>NC_133987.1:9727500-14527500 GCF_047716275.1 Strix uralensis | reverse complement strand
TCAAACAGAACAGAGCAACAGCTTGCTCCATGCCCCGCTGCACTGATGAAGTCTGGACAAATGTGTGGAACAGAAGTCTACACAAGCTGTTGGGAAACGTTAAAGCACAAATTTTAATACGTGGCGACACATAATATTATAATTGAATGGAATGCTAATAATACATAAAAGTGTGGTGCAATACTAATTAACTAACAAATTTTATTTTTCCTCTTTTCACTAAGATTTTTGTTCCTACTGGATTCTTTGCCTAGCTCAAGGAACAGCCTTCTCTTCCCATCTTTTCACTCAAAGGATTTAAATTAACACTAGTAGGGATACTAATTTGCTATCACCAGCTATGTGAGGCAGAAGACCAGAAAGCGGCACATAGGTCAGAGAAGAAGAAAAAGACCGTGGAACAGCTTTGGTTCTGAAAGCTTTAACTACATGAGTGGTGGTGATGTTTGGCATGTGAAACCAATTATGGAGTAACCCTCTGCCCAGTCTTACTTGACTGTGTGTAACAGAGGAAGGAGGAGCACTGCTTTGCTCTACAAGCCTGTTCTCAGCACAGATACGGCCTCATCTTAGAACCATTCCAAAGAACTGGCCTCACCCTGACTATGCTTCCTTGATTCTACTTTCATCACTTCTATCAATTATGTTTTCAAGCCTCCAAGAAAATCTCCATTTTTCAAGTACCACGTTCATTAGTGCTTTTTCAGCTCTTAAGTTTTTTTGGTCACAAATCCTGAACAACAGTATTTTCAGTGAAATCACTTCAATTATATTCAAATTTGGTCTTAAGCAGAAGCTGCATTCTTTCAGTAAACCTTCTGTACTGCACATGTATTTAAATAAATACATCTTTCACTGGCAGGACCACTTTGTTATAAACACAAGAGCAAAATGCTGAATACAGGTACTTTCTATCCCTTCTGTTATTGTAAAGAATCTCATTAACTAGAGATAATAATGTCACAAAGAAGTTTTCTAATTAAGACTGTGAGAACATGCTTAGGGAATGCATTTTTGCTGTTTACAGCTGATTGAATTAGTGCTTATAATATAGCTATTTTTCTGCCATTTATCCAAACGCAATACAGAAATTCTCAGAAATTACACTCAGCCTGAAAACAGCTAAAAATGTTCTTCTAGCCTGATATAAATTTGATCTCTAAAACAAACACTGAGCTATCTACCATGAAATTCTGTACCATGTACTAAGACCCACTGTCGTTACCAGAAGTAACATAAACCAAGGGCAAAATGATTCAGCTATAGGTCTAAACTTTATCATTAAATGTGCATTTTGCAACAGCAGGTTGGCTACTCAGACGAGTTATTTTAGCACGCCGTTGTTACTGCCAAGTTGTTGCAGTAATAAAGACTTTTTGTCACAAAATAGTAAATAGAATAATTGGTAATAGAAAAACATAATTGGTTCAAAGTCTGGCCAATTTTTTCCATCTCAAATTATAAAAAGGTAACTGTTACCCTCTCTTCATTGGACCCAATTATCTACAACTGAAATCTAGTTAGTATTTTATAGTCTAACTCCTAAACGATATTTTTATTTACAAGCAAAAAATAAAGGGAACAATTTGGATTTGGTACCAGTGAAAAAACCCCATACTTTTAGTACATATCTTTGGTGATTGTAAGAGATTGTATCTGACAATACAAATTTACACTTGCATATCTACTCACACAGGAAACAGCAAAGAGCATCTATATATGCTTGATATGAATGTACTTTGGGGACAAAGTAATTTTGTTAAAGTTACAACTATATGTACTTTTGCAAAAGAACTTCCATTTTCATCATATTAAAGGTTAGATTATATCATTTCATTTTTAGGAAAATAAATACATGCATGGAAAGATAAAGTAACAGTACTAAATAAACGCACACTTTCAAGATCTCACTGAAGAGAAATCCTGCTAACATAGCTGAAAAAGGAGACCTGCTCTCAAAAATAGGGATGGGGATTATAATAAAGATCAAAGGTGTTTTTTGAAATTCAGGTAAGAAAAATGTATAGAAGAAATGGAACTCGTAAGATGAATAAATAGTAAGTCTTGTCTCTAAGAAGGAAAAAGAACTTGTGTCTTGAATCATCAAGCCAGTCATTTGACCAGTTGGGATCCAAATCACAATGAAGATCTTTTCTTTGCGTCATTAACGCCTCTTTTAATTTGGAAGAATGCTTTATGAATTTTACCTGCCTTTATTACATATGTTGCTTTTTTAAAACAACAGCACTAGCAGGAGCTCTGGACAAAAACCAGTAAGTTATCTCAAATATGGCTATAGAAATAAATTTTGAGTAATTGTGGCACTGATTTTTTTTCCCAAAGCACATACCAAAAATGGCACTAAACCCAGCATTATACATATTTGGTTCCTATACCTTCAAGAGCTGTAACTGTTTATAGGACAGAAATTATACGTAATTTGAAATTATTACAGAAAAAACAGACTATATTAAGGTTTCCTCTATTTTTATAGAACATACCAGATCCTTCTAAAACCAATTTGGGAGAACATGTTTTTAAGCATTTTCCTGAGTCAGGCCCTATATTCCGTTTCTACAAATCTTTCCATGAAATTGTTTGAACAATTGGCTACAATCCTACTAACTTTAAAACCAAAAGGCAAGACTAACTGGCCCTTTCAGTTCTTCTAACTGGGTCCAGTGATAGATTAAATGATCCCAACAAACTTGAAGAAATTTAACTCTTGACTATTACTGGTAAAACATCTCCTACTGTATCCATGACAAGCCCAATCCCTGATCCCATAGCACTACAGGGGGCAAAAGAGTATTCAGAGAAGGCAGGAGCTCTACTTTTAAGATTTGAGATTTCTTTGCAATTCAAAAGATACTCTTTGGGGCCATATATCCTCAGTGTGAGAGATTATTTATGGACAGCTACTATTGCTTTTTGTAATGATGCTGAAATTACCTTACTGCACTTGAAAAGCGGCTCCGATCTGACCAAAGAGAAAGCCTCATGTATTCAGCACCACCTGATTAACAACCCGTGAAAGCGTTCTGTGCATAGAAAAGGAATTAGCACGTGCAGGGATACCTTGCCTATAAACATAATCCATTGCTCTTCTTAATTGATTAAGAATCTCTTTTTCCCTGTTAAAAGGAAGGGTACTATATAGAGAGGGACTCAGTTACATAAAAAATATGGACAGGTTCTGATATACATCTGTAGGGCAACTTGGCCACATTTACTACCAATTTATGCAGAGTAAACTTATACTGTACAGAAATTGTTAATTGAGACCTAACATACCAGCATTCACTTTCAATTTGTAGGCATATTTTCTGAAAAAAAAAAAGCTACTAATGTTTCTGTACATACTACTGTCAAAGTTATTTCCTAGCCCACAGTTCAAGAGCATATACTTTTGATTAAGAGTACACAAAATTTCAGTTAACAAGCAAAACTGCTTCAGATTGCAGAAGCATCAAAACACATCTGGGAAAATATTTTTAATCTGAAATTAATGTCTCCCAAAATATTTTATGAAATTCCTTTTGGCTAAGAATTTGCCAAGTTTCTGCCCAAACAAAATGCTAATATCAAAGTACAAATCTCTAAAAATGAGAATACATAAGGAAATCTTACAGACTCTCAACAGATATTAGAAGATGATGTTAAGCTGTAAAACTAAAAAGCAGAGTCTGACATACCATATTTTATGTTACGCTGTTTTACAGTTTTTCATTACAACCCAAGTTCATTCCAACTTGCAGTTCAAATTGTTTCACACAATTGCTGGTCTTTCATATACACTGTTAGTATGTAACAGATGGCAAAATACTGATATTCTTCATTATTAATGGTACAGCTCGCTTAAGATGTTTCAAATATTTTCCATGAGCTGTTGGAAATGGTATGATTGCCATGGTTACCTGCCATGATTTAGGGACACATAAAATACTTTTATATTCTGGGTTTGGCGCTGTTTCAATCAACATAAAATTCACTGACTCTGACGTTCTAGCCATTATTTATCATTTAACTAACCTCCTATTGTTAGTGCTGGGGGAAAAAACAAAACAAAACCAAACAACAGAACAGCTCAGGGCTCAATCCAACTCAAAATAAAAGGAAACACGGCTTTAGGACTTTAATGATACCACACAATGGATCCCATCCCAAGCGAAGCTGACAAGAGTACTATTCAAAGATGAACCTGCAAATGCAGAAATAAACTCAGGTTATTCTAGTTTAGCCTAATATTTTTCACCATCCTGGTCAACTGCTCTTCGCAAAATTATCATACCAGTTTTTGTCTATTTACAAGAAATCAAAATCGTTGATCTCAAAAATGAAGCTGGAAATCAGAAGCTGAAATGGGAGCTAATTAAGCATTCAATCACTGAGTCACTCTCACTGTTTTGTGAGTAAAAAATAGTTAGATAGCAAGTATTAATTTTTACAGGCTAATTGACACCTTTGCAAAGGTCACAATAAAACACGACTTGAATACACCTGTCCTTCAATAACTACTGCATCATGAAACAGTTTTACAGAGGCACAGTTTCCAATACTAAATATACCAAATACTACCATATTATACAAAAAAAAAAATCTCAAAATTATTGAAACTAGATAAACTTAAAATTTCCATCCTACTTGTATTGCCAGTTTCTGTATGGCAGAATCAGGCTAGCATTATACAACAAAACAAGGGTATACAATACATCAAATTGCTATTTTTCTGATCCCACTGTGAGATTTTTTTACATTTACTGTTCAGTGGAACAAACAGGAATTTAAAAGGCTCAGATATGAAGAAGAAATCAAGGAACTGTCAGTTTTGAAAAGAAATGTATCTTTCATTAAATAGAGATTTATTACATAATTGTAATTATTACTCTGTGTTTCTCTACTAAAATAGTTGATGCATTTCCATCTCCAACTATAGATTCATTTCAATGATACCAGAAAGTAATGCTTTCAGATAAAGTAATCTGAAAAAGACACTGTTGCAAACCCATCCAGCAGCAGTCATGCTAAGGGTGAGCTACAGTCCTGTCAATACCCTCAGTCTAGTAAAAAATTATGTTGACAATTGCAACATTTTCATTAGCATTTCTGATTTTTTGAGACTTGAGGCATCTCCTGCAGTACTATGCAGAGCTGCTCAGCACACCCTGACTGTTCAGCAAGGAAATGGTTGCTCGGCAGCTGTGCCAGCCTTCTCAGGTCATCAGAGGAGCTGCAAGCTCAGTCTATGCCTCACAAATATGGTTTTTACTCAAATGTTAATTTTTGAAAAAAGTCCAACTTCTATTTTGAGTAAGAGGGTAGTTCATATATCACAGCATTATAGCTACTAAGGTTTATAGTCATACTAAGGTTGTCCATGCTTTCTTAGAATAAAATGTTGCTGTATAGCATCTTCTAAGCAAGTCCAGAGCACAAGCTTGTTAACAGATACGTAAAAGTGTGCAGTCCCCAGTCCTTATCAAAACAACAGACAATCCCATTTTGATAAATTCTTCCCCTGTGTAATAAATCTCAGTCAAACTAAGTCTTATAACTCTCTAAATCAGCTCAGGCATTTACAGCATCCTGGAACCAAGTATGTTTCTTAAGACATTTTCAAGCTATCAATATTGTCCATCCAAAAGGCTAAACTTTCTCAAAACTCTCTCTGCGAAAAGTGTTAAAAATTAATAAATTTATCAACAGAAAAAAGAAATTGATAATAAAACCAAAACTGATCTCTTTTTAGTGTTGTGTTTAATGTCACTGTTAAAAAAGAACTCAATTGGTAACGTTATGCTAACAAAATCCAGTGTCATCTAAATACTTTGTTATTTAAAGAGGTAAATGCCAGCCATGTGTCAATTTGTCAACTGGTAAGGAATCAACTGTTCATTAAAAAGCATCAGTAGAAAACTGCAGCCTATAGCAAGACCCCTAGAGCTCATCTTTTGCTCAGCTATTGAACAGGGAAATTCTATTTCTGTTTTCTCCTCACACCAAGTATTATCAGTCCACTCTATATTTTTATTCAGGAGATTCTGGAAACTACAACAGTTCATGAAATTGAGATCCATTTTTTCACTAGTCTATATTATGGTAATAACTATCAACAATATTAGTTAAAATATGTCTCAGTTCAGTGCTTCCCCCTATACTGAAGTTCTCTTTCTTAATTTTTTTCTTTTATCAGGTTTGAAAATGCCCTGAAGAACAAGACAGATTATAAATTTAAAACAACAAAAAACAACCCCAAAACCCTTTAGAAACGTGGTACCTACGATCTTACAGTGATACCTTCCCTTAAAAATAAAATAATAATAAATAAATAAAATAAAAACCACAGCAAAGAGCCAAACACACAAATAGGTTAACGAAAAACTATAATTTCTCTTCTACTCTCTCAGCAAATGAAAAAAATTGCTTTCAAAATTCCCCGAAGTTCAGTAACAACTATTTCTCTACCACATTTCAGTAAATATTTTCCCTTTCCAGTAAAAACCCTCAAGTAAAACCTATGCCACATCTCTCTTGTTGGGTGGTTCCAAGAAGTCATGAGCGGGGACACTAGGAGAATAAGGATGGGTGCAGACTGCCATAGAGCTGCTGAAAGACGATGGCTACAGGGAGCCACGCAACGGCCCAGATACCACTCCCTTGGCTAACCTCTCCCCTCATAGATCTGGCTAGGATTATAGCAGTCTTGCTTAGTCTGCTGATAACCAGCAACATCTAAGACATCTAAAGGAAATCTGCAAGAAGGCTGCTAGCTTCTAGCTACTGTCTACACCTGTGGGCTAACAGTATCCAAACATATTTATTTGAAATGTTTTAACTCTAGAAGTAAAAGTGTGATTTGGAAAAAAAAAAAAACACAAACAAAAAAACAACCCAAACCCACCAAAATCAGAAAAATTCATTAATACAGCAGTTTACATTCCAACTGCTAAAACAGTAGCAGGATACAAGGTGGTCCTTGAACTTCACTCCCACTCAAAAGTCTAGATGCTTCTTTAATAGAAATTTTATTTATATAAACTCTGATAGGATGGTTCTGTTTTCTAAAATTCAAACTGAATGAATGAGGAATATTGATATCAAGTGCCTGTTATTTATAGTGCCTTCATGTGAAGATATTTTACATGGTACAATGGAGAAAGAACAGATTTTTCATGCAGGAAGTGTCTCCAGCATTTCACACGATCTGAGGTATTCAATATTTAGTTTTCTCCACTTTTTAAAAAACTAACACTGAATACGCTTAGTACTATCAATCACCCAAAAAGGTGTACATCAAATAAGATTAGAATTTGCCAATATTTATAAAACAATACATTGGGGGGGGAGGTGGTGGGGGAGGGTGTAAAATCAAGCATATTGATGGAGTGGGGGAGGGTGTAAAATCAAGCATATTGATACGTACAGAAAGACAGAAAAATGTGGGTAAAATTTCAAATTCAGAGGAAGGAGGTTTTAGTTTTATTTCTGTAATCAGGTGTCCCTGCTAAGATGTCTCTGAAGGGAAATGTATTAATCCAAGTAACTTGGTAATTCAGCATCACTAACACAGTAAGAAATAAATTTAGGAAATTATTTTTATATTTTCATTTTATACCAGGAGGCTACTAGAATACCTAAATGACGCATGAGTTGTTATAAAACTGAAATATTTTTATCTAGCAGTTGTCCAAGCAGCATGTAAATTACATTACTTTCTTTTTTTTCCACCATAATATCATGATGTAAAGCAACACCATCTGAACTGTTTCTATGGGCTCTATCTTCAATAATTTTTTAGAATAAATTGCTTCTCTTAACTATAGGATTACAAGACAGCAAAAATAAAAACAACTTGACAGGCAAAATTTTGTTTTGTAGACCCCCAAATAGTCTGTGTTCCTTCTTCCTAAACTTCAACAGCAATTAACAGCAATTTTTTGTGACTTGAAAAGAAAAATACTCAATTCACTCTTTTCATGAAATGTTACACTTGAGCACCAAATGAACACATTAATTCAGTGAGACATTCTGAAAGAGATGGAGAAGTATGAGTTGGCAAACTGTTTACCTTTTAAATTAAATCACTGAAAATGAAATAGACTACTCTGCACTGTGCTAGCTTTAACCTTCATGCTGAGTTTCAGGTAACCCAGACATTTCCTACCACAGAACTTGAAGATGAAGTGTTTGCTATAAAGTATTTGTCACATAAAAGCCAACCATTTCCTACTGACTTATTTCTCTTCTCTTAGATAGTGATATGACAAAAAAATGGAAAATGAAGAAGAACTGAATGCTCTTTTCTAAGTGCTGTATACATAAAACATCAATTGCAGTCTTTTCCGGTAGAAAAACCAGAGGGTTTGGATTCAAAATCTGAAATACTCTGTAGTCCCCCTTAGTGTGCAGGTGACAGTGTCAGAAAAGAGGTGTGCTGTGACTAGAAATCTTAATAATTATGCCAAGTGTGAAATTATTTTTATTTCTACCTGTGTGGTACTTCAATTAAGTTACCTATTTGAAAACTAGATTGTATTAATTTAATCTCAATGGCTATTTAAAGCTCACACTTCTTTGAGAATTGAACTTTCCAATTATGAGTAACATCATGACTTTAGAGGACATAGTTTTTTTTATGGCTTTAGAATGCCATAAAAACAGTGTTATAGAATTAACACATATGGCTATACATATAAAATTAATTTGAGCCCCCTTCCTGATTTGAACACAATACAAACAGATCCCTTCCTTTTATTTTTAACCATAGTACAGCACAAGCATGTCTGCCAAATTTATATTAGCTACAGTTTTTCCTAAAACTCACAAGGCAAAATAGTATATGAAAATAACTCAATAAACAAGTCAAGTCCACTAAGAGGGTTGAAAATTAAAAACTACTCACTTTGAAAATTAAGCATAATATAGCGGCTATATTTAAGGAGCTATATTACATCACCCAAAAATCAAATTAAGCAAGCATTAATGAAAGCAATCTTTAACTTCAAATTTTTAATATATAACTTAAGGATTTATATTTGCAAAGCTTTTCTCCTTTAATAAATGTGTTCCAATTCTGAAACATCTGAGAGTCATAATTCTCTACTAATTCTACTTGAAGACATTGGATATCAAAGCTTAGTACTAAGAAATATTACTTAGCCCACTGCCCCAAAGGCATTAGCTAGAAGTTTTGCTTTCTTCTCTGCTTTCTAAGTCACAGCTCCCTATGACAGTATGACTTTGACAAACTAATCTGATGAAGGACAGTTTCTATGAGCTACTAAACCCCATAAAGTACAAAAGCACATATATCTGCACTTCTGATTTCAATGCAAGGCAAACACGTACTTATATTTTAGGATGTCTTGAAGTGCTTTTCTGAATCAGGACACAAAAACACCCAACCCTAAAACGAAATTACTTCCTTCCCTATGATTCTTTCGGAATCATCCTCTTTCAAGCACTCCATATTTCTTCTGTTATTGTCTATATACAAGTTAAACAGGAATTGTTACACTTAGGTATTTTAAAATACGTATTTCAAACACTGCCAGTACATTAACTACTACAACCACATTTGCTATCATGGCAATAAAATGTACATTGAACATACACATGCACCTTGTGAATTAATTCCTTTAAACCATGAACATGATTTTCTATGTCAGCCTAGAATTACTAGTACTGCTTTTAGTAATGTGATGGTACGGGGTATTTAATGGAATAGTAGTGAATCTGGAAGAAGTATGAACACAGGCCCTTCTCCAGATCTGAAAGATGCAGGAAGTTTCATTCCTTTTTTCTCTCAGTCCTGAATGCTCATCTGTGAGTCAACAGTATCTCACAGTTTCACTGGATCACAATAGCAAAATACATACTGCGTCAATGTATATATGCAAATTATGTAATGTATTATGTATTGTAGTGAGCATAGGACAATAAGCACTGAATTTTGAACTCATATTCTGTGTTGTAAATGTGACAGATTATGGTAAACACACAGGTCTTTTCTTCAGGAGGCAGAAATAGCTCTATTGAACATGTCAATAACCTTGAAAGAAAATTATGTAGTATCATGCCCTCTGAAAAACACCAGCAAAACAAGTGGGGGTTTTTTCCCCCAAACAGCTATCTCCTCAAATCATTCATCTCTCTCCTCAGCCCAAACCAGTAGCAGCTACCCTCCCTCTTTCCCACAGAAAAATACATCCACAAGTTAATAAGAAATCTCAAACACCAGAACTGTATCTTAGATACTTGCACACATACAAGAACTTCATGCCACAGAAACAGTAGAAAACAAGTGAAAAAGAGGAAGCAGAGGATCCAGTACTGGAATCTTCACGGAAATGCATTGGTCTGACGACCTCTGTCCCTAACCCAGAAATGTTCCCCTCAGGGAAACTTCAAGGCCAGCTTACCACTCAACCATGAACTCTGATACATAATACAGGACAGCACTGCTTTCTTGACCTATGCATGATGAAAAGCCTTGCAGCCTTTTCCCTTGCTTCTTTCTGCCAAACTTGAGGGGTGGGCTTCCTTAAAAAAACCTTATTCCTCTCATGCTCCTCCTCCTCTTATCCCTTTCCAGGAGAAGTTCAGTACCTCCATTATTTGGTCTAAAAAGCAGCTTTAAAAGGGTACTTGTCTCTGAATATATACAGAGTGATTGTCTAAGTCCTGCTGCCCCAAAATGGCAGATCAACTTTTTACAGTAAGGAAATACCTAACAGGGGTTACACATCTTCACATTGCATAATGTGAAACCCTTAAAAGCAAAAATATGAAAATTCAAACTCTAATTTGCATGGCTTCAAATCACTTCACATATATACATAGACAAACACAGAGCACCATACAACACTTTACTTTATAAACTCTTAAAAAACAATAAATATTATAAGCATAATACACAAGCTATATTCTGTTTTCTTTTATTCGCAATAAAATCTTTTCCTTCTATGTATTTTAATCCTAAAATAGTTATCCTGCAGACTGTCTTAAACTCTTCACTATCTTCAGCAACAGGCAAACAGACCAGACATGGATTAAAAAGCAGCTATGCTAGCAGGAAAAAAAAAAAAAAAAAAGCCATCTGCACTGCTAGTGCAAAGGCAGGATTTTCACTGACATAAATGGGAAAAAGATAAAGTCCCTAGTGAATAGAACTTGCAGAATTACAAGATATATTCCAGAAGCCAACTTCATATATAACCTAAATGCTGTCTTTGGTGTTGTCATATGCATACACATATGTATATATGTACATACAGATAGATACCTTTTAAGATACATACACATAACATTTACAAACTTTTAAAATATTTACATACACAAAATAATCTACAATTTAGTTTAGTCACTGATAGATGAGAGGGACATTTACTTTCTTGAACTAACATTTGGGCATGAAACAAGCTATGACAGGAGAAGCAACTCACAGATTTCAGTTGCATGGGATACAAATGATGAATGATGTTGCTCTCAACATTTTCTTCTAGACAGAAAACTCATTTTAGATTTCTGTATTGTTCCTCCTATGCAGTTGAGGAGTCATGGCAAAGTCACTCTCTTCTAATCTCAGAAAAGTGCTGTGTATTCTTTCCATATGGGGTATCCGATGTTTTAAAGGAAAGCAAAGGGTATCATGGAGTCAAGTCAGCACTCAGTGGAAAGCTACCTTATATTCAATCTCTAGACACTTAGACAATCACTGAGTTCAAGTCTTCAGTGGAAGTAAAGAACCATTTCTATTTTGATATGTCCTCTATTGGGACAATGCCCTTGCAAGAGCATACTTAATTAGATGTCCTCTGTAACTCAGTTACTAAACCCCACTCTAAATGTTATAATCTGCCCAATGCAGAAGTAGCAACTGCCATTTTAAAGACACTGCAATACTCAAAAAATTAGAATAATAGGTCCAGTAAATACTCACATATTATTACTTAACCATTAGTCTGAGTTACTAGTCAAGTAAGTCTGAGTCTGAGTCAAGAAGTGAGACATGAACACAGCACCAACAAAAGCTAAATATAAGGGCTCATCTTAAATGAAAAAAATTAAGCTATATTTCTATGCAAAAGCATACAGGGATCCCTTTGCAAACAAGTATTATGATCGTATGAACTTAGAGTGTGCTGGCTCACAGAAGCAAACCAGTCCTTTTGACATTAGGAACCTTGGCTCACAGAAGCAAACTAGTCCTTTTGACATTAGGAACCTGACAGGAAGGCAGTAGTTACAAAGACTTAAACTGTGATAATGAAAGTATGAATTCAAAAGATCCAAAGTACCTGAAGGCTAGCTAAAAGGCAAAAATCTATTTCATGCAAGAAAACCATAGTTTGAAATTACAAGTCTAGATATGCATCTACATATAAAGTACTTAGCAAACCACAAACTGGGCTGATACATGGGGAGCATGTTTTAAAATTACAAAATCAAACAGCTCAAGTGTTAAAAATACAGTTCACATTTTTAAGTTTTAAATAAAATTATCTGCAGTTTAAAAAAGAAGTACAAAATATATGATGAGTATATGACATTTATACATGCAAAAAAAAAAAGAGAATGAATAAATTTCCTGTCCTCACTCAAACAAAACACAGATAAACTGAAGGAAGAACACTAATTCTTGCAAGGACCACTTATAAAGACTTTGACAACTATTTGCTACGAGCACTGAAAGATCATTAGTAGAAAATATACATCATGGGGATAGTATATATGAAACTTAATACATGGAGTCTTGCAAGCATTATTGTTGTATTTTCCTTCAGTAATTAAATTATCTGTTCTGACTTGATTCAAAGCAACATTTACAAAACAAATTATCCTTTTCATCGCTTTATATTAGTTCTAACTTACTATATTCAAATGTTTAAATTGATACACTGAAAATAAGGTTACCAACCTGAAAGGCAAATACAGACCCTTCTTTGTAATTTAAAAAAGCTTACTTGGCCAAAGCAGCATTCTTTCCTCTTCTTTGTTCATTTTCTACTAATTGGCTTTCTGTATATTAAATTTATGTTTCCTCAAGCTTTAAAGCCAGTTTCTAGTCCTACATACACAATTTGTTGAAAGATCATGAACGTGAACTGTTAAGATAAATTGTCCCAACTGAAGGAAAATAAGTGAAAGGCAAAAATACATTAAAAATATAATAATTAGAATTAATATAGATATTAGATTCTTAATCTATTGTTTTACAATTGTCAAGTATTTTCAGATTCACTACTACTTAATGACAATATATATGCAATAATAAATATTTGATTTCCTCACTTTTTAAAATCCTCATTCAGCTGAAATTCTGCTTTCATTTTGCATTTTCCCCTGTGTCAAATTCTACAACTTTGTATTTGAACCTGATCTCCCTGATTTCTATTGCAGTAAGCAGGAAAATTATGCACAAAAATGGATAGTTCTCATTAGTGTTTTTTTCTACATTACTCTCCTCTAGTCAACTTCCCTCCTCAGAGCTCCAATATTTTGCATAGCAAACCAGTGGATGGTATTTTGTGACTCTGCAGTAGTGGTTCTAGGTCATTCTGTAGAACATGGTGTCCTCTTGTGGTCTTGGAGGTTCCCTCAATCTGAGAGATATAACTGAACACCAAATTTAGTGCTGATATCAAGGGCGGTATCAATGACAGTAAAACCCTCTTTCAACGCCACTAACATTTGGAATAAGCATATCACCTTCACTAGCCTCACAGTATTGAAGATATGCAATGAATAACATCATTCAGGTACAGTCCTGAAAGGATATAAAAGCACATAACACCATTTTCCAAAGGCTGTAAAACAGACATTTTTAGCCATTTGAACATGGAGGACTACGTTTTACCAACATGTTATTTGGGCATCTGATAACACTGAGGATTTGTTAAGGATATGAAAACCATAGATTGACGTAAACTGCATAGAGACACTTTTCTTAGCAGAATTTAGCTGCTGAAAATGCTCTTTAGGTGCTGATTTATGATTGTACTGATTAATCTAGAAATGGGAAGACAGCTGCAATTCTATTAAAAACAGTATAACTAGTATCAGAGAGAAAAAAATTCTGTTGAAATCTAACAGCATATCTAAAAGGGAACATGCTTTGGTAGTCATTAAAGTTAAAAAAGCAGTACTGAAAAAAGCAGTATTGATAATATCTCTTCTAATGCTTATTACCAAACATTTGCATGTGTAACATCCTGCACAAATCCCTTATCCTAAACTGGAGTTCTACTGAATTCCAAGACAGACATTTCCACATGAATTAATTAATTTTACACTGAATTTTTAAACCTTTCATTACTTTAACTTGCTCTGTCATGGAAAGGACAGCCATCTCAAGGCCATTAACCCATCTCAGTCAGTCACATAGTGCAATGTGTTCCAAGAGGCTCCTATTTCTGCTGGATCTATAGGGTAATTGTTCCTGAAGCATGATCCACCATACTGCACAAAACCATGCACTATTCCTAAATGCAATACACACCATGACATGGTACAGAAAATAGCACCACTTGAAGGAACAAAAATTTGCCTACACTCTCTGCTGTGGAAATAAGCTCTTGTGTGATAAACAGAGGTAAGCTCTTGCAAAGCTGATGTGAAAGCACCACTTTGCAACTTGCAAGATATTTACAGCAGGTAGCCAGAAGTATAATCACTCATCAACCCAATTATACAACTGGTTTATGTCTCATCATAGGAGTCTTTCAGGAGTGTAATGGATGGCACCCATTTCTCACTGTAAAGAAAAGATACTTCCCTGAGATCTGATATGACAAAAAGTGATTGTGGGTTTAGGCATGATTAAGGTAGAATTTTGGCCCAAAGCTAAAGCACTGAAAGAATAAGTGAGACAAATTTTCTAATGAGTTGCTCTACTAATAATTTTGTATGCATCAATTGTGCAACTGAAGTTGTAATTCAATTAGTATTTAAAGCAATAAAGGATGAAAGACTATCAAAAAAAAGCTTAAAAAGAAGGCTTTTGTAATTTATCAAAGTGGCTGATACATCACTTCAAAAAAGGAGAATTGGTTGTGTAACAAAGAAGAAACTACATTGTTTCTATTCCAAAACTATCCAGTGAAAATGAAATGAAAAATGCACAAACTTCTAATATACGAAAAAAAGCAGAAAAGCTCTCACAAGTACTTTCATTTACTTGGTTAGCAGGCAATGAACAACTAACTACATTAAGTCTGGACTTTATGCCAAGCAAACAGACCTACAGATTTTATTGATAAACTCCATGTATATTTATATCACCACCACTTATTCCAGATTATGTGCATTACTACTCATTTCATACACCAATCACTATGATTGGTTGTTCTTCAATATTTGCTACAAGAGCTCAGTGATACTAAGGCAAAAAAAAAAAAAAAAATCCCATATAAAAGCTAACAAATTTGATTAACATTAGGAATGTGCTTTTTTAAGTGCCCAGTGGTTTAGTATAGACATTTTTAGTCATAAAAATGATTTAACTCTCAAATATTTTACTTGTGATAGTTAAATAAATTTTTCAGATCATTCCTACACTGGAAGGAAACATAAATCTGATTACTTCTCAATCCTTACTGGATTTGTGATGTATATTCCAATGTGTATTTAAACTCTTGAACATTTTAAAGTTTTGGTAATTAAGGATTAAACTACATGATACTACATATTTACTACTTACATACTACAATATTTACTGTATTTATTGCAAAATCCCTATATAATAGGAAAACGCAGAAATTCCCATTTTAAAATGGCAGAGCTAAGAGACAAAGACACAGATTATGGGAATTAAGCACCCAAATGCCATTAAAAAGCTGGTTCAAGAATTTACAACAGTTGGTGAACAGCACAGGAAATTTAAGGAATTTAGACTGATACTTTTTAAAATGTACAGAACTATTTAATGAATTACTGACTAGTGTTAATTGCTGGCATTTATCAAAAAGAATGGAGTAAAGATTACAGTTTACACATACAGCTGTTCAGTACATTTTTTGAGATTTTGTGCATTTGTCTATTGTGTATGTCATTAATATTTCATTTAATAAAAACAGTTTTCAGTGAGTGGAAAAATAAATGCATTAACTACATTATCAATGAATCTGCAGCTGACCAGAGCAAAGTTTGTACAAAAATAGCAGGTACTGTCTAGCAGGTGTAAAAAATATTTATGACAGCCACCTATTTTTTTGTGTGTATGGATAGGAAAGGTTTTTTTCCTAACTCTTACTGATACTATCAGTTCTTTTAAGTACCTTGTTTCCAATGGCCTTTTTTGGTGGAAAGTTAAAAGTCCTCACTTGCTGGTATTTATTCTGTAATTTATGATGCAAGCTTCTGAACTCCGCGTATCTTCGATAAACATTCCATTCATCATCCTTTATCCTAATATAAACCTGCAAAATACAGACACAGAAAGAAATAATTTAAAGATAAACCATTGAACTAATATAACCCCTTTACTCTTTAAAGCTTCACAGCTTAACACCTTCACATTCATGATGCAATGGTACCAGAAGTTCCAGGATCACTTATCCACAGATATATCTCTGCCTGCACGTTTGCTATTTCTGTTGTACAGGTCATTAATCTTATTCTCTCCCTTCTTCCCTCTCCTTCTCTTTTTATTATACTAATCAAGACAAACATAGCTTGCACATTTTAACATGACTCTGGGGCAACCGTAGTAGCATTTTTTGTTACCATGGTTTCCAGTATATTCTACTAGCCAGTGACCAAAGGAAGAAGTAATTTAATACCACTATAAAATTGACTTCTATGTACTCAATACAGTTTTTCAACTTTGTAAATTAGTTTTGTAGCATCAGAATTGCAAAACATAATTTTATCCAAAGTATGAAACCTAATTTACTTTCTAAAAAAAGTTACATTGAAAACTAAACTAGAAATTTTATTGTTTGGAAAATAAACACAGCTCATTCTTTCTGCTTGTATAGGACATTAAGTATAATTTAACACAGCTGTAGTTTTTATGATTCTGTTTGTTTGTCACTCAATTATTTCATGAGCATATTACCAATTACATGCTAAATATTCACATTCTCTAGGAAAATTTCATGCAGAAGTAAAATACGCTTACAGAAAGCTTGAGATTTCATTCATTACTAGGGAATAGCCTTTCCCCTACAGAAATGAACCCACAGTTTAAAAGAATGCTGAAATAACACAAGTCAGAAACTATAAACCAAGCATCAGATCTCAAGATCCAGAGTGATCTTTTCCTTAGCTTCTTCTGTAGAATCTGTAGCTCTTTCATTCTCATGTGTGTTAATATCAGCATTTTGCACCACAAATTAAGCCGGAACACTAGTGATGACACTGCACTGCCTTGGTTCTCTAACAAAAACCAGTAATTTAGTAAGTTGTAAGGCAAGTATACATTCCCAAGATTCATGTTTTAGCTTCCCTACAGGGGGCAGGGATGACAAAAATTATTTTTAAACAAGTTATTTAATATGGAAATACTCATTTAACTAGTCAGTTATCTTTGCACTTGTGATTTGGTGAATCATGCAGTTGAATATTACCTGTTAAGCTATAACCCATAGTTAAATAATTAAGGAATCCAGTACACTGTAACTAAAATTTTTACAGACTGCAAAAGCATAGATTAATTTCTTAGATAAAACCGTTAAAGAATTTCTTCCTGTTCTTCTGTGTACATAGATATTGATTTCTTTTAGACAGTAAGAAATGAAAATGCAACATTTGGAGCCCTTTGCCATGTTGAATTTATTGACAATCATATAATAGAGTATGAAAGGCATATTAAAGTTCATTATGTAGTACACATTTAAAGCTTTATTATCTCAACAGGGAGTACTATTCACAAGCCAAGGTATTTCAAGACACTTAATGCAAATACAGTTGGGAAATCAAAGAAACTAAATCCTAAATATAAAACTGCTTGGATAAACATATTCTAGTCTAGTCATATAAGGCATATAGTTATCTTCATTTAAATCAAGTATAGATCATACAACTTAAGCACAGGAACAACAGGGAACAATTATCTTTGTAGACAAAATTTTTAAATAATACCAAATCAAGCAACTTGAGATACACGTTTTGAAATGTCTTAAAAGTAATTAGGACTATTCCCATCATCTTCAATGCATCCACAATTTCATTTGCGATCTTTTAACAGAAAATCAATGAAATCTGTAGCTGACAAATACACTTTTGTGTACGTTTGTCCCAAATGATCATGCTGCACCCTAGAGTGACACTACTTTCTACTACTGAAAATACTGTAATATATGACATATAATTACAGAACAGTATTTTAAGACCATATTATAGAAAGTTGAAAGGGCTACTCTTAGGCTTATTCTCTGATCAATTTAAAAATCAATTCCAAATGGTTACATTTCCTTTCAAATGCCCACGTTTTCCTGAAATCATCCACTTCCTAACCTAATTAAGTAATTTTCAGGGTAAGGAAAACGTACAAACCAAATCAGAATCACCACTAGAAGGCTTATTTGACTGTAGATAAAAGATTTTACTTTAATATTCTCTTGCATATAAAATAGTTAATTAAGTAGCTTTTTCTTATAATTTAGGAGCACTTTCCAATCAGGTCTCCTGTGTAAAGATTGATTAGTAACCATTTTGTAGCTGTGATCTACAGCAGCTGAAAGAAAACTTTCAGTTAATAAGTATATATCATGAATTAGCCTGTTATCTTCTCATCACAAACATGTTTGAAGTCAAAGATTTGAAGAGAAATAGCAAAACCAGTAATAATTTAATATTTTGTTTTTCAGCCAACTACCCAATAACTTAATATTACTGAAATTCCAAAAAACTTCTGAGAACAAATTTGAAAGCACTAGTTTAACGAACATATACTGAAATACATAAACCCTACTCCCATGGTACTGGCTTTTGAGTCAAAAGTTTCTTTAATAGGTTAAGGAATCTTTAAGCAGTTCTGAATCAATAATGCTGTTAACAAATCCTGGTGACAGACTAGTAACTATTGACACAGTTCTTCACTACTTATGTATAAAAAGCCTGAGGAGAAGAAAGGACAAAGGCCAAAAATCTAATTTGCTCCAGTTCCAGTGTGTTTTCACAGATCAAATGCCTATAATCAACACTCATTCTTCAGGTCTGCAGAAGTCTAAAGTAGGTGCTCTCCTTTTTGGATGCAAAATATAGATTGGTATATTCAGGATTCACTTTTTGGTTCTCTCTCAAGCACCACAGGTAGAAAGAGACACTGAATGGGATATTAGAGAATCTTCTGTTGCAATGACATTCGTGGTTATAGAAATATCAGATTAAGCATCAGGAAGGAACTTGCCTATACCAAGTTACTCCTGAACCTTCCCTACAAATATAGCTCACGTTTCCTGGTAGGATGATCTGAATACATAATGAAAAATGAATTCTAGCCAGAGAACTCTGCGGATGGGAGCCATACAAATACAAACGTGCTGAAGTTAAAGTCCCTGTGAGTCCATGTCCCATTCCAGAAGCAAGAAAAATGTCAGAAGGGGAGAGAATAATGCTAATGGAAGGTAAGCAGTGAAACTCTACTAAAGCACATATAAAATTCAATGGCACGAGATGTAAGAGAACTCAGAACATTTCAGCAGCAGAACACTTCAAAGGAGATAATGAATACTGAGAAAGTTTGTAAAGAATCTGTCCTATGCTGGACAAGGTCGTAGTTTTTCTTACAAGCATGAAAAAAAAAAATTATGGGCAGTATAGGGAATGCAAAAGAGACTGATCTACACTAAGGAAGCTACTGTGACATTTGCCACCTAACTAAGCATTTGGGGGGTGTGGGGTGGGGAGAAAAAAAGAGGGGTGATAGAGAAACTATTATTTCTGCATTACTGTACCACTGTATTTCTAACTTCCTTTCCCTCACTAATAAAAAAGGGTTCTCTGGAGATCCTATTCTTTGTTACATATGCCTTTCAAATCAATGCTCAAGCATGTGACAACAAAAATAAAAATTAGCAACTGGCTTGGTAGAGACAACCCAATCAGCATGAATACAAAAACATAACGTGCAAATTGGCACCATTACTTTTTAAATGCTAACTCAGCTAAGTTTGACTGGTAAAAGTTTTCTTTACACTTGCTTTTAAATAACACTTTAAATCATTTTGGAGTACCATTGGTCCACAGTTTTACCTTTACACTTCAGTATTCAGTACAGCAAGAAAAAGAAAAGTAGACATTAACTAGCAGAATGCTTTAATTTTTGCTAGTTTCATTCTTGGTAAAGGAGCTATAAAATGTTTCTCTAAGATGAGAATACTTGCTTCTGATACAGGAATATCTGCTTAGATAGAACAGATTAAGATAAAAAAGGATGAGAAGATTAATAATCAAACCTGCTCATGCTAACAGAACATATATATCTTAAGAAGCATATTGCTGCCACTCAGTAGGATAAGCCAATGAATGAATGACAGTTCTTAAATGGATTTTATGCGTCTTCTAAGATGGGCAATTTGAACATTATGGGGGGATGGGAGAAGAGACTGTACAGGGAGGGAGACATTATGTGCTTGACTTTGCCTCTTTTTTTCCCCCAGACAGGACAAAGTATGCTTGGAACAAATAAAAAATTACATAGAACAGACTGCTCCTCCAACCACCTGTTCACCTTGTGGGCTTAGAAAAGCCAACAAAAACCATGCAAGGAGATGATATGGGTAAGTTCAAACTGCAAGCATTTCAACTTTTCCCGTTCTTATAGGCAGAATCTACCAACAAAGTCTTGCATCTCTTTTACCCCTTGCTTTTGAAATAGTCAATTTAAATAATTATATATTGTACTATATAATCATAAAACAATCATAATTTCATGCCAGGTTCAAACTGCAACACTTGTAATAACTCCAAATCATCTTCTAAACTACTAACATTATCTTCTAAAATACTTTAATCCTACTGTGATCCACGTTATCTTTTATCAGTGTTAACAGTAAGGATATTTTTTATTTTATCCCTACAAAAAGTAATCTATTAAACAGCATAAAAAGACATTCTCTTCTGCTACAACTACAGAGAGGGAACAGCAAGCACAAAACAGGGACTTCTAAAAGTCCAGTTCAGAAATACTGATGGAGAGCTGGAAGTAGTAAGAGAAGACACGATTTCATCTGCATTAAATGTTCTCCTCAACGACCTAACCCAGTTTATCACTGTCACTGCCTTCATTATAAATTTCCCATACAAAAAAAACAAAACCAAAACCTGTTTAAGAATGTCTCTTAAATTTCTTTATGATAAAAAGGGGAGAAGAAACTAAAAAGAAACCATTTCAATGCTCTGAACTATAAAGCAAAAGTTGTTAACATCAATAAAATTTATCTACTGATTCTCTATGTTTATTGAGTTTGGTGTTATAGATATTACAGAAGCCTGGAACATTCATTGCAACAACTCCCAAATAGTTATTAACTTACCATTTGCTTAAATGGATCTTATAACCCACCATATTTCCATAAAACAAAACTGCCAGTACTTTTGTAGAGTATTGCTAATGTAATCTAAGAAAAATGACTGAGTAGTCTTTCTGTGGAAAGAAGAAAATGCATTCATTTTAACCAGAGGAGCAGACATATTCTCTGATGAGCTTCTGTAACTACCACTTGTTCCGTTTCTCAAGTAGTGGTTTATGATGATAATAAAGTTTTTTAAATTCTTAAAACTAACTCAACTTTAGTGTACATCTTAATTATTCAGGAACACTAAATTTAAAATATTTCGATCAAAATTTACAATTTAAGAAATCATTCCTTTTGTCAAAATTATCTCTGCACTCAAAACATATAGAAGAAGTAAAAGGTATGAATCCAAAGGGGAAGTATACAGCAAAAAAGGAAGAAACAGTTACATTTCTTGACTTACTTAAGGACAATGGGATTCTGTTTAGAATATAAATTCAATCTGAATTCTCCAAAGGTACCTTTGAAGTGTGAGAAATGAATACAATTGCAAGTTATATTTTGACACAGCTGCAGGACTGCATTTATGGTTAAGTTCCCTCTTTGAAAATGATCCAATTTAAGAAGTTCTGCATAATAAAAAACAAACGGAACAATAAAACTTTTCAGCTGTGATATGAGCAGCTTTTTGTGTGCCTTTCTACATACAGAGACATAACGGGAATTAAAGTGATCAAGCTTTTATCTCAGTAAGACCATTTTATCTACTTGTACAAAGACTACAAATACTATTTTTTGTTATATTAAATCTTCAACCTTTTGATATTTGCTTCATAAAAATGAACAATACAGTGTCAAATATACAAGAGAATGCACATCAAAGCATGAAGCTTAAAATCAGCCAATATTGTTTTACTAAACAGAAAATGTCATGCATTTTAGGCCTATCCACTTGATTACATACATGCACTGTTTACTGTGTTTCTGTAATCACAGTTGTTTCTATTCACCAAAACAGCACTAAAGTGACTGGACACTAAAGAACAAAACCAGCATGCCTACACTTTTGCTGGATGGAATCAATATCTTTTTCATTTTTAATACAAATCAAATCAGCGCAGCTGATTTTACTCAATAACATAATTAGCTCCTTTTGACAGTGAAATATTACTTATAATATCCAAAAATAATTAACACCATTTCACAAACATGCACTTTAAACTCATACAGTCATTGCAATGCATGACAACCACTGCAGGAAGTTTCTGTAGAAGAAAATATAGGTAAAATGACAAAACTGTCGGCTTTTTCTCCAAATTAGAATATGTGGGGTGCTCTGGCCAGAGAAAGGAGGATATCTCACCACTCAGTTTGTAAGTAAGATAACTATTTTTTATCTTGGATATTTATTGGATGTAAATTCTTTTCTTCTTTCGGTAGTAGATAAAAAATAATTTGAAAATTGAAATTCTACTTTTATTTTCCTTGTACTTTTTGCATCCAGATTAGCATTTCTATAAGCAAATCAATGTATTAAGTTGTATTATGGTTTCCTTTAGACAAATAGAGAGTTACAGAAGTCTCCAAGGACTGATCTCATCTTTGTATACTCCCTCCATCCCAGTTATTTAAAAATGTTTCTATTTTACCTACTCTTATGCTCCTCTGACACATCCTCAGGTCTCATTACAGAGAAAGTGGGATCATACAATAATAGAATCATGGAATGGTTTGGGTTGGAAGGGACCTTAAAGATCACCTAGTTCCAACCCCCTGCCATGGGCAGGGACACCTTCCACTAGACCAGGTTGCTCAAAGCCCCGTCCAACCTGGCCTTGAACACTGCCAGGGAGGGGGCAGCCACAGCTTCTCTGGGCAACCTGTGCCAGTGTCTCACCACCCTCACAGGGAAGAATTTCTTCCTCATATCTAAACTAAATCTACCCTCTTTCAGTTTAAAACCGTTACCCCTGGTCCTATCCCTACACTCCCTGACCAAGAGTCCCCCCCCAGCTTTCCTTTAAGTAGCCCCCTTTCAGTCCTGGGAGGCTGCTCTAAGGTCTCCCCGGAGCCTTCTCTTCTCCAGGCTGAACACCCCCAGCTCTCTCAGCCTGTCCTCACAGGGGAGGTGCTCCAGTCCCCTGATCATCTTTGTGGCCTCCTCTGAACCCACTGGAGCACGTCCATGTCTGTCTTATGCTAAAAAAATTTGCATAAATAGAATTGTCTGTCAAGGTGACATAAATACAAACCATTTGATTTCAAATTCTGTGGCTGATGCAGGGCCTATGCATTTTACCTCACCCGGAAATTCCTCCTTCAGTTTTCTGGTATAAGATCCTGCCCCATAACCTTGGTTATCAACAGCAAAGTTTTCACTGAAACCAAGTCATGTCACTTTGTCATCAATTTCTTTTTGACCTTTAAGGTCAACCTCTAGCACAACCTTTTTGGCTTATGCACCCTCAAACCATCTCAGAATGCCATGAGCCATATGCTTCTCTCAAATCCTCCCAATCATTCTAGGCCATTTTCTTCTCTAGTTGCCCTGAGCTGCTCTGAGATGGAATATGATTAAAAGACTATTTCTTTCTCCTTTTTGCCTGCTTAGTCCTGCAGCTACTAAAGTAATCCAATTCCTCATATATCAGGGAAGTGAAATTCAACTTATTTTTGCAATTTTTTGCCTACTTTCAACTATTTTAACTGTCAATCCATTGACTTCCATCTTTGATGAAATACTAAGGCTATGCTGGCTCATGTATAAATTAAAAGGGCAGCAGTCATATCTGGCAGATTCCAGACTGTGCTTTCACTGTTTCATCTCTCGCCCAAAGAATTCGGTGGGCATTCTCTCCCTCGAAAACTCTGGAGTATTAGATACTGTTCTCCTCCATCTCTTTTATGTTGTTTCTGTGAAAATTCTTCCCTCTGTTTAAGCAGGAGCATTGAGGTCCTGTGAATAGCCCTTTTATAGGAAACTATACCGCGCTTCCTTCAGAGAGGAAGTAGAGAGGTAAAATAGAACATTTTTTAAAGTAATATAAAAAAAATACTGTGAGAAAATACATCAGTTAATATTAAACAATAAGACTGAGGAGAGCCAAAGGAATAAAAAAGTTGTAAGGAAAGCATTCTTATTGATGATAATCTTAGGGAAGTCCTATTCATATGCAAATAGCAATAGTTGTATCTGATTAGCATGTTTATCTTTAATCTTATTTGGTATAATCTAAAATGTTTACTGCTCTGCGAACAAGGCAGATCTGCAAGTAGACATTTAAATATTGATATCACTTTAAGAATCACAAAGTCTCGGTTTCATTATCTTAAGTGTCAGCCATTAGTAATTATAGCAACAAAAGGCATGACTAATAGCATTTGCTGTACACTTCACAGGAAAGTAGAATCCTTATGTATGTAGAGAATAACAAGATACTCTACAGTTGAGAAATACGATAAAGTAATATTATTGCAATAATTATCTTGCTTCACAGGCACTAAAGAAACTGCAACTATCACCATCTAGAGGTAAAATGTAAATGCAAAAGATTTTTTTTTATTCTGATCTGGATTCTGTCTTTATCCATGTGAATACACTAGACAAGACGTTATTTTCTAATGATAGGCTGTCTGAGCAGCATCTGCCTCACAAAAAAGATGGGCATCAAACCGCACAGATCACAAACAGCAGTGATCAGAAAGCAACTAGTTAACTAGAGAAGACAGGATGTTTATAAGAGAAGACATTTGTCACCATGACCCTGATTTTACAGAGCTGCCTAGTATTTAAATTGTTTGTTTCTTAACTGTTACTTTGTACAAAATACGTTAGTTTCTTCATATGTGGCTAGGTCCTTTAATGCTTATAACTAATCAGTTTACCACTTACTAATAGCCATCACAAACCTTGTAAGAGAATAAACCTCTGAAGCTTCTTTTGGACTCAAAGTGGATAACTGTAATTGTTCTAATGTTCTCACCAGAGGATATTGTTACAACAATATAGACTGAGCCCCTGCAGAGCCCAGATAATTTCATCCAGTAAGGTCTAAATAATCCTTGTGATTTGTTGATTCATAATAAGGCCATTAACTGGTCATCTAATTTAATCTTTCTACTCAGGTGCAAAATTTATTATACTAGTAATCTGTTAGCACTAACGAATGGCAAGACAGTAGTTAAGATATAAACCTGAAGCAAAACAAAGCTGACCAAGTATAAAGACAGGGGATGTGCTTCTGAAAACATCAGAACGAGCTTGCCATGCATAGAAGATAAACAATAGTGGAAGGAAAGACATTTCATAATCATACCTATTATTTCCACTTTAGGACTAAATTAGTCATTCTTAGCATAGCATTACAAGCAACTCATGTTTAATCCTACACCATGATCTCCAAGTTTCTTCCACTGTACTGTTACTGCAAGGCATATTGATTTCAACACTTCAGAAAATTCTTTGGTGAATTATGAAATTATTTTATTTGGCACACTTAAATACGAACAAAGAGGTATAGTGATATTTATGCAGAAAAGCTGCCTATTTTCCAAAATATTGCTATCCAGGGGTTTCCTAAGGGGGTGTGTGTGTGTGTGTGTGTAAATCACATCTTTGTGTTTGGATTCATTTTTCTTCAATTTAATTAGCTCAATTATTTTCTGAAGTCGTAAACTTTCAGTATTCACAAGCTCTGTGGCAAGATGTCTTGCACCCCAATTATATGTTGTAGAGAAAACCACTGTCACATACTTGTTCTGAAACTGCAAGCTAGTATTTTCAATGGATGCTCCAATTTGCATTCTGAAAGAGTTAAAAATCTCTCCATGTCTTTCATGATTTGAAAGATTGCTATTATATTCCCCTCCAGTTGTCTTTTTTGCAGGCTGAGAATTTCTAATATGCTCCTCAAATGAAAAAGCTTCATTTTTCACCTGTATCCATTCTAATTCTGATATATTTCTTTGGAGAGGACTAGAACTGCACAGAGATAAGCCAGACATTATATACAGCATAGCAGAGTTTTCGGTTTTTCTATCCCTTTCCTAATGATTTTTAACAGCTTGGTTTTTAGACCTCTCTAAACCCTTTTAAAAATTGTGTCAGATTAGCTACTTTAAAATCTTCTGGTACCCAAGCCAGAAGCTATTTATCAGTCAGTTTTCAGCTATTTCACCCTTGAACTGATAGGTTCATACTCTTCCAAACTATTTGAGGTGCTCTGCAATTCTTTCCGCCCTCTTTTGGCCATTTCCAAGGCACATGATACATACACAATAGTGTATTTTCTGCTAGAAAATATGCATTTATGAGCAAAAAGGGACAGAAGAGGCACAGCAATTCTAAAGTGCATCAACAATAAATGTGACATAGCAAGTCTCCACTGGCACACTGTCTTCCTCTCGCCATCAAGTGAAGTGATCCCGAGATACACAATTTCAAATCAGCAAAGGTTAATGAGGTGGCTCATAACAGGAGGGGAGAGGACAATCTCTTTAGCTTCCTAGTAATAGAAAATGCAGGAGAAATCTAGCCATGTTAGAAATATATTTACATGAACTGCATTTGGAAAAGCAACAGTCAAGGTCCATGCCCTTCTGTAACATCTTAATTTTGCAGCAACATCTTACCTTAATAGTATTATGCATAGAATCTAATTTTTGGGCAGGCTAAGCATCTTAAGGCTAATTTCCAATTAGCTTTAGGTACAGTCATAAGTATTTAGCATATCTAAAAATGGTGCTTACCCAAACCCAAAGTTTCAAACTCTGTCTGCTCCAACTGGTACACTAGCTTTCTCCAAAGTTTGCTTGACATCTTTTTCTCAGAATTAACCAGCACAACCAAGAGCCAGTTTTTACATCTCAAGTTATGGTTACTCAAGTACTTGCAGAGAAAACTGAACTCCAAAAGATGTTAGTAATGATCTCAATATCAACATTCTGCACTATTCCTATTTTCCTTTACACTGGTATACTACAAGCAATTTCTCATATAGCTGATACAAAGAGTTATACATGCATTTTAATTTTCTGCCATTGGAGAAAAAAAATAATAAAACAGAAAAAATAATGTTTATTATGAATAAGAGGACTCTCAGAAATGAGCTCAATCATTTATCCTAATTGTCACTCCCAATCCTTGTCTGTTCATTGCATACTGGTAGCCTGGTAAATATCCTCTTCCACAATTTCAACATCGAATCAAATTCCCTGTAATCAGGAGCACATGTTTTGGCAGAGATTTAACAAGATAAATGCACAGTGCTGTTATTGAGGCTATTTTGAAGTTTTATAAATTAATGCTTTCCTGGTAGCTATAAAATGCAGAACATATATTCAGCAAGCACATGACTACATATTTGTTCAGAGATGTGGCAATCGCTTCAAGTGTTTCATCATAGTGTATATCTATTTAGGAAAATTTCTTCACACGCACAGTGACAGAAAAAGTTATTTGCCAGACAGATACTCTTCCCAGTCATACTCCTGTTACTGATATCAAAAACTGGTAGGAATGCTATTAATGTATTCTTCCATAAGGAAAGATCTCAGCAGGTACCAAGATCAAAGTTTAATAAGAATTCTAGAAGTTTTAGATCACTTCTACAGGTAAGTCTTGCTTGCTTTTTTTCTAAATATTAAAAGACAAAGTTGAGAAAATACACAACTGTTCGCCAGAAGAATGCTATGATATTCTGTGCTATTCTGTAACTAAAAACAAACTAGTCTGACTACAAACAGTCTGTGTCTATTCTAGATGGACACTTTTACCTTTCCACATTACATGTCCCATAAATCGCTAGTGTGAACAGATAATGAACAGAGCATATTCAGAACTTGTACATTTTTCAAACACATATATCAATAAACAGAATTTTTCACACTATGGATGCCCAACATTATGGGTATACATTGCAGACAAAGAACTTAATAAAATTCTGAAAGATGTCATTTTGTAAATCTAGAATTTTCAGTCTTTTAGAATCTTGCAGCGATATTTTGCTTCCTTTTTTCCTTTTCTCAAGAGGCTTAGCTTTCAATCACAAGTTCTTTGTTTTTTCATTGATGATGAGTAATGGATGAAATCTATTAAAACCCACTCTGTACCAGCATAACCTATTTTCTAAAATGCCATGCCAATGATAAATAGAAATAAGGTGCAAAAGCACAATAAAACACCCCTAAATTTTGTTCAAGTCACTGTAGTTAGACCCTTAACCATAGCAAACTGAGAGCAACCTCTAACCCTCTACTCACCTCACCAGATTTTGGATAAAGCCCAGAATCACTTATAAATTGGGAAGCTTAGTTTATCTAAGTATTTTTCCTATTGAAAAAGGTTTGCAGAACATCTATAGCACGTATGAATTCTGCATATTTTCCAGGCTTTCATGATGCCCGTTGTATAGTCATGTACAGTCAAACTGCATAAAAAGTATTGAAATCTTTAGTAACTAAGCTTGATATCAAGTTACAAGTAAAATAAAAAAAATTAAATTCTTCAAAGAATTAATATTTTTAATCCAGTTCTAAAATACCTTAATGAAAAGCGCTTGATTACTTAAAAAAAAAAAAGACAGATTTGGCATATTAGATAGCAATCTTATAAATAGTTTCTGGTTCATGTCTTAGTAGTAACAACACTAAACTCAAAATGCAAAAGCAAGTTTAATAATAAAAAAGGATTCTTTCTTCCCATTCAACCAAAGAGAATGCAACTGAAAAAGCAAATAATGTAAGTATTGAAAAAACTGAACTATTTGCAATACATGTAAATTCTCCATGACCCTTTTCAAACAGATATATGCTTATGTGCTTTTCTTTCACTTCCTCTTATGTTTTTTTCTGGCCATTTAACCACTCAGGACCTCCAAACTGGCAGCTTTTTTTTTTTTTTTTTTTTTTTAAACAAAACAGCCTCCCTATGCAGTAATAATACTACCACTGAACTTAAGAACCTTTAATAATATACAAAGACAGTTTTCCTCCCATTCCTTCATCTATTACAGCATCTCCTCTTAAAGAGCTGCCTGTAGCTAAACTCTCTGCTCATCTACAAGCAGATGAAACAATTTTGTTTCTACTTCTTACTAACCATCCAAATGAGGAGGAAAACCTGTGTGAGCAACAGACCATTAGTAAACACACCTGAGACAGTCATAGTTTAAGTTTATTTCTTATTCACAACTTATACAGAAAAGATTTTACAGTGCTTTTCTTTGCAGTAAGTCTCCCACTGCAACAATTCATGCCCATGATTTGATTAATTGGAAATTATGTTAACTTTTCACATAAATGTAAAAGAAACAGGGAACTTTGTTCATTGCATCCACATAAGCTTTCCTGAGTGTCAGGAAAAGATAAGATCAGCTATTGTGTCATATTCCCCCTCTCCTGTCTTTCACATAACAGCAGATATCAGTAACATTAAAAAGACACAAAATGAATGCTGTGCAGACAGTACTGTTACATGTCATTTCTCACCATCATTAACAAGTGTGCCAAGCCTAACCAGTCAGAAATGCATTTAAAATTAAAGAGATATTCACTGGGTGCTTTCATTTCAATCTGTACTGCAGATATACTCCAAAAAAAAGACAAAAAAAAAAGTCAGAGAATGTAGAAACTCAAGTGTCATATTCTTGCAAACACAAAAGACCTTATCATTCAGATACCAAATATTTTTCTGGAATTGTCTTATTTTATAGTTATCCACAAATCAAAATTTCTATGCAACTTCAGGAAAAAAAAAAAAAACCACCAAAGAAAATTCTGGGGTACATCACATTCCAGCCTTTGCTTCATCAACAGTCTAGTTGTAAAAATGCTTGTGGAAAGATTGAACTTTTAAAACTCAAAGCTTTTTTAATAGTACATGATAGGTACCCCTTAATATTACTCTTTGCTGCTCATCTACACAGGCAGCAACATTAATTCCTAAGACAACTACTACCAAATCAAGGGTGACTAAACAGCACTGGGGACAAGGATAAGTGCCTGGGGGCCCAGCTGGTCTTCTAGATCTTGCCAGTGAAGGAAAAGGCTTGCATAGGAGCAGGTGGATCCTGTGGATCAATACCTGGTTGCACAGCAGGTGCCACTGACAGATTTGCCTTTTATGATCACGGGACTGTCTCTAAGAATCAAGGGCTACTGGGAGAGATGAAATCCACCTGACAGAGTGGGAGAAGATCATCTTTGCCAACAGGCTGACCAACCTGGTGAGGAAATGGTGGATGGGGTGGGAAGCAAATGGTACATGGTGATAGGAAGAGAAACCTAAGAAATAACAAAGCAGGATGAAAAGAATAAAACAGAGCAACCTAGGAAATAAACAGGAGAAACCAGAGCTCCTCTAGCGGTCATACAACTGTAACATCATTAAAATAACAGACGTGTGGTGGGATATTGATGCTTCTAAGAATTCCTGTGTTAGCCAACTTGTGTCTGGGTTTGAGAACGTGTAGCCAATGACAGCAGAGCGGAGGAATATGTGAGAGCCAGAAAGACAAAAATAATCACACTTGTCAACAACTTGAGTTTCCAAAAACACTTGTACACCTGAAATTTATTATTTAATGCTTTTGAACAAATTACTAACTGTTCAGTATCGTTAGCTTTTCTTTCCATTATGTAAAGTCTTATTTTTCATTGTCTTTTACTGGCCAAAAGGTGGGTGTTTTCCTGTATTTTTCAACTATCTGTCAACACTTCATAAAAGATTCAAAATTCTACAAAGATCATTCAGAGTGAGTGGAATGTTAAAAAGCTTCAGAATTCTTGCTCAGAGCTAAGTACATGTGGCTGAAACAAAAGTGGAAAAATTTTGCAGCTGCTAATAATCCACAAGTAAAGAAATACAAACAGCCTGGAACAGCATATTAAAGAGCGTTTAAAGTTTTCCATGCCATTCTATCCATGGAGGGTACAATTGTTCTGAAACCAAGAATCTAGGAATCAAGCAACAGTATGGGATTTCAATGCTTCCAACTACAAGGCAGGCTAGAGCGTAAACCCCTAAATTCAGACCCAGCTGAAGCAGAACACACTATGAATACGTCCGGTGACGCATAGTGAAGGTTTGCTGCACCATTCAAAATGTTTTTGAGTGAGCTACAGAACACCACATCTCTCGGTCTGTCAAGCAACATTCCTGGTCATTGATATCCCCAAAATTGAAATAGAATATGTACATGTATATTGAAGAAGGCATTACTGATTAATACTGAATTGTTCTATCCCCTGGCCAATGCAGTTATCTTATTAGCATGTTTTTAAAATACTAAACTATTAAAAGTCAACCCTCAAAATATGCTATTTGGATAATCAACACAATCTTATGGATTAATATATATGAAGTTACTGCTGCTGTTCATTAATTGATCTCTAATTAAATTATACTGATATCTTCAAATTATTAAAATGTGCCATTTCAGTCAGAAACTTTTACACAGAATGTGTGTTAAGATGTATCCCTTACCTGATAAACATGGAATGCATTAGCAGCTTTTCCACGCAGAAAGACTGAGGGAATCCAAACATTAATAAGAGCACGATTTGATCTGAGGAGGAGAGAGTAAAACTTAAAACAGGGAATCATATTTATGTATAAGAGTTGCAAAGCAACTACCTCCAGTGATTTAGATAATGATCAAAGTGATCAACAAAGCAACTTAACATCTCAAATGGAGTTTCAGAAAAATTGTAGTTCTGCCTGAACCTTTTATACCTGCTGTATCTAAAAGTGTTCCCTAAAATTAACATAACTGAGAAAGGGCACTGAAACAACTCCCTTTGCAGATTTTTGGGTTTTATTTTTTTTTACACCATGCATTAGACAATATTTCATTATACACATGAAACAAAAACTATTCATTTCAACAAACTCAACATTTTGGTCCACAAAACTCAGCAAAAACCTGAGTTCTTTAAATAACAGAAGAGCACTGCACAATTATGGAGAAGCCATTTTCATCCACTCTTTGTAATTCATCTCCAAATTTCTATGATTCAAAGACATCAGCTACATTTTCACCCCCTCATCCACAAAAAAGCTAGATTCATTAGTCTGACTAATAAAGGCAAAACTCCAAATCACAACACTGTAGAATGATCTGGGATGACCAGCTGGGTTGTTTGTTGGGTTTTTTGTAGTACTATTTGTATGCATTGATTAGGAGTTATTCTGTAAAAATGAGAAAGTCCATCACATTAGCAATAGAAAACAGTAACTTTTTGGTGCTTTGTTAGAATACCAAGACCTAGTACATCGAAAGAGCACTCCAAGAGAATCTTCATAAATCTAAACTCCTTGCATTCAACATTATTAAAAACTACACCAGGGCATGGACTGTGAGCTCTCCGTACTTTTTAACAATGGAACACCACAGCTGAGAATTCAGGTACAGGAAATAATATACAAAAAGCAGATTACTGAATCTGTTTTCTTATTCTTCTTTCCCACAAAGACAGTATGAAGAGAAAAATATGTGTCTTATGAAACTTACATTTCAAAATCTGACAAACTCTGATCTTCAGATGTTTGACTCAAATCTCCAGGGACCTATATTTACAAAACAGAAATAGTTCCCACACAATGGTTATTATGCTTTCTATTAAGAAAGCATAATATTATAAGGAAATTGCAATTCACCATTGAATTTTTTAAATGCCATTTAAGAACTACTACTGAGAAACAATAAAAATAAACTATTGTGCAACAGGATTATGAACATACCACCCTTGCAAGTTCTTCATGTTAGAATTTGCTATACTTTTGTAAAGAAACAAACTGGGGCTTGTTAAAGCATGTAATTTTGAAGGGTATAGAAAACCCAGAAAAAAGCATCACTATTAGGCCTTTATAAGCAAAGTATGCTAAAACAAAGTACATTGTGTGTATAAACAATTTATGGGAAGAGATGAAGCATATAAAACCTAGTGATCACTTTCTTTTACAACCAACATTCCGTTAAGAGAAAGACACATGATCATTTTATTTTAGCTGTGTTCTTACAAAATATTATATAGCTACAAAAGTTCATAAAGATGGCAATGATGGACTAATACCTGCAGAATCAAAAGAAGTAGCAGTTGTGAGAATACAAGATTGAAAGTGTTTACAACTGAAAGAGCAATAGCTTTTTACCTTACTTTAAAGCTAGTTAAACATAAAAGGATATAATCTCTCCTTTAAATACTGTAAAATGTAAAGCACAACCCAGAACAGTTGGTGTGTTTTGATGAAGAAAAACAGCTAAAAGTTGTGAACTTCCAGAGACAGCTTCTACGTTAGAGCTACGTTGAACCAATATTTAACTATAATGTATGTTGCATGCGTATTACTGTTTTTCAGAATATTTGCTGCCTAAGATACTTAAATATATTATTGCTTATTGTAAAAGAATATATATTTATTGCAAAGCAATATAAAATTTCAAAGGGGACTAAAGAAAATCCAGTTCCCAGATGTTTTGACAGACTAGCTCAAGACCCCCCAGAGCACAAGACAAAACTGAATTTTGCCTTCCCAAGAGTAAAGCAAAAACTAAGTCGTTCCTGCCAGAGAAGGGGAAAAGAGCAGAAGAATTGTGCAGAGCCAAGACAGCTCCAGGGCATATATACAGGACATATATACACAATCCTGAACACTCTGCTGCCCTTTTTGGGAGGAAAGAGGTGGGAAGGGGCAGTATGACCTCTCTCTCAAATACCACCATCAGCTGTCGTCTGTTCACAGTCCAGTCCACCCTCCAGTGGCAGCACACAGCCTGGCTTTCCAGGGCTCTCATGCCAGAGAAAGATGTTCTTCTATCTTGCCTACAACCTGCACTCTCTCTTTGATCATTTATAAATTACAGCCATTAAAATTGATTATCAGCATTAAAAGGAAAAGAGAAGACAGCGAAGAATCATGGAAGCTATTTTTATTATAAACTGCAAATTATATACTATTTTAATAATGAAATGTTAAGAATGTGGCTGATATTTTCAAACAAGTTAAAGGGGGATCAAATATTCATATCCCACAATTTCTGGCAGTTACACACTTTACCAACTTTGAAAGTTCCAATTAAAGTCTACTAAGTAACAGGCAGACTATCAGCACAGTTTTGTTTACTAATACAGAATTAAAATGTATCCACTTCTTAGAATAATGCAAAAGTCTTTAGGACTGTATTTAATTCACAGCATCATTTTGGACAATAGCAACTAATAACAACTAGCATTTAGCTAGCCCTTAAAGTACAGTACCACTTCTACTCCTTAAAAATTATAGAAATTAGTTTTCTCCCACTATCTGGCACATTAAAATATACTATCAATATGTAACTACTGGATTAGGCTATGGAGATACATGGTTAAAAACAAAACCTCTGAACAGTGACATACAGCCCAAAATCTCTGAGTAAGTACAGCCATAATACACACGTGATTTATCATTCATTATTTCTTAACACAATAATGTGATTGTTTCCATCTAAAAGGCTGAAAATTATAGATGAAAACCTGCTTCACTAATGCACACAGAACTGTCAAGAGCCACTTTACATAAATATTATGATAAAATAGGCATGAATGCTTCTGGTGCAAACAAAAAAGTAAGGAGCAATACTGCATAATCATAAACAAAAATTATCAAAATATGCCTCCCTCAGAAGATGGACAACTATTAGGAACATCCTTGACTCCTGTTTCCTCCCTGTTCATTTTCAAATTTCAACCCAATATTTTCTTTTAACACAAAAAGCCAAAGCAAAGCAATAGTTGGTAGAAAACAATTTTATTGTCTGAATATATCTATTTTACATTCAATTCTGCTAAAGAGACTCAAGCACTATCAAAAATACCAAGTAAAGTGTTCTTGACAGATGTGTTATTAGCTGTTATTTCTTATGAGCTAATATATATTTTATTTCATCACAAGTAGTGGTTTTGAGCTTATTCCAGAATGGTATTCTATATTGTAATAAACAAACACTTACCGGCCCTCTCAAATCAATTAGTTCTTGTCTCATCTGGGACACAAGAGCTTCTTTAGCCATCAGAGCACGGTGCAACCTCTCATTGAATTCTATCAGTTCCCCATGCATTTCAGCTACCTAAAAAACAAAGCCAAGAGATAACTGTGATCTCAACTAGAAAAAAAACCCACTATCTAACTTCTTGCATGCATATCAACTTTTATTTATATTTTTTATTTTACCATACTCTCCAAGTAGTGCATCTCATTTCTAATGCATTAGTTTGAACTGACCATTAAGAACAGACACTGTTACAATAATTTTGACTCATGCCTTGAAATGTAGGTTTTGATATTGAATTCAACAGGAGAAAATACAACTCTATGTCTAATTTTATTCCTATCAGAGAAGATCCTATGGCAACTGACCTATTAACTTATGTTCTCAGTTTAATTCTTTGGTGAACACAGCACTCAACAGTTACAAACTAATCACACTATTTTGAACTGGGAATAATGCAAAATGCACAAACTGCATTAAAATTTGTCAACAATGCATGAGTAATACATTCTGCACTCTTATTTGGAGTTTCAATAGGATTGGAGCTCGAAATCCACTCATCCCAGGCAATTCTGAGAAGGGCCAAAGGAGTATAAATACCACAGTTACACTGTGACACAAGCTGTGCACAGGTAAATAGTGTGGCCTCAAGCATGGCCGTTTCAGACACCAAGTCTAGCTATGTCTGTGCTCTCCATTTTTGAGTCAAAGTGTCAAGAAAGCACCAACTGATGCAGGATGTTTATGAAAGTGAACAGGGCCGGATGAATGACAAGGATGAAAAGGATACCGATTTACAGAGCAAACTATGTTTGTTGGTTCCCTGACAAGAGAAGCGAGAAACAATAAAACTCAAATCAAGGTTAAAGATGATATTGAGCTCTTGAATTTCTCTTACACAGAAGTGTAAACCTACAGCTTAAAGGAGAAGAACTCCCAAGAGGACAAGAATTCCCAAATAGCAAAGGTCCAAATAGTAGCAGTAACATGTTACCATCAAGAGAATGTGATGGGGAAACTAGCAGAAACAGGGAGCAAGGCTAAAAGAAACTTAAAATCTCTGTTCAGCAAGATTTTTAGGTACTCCAATCAGAACCATTATACTATAAAATTGAATGTAAGTTTCAATTATGATGGATGATCCATCAGTATATAATATACCTGGCAAGGGAGTTGTCTTGAACTGATAATGCCATTTGCAGCCTTACAGCAAAGAAATTTGAGCCAAAAAAGGATTGTAGAATTATTTTCAAGGGAAAAGAAAGACTCTTCAGAAAACCCCACTGTTAGGAGTTTCCAAGTAAATCCCCCCTATATGACTCCTGTATTAACAAAAGGAATACTGACAAGGGCCACTATCAGAGGTGGAGTGCCAGATGAGCAGTCCCAGGGTAGAGCAAGAAAAGCTACAATTTTAACAGTAGTTAGATGAAAACAGAAGCAGTGAGCAGTTGGCCCCTCTAGTGGGCGTAGCGGGCTACCACAACAATACCGTTAAACATGTTTTTCAGGTTACAGCAGCTCTCATATAGCCATCCAAAGCTAAGAGAATAGTAGAGGCAATGGGGTAACATTATGAAAGCAGAGCTGAGCAAGATGAACATCAATCCACTACCTTCAACAATAGTACAGGGACTTGGACTGCTGCCAAATCTCTCAAGTGTTCATAGTTTCCCTTCTGGAGGCAGTTCACTACTATCTATGAATTTCATGCTCTCCTTTTCTTGAATTACCACTCTGCCTTCTCCCTCCTTCCCAGGGAAGTTCCTCAAGATAAAGCAGTTTAATTCAACTTCATTAATTTAGTGCTTGCTTTTAATTTAGTGCTTTGTTCCAGACAACGTGTATCCTTCACATATTCAAAGCAAACAGAAAAAACAGCTTCCATTTGACAAGCCAGGAGCTGACATCCCTGATTAAAAATTAAAAATAAAAATAATTATACCTGAGTTGAACTTCAAGTATTCTCTTCCAATTTATTTTTAAATTAGGAGTCCTTCAAATCCAGTAATTCAGTGTGGCACATACGCAAAAAGCACTAAACTAAGCCCAGATAATTCTGAATTTACAAACTATCTGAAATACTCAAATTAAGAGCTAAAAACCAGTAACAGCAATTGAACTAACAACAAACTTTCCTTGTAATGGGACTATCAGGATGTACAAAAACTAAAGATTTCAGAGAGTGATTATTTAAACCCAAACAGGCATTTTTATTTGTTTGCCTAATTATGTAAGCAGTTTTAGATTAATATTGATCCTTTACTTACACATCACAATACAAAAAGCCTGCAACACATCTGAATTACCATTTAGTTTCACTCCTCACTTTCTGAAGTGAAAGGTTTAACATACTATTAATATAGTTTCAACAATCAAAAGCTTTTTTATTATTTTTATAGTGTACTAAAGCAGCTTTAATTTACTGGTTTTGTTTCTGTTCTTGTCAAGCATTTCTGTTGCACTTAATCCTGTTAGAAAAACTAATTTCCCAGCCTCATAATTAGACTCTTTTCGGACTCCTCCTGATAAAAATCAGGATGTTAGGATTTCCATGTTATCAATTAATGACACTACGTATTCATATCTCAATTGTTCATTCAACATCAGCTTTGATAAAGAAAGATTCTTTGACTTCAAACACTTGTTAGTAATTAGTAAGCTCATTTTGCAAAAACAAATATATCTAAATCCATATGAACTTCTGCACTACGATTAACGTAGTATGTGCCACTTAGCAAGCAGTTTTGCTTCATAAATTACCAACATTTATGAACCGAAATTGCCAACTTTACTAGATAAAGTAATAATATTCCCATCTACACTGTGTGCAGGACTGTCAATCAGATGAGGAAAGCGATCTGAATGAAAATACCTCGAAAATAATTTTTAAGCCAAACCAGGTTCTCAAACCAGTTTGCACCATGGACATAGAAACCACTGTTCCATTGCAACTGTGGGGTAGGTGTCCTGTGATACAGAAGCAGGATTCACACAACAGATTGGCTGCTTAAATTGATACTGCCACCAAAGATGCAACATAAACCACAGCATGTGTTTAACCTGAAGAACTCTGTCCATGCTTTCTCCAAGTGTGTGATTTGATATAACAAAAGATACTACCTCTTCCTGAAATCTTGCTTTGATAGCTTACCTGTAACAGTTAAAATACAGTGAGTAAGATAAGAAACAGCCATAGTTCACTGTAAATGCCACACCATTTTTTCCTTGTACAACTTGCAGAATAAACAGCTTAGCACTTACCACAGTTATTTACCATTAACTGGTAAATATTTCTGAGCAGTGACTCAGAAATAAATTTGTTTGTAAAGCAAATTAAAAAATCTGACCGGTGCGCACATTAAATGGCTCACTGATTAAGTGCATGGTGATACATGGGCACACCATTCTTGCCTCAGAAAAGAAAACTGTTCATCTTACTCAGCCAGGACTAGTCTGTCAGTGACAGAGATGCGATACACATCATTCAGAGAACTATATATTATATTTCAAGAACTGTGCAAAAAATAGTTCTTGCCAGTCCACTTCTAGTACTATTGTACTTAGTAACTTAAAACTGTGCATTGGACACACTTAGAAGTGAACAGCTTATTCAAATTATTTTTTTTTTATTTGGACATAAAAATCTTACTGAGAAAATAAATATACACATATATAAAAGCATATTTCACAATTCTTATTAGATAAGACAAATTCTTTTAAGAAGCGCAAAAAGGATTTACCCTTGTGCCAAAGCACACTGAACAGATGAAATTACATCTCGCTGTATTTCAGTAATAGTGTAACTGACAAAAGCTACAGAAAGCCTTGTGATTCCACAGAAAAGTGCTGACCAATTTACTAATTTGTGTTTTTTTAATATATTGACTTCAAACACAACTAACATTTAAAAACAAGGCTCCATGCCATGCTAAGACCTTTAAATTAGAAACTAAAATAACGATTTCCAAAAGTGTCACTGTCCACTAATGCACTGATCTCATCTGCCTCCTGAACGAAATCTCATGCAGAATGCAAGTATGCTAATAAAGGAGCTGTCAGTAAATAAGATGACTGACGGAACAGATACAAACAGAAGAGATCAAACTTGCACTGTTTATTCAAAGCTAACAAGAGCCAAAGAGTTTTTGTTTGTTTCACAAAAGGCTATATTTCAATTCTCTCCTTTGAACAAATGTTAAATCTAAGCAAACAAGTGCTATTATTTAATAATTGTACTTGTAGGCATTTTAATATCTAGGAGAAAAAAAAAAAAATTCCATGTCTTTACAGAATCCTGTCAAAGAACACAAAACTTACCTTCATTGATTTCCAATAAAATGGGTCATGTAGTTCAATGAAATGGTGCTCAGAGAAGTTTTCAACTAAGTTATTTAATATTTCAGGGTCTATTTCTTAAAGAAAGGTTTCTTTTCATTCTTGTCTTAGAATGTCATTAATAGGTAAGAGCACATACTGTTAATACAGTGAAAGGTTCTAGGTTTCCCAATAGTTTGTAGAGTCACTTAGGGATCAAAATTAATAAAAGAACAAATCAAAATTTTTAGAAGAAAAGCACAAGAAAAAAAATTGACAAGCAGTCAACCAATTCTTCATAGCCAGAGTTGGGGTTTTTTTAAGCAGGTAACTAAGTTGCTCTGTGGCTGTCGCAGCCTTTCCACATAATCATCTCATGTTAAAGAATAAGTAGCACTTTCTGCAGACATTACCAAAATTGCTATATCATCAAAATTCCCCACTTCAGGATCTCAATTCAGTACACAGTAAAGAAATTCATTACAATATATTGTTACCTGTTATGCTAAACAGAGACAGTTCTACAAAGATGCTGAGACTTTTTGGCAAAGCTTTCAGTGTTTTAAGGTACCTTCCCTGACAAGATAGCTTACTATGTGAGAAGGGATTTTGTAACAAAAGACCCAAACACAACTCATGTACTGCATCATGAACTAAGCCATATCTCACATTTGAAAATACTCCAATATTTAGAAACTTTAACTATCTGATAGCATACTACTGAAAAATTCTTAGTAAAAGATAAATCTGACCAAAATTACATTACAATATATATCCAGATTTTTTAAGACTGAAAGGCTCTTTTGAACTTCCATTTACTAACAATGACAGCAGCACAAAGAACCTTAAAGAACATCACACAGCTATATATACACAGCTACTATAATACTTCCTTACTCCATTAACCAAACAAAAACAACAACAACAAATAATCAAAAGGTCAAATATTTAACAGTGTTTAAAAAAAGCCACCTACCCAACTACAGTGATACCTGCCATAATTTGTTCTTTTCCTGTAATTCCTGGCTCAAAAAAACCCTCAATACTGCTTAAAGCCATTTGAGCACTTTGAAATGAAACTGAGATTAAAGTTAAAAATCTAGAAGACAGTTTGAGGTAAAATAATCAGTAGGATGCTTTTGAGGCCTCAGGATGCAACTGGCCAACGAATTACTTGTTCAACAAGAAAGAATAGAAGGCATGAAAATTCAAAGTGAAACTCTCCAGAATGGTGAAAGCTTGGCTTAATATCCAAAATTACCTTTCATAGATATTTCAAATGTTTGAAACAATTCAACTTTTCAGAAGAGCTGCATGATTTGGCAGGAATTTAAAAAACACAACTTACCCTTTTTGACAGATGTCAGATCTCATGAATATCTAATATTCAGAAATAAACTCTCTAATCTACTGACTGTACTTATTTGAACAAAGTGATTCACATCTTGAGTTCACGTGATTGGCATATGCAACTTCCACGTCCAAAAGTCTCCCAGCCTCACATGCCAAATGCTCAGAGATCAATTTGTCAGGCATAAAAATACAATAGTACAGCTACCGCGTAAAAAGCGAAGTCTGTGAGCTTTAGAAAAAGGTACAAGAGTATTTTCAAATTCTTTAAAAGGCAAACTGCATATTTCTATGAAGCTTTACTTTAAAAACTGAGCAATACCTAGTTAACTTATGTAGAAAAATTCTGACTCCTAGAAATGTTTCTTGTACAGGCTTCTACAAGGAAAGCCTTAGAGAGTTGGAGAGGATATATTTTTTTTAACTGTTTGGTTTGTCTCCAACATTCCTGTAAGAATGAGCGTTTCTGCAGAACAATAAGGGTTTAACATATTGCAATACAAATTTCAGTACATCAAAAGTGTGTTATTCCAGCAGAGGAGCTCCTCATTCCCTAGTCTGACAGGAGTAGTTTATACCAGGAAACTGAAAATTTTATGTCATTTACTGAGTCTTTAACAGAGCACTCTCATAATACAGTTTAGTACACCACGAGCATAACCTACAACTTAACTTTGATGAAAAGCTAAAATTACTCTAAAATAAAGTACAAAATTATCAAAGGCTGAAACTGCAAAGAAAGTTTAAGTCATGTTCTCTCTAATTAGATATATTTACTAGTTCATTACTGATCTACAGCCACAAAAAGAAAGAATAGACCAATTGGAAAGAGTGTCTTACAGATAACAGTCTGACCACAGGTCTTCTAAAGATGTACAAACACCACAATTATTTTAGCTTTTTTGTTTGTTTTGCTTCATTTTAAAACCTTAGCAATATCAGGTCTGACATGTCAGCAAGTCTTTAGTAATTGTTTAATTTGAGTTTAGCTGCAATGCAAACTATGAAGAGTTTGTCTATCCCTCAGTGTGTAACAGGAAAACTTCTGGTGATATTACTCTGACAAATCTTACATAAGCAGGACAAAGTGAATGAAACATATTTCTACCTTACGTACAGCAAACTTACACTAACAATGCATAGCAATGGCCCAAAACATATCTTATGATTATTTTAAACACACTTTATTATCCATGGCTTGAGAGTTGTATAAATTGACCTACTTTCTCTTCTAAAACAAAATAGCATTCTAGCCCCAAAGCATATGACATTGGAAAACATATGGGAATTGCTAGAGGTACCCAAAGACCTAGCAATATCCCAACAAGCTTCGAATGGGGAGTTTAAAAGAAATTGTGGTAACTAATTAGATGTTGCACTACTATTTCTAAGGAAATACACCATTAAAAACAATTATGCAGAATTGTTACCAAAATTTCCTAACACTCTTTTAAGCATAACAACCAGTAAAAAGTTTCTTAAGTTTCTTTACTGCTTCAGAATTTTTATTTACAACTTCTCTTTACCCACTTGGTTAAATCAACCAATCTACAGATCATAATTAAAGAACTTTGATAAATACAAATTTTTTACAAACATGGTAAGAAACTGAAAATTTCTTCAATATATTGTTATGAACAAAATAATTTCCAGTGAAAAAACAGAAAAAAAATTCTAATTACTCAGCAGAACCATTATTTTTATTCCCTTGACAGCTAGTAATTTCTCTGTGGGGAGACTTCAATATCCTGATCAGCTACCAAAAAATTCAAGGCAATATTTGTCTTCAGTTGAAACAGTCTACTAGGCACAAGGTAACAGTTACTAAAACTGCTTAAGTCTGAACATTTTTCAGACCCGATTCTAGCTGAATGGAACTGCCAGAACAGCATTCAAGAGTGGTTTCTATCCTAGTCCTCAATGTGAAATACAATGCAGGCTAACCTTTGAAAATAAGACTTCACATCTTTCATTTGTGGAGAGAAAATGGAGTAATGATTTTTGGTAAATACCTCTGGATTGTTACAGGGGTTACATCCTATTTTGAATATGTGAAGATATTGTTATAGACTAGTGAGACCCAGATACAGACCTCCTCTTCTGGATGTGATTTGCAACAAGGTTTTCCAGTGATTACACCTACTGTTGTGCCATCAGTGCTACTGCTAACACTGTCTTTGACAAACTCAGAAGTGTTAGCAACAAATTCCTGAACATGCAGAACAAACTTAGTAGAACTAAGGAGGACGCTTTTAAAGCTGAAAGAGATTTTACCTGTGTTCTTAATTAAGATATTCTTTTGATAGGTATAGAACAGAGGAAAGGAGTCAGAAGAACCCAACCAAAGGTATGCATTAGGGAGAAAATTAGTTTCACATGGTCCTATGAGAAAAGGATAACCAAGTATGAATGTTTCAGAAGAACTGTATTAATCTCTTCGATGCATGACCTGCATTTTTAGTCATCTTCATGTTAATCAGTTAATATGAGTATCCAATTTCAGAGTATTTTGGGCAAGAGAAAGAGAATTGTTTTACTTTTTATAAAAATGTTCATTTAATATTTAATAGGAGATATGGGTATTAGATACTAAATTTCATTACTTCTGTCTGGAAAATCATTTGTATTTAAATTTAGGATGAAAACCTAATCTTTCTTTTTTTCCTTTAATGAATTTTATATTAGTCTTAAAAGTGAATCTTGCTTTAAGAACTTTGTCTAACATGGTCATATCAACAGAGCTAGTAGCTTCCACCATCCATTTCCATGCTGCAGTATTCAATAAGCTATACGGTAAAGCAATACAAAAAGGAAACACAGTTTAGCAATCAGAAAACAGTATGAAAGCACAGAAGAAGCTACAGATTTCAGTATGTCCTCATTTTAAAGCTAAACTGACAAAACAGCAATGCCTGTAACTATGTACTGTAATTTATACAATACCTGAAGCCTATTGTCTGTGATGGTTTCAACTTCACCACCATCAGTTATAACCTTAAGGACCTTGTTTATTTATTAAAACCTTCATCTTAATATCAAAGTATAAATGTGTACCCTTGTTAGGAAACATATTTTTAATTATCTGAATTGCTTTAAATATGCTTTGAAGTTGAATGAACAAATTTGTATTTTAACCACAGAAGCCTGAAAATTAAATCTTTCCTTTTTTTCTTTTTAAGGCAAAAATCAGACTTTTCTTTACACTAATGGAGAAAAAAATAACAACTGGACAAGGAAACTATTTGCAGCTTCAAATGTTATGTTACAATTATGATTCCATAAAATTTGTACAGTACAAACTTTACCTCAATCAATTTTCTTTCATAAGAGCTGGCTAGTTCCTCATTGTTTTCGACTTGCTTTTGCTCTGGAATAGTAAGTTCACCATCAGTGGTCCAAATGTTTGGCAGAACTAAAACAAAGCGATATCTCAAATTAAAAAGTTACATTACATAAACATCTAAGACAACCTGTTTAGAAGTAATAGCTCTAAAAGAGTTATTAGAAGTATCGAAATAGGATGTAATATTAAACAGTATTACAAGTACTAAAATATAAATGCTGCAGGGAGCTTTCTTGTGAGCAATATTAGACGAGTACTCTCAACACAAAAAAATGCAAACTAAAAGCATTTGGCTGTTCTGTGAGTACAGCTATCTAATATATGTAGGTAGTAACTGCAAATCCTACCTAAAGCCTTTGAAAAGTAAGCCTATGCTCCTCTTTAAAGTCTTTTTTCTACTTCACTTCCAGAATATAATTTCATATTACTTGCACAGTCTACCTACATATCATAGAAATTACAGAAAATAGGGCTGAGAATGGACATTCCATACTTCATCTAGTATTTCATGTTTTTGTGTAAAGCAGAATCAGCTGCAGTTATTTCATTCCTGACAGTTAATTGTCTAATTTATGCCTCGAAACCTCAAATAATGGAGATTTCATGCTTCCCTGCACAATCTATTTAAATTTAAGTACTCTTCTAAGAAAGGTTTTCTTGATAGCTAATCAAACTTCCTTCACCTGCCATTTAAGCCCATTGCTTTTTTTCTTATCCACAGTGAATGAAAACTACAGTTTATTCTATTTCTGTTTCTAGCCACCATATATGTATTTCATGATCACTTTAAGGCCTATTCTAAGTCTTCTCCAAATCACAAAAAGTCAAATTCAACTTTTTCTCATAGATCATGAATTTCTAAAAAAACAAGTTAGCACATATAAAGTAAACAAGCACTAATAAAAAAGGTTTAACAAATGCTTTCACCATTTTTCAAAATCCAGACTATATATACAACCACCATAAGGTACATAGAAGACACCATAATTCATCTGACTAAATAGTCCTAAGTGTGGAAACTGTTTTTGCTTTGAGGAAGAATATATACATTCAGAAGTTTATTATTATTTTAAGTTAATTCTGAATGTTATTTTAAGAGCAATTTCTTGTAAATCTTGCTTGAAGTTCCTCAGCCAGAAACTTCTAAGATCAGCCTTTTCATATACATAATATTACTGTATCTAAGCAGGTCTGAAAAATGGTACACATCCAATTCCTGCCGATGGCTGAGAAATCAGGATGCTCATTTATTAAATATTTAAATACCAATATCAAGCTGCTCAGTCTATGGCAGTGATCATTCATTTTGAAAGCTGGTACAATATTCTGAACTTGTCTGCATTCTGACTCTTGGGCAATTTATTTATAATCACATTTGCTGAGTGTTTTTTTGTTTTTTTAAGTCACCACAAGGCAAAGTATTACGCTGAGTTTCATTTATTATTTTAGGAAACTATTTAAAAGCCATACTCAATACCATCTGATCTGATTATTGTAGCAAACATGTAGATTCTTCCCTATTTATAGTCATAAAAGTAACAGCAGAAGCTCAATTTATTTTGACTCTTTCAAAACAGTGTCACAGAAAGTCTAAACACAGTGTTCTAAAATCTACAATACATTTAAGACTTTTGTTTTGATACCATTTGGAAGAAGATTAATCATTGTTGAAATTACTCATTATGATAACATAGGGCAGCAGTGAAATTAGTTGTATGCAACAGTTTATGCCTCTGATGAAGACAATTTCCTAGCATTACAGCAAAAGATGACAGCTGGGAGTTTTTCAAGTTTAAGCAAATAAGAACCCTATGCCACTATCTACGTGTACGGCCAGCTGAAAGCCAAGAACATTAACCTATGAGTGTGTAAATTAATATATAAGAAAGCAACAAGAATTTTAACTTAAAATGACGAAAGCCGAGAAAACAGTAGTTTCTTCATCCTATTTTCTTCACATAATTGTCACAACCTCAGAACACAGTAATAAAATAGGTCTTTTAAACATACTCTGTAATCCTTCTGAGCATGTGAGCTAATTAAGAACAAAATGACTTAAGACAAGTTGTTACAATCACTTTAAGTTATACCACAATTGGAATTCAATAATTTGCCTGAAGTTACCCAAAGATCTATGTACTGAAAAGTACAAATAGCTCTTTCTAATAATGCAAATATTCTTAATTATGAAAGCTCACACCTGAAAAATATGAATGCCTACGATGAGATAATGCAAGTTATTTATATAAACCATGGGTGCAATAGTTTCTATAAATCTGGTAAAAGAAAACTTTTTCTCATTTCACTCTTCTTTTTTCAAGTGTATCTAAACATATTAGTTCTCAGGCATTATTTTCATGTTTAAGTACTTTTTTTGAGTCAGAGGCCCAGTACTACTAAAAATTCCACTTAAAAATCTCAATGGCAGCTAAGGAAAAAATAATTTGGTTTTATAAAACTATAATGCATGAAGTTAGAATATAAGAAAAAATATTACAAATAGTGCATATAGCTGAAATTTATTCTGGTCACTAATGATAAATATTACGAAAAATTACTGTGGATTGATAAAATATCCTTTGAGCATAAAGCATACATGTATTCATTTTTAGAAATGTTGGTACTGTTCCATCCCCCTTTTTCATCTATAAAATCTGACCGTCCTACTCAGTTTCTATTCTTATCACTCATTAATTTGCATAATTTTAACATGGCAGAATATAGCTAGCCTAGGAATATTTTTTTTTCTTTTCCTATAATTGCACTCATCATGGAAACTGTCAGTATCCTAATGAAGGATAATTTCTGCTATTATAAGAAGCTTAAGAGATGGTTTTCGTGAATAATTCTTAATATGAATCACTACACTCCAGCAAAGTCGGAAGTAAAAACATGTGTTCTCACTAACAAAATTGCTTTTCAGGATGAATGAAGTTTTTAAACTCCAGATAAGTTTACTTAACTAGCCTTGAAGAGGAGAATTAATGTAGTATCCATTCATACACCCACTTACATGACCACAATATTGACAATTAAAAAAAAAAAAGACGGATGGTTCTCATTTCTGAAAAGCCACCTCTGTTTCCCAAAACACCTTCTGTAGTCAGTGGAAATACAGGTCCCACCAGCTGATGATTCAGAATCAAGACTCCAGTTCACCCTGTCACGGACAGTTCTAGCTCCACTGACCACTGAAGAAAACCAGGTAATACTGCTGATAATTTAACTTGTTATCTTTCAGATATAAAATCTATCTGCTCATTAGAGTCAGAGCAATTTAGCAAAGAAAGTGAAATGTCTGGTCCTAAAACAGAGTCTATTTCAAACAGTCTGAAAATACTGATTTCCAAAACAACAGTAACAGTATAATCTAGAGATACTAAATTTTCTCTCCTCAAAATAATTATTCTTATGTTCCAATATCATATTAATTCACAGGTTATTTTTTAAAATCACATTTTCATCTGATAGCTTTTTCTTATTGAAAGAAAGATCACCTCATCTAACAGAAAACGTTCTGTAAAAATAAATACAAAAATCTACATCGGTATTTTTCTCAAAAGGAAAAGATATAAAATACGTTATTTTCACTATTGGGAGATACTACCCTACCATAGTTTGAAGAGATGAATAGGGCTTATTATTATCTCTTGCTAATCCCACTTTCATGTAAATTATTTCATTTGTTTTGGCAAAGACTCAGCAAGGAAAGCAAAGACTTCTTAATGGTTTCTACTCAGCAGTAATTTGATGGTATGCCATCACATAATATTCTTTTTGTTTGATATCAATCTGCATTAAAAAACTGTTCACACAGCAGCAAATAGCCCAGTCAGAGATGCGTCAGGGACAGTTCTCATAGAAACAGAACTGTCATCTTTTCAGATGCTGATATTTTCCAACAGGGGGAGGGCTGATGTCATACTGGGTAGCATGTGGAAGTATGAACCATGTTCCCAGCCACAGTAGGACTGTTTTGTGTGGCTGAAGTTTTGGTTATGGACCAAAACTTGCACAGGATTGGGTGGCTAGTTATCTACAGAGATCAGGATCAGTCAGGAAAAAAAAAATGCAGATTCTTGTAAACCAGAGGCATGCTTGTTCACTGGTTATTCTTTCATTGTCAGTTTTTTTTATACAATTCCAGGAGTCACTTCCATCACTTTGTTACTATACCTATGCCTCCAATAAACTCTGCCTCAATGGTAGCATACAGCAAAACAAACCCTGTGCACAGAATTTTCCCCTCCCCCTTCATTTTATCCTTACCTTCCACTGTTTGACCTTCTCTTCTGAGCATCTGGACAGCTCCCACATACTTCTTAAGTTGCACTTTCAGCACCTCATTTTCTCTGTTGATAAAAAGAACAGAATAAATAAATATTATTGTTTTCTCAACATAGAGAAAAGCCCCTTTCAATGGAAAAAAAACATACTCTCTGTAATAATAAGCTTTGACTGAGTTGTGTGACCAAGATGAAAAGAAAGTTACCTGAACATTAAATAATACATCAACAGCAGAGTACCAGGAAACCTAGTTTTCCAGGGCCACATAAACACATCAGTGAAACAGATTATCTCATAATCAAAAACTTTTCATTAATTAATTTCGATTTTCTTTACTATGATACATTAACAGCAGAAAAATGATACAGACTATCGAAATCAACAATCAATTAAAAAAATAAGGATGGGATACTAGCACCTTAGTTTATACTTGGGGGGAAATAAAAAGGATTTTAACCGATTGAATTTTAACCAAAGGTGACAAATCGCATGTCTGAAAATTCCATTATCTAAGCCCATTCAGTTAACCAAGTATGACAGAAGTGTTTATACAAAAAAACCCATAACTAAAACATGTTGAAAGAGAGGGAATTCAGACAACTTCTACTCTTCTTCAAGGGTAGGAAGGGTACTCTTCTTCAAGGTAGAAATACATAGGTGCTACAGCTGCAGCAGAGAACATCACACACAAGAAACCCGCAACTGGTTAGAGAAGAGAGAACATGGGCAGGTCAAAATCATGCCAGAGGAGCGGTACAAGCTCTAGAAATGGTGAAACCCCAGATATGTAACAGATTACAGGAAGCTGTAAAGAGATTATACACAAAAAGGTAGGCATTTTATTTATGGGAATTTATTTAAGAACAAGAAGTATTCAGAAACACATACAAATATGTTTGATGGTCCTTATCATACTATATATATATTCATGCACACTCACACAAAATATATATATTATATATATACACATACACAAAAATAAACTGCTGATGTGAGCAATGCCATATTTATATTTTAAAAATCTAGATTGGTACTATATTCATATTTCAATGGATCCCAAATCAGTTTTCTGAACTATGTAACCTCAATTTTATTCAGTTCTTTAGTAGGAGGTTGCTAGAGATGAAACTATTGATTAACCAACTATCAAATTTTAACAAAGTCCTTGATGATTTTATGCATTTTATGATATTTTTCGTTTCTTAGACAACAAAGAACAAGTCCGTTTTTCCACCAGCAATGGATGCTGATATTCAGATTAAGGAAAAAAAAAATCAGAAATACAGTTTAATTCTATATACTACATTAAAACAAGTCTAAATAATTCATTCATGAAAAAATATTTATATGACAGCTAGACAAGGTTTCTCACCAGAAGTGTAAATATGTCTGCACGGAAATAACTGTATACAATTACAATATATTGAGTTTTAAGGATTCTCATGGAATAATCATACACCATCTTATTTCTACATTTGAGAATAGACTCAGTACCTTCTGTCTGTACTGAAACAGCATAAAAAAAAAATCTATTTTTTTACTACTGTGCCTATCAACTTAAAATTGATACAGTACAGATGAACTTTAGAAAGACTTTAATTCAGTTAAGGCTTTTGATACAAGACTGAAATTCAAAGCAGGATACTATCGCCCAGTCACAATTTTCTAATATGCCTCCTTATTATCTTATTAATTCTTATTCCTTGACATCTTTCTCATTACTACTATTCAGCTAGATTCCAAAGAGGGCGCATCCTGATAGACATGAATTTATATAGGTCCTTCTATTGCAGCATGCTTAAAAAAAATAAATTGGCAAGCACTCACTGGTAAGTCTTTAATGACTTCAAGAGGTATTATATCAGATATTCATAGCAAGTATGTTGTAGGAGGAGAAACTCCTGTATAGGAGTTAAGGGTCAGATTTGCAGGAGTTCTTGTCCAGCTGAACCAACAGTAATACGTATTGTTACGGATGTTAAATATTTCTATGTGAAGGAGCTTTACTTCTGCAACTTTTCCAAACTTTACCATCTAACTTGGAGCTAAACTGTTAGCCTGTTATGAAACTAGTGATAAAAACAATGCTTTCAGCATCTTTTGAAGTACTCCAAACAATTCCACATTCTGTGCCGAAGAATAAGTAACAAGACTGTAAGTACAAGTTGAAGGGGATAGAGAAAAAAGAAGAAAAAAATCGGGCTGAAATACATGGGAAAACAGAAACAGAGAACTATGCCACTAAAAGCACACCCACCTCCAAAATCTCGATTATAATAAATTTTCCTGTCTGATCACTTCTATCATGTTAGTAAGTAGCTGAAAGACAGAGTGATAATATGCCATTTTACCCTGTATCAGCTCAATGATAGAGGATGGCAATCTAGTACTCCTACAAATTACTCTTTTTGCTCAAATGGCACAGGTCTAGAGTGTGCTGTTGATTAAGCTTTATACCATAGGTGATTACTCATGCAGAACAATGATATAAGACATACTTTGGTTGATTGATTATAAAACTAGAAAACTGCACATTAAGCACTATATGGAAAAAAATATTAAGGTTTGAAATCCAATCACAAAAAAATGGATTTAAAGCATCCTATGAAACCAGAATTTAACTCCTCCTCAGGTCTCTTTATGATTTGTTATTATTTGGGTACACATAAAAAGCAGATTAGCAGAACATCTTTGAAGCTTTACATCTTCAAGACAAAGAAAAAAACCATATGCATTTCCCCACATTTTTTTCCTTAAGACAAACACAAAGTTAGTTTCTGACAGAGCAGATTTATCTCCAAAATCTCTCCAAAAGTATGACTAAAGAAATACAAACACATTAAATACAGCAACTTATAAATGCCACATCTATAACAGCAGATTAAATTGTATTCCATCTGAAGTTTTTTCAAGCAACTGTAGGAGTTTCTCCATAGTTCTTTGACTATTCTCCAAAGAAAACCAAATAAAGATATTTCCAGGTTCCAATAAATGTTATTCATAAGCTAATGCAGTAAGAATCAACCTTTTTTAGCAGAGTATACATTATTCTATAGCAATTTTATCCAGTGAAATTACTGATGATGCAATTAAACTCTGTAGTTAGCTTTTTGCTTTAGTACTTTTCCCAAAGATAAATCCAAATATTACAAAATTATATGTATCTACTCTCAGCCATTAATCTTTGCTTAAAACCAGAGGAAAAATACAATACTAATTATGGTAATGAATCAGTACATAATAACAACTGCAAACAAAGAGAAGAATGTAAGTATCAGAACCTTAAATGGTGATACATGAATAACTTTTATCAATTTTCTATAGTGGAAGATACCACCTCATAAAATCCCTAAAATGATAAGTATTTCTATTGTGAGACATGCTTGAAAATTCACCTGAACCACTGTATGTATTCACAAGTTATATGAAAAATCTTAAGGATCCTACTAAACTCCTGTACTGAAAGCAAGTCAGAAAAAGGAAAAACATTCAGTAAAGTTCTTGCAAGAGTATGCATACAGTCAGGGCTTGTTTATACAGCAATACTTGACTGGCATTAGTGTAAGGTATCCTTTTCACCAAAGCTATGAAGTAAAACATTAATAATAAAGGATTTACTTTTCAAGGGCAATATTTAGTGACATTGATCATACTAATACAGAAAGAAAATATTGTGTTACTGAAAAGAAATTTTCTTTAACTATTCATGAATGGTACAAGCCTCAGAACACCTTAGCAACAACAAACTTATTTATTATCTTTTTGGGAAAATTATCTGGAATGACAAGGAATGATCAATTTTATAATAAATGTAAGTTGTCAAATACCTTCAATTCCTTGCCTAATTTTGAAGGAAAAATAATTACACTTCCTCTCAATTTGTTATTTATTTAAAAATTAGCATTTAAAGAAATCCTGCCTAAGAAAAAACCAAAACTGCTGTAAGAATGATAATTTTTTTTTTAGCAGCATAAAACAAGTTCACATTTTGGGAAACGTATACCTAACTTCTATGTATATAACAAATGAAAAGGTAGCATGCAATATTACTGATAAAGGCATATCCTCACCAAAAACTTAATTCATGCCAGGAAAAGTAGCAACTGTTCCCTAAGGACTCTCATAACGAGAGGATGAATGTAACAGGATAACAAGCAGCATGTTCTCACATCAAAGGGAGGATAGCATGGAAGAGAGATGCTATTCATATGGAACACAGCAGTGGATCAACCCTCCCTGCTGAGACTTCTGCTGTATTCTTGGAGAACCACCAACACCCCGCAGGTGAAATCTCCCCCACCTTCCGTGTGCTATAGCATCCCTTTTAAAAACTATCATTATAGCAGGACAAGGGGAGTTGAAGGAGCTTGGTTATTTTCCAGTAATGTCCACAAAGTTTCTGTGACAGATAGTTATGCTTACTGAAGCATGTAAACATACACCAAGCACAGTTAAGGTTTACTATGCAAGTCAAATTAGATACATCTTACGTTCATCAAAAGATTTCTGGCTGTTAATACAAATACCAGTAAGAAAGTGTTTTATAAAAGCTGACTTCCAAAAACTTTATTAAAAGGTTAAAGAATAATATACCTTTAAGTTGTGATTTATGTTGCAGAGGAAGAGGCCTTATAGGACTTAATTTCCTACACCTTAACACAAAAAAAAAAAAGGAAAAAAAAAAACCAAACCCACACAACTCCTTTTTGAAAAAGATACAAAAATTCCTCTAGGGCTTTTGTAAAATGAACATGGTAAGAAAAGAATTTGAAAGAGTAGTTTCTCATGTATCTCAACTATAATGGCCTAAAGAATACTGTAATTAAGTTACTGGCACAAACATCAGATACTAACAAGTGTTTTCTGTGGAGCTTATGCCTAAAACGAGTCTTATTTCTAAATTCAGGCTTATCAAAAAAAAAAAATCCAACAGATGTCTATGTCTTGATAAAAATTTAGTGGTTTAGAAAACACTATAAAGGTACCAAATCTCCAAATACTAAAAAAAAAAAAAGCATGAATCTTGAGAATTAATTGATATAAAGAACGTACTGCAAGAATATGGAGAATCTATACACAGAAATTGGGTTAGATGACTTCCAGAGATGCCTTCTGACCTGAATTATCCTATTATCTTACTATTAGGAGGTGCAAGATCACCATTAATTGTAATCATATATATCCTAAATGAAGTAAGAAAAATGAGAACTATTACTCATAGAAGTGGAAGTTGAACTATCTCTGAAAAATACCGTAATGAGGAATAATGTGATAAACCTAACTGCTTGTCATGAAAGACAAACACCATATGCATGATAAACTCAAAACTATTCTCATGATAGCTTCACAACATAGACTGTGTTCAAATCTAAATTATGAAAGGGGGGCTCTATCTTAGCACTGATATCACATCCAGATGGCTTTGTGGATAATAAATATGAAGAAGTTGTTTATCCTATGAAATAACATAACTCACTTTTTATAAAATATTTTTGGAACTTGTGACATGTCACCAACTAACTAAGCTGGAAAAAAAAAATCATTGAATATGGGAATATTCAAATTAGTTTTCACAAGCAGGGACAAGAGATATTTTCTCCTCTCTCTAAGAAGCTGCTTAAGGTAAGTGATGCAATCGTTTCAAGATGCATAGCACATCATTTCACCCATCATAGAAGTGCTATGGCTCTGAATGAAGTGTTATAAAACAGATTAATATAAAATGCCAAATCTGAAAGCAATGTGGTTTAAATAACACAGACACTGGATAAAAGGAGGCAGATTAGGTTACAGAACGTACAGTAAACAGAAGATACATAAAAATGTAAAATATAGTCAAAATTCTCATCCCCTATTTCCCTACACAGCACATTATCGTTTTTTTCTAGCTGCTTTTCTTGCTACAAAGCTTGTCCTTTGTAAAATGCTTTCCTCCAACATTTCTGAATATAGTCTAAGAATATGCAATCTGAGATTATCCAATTTCACAGTCAACTCCAATAAATTTCTTTGCCTAACAATAGGATGTAATAGCATGCCATGCAGAAAAAAAGAATCTCAATTAAAAAACTTTTGCATTGCCAAGAAGCCACTGGCACAATATGTCCATGCCATCTGAGAAATGCTCGTTGACGAAGGGAAAAAAAAAAAAAAGAAAAAAAGAAAAACAACAAAAAACAGCTTACAAAATTATACTAGAAAGTCTATTCAGTGTATTCTAACAGAAGGCTAGGAAATAGGTTGAATGCTGAGACTGCTCCTTTTGAAACAATATCATAACTGTTACCAAAGTATTATCTGTTATCAAAATATTCAAATACTTCACATGGAAGAGTGAAATTACCACTACTTGAAACTAAAATGACTTAAGAATTTTTCCATTTTTCAAAGAGAACTTCAGAAATTGAGGAAAATTTCTCTATGTAAGCTAGCATTTTGTCTAGGAGATCAGAGACTCTGGAGAGTCTAGACCAGCTGAATAAATCAATTTTGCAGATATCCAGAAGTAATCATTTCAACACTGACTGATATGTCACTGAAATTTGTGTCCTCAAAGCCTTCAGGAAGATATTTACGTCAAATTCTTCAGAAGAGCTTTGGGCACATACATAAATATCAGTTCTCATAATCTGAAGCATATTTGTTCATTAAATTACAACACTCAGATTGGTACTGAATAATTTTCTTTGCCTTAAGATGTTCAGAATATTACAGTTGAGGAAATTTTTCTAGTCTAGTCATGTGATCAATTGTTTTCAAGGTAAACAGTGAGATTTCACTATTAAAAAATATCTGAAACTTTTTTTTGAGTGAGTTTCCTCTCACTCACCTAGTATTATGCAGCACTTACAAAGCTTTTCCAAAACTTTTGTTATTTCAAACTCTTCAAATTATTCAGCTTGCCCAAATTCCTGGCTTAAAACATTATTTATTTAAAAATCTTTTTACTTTTATTATTGCAGCAGCATCACCTACAGTGTACAAAGTGAACCAACAAAAGAATTTAGAAGAAAAACCTATATTCCAAAATAACTGTATGCAAATTTCTTATGTGCTAGAAAATGAGTTGCAATGAATCATTAAAAAAATGCATCCAAAGTCCAAAATAACCTGCGATACAAGAATTTGTTGTACCTAAGCAGCTCTCAACACTGGTTTTGTCATGTGACAAGGTAAACTGACTTTCAGAAGAACAATCAACAAAATATACCCAGTCTCCACAGCAATAAGAGAAATGAAACAAACTTATTTAAAAATAACAAGTCGGGCAAGTGAGCATCTCTTTAGATCTTGTTATAAAAGCTCCTTATCTATTCTTTAAAAAGGTATGTGCATGACAAATATCTGATTCACCCATATGTCACTGCAAATTCTAAAACTGTGGGGGAAGTGAGTCAAAGAAATATGAATATACAATTCCTATAACCTGAAACATGAATATTAAATGAAGTATTTGCATTGTCTCAATTGCCCTACATCACATGAATGTCAAACCCACTTATGCATATCTCTCCCTCCCTCAAAGTGAGTAGTTTGTTTTGATGTGTCATCAAAAGCAGAATTAGTAACTTAATACTTTTTTTTTTTTAAGAAAGCTTTCTATTTATCACTTTAAGATACTAGTTTTGCTATGCAATAAGAAGCTTATAGGAATCTCAGCTGTGGTACTTCATGACTGACACTAAGCACTCTGCCTGCACATGCAGAAAACAAACACTCCTCTCTGTGATAAGGCACAGATTACTAATCTTATTTAACATTTGGGATAGGTTTGTTGTTTGCTATACATGTGAATCATCCCTAAGATCTTAGGCATCATAGGTTACTCTAGAGATTATTTAGAATTGTAAGAAGAAAATAATCACACTATTACAGCAGCATTTACCTTCAAAAGCCTTTCTTAAGCTAAATTACATTTAGACAAGGGTTAAAATTCTTTTCCTTCACAATACCTGTGGCACAAAGTCGATCTGGAGGCACGTTACTACTGGGGCCAATATTGTTTAACACCTTCATTAACGACCTGGATGCTGGGACAGAATGCACCCTCAGCAAGTTCACTGACACTACAAAACTGGGGAGCAGTTGATAAACCAGATGATTGTGCTGCCATTCAGAGGGACCTGAACAGGCTGGACTCAGACAAATCCCTTTAAGTTCCACAAGGAGAAATGCAAAGTCCTGCATCCGGGGAGGAATAGCCCTAGGCACCCATATATGCTGTGGGCTGAAAAACAGCTCTGCGGAGGAAGAACTGGGAGTCCTGGTGGAAAACAGGCTGACCACAAGCCAGCAATGCACCCTTTGCAGCAAGAAAGCCAACAGCATCTTACACCACATTAGGAAGAGCATTGCCAATGCATCACTGCCAACAACACTGCCCAGAGGGGCTGGGAAGCCTCCCATCTGTGGAGATAGTCAAAACCTGACTGGAAACAGTCCTGAAAAACCTGTTTCAGCTGACCTTCCTAGAGCTAGGGGGAAGCAGTTGTACCACTTCAGAAATTGCTACTGTTGATACTGTTTGGCAACAACTGTTGCTTATGATACAGTTGTTGATAAAGTGGTCAGCCATGAAAACCTGACAACAGGACAAAACATCAGCCCAAGGAAAAGAAATTAATGCTTAAATAATCAGATGGAAGGAAGACAGATCGGATGAAAATGTCACTGAAGAGGATGGATAATCCATTCTTTACTGCTTACACATGTGAGGATACATACAGAAGGGTATCTGTGTCAGCAGCAGCTGACACTGACATATTCTATATTACTGAAAGCAATAAATATAGACACAAATATTCCTACTCAATTTAACTGACACTAGGACCACTCAGCACAACTTTTACTGACTGAAGTAAGAACTTGCTGGGAGGAGAGGGGTCCCCATACTAATCTCAGTATGGAACTAAATCAGACATCTACCAGAGGAATACTGTGGAGTAATATTAAAATGAAACAGTCTCCAAAACAAGCTCTCACTGGCTCCAGGTATGAGAGCTAGAACAATCTATCTTGTGTATTTTTGGAAAAAAAAAAAACAAAAAACACCTTATATTTTACACATCCACTATTAGAATGAGCATTTCATTATTCTAGGACAGGAACATCAGTCAGTTCACCATAAACATTGACACACTTGATACAGTGTTTCTGTTCCCTCCTTGCCCTCTATATCAGATATGAGGTTTGGAAACTACTGTTTGCAGACAGTGCTAGGTACTTCAACATCATTAAGAATATCATATAGCCAACAGAAAGAAAAAAACAAGGACCTCAATATTGTGATTTGTTCCAGATTGGGCAGACAGCTATACCAATAATCTCCCAAATATCAAGTAAAACAAAAATTAATTAAAAAAAAAAAAAGGGGGGGGGGGGTGAGGAGGGTCTTCTTACATTTACCTGTCACATACATGTATTCCTTTGTATCCAGTCTCATTATCTAACTGTCGCTACTTTCATGGCTTATATTTCTTAATATTAGTCTAATTACTTTTTAAAATTAAATTTGCTTTTGTCATAAGTTCAGCTCACTGATATCCTTTCCTCTGGAGCTATAACAGTGGTTTTACTAATATTTTAAACTCTCACTTACTGTTTAACACTTAACAAAACAAAACCCACAAACCCACTGAATTTGTCAGAAAATCTTCCAAAGTTTTTTGTCAGCTTAAATTCAGCTAAAGGCCATGGGATTTTTCATCCTAAATCACTTATGTTCTTCTGAAAACTAAACTACTTGAAAACTACTTTTTCTTCTTTGAAGAATTTTTCATTCCCTTGTCCCACTGCTGTTACCTTTTATGACAATTTCAGTGCTTCTTACCGTGCCAAGGCTTGGACTTTTGTGGCATGTCGTTCTTCCTGTTCTGCTACTTTCCTTCTCCAGTTGTCCATTTCCTGCCTTAGCGCTGCTGAATGCTCCATCTCTCCATCAAGTAGATTTCTCAGAGATCTGGAAGAAGGCAGCAGGCTCTGTTAGAACACTGCCAACACTACCTAGTAATTAAAGAATACTCTACAAATCACAGAGTAGGTTGCCTGAATGATACCATTAATGTCATCCTAAAATTTCATTATTTAATGTAATAAATTCACCTGAATTGATTATACAACGATATGAAAAGCTACAAGGAAAAAGGACCCAATCAAAACAGTTGGGCTTACTATTAATTTGTATTACAAACTCATCAACATGTCCAAAGCACAACTGTTATGGTATCTACCATACCTCCATGCAGAAAGAATTTATTATAGAAAACATCTTATAATCTGGTGTCAGTGCTTCAGTGCAAGTCCATACATCTCAGGAATAATCTATAAGCAATATATTTACTAACAAGAGCAGGAGACAGTTAGGGGTCTTGTCTCTACTGAGAGCACTGCCGTAGACCTCTGTGTAAAACCTTTGATAGCAAGGGTCAGCATGATGCATAATGGTAAACCCCAAAACATCCTGGTCCTTCTGCCAAAAAATGCAAAGCTAAATGGGGCAATAACTTGCAATTATGGGAGCAGGGAGGATAAGAGGCAGGAAAATGGGATCAGTTAGTAGTCAAAACATGAAAAAACCCACTCACACCAAATTAAAATATCTGTAGAAAAATGTAAATTAACAAAATAGCCCTACTACAGCATAATAAACAGTATGCCTTGAATATATTTGTATTTTCATTCATCTAATGATGTGTTCCAATAGACTAAATAAATACAATGTAGGTTTGTCAGCATTTTAAATAAGCAACTTATCATTTTTACATTTACATCATCATTTTTCCCCAAGTGAACATGAAGACACTCACAAATGACAGCCACTTTCAGCGCAACATTGTTAGCCATCCTACATCATTTCTGCACTGGAAGTGGAAAAAAGGAAATTTTCTGAATATTTGTACAATGACAAACTTCTAGTCATTTGGAAAGCTGTTTTAAGAGACTTTAAGAATCATTTGGTTATAAGTTTTGGTTCTGAAAAAACTACAGCTGGCAAAAGCTCCCAAGATACAAAGAGTTATATGTGATTCAAATTCAAATGAAAAATTTGACCTGCAACATTACTCTTTAGTATCAACAGCTGAATATTGAAGCGTTGAGCTTACCTTTCACAGAAAAATAATATATAGATCAAAAAGAGTACAAAAAGGTTATGCATAACTTTATACAAAGGACAGTTTGTATTAGAGAACAATTTTTTTAAATTATAGTGCCTCTTGACTAGAAAAAGAAAACTACCTATTCTGTTCTTCCAGTTCATCCTTTCTATTCATCATGGCCACAATAGCTTGACGAAGTTCATCTAAAGAGAAGGGACAAAAAAAGATTAATTTGTGTGTGTATTTTTGCTCATTTCAAATCTAAAAGTCATGTACATAGTGGCACTAATTCAGCATCATACTTAAGATGATGCCAACATCATTTGCTATTCAGCAAAGCACAAAAAATGCTCTTAATCTCATCACTAATTTAAGCAATCTTTCAAAAATGGTATTATTTAACACAGTATCAGAACTATTGAACAAATCAGATTAGTCTGCATCTGGTTTTAATACAACTGTTTACAAGTTTGCCTGTGGCTGCAGCTGTTTTGTTTTAATCGCATAAGTACGGGACTACACCTTTTCACTACATGCATATTAATGAGATACACTGTTATTTGTTTAACTTCTTCAAATTGCTTGTTTTCCTTGCTAGAAATTCTGACACAGGAAATATAACTATTACACTGAGGCCAGAGCAGAGATAGTGTCATTGCTTCTTCATGGCATTTCTTCTCAAGCTCAGTCTTAAAGACTAGCTTAAAGACGATGGGATTTCTGAATCTTGCAATCTCCTATGAAAACCTTTTTATTTCCTACAAATACCTTAAAAATACTTTCTGTAATTACATTGAGAATAAAAATTATTTTTAAAAAATTATGACAAATGTAGAATTTTTATAGACTTCTTTCGGATTAGGTTTAACAGTGATACCAGAGTAGCTGAATACCATACAGAAAAGCATCAGCTCAAAGCACTGCCTCACCTGGAGTCCTTCTGCTATTATAAAGGTCTTACCATATAACTGTACAGCTGTACTATTACTATTTACTATAACTTTACAGAAAAATATTAGGACTTAATCACCTAATCTAAAACAGATTCTGACTTCCAGATCTTGCATGAATACATGAAATACAACAGATCTTCAAAGATTTGAATGGCTTCTAACAAACATCAGAATGGATACATGTCCTAAACCAGATTATTGTTTTTCAATTTCATTAACAATTTCACATATGTTAATCAATAATTTCATGAGAGCTTCTGCAGGGACACAATTATGTTAAAATATCCCTCCCAACAATTAACTGAAATGCACCTTCATTTATACATAATAAATCAGCCAATTCTGTTCCTCAAATATTCAAAGCAGATGTCAGCAAATTCCTTGTGCTTTTACTGAAAACATGCTGTCAGAACTGGTATTACTTAATTTCTCCAAGTAAGCGAAGCCATTGGGCAACTTTTTTCCCCTTTACATTCAGTTCACTGATTTACCTGATTCTTTCTTAATATTTTCTATAGTTACAGAAATTTTGGCCAGTTCACAAAAAACTTAACATTGTCCTGTGGACCAGATTAAGTCTGCCAAACTAGTAGTGGCCAAAATGTGAAATTTTTTACTATGTCAATCAAATGTATCAGTCACTGCAGACACCACACTTCCAGTCTGGCACTGGCAATCTGCTGGATTCGGCAGGGTTCTCCTATCACTTGAAATCAGCCAATCCAATTTCTTCATGCTAGATTTTTTCCAAAAAATTTCTGCTTCTTTGCCCATGCAGAAAGTAGACGATTACTTTCCTACCCATTCCACATTACAGCTTGAGAACTAACTGACATTAGCAAGAAACATTTCAGTAGGTCATTAGAGGCATTTTGCATTCCATTAATTCAGCACAGAAAGAATAATTATTTTTCTACAGTAACTTAGCATCTTTATATGAGTTCTCTATACAGCTATCAAAAAAAAAAAAAAATCCAAATCTTGTAGAAAAGCCAAAAGTGAAATTTGTGGGTATTAAATACTAACACACATTAAAAAAGACTTCTACTTTCTCCCTTGATAATATTACTCACATTCAAAACCAAAGCTGTGATTACATGGCTACTTTAATCAGTCTTCCTAAGGCTGTGCTTTCAGCAAAAACGACGTTCCAGCTTACCTTACCCATCGTTGCTACCACCTCCCTTGTTCTGGCACTGGTATTTCTACACACACAGTGTCTTACCTCAAAATTGCTTTCAATTTTTTTTTCTGCTGGGCTACTTTTCAGACAAGCACTTGCTAAGTGATCTTACTGTTGAGTTTAATACTGTTACTGGCACAAGGCACACAGCAGAACGCGGTCAGGGCGGAACAGAACACCTTTTTAGTCAATAAGGATGAGGAATAAAAGGTGGAATACCATTTTTGGCAAGAATAAAGTTCATATTGCATTGAAGTGACCAGGTAACCACTGCAATTTACATAGCAATTGTAGAAAAACTTAGAATGGAAAGATTATATATGACAAAATTTGCTGTCCTCCATTATTTTCATTACTATTTTTCAAAATATGGTTTGTTGGTGGGGTTTTTGGCAGTAGAAAATTGGTGGGTTGTAACTCTTGAAAAAAATAATATATAGTGTCGTGAAAATGGACCACAATCCATCAGCCTATCTGTGAAATAAAAAAATTGTTCTACGGATGAGAAAAAAAGAATAATGCAGGAAGTGTTCAAGCCTTGGACAAGTGCACAACACAAGTAAAAAACATCCATAGTAAGCTTTCAGTACAGTAACACTCCAACAAAATAAAGATCTTTAAGTATAAAGTTGAATTCAGAATCCTCCTCAAGAAAGCATCAAGCCAATGGTATTTTAAATATTTCAAGAGTGCCATTAAAATATGATAATGCGCAATCTGAGTTAGTTGCTATTATTTCTCTGGCTCTGAATAAAGCCATTGCTACTCAGACAAGTTATTGTAGTGCTGGCTCTACACATGCTGGGGTGACTACTCTAATTGCCTGTATGCATACTCAGTCTGTTTAAATATGTACTGATTTATTAACATTTAAACAGTTGAAGCTATTCTAAGTTGTCTTCATTTTTCCAATTTTACCAGCCTATTCAAATTGTAACCTTAACTGGACTAATAACTTAATCTTCTTTCTCTTATTCCACCCAGAATCTTCTGCATGAGTCAAGAGTTGAAATTCCATCTTCTCTCACTCCCCTCTCCAACACACACATAAGTAAGCAGAGCATGAAAGCAACATTCTGTTAAAGACCATGGTTTGCATAAAAGAAGAAAAAAGCCTTTTGCAATAGAAGATGTTAAAATGCTTTTTATTTCCATTTGCCTCATTTTTTCTGAGAGTTATGGAATTGACAATACTGTGGAGACACAGCAAAGCAGAAACTCCAAATTTCATTATTACTTATAGGACAAAAATCAATGCTTAATTTAGGACCATGAAAGCAAACACACTTCATACTCAGTACTTCTTGCTAATTTAGTTCAACTACGGATAGCAGTGGAGATGTGGAAGAAAGCATCAACACAAACAACTAATGTGCAGTAAGAGCCCAGGGCTCCAAGAAGGCTTATACAGCCTGTGCTTACCCTAACAGCAGTATTGCTTCATTGCCATACCTATGTTATTTCTTCTTGAAGTGATGAGTATTAAGGAGGCACATTTTCTATCAATTACTCAGAACAAACACAAGAACTATATAGTTTATAATTAACACTTCTTTAAACTCTCCATCCACAGTATATATAAAGGAGTCAAACATTACAAAATTACACTAGTGTAATTCAATAAATAAAAAGTTACCAAGAAAAAAAAGTCAGAAACTTTAATTTCATGATCTTCTGATGCAAGTAACTCAATAGAACTAAAAGGACACTGTCCTATTTAATTCAGGCATAACATTCAAAACTTTCAAAAATCATGATTTCTTACTCTCACATATGCTTCTTGAAAAATTTTAGCAGCATGTCAGAACAGTCAGCTGAATGCAAACAAAGTAAATCCAGTATCATACAGTGCGGCAGGTTCACTTCAAATCTGCCAGAACATCCACAGTTCATAAGCTTTTGTTCATAAGTTTTTGTGTTAGGTTTTCCTCTGAGATCAGTGTATGATCATAACCTAATTTTTTCAGCAGATTTATGTCTCATTTATTGTGTGGGTTAGAAAAAGGAATAAATAAAGTTTAAAAAATCGGGGTTGTAGCAGCAACCATAAATTTGGCATTTTCTGACTTCTGGACTTTGCAACCTCAATCTTTCTCCCCCTCTTTTTTTTTTTTTTTTTTTTTAAATAAAACAGTGGGAGTATGGCCAAGTATATGCAGTTCAGAAAACTGTTTGATGCTAGAGTTCATGACCTACTTCTGAACTGCTTTGTGCTTGATATGTCATTTACATTCTGGAAAATAACATTAATGGGAAGATATACACTACTGTTATTAAGGATCAGCATTCAACACCAACATATCTAAAATTCAAGTGATAATCAGAGTTTCATAAAGACAGATATAATAACAAGTGAAGTCTTTCCAATTATGTAATCTTAAGAGATATTTTTGCAACGAGTTCTTAAAAAAAACATTCCCATGTGTAAACCAGTAATTCCAAACCAGGTCTTTATCAGTAAAAAAAAAACAACATAAAAATCCAGGAATGTGCTAATTACATTTTTCATATTAAATCTCACTTTTTAAAGTGTTTTTTTGGTCTTCTGAAAAACCAACAAAAATTATCTTTTGTTGTTTAAATTAATCTGTAGTGCCTAATTACTAATAAAACAAATATTTGCTCTAAAACGTTTTTTAATTCACTTGCATACTACACGCAAAATCTAGCTTCTATAAAGCTTTCATAAGGTCACATTCAGAGCATGAAATATATAGAAAAGTGCCATGCTTTAAGAAACACCTGTCAATGTCCCATCAACCTCCAGAAAAGTCATAAGTTTCATATGCTGTTTAGCCAAGGATTGGTTAAGTATGATTTGCAATCACCTGTTATGAAGAATAAGCTGTAAGTGAAATCATCTCTCAGTGTACACAAGGTCATGCAGCACTCCTCTGCAATCCTGCAGATAGAATATCAGGGTGGGCTGGGAGCAGTCTACAGGAATTATTTTTTTATTTTCCTGAGTGCAAATTTACACAGATATTTTCAGAGACAAATAAAACTTCCAGCAGACTAGTTACATCTTAAATCAGAAGTCTGACCTTTAAAGACATGCTCCCTAAGCTGACTGCAAGAACATTGGCTATTAAGGCTCCAAAATCTTGTAAATATTATTCTGTCATGTCCCTATTAATAGGGCAAATTTTAGTAGGAAACAATTAGACAATAAAGTGTTGGCCTTCTACTGTATAGAAGGGTCCTGACCAAAAAAATATTCCGTAAGATGAACTGCAGCTTCTCCTCAGTGACGAAATTTATACACCCTCTTTCCACAGCTGTGCTTTCAGAGAAGTCACAAGAATTTAGTACCTGTCAGTGACCAGTGGCAACCAAGTTACAGAACAGGTCAGAAGCTATTTAGAGGACAGAGGAAGTACAAAAGCACACACCTTATTTACTCACACAGCCAGGATAAAAATATAATATGTAGGTTTGGTTATTCAGTAGAGTTCTTCAGTGATCATGAAAAACTGGTGGCTTTCTCAAGAATATATGAAAAAATATGGAATAATGTACAATGCTACAACCTTTGTGGTTAAGCCCAGCTTTAAAAACTGAAGAAAATTATAGTGGAGAAACTACGTTCCCAACTATTTACTAAAAATAGCACTATAATCAAAGAACCTTGTAAAGAAGGACACAAGTAGCATCCTTCTAAAATGAAAATTTTGGAACTTCCTTTTTTTCCACCACAAAAACAAAATGGGGAGACTTGTGCTGGTAGGACATATTTTTTCCGGTGTAAAATAATGCTGAAAATATAATCTTCCAATGACAATAATTGGAGCAAACTTGTTTGTGATTCAAATACGCCAAGATAAACACAATCTTTTAAAAACTGGAAAATGAATAATGGAATAGGCACATAAATATAAAACTTCTGACAAACTTAACTCTTATAAAATTGGTAATAAGACATAACGATATGTAAAGAAGGGCAAGTTTTCAAATGATGTCTAACATACACAGTGAAACCCTATGGATTAGGATTTCTCTTGAGCAGTATTAGTATTCTTTTGAGACATATCTACTGCTAAGTTAACCTATACCTTACAAATGCATGGGACAAATTCAGGAAAATCATTTAAAATGGCAGAAATTTTAAATTGTAGCTTTTCATAACACAATTTTCTAGCCTGCATATCAAAAGAACCAAGAAACTGTTAGTACTATACTATTAAATTGGAAGGAAGCAGGAAAAGAATAGATTTGAAAAAAAAATTCATTTCAGGCTTTGTCTTCAGAAATAAGAAGCACAAAAATCCAGTCACTGGAGATCTCACAGCTTTTCTCACTGCACTATTGCATTCCATTTTTCTTGTCTGATGTGTCAGAATTAGTTGCTATGCAACCAAGCTATGAGCCTCACCATTTAATAATTCTGCTGCTAATTGCAATAGAGAAAAAGAGCTTCAGTGTCTGGCTTTGTCGTAGCACTGAATTCCTCCTGTGCAGACGATCTACAACCAATAACAATGAACTCGAAAAAAGCATTTTTATTTAATGTATCTGGGATCAGCTATTATAAAGGTATTAACTTATATGTATAGTCAGCTGAATTTATATTATAATGATAATTACATTATTTACTAAGTGTTCTTTTGGCTTTATAGATTGTTTTGACATGCTTCCACCCTTTCTTCCACCAAAACCTTCTCTGAAATGGGAAATTAATGATAGTGTGTATGCCTCTGTTGATCCTGTGGTTCATTTCATTTACAAATTGCTAAGTATCAAGAATTGAAAATCTCAAGATTTACTTTCTATTGTAGAGCTGTCTTAACTACACATACCAACTAACTGAGCAACTGAAGGAGACCAATTGCGGCCCCTGCTGGTACCTAATACACCTATGAAAGAAATTTAGAGTGCAATAAAATCAGTTTCCCATTAAAATTCTATTACTGAAAAATAAAATAAAAATGTAAGAACAAAAGGATATCATACTAATAACATGAGCAGAGAATATCCAGTGACCAAAGTACTACAGTAACTATCAACAGTAACTCCATCTACACCTTCAATTATGTCACTTAAAAAGTCTCAAACTAGTTTCCAACTTCATAGAGTACTTTGTAAAATGGGATTTTTCAGCTTTGTAAAGTTCAGCCAGCAGACCCATGCCAGAGCCTGAAATAGTACCCAGCAAAAATGCATGCTCTACCTCCTTTAACATATGTTGAACACAGATATCATTTGAACATGACATTAGAATATCTTAAGGGTTCATCCATTTTGATAATTTCCTAAATCGATTTCAGAAAGGAATCTTGGCTGCATCACTTTTAACTTCCCAAATTTCGTAATTTGGAATTTTTACATACTTAAATTTATAAAAAGAAACAGACAAACACACACCCCAGAGCCATATACACCTGTTCAGTTACAAAACTTTTTGTACGGTGAGGAAAATAAATCCATACTGGCTTACACGTTTAGACCACTAGTCAGTTTAAGAACTAGGTCTTTGTTCTACAAGTTTATGCGAAGAAAAAAAGATTAAAGATAGGGTAAACAAACTGCCTGTACTTCTACTAATCTATTTCTACAGCAAAGGCTATTTTATCTTGTCCAGCTCAACTCTTAACACTGCTGTAAATATGACTGTCCTCCACCTTAATCTTAACTAAAGTTTTTGCTTATGAAAGCCCATATTTATGTTTGGAGCAGACTTCCATATCAAAACCACAGACTGAGTATACATAGAAAGAGTTCCAGGTTTGTTTGGGTTTTTTCCCTACTAGGCATTAATGAAAGCAGACAAAATAAGTAAGATCACATCAGAACCAACCAGTAGTGTTATCGGAGCTTGCAGGGATTTAAAGATGTTAATCAGATTAAATCATTATCGTTCATTTAACTACTCAAGCCACATCTTGGGTAAAAGATGACATCAGATTCTCTGTGGAAAGAGAAGCTAATGTCATACCAGTTGCAATGAACTATAACCTGGGATCTGCAAATTCAAAAATCATTTTAGAGCAGTCATTTCTAACATGGCCAGCGTATCAGAAATGAAGTGCTGTATGCCTCTATAAACAGATCTTACTGAAATAAAAATAGAAATGAAGAGTTATAGGACTATAAATGTTAATTCCATCAATCTAGATACATCAAGGAAGTACTTACTAATTGTCATGGATTCTGGCACAGTGGCTGAAGGCAACATAGTGCTTAACGTATTCACTTGAGCTGGAGGATTGACTTCCACTCTAGTCATAAAAGTACAATATCATCAACAAATGAAAACAAAATCCTGAATTTAAAACTTAAGAAAAAAACATTCCAGAAACTAGCATTGTCATATTTCACCCATATTCAATCACCTTATATTTAATTAGCCTTTAAAGTTCCTGTTGTGAGTCTGATTTAAGAATACACACAAGAAGATCCAAATCAACAGGCCATGGAGAATACGGTAAAAAATAACATAAAAACAAGCATAAAACCTGTTTTCAACAGCAGGAGGCTAAGTTCGCCTGTTACTCGACATGACTATGTGACTTCAAGATAATTAGGAAAAGTTCAATCTATGCAATAAAGGAAGTGTAGGCTTTTGCATTTGTCTTTCCAAATATGTGCAGAAGTACCCTGATGAACAGTTTGTTTTCCCAGTACTGAGTAGCTATGCATTAGGTAACAATAAGTTGGCAGCTACAGGGTGAAGATTTTTTTTCTTTTAAGGAAAACATATTTGACACATTACCTGTAAGGAAGATCAGATCTTCTTGGAACCAGTTCCACAGCACGAACATGTTCATGCCCCTCTCCATTCTCCAAGTTATCTAAAGTAGAATGCATAAGCGTTAGATTTCTTCAGTTAACAGTACTTAAAAAATAAAATAAAAACCAGAAGGAAAGTAGTTACATTTTTTTAACTAGAAATACTGATCTTTACTAAAGCTTTTAAACACTTCGAATTCTTTCTCCAAGGTTGGCTTTTGCACATTCACCCTGAATGCCAGCAGAACCCTTAGAAACACAGCCATCAGTTTAGAAAAAACTATTGCACAGTTCCTAAATTATAATTTAGATGTACTTTTACATTGATATCAATATTGCAAAGCTATGAAGAAACTTCTTACTGAAGTTATTTTTGCAAGCCCCAGGATTTCAACCACCATATGGCATCTGATACTCATTACAAATCTGTTTGTGACTTGCAGGAAAAGAATTTGTGGTTAGTCCCCAGTACGAGAAACCTTGCAAAGACACCAGTCCTTTATGCATTCCCAACAGAGAACCATGGCTTTTCTCTGGCTCCTTATGCCTATCCAAACATCAGGAATCACACAGATATTTTTTTTAAAAGCATGGATAATATGCATCTGTCCACAGATCTACAACTGTCAGGATCAAAACATACACATCACTGGGCCTGCCATTAAGGTAGTTCAGGTGGAAATAAACGAAAATCACATTTTATTGATCTTTTCTGCATTTCACTATGTAAGGGTTACAAAGTTATCATAGAACAACCCTAAAATCACGAGTTAAAGTATCATGGAATTGAAAAGCAGGAATTCTAGAAAAAAAGTTAATGGGAATTAGAGTTATGACAGAATGACCATGGAGGAGAAAGTTCATTTTTTAAAGTGTAGAGTTTACTGAAGCTCAGTTCCTAAAATGCATACTCCATATTTGTTCCAAGCAACTGAATTTTGACTCAGGCTTTCTCATCTCTAGATACATGGAGATATGATATGCTCTGACACATCCCTAAAGCACTGCAACAGACTAAAACTGAAAACACTGATATTAACATATAACACTATAGATTATGCCGTAATCCACGTCAAATATATATATGTCTTGTTATTGATCTGCATTAAGACCTATAAACGAAAATATTGGGTTAAACTATATACTTTAAAAGAGCTCATTAAGCATGTTTTAGCAAAAATGTTGTCATAATAATACTGAGCTTGCCAGTTACTGGGCTGAACTGCCCTCAGAAAAAGCTAACCCACGTTCCCTCTGATATCATTCATCTAACATAAGTGCAACTTCCGAAGTCAAGCAAACAACCGCCTAAGGCAGCTTTTGATCTCATCAATTTGTCATTATGGCTGGGGAGAGGGTGAGCGTACCCATGTATATCACTCTCCCTAACTGATTGACATTTGGGTTGCATGTTGGGCCTTTTAATGAAGACTGCCTGCACACTCTGGCAGTTCAGGACTGTTCAGAAGGGCCCAGTGACAGGCTGGAAATTTGAAATCAGGAAATCAGAGAGCAGAATCTGCACTGCTGTTTCCTATAACTGATGAAGGTTCCTTTCACTAGCCCCATACTGTATCATTCTGGCTTGCATGTTGGACCATAGGGTCTACCACAAAAACAAAGAGGGGCAGGAGAAGAACTTAAAATATCTGTAAACTGTGCCAGAAGGGATCTGAATGGGTCTGTTGATCATCTCTAGCAGTCTGAGCATTGTCTTCAATGTCTAAGATGAAGCAAGATGAAACAAGGGTCTTTAGTATCTCCTTAATAAAAGTAAGCCCATGTTACATTTTTTGTTGCTCTCTCTGGTCATCTGTCTCCAGTACCAAGTCTTGGCTTGGTCTCCTGACTTTTGATTTCAGCTACAATCCCCTGGCTCTAGCTCCAGAGGCCTTGTGATGTTTGACTGGTTACTATCTCCCACAGCTCAACTGCGAGATCCCATTCCACACACCCCCTCATAAACAGGAACATTTACTTGTACTCTAGATTTCAATCTCTTGCAGTCAGCAAACACTTATAAATCTATGGACTTTTTCTAACAGTTTCTGTATAAAATTTAAGAGAACACTATGCCACAAACTACATAATGTTTTCTAAATCCATTTCTTCATAAATTGAAAAATGAGATAGCACAAGAAAAAAAAATGAAAATGCGCTTTCTAATTTTTTTTGAACCACTGGCATTTCTTAAGAGGTACGTGCCTTAAAATACACCAGAGGGCAGTACAGCATTATTTTACAATTCACATTATTTTTATCACCAAACTTACAGAACTGAGTTACACTTTTTCACAGGTCTTCAATTAACGGTCCACTTAAACTCTTGGCACATATAACGTATATGCAAAAAATATGAACTATGTTATAATTAAAGCATTATTTGAATGCCACTGAGAAGTTTTTAAGTGGTCACTGAAATGAGAATACATACCCAAAGTTTTTATAAAAGCAATGTTTCATTAACAGCTAGCAAAATATTAACTCGGGGAGGTGGAAGTTTTTTTGTTTGTTTTTGGTACCAATACATTACCATGGCCTGCAGTGACAGGACAAGGGGCAACAGTTTTAAACAGAAAGAGGTTAGATTGGATATAAGGAATAAATTTTTTTATGATGAGGGTGGTCAGGCACTGGAATAGATTGCCCAGAGACGTTGTGGATGGGATGCCCCTCCCTGGAAGGTCAGGTTGGTCGGGGCTTTGAGCAACCTGATCCAGTGAAAGATGTCCCAGCCCATGGCAGAGGGGGTGGACTAGATGATCTTTGAAGGTCCCTCCCAACCCAATCCATTCTATGATTCCCATAACCTTTTCCAAAGAAGTATTTCCTAGCCAATCATTCCTCATCCTGTATATAAACAGACAACAGCTTCTATTGAACTGCATCCAATATTTGATACTTTCTCCAATCTGTCAAGATTAATTTGAATTCCAATTCTCAAACACAGTTGCAGCTTCTTCCAGCTTAGTGATATCTAGAGAACAAATAAGGATACTTTCTATTCAACCATCCTAAACATTAATACCATACAAAACCACAGCTTAATCCCAACAAAACTCTGGTTTATTTTGACACTGATAAATCCTCCTCAACTAAATATCTACTCAGATGGAGAATTCTGATTCAGATCTAGAATAAATTTTAATTGAACCTCCCATCCCAGTTATGCAGTATCTCCGATGTCCTTACAATCCCATTATTTCTTGACATGGTCTCATGTTAGAAATTCTGTTATAAAGTTTGCTGGAATTCAGCAGATTAAAATACCTACCTGTTTGGGAGTAAGAGCCAACAGCACTGACTGGAAATAGAACATCGGAGTCATCATTCAGGACCTGTAGAGGAGTCCAACTGCATATCTGAGAATTGCATGTGCCTATTTCATGAGGCCTAGATTTAAAACAAACAAAACAACCTATTCATAACAGTCAATATGCATGCTCACAATGCTTGTATTTCTTTCGGAGATATCACTACCAGAGATATCACTGCCAGAAAAAACTTTTATTTCAATCTGCCTGCCAATTTCTTGGTTCAGACATACATAAATTCATTAAAGATGAGACCATTCCAAAGCAGATGACACAAGCAGTACTTCCCTGTTTTTCTCCAAAAGGATTTCTGCATCAGAAATGAAGAGGGCATATTAATATCTAAAATTAGTCTTTTTCTCTCAGTTTTGTCTTAACTATCTAAACTGACAGTAACAGGCTTACTCTTTAAAATATGAGGTTTTACTATGAAGCCAAAAGAGAGTTGATATCATACTAAGGAAACTTCAAATAGGCCAAAATTATAGCCTGGCTATATCATGCAACAACTTCAACAACTGAGAATCTGAAGGAGAACAATTCTGATATCTCAAAATTTTAGGTTTCAGTGGAACTCAGAAGCAAAATACCATCACCACAGTGGTCCAAATGATTTAAAAAAATGGGAGGGACGACACACCTATAGTTCAGTTAGTTACATAAATTTGCCAGTACCCACCAAGGAAGGTGGCAGGGGGGGAAGCATGGAAAATTGACCACTGATTCCTGTAACATCACTTACTTTTCAGAAGCTTCAGTTTCACCTTCTGTGCATTTATTTTCTAATGTTTTTCCATATAGCTCATCCTCATCTGCATCTTCATCATCAATGCTTTTCACATCTAGTTTCTGGTATTCATACTCTCCGTTCATGAATACTGAATTGCTCTTCCACGAATTGTTACTTTCACTGCCGTTCAAATTTTTTCCAAGAGTGCTTTCAGATGAGGGTAATACAAAAACTGAAGATCTGTCTACACTCTCCTCTGAACTTTCTCCTGTAATTAGTGTCTTTGTGGCATCTCCTAAATTTTGATCATCTTCCTCTTCATCAAATGAGATAATATTTGTTACTCTCTTCTTCTTTTTTCGATCTTTTTTATATTTCAAATCTAGTAGCAACATAAAGGTTTACATAGTTTAGAAAAGAGAATCAATGTAATACACTTGTTTTTCTCTTAAAAGAGTTCATGTACTAAATGAGTTCAGTAAAGAAACACACACTTAGATCTACATGGCATTTCATTATCTTTCCATACACATGAGCTTTAAATCTTTAACTACCATCTTTATTTTACATGCCTTACATAATTCAGATTTTAGAAGATATAATGGAGGTGCATTCATAACAGTATTCAACTGGAACTGGAAAAAAAATGTTCAACAAACTTATACAATGAAATTTGGCATAAAAAGTAAGCCTGCCCATCACTTTCTTCCATGGAATATGGTTAGTGTAGTGTATATTGCACAGTATGTCTGCACAACAGAGAAAACATGAAACACTTCTGGGGAGAAAAAATTAAAAAGAACAAACTCACAACACAAACAAAATACACAACTTGCAATCAAATGAAACTAGGTTTGTCTATATTCTGGAAACTGAGCAGTCAGTTTTCAGAAAAAGAAATTCAACTTGTTCCCTCCCTCAGCTAATTAGCTCTTGGTCTAGAAATACACTGAAATCCTCTCTCATTACATCACATCTTTGCTGTGACAGCGCTTATTTTTAAATTATTACCTATTCACAATGATTCCAATATGCACATGAAGCTAAACGATCTTGCAAAGTTGAAGCACTTCAAGAAATATCAGAAATTTACTCACCAAGACAACTCACACTGGGACTAAACTGTTTTGCTTAATTCAAGTCCAGCTGTTATATATCCACAAAACACATTAACATACTTTTAAGAGTAAGAGGATGTTAAAACCCATTCTGGATGCAAATACAATTCCAGCAAAGAACATAGACTTTAATGAAAACATCTGACTTGCTCTAACATTCAACATATAATGGCATTTGAACAAACCCAATTTTTTTTAAGTGACATTTTATTGTAAGTTGTACCTTACTGTACTGTATACACATGTACTGTACACATAATATGCATTATGTTGTAGAGTTATGTGCAGCATATGGTCAATTATTCTGTTATTTCATCTTGCAAGCCAATTCTGTACTAACAAAGTTATCCCAAGTCAAGTATCGCCTACTATTTTAATCTCATTTAAAGTGCTAAACAACAAAAGCTTTACCACAAGCTTGTTTTGAAAACTGTGTTTTGAGACAAAGTCTATTTTAAATGCCAATAAAAAAAAGACTTTATCTCAACTTCTATTCCAGATTGCATTCACATGTGGGTTTTTTTCCTTTTTGTCACAACCAAAACAATTTAAAGCCTAAACTCAAACCTTCTTTCTTAATTGAAAAACACATATATCTATCCCAGAGTCTTCCTGCAGTTTTGTACCTTTACAAAGCAAAACATTCTTTCAGCTCAACTTCTGGAAATAACAATGATAAAATATTCCTTTGCTATTTTTGGAACGGAAAATGTATAATGAATATCACATTTTGCTTGATTATTTTCAGGTTAGAAGAGATTAAGACTTTGGGTCTTTGTTAGTAATGAACATCCTACAAACTGTTTGCAACACTAACACATTTAAAGGTAAAAAGAGTGTATGAGTTAATTTTTATTTGTGGTAATTACCTCTTCACATAGGAATTCAGACTGTAAACATGGGTGCTGCTTGAAGAACATTACAAAGATTTTTATCTGATCTATATAACAACAGATATATGGCAGTGTGTTTCTGACTGATAAAAGTGCCAAAAGAAAACATACTAAAAGTGAAAAATCATTACATCAGAAACTGCAAGGCATAATCTTATGAATAAGAAATTGAAATTCAGGTTCAAGCAAAGCACTAAGACAGTTTAGCTTCCCTCTCACAGTGATACAAGAAAGCTAAAATACTCATTTATCATCCAGTATTCACACCAGTATTTTAAAAATTTTCATAATTTTTATTTCACACTCAACTAGTTTGTATGTGGTGAACTTATTTTTAAGGGGTTTGTTCCATCATAGCGCATTAAATTTAATTGAAAAATTATTTAAACACACATGAATATTTCATAAGTTTCTGAATGACACTAACATTGCAAAAATGCTTACCTGAATTTACATTCTTTGAGAGAACAGGAAGTGGGTCAGTATCTTGATCAGGTTTTATTAGAATCGAGACACCAGATGATGCAGTTATCTCTCTAAGAAGGCTGCTAACACCCTGAGTGGATTCTTTCAATAATGAGGTTACATTTTGCGTTGATTCCTTTAACAAATCAGACACAGTGGGTGTGCATTTGCTCTGTCCATTTAAATCCTTATTATCAATGTTGATTGCAAAGAGAATGGAGTTCAGACCTTCAGATGAAAGAAAGGGGAAAAAAAGACCAAAAACCCACGATATACTTCATACAAGAGTTACGAAGATACAACCTAAGGATTAACAAAGCTATGACATGTAAAACATTTTTCCCAAAAAATTTCCCACAGTTCTCCATGCATGAATTCTTATCCTTTCATGTACCATTCATTCTTTTTTAGATGATATTCAAGCTGATGCAATCAGTTCTGAATTTATCTTGATGGCTGTTCAGCTGCACATTAAATAAGCAGTAAGTACTGTGAACTCATTTATTTATAACCTTTTATTTAAAACCATTTCACTGCAACTTTAATATTTGTCGGTTCCTATATTTTATTTAACAAAAACTCCTGGGAACCCTATCTTGCGGAATGAAGCATGTGACCATATATCTGAGAAAAGGGGTGTAAAAGGTTATAATACATCACTTCTGTGGTCAGACTCTAGAAAAGTAAGTTATCTGTTGCCATTCCTTACTCTTACTCCCCCTTCATGTATCTACCTATAATTTGGGTCTTACTATAAAAGTCTATCATTGCTCTTCTCTAGTCAGGAATAACCCATTTTGTTTTCTCTAAATTGCGCTAGTTTTTAAAAAATGTTAGCCTTGTCTGATGGTTCGAAAATTTATGTGAAAGACTTTTGAACTGTAGGAAGGCCACATTCACTGTTTTAATAGTTCATCAATTCAGAGCATAAATTGGCATAATAGCTTGACTACTCACCCTGAATGTTCATCTGACACACATTCTCCACATAAGCAAAGACTCTGTTAGAGAAACTCCTCGCAACCAGAAATTGATATAACATCCCAAAACAAAATAGTTTTCCAAGAACGGTAGCATTTAAGAGAAAGTCTTACCAGCTGCCATCGTAGGGATCATACTAGAACGTTCTTCATCCATCAAAAAAGACCAGTCTTCATAGAAGACACTATAATTTGAAAGGGAAAAAAGAATACAGTCTTAAATTAACATATATTCCACTTCTAAAAGACATGAAAACTCTGAAAAGTAAGTATGCATACACCAATGGATCAAATCATATGTCACAGTAACTCCCTGAAGACTTGAAATATATAGAACTGCCTGAACAGTTATCAAATAATTGCTAAATAGTATTTTGTCTTCAGTTTAGCTCTGCATTTTTTAATGGGAAAAAGCCACTCGGGGCAAGGAGGTTCATACTACATTAGCAGTCACAACATTTCTCTACACCTATTGCTATAGTGCAAATTTAAGCTTTTGAATAGCTATAGTTGCCCATAATTACTAAGCCATTTTATAAAAGATTAGAATGCATGAATACAAACAAAAAGATCCACTTCATCTTGAGCAACCTGGTCTAGTAGAAGGTGTCCCTCCATGGCAGGGGGGTTGGACTAGATGATCTTTAAGGCCCCTTCCAACCCAAACCATTCTATGATTCTGTGATTCAATGACCTGTTTCAATATCCAAAACCACATCAATTACCCTACATAGGTAGGGTCAACTAGGAATTTGGATGTAATTTAAAAAAAAAAAAAAAAAATGTTAACATGAATTTCACTGCGAACATATGAATTTAATTGTTCTAAACCTAGTTCTTTTTAGTAGTAGAATGCTGTATTTTTACTATCAGCCTTCACTTAACTAAACATAAAAACAGATAGCAAGAAAACCCTCAATCTATATTAAAAAATGTTGAGAGGAATTTAAAACTTTCCTAACCAGAAAAGAATTGGGAATGTAAACTGATTCTGTAAATCCCATCTGACTTCGGATAACATTTAAATCTTAAATATTCTGGAATAAACCTTTTTAGAAATACTGTTTCATGTACAATGCAGAGTGCGCTGATAATCCTGATACTGTGCGAGTATTGCTATAAGCATGACAGTAATTAGTGACAAACAAATCCAATGGTTTTCAGATTATTTTTTTTTTTCCTTTTGCTGTTTCATTCGTCTTTATTTGATTTCATATCAAAATCTGTCTTGCAAGAAAGCTACAGAGGACTGGAACAGACTAAATATGAAAAGGAGGTACTAACGAGCTCAGTTCGGGCAATAACCTTATCCAGTACATCCATTAACTGATGCAAATGGAAAGAATGCCTTTCTGCTGAATCCACTGAACTTGATCAAGCTCAACAGTTAGTAATAAAAAAGGAAAAGACCTCAAATTTTCAAAAAGAAAAGGAGCTGAAGACATATGAAGAAAAAGGTAGGACCCAGTAAAGTATAAACTTAAGTGCATTTTGCACATCCAAAGTACTTTAGGATTTCACAATGCGCCGTAAGTTATTCTCAGTAACTCTGTAACAAGAAAGTTCATAAACTGGTACAAAACCACTTCCAAGTGATCTGCAGTAGTAGCTGCCTATTGCTTGACTGCTGGAGCTTTTCAGTTAGAGGATGAGTATCTCCAGAAGGCAATGGGCAATTACCCCTGACGAACTGGTAAGATCAAGGCTGCAACTGTGTACTATTTCAATGGAATGAGAGTGACACCTCAAAACATGGCGTCAAGGTCTCAGTGAGGAAAACTGCTGAAAAAATAGGGAAAGGATTAGGAAATAGGATGGAAATGACGATGGGGATAGAAGTATATATTCTCATGTGCTAGAATGAAGCCAGTTTCAGGTCACATGTTGATATAGCAACAAGCCACTACCTTAATGGCTGCCAGAATTTCAAAAATGAACAAAACAGAAGTTTGAGGTTAAGTGGCTTCACTGGCATAGCCATTAATGTGACGTATTATTACAGCTGTGGTTTTTGGTTGGTTGGTTGGGTTTTTTTAATCTCAGTACTTCACTTGTCAATACATTTCCTGCATTACAAAGATATCAAATACAGTACCTGAGTCGATTCTTATCTGCAAGCAGCATATGAACATATCTTTCCAGGGAATGTTCATTTAATGCACAGCGCAACCAAGCCCGGCCTCTACCAATATCTGTAGTAATGGTCTTCAGAGAGTAAAAGCGCTGCAGTTCATGTTTATTCAAAACTTCTTTCACATAGTACCAAAACACTGGCTCTGGAATAAAAAAAAAAACAAACCACCACACCAAAAAAGCTAAGCTAATATCTGAATGCACTTATATGCAATTTTATAAAACAAACAGGAAATGGTACATAACTTTAAACAAAGGTCAATCATTTACTGTCTTGGTATAACTCTCCAGTTATTTATTTCTACAGGACTTGGACTATTTGAGCACTTAGAACTTTTCACTTCATTGAAAAAGCCAAACACACATTAAAGGATTATATCTTACATTTTTAAATAGAATTCACATTTAAAAGCACATGTAAGCTAGTATTTCATCCATAGAATAGAATCACATGTTCAGCTGGGAACATAGTATGCAAAGGAAAAAAATTCTTTAGAACTCAATCTTACTACTGATTGTGAAATGTTAAAAGCTAGCTCCAAAGAACAGGTAGCTCCAGAATTTGCAGACATGCAAATGACAAATTCATGTTACTTTAAAAAACAAGTGTTATATTTAAAAGGCAATAATACCCCTTTCTACTAAAATACTTTCCTTGCCCTGTCCCTAAATATTGATAAAAAGTTTTTTTGCAGTTGCCTCAAATTTCTCAATTGGAGGTAACAAAAATCTACATCAGTAATGGTAAATGTACAGTAAAATACCTAGTATCTCCTAGTACCTCCTGTTTCTTAACTGAATAAGAACATATTTTAAGGACACATTTATTACAATTAAGTTCTTACCATTTTCTCAGGGTGGAAAAAACAACCAAACATCAGATAATTCATCTGTAAGACTTGAATCACAGAATCATCTAGCTTGGAAAAGACCTTGAAGATCATCCAGTCCAACCATTAACCTCACACTGACTGTTCTCAACTACACCATATCCCTCAGCACTGTATCAACCCAGCTCTTAAACCCCTCCAGGGATGGGGACTCCACCACTTCCCTGGGCAGCCCATTCCAACGCCCAACAACCCGTTCTGGAAAGAAATGCTTCCTAATATCCAGTCTAAACCTTCCATGGCACAACTTGAGGCTATTCCCTCTTGTCCTATCACTTCTTACTTGGTTCAAGAGACTCATCCCCAGCTCTCTGCAACCTCCTTTCAGGTAGTTGTAGAGGGCCATGAGGTCTCCCCTCAGCCTCCTCTTCTCCAGACTAAACCCCACCAGTTCCTTCACCCGCTCCTCATACGACATGAGCTCCAGACCCTTCACCAGCTTTGTTGCCCTTCTCTGGACACGCTCGAGTCATTCAATGGCCTTTTTGTAGTGAGGGGCCCAAAAACTGAACACAGTCATTGAGGTGCGGCCTCACCAGAGCCGAGTACGGGGGTAAGATCCCTTCCCTGTCCCTGCTGGCCACACTATTTCTGATGCAGGCCAGGATATCATTGGCCTTCTTGGCCACCTGGGCACACTGCTGGCACCATGTTCAGCCAGCTGTCAATCAACCCACCCAGGTCCCTCTCTGACTGGCAGCTCTCCAGCCACTCCTCCCCAAGCCTGTAGCACTGCTGGGGGTTGTTGTGGCCCAAGTGCAGCACCCGGCATTTGGCCTTATTGAAACTCCTACAGTTGGCCTCAGCCCATCGCTCCAGCCTGTCCAGGTCTCTCTGCAGAGCCTCCCTACCCTCGAGCACATCAACACTCCCACCCAACTTGGTGTCGTCTGCAAACTTACTGAGGGTGCACTCGATCCCCTCATCTAGATCATCAATGAAGAAGTTAAACAGGAGTGGCCCCAAAACCGAGCCCTGGGGGACACCACTCATGATCGGCCACCGACTGGATTTAACTCTGTTCACCACCACTCTTTGGGCCCGGCCATCCAGCCAGTTTTTTACCCAGTGAAGCGTGTGCCCATCCAAGCCATGAGCAGACAGTTTTGCCAGAAGAATGCTGTGGGAAACAGTGGCAAAGGCTTTACTAAAATCAAGGCAGATAACATCCACATCCTTTCCCTCATCCAATAAGCAGGAATCATTACTATATGGTATGGTTTGGCAATCATTAGTCATTAATGTTACATCAAATACACACTGCTTGAAAGTATCTTAAAATACAACATTAACAATAAAGTTCATGTGGCTTTGATTTGTTATAAATAGAATTGCTTTAATAACTAGAATGGTTTGAAAGCTGTTAACCGATACAGTTAGTAACATATTAAGAGACTGAATGTTAAGGAAAATAGGATATTTTTAAAAGCAAAAAAATCTGAGAAACTCAAACATTACAAAAAAATTTTAAATGCATCAATCTCTCAAGGAAGACATGCAGGTACTCCTTTTGACAGTTTAATGAATGTCTTTGCTCAACATTTTTTTTAAGTTAACAAAAAAGGGAAAATAATTCTATTGTACAAGTGAATGGTGCACTGTCACCTGAAATATTATGCTGGTTTTTCATCATAATCTCCATGTAGGCAGCATAAAGCAGATGTTTAAAGATGGGTAAAAAATTTCCTCAAAGACACAGAAAAAAAATTCATGAGAGAGAAAACAGATTGAGCCTGCCACTCCTTGCTTATCACTTGTCTGAATCTTTTTTAATGTAGTAAGAATTTTAAGAAAACGCCATCCATGATGCTTTTCTTTCTCTCTGCTAAATAAAGAGCATGCAGTCAGATTTTGAATAGGTTTTCACTACAGCTTATGGCTTCTTTTGGTGAAATATGCTCATTTGAGGGTATGAGGTTTTTACTGATCTCTGCTGAAAGCCAAATACAGTATTAGATTAGCAAAGTTTGTAACATAATTTTAGAAACCTAAACACACAACAAGCAACTTAGACTCATTAACTAAAAGTTTTGCCAAACAGGTCTGACAGCTATGCAAAAATAACCCAGAGCTCTTCTAAATTAGACAAATGTGCAAAACACAGAAACCACTGAATTGACAATGTAGGATGCAAAAATAAAGGTATACTTTGCTGAACTAGGACCTCATAGGCACATTAACATGCAAAGGTCTAGTGAACATATAACAGCATTCAAATATCATATGTCCTACTCCTTTGGCTTCAACTTATTTGATTTGCATTTCAAAAATAAAATGCATATATATGTAAAAAAAGCATCCCTTAAAATGCCAAATTTGTATCACGATGATAGCGATTTAATGATTTCATTGTTTCTTATGACCAATAAAATTCATTTTTCCATCTTGCTAAAGCTCAAAACAGTATTAAAGTAGGAAGTGAAAATAGTACAAGGAATAGAGAAAATAAGCAGATTTCCCCTTGTGCTGAGAGTGAAACTCAGTGTTTCTTGGCATTCTGATTATTTACAGATATCAAGGATTTTTAAAAGCTTCAAAATTTGGGTTATCATCAGTTTTTAATCAAAATCTATTCAATGGAAATAAAGTAAGAGCATTCCATACTCTAAGTCCCTCCATGACATACTTTACGAAAACAGTAATGTAAGTGGCACTTTCAAATTACTAAATTATCTTCTTTGAGAGTAGCATTAAATGAAAATCCAAGTCCTAACTGTTGATATTATTTTTCATAGCAAATAATCCAAGATTTGTTATTTAGAAGTAAGATCATTTTAATTTCAGCAAAATACAATTTGTACAATTGTACTGTAGGCAGAGGAGACACTGACATTATGCATTCACCCAAATATAAATCACCTTGTGAAAACAGTTTATTTAAATTTATATCACCACAGTTCCAGTAACTGCAATAGTACTAATCATTAATCAGCACCAAACAGCAATCATGTCTCAAGATGAGTGCAGAGATCAGTCTGAAGTCGAGTTCAGTGCCTTCTCATGAAAAAAAAAAAAAAAAGTAAAGAAAACAACTTATACTGTGCAGCCATTGTGCATTTCAGTGTCTGTTCTGTCAAGTAAGTTCTGTCAAGCAAGTTTCATATTTGTCACGAGTGTCTCACAGTAGAACATTCTTTGCTACAGTTGGAAATATTAGTTCTCTCACTTTTAATTGAGAGTATCATTAAATGAAGTTTATATTCAATAAGCCTTAGTTTATCACTTTCATTCCTAACCACAGCAACTAATAATTCTACCACATTAGCCCTCAGCATTAGTCTACAATGGCCTACATTCCTAAGCAAGTTATGATATGCAAAGTAGTAAAACTATAAACATACTGCAACTTAGTGACAATTTTGAAATACATTCCCATTTTTGGTATTGACATGATTTGAGGCTGAGAACAAGCCACATCCATAATTCTGTCATGGTTTATCTATCTGTAAATGGATAATACTATCCTATAGTTACAGCATCAAACTATATACATTAATCTATAGCAATATGCAGCACCAGAATGACAAAAAAAAAAAAGCAACAAAGACAAAATTTTTCTTCAGCCTGGAGATGAGAAGGCTTAGGGGAGGTGCCTAATAGCAGTCCTCCAGTACCTACAAGAAAGTCATCAAGAAGACTGATTTAGGCTCTTTGCATCAGCACGTAGCAGGAAGACAGCAGACAACAGGCATGACTTAAAACAAGAGAGGCCTAGACTGGATATAAGGAAAATCTCTTTTCATCATGAGGATAGTCAAATGTTGGAACATTGTTGCCCAAAGAGGTTATGCAGTCTGTGGAGGTTTTCAAGTCCCAAATGGATAAAGCAACCTGAGCAACCTCGTTTAACCTCACTGATGATCTCTGTAGGACTGCAGACCTCCTGAGCACCCTTCCAACTTGAATTAGCCTATGATCCTCTGATTGAGTGCAGAAAAGACGCTGCTATGAACTATTACTGCTCTTACTGACAGAAAGATTACTCTAATAATACAGTAGAAAGAGCAGCCAGAGGCAATGGAAAAGTTGATCTACTCAGAGTCTTTCCACAACATTGTCCTAATAATTTTTAGTGAATACTGCATCAGCTACAGTATTCTCACATAACTTAAACTGGAGTTAAACAAAGAGACCCTCATATTGTTACAAACTAAATATAGAATACCAGTTTTATTGTTTGCTGGTTTTGTTTAGATTGCTTAATATAAGATTAAAACAGCTGCGTATGTCTGTAATCACCATACCATCAACTGATACCAAATCACACTGATGTTAGGAATGTGTTTACTTGAATATATATTTAAAAAATTAAAATATTTTTTAAAGGATTTTTAAGTCATAGGTCTAAGGAGCTACTACTGGAGTTTTTATTTAAAACTTTTTTTCATTTAATAATAACAAAGTAAAACACTGAAGCTCTTAAATGCAAAATGATGCTACATTGTTTACAGCCATTTGAAAGTACAGTCTGTCATAGAGTATCTGTAAATTTCAAATGAAAACCACTGCTGAACAACTGTATTTTTCAAATGTCAAAGCCTGAATGTATAGCCTAAACAGCAGTATTCCACTGTGCTAAAGAAAAAGATGACACCAGTGATTATGTTAGACAGAATGGAACATAAATCATACCAGACTCATTTGCCTGAAAGTGATAAAAATATAGATGCACTTTGCAAGTGCTTTCAGAAAAAAAACACCCCAACACTGTAATTTGCATAAATGCAGTGGAACCCAATAATTTCCATTTAAAAAAAAAAAAAAAAAGCTTCTCTTCTTAGTCATTGCACAGCATTCAATTTGCTGCAAAGCAGCCACGTGTTCTTGAACTTCCATACATTGCTTAACTTTACTAAGGAGTAAAAATGATGGTTTCTTCCTTCTCCCATTCCCCAACCATAGATAACTTTCCCAACTTTCTTCTCTTCCTCCACATCACCTTGCTGACAAGCCCCCAAATAAGACACACATATGTACTAACATATAACTAAGTTGTTACTAGGTTCCCAAGCATCAAAAATGCACCTTTGTACTTCTGACCGCTAAAAGATGGGAACAAAAATTTCATACACCCTTGACATTATCAACAAGCAAAAATCATAAGAATTAAATGTAATGTCTCCAAATTTAAAGACACACTATTTGCATAAATCAGAGGGCATAACAGGGGAGAACATTTTCTGCACCAAAGCATAAGACTCTCAATTGCAAGTTTGGGGGATAAAAAGTAGATAAACAAATCACTACCCATTAAAGAGATGGAAACTACCCAGAGGCTGAAAGAGACTACAGAGTATCTAATCCGCAATTGCAAACACATACAAGGGAGAAAAAAAGCATACAAAAGAGAGGAAAAATCTGTAAAGATTGTGTAAACAGCTGAATTTTTCTTACTTGTTCATTTAGAGTCCACAAAGTGTCAAGTCTTGCCCATTACTAAGTAAATAGGCAAACATGGGAAAGTCACCAAGTTCTCTAAAAGCATAGCTGTTCTAGCTCCACAAAAAAGCCAAGTCTGGAGCCTTTAACCCATTAGCAGGAAAGTCAGCACGCAAAGACCCAACATTTCACCCTGTCATCCACAGGACACATCTGTTGTTACAGCAATTTAAAAACCCATTATATCAAACTACACATTTCGTGTTAATGTAATATCAATTATATGCAGTTGTCTGATGTAACTGGAAGTTATGGCTGGAGATCAAAATATATTAACAATTCTAGTACTACTGAATATATTTTTTTAAAAAAGCAAATCAAAACCCCACTATGTGTTACATGTTACACCTGACACAGTTTCAAAACTTCTTTTCTTTAAATGTGGAGAAAGTAATAACCCTGTTTAAGAAAAAAGATACTGTATGTCAAACTTCACAACAAAACTGATAAACGCCTTCAGATACTTTTGATAAAAAACCAAGGGAAACTTCAAGGTGAAGAGAAGGCAACAAAAAGAAAGGAATCTTATCTTTAAATGTGGAGAAAGTAATAAAAAACCCAACCAATATAAGTAATGTAAGTTTTGTTTTTAAAATGATATCAATACTTAGAAGTTAAACATATCTGATGCTATAGAATATGGCAGTTAAAGAACAGAGTAAGACAAGGTTAAGAATGAAAATGCTGTAGTAAAAACTTAACAGCACATTTACACAGTGCTTATCCATACCAGAATTCAAAAGAAATGGTGCCAATGATACTATTCATGATGGAACTGTAGGAAGTGCAGGTTTCTAAACACCAAGATTTCTAGAGAAACTTGGTATGAAAGTTAAACTAGATTAAGAAAGCAATAACCATTTTCACTGTTTAATGAGAGTCCAAGTATTAAGTATGATACCAACAGTCAGCAGTTTGGTGCATTGCTTAAAATTTCCATTGGAAATTATATCACTTGCTTGCAATTATCAACAGTTTAAAATAGAACAGTTATGATTAACAACTTACCTGTTTCAGTTTTACTGGAGAAACCTGCTGCCTGTTTGATTGCTGCTGCTGTTAAAGCTAGTCCTCGGCTCCTCCTCAGACCATGCTGTAACACAGCTTCAAACTGAGCACACAAACAAGTGACTCTGCAACAGAATGTTTAAAGAAATCATGTGAAAAAACCATCAACTATGTTCCTATACAGCAGGTTTATTCTAAATCTCTGAATAGGGAATGTAAAGGTGAGCCACTATCCTATATGTAGTGAAAGACTCCTTTTATGTGCTAATCGCATTATTTGCAAACAGTATAATCTACTTATACCTACAGTCTCATGATGACTATCCAAAACTGGGGCACAAATTACATTCAGAAGAATTGGCAATCAATTTGAGAAATCATCCTCACCTGCTATGGTGGCTGTTAGTCATCTTACTTCAGCTTCAGAAATACTTTTCATGTAATGCAACTACATTTTCATAAGTATGCTTTGTACTACACATGCAATGAATGATTTTCTGAAAATATGTGATAAGTTCCTATACAATTAATAGACAATTTTGTTAATTTGCATTAGGACGCTGTAATTCAAGCCTAGGAAAACAATTAAACGTACATTTTAACGTCCTTCAGAAATCCTAGGCATAGGAAAATAAGAAAGATTTTTCTGAAGATGTGTTGAAACTTCAGGTTTTGATGTTGTTCTCTACAATACTATTTATAAATTTTCTGATTTTCTTTTTTAACATAACCCAGTTAATAAATGAATTTTCACACAGGTAGAAACATTGTAAAACTTGCAAAGTTTTAAAATTCAGCCTGCCAAAGAAAGGAATTTATTGTAACCTACAGGGAATAACTGTTAAGGTGTAACAGACATGAATACAACCTGTTTATTTCAAATCTTATTTTCTCTAGGTTTTATTTTTGCCATTAAATAAACAATAGTTAAAACTTAAGCTTTGAGAAAGCTGTCACCTGGCTGCCAAAGCTTATTACTAAAAGGAAGGATGGATACTTTAACTAAGTTCAAGCAAAATAATAAAAACAGTTGACAAAGTGGCTCAGGGCTCTGCCCCAGCATTCCAGAAGTACAGTGTTCTATTCAGTCACAAAAAAGTACAAGATCTCAGGGGGAGCACTGACAGAAAGAGGTATATTTACCATAACTGCCCTGAACAGAAGAGCTTTTAAAACATAATGCTTTCCAATACATCTATGTTAGGAAAACTTTACTAATAAAGCAGAACAGAATTCAAACAATACTCAAGATGACTGTAGAGCAGTTGTGATTAATTTTTGCCGAAAAGTCTGTTGCTGTTAAAAATGGAAATTCCAGCAACTACATGACCCCCCCACGAAAACAAAACAAAAAATCTACTTAACTTTATCAATTCAGAAAAAGCAGAACAGAAACTAGGTTCTGTGAAAGAGCGCATATTATTAAAAATCCATGTGCACTGAGAATCAAAACAAGAAAACTGTGCAGTATTTTACAGAAAAATTTAGCCACTAGTAAAACAAAATAAACTTTCTTTAAAAATCAGGTATTCTACAATGCCCAATATACGTAGTATATTTACTAGAAAGCATCACAAGGGTATGTTAAATAAACAAATACAGAAAAACATAGACAAGTCTAGTATACACAGACATAGTAGAACTCTGAACAATTATAATCTGAAAGACAAAAAAAACCACTGGGAGAGTAACACTTGGATAATCATGGATTTTACTGGATTTTGATCTAAATTCTCAGACTATCCTCATTTTTAATATTATCTCACAATATTTAGCATAGTAACAACCTCAAACACCATGAAATTTAGGAGGAAAAAAAAAATCTATAACTGTAATTTCCACTTCCTTTTTAATCCTACAACTGCCTAGCTATAATCCATTATTCAGGATGTCTACTGAATTCTAAGGAAAATATTTATAAGTAAAATTTGGTCAGCATTGTATCTTTGGAATCCTAACTCTCTCTATCAGAAGACATGTCATCATTCAAATTATTCAATGTCATCACTAAACGTCATCATTCAAATCATTAAACAGCTGCAGCAAACAAGTTGTTCAGGCAAACAGAGCAACAAAGTAAAAGTTTTAGATCCAAAGGATTTGCTCTACATAGGAGGTACTTCCTTCTAGCCATGTTTACACAATCTACTACAAAGGCAAACATCACCAATACATTGTCTCACATAAACTTAACAGTTATTAAATAACGATCTCCAGCTGATGCTTCTGTGCCAACAGCTATAGCTGCACAGCCAGTCCAACTGCTAAGGTGCTTCAGCCACAGCATCCTTTTACCCCACCTGCACCTTCTCGCTTCCTCCCTCACATCAGCTTTCATCCAACAAACCCTGTGCTGAACAGACTCTGCACTAAAATGTTTCCACTATGCTAGTTCAATGAAACACTATTTCTCTGTTTCCCCAAAACATTGTAGGCTGAAAGTCAAGGGCAGGACAGGATGACAGTAGTAGCCAAAAGTCAGGCATGCTTAAGCTGCCATGCAGGAGCATTAGCCTGGAGTTTCATACACGCAGGTAATGCACAGAAACTGCATTACAAGCTGCTCCTGAAAGGAGATGGGTCTGCACTCTCATCCCTTGTTGTTTTTTTCCTCCTCTTCTGTACTTCCCATTTTTCTAGCTGCATGATCTTCCCCTCCTTGCAGCAACTCTAGCATTCACCAGATGTTTTACCAATTTAACTCACTAAAATGGCAGAAAGTTAACCTTTTGCACTGTTTCTTCTTTTATTAAATTAATTCAGAGGGGACTGGATGATCACCAGGCATTGCTTAAAAAGGTGATGGAAGGGAGTAGTACTGAAATCAGAGACCTTGAGGAGATGCATGAATCCTTACCACCCCTTCAATAGCAATGAATTATCATGTCGGTTTTCCAGAGGTCATGAAACCACACCCTTACACATGTTCTTAAAGACTGAATTGGGAGGGCTCTGGAGAGAGTTTTATGCATCACTTATAAATGATCAACAGATAATTAACTTCTTCCCAAAAGGCAAAGTCAAACTTCAAGGACATAAGAAAAATGACAACAAAAAAATGCATTTATTTCTGGTGGTTTAGTTATCCGAGATTCTTTGATAGGCCAGATTCTGAGAAAGACTCAATAGGATACAAAAAACACTGCAATTTCTGTCTGCGAGTCATCTTCTTAAAACCCCTAGGAACCAATATGCCATATTCTACAACAAATGCAACTAACAGGAATTAAATTACTTTTTTTTTTTTACTTAAATAAAATAAAAAGGAACAACTTCTTGTACAGAAAAAGAAAAAAACAGGTTTAAAACATATCAGGGATAAGAAACTATGAACACAGATTTTCTTAATGACTATGTGTTAAACACACTTGACACTTACTTGTCAAGCTTCACAAAACACAGGTGTATTGGTAATAAATATGCATTCATTTTAAAAGAGGTTTTAGGGAAAACAAATTCTCCCAATCTCATGTTCAGACCTCAGAATTCAATGCTTTGTCATGAACTCTGCAGCCAGTTAAACACCTGTAATTTCATACAGAAGAACACTCTTTGTTAAGCTGTCAAATTTGTAATAAGATGAAAAAATCAGAGTCCCATGTCAGTGTTTGTATAAAAAAAAGGAACAGGGTTTTTTTATTGTCAAGTATTTTGTGCCTTATGTTTTATGTCATTATGACACAAAAATCTAAGCATATTAAAAGTTTCTTACGCTATTTTACCTGCTATCGGAGTCAGAAGCAATTTCTTTTCTTCCTCCAAAACGTATTTGACACTGCGATAAACAGATTTTAAGAAATTTGTTACACTTACAAACTCAATGTTCTGAAATATTTCCCTATAAGAAACAAAAGTCATAACAAAAAAAGAAAGCAGTACAAAATAAAGCATTGACATATACAGCTTGCAACCAAAAAGTGCTTTACAGCATCATGTTCCACTAAAGGGTTACTCCTGCAGTTCAAATATATTCTTGCTACCCAGAATAACACACCTGCCGGTCCTTCACTACATTTAAAATTGAGTAAAAATTACTACTTTTGAGTTTTAAATGTACACCCACAAAAACAAACACTGCTTCTATTCAGTTCAGTGCTACAATTACAGAAGATTCATTCTTTATAAAACGTATCAATGGCTTACTTTTGAGGCATTCCTGTGCCTCCCAAGTGCTCCTGAATTGAATCCAGTCTATAAAATTCTACTTTCTGAAATTCATGTTAATGCAAGATACATACATACATAAATAAATCCTATTTTTACCAGTACTTTTACCATTCAGTAAAATCCTAGTGTGAAGAAAACAAGCTGCTACTGCAAAATGTTAACCAATTTAGCCTTCACAGTACACTACAATTTAGTTCAGTCATGTAAGTATTACAAATACCTATAATGTATGTTCTATATTTTATATATATTAACAATATATAGTACAAATCTAACATGTCAAGAACAAGAATTTTAAACAAATACTGCATAAGAGGTGTTTGCTAGCAGACACAGAAACTCAGTAGTAAGCTGTAAAAGACAAGAGTTCTTCTTTGCCTGGTAAAGAGGAGAAAAAAGGGCAAAGACAGTTGCTGACAGTACTGACAACTCAGACTAAGCATATTGTAGAAATAGGCACTGGACTTCTTACCTGTTTGACTGCATCCAGTAGACGCTCTAGAAGAAACTGTCTTTTAGTGTCATTGTTCTGTGAACCTGAAATTCAACAAAATAAGAACATTTTAAAATAAACAGGTTGTTAAGAAAAATACATCTGGGCCAACACAAGGGCCCTGAAAACTTTCTTCCCATGCCAATTATTTCATTACATTTATTAATGTATCTTCTCTAAATAAAATGATGCAGTATAAATTGGTTGGATTAGGTGTATGATGGAGCTCGCACTGCAACCCCATAATGTTCATGCTGGGACAACTACCGGGGTAGTATATCATCATAGCACAAGAAAAGAACGGAAAATGAGAAAGAGACAGCAGGAATATCTTCTTACTGTTCAACAACCTTACTGCAGAAAGAGTTTTAAGTCAGGTGAACAAAGAACAATTGTTACAATAAATCCCTTAAAATTTAACTGCCAGCACAGCTCTTCCTGATTAACACCTATAAAATTTAGTTTGTTACTATATTTGCAACTACACAAGACAATCTTTAACTTCTCAATCATTTCAACAAAAAATAGCATAATACTTTGTTTATTGGTATATGCTTTATAAACTCCCATGAATATGTGCAAAATTTATTGTTTAATTAACCTACATCACCTCTATAATTTCCTTATTCTGAGCTTAAATTCAAAATATCATTCAAATACCTCTGTGACCTCTCTGGAAGTAATTCTATTCTGCTTTTCCTCTCAAGGAACATACAACTAATATATGCATAGACTGAAAGCCAATTACCAAAACTCTGCACGAGCAAGTTCCTCCAGATGCTGAAAATCAAACACCACACAGTAAGTCCTCTGGTAAATAGAGATGACATCAAAGATGTGTGTCTCTTCCTCTTGCTGTCCAACACTGCGATGTCTCAATCCCAGAATTTCCTATCTTCATAATCACATTCAAAGTAGTTTGCTCCTAAACCAGCAGGAGGGCACTGAAATTATTCTGCCTTTGTTTCATCTTAAATATGGGATTAGAACTAAAACCCCACAGTAAGCCTATAATACACAATGCCAGGATAAAGAAAATAATAGGAAAAACGTGCAAATGTCGCTGCTTGTAACTAAGCTTCACAATGCTTATTTAGCTGATTACAGTGGATTTTCAAAAGTTATACTTCCAGTTTTGAAGTCTAACTCAAACTGTGCAGACATGTGATGTATGAATTTTGGTTCTGTTAGTCAAATACTCCGATGCGTGCAAACTCAGGTGAAGATGCAAACAATGGTCAATACTAGTAAAGGACTGTAGAAACAAACCCCATACCATGTAGGTTTTAACTTCCAAACAGCTATGCCATTTATGCCACTGTGAAGATAAGGTTAAATTCATATAAACCCTGCTACTCCACTTTGTGCTCCTTCACAGATTACAATTTTATTAAATTATATTCACTGTTCCTACCATGCATGCATTGCCAAAACCAGACACATGCCTATGCATCTAAATGCCTTATAATAAATCACATAACTGTAAAATAAGGAAAACAATTAACTCCCAACTTTTACTACAACTCCTCATGCACAGTAACACTGAATACACATGAGCACATGAACCTGCAGATTTTTTCAAAACTCATTACCTCTGCAGCCTTATGATATCCACATAGCTGCAAGAATAGGCATAATGCAACATTTAACAGTGTGAGACTACTTCAGAGCAAATACGTGTAATTAATAGTTTTGTGACCTGAAAAACATCTGTCAAATGAAAATACTAAGTATGTGGGTTAAGTTTGTTTTCCAAATGCAATACAGTTAGTTTTTAAATTCACATCTCTTTGGCATTTTTGTATTTATTTGGTAACACAGAAATAGTCTGCAACTAGATACCAGACTGTGAACAATATAAAAAAAATGCATAAATACAGAAAACCTGCAGATGATCACTATGCTAATTGATGTTCTAAAAGACTAAGGCAGGAGATATCAAACAGCCTTAAATTTACACAGAGTGCACTGTAACATGTATTTTGTCTTTATTTTACTTGCAAATTTGTACTAATAACAATTATGACTACATATGATTACAATCAATAATTTCCATAAGCAATTCAGATCACCTTCACCATTAACAGGGCCACGAGGCCACATAATGTCTATACTGAGGGCTGGCCGAGGTTTCTGCCCAACGCATGTCTTCAGAATTCTTCTACTGCTGTGCTTAACATAGAAATTTTGCAGGTAGAAGAAAAAGAATATTCACAAAGTCTAACATTTTTTAAAAACTAAAAGTTTTGTGTTTTTACAAGCAGAAGACATTTTTCTTTGTAATAAGCCTAGAAAATGTAGTACTATTTAGCACTGGTTTTGTTTCAAGTAGATGGAAGGTAAAAATAAATCTTTACTAACTCTGTTTAAGATTTTGCTCTTTTACAGTCTTCATTTTCTAAACTCATTAAAAAAAAGAAGAGGCATATTTTCAGACAAGAGCACCGATTAACTGTGATCAACTGTAATTGACTAAAAGCCTAACAGTGTATTACAAACTGACCAAAATACCCTCCCACTGATTCAGAATAGTGGTAGAAACTGCAGTCACACACACACAAATACAAAACATAAGAATGCATAAAAACAGCATTACTCAGAAAAAAGCCTATATTTAGACTATTGCAATAAAAAGAGGAAGTTCATACATGAGTCTAAAAATAATTGTGAAAACATAAGGCTGCAAAAACTAAGAAACTTAAAGAGACTCCTCTCATCAACAACTACTCAATCAAAAAGGGTTAAAAATAGGCTCAGGTACTGCACCTGCCACTGTGACCCTTGTCATTTTTTGTTGTTCATGGTCATGCTTTCCTGTTTTTAAAACAAACTTCTCTCCACACCCTGCCAGAAATATACACACCTACAGCAGAAGAAAACTGACTATGCAAGTAAACGAAAACAGGATTTTCATCCCGTTCTTTATAGGTACAGCTCTCTTCAGTGCCCCATATAGCATATAGGTTAAAAAAATAGATCTCAGGTTGCTCTTCAAGTCTTGTATGCAAAATTTCAGACTGCAATTCCTTTTGCTTGGTCTAGTACAGGTTTGGAGGGTACAAGTTTACGATAAAGCAAACACAGACCTAACTTAAATACTACTTCATACTACATTATTTTGATTCTACTGCCTCATGCTGAATTAGTCGCATTTTTGTATGTTTTTTGAAACTGTCACAACACCCCTAATTCTTGACACACACATAAATCAGGTACCCTTGCGTTACTTCCCTTTAAAGCTTAGCCTATGCAACACTGTCCAACAAAATATGAGGATGTAATTAGCAAGCAGCATTAGTAATATTAAAGTAATGCTCAAATCAACAGGAAGCTACCTTCACATCCACTAGAAATACACTGTAGCTAAAAACAATACCTTAGAAATAATTATAGCCATTAGGGAAAGAGGTTCTTCTGTCTATATTTTAGGAAGAGCCCTTTTACTTTTAAGGGCTAAAATTGGGCAGGGAAATAAGTATAGACAGTGCTTTTACAGCCACTTAAATCAGATGATGTTAACATTACCTACCTCCTTTATCTGAAGCAAGTATGATATTGATACACATCTCTGTCCTGATCTGTTCCACTTACATTATTCCAGAAAAATAGAGTACTGTATAACAGTAAAGTTTGGAAAAGTGCAAAATTAGTGTTCTTTTTGTTATCTTGCTGTCTAATTGAAATTGTTGGAAAAGTTGTACGGGTCTTGGCAAGGGCTACACATGCGTAGGTTAGCTATACAACTAAACTACTAGCCTTAATGTCACCTTAGGCATTATTCTAAGTAATTAAAAGTTTTCTCTCCTCATAAACCTGTATCTCTTGTTTAAAAAAAAAAAAATTAAAGGTATTAAAAATAACTACATGATGAGGCTTTGTGCCACCAGAAGGGCCACCTTGCCTTTTGAGTCACAGAATTCAAATAGAGCTCCCAAAGATGAGTCTCCTAGGAAGATTTAGGCTCTGATTTGCACAAGGCTAGTCCCAGCCTGAATTCACCATTGACAGGCTGAGGTTTTCCATATGAAAACGCTGAATCTTCAGAACTGGGATTGTCTATACTGTGTCAAGATCTAAAACATTTGAGAAAATTTCTTTTTCCATGGCTTGAAAGATTTGACTGTTACTTGCATTTTTCACATTAATTTTTTTTTCTTCATCTCTCCTTCCATAAAAACCTTTGGTTTTCTTCTTACCACAAAGATGAGAACAAAACAGATTTTTAGTATCAATATTTTTAGTATCTTTGGCAACAGATCTCACCATGTATTAAATCAGGGTGGGAGAAAAGCACAGGATCTCATTTTCAGGTGCAGAGTGTTGTTGGCAACTTCCATTACTGAAATTGTATAACCAGAACCATGAAAGCATTTACTAAATCACCTCCCTTCTTAAAAAAACCCAAACAAACCCTTGTCAATGTGTTTTAAGACATACTGAGTCCTTTACGTCTACAGTAAAAATCTATTAGAATTTCTTCCTCCATCCTAACAAGTAACTCTCTGTGCTGGCCCGTTCAAGTGCCTAATGCTTCCTCCAGTCCTAAAGTTTATGGGTCCCAATTCTCATGAAAAGCTTTTTATTATTTCCCATCACAAACACCTCAAAAACCTCAGGATTTAGCACATCAACCCAAGAGCTTCACTGTAACACAGAGGCCAGAAATGAACACATCCACAACCAACATGTCCTCATCAGAACAGTTAGAGAAACAGCAACAATCCACCCTAAATACGGGAAGGGACAACTTTTTCCACTAGCCATGCTTCTCACCTCTCCCACCAGCTGCAAGTTAGTAAGTTCATTTTTATTATTATTTTCTATTGGTCATTTATTTTCTCGGGAATACTTCCTGAGATTTTGCACAGTTGAGGCAACGGAAATCCCCGACCCCAGCATCACTTGTCCTGTGAGCCAGTGCCACGCTCAAGGGCAGGCTGTAGGATTTAAAACGAGGTAAAACACCACTTCTGGTGGGCTCTGGGAGCCAAAACGAGGAGCGGGGTGTGGTGATGCGGGCAAGGGCTGAGCCCTACCCCGCACTGCGGGGCCAGACAGGCCAAAGTCTCCTGTGCCTCACCATGCCGCAGCCCCACCGGGGAGAAGCAAGGAGGGAGAAAGGGGCCTCGGCCCGCGGGGGACAGGGCCACGCCTGACCGAGCAGGCAGCGGAGCGGCGGGGAACCCCCGGGCAAGCTCTGCCCGCGCCAGCCCCGACAGCGCCCCAGAGACTCGGCGACCCCACCGAGCGCGCCCCGGCAGCGGAGAGGGCCCCGCTCCAGCCCTCCACTCACCACTCATGGTGGCCGCGGGGCTCGCACCCTTCGTCCGCCGGACCCGGTCCCTCCTCCCGCACAGCCCAGCGCCGGGCCGGCCAGCGCACACGCTCCGCCCCGGAACCCCGCCCCGCCGCCCCGGAAGGTAAACACGGCCCCGCGGCGGAGCGGCGGCCCGGGCGGGCGGCGGTGAGGTGCCCTGCGCCCGCGCTGCCTCTCCTCAGGGGCTCCTGCCGGGCGCGCGCTCCTGAGAAAAAGGCGCGGAGCTGCCAGGCTCGCGCCTCCGTCCAGCAGCGCCCCGCTGCGGGGAAGCCCCGGGCAGCCCCTCCGCCTCACCGAAAAGCCTGACGGCCTACCCGTGCCGTGATTCTGTGGGGAAGCGAAGAAATACCGGGCAGATAAAAGATGAGAAAAACGGAAATAAAATGCTGTCACATGTGCCGTGTAAGCTGAAAGTCCTACAAGGTTCATGCTTCAAAAAAAACGTACAGAAATTGTGAAACCTTTGATTAAAAAAAAAAAAAAAAGGCAAGTAATTTGCTTAAATGTTGTAGACTCGTTTTAAGGCATCACCTGGCTGGTTTGTTGCACACTCTCAATATAGCGCTGTGTATTTGCCACATACTCCACTCTGTGCCGGGCAACAGAGCTTAGCCTTTTCTTTTTTTTTTTTTTTTTAAAGAGTTCCTAGATGATAATAGTAAATTTCATACCTCAGTAGGTCTATTTAAGAGTTTTTGGCTATGTGTGACCAGACCTACACAGCTAACTCATAACTGGCCCAAACGTTGTGGTCAGCCTCCTGAAGATGCTGTAATGGTGATCGTTTATAGATTTTGTGCAATAATTTACTAGTCTTAAAACATTTTAATTCTTCATTCATTCACAAACCTGAAATAGAAAATTATCTACAAATAAAAAGATTGTTGTTGTTTTTGCAGTTTTCCAGGAATTAAACTGGCCTAATACTACAAACATAACATTAATGCTTGTGAGGCAAGGTGGCAGAAGTACATCCCTAATTTTAGGCCATACAGTAGCATTGCATGACTATATTTAATCAGCAGTCCTTGTACATATAACAAGGGCAAGTAAAAAAATTAGTAAAATAGAAAGAAATCTTTATAGAATTCAGTCTGAAAAACTCTTGGCACTTAAAGGAAAGTCTGCACCATCAGGAAATACATTGGGATGGCAGGTATGGTGCTTTACGGCACCAGAACCTCCCTTAGTGTGACCTGGAGATACTATCAGAGCTCCATACTCTTCAAAACTTCGTGCATAAGAGAAGAGCAACTGCCATCATCTACCTGGACTTGTGCAAAGCATGTGACGCTGTCCTGCACAACATCCTTGTCTCTAAATTGGAGAGACATGGATTTGATGGATGGACCACTTGTTGGGTAAGGAATTGGCTGGATGGTTGCACCCAGACATTTATGGTCAACAGCTCAATATCCAAGTGGAGAGCAGTGACAAGTGCCATTCCTCAGGGGTCGGTGTTGGGACCGGCGCTGTTTAACATCTTTGTCGGTGACACGGACAGTGGGATCGAGGCACCCTCAGCAAGTTCACCAACGACACCAAGCTGTGTGGTGCGGCCGACACACTGAAGGGATGTGCCGTCCAGAGGGACCTGGACAGGCTGGAGAGGTGGCCTGTGCAAACCTCATGGAGTTCAACAAGGCCAAGTGCAAGGTCCTGCCCATGGGTCAGGGCAATCCCAAGCACAAACACAGGCTGGGTGAGGAGTGGATTGAGAGCAGCCCCAAGGAGAAGGACTTGGGGGTATTAGTGGATGGAAAACTGACTGTGAGCCAGCAATGTGCGCTCACAGCCCAAAAAGCCAACCGTGTCCTGGGCTGCATCAAGAGAAGTGTGGCCAGCAGGGTGAGGGAGGGGATTATCCCCCTCTGCTCCTCTCTCGTGAGACCCCACCTACAGTGCTGTGTCCAGCTCTGGAGCCCCCAACATAAGGACATGAACCTGCTCGAGCCGGTCCAGAGGAGGCCACAAAGATGATCAGTAGACTGAAGCACCTCCCCTGTGAAGACAGGCTGAGAGAGTCGGGGTTGTTCAGCCTGGAGAAGAGAAGGCTCTGGGGAGACCTTAGAGCAGCCTCCCAGGACTGAAAGGGGGCTACAGGAAAGATGGGGAGAGACTTTTGATCAGGAAGTGTAGGGATAGGACCAGGGCTAACGGTTTTAAACTGAAAGAGGGTAAATTGCAATTAGACATAAGGAAGAAATTCTTCCCTGTGAGGGTGGTGAGACACTGGCACAGGTTGCCCAGAGAAGCTGTGGCTGCCCCCTCCCTGGCAGTGTTCAAGGCCAGGTTCGACAGGGCTTTGAGCAACCTGGTCTAGTGGAAGGTGTCCCTGCCCATGGCAGGGGGGTGGGATCTAAATGATCTTTAAGGTCCCTTCTAACCCAAACCATTCCATGATTCTGTTATCATAAGAACATTCCTATTTCAAGCATCATAGGAGCTATTTGACATTATTCTTTACAATACTGGGAATGCATTGTGGGTCTTCATTTCTGCCTCTTGGAACATTCGTTGTGTACCATCAAGCAATTTTTGGCACAAGATCTGAGTTTAACATGAAATATGTATTTGCAAACTGGTTTATTGATGGGTTTGTATATATCCAGCAGAAGTAGATACAATCTCTAAAGGTGGAAAAAGCCATCCTATGTAGGGACTTTCAGAAATTAAAAATTCCAATAACTAATCTGGTACCTGAGAATAATGTAGAAATACTTGACCAAATTGATACTAGAATCAGAAATAATATGCCAGTATTAACAAAAGCTCAATGGCAGATCTATAAGGATGATGTACTAGCCTTCTCCACTGACTGCAAGTATTAAGATTAATAGCTATACTGGAATAACTGTTATTATGCAGTAACAATAGTCACCCAGCACCCAGAATATAGTTGCAATAATCAAAAGATTTTGTGGTAACTAGAACTGTAGCTCCTTCTTCTGTAGCTGGTAATGGAAATGAAGTTTCACAGCCAGTCTGAGGTTTTACCAAGCCACAGTCACTGCAAGTGCATTCTTCCACTGAATACATTAATGTTTCACTTTGAAGTGAGTATCTAATTTCTTCTGTATTCACACTGCTTTCAGTATTAGCCTTGAGAATATTATTCAGCTCCACAGAAGAGTCTGTAAATATACAAAGTTAATTTAATACAGACGTCATGCTATACCAGACATACAGTTATTAAAGATCCAAATTTCATTACGTTCCAACTATGTCCCTAACCTTAGAGAAAGTTTTAAGATACAGTGAAAGTTTTAAGATGTAGTTATATGAGATAACCTTTTGTTCTATGACAACATACCCCTTATACTTCAGGATAAGCATTTAAGTAATCTAACACGTATTTTCTAATCTGCTATTATTTACTGGCTGAACAGTCCACAAATATTGGTATTTGTAAAATGAAAAATAACTTAATTTTTTCACCTAACCAAAATATATCACATATGCTTCTCACAGACCACAATATTAAGTAAAATTATTTAATGACTTATAAGATGGAAAGCTAGCATTGGATGTGTATCATGTACCTGGGTAGAATTCCTTTTGCATTCAATGAGAAGAGGATGAAACCCTTATAAAGATCTTTTGCTATTGAGGGTCATAAATGATTTCTCAAACACCAACAAGTAAGCCAGGTATGAATATGCAACAAAACAATCCTGACATGATCCAGAACCAACAAAGAGAGATTGCTGCTTTTACAAGTTATCATCTAGATATTTTATTCCCTGATAACTTTAATAACTTCATTCAGACTATTTGAGGAATATAAAACAAACCAAAGACAGTTATCAGAATCTGGAATATAAATTATATGCAAAATTTACATATGGTAAGTAGCTAAAACGTACAACAATTAAACTTATTTGATAAAGAATCTTATTTATTCACCTGTATTTTTCAGTTTTTCTTTTAGTTGCTTTAGGTGCTTCCATTTAAAGACCATTAGGGTGAACAGAGTGAGCATTAAAATTACTCCTAAGCCCAAACAAATCCAAAGAACTCCACTTGAATCAGTACCTTATGAAATATAAGAGATGCATTAAATTGATTGTAAACAATAACCAATGAGCAATAAACACATAAAACTTCTATATCAAAGGAGCAACTTATATTTCTATTGAGTGACAGCTCAAGTAAAGGTTGAGAGCTTTAAAAATTTACTCTGCTTAACACAAATACTCATATAGGACACACTGATATGTCTTAATATTTTTAAGCCTATATATTATTCTGAGAAACTCTTTCCAGGTTTTAGATTTTAAGTTTTTATGTTTACAATTCCATTTAAAGTACAACATGAAAATGCCCAGCATAGTCACAAAGTATTGCAGAAACTTTACTTACTCTTATCACAGTAGTTTTCACATGAAGGTGGCGGTGTACTAGAACATCGAAGATGACAAGGCTTACAAGACAGCAGCAAATTATCAAAGTATTCATTTTGGGGGCAGTGTGCCATCAGGGTCAGTAATTACGGAACTGGAAAGCCACAGAAATTGTGAAAGAGTGAGGATCATCTACAAAGGGCTTTTCAGTTCTCAGGTTTAGCACATCTAAGAACAGATAGCAATAATAGTTAGACTTCGATCACAGTACCACTACATAGTATCATGTTAAATAAAAAGGATTTAACTCTGAGGCCCCCAAGGAATTACTGTTCCTTTTTTGGCAATTCACAATTGTAGAAAAACTGAACAGCTGCACCAAGATAATTTTCAATGTAAATTTTGTCTGAAACAGAAAATGGTTATTTATGGAAGCCATTTCTTGAACAGGTGCTAAACATTACAAACTGTAGAAAAGCAAGATCTCCAAACAGGATTTCATAGTAATTGTTCTTGGTTTTACAATTTTGTGGTTTTTTTCATGGTGATGGGCCACAGTAATTATGTTTTCCTGTAATATGCAGACTATGCAATGCCTAATTTTTGTTCTTTTTGTCCCAGTCCAAGGAGCATATGATAAAAAAAAATAGAGGCAGGAGGCACAGCAGTAAGAAGATACAACCAATTCAGTTTCTAGGTTTGCCCCTGACTCATTCTGCAACTTCAGACACTTCCTTCGTGCCAGTTTCCCCGGTGTCGTGGTTTAAACCCGGCTGGCAGCCAAACACCACGCAGACGCTTGCTCACCCTCCCCCACTCCCAGGGACTGGGGGAGGAAGTTGAAGGGGTAAGGGTAAGGAGACTCATAGGTTATGATAAAAACAATTTAATAGTTGAAACAAAATAAAATTAAAATAACAACAATAATAATAATAGAAAATACAAATGGGTAATGCACAACGTGATTGCTCACTACCCGCTGACCAATGGCCAGCCCGTTCCAGGCTAGTGATCCCAGAGAAGAGAGAATCCTGAAACCACCATCCTGAAAACCTGAGTGGAGCTTCCCAGTCAACCCTTATCTATATACTGAGCATGACGTTAGATGATATGGAACAGTCCATTGGCCAGTTTGGGTCCGTTGCTTTGGCTGTTCTCCCTCGAAGCTTCTGGTGTACCTGTGCACTAGCAGGACATGAGAAGTTGACAAGTCCTTGATTTCTTAGCAACAACTAAAAACATCAGTACGTTACCAACATTCTTCTCATATCAAATCGCATACTGAATCCAAACCACAACACTATTCTAGCTACTAAGAAGGAAGGAAAAAAAACAATTAGCTCTATCCCAGCTGAAATCAGGACACCTGGATGAACAATAATATTTAGAACACATAGATGATTAAAGAATTACTTTTTGTAAATGAATGACTTTCTGATTTTAGATGAGATACTGTTAAAGGACAAGTTCAACAATTACTTCACAATTGTGTTCTACAAAATACATCTAGGACCTTCAGTTGTAATGGAAAGACAAAATCTAGAGATTCAGTCACTGGGATATTGCTCCTCAATTCCAAATTATCCTCATTTATCTAGTCTATTACGTTTTGGTCAGCTTTTTTGCTTGGTTCATTTGGGGGGTTTTAGCTGATTTTTTGCTTATAACCACAGTTATATGTGAAATTTAATCAGTTTACATTCTAATTGTGAAAGAAGACTTATATGAATATTTTTCAGTTTTGATTCCAAACATTATCTGTATTTTTTCCCCTTATTTTTCCATAATGCAGAACTGTTACTGTACTAAAACTGGAGTACCCAGCATGGAAAAATAGGTGGGCCATAGGTTTCATTCTTGTGGTAGAGTGTATACCTCCTTCCCAGCCAGGTGATGGGGCACACTGAGCACGCTTAGATTTGTCTGTGTATATGCAGTGAGTGTATCATTTCTGAAAATACATTTGGTCTTCTCCCAGGAAAAAAAAAGCTTCAATAACAGACTGCCATAATGAAAATACTTTACACATCTTACTTGTATCTTGACTTTTTAAGCTAATGGAATTTATTTTAAATACAAAGTTAACCAGTAATATCTAGCAAGTTGCTCTAAGTGCCTCTATCCAGTATCACTGCCACAGATAGAATTACAGGCTTATTCATAGTTAAATTTCTGCTCGACATAATTAATTGCCTTTTTGACTACAGAAAGAGTAAGGAAAAATATTGTATAAGGAATTGTAATTTCATATCACATTACTATATACGAGACTTATTTTGCCACGAAATGCACCATGTGGGAATACACAAACTGTTTTCAGTGGAATAGTCTAACAAAGCAATCTGTCTGTTGGTCTCTAGCAGATGGAACTGCTTATGGTGGCTTCTGCACTTGTTTCTCTAGGCCAGGTGCACAGCTGGAAGCTTTCTATCACAAGCTTTTCTCCCTATTCAAGATTAGTGGACAAACAGGAAGTGACAAAATCTGATTTAGGTGTGATGAAAGAAAACATGGATATAGACTGTGGGTGATGCCAAAAATTTCACCAGGAAGTCAGTGCCGGCGCTGAAGTCATAAAACTCATTCTGACTTGCTTCATACATTCACACTCTACAGGAAGAAACCTAAGTTATCACTAGAATATCATTCCTATTTCTGATGAAGCACCATGTGGTAGCTCATGCATAGAGTGATTTGAGTTTTTGCTTTTAAGATGCTGTTTAGCCTTTTCAGTCATGGCAAGGACAATCACATGTGATCAGAAGGTGTCAGATATTTGTGAAAGTATCTTCGTGGTATCCACAGGTACAATAAGTGAATTTCAGAACAGACAAGCTGGGTCCAATGCTTTAATCTTTTATCAGTATAATTCCACTGACTTCAATTAAATGCTCTCTAATTTTACTTAAATTGAATATTTTCATATCTATGACTTGTTCTAAGACCCCATATTATTTTAGAAAGGAAACAGCTGACTAATTCTATAATTATTTTCTGCAACTGATTCCAACACTATACACCTGCAGGATAGGTACAGTCTTTACTGTAGTAGAATTCTTTATGAAATCAACAGCTCAAATTCCAAAACTCTCAAACTGTATCACAGCTGCTGAATGCTTCTGACATTATTTTAGTAGTCTAGAGTAATCACATGTGCACTATAACAGATAAATGAACCTGTTCCTTAATCAGTTTCACACTTTTTTTTCCCAGTTGTACTAGGGGTGTGGGGAAGGACTGTCTCTGTTTCAGCTGCTTTTATTACAGTTTTCTTGCCTCATTTTTTTTTATGTACAGTAATGACACTGGTTTGGGGTTGTTTTTTTTTATTTTGACTTGTGACTAAATTGCGTAGGTCTATTTATTTTGAACACTAGCTTTCTTCAACAAAGTAGTTTTGCTAAATAGGTGGGTTTATAGCATTTTGGTATTTCACAGCTTCAGAAAGAAGAGAAAGTTCAGATTGGCAGTGGCGAGTATTTTTGCTGGGAGATAGCAAAATACTGTTGTTACACAGCATGTAGAAATCCCAAGTAGGCCACACAGATAATATAAAGCTTGAACAATGACAACTGATAAACTCCTTAAAGTTCAGTGTTGTTACCATAAAGAAAGAAACTTTGAAATGCTTGCTAGCAGTAGGCTTTGTTAAATAGAACACCTTCATGCGCCACTTCAGGTCTTCTTCAAAATTTTTTTTAATGGAAGAGAGATTCTACCGAGAGGTGTCCGTGACTTCTCCCATATGCACCCAACATTCTATACCACTGACCAAAGAGCAAAAAACAATGTTTAGCACTCCAGAAGCCAATGCATGTAATTCCTTTAGTGTTTTTTTGAAAACAGGCCTCAAACAAAAATGCACACAGATACTTACAAGGTAGCTTCAAAAGGTATTGGCTGAAGGAGGATGTAACCCCTACTGTAGGTAGTACTATCAGAGTCTCCACTTTACTTTTTGCTATTAAATTCTTTCCTCTATTTTCCTAGTCCAGAAGAAGTGCATCTGTTTTTACTTATTGGCAATGGCTTTTCTTGTGTATGCAAAATACCTCTCTCTCCAAAACAGCATGCTGTCACTGTGCTTTAATACATCTGCTGTATAATATGCAGAAGTGTTAATATTGTGATTCCTAAAATATTTTGTCACTCAAATGTAATGAGATATATCTGAAATCAGACTATTTTGGCACAAAGATGATTCATGTGTAATTAGTAAGACTGGTCTGTAGGTCACCAAAGATGTGGTTAGATTATATACAGCTAAGCTGATTAAACATCTTGGGTTTAGTGAAAAGGATAGTCCTGCTCTTCACTCTACAGTATTCTGAAGCACAAGGAAGGGCTCTAGGGCTTACCTGACCACGTGGCAAGCAGCTTTAATTTGTTAATCCAGTTGGTTCATAGAGTTTTACTCCCTCAGGCCTGGAATAAAGGCCAGAAACAGAATAGAAAAAAAGATGGACAGCTGATTACCTTGTGGGGATGTGAAACTAAGTCCACCATGGAAGTACAAATTTGGCAAACTAATGTGCCAATATCTTAATTTAAAAGGTCCTGTCAAACTAAGTACAGCAGAAATTAATTTGTGTCTAATTATTTGATATTGTGATTTGGGATCATAAGATATTGTGGCAGATATGCTTACATTCTCTAAAACCAGTTGGCCAGAAACAGTTTTCCTATGTGGTTAGAGTTCAAACACAGTTATCATACGACACAGAAGTAAATACAAAGAAGTCTCATCTTTCCAGCCAAACTACAGGAAACTTCCCCTCAAGTAAAAGGCTAAATACAGCTCATTTCATCAGAGCTCTGGAGAATACTGCTGCTTCTTATAGTAATAATTTTCCTCCTACAGTTGGACTACTATTTCCCAAAGCCTACAGCCCTTAGAGATAAATGAATTTTTTGGATAGCTATGCCCCAAAACACAAATCCTTGATTATTAAGCAATACAGTACATTTTTCATACATAGGAAACTGGGGAGCAATGGTCTAAAGGGTCTCTAATGTGTCATTCATAGAAACAACCACCATACAAGTCACAGTCTCTTCTCCTTAGCTATATATAGTTTTACTGATGTATGTAATGTCAAAACGGAGGCAACAAATGGTAGAAAAACTATGAGGAATTACAGTTGTCATGGTCTGTTGCCTCTGTTTTCTGCACATCTTAACATTCCAAAGTCCTACTTCTCAATGGTCTGAAAGCAAGCATATAATTGGAAGATCTTGATAAGCAATAATTCCCAGTAATAGACCTTGTTACACATCTAAAACAAATATTATTTCAAAATCTACGTCCTGTGGTTCACCTGCTGTTTTCACTGACTACATGAGATTCCTCAGAACTTCTGAAGACAAGTATCTGTAGAGCATTTTGAAATTACATTTTGGGGGACCATTTCTTATCTGCCCATGCCTAGAAATATTTATTCTCAAAGCAGAAATTAATCCAACATAACTGCTTTTCAATTCAGTAAAACACTGTGTTGTTCACTGTCAAAAACAAGTGTCAAACTGTGCCAGAAAAAGCTAACTCATTCAACAGAGGATTATTTGGTGCAGTGCGCAGAAAATGTATTTGATAGTTATTACGTAGATGGGTGATGGCACTTGCAATACAACAGATCTGGGGAAATGATGTGCTACAGGAGTAGGGAAGACATTTTCTATCTTAACAAGATTCTTGTGCAACCTTAATTTTTGAGTATTTTTGATAGGAGGAAGTTAATATTTTAAAAACCAAACCTTTAAGCACTTTGTTGGGAGAAGTGTACTATTCCAAGTGGCTTTAATGAGAGATGTAATACCTGAATTCAGAAGCTGTTTGTAAAGTAAAATATTGGATTCAGACAAGCAATGAAACAAAAAACAGAAGCATTAAGAATAAATTCATTAAGTGACATTAAGGTAAGGATATTGTTACTTAGAAACTGTAGTCCTGTTAATAATTTATCCACTGCCTTGTATAATACATATTAAATCCTGTAAGCAGCAGAATATTTTATGTAGACTGCACACACACCAAAAAAAATGTCTAAGGTGACTGGATACTGATGGTTCTCCTACAGTGATATTTACCTTCAGAGAATAATAAAAATATGGCTTATTTACCAGTGAAGTTACATTTCAGCTTCTTTTCAGTTACAGGATTTACAGGGCTTGCATTGGCTTTCCACGTAGAGTTACATGTTGATACTAATAAATGCTTTCTCCTTGTCACTTGATTTTGCTCCAAAAGGATGATGGAAATTAGTAGAATTGTGCAAAATAAGAAAGGATTTATTGAATATAATAATCGGTCATTTAACTGTAAATCCACAAAGTGTTGCCAGGGAGGTATTTCTGCAGTTACGTTACTGTAACTTTAGTTCAAAAACTCCCCAAGATATCCTCTAAGAATAATATAATTCAGACAAGTTAAGATGACTTGCTGAAGTTGACATTATTACGGAGAGTAATGGGAAATAAGTTTAAGAAGAAAAGTGTCAACTGCAGAAACAACAGAAAAAAAAGAAAAAAAATTCTCAGATTTTCTCCTAAAGTGTTTCAATCTGACTCAAGAGTGACACCCAGGGACAATTTATAAAGACCAGTATGAAATATACTTCTTTGCTCTCCTAATGATTATCAACCACTGACAACTACTCTCTGAACTTCAAACCTACATCTGGAAGCATTTGTTCTTTAGAAAAATAATTTTAACATACTGTCAATTCTACTAGGGTATCAAACTACTGAACAGAATTTCAAGAAATCAAATAATTTTTACTGGTGAAGGGAGTACAGGTAAGTAACAGCACAGCACAGACCAGGAGGTAGTATCCTGAAGCTGTACACACACACACTCACTCTAGATGTACAACCTTCTATCACATGAGCAAGATGATCTAGAGTTACATGCCACTTCGACAGAATACGAGCATACTATGCATGGAGCATCCAGCCAGAGCATTTTCTGCCATGAAACCAAATTTGATTGTTGGTTTCCTTAAACATTCGGAGAAGCCTAAGACTTCCAGAAATCCTTGTCAGTGCCCAACTTTATCATGTGTTAAATTGGTATTACTTATGTGACAGAAATTAGTCACCTGAAAAAGGTAAGGAGAATTTTATCTGTCACTACTTAATTGGAAAAAAGCTATTGTGAGTTTCAACACTGAAATAATAAAATGAAAACTCTGAACAGAAAACCAAAGAAAGTTATACTATTATATCAATAATTAAACATAAAGACTGAAATTCATCTCTCACAGAACAGTAGCTTAAGGTCTGTTTACCACACATAACTTCAACAACAAAGCTTTGTTCTGACACTGCTTTGGGGTTTCTCTGTTCATGCTTCTGCCAGCTTTTTTGCCTGACTGTACTTCAGAAATTCTGCTGGCATAATTACATAGCACTTACCAAGAGAAAGAGGGTTTTCTGCTAGGACTATTACATTCCCTCCACAAACAACATTAGCTAGGCTGACAAAGGAATTCTTCTGGCTGTATAGTTGCTTCTACATTGGTCATTTGTGCTGGCACAGCTCTTCTGGGTAGCACATGTAATTTTTTTTTCCATTCACTAAGGCAACTGACCTACACTGACAAGTCTTACAGTACAGGCTTGGTCTGAGTCCTCTCCAATTCTATAAAGCTATTTACAGAAAAAATCCAAAGAAAAAAGTCTCTTATCAATCACCTCATCACAACAATCCTAAGAATCTGCGAGATCAATGTACATACAAAAAAACCACCACTTTTTCTTCCTAAAAGTTACTGCACTTCAAGGAACAGCAGTGTTACAGACAGTTATCGCCTAAAAAAGCATTAAAACTGAAACAGTTATTTTCAGAAATCCATATTTTGTTAAGCGTATGCTTTAACTGTATGGCTGGGAGGAGATAAAGTGTTCTAGGAATGGGGTACACACTGCTAATGAACAAAAGGAAGGGGTTATTAAAGGATTGATCATGTTCATTAACTTTTACAAGCTGCACAGAACAATGCTCTTTTTAGACACAATATTGTTTAATGTCATTTGAGCACAGTGCAAAATCAAGAACAACGTGGATTTTGCCTGTTTGGTTCAGCACATTTTAATTAGACTGCTGCTTTGAAAAGAGTGATATTGCTGTTGCTACAACTGAAGAGAAAAATGTTCCTTAAAAATAGTAATTAAAATAACAAATAGTATGAACACAGTCAACCAAATCTCAGAGAAGTTCTGTATCCCTTCCTATGTTCAAAGTTTACTTAGCTAGGAACCAAGTTATGTAAAAGATTAAGTGCATAGCACAGAAAACCAGTATTAATAGACTATGAACCTTCTGGGGAGAGAAGATACCTTTTCATTTGTCTGACGTTCTACATGTGCCAACATCATTATGTAACTACTAAGGACAATGCATAAAACAATAATTGTGCAAGCAAGTTTGGATTAAGCTAATACTTGTTAGAATGCCAGTGACATTTTTATGTTGGTGCAATAATTTTTACAGAATGCAAATTTTTTTTTCTTCATTTCTTAATGTAAGCACTTACATTTTGTGTTGGAAAAATAATCTCCCACATACTACTATTTTAGTGACTCTGCGGATGGACAAAACAAACTAAAACTTATCAGTGGTATAATGCCAACAGGAGTAATGGAGTTACAACAAAAATAAATGCGCGTGAACACCTATGAATGACATGAAGTGCTTGGAATACACTGAAGTCTAACAAGAATTTTTCTTCTGATAATTTTAACCAAATTCTCTAGCCATTCAGTGTTTGTGGACAAGTTTAGGTAACACATAATTACTTTATTTCAAACTCCCATATACAGCATCACACTGCCAATATGTGCTCTCTCTCAAGACAGGAGGGAAATTGTAATTGATTTAGCCATCCCTATTCCAGAATAATTCCCCATGAAAATTGCTTTCTCTGGAATAAAAATACTAGCATAGAATAATTCTGGAGAATTAATGCTATTTAGAAACAAGCTCACTATGTCATTCTCACAATTTCATAATGAAGTAATTATTTTCTGCAACGTTGATAACATGTTAACTAGCTATAGAAGAGCTTTAAAAATCCCATAACACTGTTATTCTTTCTTCATAACAATAATGCCATTTCGCTTTAGTCATTACTGAAACTAAAATCTTAAGGGATCTCTAACGGACAAAATGCTCCCTCAACTGGAATTCTGGAGAATTAAGAAGGGAAGAAGAAGACACATGAAAATCCCACATGGAACTAGTTTTCTATTCCCAGCTCCCTGGAGACAGACAGACAGCATCTAAAGCTTTCCACATGAAACATAAGTGTTATAAAAATCTTACCACATGTATAAGGCAGGAGATCTGGCCCGGAGATGTTATGGAACCCAACAGTGGACATGGCAACTCTAAGCTTCTCCATGTCAAGGAGTCACTGCAGTAAGTAAGGGTGTAAATAAACAGCATGTTACATATCCTGCATTAACACCCTGTATTGATATTTTCAGTGCTAAGTTCAACATTTTCATTACCTCACAAAAACATTCTTTATTAACACATAAAATTATATGAGGTACAGCTGAATTCTGTTCGATAGTGGGGACTCGCCTTGTGCCTGTATGTCAGACTGTGAGCCCCACTTTAAATGCGAGCCATATTTTCTGTGTGTCTTTACCTCTGTATCAAGCTACAAGACTGAAAATTTGATGGTCTCCAGAATTGCATATTCTCTCTGTTTCTTGTCTCCTGCTAGAACAATATTAGCTTTCAGGCAGTGAAAGAATATCTCCTGAGGATTTGGCACTTAAAAGTTATCATTGTTGCTCAGTCAACTCAGCATTCCAGCCCCTGACATTCTCAGATTTGTCTCAAGTCACAAGGAGCAAAAATATCCTCTGTTTCCATTTATCACTTGCAGAGAATCTATGTATCTTAGGCTTGTAATATTTACTAACACATCTAACAGATTTATAGGTGAAAACAAATATACTCTAACAAAGCAGAAGGTTAATTTTTTAATCAAAATGTTGCTAATCAAGATGAAAGCATAAGAACAGTTGAACAGAGGTCTGGATTGTACTTAACAGGATTTATTTTCAGCTGCTTCAGTGTCTTAACTGACATGATGTCTCCTCCCACCAGTCCTACACCTGGCTTTCAGATCTCTAAAACCACACAGTCTCTGCCTTTCTCCAAAATAGATTCCCCCCGTCTCTAACTTTTCCAGTCATACCTCAGTCATTGTATACATCATTAAAGTGATCTCATTCTTCCCTTCCTCGGATCCGTGTTCTTTGCTCAGCACATTCCTTCCACATTAAGCAATCCTGCTATTTACAACATTTTCAACTGTCATAAGGTTTATAAACTATGTATAGATTCTTCACAGTGGGCACACCTAAACCCCCATCTTTGTTTATTTTGAGCTTTGATAGCAAAAGAACCCACACATAACAAACAGTTTTGATAGCAAAACTACTTACCTAAACCACCCTCACCCTACTGTTTTATCAGTCTGGAGGCTCATGGTACCAAAAGCGCAGAAGAAATTCTATCTAAGGAGTAAACTGCAATGACTGTGCATTCAAGGAGAGGAATCAAAGAACTAGCTAGCACCCAATCTACAGATTTTTCAAATCTGAACAGGCCAACTAAGCAATAGATCACACAGCTGAGAACTCTGAGCCTCCAATTAAAGTCACCTGAAAAAAAAAGATGGCACTGGTAAAAAAGATGACTTTTCAGTCTTTATTTCTAGAGATATACAAGCAAGAGAAAGAAAGGTTGTGTATACACACAAAAGTGAGAGACATGACTACCTTAGAAAATAATAAGCTAAACATATGAAGTAATTGAGAGGTAAGGAGATGGACACAGAGAATGTGTGAAACTGGTATCTTAGTGTATAGATACATGTATTTGTTGTACTATCTAAAGTAAAAACAATTAAATTTATGTCTTTTTTGAAGCCTGCAGTATGTGCTTTAACTGCTCCAAAAGAAAGGCTTTAACTCTAGACTGGAGACCTCAAAAAGAAGAATCCAGCTCAGAAGCACTCATCACCAACCTACAGTGAAATGTGTAAGAGTTAAGTTGCTAAATTCCTTTGAGGAAATCCCTGTGCAAGCTTGGAGTAATTCTACAACTGGACTGTGGAAGAGAGTTTATGCTGTGGTGCTACGTTTGGAAGACCAAAGAAGTCTTTTGTTTGAATCTCTTCCAATGAAATAGCTTAAAATACATTCATGTAAGACAAAACAAATACAGCAATTATGTGAGTGTCCAGCAGAGGGAGAGTAACAAGTCAGAAACAGCCTTTGTTAAATAGCAGGGTTAGGACAAATAAGTGAAAAGGTGTTTCCAGGTCAAGATATATTAGTTTGGATTATACATGATCTTGTGCAAATATACACGGATTATACATGGTCTTGTGCCTCTTTATAATTCACGCTTTCAGGAACACCAGCAAATCTTAGGATAGACTTGGCTCTTGAAAAAGCCATTGTGCTGAAACATAGTGTGGTTTTTGTTCTCTAGTTCTCAGCTACAGCTACATCTCCACAGACTACCTGGAAAATTAATTTGCCAGATCTTAAGAATATTAATTTATAATCTCCTGGCACCTAATCAAACTTAATCTAGCTCAGCATTTTCAGTTCTGTGTCAGGCCTCATTAATATTATGAAAGGTATTTAGAAAAATTCTTATACAACCTTCCTTCAAGAGAGGTATATCACTTGTACTTAGGCACAGCCTTAATGCATGTTTTCCACAAAAACTTTCTACACATATTTAACTCCATCTGCTTCTTATAAGTAATGCTAAACTTAATTTCTAGAATGTCTTTTAAGATTGTTCCTTCACATAAGCCTCCAATAGAGCTATGCTTCTGGAATGGCACTTTCATAGCTGAGCAGTTTCCTATACTTTTCTTTTAATAATTTACCTTGTAACTCTTGTCTTTTCTTCCTCCTAGGTAAATAACTTGTTGTTTTGGCTTTGTTTTTAAAGGCTCATTCTGACTTCAAAGCAATTCTAAATATCAGGCTACTCATTTAAGTGCATAACTAATATACATATTTGAATACCTTTAAATTTCAGGGCATGGCTCAAAGCGCGTCACTTGAATTTCAGCTCGCTGCCACACCAGAAAGAGAAGTCTTACTCCTTTCCTGCTCCTCCCAATCTCAGCCAAATGCTTTCTTTCCCATTTTGCAGCAGCTCAGCAACTTATCTGATCTCAAGGTAAACTGAGTCAATTCACTCATAACCCAGCACCCTAAAACCACTCCCCTTCCTCCTTAGACTGCTGCTATTTTATGGAGTTTAATAAGCTCACCTGTTGGTGGCAAGCTGTTAACTGCTTGAAGCTGTTAACCTGTTTGAAGCCTTCTAGTGATATATATCTTTCTTTTCTGCTTCAGTTCACATAATTAAAATATTGGTATTTCATATATATCTGCTAGGGTGTAAAGTGCTTGTGAGAACCTTGGATGAAAGTTACTACTAAAGTACAGTACTATTCCTAATATCATATGGATGAAGACCTTCATTTCACTGCTATAGGATTGGCTTATCATTGGCTGCAAACTAGTGGTGAAGCTACCTTGAGATGGTTTAATATGTGAATAGCTTGCTCTCACTAAAAAAAAAGTCCTGTTCCCCATTCTTACTTTATACCAGATCTGGCATTTGTCAAACACCTCTTAAGAGTTGATTCATCTCAGTAATCCAGGAGGAAAAGAAAGTGGATTTTTCTGTAGCTAAATTTAATGAGATAGACAGATTCAGCAAAGGGTCTAACAAGAGCTAGAAGGCAGCACAAGGACAGGTAGAACTGCAACTTTGGAGGAGATGGTTTCTCTGCGCCCCAGTCCCCACATGTTAACCCTGAGGTGGTCCAGCCTCCTCTTTTCTAAGCAGTGCTTTGATAATTTAAGTCAGGCATGATGTGATGATGGATTTATATGGGTGGTTCTCAGTAAGAAAAGCTTTTTAGTATTTATTAAATGAAGAGCTAAACATTTTGATGCAAAAGAGATTTAAACAAGAAAACCTTTTATAATGCTTTAAAATTTCAAGAGAACATGACCGTGTACATATACAGATATTTTGCCAGTAAAATTATCATGATTCCACTTAGATTTTGTTTTGAGTACCAGCTGTTTCTAAGTGGAAAAACAAACTACTAGCCCTGTTAAAAATTTATTATTTGAGTTTACACAATTCCTATGTGTGACACAGCCTGCAAAACAGGTTTGTACACTCTGAAGGACATCTGGCATCTTCTGAAATTCTGTGGACTAATTGTTTATATCCTAGCAAGTACCTAGGGAATAAGTACCTGCCAAGAAAGGAAGGAATGTTGGATAACACAATTCTTTTCCCCCAAAATCAGTAGTAATACACACTTCCATACATCTGATCGAACACATATTTGACCTCAGTCCCCACACCCCACAAAAAAAAAAAAAATTATCACAACTCAGTAATTTAGGAGCTGGCAGAATGAAGCTCCATTTCAAAAAACCTTCAAGAGCCTTTTTAAGGAATGTCAAAGTGTATGTAAGAATTGCTGTCCACATGTTCTGTGTGCTGGTAATCTTAAAGTAATTCTTAATTGCCTTGAAAATATAGTACCTGCCTTCACTTAAGCCTTTCCTGACTTGCAGGCTGTGTCAAGGCTCCAACAAAAAAACAAGCTTGCAATACAGCATTGCAGTCATTATAAACCTGAGCTATTAAATGCTCATAAGGATGGTAAAAAGTGTATAATAACAAGCCACTCTGTCAGCAGAATTCATGAAGCTTAGATTCCATTGGATTTTTATTTTTCAACAGTAGTAAACCCATGAGCCCCTTTGTTCCAAATGGCGTTACCTTGTTTCGGTACTAAATGAAATGTATCAGATACCTACTGGTTAATAAATGTCACCTAGCAAGCAAAGGTTAGTATTTAAAAACAAAAGCAAAACAAACCAAACCCAAACAAACCTTTAGTAAGTTGAGAGTGCTATATTGAGGTGTTCTTTATGATACCACGGAAACTTATTTCTTAGTCCTGTAGCTTTACTTCTAACTGCTTCCTCCATTCCCCTGACAAAAAAGGATCATATCCTATTCCTGCTTCTATCCCAGCCCTCAGTGGAACTGCATGTGACTTTTTTTTTTTAACAAAAACATGATTGCCGCACACAGCTGAGAAACTCACTCGTAGTTTAACAAAATTCTAAATATTACAACAGTAACACAGGTGAGAATCTTTAATTATACTCAACTTTGAACAATAGAGACCCTGGAAATGCGTATCTGAAAACTGAAAAGGAATTCTGCACCAGAGAATAATGAGAGTGGCTTTCACAAAGTCTTTAAAACTCATTCTTTAGGCTCTGGTGAGAGTAACCTCTTGGTGCTTGAAGGAAAGACTTCCACTTAGCAAAGTTGTATAGTCTTTCATTGTGAATTACATTTCTTTTTCTTTCAAAATGAATTATCTGTGGTGTTGATAGGGATTTTTTTCTACTTTAAGTGCTGCCCTGTACACTAGTGTTTTGCCTGAATATGATCAGTTGGAAACACATTTTTCCATTAACACAAGTGCATTACCTGCCAGGTAGAATTTTTTGCTTGTCAAGGGTGTACATGTTGCTGTTGGTGTGCAGCCAGAAACCATCTGGTTCTTGTGTCAGTATTATGTTACATAAATGCCACTTTAGGAGAGTTTGTGTAGTTCTCCAACCAAAACTGCACCAGATTTTGTACTGAATTGAGATCTTTACATTTTAGTTCTAAGCCCATCTGCTTTCAAAACAACTCCATAACCTGCCCTACAGTGTTTTAATATAAATAATGCTGCAGATGACTCACTCCTCTCATGTGAACACTCCATGAAACTCCCTTCTCCCAAGCACCCGCTTCGTCTAGTTATAAACACTTATGCTGAACCTTCTAAGATTAAATGCTGCCACAGCCATGTGCAACATGCTAACCAAAATCTACTCATTTCCCCTCTGTTCTTTCCCATCTCCTCCAAATATACTTGACTTCAAGCGATGTCTTTTGGGGTTGTGGCTGGGTTTTTTTTCTAATAACTTCTAATAGTCTTACCAGTCAAGGGCCTCAGTACTTGACAAGTCCTACTGAATTTGGCTTAACTGGACTTTTTTTAATTATAATAACCAAGTCAAAGTGTGCTGTAGAATTGCCAAAATTGGAACTTTTTAACACATTCTGTCAACTTACCGCTGGACACGCACAGAAACGTTCACTCTCAACTCACGTGAGAGCACGTGTGCTCACAAATCTCCATTTGGGAGGTTTACTGACCCAGCGCAGGTGCCACCCCTTTTTGTCACTCTGCACCTACACTTTCTAGGACTAGGTAGGTGCAATTTTGCATAGACAAAAGCTAAACCGAGCATGTCTTCACCTGACTCCTGACGCCGAGTCCTTAAGGGAGGCGGGAAATCCAGAGAGGTGACACCCCCGCCCCGGCCCGCTCTCTCCTCACCCCCCGCCGCGCACCCCCGCGGGACGGGCCGGCGCTCGGGCGGCGACAGGCGCAGGCGACCCCTGGGAGCGCCCGGGACAGGCTCATCTCCCCCGGCGAGGCAGCGTCCCACACGGCTGCTGCCCGTCCCCGTCTGAAACGACCCCGCGGCGGGATGAGGGAACGGGGAGCAGCCATCCGGCGCTGCTGCCCCCTCGCAGCCTCTGCGAACTGCACCTCCCAGAGACCCGCGGGGCGAGACACAAGCGTCGCCCGAGGGAAGGCTGGCGCCTGGCCTGCCGGGACGGGTAGTTCGTGTCCCGCCTGAGGCGTGCGCGCCAACTACATGTCCCGTCTCCCCCCCGAAACTGGAGGCGGAGACAGCAGAAACGACAAGCGAGCGCAAAGGCTGACAGGAATTGTAGTTTCCTAATACGCAGAAAACGCAGACAACTACATTTCCCAGCTCTACCGGGGAGGCGGGCCAAGCGGCGCGAGCGCAAGGCATGATGGGCATCATAGTTCCCGCGTCTTGCTTCGGCCGTACTGTGGGGTGGCCAAAAACTACTAAAATGGCGGCAGGGGAGGCTGCAGGGAGGGTGTACGGGAACTCCGGGAGGCCATACTGCGCTCGCGTCGGGGCGGTGGAGTACACGCGGAATCGCCGGAGCGAGTGCTGAGTCGGTGCCACCGCCGGCTTCCCCCTTACCCCGGACGCTGGGAGACGCTTCGGGGCCGCAGAGGCTTGTGGGGCAGCCACAAAATGGAGGCGAACGGGAGCGGCAGCGGGAGCAGCAGCGACTCGGCTCCCGACTGCTGGGATCAGGCGGACATCGAGCCGGGCAGCGGCGCTGGCCCGGGGTCCGCCCCGCCGGCCGCGGAGGCCGAGGCCCAGCAGGAGCTGCTCGGGGCGGCCTTCAGCCGGCAGCTGAACGTCAACGCCAAGCCCTTCGTGCCCAACGTCCATGCCGCCGAGTTCGTGCCGTCCTTCCTGAGGGGGGGCCCGGCGCCCGGCCTGCCGCCACCCTCGCCCCCGCCCGGCCTGCCGCCGCCGCCGCCCCACGGTAACTGCCGCGCCGGGACGGGGCTGCGCCGGCGGGTGGGCGCTGAGGGCGGAGGGATGGGGGCCATGTTGGAAGGGCGCGGGGCCGTGCTGCGGAGGGGCCCGGGGCGAGGGCTGCCGGGCCCCCGCGGGGGAGGAGGGGAAGGGCCACGCGGGGCTGGAGCGCGGCGCGGCAGGCCTCCGGCGGGCGGGCGGGGGAGCCGGGCCGGGCCGGGCTGGGAGGCGGCCGGCAGCGTGGGGACCGGGTGGGTCAGGCTGACGGTGTGCGGGCGGGGCGCCCGGGCGGCAACGCTGGAGGGGGGCGTGGAGGGCAACGCGGGGCGGGGGGGGGGGGCGGGAGGCCACCCGGCCCGGGGGTGGGAGAGCGACCCGGCCGGAGGGTTGGGGCCCTGGGTCCTAACGGCTGGAGAGCCTCGTCAGCGAGGGGCGAGGGCAGGTGTGGATTGGGGGTACGGCCGAGGGGGAGCCTTGGCGCGGGAGAGGGGTTTGAGGGAAGGGGCGTAAGGCAGCAGAGCCTGGGCATTGTAGAGGAGCTGGTTGCGGCGTCTGATGCAGCCCCGAGAGTTTGTGGGGGCCCTGGGAGGGGGTCTGCAGGCTGCTGGGGTACAGCTGGGGTACTGGGGGCTCTGCGGGCTGTGCTGTGGGAGGCCAAGCCGTGGTACAGGTGTTGTGCTCAAGGAACAGCAGTAACTGATGTGGTCTGGCTGTATGTGGATCCTGCGTACATTTCTCTGGTACCTTTACTCGCAAAAGGTCGCCCATGATGAGAGGAAACCACGTAGCTCTCTTCTTCCTAAAGCATTAGAGAAGTTATCGAAGATTTTGGTGGTAATAAATTTAGTGTTGCTGGGGAGAGCTGCCTGGTTCAGCCACCAGTGGTTCAGGTGTATCTTAAATGTCTTCTTGAACACTATATCAAGTAGGGGTTTTTTTTCCTAATATAATGCTGGTAAATGATTAGTAGGAAAGGGAGGTTTGTCCAGCTGGCCTCAGTTAATGGAATAACTTGAAATTTACCCTGCTTTTAATTTCAAAGGATCTTTGTGTACGTAACCAATGTTTATACTAGATTTACTTTGCATATGGGAACTTAAAGGAGAGCTGCTTTTTAAATTTCCGGCTTCAAACTGAAGGTACTTCCAAACATCAGACATGCTAGTTAACTTTGTGGTGGTATTTTAATGTCATTCCTGCAGCTAAGGAGTTTGAGACCTGATTGAGTATGATAGTTTAACACCTTCCTGGTTTTTTTCTACAATTTTCTGTATCCCTATTGGTACAATATGAAACAAACCAGTATTTCAGATACTGATTCTAGTAACTTAATTTCACTGAAGCAACTACTTGTTATGTTTGTCACTATTTCCTGTTGATTGTGGCTCATTATTTATTGCATTTTGATTTAATATGTTAATTACTCTTGCTCTCCCTACTATCTAAAGTTGTCAGATGTTAATAGCTAAAATCTGTAACTTTCATCTATGAAGCTTTAAAATTTTCATAATAGTATTAACCCTTTTTTTTGTGTGTGTTAGAGCAAATGTTAGATTATGTGTCCTTTATAGCTATTCAGCACTCCTGATTTTTATCACAAATTGTAGGTTGTTCTATGCAGGCAGACCATATGTAAGTGCATTAAAATACACTTCCAAGAAGCCATGGGCAGACTCTTGGATTCCATTTAGAATAAATGTGTATGTTAAGATCCACAGCTGTCGAGTTGATAGCTTGAGGTTGTGCTGATGAACATGTAATGCACCTTTGAATAATCTTCAAAATTAGTTCTGTTTTTCAGTCATTGTAACCTGCAACTAAGTCTCTTTTTACCTATGTAATCAATACTGTGACTGAGAACTTTCTTGAGGGTTTGACTGTTATTCTAATAACTCTGATTTTTCTCCCTGGCTACTTTTGTAAGGTTTCTTCTAAGGCTTCCTATATTTAGGTTTTTTTGGTGGGATTTAAACTACATTTCCTCACCTGCTCATTATATTTTTTTCTTCATGCTTTCCTTTTCTCCACTCTTTTGCTACTTCTGAGGCCTATGATGAGCTTTGTCTTTCCAGAGACTAGAGATGACTTTACTGAAAGCTTCTTGGTCTTCTGGAGTGATCAAGATTAACTTTTCTTTCCATCTTAGTTGCTGAGTACATTTCCTACGTAGTGCTCTAATCTACCTGGTTTGAATTCACCTTGCTTTTATATCATCTTTAAGGTTTAGAATTTTGAGTTTATATAATTAACTTGGATGTCCCTAAGATTAAGCAGACAAAAATCTGCAGTTAAAAACAAAACTAAACTAGTTTCTTTCTTAACTAGAATACTATACTCATTACATACTTTTCCAGGTCTGATGTACTCGGTTACAGAAAGTAATTGACAGTCTTGTGCTTGCAGATGTTCGTATAGGGTGACTACTACTTTCCTGGCTAGAAAAACTAGGTGGAGCTTGCTCTGGAAATAAGTAGAATAACATGTGATTAGACAATGGTGCTGAATAGGTTACTTTTTCAGCAACCCAGTTTGCTTTTAATTCCATAGGGAATTAGGTGTTCCGTGACACTCATTCTTCATTACATTGTGAGGAAAAAAAAGTATTTCTATTTATCATCTGTACTAAGGTCTGTACAAATACTGGTTTGAACTGGAAAGAATCTAAATTAATCTTGATTATTAGGAAGAATCTGAAAAGCTGGGTGTCAGTTTGAGAACTTAAGTGGCCTGAAGTTAAGTACTAGTAACACTTTTCTTCTTGGAACTTTCTCTTGGTGAGGTTTGGTTCAAGTCATAATTCCTTAGTAGTTTAAAGGATGTTGTGGGTCAAGATAAATGTGTGGTAGTAGCATGGCATATAGAGAAATTCCACAGAACTGATCTCTATTGTGTGGCTGAAGTGTGTAATAGTGTTTCCTTTTATGCACACTAACTTCATTTTTTTTAGTAACTTGTGTAAAATTCCTGTCACTTATATTTAGGGCACTGAAATAACGCTCACAGAAGCAATTTAGGGAACAAGATGTTAACTTGCTAAAATTGGGAAACTCCCGAGACCTGCATTCAAAGTAGTTTACTTTAAAACTTCTACTTTATGTGTACTGTCTTTTGATTGCAAATTGTATATTAGGGAGAATATCTGACCGATGTTTACCACTAATATAATTTTGCATGCAGATAGCTTCAGAATTTTGGTTGGAATTAAATTATTGTTTGATTATATGCAAAAAGCATATGTTATTTAAATTTTTGAACCTAAGGAACAGATTAAAACCAATATGTTCCAAATGCTGTAGCCACAAGGACTTGCATTTATCAAATTGTGTCCAAGTCAAACTCATTTGTGTAAAATTTATCTTTGTTGGCTTCTATCAGAAATAGGAAATAGAGACGTCTTGATTTTCTGTCTGTGACAGACATGGCTCTACCACAGTTCATGTCAAGTATGTCATGAACCAGTTGTACTTCTAGGGAAACTTACAGTAGATAGCAGTTGCTGGACTAGCAAACTCAACTGAATTAAGGCAAGGTATGATAGTAAAATTACAGTAGGTTGTGTTAGGGCCTCTAAACATTCTTAATCACAACTGCACCTTGCAGCCTCACTGTTCTGTAGCATCTATGACTTATTTTAGTACTATGGTTTATTCATTTTGTAAGTGTATTTAACATGTAATCACATTTGGGTGGCTTTTTGTTTCTATATCAAGGCATGATTCAGAGGTGTAGGGGAATAGTTACACCCCCCACCTCCGCATTAATAGGATCTCTACTATCTAAGTTTTGTTTGGATCTCATGAGAGAAGTGAAAAATTTCTGAAAATGTAGTGTCAACCCTCATTCTTGTGGTTCAATTTTTGTCATAGTTCTTGAATATTCACATGATTCTTGGTAAAACTGGTCACAGCTTCCTTGTATGAGCTTTACTATATTTTATGTTAGTTTTTCTTCTTTTTAGAAGTCATTTTTAAGTATTCACTGTTGACTTTGCTTGGAGCAGGAGACTGAACTAGATAACTTCCTGGAGTCCCTTCCAACCTGAATTGTTCAATGATTTGAAGTATGCAGTGGTTATGGTAAGAAAAAAAAGTGTAATTAGTACAAAAGTAACAAGAACAAAAACTGTGTGACACAACAGCTAGTGTAAGGAAAGATAGCATTTATCCTTTTGGCGGTATTAGTGCTACTGCTTCATTTAGTAGCTCTCTTGAGCACTTCAGGTAAATCTCTGAACATAGTGGTTAATGGGTGTGGTTCAAACAACTTGCACCTACAGTCTTGAGCCAAGCAAACATCTGGCTTGAGATTCAGCGCCCTTTAGGTTGCTTCCCTTTCTAAATATCCTCACTCACCTGCAGTAGTCACTTTTGGAATAGTTACGTTCAAGCTGCTGGACATCTTCAGCCTTCAAATGCTGTAAATAAATGGATATAGCATCCATCTTTCTGATTTTCCCTGCCCTAATTTTTCTTGACCTTGTAGCTAGCTGGGACATCCATATATTCCCCCTCCCCCACCAATCAGAAACAAAAGGAGTTTCAGTATCTTCTGCTTCAGTTCTGAAGCCTGTAATTTCCAGAATAGGATGTTGAGTTATCTGTATTGTGTTCCCCAACACTGCTCATTTCTTGTTTTACACTGTTCTCTGTAGCCTGTATTTTAAGACTCTTCAACAATCCAGTCCTCAAAAGACTTCACTTTGCATATGAACTTGCTAAGAAAGTCTTGTTTGTCTAAAACTAGTAGTCTACCATTCAAGAAGCTATCGTATTAAAGGATTGCATAGTTTACTCGGATCAACATTTGAATAGTCTTATGCTGATGATTTCCTTACAAGTAGGGTGTTGGGAATGCTACTGTTAATACTTCATAACTAAACCTGAATTGCTTACATGACAGCAAATCAGTGTCATATTATGAATGCCAGTATATGGTATAAATTCTTATTATCAAAAAAATCTTGATTTGAGTCATCACTTGACTATCTAGAACAGTGTTCTTCTGTATCAGCTTCTCTAGACAGATGAGCTGCACAACCTCTTTTAAAACGGTCAGTGCAGAGAAAGGCTGTATGTCTTGGCACTGACTTGCCAGATGATCAGATATAATATACCTGTGTGATGCAGTCAAGGTGCCAATGTATTACACAGATGTCCTTTGTCTGCATGTGAACTGTCCCCAGGAAAGGTAGCCAGGATTGTGTTGCTTCTGTTAGAATAATTCATCATGCTTGTGGCCTTTGCATGACTCCAATAAAAGACAGACCACTGGGAGCGGGCTGTGGACTAGATGAACTCTCCTGGAGTCTACATGCAGTCTGCTGACCATTGTTTAGCACCCTGCTTTGGACTAGTGATTTAACATATTTCAAAGCCTGATGTTGTCTTAAAACTTGATTGCTCTGTTGAAATGAAGACAAAAATAATTTGGGGTAATTCTTGGACTCTATTAGCAATCTGGTTTTACAATTCTACAGAATTTGGGGATTTCTCTCCTGTTTTGTATTGAGACACAGGCAAGCAAGAGAGGCAGCTGCTTGTATGAAGATAGAAAGATGATTTTATTTTGTTATGAAGGAATAAAGCAGTCAAAATTCAATCAGTGAAATTTATGACTTTTGAAGAGGTCTATGTGAAAATGACACTGAATTTCAGTACAAAAGTTAGTTTAGGACAGGTGACGCAATACTAAAAATGTGTTCTCTAGAACAGTCTGAGAATTTAGGTGCAAATGTTACTACTCTCTTACGTGTGAATGTTAAGATCCTGAACTTAACCTGCTAAAACAAAACCATGGGGTGCTTAGGTTTGGGGGTTTTGTTTTTTCATTTCTATTCCTACTGGGTTATGAGAGATCTTTGTTAGAGAATAGAATCCTTAACTGTTCTAATACAGAGCTTGATTTCTTGACTGTCTCAAAGTTATCAACAGAGCACAAATACTTGGCCTTAAGGAAAAGGGTTTTTCGTTATATTCCCTGAAAATCCCCATAAGCTTCCTTAGACTTAGTTGTGTAGCATGTTGGGTATAGATAAGATAAATTTAAGGTGTGTCCTCACAGGGGAAGGAAAAAAGTGGGCCCTTTACTAAGCTAACATGTAGTAAAATCCTATGAATGCAAAGCAAGTGCTGATTTTTTTTTTTGGTGAATTTTACAAAGTCATGTTTAAACGATTAAAGGTGCTCTTACATTGGTGCATTTTAAAAACTGGGCCTACATCTGTGTCCACTGGTGAAGCTAGGGCATAAGCTATGAAGCAGGGCAGAGATAAGCAAATAATTTTGAGTTTAAGTTAACTTTCTAAACAACTGCCTTAATTACAGTGAGCTCTTGAAAACCTTTTCTTTCTCTATGTTTTAAAATATTGAATATTAAATACTTGGTTTAGCATTTATTTGCATTTATTTGTGCTTAAAGTAATTTTTTGTGGTTTTTTGTTAACTAAGAATCTCTTGGGGCTATTTTATTCTGATTCTCATGCTCTGTGTGTTTGACTTGGACCTTTATTTTTCACTCTGGTGTAATTTCCTTTATGCTTTCATTTTTTAAAAAAAAGGGGGGGTGGGAAGGGGGCAAACATCTGTTATATGCTTCATGAAAACTGTTGAGAATATATGAATATTGCATAAATATGTACTGAACTCAGGTATCCAAATCACACAGATGAAAAGGTGGTGGAAATCCTAAGGTGGGTGTCATGCATTTCTTCATTCTTCAGCCTTCCAGGAATTCCTGTGAAGGAACTTGATGCCTGTATTGGAGGAGCAACAACAAACTCACTATACAGACCATTTAAGTTTTGTAGATAAGACACTTCTTTGAAACTGAATTTGCCTTTTTTTCTTCTTTTTTCTTTGTTTTTAAATCTGTCTCTATGCCCTGTTCTGCAGTTTCATTAACCCCATAGTCTGCCTCAGTTGTCAGGTACCAGTAATGTCAAGGTTCTTACCTCTCCAGGCACAGAGCAGGCTGGGAGCTGAGTGCTGCCATGCTTAGCAGCAAATTACAGCCTCTCATCAGTTCTGTGAAGGCATTTGCACAGTGGCTCAGGTAACTGCTTCTGAGGAGTTACCAGTTAGCCATTGAACGGCATCTGCTTGTGTGAGCTTATTCTGTGCATCTGGTAAATACACCAGTTTATGAAAAGATGGAAGCGTCATTACTGCTTAGCACTTAAGTTTGACTTTAAGACTGTATTTTAACTACAGTTCTGCCAATATTGATTCCTAGTTTACCAGCTATACCTGTTCTATATATGAAAATCTTGTTTCATTCTTATGTAAATTTAATTACAAAGCAGTTTTCTATTGTTTCTATATAAGCATTCTTATACTGTTTTAAAACAATATTTTCAGAGGTTGAGTGGTAATTTTTTATTTGTTCTACTTGTGCAACTTTGATTATTATACAATAGAAATGCATGCGAGTACAAAACTTAATGTAATATGCAACAAACTCATCAGCTGTAGTAGAATGTCATGTGAATGAAATAGGTAGAGTGGATTCTTGCAGTATTCTTTTAGGACATTAGCTGTATTTTAAAACACAGTGATTGGTCTCTAAAAGTTGTACAGTTTTGGACTATTGGGAGCGTGCATACTCCTCCAGTGAATTTTAAATTAAAAAAATAATAATTTTTACCTTATTCAGACAAGACTCTGAATTATATAATGTCCTTGTCTGGTGGTTTACCAGTAGATAAATGCAGCCTGTGTATCCATTTTTGCCTTTGGCATTGACAACAAAGATATTCCAAAAGATGTGGTAGGGCTCTGATGTTCAAGAGGACTAAAGGTAAACTGCTCACCTCATGTAATAGAGTGAATAAGGTTGTAACAACAGTTCTTGACTTACGGTTTGAGGAGAGAGAGAGTATGGAGGATGCTATGTAAAATCTAATTGTTTATCGTGTGAAAATCCAAGAATTTGAAGCACTATTTTAAAGTTTGGCATCATTTCATGTTGTGACTTGAAAACCAGATTTCATACGAACTGCATTTTGAATCCTTCTCATATGACAAGATTCCTATCTGAATGATTCTCACAGACAAGGATCGAGAATTTTCAAGCTGAACTTGAAATGTGTTACAGATTTTTCTAATTTGTGTTTAATTTGCTGTATGTGATGTTTTTACAATAATAGTAAACAATGTTAACCGTAAATGTTGTTGGTTACTTTTCTGACTTAGAGAAAACACAAAATTAAAAACTTGGCATATCTACTTCAGTGTTTTGGAGAGATCAGGGTAAGTTACAAGGACTACTTAGAGCCTTTCTCAGTTTCCCTCATCTTTAAAGGTATTTTGTTACAATGTCTGTCTTTATCTCATGGGCAAAATAAGCAAGGTTACTTCAGTTCACCAGATTTGTCCAGACATTTTGCTGTGGGGACAGTGAGGAGTTTGGACTTCTTCTCGTGTCCTAATCCAGTAGTGAGTCCTAGGTAGTAAGCCTATCTCAACTAGACTCAGAATTGTCATCTCCGTTTTACGTGATCTGAAGATTCCCTAGGTGTCCCAGAACTGAAACTTAAAGGTGAAGTGTTTTTTCTTGAACGATTGAGATTGCCGTTCTGTCCTCTCTGCCATGGCACTAGTAGTGCTCTTCCACCCAGCTGATATGTTGCTTCAGAGTGCTGATCCACCCAGAAGCTGGTAGATCCTTTGCTAGTTCAGTTTTTGGTCAGACCAGCTCCCTTGGTGGAGCTTCAATAGTTATACGTGCACTAGGGCTGACATGAGAGAAGAGATGACAAAGAGCAAAAGGTACCAACCCAACGGTCTAAGAAGCAGTAGGACTGCATCCCTCTTTTCTGGTGACTGTCTCAAAGGCATACTTCAGACAATCTGTTCATTTCCACACAGAGCGAATGATAAATCTAACCCTTTAAAGTCAGACTTTTCTCTTGTATATTTGTTTGCAATGTACCAGTGCATGCTTCGTGTAATTCAGTGTCCTCTCTCAAAGCACATCTGCTGCTTGTGTACCAAAGTGACCAGAATTAACAAGTAGCTGTGGTCATAACTGAATGTGTTGCCCCTTGATTGTGTGGCATTAGTACTTTTTAGGATTCGTACACAAACTGTCCCATTGATCCTTTTGTGTACTAGACTTGTACAAAATTTAACAGATGGACCTTTTTAGGCTAACAATTTCTTACCTGCTCTCTGTTGTTTGTGAAGAAACTTTTTTCCTGTCTGCATGCCTGCTCTATTACAGACCAGAAAGTAAAAACTGAGTTTATTATGAATGCTGTTGATTGACAGTGTATGTCTAAGGAATTAACTCTTCAACCACTTGCAGAGCTTCTGTTTCAAGGCAAGTGCATAAATACTGTCATTTAATACTTTTTTCATTATGGACAAACTTCAAGGGTGAAATCAAAAGCTTGTTGAAACAATCTTGTAATGAAAATATTTAGGCATCCCAACCATAGTATGTGTGAAATACCCAACAATCTTCTGATGCATTACAAAATGGAGGCTTTAGGTTCATACCTAGATTCTGTGCCACCTGCTTGCCACACTCATAAATGGGCTGACTTGAGTCTTTTCCAGCTCTCGAATGGGAGTAGTATATCATTTCTTACAAGGAATCTTCAAGGTATTCTAATGTTTTTACTTGCTGTATTAAATCATTCTCTTAAAGTTTTATTCGTGTGGTTTTGGGACCCTGGAGTGCAGAACATATATGATGTAACACAGGAGTGTAGGGGACAGTTTCTTTGTGTTGCTGTGCCCCCCTCCACTGTTTGCTGCTGGTCACTGGGTGTTGTGCTGTGACCCACATTCACCCTGCCTGCAAGCTTTGTCCTCTGGCCCTCTTCCAGCTTTTGCAGTGCTGCTCCAGTTTATAGAAGTCTGCAGCAAATACACAAACAGTGCGAAAGCAAAGAGGCTTAGAATCAGGTCCTTCTCTGTATGTTTTTGTTCTTTTGAGGGGATTTGTTTCATCTTTAGGTCCCATCATGCATATAGAGCAAGTAATGCTCTAAGATTTGTGTTTTTATAATGGGATTGAAGGAGAGCTGGAGTACAGCTAAATAGAGGGTATGAATTTGATATGTGGCTGAAAAAAATAGGATAATTAACTTGTTTTAAAGAACTATGAAGTTGAATTTATACCAAGAGAAAACTAAATAGGTTAAGGTTTTAGAGATAATTATAGAAGGCCTCTCGATTATGTGGGATGATGTCCCAAAACATCAAGTGGTGTAACTGTTAATTGGAACATACCACTCTTGGTAGGTTTAACAATTAGTTATACCTCAGCATATAGTTTAGTGGCATGAGTAGTGCATGAGAAGGTTGAGTGATCTATCCAAAAAACATCCTTGTGGCTTTGATATGCACATGACTGGTGAGATTGCCCTCCAAGTAATGTGACTATATTAGGGTGTTTAAGAGGACTGGCAAACTTACCAGGTGTGTGAATGAGTTTATCATCTCTTGACCCTAATGACTACAGAATAGCTTAATATTAATTCTTAATAGCTTGTTTCAATTTTCTTATGTGAAATTGAGGCACAGTAGCATTATAGGTATGCCTATAAGCTGAAGCTGGCTGAGCCTTTCCATACGGTTGTGACACCACATGTGCATTGTTTCTTTGGATACAATGAAACTACTTCGATGTTTCTAAACAGAGCATACTGAAAAGGGATGGGCAGGTAAAATACTACATAGAGAAAAATTGCTTCCTTTAAAACTTGCTTTAAGTGTATCTTTCCATGTGTGGAAAAAAAGAATGAACTGTTTTTAGAACTGGTGTGTTATTTTCACAACTTTGAGGCAGCGTTCTTCAGAAGTCTCTGTGCTTGGAGGCTAAGTACTGCTTGGGGGGGGGGGTCTTAAATTCATTTGCAATAAAGTTGGGAGATGGTCTTTTATGTCTAAATGTGGAAATTGGTTACATCAGTGTATTTTAAAAGTTGAACTTTTTTATCTGCAGGTGCACCTGTAGAGGCTTCTCCAGAGGAGCAGACAGCCTCTTGTGAAGGTAATTGGTTTTGTGTTCTGATGGTACACAATACAGCTCCATTAAACGTGATTTTTAAAAAAATTAATGCAGAAAATCTCCTTTTTAAAAATCTCTATGAACCTTTTCCAGTCTTCGTTCTCTTTATCCTTATACTACTATTGTAAGGCGGTGTGGCTATCTGATTATTTATCATTTTATAGCCAGTTGAGCAAGGCACATAAAGACCAAGTGGTTTACTGAAGGTCATAAAGCTTGCATGAAGCAGAATTTTTAAAATTGAATCCATATATTAAGTAGCATTGGCAAGTGCCCAAACATCTGAACTATCCTTTTATTAATTTAATTTAGTCACTCTGTTTTTCTTTGTTCTTGATACTGTTGTGGTAAATATGTGTCCTTAAGGATTCCTTTTTTTTTCCCCTAGGTTCAAATGCTGCTGTTAACATGGAAATTTCAGAATCTGTTGGTAAGATGAGAATTGTTCCATTTCACTATGATAATACTATAAAATACTACTATAGTGCTTTTGCTGAATCATTGCAAACAAAATTGAAGAACACCTTAATGAGCCTTTGCGGTTTTGGTCCTTACTAATTTTTTGTTATGTCTTTATACTTGGAGTGGGAAATAAGTAATCAAACACTAGTATGCATTAACAGGTGCAAGTGGATTACTTGGACACTGCAAAAGCATCAGTGCTTTATTAAAAAATAATTTCATATTACAAAATAGTCCCATTAATATGTGTGAAATGGTGATTAACAAAAGTTGAAGTGATCAGTAATAGGAGCAATCAGAATATGGAAATTGAGTCTTTCTTCTTGTATTTGTATGGCTTTTGAGAGAACTTAAACCATTATCCCCCTCATTTTCTTTCTAAACATATGGTAGTGTGTGTCTGTCTGAATTCAGATCAGCATGATGGTTTGAGTGGATCTTCAGATTTGTTTTTTTTTCCTTGTAAAATTGTTGCCTTGTTGAAACAGAAGTCTCTTCATCTCTGTGAATCATAGTCTTCTGATGTCAGCACACAAGCTAGCTTGAAGACTCTCAGTAATAATAACTTCAGAAATAAGCAGCAGTTGCCCTTTTTTATATAGGAAGACATTAATAGACTGGATAGTTGAAGTCTTTTGATTTTATCTTTGGGGCAGGGGCTTTTCTCCATAGTCATTGCTTTTAATTTTGTTAACTATTTGAATATATCTAACTGGTTAATTTTTAGTGGAAAATGGAGAGACAGAAATGTCCCCAGAAGAGTCATGGGACCACAAAGAAGAAACAAGTGAAGCAGAGCTAGGAAGTGGTCCTGCAGGGGATGCAGGGCCTTCTGAAGAAAGCGCTCAGGAAATGATGGAAGAGGAGGAGGAAATACCAAAACCGAAATCTGTTGTAGCACCACCAGGTGCTCCTAAAAAAGAACATGTAAATGTAGTATTCATTGGGCACGTAGGTAAGTTCTAAGTGAATGTGAAGTAATTGGATCTTTGTGTTATATGTTATCCAGAACTCAGAAGATTAGAAATTAATCCTGTTCTTTGTAGGGATGTATGTATTCACCATGTCTTGAGGTCAAAAGGAGCATTCATTCTAATGAAGTTGCTCTGGAAAAATTAAAAAACTTAAAGAAGTAGAGTGGTAGAGTGCCAAGGATAGAGCACCTGTGTTCTCTTGGACACAACAGTGTCTGGATTCATGATTTCTCAAGTACCTGCTCTATTAAGTGCTTAACTGACGTATCTGTGTTTGTGATCCAAAGAACAAAAATCGGAAAGCAGTGCTCCTTTTCTGGTGGTTTTAAATATTTTCAGAGGGTTTTTATTAATTGTTATTAAATTCAGAAATTGTAGAGCTGTAGACAATAGATGAACATAACTCAGGGTTAAAAGAAGCATTTATAGCAAAATGTCCCAACTGAATAGTTTCAACAAGCTTCAGAAAATTAAGTGGTGTCAAAAGTACAGAAGAATTATTGAATCATGAGTTTTACAATAAATTCTGTATTTTCATTTGTAGATTCTCTTAACACCTTAAAAGTACTGTAACTTAGTCCTCAGGTAAATTCAGGGTGGAGTGCCACAAAGTAAAGAGGCGGTGGGCAGAGGTACATCCTAATACTGAAGAGCAGCCCACAGAAGTTAGGGACAAGAGAGAGAGGAATCGGGGAAAGGGCTTTTGCAAGAGCTTCCCACAATAAACCAATCTTTTGCTGGATCACTGCTTGTTGAGGTTTTTATTTGTTATGGATAATGCCAAGTTTGTATGTATGAAAACAGAATTTTCAAAATTCAGTGTAATTGAATTGACGATGAATTATTATGGAAACAAGGGAAACGGAGATGCTTCAAAAGGATTATGATTTTAAAATCTTATCTTTCAAAATAAATGAGATTACCCTGTTCATAATTGTTTTCTTTTTCTAGGATTTTATTTTATATTGTAAATGACTTGGTTTTTAAAATTTTTTTTGTAGATGCTGGCAAGTCAACTATTGGAGGACAAATAATGTAAGGAAACTCAAACTTTTTAGATTTGCTGTTCTATCTTGTGAATTAAAAACAAGTAAAATGAGTAATATTTATGGCTTTAGTCAGCATAGATTGGTATTTTTATTAAAATGTTACTTTCCCTGTTAATTTAGTTACTTATTGTCTTTGGAATTTCTTAATTCCAGCAGATCTAATCTTATTGCTATAGGAGTTTCACTTACTTAATGGAAACAACTATGCAAAAGCATACATTAATAAATGAAAAAAACTGAATCCCTTTCTTAGAACATGACTCTGTTTTTATTCATCATTTTAAAATGCTATTTGGAACTGTTCTATACCCTTTGTTAAACTTTGTCCTGTTTGTGAAGATTTAAAAATATTATATATCTTTATTCCCTAGTGCTAACATTGTCAGGCATAATTTGATTTCAAAATGTGAAATTATGATAGTTAATCTTCTATTTTAGAAACAGTATATAGAGACTGTGATATTTTTGAGACAAAGTAAATAAATGTAGCTAGATCTTACAGTTTGTAAAAAAAAAAAAAAAAAAAAAAGAGAAATGGAAAGTAGTACATGAAGAAATAAATGCTATCCTGCTGATGCAAAGTATTTCTATGATTTTAAAATAATATTCTCAGCAAAAGCCGGCAGGTCTTTGTCTTGGCATTTTCATCTTGTTTTGTTTTGACCAAACTGGAATGTTGGAATTGTCATGCTACATTTAACCTTGTAGTTCATACTAGAGCAAATTAGCATTTTATTATCTGCTGTGTCTGAGTGTTCTCCTTGTACAAGGAGATGCCTATTCTTACTGCTCCTACCAATGTGTTATGTTCCTAAAGCTTTTTGTGGTCTTTCATTTTTGCAGAATATCCCTTTGTTGTAAGGGGGGGGGAAGGGGGTGCTTGTACCAACTTTGTCATTAACCCTTTATTTATGGTTATAATTAATTTTCCTTATAAACTAAGTAGATTACTGCTAGAAGATCAGGTAGAAATAGGGAAAAATATGAAGGTTTTAACTGTACACTACTTGCTGCTTCTCATAACTGAAAGATATCTTAAAAATATGTTTCCTTGTTCTGTCTAAAAAGAATTAAACCAAAAATATTTTTCTTTACATTTCAGAAATGGAGGGGTGGGGGTGGTGAAAAATTTTCCCCTCACAATTCTTACTTAATTTTGAAATATTGGATTAGTCTCAGAAACAGACTTAACAGATGTAGTTTTCAAAACTTGCCTCTGCAGAGCATTTTACAATTAGGCTTAAAAAACCCCATTCCTCATACTTCTGCTAAAGTGGTACTGGTGTACTTTTACATATCAGATAATGGTGTGGCTTTTTGTGGAGAAAAAATTCCACTTCTGCTTGCATCAGGCTGTTCCAGTTTTTCAAAATAAGCTGTAGGATTGTATAAGTATTTAACTATTTGGAACCATGTTTCTGCTTTATGTAAAATTGCACTTTTTTCCCCCCTCCTTAGGTATTTGACAGGAATGGTTGACAAAAGAACACTTGAAAAGTATGAAAGAGAAGCTAAAGAAAAAAACAGAGAAACATGGTATGAACTTACTGAAGATAATAACGTGCTTTTCTCTTTGCACTGTGATGAAAGTGGGAAACTGTTTTTTGGTCTCTGTCCCCATAGTGCTGGCTTCCTGATGGAATGGGTTTTGAGTGTGGGGGAAGGAATCCCTTGTTTTCCTTCAATACTACTTTTAACTAAAACTATATGAAACAGCGCGACTCACATTGGAACAGCTTTTGCTGCTCCAGTGCTTTGGAAAACATAGTTGGTAAAAAGAAATACAAGGCAGGCACTTCTCTCATACAGATAGAATGACCCCAAGAGCTGCCTGTCTTTCACCTGTAAATAGCAGAGAGATATCTAAAGGATAGAGATTAAAGCTGTCAGTTTGGCAGACATGAGGAGAGAGCAAGTTAATAGTTTTGGCTGTCACCATATATCTCATTTTTATATGAACAAAGATAGGATCTGCAATTCTTAAGTTACCTCCAGGCAAGATGATGATGCTGTTATGTGGATTTTTTGTGGGCCTCTAGTTTGTTTTGTTGTTGTCTTTTGCTAGGTTGGTTTTTGGCTTTGTGTGTGTGTATATACAGCACATATAGCAGCCTGCTTTCTCCTTCAAACAACCCTTGGAAAATTGATTTTCTTTTTGGAAACTTTCCATTTTGGGCTGTGGTGGAGGAAAATAGGGGTTCAAAGGGCTCTGGAAAAGAAGCAGCTGAAGACTTCCTTAGGGGTAGAGCAGCAATGGAGCACTCAAGGGGTGGGCATTGACCTGAACTAATTGTATTATATGTGAGAGAGGGAGATAGAAAAGGTGACATGTTCTTTTTGTCAAGCAAGCATCATCCCCCTATTAGGAGTTGACCATACTAATAAATATTTTGGGACCTTCCTCAAAAACCCTGGGCAGCTTGAAAAACAGGTTTCTTCTCCCTCCTCTTTCAGAGAGTGAGTTGCAGAAGTCCCTCCCTGAATGCTAGTTTTAATCTTTAAAATATGACGATATACAACAGAAGGTATGATGTACCGCTGTGTCATTGTCAAAGATCTTGTTAAGCTTGTTTCATATGTTTAGACTCTTGAAATTTGAGCAGTTTTACTTTGTGACTCAGAAAATTCTATACTGTAGTGCGGAGTTGACATTTCAGTCAGAAATGCATCTTTCCCTAAAAAACCCTATGTGCAGAAAGGACTTCCCATCCAGCTACCACACAAATTCCCGCTTGACTTTTGTTAGCTGAGTAAAACCTGACCTTTGGCTTGGCTGAAATCTTCCAGAAACACAGGCCATGGTGAAGATTACAACAGACAGGAGCGCACATACTGGTACAAACCAAAAGCCATCTAGCATGCTATCTAGACCTTGATCAGTGACAAATAGGTACTGCCTGGGGAAGACCGTGATTGTGTACCCATAATTCCCAAGGTTTAGTGTTTCTCTGGCTCAAGAACCTCTTGAGCTGGAAAGGACATCTTTGTATTTAATAGTCCCTGATGCTCCTTCCCTGGTCAGTCGTCAGTTGAGTTAGCAGTGTCTCTTCAGACATTATCCAGTCAATACAAAAGACGAGCTAAAGATCTTTATAAACTGCTGTTAATGGTGAAAAATATTGGTATGTTAAGCGAGTTCAATTTAGTTATTACTACTTTTCTTCTTAGTGAGAGTATTAATTTTTTTTCTCTCCTTTCTATTCACCAATTTTCACAAAACCTGAAGGAGCTAAATAATTTTTTTTTTGAAATTTCAGTTCATCTGTCTACCTTGTTCGTCAGTAGCCAGTGGGATAAAATATAATTAGGAGGGGACAACAGTTGATATGATCAAAGTATCAAAGATGGAGTGAATAAAGGTGGTGTCTATTTTGTAGCCAACTTCTGTTTAGTATGTGCAAATAAATGAGAACTAAAAATAATAGTTCTCATAATATGAATTTGTACCAATCAGAACTTTTTCAGTTAATTTTGCTGAGAAAGAGGAATTGCTTTGTATTTGATCCAGAGGTGTTTTTCAAACTGAAGCAAAGCTTAAAGTGTTTGAGGTTACACCATACCTGGAGAACTTAGTAATTGAAAATTGTTTTTTAGAATTGCATCCTTCTAGGTATGTGAGGGAGAGCTAGCAGTGGACCCTACAGCTCACTATATATATACACAAAACATTCAATAAAAAGGTCACTATTGCTCTTGGAAATTAGTTAGTAATGCTCAGGTGGTTAGAACATTTGAGCAGGGAAAAAAAAGCCATTTTGATGAACAAACCATCATAAATTCAGTAAAAATTAATACAAAAATAGAATATTTGGGTTGGTTTTTTTTTAGGTACCTTTCGTGGGCCTTAGATACAAACCAAGAAGAACGAGACAAAGGTAAAACAGTAGAAGTGGGTCGTGCCTATTTTGAAACTGAGAAGAAACACTTCACTATTCTAGATGCTCCTGGACATAAGAGCTTTGTTCCAAATATGATTGGTGGGGCTTCTCAAGCTGATCTTGCTGTGCTGGTAAGGACAAATAGATTCTTTTATTTTGGATATACTATGGAATTAAGCATTTGAATTTTATTTTTTGTTTGCTTGTTTACTCTTTTGGTTCATTACAGCGGGCAAAACTTTCAAATCTTAAGTCTACCAAGTTGGGTGGTTTTTGGAGTAACTTCATTTCATAAAATTGTCCACAGGTGTCATGTAATTTTTATGTCAGTGGAGAAACTAATGGATAATATTGAGGATATACCAGTGGATTTTGAAAGCTTTTACCGGTTTTGACTACCCAAACGTATTTTTGAATAAGGCAGTATTACCCATTGTCGATTTGTTCTGTTGAGAGAATTGTAGAACTTTTATTAAAATGTGTATTTTTAATTAGGTTATTTCTGCAAGAAAAGGAGAGTTTGAAACTGGATTTGAGAAAGGTGGACAAACAAGAGAACATGCCATGTTAGCAAAAACAGCAGGTGTAAAACATTTAATAGTTCTTATTAATAAAATGGATGATCCAACTGTAAACTGGAGTAATGAAAGGTGAGTTTAATGTTAAAATTAATCTTCATTAAAAGGTACTGAAATAAAATAATTCCTAAGTAATTCTTTTGCATCCCATTTTTGCTGAAAGAACAGTAGACTGGACTAAAAACACAGGTTATCAAAATTGCAGGAAAAACAGAAGCATAATGCCTAGGACAGTGTCTCTCAACTGAGCTTGATGTTCTACACTACTTTAAAACACTCACTTTCAACTGTTTGGATCCATGCAGCCATACCTAACAAGTCCATGCATTCCAACATAGTTTAATTGTTGACTTGGAAACTTTATACTGAACCTAAAAGGAAATGACTCTATTTTCAGTAGTTTAGTCTGCCAGGTTCTTCATCGCTTGGCCACGGTTCTGCTGAACTCCTAACTTAGACTTGGTGAGAACAGCATTATCTTGCTCACCTTATGTGTGCACCCTGTATTGTTTGGAGTTGTTCTTTTATGATAGGCTGACTTGAAAAAGCAAATAATATATAAAGTAGTTTGTGATTACAGTCTGAGAAGGGGGGAGGGAATCTTGTGATGATACAGACCAGGTTAAAATAACTAGAAAGTCAATATGTAATATTTAATTAGCTAATTAAAAGTATTTATTATTTTCTGCCTTAATGCTGAAATGTTACTAAAGAGTTTTAATTTTCCCAAGTGTCAAAACTTAGGTCTCTTTATGGCTTTTGTCACATCTTCTCACTTCTTTAAGCTGGATGCTAAAAAGTGTAACTTAGTCCTTCCCTAGAGATACTTGTGTAATGACAGGATACAGTTTTCTTCTACAGTGTAATAAGAGTTGTCAGAGAACTTGCTGTGCTGTCAAGAATCGTGAAAGTTTTTGTTGAAAGCCATGAGGGACTATGCAACCTTACAACATGAGCCTAGTTTACTAAGAGAATAAGGCATGCCCAGCTATGCTGCTTGGTCCTGCCCAACTTCCTGACATGATTGAATTCAGATGAAACTGCCTAAGGGGAAGAAGCGTAATAGAAACAAATAGCCTTATGTCTTAGGAAATTATGGAGGAGACTGGAGGAGACCAAGCCACTAAAGTGAAAGCCTGCAGCATGACCTCAGTAGCTGTCTGCTTGGTCTGTCCTGCTACCTTAGCCTGCAGCTGCTGCATAAAAGCAGATATAGCATATGCTGCTGCTTACCCAGCCCAGTAATTGAGGTGTATGGAGAAAACTGATGATGTTTTATGGAGCAGAGGAACGAGGGGAAACAGACCATACCAAGTTGTGTTGGAGGATTGTGGGGAAGATACAAATAGGCCACTAGACATTATTAGGTTTGCTTTCTGCTTACAGAATAACTTAACTGATGAAAATTAAATGTCTGTGGTTTTGGGGGTTTTTTTAAAGCACAGCATTGTGTCATGCTGGAATAATTGAAACTTACGTTGATCTACTTGTCATTTTAATAGATATGAGGAATGTAAAGAGAAACTGGTGCCATTTTTGAAGAAAGTTGGCTTCAATCCCAAAAAGGATATTCATTTCATGCCCTGCTCAGGACTGACTGGAGCAAACCTAAAAGAACAGTCAGAATTCTGTCCTTGGTATATGTATGTATCTTAAATTGAACAACTTGGATATTTGCTATATTTCAATAAAAGTAAATGCTACAGTGAAGCTAGGAGAAAGTATAACATGATATATTATAGCTGTGTTCTAAAGTGCTTGAGGAAATACAATTAGGGCAACAAGAACACAGCCATGCAGTGAGCCAAATAAAAGCATTTGCTAACTGCAGAAAATTGAAGTTAGCAGGCTCTGTAACAGTATTAGCAGTATTCTTTGGCTTTGTGAGTTTGAATGCCATACTAGCCCTTGAATTTTCCAGTGATGCTGCAGTTGATGTGTTGCTAGAATGAGTAATTGTTTGATGTGAACAGTTTGTTTGAAGCTGTATTATAATTAGCAACAAGCCATGTCTCTCACTAGGTGTCATGTTTTCCAGTATTGTTTATGGCAGTTAAAACATTCATGAAAATCATGTTTGGACCTAGCTTATTTTGTATTTCCAAAGCACGTTACACATCTAGCAAGGTTCAAAGGAATGATTTATTTGTGCAAAATATGCTTGTAACGTAACTTAAAAACTACTTGCACTTCCTGGGTGTTAACGTGTTACCTAGGGTAAAGTGGACACTAATGATGGGATGTTACGATAGATTTAACTGTCTTAAAGGTCACTGCTCTTAATGATGACAGAATGAAAATCATTGCTTTTGCTGGACTGCATTTATCCATTCTAAGTAATTTTTAAATAGAAGGGTGCTCAGGAAATTGAAACAAATGCCTTCTGCTCTTTTAGTGGATTACCATTTATTCCATACCTGGATAATTTGCCAAACTTCAACCGTTCAGTTGATGGACCAATCAGGCTGCCAATTGTGGATAAATATAAGGTACAAATTAAAATAACAGGATTCAAAGTATAAATGGACTGTTTTCAGAAAGCAGTAAATAGACTATTTACCATATTTTTAGAGGGCATCTTTTTTCTTTGATATGTCTACATTTCCAACTTTAGAATAGAGGCGGGGAGGGGAAGTAAATAATTTTGGGATTATGAGATTTAAAATCTGTAATCTTTCATGAGAACAGTTTCCAAAACATTAAGTATAGGAGTGCTAAATAACTTCATGGGGTTAAGTAGTTACACTTAGAGTTAAAGCGTAAATAGAGCATAGCAGACTCTTTAGAAAAAGGTTTTCAATTTTTATGTAATCATTTCTTTTTGTTAAGGATATGGGCACTGTGGTCCTTGGGAAGCTGGAGTCAGGTTCTATTTGCAAAGGACAACAGCTTGTGATGATGCCAAACAAGGTATGGTAAGGTGTTACTACCGTAAAAAAAGAGCTTGATTCGTAAAGATATTAATTATTTTAAATTAGAAAATTTTCTGTTGCTCAGTTGAACACAACTAAGCTTTCATGTTTTACATGGGTGGCGTTTCCAGGTGTGTGTGTCTGTAGTTCCTTAGCATTCAGAGCTCAGGTTGTCTCTCCTTACTGAACTCAATTGCTGGACTACAAATCATCATAGTTTATTTGAACGGTGTTTTACTTTGCATTTGTTGGCCTGCAAAACTTTTCTCATGCTGGTGGTTAATATTGCTCAAAACTTTCCTTCTTTTTTTCCTTTTTTTCTTTTTCCTTCCCTAAAGGGAAATAGGAAAAAATTTAAAGGATGCAAAGAGTACACAGTGTGTTCCAGTGAAAGACCTTGCTTTAGTTAAGAATAGGTTGTTTGTGAAGGTAGATAGCTGTTCTGTAATGTAAGATTACTATTGGGAATCATTGTGCTGCCCTGAAGAATGTGAAAATATAAAAATGAAGGCTGTGAAAACATAGTTGGAGAGAGGCAGTGGATGAGAATAGTGTACTCAACGGATGGTGGTGTTTGTTTCCCTTGGTTTCTTATGGAAAGGGTTTGGAAATTTTGTTCTTACCTATTCATGTCATCTTGATTTAAGCTGACACCCTTTTTTCCAATCCTATAGGCTGAGGTAGTTTGCTGGAAAATGTCTTAATGCTCAAATGTACAATAAACCTACAGCTTACTGAAAGTTTTTTCTTAATCAAAACATGTAAATTAGATTGACTTCTGTGTCACCTTTCTCAAGAGCTGCTGAAAATTGAAACTAAACTTAGTTTGAGATTATGCTTTTCAGTTTTTAAGGTAATTTAATTAACAGTGGCTTTTTATAAAACTGCTTGACATGAATCTGACATCCATGTTATTTTGGGGTTGATTAGGAGAAATTAATAAACTGTAAATGGCTTTAAACCATTACAAAATACGTATTCGGTAAATAGCCAGTGCTTTTGATTACACACATACTTTGGCAGCTAACGAGGATTGAGCTAAAACTTTAGGAAGTCAGAGCAATAGAACTCTTTCTGAAACTACTCCTTTTTTAACTTTTATGCCTTTCCAGTATGTATTTTCTGTTGCTATCTAGTACTGTGTAAAGAACAAAAATCAGGAGAGAGGTTTTAACATATAGGAACATTAGGAAATACATTTTGGTGTTTACTTGGAGAGCATTAGTTAAATACGTATTTGGTATTTTTATCATCTTCTCCAGGAGATCTTGTAGAATTTTGGGATTCTAGGATTTCCTGGATTGCATCTAATATTCAGACTGTTACATTTTGAATGTAACGAGTCTACGCAACAATGTGGCTTCTGCATTCTTAGATAATTTGCATCTGTTGTATCTCTCATCTCTTTATAAGTTCTAAATTCATTTCACTTTGAGAAATAGTGGATATTTTTAAAATTTGCTTTTCATTGAATATATACTATAGAATTATAGTGAAATATAATTGATTAAATATGCTATTTTATTAGTAACTCATCATTCAAATATTTTAAATGTTCTGAAGCCTGCAGACCTGAATATAATTAAACTGTAATGGAATTATTAATTGAAGTCCTGTTGTATTGAAACGGGTTTGTACAAGACTAAAATATTCACAGTAGAAAACTGCATTTTTGCTTTCTTTAAGCACAATGTGGAAGTTCTTGGAATCCTTTCTGATGATGTAGAAACTGATTCAGTAGCCCCAGGTGAAAATCTAAAGATCAGACTGAAGGGAATTGAAGAGGAAGAAATCCTTCCAGGATTTATTCTCTGTGATCCCAACAACTTGTGTCATTCTGGACGCACATTTGACGCCCAGGTAGAATAACTAGCACTTAATTGCTATATAAGATGGGTAAAAAGTATTAAAATATTTTGCTTGTATTCACCCAATCGAAACTGAAGTAATTTGAAGTTTCAGTTCATATTTCTTATTCGCTATCATATCTCTAAATTGACAATAACATGTATACCTAACACTCTGACATTATTAATTTGAGGTTTTAAAAATATTTGTTTTGAATGTGACTTTTCAATGAAGTTTTAGATACCTGTAATCATGAAAACGAGATTTTGTCAGGCCAATTCTTCAATTTTATACTTTCATATATTATAAACAACTTGGTTATAAATTTTGTTTCTTTCACAAAAATGTGTCTGTATTGTTCAAGTATATACTTTAATATAGTTCTGTATTTGGTAATTTTTTGCTCTTTTATAATTGAAATGAGGAAAAATGCACTTTTAATTGTTTTACAGATAGTGATAATTGAGCACAAATCCATTATCTGCCCAGGTTATAATGCTGTGCTGCACATCCACACCTGTATTGAAGAAGTTGAGATAACAGTAAGTGTCCTTTGAAGTTATGATGTGCATATAGGCAATCTGCTTGTTGGAGTGAGGAGCTTGGTCATGATACACATCTGTAGAGCAACTAAGGCAACAAAGCTCCAGCCTTGAATGGAATCTTTGGTCAGTACTGGAACACAACCAAAAATGGCTGTAACTGTTAGCATAAACCTTCTGAAAAGTGTGGTAAATCATGGTTGACTCTCTTACACAGTAAATTTTAGAAGGATTTTTTTATTATTTCTAAGTATTTTCTTTCCTAGACCACTTCAGTTTTGTTTGTAAAGAAAAAATAACCCTTGTTTTAGCATTCACAGCTATTTTTTTCTTATACAGGCCTTAATCTGCTTGGTAGACAAAAAAACAGGAGAAAAAAGTAAGACACGGCCCCGTTTTGTGAAACAAGATCAAGTATGCATTGCCCGTTTAAGGACAGCAGGAACTATCTGCCTTGAGACATTCAAAGATTTCCCTCAGATGGGTCGCTTTACCTTAAGAGATGAGGGTAAGACTGCTTGATCAAGAGCTATCAGCTGCTGCAAAAATACGGTTATGTGAAATAGGAGATCATGCATGCAATGAGGTATTAAAATGCTGGTATCTAGTGGAAATCACTGCCTGGGTAACAATGAAAAAGTAAGTCTAAGCAAATTGTCATTGTGCAGAGTTCTTGCTAGTAACAAAAAGTGTGTTTTAGAGGAATAATGTACAGAAACGTGCACTGTGAAACAAAAGGTTGAATTTGCAAAATTACCGGCACTGTTTTCTTTAATAAATTATCTTTAAAAGCAGTAAACGGATCTGGTGGAATGATTCTGCCTCACCTTCTCATTAGATGAATATAGAGCAGGCTTTCCACAATCCACATTGTATTCTTTACTGTGAGAATAGCAGTCTTACTATTTTTAAGATTTAATTGTGCTCTTCAAATACACTGGTGCTCTCATTCTACAATACAACAATTTATTCTCTGTATTATTTCTAATACTCTGGAGAGGCTGTATTTTTGGGGGAAGTTTTCATGTTCTTAGAGACTTACACATTCTTTTCACAGTATATGTAACTCTGCTGTTTGTCTCCTTGGTTTAGGTAAGACCATTGCAATTGGAAAAGTTCTGAAACTGGTTCCAGAGAAGGACTAAGCGTTTTTCTCAATGACCCCCGCACAATACTGTGAGGAAAATCGACTCTGCAAAAGCCTACTTCACACCGCCTTCTTATTTTCTGCCCATTGATAAACTTCTCCCCATATTTTGCAAAGACAAATTTCACAGCAAAGGTCCACATTATGTCAGCTTTCTCATATTGAGAGCTCTGCTATGCCACTGTTGAATTTTCCCAAAAAGAGGTTTTTTTTCTCCCAAATTCTGCTTCCTTGGAAAGATTCGGCAATAGCTTTGTAAGTGATGTGGACATAATTGCCTATAATTATGAAAACCTAAAGGATTTTTAATGTTTAATTTCCCCCAACATATATATATTAAGACCTCTTTTTTCCAGGCAGATCATTCAGAGTGTGCGAGTGTGTGTGCACATGTTACAAAGATGACTACCATGTTAATAAACTATTCAATTTGAAATCTTTTTCGGTATTTGAATTGCTTTTGAATAATGTTTTTTATCCAGATGTAACACAGTTGCATTAGCTTTTTAACTTCCCAGTAACCTAGATATTTGGTTACTTGGACTTTTCTAAACTCCTCAGCCTCCCCACACACACAGTTTTAAATGAGGCAATTGGGCACTCAACCAAGTTTGTATTAAAATAATTAGGTTTGCCCCTTCCCTTCGTTGAATTGCATTCTTAAAATTATAAAACATTCATGCAAACGTGGCACCTTCATTAGCTTTACATTTGTTAATATCTTCAGCAAATTTAGATTGACTTAACATCATTACTAGACACAGTAAGTCAATTTTGAAGGCTAGAACTACATACTATGTCTTTATAAAATTCTGCATTATTAAATTCTTAACTGCAGAAAATGCTAACAACCAGTAAATCAGTGAAACTTGCAAAAGTAAGAGACTTTGTGGCAATAGTGCCTATTAGTATTTATAAGAGCTGCATTTTGTGGGAGAACTGGGCCAATTAAAAAGTGCCAGTTATGTAAGTTACTCAGTTCACCCTGTCTTTGATTTAGAGGGCTTGGATAATCCTTGCTGTTTTAAAGATCAGTCTGAACTGAGAGGGAGAAAGACTATTTAAATCCCTAAGGGTTTGCACATACTGAAATATGGGAGGGTCAGAATCAAGCACAGTCTGTAAATTTTTGCATATCAAAAAGCAATGTAAGCTTATGAGGACCAGTGAAGTTTTTCTTGAGAAGTTAAAGCAAAACTGGTTCAAAATAAAGCTTACTCAGTACAACTTGAAGGAGCTGCATAATAAAATCCTATTTAGCTGCACTTTGAAAATGGACTGTCTACAATTGCTATCCTGATTCTAACAATTAGGATAAAGGCTAATGATTTTTTTTTTTCGTTTCCCAGAGTATTAGTAGTAAGTATTAAAAGGTATCTTCAGAGCTTCTTCAGAATGTCTTAACTAAACACTTTAAGTTGTACAATTGTGGCGAGTCCATCTCCTCCCCCAAAAGTTTACAGTCTAGTGACTGTATCTGAATTCCCAAATAACTCAAAACTGAAACAGATTTACCTTTTTTGGGGGTTTTTTTTTTTGGTTTTGTTTGTTTCTTTGTAACTGTGGAACTCCCATTCATTTCACTTACAGCTACATTGTATGGACAGAAGAAGTTATTGTCCTTCAGTTTCATATGACTACACTTGTAGCTACCGTAATGCATGGAATTTAAATAAATTTTATTATGTCTGCAAATCTCTGGGCTTTTATTTTTTTTTTGGTAAATCAGAGTTTAAAAGTAACTTTTTTTTTCCCCCCCACCAAGTGAACAAAACCCACAGTTCCTTGGATCTTAAACTAATGAAGAAATTAAAAGCCAAGGAAGCTTACTGTCTTGTTCGTATTCTGGATTGATTTAAGATTTCCACATATATGACTGCTTTCTTGAAGTAAGCTCATGGATTTGAAATTTGTAAGGACCATTACTGGGGAATACTTACACTTAGATTCCTAAATAGTTAGAACTTTTTTTAAAAAAAAAACAAGTTTTAAGCATTGAAATGCATCTCAAGACTACATGATGCTCCAGTAGAATTTTTCAAATTTTGAGCAAACTTAATGAGCGATTCTAAAAATTCAATATTTTGAGGCTGGACTGAGTATTTATTATTAAACTGAAAAAGTCATCTGGTGCATTGAAGTCCCAGTAGATAGAAAGTCTGAGCATTTCCATTATTCATCCCATCTAGTGCATTTGATTACCATTTCCATAAATGCAGTTAATGTCACCTTGCCTGTAAAGGGAGACTAAATTATTTCAACTTAATTAACAGAATCTACATTATACAATTAAAGATACTGCTAATCTGTAGGAGGTTTTTATTTGGGTATAAAATACTTGCATTCTATAGCAAACATACTGATGTGAAAATGTAAGGCATAAATCTACACAAATTGGCTGCATTTTGAATAGAAGAGCTGAAAGTCTTTGAATAGTCCTCAGATTACATCTCAACTTTTTCATTTCATCTCCATTCTACATTTTATAGTCCCATTTTTACTACTATTGAGTACAGCTAAATCTAGATGAAAGAAGAAAAAAAAGACAATGTGGCTTTGTTTGAAATAAATACTATTTGCTGATTCACTGATGTAATAAACTTTTTTAAATGACCATTTTGAATACTTCCTTTTGTGAAAATGTGGTGTGCTGCTTTGAAGATGGAAAAAAAAATAAAGGAGCTGTGCAACCACAACACTTGAAAGGAAGGAGGAAAAAAAAAGGGGGAGGGAGGGGGGGGAGGGAGGGAATGGAAGTTGGATTGAATCTCCAGGAACCCTAGGAACACTGCCAGTGTAACTGTGCGAGCGTATGGTACCAGCCGAGTGTTCCTGGGTCCTGGTGTGGATGTAACTCATACCAGCAAAACTGTGAGTGTGTTTCTGCAGAAATAAGGGATTTGGGGGCTTTTCCCCCCAGTATAATAGCATTTACAGTAGTCCGTGTGCAGTGTGGTACTGATGGGGATCCCACCTGTTCTCCCTGATTGTTGGCCAAAGTTTGTAGTGTAGAAATGGCTTAAGTGTATAGCCATGATGTAACTTATAAATTATAATTCTATAAATTAAGACCTTGTATGTCCTTGAACGGAAACCCTTGGTATAAGTAACAATAATTAAATGTAAAGAAAAAAAAAATATCTGAATGTGCAGCAGTACTAATTATTTTGCAACAAGAAAATAATTACTTGTTTCTGCGAGTTAGAAGAAGTAAAGCACACTAAATGGAGGAATGGGTACACCCATCAGTTGACTAACAGTGCCAGCAGCTACCTACTTCAAACCATTCCAGCTACTTTGGTCGTCTTTGCAGACAATCGGGAACTGATACGCAAATATGATGGTTTCCTGAGACACTTCTTCTGGTAGTAAATTGTATTCTTGGACAACAAGCTATTGATGATGGTGTAACAGTGTTGTAAGAAAAATGGCTGCTTTAAGGAGGTTTATCCATGGGGATATTTGCTGGTCATGAATTTATGCCCCTCTACAGATTTTTTTCAGTGGCATAAAAGCCCAGCGAAAATTGCTCAATGAAGAACCTGTTTTAGACTACTTATGGCACCGTTCCATATATTAAAAACTATGTTAATTATGAGAAATGTGTTTTTATAAGTGTTTATTACTGAATATTACCTAAGAAAAAAAGATTGTTTCAATGTCCCAAGTATGTATTGCTCTGGCTTTTTGGTTTTTAATGCAGACTGTTTAATGATGATGTTAAAGCAGATGAAATGTACTCCAGACAAGACTGTTTTCTTCCTGAACTGCTACTTAAAGGCTCTTACTTATTCTGCTGTTTTTGTATACCCTATAGAGGATTTGGTAAAGAAAAATATACCAACAAAACTGGAGTTACTACTGAAGATTTTATATTGTGAACCTGTTTCTTTCCTTGTGTTTATTTTAACACACTATAAACCTGACAAAATATTTTCCTCTGAAGAAATGCTAGACAGGACTCTAGTCTTAATATAAAATGGAAATTTATGCTAACAAACCCAAAATCTGTTGTGTGTATATAACTTTTGATAATACATATCCTTTCATTGGCTTTCACTCCCAAAAAGTCTGAACTTCCAATGTAAATTGGATTTTTCTACCTCTCCCCTCAGTTGCATACACCTTAAAAAACCCACATGCTTCTGAATAAGAGTAATAAGAAATATGATAGACTAACTGTTGGCTGAAAAGAAAGGTACTTGAGGCTGTGTTCCTGTCATCTATTAAGCCTGTAGAACTGCTGATAGGCAAAGGATTGTAACAAAACTTTGCAGCTTGTGTCACAAAGATGAGTGCCTCTGTTCTTCTGAAAAAGTAGTCTTTGAATAAGTGAATAACACCATAAGCATCCATCTATCTAACAATTAATTAGATTATAGCTAGAGGCTTATACTAGGATTGCAAAGGAACACAATCTAAAGAAAACTAGTGCTTGAACTCCAGATCTAGCCAGGAGATTTTTGTTCTGAGATCTCTTCTAAGGGCCTTCTTACTCCTGGTTTAATTTCTGCATATCCTTTGTGCTAGTTTTGTTGCAAGAAGTACAGTTATAGACACCTGAGATTTTGACATCTGCCCTCAAATAATCTGGAGGAACAGAAACCTCATCCTGGAACTTTTGGGATACATGCTAAGGGAATAATCTTAAACCTCAAAGACCTGTTTACAGCAGAAATAATTGCTACTTGTACATCCATTTTGCTAGGAGAAAGTATAAAATTAGGGATATATAGAAACATCCTCTTAAGTAAGTAATGAGGTAGAATGGCTTGCAATGATGTCATTTTAAATCTTAGCATTTAAATAAGTGTGACAAGTGGCTTAAGGAAAAATACTTTTATAATCAGAAAAGTTAAATTGGGGGCTACAGCAGAATATGTTTAGTGTACAGCAGTAACATTGATGAAAATAACAAACCTAATTTCCCTTGTAAGAGTAACTATTAACTGGTGAACTTGCTAAGTTAAAAGCACATTCTTTGTAGTTTATATTCATTGCGTGCTGTATTAGGATGGAATATTTCTTATCCAGAGATTAACTTATTTTTCCAAGACAGCTCTATTAGCTATGTCGAACATGTTTAGTTAAATGACATCTAGTAAAATTTAGTCATGTCAGACTTAAAATGTTGTAGAAAAATGAACTTGTATGAGACTGATATGTGAAAAATTTGAATTTGAGTCACTAATAGTCATCCCTTTAGTTTTATCCTATTAATGCTATGCTGATCCAGTACAGTCAGGCCTCAAACATACTGTTCAATGATATCTTGCAAGACTAGCCTGGCTTATTTTCAGAGATGTCCCAACCATCCAACTTTTTCTGGTTTAACATGTCACACTAATATGTTGACGTTTTATTAAAACATAGCTGCTCTAAAATATGCAAAGCCTATGCAGGGATGGGAGCAAGGCTAATACAATTATCAGATTATGAAACACCAAAGCTAGTATCATATGCCTAAATTCTGCCAGTGCGGAGAAGATTTTAATGAGTCTGCCCTACGTGGCTACTCCGCATGTGACCGCATGTGACACTGTGACCGAGTACCGAGGGCTGCGCGACCCTCTGGGCCAAAGCTGCCTCCCGAGGAAACGACGCCCGCCGCGCCACGCCGCTCGCGGCCGGACCCCAGGCGCCACGCGGGCCGCCAGCGCCTCCCGCCCGCTCCCGCGCGGCGCCCGCCCCGCGGGGAGGAGCGCAGGGGTGGGGCGGAAGGGCCGGGAGCCCGCCCCCGGACGTGCCCCGCCGTGCCCCGGAAGGCGGCGTGTGCGCAGGCGCGGCGGCTGCACGTGGCGCCGGCGGAGCCATGGCGGGAGGCCCGGACCATCTGGAGCGCGCCCAGGTACGGCGGGGCGGCGCGGCGGGACGGGAGCGCGGCCGGGCCGGGCCGGGCCGGGCGTTAACTCCGGCTGCTGCCGTGCTGTTGCAGGTGAAGAAGGCGGTGGAGGCCCTCCTGGCTTTCGCCAGAAGCAAGGCCAAGAGAAACGCGCAGCTCCTCAACGAGAGTGAGAACGTCCACCTCCTGGTGACGGTGTGGAAGGTGCCGCGGGTGGCACAAGTCATCAAAATGTAAGAAATTCACCCTCGGCCCTGTAGTTACAGGGGTTGCTCCTGTCCCTTGGCTTGGAAAAGTGCACTTAGGTGATTCTGAGCTGAAGGGATCCGACTGCCGCCACCGTGTCGTGGCAGTTCCCGAGCCGAGAGCGAGAACTGTCGGGTCAGGCCACTGTTTCACCCCCACCTTCGGTGCAACCGGCAGCTCGGCTGTGCCAGCTTTATGCGCACAGAGAGCACGGATTTTGTTGGTTGCCAGTTAAAGGTATGTGCCGTTCAGTCCTGAAGTTGAAGAAAAGAAATCAATCTCTTCTTTGTCTTAACCCACCACCGAGTAATTAGAAAGACCCCTGCCTCCTTCTTGTGGTACCCCAAAGTGAACATGAATTACAAGTTTTCTTTTAAACTGTAATTATGCTATACTGAGAAAGCTTACATCTATTTATCTGGGCCCCAATACTACAGAGACTTGTCTGTTGACTGGATGCAGCCATGGTGTAAAGAGGGGAGAATGGATGGGCCTCCTGCTCCCAGGACCTGGGGTCACTGCTCCTGGCAGGACAGATGGATTCAGCAGGGTATCTGACTGGAGACATGATATATGATTGTTTAACTTTTATAGTTCTGTGTGCTTTAAAAAGCATAGGTTCCACCGAAGACGTTCAGAAGTTAACAAAGACCAGAGTCTGGATACATAGCTTCCCTGTAGTACTTGTTAAAGGACCTTGTTCAGGAAGAAATGTCTCTCCTTTTAGACATTCCCTATGCATCTCATATTCTTCTTGTAGACCACTGCCCCATGGCATCCGACCAGAAACAACTGAGGTTTGCCTCTTCACAAAGGATGAACCAAATTTATCAGCAGAACAGACTGAAAATCTGTACAGGAAACTTTTAATCCAGAATGGAATCAGAAGTGTTAGCCAGGTAAGAGATATATGATGCTATAGTACAGTAGTTATTTCTTTCCTCTTGTACCAATGAAAAGAGAGAGTAATTATTGTCTTCTGCTGTTTAATATTCTAATCTCAATGGTTCTGAGTTAATCATCTCTAGTGAGATTTTTCTATTAAAACTAGTTTTTTCTAAACTTCAAAATTTACTCAGAGTAATTTCTTTAATTTGAAACAGGATCTTTAGCAATCAGATGTAATTGCTAGATAAATGCTCAATACTATGTTTGAGTAAGCAACTGGGAAAACTCACAATGTAAAATATTTGAGCTCTTTGCAGCTGGATTGGATTGTTTATGCTATTAGCAATAAAACTAGAAAATAATCTTATTGTTGTATTTAACCTTGATTTAGATGTTACCTTGTACTCAAGTTCTGTTTGGTGATTTGCAGTAAATATGCAAGAGATCCATATTGTTTGATTCTTAAACCAAAACATACTGTGTCCTTTTTCTACTGGTTGTCTTCAGCATTCTAAAATAATGCCCTATGATAGACTATCAGTTACGTGAGTTAATTCTGTGCAGTTCTAAGAAATACTCTAGGCTGCATTTTCAGCAGTGGAGACTAAACTGTTACTTGCATTGCAGATCATCTCGTATAAAACTCTCAAAAAAGAGTATAAACTATTTGAAGCAAAGCGTCGCCTCCTGAACAGATTTGATCTCTTTCTGTCTGATGACCGAATTAGAAGGCTCTTGCCCTCACATCTGGGAAAACACTTTTATGAAAGGAAAAAGTAGGTCTTGAAATTCTGTGCATCCATTTTGCGTTATCTTTTTTAAGATTAGATTATTCTTAGTAAAGTGTTGGTTGGCTTGGGGGGTGGGGGTTGGTTTTTTTTTGTTTGTTTTGACTTTTTTAGTTGGTTTATTTTTTTTTTTTAATTCCCCCCCTTTTCTTTTTTAGGGCACCTTTATCTGTAAACCTGAAAGCCAGAAATCTTGCTAAGGAACTACAAAAACATATCCAGGGGACTACGCTCCCAGTTACCAACAAAGGGTGCTGTTAGTAAGTATGAGTAGATTAATACTTCACTTGAAGGACAGTCGTACCTCAACTGTAGGAATTTTAAGTGAGTTATTTTTATTCCATTAATGTGTGAAGAGGTTAATGGTCACCATTCCAGATGTGGGCCATTTTGAACCTTAATCTGTATAAAGAAATCAGTAGTTCTACTTAGTAAGAAGTTTTAATGTAAATTTTAGCTTTAGTCTCTTTTTCCTTATACCTAAGAAATTTCTAGGCATCACTGTCAAACAGCATGTACAATCTTAGAAAAATACTACTGTTAAATTAGATAAAAATTACTTCCAAAATACTCTATTCTGGTAAGACTTTTTTAATTTATTGTGCATCTAAAAGGATCTAAATTGGTAATATGATTAGTAATATAAGGCAGAAGTTGCATATCCAAATACAGAAAGGTTAATACAGGTAAATCTATTCTAACTGTTATTACAAAAGACTTCTGCAATAGCCAGCCATCCTTTATGAAAGTTAAGATAATTGCAGGTAAGTGGGCTTTTTTCATTTCTGGGTATGCCTAAAAACAAGTAACTTAAAGAATGTTTATTTGCCCACATGTAAATATTACTCTTCACTTCTTTCAGTACAGCACGTATAGGTCACACTGGAATGAAAGCTGAGGAGATAGTAGATAATACCATTGCAGCAGCTGAGGTGATTGCTAAGAAGTTACCGAAGGTACTGCTGATTGATAGCATTAAAGCCAAGTTGCTTCATAATTCAGCCTGTTATTTTTACATAATATACTGGTTTTGTTGTTCCAGAATTGGAAAAATGTAAAAATTCTTCACCTCAAAACAATTAAATCAGTTGCACTTCCGATTTTTACTGCAAATATTTCCAACTTGGATGAGCTTGACAGACAGCCATCTCTCAAAAAAAAGGAAGTAAAGGTAAACAAAAAAAAAAATATTCAAACTTTCCATAAAACCAAATTGACTTCCTTCTGTGCATTATAGTGTGTGATTGTTGGGTTTAAATGTTTTAGTAGTTGATCCCAGGCATGTATGGCTACAAATGGGCTAGGCGCTCCTGGCTCTTGAGTACTTCAAATACTCAGTAATACTGATGAAATTATGGAAAATCCCTGATAGGTTGTAAGGCAAACTGGAAATAAGTAAGGTGTTTCTAGTCCTAAACTGGAGGGAGCTGAGATTCATTCTTAAAACTTCTGCTTGCATTGTTTATTTGTATTTGCCTTCTGAAAATACACTCATTAACATATACATGGATTCAGACTATCCATTTGTTGGCTAATCAGTGGCATCTGAATAATTCACAAGCTCATATATTTGTATATATGATAGGGGGTTTGCCTGCTTTTCAAAAAGAAGAATATAATCAGCTATTCCTTCATACTGAGTCCTGCTCATTGTGTTCTTTTGTCTAAAATAAATTTGGAGCAAATATATTCAACATAAAGACTCTAATCTTGACATTATTATTGCTTACTTATGAGCTAGTTATTACAAACTTCTGAAAGTAATGCATTTCTTCATATTTTACATATGGTTGAGCAGTCCAGGTCTATTGAACAAGAGTATTTAAATAAATGTTGCTAGACCGTCATATTTTTAAGCATATTAAAATAATTATTACAAATTTAGAAATGTTATGGGGATTTGTCTGAGATGTACTTCCAATTAATTCTAGAAGGGAAAGAACAAGAAACCAAAGAAGGCAGCTAAAAAACAAAATTCCAGTCAAGTCACTTTGACAACTGAAATTAATGCTGCTGCTACCACCCAGGAGCTTGTGATAAAAGAAAAAGTAGTAGTCCAAGAACCAGATGATCATGATGATGAAGAAATTCCACAACTGGTGCCTATGCAAACAACCAGCTTAGCTGAGCTGACGGTAATTGCTTAATAATATTGAGAAACTCACGTTTCAGTTAAAACTAAAGATTTTGAACTGTTTAAATTGTTCATTGGTTTGTAGGGAACGGTGTGTGTTAACACAAAGTGAACTGGATTTTGTTGTGAATATATCATGAAACCAAGGACTGAGTGTATGGGGAGGGGTGTACCTTGGGGAGGTGGTTAGTTTTGGGGGTTTTTTATTTTTTAGTTAACCCTTTTTACAAACAAAGGAAGACAGTGGTTATTGTCCTTTTATGTATTTTTCTGAATAGCAGCAATTTTGTCTAGGTCGAATAACAAGCCTGAAGTCAGAAGAAGGGGTAAATGATTGAGAAACAGCCTTATACTTAATCAAGTAAATCGTAAAATTTTTAATTCAAGATTTCTTGCAAAATTAAACTTTAATGTACTTTAATATATCATCTTCTGCCTGCAGGGCAAAACTTGAGGAAAAACAAGTAACATTCTCTAGGATAGTAAGATGCAGTGTTAACAATCACAGAATATAAATTGAGAGCTAGCAGCTTGCATGAAGTACTTTATGGACTTACTGTCACCAGTATTGGAAATGATGTGGATCATGTCATTAACATGTCTGCAAAACAACCAGACTCATTTGGATGAATAAAACAGTAACATTTGGGAATATGTGATGGACTCTAGGGAATACTAGGCCTAGTGCTCAGATAAGAGTGGAATCAGTTTGTGTGTGTACAGGTGGACTTCAAAGAGAACTGATCTCTATTCAATCTATTAAGTCTGGAAAAGTGGCAGAACAGGACTGTGGTTTGAAGCTCTGCCAGCAGAGGTCAGTGACTTGACTGGCCAAGAGGATCCTTGCATCTCTTAACAAAATACTAAGAAAGTAAATAGATTTATTTTTTCATTATTTTTCATGATTTAGTTATGTGTTTTATCCTCTGCTTCTAGACTGAAATAGGAACAGATTATTTGGGCTAGGGTACAGTTCAGTTGATAGAAAACGTTTGTCATCTATAATGGTTTTCATTGATACTTCTTCTTGAAAAACAGTAAAGATGTTTCTTAGGTAGAAAGGTAATTTTTTTTGTGTGTTAAATATAGAAAATGGAACCAAGTCCAGATAAAGGTGACAACGTGGGCGAGAAAACTAAAACACCGCTCCGTAAGAGAAAGAAACAGCCTCTAGCTCTGGAGACTCCGAAAACAAAACATAAAGTTACAGAAGAGTGTGCAGACTCACAGACATCACAAAACCAGACAAAAGCCAAGCAGCTCAGCATGCCAAAGGAAGCAATAAAGGAAAAAGAGATGAAAAAGACTCCCAAAAAGCCTGAAGCAAAGTCTTTTGCAACACCCAAAGCTGTCAAATCAGTACAGTCAACAAAGAAGTCTTCAAAAACTCCAAAGCAAGCACCCAAGAAAGTGCGCAGGCTACAGTCAGCATGAATGTTGTCTGTTGTAACACATTTTATATAGTCATTCAGTGGTGTCTTTTTAGTAAAAAAGTATATTGATGAAGTAAAACACCTTCTAAAGAAAATCTGATCCCAACAGCTTTTTTCACTGAGATCTGTAATGATTCATTTCTGTTTCCTTCTAATTGAAGAGCTGGAACAAATAAACTCATGATCTTAATTGGCTCTATTTCTTGCCTTTTATCTTTTCCTAGCCCAAACTAAAATCACTCAGATTCTTTAAGTGTCAAAGGGCAGGGAGGGGACTATTCCAGGACAAAAAGCTGAGAAACGCAAGTGACATCTTCCTGAAGCATATCTTAGTACTGGAACACAAGGGCTAAAGCAAGAAGCATGCATACCAAAAGCAGCCCTTTTTTAAAACTGTAATAAACAGTTCCAGATATTTAAGTTAGCAGCCTGATAACAAGCCAAACAATGTATGTTTTAGCTATTTTAAGGTACTGTATCTTTGACATTACAATCTTTATTTTATTTAAAAATTGAAGATGGAAAGAACAGAGCAATGAACTATAAAAGCCAATTATGGTATGGACAGTAAAATTACCAGTCTTAGAACTTGTGGTAATACAATTTTATTGTATCAGGAGCCTCATAATTCTGAATTTAAAAAGGGGACTTTGGTTAAATTCTTTCACAACATTTTCAATAGTACTATTTGTCCTTAGCTAAGGTTTTAGGATTTTCTTAATAGAAAAATCTGTCTGTTAACTTTTTCTCTGTTAAGATTGTAGAATAACTTTTAAAATATGGAATTGTCAAGACATATCTGAGCTCTTAAAGCACTTGAAGAAATACAGACAGTGCTTTCTTTACATGGCTCATGTATGCTTGCATTAAGTGCTTTGTGGAGCCTGGGTAAAAGCCAAAATTTTTTTTCTGTATCATTAATACGAGTGAGTTCTCATCCTTTTTAGAAGTACTGAAAGCAGAGTGGCCATATGGAGGCTGGAAGGAAGAGGAAGTCAATAACTTTCAAAGTATCAACATTCTCATTAAAAAAACCCCCTTTCATTATTAAAATCTGCTGCAAGAATTAAAACTAAACTCTTAATTAGGTTAAGGATAAGCTTCTGCAAGGACTCTTTGATTTTATTTGAAAGGTTTAATAAAGATACTACCAAAATATTTTCTCTAGTAGTACACATTGTGGTTGTTTTGACTAGAATTGATTCTATATTGCTCATTTGTTCTCCATATTTATATTAAAGTGGGAACTAACTCATATTCTTCACAGAGATAAACTGGAGTCAGGAAGCAGGTCTTTCAAAAGACAGCACTAAGTATTAGAAACTAAAACTACAGTGAAACAAAGTGGAGCTACCTTGCAACTTACTATTCTACTGAAGCCAAAGTGCCTTTCTTTTCCCCCCAAAAAAAGTCTGCTGAACTATTCCTTTTGCAAGAGAGGAAAAACTTAAAAACTACATTAACTTCTACTCTGATTTATATGGCTGGGTGCTTTTTTTAACAAAGAATCAAATGGAGGTATATTCAATGTGTAGTAACTTCAGCGGTGTCATGTTTTGAACAATACTGAGCTTGTACTGAAAAATAAATTTCATTGGACAGATAAATACGGAAGAAAAATACCATCTGTCTAGAGAAAACATAGACTAGTTTCTGCCTGTAGCTGGTCTGTAAGCCTTCTGCCATGCTTACAGAAATCACTATATTTGTATGCATGTTTGGTAGGACAAGGGTGATAATGTAACTTTCAGATTAGCCCTTAAGTTCAGCATTACTGGGAAGAGTAACAGCTAATAATAAATGAAATATCTGAATATTATCAAACCAAAGTCTTGACAGGAGGGATGCAGAGAAGATCATAGAAACTTGTTCAGAAAGTCATTTTGTCGGAGTTAATTACATCTTGGGCCCTAGTGGGAGGTAGTTTTGGTACACACAATAAGAGTGCCACAGGGCTAGAACTATGACTTAAATACCTCTTTTTAAAAAGAATCTGAGTTAAGATTACCAATACTGATTTCTGTTTAAAACTCCCTCAGTATTTGTTACTATATTGTAATTAGATCTGCCTTCTCACTCTCTCAATCTTCAGGTTAAGCAAAATGGTCATTATTTCTTTTAGGGTTGTATATGATTATTAGAATTCCTACTGCTGTCAGGATAAATATGTATCCTAAAAGTAGCTTGACTTCCTAAGAGCTATTCTGATTCTAATGGAATTAAACCCCCCTAAACTAAGCAGGTATAGGAATCTCACTCAGACTTGGATAACTGATATGTTCTCTTCTTTCTCTTATGCTTTTGAGAGGGACAACAGTTAGGTTACTTAACACCATAATGTGAGGCAGAAGTAGAACCATAGGTGTTTTATTGAAGCTAGGTTCAAACTATAAAATCCAAAATATACTTCAAAGTAATGAGGAAGAATAGCTGTATAGGCCTTTTGGTACCATCATTTTTCTCACAACAGAAGTGGTATTAGGTCTTAAAGTGAAATATACTTTACTGTTGAAGTACTTAAAATGATTTTAGCTTTTTAACAGGATTTCAGCTTGTGATATCCTAAGTATATATTTTATGGAATAATGTCACTAATGAAGAAGTGTCCTTACCTAGTCTTGACTCTCAACGTTCAGCAGGAGCAATGATAAGTGAACCAAGTGCTATGGCAGGAATTGAGTCTGTAGTCTTACTACAGTAGACCAATAGCACTTGTTGTCATTGGAGGATAGTCTTCCTCAGTGGCATCATTCTTAGCACACTGTACTTCCACAAACATGTGGAAGCTGCAGATGCTCTTACGTCTGTCAGACTTTTCATTGGCTTGGTATTTCTAGTTACTGGAACAGTGTGACTTACCCATCATTAAACAAACTGTTAGATATAAGGGCCTTGTCAGAGTATGTGCAAGAGGGTCTACGGCCGAATGCAGTTCTTGTGCTTGAGGGCTTGGGAGTGTTAGAAGATATGTCATTAACGGGTACAAGAGTGAACTGAAATATGTATTTTGCCCTTTATATAACTGGTTTACCTGCTGGATTTTTCATCTTGCATTGACAACTAATTTTCTGCTTGTTAACCTGAAGCTGTATTCTAACTACTCTTTTTAGGCAAACCTCAAGCAAGTAGTTAAAGTAGTCTACATGACTTTGCAGACGTGCATCGTACTTGTCTGTCAGATCCCTGCTGCCTACTAATAGCTGCCTCCTCTTGCAAGTGTGGAGGTCTACAACATGTACACTCATCTCAAGACCACCTTTTTTGAAGTGCCTACCTTCTAGGGTGTCTGAGCATTGGCAAACTAAGGCAAAGCCCTTTTTCCCCTTCACAGGTGACACCACCTCAACTAGAAACAGCTAAATGGGTCCAGATATGTCTGTCTCATGCTGGCCTGCACAAGGAAGTGGCTGCGACCACCCCTTCCAAGGGATAACTCCACTCCAAAATGCCGACAGTCGCTACAGACCGATCTTCCGCACCCGCTGCCGCTGTTCTCTTACCGAGTGGAGCAAGGCCTGGAAGAAGACCCAGCTGCGTCAGTCAGCCCCTCGACGAGCCAGGGGCAGGAGAAAGGGGCCTGTCAGGGGGCGTCCAGCTCCGCTGGCGGGGAAAGGCCAGCGGTAGGAACCGGCCCCGGCGAACGAGGCGCCGGGCACCCCTCGGGCGGCTTAAGACAAGAAGGGGAAGCGCCCGCGCCGTCCCGGTGGCAGCGGGGCCCCCCAAGGGCGGCGGCTCTCCCGCCTTCCACCTCAGCGGCCCGCGCGCAGGTGCAGGCGCGGGGGCGTGGCCTTGGCGGCCCCGCCCTCCCCTCAGGTGCGGCCCCGCCCTCCCCTCAGGTGCGGGCGGCCCGAGGCGGCGGTGGCGCCGCTGCTGCCGCCGCTCTCCCGCCATGGCGGCCCCCGGTGGGCTGGGCCGCTGCGTGGCCGCCTTCTGGCTGGCACTGGCCTTCGACGCGCTGGGCCTGGCCGTGCTGCTGGCCGGCGTCTTCGCCGACGTGTTCTTCTCCGACCTGCTCATCTATGCGGGCGGCATCGGCATCTTCCTCAGCCTCATCTGGTGGGTGTTCTGGTACGCCGGCAACCTGGAGGTGCCGCCGGAGGAGCTGCGCGACGACGTGGGGCTGGCGCCGCCCAAGGGTCGCGGGGACAGCCTGCTGCGGGGGCTGGTGCACGGCCTCAGCCTCCGCCTCTCCTCCGCCTTCGCTCCCGCGCCGCGCTCCCGCGCTGCCGCCGCCGACCTGGAGCTGCAGCGCGCCGGGGGCCCGCGGGGCCGCCCCGCCGACTCCAGCAGGTGGGAGCCGGGGAGGCCGGTCCCGGGGCCGCGGGGAGGCCGGTCCGGGGCGTGTCCCCGTGCCGTGCCAGCGTGCCGGGACGGGCCTCCAGAGACAGGGGTCAGTGGGAGGGAAGCTTGGGGGGGGAGGGGGAGCCTGAAGTTTGCCTAGAACTTGAGGAAACTCTCTTACCCGAGATTCAGTTAGGAACTTGCTATGGTCTTAACTTGCTCATAGCTGGCAGGTTTGTTTTAAAAAAATTGTGGGGAATCTTTCTCAACTCAGGTGATAATGGAAACCGAGTGAGAGAGATGGCCCACATTCGATTAGCAGGGACGATACTTCCTGCAGACGTCTAGGAACGGGAAAGGGCAGCGGAGTAAAGCTCGCGTGAGCGCGATGGGGTTGGCACGCGGAGAGCTCGCTGCAAGGGCTGTCCGATTGCAGCGAGGAGCCCTGCCCTTCTGAACTGGCCCTCACAGGAACTCTAAAGGCCGCCAGAAGTGTGGGGTAATAATGAACGAGCCATTAACCACTATGCACGGGAGCTCTTGTGAGGGGAAGCTCCCTCTTTAGCAACATGAAATGCTTCTTTCTTGGAGAACAACAAAAAAGGTGAAACGCTGACTTGTATTTAACTTAGGGGCAGAGGTGTAGCTAATAGTTTGAAACTCATAAATGCAATCAATAGTTAAATAACTTGTCTTGAACCTCGTCATCTGGAAAAGATGTGCTACTATCCAGTGTGCAAAGAAGGTTTCTGGGTCCAACTTTGAAACATCACTGAAGATCATCAAGCCTTTCAAAGTATCCCTAGTGTGTTCATTAATATGGCATGTTTATTTAGGAAGAAAAGCATGCTCGATGCCTTGAAAATGAAAAAAAAAAAAAAAAGTTGGGCTTTCACTTTGCAATGTAAAATCCTTTTCTGAAGGAACTGTAAAAACAAGTTTGCTTTGTGTCTGAACTATTCAAGGATTCTGAACATCTTGCAGTTCTGATTCCCTGTGTACAAGGTCTGCTTTTTCTGCTGCTTCTTGAAACTAAGTCTTGAAGCTACTGTTGGTTTACAGAGAAGTTTGTGTGGAAATAACATTCTTTCGTGAAAGCCACAGAATTTTCTTGAGAGGAAGTTCTAACAGTAAGGAGATACAATATAGATAATTATTGCATAATAGAAAACTTGTAGGAGGTGGAATAAGAACAGCAGCAATACAACTTTTAAATATTTGTTACTGCTGTTTAGTTTATAATTAACTATATCTGCAATTGGAAAACAGGCTATTGAAAATGAGTCATTCTCTTTTTAGACTTCTTTTTCTGAAATGGGTTTAGAACTGACCGAGGTCCACATCCATAGGGAAGAAATGACATTTGTTAAATGACTATGCCTAACCTTTTTCATCTAACGATTATGGCAGTTATAGGTATTGAGTTCAGTATACAACATCTCTGTAGATGATCCTACTTTTAACATGCATACATAGATGTATATTTTGCTGTAATAAACTTCTAGTAGTGAAAGTTATCCATTCTTTTTAAATATTTCTGATCTTACTGATGTTACTGATTTAAATTAGAAATAATTTATGGTTTATTATTAACTGTAGAGTGCTTTATTACAAGCTCTCCCAAGTAAACAGCAACTTCTAATGCTACAGTAAACAAACTTTGGTACAATTGCATTACTAATTATAATTCAGAAGGAACCAAGACAGAGGAAGTGTATGAGTTGTTACATACACATTGTAACATGAACTCTACATTTTTTAACTTTCAAGGTAAAAGAAAGGATAGCAAATGGTTGCACCTCCAAAGATAATTCAGGGTTCCCTTTTGAAGTATCTTCTTTTGTATCTTCTTATAAACAACTGTCTGAATCACATCATCCCTTACTGATAGACAAAGCCCTCTCCACATCTGGAGATACTTATGAACGTAACCAAACGGGTTAAACATGTTTGGGCAGATATTGTCAGGAGAGAGGAGGGGCAAAAACACCACCACCACCACAAAAAAACCCCAAACTGCCACTGGGGGGGGGGGTGTGTGGAACAAGCAAAACAAAACACCAAAAAAACCCCCAACAAAACAACAAGAAACAAGAGCTTCGTGAGCCATTAACTTCAGATTTCAACTAGTATATTAAAAAAAAAAAAAATTCAAGCGTTTGGAAAATAAACTGTTGCCTTATTAAGGAAGTTTCTTTACAGAAACTATTTATGCATTTTTGTCACTTAGATAATTTTCTGGTTCTTGCCATTAATAACTTTCTGAAATTATTAATGGAATACTGCACACTGTTACGATTTCTTATCTTAAAAATTATATAGTAGAAGTGAGTGAGAAGGGTGAGAATTTTCAAGATATGGAATTAATTCTATTAAAGTAATAACAAGTAGATTAGGATCCTTGAGCCTGAAGAGAGATGCAGAGTCAGAAGTGGTATGGAAAAGGTACATAGGGAAGGCTTCTCCACAAAGCAGGAACTAGTGATTTGTCACATGCTATGTAACTGAAGTGTGGGATTATTTGGCATGGGGAAATGTGACAGATAAAAATTTACTGATTCAGAAAGCCAGAGGAAGAAACAGAAGAGATGCAAAGATAATGTATTTGGCTGTAGTAAGACCTGGGGCAGTAAGTGGCAGTTGAGATAATATCCTGAGGAGATGTTACTTGCATGCTGTATTCTTATGCTGTTATTGAGACATTGGAGATGGGCTGTTGACTTGATTTGTCTTTTATTTGGTTCCCAATTGACTGTTAAACATGAAGAAAAATACTTTTAAGACTGACTTCAAATAACAGTTTAGAGTTTTATATGAATATTTGTTCTAAGACTATTTTGGAGTAACCTTTTCTTAATGTGTTATCTTCAGGATCTGTTGAAGACACGACTATTGAAGTTACTGCCTTTAAAAGTGGGGGAAATGCTGCAAATTATGGAAAGAGAATTCCCTACTCAATGCAATAGGATTTTCTCATTATGGAATAATTGTTGCAACCATTGTGGACTCTGTATAAAACGGACACATAGAGCCATATCTCTGCCAAATGCACCTATTTCAGTGTTGGACTGGATAGTTTTTTGTGGGTATTTTTCACCATTTCAAAACATAAATTACATCTCTGAAGAAGTGAGAACTAAAAAAGAAACAAACCCAATTCATGAAGAAATCACTGCAGCATGTAATATACTTTTTTTTTTTTTTTTAAATTTTAATAACCTGGGAATGTTTGGATAAAAAGCTCTTGCACAATGAAAAGCTCTTGCACTGTTTTACCAAGGTCTGGAAGTTAGACTCACTGTGAATTTTTATGATGCCAGTGCAATACTTTTGTTTGTAAGGGTGCTTTTAAAATATCTATGTTAAACTATTGATACAAAGTTGCAATTGTAGAAGTTGTTTATAGTGTAAATACACAATTTACAGTGACTCTTGTAAAGTTTCATCGATATTTTGGAATAACTTGGAATTTGAGATTTTATAAGTAGACAAGTAAAAATAATGATGTTGGCATAGCAGTACGTTCTTCATAGTTGCGAAGGATGTAATATGATGATTATAAGACAACGCATTTTTAGTACAGTGATGTTGAGAATTATTTTCCTGATGCTGAAGCGTTTGGGGAGGGGAACCACCAAAAAAAATCCCTGTTGATTAATAAGTACTCTGATGCTTTATTAACAAATTTACATTTGGGTGTAATTGAGAAGTAGCACCTGGGAAAAGATTTCTATTAAAGTTAATGATACCTAAAATTCTTGTGTGGAGCAATTCCTCATGAGTTCCTCTGGTTTTGAACCAACACTAAGAGTTTGAGCCCACCATTAGCAAATATGGGTAGGTCTTAAACTTTTAATGTATGATTGTTTTTATGCCACACCTCATTGAATACTAGAGGTGAATTTAAGGAAAATGTTCACTTGGAATAATGTGGCTGTACTTCCTTGTGGACTCTTGAAATGTCTTCCAATGTTCTCTTGTAAATTACTGGAGTAATTTCTTACATTTCTGTCCATATTCTAATTTTTAAATGTTTTCCAAATGCTCTCAGTTTTTTGACAAGGTTAGATGAACACTAAACTTGAAAGTCTGTAACGTGATTTCTTCTTTACTAACTGCAGTGATTAAGATGTGTATACAGTTGTTTCCTCCTTCTAGAGGAACTGCAACGTGACACCACTGTGACACATCAGACAATGGTCTGATTAAAAAAAAAAAAAGCATCAAACTCCTCCCTTAAAATCTATAGAACACTGTTTCAGTGTCATTTGCAATAATTTTTTCATTTCATTGTTCTGAACAAAGATACTGCTTTTTCTGATTCCCCATAGTTTCATTTGTAAGCTGAATTATGAGATGTAATGTTTAATAAGTGGAATGATTAGTAGCAGGTATAAATTAAGCCAAAACTTTGTATGCAGCTATTCAGGTACTTAGTCTGATGGAAAAAAAAAAAAAATCTGATCCAGTGTTGCAGTCATAATTACCGGTGAATTGAGCAGGGCTTTGCCTTCACTAGATGACAGTGTAATTAATCTTAAAACCAGTATCGATACTTAATGATTGTTGCATAGAATGGTAGCTAGAATGTTGTTGGCTGTTGCAACTTCACTGAAAAATTGCATGGGATTCAAACGTTTACAATCATGAACAGTACGTATGTTTTAAAAATTAAATATAGGAGCTGACACATCAGTAAAGGAGGATGTTAATCAGAGAAGTGCTAGAATGTTACTAGTATGGTGTGTCTAAATGAGATAAAAGGTACTTGCTATGGAGCAACGATAACTATTGTAAGCTATGATCCTTTCTTTTTGAAATGTAAACCAGTTACCATTTCCCGCAGTCTATTTGCCTTCTAAATAAGGAAGGCTAATACTAAATAGAAACTGGCAACCGATTTATTAGCAGTTAAACATTAACAAATATTTAACACTATTTTAGTCTCCTGGTATCCTTATCAGTTGTAGCTTAATGCAGCACAAAGTCCATTCAAAGAACTTTTATATTGTTGATTGGAAAGAAGTGCTTGTCCATGTTTAGGGCTGCTTGCTGTTGTGTGAACACGGAGTTTTGTGTCTAAAGCTAGAATTCCTTTAAAGGACAGTCCTGTGCACTCTGTTTAAAAACAGCCAAAACTGCGGAGAACCAAACTCTGGTTACAGGAGTGAGATTATACAGGAGTTTTTTGTAACTGGTTAAGCCTTAAAACCAGCTCAGAACAGTATCCTATGTTCCATCAAAGGAAAAAAGCCAACACCCTAACTTGTAATTATGTAGGATGAAATGTTGTTTAGATGTATGTTTAGAAATGTTTCTTCTTTAGATGTAGACTGTATCTAAAGAAAGCTTTAATGTGGAATATATTTTTTAGCTTCCTTAAACGGGAACATCTTCTCCAGGGAGAAATTAAATTGAAGTTATTAGTAAATTCTACAAAACCTGTTTGATGTGACTTCTGGGAGTGAGAGTTGCTGGGAGGGAGATAATTATTGCAGTAGCATCTTGTGTAGAGAATAAGCAAATACGTACAGCTGGTTAAGAGGGCTAAGCTCAAATAATGTCATATGTCACTGTAACTAGTTTAGGTGAATTGGCGAAGTAAACATAACGTGTTTGAATTTTAAAAAAATAAGGTGCTTTGAGCAGATTGAACAGTACAGAAGAACTACACAGAAAATGCATGTTTTCATTCATAATTATCCACATTGCTTTAAAAGTTATTGAAGGTTTTTAGGTATATTATGTTTAATTACTTTTGAATTATATGATCTCCACGTTGATATATCTTTTAATGTAGTCAGCTGGTGTGTATTTAAAAAAAAACAAACCAAAACAACAACAAAACACACACCCCACCCCCCCAAAACCCCATGACCTTTGAAGTAAATGCAGGTAATGGTTTTTCTCGACAGTAGTATTAGTTGTGTGTGTACACACAATGTTTTGAGAGGAAAAGTGGTTACTAGTTCAGAGACAGAAGAGTCTGTAACGTGTTTTATTTAGAGTATTTAAGGAATGATACAGCTACCAGCGTTGTGCTTGGATGTAGACCTAGCCTACATGGAGAGGATGAGAACATCCAGCAATCGTGCTTAAACCCCCTAACTGTCCCTCTGGTCTAGCAAATGCCCAATTGCTTCCCAAGGTCAAAGTCGGCCCTCTTTAATCTCGATTACGTTGTTTGGATCATTTAGTTTTTCTCCTCTAAATTGCAGTAGTGCCCTTTTCCGTTTGAAAAACGCGCCTTCACTGCCTGGCCGCTGGCCTTGCTGTCCGGCGGGGCCATCTCCGGCTCTGCCTCCCGGGTCAGGGAGAGCTTGCTTGGAAACGAACTTAAATTCTGCTCGCTCCATCCTGACGTTGTGGTTAAATCTGAAACTCCGCTTCCCTAGGACGTGTCCCGCTCCAACGCTGGCGCGGGTTTACGCGCTTACCGACGCTGCTCTTCGGTCCCGACCGCCTGTGCCGGTACGGGACAAGCGCTATCGTTACCGCCGAGCGCCAACGTTAAAACCGAAACGGTGGCGCGGGTGGAGCTGTCCGCCGCTCCTGCCCGGCTTCAGCCCCGCTGCGTACCGGGGTGGCAGCCGCCCGCGCCGTGCCCCCGCCCGGCTCCTCGGTCCGCCCGCACCACCGACGGCGGCCCCAGAGCAGCCGCGGCCCTTCCAGCCGCGCCTCTCTATGGTGCGGGGGAGGAGCGCTGCCCGCTTCCGGTGGGGCGCCCGCCCTTTCCGCCCGGGGCGGCATGTGGCGGCGTGGGCCGGCAGCGCGCGAGGGGCGCGGCGCGCGCCGCCTTCTGCCCCGCTAGCGGGGCGCGTGTCTGCCGCCAGCGCAAGGCAAGGCCGGGCGGCGGGGGGCGGGCGGGGCGCCGCGCTCCCGGAGACGGGGGGCGGGCGGGCTGGGGGGCGGCGGCGGTGACGACGACGACTCCTGCCCGTCTGCTGGGGATGAGGGGCGCGCCGGGCGGGGTGAGGCCCACGGGTGCTCACGCGACTTGGCCTTCCCTCAGAGTGGCGGAGCCCTCGGAGCCGTGACCATGCAGGGAGGGGACGAGTTCATCAGCTCCCCGCCGAAGAAGACGGTGCGGTTCGGGGGCACTCTGACGGATATCTTGCTGAAGCACGAAAAGGTGACTGCGGCCCCTCCTCCTCGGGGGGCTCCTCTTCTTCCAGGCCGCGCGCGGTGCCGGTGCACAAGCTCCCGGGGTGTCATTCAGTGGGAAAGCTCGTTTCGTCTTACACAAGACCGAGTCTGAAGGCTTAGCAAAAAAACCTGAAGGTGGCCCGAGCGCTCTAGGCTTGTGCCAGCCGGTTTTGCTGTGCAAGTGAAAAGATTTCCCCTGTGAGTCAACCTGAGTGACGTCCTGGATGGATGTAAGGCCTGGCTTACGCCAAGGGCTGTAAAGTGATCACAACTGTGTCTACAGGGAGAGCAGCTAAAAATGACCCAGTGGCTTCAGTTGTCTGTCAGGGACGGCACTCGGTTACTGCTGCTTCAGCCTTCCTTGAGCTTTCTTGTTACTTGTATTCTTCATGTTACTGTTGATGACATTTGTATTTTTTTCTGGAAGAAATATGAGTGTTACTTACTTACTTTTCTTTCCCCTGTTAGGGTGACACCACGGATTTTGAGTTGTTAAAGCATCAGCTGTCAGATCCAGACATAAAGGTAACAGTTTTGGTAGTAAGGGCTCTGACCATTTAAAGTTTGGCTGTCTCAGTGTAATCGTCAGACAAGTCATTGTGGTGCTTACCCAGATCCTTTGCTTTAAACATTTAGCTGCATTTAACAGCTTTTGCTTTGTGGAAACTTACCAGAATTAAAACTCTAAATGAAAAAAAAAAAGCAATTGTTTATACACATATATATCTATATGCAGGATCTTGATGTCTCATGCTGACTGACTCCTTGCTCTTGAGTGAGAAACTTTTTGCTTTGTGTCAGGGTCTTTGTTCCAGATACCGTCTTGCTAGGTCACTGATGCTTCTTTTACAGATACTTCTGTAGATCAAACCATGGTTTCTGACTTTCACAGCCTTTAAGTTGCATGAATTTTTACCTTCTCCGGTTCTCACTAAAAACTTGTTTAATGAGGCAGTAAAATACATACACATTTAGTAGTTATATCCAGAAGTATTGTTTCATAGGTGTTCTGTGTAGCTGTGAGTATCCACCACATTTGCTGTCCTTTTTTTTCTTTTTTTTTTTTTCCTTTTAATTAAACTACAGAGCTGTGAGAAGAATGCTGCAGGAAGCATAATGCTATATGGAGTTCCTTTTCTCTTTAAAAAGGACATTTTGTAAAATACTTTGGTTTTAGCAGGCCTTTTGGACATACAGGCAAAATCACTGTAGAATTTTCTGTGTGGATTTGCTACTGTTTCAGTATCTGTCTTATTTCAAGACTTTAATGTCCCTTCTGGTTAAACTAGAGCAAAAACAAAATAAAATTATGATTGAATGTAATTTCTTTTAAACGTGCTCTGTGTGAGTGAAGATTGCATGCCTTGCTGAGTCTAACTTAAGCCTTCCAGGCAGGCTGTTGGTTTAGGAGTTGGTATGCATTTATTCTTGCATTCAAGAACTTTTATTAGTGAGGACAGAAACTTAAAGAAATTCCTTGCATGTTAATGTGAAAACAATTTCTATTTATCCTCTTAATCTTTGGCTTCTAAGGATTTTGTTATTTTTCTAGTAATAGGTAATACTGTTTATTGGAATAGTTACCTGTTTTTTCTGCTTGTTTTAAGGATGCCCAGATCATTAATTGGCTGCATGAATTTCGAGTTTCTGTGGCATATTTGACCAAAGAGCGTGAACAACTGGTCAGCATTTTGCTGGTAAATATCTGTTTGTTACATGGGAAGATTAAGAGTTTGGTACTCAAAACATCTTTCTTTGACATCTTGGTCTTTGCTTACGTTCAGAAGCTGCCATGGTTGAGAAGAAGCCGAGAGGTGGTGGAAGAATATCTGGGTTTTCTTGGCAATCTAGTGTCAGCACAAACTGTCCATCTTAGGCCATGCCTCCGGATGATTGTATCACATTTTCACCCCCGTAAGTTACTTTTCTTGTCATCTCCTTTGCTTATCAAGATATCTTTTCTAGATAACTTCTGCATAAGTATAATGCATGACACAGTTCATTATTGGGTTGGGTTTTTTTTCCCCGTTGTCTATTTCTTAACTTGAATAGCTGAATTGTGATACAGATAGTTTTCTGTGCCTAGATTTTAGAAGACATGTTCTAGTGGCTAATACAGACCCCATTTACGAAGATGTCTTGGAAAGGGATGAACTGTGCAATGTTGTTATTACTAAAAAACAAAAGCTGCAGTGAGGACTGTGCCAGATGTTTTCAAGAGCCTCCTGGTTCTGTGAATGAAATCGTCTTTTTGATGAGCTTCTGCTTATTTTAGAAAGTCTTGTGGATAATTTTGATGCTTTAATCCTGATGAAAACTGTTGCCCAGTGTGTTTGATTTGGCACTGAAACTGTTACCTGTAAGATTTGTACAACTTTGATATAATAATCTCATTTTTTGCTAGCTCGAATAACCATCAGAGAAGGTGATGTGGATATTTCAGATTCTGATGATGATGATGAAAGTGAGTATAAAGGAAGCATGGCTTATATATGCTGCTGTAATACCTTTACTAATGAAGTATACAGGGCATGTTGCTCCTTTTTTACAAAATTAACATTAAGAAAGAGTACATCCTTAAATTCCCAAGTCAAAGACTTTCTTGGACTCAAATCAGTGGTGTGGTGACCCACTCCTTGTTACTTTCAAAATACTCCTGTTGGTGCAGTATCTGTGGGAATGAGACAATGCATAGGAAAACATTCCTAGTTCTAGATTGTTTCAAAGCCAAAGAAAAGTTAGGAATTGTTTGTTTTCCATTTTATTTACCTCAAGAAAACTAAGTAGTTTGGGGGATTCTTGAGTCTTTTTTCGTTGTCTGCCTGTGGTAAGCTCAAATACAATTGATACTTAAAAATGCCACATAATTAGTGTGTTTATTGATAAGACAAATAGCTAAATGTCTTTCAAGAATTTAATGTTTTCTTATCTTGAATGCTGAAATGAATTTCAGTTCATGTGACACAACTACTCTTCTGCTGTTCACTTGTGACACTGAATAAAAAAGCCTGCTATAGAAGCCTAATTAGCTGTTTGACTCTTACGAAAATGAGGCATACTCTTTCAATAGATTTAATCTAGAGTTACAGAGTTGGATTTAACATGTCTTCTAAATATTTGTGTATTGTGGGCTAAATTTTGAATTTCCAAGTTTAGCATTCAGTATGAGAGCGTGTAACAACAATATTGGGGCTGGCAGCACATTCAGAGTTTACTGATTGCAGTGTCAGTAATTTTATTTGAAACTACTTTTCACACTTATTTTGGTAGTAAGGCAGTTCAACTTAAAAAAACAAAGCAAAAAACTCACCCAGAAAAAAAATTTTGGCAAATGTAATTTCCTTGGGAATCTCTAAACTGTTCAGTTGCTATGGTCTACTTTTGCTGGTTTCTGATTTAGTTTTCTGTAAGCAAATGCATAAGAGTACATTTTTCTTTCTCTAGACCTTCCTGAAAACTTTAATACATGCCATAGAGCATTGCAAACTGTTGCAAGATATGTTCCTTCGTAAGTATATAATCCCATGGGTTTGTGTGCCCTTTCCTTGTAGATTTAAAACTTGTGAATGAATTTACTTTTTTTCCTTTTATTTGAAATATAATACTTAGTTTCATTGCATGATTTTTCCTAATATTCACTAAGTGGTGGAATGCTGTGTCCAATCATGAAATTTCTGTAGACATCAGCATCTGAAAATCCCGTTAATGGAAACAGGAAGTAGGGAAAGTCATGTTTGTAGCAATGTATTTGAAGTGGCTTCTAATAAGTCCACAGTGAAAGTTTGCCACTATTATCTATTCGGTGATCCTTGCAAAACAGATTTTATACTATTACTTACCTTTAAAATAACGTTACTGTGAAATAAGCTTATTCCAGTCTGTCTTTAGAGTGCTGGAGCTTCAATATTTGCTCTCCTGGTAATAACCTATAACTTTTGGGTTTGTTTTTGTTGATTTGTTTGTTTTTTGTAGGACACCACAATTTCTTATGCCAATACTTGTGGAAAACTTTCCTTTCATTAATAAATCAGAAAGAACTCTGGTAAGAGCTGTGAATATTTTTGTTTATTTGCTCATTTGTTTTCTAATGTATAAATATACTCTGTAGTATGACAACTGATTTGGTGACATTCAATGCAGATTTTTGAGTGTATTGTTTAAGAATCTTGTTATTTTTTTATATTTATATATATATATATGGATGTGCCTGTTTAGTACAAGGTTCTCCAAGCATACTTAAGTTCCTTGTGCATAAGCATTATGCTAGTCTTTAATGACATAACTGCATATCTTTTCCACAGGATTGCTTTCTTAATCAATGCACAAGATGGACCTCTTTGACGATGAATCTCAGGGTTGTATAGAAGGGAGACGGTAGGATACCTGTCTCAATTGTTGTCAAAACTGGAAAGTATTTATCGGAAGAGCAGGGGATTTGATAAGCAGTCAGAAAGCAATGGATGTTATAGGTGAAATCCAAGTTGCCAGTAGCATAGGGCGTTCAGTTGTTTTATTGCATCTTTGGTATAGTGCTCATGTGTGGTGAAAAACAAGCTGGAAACTTGACAGGCTCTTGTGTGATCTTTATATTTACTTGTTCCGACTTGATATATTGGCAGAGCCCTGCTCCACCAGCCAAGTTCAGTTGGAGCTGTGTTTTGAACTCATCAAGTGCTGAAAAACCCCTGAAGTTCTTTGTATGTCTTGCTAGTTTTTTGATTTTTTTTTTTTAATCCAAATAACTTTGGGCATCAGTCCCCTATCTGTAAAATGAGGGGGATAATAGCTCTTACATGGTATTAGGAGAAGTTTTATTTATTTATTTATATAGCAGCTCAGTGAGGAGCAAGTCATGAACAAGTTCCTAACTGTGTTTTCAGGGCAAGGTTCGAATGACGTGTAATAAAAATATGGTCCATGCATTGTTGTTAAATATTCCCAATTTAGACATTCTCGTTAAACTAGCTCTATCCATTTTATGGACTGAGCGAGCCACATGGCCTGTGGAAAAATCATATGTGCTCATGTAATTAAAGGTTGTGTTATAATGCATATTCACAAAGAGACTATGGTGTACTTAAATGTGGTGCTTTACCTGATTTTATGTATTGACTTGACAATTTTGCTATATGAAAGTTGCAGCAGTGTGTTTTGTACGTAGGTGTGTATACATGGATGGGCACGTGCACGCTCACAGAACTTGTCTGTTAACCTGCTTGAATTCTAATCAGAATGACTCTGAGGAGTCTAACCTGTGGAATTTAGAATTGTTGTTGGTATATTATAATAACATGAAATAAAGATGTACTCAGTCTCACTTTAAACAGTTCTACTAAAGCTGGTTCTAGATGTAGTGATGAGTATGGTTCTTTTAATTTTCCAAGAGAAAATTTAGATGTAAACTCCTATGGAAATGAATAACTTTTCTTATAGAATATTTATACTCTTTCTGTCTAGAGATAGTTGGAAAAATTTGCATGGAAATAGTAGATTAAGAGGTTAATGATAACACACCTTAACAACTGAAAATTGATGTTTGGTTTATACATTAACTTATTCTAGATTGAATACAGTCTGTTTAAACCTATTTCTGGCTCTTTAGATAACAAATCAAGAAACTTGTTTTCTAAAAATCTTTGACAGAAATTAGACCTTCTGTTAACATTATTATGGATATCAATTAATTTTGTGTTATAGGAATGTTATGTTCATAACCTGCTACGAGTTACGGTGTACCTTCCAACTCTGAGGCTTCAAATTCTGGAGCTTATTATTGAAAAGCTGTTAAAGTTGGATGTAAGTTCGTTCTGTATCATCTTTTAAGGAAGCTTGTTGTTAAAATACACAGAGTAGAAAATTAAATATGCTTCAGTGTTAAGCTCGACAAAAATATGTTGCAGTAGTGCTCATGATCATGAGTATAAAACCAACCAAATTTACACTCCATTCCTAGTCCTAGAATGTTCCCCCACCTGAGGGTGACGGTGTGATGTGTACTGTTATACCCTTGTCCTGGTTTCAGCTGGGATAGAGTTAATTTCCTTCCTAGTAGCTGGTACAGTGCTGTGTTTTGAATTCAGTGTGAGAATAATGTTGATAACACACTGATGTTTTAGTTGTTGCTAAGTAGTGCTTATCCTAAGTTAAGGATTTTTCAGTTCCCATGCTCTGCCAGCAGGCAGGGGCACAAGAAGCTGGGAGGGAGCATGGCCAGGAGAGCTGACCCGAACTAGCCAAAGGGCTATTCCATACCATAGGGCGTCGTGCTCAGTACAGAAATGGGGGAGTTGGCTGGGGGGCGGATCGCTGCTGGGGCGTCGGTCAGTGGGTGGTGAGCAACTGCATCGTGCATCACTTGTCTTTCCTAGGGTTTTATTTCCTTCTCTCTTTTTATCTTCCTTTTCATTACTATTATTATTGCTATTATATTTTATTTTCATTGTTATTATGTTTTATTTTTGTTATTAAACTGGGCTTATCTCAACCTGTGAGTTTTATTTTTTTTCAGTTCTCTTCCCCATCCCACTGGGAGTGGGGAGGAGTGAGCGAGCAAGCAGCTGCATGGTGCTTAGCTTCTGGCTGGGATTAAACCACAACAACCCTGCATGGAATCTCCATGCCAGAATCAAAATAACTGTTTCATGGTGATCAGTGCTAATGTGCAGAGAATGTGCTTCTCTTTATGTGATTGATCTGTTCTATCATCCCTTTGAAGTAAAAGGATTTACAGTCTTAAAAAAGACAGGAGTGGTAGCATTGTAAATGATTAATGATTTTTATTTTGGAGAACCTCAGCATATAACAGTCTGGGGAAAGCTTATATTCTGGAGGTAAAGTTTCAGGCAGTTTGGTGTGTGTGTTTTTGTATTACATATCATTCCCTTTTAAAATGTTTATTTAGTTAAGGACAAAATCTAGTCTAGAAGTTACTCACGTGTCATTTCTTATATAAATAATAAAAAAAAAATTTCATATTATTGTCATTGTCTTATAAAAATTAATTTATTGTTTGCAACTGCAGGTTAGTAGTCCACAGCAAGATATTGAAGATGCTGAAGAAACTGCTCATAACTCTGATAGCGAGGAAAAATCTACAGAGGAGGGACTTTTTGACATGGTTGGCTATCTTGTTCTACTAAAAGATTTTTAGTAAAATTTTCAGTTTTGAGTTGGCTGTAAGCTGAGACAGCGTAGGAATACATTATTGCTTTGTCGTTAACTGCACTGCAAACTGAGACAATGTAGGAATACGTTATTGCTTTGTTGTTACTGCACTGCACACAGCTCTTGAAACCTGAACAGCTGAAAAATGAGTAATGTGTTCTCTGGGTGTTGACTTTATTCATGTAAATACCCAGTGTACATGCAGTGAATCAGTTTCACTGTGAAAAACCTCAAGCAGCTATACATAGAACTAATGAAACAATTCATGATAGTTGGCTTAGTTTACAAAAATTTGCTTACACTAAGCTGTGTAATACTGCTTTTTTTTAAAATAAGACAAAACTTTAGCATATCAATGAAAGAGAAATTTTGTTTTGCTTTCCCTGTAATTGATGTCTTTATGATGTTGTTAAAAGCTGCATGACTGCCATTTTATCTACCAGGAGGAAGATGAAGAAAGAAAAGGAAACAAAGTTGTCTCTTCCAGCAGTGAGAGAATGGCCCATCCACTTGCAGAGCGCCTTGATATTTTGATGACCATCCTGTTTTCCTATATTAAAGATATTTGCCACGTGGATGGTAAGAACACTTGAGCTATAACCAAATTTGCTGTTTTGCAAGCAAGTAAGAAAAACATAAGAGGATTTCTTGCTTTCTGCTGCTGCAAGATAGAGCCCTCACCCTTTAGGGGCAGAATTCTGCCATCAGCAGGCTGTAGTCTGCATTCTTGCCTCTGCCCAGTGTTATTGGCAGAGGATGCAAAGGTATATTTATGACTTTAAAGGTTTATTCTTCAGTTGGAGACATTCTGATTATATAAATATGACACTGTATCCAAACTGTTGCATTACAGCCTATAAGGGTAAATAGAGTTTTGTTTTTCATTGTGGTAGAAAATTCAGGGGATTAGAGGTACTTTCTGATTAACCACAGTGTTTTATCATTTGCTCTACTGTATTGCTTTGAGTATTAGTTATGAATCCTTTTGACACCACAAGGACTTGAAGTAGATTAAAACAACTAGCCATGTCACTCAGTTGGAATTGTTACAGCAAGACTTTGTGTTATAGGAAAAAACCTGAAAGAAATGTCTTACACTGGCATTTATTAAGGGTTTGAATTTCTTATATATTTAAAACAGAATATTTAGAAACGATTTTGCTATCGTCTTCATGTAAGTCAGGTAACTTATTTCTTAGTGTTTTCTTCTGGCTCTTCTGAATTAACACATTATTGAAAAGTTTGCATGTCTGCCAGTTTTATACGTGTGTGGTGCATGCACACACAGATATTATTCATATATACCACCGTAAAAAGCAGTAGAGCTGAAGTACTAGAAGGTCTTACTATAAATATTTTTTAGATGTCTGATAAGCCTAGAAGTCATCTTGACAGTGTTTCTTTACATATTTCTTACTGGTTTAGAAAGATATAAATGCCAGTTCTGCAGCATGAGGGCAGGAAAAAAACCTGAAATAGCTCATTTTGTTTGTTTTCTTTTTTTGTTGCATAGGCAAACTTGATATCAACAACACAAAGGATTTGTATCGGGATCTGGTTTCTGTTTTTGACAAACTCATTTTACCAACCCATGCTTCATGTCATGTACAGTATTTCATGTTTTACATCTGTAGCTTTAAATTGGTGAGTAGAAGCTGTTTTTAAGATGCAATGTCTTCTGTCATTTCTGCATCCTCGTTTTGGCTTTTTTTACAGAACAGTTGTTTTCTGTGGTAATTCTAGTCTGATTCATTAGTATCTTTGCTTTCTTTTCCTTCCCTGTTATTCCTTTCTTCAAGTTTTTCTTTATGTGGTTGCTCTTCCTATGTTGTTCATAAACTGCAAACATGGCATCTAAGCTATTGTGAAGGAACTTGGTTAACAGACCTGTTTTACCAAAATCGGTTGCACTCTTGAACCTGAGACACAGTGCTCCACCAAGCTTCTCAGTATCCCAAAACTATCTTAAAGATACGGTCTGTGTTAGCTCTTCAGTTTGAAAATCACGTCTGCTGTACATTGCCTCCCTCATTTTCCCATCTCTCAACAAACTGCTGTTCTTTCTCTTGCTGTATAAGAACACACGTACTTTTTGCATAAGAGTAGCTAAAGATCCAGTTAAGCTAATGCCCTGTCTCTGGCAATGGTGAATAATGGACGTGTTGGAAAGAATATCAGAATGAGGTGAGCATGTTATGATGCTTTGCTAGAATACCCTCTCAGCCTCTAGCAGCAGTCCAGTAACTTCCTGAGCCAAAGCGATGTTCTTTCATGGTAACAGCCCATGATGGACAAATTTAAGGAGAAAATACCTCATGATACTGCACTTCTTGTACTGATGTGAATTTTTGGGATCATGAACTTCTGTGGCAAAAAGTTCTATGATGTAACCATTAAAGGTGAAGAATCACTTTTGTTTCTCTAAATTCATCTTCCTGCTATTTTCATTGGATGCCCCTGACCTCTTCTGCTACAAGAGACAGTGAACAGTCACTTCACGTTTACCTTCTTACCGCTCTTGTTTTTAAACACTTCTTGTGTATCCATTCCTGACTTTTTGCTAGACTTCAGATTCCATTTACTTTTTATAGTAAGCATAGAAAAAGTCACAGAAAAGAGTGCTCTTCCATCATGTGTAGGAATAGTTATTTACTACAGTTATAGGTAGATTTTTTTTTTAAATGGTTTGGTTATGGAAATTACACGAATTGCATATTAGGAATCTGTTACTTAAACAGCATCATCAGCGTAACAACTCATGATTTCTGTGTATCTTGTTTCCAGGGGTTGGCTGAGGCATTTTTAGACCATCTTTGGAAAAAACTTCGTGATCCAAACAATCCTTCAGTGATCAGGCAGACTGCTGGGAGTTATATTGGCAGCTTCTTGGCAAGAGCTAAATTTATTCCTGTTGTGTAAGTTGTTTTGATATATGAGCAGAACCAAACAATTTATGGTGATTGCCAAGGTTAAGTACAGAATTCACAGAATGCACACAGAGTCTTCTATTCCCACAGCTTTGCTAGTAAGCCTAAATCAATAGTCTCGTTTGTCCTTTCTACACTACTGTTTCAGTATTGTCTTGAAGTTTCCAGGAAAGTTTTGCATTTACAGAGTGCAGACTAACGACTTGCTGTTTAAGGCTTCACTTACCAAGAAATGCTGAATACAGGTAGGTTATGTTGACTTCAGGCAGAGTCATGGATGCCCAGTATATCTGATGCTTAGATGTTTTTAATGCCCTATGTTGGGCATTTTATGTAGACTCTGAGACAGGGAAGCCAAGTGTTCTAGTGTTTTGATACAGATGGATTAAAATACCTTAGCAGATGGGTGAAAATGTTGTCTTTTGTATGTACATGTTGTATATTTTTATGGTGTTCTGGGCAGGTGTGGTGACTTTAATGCTGAACTTAATTTGATACTGGAATTACTTGTTGGACATGGGAGGCATTTCTCTCTCTGTACTACCTGTAGCCCGGGATTGTAATTGTTTACTGTGTTTCACATGTAACATGCGTTCATGGATTCATCTCTTCTGGCGTCTTGTGCTTTCACTGACTGGGGTTTTCAGTGCTGATACATTGAGTCATTTTATGCTGAGATAAAGGAGAAAGTTCATAACAGATTCTACTTTTTTTATAATGAGGTTTTCTTACTGATGTTTTTATAACCACTGGGATCCTTGAATACTTGTTTAACATCTTTTCTATACCATTTTAGATGCTATTTTTACACTTTTTTTCCTCCCTCCATTATAGTACAGTAAAAGCATGCCTGGATCTTCTGGTAAACTGGATGCATAAATACATTGATAATCAAGATACAGGGGCTAACGCTTACTGTGATGTAGCTCTCCATGGGCCATTTTATTCTACGTGTCAGACGGTGTTCTATACGTTTATTTTCCGTCATAAGCAACTTCTAGATGGAAACTTAAGGAAAGGTGAGTATATTAGGTTTGAAGGGTATTGGGATTCATTTGCAAGTTTGACTGTTGATGTGTTTTGTAATGGTCAATTCTATCAAGTATCTGATGGCAAGTTTATGTTGTTGTGCTCTAAATAAAATGAGATGGCTTGTACACCTGTTGAGCTACCAAGCTAAATAATCTTTTTTTCCCCCACTGTTGAAAACAATGCTGGTAACTCAACATTGATGTCTGGCCCCACCTACTGAATGTGTTTGAATTTCAGCTATATAAAACTAGTGTGGTCTTCAATTAATGATCTGTCTTGATGACTCTGTGCCTCCGTCAGTCCCTGTAATGAGTGTGTACGTGTAGTGTCTGTTAGAGGGATCCCTCGGCTGTGGCCGGTTACTGTTATTTAGAGTAGCTTTTCTGCTAAACAAGCTGTGGGCTAGATCTCTATTGTAAGCAGATGCCCTAGGATGTGCTTCTGTGGTGTTGAGCAGAGTGCAAGCAGGTCAGACTGGAAATTCTTAGAAATTAAGTTCAGCTAACATCATATATAACCTGTATTTGTCAATTATCCTTATTTTCAAGGTCTGTCATATCTGCAGAGTTTAAATTTTGAGCGCATTGTCATGTGTCAGCTAAACCCCCTGAAGATTTGTATACCCTCTATTGTGAACTTGTTTGCTGCCATTACCAGGTACCTACTCATTTATTTCGGTTTCAGCTTGATGCAGATATTTGTGTGTGCATGTCTAAAAACAGCACAGTACTTGGAACGTGGGTTTCGTTAGGCACAATATTGAGTATTATCTAAGACAACTCATAGGACACTGCCCATATTGTAGGTGGGATAAGTTCAGTTTCAATGAAAACCTATGGTGCTGTGAAACTGATTGCTTTTTGTTGGAGCCAATGTGATTCTACTTGGAGTGAAGTTTCTAAGAGTGTAGAGGAAGAGAATAGACTCCTTAGCTTGTGACTATCTTGAAAACTAGTATCAGTGGGAAGATGGAAGATAGAAATGATCTTTGTTAAAAAAATAACGTCGTATTTTAATACCATCTGAAATTCTTGCTTTTGATGTGCTAGAAATGCTTATCTTCTTTATTACCTTTTTAAAGGAAATACCAGTTGGTGTTCTGCTACACAATTATTGAGAGGAACAATAGGCAGTTTATACCAGTTGTTCGGAGTGGTGCTGGGGGTGACCTTGTGCAGACATGCACTAACCCGCTTGACAGTTTCTTCCCCTTTGATCCCTACATGCTCAAAAGGTATAGTTTAAAAATAACTCATTTCTGCCTTGTAGAAAATAATGAACTAAAACTGTAAGAAACTGTCAGTGTTTCTACAGTTCACTTTCTTACCTGATCTTTAGTACCTTTCATGTTGCATATTTTAACTAGAGATTGTCGAAGGTTTGAATTGAAATTTATCCCCACTGTGGCATATAATGATGAGGAAGGAACAGGACCCAGTTTTGTGAATGGTCTAGTTAATATGTTTGGTGACATTTCTTTTGGTTTTCCTTGTTTTAAGCAGTCTCTAAAATACCATAATGCTAGCCTAATACGTATTTTGTTGGAGCTGTGGCGGTGTGTTGTCTTGTTTGGTTTGGGTTTTTTGCACCTTGAGAGTATTGCTTCTTGATTGGAGACTCCAGTTTATTTAAAATATCTTGCTTTTTTAATGAGTAGTGGATTATTTGCAGGTTTTCAAAATGTCTAGCACTATGATGATTTAATTGCTTTTTAATATTAGAGGGCACCATTCTGGCTTTTTTTTATCTCTTGAAAAAAAAAATCTGTCTCCACAGAAGGGAGACCTTTCTTAGAAGTAGAAATTATTAATAATAATGGATACTATTAAATTACATAAAATTACATCTGTTGTATGTGTGCATCTATAATGTTAATAATAATAATATTATTGATACTATCTTCAAAAATTTGGAAGAAAACTACGCTTACTTGCGAGCATAGTGTAGCTGTTAAAAATATCCAGCGAGGAATTAGGAGGACTGACTGTATCAGAACTCCTCAAGCAAATAATTATAATTTATACTATGAGCAAAATGGAGTTGTTTCTTCATGGGATTAATTGGGGATTATATAAGGATTAATGGAATAGTTTGTAAAATCCTACAGAGGGCTATCAAAATGCCAAGCATTTAATACTGTATTATTAAAATGAAATACCTATGACTTTTACTGAATACATTAGTTCTTACTGTGTTTTAATTCCTCTTTCAGATCAAAGAAGACCATTGATCCTTTTTATCAGTTTTGGGAAGAGCTGAGTGCTGAAGATCTTGAGAATCTAAAGAAGCCCATTAAAAAGGTAATCTTTTCTGATCAAAATGCAGTTCAGCTTTTGCCAAATCCCTTATCAGCTGCTTCTATTGCAGGATTATTTTTTTTTCGTAGATATGAGTACACTAAACATTTAGGGGAAATCGTGATTGAAATTAGGAAGCTTTAGGGACTGATCTGTCCTTGCTTTGAGAACACTTTTCCCCTCTTCTGCAGAGGAGTTCGTTTGGCAGCACAGGACCACTGTGAACGCTTATGAGCACTCTCAGAATATGGACATGCTGATGTCACTGGGAAATCCACTTTGTAGATATGAATTAGTTTTGTATTTCATAATGAGAGTACATATAATTTTCTTACCATTCTAACTAGTTACGACAACTGTAGTACAACCCAAATCCTGAATTATCTCCTTCTAAAACTCCTACGTAGTCTGTTTACCTTCTTGCAGAATTGTCTATCCTATGTCAGATTTTTGAGTCCTTCAAACGATGTGTTTTTCTTTCCTTCCTGTGATAACTCGTAAAAATACTATGGTGTTGTAGCTTTGTTAACTGGTAACTTTATAAACTTTTCTGTAGCATTTTGATTAGCAGATTTGATTATTGCAACATTTCAGAACTTATTTTAGAAATACCCTTTTTGGTCTCAGCATTCATTACTTCTGTCAAATCTTAATAGAGACCTGGAGTATCTCTCTGCTGTCACTGATCCTTTTAAATTTATGCAGGGTACTACTGAAGATGAAGATGATGACTTTTTGAAAGGAGAAACCCCTCAGAATGATGGTGTGGTTGGAATTGCTCCAAATTCTTATGAGTCAAATACCCGGAGCCCAGTGAGCAGCATTGGCTCCCCTCCAGAGTGTTTTGTGCCATACCCTCAATGACGTGGAGCATCAGAAGTGAAAAGGTTGAAAATTGTGTGCAATTTTTTGCTCTGTAAAGAGACTTTAGCCCAACTTTCCAAACTGGCGAATATTTAAGTAACTACATTTAAGAAAAATTATTGTTTCTTAATCATCAGATTTCTACCTATATGTTATGATAAAGTCGTATGTTGCTAGAAAAGCTTAGAGAATAAATAGGGTGATATTTTACAAATTTCACATTGAAATGGTTTTTATGACTTAGAAGGATTTTCTATAGTTTTTCCTGACTTAAAAAAATTGTTTACTAATGTTTCTCTACAAGGTTTTATATATCAGGGGTGAAATTCTGGTCTTTCTTCCTACTGATTTGTGTGGGGACCAGAATTCAAACTGTACTCTGACTGGTTTCAATGCAATGGTGTGATCCCACGATAGGGAAGCCATGAATCAAGTCTGACAGTGATTCTTTTGCACACATCTCTTAAGCTTTTCCTATCTGTAGAGCAGCATTTGGTAAAGCCACTTGATAGTGGAAAGTGTATTCAGATGATAAGAGTTAATGACTCCTTAAACCTGTAGCTGACACACAACTTTTCCAGCTATGAAAGTTCAGACTTATAAAAGTGATGCTTGTTGGAAGTGTTGAAAATGGAGTAGCTGAATGTATGATTTGTAGATAGTTTTCTTTTGTGTGCTTTTGAAGCACTCTGAGACAGGTATTTATTTTCAGGATTTGAAGTTTATATGTGAATGTTGAAAATACAAAAAAATGTTTCCCTTGTCGAAAGGAAGTGATGGTGTCACTGTGTCCTTGTGCTGTCTGTGTCAGTGTAGTTTCTCTGCATAGGTTTCCTGTCATTTCATGATTGCTGGCTTTTAGAGTAGGAATATAAACAGTGGAAAAAAAATGTTATTTGTGTGATGTTACGCATTTGGGACTAAACTCTTAATTGCCCTCTTTAGAATCTTAACTTGGAGGCTTTTAAGACAACCTTTCTATTCGGAGCCAATAAATATTGTTGCAAACAGTGTAATTCTTAAACCTTTGAAAAAACACATCTCTGTATGTAACTGTGTAGTCTAGCTTCTCAAAGTTAGGATGTTTGTTGTGACAGTCTGCAAAAATGACTTTTCGGGATGATACTGCAAAATGCATCAGTGGATCTGTTCATCATTGGATAAGTTGAGACAGTTTTTGTTTTTAATTTTAGTCCTCTTTACTGTCAGTCCTGAGTAATAAAAAATAGATTTCCGTGTGAAGTAATTGCATTCTCTCCCAGCATGGAAGAACCTTTCTCACATCAACAGCAAACAAAACATCATTTGAAAGCTGCCTCTTTCTGTTCTTTTACTGTTACATCTTAAGCAACATAGTCAGCCACATCTTACAAAATGAGGCTGTGTAAAACTTCCCAAGGTGTAACACCAGGTATGTGAGTCAGGAACTTCTGCATCTTACTGAGAGTGAAAGAAGGAAGTGCTGTGAAGTGTAACGTAAACAAATATGCTGACATGGAACTGTCTCTACTGAAGTTGCAGAATTAACATTTGTATACTTTAAGGGACTTAAAGATCCAGGTTGGAACTCCACAGTGCTTCTGTGACCTCTTCTGTGATGGATCTGGTTTGCGTAGTGTAACTGCAGACCGGTGAGCTGGCAGGTGCTGGCATTTTGCTACAGAGATTTTGTTCCATAACTACCAGCAGTATTGCAAGGAAAGCTGTTTCGGAAGTGGAAATTTTGCCTTGCCTGAGAAGCACAGTGTATTTTTTGAAGAAAATATCTGCTGTAGCTGTTTAATTTTGTGAAAATGGGATTGGAAAGGTAGAGCTAGGGTCCTGGCGTTTTTCCTGTGTGTTGGTTGTGAGCAGTGCGTGGGGCCCTGGCTGTCGTCTCTCCCTGCGCAGTGAATTTAACTCTGCTGCTGCCACGGTTGCTGTTCTTACTGTTCGTGCAGGGACAACTGGAGGAAAAATCCCTGGTCTGTAAGGAAAAACAGACGTCTTGGGGAGCGTCTGAAAATTTCATTTTGTGGTTGCTGGGGCTGGAGGATAGCGGCGCGGGTTTATTTGTAAATTTGGGACTAGGGTGGGTATTTCCGAAACGGTTTCTGGGATAAGCTCGCAGTCGCAGGAGGGGTTTTGTGCAACGTTAAAATCCTCAGGCGGTGCCGCCGGGACTGGTTCCTGCGGGCGCCTCTGACCCCGCGTCAGGCGGCGACCGCTGAGGGGCCGGACCGGGCCCCGCCCCCGCCCGGCCGGGCCCTCGGGCCGAGCCGCGGCTGCGGAAGCCCCGCGGGCGGTGCCGCCGCCCCGCCCGGCTCCCCGGGCCCCGCTTTCCCAGCGCCCCGCGCGGCGACGCCCGGCCCGGCCCGGCGCGGCCCTCGGGAGGAAGCGCGGAGCCGCCGCCTGCCCCGGGCCCGGGCGCTGCCCGAGATGCCGCTGCTGGTTAACGGTGAGCGGCTCGACCCGGCCCGGCCCACGGGGGACGTGATCCGCGCCCACCCGCACCTCGAGGTGAGGCGGCGGCGCGCAGGGGCCGGCGGGGCGGGGGTGTGTGGGGGAAAACCCGCCGTCTCGGCCGGGAGGAACGGGTGGCGGAGCGGCGCGGCCCCGGGCTGAGGCGGCGCCCGCCGAGGCGCGGCCCCGGGCTGAGGCGGCCCGGCCTGGGGTGGCCCGGCCGTGCCGCCTTCCCCGCGCCGCGACAACGAGTAGACACGGGTTGGACGAGAGGACGATCGGCGTCCGTTAAAGCGGCGTTCCCGGAGGGCGGTCGCGGTCGGCGCTCTGAGGCGGAGAGCGGCCGGTCGCGGTGTGGGCTGCGGCGGCGGGGCCGGGCCGGGCCGCCCCTTTCTGTGCGAAATAACAAAAACCGGTGATAAAAGTCAAACTAGTGACTTTCAGGAGGGTATTAACCTCACTCGCGGTATATAAAGGCTGTAATCCTAACGGCGGACTGTCAGCCAGGAGCTGCTGAGCAGAGCTGGTTGGGCAGGTGTTTCTCATCAGAAGATGTTTCTTTATAGAAACTGAGCTTTTGCAGAAAAACAGTGGGTTTTGAGACCCAGGATGGAAATTCACTGCCTACCCAGAGGGTCTGTGATGAGAATCAGGGGGTTTTATGTACTAAGCAAGCTAATAAATAGTGATTTTTTTCATATGTACTAAATAAATATTTAGATTGTGGCAGTAGAAGACTGAAACCTTTACATTTTGTCTCCTGTCCTCATTAAACTTCCAAGATCAGCTCTGGTATGCTCTAATGTAATCTGTGCCAAGTCCTATTGCTTTTTGTTGTACCTCCATTTTATCATCTATAAAGCAGGGAATAGGCTTTTGTGTGTCTATGGAATGATGGGATTTAACAATTAACTAGATCACCGGCGGGGAAGTGGAAAATTCTCAAACTTCACAATACTCCATAATACAAAGTATGTACATTTCTCATTGACCTGGATCCCTTTGCTTTTCAGAGGTGATGTTTCTATCAAGTAATGAATACACCTGAGAATTCAGCCACTGTAGTCTCTGTTATCATTTATCTTTAGGAGAAGGCAAAACTTCTGAGAAGTCAGCCTGCTCAGATTGTGGAACCCAAGGGTCTTCTATATGTCCAGCAGAGAGAGTTTGCAGTGACTACCCCTAAAGATGGTATGTGAGAACGTAAACATTTTTTCTTCTGCTGAAACAGTGATTGTGAGAGCAGAGTTCTTACAGTGTTTCTCTCCTTTAAAATAGGTTCTGTTTCCATTCTTGGGTCAGATGATGCAACTACCTGCCACATAGTTGTGCTCCGACACACAGGTATCTTTAAAGGATGGTCAGAACAAAACCTGGACCCCTGAAGTAATGAATTAGTGTTGGTTTATGCTGCATTAATAAAATAACTGCAATTTATATAAACTTGAATCTCAAAAAGTCACATGATGTATTAACTAATGACTTGTTCAAAGAGTTAGTGTGTTTAATGTCAGCAGTTCCATGTTCTGGTTGCTCAGTGAGCAGATCCTAAACTTCATCTGCTCCCACGGGCAGCGGGTAGTGGCAGTTGCAGACCTTGGCTGTGTTCAGCTGTTCGGGCCTGCAGGGTTTGGTAATTGTTATTACCAAAGGTAGAATTTGTGGAAAGATCCTTGCTACGCTCCTGGATTTCTGATGAGACGTTGCCTGGTCCTGGTTAGGAGGGCACTTGTAACTGTCACATGAGTCTGGTGACTTTATAACGGGGCACACGAAGAGGTTATTGCCTCGCTCAGTCAGCCCATATCTTCTGCTGGAAGCTGCTGTCCTGAGAGGAAGCGAGGTGGTGGTGGGTATAGCTCCTGCACTACTATGGCAGCATAAACCGTTATTGATTTCAGTTGCAGTAGCGTAAGGGCCTCCAGCAATGTCATTAACAAACTCTCTTCTCGCACCTTCCTCAGGCAGCGGAGCGACCTGCTTGACACACTGCGACGGATCCGACACAGAAGCTGAGGTGTCGCTCATCATGAGTTCAGTAAAATCTTTCTCTAACACCACAGGATATGGAAGGTCAGCTCTGCTCTTATTGCTTGTGTACTGTTTTTCACAAAGGTTACTGCAGTTTGTAAGGTGGGGAATTTTTACATGATTATAAGGGGTTCAGACAAGGTTGTTGTGAAGGGAATATCTCTTGATCAGGAACCACGTGTAAAGTGAAAATGATTTCCTTGGTGATGATTCTGAGGGTATTTTTAGCAGTGGTTTAAAGCATGGTTCTGTTCTGAATAGTGTCTCTGTAAAATGCCATTGGGAGGTTTTGTGTTTACTCCTTTCCCACTTAACTTTTGTTTCAGATGTGTGAAATTTTCCAAAGAACTGGTTTTGGTTTTATGTTAAATTTTTCCTTCCAGACTGTTGGTCTTGTAAAATCCTTTTGAAATCTGAGGATCCATCTGCGATTTTTCTAAGTCCCACATTTAAAAAAACAAAATGGGGCTGGCGGGACAGGACGGTGAGGGGAAAAAAGCTTTGAAATGGAATTTAGCAAACAAGGTTCCTTCTGGATGTGGAAGTTTTTGCCCCTGTAGTGTGGTAAGAGCAAAAACTCAGTGAACTTAGACGATATGGTCTCGAAAAACTCATGATTTGTCAGGACTTGTCTTTACATAGACACTTCTCAGAGAAGAACCCTGCTGTATGGTTGAAACTAGTTGCGAGGAGGTCACAGGAGCAAAAATCTTCATGTTTAATTAACCCTTTCTTGGGAACTGAAAGGTGGTTACTAAGTTCAGTCCACACCAGAGGTGCTGACCACCCAAGGTACCACTGGGTTAGACGGATTTGCATGCATGTAATGCCTCTTAAAGTTTTAAATTTGCGCTATTTCCTGGATGATCCCCGAAGCGTTGGGAATGGAATTACCATAACTTGCTATGTAATGCAAACCAACTTGGTGCATGTGACTGTAACGTGAGGCTTCTCTAATGATTGCTTTACAGTTTGGGCTGGGGATTATTTTGTACAGCTATTCACTTTGTTTTTTTAATTGCTGTTTCCTGTTATTCCATCTCTGTTAGGCTGGAAGTGCACCTAGTTGGAGGTTTCAATGATGATAGGCAGTTATCACAAAAACTTACTAATCAGCTTCTTAGTAAGTTCACATTTTTTCCACTCTCATGTCCAAGAAAAAATAGTTCTGACTGGATTTGGGTACAGTTTGTTTGTTATCTGAGCCCCCTGTCATTTAATGGAAGGAAATCTGGATTCATTTTGAAGGGTTTTTTCTCTACCTGACAACTTGGTGTGGAGAGGGGTTGGACTTGTGAGGCCCACGCATGGCCAGTGTGTGGGACGGAGGGTCTAAACTGGTAATTTCGTCCTGGCTTATATTCTAGTGTGTAGAATTGAGTGCAGTTCAGCTGGGCTTGATTCCTGGCTCTGCTGCCGATACGCCACGTGATCTTGGTCGACTGTTGTCACTGTCTAAATCTACACATGTGGATGACTTCATGAGTCACTATTCATTTTGTACCTTAATGTGAAGAGGTAAAAATTAATTATTGTTTGGAATTGTCTGATGACAGATGTTATGTATCTTTATAAAATCTGTAGTCCAGAGAAGTGGTGGTGGTGCTTTACAAACAAATTGGAAGTGTAAAGGACCTGCTTACCTGTAAGTGCTCTGGCTCGTGAGCGCTCCTGAGTGTGGAGAGGCCTTGGCCCCACTGGAGCAGGGAAGGGCAGGGACGGGGGCAGGTGTCAGGATTGGAGGGAGGTGGCCAAGGGGATAAACAAAAAGGAGAACGGAACCCGCAAAGGTCCTGGGATGCACCCACGTGGCCATCGCACCTGGTGATTCCTGTTACCTGTGTTATATGTCATATGAGAGTTCTGTACAGAATCAAGTGTTTTGGTTAATTTCTTTTTTCAATCTTCTGATGCATCTTTCATTCATTAAGTTACAATTTGAAACAATAATGCTGTATTGCTATTAGAACTTTGAAAAAAGAGATTTTTTTTTTTTTTCCTAGTGTGTGGGATGGTGAAAAGCAAAATTAATTTACAGTTAATGGAAGACTGGGTTTGCTCACTATATACGAATATTTAAAGATAAGCTGTTAAATGTGTAGTGAACTAAAGCAGAGCTGATGTGATGGCAGAGCTAGATCAGTGTCAGTAAAAGGAGTAAGTGACACTTCTTTAGCATGTTTTTGGCTAAAGATGGCTACTCTCTGTAGATTACTGTTATGTTTAGTAGCTGTGGCTTTATAAAAGTTAGTTTGAAGCAAATCTGCAAAACGCTCTTTGCTGTGTTGCCTTATCTAGGAACAGTGCGTTAGGTATCTGTGCCCATCTATTCTGCAGTGCGCAGCACTGATAATGCCCCCTCGTCTAGATACAGCTCCTGCTTTGCCACCAGTCAGTCTTATACATTGCTGCTGTCGTTGTTGCTGTAGGAGCCTTCGATCTCCAGCCAGATGATGTTCACTTAGTGACTTTCTGCGTAACAGGTAAGAAAATGTTTCCTTGTTTTTTGAAGTATCTTTAGCTGCTGAAATCAAAGTGCAGGGGTCTTTTCCCACATGGCTTTTTTATCTGCAGCACGAGGCCTCCATAACGACTTGTAAGTTTTAGTTTTGTTGCTGGTAGTGTGGGTGGTGATGTCAGACCATGCAGCAAGGCTTCTCTCCTTACCAAGTGCTGCTGAAACGCAACCGAGAGTAGAACCACCTGTGATCATTTCCGGGTTGTTTCACCACCTTGCCCTGTGGAAAGAGGCTGGGTGGCTACGGGTATCTCGAGAAGCAATGGAGAAAGGCACTTACAGACCTGTGTGCTGCTGGGTCGCCAGACCTGCCTCCCTGCAGCTTCGAATGTATTCATAAACTCAGTCCATTAGTTCATAGCATGTAATGTCACATAAAGGAATAAGTCATTTCCTTTTCTTCGTATATGTTCAGGTCATGTTTCCATCATCATTGCTTTTCAACTCTGTTGGTGATTTACATCTTTGAAACTTGGTGTCGTGGCAGTTTTGCATTGTGGATTTTTTCCTGTGAATTGCCCCTGCAGAAAGGGGAGTGACAGTTGGCTGGTGCTGGCCGTGCTGTTAGGAGATAAGAGTTCTGCTCCAGGCCCCAAGCGTGGTGTTACTCACCTGGTACCTTCCTTTCCATATTTCTTTTAGGCTTCCTTGGTTTTTTTCTGCTTTATGCAGCATCAGATCCGTTCTTCTCTGATAATACACAACTGTGAATGAATGCTGCTCAGACAAAAATACAAAGGCCTTCAAGTTTTTTTTTTTCTTACAGAACTGAATGACAGAGAAGAAAAGGATATTCACTTTCCAATCATTTATGGAATAGGTGAGTTAAATTAAATTTTTTTTTTTTTTTTTTTGTAACTGGATTGCTTTTCAGATTCCAACAGCAAACGGGCTGCTTTTAATGATTAGGTAAAGCCCGTCCCAAAAGTGAAGTGCTGCTGTCAGAGACGTAGGTAGAAATGGGTTCTCTTCCAGTACCCCAGTTAGGTAGATGCACACATGGACGTGGCTGTGTCCAAATGCAAGCAGATTTTTTTTCATTTAACTGTACTGATTTTGTCAGTATCAAGCTACTGTACTAACTTTTGGGATTGGAATTCAACCTTCCTTTTATTGTTCATTCTGTATTTTTTCTAATTAGTTGATTTCTGAAAATGTTCTTTGGGAATACTGAAATGCTGCTAAAGCAAAATAAGTAGAAATATGCTATCACAGGCTAAGGGGTCTGTGGTAGAGTAGTATTTGGGTTCTAACGTTCCTGCAACATAGTTGGGTTGGGGACATGGTCATTTTAAACAAGTGTTTTGTAAGAATTAATTGTTTTTGTATTTAAACTCTTATTTCCTACCAGCTGTGAATGTTAAAACAGCAGAGATTTTCCCTGCAACCTTCCCAGAAAAAGGGCCGGATGAGGATTTGCGTTCAGCCCGTGTCTTAACAGGAGCAACAGTGAGTGAAAAAAACAGGGGAAAAAAGGGTATTTTTGCCAGAAGGGGAGACCAGGTAGGGGCCATGACTTGTCAAAAGTTTGAGGAAAAAATACTTTGGCAGTGTTCTGTTAGTAACAAAATACATGAGAAAGAGGAAGGTGCAGAGGTGAAGGATAACACAGTGGGTGGAGATCAAACCGCTTCTGCAAGGGTGAGCCTTGTCTCGGCAGCGCAGCTCTTCCCCCTGCCCTTACCCTGCAGCTTTCAGCAGGGTGACTTATGTGAAGAGGTGCAGGTCACGGGCATTGCCCCTGCAGGATCTTTCAGTCCTGGGTTTGTTGTTTGTCAGAAAAACTGGTTAATCTTAGTGCGCAGGGAGCGAAGTGGGGCGGAGCTGGCCTGCAGCAGGTCTGAGAGCGAAGCTGCAGCTTAAGGCCTCCCAGATGAAGTGACTTTGCTGTCCGGTCCGTGGGTGTGAGCACTGTCTAACTCTTGAGGCTCCCTGTGTTGTTGCAGCTGACTAACATTTACGATGCAAAGATGGAACAGCTACATATTGGCCCTTATTTTTGGAGGCCTTTTCCACATGTGGATTTCTGGTTGGAACAAGATGATGAACAGATTTTACAGGTACCTGCAATTTTTTTTTTTGGTCTGGGCACGGTCTGTCAAAACTTTTGCCAGTGTACTGCTGGGGAGGGTGGGAAATAATCTTATAAAGAGGCAGAATAATTGAGAACTTTGTATTTTGAATGTCAAGCAGCTCTTGCTCCCATCTTGTTTTTCAGAATCTTTCCACATCGCCCCTGGCTGAGCCACCCCACTTTGTTTCCCACATTAGATCTACATTAGCATTTTTAAAAGAACATCCCTTTCCATCTCGCTCCCTGTTTCCTGACAGGAAACCTCGCATCTACAAAAAAAATGAAGAAGGGTTGTGGGAACAGGTTTGTTCTGACAAGATCTAACCTGGAAGCAAACAGCACAACTGCTTTAGGGAAGTATAGTCTTACAAGAAGAGCAATTTGTTGCAAAAAGCATATTGCTGGTCACAAATAAATACCATTGTTCCTGTGCTTTTCAAAATAAAATATTTTGACAGAAGTAACTTGCTCTTTCTGCATTCTTTATGTAGGAATCACTGCTACTTTGAAGTCAGAAGTTGGCTTTGTTTATGTTCTAGTGCTCCAATGCAGTAACTTGATCGGCACAGTAAAGAGAGGTAGCAGTGCTGAGAGACCAAGAAGGTAAGTCAGTACATTGGTGTGTACTTCAGAAAATGATTTTCCACACAAAGTGAAAGAAAGTTGCACATACTTACTGAAACACAGGGAAATATCCCGCAACAGTAACTTGATTCAAGAGTAATAATTTGAAGAATCTTTATTGAAACATTCAGATAGTATCTAAAGAATGAAGCTCATTCCAACAAAACTACTGGTTTACACTTCCAAATATAAAAACATTAAAAATTAATCCTTGTGGTGATAACTTTATCCCCAACAAATTACTCTTATTAACATACTTCATTGCACCAAAGAAACCAATGAGGAAGACTAGTCAACTTACTTGTTTTCGCACTTTAGAAAAATTGCACTCTGATTTACATAAATTACCCCAACAGCAAAATTAACCTTGTTCAGGATCTAGAAGCTGAGAGTCAAATCAGGTGACAGTACAATTCAAAAACCCCAAATTTTGCAGATTATTGAAGTCAGTCAGTTACCACTACAGCCGTTATGGTGTTAATGTGTACCTTTTAGGGGGGAGGAGAAAAACCCAAACAACAAATGAAGCAAACTACAGTTTTACAGCAAAATCCAGTTCTAGAGGGATGGGATGGTTTTCCTCAAAATCTGATACCTTTGGGAAAGCAAGCTTTCCCTAAAGATCTCCTTTCCACAAGAGGCTCTGAAAACTTGCAGCAAAGTGGTTTAAGATAATTGGGGGGGGGGAGTGTAAGACTTCTACACCTTAGCTTCTCGTTTATCCAAAGCTTTGCTTGTGCATTAAGTAGTCCTAGACACTATGACCTTGTGCTGTAGTGTAAATAACCTATAGAATTTCTTTGAGTCTGTACAATTCCTACCATAGGTAAGTTACTGTTATTCAAAAAATAAGTGTTGAAACCATCACAAATGTATTGGTTTTTCAAGCTTTACTACAACTATCTTTAAAAATACACAACAGAAAGAACTCCAGTTACACTACATAAATGTGTTTAATAGTATTTGGTTTATAAATGGCGTGCAAAGGAAAATAACGGTGCCTTGGTGATTCCTTCCAGTGGCAGAAGCAAGAAGCCGTTCAGGCATGCAGAGGCACTGTTTCTTTCTAAAAGGCTCAGGCCTCCCCAGCTCCATCCCCACCGTACCCAGGGCCTTAGCTGAACACGTCAGGTCAGTCAACAGCAGGAAAAAAATGGTTGATGGTAAAGTACTACCAGTGACTCCTATATACACAGGCATCCCTCCCTCCTGCTCACCGCACCACAGCTGTTTGGCAATGTTCTTTGTAAGGTAAAAAAAGAAGCAAAACAGAGCTAGTGTGACTTCAGTAGATGTTTTGCAGGAGAAGCTAAACTGAATTTTAAATAAAAAAGGTGAACAATTGGCAGTTGATTTTAAAGTGTATTAACATAAAATAAGATCATTTTACAATTACTGGGTGCAACTGTATTCTGAATCTTGTGTATGGCTGATTGGTTAGCAACTATTAGCATGCTTAGACTCCTACAGGAAGGGTAACTGCCAATTGTTTTTACAAACGTTTATGAGCACTTAATAAATTTCACTAGTACTTTGGTGACACTGACATGTAGAGGATTAAAGCAACTGTAACAAGTGTATGATAAGACAAATCTCTGTCCCATGGGGGGGGAATTTATATTTGTGCAAAATCCCAGTTAATAAGTTACAGTAGTTATTACTGTACTAGTGTGTGGCACTGTTCACATTTCAAATGCATCATTACTACCCTGCCTCCCAGGGCATGAGCTTCCTCTGCAAAGTCTGAAATCCAGAGTCTGGATTTTATCTTTGACTTTCTTGTTCCTCTACCTTCATGCAGTCACGTGGTGATTTGTCACTTTGAATGTCCTCAGTGTCTGTCTTTGTTGCCTGTGCCACCTCCTTCTGCTCCTCTGGTGTTTCTGTCTCCAGAGGTCCTTGCTCTTGGCCAGGGGATAGAGTCGGGGGTCTCTGATCCATCTTCTCCAGGTCATCACAGTGGCTGACTGAACTGGTCTCACTGAACGCATCAGAACTTCTTAGAGACCTTTTAAAAATTTTCTGACCTGTAAAGTGTTTGAAGAATACAGTGCCAATGACAGCAGCAAAACCAAGATGTGGTATGCACAAGTTAAGTTTCAAAAAGTATCTGAATTTTACAACTGCAAAGAGATTTTATTTGGGTGCTAACTGGTACCCTAAACAGAGATGCGTATGCAAAGCAATAGCACCTGTTATTTCGTCCTGTGTACACAGAGACTGTCAAAATTCACCTGAAAGCAAGCTGCCAGCATGCCCAGTGAAGTCATTCTAGGGTAAAAACTTGCACTGAAAAAAAATCACAGGCTGGACCAGCTCAAAAGATGAGTTAAAACTATGGTTTTCCTGCCAGTCAAATCAACATTAATTATTAATACAATTACACTAAAAGGATCATACATTTACTAGATCTTCACCTTAGAATGATTTTGTCCACAGAATATTAGGTAGCAACAGAAATGCAGTTGCTCAAATACATGATTACACATTATTCATGCTCTTATTTCAAACAAAACCTTTGGCTTATTTACCTGCCAATTTTTAAAACTCAATAACCTCGTAATATCCCCGAGGAAGATTCCAGACTTCATGGGCAGTTGTCAGTTAATGGGATGACAACTTCCTGTAGTCCCAGGAAGAATTCTTGGGGAGAAAACTGATTAGAGTGGTGTTCTATGCCATGTTTAAATTAAGGTTTTTAAGGCAGACTTAAAGCACTAGAAGATAAGCTCTAGTTCCAGATACTATAAAAGACAGAAAATCATGTGGGTCTTCTTGTGTCCTGCAACTCAGACGGCAGGATGTCAAGTTCTAGAAATAAAACTAAGATGTAGAAACTTACCAGGAAGTCTTTGCTTTGCAAGGCTGGAAGTAGGAGTTGGTGGTGGAGTGGTGCCTGTTCCTTGAGCTTTTGATACATATGTAGATTCTGTGGATTCTAGAGAGCCTGCAGGTTTAAAAAAAAAAAAAAAAAAAAGAAAAAATGAGTTGAATGTAACACAAACTAGGCAAGTTTTATGCTCATCTGCATTTATAAGGTATGTAACAATCTTATTTTTAATGCACATTTCTGAACCTGCATGTGCTAGGTTGAGTTGAAACTGCCACTTGATGGTAATCCATTTCTGAGTACCTGGGGCCAGGAGTGCTGAGACTTACAAAGATGAATGAAGTCCAGCCTGCAGTCCTCTTCCCCGCCTCCACCGGGCATTTGACATGCTCCCAGCTGCAAGCTCCTGAGCAGTGCCAGCAGCAGGGCTGGCTGCCTATGGGGGACGGAAGGGTTCCCGGGGGAACCTCACTGTTCTCTGCCATAAGAGCCTACCAGTTGGTGCATCAAGAATTGGAAAGAATGACCCCAAATACAGCAGAAAGTCCTCCTCACCGTTTATGGAGACATACAGACAGCTGGGCTACTGTTCTAAGTCTGACAAGACACTTTGCTGAGTTCAGGAATATTCTTAAGAATGCCACAATTTTTGCAGTGAAACTTTGTAATTTCAGAAAGTATTATGTTAGTACATCAGTCTTAATTATGTAAAAGCTATAGACAGTTCTTTTCACATCACCAGACATGAATTACAAATGTATGAGTAAATAGTAGGCTTTTACATTGTAATATTCCATTCATTACTGTCTCCCACAAAGCCAGGTTCACGCTAGTCCTCAGCTGGTTTTAGCCTGTCCTTGTCAGACACCGCACTATTTAGCACGCAAACTCATACTTGATCAATGTGGCAATAGCCAGAGGATCTCTCAAACCAGGATTTCAGTCAGAGCCATCAGGTTCCAGCAGCACAGCAGAACAGCCGAGCGCCACCCTGCAGGCACGCTCAAGAGGATACGTGTGCACACACGTGGGGAAGCAACCGTCTAAGACCTGAGCTACCCTGCTAGCTTACAGATTTATAAACACCAAACCTTTGCAGCATATGTAGCCAAAAGTCACAGAAATTATTCCTCTATTAATAAATACCAGTGTTTAACATAGCTTTTTTTAATGTGACTCAACATGCAAGAACAAAATGTAAACTCTACAAGTGAGGTTAGAAGATTGAGTGTTACAAAAATAGTGAAGAGCATGTTCTTTTACATCCTGAGGGTGGATTATGTCACTCACAATCAAATCAGCACAAGAAAGGGTGTTGCAATTTTAGTATAAAATTGGAAACAGTTCTAACAACAGCACAACATGACTGCAGATGCACCGAGTCCTACCTGCTGTTAAATTAAATGTTCTTCCCTTTGGTGAGGCTTGGAATGGAGAAAACCAGTTCAGCACAGAGCCGACTACAGGTATTTGTCGTAGCAGTCCCTGCAAAGTACACAACCAAACACTGGCTGGTGAGCAAGTGACCTGTTGTGACAAATTATTTCAAGTTACCTAGATAACTAATGTTTATAGCCTTACCTCTTCCAGAAGTCGTTCTTCATTTGCTTTCTGAAGCTGAAGTTGTGCTTCCTGTATCCCTTTTCTAACAACTTCAGTCATGTTTTCCAACAGCTAATAAAAACCAGAAATTACATCATTTTATATATTATTTGGACTTGAAATTCTCTTTTTACTTCAGGTTTTGAGGATGTAAACACAGTAGTCAGATTTTTTTCTCATTTAAGGCAGTATTTGACAATCGTGATTTCATTATGACTGTAAATTAAAGAACGTACAGGCTGACCACAGGTTTTCTAGAAGATACACCCAGAGGACAGAAAGTAATTTTAAACAGGGATGGTACATATGTTTCTTTTACTTTGAAATGAGCCTGTGACCCAAATTCTTCAAAGATCTGCTTAGCACATAAGTGTTCATCGGATGCTGTATCTGACTGGGAGGAATTTTTAGGTTCATAGAGTACACTTGGGTTTGTAGAAGTGCCCAGGACTTAAGCCAGCCTCACAGTAAGTCTAACCAGGCATGTGTCAGTCTAGGTCCAACTTTGTTTTTCAAATTTAATATGCAACTGCCAATCTGATCCCCGTGGCATCCTGTGCCAGCATCAGTGATGTTTTATACTGCAAAGGACAAGCAGCTTACTGGGAGAGCTGTAGGGGCAATAAATGAACCAACCCAAGAGATCAAAAAACAAAGTCACAATTTTGTCTTGTGCAAGAAAAATGTCAATTTCCATAACTTAATATGATGCCCAAACTTTGGGTTACTGTCAGTTAATACAAACAAAGGAAAAAGAGGAAGCTGCTCCTTTTCGCTGGGGGAGAGGCAAGCCAGGAAGTGACCACCACAGCAAGCGCAATACCCCAAGGCCCCGACTACAGGAGGGAGTGGGACAGGATTGCATTCAGAGTGCAAGGAAGAACCCTGTGTTTTCTGGTCCAGACAAGATGTTTGTCTTAAATTTTGGTTCTGCCTTTTAGCATACTTATGTATATGTCCTAAGGGTCTGCTGATACTGGAGTAGTTGTTTTTTCTAAAAGCTTCCCTCTTGCGCAAAAAAACCCCATTGCTTATCTAAATGACGCAAGTGTTATTCTCACAGATCAGTTCTGCTTCTCAGTTTTGGATCAAATGGTGCAAGATCCTTTCAGTACCACAGATTTATTGTGGCTGGTTCCAAGAACTGCACCTTTCTGAGTCCTCCACTACTCTTTGTTCCTCCCTAGAAGCTTCAGGATCAGAGCAGCCCATATTCCAACACTTGGTTCCCAATCTCTCAACTGCAAGTTAAAAAACTGAAGGTACTCTACAGGCAAACCGTCTTTCATCTCACCCTCAAAGCAGCACAGGGAGTCAAGAGTGGGCAGAAAGTCTCCAGAAAGCACTGCTACCAAAATTTCACTGCCAAAATCAACATATTCCCATGGGCAGAAACATGCAAAGGATTTCCGAAGTTCTATTTATTTTTTAGGTAAGGAAATTAAATGCCCAACACGAGAGGAATGAAAGGACAGACACTCTTTTGTGATGCAGGCCATTTAGGAATTCTACTTTAGAGAACATCTGGAGACCTCTAATCAGGTAAATGCCTTTACACAAAGAAATTGCATCATCAACTTTATTACTTCAATAGGTAATTTGTAATTTCTGTTTTTAAGCCACCAATTTAAAATTTTTCACACATTTTAGGGCATAGTCTTATCTTAAAGCTGGTATATAAGCAATCTCAATCCCACTACATCTAGCAGTGATGAGAAACACCAGCTCACAATCAGCCCCCACCCTCCCTTTTGTTGTGGGTTGGGGCTTTTTTCCAACAGCTTAAATTTTAGTGACAAAAGGAGCCTATTTCAGTACTACTAAAGTTTTTCATTAGAACTACTGCACACAGGACCATGAACATAAATCAGGACATCCTCAGAATATCGTAATCCTGTAACAAAAGTTCTCCTCACACAGACACAGATTACTACTTCCACAGTAATTAATACAGTTTGTTGCAGGCAAGTACAATTTTTTTTACTTTCACAAAGAACACAACCATGTCCTAAAGCCAATATGGAAGGGGAAAAAAAAAGGTGCTGAAATGCTTTGTGATTTATTAACACATACTCTTGAATTTTCTTCAATTTCTCTTCCTGTTGCTGCAATAGTTTCAACTAACTCCGACACATCCAGATCCTCAGTTACCATGCCAATATAAACACAGTTCTTCTGCCCTCCAAATTCTGGACCTGTGAGCACAGGGATAATCAAGTCTTCATGAGGTACAAAAATGCATTCTCACAATAGGTGCAACGCTCATGTTTGTGAATCTGGAAATGCTAACACATACACACACACATGCATCAGTAATAAAGGGCAGTATCTGCATACACAGGTGTAAATTATGCAGACTAGAAAGTCAGCCCTGTGGGTTTTCAAAAAGAGAAAACATCTAAACAAGAAAAACAGTGGATATTTTATATAGCCAAGGAGTCGTATCATAAATATCAGTGTTGAATATGCTTCAAACTCATTACTTTCTGCCATTTACAGATTACTTGGTTCCACAATTCTAGGTCACCTAATTTTTGAAAGCTGACTAGAAAAAGATCAGAGTTCTGAGTAAGCAAATTAATATTATTTCAGCTATAATGTGGCACTATGTAAATGTGAATATGCTGCTAATTATCAAGAAAGTCATCTGAAGCTTTTAATCTAGCCACAGAAAGCAGTGAACAGGTCAGTGAGTTTTGAATCAGATCTGCTTTTCAGTAGATAGAGCACTAACTGAGAAGGCTCAGTTTACAAAGAGAACCCTCCAGCTTTTATTCTTTCTGACAAGGAAATCCTTTTTGGTCTAGTTGCTCATTTTGAGAAATATTTCTGAGAACATTGCACCTTGCTCACCCTGATGAACATTTACCAACTGGAACAGGGGTGAGGAGGAAACAAAGTTACAGATGTTGTTTCTACAGTAACCATACACCCAGCGGTGTAATTTAGCATTATAACGACCTATGTCCGAAGGACCTAATGAACCATTATAACACAGCCAGTAAAATGACTATTAGCTTGAACAGAACTTTAAATAGCGCAGTTACCCAAAGAAAAAGTGAGATCCGACTCCAGTTCATTTAATTTTTTCAGAAGTTCCATATTGATTTTTTCTAGTTCTTTTTCTTGTTTGCCATCATTCTTCCCATCACTGTGATAGTTGTATCTTCAAACCAAGCCAGAAGATAGTAATTTTACTTTACAGTACATACAAAAATATATACACATTTAGCATGTTTCTACAAACTTCCGTATTTTATGAACCGAAAACCTCAGAACATTACAGCTTAGATCAGCAAGTTTATTGGCATTTGTAATCGGAGATTTTGGGGTGGGACGAGCTTGCTGCTGCAAACTTAACTGAACACAACAGATGTCTAGGTAATATATTGATTGTACTTCAACTGTTTTGACTATATAGAATCTTTCCCAGAAGACTGCGTCAGAGGATCGGAACAGGCACTTGAAGGGTTTTTTGAAGTGGTATTCAGTACATAAGTGAATCTTATTATAGATAAAAATGTAAGTTACGCTTGGCTAAATACAGAAGGATGCACTTGCATATTACATTTCCATCTAACAGATCCACACTCTGCCTCCAATATTAGAACTGTTGCCCTAATTTTGCCGAAACAGCTCTTGAGCTTTTCTTTAAAAAAATAACAAAAGTAAACAATGTTCAAAAGGTAATTTTTTAAAAAGCACTCAAAAGCTTCAACTGGGTGCAAAGCCAGATAATAACCAGCAAACAATACATCCAAATCACCACTGAAGGGACCACATATTCCTTTCTGTTAATGCACAGTCTATCCAAATACGTAACAAAGAACATATTGGAAAATTTACCTTACAACACCTAATCCTGGCCAGCTAAGATCTTCAATATACAACAGGCCTACTGTTCTTCTCACTTCTTGCTCAAATTCCTCTCTCAGTTGCAGTGTACTTGTCAATACTGGTATCTTCATTTTTAAGCAGTCTACTAACTGATCAACATCTTGTATTTCAGTTCCTAAAACTAAAGAGCTGATGTGTTAGTGTGTGATAAAAGTGAACAGACATCACACAGATGTCTGAATTAAGTAATCTGTAAAGAAGCCACTCTAAGTCAATCATAAATATAATTACATAGGTCAAGATATTTCAAAACTATCTAACTTTTTTCTGCAGTTATCTATCCACTGATACATCAAAATGGAGAACACTAAGGATTTCATAAAAAGTAAGCTAATAAAAAGGATTTTCTGATGTTGCAAACTAATAAGGACAATACCCTTTTTCATTACATCAGTAGCTAGCATCAGAAAAATTCCCCTCCCATAGCCAGATCATGAATTAGCTTCCATGCTGGTTTAAAACAAAACATCACAGCATCAAGTAATTTTATTCTAAGATCTACTTTTCTGTGTACACCAGGATCCTCCCACGTCAGCATCAGGTGTTTTGATAGCCTAAGCCACTCACCCCACACAAGCTAAAAGGAGATACCATGCATCACCCTGAGCCCCTGCAAATTGCTCTGTGCATCTGCCAAGTCTAAAAGTACATACGCAGTGCTGGCTTAAACATGGAATTTAAGACACCTTCCAAAACACTGATTTTTATTCCTCTCCCCACCCTCCCAAATAATTATAGAAAACCCTAGAAGTTTAGTAATTTTTCTATTTAAGTAGCTATATTTTGAACACAAGCACCATGTCAGTGTTGAAACACCTGTGCAGAAAGGTCAAGCATCTTGTGTTAAGCAGCTGAGAGGAAGAATGGTAAGGATGATTTATCTTCAAATTTCTTTTGCAACTGTTAGAAACAAAGAGCTTCTCTCCTTGCTTTTCCTAATGAATTTAAAAAATAATCAGTAAAAGTCTTTCTCTGCAGAGGTAGCGAGGCAGTGTCACCCACAACAGCTGAGCTACCACCAATGCACCCATTGCCAAGGCACAACAGAACGACAAAGCCAAGATAGGTTTTTTTTTGTTTATATGAAAATCATCACCATAGGAGAATACACTAAAGAGTTTCTTGAGTATATCTGCTTTTACACCAGGAGATTGTTATAGCAAATCCCAGTTTTCACAAGTGGCTGAAATAAGTGAATGTTACCTGCAGAAGTCATTAGTGGGCTAAAACGCACACACGTGCCTTCATCTTCCAGTTCTACCACATCAACTCCACTGGCAGGAACCAGCTGTGCCAACTGCTCTCCTAGCTGAAGGGATACGGCACAGTTAGGACACATGCAGAGCACGACCTCCTGCAGTTGCTGACTCAGGTTAGACTTCCCACAGTTAAGGAGAACAAAATGCTAAACACAGTTTCCTGTATTTCTCAAAATCGCTTCTTGTAACAAAATAATTTAGCTTGCTGGTGATACAACAAAGTTGGACATATATTTAAAATTGTGATAATTCAGGATAAGCTACAAGTGTTACAAGTCAGAATTTTCTGCAAAATTGTCACTGTCATTAAGTATGCCATGATTACTACACAACTGATCCAAAATAGTTACGTGCTCAGCTCTCTGAAAACACAGGCTTCTAGAATTAATTCTCTTAAGATCCAGAAAAGACAGACTCTCTATTCATGAACACACAGACATTGTCAATGAAGCATCTGGCTGATTAAAGTTTTCACATATTCCCACAAGACCAAGGAAAAAAAAAAACACTACCAATGGCTTAAGATGCAGGAAAAATTTCAGTAGTAATTACATGTAGAATAATCAGAAATGTGAATGCAACTTTGCTTCAGAGGAATTTCATCTTTTAAATCCAAAATGCCCACTAATTTTGCAAAAGGATATCAGATCAAGAATAACTATCAAACTAGTCTACCAAAGGTTTTATAATTACTGATGAACCCCTGGAAGCATTCCACTGTCACTTCTTTTTTCGTAAAGAGAAAAGGCAGCCATTCTTACCCACTGATTGAAAGTATCATAAATGTGTCTTTCGTGGCTTATTATGGGGTGCTGAATAGTTGAGGCCTGTGCAGCATGTGAGGTTTGATCTGAATCCAAAGATACAAGAAACACAGAAGTGGATTTTTATTTACTTAATTAAACAAAAGGCAACCTAAAATTTAGATAAAAGACAATTACATTTCCTAGGTAACGTAACAGATCCACACGATGTGCTGGACATCAAGCAGACTAACAAGGACTTTTTTTTTAAAGGTATGCTGAACATGACAAATACTAGAAGTAAAACAGAGTTGAATATACCAGTTTTAAAAACAACCAGTAAAATACGTCTCTCAGGTTTGAGGTTCAAATGCCCCAATGGAAATAAAAACAATGTTTTCACAAAGAAAAATCCTGTTACAGCAGGCTGCAATATTTAATTTGAGGCATTCAGAAAAATACTAAAATTATTATGCACACATTAAAATAATACTAAAGATTTAAGAGTCTATTATACACATAAAACACGCAAAAATGGCCAAACATCTCACATCCTTCTAACTGAGGTGGGTGAATGCTCCCTAGTAAAGCTTTTCAAATAAATGTATCAGTGTACAAAGCAATTCACCAAGTCACTGGACCTGAATACATCCCGTTTGTGAGAGCAACCACTAATTAGATAAAACCAAAAACAATCCTCCCCCATGCCCAACACAAAAAATCCACAGACGATTAAAATCAATGCTCATAACAAAACTACCAAGTTTTCTAGCAGTCTTTTGCCTCATCCCAGCTGGACGTGTCCCCACCCTCAGAGTGTGCACATAGAAACATCACAACTACATCCTCTCTTGTAACCGAGAGGACAAAAATCCTTTCTTAGAGAGCATGTCTAAGTAACGATGTTCTGCTCAGGGCCACATGTGGCACGGCTACTGTATACCCATGACAGTATTTCCAGAGCTGTTCCTAATGTGTTCTGCTGTTTTTAAAATTATTGCAACAGCAAGTGTAATCAATAAAACAGAGAAACATGGTTCTTGCAACTAGCCACTAAGAGTTTAAAAGGAACAGAAAACCTGAACAAAACCAAGCAAGATCTTCCCCCATCAGTACATGCAAACATAGCTTGCAGCTTATGAGTGACTTCCATCATCTGCTCTCAAGATCAAAGTCATATGCAAATCTCTCCTCACTCAAGAAGGCAGAAAATTACTTGTTATGAAAATTTAACACACTGCAGTCTGTCCAAAAAAAGAAGCTATCACATGGTATGGATTCTAGATTACAACCAGCATTCACAACCATTTTAAAAGCATGTTACACAAGAGAAATGCACTACATAACATTTACCTCAAATTCATTTTACAAATTAGTAGTTTAAAAAACTATAAAGAGTGGGGTTTTGTTTTTAAATAAATCACATACCCCTATTTGAATATTCCCAGAAGAACTTGAAAACCACCACTGGTGAACTCAGTTCATCTTCAACCTTAAAAAAAAAAAGTATATATATATTTTCACAAATTTTTTAAAGATTTAACGCTGTGTATAATTCCTCAGACTGCTGAGCAAAGCTGATCATTTTGTTTTGACAGCAGTAACAATGTTCACATTATCTCAGTGTTAGAAGTTAACTCTAGGAGTGTAAGTAAATATATCTGTAAACACAGGAAAGTAAATCATTATTCAGTTAAAGCAGAATTATATTAATTTAAGGTATGCATAATTAACATTTGGGCACTATAAAGCAAGAAACCTAAGCATGTTCATTAGCAAATATACTGTATTAAATAGTTTATTTAGCTTTAAGTATTTTCAGATATTAACATTTTAAAAATTCTCTTGGAAATCGCCCCAGAATCATCGGAGAACATCAAGGAAGTTCCAGCAGGAATAAGATGATGATAATTGATCCTGCTTTGGGGATAGGAGAAGTGGACTGGGCAACTTCTGGAGGCAATCTGAGGCTGTATTTCACAATCCTAAAAATGCAAGATTTAGTTAAGTAGAAAGGGGAAGTGCTGCAGTAACTTGAACTCCCAAGGCCATTAATACTCTCAGAAAAACAATTTTTACCAAAAACGGTGGTTGTCACTCAGAATGATCCATGAATTATCTGTTGCCCCAGAAAACTAAGCTGAATATATTTTCTATACATCATCAATTAAAATAGGGGTGGGGCCAGGAAGGGAGAATAAAACCACCAAACCCTGTTGAACAGGACATCTCACAGAAACTGAATTTGGAATGAATACACTAGATGTAATTTCTAAAACTATTTCTGGTGTAAAAACCTCAGCTGGGATAATTTTTGTGTACAATTTCACAGGGCTCACAATATTATCTCAACAGCAGGGTAGGATGCAGACAGAATGTATTAGAGAGGCTTATGGAAACTGGTTTCATAAATGTATTACTGAACAACTCCATGTTTTAAATGGAATTAAATCAACCTCTGGAAACAATTTCTGGATACTGTTCTGTCAGCTCCACTGAGTGCATGAGTACGCAACAATGGAACAAATACAATCTAGAGGTGACACACAACGAAGCCATACTATTTCACTGAAGACCAGAACTTAATTAGAAAGATACCAAGCATCTTCAAAACAATGGCCATGATTTAAGTAATATTTTAAAATATTTTTTAATCAAAGTTATTCTTATCATTTAACAAGCAAAGACTAAGCTATACCACCAAAGTATTAAATGTAGACTGTACCGAAGTTTTAATGAAATCCAGGTTTTTCAAGTTTTCCAGCAACCTTTGACTCTAAAAGACCACAGCAGAAGGGAGACAAAGGGAAGACACAAACACACCGTTTTAGAAGTTGACAATTATTCTGAAAAACATTGAATAGTCACTACCATTTCTGAATAAAACCCTACAACACATCAGAGATTCATCCAGTTCTTATTTGTAAGTTTAGAATGTAACGGAAAAATATTTTCTGTTTTCAGTAAAACACTGACTACAAAGCATTTTTTATTAAAATAAAGTCTTGGTGTATTTACTGATAAAGTTCCAGAGATACTACAACTCCGTTGACTAATGAAAGCACAGTGTGTAGCAAAACAGTTCATCTTCTCAAAGCTACCATAGCAACTGGTTATGATGGCTTTCTAAATTATATTCATTAGAAAAGACATTCTTACATTGTGGTTTTAGACTATTAATAGGCTATCATAAAAGCTAAGATCAGTCTTAGATGACACAAAATCTTAATGACTAAATGATACTTTGTCACTCTTTTAGATCTTTTGTGCCAATAGCTTCTTCGCTATTATGGAAACTTTCCATTTCCGTTTTGCCCTTCCTTGAATTTTTTGTAAGTGCTGTACCTTTAAGGAAAAATGTTTTGCATATAAACAATGCATTTTTTAACTAACACATTATATTGGACCTTAATTTTTACTAGGGTAAGAACTCAACTTCAGAAATAGCACACTTGCCACTACCTGAAGAAATATTTTGAAGTACTTTTTGTCAGGCATTTATAATTTACTGTTACTTAAATCAATACAATGCCAAGTAGAGCAGGAAAATAAGTCTTCCTCTGAACAGCTTTCAAGCAAAATAGTTAAAATAGAGAAGTGACCAAAAAAAGGAAGTGATTATGTTACTGTTTAGAAAGAATAAAGATTAAGTATTTCTCATTAAAAAACCTAATAAAACATACAATCTAATAGTAAAAGCACACTCCTCCTCCAAACACTTTACTCTGCTTTTGTAATTTGTTTGTAACACAATACGAACCAATATGCTATAGTGTCAACAGCTAGAGTATTTTTAGTTAATTCTTCTACAACGCATCACAATAATCAAAAAGATGCATTAACAGCTATTATAAAAATGTTCCTAAGTATAATGGTGTTCTGTGATAGCCATCTGGATATTGCCTGTACTATTGTTGCTACCTGAACTTTGTTTCTGCTGGTGAGGATTCTTAAGAACAGCCTCTAACCCATACTCAAAGAAGCAAAGTATCCATAAACAATGCGCCAACAAGCTGCTCCTTACTAGTTGTGAGGCATGCTTTATCCTCTCCACAATCCCATCGTGGCCCAGGTACTGCAAGGACAGCCACAGTGGCAGAGCACGGAGCTTCTCTACAGGCTGACTTGATGTCAGCCCAGCTGCTAAGGACTAAAGAGGAAAATAAACAAGAAACAAACCAGTATTAACCTCTCTTCAATTACTCCGTTTTTGCCAGCTTAGGGACTATGTCACATCTCAAACAGGGGAGCTTTTGCAAATTATAATTTAGATGCTTATGAAGAACAAGACACTACACCATGATCAAAATGAAAGTTTCAAGATCTTGAGAATAATGACTGAGAGGTTGAACATACCAAAGATGGATCCTCATGTCTGTAGAGTGTCACTGCAGGTACAGCCGGGAGGCCCAGCCAGGAACCCAGAGTAAGAGTCATGCTGTCACATTTTGTAGCAGCCTGAAGTTTATTACAATAAGCAGAATATAAGCCATATATATTTTGATTAGATCATGACCTTACAATCTAGAGCACATTATTAACCTTCTAGATATAGTAAAACATACCAGTACAGAAGAGGAGACATAACCCAAAGCCAAAGTTGCCAAATTCACACTAGAAGAAGAAAGTGGTTTTAACACATATTAAATACGTATTAAGAGATAGCATTTTAATCTTCAGTTTAAATATTTCACCTTGATGTGTAAAAGGAGGTAATTTTTGTTCGTATATTTTTCATTAACAATGCAGTAGATGTTGCTACTTGGTATTCCAAGACTGAAAACCCAGAAGTAAAAATCCATTTCAATCTAAAAATGTTTCAGTCCAGCCTTTGGGGAAATCATCCCCTGAAGTCCTACCCATCATTCAGCATCAGTTTGGTGTCAGAAATAAACAGCATGCAAACGTGACACCAAGCAATGAAATATCAGGAGAAGCAGCATCTCCAGGCTCAAAAAAATAAAATCTTAGAGCACTGGAGTCTTCATTAACATTGTCTAACTTCTTGGAATTTCTTTTCCTCTTGGTTTAATCCTCCTCCCAGTTATGCTGCACTGTACTTGCAGCAGTCTTCTCAACAACCTTCATTAAAGTGTCATCTTTTCCACACTCATTTCATTCTCCTTTCTCATTCTCTGTATGTGTCCCCTGACTTCTCCTATAAGGTCTTTTTATTTGTATTCCAAGCTCTTTAAAGCAAGGGCAGATAAGATTACCATCCGAGTAAAAGTAATCACTAGCCTACACTGAAATAACCACGCCAATTGTTTTATATATACAGGAATAATTATCTCATACAGTAACAAAATTACGACCATACAAAATGCTTAGTAAGACAAAAATAAAGATGGTCCTATGGCTATCTACTAACAGCTAACCAGCTGTAAAATCATGTGCTGTCCATTAGTTAGACTTTTTAATGAATACAGTTATACAGAAATAAATTTCAGGTTTCATACCCTTCTACATGGAGCCACATATTATACTGCTCACAAAGTTCCTTCAGTCGGCCAAGTTTATCTGTGTGCCCAGCACCTGGTGTCCCTTTGTAGAAAAGGAAAAAAAGGCAATGACAAGGGATAAGCATGCAAACTAGGACTCTACATAAAAGGACCTCTTGTACTGTTGTCAAAAGTCACACAAGAGCTGGAAAGAGGATGTTTAAAGAGAGCCCACTACACAATATTTGCATCTGGTTCATCATGACTCATGAACAATAGGAATTCTAGACAAAAGTAAAAATACTTGTTTTGCTTGTCAATATATGTGAAAAATACTTAGAAAATTAGATGTCCTAGCCACTAAAAGACTCAGCAGCCTCAGATAAGAAATGCAGACATTTTTACTATGTTCAAAGTATGATCTCAACTAAAGGAAACAAAATCAAAATTAACATCTCAGATATTTTTCCAAGTCCAAAGCAAGTCACAGTCACCTCCTTCATTCTTTCTTCAAACAATGAGCAGTTCTGTTTAATTAACTAGAAGAAAAATATAATTTTTAAAGCTAAAGTTGACGGCACATCCATCAAAAAATTCTGACATGTTAATGTGAAACTCATTTTCAAGAAGAGATTTACACTCACTAAAATAAGTTCTAGTCATATTAATACATCAACTGACATGAGCAGAACCATAGCAGTACAAGCCAACTTTAAATCAGTTAAATAAAAATCCCTTTAGACAGATAATTATTGTGTGGTTGTTAAGATATTTCCTGATATTTCTTGACATGCAACCACTAAACTGTTTAAGAAAATGTATTTTTATTTTGGATTTTATATATTCATGAAATAGTGTGCTTTTTTTATTATTGTTTGTCCATAGCACTTACCAGCATTGGCCACAAGCAACAAAGGCAGTTTTCCAGACTCAACATCATCTTTGATCACTCTGTCCAACAAAGCAACATCCTGTTATTAATAAGAAAAAGATACGTATTTATAAACATGTTTGTCAAACAATACAGAATTGTTTCTGAACTGAAAAAATGCATTAAGAATAAAAATGGACAGCATTCTGAAGTTCTGGAAAACAGTATCTTTGTGGCTTACAGTTTCTTCTTCTCAAAGGTAAAATAACCTGAATGTCAGTTAAAGCATTTGTGAAAAATACAATACAAATACATCATGTAGATTTGTATTGTATTTCTAGAATACACATATTCTGGAAATCTTGGACTAAACAGCACCTTACTATATGCCATTAAAAATATCTTGCAAATGACAAGACCAAGATACAAGCTGCTGGCTTTTTAGAAGATTTCCATCTATGATCTGTACAACTATAACAGAGAAGACTTAGAGGTTTAAAAAGTAAGCACATTAATAAGCTTTTCCTAACAACTTACTTGACATTAATTTAATGAGGCTTTAAAAAAAAAAACCACACCAAAAACCCAACCAAAAAAAAAAACCCAAACCAAAAGAGCTCTTAAGGAAAACAAACTTACCATTTGGTGTTGAGATCCAAACATAGTGTTACAAGGCACACGGCACATGCAAGAAAGGGGTAACCCTAGCTGCAATAAAAATGATGGAATTTCAACAACCGAGACATAGTCATTTCAAGTGTTCACAGAAATAGACAGAGTGACACAAAAATAGTAAACACGACAATAAAAAGCTGGATATTACACTGCAAAGTAAGTATCCTGCTAAAATTTATAATCAAATTAATAACAGAGAAAAGAAAGCACAGGAGAAATTGGAAAAAAGCAACAGTCAACTTTAGTTAGCACGTCAGCTGCATTCGGTTTTTCTAATGAGATACCTGTGCCCTGTACAACAGCCTAAACTCAATCCTCTTTCTTGGCTCCCCCTGCAATTAACATATCTATAAGCAAACATGTGCTTTGTGCACAGGCCATGTTCCACTGGAGGTTCACAGTCACTTTACTACTGAGTAGAGAGCAATCTGCCTACTTCGATCCTGTAGCTCAGCTGACTATTCATGCTGGTAAATCTGAAGTTCTTCCTTTGATATGGAGGCAACTTCCAGATAACTTTTGTATCATTAACCTGAGGGGAGTTGGGGAATCAAGGACTCCTACATTTTGATCTTTAACTTGGAAGATCACTAGACAAGTGAAATCTAGTTGATCGTACTCATCACTGAACCAAAGATTCAGCAAATTAAAAGAAATACAGTAACAGACTAGTTTGTTTTTATCCTTTAACAGAAATTGAATTAATGTCTGATTACTCAGTTCCAGTTGTCTGCTCTACAATATACACTATTTCTCAAAATCTAAGATAAAATGCTACTATTTTTAAATTCAGTGATCACCTTATAAACAAAAGATAAAGCACCACTGTTGTTAGCAGGATTTACTCTATACTCAGAAGCAAAAGGCTCCCAAAATACTGATTCTTAGCAGTATTTCTTGTATCAAGATGTTTCAGTCAATAACTACATGCAACACTTGGCTTACCAAAGACACCAATTTATTCCAGTGAACTTTTACCACCTACTTGCCAAGTCATTTTGGCTGAGACAAGTTCCATCTACAATACCATTTTTATCTCTCTTCAATCTACATTTTTAACCTGTTAGTAGTACCTCTGCTTGCTTTCTCCAAAGACTTGAAAAACAAAGGCCCTAAGAACTTGACTCTTCATTTCAGTGCATGTTAAGTTTGAAAAATATCACTAGTGCACTGAATGTTAGATATGTAATAGAAGAGTCTGTATATAGCCTCAGTTAGCTTATTTAAGTCTACACACTTTCATGCAAATAAACAGTTGGCAAAACCAATAAGTTTTAAACATAATTAGGAAAAACTGGGCTTCTTTAAAGTGTTGGGTTCTGGGGGCAATCTTGCTATTCCAAACAAGACTTTCTGAAATGGGATCAGCACAGTCTACTTCTCCCTCAACTGTTTTCCTTAAAAAAAAAAAAATATAATGGTTATTGAAAATAAGAATAGAGGGGCATCATTCAGTACAAATTTTACAATAGCTCAGTGTTTGGAAATCCAGTATGTTTGGGCTTGGGTCTTTTTCACCATGACCAACAGCTTATGTAAAGTGCAATGCAATCAAGAAACAATCACTTGTTTACAAAAAAAGAAAAGTTAGCATGTAGGATCCTTTCACTGGAAATATTCAGAAAATTTCTCTTCCTCCCACTGTATCATTGCAGCAAAACACAGACTGTAAATGCAACCTGAAAGTATTTTTTCCAGACAAATGTTTTTAATTTAAACATACAGTCCACTACAGCTACTGAGGTTACCCCTAGTATGGACTTTGCTTCATTTGTCTATGTTTTATAATTAGGTTGGAAATCACAATTAATGAAGCAATACCAACACACTGTATAACATTTTTGTATTACTAGCTTGCAGATGTTTGGCTGGCATCAAAGTATGGTTTCACCTCGGACTTCCTTCCCCTCCCACCCCTTGCTGTGTTGCTTAGTCACATTGCTATTGTTTCTACCATGAGGAAAAATAAGTGAGTTTCCAAAATCACTGAAGTTATGCTTTTCCTAAAATCAACTTTTTTGAGGCCAAAGCTCAGTCCTCATTCTTCAAAATGCCTCTTTTCATACTGCGTTTCAACAGGCAGACACATCACCCCAAGTCTTAGAAATGTATATAATTTTATAAGCTATAAAAAACTACTACGTCCACAGAAGGCAAAGAAGAGACAAGGATGAAGGGAATCCGGTCATGAGGAACACTGATTAAGTGAGTGTGTGGAAGGAACAAGAGAGATGCAGAAAGAGCCTGCCAGCTTGCTGAATACATGTATTCAGTCAACATAGTAGCATTGGGAAAAATCTCAAAAGGAGCTTCACTTCTAACAGTGGAAGTTCCAGGCAAACACATGGATCTAAAGGAAACCTTTTACTGGTCCCAACCAATTTACAAGACTGCTGCCCGTAGCGTACCAGACTGTACTGCATGTACCAGACTCTTGCAGGAAAAGTGTGAATCTATTTTTAAAATCTAAGTTTCAAGTAGGCAATATGAAGCCAGGTAGGTTCTACTTGCAGCTAAAACCCCAACTGATTCACTTTACCTGATTGCAGAGAGCTTGGCCCAAGCCTGTTCTAGCTGCAGAACTAATGTATATGACAGGCTGCTTTGTATATAGTACGTTAAATCCTTCTATAGTATAATCTTCATAGCGTGTGTGGATAACAAGTCGACAGATTTTTAGGAGACCTTCACGATCATCCTCATGATAATATGCTGATCCATTTTCATATCTGCAAGAAAAGTCAAGTAAATATGACCAACAAAACCAATAGCCAGTTTAGTGACTAAAATACCACTGACCAGCAAAGGAGCTCACAAGAGGACAAAGAAGAAACAAAACCCCTTTTTTTTTCCCCAGGATGAAGTAGAATAGAAGGAAACTTTGATGAGACAGGCTGAGATTAACAGTGAGGGAAGCCTAGTATATATTTTCATTTAGACTCAGAGATAAATAAGAAAGAAAAAACACCTAGGTTCCTAAGGATTGCCTTCACAGAGTTCAAAACCTTGCTTACTAAGAGCAGAGTGGGGGAGGAAACACACAAAAGGCTTAATTTGATTTTAATATATATGTAAATTCCAGACTGTTAATTTTAAAGAGAATGCAACCTGACATTCTTTAAGTTAGTAAAATTGGAAAGAGACACATGAAGTAAGGTAAATGGGCAGAAACTTGCAAACTTTATTATGAAATCACAAATCAAAGTATTTTGTAATACCCAAAATTACTGACATCATTTGTATTTTAGAGAGTTTGAAAATAAGACCACAGTTCAGTACAATCTATTCAGCAAACTGCAAGACAGTTTTCCAGATGTTTTAAATACATGAGTTACATAAATGAAGTATATTTTTTCTGCGGGAATATTTTAATGATTTTATAGCTATTTTGCCTTCAATCTGATTTATTAGGCATGTTTCCTTGGGGCTCATGGGGGTGTGACTGTGTGTGTCTGCTCCTTCCCCACCTTTTTTAACCCTTCCAGAAATCAAACTCTGATCAGCACATTAACATTTATAGCCAAGAAATGGGAGCAAAGTAACCAAAGAAGAGATAAGGTACAAATGTTCCACATTGAGTGCAATCCCTCAGCTGTCTTAAATATAGAAAAGGAAACAACAGTGAAAGTAGTAGCTATGTCGATTTATTAAGCAGCTTGCAAGCTAGATTCTTCTTTTAGCATTTTTGTGTAACACGTAAGTCAGTGGTCTTGCACAATTCAAGAGTGGCATTTATCAACAAATTTACATAAACGCCCTAGAACACCTTAGGTTATCACAGACTATCTGATGCACAAATACTGCTGAGTATTCCAGAGTTAAACTCTAGAATGACCCACATGCAAACATTTACTTCACCTTTACACAACAGTTCTATGCTCTAACATGGGCAAAGGGAAAATCCTCTAGTGTTGCTCACAGCCACAAAAAAATGTCAAGAAGTATGAAACAGTTCACCACACGGTATTTGTTCAATGCTGTTGCCTATGGGTCACAAAACTTTGGGGACCACAGTTCAATAGATACCCAGTGTTAATCACAAAATCAGACTGTTATTGAGTATTTGATTGAAAACAGAAATATTTCTTTTTGTTCACCATGCCATTCAGAAACAGCACTAACACACTCCCTATATACACATACATTTGTCAAAACAGCTGGATTACCTGCAACTTCTCAAATTTCATCACTGCACAAGGTGTCAACATTTTTAAGTCAAAGACAGATAATCATTGAATTTATAAAATAATTCTGATAGAGGTGAGCCCATCAATGTAAGAAAAATCCTTTGTAATTCTAACAACTAAATTTGGGTTAACCTCAGTTATATTTTTTCCATTTTGTTTTGCACTGTGCTAAAAAAAATATCTTAAAAAAAAATCTCCTTAGTAGCACTGGCAAGATTTTCTGAAAGATACAGTATCATGGGGGAGAAAGTGTTTGTGGTTTGGTTTTTTTTTTTTTTTTCCAGGAAGAAAAAAAGGACTTTCTAATCAGTGAATCCCCCCCACTCTAACACCCCCACACAGATGATTTCCATTCTTCTTCTCTCACGGAAGAGTTTAAGTTATCTATGCTACACGACGAAACGGGCATTTATGAAAGATTTCGCTGTACTGCAGATTTCAGTAGTGTCAACTACCATACCTGGAAAAACATACCAGATCCAGGAAGAGCAAAGAAGTAGTTAACTGAAAACATCTTTTAAAAATACTAAGTACCCCAAGCCTCAGCAACATAGCATATACCTCAAGAAACAAGAATTTAGTTAAATGTTTGTCCAACTGTATATCTGCAACTGTACTTTGGCCCTCAGCTCTACCATACAGTCCTTACAAATGGATTTTTACAGCAACAATGTTCCTGATATTCAAGTGTCTTTTTTTTTTGAATTATGTAATGTTTCAGACCTTTCAAAGAATATTTGTAACTTTGTGGTACATTGGTTTCTTTTGTTGACGTTCTCAGTCCAGTCACACATATTTTTAAACAATTATCACTACCTAGTCATACATAAGTTATTCACAGTGACTCACCTGAAAAGCCTGCAGAGCCAGAGAGTAGTATCAGAAAGGATCCTTGTTGTAAGTTTTCTCAGTCTTTCCCTGTCCAGCACCGATATATAAGCAGCCAGACTATGTCCCAGTAGAGCCATGTGACCCTGTTCACCAACATTTTGAAGTCTGCAAGCCAGAACAGAGTAACTGCCAACTAAATACAAGCCATGAACATTACAGTATTTTTAGGTTTGTGTGTTTTTACTGTAGAGTGGCAGGATTTGCTGACATGCAATTTCAAATATTTAGCAGAGAGAAGTACAGTATATACCCCAGTCACCTTCCTGCCATTGGTTATTACATACTAAAATGTCAGTGCAGACAAAAGCACTTCCACTTCACTTGGCCTGGCTGCTTACGATAACCCCTCAGCTTTCTTAGCCAATCAGCTAGCACGAGTTGGAACTAAGCACCTTATCTGCATCGGGACTTTAAAGTGCATTAAACACAAACCTTTCTCTCCTCATGCAGAGAAAACTCAGGAGACTTACTATTCTCTTTAGAGGCATAGCTTTCATTGGTCTGTTGGAGCTTTTTTGGTTTGTTGGGGCTTTTTTGTTTGGTTTTGGTTTTTTTCTCTCCAAACTGTTTTTCAAATGTTAGTTTTCAATAATCTTCTGCAGATTAGTTAGCATTATTTCCATTTTACAGCAAAATGGAAACAAATTTTATTTCCTTTTTCCTGTAAATTCTACAGAGATGGTAAAAAAAATTATTGGTATTCAAAATTTTGTAAGACTTCCAGACTTAAAACAACTTTTAGAAAGTAGAACACAAAATGAGCTGTCACATCAGAAACAACTCCCTTGTATAATTCAATTCAGTAATTATTGAAAGCTTTATCATTTTAAGAAAGCCAAGCCTAATGCATTATTCTGGTTCACTATACAATATAAGTTGCCCTTAAAAAGTTACATGGTTGCACAATATCGTTACACTTTAAAACACTTAAATGTGTAAGTTCTATAATAATCAGAATATAACCAAATCAGGTATCTTCCACATACAATAATTCATATTGGCTTTACCGGTAGGCCTGCGAAGCTTCCTCTTCCTCCTCTCCATGCATGAGGTTCTGAACTAACTGAAGTATGCTCACCATATCCTGGCCACTGGTATACCCGGGAGGGGAAAACAAAAACCACAAAAACAAACAAACAAACAAAAAGGTAAGTACCAGCATCTAACAAAGAGGCCATCTGGGACACTGCATGGTAAGACCTGAAGACAACACTGCACTTTTACAGAATGCTGAGTATAGCAACAAAAACGGTTCCTTGCTCTCAGAAAAAACAGATCATGACAACAAGGTTGCTGAATCAATTAATTCAAAACCCTACTTAATTATAGTATGAACTCACTCACAGAAAAACATGTCTACTGAAATCTGAAAATTTGGACTGAAAAGTCTGACTTGACAACATTTGATTGCTTATTGCTACACAGCAAAGTAAGGTAATAGCTAAGAATCCAAATTTCTCTTCACATGATCCAGCTTCAGCTCCCAAACTCAGCACATCTCAAACAATTACATACAAATATTAGTTTCTGGCAAACAAAAGCTACATTAGCTTCTGACATGATGCACTCTGACATGGTAAAACCGGAAAAGACCCACAACACTTCAACTTGTATAATTCCAACTAAAATTCACAGTAGTATAAGAACTTACACTCTTGACAGTTGAGATTTTATTCTTAGAAATTTTAATTCAGTGTCTCCACCCAAAATAAAGTTTAGTTTATGTACCTAAAAGACTTACACAGATTTTGCAATCCTTTCTGAGGTATTAGCTTGGGCTCCTGTGGGACCATCTTCCAAAAAGGCTACAACCAATTTAAATCTTAGTTTTTAGGTACAATGATCTTACTTGCCACAAGAGCTCTGTATAATTTTTTAAGACAGCTGTGCTGGAAAGGTGGGGGTTTTCTGTTTTGTTTTTGTTTTGTGGTTTTGATTTCTTTTTTCCAATGTTTTCTACCTTACCATTCTCAGTTATTTTTTATCTGGGTGTTTTAATGAATCTTTATTCTGTAGCACAATTTTATCTATATTGACTTTAACTCTTAATCACAGCCGTAGGCACCAATACTTCATTAGATTCCAACAATTAAAAATTTCAGTCACCAAGGACAAGTAAACTTCTTTCTTTTTCCTATGTGAGTATGGAAATAGTTGCTATGATGGTAATTTTTCCCTACACGAGTATGGAAAAAGTTGATATAGTGCCTGGCCCTGGCCAATGTTCATGTTTGCATGTATTGGGTTTGTGGGACAAGGTTTTGGTAGCGGTGATCTACAGGGGTGGCTTCTGTGAGAAGCTGCTAGAAGCTTCCCCCATGTCCGATGGAGCCAATGCCAGCGGCTCCAAGATGGACTCACCACTGGCCAAGGCCAAACCCATCAGCAACAGTGATGGCACCTCTGGGATAACGTATTTAAGAAAGGAAGAAAAAAAAAAAAAACCTTGGGGGAGCAGTTGCAGCCCAAGAGGAGTGGAGACACCCAGGTCAGTGAGGAAGGAGGGGGAGGAGGTGCTCCAGGCGCTGGAGCAGAGATTCCCCCGCAGCCCGTGGTGCAGCCCATGGTGAAGCAGGGTGTCCCCTGCACCCATGGAGGGGAACGGTGGGGCAGATTCCACCTGCAGCCCAGGGGGGGGAACCCACGCCAGAGCAGGTGGGTGCCTGAAGGAGGCTGTGACCCCGTGGGAAGCTTGCGCTGGAGCAGGCTTCTGGCAGGACCTGTGGCCCCCTGAAGAGAGGAGCCCACGCTGGAGCAGGTTTGCTGGCAGGACTTGTGAGCCCATGGGGGACCCACACTGGAGCAGTTTGGGAAGAGCTGCAGCCCATGGGAAGGACTCACGCTGGAGAAGTTTGTGGAAGAGTGCAGCCCATGGGAGGGACCCCACACTGAAGCAGGGGAAGAGTGTATGGAGTCCTCCCCCTGAGGAGGAAGGAGCGGCAGAAACAACATGTGATGAACTGACCACAACCCCCATTCCTGTCCCCCTGCACTGTTGGAGGGGAGGAAGTAGAGAATTTGTGAGTAACGTTGAGCCTGGGAAGAAGGGAGGGGTGGGGGAATGGTGTTTTAAGATTTGTTTTATTTCTCATTACCCTACCCCGATTTGACTGGCAATAAATTAAGTTACTTTTCCCAAGCTGAGTCTGTTTTGTCTGTGACAGTAATTGGTGAGCAATCTCCCTGCCCTTATCTTGACCCACACACCTTTCATTATATTCTCTCTCCCCTGTCCAGCTGAGGAGGGGAGTGATAGAGCAGATTTGGTGGGTACCTGGCATCCAGCCAAGGTAAACCCACCATACTGCATTAATATAGAAGTTGCTTGGAAAACAAACACGTCACAGGCATTTTACAGATTCTGAAAAGTAAAGAACATTATCTAAAAATTGCTGTTGCCTACCTGCCTTGGAGTGGTCCAGGAATATCCTTCCGTGCATACTTCTTTTCATTTTCCTCCTCCGCTTTTCTAAGTAAAAGACACGAGAATAAACTATGTATTTAGTTTGTGTTTTATAACATCAAATATACAGTTCACTTTGACTTGCAGAAATACATACTGACGTGTTTGCAATGTATTTCACTGACAATAGTTTCATAAATAAATCAGATGAGACCAACACAAAAGTTTAGCTCAGACTGAATTAAAGAGTTCCTGAGGGGTTTTTTTTAGTTCTTTAACAGAAAATGTCAAACTTACAGAAGAGTCTCATATATATAGGAATTAAAAGTTACTCGCACAGTAATAAGAAATCTAACATCTCTGAAAAAACAAACTTGCTGGACTTGCTCTATTACAGAACATGCATAAAAATATGTACATTTAGTATTAATATCCCATCATTTGAGAAACAATGATGATTTGTATAGGTGTAAGCTTCAGAATGACAATATGACCTTAAACTACTAGGAAAATTAGTTCTTTCCTGCTTAATGACAGTGACATTAATCACCTTCCCCTTAGTACAAACAGTTATTGTTTTTGTAGTTGTCATCCTTTGCACGTACCTTTGACTGTCTTCTAGCATCTTCATTGCTTCATTCAGATTCTTTCCCATTTCTGCTAGAGTAGGGTCAACCATCTTTCAGTGAAAAAGATAACAACTTTTAAGAAAAGACCAAAAAATATTTGTCTTACTACCATCCCCACAACACCCTCACACAAATTCATGCATCAGCCAGATTCTTTTAATTAGTCTGTGTGTACTCATTTAAAAGTATGTTGAATATCCTGAACTCAAAATATATAAAATGAGAACAAACTATTAACCTAAAATAATCCTAAAGAAAACTCAGTTGTGATGTGGATTTTATTATCGATAGATCCGAGTTTTTTCTCCACATGGAAAGTCAGGACTTTTTCTGATGAATAATGAAAGAACGAACATCAGAAGGCAAGAAGGATTTGAGAAGTGCAAGGTGTTCAAGTAAGTGCTCATTATAATGCTTTAGCTAAAAAATTAAGTATGTTCCACTGTAGTCCAACTGAACTGAATTTTCTTTATCATTCTTTATCATAACCATTCTACACCAGCAAGAAAACTTCAACTATTCCCTTAAATGTAAAATTCACATGCAGTCTTATCCAAAATAAAAACCAAACCAAACCTGCTAAGCGACACCCTAATCTTTCTATCGAGTATGGAAAACAGATTGATACCCCAAATACAATCACAAGTCTTTCAGTAGCAAATCTCATTTAGAAATTATCCTTTTACTTCACCTGAGAACTCATGTTTCTGCACCGAAGAAAACCATTACCATATCCCTCAGCTGAGTTGGCTCAACAGTCAGCTCTCATGATGTAGACTCTCATTAAAAAAACCTAGCCCCTCTGCCATAATAGGAACGGAGAAAAAAACCCAAACCACCCCACCACCAAGCGAGAGCACAATCAGTGGATACGTACAACACTATTCTTACAAGAAAGTTACCTTCTAGAAAAGTTGTTTGGGAAGCTAAACAACTGAAAAATCTGATCAAGGCAGGTTTTAGTCATTGAGCATTTTGATGCAAATTCAGGGGGAAATTTGCATCATTCTCTTTTTCATTTAGGTTACCAGTTCAACTATAAGTTATTCAAACATGTTCAAGTAATAATTCCTAGAAGAGGTTAAAAACCCCAACACTTCTTACCTAGAAAAGACAAGAAGAAATCATTTAAGACTGCTCTAACAAAGACAGAAATAAAATGGCAGTCTTCCCTGCTTTTTCCCCATTCAGGTTTCCCTGTCAAACTTTTACAACAGCAGTTTTCAAAACAGATGAGAAAACATCTAATCCAAATACTCTTGTAAATCTGTTTTTTTCCTATTTCTGCTACCTTTAAACCAATTTTTAATCTTAACTTATTGGAGAGATGCCCTTTAACTAGACAAAAGAGTAGAACTGACCTGCAGCAGGCAGCTTAAGGAAGACTGACATGCAGAAAAGGCTTATCTTCCAGCAGTTGCAGCCCTCTAGCTACACAAAACAGGTCAAAAATCCTGGTTTCACTGCTGAAACCCAGCAACAACAGATACTTGTTAAAGAGCCTGTCAGGATGGAAGAGCTTTAAAAATCATTGAACTTATTTCCCCTGAACCAGTGACAAGTTCAAAGACAAGCAGTATTTTCCAAAAAACTGCTTTTGCTTTGAAGAAGTCTCTTTTATGAACTTTAACCCAAGAAGCCTGGCAGAAGCTTGTGAGACTGACACAAGAGATCTGGACAGGAATATTTATCCATTTAAGGATTAGATGCCACCTAGAAGCTTCCAGAGAATGTGAAAGGTATCATCTGGCAGAGTCTGATTTACCTATAGTGGTCGATATTAACCTGTATTTGAAAAATAAATATACCCCCATATGAATGTAGAAGGTAACACCACTGATAAGACCCATCACATTAGTCAGCAAAAACCTCTAAGGTACTCAGATGACCCTGTTACAGAGTCTTTCCTCCCTTTCTCTGTTTCCCAAATCTCCTGTAAGCATAGCCTCCATAAATTCAACATCAACCTTTTTCAAAAGACCAGCCCACATACCAAAGCCTCTAGCAGTTAACCCTTTAGACTGCTGCTAAGGTTGGGGGGTTGCTAAGGGGAGAGGTGGTGGTTGTTTAAAAAAAAAAAATCCAAAACAAGTTTAGTATTTCAACTTACACTATCAACACTGAAGGGATATAATAGTTTTGTCTGCTACAGTATTTGAGAAACAGTATTCCTAAAGGTCTGCACAGGCTTTCCATCACTGCTGATGGAAACACATGCAACTGTTGCACATGTGCAACACTGTGGCAAATACATTTGCTCATGTAGATGCAGACACAAAAGCAATTCTAATCACAGAAGGTAGTGGGATTAATTTACATGAGGATTTTACACTATTTTCATCCAGAGGACTGATGAAGAAAAGAAAAAAAATTAAGTTGAGAGTTACCATATGTTCAGAGACTATTTTTACCAAAATATTTAGAGATTTAACTCGTATTATAGCAAGTGGTAGGTGGCTGAAAGAATCAGTAGCCAGGCACGGTCACACTGGATCAAACCAAGATTGATAGCTCTCTGTATTCTGTTGCTTTAGAAGTGTCCAGTAACAAATTTTTGGGGAAAGAACAAAAGGACAGTTCAAGTACTCAGTAATATTTTCCCACAAGAACTCCCAGCATTTAGCAATACACTTCTTACACTTTTTACACTTCTGGCTTCCACAGTACTCACTGGCTATGAGGGCCACAACTCAGTTAAACACTGAGTGAAAAAGCAGTTCAAATACAAAAAGTTCAAGACCTCATCACAGAGATTTAAGAAAATACACACACTGCAAGCATTTGATACTCAGAATACAACATATATAGCTAGAAGAAAAATCTAAATATGATCATTACCAATATTTCCATACATTTTCAGTGGTTTCCAGAGTTGCATCACATCAAAGAAACTCTGACAAAAATCTTACTTAAAAAAAAAAAAAGTTTTGCTCCTGGGAGCCTTTAAGGGAGCGATTGACTAGACATAATTGCCTGATTGTGACTATCTCACATACTGTAATTCAGGTTGCCATAAAACACGATCAATGGCTGGAAGGCAGTTATTTGCCTGAACCTTCCTCATCATCACAGGCAAATATTCAAACAGATCTGTTGTAGATGAGGACACAAGATGTAGTAGAGTCATTACAAAAAGGGCTCTGAGCTGCTTTTGTTTGTTACTGACACAAAATTCACCTGCTAGAATTGCATCAGATGTTAAAACCTTCACATGCTTACCCTGTGACTCATCCTTTCTCACTTACTAGTAATTACACGTGCATGAAACCCTTCTGCCAATAAGCTGGCAGAATAAATACATAAAATACAGTTTTAAAAGTCCTAAGAAGTTACACAAAGCTCCATAAAATGCTATGAAATCCAGAAAGTCTTTGAATTCTGATGTGGGTTTAATCGAAAAACAAATCTCTTCTGTTTTTTTTTCCAATTTGCTAAGTGGTTATGCAGCAACTTACCTTCTCCTCTCAATTACAGCTACCTTTTACTGTTGCATACTGAATTTTATGTATGCTTCCTCCTCTGCTCACGTTAGTAAGGGCATGGATGTGGGAAGCAGAAGACTATCTACTTGTTTTAAGCAGCAAGAAAAATAGGTGTGGCAAAATTGCAGCAACAAACCATTCAGTTAAACATTTCTGAACACACTTCATTAACACACCATAATGTAGTACCTTGCTTTAGTTTTGTCTGTAAATGACACCAAGTGTGTATAAAATCCAATCAGTAATAAACAGAATACTTTTTTCATGTTCTTGAACTGTTTTTAAAAAGACTGGTGGATGAGTTGCTGAACATTACCTCCTGAACCACAGGACAACACACTTTTTGAGGGGGTTATTGAATACTAGCTATATTGAATACCAGCTTAGCCTTAGTTTCTGCACTCCGTTTGGTATCACAGGATTGGACTCTGATCACAGTTAGGTGATCCTTTGACCAGATGAGTTACAAGCCATGCAATGTCCTTTCAAGCTCTAAGGAGGCACCAGCCATAGCTTCTTCCTTCAAAGTGTCCATTCAGCAACCCAATGCCTTCTGCTTCCTTAAGCCCTTCAGAGACCCTGACATTCACTGCCCTACTTTGACTTTTACCAATCATTGCATTCAAAAAGTGTTAATCCAATTCACTAGGTTAACTTGCAACAGGTTTGATTTGTGGTTACTTCCCTATTTTTTTAACTAATCTGCTACTATTTTTTTTAAGCACTTTGAACTGTAAACTGCTTCCGATTTTATAGGCAGTATGTCACACCTTGGGGCCACTTGGAAACTGGGGAAGGATAAGGGGCCATTCTCCAGTTGGGAGAAGACTGTTAACAACAAATCCAAAAAGGATAGCATTGCTTCATATACTAATGTTTTACAATCTTGATTTTGCATTTCTGTAGGCTGTACTCCTAATGTAAGAAAGGGACTAATTTTAAGCAGTCTACATAAACTACTGTGTGTGCAAAGAAACTCACAGGTGTAGCATTACATATTTCATGAGAAGTATGCCTCATTTTCCCACTACGTTATTACATTTAACTCGAATAAAGTTTTACCATCAAAACCCAAAACCTTCTCAACAGCAAATTAATCTCAAACTATATCAGTATTCTTCAGCCAAAAGAATACTGTGTTTATTTTCCAGGATAAGACAAGTTTTAGATAACAAATAAAAAAAGCAGCCACTTCATGACAGCTTGAATGAAACTGGAACTGTATCACCACAAGGCTTCTGCTGATAGGTATTTGCTCTTTTAATCTAATCTTTAATTTTATCACTTCCCTGACCCACAGCAGGATTTGAAAGCAGGTCTCCTGTCACGAGTTTTCCAGTAAAGTTACCAGGCTGTTGTGGTAATTAACACAGTAACAAAAGACAAAAATTACAGGCTGAGCAAGAAACCAAAATAGTTTTTTCATGTTTAGGGAAAACATTGCTGTAGAGACAGCAAGAAGTTACAAGAAAAGAATTTGTCCTATTTTACCATTGATAAAGTCACCTAACTTGAAACTTAAAATGTTAAAATCCTTCAGAAGATTGGTCACATCTATCAAAATATAAATGGGGCAGAAAAAAAATAAAAATCATAGATGTGTTAGCCAAACTTCTGAAATTGAACACAGGCTTCCAGAAGAACTTAAATCTGAAGATCACCCCAAAAAAAGATTTCTGGATTTCAGAAAAAATTCATTCTAATTATACCACTTATGACACACAACATCAATACATAAAAAAAAAAACTGTTGTCTGATAAAACAAAGATAATTTGCAAATCAAACTATGAGATTATTGGCATGCACACCTGTGTGTCAGATTCTACAATGGGTTTTCCTTGCAATCCTATGGTGCAATGTTTTCAATTCTTCAGAAGTTTCTCATCTACTATAAAAAAAATCTTTTTCCCTTTGCAAGAACCTAATGACTGTAGTCATTCGATGTCACCATGCATTACAGCTAACTAGGTGATTGTACCAAAATGCCTTCTTCGTTAAGAAAAATACAGAACTTTGACAAATTTTAATACAGGTTTAAAAGTACTTATTACTGACATCTGAATAAGCCACGTGTATAAATACATAAGGAGGAGAGAATCCATGGTTCAAATAAAAGACAGTCTCAGATATATTACTATAATGCTTAAATAAGCACATATCCCAACTTGGATGAATTTCAAATTTATTTAGGGAGAAGACTTCTTATATATCATGCTGAAGACTAGATAAAGTGCAGATTGTACAGATTTACAACAATATTAACCAAGGACTGTTTCAGGGGGGCACTAACTGCTAAGTGGCTAGAAGACAACAGTTGTATTGTGGCATGCTATTACACAGAGGACTACAGCTTTTATCATACATGGGGAAAAAAGCCATGATAAACAAGACAGGAAGTAGAACGAATGATAACTCTTTATACACATCTACTCGCACATATTGAAAAAATCAGACAGGAAAGCTTTTGCAGGGCCCTCATCATTATAGACTATTCCTTACACCAAGAACACAAGTAACTTCTCTTCTGTTAAGAAATTTAGGTATTTAATTCTTACACAGTGTTTTTATTGCTTCTTATGATGACCTAGTCAAAAAAAGTTCATAAGGATTTTGCCAGTACTACAGGACAAACACTTGCCCTGTACTAATGTGCCCTCTTTAAATATCTGCATATTGTACCATTATTCTGCTTGAGTCTGGTTGATAAAGACCATATTTCAAATCAGTATGTTCAATTAGGTGTTACTTAAGTAATTAGAACTCTTCAGAACAAACAGCAGTCACTATAACTTCTGTCAGCACTAGTAAAGAACTTAAGCTTTTAAAGGCTACCAAATACTCTTTAATATTGTATCCTTCATGTGGATCGTAATATATCAAACCATTCTGCTACCAACTCATTAACCACATCAGAAAGACACTTCCTGAATTTCCTTACTATTCATCTTACTAGAGCACATCCCTTCAAATTTCTCTAGGCAATTCCAAAGATTACGTAAAACTGAACATGCTGCATATAGTAAATGATGCGAAGGGGAAGGATGCATTAACATGCCTTAAGCATATAAAGTATAAGTTATTTCAAAGGTATACTGTCCCCAAAGACATACAATGGTGATAATCTATGTACAAGCAGCCATGCCATCCTCACTTCTAGGGCAGGTCTTCTGAAGCACAGCAGGTGCCACGAAAGCCAGAAGTGTGGCAGGTCCCAGATTACCAGATTCTGACTGACTCACAGTGACAAAGGCAAAGTAAGTTTTGTCAGTCACTTAGGGCATTGCAGAATCAGTATCTGCTTTGTACATTAGGCAGTACATTAGGCAGAAGAGAGCAAACATCTCCAGTATAAAATGAAAAATAAAAAAGTCAAATAATATCTCCTCTACTGTCCTGCTGAAGGCTAACATTCCCAGGAAATAAGCTCCATCTTCTTTTCAAGAAAACAAGCAAAAAAACCCGTTTCTAAAGCATTTCCTGACAGTTATTCGACTTTTTATAGATCCGGGACACCGAAACAGACACCGTTCACACAGGCGACGAACGCCAAGCGCGGTGGCTGGGGAGCGGGAGGGGGCACGCCCGTGGGCTCCACTGGTGACTCAAGGCTTCGTGAGACAAAGTTGAGTCAGGCCCGTGTGGCACAGGCCCCCCCTCGGCAGAGGCGGGCCAGGAGCCCCGGCGGAGCCGCGACACCGCCGCAGCCGAGGCGCTGGGGCAGCGCCTCACCGGGGCCCAGGCCCCGGCTCCCCGCTGAGCCCCGGCCTCAGCCGCGGGGCGCGGCCCCACCGCCCCGCCGGCGACGCGACCGGCAGGGCCCGCTCGCCCGTCGGGGCCCGCCGCGCCCCAGCACCCCTCCGCCCGCAGGTGCCCGGGCCGCCCCCGCCCCGCCAGCCTGGCACCGGCGCGCCCCGCAGACCTTCTCCAGAGAGGCGTCCATAGCCGGCGGGGTGTCCGATGCGCGCCGCCTGCCCGCCGGGCACTTCCGCCTCAGCCCCGGCCGGCTCCACGCTGGCAGCGCTGACGAGGCCGCGGCGGGCGGGGCGGGGAACGCGCTCACCTAGGGAACGGCGGCAGGCCCGCCCCGCGCCCGCAGCCGGCCGCCCGCGCGCGGCCGAGACCACCGCGGCAGGCGGGCGGGGAGGGCTCGGGGCAGCGACTCTGCGCCAGGCGCGGCGGGGCCGCGCGCCGTGACAGCACGGGCGGGGGAGAGCGCAGCCCGCGGCCTTCGCGCCGCCCGCCGCCGCGTCCCGCCCCCCTCCCCGGTCCGGCTGGTGGAACAGTCCCGGAGAGCGACCGGGGAGGTGACAGGTACTGACGCATGCGCAGTGAGCGCGGCGCGGAGCAGGGAGGCGGGCGCTGCGCGGAGGCGCCGCCGCCTTGCCGGGGGTTCGGCTCCCCGCGGCGGCGGGCCGTGGCAGCCCGGTGTCCCGGGAAGGTTTTGCGTGGCTCCAGCCTTCACAAACCTCCCGGCTGTCACCCCGCTGCCGGCAGCTCGGCCTGCAGGGCCTTGTCAACGGCGGCACCAAAACGCTTCCTCCGCGTACTGGTCCGCAGGGGGACGCTGCACAGCCCCGAAGAACGGGCTTCGCCCAGACTCGAGGGGACCCCCGAGCGACACCCGCCCCGGGCAATAGGCCGCCGGGCCCCGCCGGGCCGAGCGCGGCCTCCCGCGGCGGAGGGTACGGGGACGTGCCGTGGGGGAGGCGAGGTGGCGGGAGTGCAGCGCGGCCCTGCCTGCGGGCTCCCCTCGGCCAAGCAGTCCCCGGAGAGCCAAACCCTGTTTTCCAGAGCTTTATTTCTGTTCTTTCAACCTGGAGTTATTTTTCGGTACATATTCCTCTTCCTTTTAGCGCCATTTATATTACTTAAGAGAACAACTTGCGGATAGCGTTGATGTTCTGGTTTTGGCGCGGCCGTGTCAGGTGCCAAGCTGGTAAGGACGCTGACGGGCCTCGACACAGGGTGTCTCCCAAGCACTGGGCAGCTCGCCCTACTTTGTTATTAAAATGTTAAAATGTATTTCAATCTACAAGCCATCCATGGCTATTCATAGTCATTCCTGGAACATTTCATGATAAATTTCAAATGCATTAATCCCTGTCACTGTCAGGACACAGTGAACTACCACCTCCTGGCCTGGAGATGGTTCCCTAAGCCAAGCCTGAGCCCTTTGCCAGGACCGAGGGGAAATGCCCGGCGCTCCCGGATGTGCTCATTCTGCAGCCAAAGCCTGCCTTGCCCGACACAAGCCTCGCTCGCTGCCGGCTCACATCGTGACTTCAGATCCGCTTTGTGGCAAGGGTTGTGTGAGTACTAAGCTGTGTACACGAGACTCTTAAATAAACATACATCACTTCTGGCCGCCTTCTCAAATTGTCCCAGTAGCTGAGGTCAAAGCGGATGAACAGCACAGCACGGGCGGTTGCTGCTCAGCAGGTGTGCACCAGCCCTGCTCAGTGAGGCAACAGAAACCAGACTGCAAAGCAACAGTAAAATTGAAAAGAAAAAGCTGTGACCTACTCATGTAAGCAGGCAAGAAGGAGATAATTTAAAAAGTAATAAGCAAAGAGTGCCTAGTTTTCACTTGTCTGTTAACTTGCAGCGATACCGCACAGTGCCTCCCCGGTGCGCCGCAGCCCAAAGCCCAGGAGGCGCAGTGACCTACTTTTGAGTGACCGCGCAGTCCTTGGAAAATAAGCCCACGAGCCGAAGCCCGGGTGCCCAGCGGTCACCTGCGGGCCCACCGCACACCGGCGCGGCCGCGGGAGGCCGAGCATGGGGCGCACCGTGTGCTGCCGGCCTTCCCTGGCAGGGGCAGGCCCGGCGGAGGGGGCACCCCCGGCGGGGCAGCCCTGAGGGGGCGCGGGGACCGCAGAGATGGCGGGGGCGGCGGCGGGCGGGCTCGCCAGGAGGAGGCGGCGGCGGCGGCGGCGGGCGGAAGAGGCAGCGGGCGATGGCCGGGCCGCTGCTGCGCGCCGGGGTCCGGCGCTTTCCCTGGCTCTGCAACGTGCTTCTCTACGGTGGGCTCTTCGCGGCGGGCGACGCGGCCCAGCAGCTGTGGCGGCGGCGGCGGCGGGGGCAACCGCCCGACTGGGCGCAGACGCGGCGCGTAGCGCTGGTGGCCCTCGCCTTCCACGGCAACTTCAGCTACGTCTGGCTGCGGGCGCTGGAGCGGGCGCTGCCCGGCCGCCGCCCACCCGCCGTCCTCGGCAAGGTGCTCTGCGACCAGCTCCTCGGCGCCCCCGTCGCTGTCGTCGCCTTCTACACGGGTGAGTGCCGCCGCCGCCCGGATACCGCCATCGCGGGGCGGCGGGCGGGCGGGCGGGCGGGGAACGCCGGTGCACGCACGCCGGGCCAGGACTTGGAGCACCGAAAGGGGACTTTGCACCCCAAACAGGGTGGGGTGGTTGGGTACCCTGCGTTGCCCGCCCGGCCTGCGGGGTGGCGATCGCTGCGGGCCGGCTCCCGCAGCCCCAGAAGCGCCGGTGCGGGGCTGCGCGGTCTTCAGGCAGCGGGCTCGCTGCGGGCTGCCGGTCCCCGCCGAGGCGCTGCCGGTACAAGGCCTCGGAAACCGCCGCAGCCGCCCGCGGAGCTGCGCTCGGAGCTGGGGAAGTGGTTGGGGACCCGCAGGCGGCGGTAGCTCTCGCCGAGCGTGGCCGCTGGCAACGCTCCGCCGGCCTGGGCACTTGAGAGCTCCAGGTGAGCGGTGCCCTGCCAGAGCGGCGTCCTGCCTGGGGCTTGTTGGGCCCCGAGCTTTTAATTAGCTGCAAAGAATTCAGAGCATCTTGCAAGGACTGTACCGTCCGTGTCTGCTTGCATTGCTCTGCTCAGTCAGTTCTCAACACCAGCTGTCTTATTTCCGAACCACGATTAACTGTAAATGTCAGGAAATACTACAGTGCAGCAAATAAACGGTACCATCTTCTACTGTCAGTGTATAGAATACAGCATACTGCTAATGTGTAAACTCAAAAGCTGATGAATAAGAAGAGACATTAGAGAAGACTAGTATCTATTTCAAAAATAAACATGAGGGAATAAGAAAAATAATAGGTGAGACTAGTGTAAAACAAGATTTTCATTTAATTTAAACTTCATGTGAAAGAAGAGCAAGACGAGTACTCTTTTTGCCTGGTATCGGGAGATCTGCATCTTATGACCCCGACAGGGAAATCATTCCGTTTGTGATTGAAGAGAAATGAAGAGGTCAAACACCAGATACTTACTCTCAGAATCCTCTGCCTGTGTCAGAGAATTGCCCAAGGACCAGTAGGATTTGAAGGACTACTAAAAATCCCTAAATTGGGTAGCAGTATGATGTAATAGCAAAATAATGTATCTGTTCAGAGATACTGATAACCTCATGGCATGCAAATATCTAGAAAGATACCTGAGCTAGACTAAGCAACTTTGGGCCTCTGCTTATGCATGAATGCATAGCTTTTGATTTTGGATTGATTTGTTAAAATCATGTTGTCTAATATCTTTGCTTAATATAGGTCCCATCTTCCAGTTAAGGTGGGTGATCTTTGAAGAGCTGCTACATCTCTTAGAAAGATGTAGTCTTAATTTGACACCTGAAGATTCTCATCATATGAAATACCGTTTATTATTTTGAACCCTTACAACGATATTTCATGTGATGGGAATTCATTCAGTTATTTCAAGTTTGCATGTGTCTAATATGTAATTTCAAGTCATACCGCTTTTCTCTTGGTCTTGGGTGTAATGATGGGAGCATGTTGTGAGGTTGTGTTTTCCTAGAAGAATTTGGATCAAATAGAATTTATTTAAGATTTTGGAATGCCGTATGTGGAGGGTTAAACAAGTAGGTTTTGAAATTGTTCTGCTTGTCGATTCTAGAATTTGGATTTGTGTAGTATTTGTGAAGGTAAAAAAGTCATGTTGATTATGGCCAAAATTTTAAAAAAAAAACACCACAAAAAATTGGGTGCCCTTTTCCACTGACTTCAGTGGTCTGTAGGGACCTAAACGCCTTCAGGATCTGAGCCGCTTCTGGCAGTTCGACAATGTGCAGAATGCCTTATTCTCTCTCTCTCATGCATGTAAAAGGTACTGTGGGAGTGTCAGTTCTGCGCAGCTGTGGGAGATTCATTATGTTAAGAGTCAAATCATGTGTTACTGGTCAATGATTAAGAGGCAGGTTGGCATTGGCCTGTCAGCCCTGCACAGCTGTGGGAGATTCAATACTTAAGAGCCAAATGGACATCAGCTGGTCAGCTCAGCCAGAGAGCTCAGTTTGGGGAGCTGGGTGAAGGTGGAGAGCTCTGCTTGAGAGAACTCTGCTTGGCGAGCCAGGCAGGAGCTCGGTCCTGGGCTGGCTTGGAGAAGCGTCAGCTCTGCTCTGCGCAGACCCGGAGAAGCAGCAAGGCTTTGAGGAGAAACAGGCCTTGGAAGAGAGATAAGAGACTGCAAGGCAGTGTTAAGGTGGATGGAACTGTTTGTGGGATAAGAGTGTTGATGACTGTCTAGCTGCTGATTTGCTTATTAGGAAATAAGAGCTAAGGTAGCGAGATCATAGCGAGAGCATAAGTATGCACCATTTTAATAATAAAGGATTTTCCATTTCCACTTCAATGGAGAGGCTGTGCATCAGGTGCCACAGGTACTTTCATCATATCTGTTCCAATGCCATACCACTGGTGAGTTATGTGGCAGGGGAACAGATACACCACCTATACAGTATATTCCAGTTGATCCATGGTGTCAACGCTGAGAGCCAAGTCAATAGATGAGGGGATATGATGTACCACTGTTAGGTAGCTGGAATGGTATTTTTTTCTTTGTAATGATACCAGCTTTTCTTTCAAAGCTATTGTAATATATTTTGAGAACAGTTTGGTATATAATTGGAAAAAAAGTGCACATTTAATTTTTGCTTTTTTTCTGATTGTTGTAAATATTTTGCCACTAGGTATGAGCATCCTTCAGAGGAAAGAGGACATCTTCTCAGACTGTAAAAAGAAATTTTGGAACACATATAAGGTGAGGCAAGCAATTCACTTATCTCCCAGCTAAGCAAAAAGATAATATTATTGCATAAAATATTTGAAATATTCCTTCCTCCAACAGCCTTTCTCTCATTCTATTATTTGATTATGTGCAGGAAGCTCTAAGTACCAGCAGTCATGTGAAGTTGGAGTAGTCTAGAGCAGGCACTGCTGCCAGATGGGTAAAATGATGCCATTTTAAAAATGTACAGTGTTTATATACATAACACTTGCACCCGGCTCTCTTTGAATGGGAGCCCTACAATACAACACTGATTAAGATTTTACTACCTTTTATCTTAAGAAGTACCCACATACCAGAGTTTAGTTAGTAATGCCATTGACAGCACTTATATGAACACCTGTCAAAATCATTGGTTATAGAGACACCTTTTTTAGGAATCATTTTCAGCCTGTACTTTTCAGTGACAGTCTTCTCACTTTCAGAAACACAATCCCTTGTTTTAGGAAGACTTTGGTATAAATAGCTGGTTTTGGTTTGCATTTCTGCATACACAGGAAAAAATTATCCATGCTACCTCAGAGCTGAGCAAATTAAAAATTTTAAAGATTTCTCAGGTGCAAGAAGAAAAATAGATTAGCAGAAAAAATATAATAGAAGGAGAAACTGTGATGCAATGTGAATTTCTCTTCACACTGTGAAGCTATATAGGTAGGATAACGAAGGATTTTTTTTCTATTCCTATGGAGGATGATTATAAAAACGGTGACCACTATATCCTATCGAATCATAAGGTTTCTATTGACCTTATGTTCTATGAGTAAATCATCCATTGATTTCTGAAAAAAAAGCCTTACATGTATGAGTAACTAGAAGGAGCATTGCAAGTGTGAAATAAATAGCGTTCAGTGGTATTTTTCATTCATGGCTGAAACAAATGTTCACATATTTAAACATTTGTTTGCCCATCTGGTAAATGTGTTTATGTATCTGGTGTCGGGTGACTATGAAGACTTAACTGTGCTTCGAGTTTTGTATTTAAAATGAGTTAGAATAATATGTTTGAGAAAATCCTAGCACAGAGCCTCATGAAGATGATTAGAAGCTTAATATTGCAACCTCTTAAATTAAACATCTTAATTTACAATTGAACAGCTTTTATTAACTTTACTCAAATATGTTTCAGTTTTTGCTAAGTGTGGTAAGAAAAAATGAATCTTTGTGGTTGAAGTCTGTAAGAATAATGAATTGTTCATTTTCATTTCAGACAGGACTGATGTACTGGCCTTTTGTGCAGGTGAGTTTTTAGGGTAACTCAGTGAGCCTTTCTTTCTCATAAAACCTGATCTGATGCATTCATAGTATATCTAACACAGCGAGAAGTCAGTGGAGTTGTTGGGTGTGTAGGTGTAAGACCTGACAATGCCTGGAGCACTAACTGAACTCTCTCTCCTTCCAACGCAGCTGTCAAACTTCATTTTGGTCCCTGTTTACCTGCGAACAGCTTACACTGGGCTCTGTGGCTTTGTCTGGGCTACCTTCATTTGCTTTTCCCAACAGAGTGGAGATGGCACAGCAAAGTCAGCGCTTATGTGGCTCCAAAGAGAGAAGGTCAATGCAGATGAAGAATCATCAGAGAAATAAGAACTTTATTTCTGAACACATTCTAAACTGTTAAAACTGAGTTTATGAAAGTCAGTAAACAGCACTGCAGCTTCATTGCTGTGTTTAAAATAAACAGTCATCTCAGCATTTGTTGGTTAGTATAAGCAGTGGAACAGTTTGTCTTTGTGCCTGTTTATTTTTCATAAAAGAGGCCAATTGTATATTGGCATTTAATTATTTTCATGCTGCCAGCCCATCTCTTCTGGGAACAACTGACTTACAGGGCAATGTAAGCATTTGCACATCATGTCAGACTGCCTCACTGGGGAGAAATAGTAACTGTAATTTAATTTTCAAGCAACTTGTAATTGCTAGAAAAAGGGGAATAGAACATTAAATCACCAGTTGTTGGACTTGACAGTTGTTATCAGTGCAAGATTGCTTTTGCAGAACAAAATTTAATGGATTTCTTGTCTAAAAAGTGGCATTGAATCTGTTTTTTTTCAGACAAAAGTGCTGTGTTTTGTAGGGACCACTCTTTTATAGGGGCAAACTTGCTTTGTTCTGCATGCAAATTAATTATTTCACAGACTGTACAAACCTGGAATATATTTGTACATCTTTTATCTTAATTGGGAGTATAAAGATAAAGTAACTTTGGTCAGAGTTCTTTGGGGTGGATGCTGCATATTGACACTTGGGGGAAGTCATAAGCAGTTCCTGCATGATGGAACCTAACTAAACACTGCAGTGAGCTTTTGTTGTATCTGTCAGCAACTTCTTCCTTTGCCCCTCAAGGGCCAAAGTACAGAAGAGTACATGGGAGTCTTGACACCTTGACTCTTTTCTACTGTTTCATTATGTTCAAGATATAATTAAGATTTTGAAGAAAAAGAGCGTGGGAAGGAAGGTAATGTGAATGCCAGAATCAATCTCAAAACAATCCTGCTATATATAAGGAACTTCCATTTCTTCTTCAAATGGCTTTTAAACATTCCTATTCAAAAAAGACACTGGGTAACTATATGTAGGAGACCAGGAAAAGGTGAAGATTTAATTACAGCTCTGCTTTGTCAACTGAGGATCAGGTCTAGATGCAGATGTGCTTATCGGTATTTTTTTAATGTGCATATGTATCTCAGAACAGGAACTGTGCAAATCTCTGTGGTTACGGTAAGTTGAAGTCAGATCAGTAAAAGGAGCCCTTGCTTTATTAGAATGGGATTTTATGCCTCGAAGTTACTAAATTGTAAGCTTGAAACAATATCTAATTTAACCCATCTTGATGATGATTGTAAAGACAAGACTCAACCGTCTTTGTTACAATAATAACCACTTTGAGGAATGCCTGAATTCCTCAGTCTTGTCTAAATTGTAAACTAAAGCCTGCTTAGGCTATAAACCTACATTCCTTTGGCCAGCAGCTGTAGTACTTAACATATTGGTTTACCATTATTTGTCACTTTGGGAGCCCAATGGTGCTTAGTTTGGACAGGGAAAGGGATCATGCAAGCACTGCCCAATCTATTCCAGGTAAAATCAACGTGTTTAGCATAACCCAGTGGTCAAGAGTGATGCGAGGTACCCATATGGCTTTGACTACAGGACTGCTGCAGATGGGAGGAGAGTAGATGGCGGGGACGGGGGGCTGCTACAGTTTGTTTTGCTGACAGACAGGTGGAGGAGGTAGCTTCCCTCTCAGGATAGACAAGTCATTGCAATTCCATCTTCAGCTGCCCAGGCAGACCTGGAAGAGGACACCTGCCTATGCTTTTAAGGTGGAATTCATTTTAATTGACTTTTGACATTTGTAGCATGGACATCTGCAACTTGACTAATCAGTTTAAGCTCTGTTTACAGTCAGTGGAGGAAAAATTGGCAGGTTTAGACATCTGTTTTAGGGTATGGTGAATTGTGCACTGTGTCTATTTCTTTCCACCAATAACAGAGAGTCTCAGGTGACGGGTTGCTGTGTAGATAGCTTCATTGTAGATTAGGCGAGTTGAATTCCCCTGCTTGGTGTCTATCTTACATGTCTCTATGGGAGCAATTTCATGGATGTTGCTGTGTGAATCCCACAGTATGAATTGGGCAGTCCTGATGCTGGACATCCCAGTAGGAATAGAAATCCACAGAAAAACTAACTGCATTTTATCTCTTTAAAAAATGATGGATGAGTGAATAGATGTTTCAGTTAGCCACAGGTGTTGAATTGTTATTGTGCATACTAAGTCCTCAGGATAAAGAAGCAACTTCAGTAGTGTTTTTTCTGTTGGTATTTTTAGAATCAGAATAGTGTTTTAAAGTCTGTTCTATTCAATGAGACTTAAAAGTTTCGGATAAGGTGTGCTAATTAAGTATTTGACTTTTTTTACAGATGCTATTTATTTTTATGTCTGCTTGTGCCTTAAGTGTCTAATGATTAATAGAATTCACTTGAAGATGGGAACTGGAAAATAATGACATTACAGGGAGAGTGAAATAGTGAAATGGTTTGCTGTAAGCAGTATGCAATGTTCTGCTGCAACTCAGTGCAAAAAATATTTCTGCATGGGTATAGTTGGTAAAACTTAATCTCCAGGCGTATCAAGAATGTAAAACTATTCTCATGATCTGTATAATGCTGATGCTTTTCTTCAGCAGGAGTATTTAATGAATGGAAGATCCATCTGTTATTTTAAACGGCTTAAAAGCTTATACAAGCTGTGCTTTATTGCTGTATGCTTTTGTGCTGCTAGCTTTTTGATTGGGAATTTGAGCTAAATCCTGCTTTGTCTTCAAGTTTCTCTGACTGTGGGCTTCAGGGTTTCCCTCCATATTTCTATTACTTTAAGTACTGTTCTTTCATGTAGCGGAAGCCTGTAGCTCTTATGTTTCAGTAAACTTTAGGTTCTGCATAATCCTTTCACTTCCTCTGTTTCTCATGTTAAGGTACTTGACAGTTAAGTAACCCAAGTCCCTTTTCACATTAAAAAAGAAATGGTTGGGTTTTTTTAATTACCAGCACTGATTGGTCTTATGAACATTTCAGACCCACATAGTACAAAACAGCGTAGCTATGTTGGGACAAATTCTCAGTGTGCATAAATTAATGCTCCTTCTAAAGATTTTCTGCCTCTGTCAATTTAGTCTGAGGACCTAACCCCTTCACTGTTAAAGACTTTATTATTTCTTGACATTTTTTTGGCTTGGAAGATTAATTGCATAGAATAACAGAATGGTTGAGGTTTGAAAGGATCTCTGGATGTCCAGCCCAGGTCATCTAGTCCAATCCTATTTGACACACAGATAAACATTTGTTTGCTTCTTCTAGTAATTCAGTAATTTCTTAAAAAAAAAAAAAAAAAAGATGGGTGGGACTTGTCTTAATGTCTCCACCACCCTTTCAAAAACAGTCATAAGGGCTTTATGACTATTTCAAGGAATTGCACTGATCTTATTGCCAGCTGAACATGCAGATTTCAATAACCAGAAAGATGAACAGAATTATACATCACGTAGGTGCTCATGAAGGAGGGAACACACTGCCAATAGCTACTAGGCATGCATTCAGATGACATTTTCATGTCACGGGTCCTCTCTAAGAGCAAATGGGATGAGAAGACGTTTATATCAGGTGCAGTTCCAGCTTTGTGTTATTCTGGATAGCTGTGGAGATGTAGAGTCTGAATTTGATAAAATGAGAATTTCAAAATGTATTTTTCTACTGCAAATCTCTTATGCAAATGAACATCCTGTGCTTACTGGTATGCGAAATACATCCTTCTAGGCTTGGAAAATTCACCAGAAGGCCTCTGTCTTTTTCACACCAGAAACAACCATCCAGTAACATACCATAAAAAAAAAAAGTTTCGTACTGCAGTGAAGGTGAAACTGCCTTTAGTTTGTTACCATATCTGATATGTTAAGTTCTCTGTATAGCACAACCTTTGAAATCTATGCAGCTTCAGCCTTCTGATTTTCTGCTCTAAGTGCCAATGCTTTCTGCTTATGCTGCTGCTTCTACTGCTAGTGCCAATCCAGTGAGATGTGCAAGAAATACTTGAATTTGACTAAAATAATGAATTTCAAGTTGACTGAAAAATGTCTGTGTTTTTGCAAAGGCTTAATAAACATTAAATGCTGTTCTTTGGCTCTGTCTGTCTTTAACTAGTATGTGTATAAACAAAGCCAGGTCTTTTGCAAAGTTCTTATGGGATCTTCATGGACCACATGCAGCAAAAAGCTCAATTTGATGTTATAGGCCTTAACACAGCGGCAGAGTAAGTGATAAGCAGGGATTATTCACTCCCTTTCAAGGTTAGTTACATATATCAAGTCATCTGCCACTTCTCAACAAATTCAGAACAGAACTCCCATCTTCAAAGCTTTATGCTGAAGCCAGTGGACTTAATTTATCTTTTATTAAAAATTGGTAAAACTTTGATGTAATTATCTGTTCAGATAATTAACACATCTGCAGAAGGAACTGAGGAATTCAGGTAGGAAAAAAGATATAAACAGCTTTTCAAGAGAACAGGGGTTAGCAATGGGGTCTTTATTGAAGGACTACACTCAGTGTAGGTTGTGTGGGATTCTCTTGGGAAAGAAACTGTTCAGAAGATTTGAGGCTGAAGGGAGTAATGTATTCCACAACTGGAAGAGAGACACCACCTCCGTTCCCCGCTGTAACTTCTCGTGTATATATAGAATGAGGAGGAAGCTTTATGGAAAGGTTTCAAGTTGAAAAAATTGTTTCATAGACTTCATGGCCAACAGGGACAAAAAAGATCATTCAGTCTGAATCCCTGCATAATGCAAAGCAAAGAGTTTTTCCTGAATCAAACCAGTGATGTTGAGTCTCGTGCCATCTTCTAGAAAGGTATCCAAAGACGTCAAACAGTGGAGAATCTTCTGCATCTCTGAGATTATTTGTGTATTGTTATGAAATCTTATCACCTATCTAAATCAATCTAGCCTTAACATTCTAATAAGATACTGTTATTCCCTTTCTGATGAGATCTAAAGAGTTGGTACAGCAGACAAAGCTTTCTGTATGCATGTAGCAGCGAACTGTTAAAGTTTTTGTTTTTTCCTTGGATAAACTATGATAGATTTAGCTCTGTTAGCCCCTTGCTAAATCATTCTTCAAGCTTTTTTGTGAAACCTTTTTTGCTGTGCAACCTCTAATTTGTAATGTAGATGGTAACGCTGTAAAGATTAATCCCAGTGACCATTTCACATATGCCTCACATAGATAATATTTTTTTCTACTTCTGCTTAATATTCCTATGCTTAAGCAGCCAAAGACTGTATGTGCTCCCTTAATTTCAAAGTTGCAGAATTCACATTCAATTGCCAGTTCACAATGATAAAAGTTACTGTAATGCATGTTAAAACAAGAATGTGTGTGAGTGTTGCATATACTCTTCAACATCATCCCCTGTAAGAAACACTGCCTTCCCATTTTTTGCAGTTTATTAATTTAATGTGGCAGTGGCCAAAAGCCTTGTACTGTGTATCCAGATAGAAAAACAGACTTAATTGAAAAGAGTATAGTAAAATGTGTCATTCCCCTCTATGCAACACTAGTAACAATTACAGTTATTTGTGCTGAGAGAAGTCTGGCACCAGGAGAGACTAATGAGGTGTGAAGTACGTTCAGAAAAGACATTGTCAAGGACAGCTCTGCTGTAGCAGGGGGTACATGAGAGAACTTCAGAAACTGAAGAATGGGCCTTTTTGTTTGCTATGTTCAGGGAAAGCCAGTTGTGAAGTGGGGTAGTAAAACAACAGGGGAAAAAGGACAGAAGGTCAGAGTCTGTGCGCACATAGATGATTTTTGTAAGTGATGTAACTTGGGATGTCTATGCAAATGTTCCCATCTGTCAGGAGAAGACCTTAAATATGGGATCTTTATGCAGTCTCTCTTCTCCATTTTACACTGTCAAGACTGATTAAATCGAAGAGAGACCAAGAAGCAGCGTGAATATATAGCCTAGTAGGTAGTTCAGTCACCAGAGGTATAGGGAGAGTGGGAATATGCTGTTCCCAGTTCATTACTGTACTTTATCCAGTTACAACAGAAGTAAAACGCGTAAGTACTCAGATGGCTGTGATAAATACAGCGTCTGGCCCATATGGACTCACAAGCCATGCACACAGAGTTCTACACCACATGAGATCCTTCATCTGTGGAGGAAGTGTCAGCTTCCTTCTGAATTGTGTGTCCTTTTATAGGGTATAATTTGGCCGCAGGGTAAATTAAGTTACAACATTCTTGCCTGGAATCAGTATATAAGTATATATTTCACTCTGCACTTAGTGTGTGCGTACATAAGAATAAACCTTCACACTATTACTTCTTAGATTTGTCAGGAAAGCAGTCATACTCTCATTCCACAAATATTTAAAGAAGAAAATACAAGCTTTTTGCTTATTTTTCCACCTCTAGTCTTTCTCTTGTTCTAGGCTGGCCTGGAGAAATCTACCTCTCAAAGCCTGGGCTCCCTGTGGTATTCTTATCTTACCATTACTTCTATCTCACTCTGAAGTAAAAACCACCTTTACTTATCTACTAAGGGTATTCAGCTACTTCCATTTCACGCATCACATACTTTTCCATCCGAAATGTAACAGGACTGTTAGCTGCAGCTGATTTGCTGTGATAACGCCAGTGACACTGAAGGATTTTGCATTAGTTCAACCTCTAGCACAGAACGGTCATCATACAGTAACAAATTATTATGTGTTCATAGTAATTACACTTGATACGATATCACAATTACCTATACAGTGTTTTGCTTACTGTTTTGGGGCAGAAGTTGAAAAACAATGGAATACAGGTTCTCTATCACTGAAGGCCAAATCTGGAGAGAAATTCAAGTCATAAAAAAGCCTTTTCAGAATGCAGGGCTGTGACATTTATAGCTTCCAGTTCCAGTGAAATGGGTAGCAAAACACTCCATGGAAGTGATGGGCAGGCCCGTTAGGATGCAAGGGTAGTGGAGCACGTACACTGCACAGGAACATGGATCAGCACAATGCTGACACACTTTCTTTGTGTGCCTCACAGCTTGTAAGCAGTTTTGAGCTCTCTGTGTAAGATCCAAACTTGTGTAGGTAAAATGGAGGCTTACAGAAAGTCACCTTTACATTTTGCACTAAGTGAAATGAGGAAAGGCTCAGGCCCTAAGAGAGCTGTTCTTGGGGATGCATGCTGCTGTGCCTGCAAATTTTACACAGTACATTACTTTAAAATGGACATGCAGTATATTTACACATATATTACTTTAAAATGGACATGCCCACATACAGACCAGAATATTACTTATTTTTGGCTGTGTTTGCAGGTCTCCTAAAATGGCCCAGACCAATTTATCTCAACATTTAAATTTTCTGAACTCAACATCTGGTTTTCTATGATTCTGTGGACACCCGTCACTGATACAAAAGCCACCTGCACAATAATGACTCACGTACACAACAGTAAGTCCAGTCATAGCACTGGAGTTGACTCCAAATGCCAAAAATAAGACTCTTACATGGACAACTTCACTAACCGTGGTATTAGTAACATATCTGGCAGATGCTATAACAGCTTTTTCTGTAAAATTCATACCTTATAAGGAGAGTGAATGTAGAAAGACTTTACTACGACAAAAATAAAATGGGAAGGAAAAAAATTTAGAGAAGTATGTTTCTGATATCTGTGTTAGTCACAACTACAGCCATTGGTCTGTGCAGATTTTTTCCATTCTTTCTACTAGACATATATGCCCTGCCGCTTCTGCTACTGCATCTCCTGAATTTTTGCTGTGTTTTTGGACCTTCTATACTGAAAATAGCTGAGATAAATCTAAATAAGTGGAAAGTACTGTGCCAGCTTTAGTAGTCTCTATTACTCACCTCCCAGGAACATTTGCAAATAGGCTCAGTACAGGTACAGACACAATTGTCAAACACAGACACTTAAAAACTCAGCATAGTTGAGCATAGGCCATTGATTTATCAGTTCAGTTTCACCTGAATCGTATGTTAAACCGTCCAAATGTTTAAGAAGCTATGTTCAGCCTAGACTGTGTTTTGGGAGCTCAGTCCTGCAAGGCTCTGTCTTGATTTGAGACAGAAAGGCAATTAAGTACTCGTCCTTCTTAGAGTTATCTAAATATTTGCTAGATCAGACCCAACTTCACTGGCTAGATCTCCAAATCTAGATAAGAGATAGGCAGGCAAATGCTGTAGCTCCAGTACTGCCAGTTAACATTTATTGCACTCAAGTCAAATCAAAAGCAGCAATATGCAGAGATTTTAAAAACCAGAAAAATTTCCTAGGAAAACAGTTTCTAGGACATGAAGTACTTCAGTATTGTTCAAACCAGACACTGTGAAGCATGTCATACCTAACACATTATTAGTGGCACACTGTTCAGTAAAATTTGCCATTAAATGCTAATCTTGCTTCCATAGCTCTACTAGAAATTCAGCTTTGGAGTAAGTTGAATATATAGTTAATTTTTTTCTGGGTGCATGTTTGATGAAACAGTTAATGACACATGGAAGCCAGCACTATGTTCATACAGTATTTCACATGGAAGCAGTATTAAAAAATAAAAAAATTGGAATAAGATGGCATTTAATAGGTGTTCAGGTAGAAATACTTATGAACACTCAAATATTTGGATCACTGTCATACCTCAGACTCATGACATTAATTTCAAGACACCTCATTTGACTTTTAACAAGCTCATTAGAATACCTTGCTTGCCTGCAACACACACTGCTTTTAAGCTGTAGATGCACTTTTCTATCCTGACCAAGATTGAGGGTAACTGTGGAAAAGGACCAACATCCTAGTTACTTACTGCAACTGTTGTGAATTATTTATGAAGTTAATTTAGCCTAAAAATATTTTAAAAGGAATGGTTAATATATGGAATGGTTAATATATGGAAAGGCTGTAAATAAGTATACAAAGGGCATTAGCTAAACAAAAAGTGAGTTTTACTCTGGTCTAATACAGGTCTTTTAGGGAGAGCGATAATACAATGTGTAAGAAATATACATAGAATGACACAGTCCTCATTTTCTGTGATAACTTGAATTCATGATACAATAAGATCCCATTTACTCAGACAAGCTCATACTGTGTCATGAAACAGGCAAGGGACCCTAACACATTAGAACCATTTTCCCCCTCTATGTAAAGCTAGATAGACTGGTCATAATAATTTGGGAAAAGGCGAAGTACAAGGTACAGATTTACCACTACAGCTCCCAGGACATCACACTGCCACCATACCACACAATGTGGCTGTAGCCACAGAGCTGCACAGATCCTCATTCATTGGTAAGCACTGTGCTGAGTAAAGCTTTGTCTGTTTGCCCCCAGTGCTCACCCTGGCCATGTGGCACACCAGTGTGTAGCGGGGATTCTGGCTGCAGCAGCCTCAGACAAGCCCTGTACTAGGTTATGACACTGATTTCTACTCACACCATAGGACAAAGCTGGGTCCTTCAAAAAGTCATGAGTTGGCTGAATTTCAAGCACAGATAAAACCCATTATTGCAGGGATTATTTTATGTGAATGGTGCCCTACAACAGCCCTATTGTGTTAAGGGGTTTGTGTAGGTTCTTTAGCGTAATTGTGGCTCTCTGTCTTCATCCCACAGCAACTCTGCTGCATAGGATCATGCAGGGGAGGACGCATCATGGAGCTATGTGTGTGCCTTCCAAAATCTGTTTGACTATCAGGTTTGCCAACAGACGAGCCTTTTCCTTTAATGCTCTATCACAGCCTTTCACCTGTGCCAGGACATTTTTGTGCCATGCATACGCCTGGCATGTGAGATCTGGAGGTGGCAGAGAGGCTGTAGCACAGTAGTGTGAATGTGTGGAGGCTGACACCCCCCCAGGCTCCTTACACATTGCTGAAACAGCTTGTGGGATGCAGGGTCAGAGCTTGCACAGGGTACCAGCACTAACTGGGGAAATTCTAAGGGGCTGGAACTACAGAGAACCCTAAGTGTTGAGGGATGAAGATTCAAGAGGAGGTATTTTCACATGAAATAAAATTAACCATTACATCAAATATTAAGGAATTATGGTAACTCCTCCAACACAGAAATGTTCTGAAACGAGGCTTACTGTTTAAAAAAATATTACAGGACAGATTCGTAGGAGTCCCACAACCTGTGTTACGCAAACAGTCAGTTTACATGAGCACAGTGACCCTTCTGTCCCTTCTAGATATGGATCTGGGTATTTCTGCACACAAAATGGAATAACTGTGCCTAATCCACTTAATTTTCATTTTGTTTCATGAGCTAAGTTGCAGGGTTTTATTATAACGACAAATCAATTAAAAACCTGGGCAAAATTTTAACACTTTCTGGGTTTTTTTTGTTAGAATGACAGTACTGTCTGACAAAGAACTACTCTGACTTTTACCTTCTTTACCTGCAGCCCACCCCAGACCCACAAAGCAGCTTTAGAAAATCTTTTGATATACTAGATGTGCACATAAAGGCAAGAGAGCTCTGAGAACTTCAAGCTGAGAAATCTGATGCTTGAGAAGCTCCATGAAAGCAAAGACTGTTTTCCCCTAGCTGATTTACAAGTCATACTGCCGTTAGGGATTTTTGCCTGAGTAAAGTGTGCCAGTTGGTATATATAGTGTCGTGTCTGCCATGGGACATCAGTGATGTCTAATGGAGGCCAAAGAGCAATAAACGAGAGAGTGGATCTGCCAACTGCCACTGGCCAGCTATAGCTCCTGATGGCAGGACTTAATTGAGAAATGGGAACTAAAGCAGTCAGGGGAAATGACTGCAAGAACAAAGTGCATCTCTGTTTTTCTACCAGGAACTATCTTATAAACATTGAGAAGAGACCTGAATTTTTATATTTTCTTCCTTAATAGTGCTTTCAGCAGAAGGAAACCAATGTTTGTGAGTGAAGGAATGCATATGTATTGCTGAGGTGCACTGAAAGGCATCATCAGTAGGGGAGAAATTTAATTCCACTTGCAAATGCAGCAGTGAAAATGCTCCAAAGTCACAATAGCAAAAATGCTAATCTTAGAACATTAGCAAAATAATTGGTACATACTTAAGCTCCAGTCTTGCAAAAACTTCTGTGCAAATGAACTCAGTGGGACTGCTTTCACATATCTGCTCTTATGTTTAATAGTCTGCAGGACTAGGCCCTTACTGAATTTTGTGACTTTTTCAAAATGGGCAGGTGAAAACTTCCTAGTTACAGTAAATCACCTTGTACATTCTTTGCTTTATGTAAGTAAAGTCTGTGCATCCAAGTTTTGAGCTAGTGGGTGTTTTTCTCCCATACTAACAAATGCAGAGCTTTAAATATTCAACCAATTCTAGGATCATTCCTCCCTCTCCTAAACAATCCACTTGGATTATGATTATCAAAAAAACTTGAAGGGATGGATTGAAGCTAAATAGTCTTCAGATCCACCAAAAATTGGCCCTTCTTCCTAATCAGCCTGTTTCCCTTAGTCCAACTCTCATCCAGATCCCAGATGGGCTCTTATGTTCCTCCCACACTTGTGTTCCTCACTTCTAAAAGTGAGTCAGTCCAGCCCACCCCAGCAGGCAGCTGCACTGTCACCCAAAATCAGCTGTGCAGAGTGCTGCCCCCAACTTTTCTGCTTGACTCACAGCTCTGTTTGGGCTCCATCTCTAAAGGCCAAAGCCAGCGAGGATGGAGCATTGCACAGTCAGCAAGAGCTCTTCCAGCATGTCTGGTGCTTAAATCATGGCATATCCCTGGGGAGCACAGCTAATAGAGAAAAATCAGAGAGCCCTGAAGATCTTCTAAAACATTGTCCAACTCGTTTTAATTTGTTAGCTAATTCCAATTCTCAGAAAGAGCAAAGAAATGATAACAGGGATTTTAAAACCGATGTGGAGGTTTTCTCTCCTCTGACATGTGAAGCACCCCCCAAACGGAATTGTTCATGAGTATCGCAGCAATGTGCGTCAGTCCAGTTAGTAAGTACATCATTGACTACAGAAGTAGTACTTTTGAAGTGTTGATGACTGGGCAAGACAAAGTTTGTAGGCAAAGGTAGGTGACAAACAAACAAGCTTTCATGCACCTACTATGTGTTCAGCATTACCAGTACCCCATGACTCTTCATAAATTGGACAAGGAGTGCTAAAACCCTGATTTGCTGTGGGGCACTGAACAACCTGCTTAACTCCTGCTTCATTGTCTTTACGTCAGAAATGATACCACACACAGTGAAGTGCAATGGGATTTCACTAGAAAAGGTATTCTCCAACTGTAAAATGCTCTTCAGGGATTTTATCCATATAACCTCCTCTACAGTAAAAGAAAAAATTAATAACAACAGTAATTATCATCACACTTGTGCTTTCTGCATAGTCATTTCCTTCTCTTCTAATCCCAGCAGGCTGCATAAGCAGTAAAGCTGCGTGCTTATGAAAAATATGTATGGTTATGAGAAATACAAAATCCTGTCCCTTGTTTGGGTGCTGTCCCCTGGCTTTTGGCAACATGATGCTGACATGAGCGTTACTCCATTCAGTGCAGGACTTTCCAGAAAGCCAAAGGCTACATACACAGCAATCTGAGATGCGTTAGACTGCAAAAACCATGAGTGTCTGTGGATTTTACCATTATTCCCCAGCTGCTGAGGCCAGAAGATGTGCTCAGTGGTGCACTGGCCACAAGAAGGACACTCTCGCCGTGCCCTGGCAGTGAGCGTAGTCACTAACTCCCGCTTCCCCGAGTCGCTTCGGCTGTGCAGCGGGAGCGCACGCCACAGGTGCGGGGATGGGCAGACAAGCCCAGCCAGCCCGGGGCTCTGGGCTGCACGGCAGCAGCCTCGCGCAGGTCAGTCTGCCCATCCAAGCGGGAGGGAGGGAGAGAACCGACTCGCCCGGGGGGGGCCCGGCGGGCGGGGCGTGTGTGCAGCATGTGCCGGGTACCGGCCCCCCGCGGGGGGTTACGGCCGCATTGTTTCCCTGCCTCCCCCCCGCCCTAGCCCCGCACTGAGCATGTGCGCAGCGCCCCTTTCCCCCCCCCCCCCCTCCCCCCGCCCGCCAGCCCGCGGGTCCGCGTTCCGCGCAGAGGAGCGGTGAGCTCCGTGTTGTCTCCGCGGCAGCCGGGCCGCAGTCCCGCTGGTATGGAGTGAGCTGCGGAGCCCCGCGCCGCCCGGCCCGGCCATGGAGCTCAGGAGGTCCATCTCGGCCAGCGCGGAGGCCGACAGACCCATGAGGCGCTACGGGGCAGTGGAGGAGACGGAATGGAAGGCGGAGGCGCTGGGGAGAAGTGAGTGGGGGGCGCGGGTGCGGGTCTGGCCGGCCAAGGCAGCCTCCAGCGGCGGGGGGCGCCGGCTGCGGCGGCGCGGAGCGGTGCGGTGTAGCGCTGTGCGGTGTAGCGCGGCGCGGTGCGCTGCGGTCCTCCTGGCCCCGCGTTCGGCCACCGGCGGCTCCTGTTAGCGGGGCGAAGCCACCCTGGGGGGCTGCTCGGGGAGGAGGGTTGGTGTGAGCACTTCGCCCTGCGAGGCTGGCGCTGGCCCAGGGGGCCGTGGCGGAGCCAGCCCCTTCTCTGTGCCCAGGGCCGGAGCCGGGCCGGTGCCGCTCCGGGCGCTGCAGGGCTGCCCTGCGGATGGATGGGCTGCTCGCTCCGCAAAGTGAAGCGACGAGAGGGTGGCTGAGGAAGGATGGCTGGGATGTTGGCTTTCGTTTATTAGGTGGGATTTAACGTATGGCGTTTCATAAAGATTGGTAGTCTTTAATGTGCTTCACATTTGAAAGGCACAGATTATTCCCTCTTGCTATCTCAGGCAGAGAGTACAGGAATACAGCACTGAGTTCACTTCTTCAGCGGTTGCACTGTGTTTATGAGCTCAACAAACGCTCTGTGGTGGAAGAGCTTTCTTGAAATCATATTTTTCCAGAAAGCAGCACTTGACATAACCTTTCCGAAGTGCAGATGGAAAGAGTAGTTAAAAAGATCCGTAGTTGCCAGTTCAAGTTATCTATGGGACCTTTTCTTCTCTAAGATACCTGTTATTCTGTCATTGGCAGAACTAGTTTCTGTACAACCTAATAAGCCTGTAAACTCCTAATTTTCGAGGTAACCACTGAGGCAAGAAATCTTGAAAAGACTGTCACAAAAAGCTCTGTACTAGTACAGAGAAAAATATTTTTGAAGTTTTATGAAGTATATGATTAGGCCATGGGAAAAAAAGCTTTGTGTGTATCTGTTGTGACACCTTCATTTTGGCTGATACTGAGGTTGCTGATACTCTTGATTCACCATCCATCTTTTGATGTGCACGGTGAAGTCTCACCTGGATGCCATGTAACATCCCATGGCTTTGCAGCATCCCGGTAGCAGAGTTTAGCCAGCACTTTTGCTATGTTTAGACTTCTCAGATACTGCTGTGTTCTGGAATCATACTTCACCTCTGGCTTCAGTTTTTCATGCATATGTTATTGTCTACCATATGCTGATGACAGGGGTGTAACTCTCCCACTCCGATGCTTCAGTTGCAGTGTTGGTTTTGTTGCAGTGCCTGGCATAGGTTCAGGACTGAGTAACTCCACACTTTCTAAAATGGAATTGAAGACTGAAATTGCTGTTGATTGAGTTGGTTGACTCAGACATATGCAACAGTTTTGCAGGTTCTCTGGCACGATACAGACGTGTGCTTTCTTGTTCTCATAAATGTGCCTGGTTTTGTTCCAGAGCTCAGGAGCTGAGTGCAGTGCAGCGCTTGTAATAATAACTGGTAGCTTGAAGTGACAGAAGGGTTATGCCTTCCAAGCTTTGGACAAAGATCATCCGTTTGGCAGAGGGTAATGTGGAGGCCGAGTGGGAGACCCAATCTGCTCAAAAATATGTGCTCAGCATTAAGCTTCCATCCAAATCACAGTTTGACCCGGTACCAGAATGGGCTGTTGGCAGGACTAGAGCCAAATATCCAGGTGTCTGCACCCCGGCTCTGCTGCCGAGCTGCGCTTTTACACACTAGATTCAGTTTAATGAGAATATTTCTCTGTATATAACAATTTAGGTATAGAATAGGAAGTAATCTAGAGGCCATGATCTGTTCTTTGAAAAGTAGAAAATTATTATGACTTTCCTATTTGAATAATTGATCTGTTTGTTTGCTCATAGGCTTCAACTTTCTTAAAGTACTGTGGAAAATGCTATTTATGGTAGCTGTTTTGGATGATCCCTGCATATGTTCCCTATTTTAACACTAACACTGACTTCTGGTCACACTTTTTCATTGATTAAAAATAAGTAGATCTTACTATTCTCTTTAATGTTCCCTTACAGCATGGGTCCTAAATTGCATGGCATGATGACAGTAGTCTCCAGAAGGTCTGAGAAGCTGGAAAAGCATCACCCCCTTTTTTACTAATGTCAACAATTAGCATTTTGTATTTGCATATTGATTTAAATATGAAATCCTAAGTAATAGTATTAACAAAAGCAGAAGCCTATTACTGCATATGCATTTGTCCTTTTTACTCTGATGATTTATTGTATCTTAAATCAGGATTTCTTTAGAGGCTGACCTTTTGTATCTGAACAACACTCTGCATGACAGAGTGCCGTTTCCTGGTCAGTGCCTTTTAATGTGAGTGTAGTTGTATCACAAGAGCATGTACATCCTGATTATAGCCATTACAGAAAGAATGTTATGGAAGTTAGGTAGTTTCTATTTACTCTGTTAAATGGAAAGGGAGCTCTGTGCTAACTTCTCTATCTGTGGTACAGAAGGCATTGCTGGTTATTGGTTATAACCAAAGATCAGTTACTTCATAGCAATGAAATGTAACATTATGCACATTTCTATTCTACGATGGCCTCTTTCAACCCGATTATCAATGGAGTTAAGCTGCTTCACAGGAGCTGAGGATCTGATGCCCTACAGCCTGAGGGTGTAATGATCTCCAGTGGTTTGCATGCAAAATACAAAGCGGATTGTTTAAAGGTGTGTCTCTTTAACAGGACACTGAAGCCTTTCCCTTCACATACAGGAGGGAATTTCCAAGAAGTAGAGAACATTAAAAATGGCACTTTACCACGTACAGAGCAACTCACACATTTTCTAGTGCATATATGTAAAACACAGGCTTATAAATTGTCAGGCTTGTATAATAATAATGTGGTTACAGCTTTCTCCATAAATGATCTTTACAATATAGTGTTGGGGAGTCTGCTCTGAAGCAGAGCACTCAAGCATTTTGGTCAGTCCTCATTACCAAGTGCCCAGCTTCATTTAGAACCATCTATCTTGCTGTCGGCAGGGACTCATAATGCCCAGTTTAAATAACTGCAAGGCACACAGGGAAATAGCCACAAAGAAACAAAGCAGTTTTTCACCATCCTTTTGAACATTACACTTCTCAGATACATTTCTGCTGATCTTGTCCTTCCTCTTTCAGTTTGTGTGAGGTCTGGAAGTATATGCAAAATTCATGGTGAATGCCCCAGCTTTAGTCAGTATAAGGAAGCAGAAAACTGCAAAGGTTGTTCTGATACAATTTAGTGCACCATGAAAATTGCTTATTGTTTTCATTTGAATAGTAACTCAGAATTGGAGGTAAGCTGCCACACTCCTATACTGCAGAGGTCTACCTTTTCAACTGGTTTTGAATATGAAGTGGAGATTAGGGGGAAAGGGGCCCTATTACAGGCCAGCACTGAAGAGGAAGCTGGAGATTCCCCACAAGAGACTCAGTAGTAGCATGAAGCCTCCATAGCCAGTTTTACTTGTTCTCCCTTCGTGCTGTGATTGTTGTATCACAGATTATGTCCAGGCGAGGTAGAGTGAGATTGAAACGCACTCCAGAACAGCACCAGTGGGGTGATTTTATCTAGTTCTGAGATTGCTCTGATATGTTCCAACAGCAGAAAGATAGTACTGTTCCCAGGTTCATAGAGATCCTGGGCTGACACATGTGAAACCTTATTTCACCATATTCAGTTAGAAAGGTTTTCAAGATAAACTAAGCTTGTTAGCCAGAAAGAGACTCATGTATGTATTTATATGCTCAGCTGCTGAGGACTCAATTCAAACACTGAAAATATGCACTATTTAATACTTTGCATTTGCATTTCTTGGCAGCATGGGAAAGTGGACAACTTATATGTCTGGAGCATTTTTGATTCAAGACCAGCTTGTTTTAGAAGTGCTGTTATGGACAGAGATGGTCTTTCAGCTTGCAGAAGCTTGAAAAGCTAAAAAGAAAATGACCATAGATTGCAATATCATAGGTAGTGGCCCTATAGCCAGGTCGTCTTTTCTCTTTGGTGAACAAAGAATGAAGAAAATGCATTTATACCCCTGTTATGGGCATTTGCTTTATCTAATCTACTGGGCACTGCTTGTGTCACCTTTAAGGCCTGATTTCATTAACAGAACAGAATGGCTGCATCTTAGAACAGGATCTAGCTCATAATGTTTTAATGTTGCTTAATAACATAATAATTTGCAAAATTTCTGTTGCAATATTAAAGAATCAATCAAGTAGCAAAAGAGAAACACATTTGTCTTGCACAGCAAAGGCTGCACAGCTAGTGTCCTGTGACATCTATCTGTCATTCTGGTCACCAGTGAGTAGTTAGGATGGGTTTTGTATTAATCATATGCCTCTAGGTATCAGTCAAAAAGTAGGTAAATACCAATTTGCTCTTGAATTTTTGTGTCAGCTGTATAAAATTTGGAGATTTAATAGCTCCCTATATATCTGGGACAGACAGACTGGATAGTATGTTGGTTCGCTTGAGACGTCAATACACTCCCGTGTATTGATAAAGTAAGTTTGCTTTTCTACAGTCCCAAGTGACTGTAGAAAAGCAAACTTATTTAGACTCTAGCAAAGGCAGACACAGCCCTAGTACTTGGTAGGGGGTACAGCTGAATGTCCTCATTCTTCTTCCTCCTGTATTGCTTCATGAGAGTGAAAAGTGACTTGTGTTGTCTCACAAGATGGGGAAGGAAATGTGATTAGAAAGTTGCAATGGTGCTCAGGGCTGGCAAGTCAGAAACTACAGAGCAATGCTGGGAATTCAGGAGTTAGCATGAGGGAAGACTCATGAGTTGGCACTGACAAGGGTCTGAAGTTTACTCTGCACCACCCACAGTTAAATCCAAACCTGCATCAATCATAGCTGTTTCTATCATCTGGTGGTTAAATATTCAAACACACACCTTTGCACCTTCTTCCATAATACCCCACATATTGCACAGACATCCACAAACTCACTTCAGTGCTCTGCATAAAAACTCTCTGTTACTGTAATACCTCTCCAGTCAGTCAGGAATGCAGTATGAGCCTGCCTATCCGCTCTCGTGATACTGTCCCCCAGTCTCATCACGTCTCTACTCTGATTTAAAAAAAGAAAGAAAAAAAAAAAAGACGTTTCACAGGGCACAGCATTTATATAGTCCAACTGCCACTGCTGTTCTTTTGCAGTGATGCCCTTGTGTTTCTGTAAATTCCCCTAAATTGTTAATTGTATCTATTACAGGTAATAAACCAGACCAAATAGATTAGGCTTATTCAGACCATCTATTAAGATAGGTGGGAAAGAAGCTAATAAGGATATACACAATTATGTTTCTTTTTATAGAAACAGTAAGTCTGCTAGCTTTATGAAGGTCTGAAGACAGGCTTCAAATAGGGAATGTAATTAATATTCTTTCCATGTCTTAATTTTAAAAAAATCCCAAACAACTGTGTGCAAATTTTGAAAAGAGAGTGACCAAGAAATTCAACTGTGACAATAAAACACTAATACCCATAACTTTTTAGAAAATACCCACACCTTTTTAGAAAATATTTGACAAAATATTGTAATCAACAAAGACAACTGATTCAAAGGATGATGCCAGTTCTAGATTTTTTTCTTGGTCATAATTATTAACGTTAACATATTTTTATTGTAGTTCAAGAGGAAAAGCAGCCTGTGTTTGATCTGTGAAACCAAGACAGAACTCCCACACTGAAAATCAGGAAGGATTTCTAGAGAGAACTGAGGCTGTTTTCTACAAAACAGTTGTAAAACTTACCTGTTTCAATGGCAGTCAGATGGTTCTAAAATTCTCCTACACAGCTTGGTGTTTCTACAAGTCCCTGATGAATTTGGCTATCAGTATGCACATACAATTTTTCTGCATTTTCATTGCTTATCCACTTTTACACATACTATGTGTTGATCCTTCTCCTTCTGCAAAATATTTCTTAAATACAGAACCTACCACTTAATATCTCCACCAGGTCGTTCCTGCATCACCTAGAACTCAAAGGAAGGGAGTGTCTTGGTTTTGTTTTACTTCATAAAGAGCCAGGACAAAGATTTACAGAGTGAGACTAATCTGGTTTATGCTATCTACACATTGTCTTATTTTTCTAATTCCTCCTCCCACAGCTGGACGCTCCAGGCAGCTGCTGGGACAGAGGAAGAAGGAAAAGGGAGAACTGGAAATATTTTAATGCTTCAGAGTGCATTCCTGCTAAAATATTAGTTAACAATGGGAAGAGCTGTGACCCTTAGAGCACCTTCTTGCAGGTGCTACTTCATGTTGGTCTCCCAAGTCCACAGAGTTCTGTATCACAGATTCCTATAGAAATATACTTTCCTATTTGGTGACAGAAACAAAATCAGTTAATAGGATACCCTTGCCCCTATAGTCTCCCTATCGTATTTCATGAGTTTTGCTCTTCCTTCACTTTTCTATCTAGCTATGGGCTCTGTGTGTCCAAGGTTTCTCAACAAAAAGTGCAGCAAATTTACTCTGTAACTTATCCTATGGTTCTGAACACAATTGTCTCTTGACAATACTTTGTATCCTACAAAGTCCAACCTGTCCTACAAAACACAGACAAATGAGAAAAACAACAACCAAACCCACCCTAATCTAATCAAAGCCAAAGGGGCTGAGTGTAGTAGCAGTCTGGCTAATTCTGGATAGGGGCTACCTTGCAAAAAACATGTTGGTTATTATGGATCAGGATCTGCACTTTTACTCATTGTATGTCAGCAAAAACATTTGTCTTGGCTGAGATACTCATAAATCAGAGGGTTAATGACTTCCCAAATCTCTGCACCCAACTGTGTGTACCAGGCAGGAAATGAGCACTTAATGTGTAATGCAGTGTTTATATTCAAACCAGTGCCAACCAACAATTGTTGGAAAAGTTATAGATGAGCCTGAAGTGTTATATTTGGGACTGTTTGTTGCTCATGAATTTTCCTATTTTCTTTAAAGATGTTTTACAGAAAAAATGCCTTAGACCTGGAAAGTAGGACACTTTGAACTACACACATTATCCTTGCTGCTGGTACCCTGTGGGATTATGGACTCAGTCTGTGTAACTACTTTGACTATGTTTGATAATTGATCCCTTAGTTGCTTAGCATGTTTTCATCAGAGTAACCACTTGCAAGAATGTGTGTGTGTCTGTCTCAAGGGTGCATTATAAAACAGGATTAAAAATTTACATTCAGGATTGGGCATGCGCTGCAAAGTACTGTGTATCACGCATGAAGTGTATAGAGTTTTCTTGTAGTTACTGAGCACAAGAAAGGTTGGAACTCAGCACTCTGTAATCCTGAATCTCAAAGTGCTTTTCTGCTGTAGCTGAATATGTTCCATTTTCATCGAAGTCTTACTTAGTAAAATAGTCCCAGAGACTCAATAAATAATGCTAATTTATTTCCATGAAACATGTTCTGCTGTCTATCTACATAAAAGGCATAATATAAATGCATTCAAAACTCAAAGAAGAAAAATGTATGCTTGGAGGGCAAACTATGAGAAATCAGCAGGAGCACCCTTGGATAATGATGTTAGTTGTCCTTCAGGATCAGCAATGAAACATGAATTATCAACATTTTGTCAGTTCATAAAGGGCAAAATATTTGAGAAAATAATTTCAAGGGAATTTGTCATTAAATGAGGATGGATGATTTTCAGTGAGACAAGCTGGTTGTTGCAAAAGCCTAATGATTGCAAACACTACCAAAATGCAAGAGGTAATTTGTTATTGTAAGAATATCAGCTGTGTTTAAGGATCTTTTTATTGCCCTGAGCCCTTCTCCCACCCAAACCTCTATTGATGAGGGATTTAAGAGGTTTTGTACAGACACATTTGGTTTTTTAAATACTGATAAAATTGGAACAAAAGATTCTCATTATAAAGTGGTTTAATGGTTTTGTTCATCTCTTGGAGAAAACAACTCCAAAACCAGAAAAGAAATCAACAGTCAGTTCTACCACAAATGCCCTTTCAGTACCTTCAACCAAAGTAAGTTTTAGAATAATGGTGTTGAAACTACATGAGCAAGATAGGGACGTGACCTCCCTGGGAAGTGACAGAGAAGCCTGACTGACACTTTCTTAGTTACAAATACAAAACACAGTCCTGACTTCATTGACATCAGTGGAAATTTCCTCACTGATTTCAATAGAAGCAAAACTGGACTGGGCTCTCTGCCGTTCTCTCTTGGAGCCCTGTTCACCTCAATTCTCTTCAGAAAGCTCTGGTGAGGGAATCTGGGGGCTGTGTCAGTTCCATGAAGATTCCCCTGGGGATCTGTGTCAGGTTGCCCCATGGGTTTGATCTCTCTGCCCTCACTTCTCACTGGGCATGTCCTGCAGTCCTGCAGAACCTTGGCAAGCAGCAACAAGCATTCGCTCCCTGGAGAACCATTTACATTGACAGGGGTAATGCCATTTCATTCTTCTTGTCTCTGAGCAGTGAATCATTAGCTAATACATTGGAGCCCCTATGGTGAGTGGCTGTTCCTCAAACCATCCTATTTCACAGGAGAAGAGGAAATCACAGAAATTCAGTTATGCATTTGTGCCCCCGCTCTCCTTATCCAATCTGTAGTTTCTCTCATCTTCTACCATGGATTCCCGTATAACTTCCTCTGGGCACTGTGCCTGAGAGGGGACTAAAGTTACTGCAGTTTGGCAGGCTCTAAGACAGAGACATTTTCCTTCAGGCTGATGCTTGTCTGTAGCACAGAGTGAGTATGTGGGATGTGATAGTGAAGGGCACAGCCATGGAGTTTGGAAAGCAAGTAAAACCAAGATCCATTTGTCTCTGCCTTGGTAAGGTGTGAAACATCCCACAATTGCAAAATTTCTTGCCTTCTCTCATACAAAGAGAAGGTGACAGCCAGCTGTCCGTTTGTCTTGGTGATATAGATTAAGACTCTGCCGAACTGCCTTCATTTCCTCTCCCCTGAGACCTTCAGGGAGGCAGTCAGCTCAGCCCCACATCAGCCCAATGCCAACTGAGAGAAAGAAAGTACTAGCATATTTAAAGAAAACTGAATCAAAATTAAGTGTGCAAAAGCGATTAACTTGGTGAAAATAGGATTTCTTGCTAGAGGATGACTCCTCATCCACAGATGAAAGGCAAGTGCAGAATAGATTTGTTTGCCAACTGTCATTATTTTGTTGAAGAGATGGAGCCCTGTGCAGTTTCACCTGAGCATACACGGAGAAAGAACCAGCTGGGTTTGGCTCTACTGGCTCTGGTAATTTCATCTTTAAGGAAGGGCATAGCTTTGCCTGTGGCTCACTGGAAGCGCTGTGTGCTTCATACATTGGAGAACAAGATCCCAGTATGATTTTCTGCTGCCTGGCCTTCCTCTTTGCTGTCAGACTGTACATATTGTATGCCCATGGCCTTAGGAATAGCAACGTTCATCCCCCTGGGAAATTACTAGTATTTTCTCCAATGAAATGTGAAACACCTTTTTTCTTGGCTTCTGAGGAGCATCTTCTCAATATTTAATTACCTGCTGGAGTGGGAATCTGTTATGTGAACCAATTTCTTTACTGTCTGAAGCAATTCTCCATACCAATATCACTTTGGCCTTTACTGGATTTGTCTATAATATTTATCCAATGGTTTTAAGGTTGCCTAAAATTATCTGCCAGCTGCTGGGAAGATGTTTAGAGCACTGTTAGAAAACTCTTATTAGAGAATCATGTCATGGGGGGGAGGGGAGAGAGAGAAACAGGCTTCCTGGTATGCTATCGAATAATTTCAAAGGAGAATATTGTAAAGATGTGAAATTTGGAAACATCAGTGGCCATTTTACTATTATTTCACTCGCAACATATGCTGGTCTTTATCAGTTGATGTTCATAGGAGAAATCATAAACTCATATATTCCTAAAGAGGTTTGCAAGACTTTTTGAGACTGAACATTTTGTTGACTTTTTTTCTGAAACAAAAAAATTCATGAAGATAGAAAAAGTCTTTTAAAAATACCAAACTAAATAAGCTTTAAAAAACTGAACATTAGCTGTAGCTGGCACTGTTACAGCTTTTGAAACTTAAATGCTGAAGCTCTGTGTTAGTATTACAGTATCAGAATATGGCTCTAGTGAGTAATAAAATGGAAAGCCACAGGCTGTTTCCATTGACCACTGAGCCAAAATGACAGAAGTAAATGAACAAGTAATGTGTGTTTCTTAATACTGCTTGTTAATTCTCCATTATATAAGATGAATGGATGAAGCATGAATTGCTTTCCTTGGACTGTGGCTTAAACCCAGTCTTGCTCCATCCAGATGGGATTGATTTCCGTGGGAGCACCACACAGGGGAAGGTACCTACCACAGTAACTAACTGTACCAGTTTCTATTTACAGCCTTCTGATAGCGCTGAATCTCATGCAGGGTTGTGGCAGGGTTGGGCATGGAAACCCTTTCCTGAGTCTTCCTGACTCCTGGCAGTCTTCCTGTGCCAGGCTGAAATAGCTTCTTGCACATAAACGTCTAACCTAGTGCCACTGAATAAAACTGACAATAAAGGCTTTTGGGTCAGACCTTCAAAGGCAATCTTCTCTCATTTTTTCTGTCTCATTTTGGATCCATTTTCTCCTAGGAACAGCTGTCAGATCATATACACTGTGCAGACTTTCCCACCAGGCTGCATATAGCTGCATATTCTCCCCATTCACTGAAGGGCAAACTGCTGTTTAAGGTGCACAGGGTTGTATTTTCAGTTCATAACGTGATGGGAAAAGGTGAAAGGAATATGCAAAAAAACAACAGTAACTGCATTGTCACTGTCATGATTTCTTTGAATGTAACCAAGTTTTCATCTCACACAGATTTATTTTGAAAAATAAAATATTATTTTAAGCAGTCAGTCCATTCCCTTGTCCCTCTGTCCTACACACCACCCCCCCACCCCTGGTGTGATGGCATTAAAGAACAGATACTGAGAGCTCGATACTTCAGATACTAGCAACTCCTGTGTCTTTTGCACGAGCTTTAAGTTAATCAAGATACTAGAAAAGATAGCCCCTGTTCTCACAAATCAGACCCCTAGAAATAGGTAACTAATGCAGTTTGATTTCTGGATGGTTTTTATATGTCTCCAAGGCACCAGAGGTCATTAGAGAGAGGACAAAGGGACTGGTGCTTGTGGTGTGAGAAGCACTGAGGTACCTGGAGGCAGTCAGTGACCAGCATGGTCCTTTTTATTTTTGTATTTATAAAGTGAAAAAGTGTTCAATAGAGATGTAACAGTGGTACTAGCAACAATACTTGGGGGAGGAGTGGAATATTAAGGCCTATTTCAAGGCTTGTCTACATTTTCTGAGATTATTTCCATATACTACCATGGGGTTCTGATCAAGATGGGTGCCAGAGCTCTTGTACTGGCTCCAGCAACATTTCCCACCACGTTTAATTCTCCTCTTTGACATACAGACACGGTGTGCTAAAATGAATGACTGAGCTTAATTCATCCACTCTCCTTGATTTCTCCTCTCTTTACTGCAGCTCTCTCTGCCTCATCTCCTAAGTATGTTCATTCAAAGAAAAAAACAACTATGACTCAAACCACAGCACTCCTACTCTAGGGTTTGTATATGCAAAACTGCAGTGATTTGAGAACTGGACAGACCACACTTAATGCATATAAAGCATTCTGAGCTTGTGTAGTCCAAGTTGTGTCTGTTCAGAGGTATAACACAAGGTTGCTGAAACTTCAGGCTAATTCCCTATCAAAAATAAAGAGCATGTATGAGAGCTCTTCCAACAGGAATCTTAGCCAGGCAAAGCATTTTTCAAGCATTTTCCTAGTTTTATTTTGTTGCAGTGATGTCATAATTGCTGATGTGAGTTTTTTCCTCAGTAATTGTTAAAAAATTTTATTGTATTTACCTTTTATGTAGAATAGTCTGGATATAAAATACCTTGGTAATAATTTCTTCTAGTGAAGAAAATCATAGCACTTAATTTAATTCTCTTAAAATTAGGTGGCTAGTCACAACAGAGTAAATCTAATGTAACTATTTTCATGCTGGGAAGGTGTTACACCACTGTGTTGCAAGCAAGAAAAAAACTGTCTCCTCCTGTGAGTCCTCCACATATATAGGTATTTACACCACAGAAAACATTGTGCTTGTGGCATGTTTTTGTTCACTCTGCACAAGGGAGAAAATGCATTTCTTAGAAGTGAAATCATTTGCGTGTTTGTAAGGAGGTCATCCGCTGCCCTTCCCAGGAGTAAAATGTACAGGGAGCAGGAAACAACCCCTTCCCATAGAATATCCATTTAATAATTTGCCCAGGCTTCCTTATTCTGGAGTGGTAGAAAGGCAAAATATCCCAGCTAGAAACCATTTTATATCTAGTAGCACAGATGATCAGAATTCTCATTGGTTTCCAGGTACTGTGGAAAGTGCTCTTCTACAAACAGTAGGGACAGTTTTCTGTATGCTATCCAAGAAGACTGGATAGCAATGACATTTTCTGTGGGCAAAACTAGGGTATTACCAGGTGTTGGCTAGGACAAGATGGGTGTTTGCTGGTGAGTCAAATAAAGAAACAGGCAGCATGGTAGATGGTCATTTTGAGATGTGTATCTTTCTAAACGAATCAGTATTGCAGATGAGCTGAAAACTGCGCAGACATGCAAATAAAATAGCATGAACCTTTTACAGCAATGCTTGAGTATTAGTTTATACCCCAGTCTGCACCAACAAAATTAGGCCAGAGATAATCAATTCAGAAGAAAGGCTGGTAAAAATGAGACTCATCACCAAGGGCTTACTTAATCCAGGATGTGATTAACTTTGCATAGTGACTTCTGAGGAAATAATTGAAAGGAACTTTTTTTTTTTCCAAATAAATTCCCATTAAAAATGAGATTTTGTTAACAGAACTTAAAATTGCAAACAAAAGGTAAATTGATTACTTAATCCTGTAGAATTTACTTAAATCATGCTTCTGTAAGATCTGTTATTAGTCTGGTAATAGCAACATATATGAACAGTGGTCTGAGACAGGTTATAGTGTTTTGTCTATTCATTCTATCTGATAACACTTCCTGAATAGAGTCAGTATTATTTTCTTGCTGGTTGCAAGAAGTTTTCATATAGCAACAGGGGAGATATAAACACCTAACGAAATACTCAAATCTTATTGTAAAGCCAAAAAAATTGAATAGGAAAGATTACCTGAGGGGGGAAGAGGAAGAAAAAAGGAAGCCATTTAGCTTAATTCATTTTTAAAAACAACAGATTTCATGCTAGTGGCATCCCAATATTTTACTGAATGACAAATCTGTTTCTAGCTCTTTTTGAGCTCATGTTTAGTTCATGTAGGGAATTCCCACTTAAGAAACTCAGGAGTCTGGTCTGTTGGTTTTGTGGTGGCTGATTCCCAGGGGTGTGTATGTTCAGCATATGTCAAAGATCTAGACCTCAAGCTTTGTAATGTGGAGATTTACTGAGATCAGATTCTGGGCTCAGATGAAAAAAACTATCATTTTTTCTAAGATCTCCCTCATAAGAAAGCTTGCCTCTCATATAAGAGACCTCCCAACTTTGCACCAAGTATTTGTATCACACATTGATTTTTGCAAAACAGGGAGAATTATCTTTCATTTCCTGGTGTGAGGGGATGAGGTCACATATTACCTTGATAATGAGGATTTCTCTGGGTAGCATTTTAAATGGGACACTTTCCCAGGCTGGGTATATAATTAAGAAAATCTTCTATAAGGCTGTGATATGTGATATAGCTGTGACAAGAAGCAGCTGTTTGTTCAAGAAAGCAAGTAGCTCCCTTTCCATCCCAAAGCTGCTCAAATCTTGGGTCTAAGCTGCTTATGAATAAAGCACAGCAAATTGGGGGCCTGTATCTTCCCTAAAACAGGCAGGAGGAGTGAGGAACTGGCATGGCCATTACTCTGTCGTTCTTCTTGGCTGCTGGTAAGATTTAGCAGGTGCAAGTTGAAATGGAAAGATGTACAGCAATTTACTACACACCTTCTCCTGTGCCAGGAGGAAGCAGAGCACAGCTGGATGCAGAGCCCCTTGGCTGATGCCCCTGTTCTGAATCTCAGAGAAAACAGACCTCTGCACCAAAGCTGCCGGCCACTCCTCACAAAATCCAGGTCAGGCCGAGGCAAGCTGGACAGCAGTAATGACTACTTGGTCACAAACAAGTGAGCTAAATCGCTGGGTTTTCTGCAAGCAGCGCTTACTTGAGTGCTGAAACAATATCATGCAAGATCAGGTCATTTGTCTCATCTGCAGAGATTGATTGATTTATTTATTTGTCTGTGTGTAGGGGGAGAAAGAAGAGGGAGAAACCAGAAGAAAAGAATACTGGGAGAAGCTTCTGGTTTTAGATCTACTGGGATATTGAGGGCACCCTTCTGTCACATTAGGTCAATAGGAGAATCACTGATATGAAATACATGGTGGTACATCCCCTAGAAAGAGGTGGAAAAATGCCACTTTATTATTTCAGTTACAGCAAGACAAATTAGGTTGCTTAGTTTCAGACTGACATGTAATGTGGTCTGGGGGAAATTGCTTTCACACCTCACCTAAAGCCACCAGACAAATGTGTGAAAAATCCTGTTGTCACAGCATCTGGCAACAAGGAATGTGGTACTGATACCCAAACTAGAGTTTATTTAAAATTGGAAATAGCAGTAGGAAGTCTGGAAAACGTTCTTGCACAATTCAATTACAGTACTTTAAGTCTGTCATAATTCTCTGCAGACCTAATTATATGGACAGCTCTTCTTTAAATCCCACTCAAAACCATTTAATCACTTCTTTATACACAACAGAAATGGCTGGATGAGATACCACAGGCTATTTTGCAAATGGACTGTACTAGTCTTGAAGAGAGTTAGTGGCTCAGTTCAGGCACTGGCGATGCTGGAAACTGAAGTCTGAAATGGTCACGCCAATCATGATGATGCCCTTCCAGCATGCTGTAATTGCTCTGAAAAAATTCTGTATGTAAGCCCTTTCTCCACTCTATCAGTATATCTGAGACACCAGTAAAGACACTCTGTATTGGTAGATTTTTATATCTGATGTGTGATGGGAACTGTACTGAGATGATACTAAGCTGGCTACTGAGCAGTCACTTGCAGACCAGCTTGCATCTGAAGGCGTGAGCTGTAGTGACCTTATCACAGCCACCATAAGAAAAAAATAAGTTAAACCTGCCAAATTTAGAATCTGGATGTTTGAAAACTGTCTCAACTCAGAGATGCAATTTATATTTCAGCTGAGTGGAGAATCACGTGTGAATCCATGAATAAAGTCTCTGGGGTTTCTTAATTCAATGGGAATTGAGTTTAAGAAGCATTTTATAAAAAGACATTAATTCCAAACTCCCTTTGCTGTTTTCATGATTCTGTTTTCCTCATTGTTATGCATTTACCCTCTAACAGGCTGAAGAGATGTGTGCAACCTTGTTATCATTGACTGTAATGGAAATTGGCTGGGGCATGCAAATTGCCTAGACAGTCTTGGAATCAACTTCAAAGTAGCAAGGTTGAGCCCTATAATTGGACTGTCAAAGCCTCTAAGGGTTTTCAAGACCCAATCTGTGAGTGTCATTAGGGTAATTTATGTTAGTGGACATACTTCTGTGTACTCTGAATTTATTTACGTCAGAAGCACTTTCTGCAAATTTCAAACACATTAAAAAAAATCTGTATTTTTGACTTTATATTATGGCACAGTCAAATCAGGCCTGGGGCTTTTATTTCATTGTTTATAGGAAGACTTTCATAGGAAGTTATATTTATCTTCTATTTTCAAAAAACCATTTTGTTCAATGTTAAGTTCTGACTCCTTAGGCACTTACTGCTGTGAGTGCTGAAATTCTGTTTCCTGACCTGTAAATATGGTTTGTATTAGCTTTTAAACTGCTGACAGAGGGGGTACTACTGAGGAAAAGTCATCCCTTTCCCCCTAAAATTGACTGTTTAGGAGACTATCCGGGGTATTGTGAGTCACAGGTCGAAGACATGATATAAAAATAGAGAAAGCTAGTAGAACTCTCAGTAGTAGAAAAAGCCCTACATGTAAATTATGATAGTGCTATAAAACAGCACCAAATCATATACAGATTTACAGCTAGAAAAGAAATTATTCTAGTTACGGATAATTAGGTAGCAAATTGTCCTATTGTACTGAGTCAGTTCCTTGCATAAGCAAACACCCTTAGATCCAGATGGAAGAATATGAAAGCAGAGATGGGTCACTATCTTGAAGTGATAGTTTAATCTGACTGGATGGATCCTTATGACTTCATACAAGGAGGAGGAGTCTGGAATCTTTGTGTGGGCAATGTCTGATTCCAGAGGACACTGGACCTCAGAAAACTAAATCCTACCTTAAAGAGTAAAGACCCAGATAATGATCAAATTAGTCTTTTCTGCTTTCTGAGTCCACCCTCCTGCAAATGCAGAAAATCATACAATACCTGAGCTTATTCACAGGACCTGTCTGTTTTTTTTTCCCCCACGAAGTGAGGCCAGACCATTAAAAGATCCGTGTGTTCTGATCTTAGTTTAAAACAGCTTTGTTTCCTTTCCTCCAATATCTTACCTGAAAGACTGCTCAGATTGTTATTGCTTTGGATAGTTATTAGTTGCCAGTCTAAGCTTATTCTTTACCTCTACTTAATTTTATACCAGCCATTATCATTTAACATAAACAATCCTTTCCTTTGTCCTTGATCCTTTCCTCTTAGCTATCCAAAATCTCCATCTTCACAAGATGAGTACCACAATTTTGACAGCATCAAAAGACAGGAGAATGCGGAAATCTGAAAGCTTAAGTGCAAGATAGAACAAATGGAATTTATCATCCAAATACAGGATTGAAGTATAGCTTTTAAGATACATTAAGTCTGAATATCACATTAAGGTCCTATGTATCACATTAGATTTCTACTAGAACTCCAAACTTGTGCAGATTCACACGGTCTTCATTGTCAGAGAAGGATGAACTATTGAGAGATGAGCTGATTTTTTTTCAGGATATCATTACAACCAAAATGAAGTCTTCTATGCAGAGAGCAGTTTCTTAAGACTAGAGAGATCTTTTTCCTCGGGGGAAGTGTGAGATTAAAGGGTTGCGTAATTACCCACTTAGGAAATTGTAACTGTCATAAATTGACAAAAGACAAAGCCAAGAATAATTACTGCTTATAAATTTCTCAGGGTAACAAACAAGACAATGTAATTCATGCTTTTTTTGAGAGGCAAGATCTTTATAGATCTTATCATTATGGACTTGTGCTGATACATATCATTAAATAGGGAACAAAGACAGAAAATGGTCCCTAAATTAAAAAGTGAGAACCTTCATATAACCATATAACTTCCAGTTAGCAAAGTATTGAAGACCATCCTTAATTAGCAACCACTTTTACTGCCTGAATGTCTATTTCTGCTTGGAAATATATAGTTGAGTTAGAAAACTCAAAGCAGGATCTCTTTCAGGTTCAGTTTTTAAACCAGCCTTTCCTCAGTGCAATACTGCTTGATCTACAGAAGTGCAGCATAAAAGATGCAAAGCAACTAAGAATCTCATTTTAGCGCTGGGCAGGTACAGGCACTTTCTTACATCAGACGTGAAAGGAGTCATTGTGTGCAATACTTTGAGTATAATACCATAGAAACCAAAAGGACTTTTGAGGGTTAGAGGAAGGAGTTAATATTCAGCACTGTGAATCTGGTGTTTATATTTCAAGAGAAATCTCACTGAAATGGAAAAGAATAGACTGCTGCCAAGAGGCTTTTTGCAAAGGTAAATAATGAAAAGTAAAAGGTCAAAGCTTGAAGATAAGAACAAGAACGTACAGGATAAGCAACTAAAAGAATCTTTTTATAACAAGAGGCTCTTAGATATGGAACAGACAGGGCTGTGATTCTGGAAGGGCAGTGGGCAATTGCACCCAGTGCTTTTTATATTCCTATATTACCTAATTTTAAAATGGGGTCATATGGTAGAGTGCGAGTGAGACGCTTTTGAAGTAGAAACTCAGGTTGTAATATGTCTAGACTGTAAATGTAACTGTGATAATTTAAAAAAAAAAAAAAAAATCATGACCTGGACAAAATAAATCCTAATATTATAATTGTGCTGTTGCGCTCAGACCACAGCTGACTGTTTGAACAGAGCCATCTCCAATCATATCAGATGATTTAATATACCTTGGAAGGAAATTATATGGCAAACAGAATGATCTCTGGTGGTTTTTAGCAATAGGGTTTTTTGTTACCATGTGGTGGTTCAAAGACTCATTCAAATTCTGTTGAACTCAACAAAATTATGAATGTCAGTTCTGTCTTGCTATTTTGGGGTTTTTTAGTATTCTTTTTTCCCTCAACATTGACCAAAGGCTGGCATATCACAGCCCAGCTCCACAAAATTCATCAGGTTGTTAGTAACTTTTAGAGAATACTAAAAGATTTCTACAGATTTCTGAAAAGCCAAGTTTCAACTTCCAAGACTTTTTCAAACTTATTCTTCTTCTTCAAAGGCAAAAATAGCTGCATGCCTGGAAGGGCAAGTTATATATGACACATGCCAAAAAAAAAAGAAAAAAAATAGGTTGTAGTGAAAGACTCCTGTAAACTTCAGTGAGCCTTAGATTAGGAGAAGGGACCTGCGGAGCTAATCATCTCCACAAGACAAATTCACACTTTCCTGTCCCCTCAGCCCAGCTGCTTTTTCTTCTACAGAGTCTATGTGGTGTAGGGCTTACTGCTGAGATTTCTGCATAAAAGAAAACTCCCAGTTTTGTCTATAATTTTGAAATTATTTTACACGTGCTTACTGAATGCTGATCAGACTATTCAAAGATGGCAGAAAATACATATATGTTATAACAGCTTCAAGCTATGCATAAAGCTGCACATACTCCATAAGTCATGGTAGCCTATTATTAGAAAACAGCAAGGAGTAATTTCGTATATTACAGAAACAGACTATCTTTGATATTCAGTGTTGAATACTAAACAAGACTGAGAGGTGGTGAAATACTGGATGAGAAGAGGCAAATTAATAGAATAAAATAAATAATCATAGTATCCATATATGACTTCTTCCAAAGGTTAATTTGACAAATTAATTAAGCAAAATTTGAAACAAAACCTTCGAAAATTGGTGTATTTGCCGTATAATAAATATGTCTTTTTAGGTTGTTAGTGCCTTTCTTAGTCTTTACTAATGGTGTTATTCTGTCCTACAATCAGAAAATTTTCACTATGATTACAAAAAAAATTAATCTTTTTCCATAAGCAATCTGTGCAAAAGCAGCTATCATCCTAAGGGTAGAAAGTATTTTTAATTCTCTCCAGTTGCAAAATAAAATTATTTTCACTGCAGCTGATGCTGCAACAGTGGTTTTCCCAGTGATTCTCACCATTACTATTGAAAGCAAGATTTCCTCTCCTCCCACAAATGGCAAGTTAAAATGCATGATAATTCATTTTGATCATCTCAGAGAGATGTCATGCTTCTCTACAGGTTGTACCAGAGTGTCCCTTTACAGACATGAAATTCTGATCTCTTGACTAAGTAGCTGCTGAATGGACCACAAATGTGAAGGGACTGCTCTAGTCTAGCAGCTTATCTCAGAGCATAAGTGATTTTTACACAGCACAGTATAGAGCTGAGGTGGCCAGTACTTTGTATTTAAGGTTTATTGGAAGCATAGATGCACTACAATTGCCCATGAATCAGAAAAATCCTCCATCTTTTTCTCCTTCCCCAAATGACTGTTTGGAAGCAGGGCTATTTGGTGACTGTGACATTCCCTGAGATCCTGGCATTTGATCAGCTTTCTGTATGCATCCCTGGTTCCTTCCTGCCAAAGGGGTTCCCTAGAGCTGCCAGATTTCACAGCTGCCTGTAGCAAAGCCAAGCTGTAAGGGAATTCAACCAGCCCAGAGGTTTTACCCTGGGACATGGAGCATGTGAAAAACCAGCTTTGGGATTTCTGGGTGTCCTGCTGTCTGGCAAAAATACTGGAAGCTTTGATGCCTAGTTTAAGTCAGTATTTCAGGACTCCAAGAATACCTCCTGTGCACCTGGGAGCTGCACTGCAGCTGAAACTTCTGCTTCCAGGATTTTATGGAGAATTTACCATCTCCAGAACTGCAAGGCTGCACTGGATCCTCATGCACTGATAGGAAACCAGGCTCTTTGCACAGAGGCATTCCTTTTGATTTCATAGTAAAGGTATTGAATCCAAGATGTTATCCCCACAAATACTCTGAATGCCACTTCTGGCATGTTCTAGCAGAGTCAGTTTTGTCAGAAAGTTTCTAGCCACCACTACTTGCAGGGACAAAGCACATCTAGCCACCTGTGAAAGATGCTCAGTTGGTGTCAGCTCAAAGTGCACTTCATGCCAGGGATTCCAAAATAAATGTGTTGCTCAACCCATGGAGAAGTATTAATAGAGATTCAAAAGCTGTAACGGGCACAGTAAGAGAAAAAAAAAAATTCAGCTTCTTGCTAAAAGGAAAAATTCAGCTGTGTCATCTCCAGTGTTCAGTGCTACTGATGGCAGTAGAAGCAAAGTGATTCTTAGAACTTTAGCACATCTAAGGGGAGTAGAACATTAGTCTTTTGCTCCTCCAGTAATAGCCTCTGCACACTATTGTCTTTAGAGATTACTTTTTCCCCAGTGTTAAAACCCGTCATATATGTGCGTTCCTGTTGCCTCAGTGTAGCCTATTAGCTGGTTACTGAGGCCTGATAGAACCACCATTATGATTCCAACTTTTACTAAATTTGCTGTCATCACCAGTCTGTTTTCAGTGCAAGAGACGAAACGGGAGGGCCAACTGACAAGTGGATGGAAAAGATTGCCTTGAGGGAGAAGAGAAGGATATGTCATTTTCTAAAATAACCCACTGAAATCGACTGTGGACTGTACTCTGCAGCAGCATGAGGTCCGATTCCTGAGATGCATGTAGAGCAGCCTCTATCTCAGAGCCATTGGGACTCACAGGCAATACAAAAATATTCATAATATTGTTCATGGAAAGAGAGAATGGGAAGCACTGAGTTTATGTAATGCACTTAGAAGCAGGTAATGCACTGCTGTTTGAAACAGATGTGCAGTGAGCTGGTACCAGTTCCCACAGTCTGTATTTATATGTGCAGATTCCTTTGGAATTTCTCCAGAAATCATCAAAAGTAAGAAAGGGAAATCATGGTGAGGTGAGCCTTTGTCCAAGGTTCACTTCAGTCATGACGAGTATTTCTATTAATAACTGTAGGTGGAGGATCAGTGCTGGGTACAAGAAGGGCTGGCAGCTCCAAAAGGGTAGGCAAGACCTTTGTCTCAGCATAACAAGGGAGGCAGGGGCAGGGCACGGCCCAGTGGTACGTGAGCAAGGAAAGCAGAGCAGGCCTGGTGACAACAAACAGCGTCAGCCGCAGTCCAGATCTCCAGGCAAATGCCTAGTACAAGGCAGGCCCAAGGTCAAGTGGGAAGTCAAGTCCAGGTTCCCCAGGGGAGGAGCAAGGGGCAAGGGCCAGTGTCCACTTGAAATGTGCTTCTGAGCAAAAGGAGGGGGAAAGGAGGGGGAGCCCCTGCTGAGGCTTCTCAAAGCCAGACACCTGCACCATGTCCAAACTAACCCTGAGCCCAGGCAGTCAAACCAGCAGCAGTGGTGGGATGTGCTCAGCACCATGACCGTCAGGTCACTTCCACACTGGTACTATCCTATGCCACCTTCCCTCATTCCCCCAGTTTACCCATTTTAAATTGTACAATGTTGCCTGCCTGTTAGGGAAGCCAGGAACAAAATATATTGCAGCTGTTTGTATTGTGTTTAGCCATTAGCTATATTTATACGGTAATTCCAGCATAAAACATTGAATAAATACCATTTCACACACATGCCAAATTTAATCATTGTTAGGATTCACGGTAATAGAATGCTGCAGCAGGCTAGATTAGAGATATACAATTAGATGTAGGGGTATTTTTGTATAAGTTAGTTATTGACCACTGCATCCTGCTCCAGATGGGTTAAATCAAAGATTAAAAAAACCAAACTCTGGGCCTCTGAATACATGTGAGGCAATGGTAAAAGGTATAGAAAAAGTCCTGGCTACAAGACTAGTCATTCGTGCCTCCAGGTGACAAGCTAGTGACAAACTACAGGAATCATCTGATTCTTTTCACACAAACATTTTTTTTATCAGTAATATTTTGTACTATAACAATTTATTTTTCTGCATTATGCAACTATTTCAGTTTCCACCAAGTGTGCTGTTTTTAAGTTCCACCAGCTGGTTCTCTTCATCCACCTCTAACCTGTGCCTCCTGCTTAACTTCTGCTTTCATTCATCAACTAATAGTGGTCTTGAAAGTCTCAATTTTGAGTGGGCTGAGCAGCCAGGTTTGTTGCTAAGTGGTGTCCACATTAGAGAAGCCATGCAGCTGATTTGTACTGCAATCCTTTAAAGAGCTCTCAGCAGTCATGAACTGAACAAACACAGGGGTCTCATTTAAGATGGTTCATCCATGTCAAAGATGGAAAAAGAAGTGGCAGAGTACCTGGGCCATTACCTACCCTTACCCGTGCTGGAGCTCTTCTGTTGCTAAATGACTGAGATGACTCTTCAAGGCTGAGTGACTGAGTTTCCAACAGCAGCATATTCACAAGCAAGAAAAAGGATAAACAATGTCCTGAAGAGACACCATGATCCAGCAGACCTTGTACTGGCTCTGCCACGGACTTGCTATGTAGCGTTAAGCAACTCATCACTCAGCTCTTACTGCCTCTAGACTGCAAATTACCTGCATACTGCTTTAGGTGTTCATGGAGTAGAGAGGTCTGATTGCTGTTCTGTATGTGGATACCACCAGAATAACGATGACGTAGTTTTGGGTTCCTACAGCATAGGTTTGAGACCCTTTGTGTTACTGATACACCTGACCTTCTCCATGCCTCTGTCTTTTACAAAGATGATGATAACAAAACCCCCAAATTAGAATCAAACCAGCTAATGGTTGTAGAGCACAGTGAGCTTCTCAGTGAATATGCTCGCATCAAGTGACAGCAGCGGGATTTTTGCTGATGATTACTTTTTTCTTACAGCATTCCTTACCAATTTGTTTGAAACTATTGACACCAGGTGTAATGCATTCTCCCATTTCTCACTTCAGGCTTCTTTTAAAGTTTTCTTTGCACTTATTGACTTAATAGGCATTTTATTTTTTTGTTGCTTTCCATCACAGGTGGCTAATGTTCCATTTCTGCTTGTCACACTGAGGATGAAATGTGATCATTAAGTTAATACCCAGTTTAACTATACCAGTCTGCATTTAAATTGAAGCAAAAATATGCATCAATAGCTTCAGGTTTACCTCTTCAGTCCCTCTCATTATATATAATAGCTTGATAATTTCATTTCTATATAGTAATTATTTTCATGCTAATATCTTTTTGTGCATACAGTAATAATATTTTACTTGTTTCTTTGTCACCGAAAATTATCCTGGAGATTGCAGAGCAGACAAAATAGTTTCATCCTGTCACTCGCTGTGACTAATCTCAGTGTTGTCTCCACTTTTGCTTTATGAATTTTGGCTCATTACCAGAAACAGAGTGCAATAACAATATATGCTAAAAAATAGTCGACTAATGCATGCCTGCTTTAAATAAAATTAAACATTTTTCTTTCTTTTATGAAAAGGTAAGAGACTTTTGTGTGCAGCTGTTCAGAATCATGTCTTAAAGTACTAAAGATGTCATTCATCACTGGGACAGAGCTAGAGCTTTACTCAAAGGCTTAATAATGTTAATGTATTCTTTCCCAAGTGGTTTACATCCCAGGAGCTCAAACCATTTTATGAAAAATAATTAATTATTCTTCAGCATAGCTGCTGCCAAGTAGGCCAAACAGTTATCCACAATATTAGAAAAGAAATTCCGACACAAACAGGTTGGTGATTTGTGAGGAGCACAGTGGTGAAGGTGTGAGGTGGGAATCCTGACCTGTGGCCTCTTCAGAGGCTTGTATTTTCAGAGTGTCCTCACACCGGGGCTCTACTATTTCAGGATTTCTGTGAAATACGGTGTTCTAAGTGTGCCTTTCCCCTCAAAGCCTGCCTTAAAAATGTATACTCTTCAGAGTGGGCCAAAGTGAGTGATATACTGCAGCTGTGTTGGGTTTATGACACCTATACAGTAAACATGCTAAGTAGGATTGACTTCAGTTCCTTCTTCTTGGAAGACCATGCCTACCCTCTAGAATCGGCTCTTAACCTCTTCCAGCACCACACTGTCTCCATATTCAGTTTTCTCTATCCTCACCTTAAAATTTCTTCCTATTTCAACTGCCCAGTCTGGTTTTTCCTCTCAAAGTTCCCTTAATCCAGCTCTTGCCAATCCTCCTTCCAGTTTGAGATCTCCATGAGAATTAATCACTTTACACTATGTTCACAGCACATGTACTGCTATGAAGATAAACTAAACCACTCCTTATATCTCTGTATTATTCTAGCTACATCTCTAAGTTTGCAGACGAGTTGTGAACTAATATCTTACAGTTTCTATATTTATTTCCCTCCACTTTCAAACTTGTGGTGCCTCGCTTACATTTTTGATTCTTTTGAAAACATTGCATAATTATGGATAGCTTTCAAAAATATTTTCTCTGGTTCAAGCACACGTTGAGTGGGATGTGAAGGAGAATCTGTGACTGTTCTGCAAGAGGTCAGACTAGACTGTTGCTTGTCACGCTAATTCTTGTGTTGGCTTTAAGCACGTACTGAGGGCATAAGGCTTGTTCATGATTCCCCTCCTGAATTATTGAAATCATGGTACAATATCTGATCTGATCCAAGGGGTAAAACTGGGACATTTAGCTAGAGTTGCAGAGTGGAAATAGTTACTTCCCCCCCATTTTCTGAGCTCTTGAGAACTAATTTTAAAATATGTATATATGTGTAATATATTTGTGGTTTATCTTTCTAATTACCAGTATTCATGGTAGCATCAGAATAACTTCCTATCTCCTCCTTAATATTTTTGGAAAATAAATTTGCACCAAAGCCAATTTTGCTGCAAGCAGTTAAATTTAACTCCACAACCCTGAAAGGGAGCAAGAGGCAAAACTATACTTACAGAGTCTTTGCTCTAGTTTCTTTTGACTGACGTCTGATAAACATCTAGTGAATACTGAATTATAATTCTGCCCATCTGTTAGTGGTAGCACAGCATATTAGGTACTCTGCTACTGAGTTCAAGACTTTGCTATGGTTCCTCATTCCCACACACCCAGAGAGGGGTGTGCGGGGAGGGAAAGGGTGGGGCTGGCTACAGTCCCTAAGGCATTTTCAATGGTGTTCAAACTTCCTCAAACAGATCTAGAATTTCCAAGGTTTTTAGGCTGTATTTCAACATTTAAGATAGTGCCTGGGACTTGGAAAGCCTCATGTGCTTTACACTGTGAAGCTAGCCATTGATGACAGAGCTGGAACAACACTTTTTAGGACGTCTAGGCTATACCTCAACTAAATATACCCCAACAATCACAATGACTTCTAATAGGAAAATCAATCTTCTACAGGCAGCAGTTGTGTGTTCAGACACATGAGAGCGCCTTACTTTACCAACCAGTTTTGCAATTTGAGTTTTAAAAATAACTACTGAGAAATGATTGTTCTCTCATGAGAGATATTTCAAAATCTGTCACTTTTTTCCTCAAGATTCTGTTATCTTGAAAAAAAACAGCGATTTTTAATATTTCTTTGCACACTTTCTTCATTATGAAGTGAAGCCAAAACTTGCTGACAATACTACCAGGATAACTTTAAAAAAGATATATTTTTTATATATTTTTGTATATAAAGAAAATATATTTTCTTTATATCCTATAGAATTTCCTTACTTTGCTTCCATTTTGGGAGAACAGGTCTTTGTGAGCTAAGCTCATACAGGGACTGTGTTAGATTTTGTAGTTTCATTTCTACTCCAAGTTTCTGTCAGAAATTCTTCTCAGCTGTTTGTGCTTAGTCTGTCAGGAGACACTTGAGAATTCGTCTCCTCTTAATTAATTGAACAGCTTTTTTTTTCGTGCTTTTTGTCTCCTGTTTTCTGCATAATCATGCTGAGTACATTTTGACCTCTCCATTTTCCTTTTTTAAACCAATACAGCTGAAACAGACCTGCCTTCAGGAATATGTCTCCATTTGGGTACCAAAACATGCAGGCACTCTTATTTTTTAGTCTCTAAATTCTTGTTCAAAATACGGGCCAATTATGGTGAACCCTTGGAATAAGGTTTTCCAGAGACCAGGTTGCTCCTTTCCAAATCCATCTTCTATAAATTGGTTCCTTCAGCGTTCAGTGAACACAGTTCATAGCCCTGTTTCTCTCTGGTTTAGATAAGGTAATACATCAGTTATAGAGAAAAAAAATCATAGAAGGACCCTGGCTTTACCAGTTGCCAATTAATTACTACAAATTGCTGTTTGTCTCCTCAACTGATTTCAGTGTCCTAGTAAGAGACACTCAGCCCCTCAAAAGAGTAGACCCTATGTCATTTGTAATCACATCCTTGGCTCCTCTCTAGTACGTCTGGGCTTTAGCTGTTAGTTAACCTGAGATGGTGGAATGGCACGAAGAGTTACAAGAATTAAATACGGGAAACCTTCATGAGTTTACATTGCCTGCATTTGCGCCATGATAGGACTCTTCAGAGTTGCAATAATTGCTTTGAGTGAGTTTTGTAGCGGTCTGTGGCTGTTCTTTCAAAGTTTGTAGTGATATCGGTTAAGGAACAGTAGTTATAGTTATGTACTGGGTTGGGATTCCTTAGAGTTATGATGGATTCTGACTAACAAAATGGATGTCACTTTGGCTTAGGGATTCAATGTAACCATTTTGAAGTGAAAGAAAGTAATAAGCAAAACAATAGAGAAACCAGTCAACATATCATTCAGCTAGAATATTCTTTACTACTTGCATTAATTACCCCATAGTCAGATAGCTCTGTGATTAAATTTACATTCCTAAAAAACCTCATTAAGACAGTTTGACTACCTTAATTCATTTTCTCTGCTTTCACACACAGATCAACTTGACATCATTTCAATGGCTGAAACAACAATGATGCCTGAGGAAATTGAGCTTGAGATGGCAAAGATCCAGAGACTTCGGGAAGTCTTAGTCAGAAGAGAATCGGAACTCAGGTTTATGTAAGTATCAGTACTACTGGGAAAACGCTATGCAAAATTAATCAAAATAGGAAAGAATGCTATTTAGAAGACTTTTATCTGCTTGACATTTTAAAAGGAAGAAAGATAAAGAGCATCCCAGTTAGGTGAATGCTTGCAAAATGCCATTGGGAAATGATTTTTGTAGTTGCAAAGGAAATTACCTTTTTTGTTTAGCACCTTTTTTATTCAGCATGATTTGCAGAAGACATAAAAGGGATCTATTACTTACAAAAGGAAACTTTAGCAAAGTACATGTCTACAGAGCATGTTTTTATACCCAACTTCAGTCCTTTGTGGAAGGATATTTGTCTGAAGAAAATAACAGGTAGGGGATTTGGAGCTTCCACGGCCTAACCTAATTCAGGCTTTATTTCTCACTTCATTAGTGATCTCAGACCGCTCATGTCACAGAAGAGCACACTGTGTTCTGGACTAATAGCAACCAAGATTTGACATTTGTTAAATGGAAGCCATTAAGTTATGAACACATTTTGATGTATCAAATTAAACAGCAATACTCCAAGAGAGATTTTCAAAACTGCCAAAAGGGTCAGGCATAGGAGCCTCACTGAAGGTTAATGAATATTAATCTAGTTCTGATGATGAAGTCCATAGGGTTTATATTCCTAAATCACTGAATCTAAAAGACCAGGATTTATTAATAAAGAGTATATTATTTTGAAGTCCCATCTGTCTGTGAGTACCTGAGGTCAGAAACTAATGCCTTTGCTGACAGGCCAAGAACCTCAGTAAATCTAAAACCTGCTGAACCCAGACCCTTGGCATTAACGAAGCTACAGTAGCCTGAAAAAACTCACTTGCTCTCTTCTCTCTTTAAAGTACAAAGATAGGAGTGGTACTTTAACCCTCACACCTGGGGTTTCAGTGCCCTGACTTGCACTGCCAGAAGGTGAAAGCCTCACCCTCAAACAGCACACACATCTGTCTTTGAGTATTATCCCAGAAGACTTCAGCCCAGAATCACTGCTTAGACACCTTTGGAAATAAGAACTGGTAACACTGACACTGACTTTTAATAATGCTGTAGTGGTACAAATAAACAGGAAAGGTTTTGTCACACCTGCTCCTGGTAGTCAAATAACTACTTGGTTATTGGCTTGTACATAAATTTAATCTGGAAGAAGACTTATCATTGAACCCTGCACTTCTCTTGACATTTTCTATATCAAACAAAGCACTGAAATAAACTGTCCCAGTGAATAAGAGCCATGGTGGATATCTGCTTGTCATCGTTTCTCATGTTCTTCACTTGTTCCATTTGTTCTTGTATCCAGTCTGTTCTTTTCATTTCCCCCATGCTCACACTCATCACACCCTTTACTCTGTATTGCCTAGCAGGTGTTTGAGTAAGGAATTCAACACAGAGGAGCTTGCTTATTGAAAAGGGAATATAACTGACATTCATACTGTGCAACAGTACTCTTCCTGCAGTAGATATTATCTAAACACGCTGCCTAGAGCTACCCAAGAGTACTCCCCAGCTGTTCACTGGCTGAGTGAGGAAAGCTCTTCTGAGCATCAAAGTATTCACTGGGTTTGGCCCTAGGTATTAGTAAAGCAGGCAGGTGACAGACGCAGCAACTGACATAGACGGTCACACTTTTTTGTCTTTTCTAAGACATGGAAAGCCAAGCTTGTTGCTGCTGCACTGTCTTCAGCAAGAGGGACTGAGGTCTGTGCCACTGCCACAGACCCTCTCATTCCTTCAGCAGCTGCAGGCCAAGATGAACACTTTTCCAGGGATATTCACAGAGCTTTCTAGCCCAACTGCTCCCTTCTCTGTGGCAGGATATCCTGACACCGCTTATTAATGCTTGAGGCAGTTAAATTCAGTTTGTTAACACCACTAAATGAAATGGTGAGATAGCATCTGTCTCTGCACTGGGATTCTACTTGCAAACCAAGACTGCATTGATCATGATTTTTCAAGCCCTGTGTAGGCTTCCCATCTTTCTAAGCCCATTTGCAACAGGCTTCCAGAATTAGAACATGCTTCCCTTAATAGCTTTTAAGAGTCAAAAAAATTGTCTGTTTGACTTTATCTCATTTTTAAAAATGTTTTTACATTTCTTTCCTGACAAGTGAGAAGCATGTTGCTAGTGACGCCCAAGTAATATAGCAGCACCTGTTCTTTACTGTCTTTCATTCTGGATAGTTTACACTGACAGAGTGGCTTGGTTGCATTTGTTTTCAATGACAAATGTCTTTTAATACCCTCTTACTGAGGTCAACAGCACAACTCACAGTTACATCAGTGGTCCAAGTTTTGTATCTGTTTAAGCAAATTACATAAACTCTTAATTCATAGACGTATTGTGGAAGACTTTATATGTGGCCATATTTAATTTTTTTCACTTGTTTCCTGAAGTAATGCATTGCCAGTGTCCCAAGACTAGAAATCTGTATGTAGGTCATCAATTTTAGTAATTGTTTTCTTCTGACAGGACTAGATTCCCCTGTGAATGACCTATACAGCCAACTGCATGAAACTGAGCCACCTCTGACAGGTTTAAGGCAGACTCGACTTTGAACATGTGGCTGCTAACTAGCAGTACTACACACCTACGCTCAGTCCACTGAGTCCAAGACCAACTTTAATGAGAACCAGATCTCTTTACTTCTTGTACCTGCTTTAGCTTTTCATTCAGTTATAACAAAAGGATAAAACATACATATAGTAATGGAGAAAATGTGTGGTATGTTTGTATTCTCTTTTTTTCCCCTCACGCTGTTAGCAACAGAGTAGAAATTATCTTGAGTTAAATTGGGCTTCTTTTAGTTCTTATAAAAGCATGAACATGATGAAATAAATCCATATCACACATCCAGCCACAATTTACAGATCTAGCTACATTTTTTAAAGTGATGGTTCATTCTTCTCCCTGTCTCTCTGTATGACTGATTTTTTTTTTTACTCACATGTAGCCAGATCCTACAGCTAGGACAAAGTACATTGTAGCTGTGCTTTAAAATAAATAAATAAATAAATAAATAAAGGGCAAAATAAAGCACAAGTTAGAGGACTTGTGCTCTGAGCGTATCACCATGCTGACCATGGCTCCCTCGTGTTAGAGTCATACACTCTGTCAGCTTTACTTACACACACCAGCAACTACCACAACTCTTCACAGCACAGACATTGTGTTTTAACAATATTCACACTCAAGAATAAGAAAACAAAACACTACAAGCTAGACCTGTTGCTGGTGGAAATCAGAGCAAGCCCTTTGCCTGTCAGAGTGATGCAGGTTTAATCCATGGAAGGAATTTGCTCTAAGACTGCTAATTGAAATTACTGTTTTCCTTGAAGAAGACACCCAAAGAAGATCCAGGTTAGCATATCAGCCAATACAAAAAACCCCCAAAAAACAAACCCAACTGAAAAAAAACCCAGCAAGGTCTGGATGCTCAGCAGACCTGGAGTTGGTTTGCATTTTTCACGCTTCTGTGCGTGAACCAGTAAAAACTTTTCCTGCTGCTATGTGAGATCATCAATAACATTATTTCAGGCAGTTCCTCACCTGTGATCTATACAGTATGTGTCTCTCTTCAAATGCCATGAACTCTACAGGAGGAGTCTTTAGCAAAACATACAGACAGGTTTCCTTTCTTTGAAAGTTAAGGCATCAAGGCCTTATTTTTACCATAGTAATACTATGAGGTCCATATTCCCTCTCCCCCTGAACAATGTAACGCCATTGACTAATGAAGTCAGTAGGACAACAAAAGGGATGAAATGAAATATGTTGCTCCAACGTCACTATGCAAATGTTACATTACAGTACTCAGAAGTAACACTTCTGTATCTAAATAAAATCTTTACTGAAGAGTTCATCATCACTAAAAGCTTTAGAAGAGTCACCCTATAGAGGTGAAAGAAAGAGTGGGATGGTGAAGAAATAAAAGCTAGATACTTAATCATCATTATTATTTCAAAACAAGTCCTAAACTATTTCAGAATCAGGCAGTGGGATTAAACTAAAAAATAAAAGGATTTAATAGTATTAGACTTAAGAAGTGGTACAGAGTAGTGTTCAAAAACCATACAAAACTATAGGTGTTTTTTTTCTCATACGTATTCATACAGGCTCTGTGTCTCATCTGTTAGCCTTTGTCTATCAAACATATATTCAACAGACCCAGATTTTCAATTTTCAACATTGAAGTGAAGAAAACTTCAATTATATTTGAACAATTTTCACATACATTTCTGTGATTAAGTATTGAGTTAAAACATCAAAGCTTGTGGTTTTTTAGTTTATGAATTCCCCCCCCCCCTTATCAACAGTCATACTGTGAATAAGCAAGTTGCTTTGTGCTTTACTGGATATTAAAATTACTCACAATCTTCGCTCTGGGGTATTGACAGAAAGGTTAATCTCCTCAGGAAGAAATTTTCAACCTTTAGAAAGAGATTTGGACACCCAGTCAGCAACCGTAACTCACATGATCCTGAAGTCAGTCACCAGATAAAAGACCTCACCTGCCTTCTGGTTAAAGAAGGGAAGGGGCAGGAAAAAGCTCCTTTAATAAGGGGCACACCTTATTTTTCAAGTTTAGGAGTCCTTCATAGGAGCCCTTGCACTGCAGAGCCATGCAAGGCAGTGCTAACTGCTTGCCCTCACAGGTGGAATGAGCTCTGCAGCTGCATGAGACAAAATGGCCGCCCTTCTGTTGCAGCTCAACCACACAATACAAAATGGCTGCCCTGCATGTGAAGCCACTGCAGCGACCCTTCCCCTGACACCCACCTTTCTCTTTCAACAGCTTTGAGGAAGTTTTTCGTTCCTCATAAACTCTGTGTGCTCTCCTTATTGTCTCCTGGGCTGTGTGGCATAGAGAGCTGTTGACTGCCAGCTAAGGCTCTCAAAAAACCTGTTCTTCTAGCAACTACCTCCAATGCCCCTGACTCCAGTGGGAGGCAATGAAGCACTGGTGAGTCCATCCCAGGAGGCCTTTGTGAAAACTGGGGGGATATTTAGATGCAGGGCTGTTAAATGTATGTGTCCTCCACCTGTCCTTCAACAAAAACACGCAGATCATCCCAAGTACAGCACCCAAGAAGGCCACATACCCCAGTCCAAACCTGAACTCAGTGCAGTTTATGAGGCACAGTCTGAAAATCAAACTGTCTGGCAGACATCTACCGACAGCTTCCAGAAATTGCATCACGCCTGACTGGTGGACAAGTCAAGCATGTACTAATATCCATCAAAATTATTTTAAAATTTAGAAGACATCTTTAAGAAGGTGATGTCATTTGTCTGCGTCTCTATACCAGGCCCACAAATCATGTACTGTCCACAGCCTCACAGAGCAATACATACTGGTTTTTAGTTCCTGCCTATTCATACTGTGTTAAAGAAAAACTTCCCAAAAATAAGAAGTGAACATTCAGTGAGAACAGTGGAAACAGGATTTAACCTGTTTAAAATGAAACACCAAAAATTTTTAAGTAAAGACCACAAATACCCATACAGTTTCAAAACATGTGATTTTTCTCTCTTTTGTACTGCTTTGTAGTCCTTTGTATGCTCTTTTGTCTCTGCCTTGCAGATAGAAGTGGAAATTCTTTACTGGTGTACTAAACATAATGTGAGACATTATTTCAGTAATTAAAAACTAAAATACTTAAAGACAAAGATACATTTAAACAGTGTAACTTTGTGGAACTCTGAAGTGAAGCAAAAACATACAGTAGAGGAACCTCTAATTGACATCTCTGATTTTCAAATTTGTGAGGCTTCTTTATTGCAAAACACAGCTTTTTAATTTTGCTGAGTGAAGCTCAATAAAATTAGAAGTGTGACAGCATGTTCTTAGCCTGTGCCCTGAAATTTTTTTATTTGAAAAGTAAGGGAAGCAGCTGAACTCTTTTATCTTTTTAACAGATTACATAAAATAGTTCATCTTCCAGTGTATACTTTAAAAGAGGCCAGCTTTCTGATAATTCTTGTTTTTCTTTTAATTGATACAAAAAAATAAAGAAAGCAACATCAGCTGAAGCAATTGATTAACAGGTCAGGATGTTTCCCTAACCTGGGTGCAAATTGCAAGTCAGATATTAGCCTTTGTAAGCCTGTCCTTTGCTTTGCTCCATGCTGTTATTTCCTCCTTTAAAAAGAAAAGGAGTGCAGCTGAAGACAGTTGTACTCTTCATATCCAGGAAGTCCGTACTATTTCCAGCTGAATACCTGTCTGCTATGAAGAATTACCTGAAGTTTACATGGAACCAATTTTCAGATTATAAAATCAAGCCTTCCTCAATTAGGTAATGCCACAATTTACATTGTGCAATCCCATTTTAGCTCAGGCAACCATAGTCACAGCAGAGCAGGTGCACTGTGATTTGCTCTGTAATTACATTACTGAATCCTATTTTTGTCTGAAGACCCTGCCTCACTTAGTGCCCAGGATGGACCTCTTCAGGATATGTCAAGGTTATGTAGCAGTTGTGTCTTTTTATAGCATCTCTCCTTCTATGCTACTGATATTGTGAAATTTCATAAAATTATGCCAGGAGCTGTTGTGACCATCTCCAGCCAGCCCAGGAAATGAAAATATAGCTTAAAGCCATCATACGCTATCTCCAGCTCTTCTGGGTTTATTTTCAGAAAAGCTGAGGACTCGGCCCGTATTGATATGAAGGAGACAATATGTACAGAAAAGCAGCAGTTTATAGCTAGCCAGCATTCCCCCTCATTCGCTTCTCAGGCTTCTCTCAGCTCATTTCTTAAAATGTTCTCTATAAAAAGACTTTTGGGTCAAACTGTAAATTTTCAATCTGTCTTTGCTGTTAAGCACAGCAAACATACCACTTCAGAACACGCACACTCTCCCTTTCTAATTCTCCTGTCCCACTTCCTTTTTTTTCTTTCCTGGTGAGATAACAGACCCAAAAGCTGAGGGAGCTGCTCAGGCAGCATCCCTCTTTGTTGCACATTCAATGTGTTACTGCTATGGATACTTGTGTGTGGCTTCACTGATTTGTATCACTGGGGGGCATGGAAATGTACTGTGCTGAAAGACACGATTGTGAAAATGGATAATGCATGTGTTAGCTCAGTTCAGCTGACAGAGGAGACAGACAGCAAAACCTCAGACCCATGATATAGGAACAGATCAAAACTGAACCTCAGAATCTTTTGTAGTGCAAAATTCATGCATTTTAAAATGTATTAGCATATTCTGACCGAGTAAATATTAATAGTATAGGTGAGATCTTATCACCCACAGTTACTGCCTATGCCTGTGAATAGAAAAGACATGGAGTTCTTAGAAATAGCATTCACTGTCATCATGAAGCAAGCTCCTTGGGAAATCTGCCAGTGCCAGTTACTGCTGGCTTTCCAGATGGAAAGCAAAACTTGAAGCCAGCTATATTGGATGACCTTGAACTAAAACTGTGGAACTTGCTTCCACCTGTGATAGCTGTCTTGGGAGTGGTTATTTCTGCCATGTAGGTGATACCGAATGGCAATTTTTTGATGTATGGGGAATATAAGGTATTAAATAGTAAGCCCTATTAGGTTGCTTTAGGCAGTTATTGAAAACCGTTTTACTTACATCATTAAACTTGTTTTATCTGTAGAAATATAACACAGTATTTGTTTAATGTCTGTGTGGTTATTACATTGCTAAACTAATACTGTGAAAAAGCCAAATTCACCTCCACATTGACTTAGCAGAATGAAAATTGGTCATTGTCTTTGTACGCTCTCACTGCACACTACTAGATGACTCCCTCTTCTCCAGAGTGCTCATAATATCTACATCATCCAAATTCTCCATAGATCCGTTCAGGTTTTTAGACCATTTTACACTGTTATGTTTGCTTACTTGTAATCCCAGGAACAATTACCTTTTATGTAAATAAGTTTGCTGCAACTTGACTTTGACCTGGTAATAAATTCATACTAGCAGTCCCACAGCTTCATTAGCTGTCCAGAGCACATAAAAATACCAAGTGCATCTTTATGAGGGATACCATGGATGTCCCATTGATAAGCCTGGTGTGGCACACACTCTTCTGCAAGATGTGATGAATCTGTGGCTGTGACCATTCACCTTTCCCATCCCAAGCACACTGCAATGGTGTCTTACCTGCAAATACCCAGAGCCCTTAAGAAAATAGCCAGGAAACTGTAAACTGGGAAATGGCACAACTTGGTTTCTGTAATAAAAGTTGTCAGATACTCAAAGCTTGAGGCTTCTGAGATTAGGGACAGCATTTCTAGGCAACTGCCATGGATCTGGGAGCCTCAAGGATGTCAGTATACCCACTGTAGAACTGGGAACTCCTGAAAGGTCCAGCTCTGGCAAGGGTCTCCCAACTCTTCACATGGGAGCCTGGAAGCATCAGGAACATGAGTTCAGGACAGAATTGCAAAGTTCTGGACTGCGCATTTTAAGCTGAAAGTATAAATACAAGTCAGCTCTCAAAGAGGAAAGAAAAATGCCTTTGTTCAGTTTGATCTCTCTGCAGAGCCATGTCCTCTGCCCTGTTTGACAGCAAACAATCAACCCCAGAGGAAAATATGACATTACCCTTTCAACTGTGCAGCAGTAAAAATGCTACTTTAAAATGCTCAGAAAGGAAAAGCATTTTTTTTAGTGGTGTATAACGATAAACATATTGGCAAAGTATTTAATGAATTGTAGACTTAGTGCTTGTTAGTCGAGATGTTTGTGTCTTAAAAAAATGTGAAAGGAGGAATTTGCATTATTATCTCTGTTGGATAGCTAGGAAAATAATTTAATAGAAAATTTTCTTTAAATAGCATACTTGTGGTTGTCACAAATTGCTGTTAATAGACAGGGGAAGAGCTTTGGGTATCTTTAATCTTTTGACTTAGTCATTTTTAGGTCAATAATTTAGCACTGTATTTCCAAATGTAACCTTTAATCCCAAACTGGTTTTGATTTCCCAGTTCTTAGCTACCTGTGGTCTGGTTTGCATGAGTGATTGTAGAATGAATTGTCTCCCATGCTACCATGTATCCAAGATAACATAATACATCATGCATATATAGTACTCAGAGTTACTGTGGCCCACCCTTCTGCACAGCTGATCTTCCTATAGGCAAGGATGCTCCGTAATAATGTGTAACTCTTGACCTGTGGTGGTCTCTCTCACTTGCCTTCTGCTGTAAATAGGAGAGTATAGATCAGTGATGATTCAACAGTGAATTGAATGGACTCTCAGTGTTTAATTTTATACCAGATACCTTTATATTCTTTTCAGCTTTGATACCAAGTAGTTGTTCTTCTGGTTTTAAAAGTAAGAAAAGGTCAAATATGGAGGCAAATTAAGAAGGAAATTTTATCATTGATTTTGCTAGAAGACAATACACAGCCAAACCTAGAGTTTCCCACTTCTGCTGCCCAATAACAAAAAAACCCCCCTACCAGACCAGTTTAAATGAACCATGCACATAAATTGGCCCAATGCTTTTACATGCAGTCCTCTGTATGCTACTGCAATAGGGTTGGATATTTCTAAATTTAACTTCTCTATTGTATGTTTTTAGACAAATTAATGTTCTGACTAATTTTTGCCACGTAGAGAAATATTCTCCTCCACAGTGGGGCATTTCCACGAAAGCTCCACTTGTTACTATTGAAGTTGACAGTAAAACTTCATAACTGGCAGAGGAGATGGCCAAGCTCAAGAGAATTTAACAATGTCAGTGAGAATGAAATACAGACAGCTTCTTTAGACACTGTTCTGAATTTGTGAAATATGCCTTAAATATGACCTCCAGGGACTGAGATTGTCAAGTTCTGCCATCTTCAATTGTCTGAAACGACAGCTGAATTACATTACTTCACAAGTTGCAGTCCAGTGCTTCTATCCACTGTTCCTCCATTGGAGAGCACTTTTAACAAGAGAAGATAAATACACTTATTTTAATAGTTAAAGTTAATCACAGGACTTTCAATTTGTAACCTGACCTGCCAAGCATGCTGGTCAGCAACCTGTTATCTTAATCGCCAGCTCTGTGTCCTCCAGCCTGAGCAGCACCAGGTGCTGAGCTAAATAACAAGGTGATAAACACGTACCATAATGACTCAGATAATGTGTGCTATATTCATTAAATGTTGCCTGTGATTTCACAGATTTATAATTAGAAGCTTTAAGAAACTAAGATGAGTTGACAGGGACAAAAATGAAGTCAAATGTAGAGGAGGGGTATACATAAACTTCTTGTTTTCTTCTGTTCCCAGAATACTCTCACCATTCCAGATTCCCCGCAGCTTTGGCAAGGCCTTAAACACCTGCAGTCCTCAAAGGCAGCCTCCACTGATGACCCTGCTCCCCATTTCAGCCCTTATTTTAATGAATCTGCAGCTTGACAACACATTACCGTCTCTCTCTGAGCAATTCTCTTTTATTTTTACACAGCTCTTTAGTTCAATCACCCAAATTTCTCCATCACTACTGGCTGCTCTTGGCTGGTGTTCAGCATATTCTTTAGTGACACCACCAAGGAGATGATCTTCTTATCCCTATACTGAGACCTTTTCCAGATACATATAATCATGTCAGCTCGTGACTTAGCATGACATCTGATTCTTAGGCCATCTCCTAGACTGGCACTATCAAACTCTTCAGAAACTCTTAGCAATTACAAGCATTTTACTTCTGGGACGGGAATATATTAAGACAGAACTAAAAATCACCTAGATGCCTGCAAAGCCTCTTGGAAGAGAGGGAAGGAAACCAACCAAACCACTCTACATTCGTTTTTTAACTTCAAGCACTTTAATGGAATAGCAGAAAATAATCTCAGACCTCCTCTTATAGACATGCTAGAGGGAGCACAGATCTATTTCTAGCTTTGAAAGTCATTCAGCAAAGGCAGCAGCTCTCTAGACACATTGAACTGCTCTGCTTGTCCTGAAATCAATGAAAAAAAGATATCTGATGCTTATGCAGCTGTTACTAATAGTTTTACTCTTAAATCTTAAGCATTCAACAAACTTGTTGGCCATCTCTTTTTCTTTGGCTGACCATTAAGGTGAGCATTTAGTGATTTTCCTGGTGCCTTTTACTATCATTTTTGCTTTTTTCTATTCATGGCTCTAGATGGTACCTAGGTCTTACACTAGGGAATTTGGTTTTCTTCCTCAGCTGAAAAGAAGACAGAAAAATTTAACTGTTACTGAATAACTTCTGTTGAAACAAATCAAGACATTTCTGTGCCCAGTAGAGAATGTTTCTTTTTTAAGTCCTGTCTGCCATTATCTTCCACAGCCTCTGAGACCTGACAGGGCACAGCTGAATAGGAGCTCTCTCTCCTCTGTTTCCTTGCCCTGCTCCCCCTCAGTCCAGATGGTGCACAGCAGAGGTGACTCATGCTGTCACCTCACTTGTGAATCTTATGGGAATGACAGCACTCAGAGCATTCTTCTCCTGGTAACTGGACCACAGAAACACATATTGGGGCTGAGTCACTGTGCCAGATTACTGCAGACTCTTCCGACCCACTTATTTTCCTGTCATTTTGTGACATGTTTAGAAAATCTTTTGCTCATGCTGTGTATTCATTACGAGCTATTTTATCTTTTTTTTTTTGGCAAACAGAGTCTGTTTTTAGGTTTTGATGATATAGCTTGAAATACCAAGAGAGAAAATAATACACGCTTATGTGATATCTCCAAGCATACAGAGGGTTTCTTGCCATAAGCCATCAAGAAACAGAAAAGCAGAATTGCAGACAGTATGTCAGGAATACATGAAAGCACACTGAGAATTCATCCCTAGTTCAGTACTACTGCAATTACTCCAGAAATGGATTTGGGCTCTTACTAAGAAATGTTTTATCATACTCAAATGTTTAAGATTGCTGGGCAGACATTTAAAGCTCAGCTCTGGGGGAAAACCTGACATATTGTAACTGCTGTTTGCTTTACTGCTGTTTTTTTTCTGCAACATCAAAAACAAATTCACAGGGACTGGAAAGAATGTACTGTCTATTGCAGAGAACAGAGAGTTGGGCGAAGGTTGTTTGTGTACTGCAAATGTTATGCAAATGTCTCAAGCAGCTTTGCAGATAACAAAGAGCCCTAGGGGGTGTCATTTCAGTACCCTATACCATACTGTATCTATAGGGAAAAAGCCATTGCATTCTGCACAGACCAACCACACTGTGCTGCTCTCCTTCAAGAAAAGCACCAGATGCACAGGGAGCATAACAGTGCTCTTAAATAAGCTGGACAATAGTCTGTGTAACTTGTCCTCTTGCCCATCTTGCACTCTGAAAAATCTGACTTGTAGGAGAAAAAGTGCTGCAGAATTAGGCTGAGCGTGTTTCTCCAGTTTCTCTGTAGAGGGTTAGGGGACCCAAAGGAGTTTTGTTTTCTCTGCTCTGCAGATTCCTCCTTTCTTTAAGATTCCCAAAAGCTCTTTTTACCTCCTAAAGAGGTCTGACAGTAATACAAATATTTTCTCAGTCAAACCCTGCTGACTATCCAGCTTTCAGATGAGAAATCCACTGGGATTTGATTTTTTTTTCAGAAGCAGTATTAACTTCTCCTGGGCCTCCTGTAGCTGCTCACATCCAAGAACCATAGCATAAAGGGAAAAAGAGACAAGGGGCATAGTACCAGTACAAATGGAATGGCTTTCCAAGAGCTTTCTTTCCCAGGAGTTCCTCCTCTTCCCTTTTCTTTGAGGGCAACAAGGTGACTCTTGCCCAGGACAGCAATCATAGCCCTACATTCAGTATTGTTTACTAGCAGATGTGTGATGTGCTTTATAGTTACAAGCAACTACACCTCCTACTTTAATTAAATCAGATGGATGAAGCCTTCACATGGTTTTTAATGAATATGTCCCATAGCCCTCCTTTGGTCATTTAACCATATCTTATTTTTTATTTTTTTTCCTAATCAGCACCATGGAGTGGATGAAACACAAAGGCTGTTTGACACAGATGGGAGGAAAGATGGTCCATGTGCTTAAGGGGATTGGTACTGATGTTGGCTTTAGTCTTTGTCCATCATCAGAATGCACTACGCTAGAGAGCTGGGACTCCAGGGATGTTATCTGGCTTATGACTTTCAGAATTCAGATTGTCACAGAGCTGTTACAGCCCTTAAGTGCTTGGCCACTTATTTACTTCTCTCCTGTGAGTTACAAGGCAGGGACAAAGTTTAGGTCTCAGGAGAAAGAGATGCTAAGAATGTATAGGGAGAGTGCTAGCTATGTGCTCTGCAGTCAGATTAAAAAAGAGTGAAAATAATGGGAGAAATTGCAACTACAGTTGCAATGAGGCCAGCACCTTTGCCACAAATTGAGCATAGAGGCTGTAGGGACTACTGAACATCAGTGATCTTACTCACTTGGAACATACTGCCAATATTTTAAATTCTTGAAAATCCTGAGAGAAGAGCAGTGGCATTAGCTTTTAGAAGTTCCTTGAGGGCAGGGAACAAAACTGATAAAGTGAAGTATTTTAATTAGTATCTCTCAGATCTTCCCAGCATGAAGTGCAATCTACTCGATACAGAAAAAAAGAATATCCTCTATCTGTATGTCATGGAGATCTCTCTTGTAGAAACTCAGTGTTCTTTTCACTAGCTGAGGGTCTGGCCCCTAGATATCATTTGAATACAGCAGTTCAATACTGAACATTTCTAGCCAATAAACTGTCATCTTTGTTAACCGTGGTCATTTTCCTCAAATATATTAACACTCATTATATTAATGACACCCAAACTGCATGAACATCGAATGGATAAGGAGCTATAAGCCTTGCTTGTATCCCAGCCCATTTTGAATATTGATTCTCCTGAGGGGATAGTGTTTAAGATTGTTAATTGATAGAAGTAATTTCAGTAGCATTTAGCATGATAGATCTCAAGAGTATAACAGGTTTTGCTTGTGATCAGCATGAATAATATGGGGAGCCCAAGCAAGAATAATCATCAGTAGAAATGTCTCTGCCTCCAAGTGTCCTAAACACATACAGCAGTGAACCATAGACTAGCCCTGAGGCTAGCATGCTAATCTTCCTAATAAAAATAAGTCTTACAAGACAGATGTATGGTGGGAGAGCAGATCCCCAGAGAGGTGACAGTGGCACCTAAACAAGGAAGAGACGTCAGCAAGAAAAATTATTACCAGAGGTATTTCACTGTCATATTTTGGGAAGAGAGAAGTAAAAAGGCAGCAGGAATAGCTGTCATAAAATCATTTAGGTTGGAAAAGACCATTAAGGTTATCAAATCCTACCATGCACAATGAAAGTAGCAGAACAGGCAAGATGGGAGTTAACCAAAGCAGCAAATAATAAAAGGATCAACATGTTTTAATAAGGTGAGCAAAGCAGCTGAAGGACAGCTCCCTGTGGAGACCTGCATCCCATGCAGAGGCAGCAGGCAGAATAACAGCTCTTCGGTTGTGATTAAAATCTTTTTTGTGCCAGAAACACCTACTTTCTTCACTCCTCACTTAATTCAATAATTTGACTGCGTTATCCTTTGTGTGCTCACTCTCATGTACACACACTTTAATCTCTTGGGTTTCCTCTCTTGAAATACCACTGTGACTACCCATGTTCTGATAGCACTTCAGCTACTTTCAGGTACTTAGGCAACAGGCAATCCACCTTTCAGGTACAGGATTATAAAACAAGGACGCCGAGATCTGTGGGCAAGGATAGTGTTGGTGACATCCAAGTTGAAGAATGTACAATTAATCACAAAGGCTGGTTTTTTTGTATTCTTCAGGGTGTGATTTCAAAACAGAAGCCCATGATGCAGCCCTCAGAACCAACACCTGAGCCTTGGCTGCCAATATGGCTGAGACACCAAAATAAAACATTTGTCAGGAAGCTAGCTAGCTTCTAGGGGAATAATTCATTATAGCAGCTCTCAGGATAGGTATCAATTTCAGTAAGAACTGAACATGCAGTTTCTGCTAACATTACAGATTTTTTTTTTTAGCTGTCTTCTGTGACTTAATATTAATGGACTTTCTGCACACATCAAGGATTTGAAGCACTCACATCAACCACAGAAGACATTCACCCAAGGCACAACTTCAAAACAGTTAGATGCTGAATTATGACAGTTTCCAGACCTTTGATATTAGGGCTAAGTTATTAGTAAGGTCACAACAAAAGTTGGTAGTGAAATATAAGCCTTGTCTTGGCTGTGCCAAATAATGTGTGGGCTTCTGCTGCCCCTTCCCAGGCTCCCTGTTATTCTCAGCCTTGCTCTTTTCCCTAGTGAAAAACTGTTGCTGCAGTATGTGCCATATGGCACACCTGTCTTTTTCATGACTATTAAATATACAGATGCCCATTCCAGAATGTTTGGTGATGTTCAAGAAAGTAAAAGGCATCTGAAATAATATGCAGTAACAGGTATGACAAATTAGATCCCAGTAAGACAAGTAATCAAGGGCTCAACAGACATTTAATATTAAATACCTTTTGCTGTCTGTTAAAACTGGTGAATGAACAGTATCTGCATCCCAAGGTTAAATCTCTGCATTTCAAGCTGATGCACAGGTCCTAGGCAAGGGACAGTATCATATATTCAGATGAGATCTGGCCAATCCCATCAACACAGGATGGAGTTTGCATGTCTCTGACTATGCTTTTTCTGTTTCTGCAGGATGGATGACATCCAGCTGTGCAAAGACATTATGAACCTTAAGAAAGAGCTGCAGAATTTGGTAGCAGTCCCAGGTAATGGCTATCTCCAACCCAATATAAGGATAATGCTTGGGTGATGCATGGGTGGGGGAGGTGTCGGGAACACACCTCTGTCCCTAACAATCAGAAGTATCCCCCCAAGGTTGAGTTTCATATCTCTTTCCTCTAGTCCTTATTTTTTCTTCCCATTTTCCTTCCCACCTTTAATCTCCTGGTCTCTAAATTTCTTTTCAGGCTGTATTTCACTGCTCCCTTGGCAGCAACCCTGCAAGTATCACTCAAACAAGGTGCACATTTCTTAGTTCTTGTACTCCCTTGGCAATCTCTAGGGAACCAAGTGGCACAGAGATTGTCAGGTAGAAAAGACAGAGTGCTGAGATACCCAAGATGAAAGGGAGAAAGGAGAGGGGTTTTATAACCATCACTGTGAATGTGGTATTTTTTTTTCCTTGGTACACCAATTCATTGTCACACCTGTAGTTAAATTGACCTTCTAGAATAAAGTAAAATGGGTTTCTGCAAAAAGCAAGGGGCAAATATCTGCTTTATATTTTGCCTTAATTCTCTGCAAATTCACTGCTCTAAGGAGGGACAGAGATGTGGGCAGTTTTGCAGTCCTTAACTCCAAACTCCAGCTGAAATCAATAGGTGATTTTGCTTCACTACAGCTTTGCTGTTTTAGATCATCCACAACAGTCCTGCTCTGTTCAAGAGAAAACGTACAGGCAGATCCCACAAAACACTTAGCAACTGCAGTGGGCCATTTACGCTAGATATTACTGCACGGCCTCTGGCACCCTTCAGAAATAATTTGGAGCTACCTTCCTACTTTCCTTTGGTTATACTCATTCCCCCCCACACACATTTCATTGTGCAACTTTAAAGGACAACTTTCTGCCCAGAAAGGAGAGAGAAGGTCACTCATGAAACAGGGGTCTACTCTGAGGCCACATGTTCTTAGTTGTACAAGAACTTTTCCAGTTTTCTTTGCACCCAACAAAAGTGGATTCATAATCTTTCTTACTTTTTCTTTCTTTATGCTTAGTTACTTATAGGTCACATTCTTAATTTCTAATAACACTGTTGGTACGTTACTGGTTTAAACAGTATTGAAAAGGATTATGAATCCTAGAAAATATCTGAGTTATTCCCGTTGCCTTGCCTCATCTAGTCTGCAGCTTTCCTACCCATACTTTTAATTTACAGGTAAGGGTTGATTGGTTTCCTTTTTTTTTGGTGGGCTTTTTTTTAAAAAAAAAATTTTCCAGTCACAAAGTCTTAAGCAGAGATCTACAGACAGAAGTTTCTCCTTAGCACTTAGCAAATCTCCAACTTAAGAATTAAGTACGTGCAGTTCCAGCAGCACCACCTTTTGGCAGACTCATAAGAATACTTTTGTCTTAAAGACGAAGAAGCTGCTGGCATTCACACAGAACTAAGTGCTGACACAGCATGTGCCTAACCTAGAAAAACATTTTCCAGAAATGAGTTAATTCATAGTGTCTTTATCATAATTTTCCTGTTAGTATAGAGACTTGTAGAGTGAGGCCTGGTCTTTGGTTTCAGTAGACATGGGATCAGTCTGTTTAGTACACAGAGCATGCAGTACTTTGCTACAATTGAGGATGCATGTATTTGGCAGGCAGTTTCCTGGAAGATATCATGGGAGAGCACACCTCAATCTGGGAAGAGGATAGATTGAAAGGAAGTGGAAAGTAGCTTCTACCTTCAGTAGTGAGGAGATCCCTTGCTCCACAGATGTAAGAGGCAAAGCAAGAAAAAGCAGTGATTTCTAAGCATTCTCCTTTTTTCTCTGCTGCAAATTCAGCATTAATCACAGGAATTCTTTATAGGTAACAATGCAGAGGTCTTGAAATCTTCATAGCAGTCAATAACCACCTTCCTTTATCATTTCTAAAAGATAAAACACAGAAAATGCATCCTAGACAAAGCAGCCTTATGTTATGTTACAAATTATTTCCTCTGCTACTGTCAGACCATAATTTAAAATTCTCCAAGGAGTATGACTTTGAGATTGAGACTTACAGAATTTCATTGTCTTGAAAATATATTCAAGGTGCTTTTGCCTTACTAAAGAATGGATTTATTGCAGAAATTCCCAGCAGTACACGTCCCAAAGCCCATGATCCAAAATTAAGCTGTATTAAATATTTTCAAATGTCTGATTTATTTAGCTGTTTAAAATATCTTAAGTTCAATCAACAGACATACATAGCTTAGATGCATCAGACTGCAAGCAGCTTGCCCTTCTTCCCACAACTCTTATTGTATTTTTATTTTATGGTTCTCTAAGCACAGTTGTACTGCTCAAAACCAAAATTCTTGATTTAATGCAAAGTATCTTCTCAGCTAGTCAAAATTTTCAGCTTCTTGAGGAAATGTGGGCTGGGATTTGCCTCTGGCTTTCTCATCTCTGCTCTACTTGCTAGTTTTAAAGATTTCAGTCTTCACTATTTGCTTTATAACCTTAAACTACAGCTCTGTAATCCTTAACATTCATGAGTTTTAGCTTGTGACAGGCACATCTTTCATGTCACAAAAATTGTTGTTTATAGCAGCCTAGTCGTTACAGACTGGCCACTTAACAAGGACATACATTAATTACTCGGATTTTTGAAGCACAGGGAAAATAAACACTTTCATTTATTTTTCCACATTTTACAATTTATGCTATTTGTGTGGATTTGCAGCTCACCTGCCTTACCAGAGTAGAAAAGAAGTGTTCAACAGCCAAAGCTGTTAATGAAATACAGAGAAATAGTTCCTTTTGGTGTAGTCTCATTGCTCCTGTGGTCAAACGGAGTTTGTACCATGGATTTTAATGAAGCATCCTGGACTGTTTTCTTACCAAACCTCTTTAAAAAATTCAAAGCAGTGTCTTGCAGAGTAATTTAATATTAAAAGCAAGCTTGGCAAGCACCCCAGAGTCTCCAGACCATTAAGCTGATCAGACACAACAGCAGCAAGTGGAAGAGAGAAAAGAGGCAGTGACCAGAACTTGCTGGGGTTTTGGTGACTCAGGGCTGAAGAACCATTGACTTGAATCAGCAGTTCATTCCTAGACATCTGCAATGTCCACCCCACAGAATCCAAAGTAATAATCTCCTCTGTTTTTGACCAGAAAAAGAAAAAACAAAGATGGAGAAGCAGAGAGAGGATGAACTGATTCAGAAGATCCATAGACTGGTACAAAAAAGAGATTTTCTCGTAGATGATGCAGAGGTGGAGAGATTACGGTAAGAACTAAAAGAAACTGAACTTATTCATGAGATTTCACAAGTCTAATACTACACTGGAGCAAGTGACAGAATTTACATTCACATAAATGGGAGAGAATTGGTCCTTTAAAACAACTTACCAAGTTAAAAGTCTTCTCCTGGTTCCATAGGAAAAACATTAGAAGTAGATTACTGCACTTCTGTGACTCTTTATCTGATTAGTGATTTAGTCATCTCATGATTACAGCAGGGTTTGGTTTCTTACTTTCCTACCAGAAAGTGTCTGGGCATTTACCATTAAAAAGAGGAGGATTTCTGCTGCTACCAGAGGATCACCTTGGCATGAGAAGACATGAAATGGAATTCTACAAGGGGCGTATTTGTAGACATCTAAAATCTGCCTTTTTTTTTTCTTCCCCCCAAACAAATTATTAATGTGGCTTTATTACTACTATTCTCACCCTGCCACAGCAAAAAAAAATAAAATGAGAATGCAATCACTAACACAGGTCTAACTAACCTAAAGCATAAGTGAGTTCAGAATGGTTTCATCTTGGTATCTTAGCCGAAAGTTGCTGAGAAAACTTTGATCTTCCTCAAAAGTTGATTTCCAGCTGTTGCACTGAGATCCCAACACTCTACAAGTAGTTTTTCTATTACTTCCCCTGTCAGTAAAGATGCAAGGCTCATCGATCCATTTATCCCAAATAACAGTATCTCTTCCAGCACATTTAAATTCTAAGCAAGCAAAGGACAGGAGAGAAGAAAGCTTGCCAGAGTCCTGCAGCTGATCAAAGAGAGCTAGCCAAAGTCAGCAGCTGACAAGAAGCCTGGGCTAGTAATGTAATGCAGAGCTCTCAACTGCTAGTTCAATGTGAAAATCGCAAAAACCTCAGCAGCAGCAGCCAGACAATACAGAAGCTTAATTGTAGACTACTGAAAATGTACTGCTATGCACTATGCAAATGTGAATACATTAGTGTCAATTCACATCTGCAGTAAAACCCAAGACTTTTCTTTAAAAGTCTTGATAAGAAAATCTGCTTTTTCTCTAAATGGAGATATTCACTCAGTGCACTCAATGTTTCAGTAACAAAATAGCAAAGAAACTAACATGTAAATATGGTTAATGGATACAATCAAGGTTTGCAACATAGTCTTTTTGTTTTGGGCCTAATGCTGTCATCTTCATGCAGAGAGAAATATACTTGGTTTTGCTAAACACAAACAGGAGAAGACCACAAGATCCAGTCTTCTAAGGCGGCCTTTAAAAATAAGCAGTACTATCACAGCCATATGTATCCTCTGTTTTACTTTGTAGAGGAAACATTGTGAAGCACTTGTGAGGCCAACTTGAAATAGGTGATACATTATGGTTTAAATCCATTGACTAGGGAATATAAGGAATCCAACGCTGTCAGAAAGAAGTAAAGAACCTTGGGGAAAATTGTGTCTTGGTTCTACAAGAAGTTTGGTACTGTTTTCATCTAAGCAAATATTTTGCTCTTTAATAAGCAGGAAAATTAAGTGTTTTTAAAAAGAATAAAGAAGTGAATTGTTTACTAGTGATTTGGTCCTAGCTACTCTAGCTTTTACTGTCCCATTTACAGAGAAAACATTGTTATTTCTGTAACAGATTTATTTTCCTTTTTTCCCCCACCAGAGAGAAAGAAGAAGACAAAGAGATGGCTGAATTCCTTCGCACCAAGTTAAAACCCTTAGACAAAGCAACACAGTCTCCTACAAGTGAGTTCCTAAACGTTAAGAAAAACAAGAACAATAGGAAAAACTCCAAGGACAACTGTATAAAAGATAATTTTCAAAGGCCATGCTGGGCCAGCCTCTGCCAAAAGCTAGGTTTATCTATCTAGATCACCCTGAAACAGGACAGTGTGTCAGCAATTGCTGGCCACTTAGAATTCAGATGCCCAATTACCCCTTAAAACTAAATCCAAGTCATCTATGGCCACTTTAAAATTGCTTTGTATGTTTTCAATATGCAAAGTATATTTGAATACACATTACCACAACCTGCTTTAGTAAGCAACTAGATTTATTTTTGCCAATAGTTTTCCCATCTGGTTCTGCAAAAATAACTGAGAAAAAAAATCTCTTAAGATACATGCTAGGATACCTGAAACAAAGTTTGCTTGTTTTACTGCAGGCAAAATGGAAACTAGAGAAAAGACTGCAAAATTCCACAGCTGCCCCAAATTTCTTACATCTTACCAGCATAAATAGGCTTTTTGATCACATCAACCCCAATCACTTATGGACAGAACTCCAATCACACGAGTTTCTCAGAAACTATGCAGATTACATGATCCCCTGGAAGCTTTTAGCTGCAACTTTCAAACAAAACAGTCAGAGCATGAGCTCTAAAAGTTAACAGGTTGATTTTGACCTGTCTCAAACTGAGCTCTTGGACAGGGAGATAGTCAAGTGAGAGTGGTGCCCTTCTTAGAAAGTGCATTTGGTCCACCAGCGGAAGATGTTGGTATCCACACACGCTGCCATTTTGCACAGATCACGATCTTGCTAAAGAGTTTCCAGAAGGATGTGAAATGACTGTGAAGTTCAAGTACAAGCTTGACAGAGACATTTTAAGATGGATCACTAATTATTTATGCCCTTTTAGTCATAGGGAGCATGACTTGTCTCCCTTGTTAGTTTACTTCATGTCATTGCATTTAAATGCAATGTTAAAGATTCTTTTCACCCTGAAAAATTAAAACCTATCTTTATCTTGTTCTCCTCAGTATGACATCCAAGTTGATGAGAGAATAAACTCTAGTAATATTTTTGTTCTTCAACTCCTTAGTTGTTTGGGTTTAAACACAGTAAGATGACCTTCTGTGGAAGGACCTGTTATCTGACCCTGTGGCTGTGAACAGGAACACCTGGAGTGAAGAAGATGAAAGAAGTTTACCCTCCTGTTGGGATGTCTGGATTCTTAATACTTCCTCTTAACTCCCTTCCCTGAAGAGATAAGACTTCCTGAGCAGGCTGAATCCACATACCAGCTTGGTTACTACCAAAGTGTTAGATGTATTGTTCAAACAAGGGTTAAAAAATTCAGGGTTGCAGGGGAGGACAGGAAAGGTTTGCACTCTTTAAGCCAGAAATAGAAAGTTTGACCAGCTCTTGGTTTTAATGGTGTCCTGTTTTGAACATTGCAGGCAGCCCAGCAGAAAAGAAGGCAGAACCTCCTCCAAGCAAGCCCACCATTGCCAAAGCAGGATTGGCTATTATTAAAGATTGTTGTGGGGCCACACAATGCAACATCATGTAGCTCTGGGCTCTCTACTATGTTTGTCTTTTCAAAGGTTTTCATTGAATGAAACTGTAGAGTGAGGGGAACTAACAGCATCCTGCTAATGGAATCAAGAGCAACTGGTACAACAGTAATACATGGAATGTACAATGGCAGGTTCTTCACTGTTGCATGGATCGCTCAACACGCATGCCTAAAAACAAAAGAAATCTATATAGTGGCTGTCCGGTGACCAGAAAAGATCTGTAGTAGTCAACAAAAACACCCCAGTGATAAAAGTGAAAAGAGGATACATTTCATCCAGTAAGGCATAAACCAGCAATTTTAATAGGCCATCACTTTGTAAGAATTTGTTGTACACTTTTCCCCCTTGACAAACAGCACTCAAAAAAATTGCTGAAATACCCCATTTTGGCTGCTTTTCAAAACAAAAGCCACAAGAGCAATGCTGTATATAGTGCAACTGGCAAGTGAAGCAACTTTAGGATAACTTATGTTGCATACAAAAATATTATCAAATTAGTGTGATGTTCAACTACTTTGCTGTGGAGTTTCACTTCCAATTCTTTCTAAAGAATGAGGATCAGTGACAAGGATGCTGCAAGTAGAGATAGATTTTTATATCCCATATGATTTCTGAATTACTCAAGTCAAATTAATATTGCTTGTACCAGGGAAAATAAGTCTCTGGTAAAGCTTTAGCAAGCACAGTTACAGTAATCTGCCAATAGATGGATGTAGTCCAAAGCCGTGTCATTCCTCTTTTAGATTGCCACCTCACATGAAGTCAGAGAAATATTCACCCAGAGAGTTTTGTCCACTATTAGAAATTACATGCAGTATGAGATTATTTATCACTGGTAGGTTGCTGGGAGGAGAGTGGAAGACAAACAAAATTTAACTGATATTTAAACAATGCTTAAAACAACTATTAATTGCATATTTCATGACCATAAGAAATATAAACTATCAAGCATAGGAAGACACTAGCCACCCAAGACAAATTGGCCACAAGACAAATGGACAAATCCAGAAGTAGGTATTTGTGGTAGAAGGATCACATTCTACACAAATGGGTTTAAAATTAAGGGAAATACAGAAAGACTTATCTGTGTTTCACCATTAAATGTGTTTCTGGTCTCTATGCAGATTAAGCCTTGTGGAATCTTAATATCTATATTAGCTGTCAGTAGCTGGTTTGTCTGTGTGATGGTATTCCATATAAATGTACTGTGATAGGTGTAAATAGTAAAATAAATGTACATGGATCTAATGTGAAAAATCTCAGGCTTAGAAATAACAAACAGATAGCAAAGAGTTCCTAAAATAAACTTTTTCAAGAGGAACTTCCATTTTGTAAAGCCAGCTAAGTGAAGTGTGCACTTACATACAAAGGAACCACAGTTACAGTAAAGGAAGAAAAAACAAATTAACAGCAGTTACCCAAAAAGGATGAACAGTAATATTTTTTAGAGAGAGAAAGTTTCTTATTAAGGTTTGAAGAGATAGACACTGTCTGAAGTCAGACTACTCCTGTACAAATAAGACCTAATCCCTAGCATCGGACTGATTCGATGAAGAACATCTGCATTTCCAGAATCATTTGTTTCAATATTGCAGACTCACTTGAGACAAAGAACCTATGTCAGTAAGTTCCTTAAGGTTTAAAGATCAAGGTGAAAAAAAAAAACCACAAAAAGCTTCCACCAAGACATGAAGCACTTTATTTTGACCAAAGACACAGGGAAGAGGACAAAACATATCCTAAGGCTGAAGAGTCATAGATAGTTATTGCATCCTTGTTGATACATAACAACATCACATTAAGCTCCGTAGCTGTTAATATCTACTGTATCTGGTACGGGTTGGACTCTGTACAGCACCTGCATACATTAACAGAGTTATGGGGAAAACTGCTTTTAAGGGAGAATACATGCTGGAGGGGAAGAAACACTCACTGGCTTCTGTAAAATTCAACAGCCTCTTGAAGTTGCTGGTATCCAATTAAGACATCAGGAATTATCAGTATCTTAAGACAAGAGGCAGGTGTTAGTGCCATTAACAAAGGCAAAAGGAAGTTAGGAAAAAACCTGTAGTGGAGCACCAAACAAAGCCTTAAGAGAATCAACTGTTACAACCAAGTATTGTGAATGCTGGCAATTAAAGGATTCTGAAGGACTTCACACACAGTTTTTGTAAGGCAATAGGCGACTTACACACATTAGTGTTTAAACCAGGCTGAGCTGATGATTGGGGCTATCCCTGCATGCTGCACAGAATCTACAGTCCCTTGGGAAGAAAAGTGAAATTGGTAGAATATAGGTTTGTATGGAAAAAAGTCATTAACAGGAAATGGAGCTAGACATTTCTGGGATGCAACACTCACAACTAGGCTACAGAGCCCCCTCCTTCCATTAAACTGAAGAAGAGAGAACACAGCAAGTATGAATACATAATATTCGTATACAGTTAGGCACTGGCAGCCAGTGCCCCAAAGGGACCTGAACTACAGCAGTATTAGTGAGAGTGAACTTCATTTTCAGAAGTTCCAGCTTGGCTCAGCTGAAAAGTTTTCTTTCTGTAAGTTTGTTGTTTTCATTTAGCAAATGCTTCAGTTCTGTTTTTATTTGGGTGGGTTTGAACAGCTTTCCTGCAGTGCATCAGTGGTTCCTTCAGACAGGGGTCAGTGATGCTGCTTAGCAATAAAGTCCTGGATTTTTTAGACTGTGAGGTCAGATCCTTAACTGTGTTCAACACTGGCTTTCAAAGTTGTCCATCTAGAACACAGCAGAGCCCTAATGGCTTACTTCAAACATAATGGTTGTAATTAAACAAATTAAACGTAGGTGTGTAAAACTCCTGGTCCTTGTTTTTAAAAGTCAGACTAAACCACTGAGTATTCTCAGGAACAATGAGGGACTTTAACTTTCATTATCCTATGAACATAGCTCAGTATGCAATCCCCATATGTAAAATCAGCAGAAAATCAGATGAATATCTTTAGGTGACTACATCGAGTAACTGGCATCATTTCAGAGCGGATTTTCAAATATCTGTTACTATCTGCAAAGAGGGACATCAGTTGACTGAAGCACCCAAAATCTCTTCTGGAAATCCTAGCTATTTATCACTTCAGAAGGAAGGCAAGGCATCAGAAAAGAAGAAAATTAAAGGTGGATTTGACACACTGTTTCCTCTATGAACTGGTAAACATGGCTATATTTAGGAAAGGATCTTGGTCTACTGTGAAAAACAAAAAAGTGCTGAAGTGCTATTTGTACAATCACGAATTCTACCAGCAAATGGTTCTCTTGTACCTTCCCCTAGGCCTACTGAATCTCTTCAGCAAAGTTAAACATATTTCCAAATAAACTAAGCTGCTGTGTTATACTAAGCATATGTTTCTTCCTGTTACTGAAGGAAGTGGTTGTGTAGTAGAGTGGGATGTAGTTACTGTGCTGCTATACTTTTCAAAAATAATAGAGTTATTATTCTGCAAGAAAGGAATAACTTGGTAAGTTAGTGATGCTATTGAAATAAAAATAAAGGATTTTATCTCACTGAAAAAAAAACATAGTTTCTCATGACACTCCAAACAAAACCCACCAAAACCGCCAATCTCATAATGCTTTTAGATGACTTGAAACCTCACTACAGCCCAGAGCACTGAACAGATTAGAAGACAGTTCCCAGCTCTACATTGAGAAGATAAAGGTCCCGACATAGTTGAGTATCAAAATCATTGCCAATCCAGAAGGACTTAACAGCAGTTAGAAAAAAAGAAAAAAAAAAAAAAAAGCACTGTCTGGTCTGCTCACCAGAGTGGTTTTACAGATGCTACCTGAAGTGTAGGGCTCTGGAGATCTCAGGTACCAGAGACTACATGACCAGATACAGCAAATGAGATAGACGTCCACCCCTAGATGCACTTGAGTCATGTTCCTGCTTTGCTCACATTGCCCCAACCTTCCTCCTGTGGGAAGCAAACACAATGAAGTCAAAATCTGTATTAACAAAGTTTTAGTGTTGAGAGTCAGCTAAGGAATATCCAACAGCAATGGTATATCATCTGAACAAGAGGTGTGGAAAACAAGTTTCTCTCCTCCCCCACCTCCCAGAATAAAATAATTCAGCTCAACAGAAAGCTTAAAGTGTAACCTGCAGCCAGCTGAGGAATCCCAAATCAGAAGTCAGCAATACACAGGAGACAGATTGCATCATCCAGACTTTCTCTGCCTAGTTGTACCCTAGTGATAAGTTACAAATGAGTTGTTAACCAAGACACAGTTAACAAGAGTTAACAAGTACTTTCACAAACGCACCCACTCCATCCTCCAGAAAGATTAGTACTTTACTTAAAAAACAATATTAAGTTGCATTTGACTGCAGGCTGAAACGTGGGGCTGCAAAAGGTAACTAGAGCATGCTTTCATCTTTGTGGCTGGTGACCATAAGTTCATGCGTGATTCAGGTTTTGTCACACTTAGTCTTCCTACACAGGCACAAGAGCATGTTTTCATTTGCAACTAAGCAGATGGTTAAGGAGAACAGTTTTCCCAATATTCTGTTCAGCTTGATCTCAAACCATGCCACTTGGAACTAAAACATTTACAGCAGACTGAAATCAGTTACCTCAAATTGTGAGTTTGAGTTTATTCTACGCAAGATGTGTAGAATACACATACTCTACCCGTATCTTTATCCATAGTCCCTGCCTCTATAGCAGTTAAAATCTGTACTGGCATTTCAGAGTCAGCTCTTGGAAAGTAAGAGTTTAACTACTGGCTCCAAAACCAAAAAGATCTCAGACTTCTTTTACAGTTAAGACTGAATTAAAATTCCAGCCAAGAACAAATAGACAACCTGCAAGTTAGACTCACTGGTAAACAATTACCACAGAAAATGTTTCTGGTCATCAAGAAAAATATTTTTCTTACTAAAAAGGTATTTGAAGGAATCGAGTTCAGATTTTTTTTCAATAAACATGCTATCTCTCACAGTAGAAAGACAACCACAAACTCGTTACACAGACAACCCAGAGAATATGTACTCTGCAGTACAGAGTCTTCCAAGATGTACAAATAAACCAAGCTGCCTCTGTGTGGTTTGCTCCTATTTAAAACAATGGAAAATTTCTTGGCACTCCAACATATATAGTGGTGTCAACACTTGAAAAAATCAAGTGCCAGCAGGTCACCACACCAAGCTCTCATATTTCAGGAGCAGGCTGAAGAAAAGCAAAGCATTTTTTCTTCTGTTGTGACCTTGAAGAAAAGGCAGCTCCCTTTCCTATTCCAGACCTAGCACATACTCCCCAAACAGCTCAAAGTCCAAGCCACTCTTCCAAAGTAGTCACGTTACTTAAATGAACAGTCCTACTCTGCCCCAGCATAAATGCTACCTTTGTTATCAAGGTGCATCTTGTACCACATAATCCCATCAGTCCTGCAAACAGCCAGCCAAGCAGGCTGCTTTGGAACAGGATCACATCATAAAAACATTACTTTAAGGTCCAAAACTTACTCTTCCCTCCATGTGGATACAACACTTCAAATAGGATCTTGAGAACACCTCAATATCTAGACCTGGATCCAGACAGCCTAGGCAACAGCTTAGATTCAGAAATGAATAAGGAAGTATCTTAACAGTATCATTTCCCTTACATTTAAGCTTGTATCCTTTACAGCATTATTAGTTTCTTAACTAGAGACAGTTTTCTGCACTAATACATCATGTGAGGTTGAACAAATTGTGATAAGACATCAAGAGACTGACACCTAAAAAGTAAACCTCATGAGCTACAGAAATCAGTAGATTATAGGAGGCCGGATGTTACAATGGATTAGACTTTCAAACCTCTTTGACATGCTTTAGATAGACTCACTCCAGCAGGTAATACAGCTAAACAAAGAACTTCCAATTTAGGATTTTCAGGTTACAAGAATAGAGAGCTTGTGTGCCACACAGAGCTACAAATGATAGCAACAATGCATTTAACTATTTCTGTCTTCACTTAAAAACCATCAGAAATTCCATTGACTAGAGATATGTGCTTGGTTTTCCTAACAAACAAATACTAGAGTTCCACTAAATGGGCCTTTCAAGTCAACTACATGTGACTGGATTTGCAATGCAGAAAAGAAGTTTTCCTTTATGACAGTACTAGTATTGAAGCTTTTGTAAACACACCTATATCCCATTACCATTTGCTTGTGCACCTTCAGGCCAGAAAACCCCTCAATGACCTAGCTTTATTTCACTGGGCAGTCAAAGCTGCTCTAATAAAATGCCATAATGTAAAAGCTTCTTAGCTACTTGACAACACAGAAGACTCATGGTAATCTTATCTTCTGTAACTAGCACAAAATAAACCTAACTGATAAAGTCTTACAGCCCTCAATCAACTTATATTGAACAAATGAAGGTCTGTGGAAACATATCTGGAGGACAAGATTATCCAGTGAACTGCAACTACCACAGGCACTGTTGAACACACTCCTCCTGAAGCATGAGACAGCAGTGTCTTTATTAGCAAAACCAGAGACAAACCACAAGAAAGCAGCAGAGTAATCTTACCTCAATTTACAACTGCTTATTTTAAAACTAAGCGTATCAACTGAATGGAAGATTTCACTCGCTCCTGGGGGTCATGACTATAGTTTTGAAGTTATAGTCATCCACTTGTTTCTCAGGCAAATTCACACTCTTAAACAGTGACTCACGTCCATGAGAACCCACACAAGTACATCTTCCCCGCAGGCAAACAGATGACTGATTCCTTCCTGCAAACACCTTTCCTTTTAAGATCTGAGGTAGCATCTTGAGTAAGGCCACCCTGACTCATTAATGAGCAGCTCACTGTGCTCTAAGAGCCTCTGTACCAAGACCATACTCAACTGCATTCTACTCAAGTTAAAAGTGTAATGTATGAAAAGGTTTTATCAGGAGATTTACCTTTAAGAGATCATTTACACATCTGAAGAAACTTAAGTAGAAATACATGTCCTTAGAAAGCAACAGCAGAGACCAGAGTCAAATGGAGAGTGGGTGTTTCTTGACAACAGTGCAGTCTAGCAAGACACCACTGCAGCTCCCTCAGCATCACTGGCCTTAACACAGAGACAGTAATGGACCTCACCCTGCATTCCTGGTGTCCTTCACCACCCATCAAAATACGCACTGTGCCCAGGACATCAGGAATCTGGTAAAACAGTTGCCATCAGGATTTCAGAGCTGGAACATCTGTGAGAACTCCACCAAGCCCACAGTGGTCATCCCAGCTCACAGAGCTTCACCGCTAGGAACACCTCAGTGCCCAGGCCTTGTCTCACACCGCTCCCAGCTGGTTTGGTAAAGCTGCACCTAAATATACCTGCAGGGTCTATGTCAGAGCTAATGAAATATTTGCTGGCCTGTTGAGCATTCCATTTTATGGCTTGGACTTCTACCAAAAATTACTTCAGATAAATCACAGAGTAGTTTAAGAAAGCTCAGAACCTGCAGAGATGATTGCAGCTAACTCCAGGTTTCTTGGAGCCAATTACCTCATTTCATCTACACTGACAGAGTTGCATGTTGTTTTTTTCTTACCAGTAGACTTCATCACACAAAACAGGTTTTCTGGCAGAAAATTACTTTTGAATCCAGTAACTGAAAGGCTGATTTGAGACTTGTGCCCACAGCGTGACATGTAATAGTGCTTTGACAGCCATGTACCATCCGACCCACTGGAATGCCTGAGGCTTTATCATGCCCTGTACCCCAGCATCACTGAATAAGGCTGCAGGCAAGTCAGCTCAGCATTACTGTCTGTGACATATACTAAGTAGAATAGCTTCCGGCAGTAATACACATTCCAAATCTCGAGGTGAAATGAATAAATGTCAACTCAACATAAGTCTGCAACAGCTGATGTTTCTCACCATCTTTCTTCCTGAATTACTACAAACTTATCCCTGGCACAGTGTCACAGCTCACAAACTGCTTTGCTTTTGAGCTGGCAAAGGCTGCTCTATGACCTCCTTCAACAGGCACACAAGGCTGGATTATAATCACTCCAAACCACTATTTGTTACAGATACATTTTAAAGGAAATATTTTAAAGGCTTTTGCTTTAGGACTGTCAAATTCAAGAGATATAGAGAGAGTTTCCAAAGGGGTCACCTGTATCCTCATGAGCAGTAAGAACACTCTAATCTCCATGATTTGTCTTGGGACTAAGAACAGTCCCTTTTAACACAAAACACAGAGCTAAGCACCAAAAGTATAAGCCAGATGCTTTTATGCCTTGTCTGTACCTACACAGGCCATCTGTAAAAGCAGGAAGATCATCTTGGTGCAACTTTTCAGGTGACAAACTGAGTGAGGGCAAGGAATTTCTGCATCTGTCATCTTGCTACTGCACTGTTACTCTTCCTGCAGACATTACCTATGCTTCAGACAAAGTCCAGGATATCTGGAAAGTCCTGCAGGATAAGGATCTTTCAAGATACTGACCACAAGCTTTGAGATACCACTTTCAGGAAGTTTTCCTATTCCTCCCCTAATCCATTTACGATTATTTCATCCTGGCTTTCTCTCCTCTGAGAGCATCCTGAAGTTTGCACATACTTGTCATATTCCACCCTCACATTCCCTCCCACACATTTAAAAAACACAACAGAAAATATGAAAGCAATCTCTAGTTACAGGACTATCGTGTGAACTATTACTCTCTCTCCCTTCGCACAACTTAATTGTTTTTCTCTGAACTCCAATCACATACTAAATCCTACTCTTCGGGTAAAATTAAATTACTTGTCTGCAGTCTGATGTGGTACTTGGGCCTCACAGTATAATATCCATACTATCCTCTTTATCCCAAGTCTGTTGGCAACAAACTTTAGTCACCTTTTAAGAATCATGTCTTAATAGCTTGAGCTTAAATTTGAGATGTCTTCAAATGCACCAGTCTGCACTTCAAAAAACTTTCCCTTTAAGTGCAACCAGCATGGTCAGGCTGCTTCTGCCAAGCTTGTCACTACTTAACAGTCAAACTGTTAAAAGCTTAAGGAAAACAAATGCAACTCTGTCAGCAGCAGTTAGCCAAAAGAGGAAAAAATGAACAAAATCTCTTCCTTCGATAGGTAGTCTAGATACAAGGCAGCTAAGGATTAGATAGGACTAGTGGAGCATCTAAAAGGCTTTAAAACTGATCTAGAGAAGCCCTTAGCCTATTCTATAGAAAGACTGCTTGCTTTCTTACTCTTTCACACTCAAAAGCTTTACTTGGTCCAAAGGAAAAGCCTTTTGTCAGCTTCTCTGTTCAGAAACTTCAAAGATTAAGGAACAGCCTCATGTTCTCTGTTCTCTTAGACAGTCATGCTTCCTATCAGCATTATCCCACATTACACCTGAAACATCAGTTACGTCAGTCACTTCCCTAATGCCCTTGTCTGGCATTACACCCAAGTCTCCCCTTGTTGGGCTTTTTTTTTTAAAAATTACAGTTAATAGGAGTTAAACCATAGTTCACCATGCAACTACACTCCGTCCTGTTACATTATGGCAGACAAAAGAAGCCACATTAATTTTAGAAAAAAAAAAAAAATCAAGTTATTTCCATCATGACTTTTAAAAACTTGTTATTAAACAGATGGCTTAACATGAAAATGAAAGAAGTGGGAATGTTTGCAGCATGACAACAGAAGAACAATTAAAATCAGACTCACCTTTTGAAGGTAATCACATACCAGGTGGTATGAGGGATTTTACTCATGCATACTTACAACATTCACAACTACTGAAAGAATGAAATTAGAGTGGTGATTATACAGTTTGTGGTGTTGCTTCAGATGCTGTAGAAAGTTTTTATAAGTTTCCTGCCCCTCCTTTTAGAGTGATATTCATTACACTATTTACAGAGAGTTTCCAACTAAATAAGTTTAGGCAGTTGCTTTAAAATTGTTTACTGAACAAGCACATAGTCTGCAAGGTCAAGTGAACACTTACCTGCGGCAGGCGGGACATTTACTCTAGCAGACTGTTCCACTTAACAGTTCCATTAAGTGAGAATATGTAATAAAACCACAACAAAATAAAGAGAAAGTCAGGAGCAGCTCAACCAGCTCTTTTGTCCATAAAGCTGTCAGATGACAGAGCACTCCAATTTAGTTGCAATTTTTTTTTTTTAATTATTCTGTTAGATTCTGAAGTAAAAGTTCAAAGCACTCTAGTGAAGCTGCAAAGTAACTGGCTTGACAGACTTCTAGTTCCTGGATAATTACTATCTTCAGCAAGCTGGAAAACAAGGCTATTGTAACTCAAATGTGACTTGTTCACTTTATTGCACAGTAATACTCCACGTGACATTATTCACAACAATTTTAACATTTTGAAGTGGGACTAAAACTCAGGAGGAACACCTTACTTCTACTTGCATTGAACACTCCTTTCTCCATCTTTCTCTTCAGACTGATAAATAGTACAGTTTCCTTCTAAAATATATCCTAAACATTATGTTGTATGAAGAGCAGTAATAGCTACGGAGTACATCTGTTAACAGCTGAATTGCAAAAATTGGGAAAACACTCATTCTCCAGAATAGCAGGTTGTGGATTTATGGTGTTTCTTTTGTCTCACTAAATCCCAAGTTTTAGCTCTCTGCTCTGTCTGGAAAATTGAACTTAATGTGACACTTCAGCAAGTTAATGATTCTAGGACAGTTTTTTTCAAGTCTTCAGACAAGGACAAGAGTTATGCTTGCTTGAAAATTTTATTGACACAACTGTTTGGTCCCAACACACAAAACAGCACTTGAGCCACAAAAGAAAGTGTCCAAACAAAGTAGACAGCTAAGAAAAGAAATTTTTTTCTCCCTCCCATTCCAAGAAAAAGATAGTGCATAAACTGAGGGCTTCAGTGACATGAATCTGAAGTAGTACATTTAATCGTTAAATTAAAGAATTTCATGGTTGTAATGCTTTTAAATCTGTAAGTCACATCATTCATTTAACCCTTTGAATAAAAAAATATATTGCAATTCAATTAGCTATTTTGTTACACTATGAACACAACTTCTCAAAAGTATTATTCTATTACTTTCAAACAGCGATTTCATCAGAATCACACATGAATCCAGAAAAGATATGCTGACCTCCATAAATGGTATAACCACCACACTCACTTCGACAAATACCATATTTTCCTCTGAAGCAAAAACCTGGTTTTCTTTAGTACTCCAGATGACTTGTAGCTGCATCCCATGAGAATGTAATTTCAGGTTGGTCTTTTCTCCAATGCATGCTTTTCTGAAACAAAGATCTAGACTGATCAGTGTTAACCTTATCAAACTTAAGGTGAAAGCAGATGTTCTTGCATTTAACTCATTAAAAGCATTCCAAGAAAGCTTACTTCTAAACTTCTCTTTCTATAGCAGTATGTCTGTAGAGGTTTACTAAGGACTCAAAATACTGTACCATAATGCTCAGAAAAACTTCCAAGTGTTTCTCTGCACTCACAATGGCTATAAGTTCACTACCGGTAATACTTGCCTAAATTTAAAAGATTTCCTAACAAAATCTGACTAGTAAAATTCTGTCTATAGCCATTATTCAGTGGTATTTCCTGTTGCTGGCTGAGAAATTAGAGCCTGTGTTCCATCTCTTGTATATTACAATAGAACCCACCTAAAAAAATACTCAGTTGGCCAGTGGAAAACCTCTAGTATAGGTTCTTTCAATGCTACAAGCAATTTATTTGCTGCCTGGCAAATACAACCCATTGTAAATGCCATGGTTACCCAGAATGGGTATAAAGTCTCATACACTGGACATTTCTGCTAACTAGAGTTAAGGTCATCCACTGACTTTACCCCTCTTTCAAAGCTGGCCCTTTCAAAAGCCAAAACAAGATACCACAAGTGGAAAAAAGCTTCCAACACTAGGAGTAAGTTTTAGAATAAAACCAGACACAGCTAAAAGATAGCGCATCAAAGAATAAGCTTCCCATTTACTCAACATGCTTAAAAACAGAAAACAAGGTTAGGCATAACAACCTTAGCATTTCCACATGTAGTTAGAACTTTCCTTACAGGTGGAAATAGCATCAATACCTTCCATCACAAAACATTTTAATAAGACCAGCTCCATTATCTGTAATTTATGCATTAAATGCATATTTCAGAAATATCAGAATCTTCCTAACTTCTTTTCTAGACACAATAAAATGTGTGTGTCTGTATCTTAAACTCATGACACCAAGACAGTCTTTTCCTTAACCAAATCCATGCCAGACTGGAACTAAATATAAAAGAGAAGCTTAAAGCATCAGTGTCCTAGGAAGCTCCTAAATGGAACTGAAAGCTACAGAAAACATTTAAAACAAGTTTCACAAAAAATCCACATAGTCTTCTACAGACATCTTTAGACAAAAGAATTTCCAATGCAGTTACAAGTCATCTGAAAGGTCAGAGAATAAGTTTCTCCTCTGAAGTAGAATCAACTCCATCACTCATGTAATTTCAGGTCAGCAAGTTAAAGTTTCTCAACAGGCTTTTGAAAGACAGATCATGCATTTTATTAATACTGTCTGAAACAATACCAGTAAGCAACAGCCTATAGAATACAATATGCTACATGTATGATTAACACCACCAATGAGGCTTAAAGAAAATAAAATCTGTTCCATTTCAGTTGAATTAATATTTTGCTTTTACTGAACACACATTTATGAAAAACTGTAAAATTTAAGAATAATTTAACGAATGCCAGAATTTTTTTTTCAAAATAATAGAAAAAATCCGCTCTGCTAACAGCTGTGTTCAGTGTAAAAGGAACAAAATCTTCACAGAATACATTAAATACAAATTAATTCTTCTAGGCCTTTCATTAAAATACATAAGGGCTAGCAAATAGCTTTACTTTGTGCAGTGTCCATCAGTATTTGTCTTTCACACTAAAAAGAAAGAGTTAAAGCTTGGTTACAGGTGCAAGTGAAAAGTTTGCTGCCAATTTCACCTTGTTTTTGTGTTGCTTTTTGGCTGGGCTGTCCATTGCTTCCTTGCTTAGTTGGGTATCAGAGGACTGACAGGGAGGCACTGAAGCATTCTCTGTGGTGTTAGATACCACAGAACCAGAGGCTAGATTTTCTTGAGCTGTGGTAACAATTCTTTGTTTTTCTTCTTCTGTTAAAATCATTATCTCTAAAATAAATAAGAGAACTCAATTTATTGATGTTCTGTTCTTGAAAAATAAAGAATTTTCTCTGGTAATAGGCAACAAAATATTTAAAAATAATTTGTCAGCCTGATTTGAAGCCAGGAGATATGTCATGTTCACCTCTGCACCTGATGTTTGTTTCTGACTCTGTCTGCATCATGTGCTATTCAGAAGGTTTAATTTAACTCTCACACATTAAGTCTCTCAGTACTCAAAAAAGCACTATAAAATTACTGTGGTGAAAGGCTGCTACAGGTTGGCAAGATGCCATTTTAGTGGTAGATAAGGTCCCTATAAAATTCACCCCAGAGAATCACAGTGGGGTGCTCAAGTACTTAAAGTCAGGGTACTCAAGTCAGCACTGAAATTTCTGATGGAAGACACTTGCATTTCCAACACATCCCATGGTGCAATATATATGTGTATGGATTTAAGTGGAACTTTCTATAATCAACCATTTGTTTAACGCTTTATTTCCCAAATTCTATGAGTTATCATCCATAAGTAATACAACATAAGCAAGCAAACTCTTACCAGAGAGAGGTGCAGGGCGTTCCTCAAACTGAATGAGGTCTGCAGACTCAAGAACCACTGGATCAGGTCTCAGTTGTGGGGATGGTAGGCAGGAAGGAACGGGCTCACACAAGAGGTCAACGGGAGATGTATTTGCGAGGCAAAGAAGTTCTTGCTCAGTTTGACTAGAAACTACAAAAATAAAGGAACATCTTTCAAAGTATGTGTAAGCTGCAAGTGTCACTATTTCAGAGCTAGTATATGTAAAGTCTTCAAATGCGATTCTGAGGATTTGAGAGCTATGTTGTATTTGGAATACTATCAAACTAATTTAATGCTGAATAACCTCAGATTCATTTAACAGTTACTTTGCTGGCTCAAGAGCATTTAACTAATTACAATAGAGCAGACAAAGCAACAGTTAAACCTACTGCTTGCCTGAGTAAATATACTCCTATAGTAAAACGTGGTGTTTGCCAAACTTGAATAGAACAGCAGCTGAGGAAACAAGTCCTACAGGAACAGTCTTTAACAGAGAAGGGCTCATTACCAGACAACTCCCCTGCAGACATACCAATATCCTATCAAATGTTTATGTACTACACGTTTACATGTGAAAATTAAGCTGAAAGCTTCAAAATAAAGTGATTTGCCCTTATTAAAAGGGACAAGCCTAGACTTCTGAAATAACAACTCAAGAACCATTCCACAAGTTCTCTAACCTGCAGGTAGTAAAAGACTGGAGACCACAGCAAGGTATGAACCGTGAAGTCACTATTTCCCAGTTATTTTTATTTGGACGCAGATTTATACCAACAAGACTGCCATTATTATTTGCAAGTAAGTTACAACACAAAATCAACATAAAAACACCACAAAAGAGCACTATATTCTCATCAGAATACAGGAGACGTTCCCAGCAGAAACTGCTACAGACCATCTTCTCTTATTAGCTTCATGCTTATATACCTGAATTTCCACTAAAATCCATAGGAAACAGTATGCTAGCAGCTACATATACACTGACACCTGAGGAAAACAGATGCCCTTATCAAGAGGACACATGCCTAACAACATACTTTGTGAGTAGTTCAACAGCGTTCAAGCCATAAAACATTTCTGCAGAAGTTCAGATTGACTAACTCACACAGCTTTCCCCATGCTGCTTTCATTACTCTGCTTATTTCCTCTAAGATAGTACATTTCTTATATAAATCAATTTTGCATTACCATTGCTAGGTGTTCCTAGACTTAGTTCCATTGATGAAGTAGATCCTGGGGTCTCCATAATATGTCCATTATTGTCGGCAAGTTGATTTCCATGATCATCCACATGATCAGCAGGGGGAAAGCTAGGTGAGCTAAAACGAGCTACAAAAAGGCAAGTTCATTTGGTTCGATTACTCAAGTCACCTTGTAAAAAAAGAAAAAAGGAAACCAAGATACTGCTCAAAATTGAAATGGCTTACTTTTCATATCATTCTTTAGTACCACAATTCTCTTATGGCCATGTCCTTTAATCCAGACTACCTATGGAGAAAAAAAAAATAGCAGAATTAAACATCAGCACATAGTAAGGTCAGAGCCTAAGGCAGCTTATTTTTTGCCTTTCATCTAGCCTTGCAGTGACATTATTTCTAAGAGTAAACTAAATCATATTGCTAATTTGTACCACACTACCCAAGTAAAAGCTCTGTCTCAAAACAACTGATGCCAAACTATAGAGCTAGAAAGTGTACTGACTATATTAACAGAACTGTATGTTCAAACATGGAGTTGCAAAATTCCACTCTGTCACTCTCCAGAAAGAACGATTTAGTTAAAGGAAAGCTTATAGCCATGAACTGAGTTACAAAGTTACCCTAGAGCACTTCGTACATGGGGATGACAAGAAGATGCCACAGCAAAATTCCACTATGTGGCACTTCTGACAATGTCCCATAACAATTCGTTCCTAAAACCAATAATCTACCCTGACCAAAACAAAGCTTCAGTATTGTACAGTCATTCATTCAAGTCAGAAAACAATCATCTCACTTGATAAAGATGCCAAGAATATCTGTGGCCTCACCTGGAACAATTCTTAAGAAAAATCTGACCAAAAAATGTAAAAAAAATATATTTTTTTCTTATTACACAGTCCAGATTTCTGAGAAGCTATTAAAAGTAAAACTGGTATAAGCCTCCTTGGAAGCTTACTATTCCAGTAATTCACACCAATTAACAGAAACCACAACTGTGTAACTACTTTCAATCCATGCAGAAATCTCAATGTAATTGTGCAAAACAGAATTCTTCACACCTGTGGAATTGCTCCTAAGAGCTCTTCTAAATTGTTGCATCCATATGCTTTAGGTTGCAGCACTTCTCCTGTGTATTTGCTATATGCTACTGGGAACTCATGAAGAAAAATCTGTTGATAATGGTAAGTGTGAAGTAAGGACCTTACATTCTTTGCAAACATATACAGATTTGTAAGCTTCACATATTCTTCTGCTGCACCATTGGTAAAAATCTATTAGAAAAAGAGAAAGAATTAGAGTGCATACTTCCATATCCTCTAGTCACAATAACTTTTCAAAGTATGAAACACCAGAAAGGAAGAAGAGCTTATATACCTCAACCAAGTAAGGCAGACTCTTCAGGAGCTCAGTTAAGGTCATAAATCCATATTCACATGGATTAAGCGAAGTACTATGGGTTGTTTCATAATGCTGTTTAAGCTGTTCAACAGAGAGAAAGGATGTTCCATCCCAGGACATCAACAAGACTAGCAATTGGGCAGTAAGAGTCCGCAGAGATTTTCTATTTATCAGCTGAATTTGCTTGCCAGAGTCCGTGTCAACAACCTAGAAAAATGAATTGGGAATGAAGTTCGGGACAGGGAAGAGATTAATTTATAAATTGTGTAGCTGGGGTTTGTTTGAGCACAGCTGTATCTGATACTACGTTACCAGCATCTCATACTCCCATAGACAGAAGACAGGATAAAGCAGCTTATTACACAGCAAAATTTACTTTAAATATACAAAAACCTGTGTAGCAGTTTCTGTCCACACCGTAGACATGATTTTACTCTTTGTTCTAAGCCAGCTGGACCTGACTGAGCTCCAGCCTGAACACCAGCCACTAAATTAACAGAACTGGAGAAACTAAACCAGTATGCCCATGTCCACACAGATGTAACCTTTCTTTTCCACTGACATGTAACACCATCTATGTATCTGCATTCCGAGTCAAAGCCTCAAACCATAGATCAAAACAGTTCGGAATATAAAACGTCAGGAAACTGGTGACTACTATGGCTATCAAGAAACCATTGCTTTTACACAGCTAGAAGTTAGGTGGGAAAAAACCAATTTGTATTGTTAAACTAAGTACCGTAATGCAATCTTTTACTTACTATTTGCTAAACAAGCCTAAGTTTTCCCAGAAAAAGTTAAAAGGTTACACGAGAACAAGGAGAACATCATAGGAATATAGAAGCTATATTTAAAATCCCTTTGTAATTCCCCACACACACACACTTAATGAAATATTGTTTCTGGAGTACAGTATTAAGCACGCTGAGACCTGTAATTTGATACAGGAAATTCCTTAACAGAACGTTACATACCTTTTAGAGGGATAAATTAAAGATAAAAGATTACCTTTACAACATGGCAAAGTTTCTGCATTAAAGCTGAAACTGAGCTAACATCATAGTCATGAAGCCGCAGTGTGTACCCAAATGTTTTACTGTACTCTGTCAGTAAATCACTCATCATGAGGCAGTTGTCTTTCTGAGACCGCAGCAGTTTAACAAACTGGGCAGCAACTGCTTTGACTTGTTCCACCTCTGTGAGTGTGAGAATTTTCTCCTCCCCACATTCCAATACCTACAAAACAGAAGTTACACTTTATTCAAGTGATTTACCTAGTCTGGATCAAAAAAACAGTGTAATCTGCAACTGAAATTCAGTGCTTGCAGGCAATCATTTGATATGTAGCAGGGCTCAGCTACCTCAAAAGATACCTACATAGCAAGCAACACTATGTAATTTCTGAAATACAACAAAATAGGCAATTAAATAGTTATTAACCTTTTTTAAAGCAAGTTTAAACACAACTTTAATGAAATTTAGCTCTAATTTTGATGTACTGAATTTTGTAAATATAATCCAATTTAGAAAACTTGAATTTGTTAACAAACTTAGCCTGAACGTGCTAAAAACCTTGGACATTTTACCAAAACAGCTACATGAAAGACTTGCTTAAATACAGCTAACATTAGTGTGAGTTATAAACTGTGCACTGGTGAAGTTAATGAGGAATACAACCCCTGGTGAAACAGTTGTACAGATCTCAGAAAAATGCTTTAGTACAGCTTAAGATTTTAGAACTTACAAGCAAGACATCTGGTATGGCTTCAAAGAGTTCAAGTAGTTTTGTAAAACCATAGTAAGCAAGTTTGCACTGACGACCAAAGTGGTGGTGATAGGAAGGAATAAATTTATTGAAGGGCATTCGAAAATGGGGTTGATGGCGCAGTAAGTCTACTACCTCTTTAGAAAATTGTTTGGTTCTTTCAATTTCTTCTTGTGTACGTTCTAAAATTAAAAATCAAAGCAAGAGCTATGTACCAACACACTTACAAAATGCAACAGAATACAATAAAAAAAATACAGTGATTGATTTTCAGCTAAATCATGTATCACACCAATTCACTATTTTCTTCTACAACTGAAGACCCTTACTAAACTTACATGTTTAAAGTCCAAAATAATCAGGTGATCAGCACTTCAGAAGATGTTAGCTAGCCAAATATGTTGGTATTTTTACTGTGTGGAAACAACCCACTCTAATCATTCCACAGAAAGTTTAACTATATGCAGAAGTAGTAACATTATTTTGTTTTTTGACACCTGCTTTCCTGTCTGTTCCATTATAAGTGTTCCTAGAATGACAAATTCTTTATTTGCTAGAAGTTCACAACTTAGTTATGAAGGCAGAAACACAGTTATCAATAAAAAAAAAAATCTAAGTCTAGTACAGTTTTGAGATAATCAAAGAACAATTTCTTTGGCAACAGTAAAAAAAAAAATACAGGGACATACCTCTTTTGGGAATACAAATTACCATTTCATTGTCTTGCTGTGACAAACAGATGGTTGTATCTGGAATTTCTGATATAATATCAGCCAGTTCACACACTCCGTACTCAGTAACATCCCAGTCCTTAGAGAAGCACCTGAAAGTTTTAGAAAATAGTGTTATACAAGTACTAATGCATGCTGCATAGGCAAAGAATGTGTAAGTTGAGAGAATAAACCTGAAATCCTAAAAAAATAAGCATATTTTTCATACTGGCAGTAATACTAGCATGTGAAAAAGGGCAAAGTTTTCTTAATTCAAATGGTCTATCCATTCTAGTCAGAAAAATAAGATATACTGATGGTTCACATGACACTGGAAGAAAGAGCTGTATATATCAGCCAGCCGATGCCTCAAACTAGTTATGGTGACAATATAAAATAATATTTTTCAAGCTCAGGTTATAGTTACATTTTCTTAAATCACTTATGCTATACGGCTCCATATGGCTACACTTTCAACACTCTGTATTTGCTTAATAGTCACAGACATATGCTCTTCTTAAACAATATTCATTCTCAAGAGAAGGCAGAGACCGTTATCATAGAAAACGCTATATTAAGGCTTGCAATACTATGCAATATATTAAAAGATATTTTACTCTCCCCGGCTCCCCAACAGGAACACCTCAGAAGCATGAACACTTCACATATATTCTTACTGAACAAGTGGCCAGAGCTGACTACAATGGAGATGCACATTTACTAGATTTTGAAACAACTAAGAATGTATTTTTGCCTATAGTGGAAACATAAGTAGAAGAGTGCATTCCCAAAAAGGAGCTGTTGGCACATGCAGCACCATAGCACACATGCAAAGGCAGACCACATGTAGCACTGGGATGCTATGGTTTCCTCAAAGTACATTAAGTACTACTTTTATCTTCATATTAAGGAAAAAATTTTTCAAAAAACCCTAAGCCCTTACTTTTTACCATGCTAGAACAGAATGTTCTTCCTGGCAATAGCAAGATGTTGTGTCACTGCTAGGTCCAGTTAAAGAAGTATCTATTGACAATCAGTCCCTCTAAAGAAAGCCTAATGCTAAAATTTCCCTTTAATGTGAACATTAATGTGCCACAACCTACTTGCAGTCATGGCTTCAAAGAGAACTAATGAAATACAATAACCTATTTCAAACTCCAATAAATTTAAATGAACCCAGTACTAAAGGAAGCAGTAAAGTCTGCCAGAGAGCTTTTGTTTTTACTAGAAGTTTGAACTTCTACATCACAATGAAGAGGCAATATAGTTTGTACTAAGATTTCAAGTGCTGACTTCTCTTGCACTAGGTTTTAAAATCACTTTTGATAGACATGCCCTGTGCAGTTGTTCATATTTTGTTAAAGATAACTTACCAGTGATAAGCCTGCAAGAATTCCCTCACAATAACTTGCTTACTAGCCTGGGATTTGAGAAGCTTCAATAAGTCTTGAGTAAAGCGCTTCACTTGAGCTCTGTGCGTTAGCGTTAACAAGCGTTTGGAACCCATACCAAGAATCTGAAAGAAAATGTTATTTGATCACTCACATCTAGCATCCTTAGTAGTTTCTTCTACAATGTGTTTAGAAGCCAGTTCTACTATAGGTAGGCTAGAAATAAAGGATATAACAGAGATAATGTTTGGAAAGGCAGCCTCATGAAGCCATACACTTTCTGTACTGAGGCATATGTCATCAAGAAATTAAGAAATGCTTCCTCCATGAGTGCTGTCACAACTGTTGTGCATTTGTATTGGTTAATTTAAAAGTCCACAGCCAACTGGTATTCAAAGTAGTAAGCTAGTGTGACCATAGTATTTTTTTTTGTAACATAAGGTCAAATGACTTATTTCACACAGAAATCCTTCAAGTCACATACACATCACAGCCTAACTTACAAGCACTCAGCATTCGCAGTGTTCTTGTGATAAACAGCTCAATTATAACCTTTTACCCAAGCACTGCCCACAGGCTAAAATCAGCTTCAAACTTTATTCCAGAGGCTTAGATTAAATAATTTCCCCAGAAAGTGTTTTGTAAGGGTGGAGACGACAAAACAGAAACAGCATCTCAAAAAAAAGACAATTACACTCCAAGGTTCAGTTAACCATATCTTTCAAGGTGGACTAGGTAATTGTACAGCATCTATTACACAATACCAACCAGTAATTCAGATAGTTGAAGATACAATTCCCCAAGTTAAAAGGAACAGTGCCACGTAACTCACTTGCAGTACATGAGGCACTGCTTCCAGCAGCTCCATTAGTTTAGAATACCCGTAGTCAGACACACGGCATTGTTTTGCAAAGTGATGATGGTATGTTGGGATGAATTTACTGACAGGTATGACGCAGGACGGTTGGCTTTTAAGTAGATCTATCACTTCTCTACTGAACTGAATAAGTTGTGGATTACCTACAGGGCTCTTAGAACGTAGAAGCCAAGGATCTGCAAAAAAAACCCCAAAACATATTACTGAAACTTTCATTAATATTCTTCCACTAAACACTGCACTTTATAACACAGGCTAGAGCACAGGAGAAAAAAAGAAGAATGAACATTCAAGGTAAAAGTTTCTCGTTATAAAAAAGTTTAACAACTATGTAAGGTGATTACTTTATGCTACTCTTCATCTTTTTTTAGCAGAAAGATTAGTTCAGAAAGAATTTTAAATAGAAATATTTACCTGTTGTAGGAGGTGGTGGTTTGTTATGTATCCATTTAATAACTTTAATGCCATTTTGGGCAGTTGCAATGTTAACTCCAGGAACACAGGTAATTAGATGTTCTAAAGGAACACCACCCTTGCCTTCTGGCACCACTTCAAGATCACTGAACTCTGACATATAACAATCAGGAAAACTTTGGAAGAAAAAAAAGCTTCCATTATACACTAAAATACCACTGTAACAATTGCCCTAAAAATATAATTATTTTGAGACACTTCCTGAGCAAGAGGCTTCAACAGCTTATCAATACATTACAGAAGCCTTCATAAAATGCACTTTTTAGCCAAGTGTGTCTTTTTGCTTAACAAAAATTCAAGAAGTAGTAATTTCATAAGGCATTTCATAAGGCTTTTATTTGCTATAAAAGATATCACCTTACATAAGAACCAGAGTTTTTATACAACAGGTAGTTTCAAAGCATTACAATAGCCATCAATAAAGTTTTAAATTTTTAACCTATCAGCTCTTACACTAAAAGCCTAAATTAAAATACTTTACCTCAGTAAAGGCACAGTACCCTCATGTGTTTGTAGAAGACTGTGAACTTGGGGAGCAAACGTCTTCAGAGACAAAATCACAAAAGGAATTCTGTAAGAATCTGGATCAAATTCATGCTCACTGTAAAAACAAGAGGTTGAAGTTTATATGCTCATTCTACACATAGCTTTACCATAGTATCACTGTGCTCACATACACACCCATAGTAAACATTATACTATATGCATACAATATAATGCTACTATCTGACAATACCATTACGTACAGTCACAAGCAACTTCCATCTTTTCTTCTTCACAAGAATTAAATACAGCTACAGCAAACTTCCAGAAGGCAAGCAACATTCAGAGGACCACATTTCTATCATTACATTAAAATTTTCAAATTAAATCATAGCAGCACATACCAGGTAGTTAAAAGCAAACACCTATAACTGCTCTAGTAGTACAACCTGGCTGCTGTTAAGTAAAACAAAAAACTTAATATAAGGCTTCAGGAAATCTTCAACCCAGTATGAATCACTTACTAAATGTAGCTGGAGGACAAAGAAGAATGATCAGTTCCAGCTATAATCACATAATAAAATTCTGGCTAATAGAAATCTCTAGTATGTATAACCTTCTTATATACAGAGGAAGGTAGTACACCTTTCAGCTTCTGCTTAGGAGGTATTCAATCTTGGCAGTTGTGCTAGTATACAATAATCTTACCTGAACAGACTGATCCATGAGAATTGCCTAGGAACTTAATTGTGCCATCTTACTATTTTCTGCCTGACTTTTTCTTGTAAACATATAAATAGTGACTGGAGCACACTATATGAACATATATACCTCAACTCTAATATACCTGTAAGCGTTAAATGCTATTCAAATATTTTGTAATGTTTTTTAGTATTTTATACACAGCTTACATAAAGTCTTTATTCAGGCAATGCTGCTTACAAACAGGCTCGTGATATTCCAGCTCTTCAAATATTATTGGACTACAGTTTGTTGATGAACCATCATGTGACTGTGAAGATCCCAATGGACTCTGCCGGGCTTGGCTGCTGGGTAAGAGGCACACCAGCCGCCCACTTCCTTGGTCACGGATAGCCACAGTATCCGTTAGTTTATATAGGTCTGATACGATTAACTTATGACCAAATCTAAAAGAAAAAATAAAAAATACATTATAAACACAGTCAGAGAACACAGTAATCTACATTTGTTGCTTAAGAAACAGGAAACTATTCTATGCAAAATGTTAAGATAACTCATCTATTCATCCCAATGCAGAAAAATGAATACTGAAAGTAAGAAAGGCCAGTATTACAGTCATTGCCTCTGAATAGATAATATGTTGCAACATCTAACAACAAAAGCACCATAATTCTCTAATTCACTGTACACAGTCACACAAGATCAGATTCTTTTTAGAAATACTAGAGAAAAAACAACAGCTAAGAACTTACTTTTTTTCATAGATTTCTGTGAACTTGAACACAGGCAGACAACAAGCAGGCGCATCCTGCAGGATGGACATTGTTTCTGAGCTGTAAAAGAAGTTTTGTAACATTAGCACAAAATTATTCTGTCAGTATTAGTATCCAGCCCAAACTGGTGAGATATTTACAGATGCAATTTATGAACTATAAAAGTAACAGGACAAATTGCATTCCCCTGCCATCCCAGCACTACAAAAGTTGACACTTCAGATCAGGGGAGTGCAAGTAGTAACATTTCTGCTAACTCATTAGGTCATGTCTCTGAAGGAGTTGCATCTTTCATAAGTGGTGGTAAGATTCTGAGCATCCATAAAATGGAACACTAAAAGCTGCAGCATTAGAAGTTACCAGCCTCGTCATTACATTAATAACTCTGAATAGGCTTAAACTAAAAGACAAGAATAAAATAAAGTCATAAATTATACAATGGCAAATAGCACATAGTTGTAGAATACACTCCAAGCACTCTTTTCACTGGAGCTTTCTGTGAAAAAATGAAGACAGGAACTTTTTTTCCTAATTCTTTCTTTCAGTAAGGAAAAAATGAAAACAGAAAATACTTGTAGTCTCACTAGCATCAACACTCTAGTTCCATCATCTTCCACATAGAAAACAGAGATCAAAGAAACACCAACAGTATTTAAACTGTGTATCCCATCCTCAAAGAGAAAATTCATATGCACTTTCTTGGAGAAAAGAAGAAATAAAAATGCCAAGTGTAATCTTAACTCAGCTGCACAAACTAAGTTATTGAGGTATATCAGTATTATGAGAGGGTAGTGGTGAAACTAAACACTATTAAACAGAGATCAGGTCTCTTCAGATGCAACTTAAACCATAAGTTGTATAAAAATGCTGAACTGTAAAATGAGCCTAGTTGTATTTAATGCATTCATCAGGTCGTAACAGTTTTTTTATTTGTTCAGTATTTTAAACCATCTCTCAGCTACTAAATAACTACCTGCTAGAACAATTAAGAAGATGCCAAAGTGCTTATTACCTAAGTAGAGAGAGTGATTTACTAGCAGCTCCTGTTGCTAATGAGACTTGGATCCTTTTACTGCCAATTTTGTATCTGTGAAGAATGTTGACAGCACTGATCGCTTCTTGCAGATTTTCCATCTGAACTGTGGCCTTCAACTGGTAGTCTGTATGATGACTAAGCTCTACACTTTTTACCTGAAAGGAAGAAAACACCTTATACATTTACCACAAAATATTAGCCCAAGGCAAGCCTACACAGGAGCAGCACAGTCTTGCTTTGGCCCTGAACCAAATACAGTGCAAAAGGAAACTGAGTATCATGAACCATGGCCAACAGAAAAATGCAAACAAAAACAGAGTGCTATGAGCCCTGGCCAAAGCAAGGCCATGATATTCTTTTAACACGAGCATCACCTTCCCATGTAGGGGATTATGCCAGAAGAATGTCATCTACAGATCAGACAGAAATAGGACCACTGCAGAAATGACCTCTCCTTGCCTAGCTGCTTTTTCACACTCTTCATGTCTGTTTTTGATCACTTCTGATTCAAAACAGAAACTCAGTTTTTACTGTGATTTTTAAGCTGACATTAGAATTCAGCTTTACAGTTTAAAAAGGTTATGCAGTTAAAGTCTAAGTCTCTTCCCTGCATGACTAAGGAGCCACTTATCAAGAATTTTATATATAGAAGTTCAGAATACCATATCTATGAAGACCATAGGCAAATTAAGAACCTAGTACAAGTGATGATTTGGTCTTTTTAAAGGAAAAACACAGTATCCCCTTTTAACAAAGTTTAGAAGTCATGTTTGGACAGCTTTCCATTTCTACTCACTTAAAGCTAGACCACAAGCATGTCCATAAATACATAAACAGGAATTATTTAGAACAGTTTTAATAGAAGTATTTTAGGCTTTACCTTGCCATGTCTTGAGAAGACTTCTTGTAAATTTTGCTGCAACTCTTTTCTGGACAATCTGTAATCTATATTGCTGATCTGAATGTCTGCACCATTTGCAAAAGGATCAGGGCAGTCTGTACCACTGGTATGATTTACTACATTAAATGTGAGTGGAGATGATCTATTTGAGAGGTTCGGAGACATACTCCTAGGTAAAATAAAAACATTTATGAGCTAAAGCAGCTATTGCACAATTCTGATATATACACCTCAAAATTAATCAGAAAATACATGTAGGTCAAGTGCACAAATGCAGGACTTTGAAGGTATTTTCCTAGTACATATGTGTGTGCAGGCAAAACAAATTTCACCACAAGCAAAACATTGTAACAAGACAAATATTTCTGTAAGAAATTATGTTTCAGTCACCCAATTTAATAATACATTTGACACCAAGTCTTCTACTATCTTACTAACACATTAGAAAAGTCAAATTCATCCACATGATTTTAATAACTGGCAAAGGCCAGATATTTACATCTATGAGAATTTAATGGGCCTGGCTAAGCTCCTACTGGGAATGTCAAAGGCACTGAAATTAAGAGGAGTAAGAAGTCTAATACCTCTGAAGATCTTTCAGAAGCTTTAAAGACAAAGTTTGCAGGAAACAAATGCCACACAGTAAGTTTCAGAAAGAGCTTACTCCATCTTATGTTTACATCCACCCTCTTTTAGCTGTTATGCAGCACCATCATGGTTTCCTTTTGCCTCCACATAAATCAGTGTATTAAAGTAATATGCTTAGCATACACAACTCCATATGCAGCTGCCAATAATCTATGTATACATTGGTGAAATCTCACTTCACCTCCCAAATAAGACACAGACACTTACCGAGATGACCAGCAGCTCTGAGACATGAGTAAAGGACTGAGTTGTCTTGAGACTGTCAACTTACTGAAAGCAGAGGGATAGCTGACCTGAAATACAGTTTCATCTTTATCTTTTTTATCTACAGGGGAATTAGTAATGCTCCTGGAAGCAGAGATCTCTTTTCTATTTAGAAATATATATAAGAAAAAGAAAAAACACATTATGTTGCAGAATTCACATTTAAAAAAATGTACTGAACGCTGATGTCTATTTTTAAACATACTTCTGACTACTTTTACAGGATGATTCTCCCATTCCAATTTTTTTGGTTGCCAGAGACACAGGAATTGCTGCATTAGAATTACTCTGAGGAGAAGGAATTTGTTCTCTTAAATGTTCTTGCTGGTTTTCAGTATTTCTACTGATGGTCTTTGATTCAAGGCGGCACAGCTCCTGTATGAAACAGATGAAAGGGCAGCATGAAAGCACCAGACATTCCTTGCCAGAGGCTCTCCTTGTGATGGAAACCTAGATAACTGACAACTTTTTCCTTTAATAGCATTTTCATTGGCACTTCATAACCAGGAATCTTTGATTTTCTGTGACAGTAAACTGTCAATTAGTTGAAATATTTTTGCTACACTGTACATCTACCCTACTTTTCCTTAAAACTAGCAGAATGGGTCACTCTGTGATATACTCAACATCAACACAAAAGTTAAAACTGGCCTAAGATTTGAGACTAAATAAGTACCAGCAGTACTTCCAAATTGAGAAAAAGGTGGCAGGGAGGGGGGAAAAACAATCCTCAAATTCACTGCCTGCTTTCCAAGCAGATGAATACAGCTCTCATTTGGGAATATTACTATACATTATAGTTATTCATTAAATAGGAATGACAAGTTAAAGCTGTAACAGAAGCAATCTACAGAACATGAGGAAAAGCAAGAATACTAAACAAGGTAGAACAATACCTGTAAACTTTTAACATTTGTGGGTTTGACAATAGATCCGTGAATCTGGAATCCTTTCCCAGCAGAGCCTTTGGTACCAGAAGAGTGATCACTTGAGTCTTTACTGAGGAGGCACAGCTTTGTGTTCTTGTTCATTTTTTTAGGAGACTTCACCTTTTCAGTTCCCACAGAGCTGGAGCTTTTTGTTTCATTAAGTTCTTTGTTTTTGGGAGTAAAAGACACTACAATCCTGTTACCAAAAACATCTTCATTTTCCATGCGCTTCCGAGCCCGTTCAGCACTTTCTTGATTTAAAAAACGGAGAATTGCACTGCTTCCAGAAATGCTCAGCACCTTCCCTCCACAGTTGTCTGACAAACGCCTGAGTCTGTTACTGACACTTTTGCTGTCTCTGTTTGTTGGCAGATTATAAACGTATAATAGCGTATGGCATGCCTGTTTAAAGGGAATGAGATTTTAATTTATGTCAGAATACCCTCTTGTTCAAAACCAGTATTTTTACATTGATTCTGGTGACACATGCTCTCTCCCTGCCTGCCCAAGTCATTCTTTTTGCAGCATTCCATTTCTTTGGAAAACATACCAAGGTAGATCCTCAAAGTTCCATCTCCAATATAAAGTTAGAAGAGACTACAGAGTCCCTGATCAATGGATCAATACCTGACCACTTCTCCAGGTAAGAAAGCATCACTGTTTCCAACCCAAGAATTCTATATATTCTACACATGCATGTGAACACATAGTTCAGGAAATTATTTCAGAGGAAGAAGAGGCCATGAGTGCTGTGCAAAGACAACACAGCAAATTCAGAGGGGATCATCAGAAAGACAGAAAAACCCCAAGAAAACAGTAGACAGTCACTCAAAACTGCTAAGACAGCTCTGTGGTGCTTCCTTAATACACAACTAAGTTCTTACCCTAACTTTCTGCTAGTGAAAGGCATGTAAGATACATTATCTGATAAAATATTTAGTGATAAGAATGTGACCTTGCTGTTTTACTTTAACTACTTTTTTTATTATTTCATTCTTTCAGTCTTAAAGCAGAAAGCATACATTCACATAGTAGTAACAGACAATGGTCAAATATGCAGCAGACATTTCTTACCATAAAAAACACAAAATTTCAGGTAGCTCTCCCCCTAAATTAGGAAAAGAAAATAATAAAGAAGTTGACACTCTGAAATGTCTGTTGCATTAAGAATTAAAAAGCTTACCGGCATTTTCAATGGTAACCTTGGTGGCAAGTCTGAAATAAATTCTTCAAAACAAATAAGCTCATGAGCATGATGTAAGAGTGCTTCTGAAGCTTGGTTTTTATGTACCAAAATTATCCGAAAACCATGTCGATGTCTCAGGTCACTGAGTTCCAAAGCAAAGTTTACATCCGCTGGAGAGGAAAAAAAAACAAAAACAAACCACAAAACAAACCAGAATGAACAAGGAAACACATGAAAAAGCTAAAAAACCCATCAGATTAAACAAACAAAACCCCAGATATCACTTGACAAGGTCTATTTATCACTGAAGATTTCCAGTGAAAAAGCACCAACAGCTACCAAGACTTCTCAATAGACATAATTTAAATCAGCAGTTAGCATTCAGTCTCAGACAAGGGCTTCCTTTTAACAGCAACTTCTAGCAATTTATCAGCAAGGCATTTGACTGGTACTGTATACTTCTATAACAAACATTTGTTTAGCTTTAGGGAGAAACCCAAGGCAACACACAGCAATTAAACAGTTGAGTGGCTTGCATATTTAACTCTATAGTATGCTGCTATGAGTATAAAAAACAAATCAGAATGCTTTGAGCAAAATGTATTTGAAGGATTACCATAAGGAAGACTCAGTGAGTTTTACTTCATTAGCTTCCTGCTGCGGCTGTCTAAGTTTAGACAGTATTTATACACATACCTACTGACACCCAACAAGATTCCAGTGCTAATTTAACTCAGCCAAGTTCTCATTTTATTGTCTCTACTTTTCCCACACTGTCACTGACAGTGTTAATAATTCTTGAGCAATTCAGTTAAAGCTGATTGTAAACACAACCTCTGGAAAGCAGAATAGTGTCATATGCAAAAGTGCTATTGAAGAGAGGAACTGAACTCTGCACTGCAGGCGAGTACCACACTTACTTGACACAAGAACCACAGTGGCAGGTGCAGTGTGTGTATCAGCAAATCTCCTAAGACTCTGTCTGAGTTTGTCATCAGCGGCATTCTTTGCTGTAGCATTGATGTGTGCAACAGTCACCTGTGGAAATACAGACATGCTCTAAAGAAAAACTTGAACGTGAACCACGCTTGCTTAAATTTAGCTTTTAAAAAAATAATGTAATTACAAGCTTTCACATGCACCTTTTATTTAGGTAAATTAATGAACACACACATGAAATAGAGCATGTATGGACTTCAAACTGTTCTAAAGAGCAATGAACTTCAACTCTAGTTGTTCAGCAATGTCTTAGGGATGACTTCTACTGTTCTGTGTTAAAGAACATAATTTATATACCTTAAAAACATTCCATAAACCCTCTTTTGAAATGGAGGGGTGACAAACATAGTAAGTACTCACTATCAATTAATTTTACCTCACATAAGCAGATGAACTGTCAACATGTTATCATATCTGCAGTTTAGGGGGTGGGAAGGGAATATCTGACATAGAAACCTGCACAAAAGGTTGAAAAAAAATACCAAGAAACAAAAGGTATTGATGAAAAGATATGTAGTGTTAAAGGGGCCCAAATCATTACCACTAATTTATGTGTCCTCACTAATCAGCACAGTATTCACTAACAAAAGTAAAAAAAGTTGACAGAATCATAGTTCTTCTAGGTTAACGATTCAGTCACAGATTTGAAGGATGACACTAGAAATGCCACCACCACTTATTATTGGATGAAATCAAAACCCTCTGGGAACACTAAAACTAAAGCTAAAACAGTAATCTACACATAATGGAATGCAGTTCAGTTTTTAAAAGTATTACACCAAGGAAGTTCAGCGTTCAAGATCCCACCCATAAACTCATTACAAGCTCATGCACTAAAACCCACAGAAGCTAACAAAGCTTTAGCAAACAGGAATCAGTATTAGCAGACTCAGAGTACACAAATTCTCAAGCAAGAACACCAAGTAGGTGCTGTTTTGATACCTGGCAGTTGTTCAGCTCCTGAATAACTTCTTTATTTTCTTTACTGATGTCACACACACAGATGAATTCTGCCTCTCTGTGACCTTTAAAAAACTTTTCACGAATCCTCTGTACAACTGCTATAGCTGAACGGCCAGTGGGAACTGAACAGTTCTCAATATCCCAGAAGACTCCAATGGGGGGCAAGTTTTCCAGAACTTGGCCTGTTACTGCAACTTCTGGAGACCCTGGACAGGTTTAACAACACAACTCATTTTAATCTCCAAATACCAAAAACATTAAACTTAACATACTATGAACTTTGCCCAGGAATGCCAGTTCAGTTTTCTTAAGAAATCTAAAAACATCAGTCTTAAACAGAAATTTAGTCACTGTTAAATTAGGATAAAAAAGCTTCAGATTTACTTTTAAACTCTCAAACCACCAAGTAACGTATTTTAAAAACAATGTTATCGAATGCTGAGCTGGCACGTGCCATGAAAATGGTCTGAAGTTGAGTCACACTAAACTCAGCAGGTCTTATAACAGTAAGAGAAATGAAACACAAAAGCTGTTCAAATTTACAGTGTGAATTAGATAAAGAATCTAAACAAAACTGGATGAGATTACCAGTATAGTGACAGTGATTATAGAAAATTAAGGCAATACAGAACAAACACAGAAGTATCCTACAGTTCAGGGAAGTGAGGTTAAGAGTTTTTCCTATTACTGGCTAAAAAGCGCAAATAAAGTTTCTGGTGTTTCAGCACTCTAAATATCTATTTAATTTTGAATTAAGATTATACACCCATTCCATCCCCACAAAACAACTAGAAAAGAAACATAAGGAATGACACAGAATCCTGACAGGTCAAAAAGAAGCTAAGAATTAGTTAGCTGAGAATATAAAATTGAGCACAGCAGACAAATATCATATTTGCTTGGGTATATGTTCTTCTACAAGATTCACTGGAATTGCATTTTGCAAGGACACTTATTTGGGGTGTTGCACCTTATAAACCTAAAAAGGGGCATAGTTTTAACATAATAGTAACCGATTTTTTTATTCTTCCATGACTCTTTTTTTAAGTTTGTAACTTTCATACTAACTGATTTTACAATTGAAACAGTACTAACACCCTAGAAAGATCATGTAATTATTTCACACAATATTTCCCTCTCAAGAACACTGAAAAAAGTTATATTGTAATTATGAACATCACACCTTTACTGCATATGAAGTGACGACACTACAGACTAAGGAAATACCTTTTAAAGCATGGCTGAAGATAACTGTTTTATACACCACCAGAATGAAATAGCTTCCAAGCCTCTAGACTTTTTCTCTAGGTGTTAAAATGGTAAAGAATATAACAGTAAAAAAATCAAAACTCAATGCAAACAATGCAATGTTACCTAGGTAATGAAAATGGATAAATCCAAGTTATGACTTTGCAAAACAGAAACAGGGTGGGGTTTTTTTACTGTTCAGCCTTCTAGGACTTCATAGAAGTTGCCAGAGAACAGTGCAATTTAAGAGAACTCTTCATGTGCAACAGTATTTAAGGAGGACATCCACTAAGTGCAAGTTTCAAACAAATGTGGTTTACCATATTTCTGCGGTGATTTGCCAAGGCTGCTCGCCAGTAACAAACTCTTCTCATTTCCCGTTCCTTTGGTTCCACAGCCATTACATATCGGGATAGGAACAGGTGCAGCATGTGCACTTGGAGGAGGAATATTTGGCCAGATTTTAGCAGCATCAACTAGGCTGTTTCTGGATGGCTGTTGGGACAATTTTTCAAAATGCATGTTCATTTAGTATACAATATTAACACATACTAATCCATGCTAGAAACACTCAATTTCCCTTCTGCAACAAATGCAAGTTCAGATGTACTCTACAAAGTTCATTAACAACAGTATCACTGCATGAAGGAAGCTTTTATCCCAGGGTCTTTCCTAGCATACTTAGCTCTATTTTCCAAGCACAAGGAAAGATTCTATTAAACTCTGCACATCAGGATGTGCCATCTTTAAGAAGTACTAATACGTATTCAAAACCAAAAACCTAGCATGTGAACTCAGCACGAGTACAAGGTTGAATCACCTCCCTCCTCCCAAAAATAGTGGTCTTAATTCCAAACATAGTGAATTCACCATTTAGTTTTTGAAACAAAGACATTTCACTTTTATATTGGAAATTCAAATTTGGAAGTTTAAGTAACACATCTTGAAAAGTTGAGTATATTATTTCACTTGAAATTCCTAATAAAATTCAAACACAGTTTTAATCAGTTCAAGTGTACCAAATCGGTACTGAAGTATAAATTACAGATTTGGGAAGACTGAACTAAGACCTATCAAACCAAACCAGAGCTAAAATATCCTTATAGTATCAGATATTTCACCTGGCTTACAAATTCATCTTTACTGACCAGGTGCCCAAGGGTAGATGTTAACTGTTGTTAGTCTTTTCTCAGTCACTACTATGGAACATTCTAACTGGAGCTGTCAAGAAGACATAACTGTCTTTCAAATCCAATCAAAATTCTGCCTGAGTACATCACAGAACCCCTGTAAGCTAAACATTGTGATAGCCTCTTTTGCCTTCCTACTGAACTGAACGTCACCTCAGAAAAGAGATCATCTTCAAAAAAAAAAAGTATCTGGAACATCTGGACTGTGCATCACCAACCAGGAAGATGCAAGCTGCAATCCATGGAAGCTGGTGTTTTGCTCAAGTACCATTATTTCAGCATTAATCATATTCCATGCTTACCGAACAAGAAATGCAATGTGTACAAACCTTGCTCAAGCAGTCATTGCAGTAGTGAGAGCCCTTTAAACAAACTGAAGGTGCCATGTTTAGGTGCAAAGGGTTGGCGCACACACGTGACGTTAGCTCCGACTGTGCCATATGCTCATCCAAGTGGCCTGTAGCCCCACTTGTGAATTCAGAACAAGGAAAATAGCCAGAAGATGTGCAGCTCTGAAGGGCTGGAAACTGATGCAGTTTGTGCACGTTACCATGACAGGACTGGAAATGGAGTTTTCCACAACAGGGCAGATGTTGACAGGAAGATACACTGTTTTCTATGCACATGCCAGGGAACTCGCTGGCAATGCCTGCCAAATTGCTTCTAGCTGGAGGGTTCTTCAGTGAGGATGCAGACTGATAAGCAAATCCTGACCCTACTTGACAAGTAATCGTCCCAGTGCTTTTTGAGTCTAATATTGTGCCAGGGTGAATCAAGTTACCACCACCACCACCACAATGCATTTGTGGAGTACAAGAAGAGTCAGAGCCATGAGGACAGCAGCTTACTTTCGGGCCAGGTGAAAGCTGTATTTGCTGTTGCTGAAGAGGATGAACATCAGGAAGCGGTACTGCTGGAAACAGTTTAGAGCCAGCATTATGAGGAGATGAAGTATCCTTCAACTCTGCAGCAACCTTCTTGTTCTCCATGTAATCTTTCTGGAAAATTAAAGCTTGGTTACCTTCAGATACATAAATAAAACAACAATTTTATAGTATAAGCAAACATACTTTTAGACTGTTACAATTCTAACAATAACATAGATTTTGAAAAGTGTTATCTTTATGATTACTATTACCTCACTGTCTGAACATGTAAAATATTAAAAGAAACATGCCACTTATGTGTGCCAGCCTGAAGTGTCTTGGTATCAGTGGATTTTGGAAGCAACAAAACCAAAAAGCTATAAACCAAAGAGCAACGGGTCTGTAAAACAGAATTTGAAAAGCAGAAAACTGTTAGGCTAAGGCTGAGAGATACTCTGCAATTGCAAAGCAAAAAAGATTTATTTCTTGTAAGAGCAAACACAGGTGGATGCGATGTAAAGTAAAACAACCCCACAGTTTCGAGGTATGTAAGTAATCATTTACTTTCAATAAAGACTTTAAAATTTTATTAAAGTTTTAGAAGTAATGCCTTGAAAGACTTTAAAAAAATTGGAAATTATATCAAGCAGGTAAACTAACAGAGGACAGAGAAGACTAAATTTTCACAACTATGTAAGTGGTTTTTGCCTACTCTGATTTAAGATATCAAGATGTACAGACATAAAGGCACAGACAGAAATACAGGGGGTTTTTTTAAATGGCAGTGGTGAAAACTAAGCACAGTTATGAGAAGCACCACAACAGTCGAAGTCAGTAGAGCTAACCAGCATACAACTCATTGCTCCAGAGCTTTAGGCCAACAAGAACAACTTTTATTTTCCAAACTGAATTTCATGCATTTCCACTACTCAGTAATGAATAATTGATGACCCAAATTCAAAACCATTCCTCTGTACCTGATGCTACATCTTAGGAACTGAAGATGCACTCTGCCAAAAATCTGTTTGGAACTAGTTTATATATTAAATTCCAGAATTTATGGCAGTTCCCTTTCTAACTCCTGACACATGAGAATAGCAATACAACAGGATACATGTTTATCGGTTTCCCCCATGTCTTTTATGGAAAGTCAGATTGAACATACACGAGTGTTACTTAACAGCTGGAGCTTGCTTGCTCAAGTAAGTCATTGTGTTGTACTATTCCTTCTATTCCTTAGCACTTTGCATCTTAACTGTATAGAATCATACAGTTACAGAACAGGAACATTTAAAGAAATGGAAACAAGGAAAAAATAGACATTCATGAAGAACAGTATCCACAACTACTGTATCTACTATATAATAACAACTCAGAAAATTCTAAATTTGGCTCCAAGCTAAACTGATAAAAAACTGGAAGCGTGAAGACTACTTCCCTTCTCTACTCTTCAGCAATAACTTCACAGAGCTTTCAAGAAGCTGCCTTATACACTTTTTAAGCAGTCAGTTGTCAAACAGTAAAGAGTATAGCCTGCCAAGCAAAGCAACTTGCCTGCTTTCACCAACACTGATAAGAGATGTGAACACAACTAAAGACCTTAAATTCCCAGGTAGATTTTGTACTTATGACAGTAACTGTCGTTTCCTCCCCTCCCCACTTGCCCCCTTTTGTCAGCAATAACACTGCAGTTAGTTATACCACTCTGTACCAGGATATAAACTATGCTTTCAGTAAAGCAATGAATTACCGTTTTTGCACTGCAAGGCAAAGACTTTTCAGCAGCAGAAAAACAATTAGAAAGTTTCCAGAGCCACGGTTTAGCATCATTCTCTTGTTGCTGAAGCCATCCGAACGATCTATTGCAGAGGTTCTCTGTCCTGTTTCCTTCCATCATACAGCCAAACAAAAAGGTTCAACATTCTTTCATCCCCCCTTCCTTTCATTCTTCCCACCTGCTAAAGAGAAAAAAAAATGTATGCTTTAAATAACTTTTAAAGTAAGACAGAGAAAAACCATGATGGTCTTATGAATTCCACTACTGTTAGATCACTGAACCTGCATTATTTATGGTAAATTTAATTATGCACATGGGACATGGCCTTCACTATTCCTGTTTAGTACAGGAATGTTCCTCATAATCTGCAGCACAGGTGAAGTAGTCTGAGAAAAACACTGTTTAAGTCCATGGCTTTAACTACAGAATCCCAGAAATGCACTGCTGCTGACACAAAATAATTTCCTGAAACTTTCAGTGCATGCTCCTGGAAAGAGAAGCCAGGAGGTAAGTTTTCCGAGAACAGCTCATCAGTAAATACAAAGTAAGTGCAGCTGAACTCAGCTGAAAGAACTAAACTGCATATTCATTGTTTTTCCATTGGCTAAAAAAACTATATATACCTGTACTAAACACACAGTATTTAGTATTTAAACAGAGCTTTAAATTATTAAAATTATTTACAAATACTTCTAATTCTCAAGCTGCCCCAGAGCACACAACATCAATTTAGCTTTAGGGAACCACGAAGCAACTCGTTTAAGGCCCAGCCACGCTGTACCGGAAAAACTATGATTAGCGACGAAGTCTTCTTACCCTCCAATCATGTACTACATTCATTAGACTACAGTCCTTCCCTTTTTTTGTATTTAATGTTAAACGCAATAATCATGGAATGCATTTCATCGCATTACACTTGCCCCAGCGTTATTTTTAACAACAAAATATGGAGTTTTTTTTAAAAACAGAAATGTTTATTCATACAAACCCTAAGTACCCCAAAATTACGTTGTATAAAATATTAAGTTGAAGAACTCTACAACTCTAGAGAATGTTTTTTTAAAAAATGTCTGGTAGCACCACTTCGTTTAGGAACTAAAACGGTAACTGAAAAAAATGAAGAGTTACGTTAACCACATCTGTCCGCGCTTTGCCCTCTGTGGCTGGCAGCTCCCTGGGTACTTCCAGCTCGGCCCGGTCTGCAACCCGGGGGGCCGCGGCGAGGCCCGACCCTCCCTCCGCCCACACAAACAGCCCCACCGTGCCCCAAGGGGCTGCCGGGCGAACGGCCGCTCCCGCCCGCGGGGCGGCGCCGGGCCGAGGTCGTTGTGCAGCTCCGCCCGGGGGACGGGCTGCTGCCCGCGAGGGGAGCGGGCCGCGTCCCCGCCCGGCCGCGACGTTCCGCCGGGGCCTCCCCGTTGCCGCAGGGCGGCGGAGGCAGCCCCGGGCTAGCGGGAGCCGGCGGGCCCGGCTTGGCGCTGCTCTGCCCCCGCCCGCCGCGCCTCACCTGAGCCGCCCCCAGCGCCGCCGCCCCTCACATGCTGCCGCAGCCCCCCACACCCCTTTGTTGTCCTCCCTCCTCCTGCTCTGCTCCTTCTGCCGTCAAGCGACGCCAAGCGCCGGAAACCAGCTCGCTGCCGCAAAGACGACTGTCGTAATGTAACGCAATGCTCCCCTCCCTCCTCCTCCTCCTCCTCCTCTTCCTCCCGGGCGCGCAGCGGGCCGGACTGGGCTGGGAGCGATGACTTTTAAACCTACCCTGGGCCCGGGGCTCCCGGCGGCCGCCGCCGGCGTGCGGGCCGGGGCGGGGCCCGGCGACACCCCCGACCCGGACTAGAGGGGCTGCGGGGGTGTCCGCGCCCAGGTGGAGTGTGCCTGCGGCCGCCCGGAGGGGATGAGGGCGGCACCTGAGGGGACGAGGGGGACCCCTGAGGGGACAAGGGAGGCCCCGCTCAAGGACACCTGCTCCCGCTTACACTGCGAGCCCCCACCTTACACCGAGAGGGGGTCTCGGTCCAGGCACACCTGAGCCCTGGCCTGCAGGGCCGGGCAGAGGGGTGGGAGTCGGCCCCCGAGGACTCTTGGGGAAGACCTGTGGAGGGGCCTGGCCTCCCGGCAGGGACCTGAGCTGCTGGGCTCGCCGCTCAGGCATGCGGCAGGCAATGAAGTTGCCACGGCGTTGAACTGGGCTCTTACTGGTAATAACTTTTGATTCCTTGTGCAGAATTTAAGCTTTCCCTTTGAACTTTTTTTTGCACACACACAAAAAAGCCTTGGTAGGTTGCCAGGGATGGACAGTTTTAATCGTTTTTTAAGAGCATGTTCAGTTGAAGGCACTATATAGTTCTAAGCCTGAGGACAGCAGTTAAATGTCAGTACTGTTCAGAAATCTGTTCACTTATTTTAACAGAGAAGTGTTTGACCTCTTTGTACTGTCCTCTGGGTCACTTTGGACATCATTAGCTGTGTATAAAGAAATTCCCTAAGTAAAATATATACAGCTTAAAAAATATAAAGTGATTACTGGCTAACAAAAAAGAGCAAGCTTCTAAAAACCACTGGATTAGGCATTAGTGTGGTCCCCACCCCCTCATAAAACGCCTTGGTCTGCTGGCCAAACAAGCATCAAGAAAAGGGTCGGCCTCCGCTGCTATCTCAGTTTTAATAACTTGTCATTCACTTGGTTTGTTGCTGTAGGACAGTGCCTTAAAAGCACCTGGCTTGCCAGCTGATCATACACTGAAATGCACAGCTGGGTTACCATAACTATGTCTGGTATGGATGACGGTGGAAGTCTGTGGTGAACTCTACTAAGTAAACTTTTGCCAGTGCCAGTCCCAGTTACAGATACATATACATGAATAGACAGAAATTAAGGTATAACACTAACATTTATTAAGAGCGAATATATGAAAGATTAGAAAGAACAGTAAAATAGTAAAAACAGTTTGCAGAAGTGCAAGAATACGAGGTTCCATACTTAAAATCCTTACAGCAAGCAAGAGGGGAGTCCCTGGGATAATGGTAATGTAGAAGATTCTGTGCAGAAAGCATCCCCGAAGCATCTGACAGTCTGGGGTCTTTGTACCTGTTATACCCTTTGAGGAGAAATCTGATAATCATCACTCCCATGTGTGGAGAGATCTGATAATCATCGTACACATGTATGGGGAGGTCTGATAACCATCATACACTCACACAGTTGTGGATATTTTGGTCTCACAGGCGTCTTTAACAACTACACAGTTGTGTTCATGATCAGCCCATATATGGATAATTGTGGCTCATTTGTAACGCTGAGCTAGCTCTTTAGCTCTGTTATAATCTTGATATGACAGGAGGGTTGTATAGCTTGTGGTTTGATATAACAGGAGGGTGGTATGACTGTGGTTTCTTCTGTCCAGTAGTAACACCAAGTAACACCAAGCTAGCTCCCCAGCTCTGTGTAACCTTTGACCTGTGCCCAGAATCACAGTCATGGACAAGTTTATAGCAACAGTAATGACAAGGTCTAAAGTCTTGCGCAGGCCAAAGCCTAATGTCATTCTGTATCATCTGCTGATGTGGGTAACACTGGCAAACCATTGAAGATAACTGGGTTTTATTCACTTTAGGATTTTGTAACTTTCCACATTGATTTTTTTCCTCTTGAATGCTTGTGCTACTAATAGTCCTTGTCTCAACAATCCTGCCTCTATTTGTAATTTTACTTTTCCTGTCTTTCTACAGACACAGCTCTGTCTCACAATTTAACAGTTCCCTCAGAAGTCTGGGCCAAAGTTGTGAAGCAAATCCGTATCATAGAGGCTGGGCTTGCTCCTTGCCATGCAGGTAGCTGAGCACCTCCAGGAGCGGGATTAATGACAGAGTGGGGTAAGGGTCCACTTTTTGGTGGCTCAGTACCTTTTGATCATAAGTGACATCATGGTATTAGGCTAAGTTGACATTTTACCTTCACCTTGCCTAATGGGTTGCAGCCACCAGCAAGGTTAAGAGTCATCTTAGTGACAGTGCTGATATCTATGTCCAGTCTTGCCCCTGCTACCATGGTTCACTCAGGGTATAATGCTGCTGTGTATCAAGGCCTTGCGTGGTGGCATGTTTCGCTTTGCTTACCAAGCCAGCAGTATTAATGAGCGTTTGACAGTTTCATCAAAAGTTTGTCAATTCAAGATATCAGAAGGGTTTTAAAGTAGTGAGAATCTGTTTCTTGCTTAAGCTTACGCAAATCCAATTCTACATATACAGACTGAAGAGAATTATGTAACATCTTTAAAGAGACAGAAATAGGTTTCATTGATGTTAAATACTTGCTCTTCAGTGATAGCAATATTTCCATATGATATTCTAACACATGTTTGTCACATCCTGTTATAAGTATTGGTAATCCATTAAAAAAAAATGTTCAGTAGCTTGTAATGACAATTGATCAGCTCAGCTGTTCCTGTTCCATCCGTAGAGTGAGTGGTTCTGCGGTGAGTTAATTCTTGCAGCAAAGCGAGTCTTTTTTCTCTTAAGAAGCTTATTGCCAAAAGATAAAGTATTGCAACCTGATCAGAACTAAAAGTGTATCCATTTTTGCCCACTTAGCTTTCATGGAAGAATCAGTGTGTCATTCTCGTTAAAATAACCACCACATGAACCCTAGCACCACAAAAATCTGCCATTTCTTAATTATTAATCAGCAAACTAAAAATAAATGCATAAAATAATTTCTTCTTCTCCTCTGCTAATTTTAAAATAGACAAATGTTCTCGTTCTTCTTGCAAACAAGGCAGTAATTATAGTAACCTTTTCCTTAGTATTTATTGCTTGTGTACAGTAGTGCCTCTGAGCCTCTGGCATTTGTTAGGGTGCTGTTACACTGTTTTGGAATTGGATGAGAGGCTAAACAGCTTCCTCTGAAATCTGAGAATTTTTGCTTTTACAAGTATTTCAAGATGAGAACTATTAAAAATACTCAGGTGTACCTTTGATATCATCTGTGTACTCACACTATCCTCAAAGGATTCTTTGAAGAGTTGAAGTAAAATGTCCCAAACTTGTGAACAATGTATACATTTTTTATTACGGGGGACATACTATGATAGTATGTGGTTTCTTTTCTGTAACTTATCTGATATTAAAGACATTCTTCAGTAATGACAGAACTTCAAATTGCTATTAACCCAATTTTTAAATACCTAATTTAGTTTTCTATTCATAGTTGTCTAACAGTTTGTCTTCACTGATTTCTGCTGAACATCTGACCTCAAAATATAATTATTTAGCTGAACACCTGACCTCAAAGTATAATTGTTTTGCTCATCCTTCTCAGTTAAATTTATCTTAGTTATGTGGATAGATTTTTTTCAGTGGAATATTCTTATACAAAAATGTCCATCCTCTTTGTTACAGTCCCAGCCTTGTTCTACAGAGTCTTTGGCAGAGGCACATTCCCAGTTTAGACAGTTACGTCTTTTCAGGATCAGACTCGGCTCCAGGGCTGGTATTGCCTCACAGTAGTAAATGAAACTGGGATTGGGGCCCTGCCTGTGGGTGCCTATCATCCGGCAGTTTGTGAAACGTGCTGCAGGGGTGTGAAGTGATACTCGGTGACATATGGCCATATGTATGTGGGCTGGAGTGTATCTACACATATGTGATAATTTGTGTTTTTGTTTTGACTTGGGAAACAAATGCCAGACACGCCTAATGACCAAGTGTTTGTGTACACTGTTGGGTAGGAACACACCTAGGGCACTTGAAACAGCCTCTGCATACCTCAGCTCCCTTCACATTGATCCTGCGTGGTGAGGGCACAGCAAGTAATTTATTGGCTGCGTTGAGCTGCAGCTCTGTCCCATTGTTGGTGGGGAGCTCCTTCCCCCTGCGGATGCTTGTGGCTCATTTTCTGGAATGATGACATCATGCTGAGATGTAGATGAGTACAAGTGTCTAATATTTCATAGACTGCTTTGTCCTTGCGACACAGCTTCGGTGACACAGAAGCCTGTTCCTTGGTTGTGAAATGGGGACTTTAGTCTAAAAATGTTGCACTGGCGTTTAATAGTTATGGTTACTGTCTCACCACTTGGTCTTTCAGAAGAGAACTTTGAAATAAAAAAAATTTAAGTATTTCTCGTTTAGAACATTTAAAGGGGAAACATGTATTTAAGATTATAGCATGGTGGCAACTGCTGATTTATACCCTTAACGTCTTAGAAGATGCAGGCCCTTGTGCACACCGTGGCTCGTCAGTGCTGAGGAAAGGGTTTAGAGTGGCTGACGCGTGCCAGGGCAGAGCGTGAGCATGCACAGAGCACGCAGCCGAGGACAGCTCGTCACTCCCCGCCTGGGGGGTCGCGCTGGGGGGGGGCCGGGCTGGGCCCGCCCCGGCCGCCGCCGCCGCCCCCAGCGCCTTTTGAAAGTAACGAAAGTTTCCAAACGTGCCAGCAGGCGCGCCCTGGCGGCGCTGATTGGCGGAGCCCCCCGCGGCACGTGACCCGCAGCCAATGGAGCGGCCGTGTGGGGCGGGGCCAGGCGGGGCAGAGCGGCGGCTGCCGGCGCGGCGCGAGCTCGGCGGTTCTGTGGCCGCGGCGACGGTGAGAGACCGCGGCTGCCCCCCCGGCCGGCGGGAGGGCCGGCAGCGCTCCCGGGCTTCCCCTTCTGGCGGGACGCCCTTGCTGCGGGTAGAGGAGGGAAGGGCGGTTTCGGTGCGGCGCAGCCCCTCCTGGTGTCCCGGTCCTGCGGCGGTAACTGGGGCAGGGTCGGGGAGGCAAGAGGAGCCGGAGCCGGGACCCAGCCTGTCTGCGGCCCCCCGCCCCTTCCCGCGTCCTTCCTTGCGACCCTGCATCGCCTGCTGCTTCGGGAGTTGCTTTTGCAGTTGCTGGTGCGGAGGGGAGGGGAGCGTGGGAGCCGTGCCCGCTGGCGGAGCTCCATCCCGGCTTCGTGCTCCGACTGGGAATGGGAAGCCCCAGAGCGCTGTCTAGCTGGCCTCGGCTTGCAGCTGGAAGCATCAAGGTCAGGCGTTTCGGGACAAGAAACTTTGCGGGGTTTCCTTAGGAATTGCTGGAAACTCAGAAGTATTGGAGCTGGACTGGTGTCTGAAAAGATGAGGGCTTTGCTGAATTAAGCCTTTTCGTAGAGAAGACCGTGAGAAGATGATAACTCTTTTTAGTGTTGGCTGTGGGATTCCTTAGTAATCCTGGCACTCCCATGACCTCTTCCTTGTCTTTCTCCTTGTGGTGATTTTCTTTTGTATTGCTTAAACAAAAGAAAATAGGCCTTTGTGTTACAAGAGGACCCTTGCAAGGGGACTGTTGTAAGAAAAATGTAATTTTCATAGGATGGGAAAGCTACATTTCTGGGGTAAAGAGGAGTTTTGGTTTACAGTTAGGAAAAAATGTCTAATAGGAGCTTCATCATCTCTGCTGTGGATAATTTAGTAGTGTTTATGGTACTCTTTTACTTTTTTATTACAATATGAACTTCTCTGACTCAGACGATCTGGCATTGCTGCAAAGATAGACCAATATTGTTCACCAAGCTAAAATGTTATTTAAAAAAAAAGTATTCCGTATGTAGAGTTGTTTTGAGGTCTTTAAATTAGGACTGAAACAGAATCGAAGTTGAGGTCTTCATGAATTTGGTGAACTCAGACTCTGATTCCCAAATTGAAGTGTCTGCAGTAATTTTGTGTGTGGCTTTTCTTAATGTTGTTTTTTTTCCTTAACAATTTGGAGTTCTGCTCTCACTTGTATGAAATTGTTTCCTGCAACGTTTACGCTGAGGTATTTTTCTCCTTGCAGAAGTCCATTCCCCACCCATGAACATTTCCACTTCCTGTATGATGTAGAGATTTTGTAATATCTGTGACCAGCACTTGTGCTGCTTGCACGCAGGAAGTCTGGCCAGATGTCTCTTCTGGCTTCATGTGTGCGAAAACAAGTAAAGTGCAGCCAGTGTGTGCCTGCTACAGACTACGACTTTCTCTCTTTGTTTTTTCCATGTTTGCCAATGTTTAACAAAACATTGGTAAAACCTCATTTACCCCTCTTGCCCTCCCCTCTTTTGTAGTGATCCTAGACAATGAGTTCTTAATTGGTTTAATTAATTACTTTACAGGCATTTTGCATGCTGTCTCCAAGCTGTTAAAAATCAAAGGAAGAAGGCAGCAGGGGGAGAAACAAAAAGTCAAAGCTCTACTTTTTCTGCAGGCAGTTTAGAAAGACTTGTGAGTGGGTTTTGGGTTTTTTAACGCAAATTTCAGAAAATAAGAAGAAGCTTTAATACTTTGTCTGAAACTTGGAGTTTTGCTTTTCAGTTTAAGTTTGTATCTTTCATCTTTGGTTGGTTTGAAAATTTATGTGAGCTAAGATGTAGTGCAGCTGTACAGGGAACTTAATAGGTCTCCCTTATGTGTTGTGGACAAAAAACATGTGCCTGTGGCATGGGACAGTAGTGAAACAATCTCTGCCATGTTGTGTCATCTCTGTGGAGTAAGTATAGGTCCACAGTCCTTCCATGTATTTGCAGTTTAACAATTAATTTTAAATTATAAGTACTGTTTAGTAATGGTAACCATGAAACAAAGCGTACTCTTAATGGATAGCATCCTTAGTGGGTCCACAATCTCATGTTTACAAAGACAGAAACCAAAAGGGGCAGCATCTTTATGCTTCTGTGGAAGTTACCAAGGTTCTGTGGAACTCACCAAGGTTCTGTGGAACTCTTATATTATAAATCTCATGGCTCAGATAGGGAGAGTTCTTTTGTATGTGACTATATAATCTTAAAAAATGCAAATCAGTGCGTTCTTTTAGTCCTTCCAAAGTGCAGTGTGAAAACACAAGTGAGAGCCAGATATGAGCATATTCAAGCTTTTGAGGCCAATGGGAGCTGTGTCTTTTGGTTCAAAAGGGTTGTTTGAAAACTTTTGGGATCAAGATGTCTTGCATTCCATCTTTATTTTGTCTGACTTCTTTTTGTTGACTGTCTGAACACCAGTATGGAATTTATTATAATGCTTGTGTCAGAAGAATTCCTCTTTGGAGACTTCTGAAATATATTTTAATTTGTGTAACAAAACCAGGCATACCCTGGGTGGAATCTCTGTTCTTGAAGAAATCAGGAAACTTCCTGTTGTCTGAGTGGTGAGAAATCACCATCTAAAGGAAACTCTGGCTTGCTGTTCTCTGGAGTGGTTTGACCACAGCAATGGATGCCGGTGTTTCTTGGTTTCTCAGCGCACCTGCATCACTTTGTGTCTGACTCTCCCTCCCTGTCCCTCATCTGTAGAAGAGAAAATTTTTTCTTCACAAGTGTGCTGCAGGGATTGGTGTGTGTCTGCACAGTGCCTTGAGCATAAGGACATCAAAGGCGCTTTCAGTTCACTTAAAAATAATAGAGTAGATGTGTTGTAACCTATCCTAAGTCAAGAATGCTAATTATGCTTGGTCATGATTTTCTTTTTAATGGGCAGGGGTACTATTTGGAAAATCATTCCTCCTTACTCACACTTCTTTTCCTCTTCTTTTTCCCCAGTGCATACTTCTGTAAATACATACAAAGAGCAGCAGCCTTGAGACTTCTTGCTAGAAGTGTGTCAATACATCACACAGTGGCTTTATTTGTTAGAAGGAAGACAGGTAGCTTTGTCTAATTAACATTTTGTGTTGAGACAGTTACAAAAACTAAAGCTTAGTAACTTTCCCCTCACCTGCCAGCTCCCCTTCTAAATAGTAGTGTAATTTCTGTGAGTGTGTAGCAGAGGTGTGTGGGCACAGCCCAGTTAGCTGTGACAGCTGCTTACTCTTTGTTCAGTATTCTCCTGAAAATCACCTAGGCTGTGAGAAGGACTAATGCTTTGCAGCATTGTTTGGGTATGTAAGAATTGGGCTTTAGATTGCCAGACTACTTTGAGTACTTGGTACTGTTGTGTGTAGTAGAGGTAAGAACTACTTGTGTTTGTCTCAGTAAAGTTACTAGATAGATGGCCGTTAATCCTGTTTAAACCAGGTGACTTTCTGGAGAGGAAAGTCTCAACACAGGTTATGAATAATTTTTCCATTGAGTTGAATAGATGTGCAGTGGATGCACATTTTCTTTAGCTATGACATGCTCAGAAGGTCTACTCCAGCATTTCCTGAGTATCACAAATAAGAAAAGTAGATGGCAGGACTGATATCTAAATGATCTTTGAAGGCTTCACCTATTTTCCTCTTTATTCCATCAGGATTACCTCTAGGAAATGTTTTGCTCAGTAGATCTGGAGTTGAAACTTGGTAGAACTGTGTTTCTTCAGTCATTACATTTCAGTGATACAGCGTTCTGACAACTGCCATTGTAGTGAATTGTTCAACTTTACTTTTATTTACTGTTCTTGATCTATTTGGCTATTAAGTTGATAATGTCTATGTGGAATCCTTGCCTCACCCAGGGTTGGGCATGGACAGACTATCCAGAGCATTAGGTTTGATGTTTCTCCATTGTCACGGCTAATTCATATAAAATGATATTAACTAGTGACCTGTTTATTAGAGTGCATCATGCACATCAGAGGGCATTTATTTAACTGTGGTGTCTAGATACTTAAGTCTTCAAGTGGGAGTGGCGAACTTAAGTTCTTGATTCCCCTGTGGCTCTTCCATGTGTCATTCCCATTTGGGACTATGTCTCTAGACTGGATTTGTGCTGGCACAGGGACAGCTGGATGGTCTGGATTGTTCACTGGGTTGCTACAGTCTATCTGCATACCTAGTCCAGCCAGGTGGTATCCCACTAAAACCTCTGTGGAGCTTTTATCCTTACTTCCCTGGGAATTTCTGGAGCTCCCTTCTCCCATGGCTCTCTGAGGTATCCAGATATATTGTGGCTCTCAGCTGTACATGGATTGTTATATTTCAGGTTTGAAGTCGGGTAGCTTTGACTATGTTGACCTAGGGAGAAATTTTTCATGTGCCAGCAGTTATATCCATAAAAAGCTTAAGTGTTCCTGGTAATGTTAACACAGGAAATTAGTATCTTGAGTACCTTATCTGTGTCTCTGAAGTTTCTCTTTAATTTCATGGTAAGTGTCTTCAGGGTTGTTGAAATCGACCTTAATTGCACTGTCTTTGGAGCTGAAGTTGCGCCTGAGATGTCTTCTCTTTCACTTGTGTTCTGTGTGCATTGGCACAGCTGCAGCTGAAGTTTGAGGTTTGGCGCTCTGCTGCGTAGTCAGAGAGTGGGGAAGGTGCTTACTGCTGGGGATGTGGTGTAAGCATCCAGCAGACTTGGGAGAACTGGGGAAAGGGACCTGATTCTTTCATTAGTGTTTCTTTCACATTTACGGTATATCTGACAGAGCTGTGTCAAGGCTGGTCTGTGGTTTGGTCTCCAGGTGTGCAGTGACTTCCTGGGAGGAGGGGGGCACTGCTCTGCAGCGAAAAGTACTGACATAGCTCACTGCATTTGTTCTTATCCTTGATCCTTTCATTTTCCAGGGGGGGGAAAATGACACAGGAGTGCTAAACTTTGAGGACTCATCATGGAGGACTCAGAAGGACATCACTTCAGCTCAGTGGAAGAGGAAACCAGATACTGGAGAGAGTTGGCTATGAAATACAAGCAGTGGTAAGGCAGTGGCTTCATTCCTCTTAAGCTGTTCAATAGGGTGCATAATGCTGCATGCAAAGACATAGGCAGCACCACACAGAAGTAGATTCAAGGTGGTTCAGCTGTCTTGAGCAGTAGCAGTAGCAATGCTCCTGCACAAACTACAGCAGCCCAGAGTCCTTGATGCTTATTTGAGCAGTGAATCTGTGCTGCTGTGGCACTGCTGGTGTTGGCCCTTGCTTTGGTTTGAGGAACTGTGTGTGCTGAAATTGTGCCTCTGACTGCAGTCTGTGGGCAGCCCAGGTAAATGTAACTCACTGCAGAACCTTGTTGAGGGTGGATGATCTAGGCCATTGCAGAAGGAGATGCTGCTGTTCACTCTTTGTATCTCTGTGTGGATCAAGAATAATTTGACAGCACATAGGTGGAGGAGGATCAACTGGGAATGGAAGTACTCTGCTCTTCCCTTTAGCTCAGTATGTTGCTGTAATGGGTGAAAAAAATCCAGATTTTTTAAATGCTGGTGTTGGTGGGTCCTTTCTTAGACTAGGTGTTCAGACTTCTACACCTACCTGAAAGGAGGTTGCAGAGAGCTGGGGATGAGTCTCTTTAACCAAGTAACAAGTGATAGGACAAGAGGTAATGGCCTCAAGTTGTGCCAGGGAAGGTTTAGACTGGATATTAGAAAGCATTTATTTCCAGGACAGGTTGTTGGGCGTTGGAATGGGCTGCCCAGGGAAGTGGTGGAGTCCCCATCCCTGGAGGGGTTTAAGAGTAGGGTCAACTTAGCGCTGAGAGATATGGTGTAGTTGGGAACTGTTAATGTTGGCTTGATGGTTGGACTGGATGATCTTCAAGGTCTTTTCCAACCTAGACAGTTCTGTGATTCTGTGCCTTTCAGTGCTGCTTGTTTAGGTTGCTGTAGGATTATTTCAATAGAATTGTTTAAGAATATAAGAACATCTTTCCTTCCATCTTTTTCTCTTATTCTCACCTTTACTAATTGAAAATGGCTTTGTTCATATTTCCAAATAAATAATTGAATAACAGATTAAATATGCAGATGGCAGTGGACAATGTACAGGCTAAAGAGACTCCATGTGTCCTCAACAACTATAGTGTGATAACAGACTTTGGGATTTTTCTATTTATTTGGGCTTCTTTTATTTGTTTACCAGCTTACCATGTGGTAGCTTTCTGTGCTTGACAGGGAGACATTTGCATATGGTCCTCTCTTCCTGTTGAATACATATGTTGGAGAAGGGCATAGAGCTTTCTGTGTTAAAGGGCAGTATTTTTTATACCTCGAGTATACAAGAGAGATTTTTTTCTTTGTTCGTTATGATGAGTTCTGTTGCTGGAATTGCTCTTTAGTGCTGAGAATACACAGGAGGAATTGCGTGAATTCCAAGAAGGAAGTCGAGAGTATGAAGCTGAACTGGAGACTCAGCTGCAGCAAACAGAGTCCAGAAACAGAGACCTTCTGTCAGAAAACAATCGTCTGCGAATGGAACTGGAGTCAGTTAAGGTAAGAGTGGATGATGCATACAGTAGCTGTACATCCTCAGTGCAAAAGTGAATGAGACAGGCATGTGCAGGTTCAGCTTGCTTTGTGGACAGGGACCTGCAGCACTACAAAGAAGTTGAACAGAACACTGCAAAAAAAGTATTGAAAAATTAGGAAATACTAATCTGTTGTCTGCTTTGAGGGTGCTGGACTCCTTGGAAATGCTCCTGAACCTCTACTTGCAGGTTGTGGCTATGTGTCAGGGTAGATTTGCAGTAGAGTGGAGAGTAAACATGAATGTAACAGAACTGCTGTTTTTTTCCTTCTTCCATTTACTTAGTGCTTTTGTTCACAGCTTTCTTGCTGTCTGCATTGTGCAGACACAGATAATATTGCAGAACAATCAAAATATAAACATTCTAGCTGTGTTCTTGCATTACATAAAGCTCAGTAGTTTTAAACATTTGTTTTTACATAGCTATGTGTTTATTATGTAGCATTTCAGATAAGCTGGGAAGCAGCAGCCAGTGGGTAACATACAGAAGTAAGAGGCATAAACCAGTTTCTGTCCTGCTTTTGTTACTGAATCTGTCTGTACTTGGGGAAAAATAATTTATCCTCTTATGCTTCTGTGAAATTAAGAATGACCTGAAAAACATTAACTTCCATAATTATAAAACGTAAAGGATATGATTCTGTGATTCTGTAACTTATTGAGATTGAACTTCTTACCAGAGTGACTTAAGAAATAATGAAGCTATATAGAGTGTGAAGAGTGAGTCTGACTCATTTCAGTCTCATTAAAGATGCTGCTAGTCCCCTGTGCTGGTTGACAGGTTTAGGAAATGCTGGTAAGTTTTCTTAAACTTGAAAAAAAAGAAGTCACTGAAATTGGTGTGCCTTTTAAAGGTTTGATCTTGTTGACCTTTTACTCAAAGGTGAGGTATAGTCACCCAAGAAACACTACATTGTATTTTGTAGGCTAGGTCATTATCTGTGGAAGCAGAGATGAATTTAATTACACTTCTTCTACTCAACTGGATACAGTAATGACCTAATAGGAGTGAAGATATTTGTATAAGGATTATTCAGATTTTCAACCCCTTTTGTCTAAACTGTTGTCCAAATTACTGTCTTAAGGAAATACTCTTCTGTCCCAGGCAGATGCCCTGTCCCTCTAGCACCAATTTAGTGATCCCTGCCCTGCTTCTGGATAGTAAAACCTCCAAGGCTTGTTTCATTGTACTTGTTATGTTGCACTGATCTTTGTTCTTCTTGTATTAGTGCCTTAGCAGTATTAAATGCTCTGCACGTCATATGGAGTGTTGGTCTACTGTTCCATGTAGCCACATAAACCCATGGAAGCTGATGGGTCTGGGGAGAAGGCATAAGTTTGACAAAAATAAAACCTGCAGTTCATGTAATTGAGGAGGGTGTGGACTATTTTCTTTTTTTTAGAGGAGCTAGGATGAGAGGAGGGGACAATGAACCAGCCAAAGCAGTTAAGAATAAAAACAGTAGGAAACAACATAGAACTTCAAAAAGTGGAGGGTAAACATATTTTAGAAAATCTTAAATTATTCTTCACAGTAGATAACTTTATTAAAACATATTCTGCTTGAAACAAACCTTTTAACAATTGGCTATTCATGCAGCCTGAAAACTGCAGTAACAGCCTGCAGCGAAGAAACAGAGACTCCATTGATGGCCAGATCAGCTGATAGTTTATTACAATTGGCTAAAAACAAAGACTCAAACCTTGCAGTTCTGGTCTTTTATCTGAATCAATTCAAGAGCAAAGCATTAAACTCGTGAAGCTATTGAGCAGCAGTGTTAACTGAGCCCATCAAGGGTTGGTGTCTGCATCTAGGTCAACACTAGTGAACTTTGCCAGGCCCACACAGCTTGTGGCTTTGAGCTTACCAGACTAAGTGTGTGTGCTTGCTCCCCCCTCAGAAACCAGAGTTCACACTACTTAAAAATAAAAGGGAATAATGATTTGGAGGGTTTGTTTAGAGAGTGCCAAAAAGCTAGTTGAAAGTAATCTGCCTCTTAGGGTTTGGGGGCTCTTAAATTCAGCATGTAACTATGTTTCAGAGATCCAGAATTATAGCTGTGTCACTGCACTGTAATCAAATAAGAATTTCTTAGTTCAGAATGGGTATCTCTTTCTCTCCTCCTTGTCTATGCATTTCATGTGCTAAAATAGCTATCTTCAAATTATCAGTTGTGCTAGACTACATGCCGTGGTTTTCAAATTCCAGTGCATGGATTAGTTTTCAGTGACTTCAAGTGTTGTACTTAAATTCTGGATGGAGAAAGCACTTCAGGAATGTTACTTATACAGTAATCATGGAGTTTCAAAAAAATCTCTGGCATGTTGAAGTGATCTGATAGCAAGGTGGTGGAGTATAAAGCGTTGCAGTAGATGGTGTGCTGTGAAGCTTTCCCTGTCACTGCTAACTCCGCGTATATATAGCTGCAATATCAGGAGAGAGTGATGGAGAAGCTAAGCCTTTTTCCTTCCCTGTGCCTCTCAAATGTACCCTTGTGTACATGCTGTAAAGGGAGACAGAGTTTTAGATTCATATCCAAAGCATGTTGCATAACTGCACCTGAAACGTTTTGTGATCTAGAACTCTGAACCTGCTTTGGGCTGATGAAACCAGAGGGGCAGTGGAGAATCCTGCTGGTTTCACAGCGGTATGTAACAGTGTCACACTTGGATACTTTTTTTCTTGTACTTAGGCTCCTAAGTACTGCTTGACTTTTTATTAGAGTTGAAAATAAGTGACTTCTCTTGTATCCTGCTTTGTGTGTTGCTAAAGCTCTTGGGGCTCAGAAATTATGCTGAGTCTTGCTGTCTGGGAGAGCAAGGAATGACCCTGTGCTGTGGAGGTCAGGAACTGCTCCCTGGCACCATTGTTTGATAAGGAGTGACTGGAAGAGCTCTTGTTTGCTGACAGCCCAAAAGCATATGAGTAATGAGTAATTGGCTTTGTTGGCATTTTACCATATGTAAGGTAATGTTTCTCGAAGAACTTCACAGCATCTGCCTCTGCCTTTAAAGGGGCTCAGACAGTGCCACAGAAAGAGAACACGCATTGCTAACTCCCTGATGTCCTGCTTGATTTGCCTTTGATTAGGAAAAGATTGAAATGCAGCATTCGGAAGGATACAGGCAAATCTCTGCGCTGGAAGATGACTTGGCACAGACAAAAGCTATTAAAGATCAACTTCAGAAATATATTCGAGAACTCGAGCAAGCAAATGATGACTTGGAAAGAGCAAAAAGGTGACCCAACTTCTGTGTTTTCTTTTTCCACCTCTGTTCTGTCCTGTGAGTGGGGTGTCACTGAGCTATTTGTGATGCTGTGCTTGGCACTGCCATTCTGAACTAATCACTTAAGTGATGATTGTGATGAAGACGTTTGCGGCAGATGGGAAATGTGATAAATTTTTTTCTCTTCCACTCCCTCCACTGCACTCTTTCATATCTTACAAGCTAAAAAAAATATTAATAAAACAAAGCAAACCAAACAAAAATGCAACATTATCCCTTTTGTTGTGAGAGAGGGTGTTCCTCTATGAGCTTGAAGGATCTGATAGCGACATCTTGTGCACTCTTTTTTTCAGAGCCACTATAATGTCTCTGGAGGATTTTGAACAGCGTTTAAACCAGGCTATTGAAAGAAATGCTTTTCTGGAGAGTGAGCTGGATGAGAAAGAAAACCTTCTGGAGTCCGTGCAGCGTCTGAAAGATGAAGCTAGAGGTTAGACAGAAATTACTTGTATCTCTCCCTTTCTCCCCTCCTGACTTGTAGCTGTTCAGTCATCTCCATATATCTTAGAGGTTGGCTTTTAAGTTTGCATCTTCTCAATCCACTATCTGAAATGCGGAAGCTTCAAGACTGTTCCCCCCACTCCTTGAACTCCTGACCTTGTTCCAGAGCAGCTCATAGAAGCAAAAGTCTGTCCCAGCCTTCTCCTAATCTGTGGTAATGCTTTAGTGGGGATTAAGAAGAGCCAGTCCAGCTGGGGCATGTGCTGGTCTGGCTTCCTGTAACCCATGAAGGTCAGCTTTAATAACGATTAACCTCATTCTTTCCTGGCCTGTGAAAAGTGGAGTCAATAAAACACTAATGGGGCAGTAAAACAGGAGGGCTGTGACTGACTTCTAGTTACCTTTGAATAGCCTCATGCACTAGCTGCTTGATATCTGTCAATAAGGCTGGGTGAGAAGAGCTGGAAAAACACCTTTTATTTTCAGATCTGCTCAGGTTCTGTGCCCTTGAGTGGTTTCCATAAGCTACAGCCAGGCTGTGGGACAGCAGTGCTTTATCCCTTGGCTAGATAATGATGTGGCTTCCACCTGGCCTCAGCTCAGGTTTCTTTCGTGTGGAAACCAGGGTAGAAGAGAAGAGGGTGCAATAGGTAGGAACTCAACCTATCAGGGAGCTGGAATGTAGCCAAGGTGTGCCAAGCTGCCTAACCTCAGTCTTGGTGTGCCTCTGCTTACCAGCCTGTAACATTTGGAAAGGAGTTAATTCCCTGCCTCAAAGGGAACCTTGTAAAAGGTATGAAAATTGAAGCCAGATAATAGCAATTGAACTAATACTACAAAAACATCTTGAGCCACAATCCTAGAAAAGCCTTTAGTGATAATCCAGATTCTGAACATATGCCTGAAGTAATCTTTAAAAGGATAAGTGACTTGACTTCACTTCCACAAGGGGGGAAAAAAGCTCTTTTGAACTAAAGATTCTCACCTGTTTTTATCTTGGTGGATACATACTCCAAAGCCTTGATATGTGTTGCCTACTTCATAGATCTACGACAAGAGCTTGCAGTGCAGCAGAAACAGGAGAAACCCAAAACACCGATGCGAACTACCCTGGAAACAGAAAGAACAGACACTGCAGTTCAAGCATCCTTATCTGTGCCTTCGACTCCCTTGGTGCACCGGGCACCCAACATGAACATATCCACCCCTGCGACATTTAGGAGAGGTGACTGACAGGGAACCAGCACAGAAATACTATTAGCTCTTGTTTTTACTGTAATTTCTGGCTAAGGGAGGAAATAAAAGAAGGGAGCAGAGTTGAGTGTTTTGGTTAAATACACCTAAATCCAGTCACCATGGTCTCACTAGTCATAGACTGTGACTTTTGTGGGTTTATTTACAGACTTTTCATTTCTATTTGACTTAAACTGTCCAGCAATAATAATTGTGAGGGATAAGATGAGCTGTTGGGACTTTACTATTAGTTCACAACTGTTGAAGAGATGTTGGGCTAACTTAGGGGAAGGATTTTAAAAACTTCAGTATGATCTTTAATGTCACACTTGTTACTTGAATTGGCTTCTCTGTGAGAGTAGGTGCCCTTTGAGAGAAGCTTTCTTTTTACTCTGGAACAGCAGGACACTGACAAGTCACCCTGGATTTTTGTACTAAATGACTATATCTCTGCTTTCATGTCAATAATATCAGCTATTTATTTTTTGTGAGGACCAATTATTTCAATATTTGAAACCTTTAACACTAACTCTTCCTTCTTACTTAAAAAGCCAGAAATTCGTGTAACTGTGTTCATGTGTATGTGTAAATGAGGGATTCATACCATCATATTCTGATGATTTGATATTACAGCTCTGAGCTCTAACCAAGTTTGATTGTGGGCATTGGTATGCTTAACCTAAAATCATGTGGTTTGTGTGGAGGAGTTAATGCTTCTGTAAAAGTGAGAGGATTTGGTGATTTGCAGTAAAATGAGAGATGACGGTGCTCTCTGAAGACACATCCCTCTGGTCCCACTGCAGCAACAGAGATGCAAAGTAGGCTGGTAGAACAAATCTGTAGAAACCAAGCCACAGCACATCTAGAGACTTTAGCTTAGGACAGTGTAACTTGAGCTGTCTCAGGGAGACAGTGCTTCATATTCCTAATGGATATGAAAGATCTGGAGATGAGATACAAAAAGATGAAGATACTGATGTTTCCTCTGCTCTGCATGTTGGGCTGTCTTTTGACTTCCAGTGTCAAATTTTTTTTTTTTAGTGAGTAATGTATCCTTCTTTAACTTGCCCTGCAGGTCTTGAGGACAGTTATGGTGCAACTCCTCTCACACCTGCTGCAAGAATATCTGCACTTAACATCGTGGGAGACTTACTGCGAAAAGTGGGGGTGAGTGATTACCTGCTAGTCAGTGCTCTTGGATAGGTAGAGATGTCTGAAACTGCAGCCAGTATTATTTATGCTGCTGCTCAGGGGAGACCAGAAGGAGTATCTTGCCTGCAGGTTAGCTAAGCATGGCCTTGAAATGTGATCTGGACTTTGTATGTTTCTGACCAACCCCCAACTAATTGTTATCCACGTTGTTATCCACATGGAATAAGATCTTCCTCTACAAATTTCTGAAAATGCATATGCAGAAAGAATAAACCAGCAGGAGTAAATTAAGGAGCAATCTGCTCCTATGAAAGGCAGAGAAGAAAGCAGGCTGATGTCTGCTCTCCGGGGGGCTTCTGGTGAACCATAAGAATCCAGTAGTCTTTTGAGCAAGACCTAATGTCATATTAAGCTGTAGTTTGACATTTAAGGTAGTGCTGTTGCTGGAAAAGTTATCCCATGACTTCCTTCTGTTTTCTCCCTTATACCCCAGTGCTGTGTTGATACAGCATTTATATGACTTTTTGGGCTGAGCTGCAGAGCTGATACAGCTGAAGAGTAATCCAGCAGCAAAGGTGAGGTGATCTAGGATGGGAGCCTGTGGTGGAGAATAGGGTGCCATTGGCTCAGTTCCCTCAGGTATACCACCTAGTACATACAACCTAATATGTGTGTAGGGAAGCAGAGAGCTCAAATGAACATTTAGTAATCTAAAACGTGATGCCTGTAAGAAAGATGTCAAAATCTCCCTGAGGAAGCTGAAGATTTTGTGTTCCTGCTGGTGAATAGCATCAACTCCTTAACCTCCCCTACAGAAACAGCGATTCATCTTTAGAGGAATGACTGGCTTCATCTCTTCAGAAATTCAGAACTCGTGTTGCACTGGGGCCTAGCAGGTTCCTCTACTAGACAACTCATTCTGAAAAAACAAACAAACAAAAAAAAACCCCCAAACGCTCTTAATGCCGTTTTGGTGTGCCACAATGCCATCTTGTGAAAGAGAAGAGTGATATCATCTGACACTTGCCTCATCTGTGTTTACATTAGGCTTTGGAGTCCAAACTTGCATCTTGCCGAAATTTTGTGTATGACCAGTCTCCAAACAGAACCACAGTGTCCATGTACATGAACAGAGATGTCCTTGAAACACGCCTGAGTCCTCATCAGCCTCTGTGTGATACAGGGTGAGTGCTGTTCTCTGCTGTTGTGTCTTTGGGAGAACTGTTGGTGTTAGAACTTAGTGACTGGTACTGTTCTATTTAGAAGTATATCTTTGTTTTGGTAGAGACAGATTTGTTTTTGAAAGATAGGGAATTAGTTATTCAGGATTATGATTTTAATGTTTCAGATTAGTTTAAAATTTGGAATCACTAGTTGCTGAAATTCAAAGATTAGCTGGAATCAACTTCTGAAAATCCACAAATTCGAAGCAAACGTAACATGTATTTTATTATAAACCCATTGTTTAAATGGAATGAAGTACAATAGAGGAGCTCTTGCTTACTGGCTCAATTTGGTTTATGCTATTGGTTTATGTACAAGTGATGTCTCAGGAACATTATGGTGTGTAGGGACTTCCCTTAGCACAGTTAAGATTCTCATTTATAGGAGAACTGGTGAAAAAGCAAATAATGAGTTCACTCAGAATGCTTTACTGTTGCTAAGATCTGTTTCCAAGAACAGCTGACAGGAAGTTACCTGACTCAATTTATAAATTTGTCTGAACATTTGAACTGTTTAAAAAAACAAAACAAAAAAATCAGCAAGGTTATCACAAATTGCAGTTCAGTGTCTGTTTAAACCCTGCCAATCCTGTACTGCACATTCTTTAGATTCTCTGTAAATTAAGTGCCTACGGTACAGTTTGTTCCAGACTTAATTATTCAGCTAGACCCTTGCACTGAAGATACTGGTTTGGCCTGTTGCTCAGTGTTCAGAGTTGTTGTGTGGAAAGAGTGCTCCACATTGTGCTTGTTATCCCAGCCTGAGGAGAAACCTCATGAAAGCTCCTACAAGAAAGCTTCAAGGGCCATACGTTTACATATTCACGCAGCTGATGATATATCTACTGCTGTAATACTAGAGCTGAAATTCCAACACCTGTAAAAGATAGCCTCTCGTTACTCAGAGGGAAACAGAGCCCTGTGTTACAGTGGAAACTCAGCCCGGTTAAGCAGTGGGCTCACTTAGTGCTCAGAGTGATATTCTCTTACCTGTTGATTTCTCAAGCTGAGTGGTGTACTCTGGAAGTGACCAGTTACTCTGAAGGTGGTAACTGAGCAAGAAATGCATTAACTTCTATTTTGTATTTGCAGGTTAGTGAAACGCCTGGAGTTTGGAACACGGCCTTCAAATATTCCAGGACCAATGAGCCATCCCTCGCAAAGTGTTGTCAAGATGCTGCTATGAAAAGCCTGGCTGGCTTTGGAATAGGAAAAAAAAAAAAATTTAAACTTTAGTTTTAAAGAGAACAGGCAGCAGTCTTGGGATAGGTGAGAACTGAGCAAGAAGCTGCAATTGGCAATGGCCTCCTGTGGCCTTGTTTAGTCTGGTCTCTTGGCGGAGTTCTGTGGGTAGTATGATAAAGCAATGCTGCCTAGCAGTGCGGGGCTTAGAGTTGCTTCCTACATCAGTTGCTGTACGTAGCTCCTTGGAAGTTGTTTCTTTCGACACTGCCAGTCAAATCCATTGTCCCTCTACCTACAACAGACAGTATTCCCTATGCAGCTCCTCAGGCTTTGGCTTTTGGTGTTAATACAGCACTATGGTGTTCTGGCTTAAATTCTGATTGTGCTGGCCTTCTATCATTGGTGTTGTGTGCTGCAGTCACCTGAATTAGAGGAGTGTTTTTATGTGGAGAAAGGTGTATTTCTGTGGGGAAGCTGCCCAACTCTTGTGGGATGTTTGCTGGTCAGAATCTTGCTATGCAGAAACCTGCCTCTATAGTGGTAAGATGCTTCTGTAAGCTATGATTTGCCATTAAGAATAGGTCATGGTTAAAGGTGAGGAATGCCTAATGCTTAAGAGTACTTGGGAGATCCCAGAGCTAACAGCAAGATAGAAGACTTTGGACTGGCTTAGCATATAAGACATCTCTTTTTGCCATATTGTGGCTCATAAGGCCTGGCTGTTGTAGGAAGCAAGAGACCTGATTAAGTTCCTAGTTCTAACATCTTAATGGGTGGGTTTTACTGCTTTCCAGACCTCCCTTTATTAATGTGCCTTGGGTATTAGTGATTTTTTTCTTGGGTTTTTTTTATGAGAATATATGCTTTTAGCTCTTACTCATTTAGACATGTTTTTTAACCCAAAAAGTCCTTTATGCTAGACAAGTGTATATGACTAGAGGATTATTTTTAAATCCCTTTTTTCCCCTATAGAATATTACAGCATTTTAGTTTGGTTTTTTTAAATGGAGTAGGTTCACTCACAGTATTAATGTACCTTACGGAAGCCTGTACTTGCAAAAATGATCATGACTAAACAATTTATGGTTTTTGCAAGGGGTGGGGTAGGGAGAGCTTACTTGACAAAAGAATGCATAAATGGGTTTGGGTGTTTGGGTTTTGTGGAATTTTTTTTAAGAAAATACTGTGAAAACAGTCACTGTTGCATCCATTTCTCTGGAATGGGAAATAACCACAGATCATTCCCATATCTACAAAGTTGGCTTAACTGGGGAACAGAATAAAGCTTATTTTGAATGCTAGTTGTTGATTCATTTTGAGTTTTTTTGCAAGTTGTCACTGTGGTTTATGCACAGATGTTTGCTCCCAGTTTCTCATCTGTTTCTGATCAATGAGGCTAAAAGAGACGTTGTTTTGCTGAATCATATTTAAAGATTTTCTTACACCTCTTCTCATGGTTTCCTACCCTAAGGTATGTAAATACTGACATAGCTAAAGATGCCTCTGGGATTTACAGTGGTTAGTATTGGCATTGGGGGCTCTTAAAATACCAAACTCTGGCTGTGTTAACATGATTTTTGTCCTTTCACACAGGGAGTTGACACTTTTCTTACCCATAAGGAGCAGAAGCGTGTGCGCTATTTTGTTAGTTGTGCTGACACATGGACTGTGGTTCAGTGAACTCTGTAGCCTGGAGGAATCAGTCAAGACAAGTTGCATTTTCCTTATCTTGCCAGAATTTGCCTGCTTGGTGAGCAAGTTGGCTTGCAGTCAGATTGAGACATAGCCTTAAGATAAGGTAGAAAGTTGGAAAATCATGGCCATGCTAGTATTATATATTTTACAGATATACTATTAATGTGACTACAGATGTAATCAGAGAGGCTAGGGGTGGATATGTTATTGAGAGCTGACAAAATTCAGTCTAGACTGGTCACCTCTGTAATGGTACGGAGAGAAACTTCAGTTCAGCCACTGTTGCGGAAGGATGCATTCTGTGGTGTTACTAAAGAAACTCTTACTCCTTATTTTGTCACAAGCTTTGCAGAACAGGGACTGGAACCTTAGGGCAGTGCACTAACCACGAGACCAAACCTCTACCATTATGCATGTGAATTTTCTAGGTGAATTCCTATTAGAAGTCTCCATGGTCAGTTTGCTGGTTCTGCTTCAAGCACTGGTGCTTAAGACCATTGTGTATGAAGTCTGACTTCCTTGGTCTCCTTGTTCCCACACATGCAGGCTAACAAGCTGTGTGTTTAACAACCAGCTCTTGAGTGTGTTTATAAAGCTGGGCTGCATGGCTGATCAATGAAAAGGTCTTATCTGGTAGTCGTAACCCCTTCCTCTGCAGCTTGTCATCTCAATCACTCTAAATGGATTCTTATTTAAACTCTTCCTTTACTCGTTCATGAGCAGAGAGAATTCTTTGGGTTCTGATTCTGCTGGCTAAATGGTGCCTAGTCTGAATCTCCAGTTCATGAACTCTGTGCCTTCTGGAACAATGCTTAGATTTAGGAGATGATTGCAATAGCTGTCAAGGTAGATGTTTTTGTATGACTTGCTCTCCCCGTAGTTTAAGGTTCACTTGCTGTACAGTCTAAGACATAGAGTAAAAACTCCGTACTTGATTTAGACTAATTCTGCACCTGGCTTTGCTGTGCATGGCTCTCTACTGCCCCAGTGTGACCACAAAGCTACCTGCTCTCTGAAAGTCCTAGAGCTGCATGGATTTGTGGTAGGTCTTGGTAGTTCTGAGGAGTGGGCTGCGGTCCTGTAGTGCCCCAAAAATACAAAGTAACTGCGTGCTGATCCTTTAATGCAGAATAGCTTGGCTTGCATCACTGCATTCAGTGTAGGCTGCTGTTTCCAATTGAGAAGCTTTAGTTGGAAATATACCTACACATACAGACTTCAGGGGTGGGTTCAGTTGCTGAAAGACAGACACTTAGGGCCCTGCCTGCCTTCCAGCTGCTGCAGCAGAATGCTGCAAGTCTCCTGCAGTTCCTGTGTCATATTTCTCAGTCCTTGGGTACATCCTAGGGCACCTCAGTTAGCACTGTGTGTGCATGAGGTAATCAAACCTGTCTCAAGTACTTCATGTCATTTTACATTCACCTCAGTGTACTACTTTTTTTTTTATTCCTTGAAAAGCAATTGTTTAGGAGAAAATCATGGTTTTGTCCTAATGGTTAGAGATGACCTCTTTCAAAAAATATTTGAGTTGTAAAGAAGCTATACTGCATCTCCCGTTCCATTCGAGCATGCTGTATTGCACCCAAGTTACATCCGTACACAAGAATACTGAAGTAGTTTTTATAGCCTTTTATTAGTGTGTAAGCACATCCATGGTGCATATAAAACTGTAACAGTTGACTTAATTTGAACAAATGATATTTTATTTTTCAGTAAGTGATTAAAAAGGCACTTCCACCTTGTGAATGGTGCATCAGGGGTGTAGTAACCAGGAGAAAACCCTATATTAATCAAATACTCAAGACAAAATGAAAGTTTAAGAAAAGATTAACTGACCAATGCCTTTTTTTTTTCCTTGCAACAGTCTCACAAATCCTGTGTAAACTATAGTTCACTGGGATTGGAATCATCTGAGGTACTAGAACTCTCTCGAAGACTCTCAAAGTGAATTACTCTTGAGTGTTAAAAAACCCCCACCTTTTCAAATACACTTCATGGTAAAACAAGTTTTGGAGTGCTTTTAACATCAGTCTATACATTGGAGACAAGGCAGTTGTGCTTTTATCATTGTCAGAGGAGTGGGTGTATGTGATCTTGACACTAAGAGTAGACTTATACAGTGCTAAATATCATCCTCCCTCCCCCTGCTGCAGTGCAATTTTTTAAAGCGTGTTTATTCACTGGCTTTTGTTCCATTGAAATCTCCATCTCTTGCATCCATTTCTTCATCACCTCCTTCTGTTGCATTCTCAATTATTCTTCTGCCTCCAGATCTACGGGGTGGGGCAAAAGATGCTGGCTCATTTCCCCTCCTGCAGTAAGAGGAAAAAAAACCCAAAAAATCAGGTATTAGGTAATTTGCTGTCCTCACAAATAAGTATAGTTTTGGAACAGGACCTTGGGGCTGATGTTTTTAAATGCAGAACAGCCAAGAGTTGTGGGCCTCTAATACAACTTTCTGTTCTGCAGCATCTAAGTATAATTTGTGCACAGGTTGAGACTCCCAGTTGCTTGAAACAGTGATGGGATTCCTGTACTTTTGCTTAAAGTTCTCATCTGCCCCAAGCCCCTCCCCCACTTTTCATTTCACTGTTTTCCCCTATGGGGACTGCAGCTGGCTGTGCTTGAGAGGAAAGGGAAAGGGCCCTGCTTGCACCCGCAGCAGCAGGGGAGTGTCCTTCCTGTCCCTTCAGAAGAGCAAGGAGAGAGCAAGCTTGTTCTGAAATTCTGACCCACGGTCTGAATTAGCCCACCAGTTACTGAAGGCCCATGAGACCTGGGACTGGAGCGGTGCTGCGGATGTCAGCAGGCATTTTGCAGCCCACAGTCCCTCTCTGCAAAGGCTGTATCGGTCAGAGCACCACGTATGACATCTTAGGTTGTGAGTGTCTCAAATCTCTCCCAACGGAGAGAGGAAACCATTGCTGCTTTGGAACTCAGGTGCTGACTCTTAACAGCGCCAAGTGTCTTGCAAAAGAGCTTACAGAAAATGCTTTTTCCCATCTTACCCCCTTTTCCTCTCCCATGTCCCTCCCATCGCCATATATTTTATAGCCACAGCCCAAGGCAGAGACACTTTAGTCCTTCAAGGTTAATTTTTTGGGTAGGTGTGAGCAAGTGAGACAGAAGATGGGTTTGTCTCTTCTTGTCCTCCATTGCTACTGTGCTACAAAACACTTAAGTTTCGTAACATGGCTTCTCACTTGCCCCTTATTAAGCAAACCTTTGTAAAGGCTTGAGACCACAGACATAAACAATAAAATAAATTCATGATCACTGAATATTGTGCCAAAATTACTTAATTTGGTGTTAAGTACATCTGACTCTGCACTTCTGGGTACAGCAATCATGCATAAATATTTAAAGGCTTGTCTTGTCCTTGCAAAAGACTAAGCCAGTGGTGTTCCTTCTTGAAACAGCTATTTAAGTCCAGAGTTCAATCTTCCATAGAAGGGAAGTGGGTAGGAACATTGGCTGGACTAACTTATTTCAGAGGCACCAATCTGTGTTTTCAAGGTGGTCTGTTTTCCACATTTCTGCCCTTAAACTTCAGTGTCAGCAAGCAATTAGCTGGATAATAAAGCTTCATTTAAGATCTGCTGTTAGTTAACCGTAGTTGTTCTGGTGCCGATGGCATGTATTGAACAGAAGGATGTATCATTTCTACCCTGGCATGTGCTTGACAGTCTAACAGCAGTGTCTACTCTTTTATGATAGATACTTGTTATTACTGTTTAACAACAAAGTACTAGTTAGGTCAGTAAATTCATTAATTCTTGTCACTAAAGGAAGAGCTCTTTATCCCCTTGGACTCCTGCTATCTGAACTCAATTACTGAGAAGTCATTTGTAAGATAATTTTCTTTATGCTGCAGTAATTCACTGAGGTGTTATAAGAGAACATGGGACTGATGGGGAGTAACAGGAAGAGTCTAACCAAATTGAGCAGTACAGTTTTGGCTACAAAGTGAACTCCTGATCACACACTAACTACTTATTAACGTAAACTGTTACAGTATGCATAAACTTAATACTACTTTAAACTGGTATTGGCCCTGTGGATAAACACTTTTTGCTTACATTTATTCCTCTTAAACAGGTTTATGGGTTTGATAATATTCATGTGGTCATTCGCATTAGTACCTTTAGAATAATGCGTATAGTTGAGACAAGCCTTAAGCATTAGTGATTGCTTTGTAGCTCTGTATTTAATCTACGTTTGAACAAGTGCTACTGGAGTAGTGCTTGAATAACAGTCTGACTGGAAATATTAGGCTGACTAAAAGGCACATGCAAGGACAAGACATCATCTTTAAATATTTGTGTATTCACAGTGAAATCCAGCATATGTAAAATAGAAGATATACAAATATTACAAGGCAGTAGCTCTTTAATTTTTGCAACAGCAGGTATTATTCCTATCTCCAGAGAATGTGATAAAGTATAATACAATGCTGTGCTAGGTTACACGGTGAATGTTAATCTCTGTTTCTGTGCTTTATGTTTTAATAACAGTAGACAAACAACGTGATGTCTGCAAAATAGCTCTAAAAGCCAACATAATAGCTATTTGTAAGCAATACAGGCACAGAGTGCTATGTAATGAAAGGCAAGACTTTCTCTTTTGTCTGTCATGGTATGGTGTAAGTGTGATAAATCACATGCAAGTAAGATCTTCCCAAATCTCAGGTGAGTTAGATGAGATCTTACCTTAGAGTCAGAATTACAATATGCATAAGAAATACTGTGAAATTCTAATGACATGCTGTGATACTTCATATTCATTAGTCCTTTTAATCAATTTTACTAATTAATGGTGTATTTGATTTGAAAAATTTTAATCTTTGTGGCTGTGCACAAAGATGAGGTGCAAAAAAGACAATTTTCGTGCAGAAAAAGTCAGAGTACTTTATTAGGTACTCTGTTGGTAGAGCTTGTGAGAATGCAACATTGGTAAGTCTACGTCAGTACATAACCTACTTGTAAGAAAGATGTATCACTGATGAACAGCTGATGGTAGCTAGATTATTGTAATATTTGTCTCTTTTTGATAAAATAGATTAATGCCAAGATATCCAAGCCTTCACAGTTTGCAGAAACCTCACATGATTTTTACTTGGGCCAAAGAAAATGGAAATTTGTGCAACACAAGCTAGCTGCAAAGTTGAAGGCATGGTACCTGCTTAGTCATGCGAAGGTTCCTGTGTCCCTCTGAAACAGAGATAGAGAGTCCCAGGCAGTTATACTAAGCACATGGTCATGATCAGAGGTAGGTAGATTACTTTTAAATAATTAAACAAAATACATTACAGCCAATTACATTACATTTAGATAAAACAAAAATGAGCCTTATGCTATTCTATGTAGAAAGGGCTGGACACAGCCACTCCTTTGTAAAGTAGCCAGGAGCACGCACCACCCAAGATGGTGCTAATGAAAAAGGCTACTGCATCCCTACACTTCACTTTGAAGTAAACCCACATCTGAAGGTTGATGCATGTTCCTGGTAAACACACTGGCAAACTGCTTCAACTAGGCAAGTGCTCTACTTTCATCTGAAATACTGCTGGGTTTAGGTAGAAAGCAAAGTTTTATGGTGTGATGATGCAGATAGAGCAATTTCCTTGTAATTCAAGTCAGCCTCTTTATTTCAGTGAGTTGGTGTTTTCAAACCCAGTGAGTGCAGGACAACTCAGGATCGGCTGACTGATCACAGTTTTTCTTTTTCCCTAGTCAGTTTTAACAAGAAAATGCAAAAGGACATTTTATCTCTTCCTTGGTCTGATGATACTGAATCCCTTTGAAGTCCAAAAAGACTTTTGCAGAAGAGTCATATAACGTGCCTTGCCTTTTGTTACCTGTGATGTTGTCTAAGACTGTTTACAGTCATGTGTGAGTTGTGCATGTGTGAAAGTGTGAAAAGCACAAGCATTTCTGCCCATTTGTGACTGCTTCTGGACAAATAGATACAGCTGTTATATAAGGGGTGTTTTCAAAAGCAACTAAGCCTAATTCTGTTCCTATTTAGGCCAATGGGAGTTTTGATTAGAAAAGGAGTAAGGCTGTGCCATGTTATTACAGTTGTACATCTCACAGCTGAAATCCTGAGATCGCTGCAGTCTATGAAACGCACTTCACCTTCTGACTTTGGCATTTTGTTGTACTTGCCAAGCTATATAAGGAGTAAGTAAATTTGCAGCATTATCAGTGTCTGTTCTTGAAAAAAAAACTTTTTTTTTTTTCCACTTCTCTAGTTTAGTTCTAAATTTCAAGCTGTCAGTGAGTGGGAGTGCCTGTCCCAAGCAAGGGCACTCTACCTGAGCTTGCTTTTCAGTGCTGCAACCTCACGGCCCAGGGCGTCGTTACTCTCAGTAGCTTCATCCAGCTCTCTCTGCAGCTTCCTGCGGCTTGCGTTGATACGCTGAGACTCTTCCTCAGCCTCCTCCAGCTGCCTTTTCAGTTGCTTGAGTCGTGTGTTGCCTTTCTCAGCCTAAAGGGAAATTTTAGAGTAATGCTTCAGAACAGATCCAATAGCTTTATTTTCCTCATTTTAATTTCATTCTCTTGAGAGTTTTACTGAAACGTGGCCTGAATCAAAGGTAGAAGCTTAAAATCTAAAAAGTATTAAAATAACTTTGTGGGAGTTCATTTTGATGATAGATACCATGTTCGGACACTACCTTGCTGTTTCTTTTGCTGTGCAGTCAGACTGTTGCAGCTGGCTGATTGACAAGGACTAGTGCTTTGGCACTTGACTCAGCATGGAAGAAGAATTATCTTGTCCTGTCTTTTAGCAAAGGGCTGTATAGGTCTCCCAGCATAGAATCCAAGCAGACAGCCTGCTTTCTAGAGGGATATTTCTTTGAGGCAGAACATGGACTCTTCCTTTCTTAGGGTAAAACCTGAAAATCCCCATGCCCCAGACTAAGACCCTTATGACACAGTCTGATACCTGATCTTTGTACTGCTCCGCCTGCTTTCTCTCATCCTCCACCTGCAGCAATGCGTCCTTCAGCTTCTTGTCCTTCTGGCGCAATGTCTTGGCTGCAGCCTGCTTCTCTCTGCAAATGACAGTGCAAAATTTGGTGATGTGGAAGGTCTGTAGTGTTCACCTGCCTCAGGCATGTTGCTCGTGAAACTGGCACCAAGGACCCGTATGTGAAAGGCCTTACTGAATTTAACAGATGAATTCTAAGCAAAGCTTAAAGGTCGTGTTCTTCTGATCAAAACAAATACGTGTCTTTGCTGTATGCTAGAGGTGCTCCAGGAGATCTGTTCTAAAACACAAGGTGATTTCCTCAATAATCCTACAAATGGCACAATGTCTTATGGCAATTAACCTGGCAGGGTCATAGGGCAGTTACAGTAAAAGGTAGGAGTGGAGGGTAGCAAATCCTTGCCTTTGATACCAGTAGAACTTTTCAGCCATAAAATGGTTCTTAATTAGAACCTGTAACAACTCTGGTTACTGGCCGTATGTCTAAGAAATGTTAAGTGAGGGAGAAACTTTACCAAGCCTTAATGACACTGAGAGCCAGATGATGACACAAATCCTGTACACCTTTGTATACTTTATCTCATTATCTGGAACAATAAATGGATAGTTATGTCCTCTGGGAGACCAGTACCTGGCTTCCTGTTCCAATTGCTCTTCGAGAGAAGCAATTTTGGCCTCTAGAGCAGCAATTGTAGTTTTGAATTTGGACTTCACAGCTCCCTCCATCTCCTGCAGCTTACTCTTCAGCTCTTTGTTCTGCCTCTCCAGTTGCTGCCGAGCATTTTCATTCTTCTGTGCAGTTGAGCGCTCTGTTGCCAGCTCATTGTTCAGCTGCTCGGCCTGCAAGGGTGAGAATGGATGCTGTCAAAAGTGTCGCATGCTTTCAGAGAAACGACAGGTGGAAATTTAGAGTGGCAATTCCCCAGGTATTTATTCAGAACCACAAATAGCTTTTTCTGGACTACAAACAGAAAGTGATGTGCTGAAGTGAGCTCTACCTGCTGTACCGCTTTCCTCATGCGATCACCCATTGCCTCTATGTTGCTTTGCTCCTCTTCTAGCTCTTCCTCCAGTTGGGCAATTCTTGCTTCCAGGCGCCGTTTCTCATCCTGAAGGCTTGTCCTGTAAGTTTAAATTTAGTAAGTGCCTAGTTGTGGCTCTGACTGCTTGAATGTGTCTGAAACTATTATGAACTGCCACTAATTCATAAAGAGAACTAGTGAACTATATGAAACTAGCCGTATGCATGCATGTTGTGTTGTCAAGACCAGACGGCTATTGGGAGAGGAACATAACTTCTCTTGGCAGCCATGCAACATTCAACAGCATGTTTACAGCCGTGTGAGTAATCCAGTCTATTCCTACCTTCCAGAAGTAGCACTTGCAAGTTCCTCTGCCATCTCTTCTTTCTCCAGATCCGCTTGTTTGCGAGCTCTCTCTGCAGCAGCCAGATCCTAGGAGAAAAGAGAAGGTAGCATAGTAAAGAAATGAGCAAGTAAATGTTCAGACAAACAGTTATAGCATGATACACAGGACTGTAAACTTTCTAAAATGGGTATAAGATGGGCTGTCATGTTAACAGAATAAATTCTTGTCATGTCATATAAATCCTAAGGAAGTACAATGAAATACACTTTATTGAGCCTGTCAGCTGGTTTCTATTTTATTGGTTTTAATCACAGGAATGCCATTTAATACACATGGGAATAATAGCACTATCAAAACTTCAGGAATTTATAGCTATTGAAAACAATTTGTGTTGGATCATACAGTTCATTTCCCTTTAAGACTGGTGAACTGTGCCTTCCTCCAAGGTGGTTTTTTTCAGCTTAATCTGTCTATGCTCAGATGTAGATCCAGCAGCTTTAGTGGAGTGCATGGAGCACGTGGAACTTGTTACAAGTGCTGCTTATAGCTTTCCATCCCCGATAGCTATTATATTATTTCACTGCAGTTCTGTTTTTCTACTGAGGGTCATATGTAGTCTGCTTCATACTGCTCTAAGTTTCCTACTTTACCTCTTGAAGCTGGATGAGTTCTGCTTCCAGGCCCTTTGCTTTCTTCTCATTTTCTCTGGCTGTAGCAAATATTTCTTCTCTGGCAGCCCGTGCATCATCCAGCTCTCGTTGGTAGTCCTTCATCTGAGCCTTGTTGAAAAGAATAACAGAGATATATTTTTGTGTGGCTTTATTACAATTTCAGTAGAAAGAAATTTGAACAGATCACATACATGTTTACACAGTCATAATGCCTCTTAAATTATATTTTCTGGAGAGATCAGCTAGCACATGTTGGAAAGGTCTGAAACACTATTCCAAGAAGAGTGATGCTTCCACTTGCATGCTGCAACTTTTGTGATGCCTATTGTCTGTATTTCCTCTGAATATTTGAGTACATGTGCAGTCTTAATCTTTCCAATACATTCCTTCTTGTTTAGCTGTCAGCTTATGACAGAACAGATGATATGGAGACTTACAGTACCAACAGGAAAATGCTAATTCAGAGACAACATGATTCCTGAGCAGTCTTTTATGCTTTTGAGTCAAGTGTTAGAACCAGGATTGAAGCCTTGTAATAGAATTTATCATGTAGCCCTTTCTCTATGTGGGAATCTGTTTTTCTTCATGTGGTAAGTCAATAGGCCAGAGAATTTTAGAAGCTCTCTGCAATGATAAAATCTAAGATTTTCATCATTTGCCATGTGAAGTTTTCCACTGTCTCTCAAATTGAACATTACAGTACTGATACTTGAATCTGGGAGTCTAGTTAAAACTCCCCCTCTAACCAGTCATCTGTAACAGGCATCAAGTTCACAGATGTCATCTAACTTTCATATTGTGGCTGTACAAAAGACAGCAGTGGGAAAAACTATATTTGTGGGATTACATACCTGTAACTTGCGAAGTTGTTTGATGGCTTCTTCCCGAGCTTTATTAGCAGAATCAGCTTGGCTTTCTAGATCTTTAACATCAATCTCCAGCTTCTTTTTGGCTGCAGCTGCCAGGGCACGTTGCTTCCGTTCATCTTCCAGTTCTGTTTCATATTCATGGAGCTGATTATAAAAGAAAACAACTTAAGTTTAGGAAAGTCCTTGAGCACTCAAACACTTTGTGTATGTCTGATTAATGTATACAGATATATACTGTATACGCTATATATCTCTGTTAATTGTGATTTTCCTGACAGTTAAAATAGATTTCTATTTTGTCCAAAAATTAAAGATTCTTGAAAGGAGTCAGCAATTTGTCTTCTGTATTCACAGATAACATATATATTACAAGATGATGACTACAGCAGTTGTCCTTGCTGTCCCCACACTTCTATACAAATAGGCTGTGTCTTGTCTGTTTTAATTTCTAGTGATTTTGTATCCATTTGGTGTACCTTGGGAAGACATCTATATTAGAAGCTGTCCTTTTTCACGTGCTTTGAGAATATGGGGAAGGTTCTTTCAACTGTGTCAGAAGTAACAATTCATATGTTTTATACTATATTGGTTGTAGTGTTAAATTGCTACATCTGTTGGCAGTTGTGCACCTGCTACTGAAACAGGAAAAACTGTTATGCAGTTTTGTGCCTTTTTCAGTACAATAACCTCCTTTTTTTTGTATTTGCCAAGCACAAGGCAGTATAATGTTCTCTTCTCATTATAGTAAGGTGCTTTTAATAATGGCATGAGGCTGGGGTCTTTGAACTGACTTGGTTAGATATTTACAAAGGCAATAATAGGAAATGGTACCTGTTTAAGAAGTTGTCTTCTCTTCTCCTCATTCTGTTCATCTCTGGCTTGTAAATCTCTTTCAAACTGGCCTTTCAGGGCCTGCATATTAACCTCCAACCTGAGTTTGGCATCTTCAGCAGCCTGTAGTTCATCCTCTAGCTCTTCTAATTGTGTCTTCATCTCTTCTACTTGCTGTTCAAGGGTCCGTTTAGATTTCTCCAATTCATGGACCTTTCAAGCAATAAGCATTTAATAAACTTGTTATAAGAAATAAAAATAATTCTAGTTAAACACAGTCTACCTGCAATATAGGCCACACTTGAAAATACCAGCTGTGGACAACGAGTGAACTAATCTGCACTGAAAATGGTGTTTTAGCATTTTTTTGTACACTTGCAAATCTGTCTTAAAATAACCTGAGATTCTCTTTATCCCAAACTTTCATTTTTAATCTAGTCAAATATTATAATTGCATTAATTTAGTATTAGAAGTAATACTAGTATATCACTGTAATAAAAGAAGTGATTGGCAATGCATTGGTGGAAATTTGCTGCAGCCATCCATGTAAATGTTAGGCTGGTGACAAAGTCAAATATAACTAATAAAATCAGATTTGTGGAGTTTACAACTTGAAAGCTGCTTAAACTAGTAAATTGTTTAGAATCTCTTTAATGTTTTTTCAGTCATAGAAATCAGTAAGAATCTTCATGTTTGAGGTCATGTTAAAAATAAAAATTGCTTACAGTTCTTTGCCAAGTCACTTGAAAGTTTGGGCACAGATAGAATAACCTTTGAATTCTGTCTGAAATATCTGATCTTGCTGAATGGATTTGTGTGGCACAGAGAATTTCCCATACTGAAAACAATGATCTGTTTGTTAGCTGCTATTTTAAGTTATTGTTGTGGAAATAGTTCTAAGCCCAAAACTTACATTCTTGCCAACATCATCTTTGGAGCTAACAAGATCTTCCATTTCAGCTTTCAACATTTTGTTCGTTCTCTCCAGTTCTTCTTTGGCTTCCAAAGCCTCTTCAAGTGCTCGGGCCAGTGACAGAGCCTTTGTTTCTTTTTCTCTAGCTTCAGCTTCTGCCCTGTCTCTTTCATCTGCGTATTTTGAAGAGATGTTTTTCTCTTCAGCTAGCATCTGTAAAAAAGTAGTGTTAATACAGGAAGTCATTATTAATAGGAGTTTTCTATTGCAATGGTTTTGTCAGTTGTTAATGACAGAGAAAAATCTCTGCTTTTTAATAAAGGTATATGAATACAAAATTAACCAGTGTATGTGTAATTAAATTTTAGGTTTTTTTGTCCCTGCTTTATCTTTCACTAAGTCAGTGGAGTCTCTGAGTTCCAGAGAAGTTAAGTGATAACACAGCAAGGGAGAATCTTAAATCCATACCTGATCAAACTTCTTCTGTTTCTTCTCCAGGTTGGAGACCAGCTGACGCTGGTTGTCTAAGTCCACCACCAGGTCATCCAGCTCCTGCTGGAGTCTGTTCTTGGTTTTTTCCAGTTTGTCATAAGAAGCAGCCTTTTCCTCAAACTGTTGTGTGAGACTTTCAATTTCCTTCTGAAGTTTCTTTTTGCCTTCTTCCATGGTTTCTATTGTGCTGGAATATTCCTGTAGCTTCTTCTTAGAGTCAGAGAGCTGAAATTTGAATTCAGAGGACAAATCTTTACAGCAGTGACAACAGAGCTTGGCAGAGAAGATAGCCATGAAACAACCAAGACACAGGAATCTTATATAATGTGAAGCTAGTGACTAGTTACCCATCACCTTCATAAAATGAGGCACACTGCAGCCCTAGTATGCACATACAGGCCTAGAGTGCAAGACTATCTTGTGAGCTACCTTCCATTTGTACCTGTCCTACCAATCATGATTTAAAGAACAGGGAAAGTGCTGGCTCCACTGTAGAGCTTCACTAATGCTATCTGTGCTAAGAGCACCAGTTCCCTGAAGGTCCACGTACTGTGCCAGGATAGTTCTACAGATCTGAAACCTCTGCAATTATTGACAAAACTCTCAGTGATGGAGCTAGTGATTTAACTATGGCACTGATACCTGTATTGTCAGTGTTGAAATATGTCTCTCCAGATTTTGTTTTGCTTCTATTTCTTCATCCAACTGCTCTTGCAAGCTGTTCTTCTCGTCCTCCAGCTGACGAAGCTTGGTAGATACATTTAGCTTCTGCCGTGTTTCTTCCTGAAGTAGCTCCTACAGTCACCACATCAATCAGCAATACAGTCATTAGTCTTTTTAGAGTGCATTTAATAAATATTGTAGGTGAGCTGTTACTGGATGCAAGTTTACCTGTGTATCTTGTAGCTGAGATCCTAAGGTTGCAACATCTTTGGTCAATTTGATTGTCTTGCTTTCTGCTTCATTAAGCAAACCAGTAACGTTTTCAACCTCAACCTGTGAGAGACCACAGTGATTAAACTCAGTTATTTTGCACAACTTCAAAACCTTCCTCTAAAATTTAGTTTGCTCTAGATTGAACTCTTAACTTTGAACAGGATCTGAATCTGTTTGTAAGTTTCTGGGTCACCTCAAGTACCAACAGTGTTTCTATTGTAACTAGAATTCACAATTTTGCCATAACTTTTCTGGACAGTATGTGAGATTTAAGCCATGTGGAACTAAATCCTACACACAAATTCTGCAGTGTCTGCACATGTCATCTTTATGACCTGTGTATTAAGACCCTCAAGGTCTAACGCCATTTTTGTTTAGTTTACCTTCGTATTTTATTACTATCTACCTTCATATTTTATTACTATCTATCAAAAAATAGTCATATTCATAAGGCAATAGTAGTATGTTTCTTTCAATGAATTGCAAAGGGGAATGGGGATTTTTGTGGATTTTCCTTCCTCTTCCCAAGTTTGACAGAAGTTGATGCATTTTGATATTTTCTTATTTATCCACTAATTTAAAATAATAAAATCTTACTGCTGCTATGAATAAAGTTGTAACAATAAACTTTATCGGTATTGCTGGACATTGAACATCTACCAAAGAATCATTTGAAATGATCTTTAGTTATTTCTTATTAGATGCTAAATCACAGATAAGTGAGCATTCTTCTTTCATTGTCATTTTTTTCTGAGCACATCTTATGTGTTTAATAGACGTCTAATCCATTTCTAGAAGCCACATCCCTATCAGTGTTCCCCACCACCCAAAAATGAATGAACAGAAAAACTCTGTAAAACATGCAGCACAGTCACTGAACCAGTGGTGGCATTACAGACTGCAGTGTGTACAGAGGGATGGTGAGATTAAAAGCTCTCACTTCCATGGGACACAGTGGTTGTAATTGTTTAATTGTGTGGTAATTCAGGTAGGAGTTCAAGGTAGGATCCCTACAGATGACAAAAAAAATAGCATTTTGGCTGAAGTCGCCAGGGCTGGGATTCCTCCAGATATACCCTCACAGAACAGTATAAACTGGTCTTCTCAAGCCCAAGGTGTCACAGCAGAAGGTCAGCTCCTTCCTACCTGTAGCTTATGAACTTTTTCATTGAGTTCTGTCCGAATACGTTCTCCATCAGTGTATTTGGACTGTAACTCTTGCAGCTGTACTTCCAGCTTTTTCTTTTTGTGTTCCACATCTTGTTTAGCCTGATTCAGGCTTCTGACTTCATTAGCCAGATCAGCGTTGTCTTTCTCCAGAGTCTGTTTGGTCTTATCCAAGTTTGCTTTTGCCTACAAGCATGAGGTGAAGAAAGATGATCTATAAAAGGAAGCCATGTTATCTAGTGGATAGTTTTCAATAAGATGGATTTCTGTTTACCCGTTTAAATTGTTCCAACTGCTCTGTTAGCTCTTCCACAGCTTGAGTGTGCTTTTGTCTCATCTCCTGGACCTGGGCTTCATGAGTTCGAGTCTCCTCCTCCAGAGCTCTCTTCAGCACTGTGACCTCCTGTTCACGCTTTGCTCTGGAAGGTAACACACGTAAGTGGAGCAGCAGCAAAGTGTGTTCCAGTCACTGGGAAAATAGCACTAGTGCACAGTTACTAGACAGTATTGTACTGAGCTTGGTGACATTTATTTTTGGCCCATGTGCTGCATCTCCATACCTGAGCTCTTGCTGGGTGGCTGTGGTATCCAAAGTATCCTCAAGTTCTGTCTTAAGAGCTTCCAGCTCTTCACCTAGGTCTCTCTTCTGTTTTTCTGCTTTGTTTCTTGCAGCTCTCTCAGACTCCAAGTCTTCCTGGAGATCAGAGATGTGAGATTCCAATTCACGGATCTTCTTGAGGGCATTGTTCTTCTGACTAGTTTCATCTTCAAGCCTGAAAAAAGAATATTTAATTTTGTATATTAAAAACCAAAAATAATTTCATTTTGAAATTGGTATAAAGGTTTACAGGTTCTGTGCAAGAAAGTACCAAAGAAAGAGAGGGGATTGATGCGAAAAGGATTTGGCAGCTGTACTTTATCAGGACACAATGCCTGGAGATGCTCATCAGCCAGTTCAGCAAAAGTTTTGGTCAGTGTTGTCCCTTTTAAATTCATGCAGAAAATCCACTGAGACTCTGGAATGGATCTTAATGGATCTTAAGTAATTTCTGCCTTTTGCCTATGAAGTATGATGTTACACCTCATTCTTTAGTTGATGGCACTGAGAAGAGGCGTTTTCATTGATATCTGGAAGTAAGCTTATGTGTCTATGCGCAAACAATAGTATAACTATTTTTTGCTAAAGGAAATTTGGAAAATGGGGAAAGCATGCAGGAAGGATGTAACTGACAGATGAGATTCATGGCTGCAGCATCCCAGTGTCTGGGAAGGGAAGAGACATATGTTCCAGCCTGGGTTTTCAACCTGTATGCAGATTCAGGAGTGAATACCTGGCTAGAGCAGCCTGCAGCTCTTCCTCCTTCTTGGCTAGTTGTGCTTTCAGTTCAGCAATTTGTGCCTGGAGCTCTGCTATTTGTTCATGTAGATCACCTGACTCCCCTTCCAACTTCCTCTTAATTTTCTCCAGCTCTTGTCTGCTCTTCTCTTCTTTCTTCAGTCGCACTGAAAAAGTAAGGATTTTGGTCATGGGAGTGTGTTAGTGTAAGGAATCCTTAATCCAATCTTGAACTTAGGCAAAAAAAGATTCTGTCCTCCAGTGAGGCCATACATGTAACTACTGCATTTCTGAAGCAACATGCAATACCTTACTGTCATCACTTATTTCTAGCCACCCCAAAGAATAATTTATCTTTCTTCAGAAGAAGCATTAATATTTTCTCAGTTTTCTCTCCTCTACTCTTTTGTATGGTGGGAGAAAAAAAAAAAAAGGTATCTGTGGTTTATGCACCCTGGGGTTTTAGTGATTCTCATGCAGAAAATGGCTTCAACATAAGAAATTTGGAAAACGCCCCACAAATTTTTTAGAAGTTTTCTCCAGATTCTGTTTATATTTTTTTTTGTTGTGGGCCAAGGCAGAAGAATGGATATAAACCACTTTTGTTCATGTTACCTTCAAGTTCTGAAATCATAGATTCATGTTTGTTTTTCAGCTTTGTAAGATTTTTGGCTTTTTCTTCTTCTTCTGCAAGATTTGTTGTTAGATCACTTATTCTTTCCTCAAGGAGTTTTCTTTCCTTAAGAAAAATAAAATACTTCTGTTAACAAAAGTGTCTGTCATTGGTGATAGTGAAGCAACTCTTTACCAACTAAAAATGTCCAAGATACTGTCTTTTTATGTTGTATTTATTGAGTTTGGAATGATACATTTCAATTTGTGAATTACAGAGGAGCTGAGGAGTGGTGTCTATGAATTCCATATTCTCTAATCTGCTGCTATTAGAATCTTGTACTCACTCTAATGGCTGGTAAGTAGAGGGCCCAGTTCAGAGGAGCATCCCCTTTCAAGAAGTACTGGAATACATGCTTACTTCCAGTTTTAATCATGAAGTCTGGTTTAAATTAGTTGAAAACTAATAGAATTATTGATGCTGCTTGGGGCCAAGAAGACATGTCTTCCACTGATTGTGCTTGACTGCTGTGGGTATTTTGCTTGAAGATACTGTTACTACAACAGACCTCAAAACCAGTAGTTTTACACAATTTTGAATTGTTTAAATGAACATGGAAAAATTATCAGAAATTTGTTCAATAGAGGCTGGACAGATGGTCTGGTGGATCTGTACACCCGTGAGACTATATAGTCAAGAGTATTCCTGTTATTCTACTGGAAGAGAAGGTTTTCTCTCACCTTGCACTATCTTCACAAGGTAAGAAAACGAACCCACAGTGCTTACCTTGGTTAGCTTGTTGTTCTGATCTTCCATTATGAGAATATCGTCTTCCATTTTCTTTATCTTTCCGTCTGCTGTTACTTTTTCAAGTTGCAGTTTCTGCCTTGCAGCTTCTTCTTCTTCCAGCTGTTCCTCAAGGTCCTTTGAGGGGGGGAAAAGAAACCCACAAAACATCAATTCTGGAAATAAAATAACACTTAGATTATAGGAATGCTTAATGTTTGTCACTGTATGTGGGGTACATTGCAGACTTTGTTGTTTTTATTAAGAATTAGATAATATGTAATGCTTGGTGATTTAGAAGGAAAGATTTGTTAAAATAATTTTTTAGAGAAAAGATTATTTAAAATTGGGAGGGGGAAGAAGAGAATCTGGAGGAAAGAGCATTAATTGATCTTACTTCAGTGGCGCAGACACATTCTACAGAGGGCTGCATAGCAGCCAAGCACTTTCATAGGATTTGAGGTTTGCCAGTCTCTATTTTTGTCCTGTGAGATACAAGTTATTGTCTCCATCTGTCACTTATATTTCCTTACCAGCATTTGTTGTTGCATCTTTTTCTTTTCTGCTTGCAACTGCTGGCTGCGCTCCTCCTCTTCCTCAATTCTGGCTTCCATCTCATGCAGAATCTCTTCCAGCTCTTGTTTCTTAGCAGCTAAACGGACTCTCATCTCTTCAGCTTCAGCATACAGTTCAGTTTCTGCCTGAAGCTGTTCCTGAAGGAGGTTCTTCTCTTCACAAAGCTACACAAGTAAAACAGATAGGAAGTGAAGACTTGGATTGCAAATTGCCCTACAGTGTCTTTTGATTAGATAGTCCTAGTGTACAGTCAGGCAGCTCTACCGCAGGTTCTTGTGTGGGCATTGGGCCTCTACTGAAGTAACTGGGAGTTTGTCTGTACTGAACTTTTGTTCCGGACCATTGTTGTGAATACGATCATGATTACAAAGAAAAAAGACGCCTTTTTTATAATAGCTTCTAGAAATGGTGAAAGAATAGCTAGCGTTTCCCAGAGGCTCAGAGCTGCAAATCACCTGTGTGTGTTTCAGTTCCAGCTCCTTCAATTCACTCTCTGCTTTTTGTTGTCTTTCCTTAGTTTTCTGTAGTTCTTCATCCTTGGCCTGCATTTCTTCCTCTTGGCGGGTGACTTGCAGCAGTGGTTTCACCTGAAAATAAAAAGATTTTTAAAGAATGTTTCCTGTCAGTGTTTATGTTACTGAGCATGGTACTTAAAGGTGCCCAGCTGACTGGCACTAATGGTAGCACTGTCTGTTGTTGCTCAGGTAGTGGACCAATACTGTCCACCCAAGCTTGATGTAAGCATCTTTAAATCAGCAAGCTTCAGCAGTGTTGTTCTTTGCCATTTCTGTGTTTAATTCTTGGAGCCTTGTAAGCACCTCTACCTCCAATAGTGTCACTTTTTGAATGGCTGCAAGCCTCTTTTCATCTGCTGATAATGTACAAAAGCTACATCTTCTGCATAGAAAGGCAATATGCACTTGCAGGTGTGTGTTACTGACTATGGTTGCACAGAAGGTTGCTATCAATGCAAGTAGGAATAGTTTTCTGAATCCAAACTGAAAGCCATTCTTAAAAAAAAAAAACTCAAACCAAAAAAAATCCAAACCAAAAAAACCAGGCCTCTTCAATAGGAAAATAGACTTAATTTGCTTAAGTACCTAGCCGGAAGATGTTTAGTGTCCCAGTTAGGGAGCTACTCAGGCCCACATAGATACAAAACTCAGTTTTACTCTGTCTTATTATTCACCCCTATGAAATTATTTTAGTTTTGGCAATTAAAAAAAGTCCCCAAACATGTAAAATCTTTTAGGAATCTCTGCTTAACTAGTTTGTTCCCTTCTCAAGCTAGAACTAACTTTAATGTTAATAGCATTATATAACTATCCAAAGTATCTCTAACCGAAAATTTTGTGATGCTTACGAGGCCCTTGCCATCAGCTGCAATGGACTTTGAAACTAGAAGCATGCCTGACATGGTCTGCCTCAGTTATCTTGTGCATTTAATTTCTTTTGGAAAGCTGAGGAGAGATTCACTGATAGCAGTCACGCACTTTAGTGAACAGTCGCCACCATTGCCAGTTCCTCAGCTTCAGGTAAGCAGCACAATTTCTTTGGATAACCTTCATTGCAGTCAGCTGTTGCTGTCTCTTGGCAAAGGCTCTGTGATTAAAAACAAAGCAAATTGGTTCAGTCTCAGAATACAAGGTGTCTGCAAGATATGCACATTAAGCAAAGAAACTGGCATGAGAGTCTGCTGGTTAGCCACATGGTTTGAGAAGTCTGGCACAAATTATCACTTAAAGAGTGCCTGTGCTTTCTTGAGGAAAGGTAATAGCTCTGTTTAGCTTTTTCTTATTTCATTTAGTTCTCTGTTTTTTGGCTGTTTACGCAAACCACAGGTAGGCATGAACAACAAAGTATAGATCTAATTCTGGATGTGAACATCTTCCCAGAGTACACAGGCACTCTGAACTTGCATTGATCATCATTCTTGAAACCTATTGTATTTAAATTTCTTTGCTCAGCAACTTGAAAGCCTTGGTAGTGTGTGAAAAAAGGGCATTATTAATAGTTGTGTGATGCACATAACTGAGATCATGCTAGATGATCAGTGCTTCATGCCCAAGCTGTGTAAGAAATTAATTTATGTTTTATAAATGCCAGTGGTGCTGCTACTTGTAATAGTGCATAAGACTCCAGTTGTAGGCTAGAATGCTCCTCCTACTTGTTCAAACACATGTTTAAATGGTGGGTCATTGCCTCAGAGAGCTTACTGTACAGAGGGTGTAAGTAGCCTCACAATGTAATTGCTTCCTTGTAATTATACTAATAAGCCTCTTCTGGGCGGGGAAGTGAATCCTTCATTGGACACAAGTTGAGTTCTAACGCAATACAAATAATAAATAATAATAAAAAGTCTTAATATCTTCAGTTTGTTGTACAGAGAACTAAAGGCTACCATAGACATGCTGCTGGAGAAGACATTGTTTTTGTTAGTACTTAAGTCTTACTTTCTTGCTAGGTAGCCTCGGCACTGAGCCTGGAAGGTGATGATGACATCTGTGATCTTCAGGTCTCTCTCTTCTTCTAGGTGAGCCAGAACACCAGTTCTGAAGAAGATTTTACTCTGTCCAATTCTGTACAAGTTGGGATCAAGTTCTAATGCTTTGATCTGGAGGAAAACAGGGATATTTAACTCCAGTGCTGAGGTTTAGGGTATTAAAAATTACCTCTCATTTCTGTTCACTCTCAACAGCTTTTACATAAGAAGTATAGACCTGATTATCAATAGAATCAGAAATGCTTTCCTCACCATCAGTATGCAAGCCTGCTTCCCATCCATGAATCCTTTAGGAATAGCATTTGCAGCAAGAATTTCATATCTGCCAAAAAACACTGACGTTAGGGAGGCTGAAACACATCAGATTATTTTGTACAGACAAACATGTATTACACCGCTATTAAACCCAGAGTTAGGATTGAGTGAGGGGTTCCTACCGCTGACGGAACTCCTGGAAGACAATCCTGTTGGGGAATCCCTGCCGGCAGATACGAATACCTTCCAAGACACCATTGCAGCGCAACTGCTCCAGCACTAAATGGGCATCAAGTTTGCCAGCCTGAAAAGGGAACAGAAAATATGTTTAACACAGTAGAAATTCACCAAAATGTTATCAGCTGCATATCTATGTTTGAAGACATCATTCAGCTCTGAGATGAGCTGGTACAGTGAGCAGCTCAACATGAATAATGTGCCAGGAGTCTGAAAACTGAGAATTTGAAGTTTACCCTTTTTTCATGATTTGGAATGATACAGCGGACGAAGTTGGGATTGGTATTCCTTAAGGTGGTCATCAGTTTGGTCAGCTGCTCCTTATAGAGTTGTCCAACAGTACGGAACATGCCTTTCTTGGTTTTTGAAGCACTAGGGAGTGAGCTTTCAGTCATCTTGGCCATCTGGTCCAGCCCAACTATACGATCCACTGAAATAGAGAAGAAAGCGTGAATGGAACTGCTTATAAACATTACACCTGCCGCTGGCATTGTTAAACTGCAACTTCCCAAAGAGGACCAATATATTTTTGAGGCAGTAGAAGTATACTAATGTAAGTACTACAAGAGCCTTCTGGGTAAATAGTCTACTTCTGTCAAACAAGAAAATGAGGATCTTTTGTTAACTAGTGACAGAACAGGGCAACTGAACACAGAATATATTTTATTTTGTGTTTGCTCTAAAGAGGACAGTCCTTCTGCAAAATATCCAAGTGGTAGGTTGGTGTCAGAACCAGGAATAACATTTCTTGACTACCATCAGTTACCCAGTGGTTCTCGAGTTAATAATCTCCCTCAGTTATTTGATAATTCGGAGCTATCTTGCTAGTGTTTGCATGCACATTTATGTCCATGTATTAAATATTTATACTGTGGTATATGTGTTACAGATCCATATAAACTTTTTAAAAGCAAAGTGGTTTATATGCATACAGACATTCTGATTGAGTGAGGTTGAGATTATACAGCACTGAAGAGAACTGTGCAGGACTTCTGGGAGAGGAGTGTGTAAGGTAAGTCATTCATAAAACCCAACAATAACCTGTATTAAATGAGGTCTACACTATCACATATGCAGCAACATTATAACAGTGTAATGAATAATTTTTATTCTGTTGCTGAATAATATTAAGTAAGGAAATTTTTTGATAGTGCTATCTAGTGATACTTCCCATAAATACATCTTTATAACACATTATTCTTGTTTCTTAGTTTAGTCTCTTCTATGCTTATCACTTTCACACTTCTGTCCTGCCAGCAAGGGATGACTGACAAAAAGTTCTGGTAGAAGTTTCTCCCTCTAAACCACATTACTGATTTAGAGTCACAATTCATACCATCTTTCCAAAGATCTGCTACAAATTTGTCTGAAGACTGGTTCAGCAGAGAAGTCACATTGTCATTTAGCGGATCCATGTTCTTTGTTAGCCAGGCAGTTGCATTGTAGGTAACCTGTAGGAAACAGTGCTATGTCAAAAATCTGTTCTTGATAAACAAACCTGGAGCATCCAAGAACACAGGGCACTGTATTAACACAAAATTATATAAATAATAATAATAATAATGTGAAAAGCTTTCTATGGTTGAATGATGAGTTGAGTATTTATTCTTACATGTACTAGCACATGCAAAGCTTTTTGCAGACATATCCATGGCAGGGCACCTGCCTTGCCTTTAGAAAATCTGCTTGCTAGAAGGGAATCTGAATTACTTGAATTTTCAATAACCCCGGTGCTGATTATTTTTGTTTTCATGTGAGTTTAGCATGGCCATGAATGTTTTGCAAATCTTAATTTATTAAAGCACTTAATGTATACATTATATAATTAAAGCCATCCCTTATCAATCTGGGTACTGGACTGTTTGGTTTTTTACCATTTGAGCATCAAAGAATCAAAGTTCTCTAAGTCAAAATAGCTTAATTGTCCAGTACCTTTCCTGCGTAGTGCATTATACAGAACTCAGTTTTATCCTTGAGTTGCTTGGGCTTCTGGAATTTGGGATGGTTGCCTTGTTCTTGACATAGCTTCTCCACAAAGGATGTGTCAGTAGCTTTGGGGAACCAGCACTCTTCATCCAGCAGAGCCAGGACACCTGGAGGGTTGGTCTGCAATGTAAGCAATATTAGATCAGTATTATCACAGGCTGAAACAAAGAAAGAGCATCACCTTATGTTACAAATCCTCCCAGGCAACAGAGGATCTGAAATACCTTAAATGGTTCTCTTATTGTACTGATACATAACTGACCCTGATGCAATCTATGTAGTATCCCACCTATAGAGATATAATCTTACTGGTCTTTCAATCAGCTCAATGCAAGGTTGCAGGTCAAGGCCGAAGTCAATGAAATTCCATTCAATGCCCTCTCGCTGGTATTCCTCTTGCTCCAATATAAACATTGTGTGGTTGAAAAGCTGCTGAAGCTTCTCGTTAGTGTAATTGATGCACAGCTGCTCAAAGGAATTGATCTGTGAAGAGGAAAGAAGTGGATGTTGGAAAGAGACCTTCAAGAGGGAGCTTAAATGACAAGATGAAATTTGCTATCTTCTATTTCTTTTTACATATTAAAATAATACAAATACAAAGATCCATAGTTTTCTAATATAAGGTCTTGAAAAATTACAGTAAGTTCTCAAGTGGTAAATTTTTGTACTGGGACCTGTTCAATAAACCATAAAAAGCAGATCCTGGTTCTAAACACTGAGCCTGCAAAAGCCCAGCAGGAGCATGCTGCCAGCCCCAGACCTTCCTGCCCAAGGGAAAGGCAAGCAGCCAGGTGTAGTAGGCCTGTGGGTTCTGCTGGCCACAAGCTGCTAGCCAGCTTGAAAGAACCAAATTGTTTTTGTGGCTCTGAACTTAAATTTTTGTCATCTTATATCCAAACCACTGCATGATAATAAGAGTTTAGCCAGCTTGTGTCCCACAGTACATACCTCAAAAATCTCAAATCCAGCAATATCAAGGATCCCCAAGAAGGAAGCGCCTTGTCTTTTTGTTTTATCAAGAGCTTTGTTTACGCGAGCTAGAATCCAACGGAAAAGACGTTCAAATTGTGCTTTGGCCAAAGCCTCTATGGCAAAGTCCGCCTGAAAGAAAGAAGAGAAAATTGTAAGTGAAAGAACAACCCAATTAGCTGCCTATTTCTGTAGAGATGAGACAAAAACCTGACATTTCCCTTTAGGCAAGATGTAAGTAAAAAAGGAGAATAGTTTCAGGAGAGCTGAAGAGACTGCGAGTAGATACCTGCTCTTTGGTCTGAGCTTTCTGAACAACATCTCGTCCTACTTTGATCCTTGGGGTTAGAATAGATCTTGTGAAATCTGTCACATTAATCCCCATCAGGTGACACACTTTTTGTGCAGCTAGAATAAAAGAGCGAGATTTTCTTTCAGATTGAATTTTCTCTTAGCGGGTCAGTAAGTGTGAATACAAGCAGCTGAGCAAGTATGTGAAGTTATTTATCTTACTTAAAAGCTCCTCTATTGTACATACAAGAGATGCCACTTGCCATAAAATTATTATTCATGATCCAAGCAGCAAATTCACTGTTCATCAGTTTCTGCATTCAAGATTACTAGAAAGGCAACTATAATTGAGCTGATTTTAAGCATGGTATATCTTTTAAAGTCTGTGAATCACATATGTAATAACAGTTAAATAAAAAATACTAATAAAGAGTGCTTACTCAGCTGCTATTTTATTAATTTTTTAATGTTAATTAGATTTTTTTAAGTGGTAAATCATACCAGTATTGTCTGGCATAGAAGCTTGATCAGTGTTTCTCTCCTTCTTGAAGACAATATTACCCAGTTGTAGGACAGATGAAACAACCCTCAGTATAGCTGTAAGAGAAATAGATAATATAAATGAGGAACAGAATGGACACATTTTGAAAGCTCCATTCTCTGCAATAATGAAGATTCATTCTATTGCCTATGTAGTCTGTACCTCTATGGAAAGAGCTAGGTTTGCTATAAAAGACTGTGCCATTAACTGCAGGAGTTTGAGAGCTGATTGAGCAGCGTCTCAACAATCTGTACAGTGGAGTAAACAGGCCAGTCAGGGAACACCAGCACCTCCAAGCTAAGTTGTGACAGCTCCCCAGGCAGACCCCCAGGACTCAAGAATTCATCTCCCACTCACAGTAGCTTGTAGCATCTTCCCTGCTCAGTCACTTGGCAGTCTGTATCTCTGTCTTTAAAATATGAATTACCAGTAGCTTCAAAAATGTGTGGTACTTCTGGAGCTCCAGTTATGCAGGAACATGTGGATATTTAGTTGGGCAGCTAAAATCAAATGTATACAAGTCTTTGAAGGAATAGTGTCAAAGTACAGAAAAGTAATTGATTAATGTTTGATTACTAAAATATATGTAAATGTGATGTCACCTAACTTCAGGTAGTAAAATCTACTGATATGTTACAGATGAGATTGTATGAACCTAGAATTCTATTTGTTTCTTTGGCAAACTTACACAGGAGAAGAATACTGTCCTAATGGGCTTATATTTTGAACATGTAATCAAAGGGGTTCAGACAGTAACATAACTCCTATTGTTCTAATGGAGAATACTGCTGTCAACACCAATACACATGCCCTGGTAGGAGAACGAACCAGTCTTCATCAGTGATATCATCTGAATTTACCAAGGCTGGGATTTGCACTGCTGTCCTGTAAGGCAAGACATTTTTTCTCAGCACCCTTCAGTCACTGATGCAGGGGTGGGATGTGACAGAGCTCTGCTGCTGGCTGCCACAGCTGGTCCAAGGCTCAAGTGATGGGGCGCTGGTTTTGCCACCAGGTGTCACTTGGGGCATGGCAATTTGCATCCACGGGCGATCACACGGGCATGCACCCGCTGAAGTCCTGCATGCTCCCAGGAACAGAGAGAGGTAAAAGCTATGCAGACAGATGACTCTGGCAGGCCCACATTTTCAAGATAGTTTAGTTGTTGGTTCATGCTCTTTGTTTTTATTTCTCTTTTCTCTGAATCGGTGAATACAAATATGAGCTATTTGAGCCTGTTCCATTTCTTTCAAAATTAAATCAGAATATTTTGCAACTTTTTCATTCTGGTTGTTGGAAAGTTCTGAAAAAAATGGCTTTAAATGGTCATTACTGTTGTTAGAGCTGTCTTGAATTCAGTAGTCGGTTTTGGGTATGTATGGAATTCTTCTAGTGAGAAATCTTCCCTTTCATAAACACAAATTATCCTTCGAAACATCATGTGTTACAGTACTTTTGCATGCTGAGAACTGCACCAATGTTGTGGAATTCAAATGGGTCAGGAGTGCATATCATGTTCCTCCTATAAGCAGGTCTCCAGAATTTATTAGACTTATAAGAAAAAGCCTTGCAATTCTTCATTCAGATGCACAGCAAAATATTGTGATAATTATTTTATTTGATCTATGTTTAAATTACTGCATAGAGGTGCCCTGTGCATCATCAGTTGTTCTGTTCACCACAGAGATGATTTCTTTTTGATGATATATAGTCTATTTTCCAATATAGGTGGTGATTCTTCAATATTTCTTTCACTGTTTTTCCAGCAAGTGCTGCCAGTTAAACCTTTGAAGGAGGTGGTTTGCAAAGTTTTCATTATTGGATTCAGCTGCTCCCCCTGGTACCACTGCAGCAATGGGAAAAGGTAAACCACTGTAGTAATTTTTTTAATAGAACTTTTCTAACAACCTAAAAGCAGTAGATCATAACTAGATCTCCTTGCAAGGCAAGAACAGTCACCCTAATACTCACAAGGCTTCCTGAAGCATCACCCTGTTTAATACAAACGTGGCAATGATTCCAAGGAGGCTGGTAGCGTTCTGTGTCGTGGATCTATGACAGCAGTTTCAGTGTCTTCACTGCCAGTCTATTCTTGGCCCCTGCTATCCTCCCCCCAGATTCCTGCTGCTGGTTTATGTTGTCTTCAGGCACTGTACTGCCACCAGTTCAGTTGCTTGTTGTTACTGGCTCTGACCATGCTGCTTGTGTTACATGACCTTGATCCTGTGTTTAGATTGTGCCTTGATCTTGTGTCTCTCCTGATCACACAGAACTGAGTTCCCATATTATTCTTAATGGGAGATAGAAACAAAGCTGTTCTTGAGAAGTTTTGCCTTAATGGAGAACCTTCATTCTCTTTCCATGAGACATCTATGTCTTAATTCATCTAATACCTCCTGAGAAGGAGGGAAATCTATGGGCACTAATTCACAGTGCACTTCCTAGAAACAGTAGCTAGGTAATGGTTGGTAACAGTTTTACACAGAGGAAATATGAGGCAAAGAGGTTAAATAACATGGGTACATCTAGAATTCTCCAGTTGGTGGTTCATGCACTTCTCCAGAGAAACACGGACATAAAATTGAAATAATTTTCTTATATGAATGTAGAATCTTACTTCATATGCATATTTTGCATTTGGTTGTTCTGGGCAGAATTAACCTCTGTGCGTTTGCATCTCTATGTAGTGTCACTTGCAGATGTATACCTTGAATACAATCTTGCTAACAAGTCTCACCTATCTGTTCCTCTTCAGTAAAGCCCATAATTGTCATGGCTTCCAAGGTCTCCTGGAACATCTCATCATCTTGTTGAGCAGGAATAGGCACGTGGCCATTAGATAGAAATGTATAATTGCCGAATCCTTCCAGCAACAGATCATCTAAAAAGCAAAGAAGAAAAGCTTTACTTAAGTGCATCAACTCAATGCTCTTTGTTCATGAGTTCTACCAATGAACAACAAGACAAAAACCAGTGTTTTCACCAAAGGAAGACTCTTCTTGTATGAGGAGTTTGGAGTCTCTGCTCCTCAGTGGAATTTTGCACCCTACAGACTCAGATCTGAGCCATTCTTCCCAAAAGTCTTTCACTTAATGCCATGTGTAGCCTACTCAGAATTATACCTCTCCCTGTGGGGATTCATATCAGGTAATAAAAAGAATGGAACCAGGTGACAACCATAGTGGGCCAGACCAAAAGACTCTTTAGCCCTATACTGAGGCCAACAATAGATTCATAGGTAAGGAGCATAAAAACCAGAAAATACAGAGTTATCCATTGTTTTATACATTATTTGGCAAGCAGTGATTTAGGGACAGATATCATATTTGAATCATAATGTTCCAATACATGTCTAATCCTTCTTTTGAATCCACTGACACTTTTTACCTTCCCAACATTCTGAAGCTATGGGTTTCACAGTGTAATAATGTGCTGTGGGAAAGACATTCTCTTAATTTATTTTAAAATCACAAGCCAATATTTTTATTGGGAACCCCAATTTTTTTTTGTGTAAAAAATAATTAATAACTCTTCCCTATTCATCTTCTTGGTATGAGATCTGAATGGGTTTACATCTCCAGTAAACTGAAACATCCTGTAAGCTACAAACAACCTGGCTCAAACAGGGGGATGGACATCAGTTGAAGTTTTCTTATAACTCACTTGAGAGAATTATTGTCTATAGCTAAAGAGCTGTTTATTTATAGAGAGGATTCAATCACATACAATTAAAGAAGTTAAGATAAATTACTTAAGTAAGCCATTGCTCAGACTGTTCAACAAGATCTAAGAATCATTAGCAAGTAACTTACTTCTCATTTGTTCAGAAGCTCCAGCAATCAAATAGTAAAAGATATGAAATGTTCGCTCATCTTTAGCCTGACGAATAGCACGGGATTTTTCAAGCAAATCTGTTTGTCAAGTGTGTTAAAAAAAAATCAATAACATATTTCAGTCCTTCCTTAATTGTGTCATCAGTCTCAGAACCATCAATAGCATTGTTGAAATATTTGCCACAAGCTTGTCGAACATGAACATGCATCTAATTCTGTGGCAGGAGCTCTGGTATTGGTATAATTCTCACCACAATGAGTTTCCTACCTCTTATTGTATGGTAAATGCTGGTAATCATGGTAATAAGCACCGCAATAGACAGAAATACTTCTAAAATCAGATATATGAAAATAGTATTCACGATATAATTCACACCACTTTTAAAATAAATTATCAATATGATTCTTTCAACAGAAGGTGGGGCTGCTAGGAAAAAAGCTCAAGGCCAGTATTGTAGATATAAAAGCAATAAAAGCAAACTTTATTTATGGTCCACTTTTCTAACTATAAAGTACTAAAAAGAAGTTGGTAATAGTGTAAGTATTTCAACGTCAGTCAGTGCTTCACTCTTTAAAAGCTATAGTGCTATAGATAAAACTTCAGTTAAGACAAAAAAAATTAAAACCTGATTTATTCTAAAGATCACTTGTAAAATAAGAGCAAAAAGATAAACTGTTTGTTGTTTAATGCTACACCCAAGAGATAAAGTCCTTCTTTATAGCTGCATCTTTCTTTCTCATTTATTGGAGCAAGCAGCTCCTTCTCTATGCAAAGATGAGCAATGCAGCACTGAGGAATCTATTTATTAATCTCTCATATTAATTTATTCATTAAAACACACCATTTCATAAACATAACCAAGGGAAGAGGCAACAGTACTTGCCAAATCAGGCTAAGCTGAATTTCTCTGAAATGTCTGTACTTTCTCCCTGAAAAAAATACATGAAGGTTGTTGATATATAGCTTACTGCTCTGGGTGTGTCATTTGAAACAGCAGAGTGGTATTTAGCATCCAGAACAGACAAGTTGTCTGGAAATATCTAGCACTTGGTGCTATCTGGGGCATCAGCACAGGCAAAATATTTGCTTTGCTTCAGTTGAGTGAGTTTCCAGAACATGTAATTTCTGACCATGGCAGTTTAACAAAATATGCAGAGATCAAGCCAATTTCAGGATAAATTGTCCCATGGTTTGACAAGGGGAGCAAAATGGTAAGGACTCTTAAGACAACTCTTCTGACTGCACCATGTTCTTTTCCTGTCTCTTTTGTCTTTATTAATATAAAGTCTTTAGAAGGGTGGAAGGCAAATGTATATTACTTTTATTTAAATGAACCCTCAATCCTCCAGACATGAACTAGAAAGCTGTCATACTAGGTATCATATAGACTTCTCCCTTAACAGGTTATTTGCAGTGCTTTTTCTTGGAATATGACTCTACCTCAGTACAACATATATGACCTTTGCTATACCTAAACAGCAGGGCACATGCAGCCACAGGCTTGATCATTCAGTCTGCAAGGCTCAGGACACTTCCCTTGCAGAAGCCAGGGTGCACAGGGCCAAGGGCCAGAGTGTACTGAGCACCTGGACTTCCTCCCAACATGCCATCAGGATTGGGACAAAGTGCCAAACTGGGACTTGAAAACTGGGAAGCACTCTCCATGTTCCAGGGTGAACTGCAGTGATAATACCAAGCATTCAGTGTTTTTTCAAAGTGTCTGTCACAGCATCAGTAAGAAACAGTGACGTTTCAAAACTTTTTATGCAGCTGGAAATGTAAACCACAGGGAACCAGAGTGACCCATGCAGGATCACATTGATACGAAAAAAAAGACTGCGTAGGTCTCAAGATCACAGGCAATCTTAACCACAAAACAATCTTTTCCCATTATTGTATTATTTGGACTTTGCTCTTAAAGTCCCCTGCTGTTGCCTTAGGTATTGGGGCTTCCATTTTCTGAAACTGTATATGGGGAATAGCACGCTTTCCTATAGCTGAGTAAACAGACCTGAAAATGTAAACATGAGAGTAAGACAAACTGAGAAGCTGGTATCAGCATAAATGGAGCCACTTCCCTCCATCTTTGTTTACACCAGCCTCAGCAATATTTGCCTTTCTTAGACATGCAGTGGAGCTTGTTTATCTTACTTCCTTCTGCTCACCCTAGTTAGCTTCCAGTGCAGCTCACTGAAAAGGATACAAGTCTCTATGTTTGCTCCGACAATGTAGCCTGTCACATCAAAGTTGATGCGGATGAATTTGCCCTGTGAATGAAAAGAAGATTGGGCTGTTCTTTCAGGTTATGCCAGGTTTTCCAATATAGTATTTAGCCTGTTTAATAAGACATGTACATGGTCCTCTTAAGAATAACATGCTTGATTCCCTCCTGCTGGGACAATCTGTGGAAAAGCCTGAAAGGAAGCGGACTTCTCTGATATTCCCTCTGCAGAGATTTGTCCCCACGTTTTGTTCAGGCACTTAGAGGGAAAGGAATCCTCCCTACTGGACCAGGCTTTGGAAGCTCTGGATATGACAACATCTATTTTCTACTTTGATTTCCACAAGGTCAATGAAGGAATAGCTTTGGATCTGTGTAACTCCCTCTGCTAAGGTTCATCTGCATGGATCCCTGAAATTTGCAGGGAGAGAGCAGAGGTGGGAGAGGAGGGTCTGCAGGGAAAACAAGCATCTGCCAGCATTCCCAGAAATAAGTGTCAACAAATAGTGACAGCCCTCAGCTCACATAATTCTAACTTGAATCTATATGACTGTTTTTTCTTTCTTTCCTGCAGTTTTTAATTTAATATATTAACCACTCCTGCTAAGTAACAATCACACCTTATGAGATATATGCTCAACAGTGGTGCAAAGAAAAAGAAAGTCCAGATTTTGAAGGTAAATATGTCCCAGCTCTGGAATTGACTTCGAAAAACCACACATAGGCTGCTGAATTGTGAGAGGACAATGGTACTGTCAAGTTTGAGCTTGATTTTTAATCTTCTATAAGGCCAAATTCCTATTTCAGAGAGGAATTCTAAACTGGTTTTAAGGGATTAGTTTTAAGATGCTGTTTAGAAAGAAGCACTGATGAGGGCCGCTGTCTGTACATTGTGTTTTAAAAGATGCTATACCTCCCCCCCACATCGACCCCATGGGATTTCTATTACTTACAAATCTGGAGGAGTTGTCATTCTTCACAGTTTTGGCATTTCCAAAAGCTTCAAGAATAGGGTTTGCCTGTAGAAGCTGTTTTTCCAGCTCACCCTAAAATTCATTCAAAAGCAGTTAACCCTAAACTTCATAATTACTTAATTAAAACCAACACGTGCACTGGCGAAAAATATGAAAGATAATTTAAGCCTCTAACATTTTTTTCTGAATACTGCACTTCTTGTGGATTCGTTTTCCTTCTCTGTTAATCTTTGTGTTTATATATTTATGCAGTTGACTGCTGTCCTGTATACAATGACCCTTTTCCAGCCCTGTTGCCTCTGACAGATCAAAGTCAACTAATCTGTTTAGCATCACGACTGGCCTTTCTTTAAAAAAAGGGTCATTCAATGTCAAATTTTTTTCCAGTTTAATATAATGTTTAGAAGGGATATTCTTAAAGAAAACTCTAGCATGTCTTTTCCAAGTTAGTTTATTGAGATCCTTTGCTAGCAAATGACGATGTAATTAGAATAACTTGCCGAGAATCATTTTAATGTAATGCAGCACAAAGCTACAAAGCAGATTTCATCAAGTCTATTAATAGTGATCCATGCAAGGCTATTTAGGTTAAATATGGAAATGCATTGATTTATTTCAAACTAGGATAATGAATTCTCATGCAAAAACACAAACTTCGTATTATATTGTTAATTGTGATTGGTAATTACTAATGAAACAAATCATGCAATGAAACAAGCATGCATTTAATACTCCTATTTCTAGACAAATCAATAAAATTGAAAAAATCCTTTGCCTATGAACACAGCTTTTCTGAACTTTTTGTTCAACTCTGTCTTATGAGGTCGCTCACTTTCACAGTTGCTTCTTGTCATCCTATTCTTTGAGTACTACTCTGCAGTAACATGCATTATTTCAAATAACTCATCCTGAAAAGGAAAAAGTCCTCGATAGATAATATGATATCATTTAAATAATTTTAATTAGAAAATAAGGCAATATTTAGGTTGAATCTAGAGAAAATAATTTGGAAAATGAAAGTGCTTCACAATTACTGTGCAAAACTGGTAACCTTTTTCTAAATGCCTTTCCTGAATGTCTTGTAACTTGTGTGGTAATGATGAGAGCTGCCTCAAAAAAAAAAATAAAAACTCCAAAACAAGCTAAAACAGGAGTCTATGAATAAGTAATGAATTCCTAAAAGTCCCTGAAGTTTCTCTGTACTGAGCAACTCTTTCCAGTTATGCTCTGTAGACTTAAAAACTCCACTATAAGCATAGGATATTGCTGAAATCACATGGTGATAGCTAAAATAGAGCCTTGTCTGCTAAACTGAGACAGATACCACCTGCTTCTAGTGAGAACTGAACTGTGCCATAAACTTGGTAAAAAACTGTGGCTCCAAATTTTGTATGCAGCTGTAAGTCCACTGAACTCTTGAGTTGCATATGCCAGCAATGAATTAGGTTTTTTGCAGAGATCTTGTCAAATGAAGTACTCAACTAAGGGGCAATACATTGCCCTTTGTCATAGTCAAAGTCTGAGAGGCAGCAGTCAGAACGGGGAAAAAAAAAGACCCCCATTAAAAAAAAAAAAAAATCCCATTTGCCTAGCACAGAAACAGAAGGAATATGCCAGCAAACCTGCCTATATTCCCAAAGTATTGGTATGCTGGTACAGCACACCACTGTACAGGAGAGCCCGTGAGGGCCTGTAAGACACTGCTGTAACACACCTGCAGACACACGCTGCAGTGGGAATTGCTCTGTTACACATCATAGCAGCAAGCTAAGAACATGCTAACTTTTGTGGATGTGAACAATTCTCAACAGTTACATGAAAATGTAAAATTAAAAGCAGTATCAAATGGAAAGCATGCAGCCAAAAAAATCAAACACCGTGAGGTTTAGGAATTATTTCACAACAGTCCTAAAAAGTTCAACCTGAAGCACAGAAAGCATTTGGGTATTTTCATTCAGAAATCACATTGCTCAATTTCAGGCTGAGTGGCTCTTTCAGGATCGTGGGAAATTTCATTCAAACTATGGCAATTTGAACACAGATATAGAGAAGAAAGTGATATTTGAAAGATGACCCTGCCTGTGTCAGACCTCATTCTTTACCATGGAGCCTGACACAGTTAGGGTTGATTTGTGAGAGCATTTGGCGCTATTGTTGCTTTTTATCATATCATACAACATATTTCAACAAAATCTCTCTTAAATTTTCGAGGTGCAACAATAGCATGCAGATCTACACTCAGTGCCTTAAACACACATCAAACAGTCTAAGTTACTCACGTAAGAAAAAGATGGACCTTGCTGTATTGAATAACGTGGTATAAAACAAGTGTCAGTATCATTTCCATTACACAGACATTTTTATTGTTTTTCCTGTATTAAAATAACCAATACACAGTTTCCATGCAAATAAACCAGGAATACAAATACAAACAATTTATTGCAGACATGCCAAGAGTACAAATACCATTACTATATAGAGCATTTTAACTGAAGAAAAAAAAAAACAACCCTGAAGCAAAGGGATGGGATTTGGATCCAGTTCCAGGTTAGTCTCCCAGGACCAGACAGGGACAGATATTTTTATGGTAAATCCCCAGTTCTTCTCTGGTGCAACTGAGGCATTTTGCTATTCATTGTTTTTTAATGACTGAAATTGCAGTGTCAGTAGTCCCAGTCCCTGAATTGCTATTTGTCGTCATGTTATAGAACAACTTAGACTTTTTCTCAGCTCCTATCTGGTGGATATTTGCCTTCAGGTCTGTCTCAGGGCCAGTTCGATCCTGAGACTCTTGTAATTCCCCAGAGGAGTCAGCAGCAACTGCAGTTACATGCCTGTTAGGGATGGCCTTGAAACCACAAGTTCATTTCCCCCAGCCACTGAGCAGGGACCCAGTAGGAAGAAATAACTTCTTTGCATAAACATTCAACAAAGGAAAATGATGCCTTTAGTCTTAGACTGTTTGCACTAAATTTAATCACAGATTTCTAGAAAATACTACCCAAAGGGACATCTACTCCCTCCCCGACCCCAAAGCAGAATCTGCTGTACATAAACAAAAATTATTTATGGTGGAAGAGGCCAGTCTGCACACCCTGTGCTCTGGAGTCCTCTGCCTGCCGGCATCCAGGGTAGGCAAGGGCAGCTGCAAGTGCCAGCACAGGTGTGGTCATGAGATTTTTTACTTCATTTCCCACTACCCTACTAATTACTTTTGGACCCAGTCTTGTATTTGGGACACACCGAAATGTCTTCTTGAATTAAGCCCTTTGTCATAAAAGTGAATTGCTACTTCTTTTTTCCAGAAATTTGAGTAACATTCAAAAGGCTGGAAATGATGTGGGACCTGGAGTTGTATCATTGAAAACAGCAAAGAGTGTAGAGCTTCAGCCACGCTAATGATCTCCAGGAACTGGGCAGGTAAAAGCTCGTATTATGGTTCAGAGAAGCAAAATGAACTTTAGTCACTAAGGGAAGGCTATTACAAATTTCGAAGGAACAAAGGACTTTTAAAAAATTGTGCCTTTCAAAATTGTTCTCTCTGACAGAGTAAAAAGAAAAGACAAGTTTTATAGTGGGACTCCTTGCTGGTTAGTAAGAAAACTCACTTGCTAACAAATCCAATCAAAACTCTGGAAGTTTAAACGCTCGTATACATTTTTGTGATGCAGTTGGACAATGCGTTAGTTAAAGGCTTTCCCAAACCTCTTAGTTGCCAAGGGCCAAGGGTAAAATAAGGACCTAAGCCCTTGCAGACTCCAAGGCCTTCATGCTAGGTTATAAATAGGTGCTATGCATATGAAGAGCTATGAATATTTCCTTCTAGCGAAGTACATTCTGATTTGATGCCTAAGGGGGTGTCAAACAAAAGTTTTTTTCCATAAACATAGAACTGTGACGTAATTGTGTACTCTTAATATGTCGACTGTTTGGCAAGCCACAGACGTTGACTTGCTGTTAGCACAGTCAGCTCAGTACAGTCCTAACAGGCTTGAAGAAGAGTTGAATACAGAAGAGTTCACTTACAGTGATGCTGATGTCCTTTTTGCCCTTATGTGACGAAGCAACAACAGCCAGGTATTGAATGACCTTTTTGGTATTTTCTGTCTTGCCAGCACCAGATTCACCTCTGAGGGGAAAGAAAATAACACAAAAGAAGGTAGGTAACTAGGGGACTCCTTCTGCCATGTGATGTATTTAATGTAGAAAAACAGGACTGGAAACTACCTGGCTCAGTTAGTATTTACCCCAGAACACCATCTCTCCAAATCCACCTAACTTCAGCATGCAAAGAACGCATTATCAGAGCTATATCTCTGTCCCAATAGTATTTTGACTGGACGTTGGGCCATTTAAGGCAATTCTAAAACATGATGCATTTTTGAACGGCAGTTCATCTCGCTTTGGCAGCATATGAACATTTACGAGATGTGGAGCTGGCAGGGAGTCTGCTTGTATTTTAAGGCCAAAAAATACAACATTAACTATGATGTAGTAAGAAAAAAACATCAGCAGCAATACAATAGTTTTCTCTTCAGAAACTCTGGCGTTAAACAGCTTGTATCAGTGCTGGAGAATAAGCGAATGATCCTGCCTCATCTGATCTCCATGATCAAATGTTCCTTGAATTTGGTGAGACCAGAGCTGGGACTGCCTGAGGTGTCCCTGCTAACTGGGTAGTAAGGGACATCTTTTGTGGGGACATGTCTGACCAGCAGAATTGCATCCCAGCTGTGCTCCATGCAGTGCCCCTTGGGAAGCAGGAAGGCAGTGGTAACTTTTCACCTCCCAGAGGACTTCCAGGGTTAAGTTTATTTACAACTCTGAAACCCTCTCTTAAAGTAAAATAGTGGTTTTCAAAATACAGGTACAAGGGCCAGATTTATACAGTCTTTTCTCAGAAGAACATTTCCAGCCTACTTTTCCCTCTCTAAGTGTCACATTACATTGTCTCACATCTTCTAGATACCTTTGGCTCTGATGATTATATAGGCGAAAATGTTTTTATACTGTCCTGTCTCAGCAATCAAAAGTGCCTTAAAGTAGGTGTGGATGTAATAAACTAGTTCTTTCAACTGTATCAAGCTAGTGCTGTGAGGAGGACAACAGTCTAAATGTAAGTTGGACCTCTTTAGATTTAAACTAAAATGGATTTAAAAATAAAAAGAACAGTACATTCAAAATCCCATGCATACCTGTCAACTCTTTTGAAGCTGAAACTATTTAGCTGGACCCATTGCAGTTCTGGGTCTTTTCCTAATTAGGAAATACAGGAGTTAATTTTCCCTACCAAGGGACCAGTGATAAATGGACATAAAAAATACGGATAAGTGCTGGGCAGAACTTTGAAGATGGAATGACAATGATGTAAACCTTAGGAAACCAGAAACAATTCCTGCTGGAGATACAACACGTTGAGAAGTGTTTCTTCTGGCTTTTAGAGTTTTAACTAGAAATAATTGAGATGAATATGTTCCTTTTCACAAGACCTGGGTTAATTTGCACAGTTTAGAGGTTGGATTCATCTCTGCCTGGGCTTCAGTGCTAAAACATTTCCAGGCTTTATTGATAAAAATTAAGTGTCCTGGGAACAATTCCAAACCAAGCACACCGATTTGAAGACATATGCATACAAAGTTTTCAAATAAATCTACCTTACAACTTTGTTTCTTTGGAAAAAAATAAAAAAAAACTTTCTTCAAACAAACCCTGGGCTTTGAACTATTCCATTTTATTAAAGGTTATTTGTAGTTCATCACTACAGGAATTGCATTTCCTTTCTCCCAGGGCAACACTTGCCCATCATTTGGCTTTCCCCTGAATCCCTGTAAGTATTACCATATATGGCATCATTTTACTTGTAATTATCCTACCATACTGTAATGCTTGAGTTACTTAACATTTTGTTCTGTGCTTTCATCCTTAACTCTTTGCTCCTGCAAATGCTGAGGGTTTTCCTATTTTCTGCAGATAGACTTTGAGGCTTTAACTTCCTTTTGAAGTGGACAATAAAAAGTACACAAAATGGAAATGCTTCAACATGAAATGGAAAACAGACAGGATCTCAGAAGCTACAAGTAGAAAAAAAATCTCTAAGGTCAGTAAGTAATGAAGAATAATGTCCATAGCTGATGAATACATCTAATTTTACAGCATTTCAGATAATTTTTAAATTTCCATGAAAATAGGTCTGATAAACAAGCACCCATTAAACAACATAGTAGCCTTCATACTCTGAAGGATGCATCACAGCTGTATGACAATGTTTAGATTTCATCCCAGTGATAAAATACCATGTTTGAAAACTATCTAATGAGGAGGAATGTCTAGATCAGGTTCAGTGCCTCTTAACATCAATAAGATTACAAGGGAAAAGACCCAGAAGGAGGAGAGCATGTGAATCTCTTAGTTTGCTTCACAGGTGGATGAAATTCTTCCTAGAACTACTGAGCTGCAACAGAATTAATCATGCTGTTTTTTTTTCTCTGCATCTGCCTTGAAGTACCATCATTTCCAGGGTGACAGAAACAACTTTCATTGTGAGGTGGTATGAGGAATCCCACCTGTTTCAAATCTACATGCTCTCCCGAGTTCAGTGGCTGAATTTTTAAAGATGGGTCTTTTTCTTGCAAGTATTTTTCAGTGGTTTCGGCATGGACCATAAACAACCAGGTTCCTACCAGGAGGCATCTGCTCCTCTCTTCTGAATGCCCATTTTCCCCAGTTTTTACCCCTAAATTATGTTCCAAAGCGGTTGTTCACCATATAAATGCTGTTAGCACTGTCCTAATCATGATCTTCTGAGAGTAGACTGTTTAACTGAAGCATCTAGAAACATTCTGGTTGCCTGCCATACACAGAGGCAGCACATTTACTGCCAGTGCTGATCTTTGCACCCAGCTCAGAGGGGCAACACAATAAAACAGATCAAAAGCAGGTCCCATTGCACAGTTCTGATCAGCCCAACAGCAGTACTTTATCTACTCCCCATACACGTTTTCCTCCTAAGAAACTCCTTGGCTTTCCCAGAGCAAAAGGGTCTATTAGGCTTACAGGCTTGCTCTGTTAAAAACACCTCTCTCACGTTGTGTGGCATAGTTTAAATTTATTCTTCCCTCATTTCTTGCCAGGCATTGTTTTAGAAACTCAGTACAGGATTTAAAGTACATAAGCTCACATAGATAGTATGCAGTTATAATAGTTTTTGTATCACATGAGCTACCAAACCCTCTATGACTCCATTACCTTCACCTTAAATGAAAAGTATCCCACTTAGAATAGGTTTCCAAATTAGGACAAGGTGAGACTAGCAAGTTGGCCCCATTGTTGTGGGGTGAGCCTGTGGTGTAGCTAGGAGTCTTGTACATTTGGGTATAATGGAAAAATCAGTTAAAAAGTGCTTTGTTGAAAATTTGAAAGCTTTCTATATTAATACGATAAGACTTAGCTTAATTCCACTTTTGGAAACATCTAAAAAGTAACAGCAGAATGTATTTTCAGCATTTGTTTCAGTAAGCAATGAACCACAAAAATTGCCCGTTCACACATCTCCTAATCTGGCTATCCTGGCACTGCGGGAAGCCTCTGTGCACAGAGCAGTCAATGAGGTGCTCTAAATCACATTAGGGCTTGGCAGGCTTCATCCTGCAGTATGAGATGTGCAACGATAATGAAAATCTTTGTCCTAGACCAGCTGTACCCCACTAGAGATCCGTCTCAGAAGCCAGCCCACTGATCCTACTAGTTTACTTATAAAAAAATTCCCAAAAGAGACCAAGCTGGTTCAGCACCAAGCTCCACCCCAGGTCTAAAGCTACACAAGATATCTGTACGGGAGAAGGGCCAGGCAGCAATGCTTGCCAGCCCCAGCTTTTGAGATTGAGTGAGCTTGGAAAGAAAAGAGTTTAGCTCTCTTGTGGAGGAGTCTTTGACTAATGGGGCTTTGCAGTTTGGAGGGTGTTCTGGATGACTCTGCTTCTTGACACGTGTCAGGGGAGAAAGCAGGCTGAAGTCCCGTGGCCGGGTGAGGCTCTGGAGAGTTTGCCCAAAAGAGAGGGGAGAAAGGGGAAAAGGGCAGGATGGTCACTGTCTCACCCAGTATTTTGTCTGTTACTGTATCAAGTGGAAATGGGACCCTGCTACCATGTATTTTTATAGAAGCTATTCAAACTAAATGCATGTATAAAAAAAGTAAAACGTAATGAAAAAGCATCTGATTATATGTACAAACCAAGTGTTTAACAAGCATTTGTTTTCACAGGCTTCACCTTATTCCAAACATTCAGAATTTTGATCAGTTTTTTTTCTCATTCATTTAAGGTATTTTTTTGTTTAACTGAAACTTGTGCACAGTCATTTTAGCCACATCTGCTTTCTAGAAAATATTCTACCCACTCTTCAGGAAGTGGCTAAAATATGATAACCCCAAGATCAGACAGGTTTAAGGGGAGATCTTTAAAACACTCATGTGCTCAGCTATGCAAATAAGCACCTGTGGAATTTTTAGTAAAAAACCTTTTGAAAACTCCAGGAGAATCCACTTGTATCTTTAGAAACCAAACAACTTCAAGGCCAGAAGTCTTCTTTGAGGGTTAGTGTCACTACTTACATTGGAAGAAGCTTGAAAAGTCACAAGCCTGTTCACTGGCCATTGTTTATGATGCACTGAGGTTGCTCAGGTCTCTGAGTAACTGGACAGTTTTCCTGGGATTTTTCCTTCAGCAACATCTCATGTGCTGGTCAACACAGACCAGCACGGTCTTTGCAAGAGTGGACACAGAATATTTCATGGCCAACTCAGATGTCAAAGAAAAGAGACAGCAGTGGCAGAGGCCTAAGCACAGACAGGAATTTTGGGGAATCCCAATAGCCAGGCAGAGCAGTGAAGGCTGCCCAGAACAGTACAGGGACCAAAACACAGGGATGGAAAAGTCTTAACTGCCTTAATTTTTGGACACATAAAGCAATAAGATTTCATACCCTTAGTGCAGTATTATATATTGTATATTTATTATATATGTTGTGTTAAGTTATGTATCCCACAGCCATGGTATAAAGTTTCTTATGTTCCAGAGAGGCAGCTTGTATATGTGCATGGTAGGATGTGAGGTTTTAAGGCTGACTGTAAAGTGGCAGAGAGGAACTGGCAGAGAATAACATGAGAGGATGTTCAGTGATGCTGCCCATGGGAAAGACCTAACAGCAGAAAGGATATGTGCACAGAGGAGAGTAGATCAAAGGCAGTATGTGTGTAGTTATTAATAAAATGTAGAGGAAATAATGAAATCTAGGAAAGACAGGGAATTCTGAGGAAGTATTAGAACCCATGAACATTAAAGACATATGGAGCATTTTAAACATACCACAGTTAATCACACTAAAGGGTAGGGATTGAAAAGAATGCAAACAATTTAACCACGTGAGGGTAGGTTAAATGAGCTGAGGGTGAAGACCTGAGAATGGGTATAGTTATACTCAGAAACACAAAATCAGGCCTAGCTCTCAGATCTGTGCCCCTGCCTGAGCCCCAGCAGCATTTCAGGCAAGTCCCAGGCACTCAGCATCCCACCAGACCTTTGGTTTCCAGGTGAGCTCTACTAACAATGGAATAACTTTGCAGTAGTACAAAGCACACAGGACAGGGTACTTAAAAATAAAGTGTACCATCTCTGCTTTCATTTTGCCACCAGTATTTTGGCTATCCTGCTGAATTCCCATAAGGTTAATAGCAAAAAGTTATTTGTGGGAGATGGGTAGCAATAAGTGGAAGAATGCAAGAGTCTACACTGCAGCATCGCTGAACATTAGTGAGTTTTTGGCAGCATCCACAACTACTTGCATACGAATCCTTACAGATACATTTTTTACAATTTATGTACCAAGCCTTGGAAAGTTTGAGCCCGTAGCTATTTAAAGAAAAGATCCCAGCTGATCAGTGCCATGAAGTCTTCAGTTACTGTTACATATTTTAGGCAAAAAGATAATTTCTTAGAATTTTTAGCGATTCTATAAAATAAAGCAAATTGCTTCCGCTTGACAGATGCCCAGCTGAAAGCCAAGTGAACTTTCTTCTTTCTGTACAGCCAAATAAGGCCAGCAAGGATAATAAACCAGTAGTGGTTAAAGTTGTGTACATTGGTTTTAGCTTGACTAATCTTTTTGATTTAAAAGACATGGTGAGGACTGTTTTAAGTTATGGCTCATGATGCCCATCCAACATACAGCAGTTATTCTAAACATCTTTTTGAATCATTTACTGTGACTGTTTTCAAAATGGGAAAGGCATTTAATTCTCTCTATTTTATGTATTACTGGTGTGAAACACTTTATGTTTCCAGCTTAGATGCCCAGGTGAAAAAAAAAAGGTATTTTGAATATATGGTGTCGGTCAGAATTGGATCCTTTAATGAATTTTCATGAACAAAAAGGCATAGATTTGTAAAATAAAGTCCCTTTCTTAAAAATCCTAGTACTCCAAAGTTAGAAGAAGATCTGAAGATTTACTAATGGAAAAATAAACTAAAGTACAAGAATAGAAGGAGGAAATGCATATTGTAAATTAGTCTTCATTACCATGACATGTTTCATCCTGGGAAGAATGTGATGGTCAATTTTTATTTCATCATTGCAGCAATTTTAGGTTTCTTTTTGGTATTAATGCATTTTTTGGCAGATTCTTGATTTATATGAAATCGTTACAACAGAGGTTAGAGCTATGCTAGCACTTACGGTACCAGATACAGTATATAATTTTTACTTTTTCTTAGGTGATAAATTTTTTCCAGTCAGCATTGGCACTCACAAGTAAATGTATGGCTGGTGATCAGTAGCAGTGCTTTTTAAAACTGTATTATAAACATATATTCAGTCAATCGGTAGCCACATTTTCACAGATAGCTAAAACCAGTTCAGTTTGGGACTATGTGTATTTAGAATGCTTGACAGACTACAGCATCATTGCATGAACCTGCTATAAATAATATGCATGCCACCTTCTCCAAACAATAATTGGTATTCATACAGAATCAAATTCTACATTTGATCGGGAGAACTGGAAGATGCCTAATGCAACAATCACAAAATTATGTCAAAAGCATCCTCGATGGCATTCAAGTAAATAGAACCAACTAACTAGCAAGTGGAATGGAGAAATGGTCAAAACTGAAGGTCAGATAGGAGATCCCTGTCCAATTCAACAGTCTGAGTGTTTTGCAGAATTGGTAGGAATGATAAACTAATGGGATTTTGTGGAGCAGTAAGTTATGCACTGCAAAGCTTATTGCAATACAGCTGAACCCCCACGCTGGTGCTGTCTGAGCACTGGTGGGGCAAAACCCAGGGAGGAGGCCTTCAGCAAGCTGGGACACAGGAAAACCAGAGAGTTCAAAACAGGGCTGTCTTAGCTGGTATTTCACTATTGCCTAAAACGATTATGTAGGGATTGCAGAAGGGTCCCACCTGCACGGTGCTGCTGAGCCCTCTGAGCCCGCGCAGCCCTGCCTTGTGCACCAGCGCCTGGGGTGCCCACTGCAGGCGGAGAGGTACCAAACCTGCCCCCTTCTAGCTACAGGATATGCAAACAGCACAAATCAACAGCATAAACATGAAAGGTCACACTGAATTAGGAAGCTGTGGTGAGCCACCAACAGCTGAAAATGAAAAGCAGTTCAGTAAATATCTGGGATGCTCTGTGTTCCTCAGTTTACTTTGTTCCTCAGCTTCCTCTAGGAACCTTTTAAAATCCCTTGTCCTCTCCACACACAATTTTACAACCACACTCCCCAACTGTTTATTGTAAACTCTTAAATCTCTACATTCAGAAAGTCAATTTAGAGAAATAAGTTTGTGCATTAAAGACTTCCTACGACACTGATACCTGCTTTTTATTTATCAACAGGTAAATCTACTGGAGTAGATTTAGGACTGGAGTTCAGTCTTACAGAAGGTGAGGAGAATATGTCCATTCCATCAAAATTTGAATGAATTTTGAATAAAGAAAGACATTGTAATATTGAGATGTACAAAAATAGATTAGTTTACTTACGTGCACAGGATAGACTGGTCTTCTCGATCTGTGAATAAAGAAAAAAAATCCATTAATTAGGGAAAATGGCTGTCCTGACAGAAGCACTTATATTTATAAGGTTTTACACTGAACAGCCTAGACCTTCCAAAATCTGTCAATCCATGATTAGTCAAAAGTACTGGGTTCATATCTTATTTAATTTGCCCTTGCATTTAAATAACCATCTCTAATGGAAATATTTTGTACAAAAAATGAACAAAAGGTTAAGAGTTCAAAAATATTTTTTGTAAATTCCATTAGAGATGAGCTGTAATGAGGACAGCAAAAAGATCAGGCTCTCTATAAGAAGATTATAACAGAAAATTTCAAACCTGAAACTCAAGTTTTTACTTCGCTTATGAAGTATGGCTAGCAGCCCACTTGAGACAAAGTCTGGACAGATAAGGCATCAAAAACTAGAATGTTTTAAGCTGGTCATGCAAAGCTTTGAATTTTGAAAACAGAGAAGTTCAGATACCTGAATAATGTACTCTCTATTTCATTTCAGAGACAACTATTATCAAGAGGACAAGTAACTTCTTTGAGATGTCCTCCAAAGAACAAGATAAAACAAGATACTTTATATATTTTACAAAAGCATGTCAACAAGTACATAAGTATTCTTCATGTTTTTTACTATGAACAGGACTATCAAACACATTTTGGATCAAGATTTATAAAAAGGTGGGCCAAAATCTCCATTTCTGCTATGTGAGGCATGTCAGAGGTTTCTGAGCAGCAGAGTCCAGTACACTGTAATGCTGCAGGAAGGTTTAGGATTACATCCTAGCTCCATAACCTGCTCTTGTTGCGTTCCTCCTTACTTATACTTTTGGAGTTGGAGTTTCTCTTTACCTTCAGAACTTTTACACAGAATTTTCTACCAAAAGGCTCATCTCTAGGCTGTGAAGGACAATGAACACCCACTGAGGTTTCATAATGTGCTCCACAATGCTAAACTATTTTGTAAAGCTCCATTGAAGCGAGACTTCCAGGAAAGTCTGTGGTAATGGGAGGCTTTACAATTTGCCCTCTATGTAAAGATGCATGACTAGCGTGTTGCTGTGATCAGTTCTGAAGTAGAACAACTTTTTTCACTGTGGGGATGGTCAAACATTGGGACAGGTTGCTCAGAGAGGTGTGGTATCTCCAACCCTGGAGCTATTTGGAAGTAGATTTGAACAAGGCTCTGAGCAACCTGCCCTGGTATTGAAGTTGGCCCTTCTTTAAGTGAGGCTGTCACAGACTGCCTTTCAAAGACTGTTGAAAAATATTCTGACTTAGAAAATAAATCCCCAGCCAGGTCAAACACATTTTTGAAAAGTGTGCATAGTTTACAAATCTGAGACTTGAGGCAGATAGTTAAGGTAAGTGTTTCTGTATGGTTTGGCATTATTTATCAAATGCAGAGCTACCATTAGCCCAGTGGAGCCTCTGGTCATCAGTTAAGACATGAACTCCTCCTCCTTTAATTCAATGTGTGGGGTCATTTGCAGGGCTACCTATCTGATTGCTTACCCCCAATTGCTGACCCTGTATGTAATAAATACCATGAGATAAACAAGCTTTCTGTACTGTGTAAAGATAACGGAGATAAATTTGACCTATTAATCTTGCAAGTTGTAATTGCTGCCTGGACCACAGCCAGTCTAGGAAAAGCAGTAGAGGATTCTGCTATCGCTTGGATTGATACTAAACAACCGTTTTACTCCCAGTTCCTCAATAGCTATAACATTAACTGCTTTATTGATCACTCACACAGCAAACGGTTCCACTTAACTGCTTTATTCGGTAAATTGGTGCAAAATGACTCATTACATTTCTATTGGAGATACTTGTCAGCAATCAGCACAGCAGGACTCTTCCACATAAACATTTGGGAAGAGAGGTGCTGTGAGCCATGTTTATTTTTCACTGCAGGATACGAGCTAGGATTTCTTTTAAGTTAAAAAAGTGAGAACACGGCAGAATTTTTGCTAAAAATACACTGTTGTGTAAATAGAAACCATGGGTATATATTGATATTGCATCACAAATCCATAAATACGATAAAGAAAATAAAAGTGACTCCTTGATACAGAGTTGCCAGTGGAATTTCTGAGCTCAGGGAACATTAGAAAAAGTTGGTCTCCTCCAAGCCAAGTATTTTCTCACTTGTCTTTGCTGTCCATTGCTGCCCTTCTTTTGCTCCGCAGTAAGTGAAAAGCCCCTCCTGAAGGTATCTCATAAACTGGCCTACCACAGTGGTTTGCATGAGTGCATGCATATGGGCAGCTTTGCTGAAATGCAAGACCAGAAGAAGGATTAGGAAGGTCAGAATTTGCACCAAGTGCTCTTTGGGATAGTGAACAGGCTGTGCAAGCCAAGCCTGAGTTACTGTATTTCTTTAGACTCGATCAGCCCAGTCCTGCATGCAGTTACAGGGAACAAATCCCACTGAAATGGGAATAAGAGGGAAAGGAGGGAACAGTGGGTCTTTGGCCCTGGAAGGACTGAAGCTGAAAGCAGGGACAGCTGGGTGGTTGCTGGCTCTCCAAGGATGCCTTCTGGTGAAGCAGCACTTTGTGACTCTGAGTGACAGCAACTTGCTTCAGGACTAGTGGGGGTTCTTGGAAGGAAAATCAAAATTATTTATTTGCTTTCAGCTTTCTCTTGTAGTCTGAAAGGCTTCCAGGATTGGACCTATGTGATTTGCCTGTTCTCTGTAGGTGAACAACCCCATGGCATTCTTGCAAGCTTCTCTCTTGGTCACTGGATTTATCCCCTTCTAACTGTCCTTGTGTTTGGCAGCCATATGAAGTCTCGAAGTTCTCAGCCCTGCGTTGCTGAACTGTGTGGCCTGTCCTGCAAAACCTCATGCTGACAAACTGTTCTGTCTACATTCATGGAGGGAGAATTCCAGACGTTACTCTGTTTCCTTCAGCAGTTCTAACAAATTGCAAAGGTAAGAATGAAATGTATCAGGAAATCTAATCCTATTCTGTTATGACTTTAGCTGCAAATACTGGTCTCATTTATTTCAAGGGCTCTCCTGTTCGATTACTCCTATTTCTGTTCTGGAATGTTTTATTTTATATAGGAAGGACTGTGCCCTATTTTGGGAGTCTGCAACTTTATGTGGGTAGATCTATCAGAAGAGAATGACTTGCACGAATAAAACTCCTTAAACATAATTCCTGGGGCTTAAAAAGTAACAAAATATGTCTTCTAGATTCCAGTGTCTTTTTGGTTAATGCCTTTTTAAAAAAATTGACATTACCTGGAAGACTATCATATCCACCCCCTCTATGTCTATATTAGATGTTTTGGACATTTCAAAATTTTCTCCTCAGTTTTTAATAGCATAGACATCTACATTTACATTCTAAACCCCACCAGCTTTCCTAAACATGCAGTTGGCTTTTTTTTTTTTCCTGAATCTGCTTAGCTTTATCACCAAACACCTCCAGATTGCTCATAAGAATCATATGCCCCTCTGTTCTTGATAGACCGGCTAGCTCTGCTTAATCACAAACAAAATCAGATGGTTTATCACAATGAAGCAGCAAGTTGGCAGCTTTACCATAAAAGGAGAAAACCAGGCTGAAACTCACTTACTGCTTCTTTACATTTGCTAATAACGACACTGCCTAAAGGGGACATTTCTGTACAGTCTTGCTAAGGACACAGTAAACATATGGTTTTTCACAGCAGCTTCATTTTCTAAGATCTTGGGAACTATGTTTCCCTCCCATACCTCCCAGTAACTACCAGGTTGTTTGTTTTTCCATCTTTAACTCAAGCTTGCATAAAAATGGCTTTGCAGAAAATAGATAACCTTCCTGAATCTGCAGAAAGCCATAATACATCTTCTCCATGATGACTTATTGCCAGAGAACCTAAGCCTACCCATTCACATGAAAGCTTTGTATCTATTACTACTGCTACATAACCTGACTTTTCACATTTGTACTGTTTATCACTTATTTGCTGCATGCAGGGCAGATGGCAGCAGAATTACTCATCCTTACTGGACTGGTGTCTCAGCTCCATCAACACTGGAAGCTGGCAGTGCTGCAGGAAGAATTCATCCACCCACCTCCAGCTCCTCTTCCCTGGCCTGCACTGCCCTCTCCTTGCTTTGTGACCAGCATTCATGCAGCCACACTGTGCCCCAGGAGGGGGTGACCCACTTTAATTCAGTGAAAAGCAAAGGATGGTTTTCACCTGGAGCAGTTTTGCGTCATGACTGCATGAAGACTGGTGCTGGCAGTGCAACAGTCAGAACGGGGGTCAAGCCCTTCGTATGGCAGCTGTGCCACTGGGGAGCTACTTCATCCAAAACACAGGAGAAAGAGGTGGGTACAGAAGCACAGGGTGATTTTTTATGATCACACCTCTAAGTGTAGTCATAGTCAACTAGCTTGTCTGTAAAGACAGTCGGTGGGGCCCAGTTCAGTGTGGTAGCTCCTGGGGACAGATATACACACACAGTGCTCTCATGGAACATTCTTATATTTGTTATATTCTCTTAGTCTTATAGATTAAAGAAAACTAAAGTAGACAAAGTTTATTCTTGCTCTGGCTGGAAATGAGCATCAGTGACTGTGCCTGGGCAACAATCATACTGCATTAGGTAACCCGTAGATTCAACAAGACATCCAGCACCCCAGTTTGAGCATGAGACAGCACGACTGTGATTTGTAAAGGGGTTTAAGGTGCTCAGACCCACTTGAAACAAGTGGAAATTTTTTCTCTGCCCAGCCAACATCTCTGTTAATTCCCATGTCCTGTGAGATGTCAGCTTTTCTGCGTATTTGGAAGAAAGTCCAAATATCTGATTTCTGTTAACAGTGGCTAAGTGTTATTACCGGAACAACTTTGATGTGACTTAAACATCATCCCTAATGAATACATTAACCAAGTAAGTCTCTAAAGCAGAGGAGGAGTGCAGTGTGCACACCTCATGTTTTTTGCTGGATGTTTGTGCCAACAGAGGAGAGGGTGAGAATGGGAATGGCTGTGATTCCCCGATGATGAGCCTGCAATAGGACCAGCGATCTGCAGACACTGAGGCTTGATTCACTGAAAGATAAAGGTTCCCCAAGACATCTGAACAAGCTGATTGCTCTTGGCTGAGAGACCCTGGTCATGAAGTACCAGAATGTAATTCTTCAGTCTCATGAATCTAAGATATATTTTACTTTGGCAAGAAGAAACTATGCAAGTTTCCCAGATAAGAAGCAATACTGAAATTTCACAAGGAAAACATTCAGTGCCCTGATCCATGTTTATGAGTAAGGATTTTTGTTTCTATTCCATTTGCAAATATGCTTACAAAAAACCATGAAACTCTTATGTTTATATGTGTTGCATGCACACACACACAATCATGGTGACGCCCACTTTTACCACTCCAATGTGAATATAATTTGGCTAAATAACTAGAGTTATTTTGAGGTTTGGTTTAGTTTTAGGAACAAAACATGAGTACATTTTTACAAACAAAAGCACAGCTTTAAAACCAGCTGGGGCCCTCTTCAGAGATGGAGAGACTCCAAAATGGCATGTGCAAGTAAATAAGCAAGTAAAGCGTGGGTGTCCTGGGCTTGTGATGCGGGCTCTTGTGGGACTGCTCCCTGGCTGCTGTGCCAGCTGTGCGTGGTTAGGATGGGAGGCGCTGGAAGAGCATTCTCTTAAAGATTCAACTGATGATCTCTTCCCTTCTCTTTTCTTTCTGCTTGCTCTCCCCCTTGTCTCTGCTGTCAAGGAGAATTCCTTGCAAAGGGAGCACATGAATAATAAGGCATAAAGCTTCCCCAAGAGTTGGTAGGGCCAGGAAATTATTATGAGTACCAAAAAAATGAATAAAAGAAGCATACACTCTTGCTGCCTCCTCCTCCCAGCACCCAGCCTGAAAGTCACAGCTGAACCCAGGCTGTTCTAGGTGCAGTTAATAACCACAGTGAAGGGCAAGCCAGCTCTAGTGCCCTCACTGCTGCTTGGGAGAGCATGCCGTGAAGAGCAGGAGAGAATCAGAGGAAGAGTGAAAGAGGTCTTCATGCTGCTGGGATCAGGCTGATCTATGCTGATACTAGTTTCATGTTCAGCAGAAAACTCATGTACTGTCAGGCCAGAACAATTCTCCTGTTTCAGCATAGGCTTGTAGTATTATGTTTTTTTGTTTTTCTCTCTTTCCTGCAGATAGCTTATAGCCCTTTTCTGGTTGTTTTGCCCCACCCCATTTTTAGGGACAAGTAGCAGTATTCTGCACATCTGAATGAGAACACAGCTAATGACCTGCAGGAGCCAGAAGCTTCTTGCAGAGGTCCCCTGCAAGGCTTGCTGCTTAAATAAAGGATCTGAGGAAAGAAGATTGCTTTGACTTCAGGGCTGGCTTTGAGCCCTGGACAGTGCTAGATGCAGAGCACAGGAGATGATCTAGAAGACAGATACATCACTGTGGCTTAGTGGGATGAGCTTATGCCAAGTAAGTTTCTTATAATTGTGGTTACATAAAAAATTATATTTACTGAATCACGTTATTTTAGAAGAACCTGCCCTCTCAGTCCTAAACATATTTTACATGCCTGTGTTCATGAATAACTCTACTATTACAGTAGGGAGGAAGGTCTGTTTTCTTTTATTGTTGCTTTACTGATCCTCCTCTGCCGCACTGTAGCTCTGCCTTCTGGGGTGCCCTCAAATAAAGGAACTGAAATAGCTCCAGAAAAGAAATGTCACATAAACCCTAGGAATAAAAAAGGTTGATATTGTGAAGCAGGTACCTAGTTCTTTGGGTTTAGAGTTGAATTAACTATATTTCAAACTCTTATATCTGAAAATGTAGGATTCTAAAGTTAAGAACGCAAGATATAATTAGGTAATCAATTTATGTAGATAATCTTCAGGAGTTTAATCTTCAGCAGTTCTAAGAATTTCGTTATCTGGATTGTTTTGTTGGTGTTACAGTTAGTACATACGAGCACTCAGGACTTTTTTTAGGGAACAGAAGAACTGTTTTGATGCCTTTGATATCAGTCACAATTGGTGTGTGTTTATGTGTATACATATATATATTGCTTGCACCAAAATGACAGGACTTTGATTATATTTTCAGTCAGTAGAAGTCTGCCTGGGGCCAGGCAATTACACTTCTGTGGGTTCGATGGCCTGGCACACACACATAAGATGATCTTTTGTGGGGAAGGTCTTTGTCTAGTCTAAATCTTGGTTTAGAAAATAGCAACTGACTATGATATGCCAAACTGACTCTTTGTAACTTCTAGTAAATTAATCAGATTTGTATTTCAAGTAGGACAAGCACAGGAGTACCGTAATCCCTGTGATTAGGAAGTGCTGTACACCTGCAGAAATACTGTGCAATTTCATTTGCATAGTCAGATAAAGTGCATAGTGGTTTTGAATAGATTAGTTTCTCTGAAACAATCACTGTTCTGTGTATGTATGTAAATATTACAAATCAATACCGGGTACTAATCTAGCTGCTAAACTGAAATTTTGAGATCCTGTTTATTGTTTTCACCAGTCTTTAAGCTCCAAACTGGGGAGCCCTGAACTTTAGGGTCAAGCCTGTGAACCTTCCTGAGCCAAAGTTACTAGCCAGAATATCTGCAGGATCAGGCTCCTAATGAGCGCATTTAAATTTCAAAGCATTCTGTAGAGTCCTGGTTTCCTGGAGCACCTGAGGTCTGTGAGATGGCAGCCAGTCACACCCCTGTAGTCTGTAGTGTTGCAGCCTCATACTTCCATCACTATAGCTTTTTCATCCCTAAATTATGATTTTTCCTTAGAGCAAAAGCCCCTCAGTCTGTCAGTAGTGACTGCAGAAGGAGGAGAGCACTGTGAATTTCAAAGGTTTTGTTTTTACCGTTTGGGGCCTGACTGCTTTCCCATTGCTGCTCCTTGCAGTTCTTGTTAGAAAACAGAGCACATCTCAACTCAGGGCTCCAAAGCACTGGACTGTAATGAAAGTAGCCCCAAAATATATTTTGAATTTGCTTTGCTAGGGGGGGAGAAAGAGAGAGAGGAGCAACACGGACAGATCCAGCAGTGCTAGCAGCTAACTTTGGAATACTCTCTGCTGGTAGAGAGGGAGCATTTTCCATGCCCGTATTTGCCAAAACTATTTGCTTGACTTTGAAACCTTCCCACATGCCTCAACACAGATGGGTAAAAGGATTGTTTTTCCTTTTTGAGTCACAGTGTTTGTGGACTGCCGTTCCTGCCAAAGAATTTCTCTGAAACTTCTAGAACGCCTGTGTCACCCTCCATAACAGATCTTTTCTGGCTGAGCTCCTTGCAAGAACGCATGTGGAGTTATAAGGTGTTTTCTCCCACGTTAGCGGGCAGCAGTTTCTAAGAACTGCAGCATTAAACTTGCCTACCTTGCAGCATGCTCCTGTAGGCTGTGTCCGCGATAGCATAGATGTGGGGTGGCATCTCGTGCCTCTTCTTTCCTTTGTACATGTCGATAATCTTCTCGGAATAAATGGGCAACTGTTTGTATGGATTTATCACAACGCAGAAGAGACCTGAATAAGTCTGCAAGGAAATTAGAATAAAAAACGGAATTAATATAATGTGCTCTGTCTAGTCTGGGAAACACAGGCATCAGCTGCATTAAACTAACAGGATTTTAGCAAATAACATTCTTCTGTATTCTGTGTAACAAATGAAGCAGTGATTTCTGAGTGTACGTGTATGGGTGGTTTCCAAGTGCACAAATAATTGTTTCCAATAAGCAGACTGCTAGAAAGTATGTGAGTGCAGCAAGCGGTAGAAACACCATGATCTGATGTTAGAGCTTCTTGACTTACTTTCAGTACATAGTGAATCACCCTTATCTGTGGTGATGTAACAAATGTAATAATTCATAATATTTCTTTATGTGTATTTTCATTCCAGAGTATGTCCTCTGCTCAGGTAGGTGTCAAATTTTGTTAACTGAAATCCTAGGTAGGAAGCTTGGATTAATGCTAGAAGTTTTTTTTTAAAAAAGATTATATGAACACCACATAACAATAATGACTGATGAGAGTCCTTGAAAAGAATTACTCAAGTTCCAAATAGATGTCTTAACAGAATAGTCATGCCTTCACTACATGACTCTTTCTGTAGGAAATGTAAAGAAAAATGTGGTTTTTGTTTATAGTTTAATGAAGGTATTCACATAAAAATATATACATAAACAAACGAGAACATTGGCTACCAGATTGCTGTTCATCCAGGTTTTTTTAGTTGTGTTTTTAATTTTCCTTCATTTCGGAATGCTCCAGCTATTGAACTGGAGCAGAAATAATAGCATATGATAGTAGATAGTGAGCCATATTTCACAAACAGTTACTAAAAGTAAGCAATTTGCAAGGGTTTTTCACTAAAAAAAAAAAAAGCCCCACCTCAAAATAAAAAATTACGAAGTTATGAGATTATAATTCCAAGGGTATTGTTATATTTAAGATGGCTATGGCTGTTAGTTTTAAAACTGTGTCAGTTAAAAAAAACCCTGAAATAATGAAATGACACTCTTTCTGACTTAGGCATAAGTGGTTTTGGATATTTTTTTTTTTTTTAATGCCATGCTGTGTGAACGAGTGCTTTGTGGCGGGCAGTTGCTGCTGTGCCTCACTCTCAGGGCTGTGCCCAAGGATGGGTCAAGCTGCCTGGGTTCCACCCTAGGAAGCACTGCAGCACAGGACTGTACAATGGCATCTGGGAGGCTTGGCTCTGGGCGCAGGGATTGCCCTTTCCTGACCATAATAGGAAATGGCACAACACAGTCTCGGTACAGCCTGAGCTCTTTATACGGTATTCAGCAAACACGGCGAGAGCATCCGTCAGCCTCCAGCAGCGAGGAGCAGGGTGGGTGCTCCACGCTGAGCAGGAGAAGGTTTGGGGTGCTCTGGGTGGTGATGAAGACCTCTCCTACTGTTTCAGGTTGTGACTGTGTCACCATAGTCTCAAGTCAGATAACAAGAAAATCAAGCTCAAGATCTTCGCCACCTCTCAATATCCCCAAGCTAAAACTCTTGATGTGGAAGGTAGATAATTACTGTGATGGATTTTCATTGACACTGGAGTTCAGAATGAAACTGTGCTAATCGTGTCAAAATTAACTGTAGTGCTGCTGGGACAATACACTTGAAAAATGACAGTTTTTTGTCCTAGAATGACCACCAAGGCCCTTAAGGAAAGGATAACACGGTCTTTTTTTCGGTAGCAATAGATTTACTGTATGCACTCAACTAATCACTCCCAAACAAGTAAAATAATAGGAGAGTAAATTTCAAATTCAGAAAATTTAGGCCCCCTTCCCTGAGATTTCTAGGCATTTGTTTGACTTGCCACATGTAGAGCTGTTTGCACACCCAAGCAGACAGTAACATATCTTTGAAGAGCTAACTTTGAGGCACAGGAAGCAGGTTATTAAGGCAGGGCAAAAGCCTGAGCTGATGAAGTTCAGGAATCCCCATTTCTAACTGGACTGGGACCGATACCATCTCTCACCTTGGGAAAGTTAACCAAGACCTCTTGGTTTCACCAATTGTAGTTCTAGGTATCTGCTTTGCAAGGATTTGGGGAAACCAGATTGATATATGTGATGTTTTGAAGATAAGCGAGCCAGTTGGCTAAGCATGTGATTGAAAGGGGGGGGGAAGTTGAAGTTTCTGTGCCTTAAATCACTCTCCTTGAGGCACAGTCTATCCAGAGAGGGGGACCCCCAGCTGTGTCTCTCCCTAGAGGGTCTGGAGGCAGAACATTATTTGAAGTATCTCAAGGATAGTGTCCATAGGAGTGCTGAGCTTGTGTATCTCTTTGACAGCCAGTGCTGATGGGTATTTAAGAGTGACTAGCACAAATACACACATTTACAGTGTAAATGCCTAGATCTGGGCAGAAGAATCCCACCTCTGGTTCCAGTATGCATATATAGTTTTCTGTATTTAAGAAAGCATTTTGCACTGTTAGGCAAAGACTGAATTAGTGGCGCCTATGAATACAGGCACAAGAAACTTGATTCCACTCTCAAATCCACTGAAGTTGCATTGCTATTTTATTGATGTTTATATAATCATTTTTGGTCTAATTTGTGTGTGGACAAGGCACATTCTGTTTGCTCTGAGCAATGTGAAACATGAGTTAGTGGCAACGCACTTCTTGCCCTTCTTTCTTAATTATCTGTGATGAAGGAAAAGGCCAGTGTACGGTCACTTTGTGAATTTCTGCACTGAATCTTTTTATTTAATAATATTTAGTATAAATGCAAGGGACAGATGATTTGATCCACCAGGAGACGGTTGTTTACAGTTAGTTTTGCAAGTGGATGAGACTCATTGTGTTTAGATGGCCCCTATTTATTTTTTTTTAAGAGGTATGACAGTATCTAGTAGGGCAGCACCGTGTAAGGCTGGAGACTTTTAAACAAGTTTTAGTTACTGAAAATACTAATAACTTGTTGGAATACAAGTCCAAATAATTTCTTTATAACTGCTAATTTACCTCCATCTTAAAATCTAGTCTCTTGAAAAAGAAAACTTTATTTCAGATACACTGCCATTTTTGTCTCCGTTAAAAATTCTTTGATTTCTGATTGCATTATCCACTTTTGGAAATTAATTTCCTCCTCCTGTAGAAAGTGGAACTTCCACAAAAAATCCACAAAGTAAACATAGTAGAAATCCTGGAACAGAGCACCAGAGTGCTGCTGAGAACACCAACAACAAAGAAATAAACCCCACACATTTTATCCCACTATTCTTCTACTAATTCTTTTTAGATCTTGCAACAATGCAGAACACTTTCAGAAAAAGTCTATTTTAGTAACTAATGCTGCGTGTTCTGACATAATAGCACATAATTCCATATGTTCACCTGCAAACTTAAAATCCAGTAAACTCAAATACTGAAAATATGAAAAGTCTAGCTGCTTTCAGGAAGCTTCATGATGAGCATTTTAGTACATTCCTGAAGGAAAGATCTTCAGTTTAGCTCTTTGAAGTTATGCGTAACAATTAAATAGTTCCTTTGTGGTCCTATATATAACTATCTTATTTTCTGCTTAATTTCCTACTTTCCAATTTAGAATTCATCATATTAATAATGAGAGGTCTACTCCTGCTTCTAAAACCTTGTTACTCAAGCTCTGTACTTTCTTTTCCCTCATCAGTGGTCTGTCCTGCAAGTAAAATTTTCACAGATTGAAACTGTAGATTACTTTTCTGCAGCACAGCGTAGGGATCCTCCATGTAAAATCAAAGATAACAGCTAAGTTCCATGAAAACTTTCTGTGCTTTCTTACTGTGCAGTTTGCTAACTGTTGATGCAGATAGATTACAGAGTTATTAATGTCAAAATATGCTTGTGTTAATATACTTGTGTGGACTGGAAAACAGAATACTCTTGGCCCTAATTCACATGAACACAGAAAAGATTATAATTTATCCAGGCTTGTCTGAACTGTAAATTGACCAACAAGAGGGGGGGAAAAAAGTTTTGATGGGTGCATGACTTTGATTCAGTAACACGGTGGTGCATATGAGTACTCTCACTTGAATTCCAGTGGGTTTATTCATTTATTCAAACATAAGGTTTTACTCAAGCACCCACCAAACCAGAACTTGTCAGCTGCCTTTCAGTGGGAGTTTTGCCTGAGAAAAGACTGCATGATTTGGCTTTTCCGTATGTTCTTTTTGCAGTTTACTAGAAACTTGTTCAGGTTGACATTGAAGTTAATTCAAAAGTCCCTATAGATTTTTTTCTTTTTTTTTTTTTTTTAACAGCAGGACTGAGGTGGTGTTCAGCTATCAGAAAGTACTTTTCAAACCAATGATATCCCTTCAGAATTAGCAAGTTTTGGGGAAGAAACCTTCATGTGTTTTAATTTAGTTAAGTAAAGAGGCAATTATTAAAGAAGCAGGAGAGTCATGGGGAATAAAGTGAACTAAATACATTTTTTGTTTAGGATGACATTACTGTGGGTTTAGTACTTGCATGGCAGTGTTACATGCATGTGTAACGTGTTACACCCCTTGGCAGTGGGTGGAATCCACTCGTTTGTGACGGGACATAGTAGCATGCAATGGCAAATGCCATATGCATGTTTGATTCTACTTACATAAATTAAACCTGAGAAGTATCTCTCCCTTAGATTGTGCAGCACTGAAGCTTCGTTGAGGCAAGTCAGCTCTGCCATGTCCTCCACTTTGGAGAACTTTGGAGGGTTCATCTTCTGGATGTCATCCTTGCTCAGTGTCACTTTCTTTCCATTTTCTGCCAGTTCAACTGTCACCTCATCCCCTTTCTCTTCCTTGATACTTGCTGCTTCAAATCCATGTTTCTCTGATGGAATCCAAACCAGTCTCTTTGCTGACCAGTCAGCCTGGGCAAGTGGGTTGTTAATGAAGTTTTTGTCCACAAAGAGGAATTTCTCATCATCACTGAGAGCTTTTTGAGCCATTTTGATTCAGTAGACACCTGTTGAGCAAGCAAAATATTTTGCTTTAAAGGGAGGCAAATGTGGAGACGTTTCAGGCAAAACACATTTGTCAAATCTGCCATGTGGTAAATCCAAAGTGCTATAGGTCCTGTCACATATCTCGCATTTCCATGCAGATACTTTTGGGTACCATCTTAGATACCTTGGAGTATCTGTGTTTGGATTCCCATTCCTTTGTTATTGTGTCTGAAATCACCTAAGTCAAAAGCTTCATGGCACTGAAACAAATGACGACACCTGGGCTTATTACTTTATGTTGTACTGAAGATCAGAGAGAAAAGTAAGGTGTAACTAATGTCTGTGCAATGCGACTGTCAGGACTGTACCAAGACTACCAGCTGAACAGCTTCCTGCAGCCTCATTTATTGCCCATCACAAAGTTAATTGAATTCGGATACATATAGAATTTCTTATCACCCAAATACTGTTGAGTGCATACTGAAATACCAGTGCAATAATGAAATAATTAGTGGAAGAGCACTTCCCAGGCTGTGCTCTAGAAAGGGCAGAAATGAACTTTTCTTGCAGAGGACTATTTCCGATCACTCTAATACCATTTAATTTGGAGAAGAGTAAGGTTAAGAAAAGGTCAAAAGGAAAAACAGAAAAAAAATTGTTTTCAGTACTGGTGATGAAGGAGAAGTAATTTAGAGTTATCCCCTTCCCATGGTTCAGCAGTGGGAGCTGATCATTTATGCAGGGTAAACGTCTACCACATGAGAGAGAATAGAACAAGCCTGGAAACTGCATCAGCTATTAGATAGTCTGAACCACGATGCTCAAATTGGAAGGATGATACATCTGTGTCATGCAGTTGCACATGGATAAAACAGCATTGTGCAGTCGCACTTGGATAAAGCAGCTGGATGTGTCTGCTCTCTAGGTGAGAGCAATGGGAGGGTTTTGGCTGCTTTGCACCGTGTTTGGGAGGGAGGAGGCAGCTTCTTTCCGGCCCTGGCCTTTGGAAGTTAGGATGTAGCTGCAGGATGTAGCTGTACTGGTAATGCTGGAGCTTTTGTAAGTGTTCTGTCCTACGGGAGACACAGCTCTAAATGAGGAAAGGAATAAACAGAGGACTTCTTGTGGTTTGCTACAGGGCAGGAAAAAAGTGGTGCTAATCAGGAAACCTGCCATGCAGTGGAGCAGAGAGGGGAGCTGGGGAGGAGCAACACTGGGGAGCAGGGAAGAGTGTGCGCCCAAGAAAAACATCTCTAGGAGACAGAGGCTGTTTCATTTCCTTATTGAGAATCAGTTTAATATTTACAGCATTCAAACAAACATGAATCTTGAGGGAGCCTGGAGAACTGACTGCTAAAGATGTCAGCAATCAACCCATAAGCAGAATGATATTTGTAAAGACCAAGCTCTGTGGTATGTAGCCAAATGGACACCCTGTGCTCTGGGAGTATCAGAGATTGGTTTCCAAATATTTGTCCCTGAAGCCTTCCCACAGATTAATGTTTTTTTACAAGGCCAGACCATGTGAGGGGTCTGAGAAAGAAGCATGGATCATGCAGAAGGTGACATAAAGCTTAAAAACAAAACTAGGATTTTGGAGGCGCCTAAGAGGGTTAGATGATATCCCACTGAAATTCAGTGGAAATTAGATGCCCCAGTTCCTTAAACTCCCTCAACAATTCTCTCACTGAATAAGAGAACAGCTTTCCTCTAAATGTTCTCATTCTAGAGCCACCAGCCTTGCCTGGAAATCCCTAAAAGGAAAATTCACCCAGGTCATCCATGCACATGTAATGGCGTGGTGGTGTGGTGGATGGGAGGGAGACCCTAACAGCTTGGATCTGTGCATTGCCACTAGCCCTTGCGCGGTGTTCCCCACCATTGAGTTTCTGCGAGGGAGCTCTGTAGGATGTGGCTCTTCGCTCGCTCCCAGGGGATTCTTGGAAGAGAGCTGCAAGAGGAAACTATTTGACCTATGTGTGGATTAAGGCAGAAAATGTTCCCTTGTTGCCAAGAGGGCTGGTAGAGCCGCACAGTTCCAATAATGGAGATGGTATTCTCTCCAGCTAAGCTTTCCAGCTGGCGGCCACAGGGTGAAGCCGGCTGGAGAGGGGAACGGAGGGAGTGCTGCCCTGTCGCCGGGGCTGCGGCTCTCGGAGCACAGGGCTTGGGGAGCAGCAGGAGCCTGCCATGGCCTCTCTCCTCCTGCTGCAGTAGCAATGACAAGGCATGTTCTCTGCCCCACTGCCCCAGCAGCACCGGAGGAACTGCTGCGGCAATGGAGTGGGAGGATTTCAGTCCATCCTAGGCCCAGAAGAGAGAGCTGTATGGTTGTCCTGCAGCATCAGAAAGGATGGATGGTGCTGCCTGTAGCTAAGTGCCAGCATGTTCAAATCAATAGGAATTTGGTACTGTGTAGAAACATCAAAAACTAGACTGAACTGCAGAGCTGAGTTTCACAGAGTCAAATCCTGCTACTTTGAGGCTGCCCACAAACAATGATGATGGAAATCAAACTGCCGAATCATCCTGATCATCCACCTCAAAAACCCAACCGAAGATAAAACTGGTGGCCTGCTACAAAGCATGTCACTAGTGGGATGACCCAAAAGTTCTTCGCTGTTTTGTTGCCCAGGGACTAACGGAAAGTTCCTTTCCTTATTACACGTGGAGTCAAAAAGATCTTCCACAGATTACAGCATGAAACGGAGAGCTGGTCTGTCTGTACTCAACTTTATTTTCCTACTTCTTCCTGCATGTAAAACTTTCTACACCTTGTTAGTTAAATTCACTCTTTTTGAAAGTGAAACGAGGTTGAAAGGTATAAGAGGTGGCATGAACTGCAGAGCTTGGAAATACAGCTTTTTATCCCCTACATCTAAGCACTATGTTTGACTAGTTTTAAACATGGTAAGAATAGACCCCCTACAAGAAATAGGGAATAGACAGTCTGAGATGGATCTTGTAACTCCTCAGAAACACAATGAGGAGAAAACATGGATTTGTGTAAAAAGAACTTTTCATGACTGATCCTCTGGAATCTGAGGATAAAGTTTGAGTAGCAGCTGAGTACCACTGTAGTAAAAAAGGAAACGTAGTTATGAAGGGTGGATTAATGAATATTAATAGTTTGATCTATTAATGAATATTAATTAATGCATATTAATAATAAAGGTAGGTTTCTGAATGGAAGTGGTAGAAGATGAGCTCCACAAACTCAACTAGATTTGTCCTAGTGAGGTGCTGTGCACTGAACTAATGAGCTGTTGAAACTTTCTGATTCATAATTGGCAGTAAACCTTCTGGTCCACCTCTGATCAAGACTAAGCTGCACTGGTCCAGCATATGATTGATATTGGGAAAATGGGGGAAAGATTAATTACTGGCTATTGAGAACATTCCCTGAGAAGGCAAAATTTACCCCTTAGCCAGTTCCAGGGTTCCATCTATAGGGCTGACTGAGACAAATGGACACCAATATCTTAGCTGTGCAAAAGGTGGGAAGAGGTTCTCATCCATTCTTTTAGGTATATGAAAGCCCAAATCCCATACAAGAGTAAATACTTTTATACTCAGAGGTAACCTATCCTGAGGAAGGGAGGCAAAGCAGTCACAAAAATACTACTGATAGGAAGTTTCTTGCCTTGTAAATGTGCCAGATTACACTGAACTGGATCCGTCGGTTAAACTTGTCTAAACCTCAGGTGTGCACGTACACATGGGCGTGCATAATCCCACAGTTTACGTTCTGTTCCTCCTGCTGTCTCACTGCGGATATATCCAGCTGATCATCACTGTCTTTTCCCTTATATCAGTGACAGAAGTTGAATGCTGTCTTCACAATCAGTTTATCCTGAGTATATTATTCCAAGGACAAAGTATAAATATCTCCAGGAAGTGTACTTTAATTAAAAGGTTATTGGCCAAGCAGAATTGCCTCCTGGGTCAGAGCTTAGAGGGACTGCTTTTTTCCTAATGAGAAGATAAAGGACATCCTCTGCAGGATGTGCATATCAGTATAAAAGCTTATCACAGCTGTACAGGGAATAATTATTAGAAGAACATATAACCAAGTATGTGAATTATTTTCAGAAACCAAGTCCTGATCTCGTAAGTGAGATGGAAGAGTGTAGCAGTAACCTGCTGCTTGACTCAGACTGCATTTTTTGGGCTACAGTACTTCTTGGCTATGTTCTTTCCAGGTTACTTATCTTTTACTTTTCCAGTACTTAACTGAATTACCCAGCTGAGCATTGGTTGAATAAAAGAAAATCTGGGGGTGAATCCTAATCTTGTGATCTTTATTTGAGAACTGGTTCCCCATCACTATTAGCTTTGTCATTAGCACTGCTGCCAATTCCTCCTGGCCTTTCACCTCTCCCCACGGGTTACTGGGACCACCCCTCAAATGCTTACTCTCATCACGGACATTTTCATCTGAACATGGAGGTATCATCACTACTAGTTTATGGTAGAAGGAAAGTCTGTATTTTAAGAAAACATTTGCAGTAATTTTATGGAACTGTTTATTTTTCGTTGTTGTTGTTGTTTTGTTTTGTTTTTTTTTAATAATGCATTCTCCATGTACTTTAATCAAATTGTCCGTAAGTGCCTTGGTCTCCTATCAGGTCTTCTCACCTCTGTTAATGCAAATTACTACTTAACTCTGATTAAACACTTGATAGCTCTTTTAACACTTCAAAGAAATTAGCCCAGGTTATTACCTGTGTTATGAACCGTAAAAATTGGAAAAAAAAGGAAAAAAGACTTGAATTGCATCATGTGGGGATAGATTCCCTTTATGTGGAAAATATACCCCCAAATGTCATCTATTAAGTAAATCAGATTCTGCATATTCATTAGAAGTAATAATCCATATTTTAACTGGACTTTGCACAAGTTGGAAAGCTATCTCTAGCTCTTGGCTTCTAAAATTAACATACTTAAAAGCTAGCAGATTTGCAACTAATAAGTCTCAGTGAATTATAAAGAGTCGGGATCCTCTGCATACATCTATGCATGCTACCATATATGGCGATGTTCTTTTCAATACTAGCTGTTCCACAAAAATGTAATGATAACAAATTCAAAACAAATACCTTTTAGGGACTAGGGTGTCAATTGCAAATGAGATAATAAAAATCATTGTTTACATCTAAGTGAATACAGCCAGAGGAGTATCATGTACTAAACTAAAGTGACTACTTAATTAAGCACTTTGCTCTCTGGGGGTTCATTGGTTTAGCCCCTGTGTTAGTGGCTTGAGGGAACTGTGAACTTGGGAAGTTCAGCAAGTCAGTCTGTCCAGAGAGTCTTGCTGCAAGCTGCCTGTCAGGGCAAAGCTTTGAGTGAAAGAGAAATGGGCTTGTTTTTAAACGAGTGTATTTTAGAAGAGGTTTTACTGAGACATATGTATTAGATAATAACGACAAACCTTCTGATTTCCCTTATATTTAAAATATCTCATGTTGCTTCTTGAATATGCACACACATACGCCTCTCATACATAGAAACATTTATATAGGTGTGCATGCACGCATACATATACGTCTGTGTGTGTGCGTGTGAAAGAAGCCAGTGAACTTTTGGGATGACAGTGAAGCTGCTTTCTATACTGCCATCTACTGTCGTCTTAATTTATGCATAGTATTTTGTCAAAGTTAAAAGTTTGCTTTATTTTCCGTTTAAAAAACAGGCATGTCACATTTGAAATTACTCGCATTAGTGTCGTTCAGTGAATTATCACATTAAACGTTCTCAGCATATTAAAAATATACATATGTAATGCTAAGGCATTTTTGTAAAAATGTTTCAATTTCTCCTTCTAATTTTTAAGCATTCTCCCTGTTTAAAGAACAAGTAACTGACAAACTACTTATTTTATTTGGTTATAGTTTCTTTAAACAGCATGGGAAGTGCACTACGTTTCTTTACTAGGACTGAAAAAGTAGAAATAGTTAAAGGAGATCAGCAGCTGAGGCTACCTTCGTTACTGAATGCACGTGTGCTGGTTCCCTGCAGCGGGTACCTGCCACCACCGCAGTCACAGCACCTTGCGGGCTGCGTTGCCGCTGGCGTGGAGAGCAACTCATGCTCTGCAGCCAGCGCCTTTACAGCTTCACCTGGTGACAGCAGTCAGAAGTGACTAAGGAACAGGCTAGAACATCTGTGCATGCTTTCAAACGTGCATGGTCTCTAATGCATTTTAAACAGAACCCAATCGGTAATACACAAATCACGATAAACCATTTGAGCGTGTCTGATAGGTCTGTTCCCATTCCTAACTCGTATGCTATCAGCAGGTTAATTCACTGAATGTGTTTGCAAAGGAGCATAATAGCTTGCCAAATTGCTCCATCCCAAAGCGTGGTGAGCCCCCAGCCCTGTCCCCAGTGGGATCTCCGCCCCCCGCGGTACTTACAGGCGTCTGATTAGGGGAGCAGAGGGTGAATTGGAGAGTCGGGAACCTGCACAGCCACCAGCTGGGACAGTCCGAGTCCTCGCTGCCTTTGCAGCCTCCCTATATAGAGGAGGAGAATCTTGTCAGTGGGGAGGGGCCCTGGAAACCACGTCCTGCTGGAAAATCCTCTCGGTACCTGGGTTAAAAAAGACAGCCTGAGCCAAGGACCTCATTCCCAGCAGGGCCTAACCCGGGGCTGCTGCCCCTGCCCCGAGCCCCTCTTTAGGGAGGCAGGCTGGTTCTGGCTTTCGGAAAGGTGTGAAAGGGGTGCCCCTAACTCACAAGTTTGGAGGTTTTGCTTTGTCCTAGGGTGAAACTGTTAGGCCGGGCAAATGGACCTTTAACTCCTTCCTGCCTTGGCAGCATCCTTGCCCCTGGTGGCCCGCTGCCTAGAAGGACAAAGGGCAGGTGGTCACGGTCCTGCATGGCACAGGAGGTTTCCCACCCGCCATCAGTGCATTTACTTGGAGCTAAGTCAAGTCCCTGAGTTCGGGGCTTGCTTGGGAGAGGAGGGTTATTCCTAACACAGCCAGGATGTGTGGGTGGAGGTTGCTCTGGGTCTCTGTGTGTTTATGTGACAGTCAGAGCCTGGGGCTGGTTTAAGCCTCCTTTGCCCCTGTGGAACAAGAGGGTTGTTTCCCACCTTCCCAATGCATTTGCCGAAGTTTCTCTTGCAATCTGGTGTGCAGCTCAGTTCCTGAGAAAGCCTGTAAATACTATTTCATATATAAGAAATACCTCCCTCTGTCCATAAAAGGAAGCAGATAAGTGATAAATAGATGAGGGGGAACAGTCCCCGGGATGCAGTGGAAAGAACAGGCAGCAAGCACTGTGTACTGGGGGGGAGAGGAGGACAGGGCACTGGGAGCCAGGCCTGCAGGGGTTAGGGAGTCATCTGGTCCTCGTCAAACCTTCCTCACACCCCTCAAACCTTCAGTCCTCAGCTGTCCCCCCTCCTTCCCCTGTTCATATCCAACAGCCTTGTGCAGTAAGACCTGTGGATGGAGACATCCCAAAAAGGGAAAGCTAGGATCCTCTAGGAATTCCCATCAACATGCCAAATACAAAATACCGAAACAACCCCCTCTCAGCAACAGACTAAATATGGTGTATACCCAAAGGATCAGAGCACAGTCCTGGGTGAAATAATCTCTCGACATCAACAGCCCTGTCTTCTCTGGAAAATAAAGGCTCCTGGGGAAGATGGATGAGGCTTATACTGGTCTCAGCATCCTAAAAAAATACCTGAGGGGAGGCTGGGCTGAAAACCTCTGCTGTCACTTGGTCAAAGTACCAGCACTTGCAGCTGTGACGGACCTGTAGACCCTTCTTCTAGCTCTGGCTAGCAGTGAAAAAATTTGGGTAAACAGGAGAGAGGGGAAGAGCATCGGGGTTTCTGTCCTGCAACATTTCGGAAATATCAGGTATGGACTCATGTTCAGGCCTTAGCTGGAGAAGACCAGGTTTGCCAACACAGTCGCATGGTCCCAGCGGTTGCAGCCTGTCCTTCCAGATGGAGGGTCTGTCTGCTGAGGTGTGGGGCTGCTGTGCAACCGTGCAAAGCCCTCCCAGGACCCGAAAGGCAGCAGTGTCATATCAGACTTTGCACGTGTGACTGTGTTGGAGCAAAGCCAGGGGAAATGATCGCCAGGACATAAATCCAAGAAACTTGCCCTTGTTAGCAGAAAGTTCCTCGCAGGGTAGTTCACCCTATTTTTTTGCAGTTTCTTGGTTGCAAACTTAGCTTTTAAATAGGAATATAATTAACATAAAATCATGAACTGCAAGGGGATCCTCTGAAAAGTCTGATCATTATAACATGCATCAAAATTGTCCTAAGAAGTTCCTTTTAAACCCATGCAGTTGTTTCACAGAAATAGGCACATTTTAATAGTAGCTTAAAAAGGAGTGGAAATTATTCCAGCTGGTTTGCAAACCACTGCATGTGCACATGCAGGCTTGCTGCCTGAGTCGTGTGTTTAACAGAGGCACTGGTGGAGGGTGATATATGACGTGACATTAAAGCGAGCTGGAAGGTCTAAAAAGTATTACTGCTGGGACTGAAACAGTTGCACTCTGGAGCCATGTGGGGCAGGAACTGATAAGTGTAAGCATGGCTTCCTACCTTCACTTAAAAGTTAATGTAAGAATATACTAATATAATAGCCTAGTTGGACTTTCCTATATGTTGTGGTATTTTTTTAAACCAAAGTTGCCTCAGAATGAAAGCTGTTGATTCCCAGTGGACTATGCCTTTGTGACAACAAACAAGCTTTATTTAAACCCCCCTACTGATTTGTTTATTTAATTACTTTTCTAGAAAAAAACAAAGTATTGAGCAGACTGTCCTTAAAATATGTCCTTGCTGAATTTGCACTGTAAATATTGTACTTGGGGGGAAAAAAAAAAGAGGACTCAAGAAGGAAAGAAATGAACTTCCAGCTGCCTTACCACAGTGTAACCTAAATACAATGGAGGAAAAAAAGAAAAGCATGGATGGTGGCGTTAGTTTGTTAAATAATATGTGTCAGGTAAGCAATTTTTTTTGTTTAAAAATGTTTTTACCTATGTTTACTGACCACATTTCTCTAAGGTGACATGTAATAGGAACTGACAAGTGTACCGGTGGGTCACCACCTGTGTTGAGCTGTGCTCTTGCAACAGGAGGGGCAGTCTGCATCCAAACTAGAACAATTAATCATGGGAGTGGTCTGACGAGGGAAAATAGTCACCAGCTGCTTAATGCTGAGCTTTGTGCTTATTGCTGGCTGCAGGTCAAGTGAAGTGTATGAAGCACACAGGTCAATTCTGAATCAGTTGAACACGAACTGCTATTGAAAGGGTGTCTTTGCAAGTGTGAACAAATATTTTGGGGTTTCTTTTCCTAAACATAATCACCTAATGATAATAACTTCTCCGGAAAACTGATCAACTGACACCGAGATTCAGCTTGATACAAAGGGCACTCAGGAAGGAAAGCGTAACCGACTCCTTGGAGCGTGTTGATAAAGCTTAGAAAAAAATTTCCCCTGTGCATGACAGAAACTAATACCTCTGAAAGAGCACTGATGCTGTCGAGTCTGTAAACATAGTTTCCTCTGATTCTAGGGGAGAGCAAAAATTTGGTTTTAAAGAATTTTTTTTTTTTTAAACTTGCGGGTTAAGTTCTTCCAAAGGGCTTTCCAGATCTGATATCCACACCAAACTTTACTGGCTCCTTGTCACCTTCACTTGTGATATCATGCTTAGACAAAGAACAGCCTATTTTAACTTAATTCCCTCCATAACAGTCTCAGTTACAGTGTTCTATCTCCAATAGAATTCAGAAATGCATTTTGCTCATTAAAATCCCCAAACTTCTACATGCTTTTATCTTTTCTTTTTCATTTTCTGGTGTCAGTAGAAAGAATAAGGGCAGTTAATGCAAGACATCACTGTCTGTAATTAAGCTAGACAAGGCTTCTTAAATTATTTGAGAAAATAAATTTTGTCCGTGCTCACCTAAGAGGCAATTTCGTCTAAAACCTGAACCTGTGACTCCAGGATTGTGAATTATTTTCACCTAAATACTGGCCTCACTTAGCTTAAACTTTTAAGGAATTATTTTTTGCGAAGTGCAGTATTGTACAGGCTTTGCAATTCCTCTTCATCTGTTAACAAGTAAGGCAGCCTGACATTCATAGGACTCGCTACATGTCTGCATCTTGAAAGATGCTCTCATATTTCATGTACTGTCAGGATAAATGCTAGACCATTAATAATGTGATTAGATCAGTATATTTTCATAGACATATTTCAAAGCTTCGTTGTACAAATAAATATCACTGGAAATACACTTTAATTAGATTTTAATTTGCTTGTACAATGGGATTGTTCCCAAACCCCGAATCTGTACTGTAAGGTATTAGAGAATTTGATGAAATGCATGTTGCACCAAGAACAAACGGGCCAGCTTCCACCCGCTGTCCCAGCGCAGGATCCTGACAAAGGGCTGAAGCTGCAATCCTCAAAGAAAATAGTCCTGAGATTTCCTCTGTCTTAAATGGATTTCTTCTCTGATTTCAGATATACACCCTTACCTCAAAGCTCAGGGAAGGACACCCTTGTAACTGCCTCTGCTTTCATGGCTGCAGAGACCATGAGCCTGCTGAGTTGTGTGCCTGGGAAAGGGCAAGTACCAAACACCCCTTTGCCTTCTTCAACTGGAACAAAAATTGTATTTAATTTCTACCATTAAAAGTCCATTTCCCAGGGAGCTCCATGGCACCTGGGCAGCTTCTGTATGATCTATGGTGAGAAGACAAAAAGCAGATGCAGGGGCTTTGGTCACACTGGAAGATTTGCATAGCATAGAAGGTTAGAGATTCTGTGTTTCCCAGAACCTTTTTCTTTGCCCTTGAAAAGACAATTCAGATTCCAAATATACATAACAATTTGACCCACTGGTTTATGGAGAAACAGGGGTCTAGTGTTTAACCTCTGAAATACTGAAGTTAAAAATTCAGGGATTTCTGTGGCTGGAGCAATCATATCTGCATTGTTTAAAAGTTCATTTTTTGCAACTCTCCGTAGAGGCACTTTCAGCTCATTCCAAAATGAAGGTAATTTGCAAATAACAGCTTAGAAGACCATTTTTTCTACTAGTATTTTTAGACAGAGAAGTTGAGAGAGGTTAGTGATTGTGAATATTTGCATTAATGTGGCAGGAAAGACCCTAGTAATGAGGCAGAATCCCGTGGTGGTAGTTTTGACACAGATGGCTCTTCAGCCAAGCAGGGGACCCTGACGGTGGTGTTGGCACCGGGCAGACAGTGGGGGCATAGGGAGATAAATTTGCTTGCTTGACCCAATGGCCAATTATATGTGATGCAAAGCTACAAACGACTTAAAGATGGATTTGACTGAGGTATATTTGCAAACATATGGCCTGCCCTCTTGGGAGATACTTATAAATCAGCAAATGGGGAGCTGGCAGCATTGCCACTCACACGAAGGGGATGAACTCATTGCTGAGGCTTCAGATGGATAAATGCAACTTCTCCTTTCAACCTGTAACTGTTCTCTGCAATTTCATGTTAGAGGCCAGGCTGCTTATCAAAATAAAAAAAAAAAAAACCCAACCCGTAATGCTAACTGGGTCAAATCAAGATAAAGGTAAAACTTTGCTGTCTGTACAACTCAGGGTCCTTTTACTTGAAGTCACAAACTGCATGTTCTCTTCCTTTTTTTCCCACTCACTGTACTATTTATCTAACAAGATTTTTTAAGAATGCAACCCTAGAAATTTATTTACAGAAAACTTGTCTTAGTACCACTGGAAACATTAACATCTATTTGTTTTGTTAAAATGAGTAGAGAAAAATAGCTAACCTGATACTTTTGATGTACCCCTGTAAGTTTGGCTTTTAAAATAAATTAGCATTTCAAAACATGTAAATACCTCAGCTAAAAAAAAGTCTGGGAATTAGTAATCTACTATAAACTTTACTTTTAGCTTTGCCTGACTTTGAGTTTCATGTAGTTTGGGGAAAAAAAATCACAAGTTCCTCCCCTCCCATATACTAGTGTTACACCGTACAATTTATAGCAACTCCAGATGGAAAAGACTTATGCTCATTTGTTTGCTGGCATGAAGATATATATAGTCCTCATTTCCGGAGAACTAAAACCAACTATTCCTCTAAAGGACCTTAAAATTTATTTTCCCATACTTATCCGAAAGTAGCAGCTTCTTCTTTTTAAAGAAGAATTCTTAAAATGCTTACTTTGAACACTTTCAGAATACCACACAGAATAAAACTGAAAAATTTTATTCAGAAACACAGGAAAGACACACAAAGATATATGGAAAATGCAGAAGTGATAAGGTAACTGATAAATTTTTATAAAGTACAAACAGTATTTTTAGGCCCAATTCTAGACACAGTCTTCACTAATCTGACTTCATATACAGTCTTCCTTCTATCAGCACTGGAGGAAGAGAGCCTTTGCTAACGTTTTTTTCCTTGACAGTAAGTATGACCCTGCCATCCTGTCTCAGGGGTAGATCTAACAAGCTGAAATGGTCCTGCTGGACATATCGGGGAAATTAATGCGAAGAAGAATTTCTTAATACAGAACTTTATATGAGAAATTAGCATATGAAAGGTATCATCTGTTTATCCTTTGTAAAACAAGGGGCTCTTCGATGCTCGTGCCAGCCATCTTTCCTGGTTCTGGAATTCTATCTGAAAATGAAACAAACATAAATATTCTCACACATCTGGAGATCCAAAGGTATAAGTGTTATTTTTCTACTATTACCAACTTTAATACAGAGTATCATTATAGGAAACTCAGGCAATTTTACAAATATATTTTTCCATGCAACTGTATAAGAGCTTTGCATTACTAAAGATGATTTCAGACAGCTTCAACTTGGCTATGGTGAATGAACTAATGGAAACACCAGATTCCACGTGTTTTATTAGGATTCCAAGTCTGTGTATCAGTTTATTGGAATATTCATTCAACTAAATAAGCAAGATAACTTCCAATATGAAATGCAAGTTAGATGTTAAAATATGAGACTTGGGAGGGTTAAGTTTATGAATGGACATGATTACCTTAATACGCAGCCTAATTAAAATAGCTAGATAATTAGTATTTTAAAGCCACTGCCTTTAGGTCTCCACTGACATATTCAACAAACACATGCAGAAAGTAATTTCAGACTACAGTTACTTAAAGGTTAAAACCCTTAAAACTGTGCTATTTTTGTTTAGTTCAAAAAGCACTGTGCTGTCATGTCTTATGATTAATCCTGAGTTTTGTAACTAACTCGAAACAATTAAATCCCCATGTGAAATTATACTGGAGTCAACAGGGCAAGGTGACCCTGCACAGAATCAATTTCAGAACTGAGGTTCAAAGTTATACTTTAAAAACAATTTTTCTATACACTGAATTTGTTTTTTTAAATGGAGACATTGCTGATAGGAATAATTATTTTCTAACAAAGAGATCATTTAGAGCAGTTTTGGTAATGAAATGTTATTTCTTCAGCCCCCTCTTCTGGCAGAAGGAAAATAACATTGTCTCATGAATTAACTGTTAAGAAAAGGTGTTTTGTACTTCTCTCATGCTTTTTAGATGTCAATAATATCTCAGGCCTTGTATTTTTCAAATTTTTGGATACAAAATAAATAGTTGATAGTACTAACACAATAGTACTAAATTCTCACAGTAGAAAGCCAAGTAATATGCCAAGCAGACTCTCTGAAGGAAAAAACTGGACCAATGATTCCCTTCATTCTGTAGCTTTGGCAGCATGAACTGTAACCAGTCAAAAAGCAGACCAGAAAGGGAAAATAAGATCTAGCAGTGTTCTACTATAGAGCAATGAACTCAAGAGCTTAAGCTTCTGCAGTCACTGGGATGTGAGTTATGTCCTCAGAAAAGGTTTATGCCCATACACAAAACTGACAGCTAAAGAGTTAAGAACTTTCTATAGAAATTAGGTAAGTTAGAACCGTTGAGAAACAAAGAGATACACCCACTATTTAACATAGTTTACTGAGAATTTAGGTTAAATTTTTGTATTAATTTGCCAATGTAATAAGACTGTCTCTAGGTGACCCTTTCCGGATTTGTAATAGTATAAGGGAGTACAATTTGTCTGGTTTAACTTTTAGCAAAATGGCAAAGCAATTTGGTAGATGACCTTTCTGATACTGAAAATTGGGATATTAGTATTTTCTGGTCTTTACCAGTAACTGCAGAGGAGCAAAACTAATTAAAGTAGTACAGCTGTCCAATTTAAATGACTTTTCAGTTTTTACCAGTCCAAGAGCCTCAAGAGAATAAAACTAAACAATTAGGTATTTTCCCCTTCCCTCTAGTAACTAACAAGCAGCTACAGCTACCACAAGGTAACAGGAGCTTCACAGTACCTTGCTCTGTTAAGAAATTAACTTTGGCTGTCTGCAATTTTTAAAAATGTCTGCTTTATAAATAAAATACATTCCCATATAAGAGAGAAAGTTCTACTGCTGACACATCTGAAGTCAAGCACTTCGGAAGGCAATCAGATTTGTATGCCATATATGCTGTCCCATTAGCATACCAGGAGAGAGAAGCAGGCCCAAAAGTTGGTCACTTATTTAAACAAAGGCATATATACAGGTTGTTTTAGAAATCATGGGTGGGTCTTTCTTGAGTTGGATATAGTAGGATCTTTCTTAAATGAATACATGAGCAACAGGTATGGTCAGGTCACACAGCTTAATGGTATTGCCTAATGGTATAAACACAGTTCTGCTGAAGAACTTTTCTTACAAAAGAGGTGTGTCAGCTCAAAGTATTCCTTGCACAGATAAGGAAGTACACTGTCCATCTGCATGTTTATGAAGTTATAAGCATATGTATCATATGGAAAATCCAGTCACAAATAAAACTTCTGCAAAAATGACCCCATACCCCCACCCACCTTTTTGATTTCTCTCAGTAGGTGGTTTCCCAAGGTTCTGCTTTGGATAATTCAGCAAAGACACTTTTGGAAGGATATTCTGGGTACTTTCTTCATTACCACCATGTAAGAAATGAGAGAGAATTCCATACAAGAGAGGTCTGCTTAAGAGAGAAATGAGAAAAGCAGTCTATGAAATACTGAGCATTAAAAAACCACCCTTTCCTCAGAACTTCTGAGACGTTAATGTTTACTTCTAGAATATGCACAAATGTCTTTAATTATTTAAAATATGTTATGCCGAGTGTCATCATATAAATAAGCACAGACCTAAGCCCCCCCTGAACACCAACACTCTCCTCAAAAGCTTGCGCTATGAGACACTCTCAGCTAAGCTCCAGATCCCCTGGAGGTGAGGAACCAGAGCATACTTAGCACAGGAACACAGATCCACATTCTTACTCATGCAGGACGAAGGATCAGACTTCGCTGGGCTGCAAATCCTAAACTTGATTCTTCTTAAGCACCTGACAGATTCTGACAGTACAAGCTACAGAGAACACTGAACGTGTTTAAACCTGCTTCAGTACCCTAGCTCATTAATTGTATTGGAGCATTGTGGATTTATATCTAATCTCAGAGTACAATAATCTTTTTATTGCTCTACAAAGCAACTCACTGATATGCAAAGAGCATATCCGTTTTCTGCTTCTGACTGTAGAGAAGACTGTAGTTACCAAAGAGACTTGTGTTTTGGTGTGCAAATACACTACGTGGAGAATGCTAGAGTTGACAGAATTAAATTTTAGTTTTGAGTATGTCTGAAAATGGCCCCATGTTTGACACTGTGAGTTTGAATCCAGCATGTCAGAGCAGCCCTGTGATCCAGCCACATTTCAATTGGTGAGAACATTTATATGTGATTTATAATAACATTAAAGAGAAAAATATATGCAGAACAGAATATACTGTGCATTCCAAAATCACTCCTTACACTGACTTTCCATTTGCGTCTTCGACTATGTTCAGCTCTTTGGCAAGAAACTGTCTATCCAAGGGCACTTCAGGCTGGCCAGATTCTGGAAAAAGAGATTTCCCCAAAATTCTAAGACTGTTAAGGAAAACATCACCAATTAACTTTTAAAGACTGCTCAGAAGACTTTGAAAGAAAATGAGAGCACACACCTCCCTTTTAAACTATTAATACCTACCAGTATATTGTAATTCCAGGGAACTCACTTAAACATCAATACTTCATACTTACAATAGCATATTACAATTTTTATCTTCGCTCTAAAGGAATCTAAGAAAAATACTAGTCTTACAATAGAAAGATAAATTAATCAGGCAAACAACTCTTTCTCTAAAGAAGTACTGTTATCAAACAGATTCCATACATTAACTACTATACAGACTGTCTCCATTCCCTCTTCTTCAGATGAATCTTTGCGTCTGTAATTTTAATAGTGAAATATATCAAATTAATAAATAGCAAATGTAATTACTGTATCTAAGCACACCTACAGAGCTTCAAATTTCAAATACAAGTTAGCAATAGCTGCAAAAATAAGTGCAGTACCATATAAATTACGGCTGCTATTTAATGTTGAAGTCTAAACAGCTCTGAAATACTGGTATTTTAGCACAGCCAGTAACAGTAACACTGAACTGCAGTTGTTAAAAAAAATATGGACCTTCTCCATATTCTTCTCATTTAAACTGAGGACATCTAACCACATTTCTGATACAGTCTATAGGCATGAATTGCCAGAATTGCTGTAATTCAGACTATCAACTACTTTATGTATGTATTATTTATTCCTCAAAGAAATTTTTTTCATTTGTAGGATTTATATTATTTTATTTTATCCAAATGCCAGTGAGAAAAAAAAAAAAGTGATAAATGCTTTAAAAATATGGTTAGCCATTTTCCAAAACAAAAGCAGATATTTCAAGAAAGGTATTTTGATTTTGCAGGCTGCTAGCAAGTTTTCTTGCTCTTGCATCAACTGCTTTGTCAAAGCATTTACCTTAAGGATAAGGAGCAAAGGGTAAGTTTTCTTGCAAACTAATGGTATGATTTGGCTTAATGCTGCAGGTAAACCTGTGAAGAGAGTGTTCACATCTTTTTTTTCCAAGTGAACATAGGATTGTGCAGCTTAGTCCTACTTATTAATTTCATAGTAGCAGTGGAATTACTCAAACAGTAAATGTTAATCCAGTAACAACAAAAATTCAGCCCCAATACCTGCTGTTAAAACAGATGCTGCGTATTTATATTTGTTATATTCCAGGTATTCACGAATTAGTTCGTTGATTAAGAGATTTTCATGAGACAGTGGTGGCCGTGGTTCACTTTGGTCATCCAGTGCATTAAACACTTCAGCTCTGATCCTTGCTTTTATTTGTCCAAGAGCACCTCTTTTTTCCAGCGTGTCCTTTAAAACTATTACCATAAAAGAATCTGTTAATATACAGCCAAGCGTATTCAAGCAGCATTTGTCATCCACAAAATAAACATAATTTCGGCATATTCTCAGTGAATAAAGATAAGATACCCGCACTGCGCATGTGCCAGTAGGTAACAACAGCTGGAGCGTTACAGATAAAATTCAGCCTTCCAAGAAGTCACGCATTATTTTCAGTGGTAAACATATGTTCTAGCAATTTCAGAAGTGGGCTGTTACTGGACCAAGATGTTTTTAACGAGTGAAAACCAGTCCGAGATCAGTGAGAGGGGCAGAGTGCTTGTGTGGAGGCTTAGCGACCCTCTCCTGCAGCTCCCCCCCGGGCGGGGTGAGGCGCCGGCGGCCCATGACCGCCCGGGGCGATGCGAGACCCGCCCGGCCCCCGGGTGTATGAGGAGAGCCCGGTGCCCGCCGTTTCGGCGGCCCGAGGTGCCCCCGCCGCCCCCCGAGCCCCCCGCCACCCCCACCACCTGCTTTCAGCTCCGCCACCGTCGCCATGGCCCCAGCGCCGCGCCAAGGCCCAGGATGGGGCGGCCCGGCGGCGGCAGGCGGCCACTGCGCAGGCGCGGGGCTGGGAGGCGGGAGCGGGCCCTGCCAATCGGGCAGCGCGGGCGGGGCGAGCGGCCCGGGCGGGGGCGCTGCCGGGGGCCGCGCGCGCCGCGGCTGAGGGGCCGGGCGGGAGCGGGGTCCCCCCGCGCGGGAGCTGAGCCCGGTGCTGCCAGGGTGTCCGCTGGCGGGGTCAAGCCGGGATCAAATCATTAGCGGCGCCTACGTGCTGTGTGTGGAGTTCCCGCCCGGTACCCTGCCGGTGCCTGCCCGCCGGCCAGTCCTGCCGGCTGGGGCGGGGGCACGGACGGCGGTTTCCCCTCTGTAAGGCTGTCAATGTACTTTGTTTGAAGGGAAAAAAAATATCAGAAAAGGAAACGTGCAGCGGAGTTTTGTACTGAGTCCCCGAAAGATGAACGCTTAATTAAAAGGACTCGCCAAAGATGAGCTGTTAATTAACAGGGCTTGCCAAAATGTAACCGTATACTGGGTGTTTTGCAAGTCTCTGAGGATCCCTGGTGTGTCGGGAGGCATGTGTGTGTGCTTCACATTGCTGGGATGAGTCGGCACTGTTTGTTTTGTGAATGTATTAAGTTATTTCCCAAAGGAAATTCAGCTGGTGTGGATGAACAAACTGGATTTGTCATGGTCTAGATGGAGCAGCCTGCTTGGGCTTGAAAGAAAATGTGAGTCTTAAGCAGTAAACCGCTTACGGCCTTGAAGGGTAGGGTGGGGTTTTTTTTGTTGGGATTTTTTTGGTTTTTTACATTTCCTCTCAAAGCAAGTACTCTTATTATGAGCTTCCAAAGAACCTCTGGCAGGGGGCAATAAATAAAATTCAGGAAAAAAGGAGGCTTTAGAAGTAATGGTGAAGTTGATCTGTTCCTGTAAGGTAGCAGTAACCTTTGGGGAGTCAGCAGCAGCGTGTGCCTCTGTCTATCCCCAGGCTGCTGCCCAGATCCCTGGTGCACCTCTGGTGATGGGCAACCTCTTACCTTGAACATACAGGGCGTTTTTGCAGTCCAAACATTTTTTTCTCTGTATCCTTCCAATTTTCTTCATGCTGTTGTGCGTCACTGTTCTATTACACCCAATTTCGCATTGATAAATTGTTGCTGTTTTCCACCCTCTATTTTCTATCCAGCTTTAATTTGTATCCTACAGAGCAAAGTTCGGAGATCAAACCAGAATTTTGTGCAGTGTATTTTGAAGGTTTTTTTTCCCCCCTGATGGCAAGGAAATGCCTTACAAAATAAGATTGCATTTTCTATTTTATGTATTAATCTTTGTTTTGAAAGATGCTGTTCTGACGATGGTTTGTGAAATCCACGTTCGGTGACTTTCTGATACTCTGAGGTCTTGGTTCTGTATCTCTGTAGGGTTGGGCTTGTGTCGGTTCTGTTTTTTCTCCTCCAAATATTTTGGGTCTGTTACATTTTGCCTCTGAACTCTTCTGCTTCCCCTCACAGTAATTACTTAGTCTGCATTTTGACTGCACTTTTCGTTTACATCTTTGTTGTTGCTGTTGCTTAGAGTTTCTAAGGGAAGGAGACACAATTAACTGAAAGGGAACTGATTTGAGGTGCAGATCCAAGTATCTTTATTTGGATCTATTTATAATGAGAAACATCATTAATCTGATGCATGACTGTTGGTATAGGGACAGTATGAAAAATCATTATATTGAAGTAATTGGAAAGTTTGAATCCTGAAAGTGTAACTTAAGTTTTGTTAGTCTTTTAGCATACAATAGTATCTGGAGAAAAACACGTGTGGGTAAAAATTTATTTTTCTTGACCCTCCTCACTTCAGACTTATTTACTGTCTTCTTGTTTGGAACAATCCCTGCATATGATCTCTATATTCGAAATAACTGTCTGCTGTATCATTTCAACTGTAAGTTTATACTCTATTATTGCCCACAGAATATGTGTAAAAGTGACAGCTCTTAGAGGTTGTATTATCTATTTAGCATTTTTCCTGGTTTACTATTTTATTAATAATGCTACTAAAAAAGAAAAGATCTTCCAACTTAACTATAGGATAGCTTGTATCAATTGTCAGAGCTATTATTGTTTATATGCGCTGCAGAGCAGCCAGGAGGAAAAAAGTATTCCTTAGAGCTGAGGGGCAGTAGGATAACAGATGTTGGAGACTGTGATGTAGCTTTTTCAACGGGAGTCATAGTGAGCATTGAGACATCAAAAAACAACCCACAAAGGTATTTAATATGATTTTAAGATGAATGTAGAGAGTGCACAAAACAGGACAGAAATGTTCTTAAATAAAAATAAGGGGAATCAAACTTCAACATTTAGCTGTTCTCTTGCAATACTATACAGATTTTAACATGGTATGAACTAAGCTATGGGTTATCTGACACAAACTTGTATGGCTTCCGACACCCGATTTGTTTAGTTTGATCTTTTTGTGATGATTCTGCTCAGTTCATCGAGGCATACGTGACCTCGGCGTGAGCTGAACTCTGCTGCTGCTCCTCCACCTGACACCCCGGGAGTGAGAGCCAGTGGACAGACCAGAAATGCGGCGGTTGGATGGGCAGTCTGGCCATGGCCGGCCACCAGCACAGCTCTGAAACTGCAGCGAAGGCATGCAGGTGAGCAAAGAAGCAACCTATGATGCGTTTTTGGTACGTGTGATGCTTGCTTTTTAGTTATACATCAGACAAATGAGACATGTCTGTCTTCTAACAACTTTGTCTGTTCCCATAATTGCTCTGGATGCGAAAGAACATTTTAAATTGAGGTTCTTTATGTAACTGGTGTGCTTCTAGCTTTCAGATGTTACTGTATGTAACCACCCTGCTCTTCCCTGGGGCGTGTGCTGCCATTCCTACATATGCACCATCCGTTCTCCAGCTGGTCTGTTCTGGTAGGTTGGGTAGTCAGCTGAGCATTGATGCTGTCTGTGGGTTTCCCAGATGCATTTTAAATCGGATGTGAAGAGTGCACTGTGAGACACAACCAGAGGCACCCACAGGGGCTGCACAGTCAGTTCAGCTAGCCCGTATTTTGGTGCAGACTTGGTGGTGGATGAAGCTATTTTGGTTCAGTCCATGCCGCTCACCTGGAACTAGCTCAGGGCTTCGAAACCAGTTTAACTGGTTCACGTTGAAAAGTGAAAGATTTGAAGGCGAGCCTAGGCTTTCGCCGTGGCCTTCCCCGGGGACGGGGCCGTGGCTCTGTCCCGCGGGGCCCAGGTGCTGGCAGGGCGCTGCCGTGCCTCTCCGCGTGGGCTGCGCGGGGTCCCCGCGCCCGGGGCCGGCGCAGTGTCACGGGGAGCGGGATGCTCTGCGCCACGCCGGCGGGCAGCTGTGCTCCGTGGCCGGCGGTGCGGGACCCGGCAGGAGCTGGGGGCGGCCCACACGGGCAGGAGGCGAGCCGGGGGGGGGCGCGGTGCTGGCGCCCCGGTTCCGATGACGGGGCGCGGGGGATTTCTGGGCTGAACCGAGGCTCTGGCCGAGTTCGCAGCCTCCTGGGCCCCAGGCGGGGGCGCGGGCCTCCCCGCGTGTGCTGAGCCGCCGGGCGTCCCGGGGGACGCCGCCGCCGCGGCGGTCTGGGGTGCGCGGCGCCGCCTGCCCCCGCCCCCCGCCGAGGCGGGGCGGTGCCGCCGGGGCTCGGCATCCCCGTGACCGCGGAGCCAATCGGGGCGCCGTGCTGGCGCTGCCGGCCCGCCTCCGCCCGCCGCCGCCCGGGCACGGAGAGGTGCGGAGGGGGAAGCGCAGCGCTGCCGCGGGAGCCCGCGGTCTCCTCGCCGCGCCCCATGGGGATCGAGAGCTTCTGCAGCGCGGACGGCTCCGAGCCCTTCTGGGTGAGCGGCAGGGCCCCGGTTCGGCGGCGGCGCGGAGGGATGGCGGGGAGCCGGCTGGGACGCGGGGATGGTCGTTGGCCGGGGGGGGCCGCGCCCGGCGGCGGGGGAGCGGGAGCCTGCCGTGCCGGCGGGCAGAGCGCGGGGGACGGCGGCGCTGGCCGGGTGCCGGGCGTGCGGGCTGGGCGGAGGGGCAGGGCCGTGGCCGGGGGCTCGGCTGGGGGCGACGTCCCCGGGCGCGGGAGCTGGCGGGGCTCCTGTGCGGGGCTCTGGGCAGGGCGGCCCCGGTGGGTGAGTGCTCGCCGGGGAGACCGGGAACGGGTTCCCGAGCGAGCGGAGCCGCCTCTGCCTGCCGCGTTTGGCCGCTCGTCTGCGTTACTCAGGGCTGTGCGCTAATAACAATAACGGTGATTGATTGTTGCCGTCGTGCTGAAGAGTGGTGAGCTCTCCTGTGAAGGAGGCCAGAGATACACTTTCTGCAGGCTAGCAGCTGTAGCGCATGTTTACATAGCGATGTTTTCGCTCTTCCCTAATGAAGAGCGGCAAGCGCAGCCCGCCGTGGGTGAACTGAAAACCAGCTATGCAAAGGTGAGTGATGTGGAAACGCTGCTGTGTGGGTCTTGCTCAGCTGAGACACGGGGTTCCTCTGCAGAGGCACGCAGGTGCTGGCAGCAGCGAGGCCCCTGGGAGGGCAGGAGCGTAGTGAAAATCCTCCTAAGGAGGAAACAGGCTGGATGGAGAAGGAGCTTGTGTGGAGGAAGGGAGGAGAGGAGAGGGAGCTGGAAGCTTAAAAAGTGGGCTGAGAGCTACTGGATGCATTGTAGGGGTAAGAGGAAAAGGTGCGTTTTCTTAGACGGTTCAAAGAACTTCTCATGTATTCATCAGATATTTGCCAAATACTATTGAGCTAATGAACTGCCTTACTAGTAAAAAAAATTAAAAATCGGATCTCTCAACAAATGCCGTTGTACTATTTGCCTCAAGAACCGTTATTACTCAGTAGATATTTTTAAAATCATTAAGACTTAAAGATATTTAGCTTTTCCAGCTATCAAAAGTGACTCTGTTAGCCTGCTTTTACATTGATTATGCTTGTATCTCTTCTCAGCTAATTTTCAGGTTTCTCAGAACTGGCTAAATAATGAGTTGTCATCAAACATATTTTTTCTCTCTCCTAGATTGAGACATTTTATTTGAAGAGCTTTAGAGAGTACATGTTTCAGAATTCAGTTTATGGAAAAACTGACTTGAGAGAGTAGTAGTTTTGCAAAAAGGAGCTACCAGTTCTTTGAACTGTGAAATCAAAACATCAGGAAGGAGGAAGAACTACACTTAGGGTGCTGGAAACAACTAGTTTATGTAGGACTTCCGATGGCAGATTCTTTTATGAAAACACAATTCTTGTATATACTACAGCCATTTCTGATATTTGTGGTGTGTCATAACTGCTCCATACAATTTTTTCACTAGTTGCATTGGTTCCCAAAAATATAGATGTTTTTGTGCTTTGTCATCCTTCTCCAAATCACTGGGCTTTGCCTTTCGTTTCTTCCAGCTAAAGATCCTGTGGGTGTGGTTGTTTGATTTCTGGATTCTTCTAATCCTGCAAAAGAATAATTGTGCATTCCAGTTGGTGTAAGATGTGTCTGGAAAAATCTTCCTTGCTAAACTTGTCCTCATGAACAACACTGTATCCGCTTTGTTGTTGCATTGTTCCCAGTAGTGGAGAGGGTAGTAATGCTAGTTCTGGTGCTTGTGGGCTCTGGTGCTTTATTTTCTGCTATTTTCATTGTTGCTACTATTTGAAGCTGAAGTTGTAATGGATTTTCAGAAAATGCCTATGTATATGCAGTGTTTCACTGAGCTGCTGGGTATCACCTGTGTGTGTGAGACTGTCCTTCCTGTCTTGTGGACTGCACTCTTCCGCTTCCCAGGGCTGGGTGATAGCTAGATACCCGGTGGCACATGTTACTGCATTCTTGTGGTGAACAACGTGGCTGCACCAGCTGTTTTGTTTGGTGCTGAAGCCTTGCTAGTGGAGCAGTGGGATTTCCTAGCAGTGGCAAACTCGGCTTCAGAGAAGAGATGGGTTTTCTGTCAAGGGTGATGCTGAGTTGGGGCAACTCAGTTTTAAATAGTGGGGGAGACTTTGCAGGTTGAAAGGACCTAATGGACCCTTAAAGACTGTATGCTAATCTTCTTAAGCTTTGCTGCCAGGATTTTTCTTGTTTGCACACCCAAGGAATGTTATTGTTGAAAGTTCTTGTCTGAGAATTAAACAGATTGGTTTTGTTTAATACTTTGAAAGGTCATCAGCCCAAGCAAGTTTGCTATCATCTTCATCAGTCCTTTTCCGCTCCCCTTCCCTCTGTGCCCCCACTCAGCATATTAACTTCACTGCAATCAAATCTGGTTACAGAACTTAACTGTTTCTTGCTTTCTTTGAACCAAACTCCCTTTTTGGAAGGGTACTTTTTTTCATCCTTGTTTTCTCTAGCATTACTGAGTATCTCAGAATGAGTATCCCATCCATAATATAAAGAAAGGTACAGCTGTGTAAGATAAAGTTACTATTTATGAATAGCTGTTGATGACAATAAAAGCTTTAAAAGAACCAAGTGGGCTAGGTGTGACATTTTGCACTACTTGCCTTTCAGTTCAGTGACTTTAAGGGCCTGTTTAAATGGGAAAACTCTTTTGTGACCTGACATGCTGAGATAGCTTTTCCTAGAGTATCACTAGTGTATGAGTGCAGTCTACATTGCTTCAATACCAGAGCACCAAAAAAAAAAAAAAAAGGTGGGGTGAAGAACTCATTCTAGGTAAGCAGGAGAAGTGTCTGGGCAGCTGAAGGACTTAGCGTACACTTTGGCCTGCAGACCTAGCTGTCTGGATATATGCATGAGATTGGTGATCTCAATGCAGTTACATTTTGAAATAGTCCGCTGACTTTCTTTTCAATAAAATTTTGGGGTAGTTTAAGTTTTTCAGAGCTTGTAGACTATGCAGTATCATATTTAGAGAAGTCTTACATTGGAAATTGTTAAACGAGGAGGTTAACAGTTTTGTGACACTTTGAGTTTTCAAGGCTAACCCCCAATAGGGCTTCTATGTAAAAGGAGATACGAAAGAAAAAGTGAGTTCACACTAAGCAGTTCTTTACAGTCCTTCCCCAAGTGCTCTGCCAGGTCTTACAGGAAGTCTGAGTTATTCATTCATGAGAAGATGCTTGTAAGTCAAATAGAATCTGAAACTTTTGAGGTTCTTGCTTATGCTTACGGGAATGTGAAAGAAATGGCTTCTATATGTAAGCTCCCATCATATCCTTCACAGTCAAAGACACTGTGCTTTTAAAAATTAATTTAGATAGAAGTTAATTCTAATTCTTCTTTATCTCAGTGGAAACTTAGTGGAAATTTTTTTTCACATTTTTCTGGTTGGACTTTTGGTTGTTGAGGAAGGATTGAATGCAAATAACTGTGTTCACTTCTAGGAGAAAAGCAAGTTTTCATCTCCTCTGTTTTGTTTTGAAAGCTAGAGTCCTGCAATGATTCAAGCTATGTCTGCCTGTGTAAACCCAGGCCTATTTCTTTCCTGTTGGTGCAGAAAGCTTCTGTGGAGCCTCTTGTCTGTCAATAAAGAAATTGCATCCACTGTTCTAGGTTTAGCACTTCTTCATATAGAACCAAACTACAGGAGGTAAGCAGAATGGATGAGAAAAGGGGAGGCAGAGCCTTACACACAAAATCCAGGGACCAGCTTGGTGGGATTGGGCCCTGCTTCCCTTGCTCTTGTGTAGAGTTCTGAGGCTTTCAGGCATGTTTTGTCTGCCTTAATAAATGTATTTTCTTGAGTGTTTGTCCAAAGACATTATGTGGGTTGATGTTGTAGCTAGGGGAGATCCACCAGCCTCTTTCAGCTGGTTGAAGATGTGTTAGGATCTTGTATGACTATAATGTGGCTTGATAGGATTTTATTAAGAAAAAAAAATTAATATTCTTTAATTCACTGTAATGATTAGCTGACATTTGTGAAGTGATACTGTGTGATGTAAACAGCTGCAATGCTTATATTGTGTATGAGCACACTGGGGGACAGGTAGTTTTCCTGAAATAAACTTCTGAAAGAAAACTAGATTTTTTTATGTAAGGAGTAATTTCATGTTCTGAAGTTCTGTGGCTTATGCTTTCATGCATTAGATAAGCAGTAAATTAGCACTTATGTTGGAACCCTGCAGCTTTTTGCACTGTAAAGTATGTTTTTAGTGCTTTTTCAGTGTGTTTGTGGCAGAGCTAGAGAGGGAGTTTGAGGTGAGAGTGGTGCTGAGTGAGCTTGATAAAAGTTACGAGTTTATAGACTCTTCCTTCAGTTGTACAGGTATCACGTTTATGAATGCATTTGTGACCAGAGTTTAAAAGAGTCTACAGAGCAGAAAGCTACATTCGCTTGACATGGGAAGGTCATATATGGAGAGCATTTGGAACAGAGGAGGAACAGCAGCAGCAGTGTTAAACAGAAAAACCTTTACACAAGACGGTGTCTTTATTATAATTAACAGCTGATTGCATGATTCTCATGACTTGGCTTGGTTTTTCTTGGGCTTTTTAGTGATGAAAGTCAGAGGCTTATTTGTCTGCTTTCTCTTGTTTAAACCTGTAAAACATTTTCATTGGTTACGCGAACAAGGGTCTATATTTGCATAGAAATTAAATTTATATTAGAAATTAAACTTATCTGTCTTGATTCAGAATAGATCAGTTTAGGGGAAATACAGGAAAATGAAGCCTGATATTCAGTTGTTGATGGGGATTTTCTTAAGAGATGACCTGTCATTCTATAGCTGTCAGTTCAAGGTTGCTCAGAAAAATTGAGGAAAAAAACCCAGCAAAATGCCTGAATAACTGGTGCTGTTCTAGGCAATTACAATGCAGTTTACATTGAAACACTGTGCTATACTGGGATTAAGTGGAGGTTAACCCGGGTTGCACTGAAGTCATTCTGGGTCACATCTCTAAAAAGCCTACTGCCGAGTACTGACCTTTTGCTTACTTTTAATAGAGTCAGAATTCCACGCATTACTGTTTGCATCTGTGGTAGCTTCGGATACAGTTTATCCCAACTTAAGCTGTTACCTTAGTCCCTTTGTAAGATTATTACCCAGGTGTGTTCAAACTTCTCAGTGATTTGAACTCAATGTACAGGCTGTTGCATTATTAAGCAAAAGTCCTGGTTTTGGTGCAGAAAGGAAATGAGAGCAGGAATCTTTTTCCTGTATCCTTTTAAGTAACAGTGATTTTTGGTAAAAAAACTTTACAGAAGGGTAAAAACCATCCTTTTGATTCTGAAACTGAATGGTAAATATTTTGTTGTCACGTGGCCAACTGTTGTTTCATGGTACTTGCAGACATGGCAGGGTATGGAAATGCTGCCGTTGTAGAAAGGGACTAAACATTTTAATTTTGTGAGTGCTGATATAATCTGACACACAAAAAAAAAGCCATAATTCAGTGGCTTTTAGCTTCTTGGATTACAAAGATCAGCCCTTGTAAATTCCACAGCTGCAGATACTCCTTTCTCTGGCAACTTGTTAGCACCAGCTTCTTATTTTAGGCTAAAGTGAAACAGGCAAAACATGCTTTTTTCTTGTCATTTTATACAGTTTCAGCTGATGCGGTGCTGTCTGTGACAGAGGATTTCAACTCTTTGTAAACATTAGGAAATACCCAGGTTTGGGATTTGGACAAGAAGGTGCAGACACCTGATTTTAAGTTCAGGACCAGGTATTGGAAGGTAGAGGCTTTTTCTTGGCTGTGTTAAAAAATCAAATCTGCATTATGTAAATAATTACTGTTGAGAGTTTAGTCTTGCTAAACAGTTTCTAATAGAAATACTATGAAAAATTAAGGGTATTTCCCTGTGACTAGAAACACTGATACTTTTCCCCATAAATCATCATTCTATAAATGATTTAAAAATTTTAGAACCCCCGTTTATTATGTGATTATTTTTTTTTAATGTTTCTGCCTCCTGCTCTAACAATCTTGTCTTGTGAGAACGTTAAGAGACTATAAGAATAAAGCTTAGATTTCAGAATTACTTTGAAACAAAGGAAGAAGGGGCATGGTTTCTCCCTCCATCTGAGGTCTCTGTCTGAGTGTGGTGTTTTGGGAGGCTGGGCTAGAGGACTTGCTTGTGAATGATGTAAGGCTTTTTATTCAGACATGACTTATATGTCGAAATCTTAACTGGAGACCTGTTTTTTTTTTCAAACTTTTGCTAAACTATTATTCTTTGCTTCCCTGACTACTACTACTACTAGCGTTTAACCAATGAACTTCAGATTTAATAGCAGTAGTTTTGTTCCGTTTGTGGTTTTATGAGGAGAAATGTTTTGTGTTCTCAGTTTGGTGAACACCCCCACTCAAGACTCAAGTATCAAGTAAGAGGAGAAGATCCTCAATTGCATGGTAGGTTTAGTTCTCCTGTAGTAACAAAAAACCCCAAACTATGTTTTTTCTGTGGGTGAATGTGATCTCCATGAGAGTTTGAGATCTGAATCTAATTCTTACATCCCAATGTGGTAATTACCATTAACATTTCTTATTTCACCTTTGTGGCAGTAGAAGAATAAAAAGGCAGAAACTTATTTATCTAACTGGGCTGTTGGCCTGAAACAATGTCTGAGAACTTTGTGGGGATACGAGCACCTATCCTCAGATGTGACCATGAAGGGAAGTCCTGAAGTCACTTCCCAAATCAGCAGTCTGGCATAGTCTATGTTCATTTGTTCCACTGCTTGTGGTAAGTGGTATAGTTCTGTGCAGGAGTATAATTCTGTCATTTCTCTTTGCAGAAGTACTTTTTAGAGTCTGTGAAGATCTGGGAATGAGCCCAACTATTTGGTTGTGTGGCTTTTACTTTTTAGTAGAATCCAGGTTTTGGGTGTTCTAAAAATAAAAAATCACTCCTGGCTGTCTTCCGCTAAGTATAGGAAGTAGCTGTTGGAAAGATACTATTGTAAAATCTGTACGAGTATTTAAATTTTTTTTCTACTTCCTATTTGCAGACTATGCCCTTAGGTAACACAATAAACCAGTAAACCATTAATTTCATGTAGTTAGTATAAGTCTTCAAAGGAATTGGCAGTGTATTGAAAGCTTTATTTAAATGCAGCATCAGCTCACTGTGCACATCACAGCAAAGGTACGATTTTACTTGTACATTCTGTGTGAACTTCAACTGCAAAAATGACAACTCCATTGCGTCACAGGAGAGATCTGTGCATTTTGGGTAACTTCCTGTTTATTAAGAAAAAAAGCTAGAGGAAATGTCAGGTGAAAAGGTACATTTGTCCTTGTATATTCTGCTACTTCATCTGGAACTGATTACAGAGCCATTGGATCCTGTAATGCAAGTACTACTTTTTCTAAAATAACTTCAATGTAATATGCATAGTATTTTTAAAGGACTTATCAATATGTAAATAGGAAGTTTGTGGTGGTTGCTTGTAGTGTCATATACCTCATTTAGTGACTTGTCTGCCACTGCTAGGGATGCTGTTACTGTCTGCTGCTTGTTTCTGTATATATTGCTGAGCAGACAGGAGAGCTGCAGGTGTGGGTGTTTCTGCTGCTTTTTGTGGGAGTTCAGGAGTATTTTTCTTGTAGGAATATCTGTTGCTTGTTTTATCAACCTGTCACCTCTTGTGATTTAGCCTGAACAGTAAGCACAACAGGGCAGATGTTAGGCTGGTGAAGATTGTGTATGATTGTGCTTGTAGGCTCTGTTCTAAATACTCTCTTAGAGAAATGGTGAGCTTCAGCATGTTTCATGATCTGACTCCAAAATGTGAATGACAGACTAAAGATACTGTATTTATAGTGTTTTGAGAAAATTATTTCAGTCTTTCTTCAAAATTTCTAAAGCTAAGTTGAATAAATCTTACTTGGCAAGCTGAATAACTTTAGAGAGCTCTTTAAGTTCATCACTTGAAAACAGACCTTCTAACCTATTGCAAAATCTCGATCACTTTGTAGTTCATTGTTTTCCTTAATTCTCAGTGTGGTCAGCTGTGTCACTGGTTTTATTATTGGTTTTGATGGAGAATGGTGGTATCAGGGATTTTTAAAGCAAGGTCAAGAGTTCTTTTAAAGGAGCCTTAGAGGGAGAGGTCCTTTTCTGCACCCCCCACCCCACGTTGTCCACTCATGTTAGTAGCTCTTCTGAGGCTCGAGGCTCAGCCAGATCTACTATCTGGGGAGAGGCAGGCAGGAAACTTGCTGTCCTAGATAGTGTAGGCTAAAGACTGATGGCCTCATGGTGTCTGAGGGAGAATGGTTGAGGCAGCTCACGAATTTACAGGTGCTAGACTGGGGAATTTTTTAATATGATATCTAGAGCTGCCAGATTGTGAGACTTCTATTTCAGTGAAAAAGTGGTGATACTTTTATAATGAAAGTTGTCAGCTGCAGTTACGGTGTTAGTGCCTGCGAGAGCCTGATTACTTGCATTCTACTAAATGTAAGCATTGCGTTAAACAAAAAATGTCTCTTATTGTTAGGAAAATAGGATTGAGAAACAGTATCTTGGTATTACAAAGGAGGTGGTTCTTCTGTGGGTAATATCAAAATAGGGGCTATGCACTGATGTCAGTGTCAAAGTCCATTTGAAGGAGTAAGTGTCGACCATGATACTAAGATTCCAGTGTGGTTTTGTAATTTAATTTTTTTACATAAGTGTGTGGTGTAATGTTTAAGTAATTATTCAGTCACAGCTGGTTCATGCAGGTGGATTTAACAGTGTGGTTGGCAGCTTGCATCTCTAGCACACTTGCACACAGCAGGCAAGAAACTGAGCAATTTTGGTCTCTCCATTTCTGCCAGTCAGAATTTTAAAATGTGCTGTGGGTCAAGTAGGATTATTGTTGTGAGAACAGGCAGCCGCTGGCTGCTCACTTAACAGCCTTTCCTGGCTGCCAGGAGAGGGGCAGCCAGCCACAAGGTCCAGTCCCATGTCAAACACTGTTATTCCTCAAATTAGGCACACTGGAGGCATACAGCTTCCCTGTAGTCTTCCTTCCCTCAGCAGAGGCAAAATAACTGATCTTTTGTGTTGCAACTTTGTCTTACAGTCCTACTGCCAATGTTTTTATCTTGCCTGTTCCTGAAATTGTGGAGAGGAATTAATATAGTTGTTCATTTTCCTAGGGTTTTATGCACTGTTAAATAAGTGGCTTACCTGTGAATAGATCCACGTGATTCTGGGGAAGGCCAAGCATTTTTTGTGTGCTTCTTGGAGATACAGGGTTTCACTTCAAATGTGATAGGAAGCCTTTTTGTGACATAAGGAAGAACATGCTATTGGGCACAAAAACTGTGGACTGGGATTTTTTTCAGCCACAGTGTTAGTGATGGAAATGAAAACTGAGAAGTAGGTCAGATCAATTTAAAAATACCCATTTGCTATTCTGGGAAACTTTAAAATAGTCCAGGGCTTTTAAAAGGAAAAAAAACCCCAACTTGAAGCTGCTAAACATCTGAGATGTGGTTCTTCTGGACTAGACTAAAACTAAGCCAACAGCAGATCTCTTTTCTCCCGACATCTACTAAGAAAGGAACATCACACTGACTCTTCTGTGGGTTCCTGCAGTCGTAGTTTATACAATCCACTAGCTATAGACCGAACCCCTTATTTCTTCCTCCTCCTTCACAGCAGGAGGCTGCTAGTTTGTGTAGGCTTTCAATGGATATGTGCATCTCTGTCATTTGATGTGCTCTTGCAAAGTAGAAGGGTTAGCTGATCAGTCAGAGTGAAAATTATTATTAATCTTTGAGATGTGAAAATGGGACAACTTAGTGCTTTAATAGAACTTGCTAAAATATTGTTTCTAAAACTTCAGTCAGAAAAAATGGCATTAATTTGCTAATTAACGACGGTTAAATACTAAGGTCTGCTTCAGTGAATGTTTCCTAAAGAATTTTGGTGTGTGCTGGAAAAAGATAAAACTCTGAAACTGGGTTTACATAAAGCGAAGGAGAAGCATGTACTTTAAACTGGCAGAACTAGTCCAGATTTGTGTAACTGAACACTGTGATTTGAGTATGAATACATGTTGGTTTCATGATGAGTAACGTGTCTTCCAGCCACAATTGAACCTTATAAAGCTACAGCATCCTCCATGCAGAACTTTGGCTTATGCCTTTCTTTTGCCATGGATTGAGTTCCTCTTGACTTTGCCGACTGAGGGTATTAACATCTCAGTTCAGACTGGGAGTGCACGTCTGATGTGCCCTCCTGACAGTCCCCTGTCCTGCTTGTTGGTTCACTCAAGAGTGGCCCGAGTGCCTTTTGGACAGGTGTTAACTGGGAAACGTGCTCCAGTGGGTGATGGACATTCTGGTCAGCCTGCAGGGAGCCTGCAGCTCGTCTGGTGTGAACCTGAGTGAAAGGCGTCATGAGAGGACGTTGAGTGCTCAGCAGCAGGGATTGGGTCTACAGCTCTATTCCTGTCTGCGCTACTGCCTTGTGTAGATGTAGCCTGAGAGAATTGCACCTAGGGAATCAGCAGGGAACAGTATCATTCTGTCTCCCTCTTCATGCATGCTTTCCTTTAGTCACCTGAAATGCGTATAAAATGGAAGGGGCTTCTGCACCTCACCTGTGTGTAGCCATTTCTCTTGTACAGAGAAGAATAGTGTATTTAAGCTAAGCAAACTCCTATTTGACATCTTGTGGATCAAATCCTGGAAAACTGTGAAAGAAGATACACTGATGTTGCTGTAGCAGTTCAATTCTAGCAGTAATCTTACCCCAAACTGCCCATTTGTCCTGACTGTTCTTAACCATGAAGTGCCATTGCATCGTACCCTCTTGCCTTTCATGCAGAAACACCTCCAGATAACTTGCAAATATGGAAGTCAAATGAAAGATCGCAAGTTTTTAGAATATCCTCCAGCCAATATGTATAGCAGTCATGCATACAGCACTTTTTTATTTAGCCATGTGGCAGTGACGTGCATTACCAGCTCTGACCTTTCTGGTAACTGCCTGATTCATTTTACAGCAACCATTTAGAAACACTGGAAAAGGAGATAGTGACTTTCTTAAGCAGTGTCTAGATAACCAAAAAATTACTCAATAAAATGATGTCAGTGCTCTTGTTTGTTTGTTGTAAAGCTGATTACATTCTGGCAGTTTACTTGTATAATCATATTAACTGCCTTAATTTGTGAATTGTAAACTGTTCTGCAGAGTCATGAGACTTTTCCTTGGCTGTTGTGCTGGAGCAGAGCAGCTGGGACTTAGAAAGCCCAAAATGTTTGTGTGGTGGCTAAATGTAAGGATGACTCAGCTGAAATTTCTGATGATGTTATGCAGTCAGGGAACTTAATAAGCACGTGGTTTGCCCACAGTGTCTCACAGCCGCTGCTGTGTCACGAACAACTTACGTGACCCCTGTGCAGAAACACTAAAACACAATTGGGCATTATGATTCTCTACCAGAGTTAATTTCCTTGAATTGGCTGTATTAAGTTCAGAGATTTTTTTTTTTATGACAAATTAAAAGTTATATGAAACGAGAAGAATTTTTAGAATGCTGTGGAATTAGAGGAGAAAAATAACAGCTGTGTGTCCTGTGCATACTATACTGTCTGTTGTATCTAACCCAGAAAGAAGTCCTGGATTCTGACAGAAACTGAGAGAGAAGTGGGGAAGGAAAATATTTTTGTTACTACATTGTCAAAATGTTTGTTTTTTTAAAAAAACAACAAAACACCTTGATACGGAATGGTCAGATTTAAGGGGAAACCTGCTCTATGATAAACTCATGTCTGGTTACTCTCAGTTTGAAATTTTTGCAAGTTGTGTCTTCCATTTCTCTTTAGATCTGTTTTCCTCTCTTTGTAATTGTATTTGAAACTGTTTAATCAGTGGAAGATGGGGACAAATAAGGATCAAAGTGTGGTGATTCTGAGTGATGGGGTCTGTTTCCAGCTTTCATGTTGGAATAGAGGGGAAGCACTACAGCTCCTTTTGGTTCTGTTTCCTCATCTATAAAATGTGGATAATAGCACTTACAGAGGAGAAGGATTACTGACTGCCATTATGTTGCAGTAGTGGTACTGGTATTCTGTGAAGTTGTAAGCTGTGCAACCGTCTGAAAAAATGCTTTGCAACTGAAAATGACACTGCAGTTAAGCCTTTGGGCATGGGACTGCTACTCTTGGTTCTATGGCTTTTAAACAGAAGCCTGTGAGCTATGCTTCTGCTGTTGAATAATGCAGTCCTTTTACAGCAGCGATATCTCTGTATTGCATCATTCTGTTGAAGAGTCAGAAATCTACAGCACTTGAGAGGAAGTGTCCCTTGTGATAATTTTACAGCAAAGTCAGTAACTTTAAGGTAAAATTTCCAGCAAGAGATTTCCCTAACTCAAGCCAATCATAAATATGGTATGAAAGTTCATTTTACTAAATAGCCTGTCATTTTAAATAGTCTTTGTACCAGTAATGGAAATGGTGATCACAGTTTTATTACTGTGTCAGTTTTGGTTTGATTGTATGGTGGTTTATCTTGTTTTTAAGAATTGTGTTGAGAGAAGTAGAAGACATTGACTTGTATCGATTTACGTTTTCCTGTTGTGGAGTAGGAAACAAGCTGCAAGGGCGAGCCTTTTACTTAGTTCTATGCCCCGTTGTTTTGAATTACCAGAAAGTCTCAACTGGGTTGGCTGCAGACAGCTTGGGACCTATGAGAGTACTTTACAAATAGAGTTGTGATGTTACCTTGTGCTGTTGACTTTTACTGTGTGCCAGATAATGTTTCCACACTGAAATTTGGGAATGTGGTGTATCTGAGTATTTATACATACACGCACAGTGGTTATAACGGGAGATAGCTAGCGTTTTCTGCAATGATGATGTGAAAATCCTTGATTAATACTCTTAAAGATCCTGATAAGTACTGTTAAAGATTCCGGTATTGCATTTGAGTTATGTGTTATGGTAGCTGTATATAACTAACAAAAGTGACACTAATGTCACCTTGTGAAGGTTTAAAACTTCTGAGCTACAAAAAGTGCAATAAAATTAGATACATCACAGAATGGAGCCAGTTTAATACAAGTATAAATAAATACACAAGAAGAGATACAGAATAAGGCAGATATATAGTGGCTATTCCTTTTTTAAATACTGAAGTTCTGTGTTTGTTTTTTTTTTAACTCGATCTATTTTCTCTCCCCAGGATTGGAATCTGACATGGCACACAGAAAATCCAGACTTCACCCAGTGCTTTCAGAACACAGTCCTGGTCTGGATTCCTTGCATTTACCTGTGGGTTTGCTTCCCAGTGTACTTCCTATACCTTCGTTGTCATGACAGGGGATACATACAAATGTCAAACCTTAACAAAGCCAAAACGGTATGTGACTTTTTAAAATGAGAATTTATTAAGCTTATCTGGAAGTTTGAATCTATTTTCAGCTATGTTTTAGCACACTGTTTTTGTTGAGCATCAATCTTGGCCTGTGTGCACATTTCAGCTGTAACTTAATTGTTCTGCTTGCGTTTGATTCCCAAGCCTTATGTGTTTCTGTTGCCCTTTTGCCATTACACTTTCTGAAATTTACTCTGACATAGCAAAAAAGCATGCAAATCCTTTGTAAGACCAGTTGGAGAAGACTATTTTAAGGCAACTCAATCTCAAGGCCTTCATTTCAATAATAAAAATAATTTATTATCCTGTCAGCTTCTTAAGTTACACAGCATAGATTTCTAGAGCTGCTGCAGGTGTTCTATTCCACTTCTGTTGTGAAATAGCTACTTAATGTGTTTGTTTTATTTTTTTTCCCTGTAGAATAAGTGAAAAGTTTTAAGAAGGTCTGTAATAGCATGGTGTATTGGAGAGTTTTTGTCTCTGCCATCTGTTATTCAGGAGTGAGATTCACCAGCTTTCTGCTTCATAATCCACTGAATTATATGGTACTAAAAACTAGTAAACTTTTTTCTTCTAGTGGGGATCCAATAGGTAAAGTCAAATCACTCTTCTTTTGTGCGTGTTATAGAATTGCCCAAAAAGAGATGATCTGATTATGACGACTCCTTGTACTAATACATAACATCTGATGTTCATGTATATATTGTGCTGCCTAATGTGTGTGAACTGATGTATGAAATAAACTTTTGTATTGCAGGCTTTGGGTTTAATACTGTGGATAGTCTGCTGGGCAGACCTTTTCTACTCTTTCTGGGAAAGAAGTCAAAATATTTTTCAAGCTCCATTTTTTCTTGTTAGGCCTACAGTATTGGGTATAACAATGGTAAGTTCTTCTGTTATGGCCTCCATTCATGCAAAGCCTTAAGCAATAACATGCATCTTAGTATTATTCACAGTGTTGTAATTCTTTAAGCTACAATCCTTACAGACTTAATCTGCAGCTGAACTCTGAAATATTGACTCTGAAATGTCTGCTTTCTTTTAATAAAAAAATCAGAAAAAAACCCCAACCAGGCTGTGCTCAGTGCATTGCATATAAGCACACAAGTCAGTGCTAGCTGTCTTGCCTTATTTTGGTAGGCTTGAGCTACTACTTATTTAATAGCTTGGCAGGTATGGAGTGAAGGAATCAAGTTGAGAGAACTGATTAAGCCTAGGTAATACAAATCACCTGAACTTGATAAAAGACGGTGAAAGGCATTGCATTATTAAGTATCTTACTACAAACTCTCTTGCATGTAACATTCTTTAGCATGTGTTTTCTTTGTTACATTTGATGGCACGGTGAAAAGTCTTAAATGCCACATGAGGCACATAGGTGTCCCCAGCTAACCCTTTCTAGCTAGGCGTGCAAGTATTGTCTGCTCTCACACCAGTATCTCTGCAGTCTGCATTTCAAGTAAAATGCCTTGCTATTCATTTATTGTCAGTTGTCTCACATTTATCACAGACTTGGAATGGTAGTCATTAAACATGATATTCAAGGGGGGAACAGGAAGCAACAACAAAAAAACGAAACCAAAATAACTCAACAGCCCTGAAAACATACTGACAGATGCAAGAGCTGTTAAATAGTTTGTGGTCATTTAATAATGCAGTTGTCAAGCTTTTGTCAGGCTGATTGAAAATCCATGTTGCAGCAGTCAAGGGAGATTACTAAATTGTGCCAGCTTCCTAAAGGACTCTGAAAACACACAAAATACAGAAATAGAGTAATATTTGGTCAGTGGTGTTTGGTGTTGTGGCTTGTATAGAAAGAAATCTTTTTATTTTAAAAAGAATTAGTCAGGAAATACTTGGAAAGGATATAGTGTCACTATAATTCTGTGTTGATTTGTGACGTAGAACCAAAAAAGTAAAGAAATAAAGACTGGCAGCTTTTGACAGTGCTTTTGTGTATGTGGTTGTTTACTTCTGTGTAATACGTATTCCTTTTCTCTTTTTTGTCTGCTACTTATCTTACCACTCCAGAAAATTTCCTATTTAAACATATTTTTGAATTACACTTAAAATCTCTGGGTGTTAGAATGTCTGGGAGATACTGGATTTGAAATGTTAAGTAAGCACACTTGTATATGTGTATAACATGTTGTAAAACTTAAAGCTTGTGAATATATTTTTATTTTATTTGTCCACAGTTGCTTGCCACATTTTTAATACAATATGAAAGAATAAAAGGAGTCCAGTCTTCAGGTGTAATGACGATTTTCTGGCTCATCTCATTGTTATGCGCCATAGTGGTTTTTAGATCCAAAATAATACATGCCTTAAATACGGTAAGTGATTGCTAGCCTCATTCAGTTGAAAATAAACCCAAATGCTGCAGTAATAGAGTAGTTGCTTGCTAATTATGCCAGTCAAGTCAGTTAATGATCCATTCAGTGTACCTTCATTCCTTGGGTTATGAAAGCAAAACAAGCAAGACTTAATGGCTCTTGTTTTGAAATGCTGGTGAAATTCATAGTGATCTTAACTAGCAACAGTTGCCAAGAAAATTCTGCTAGCTGTTCCAGAAAGGGGATGTGTCTGCTTGAGTACAATAAAAGTGTGTAATCTTTGATATGAAACTGTTCTGGGAGTATACGTCATCTTCCTGTTGATTATACAGTGGATTTCCTGAAGCACGTGATTTGATGGTAATGTGGTCTCATCTGCTGATGCAAAATGAAAGTGTACAAGTGAAATATTTTTGTCAGTTTGCTTTACAGTAAGGCCACCACAAATATCTGTTGCCTTCGCAGGCGTGGCGACCTGGTTCAGGAACGGCATGGCGACCAACCCCAGGCCGCTCGGGCCATCAGCTCACAGACACCAATGTGGTGGATGGCGAATGGCGTTTATTGGTGGGTAGCACAGCATTATATAGCTTGGGTTTCTTCCGTCTGCTTACATCATAAGCTAAACGCTATTGGCTATCTGGAGAGGGGTCCTATATTTCCATACAGCGCGACATCTTCCGACCGCCAAGCCCTAACCACCTACAAATATCAGATTAATTGTGGAGCTGCCTGAAAATGACATATCACTTTTTATTTCTTGAAAACTTTAAGCCATGTTGTGAATTTTGAGAACTTTCAGTCAACTTTTGTCTTTAGCTGTTGGGAGTGGGATTTTACTTGTGGGGTGTGTCTGTCCATCCCTGTGCTTTGATTTCTGTGGATTATGCTTTATTATGTATCAGTCCCAGTCTAAAAAATGGGAGAACCTCTGGAATTTGAGCACAATGCAACAAACTTATCTAAATTCTGCTCCTCTAATTCTTATTTTCTGTGTGCATACTAATTAATAACTTTGCTTTGAAAACTCCTTGCTGCCCAGTCCATAAATGCCTTGCCTCTGTAAAGAATACCTTGACTTCCAAATGGGGTGTGTTGGTACAAACTGTGTCTTAAAGAGAGCTTCTCTACAGAAGAAGTTCTTGCTTGTGTGTTTGTGGCAGTGATTGATTAAAAATAAATGGTATCTTTCCTCTCCTCCCCCCACTCTTTACCTTCCCTTTACCAAAATAGACATTGACTTTAATTTGCATGAAGGTGGGTAGTGTAACATTTATGTAGTTTGCAGAATTTACAGTAAGGAGTTGGTTTATGTTTAATAGTAATGTGTTGTTTTAAAGAAATTCCTTAAGCCTTCTAATTGGAATATTACCTTCCTTTGTAGGATGCTGAAGTGGATGCATTTCGTTATGCCACCTTCTGCATCTACTTCGTCCTGTTATTTGTACAGCTCATCCTGTGCTGTTTTCCAGAACGACCACCTTTGTTTTCCGAAACAGTAAATGATCCTGTAAGTGTTCAGTCTATCCTGAGTGCTGGGTATCGTATGTACAATATTCTGTACAATGAGTTACAGGGCCATACTTTCCCAGATGCCAAATGATTCAAATCTTGCTGACTTGTTTGCAATAGAGTGTTCTTTCTGCTCTTCAGTTGATGATGCAGAAGATGAAGCCCATAACATGCAAAACAGGGCAGGCTGTAGTTAAGAAAAGAGCAAAAACACTGTTTCAGTCATTCCTGAAGGTTAGGTCATATGTATTTGTATTCAGTAGTGCTTCTGGCAATCAGTGGGAAATAGTGATTTGAAATACTGTCCTTCCAGTCATCTGATACCGTTCAGTACACGGTAACTCATAAGGATGTGTATTCCCTTGCTGTTGAAGGTGGGGAAGAATCTACACCTGGAAAACTTGTGAATTTGAATAGATGCATTTAATTTCCATATTTACCTTTTGTGTCAAGCAAAAATTTAACCAGCTCAATTGCAAGAGCAGTTAACGTTAGAGGGTGGTCTGGATATAGAAATTTAATTTTATCTATACATGATCTTTTTCGCATGTGTTCTTAATTACATGTGCTAGCTATATGGCATGGATCTGAAGTGACCCAAGAGATGCTGGATCATTATACTGCTTGCTTAGCCGTGGGCTAGACCTTCTGAGTCACAGTGGAGAGACACCTGTCACTGTCTGGAGTTTGAATGTGCCAAGTTTAGAAACCTCTGTTCTGTATTTTTTTATGAAAAGGTGTAATTCTGGTTTGATGGGTGTTAGGTGGCACTGACTGACGAAGGATAGTATGAAGTGTGTGAGGGGGGAAATATATGTTGCCTTTATAATTGTGGTGAAGGTCCATAACTAGTTGCACTTACTGAATTCTATAGTTACCTCCTCCGTTGGTATCCAGAGTGCCAGTGGCATTACCACTGGCAGACAGTCTGCGGGTATATGCCTGAAGGGACGAGTATACTGCTGAGTCTTTGGATCCTCTTCATCTTTGGGTTCTTTTCATCTCATTCAGGGATGAAAAGTGCTTGACAGGATACTGTGGATTTATGGAAACCTTTTCTACTTTGATCATGGTTACAATAATTACAAGGTGCTTTGAGATCACAGTGGTTTGCTTTTGTGTTCTGAGTATTTCTAGGGGTGTCTGTAAGAAATAGGGCAGACTTGAGATTGTAACCTTTTTTCATGAGTGGTGTCTTTGTTGGATGTTATCATGGGGAAAAGAACAAAGCAAGTCATGTTTGTCAGTCTTAAATTCTGCTTTCCTTTCTGCAAAGCATTTCCAAACCAGAAATATTTGTAAGTCTTGAGTAAAATCTTACTATACGTTTACTTAAGCCAAAAAACTACAGTAAATTTCCAAGATGTAGATACTGATGTATACAGATGGGAAACAATGTGGTTTGTCTCTTGTTTTTGCTTTGTGTACATTGCATAAGTCCAAACTTGCTACAACTTGTCTTCATTCTACCTGGCATGAATGTCAGTAGGATTAATAGTTCTTTGTGTGATAACTATTAATTTTATCAAAAATACTATTATTTTAACAGTAATCTAGTATGTTTTAAAGTTTTAAACTTTTCCTTTATGCAAATGAGGTCCACTTTTTGGAAGCACAAAATCTAGTGGGCTCTTGAATGTAGATGTAGACTTCCTACCTGCAAGCTGGTTAAAAAAAGTATTAAGGAAAATAGTAATAAAGCATTTTATATAAAGTTCAGAATATTTTGTAAGTTTGTTGAAACTGGAAGTATTCTCTGTATTTGCTGAAGTAGGAATGCTGGTATGGCTGAAGGCTGAAAGTACCACTACCACCACCCCCCCTTTTTTTTTAACTTCTCTGAGTTTAAGAACTTGTATTCATTATACCATGGTGTTGGCTTTGCTTGCAATAATTTTGTTGCAAGTGTTTAAATACTTTGGAAATGTGGAACCCTTTCAAAAAAAAGTCAGTCTCATACATACTGTTCCCTACAAAGTTGCAAAAAAAGTTGTACTGTGAAGAAGAGGAAATGCAGCAGTGTTTCATGTAGCTTGATTACAACACACTTCAATATAGTTTAGTGGAGAAGCCAGGTTACACAAACATGAGCTGAAAAATGCAGATCTTGGAAACACTTGTCTCTGGCTGTTTTAATTGCAGTACTTTAATGATGTTTGGTGACTTTTGTAGACGGAAATACCTGAGTGGCTCCAATTACAGTTAATGATAAAAACCTAGTGGTTTGTGTGCCAAAGGAGTGGTTGGTTTTAGCATTCTTCAGATGCTGTTCAGAACAATGAAAGAGGGAAGAGAGAAATTAGCACTGGAATTCTGCAAGTAAATCACCTTTAGTGCATTTGAAATTCTTCCAGACTTCCTTTCTTCTGTTTTTAATCCAACCAGATTGGGAGAGGATGTTGACCTGAAGAGCCTAGCCATTGCACTGGATAGAACATGAGCTAGCTGCGTTCTTTATGGATACTTAAGTTTCCCATGCCCCATGCTTATTGATGAATGAGATGCAGGGATTTTAGGGGCTGGTTTGGGATGCTTTTATGGAGCTTATAATCTTTTTTTTTTCATTTGTGCATCTGTTTTGATGGAGTCATGTCACTTAACTGCTAGAACAGTAGAACTGAATTCTAAATTTGTACCTAACTCTGCCCAATTAACATATTTATGTTCTCATATGGTAGCATACCTTGCATTGATACTAGGTAGGCACTGATCATAACATCTTGAGAGACTGTCTGTCCTGCACTGTCTTATAAAATTCCCTCAACTACTTGTTGAGTTGTTGATACCAAGCACTACTATTCCTTTTTCCCAGTGATCTAGCCTGCTGACAGCCCTGAAATTGTGCTTGTGTTTTCTGAACAAGCTCTCAAGAGCATAAATTACAAGTTTAGTAATGTGGAAAATATACTATAAAGGAATTTTAAAGCATCTTTTCTGCTTGGTTTGTTTCTTTTGGCCCTGTATCAGTCACTTCGTGTATGGATTGATTTCTTCTTCTGTCCTTTAGAATCCGTGTCCAGAGTTCAGTGCATCTTTCCTCTCCAGAATCACATTCTGGTGGATCACTGGGTAAGATCAAGATGATGCATAAAGCACCAGTTAAAGTTAGATGGCATTTTAGGATCCTGCTTTCAGAGTTAAATTAACAATAATTATGCAATAATAATTTTGGTTCTTTTGGTTGGTTGTTTTGTAGATAGACTAAATTAATTTTTTTTTTTCAAATTTGATTAATCTTTTTTACTTCCTTTGTAGGGTGTTTGTAATTTGAAATTTTGCCAGTATATATTTCATATGCTTGCTGAAAGAATTTAGTAGAAAAATTTATCTGGGAAATATAAGAAGGTAGAAGTTATCTGCTGTATTTAGAAACTAAGGTATTCAAAACAGCTCTTTTTGTCCAACAGGTTCTTTTTTTTTCTTTAACTTTGGTTTAATTATGCTGTATGATTTGATCACAACACATGTTCTTGTGAGTTAAAACACAGAAACATGTAAAATAATATTGGTGTGTAGTTGTGGTTGGTACTTGGCCAGAGTTCCAACAGAAAGCTAGATGAAAGGAATCTCCTTTGTAAAATTAAAGGCTAATAAAGATTTTGAAACTGGGTAGGCATGGGAATATTAATCGCCTGGCTGACTTTCAGATGAGATCACTTCATCCTTTCTTTTATTTTCCCTGAAATTTGAATTCAGTGGCATATCCTGGATCCTTAGATGTTTTGGTGTCTAATTCTCACAGTAGAGACAGAAGGATGTATGTTTTAGCGTCTGGACCTGTGTTGCTACAGGTACTCCTCTTGCATGCATTTTTTTTTTTGAAGAGCTGGCTCGGTTTTGGGCCTGGATGTAAGGACCACTGTTTCATGGAGCATATATATATCCACACATATACATATCTCTAGTGTTCTTAAATATATAGTGCTGATTCTTTCTAATACAGGTTGATGGTTCAGGGTTATCGGAGACCTTTGGAAGCCAAGGATTTGTGGTCATTAAATAAAGAAGACAAATCGGAGGAGATAGTGCCAGGTTTGGCTAGAAACTGGGCAAAAGAGTGGGCAAAGACCAAGAGGTAAGTTCAGTTATCCTGGCTGGCAGTTCTTCCAAGATGTGGAAGTACAAAAGCTCAAGTTACTCAGCCTCTACTTAGAGGTATTTATCATCTGTTATCAAGCCTGCTTTTGTAAGGCCCAAGTGGCAGCTCTGTATTTGTCCTTAAGAGCATACAGAACAGGAACTAAGTAGGGTGTTGTGTGTCTTCTTTCTGAAGAGCTGCATCAAGTTTCCCTTAGTCTTTCATGATCCAGAGCTGATTATTGTTAATTTTGATGTGTGGTTTTTCCCTGGGGAGGGAATGTTTTCACACAGTCAAACTTCAGTCACGTAATTCAGGAGCTTGGGCTCCCTATATAGTTAGTGAAGCTTCAGGAGGGCAGTTCAGGGTGTAAAAGTGAGAAGCTTATTTCTTTCCTTTGACTGTATAGGAAGCCTAGACATCTAAGCCAGATGACTAAAATTAGACTGACTGCATGCCTACAATTACCATCCTACTTTCATCATCCTTTACTGCAGCAAACAGAAGTACCTTTTCATTGAAGGAAAATTGCTTGCTTGCTTACACAGTGTATTTTTACATAGAGCTTGTCCTCAGAAGTTTGAAAGTATGTAGTTTCTCGTAAGGTAGATGTATTATGAAATGAACGTGTTCAGTCCATTGGGGATGACTTGGCTTAAATCTGACTGCAGTCTTTTAACTCTGGTGGTACAGTGAGGCCTTGATTGTGACAAAAGTTTAGCTTACTGGGTTCTAGAATAATGATGTCCTTTGCTCTTTAAATTTAACCAGGTTAGGGCCCTGTTCCTCATTCCCCAGGGCACACCTATAGGAAAGATTCAACAGGGATGTTACCTATCCCTACAGAGAAGGCCATTTCTGAATGGCCAGTTCATTTGGCTATGGTTTTATGATTAAAAAGGTGTTTGATTGACAGGAAAACCCACTTAAACTATTAAGAAGGTCAATAAACAGCTCATAAACATCTCATTTGTATATTGTGAGTTATTCTAGTTGGCTTTATGCTTGAATAAAGGCTACATTTTATACCTATTCTTATTTCAGGCAACCATTAAACATGTTATACTCGCCCAAAAAGCAGCAAAAATCAAGCAGCTCAAGTGGTGATGTGACAGAAGAAGCTGAAGCTTTGATTATAAAACCATCTCAGAAGAGTTCTGAAGCATCTTTATTCAAGGTGTTATACAAAACCTTTGGACCATATTTTCTCATGAGCTTCCTGTTTAAAGCTGCACATGATCTCTTGATGTTTGCAGGCCCAGAAATTCTGAAGTAAGACCTATATACTTTATTATTCTATTAAAAGTATGCGAACAGAATTTGAAACACACTGGTATTCCACTCACCAAGCTGCTTTGCCTTCGGCTGGTTCAATGGGAAAGAGTTGTCATGTAAGTTAGAGACCATGCACACAGATGATTTTGGTCCATTGGTTTTCAAATTATAACATCATGGGTTAAATGTTTGACTTTTTATATTCATTTCCAACACTAGGAAGGCCAGACAGGAACATAATCAACAGTAGCAGAAGAGTTTATTTAATTCTAAACTGTAATGATTGTGGGACTACAAGTCACAGTATGTGAAGCAACAGAGAGTTGAGGGGGTAGGAAGAGTTGTATTGCTTTAAGGTGAGAAGTAAAGCAACTGTAAGCAGTTGTATTTTAGCTGGAAGGAATATGAGACACTTTAGTGTAGCTCCAAGAGAATGCTGTACATGTAAGGTGTGTGATACATGTATTGTAGTAGTACTTTGTTAGGAGGAGGGAGTGACTTGTGCTAGTATAAAATGATCTCCAGTTTCTAAGAAGTTTGCTTAAGTGTTTTATCTAAGTTTGGTACTTTGGGTTCTTGCGTGACCCATATAATGTTTGGAATAACCTAAGGTTGTAACCCTGACATTTTGATTTGCATATATTAAGAGAACTAATTCCTCTCTCCACAGATTGCTAATCAACTTTGTAAATAACAAAGCTGCCCCAAACTGGCAAGGCTATTTTTATACAGGACTGCTGTTTGTTTGTGCCTGTCTTCAGACGCTGATTCTTCACCAGTATTTTCATATTTGCTTTGTAACTGGAATGAGGCTCAAAACAGCTATTGTTGGTGTAATTTATCGAAAGGTAGGTGTTTCTTTAAATATATGACAATACCTTTCAGTGACTGTGCAAATGCATTGCTTAAGTCTGAATAATTAACATAGTTAGGAGACTCTGGTAGGCTGATTTCTAACTTTTAATAGAAATAAGAGAATATCTAATTTAGAAATAAAAGCCTTTTAAGGTAGAGCAATTTTCTAATTTACTAGTTAAAGTTCAGGCACCTTCTTCGTGCCACTGCCAAACCAGAAACCTTGTCTGATTTAGACTAGGGGTGTGAAATTACTTCAGTTTATGCAGAAATTAAGATGCATTTACATTTACAGCTTCATTTGGGACTTGGCAGCAGTGCCACCTCATCTTTGAATCAGGTAAAACATTGATAATAAAAGATGTTTCTATGAATTCATTAACAACAGAAGGAGGACTAGGGAAAATCTCCCTCCTTTATTGGATGCAGAGGGAAACATGGTAACAAAGGATGAGGAAAAGGCTGAGGTGCTCAACGCCTACTTTGCCTCAGTCTTTAGCAGTGGAACCGGCTGTTCCCTGTTCCCCAGCCTCATGAGCTGGGAGATGGGGAGGGGGAGCAGAATGAGGTCAGCACAATTAAAGAGGAAGTGGTCAGAGACCTGCTACACCACTTAGATGCACACAAGTCTGAGGGACCAGATGGGTTACACCCAAGGGTGCTGAAAGAGTTGGCAGATGTGCTCACCAAGTTGCTTTCCATGACTTACCTGAAGTCATGGCTAACTGGGGAGGTCCCATTGGACTGGAGGGTGGCAAATGTGACACCCATCTACAAGAAAGGCAGAAAGGACAATCCAGGAAACTATAGACCTGTCAGTCTGACCTCAGTGCCAGGGAAGGTCATGGAGCAGGTCATCTTGAGTGCCATTAAAAGTCATATAATGGACAACCGGGGAAACAGGCCTAGTCAGCGTGGATTTATGAAAGGCAGGTCCTGCCTGACAAACCTGATCTCCTTCTATGACAAGATGACCCGACTATTGGACGAGGGAAAAGCTGTGGATATTGTCTACCTGGATTTTTGAAAAGCATTCGACACAGTTCCCCATAGAATTCTCATGGAAAATCTGGCTGCTCATGACCTGGATGAGGGAACGGTCTGCTGGATCAAGCACTGGATGGATGGATGGTCCCAGAGAGTGGTGGTCAATGGAGTTAAATCCAGCTGGAGGCCGGTCACAAGTGGTGTTCCTCAGGGCTCGGTGTTGGGACCATTTCTGTTTAACATCCTTATTGATGATCTTGATAAGGACATAGAGTGTATCATCAGTAAATTTGCAGATGACACCAAGTTGAGCAGGAATGTCGATCTGCATGAAGATAGGGAGGCACTGCAGAGAGACTTGGATAGATTGGATCGGTGGCCAATGTTAACGGGATGAGTTTCAACAAGGCCAAGTGCCAGGTCCTGCACTTGGGCCACAACAACCCCCTGCATGGCTACAGGCTTGGGGAGGTGTGGCTGGAGCTGTCTGGAAGAAAAGAATCTGGGGGTTCTGATTCACAAGCAGCTGAACATGAGCTGGCAGTGTGCCCAGGTGGCCAAGAAAGCCAAGGACATCCTGGCTTGTATTAGAAATAGTGTGACCAGCAGAAGTAGGGAGGTGATAGTCCCCCTGTGCTCTGCACTGGTGAGGCCACACGTTGAGTATTGTGTCCAGTTTTGGGCACCTCAATACGAGAGGGATATCGAGGTGCTGGAGCCAGTGCAGAGGAGGGCAACGAAGCTGGTGAAGGGCCTGGAGAATAAATCCTGTGAGGAGCGATTGAAGGAGCTGGGACTGTTTAGTTTGAGGAGGAGAAGGCTGAGGGGAGACCTCATCACTCTCTACAACTACCTGAGAGGACATTGTAGAGAGGTTGGTGCTGGTCTCTTCTCACAGGTAATTAGCGATAGAACAAGAGGGAATGGCTTTAGACTGCAACAGGGGAGGTTTAGACTGGACATTAGGAAAAAATTTTTCACAGAAAGAGTGGTCAGAGAGTGGAAATGGCTGCCCAGGGAGGTGGTGGAGTCACCATCCCTGGATGTGTTTAAGGGTCGTTTGGATGAGATGCTGGTGGATATGGTGTAGGGGAGAACTTTGTAGAGTAGGGCTGATGGTTGGACTCCATGATCCCAAGGGTCTTTTCCAACCTGAATGATTCTGTGATTGTAGAAAGCTATGGACTGATTGCTCTGTGTTGGAAAAATGTGTGACAGAAAGTGAAGATTCTGCTTCTTACACTAAAAAACAAAACAATCAAACAATATCTCCCTGCAAACAATAAAACCACCAACCAACCAACCCTAACCCCAAAGACTGCTTGTTGTCTTGAATTCTCTATTAGTTTAAACCCAGCTGCTTGCTTCAAACTATACAACTTGCATTTTGTGCAGGGTAAACAGAATATGAAGCAGGAAAAGGGTTGCTTGTAATTTTGAAGATTAAACTCTGCAAAGTAATTGAATTCTGTGGAGAAAATGCAAATGAGTAAGTTTTCCTTCATGTTGCCATAATTGTTTTTTATTTTTAATCTGCATCTAGGCACTTGTTATCACAAATTCTGCTAGAAAGACTTCTACTGTGGGTGAGATTGTGAATCTAATGTCTGTGGATGCTCAGAGATTCATGGACTTGGCTACCTATATCAACATGATTTGGTCTGCACCTCTCCAGGTGATATTAGCACTGTACTTACTGTGGCAGGTGAGTATTGTGTGTTGTTTCCTGTTTTGACTTTGATTCCTGTGGTCATGACTACAGACGGCTTTTGTTCAGACCACTGGAGGGTTTACAGCAGTGGGGAGAAAATGCTGCTTGTTTAGAAGCCGTTCAGAGCTGCTTTTGTCACTGCTGTCAAGAAGGAAGGCAGGAGGTTCTTAATTTGCACATCTGAGTGCATGGGGGAGGATGCAGATGGGAGCTACTACCTTTTGGGGGACTGCAGCACCTATAGTATCTCACTTGTCACTTGATCTAAAGAAAAGCGGTCTTGGTTCTGCACTCTGAGAGTCACTGCATGAGAGATCTAGTCCAGACAGTCACCAGGCTGACTCTTCCCCATTCTCCCTGTCAGTGAGAAAGCTTGACAGAAAAATTCCCCAAGAATCAGAAATATTCCCCAAGAAGTCACTCCCTGCATGGGTCTCTACTTCAGAAGAACAGACAAACCAGCAAAAGCTGGAAAACATTAGAATATCTCTGTATATGTGTATAGAGAGAGATACTGAACTCTATCTATATATACCTCTCTATATGGGGGCTATATATGTATATTTGTTTCAAAAATCAAAGCACATAAACATCAACCCAAGCCCGTATTTGATCCCCCTCTTCTTCCCCCAAGCTGTTCTTGAAAATGGAAGATGACGTTGAAAAGCTATTTTGGAATGCTTTTCTGCAGCATATGCAGTGGCTTGACACAAGATCTAAAAAAATTAGTTTGAATGAATGTTTACAATTGAGTTCTTTTCAGAATTTAGGTCCTTCAGTGCTGGCAGGTGTGGCTGTCATGATCCTTCTGGTTCCGATAAATGCTGTGATGGCAATGAAGACAAAAACCTACCAGGTTAGAACCTTTATATGTGTGACAGAGTGCTTTTAAGAAACATGTTTTGTTCTTTGACCTGTTCCTGAGGTTTGGCCTTTTAAATTTTTGTTCCCTTCCTCTATTTAACCCTTAAAGAAAAGGGAAAGAAAGGTCACAGATGTTGTATATGCAGAATAAGCAAACTCATGTATTTTTCAGCCTTACAGCATATCTGTACATAACGATCTAAAAATTTTGCAGTAGTTAGGACCAAGGTAACAGGTTAGCCAGCTTCTAGAAATACCCAGTGATTGGATTGGGATTAGTTTAGTTTTTAACTTGATGTCTAAGAACTGAAGTGCAAACATAAACTACTGTCTGCCTGATGAACCTTAATGAGTGAAATACATTTCCCAGATGGTGGCTGCAGTGTTGGGGAGGTGTGTGTGGTTTGTTCTTGGTTTGGTGTTTTTTGGTGTCTTCCCCCCCCCCCCCCCCCCCCCCCCCCCGGAGGGATGAGGTGGGAGAAGTCTTAGTTGTTGACTGTTCTTGATGCCTAGTTGATTTTTAGAGGGGATCAGTTTGTTACAGAGACTGCACGTAAGTAGACTTAAACTGTCATGTTTTCTATTGCAGAAACTACTTCCAACAGTCCCACCATGTGCTTTCTGGTACAGACTTCACTGCTAACTGAATTTACCATATGTCAGAGGAAATTGATTTATTTAAATGAAACCTTTTAGCTCTAGGTAGTCATCAAAATACAACACAGCATTTGGCTCCTACATGGGAGAAGTAGGGATATCTAGCCTGTCACAGCCACACTGCCACTGGTGGCAACTGTACTGCTGCAGTCTACTGACTCTGCCTACTGCTGAGTCAGAATATCTTTCAGCTTTGCACTGCCCTCATTGAAATACTTCATGAAGATGGATACTTCTGAAGAACGGACTTTCTTCTCATGGCTGAATGAAAGCTTTTTGCCTTAGTGCACCATCACAAAGCCATTGATAGCGCTGAAAATGAAGTAAAACCAAGTTTGGTTTAAGGTTAGATGCAAACTGCACATCACTGAAGCTTGGTTATAATGGCTTATTTTTTAACTGTGTATTGTACCTAGGAGGAACCTGAGTCCCAGGGCTCCCTGATGCGGAGTTGATCCCACTTAAACCAGTGACACAATTGTTTTGATCTTGGTTTGGATTTTTAGTTGCATGAAGCATTCTTTCAATTGGTTTAAAACATCTTGTTAGTTCTGCATATTTGTTTGTTCAGATAGCATCTCAGATTTCCTGCTTGGGAAGCTAGTAAGCTTTTGATGATAATGAGGTAAATTTTGCCATTGCAAAATACAAAGCTCAAAACTTTGTGGCTCTGCCAAGTATTGTGCTCTGCTAATTACTTTTTGCAATGTTGTTTTTAGGTGGCTCAAATGAAGAGCAAAGACAACAGAATTAAGCTGATGAATGAAATTCTCAATGGGATTAAAGTTCTGAAACTTTATGCTTGGGAATTAGCCTTCAGAGAGAAGGTATTAGACATCAGACAGAAAGAACTCAAAGTCCTAAAAAAATCTGCTTATCTTGCTGCAATGGCAACCTTCACTTGGGTTTGTGCTCCTTTTTTGGTAAGTGAAACAAATCTAGAAGTTTGCTCTCCTTTTTGGGATCACACTTTCCAAGGCAATGCTTGAGAACTTGTTTTGTTTTTTTAATGAATGGAAGAGTCAGAATGCCCTCCACAGTGGTGGGAAATTGTCCACAGCAGTGGGAAATTGAACACTTATGTCTCCACTTCTCTATGAAAAGGCACTACTCTTTTCTTTGAAACTTAGTAACATACAAGTTGGATATATTCTAGAAGTTAATGGCTGAAGGACTTAAAAACAAAAACCTCCTCTGCATCCCCCTCTACTTTTGGTGGTGTACTTAAGGAACCGAAGATTAAATGTACTGTCAGATTTAGAAGATATTACTAATGTGTATAGTACCCTCCAGGTGATAGCTGTGGCTGACAAGAGTAGAACTTACCTTATTTCAGCATCTTTGAGAGCAGCAAGTCCTTAGATGAGAGTACTTGATTGAATGGGACACTGTGCACCAGGCGTACTGCTGGCCTGTGTTCTCCCAGCATCTGTTTAAGAACAGTGTGGAGAGGTAAAGCCATTGTGTACCCTGGGATTGCTTCAAGTTCTTATTTAAAAAAAAAAAAATATTCTTGATATGTGAAACATCCTCACTGTGTTTGTGGTTAGCTTACATTTAAACTAATAAAAGGGAGAGAAGGGTGAGATCACATAAAAATTGCTTCAGACCCTATTAGAATAAGGGACCATTGCTTTTGTCTGCAGAAGCAAATAAAAGCCATGACTACATTAGGATAAAATATGTGCTGTTCCAGTTGAAGGTGTTTAAGTGTACTTTCCAGTCTCAGATTCCTTCCCCACAAACATTTGTAATGTTTACATTATGTTTTGGGCATGATGAAAGGCAGAAGAAGCAGTGCCCTGGGTAGGAAACATCAGCTGCATTCTTAAGTGAATGCTTTTCTAAAAGAAGTCTAAGATGGTTTTAATATAAATACATTATTACATGAAGTTTCTAAATAAAACTCTGCAGGTAGACTTCTTAATGCTGTTATGTGCAGTCTGAGAAGACAAATTTGCCTGATGAGTTGCTCTGTTTCAGTGCACACTGTAAATGTGTGCCAGTGGTTCTACCCCGTAGGGGGTTTGCCACTGGGGCAGAGACGGTACTGCTCGAAGTGCAAGGCTGCAGTTTAACATCTTGCTTCTCAGATTTTTGTTCTTTCAAATACGTTCTTCTGATTAAAGAATTATTGTAAGTGCCTACTTGAAAGCACTTCTGGCATGCAAAACTCTTTATTTCCTCTACTCCTCCTGTTTCCATGGCCAGGGCTCTTTAAAACATTGTTTAATAATGGTGTCAGGAAACTATTCATTTTGCAGTACCTCCCCTACTGCTGTGTGTGCTGATAAGGCTGTATTTCAGACTAATTGCTGGTAACACAAGAGTGCAGACGTGCTGCTTTGAGGTTATTCTTTGGACCCTGTCTTGTTTTTGATCTCTGTGGGATGGCTTTCTCCCTGGGATATGGTTGTCCAGACCAGGGATTGTACAAACAAGCTACTGTACCAGGCACAGCTGAGTCAGCCGCTGTATGAAGAACAATGCATGTCTTCACAGCAGTCAGATTTTTAACAGAAATACTAATGTCTTTGTTCGATGCTGTGCTTAGATGAGACTGATCCTTAGGCATTTGGGCTAATTGTTTCAAGTTTTGTGGGAGGGGGAATGCTAAAGGTTAGCCTACCTTGATTTCTTGTTTTAAGTGGCAATCTGTGGGGAAGAGTTGCTGGATCTTGTGATATACTGAGGTATGAGTGTTGGTACCACGGAAGAAAACACTGTGAGGGGAAGATCTGAAAGTGAACATTTGGTTTTACTTAGTTTATTTTAATTTTACTATAATTTAATCAACACATTTTAAAAAAATGTAAAGAGATATATGGATTTTTTTAAAAGATATTTTTATACCTTATGATTGATGATAAAAATGGTTCAATGTCATTTTCTTGTTCAGCATAGATCTTAAGCTGAACTGTTGTGAACTGTTTAGGCACTATAAGGCTTCATCTGTGTAATGCCGTAGCATTTCAAGTTTCTTGGAAAACAATCTGCCCATGGGCTGTACTTGGAAATCTGTACAGTAGGCTGTACTTGGCAATCTAGGGTTGGGGTAGTCTCTACAAAATAAAAAATGGGTTAGCATTAGGGTGTTTCTGACTTCTCTGTCTATATATGTTATTGGTACCAGGGTACCACGGGGAGTGCCCTAAAACTGAGAGAGAGCAGCAAGAAAGACTGGTCGTTGCTCCCCTTCTGCAGTGTGACCACAAATAGCCTGGGACATTTGTGGTTTCACCCTTGCCATGTGAAGAAAGTGAGCACTTGACACCTCTCTAAGAGGAGTCATTGACTTCTTTTTACAATTGATTTAAATCAAATGTTTGTTTTACAAAAAGTGTTACAATGAACAAGGAAGTTACCAGAACATTAGTCTCTTTGATTTGTAGACCTTTGATTCCAGTTGTCAGACTGTGTGACTCCTAGGTTAGTGGCTTTAGAAAAAGTCATCCTAACTGTAGCCATTACACTTTGTTTCAGGTTGCCTTGTCCACGTTTGCTGTGTACGTCACAATAGACAAGAAGAATGTATTGGATGCTCAGAAGGCATTTGTTTCCCTAGCATTATTCAACATCCTCAGGTTTCCATTGAACATGCTTCCTATGGTTATCAGCAGCATAGTAGAAGTAAGACTCCAGTCATTAACAGGTGTTTCTGTGCAGAAGTAACCACTGGGCTGAAAGATTACATTCCTGTATTTAGAGAATGTTCACTGGTGAAATTCAGTCACCTCAAAAAGGGAGTTATGCATTTCCTGTGTGTTAAGTGCTGTGCAAGCAAAATTATCAATCCCACTTATGGTGGATGGGTGTTCCTGAAATCAATTATATTTCTTGTGATTCAGGAATTGCGAGTTTGATGACTATCCAAGAAACTGCAATGGATTTAAGGAGGGATTAGGAGTGCATAATAACAATGTAGTGTATATGTGGTGCAAATCAACAAGCTCTTAAATGTAATGAGCAAAGTATAAGATAGTTTTGCATCCTTTCCCATGCAGGCCAGTGTCTCCTTGAAGCGCCTTAGGGTGTTCCTGTCTCATGAAGAGTTAGATCCAGACAGCATAATCAGGGGTCCCATCACAGAGGGTGAGTTTCTTTTCCTGTTGAAAATCAGCATGTGCAAGTTTTGGGTGGCTTCACAGTGTTTCTTTCGCTTTCTGTAACAAATTTGATGCATTTTGGTGGATTTCACTGATAAATTTTAGCTAGAAAGCAGAGAAGGAAGTTTGTAAAATGAAAATTATATAAAGTTTCTACCACCTTCTCAGGTAATCTATCCTCTACCCAACTCCTGTGTCCAAACTACAGAATGGTTGCATCCAAACACAGACGGTCACTTCAAAAACTACTTGTTAGAATGTATTAAGTGTAGCCATTTGAAATTTGTGGGCAGTTAACAGAATCAATGCTGTGCCAAACCCCAACATTTTGGAGAACAATCATGTAACACTTCAGCACTCTTGAAGGAGAAAGGATAAATCTCAGTTCTGGCAAATGCCTCTACCTTCTGTTCTGTGCAAAGAGTGTTATTCCCAGCGTCACTCCCACTCTATCTAGTGTTGCTGGTCCGGTTATATAGAGCTGTGTAGGAGATACAGAAGCATGAAGACAGATTTACTGAAAAACTAATGCCCTTTTTCTTGCAAAAAAAACCTTGGCTTTAACTCCATCAATCATGTCTAAATGATTTTTCTTACTTCCTTTTTAGAAAGATAGTGAAATCCTCATCACTCCCTCTCATGGTGGTTAGCTGAGTTCTGTATCATTTTAGTCACTTGACTTTCCAATAAGCAGTCATCTACTGTATTTTTTTTTTCTCTCTATCTTCATTTTGGGAATCTCTGCCCCTTTCTCAGCTGATAACCATGCATGTGTAGGGTTTTGTGTGGCACTTTTGGGGGGTTTTTTGGGGTTTTTTTTGAGTCCATAATGGGTTGTACTTGCATACTAATGTAAATATTTACCTAGGCAAAGTATTTATTGCATAGTTGAATTAGGAGTGGTATATTTTGAGTTGTCACTAAAAATCTACAGATGCCAGTACCATGTGACATTTCACTGAACTGTATTTTTAGTCAAAGTTATTTTATTTGGTAGTTTGATTTATTTTGCCCTATCATTTTTCTAGTAACTTGGCTTCACACATAGAAGAGACAGTTTAGCTGATGCTTCCACTGAAGCACGAGTCAGATTGAGGCTGCTAGTTTCCTGAATTAACTTTGCAGTGCTGCAGTGCAGTTGCTGGATAAAGGAAGATGCAGCTGAGTAAGTCGGGATCTCTGTATAGTTGACATTCATGTACCTCCACTGAATAAGTGTAACCTGAGAACCTTTGCTGTCTTGATAAACTCAGTAAAAACAGAACACTAGCTTTTGGTAAGCATTGGGTGGTTGTTCTGCTGGAAAAGTAGCTTTATACCTCTTCCTGTGTGTGCTTAGATTGACTTCTGTGGCATAATCCAGAGCATACAATTTAGCTGCTTGTATTGGCACTTCTATAAATATGAATTTTCTATTTGTCAGCTGAAGGATGCATTGTTGTAAAGAATGCAACGTTTAGCTGGTCCAAAAATGATCCTCCTTCACTGAACAGGTAAGAATTAGTAGCCTTTGTTCTGTTCCATAATCTTGCTGCATGATAAATGATCTGTATTTGAGTTATAAAATCTATATGCAGAAGAGTTTGTTGCTTTAAAGGAACAGGAGGACAAATGAAATCCTGTTCTGTATCTTCTTTTTAAACTGTGGTTTCATGAACTAGAGGAATTTACAAAGTACGTTGTATGTATGGAATGCATAAAGGGGAGTAACAAGAGTTATAATGGGAGGAGAGAAAGCCTCAGAAACTTCAGGCTCTTGCTCTGCGCTGCAGATGGACTGAGCTCCATCTAGAGGATGCAGCCAGATCAGCCCCTCGTAGTTATCCCTAGTCCCTCATGTTTGCGCTATGTTCTCAGAGTCTTCCTTTTAAAATACCATTCTCACTGAACTGTAGCCATCCTTGATTCCCATGCTGGAGAAAACCCGTGAAGAGCCTTGAATATGGTATGACTAACAAAGTAACTGGGATGATGCAGCTACAAGCTGTCTTCCCTGTGCCCTGTCCCCTTCCTTAATCTTGGCTGCTCTTTCTTGGGCCTTACACTGGATATTCTTTGGGACAAGGATGTGGTTTGGGAAGTATCCATTGGTATTTATATGTGTTCACAGAACATTTGAGAGAGATGTTGGGACAGGTTGTGTCACAGTGCTTTTTTTTTTTTCTTTCTTCCCCTTTTGACTAATTGGATATTAAGATGCTATGTGCTAAGTATAGCTGGGTGCTTTCTGAATGAGAGGTTTGCATTTTTAAACAGTTAAAGTTTCAGTGCTATGTCAGCATTTGCTGTGAGTGTTCACATTGCATCTGGCTTTATATGGGCTGTTCAGCAGAATGTTTTAACTACTGGGATGTGCCAGCAAGCAAGCTGAATTATGTACACTTTATTTCAGCATTAATTTCACTGTTCCTGAAGGCTCCTTGGTAGCTGTTGTTGGTCAAGTTGGCTGTGGAAAGTCTTCACTGCTGTCTGCATTACTGGGGGAAATGGACAAAAAGGAAGGCTACGTGGTTGTCAAGGTGTGATGTGTCTGAAGAATTGTTCGGATATTTGTGGATATTGCCAGAGGGATTCTGGATTTCCAAATGGTGTGAAGAGGGGAAGAGACAGCCTTTCAAATTAATGTGTTTTTTAGCCTGATTTCCTGGCAAGCCATATATATGCCTTAGCCTTCGCTCTGTAATTAAGCCTCCACCCAACAACTCCTAAATTTGTTGGTTTCAGATTTAGCTGAATAGACACAATGATGGAGGTCTCAAAGAGAAGTATTCTGGTGAGTCTTGTTGGCAGCCAGGTATGAGATGGGGAGACCCTATTATACATACTCAGCCTGAGGAAGAGCAGTATTGGTTCGTACCTTCTTAGACATCAGACGGTTACAAGGAGAAAAGGTACACCTAGGTACACAAACACGGGAAAAGCTGCTGTTGTAGTTTGTACTTTCTTAGACATCAGAATTGCACAGACCTCACAGAGAAGAAATGACTTGTAAGTAAGTAAATAAGTAAAAATTCCTTGTTTTGGATTTTGCTGCTGCTATAATGTATGGAAAGAGAATTATTTTAAGAGCAAAACAAATATGTTGCATTTAAAAGAATGCACATTTGTTCATCTCCAGAATTCTGGGAAAATAAAGTAGATGATATCTGAATCACTGATTATTTGTGCAGAAAGAGAAGGCAGAACTAATCTTCAAAGCAAAATACTTTGCAGTAGCTCAGTCTCTTCCTTTGAAGTGACTTTTATATAAAAACTGCTTCCCCTACTTCCTGCAGAAATCTCTTGGCAGGGATGCATTTGTTAAACACTTGCATTCCAGATTAAATTGTTTGATGCAGAACATAATTTATAACTGTATGAAAGAACTAATGACTTTTGACATTCAGTAATTGTGCAAACATACTCTCTAAACAAATGTTCCCTCCAAGTTTACGTTAGACAATCATATTTTGTTTGAAGTCCTTAATTTTCCACCAACACACTTTGTTACATTCACTTGTAGAGAGGATTATAAAAATAACATTTTGGAGGAGATGGTAGTCCAAGAATTACTTTGTGCAGTTTTGAAATGACCATAGGCAATTTGTGAGGTGATTAGCACTGCCTGCCTCACAAAGCCCTGCTGTGCTTTGACTTTGTGTGCAGTCTTTTAGTCTAAAGTACTGAATAAGGAACTTTATTTTTCTTGCAGGGCTCAGTAGCCTACGTTCCTCAGCAAGCCTGGGTCCAAAATGCAACTCTGGAAGATAATGTTATCTTTGGAAGGGAGATGAATGAGAGCCGGTATAAGCGTGTGATTGAGGCTTGTGCGCTGCTGCCTGATATAGAGATTCTTCCTACAGGAGACAAAACAGAAATAGGAGAAAAGGTATTTAAATATCCACTCTACTGTAACAGTAGTATTGTAGTTAAGGCCGTATGACTTCTATTCTACTTTAAGATAAAGTTGTATTGAATTCAAAACATTCAGAGTAGAAATCTTCTAGAATAAGAGGCAAATGTGAACAGCATGTTTTCCTTGTCTTTAAGCCTCAAAGGGGAGGAAACCTGTCCTCAATTACAAATGCAAAAGCATCTTGCAATGACAGTTTTTAATTGTCTCTAAGTTGCCATGATCATAGTGCAGAAAAATGTATGGAAACAAGAGAAGAATCTTCTGAACACTTCAGCTTTATTTAAAACAAGCAAACCACACACCCCCTCCCCCAAGCCCCCAAAACCAAACCCCAAAACTGGCCCTTGGTTACAAAAGTATGTGTGGTGTGGGATTTAGAAACTTGCGTAGATGTTGTGGTGCTCTGCTATGGGAGCAGCACCGGGTGTCCCCTAACCACGTGGCTGGCAGGGTATGGTATGTAACCAGCTTGGTGTTCTACTAAGCTGATGTTCTCCAGAAGACAGGGATATGTAGGGATATGTGCTTTGCCTGCTGACTAGTTATAGGTGGGGTATAGCTGCCAACTGACAGCCCCAGATTCAGTAAAGGGTGCAGCTTTATCTTCCTTACTGGTCAGCAGGCCAACCAAATTTTAGAGTGTGAACAGAGTTTATTAAATCAGAGGCAGCACTGCAGAAATACAACCGAGAAGAAGAGTAGCCTCTGAATGTACAGAGTGAGGTAGGTCGGTCTGGGTTAATTGCTTTACAATTGCTTTTTTTTGAGTAGTGCCTCACTGAGAACTTAATAGATGTGCTTCCTTCCAAGAGGATTTTGACTGTGATTGCTTATGCTATTGTGGTAGTGAAATTACTCATCATGGAGATCTGTTCATACAATACTTAAATTTCTTTAATTTGCATAAACCACGTATGACATGTCTTCTACAAACTGTAGCGAGACATGTCTTTTCAGCTGTAAATAAAGGATCATATTTTCTTGTTTCCCCAGGGTGTGAATTTGTCTGGAGGACAGAAACAGCGAGTCAGTCTTGCTCGGGCGGTTTACTGTAATGCAGATGTCTATTTATTTGATGATCCTTTATCAGCTGTTGATGCTCATGTTGGGAAACATATTTTTGAGAAAGTTATTGGACCAAAAGGAATCCTGAAAAATAAAGTATGTCATAATAAGATACTTGTCTCTAGAGAATGATTTGTTTTTCTTTGCTGAGTTCAAATGATTGCAAGTTTGTCAAGTTGCATATTCAGACTTTTGTTTCAAACATCTAAAAAAATGAAGGGATCCTTCTGAGATTTTTAGAGGACTTCTGTAAAACACTGAGTTTCTGTATTGAAATGTGCTCTTGTTTCTGTAAATCAGAATTCTTTGATGAAAAAATCAAGACAAGGACAGTATTTTTTCTTAAAAATCCTGCATGCCTGTCCACAGTTATTACTGTATTATACACAGAATTCAAGCAACAAGAGCAGTAGTTCAACCATTGTATGTACTAATTTGAGATGTTGGAAAAACTTTTTTTTTTGTTATCTAGACACGGGTTTTGGTAACCCATGCAATCAACTATCTGCCTCAAATGGATACAATTCTGGTAATGTCTGACGGAGAAATTTCTGAGATGGGCTCCTACCAAGAGCTGCTGAAGCAAGATGGGGCTTTTGCTGAATTTCTTCGTACATATGCTAATGCTGAACAGAGCATGGAGAACAGTGGTAAGCTTACAAATAAAATCTCTTGAGATAAGCTTATGTGTGCCATGCTAAGGGAGTAATGTTAGTAGTGCAAGGAAAGTTAAAAGAAATTACTAGTTCTTGTGATATACCTATAGGTAGAGGTGCTTATTTCTTGAGGGCATTGAAGGTTGTGAGATTAAATGCACCTTCTTTCTTAAAATTTAGGAAAATGTGGAGCAGATCTGTGGTAAAATTCCTCTTAGAGCAAAATTCAGATGGTTGTGAGATCAAGTAAAGGCCAGCGGGGGTTTATACACCCTTCCTGTGCTTTATTAGGATGCATCATCTTTATGCTGTGAATTCCTCTGGGGTTGGGGAGGAGGAAGAAGCAGCTCCTTTTTCTAGGTGATGTCCCTGACTCCTCCTTCTGCTTTACAAAGCAGCTGTAGAACTGCACTGATAGAGAACTATAGATTTTTTTTATTTTTTTTTTTATTACCTGCAGGCTGTTGCACTATTGAATTTTAACAAGGGAACTTAACCTCTTGTCTCCAGCCTGTTTTCTTCAGCAGCTTGCCTGTGGTGGTTTCCTGACACGCTTCCATATGGTCATGCCAAAAAGTATGAGGAGTGCTTGCACTGTGCTTACTGGGTTTAAGTTGTTGGTGCATGCTTGAGGCCTGTTAGGTAGCAAATGGTGCTGGTGAGTGCTGCAGAGCAGGCTCTCCAGAACAAGGAAGGGATTAAGCCCACTTTTTTTCCCTTCATCTTCCTTTGGAAAACCCTTGATTCCCACCCATTCCCTAGAGTGAAAACAAGACATTTTGAGTCTACTCACATGCCTGTCTGTGGTACCATTTCTGTTTTGCCTTCTTTAGCTGTACTGATGAAGCTGTGAAGTGTTAAAGAGGTGTTGAATGGTTGCCTTTGGCAAGGCTCCTCATATTCATCTAAAAGTTCCTTGTGTGAGGACTGTGAGCCTTGTTCTCTGAAGCTGCCCTCTACTATTCAAGGACAGTCTGTGTTGCCAGCCTGGAGGCTGCGAACAGCAGAGTTTGTTTCCTGGATGTACAAGGTGGCATCTTCTCCTGGCTCCCTCTCATGCATCCAGCCATCCCTGATGGGGAGTTGGTCTGGGGGGTGATGTGTCGAGCTGAGGCTCAAGGTCAGGATGCCCTGCTGTAGGCTGCCTCTTCTCTTGGAAGGGTCTCTTGATATGTCTCAGTTGTCATTCTACAGACTGGGATGCTGGTTTGGGTGGACACTGTAGAGTGTTCTGTGAGTGGGGTTTCCCACTGTGAAAAGCACTGTGGGAAGAGATTTTATGGAAGCAGAATCAGGCTAACTTCTGTGTATTTTCTGTAGGTGCTTCTATAGCTACTTTGGGCACAGTCAGACTTGTTGCAGTCTTCTTCAGTGTGCAAGACTTCCGGAGACAAATTAACTTTCTCTGTGCTTCCCTAGGAAGTTAACAAGTTGACTTGTACAAAGATTTGCCTCCTTTAATAGACTTATTCTTTTAGCCTTTGTCTCTTCCCATTTCCAAGTGCATGGTAGGTTTTGAAGTCCTTTACCTTAAACTAAGTTACTTTACTTTTCTGTTTAAATACTGAATCTTCTTTTGGAAAGTGAGACAGTGTTTTATCTTTTGCCGTGCTTCTCTGCAGTTGTCTAATAAAAGGCACTTTTAACTTCAGTATGACCCTGGTGATTTGGAGAAGATTGTTCTATCATAGCGCTGGCCTATTTGCAGCAGACATTTCTGTTTTGGTCGAGTGATCTTCTGCCAATGGTAAAAGGTGAAAAATAGGGGCATTATTTGTCTGATTCACAGGGATAATATTAATATTTATCAGATGTGTAAAAGATCACTAAATATTATTAAAAATCACAGGTTCTTGGATAAACACAGAGTAATCTGTGATGGGAGTCAGCCTGAGCTAGCTGGAGAGGATGTGCATGCCCACTTTAAAAGGGAGGCTCCCTTATGTCTGAAGCCACATGTTGGCAGCCTGAAAACACTTAATCTGGAGCAAAACAGAAAACTGTGGATTGGTGCTTTCTGGCTGCAATACGTCCTGCTTCTGCAAGGGTAGTAAAGCCTCTCCTCCTACCCAGCCTCTGAGGTTTGGTTGTGAGTCTGCTCCTCATTGCTTCCCAGTCCTCTCCCATTGGGATTCCTGCTGTCTGTGTGCTGTACTGCTGCCTCTCCCATCCTCAGCTTCGTGGTGTTCTCTGTATGGGAAAACTACCCACTCAAGAAAGCTACCCCCATGTGAGTCTGCGGGATGGCTCAGAGGGGAGATGTGAGCTCCCCCTTCTCCAGCATCCTACTTGATGCAGAAGGCAGCAACAAAGGTGGCAGCAGAAGCTGCTTAGCCACAGGGAGCACAATGTGCAGTGCTGCTGCTTTCAGCTGTGGGTACATGAAATGGATGCCTTACTGTGTCTACTGTGTATTATCTTCTCCAAAGTAACTGGAACTACATGTAAAATAACCTATCAGGTTGTATAAAAAGCATCCAAATCCCTCTTGCTTTTAGCAGTCTTTCCATTCTCTGGCATGTAGTGTGGCTGATTTGCTGGTGCCAGTACTACTCCTGCCTGTACAGATTGCTCTGGAGTCACAGATCTGCCCTTGACTCCTGTAAACGTATTTCTTTTTTGGTGTTGTCCTGTGTCTCCCCCCGCCTGGACTTGTAGCTGTTGCTACAATACCTTTTGCTGTAGAGATAGCAAATAATTACTTCAGGATTACGTCCTTATATTTCCTTCACATATAAACTAATGCAGCAGATGTTAATTTTTGTTGTAACAAGTTGGGGTTTTGCTGTATTTTGCAGATGACTTCAGCATAAACTTTGGTTTGTCCTTGAAAATCCTGGAGCTATTTTTAGTGTTTGTGGGGAGTGAAATTGGCTCCACAGAAGTGCAACTGCACTGTAAGGTTGAAATGCTTTTTTAACTGTCTGGTTCATCTTTGGCCTTGACTGCAGTGCCTGAAAGATAGAGATGTACAGCACAATTAGTAATTCTAAATCTGCTTTACATTGTGTGGGCTGTGCTTCAGATGGCTGTTTCCCTAGTATTTGGATCTGTGACTTTGCAGTCAGATAAAAAGCTGAAAGACCTTTCAGTGGCTACTCAGCTCATTTTTATGAGAATTGTCAGCACAACAGACTTACTCAGTTTTGGTTTGGAGGGAAAGGGCAGTAAAAATACTCTGAGAGCTGGTAAGGGTCTGGACTGTAGGGTTTAGTTGAACAATCTACATATCTTGAAAGGAAGTGTCTTGATCTGTCACTTGTAGCTATTCAATTTGAATGTTTTTTCTTAAATTTTATGGACTTAATTCCCCAAATTCCAGCTGTTGTCCTGTTACAATATGGTACAGGAGTAAGTTGCAGGGCCTTGCTTGTCCTCTGTAGAAATTGGTTCCCAATTGCAGCAGCAAAAAAATAAAGTTAGATTTATTTTTAAAGTGCTGAATTTGAAAGGCAGATGGCTTCCTTGCTGAATAACTCTGTATTATACACTAGGTAGTAGTGTGTATTTCATAATAAAAATTAATTCTGCGTTATGGGCTGGGGTTTCATATCTACAGGGTAAAATGCTGTGCCTTCACAATCAACACTGTCTGCCCGTAAAGCCCAGAAGACCTGTATTTGGTGACTGCTTCTTTCTAACGTGAGGCTGCGTTAAGCTTCTTGGCAACGTTGGATGGTTAAGATAGCTTCTATGATGCCTGTAGGCTGGGTGCTTCTTTCCTTTCTGACTCCTTGGAAGGCAAAAGTTTCATATTGAGATGTGTTGGCTCTTTTTCAAATGTTGTTCTAGTGGACTGAGTGGTAATTCAGCAAATACCTGTCCGTGTCAGGAAATAATCTGATTTTCTCTTAAATTAATTTTACTTTTAGGAAAATTCAACTCTTCCCTTTTTCTCTCCTGAAGTAAAAGCTACTTGCAGCCTCTGCCCCAAATGGCAGAAGCAAATATTGGTTCAAGATGAGTGCTGTTAAAGTATCAAGATGCTTGGAAGAGTGAAGTATCTCACTATTTCTTAGTAATCTGTCTATGCACGATGATGACTGTGGACTACACAGTGCTACCACAGGTCATCTCCTCTCGCTGCAGTTGCATGACTAAAGTAAGGCAGAAGAGCAGAGCTGGGGGAGCAGAGACGTAGCCATGTGGACGAAAGTTGCCATTCTGAGAACACGATGCTTTGCATCTTTAATGTTAAGGTCTGGGAGTCTCTTAAGATTCTTGAATGAAGTCTCTTCCCCAACCCTGGGGAAAATATGTATGGTAGTTCTGTGTACATAGGGAGGTTCTTCTGTCATTGTCAATAGGAGGCCACTTTAAATTTTTTTATTATGTCTTCATTAGTGCTATCTTGAAGGAAACAAAGTTTCTTGGTCATTCACTTGTAGCCATCTGACTTGGATTTTTTTCTTTTTCCTCAAGGTTGTCTTTTTTTACTGTGTATGAGGCTTGGGATTAAAAAGAAGTCCATTTCAGCGAATTTGATCCTGTCTTGGGCATTTATGCTTTTGTGGTTTAGGTTGTGATACTTGGATGTGTTTGTAAAGATTGAAAATGGTTGAGTGTGTTCTGGAAAAAGTTAATTATATATACTTTTAGACTCAGATACTTCATTAGAAGGAGTGATTCAACCTCTGGAAACAGGTAATTGGTTTTTTGCCATGTGGCTTTATATTACTGCTTGTGTTGGAGTTATATGAGTAGCTGCAGTTCATTTACAAGAGACTGAGTCATTACTAGAAGAATTTTGTCTGCCCAATAGAAGGTGTCTGCTTGGTTTGCATGGTCCTTGTTTGTGTGACTGCAACAGTTGCTGTGTCGGCTTGTAAATAACTCATCAGCAGCAACTTTTAATCTGAAACACTTCCATGAGGAAGTTTTAAATAAACTTTAAAGATGCATGCTGGACTTCGGAGTGTTCTGAGTGTACCTAGAGAGGCATTGTTCAGGATTCAGCCCTGAAGGTCCTCTTTGCTCTCATATGTGTATTCAGCACTTGCGGCTGTTCCCTTCTATCATTTCTGGACACATTTTTCAAGAGTCTTCATTAGTGAGCTTATACTCTATGTGCACATGCCAGATTTGCTATGGCGATCTTGAGCATTTTTCCTTCTCAGGAGGTAGATGCGGTATAAGAAGGAAATCTTTGTAGCCTACAACACAAAATCAACTTTAAGAGCTGTTAGGGCAGGATGGTTTATTTGCAGTTTTGTTTGTGTGGGTTTAGAACTTCAGTGATGCTCTAAAGCACTACGATGCTGGAATGCTTGCTGGTTTTCGTATGGGAGCCTTTCAAAAGAAATGCTGTCAAGTGCTTAAAATAACCAGCAGTCCCATATTGGTTTGCTCTCTTTCGTATAAATATAAGAACTAAATCATTGAACTCTTCACTCTTCCACATTTTCTGCTTTTTTCTGTTTCTAGACCACACTGAAGAGTTTAGCTTTGGGTTTTTGGAGTAATGAACCAATGTTCAGTTTGCAGACACAGGAGGGAACAGCTTTATGTTCAAGCAGTCTACGCTTGATGTACTGATGAACTGTTTTATGCCTATGTCTTGTTTTAGTATAAAAACATGAAAACTTCAGACTCTAGATCTACCCAAATTTTCCCACATATCTTTTGAATAGATGCAGGTGGGCTTTTTTGTTTGCACAAACCTTTTAAAATGCAAAATTATTTTTTGATACTAATTCTGAATTAACTTTCATACTTGAGAATAGAGTTCCATCTAATTGACAGTTTTTTAGGAGTCAGTCATCTGGTTTGTATTAGGAAAATGATGGTACAACTTGAACCTAGATGTTTTACTCATGGCACTGTATTACACTGAATTAAATTACTCCAAGAAATATTTCAAGCTGACAGGTTTTGTGAAGCATTTTAGACAATTTTTTAGTGTTGGCTGAATCTTGTTACAAGTGGGATAACAAAACTTTTTTTTTTGAGTGACATTAGTAGAAAGATCTCTTGCTTAAATTAAAGTGATTCCTGAGGTTGCTTAAAAACACCAGTCGTTTGCATGTTGCTTCCTGCTTAATTTTGCAGGAAGGCTCAAAGTTAATAGCACATGCTTTCTCTTCTTACAGCTTCACTCCATCATTTACTAGAATGCCTTCTCATTACAGTATATAATGAAAATAATTTATAGCTAACTGTGTAAAAGATGTGGTTTGAAAAGGAGTGGTTGGATTGTAGGGTTTTTTTTCCCCCACAGAGTGAGTCATGGTGTCACTTGGTATTGCATGCTTTAACATTAAATATGTCCTTGTAATTATATTACATTATTATTACTGACCTACATTTGGTAGAAAAATAGAAAAATAAATGTTTACTGTCTTGGCAGCTAGTCCTGTTGCGGGTGAGACTGGTTGTTCACCTGTTGGTTATCTGTCAGTATATGCACTTACTTGTGTTCCCTGCTTTGTTTGCACATTAGGACTGCTCCTGGCATTTAGGATTAAAAAGGAACCTTGATAACTTTTTGCTTACCATTTTCATGTTTACTTTTTCACACCCATCCCCAGATACAAACAGTCCATCTGGAAAGGAAGGAAAGCCAATAGAAAATGGAGCCCTTGTGAATGAAGCCCCTGGAAAGTTGATGCATAGGTGTGTTTTTTCTCCTACCCCGCCCCCCCTCCCCCTTCTGCCCTGTTACTCAGTCGTGGACAAACAGTAATTTGGTGTTTGGCTCCCATGAAAGGGTGAGTATGTATTGGCTAGTCCAGCTTTCATATGCTTTCCCATGGCTTCTGTTTGACTGCTCTCAGGTGGGGTGAAGTGCTAAGTGGACCTTTAGTCTGACCTAGTACAGCTGCTATTATGCTTGAGAGAGCCCAAAGGCAATCCCTCTAATTACACCTTCCCCAAATCAATCTCACTGTGCCTTATTCTTGTGCTCTAGAGATACTGTATTTCTGGAAGCTAATCAGTGTCTGGGAGTGCAGTTGCCCATTTTGATGCCAGTGTGGGTACCCTTTTGCACTCTGGCAGCTGCACTGTATGATAGGGTTTGTAAATGCTGATGTTGATGATCACCAAGCATTTTTCTTTCTGGAGTTTGATTGCTCAACTAAGACTTCTTTGACTGGCTAGCCTGTTACTTGTATCTGACGATGGATACTTGAGAACTGATGCCATCAGGGAGGATTAGAAGCGCACTGTAAGGGGAGGAGAGAAGCAGTAGTAACCACTGGCCTGACTGGTTAGGAGATTGATTATCACCAGAGTAATGTAACCACTGACTTGGAGCTGTGGACTGTTGAAGTCTATTTATGAAATAAACACCTGGCCTGTATCAAGACTGAAAAATAAATGTCTTCAAACAGGCAACTCAGTAACTCTTCAACATACAGCAGAGACACTGGGAAGACACAGCACCAGAGCAGCACAGCAGAGCTGCAGAAGCCGCTTGCTGAAAAGAATTCCTGGAAGCTGACGGAGGCTGACACAGCGAAGACTGGGAGGGTAAGGTCTCCTGTTCCCACTTCCTGCACTCTTTTTCAATTTCAGAAAAATCCACAGGGTTCAGAAGAAAATACCTTCCAAAGGCCATCTAACTGGGGTGAGAGAGGTCTGAGTGGATTCTTGGACTTGCTGATTGTTGTGTAGTACTTCGTGGAAGTGTTGCTGTTCTCTCTGCTCCCAAAGCTGAGCCCCAGTTTTGCATGCAGAAAGAGTGCTGACACCTAAACTTCTGTTTTTAAGATGATGGGCCTGACCACATCAAAGTTTAAAAGAAGACTTGAAAACCTTGCAGCTATTTCTTGGAGAGAGGTTGTGACAAATTAGGTGACCTAATGAAATCTGCCCTTCAGCGTAAGGAGCTGGAATTGACTCAGATGAATTTAAGCCAAGTTTCCACTGTAGACACAAGCATCTAATCCCAGGATACCCAGGGCTTTCTGAGAAACCAGAGGGTGAGGTTCCTGGGAAAATGGCAGTTACACCTCCTAGCAGTGTTGCTTGAATCCTCTGGTTAAAGATAGATCATAGGATACAAGCTATGTGGAGCAAGGATTTCATTAAAGGCTATATAATCTTGTGGTAAAAAGAGTCAAAAGCTGGAACTCCTCAGTGAAGTTTCTGGCTCAGCCACTGATGCTCTGTGTTATTTCAGGCAGTGCTCTCCCTACCCTTCCCTTTCCATAGAAGACAGGGGAAAGATGGTGTGTGACTGCCCTGGAGGGATATCTGGTTTGGCACATCTCCATAGAACACTTTGCAGCTTGTGTTCCCAAGCAGTGTCTCTCTAGAGTGCAACTGTTGTGTTTTTATGGCCTGATGCAGGGATATTGACTTTAAATAGGGGTTGAAGAAGGGGGAATTGCTGGTTTTGAAACTTTTATCTGCAAAATGAATATTTTTTTCCCCCCCCCCCCCTTCTTCTCTCTTTAGGTAAAGGCAACAGTGTACTGGGAGTACATGAAAGCAATTGGACTCTTTATCTCTTTCTTGAGCATTTTCCTCTTTATGTGTAATCATATAGCCTCCCTGTCTTCCAACTACTGGCTAAGTTTATGGACAGATGATCCTGTTATCAATGGGACACAGCAGTACACAAATGTCAGACTGGGAGTATATGGAGCACTGGGAATTTCTCAAGGTTTGCTTGGTCTTACCTATTTTAAGATTAGCTGCTTCAGAATGTTTCTAATGCTCTTGGTGACCTTGTATCCCCAGAACTGCAGCAGCAGTTTCCTAAGGATTTGAGTGTGGGGTGGCTTTTTTTTTCCTTTGTAGAAAGATGAAAAACTTGAGTGAATTAAAAAAAAAGGCAAGCAAACCAACCTATACAATTATTTAGTTAGTGAATAAGGTTTTCTTTTGTTTGTACAAAACAAGAATGAAAGTGGTTTGTGGGGGCTGGTGAGCCAGCAGTTGGTGACAAAATGTCTGACCCAGGAAATGGCTCCTTGGCCTGTAAATGAACCGAGCTGTGCTAGCCTGGTTTGCAGGGACTGTTTGTCACAGGAGGCCATGGCTACGCTGCCTCCCTTGCAGCCACAGCCTGGCTGAGCTCTGTAGGCTGGTGTTTCCTCTGGCTGTTTGAGGGTCCAACCAAGGCACCACAGGGAGGCCAGCTCAGCGCCTTTTTATGTGTCCTCTGTGGTCAGAGTTTGTTTCCCATGAAACCTGACACCCCAAGTACCCCACTTCAGAATTGCCATAAAAATCCTTCCATAACAGCTAAATGCCACCTTAAAATTCAGTGGTCTTTACTCAGGGAAAATGCTCAAATATTACACAAAACTTTGTAATGGAGAAACAACTTGTTCCATGAGAGAGGTGTGGTGTTTTCACTGATTTTTTTTTTTTTTTAATTACTTTGCTGAGTCTGCCTGTAGTGAACCCCAGGTCTCAGGATTATTGTACTAGAGATGTGCTAATGCTAAGTGATGACAAAATGAAGAAGTCTGTTTAGAGTGTGAGGTGGAAACAGTTAAAAACAAGTCTTCTTTTCTAGGTATTGCTGTGTTTGGCTACTCGATGGTTGTGTCAATAGGGGGAATATTTGCTTCACGACACCTGCACCTTAACCTGCTGCACAACGTCCTCAGGTCTCCAATGAGTTTCTTTGAACGTACACCCAGTGGAAATTTGGTGAACCGTTTCTCTAAGGAGATAGATACCATTGACTCCACCATTCCACCAATCATCAAGATGTTCATGGGCTCAACATTTAATGTGATTGGGGCTTGTATCATCATTCTGCTGGCCACACCTATAGCTGCTGTCATTATTCCACCTCTGGGACTTGTCTACTTGTTTGTGCAGGTAGGAGGTTTTACTGGGGGGCACTGGGACCAGCAGTCACTTACCCTCTGTAACTTAAGACAGTTATTTTCTGACTCTGCACTGGGATAGATTTTAATGTGTTTGACTTGAGTCATGGCTGGCTGTGCTTTGCACGGTTTATTGATTAGCTGACGTTAGCAGAGCATTTTCTTCTGTTGTCAAGTGTAGAATAGCCTCTGTGCAGAAGGTAATCCTTTTATACCTAAGCAGACTTTATAAAAATGCCAGTAGATTGAGGCACATTTTGTATAGCTTGTTGCTCAGAGACCACATATGGAAAACGTATGGACTTTTCTAAAACTTGCTTCCAAACAGTAGAGTAGCCTTTAGAGGGGTATGTGTGCATTGCTGATATGCTTGTTTTGTCAGAGTATTGTTTACAGAGCAAGAGAAATGATGGCAGCCTTTCACTCTGTCTTGTGTAGGTGGGGTGTGCTTGCTTCACTCTTGCTTTACTCTTAGAAATCTAGTAGAGCCAGTACAGATCAGAGAGAAGAAGCTGGGTTTTGTCTTTGACTCTTGAATTAGTGAATCCTGTCAGGCTCCATTAGTAAACCTTAAAGGCAGTGATGTGTGTGTTTTATATGGTTGAACTAAGCTTGCAGAGAAGAGAAAGAGGAGAAAATGGCTTATCACATGAGATGGTTTGATTGGTGCTTGTTTAAAGACAGCGGAGTGTATGTGATGGTCTTTTTAGGCCTAAAAGTATTGGAGAAGGCATGTATTCCCATGTGTAAGTTGAATCTCTGTAACTAACAGCCCAGATTGTCGGGAGCTCTCTTGTGATTCCCTTTGTCTTTTCAGAAGCAGTCTGTATGTTACCATAATTCTCATACTCTGATTTGCAGAGATTTTATGTGGCCACTTCTCGCCAGCTCAAACGTCTTGAGTCTGTCAGTCGCTCTCCTGTATATTCTCACTTCAATGAGACCCTCCTGGGAGTCAGCGTCATTCGAGCCTTTGAGGAGCAGAAACGTTTCATAAAGCAGAACGATGTGAAAGTGGATGAAAATCAGAAAGCTTATTATCCAAGCATTGTTGCAAACAGGTAAGAGTGGGGTTGAAATATTGAAAGGCAGTTGTATTGGGAGGACACGGTTCTGCTGCCTGTGCTCCTTATCAATCACAGCTCTCGGCATACTTGTCCGTGGGAGGGAAGCCTGTGTGAATAGATCTGTTTCACAGGTGTTTTGCTTAAACTTCTGTGATGGAATTAAGATGCCTTCTGAATTTCTTTTCTTTCTAAGAGTTCCTGCTTTACTTCTGGGTAACTTTTTTGATTCATTGATCCCAATGTTAACCACAACTGCTTTCTGAACTAAGAAAGGAATTTATGCACCTGAAAGGTCTGTTAATTTTGGATGCCTCTAGGTTCGCATGCTGCTGGAGCAGAACCTCAAATATCTTGCAGTTCCTGTGTTGCTGGCAGTACACAGAAGCCAGATTACTAATCTTTTCGAAAACAAGATGCGTGATGGAGCATTGGTTGGCCACATTCCTAACTCTCTGTGGGTGAATTGCCGGAAAGATGCATTACGTTTTTCTGTCTTGCAGGTGGCTGGCTGTCCGTCTGGAGTACGTGGGGAACTGTATTGTCCTTTTTGCAGCATTGTTTGCAGTGATTGCACGCAACAAACTAAGCGCAGGACTGGTTGGCCTCTCAGTGTCCTACTCGCTGCAGGTAATTTTACCTTTTTTTTTTTTTAAAAACAACAGCTCTGAATTGTAAGACTGTATCAGAAAGTCAGAACCTTGCTATGGCTTTGGAGGGAAAACTAAGGAACATAGGAAGAGAAAAATAAATAAAAATAACATCTGGAAATTTGCTGGGAAATTCCTCCTGTGCCTTGCCTGTGTGAGGGCATGTTGCTAAGACAACTCATCCCCTGCATATTAAAGGCATCTGGACTTTTCTCTTGTCCAGCGCTGGTTAGCCAAGATCTTGTCTGTGTTTATGCATTCCATGAACTTGCAGTGCTTTGGTGGTTTCATGTTTTTTATTTATTGCAGGTAACATATTTAGTGTAAACTGCTTCTAGACTTCTTTTCTTCTTGCAGATTACAGCATACTTGAACTGGCTAGTTCGCATGTCATCCGAGCTGGAAACCAACATTGTTGCTGTTGAAAGAGTCAAAGAATATGCTGAAATGGAGAAGGAGGTGCGTTTGAGTTGTCCCCCACACCTGTAGAAGTCAGTGCCCTGTTCTGAGGTCTCACCCACAGCCTGGCTGAATGTGTTGGAGCGTGCAGCTGGGCATGTCCTCTGAGCCCAGGGATGGGATAGAGCTTAGTGCCGTCAGTGGCCTCCCTCTAGGGACAGGCTATATCTTAGCAGGTAGTTCCTGTGGGTGCTTTTGAGGTGTATCCACTGATATTTATACAGTGTTATTTAAGAAATGTGCTGTTCTGCCCTGGGCTAAGCAGTGGAGCTGTACAAGTGTTTAGTTCTCTTAAGTGCTTAAACACTATTTTTTTTGTTTGTGTTTCTCATTTTGCTCTCAGTGTGGGGAGTAAAGAGTAAAACTTTTTTTGTTTTGGTTCAGATCACCTAACAACTCATTTCATCTGCAGTTGTGCCCCTCTTGGCTACAGAACAAAGTTCCCCATGGTTTCTCTTTGCTGTGTCTGTCCCTTGAACCTGACTTGAATCACTACTTTTGCAGCCAGACCTTATGAGGACCCTTCCTAGAATTTTTTCTCAGGTTCTGGTAGCAGACCAGTGTTTATACAGTTTAAAGCCTTTTTGTTTGGCACTGGCAGTGAATGCAGTAGGGTGTGTTCTCTCCCATCTTTGTGGGAGGCTGAGGCAGCAGCTGTTTACCAGCTTGTTAATCTTTTAGTGCTTATGACTCAGTTGAACTGCTTCTAGTTGCATGTCTGGCTTCCCTGATGGTTTCCTTACTGTGGTGGGGTGTCCAAGCAGATTATTGGAATATGTGCTCCTGTGTGATTCTGCTGTTGGTAAGAGGAGAGTTTATCCAGCAAATGAGACTTGTGATAGAAAAGCCCTTGGCTCCATGTATACCATTTCGTCTGCCTTGGGACAGCTCTTTCCCTTTCTTCCCATCATCATCACAGTTCCTTTTGCAAATTACACACTAACAAGGATTTTTCTTAATTGCTTTCCTCAAGTCCTCTGAGCCCACGTCCAGTTGAAGGAGGAACTGAACAGATATGTTTGTGTGGTTCTTTCAGGCTGAATGGAGTATTGAACAAACTGCCCCAGCGAGTACCTGGCCCACAGAAGGGAAGGTTGAGTTTCGAGGCTATGGTTTACGTTACCGGGAAGATTTGGATTTGGTTCTGAAAAACATAAATGTTACTATAAATGGGGGTGAGAAGGTAACGAATCTGAATTTATAGTAGAGTATAAGTTTATACTTTATATAGAGTATAAGTTAAGTTACTGTTTGAGTCTGAATGCATAAGCCAAAGAGAGGTCTAACCCTGTTCTGTAGTGTGTCTTGGGTCCTTAAGAACTAGAAGAGCTTCTGTAGAATCAGTCTTACTGTAACTGGCAGATGTAGCGGGCTCTTACCCTTTTAAAGGTGTGTCCAGTGTCATGGGATAAAGGTACACTGTTGTGTGGGCTTGTGAAGTATCTTTTGGTCTGGTTTCATAAGACAGTGAAGTTTGTGCTGACTTATTTCCCCTTCCCAGGAAATTCTGCTAATTTGTTTGCTGTAAGCAAAGAGCAGTACAGGTTGCAGAGAGATTAAGGTAATTATAGTCTCAAGAAAATCAGCTACTAAGTAGAGAGGGGAAGCCGTGATCTAGTGACAAGGTGAGACTGCAGGAAAAAATGGAACTTCAGAGTATATTGTCTGGATCTGGCCAAACTGATGGTGATGTGTGCGTGTGTGTCTGCTACTGCTTCGTTGCACATGTGCTCACACACATCCCGCCCCAGTCCTGTGTGGACTCTCTGATGTCTGATAATAGTGTGATCTTGCACGCCACAATAAAAAGTAGCTGCAAGACAGATCTACTATCTGACTTCCAGCTACAAAGATGATCAGGGGGCTGGAGCACCTCCCTTATGAGGACAGGCTGAGAGAGTTGGGGGTGTTCAGCCTGGAGAAGGCTCCATGGAGACCTTAGAGCAGCCTTCCAGTACTTAAAGGGGGCTACAGAAAAGCTGGGGAGGTACTTTTGATCAGGGAGTGTAGGGGTAGGACAAGGGGTAATGGTTTTAAACTGAAAGAGGGTAGATTTAGGTTAGATATAAGGAAGAAATTCTTTACTGTGAGGGTGGTGAGACACTGGCACAGGTTGCCGAGAGAAGCTGTGGCTGCCCCCTCCCTGGCAGTGTTCAAGGCCAGGTTGGACGGGGCTTTGAGCAACCTGGGCTAGTGGAAGGTGTCCCTGCCCATGGCAGGGGGGGTTGGGACTGGATGATCTTTAAGGTCCCTTCCAACTCAAACCATTCTTATTCCCTATTTGTGGTATCCAACTAGGGATTTGCTTTTTTCCCCGAGTGCACGCTTTCGACCTACAAATATGGGCAGAATATTACCTCAAGAGTGGTTAGAAAGGGCAGATGGGAAGAGATATCAACCAACCAAAGTAGCAATCTTTTATATTTATTTTAAAAAAAGAAAGAAATTGGTGAAAAATTCAGTCTAACTGGGAAGCAAAACTTACAGTATAAAAGTGAGTGCTTTTGGTATATTTTTGCTATAAATTGAAACAAGATAAATATCAAGTCAGCAATTATAACTGTGAAGCATGAACCAAACAAAGGATTAGGGAAACTTTGGCCTGCTCTACCCAATTCTATCTGCCTTTCTAGAAAAATTGAAAACTTCTGTGATTGGATTGCAAATTTCAACTGGTTTTTGTTCATATCCAGTGATGTTTCTTCCCCTTTGATCAACCTCAATTTGTTATACTGTTTTGGGGTGTTGATAGCCCGGCAAATACAACAGCCTTCTGAAAATGTGCCAATTTCAGGTGGATGCTTGGAAGTGCTTTAACTCTTCCCCAGAGTAAGTTGTTCCTGTATTTCTTCCCAACAGATTGGAATAGTTGGAAGAACAGGAGCTGGAAAATCCTCGCTTACTTTAGGTTTGTTTCGGATTAATGAAGCAGCTGAAGGAGAAATTATTATTGATGGAATTAATATTGCAAAGATAGGGCTCCATGACTTGCGGTTCAAGATCACCATCATCCCTCAGGTAGGTGCAAAATCCTGCCATTACCAGAACTCATCTTGTAACAGTGCTGTTTCTGTAATGTGCTGGGGAGAATATATTTATTCCTTTTCTGATCTGTAGCTGTGAAATTGAGTCACTTCAGCATGCTCTTTCACGGACTTGAAACCAAGCTTTTTTCCTAGACTTGACTTTGATTTGCTTGTGCTGGGTAATAAGTAGGAGCTTGGCTATGGTTGAGTTGTGGTGTGGAAGCAAAGCCTTGGCCTTTGGACTCATGGGGTTTGTCAGCACCCCACACTGATCTGGGTCTGACCCCAGCTGAACACCTGATCAGGTTCTCCTCTTTTGGCCAGTAGAGGGGATATAAAGTCTTGAGTATTTCCACTTGTGGAAAGCCCTCATGGGAGTTGTTCTAGAGATCAGTTTCCACTTTGATTTTGGTTTCATTCTTCTTAGAAACGGAATGAAGTTACTGCATAGTCCAGCTGTGAGGGACTGGATTTTGCGTTGTTATTTCAGACTTGATATGCACTCTTTGGGCCTTTGTACTTTGGCAGGATCTTGTGAGCGAGGTATGCAGTACTGTTCACTCACAGAAACCTGTACATAACCATCCCAGCCTAGCCCAGCAACTGTGGGTTTGATAATCCAAAATGTTTGGAGCTATGGCTTTGCAAGCACTGGACTTAGTCTCAAGTCATACTGTGCTTTCTGTGTAGCCTTTATTGCCTGTCTGTTCTGATTCCAAGTAAGACCATAAATTGTGTTTATAGAAGTCACCGTTGCAGCGTGCTGGCAAAACCAAGTGAGCACACTGTAAGAGGTTTTCTGCACCACTTCTTTTGGAAATTTGGAAACTTTTGGAAAGTTTGCTTTCTCCTTTTGATCACTTTGCATCAGTCTGACATGACTAGGTCAAAAATATTTCTAAAGTAGTGTGTCTCCATGCCCAGGAAAAAATGCATTCATTTCATTAATACTGCAGCTGAAGGCTTGAAATATTTACAGATGGTGTAATTCCCTAAGAAGTGGAAAGTTGACCTAATAGTCCCTGCTGACAGAACGTTGGGCAGGGAGTGCCTGTTCTTTAGCTTAGTAGCCCAGTAAAGAGAAAGTTGGCTGTTGGTGTATTGTGGGGGTTTTTTTGTGTCTGTATGTTTTTCCTTCTCTTCTGGAGTCATGAGTTACTGACTCATGAAAAGGTCTGGAGTGCCAGAGTCTGCAGAGGACAGAGGTCAGGCCCCCAAGAGGAATAAGAGTGAGGGAGAATAACTTGCTGTTATTGGAAAAAGTGAGGCCTTGGTCCTAAATTCAGTATAGCTTGCTTGCAGCTGCACCTGGACATGTTGTTTTTCTTTCACTATCTAAGAAATACTTTTGGAGCACTTGCCTTGTTCTGTGTACATGGTGAATCACCTCTTTCTATGACTAGGATCCAATATTGTTTTCTGGCTCTCTGCGTATGAATCTTGATCCTTTTGACCAACACTCCGATGAAGACATTTGGAGGTCTTTGGAACTGGCTCACCTGAAAAACTTTGTATCGTCCCTTCCTGATAAACTTAATCATGAGTGCGCTGAAGGTGGAGAGAACCTCAGGTAGGTCAAAGAACCATGCTTTTGAAAATTGCCTTAAGAACTAAATGAGAAGTGAGAGGGAGGTGTGTGTGCCCTCCCATCTGCAGCCTTACAGCTCACCTGGGGCGGTATGGAGCTAGACCCTAGCAATAGCAGTCCAGCGTGGGGCTCCCCCCGCCCTGGCCATGTATGAGAATTTGGAGAGGGTGTTGGGGAATTCTTCATCCATGACCAGGCAATCAACCAATTAGGTTTTATTCAACATGTTTTAAACTCTTCAGTTTGGGAACTTAATTTAAGAAATACTCTGAATGCTGTGACGTTTGACAGCTTGGGCAGTCCTGGACAGGATTTTAGTGGCAGCAGCCTGCTGTTTGTAGTGGATGCTCTGAACCTCCTATGGCTCTTGCCCAACAGATGGAGTTTTTCTAAGGAAGCTGTTAACTTACTTTTTGCACCGTAACAGGGATATATGTTCAGGCTGTAGGCATCATTTAAAGTCCAGCCCTCAACACTGCGTGGGTTCAGTGAACCAGCCTGATGCAGTTATGCTGAAACCATTTGCAGTGTATTATTATTATTACATTGCCAGGACTTCATTGTGAGGGGGATGTAGTTTCAGATGCTGTTAAATACTCTGCAGTGAAGTAGCAAGACTGACCTTATCTATTTTGGTGGATTCTTGGCAACTATACTTTAGACCAAGGAATTGCTAGGCTTAAAAATGAATACTGCAAACTTGTTCTGACTTGTTTTCCCACCCTCCCATCCCATCTGCCTAGTGTGGGACAGCGCCAGTTGGTGTGCCTGGCACGAGCTCTGCTCAGGAAGTCCAAAATCCTGGTTCTAGATGAAGCCACAGCTGCTGTTGATCTTGAAACAGATAAGCTTATACAGTCAACAATAAAGTCTCAATTTGAAGAGTGTACTGTATTAACTATAGCACATCGTCTGAACACAATCATGGACTACACAAGGTAAAGTAATACCACTTTTGAAGAATGGTCCATGTGACCTGCATTGTGCTCTACTTCAGTGAGCATCTTTATGTGAGCCTAATGTTTACCTGTGCATTTCTAGCCGCCTCTCCATGCTGGAATCCCTGTTTTGCTGGGTGGAGGGTACATGTGTTACGGCTTGTGGTGGCTGTGCTTGGCCTGGGAAGCTCCTCTGGTCCCTCTCTTGCCCTGCTGTTGTGCCATTCCTGCCCAGGCAAACTCGGAAGGGGAGGGAAGTGAGGATAGGAGTCTGTTCCTGGGTCTTGCCCTAATTTAGGCACAGCTGGAGGAGGCATCAGAGCTTTAGGGAGCTCATACCCTAAACTAGGCACGGACAGCATAAGGAATCAAAGGGGCAGGTCCTGCACTTCTCTGAAGTTTATTTGACATATCTCTTTCCATCACTTTTGGTTATAGTTCATACAGTCTCCCTCATTCTCAGCTGCCTTGCTAAGGCGCGGTTGAGGGCAGAGTTGTGGTTTCATAATTCCACTTTTAAACTCTCTTGTCCTTTTTATCACAGAATGGCAGAGAGTAAAGTGACCAGTGATAAGATTTTTGTGTACTTTTATAGACCTCTCTTTGTGCTGCCAGTAGTGAAAGATAAGAGACAGGAGCATTGCCTGTGCCAGGCCCAGCACCAGCAGTACTGGCACCAGATGGACATCCCGTTCCATCAGGGCAGCGGGTAACATGGTGCAGTAGCACCTGCTAAGGGCTTAGTGAGCATCTCTGCAGTGCTTGCCCAATTAGTGGAGGTAGCTGAAGGCAGTGTTTTAAATGTGAGCTGACTTTACCGACTGTAGAAACTCGCTTTCTGAACTTTCTAATTCCAGTTGCATGTTTTGTTTTGCATACGCTATGTCTGCATTTGTATTTTGTCAGCAGAAGCGGTGTAACAGCAGTTGATGTGGTGCAGTGTTATGGGAAGGTTATCCCAGATCTTGCAAGGTCTTCGGGGCCCTCACTCACCTTGACAAGAAGTGCTGCCATCTAGTTTCTGGCTGGCTCAGAGCACAGTCAAAAGTCTCATGGCTGCCTGCAAATGACTGGGTAAACATATGCTGCATAAAAATAGAGCAGACACACCATCTGCAATGGGGTCAGGAAGGACAGAGTTGAGAACCTCTGCCCATTCATACGGCCTGTGCTGTCTTTGCTTGCATGTAGTGGCTACGCTACAGTCACTTTCTGACTGTATGTGTGCATCTGTGTTCATTGGCTTTCTGGATCTTCTTGTGACTGCTTTTTTTTTTTTTCCCCTTGTTTTACAGAGTTTTAGTCCTGGACAGAGGAGAAGTAGTGGAGTGTGGTAGCCCAGACCATCTACTTCAGGAAAAAGGCATTTTCTATAGCATGGCCAAAGATTCAGGCTTGGTGTAACATTTGAACTTGGGTAGTTCCTGTGCGGAAGAGGGAGGTGATACATTCAGAGAACTGTAACTTCCCCCGAGCTGGTGTGAACCGTACAGTTCCACTTCAGACCTAGTGAAGTCAGACAGAGTATGGCGATGGAAGTAACATAAAAATGCAATTTTTTTCTTTTTTTATTCTCCTTAGTATTGATTTTAGCCAGCTTTAGGAGAAGCACATACACTGTGCAGAATACTTCAGAGACTTCTAATTTTTGACTAAAATCTGTCATTATATGCTCAAATATAAGGCAGACTGATTCATCAGAGAAGTTCAGAAAAGCTTTTTCTTTTCATCTGCTCTTATGTTCTGAAGTCCCCCTTTTTTGTTTAAAACATTTTTGCAAATGCTAGTTATTTGCTTGTTTGCTGATTTCTCATTTGATGAGCCATCTATTGTGGGATGCACTTGGAACATTTTGTGGCATATAGTACTATAGTCCAAAGACTTTTTTTTTCTTCTTGTGAAACAACATGTGTGCCAGACTTTCTCATTATGGCATTTACTGTACATGATTAATGCTTTTATGCATTGTCCTAAAGGTTTCATGTGTTTACAGTGTATAGCAGCAAGTTCACTATAATATGTCAGTAGTGCTGATGTGAAAGAGCACAGTCAACTTCAAAGCAGTATTTAAGCATGTCTAGAATGACAATCACTCCAAACCCACATTCGTGCAGCATCTGGTGTGTTGCAGTACGCAGTACCTGGTCTTACACCCAGTTCACTCAGGAATTCTGACTTGGGTGGTGAATCCTGGTTTATGCCTGTGGGGACCAGGCTGAGAAGTGAGGATTTGCCTGAGTGGAGGCTGCAGGCTCGGCGTGACGTTGACTGTAATACCCTTGGCTTTGGCAGTTCTGTGCTTTAATAGAAGCTCTGCCACATCAAGGACCATTCGCCTTATATCAAAGAAACATGCCCTTCATGCTGCTGCTGTTGACTCAAAAATTTTGTGGGAAACTGTTCTGTTACAGTTGTTTAAAAAAAAAAAAAAAAAACGTTTTACTGTTTTTAAAGTTGTGTGTCAGAGGGGTCTAACAATTCAATTAGCAATGGAGATCTATGTTGAATGTTCAGTTTTCTGTGGGAAGAAGGAAGTTACTTTTCTCATGTTCTGATTAGTCTTATTTTAAAGGAAAATGCTGGAAGAAGGCAAACTAAGTCAGACAGACCCAAATCCTCAGCACTCTGAGAACGTGGACTTCTGTTAATGATATTGCTGACCTTAATACTAGACAATGGTCTTTAGAGTAAAACTATTTATTTTTTTGTAAATTACAACTCTCTGAAATTGAATAGACTGAAATTTTCTTTGGGATTTTTTGTAACGACTATACAAATATTTGCAAAGAACTTCGAGTAAAAAAATTGTTTGAAAGATAACATGACATGTCGTTTCTTGCTTTGCATTTGACAAAGGGTCAGCTTTGTCAGTTCAGGTTTTGCCTTGAAAATAGAAATTACCTTGAGTGCAAATAATGGTGTGCTGTGGTAGGGCTGGATCACATCTCATGGTCTCTCTTGTAACTTGAGGACTGCAGTTGTTGAGCAGACCAGGTAATAACAATGGATCAGCAGAGCAGGATTCAGCAGTGCTGTGGACCTTTGTCATACCCGTGGTGTCCGTGGCCTATGTCTGCCACATTTCCTGGGCAGCTTGGTGTTAGTTTCCTCCATGGAAGTGGAACGAGCAAGGGCTGTTTTGGGAGTTTGGGGAGGAGCAGTGGGTTTTGGTTTTTCAAATCACCTAATGCTTGTGCAGCATTGTGTTGCCAGAAGGTGGAAAGATTGGAGCAAATGGTTAGTAAGGAACAGAGAAATGAGCTTGTCAGGTAAGGTGCGTGGCTGGTGGTATTTTACTCAACTGCATTAAAATGGAGACGGATCTATCTGCAGAGGAGACCCAGAGGAGGAGCTGTGAACACCACTGTGAGAGCTGTCCTGCCTGGGGACAGTCATCCTCCAGGAACACTTGATGATCCTTCCCCTTCCACCCCCTCTTCGGAGAGCCTTGGGAAGGAAAGGGGAGAGGGGCCACTGGCATTGGACGACCAGACAGCAAAGCTCCCTGTGCTCCCTCCTTGCCTGTGCAAACTGGTTATCACCAACACCTTCCTCCAGGCAGAGCTGCGGAGAACATCCAGTGAACAAATTCAGACAGGATTTCAAATACCTTTGAAAAATCTTGTGGGTTTAGTGTAGCTTGTTGCTGAGATGGAGACTCTGCAAGTACTCTGCAGGTTGGAGATTGAATTCAAAGGAAGTTGTATTGCTCGAGTTCTTACTTTGGTGGAAACTGCTTTCAGATTTGAGGAAATGATGCTTTCTGTTGGACACTGATGAACAGATTTACAAGCCTTCACATATTCATAAGTCCTTTGAAAACAATGGAACAGCACTTAAGAGCAGGGTTTGTTTGAAATACAGAACTTGCAGAATTATGCTTGTGCTGTGTAAAATGTTTGCAGTGGAGTTGGCTGTGTAGGAACAACTTAAACTGCATTTGCATTCTCGAACTGGGTACACTGGAAGTGTCACTGGATGTTCTCTGTCCTATTCATGGGCTGTTTGTGATCATTTGGGGAACTGTGTGTCCAAAATGTTGTATTTTTCAGGGTAGCCTTCTAAATAGTGCAGCAAGGGGTCAGAAGGCTGCTCTTTGTGTGCCCTTCAGTCTTGCTGTTTTTCAGTGATGTGGTTGTTAATATGCATCACTGTGTTCTCCCAGTTTGATGTATTTATACACTTGCTAGCACAAACCCTTCTGCCCCTGCTCTGGAGCATATAGGCTTCTCTGTTTGCCCTAAATACCTGTCAGTGCTTTATGCTGTTGCTGTATTGATTCATGATCCTGACTCCAAATGTCTCATCATGAAAACGGTGAACATCTTGTCTGGATGTAATTTGAACAAAATTGTGTTATGTGTGATGAGGATCAGTCTGAACTAACCTTTGCTGCACGTGGAGCTAGCTGAACACACAGAGCTGTCTTCCCACAGAAGCTATGTGTAAGAGCAGTGTCTATAGGTACTCTGAGGTACCCTGAGGTAGGAGCAGTACAGCTGTGAGGTCCTGTTGGAGCTAGGAAAGAGGGCTCTCTACTGATCCCTGCCTGCGGTGTTACTGGGACCAGCTGCAGAAAATGATACAACTTGCTGCAAGGTAAGGTGTTAGAATCTGGCATTAAAACCAGCAGATCTGTTTTCAGATAATCTGTTTTCATTTCTGTGTGTTTTGTTTGGACCTAATGCTTATTTAGTACTTGGGACACTTTCAGCACTTCTGGGCAAGTGAAATCTGGACTGATGGCTGGTGAGCTCCAGAGTCTGGTGCCATCTGGCAGGGAGCAGTGGTTGTGCAGCTGGGGGTGATGAGCCTCCCTGCAGCTGGTGGGGGGAGCACTAGTAAATTCAGGGGTGTGGCACTGAACTCTGGTAGCTGAGCTCAGAGTCATCTAGCAGATGTATTTTCTTTGAATGCCTTGATGTCATGTATTTTCCTTTATGCAGCAACGCTAATGCCAGCTCTGAAAGACAGCGTGTGGGACAGAAGGTGGGGACTGTACTGGGAGTGTGGCCTGCTGCAAGCGGCTTAGTCCTCAGGCACCTTCATCCAGGTGCTGCAGAGCAGGGTTTCCTTGAGGTGTGCTGCAGTGGCATGGCCTGAGTTCATCCCGTTCTCATCCTCTGGGTCCCCTCCTGGTGAAGAAAGAACTGTCTGCCCACCAGCAAGGACCTTCACAGCTGGTAGTGTGGTGCTTCTGTAGGTGGGTAGGTTCTTGCCTCCTACGGAGCATGTGGAAGCCTAGCTCCATGGCTTTGCTCTTTTTTTTTCTTCTTTTTTTGATAAAGATGGCACAATTAATTTCACTTAGATCAGTAGAAAAAATGGAAACCTTGTTTAGCTGCATTGCTGGCTATTTATGTGTATTTTGTGAAAAACTTGCCAAATACCTGTCAGGCCGAAAGTAAGTGGCCAGACTTCGCATCCTTGCTGTCATCTAAAGCAAGCTTGTACCTCTCTCCAGTTCTTTCTGCGCTCTTGGACCTTTTTTTCCAGTCTTCAAAAAAAACGTTATCTTTCAAAGCAAAGCTCTTCTCTTTCTCTCAGAACCATTTTGTTCCAATCTGTTCATTAAAACATTAAGCATCTGTGAAACCAGTTCTGATCCTGGTGTGCTGTATCTTCCGTCTTCCAGCGGTAATATGTGTGCCACTGCAGCCCCTGTGAAGTTAGTGGTGGTGTTCTTGATGATAATAAATATTAACATATTTATTATAAATTATAAACATGTTGATATTTATAGAAGAGTAAAAGAAAACCGTTGAATTTACTGTATTGGATTTCAGTGCATGTATATCCTGGCTGACATTATTTGCTGCAACATGGAAGATACCTTGCATCTGGAAGAGCTGATTCTGCTGATAAAACAGCTCAGGATTTTCAGGAGACCTGCAAATAACACTCTAGCTCTTCATGTGTGTGAATACAGCTACTTCCGTAAAACTGTTCCCAGTCTTGAGCCATCTCTGAAGAGACCCTTTAGTGGTGCAGCTGCGGTGTAGCACAGAAGTGGTCGTGCTCTGGGTCACTGATGCCTTTAACATTTTGGCATTCCTGTGCATCTTGCAACCATCCAGGGAAGTAGGAGTGCAACTTACAAACAATGTATTTGGGATGAACTTGGTGTAAATCAATGCACACCACCTTCATTCTTATTTTCTAGCTTTAGCAATTTTGGTATTACCTTAGACTTGGAATCATGGGAAAAGAATCTTTTGGGTTTTTTAGGTAGTTTTTCTCTCCTACATAGGCTGTGCTTTCACTTTGGTTGAGATAGCCTTAAATGAGGAGGGAAAAGGAAAGAAGTAAATTAACTTGGAATTGAAAGCTCTAACTCTTGATGTCCAGATTGAACAGTCAATTGGAACAGTGAAAGTACTAATTAAGCTCTTGACCTCATTACACACGATTGCATGGGAGCCCTATACTGGCTCAACTGTTTGAGCAGGTGTTCCATGCGGAGCGGGTGGCTTTGGGAGGGTGAACTGCTGCCATGGGTGCACAGGGTGGCTAGGTGCTCTGGCTGGGCTGGGCTGTCTCCCCGGGGCTGTGGCAGCCGTGCTCGTTGGCTCCCAACCCCCTGCTCTGGGTTCTGCCTCCATGCGGTGGCCTGGCCTGGCCATCCAGCCACAGTCCCTCAGGCAGGAGCACAGCTCTGCGGGCCGGCCAGAGGGGGGTTGGAGATACGAGCTCTCCACGAAACGCAGGGACATCGTGTTCTTGCTGTGGTCTAGGTAAAAACTTGTTTCCCTGCTGGACCTAGTGTGAAACACTTGCTTTGCTCCAAAGAGAAAAAACAGGGTTGGAAAGCCACTGGGATGTCAATAAACCCTCTTTAGATTAGTGGATTTTATTTGGACTTTGAGTGGGTAGCTGCTGCTGAGCCAAACACAGCTGCTCTGTGTATGCTGCACTTCTGCTGCACAATAGCTATTAAAAGTTAATGCTGCAAGAGCATAGACAGGGCAAATCCAGGCACTCCATTAGTTCTAGACATTCAGATTACTGGAGGTGTTGGACAGACTTTTATTTCTCAATATGTAAAATGTTTTCAGGGCAATTTATGAGCCTGCTGTAGTTACCTCCTGTGCTAACTGCATAATAGTTTAATCTAGGAAGAAGTACCTTTGCAAAGACCCAGCAGGCCTGTCATTTTATACACAGCTTTTTGTTCCTTAAACCAGATTCTCAAGAGAAGACGGTATCTCCAGGCATTAACCCCTTTATGTATTTTGCTTTGACCAACTTCCAGGTAACTTTCTGCGATGCTACTTAAGGGATGACTATTACCTTTTTTGAGACTTGAGCTCCCAATTTATCACTTACTGTACCACTTGGACCTGAAGCTGGGGACTCTGGCTCATCTGAAACACAGGGGTTTTGTCACATGTAGTTCTGGGAATCCCTTATGCCCTTTCAGCACAGCTTGACATGTGAAAGCTGATGGTATTTTTGCTTGCTCTTACTTTGTGCAAGCCGACAGCAAAACTGTGCCCTTTCAAAGATTGCCAGTGTGAAAGTATGTTTTGATTATTTTCTCCTTCTGTTGCCTTCTCTCTTCATTACCAAGTTAGGAACGGAAAGTGAGCATTTAAAAGATGTTTATAGCAGAGATTATGGTATGCTAAAAGATGTTTCAGAATTACCCAGCAACATGGGCACTTCTGTTTTTCTTTGACCTCAGTTAAAAAGAAAAAATACCTAACTTACATCTCATTAGTTCTAAATGCTCCTGGTTTTGAGATCCACTGATAAACCTTTAGAGTGCTCATAACTTGTATCTGTCGTTTGATTTTTTTTTTTTTTGTCTCTGCCCTTGAGTAAGGTTTGGAGAAAGTAGAGAAGAAATAATTGCCTCTTTCCTGGTAAGCACCAGTATGGCAGCAGACATTGGACTTCGCTATCTTAGGCACTTGTCCAGCAGAAGCTGTTAACTGCTCTTAACATGGGTGGAAAGGCTGTTGGAGAAGAAACTGCTGGGTTTTGCTGGTCTGGGTTGACTCTCACCAGTTTGAACTCTCCCATCTCCTCCCCCATTATTCCTTTTTATACTATATTTACTTTAGCTTACTCAAGAGCTCCATTTCAGTACTTGATTCTATTTTTATTTCAGCTTTCTAGAAAATGAAGTGCTTTAATAAAAGTCACAGTAAACAGCAGTATCTCACTGTGTGATTTGTTTGTCACGTTGTCTTGTGATTCCTGAGGAGAGACGTGGGAACCGCTCTGACCGCGGCACTGCAGGAAGCCCAGCAAGGCTTTGCTTTCAGCTGCTGTTTTACTTTGTTAAAGTAACACCTGAAAGATGACCACGTCAGGGGCTCTGCGGCACCGGGGTGGCACGTGCAGGAGGTAAACTTGCACTCAAGAAGAAAACCAGAAATGAACCACCAGGTCGACAGGTAAGTCCTTGCTGCTTCCCCCATCTCCAGGCTACCACGCTGCAGGGATCAGAGGAGGACAATTCCCACCACACGAACTCCTTGTTGCCAAATTCAATTCGGAAATGTTGGCATCGGTGTTTGGACACGCTCTGCTGTGACCAGCTGGCATTTGGCAGCCGGGCTGCTCCAAGCCTTCAAGCAGAAGGAACGATGCTCTGCTGCCCAATCCCAGCCAAGTGACTCTCCTGCATCAGCAAGCCTGTGCCTAAGCTGGCTCGCTCTCTTCCTCCGAGCAGCCTGTCAGCTCTGCACAGCGTGGTTCACTCAGGGCCCTCCAAAGCTGACACGGAAAGAGATGGAGTGGGTCTGATCCCCGGCTGCGACCACAGGCAGCCCCCAGGCAGCTGTATGCTCTTGGGCTTAGTGGCATCCCACCTCCTCTTCCCTGCTCCCCCAGTGTCTGGGCACTTGGGGTGACTAGATCCATCTGCTGCCTTGGAGTCCACATCTGTGTCAGAACAGCGTGCAGGTGAGCAGTCCCTAAGGCATTGGCTAAATGCTAAATTTTTTCTGCCTGGAACTTAAGACAAGCTGTAAATAGTTAAGTTTGCTTACTACCACTTAAATTCTTGCTTGCTGCCCATAAAATCTTGCTGGCTTTTAAAAATGATCTGTATAATCTTTAAGTATGGCAGTATATTTGGGCTCCATTATAAATCAGAAATGTTGTGGTCTCTTTCTTTTGGCCTGTTTGCTTTTATACCATAAAAGCAACAAGGCATTTAAGTTCTGGCTGGCTCATTTTCAGTGGAAAAGTGAGATTTTGGTATCTGGAAACATAATGAAAATGGAATTGCGAAGTTTCCTACAGAAAAAACATGTATCCCAAGTCATCCCTTTTCATCTGCTCACTGCGGTTACAGCTCAAACAAGATTTGGTTGCGTGTCAGGCATTTTAGAGTGAAACAAAGATAACTCCATTATGAGATCAATTATTCCCAATAGTGGTGGGGTTATGGTATGTATACTCCATGAATGAGTCACGCAAGGCCCGATTCTTCCATCAGTCTGTAGAACAGTCCCTTCTGAGCTATTAAGTGTTCCACAGTATCAAATTCAGCTATCTGACCATTTTCCAAGACTAAAATCCTGTGAACATTAAAACAGAAATGTAAGCTTGGGGATATAGCAGCAGCTGTAATAAACTTAGTTATTTCTACTTATTTTAGAAATAATTTTAGTGCATGTTATTCAACCAAGCTTCCCAGCAGCTTTTCAGCTGGGAAACAGCTGTGGGATAGAAGTAAGTTTCTGTTGAGTGACTATTCAAGTACTGAGTTTGTGGGAGGAGAATTTTTTGGCAACTGAGATTGGAGTAAGATTTGTGAACCTGTATTTTAGCTTCACGATTTTGAGATGATGCAAAGAGCTGTAGCCATGGTTTTGCTATCAGTGGGGGGAAAAAGGGGTATGACACAGCATGAAATGCATCATGTGGGACTAAATGATCTTTGATTAACCTATTGGTGCTTGGCTCGTTTAAGATAGCTCGTTACGATCTCTATAGCAAAGCTTTGAGGGTTAAACAAGAAAAGGACTGAAATGAAATTGCTGTTCACTGACACTGTGTGGTTCATCTAGTTCACACAGGTTGCCTGTGTCTGTCTTCCTCCTCAGGAAAGTGGCTGAAGAGATTACCTGTCACAGTCCATGATGGTGTTTATCCGGTGAGCTATTGTTAACACTGTGCTGCCTTTGAAGTGGGTCCTCAGGGTGGATTGAATCTGAAGATCAGTTTCAAAATCTACTGCTGCTGTGGCCTCATCTAGAATGAGGATTTTGGCTTTCTGGAGAAGTGCTCTGGCCAGACAAACCAGCTGTTTCTGACCAGTGCTGCAAGTGAGAAAGAGGGATGGTAAACAGAGCAGCAGTCACTTTTTCCTGGGGTCAGAATACGTGATTAATTAGAAAATAGCAATGAAAAGGTGATTGTTCCCTTTCCCTGAAAGGGTGATCGAGGCTGTTGGCACTGCCAATTAACAGCATGAAATAACCTAAGGAAGTGAAGGGACTGTATTACTATAGCACCCTGGAGACCTGCATTTGGAACAGGATTCCAGTGTTTTAAGTGCTGCACAAACACAAGCCACCACAATGATTAAGTCTCAAAGGTCTTCCACTTGGTGTCTTATGATTTGATTTCATGCTGCTAAACAGGACAATAATGCAGCAATTTGCATTTTTTAATTTTTTTTTTTTTTTTAATTTATTAGACTCCTTGTCCCGCTAGCTCTCTGTTCTCCTAGCCCACAGGCTGGCACTGTCCTGCCACTGTGTTTCGGCAGATGAGGTACCTTAAGTTTTCCCCTTGGTCAGTGCACTTATATTCCAGCTGATCTGGCAAATCTGCAACAAAGTTCTTGAGCTGAGTCAGTTCCAGAGCTGTCCAGATGTCTGCATCACTGTATTGGTTTAATGGGTCGAGATTCATTCTTAGAGAGCCAGAAAACAAAACTGGATCCTGAGCACAGAGACAGTACAAACAACTCCTGAAATTAATTATAAAAACGAGCTCTCTGGTTTTTCCCTGCTGGGCTAATGTCCTATTGAAGGGAGACTAGCATGGCGTAGAGGTTATTTCCAACTTTGAAATTTCTGAATGTCCTGCCTCTCACAGAATCTATAAATTCTTCCTAGGTGTAAAGACTTACAACACTGCTAAAGCATTTTGGAAATTAATTTCATACCTGGGGAATGACAGTTATCTTGGTTCTAAGGTCATGGAGACCTAGCTGAGCAATATTTAGTCCATCAATTAGGATTGCTCCTTCCGCAGCTTCCACCAATCGCAGCAATCCCACAGCAAGAGTAGATTTCCCAGCTCCTGTTCTTCCAGTTATGCCGATCTGTAAAGGGCAATGGAAAGCTTTTGGTTTTGATGTTGACAGTTTTCTACAGTCAGAAAGACCTATCATGTAGCTCCTCTTGGCCTTTTAAAGAGAGACAGCTTTGCATGGATCAAATCTTCAGGGCTGTTCAAGATTTGCATAGTCTAGGAATACATTCTTAAAGCAAATAATTTATAATTCGTAGTTGTTTCATATGAAAAGGAATCTTGAAAGTCTTTGATGGGAAGAATAACTAAAAGACTTGGCAGCTAGAACAGGGCCTTGATGTGGCACTAGATTTAAAAAGTGAAATTCTTTTGCTGTAACTCTGCTAACCTTCTGTGAAATGAAATGTCATTCAGAAGAATGTCTAGTGTATGCAGCAATCCTGGAAACACTGCTTTGTACTAGAATAGGTGTGCAGGGTGATAGATGGGCTTATACCTTACTGCACCTTTCACGTGTACAAGTTGCTGTACCTTGGCGTAGGGCAGGGACTGTATCTGCCCAGGTCTGATCACTGCAAAGCACTGCTCACACTCTGCAGCTCTTCTGAAACGAGTGGCTCTGCTTACCTTCTCTTGCCCATTGATGGTTAGGTTGACCTGCTTCAGTGCTAACTCCAAATTTGGCCTGTATCGCAAACTATAGTTTCTAAATTCAATTCTTCCGTCAGTGAGCCAAACGTGACCTTGAAGTTTGCCATTCAGAGTCCAGGGTGCCTGAATAGATGAAAACAAACAACAATGTATAAAGCTGATTTAAACTACCAAATCAAGTGGCCATACTGAAAGGGAAAGCTTATGAAGACATCTGTGCCAAATTCCCCCAATCTATTTACTGTTTCAAAAGATAAAAAGGCCTCTCACATTCATATTGCAAATCCTTACTTTTTACTTTATGCAAAGATGCTAATCGTCTTAACTGAAAATGGGGATAAACATTTGTTTGCATGTCAGAGTTCTGACATTATAAGTGGTTCAATAAAAAAAGATTTATATGTCCCTGTAAACAGGACTGAAAGTCTCCTTTAGTAGGATCTCTGGGCAGTATATGGAGAAATAATTTTAATGATTACAGAACAAAAATGATTGACTTCTAGTGGCATCAGTTATCAGAGAGTTGCATCTGAATGCGTGCAATAAATACATACTCCAAATATGGGCAGAAAATACGGCTCATTCCATGAGTGTTACCAAGTGAAGCTATTTTAATGACAATCTAATGCTTAACTGTCTTAAGAAAATAATGATGATCAGAGGTTATAAAACAAGTCTAGTCAGCTGGATAAAAAAACAAATGCTGCAGTTTTTTTAAAGGAAACATAACTGGTGTTTTAGAAGGGAAAAACGAGGGGTTTTGTCCAGGTGGAATAGAAAAGTTACTGATTTAGTTCGCAGAGATGTTCACTTCTGCTAGTAAGGTCAATAGCTGGTTAGCTACCTCCTTAGGAGTCCTCAAGTATTCTCTCACTCTCTCCACAGAAACAATATTGTTCTCTATTTCCGTCCAGGAGCGCACCATCCAGTTCAGAACACCAGTTATCTAGCAGAAAGAAACAGAGCATTAGGACAGATAAAATAAGTCTTGACCTATGCTTGTGAGGTACTTGGTACTTTGTCTTAGTGTTTATTTATAAAGACCTCCTCATCATCTAATTACTTCAGAAATCATCCCTTAAAAGGCTAAAAAATAACCATGGATCCTTGTGAAGGTTCATAAAGCTGTGTTTAAAGAGCCTAGCCAGCTCTGCCCCCCCCCCCCCCCCCCCAGCTTCTTCTCAGCAAGTTTATAGAGAATGAAATGCTGCTGACTTACATGCTAAAAGATAGTGTAGCTTTTCTTAGGCTATTGTGTAACTAGTCTACAAGCAGGTAAGACCTTGCTTCAGTTGCTCAGAGCATGCTGTGACCTAAGTATGAGTTCAGATGCAGGAGGAAAATGATGGCTGGTACATGTGTTTGAGGTTCATTCTCTAAGGGGCTGTGTGCTCCAGATGCTCTGGGTTTCAGCAATGACAGGAGGGTTTGGTAGGAGGAAGCATCTAGAAACCACAGAAATAGTTTGTGATTTCTTAGAAATTAAAATGGTAGCAGAAATTAAAATGCAAGTTGCTTTTGATGAAAGGCAAGCATGGTATTACTTCAGTGCTGAGTTACCTGAAGAGCACATGAAATGGAGAAGCCAGCAGTTCCGGGACTAAGATGTGTTCTGCCCATTGCTGCAAATAGTGCTGCAAACAGCACGATGCCATTGCCTAGAAACTCCAGGTTTGTAGCAAGCCACCTGCAAGAGATGGAGAGGACAGGGCTGTTGCTAGGTGCCCTCTTCCTTTCTCCCAAGAGAATCCGTGATTGCTTTTGCAAAACACTTGTGGAGCTGCTGGGGTATAGGATGCTCAACAAAGCTCTTGTGCCCTGGTTGCTCTTATCTAGCCACCTTGGAGCTCATGAATGGTGCCAGTCTGTCCAAGCTGGTTGGCTTGTGGTCTCTGCTAGGATTTTCTCCAAGGGCTGTTGGATGAGAGCAGCCACACGCAGTTTCTTGGATGAGTTACATACTCCTGGTCTTCCTCACTTGTGGCTGATGGCTCTATTGTCTGATGGGTTCTGCCTACACCACAGGCCTCATGCACTCTGTCCCGTGAGGATGGGCCTCACCAGGCAGGTACTGCAGCTTCCTGCGTTTTGGGCACCAACTGATACCTCTAGCAGTGTGTCAGTGTGTGTGTGCTGCCATGGGAGCATATGGGTTGTGTGAGGGGCATATTGCCAGAGAGGGGCACAGTGGGAGTGATAATGAAGGAGACTACCCCACCCCAAAACACTGTGTGCTACTGTATCATCTTCTGTGTACCTCCACCCAAGCCCCAAGAGCTTACAGCTTCACTCACCAAGGCCACGGGAATACAGGATCATTTTCTTTACACTGCAGATTTGTACCTGTCAGCAACTGCTCCAGGGAAGCATATTCGCTGATTCTCATCCACTAAAAAATTGCTCTTCAAAATAAACCTCTCCTGGTCCTTGTAAGCACGGATCACACTGCTCCCTTGGAAGGTTTCTGAAATGTGGGAGTAGATGGGTGATCTGCTGGCAGCCTCTGTGCGTCTCAGCTGGCAGGAGGTGATGACGTAGAAGTGCTGGTACAAAGGGAAATGGAAGGGGAAGTGATTTGGTGGTTTATGCTTCCATGGAGGTGCCCCACAGAAAATGTGGGCAGGGCTCAACAACTGCAATAGTACGTACTCTCCTGGTGTTAGAAAACCTCATGTGCAGGTAGGAGATGTCCTTAAAAGGTGAGGTAGCATTTCTGCCTGTGTTATGTCCTGTCTTCATTAAGAATAACCCCATGGTTAGTTAATGCAAAGAAGCCAGGGTACTCTGAACTCACAAAGCCTCTAAACTTGCATTTACTTTCTCCTGTAGACCAGCCCTTTGCTTGACGTAGAACAGAGGCACACTTGCGCCCTTATTTGCCCTTCCCTCATGTTCAGTCTTAGCTGGCAAAGTATTTGAGGTCTCAGACCCCAATGGGAGAGCTGCATGGCATATGTGGATATATTAAAAAGCAGTGAAGGAATTCTGGAGGAAAGAAAAAATGCCTTTGGTCTTAATATTTCATTTAAGTAATGGAGAGAAAGAATATAGCTCTAGGTGGGACTTGATCTGGACATCAGAAAAGCACAAGCCTCTGTGAGGTCTCTGGGATGCTTTGGAAGGCTGAGGTGATGTGGGAAGAGCCACTGACATTACTCTTGTTCAGATGCAATTCGAGGTGATGAAACTAGTTTCTGCATGACTCTGTTCTTAAGAAATGGAAGGAGGCTTTCTGCAGGGACACGGCCATGCTGCTTCAGCCTCTCCTGTCTGTGTATCTCTGTGAGCTCCTACCTGGAATGCAGCATAAAGAACAGTCAAGGGCACTATGGCCATTGCTGCTCTTGGTGTAGCCACTATAATCACAAGGTAAATCTCCAGCAAGTTGAACAAGAACCCCAGCAAGGACTTCAGCTTGTCAGGGATGACGGAATCAATAGCATCCATTTCTCTGGAGAAGCGGTTCAGTAAGTTTCCAATGGGTGTTTGCTCGAAGAAGACCATTGGGGATCTAGCAACGTTCCTCAGCAACTGCAGAAACAGCTTGTGCGATGCTAACACACCACCAAGAAGGACTGCTGCTGTGGAGGCAAATCTGCCAAGGGCTGTAATATAAAAAATAATAATTTTTACTAGGTCTGAACAAACTCATCTTGGAGTTCTACTTTGCAAGATTATGATTTTTACTTAGTACTGTGATTGCTATACTAGTTGAAAGGAGCTGACTTTCTCTTCGGTAGCAATTAAGCCAAACCTCAGAGCTGCAGGGTAAACTACCCTTTCTGTAGGGTAGTTACAGAGGGGTGGAAGACCTTCTAAGCAAGCTTGACGGGGGCCACAGATTCAGCAACTTAAACACACAGGACAAATCCTTTATTCTTCACAAAATGAGCTTGACTGGAATGACTTTGAATTACTCAAAGTCTTGGGTTTCCTGCCTCCAGATTCACTGTCGGCACAAAAGGGTACCCAACCCTTCCCACTCTTTTCAGCTTGTTCCAGTGTTTCTCAATCTTTTGTCACTTGGGCTGAGATTTTTCCAGATTTGATTTCTGTCCTAAAACAAGTGGTTTATTTTTTTAAAGGGTGACCAAAAGAATTGTGGCCATTTTAAAAGAGTAAGATTTAAAGAAATGTAGAATTCCATAAGTTCCTTTTTTTCTCTCAAAAGACCTCAACCAAGATTTAATTCAGCATGGAGAAGAGCCACCACTTGCACTTGGATACAATTCATTTATATTGGAGGAATGGAAAGGGATAAGAGGAAGAAAAATAGGCAGATGATGTTGGATACAAGGGGGCAGGATAGAAAAATAAGGATGTTCTAGTTCTTCCATTGCTGAATGTTTAAGGGCTCAGGTTATTTAGTTCCAGCAGGAAATATAGAGGAAGATGCTGTTCATCATGGTCTGCTGAAAGGCTCAGGAGAACTCTTCTAGCATACCATGAAGTAGAATTTCAGGCAGTAACACTGGAAATATTGTTCAGATCCCTTAGAAATCCTCTGTGCGTCAGAGCCTGTAGTTTTAGATCCCATGCCAAACCTTTAGGGCTGGTGCCAAAAGCCCAGGAGGCTAAAAGCCCATGGGTATGCACTTGTTTATATTCTGAGAAAACATCCTGGACATGGGAAAGGAAGATGGAAATACAGAGAATTAGGTGAGCAAGTTAAATGAACCTTGAACAACTCCTAGTGCACCAAAGACTCCAACTCTCAGCTCTGTGTGCTGTTGTGTCCTGTTGTGGACAGGGTCATCTGTCCATATGCTGAGCCAGTAACCACGAGAAAATGACACAGCTTGCTGACATGTGAACGACAGGATGATGTACACACACAGTGGTAAGCCTGTCGCCTTCAGGTAGGCTGCGTAAATCGAAGTATTAACCTAGAGCAAAACAGTTGGGGAGAAATAGGAGAGGTTGGGAGGATCAAGCTTGTTAGCAAGGAAAACCAGGTCTGAAACAAGGAATGATTTATTATAGTGTATCTACTTGGTTATCTATCATGGGCCATAGGAACCACGTTAATTCTTTTTTTGTTTTCCTCAGGGATGAATAATGAAGCCATGCTTAAATAAATCCATGGTGTTAACGAGTGATTATTATCAACTGATGAATGTTACTGCAATAGGCTCGTGTTACTGGTGGAATACAGGTAAGGCTTATGCCACGCAGTGGTTTTCATTTGTTCTTGGTGTGACTGAGAACTATCATGTATCCCACTGACTGCTCGTGTGAGTAACTGCTGATCAGCAGAGGTGAGATCCCAGTCTGGCTAATACTGTGCTTCTCTAGGGGAACAGCTGCCTCCTTTGGGGTGTCCAACTTCCTACTCCCATCTTCAGTTACCAGTGTGTAGCTTCAGCAGTTCGTTTCCTCCCCATGTTTTATTGCTGCTACCATGTTCCCTGAATATACACCTCATCTGTGCCTGACTCCTCGTAGCTGGAATCCCACACCTGCTTCTTTCCTTTCACAGTACCCTCCTTGCCTCAGGCTTTTGAGGTGTTTCCCTTGGGCAAGATGAGAACAGTGATGTGCCTTGTTGCCCCTTCCCACTAGCCTCAAGAGTTTGTGGACAGACTCAAGATTACAAGTTCCTTGTAATCTATCCTCTTCTGTCCCTTACCACTACCTCACCCTGATTGCCTCATTGCACTCTCCACCTTCAGGTCAACTCTTGAACTGGGATCTCTCTCCTCAAGTGGTTACAATTTTTTTTCCCCCTCTCATTTCCATAATGTGCTCTCTGCAATGTACGTGCATTATTCCTATTTTGGAACCAGTGCTTAGATCAGGGATCCAGGGAGATACAGTTTGCATAGAAGGTGCTACATAAAATAATGCTGAAATGACTTTGTCTCAATCTGTAGGGCAAACTTGTACTGCTCAGCTGACTTCCCTGGAGCTGCCCTGGTTGAACTTCGGCAGTGAGCTGACCTGCCTGCCGTGAGTGGGTCAGTAATAAACCCATGGTATGTGTCTTTGCCTTTAGAAGAAGGTGCTGTGCTTACCCTGCCACGCTGAGTTTTCTCTCCCTTGGTAAATCTTCCTTCGGTGGCTACAGCAGTGGTACAGTCTTGACTTACAGGAATAGTCTCCCTTCCCCTAGCAGATGATTTGACTGAATTGTCACTTCTTAAAGAAAACAAAAATATTTTCAATTTTTAGCCAAGGCAGTGAGTATTTTAAAGCTGGATCTCCTTACCCATCCATCCCTATATTCATGCCTATTTTGAGGGCTGCAGTTTTCAGGGTCCTCCAGAGTGACCCCAACCATTGTCCATATTTACCCCAGGGACTGGGCTCTGTCAGGCTATTAACAAACAGAAGCTTTCAGCATTCATTAGCTGTGGCTGGATTGAAATGAGTCAGACCTTACAGCCCCACTGGGAAGAGAACAGCAAGCCTTGTACATGTGGTCTGGAACAAATTCTGTCTCCTTGTGAAATAAGGAGAAAAATGTTAGTCAACCTCCATATTCAAGAGCAGTTTCTTACCTGTTCTTAAGGTTTGCTTGTTTACTCTTATTAATTTACAGATCAATCCCAAACCTGTATTGTACTCAGTAAGAACCTTCATGTAGGCTTATATGGGTTTTTGGAGCAAGTTCTTCAGTGTCTGAGACTTTAAGCTTACCTAAAGAGCTTCTCCTGTGATGGACCATTTCTAGAAGTGATGGTGTCTTTGGTGTCTTCTATAGCTGTCAAATAAATGCATTTTTTTCCTAAATGCTTTAGAATCCCATTTTGTCCTGTATAGCCTTTGAGAAACTGATAATAAGGAGGAAAGATTAATTACAAAGAGTTGTTTCTAAGGGTAGAAATATCAAGGTGAGGCTTGAAGAATAGCACATATAGTTGGTAATTCTGTTTACTGCCTGATTGTTGTCTACTAAGATGGAACTGTTTATTCAAGAACTGATTTTGAGGTGATGAGTCAGCTAATTTGACAAGCATAATTTTTCCCCATACAAAGCGACAGCTTACTGTGATTGGATGTCAGCTTTAGAAGTCCATAATAAAATAAATGTAAGACTGGCTTTTCCAGTTTTATTCTCTTTTCCCTCTTCCCAACTGTGAACAGCAGCAGACCCCCTTCCCCTACCAGTTCTTCAACGTTAAGTATAATATTAAGGAAACAATTGACTGATAGACCTAGGAAGAATGATTCCAACTCATTTGGGTTACCTGGAAAACTAGCACCTGCCTTCTCTTCTGGAGTAAAGTGTGAACGAAGAAATTCTGCAAAGGCCCCATTTCTCTGTAGAAGTTCTTGGTAGGAACCAACTTCTGAGATCATTCCATCCACCAGAAAGACAATGTTGTCCACTTGAGGCAAAATGTTGATTGTGTGAGTCACCAGCACACGAGTCTGGTTGAATAAAGAGGGAATAGTTACAGTTGTTCTGGTGTTTCCCTGCTCACTCGAGCAGTTGCAGTCAGCTGTCTTCTGAAGAAAGACATGTACTCAGTGTGAGCTATGATTATTACTAACTTGGAGATATTTTTGTTATTTATTCCCATCACTTCTGACTGTCTTTTTGCTGAAGTTTATCTTTGCAGCACAGCTTTGTGCCCATTTTGAAAGTGCAGAACTCGAGAGCAGAGGGGTGAATCAACTTGCTTTGTGTCACGCACACCATAAAAGAGTGAGGATGGGAACTGAAGCCTGAAGTCCCAGGCTAGCACCCTGTATGTAGGAGGACCTTTTGCTTGGCTCACTGAGTTCCATGTTGTTGGTTGCCCTCAAGCTGAAGCTCTTAAGTAGAATGATGTTAATTGGAGAGCATGTCATATTTATTGTCACTGATATCAATACTTCAGAATTAAATTTGTGCCTGAAAACTTCATCAACCTGAGTGGAGTTAGAGTGCAGCTCCTTTTCATTTCAATTTCTGAGCATATTTGCATGGATAATTACATGTAGGAAAGGACATAAGAAAAGTAGTTTTTCCCTAGATAATATATTGGCATGTTCTATATTTCTAATATACAATCAAGCCCTCTGAGTACTGCTTAAGTCCAATACATTCTTTCTTCACCAGTCTTTCTGTTTCAATACAATAATTACATTCTGATACTTACAACCTCCACATGAAGAGAAAGGTATTTGTAATCAGACATGGCTGTTTTAATTGGACTTTCTAATGAAAAAAATTACCTATTTTCTTTCTACAATGTGAAATTGAATCAAGTATTTGTAGGTAGTTTATACCGTGAAACAGAGGCTGTCCTAGCATCCCATCTCATGTAACCACATTTATTATCCAGATTGCTTGAGAGCAGAGAAATACCAAGGAAAACCAAAACACAACCAATGCAAAAAAGAATGGAAGAGAGGTGTTTAAGATGGATTTTAAGACTGAAGTTTAAATTATGAACATCTGGGTGATTAGAACTGTAAAGGCATCACTGAACTATTCAAAAGTGATGGGATTAAACATTTTGATAAGATACAATGAGCTGGAAGAGATCAGACAGTAAATCTCAAAAAGGAAGAAGGATAATGTCAATGGAAGACCAAAGAACTATAAACTTGCTGTAGAAGGCTGGAACTAGGCATGTGGTTTGCATGAGGATAAAGACAGTCTTTCAGGAGAGCTTAACTTTTCAGTCTTCCTCCTCCTAGGTGAGATTCACTGCAGGACTTCCATCTGCTGTGTGGACTGCAGAGGTTACCCATTCCACTTCCACTGTTGCTAACAGTAGTACCTGCTGTGACTAGCAAAAAGTAATTTGGGAGCCTTTGATAAAGTGAGTAACCCACATTAATGGAAACATTTCAGGGGCCCTGATAATTAGATACATTTTGCAGTCTTTTACAGTTCAGGATTTATAACACACCTTGTCCTTCAGTAAGCCGTTGGGTCCAAGAACATGTTCAAAAATGTGCTGTCCAACATGGGCATCAACAGCTGAAAGGGGGTCATCAAGTAGGTAAATTGAAGCATTTTGGTACACGGCACGAGCAAGGTTCACTCTTTGCTTCTGCCCTCCAGATATATTTATTCCCTGTAAAAATGCATTGACACTGTTTATTCCAAAGCTACAGTATATTTGCCAACTGTTGGCTCCATTTTACACTAAGGTTTTACGACTTCCTTATTTTTAAATCAGTACCTCTCCCTCGCTCCAAACAGGGCTCTTGAGATGCAGAGGCAGATTCTCTTGAGCAACTCCAGTCTCATGCAGAAGAGGACATAAAAATGACCTGGATTTGTTGATTTTTGTCTTAAGCATCTCTCATATCTCTGGTTAGGTCAAGAGGTGGGCTTCAGACCCCATTAAATCATGTCCTGACTTCTCAGAAATTACTAAGCACCTGCCTCCTGCAAGTTTAGTTCTTTTGTAGGTGTTTTAAGCAGGTCACCCAAAGCTGTAGCTACTCATGGAAAAGTTGGCCAAAATATGAACCCAAGCCAGTACCTTCTCTCCTATTTCACTCTTCTGCCCTGCAGGGAAGCTCTCCAAATCAGGTTGCAGTGCACAAGCATCTATCACTCTGTTGAACCATGTTTCATCTATCTCTTTCCCAAAGAGAATATTATCTTCCACTGAAGCATTTTGTATCCAAGGTTGCTGGGGGACATAAGCTGCAGTGTCCTATGAAAATGGAAGTGGAAGAATGTTAACAATCTTCTTCATAAGCTCACCTTGACACTGTGGGAACCCGTCTTTGAAAAAAAACTCTCCCAATTAGATTTATAGAAATCTGGAATGATCATCACCATTGATGGGTCTCAGAGGACTTTGCAAAATATGAGTCTGCACTCTCATTATCTTATAGAGGAGGAAACAGAGGTACAAGTACACATTGCAATTTACCAGGATGCCACTTCAGCTCACTGTCAGAGTGGGAAATGGAACTGGATCTTTGAAGTCCTGTTCCAGTTCCCATTCCTAAGGCCAGGCTTATCTGAGAGCTCTTAAGCACCTTCAGATAATTAAATGCGGGCTGCTACATACAGCTTTTGTTAAAATTCAGCAGTAAATGGGTTTTCATCAAATACCTGATGCCTTGGTTAGTACCTTACTGTTCCTGAAGACAGCCTAATTAGAAGCAAATGCTCAGGGGAAAATTTACCTTCATGGTCACGCAGCCATCTGTCTTCTCCAGCTCACCAAGTAATGCTGACAGCAAGGAGGACTTTCCAGCACCCACCTGGCCAACTACAGCAAGCAAGGAGCCTTGAGGCACCATAAGATTTATGCTATAGAGAAAAGATTAGTCTCTTATCACCTTTTAGATACACTTTTCTGAAAAGAAAATGACCAAAATTATTGCTGTTGTCTTGCAGCAATAAAAATGTACCAACTGAACCCACTGATTTCATACTGAAGCCTCAGTTGCACAGGGTTACCCTTCCCGTCATACTGACTTTTTGCAGCAGAACAGGACCCGTCCCTGCAAAGACACCTCCAACCAGAAAGTCTTCATCCACATCCCGATCTGAGTTTCAAACCCAGATGCCCACTCTGGAGACAGGCTAGTCCAAAGCACTGCATATAAAACATTCCTGCCAACATCAGAACTTTTCAACACTGTTTCTTCTCTCAAACTGCAATGCCTTTTGAAATAAGCATGTAGTGATGTCATATATTATATCTGTATACCACCAATTCTACTTTTTTGACTTAAATTACTGTAATTTCATATTTGAACAAGAAAATTGTGTAAAGAAAGCAGTCCCCATATATTAAGGCAACATCCAGATATAGGCACCTTCCCCATTTATGTATTCCCAAGCATAAAAGCAAGATTACATTTTGTCTGACTTTGTTATTTTCAGAATTCAACATTAACTATGAAGCAAAATCAGAAGCCTCTAGATATTCCACACTGGTTTCATTTAGGCCCTGAGGAATTAGTTCATTCAGCATCCCCTCAACCTACAGAATTGAGATGACTAAGGGTAAGTCTGTACCTTCTAAGACAAGGAGAAGTTTCTTTGCTCCAGCAAAAAGTCCCATTTCTTATGGTGATACTTGCCTGTACTAAAATATGAGGAGAAATGGAACACTTGTAAATTCAAAGGTAGGTACAGAAACATCCCTATTTATATGACTTTATGTTTCAGTGTGGTTTTTTTGTTACATAAAATGAACCTTAAGTATGAAAAGGGGTTAATTACCAGATTAGATTTCATTGTTAGAAATAAATAGGCATGAAAGATAAAGTGACAGTAAGGGACAAACATTTTTCTCTCGACTATGGTAGGCACCCTAAGAATGGAAGCTGAACAATGGAAGCTATTCCTCTTATAAGACAACAACGCTGACACAAAAGCTCACCACAGTCAGAAGTGTTTCTGCTTGAGCTCTCAGGATTCAGTTCTTCCAGATTCAGAAAAGCTGCTAAGCGGTTTAAAGAAACTTTGGCCTGAAATGAAGAAGCACACAAAAGCATAAGATTTAGAATAGAAGGGTGGTAAAACTCAAAGTGAAGACTCAACTAGAAGACCCACTTAAAATGTTGACTAGGTGCTGTGTTGCAGATGCTGTAGGCTTAGATGGACAAATGCAGCTCTTTCTTATGTTAATTACCTTTCTTTCCACTTGGCTTAGCAAAAAACCATATTCTTCCCTGTGTTTTGTTTTCTGTTACACAGTGAAATTGGTGCTTTTTTCTCCAGTTCATCCTGCAATCTTTCCAGTGATTGTTTCTGTACATGAAGAGCTGTGGCAGTTTACTTGGGGTGCAAGAGGGAAATGAATTTCCCAATTACTTACTGGACAATGACTTGCTTTTTTCTATGGCCTGGGCTAGCAGGGTTTCCCCTGATCTCCCGTGGAGATTTTGCTCCATCTGTTCTGATTTCTGTGATTAAAAACAGAACTGGAAGCACCTCTGAAATCTAATGGTGCTTGTGATTGGTGCCAAAAGACTTGGTGGCTATTTTGTCAATATGTGGAGCCTTTCTGAAAAACAATGCTACAAAGTACCTTCAGCTGCAAGTCCTTGCACTTCACTGTTTCACAGAGCAATTGAATAGCTAGCCCTGACATTCAAAGCCCTAAGAAATCCCTACCTTTACCTGTTAATGGTGATATATAAAAAACCACTTATGGCCAAAGAAAGAGGAACGTAGCCTGCAATTAACCTGGACAGCAGCATTTATGGAGAATGGCAGGAAGGAGTGCGCAGTGTTGAGAATGTTGATCAGTGTTAAAGATACAAAGGCCTTCTGAGCATCCAGGACATGTGTGTTATCCACCAGGGTGTAGACAGCAAACATGACAAAGGCAATCTGAAAGGGAGCAAAAGAAAAGCAAACCATTTGCTTCAGACAGGGAAAAGAATGGTTCAAGGATTGACAGGCCCCTTCCTAAAGACTCTGGAACCCACTTAGTTAAGTCCAGGCTATCACCCACACAAATCCTGCAAATATCATAGGCAAAGGTCTTGCATGTTGGTGACAAAACCAAGTCTGATCACTTGACGTTTGTTCTGCTTTAAGGAAGTCTTGGTGCTACAACCACAGCAAGGTGAAAGCACAGCCATTTCCCATTGAAAACACACATGGCTGAGCTGCAACAGCAAGTGCAAAAGCGGCTTGTGCAGATACTGACTGCCATGAACTCTGTCTAGCTTGGAGGTCTCCAGGTAGTTCTTGCAAAGCAGGCTGTCTGCCTGGAGCACATTGCCAGACCAGATGACTTGTCCACTGAACTCTTAGGACAGTGTAAATGTCTGTGTGGCTGATTCCACCAGGGCTCAGCAACTCCTGTGAGACCACCATCTCCTCCAGGCAGATAGCTGTCCCACAGGAAAAATCTGTCCAGACAGGAGTACAAAGAGAAATGGAAGTAATAGCACATGTTTTATGTAGGAAGGTGAACCACTCACCAGGAAAGTTGATGAATGGAAAGAAGCTAGAGATGCTGCAAAGAGAATCTGAGATCTTTTTAGGGCTTGAAGTTCTTGCTTCCGGATACCAAACACTTTCTCCATGAATGTTTTCTCCCAGCCATACAGTTTGATTACTTTAATGTCACTGAGAATGGCATTGGTGAGTTTGGCCCGCTCATCTTTATGTTTCATCTGGGTCTCCTGTAATAAATGTTTGAGTTTTATCATTTAATAGGTTGAATGTTTAACAGTGCAATTATTCTGAAAAAACACCTTATCTTTGCCTATGAATCCTGAATAAATTTCCCTGCAGTTGAGTTGTGTATACTGTTTTGCTTATGAATCTTCTAGGCTGGGAAATATTTTGCTGGCAATACATAAACCCCACAGAAGATGTGGGCAAACAAGGTAAAAGACGGGACATGCAAGATCTTACTCTAAACTTCAAGAAACTTTGCAGGCTTTCAATTCTTCTATGTTACTTCAGACAGTCATGGTCAGCATGAATAATAAATGTTAAGCCATCACTTGAATGTTTAATGTTAGTTACTTTTTGCTTAGTTTTTCTTTTTTTTCTTCTTTTTCTTCTTTTTCTAATGTTAGTTACTACTTTTTTTTTTTTTTCCCCTAGCATGCATGCCTACTGTAATAATCAGTAGCCTTGGGTTCCATGTGATCCTTTCCTGGAAGAGCATGGCAGCCCTTAGCTTAGATTTAAAAGCAGTATCCTAGTATAATTCAACTCAGTAAACCACTTCATTTTTATGAAGCAAAATGTACCTGAAACTGACTCCGCTTCTTGGTGATCATGAAATTCAGAGGCAAAAGAAAAAGGAATACAGCAATCGAAGTCAAGGCTGATGGCCCAAGAAGCTGCCAGGAGTGAAAAGGAAAGAGGAAGAACTTCTGGTGATTACTAGAAATGACTGTTTTCCATTCCTCTTCGCTCACCTTCCCTCTTACTTGAACTTAGGCCTAACACCCCTAGCGGCTTTAATCTTGCCTTTGCCTTTACTGGTAATTGTGCTCCTTAAGTACTGTGGATTGTTAACTCTGCAGGCAGGGTAACTCCTGCCATCACACTCTGCTGAATTTATTTGCTTCCCTTTTAGGAACTAGATTAGTGCTGAAAGCGATCCAGAAGCACGCTGGCAATTCCAAGTCATTTCTGTTTCTGCCCAGCTGTCCTTGGATGGGTTAAGGAGGACATCTTGTGGCTGGCATAAGTAAGTGACCCAAAACAAAACCAGATTTTGTTTAAAAAACAAACCCAAACCCTCAACAAACTATTCTTGCAGCATAAATAACCCAGCTTGTCTGAATTTATGTCAACTAGTGAGATGAAATGGTAGCATTATACTGTGCCACGTACTCTTGGGACAGCTCTTGGATACCAGGGCTCGTAATGATTTGCATCTCAAAATAGAGAGCTTTTTTCCTCATGGTTTAGTTATTTCTCTCTACAGACGGCTTACATTTGCTAGAGAGGTGAGTGCTGGTATACACAGACAGATAAAAGTATTCTCTACACAAATGGTCTATAAACACTAGCAAATAAAGTGTTAATTATGCAACCACATTCAGCTTGTCAACATCGCTAGAAAAAAGGATGATGATCATCCATGGTCTACACCATAGCTACCAATTTTCCAAGGTCATAGTATCCCGTGTGCCAGGCAAAAGCCACAGTCCATCCTGGTAAGCAAAGGAAGGTCTCAAAGGCCTCCGGAAAGCTCTTGAGAATCAACTGTCTTTACAGTGCTCATACTTCCATTTGGTGTGCTGCCAAAAACAGGGACTAAGAAATAGGGCTTTATCCTACCGACAAATACCATACACTGAATTAAGGGGGGAAAAGGATCTTTTAGATTATCACCCTTTATTTCTAATTCAGGTTTTTCTCTCTCCTTGATAAAATCCTTGATACCTGTGAAATTAAATGTATCCAATAGTCTTTTTCAATATCATATAACTTTGCTTCAAACTGTTTCACTGATCTTGTGGCAATCAGGCTTCAGGATGATGTCAAGTATTTCAGACCCTTTCCCTTTATGTTCTGTAATTATGTTAAGGAGCTGGAACTGGACTCTCAGCCTGCACTGGGCCACCACATTTTGCTTGAAAAGAGAGGTGACAGAGGAAAATCTGAGGCAGAAGTTTATCAGTCAGCTCAGAATAATCATACTCACAGTCTTTTCCCTAAAAGAGGCTGGATGCTGAGTACACAGGTGAGAAGATGAAGTGAAGGATCAGGTAAGGATTCTATACCAATAAAAATATCTTTTAAAAATAAAATTGAATCCACCATGCTACAGAACTAAAAAATATATGTCAATTTCAGGTTATTCAAACCAGCAAAGCTCTAACCAGAATTTTGAAAACTTCTTTTCCCTTGATACGTAGAATAGAAAGGGGTTGGTAAGTACTGTCATCATACTTTACCTGCCACAAGAAGACAAAGCAGATGATAATCCGAATAGGAGCAAGCCAGGTCCCATTAAAATAGATAATCAGATCCATTAGCTTTTGGACATCAACAGATATCAGATTAACAATTTCACCTACTGTTGCTGCTTTCCTTGATGCATTTGACATAACTAGGATCTAGACAGGGTAGAGAACAAAGGTGGTGTCAAACAACAGCTTTGGTCCAAAAAATCAAACAAATTTCTTCTCCTTATAAAGAAAGAAAGAAAAAGAGATGGAGAAAAATGTCAAATCCTAGATACTGAAAAGATGCTGTTGCCTGGGATATGTGACTTCACTTTAAGATGAAGAATGTACTCCTTTCCCTAACCATAATGTATAGCATAAACAAGTTTATGTTGCTTTTTCCTTTTCTTGGCTTTTCCTTCAGAGGTAAGATCTGAAAAACAAATAGTAAAATACCTCCCACGTACTGTTCAGAGATTAATATTGCACAAAATTACATCCTAAAAGTAGTTTGTAGTAACAGCCCCACTGATATTAAGAATGTATTGTACCATTACTGTACCAACAATGTCATAGCTACTAATGTAGGGCTAGAAAAAAATGAAGCTGGAAAAGAAGCTACAGACTCACCTTCCTGTACACAAGCCCTGTTACTGCAGTTTTCAGTCTCAACCCCAGAACAAGACACATGTACATATATCGTTGTTCAAACAGAGTCTGGAGACAAGCCAAAAGGAACATAGTGAAGGCATAGAAATAACCATGCCAGCTAGGTGCTTCTTGATCCTCAATGAACTCCAGGAAAAGGCTGCAAGACAGGAGCAGTATGTTGATGAATCCATGTAGAACTGATTGATTCCATGTAGAACTCATGCACAAATACAGGCTGGGCAAGGAGTGGATTGAGAGCATCCCTGCGGAGGAGGACTTGGGGGTGTTAGTGGATGGAAAACTGACTCTGAGCCAGCAATGTGTGCTCACAGCCCAGAAAGCCAACTGTGTCCTGGGCTGCATCAAGAGAAGTGTGGCCAGCAGGGCGAGGGAGGGGATTCTCCCCCTCTGCTCTGGTCTCGTGAGACCCCCCCTGCAGTGCTGTGTCCAGCTCTGGGGCCCCCAACATAAGAAGGACATGGACCTGCTCGAGTGGGTCCAGAGGAGGCCACAAAGATGATCAGGGGCCTAGAGCACCTCCCCTGTGAGGACAGGCTGAGAGAGTTGGGGGTGTTCAGCCTGGAGAAGCGAAGGCTCTGGGGAGACCTTAGAGCAGCCTCCCAGTACTTAAAGGGGGCTACAGGAAAGCTGGGGAGGGACTTTTGATCAGGGAGTGTAGGGATAGGACGAGGGGTAACGGTTTTAAACTGAAAGAGGGTAGATTTAGATTAGATCTAAGGAAGAAATTCTTTACTGTGAGGGTGGTGGGACACTGGCACAGGTTGCCGAGAGAAGCTGTGGCTGCCCCCTCCCTGGCAGTGTTCAAGGCCAGGTTGGACGGGGCTTTGAGCAACCTGGGCTAGTGGAAGGTGTCCCTGCCCATGGCAGGGGGGTTGGGACTGGATGATCTTTAAGGTCCCTTCCAACCCAAACCATTCTATGATAAATAGCAGACCCACAAAAATGCAGAGACACCAGGGATTTTCCTGTATTCTCTCTGGCTGGTATTTATCAGTAAAATAGTAGAAGAGTTGGAAAAACTGCTAAGTATCCTATATCTTATAATATCCTGATTTTTGACATTGACAATTGGTTTTGAAGCAATCTCTGATCTGAGCATTTTCTCAGGGGAGATCTCACTTTCAGTGTTAAGGATGGCTCCAAAATTTCATGAATTTGTCAGAAATATGCAAATTGGGAGCCATAATCTAAGGAAGTAATTGACATTTCCAGATCTTCTCTTAATGACTAAGAAGTGATTTTTGCCCTTGAAAATACACTGTAATGCAGGTTTGTGTTGTACCAACACAATCCATAAAGCATTATGTCAGCTGACTAAAGAAACTATTTAAGATGTGTAGGATGTACAGCTGTGCACTTTATAATTAGTTATACAATTTAGAAATAATTACTTATATAATTTATAAATAATAGGAGCCTTAAGACTAAGCGAGTGGCTGACAGCCTGTGCAAAAGATGGCATATGTAGAACCATCAAATAACTCACTCTTGTCCTCATAAAGCTGTCAAAGGCTTAGTGCAGCCTGTCCTTTCTGTTGTTGGAATACAGCAGTGGAGAAAGTGTGCCCAGCTCTAGACAGGGGTTTAGATTTTTTTCCCGCTGAGTTGACTGTGGGCTTAGCACAAACAATAATCCATCTCTTTTCATCAGCAATAGGAGATTTCAAAAGATAAGCCTTTGCGTGCCCACCTCTGTGGGTGCTGGCATACACATCTCTGTGTGAGCTCACGCACACAGTCTTGCATGTGTGATAGACATATGATATAAAAATGAACATACCTCAGTAACTTTGGGATGGAGAACAAGAAGACATCACAGATAACTAAGCAGACGGTGCTGAGAAGGAAATAGGTTCCAAACATACTCCAGAATGCTCTCAGTAAGGGCCCACTCTGACTGCGCTCTGATTGCAGTAGAACCTCTGTCTCTTCAGCTTCTGCTATGCCAGTTTCACTCTTCTGACCTTTTTTAAATATAGCAGACTCCCTTTTTCTAAAGAAAGAAACAATGAGAAAGCTAGCCACGATTGGAGAAAGCTTGGGAATCTCGTGCTTTCAGAAAATCATTAAGTATCTCACACTGGGTCTCATGCCATATCCAGTATAAATGCTCATCAAAAAATGATCCCTCTCACAAAAAACTTAGTTTCATGCTTCCAGGAATGGAAGGATGTTCATCAGATTTCAACACTTAAAATCAGATTTTGCACAAAGGAACTCACTCACTCAGTGCTCACCCACTGAAGAGTAAAAACCCTCAAGTTTTCATAGCAGAGTGTTACTTGGACCATTTTATACACACTATCCTTTTCTTCTTGTTGTCTAATGGACAAATAATTCAGTGGGATTGAATCTTCCAACTATTCTCTTGTCCAGGTAGGATGCACCTAGCAGAGCTTACATTCAGAGCCTGAATATGTGCTGAAGCATGTCTAGCACTCTGTGGGGAATGCAGGGGATCACAGCCTGTTCTGAGATGGCACACCAGCACCTGTGAGTGTATTTGCTTCTATGATCTAGAGGCAAGGGAGAAACTGCCCAGCTGAGCCCATAACATGCTCTCTTGATCAAGTACTCACTGCTGGGTTCTGCTGTGACACTTCTTCCACTCTCTCTCAGCCCAGGCAACAATTTCTTCAGAGGAGTCCTCTTTCCTCACTGGCCACAAGTCATCCACCCCCAAGGACTGCTGGTAGCCTTTCCGGATGAGCCTGGAGAACACACGAACTGCTGTAAGGTAAGCATGGAAGGATTGGTTGTGCACATAACATATTTGAAACAGATGGACTTTAAGTTAGTGCACCACAGTGAGCACACAGGAATGAACTTACACTACTCGGGACTGTCCTTTCCCAGAATGAATATGAATATTCAGGAACAGCAGTTTTGCTTCAAATCCCTATGCTATCTTCTGTCAATATAATGAGGATTTTCAAGTAAGCTCTAATTTCTAGTCCATACTGAGAGGTGGGTCTTGGGCAGTGGGGGACAAAGTTCAGTTTAACTTTGTGGCAGTGAAACACAGATGAGGCTTTATCATAGTGGACATTAGGCCTGAGGTATGTAACAATTTTTCTTCTGAATGCTAAGCAGCAGGCTGGGCCAATGTCTTCATTCGCTATTTTCCCGTTGCCCAGCATTTGTCACAGGAAGGTCTGGCCGGCAGACAGGGCTGTGGTTGGTGTACGGTGACCTTTTGAGATTGTCGAGGTCTATTTCAAGATTGGGAGGGCACTGGAAGGGAATTGGAAGGGACTTGAAAGGGGGAAGAGAATAATCTAGAATCACAAATTTGTGTTTTGAACTACTTTTCTCAAAGTAAATTAAATTTTTATAATTTGATCTTGTAAGAATACTTCGAGTCCCCAGAGAAAGAATTTAAATCCCCACCATATAAGCTAACTTGGGCGCTGAGTATTTCCTACTGGCTGTCATCTACACCCTCTCTTATGCTGTTGCTTTTTTCTGATATTCTAGCAAAAACATGTTTTTTCTGTGTTTTCTTACCCAGAGAACCACCAGTATGTGATTTTGGAAAGAAAAGAGCTGCTGGCTTCTGGACACTCATTCTGATGGGAGGAAAAAACATGGGTGATATTTATACATAGAAATGGGCATGTGTCAGATGAATATAATCCTCTTCTGTGCTTCCCCAGGAAAACAACTCAAAAAGTTACGCACACCCATTGACACTAACAGTGTAACCATATTGTGGAGGATCAATGGGATTGGGAGACTTTGGAGACTTAGACTTTGAATAATGTCTCAGATGGAGGAATAAAGAGTATCATTCTTCATACCCGAAGACAATTATTTTCTGAAGCACAAAGCTCTGCCATACTCGTACCTCAAACAGAGTACCGCTGCACAGAAGAGCAGGGGAAGCAATATAAGCCCTATCTACTGGTTTCAATTAAAATAATCATGAGTATGGATAGAAGAGTTTTTTAGTTTTTTAAAACATACATAAAGTGACAGAGTACTCTTATTCCAAATTCTGCTGATTACCTTTTAAAACTGTCATCCTTTATACAGAATGGTGCATCTTACATCTCCCAGATACTCATATTCCTGTGTATACCCATAAATTTAAATTCTTGTTTGAGCAATGAAGCAATGCATTATGAAAATCTATGTTATACTTACAGGATTGTTGATAGCTTTAGAGAAGAAGGGAGGGTGATCAACCAAGCAAAATAACACAAGTTCTCCTAGCACCAGGCTAGCATAAAGATAAGTTGTAATGTGGTGGAAATGGTCTTCCAGGAAGCCCTAAGAAACAGAATACTGTTGAGAATGAGGTAAGAACCTTAACATGAAATCGGTGGAGAAACATAGCTTCTCATGTTCTACCAGCCATAAGCTCTGAGTTTTGGTTCAAAACATGAGGTGCATTTATTTAAACTGTAGTTATGTAGAGCTACTTAAATAGATAAGTCCCCAAAATGGAATATCAGAAAATACTAAGTAATGGACACATTTATTATTTATAGTGACAGTTTTATCATGAGGCTTCATAGCAGTCTCATGAAGTCAGACGTCCACATTGCATCATTATTCAGGGAACTTTGGGTGCTCTGAGGGATAGAAGTTCCTTGCTCACCTAGTGGGATAAGTTGTTGATATAATAAAAAACCTGCCCGCTTTTATTATAAATGGTGTGTCTAAGGGGCTCCATGTGGGGTGCTCTTATTAATTTTGTGAATGAGAAAAACCAAGGAAAAAGTCTGAGTATTTTTGGAAGCGTATTTTGGTAGCAAGAAGTGGCAAAGTGTCATTTCTACAAGAGGTCTGGTGCCTGAGTATCATTCAACACAGCAGGAACAGGTAAGTTCCCAACTGTTTTGTTTAGTGGCTGCTTATTATTCCCCTATTACTTAAACACACAGGTAGCACAAACTTTTGTTTATTCCTTGTTGTGATGGAAAGGTACAACTGTTCACCTGGGGAAAACGGCCACTGACAGTAAGTCTCAGATGTGTAAACCCAGCCAGCACTCCTCCACAAATAAACGTTCACCACAAATACTCAAATTATAAAAATGTTTATCAACATATTTATGCTGATACAAACTCTGGCCTAAGGCCATTTTTTAGTGACAGCGTTTATGTTCATTTTGCTTTTATTCATATATGAAGTTTGCTGAGCTCTCAGAAAACCACACTATGTCTACATTAAAAGGCATAACATTGATGGAGATGACAAAGTGTCATCAATCATTTTTCGCAGCACATATCTTAAGAGAGGAATTTGCTTCTCCACCTCCCAATCAATGAGGCAAAAAGAGCCCTGTTGTTTAGAGACTTCATCCCCTGCACATTAAAGATATGTGATTTCACTTACTCTTTCCAGGGCATGTTGGACTTTGGAACTAAACATCACAACTGCAGTCATGAATGAGAGCAGCCAGTAAATCAACAGGACACCTGAAGACTGGATGCCCATCATTCTTTCCACTTGGGTAAGGAACATGGCAAGGATCTGTGAGGAAGTATAAATTTTTGTCCAAATAAATAGCTGGTAATGGAATGCCAAACATTATTATCAAATTAATGGATACAATAGAGAAAAATCAGTTAGTTGCCTGACCAAATATTTCAAGATGTTCAGAGCTGCAGTATTGTTCCTAAAAGGCTAAAACTGCAGAGCATTATATGCAATTTTGCAGTCAAGAATGCCTCTCCAGAAAGGGCAAGTAATGAAACTACAAGTGGACCATCAGGCTGGGAGGATCTAGGCTATGAAGATGCAATGACAGAAGAGGAGGATAAGCATTTAGATTGAACAGAAGTCCCATTTCATTCTAAACCATAGTAAATTGCATACTGTGGTTATGAAAAACTAGGTCTTGTCTTCTTGTTGTGAGACCTCTTTCTAACCTACTGCTACCTCGGCTCTTGCGAGCTGTACTCTGCCCACAGGGCTCTATACGGTAGCTGTAGACCCAGTGGTCTGCCCCAACTCCAAGCCCCTCCTGCATCACGCAGCAGAAACTCACAAAATGAGTCTCCAGCCTTGTACTCCCCATCAGCTCTCTTTGTGCTCAAAGATACTGAGAAACATGGGAAATACAAGATCTGCCCCTGGAGGCCTAAGCTGAGCCACATGCAGCCAAAACAAAGGAAGAATTACCATTGTGATTCCCACCACAGCAGGGCCGATGAAGAATGCCAGAGCCCGTGGGATTCCTTGGCTTACCTCCCACAGTACAAAGAAGACATTAGAAAAACAGAGCATTACCAGGATGCATCCAAGGACCTGGGGCAGAGACAGCAAACACATGTTGGAATGGACTGAAATGATGATGGAACAATCTACCGAGCTGAATGCTCCAAGCAGCCTGGGTGGCAACACTGGAGAGGTGGAAGCACAGATTTGGGACAGAGTGTGTTACGGGAAGTAGTGGGGAACCAAACAGAAGTACAGGGGAGAAGATCTTATGACAGTTTTTCCTAAAACTTTACTTGATTTATACTGACCTACTTTACCTCAGTCAGTAAACGTCAAAGCAAACACAGAAATGGATCATCAGAAAAGAGTTAATGATTTAGAAAAATTAAGTTCTGTGATGTTAGGATCAAACCCCATCCTCCACTCTTACCATTTTGGCTTTGAAGACGTGGGACATCCTGATATAGCCTTTGTTTTTGTGTCGAAGATACAAGTAGTAGAAAGGAAAACAGATCCAAAGATAGGCACAAGGTATCCAGGCAATAACTGTACTCTCAAAGCACCAGGTAAATCTTGGGGTGTTTGTATACCACGTCTGGTTCCAGTCCTGTCACAGAATCAACACAGAAGTGAAACAGTAAAGCTAATGTATGCAGAATTTCACCAGCTAATGCAACAGGTGAGATCTACTCTAATGTTAGAGGAATTTGATTTATGGTTTCAAATGTAAAAAACAGTTGGCAACAGAGGGGCTGCTGAAGAATAGTAAGGTGTCACAGGTGAGGGAGGGAGGACTCAGCAGTAGCATTTTGGAGGAAATGGAAGTAGAGAAGGAGAAAAAAAGGTTGGAAAAGTAAAAGATGCCAAAGGAAGGCATCATCTATCACAACTAGAGAGAAAAATAAAAGAGGAAAATTAAGTTATTGAATATGGAATGAGAAAAAGTAATTTGGGAATAAAAAAGATTATTGGCATTTGGGAACGATCAGAATAGTCAGTAGGGAATAACCTGTAAAATGGAGGTTAGGAGGAAAGAAGTATCCTAGTGCATGAACTACATCACGACTGCATTTCCTCAGCTGTATTTATAATCTGGTTGTAATTTTCTGACTGAACAAACACTTAGATCTCATCCGCTAACATAGTAGCAAACTGTAAATGAACAGGCGAGGGTATGTTTTCTTCAGCAGCTTGTGGAGGTGGTTCAAGTCCTTTATGTGGAAGATACGATGCAAAGCAAGGCTAGGGGAAAGGAATCACTTGATGAAAAGAGGAAGCAGATAACTGCTCACAATTATGGGAGTTTATCAGCCTTGGAGATGGAAAGCCCTGTGAGCTGGACTGATCAACTCATTAAAACCCTTTTAAAGGTATTTCCGTAGCGGGTCATCCAGCAGATAGTTTCTCAAGACGCTAAAGGGACTAATTCCAGCGCCCTGCCAGCAGTGCAGCCGGCCTGCACCCCCCCACGCCCCTCCCATCCAATTTACTGTAACTGGATAAAGACATGACTGTCCTCCATTTGGGTGAAAACTTGTGTCTGGGAGGCAAAGTCCATCACAGCAGGCACCTCTCCTGGAAACAACTTCACTTTACAGCGTGTCACCCGCCTGACTCAAGCACCGCGCCGGCACCTGCTCGGCGGCAGGAGGGTCCGTGGGTCGGTGTCGCCCCGCGGAGCGGCTCCCCCGGCCCCACGCAGGAGGAGCCCGCGCACCCCGCGGCGGGGCCGGGCGCCACCACAGCTCGTTCCCCCCGCGGGCTGCTCGCTCCCGGCCCCGCTCTGACCGGGCCTCCGAAGGGGCGGCCCGGCAGCGGGTCGGTGCCGCGGCGCTCGCTCGCTCACTCACCCAGAGCCCGGCGGAGCCCTCCCGGGAGCCGCACAGCCCACCGCCCGCCACCATGGCGCCCGCCGACCTGCCCCGGGAGGTGGCGGGCGGGGCGTCGCGGCTCGGGCGCCGCCGGGGCGGCCGCCTGCAGCCCCGGACCCTCCGCTCGCTGCCCCGGGGCGCGTCTCAGCGCCGGCGGGCCAGGCGCTTCCTCACCGGGCTGCGGCCGAGAGCCCCGTCCCGGCCGGGCGTGGGGGGTAACGACTGGCGGGAGCCCCGGAGCGCCCCGTCCCGTCCCGACCGGGGGCGGCGGGCAAAGTCCGGCCGGGAGCAACTCGGGGACACGTCTGGGTTCGCGCAGCCCGGCAGCGGGCGCGCGCTGAGGCGGAGCCCCCCCGGCAGCGGGATGGGGCAGGGGCCAGGGGCCCCCTCGCCTCAGCCCCGGCGGGCGGCAGCGGGGCGGCGCGTCACCCGGGAGCGGCACGAGGGCACTTGGGGCAACCCCCGGGGGGACCGGGGAGGCAGCGGGCGGGCCGCGGTGCGGAGGGGGCGGGACAGCCTGCGGCGGGGAGCGGGCACGCAGCCCGCCGGGCCGGCAGGGGGCAGCACCCGCCGGCCCGGCCCGGCCCGTCTCTTCCGGCGGCGCGGCGGGCGGCGCTGAGTCAGGGAGGCGGCGGCGGGATGCGGGCCTGGGCCGCGGCGCTGCTCTGCGCGCTCTGCTGCGCCCTGGCGCGGGGCTCCGAGGACATCGTCGTGGGCTGCGGCGGCTTCGTCAAGTCCGATGTGGAGATCAACTACTCCCTGATCGAGGTGGGCGCCGCCGCCCCTCTCCTCAGCCGGCCGGGGCTGCAGCAGGGCGCCCGGCGGCCCCCGCTTCTCTGCCCGGCGGTTAAGGCTCGGCCCGGGCTCTGACTTAGGCCCTTGTGCCCGGGCCGCTGTTTGAGTTGACTGTGGTTGCGGCCTGGGTTCGGTTGACGTGGGGCGCTTCTTTAAGCGTTTTCTTCCGAGCGCAGGGCCGAACTCTGCCGGCTTTGCCTGACAGGTTGTCGTCTTCTTGAAATAAACCTTTTCCCTGTTACCCCCTGGGGACACGCGGGTGCTGCTGTGTAAAAGCACTTGGTTAGAGAATGCCTTATTCCAGCTTTGCTCACGTGCTTTAAAGTAATTTTGTGTTTGTTTCTTTTAGATTAAGTTATATACAAAACATGGTACTCTGAAATACCAGACAGATTGTGCTCCAAACAATGGGTATTTCATGATTCCCCTCTATGATAAGGTAAGGAACTGAAACACTGGGTCTGATCTGCCGGCAGATTAAACGCCAGAACAACGCCCACCCATGAAACATTTAATTAGGACATAATTTAGTTTGTTTTGGACCAAGCTTTCAACTGTTTTTGTAATGCAACTATTTTATTTCTCAGTGCTATGTATGATGATGAGAAAAGTAACTTAAGCTGTGGTGTTGCATTCGTGCTATTTGTCTGAATGACTGCAGCATTGGGAGCCCAAGTTACTGCCAACAACCATGTGCTAGCAGCTATACAAACACTGCACAGAAAGTACGGGCTCCAACAGAGTAGAGATAAAGCTTTCAGTTGTCTACCTATAGAAATGAAAATAAATCTGTATGATAATATGTTTTGTTACGATTAAATTGAAAATGAATAATTAATTGCAGATATTAAAAATGTCTTATAAAAATAATGATACAGGAAGCTCAGAACATGTTGGAAGTTTGATGTCTGTTTAGACTGGGAAGATGTTTAAATTAAATACAAACTGCCCCAGATGGTCTTAAGAGTTTTGCTCTTTTAAAGAGCTGGTTAACTTAGGGATCAGAAATAAAATCATAGAATGGTTTGGGTTGGAAGGAACCTTTGAAGGTCATTTAGCCCAGCCGCCAAATAAATCCTTCCCTTCCCAATCTAAGAATGTAAGATGCTTTCTGATCTCAGTGATTTCATTTTTAGGTCTTTAAGCCTTTGCATGGATGAACTTTGGAACGTATGTGACAAAATGTATGTGGTGCCCACTGATTTGATCTCTGTGTAGATTGATACCCTTTCGGTGTAGATCTTTTAATAGGATCGAAATTTTGTTATCCTGTGTTTGGGCAGAATGGTTGAGTAGGACCTCCTAGGGGAAATACTAAAGGCTGATTTAGAGCACATCTGTTGGGGCAGGTAGAGATAGATTTGAATGCTTTCTAACACTGAGCTGCTTGAACATGAGCCAGGTTTGGTTTGGAAGCGGTGTAAACATGATGATACTTAATTTTTGCTCTTAGCTGGCTGGATGTGAGCCCAGCATCCCAGCCTGCCTGGGTAGATATTGCTGCTTCTTTGAACCAGAGTATCTTAGGTAAGGGGAAAAAAGAATGGGACACTTGAGTCTTGTGTTACTCTGCAGCATGATGCTTGTGTTCTGACTTTTTTTCATCCTTTAGCTAAATTGAATTTAGATCAGTGAAGACAGTTATTTTTTTATTTTTAGGGGGATTTCATTCTTAAAATTGAGCCTCCCCTAGGGTGGAGTTTTGGTAAGTGCTCATATGTCTTCTTACAATAGGGCAGTGTATCAGCAATGTGGGACTTAACTATCTCTAACTTGCAGTTGGCAGGAAAAATCAAGTGCTTTTCAAAAGAGATAAGCCCTACTGTATGTGTTTAATAACTAAAATGTACTTACTGTACCAGAGGAAAATAAAGCTGTAAGGTAGACCCTGGCAAAGTAACCCATGAGCTGATTTGAAGGAATGTGGGTTTTTAACAGAAATGGCTGCAATGGGAAGGGGAAAGAGGATTTCAGCATCAGGATTTGTGGGTGCTTTAACTTTGCTGAGGCAAGACTTCCAGAGCAACACTTGTGTGTTTAAGTTAATGCATTTCTATGAGAGTTTTGTAAAGCTAAAGTAGAACTGCTTCATGATTGCTCTCTTGCTAACTACTATGCTGTTTTATTGTTCTTCCCCTCCAGAACCAACCAGTGTAGACATCCATGTGGATGGCATTAATGACATTTGCACAAAGGGAGGTGATATTAACTTTGTGTTCACAGGATTTTCTGTGAATGGAAAGGTTAGACTCTTTTACCTTTATTTATTCTATCTTATGCTAATTCTACCTTCATAAAAACATTCTACATCAGCTCTGCAAGTTATTTTTGTCCATTTATACTCTGGTTTATTTTAATTTTGACAGGTTCTCAGCAAAGGTCAGACATTAGGTCCTGCTGGAGTCCAGGTTGTACTGAGGAATGCTGGCAGTGACATAAACATACAAGCAACTATTACACAACCTGGAGGAAAGTGAGTATGGGTGGTGCATACTTAATTCCTCTGTTCATTTACACAAGATTCTTTCAATTCTGCCATATCAGCTGGGATTATAGTAGTTCTGAAATATTTTTTCTAATGTGCATAGTCTTAATTGTTCTTCTGTAAACAAATGTTTGTGACTATTTCTGAAGAGACATAACCCCTTTCTTGCCTTACAGGTTTGCTTTCTTTAAAGTGCTTCCTGGTGAATACGAAATCTTTGCATCTCATCCTACCTGGATGTTAAAAGAGGTTAGAGCCTACAAAAGTTCTGGTTTACCTGTTTAGTGAGGGTGGATCTGCTAGACCTTGTCTTGATCAGCTAGTGTGAGGAAGGGTTTTTATGAGTGGACAAGGTTAATGGAGTTTTCATAAATTTCATTTAGGTAGTGAAGAAACTGCCTTGCACAGGCCCAGTATGAAGATAGTGGAGCCAGCCAGGGAAGGACTGGCAAATGAGCTCTTGCTTTTGGTCTTCTAATCCTATACATTTTGCAGAAGCTTGAGTATTGTAGCAGATGCTCTAGTCCTTCCCTCTCAGACTTCTTGCTTTCTGAGGAGCTCTGAGATTCTGAGCAATTCCTAAATCAGTAAAACAGGAAAATACTGTTTTGCAAAGTATCTTTGCTTTAGTGTCTTTGTGTTTTGAATAGCCTGTGGACCCTCTTTGAGTACTGCTGCTCTGGCCTCTGCTTCTGTTGTTGAATATAGAGCTTCTGATTGTTATTTAGGTGCTGTAAATGAGATCTAATACCTACTTTTGATGAACATGTATGTGTTTATGTATTTCAGTCAAACACAGTGGTACGAGTGACAACTTCTAACGCTTATGCTGCTAGCCCTCTGATTGTTGCAGGCTACAATGTTTCTGGGTCAGTAAGGAGTGATGGAGAACCAATGAAAGGGGTCATGTTTCTCCTTTTCTCTTCTTCAGTCACTAAAGAGGTAATGGCATATCAGTACCTTTTCAATACAAGTATGGACATAAATAAGTAGCAGCTAAATAGCTTCTAGATTCATACTGCCCTGATGCTCATCTCTGTCCTTTATTGAGCTTGGCTTAAAGAAACCTTAAACTGTATGACTCCTCAAGCTGTACTTTTTTTGTTTTTTTTTTTTTTTTTTTTTCAACAAGGCCCTTGTAATACAACATTTGCATACATGCTGAGTTTTCACATGACCTCCATGGAATAACTCAGATATGTAACACAGTAGCCATCTGTTTGAATGTTGGCAAAATTGAGGTTTAAGGTCTACATATTTTTTGGACACAAATTAGAAAATTCTTTGAATCTCAACTCTTTTGAACTCTTCATTATTGTTTTCAAACAGCCAGGTTCCTCAACAATCAGGCTGTTCAGGGGCATAGAAAACAAAGACCTGAACTGAAGCAGGCAACAAATGCAAAATACAATAAGGCTCACAGCATGTTATTGATCTGTATATTCCCTGTGGGTCAGCAAGGTTAAGTACTACAGTTTTAAGACAATGTTTTTCCAGTTACACCTTTTTGCATGTTAAATGTTGGTTAGTAAATGTGTTCCCTCGGGAGGATGACACTTCTCCGTAATGAAAGACCAGCTTCTGGCACAAGACACGATATGTTGCCAGGCAAATCCTGACATTCACTGTACAGTAGCTATAATTTGTCTTCAGCATGAGGTCTTAATTGCTCTTTGTCCTCTTGATGTGAAGACAAAGTTCAACAGCTTCTGTTGCCACCTTTACGGTGTGTTATGAAATGAGCGTGAAACATTTTGTCATGTACTGTGATTTGTTGAGTAGAGCTCTGCTCTGTAATGTTAACCTTGTCCACAGAACTGAAGTCAGTTAATGTTAGGGCACGTGGTGCAGTTTGGGGTACGGGGGGGAATGTTGAATTTCCCAGTTTTTTGTCCTTGTTGCCATAAAGTTGATTATTGGCTGCTTTTATCTCTTCTACCTGTACATGAGTTTTAAGCCATGCTGTCAGACTTTGCCTCTCAAATGGTTTTGTATTTCCCATCCTTCGCTCACAGTATAGTATTTTGAACCTTTCTGTATCCCCCCTGAAATTATTTTTTCTGTTTTGCCACAAGAAAAAAGTTGTATTGCATTTACTGACACAGGATGTTGTGGGCTGCAATATTTCTCCTGTGGATGGGTTCCAGTCAAGAGATGAGTCTCTATCTTATTTGTGCAATGTTGTATCAAAAGAAGATGGATCTTTCAGCTTTCTTTCTCTGCCAAGCGGGGCATACACTGTGGTAAGTAGCTGGAAAGTTCATTGCTTGTCTATCCATTGGGTTGTTATCCTGTAGCTGTTAAAACAGAAATAGTTGAAATATTTTGAATTGGATGAAATAATTGGAATAGGAACCTCCAACCTAAAGTATATGACAGTGAAGTAAGTTGCTGTGGTGGGCTCTGGTGTGGTTTCTGAGGAAGGACTTGCAAATCAGGCTCTGAATTACCTGAATACATTGGCCAGAGCAACACCTAGAGGCTGCTGGCAGACTGAAAGTTTCAGTTGGCTACAGCCACCTCTTGTTCTTTAAGTCCTCTGCTTTCTTTTTTGCCCATTCTCTTTATTATGTCTGGATAGTGTGGGAGCATGATTGTCTGTGCACCACATAGAGTGATAGTCCTGCACTCTCAGGCTGCACGCTCTAGAAGTGGGATTCAAATTCTTTCATTCCTTTAACCATTCTAGCAATCATATAGTCTCCTATTTGTAAGCTCTTGCATATCCATTTGCTATATTCTGAGTAGAGGGTTACTTTTCTGTCTCTTCAGATAATCTCATATGGTTTTCATCAGTCTTGAAATACTGCCTTTATTCTTGTCTCCATCCCTCTGAGTTACTTTTACCAGGAAGTTTGCAGCCCATTTGACCATTCATAGGGGTGTCTGATGGTGATAAGGACACGGGAAATGGTAAAGGAAAACAATTCTGTCATCATAGCTTCTTAGGAGTCAAAGCGATGTTTCTTCTTTCAGATACCATTCTACAGGGGAGAGAGAATTACCTTTGATGTTGCACCATCTAGATTGGACTTCCTTGTAGAGCATGACAGTTTACAGATTGAGGTAATGCATTCAGAGGAAATAGTCTTTTTATGCCATTCATTCCTGTGAAAGTATAACTGATTTTAGCAGAAAGCAGATGTATTATGGAAGAACTTCCTTGTAAGAAGTTTGAAGTCATTTATTACACATACCTTCTTGCACAGCAGGTAGAAGACAGTATCTAGCATCATGCTGTATTTCTACACTTCAGTTCCTTTTACTAGGAGGAAACAAAATGGGGGAGAGATGTCTACTATGTTCACTTTCATGTGAATGTTGCAAACAGGCAATAATCTTTCAAGTTGCTTAAATTTTCTCATTCAGATTGTCAGATCTCTGGAGAAGGGTCTGTAGGTTTGTATATTTTACAGAGTGCCTTGTGTAATGGCATTATGATCTGTGATTTGGGCCTTCTGAACTGTACTCATGCAGATAAATTGAGAATCTGTTCCTGTACTTAGGGGAGCAGTATGCCTGGAGATTGATATGTACTTTCATTGTGATTATCCTGGTACATTTTTTTCCTAAAGCTGGAAATAAATTTCGTTTGTATGCGTGCAGGGGTAAAACAATCAGTGTTGACTGCTATAGCTGTGTGTTTGCTTTTACTGAGTAAAGATTAATTTTAACTTTTTTCCCATTTCAGCCTGTTTTCCATGTGATGGGTTTCTCTGTCACAGGCAGGGTGTTGAACGGTCCTGAAGGAGAAGGTGTTGCTGATGCCACTGTGACTCTGAACAATCAGATTAAAGGTATGCAGTGGTCTTGGTCTTTGTTACTACAGGAAAGCCTTTATTAAGCTCACGTACAGGACTAGTGTCTGCAATGGAATTAACCCTTCAGGATAATATGCTACTTTTGTTGCAATTAATTTGAAATATTAAAGTGGTTTTCAGCTGTTGATTAATTTTTCATTTTCTGGCTTAGATGGGAGTATTAGGTGTTCATTTGTTTTGCTGTTGAAACTTTCTTATTTTCTTTCAACCATAAGCCAAATTGTGCTTTGAAATACAGAAATGAAGGTTGGTCTAGTAAGAAAGCATAATACTGTTTCTTTGTTGTGCAATGTAAATTTAAAATAGCCTAAAGCAGTGCACACCCTCTGGCTCTTTTGACGCAAAAGGATAGAGAGTCAACACATGCTCTGTTTTTTAATTCTCATTATTTGTTACAGTAAAAACAAAAGCTGATGGCTCTTTCCGCCTTGAGAACATAACAACAGGTACATACACAATTCATGCTAGGAAAGAGCATCTGTTCTTTGATACTATTACTGTGAAGATTGCTCCAAATACACCTCAGCTGGCAAACATCATTGCAACAGGGTAGGTACTGGTGTCACTGATGAAAATGTAATTTGATACGTGGACAGGGTCTTGAAAACAGGTTGTCCTTTCCCATGACTGGTGTACTGTGGTCAGAAGCTAAGAGAAATTCAAGGTAAATAGGACAGCATGAGTGCAGGATAATGTTTTGTCCACAGTATTTTGCTCAATACTAGTTAAGGTTTAGAGCACTCTCTTAATGACCTCTTCCTTGCAAATGAAGATGCTAAGACATGGGTACATTGAGCAATTTTACCACATATGTGAACCAAGAAAGCAACAGAGGTCCTTTCTGCACAGATGCTGCACTTCAGATACTCTCCTTCTGTGCTGGAGTGGAGTTATGTAGCTGTCTGGTGCAGTGTTGTACCAAACCTCTACATTTTATTGCTCACTCTCAAGGTCATAGTTGTCTTATATGAATTATCTTTTTCTTGTTTGTGATTCTTTGACTGTTGGGCATAAGCCTGTATGATGGTGATGGCAGGATGATTTTGGGAGTGTAAGGCTGTGCAGTGGTGGGAGATACTGTGTGAGCTGAGGAAGACAAAAGGGACATGGTTCTGTGTCCAGGAGCTTCTCCTGAGGAGGAAATAGTGGCAGCCTTCCAGAGAAGTGAAAACTAGGAATTTACTGAAGCACATGGCAAGTAGCTCATACAGGCTTAGCTAGCTCATTAGAAAAAAACCCTGTGTGCTGTTAAATGATCAGTTACAGTTTTTTCAGTCACTAAATATGTTGTGCTGTTGAAGATGAAAAGTAAAACTTAACAGCTTGTAATTTGTCATCTTGTCTTGTGTTTTCACAAACATGGGTGTACTGGGGTTGTGTTCCAGTGAATTACCTGCCATACTTGAGGTCTTTGACACAAAACATTTGAAACTATTTAAAAGTCAATTGCTTGCCTAGCCATAAAAAAAGCAAAAAGCTTGAAGTGATTGGGTTGGTGGCAGGGAAGAGTGAAGCAAGTTGCTTTCAAATAAAAACATTACATAACATCATGGTGATTTCATTGTAAAAGAAAAGATCCCATTAATCGAACAGGAGTTTGTACTTGCTCCGCTGTGTGTGCTTATAGTACCTCTTCGATATGAACACTCTTTCAGGAGAAATCCATTCCAATTCACATGTTATTACCTCAACATAGTGAGGTTTACTTTCTAAGGAAGTTTTAACACAAATATTTTTTAATGAGCTTTGTCAAATCAAGATATTTATTGTGATGACTGGCTTTTATTTAACAGATTCAGTGTGTGTGGACGGATCTCAGTAACTCGTTTCCCCGACACAGTCAAACAGATTAGTAAATACAAGGTAACCATGATGCCTCAAGACAAGGACAAAGCATCCCTGATTACAACAGAAACTGACTCTCACGGAGCATTTTGTTTTAAGGCAAAACCGGGTACATACAATGTTCAGGTAAGAATGAGTTTCCATTTTCCACTGTAGGACTGTCATGAGGTTTTAGAAGATTTTAAACATTTAATTTCTAAAATTTGAGCAATTGAATTTAGATTTTCCTGGTCCTTTTCTCCTGTTTGCACTATGTAAACAATTACAGTTATTTCTGGTTTGTTTTTTTTTTTTTCCCCTGAATAAGATGTTAAAAGCAGATCAGGCTGTTGGGGTTGAAAGTTCCTATTTCTCTCTCCTCTTAGTTGTGATGTCCCTTAGGTCACTTCTTACCATAATATATTATCCTGTGAGTAAGACGTGTAATGCGTACCTTTCTTGGTGCCTAAATGGTTCCTGAGATTATGGGTCACAGCAGAACCTGTAGCAGAACCACCATGATTTCTGCATTGTGGGAGATAGTGTAGGCTGGAAGATAAGGAAGTGCATGGTTATAAGGCCTCTAACTGTCCTCATAGATAACTAAATAGCCTGATGTAGAAGCAGCACTACATCCTGAAGTGAAATTCACTCAGATTTTTGAAACTGAGCTGTTTGGAGTATTTTAGCTCAGTTTTATTGCAGTTCTTTGGAGGATTTTTAATACACAATTTTGAAAAGCATGTTTGGGAGGCTGGTTTTACTTTGCCTGGGGTTTACAGTAAATTTCCACTTTCTAATTTCTGATAAGTGGATTGAACTCAGCAGAGTTGGGTGTATTTGGACTGGTATCTAAAAGCTGGTGATGTCTTGATGTCATATATTCTACAGGTAATTATTCCAGAGGCTGAGACCAGAGCAGGGTTGGCTTTGAAACCCAAAATGTTCCCTGTTACTGTTACAGACAGACCAGTAATGGATGTGACCTTCTCTCAGTTTTTGGCATCCGTCTCGGGGAAGATCACCTGTTTAGGTAAGCCAGTTTTGAAAGTGAGGTGGAAATGGGAACAGAGAACTTCAGCACTGCATGTGTGAATGAGTACTGTTTACATCAAGATGCTTGCTGTGGTTAGCCCCATCAGCAGACAAGTAAGTTTAACTTCAGCACGTAGACAAAGCAGCTCTTTTTTTCGGGAGACCTTACAGCTTAATAAGGTACCTTAATAAAGTCTGGAGTAAGTGATGTACCTGGTTTTAATACTTGCTAGGAATAAGCAAGTATTCCTTCCTCAGGAAGGAATTCTGACCTGTTTGCCTTCCTCAGAAGGTAGGTAAGTTCCAGAGGGAAATGCTCCTGGCTGACACTAGGGGTACTGTATATCCATCAGGGAAGTGCTGGAGGTGAATAAGGCATTTTAAAAAAAAAAAAAACAAAAAACCTGTAAAAACCTGTAGGATAGAGGCTCAAGCTGTTGACAGAAGCTTGCAATCTCTGTTCTCTTTAGTCTTAAGGTTCTGCTGGTATTTTTCTTTTACCTATTGATTTCAGCAAATGATGATTGGAGCTTAACTTTTGTAATTTTTACCCCTTCATTTTTCCTCTCTGGATCCTCTCTGCACTTTGTATTCTGTCTCTCAGGTGTTTACTGGGCCCTGTAGTCTCTGCAGAGTGAGGTCGATGCAGGGATTTGGTTGCCATTAGATAAAAGAATACAATTAACAGTCTCAAGCTTCCTGAAGAATGCATAAAAGCATTGGTAAACCTGTACTTAAGAAATAAAGAGTTTTAATTAGAAACGTTCTCTACTGGAAGAGAGTAATTGTTTTAATGTTGGTACACATGAAGCTTGGTTGGAGTGGGGGTTTTGGAGGCAAAGCTGGCAAGCCAGAATGCAGTCTCATTTTCTGCTGTCTTTTCTGCACAGATGCTTGTGGTGATCTGGTGGTGACATTACAGTCTGTGAGCCGCCAGGGTGAAAAACGCAACCTGCAGCTCTCTGGAAGCATGGACTCAGTGGCCTTCACATTTGAAAATGTGCTACCTGGCAAATACAAAGGTAGGATTGTGGGGAACTGCTTCAAGTGTTGCCTTAGTAGCTAAATTTGTGACTGAATCTGTATGTTTCTGTTATTACGGATACCGTTTACAGTATGCCCAACATGGAACTAGTTCTGCAACTTGTGAGAATCTCGGAAAATACTATATACAGTGCACTGAGTTTTCTTAATCTTGTAAATTTAACCCTTTTCGTCAGCTTAACAGGTTACTGGTCCCCTAAGTTTTAGGGTCTACATGGCTGGTGTGAGGACAGAGGACTTTATCATCAACTGACTTGTGCAAAGCCTAAGAACAGGGGCACACCCTAGTTCTGCTTCCAGAGTAACTCTCCTAAGAGCCATACGCATTTTGGCCAGCCTGCCTTGCCCTACTATGAAAATACATTGTTTTCCAGGGAAAGGTGTAGAAGGAGTATACACAGATTGCTCTTTTATACACAAGTCAGAACCTTTCTGCTGGGTGAAATTCGAGTTAGGTTCTGATATCCTCTAGGCTTCTTTGACTATCACAATGGTAGTGCACACTGCAGAACTTTCCAGGGTGATCAGTCTTCATTATTCCTTTTTATAATAGCTTTCTGCTACGAGATGGGCTGGATTCCTGGTGATGCTGCAGTGCTGTGAGCCGGGTCTGTTACTACAGACATTGTTGTATATCTAGCTTTGAAGATTATTGTGCAGGGAAGTTAGGGTGATACAAGCTTTTTGTACCACAAAACCTGCCCTTATTCACACAGTTTTACATTAGTAAAATGCTTTCTGTGGTGTGTATTCTAGTAAGCATTATACATGAAGATTGGTGCTGGAAGAATAAGTCTTTGGAGTTGGAAGTCATGGAGGAAGATGTTTCAGGAGTAGAATTCAGGCAGACTGGATATATGCTGAGGTGTTCTCTTTCTCATGCAATTACACTGGTACGTAGGTAACAAACGTTCTTGTATTTTTTTGATCAACTTGTGTAGGTAGGTTGGATTGTGCTTGGAATCAAAACTTTCTTGTGTCTCTAGGGAGTCATACAGTACAGGAACATTGATGTTTGAGATTTGTCTCTTAGATTTGGTAAAATGGTCTTGTGGTGTTAGCTGCTATAAAAGAGAAGCATTAATGTATCTTTAGGCAAATACTGTTTTTATTTTGTTGTTTGGTAGTTACTAATAGTGAATTGTGTTGCGGCTTTACAGGAATTTTATCAGGATGGAAATGGACCAGAGAATGTTGGTGTTTATAACCTCTCCAAAGGAGTTAACAGATTCTGTCTTTCAAAGCCAGGTAACAGCTCTAAAATGTTAGCTTAAAAAATGAATAAGAACTGGTCAACTAATACTGCTGGGAATTTAAAAAAAAAAAAATTTGTTGTGGTTTCTGAGAGGCATTGTTTTATTTACATCTGTAGATAAGTGCTCTGTTCTGAGTTTTTAGAATTCTCCTACTATTTAGTCTTTACTGAAATACAGATTCCAGAAGTAAAATATCTTTTTTTGTTTTGGACTCAGTGAAGGTCTTTGATCTTTGATTATAATGTGACTGACAAATAGAAGGTTCATTTCAGTACAAGATTCTTAAGGGATAACTGTTAAAAGTACCACAGGCTTATCTATAACAAAAAAAAGAATGTTTTAAAATTAGATTTTTGTTTTTTCTCCTCTTTTTAATGCTTTCAGAGCTACTTCTCTGTTATGGCCCCTTAGCAAAACAGTTAACACATGTATTTGGTTTTGGTTCAGTTTTCAGCTTTGCACATTTCATCCTTGGAGCCAGTGGTCTCATTCACAATACAATAATACAGTGGTCCTATAATCAGTCAAAGGGTATCAGCTATGGGGCCATAATAGGTTACTTCTGGGCTTGTTTGGTTTGCTGTGTTTGTAATTATGTAAATATAGACATCTGTAGTGATGCCTAATTGTGTTTTGTATCAGTGTGCATTAGAAACTCTGCACAGCTCCCAGTAGTGATCTATGACTGAAGAGAGGTGAATTAATTTACAAGTGTCTATGTGAAAGGCCGTAGATATATAGTCAAATTTGTACCTCAGGTCTCATGTGATCTTGACTTCAGCCAACTCAGTAAGGTTGAAATTTTATCAGCAAATCATTCTCTGAATTAATGTTTACAGGTGTATATGAAGTGACCCCACGTTCCTGCCACCAGTTTGAACATGAGTATTACACTTATGACACGTAAGAGCAAAATCTGTGATCTTATGCCTATCAGTATGCTTTGATAAAGCTGCTTTCTGCTGCAGCTGCTTGCTTTCAGCAATTCAGGATGTGTTGCTGTAACTGTCTCCAACCAATAGAGGGAAGCTTTAGCAAAGTGTGTCTGATGTGTTCTTTTGCCCTTTCTAGTCTTAAAAAACAGTCAACTAATGATAGGCTTTAAAGATGCTTTTGCTACTTTAAATGGATATTTTTGTCAGCCTTCTGTCTGTTCGATGCTCGTTTTGCTTTGTAACAAAGCAGAGATATTTCAGTGGAAACTGTTGATCACTTGTGAGCAGTGACATGTAAAAGATAGGACAGTAATTTCACTAAGAGGCGTATAGCGCCGTTGTACGTCCCTAGTGCTGTGACTCTGTGGTGATTAGATTCTGCTCACCCCAGTTTTTGCAAGCTGACTAAATATTCACCCTAATCACAAGTCAGCACTGCTGATCTTCCTAAGTCAGCCATGTTATTTATAGGTTATGGTCTGGCAGTCTGCTTCATGGCTCTTTCCATCTACAAAGAGGATTTCTGCTCCCAGGCTACTTCTAATTCATGATCACGGCAGAAAACAAATTCAGCATTTAAATCTGATTCTTTTCTGCTGTGTTAGTGAATTAAGAGTACTTCAAAGAGAGATACACTAAACATGAGAGCCAGCACAAAGTGAGTGAATGGAATGAAGCAGAAACTCTTGGCAGCAAAGCACCATGAGACTTGGGGCATCTTGGGGAACTATATTTAATATGACAAACTTTTGAGCGTCCTGCTGTGTGTAAAGGGATTGTACGTGTGAAATCAATCAAATCAGCTTTAGCTTGAGAGAAAGCAGGAGGCACAAAGGAAGGAACTGATTTGGCCAGTGTCATGCAGTGGTTCAGGGTTCAGAGCTGGAAAATGCTCTCTTTCCAACATGCTGTCATCTCAGTACTACAGCTTTGCTGTGTAATTTGCGTATTGTTTTTTAAAAAGCACATCAGACTTAGGGATGGGAGCACAAACTCTGCTAAATAAGATTTGGTTGTTTTCTTCGGGAGGGGGACCTTGAATTCATCTCTTTGTTACTTTGATTTACAGGTCCTCTCCTAGTATACTGACGCTCACTGCAGTTCGACACCATGTCCTTGGCACAATTGTAACAGATAAACTGATGGATGTGACTATTACCATTAAGTAAGAACAAAGAGATCTTGGGGCTGTAAAAAACGGAAGAAAAAGACATCTCTCTCATAAAGTTTTACTCTGGTTTTAATACTCCAGTGGCTGCTTTATAAGGGGATGGCATCCAGCTCTAGACTGCAAGAGGTTTTTATGCTAAGATGTGCTTTGAGTTCTTTGTAGACAGATAAATAATTTGCAACCCTCATTTTGAACATTGGCACTTCATTTCAATATAGCCCCTTTCTGCTTGCGTGTCAAGGTAAAAAGGAATAATTTTCTGAGTTTTTATACACTTTAATGAACTGAAATTTCAGAATTCAGAGGCTACTGTTTTAGGTTAGGTCTGAGCTCTTTAGCACTGGCATCTATTTCTTTGTTTTTTGTTTCCTCAGAATGAGAATCTGCTGCTTTAGAGCATTGTTACTGGTGTGAAGAGGGTTATAAAAGGAAAACCATGCAGAGTGATTGCACACTAATGCGCCAATTTATGTTTAGCTGAACAGACAGCTCGCTAGGGAGCACTGATTTGTGAACAGCTTTAATTGTATGAGGTGCCAGATCTGTCTGGAAGTGTCTGATAATGATGAGTGCTTTATTAATGCTCTGCTGATGTCTTCTTGTTCTAGACTATGGGTTCTCAAACTTTTTTGAGTGTAGAAAACATCTTTTCAGAGAACAAATTACCTGCGGAGCATTGCCTCGAGTTCTCTGAGTTTAATGAACCTGTAACTGCAACTACTGGCCAACTACAGCAGCTGGAAAAGAAACATTGAGACAGGAGAGAGCCATTAGGATTTTAAAAACAACTTAGTGAGGAGGTGAATATTATACTGACCTTCTAGGCTGGTTGGGTTTTTTGAGACTATTGGCAAGTGCTTTGAAGGCAGCTCAGTTGCCATAGACTATCTCTGTTCAAGCCTGCCTGAAGCTTCTGAACCAAAGTCCAATTTGTGAAATGCCATCAACGTAAAAGGAACAGCTCTGAATTTAAAAGCAAGTCAGTTGTTTCTACAAGTCTGTGTTTGTGTACCAGATCCATGGTAGTGACCTGTTAACTGAAAGTTAACCAAAAAAACCCCAAACAACCCCAACCAAAGATAAAGCTGACTCTTAATAATTTTTGATGATGGCATGTTATGTTTGAAAAATGAGACTGTAGTAATTTATTATGAATATCATGAGACTCTGTGTCTACAGATTTCTAATATGTTTCAGACAAAAAAAAAATTTTGGATACATTTTTGCATTGTCTCTGGACTGAAGCGAAAGAATTTAACACCTTGATGAAACTTAGTGTGATAGAGCAATAGTATCTGTTTCTCTTAAAAAAGACAGAATATAGGTGAAGACTGAAGCAGGAGACAAAACTATAATCTAAAGTGGTTGTAGGAAAAGTAATCGTGATGATTTCAGTTCATTCCTCACAGAATTTTGCAATATTCTCAGGCTATTGTAGAAGAGACAGAAGATAAGGTACAAAGGATGGTTGGAGACCAGAAGACATTGCTAGGAAAGTGAGGGTGTAAGATCAGGGAAATTGAAACGAGATGCATTGTTCTGTGGAGATTTAAAGAACTTGGTTAAACTTCTCTAGCAATCTGTTCAGTGGACAGTGACAAGGTAGCTGGATAGTTCAAATGTATAGGGCAGAGAGGTTAGAACTCGGAGCCTTTCCTGGGAATTGTCAGCTATTGGAAGTATTTATTTGTGATAGGAGTTATTTTCTCCTTGTATACTCTATTCCTGAGAGGTAGGTTCTGAGGGAAAGTTCCTAGTACTGAAAAAAAAAGTAAGCTTACCTGTCTTTTTGTTTATTTTGTAAAACTCATCATTTCTGTATTAAGCTTATTTTCAGGTTTGGAATTCCAGGCTTTCTCTTTTAGTTTAGGGCTTTGTTAAAGGTACTCTTGCAAACTGGTCCTTTGACTTAAGAATTTACCACTCCTGCTGGCTTGTCAGTGCTTCCGTGGGAGGTTATTTTCCCTGCAGCAGAGTTGGTGTCTGGTACTTGATTCAAAATCAAGACTCTACTTACCAAAACCTAGCTAAGATGCTGGACTCTGCAAAGTTGTTGAGATGTAGGCATGTGACACTGGCACTGCAGTGGGATGTTGAGGCACGGCAAAGGGGAGCAGGAGGCAACAGGGCCGTAACTTCTTGAATGGTTATAGCATGATGGAGCAGAATTTGTAAGAATTGCAAGTAGGTCCTTTCCTGCTAGGCCAGGTAGGTTACCCATAGTCCCTAGGAACGGGCCTTTCTAGTAATAACTGATTGATGCGGAGGTTAAAAGTTTTACTTATGCTTGGAATAAATAGCAGAATTAAAAAGGAATGGATTTAAAAAAAATACCCTGGGACTTGTATGGTATGGTATAAAGGCAATAATTAACAGCTATAACAAGCTCTTATCCCTCCAGATGAAGATTTTGTTTTCTCCTCCATGCTTTCAGGTCATCCATTGACAGTGAACCTGCCTTAGTTTTAGGGCCCCTGAAATCTGTACAGGAGCTACGTAGGGAGCAGCAGCTTGCAGAAATTGAGACCCGCCGACAGGAGAGAGAAAAGAAGGGTCAAGAGGAGGAAGGAACAAAGCCACCAGTGCAAGAAATGGTGGAGGAACTCCATGGACCATTCTTATATGAATTTTCATACTGGGCAAGGTAATACCAAGTTCCAGCGGACAAGGTGTATTCTTTGTACTGTTGTCTGGTGTTTCCACCAAACAGAATAGTGATGTATTCCACAGAGGAAAGAGCTGTTCTTGTTGACTGTCAGCTAAATGGAAACTAGGTTATTAATACTTTTTCCTTGGGGTATTTAGATGGATTCCTGGGTCAATATGCAGTACTCTGTTCTATATGAGAGCTGCTAATTCTATTTCCTTCTAATTGTGTCTTATTTGTGTTTTACAGGTCTGGAGAGAAAATTACTGTGACACCGTCATCAAAAGAGCTGCTTTTCTACCCACCTTATGTGGAAACAGTTGTTAGTGGAGGTAAATATAAATAAAATCTAGTTTGAATGGAGTAGATTTTTAAGGCAGAAATGTATCCTTATAGATGAATGTACGAATAGCTCTTCAAAGGTAATGTTAGGAAAGTTTCAGTTGCAACTATTTCTTTGGGCCAATTTCACTCTAGATTTTGGAAGCATGGGTGTTTGGTAGAGGGTGCAAATACAGTTTTTATCAGAAGAATATGCTTCCAAGTGCTGAAAGACCACCTAGCACAAGAGGAAGGGCTAGATTTCTGGATATTACACCAGATTCTTAGAATTGCTCATATTACTCTTGTCTAGAAAAATAGTTGTGCAAAAGCAATGCTTGTGTATTGAATTTGTTACCAAATTCAGGGTTTTATTAAGTTTTTTTTGTAGTAAATTACAGCAATAAAAACATTCACAAAAAACAAACTTCAGAATTTTCAGGGTTATCATCAGTCAGTTGATGTTACTTGTTAAGTCAGTGCCCCTCTTGCCCTCAGGTTCCTAAGTGAATGTACTTTTTTGGAAATAACTATAAAATATTAGGTACCACTTCTTATGTGCCTCTTTGCACATTCTAAATACATTGGAGGGGGTGAAAATAAAATTTTCCTTATGTCATTAAACATTACACATGCTGACCTGAATTTGATATCAAAAAATTGTGTCAAAGTTCAGTATAATATCAGCTAGAAGGGAGTATTCTTGGCATCTTCTCCATGTGACTGCAGTATATGTAACTTGATGAATCCTCAAAGCACTTAGCAAATCCAGGATGTTTGTTCTGCAGATGTGCTTATAGCTTTCAAACTTAGTTACTGATTTTGGGAATGTTCAGATGTTTTAAGATGTGTTGAGAGGCCGTACAATTGTGTGGGTTGATCTCGTATTCTAAGGTAAAAGAACATCAACTGATCACTTTTTGGAAGTAGTTAAACTCTTGCTGTAAGACAGAATGATGAATGTATTTTTGACTTTCTTCTTTATCTTAAATCCCCTTTGCAATGACCAAGAGAGTTGTCCTGGAAAGCTGATAGAGATTCATGGAAAAGCAGGCTTATTTCTGGAAGGACGAATTCATCCTGAATTGGAAGGTGTTGAGATTGTCATTGGTGAAAAGGGAGCAACTTCCCCACTCATCACAGTTTTCACTGATGACAAAGGTGCTTACAGGTAATGAGCAGATTTTTTTTTGGATCTTTTGAATTCTTTAGTTGAAGTGCAATGGTGACTTGACAACGTGTATGTGATATCCAAATACTTCTTAAAAAATGAGTTGTTCTTTCCTTTTCTGTTGAAGTGTTGGGCCACTCCACAGTGACTTGGAATATACCGTTACTGCTCAGAAAGAAGGGTTTGTTTTGACTGCAGTGGAAGGAACAGTTGGGGACTTCAAAGCTTTTGCTCTTGCTGGAGTGACATTTGAGGTAATGTTATAAACACTTTGGGTTCTGAATGAATAGTGTGTGCAGTTAGAGCTAGACAGGCAGAAGAGTTAACCCACATCTCCCACCCAAACACAAATGGGTGTGAGATTTGGGGATAATTTTGTCATAGGAAAACATCTCAGTGGATGACCTTAGTTCTAGATCTTGACTTCCCATGCAGAAGATACTTTGCAAGGTTTATAGAGTGAAAGTTAGAGCCTGCAGTCCAAAAGACCGGCTTTATTTGCTTTTGTAGAGTTTGGACCACCTTCTCTTAATGAGTTTTATCCCTCAAGGTGATTTTTTTTCATATGCAGTCTGGTCCAACTAGTGCCTGGTTCTTGTCTTTGGGATGCTTTGTTCTGGCCCCCAGCATGTCCTGTGAAGTGATAGAGGATGCCTGTTCAGGTGGCATGCGCTGTGTGCGGCTGTGACTGCCCAGGTGTTGAGAGCACAAACCTCTGTAGCCCTGCAGTCTCGCAGGAGGGGATACACTGCGGATGTGACTAGTTTTCTTCTGCTTACAGCCAAGTGCTCAGAGCCAGTGCATCTGTGCACTATGCAAGGGGCTTCTGAATTGAACTGTTCTTTGTAAAGCAACCCTCGCTTACACTTAAAACTATTGCTTTTTCAAAAATAGATCAAATCAGAGGATGACCAGGCTCTTGCTGGAGTTCTCTTGTCTCTCAGTGGAGGAGTGTTTCGGTCCAACCTCCTTACACAGGAAAATGGCATGCTGACTTTTTCCAATCTGGTAAGTTGAAATTGATTCTTCTGAATGTGGCTGGACATGCGATGCTGTGTTACTCTATCCTCCAAAATAGGGGTGCTATTGGCTCTCTTCAGTGGCAGGGGGATGTATAGTCTCTTTGAAATCGTAACCCACAATGAGAGAGGTAGGTCACTCAGAGTGGACAGCATTTCACATCTTTCACTTGCTAAGATTTTAAATCTAACCTGGCAAGAGACTTCTCCCCAACAGGTAGTAGTAGATTGTGTTGATTGATCTCAGTTACTAATTTGCAGTCTGTAAACATGAAACAAGCCAATTTGTTGATGATTATTTGAGAGTAGAGGGAAGAAATCTAATTAGATTATTGATCTGTACATGTGTGTAGACATGCCTGAATAGTTTCCTTGCAGACATCCTTCTCTCTGGGTCACTTTCCTGTCCTTGAGGTCTTGTGGTAAGGTTATAGGGCTATAGTTTCCTTTCCCTCTTCAGGCTTTATCACCTGGTGGAGTTCCCTTGGTTTATTGTCCACTGTGCTCCCTGTTTTTCAGTGCTCATGTTTTCTGACCAGTTTAACCTACAGTTGGGACAGAGAACTTTAGCTCTTTAGGGAGCTCATGCAGAAACAATTGTTTGGAGTTGGTGAATTTTTGTGTCACTATCAGTAAACAGCTTGTTTTATGCCTCTTTGCAGAGCCCAGGGCAGTATTATTTTAAACCCATGATGAAAGAGTTTCGCTTTGAACCATCCTCACAAATGATTGAAGTGCAGGAAGGACAAAATCTTAAAATTCGGATAACTGGTTATAGAACAGCTTACAGGTCAGTAGAGCTGAAATGCCATGCAAAATGCTATACTCTGTATCAGGATGCGTTAAGCAAAATGTGTGTTTTCTCCTGATACCCCTCTGTTCTGAAGGTTTGGAGGGTACTTTTGAGGGCACAGTTTAACTTTATTGTGCTGTGTATAAGTACTGTTTTTAGCCTTCTCTCATGCATGTGGATATATAGCTAAGCCCAGATGGCAGGACTGTAAGGAGAAACACTGCTATGAAAGCATTGTGTCAGTGGTACTGGAATTGGCTTGTGCTGTGTCCAGTGGGAGAGGAGAGGACTATTCTGGGGATGATAGACCAATTCAGGTATCTGACTTGAAGATGCTTTCTTTCCTTGCCCTCAGGGATAAGTGTTGCTGTTCATGGAGGTCAGGGAACTTGAATTTCTGAAGTTGTGCTCTGAACTGCAGCTAATTCTAATGCTTTGAACAGTTTTACAAGTATATTATAAATTCCCCTTTTCTTCTCCATGTTATGCTAAATATATTAAGTCCTTTTTCCATCAGTTATAACAATAAAACGTCTTTAATATATGTATTGAAAGAGTATCTGCACATCTGTAGCAATTGCTTCTCTTTATACCTCTAGCTGTTACGGCACAGTTTCTTCTTTAAATGGAGAGCCTGAGCAAGGAGTCTCCGTAGAAGCTGTGGGGCAGAAGGATTGTAGCATCTATGGAGAAGACACGATAACTGATGAAGAGGGCAAATTCAGGTTACGTGGCCTTCTGGTAAGAATTAGAATGCTCTCTGTCGTTTATGTTAGCATGAGAATGGGGCAATAAAATGTGTTTTATTAATTAGCTACCAGTTTCTGTTTTCCCATCACATTTCTAGTTCAGATTCCATTAAGTCTCTCTGTGTTAGGAAACACTGTCATGTAGTGAACATTCATTCTAGTAAAGGGGGGAAAAAACTTTTAGCGTAAGTCTGTGGAACTTGCTGCCAGCCTGCTGTGATGGGCTTCCACAAACACGGAACAGTTCACGTGACGTGACACGAGCCCCTGGTCAGTGCACTGAATGTGTCCAACAGATGTTGAGCAGTGTTCAGGTGTTACACAGGAAATTTTCTTAGGCAAAAGAATCTGGGGAAGCATTTAGTTTCTCTTGTGAAAATGCTGTGACAGCCTGTTTTTAGCAGGAAATGGGGTACATGTATGATGTTGGTTGTACAGCGTGTATGTGAAGTGAGCTGTTCTGCAGGAACCATGGGAGCTGAATATATGGGACCACTATGTATGGGATAAGCAATTTGCTGAAGTAGAAAGCAGTTATTTGATCAGGTTTTAATCCTGTTTAATGTATTTTCTTTCTAGCTAAAACACAGCAGATGATTTCTTTTAATACTATAATAAACTAGTGAAAGTTCTGTGATAGCCCTTTTGTATTTGCTGGCAGTAGACAGCCCTAATAGTGTTATTGAGTTAAATTTTCTGTTTGGGATAAGGAAAATTTTAACTGAATAGAGTTAGATTGATTTGGGTGGTGTATCTTAAATGGAATGTTAAAAAATTCTCTTACTGTTTTCTAAAATTAAAGTATGTATTATTCAGTGGTGGGATTTATCATCTGAATGTTGCTTTTAGCCTGGTTGTGTGTATCATGTCCAACTCAAAGCTGAAGGCAATGATCACATTGAAAGAGCTTTACCACAGCATCGGGCAATTGAGGTAATTTTTTTTTTTTTTTGTAGTATCACTTAAATATGAAATGCATCTGTCTAGGCATTATGTCTGTTCTATCAGCAGCAATGTAGTTCAATACATTCTGTTAGACAACTGGCTTTCAGCAAGTTAGCTCCCTAAATACAGGCCCCATATTATGTGTCAGCACCATAGCTTAAAATTGAAGTAAGATAAAGCCCAAACAGTAAACAAGTGAAAAGGATTCTTTCACAATCACAAGAGCTATACATCAAGAAAGGAGAGCATAAATGTATAGAATACCTTTCAGCATTTCTTTATGATGTGGAACAAAGCAGTAGCGACTTGAGGATGTCATAGATTGTCATATTATCCTATCTTTATATTTAGTTGTTGACTGATAGATTTTTGTTATGCTGTATTTGGTCCAAATCCTGCAGTCTCGATGTAGGTGACATTGTCATTCAAACTAGCAAATCTTTATAAAATGTAATAATAACCTTGAATTGAAAACTGATGAAATCTTGTTAAATATTCCTCCATCCTTACAGATTCAGATTAGCTGCCTCACATTTATCTCTTGACATCCAGCAAAGGTTAATTAGCCTTTGTTAGTTGTCCAGAACTTTCAGTGGGAGATGGTCACTGTTTGAGCTCAGACACCCGCCAGACCAGGGTGCTCTCCTTTGCAGCAAAACAGAAGGGCAGAAATCTTTCAAGTCCTTAGCATCGTTTTGCTAAGAGTGCTTGCTGGTTGGGAACGGGAAGAGGATGACAACCCAAATTTCAGAAAATCATATGAAGGTTATATGCTGCAAATGACAGCTGTATGCAGTAGCTTTTACTAATAGTATCCTGGCCAGCCTGCCATTTTCTCCAGGAGAGAGAAGCATTCGAAAGACACCTGCAGGAAAAAAGTACAGCCTCAGTGGCACCAGACTGTTGGTATGGCACCTGGCCTAACTGTAACCTGTCTGCTACTGTAGTTATTGTTTGAGTAAATGTCTTTCCTTACTCTCTTCAGAGTTCAGATTTAGAAACACAAATGTTTTCTATTTTAAAAATTTTGAAGAATATAGTTATGTATTTTCGAAGTAGGTTATATTATGGTATGAGCACATTCCTCATTAATCAGCTGTATAAACCTGCTGGCATAGGAATATGTGTATTTCAGCACAGATGCAAAATACCGAGACCAGTGTTCAGATATGAGGCAGTCCTGTGTATAACTCAGCCTCTTCCAAAATAATGCGTGCTTTTGATACTTCTTCCATTTTTAGTTTAACTTAATGCCATCAGCCTTATGCTGTTAATGCACAAGTCTGTAATTGCAACCTGTGCATTCTGGAGGAAGAGTACTTGCAATCGGAAAGCCTTCAAGCTTCCATGTGGTTAGTATAGAACAAAATTCAGGTTTTGTTTAAAATTTTGAGCAATATTCATGTTGTGCTAACTGTCCTCTGTTAACTGTTCCTCTGTTAGTAAAAACATGACTGTGTCTTACATTGCAGGTTGGGAACAGAGACATTGATGACATTAATATTATAGCGTTCCGGCAAATTAATCAATTTGATTTAAGTGGAAATGTAATTACATCTTCTGAATATCTCTCCACATTATGTGTAAGTTCAAGCCTTTCATCTTTGTCAAGTGTATTTGCCATTGGTTTCCCAGTGCTTTTTTTGCAGGGTCACTGGAAATTGTTCCATAGCCAGAGCACGCATTTAATTCAAATTATGACTAATACTTTAGTGAAGGTGAATTTGAATTCCAGATGGAATTAAGATTCCAGTGTTCCTGACTGCTTTGCTTTAATGTTTTCATTTTTCATGGGAGTATGTTTAAAATACTTTCTCTGGTTGGCCTTTATGTTTTTGGGTCTGCTTCCCTGATAAGGGATGCCCTGTCTGTAGGGAGGACAAGACACCACAGGTGAAATGAGTCCTCTGTACCAGAGAACTGCATTAATTCCTGAAATACGTGGAATTTTTGACATGGATGTCTGCTAGGAAGAAGATACCATGTGAATGCAACGATACCATAGGACACATGAATTTGAAAGTACAGTTAGAAGAGAGAGTATGAGACGAATAGTAAAGCTGAAATTTTCAAAATTCAAAAGACTGCATTGTGATCTGAGAACTTGCTAAACACCCGTGATCCTTTTGGCTTAGCACGCAAATGCTGGAAGTATCTGCAAGAGGTGTTAGTGTGGTAGGAGTTATAGTACCATTTCTCAGCTTTAAAAGCTTCTTGAAATGTGACCTACAAATATAAATGCAGTGCCTGGATTTCTTTCAGACTAGTCTGTTATGCATCTCACCTGCCGAGATCTCATTGCTAAGCTGTTGGTTTTTCTGGGAGACATCCAAAGATTCCAACGCTCAGAGCAGGTGTGAAGGGGAAATGTATCACCTTACTGAAGAGCACCTGAGCAAGCTTCCCATCTTTCTGGAGAAATTTAGATCCTTGCAGTTCAGCCTAAACAAATAGGAACTGATGTCAAATTTTGATTATATGGAAGTTATCAAAGCCTGTACCTGTTTCGTATTAGGCTGGGTCTTGCATTGCATGTAATGCACGTAGCTGTCGATGGGTGCGTATCATCACCTTTGCTTCCAAGGCAGAAATTTTTGTCTTTGAAAGATGTGCTAAGATTTGATACAGACACAAATAAGCAGCTTTGTGACCTCAGTCTTGTCCCTTCTGGTTGCAGGGGCTTGATGAAACAGCTAGAAATGCTTGATGAGCTGTGATTTGAGCTGCAACCATGGTAGCACTGGGCAGAATCAATGAGAATTTAGTTGGGGCGTGTCTGCAAGGAGAGCCAAGTCTTCACAAATATCTGATCCAGAGGTTTACAAACAATGGTATAGATGCTAGAAGGCTGCTTCAGGGTGGTCCACAAAAATCATCACTGCTTACTGTGTCCTCTGGAGGAGGTGCAGTGACTGATAAACATTCGTGTGTACAGGCAGCCTCGTGTAAGGAGGTGCCGCTGCCCCTCCCGGCCTTATTTGACTGTGATACAACCCTTTTAGTTACGCTGGTTTCTGAGCAAACTATTTGCTGAGGACTTCAGGCCTATTCCATAGCTTGAGGATGTCTAGCTTGTTAAGGAAGTGTACAGGAATTGAAATCAAGCAAAATGAACCTATCGGAGAAATAGAAATAACCCTCAGCTGGAAATTACTGTGAAACTGCTGGGATTATTTAAAAGAATTACTCAGTTCTGGTTGATGCACAGCACAGACTACTTCTAATACACTAGATATGTGAAAATGTCAGACATCAGTTGTTCCTAATTTCAAGTTCTGTAAAAAGAATGTTTCTGTGATTTTTCACGTTGCAGATTAGAACAATTCCAGGTGTTCTTACTTGACAACTTTCTGTTTATAAAACACATGATGAATTTTGAAGTGCTTTTATCCCTTAATATGCGGGATGTCTGAAATTACCTATTGTGGTGCAGGCTCAGAAATACTTGGTTTGTGCTTTCTTCTTTCCCTCACAGGTGAAGCTCTATAAAAGTGAAAATCTTGACAACCCAATTCATACAGTCAATTTAGGCCTATCCCTATTTTTCCATTTTCCACCGCTGCTCCGAGATGGAGAGGTAAGAATATTGCTGAATAATTAGTTTAGATCACTTTTTTTTTTTTTCCTTAAGGACACTGAAGTGTTATTTCTGGTGTGCCTGCAGTACTGTATTCATGCTAGAGTGACCAGTGTCTCAGATTTGAAGCTTGTTAAACTGACTTTTGCCTTTAAATCTGATTCTGTCTCAGACTGCTACTGATGCTGTAGACTGAGTGTATTTTTCACCCACAGAATTATGTGGTGCTCCTGGATTCTACGTTGTCTAAATCACAGTATGACTACACCCTGCCTCAAGTTTCGTTCACTGCTATTGGATATCATAAGCACATTACACTGATCTTCAGTCCCACTGTAAGTACAAAATACTTAAATGCTCAAGTGTTCACCTTGAGAGTGATGTCTGGTAGTATTGCCTGTGTGTATTTTGTGGTCTTGGCCAAGTTTTCTATTAATGTAAATAGAGCTTTATGAGAGGCATTAAAGTGATGGTGAATTTGGATTTGGCCACATTTAAGGCATCAGGCAGGTATGTAATGACCTGGTATGTTATGGGAGGCAGATAAGGAGTTCAGGAAGGGGTTGGGGCCGTGACACTAACTGAAAGGTTGCAGTAACTGGAGTCTGAAGGAGAAAGAGAGGATTGTTGTCAGAATTCCTTTAAAAACTTCTGTGTGTATGAAGGAAGTATCACCAGGCCAAAAAGAGAGCTTCGGTTATTGGAGCTGAGGTAAGATGGTAAAGCAGAGGGGTTTCAAACTAGCATCAGGGGAAAACTGCCTTGAGAGAGTGAAGTGTATTTTTGCACTTCTGAACAGTGCAGTCAATTTAGTGAAGTGTTTGTTCTGTAATACTTAAATGATCTGTTTCTTTTCTGCATCACTGCATGTTCAGATGCCAGCGAAACATGAGAGAAAGATGAAATGGCAGTTATAAATGAAGGATGCAGAGGTGCCTGAAAGATTTTGTGCTAGTATGGTTGCTGTAGTATTATCATTGAGCTCATAGAGATTTGGACAGCATGTAACAGGTGAATCAAAGAACCAGGTTACTGTAAAGTGGAGACTGACCATCAGTGAATTAGATTTAAAAACCAGCAAACCCCTGGAAGAAGGTAACAGATTAATGAATCTGATCAAGGGGGCTGCTTTGAAGTTGAACATAAAGTAAATCTTAGAGCAGCACTTAGAAGGAATTGAGATGGGAAGGACTAGATGTGCCACCTGATCCTATTGCTGACATTGCTTAAAGCTGAGGGATTTCCTAGTCAAAATGACTGTTGAAAAAAAAAATAAATCCATGGTCCCCACTGTTTTCAGAGAAAGCTGCCTGAACAAGATATTGCTCAAGGATCTTACATCGCATTGCCACTGACGCTGCTTCTGTTGTTGGCTGGTTACAACCACGATAAGGTGGGTCACGGGGTTTTTTGTCTTATCCAAATATTATTGTCCTATCAATGAATACTTTGTACTGTATTAAGTGAGGGTTTGTTGAGGTGGTTATCCAGACAGAGATGCAGTCAGCAGTCACCTTATGTAACACATTTTAAGAAAAACCACAACGTAGCCAAGTTTTTTGACAATTACCTTCCTTTAAAAAAACTTACTGTGAAGGTGAGTTCCTGTGCTGCTTCTGAATTTTGTCTTCTCATTTGATGGCTCTGGGAAAACAACCAATACAGCATCATTCAAATTCAGATAACCAGACTCAGTGACAATAGGAATGAAAATAATGGTTTTATTGGCTTCAGGAACAATCAGACTGCAAAAAATCTTGCAAGTCATTGAGTCTGGTCTCTTTAGCTTTACACCCTCCCTAGTGAAAAGCTCTCAAGAGGAATATAACTACCGACTATATAACCCCATTAACAAGCCATGCTCTTCTAGTCTTCTCTGATATGACTGGATTTCTGTTTTGCTGGTAAGAGAAAAGAAATTTGTCTGTGCAGTTTAATTTCCTCTCAAACATGGTTAAGACAGCACACAACACAGGATTCTACAGCGTCACTGAGAGTGCCTCCAAAATAGTGGTCATTCTCTAGACTGAAGACTCAAACGGCTGTTCTTGGCTAGATGACTGCAGGAGAAAAAGTTACTGACAGTTATTTTAGTTTGAAGTTTGGTTTGATTCCTTCCCAAGATTTCCTGCCATTTTCTGATATCTTTGTAGATGTGCCATTTACACAATAGATTCTGTTTGTTTGGGGATGCATGGGTCTAAGGAACGTTACCATTCAGACCTTACGTACCATTGTAACCACAAGCTGCTTCCCCTTTATTTTTGCCCAGCTTATTCCCTTATTGCTGCAGCTGACAACTCGACTGCAGGGAGTACGTGGTCTTGGACAGACAGGTTCTGATACAGGTGGCTCAGAGGATGCAAAGAGACAAACAAAAAAACAGAAGACAAGACGGACGTGAGATGGAAGGATGATTGCGTGAAGTGGTGCTCTGTCAAACTGGAGCCTGAGGAAGCAAAGCCACTAAAATATATTTTTGTTGAATTTGCGGACTTTATGTTTTTGTTGTTGCTATATGAGCACTGTTTGTCACTCTAGCTCCATTTTGGTTGTAAATTTTCTATGGAGTCTATAGATTTCCTTGTTGTAAAGTGATGAAATGAATGCCTCTTGTCACTGTGAGTGCATCTCCCATACTTGAAGACAATTAATGATTTTTATTTTTTTTTTCTCTTCAGTGGAACAGGTCATGCTGTCTTCATTAATGATTTGTAAAAGCAGTGGTAATTGACTACTTGACTTCACTTTCAGTCTCTAGATTTTGGGATCATTTTTCCTTACCTTTTGAAATACCCACTTTACAAAAGCAGCACATAGGGATTTTACTAAATCAGTGGTCCTTGAAACAAAGTTTTGGGGAACGTATATGAACTGGTAAATTATGTCTTTGGCACTCCAGTTCAACAGCTTGATTGAATAGTCAGTCATCTGCACAGCTGTGACTTCAGTTCTCATCCAATGATTATGTTATCTTTGATTAAAATCAAGTTTTTGCCCGATGAAGACAAATTGTTAATGTCAGGTAAGGCTAGTTGTTAAAGTCAGGTAAGTTCTGATGATCCCACTACAAAAGCAGTGTTTAAATTTCAGTTTCATATACAGTGTGATTTCTTTAGTCCTCCAGTATTCCTTAAGTGGCTCCAGCTGGTTGTACTACTCTTTCTAGAGCTGCGCTGTGTTGTTGGTGACACCCGTTCGCCCATGTGGCTGTCACATCTCCTGCTCAGGCCATGTGCAGCCTTTTTGCCAATTGATGATTGAATTTTTTTTTTACTTTTTTTAACCTTTTTTTTTTACTTTAAGAAATGTGAGCTTTTTGAAATCTCCAACATGTACAGTCCCAATAATGTAGTCTGTAATAAATAACTGTTTCTTACAGGCCATCTTTTGATTCTTGTTTGAAGTAGACAGTTGGACATACACAGTTTAAATGTTAATGGGGCTTTTTATTGACAAATAGCATAAAGGTTAATAGAGCTTTAGAAAGATGCACATAAATGCCTACAAATATTGCAGAGACATTGGTACTGCCAGTAAGTGGCAATGTTTCTCTTTTACAGTACTTGAAATACAAGTCCCTTTACATTTAAATACGTAAGCTTACAAACCCTACCATTCTTAGAAACTGGCTAAAGGTTTTATGCTATTTTTGTTGGTATTTTGCATTAGTTTGGGCCTGAATAATTAAAATTTCATTTGGTGATCATTCTAATCTCTGAGGGAAATTTATCAAGATCATAAGAAAAATGAAGAATGTTGAAAAAGCATGTATGTATAGAGTTTGAAATGAAGCTCTAATAAACTATCATGCTCTCTACTTAATGACCTTGAATTTTATATTGCTGTGATGAAATATATGGGGTAAAAACACTGTTGTAAGACTTATAATAAATTGTACATTTTCAATACATCTTTATTTTAAACTGGTGAATGTCAAGAAAGGTATTGCTGCTCTGAGAGAATATATGAGGAAGAAATGCACATGTCCATGTGCCTTGAGGGAGTACCAGATGTTCTGACCTCTGAACTGTGGGACTTGCTGATGATTGACCTTAAACATTGGAAATGCCATTAATAAAAAGAAAAAAAAAAACTGTTAATGCTTGCTAATTTAATGCTTGCTTCTAAAACTAGGATTTGCCCTATGTCTCAAAATTTTCTTTTCTTTGCCTTCTGCAGCACACTGGTGGCCTACTTGCTTCCAGCCCCGTGTTTTGAGGTTTATTCTGCTTTTGAAGTGTTTATTCCTAACAAGAACTATAGCTTGCAGGTTCTCACTTGGCAGAGAAGTCATGGTGCTCTTTGACAACACGGGGAAAACTAATGCATGAGATAATTTTCTAAAGCAGAACTAAATGCCAAGAAATCAGTATCTCCAATTATATTTAGAAACCAATCATCAGATAAACAAACCCAAGCAGAAAAATCAGCAAATCCCCAGAGCCAAATGCACCAAGCGAGGACAGACCGAGGTCTGTGCACACTAGCCATGATCAGTCTGACCAGGGCAGCGGGAGGGAATATTTGTAGGAACATGGTGGTCTGCATGGGCAAACTCCTGCCTCCTGTTGCTCAGGTACCTGGTAGCCCCAAAGTCTTCACAGACCTGGGGCGGTGACAGCTCCAACTTGGGATGATAGAGCATGTAGCTCCAGAGGATTTCCTTTGTGCAGCATGACTGCCTTGCAGTGCTTTTCAGTGCAGAAATGGTGGATTTGGTTTAGGATTTCCATTTGTACTCTTCCCAGCTGAATATTTAGGTATTGTTTGTTCTGCATATCTAAGACTCGCAATTGATTTTGTGCTCTTAAAACCAAGACTTCAGTACCAGTTGGACTGGCCTTTTCAGTATTTCCTATTGAAAATGTCAGTTAAAGCTGCTTGTTGCATCTTTAACTAATTTATGTTAATACAGAGAATAAATGCAGAATGGGACTAACATTTAGATGTTGACTCCTACCAGAAAACTTTCAAGGCTCAGTGTTTACTCTTCTTTTTTGCAAGCACAGTAGTGAAAGAATGATTAATTCATTTGCTTGGTGAGCTAAATATGGGCAAATGGGTAAAATCTGTTGGAAATGAGAGGAAGGCCCTCCAGATAAAGATGGCATTGCATGTTACAGGATTTTTCTATCAAAAGCAACAATGAATATTACATATATTTGGTTGGCTCATCAGTGATGCACAGAATTCTATTGTTTAAGAATGGAATGGATCATTAATACTCAATTTTACAATTTCTTTATAGATGGTTCAGCTTAGTTTCTAAAGCATCAGCTTTATTGGATGGCTGTCGGAATCCAAGGACAAGTGTTTCCGATGCATAAGCAACAATGATGTTAAATAAAGATACAGCAACTTAAGAAACAAATGTGCTTAAAAGCAAGAAAACAAATACTTAAAACAGAGAAATGAGCATTCTCAGCAGGGGTGGAGAAGCACAGGTTTCTTCATAGTTAATAGTCTTTGTTGTGTTTATTTTTAAAATCTAAATTTCAGTACTTGCTGAGTTGTACTATTTAGTGTAAGATACACAGTGGCATGAATCAGATTCTTGGGGCTAAGCATTCATTTGTTTTTCTTAATTAAGAACATGTAGGGGAAAAATGCTAATGTAGTGTGAGATTGGGTCTGTAGATCTCTTTGGGGCCGAACAGGGGGTGAAATGCCCAACATGCCAGCCAGCTCACTGTTTCCCTTCCTACGCAGGATAGAATTTCAGGAGGAAATCTCTGAAATGGATGCTACTGCTTTATGTGCTGATACACTGACTCTCCCCAGCTCCTACCAGGTTACACAGCAGAATAGCTATGATCCTTGCTAACTTCTCTAACTCACCAAAGAAAGAAAGAAAACTAATTCATTCAAGGCCGACAGCAAACATGCCATCCTCTGGTAGACTGTTCGATGTTATGGTGTTATTAGATATTTCGCTTTCTGTCACCAAATATGTCCGTACTGTGCAAATAAGAAGGCAACGCTGTGGGCCTTCAGCATCACCCATCTGAGACCACAACTTGACTCCTGCTGCTGTTCTTCCTTGTGTGAATTTTGTTCTTCAGATATTGAAAGCGCAACTGTAGAATTAGCAGTACCCTTCTCAGCCCTGTGCTGAGGAAACATGGACTAAGCACTGAGGCCTTTGAAGGTAAGATGGCTTTAAAAACTGTACTAGACATTGAAGTAACTGACTTGTCCAGAAAAGCTGAGGCTGAATGTAGAATTGAACCCTGACATGATTGGGGTCTAATTTTACTCCTATTCAGTATTCCCTGCTTTATGCAGTATCCGTATTTCTGTTTTCCAGACTGAAGGTAATTTAAATTGGGCTTCTTGCAAAGGTAGATGCAATAAAATGAGTGGTGTAGAAAAGGCCTGAAAGATAGCAAGTTTCCTGAGCTGAGCACAAGAGCTCTGGCTCAAATCACACCCAGTGGTGGGTTCATGTTATGTATGGTAAGTCATGTTTTTCTTGCAGATAGATTGGTGGCTTTAGAAAATCTCTGAAAGTCTCTGAAAAGCCAATAAATCTATTTCTGGTGCATTATTGACTGATGCCAGAGCTCTGTAATGTTGGGGTTTTTTTTACTTTTAAGAGAACACCGATGAGTTTAGTCTCTGTCATTCAGTCATTTATTTAAACCTGGAACAGGCCCATGCATCCTTGTACAAATGAAAAGCATCTCTATGCTAATTAGCATTCCCCGAGTCTTCATGGATTATTATTAGCAAGTGCAACTTCTTCCCCTTGAATGTTTTACAGAGCTTTTGTGAGCTTTTTACATCAGCTAGCTTGTCCTTTCAATTTTCTATTATACCTTTTGTAATTGCTTTCTGTCTATATTTGATATGTTGTTGCTTTACTCCAGTAACTTCCATTATCACTTTTAACTGTTATTACTGGGATCAACATGATTGCATTATTTACTCTGTTTGCTCTAAATATAACTTCTTCCTTGTTCTCCCTCCTCCTCTCCCTCCATTTTTCTGGAAATATTTGAGCTTAGCAACATGATGGTCTCTGAAGTCTTACTTGTTAACTACATAGCCTAAGACCATGATTACTTTAAGCCCAATGATATATTATCATAAAGCACTAAACACCCACCAGACCATTATTGAATTTATCATATCTGAGAGCTCAAACAGTGAAAGATAAACCCGTTTTTTACTGCCTGTGGAAGTCAGCAGGTTGATTCCTCCTTTAATTCTCATTTTTGTCAATACTAGAATAATTAAACCCCTATCACAAAGACTCTAGTTTCTTCACATGTCTCATCACACTGAATCTAGCTGCTTTTTTTTTTTTAAAGCATAGGGTTGTGGTAAGCCATCAACAAATTCCCAGTCCAAGCCTTCCTACTCTCAGGCACAGAGGAAACTAATAGGGGCTTAAGTAAAACACATGAAAAAGAACTATTTTGTTTCTATGGTCTCTAGTGCTTGCTGCATTAAATTGTTTTCTAGAGCAGTCATTAGGAAGCACATTCATGTGCTCCATTCTGTACCAGGGCTTGCTCCTTCCAGAAGGAGGGGATGGGATGCTGCCCAGGCTCTCCTCTCCCCTTTCCTCAATACATGTGATGTGTGACAGACATGGGTGATTTCTCTTCGCACATGAACTCAAGAGTTCATTCAGTACACAGGTGCAGGCTTGGGGACTGGGTTGTTTGTTTTCTGCTATGCAGACAGGCCTGACACAGTTTAACCAGCACCTGTGATTCCCAACCCATCTGAAACAGCCCTCTCTGTCACTAGAGGAGCAAGGCCCTTTATGTGCAGAGAGAAAAATTATTTTGTTTTAATAAGCATGGAAATTGGATGCAAATGTGCTTATGCATTTAAAATCAGAAATGGTGTTTCCCTTCTATTCTGCACTCCAGCTGTATGTTCTATTATCCTTGGGGAGGTTTGGTGCGATTGCAGAGTACGTGTACAAGGGACTCTTGTCATTCTTTCTGGTGTAACGGAAGGAAAGACCAACTTTAACTAGTAAGTGTCAGCTCTGGAACAAGCTCTGTAAGGATTGTAAGCTTGTATTAATAGGGATTCATGCAGCTATGTGTGCTCGTACAAAGCTCAGTCCAGCAGTGATATCTCAAGTCACGGTGAGCAGATGTGGAATTGGTTATATACCATAAAGTCAGAACTTCACAAAGCAAATAAGTTTTTATAAAATGTATTAACATGTTGCTTTTCATGTTTATAGTTGTACAAATCTTATCTGTGATTGTTTTCATATTTTTACTTCTCTCCTCAGTAAATTTTTTATTGCCTCTCTGTGGCCCAGGTGTGAGAATGGAGTAAATGATGCTGTGGCAGTTCTGAGCAGTGAGCACTGGCTGAAGGACAGGAAATAAGACCATGAATTTCAAGTTTTATAGTATTGATGGACTTTGTGAAGTGACAATTTTGCTTTCAATGCTTTTTATTTCCGATGAGCTCCAGGGTAGAAGATGACCAAAAAGAGACATTGGTGCTTTGGGAATTAACTTTCATTTGTCTGTGTGTATCTTCCAGCTCTACGAGTCAGCACTTCAGTTCATGGAAATTCAGATCCTGGGCTGAGACCCATGTGTATGGACCCGTTTGGGTATTGTGGAAAAGACAAAACAAATCTCTCATCTCCCTTTGCACAGAACTGCAGCACTGCAGAAGGGAGAAACAGCAAGAAACAGAGACATACCCCTGCTAGTAACTATGTGAAACAACAACAGATACCCATAGGTCTTGGCGGAAGATGGGGTGATTAATGTCATCAGTACTGAATCTGATTTGCATGTACATCACAAAATCCTAAATAAAAACACAAGAAATTTATCCTGTACTTTATTAAACATGAATATTCAATAAATTTAATTACTTAATCTTGAATGCAGGCATTTGTCCTTACTGGTAGCTGAATTAGACACCTAGCTTACCCTTATTTGCTCACTTTTTCTTTTCTTCTCATTATAAGAAAGTAATGGGCTTCTAGGTTAGTTCAGTGGTGATCATCACTTTAGCTGGATGCTCTGCTGTCCCACACTGACATTTTCCTAATCTTCCTTAAAATATGAGCAGGCTGCTATCTTTCTCTGTAACTCAGTTTCCTGGAGCACTGAAGGCCAATGTTTAGAGATATTTCAGTGTTTAAGAGATGGAATTTCTTAAAGGATTTAGGCAAGCAAGGCCATTATTTCACAGGGTTTTAGAAAAAATTACAGAATTATGTACTTTAAAATATCTAATAAACACCTATTTGCATTTTCAGATACCTACATAAAACTCTTGACACTTTGGTCCTATGAGCCCAGAACTGTGGTCTTACAGTGCTCTTTATGCTGACTTCTTACAATACTTTGTCCTGTTTGCTCACATCAGGGAAGTTTTGCCATGTGTTACAGTAGGAGAGCTGGCTGTTTCAACTTTCCTGACTGACAGCTCACAAAGCAAGGTGGAAGTCATCATAAAGGCCCTTTGAGGGATTGGGATGCTGAGGTAGGATGTTCCAGCAATACTCACAGACACTTTGACGGCAAGTCAGGTTGTCTGCCTCCTAATCCTGCCAGAGCCACTTCTCAAAGCGGGAGTGGGGGGAATCTAAGCTTTGAAAATCATGCAGTAGGAGTTACAGTAAGAACATAATACTAATTATAAAATGAAAATCTCTGCTTCTGGTCCTTGAAACCTGGTACCAGGTCTCCCGGCTGTGTCTTGAATACGTAGAATAGATGACTGACTTCATAAATGAGCTGTTGCTTTTCCTGCACCCATTGCCAGAAGGGCACCAGGTAGCCAAACACCTATTACCAGGCTGCAAGCATGATCTCTCCAGACGACTGAGGCTATGCCCCAGCAAAATGCTGGTTGTGTAGGTCCAGGCTCAGATGTAGACTTGTGTGTAAACATAGCTTCAGTCTTCAGGTATGTTTCTGTTGCACTTTAGCTATGTAGACAGATCTACAGCAAAAACTGCAAAATACTGAAAAAGCTTAGCTTTTCAATAAAGAAAAGATGGTCTACACAACTAGAAGGCTTCCTCTTTCTTACAGTCTTCAGTCACTTAAATATCAGCTGAATAGATACAGAAAGGAAGTGGCAGAGAAGATAAAAAATGAGGGTACAAATATATTTAGCTTTTATTCCTCATTGTGCTGTGAAACATTTCTTTTCTCCATCAAACTAATTAGCAAAAAACTCCATCCATAAAGCTCTGCCTGAGCTTATTGCTAGGTCAATGAGCCTATGTTCTTTCTGGTAGTGAATGCTGTCTGTGATTATTGCAGTCATTAATTTTTATATAGGAAATAATACCTCTGCCTTGATCTATATAAACACATAGATTTCTGTTCCAAATCAAACTTCCTCCGTGGCGTGTGCTGTTCCTGGGAAGGAAACAGAGAGCTAGTACAGTGTCAAATCAAGTTAAAGAATGGAAGTTCATAAAAATAACCAATGGTAGTTAATGCTTATTATATTATGCAAGATAAACTGGGGCAGACAAGTTGCATTGATTACATATTGGGTGATTTGCAACTCTGAAAACAGAACATTCAGTATGTCCTGACTACAGACATGGATGCACTCTTACACAACCGAGTTCTTTTCCATATGCTCAAGATACAGCATTAGATAAGGCTGGACAATGATCTGCATTCACTGGTCATGACCTTATTGTTCAGATTGTTGTGCAATCTCCCCATAATAATGACGGTAATGTGGAAGATGAAACCTCAGTGCTGAGCAGGAGATATAATCATTGATTTAAAATAGAGCAGAGAGAGTTGGTCTTTTAAAAAACATGATACAGCTCTCCTGAGCATTTGACAGCTTCCTTTCCTTTCTCCTTACATGACCCCTTTTTAGGTGTGTTGTATCAGTTTTGTTCTCCATATTACAAGAGGAGAAGAGCAACAGATGTGCTCCTCCATTTTCTTCAGGGTCTTGCAAATCTTGCCTGGGGATATTTGCCAGTTTCTGGTTTCTTCTAATTTCCTTCTGTTTGAAAGAATAAGATATAATAGGGTGAATCCATCTGCATATTTGTACTTCTCAGATGAGGATTATTTCATTTGCAAGAAGCTTAATGGAATTCTGAAGAATCAGGTTTGTTTATCATTTGGGGGAATGGGACAACATTTCTGCTTAAAAAATCATTACTAGAATATAGCACATTTGCAAAACCTTGCCTGGATTGAGAAAAAAAACCCCACATTCTCAAGAGAGCTATTGGTCCTTTTGCCATTTGTAAAACCGATTCTAAAATGATAGCTCTAGTGATTAAAGACTGAAAGAAAGAGGTCTCAGAATAACCAATGGATTCTCCACCATATGTTAATATATTCTGTTTGGAAAGGTTACGTCCATTTATATTCCAGATGAAAATACTCTGTGACTTTATGGCATGTAATCACATTTTTTTCTACAGAAGCTAAATACTCTGGTTAACACGGGGAATGAGAATCTTAAAAAAATTGTGATGGATTAAATTAATGAGGAAGTGTTGATTTCAATAAAAAGACATTTTAAAAGACTGTAAATAAAGAAACATACTGATGGAGTCAATTTTTGCTCTTAAATAATTTTTTCATTATATCTTACATGGTATATTTCATACTATAATGATAAAAACTAAAAAACTGAACAAGAATTTTTAATTTAATAAAAACAGGCTTGTTTTTGGCTAAAAAATTTCTGGAAATTTTAGTTTACTGGATTTTTATGGTTTTTTTGTTTCATGTTGTAACAGAAAGAAATCTGAAATTGCCAGGTGATTCTCCTGGAAAGGAGACTTGTATATTCAAATGGCTCCAGCCAGAGCACCCAGAATGTTCTGCAGTGAGCCAAGCCTTTTCTTGAAAACTCACATTTATGCAGACTAGCTGTCTAATCTGAGAAATTCAGGTGGATATGTGACACCCCTGGCATTCCTGGCAGGGTCCATCATCTATGTCTTTGCCATTGAGAGAAACAAGCTTCTCACCCTGCAGAAATTTGCTGCCTCGTCTTTCACCCTCCTCAGGGGATATCTATTAGTAAGGAAAATTAGGTTTGAGCAGGAAGGAATTTTCCAGATCCCTAAAGTGGTTTGGAGCTTGGAAATTTCTTCCTTCCTTTTCCAGGCTAGGACATAAATAAGGCCATTCTCACTTTTTCCCTGAAATATTTTCCACTCCTTCACATCCAGGTTTGACCTTTGCCACTTGAAGCACTCATTTGGAGAGTAGAAAATCATTCACATTCTAGTCACTCCTCCCTGCTAGACTGGGTGGAGGGGATCTCAGCATCTCAAGAAGGTGTTTTAAACATAAAGCTAGAAGACACAGTGATCTGTGCTGTGAATTAGCTGCTGCAGTGTTGAACTCAGCACAGGAAAACCTGAATAAATCAATGAGGGATGGTAGCTTCACAGCACCCTGCTTAAAAAGCTACTAGCACTAAGGGGAACTCATTTTAGGGAGCTCAGATGTCTCTACAATACACTGCAGTCAGGTGGCTCTGATCATCCCCTCAGCTGATGACAATAACATGTTCTGCAACTGCTGATAACAATGATCCGGTGCAGTATTTGGGAGTTGGGGGTAGGACTAGCCAAAGCCAGATGTCTGAACAGTCCAAACTGTTGGAGCCATGAGGATATTTTAACCAGGGCAAGAGATAAATAGCCACATAGATTTATAGCAACTCATAATGTGTAAAGTACCAGACAGGCTACTGCTTACAGTGTGGGTGCTAGTAGCCTCCTGAGAAATCTTGACATGATGTGTTCAGTGCACGTGGTGTTGTCAGGTCTATCTAACGGCCGGTGTCAGTCTTGCAAAGGGGGAGAGGGCCTCTGCCTGCTCTGCAGTATTTCTTTTGCAGCATCACTAGGGTCCTGTAAACCCCTGAAAGCAGAAAGATCCCTTACAGGATGTGCTCTTTCCCCTCTGCAGAATAAAAATGAGCCCAAATTCATATGCTCCAGTAAATGCCTCCTGGGTGGGTCAGCAGCATACACGCAAAGAGAAACAATACACCTTCCCTGCTTCAGAAATATTTCCCTGATTATTGATGAACATCTGTACTCTCCTCTTCCCCACTTTTTAAATAACATGGTGTACATAGCTTTACTGCTTAGGTGTATTCTAGCAGCAGCAGCTTTACTGGACTGTTCATGTTTCAGCAGCTCCCCAGCCAGGGTAGAGCCCAGAGCAAGGGGCTTGAGGGGAAAGCCCTGCTCATTAGTGAGCTGAATTGTGTCGGTGGGCTGGTATAAAAGGCCCAGCCCACAAACACATAAAGCCTGGGTTTGGGGTTGGCTTGTGAGAGGGGAACCTGGGTGGGGATGGATTGATGCAATGCAGGAGCTACAAGCATGGCTGGGGCCTGTAGCAGCAGAGGGATCTGGCTATGACCGATATCCCTGCAGAAACAGGAGCTGAGAATTTTTCCCTGTCATAGGAGAAGGCCATGCTTAACTCCCCTTCTGAAACCTAAAGCTGTAAACCAACAAAACCTTACAGCCAAAAGATTTAAATCTTGTGAGATGAGGGGTTTTCCATCTGGGTCTCCTGAAGAACGGCTTTACCCTGGAAGGTTGCAATGCAAGCTGAGTTTGCAGAGGAGACAAGCCCTTCTCCAGCACAATGAGGGAACTTCTCCCATCAGGTACTTTGTCACTTTTGGGGACAGCATTGTTCCTACAGTTCACTGGTATTGGGTGCTTTCTTTTATGGATAGTGAATCGCTTTCCCCCTGAAAGAATGAGGCTTAGCACTTTGTGCAAAAGCTTAACAGAACAGCAGTCTTGCATTTCTTATTTGACCTGTTGCAGGAGTCTGCTGTGTCTGTATGGTGATGAGTTGGAAAGCAAGGAAGAGACTGTAGCAAAACTCCTGGGCTTTGTAAAACGGAAAGCTTGCTAGTTGCAAATGGTGTTCAGAGGCTTCCTTTGCTCAGCTCTGACTTACTGGTCAGCCTGAGCTCTTCAGGTGCTATTTTTCAGTGTGCTGCAACTGCTGTAAATGAGTGCTACTCTTGAATACTGCTTCTTTTGACTGGGGATCTAATTATTACTAAAATGAAGATGCACTTGCAAGCTAAACGCTTGAGCTTGTAGACTGTTTTGGTGTTATCTTTGAAAAATCACTTTTCTTCCCCAGTATTTTTTGTTTTAATATTCTTGTTCTTTTCAAGTCTTGCTGTTCCTGAGAGGAGTGAGGAATAGATTGTTTTCATTATCATTATTTCAGAATGGGGGGCAGGAGATCATAACGATCCTATTTCACACTTTCATGAGTTGCCATGTGGTGATGACATATGCCCTCCAGCAGGAAGTACTACCAAGCGCCTCTCAATTTGTGCTGAGCCATATTGCCATTCCCAAAACTGTATATGTTTCCTGCAGTATGTATAACCTGGTACTCCCTAGACCTTTGTAAAGAATTGATATTCACAATTCCTATGCAGTAAGTCAAGGGTTTATAGCAACACCTCTCAGAAGTCCTGCCTTCTGCTTCCTGCCAGTTCTTTTGGTCTCAAAACAGAAAAGTTGTTCAATAGGCACAGCAACAATACACACCCCAAAAACAGAAAAGAAAAGTAGGGCTGCTTGATAGTATAGTGGAATTTTAGTAGGATATAATTATGGATGAATCTCAGGCAGCACACAAGACTTAAAATGTAACTTCTAAAAGGGGAGAAAGAAAGTTAGTGTTTCATCTTGACCCACTGTGATCTAAAAGAAAGATCATCTCCTGTGTGTCACTTGTGATCTGGAGCAACTGTTCTCTCTGTTGTTGCTTTCTGTAATCCTTAGTGTGCATATGTTACCTTTCAGGATTGCAATATGAGATGATGTGGCTGTGAGCCAAGCAGTATCTTTAGTGTTGGGTGCTTTCAAGAAAGGAGAGTAAAGCCTTGCTGATACAAGGAGAACTGAAGTATCAAAACACATCTGATCTTTCTTGAAGCAGTAGGAAGAATTGTACAATATTTGAGTGTGACCATGCCGGAGCACAGATTGATGCTGTACAGACTTTTGATGACTAGGTGTTAATGTGTGTAGAACAGAAAGCTGAAGAGCGGTAGGTAAGTGTAGTGAGCTGTGGTGAAGAGCCAAAGAATGGAAGAATTTGGAAGTGAAACAAAAAAACCTGCATCTTGGTATTCCTTTTTAAAGTATCAGCTGCAGCAATAATATATAATCTCTGCAGCTAGCATTGAGTAAGTGTGTTGTACAAACATGTGATTTCCTGGTATGTCACACGTGAAACAGTCATCACAGGATGACTCAATGTGCATCCCGGGAAGGGGGCCACAGATTTTTCTCTTTTGTTTGTAGTAAGCAGAAAAGATATAAATAAATCCAACCTGAGAAGACTAATTTCTACTCCTCGGGTTGCTTGTCAGATATGAGTATGATAAACATTAAATGACAGCAATTTCAATATAAAGTCAATTATATGTGTGTAGCAAATTAAAATTAGACACATTCTTTAGTCTGGAAATTTATCCTACTGGAGAATGCAGTTTGCTTCCTATTGAAGAGTAGTATATCTCTCTTGGGTATAGCATCAGTGTGCATCAGTTCAAGAAGGAGCATTGACTTGACAGGCATGGAAAGCCATTGACTCTCCCCTCCCTAATCCTGCTGGAGAGCTTTTGCAGGAGTGAGATGGCAAGACTTTGTTATTCAGAATGTTGAAAGGTCTGAGCTGGTGAGACTCAACTACCCATGAAGTTTCTGTAGGGCTGTAATACTAGTATATGACTGTCCTGCTCCTCTCCTGGAGGAAGCCTGCTGTGGGTCTCTGCATAAGCCTGCTTCCCATGCAGCTGCTTTGCTTGCGGCTTTCCTGCCCCACATCTGTTGGGCACTTGTATGCTTATAGTAATGAGTGACATCAAACTTTGGTACTTCTAGGGGTACTTTTCCTGGGGTCCAAATAGGATTGACTGCCATCCACTTCATAATCTCACTAACACAGAGAAAACTTTTACCTGACAGCTCCCCACAGCCAGGTGTTTCCAGTAAAGTTCTTTAGGGTCCAATTTTAAAAAGTTCTTCAGCACACTCTTAAATTTCACCTGTGCTTGTGTGCTTTGGATGAGAGTGATCCTCAAAGAAACAAGAAAGGAATTTAAGTGCTTAAAGTTACTTGCTAGACTTTTGTCTGTGGATTAATCTTCTCGAATATAATTCTTCCCCTGTCTTTTATTAAAGGTTCACGTATGTGTTCTCTATTCTTATCCTGTCCTTTGGAGTAGTCAGTGTTAGTCATACCAGGTACTGGCACAGATCTGTTAACCAGAACTCAGACTATTGCAGGGCACTGGAAAAGTCCAGAAGGACTAGAGACATCCTCTTATGTTCATTTCTGTACAAATTAGGGATTTTTTTTTTTTTTCCCCCAGATGATTTGAAATGGTGCTACAGGCAAACTATCCACCACTTCCAAACCAGACACCTTTAAGATTTCATGTTTTATGTGTGAACTGGCAGCGGCTGGGCTGGGTGAGGGGAGCTGCACCCAGTGGGGTGGGGCTCCAGTGGGTGCCATGCCTGGGGTGGCTGGGCTGCCTGTCTCCAGGGCTCTGGAGATCCAGGGCCCTGTGTGGGTACAGTTGGTCCTCCCCAGGTTCATAAGGGCACTCAGAGCTGCTAACAACAGCCAACACCCCTGTGAATGGGTGTTCCATGTTCATCCCTTGGTGTGGCTGTGGGCACACAAGATGGCGGCTGGTGTCACCTCGGGGCTGGAGCAGGCAGATCGTGAGGGACGAAATGGCTGGGCTGAGGTACTAGTGATCCCGGTGGCTCAGTACTAAGGGGGCCTTCTGTCTGAGAGCAGAGGAGAGCATGTGTGTGAGGAAGATTGTAATATCAGAATAATAACCTGATTTTTTTTTCTGCTTAAGGTCCAACCTCCATAATAGCAAATCAAGGTTTGTAGGGAGATTTAATATGTCTTGCTATACTATCAGGTGCAGTTGGAAGAACCACCAAGCTTTATGGTATATGAATATTTTTGCTTCAGAAAAGCACGTTCTCCTCAGGTTTCTGTCCTCTCCACAGTGTGGGGACTGCTGCTCCCCACAAGATGGCCAGGAGGTGCCTGCTGCTCTCCTTGTGAAGATGTGGCTTCCAACCCTTTGTACAGCGTACATACCAGTTAAAGCATTTGGTGACCAAATAGGCCCACTGAGTGATATTTTCCTTATCCCACTCCTAAAACTGTGCTTTTAATGCTGGGAATATTCAAGTTATTTGGGGATACCTGTGTACCCTAACTAATCTGTGGCATCCTGACAGACTGCAGACACCTGATATATCACTTTGCTCTCACTGAGTTCAATGGGGCTATTTAGGGGAGTAAGAAACACTTGCAAGGATGCAGTTTTCTAGATCAGGGTCTTCTCTTACGGATTTTGTCTAAGATGGGCTGTCCTGCTTGCTGCAAGTCTGTGGTGTTTTTTCCTTCCTTCTTTTAAAAATGTTGACAGAGAGCAAACACCTGTACTCAGAGTCCCTGCAATGGCTATGCCAGGGTGCCACACAAAATGGGCTCTGTGTACCTTTGTTTTGGATTTCTAGTGAAATCTAAGCAAAGTCTCAAATGAGAACTCACACATAATCAGGCAGGATAGGAGTTGGAAAAGATGGCATTTCATGCTGTGACACTTTGTTGCCTGAGAAGGCAGTAGGAAAGCCGTCAAAGAGAAAAAGCCTGACTAGTATATTCTAAAAGCCTGGTATGTGTAAAACTGAGTGTGGTGTATATATATAAAACTGAGTTGCTGAGGAGAGGGGCTCCAAAGAGGAGGATAGCGGCAGGGGACCCCCCTGAAAGCATCAAAAACCCGCGGTAAAACCGCAAGACGTGCAGGCTGAAGCTCAGGGAAGAGGGAGAGCCTCAAGGCGCCTGAGCGGGAAGAGTGAGGGGCTGCTAACGAGGATGGCGCTGAGTCAGAGTGGGCGGAGACTGGAGTGACGACGCCCCACGCCCCTCACGTACAAGAGCAGCCCCCGGGGAGCGCGGGCACACAGGGTGTGGCGCCTCAGAGCGTGAAGCGCGGCAGTTCGCGCAGGCAGGGCCAGCGGGCAGGGCGCAGTCCCTCTCTGGGGGTCGAGAATTTATCTGAGCTAGTTTCATTTTATCGTCCTCCACGCGTAGACTGAACCATGGTCTCCACTCGCGTCAAAAGCACCACCAGAAAGAACGTGGTGACCCAGACGGAGCTGCCACGCAAACATCCAGGTCCCGGGCTGCAGGGAGTGCCTGAGCCTGTCAGTCCTGCCGGAGGGCAGCAGTGATAACGCCTGTGTGCGATCAGCTGGATGACCTGCTCAGCCTGGTGGTGGAACTCAAACAAGAGGTGGAGAGATTAAGAAGTATTAGGGAGTGTGAAAGGGAAATTGATTGGTGGAGTGACACTCTGGCACCCCTAAAGCAACAGGAGCAAATGGAGGCTCCAAACGAGGCAGGTAATCCCTCATCCTCTTGCTACCAGGCAGAAGGAGGGGACCTAAGAGATGGGGGAGGCTGGAAGCAGGTCCCTGCTCAGGGAGGCAGGAAAATCCTCTCCTGACCTCCCTCACCCTCCATGGTGTCCCTTCACAATAGATTTGGGGCCCTGGAACCTTTGAATGAAGAAGAGAAGGAGGAAGAGAATGAGACAAACAAGGAGGAAGACCAAGGTCCACTGTTTCCCCCAGCATTCTCCTGGTGAAACTGGCTGCTTGAGGCTTGGATGAGCACACGCTTTGCTGGGTAAAAAAACTGGCTGGATGGCTGGGCCCAAAGAGTGGTGGTGAATGGAGTTAAATCCAGTTGGTGTCCGGTCATGAGTGGTGTCCCCAGGGCTCAGTTTTGGGGCCACTCCTGTTTAACATCTTCATTGATGATCTGGACGAGGGGATCGAGTGCACCCTCAGTAAGTTTGCAGATGACACCAAGTTGGGTGGGAGTGTTGATGTGCTCGAGGGTAGGGAGGCTCTGCAGAGAGACCTGGGCAGGCTGGAGCGATGGGCTGAGGCCAGCTGTAGGAGTTTCAATAAGGCCAAATGCCGGGTGCTGCACTTGGGCCACAACAACCCCCAGCAGTGCTACAGGCTTGGGGAGGAGTGGCTGGAGAGCTGCCAGTCAGAGAGGGACCTGGGGGTGTTGATTGACAGCCAGCTGAACATGAGCCAGCAGTGTGCCCAGGTGGCCAAGAAGGCCAATGGTATCCTGGCTTGCATCAGAAATAGCGTGGCCAGCAGGGACAGGGAAGGGATCTTACCCCTGTACTTGGCACTGGTGAGGCTGAACCTCAATGACTGTGTTCAGTTTTGGGTCCCTCACTACAAAAAGGACATTGAATGACTCGAGCGTGTCCAGAGAAGGGCAACGAAGCTGGTGAAGGGTCTGGAGCACATGTCGTATGAGGAGCGGGTGAGGGAACTGGGGTTGTTTAGTCTGGAGAAGAGGAGGCTGAGGGGAGACCTCGTCGCCCTCTACAACTACCTGAAAGGAGGTTGCAGAGAGCTGGAGATGAGTCTCTTTAACCAAGTAACAAGTGATAGGACAAGAGGTAATGGCCTCAAGTTGTGCCAGGGAAGGTTTAGACTAGATATGAGGAAGCATTTCTTTACAGAACAGGTTGTTGGGTGTTGGAATGGGCTGCCCAGGGAGGTGGTGGAGTCCCCATCCCTCGCGGGGTTTAAGAGTAGGGTTGACATAGTGCTTAGGGATATGGTGTAGTTGGGAACTATCAGTGCTAGGTTAACGGTTGGACTAGATGATTTTCAAGGTCTTTTCCAACCTAGATGATTCTGTGTGATTCTGTGATATAAAAGCCTGGCTGTGGTTTATGCTGGCCCTTCTGCAGGGTGGGCTGTAACAGCACAATCTAGTTCCAGCCAAGCTTTCCATGCTTGCTCACCAAACTTATTAATTATTGAGCAAAACCCTGTAACAGGTGTGTTTGATCTTCTTCCCTGCTGTAGGGAGAAAGTTCCTTTAGTCAGCTGAATCTAGGAAACTTGCATCTGAAAGATTTCCTATGTTCTCAGTTCAAAGGGTGCTTGAACAAGGTCACATCTCCTCTGCTGTGGAACTATTTTAGGGAAAGAGTGCTACTTAAAATCAAAGTACTTTATTTATGTAAATCTATTTTACTATTGCACATTAAGGAAGCAGTTAACCTTAAGTCGTCCTTGTACTTGAAGAACTACTGTTAAGCTTTTTTTGACTTGTGAGCTCTTACAAGTTTTAAGCACATATTTACAGAATTTGTTCTTGAGAGGAATGCAAGCAACCTGCCAGTCATTCCTGGATGACAGGGGCCTGTCACTAAATGGCACTTCCTCTTTGAGGGAGTGGGAAGGAAAAAGAAAACATCTAGCAATGCCTTTCTCCTCCTTGAAGCAATCCTTCCAGTCAGCAATGACTGTGTTCCAGCAATGGAAGACATTGGCAGGCAGCAGGGTGAGCTGTGGTTATTGAAAAATAGGCTGAAGTAGCAGCAGCTGGCAGCCTGAAGAATCTCTGACAGTGTGATGATAACCTGCCTAGTACTGTCATCCTCTGAGCTCAGCAGGACCAGAAAAAATCCTGATGACCTAGGGACGATATAGAAAAGTTGTGGGTTTTTTCTCCTTTACCAAGGAATGATTATTTTCTTGCAGCATGAAGGATTGTTTTAGCGTTTGCAGAAATAAAGCCAGAGCACCTTGACTGGCCGCTAAGGACAACCTGACCTAAGTGTTACAGTTTCATTTTCAGTGGAAAAAGAGAAATAATTGGCTCGAGCATCATGTTTCTTTCAGAAATCCTATTGCTACAGCAAATACTTATCTCTAAGGGGAAGGAGTTTTGTTGTAATGTGTGAGTTTGGCAGTGCGCTGGCAGTTAGTTTCAGTTTGGTAAAGTGAGTAGATGATCTGCAATGTAACTGGGAAAAGATCAGATGAAATCCTAAATGGGAACTGGATGATTCCTAGGTACAGAAGCAGGCCATTTTCCCAAGTGATACAGAGCTCTGAAGATACAGAGTCAACAGGGACGACTGTTCCCATCTGACAGGTCAGATAATTCTGCAGTCACCATAAGCGCTACTGCAGGGTGCCTAATTGCTATTTAAATGAATATCTGAACTTCACAGTTGTGAAGAAGCCAGTGTTTTAGTCTGGGTTGAAGGCCTTTTAGCCTGTCTCTGATAGTGTTTGGCTGGCATTTTGGAGAGTAGCATTATTGACTGTCCAAATGAATTATTCCATGCAGCCAGACTGAAGCTAAATAGGCCCCAGTTGTCCCTTCTGGAAAGAACATGTGCCAAAAGGAGGGCTACTGTGGTGGTCATTGAGAGATGAAGATGGCAGACAAACTCATTTCAGCATTTGGTCTGCAGATAAGACACCAATTTGTATTTAGATCTTGAAAAATGAATTGAGCCTGTTTTTTTTTTTTTTTTTCTGCTGAGTGGGGGAAGTGCACCGAGGAGATTTATATATGCATACACACAGAACTGATAAGTTTCTGGGGCTAATCCCAAGTACAGGATATTGTCCTGCAAATAGATAAAGATGGATGTGTATGGCAGAGCTCCAGATCTGGAGAAGCTTGCCTATCTGCACTAGGTGTGGGTCTGAATCAAAGTGTTGGAATGAAAGTCATCCTCTTTGGAATTGTGGGCAACTTTTAAATCCTGGAACCAAGCCTTGTAGTTCAACTTAGTCCAATGCTTTGCTCAGACAACCATTATTTCTCATTAGCAGCTACCTAAAAATGCTCTGGAAGCTGTCCTATATGAATATAATAGAGTAAAATACAGTCTTAGTATTTATACAATGCCAAGTATTAATTAACATGAAAGATACCAGCAATTGACTGAACCCTCTGCAAGTAATTTTATTAACATGTTTAATCCTTATTACTGACATATTATAATTATTTGGGTACATGTTTTCCTAGCACACTTAACACTTTCAAGTTTATTCCTAGGGTTTAGCTTATCTCTACTGTAAAGGAAACAGTGGAGCCTGAACTCTAGTTTTCCAACCTCTGGCTAAGCCTCCAAGCACTTCATTTAGAAGGAGCTGCTGTAAAGGAATGGCAGCACGGAGACCGTCACCAGGGATCTCTTGAGTGCAGGCATGCATTTGGAGCTAGGAAGGGAGGCTAGTGTTTCCCAAATTAAACTGAATCCTGTTTGAAGGTGTGCATCTGACTCATTGGAGCCTTTGAAAAATCCCATGAGGTATCTGCTTCAAATTGTTTTTAGCCAGATTTGATTTTCCAGTGACATGCTTGATTAAAATTTGCATGATGGAATGAATGTGTTCTTGGCTACCTGATGAAAACCGTGATTATATATAAGGCTGTAGTCATGGTACAGCACACATTTGAGCTACAAGTTTGAGATACTGTGGCATATGAGCCAGTTTGACATTAAATTATGTTTTCAAATGGCATAATTCCTTTTACAGGCCCCCCACCCCAATCCTTAGATGCATGGATGGATGGAAGGCTTCACTGAGCGCTTTATCGGCCTACTGGCATTCTCTGAATGGTGGCTGATAATACGTGATGACCTTCCAGTGATAAGAGTTGCAAAGAAGGTAATTTGACTTGCAAGGACAAGGACAAAATATACAAATCATATTAGAGATAAAGAAGTCCTCAGGCTTATGATGACAGTGTGTTTGTTGTACATGATGTTATCACAAGATCCTGTAGCTAGTTTATCTTGCAGTCTAATACACAGACTAGACATGCCAGTTTTAAAAACAACTCCAAATCAAAAGAGCTTGAGAGAATTAATTTTGCCATGTGCTTTTTTCTTTTGAGTGAAAACAGCAGTAAGGGCTAAAACAGAGTTGTGCACACACTCTGTTGGCAACTGGTGCCTTCTGTCTGTTGGCTTTTTGTACTTTTTTGATGTTGATGCACAACCAGCATTAGGTCAGAGGATAAAGTACAGGTTTGCTGGAATCTCAGCAATGAACTGGAACTGGTGGAGCACCAACATCTTACACGTGCTCACAACTTTGCATGTACATTGGTTTGTGTCATGTTAAATCAGTTTATATTCCTATCGATTTTTGTAGTGGCTTTGAATACCCTTGACAGGATAAGATTTTATTCATCAGGTCTTCTCTAAGTGACTTTGGTAGTGTGCTGCTGGGTTGGATGTGCTCTAAAAGCAAACTATGAGGCTCAGTCAGATACTTCTATTCCAAATTTCAAACAGTTACAAGCAATAAATGATACCTTTGAAAGTGTGCAGCTTTACGAATTCATGTGTAGTCCTTGTAATAAATGTTAAGAGTTACACAGCAACAGGAGAATAATACTTTAATTCTGGAATAGTGTCTTGTTAATCTGAGGAGTGAATAGGAGTGGAGGAAAGAAATGAAAAAATGAGTTCAGTTCTTGAAGCAATGTTTGATTAATTGGTGGGGAGATAAAAAACAAACCACCAGACCCAAAAACCTGCAGAGCTGTAAAGTTTGTCTGTGCAGGCAAATAATTAATTTTCATCCTACCAAATAAGTTTTGATTTCCAGTAATTATAGGAAAACCAGAAATGTTTCTTCTAGGAATTGTTTTTTTCCCATTACTCTATTAGCTGAGAATATTTACTAATGGCTAAATATAATGAATATTACTTTTCACTATCTCTATTTTTCTTTAAATGGAGCTTGCTGAAGGCACTTCAAATCCCTCCCAATTACGGTATCATACAGTTATTGTAAAACTTGTAATTAGACATGATGCTTTTCTTGTTCTGCACTAAAAAGCTTGCTTTGCTAATATTGTGTGATTTCCCCAGTCACCTCTTCAGTGACAAATGTTTATTACCACAAACACTGTAAAGTGTGTGGCAGAGAAGTTAAAGGAGTTGAATTCTGTTGTGCAGGGGGGTGCTAGCAAAGCATTGAATGGACTAGTTGGCTGATATACAAAGTGTTGGTCTTTGTTATCGCCAGTGGTGAAAACCAAGCATTGTGCTGAGGAGTTAGTTATACCAGTTGTGTGTTAATGGTAGCAAGGCTGGAACAAAGTGTTGCATGTCTCCTCGCAGTGGTGTGGCTCTTGGGCTTGTCTCTGTCCCCTTCTCCAGTAGTATGGTTGCTGTTGAATGCTACCTCCCTGCAGCTTTCCTGGGGTGATGCAGTCTAAGCTCCCACTGCTACCTGAAGTAGTTAGCTGGCTCTAAGTCTCGATGGAGCACACGGGGTATCACTTGAACTGTCATGTGTGGGAATGAGCAGTGCAGTAAATGTTCTGGACGTGGTTGCAACATGAGACCTACTGGGCGCTGAGGTGTCCCTGACAAATAAGTTGATTGCTTTCAGGGAGAAAAGAGTCAACTGTATTGCAGGGAGCTTGAGAACACTTCAAGCTTGATGGCAAACATAAAGCCTTGTGATTTAAAGTGTATTTTATCTTATAAATGACAAAACTTACTGGAAAATTCAGGCTGCAAATGTTAAGATTTGTCTCTTCTGAATGCAATTGCCTGATTGAGGAGGCAGCATGAACCACTTTACAACTACTTAGGTAGGTGTAAGAATGACAAGATTGGGAAAGAAACCACTAATAAACTTACTTAATAGCCAAAGTATGAGTGTTTCTAGAACATTAGGAAGTCATTGCTCTCTGGAGGGCTGTGCACTCCTCTGGTATCAGCCAGCCTGGCTCTGCTGAATGTGCGTGTGTCAAGGTCTGGCCTGTGCTCAGCACCACTCTTGGTGGAGGGTGGTTGAGCAGCAAGCTCCACGGGAAGCAGAGTGTGCAACTGCGAGCTGTGTACTCTTCCTGACAACTTGGTTTTAACTCAGATGGAATAGGTAATGAAAAGTGTCTCCATATCACTGAGTATTATTAGAGCTGTGCTATATCTGAACAGCTGTGAAGAATTAGTAATGGTAAAATTATAGGTAAATTGAAAGGAAATTTATATACTGCTTCAGCAAAGTTGGCTTTAGGGTAAAGTAAAACCCTGAAGGCATATCAATGAAAAATATTAAGGGTGTCAGGTGGTGGATAGTAATTTAAATAAAATTAGCCTAACAACCTAAAATACTTAGAATAATAAACATCTCTAGCCACAAGAGGCTCATTTTACTTAATTCAGAAATATTAAGCAGTCTGTATAATCATACTTGAACACATGATGAAGAATAGGTATGGAAATGAGAATACTACATTTGCAAAGTCTACTGAATTACAGAGTCAGAAGTGTACATCAATACCTAATATCAACTTTTTCTCATTAAACACTGCAGCCTTTTGCTATCTTCAGCTAGAAATTATATTGGCCACAAAATGGAGTAAGACACTTGCTTAAATTTGCCAATAATAAAAGCAAAAGTAGTAATATGGCAGATGTGGATAATAGAGTACAACAGACCCCCTCCTCACTGTACAACCATAATCCTTGGTCTGGCTGTTGGTGACCTGCTGCCTATGGGATGGTATAAAAGAAACTAAGCAAAATGTATCGATTGTCTCTGGACATGGGATTATGTCAAGAGAAAAGAAAGCTGTGCTGATGGCTTGTAATTCTCCTTAGTTATCTTTTTAGTTGCTTGCCATGGGGGTAGGGGGTTGGGGTGGAGTCATGTTTCACACAGGTAGTTTTCCGTAGATGGTAGGCTAATTTTCCTGAAAAATGTTGGTATGTGGTGATGTCCAAGTAGTTTCTGTGCACAGGTTCGATATGGAAAAGATGTCCTTCCAATTAAATAAATAGCCTAGGTTAGCTCAATCCTCAGATCTATGAGTCTTCTTTATTCTAAAAGCTAGAAAAACAATTCTACATTTGTAAAATAATCATTAATGTCCTCTTTTCTCATCTTTAGTGCATTTAGATGACAAACTCTTCTCTTAGTATATAAATGGTCCTTATGGCATTGCATCCTAATTTTTATGGGGGACTTCAGAAAGTACAGATGAACTATTTACCATTCCCATTCAACTCTTTTATGAGACTTACAGGACAGTCTTTAGTAACTATCCAGTGTGTAAAGCCAGAGAGTGATAAGATCTTCTTGATTAAGTAATAATTATGGTGTCAGTCCCAACAGGTGGGATTATCAGGTGAAAGACAGGCATGATTTCAGGTACCCATTGGTGAAAAAACCTCCTGGCTGCTGAAATCAAGCATGGCATTATTTCCTGACAATGAGAGCACTGGTATAAGGTGATGATGGCTTCTGTAGATTCCTGGGGCTGTCTTTTTACTTAAGCAATAGTTGGCCTAGAAATCTGATTCCTGTGTAAATTTTCTTACAGTTTCAGGCACTGTGCTAATGAAATGGTGGAGATTTAAAGAAAAGCTATAAAAGACAATGAATGTCTGATTCTGTTAGCATTTCACTTCAAAACTGTGCTATTACCCTGACTTGAATCTTCCAGTCATCCATGTTTACTACATGTTGGTTTTGGGGGAATGACTTTAGTGCATGTGATAGTTCAGATATCTCCAGAATAAATCAAGAAGCTCCACTGTAGGTGCACTCCAACTGCTGATGCAGGTGGCCTTTGAAGATATCTGCAGGACATCTTCAAAACACACATGGTAGAAACATATAACATAGGGGACCAGACTAAGTCTAGTACAAAGTTAAAAAAGCCTTGTATTTTATAAAGTGTCAATGCAAGCGCCCTAGCACCAACTGCTTCAGTTACTGATTGCCTATTGAAGCCCTGAATTCTAGAAATTCACATGAAAGGTTATCTTAATACTAGAGGAGACATAAAACCCAGACTGCACTGAAATTAGTAGCAATGCTTTTATTCATTGAAGTAGGGCTAGGTGTTTTCTCACTGCCAGTAATTAGTTACAATGTGAAATTTGTTACTGCAGTATTAGATATGATGTCAGATGCAATGCAGCATCACCCCCACCAACAGGTCTGAGCATCTTACTGAGGAATAAGAGTCCCAAACCACTGTATGGACATGCTCTATTAACAGGTTTTACTGAAAACATACCAAATAATTAGCCTGCTTCCTAAACAGCAGGCATTTATTGAGTGCCAGCAATGATCTGATCCCTCAGTAAATAATAACCAATCTATCTGAAATAGTTTTATTGTGTTAATCGGCCTCAAACAGTTAAGGGTTACCCTAGCAGAAGTTCATGCAGGGACTTAAAATGGGAGCTGTGAATGCAGAAGAGGAGGATTGTTAAGAAAAGTAATTAATGTTATTGAAAATAGAATTTGTTCCTGTGACGTGGGAGTGCTGATTGAACACGAGCTCAACTTACATTTCAATGTGTAATAGATTTTTTTTTTTAATAACGCTGCAGGTGAATTGTGATCAAAAAGAGAGAATCACTAGAGTAGAGATTTTTTTGAATGTTTTATTTATAGCAGCCTAGGAAGGATGCGGAGTGGGTTCTATGTGAAATAGCTGTTCTGCAGTACACTTATGAAGTCATGAAAGAAAAAACCTCTAAATTGATGTTAAAATTAAATAATGTCTGCTTGATGTTAGTAATTTTAAAAATGTCATGTTTTAAACTAACAGCTTAGCTTTGACATCTAAACTTTATTATTAAATTTCCTTTTTTACAGCTGGCAATAGAATTTTTTACATCAAATCAAGACATTTAAGAAAAATGTATTTCTAAGCCTTAGTTATCTTTTGGAGTCCTGAAAAGTATGGATGCACTTTGTTCTTAATATGCATACATGGACACTGTAAAATGAATATACTAGATGCTTGCATTTATACATGAACTACTGCAGCTGTGAATTGTTCGTAAGTCTTCTCTTGCAATCTATGTAACCTTCACCTGTTTTCCTAAGCCATTTTTTTTATTTTATTGTGGAGGTAGGGGAAGAACAATGGCACAATCTTCCCATTTCTTTCCTAAACATTACACATATGTATGTGCAAATAAGTACTGCCTAACTCTTCAGTATCACAGTAGGCTTGTAACACTGATTGTCCAATATTGATCCCAAGCTTTCAGTATCAGGAGACATTGCCAAGTCTTTATGAATGGGGAGCTTTCAGGCAGTGTTAACTTTAAGATGCTCAGGTGAGGGGAAAAATTGTAACAGATAAACAGACCCTTATGAATGTGCAGAGTGGTTGGATCTGCTGAGGCTTAATGAAGGGAAGGTATTCATGCCACTATTATTGATAAAAAAAATTTTGGTCAGCTGAAGCTGCTTAACTTTTTGCTGGGGTCAGGAAGGAAAAAACGGAAGTTAAAAGTATAATATTTAGATTCTTCACTTGCAAAGACTTAATTTCAAAATGCTCTACCTTTATTTAAATAAGGGTAAAATAACACTATGTTGCTGTAAGTAAACACTTTTATTTTTGTTCTGCCAGTAACCAAAAAATCAATTTGCTTGTACAGCCTTGCTGTGGAGTAGTGTGACATATTTTTTTTGACTTGCTTTCCTGAGTGTAAATGCATTTTAATTCTATTTCACTTTAAAATTCTTCCATCTCTCAGGGTTTTTCCTCCTAGCTTTTTATGTACATTATTTGAGTTACATGGGCAAGATAAGAATGCTGCTCATTGAAAAGTGTGACAGGCTGGCGTTAACCTGTCCAGAATTCATGTCTGATGGAGCAGATACTGTTTAGATGAATTATATATCCAGACTCTAAAAGGTTTTCAACAGTAAACCAAAGCCCTTTATGCTTCTTTAACAATAATGTATGAGATCAAATCCTTGTACACAGAGGCACTAGTTAGTGTTACACAAGCACATCTGCCTTTTGGCAGAATGGAACAAGCTGTTCTTGTTGCTTAAACCATGGTTTCTAGATTGGAGTCATATTAGTTTTGTGTTTTCCTTGTGGGATATTAAAAATCCATCAACACATCAGCAATACCTGACACTGACAGAAGGCTCATTCACTGCATCTATCTGCAGCAGTGACTTTCTATGGCCAACAGTTAAGTGGGTGTTTCCTCTCCCTTGCTGTGTGAGCTGGCACAGGCAGGACGCAGGAACAACCACAAACCACGGATGAAATGCAAAGAGTAAATTCATTCTTGTTACCTTGCGACCTGGGGGATCTCCACAGCAGCACCCAGGCAGAGGCGTGCAAGCGGGGATGCAGGCACTGTGGAGCTTGGTCGTTGCTAGCCAGAAGGAGAAGAAAGAAAAGATCTTGATCCTCCTGCTTTCACCTGTATGTATCAGGGATTTTTGCAGGTGTAGTTTTCCACTGTTGTTTGTTTCTCACAGCAGGGCAGGAATCTCAAGGATGTTCAATCAGGTGCCTCTGAGTCTATCACAGGCCTATGTTATCTGAACGGAGGTGTTCTACCTGTCAAGCACACAAAGCTAAACAACAATTAGTATGATATATGTGTTTTTCAACACTCTAGCTGCAAGTCCCTTGAGCATGTTTACAATCGTCCTCGACAATCTTCTGTTGTATTCCCACACTTGCTACATTTGCCTTCCTTTGACCTGGCCCTGTCTTTGGCTGTGGAGGAACTGGTATTATTGGTGGTTCAGCACTGGTCTGGCTGTGGGAGGAGAGACTGTATGAAAGAGACTGTTCCTGATGGCAAACCAAAAACCCTGGTCCATGGAGACCTAGATTAGGTTTTTGGATTGTTCCTTGACAGACAGGTGCTCTCTGACCCTAGTTTCAGTTCAGGCCCATCTGTACTTTAAGTAACTTATCCTCTAAGACAGTGTGCATGGATTCCAGGGTGTATGAAGGAGAGTGTTAGGAAAAGACTAAGTTCATTTGGAGATGGAAAGCAGTGCTGGGATAACTTGCAGAACACGTTGCTGTTAGTGTGTTTGCTGCTCTTGTGGATTTTTATTTTCTGTTAAACTGCACTAGATGGCAGTGGAAGTGAAAGGGATTGCCTGGGGTGATTGCCAGCTTCTGCTTCCGAACCTAACAGGGGCTGTAGACAGAGCTGTCTAGGACTGGCTGTGGAAAAGCTGGCCACCCTCTTCGTGCTTTTGGACCCTGAACTATACTGGTCAGGCAGAGGACTACTAGTGGTCCTGGGTGGAGGGCGGAGAGTCTGGGTCACAACTAGATGCCCAGCCAGAGACCTAGCTGGGAGTAGGCAGCCCTCAGTGAGGGGCTGTGAGGCTGAGCAGCAGGGGAACAGGCCAGATCCCCACAAAAGGGGCAGAATGGTGTGGAATGGAGCTGTTAAAAAGGGCTTTTTTTAGGTGTTGGCTCAGGAATTGCCTGCGATTTTTTTTTTTCATGTGTTGGTATTGAACAATCCTTAGCACAGCCCTGCTAGTGATCACTAGCTTGTGACTGAACTACATCCTTGAGCCTTTTGAAAGCTGTTTGTTTCCGTATCTCTGACAGTGTTCTTGCTGTTCATCTTGGAAGCCTGCATGTCTTCTGTAGCTAAGCTTTTTCTCTTGCCAAAGCCCACTGGCAGAAGGCCAGAGCTCTAACCTACCTTCACCCAATTGATCTCTAAGTCCCAGTGGAAGGAAGTGGTGTTCAAGGCTAACCCTGGGGGTTTAGCAGAAGATATGTCCTGCTGATATACCTGAGTTTTTGGCCTGCAGGGTAGAGTACAGCCATCAGCTCTGTGGGAAGCCAGCTTGTTTTTCCTGAGGATCTGGGGCAATCAGGTTTGTGATAAGCTTATTTTCTTAATTGTTCATATCCACCAAATTGAAGGTGCTTGTCCTGTTCCTAGAGCCCATCAATGGATGGGACCCCTGATAACTCCCGATGTGCTGTGAAGTGTAGGTGGCTGAGGTTTTGGCCAGGATAGTTTTCAACATGCAAATTGAATGAACGGGTTGTAGACAACATGTTTGTGGATCAGCCTGTGTGTGTGAAACTCCCACTAGGAAATAAGAGATGGAGTGCTAGTCTACAAGGAGGGAGTGATGGGGAGTGAATCACAGGAGACACACTTGTCTATCTTATTCAGGAAGAGGTTGAGAATGGCAAACTGAAACAGAGATGGCAAGTGTAAAGTGGAACTGTCATAACTTTTTTGTTGTCTTCTGCATATCATCAAGGGTGGAATTTCCCCTGTTGCAGATGGTAAGGGGAAAAAAAACCAAACCCTGGGCTCTCTTGTTGAATCTGAACTCCAGGAAGACAGTTGTTGCTTCATGAATTTGGCCCAGTGAATGTCACATTAGCACATACAGAGCACAAAATGCCCTTTCTGAAAATTTCTATTGATTTTTATGACAAATGAAATATCGCAGAGTATGAACACAAATGCATTATTACCCTTCTGCAGAGATGTTAAAAATTCTGTATAATACTAGTGGGACAGCTACTGCAAGGGGACTGGTCAAGCCATTTAAGCATGGGGGGCTTGATGGTAAATCTCAGACAGGAGAGTTTCAGGATTAAGATCTTTGATTCACCTGGGCTCAGGTTGCTCATTCTGAATGCACACCGAATAATTCTTCTGCTTTGCCGCTTTTCATGACGAAGGCACAGTTGATGTTGAGTGATTTTAGGTGTGCATAATTCAAAGATAAGTTATGTGGCATTTGTGTCCTTAATGCTGATTAAGAGTTTTGCCCTGTGTAATTTCATACTAATAATGAAGTACTCCTGTAATGATACAACATTGCCAGGTATCCTTATCAGTGAGGATAGGATTTAATTTTTGTGTTACGGTCTAGACAAGTGGTCTGTGTGGTGGCTGGGGAACTGGCTGACAGGCTGCACCCAGAGGGCGGTGGGAAATATCTCCTTTTCAAACTGGCAACCTGCCACAAGGGGAGTCCCCCAGGACTCAATATTGGGCTCAACACTGTTTAGTATCTTCATAAGTGATCTGGGTGATGGGATCAGGTGTACCCTGATGAAGTTTGCTGATGATACCAAACTGAGTGGGGAAGTGGACACTTCAGAAGGGAGAGCCACCCTGCAGGAAGACCTGGCTGGGCTGGAAGATGGGACTAACAAGAACCTTATGAAGGTCAACAAGGACAAGTGTAAGGTCTTACACCTGGGAAAACATCATCTGGGAGTGCAGCACAGGCTGGGATCTGTGGAAAGGGACCGGGGGTCCTGGTGGACAAGGAGCTCGATAGGAGTGACCAGGGTGCTGCAGCAGCAAAGAAAGCCAACAGGATGCTGGGCTGGATCAACAATGACATCACCAGCAGAGATAAAGAAGTCATTATCCCACTCTGCTCAGCACTTGTCAGGCCACACCTGGAACATCGTGTTCAGTTTTGGTCGCCGCTATGCAAGAAAACTGTGGCCAGGCTGGAGAGGGTCCAGAGGAGGGCCACAAAGATGATCAAGGGACTGGGAAGCCTGCCATGTGAGGAAAGGCTGAGAGAACTGGGTCTGTTCAGCCTTGAGAAGAGAAGGTTTAGGGGAGACCTTGTCACCATGTTCCAGTATTTAATGGGTGACTACAAAGAAGATGGAGACTCCCTACAAGTTATTCCTGAGGAGATTCCGATTGGACAGAAGAGGAAAATTTTTCACAATTAACCACTGGAATAATCTCCCCAAGGAAGTTGTGGATTCCCCAACATTGGAGGCCGTTAAGATTCGGCTGGACAGGGTGCTGGGCCACCTTGTCTAAACTGTGCTTTTGCCAAGAAAGGTTGGACCAGATGATCCTTGGGGTCCCTTCCAACCTGGGATTCTAGGATTCATAAAGCTGCATGTACACTGACTATACACGTACTATACACTGAGGCCTGTTCTTCTCCCTCCTCCTCACACCATGCCTTTCTGCTGTGCAGTTCCTCAGGGTGCTAGGTCTGACTGAATATATTGCTGTCACTGTAGAAGGTGTACAGCCTTGCTGAGACTGAGGTCACTGTTGCAGGCAAACATGATCTAGCAGAACCTGACTGGTCTCACTCGCCTTAAAGAAACTGAACTTCTCTAATCTGCATTTCATCCCTGCAGTGTATGGGTCTGGCAGTGACTCCAGAGACACAGCAGATGTGCCTGCCTCAGGTTTGATGGGGAGGAAGAAAATTGGGAGGGAATATGCAAGACAGAACTGAATAGTTGGGCCTAGAATGCAATACAGCCAAAGACTGAGAGCTTTCTGTCCCCAGCAGAGATTGCTGCGTTGTTAGTACTGCACCCAGCACAGTCCCATTTGGAAGCTTAATTCAGTTCATGCGGTTCTGTATAAAGGTTGTGTCTCTGCAGTAATTCATGGGTGTTCTCTCAGCAGCAGTGATCTCTTTAAACTCAGGTGAACAAGGTGTTTAAGAGGGGAGAGAGATGCAAAAGAGAAGACAGTGATTGTCAAACAAGCCCTTTTGTGATCATTTACTCCTTCTATTACAGCCTTTTAAAAATGTAATATCTACTTTCTAGAGCTGTTTTCTTCTCCTCTCTGGATAGGACCAGAAACTTTCTTTTAAAACATAAATCAACAATAAAATACAATGTGTTGTGTGACAGGGCTGAACTCACAATGAAAAATGGGAGTAGTCCTGCTAAATCTAAACCATCTGTAAAAAAAAAAAAACAAACCAACAAAAAAACCAAAAAACAAACACCCCACCCCCCCACCCCCCCCCAAAAAAAAAACCAGCCACAAAAAACCCAACCCCAAAAACAATGAAAGATTTACTTGCTACAGACTTTAAGTGTTAATCTTGTTTTAGTGGTTATGCTTATGCAGTAGTAATAGGAGGGGCAAACTGCTGGACCAACTGGGATCTGCAAGATATAAGCATATGCCAGCATGTTCAGTTGAGCAGATGCAAGAAGTATTGGACTAGATGCTTCAGATATTTTTCTGGGAGAAACAGTTTGAACCCTCATGTTAAAAATGAGTCAAGGTGCCTGTGTTAACTTTAAAATGCCTTAATCCCACATTTATGGGATGTTTTTTTCCATGGGTCAGTGCAAACCAAGAAACATTTTTCGGAAGCTATATGTTATCTGAGCTGCTAAACAAATAAACAAAACTAACGAAAAAAACCTTAGTTCTGCAATTCCTCTGCCTATTAAAGCAGATTATCCACTTCTGGTAGTGAAGAATTTCACATGTAATGAAATCTGAGCCTTACTTTTAATACTAAATCTTACGAATCATGCAGCTGAAGCCTCTATCCACCTCAAGCTTTTCTAGGTCAACAACACAGAGGTTTTATCTATAGCACATATATGGTGACTATTCTAGCACCCTCTTTATCTTCCAGGACTGTCATGTGAAATTTGTGCTTGTTGGATCACAATGATGGTAAACTTCACAAAAGTGGAGGTGAAACCTTCAGGGAGCTTTGCAAAAGTGTAAAAGCTGTGTATGGATATGAGTGTCTTCTTTTGGTCTCTTGGTTAAAGACAAGAGACAGACTTGGGGCCTCTGGCCAAGGCAAGGCTTTCTTTCACTGCAAAAAGGAAGATGTTAGTGTAGGAAGGAGATCCTTCCCTTCAGGATATTGTAACTGACTGCTGGCCAGGTCTAAAGGGATGTGACAAATGGAGCCACGACCGGTGGTTCTGCACGGAGAATCCAGCCTTGCTTTCCATTTTAGGGTTACAGAGCCACTGGTTTGTTTTGAATTGGATCCTGTGAGCGACTGTAACCTCTTGTATTCCTGGGACATGGCCTTCAAATCTGACCAAGTGTTACAATTCCCATAACCCATTATTCCTGCAGCATGGAAGGAGTTTTCATGCGTTCTCTGATTATTTTAAGGACTGGAAGGACAAGAAGAGACACTTCACTGGTTATGTTGCTAAGCCATTATATTTGTTTTTCTTGTCATGGCCAATGTGTTCTGTTTACCTACTTTTGTCTTCACTTTGTTCTTATACCACATCTATACTGTCATATATATGTAAGCAAAGTATTTAATTTTAAAACTCTTTGTTACAAATATTTCCCTTCAACTTTCTTTTCTCTTCCCAAGGCTATGGAAATCTATAGCATATTCTCCATAAGACCTTTTGTTCTTGTAAGATGAGTTATACTTTGGCTTTGGACACATCACTGTTGTCTTTTTAATTTGAAGCCCAGCAGCAGAATTTTCCTCAAGACTTCATCTGGAGTATTTTATTTTTCTGAAGTGCTGCAAGACAAAGTTCTGGTAATCAATCTTGGATACAAGCACAGGATTTAAAGTTTAGCTAGCAGAGAAAATGAGAAATAGCTAGTTCTTGCAGTATTTTAGGTTTTAATACGGTAATAGATGAGAGGTTGACTAAAAGTTAAATAGGTGTAACTACACACATATGCTTGGGTTTATACATGTGCATACATGTGTGACCTTTTATGTGTTGTCCAGTATGTGACAATCACAGCTCTGCTGTTGCAAGGTGGTCTGTGGACAAAACCCATCAAGTACTGCAGTTCTAGAGCAAAAGAAAGCATTTGTAGGTGCTGTCAAAGACATCTTTCCCTGGACTGGTTGCTGTATCCTGAGGTGTGAGACCAGGACTCGCTAATAACCTTCGCATGAATAGTGACCAAGGAGCCTGGAGGAACACTGGCTGCATGTGAATGCACATCCTGCCTTCAGGCCCTTTATTCTATACCCTGAATTCTCTCTTGATTCCTGACATGGGAACACCTACATTCTTCCTACACACAAGTAACCCATGTCTGTTGTTCTCTTATCCTGCCTTCTCTACATTATATGAGCTTTTTGGGGGGATTTGTCACAGCTTGGTCTTAATTTCAATAACTGAAAACTGTGAATGAAACCTTCCTTTTAAATAGGAATGCGTTATACAGAAACATATACTAATTTTATTGCTAGACATGTGTTTAAGGGATAGGATTGAAACATGTAGTTAAATGTTTTGGCAGAGGCTTCCCATGTGTATAAGTTGAGAATTCAGATTTCAGAAGCAGGACTGTGAGGTTTGATCTCACCATGTGTCACAACAGGCATACAGACAGCAACATTTGTATCCATGGATGATGTTTGGGAGTTTTGTCACAGGAATTGGTGAAGCTGGGATCTCATACCCCACAAACTGCTGGGCTTACAACACTGGAACAAGTGTTTGCATACCTAGGTAAAGTCATGGGAAGAGCTTGAGAAATTCTGGAGATGGTTGCTTATGTGTGTCTGAGTTGACTTGAGTTCTTAGTGGATTAAGAGTTACTGCCCTGGAACAAAATTAGGTTACTCAGTGAAAACAGGGGAGAGACTGCTGTTTTTTCATGGCTTTTGTGCATTCTAGTGTTCTTTCTTTGGCACATTGACGCCCAGCAAAATATAATTCTTGACTCTTTCTTTTGGTCTGAGCCTCTACATCTAGTTTCCAAGCATGCTGTGTGGACTGCTGTATATACTGACAGAGCTAAGTCACCAACTCAGTAATTTTTGTGAAACCATCTCCTTGCTAAGAAGGAGCTGTTGGTGGCCTGAGTCTATCTTTTTGAAGGGCAGGTGTTACCTAACTACTTGGCTCCAATTTCTGAAAAGATGTTTCATGGTGCAGCACTCAAAATGATCAGACACAAAAGACAAACCTCTGTTCTTCCTGTATGTTCTTCCTGTACACTAAAAGTTTTATTGTGATTCTATCACTACACAAAACCAGTGCATCTCTGAGAACAGTATGCTGCTTGCTGAAAGTTTAAATACTTCAGGGAAATGCATTAAAACAGTAGTTTATTCCCAGAAATGCCAACAAGCCTGTTGTTAATCAACTGTGTATGCCCAGGTGTTCTTCCTGCACATCTCAAGACAGTTTCCAAGATTTATTGTGCAACAGATGTTAAACTTCATGCTCTTTAGTTTTCTGGGGTGTTTCTTGACCCTTTTCTAAATAATGGAGACTTTTGCCATCTTCCTGTTCTGTTTATAAAGAAATCAAAAGACACACACCAGAAAACTCTACTGGAAGTTCAACAGCTGTCAGAACACTGGAAAGAGATAGTTTTGAAAAGGGTATGTTACAGAGTGACAGTCTGCTGAATATTCAAGTGTACTCCACATACCTTGTCGTTCAACTTTTCTATCTTCAAGGAGCAATTAAGATTATTCACTATATACAGTCTTATTTTTTCAGAAGCTGCTTTGTAATAATTGCATAGTCTACCACACTTTATTGCTGTTACTTACAGTTGACATAAGAAAAGTTTTAATGGCTTGCAGCCTATGCTTCTCCAAGTCGGGGATAAGGCAAGAGAACAGGGAAGAGGTAATTATGAGCAAAAAGTAGGTTATTATTAAATTAATAGGCCCTGGTTTGACATTTCAGCATGGTATAATTGCTATACAGGGTTATTGTATGCTTTCTCTCAGATGTCAAGTCATGCAAATATTTATGGCAAGCCTTGAGTAATAAGTGGAGCAGTCTGTGCAGTTGTAAATCTGCCATGCTTAGTTTCAGCTGGGTCTTGGGATGGGTTAGGTGTGCGGTTCAGCCTGCTGCCCCTGCCCTCCCAAGGCGCACAGCAAACCACAAGGGTTCACTGACTGGCACTCAGCAAACCTGTCCTGTGGCTGGCAGTACTGGCTGAGCTACCAACAGGGCACAACAGACCTTTTACTTAAACAGCTCTTTAGTCCTGATCTATTGCAGTTTGTCCTTCAAAATTCCAGTTTTCATCTTGAAGTGGTTCACAGACTTAATTTTGTCAAAGGTTTGATCTAATTTCTTTTTATTTAAATCCTAGAAAACATTTATTCTGATTTCCCAAGCTGTCTTTTTTTTCTTGCTTCTGGCTAGACATGATGCCTCTGTACCTCCCTTTCTTATCTTCTCTTGGTTTTTTTTTTTAAGGTTAGAACTTTTTCTTTGCTATTTAAGAGTGGGTGAACTGGGAAACTAGCTACCTCTATATTTGTTAGCCTAGGCAGGCTGTTTGACTCCTACCTTGTGAAAACACAGTAAGGAATATGCATAGAGAGCATGTTGCATTCCCTGGCACAGCCTGGAAACACCCTAAATTGCTTTAGACTCGCTATGGCCATTCATGTCTGAAAGGGTTATTCAACATTCTTAATGATGGTAGAGCAGGGTCCTGCATAAATAATTATACAAAGTCAGAAATGGTTTGCCTCAGAGTAAAAAAAATTTGACATCTCTAGATTACTGTTTGCAAAATGGTGATAGTAACACAGAAGTGGAACTCAGGAAATGAAGATGGAATTGCCTAAGTAAACAGAAAAGCCTGCCTTGTTGTCAATACCAAATACTTTGGGCATGGTGTTAATTTCGGAATATCTGATGACTCATGTGGTTATCTATATATAAATATAGGTGCCTAATATTCTAGTATGTAAATCAGAAGAGGTTTCTCCCAACTTCCCTGACTTATTTTTCTCCATCAGCAAAATAAGAATTAATGTCTGTTTGTGCTGGAGGTGTGAATTATGAGTTAGGGATTTATATTTTCCTGAGGCTTTAGTAGTGATTTGAAAAGTCTTCTCATATTAATTATTTCCTATCTCCTAATGCAAGTTAATTCTAGTTTACTGGTAGGAAAACTGAGACAGGGAAGTCAAGGATATATATATATTTTTAATCTGTGATATGTTTCTGAATATCTTCGCAAAGTGGCCTCTTTAATGCTTAGGAGATGTTTTAAAGTGCAGACTCACTAAGTACCAAACACTGCAGACACTTTTTACCCTTGAAAACCACAAAATCACTCTCTTGGGTGGTGGAATACACATAAAGAGCCAATTTATCTTAAAAGAAAACAAATAATATAGTCTTCTGTGTTGCTTGAGGCAGCTGTCGGCCTTCTGTGAAAGTTACTATGCTTTTTTTTCAGGGCAGTGGCACTTCGGTGTACATTCAAGTCAGCTGGCAGGACAGAATGAACCCAGCAGGTTTTATGAGACTATGAGTGCATATGGAGAGGTGTGATTAGGTAATATGTTCACTTTGCTTGAATGAAACACATGAGAATTTCTTTTGTGTCAATCCAGTGCAAGCACTGGTAGCTTTCATTTGCATTGGGACTGCACTGAAGTTGCACACTGAGATCAAAACAATAGTAGGTATTTTTCTGATTAACACAACTACTGATAACTGTTGGTTTTTTTTTTTTTTGCTTCAAAGTTGTGCTGTTGTAACCCTGCTAGTAGTCAGGTTACATTGAAGATTAGAAAAATAATAAATATACCTCAACATTTTTCAGAGTGTTTACTTTTATTATAGTGCTGTATGAATGCTTATGAAAGTAGGTTATTCATAGCATTGAATTTGGCTAGTGCAAGACATGCTGTGTATAGATAGGGAACAGGAATTTTTTTTTGTGCAACTCTGATGGTAATTCTTAGTCCTGATCTGAAGAAGTTTTAATTCAACCTTTAACTGAATTCACCTGAGCAGAGAATATCAAATGACAGGCTAATTGTAGGTGGTGGGCTGTCATTCTAGTGTCCTGAGGGCTATAGCAATTTTGTGAATCTACAGCAAGATCTAGAATTTGCTGGGCTAAGGAACCCATTGACTTGTCAGATAGGAGTCACTTGTGGCTAACGACACCCAGGTGAATGCAAGAATGATAAAATTTAGGATGAGTTTGGAGAAAAGGATTTAGTTTTTTTTTTAATGCATCCTAGATTCTTTTTCCACTGGCTCTACTAAGCATAGCAGTATTAAAAATTTCAGACAAAAAAGGGGGCTTTTTTGCCAGCAAATGCTGAACCAGTGAAAATGAAAAACCTTGTGATATGTTTTGTCAATATATATGAGAACTGTTTGAATTCATTCATCTTACTTTTTTGTAAGTCACAAACAGTTAATAGAAAATGTTTTGATCTAGTCCGGAAAAAATAGGTACAGCTGTAAAAAGGTGAAATTTTGGTTACAAACATTTCTCTATAAACTATGTGGAAGAGGGACTTGGAAACATTAAAAAGTCATTGGACCATAAATGCAGAGTTTAGCACTATTGGAATTTCAGCTCAGTGGCTATTTAAAAATCAGGGTCATCTAAATAGATTTTTAAGAGCTGTCACACTGTACACAATATCTAAAAAGGGGAACCTTAGCCTGCTAGATTTGAAAGAAAACTATTTAAATTTGTCTTCATCAAGTATAACATTTTACAATATACACTAATACATACAGTATCAATCATTCAATGTACAACTCTAGCTGTGATGGGTGGTTGTGATGAGTTGTTTAAGGGAGAGGCTGGAAGAATTACTTGACTTCGTCTTCCAACCTAAGATTTCTCCCACACTTGCTGTCACATGGGAAGATATAGTTGTACCAGAAGATTGTCTGGTCTTGAACAACATGCTGAAGATAAAGGCTTTACAAGGGGCATGAAATAAAACCAAATATTTTGATTTTTTTTTTTTTAAGTTGTAATTGAGCTTGCTCTTTGAGGGAACAGTGATGACAATTGGCTGCATTTACAAACACACCTCATGAGTCTCAGCAGAGAAGTACTTAAGGTGAGATGGGAAAGAGGTTATTTCTTCTGTCTGTTCTCCCCCACTTATGTTAAACAGTGACAGTATATTCAGTCTTCCTTGTAGATAACTTTCTAAACTGGTGATTATTTTAATTATTGAGTTAGGTGCTATTTACTTTCTGGGCTCTCTAATAGACCTGCATGTTGAGGTGTAGTGCCCCCCAGCTTGGATGCAGCTTTCTACCTAAAGCCTTACCAGCAGCATAAGGTGTGATTCTGTCATGTACAGCCCAGCATCACTGGTGTCTGTCTCTGGCACTGCTTGGGGATGTTGACTCATTTCCAAGTGGCCACAGAAAAAGCTTTTTGGATGTTTTCTTTAAAGTAATTCCATAAAATGAGACACACGCTGAAAACATTTTACTGCTGAACTGGAGAAAGCCCAGTTATCTTGGTATTGTAGAGGCACAGGCACCATGTCTTCAAGGAGTTAGTGGTTGTTTGGAAAGATGGACTAGGAGAAGCAGCAGAGTGCTGATGTTGTTGTGTTTACCCCACTGTGCAATCCTTCAGTCTGCAGTATGGAGGAGTGATCTGCAGTGCAGTGAAGGAGGGCTCCAAAGGCTTCAGCAAGCAAGCTGAAGGGTTGGTTAAGTAACTAGATAGCTTGGGAGCCAGTGATGGGCAAAACAGGGGTTATCCAGCATGCAGTGTGACGGATTAGTCCACCACAAACAGCCATGGTAGGGTGTGCATCTATGCTGCTATAACACTGTTTATTATCACTGTATATATTCACCTGTGGTTATAAAAGTATTATAGGTCAGGATGTAATTAGCCGTTATAAATTAGTATTTACTAGCATAACCTCCGGTTCTCTTTTAAACTGCTCTGGCACACCTCAAATGTGGAGCATAGGCCGATGAGCAGAATAAATCATTCCTAAGGCTTTGTAAAGGTTTTACTCAAACAGGAATACCATGCATCTAAATCACAGCCACTGATGCAGACTGTACATTGTTAGACTTTGGTGACTGTAGATCATTGGGTTAATCTTTCCCTATAACAAATTTATGAAAATACATGAAATGTCTGTGTCTGTCTTGCTGTCACCTCATGGATCTGTGAAGATTGACATATAAATGTTAATGCCTGGAAAAGATAGAGAGATTAGATGGAGCATATGGCTGTAACCTGCAGGGAAGGTTACTCAGGAAAACTTGATTGTTTTACATAATCCTGTCAAACTGCCTCCTAAAGTAGGAATGTAGTTAACATGGTTTTGCCGTGTCAGTCTCTCCCTATTTAAGCTACCCTTGCCTTTTTATCTAGTAGTTGAGCTAACAGCTACCCCATCTGGTTTTTGAACCTCTGATGAGATGTTGTTTACACTTACACAACATTTTAATTTTAATGTCAGATCTTACTGATGAGTGCTTATGTATATAAAATAACTCTAGGCCCTTCAAGAGGTGACTTGTAAGATATCAGAGATACTGCCAGATAAATGTACCTGCAGTGAAGTTTTCCAGCCTCCAGACTGTGACAAATGATGCCTCCTTCTCAATTTTTCTTGCTACTGGAAATCTTGAGGTTGTCTTAAACCATGTTGTCTTCTTGTTTTGCTAAACTTCAAAAACCGTGTGTTTGTCTCTTGCCGTGAGATCTCTAGTATAAAGAATGCTCAGCCCTCTTGTGCTGCCTCCTGACTCTCCTGGATGGAGACTAGAGGACTTCAAATCTTAATATCCCCGTTGCCCCTGTGAAGAGTGGAAAATCCCCATCTCGGACTGCAGTCTGGATTGAGACAGGCGGTCAACAAGATGTGTGAAATGCTCAGGGTTTATGTGGTACCTTGCAGCCGATTTAGAGGAGCAGGATCTGCAATGTAGCCAGGAGACAGCTCTGCTGTTCTGTGTAGTGTCACTTTGTAAGGTGCTGGTGTTCAACTATCGAATGATGTAATGCAATAAGGCTTAAATACATCAAGCAATGGCCTTGTTTTCCCATTGATCCTAGGATTCCTTTGTTTTGTGTAAATCCAGATTAATTTTTTTTTTCTTTTAAAAGAAAAAGTATGTGTGGGTTCTTAGTGTGTAATGTTTGGGTTACCCAATAAATATGCTCTACTAATAGCAGTTAATATGCTCTGCTTCTCCATCTGCAGCCAAGTAGGCCAGAGGTGGTTGTACAGAGAACTCCTTGAGAGAAGCATAAACTGTTTAATAAATTTCCTTTGCAGAAACTGTGATTTACGGTTGTGTTGTTAGCAAAACTTAAGAAATATGAATCTGTGTTTGACCGACTTTGGCACATATGGCTATAGACTATAAGGGCCATATAAACTCTATTTGCATGAAACATGGCTGTGTAAATACTGAGGAATTTGTTTTGGGAAACATTCTTGGATGACCAAGAAAATGCTCTATACTATTTAAATTTCAATTTTGAAGTTATATTTGTTTTGGCCTTTGGTGGAAGCATTGTAAAACAAACAAGGTGGCAGTTGATTTAGAGGAAAGCATTGTGAATGATGTTTCTGGTGGTAAAATACAATTTCCTTGCGAGAGCGAGACACTTAAAAAATGAATGAAGGCTGCTAACAGTATTAGCTTAGCACTCCCTCTTTGTTCATACATAACCCAAAAAAGTATTGTGACTTCTATTGGCAAGACATCAAAACAACAGACTGAAATTTTGGAATCTGAGCTGTATTTGAGGGTTTAGAGGTAGATGGTATAGATCACATTCAAAAAACTTTGGCTTTTTGAAAGAGCTGGCTTTATATTTTTTTTAAGATTAAATTTTGGTCACTTTACTCTTTTAAATCTCTGGCTTAAATGTTTAGAAGTAAGTGAAAAATGCTGGGTTTGCCTTTAGAATTATTTGTGTAATACCAAACTGTTATGTTCTGTAAATTTATCCTAATAAAATGCATAGGGTTCTTAATAAAAATTGTAACAAAATTGGTCAATAGCTAACCTGGAAGACTTCTGTGCTGCTATTGTATACCAGGGATAAGGAATAAGAAATGTAGTCTGATCTAGCTACTGTTATAAAGTAATAGTTTAAGCAGGGAGGGGTTTAGCTAGCACTGTAGATCAGAAAATCTGGGAGGTATTTCATACGGTTACCTTCAGGGCAGAGTTTAAAGGAAGAGGGCAATGCGTTCCAGTAGTCATTGCAGAACTAAAGAAAGTGCACTTTCAGTGTGACAGAATAAACTCTTAATATACTGCAAAGTTTGTCTTTTGGGGATATCATGTGTTCAGTCTCTTTAAGAAATGTATTTTCTCCTTGGCGGTGTCACACTGCTGACTTCCTACAAGGCCTGTATGTCTAATAAATCTAGAATAATCAAATTTTAAGCAATGCAGACTTCTGCAATTCTATGAAAGGTGAAGTGAGCTGCTTCCTCTGAACTTCTGAAAACATGAGAAACAAAGCTCGGCCCTATCACCATTTCTCTGGCATGGTGCATATTCTTTGCCTTATCAAACCAAATGCAGGATTAAAACATCTGTTGTCTAGAGAGGGAGTAATAGGAATTGATGGACACACATGCCTCAATTTATCTGTATGATCAGATAAGAGGTGCCTCTAGACAGATATTGTGTCTTCAACAGTGGATAGATATTAAGGTTGGGGAAATATAAGAAAGTATAGAGTGTCTGTTCCCCAGTCCCTTTCGCAGGAGCTGATGGTTTGGTGACTCCCTAGCTGGGAGCTGCAGACCAAATGTCGTGATTCGTATCATCCATGATGAGCCCTATGGACTCATCTAATCTCTTGAAGTCATTTATACTTTTTTGACTCTTGCAGTGTCCAGTGGCAGCAGATTTAGTACCTATTGTTTGGCTGGGAAGGGGTGAAAGGAAAAGGAGGATTTATCTGAATTATAACTAATTCTGAGCAGATTAAAAGGCAGGGGAAGATTAATCGTGAGTAGAAGGCCTTGTAAGGACAAATAGAAAGTCTTTGAGGAAACAGGCAAATTAAGCATCCACTACACAGGCAGGTCTGTTTTTATGAGAAAAATCTATGACAAACAGCTGTTTTATAAAAGCACCTGCCTGAGTAGGACAAAGGTGAGCCAAGGGGGTTTTCTGCAGTGTTTTGGAGGTTGGCTGTTGGTTGGTAGGAGGAGGGGTGTTGACTGGCAGTGACCAGGAGAAAGGAGACTGGCCTACTCAACCCACAGGTAGAGATACCTAATTCAATAACACTGCCAAAGCTCCCAAGGTAAAAGTGTACAAATATGAGTAAATAAGTGTACAGTCTTTTTTATTTATGTGTATTTTCTTGAGTTTTATGTGTCTGGGTGAAAGAATAAATGTGTTTCTGGTTTTTTGGTTGGATGTTCTTTGATTGTTGGTTTCGGGGTTGTTTTGGGTATTTTTGTTGTGGTTTGTTTGTTTGTTTTTAAAGCTGGATGAGTGAGTGGGCAGCAAGATAAAAACTGTCACTCAAGGGATTACCTGGAGGCTTTAGTTCCCTCTGGGATTATGCAAGGTATTTCTATGCAAAATGGAAAAGGTAGGAGCCTTTACTTCCTGGAGGCAGACATCAACAGGTTTTAGAACAAACAAAGACTTAGAAAAATGAAACAGCTGTGGTGCAGGAGAGTACTTTCTGTGAGTTTGACATTGTCCTGTAAAAATGAAAAAAGTGTAAAGAGAAGAGTCAGTGTTGTAGGCTGCAGGCAGTATTATCTGAATTTGTCTGAAATTCCCACAGGCTTCAAGCAAACTTAAAATTAGTGTAAAACCTACCTGAGTTTTTGAGATTCCCCAGTGAACTCATGTTTACTTATGTTCTGCTCACTTGAATTTATTTTTCCCTCTTGGACTAGTCAAATCCTGAAAACTGAGCTTGCTTTCAAGTCTGCTTTTTCAACATGGCAAGGGAGGAGAAGGAGAAACAGATCACTTTCTGGTTTTTAAAATGATTCAAGAGCTGCCTTTAGACTATCATCCTCTAGCACTGTTTTGAGGAAATAGAGAGATATGCTAATGTGAAAGTTTAACCTAGGGAGTTTTAATATATTTCTCAGAGCAATGGCATTTGTTTGCCTTTTGTATGGTTGTGCAAAACTGTGATGTAAAAGTTGATGAAGAATGCAACACAAATTAGGTTCGCCTTAATCTGCATCACCCAAGTTCTGGTTTCCAGCAATATGCTCATGCAAGTAAATAAGATAGACTGCTTTTTTTTAAAAAAAAAAAAAACAAACAACAAAAAAACCCAAAACCCCCAACCAACCAACAAAACTGACAATACCACACACCCCCAGCCCGCACCAAAACCATAGTATACCTAGAAGAAAAGGTATGAGCAGAAAAAACCCTCATCATAGGATGAGATTAGCTGGTAATTAAAAAGCCAACCAATTTGAGTTGAGGTGGATTAATTAGATAAAACACCAGGAAATCTAATTTACTCAGCAATTTATTTTTAATCCAAGTCAAGAAGATTTTTATCATGGCTTCTATGAAGCTTGTAGGAGTCAGATTTAATTATACTCCCATGTAATGACCTGCATCTCTTAAGTTTTATGCGTGTTATAATTCATTTTATTTATAAATAGATGTACACTTAAGATATAAAGAGAGTATCAAGACAATTTGATTGACAGTTTTGATGCATTAATACTGAAATTGCAGAGGGAGACAGAGTTTTAGGTCTTATCCCTGAAATACAGTTGGTGACCTAAAGTAGTGAATTTTCTTAATTCCCTCCCATATATAAAAATTGTATTTTTCTCTTCATGGCATTAGAACTGTCCTTTTACCACTGGGTACTTAATTCTTTACAAAGGTGGACAGACAGCAAGGACACCTTCCCTGTATAATTGAACATGCTTTCAAAGCTAATTGCTGTCCTGAACACTTTTCTTAACAGACACCTTAGAAAATGCACATATCCAAAATTAAAATTGCATAGACTGAAACAAGGTACTAGTGAAGACTCTGCAGATAAACACATTTGTGGGGATTTAGATGAATTTGTGCAATAACTAGGAGCTTTGTAATATGGGTCACAGGCAGTTTTATTGAGCGTTCCCATATGACTTGAAATGTTTTTGACTGCCCTGTGTAAACAGTCTAATCTAGTATTGATTCATCTTATTTTATGAAAGTACATGAAGACTAAGCATCTTCAGGCCTGTTGCATGGTTGCAGGATTTTCCAGGGTGATGATTAAGAAGGGTTCAATCACTTCTTCCCATATACCCTATGGTAGGGCATGTGGCCAAGGTCGCACACCAGGTCCAAGTGCTCTGATGTCCGCAGCTCCTACCAGACTGTGAGTCCATGAAGTCCCTTCTTGGGACACTTAGTTGTCTTCACAAGGAAGTCTAATTGTATACTGAGGCTTTAGTATAATGAGTTATTTCACATCTCTGTTAAACTGATTAGTGATGTGACTGAGACATGACTAGCCCAAATGACAAAGTAATAATCAATAAGAATAAAGCGTGGCTGATGGGTAAATCAGGTCTGCAAAGTCAGCACCACTGAAAAAGACTGGATTGGAAACCTGTGTGTTCTACAAGAACTACTACTTACTTAAATGCACCTTGCAGCATTGATGTAAACTTTATCCAGATTTCAAACTAATATCTGTAAAGGGGTGCTCATTTCTATATGACTCAGGTATTAACTACATTTATGCTGCTGTTTGCCGATTGTAATTTCAGAATCTTTCACCTAGTAATTCAGAACAGTCTCCTTTGACCTCCACTTGTATGATGTGAAAGTTCAGTAAATGCAGCTGTATTTGAAGACCCAAGTGTTTTCTCTAGCTGATTTCCTTCATTTGTTGGACCTGTGGCATGTGAGCAGGTCATGCTTTCTAAATTACAAGGTGTATTTTACACAAAGGAGAAGCTGGAGGCAGCAGTACTGCTGTTGTCTTGCCATCCCACCATCCCCACACATCTTTCTCACCTTGAGTTCTATTCTGTGCTTGAAGGGCCAAAGGGGAGGAAGTGGTAGCTGGCTGATATCAGTTGCTTATGCAGTCTGTCTCATTTGGTAAGACTCCTAGCTAAGGGAACTTGGCATAAAGGCACACAAAAATAACAGTTTGTTCCCGTAAGATCATTTGTGAAAAATATCACCACATGTACTGTAATTATGATGGGCACAGTACGTCTGACACTGCATTCTGCTTCAAGATCTAAGACTAGTGATTCAAAAGTGCAAATCATCCACAGACTGAGGGGAAAAATAAGAGCAAATTTTTAAAGAATATTTTGAATTCTAAGACTCTAGAAATGCTAAGAAAAACTTAGAATTGGAACTTCCCAAAGAGAAGTTCATTGTGCAATGAAAATGTAATTTGTTAGTCAAGATGGATGATGGCATTAATCAGAAGACCTTCCTCATTCAATGGTGAAGTGAAACCAGCAACTGTAAATCAACAGACTGGTGAAAGAAGTAGGAAATAAAAGATAATAAATGTAAATGAGAAGTTAAACTGTTAAAAATTATGAAAGGGAAGACATGAAAGGGAAAATAGGAGCAGAAGGGGAGAGTCCTTGAGTGGTGGGTGGTAAAAGCAATGAGTTTTATGTTTCTAGGAAAAGAACAGTTGTAAGCAGAATTTTTGGAATTTGCATAACTTTTAACATGGGTGCATAAATGCTAGAAGCTCTTGGGAAATATCAGTTCTATAAGTAGAAGAATTTAATTAAAGTCCATCTACACAGCTTTGTAGAAAATAACCCTAGGCAAACCTGGAGCTTTCTCCTGAGATTACAGGTTTGGATATAATTGCATTAATTTAACTGCCCTAAACTCTTTAAAGACACTTGATTTAGAAGTCCAGTGTTTTGATTCTTAAGCATATGAATTAGGAATAGACAAAGTGACTAATCTCAAAGGTAGATGCCAATAGGCTTGTTCTAGAGTTCTGTGGGCATGTTCTTAGACCTGATGATTGTTGTTTTATTCAGTGATTGCAAAGTAACAGAAAAGCTTCCTCCTACTGTTTGGATATGACATGCGAGTTAAGGGAGTGCTAAGCAAAGCAGGATTTTGGTCACATCCAGTGTGGTCTAAGTTTGTACATGAGCTGTGATAGATGTTGAATGAAATGTGTACCTTGGAGGAAAAAAATCCAGTAGGGACTCTTGGGAGGGGAATATACTGGACAATCAAGAGAAGTGTAGTACCCCAGAGCAACAGGAACAAATGGGACCCTGGGCAGTAATGAGCAGGGCTTTAAGGAAACTAGAGGCAAACATCTCTCTGTTGCAGATAGTCCTGGAGACTTTTAAAATAGAGGTTGCAAAATTAGAGGGTATGGAAAAGTTCTATAAAAATGCTTTGGAGGTTTCAGAATGTTCCTTCAAGTGAAAAATGTATAAATTCAATCCACTTAGTATATGAAAAAGAAGATTGAAAAGTTGCTGATTAGAAGGCATTCCTGGGGATAAAATCCTGAATGTTAAAGAGCGCTGGAAATCAATGCAGAGATACACAGTAAGTGTTTGTAACTGAGTATAGAAAGGGAGCTGAAACCAGAGTCATGCAAATTCACATTAGGAAGAAAGGAAAACACATTTGTATCAATGAATGAGGCACCATAGAATAAAAAGCCTAGGGCACTAATATATTTTGTTACTTGTATTGCTGAAACAGGACTAAATAGCCTTTCTGGAAGAGATGTTTCAATGAAACACAAGTTCTGCTAAGAGTAACAGAAATGGGTTGGCTGTTCCTTTCTGGATGCAATGGGAGCTAACCCACACCAGATTCACACATGTAAGTGATAGCCATGTGCTCTCCAGGGTCAACAGTGCTTGCTGGGGTGAATAAAAAAAAAACCCCTGTCTTTACTGTTCTCTTAATATTTTTGTCTTCATCTGAAGTAGTAAATAGCAATCAGTTGTTGATCTAATAAAAATTCTTAGCCAGGGTTAGGCAACTTTACTGATATGGTATGTCTACAGTACCTCCTAGTTTGCTGTGCTATACTTGTCCAAGTTAAATGAGACTTTTCCTCTTTCAGTAGGCTAGCTCTGCAGCATTCAGAGATTAATTTTCATGCCCTCTTAGCCTCCAACCAGGTGTTATCTTGCTCCTCTTGATTGAAATCCTGCCTAGGTTGACCTTAATGCTTCTCCCCCTCTCTGTGGAGTTAACTGTCTCTGCATTTGAAGCTCTGTAACTTTTCTGGTCAATATTTCCATTCCTGTCTGCAGACATTTAATTGCATTTTTGATCCCTTAGCATTCCCTGCTGGGTGCCTGGGCTCTGTAGCTCAGATCTTTGCTGTTTTGCCCTTTTGCTCCTCCAACTCATCAATTTGCTCCAGTTCACTGGCCTCTGTGGATGGCTTCACTGAGTGTCTGCAGCAGAGTCCTTTGTTGTGACATCCAGACATACTTCTCTCTTCTACCAGCAATGAAGAGTTTGGGCTAGAAGGTCTTTTATAATGCATCTTTTTTTATTTTCTTTCTTTCTGATAGCCCTTTGATCTACCTCCTAGCATTTCTCTGGCCTGCTGCTTCCAGTCTGTAAATGCTGTGTGAGTCAATCCTTTTGTGCATTAGATTACTATTACAACCCCTCTTGGTCACATCAAACCTTTCAGTAGCTGCTGGTATGTACACGTATGCACACACATCCCAGATTCACCTTTGTGCCACAAAGACCACTGAGATTCCTTTTGCCCTTTATCAACACAGCTTATATTTTAGGCTACTGTCTTTGTAAACATTTTAGGCACTAAAATGAGTGCTTTATCCAGAACTCCTGATTCTTCAGATTCATTTGACTGCAGCCTTGTCCTACCTGGTGCTGTTTGTGAATGTGCTATGTGGATCCCCAAGTACATAAACTGAGTCAGTCTCCAGAAGCCTCCATTCATAAACTGGTGTGTAATGCACTGGAGTAAGGGATTGCTCTGTCTAGCTTCCTTCTGTGCATGTATTAAGGCAGTCCTGACCAGGGAAAAAGTGACTGAAACTGGAAACCAAGCTTCTTCCCAACTCTGGTTTACTACTAGAATGGGTAAGGTCCTCTGCACATTCTGATTTCAATTTACTTCAGTAATGGCATAGTTTGGATGAAAAATCAACTAATAATGAGCAGGTTTACCCGTCACTGCAACACATTAATTATTTGCAATTCTAATACTGCTGCTGCCATGTTCAACATTTTGGACAGAACCTACAATAGAAAGAAGGTTCCTTATTTCACCAGGTAGATTGCAACCTGTCCTGTTTTCACTATAATGCAGTGTTTTGGTTTGGTTTTTTTGCTGCTGTCTGTGGTGCCTTGGCAGCACTTTCAACACTGGCAGTCAGCCTGAATCCAGGAGCTGTGAATTAAGCAGCTCTGGCTTAATGTCTTCAGAGGACATGCTTGAGCCCCAGAGATTTTTTTATGTAGTTGAAATCTAGATGACTTTCTGATAGCTTGCAATTATTTTAAATAAATTTTTTCTGGTTTGGGAGAAGAGTAATTGACTTAGCTGCACTTGGAACTCCTGCCAAACTCTGGCAGAACCTTGCTGGGAGGGAAAGTGCACTTCTGTTTACAACATGCAAAACATTGGGATTTTTTTCTTACTTGAATTTAAAGGGAGACCTGTAGTCTTACTCCCATATCTAAGAATGCTTCTCTATCTTTACTGGTCCACTAACAAATACTGTGAATGCTGGAACTATGTTAAAATAAATGAATAGCTACCATTAAGTTTGTACTTATGCTTATTATGGTGATTCTTTGTTACCTAATTGACCATGTTTCTGCAAAACAGTATTTGTGATGGGTATTTCTGTGGCCAGGTTGAGACAGTATATGCTCAGGAGCCTGTCTGCTGAAATCATGTAATAACAGCCTGATATCAGCTTTTCTAGAGCTTGGGAAAGCAACTAGATCATAACTATTGCAATGACATCAACCTAATATGCCCTACAGAGAACCTGAGGTGTCTACTTTGGAGTGGCTTTTGGTGTAGGTGTTTCCTTAGAGGGGCCAATCTAGGACAAAAGTGTAGATTAGCAGAAGAGGACAGAGAAGAGAGCAACCTGACCACCAAGTCATATCATAGCTACTGGGGGGAATTTGCTCCCCAGTGGAGGTGAAAGGATTGATGCTGTCACTGAGGGTTTTCCTTTACTACTACTACTGTCTTGCACTGAAGGCACAAGTAAAGAGCTACTGAGGAGACAGTCTCTGTTCTTTGGTTCTGTGCAGAGCTGGATGTAAACAAAGCTGCTTTTATTTAAAGTCATAAGGAACATCAACATCAATATTTCTGCATAATGAATAGCCCCCAAGAGTGAAAATGATATTTTTATTCTACCTGCATATTTAAGTCTGTACATGAAAAGAAAGGCAAAAGTTAATATCCATCAGAATTGGGGATACTTATTCCTGCATGTGTACCTATGAGGAGATATTATCTGTGCATTTGTATCCAATATTTAATGTTAGAATTTTACAAAAATAGGTGTTATAAATATTTTCAAGGGATCTCATCTTGCTGATAAAATATGTAGGATAAAAGCTGCAAAGGGTGTGTGGGGGAACATGAGCGAGGACATTTGACAGGCTGCTGCGCTAATTTTCTATTGGTTTGATTCCTTTCATTTGATATGAAAGTAGTGTAAAGTAGAAGAGAATCGGGTCCACCTAGGGAAAATACATTCTTCATGTTATCCTGTGGGGCAAAGGAATAATTTACTCTGAGCAAAGAGAATAATTTAAAGTTCTATGAAGTCCTACACTAAGAATTTAGAGCATTTTTGTTCATCTATCCCTATTTCTGTTTGAGAGCTGATTTTGGCTTCATGTGCTTGTAATTGAAATTTGATGTCGTTCATATTAAAATATCATTGATATGCAAAATGGCACACACTGTTTGATTTGCAAATGGCTGCTTTAAAATGGATGATCTTGAATATTAATGAAGCAGGCTTTCAAACAAACTGCCATTTTCTTTCTCTCCTCCTGTCCCTTTTTTTGGTGTAGGTGCAAAGGGTTTGACAGTATGAAAATTATGAAAATAAGCAAATTCATTTCATCAAGGACACCATTAATTATTCATTAACTATTTTGAAAGGCAACATCTCAGCTCTCCTTTTATGTATATATATATAAATAAATATATATATAGTGTCATTCACCATCTACTCTATATAGTGTTCTCTGTCTTGATTTCAGTAGGTACTTGTTACTCATTTTTATCATAACTTAGTCAAAAGACTGTGGTTCCCTCAGTCAGATTCTTTTGAACTGATAGGACCATTATTGCTCCTGTTCCAACCGCATGGGCATTTTGAGTGCTGCATTATGTGCAGTGCATGCTTTTTGGTGAAGCATCATACAACATAGCTTTACTGCTAAACTAAAGTTGCCTTCATCCTTAAACTGAACATTCAGTTCATCCTGTGCATCCTGCTCTGTAGAGCAGATTTGTTTCTGCACTGATTTCTGTTCTCAGAAATCCATGTTCCAAGTCCTGATGAAGAGATTAGAAATTATATTGCAATGAACTTGTTCATCATGGCCAAGTTCTGTCATGAAATGAAGTAAAAGGAAAATATGAACTAGTTCTTGTTTAAAAGCAAATTATAAAATAGTCCTGAAGGTTATCCTGTCACTAGTCACAATAAGGAATAAAGACAAAGTGCAGCAAACTACTTTCAAATCCCAGATGGATTTCAGGTAGATCTTTCTAGGCAGAACCTGTGTTGCTTTGACTATAAACCTAGGTCCAATATCTGATGCTAGGGTGTTATTCAGAGAATCTATGTGTGCTGATTGGTTTTACTTGGGAGACTAGAAGCATTATGTACTTATAAGTGCATGTAAGACCTATGGAAGTGGATTTTCTGCTTCTCATTGGACTTTGAACACCGGTATTTTGATCTTGTCTCATGCAAATAAAAAGCTTTTTACAAACAAGTTCTGAGTGTCATGTAATTAGATGCATTTGAAAATCAATAGTGTCTGTGTAAGTGATGTTGAAAAATTATTAGCAAATGTCTAATCAGTTACACAATGGAGATCACATACACTGTGCTAATCAGAAGGAGGGAGGCCATAATCAGCGAAAGTCATGCAGCTTCAAAGAGAACAGATGCCCAGAGACAAGGTTGATAATAAAATCAGAACCATCCCTGTCTATGTAATTTATTCAGTTTACTATGCTCTTTATCCAATTTGCCATATGCTATGGGATATAAATTTTGTGTATATGTTCTTTCTTCTCATATATGCCGATCATTACACAAAAATACTAAAAACTTCATCAGGAGAATGCTAAGGCTCTGGTGAGAACAAGGATCAGTGAAAACAAGGACATTTCGGAGAGGTTCCTCCTTTGATTATAACACGGGCCATTGAACTTGAGTTTGGCAATTTACGATGGTAGTATGTTGTGTGGACTCTGCTGGGCTAAAAATCTGCCAGTAAACTGCAATGTTTGACCTTGATAGGAGTAAAGGGTAAAGGAGATTGGGATCTGAAACTACCTTTTTTTCTTTTCCTGGTGGAAGCTCTGGGGGAAGGGAGAGAGAAAGTATGAAATACCAACTTCCTCTGTTTTTGCTTGGGCTTGACTTCTTGTAGGGCTTGCCTGTGTGTGAAGGTATACACTGGTCCTGGTCTTGTAGAGCATTAGCTCTGTAGGTGGCTGTGGTGGGGAGGTGGCAGAGCTGATGCACCCACTAAACTCTAGAGAAAAGTTTGTGGCTATTAATGTACTTTCTTGTCAGAGGAAGTCTGGTGTCATATAAGTAGCAAATTATTTTGGCAGTATCCTCTTCTGTCAGCTGAAGGTAGGCTGCACTTGCTAGACCTCTGCAGATCTGTGCTATGATCCAGGAGATGTGCTTTGCTTCAGTACCAGGGGCATTTTCATTTATTTGTAAAGGAGAATATTTCTAGATTATAATGCTAACCAGTTGTAGACAGCGGAGTTAATCTGTGTTTTATTTCCTGAAGGGACCTGCCTGTCATGTTTTGTGGGTTTTTTCTGAATATGGGAAAATCATGGCAGGAATCTAGAAGCTAATAATAAAACATGTTTATTTTCAAAAAAACAACAGAACATTCACTTAAATGCAGAAAATCTGAGGATGTGTTCAGAAAACGTAATTTAGCAGACGTTAAGGAATAAGACTCGAAATATGAAGAAACAAAGCCTGCAGTTAAATTAAATATCCAATTAAGCTATCTTCTTGGCTGCAAAATATCTTCTTGACAGACAATTAGTTCTGGGCAGGTCAAACATTTCAGCTATGAATTCATATAGGGCAATTAAAGAAACTAATCTATATTTGATGTGAGGAAGTGGTAAATTGGAAAGCTTCAGAATGAATATGGAAGTTTAGACCATGTGGGCTTCCCTGCAGTCTTGCCACTGCCTGGGGAAGGAAGTGTTGATTTTTCCAGATGACCTGGACCTTTCTTCTCTGTAGAATGTCTCTAGTTGGCTAGTATTACTGATTTCTGATTAATACTGGAGATGCTGAATGCCAATTCAATTTTAATAGCCAGACACAAAAGGAGAGTGCACAAGATTATAGATAATGCATGGAATAGACTTCCAAATTGTTTTGCTAAAACTGAATCTTAATCTCTTTCTTCTTGACTCAAAGCTTTGCTTTGCTGCTGAATCCCGGGAAATCAGTTCTCTCCCTGACTGCAGGATCTCTTCTTCCTCTCAGATGCACAGCTCAGTTGGTGACTGGCCTTTGATGACTGTCAGAACACAGCACTGCTGAAATTACCAGCAGCATCTTCCTTGCAGCAAACAGAGCCAGCATGGGGCTTTTAAGCAGTGTAAAGCAACTCGGATTTTGCCATCCCATTGTTGATCAGCTGCAGCTGGCCCAGGACTGGGCTACTTCTGCCCAAGCAAGAGAAGAGGGAAGGGAGAGTGAGGGTGCCGAGGGAGGCATCCCAGAGGAGCAAGGAACAGTTGGAGGAATGAGAAATGACAGTATCTGTTTCTCAACTCATCTCAAACTTAGAATTTATCAAATGTTCAGCCTGAATGCGTGTGTTACTGCTGTCTCATTTGCATGCCAACAGTGTGTTACAGAATGCCCCTTCTAATTTTCTCTTGGAAAACCTCGACTGTTTTTAATTTATATGACGTAGAATTGCCCAGAATACTGTTAGTGATGTAGAGCTGAAATCCTATTGGTGCTTTTAATCTCCTTCATGTGTTTCCTCTTTTACTTAAAAAATTGCTCTTGATCCTCTTTCCCTCATCTCCTGAACTTGTGAATAAAAATTTTGGATGTACAAGAAATTCAGGGCATGACTTTGTTGTGTAAGCTGTAAAACACATGGTACTTTATTTTTCCTAGGACATAAATAACAGGGATTCTGGCCCATGGGCTTTACTTTAGCCAGCCTAAGGATCTGTTCTGTTCCTTATCCCTGCAATGCCTGAGACACTGAGAAAAGCTTGCAAAAGGCTGTGAAAAAAAAACACTTTTCTGTAGCCAATATTGTCTCATTATTCACTTGTGTTCCTGAAAGTAAACCTTCTTTTATCCCCCCCACCAAGAATGTGTGCTGATCTTAAAAATGGATTTTAGTCATTTTAGCCAGCTTAGAACTGCATCTGTGCTGATAACTTGTTGATATGCCAAGTTCTAGTTTAATACAAGCTAGAATTGCTGAATTATAGGAAGGTCTTGAAAAGCAGAGTTTATAATGAAAGCAGCAACTGACCATTAACTATAGTGGTGCTGTTGAGGCACTGCTATAATAAATTGTTTTGACTTTATGAAATGGTGACATAAAGAAAGCACATTTGGTTTTAGAGCATAATTATCCCATTATTCTACTTTCTGAATTTTGTTTTATGACTCTTCCTCCTAAAATAAATTTTATTACAACCATAAGCATATTAAGCCATAAAGAAGTCTGTCCCATGGGCAAGTGTTTGCAGTTTTAATGTATTCTTTGTATGTGTAAGACAAGCCATATATTATGTGACATGTGCAAGGACCATAAACTCAACTAGCGATTGAAAACGCTAATGTATCATCATAATCACAGTTCAAAAGTTTGTACAGGTTTCCACATTAAACTATTGCTGAGCAACCATATTGCTCAATACATGAAGCACAGCTCTAAGACCTATTTTCTGAGGGAAGTTTAGAAAAGGGAACAAATAGCAACTGTGGGTTTTTGTTTTTTTTTTTTTTTTTTAAACTTACAACATTAGTATCAGTTCTGTGGAGTTCCATTCACTGTTCTTCTTTATGAAGTAGCCTGTTTGATATTTGTTTTGGGATTATGCTGAAAGGAAGACCTGACCTTCTTTGGAACTAGTCATGGAAATGAAGTTGCTAGTGCTTAGCCTGTTCACTCACCACTTCACAGGTTGGAGTCTATAAGGTGCTGTTTCTAGATCAGAAGCACTGTCTCATGTGTTCAGGTGTAGTTGTTCTACAGTTATAGGCACTGGGTTTAGGAAGGACTGAACTGCTAAATCTAAGCAGATACCCAATATCCAGCCTGGTAGGCTGTCAGTGGATGAACCCAGTGATGTAAAGATGTGTATCTGTACTCTGTTCTACAAAATAGCATGTTAGTTGGGGAAATATTTTCCATTCCTGTGTACCTTGTAGCAGAATTATCCTTTTTGAGAAAATTTATAGACATTATCATTTTTTTAGTCGACATGAATCTTCATTTGGTTTCCTACTTTTTATTTGCATTTTTCTTAATTAGATATAGTTTAATAGCTGAAGGTACCAGTTGTGTCCCCATTGTGACTGAAGAGGTGCCATTAGAGAACACTTCTGGCTTGTCACTTCTTTCTATTTATTCAGTTCTGAATTGTTGAAATAATCTCTCTGTGGATCAAGATGATTTTGAAACAATGAAGATGTGCAATAGTTTGATTGGAAGGCATAACCTAGTTATGCCAATCCAAGCAAGGGATGCCATATAAGAATAATAAGGCTCTGCTGCAGCGAGATGCTGAAGCCCATTATGAGCTTTACTGTGCAATAGTTCTCAAGTGAACTAACACCCAAGTTCCACCCTTGACAACCACTGTCTGAGAAGGAGCATACTTGTGATTAGGCTCTGACTGCTAGACCTGAGCACGGCACTCTTCATTTGCTTTTGTGCGTAGAGTGGTATTAAGTATTTGTTTCTTCACAAAGCTTTATCTAGGGAAACAATTAAGTGTTAGATGCTATTTTGCAGCAGACAGCCCAAAGCCTCCCAAAGCATGGTGGTGGGTGGGGTGGTAGAGAACTTGCTTCTTTAAAGACAGTTTAATCTTAGTAGGGGCCTGGACAGTGAAGTTGGCACAGGTCATGATGCAAGAAGTAAAGGCATGAAGTGGAAAGCAATGCTAATAATTCAGAATCACTTATAAAAGCATGACTGAATAAATTATAAGGAAGATTATTCCATACAGGCTTACAGAAGAATGTCATTTTTTTGGAAAAAGAATATGCCAAGGTACAGTTGATTGTATTGGCCTGAGGATAGCCATCAGACTTGGACAATCAACCTAGTCTGACCTTTGTCATAACATGAGCTATAGAATTTCCCTGAATGATCTCCTCCTTGAACTCTCACAGCTTGTCAGCTCTCTGGCCTGTTCTAGCCCTCACACGGAAGACTCCCACTAGAGGTGACTGCTGTTGGAGCATCCTTGGGCAAGTGATTGCTGCAGGGCTGCCCAAGTTAGTGTTAAACTAGATACCTCTATCTGCTACCTACTTCCAGATTAGAAACAAAGTATATCTGGAGTGGTAGCAGTCAGGTTACATTCCTGCCACATCAGGTAATGAAATAAACCACTGTTGGTACCATTGAACACCATGGAGTTATTTTGTATTTACATGCGAAATACCCAAGAGTAGAGTTTAGTTCAGAGTTATCAGATTGGATCCTCTGCTATAGGAAATAACAGACAACAAAATAAACTAAGAGAAGGTGCATAAATCAGGTAGGCTACTGTTGAGCTCTATTTGCCTTTAGCTCCTTGATGACAGTGCATATAGACCATGCCTAGTTTGCCCAGTCCTTTGGGTTTCTAAGTAGCTACTGGGAATGAGAGGGAAAAAGCTGTAATTTACCACAGGTCCCTGGTGATGTCTGTTTAATAAACATTTATTACATCGAGAAATGATTCGGCCTTTCAGCCTCTGTTACCATCTATGGCTATTTACTACGTAATTACAGCAAGTCTTGTTATGAGAAGGTTCTGCCATAAAACTGTTCAAAGAGCTAGTCATCTTCTTATTGCCAATCTGAGCACTTTTCTTTATAAAATGGTGAGGGTGACATCAATCTCTGTGGCTCATCCAGGGCTCCAGTTCCCCTAGTATGTCTCCCCTAGACCTCACTTTCCATGTCATAGTGGCTACATGTCTAAAAGTGGATGCTTCTTCATCATAATCACCCCTCCCACGTGCTGCATGTCCTAAATTGTGGCTGTAGACTTCTGTCTCTTGCAGTTACTTTCCTATATCACAGTGAGTCAAATACGTGGTACCTATAATGCTACCAGTATGTGACCACTCATATTTATTAGATAAAATGATGAAGCAGGTAGAAAGAAGGAAAGAAATATCAGCGATGCCAGCAGTCTCCTGGGTGTGATGGAACACACTTCACAGCAGCCTGTTCCTCTCTTCTGGGTCTCCAAAGTTATCAATTAAGAGACAAACCACAGGCAGCTCTTGTACAGCACCATCTACAAAAATAACTTATGCTCATGAAAAATACTTATTCCCTGTTTTGGTGATTATGAATTCTGTTCATCTGAAAAGGAAGAGAAGTATACTGATATTAAGTGTGAGCTGTATATCTAATGTCATTATTAATAATATGCAGTAAAATCTCTGTAACCTGCAAAAAAATAATTGAAGGAGAACATTGAGATATTACAGAACATGTCACCTACAGAAGAAAAAACCCCAGCCTTCTGTATTTTGTATAAATAGATCCTACCTAAAGCTTGTTTGCTTAATTTAATTCTTTTAAGATGGTAGGGTACTAATAGGCTAGTATGTGGACCACCTCACAAGGCAAATACATTATTCATAGGAAAGTATTGACTTGTGTACTATACTTCATGTGTTCTGCCTTAAATTTGGAAAGCCATCATTTATCTTCTTCATAGTTTGACATTTTCTAAATCTTACTGAGCACTATACTCACTGGTTGCCTGCTCTCATTGGGATTTAGCTGGGCATTTGACCTTGCCAGCATTCCTGACTCTCTTTATCAGGAAGATTGTGTTTGAAAGGGGTAATCTGTAATAGGTGTCCTCTAATGATTAATGTAATGGAAAAAATAATGGAAGGTTCTGGGGAATACATTCAACATTTTTCAATTAGAGAACTGCTAACATTTTAATTAATTATCAGAAAGTTAGTCGATTAGGTATTATTATCCTTTTCAAAGATGTTAGGTTTCCCCTCCCTCCACTCCCTACTTTCACAGAATCTTAATTTAAGGAAAGTGGTCTTTCTTGGGAATTAATTAAAGTGAACACACCACTGACAAGATTCTCATTTCACAAATTTTGTAAGGGTGAAATCAGTCAATTCCCAGCTTGAAACTACCTTGCGCAGATGGTGCAGTCTGCTCCCATGAGAGTAACTTTGGGAAGCAGGAAGCATTGGGTAGAGAGGTAGGAGATAGAGGGATTGTCTCATGCTGAATCCCCTCCTCTCTGACACACCCCCCACCCCAGTTATTTCAACTTGATCCTGCAGTAATCCTTGATGTTGGAAGTGAATGTGAGCTTCTAAGAAATGTTCTTCAGAGCCTGTATCTTGTCCTGTCTGGAAAGAAAAAGTCTTCTGTTGTAGAGGCCCCAAATTTCATTTGGATCCAGCTAGAGCTTCAATGGGAGAAGGTACCTCTATTTGCAGGACCTCAAACAGAATATAATGTGGATGATTCTCAGTGGGGGTGAGCAGGGGGAAGGGGCTGTCCTCTGTTGCTATCTTCCCCATTTATTTCTGCTAGAAGTGGTTTATGTTGTGCATTTCTATGCCCTTAATAAAGGAAGAAACCACACATTGTCCTCCAAGGACAAAATATAATAAGAGTGATTTAAAAAAGAATGGGTCTTACCATCTCATCTCCTATACTCCCCCTCCCCCAAAAGAAAACCACCAAAAAGACAGCACCCAAAAGCAACAACCCATGTATCTCTTTGTATTTCCCTTCTGTTATGTACTGTCCAGGGGAGGAGCTGGAAAAATGACATTTTGTCCCATTTTTGCAAAAGTTGTGAATAAAGAGGGGTTTTTGTGGCTTAACTTATTTCCCAGTTCTTAAGGTTTCAGGTGGGTGGGGCTTAATTCTGCAAGCTCATACATAATTTTTCTTTGCTGTGTGATATCATAGTGCTTCTCCAAATCCCGTGGATAGAAGTGGGAAGCATCCAGACTTCAGTTACAGCTAGCAATTGTGATAAAGGACTTACTGTTCCTTTAGGATAAGGGGAAAACCCCCTGCCACAAGGTGTTTGCTTTAGTAGTTAGTAACTTCTGCTGTAGAATAAGTCTCTGGGGATTCATAATGGTAAGTGAGACATAAAGATGTTGGGTATTCTCTTTTCTGTTTTTCACTATATCCAGATTTTTATCTCCCCATTTCAAACAGTTTCACCTATTTTTCACTAGGGACTGTTGTAATTTCTTACTCCTGGAAAAATTGATGAAAGAAATTAAATTACTTGGATGATCTTTTTTAACACATGCTTTTGCACATACAAAAAAGCTTTCCTGCTAGGCCTCTTCTTTTCTTCCTCGTGTCTCATGTTTTAGCTTGAAATAGAAACATTTGTCTGATACACACTTGGAAGTGAAACACTGCTTGCTTTTTTTCTCCATGTTGTTGCTTAAGGGGAAAAGTGTGTCAGGATGATCTATTGTGGGCAGTTAAGTAAATCCAGCTGCAATTTGTATTCTGCACTTTTATCAGTTGAACATTTCCCATGGCCTTATCAGGGCAATTTAAAAATATGCAAACTATTGTCAGGTTCGTGGAGAAGAACAAAAGGATTACTGAATAATTCAAAATGAAGCTGTAGTGGTGGGTCTGTCTCTAGCTCTGTCATTTTTCATCATGGTGTATATAAATGACTGACTAGCTGCCTCTGTCCTCGTCTTAGATGTTGACCTTCCTGTACTGACAAAGAGATTCCTTACTCGTTTGACAGTAACCTTTTCAATGCGATCACTTCTATGCCGTACAATATTAATGGACGACAATGAATAATAAATGCATTCCAAGACAGCCTGCTTGTTTCAATTAGATCATTGGATTTCCCAGGAGTGGCTCCCATATATTGTCAGGTGTGATGTAGATGCTTATGCTGGCAAGTACAGCCTCATGTTTTAAGAAGAAAAGGTAACTGGCTTTGCTTGAACATCTATAAGCACAGGATACTGTGTGACAGATAATAAAGGCTTTATAAATCGATGCTTGCCATGCAGATGTACATATGTATGGTGTCATATGTGAAACAGAGCAGAGATTTTAGACAAAAGATATGTGGAATCTTCAGCTGAACAACAATATTAGCATTTGTGCAAGGTAGTTTGGACCTAAATCTCTGGCATGTGTTGAAGATGAATAAACACCAAGTTGTTCTTTTGACTTCTTACCACCGTGGAGTTGTCATTTCAGTAAATATGACTCATCTGAGATTTGAAATGGTGAGAACCAAGAGCATCCATAAAGCTTTTCCAGTTATAGAAAGGGGCTTTTCCAAAGACTTTATATAAAACCAAAAATACTTCCACCTTTATTTTGATGTATTTCAGGGGAAGAGAGAAAGGAGAAACCCATTTATTTCGGGGGCCAGAAGTAGAAATATCTTGAGGTTAAAATAAAAAAATCAAAGCAGCAAGTAAATTTTAAGTAGTATAGAGGACTGGATGGCATTAATATAGATTTGTGCTAAAGGTCCTACTGCCTGCTGTGAGGAAGGATTTCATTGCAGGACTGGATTGTCTTGGAGGAGCATATCCCACCAGGTGTTTTCTCAAGATCTTTGCAAAGATTTTGTGTTTCTAGGTAGCTCATCCATCCCACCAGTCCTGCATGCCAGTGGAGTTATGGCAGGGCTGCATGTGTAAGTGAGAAGTTGCATGTAACTAAGCATCAAAGTTTTAACTGAAATCATGGAGGACTCTGTTGAATATTGTCCAACTCTTCAGACTTCAAACTAATGTGGCTCTACACCAAAAATAATTAATAGTCACTTCTGGAAGTATGGCTGCCTTTCCATTTTCTGTCCATAGAAAAGAATCACTTGTAATGTTTCCATCAGCAGACATAGGGCAGAAGGGTGAAAATCTGCATCTGTGTTATTTTGCTTTTAATTTTGTTTTATCTCAGATTTAATTATTTATGTATTGCTATTAAGCTATGATGGGGAAAAAATTCCCTCTAGTTTAAGTAGCTGAGTGACCCATGGCCATTTATAACTTCTTTAGCTGGTTATAAAATCTGACAAACCATATCAGGTATAAATTTGAAATGAAGTCCCTCTGTCGCTGACAGTTAAAGCAGTGTATCATTAATGAAACCTGCTGCAGGATTCCTGTAGGCACTTCTCACAGGGTAATAAGCAACCCTGTTTCTCCTCCTCTGCAGCAGGACAAAAGCCCTGCTTTTATAGCTTTGTGCAGGGTTTTATGCTTGGTAATAACTTGAATTTGTTTCCATTGAGGAACTACATTTGAAAAAAAAATGTTTTCTGGTATATCTCACCTAAATACGTCTGCTTGCTGACTCCCCCACAGTCTGCCCTGTAGGTAGAGAGAGTCTGTTTGCAAATATACTAATCATGCTATTTTAGTGAATTTTTTTTTTTTCCTCCTGAAAGTTTCTTGCAAAAGCACTATTTGTATTTCTTGTGGCTCTGTGTGGGATTTGTTTAGTCTTCTCATGTTTCAGCCTGTGAGCTGCTTATTTTCTGTAGGAGGAGAAAGCCACAGGGCTGAAGCAGAGGGAGATGACACAGGCTAGTGACTGAGTTTCCTCTGTTTATCTAGACCATTCCCGAAGCTTAAATGGAACACCAAGTGTCCCAACTAGGAGCTGTTCTACCTGTGTGGCTGGACTTAGTCATCTGAGACCAGCACAACCCTGTTCCTGTATAGATAGTGGTGTTAAGACAAGGAATTTAGCCAGACTGAATCCTCCTGTACAAAAGGACTACAGAATGCTTCCAGGCAAAGAGGCCTTTCCAGAGAGCAGAACTAGAGTGGATCAGACTCTGTGTATTTAAGCTATCTGTATAGAGGGAACAGCAGAAACAAAGTAGGTTGGCTCCCAGTGAGGGTATGCTGCTGTTTCTAAGGATTGTTGGTACTGAAATGACTGGGGTTGTAGATAGCTGGGGAATCTCTGCTCTGGGAATTGTAGTTCTGATCGTTTCCCCTATCCCCAGTTCCTGAAGCAGGATCACACTACCTTCTTTTACTGGTGTCAGTGGTAACGACAAGCTCACTTGCTATTGTATGGTTGTAACTTCTGAACCACACAACTTCTAATTAAGTCCACTTTACCTCTAGGTTACATCAGTATTTTTGATTGATAAGATCAGGGGAATTTTGGGGTTTGCTGTAGTTCACTCAGATACAGTAGAGAGAAGGATCTCTTAGCATTTTTATGCTAAACCTTTGACACTGTTTCATGGAGCAGGTTCTTGTTTGCAAGTAATTGATGCTTGCTTGTTTTTCCAAATCTATTAAAAAAAAAATATGTGTATTTTTGCAGAGCTGTAAAAAGTACAGAGACTAAAGCTGAGATTTTTCAGAACAGGGCTGACTATGCTATGTTTAAGCAAGAAGCCTTGTTTTAAAACTGGTCTTTCAGGTTTCTTCCCCACAGTGCTTTTAGACAGCCCATTGATAATGGCAGTCCTTAGTTGTTAATTGGTGACCCTTCCACAGCAGAAATTTTGAATGAGGAGTAGGTTAAAAAAAAAAAAAAGTCATGTTACCCTTCCTCCCTTCTCCCACATGGCTGGTAAGCCAAAGAATGCTTCAGCATTCTCCATTGACAATATCTGTGACATCCTTCCATGAGGTTGTGTGTCCAAACTCACAGAGCTATATCAGCTTGGGTTTCCTTTGGGGCTGTGGGAAGCAGGCAGGGCAGCCACTGAGTGCACAGGTTGTACAATGTCAGTAATGTTCATGGGTGAGGTGTACCCTGGTCTGACGCTCTTCTGGGGAAAAGCGTAGCAATCGTTGATAGTTGGCTGGCCAGGGGCCTTTCATCCCTTTTCTGTCCCTTACCCAAACCTCTTCTAAAACCTACCTCTACCACTGGGAAGAGGTAAGGAGCTGGCAGTGCTTCTCTGCACTCCGTCTCCTCAGGGGCATTGCTGAAAATGTCTCCATCCTTATGGAAACTTCACTGAGCAGTTTTTAGGAGGCATGGGAATAGCGGTGGAGGTGATGGTGCAGGAGGAGCTTGCACGTGAGACAGCCATGTCTGAGGGAGAGCCACCTGGCTTTCCTTATCTCCAGATCTGTGCAGCCTTCTGTGTAAGGAGAGGGAATGACCTGGTTCAGAGTCTCATGAGCCTTTGCTTGCTGTTTCCCACAAGGCTGGCAGCTAGACAATATGTTTCAAGAATGTATTGTACACTCCTTGAATTTCTGTGAACCTTAACAATATGAGTGCTCTGAACTGTTCTGCACTTTACAGCATCTGTCCTCTGTCCCATTACATCCTGAATGCTCCTTCTGCATGGTAACTTACTTGCTTAATGTCATCTTCAATGTTCAGCTCTTGAGCTTGAAAACCTGAGCAAGTGTTTTAACTAAATATGTGAGTGTAGATGGATTGTGAAATCATGAATTTTCCCATGGAGAGAAAGGCTGCCAGATCCCATTCCCTTAGCTGTTGTCTGTATTGGAGTTGGCTGATCCAAGAAGAGATTTTTTTGTGTGGTTGGCAGGACAGGATCAAGAGATCACATATCACCGCATCTTTGATTTGTTTTGCCTTGGTGGCTGGCAGAATCATATCTGTAGTGGTATGATGATATATAATGTCATCACATATATTACAGCTACATGATATGATAACACAGTATTATCAAACAGCCATGGAAACATCCTGAACACAGTGAAGTCATGTAGATATCCCCTGTGGTATTAGGAAAAAGCAAAATATGAGTGACTACTTTCATCCTTAATCTGTGACCTGTGTATGCTTTAGTGGAACCACTCCAGGCTGAGCACAAATGTAATTCTGAAGGATCCAAGAGCGAAGGACGGGTTTTGGCATGTGATTTCCAGTTCAGTTATATCAGGGCTGAGGTAATTGACATAACAGTTTATTGCTCTCCAGAAAGGTGTCCCTAATTAAATTTACAGGGGAAGTTTTTCAGAAATAAATTTAAAATGTAAGCATAGAATAGCTTGAATTTTGTTTTGTCTTTGTCTCCTCTTCTCCTCCTCTTCCCACACATTTTCTTATAACTATTCTGCTTTTCTTTCTCAAATCTCTCCCAAATTCACTTTAACCTATTAAATTTGTAAACATTAACTCCGTGGTGATGCAGCTTTATGGGGGGAGGGGGAGTGCTAGGGATGTTTGTAAGGTTGCTTTAAACTAACCAACCTGGTATTGTGTAATGAGAAAAAATAGAGTGGCTTTAATTATGTTGCACATAGTAATTTGGCAGTGAAATTATTTTGAGGAAAAAAATCTACTCCCAAAGTGCCAGTGAGCCAAAAGCCTGGTAATGAAGAGAGAAGATTAAAAATGATCATTGTTAAGAATATCTTTCAGCTCCTGCATGAATAAAACGAAGTTATGAAATATAGATATACAAGCAGGTGAAGGCAGTTCATTGCATCTTTAGGTATACATCAAGCAGTCTTTCTGTCATAAATTTTACAGCACCTTTTGCCACTCTGGGTATTTAACTTGCAGATGAATTACTTTTTGCTTGCATCAAATGCATCATATGTGGATAATATTTATGCAAATCACAAGTTATTCTCCATGAGTTTATTTTATGGTTAGATATTTGAAATAATGTCTTTGTACTGGTTTGATTTTCTACCTTTGATGACACTGTTCTTCTAGAGGGAGAGGCTATTGGACACATTTTGATAAACAATGCTGAAATGACAGATTTAGACTTTAAATGAAATTGTGTTCCATAAACTGTGAAACAAAGAGTCGTAACTTACCCTTAGCTACATACATTTCAGGGAAAATTATCTTTCATGCTTTGATCTACACTGTATCATTTTACTGAGAGGCCTTGTGTGCGGTATCAATCAAATCCACTGAAGATGGGCGAGAATCTCATTTAAAATCGGAGAATACAAATCATAGATTCATCTGCCTGGTGGGAAGGAAAATGTTCCATGAGTCCCAGCTTCTCCAATTACAGCTGACTTATTGTTGTAAAACTCCAGTGAAGAAATTCCTGCAGTCTCGGTTCTCATGTATTTATCCATTTGGATTGACTACCCATGGGAGACTTGGTCCAGGGCTGCCTAAGAGCCCTATGGGAGCTGGGCATCCAGCTCTCTTCCTGAACACCTCCCACCCTTGCTTGTGCTTCTCATAAACATCTGAGCTGGGGAAAACCAGAATGGCAAAGTTGCAGTTTCCAGTAGGGCAGGTATTTTAAACAGCCCTTGCCACAGGATGGTTGTCATCCCCAAGGTGTCATGGGGAGTTCATAGCCAGGAATCTACATGGCAGATCCATTTCTTATCACTCATACCCTGATCAAGGACCGGATCACTGATAGACTGGGAAGGGGAGAAGGCAGATGAAGGAGGGATGTTGCACCTTCCTGTTCACTGTGAAATGCTTCCAGGTACTGCTGGCAGGGAGTTCACCCCGAGCCCTGCAGTTGTGGTGAAGGACTATCCTCATGGAGTGGCCAGAGGATTCCCCGAGAAAATTGTTCCAGGCTGCCAGTTACCAAATTGCACTGCATCTGCTGCACTCTAAGTAGAGGAAAAGAAAGCAGAGGGAGGAAATTTGTTCTGAGAACATTTTTTAGAGCTGGAGTGAGAGTGATTGTCTGTCAGATGGGGAATCTTTATGCAGGGCAATGCTTCTCTCTAAATACAGTTCTGTTTTCCAGTCATAGCTTATTGTCTCTTGCTTGATATTTGTAGCTATATCAGTGTGTTGCCAGGGAAATAAGGCTTCTGATGTGATAAATTCTGTGTTAGAACTTCAGTCCCAAGATAAATGAGATCAGAGATTAGAGAGAGGAAAACATTTTTTTAAAATGCCAACGGTGGTGCTAATGAGCAGAAGGAGGAGGGGAGTTAACTCCTGCGGGTGAACTCTGAAGCAGGAGGCCTTGAAGAGCTTGTGAGAGTCCACAAACCTTTTCCCCTTTTATTTCTTCAGCTGGAAGAAAGGTTTTAATGATTGTCCAGACTAGAGAAATTCCTTGGAAGAGCTGTGGTAGCTGCATTAGTGAGAAGAAATAAAAAAGCTTTACGTCATTCCTCTTCACCCAAACACTGGTTTCCCAGTCTGACTTCCAAAAGGACTCCAGTTTGCTGGGCAAGAAAAGGTGGTGATTCTGATCTGATCCATCTAGCATGCACTGAGCACTTACATATTGTTGTAAACTGATAATGATGAAAATACATATCATTATTGCTTTTTAACTAAAAATAAATAAAAATCACTTCTCATCCAGGGTTTAGGTGTCCATGTCCTTGCACCTACTTTTGGCTGCAAGACAAATTACAAAAGAAAGTTATTTAGCTTACTAAACCTCTGTGTATGGCTGCTCTGCCTGTAGTTACTTGCTGAGATGATTGCATAGTAGGTATTACAGGTGTGTAGCTCTAGATACTAAAACATTTAATCTGTGTCTCGTAGAATCCCTTCCAGCATTCCTTAACCCCTCTTTACCTTGTCTCCAATTTTCTGGCCATTCCTAATGTTGCAAGAGGAAAGGCTTAGGAAAAGATGCAGAGAAATGTGATTATGAAGTTGTCCATACTTGGCACCTTTCTGTGTTTTCATTTTAAAATTATAGACAAATTTACTGATGTTTTCTATAGAACATGTGTTGCATGACTGTAAAACACCAACTTTGTCACACAATGCTAGAGTCTTGGATTTTGTAGGCAAGAGGCTGTCTTTCTGAGGCTATAGGAAAGCCGCTCTATTTTTTCTGTTCCCTTCAGTACCATTGCTCTTTGTTAGTCAGCTTGTCGTGAGCAGGCTTATGCAAGAGAGAGGAGAGGAATGGTGTCGCTTTATAAGGTGTCTTTCCCCAATCTGCTTCTAGTCTCATTTCTGTCCCTCATCTGCTTGCTCCACACACCTGTGGGAGACCAAATGGGACAGTGTGCTCCAGGCTACTTTGATTCTACCTGCTTAGGGCATTATAGAAAATCTGACTTGTGCTACAACAGACACCCATTTTTCACTCCTGAACTTCCCCTCAGGAGATGCACATTCTTATTTCTCTCAGATTTGTAGTAGCTTTCCCTGCCCATGTTTCTGTCTTGATGTCTTAACTAGCTCCTGTTCTGTCTGCTGCAGTGCTTGGGAGCTGGTAAGGTGAAGACAAGCCAACAAAATGATCTTTCGGATTCTCTTTTCTAAAAGCTGTGCTGCCTGGTCTCTGCTCACTGACTGTCATTAACTTTAATAGTATTCCTTCCTTATTAATATCACTACAGGTGAATCAGACCCTAAAACTGTTGAGAAACAGATGTTTTTCAAGTGCTGTTTGCTTCGCTTAGGTCACCCTAGCTGCTTGGCTTGGCTATTTTGACCTGCTTGGAAGGGGGAATGTCTGTGGCTTCAGGGAGACTATGTGAGTGACAGATACCCTGCAGGATAAACTGGACACTTGAAGGGTGTGGTACCCTTCTGATCTTGCCCCCAACCTGTGATGGAGCTGGTTTAGGGAAGCCTGCAAGGCTGCTGTTTGATATTTTTTGCAGTGCTCTGCTTCAAGCTGATTTTTATTTTAGGAGAAGGCTTGGAGAGGTCTTCACATTCTCCCTTCATCTCCTGTCCTTGATTTTGGACTCTCAGGAAGAAGTTTTTTTTTTTCCCCCTTCTATTCTCTCATATTTCAAAATATCATTGTTTTCAATGTTCAGACATCGTTCAGACTGTAAGAGCAGTAAGGGATGGGCTGCTTGCTGCTGCCTTTGCTGTGTCGTTAAGTAGCAATGGCTCTGATAATAGCATTAAGCATGTTAGCAATCTGAAATCTGCAAGAATCCTGTGTCAGTGTGGGGACCACTGGCAGGGACACTGCCAGCCTTTAACCTTCTTGTCTCTTTATCCTGGCAGTTCCCTGAGCAGGTGCAGGCTCCTAGTGAAAGACTGTGCAATGCTCAGAGCAGAGACCCTGCGCTCTGAGACCTCATGGCATTTTTGTAATATGGGTAATAAATCCCAGAATTTTCAGTCTGTATGGAGATGATCAATTAGTTATCTCCTTAGTTACATCAGAAAAACTACAGAAGCCAAGGTGCAGTATACCCCATTCTATACCACGTTGGGAACGTGCTGTGGATACATGTTGATGCAAAAGTCCTTTCCTCTTTAGTTCCTGGCTGTTTGTGCAGGTATCACCAAATGTGCTCGTGGCCTATATCAGCTGCTGCCTGCATTTTGGTATGAGAACGTGGATTTTCAGAACTGGGATAGACATCCCATTTTAAATATACTGGGAGGGGAACATCTGTGAAAAAAATCACAAGACTGACTTTAACATCTGCCCCTCTACAAGGAAATTGCTGATGTTCTCATATCAGATAAATCTTTGAGTGCTGCAATGTTTACATATTTAAATGCAGCTTTGAAATAGAAGAAGTGACTAATTAATTTAGCTCAAGCTCTTAACATTTGCATTGTTTTTAGTTTTAATTGAACATTTTGTTCACAGGGTTAGTGATTTTTACCACAGCTCAGACTATGCCTTTAGGTAGTTTTATGCCTAGGAGGGCCAGAAAGAGGCATCCTTTTCTTCTGAATTCTGCCCATCTAATATGATCTGTAGAAGAAGCCCTTTTGCTTTGGTATTTGAGTGTCATGAATCACAGTAAACAGATCATTACTTCCTTTTCTCTGGTGCTTATACTTTTCAAATATTTGTATTTATTGATGTTATTGTTTATCAGCCCACAGATACATGCCCCCCATGTAGGCTTCTAGCTAACCTCTTCTTCCAGCCCTTTAAATCTTCTATGTCCTCTTCATCCCTCCTCTGACTTCCAGTCCAATTTTCTAGCATACTTAAGCAGCACAGTATCCACCACGAATGCAAGTGGGATTGTACGAGGCCATTGCACTGGTGCTTGTCCTGACAAGAAGGATATCTGAATCACTCCTCCCCACAGGTTCTGGTGGATTGATGCTGAGGGTCAGTGCAGTGACTGCTAGTGTAATAACATTTTTTTTTTCTTAAAATGAAAGAAGACACTTTTACCTTGATGCCAGTGCCATCTGACATTGGACTGCTGGTGCATAAACTTTCTGCAATAAAAAAGGCAGAAGAGGTCAGTGTACCTGTAGAGCAAAGTGCACTAGAAATATGTAAAATTAGAATTACATGGGCAAGATGCTTCTTTCCCTCTGCTCTTTTCTCTTCTGAGTGTAAATTCTTTTTGGCTTGGATTGTTTCTTACTCATGCAAGAGACCGTGTTTTTGTGTCACACTCAACATTGGTATGTAATTTGGGCCTGTGGGTGGTAAAGCAGTATAAATACTGGCACATATAAAAAGATTAAGCAGACAGAAGTCTAGAGGCAGTGAGTCTAGGAGCTGGCCTACACTCCAACACAACAGAAAATGTGTTTTGTAAATCACAACTGGGCTCACGTTTTAGACTTTTTGTCTCCTTTCCATAATTCATATGGAGACTGTGGTGATTGTCCTATACAAAATTCTGGAAATAAGCAATGAGCATCCCTATCTGCCAGTGAAGGGAAAACAACCTTCTAGAAAAAGAGCTGCTCTGCAAGTGGGTCAACATTCATATCTAAATTATTCTATAACAGTTATTTTGAAATACTGAAGTCATCCTGTTTGAATAATACCTGATACTCCTCTTGCATATGGAATAGTTATTTGTGCAAAAGATGAACTTCAGAGTGTTAAAAATACTAAAAACAGTTACTCCAGGCTCTAAAGAGCAGATCTTCTGCTCCCAATTTTGCTAGCTGAAGTGTTGTTTTCCCCCTCTTCCTGACTTCATTTGTGGCGAAGGCAAGGTGAGAGTTTTGTTAAAAACAAATGAACACGGAGAAAGAAGACCCTTAGCAAACTGCATGGAGTATGGCAGTTTGTTTCCTTAGTTTTGGCCAAATGGGCCTAGAGAGGGTCGAGATAGAGCATGTGTCATTTAAAAATTGAGATGTACATTGAAACTATGCCAACATCATAACTATTATGAAATAATAGGTTAAAGTAAATAGCTATTTGTACTAATGGTGTAGGTTCTAACAGCCCCAAGCAAATACAGAAACAGAAGTTGACAGATTCACATAATGATCAAAGCCAACACTGTTTCTGCTTGAGCAGACAATTTTGATTTAAAGGTAAGTCTGTTCCTGGTGTCCTTCTCATCAGCTTGTCAATCAAGGGAGACAAGGGGCTCTAGAAAACCTGCCTCAGTACATTTCATATTGCCTTTCCATCAGACAGTTCAGTCTGTTCTGTATTTCTTGTGCTCCAAAAATCCCTCTGGGATTTCTGCTATGGGGTTTGAGAAAATTTTAAAATTTTCTCAAGGAAAACAGGAAGAAAAACAGAGGAGACAGAGTAGCCAGCCCTGTGTGAAAACAACATTTGATAATGTTTGCTTCTAATTTTAGGCCCTTGGAGGAAGATAATTACCACAATGATTACGTATTAATGTGCAGAGCAACATGCTGGTGTCAATTCAAAGCTGAAATCTATCTGAAGATCCAGCTTGTTTGTGTCTTGCTGGCACTTATTTTAGTTTATACAAGCAATAGCTTTGCTGTGTTGTGACATAATGTGTCGCTTATGGAAGAATCTGGCAATACATCACTATCAATTTCAAGCAACAGATCTTGCCTCCCTAACAAAAAGGTAAAAATTATATCACTTCTTTTATGGAAGGATACTTGCTGAGCGCTGGAGAACTGCTCATCCATTCCTCTCAGTGTTGCTTGTGGGGTTCCATGAGAAATCTTGCCATTCACTTGTATTCTTCAGTATTGTATCTATGTGGATGAACGACCTCTGCTTTTCATCTCAGTAGTGACTGCGTGTGAATTCCTCGGATGCTTGGACTGGAGAGCTATGCAATAAAAAATAGAACAAGTGTTTGTTATTAGCCTCATGCTGTTTCAGCAAAGCTCATCTTTCCTTTCATGCTCTCTTATTCTCTTCTTCCAAATTGAACTGAATTACCCTCCCTGCTTTTTTTTCCTCAGTCCTATCACAGCCCATTACAGACCTACAAGATTACCCTTTTCCAAATTTGCAAACTGCTTCACACCAACAGCTTATCTTTTGATCTTTTCATCTCTCCTATTGCTCATCAAAGTTTTCAAACCAATACAGAGAAAAGAGAAGTATGCTTCCATTTTTTTTTATAGCATCCACTAGTTTCTATTCTACAATATTTATACTTGTAAGAGAGGAGAAATTAGAAAAAGGTGATTGAATGGAAGGTTGTGTTGGAAATGTTAATGATGCATTGCTTTCACAGGTGTTTTAACATGAAGAGACTGTTAGCATGTTTTAGTCTGATTCAAGTCCTAATCTTCAGCCTGTGACGGCTGTTGATAACTGTAGTTGAACTGGTATGATCTTGTAGGAGCCAATATGTCCTCTTTATTTACACTTGCTGATGCATTTGTATTCCAGCTTCAGTTCTGACTTGACTTTAAAGGAAAGCTGTAGAGAGTTTTCCAGATATCAAACTGGCTGACAGAAGCTGTAGTACAAAGAATGAAAAGACACCCCGGTCAATTCTCCATGCTACTTTCCACCACCTTTTCAGCATCTCCAGCTATGGGTTTTGGATCACTTGTGGTTTCTGCATGCCTGATAGCTGTGCTGTGACCTGCAGCCCAGTCTGTATTGGTTTTCTGCTGGAACATATCACTGCATAAGGAAGGGCTGTCAAAGGAGTGTCACACAGGGGAAAAGAAGTTTGGTTTTATGGAGTAGCTGAGGAGCAGCAACCTCTACAGAATGATACCTGTGGAAAGAATTGAATTCAACTTCTGATATAAACCTTGATTAATGAGTTACGTGATAAAATAGATTTCAATATGCAAATATGAAAGGTTTTCTTCACTGAGATGGGTGCAAGGAAACTGTCAAAACAACTTTCAAATGGATGTAAGTGTATTTGTATTTGTTTCTGCAGAGGCAGAACTTCCAGGACCTCAGTGGGAGCACAGGATGGAGCAAACCTTGTTCAAGGTGACTCTGTTATCCTTGTATTCTTTCAACTGGTCATAATGACTGGGTCTGCTGATTTTTGCTGCCTTCCAGCTTCTCCTTCCAATGGCTTGCATTTTGACCTGAACTTTGCTGTTATGCCAGAATGATCTCTTGAATCAACAGCAGGAAATCACTTATGTTTAAAAACAGTCACTGGAAGCACACAGCGTAGTAATTTGGAACAGGAAACATGTTTTTCTTTTACTAGATAAAGTGAGGTACTTCTGTCTGCACAGTTTTGCAAGTGTTAGGTGCTGCAGGTTTGCTTTCTCTCCCTCACTAGTGGAAGCTCTTGCTCTTTTCTCTGAAACCCCATTTGAACACAGCAGCATCACTTTCAGCTTCAGAAGGCAATGTTTGCTGGCAAGAACTAATGCAATTATTAGAATTATCTTCTGTTCCACATCTGGGAAAGTAGATGGTGCAAGGTCATCAGTGCTCCCTTATGGCAAATTTTACCCTTCTTACTAGCTCTTGAAAGGGGAAGATACATCTATTCTGCATTTTACTACAGACCAGTATCTCCCCCGGTATTTCCATTCTTAAATTTAATCTCTGCCATTCAGGCAGAGACTGATGTCCACAGTGAGTTTGTGGAAACCCCTGATATCACTGCTTTTCCCACTGTCATTAGAAAAGCTAAAATCTACTGCATACTACATGTGTAAAAATTACTTGAGGTAGGAAAAATGGCTGTTATTCTTTGCCAGTCTTTCAGAACTAACAATTTAGCAATATATGAATGGGCTTTTTTGAATTTCTTGCTTGTGTTCTGCTAGTTAGGGGACAGGAATACTTCAGGGGTAAGAAAGCTGAAAAATTGTATGGCTGAGTTATTTAATTTATGAATGGAAAAAATCCCCATAGTTCATGGCTATTTTTTTTAGTATTATTATAACTATGTTTCATTTTTCTTGATATGCTGTAGCCCTTGCTTTTAGCTTATGTGATTTAGTTCTATTTATTTTCATTAGGGAGTGCTCAGGGACACACTTGTTAAGGGAGCTTTACAAATGTGAATGAATAATTGATCAAGATAAAGGATGTCACCGAGCACCTTAAATCTTGCCTCTTCTAACAGCTTTGAAAAACATGTACCTGTATGCACAAGCGCACACACGCACTCTGTCTTCTGCTTAATGATAAAGATTTCAGAACAATCAAATCATCAGTGTTACAGAATACCAGTTTCTGTGACAGCACAGAACAATATGTACTAGTCCAGAGTTCATGCATTTACTCTCAGGTAAGCTGTTTGCTGAGGTAGACCAGGCTACATTGAAACCACTGTACCATTCTCTTAAAAGTTGACTCAAAAATTTTTTCCTTCTCCTGAACAGAAAAGCCCTTTGCATTCAGTATCTCGTCTCTTTTTCTCTTCCATCCCAAGTGTTATCAACATTGGATGAGATTCCAACATAAAGATAATAATTTACTAAAATCTGGAATGGACTCAGTCTGGGAAAATATTTTTGATTTTGGTAGAAATTTTAAACAAACCAGAAAGTGAAACTCAATTTTTAAGGTGCAGAAATGATTTGAGGGTGAAAATGAAGCTTGTGAAGAAAGCTGTAGGTAAAGCTCAGCCACCACTTAAAGGCAGTTTTATGGTTCTGACTGACAAATACAGCTTCTTGGTGCATTCAACCTGTAGTATACCAGTCAACCCTGAGTTATCATTTTCGTTAATACAAAGCTCACTCAAGATTTATATTAGCTGTGAATTTAAACTACTGTACTTGTTATTTGCAAAAGCTATCAAAATCATGGTTCTATTTATTTGCTTTTTCAAACTAGCCAGTATTATTTTTTAAAATTACCTCTATAAGCATTCTTTTCACAAAGCTCATCTAATATGTGTTTGATATGGATTAATTTGATGCTGGTTTATTCAGAAAGCTTTTGAAGGGAAAAGGGACATCTCAGCCCCCTGCCATCACCTCATATTCTCTTGAGTGATCTTGAATTTTCTTTCTGTTTTGCTACAAAAAAACCTATCACCTATTTAATTTCTGAGCACATGAAGATGCCAGACCAGTCAATCTGGAGTCTAGAGATGGTCTTGGGCCACCCAATGCAATATACCATCGCAGGTGATGATCAGTCACATTAGATTACTCTGACCAGGGTTATAAAAGTTGTACCTCTCAGATGCTTCATATGTGAGATAATGCCAAGCTAAAACTGAATACTTATCAGAAGGTGTGTATGGTATAGTTTGGGAACAGAGTTGTCTGCCATTTGTAATAAAGGCTCATGGAGTTTGGTGTCAGAATAATTTTTGAAGTCTAGTCTTTCAAAACCCTGAAGTGAAATAAGAAAAAAAGGAAAAGGAGAAATACTTGCTATCCTGTTCTGTTCCTGATGTTAAGGAAATTATTCTTAATTCAGGTGAAGGGCACATTCTTGCTGTTTACTGTTATACTGTGAGATGAGGGAAAAGAAAGGGAAGAGAAGAGATATCATGATAAGGAGATATCTCAGTCTTGGTACCTAGATTATTTTTTTTTTTCAGCTATTACTAATTTAAATACCATCACTGTTGAAATAGTTCTTGTAAGTTCTTTGTAATCTTTGAAGATACCTCCTAGCTATCACTTGTGTTTAGCTGGGAAAATGTAGACAGCACTCCCATCATCTGGTGAATTCCAGCATTGACTGAATACATGAAAGCATAATAATTCTGCCACAACTTAAAAGGCACTATCCTCAGAGTTTAAGGGGAAGGCACACTAAAAAGTCCAAGTAATGTTAGACTTTTTTCATTAGTTTTAAAGTAAGCCTGTAACTGGTACTTGAAAATTTTGCATGCGTGTTTGTGTCTGTTCAGCTGGGTAATGACTATTTAGTACAAACAAAAATAGGGCTGTGTATTCCAACATAGAGGTCAGATTTCAGGGCTCATTTCCTGAAATTAGGCCCCCGGGAATGCTACAGCTCCTTTTCTCTGCAGTTCACCTGCCATGTCTCTTCATCTCTCCACTGATAAGCTTTCTACTGTAGACCTACAAATAGCAGCAAATTTAAAAAGAAAAAAGTTACATATATGCATGATTTCTTCCAATATTATTGATCCTACAGCAAATAAGTGCTAGATTAAATGTTCTAATTCCAAAATGCAACTGCAGAATCTCAAAAGAAAGATCTCAAGCATTATAGTTTTCTTGTGAAAATCTTGCTATTAACCTCTAGATTACATCATCCATATTGCATTGTACTCTGCTCTTGTTGAGGCAAAAGCAGACATAATGGCAGGGGTGTTACGCAAAATGAAGATGGGCTGTTGGAGAAAGAAGTCTTTTAGAACTGAATGTCAGTTGTAGGCCAAAATATATTGGATTAAGGTACTGAGTATTTTGATTGGGAGAAAAACAAATAATGTTAACAGAAGACATTTTTAAAACAAAAGCCTATAGAATCTCTTAATTAGAAACTCAATTTTCTATTTAACTTTTTTCATTTGTTAGCAGTCTATAACTAAAATCCTCTCCTGCATATCCCAAGGTGATTTGCAATTGGATCATCACAGAGCAAATATGTGATTAACTGATGGAAATACTGTGTTGCCCTAGTTCTGTCCTGTGTTTTTAACAGCAATACATTTATGGGTTACCTATACTGCATGGTTGTTGGTTCAGCCTGGGAGCATAGATTGCTGTGAATAGATGACACAGTGTCACACTTGGCTTTGTGTGTGAAGTACAGTGTATTGTTACAATAATATCTTTAACCCTTGCTGTCTCTGCTTATAAGCATAAATTCCAGTTATCTTACAAACACTGCTCTTCTTTCAGCTTTCTGCCAAATGTAGATATGTACAAAAATACTACTCTTTCAGGAAACAGAGCCAAAATTGCCCTTTTCTTGCAAACAAAACAATACTTTCCACTTCCCAGTATCATGCTTTCTTAATTAGAGAAGAGGCATTGCTGAAGGTCGAAGTCTGTGACACTTGATTTCACTCAGGCTGAATGTTACCCAAAGGAGTCACCAGCTTCAGCTGTCACAAAGAGATGCTTTGGCAGCAGAGGCAGAGCTCTCACTTTCAGTGTGCATGAGGAAAGAATCAGAAAATGTGTATCACATTTCTCTGAGAACAATGTGTGATTAATACCTGAGCTTTGAAATCCTCATTCTTAGATGCTGATTTTTTAGGTTCTAAAGGTTGTGGGGTTATTTTTTTTGTTTATCTTGTTTTTACAATCTATTTTGTGTCTGTTCTGTAGCAAGATGACCATTAGTGATGAGCAAATACATACATGCTGAGATTCCCGTGGTATTGTATTTGGAGTGTTTTCACTGAAGATGTTAACCCTCTCCCACCAAACGGTTTTGGAGAAAAAGATGTGTTTCAACATAATTAGATGTAGAAGTGGAGAGCAGAAGTGTAAAGATAATGGTGTGTAGACCTTGGAAATGAGAACCTGTAATATGACTGCTTGTTGAAACTTCTCTGAAAGGAGGGGAAGTTTTGTCTTCACCCACAGTGTTTATCTAGCAGAAACAGAGAGAACCATAGCCAAGGTCTGCACAGAATGGATGAGAGCTTTATCTTGCATCAATTGGTGCAGCTCAGATAAAGGCAGCTCTGTATCTAGCTGACATAAATGGGTGCTAGTCCATTTTTCTCTCATTAGGGTAAGCCTGTTATGTTCTTAAACAACTCCATAGTATTCCAGTGATAATTTCAATATTATAGTTTGACAGAAATGTTTGTTGTACTTGCATAATGTAATTTTATATATTTATTAGGTATTTGTTCTATTTGGCTAAATCTGTGCCTTCCATCCATCCAGATAAAAAATAAAAAAGTGCACCTCACAAATTTTCTTTGAAAAATTTATTTGAATTTTTTTCAGGAATTGATGTTAAGTTTGTAAAGGCTACAGTGTGTCCAGTAAACAGTCTTTTACTTTATAGTTAACACATCTTCCAGATGCTTTTAGGTTATTAATGCCATTCTGAAATTTTTTCAGTTGTTACAGTAGGTAAGCAGTATGTTTTGATTTATATTTTCTGACTCTCGCTCAATTGACAGCATGTATCTTCTCACAGGGCAAATTTGTGCTATATTATCAGTATCTCTTGAATTTTGATTAAGTCTTTGTTTTCCTTACATTTTGACAAGCAACATCCTAAGTTACAGGTAGGAGTTCTCCAGTAGCGTTGTGTGATAACTAGGCTGGCCTTTAGAAGTTGATAGGATTGGAAGGGGTAGTTCATCAGCGTCAGGTGGCACGCCAGGTCTTCTGTTTCCAGGAAACACTTCTTAATGCCAATGTGAGAAGCAATCCAATGCCATTTGCTTGTGAGAAAGTAAGGTAACAACATAAATTAATTTCTGTTTCTGTAGTAAGTAGACTGCCATCTACCCTATGAAATGATCCACAGGGACTTAGTTAATAGATGAGAGACCTCATAAACACCACTTGGGCAGCATGCATCCTTGGTGTGACTCTGCTGAGCTTTATTAGTGTTTCAGCTGGAGAGAGTCTGGCTGTTGTTTCTCCTTGTGTTTATGCCCTGGATCTCAAATTGCATTGTTCAAAATAAAAGTTATTTTAAAGTACAGAGTTAACATTCAACATATTAAAGAGCATCTGTTGTTAACCCAGCAAGAGATTTGATTAAAAAAATATTTGCTTCTAGGACTAAAATATCCTTTTGAAAGAGAGAAGTTTGATTTAGGTGGAAAGCTTGCTTTCAGTTAATTCATTGCCTGTGCTGAAGTTGATAAACCACTTCAATTTCATTTTTTTTCTTTTGCCTCCTCAACTTTGTAATTTAAAATTTTCCCAGACATCTTTGCATGGTAGGATTTTCTCTTGGAGAGGAGTTTCTATTGCAAGCTTCTCTTGCAAATACATTTTTCCAGTAATCTCTAAATCATTTGGCATATTTCTATTCTACTGTCAAAATGCAATGGCTTAATATAGATCTATCAATCTTACTTGTCTACAGTCATATATATGTGTGCAGGCCAACTCACTTCCACCAGTATAGCTTTAATCTTGAAAATCAGTCCTGTATTTCTGCATCTACTGTTACATTTCTGTTGAAAAACTGGCAACGATTTAAACTCCCTTACTATGGCTAGAATAGCAGTTGAAGCTTGTTAGGGTGAGGTGTGTACTTTATAAATATGACATGTATCTACATAAAGAATAAAGCAAACTTTTGAAAATGTTATTCTCTGGAGAAAGGGCATAACTTTGCATGTTCCTTATGTGAACACGGGAGAAGACATTCATGAGGAGTCTGTCACTATGGCAAAACTTGTAATTGAAGATTTTCAAGCACCATCAGAGTACCTTCACCTCTAGTATTCTATTTTTATTGAAGAGGTATAAATATCGCCTTGATATCTAATATTCCATTATATTTATGAAACTGTGGGCTAATACACAAAATTCCTATTTATACACATAGATTTATTAGGGCTTTTTTTCCAAGATGTTTCTTTTAATCTTGCTAGTAAGAAGTCATAAAAGGTGTACTTTTCCTTGTCTTATGTCAGTGAGAAAATTCCTGCAGCTTTAATTTTAATAAAATGTATAAACCAGAACAATATCAACAATATCAATAGATTTAGCATCTCAGCACACGTTTGAAGTAAACATGCTAGGTATGAAAGGCATAAACTTCATATAAATATATTTGTATTTTAAATCTCCTTGGAAGATAACCTTTGAGAAGGAAGTTGTTTGTGCAGTGATTGAGAAGCAGCCTGACTTTATCACAATGACTCTTGACAAAATTACTTTTTGCACAACACAGTGAACAAAAACCTAATTTAATTTGTTTTATGATGCATAAAGATGAGCTGGAAGGGTTTGTTTATTTCCTTTCCTGGTTCTTGACCATAGATATATTTGGAGCAGTTAATCTTCCTTAGTTTTGCTGGACTTGTCCTTTGAACATGGAAAAGCTTTTCAATGTCATCTTTCTCAGATTTTACTTCAAGGAGAGGGGTGTGTTTGTGTAGTTTCATTTTACTGTATAAGCCTTTTTTCTGATCAGTTTTCATTCTTTGGCAGAAGCTGGTGCTGGTGAAACAAATAGACAAAACAGAATTATAATGTAGTGTTTAAAACTTCCTCCTTATTTCACTGTTTACACAAAAGTGGAGAACAATTATGTGTGGTTATTGGTGTCCTAAATCCTCTATTTGCGTTCTCTTGCAAGATGTGATAATCAGCGTTTTTCAGGTTAAAAATATTCTCTTTTAAATGTTGGTGGTTTTCCATACCTTATCATCATAAGGAAATAAAATACCTTAAATCAGTTTTCCAGTTCTCAAGTCACATTTTTTCTTTTCTTGTTTGTCATATTGTTAGATGTAATAGGACAAATTGGTCCAAACCTGAAGCACTTCTGGGTGCAGGTGCCTTCATGCTTCAGTCATTACCTACATCATCATTAGTCAGACTTTAAAAATGTTATTCCACTGCTACTCATTAATCTGGCATCAAGCTGGAGATGTTATAATTAAGGTGGTGGCAGGATTTCCATTACTGACTATTTTCTTCAGCAGAAGGAATGGTTAGTGCCTGCCAGCAAAGGAAATAAATTATGATGCTGGCTGCCTAGTGCAGCCATCAATTCAGAGTCCTCTGTATAGCTGACCTCCAGCCACACTCACCTGAGATCATCCTTGAAAGGCAGCACACAGGTAGGGAATGTTGATTAATTATATCTACTATAAGGAGTGTAAACAATACAGGGGATGGGGCACATAGGGCCTGATGTCCTATTGCTTATACCCTCCCCAGACTCTTCTTTGTGTCTTTGGACTTTGGCCCTGTTCTGTTAAGGACTGGATGAGGTGTAGGGGCCTGCATCCTGTGCATGGGACAAGTTGTTTTTTAATAAGTACTTTCTTCTGTCAGTTAAAAAAATTCAGCCATTCAATGAAACAGACTTGCTGTATTCAAAAGAAATGAATTGTATTCAAATTTTAAGAGCTGGAAAAGAAATTAAGCTAATCCTTGTAAAACAAGCATGGCATCCACCATCAGTATTGCAAGATACAGATATACATTAGCTTAACAAGTCACCTCAATTGGTATTATTTGCTTGTACTGAGTTATGCAGACAAGGGACCTGAGTGTATTGGTGAATGACTTTTTGTCCACTACATAAATCAAGAAATGACATTTTGGTGTTTGAAACATCTTTCTCTTGCCTCTTCTTTACTGTGTGTTTTCAATTGCTGAGTGTCTCAGTCCTTTGCAAGTCCCATAACACATAGCACACCTGGTTTTGGAGAGTGTTGGTCTAGCAGATTAACACCAAGGAGAGCACATCTGCGTTTGGTGTGATGAGAATGTTTTTAGGAGGATCACATGGTGGTCAAAGCTGTGTGCCAAAAGGATCCTGCCTCTTGGTGCCAAGAGCTTCCAGAAGGTCTGACCACCTGTATGGTGTGTTCACACATCATCAGAAAACAGGGTTTAAGGTATACTTGTAGCATTTAATCACAATGGAAAAAAAGAAAGGGGGGGGGGGGGGGGGAGTATCATATAAAATTTTCATGGAAGTTGATAGCTTTCACTTCTAACTTTCATTGATGTCTCCAGTTAGCCAGAACAAAGGGATAGATGTGTTTTATCTTTATTTTGTACACATTTGTCCAGACCATTCCTGCTCTGTAGCAATCCATACATTGAGTGAGACTGCATACCAGTTTATGGTATTTTTTCATTTGAGTAGCAAGTTTATACTTGACGCTGTCTTGTGGAGTTCTCAGGCCTGATCTCCCCACTGGCATTCTGGTTTCCTACTTTTGTACAAATATAACACAGTTCTCTGGAAGGCCATGTCAGAGCCCATATTCCAGCCTTACCCGTAATTCTCTTATGACATTAGCTTTTTTCCTACCCTTTGCTTTTAGCCCTAACATTTGCAGTTAATTCTCTATTTTCTTTATATTTTCTTCATACAGCCACTTCCCCCCCCCCTTTTTTTTTTTTTTTATTACTATCTAGCCTTCTGAATCTTTTTGATTACCTAAAACTCCTATACTCCCTTTGGCATCATCTTTCACATTTAATCATTTGCTTGTCTGTCTTGCTATCACTGTCTTAGTCTGCCTTACTGGATATTTTGTCTTTCAGTGTCATTTTCCTCCTATATGCTGTTCTCTGTGTTTAAATAAAAATTTAAAAAGAAATTTTTAAGTCTGTTTTATTAAATATACAGATTTATTTTTTTATTTTTCTTAAAGTAATCTGTGACAGGCATGCATTGTGCTTCTGCATTGTGTCCTAAGTGAGCAAGACCTAAATTTCTGTAGTCCTTCTTCAGGAGATTTCTTTGTTCAATGCAGAATCATCTTGCTGTCATGCTGCAGTGTTCTTGAACTTCAGGCATGGGAGTAAGAGAGGGAGGAAAGCCCTATTCTGCTCTGAGCACTGAATTTGGTTTGCATTGCAGCGAGGAGTGGAGGGCTTGCTTTAAATATTTAAGAGGATCTCTTCTTCCACTGTTATTTCTTCTTTTAAGACTTTTGTGTGTTCTTCATTGCGCTTGGTAATCTTTGCCTCATCCCTCAAACCTTGATTTTATATTGCAGATCTATTCCTTCTCATGGCTTCTGTTCCATTGAATGTCATTTTAGAGACATGGTTTCCAAGGTGTGATAGGTCATCTCCAGTATCAGGGAGAGCACCTGTTTGCTCTGTTCCCCCTCTAGCAGCTGCTGTTGGTTCTACATTTTGCAGTGCTGTTCTACATTTCTACCTTGCCCTGAGTTTCCACTTCATCTTTTGGGGGTTGTGGAAAGAGAATCGATCCGCAAGGCTGCTCCCCTGAATTTAGAGCAGAACTGTCTGCCTCAGACTCTAGAAACCCTCTATGACCACAATCACTCACACAATGAGAAAGTAGGTAATACTGACTTGGTTTGTAAGCATTTCCAAATGCTAATACTTTCTGGCAAGTTGCTGTCCTACAAACTAGTACATAAGTTGACAAGTCATTTTTAATGAATCCTTCGCTGTGCAGATGGTTTGGGAACATATATGCCAGTTGTACCAATTCCTGAAGACTGATGGGTGGTATTTACAGTCTCACAATTTACACTTGTGTGTGGTAATTGGATTTTTCTTAATTAGGGAAAGTGGGCGGACAGCTTTGTCACTTAGCAAGGTCCTTACCGATTAAAAGGATCAATAACTTTCTTCATGGAGCCTCTAGACTAAATATACACAGAACAGATACCTGAACTGGAATAGGTAAGGGAATTGTTTATCTGAGTTTTTTGCAGTAGAAGAATGCTATGTGCTAAAGCAGAGTCTAATTTCAGCTGGATGCAAGCCAACAAATACCTTTTCACAGCCTAGCTGCCTTTTTTTATGCTACTTGCTTTCTTATGGAGAAATTAACTGCTGTGCAGAGAGCAAGCCCAAGACCTTCCAACACTAAAATCTTACCTATAACCCATTTAATATTTTAATATTTTTATTAATTTATTTGTTGCTATTTTTAAATGATATTATAGAGGGCCCAATCTTTGTACTGTCTGTACTGCACCACCATCAGTTTTACCTTGGTAAGACATGGTGCAGATGGCCCTGGGGTACAGGTGATTGCAGGCTGTGTATTCTTGTGCTGCTCTTCAGAGGGTCAGAATCCAAATGATGCTTAAAGTCTTGCAGCTGCTCAACCCTGATTCAGTTAAATGTGAATTCCCAGAGCTGTGCTGTGCTTTCCATTTAAAGCACAGAAAATACCCACCTTATCCTGTGAGACTGTTGTACCTAGTGTTGTCTTTTCCCAAACATAATTTTTGATTTTTATCTTGCCTGAATAACTTAAATGATTGAATCATTTATTTTCTTATTAAAAGAGGAGCATAAGAGAGTGATATTTAAACACAATGACACAAGCCACCCCATTGTTGTTATTAATAGCTTGCCATTAAGTGACTTTCATCCTGGAAGATCAGAAAGCACTTAAGAGACAATGTGCAGTGATGACTTCCATGTTGCTGAAATGAAGCTACCTCCATAAGGAAATGCAAAAGTGCATCATAGCCTTGTATTTAAAAAAAGAAATGAAATGAAAAGCGCTTTCTCTGCTGAGAGGCTTAAAGGGAAATCTTGAACTCTGGGGGATGTGGTAACTGGAAGTGGGCAACTGGGTGATTATTTCCTTGTGCATTATGTGTATTTGAGCATATCCAGGTGCTGCATGGGAAAGCCCTCACCCTAGATTTCAAAAGGTTGTGGTGTAAAAATGAAAAACTTGCCAACAGTCCCATAGTGCTCCCCGCTCCTACTTCTCTCCATCCCCAGAACAGAGAAGCACTGGAGAAGAGTAACTTCAGACTCATATTAGGATAACAGCTAAGAGCTTTGAGAGTAAATGACCTTAATTTTTGTAGGTGAACCTGGAGAGATGGATCTTGATGAATAGTTCCTAATGACTGATACTGAGAGGTGACAGACAGATTGGGGACTGTGTGGAAATGATGGAGACCCTAGTGAATATGAGCTGTTGAGGATGTTAGCATCATCTGAAAATTCATCTGATTTTAATTACAGAAGCCTAGTGGGATTAAAATTGCAAATGAAGCTATTGGAATTCTCTAAGCAAATAGTTTTATTTGCCCTCAGTTTGTACTATTCAGCAACTGATTTTATTATTTGGATCACAGTTGTTTTTGACATTTTTACTGAGTGTCAATTCAGGATAAGGCATCTTCTTTCTCTTAAAGAAACTATGTAAAAAAGGAGAGAGAGTTTCCTGCCCTGTCTCATTAGCTTCCTGCATGCCACACCAGGCAATGGTGTGTTTCAGTTTTCATTGCCTGATTCCCCTGGAAGGTGAGAACTCTTTGTCTTGTCATAGTGTATTGAGCTATTTTTTTCAGACAGCCATGAAACAGCAACAGATCCTGAAATGCTGTGCTACTTTCTGTCTCTCTTGCCTTTAGAGCAGCTTTTTGAAGCAGGTATAGACCTGGGCTCTTGTTACTTAGCTTAGAAAGCAAAATCCCAGGCTAATATGTTACAATTAGATTTTAACCTATGACATCTTATGGATCTTGTGTAGAGACTCTGAGTTTGATAAGAAATAAATTTGTGAAAAATATTTTCAAGCCAAGAGGGGCTTTGCACCCCATCCTTTGGATGGTCTCTGCTGGGAACTGCTACTCACATGGCTGAAGCTGGTTTCCCAGCGGAGCTGCTTCTCTGCTATGGAGGTGGTAAAATATTCAGTATTTTTTTCCACCAGATGTGTGCAGAGAAGTTCATTAATTGGCCAGTTCTTCATCCGTTCTTGCCAGCACTCTCTGGCTAACAGACATAAATTTTGGCAGATGGATATAACGTCATTATCTGGAAATAACTGATGTACTACTTGATTTTGCTGTAGGCATATTTATATATAAGCTTCATTGCTGTGGCCAAATTCTCAGCTTGCTGGATGGGGTTCTGAGCTCCTTTCACCACATGCGTATGGAGCCGTTGGGTTCCTGCTTCACATCAGCAGTCAGACATTAGATATGGCAAGAATCCCAGCCCAGTTCTGCTGCTGGAAGGAACCAGTGTTCCTGGAGGCGAGAAATAAGTGGAAAGCCAGGATGCAGCAACCTTGACTCCTGCTAGAGTCCTTAGCATTCACAGTTGTTTCAAGGACAGTTTTGTGGCCTCGACCAAAACAGCCCATGCTCCGCAAGTCACCCTAGTGAGTGAAATCACTGTGGCAAACAGCAACTATTCCAGCCTGCTGTGAGTAAGAGCTACAGTAAGAGCTTCTGCCCTTTGACGCTTTAAAAAACTTCTAGTGCATTCAGAGTGGGGTCTTAAATTACTTTCTTCAATAAAAGGAGAGTCCTTTGGATCTTCACCCTTGTTTGCAGGTTGCTAGAGGCAAAATCCTATGTAAATTGGGGGTCTGAGAAATTTTTAGGGAATGTTAGTTAATGAAATGTTGCAGAATTTTACAGCTGGAGCTCAGCAGTGGGGTACACAAAAGGGCAAGTGGAAAAACAGATAAGGGGCTGTATGATGCTTGGACTTAATTTAAGTTGGTAAGAAAAAACTGGAGATATTGGAATTAAAATACAGTCTGGAAATGGTTAAGGGTATGATCATAAGCATGCTATTCATGAGAGGGTAAGCAGGAAAATCAAGAAATATTTATGCACTTGTGGAGACTCATTAAAGGATGGAGCACTGATCACAGAGGATTTCAATTACTTCAAGTTTGACTGGAATAAGAATTGTTTAATGCCTGAGAAAAGATACATGTGGTAGTGTAAGATTGTTTTCTCTTATAATTTATATAAGCAAGTAAAAAAAAAAATCTCACAGGATATTTTGGATGTAGTCCCAGGAAATGAAGCAGGACTTGTATGATAAATAAGATAGATGCTGGTGAGCTTTTATAAGGTTGAGTGATCATAATGCTATTGGATTTGAAATATTCATGAGGCTACAATATGTACGAAGAGTAGTGGCACAAAAATATTAAACTTTGAAAAGTCAGTATTCGAAGAAGTGTGTAATGAATTGAAGAAAATTGATGGGGATGCAACTATTGTCCCCAAAAATGTGTTGTGGGAGAACGGAGGAAATGTTTTAGGAACAGATAAGAAAGATGCAATCTACATTCTTTCCAGTAAAATGTAAATGTCAAACATGTCATCAGTCATCTCAAGGCAACATTTTAGCAGTGAAATAGGAGACTGAAAAGGGATTAAAAAGAAGAATCAGTCTTGGTAAATTATATAAAAAAGAAAATAGCATAGGAGCAAAAATAATACATGGAGGATACAAAGTGAGACTTGCAATACCATAGAAAATAGCAAGGCAATTATGTTCTGAAAGCGAAACTTTCTTCTGCCTAAAAATAATAATGGGAATTAGACACATTAGAACTAAGTGAAGTTCAGTTCAAAAAAAGCCCATCTGTTTCTGCCACTTCATGGTTTCCTAATCCTTTTTTTTTATCCCTACATTCCTCGGTTCTTGCTTTTCAGAGTGATAGTTTGTGTGGTTTTGTTTGCTACATTTCTGACTAGGATGATCTCTAATGAAGATCCTGTTTGTGACTCTTGCATTTATTCCTGTGCAAATTACCAGTTAATTCCTAGTATTCCCCTGCTCCTTTTAAGACCATGCTACCCATCTTTTGAATGTATTGGTATCATCCAGGATTAATCAATATTTTAAATCTAGATTGTGTTTGACTCTACATGCTTGATTAAGGGTTAAATGGAAACAAGTATCTTTTCTCCCCACGCTAACCAGGACTATCAGGTTTGAAAGCATAGGTTTACACAGTGGGTCTAACCTGTTTAATTACTTCAGTGATGCTGAGCCTAGACCCTTATGCCTCTAATTGTAAGAAGTAGCACCTATGGGGTTAGACTCAGTGGTTCCTCTAATCTGGTGTCCTTGCTCTGATAACAACCAGGAAGTGATATTTTGACCATCTAGGGAGCAAGGACAAAGCATGGGGACTGATACTGCCAAATATAATCTCTTCTGATTCTGATTTTTTTTAGCAAAGTGGGCTAGGTTTCTCTGACTCTTGTAAGCAGTTAGAATCACATGCTCTCAAAAATTAAATACCATTTGCTCACAGACATTATTTTCTCTTAAGGGCATCAAGATGGCTGAAAATATTGGTGTAGAATTAATAAGAGAAAGGGAGGCAATAAAAACGAATTCCTGACTGCCCTACTGATTGCTGGCACTGCTTGGCTGGCTTAGCAGAGGTCCTGCATGCACAGAAGGAGCCCGCTGAAATCCATGGAGTTATGCCAGTGTTGAGTATGGTTGGAAATCTTTATACATTAACAGAAGTAGAACCTACTGTACTTTCTTGTTAATTTGCCAGTGATTTCAGTTCCTTTTATGCAGTAGTTGCCAAGTTCTTTCCCCCTCAGTGTTCTGAATGATGACTTGTTTTGCAGCAAATACCTCTTTTATCCTTATGTGTTATATCCTAATGTGTTATATTAATCATGTGTTTGTCAGTGGCAAAGACCTTGTGGGATCCGATGGCCCAGCTGTGTATAGACCCAAATTTTTTATTTGAACCTCATTTACTCTTTTCTTGTGACTTACTCTATGCCAGGAGGAGTAATTACATATTTTTTATGCAAGACTGATGGTTCCTGATTGTTTCGCAGTTATTCTAAAGATTAACTAGTGTAATCTGCTGTCCTCTTCAATTGCTCAAGTGGAGTTATAAGATGTACTCACATTTTTGTGTCTAATTAACAAGACTGACAGATTTGGAACAAAAATTAACTTGAGACCTTCCTGTCTCCCAGTCTAAAACTGTGTTTTTAAACAGTGTTGTAGTTGGCATCATTAGAATTTTGTAATTCCAAATTGATCCTGCAGACTGACAGGGAAATCTTCTCTCTTCTACATGATTGTAATGCACCAGAAGATGAATATCCAGTTTTAATGATTAGTTTACGTTTTTTTAATTAGGTGAAAAAGTGGCTGAATGATCACTTAGTGTTGACTACCAGTCTGCTGTTCAGAAAGCACTGGAATCTGCATCTGGGGAAGGGATCTTTTGGCCTCCAGTTAATACTGCTGCAGAGCTGAAATTGTTATTTTCATTATTGGAAAGCTCTGTTTTCTACAGATTACTGACATTCTGATTAATCCAGATCCCACACTATTCCATTCAGGTATATTCTGAACATACAAGCCAGTGTTTGAATATATGAGTTGTCCAGGTTTTGTGTTTGTCTCATGTCTGAAATGTTCGTGTGTCTCAGGTCAAAGAAGGATCTGTGTGTCTCTGTTCAGGAACTCCTACCTATCAAAATGAAAAAGAGAACTGCAAGAGGCAAAAAGACAGATGAAAAACAAGTGGTGAAAATGAAGTCAGGAGAGTTAATGTCTTCCAAGGTTGAACTAGACAAACATATACACAAGCCTGTTCTAATTCTCTTTTAGCTCTTTCCTAACTCTTGATTTCTGTGGTCGTGAACCTGAAGTTGTCTATAGAGAGCTCATCTGTGGCTGGTATCTTATTTTAAAGGCATCCATCTGTGAAATATGGTTTGGAAAACACAGGTTGCCATTTAGAACCGCCAAGGTTTGCCTTCTTGCTGTCCTTTCTCCCCCTCTCAGTGAGATCTTTGCTAGGTAGGAGGCTTTTTCCAAGTAAAACTCATTCCACAAGATTGCAGGGAAGTATTCAATAAGCAAATATTTAGTATTTTCTAGTCTGTAGGGGAGTTTGGTTAACTTCATCCCAAATTTGTATTTATGGAATCTTATTGGGCATGATAAAGATCAAAGTAGCCTTCTCCACTTAGTCTAAATACTCCAGTGGTGATGTTTCGCCAAGTCCTAGAATATACTGACACCAGTAGTGAAGACATGGCTTTTAGTGGAGTCTCATTGGGTCAGCCAGGTTTGGGGTTAGCCCCAAAACAACCTCCTGGCTGCCAGCCCAGCCATGCACATAGGCGTGTGCTGTACAGATTAGTTATTGCAAGCACTGTACGTGGCAGGGTTTCTCTCCCTTTGTGTCCTCTTCTGGGTCTTCAATATTTTGACCATACTTTACTCAACAGGTGCCTCCCCCGCTCCCTTTTCTTGTTGAAGAAAAACCTTTGTGCCCTTACTGTTTACAGAATTGAATTCTTCTGCTCAACTGACCTTAAAACATTCATTGTTCTGTGACTTACATGCTTCATAACATCATAAATGCCGCGCTTATGAACCCATCTATCTTGAAGTGCTGAAAGGAACCCAGAATCCATCAGAGCTGGCAGCTACTCCTTGAGTCAACTCCAGGATAGTCACAATCAAAAAAAATCTCTGGTAGTGGGTCCAAATTTTCAGCTGGTGTAATAAGCCTTCCAGTGAAGTCAGTGGAATTGGAACAACTTGTAGTCTCACTGCATCACATGTTTTTGAGATAAAAATTGTGCTGTGATGTGAAATTGCTGTAGTGTTTGCTTGATTCATGGTATAATCTATGCACTTTGCTGTACTTTGTGGGGATCTGATTCTTCTTGTAATTCAGGAGACAGGACTGGGAAGAGAATGCTCTTTTTTTTTTTCTGTAAAAGCAGTTTTCTGTACTCATTTAGCATCTCTTAAGTATTTAAGTGTGGGCTGAATGATGTGGAACAAGGTGTACACATTCAACATTTTGCTAGTGGGACCACTTAGAAATTCTCCCCCCCACCCCCTTACCTTAAATATTGTTTTCTCAACAAAGTCAGTCACAAACTTGTTCAACTCAAGACTCTTCTGAAGTCTCCTCCTTCTGTGATGAAGACCTTTTGATTCAGATTCACTTTTCACAGGAGAGCATCTTCATTTATTTCAATGGAAATTATACTTTTAGCCTTCTATTTATTCTGTGGGGTTTGGTCCCAACTAATTCAAAGGGTAAGTCAACAGTGTTCATATCCTAATCGTTCCTTCCTCTCTGCTTTCAGATGTCTGTCTTGTGTAGATTCTGATCTTTACATTCTGGGGAAACTTACTTTTTTGTAACACTGAAAGTATTTTGAATGCATCATCAATAAATAAGAGTTGAAATTATATATGGATGAGAATAGTGACCATAATTTGTGGATAAACATCTCAAAGCTGCTTTCAAAAGGCTGACATTGAAAGACAGGCAATAATAAGCTAGGCAGTTCTCTTCTGTCAGCGTGTACAGAAACATGGACATCAAAAGAATCTTCTTTAACTGAAGTTGTTTTGAAATTAAATCTCTCCAGTGTTAATACTTGTAGGAATGAGGATTGCTTTTCAACCCATTTATACCTCTGGTAATGAAATCTAAGAATTTGCTGCCTGTAGGAGTGTTGGGAGGATAGGAAGATTTGATTGTCTTTCTTGAGACCATATTATGTTAATTTTTCTGCACAGACTATGGAAGCACAAAAAGCAATAACTCACCTACATGAAGACAAAATTCTTAGGGTTGTTGTCATGGAAACGAAGTGGAAGCAGCTCCTTTTCCTTGAATAAATTCAATAGCCAGGCTAACAAAGATTGAGCACACAACTCGTATACATGCTCTTACTGAATGGTACTGATAAGGGCCGCAGCAGTCTGTACACAAACCTCCAAATGTCTGCCCGTGCATGGGGGGAGCTGGGCCTATAATGCTCAGCCTTTCCTGGAAGAGTTCAAGAAGTGGCCTTGGGATGATGTAGTGTGTGCTGGAGCGGAAGACAAGGACAGTAATAGTTTGTTTGGACAGATGTACACAGGGACATTACAAGACAGGCTGCTCTTCATCTGTATTTTATGTTGGCTTGATTCAAAGTTCAAGTTCATTAACCTTGGTAGACTCCTGCTCTGAATCAGAGAGACTTCAAGAGCTGTTGTGTTCATTGGTACAAATCTTGTTGGTGTTTACAAAGCTGGGTAATTATATTTGAGAAATCAGTGAGAAGCAAAACCAGGAGCTCCAGAGTATTGGTTTCTCTGCCCTAATGGGTGCATCAGCAAATGATGAGCTTGGTTTTTCTGTAGAGAAAAAGCCAGCAGCTTTCCAACCTTTGTGCAGACTTTTGCACTTGGAATATGATATTTTAATTCTAATGACTTATCATAATTCAGCTTTATTTTAGCATTTAAGTACCTGTTTTAGGGATTTGGTTCTGAGGAGGAAGAGTTTGCCAACATGCTTCAATCCTGATAGGTGCAGGACGGCAGTGAGTTGAAGGAAGAGAACTTGGAGGAAGATGGGAGGATTAGAAATTATTTTATTTTAGTGAACTATTGGTAATTTGGTACTATTTGCCTGTTAGGCCTGAGACAAAGTGTATTTGAAGTCGATGAAAGGCTCCTGCTTAAGTGCTAATGGGCTTTAGGATGATGCTCGCCTATGTTACCATATGGTTCTTCAGGAGTGTGGAGTTAGTCTGCTCTAAAGGAATATAATGTATCTGGGTATCCTGAAGTAAACGATGGAACATGTGACAAGCCTTCAAACAGAGATTGCTTAACGCATGGATACAAAAATTTTCAGAACTGAGGTGGCTAAACTGAAAGTATTGGGTGGCATTGTGCAACCTGAACATATACTTTGTTCTTTCTTCTAAATGAATTGTCATCTGGTCTTGTGTTGCCTTAATGTCCCTTCATTACTCTTTTCACATTATTAAATGTGAGAAGGGCAGGAATTACCCTTGTAAACTCTCATGCAGATTGATTTTGGCTTGTGCAAGAATTTTCCATTTGAGAAGCTTGACAGCAAGTACATTTTGTCAGCACTGCAGCATGTACTCAGTACGTGTAAATGCTGTGGAACAGCAGGCAGTACGATCAAAGTTCATTATCAGAGCAGCTGTAGCAGAGTTTATTTTATTTTGTTAATCTCAGTCATGAGATGTGTTATCAGAGATTCACATACATTTTATGTTGGGTGCAATGGAAGCTTACAATGATAGATGAGCAAAAATTCTCCATATTTATGTTAATGCCTGACATGATATTTATTGGTGTATATTGTAGCACAATGCACACGAGTGCAAATCAGTACAGCTGTAGAGCTAGCATCACATGTGCAGAGAATATTTTATTTAAATTTAAAAACAGCTAGAAGATTGAATCCCTAATTCAATTAAGAACAAAAATAGTATCACAAAAAAATTGAATTTGAATCTGAGTTGAATTTGTTTCAGTTACACTTAGGTGAGTAAATATCTGAAGAATCCGGGTTTTAAAGGTGTTTGGTTGTTGCTGTTTGGTGTCTGTATGGCAGGTGGAGTCTATTCCTGCTTATCAAATGCCTTTCCTTTTTTATTGGTGTAGCTTTTTAAATTAAAAAAAAAAAAAAAAAGGCAATAAGGGCACTTTTTTGTTTCTTGCTCCTGCTTGCTGTTAACCTTGTGTTTATTGATCTGCTCTTTTTCTGGAGTTGGTGGGAAAGTTTCCGATTGCTTTCTCAGGGAGGAGATGCCTGCACAGTACAGGCATCTCTCAGTGTGCTTCAGTGAGAAGAAATTAAAAAAAAGCTGTCTACTTACTAAGTAAAACTTGAGTTCTTGATCTCTTTTCATACCTTCCACATCTCTGTATTACAAAGGTAAATCCAAATATTAGAGCCAAATGAAACAATCTCCTTTGCTACAGAAATTTGAACAGCTGCACATGAAAGGATAGAAATGTTTTGCCAAGTTAATCTCATATGATTTACTGCCTATGCCTAATCTGTTTGGAAGCAGCTATGAATATTCTAATACCTTTTGGAAATTACTGGCTGGGATGACAGCAGCTGAGAAAAGCTGTGAGAGCTTTAGAACGGCTGCCTGTGGAACACACACCTGCCTGCATGCCTGGAGCAGTTGCAGTGAGTCTTGGAACAATGAAAATTCATTGTTGTTTGTTGCAGCAATAAAAATAATGCTGTCTGCATTCCCAAGACCTTCTGGAAGAGTCAGCAAATATGTGGATGAGATCTGCAACCTGTTAAGCAGATTTATGGTTTGCATTTGGGGAGTTAGTGGTGTCAAGAAAGGCGAGGCAGAAACCCCTGGGGAAGCCTATCCCAGCCCTGCAAACTGATGGCAGTCACAGCTCATCCCTGATCATGGATTCTCTCTCAGTTGCCCTGTCTCACTGGGGAGATGCATGCTGCAGCCGTGGGATAAGTAGGGCATCGCACCCATGGGCATTCATGCACCTACACTAATCTCATTGCTGTGATGAAGCTCCTAAAACTGACATGGGGAACCATGTAAATATAGACTAGGGGCATACATAAATGTATTACTGGTTTCTACTTAAAAAAAAAAAAAAAAAGCAACTTCTGACACAAAATTATCTTTTTGTAGAATTGTTGAAGCAATCTGTAGTTACACCTGTCTACTAAGTTCAGCATGCTGGCTGAATTAAATGCTGAAGGTTGCTTAGGTGATATCTGTGTAGGGTCACTTAATTTCTGTAAAATCCTATTGTTTATATTATAGAAGGTTATTTCTGGTTATGCTTTTCCCCTTCGAAAGAATGGTAAAATGTTGCAGGGAAATGACCTACCTCTGAAATAGTTGCGTCCAGGAAGTGTCGCAAAACAGAACTCATGGTTACATGCTGTGTTGAGTTGGCAGTTAATTTTATTGTTGTGCCACTGTACATTAAAAAATAAATTGACAAATTACCTGCACAACAAAGGCAGAAGGAGGTTAAATATATACAAATGTGCTTGTGTGGTTATGAAGGCACTATTTCCCCATGCCCATCTCCAGGGTTGCAGTGCCTAACAGAAAACTAATAATACACTCAGGACTGCAAAAGCCCAGCAGCAGCCTGTCCTTCCCTCCCAGCCAACTCATGTAAAACTTCACCTCCAGCAGCTGGAGGTAAGGAGGGAGCTGAGGGCCCTGTCTGCTGCCCATAACTACAGGGGGTCGTAAAGATTTAGCTCAGAAGAGCTGTGTGTGTGTAAATTATGACACATGGATGGACGTGTCAGCATGAACCAATAGATTGCAGATTTTGTTGTCGCAAGAAGATAACAGACTTCAAGATTACTTGCAATGTGCATCTATTTTACTTTAAAATTAAAAGCTTAAATGTATTTTTTGTAATGCTATAAACATTTGAACACATTCTTAATTTTTGTCTGGTGCAGAGTTCCCTCAATTTTTCATGGTCCTGATCTGTTTAATGGACTGTATCCAGGTCAGCCTGCATCTGGCTCTTTATGCAGGATATGGGTGGAGAGTGGTGGTGCAGTTGTCTGTCAGTCTGGGAGGCCTGAGAGACTGAAGCCTGTAGAGTCAGGTTCATAGTGCGGACACAACAAATCCTCCAATTAAGCCATTTGTGCCTGCTAATAGTCCTTGAAGTGAAGGCAGCATTGATACTCCAAATATGTTTAAATCCAGGATTTTGAATGCTTGAGCCTGGTGTGAAGCTGTCTTCAGTCATCGTGCTGACTTCAGATCAGCAGATCTAGGTCTCTAGATCTGACCTAGCAAAATGCAAATGTTACAAAAAACTTTCAAGGAAAAGAATGATTTTTCTTTTATTTTTTTGCTACATAGCTGTGAGATGCAGCTTAATGACATTTAAAAATTCATTTTCCTTATGTATTTATGGTATGTTATAAATGAGTCTTACTCTTCCCAGTAATCACTGAATGCTGTTAACTGTACAGGCTTGTTTGACAGTGCTGAAAATTTATGGCAGTAATTCTAAATACAGGCAATTTATATATTGCCAGAAGAAAGGGAATATTCTTCCTATTTCATCTTAGTTTTTATAACTCTAACTGCTAGCATATTCTACAGAAGATCTCATTAAACTTTGCAAATACATTCTCTAAATCCCATGTTTTAGCTATTTGGTTTTGCAGTCATTATTCTTTACAAGTTCTATGTTATTTTGAAAATAATGCAATTTTTGCAAATGTAACTTTTTAATTTTTTAATTGGGACCTAATCGGAATTGAGTATTTCAGCAAGGGGACTTGTAAAAGTGAAAAGTGATGGATTTTGTTAAATGCAGCTGTTGCTAGTACATACCAGAGAAAAAAAATTAAATTACTCAACACACCATATTGGGATCTAAATAGTCTGTATCAGTCCAGGAGAGAAACTGAGGTGTCACTGTGAGCCGCTCAGTGTGCAGCTGCAACCAGAAAAGCAAGTGCAATTCTCCCATGCATGAGAAGTCTGACAAATCATGATCTAGCTGAGAAGCTGGTACGGAGCTCAGCCGAGCCATCCTGACCAGTCTGGTACACGGTGAGCTGCAGTTGTTTCCCTCTCTCTGAGGTTTGGGGAGGAGGGAGCAGTTACACAAAGAGACATTTAAAAAGCTAATTCCTTTATGGTAATTGATGAGCTAATTGATTCAGGTTTGGTTTTTTTAATTAAAACATTTGTTTCTCCTTTTTACCTTTTAATATTACTGAATACCTTTTTCCAGGTGTTCAAGAAATTCTGACATGGCAAAATGAATTAATTCTTGCCCACATCACAGGAATCATTGCCATAAGGGTTAACTGGAATCCAAAAATTCAGAGTGGGACTGGAAATCTACGTAAGTAACATGACTATTTAATCTACCAAAGTCTTTGGGGGAAAAAAAAAACCAAACAAACTTCATTCTACAGAGTTCAATCTCACTTTTACCTAATGGGAGTTGGGAAGTGACCTCTTGTAGATCTGATTCTCTTGTTTCTAAATCCTCCCTGGAGCATGAGGTAGAGCTCAGACAGGAGCACCCTGTCTCACATAGTGCAGTACAGGACCTGATCAGGAATTGATCAGGAGTCACTTGTCTGACCTTCTATAAAGGGCCTTGGTGAAAGGGGAAGAAATCTTTTTTAAGAAGTGATGGTGTAGGTCTCTGGGTATCTGAGCCAGGTTCTTCACTGTGCTGTGCTTTTCTTCCATTAATATGGGAAAGTCACTTGGGCTTTTTTCTGGTAGGGACTGTTGAGCTCTAAGGCTTGGATTAAACCATGAAACTTTCCACTATTATACTTGAGTTACCTAGTATGCTAATGCAATGGTTTGGCTGTATTGATTACATGAGTAACAGAAAACAATTAAGTTCCTGAATTAGCCACCTCAGTTAATTGCCAAAGGTAATTTGAAAGATGGATCAGGGCCTAATGTAATATAAAAGGAGAAAGACTGCAGATTGAGCTAAATCAATTTAGCCGAGATCAATGTGTCCTATGGCTTGAGGTGGGAGGGACAAAACAGTAATATGAGCTTGCTTTGTTTTTGAGCCTGGCTGTCCCAGAAAGACAATGGTAAGCTCAATGCTTTTTGTTTTTCAGGGGGAAGCTAACAGTAGAGAGCACAGCAGACATGATATCATTTTCCCTTTGTTCCATCTTTTCACAAATCTTCTTTTAATGCTTATGTAGTCTGGAGGTTCAGGAAAAATATAAAATACTTATCAATAGTGACTAATATTAGTCAAATAGTCATCAAGTCTCATGTACTCTGAATAGGACAGGAAGGTAGATCCTTGGGCTCTCCTGCAGTAGACAGTCCTCTGTAAACCCAGAATGTCCCTTAAACTGTAGGCTTTTAAAGGTTTTAATACTGGCATTTGCACTGTTAGGCTGAAGCATCAGACTGTGGGCTGGGAGAATCCGACTTCGGATGTAGCTCTGACATGGTAACTATAACTGGACATAGCACTCGCACTCCACTTCTCTTGTCACTTTTGAAATGTTGTGGCATCAGTTACAGCTGTCAGCTGGAGTAATTCGGAGTCTTTCCTGCTAAATTCCATTAAATCACAGGCTCTGTCCTGGCTTGCTTTTGCTCCAGATCTGTCTGTTTACAGGGTGGCTGAATGTGTCTGAGGAAAGAAAAAAAACCACAAATGTTTCTGTTTCACAGAGATTCATATTTTGGCTATGAAAATATTTTGTTCAATTTGAGACTGGTGACTGAATTCAGAAAGTGGGAGTTGCTGAATAATTACTGATGAATTTTAGTGTTCATAGACACAATCTATTGCAGGCACATAATTCATAAACATGTGAAAAGGAAAGATTCCACCCCCCCCCCCCATCTTGTGAAGACTGTTAGAAAGCTGTGTGTTTTTCAACCAGCAATGAGACAAAAGATCTTTCTGACATTTCTGGAGGGACGTGGGAAAGGAAAGGTGAGGGTCTGTCAGTCAGGGCAAGGAGAGACAAATTGGCGTCCCTGCTCTGCCCAGTTGTCACCCCAAACTGGCAGCACCATCTTCCCTGGGTTTTCATAGAGCAGAGTTGAACCTGGTACTGGATCTATATCAATATTGTGTACTTTTGGGGTAAAAAGACAGTGTTGGGAAAACTTTTGTTTGAGAAAGATGTCTGCTGTTGCAAAATTCCTGGTTTGTCTGCTCTTCTACTTCAGGTAAAATATTTTGGGGTGGGTAGAAACAGTCGTGGCTTTTCTTGCCATGCCAGGAAAAGGAAGCTATGGCTTTTCCTAGCTCTGACTCGTGGGAGTGCGAAATCTTTTACTCTGTCTGCAGGGCAGGCCCTGTGTCTGCAGAGGGTTTGCTGATACCTGCTTTGCTTCTAGGAGGCACAGGCTGTAAGGGAACAAGCAGGAGTGGTCTCTGTCTCTCTGAAGAGTCATACTACTGGATTTTATTTTAAGCCTCAGTACAGATCAGAATAGTTCACTGAAAACCTAAAAGACATTAAAATTATAAAAGTGAATACTATGCATTCTCTGGGTCAATAGAGATTTGTATTCATTTGCCAGATAGTTTTAGTGATGGCTGTTGAGTTGTTCTTTAACAAATCTTGCTTTGGCACTTGAGGTTATTTATTGCAGATTTTTTTTTTAGTTTTATAAAATAGAGGCTGCTATTTAGAAAGTACTCTGTTAGCAGTAAGGTTTGCTGTGCATAGTAACTTCTCACCTGTCCTGTCCTGCATGCTCACATGAAGACCTCCAGCTGCTCCAGAAGTCATCTCTACAGGCCTGAACTACATCACTTCTAGATGTTATCTGTGATTATGGGATGTAGAGGCTTGCCAAAGTAACTTTGGAAGAAACTGTTGGTGAAGTCTTGAGTATAATCTATTCACATTATTGTTGTTACAATGTATTTTAATTATAATAACATTAATAACAGCTTCTGATTGCAAACTAGGCTGAAGGTGCCTTCATTCTTAGGGGGCATGTTGAGGTACCACACTGATACGCTTTAAAAAATAAGGTCATCACAATGTGTCATGATTTGGGCGCTCTAGAGCACAATAATATTTGAAAATTTAGCTCAGTTTATTTTAGCCTATACTCAGGATCTTAAAGGACAGAGGTTGCTTGAAGGGGCTAAATTATACTTAGCAAAGATGCCTTTCAGACCTTAGTCTGTTTCCCAAAAGTAATTGCTGTTGCCACTGGGAAACCTTGAGATGTGTTTATATGGCTAGGGATAGTGTGCTTATTCTGTTTTTTCCCAACGTTTCTATTTTCGTGTGTCCATGTGTACATGATGTTTTAGCACTTTGCACTGCCTGCATGTATTTATCTCTTTGTTAATAAGACAAGTACTCCTAGACTCATAAAAAACAGCAGACATGAGCTAAATTGGGATGTCCTGACTAAAGACCTTAAGTAAATAAACAGACTAATATGGGCAAGTAGTGCTAACTGTAATTACCTGGGGCTGTGTGCCATGGAACTGGAACAAAAGTCCAAACAAGCTAATTTCATTATTTTAATGGAAGTCTGCATCCCATTCATTAGACTGACATATGACTAGGCATTAGTAACAGTTCGTTTCAAAAGCTATGGTGGATAAAGGTTGATTAAAAATTAATGAGGCCCAGACCCATTGCATTGCCACAATGTCAGGCTTGAACTCGTTGTTTAAGTCTGTGGAGCTAAAATAAGAGCAGGCTTTAAATACCCTCTTGGGTTTTCCTATTTTATATGATTTATATATTTTTGCTCTCTGACACGGAGGAGTGAGAACTTGTGAATACCTTGCCTTGCTGTAGATATCACCAATAAATTACACTGTTAAATAAGTTAACAAAACAGATTGCCATGTCATACCAATGTTTCTGCAATGCATTTTTAGAAAATATATTTTGCTGATAATCCAGTAACTGTGGGACTTCATTAACTGGAGCTCTTACTGCCCTCAATTCCCTGAGAAATCAGTGGCATTTGATTGGCACCTAGTATGCCAGTTGATCATGACTTGAGTTGCCTGCCCTCTTGCCAGCATTTTGTTTTAGAAGCATGGCTCCCCTATGAGAAGACCGATCTGTTTAAGCATGAGCATGTGGGTAATTTCACTGGAAGTGGTAACTGGAAGACTGAATGTAAATGTTGTCAGTAGAGGTCAGGCTGATTTCTATCACTATGTGGCTGAGGCCATTTACTGAAGCTAGAAACTGAGTTCTGAATTCCTTGGATATTTGTTTAAATACTTGCAAAGATTGAGTTAAATATAAATTGATGGTTCTTCCTGGTGCAGAGAGGTGCCTATTTACATGGGGAGAGGAGAGGTTAGAAGGAAAAGTTCTTAAGTAGAAACAGAAGAAACCCAAACCAAAATGTAGTCCATAAAATCAGTATAGAAATCTCTTTACAAAGCAAAAAGAGGGGAAGACATGAGCTGTTGATTAGTAGTCAAGATCCACAATTACATTTTAGTTGCAAAAAATCTTGCAACAGCAGCCTTTCTGCATAGCTATACTCACTCCTCTGTTGTCCAATGGTCAAGGAGGACTGCAGGGCCCAGGCTGACAGCGAGGTTAGGAAATCTTTCATATATTTTAAGATGAACAACAGCTGAACTTAAGCATTCCTAACAGAGGCTGTTCTGGGAGCTGTGCTCCATAAAGTGAAATGACTATAGTAGCTGCTTCTGGCATGAGTAGTGACAAACGTCTGAACTCCAAGAACCTGAAAGTGGTTTACGAAAAGGTCTAAGAAGTTTTGTGCCAATTTCAGTGTACTCTGTTATTGTGGAGTGCTAGATCTTCCATGGCTGTTGCCTTTCTCACGAGGCTTTTTTTGCTACCTGAGTAATTGTAGGACAAGCTGTAAATGAGCAACAACATGCAACAATCTTTCATGACCCTGATTCCAAAATATTTCCACATCAACAAGAATCACAATGTAATTAAATTATATGGAGCTGTGGTCAAAGGGAACTTCAGAGGGATGTGTTTGGGAGAAGAGATGGGGGCAGAATTGCCTGTTAAATTCCTAATTCCCAAATGATTTGGGTTGGCTTGGTTGTCCCTGGAGAACACTATGAAGCTTAAGCTATAGTGTGGATACCCTTCCTGCTCCACTACTCCAGGAGTACGGTACTCCTTCATCAGCCTCCTGACTGGAGATTTGACCCCACATCTGCAGCAGCTTTATTCTGGCACTTTGCTATGGAGTGGAAGGACTGTTAGAGCCCATTTGCAGCTTTTCCTTTCTTTGTTGCTGGAACAGAAAGACTGTAGCTAGCACTGTCCCGGCTCTGCAGAGAAGGGATGGTGGAGGAAGACAGAGGCAGGGAAAGACTGGATTAGTTTGCATAGTGTAGAAGAATGTGGGGTACAAAGCTAATGTAAGTGACAATACCATTGCAGAATCATGATACCCTCCTAGTACTGGCTTTTCTTCATCCTTGCAAGCTTTAGGAAAATGCAATTACTTTTCACCTAGATGAATGATAATGAGCATATACTACTATATTAGTCTGCTGTTCACTTCTGAAGGCAGCACATAATGCTTTTAAGTTCTATAAAGCCTTAAATACGATGTACCTAGGTGCCCATCTTCTGAGCTGTCAGCAGCCATGGTGTGTCAGGATGCTTCAGACGGGGTTCATCATGCTCTCAGAGTCGTGCTTCAGTTCAGCCCAGCAGTCATCTTGTGGTTTTGTGAGGTGTGGGGATCAGTGTACACCTCATCTGGTTGGCCAGACCCCAGAGACCATAGGTAGTAAGCATTTTATTAACAAATATTAACTCATTCAAATAGCAATCTGCACTTCTCAGTAATTTTAGAGCCCCCACTAAAATATCTTTGTTGCTTATCATTATATCTTCAATATGTTTAACTTCAGTTTAAATGTTCTGTGAAACAGCTGAACTTAAACCGGAAGATAGTCACAGAAATCTGTAGTGACCATATGGTGTTATAAAATTACAAAAATGTGAGAGTGGGTTGAGCCAATTCCAATTGCCAAACTTGCTACTTGCTTCTAATAAACACTGGACTATCTGGCAGCTGCTATCCCTCAGGTAATACCATCAAGAGTGGAAGTAAATGTTTCTTTTTAATGGCATTGTTTATGTCTCAGAGGGTCCAGGGTGATCATGCAATGTTTATCTAGATTCTCCATGCATATTGAATCAGCCATTTCAAGGAGAACTTTGATTTTTCTCTCAGATTTTCTCTTCAATTAGGCTGAAGTTTCACTTGTCATTTTTTGGAATCATATTCTGTACATCTCCAAAAGTGAATGTCCCAGCAGTTACTTTCAGTATGTTTTTTGATAGGATCTTTTCTTTTGTTCTCACTGTTAATTAGTATCTTGGCAAGAAAAACCTGGGTCAGTGCTTTCAAGGAAAATCTCAGATGAAAAATGCAGAATGCTACGGTTTTGGGGCTTCTTGGATCAAAGAAGCGTTTGGGAATTGTGTTCTATTATTTGAACTAAAAGGAATTTAGAGGAGCAACAGCTGAAGGGGATTCTGTGAGAACATTCTACTGAATGTAATTGCCCCATCCCCCCAAACAGTACGAATCTATTAAAAAAATGGAGGAAATTATTTATGCAATGACTAGGATTTCATACAAAAGTCCCTATAAAAACAAACAGGCAATGATGCCCTTTAATCACTAGTCATTCCTCCATCAATAGCAAATTGTGTTATGCTGTATACAGTAAGATGTCTGCAGGCAGACACACTGGTTTCTGAAAAAATGGTGGGCCACAGTCTACCTGGTGTACTGATAAAAATGATGCAGGTGGCAAATAGACACATTCTGCTCATGTTAAAGCTCTTTTTAATATAAACTCTACTTTCTAATTCTTTCTTTTACTGTTGCTTCATCTTCAGGAGCCAGTGGCTTGAAAGCGTATAAGTTGAAATGTCAGACTTTGGAAGGGAATTTTGTACCCTTAGACCAGCTCCTGAGCTCTCGTGCTTTGTGTAGGAGATAATTAGGATCAATTGTGCTTCTCCTTCTTGGAATGGTCTTCCTGTGAATAGAGGATAATCTTGTCAACAGAATGTTTCTTAGCAATGATCCTGAACAGAAATGAACTGTTGCCTCTAACAGCGTTAGGAAACATCTGGGACGTGCTCCCAATTGAATTGGGAACTGACCCAAGCGCATGAGGAATTATGTGGCATAAAGAAGGATTTGCTGTGTCAGTGGTGAAATCTTTTGATTCTTGCATGAAGGCTGGGATTCAGTTCAGCTAAAGTGAATGGCTGCAGGAGCCACCGCCGGAACGTGCACAGAAAAAGCAGCTATGCAAAAGTGGAAACCTGTCAGTTTGACAAATACTGTTGTATAGCTCATGTCACCCAGAAGCAGTAATTCCCCGTGGCGAAGCGCATGTCTGATTGGCAAGGCCTCAAGATAATTTCCCTCTTGGTTGAGGCGCTCTCTGCGGACGCTGGTATGAACTGTCACAACCTCTTTTCAGCACTACTCTTCTGAGGACTGGACACATTCTAGATTGATGCAAACTGTCAAATTCCATTAACATCTCCTTAAGTATTTGAAATATCCTGCTCATCTACAATGTGTGAGAAGGTGTTAAGAAACACCAGTTCTATGAGATACAATTTTTAGGACCTGATACACAGTGTGTTAGATCAAGAGAAAGTAATGTATGGCATTACAAATATTTGAACTGCAATACTGAAGAGCACAGTGACATTTGACAAAGAGAAATGCAATGTTGTAAGGTATCTGCTTTTGTCCAGCTGTTCTTGAGAGAACTTTTCATCAGGGAGAAGTATGTTCCTGAACAAGATGGGATTGCTAACCTGTTTATTTGTATGGATGTAATTATCAGAGAGGTTGTCCATATTTGTCATGTGTAGACATGAAAAATGAAAGATATGTCTGAGCCTGAAGTGCAGGGTGTTTTTCTGTCCTGAAGCCATGGCAAGTAAGGAGCCCTCTGCTTCAATGGGTGGATGAATAAAGCCATGAACTGCCTCCAAAGACTAACTTGTATTCCTGCTATGCTGGAAAGAGAGGCTTTCTGCCTCCCAGCATGATGTGATATTATAACAGAGCAAACTTACTCGCATTTATTCCCTGTGCAGAATTCCTCCAGGATCAACTTGCCTGGCTCAGTATGCTGAGCCCCCAGACATGAACAGACCAATAAATGCACCTGCCTGGGACAGGGAGAAGGGGGGTCATCGGGAGTCTGTTCCTTCATCTCCCCCTTCCCTAGGAATCACATGCTAATAAGGGAAACCAATGGTGCAAATTGAGGGCTTTGCTATGAAAGCTGTTGTGCAGGGCTTGCTGCCTGACAGTGCTTGCAGTGCAGATGGCTCAGTGCCTGGGGAATGGGGCAGGAGGGTCTCTCACTGAAAGCAGGCACCCGAACAGAGTGAACTTCTGAAATTTTCTTAAAACAAGGGCTAAGGCCAGAACAAGACAGGGCCAGATAGGACAGGGTAAGTGAGAAAGTATCACTAATTAAAGGCTACCTAGGAAGGTATCCAGTGAGCCTATAAGCTTGGGGCACCTGGGAATTGTTAGCTTTAAGGGGCAACTTCTAGCTATTTGAACATGGTCTTTGCTGGTTCTGACAGCACCTGGCAGATGTGTTCATCTTTTTATGTGCAAGTAATTAGGTTTCTGTCTCTTTATCGCCACCTCCTTTTGTGCCAAACTACAGGGTCTTCAGAAAAGTGATGGCAGACTTAATATTTGAACTAGAGAAGAAAGATAATAAAGATCACGTGTTGTTGGGGGGGTTGTCTGTTTGTGATGATTCAGACATAAACAATTCATTGTGCAGGTACCAGTGATACAGGAAAAAATTCATGATTTCTTTTAGCCTGTAAATATCCAAATGTTACACTCAAATTAATTAAAAACAGTTAGCATCAAACATAGTCTGTAGCACATCTTGCTTAATCTGAACATGTAGAGCTGCCAGTTCTTCCAGGCTTGTGTTTCACCTTAAAAATAAAAGGAATTTTCTAAATGTTCCATGTAGAGGTGCTGTGGATCATGGAGGAGGTAAGTTTTTTAATGTGATCTTGTCTTCGTTGTGTTGTGGCGAAGGAATTGTACAATAAAGCTCTATATACTTATGTAGGGAGTTTTTTTAAAGATTAAGGTAGGCAGGGAGTCTAAGTCACTCCTGAAAATTTCAGTGTCTGGAGCTTTTTAATAACAGATGACTTGGCAGCCTGTGTTATGTTATATTGATTCGTTTCTATGGCAATAACATGGCTGCAGGGGTGCATATTTTGGCGTGTCGGAGTGAAGCTGATGTCTTGAATTGGCACCCCTAGGGAGCTGCACTGTTGGGTGAAGCCTGTAGATTCCCCTCACCCCAGCCTGGCAGAGGGGCCAGAGCGTGGCCACCACCCTCAACACCAAATGTGGGAATGAAAAATCTCCAGGGTGTCAGTGGTTTTGGAAAAAATATTTGAAAGGCAGTGATTTTAACTGAACATCAATGTTACTTTCATAAAAACAACATTTTCTTCTTGACTGGGGTGACTTCCTACCCAAGGGACTGGGAATGTTGGCAGCCAGCACACACCTATCATTGTGGTGCAAATGAAATGATTTCTGATTCTTGAATAAGGGAGGAATTAGTCCAATTTTTAAAGAGAATAAAGGGGTTGCCTTGGTGTGACACAGGCACTAGGGGCAACTGGAGTTGGTTAAACATTAAACCAAGATATCTGTTTTAGGAAATTATATTTACAGAATTAGAGGGGTTTTCATTTTTTCCCCACAGATGGTTAATTTTGCTTCTCCTTTTGTCTCTTTTGCAACTGAATGCAGTAAATGAGAACCAGATGAAAGAGTGGCAAAGTGGAAAATATAACTATATTTTCCTATATAACTATATATATTTTCCTATATAACTATAAATATAACGTTCTGCTATTTTGTCCCTTTGACTCTTGAAAGCTAAACTTGGGAAATGAAATTTTTTTGGGGGGAGTGGGAATGTTTGGAATTGTAGACATCCCTCTTTAAATGTTTAAAATAAGAGATGGGTTAAAAGAAAAGAGATTAGGTTAAAGTTTAAATAAAATTTAAATTCTTGTTTAGGGCTGATTTTAGAAAACATGAAGAACTTGTGACATTCCTACTGAAATCATTAGGCCTGGATTTCATCCAGTTTTTCTCCCAGTCTGATTTAACTGCAGGTGACTAGCACAGATGGGAGAGCCTCAATGTAGGTGCATAGCCAGTGATAGTTTTTCAGTGATTTCTCTCATTAAGATGAAGTTTGAAATGGACTTGGGCAGTGCATTCATGGTGTCTTTTGTGATGGCTGAACAGTGCAATGTTGCTCAGATCAGGTGTCTCTCTTCATGAAGTGTCACTTTCTTCTCTGAAATCAAGCATGAGAGGAGACTTGTATTCTCCCCTGCTTTCACAGGCAGACAGTGCTTAGGGGAGTAATAGGGGTTTGAAACAATTTTATATTTCTATCATAAATTGAATAATTTAAAGAATAAAATAAGAGCAAAACAATAACAGATGCAGCAACTTCTGGTTGCTTTGTGATAGTAAATGGAGCATTCGAGAATCTTAAGTTTGTTCTAACAGTCCCTCCCCTGCCACCCCAAACTGCGGAAGGGGCATTTGTTCATCTGGAACAGACAATGTATATCTTTTAAATACCTATCTCAGATTTTATAAATAATAGTTAGACCCAATCGTGTACTGGAGATGTAGTGTTTATTTGTTTAATTAGGAAGTTGAGCTGAGATGAATCCTGTGGCAGATGTTGCCATGTGTAATGTAATAAATAAAAGTCTTTATGGGACCCAGCAGGCAGCAGAGCTTTCAGTTAGCAGATGGCAAAATATTAAACTGGCAGTGCAATAAGTTAGCTGACTATGTCAGCTGGACCGTACCCAGGTTTAGCACAAGCATGAATCAACTTCACATAGGAGGTGTCAACCAGCCCTGTGTCTCTGCAATAGATGTTAATACTATTTTTAATACGATACGTGATAAAAGAAAGCTTTTTATCCAGCAAGATGTCGTTGCCATAAAAGTCAGTCTAGGTTTAACATGATCTCTACTGTGCAAGAGTACAAAAGATCTTTTACAACAAAAGAACAGCTATTAAACAGATGTGCTACTCAGTCCAAACTAAGTGGTGGTGCAGGGATTGGAGATGGCAAACCTGCTACAGCTAACCCCTGTGGAGCCTAGCAGGTGAGAGTGCCTTTTCCTTCTGAGGAGAGGTTGTTGTATTGGGCACTTGACATCTGCTGTCCGCAGCGATCCTCAAGTGGGTCTGTGAGAGGGCTAATGTAGGGAGGATGTCCCTGCCTAACTAGAGCTAACCTGTCCATTGGCTTCACAGATCCCAAGTCCTGGAGGCTAAAAGGACTTCTGCAATTCATTGCCATGCAGACTGGTTATGCTTTTCACTCTAATTTACCTACTGCTTTTCCTTTAGGTACCTATATAAATGTACACACATATGCAAATGCATAACTTTAGGCATTATTTTATTGCCCTGTGCTGGGAGCTCTGTCTCCTGAGGTTCCCTGCAGAGTAGCTTCTCCAGAGAGCAATCTGGGAGTACCTTCAGCCTGCAGTTTCCCCCAGTCCCATCCCTCCAGACCCCTAGGTGATGTGCCTCCCAACCCACACCTGAACACAAAGCCCAAGTTCAGACAGTGCTAACTTCTGTCCTTATCTCCTCATCAACTCTCCTTCCAGTGAAGAATTCTGGTATGGCAATTTCCCTAGGGCCAGCTCAGGCTTCAGTTTAAGAGCAACATTATGATGTTTTAGTTTGTCTTAAATGCAGTTGTCAGAACAGCAGGTGTTTATGACAGGGTAAAACAGGATAGATTGCAAAGCAACTGGGAAGGCAAAATTCTTTGTATAACCTTCAGAATCTAGCATAAAGCAGTTAATCACCCACTTACTACAGTGGCTTGCATGTGCATATGGTAAATTTAATATACCTTTGGGTAAAAAAAGAAAAAAAGGCAGAGTTTTCAGTGGTTAACTGCTTCCTTTGTTTTTAGAGAATGTCATAAAGTGATGATAGTGAATATGGGCCTTTTGTTTGTCCTGTTTCATTCTTTAGTCTCTTGATGTCTCTCTCCTGTTGGTAGGCAGCTCACAACAACTTCTGAGCAAAGAGAAAGATTAGAAAGGCTTTAAAATTGGTTTGAAAAAGCAAAGTTGTTAACATAGCTATATCTTGAAAATACAGCCCAGGTGAAGTGCAGCTTGTAAAATAGCAAATTGTTTAAGCAAAACAATGCATTGTTTGCTATTTTGGTTATATTCATTTAACTGGAAAAGGTGCACTAAAGCCTCCATGCCTCTGAATGATAAAACTTACTGGCTTTTTAAAATACATATTGCCTCTTGAGAAAACAACTGACCTGATTTACTGCAGGGTTTTTTTCCTGACTACTCTGGGAAGCTGGGATGGATTGGGTTGAGGCAGAATGCCTGGTATCCTCCAAGAGGATATTTCAGTTCTGCAGTCAAGCTCTGCTCTGACTGCGTGGCATCAAAACCCCATAGGAACAACACAAGTAATCCATTCCCTTAGAAAACACTTTCTGAGACTGTGGGGATCCAGGAACATTATGTGTCATTTAAGGTACCTGGAAGGCATAATAGTACACAACTTTTATTTTCTCCCATGCATAATGAAGGCCCGAAGCTCTGAGTACAGTTGAACAAGGGAGGGATAGGAGGGGAAGGTGGCTTTGCACTCGTTTGGTTTCCCTGCATTATGAGATTAACCAGGATTGTTCCTGCTCCTGGAGTCCAAAGGCTATTCTAGCAGCTGATAGTCTATAAATATTGTCGTAACTGCTAGAAAAGATTTTCTAACTATATCACACATTGTGCTGGTGGTCTTGAAAAATCAGTAGCTATTTCTTGCCAAGAGAAAACAATGAGGTTTTGCTATGGGAGAATCCTGTGGGAGATAATGGCTAAGTCTCAAGTGTAAAGCAAATAGCTGTGCACAAAGAGCTCAATTCCTTCTTATTTTTGCCTTCTTCCTTGAAAAAGTGGGATTACAATTGTTGCCAGAATTTCTAGGCATTCATATGTTAGTGTTAAGTTAGGAAGAATCTTGAATCTGGATGGTCTAGGTGTCACTGAATCCAGATGTCTACTAGAGGACTAGTTCAGAAGTCTTTGCTGGACTTCAGCTCAGTAGACTTCTTCAAGAAGCATATATCTTGGCAAGAAAGGATGATCACCAAGATCACCCACAAATAATTGTATTTTGGGATGTGAGAAGCCAGTCATGTTGAGAGATATCAAACAGTTATAAAATTCTTGAAGATGTGTATGTATTAGGAGCACCAAATCAAAGGCATCTAGAATGAGAATCGTGTTCAGAAAGAATACAATTAAATGTAGATGATTCAAGTGTCAGTGTAGTTCAGAATCAATTTTATTGCCGCACTTGCACTGCAAGTCTGGAAAGCAATCAGCTTTTTATTGTTACCTTAAGATCTGCCCACACTCCTGAGAACATAATTTATTCTGATATAGTCAGATGAGAAAGCATTGTGTTATTAGAACACCTGACAACAGGTTTTGAAAGCATGTGCATCTTCTGTTGAGTGAGGACAGGGAAGAAATCTGGACCACCTGTACTGCACTCTCTATCTTCAACTTTTCAGGTCGCTCTTTGGGAATCAGTACTTGCTTGTTTGGACTAAAATAGTTCTAAAACTGCTCTAAACTCTGCAAGGATTAGTACAAAGTTATGCTCACAGCTGGAGACCTCTAAACTGACTGCTTCCAGATGCTGTACCAGGACTGGAAGATGAAGGTTTAAAATCAGGCAGTGCTGAATTATGTGTTATACTGTACTTTTCCTGAAACCAGTCTAGTCAGAGTGGACAGAACTTCAGTATTTGCTGACCACTGGCATAAACCTACTCCCACCAAATACTAAAAGTCCTCAATTTCAGACAAAACAGTGGAGGTTTGGAAAGTCTCACCCTAAAATTCAACTGTTGCATCCTGACACCTAAAAGCATCTTATTAGTATTAAATGGAGTTATTCAATGAAGATTATTCTTAGCCTGAATGTATGCTGAGGTTTTAAGTCCATTTAGGTTTACACAGTCCATGTTAAATTCAGATCGGTACAGTGCCCCCAGTGACAGTTAACATTGATCCTTTATCTCCTAAAGACTGTGGGAATTATGTTCTTTGCAAGAATTTACAAAGCAACAGATGATGTGTCAAGACAGCAATTTAAACCATGAATCTGCACTTGCTTAAGGATGAACTTTTGGGGAAGAATAATGAATAAAATGCTAGTGGCAGACAAGCAGAATCTCTGGATAAGTGCATCAATTTTTGTTACTGACAAATCTTGTGCTTGTAATAAAACTGAAGTGCTGAGGTCAGCGTCAGAGTGAAACCACACTTATTTTCACAAACATATTTATGTGATGGTAATAGTACCTATTAACAGGGTTGACATAGCTATCTGCCAAATAGAAAAATGAGTTCTCCTGCATCACAGGATGAGCAAAGTTGGGGGAATAATAAATCATAAAATTAGTTAAGACATCATTTATCTTTCACGGCTTTCCTACATTGCATCTTAGAATCCTTCAGGACTTAAATTCATTTATTGCATTTTATTGTTATGAAAACCTGTCAAAGCTGGTAGCAGGCTGTGGGAAGTTAGATGTGTTGTTAATTAAACAGGCATTTGCATGCTTTCACTCAAGATGCGGCCAGTTTGCTGTAACCTGTTGAATTACCCTTCTTCCTCTGAAACCTGTAAGGTAAATGAGAAGATTCCAAAATGAGTAACTTCTGTTTAAAGATGTGTGGCTATGGCTATCACTGGTGCTAGTGAACGGATGTCAGTAACTGCTATATAAAACCAAGATGAGCCTATGTCCTCTTTAACTATTCATATCTATGTGTAGGTTCTGTGTGGTTAATCTAGACTTTCAATTTTTAATTTTAGTCTCTGTCAGCATGAAGAACTGGTGCTATCTACATTTTTTATTGGATATCTTTTTGTCCTTTATGGATCCCCAAGTATTTTGTAGTGAGATGTCAGAGGATTGCTTCATTTGTCATGGAAATGTGTGTACCATTTCTCTGGCATTGCTTCAAGACACACACTGCCATTGCACAATAATTAGAGGGGCAAGAAGAGAAGATGAATGTGTTGATCTGAAATTCTTAGAGAGGAAAAATAGAATTCTGTCATTTTGTACTTCACGCTCTGCTATTCCCTTCAGACAATATCTAATCATATGTGATGAAATTATTTCCTCAGTATGGAGTTATTTACAATTTATGTAATGTTTTGAAAACTGAAGAAAAAGTAATTGCCTAATACCAAGATTCATATTTTAAATCCCCAGCTTCAGTTTTGCTTTTGGACCAGAGATTTTTAAGTTTGTCTTCAAATCCTAGAATTGAACACACCTGCAAAATTAATGCTAAATCTTCAACCAAAGAAATCACTTAGCTGTGTTCTTCCTCCAGGGGAGTTTGTGACAACTACTATACAAGTGTCATACAGAACCGTGAGAATGTCTATCGTACAGAAATGGAGAGAAAGACAATGGACTTTAACTTGTGTTCCTTTTCTCCTGAAAATGTTAAAGCATTCTTTTACATGATCCCTTAAACTGTTTAAAAAAAAAAAAAAAAAAAGTCACTATGATTTCTTCCCCTGAAAGCCAATCAATGTGGGATTGATTTTCAGACAGTATCTTGATTGCATCTGGTGGGACTGCAGTGGAAAGGGATGGTGCATAGAGTGTGTAGAAAACTTTGGACATGTTCCTTTCCTTAAAAAGAAGAATAAATATATATTTAACTGGCTTTAGAGGGGTATTCATATGAAGTTTACATTGGCAGCGTGAGTAATTTTTGGAAGTGTTAAGCAGTGACTCCATCTGAAGCCCACGGGGAGAGGTTGGGCAGGAGATGGAGGGTTTCTGGGGTGTCTGAATGTGCTCAGCAGTGCCAGGAATTTGGAGCAGATTCCTCGAGTGGGCACAATGCCACTGTGAGACACCAGCTAGCGCGGATGGAGAGAGAGGGAAGAAGCTGCTGGAAGGGAGGATGTATCCAAAGGGTCCATATTGCACACTAATACTTCTGTAAAGGTCTTGCCAGATTTTTATGAGAAATGCTGGAGGACTGGGAATCCTTATCAGAACTAGTGTTTTGGAAAGGAGGATTCAAACTGTAATTAGTTGGCAAAATGATCATTAAAAAAAATGACCATACTTTTAGCTTTTACTTTTTTTAGCAGTATTTAGAGCAGAGAGTCAGAATTTTCATCAGGTGGGTTTTTTTGTTCTTTTCCTGCTGAACATGTCTTGCTATTTGGTTTTCCACAAGAATTTTAGCATCACCAGCGAGCAGCATATCAGTTGTATAACACCACTGACTTCCCATCTGTCCTAGGAGTTGAAGTGCTCACAGATAGCTACTAGTGCAGCGCTACATAATGAGTGGAGTTTCTGGAATGACAAAACTATTTTGTTCTTTGAAATGCAGGTCAAGTAGCCTATGGCACCAAGCACAGAATCACTGATGTAGACAGCCCGCTTCTAGGGTCACCTGAAGATTCATTTACACAATACTCACAAAGACACAAAGGGTATGTCCTGCATATGCAGAAACAAAAAAGGAAGGATATGTTTTTGTTTTTTAAATGTCTCTATTTTCTTTGGGTCCTCAAGAAGGAGGTACTTAGGCATGGATGTGCAAAGGGACTTCTCACTTCTGTGACTGAGGCAAGGAAGGTCAGCTGTAGGTCAGTATGGACTTTGTTCTAGGCTGTTATTATTCAGTGCTATTCTTTCACACCTCCCTTGCCATATAAAGGTGCTTTTTGAATGCAGCAGATGCATGCATTCACAGAATATGCTCCTAATGCTAAATAAGCTGGTCTTCTCTTTGAAGACTAAAAGCCTCAGCAGGGGTAGCTCTGGATTTGCCGTGACTGGGGTTGACTGAACTGTACATCTGCTTGTGACTAGAGGATATGTTTTTGAGTACTTGTGGGCAGTACTGCTATGTTCTGACAGCTCCAGGAAGAAGCCCTGCTACTATTGTTCTCTAACTGCCTACAGAAATGAGTGTTTACCTTATGCACCTCATTTAAGGGCAGAGTTGGTTGGATGGCTTTCAAGAGTAGAGGGCTTTATGTTCATGTGGGAAAATGCCCGCAGCAGTTTGTCTGTTTGAATGAAAACTTTGTCAGAGAGGTTTTGAAGTCCAGGGTGAAGCTAAGCATGGGTGGGAAAAGTAGTTCAACATAGTCACCAGCCTGGGAGCGGGCACTCTTCTGGCATGAGGATGGCACAGGTCTTCCTGCCATGAGTTAGGCAGAGCAGAGATTTGCTGAGCCAGGATTGAAATCTAGGGAAGTGTGGGGAGGTGAGAAATAGAGGGGAGAAACTCTTCCTTTCCAGGCAGCCCTCTTAGCAGTGCTTTAGAAGGTAAATAAATGTTAGTGCCATGCTCTCTTTTTGGGGCAGAACATAATTGTTGTTTTAGCTCCCCATTTGGAATCTGCACAATGTTATTTAGAAAACAGAATTGCTAAATTAAGGTTTCATTTGTGTGGAAAAGCTTGTCTGCTTCCTTTAAAAAAAAAAAGCATCTTTTCTCTGTGAAATGCTTGGCCAGCTCTGAGAACATGGCATGTGAGTGACCCTCCAGGAAGCTAGGTTATCTGGAGACAGCAATGGCAACAGTAAGCAGATACATAATTAAGGCAAATCTTAAAGACCTACTGCAGGAGGAAGCAGAGACTAAAGTTGCGAAGTGCAGATAAGTGGGAGCTCCAGAGAGGCTGTAGTGGATGGTTTCCAGGGGTGAACTTTGGGCTATAGGCTGCAGCACAGGTGTGGGGCATGGAGTGGCTAAAGGAGACCTGGAGTACTAAAGGGAAGCAATGGGGCCAAGAGAGAGGAAGGAGAGAGGCAGCTGCATCATCCTGAAAAAAACGTAATATCTTCTTTAAGCTCTTGTGCAGACGCACTTTAAAAATCCCAGTATAGATGGAGACTGCATCCCCTCTCTGGTAGAAATCCACCTGTTATTGCAAAAGGCTGAATAACTCCTGAAATAAGAGATGGTGGCCAGCTGGAGGAGCCAGCTAGGCATGCCTCAAGCTCTGCCCCTGGGCAGATGGAGCTGGTGGGAAAGTGAGGGGAGATTTGCTGCCTCAGCAGCTCAGTGGCCTGTGTTCTTGTGGCAAAAAAGAGAAACATGGAGTGTAGAGAAGGAGGCTTGCTGCAGTAGCACTTGTTTGGAAGAGGAAGTTGTTCCCACAGAGGTGGTTCTGTGTTTTTCAGGTGCCTACATAGGTAGAAACATTGGGTGAATGGATTAACTGTTTCTGTGAAGCATGAGATGCAGCTGTTTCCCTCCTCATGCCTTTCCTATTCTCTCTTGTATACTGCCAAATATATGGTCAGCATCTAAGGGCAGCAAGTAGCAATTTAGTGGCTTAGGAAGGAAAGGCAGAAGCATAAGAAGGAAGTATGTTTTTAAATTGCTACAAATGTTAATACATGCCCTTTGGCATGGTGTGCCTTGATTGTCCCGACACATGCACCCTTCCCCCTTGACAGCGCTGCTGCTCAAATCTCCATTCTCCATGCAGACAGCTGTGCTGTCTTTGCACTGCTGGAGCTTAAGCCCTCCTGTGCATCTCCACACACATATTGTCTCTGTAATGATGAGATCCTTACAGAGATACTCTCACCCTTGCTTTTGTCTTTTGATTCCCCCCCTTTGCCCTCTGCTATCCTCTGCCTTCTCTCACCTCCTGTTTACTTGCATACATTTGTCCACCTCCCTTCTTTTGCTGGCAGGGGACACTGGGGAGTTAGGCATCAGCTTTACTGGGCTTTTGCATCAGGTGTGCACAACTCCCTGGGCTTTGAAGGCTTTAACGGCTGCTGTTCTGACTGAGATGAATATTGTGTATCTGTGCAACGCACAGCAAGTAACACAGCACATCCATATTCTCTGTGCATTGGGCAGAATTTCTCACTTCATACATCATTCTCAGCTTGCTGCAGCAGTTTCACAAAGTCAATCCCTATCCATTAACACATAGGAAAAGCAGGAGAAATATACATGTGACACGGTTGGGTTTTTTTAATTTTGAGAAGGTTTTCTAAGCATGTTGGACATAGGCTTTATCCCACTGCAGTATCATGAACTGCTAATCTTCCAGAGCCAAACCTCCTTTATACTAAATACCAAAAAATAAGTCTTTGGCTATTTGACATGTTCTGTGCTGGAGCTGACTTGCCTGTCCATGATGCTGTGTTGACCACAGGCTTGACTTTCTAAGTTACGTAGTTAATTTATCTCTAGATGATCACCTCAGCATAGTCAGGGCACTATCTCTGACCCTCCTTTCATAATTTTTCTGATCATGCTTTTTTGTATCCTCTACGCTAAGTTTCCAGCATGGGCTTTTTTCCTCTCTGCCACCTTCCAATAAATCTAACCACTCAAATGGTGATTTTTTTTCACTGTAAGAAGGGATCTTGGAGGCTTTTACACCTGAGTAGTCTCCTGATTTGGAGCTAAGATGCACAGAAGGTAATGGGCTGGCAGGTGACACCAGAGTTCTGTCCAGCTGGATGAGCTGGCGGGAGCATGGCCTGAAATGCTGCTCTCCTCTAGCATGGCCAACGCCCAGCCTTCCAAGTATCTTTAATTTTCATCTATCTTTGTGTCTGGGAGCAGCTCATTTGCCTCTGCTAGTGCAAAGCTTCCACATTGTAAGAGCTGAGTTCTGCTTGAGTATCTTGTGCTGCCCATAAAAACTATGGGAACATGTGTGCTTCACAGTGGATGATGGGGAAGCTCGTACTGAGATGTTATTTCTGGGTGCCTGCACACCAGTTTCCTTCATTAGGCTGCTAGGACTTGCACAAATGTGGGGATCCACATTTGTGGGCTGTGAGTTCTTTCTGTTTTGAGTGTGCTATTCCCAGTCCCTAAACTGCAGTGAAAATGCACTCTGCTACCATCAAACTACAAAACCAGATTACATAGTTATGTGAATATTTGCTTTCCTATGGTAGAAAAATCTAGAGGATCTATATATTAAAAAGAAAGTACTGGCTTCACTTCTTTAGCATCAGATTTTATCTAGGGCTTCAGAAGGCACCTCATGCAGTGGACAGACTGAAGAAACAATTGGAAAAGACTGGTGAATATATTCCTACCTGGAATAATCTCATTTCCAGACACGGACTCTTCTCTGTGAGGAAGTTGCTACAGCACTGGTATAAGTTATGGAACAAGTTGTTCGAGAGTGTTGCTCCGTGAAATTGTTTGTCCAATGTCAAATTCTTGTGGCATCGTGTTTTAGTGTTTTGTGACACGCAACAACCCGGTGCAGTTCGTGGCATTGCTGGGAAGTCGTGTCCTGCTGCTAGTCTCACCCTCGCCTTTGGGGGCACTACATCACTTGTGAACTTTGTTTATAACATGCCATCTGTGAGAGGCCACCAAAATTATTCAGCCAAATTAACCACTTCACGCCTCCTAAGTGGTCCAGTTTGTTCTTACTGCCCATGCTCACTCCTGTCCAGGAGAGGTGGTCTCCAAGTGCAGCTCAGGCACACAAGCTTTTAGCATTGCCAGTGTCTCTTCTTTCCAGAGACCTCTGACTGGAGTCATGCTTCCCTACAGAATTGGTGTTGCAGATGGGCCCTCATCGTGTTTCTGAGGGATTTGATATTGTTGAGTGGCTCAGTTGAGTGAAAGCAATTTTAGGAAGAATAGCTGGGAGTTGGAGCAGGTAAGTGGGGTTGCTGGAGCAGGGAGAAGCCGTTTGGTGCCTGTGGCTTTTGCATGCTTTAGTGAGTGAGACCACAACTCATATAGGAACTGCAGGCTGGCATTGAGCATCGTGCTACAGCCTTCTTGGGCTTTGGGAAAAGAAAAGCTCCTATCGCACTGGAGCAGACAGAGAGCATGGCACGCTGCACGCTGGAAGCAGACACATCGCCATTCTAATGTCACAGCTGACAGGAGACAACCAGGTTCTGCAGAGGCGGGTGGTACAGAGCCAGGGACTCCTTGGAGAAAGCCCAGGGAGACAGTCTGTCTTGCAGATCTGCTCTCACGGCTCCCTAGTTGAAAAGCAGTCTGTGGCACCCTACTTAAGCCTGTATGTATTTCATTCTCTCCAAGCAGCTGGGCTGGCTGGCACCAGGGAAGGAGGGCTGCTTGTCCCACAGCCACCTTGAAAATTGCTCCCAAGAAAGAGCAACTTGGCAGCAGCTCCCTGGGATTTGTGATTTTGGCAAGTTGTTAACGGTAGGGAGTAGGAAAGAGGTGTGAATGAATTATTCCGTCTCCACAAGTTTATTCCCTCTGGGGGATCCAGTCATAATCTTCCTCCTCCTGAGCTTGCCTTGCTGATTTTGTAAATCTGCAGCATCTAGGCAAGGTCCTAAATATCACTTAAAAGTATCTGCCTATCGTGGAGATTTATTCATGCTGGGCCCTTCCGGAGCATCTCTGCCTAGAGATGTTTTTTCTCTGATGTGTAGAGTTGTACTTACATGTGGTCATGGGACTGCCTCTGTCTAGTTCTGGTAAGACGGATGAAAAATAATATGAAGAAAGAGTAAGAAATAGCTTAATAAAAAGTGGAAGAACAGCACCAAGCTGGACAAATACACTTTCTCCAGCCAAAAGAGGTTTGTAGAGCAAAACAAGCAAAATGCACCTATTGTCTGCTCTTTGTAATGAGGTTCACACCCAGAAAAAAGTAATTTCATCACTGCCAGTTTCAACAAGAAAAGACCACCAATGAAGTCATGTCCTGTCTGTGTTCATCCCGCACCCCCTCATATTTGAGGCTAAGCTCTGTTTGCAAATATCTTGCTATAATTAGGAGTTTACTTTTGTTTTTAAAAGTGTGACTCAGTCACATGGTTCCTGGGTTTGGGACATTGCAGATATTGCCAAGCTTTTGGGAAGCTGAGATAAAATGGTGGGAGCTGGCAGTACTGCATCTTGCCCCTTCCCCCTGTCCCTAGCAGATATTTATGAACTAATACTGATTTTCAGTCATTGATTTTTCAACAGTCAAGTGCTGCGTGGATTAAAAGAAGCAGCAAGGGAAAGTCACAATCTCCAGAGACAGAGCAATGCCATGGGAGATGGGGGCAAGAGGTGGTTTGCTGTTGAAAAATAGCATCGTTGTGTGTGTGGCTGCCCATCTGCATTTTATAATAAAAAAGAGAAGATGGGGTCTTTCTGAAAAGAAAGCAGTCGTATTCCCTGTGTAACCCTGGTGCTAGGAGAGCTATAACCATGGTAAGGTCAGAGCAGGGACCTCGCAGCCCCAGCACAGCCATGCCCGGCTGGTGGGGCAGCCAGGGCGTGTAGACGGTGCCCTCGGAGCACGTGTCCGCTGGGCTGGCCGGCTCTGCACCGCTGCTGCGGCACTCGGCAGACCAGAAAATGCTGAAGGCAAGTGCTCGCTTCCTGGTAAACAACCTAATCTTTTATCAAATAATTTATTTTATGTAAAGGAAGGATTTTAGTTTGCAAAGCTAATCTGCCTTGTCTAAACCCTCATTTTTATCTTTGAAACCCAAGTAAGTGTCCAATTTATAGTATTTAGTAGATAGGATTTGGGATTCGTATCGATTTAGCAATCTTGGTTTTGGACTTTCTGGTCACGTTTCTAATAAAAAAAATCAGCTCAAGAAACTGACATTTTTGACAGTGTATTTGCTTTTCTTTTTCTTGAATGCCTGCAACATTTCTGCTTGGGAAGTGTGTATTACAATTATCAGAAGGTTATAACAGTATTCTAAAATTTTCCTCAGAGTAAATGACTGTAAAAACCCTAAGCAAGGGAATTTTCTTATTTCTCTGGCTTCAGTGTTGTCAGTCAAAATATTCCACAAGAGCCAGCAGATACTAAATTTATCAGGGGTAAAAATCTGTGGCAAAAGAGGAAGGGATTTAATCAGAGTTGTGGGTTTTACTTTGAGACATGCCAGCAAGTTTTTACTTCTAATTATTTCTGAGGTTTGTGTCTTGAGATCCTGAATCTGACAGGCAAAAAAAAAAAAGTCCCCACTTTCCGAGGTGCTGAGCACTTACTGAAGCCTGGAGGGCTCAGACTTTCAGCATAGCAAGGTCAAGGTCTACTGACCCAAATGTTCTTATCTTCACGAGTATTTTTGTTACAGCAAAGTGCAGTGTTGTAGTACGTAAACAGAAATGAAGCTAATCAGGGTAGTCCATTTTACATGATCCGGTTAGTGTAAGTGAATCATCTCCTTTCTTGGAGAGCTGCTGTTCTCAAGAAGTTACAAAGAAGCCAATGTCACTGCTTGGGTGAGTGAACAGTTAATGGACTGTCCCTCTGTAAAAAAGAAAAAATATTATTTCCAGGGCAATCATTAAAATTAGTGTAGAGGTGTTTACATACCTGTTATTTAAGTTGTTGCCTAATGTTATGTGGTGTTAATTTTTTATGGTAGCATTCACAACTGTGGTCCCTGCTGTGCCAGGAACTGCGCCCATAGGTATGTGTGTTGTGAGCAGCTGCACACAACAGACGCTAGTAAAATACGAACGGTCAAGTGCTGCAGCTGGGGAGCTGAGGGCTAGGCAAAATTTGACATTACATATAGAGACTGTGTTTTCTGTACCTCTTCTGGGACCTGGGCTGGCCCCCAAAGCACCAGAGCATTCATCCGTGTCATGGTAATGTTGTCTAATGAATTTGTATCTTGCCCCAACAGACAAAACATACCACCAGTTTTTTTACCTGAAACTGATTTACTGCAAGCAACACCCAAGGGAGTGTCCTGGTTTGGATGGGACAGAGTTAACTTTCTTCCTAGTAGCTGGTACAGTGCTGTGTTTTGGATTTAGTGTGAGAATAATGTCGATAACACACTAATGTTTTAGTTGATGCTAAGTAGTACTTACCCTAAGTCAAGGATTTTTCAGTTCTCATGCTCTGCCAGCAGGCAGGGGCACAAGAAGCTGGGAGGGAGCATGGCCAGGAGAGCTGACCCGAACTAGCCAAAGGGCTATTCCATACCATAGGGCGTCGTGCTCAGTACAGAAACTGGGGGAGTTGGCTGGGGGGTGGATCGCTGCTGGGGCGTCGGTCAGCGGGTGGTGAGCAATTGCATCATGCATTGCTTGTCTTTCTTGGGTTTCATGTCTCTCTCTTTTTGTTATCTTCCTATTATTATTATATTTTAAGTATTAAACTGTTCTAATCTCAACCCACAAGTTTAATGTTTGGGATTTTTTTTCTAATCCCCTCCCCATCCCAGTGGAGTGGGTTGTGGGGAAGAGTGAGCAAGCGGCTGCATGCTGCTTAGTCACCAGTTGGGGTTAGACCATGACAAGGGAGAATGGTGTTGTTTCACTTCTGCCGTGGACTTGTTCATATTCTACCTTCCTTCCCCAAATGTCTCAGGTATTACTTAGGTAATTACAGATTGAGGCAAAGGACAGAAATTGCTTCAAGAGTGGGATGCCAACTGTAGTGTTTTGTGACCCTTTAGGAATCTATTGCTGTCCTGCTGGCTTTTTTGGGTGACTTAATACCTGCACTTATGAGGGTGGAGAGCTGTGTGCTGGGGCACCCCCAGGGTGCTATATGCAGGAGGCAGTAGGCGATTCTCCCTGCCAGCTGGTGCGACACACACTGGTGGGGCCCTCTCATTGTGACCAAGTGTGTTGTAAAATATCTGTTAGCATTAAGATTGATGCTCTTCCTCTGTATGTTTACAGAAGAATGCCTGTGGCCACACTTGAGCTTACCACACACCGGCCTGTGGCTGAGGAGCCCTATCAGTATGCCGGTGCACACTCCTGACTTTGGATCGCCTGGCTCAAGTCTTCTCTCGTAATGACTTTACCCCGATGAATTTCTCTGGCTTCTATGAAGTTATTCACTCTATCCTGCCCTGGTGTAAGCAAGGAGAATCAGGCTGTCGGCCTGGAGACTGTGCTGCGTGTAGTTCATCCATCCTGCTGGGTGGATCTGCAGGAGAAAAAGCCCATGAATATTCTTAGAAGGCATAGATTTGGGTTAAAACAGATGTATAACCACATCTAGTTTGTAACCTCTTCAGATGCAGACATTAAGGTAATATGATGCATTCCCCAGTATGCAGTCCAAGCTAATGTTCAATACAGTGGTACTGATTATACCCCCGCAGCACTTGGTACGCTGTCTGGGGGAGGGCCCTGTAGAGCTAGGGGCTGCACAGACAACACAGTGACTTCACCTGTTGGCTTTTACCTCATAGAGTTTGTCTCTGACTGCTAGGAATTTTCTCATCTCTTGGCCAATTTAAGGCCTGAGGACCAGGAGCCTCTGATTTTTGAACTCTGCCATTATGTTTGCTTGCCTGACTGTGTCTTCCACATATATCCTACAGTTTCTGTGAATGGTTTCTGTTACCCTGAGAAAAGCTGCCCAAATGCACAGATGCTAGTTAGTTAGACCTGGAAGTGGCAAAGGATATGTCTTCTCATATGAAATCTGTGCCATCAACTCTGCTTCCATCTGTAATAAAATGTTAAGGAGCCTTTTTCTGACTGCTGAGCTTGGGCTGAGAGATGTGTGCTGGGGCTCACCTGTGTGGTTATGGGTCCATCCTGAGGACTTGACTAAAATGGTAGGAACATTTTGTGGCACCAGATGTGGCTTTGTTTTGTAAACTGGGTAGCGGTGACACAGTGGTTTTGTCTTGTTTTGCCTTCCTCTGGCTTGGAGATTGACTGGTAGAAGTTGTGCAGAGATTTGTGTAAGGACTCTTAATTGTATTCATTACACTTGAATGTGGCACTCAGGAAATAAATGTCTACGGATGCTGGCAAGTAAGTCCTGCTAGTCTGTCTGCTTCTGAATACAATTATATTTATCTGTGGAAATGGTTGGATAAAAAAACCCCCCTATCTTAAATAGTTGTTAAGAACAGGCTAAATTGTAGCCTATCTGCAGACAGTGTTTTATTCTTTCAGAGCCTCTTCAGTTTCCAAACACAGCAGATTTCCCTGTGTAGCCATACTAGTCACAGTTCTGACTTGTAACTCCTTTGCTCTCTTGGTCTGTGGTCCCTTCAGGATTGAATAGCTAAACTAGGCCTGGTTTTATTGGATTAGATGGAGTTTGATGTGAACAATGAAGCTGACTTTACAGTACCCTCATTATAACAAGAGGGGAAATGCATTGTTTTTACTTTGAGACCTAGAGACAGGTCAGAGCTTCTTTGGAAATCATCAGATCTGTCCTGAATGTTGTCCATATTCCCTGGTCATCAAATTTTAGCCACTATAGGAGAAATTATCAATGAAAGATCGTAAAAATATAAATTGCATTGGTGACTGGTATTTTTTTTAATGGTGCTTGTGACTGTTAGATTCTTGGTACATATTTGTGGGCAACAGATTAGCTGCCTACCTAAGGATTATATGTTTTGACATAAAAATAATGTATAAACCTTCCTGGCATTGCAGTTTCTAGGATAAACATGGCACTCGCTACCCATTCCTACAGCAGATTGCAATAGGCGTTTAAAATCTGTTCTCCCTCTTTGGGCCAAAGGACTCCAGTGGGCATGGGTAAGAGTCTGTCCCCTCCTTCCTTTTCTTTCTTTTAAGAGGAGGCTGGCATCACTGAGGAAGTATAGAAAAATGCCACTGTACAGTTGTACCAGTGATTTGCAGAGGATGTTAGCCTCTCTGCAAACGAAAAGCCTGAGAAGAAAAATGTTTATCATGACATTTAAGAGTACAGCTTGTGGGATTGGTCTAAGTGCAAAAATCTAGTGTCATACAGTGATTTTTTTAAAGTGACTTCTCAACTAGAAGGGGAACTGGGATCAGTGTATGGCACAGTACACCCCGTGGATAATACAGCCTCTTAATGTGAATATGTAAATTTGTCCTGGGCTATATGAGCAGAGCATAGCATAACATACAGGCTTCTGGAGTCTGAGTTCGCTTGCTCTGAGCTCTCTGGTGAGTCTTTGCATGGCATGACAGGGTAGGCATACTCTTACCTGCTATGAATGTTCATTTAAAAAACATGAGCTACGTTATACAAGTGTGTTGCACATTACTGATGCAAGCAGGGCAGAGTGTCAGAAGTCTATTTCCTCATGCGAAGCATAATATCAGCACTAGCAAGAGATCAAAGGAAACCATGTTACTCGGGCACAATCTCAGCAATGACACTGCAGGACTGTCACTGTCCTCTGCATGTCTGGATTTTCTACCAGCCCCCTCCCAAAGAAAAACCCAAACAAAAAAAACCAAAACAGGAACAGCTGTGAGGGAGATGGCTAATGTGTAAGCAGGTTGGACTGTGGTGACCATCTAAGGCATGAATTAAATACTGCTCTGGCCTGACTGAAACCCAGGATCTGAACTTTTTCTTTCTCTTTCCTCTCCTCTCTTAAGGAGTGCAGTGGCTGAATCTAGACTGGTATTTTGCAAATACTCTATGTTTCTATAATAAGCCAAACTAGAAGCTGTAGGTATGAATGTAGTTGCTTCACAGAAGGCAGGGGAGTTGGATTTAGATGCGGCTTTTCATAGTTATGTTTTTCCCTCTGATTTTACCTTCTGCATAGCTAAAGATGCTGTGTGTGCATGAGTGCTTATGGAGGGTGCTAACCCATGCTGTTACTATTTGCATGGTAATGAAAGTGCTTTCTCAGAGTCATTAGAATTACAGCACAGGGACTTGTGGACATGTATGCAGTACTAGAGGGAAATGAATGTTTCTAGACAGTAAAATCTGAAATGATCATATATGGTTGTAATAGCTAGAGCATTTATTTGTAGTAGCAAGTAAATATGTCAGTTCTGTCTGGCTTAGTGTGGAAAAGATGTCACTACCAGAAACATCTCCACTTGAAGAGAGAGGAGTTTGTTGTTTTGAAGGACTGAAGTTACACATGTGCACAAATCTCCCATGAAGTTTATTCCAGAGTCTGCAGCAGATGGCAGGTGAGGATAAAATCATGTTATATACCTTTGAATTGTCTTTACTTAAAAACAGACTAGAGTGCTGTGGTTACAACGCTTTCCATGGAGAAGAGATATGCTTCTCTGGTTTGGGATACCAAGAGATACAGAGTGGAGAGTGAACTGATCTGGCTGCCATATTGTTCTCTGGGAAGAGCCACCCTTTGGGAAAGACACAGCTCTGAGTCTGGGAGGCTGAGCAATTCCAAAGGCACTATGTCAGGAAACTGCCACGTATGGGAAGAATTGCAGGCTTTCTGAACTGGCACCGAAGAATGGCTGGTGAGATCTCTCTGGGTGTAAGTGGTGGATGACTCTGAGGCATTAAGAGTATGCGGTTTGTTGTGCAGAAGTGGGACAAGCAACTGAAGTACATGGCAGTTGTCAAAGGCAGGGGAGCCTTTTGAAGCAAATAAAAATGGTGTGATGAGATGAATGTAATGGATGATAGGAAAGGAAGACACGGAGCAGGAGAAACCAAAAGGAGGAATTACAAGGTTCCTTCAGCTCTGTCAGTCTGATTTCAACTGATCTCATGCTGCCTAACATAGAAAACTCTGTTAAATGCTTTGTTTCTCAGTGGTCAGTGGAGACAGGCCATGCAACAGGTGTACAAGGAAATACTTAAGTCTTTGTTGCATGGTTTGTGACTTCCTTCCTGCTGTTGATGATATAGGGAAAATCTCCTAAGTTGAGGTACCCAGCTGAGTAATACGTGTATCCTCAAAAATAATGTTTCACATATCTAAAGAAACATCTCACTCTTAAAATTATCAGCTCTGTTGTGAAAGCTCACCTTGTGATGTCTTGTTTTCAACACCATCTCCAAATAGTATGTTTGGCAACAAACCAGGCTGATTACAAATAGCAACTGGGCTGACACTCTTTTCCCTTTTCAGCAAACAAATGACCAAGGCTTTTTACATAGCTTAAAAAGTAACTCTGCAGATGAAATTTTGTAGTGCCTAATTCAGCCATATTCACCCAGTCAATTTGTTTTATGTTACCTCTATCTGTTTAAAGCTGGTCTTAACAAGCTGTCAAAAAGCTGTGCACAGCAGTGGATAATGTTAACGCATCAGCTGAAGGAAAATGTGGGTGAGGGACCTGATGTGTACAAAGTGTTGAGGTTGTTTCTTCGCATCAGCTTTTGCTTTTTATATGAGCAAGCCAAATATATAGCTATGCAGATAATCAGCAAGTACAAAAATAAGACGCTTCTCTACTTTTGAATGCATGGGTTCTCTTGATAAAGTGTTGGCTGCTTTTTGGGTTGGAGTATTGTGGAAAGCAGAGGGAGGTGAAGTCCACAGCATGAGGCAATAATTAGAGGAGACAATAGTGTGAACATGCTGTCGTACGCTCAGGTGAGTCTTCGGTACACATTGATTTGTACGTTATTAAAACAAACTCATTGGTTACTTTCTGGTACCCTGCATATCAAAAACTGATTAGTGTGATAATGTATTTTTGTTACAGCCAGACACAGGGGACAGAGAGCATATTCTGTGATAAATAATTAGTTCTCCTCTTCCTAGTCTTGCTGGTCCAACTCGATCAACAACAGATTTCCTCACACATTGCTCTGCTGTTGTCTTTCTTTGGCATAACTTTTTTTTCATTTTCCATCACCACATGGGTACTGTGTGAAGGAGGAACTGGTTCTTCCATGTTAGAGGGAATTAGTTTCAACAATTTCAGCACCTGTTGCAAGGGAAATGCAGGATACAAAAGGAACTCACAAAGTGGAGGTGTTTTAAACCTCGCTTTTGCTTATAAACAAACTTGTAATGTTTGTATCTTCACATTATTGTTTGGGAACTTTACTAACTGAAGAAAACAATTTTTTTCTACAGTGGGCCAAATCCAAGCTCTAGGCTTTATTTTCTGGAAGGGATAGCGATTCTAGTCTGGAGACAAAGTCCAGGGTTTAGTTGCCATTCCCTACAACTTGTGAAAATGTCAAAAAAGTGTTATCAGTTCCTGTGCTATTTCAGGGCTAGTATGGGACTAAGTAGTGGCTAGTGCTGGCTGCAGCCTCTTACACAGGAGAAGGCTCTTCCCTCCTCACCCTGCTGAATAACTTTCAGTGTGTAGAAGACCCAGAATCTGAACTGAAAGGAAGGTGACAGTAGGCCAGTAGAGTAGAAGATTAAATGGAAAGAACAGTTGTGACGAGCCAAAGCTGAGACTGTAGAAGGTGTTAAAAGCTCAGGACAGTGATGTGAGTTCCCACTCTGACAGTGTTAACAAGTTTTGCCATAATTCAGTTACATTGTGGAAACAGTTAAATCAATTTAACAGCAAACTTGGTATAATTACTAGGTAATAGCCAGAGCCTGTGCTCCTAAAGTGTAAATTGTTTCTGCATTGATCTAAGCTTACACTGTCAGCATTCTATAGAGACTGAACTTTAAGTGCTTAATTCAGCTGTAAGCAACCAATAATTTTGGTTTTTATCCCCCCAAACAAAAGTGTCATTGTTTATTCTGTTTTTCTGCAATAATAAAATCAATTAAACTATTTTTTCCACAAACATAGCTGACCTTTGTAATCAACACCTTTGAAATGCCAACATGTGGAAAGAAAATTATGACAGGATCTTATGCTTATTAAGATAAATGGAAGACTTGATAGCAGGTTAACACTGTAGCTACAGACCAGGCCTCCTTTATACTGATTTCTGGTGGTGGAAGTTCTGCAGTCAGGTTTGAGGCATTTTTTACCAGCTTTCCTGTAGTAAGTTTACCATTTTGGCTTTAAACTGATTCCAGTGTACTTTGATATTTAGTGCCTAGGTTGTTACCTCTTGGTGAACTTCAAGCAAAGCATGGAGATGTGGCAGTCAGCATCACCATCAGCACAGAGGAGTGTGAACAGAGTCAACACAAACATGAAACAGTGGAGACATCTTATTTGCAGGATCAACCCTCCATCTCCAGAATGGAGGAGCTGCACAATTAGGGAGACTCTGTCACAGTCTATTAGAGCTGTCTGAACAGTGAGACTGAGAATGGGGGATGGCATGAGGACTAGGAGAAATTGTTTCCCCAGCATCCTCCTGAAATTCCTCATGTGTCAGCAGAATGGTGCTATCCATCCTGGTGAGAGTGTGATACGGAGCAGTACAGGGTGATTAATACTGTTAACTGCTTTGCAAATAGAAATGATCAGCTACACAGGTTTTGCATCAAATGTTTTCTTCTTGAACAAAAGGCAGGTATTACTTTTAATGTGTTCAGAGGTAAATCTGAAAAACAAACTAAAATATAAAAGTAAATAAAATTCATAGCTTGTGAAGGAACAGGTCGCCCCTGGCCAGAGCGCTACTCACAGAGGTTCCTGGTGAAGGAGGTACAGTTAGTCCTCTGGGTGGTTTAATCTTTAGCAGGCGTTAGTCTTGTCTGCCCAGCCCAAGAGGCAGAAAGTTCAAAGCTGAATCAGATTTAAATCTCCAGCATACCAAGATTTCAAGCTGGTCAGCTCTTCAGTGAGGAAACTTATTACTTTGTTTGTCAGGAGGGACTGGAGAGTTGTTAAAACTTCACAGAACAATTAAGAATCATGTTTTTTCTCCCCCCTAATTAATTTGATTTTACTTTGAATTTTTCTCAGCTGACTCTACTAAAGACTCTAATGAAGCTCTCTACATAACCTTCTGGGTTTCATAGCCTTCCCCTGCATCCCAGGGAAAGCCTATAGTGATTAATTTTCTCTCTTCTTCTAATTTATGCTTTATAGTCCTGCCTGCCTGACAAGCTTCCTGTTGTCTGGCCATCTCTTTAAGCTTCCACTTGGTTGCTCCTATGAACATGTATCACATGTTTTATATATAAGGATCTTTGCTGGGGGGAGACAGGACAGTCCATTGGTTTCAGTGGGTGCTTGAACACCAGATTCCCTTTGGGACACATTTTCTCAGTTTGCTAGCTACCTGTCTGGATGGCGGGGTAAAAGGTTAAAATTGTTTCATACAGAGATGCTCATGAAAAAAATAAATAGTAGTGGTTCACTTCCGAGTGTCTGAAATGGAGAGATCTCAGCCTGCGTTCGGGTAGAACAAGTTGAGGTGCACTTACAGGTGCACAGGGACGTGTTGTTCCCTGTTAGGGTTCCTCTGCAATGAGGCAGAACAGGTATTAGGCACTTTGCATCAGCCTTTGTGGCAGGCTGCAGTTAGACCTCCTCTGTTTAAAACTGGGGGTAGAATTTTATGAAGCCAGAATGTGCTTAGTGGAGCCTGGAGCTGGGAGAGTGAAGCGGGGAGACCACCCAAAGCTCCTGCAAGGTGCCAACAGGGACAATGGTGACCTAATCAAACAGAATCATTTAGATGCAGAGATCATTAGCCACATTTTCCAACCCTGCCTGTATCAAGGACAGCAGTACGCGCACAGTAATCCAAGTGCACCCATCAATAATTTAAAGGAACAACAGACTTTCAGACCTTTAGAAAAATCAATTAAACTTAACAAGCAATCACATTTTGCCACCAGTAGAGCTGCTAGCCTGAGAATGAAAGGCATCATTGTACCTGTTGTTCGGTTATGTGCTAAAGGGGGAACATCGCTGGCCAAAGGTAGGCATTTTTCTATTTTTGGCAATATTGGTATGTTTATGCTTATTCTGTTGGTTTTTAAACATCTTTTCAGTAACCATCTTTTTGTATCAAACTGTGACTTCCTTATTTTATTCTCCCTGCTTCCTACCACAAATCAATGGCATTTCTTGCTTGAGAGAAAGAGTATAGAGTGTGTACTTTTGCCTCCCTCCTACCTATCCTCAAAATAAAAGAAGAAAAATTCTTAGGAGAAGAGGCCATTGATCGTTGGGCAGCTTTTTAGGCTTACAACTTCACTGGAAACAGGTATTTAAGTCTATTCAGTATTGAAGTAAATATTTCACTAAACGTGCGAGGAGGGACCACCAAGCTCAGTCTCCTTTTGGGGTAGGTGATGAATAAGTATGGTTATGGCCAGAAGTCAAAAGAGGAAAATATCAGTGGATCCTAAAACAAAACTAGCATCCACAGAGGGATCTAAGCACCTGGCCCCTGGGTGCAGGTCACTGCCCTGAGCTACTGCCTAGGCAATATATGGAAAAAGAGGAATGTTTGCCAGGATTCTGAAGCAAGCAGGCCAAGGCAGCCAGAGCAAAATGTGCAAGGAGAGACATACGTCTCAAGTCCTGCATTGATCTAGCACTTGGTCACCTACAATTCTGTGCAGAAGCCTTTAACCTTCATTTAGGATTCACACTCCTGAATCCTCTAGGGAAGTTAGGTACTTTGCCTCTATTTTTATGAAAAGTCCACAAAAGGGAAGGCTGTTAATGCTCTTAAAATGTGATAGGCTGTGAAGTTTCTTTGCCCCCCAGCTACAACTGAATGATAGTTGAGTGGTTAGGAGGGTCAGGATTTCACTCAAGTGAATTCCAGAGCTTTCTGGATGACCTATGACTGAGTCACCTTTTCAGGTGAAATTATCCTTCTTCAGAAAATAACCTGGGATTGACCTGAATCAGAGTCAAAAACGAAGAATGAGCCCAGGTGAAGGGGGAGCTGGTTCCAAGGCATTTCCCCGGGGAGAGTATAATTTTAAGTACAGAAATGTCCTTGGCAGAAAGAGCCTACCCTGAGAGATCCCTAAATGCCAAGCTTAATGGATTACAGCCAGTGTAGTATGTTCACTTTTGTGTGTTGTCTGATTTGGACCATCTTCAATTACTCTCTGCAAAGTGCCACAGCACAGCCTGAACCCAGCAGTGGTCAGAACTGTATGGAGGTCTCCCTCACCTTGCTACTGGAATGGAGTAGAAAGGGTGAGAAACATCATGTTCTCTAGCTATATTTAAACTACAGCTGCTGTTTTTTTGGTTTGGTGGTTTTGTGGGGGTTTTTTGGGGTTTTTTTGTTTGTTTGGTTGTTTTTTTTTGTTTTTTTTGTTTTTTGTTTTGTTTTGTTTTTTTTTTTTGTAAAAAGCCTGTTTCTGTTACCTGCCAGACTGAACTTCACTAGAAAATAGGCAGTGAAATGCCAGTATTTGAGACTGAATGGTTTTTAGCCATTAGTGGGACTTGACTTCTGCCTGAAGTCTGTAAATAATGAGGTTTTCACTAATGTTCCCAAATCCTTGAGTCCTGCTTCTCTGCAGCAAAGTAGTGTGCTCAGCTCCAGTCCCACTTGCGGTATATGTGATCTCTGAAGATGCTGGCCACGACTTTGGGTTGAGTATATGGTTCTTGGAGTTCTCAGAAAGGCTGCTCTCCTGGAGAGACAATGGAGAGTTTTGCTTCAGTGTCTTTTAGCAGGAACAGTCAGAATATTTCAGTTTGTTTCTATTTGGGGATTTTGTGTGTGTGTGTGTGTGCAAATCTCATCTCAAATTCTTTTTCTTATTGGAGAAAAAAAATGACAGTATTAGATTCTGAATGCTTGCAAAGTAACCAAGCAGCTTGTTGGAGAAGTAGTGCATTCTTTAATAAGAAATGGAAAGAATTGTATTTGGCAGTGAGCTGCTCATTAACTGTATGCCTGCCAGGCTGCATGCTGAAGAACAGTCAACTGGTAGCTAATTAATTATAGCTCAGGATAAGTGGTTGTCGTCCACACCACTCTTCTCAACTATAGGATGAGTCCTTCCACAGTTTTCTGAAGGGCTTAAGCAAGCTGAAGACTAAGCAATATATAAACTATACAAAACCCAAATGGAACATTTCAATTTACCGATAGCATAGCAATTGGTTATTTAATCCTTATTAGCTTCTGAACAGATGTTTCTGATTTGCTCTTCACATGTCGCATTTCAAGACTAGTTCCTTGAATTTAAATTCCAATGTCTCAAGTATTTATGAAAATTTACTTTTTCCATCTGCCTTAGAGAGTAGATTATTACAGAAACAATTGCTTTGTCCATGAATGGATGCATTTAATTCTCAGTTGCTTAACATAAACATATATCTCTTGTGCACTGTGCTGCAAGTGTAGTACCTATACACTGTGAATGCAATAAATATCATCATTCTTTCAGAACAGTCAGTACCTTAAATGTAGAACAGTGGTTCATAATGTTTTGATCAGACTGTCTCATCAGGCTGTGCCTGAATGATAATGTACTGGCACTTCACATCATTTACAGCATTTATTCTTGAAATGTAGAAATGCTGATTCATGCTTTTCAAGTCTTTTCTTAAACCTCATGAAGAAGGAAGCGAAACTGATGAAGGACTAGTAAATATAAAAATGCTACCAAACATACTTTTGGCCTGATCTAGTCCAATCTTTGTTATTAATCAAATGCTCTCAGTAGCCAAAGATCTAACTGTCCAGCACTTTACAAAGTTCTGAAGAATATGATTTCAGCATGTGTTTGAATTTTGCTAATTTAGAGGATCAGGCGTCTTCCAGTGAGTCCAATAGAGTAATTCTGGACACATGCATGTCCGTCTGACAAAGATATATAGTCCAGTGACTTCATTATTATTGCTCTTAATTTTACAGAAAAAGTGCTCACATTTTATTAATTGGCAATATTATAAAACCCCTAATTTTGCATAAGAAATGAAGAAAAATATGCTTACTCTAGAAAACCAGCTTTGAAAAACCAAATGGAATATTCAACACAAAGGTAAAATCACATCAATAAGTAAGATTGTAGGAAAACAAAGAGATTACTGTAAAGTGGCAACAGTAATGTTGGTTATTCAGTGTTACACTTCATCTTGAAATGATGTACTACCTTGTCAGTAAAGAAAATTCTTAGTTCTCATCTGCTAAGAGCTCTAACAAGCAATAAAAGAGAAGGTTTTGGTTCATTTACCCCTAGAAGCGGACTCCAATTCAAAAGTTATTTGAGTTAATGATGTATGACCAAAAGAGTATAATATAGACTTAGCCAACATGAAGGTCTTGTACCTGACATACAGCATAAAGATAATGTGCAGTCCCACCAGTACTGCTGCCTATGTGGTGTTATGCTATATTGTTTCTTGAAGCTGCTCAGGAAAGGGGGTTCAGCATGGCAGTTACCACGACAAAGGTAATGTTAAAAGTCGTCTGGACATTAATCACTTCAGCAAATACTCTTGCGATTGCTCTCCTCTATATTCACTTTGAAATTTTGCTTTGGAGAAACGTTTCCATTCAGTTCGTAACTATGAGTGCTGCTGGGTTTAAACTGCCTCCAAGCACTTTCTACCAGCTGATACACTCTGTTTTCTGCCAGGACACTTGTAGACGCAGCAGCACACAGCCCATCTGGGAACGCTTGATCCAATAAAACTAACTGTCTGGATGCATGTGAATACGTTGCTTCTCCCTGTTCTTTAAGGTGTGCTCCAGGGATTCCTGAGACTCCTGCCATAACAGCTCTAGACATGCTGTTATGTTTCAAGAAATGGTAACTCTGATGAGAATAGATTGGGTATTGAAGATCTAATTATGCAACTTATTCAATATGAAGCTGCCCATTGATTTTTAGGAATTGTTTGGGCCCAAAATGTAGTCTTATATTGGAGAGTATGGAAGTGATATGTTCCTAGCAGAGTGCTAGGAGAAGTTGTGGTTTGTTTGGTGTTTTGTTTTTTTTTTTTTTTTCTTTCAGATTTTGTACAGGAAAAGGGAAAAAAGCCTGCTGGTGCAGCATCTTTGCTTGCTGCATTGCGCACAATTTTTAGGCCAATAGTAGAGGTGTGGTGCAACTCCTGATTCCCCTATTTGGAGTGAGATGTCATCAAAAGATGGATGGGAGGAATTCAAGAAACATATTGTGACTTGTTTTGCATCCTCACAAATCTTCATGGTCTGGTTTGTTGCAGACGTTGTTGTTCATAGGAAGTTTTTGCAATATGGTTCTGTTCACTAGGATTTCCAGATGAAGTACTTGCAGTGATTGATTATGATCTTGCAAGACATATTTCATTCGCAGACAAATTTTGAAAAACATTCTCTATTTCTGGGGATGATATTTTGCAAAATGTACTCGTTTGCAGCTTTCTCTTTCCTCCCACTGCATGGAGTTTCTAACAACCTAGAATTAAGGTGGGAGAGATGAGTAACACAGAATCGAAAATATCATCATGGCTCTTGCATATGCAACAACAGCTTTGGAAATGCTAGCTGATAAGTTTTCTCTGTATTTGCATGTGAAAGGACTCAGCTTTGCCTTTCCACTTCCCAGCATGGAATTAAATATATTTCTCTCCATAAGAATCAGATTCTACCTCTGTAAAAGTAATGAGAAGAACTCTGCTTTTGTGTGATGTATGGCCATTTAAATAGCTCTAATTCTTTTAAAGCTCTCTATAACTTGGTAACAGTGATAATACCATTTACAGAAATCATTCCACATTAACAGGAGGATCAGCACAGTCTAGCAGCTGACCTGGGGACTTAGTATTATGCTGTGCTCTCACCTTGTTACTGACTTTACTGTATGACCTTCAGCAAGTCTATGGACTTTTCTGTGACTGTCAGTAATCTCCCCATTACTAAAGGTAATGATACTGAAATATCTTTGTAATATGATAGGAGATCCTTGGATGTAATAGACTTGCTGTACATACATTGCCATGTATGCTAAATTCTCTTCTACTTTTATTATAGTGTGGCTCCCTAGAGAATATTAAGTGGACAGGGTGACATTTCCTGTAACACACAGTTCTGGTCTAATTCCACTCTTGTAAAAGTTTATGGGCACTTTGACTTCACTGTCCTGTGAATCATTCATTGCATTAATCTCTATATGAGAGCCATTCCAGAAGATGGTAGAACACTTTCCTAAAGTTTCCTTCTCTTCTCATATTACATAAATGCTTTTTAATCTGAATTGGAAGGAAACAGTGGAACTTAAGGGGATGATTTTGGGTTTTCAAGTCATACGTGGTTTAGGAGCTGAGTGCCTGAAAGACCATTTATTTTTTTCAGGTGATGACATAATGTTTGTCTCAAGATGGTTTAAGTTCTCGCACATCTGGTTGGAAAGAAATGAAGCTGTTGACAAGGCCTTATTTAAAATTATTCTGTCAATCCAGGGTGGCTTTCAAAATTCAGTGGTCCAAACTAAAGCCCATTTTTAATAATAAAAAGAGATTGAATGTCACTTTCTATGTGTTTTTATGGCACTATTCACAGTGAGATCCAGGCTGGGTTGAATTCTGCTCACGACTGCATTAGCAGTGTTTCAAATCAGTTGCAATGGCATTGCAGTCACAGTGCTCTAAGGATGTAAAAAATGTAGTGTTCACATGGTGAAATTATATCTTTGGTTCAACCAATACAACCAGATAAAGCAAGTAAACTTTCAGGCAACAGTAGTAATTGTAAAATTATATTGTTTGTAGTAAATGTTAATGCTAATAATAATACTCCATGTTCCTTAGCAATACAGTGTTAAAAACAGGAAAGCTTTACTCTAAATATAACACTTGCTAAACTAAAAATTGCACCATGTTTGAATCACTGCAAAAGGGCTTAGCATTAGTAATCTAACTGTTACTGGTTGTCATGAAATACCACAATTATTGTTATAATAACTAACTGTTACAGGCTTAATTATAATCACTTGCACATGGACTTCAACCATGTTTATGCCAATATTTTAGTCTAATAATTTAAACTACTGCTTAAGAGAAGTCTTATCAGGAAAAGTATAAAAATGTGTAGAGTAAATTAATATTAAACAGACTTGAATGAACTGCAGAATACTATTACAGCAGTTGGTTTAAAACATTACTTATAGTTAAGTTTGCTTCCTCTTCTGTGACCAAAGTCTTACATTAACGTGATGGTGTAGTGTTCTGGTACAGTGATTTGGTACAAAATGTTGCTATCTTTGTGAATAGCTGCCAATACAGTACCTTGCAGCTGAGGCTGTTGTGCCAGAGGAAGGTCTCACCTGGCTGCTGGTGAACAACCACACTGATCCTTTCTTCTGTCACTGGTGGGAAGCTTGTGAAGAGAGTGTGAGGGACTCCTGGGTACAAGAGAGTAACACTGGATGTTAGGGTTAGACCTCCTGTGTTTTGGTAGCTGTGAGTACAGAGCAGGAGGAGAACGCACAAATCCTGATGCACTAAACTGGGCTGGGCATGAATCTTATTGGCAGCTCTCCCATGGCAATAAAGTGACAGGTTACTCTGGAGCATGTTGAACAGGATAGCTTTCTCAGATTTTCTTTTTTTCAGCACAAGAAGTAAAAAAAAAAAAAAAAGTGTGTGCTGTCTAGTTCTGTGAGTTATTTTTAGCTGGTTGCATGCTGTTCTGTCTGTTGTTGTGGGATATTCAGAACAGGAACTCCACTTTTCCTGTCGATCATCTCATAGAGACTGTTTCCACAAGTGAAGATTTTTTCCCTTTGTACATTATTAATATTTAAAAAAATCTTCTTGGCAACAGACAAAGGTTTATGGGAAGAGACAGGTCATAAACCTCTTCACAGCAAAGAAAGGTGGTCCTGTGTTGACCACTGCCCCAGCACTTCTCACTGATGAATAATGTGGTAATTCCAGAGACAGATATGAGCTCTCTTGAGATTTTCTGTAACATCTTGCTGCAATTTCATTTTGCTTAGTGGAACAAAATGGTGCTATTGTGAAATATTAAAGTGTCATGTCACTTTGACTGCATGTCATTGCAACTATTCAGATGTTTCTATGCTGATTTCAGGAGAACTGAGTCAAGCACAGCTGTAAATAAAGAAGTGAAATACTAGTTAAGAATGACTCAGGTCACTAAGGAAGATTCTGTGCCCCTGTGTCCCTCCTGAGCAATATGGTAAGAACCCTTTGGACCTGCTGCGCTGTAAAGAAGTAGTTGACTTGAGCCAAGCAGTCCTGAGGTGGAGCAGAAGGCTTGAGGAACTTCAACAACAAAAAATGTGGAAGCTGCTTTTAGTGTAATATGCATGAATGCGATCTGAGCAGTCTGAGGGGGATACAGGACTCCTAAACACCAAGCTATAATAAACAGTGACAAAAAGTGTGGAAGCCCTTCTTGGTGCCTGGATAAACAACAGTTTGGGCTTTTCAGGGAGGAGACATATCAGGCATATCAAGACCTCTCATGCCTGGCTCTTGGCCGCCAAGCTGATGGGAGCTACTGCCTTACCTGTTCAGTCTTAGTATGTGAATGTCTGCATCTTCGGATACCTAAAAGCAGTTTTTGATTTGGCTTCCAAGGACAGAGCAGAAAAGGAAAATAAAAGGATATATTTCCTGATTCGTAGCTAATGTCACACCCTCCTTACTGGTCTGACCCCTCCAGTTGTCTGCGTCTTTCTCTTAACTTTGCGGTCGTTCTTAGAGGATGCTTTCTCTGCTTCCCTCCTAGAATAGCGAAGCATGCACTTTGATTGTAAATTATTTTTTTTCTCTACTCTTTTTGTAAAAAATATTTCAAAGCAACTTGTAATTTCCGAACCACCACCCCCCCCCCCCCCCCCCCCAAGTTCTAATCATTATTGTGTGATTGGAAACTTTACCCGAATATACTTTGGCTTATTAATAGCAGTCACATTCTTCCAGGAGGAACTTCCCAGGTCACTGTAGAATTTCACAGAAAATACCCTGACTGCATTAATCATTTTTAACCTGTTAGTCTCACCATATTTCAGACCTCTTTTGTGCTGTTTGTATCTTGTTTTGATATAGGCAATGGAAAGATACACTGATTTTCATATTGTTCTCACCGTTGATTTAAACCTTCCTGGCATTTATTAGGTGAATTTCCCTCAATGTTGTATCTTCAGAGATATTTTCACTGCTATGAGGAAACATAGGTGGCAAGGTGGAATTTGCTACTCAGTGCATTTATTATAGGAGGGAAATTCCTAATCCCTTGTATCTTTTTTTCTTGAACTGTTCACTCCATAGGAATAAGCTTGGAAAAGGAATCAGTGTTGGACTTCCATGTTGGTCCATAACTAGATCTGGATTTCAAAGAGCTGAGCTCCAAATTAGCACTGAATAAGGGACACAAGGGTTTCCAAAGGCATTCAGTATTCTCAGCTCTATAGGAAATCTGGCCCAGTGCATCTGCAAGTTAAACTTATTAAATACTCTGTCACTGTTGTCAGCATTTCAATATTCAGTGATGAATTAGCCAAGTAGCAACATTAACTTTTCTCTGGGATGCAAATTTGCTGTTGCTATTTTTTCCTGCTTATTTTTGAGACATTTATTATTACAAAAGACTGAAGTGATGTTGATGGGAAAAAAACCCAGTTGCTTTCATTACTTTTTCCTTTTCTCTGAGATGAATTCTGCTCTCTAATGCTAATGTGAATGAAGCCACTCAAATGTTAACTCTTCAGTTTGGTGCATCCTTCCAGGGGTATAGAGTCTTGATTTGACAATGAATTAATTGCTGGGGAAGCCATCCAAAAAATATGCTTTTGGCTCTCATTTCACCCACCCCCAACTTCCACTCTCCACAGACAATAATTTTTCCAGTGTAATATTACTAACACTTATTCAGGACCACTCTGAACAGAAATGCCACTCTTGTTGCCTGCTGGTATCTTGGTTGCATAGTGAGACATAACTTTTTCTCAACTTGCAAATGCCTCCCCTAAAAAGTAGATTAGAAGGAAACAGAGACTAGGAAAGGGAAGAAATGAAAAGTATTTGACTGTCACTCTGCAGAGCTTTTTCCAGCAAATATTTAGAGCAGGTGCTGGAGGCTCCCTTCAAAGCAGGGTAACATGCCTCCAGCTAGGATAGGAGTTTTGCCCTTCACTGAAAGTGCAAAGGTGGCTTTACATCTGCAGAAGGTGTACACTTGTAGGGAAAAGGCAAACAGCTCAGCACTCTTTAAATGGGACAAAAGTAAATTTTATATTCTTTTGTGGAAACAGGACAGTTGAGAAACTTGGAGATCCAAAAAGTGCATTGAGTTTATATTGCTGATTTAGCAATATCAGTTTGCTTTAAAAGTGTGCTATTGACTTGTGAAAAACTTAGAACATTCTCATTACAAATGGCTTGTTTTTTTTAAAAAAAAATGAGCTTTGGGTGCTCAGAAGGTGGTGTCTTAAGTGCCAGAGGCAGCATATTTTTTGCTGTAAATGAATGCAGGGGATTATTTTCTCTTCTCCTCTCAGCCTCTTCCTATTTGAGATCCCTGGGCTGGAGGGAGAGCCCCTTATCACTCTGCAGCCACAGCACTGTGACTGCTTTTGCTGTTATGCAAAGGTGGGAGGGAAGACATACTGGTCACTTTGCTTCTGGCCTTACTTTTGATTTTTTTTTACCCCAAAATATCAGGAGAATAGAATTTCAGCATTTATTAGCTTGATCACAAAACTATAGCCAGTAACAGTCACTTAAAGTGAAAAGAAGATGCATGGCACCCATAAGTGAGCAGCAGCTAGCAGTCACAGCTGGTCGGCTCATCCCTTGGGGCAATCGGATAGCACACCGGTGCTGAGTCCTAATTCAGCAAGTCTCTTCAAGGGAAATTAATCTTATGATAATGAATTTTAATGATAACAAAAAAGCTTCATACAACTCTAGACACTGTTAAAAATAATACTCTCTGCAAATGAAGTTAGCACTGACAGGGCAATTCCCCAGTACTAGATGGCAGCATTAAGAACACTGTGAGGAATCTCCATTAGTTTTCTCTGTTTTTGCTTTGCGATCGATATGAATGAGTGAGAAATATGTTGCATTTGCCTTTCTTGGAATGTAAAAAGGCAAAAGTATAATTTCTTATTGATTAGTCTAACATAGCCAGACACAAAAGAAAACAGTGTTTCAAATGCTAAAACAGGGAGGAAAGGAAGTTAAAGAACACAATCAATTTATTGAATTTCCAAAAGTGTTTGTGGTCTGTTCTTAAAAAAATTCACCATGAGTTCCCAGTGACTTGACTAATGAAACTTTTCCTTGACAGTCTCTGGACAGTGTAACAAAGCAGACAGAATTCAGAGGAAAGTCTACCTGGAAAAGCCTGTCTCCCATGAAGATGGGAGATTATAGTCCTAACTCTGTTAGATTGTCTCAATAAGAAGAGTTAAAGGCTAACTGAATTACTTTGTGGAAGAAACTTCTATACAAACTCTTCCAAAATATTTTTCCATTAAGATGTAGCGCCTAGGTCAATGACTCATTTGATTTGCTTTGTGTTGTATGCCCTGAGTTTCAAAAAACAGATTAAACTCTGGTAACTGTCTGATCTTGTCATTGTCCATCTTGATTTCAGACTTGAAGCATCACTTCCAGTTTTGGGATCCTTTTCAACACCAAGGCAAAGTTGACCAGGTCTTTACAATACGTATACTTGGAGATACAAAGATACAAATCTGGGGAAATGTGGGGAATTCCCCCTTCTCATTGCATCAGACACTGAGATCCCTCACTTCTCAGCTATATGCCTCTGATGCTGGCCTTCGAGACTCACTGTTGTATTTCTGCATTTCTAAATTTTTGGATGTTATTTGGATGAGTTCTGTTGCTGTTAGCTAAAGCAATACTAGGACCTGTCTACTTATACTTCTCCTACCTCTCCCTACTTATACCCAGTTTCTTTGTGTTGCCCAGCATGTATTAGTAGCCCATAGTGTGTTCACAGACTGCACTCTGCTAGACTTATTCCAGCAGCTTTAACCTACAGTGAGGCTCCCTCTGATTCCTCCTCAGACTGCAGAGTCAGCATGTTGGGAAGTTTCAGTGAAGTCAGTGAAGTTGTACTGGTTTACATCACATGAGGATCTGACCCTGGGAGCTTCCACGTACAAGTAACTTGCAGGATTCACTGATTTCTGGGTGGGCAGCCATGATGTGGGTAGCTCAAAGATATTCAAAATGTTTGAAATTAGACTGTCTGTATCTGACATTACAAGTGAAATGTTATTAAAACCAAAGGGCAATAATCCACCTGGAACGAGATGCTATTGCTCCTCTTCTCTGCAAAAGAGTATGTGTGAGTACAATAAATCTGATGGCATTTATTTGGTGGTGACTTCAATCTCTGCCAGTGCAGACGTGAGTTCAAACAGTTCTGGAGGGACAAGCACGTCACCTTTGAGCACTTTCTCTGCTAATGCTGTCTTATCTCGTATCTTCATTATAGTATTCACAAAATGATCATCTGCATAACAAGGAGCTTTGAGGTTTACTGCAATTTTAGTTAGCTTGTCATTTTCTGTTAGAAGCTTTAATCACTGTACAGTGATACGTTTCAGTGTTACAAACAAAATATGTAATGTCCAAGCCATTGCAATGCTTATGTACTAGAAGGCAAGAACACTTGCTGATTCATCTTGGTTCACCTCTTCCAAAGACAAAAAAAAGATACTCTCCTTTAGACAACAGTGTGTAAGAAAACAGTTGAAGACAAAGGAAATCTGTGCTCTCTACATACCTGCTGTAGACATTAACAAAGCCCTGGGTGGTGTGAATGTTGAATGGGTCAGCATTTTGTCCTTGTTCTGAATCGTAATGGAACTTGACATGTATTTAAGTGCTTTACTGCCGATGTGTATTAAGGGAGAAATTTTAAAAATATTTTCTTAGGTAAATTAATAAAAAAAATTTTCAAAACCTTGAAAAGATAAGAAGAGTTTTATCTAATTAAAAATAGTATTATTTGATCTCCTGTATGTAGTAAGAATTTTGTCTGATGGAAAATTGAGGCGTTGATCTGATGATCAGAATCAGGTTCTCACGTTTTACTTACCTGTGGTGATTAACATTGGAGCTACCCAAATAATGTTGTTTACTGCTGATTAGTGACTGTGTTTGTTAACTAGATTCTGGGTAAATTTCCAAAATCGTTTAAGGAAACTGAAGAATCAGTTCCTCTTGGGGATGCAGTGTCCAGATTCCCAGATTGCTCAAACAGGCTGGGCTTACATTTAAGTTCAGCACATGATGGATGGGTGAATTTGTGAATGAATTAGGGCAAAATTAATTGCAAATCTTCACATTTGTGTTGTTTCTCTGGAACATGCTAACATGTTCTGTAGACTTTAAAATCAAGCTCTGCAGCATGTAGTGCACAGCTGCATGCTTGGAGGTTTGCAGTCTGTGTTGGATGTGACCTGCATATTTTTGGAGTTAAGGAGTGAATATGCTATTTAAAATTTGGGAGTTGGCTATTCGTGGCATTTGTGAGTTCTAGTACTTAATTTGTTGTACTGTCTGCCAAAGGTTTGCAGTGATTCAGGAAGGTGGTAAAACACCAGTTCTTGGTGAAGGGCACTGTCTGTCTCTCACTTGTGCCCATGACATCTCTTCCCAGGGGACCTGCCTAGGTTACGTTTTGTGCTTGTATCCTTCATTACTGTCTGAACAAGAAATAATGGCCAGGTTATGAACCTGTTTCCTGTTCTGGATGGATAGTTTGCTTTCACAAGTCCTTTGGTTTATCCACAGGAATTAAATATTGCACAGAAATAATATCTAAATGAATACTAAGGAACACAGATTGCAGATCTGATCTTCAGAAGTTCTCCAGTTTTGATACCAATAGCAGTATTTTTAATCATCTATTAATAGTAATTAGATTTTTGTGTAATTTGATCTATAGAAGTGAGCGCATCCACCTATGAAAAGCAAGAAAACACTGGTGTGTATATCCTATTAAGGCATTCCTATAAAGTTTATCTGAACATATTTCAGGTAAAATTTACTGGGTTTTTTTTCTTAATTCAGAGGGATTTGCTCACAAGTATGTTTTCTCAAGTTTGGCTGAAGTACTTTTGATATCAAAGTGGTTTTGAAGAAATATGGCAGAGCAATATAATATCAGTCACTCCTATCAAGTTTCTGTAACCCTCATAAATCCTTACTAAGTCAAACAGCCTCTCTTTCCATCCATTTGAAACAGTAGAAGCCTAGGAGCCTCTGATACGAGCAGCGGGGATGTGAATTGCTCTGTAGAACTTTTGTTCTATATCTATGCTTTGTTGGGGATTTAATTCTGGTTTGGGGGTAGTGCTGTATAAAGAGGGCAGAAGTATTGCATCTTGGCTCCCTGTGGTTCCTTGGTGCTAAGAGACGATCATTTTTCACTCTCAGCCTGGTCAAAGCAACAGAACAAGCGTCAGCATCTTGTGCATTTTATCTCAGCTACTTGTTATCTACCTGCATAATCTTTACTCAGTATTTGTGTATGTTTTCACCAGTAAAACCAGGAGGCTTAATTTGCCTGAGCAAGTTTTGTGTTTGACCTGTTTTTGTTTGAGAGAGGAGTCTCTGCTTATGTGGGGAGCAAAATGCAAAGAGAGCCTGCATTTCTCTGTAGCAGATCTGAAATTCAGTCTTACCTTACGTTCTGAAAAATATGGTTATAGGAATTACTAAAAGTCCCATAGGTAGCCTAGGCTTGCTCAAGCTATTGTAACTGTAGCTTTAAGGACATCAGAGGGGTTATAATCTCCAATTCTCTTTTGGAAATACACTTCATGGGGCAGCAAAACGCTTTGACGAGGTAGTGCAAATAGCACAGTCAACACATTTGGACAGTGCAACTCTGGAGCTTTAATTACATAAGGAAGAAAACCTATCCACAATGTCCCTCCTGCTGTACCTAGAGTGAATCTGAATGGCCAGCACTTGTCGTAATATCTATAGCTTGGAAGAATGTTGAGAAAGTAAGCTAAGGATTATGGAATGCTCTTAATTTGTTTGGTCTTGGAGACAGTGTTAAACTATGTAAGTATTTATATTGTGATCTAGTCTGTCCTTGCTACAGTGCAGATTCTAATTGGTTTTTATTTTTGTTAGGGCAAAATACAAAAGCTAGAAAAAGGTATTTTGAACTGAAAGATATGTGTCAGCATGTGTCTGTGGAAATCACTGAGAAGAAATGGTAAAAATGCTTCTCAAAGCCAGTGCTGTCCCACCTTCCTCCTCCGTCTCCAGCCCTGCAGAAGACTTGGGGTTCAAATCTTATCACTCTGATACAGCTTAGGCTCAGAGCTGCTCCATTTCAGGAGATGCTCCTGGGAGCAGTTGCGAATGAGATGTAAAACTCTGCATGTTTTCTTCCTTTTTATAAAATAATTTACTAAGTTTATTGGCTTTTCTCCATGTGTTGGCACTGCTTTATGTGTGGATTAAGGCTGTGTTGTTTGACCTGCCCTATATCTTTGCCATCTCAGTTGTGATTGGGGAAAGTGGCCCTAAGGCACAAGTCCCACAGACAATCAGAGAAGCCTTGTGTTTGAGCTTTCAAATCCTCTCATAATTGGAACTTGTCCCTAATACTGAATGACACTGACAACACCAGAAGGTGTGAAAGAAATCTTTCCCATTTTGAAATATTGTCATCTGCTCTTTGCTGGAATATCAAGTTTAATTCATCAAATGGCTTCATTAATCCAACAGATTCATTCAGAAAGACATTTGATCACATGCATTGAGTCATAATGGCATCCTAACTACTTCTGAAATCATCTGAAAATCTATTTCTGTCACAGAAGCAGTAATGAGATTGTAAATTTGAAATGAAATAGAAAGGCAGATAATTGGATCGATGATTTGTTAATGATGATATTGAACAGCTTCTTCACTGTTGCTCCATGATAAAATATAAAAAAGAAATAGTGTGGGCATTGTGTCCAAAATGGACAAGGTGTTAACGCAGAGCTTGTGTGCAGGCATAATGATACTGCTTGTTGGGCTCTCGGCAACCATGCCAGGGAGCAAAGCTTCTGGCACAGCTGGCTGTGGTGGAAACCATTTGTGTTTCTCCCTGCACAGCTTTGGCTTTTGTTAGATGAGAGGGAGCAGTTGTTCCCGACTGTTGCTTTTCAACATGCTGTGCAGGAATTGGGAGTCACAAACCCACAGCACGTATAAGTTCAGCCTTTAGGTCCTTCCCCTGAGCCAAGCCAGCTATATATTTCAGAGCAGCTGCAGCCCAGTGTCAAGGAGAGATGACCCATGGCTGCTTTGTACACTGCTTTTGATATTAAAAATGAAAATGTCAGTATCAAACTGACACACAGCAAATTCTGTTTCTTCAGCACCACTTTTGCCCACACGGTGGAAGAGGCTGAGCAATGCCTGCCTGTCAGTGTGCAAGGAACTGCTCAGCCCACTGTTGTGAGTGGCTACGACCCTCTGCAGGCTGCTCAGGTGTTACTGTTTTGAGGCCTGATAGTGAATGAATTTCTAAATCTCAGCCCAATGTCTAATTTACAAACGTCTGGGAAAAGAAGCCTCACTTTAAGATTCTTTTGAGTACAGTGACTCAGGTATGCAAACCTGGGTGTTTGCAGATATGGGTGAGTAGCTGACCTGGTATTTAACCCCATCTGTGTTCTGCTGTGTATGTTGTTACCTACAGGGTGATATTTAGCTCTAACCACAATAGGCTGTTGCCTAGAGTAGCAAACTTCCCACAGATGGGCAAACAGACCCCATCACCTCTTTCCTCCTGGCAACCCATTGCTCTCCTTGCTGCTTCTGAGGAGTGCAGAGGAGCAGCTAATTGCAGGTGGCCACACCCTGCTGTGCCCCAAGGCTGGGAGCAATTCCCTGGCATGATAGCCCTGGTAAATCCCTCATCTGGAGAAAGGGAAAGCATCTCCAGAGTTTTGCTCATGCTTCTCCAAATTCTTGAGCTGGCTCTAGTAAATTAGATCTGTGGAACTCATTCCTCTGTCTCAGAAAAGAGATGACAATCACCTATTACAGAGGATCACTTTCAATTTCAGATGGCCTTGAGTTCTTCATGCCTCTTGGGCATGTGCTAACTAATGCCACTGTTTTGCAGCCCTGTTTGCAATATATATTTCGTAAACTACTTCTGCCTAAATTTCCCAAGACAAATTTAGTTTGCTGTTTAAATGAGTCTCAGATACAGTCCTAGGCTTTGCTTTCAGCAAGCATTTGTCTGAACAAAACATAGTACTCATAAATATTTGCTGAAAGCAAACAGCTGGGGCAAAATTCTTGTTTTAAGTGGCTGGAATGCCTCTGAATATATTGTAGTTGTTTGCTCACTTTGATTATGTATCAGTCTCCATCTTAAAAGGAGAATGGAGCTGAAATTATATGCAGTGCTGCCAAGTAAGAGAAACAAAGGCTTTGTTAGTGAAACTGGACGTTACACCAGCTTTAGGTCAGACCCTCTTTACTGCTTGTATTTATTTTTTCACTGAAACAGTAATTGTAGAAAATACAGCTTGTTTACCCTGTGTGCAAACCTGTTGTGTTTTTTTTTTTCTCTAGTATCATTGTTGTAACAATTTGCTGATGAAATAATATCAGAATCCACTGACTTTTGATCTTAGTTTTTAATGTGGAATCTAACATATATTGGTACATTATCACATATCCATATCATTGATGTCAGAGTCCAGTAATTATTAATTAGTAATGGTTGGCTGACAGTTACACTGGAGTTTCCATAGCTACTCAAGTGCTGTGTCATCATCAGCAAGGGGACTTCTGCTGAAGTGACAGCTGCTATCCTGCTATATGCAGTGATCCCATCTCTGTTTCTGACCTGGGTCATAATAAGACAGCATTGCCTTGATAAGGCCAAAAAGCCATGTACATTACAGGAAATGTGTTTCTTACCTAAAACGTCTTTTTACTATCAAGACCATTTAAACTCCAATTAAATAATTGTTTGCTCTACTTTTTCTGTTTCCAAGGAAAGATAGGCTTTTCAGTGCTAGAACAGAGGGAAGTCCATGAATCAGGCAAAATAACAGTTCAATAACAGTTCCCTTGAACTTGTGACCAGTTTTAATTTATTTTATTTTGTTTTAGTCTGGTTTACAATGGAAACAGGAATTGATGGGTTGGATTGTTTGTTTGTAGTCATCTCTAATAACTTTTTGGATAATTTCTGTTTCCAGTCAAATCAGAGGGCAAAGTACTGCTGGTAGTGGCCTTTAGCAGCAGCCGTAAGTAATTACTGCTTATGTCTTAACTCGTATTTATTTTATTCAGAAAACTCAAATTTCAGTTTAATCTAGATTGTCACCATAAGAATACATATGTCTTCTAAGCCACATACTCAGGATTTTAGTGTCTGTATGGATACAATCACTTTTGCATTTACTTCCACCAGTATAGCTCAGTAAATGCTGTTTGGAAAAATCTGTTACCAGCATAGGCAAATGTGCTTTCCAGGCAAAGCTCACTTTTAAGGTAGAAAGACATTCAGAACAGTGTTACACAAATACACCACACAGGTAGTCATCACTGTGAAGGAAGCACTGCTGTGTGTTTCTCCATGCAGCGCTCTGGCAAGCCAGTGACCTGTTGGAGCTGGACACATGGTGTTTTTGCAGTGCCAGGCTGTTAGGTTATTGTGCTTTTGTCTGGAGATCTGTTTGGTGTTGAAGGGCACCTCTTCATGTGAACTGCTGCTGTTGAGGCCTCTGATTCAATCAATAAAGTGTAACTACAGAAATTGCACACCCAAGCCTTCTGCTGCTATTAGCAATCCCAGTTCATAGATGGGGTTTTGAATCCAGCTTTACAGGATGTATCCTTCCTTTATAAGCTGCAGTGTATTTCTATCAACCATTTTGCCCTTTGCTTGCCAGATGCTACATTAACACAACCTCTTCAAACGTGGGCACATTTAAGCTTTCCTGATGGGTGCTGTGCCGTAGGTGCTCTCTCTCTCAAAGACCTTGCAGGCAGGTTAGCAGAGCATGCTTATGTGAGACCTCTGGATCAGGCATAATAAATGCAGACTGGTGTGTTACCTCCTACATCTCGCATTCTGGATGGCTTCCTCACCACCTCATGTTTGTCGGGCAGTGGTCTTTTTCCTTTCCTAGTGGTTGAATATTGTCTTTGTGCTACTTGCCTGTACAGAGGAGTCTATTTGCCACTCCAGCACAGAGAGTGAGGAAAGCCCTCAGAGGTGTTTGCAGGAACCAACTGATTCATGTAGGACATCAATCATTTTTATGTCTAAATCTTGCCATGTAATTGTTCTTAAATCCTATTTTATTGCAGATTTATAGTTGGATCAAGTTAAAGATGATTCACATGGGAAGCAGAGATGAGGGAAGAATTTGGCTTCCACCTTTCCTCACTAGTTTCATGTGTGTGTTTCTTTTGTGATCCTTTTCTTCCACTCGCCAGGCTGCACTATTTCCCACAGTGAGAAGCAGTCAGAGTGGTGGATCCCCCTTGGTGCCCAGTTACTGAATGGTTCATTAGGTTTTTTGCCAGCACTCACATCTGGCATGGAAACATGGACAGATTGACTAAAAAAAGGCAGCTGTCTCAATCAGCGTCTGGGATGCTTCTGCAGCAAGCTGCAGTTTTACAGGAGGGGAAATATTCTACATTCTGGAGGAGACTGTATGGATGCCGTACAGGCCTTTGACACGCCAGTGAGAATAGTTATAGCTGAAAAACAAACATTAATTACAAATGTCAGACAGAAGTTGCGCAGTGAGGAATCATATGAAATTAAGGCTTTGATTTTAGCAAGCTGCTTTTATTCCCCATATGCTGAAGAATAAGATTTGCTTTAACTCATGAATTTATAAATTGGTCTACCAATTTCTTTTTAAAACATTGTCTGGTTTCTAGAAGAGACTAGAATATTAACAAGGAAAAATTACTGTGCCATGAACCATTTAGAGTTTCATCAAGAACTCTGTGAAAGCAATCAGCTGATGATAAAGTTTGGACACTAAATTACAGAGGGTGTGATTTAGAAAAGTAGTTGTATTAATGTCAAGAGAAATTGCCTAAATGCCAAACCTTTCCAGTGTGTAGCAGTCATAGGTATGAAGTTTCCCAATGTGCTAGATGAGGTCTAAGTGAGAATGACCTGTCGAAGAGCTGCAGTTTTTTTTACCTCTAAAGCCATTACTACACATTCCCAGTGCCAGAGCCAACGAAGCAGCTGACATGGATGGGGGTGCAGTGTGGTCAGCATGTAATGCGTATGATGTGTCGTATTTTCTAGTGCTTTTGAAGAGAAGGAGATCATAGTGGTTAAAGCTGGCCACTGGAAGATGGATTCCTTTGGCCCAAAAGAAGGGAAAATTTCACAAAAATGTTATTTTTTTGACCAGATTCAGTCAGAGTTGCTGAAAGATTTAGACACACTATCCCCTCTGTTTCAGCAAAAAAACTGTTTAATTTGGAGGACAGTAGGATTTGACCCCAAAGTCTCATCTGTGATGCAGCTCATGGGCTTCAGAGGATGTGTGATGCAGGGGTCTTTTTAAACACAGAACGCCAGATATGGCTAGGAGTGTTGTGAAGCTGTCTTTCATGGACAACATTTGGAAAATAGAGACTTGCAAATGGGGTATTTTCTTGTCAAGGGGACCACTGACAGCAGCAGAGTTGAATGTTTCTGCTGAAGTAACAGGGGCATAAGGCTGAATGTAGTATCAACTCCAGAAGAGAAGCTGTGTGTCAGCCAGCATGTTTGAACAAGTGAATGACAAGAACATAAAGTGAATGCAAGAAAAAGTTCTCTGGTATGTATGACAGGAGTAGTTTCAGGAATGCTTGTACTTGATAATACAGGACGCTGACAGTGTGGTGAATTGGACCTGAGACAACAGGTATCTAGACAGCTGACTAGATGAATAAAAGGAAAAAAGAGAATAGTTGGGGTCTTTGCCACGTGTGGGAATCAGTGATGTGATTCCCAGCATGGGGCATCAGAAGATAAAAGTATTCCCCATTGTCTTCATAGCACACTGTTCATGTGAAGCTCAGATAGCATTTGTCAAGTGCTTTCAACATAGAAAACTCTAAACCAGCTCTTAGTATTAACAGCACCTTGCATTAATCCTTAGCATGAAAAGTAGCAGTAATTAACTGCTAATAAATTCATAAATAATGAGAGCAATAGTAATAGCCCACAGGCCAATGTACATTCAAAATCTGAAGGTTTTCTTCCTCTGTGAGCTGTAGAGACTCACCTCAGGGTATGGCTGCTCAGATGTGTTCAATATGGCTGGGACTGGGCAATTAGGGGTGATATCAGTTTTGGCTTGCAGTTGGCAATTAGGTAATTTTTCAGTTAATGACAAAGAAGCCTGTATCTCATGCTCCTGCTGTGGAATTTTGTTGGTGGGATGAAGAAGAAAATGTAAACTTGTGACTGATGTTGGGTCATGACACTCAGCCTGATTCCAGCCTCACTTGCCCTTCTGCCTGCTACGTTGCACGTGAGCTTTGCGGGGTTCTTGATTTACAGTTGTAAGTAGAACCAGGGATGGACCAGCAAGAACAGCTGTTTAGAAACCTGACATTTTTCCTCAGCATCACAGAAGTTTAGCTTTCATCTGGCAAAAAGCATACACTTAAATTTAATACGTACTAATGGCTTTCTGGATCAGGGTCTTAAAACACGGTCCATGGCTTGATGCAGCTCTTTTGGGGCAGGTGAGCAGATTGTGTAGAAGATAATTGAAAAATAAATTGAGAATGTTGGAATTGGAGATGGGAGTTCAACAAATATGTTAATGGATTTTATGCTGAACAATATCATCATGGTCTCTAGCAAGGTTATACGTTAATACCACTATTGATCCATGAGTGGTATGAGCCTGTTCATGAATCAAAGGGGACATCAGAATAAGAGAAAAAAGTAACATCATTTTGAGTTTCTCTCCCAGAAGATACTAAAGAAATTTGAAAGTGCCTTAGATGAGTTTATACAGGAAACTCTGTATTACTTAGATGGGGAACAGGCAAACACTATCTCCATTTTATAGATTGGGAATTTGAGAAACAATGAAAAGAACCATTCTGCTCAAGGTTTTGAAACAACTCAAGAAAATGTACTCGTGTCTTCTACCACAGTAATTTGTTAACTATGTAATGGTCTATGGAAAGATGCGGAATAGAATTACAAAGCCAACACTTCAACTACACACATATATATATATATATATCGGTGAAAAGCATAAGAACCATATGCCCAAGATAAACCTTAGAAGAACTAGAAAAGTAATAACACAACTATTACATTTTGCTTCTTGTATCAGCACCAAGCTGAGGATTTATTTATTTTCCAATGTGTCCTGACTTACTATGCTACAGCCAGACCTGTCTTCCCAAGTAATGTGAATGGAAACTTCAGAGCTGATACAGATATAAACAACTTTGGGGATTATAAGGACCTAAGCATTTTTGCTGATTCTTGTTCATTTTTCATTTCTCTCTTGCTAGTCACTGAAGTGTATGCATCTTGCAAGGGGACTGAGGGAGGCAGAAGGGAAAGTGATGGGAGAGGAGGAAGATCATTAGGAAAGTTTTGAATGTGCTACAAACTTTGTGTCTGCGTCTGAAATGTGATGAGCTGGGAGGTCCATAACTGGCCTCTACAGCAGCAGCTGCTGTAGTCAGGGGGTTTTGTTGAAGTCAGGTAAATCACAAACTCCTGGTGAAAGGGCAGTCACCTGTAGCAGCCCTTTCTGGGGAAGTTAAATGCAGATGAGTGGGTTCACGTGCTGTGTGCCTGGGTGTGATGTGCTCCATGCCTTCCCAGGGTGGAAGGCCCTGCCCATGCCACCACATGGGCTCTTGTTCAGTTGCAATGCCAGAAATTTTAACAGCCATTAACCCTTTTTGCTCTGGTGGAATTAAACTTGAGGCCCTTGCTCAGGCACATGCTAGTCGCTTGGGGAGATCTGTCTCCGCAGTGACTGGAAGCATTGGCATGGAGGGGAATGATAGGGAGACTGAGGACAAAAGGGGTATAACCATTTCTGCCTCATGCTAGGCTTTTTATTTTTGAGTTTTAAAAATATTTTTTCTGATTATGTATTTTGAATTAAGGTTTCCTTCAGAACTCCCTGACTTCTGTGAATGAGATGAAATTCATTGGCCAGTTTAAAAATCTGCTGCCATATACAGGTGTGCCTGGAGCAGACGCAGCTGCTGCTGTATTTTTTTAATAGCTGGAGGTTTCTGTTTTTAAGCAGCAAGTGCATTCTTAGGTTTGCTCTGCGCTTGTCCATAGTCACGAAAAGCAAAAAACAGCAGTAAGAGTTCCTAAAGGGAAAGGATCAGGTCTATTTCTAATAGTAATATAAGGGGGGGGGGGGGGGGGGGGGCAATAGAAGCAAACGTTCACGGTTTCTCCAGTCCTGTGTCCCTCAGCCGGTGTCCCGCGCCCAGCCCCGCCTGCGCCATCTTGTGGGCCCGGCGGCCATTGCCCGCGGGCGCGCTGGTCCCGCGCCGCCTGGCCTGAGACGGGCTCCTGGGGCGCTGCCCAGAAAATGGCGGCAGCGAGCAAAGGGCAGCGGCTGGCGCTGCCGGGCGGTCACGGTCACCCGCCGCCACTGGTGCCTCCTCGGAGGACTGGGTGAGTTTTGTATGTGAGCTCAAGTTACGGCGCAGGTGTAAAAACCCAGGTTAATATAAGGTTTGGTCTGTGATGAGAACTTCGTCCCACCGAGGATCCCTAGAGAGTGGACCTGTGCCCGTAGTGTTGGGCGGCCCTCAGCAACATAGAAGGGCGTCTAGTTTATTGAAGGCTTCTGAGGAAGTAGGGTGTTTCTGACTCCAGAACAGTATTTTTAAACGACCCTGGAGTGCTGCCTTTAGTTGGCCTCAGTGATCTTCCAAGTCCTTTGTGGAACCATTGAAGTGAGAACAAAATTCCTATCTGGGAGTGGAATACCTCCGTCTGCATCCATTCGTGAGTTGTATACACAGCCAGAACTTTTAAAAAAGCACAGTTTTTTTAAATTGCAATTCAGGGAGAATGAATGATACGAACAAAAACCTTTCCTCATCTTTTACAACACTGAAACTTAAGTTTTGCTCTAATCTATGTGGAGTGTTTCTTTAGATGGACAGAACTGGAATTTCAACTGCTGATTACACATTCACAAGCAGGGTTGTGCGTTTCTTAGCAAAAAAATAATACATGCTTTATTGTTCTTTACAAGTGAAATTCAATAATTTGGCTCATCTGAGACATTCTTTTGTGCTGTACTTGCACCTTAGGTCACTGAAATTTAGGCATGACTGCAGTAATTTGCTAGGGTGCTAGTCAATTCTTTTGCTCTGTTTAAAACTGAAATAGTATTTCTTCTGAGCAGAAAAGATTAGAGATAGATATTCAGAGCTATTAAAAACCTTTTCACTAGTAAAATAAACCCTAGAAAACAAAACCACCCCAAAAATGTGTTAATTTTCTATTTGTAATGTACACATTAACATCCTAATACAGTTTAGGTATACATGGTTTTACCACGTCTGAGCTGATTGGATTTACTTGGCATGTTAAATGTATAGTTGTCCAGTCTTTATAGGATTTATATTGTAAAAATATTCTTTCTCCCTCTTCCCTGTTTATTTTTGGTGGATCCTTTGATTTGCAGTAGTTTTATAATCCCATCCACAAAAAATACACAGTATTACATATAAAAAGGATTTATATTTTTCTAATGGCAGTCATTTCCAATTGCTTTCCATAAAAGCCTGGTTTTTTTGTTTGTTTTTTTTAAATCTGTGAGTATCCTGCATTCCTTGGGAGATATGAGTAATTAGTATTGTACTGTAGCCAGTTTTAGATTGCTTTTGTACCTGCAAATACTTCCTCAGATACTCAAGTGCAACCAAGAGGCCTACAATTAAATTAAGTAGTCATTTGTTTTCTATTAATTAGGTTTTGTCCAAATCTCTTTTCTAATTTTGTTAGCACCTGTATATATTTTCTTGTTTCAGATTCTTAATCTAGTTGATCTGTTGTTGGAAATATTGCTCTTCTGTCTATCCATTGTACATGGATAATTAAAAAATATGTCATCACCCCACTCTTGTTTATTTAGTTGCTAGCTCTTAATGTCTGATCTCTGCTTTATGTGCCTCGCTGTACCTAATGGAGTAAATTAGAGGTCCACTCTTTGAGGACAAATGCCCCATGCCCTGGCAGGTTACCCTGCGAGTGGGAGCAGGGTCACCATGAGCTAGAGGGATCGGTAGGACCCACTTTCCTCTACTGGGCACCACAGGCCCCTAATGCATAGTCCCCGCCCCTTCAGGCTTATGGTCACCAGGGGATCTTTGCCCTGCATTTCCGAGAGCTGCCTGGGATAATTCTTGTGAGCGTAAAGTGCCATCGGATTATTTCATTTGGTCAGAATCTCTCCCTACTCTCAGCCCTACTCCACATGTCTTCCAATAAATCTGCATCATGATTCCACCTGTGAGTTGAACTCGAACCTGGTGTGTGGGCCAGGTAATGTGTAAGGAAACAGTTTTTGGAAGAATAATAAATTTTTAAGTAGAATCTTAATAACACTAAAGTAACTTTAGATATGAAATAAAATGCACATTATGTTTTTATGCAATAAATCCTGAGACTAACAAGATAAAGTTCAGATCCTGCAGGAGCCTCAGGGCGTACAGGGTATCTTATGAATATCTGCTGCAGGATGCCCTGGCAAGGTCCACTTATTCAACCTTACCCTTCAGAAATAGAGTAGGTATTTTTCCAGTGGATGAAAAGCCTTTGTCTTACCTTCATTTTGAACTGTACAGATGCATTTGCAGAAGGTTGTGCCAGGCGTTTTAAGTCCATTCTGCTTTTTCTCAAAGATGATCAGAATTAGCATTAAGACCTCTGAACACGTTTTCACAACAAGGATCATGTAGTTTCCATGTATCAGCACTCACACGCTTTATTCTGTTTGTTTATATGTTGTGTTTTGTTGTTTTTTTTTAAATGAAACTTCTACAATTTAGGCTCTTTCCAGTTATTTAATGTGTGTCATTGAAAGAAATTACTGTAGAAAGAAACTGCAATTTGTGTTTTTAAAAAAACGGTATCTTGCAAGTCCCACCACTCCCTAACATAAATTCTTGTTAGTCATGCTGATTGCATTTTGGTCTTGGATGTTTGGAAGAAACCAGGGCAATCAGAAATACTAAATGCTAGGCTTATAACAAAAGTGAATAAATGCTTTTAGAGTACTTGTTCAACATAAAACTGTTAAGTTATATTTTACTATTGTGTAATCTACCTGTATTTAAACTTCCTGAAATGAGTGTTTAAAATGCAATTTTTCTGTCCAATAGGAAAGACTGTGAGAAAATTGACCTTGTAAAGTTAGATAATGTGCTCATTACAGAACTTGAGCCCAATAGGCTTTATCAGAATACAGTAAATGATGAAGAAGAAACTAGAAACAATTTTGCTTGAGTGATTTGAGCTTGTAAGAAAAGAAAGCAGAAAAGATGAGTTCCATAAGATTGTCTTGAAGCAACATGAAGCAAGATAAAATTTCTGGGTTACAGGCACATAGGGAGATCTCAGGACCTTGAAAAGCTGAAGATGCAGCCTGCATTTGTAATGCAGTATTTATAATTAATGTGACAATGGTTAGCATCCCCTTTACCTGCCCTCGTTACACCAGTAAAATAAAAATAAATTGTGCATTGCTTAAACTCTTCATTGGCAAGATAAATATTTCTTGGAGCTGTTTAAAGCTCCAATCTAAAAGTATATCATCATGGGATTTAAAGATCAATTGGCAAAACCTGTTCAAATGATAAGTCTAAAAATACCTTATAAATAGAATACCTTGCGGAGGAAGCCAGTAAGAATGAAAATAGTTTATGTTTTATATTAAAGATAATGTATAAGAAGCCATAGATCTCTGGTTAGTGAGCACAGAAGCTAAATCACACTGATTATTTTTATATTGAATATAAGCTGCACCTGTGAGGCCTCTCCTTGATGGCAAGCTCATTGTTTTCATTGCTACAGTAAATCATATTAGAAGACTCCTCCTGCCCATTGGAATAATTTCCAAATAATCTGTTAGTTGCCTATGCTCCCTGTAATCCCAGTTACCAGGACAGAATGCAGAATCTCAAGATTCAGCCCAGTTCAGGGTCATGTATGAAATCTGGCATCTGAATCTACTCTTCTTCAACTGGAACTGCTTTAGCAACAAGACAATGCTTCCTCTGTTCTTACCGGAGTACTTCTCCGTTGTATCCTAGATCAGAAGCCTGGTATGTGCAGATTAGACATTTTAATGTGCACCACATGGTATTACGCAGAATCCTTGTTTCAGAGTACCTTACTTCTACCAAAAGGTGAGAATTTGGCTATAGTTGTGTGTTACTTATACTCCAAATGGAGCTTATTACTAGCCAGCTGCAAAATGGCAATATGTGTTAGTATGCGATGACCATGGGAATTAAACAGTGCAAGTATTTGTCCTGTACATCTATGGTACCTGCAGTATCCAAGTGCTGTTCTCTTATCAGGTCGGAAACTGAAGAAGCCCAGATTACTTCTTTGAATAGAGTGTCTAGCAGAAAATGTATTATTTCTGAGCTTTGGGATCTGGGGATTTTTTTCTTTTTTTTTTTTCTTTTCTGTCTATTGCTTTCATGCTGGTGTCACTTTAGACCAGTATATCCTCAAAACCCAACCTAAAAGCCACCAACATAGAGAGTCCTTCCTTTGACTTCAGACATCTGGAAACCTTTGTACTTTTGCAGGTATAACTCAGCAAATCAAGCAGTTCCTCGGAAGTTTTTTGCTCATTAATAAATTCAGGGAAGTAAAAGGGTTGTTCTTGTTTCTCCTGACAGGTCTAGTTTACCAGGTTTGGGGTTTTTTATCTTTTTTTTCTCTCTGTTGCAGGATGCAGAAGAAACTGTTTTGTTTGTCTGTATAGGAATGTTGTAGTCTTTAGGCCTGGTTAGTGAATTCTCTCTCAATGGTTCTGAGGAGGAGCTAGGAAAACCTGGGGAGTTTGAAATCCTGAGTCCATGCTGGGCGTTTTTAACTCTGCTCAGGCCAGGGAGGAAGAGTAGAGACTTTCTGCCAAAACAGCTCTGATTTACTATCTGGCCTATTGGCCTGTTAGAAGCTTAGACTGTTGGTTTGCATGTTTGCTTTTCTCTTAAACCTCTTTACCTCCATTTTAGTTGCGAGTTTAGATGAATGTTCAGAGAGATGTTCTTGGTAGGTTATTTCTGGAGTCAAACATAGTTTGGCTGGAATGAGGGATGTAATCTCAGCCTCACCTCACTGATGGAAACAATAGTTATCATTATGATAATCACAACAGCTCTGTGTCTCCACAAGTCCAGGTAACGTGCAATTATATCTCATTTTTCTAGTTAAGGCATAAAAAACCGCTCTGCCTAAAGATTTAATGGTTATTTGTAATTCTCAAGGATAAACTTTATATCTGATCTTTTGAAATTCTGTTTCTGCCTAGTCAGTGTTTTCTTGAATTAATTTTATTGTAATTAATAAGGATGCTCTCTAATCCCTTTTAACCATAGTATTCTTGTTTTGCATATGCTTTTCTGGTAGTCTTCAAGCCAGCTTGTATCTTTATCCCACTTCCCGTGCTAGCCAAGCCAAATCATCAGACAGCTGGAGCCATTCACATTGTAATTTTTTTAGGAGATAAAAAATAGCACTATTTCAGTGGCAAAGTGTTCCACAATTTAAATGCAAAAATGCCCTTCTGCTGGGGAGTCAGGTGACTGAAGGCGAGAGACAGCCCAGGAGCCACCCCCACCGGTGCTGAGCAGGGCAGGCCTGAGAGCGGTGGTGGTGTTCTGAGCCTTTGCTTGTTCTTGGGCTCCTCTGTAAAGAAGCTCAAAAAGTGAGGAAATGACCGATCTGCTGCTGTGACCCAGTGCTAGATCAGAGGCTATACAAGAGCTTCTGGTCTTGAGAAAGATTTCTTTAGCTACTTCGGGGTGCATTCTGGGGTCAGGATTTGGGCTCTTGTAGCTTATTTTTGAAGCATCTGCAGAGAATGTGCTCCTCTGTGTTATTCTGAACTTGCTGGCTTTGCTGTCAGACTAATGAGCCTGTCACAGGAGGCTGCATTCCAAATGGTAACAATTATTTGGATGAAATAGTACTAGAAGGTGTAAGAAAAATTCATATCCTATTTTTAATGTAAAAGGGAAAAAATTACCCAGCAAGATACAGCAGCATCTGCTGCCTTCAGGTTATTGCACAATCATAGGCCTCTGGGTTTTGGGGCAGAGAAATGGGCCTCAACACAATTAGGAGGAAGATGCTGTTGGGATCTGAAAACCTGGCACTGGCAAGACCATTTACCTCAGTACTTTGAAGGTGAGACTTTCGAAAGCGTTTTTTTTGGATACATGCCAGCTCATTGAGCATAGAGCACATTCCTGAAATAATACCCATTCTGGTGCTGGGTACAGCCTGGATGACAGCAGTGGTGCTTCCAACCCTTGCTACATTTGGCTCAAGTTTTGGATGTATGGTACAGTGAAAAACTACAGATTTATTGGCAATTGCTGGCTTAGATAAAACTTAGATAAAATATGATTGAATGTGTTTTGATTATTAGGATTGCTGGATAGAAGGTAGGAAACTGCAAGTAAATGTGGTTTTTTTGTAAGGAAATTTTAGATTATATTGCCATCTCAACTTATACTGAATAATAAAGGACTTATGGCTGTTTGTCTGTGGTTCCCAAGACCTCCTAGTGACTTTTCAAGAAATGGGTGAAAAGATTCTGTAGTTACCATACTGGTAATTTTAAGGACCTTTTACAATATTTTGTTATTGTTTTTTAGAGCTATTAGAATTTTTTAGAGCAAAAGAATTAACTGAAAAGCGATGTCTCTGGTTAAGAGGCGAAAAACATAGTATAATGAAATCTAAAAGGTTCAGTGGTCAGAACAATGAAAGCACATTTGAAAGTCTCTGATATTTCTTTGCCAGAAAAATTCACTCTAAGAACAATATATGTTGGTCTTTTATCATAGGTAACCTGACTTACATGAGTCCAGAGGCATCATATAGACTAGTATTTAGAAAGGGCATCGCGTGTGGGGCAGCTGGAGGAACTATCCTAGCGACACACACATGCAAATGGCTGTAGCAGACCAAAGAACGGGGGTGGGAGTGAACCGACTTTACCAGGTAAAGAAAAGTGAGTATAAATGGTAAGGGAGCAAACCCTCAGAACACATAAAAAGGAATGAGGCTGCTGTTTGGGATGGAAACCACAGCAACCATCTTACAGGCAGTCTCAGTAACAGCAGTTTCCAGCAGTCCTTATCAGGACCATAGCAATTGTTCAGACAGCTTCAGCAGAGCGGTTGATTTCCAGAGCGTTGCCATCAAAGAAATCCTTGAGTTGGTTTTACAGACAAAAAGAAAGTGAAGGGGTAGCTGAGTCTTCAGTCCAGCAAGTTCTGAGACTCATTTGCAATCAGCTCCTCTGCTAAATGGACATTGACACTCCTCGTCCTCTCTAATACTCAGGAATCTCTGCTTTCTGCAAATTTATATTTTGAAAGTGAACAGCAGTCTGAGTGTGGGCCACTACAGTCAGTGATTAATGCTCACCTGGTCATGATAAGCCTTTCTGCTTATGAACTCCTAGTTTGCATGCGAGTTTTATTTGTAACCTTTTCTCAGCATCCTTGAGGACTAAAAACTGGGAAGGAAAGAAGGAAAGAACAGAATTTCTCAAGTAATTATATCAGTCTGGGTACCAGTTCTTCAACAACTGCCCCAAATGTGGAGAACTTCAGATAAAGGTTATGCAACAGAGATGACATGTTCTGGGAAATGAATTGCAATGAGAGAAATAAATATGGCATAATAAAGATAGCCTACTTGGAGTTGTATTAGCCTCAACGTATGCAAATTCATTTCCAAGCACCAGACAGTGTTTATTTTAGGTCAAAGCACAATTAAAAGGAAAGAAAATTAAGGTCTTTAAGCAAATGTGAAGTTTTAACTGCAGTTAATCAGTGCCGACAGCAGATACTGCCCTCTTTCTCTGCACATAGGAAGAGTTCTTACAAAGATATCCACCCATACCACCAAATACTGGCAAGTATCACTGACAGCGTAATAAGTAAACTGTCCTTTTATTTGTTAAAGCTGTTCTTGCATTTCAAGCTTAACTTTATTTTTATGATGTCAACTTGGAAACCAGGTTTCAAAACTCTGCTGCCAAATTTTAAACATTTTTGCAGGCAGCAGCCTTAAAAAAGAGTTGCTTATAAGGAGAGGATAAGTTTGGGAGCTCCTTTTATTTGTCACAACTTCTTCAGTAAGCAGGAAGATCTCCTGTGAACATTAAGTCTTCTGTGGGGCCGTGGTGGGGTTTCAGGGGGCTTGGGGGAGTGCGGTGCTTGCAGGACAACTGGGGCTCTGAAATACCCGGCAGGAGGTGAAATGTCTTGTGAAGGCAACATGCTCACCAGACTTGTGCGGTGCCTGCAAGAGGGTCCAGTCCCGTGTCCGACCTCAGTTGTGGTGCAGCGCATGTCTGGTGGTGTCTGATGGGGAGATGGGAGGGCCTGAAGCCATGGTCAGGGGCTGCTGAGCTGCTTGTCAGCTGCCTACAGAGACCTGAGAGTGGCGGAAGGGAGGGATGTGGAGACTTGGTGTGCCAGACATAGCCAGGGAAGGGGTTTTGATCACATATCTTTGTCTCCCTGCTTTTGGGAGTAGGGGTTGATGGAATCCTCATTTCTGTACACAGCCTAGCATTACAGCATGCAGCTCCACTCTTCTTAGTGCTTCTTGCCATGTTTTATTAAAACAGCAAGTGGGAAGGGAGCTTTTCTGACAAAAAGGAAAAGCATTTTAACATTGGAGAATACATTGAATACATTGCCCTTTCATTAAACAGGCAGTGAATTCATTCTGTTTTATTGATGCAAAGGGCCATGCTTTTATTAAAAGAATAAGGCATTGTATGCATGGGAAGCAGTTCATGTTTGGGAAGTTTTGCTTTTATGAAACTTTAATTGCTTTTTGAATGAAAAGCTTTATACAGGAAATAGAAGGACTCAAAATAAACAGGCCTGTGCAAGGCTGAGACATTAATGGTCAGCCAAGGGAGGGCAGGATGAATTTGGCAACAAGCATTGAACACTGTATACTGAGAGTGACGTGCACGTACGCACCATCGTTGCGGTTACAGCCTGACTTTCTGCCTGTGATTCTTTCTTCTAGAGTCAGTTGTCAAAGGGGAAATTTATTTTGTTGTGAAGGGATTGAAAATTATGTTCCATAACGTGGTTGAGCTGGGAAACATCCTCACGGGTAGATTTGCCTGTAAGCATTATTGATAACTTGCCTGGGAAGTGGTTCTGTCAGAGGCTTCTATGACCTATGGGATCATATGTGGTCCATGATCTGTAACTCGCTGTGACATGATCTCCCAAAAAAGCAGTTTCTCTGCAACCTCCATGCGGTGCTATTGTATTCTGTGGCCTATTGTAGTACCCTCCCAAGCTGGTGCTCACCCCAGCAAGATTTGGGATTTTCTGTGTCTCTAGTTGTTAGCCTTGCCTTTTCTTACTGATACTCAAAAAGTTCTTTAATCCTCATCCATCTTCAGCATCCAGACAGTACCTCTTACACTAGCAAACGAAGTTTAGCTGGGTGTAAATCTTTGACCAGAATGTCTTTGGGAGCAGAAATCTTCAGGTACAATGATTGTGGGAGTTAAAGAAAACTATCAGGTGGTTTCTGTGATTTATTCAGGCTTCTTGGCAGCAGTTGGAAAATATATTTTCTTGCAAGTTTGTAGAAGGTTTTGAGAGATGTTGAGGATTATGCCTGCAGGGTCTACTTGTGCTCAGGAAATACCAGCATGTGTTGGAGTCCATAAAGTGCATCTGGAAGAGTCTTGGCTCTTCTCCTGTAGGGTTTAAAATCACCCCTCTTGGGTTAAAAAACAGTGTTTAAAACTGTGCAGAAATGCTGTGTGAACATCCCAGCTGGGAAGAGATATAGCAGAGTCTTGAGATAGGATGTTCCCATTATCACCTTCCCATGTGTCCATTTCGGTCACAGCTTCATCTACAGACTTGGAGGGAGAGTGGTAAGTTGCTTTGGGGTCAGTCCTGTGCCCAGGTAACCTCAGCCGCAGTGTGTCTGTTGCTTTGATGGAGCGGAATTGTGTCTTAGTTGGCTGTGCCGACTTACTGTGCACATGCATCTAGTTGCTGTGAAGCTGAATTGCTTGAGAGACCTTTTGCTGTGAATAAGCAGTTTACCTGCTCCCTTAATGATGAGTTTCTTTGATGTCAGATCTATCAGCAAAACATTTCACTGACCAGACTGTTTATCCTTACATGATGTTTCTATAGAGATGTTGCTTGTAGCAATGCCAATGCCAGAAACCTACCAAGAAGTTAACTCTTTGGACCTACCACAGATATTCAAGGATTTCAGCAAAAGGTTAGTATTTAACTAGGAGGCAGGAAGTGTGTGCGAGGTCTTAATTCCACAGAAATCCACATGGCATTTTTGGGGTTTTTATGTGACCCTAGTACCTGTGTGGAGGCATATCAGGACTTGGTACTTGGTTAACACTTTAACCAGGCAAACCAGTGTGGTATTACAACAGTAACTCCATTTCAGATTTCTTTACTTGCACTGCATCTGTGGCTCCATTACTAAGGATCACCCTCTTTTGCCTTCCATTTTTTGCTTTGTTTTGTCTCTTTGGGTTTATTTTTTTCTGTTTTAAGCCATTTAAAAACTATTTATATATCCACTGTTTTTACAGAATACCCTGAGCCTGAAACAGTCAGCTTTTCTTTGGAATGAGACTTCCGGCCTCATAACAATAAAACTGGGCAAATGAAAGTTATCCTACCCGAACAGAAACCAAGGAGAACTACAGATTGTTTTCAAAGTTTTGTTTGTTTTACAGCAGGAAAAAAAGTTCTTCCCTTTTAGAGATTCTGTTTATTATTAGGATAATAAGGGCTTATTTTCAAATTTGTATACAGTTTTTTGTCACACATTCAGGTCCATTTTTGCAAACAGATATTTGGTACTTATTACTTAGACAAATAGACATCTTATTAAGACTTGGGGTGACTGGGTGACTGCCTGTCCTCTGGAGAGTATGTGAGGAACATCTGAAATAAGAACAGGGGAAACAGGTGCCACTAACACTTCACAGAAGATAGCTGAGGGGCTAAGAGAGTGGCTATGAAAAACACATGCTTTGCATTGCCTGATTGCATGAGTTTGGAATAAAAACACTGCAGAGCTTTTATATGGATTAATGTTGCCATTTGCTGTAATTTCTAGCACTGCTTTCATCAAATTAATAGCTGGAGCTTTTCCTAACATTCTCCTTCAGGAAAAAAAAATCAACAGCCACTCTTATCTCAGTGTTTGCATGAAGCTGCTTGGGAAAAAGAATGCCTTGTATTCAAAGAGCAAGGAAGGTGACTAGAGGGAGCAGAGGCAACCTGGAGGCAAATGTTACAGGCTCAGTTAGTCCATGAGTGACATGAGTTTGGCAGTCTGAATTGACTGCTCTGTTTTCAAGTACCTAAGGCCACCCCATGGCTTTATGCAACTGTCAGGTCTGTTCTGCAGTTTGAATCTAAGCAAGGGGCAGTGCAAGATGGAAGAGGTGGACAGGCGGTTTTATGTGTGGGTGGTCTGCACAGAGCACCTGTGTGCACAGTGGTGAGTCATGGGGAGAGATTGCAAAGGGGAAGTTCAAATTCTGGGTGATGCTTAAATCACTGTTTATAAATAACAGAGTTCAGAGGCTCCAGTTCAGCCATGAAGAATGAGTTACAGTAACCCAGATGTGATTATATGAAAACACAAATACTGGATTGTTACTGAGGCTTGGATCTTTCTTCTTTTAGACCATCACACGCTTTTCTGGACTTTGTGAAAAGCACTCGAGGGAGATCTGACACAAGAGAATGTGTCTCATGAGCACTGACTGAGTCGGGGTCAAGAGTAAAATTTATCAGTGTATAGAGGGGTGGAAACAAAAGGATATAGTGGCTGATAAAGCAGCTGGCTGCTGTTATAAATGAGACATCATAAAAAGCTATAAAACCAATTACCCATTCTCCAAACACAGAGCACAAGCATAGGATAGACTATTACTCCAGATTGTGCTCTTGCTACAGCAACATAAAAGTGAGTAACAACCCAGAGAGGCAGACTGCTGTTAACATACAGGGCTGGAAGTCCACCATGGCCAGTGAATTGTTCTGCATTTACAGCTGTGGGGTAGGGCTAGTATTCTTGACTCCTAGGGCTGGGGCCATGTCCTGCTCAATGGACTAACAGCAAACCTCCATTGCTGCCGTTCTCTCCATGGTATAGATAGGCTGTAAGTCTTTCCTTATGGTAACCCATGCCTGGAGTGAGTTGGAGGAGTCTGAGAGGTACCCCAGGCTTTGCTAAAGCTGCTGTCTAATGTATTATAACTCAGAGCTCTTGAGAATAGCTGGAGAATAATGTGTTTCAGCCAAGGTTACCTTGTCTAAGTCTTCTGCCTCCCTCACTGCTTGCCCTCTCCTCCATCCAGACACATAGTCACGTCCACGGCTGAATGCTGCAAAGAGAGGAGGGAGATGGTGTGTAGTACAAGCAAGTGCCCCTTCTGATGCAGTGACTCCCTGGGAGTTTTAAGTCTCTCCTTTCTGCTCAGAGTCCTGACCGCCCACAGTCCCGCAGCTGGAACTGCTGGGCTTGCAGATCTGTGACTTCAGCACCTGCCCAGCTCATATACTCACAGAGAAACATCAAAATTGCAGGTGATGCTGGCTGACCTAGATCCATTGCACTGTCTTTATTCTCAGCAGGGAACACTTTCATTCATAATATGTTTATTCCAGGAGCCTATTTCTCCTGTCTAGTGGCTCTTTGATGCAGCTGGGACATCACGTTAAGATTTCAGAAGAATAAAGGATCAATCCCTAGCACCATAGGCTTGCAGCCCCCAGGGCTCTGCAGAAGTCTAGGAGTATAATTCTGAACAAGTTTTACTTGGCAACCGAAGTTTGCCTCATGCAAGTGACTAAAAAATAAAAAGATATATTCTTTATTAAGTGAAATTTTTTATTAGACGAGGTTTGCTACACTCAGTAAAGAGAAGATAACAATAAAGCATGAAACAAGGGGGTGAAGAGCCGAATTCAGTGAGTATATAAGCTGTTGATGAGTACTGTACAAACCTGAGCCTGTCTCCTATTAAAGTGTGGATATACTGCTTCGTTTCCTAGCAGACAGTGTGACCTGAACCTTGTTGAAATGTCAGTCATCCTTGAAAACTGAAAATGGTTTACACGCGTTTTGGTTTTAGATGGAGATATCATTGTGTGTCCACACTTGGACTCTTCCTGTATAAATCCAAATGCTTACAAGTAATTCAGGATAGGCACAGGACCTGCATTAAGGAGGGGGCGGGTGGTATGAAAAAGTGGGACCACACAAACTGCTGCAGATTGCATAGCGTCCATATGAAGATGACAACAAAACTCTGTTTAGGTTGAGGATTACCATATGTTTGGAGGTTGTTATTCATTGTGCTAAGTCAATTCAGGATAAGGCTAAGCTTAGGGTTAGTTTCCAGAAAAGCAGGAGCTGCAAAACTAGTTTAATTCCTGAATATTGCAATGTTACCCAATTTAAAATTAAGCTCTACCCCAAAGAGCATGGTATATTATCTCTTCTATGGATTCTGACACCACACAGTATTCTAAGTCAAACAAAATTAGGTTTCAGGTTGTGGTCAGGAAAACCAGGTGTTGAAGAACTTGGTTCTTGTATACTGGAAGGATGAAGGTCTGTACCGTCTGGCATGGATGACTGGCCATTCTTTTCTGTGTTAAATGCAAGCACAGTAATTAAAACTGGGATTAGGACTGGGAATAGTGTGTTATACAGAAAATGGGAATTGACTATATCAGTTACAGACAATCTGATATTCTTTGGGATATCTGAGAAGCTGAGACTTAGCTGGTGAGATTTGGAAGCCCATTCAGAGAGGTGTTTTGGGGCTGGGCTCTCTGGACTCATGGCTGCAGACAATGTGGTCTGTACTGTGTCGGCAAGGAACATGGCAGATCCTTAACCCTAAATTAAACAAATTTTTCGACTTTAGGTATCACCGTTCCATTTTCAGTTGCAGCAAATGTATTGACGTTGTATCTCAGTAGTGCTGACCAGGACGTGATGTTAGCTTTATGCACTGGTAGTTTCATTATTCATTGGGAAATTAATAACCTCTATGCCAGAATTAGGCACTCAGCAAAATGTATGGCTGAAAATAACAGGAGCCACCAAATGTTGAGAGTTGAATTTGACTGTCTCCTCCTATGGCACTGGATGAGGACTAAGGAAGAGATATGGCTCCTGGCTCTGTCCCCAAGACAGTGTGATTTCAGGCAGGTTGGTTTGCATTGTTTTGTTACAAGGTTCCTGTCTGTGTAAAATGGATTAATGCAACACCTGGCTAGAAAGTTCAGTAGAAAAAGCAGAAAGACCTTTTTAGAAGCATGAGTCACTGGTGTATATACACACTTTTCCTCCAGAAATGAGTTTCTGGGAAGCCTTCTCAAGTGTTCTGAAAGAATAATATCTGATGACTTTTGTTATATACCTGCTTTGTTTTCAACTTTACATTCTTAGCTGGTCTGGTTTCATTTTTGTGAATATACCAAATGTTTAAGATGTAGTTTTATGTAGCATGTTTCCTTGCTGTGTGGGAATTAGTCTCAATGGATATATTCTGGTGAAGGGAATCAATGCTTTTCACTAGGAAATGAGAAACATATTTTGTCACAGATATTCTGTCTCTTTTTTTAAAGAAAATTTCCAACACACTTTTTGTCAAGCAGAAGAAGAGCGCCTTATTGCTCTAGTATGTAACTTTTATTTCAATAGCTACTCTAATTTACACCAGATGAACATGTAATAAATTTCATAAATTTCACCTATAATAAATTTCAATTGTATTACTAATGGTGGACGATATAAAATCTATAAAGGATTACATCTAAACAGCATTATGCAAAGGAACTATGAATAATAGAAAAGGGCAAATAAAAATAAAGTTAACCCATTCCTTTCCTTTTTACTCATATTTCAGTGTTTCTAAGTGAGGAAGACTCTTTAAATCTATTTGTTGAACGTCAGTTGGAGGAAGGTAATTTGGGTTCTAAATATTGATGCTCAGAATTTCAGCCATATGCATATGGTTTATGCTATTAGTCCTTGCTTTATAACTGTTGCAGAAGTTTTCAAACTGAATAAAGGAGCAGTGGTTTCTAAAAAAAGATTTCCTGGTGAGAAGGAAGCATTTTTAATTTCTACCCTTTGCACATATATTAAAATATATTTTGTTACCATGCTGTGGGTTGGTTTGTTGGTTTTTTTTTTAATGTTACATTTCCATGTAATCTCTTGGAGATCCACCACATTTTAATGAGTGAGTGAGTAGAGGTGCAGAGGAACAGAGAGGGAGAAGGTTCTCAGTGGTTGAGAATTACTTAGTTAAAAGCTTCCTGCTCTCCAGGTTTGTTATTTGGAATTATCAGTGATATCTTATAATCAGATATCACTTAGCAAGAACAAAACCAGGAGGATTTCTTAAACTACAGAACACAATAACTGTAATTCTTTTTACCCTTTGTTAACATGTATCTCTAGAATGATTTATCTGCTTACCTCCTTTGTAAAGCCAACAATTTTGTTGAAAAGCTACTCTGACAAATGCAAGTGTGCATATTCCAGAAGCATTTTCTCAGTGTTTCTTTATTGCATCTGACCTTTAGTATTAATTTTTGTTCATTCAGAATTTCCATTATATTTATCTGAACATACCAGGTTCAGGAACTTAAAAAATAAGTGTTTATTTTGATTTTCATCAGCGGTCTGATTGGCAAATCTTATTTCACAGAAGGATTGCTTGTGTAGGAACAATTATGCTTGGAGTAGACTCATCAGGAAATAATACGTATATTTTAAATATCAGTAAGGGGAAGACATGTAGTCATTGGATGTTTGGATCTGAGATTTTTTGCTAGTTACTAGAAAATCACCTGTATATGTAAATTATGTTGCTGTCTCTCTTTTCAGCCTAGTTTAAGAATTTGTCCCTCCTCCTTTTATGTTTTTCATGCTTCAAAGAAGCTATTAAAAAAAAAAAAAAGCCAGTACATGGTTACTTTGATTTTTTCATAATGCAGGCAAGGAGCCCATGTGTATTTCCTAACTGGCCTCATAAATATCTCTGGTATACTCCAGGGTCTACAGTGGTATGGATGATTATGAAATGATGATGATGCTTCATCAGTGTCATTCAAATTATGCACTAGAGACACGATACTACACAGCCCACAGCTGAATCATTAGCCCAGTTTCCATATAGTTCTACTATATAGTTCTACTTTCTACACTATTAGCAGACTTTGACTCAGTTCTCTCCTGTGCAATAGATGTACTGTGTGACCTTGGTTGAAAGGTGGGCTGTGTTTTTATCAAAGCAATCCCTTATTTTTGCATGTCCAAATTATCACAGCAAATTCATTTTGTTCTCCTTAATTAATTTTTTAGAAATGCTGATAACCTGTAGCTCCCAATGATTTAGTGGGACTTGTGTGTAATTGGTGCTTCTGTAAGATGAGGTCTGTTATCTCCAGCTGGACTCTTGAACACAGGAAACACAGGAGCACTACAAAAAGCCAGTTTGGAAATGGTGGTCCTCAGTACTCAGTGCCTTGCTTCCCAAAACCCAAAGTTGGGATAATAATTCCTTTGAGAGTGCTTTCAGAGCTGTGAGAGAAAAATGCTGTCGTGAGTGTTGTTTGTTACTGAAGCATAATGAGTGATTGTGTGCCCAAAATGCTATTGTAACTGATACATCATTAACCGAGGTTCAGTTACCAGATCTCAGCTGTGTTCCTTCTCCATACTGTCTTTGGAATCATATCTTATTGGAGTGAAGTGGTTCATGGCAAACTTCTTTAGTTTGATAGAAACAACACTTTCACCTCTCTTGTAGAATTTAACAAGTATCGGTGAGAGGGAAATGGGTTCAGAACCAAGAACTTCAGTACCGTATTTCCAGTACACAGTGCTGTAAAACACCATGCAGGGTCTCCTGGGTGGAAGCTCCCTTCTGAAAGGGTGTGCAGCTCATCGAAAGTGCAGGCCCTGACAGCTAGCTTAAGGTCCAACACTGCTGCATTATTTGTGCCCTTAATTGTGTTCATAAAATGCTTAACTGTTTTCCTTCTGACAACAAGAAACAGCTATGTGAGCATTATTTTTAGAGATCACAATTTAGAAGTGGAGTAGTAGATTTTTCAAAAGCACACACAGGTTAGGATTCCTCCTCCCGCTCCGATGTGGGGAGAATTCACTTTGTAATTTCCACCTCTCTCATCAAACCCAGGCACTTACTGGGGTAGTTCAGAAATTATGCTTAAAGGCCTTCATGAAGAAGGGCTGAGTTTTAATTGAATTTTTGCTATAATCCACAACTAGGGAATAGTGGCATAATTAGCCTAGTTTGACACAAAGATATTTCTGTATATGCACCTGAATGAGTCTCAGGCATGGGGAATAATCTACTAGTATTCCTGTCAGAAAAGAATACTGTTTTTTTTTTTTTTTAAAAAAAAGGAAAAGAAGCAGCCAACAGTTAGACTTCTTTCCTTCCAGCCGCTGAGACAATGGTGATTTTCACTGCATTTCAACAGAAAAGCAAAGAATGCAGTGCTGTGGATCTTGAATAGATAGTAAAACGGAAAGTTCAAGCACTCCTTGCGTCCGTCCAATACACCTTCAATGCATCTTGCTGAAATCTGGCAAACATGTAGTCCACCCTGATTCCCATTACCTGACACGGGGTTACTGTAAACTGTAACTTCAACTATATGAAATTCCAAATTAACAAGCCTGGTGTCTAGAAGAACTATGAGACCTGATTCTTCGGCTGATGTCAATTGTTGTCAAATAACTTCTTCACATTAGCTGAAAATGTGCACCAGTATATCTACAGTTTCAGTCAGTGGCTGTCTTTTAGTGTGGATAAGCAATTGCAAAGCTGTAGTTGATCCTCTGTAAGGGCAGAGGATGTTTTGGGAGACTTCAAGTCCCTCAAACCCAGCAGGTTCTATGCTACATTGCTTTCAACATCTTGACATAAATGCCGTTGTTTTTAGCAGAGCAGGATCAGAACATGTCTGAAGACAGCATTTTTCATTCATGTCGTAGATGTATTTGTCTCATGGGTTTAACCATAACACCCATAGGAGTTTCATCCTATGTGTGGATTATGCAGTGTGTCCTGCCAGCATAGAATCAGCTGTGTGGGATTATTGACAAAGATGATAATCTTGGTAAAGGAAGTAAAGTCGAGCACTTGTGTGGATAAACAGAACAGCTGTATAGCTAGGAGTGATAAACCCCTTCCAAAAAACAAGGACCTTATTTATGAAAAGTAATTTTCTGCCTGACCACACTAAATACAATAGCATTAGAGACCTTAGGAATGGAGGATATAACTAAATTAGATTTAGTTTTATACAAACTAAAATCTTGACTTTTCTGCACCCCGGTCTCAAGAAATCTGTGGCGGAACACGGGACTGAATTTGTCTATGCAGTTCGTAAGTCCTTCATCAGCAAGTGCATGGGCTTTCCCTGTGCCTATTTCTCATGAGCTTCTTAACCTCTTTGTCCCACTCAGGCTCCTTTTGGTCAAAAGCAACTGAGAACACCACAGAGGGGCTAAGCCGATCAGCCATAAAATCAGGGGTTTATGTTTCCCAGTCCTTTATCCTACATTAAACACAGGTTGGCCAGGGAGAATTTAGTTCTTGTGTCTTAGTCATTAGACTCTCACTCGGGAGTTTGTCTTCCATGTTTATACAGAGCCACTGGATTGTGCAAGTTGGTTCTCATTCATCCATATGGAAAATGGAATTTTCTGGTTTGGTTTTTTTTTTGGTCATTGCTTGTGGCTTTTCAGCTTTTTATATGAAATACTGTTTTGATGAAGAGGTGACTTGTACAACACAGATAGCAGTTCTTCTGGACCATCTTACTGGTGCAATTCAGGAGTAACCCTGGTAAGAATGAAGACATTTTTCCTGTGTAACTTGAGCACAGAAGAATTGCTGGTGCAGGAGAAAATGACAGGGAGGTTTCCAGGAAGCTTCTGTTGGCTTTGCAGGAGGTTAACGGCTGAAGGAAAGCAAGTCCGAGGCTGGCTATGGGCTTTTCTGCAATGGTTTCAGCCTGTTCTTGCCAGCACACTTCACAGTGTATGAGTAAGAAAACCCCTGGGGTTGGCTCTCTGGGTTGTCAAGGTCCTCAGAGAATAACACATGTCAAGATAGGCCCAGCTTTACAACCCAGGGGACAAAGAGTTTTATACCACAGGGCCACTATTTCTGAACTCTGTGCAATGCTGATGACAGCTAGTGTCAGATCAGCAAATGTGTGCAGACTCCTGGGGAGCTTGAGGTGATGTGGAAAGGGAGAAAGACTTGTAGGGAATAACTTCGCAGAATGATTTGGAAGCAAATATTTGGTAGGTCGGTAGCAAATAAACTTAATTTTCCCTAGAGAAATAAATGAGTCACCTTGAAATTTGCCCCTTTTTGTAATGAAGTCAAAACCTTTATTCTGTATAGTTTTGTCTCTCCTGTTTGAAATACACACAGAAGTAGAGAACGTCCTGCAAAATTTAGATAATTAAAATATCTGTTAAAAATGCCAGTGATGCACACCAATGGAAAGCAGTAACACAACTAGGGAATGTCTAACTGAATTAGTATTTTGAGTTTGGTATTGAACATATTGTCTGAGTACTAGGGAAGTGATCGATAGAGAAGTATCTTAGACTGACAGGCTGATTTTTATATTGTTGATTGCTGCTCTTGCCCCTTAGCTGATATTGTATTCCTTGAATGTTTCTAGAACAACTGGGGAAAATAAAAAATACATTAACTCCTCCGTTGTTTCCAATTGATTTAATTGATTTTTGAACTGGACCTCCACTGGAAAGCAAGCCTTACTATTTAAAATGTGAAGTATTGCCATGAAGGTAAATATATATATATATGGAGGAATGTGGGTTTTTGCTCTCTGGTCACGGAGGTGAGATGTACTACAAAAGAATCTTTATTCAAAAAATCACGGTATTTTGAAAATTAATTATTCTGAGGGACCTCTGAACAACGCTCCCTCTCTGAGCAACACTTGTGAACGCATATGACACAATGGGTGGATCCCCTAAATCAGTATTTCCTGTTGAGAAGTCTTTTGTTGCTGATGACATTGAGATAGCGTATCATGCTGAGTTACGGTAACAATTAAGAGGTTGTATTACTGAAGCATGTTTTCTTCACACAGTCCCCTTGGATCATAGCATTTTTAAGTCTTTCAGCTTCTGTATCCCAGTAGACTTTGATCTTAGGGAAGGGATTTAGTGTGATAAATTTAGCAAAGAATGAAAAATGCTGGAAGACTTCTGAACAGCAAGTAATGAGTTTAACCAGGATCTTGTGTAATTTGAAGGATTTATCCTGCCTACAGGACCTCAGGCCACAAAATCTTTTATTTTCCAGTTTATGGCCCCCTGTTACTTACTGTCTTAAGTCCAGATGTGATGGTCTGCCCCTTATAATTGTATTCCTTATGAAAGTGAAGCTTTTCTTTCCCTACCCCAGGAGTTACTTCTGCCAAGTGTGTAGCCAAAGGGCTGGCTGGGCTGCTGAAGTGACTCTAGCATGGACATAAAAGGCTGTGATAACATGGGGGATGTTTTGGGGTTTTTTCTTTTTTTTCTGGTGGGTGAACAGAAGAGAGGAAATAAAGCCAATGGGGAATTTCAGATGGCTCATCCTTAGGAGTTTTGTCCTGGTTTCAGCTGGGAAATCTAGTAGCTGATACAGTTCCTAGTAGCTGGTACAGTGCTGTGTTTTGGATTTAGTGTGAGAATAATGTTGATAACACACTGATGTTTTAGTTGATGCTAAGTAGTGCTTACCCTAAGTCAAGGATTTTTCAGTTCCCATGCTCTGGCACAAGAAGCTGGGAGGGAGCATGGCCAGGAGAGCTGACCCGAACTAGCCAAAGGGCTATTCCATACCATAGGGCGTCGTGCTCAGTACAGAAATGGGGGAGTTGGCTGGGGGGCAGATTGCTGCTGGGGCGTCGGTCAGTGGCAGTGAGCAGTGAGCAATTGCATCGTGCATCACTTGTCTTTCCTTGGGTTTTATTTCTTTCTCTCTCTTTATCTTCCTTTTCATTCCAATTTTTATTATTGTATTTTATTTCAATTATTAAGGCGTTCTAATCTCAACCCACAAGTTTTACTTTTTTTTCCTGGTTCTCCTCGCATCCCATGGTGCGGGTGGTGGTGGGAGTAGCAGCCAGGTGGCTGTGTGGTGCTTGGTTGACAACTGGGGTTAAACCATGACAAGATTTGAAAAAAAAATACTTTAAAAAGTCTCTGCCATTTGGTGTAGTCTGACAGCAAAAACATTGACCTTCAGAAGTAGCTTTGACAGGGGAATAAAAGTCATGCCTGGAAGGCTTAGCACTCCCCAGAGAAGACAGTAAGCTTTCCCAGGGATGGGGAAGACAGTGCTCATTCAATGGCTGCCTGGAAAATGCTTTTGGAAGACAACATCTGGGCTCACTCATTTGGGACTGACTTGAGCCTGTTTACTTTTATCAGCAAAGAACCCACAAATCTAAACCTTGTTCCTCAGCCCCTGGATGCACTGTGATGTGAGCCAGCACAAGTGCCTGAAAATGCTTTTCCAAAGAACTGGAGTTTGGGAGATGAAGGTGCAGAGACCACAAGCGTGCAGGGCAACATGCTTCAGCTGCTTTGGGAAGACCACCACAGGGATGAAGTAGGGATGATGATATAGCTGGCAGCCTCCAGTGTGCCGTAAATTTTCAAATAAAGACAGGAGAGCTGGCAGGAATTCCAAGTGGAAAATGATAGATGTATTCATGCAACACACTTGCTGTGCAGCAGCCCGGTGCCCTGGGGAGCTCTGGTCTAGGCAGTGTATCTCCCCACATGAACTAGCATTCAAAGAGGCAGAACTGCATCTGCAGAATTTCTTTCTAACTTTGACTAAATCCTGAACTCTCCCTTTTATTTCCCTGAAATCCAAGTGGATATGTCTCAGTTTACCTAAAATATGTTGTGTTGTCAGAAGAAAGTTTCTGTTCTCTGGAGTATTTTTCTGTGTCATGTAGGCTTGCGTCATATGAGCTCATTAGTTATACTCTTGAGGAGGAAATATCATTGTATCGGTAAACATAGTTGGCTCCTATTGTTTCAGATTAATATACACAGAAAAGTCTATTTTTGTTTAATGGCCTGATTGATTTTATTTTTTTCCCCCAAAGGAACTAGTTCTTTCCTTTATGGGAAAGCCTGTATAATTAGCAGGGTTCCATAGAAATTGATGTAATGATCTCTGAAGTGTAATAGAAAATCATAAGCTTACTATGGGGTTTTTAACTGTATGACAGCAAAGATACAGTGAGAGCTGCAATGCGGGTTGCATTCTCCTATAACCCACCCTGTTCTGTCTGTGCCTGTTCCTTTCAGAGCAGGAGAGGAGAGGACAGACCTCTCCAGATGCTCAGCTGACAACTTTGCTGTTTCCTTCACCCACTTTCTCCTAGTGCTTTTGTGAGAGAGAGGCTATTGCTTGTAGTAGATGGCAACACTGACCCATTTTATACCATCAGATTTCACCTGGAGCTTTGAAGGAGACTTTTCCTTTTTCGAATCACCCTGTCTAAAGCTGACTAAAGGAGGTACTGTGCATGCTCAGCTTCAACAAAGATTGTCCTTAAATGGCAGCTATAAATAATCTTTTTCCTCTGGTTAGTTTGTATACGATGGGTCTGAGCAGATCTGCGGCTAGACAGGTCTGTAGCCAAGGATGGGGACCTGTCTGGGGAGGAGGTAATTTTTTCCTCCTCTGGGGATAGCTCCATGGTTGCCCAGACCTCTGTATCTTTTGAACAGTTAAATTTTGTGAGATTTGGAATCTTTTCATTTCCCAGAATTTCCATAGCAACTTGAGTCCAACCGTTTTTTGCCAACAGTGAGGTGTTCCCATTAACCTGTATGTTGTGTCCCTTTGAATTCTTTGGCCTGTTTGCAGACAGTTAATACTGTCTAACAGGACATAGCTTTGGCAGAGATGAGGTGTTTAGCTGTCCTGTAAGTCAGCACCTTTCTGAATGTCTACTTGTAGCCCTGATTTATATACCGAAGATCCACAAACAGTCTTTTGTTGTAGATTTTTACCTCTGAGAGATGCTTTCAGGGTGAATTCTTTAAAAGCAGCCCACGATCTTTCATCTGTGTTCTCTATTCTTCATGCAAATTGCAGCCATCTCACACACTTATAAAATCTTTCTGTTGCCAGGGCAGGGTGGAGAGGATTGAGACTTCTTGATTTAATAACTCCCTTCACTAGGGAATAAATATATTTGCCAGTTACTATACTATCACTAAAAGAGCAATTTTGCTCTTCAACACTTTTGAAAACAAAAATATCTTTATTCTGAAATGTGATTGTACCACAGCCATAGTGTGTCTTAGATTGTGCAGCTATTGCAAATGAAGATGTGACCGGGATGTGGGAAATACCCACTTAGCTGATGTTGTGGTTTAACCCCAGCCAGGAGCCAAGCACCACACAGCTGCTCACTCACTCTTCCGCCTTCCCAGTGGGATGGGGAGGAGAATTGCAAAAAAAGTAAAACTCGCAGGTTGAGTTAAGAATAGTTTAATAACTGAAATATAATAATAATATAATAATAATAGTAATTAAAAGCAATATAATAAAAAGATAAATAAAACCCAAGGAAAGACTAGCAATGAACAATGCAATTGCTCACCACCTGCTGACCGATGCCCCAGCAGCGATCTGCCCCCCAGCCAACTCCCCCATTTCTGTACTGAGCACGATGCCCTATGGTATGGAATAGCCCTTTGGCTAGTTCGGGTCAGCTCTCCTGGCCATGCTCCCTCCCAGCTTCTTGTGCCCCTGCCTGCTGGCAGAGCATGGGAACTGAAAAATCCTTGACTTAGGATAAGTGCTACTTAACACACTGATGTTTTAGTTGTTGCTATCAACGTTATTCTTGCACTAAATCAAAACACAGCACTTTACCAGCTACTAGGAAAAAAATTAACTCTATCCCAGGTGAAACCAGGACAGCTGACCAGTGTTTTGGTTGATAACCATCATGAAATACCTTAATCAGATAATATGGTGTCCCATTTTGGATTTCTGGAGGAGCACATTACAGCACTATTCATGAACTCTTCAACTAGTAGCATAGTTGATGGTATTTAATTGATTGATTGTAGGTATATCGTAGGTACTACTGTATGTTCAGCTGGTAAGGGAACAGCTAATCATGCATTTCCCTGGTAAAGCTCTAATCTGGCCAGATGTTGACTATAAAGCATGGCTTTTCAGACAGCTGTGGATGAATAGCTCTAATTCACTTAGATAAATAAGTAAAAAAAAAATAAAAATCACAGAACAAAGAACATGCTTTACTGGATACAAGACCAGGGCAGTAGGTGTTTTATTGTGCTGGCTACCTGAGGTAAATAATGGAGGACAAGCAGTGGTGGGTGTATCCAGAAACAGTACTTAGCTGCTGTGTTCTTTTAATAGGGCAGTGGTTTAAAAAGCACAACTCATACTGAGAATCCGGAATGGAGAAGTACATCACAGTGTTTAAAGAAAACTAAACAGAGATACTAACATGTCCACATCAAGAACAATGTGTCAGTCAGTGTCTTAAGTCCAAGTGTGAAAACCTTTCACTTGTCATTATTAAAATTAACTATTATTTCAAAGCAGCAACAGTGGAAACATGGTTTTACCCTTGCCAATGTTTCTCTTGCTGAAGACCTTAACCTTTGACATGCAACAGTACAACATCCCTATATTAAACCTGGAGGTGGGGTAAACTCTGAAAGCTGGATTATCTGTCTCTATAGAAGACTAGTAAATTGCATTCCAGTTGTAAAGGGCTTATCCATTAGAAAAGATCTTATGCAAGGAAAAGCTTTGTGGTTTGCAACAGGAATGAATATGGTGCAGTTTATAGAGTATCACACTTTCTTCTGGGTTGTCTAGAGCACTGATTTCCCACTCTTCTCAGTTATTTTCTTGAGTAAGCAGTTTTTCACGTTCTTGATACTTCCTGTTAATGATTTTCCCAATACTATCACATTTTTCCTCCTAAACCATTTTCTCCAGTTTGAAGGCTTTTATTATGCACAGCCAAAGAGCTGAAGTCTCAGGCTTATTATGCTGGGGAGAAGAAAAACCACAGGGCACCAGATTTGTAAATGTGTTGCCTTAACCTTCCACTGGGCCCCTTATTTGAAAGTCTTTTACATGACTTCAGTTCCAAGCCATTTGAAATCGAATCATAAGGATGAAAATATACATAGGTATTGTTTACATCTCTGATGAATTGGATACATGATCAGCATGGGTTTATTTTCCCTTGCATCTTACATCAAATGGTTATTTACATCAAAGTATCTGTATGCTCTTACAGATCACTCTGCTTTTTAAAAATATGTCTGATAACAGGAGATGTGCAGCATGAGAAATGCAACTCTGAATCTCTCTGAGTTTGAGCAAGACGCTGTGGCCAGTGAGGTGCTGAAAATGATTGCAGGAGCCACAGAGGAAATATAAGAAAGCCCAAATCTGAGCAGCAAATGTTGTTGAAGGCTTAGCTATTGAATTTCAAAGTAGCAACACGTCTGGCTTTAACCCTTCTGTTAATCCCTTATGGTACCTTAGAACTGGGCTCAAGATCAGTCACAATTTTAAACTGTCATTCTGTGTTCAAAGGTTAGGTTTTTCCATTTCAAAAAGCAAACAAAATATAAAATGAGCATTTGTTATTTACATTTTTTCTCTTTTTCAGCTTTAATATTTAAAATAGGCTGGAATTTGAAGGTATTATTTTACATTTATGAAATCATAAAACTTTGTGCTTGCAATAATGTTGTATAGTACCAAAAGACATATACTAACATAGATTAATGAATCTGCTCTTCTGAAGTATGTATTTTATTCTTGTATACATGTGACCCTTTTGTTAACAAACACAATCAAAGGATACAAGACCTTTAAAAGGAATACGACAGGTGCTTTGTATGAAGGCTGTGTCCTGAATAGCTTTTTCAGTGTTCGAGCAATACAGTCAAATACTATTGATTTCCATCCTTCTAGTTTCCTGAAGGTTTATCTTGAACATTGCTCTCAAGAGCAAAGACACTATGGTAGTTACTGAAAAGATCTCTGTAGTGGACATCGTATATCCATTTTCTGTTTTGCCTTTTCCCATGCCATTTTACAACTAACATGGACTATCCTATACAGAAAAATCTTCACTTCCATGATCCAGTGTTAGTGAAAGCCTGATAAAGCTAAAGAAGATCCACTTCTTTGTTAGGTTTTGGATCAGATCAATTGTCCTCAAAATATGAAATTAACAGAACTGTCTAATTTCTGGTGAAGCTGCAGAAAGAGCCATAGGTGAACCTGACAAGTCTTGTTAAATGGGATGGTGGTTTTCTCCTGTGATTTGTTTAAATCTTCTTCCTCCATAAATTCACTGTGGTCTGCCCCATTTTTCTTTAAAAAAGTCAAAGGCTGACCTTCTCCCACATGCTGCTATTTCAGGTATTGGTCTCACTTCCCAGTCCCTTATCTAAGCCATTTCCTAGAATCCTGCCATGCACAATGAAGAAAGACTCAAAAGACAAAGCATTTCCCTTCCTCACTTACCATCCAGGGGACTATGTGTCTGTTAAGTGTTAAATGAAATAGTCAATGACATCTGTTTCTTGATTAAAGCGGACAGTTGGAGTTGGATATACCCACAAGACTTTATTATAATGGAGGTGGCCTGAAGAAGCGGTAACAACAGACTCATTAGTAACCACAGAAAGAAGGTGTTAATTAGGGAATGTGTGATCTTACCATCAGACCAATATGGGAATAAAAAGGTGAATGATATGGAGATGAGCTGCCAGCGATATAATATATCATAATTATTGTGCACATTGCACTGGCATTAATGGTAGTGGCATAGCAGGGTGGGATGCTGGTTAATTCACATTAGTGTCAAGACAGGCAGTTAAAGCCCTAAAAAGTAAATGAGGAAGCCTAATTGCCTGTTCAGAATCAAATAACATGCACTTTATTACCAAATTCCACCATTAACAGTCTGGAAAACCACTTACAGCTGACAGGAGACGGGACAGCTGAATTGTGAAATGTAAGGAGGGAACTGACTGGCTGGGGATCAGGTACAAGTAGCGGTACTGGTATAGCAGCACTGCAGGAGTGCAGGGCTCTGGAGAGCAGTTGCTTGTGCTAAACACACACATATGGTCATTATGCTGGAGACCCTAAAAACAGAAGTCATGTGCAGGTTAAGGATAAACAGCACCTTCATGGGGTCCGTGCCTGATAGTGATTTCCAGAGAGATTTGGAACAGAAAGGAGTGAAGCTTGGTGTGACAGGGGTGGAGATCCTGTGTGTGACTAGGCTGCAGAGGTTAGATGTGATCCAGAGGTTTCATGATCTAAACTGAAGATACAGGTCTTCTTTCATCTGCACAGAAAGCAGAATGTTTTCCAACCATATATCTAGCCCTAATATTTTTTTGTGGGTCAACGTTGATTAAAAACTTTGATTTTATGTGGTTTAGAAAAATACTAGAGTCTCCGAGTTCTTGATAGAAACAGATTACCTGGTAAGAAAACATTGGCTGTCCTCAGAAACATTCCAGCAGCATGTCTTGATGGACCATTGTTTTTCAGCATCCCTCATGATACCTCAGCCATAGGTGGTCTTAGTTTCTCAGTGGAGCTGCCAGTCATTTATTTCTGGCAAGCTGACAGTGTTCTGCACTAACGTATAGACAATACTGGCCTGCTGTTATGGCCATCTTTGGTGGTAGTGCTGTAGTTTAACTGATGGGTGTCTGTGGCTGAAAGTTGGTTACCTGGTTTGGGTGTTGCTGTATGCAGTCACATTCAGACCTGGATGTATGAAATAGTGACAAACCAGCATGAACACGTAGCTTGAAGACTTTAAAACCAAAGCTCAATGGACCCAAACCCTTCCATAATTTACACTGCATTCAGTAGAAAGGATTTCTTTCATATATTTGCATTTGATGGTGTGGTATTCACATTTTCTAAACAGGCCTCTCATGACATCTGCTGATATATTCTTGCTGGTGATAGAAAAGCTTTCTCATGAGCCTTTACACACCAAAGGGTCCTAAGGAATGGCTGGTATTTGGCCATAGGCATGGGTGGTAAATGGTGTAGACACTTGCAGCAAGGATGTTGCCCAGTTTCTGGCCACATGGGGTTTTAAGTATTTTGATAAAGCAAAAGAATTTAATGTGCCCAAGCTTTCTAGGTTTGTTCCCCGCCTTCCCCCCCGCCCCCCTTTAATTTGAGATGGTAAGTGTATAGGTCAAAGCAGCCAGACTTTTTCCTGGTTAAGTGAACTTGCTGAACCAACTAGCTGAGTTGCTTGTAATTTAAAGCAGGAGAGGGGAGAGAAAAGATTGACCTGGAGTATATAAACCAACAAAGTAGGATCTGAGCTTTACTTTGTCATTCATGTCCTCATTGTGGAGCAGCAGTTGGTCCATTCAACTCAGGAAGGTTGTGGTAGGGCTTATAGAATATGGTATCTGCAGAAGTTTGTGTTTCTTATTAAAAGATTGGTGCTCTTTAGCCTGGAAATGTGGTCTAAACCTGCCTTCTGAGCCATGCTCTGCCCTGTGTGTAGACAGAGCATAGCACAGTGTGAATGTGGCTGCTGAAAAATAAACCCTAGTCTCTTCCCTGTGTAGTTCCACATTATCGTGTCTGTGATGTTCTACATGCTGGGGTTAAGCATCCTACTGTATCATTCATTCTCTCCATTTCAGGGCCACTAACTTCATCCAAAGAAACTCTTCTGTTAAAAAAACCCCCATTGCTATTGCTGTTCCTCAGTCTTCCTTTTTTCTGTCTTTTAGCAAAAATTTAAGCAGCTTTTTTGTAATTACACATTTTTCCCCTCACTTTCATGATATGCTCTTTACAATCAAGATTTAGTCTTACTTAGGCTGCTTCTGAAAAGGAAAAACAAAGTTGGTTTAATGCAATGGAAGAGCAGAGCTATATTCCTCCAGAGATAATTACTTTGAAGATATCATAGTCGAAAAAAAGGCTGTCAAAACCCTTTCACTTATTTTTCATGGGATTTTTTAAAAAAATTGTCTCTTCTCAGCAGATATGAGTTCAGGCTTTGCTTGCACCAGACTACAGATTCAGAACATAAGTTGGACTATGCTCATCTCATCCTTTCCCCAGGTGGGCCCAGCTCCAGGCACCTCAGAAGACAATACAGGAAATACTACAATAGACAGAGGTGGAATAATCTTGCCCAAGGAGAGACTTTTGTACTAACTTAAATATTTAGAGTTTGACTCAGAAAGTAGCTTCACAGCATATGTCACACTATGTTGATGGAACAAGCTGTTAACTTCTATCCCTGAGAACTGGGCCCTTGATCTCAGCTATGTTGATGTACCTTCAGGTAACTGCACTCAGCTGAAAACACGAGCCAGCTTGAAATCAGACTCTCTCTGTAGGACTTTCAGAAGGGATGTGGGTGTATAGTCTGTGATCCTTTTAACCTTCACTAATCTTCTTTGCAAGAGCATATTCTGAGGTGGTTTCCCTTTAATGCTGTTCAGTTCCACTGCTTATATACGGTTAGTCTCACTGCCAAATGAAGTACCTCAATCAAGCAAGTGCTATTCCTAATCAGATCAGGCATCCCAGGGTAATTCAGTGATTTCCTTCTGGGCGATGCAAAGCCATTAGCAGGTTCATACCATTTTGCCCTTATTTAATTACACCCCAAGGAGAGGACTGAGCTGGCAGGATAGCTGAAGGCTGAGGTGACCCAGTAAGGACTCCAGGCGCGAAAGCTTCTTTTTAATATTTCATGCAAAATCCTTGCAGCAGCCTACAGCAGACGGGACTTTGGTTTCACTCAGTGCACACGTGCAATGGCTTCTATTCATTGCCACGGAAATAGCCTTTTCTGAGGCTATCATACAGAATCATCAAATGTGCATTAGCTTTTTGAGGTCCAGCAACTCTTCCAAGACTAGGTGATTGAGCCAGATAGAGAGATGATGCTGAGACCTCCCTTTATTCCCCTGGGGAGATTCAGTGTTAGTATTGCCACAAACAAAACAGAGTGTTTGTGTCTGGCGTGGTTAATGAAACCCACAATAAGAAGTAAAGTCCACTGTACTGTGAAGACATGTGTTTTGGCTCAGACTTCTGTGCAGGCGGGTGGTGGGAGTGCTCTCCTTGTGCCGTTAGCACAGTGCTGCCAAGCATAGGCCTGTTAGTACAGTGCTGCCAAGTGTAGGCCTGCTCTGACACCCACTGCTGGGGCTGTGGTGCCAGGAGCTGTCCTCTCTGTGCAGGGTGTGCTCTGTGGTAATCACTCGAAGCATCAGGGAGACATTATTTCTTCTCCCCTTTGCACACCCCTGCTTAGGACCTATGACTGGTTTCCCCCCTTTTTTTGTAGAGGAAAGTGCTCTCTGGAGAACTGTTCAAAACTGCTGCAGTCTCCCACCTCTGCGTGGGCATACACCCTATTCTGCAGCTCCTCTCTGCCCATGCAGAGGTGACTGGTTTTGCTTGAGCCCTGGGTTTAGGAGGACTCACCTGGCTGATCTGGTGAACATGGAAGGTTAGCAGTTTCCGGTGGAAATGCAGCTTTGCTAGTAGTGTTTATTTAGGTCCTGTGATGACCTGCTCTTACACAGACATACTTCAGCATTTAATAATTTTGTATGTATGAATTACTCTTTGCACTTTAAAAGGGCTGTTGCAATGATGGGATACTTAGGAGAAGCGTGCCTGAGAAGGGGAGAAAGGAATGTAAGAAGAATGGGTGGAAAACCTGAAAAAGTTGAATATTAAAATTCAGGGTTCACACCAAGGTTTGTGCCATTCATTTCAGCTATGAGTTCTGCTTACGAATCAATGTTCTCAAGAAATTTGATAGTCTGCAAAGCCAGAAGTCATTTCCTCTAGTGAGGAGTTTTAGTAAAGCAATTGGAATGCATTCATAGCTAGAGAGAAATTTCATCTTGCTTTGCCTATGACTATTGAAAGAAAAATCTGAGTTTGCATGTAGCATTGCAAAACTGAAATCAAGACATCGAATAAGTCAGACCTGCAGTGTCTTGAGGTTTTAGGGCTTCACACAGGTCTGTCTCTAGTCCAGTGTGAGTGTACTAATGAAGTCTGACCATCTGCAGGTGAACTCGGCATGCCTGACTATTTGGTTTATACAGCCAGTCATCTCAAACTGAAGCTCCTTGCCATGTCATACGGTATTTTTATTTGGTCGTTTAATCCTAGCTGTTCTGAAACTTTGACATGCTGAAAACACACCTAAAGACTTATACCATGGGTGGAGATGACAGAATCATACTGTTTGCTCTAGAATTTAATGGGTTTTTAATTTTAGTTTTTTTCAGAAATGCCTGCGAACCCATACAAATTTAAGCAGTAAACCTACAATAAAATAGCTTTGACTGTCCTCGCCTATTTAAAAAATAAGGAAATACATAATTTAATATCTGAAACTTTCTTTTGAATAGAAATGTGCTAGGATTTGGGGTTTTTTTGATGGCTTGTAAAATAATTTTACAGTTACCCTTGCCTATTATTTAATAATCTAATTATTTCAAAGTGAAGAATCAAAGTATTTCAACTACACATAGTTGTGAAATCAGGAACTTTGCAACCCATGGTGTCTTACACAGAATATTTAGATTAGAAACTCAGAAAGCAAATGACCACTTTTAAATACAAAGACCTTTTCTTGCTTAGGAATTGAAATTTGGTGCATCTTAGAAAGGTCAGTTGTTTCTTTAGACTAGGTATTCCTTGTTAATGAACACAGCATTTTTAAAAGAAAGATTACCTCTTGTTATTTCTGGCATATAAAAGTGCAGCCCTAGAGAACAGGTTACACTTGTTTACAGCTGTTGCCACCTTTGTAGGCTGTGGGCATAGTCTTGCTTTCACTGAACACAGGGGCAAAATCCTGATGTATTTCACTGCACAAATAGGTGTTAATTTTACACAACCTTTTATTTTAGTGGTCCAAAGTATAGAGGTGATACTGTTTTGTGCCATTTTTGCAAAGTCCTTTTTTGGCTGCAATTGCACCTTAACAGCCACTACTGTGAAGGAGTCTGCAACGATGTCTTGGGGAAGGTGTGATCGTAGGATTCATTTCCAGTATCCCGTAACCTGAGACTTTGGTGGGCGCATGTTTGATTAGCACTGAACAGCCATCAGTGACTTGCAGTCAACTGGCTCCACATTTCACATGGCTGCATGCACCTCTGGATGTGTGTTCATTAGAATGCACACATGAGAAATTCAACAAAAAGTGACAAAACAATATGCAGAAATTAGAAGTGCTTGATATTGCTCCAGTTGGAGTAAAGATAATGAGAGGGAAGTAGCAAATAGAACCGTAATCACAGTTTTAAAAAAATGCAGAGATAATTTGGACTGTTTCTACTGTAAATAGAATCTTAGGTGACTAAGGGCTTTAAAGTGTAATTAACATTTTCTTCTGATAAGCCACATACTGTTTTTCCCCTCTTATTTTCTTCTGGGTTTTATTTTCTCAGCTTGTTTTCCATCTACCATCCCAGCAGAGAAAAATAACTAGTATCTGCTAAATTAACACTCACAGATGGTCAATTTTTAATAGAACTTCATCCTCTTCTGGCCTAATTAATGATCCCTAAACTTCCCCTGGTCCCTCCAGTGGTCCTTTGACAATGAGTGTCTTAAAATGTCTGGAAGTTTTAACTTTACAAGGGGAGAGTGAATGAAGTGAAACTGGAACTGTTCAGGGTGGGATTAAAGAGGAAGGAGGATTAATAACAAAATGTGCTTTGGAGTGCCTTTTTGATAAGGGACTCAATCCTATAGTAGCTTCTGTGGAAAGTTTTCTTTACTAGACTGATTCAGATCTCACCAGGGCTAATCAGAGTATTTCTTTTGATTTCAGTGGCCTTTGGGTCTGGTTCAGGGACCAAGTTCTGCCTTGAAATTGCTTGAAATGGAAGGAACTGTGGCACTTCAACATCCCTGATAGCCACAAAGAGCTGGTGAATGTGCAGATCAGAAGCTGTCACCTTCAGGCCCACATATCTGCATTATAAAAGGGAACAAAAGGTGAGTCTGGGCAATGACTCTGTAAAGAAGGAGCATAATAAATTGCAATACCTGTAGACAGGAATGTGAACCAAATAGGAATAGAAAACTAACATGGATTCTTGGGTTTGTATACAGCCCATATTTTGTGTTACTCTGTGCTTCCTCTTGTCAAGTTCTCCCCTCTTGATGGTTAAACTGTGCACGCCTCAACCGTACAGGCTGATTTATTTTATTTTATTTTAAATTTAGTTGTTGCTGTTAAGACACAAGAATGGAACTGGAGAGAGAAATGTATTATTTGGCATTCTTGAAAAGTTCTGTTGACGTATCTTCGAGATCTCTGGCTACCTTACTCTCTAGGACATGGACTTGAATGGCTGAAGGGCTATTAGGGATGTTTCTTTTGCTGAGTGTCTGATTGGATTCAGTCATGTGCCTTTGATAAATGATGATTGTACAATCTGGGTATAGACTGTTTAGCTGCTAAATTTCCTAGAGATGATCTGTATGTTGAGCTGCTCCTTTGCTCCAGAGCCAGCATTGCTCAGACTGTCTGGGCAGGCTGCTCTGATAGGGCTGGCGAGCAGGGGTGTGCCAGATAGGCAGGGATGGGGTCCTCGCCCACAAGGGCGCCATCCCACGGTACCCAAGCAGGACAAGCAGAGCAGGTCTGGTGATGGCAGCCAGGCTCTGTCACAGTCCAGAGGTGATGAGGCAGGGCCAAGGTCAAGCCAGGATGTTCAGTCGGCAAGCCAGGGTTGAGACTGGCGAGGTACGTGGCTTAAACGCAGTTCCTAAGCAAAGCCAGAGAGACCTCTGACATGGAAGCTTCTCACAGCTTTCTTGCACAACTCTCCACACATCAGTCAGACCCAAGGTTATACAGCTATACCACCTATAAACTGGCTTGGAGCACAAGCAGCCAAACCCCAGGGAAGGGGGAGAGGTTGGAGAGCCCCTGTGGCTTGCTCAGGTCCCTGACAGTCTGCTCCAGCCCTTCACAGCTCTTACAGGTTAACAGAGTAAAGATGCACCATCCCTGCAAATTACTGCCCAGGACTATGGGACCCCAAGTCTTTTCTGTGTAATAGTTTTTTTGAGGTGCTCTAGGCTGACATGTGGATGGGCAACACATTGAATAAGAGCCTGTTTCTCTTTTGATCTTGGTGATTCATTTTCTGCTGACTCAAAATCAGATTAGACAATGCCACATCAGAAGAGCTGAAGAGACTGGGAAGAAGAGTCTAGGAACTGGGAATGATAGAGATAAATGTTACCTTGCTTAGCAGGGCAATATCTCGTGGATCCACTGATGGAAGCAGTAGCAAATAGTTTAACAGAGAAATTAAGATGGGAGGAGGAACTGGAGAAAATAGTTGGCTGAGAAAGAAGACTAGAGGAGGAAAGTGTATGGAACAAGAGAGAGCAAACTAATCTAAGGGGAGATTGAGCAGAGCAGAGGTGAAGCATCTTGCATACTTCTCTCTTGACCTTCCATCCTGACAAGTGTTTTCTGTAATTATAAAGAAGAGTGTTCAAAAGCACAAATGGGACTCAAGATGCACAACTCACGCTCACTTCACTTTCTGAAAACTTTGAAGCTACTGTGGTTTAAGAGGGTCTCCCACCATCTTATCAGAAATAAAACCTATTAGTTTATCCAAAGCCTGCTGAAAGCAAGAGAGTCTCCCCCATTAATTTCAATGTGTCTTCTACTGAGCTCTAATAAAATGTCAGTCTGCTGTGGCAAATTACTAAAATGAAGCTGTCAGTCAGTATTCATAGCATCAGACTATATTTCATGAGCTGGGAGATACATCACCCAGAAAGCCTGAAAGCACAGTCAGCTGAATCAGCTTCTACTACATAATTATGGTAAACCTGTCGATCAATATTGTGCGCATTTTTAAGACCTTCATATTGAGGCTTCTGATCTCTCTGTATTAATGCTGATAATAGTTTTGCTTTTCTCTGCAATCAAATAGCTTAAGACTGAGGTCTCTTCCTTCCTGCCTCTTGCTCCCACAGTTAATTACTCTTTCAGCTCTGGAAAGCAAATAGGGGGTTCTATTACTTTGGTTTTTTACTTACTTTGAAAGAAAAGAAAGAAAATGTCAACACGAGGAGATGGGCTGATGGGGTGCAGATCCATGTATACTCTAGTAATACGGTCCCTAGTAATAAGCCTTCATAAAGCCTTTTAAATATTGAAGTCTAATGAGCAGCATTTCACCAATACGAGCTCATTATTCACCTTTCATGCAGATGCATTTAGCAGTATAATCCTGTGTGTTTAGCCTTCCCCAGAACGTGGCTTCAGCTCTCCGCTTTCCCTTTTCTCACTTTCCCCCCTGTGTTGTGCTATTACGTGCCGCTTGTTTCAACACCGTCACAGTTGGTCCAGCTCCAGCGTTGTGGCAGAATGCACAGCAGAGCTGTTCCTGAGGAAGTGGTTCAAGTTTCTTTGAGGAGCTCTAAGTCTACCTGCCTGCCATGCAACTCGCAGTGGGGGTGAGAGAATTGTCAAGGCTATAAATCATCATCATCAGAGCTTAATTTTAAGACTAACGTATTTGAGTTCCTAAGACAATGTTGAATTCTGTTGTGTGCAAGTCAAGCTTAAAGATGCCTATAGCCAAGGACTTTAGGGGCCATTTAAGTAGCTTCCATGGTCTATCCAAATATTTAGAAAACTAATTAATAGATAAAGGGTAGGACACTTCTTTTTTCTTATAGATGCTGATTTATTCAGTCACTGACTTACCTAATTGTAACAGACTGCAGATCGCATCTCCAGCTTACAACTTTGCCTGTCATTACTGCAGTGCAATCCATACACATCAGCATGAATTGTACTTTACATAGGATTTTAGCTGAAACTTGGATTTAACCCTCAATATATTTTATGAAAACTTTTAGTTACTACAGGGGCTAGTTTCTACAAATTACAGTGCAGGCAGCCTCCTACATCAGTTAAAACCCACCAGTTTCATATAGGCGCAGAAGCTCTGTGGAGGATCAGAGCCATGCTTGGCATAACAAATTACAAGCAATGTCAAAGTGTGCAAAACCTACAGCTGTTCATCAGAAAGAGTCAGCTTATAATTACTGCTCTCATATTAACTATAGGACATTCATGAACTCCACAATATATCACACTTATGCAAATGTCAGTCTAACTTTGCTAATGAATGCAAATCCTAATAATCCAATATATGTCAGAATATGGCCATAGACTTATAATCCTCTCTGCCATTTGATTCTTTCCATTCAGATCCTAATTTGTAGTAAATCTTCTATTCCGAAGCTGCTGTGGCTCATACCATTTGTATCAAGGCCAAACTGGTAACAGGACTACTATCTTCTAAAGAATTGGTGTAATCAAAACCAACTGTGATGGGTTTGTGTGTGTGGTGGGGTTTTTTGGTAGTGAAGGAGGGGGCTACAGCAGTGGCCCCCTGTGAGACGCTTCCTGAAGCTCCCCCAGCTCCAAGTCAGACCCACCTCTGGCCAAGGCCGAGCCATTTAGCGATGGTGGCCGTGCCTCTGTGTGATAACATATGTAAGAAGGTGAACCTGTGAGGAGGAGTTGAAGTTGTGAGGGAGACATCTGGGCAAAACACCCAGGTCAGTGGAAGAAAGGACAAGGGGGGGAAGTTCCCTGACACAGAGACCCTCCTCCTGCAGCTCGTGGTGAGAGGGCAGGCTGTGCCCTGCAGCCCATGGAGGTCACTGGTGGAGCAGATGCCCACCTGCAGCCCATGGAGGATGCCACGCTGGAGCAGGTGGCTGCGCCTGAAGAAGGCCGGGACTCTGAGGGAAGCCCCTGTTGTTGTAGTTCATCGCTGCGATATGACACATGTGAGGGACTCATGCTGGAACAGTTCAGGAGGAGTTGCAGCCTGTGGGAAGGACTCGTGTCGGAGAAAAGGGGGACCCCACACTGGAACAGGGGAAGAGTGTGAGGAGTCCTCCTCCTGAGGAGGAATGAGCGGCAGGAATGACCCCAACCCCCATCCCCTGCCCCCCTGTGCCACTGGAGGGGAGGAGGTAATTGGGAGCAAAGCTGAGCCTTGGAAGAAGGGAGGGCTGGGGGAAGGTGTTTTTAAGATGTGGTTATACTTTTCACTGTCTTATTCTGTTTGCTAAGTGATGGTGGTGTTGGTGTCTGAATTAAATCAGTGTTCTTTTTCTTCCCCTAAGAAGTCTGTCTTGCCCATGACCATAATGGATGAGTCATCCCTCCCTGTCCTTGTCTGAATTCCAGAGCCTTTTGTTGTATTTTGTCCTTCCCATTCCTGAAGGGGAAGGAGTGAGTGAGCATTGGGTACAATAATAATAAACATTTAGAAAATGTCTAGGTTGGATGGGAACTTCTTCCCAGTTTTCAAGTGTGACACAGGCTTCCAGGAGGTTATCTTAGCTACTTTCAGTAGGATTGGACTCATAAGTTGCTTTCAAAAAGTGACTGGTCTAAATCTGCCAGATTTTACCAGAATTTACAATTTCTTTTTGGGGAGAAATGTCAGCATGTAATGTTTATTTTCAGCCCAAATTGTTTGAAATGATTGAAAATTAAAGAATTTTTTTTTTTTCCTAATAGAACACAAACTTTTAAAAATAGATTTGGGAGTGGCACTATTTCCCATTCAAGCAAATTTTTTTTCTAAAAAATGAAATTAATGTTAGTCTTTTCAGTAGTTTTGTGCACAAATTCAGCTGTCCAAAGTAGCCCATTACATGTCCTTCATGTAGGTTTATATTTGTTGCATTTGCTAATCTTGAATTAAGCATATCGGTTCAGTTCAACAACAGGTCACTACCATATAGCTTCAGGTGAAATTGTGTAATTTGATATTCCAAAAGAAGATTTGCTTTATGTTGAAATCGAATCTTTTCTGAAAAACTGTTGATTCAGTGGAAATCAAGTTTTTAGTCAAAATCATTTGAATTGCAAATACTCATTCAGTGCTAACACAAGAACTGGACCAATTTTACTGCTCAGATATGCCTGTCAAAGCAACGCTTTGGATACAGAGTACAGTGTAGATATTGCCAAACTGGCTTTAAAGTAAAGCTGTTGGGATGCTGGGCATAGGAAAATTGCAGCAGCACAATATCGGAGTCTGATTTGGCCTGCTGAGAAGCAGAGCAAATTACTCCACGCTGAGACGTGACTCAGAAGTGTAGGCATAGTCCATCTTTTTAGGCTATATTTGGAAATGTGCAAAATTACCTAAAGACCCTGAGCAGCATCAGGTAGGCTTTCAAAAGTCTCAGTGCTTTGTTTGCATTTGATTTCATTGGAAGTCACATGCTCCACATTTCCTCCTGGTGAAATACTTGCATTTCTCCTAAATATCTCTTGGAGTGAGATCTTTCTGACACAGCTCCCATCAGTATAGTGGGAACTGTTAATATTCTCTTACTTCATAGAGGGTTTTAATCACTTTGAAGTTAAGTGATAAAGTGATGCTGTATTATTGAAGCAAATAGCCTAAGTACCTAATGCATAAAATAGCAGCTTGCTAAAATATTATAAATTTCAGGGTGAATCATGACTGATGTGAAATAAAACAGTATTTACATTTCACACGGTGACTCAACATCTGCTAAAATAGCTGGCGGTACCTGAGACAAACCAGCAAGGATCACGTTATAATACTGGTTTGTTTGTGCTTTTAACATCAGGAATGTAAAAGTTTATTTTTGGACATGATTCTCCGAAGGTGACTGAGAAGCAAAATATGGTTTTAGAGGAGTGCAGAAAAGGAAATCGTTTTCAAGCTGAAAATGGAATTTGTTTTGTTGCACAATGGTTATTGATTTTCTTTTTTTAAACCAAAATCTCCTGTGGGATGAAAAAAAGCAGTGCTGGTAACACACTTCTGGCATAAAAATACTTCAGTTAAAATGTATTGGCATAAAAATTTTATTAAATTTTTTCAGTATTTCAGAACTTCCCATTTCCTGAGCTTGCTGCTGTGTTTGTGGAGTTCAGATATTCTCCAGATCAAGACACTATGGAGAATGGTGTTTTTCTAATCCTTATAATTAGCAATGAAAAGACAACTGACATCCCTGGGATTTTTGGATAAGAGCTTCTGTAAGCACATTCTTCTCTCCTTTCGGATGTAAGTACTCCACAACACATGTTTAAGCAATCCAGAAAAAGTAATTTGGGAATTATCTGGAACTTTACTGAGCAGATTATAAAGGGATGTTGCATGTAAAACAGTTTTTAAATGTACCTCTGTACATTGAGGAGTTTGGAAATAACTAACAGGGACTCATCAGTGGGTGCTGGAGAATATGCACTCACAAATTGAAAGAAAGATACAAAACAGAAGCAAAGATAATAGGAAGAAGTCGCAGAACACTCAGCGCTGTAAGAGGGCTGGTGGCATAGAAGTGAGGTATTTTGAAAACTTGGAGACAACTAGGAATACTATTTATGATGGTCATAATTTGTATGTTAACCATTTAGTTGATGTTGATGACCAAAATATAATTCAAATTGGTCCTATAAGATCTTCATAGAATCATAGACTGGTTTGGTTTGGAAGGGACCTTAGAGATCACCTAGTTCCAACCCCCTGCCACGGGCAGGGACACCTTCCACTAGCCCAGGTTGCTCAAAGCCCCGTCCAACGTGGCCTTGAACACTGCCAGGGAGGGGGCAGCCACAGCTTCTCTGGGCAACCTGTGCCAGTGTCTCACCACCCTCACAGTAAAGAATTTCTTCCTTAGATTAAATCTACCCTCTTTCAGTTTAAAACCATTACCCCTGGTCCTATCCCTACACTTCCTGATCAAGAGTCCCTCCTGAGCTTTCCTTTAAGTAGCCCCCTTTAAGTCCTGGGAGGCTGCTCTAAGGTCTCCCCAGAGCCTTCTCTTCTCCAGGCTGAACACCCCCAACTCTCTCAGCCTGTCCTCACAGCCCCTGATCATCTCTGTGGCCTCCTCTGGACCCACTCAAGCAGGTCCATGTCCTTCTTACACTGGTGGCCCCAGAGCTGGACACAGCACTGCAGGGGGGGTCTCACGAGAGCAGAGAAGAGGGGGAGAATCCCCTCCCTCGCCCTGCTGGCCACACTTCTCTTGATGCAGCCAGGACATGGTTGGCTTTCTGGGCTGTGAGCGCACATTGCTGGCTCACAGTCAGTTTTCCAGTTTTCCATCCACTAATACCCCCAAGCCCTTCTCCTTGGGGCTGCTCTCAATCCACTCTTTACCCAGCCTGTATTTGTGCTTGGGTTTGCCCTGACCCATGGGCAGGACCTTGCACTTGGTCTTGTTGAACTCCATGAGGTTTGCACAGGCCACCTCTCCAGCCTGTCCAGGTCCCTCTGGACGGCACATCCCTTCCCTCCAGCATATCGACCGCACCACACAGCTTGGTGTCGTTGGTGAACTTGCTGAGGGTGCCTTGATCCCACTCTCCATGGCACCAACAAAGATGTTAAACAGTGCCAGTCCCAACAGCAACCCCAATCCACTTTAGTCACCCACATCACTTTAGATGTAGCATGAGGATTTACAGGGGTTTTTTGATTTTCATGTTGAACAATCCCAGGTATATGTGTAAACTGATGGGTAAGGTCATACTCTCTGTGGCATAAGTCCAGTGGGACTGGTTGATGTGTGCCATAAATTTTAGCTGCTATATAAGACATATGCATGTACTTGAGCCATGTCTTGGTCAAATGCTCAAGAAAGGCAAGAGGAATCTCTGAAGAGGGGGAAAAAAACACCTTGGAAAATTAGGATGTCATCTGAGCAGGACATTTGACTTGCAGTGTCTATGAGTGATTTGTAAGTACAGCACAACGTTTTTCCTAGCGTTATCTGTCATCATATGCAGTGTCGATTATTAATTTTGCACCTACAAGTGCCCCCAGATAAATGGCAAGGACCATCCTCTCGGATAACTGACACTGTGCAGTGTTTTAATTGCAGAAATAGGTTCTACTGGATTTTTGCTACATAGGTAGGTATGTAGGTGGATTATACAAGGGATGAACTGCACATAACTTTGGCTTTTTAAAGACGACTGCTGAGAAGGCATTTACAACCACTTGGGTATCTTAAGGACTTCTATTTTCCTAATTTCAGGTTGTATTTTGCGTCTACACTGATCATTTGGTATGAAGCTTACAGTTTTGTGTGTTTAAATCATTCTCTTGAATGTTTTGTTTCTGCACAGTGTGACATATCTGGTGGTTTTATATTTGAGGCTTTCACAAGCATAAAACAGAAACACAGTATTCACTGTGTCAGTACTCCATGTATTTGACTGATTTTACTATTTTGCAAGCTAGTGTGTGTTATATATGCTGAAATGGGAGCCCAGGACATGCATGAGAGCAGAAAGACGCTCTGTATATCTAGAATTTCTACAAATCCAGGAGCAATTAAAAAATCCATGGAAATCTATTCCACAACTATGTCTGCTCCTGTGGTTCTGCTGAGAGCCAGTGTTGTAAGGGTAGGAGGGGATTCATGTCCTTCTCTGAGATACCATGAAGCTGCACCTCAGTTGCAGGTGAGGAACAGGGGTGGGAAGGCACACGCACTTCCTTAGGCCAGTGCTGCTTGCGTTTAACTCATGGGCCATTTTCCAGTGTCCAGTTCTCTTATGTTTTATTTGGGATTTAAGGGGTTTTTTTGTTTTTATACAAATGGTCACTCTTTCAGTCTGTAAAACCTTGCACTCAGAAGTTTTTGAAAAGATCAGCACTCCCAGCAAACTCCAGAAATGTCTGTTCCTATTACTGCACTCCTTATCTTCATTATCTAGACTTCATTACAGTAACAGTGTCAATGGTAAGTCATCATGTGTGCACTTGGTTGAGCACTTTGCCTTTGAAGCAAAACCCAGGAGCCAGCTGTATGTGTTGCAAGAGGAAAGCAATGCTTCTGGGCTTTGTATTTTCTCACTAGACTCCAGGGGCTGAAATGCTGTGCTTCAAATATGTTATCATACAAGTGGTATAGGAGTGATGATCAAATAATCTTACTCTAATATTCAGTCATTAGTGGTCAATAACTGTCACCTTATTTGGCCGTTGTTGGTTGCACATCACTGGTTTATTCTTATGAATTCTGATAGATTTTTTTTAATGCTAAATAGGTTAATCCCTCTTCCCATCTGAAAAACATGAAGTTAGGTGCAAAAGTCCCTAAAGCAAGAAGAATTACTGGGAAAAAATTACAGAACTGTAAATCAAGAAAGTAATATTGAACTTTAGAAGACAGCATACAATAATATGACACTTTATTCCACTGCTGCCTGAGGTTTATATATACTACTGTCACTTTCTTACTGTTCTCCACCACTAGTAATTTTCTTTCAATCTAATTTTTATTTCCCAAGGGTTTGCCAAGGTTAAAAGTGCTAGAAAACCAATGACTATTCACTTGCCAAAGGACAATAAATTAAATTAACCGTTGTTGGTAGCCAAGTCAGGTCAGAACTATTTATATGTAAATAGGTGCAAAACCCTGATGGCATAGTGTATGATTATTAGCAGCTCATTGCAGACTCTGTATTGAAAATGAAAGGCACTGGAAAAGCAATGTGTTTCCTTTCAATTCTGCCGGCAAGAAAAACATCTGAGTTTCTGCTTTCACGGTAGCTTGTTATTAGTGGCCTTCCTATGCATTAGAAACCTAATTATTCAAGGTCAAACTTGATGGGATCTTTTAGTAACTTGTTTTATTTTAATTATCTTCTCATAACCACCATAGTAGTGATTTCCAATCGATGGTACTAATGTGGGTAAGTTTAATATGGGCTACATTGTTCTTCTGTTGTCCAGGAAATGAGTGCTTCTGCAAGTGGTATTCAGTAACCACGTCTGGGTGCTGAGGTCAAACCGCTTAGTGTGACCCTTTACCACATCCCATTTTGGGGACCAGGTAATAACAGTTCGCCTCTTAGTATCGTTTTTGTGTGCCACATCCTTTTCTCACAGATCCTCTGGACTTCAAGTATGGTATAAACTGTTCATTCTCTCTTGGATCTCTAAGATAGCAGTTGGAATCATACCACATCAAACTTAAGAGCATCAGTGTCCTGGGGATTACTGATGCCTCCTTAGTGCCTGTAGCACAGTCCCAAAGAGTTAGTCCCATCTGCATGGCCTGCTTAGGGCAGTTTGAGAGCTTTGCTTTGGTGTCAAAAGCAATAATAGCTTTGGGGAAGGGAGAATGAACCAAGCCCAGGAACTTCCATTGCCCTGAGTGAGGAGGGTGCTGTGCTGTTGCTCAAGCCTCGATTTTAGCTGTGTTTGTTCATCTTACCCCTTTATCTCAGCCTCTTCCTAAAGCACAGGGCAGGACATGGCCATTGGTTCCAATGCTGACAGTGAAAATGTTGCCTTCAGGAGCACAGTGATGATTTACAGCTGTAGTGATGAGCATGGTGGTGATTTACAGCTATGGGTCAGTACTTTGGTATGAAGCAGAGAAACATAGTCCTGGAGAAAAACAGCTCTAGTAACATTTGTATTGGGGTTCTTTCTTGAATCATCTGTGCACATTATATTCGTACTGCGACTTACCTAGTCTTCATCCTGTTTGTCTGTAATTACTGTGTGTTTGATCAAAGCTGGGGATTTTAAAGCTTGTACATTACTGCTCTTTACCGAGAGTAGGGAACTGCTCTTGTGAAGTGTGTTGTGCACTCCCATTGCAATTAAAAATTATTTTTATTGTTTTAACTTAAGGATGCTAAGTGTGGCACAGAAGAGAATCAGCACTGATTCTGTTGTGAGCAGCAGCGACATACATGCTGTCAGAATGCTGTAGGAAAGACTAGGGGTTGAGGACGCAGTGAGCTCTGCAGAGGTGCCTCCATTCAGTGCTCTTTAGGCTCTGTGTTTAAGCAGTTACTGAGGAAGGATTATTATTATTATGATGTGGAATTCTGCAATTATTGGCCTGAGTAGACACAGATAAAATAACAAAGAGCTCGCTCTTTTAAAATTAAGACCTTAGGCCACAGGCCTGTCCTCCCCACCTTCCCCCCCGCCCCCGCAAGTGGTATTAAACTAACAGGTAATTTAGATGCTGGATGTTGGGTGTTTGTAGTTTGGACCACTTAATCAGTTTAAGCTGCTTGTGTAAAGAGTGTTTAAGATGAACAGTTAAACACTCAAATTCCCGAGTCACTATTTGCACATATAGATCAGTTCTGGAGCACCTCTAAGGTATGTGGCCAGACATTTTGAAAGTCTCACTGGTGGCCTGTGTTACTTGTTGCCTAAATAAGATAAAAAGTATGTCCCCAAGATATTCCCTGGGATAAAAGTACCCAGACTAATGAATCTGGACATGCTGAATATTAGGGCTGAGAAGTAGCTTGCTTTCTGAGGATTTGTATGCTACGCAGATTTTGTGTTGGCTTTCACTATAATAAAACCCTCATTCAGGAAACTCTATTACCTTTTTTATGCCTTTAAATAATTCTGGTTTTTTTTTCATTTCAAAGGAGTCTGGTTATGTGTCTTGGTGGGAAATAGGATGTAGTGAGATATCACAGATACTGTGTGGGACATTGAGAGAAGCAGAAAGGGAACATGAGGCCTAACTCTTTTCCCGTATGTACAGTTGTGGCAATGGGAACCTCCATCTGAGTCAACGTACCATAGCTCAGAAATTTCTGGAGTATCCCCGTGCATGCACAAAGAATGCTTTCATAAAGCCTTAAGACTGTAAATAGAAATTCTATTATATGCTATGTGGTATATATGGATTTTCAGTAAAAATGGGGAGTCGACCAATGGTCTCAGTGCAACAGTATTCAGCAGTATGGTTTCTTGTTGATTCCTGAAAAACATATGTCTATGTGTACTTCTTGCAAATTTGTTAGAACATGATATTCTTAAGAGAAAAAATCAGTGTCTAGAATTTCTCTGATGAAATAGATTTATGGAGAATATACGTTTCTTTCCAGATGGTTAGCTATCCTGTTTTTTTAATATGAAATCTTTTCTGTACATTAACATATAAAATTCTCTTATTTTTCTTTGTGACATAAAACTAAATTTTCATGAGTATAACTAACAAAAATTGAACGTGTTATTCAAAGTGTAAATTTGCTGATTCTATTGTAATGAGTACTTTTAAAAATATGATACATATTTGATAAGCAACTTTTAAAAGATTTACAAATTGTTATATTGTATTTTTGATCAGACAGATGTATTTTCTTTATCACTGAGCCATTTTAATGATCGGCGTATTCAGTATGAGAAAATTGTACCTATCAGAATGATCAGAAAAAGTACCAAATATTTAGAAAAATAATTATAATCCTACCAACTTTGAATTGAAACCATTACAGGACAATCCCGACATCAATAAAAATATCTCATTTAAAATGGAAACTGCAACTATAAAATATTCATTATTCTGTCATTAAAAGAGAGTAAAAATGTGTGTGTCTGATGAAGACTCTTGAATTGTTTTGTTTGTTTGAATAGGAAGAGATAGTTCACTGGCAGCCCTATGGGCAAATCCATACAGAAATTGTTTAAACATCACATTGGTATAGTTTAATTATGACTAAGCATGCCCCAAATAAGTAAATGAGACAGAGAAATAGCAGTACAAGCATATCTTTGTGTTCTGCGCTGTTACTGTGTGTTATTTAAGACAGAAACGTGGAGATTTGTACAAATTCAAAGGAGTATTGTGGGCAATTCAGGCTTTGCAAGTTAGGCTTTTCTCAGTATACTGCTGATCTCCTTTAAACACTATCCTTTTCAGGGCATCTGGGAGCTTTCAGCAACACCCAGGACCAGCCCCTCTCTCCTTGTAAACAAATACGTGTTTTGTTTGTATGGTTGCATGAGAAAATAAAAACGTTGAATTTATTAATGTTCCTGTTGAACATCTAGCTCTGTAAGCATATGCCTGAGTATTGACCTTTTAATTTGTGCTTAACCTCATTCAACTTTTTTTCTGATTTAAGATTGCACTTCAGTACTTAATTTGGTTTAATTACCTTATCCTGCAGATGATTAAACCTTTCCTAAAGCCCATTGGGCACCCAGGTTTTGCTTCTATTGGTAGGGGTTTCCTCTCATAGGCAGCTTGTATGTGGCAGCAGGTTGTGGAGCTGTGAGTGTAGGTTGGGTTTAAACAGGCTTCTAATAAATTTGGTGTTTGGCATTTAGCCTGGTGAAGCTACTTTTCTTTGAAGTGTTATCAGACAAGCTGTCTTCGGTGGCTTTAAGTTGTTCCAGTCTGGCCAACTATTTGTTGAATATAGGTAAGTAATACCAAATATGATATGGGGAAGTAATTCATTATCTCTGCATAATATTTGGTGCTCCTGCAGTGCGACAATCTCTATGCACAGAGGATTTACACTCTAAGGGTTGCGGCAGAACACAGGTGTCAAGTCTCATTCTTAATTTGTAGAGGGGTATTGACTGAGTATCAGTCCCTAATAATTCAACTTCTATGAGGCTAGTTCTCTTAAGCTGTTACAGTTTTAAGTTTACAAGCACATCAAGATACCTGCAGCATCATAACACTATTAGTGCAAATATAATCACATCTTTCAATGGTCATAGGACTGGCTACTTACAGTAAATGACATTTCCATTAAAACACATGTCAGTCTGCCCATTAATACTTGAAAAAGCCTGTGTGTACACAACAGGCATTGATTTCACATAAAGTGTCCCTCAGTTCAACATACCCTGAGGTTAAAATTGAGACACAATGAATATGGCTATAAAACAGGTTCTTTAATGTTTTCTGTTTCTATAAAATAGGTGTATTTTCTTCCTTAATTCTGTTTGACCAAATAGCTATCTGACTGTCCTATGGAATTTATTGTGCTGCTATATTTTTTTCACATAAAATTCATATCTCATTTAATATGGAAGTTATGGCTAAATAGTTTCTGGGGAAAAAAAACAAACCAAAACATCAAAATTCCACCCCACTAATTAGCAGTAAATCTATGTGTTTCAGGCCTAATTCATTAATCACACATGAGTCTAGATGCAATTGAACTACAATGTCCTGGGAAGAATTCTGGCAGAGACTTCTCCTTAGATGTTTTTCTTTCAAAGCATCTTTGGTTCCCCACAGAACATCACAATAACAAAGATTTGCAGTTTTTGCTCTTGCCTGAGTGGTATCATACTGTGCATTGGTTGTGCAAGACACACATGTATAGAAAGAATGGCAATAAAATACTTTTAAATGCAAGCACAAGTCTTATGAGGAGCAGCAGAGCGAACGGGGGTTGTTTAGCCTGGAGAAAGGAGGCTCAGAGGAGACCTTAGCATTCTCTACAACTACCTGAAAAGAGGTTGTAGCAAGGTGGGTGTTGGTCTCTTCTCACAAATAACAAGTGATAGGATGAGAAGAAACAACATCAGGTTGCACCGGGGAGGGGGGGGTGGGTGTGTAAATTGGATATTAGGAAAAATGGCTTCACCGAAAGGGTTGTCAGGCATTGGAACAGGCTGCCCAGGGAAGTGGTGGAGTCACCATCCCTGGAGGTATTTAAAAGACGTGTAGATGTCGCACTTAAGGATACTTAGTTTAGTGGTGGACTTGCAGTGCTAGGTTAATGGTCGATGATCTTAAAGGTCCTTTCAACCTAACTGATTCTATGATTTTAAGAACAACAATTACATTATTTTGAAATGGCTAGGAATTCTTTATCCTTACAATAATCATCTCTGCTATTGGTACAGGCCAACAACAGGCCTTCAAAACTTTTAGAAATCCCCCTCTGAATATATTTTCTCATTTCACTTTGTCATTAGTTACACATAAAGATCTCTCTTTATAAGGTTCTGTGAAATTCAATAAAATTCACAGACTGCAGAGGCTAGGGGTCTCTCTTCTCCTCTGTAAAATATTTAGTTGACAGTCATATAAATAAATAATAATAATTGCCCTTGTCTGTATGTTCTCTTATTAATATTATGAAGTAGTTTGTGATCATGCGATAATTAGCAGATTTCTGCCTAAAGAATTCCTTTGAAAGGGAGACTGTAGACTGAAAATTCCCTTAGATGTTTTAAGTAACAAAATGAATGATTGAAAAACACTTTTAAATGTGCTTTCTTGGCTCTGCATTTATGTGAGTATATTTCTTCAGTTATTTAACAGGAATCAAGATACTCTATCCTGGGTGTAGGTGATTAGTATATCGTGATTTTTGCTTTCCATATCATAATATCACACTCTCACAGATTGCAGAGGTTATTCCAGACTCTTTTCTTTTGCCACCCCCTGCAAAAATTACCTTGAGCATCAGGAAATAATTTACTTTAAGGGAGAATAACTGTTTCCCACTGAGGAGCTTTGGGCAATTCTGTGAACAATAAAACTGACCAATGTGGAACCTATTTCTTTGTCTTTTAATTCCAGAATATCACAGACTTCCTCAAAATGACCACTTTGCTATGGAAATTTTCTTTTTTGTGAATTGCATACTTTGAGTTTTCCTTAATGCTTCTGCAGACCTTGGATGAAACATTTGCAGTCAGATGTGAATGTTAGTGCTCTTGGAGGGACACATTAGTGACAAATCAGAACTTGAGAGATACTTCAGCTGCATAATATTGCTTGTGTTAGTGACCATCCCGATTTGAGCATTTTGCAGATGGATAGATGGATATGGATGTTAGGAGCGCTCAGGTCTTCACTGTGAAACTTGATTTATTGCTTCCTTGTGGGAAGGCTACAGAACAAAGGCTTGGGTTGAGGAGAGAGTCTCCTTTGTGAACTCTATGCTGGCTGTGGGTAAAGACCTCACTGATCCCATGCTTTTGGAGGTCAGCAGGGGTCCTTGGAGAAATCTGCAGAATTTTGGCTTTACAAATTGAATGCAGCTCTTCAGAAGTCAGCTGGGATGGGATGACCACATTGAGGTGTGCCCACCCTGCTCATTGGCCTAGTTTAAGCTAGGGATCAAGGGATGAGCTGAAAAAAGTTCTTGAATGAGGTGCAGCATCTTTTGGCTTCCTTGAGGGTCAGCAGCCAGTAACGTGTGTCCTCTATTGGTCACCCCACATGATGGGAAATAAGCCATCAGCAGCACCTTCCTGCAGAGTCAGCGTGTCCCACGCTCCTGGTGACACCCTGTCTGTACACTGTCGCACAGCTGGGAAGTTACAGACCTGTAACTAGTGTGGGCTTTGTCTCTGTGTGGGCAGATGGTCAGGTATCGCATTGCATGTTAAAGTGGTGCTGCCTTGTGCTTGTGTGAATAAAATCCTGAAGCTGCATGCTGCTGAGAGCTTCGCCCCTGTTCATGGACGTACCTGGTGTATGCTCTGGATTAGCTGGGACAGCCAACTCATTGGCTACTCTTTTCTTTTTCCTTTCTTGGAAATGCTATTTCTCACTGCTTCCCTGCTTACATTTGTTCTCTTCTTCTGTATCTGCCACTATGTCTGTGTTAGGGACATGTGACAGTGAAGAAACCACCAGATACTTTTAAAGCTTTAGGTGGAAGACAAAGATAATTGTACAGTTATAGTATTAAATCAAAGGAATTGGAGAGAGAGAGTTTGAGACTGAAAATAGCTAGTGGGAACTGGAGAAATCACTTGATTCAGAGTATTGTAACTCATAAAACCCTCTTGAGCTGCCTATTTCCTGATCTTGCATTTCAGCTTTTTCCCTTGCATCGCTTCTGGAGAGTGTGCTGTTTCCCTGACAGGCACACATGTTTAGCTGTTCCCCAAAACAAGAATGAAAGAGGGAGCTTTTTGTCTGAGGGAAGTGCATCCCACAGTGTTTGGTAGCCAACTGGGTGTGCTCTGGTGGGCACCCAGGACATGGCAACTGCATGGGTGATGTTTGAAATGAGGAGGGTGTCATGCCTAAGGACCGCTGCAGTTCTTGTTCACAGCTTCAGGCTTACAGCGGATGCCAAGGCTTGTCTGAGGGGTCTTTCATAAGGGAGTGCCAAATTTATGTTGGCCCAGCCTTCTGCAGGGGCCCAAGTTTATAATAAATGTCTTCCAGAAATGCAGCAGTTATTCTGAGCAACTTGAAAAAATGTATTCTGAATTGTTACACTTTTGCCATCTGTGGTTTTGCTTACTGAAGCAATTCCAGTGTTGTCTACTCAAGGTCACTGGGGTTTTGTTTTTCATTTTTGTTCTGTAGCTTTCTATATTGTTTCCCCGTCTTGCGCTGAATGGAAGTCAATACCACATAACAAGATTAATTTTTTTATATTTTCCTTCCCAGAAACAGAGATCAGAGAAAATTTTTCCGTGTGAATCTGTGGTGAGTTTGTTGCCCTGTGGAAAGCCCCACCATGGCTCTGCAGAGGCTGTGGCCGTTGCTGGGCAGGGCCACGATTCAGCTGTAAGCAGCCAGGGACCCCCTGGGAATGAGTGGCTGAGGGGCTGCCACTCCTCCTGCTACCCCAGGGTGTGGGCTCTGCCCGTGGGAGAGCAGCGTGGTGGTGACCTGTAAGCTGGGCCAGTGCTTGGTGGCCAGTGAGCCAAGCAGGGTCTGGGGATGCTGTGGAGCTGGGCGAGGCGAGGGGAGCAGGCAAGGAGCTTTGCAGGGTTGGAGGAGACTGGGGGGCAGTGCTTGTGGTGGAGGATGGCAAGTGGTAGTGCTGATCCCCAGGGAATGGATTTAAGATTTTAATGCACTTAGCCAGTGTTTTATTTGTGATGTGGAATGGTGTTGCCTTAGTTGTGGATCAGCAGAGCTGGGTACTGGAGTGAATCGCCGTGCTTGTGTCTAGTTGTCATCTTGGGCAGCAGCGGGAGCAGTGTGGGAGGGCAGAATGCCATTTGCTGTGCTGTGGGATTCCCTGGTCAGGAGCTGGCCTCTGCCAGCCTTTTGTTACCATTATAGCAGTGATGAGAGGGACAAGGTGGCACCATCTGAACCTGCTTCTCCCCTGGCAGCTGTGAGCTGCCCTGGTCCTGCATTTTTCAACGTGTTGAGACATGGACCACTGGGAATCGCTGTGCTGAGGCTGCAGAGCAGTGGGGGAGCTGTTGCCCCAATTCATGGTCTCCTGTGCTGCGGCAAGTTCTGCCTCTCCTTGTTAAATGGTGCCATGGCTCCAAGAGCAAGGGGTTTGATGCTGCAGCTTTGGGGATCGAAAAGTGTGTAGGAGGGCTCCAATTCCAACCATGAACCGGCAGCAGACAGGGCGAGCATTCAGCCTCTAGTAGAGATAACATAGCCAGGAGCAGGGGCTGAGACACCTGAGTAAGCTTAAGCCTTAAAGATGTTTGTAAAGAACAAGTATGCTTGGCTGTCTGATTTGTCCTTGTCATGTTCAATGTGAGTTTAATTTTAGTTATTAATAGTACATCAGATGGTACTTTATTGGGAGCTTTAACAACTTGTTCTGGAAAATGATGCAATATTCCTGTGTTTTTTTGTTTCTTCCTCCCCAAAATGAGATGCAGTTGTTCTAACAGCCTCTGGCAATTTGGAGAGGAACATGCAGGTGTAGTTTGCTTTGCACATGTTCCTGCTGTGTGCAGGGGTTGTTTACTGCTCAGCTGAACAAATTGCCAAGTGTCCTTCTGGATGTTTCGAACTGTTTAGCAGAGAAATCAGAAATTATGTTGCTAGGACTTTTGCTTTTCACTACATGTGAACTCAAACAAATAGTTTGTGAAGGGTCAGTGCCCGCTGTTCCCACAGAAGCTTGGAGGAAAATCCCTTCTGGCGTTATTTCTGCAGAGGTCTGTGTTGTTTCCTACTGTGATCAAGATGAAGGACTCTCCTAAGTGCTTATATATTTGCTAATAATCAGTCTCCATAATAGAGGTCTGCAGACTTTTTTTTCCTTTCATATCTGATGTGGTTGAACTGTTTACTTCAGGGTATTTTTATCTTCCCATTACTATTCCTTTTTTTTTTTTTTTTTTTTTTTAAGTGAAGAAATGCCAGTTTTTGAGAGGTTAGGTGCAAATAAATGATACCACATTTCAGAGCAGGAGCAATACCTGGTTACACGGTTTTGCACATAAATTGGGTACTTTTCCTTCTCTTCTGCAACCCTCTGCATTTGGAATGATTGGACTGAGGTGCCTTCTGTGCTAATTACCTTGAATTTCCCCTTGTTGACCCAGACCTCCAGCAGTTTCAAAGGGACTTTCAGCTCTGTGGCAAAATGTGGTTGTAGGTGCAAATAGTGCCACAGGGCTGTGTTGACAGGCAAATGCTCATCATTGTATCAGCTACAAAGCTTTTAATGCTGTTGAAAGAGAAAAAGAAGCATTTTTGGAACCACTGTTGTGCAGAAATACTGAGTGAGGCCAAGGCTGCATGGTGGCTTTTGCCCTGCCAGAAGGTGGGGGAGCAGAGCTGAGAAAGGGGAGGTGCTGGCTGCTCCCAAGGAAGGCGCTCTCCTGTCCTGAAGAGCTCGTGCAGCAGCTGTCATGTTATGGGGGCTATGAGGTGAAGGAATGTCTATTCTCTGTTAAAGTTTTTATTTCTTCAGTTTTGCTAGGCTGTGTCTTCACTTAGCTGGAGAAAAAGAAATTGAGCGTTGTGGTGCTGCAGGCTGGCTCACTGGTGCTGCCCTCAGGTCTTGAAGATGTAGGAGTGTAGCTGTTAGATAGCTGAGGGGATGTGCTGTGCATTCTAGTACCGGGGTCTCAAGGAATAGCAACACATCAATTAAAGTGCTGAAAAAGAGTCTTACCCTTTGTTATTGTTTTGCCATCATCCCCCACCCAAATATGGTTGAAATAGCAGGAGGCAGCAGGTGGGGGTGAACGTATTTGCTGTGTGGGGCTGCTGCTTCTGAAATAGCAGGTTTTCATGAATTCATTTCATTGTTACAAGTTGCTTTTTAATTTAGTTCTGAAAAATCATTCTGAGTATGTAAGATGGAAGCTAGACCAAATCACTGACAGGCTGTGGTAATTTAGAAACTTTTCAGGGAAACTTCCAAATTTCTCAGGATTTTCTAAGGGTTTTTTGGTTGTTGTTTTGTTGGGTTTTTTTTCCTTTGTGTTTTGTTTTTTTTTTTTTTTTAAATGAGCCTTCTTTGAATTTGTGTTAGTCTTCCATAAGGAAATTGTTTATGGAGGATGAGTAGACAGGCAATTTGCAATAGCAAAGTTTTTTTACTATTTCCGTAGTGAAGATATTTTAAAAATAGAGATTGTGTGTCTTATTTGCTATGTCTTACATATAAATCTGTCTGCATATCACATATACTCTGCAGCTGTGGACAGATGCTGAAAACATAAACTGGTAATTAATAGATTGTCACTGGGAAGGGCTTTATGTACTGGAAGTGCAGAAGATGGAATGAAAAAGTTGTGTTGATTCAAAGTGATGATCTTAAATTACCGTATGAGCTGTTTTTTTAGAAAGCTTTAGAAAGTTAATTGCATGTGTGAGTGCAGTGGTGATTTTTTTTTTTTCTTGGTATGGTAGATGGACTGTAGGTTTTGGCCTTGTAATATATTTGCTGACTTCCAGCTGTTAAATATTTATGGCAGTATTCCAGAAATTTTCCATTACGAACATGTGAAACCTTAAAGCGTATTATAATCTACAATCTTGGTAAGCTTTTTCAACACGAGACAATTTGAAGATCATACTATCTGCAAATGTTGTGCGCTTTTTTTTTTTTTTTTACAAGGTAACACCCAAAGTTATTCTGGTTGAACATCGTTCAGAGAAAAATCAATTTTCTCTTTTCTGTTTTGCAGTTATTTTAACCATTTCCTCTACATAGTTACCTATATGTTTATATTCCACTATCCACAACTGAAAGTATGGGTTTGTTGCCCCAGGAACATGTAGTAAGGGACTCCAAGGCTCAGTAGTTGAGAGCGTAAATAAAATACAGTGATGGCACTTTGTAAAACGGGACGGGCAGAGACACATTAAATGACTTGCTTGAAATCACACTGTCAGTATGACAGATTTCAGTTTAGGAGAGTGGCATTTTACAGCATCTGCTGATTCATTTATTCCTTAGTTAAATGGACATACTGATGTGTCGGTATCAGTCAGGATACTATTTGCAAGGAAAGGGAGAAAACAATTCAAATAAACTCTTGTGAGTGCAACTACAGTATGTGTTTAGAGGATGTTCCAGCCGCAGCCTGAAGAGATTAATCTATGAGAAGCTGTGCAGTTGTTGTGCTGACCTAATCAGTAAATCCAATGTGTCTGTTGATCCCCAGTGATGATAGGGCAGATGATCCATTTGTAATCCCTTGACATCCATAACTCCTTTAATAACTGCACTAAAACATCCATGTTATATTGCAGAGACAGCCAGTGGGACTTGTCCTCATGTAGGTGTTGGAACTGGGGCGGGAGCCAGGGTCTGCAGGATCAGCCTCTCACTGTCTTGAAGTACTTGAAAACAATCTATGGGAGAAATAAGCCCATAATGTGAGTAGAAGTGTGGTCTGAATCTTTGAAATAAACCAACTGAAGTTGGTTATTCTGCTATGGAAATCCAGTGGGAGTCATTGGATGCAAGGTCAACTGGCTTGAAGGGTCTGTTACTGTGTTTAGTCATAGCAGACACCCTGTTGGAAACTCTATCGGATATGATGAGTGTGACAGAAAAGCGTGGATATTGCTTTAGAGGTGAAGAGTTCTAGAGGATTTGTTAAATTTATTTTAGGGGTGAGAGAGGTCTATAGTAAGAACACAAGATAATAACTAAACAGGAGTAAAATAAAGTTAATATTCAGATGGAAAAAATATCATGCAGCTTAATTGGGAAGAGAATGATACAATTCTGTGGGACTTGATAATTAAACCCTTGCTGTTGTGGAATTTAAAGAGCCCCCACATCTTTGAAAATGCTGTACCAGGGATACAAGTCCTATCACATTTATTAGAATGCTTCAAAAGTAACATGGAGAAGTGTTATTTTCTCTCTTCTTTTAAGCAAGAAAGAAATTTCTGCCCTGGGGTGCTTCTGCTAGACCTGAAAATAGCATCAAAGAAATGCCAATGACAGAGGTTTTATTCTTAATTTCCAAGCAGGAGTGTTTGTTCTCAGAGACTTCCTAGACCGTTTGGATGAAGAGCAATGTCTCCAGATGGCCACGGTCATTTGTTCAAGGTCTGGAAAACAAATTATCTTTCTTGAATATTCCAGCTATATTGTGCATGTATTAATCAGATTAAGAGGTAGCACCTTGTTTGGGTCCTTTATTTCCCTTCACATGTTTCTTAGAATGGACCAAAGCCTGGTTTACCTGTTCAGCTCTTCTCATCGTTGATCTCTGCCACTGATGCTGCTGTTACTCTCCCCCTCAAAACAGCTGTTTTTACTTTCCTTCTGTTAGTCCACTTTGACCATTTTAGCCTTTCATACAAAGCTCTTGGGGCTTTTATTCACTCTCTAAGGAACTTTAAATATCCTGCAATGTCTTATGCAGGTCATGTATTAAAATTCAGATTAGGAAATGAATATATTTTGCTATTTTATTTCACCTATCATTAAGCTTTAATTTTACTTTCTGCTGTCTTGTTATGGTTGATATACCCTTCCAAACAGTTTCTTCTGCTCTTAAAGCTCATTTAAAGTCAGATAATTTTTTTTTTTCTCCCAAAAAGAAATATTGACACCATCTTAAAAGTATGGTATTTATGTATGAATACCATATTTATACCAGTAATATGAAGATATATTGGCTGGCAAAAAGTATATGTTTAACCTAAGGGATATAGCTTTATTTCCTTTTTTGCTCAGTTTTCCAAGTGGAACATACTAACTAGCTACTGGCTCAACATGAAATATATACATGTGACATTCAACATTAGAGCTGGGTGAATTACTTGTGGTGAAAGACTTATTTATTTGCTCTAGGGAGTCTAAGATTCAGAAGGAAAGTGGAAAGACGGTGAAATCTCTAACTAAAAAAAGACAAGTCCCATTTTTGAGCCTGTATATCTGGTTGAGAAATAAATTCAATCTCTGCTATAATCTAATATCCTTTATCTATGGGACTCCATTTGGAGAATAAAAGGCAGTTACAGATCAGCAGGGAGGAATTGTGGGCACAAGAACTTCATTAAAAAGAAATGCTTGCAACTTTTCCTTTGCTGCTTTCTGTAAACATAAGCAGAGCAGTTGTCTGAAGGAAGATAGCCACTCATAATGTATTCTTGACTAAACATTATTAATTCCTTTCCAATCTAATAGGAATCCTGAAAAAACTTGTAAATTACAAAATTGCCTATATTACAGAAATTAGGATGAGACTGAGAATGGAAATGTGTGATATAGAAATATCTAGATGGAAAACAGAACAAATGCAAGAAGTCTGCTACTTCTCTGCACAAAGGAAGCTGAGAAGGTTCACAGGCACTTGCACTTGGAATTCATTTTTAGAAATAGCTTTCTGCTTTTTCTTCATGTGCTTGTCTGTCCAGCTATAATTATCCATCCTCCTTTTTCTCCAATTACATGCTGTATAATGTTTAGAAGCTATTCCAAGAAGCAGCTTATTCCTGTGTGACAAGATTTAATTAAACTTTCACTGAAATAATTAGTGAGGGTATCTCAAAAGGCTGTTAAAAATCAATGCAGTACTGAGGACCGAATAGAGTTAACACTGTCATCAAAGATCAAAGTCACCAAAGAACGTGACTGAAAATTAAACCCCCAGCAACAGTCTAATGAAGAAGCATACTGAAGCAGTTGTGATTTTCTGCCTCTTGGGTCCTACCTACAAATTGATTTGACATGGAAAATTTCCCTCAGGAAGCTTAAAAATGGTAAATTTCCATTAATTACATAGCAAAGAATGTTCTTTCTATAATTTATAATCCATTAGGATTTTTTTTTTGGTTGCCTCTTCCATTATCTATGTTTTCTGCTTTGCCAATGGAGATTGGCTAGAGGTTGGTTTGGGTGGTTGCGTTTCTTGTTGCATCATGTAGCTTGAGGCACGGAAAAGGAGCTGAGGAGGGTTAAGTGCCTAAAGCATGAGATTCCTCAGGCACACCAGAAATCCCAGCCTGGAGGCATGTTCTTAAGTATCTTAAGTATCTCGGATCTTAGAAGGCCAAGACAGCAGCCTTTCCCAGTAATGTGTAGTCTACCGTTTACTTCAAGTAGGATGTTCTTATCCCTTTGTGGGGAAGTAATTTGTATTATGAACCAAATCGTAGGCCTAGGGCCAACGCCTGTGTAAATTTAATCAACAATTGGTTTCTGTAGGAGCTAGATCAAGCTTATCCAGCAACGCAGAGTGCAATGCAATTATTTTTCTTGCACTAGTTGTGTATTGCACAGAGTGCACAGAGCTGCTCGGGGCCGGGGGGTGGGGGTGCAGCTGTGAGCAGTCAGGATCCTCAGAGCCACGGAAGTGAGTGGGGTGCACTTTGCCTTGCCCTGTGCCCTGGACTGGAGAGGTTGCTTCAGTGAAGATAACTTCGCAGAAGGAAATATTCAAATTCTTCTTGTCTTGTTTGCATTATGGATCATTTCCTCTCAGGCGTTGATGTTTTATGGTTCCCTCTTTTTAAGCATCATAATCTGCAGTTAGCTTCTGAAGTTCACAGATATACAACAGTGCCTAAGCCGTAAGCTTGGCAGGATTTTAAACTGGCCTTTTATACATTGTAGAATCATAGACTGGTTTGGGTTGGAAGGGACCTTAAAGATCACCTAGTTCCAACCCCCTGCCATGGGCAGGGACACCTTCCACTAGCCCAGGTTGCTCAAAGCCCCGTCCAACCTGGCCTTGAACACTGCCAGGGAGGGGGCAGCCACAGCTTCTCTCGGCAACCTGTGCCAGTGTCTCACCACCCTCACAGGGAAGAATTTCTTCCTTATGTCTCATTGCAATTTACCCTCTTTCAGTTTAAAACCATTACCCCTGGTCCTATCCCTACACTCCCTGATCAAGTGTCCCTCCCCGCTTTCCTGTAGCCCCTTTAAGTACTGGAAGGACACTGTAAGGTCTCCCCAGAGCCTTCTCTTCCCCACGCTGAACACCCCCAACTCTCTCAACCTGTCCTTATAGGAGTGCTAAGACTCTTTAGAACTACAATATCAAGTGTGGAAAACATGAGTTTGACAGATGATGAGAATGCTACAGCTTCAGGGCACAAGACAACAGTGCACAATGGTTGATGAGGGAGGACTTTCCTACAGGTGGGAAAACGTGACTGCCTGTCACTGGCTGCCCTGCCTAGACCCTTTGAAACAGCTGGAGTGGTTCAGTGTGAGGCAGGATCCTGAGCTAGCCTGGCTGGCCAGCGGATATTTCTGGTAAGATCATCTCTGATGTTATGACCTCTTTGTTCCAGTGGTATGTTCAGTCTGTTGTGCTCCTGTGTCAGGAGGAGGCTGGGATGATCACTGAATTTCTACAGTATTTATAACTGGACTCTGCTGATTTACATTGCCTGATGCTAAGGAGTGCATCCCTGGGTAGAAGCAAGATTAAAATATCAAGAGCTGCAATGAGGGGAAGGAATTTAGTGGATATGTGTTATGCGTAGCAGGTTTGTCATCTCTTTTGAGCTGTGCTGTGCTTGGGTTGAACTGTGAAGATCTGAATAATTTATTCAGAAAGTTATGCTAACTCTGTATGGCACTGAAACACTGAACATTAGTAAATAATTAATAAAAACATTTCTTCTGCAGCCATGTCCTTGCATGAATCACTCAAGCTTTGCTGAATATGCTGAGCAGTCAGATGCAATATTCTGTGCCTGCAGCATCAGGATTCCTTCAGTGTTTCTGTTCTGCAGAAAAAGAATTCCTTTAAGGCCTCTTTAAGAATTTCAGCTAAATAATTAAAATCAGGAACAATAAGCTATGTTTGTGATATGTAGATAAGTCTGTAGATATATGTGTTTATATATACATAAAGATATAGACAAATAAAATTGAGGCCAAACTGTAAGCAGTAGGAGAAGAGCTGGGACTCAGTAGCGTCAAGTACAGTCAAGTAGATGTGATAGAAAGTTACTGCAATCTAATAATGCGTATTTCTCCAGTGACAGCACCTCCAAAGCAAGTCAGTGTTGAAAAACTGCTAGAAGACTGGGTTTGGGTTTTAATTTTGAAGTGGGGATTCAACGGCAAAAATTTAAGCTTAAAAATAAATGTTGTAGCAGATTACAGTATCAACCAAAATTACTGCTTTCGATGGGGGTGATTCTGTTCGCCTGCTGCAAGGGCACAGGTCTGCTTGCAGCAGCAGGGAATGAACCTTTTCCAGAGCAGAGTAAGATCTTTTCCTGTAGAGCAGAATTCAGTGTGATCTTTATAGTATCCTCAGTCTGTTTTGAGCATGATATTTCTGGACATGATTCTTTGGTTCACTTTCACTTCCATTTCTGTTTTTCTTAAGCATACTTTAAAAAGCCAAGAATACATGTTGTTAATTACAGTGTTAAATATCATCGTCCTTTTTTACACCCTTATAAATACTATTGACAAAGACAACCCCCTTTTTATAATAAAGGATAGTAAGTAGACGGCTTGAGCCTCTATAAATTATCATGTGTGTCATGCTGTTCCAGTGATTACATTTTAAAGTGCTCTTTCTTCCATGTATGTACAAAGGTAAGTCAAAGCATTGACTGATGAAATAAGTATTCAGCACAACTCTCATGCAATATAGGAGTGGCAATAGAAACAAGAATTGCTTGTTTTTGAAGGTGAAAACCTGATCCTGTTAAAAAGCCTTTACTGCTGAGAATCCTCACCCACATTCATAAGTTTCATTGTATTCAAGTTGGGGAGGCTGTGGTGTGTGCTCTTTTTCTCTGTCCCACAGGAATGAGATATATTTTTGAAATCAACATTTCAAATATATATCTGAACTAATCCCACTTAATATACCTTATAGCTATAATAAAGTCTTATTTTAAGTATAGTCAGTTCTTTAGATATTTTTACTTTTATACACTTAGAATGATTATTTTATAGTCTGATTCATCTGCAGCCTTGGGAAGGAAAATAAGCCCCTTGAAGTTATTTGGCCTAATTCACTATTTTCAAAATTAATATTCAAGAAGAAATGTTATTGTTTGATTTCCAAATAGTTGATATGCATTCTCACAGGTGTCTAACACATTGTCTTCTCACTTAATGCTCTACATGTGTAGTAATTGCTGTGCAGTTGAAGACTTTTCCCTTCTATGAATCCAAAGTACTTTGGATTTTTTTTTTTTTTCCTGCTGAAATATTTAGGTATAGGATCTAAAATGGGTCTTCTGACAGTAATAATTAGACAGGGTGGAGACCTGTGATTTACAGGGTAATGAAAATTATATCTCCCTAAATGATGGAGGGAAAAGAAGATCTAAAAAAAAATTCAGATTTTTGTTCTCTTACCTATAATATGGAAGAAAAATGTGGGAGAATGTTGCAATCACCACCGTAATCATACTTAACTGATATAAGGTTACCCACAGTGTAGCTGCTCTTTCATTAGGGTTTATGCATATAACAAAAGCATTTTCCTAAATGTCCCTTGGATAATTAAGTGAATGTCTTTGCCATAGTAGGCTTTGAATAACAATAATGTTCTGAGAGGTTATCATCACTCGGAGCAACCATAATCATCATCTTCAGACAATGAAAATATACTTAACCAGCAAACCGTGCCACTCTCTGCGAATAAGAAAGGGAGGTGGCACATGGGCATTTTATCAGGCTGGATGAATAACTAAATATTTACAACGAACTTCTCCCTTTACAGTGCTGAGGGTTGAGGACTGCTTATGAAGTCAAGGGGCGGTGAGGTTAGTGAACAGCAACTGCATGCAGTGCCTGGAGTGAACTTGGGTTTCCTGGGCGATGCTGTTCTGTCATTACTCTATGTAGTGCTCATTTGTAATGAATATTCTTATGTAGGGAATATTCTTAGGGCAGTTAACAGCTACATGCGGAAGGGCTTGAAGTACAGGACCTGTGATAAAGTGTACACAGTGGTTTGAACTGAGTTAACCTCAGGGTGATGGCCTGGAGCACCCACGAATACCCCATTTGCTTTGAACTGAGTGGCTCCATTACAGAACTAGGGTCCAAAAGACATTGTGTCAATATATAAGAAAATTGATATATGTAGTGCAGAAAAGGGAATGTTAAAAGCAGTACTACTGTACAGAGCAAAAAGATGCAATTTTCCTGAGTGTCTGTGACAATACAACCTGTTCCTTGTAAGTTCTTAACAACTTTGGAGATGAGGAGGGTGGAAGTTTAGCTCACTTGTAAAGATCTTGAGAGATCCCTACACATTCTAGAAAATGCTTGCCCTGAGCGTGACGTGTCCTCGCAGTCTGGGAGATGATGGAACGTTCCTCCACAGCAGAGCTAAGAGATCTCATTTGGTTTCCTACCTTCTCCCTTGGGTCATCTCTGCCTTATGGTGAGCTGAGCTGGCAGAAGATTACCCCACTCTTTTCTCTCTCCTTCACCCTCCCCAAATTTTTCTGCAGCCTAGTGTGCTGGACCCCCATCACCCACAAGAGAGTGAGGGAAGGTGCCAGAGCATGCCTGGGGGTGGGGATGGGGACAGGACCACCTCCAACAAGTTCCTAGAATAGTTTAGGCTTTTCCAAGCAGTCATCTAGAAATATCCTAGTGGGTGAACCAGTGGACAGATTGATTTGTGGTATTAATAAGAAGAGAGTTCAAAAAATATTGATGGTAGGAACGAACTTGACCTGACCCAGACAGAAGGAGGAGTCATGGGAACAGCAGGGAAAGACACATTCAATAAACAAAAGACCAAGGCAGCAGCAAAGGGCTTAGCACCTGAGATGTGTTTCCTCAAGCGAATTTGAAATACCATATATTTGAAGTATCAGTATCATAAATACCCAGGTGTGTGAAGGTATCTGTCTTTAAAGATGCTGAGATTAAAACCCAGAAGAGCAGAAGGAAGCGGATGGCTTTTCATCGTGATGGAAGATACAAATGGACAAAGGCAGGACCAAGCCTATTACAGAATACAAGAGTGAGCCTGCATATCTGTATGAGAAAGCCTGTCAAGGCTGCAGGTGTTATCATAATTCCTCTCAAATACAAATGTCAACAAATTTAAAATTAGTATTTAATAAATCATCAACACCCTGCGAAGCTCTGGACACTTACCTGGCCATTTTTAAAGAGGTAGGTACCCTGAGTCAAACAGCTCTGCTTAGGTAGGAGTACAGGTGTAGGGTTTAACACAGGATGGGAAGGATATTGGTGGAGGAAGGATAAAAGAGTTGTTTCTTCCCAAAAAAAGGATGAGAATTACTGGATCGGGAGATTAGCAGAAGTAAATATTTGCCCCTAAATTCACCTTGGCTCAGTTGCTGAGGAGTCACATTGTATTAGAGGGAATTGTGAACACAGGAGTTTTTCCCCTATGACTGTAAGTTTAAATTTGCAATTACAGTTCTGGTTTAGAAGCCATCTTGTTGGAAAAACTGGAAAAAATTCACATGCATAAAATAAATGTGCAGTCACAGTGAAGAGACAATCCTGTGTCACAGTATTCTTGTAAAGAGATATAAAATCTATTCTTCTCTGGTTGGGGGAACACTGGACTTTGACAGTTGTATTTGCATGGCCACAGCTTGATTTTCCTTTGTCTTATGTCCTGTGTGGAGCACTAAACTATGAGCTTATGCAGATGTTTTCCACATCTTAGTGCCAACGTTACACATTAAGCATGAGTTGATCTACCATCCTGCTGCTGTCCAGCCTTCTCCCTTGGGTTGGATCTGACAGCAGGACCTTTTGCTGAGCTGATTCAGCTGGCTAATATGGCAGAAGACATTGAGTTTTGTAGCCAGATTCTAGTGGTTCCATGAGTTGAATCAGCTCTGCATGGGGCCCCTATCAGTGCCAGAGCTGGAGCAATGGGGTGGGAGGAAGAGGAGACCTGTACTGGGGCAAGAAGAGAAGCAGTGGGACCTCCCTGCTAGCACTGGTGAGCTATTTAGGCTGATACTGCCGGGAGAGCTTCTCATCCCTGTGCTGGAACCTTTTGAGGTGAGCTAAATCAACAGCTGTTCAACGACCACTTTTAGGGTGACCAATATAAGCTTACACTATTTTTGCTTCAATTCTGAAAGAAAAGTTCTCTTTGCTGTAAGGAAGCTTTTTCCTGTTTCCACTTCAATATTGTAATATAGATATGGGGTATAGGGTAAGAAGGGAAATGTTCTATTTCGCTTCTCATAATGTGATTATATTTCGACATTTGAATGACTTCTTAACAGAATATTGTCTTTCTTAAGATTCTCCTATTTAATAAAATTGATAGAGTAATGTTAGTAGGACTTGTTTGTGATGACAATTTACTAAACAGCATTATAATTGCATGATAGTATCTATAGCGATTGATATTACTGCTTTACCTGAGGATATTGTTGGTGATGTGCAGTCTTGTTATTGGCTTTGTTTCTCCAGAGAGCTTTAAATTTGGCTGAAGCTCTGTTTATTTTGCCACTTAAATGCTTTTCCCCAAACACTTGCTTCCCTGACAATTGTTCTTAGTCATATCCGTCATCTAAGGATTTTAGAACATTTGAAGTTAAATCTCCCAGTGATTTTCCTTGCTTGTTCTTTATCTTTTTTTCTCTTTGAAGCTGTTGCTATCAATACTGATTTTAGTATCTGTCAATTTAATTTGTTTGCTGCAAGTACCTTACATAATAGCTTACCATAGTGTAAATGGAATGATTTGTTACATTTTTATACTGCTAGAAGTCTACCTGTCTGGAACCACAAGTCTGATTAATATTGTTTGTTAAACTAGTGTCTTTATGACATAAAGCAAAGAGGCACTAGAAAATGCAAGAGCTTAGTAAGCAGTGCTCCAGGCAAGAGATAATGGTGCATGCACTGGAGGAGGGGAAAGTCTCCGAGGGAATATACAGGCAGATCAGGTCACTGAAGTCAGAATAAGTATTCGTCAGTGCACTTCCAGCTTACAGTGCTTCTGACAGGAACACGCTTGTGATTATGTCTCCAATTCAATCCAGTTTGCAAACCGTTAAGGTGCGGGACATAGACTGTGGGATGCCTGAAGGCACTGGGATGAAAACCAGAATAAGCTCTGACCATAATACATCAGTATTTGGGATTTTTGCGTAAAGTGCCCAGGTTGGACATGTAATACAGCATATGTCTAAGCAGTCTGTGGCTGATGAAAGAGCCTGTGCATGTTAGAAATAAGTGGGTTAATTTTTAAAAGATTGAAGGTTGAGACAGCAGATGAAGCCAAAATATGATAAATTTATACCTCCTTTCAAAATTTAGTCATAGGAAAAATATAAATCTTGGTGGATAAGTTAAAGATGAATTAAGGCTGTTGTCAGTTGCTCGGTGAGACTGTGCTCCTAGACCAGCTGCTGCTGAAGAGGATTCATTTGCTTTTCATACCTCTGGAGTGAATCTTTTCACGTGCTCTCGATAGCTGCTCTTTGAAAGATTTCTTCAGAACCCATATGCCATTGTGCCTGTTGATTGCAGAGATGGTGGAGGGAGGTTGCAGGGAAGGTGGCAGCCCTGTTTTAGCAAACCAAACTTAATTTTTTTTTTTATTAGTAAAATGTGTATCAGTATGACTAATGATCCAAAGAGAGAGAACAAGGTGATTCTGTTATCGTTCCTTGACCATCTTTCTGCAAATTCAGTCATTCCTTTTTTCTCCCCTCCAGCAGTCTTTAGGTCATTCCAAGAGGGGAAAATATCCGCAGGTGAAAAGTGAGACTTCTCAATATTTGGCAGCCCAGATAGCAAACATCTGTAGGCAAAAGTAAAAGATACATTTTAAAGTTGCCATAGGAACTATTTATTCAAAAATGCAGTGTGAGTCTTTTGATTTGTTTTAAAGGGCTTCAGAGGAGTTAATATTTTGGAGGGGTCATCATTGCCAAGTTCTTGATCAGTTAATCTTCTGTCCTGTTGGAACAAAAAGGAAGTTTATCTTAATGAAAAAGTCTGTTTTGTGAGAAGATTATATTTTACTACCACCTGGAGATGGGAACAAGGAGAAGGAAGCCATTAGCACTCCAGGACAGGGGGCATAGGGCATCTGGAGACAGTTGGTATCTAAAAATATAATTTTGAGAGATGAGATACTGGGCTCACGGCAGTATAGAAAAGGAAATACGGGGTACCTGAGGAACTGTACATGGTAGGAGGCTATGTGTCTTGGCAGTGTCATGTAAAAGTGGGGGAGAATGTGCTGTCGCAAACTTGGAGAAGTAGATGGGGTAGAAAGTGAGATTGTAATTTTTTTCAATTTTGTGGAATGACATGAATGAAATCTACAGGCTGTTCCTCATTTTCATGAACTAGTTTATCCTTTCACGGCAATAATTCTTTTAGAAGTGCTCCGCTTGGAGAGCCCCATTTCCAGTATGCAATGGAAACTGTAAAGTAAAGCTAAGGGGAAGTGCCATGCTGGCCATGTCTAATGTTTGCTTGACATCAGTGATAAAGAGCCAGAAATCTGTGTTTATGCATGAAAATTGCCCTTATGGCTTTGGTTACTTAAAAAGAAGTATTCTTCAAAATAGCCTAAAAAGTCCCTTTCCCAGGACTCTGTGGAGGATGTGTTGTAGCCTGGTACAGGAGATCCAAACCCATAGAGCATAGCACGTTGTGTCCTAATTGAAAAATGGAGCTTTGTAAAAATGTCTTTCGAAGCAATGTGGAATTTGCTGGTTGCCTTCTATTTGCTTCTAAGTTCTTCAATTGTTTAAAAACCACCTCTAAAACAACAGTGTCATTTACTTGGCAATTTGTCTTTTTATTCCTGATAATAAGTATGTTGGATACAAAAATAGCCATTCTACTTGTGATAGCTGAATTTCACACAAAGAGTTTGGCAGATCTCCAGGTAAAATATTACAGAGCAGCTCAAGCAGGCATTAGTAGTTGTTGCTTATACACTTTGTGCTTTGAAGTCTCTGTATTGCTTCTGACGTCTTAAAAAATAACAAGCTATTTTTCCCCTAAAACACAATTTAAAGTATGTCTGAATTGAATATTGCATTATTTTGTATGGGGGTATATCTTCTGGAACAACAAAGACTAAATATAGTTCAAGAAAGTTTTAATGTGTTTGCAGAAGGAGAACACCCCCTATCCCTGCAGTGGTTTGCATTGCACTGGTTTAGCTCGGTGAAGACACAGACGAACTGTCTAGTTTCAGTTTGAAAGGGAAGGATTGGATTTGCACTTCATTTTCTCCAGGTGGAGTTGTGTCTGTGCAAAACCCATGTGGGTCTGTTACTGAGGATTCAAGAGTCCAAAGCTGAGAGACTTGTGCTGCATTTTCCAGAGTGAAAACCTGGTCATTGACTGAATCAATGAAAAAGTTCTTACCTCAGTCTCATCCCAAGCTTTCTGTGGTCAAAGGAGTGAGCTCTGTTCACATAAATCAATTTGTCTAAAAGTGCATGGTCTTAAGCAAGCAAGAACCTGTCTTGTGGCTTCAGTGGGACGAGCCATGTATTTAAGAGTTACTCGGGTGTCAGAGAGGCTGGTAATCTGTTAATTGGAATTTCAGTCTTTTGGTTTTTTGAGACAGCCCTGGTTTCTCTGTCTTCAATTGTTACAAATTTCATTTCTGATTTAATCCCTCAATCCTCTCAATTTCATACAGTTTATTAAATTAAAACTATATTCCATGTCATCTTAAATAAAATGCAGCAAAACCCCACAGATGAAGTTTTGTAAAGCTGTGTTGGGTATGGTAATCCTGACTATGAGCCCAGTGAGTAGGACTGCAGAACTAGTACTAGAACTACACCTACTTATTTGCAGAAGGCACTGGAATATACTGGTTTCTTAAATACTCTGAATGTATTTAACTGTAAAAAGTAAATGTACCTGATTTCTGATCATAAATCCATACTTAATTTATGGGATATTTTAAAGCTGCCTGTTTGAAGGATTAGAGAGCGGAAGAAAGAAGCATTGTTTCTTTATCTTCAAGCCACATGCAAACTGTGGCATCCAAGGACTGTTTTTTTGATAAGCTCAATATGACTTATCTCCCAATTGAAATATACATTGTTCTTCCCTTTAAATATATTCTGGGATTCAGATTACTTTCGGCTGTTTCCTTTGTTCCCTTCTCAGTCTCCAACTTCTTTTTGTTTTTAACATGCAGAGAAAATGATTTGCTTCAAAATATGTATCTTTTCATAACATAAATTCAAGGAGAGGATGGGGAAAGACGTATATGCTTGACTGAGCTAATGAGAAAATGACTCAGTCTGTGTGTCTAACATCTCGTATCACATAAAGTGTTTGACAAAGAAAAATGGATTTTCCTTTAAATACTTAGAGCCACCACAATAACTGATCATATTTTGCAGATTACAATACGCTTAAAACAGCAGTAAACCATGAGCCTTACTGCCTGTTCTGTCTGAAGTTTATAAAGACCAAATGCAGCTCAGTTACAAATCCTTGATTTGAATTTAGGTAAAACATATTTTAGTGATATTAAAAATCTTAATTGAAGGAAGAGAACAGAAATGAAGAAGTCTAACCTTATCACCCCTCCCAAGAGGATATTTTCCAGCCACTGGGATACAGTATGAACAATTGACTGTTACAAATATTACCCTTGTATTTACCGAAAGCAAGGGGGAGAAACTGCTTGGTCCTGTGAAACTAAAAGATATTCAGCCCAATATTTGACGCCTATGCTAAAATTTGATACCCAAGCAGATCTGTGATCTGCCATCACAGTTGCATTACAGACCATCATTGCCATTTTTCTTGATATTCCATTTTTAATGGAATGAGCATGATGGACAGGTTTCAAATAAGGCCACGTGTTTTGGTTGTTCATAGTTCTTCCCTGTGGTTCTTCCCTCTCCCCCTTCAGCCAATGTGTTAGGTAAATTTAGTTTCTCCTACAAGAGGTCAGATTCTCTGTTCCTTCTTTTATCCTTCCTTAAATGAAGACGTCTTGTTGTGTGCAGGGAAGTGTAATACTGACCTTTATTATTTATCATTCTAGTGTCCTATAAAATGAACTGAAAAAAAAAGTCATCTATCTAATCATACATCTACTGATGTCACATATAGGGTACTAAATCACTTATACTGCTTGGTTAACTAAAACTTAATGAAAGTGGAAAATTTCAAAGCCTGGAAAATGGGAGGAAACATCAGTACTCCAGGAAATTTCTATGCTGTTTTTCTTCCTCAGTAAGGTGTTTTTAACCCTGTAGCATATGCTGTGTGATACGTGTGGTAAAGAAATTTTGTAACTATCTTATCGTTAGAAAATAATTTACTTTTAGGTATTTCTGAGGCAAGTTCCCTGTGGTTATTTCTTCATTGCGCTATGTCTGTCCTGTGCAATGCAAATGTATGGTTCCAGACATAGGTATGTGCCATTTATGAGCTTGATTTTAATGTGGTGGTCTCATTTCTTGTATCATTTTTGCATGAGAAAATTGCTATAGTATGACCTGAGTTTTTAACAAATTATTTTTTAAACCAATCTAGTTCTACTGGGGTAAAATCTGAATTAATACTTAGATAAATAGAAATATGGCTTGGTGTTGTTTTGTTAACCTCTTACTAAGTAATTTAAACTTTATTGAAATAATCTACTTTTGTACAAACATTACAGGGATTTAATTGCAGTTACACTAGTTTTACTGTACTAGCTTAAATTCAACTTCAGATTATAGTGGCTTGTGAAACCCACTGCTTGTTTATTGTACTCTGCAGAAGAAATTCTTGGCAAAAATTGCATATTTTAATTCAGTAAAAGCAAAAGTTAATCTGCTTTAGTAAAGTAATTTAAATTATCAGTTTCATGTTTTCAATTTATCCAAATGAACTGAGATTGCTGTGAATGCATGAATGTGACAGGTAAGAGGGATTTACTGCATTCTTTAAAAAAATTAGGTGTTACTGATCTCCTTTAGGCATGACTTGTTAAAGACATTGTTCATTACCAGTTTTTCTTCTGCAATGCTTACTCTGTAAACTAAACTTACTGCAGCCATCTGTGAGTTCAGAATTTAGTAAATTAAGAGCAGAATAAGCAAGAACTGTTGAGAGAGCATGTTTTGGCATGTACAGAACAAGGATATATAACTAGTAACTCCTTTAATGCTGTGGTTTGGATTTGGTGACATTTAAAATAACAAGCCAGATGTCTCTGAACAGTTGTATTTTGTAACCTCTGAGAGGATAGGGAGGACCTGACTTTCTGTAATAGTACTTTTACATAAAAAGAGAAGTGGTAGCACCATGTTGAAATAAAAGAAGCAGTAAGATCTTGGTATCAATTTTCAGTGGAAATCCTGCTTGCTACTTCAGTATTGAACTCTTTACAAGCCTTGCACATTTTTATAGTATCTTTAATGTGCATTAAAAAATGCGTGTAACTTTTGGCATAGGTAATAATTTTTATGTACGTTTAATTTCCTGTTCAGGAAAGAAGGTGGTACAATTAGGGCTTGGAAATGGGGAGGTCAGAGAAAGACTGGAGGAGAGTTTAGGTCGGGTTGCTGGCCACAGCGTTTGACCCAGAATACGATTTTAAAAGCACTCAGCATCCAGCCCTCCATTTTCTTCATTGACAGGTCAGAAATGAAGCCAGGCTGAGCATACTTAAAATAGATCCTTTTTTATTTGGTGGCAAATTCCAATACTGTATAACCCTTTCTCCAGACCACCTGCTAGTAAAGCTAATCCACTTAAAGAGTCAGTTCCCAGCATTGCCAGCACATCCCTGATGTCCCACAGTCCCTGAGTAGCACCACTGAATTAAATGCAGGTCTTCTGTGCAAAAGAGGGAGAAGCTCGTTATAGCAAAATTCCCATGGAGGATCAAGAAGTTCACATAACTGTCTGCAGCAGCAGCATAAAGATATTTTAACATACAAAAGAGTCTCCTCAGGGAGTATGTGTGCAAGCACCACTGCTATTTCTAGCAGCGGTTTATTTAGCTCCCCATTGAGTGTGCGCGAAGCCCAGTGACAGCCGTGAAGGTTGTGCCTTGGGACAGGAAGGCAACCTGAGACTGTGTCAGGGACCTTCGCTGTTCAGAGGGGCTTCAGAGCTGTTGTAAGGAAAGTATCGAGCAACTGGAAAACTGCGTTTCTAGTACTTTTAACTTTCATTGCAGTTGTTACTTCTCACCCATCCTAAATTGGGCACTTGCAGTGGCTTTCTGAGCAGACAGCTGGATCTGCTCTCATGAGCTGTGCCAGAGTCGGGGACAAGGTACCTGTGTGTGCTGCTTAGATATGCAAATACAGATCTGTGGCACCGGTCTATTAATTTGAACACATTATGGAGCCTCAGTAGCTTTGTGGATGAAATACTGTTGCACTCCTCTACTGCTGGGAAGCTGGTTTGCATACAGCTGTATGTCTTTAAATAAAATTAGCTGAAATTAATTAGGTAGCTCCTCCTTAATTCTTTTGACTGTAATCCTGTATCACAAGAGCACCATGTTCAATCTGGCACAAGCTGCTCACAGGAGAGGCCCAGACATAAATTAGCATGTAATCTAAATTACCTTTAGCCACTTGAAAGACTGGCTCATCTAGACTAGATTAAAGTCGTTACTGGTGAACTCAAAGTGCTGTGCTTTGCCTGGGCTGAAAACATCTACATAAATGATAAATCTGTGTTTCTTTGTCTAATCACTTGTAGCCGAATGTTACAGTTTTGTTGATGTAGTTTGGAAAGGCAGGAGTGCATAGCATTCTTGAAAACCGGGGTGAGAATTCAAATTTCATCTGTCTGGGTGTCAGGGAGTGTGTGTGCTTTCACCAGAGTGAGTCCAGTTTCACTAATAATGTCTGTTCAATTGCTGTAATTGGTGAATGGTTAGATTAATATTAAGGTAATAATTTCCACTTAGTAATGGGAGATTTTGCCATAAAAACATAAAAGGTACAGGAGAAATTTTGATTGGAGAGCATTTTCTACTTCCCTTGTGGTAAAAGTCATATGGTGGAACAACTTAGACTCTGTGCACTGATGCCTAGAAGTAAATCCCCCATTTTAGGAGCAAAAGAAATCGTTCAAATCAACCCCACATCCATTTGTGATTATAGCAGACCATCATTAGAAGAAGTGAGGCCAGAACAAATAAACCCTTCATAAAGAAAAGTACTCCTCTGAGTGAAATAACAGTACTGAGGTCAAAGGGTCTACTTTTATATGTGGTTGTTATTTGTATGGTTATGGTTTTATGCTTCAGCCCTCATAAATTTACATTGCATATTACTTATAAAGAACATTGTATTGGTGAAGAACTTGTTACTCTGGTGATACTTCAAGCTCGACTTGAAGTAGGGGTTTTTTTTACTATTTAAATAGCTATTCAGCTGTGAATCCTTGAGATGTCTCAGTACTCGAACTATTGGCATTTTGCCATATTTCATTATGATCAATGGGCTGATTTGCAAAGCAAGAATCCTACATCCCTTCCAGCACATGGCAATGTGTACTGTGCCTTTGGATATGGAAATACACTCGATAACAGATGGACAAATATTACCACTAGACAACTGCATGATGACAAAAAAATCGTTCTGCAAAATTGTTCACGGGGAGCTTTATGCAACTAGAGGGTGTGTTTTGTGTGTTTTGTGCTAGCAAAAACCAACTTTTTGTTTGGTTCACTGTCCTGTAAAAGTGATGTTATGGTGGTATATGCCACTGCTTTGTGTCTGATATAAGAAATACTGTAGTGACAAATGTGATTTTTTTTGTTTGTTTTTTTTTCCATCTGGATGTTTTCAGGTACGACATACCTTCCTAGACAGATAGCAGATACTCTTGTTTCCATAGGTCCTGCTATAGTATCATGTAAGAGGTGCATCAGCTCATCATGGAGTCAATAAATTAGGATGCGTTAGGTGATTCTCCTGTGCACAAGGTGATTCTTCACATCATGGCCCTGTGTATGCTCTTGGTCTGTGGCAGTGCTGTAGTTTAGCCTGGCTCTGGTTGCAGAAGATTTCCTGTTTGCTGCAGGTTCAAAGAGTGTTCAAAGAAACCAACACCATATGTAGCTACCGGCAGGAGGAAAATAATTTGGGTTTGTGTCCAGGCTGTTTGTTGCTGTTACGTTTTGTATTACAGTGGCATCAGAGACCCTCCCTCTGAATTCAGGGCTTCCTTTTGCCTGGCATTGTACAAGAGCAGAAAGGTCTGATCGCTGCCCCGATGGCTCTATTGGGTAGATAGATGAGAAACACAAAGGCCTGAAAAAGTGAGAGCAATGATTTTCATCATAGGGGCTAGTAATAGCAGTCCGAGAGGAGTGTGATTTAAGAAGGTGCCATCGGAAGCTGGACTGTGCTTCCCAGACAGTGCCACAGACCTTTTGTATCCTATTTCAGAGCCTGGAGCAAGATAAACCTCTGCCAGAGCCTGAGTGGGGTACAGAAATACAGCGTTGCTTAGGAACTGGATTCCTCCTGGTTTCTCTTATTTGTTTGTCCTTGATAGCAGCACAAAAACCGGTGAGTGGGCTTGAGGAGGAGAACGATGTTACAATTATTTGTGAGGCTTCTGTTATCATCAGTGCTACCATAGAAATAAGACTTTCCACTTCTATTATGTTTATTTTAATCTCTTTTCACAGATATTATGTATGGATGAGGTATTAAATATTATGACTCAAATTTGAGAATGTAGCTGGATAAATTGCACTGAGGAGAGGTCCTTAATAAGGCTGCTTTCTGCTGAGGTCCTTAAATTTACCAAATCACTGTAAAAGAGATTGATGGTGTTGAGAACCAGGCCCAGAGAATCAAGATGGGAACAGGCTTCTGTTTTACAGGACCTCTTGGAAGGAAAGAGGTTGTAGTGCCTATAAGCGTTCTGCATTTTAATGTTTTGTTATGCTTTTCTTCTACACATTCCTATTTTGTCTGACTTTGGCTTCATCCATCCAAGGGCTAAATACTTGTAAAGAATTTTGCTCCTTTATGGCAAATATTTATTTATTTATATCTTCATTTATTCAATACTGATTTTTCCCAGGTTTTATGATGCTTTAGGTGTCTACTGAGACAGCTACAAAACTGAAATCCCAGAAGTTTCAGCATGAGTTGTGACTAAGTAAGGTTTGCATGATTTAACTCATGTAAAATTACTCAGGTGATGTTTGTGGGATGATTGTACTTCTCAGTCTTTAACCATGAGTTAAATGCTTTTTTGTTGCTTCATTCCCAACAATTGTAGAAAATAATTGATTCCAATCAGTTTTCTGTCATTCGTATTCAGAAACCCTAATACATTTGAATTGCTTTTTCTGAAATAATAGCCTCAGGAAAATTTTAAAGCTAATATTACCATGATCACTAGAGCTTGGAAGTTTTCCATCTATCTTCTTTATCATACCTGGCTTCTTGCCTGTCACTATGGCTCTGCTATAGTTGTTAAACTGAGTATGTCATCCCTTCGTACAGATCCTCCTCCCTGTGAATAGCTAATACCTGTACCCTAAGGCCACTTTGTTCCTGCATGTTTGTCGTAGTGGCCTCCTCTCCTCTTTTTGGCTCTTTTTTTCTTCAACAATTCTAAAGATAAATCTCCCTCTAGCATGTTTAGGGGGCCAGCACCTTTTTTAATATTTTGTCATTTGAACTGGAACTGTTCTCTTTTATGTACAGGCTTTCTGCAGTCTCCTTGTTTGGATTGATTGTATCATTACGGATACTTTACTTGGCTGGATTTGACCTTTACTCACTTACTCTATTTAAATGTGTTTCTTTCTCAAGGCAGAAATGTCCAAAGCCGTCAGTTTGCAGTCTTAGTGCCTGCAAAAAATTCCAATTGTTTTGTTCATAAACCTCTGAGGATCTCCCTCAAATTACTTTGCCTGATAGATATGCTCATGTCCAGCCGTATTTAAAGAATTTACTTGCCTAAGTGGAATAAAATGTGGAAAAAATGTGTTTTTTCCCTTCTCAGTTTTACAGATCTCTTTAGAGATCAGTACATGCTGCAAAAAGTTTTCAGAAAAGCTCATGCTCTTTTAAAGTGCATTTACACTAGTTTATTTTGCTCCACCACTCTTTGCAATGTGCTTAGTATTGTGTGCAGTTACCGAGTTCTGTGTCTTTCTTGGTGTCGCAGGTTAGTCAGTGCTGTCAAAAAAAAGCCGGGATTGTGTGGGTGCCGTCCTTACCATGCTGTTCTGTCATGCTCAAAAGTCTCCAGGTCAGGTTCTGGCTCAGTCACAGGAACGGGGTTTTTACATACTCAGTGCAGCATGTTGCTCTGTAGTGACCTGGATCAAACACAGAAGGGAACTGAGGAAAAACCACTTTGAAGAGGCAAGGAAGAGGCACAGGGAAGTGTCCTGAACAGGAGTATCTTTTAGAAGAACGAGGCAGAGATCAGAGTAGCCAGTGAAAATGGCAAAGGGCTCCCAGGGCTAGTTTCTGTACTGGGAGTGAGCAACCCAGGCTGGGCACGGTGAAGCATGCAAAGGCTTTATGTAGTTTTACCTTAGATTAAGGAGAAAACGGCAAAGCTTGTAAACCCCTGTGTGTTAAGCAGCTGTACAGCTCCCCGCTGTTCCCAGAGAGGAACAAAATGTGTTGCAGGCAGAGCATAAGAAATGAAAAGGGGTTTGAAATTACATGGAGTTGAAAATGAATTAATTCCTCCAAGTAAGTTGCAGGAAAAGGGAAGAAGAAAAGACTACTAGAGTGAATGGGGAAGGGGAGAGTGAAGATGGGAAAGACCTGTTTCCAGGCAGCTGTGGATAATCCTTAGTACAAACGAATGACAGACGAGTTTGGCTTTCATAACTTGTGGAGCTGGGTTTACTGAGAGCAGAGATTTGAGTTATATTGGAAAACTTCTTTTATAACTGAGAAAGCAAAAATACCACATAACCGTCGCTGATGTCCTTTGTTTCATACACCTCATTTAAGAGGAAAAAAATACAGCAATAGTAGGAGAGACTTTTAATACATCGTTGGTGGGAAGAATACATCAAAGGGGCAGCATAATAGGCATGCCAGAAGCAAGGTGCAAAAGATGAAGTTTTTATTACTGCAGTACACAGCATTGCTGAATTTGGTAAATATGGAATGTTTGGAAGAGAATTAGCTGGGATGGACTTTGGTTGGCCTAAGGGACTTGAGTTTATTTGTGCTTTTTTCATTAGGCCCATCTTACCGTAGAAAAGGTTATTGCAAAAGGGAGATTGCAAGAGGAAATAAAGTAGTTGCAGTGTGAGGCTGGGATGGCACAGAGGAGGCATTGCTGCAGTGGCAGTGTTGACTGGTCACACTCCACGGGAGTATAAAACCTTAAAATTTAGGTTTTAAGGCACCTTCACAGGCCTGACCTCCTACTCCTTTCACAGTTTAGTGAGAACATCTGCAGATTTCAGATATTTGTCAAAATACTGAGAGTTGATGATAGAGGTTACCTGGATAATTTGGGTTATTTCTCACTTTTCTCTCTTAACTTTAAATTCACTTGCATGGATGGGGAGTATTTACCATTTGATCCATGTAATTTTTTTTATTTGCAAATTTAATCTGTAGTTAATTTATTTCACATATTAAAATCCCCTCTCTTATAGTCTCTGTAAGACTTCTAATTCAGCTTGCCAAATGCAAAAAAAAGTCTTTTCTAAAAAAACCCACTAAAACCAAACCAAATAGCACTTTCTTTTTTAATATATATGTTAGTGATTTGAGCTGTGTATAAATACATCTAAACTGATATTTTATTAGTATAGTGATTTAATGTGAGAAAACTATGAACAGAGTAATTTTATTGTAGAAAAACACAATTTTAAGGAGCAACAAATTACATGTTTTCATTCTGCATTTTTTGATGCTAGTATGAATATTTTTAGTTACACATTGCTTTTTGCAAGCTTTCTGTTTGTTCATTTCTGAAGATATAAAACAACTTCCCAGATCAGTTATATTCTTACTCAAGTTCAATTTTTTTTGTTTTGTTGTTCATAACCAGTCAAAAATATGTGATTAAAATACCCTTTAGAAGTTTGGCAGCTAATTATTTAAAAATAATACATCATACAGCAAGAGAAGGGAGCATGATACAGAGCAGGTAAGGGAAGAAATAAACCAGTGTTGGGAACAAATAAGTCAACACTGTGGTGCCAGAAGGAGTTGTGCTTCTCTACTGACTGCTTCTGAAGCAGCTCCAACTCTTTCCTATGCTGCTAATATCTCTTTCTCAGTGGGAGCATCGTGGGCCTTGGATCCCCTATAGCCCCAACTCCAAAATCCTGGAGGTCGCCCTCAAGTCCCTGGGGTGCTTTCTCCAAAGGCTTCAGGTAGGGCCATGCTCCCTGACTGCACTATAAAGCATGTTTCTCATCTCTTCTTACATTAGCAATAAAATGAGCTGTGCAAGGACAGTAAGTCATTTTGGCTTCCATTACTTACTCACTGGTGACACATTCACTCCCTGTCTTGGCAAACTATTTCTCAGTCACAATCACAACCACAACTCATGCCGATACTACGTAGTATTTCTCAAATATCAAAAATCTCAACACATATCAGCTAAGATTGTAAGAAATTACAGTTTTGTTTTACAGATCAGTAAGCAAAGGCGGAGGTAAGTGGAAGTGTAAACTAACAGTCAGGTATTTGTGGTTCCAGGTGTGTGTCCTGTAATAGATCCATTGTATAGCTCCTCAGTCTCTATGTAACTCAGGCTTTGCCTTTTGCATCTATTTAACAGTTGCTGACTAAAGCTTCAGAAATACCCTTTCTTTTCTTCTAAACAAGTCTTAAAGAGAATCTGGGTCTATAACATCAGTATTCTGTCCTCTGCTATATAGGTTAACAATTAACCTGTTCTTGGAAAAGTGTCATCTTTCTCATGTCCTCCAGAATGATTGGGCACTGCAAGGATGCCAGCTTTGTCACTGGAAAGTAAATAAACCTGTGTATGTGATGATAATGTTTCACCTAGCAAGACAGAAACTTTGCATCTCTTCTAAACTTAATTCACTTCTCTCTGCCTTTCTGGGCCATGGGCAGTGAGACTATTTTGCAGCTGTTTGCCATAGTAGTAAATTTGGAAATAATTCAGCAAGCTTCTAGTGGGAAGCTAAGGCTTCTGACAATCGCCTGAGGCTTCTGCAGTCCTCTGGCGCTACAAATCAACATGACCTTGCAATGCCATGCTGACACTAGTGTGCCAGAAAGGAGTACCCGACGCGCTGCTGCGTGGGAAGAGACATCAACCTCTGTCGATGCCTCCCTCTTCCAGTTGTGACCTAATTGTTTGGGGAATTGGGAGAACCATAAATAAGAGAGATTAAATTCTGATGTTGGGAGAGAAGTTTGGCTTTAAAAAATCATGAGTTCAAGAATGGTCATGCTTGTGTGCAAGATGGCTGTGTAATTCTGGGACAAATAATTACAATTTATAGATAATTTGGAGCCTGTGACTGCTTGTAAGCCCTGATTTAAGATGCTGAAGTTGTTCTTTTGGTGTGGCTTCCTTTTGGGCTGATAGGTGTTTCCATGATAGCTGTTCTCATATAATGTTGTTTCCGTGATAGCTACTGTTCTTCATATGATTTCTTGAAATTACTTTTGAACAGGCATGTCTGTTGACATGTCTGCTCCTGAATCACCTAAGCACTCAGGATATAAATACCCATCGTAATTATGAACATTTTAATGTTTTTCTCAGTGTAAAATATTTACATATTCTGAAAACATGAGGAATTGGTCTTGAGATAAATTTCCTTGTCTAAAATGTTTCTACTCTGTAGTTTACATATTACCCATTATTTTAGAAATATTTTTGTCAGTGTTTTTGGTCAAATGCTACAAATAATAAACAGATTTAAAGCCAAGAAAGTTGGGAGTAGTATCAGTTTCTCTTGGTAATGAATGTTTACACTCCAGACTCAGTGTGCTGCTAGTGCTGTTTGCTCATGTATGTAGTCTTCCGAGATGAGTCCACCTCGTTGTGTTAGCAACGACACCAGCATTGCTGACTCATGGTCTAACTCATATTAATGAAGCTTTATTCACAACTAGTTGTGATTTTAATGAGATTTGTGTTTCTGAGGCCTTCAGTGCTCTCCAAAATCATCTTGGGCTTCAGAAGTCTTCAAGAGAATGTTTACATTAATATTCTCAAGTAAAAATGTATATTTTGTGGCACTGGGGGTGAAAGAGATGGGCAGGTGAGGATTTTTGAGTTCATTCTTTGATCTTTTAAAATGTTTATTTAAAAGAGTTATGCTTCTTGCCATGATAGTTGCCCATCAGTCACTCTCTGTAACACTTTCATTAGAGGTGGCAGTCAGGCAACCAGGATAGCTATCATAGTTATCACCCACACAACTGACTTGATGAATCATGTCCCTTGCTCTGCCTGGCCTCCCTTAGAGATTGCCTGCACTCACAACTTGTGTGATAGGCTCCCTATGCTTATCTGTAGAGCAGAGCTGATGCCGTAGGTTGGATAAGCCAGTGATGAAACTAAATTATGCAACTCATTTTTCTGTACAAAGAACAGACATGGAATAAATAGTGAAAAAGGAAAGAAAAACATCTCCTAAAAATGAACAAAGGTAGATTTTTCAAGGTGTATCTTCTAGGAATGTAGATAATAACTTTTATATCTGTTTTTTATCTGTACACGCTGTAAATAAGACAGCTAGCTCTCTAAAAGCAAATATAATGCTAGGTGTTGGGAAGTTCTTTTTTTAGATTACATCATAAACGTTCAGAGATTTGAGGCTGAATTATTCTCTAAATTTTGGTTGAAAAACTGAATGCTTGCAGCTCCGCTTGCATTTCAGGTAAAAGTCCTGCTTCACCTCCTACTCCTGTCCCCCCAGATTAGTCTCTCTGTCTCTTTTATTGCATGTTGCACTGTAATGTGAAGACTTTTTTTTTTTAAGAACCCAAAAACTAGTCACATGCACCTGCCTTTCCATATCAGGTACCTGTCTCATACCATTTTTGCATTTGAATAGCTTTCCATTTGATCTCTTAAGCCCCTAATTCTACAAACTCTTAAGCACATGTTTTGTTTCATGGTGTGATTTTGTTGCACTGACTTCGGCTGCAGGGAATGCTGAGAATTCTTGTAAGTCATTGTAGAATTTGGCCCTTTAGTTAGATGTATGGAAAATTATTACCTTGCTAGGTGCTAAGTCTTTATAAAATCTTTTGTAGCCCTTACAGGAAATCCTAGTTTTTCATAATGATTTTTTTTCTGTGAGTTACTTCTTTTCTTTTTCCCCACCATTTTGTCAGGAGCACTGCATGAATGAAAATGAAAAGTGTTTTAAGGAGGCTGCGTAGTTGGATAAATTACATTAGAATTAGTTTGGCCATTCCTTTTGAAGACACAAAATACTATTAAATAGAAATTAAATCAATTCCTTATACCTCAGCATGTACCTGAGAACACAGGTGCTTGTATCCTTTAGCGGTAAGAACTGTATATATGTGGGCAAGCACAGAAGCAATTTCCTGTCCATTCAGCTTCTCAGCATGTAGCATTGACAGTGACCACCCGATTCCCAGATTTAGAAACATTTCTCAAGATTACTTATTTAAGGGTGAAATTATGTAGTGCTTATCTGGACTTTTTATTATTATACAAATTACTTTTGAAGTCCATGGAGTTTTTAGCCTGTTTCTGTAGATTTTTCACAACAAAGAAAGCATTTCTACCTTCATAGGATGAGGGTTAAAATCTTTGCTGGGCTAGCTACATTATATTTTAGTCTGTCTGATGGAAAAAGGGCCACTTACAGTGTGTATAGTATTGTTCTGCACTTAGAGGTTTCTTCATTGAGACACTTTGAGATTGGTAGTGATAAAAAGCATTTGTCATTCAGTGCATGTTCAGTGACCCATGTGAAATCAGTTTATTTTTTAGGTAAAGGTTTTCAAAGCTGTGCTGATAGAACACAAGTATTTTTCTCACTGTTTGCATTTATAGAAGCAGGAAAGATACTAAGATGTGGTTTAGCTAAAATTCTGTCCACAGCAAAGAATTAGAATTGCAAAAGTTGCAGAAGTACTTTATTACTAGAATTTTGGTAAACTTGGTAGAAGATGCGTGTGCACTGCATGGTTCAAAATTTCACAGCTACACATTTGGTTTGTTCAAAATTAAGTTCAGGTTGATCAAAGCCTTTGTATTTTCTTAGCTAAAGTTGGTTTCAACTCCAGGTTTACAAGAAAACCTTTACTCACACCAGTTTCAGGCTTTGTTACTTACATTTTTTACAGGCTTTTGCTACAGCCTCCATGCTTGGGTGCTTGATTGCTCCTGCAGCAGATATCGACTTTCTGCTGAGATAGACATGGCAAGCTGATGTGTTTTCTTTAACATTTAAAAGCTACTCAGGCAGCCTGAGGTTCACATCCACCTTGGGAGGGGAAAGAACAGAAAAGCAAGATGGAAAGCAAAAAAATCCAGAAAAAAGCATCTGTAAAAAACAGTTCTTGTTCAATAAATTCAAATTTCTCTCTAAATAATAGCAAAGTAGATTTTGGAAAGCTTCTGAATAGCTCCCTGTACTGAGGTCAAGGAAGAAAACAATCCCATTCACAGTAGAAGACTGATCAATAAGAAATCCAAATAGGCTGGTGCTTTTTATTGTGGTATGCTTGATGGCATTAGGGGATGGTGAGATTCAGACCATCTCAGTTTTGAAGCCTGTGTTTTCTGTATAGATAAGTGAGAGGTGTGCTTCCCACAGGCTATTCATATTGTAGATAAATGCCTGAAGTTATATGGCTTCTCTAAGTTGCCCAAAGACAATGTTTTATTTGTTTCTGCATCTTAGCATGGCAACATACCCTTGAAAACCTGCTTGCAGTCTAGAAATCACACTTTGAGGGCTGATTTGCCTTTGCCATACTATTTTTTGTTGATGTTACAGAAGTAATCTGCTGGTAAAGATACTATGGTCTTGCTGGCTCAGATCTCACCCTCGCCCCAGCCTTCAGAGATCTTTCATTGCCACTTGGAAAGATGCTGCCTTTGTCACTCTCAGAGCAGACTGCATTTGGAAAAATGTCATTTTCATTGCAAAACATGGTGCAAGTAGTGCTTTGCTGAGTCTCTAACAACTCACTCAACTCTCTATAACTCTATGTAGTTGTAATTTAAGTACATCCCATTCCTAAATATGGTTGCTGTGTCATTTTTAGCATATACAAGTTTCATGGAAGGAAACAAAGGGAAAAAAAGGCCTTCCCGAGGAAGAATTTCAGGGTCATGTATTAAAGCATATGAAGAAAGTCATGTCTTAAATTCCCAGGTCTGGTATGGTGTTGCAAAAATTCTTGGTTTCCGTGAGAGTCAATGTGCGTATCTCCCTGTACCGAAGTACATGCTCCAGGTGCGTGTTGGGAACTGATCCAATAGACTCAGAACAACTTCCACAGTGTGATGATTGCTGGACAAATCTGTTATGATAAAGCATTTGATAGGAAAAAAGAAACAATTTTTGCTATCACTGAAAATAAGTTATGCCACATTTTTTCTTCATTTTGCTAAATCAAGAAATTCTAGAGCTTTCCTAAGGAAAAGCAGTAAACCACATTCTGACACTGTTAATATAATTTGGTAAAACTGTAATTTTTTTCCTGGATGTGTCTTTCCCCAGATGTGGTTAGAACCTTAGCAGCAGAAATTACAGTAGACAGCTCAGTTCTATCACTCTTGTTCCTGATTTACAAAGACCTGTTAATCCCAGTTAATCAGTATCCCTAAGTGTAAAGATATATATATATGCATTCTGATATGCACATCATCTGTAACTTGCTTCTCTTTTTCAACTGTTATCTTGGTCTCGGTGATTTTTCCTCAGTACTATCTCCATGGTTGGCCTTTCTTGACTAGTCCAGCAGAACTTCTTCCAGGTTCTTACCATTTTGAACCTTCATTACAGGAGCTTCTGACTTGATGAATGCAGTCTCGCTGTGCATGTGTGTACCAAGTGCAGTTGCTAAGACAACTTTTTAGACAGCTTCTTTGAGCCTCGTACTGCTCTGGATTCAGCTCTTCTTGGCTTGCTTTCTTCTCTTCCATGAAACATTGGATACCCACCCAAACTATCCTTCCACCAGGATGTCCCATTCTCTTTCAAAAGATTCTTGCCTTGGTTTAGCCTTTCCCTCCAGTCCATGTCCCCTGGATGTTAGTGTGAGCCACCTATTTGAAAATTTTCCATGTTGACTCTTCCAAACAAGCCCATCACATCATCATGATGAAAATGCCTCACAATATTTTTGCTGACAAAAATGTAAGAAACTTTGCACTAAGCCACTAAGCTTTCACAAAGCAGTGTTGTTTCTTGATGCCTCAATCTGTTTGTTGGTTTGTGGGGTTTTTTTGTCATGGTTTAATTGGAAGTTATTTGGAAGAAAGAAACATTTTCATTTTTACTTTATCCTATTTTGTAGAGTACTCGCCTAACTGTAATATCTCCCATGCCTGGAGGTCCTTCACTGTGTTAAAAACTAAGAATAACTTGCAAGTCTTTGAAAGAGAAAAACCAATAGCTCAGTTTTCATGTCTCCTTCCTCCAACCATCCCAGCTTTAATTTCAGGTTATTAAAATTCAGTCATGGTAATATTAAGTATGGTTAATTCCATAGGAATTTAGATTAAGTGTTTTGAGCCTGCAAACCAAGTTAGATGAAATAATACTACCATGTGCCAATAATTTTTTGTCTTCCAGGATTCTATCCACAAAGATATTACATTAGAAAATCAAGGCAGTCACTTGAGTTTCAAGCATATCAATTTGGAAGTATTTTAACTCTGAAAGACATCCAAAAATGAGCCTGAAATGATTCTCTGTGTTACATTCTCATCGAATTAATTCCATTTGAGAAGCTGCATCTGTAGAGTTTCATTAGCATTACTTCCAAACCCAGTTACCCACCCCCCTTTCTGGTTCTTGACTGATGTAGTTATTGAATTCCTCACTGGATGAGGTTATCTGGAGCCTCGAGGATAAAATTCTGAGAGAGTTTATTACTGTGATAGAATTTGTATGGATTACCATCGCAAGACTGTTTCTTTGTTATTTATATATATGGTTATGACACCTTATATAAATTTACAAATAAGAACAGAATAGTACAGGTCTCTTATGAAGGGATTTCAATACTCACTCTGCTAAAGCTATAAGTCTTGAAGTAGTCTTTCTGTATAATTTTAGCAAATTGACTAATATGATGTTAAATGTGCTGTTTGGCATTTTCACAGTCCTGAAGGTGACTCTGAGACTTGGATGCAGTCTGTATTTTGCATAAACTTTCCGCCTCTCCGTCACCTTAGACTGACTCTCCATTGCTTTAGTTCTCATTTATAATTTTTGATATAATACTAACAGCTTACGTAGCAGGTAAAACAACTTATGTAGAGCGCCTTAATTGCACATTAAGCTGCCCTTGCTGATCTGAGGGAACTCAATATAAGGCAAATTTGAATTAAAGTAGTTCTGGCCATGCACAGAATTCATTAGCTGTTTAAAAATCTTTGTATTGTTAGCTAAACTGATGTGGCTTTGAATGTTGATAAGTCTGTAGGCGTAAATGATGTATGTGCAACACTGCTAGGATGAAGAAAGAATGGCTTAACCTGTTCTCTGTCTTCTAATCCAGAGTCTGGATTAACGCCTATAAAGAGAAATGAGAATTTACCATCAGTATAGAAAACCAAAACGTTCTGTGCTCCTAAGAGACTGGTTATGTGCTGCTCTTGAGCTGTATCTAGCTTGGACATAAAATGGACACCAGCCTCCTCCCAGTAACCAGGATCTTGCTGGAAGCAATATCCTGCTGCCCATTAGAAAAACACAGCAGTCTTTCAGCAGCAAAGTAAGCACAGCACTTTCAATAGCCAAACTTCTCTACTACGTCACTGGGATTACAGTATATAATGCTGATGTCCATTTAAAAGTAGTAAAGCAGTTTAATAACTCCAAGTTATATTTTGTTTTTCTTAGCTAGACACATAGACACCATCTACTACCCTGTACCACCTTGTTATTGATCTGTATTGCATGGCATGAAATAGGCCAAGCTGTCATCAGAGGCACCTGGGCTGGCTCCAGGAAGATGATGAATCAATAGGTTAAATTTAATTGATGTGGTGTATTATTCTGAATGACTAAACTTGGCTGTATGTTCCAGTGGAAGTGTACCTTTTATCTTTGTTTTCCTGGGACTGAGGCTATAAAATTCTAGACTACATCCTTTACTCAGACTTACTGTACATTTCTGATACTATAGTGCTCTAATATCTTGCTGTATGTCACTGTCATCTCAGCTGCGAGACTAATGCAAGAATTCATCTTGGCTGTGTTGCCCTTATATCCTTTGCACAAGGCAAAAATATTTACTAGACTAGAGATAGAAAGAGCAGTCTCTGAGTAATGTATGTGAAAAATGATCTATGAATGCAGACCTCGATTGACTGGAAATGAAATACTGTGATAAAAATCCCATTTTTGAAATGTGCGATTGTGCCAAGGAGTGCATTGCCTGCTCTAGGATTTTATAGAATTTGTACAGTTTAAGCTTTACTATATTTTTTTATATAGTAGCTGGAACATCAGGAAAGTGTACTAATGAGTTTGGAAAAACAGTTATTGTAAGCCTACTGCCAAATTACCCAGCTAGACTTTGCTGTATGCACTTTACAACTCTGTGTTTCTTATGCCATTCTGGATTAGAAAAGCTTTTAAACAAGGGAGGGAAGGTATCACGAGATGGCAGATTTGAGGAAATAAAAAAAAAAAAAATTTAAATAAAACATATGAGTTACTTCAAGCTCATATTGCTTGTAGTAAAAGATCTACTTTTGAGACCCTTCTTCTTTAAGCTGGCAATGAAACAGCTCATGGTAGAGAGAAAATACTGTTTAACTTTTGTATGTGCCTGTTGTTATGCTGAAGGATGGGTACGGTTTAGGACTGCATTACACTGGGCTGATTGAGACTGATAACCCGTATCAGCTCCCTTCACTTGGGTTAAGTATAGGAAGCACTAAACGTGCCTTTTCTTAAGGTCAGTTGAAGTATCCAAAGACTAGAATGTATGTAAACAGAGACATGGTATCAGTTTGATTGTCATCTGTCATTTGAACAGAGGCACCTCAAAGCAGTAGGGGAGCAGCATGAAAAACGGGAGAAAACATGAAGTGGGAGACAAAGGCAGGAGGACTCACACTATGGCCTGTGGGGCATGTGGAGAGCGGGCTGTTGTGCGAGTGTGCAGGGAAGGTAAGCTAAAACTCTGCTCAAGGACAAGGGCTCCGACTGTTATGATGTTCAGCATGGTATCTTGGAAGGCTTAAACATGCAACAGCTTTTTTTATGCCTGTGCTTGCCTACCTGCTGTGCAGGCTCAGGGCACAATGGATGAACCCTAGCTGGGGACTTCTACTCTGTTACATTTTCCTGAAAGTCAGGTTTTCTCAACAAAGTGTCATTTGATGCAGGTACCACCCATGGATCCATCCTGGAGCTTGCAGGATTTACAGGAGTTAGCAGTAAAGTGTGCAACAAAGTGAGTTAGGTAGCAGCTCAGGGCTGGCAAAATTCAGGCCAGTGCTGTGTGGTGCGAAGGGAGCTTTATAATTTACAGAGCCATCTTGGTTAAACATTTGGGAAGAATGCTTTGATTCCTAGCTTGTTGTGGTAAGTTTTGGAAGATTTATAAACTCCAGTTGTGGGGTGTTTGAGGGGACAAAAGCTTTGATCACTGTGGGTGGTGTTTGGGGACCCTTGGCCCTCAAAAGGAGTGTGTAAGACCGCCATGAAGCTGTGTGAAAAGGCAGGTAGGACTAATTTTCTGCTGTTTTAAACAAGTTTTATTAATTTCTGCCAGAAGTGTTGCTTTAAATATAATAGATTATGGAGAAAAACTCATATCTATAAAAATACTTTCTCTTCTAAAGCACTGGACCCCTTCAGATCCAGGCTTATGCGGTACAAGCTGCCCCAGCCAGAGGAGCGGCTGGGAAATGGCAGTTCTTGCTCCTGAGAAAAGGGGAGATTCATTGAGAGTGACCTTTCGGCCCTTCAGATATTTCATAAATGTGTTCTCCTGAGGTGCTGTTATTTAACTACTGTTCTCCTGCTGGCTCTGCAGCTCTTGTTCATTGACAGGTTAGAGCAATCGACGCAATTCCTACCGGGCCACGGCTTTGGAAAGGTCATGTACGCCCCAGCGAAGCCTGTCACTTGCCTTTTAAGAACAGTAGGAATCAAATCTTATCAGCAACTGTGACCAACAAAGCTACAGGAGATGTTTTTCAGCTTAATATTCTATTACAGATTAGAGCTGCTGGGAAAACTTCTGAAGTAAAACAAGAAAGAAACAAAAAAGTAAATAAAAAGCTCTTTAAGGCTGAAGTCTTTTAGCAATCCAGTCTGTTGGTACAAACTCTTCTGGATAATGTGTTGTGGATTGCTACGGAGCTTTTCTGAAGGAAACATGTGAAGATTTCACTGAAACTCAGCAAATAACCAGTCTTCTTTCTTTTTTTAAAACAAATTAGGACCTCTCACCTCTCAGCCCCCCCCCCCCCCCCAAAAAAAAAACCCAAACCAACAAACTACCCAAAACCCCAAGCCAACTTGTGCTAATTTTACAGGAAAATAATTTTTTCTTTGTGGATCTTCTCAATGGATAAGAAAGAATATATTCTTGTATTGTGTGTGCATGGGTGCTTAGTGCAAATGTGGGTTTGCACCAGTGTTCAGGCATTTTAAATGCAGTGTTTGTCACCTGGGATGCTGCAGTGCCAGCACTGCTGGAGCTGGGAGCACTGCGCGGTTGCACCAGCTGCCTGTGAAACAAATCTCACGGTCACTTGCCACTGTTCTTGTGGGGGACTTTAACCTCTGGGGTATCTGCTGGGATCACAGCACAGCAGAGAGGGAACAATCCAGGAGGTTCCTGGAATGTGTGGAAGGTAACTTCCTCACACAGCTGGTTATTGAGCCGACCAGGGAAGGTGCCCTCCTGGACCTGCTTCTTGTGAAAAGGGAAGAGCTTGTGGGGGAAGTAAAGGTTGGAGGCCGTCTGGGGTGCAGTGATCATGAAATGATTGAGTTTTCGATCCTTGGAGAAACAAAGAGAGGGGTTAGTAAAACTGCCACCGTAGACTTCTGGAGGGCAAACTTTGACCTGTTCAAAAGACTGATTAACAGAATCCCTTGGGAGGCTGCCTTGAAGGATATGGGAGTCCAGGAAGGCTGGACATACTTCAAGAGAGAAGTCTTAAAGGCACAGGAGCAGGCTGTTCCCATGTGCCGAAAAACAAGCAGGCAGGGAAGGAGACTGGCTGGTGTTCAGAGGGGAGGGAGAGAGGGTAAGAATGATGCAGAATTATGGAAGGTGACATCTTGAGATCATGTATGTGCTATGGTTGGCTGGATCAAAGGTATCAACAAGTGCATAATTCTCTTAGGGAGGAGATTGTGTTGTATATACGAACTCAGAGTTTCACCTATTTAAGGTTTTGTGGCAAGATACAGTCTCAGTGGTAGGAAATGAAAAGTTCATTAGCAGCTCTGGTGCTGCACTGAGTAGGACATTTCTATTCTCTACACGATATTCAACATCTGCTTTGCAGTCAGAAAGTGACTTTTCAGTGTGGCAATGGGAGTGGGCACTGTTGTCACTGCAAGCCCATACGCATTGTGTAAGGCACAGGTACTGCATGCTTCAGGATGGTTAAAAAATCTGCAGAAACAGCACTAAGCATATGTTAGTTTTGTATCTGTCATAAATAGGTATGTTCTTAAAAACAGATTCTGTTCCTCAGCTGAAAAAGGTATTTGAAAGGAGGTGAAGCTGAACTAAATGACGCTTGCATGTGCATTCTCACTGCACGCTGGAGAGCCATGATTGCACGTAAAAGAATTAGACGCATATCTAAGCAACAGTTATGTTATTCTGATTTGCTTGGTTGGATTTGTCTGAGGTACATTATTAACAATAGGACATTTTGCCTGCCTTGAAAATCATGTTTTAAAGCTATTTCCTGATTGTGGAGAACCTGGTCCATGACTTTTGAAGGCATGCTTGTACATTGGTGTAACTAGGTGCAACTATAAGCTGTTTCTGAAACCGGTGCTTAACACTTGTAAAATCCTGCTGAAATATGTAAGCTGATGCATTCAGAACTGGAGACAAGGTTTTAAATTCAACCGTCCTATCTTCATTTGTAAAATGAGCATTGGTTTTCATATAGAGTACGATGCCTATATACAGTAGTGCTTCGAGGGCCTCTGTCATGTGAAGAGATGAAGAGAGAAAAGGGGTTCTCCTGTCTGCTTTGGGATTTGGCTTTAGCTTGATTTACTTGTTTATACGGTCCCAAGGCCAGAGTGTGTGAGATGAGGTGCTGCTGCCAAGGTTACACACATTAAACTCAATGGAAACCAACAGAAAATGTTGATAGCAATGGTGTCTGTTGCCAGCCATTAAGGCCCACACAGCATTCTTGTATTACATCTCACTGCCTATGTTAAAATGCACTTGATTCCTCATAGGCATTTCTGTCTAAATAAAAATGTGTTGCTCTTAAAACCATAGAAAAGTTCGAATGGCAGCTTGGTACTTATGGTAATAAACTGCTGCTAGATTCCTCCTGTAAAGCAGCTAAAACAGTGTTCTGGAGTGGCCGCATTCAGAGCTCCACAGCATCTGCGAAACCCTGCCAGGCTGTCTCTTCTCGCTGCCGTAGCAACGCCAAGCACGAAGCAGGAGCTGTAAACTTTAAAATATGACTTTTCAGCCAGAGAGCCTTCCCCTGCAGTACTGAAACCTTTCCCTGCATTTCAAGTGAGTGGGAGATTGTTTCCCCAGTCATAAGTCTGACTCTAAATGCTATAGCAACCGAAATTAGGCCATACATCATCCTAATAGAGGTTTTCAAAGAATTCTTTACAGGATCAATTCAGACCATACAAAGCAGTAAGGTTTTGAGCCCAGTCACTAAGAATAGGATCATCATGAATGTATTACAGGATGCAAAGGACTTGGGGGGCAAGAAACAACACTGCAGAGCAGTGGGAAGAACATGGAAAGGAACATAGCTGTTGACCATGTTTCACCTTTTAGCTTGTGTGATAGTGCTTGGCATAATGGTACCTTATCAGAACTGCATTTGCTATCCCCTTATTGCCTTTCCAGAGGGAAATCACAGCATGGTTTGGGTTGGAAGGGACTTTTAAAGATCGTCTAGTCCAACCCCCCTGCTGTGGAGGGAACTGTTACGACAGAAAGCTCTATAAATGTAAGAGGCATCCGTCTGCCCAGCAGCCTTGCTGATTATTGCGTGTGCTGATTTTTAGTAACAGAAAATCAGATTTCTCAACATGGCTAACATACTGTTCCCAAGTATGGCATGTAAGTGCTGCTGACCCTCTGCCTTAGACCTGCTGTGCGGGTGGTAGGGCTTGTGCAGGTCAAAGCGTTCTGCCCATCCACATGTGTTGAGGTGGCTGTCTAATAAGCATTGGTGATATCTGGGTAAATTTGCAGAAGATAATGGAGTGCTCTGGTCTGAGTAGGGAGCTACTCTGACCTGAATTTGCTCTTCCTGATGAGGTATGAGCAGTCTGGAAGATTGGTGGGGATTTCGCTCATGTGCAAGACAATTGTTGGCAGAAAGAGTGGAGGGAACCTCCTACAGCCTAAATAAATTCAGTCCTGATGTTGAAGCGCTCGCAGCAGTGAACTTCTATGTTTGAGCACATTGTGGGTGACCAGGGCAGTGGCCATGAGCACTGGCACAATGTTGTTAGAGCACTGAAGCTCACATTTTAGTTTTGGGTTTCAAGTAATGGCACTGTGTGGAAGCAGGCTGTTGGAGCTCAGAGGCAGTTAAGATGCTCAGGTGGACTTTGCCAGGAACTACTTTACCTAAGCCCTCAATTCCACAGACACCTGATTTTGACCTGAAAACATTGCAAGATGGAAAAAACCTTCCTCCCTTCCGTAGCTAGTTCAAAAGATTCATGACACTCATGGGTTTATAAATTTCTGCTTATTTCTTATGTGAATCTGTTTGGCTTTCATTACCAGTTGTTTGAGTGTACCAGTGTGCTCGTCTCCTCTGTATTGAAGACCTTTTGATATTTTCTCCCTGCAGACGTGCACCATAGCCCTGTAACCTTATGGTTTTCCTTGTGATGGATGAAACAGATTGAGCTCCTTAGTCTTCCAGTGTAACACAGGGCCATGTGTAATGCCAGTTAGTTGTGTCAGTATGAAATCTTACACTGAAAAATGTCAGTGCCAGGAGAGAGGGGAGGAGTTTAATACATCTATGTTGGATTAATGTAGGCCGAACGTCTCATGATTTGCAGCCATGCAAATACCTTGCCTTGTAAATAATCTTTGAAAGAGTAGGATACCCCACAGCATTCACCTGACTGGCAGGTTGGTTGACAAACATTAAATAGTTCAGTATGTGATGCAAGTAAATGAGCATTGGCTTTATTTATGCACGTGCATGGATTGAGTCTTTCTTTTATTCATATGACAACAGGGGTGACAAAATTTAATGAGAGTTCATTCAGTTCATAAAGAATTATGGATTAGTGGTGGATAAATACAGAAATATGCTGCTTATATAGGTGTGACTGGATTGTAAAGAGGCTATTCAAAATGAGAAAAGGTCTTTGGCAATACGGATATATTCTCTGCTAGCTCATTGCTACCCTACTCAAGTAGATACCTAGTTGCAGTTTCACAACTACAGTTATGTTGACACAAGGAAAATGTCATGGTTAATTTTTTTTTAGTTTGGGTTTTGAAATAAAATAATACTTACAGTATATAATGTATATTTTTGATAACTGGTGGCACCCCAAGCTTGTTTTTGGGCTCCTCAGACTAAGTAGGAATTCTGTGAAATACTGTTTGCAGGCAGAGCCAATGAGACCACACTTACAAGGTAAAGGGCAGGAACAGGAATGAATGAGCTTGCACTTCTTCCTCTTCTTACAGGCTGTGACATTCTCGATAGTAAGACTTAATCAAATCTCTCCTGCCTTCCAGGATTCTTGACGATGGCTTGGGAATGGAGGGCAGAGACTGTGTCTGTGGTTTCTCTGTGACCAGTGAAAATGATTAGTTGTTCAGTCTTAGGAACTTAAATATTTGAAGTTGTGTGTTATATATTAAAAAGTAGTGAGAATTCAAAATCTCAAAGGTAATACTTAAAAACATTCCAAAATTAAGACGCACTCTTAATTTGCTTAGAGCAATACCTGGACAGCCTGTTGTTTGGTTCAATAAGTGGAGTTAATACTAAAAATGGAGTGAATTATCACAACTATTAATTGGTAAGCAATCAAGGCTCTCTTGAGTAGAAATAAGGGATAATATAGAAAATCCTTCCCTCCCTCTCCATGACTTAAACACTAGACAGACCAGTCACAGCACGGTCATTGCAGCATTAACAGCTGCTAGCAAAAAATAACCTGCACTGTGAATGATATAAGGGAAGAACAAGTGAGTGAGAAAGCAGCTATGATTATTTCTCAAACATATTCTGTAGGCCCTGACTGTATAGAGTTGTTTGAAGATGCATGTGGTCTACTCTCCAGCTTTGCAGAGTGAGAGCAAAGCTCTCCCTGGAACTGGGTGGGGGCAGTGAGCTATTCCCTGCTCCTGCGAACAGAGGAGGGCAGGGCTGGGCAGCCAGAAGGAGGACTTTTTCCCTTCCCTTGTAACTGAAAGTATTGTTCACAGAATACTTTGCTGAGAGGGGTGGTGTAGCACCAGTCTTATCCCCTTCTTCTGCCACAAGGGAATGGATACGAGCGGAGCAAGTGTGCATCTCTGCGTGCAGGAGGAGACGGGTGTGTAGGGGGTCAGTGACAATGTGACAGTAACAGCACAGTTCCTGGGTCTTACTGGGCTGCTGCAGTCCCAGCTGGACTTAATGGACTCTAGGATCTTGTTAAGTGATGTGAGTGGAGCTCACTGCTCTGAGGAGAAGAAAAAGTACTTGCCAAAATCTGCTATTACAGTGAGGATGTGTAAATAAACTTGATAGGGGTTCTCCGGAAATATGCCTTTAAATAAATAGCTGATAGGCAAGACTGCAGAGAGATATGAAGTTAAGGCCAAATTAATCATACCGGTAGGCTTTGGTGGGACTACTAAATATTTATGTTCATTGTTAGCATGTGCATCACATTATGTGCCATTCATCTCAATATAAATACTGAAGCGTCTGACATCGTATTACTCACCATGTATAAACTGTCAGAGCATGTCACTGTAAATCATTCATACTGTTGCAACCTCATTAATTAATGGTTAAGTAAAAAAACCCAATGGATTTTTATTCCTGAGTAAGGACCAAAGTTATGTATTATTAAACCAGTCAGAGTGATAACCTAACGAAGTTCCCCGATGAGTTTTATATGTTTCTGTATGCATGTACAGTCTCTTTTATAATATCTTCAAAGGTTGGGTTTTTTCTACAACATTTTCATAGTTTAAAATGACATAACCATTAAAAAAACAATGAGATTTGTGTTCTTAGATCCTTGTGGAAAATCTTGTTTGCAATAGTAACATCACCCCATGGTTCTAGTACTCTTTAGTTGTGATAGGTGATGAGAGAAACTTTGGAACTGACCTTCCCATGTCACAAATTCCCAGGAAGGGAGAGTGTGTGAGAGAGAGAGAGAATGACAGGCAGTGCTTGAAGAACAGTTCTGCAGTGGTCAATGATATGCTCTTAGTTTTTGAGGACTAGCGCAGCCTGGCAAGTCACATTTTTAAATATTTCAGTTTACAGTGCCAATAACTCCAGATTTTTGCTCCATGTATGTTTTCTTCTTGAAAACAGTCAACTTTTCTGTTAAAGAGTTGAGCTTTATATTAAATATCTATTTAATATCTCTTGGTTTCTGCTTATAAGCAGTCTCTTTGCTGCTGCATGGCTGATGTGAGTTTTCTCTTTAGTGGAGCTCATACGATGTAAAGTACCAGCACGGGAGGACAGGGGCACAGCTGCTGTGCTTCACTTGTTTTTAGTCATCTGATATAAGTTTTCTTCCTTCCCCAACTAGGATTTTTGTGCACATGAAGCTGAAGTCAATTTGGCTGTAAAAGGTCATCACACACTGGCTAATCTATCCAGTATCTATAATTAGAACTTAGAGGAAAGAATCTTGTGGAAGCACTAACAATCCTGGAGAAGCTAATTAAAGCTGAAATATGAATATAGTAAAACCCTCCGGGGGGGGGGGGAATCAATCACATTATTGCATTGAAAGGAAAAGGTTCTGAACCTTAACTCAGATATCCTTTGTATTCTGAATTGCACAGCCTCCATGTGAATCTGATTTTTTTTTTTTGAGTTAAATTAAGTAGTAGGAGCTTCTGCTAGAATAACAACCAGGGGATTGTGATTATTTTTTTTTAAAGAAGGAAAACCGAGTTATTTTCACTTGTGACACAAGAGCTGGGAAATCCAAGTGTCGGCTCCTTTCCACAGATGTATAGCAGGAACGGATCTATAACATTTACAGAGTTACATCCCTGTAAATAAGGGAAGAACAAGACTTTTGTAGGGTAAATATTCCCTTGGTAATACACAGCTTTTTACTGCATGAGTAGTGCCATGACTTCATGTTCATCTCTCCAAATCGCTCAGTCAAGTCTCAGTCCTCTAAAGCATTTGAGCACATGCTCAGCTCGATGTCCAGGCATCATCTGGAAGATACCCATATGTATATTCACATCTAAGTATGAGTCTGTGTAGCCATTTAGGTTGGGGCTTGGGTATGGCAGGACTTAAGAGTCCTTCCAGTGCTTTTTTCTGTTGACAAAAGCTGGGGGGCAAAGGGTCTGTGCAGTTCCTGGCAAATCAGTTCTCCATGGCTGGCACCTCCCTGTGTCACCTCTCTGCAGCTGCCGTGTCTGACACTGGGATGGGAGAGTCAGTAGGAGGGCATCAGTTAAAGTGCAGTTTCTTGAAGTGTGAGTGGTACGGAATTTTCTAAATGCTTAAGATTTGAACTTGGTTCTGTTCTGCAGCTGTATCCACCTCTACAGTTCACTGAACCAAGACAAAATCCAGTCAGTCTTTAAACTTTCTAATATATTCGAAACTATATAGATATTTTGCAGCTCCTGCTTGTATTCAGGTTTTTTATGGAATCTGGAAGAAACAGATTCTATGAGACTGCAAATGAGTAAGATGCACTTCCTGATTCCTCATCCAGCTAATCTCTGGCTTTGCCTAAAATGAGCAGAAAGCCTGCAAAACTGTGGAGAGAATAGTGTACTTACGAAACAGGTGAATTAGCGTGATCAGAATCCTGTTCAGTGTGAGTGTTGGGAGTATTCTGAGACAGACAAACTTGGAGATAGTTAAGAAATGCACAAAGTATAAAAGAAAAGTACTACTAACTTACTTTTATTTACTTCCTAGAGCATCCTGCCTTAACTTAAGACTTTAGTATATGTATGTCCCAAAGGCCCAAAAGATTCTCACAGATCTCTTAATATCTCTGCTTCTGCATTTCAAAAAAAAAAAAAAAAAAAAAAAAAAAATTAGGCTGGGTGTGGACAGTAGGATTGATAATATCACATTTTCACATTTGGGATTAAAAGCAGAAAGGATTTAAGTGAAGAGCATCAGCTCTAAGCATAGGTCTAACAGAGAAAACCTATGCAATGCCCTATCATCTTCTTTTCCTGTAGTTACCTTTGTGTATAAATAAGCATCAGCATGTCTTCTTTTCTTCATTCATAAATGTAGGATTAATTTAACATGCCTTAGAGTCTGTGACCATGCAATAGTGATGCTAACTTTATCCTTAGGATACTTGCTGCTCAAACCGCAAGGCTGGCAGAGCCTGTGGAGAATTTTTAGGCGAGATGCTGTAACAGTAAGTGCTAAAACCTGTATTAATTTTGGACTACTTCCAGGTGTACAGGAGGCAAGTCCAATACTTTCCTCCAAGAAGGAAACAAAGGTGGTGACCACTGGGGCAGAGGGATTTAAAGCAGTGAATGAGAGAGGCAGGCAAGGGTGTGAGAGGCGTCACTGGAGGAGGGAGCTCAGGTTGGAGCTTTTTGCTATGGCCAATTTAAACTGCTTGCCAGAAGCAAAAGGAATAGTCACATCCCTCCCCTTTGCCCCAGCCATGAGCCTCTGCTACACCCTCATCCTGGCACCAGTGCTCACGTGATGGAGGGGCAGGCTGACAGCAAGCAAAATGACTGAAAACTTGTTGCCAGTTCATGGGCATTGCTGCAAGCACAAGGGAGTGGAGACCGAGTAGCAGTGTGTAGTTAGATTGGCTCATCCCTGTCTTAAAACTGCACTTCTTAGTGGTGTAAATACAGTTCCTCCTGCTATTCATTTTGAATACGCAGTAGGGCCAGGATGCAGACAGGCCACTTATGCTGGAGTCGCTCTGCTTGGGCTGGCCCAGAGCTGGAGAGTGTCCCCTGCTTTTTTGAAGCTGTCCCTGCACTGCTGCAGGATGAGGAGGAAGACTGTGTGTTGTTTTCAGGCGAGGGAGTGGGATCAGCCCTTGGAGATGCTGCTTTTTCAGGGATTGGCACAGCTGACCACCTGCTAGGGCAGATCTGTCCTCAGCTCTTAGCCATTCCTTCCTCCCTGTCACAGCAGATGAGAGGAGCTGGGGGCCAGAGCTGGGAACCATAATCTTCATGTTGCCCCCCATGGAACCCACAGTACAGGACCTGTGCCATTGGAGGATGAGGCAGGTAACCAGCTCGGTCACACAGGCCAAACTTGATGCTCATTCACGTGCAGTATCTGCCGATCCCGTTGCCTCTAGGGAGGTCCCTAGAAGCAAGCCAGACATTACTTTCAGATACTCCAAGGAGTCTGAAGCTAATCATTTTGCTTTGTTTCATTAGCTCAGCTGTAATGTAGCAGAGCTAATGCAGTCATATCCCAGTTAAGGTACCAAGCAGCTTTAGCTGCTTATCTGCCATGGAAAGAACCACGTTCACTTTTGCGATGAAAATTAAATGTGGAAATAATTCCCTTTTCCTTTTTGGAATATTACTGTGCTATTAAATAGGCTTAAGACCGTTAAAGAGTAATGACATGAAGTTGCATGCATCATTATTTTAAAGGAGATTGAATGAAAATATACTGTCTATCTGTTCCAGCCTTTGCCTAATCCTCAGTTTAATAGAGATTTGCAAGGGCCATGATGCACATATATTTAATAATGAAACAGAGTCTTCAGTCTCTAAAGTAGGAGTTTCAGTATCTGTGCTATGAATGAAGTAATCATAAAAGACACCAAAGTTCCTGTTTTCTCATTCTCAGTAACTTTAAAGTTTTTCTGTTAAATAATGTAGTTGAATGTAGAGAAGTTAAATACAAAATAATAGTAGAATATCAGATTCTTTGCTTTCAGTTACTCAGTGTACCAGCTGGTTACAACCAACTGATTTCTATAGTTAACTGTACTCTTTAGTCACTTTTGGCTCCACTGCCCTGGTTTGAGCAGACTGGGGCTGCTGCACGGCATGTGGTGCCTTCCCTGTTTTACCAATGGGGAGGTGAAGCACAAGAAGACCAAAGACCAGGTCTTTGCTCCTAAATCCTGTGTGGTAACTTGGGGAACTGAATCTGGGTCTTTAAAGCCTGTGGCCAGCAACCTACCACCTGCTCTAAGACACTTTATTAGATGAGCTAGGACTCTCAGGTCTGGTTCTGAAAATTAAGGTTTTATATGTATTTGTCACTGCTGAACGATTGACAAGATTGGGTCGTCATCTCTTATGTCTGTTGTACTTGCCTTAGTTTGGAAATTGTGTGTGTTCGTGAGAATCAACCACCTTCTTTATTCCATATAAGGAAAAAAATAACCCAAAGATCCCTTAATGCAAGACTCTAATTTCATGTGAAGGAAGCCTGACATACACTGTCATTCGCTTCACATTCAATGCACTTAATGTACAAGGCAGGAAAAGCTGCTTTTGTCACAGAACAAGGAACTCAGTGAGTTTGAGGAAAATCATGGCCACCTTTGACCTGCTGTCCCTTGGCCCTGGCAGATCTGCTGCCTTTCATGCACCCTGGCTCACCCAGCTCGTCCTCTCCTGCATGGCTTTCGGCCAGAGCTGTCAACAGCTCCTGAGGTACCTGGTAGCACACAAGGGAAAACCAGTGGGATATACATCCACAAAATTTTTTAATCTTCCTTCGTGTACCTACGTTGGCTGCCCTGGTTTGTATTTTGATTAATCTCCCTGGAGTCTCAGCTCAAGCATGCACTTAGAAAATAATGCACTTTCTTTAGGGTGGCTGAAATCTTGCTGGAGGTTCCTTTTCTGCACCCCCAGGCTGAGGGTCTGAGCCCTTGAGGGACGAGGGAGTTGGGAGGTTTTTTGGGGTTTTTTTAAGACATTGCACTTCAAATTTATTTTGATTTATAAGTAGAACTAGATTATATCAGTGAGAAATCTTCACATCTTAGTTCCCTTCTTTCAAAATAAGGACTGAAATGGAATAGAAGATATTGCCAAATAACTGGAACACGTATTCAGAATAAAATATTCATACAAGGAGGAAATGGGGTCTGTGTTTAATAAGAAAAAGAGATTGTACACTGTGATAGCAATTATGTATGTTCAAATATTGTGCTTTTCTTCAAATCTTGGTTATAAATCCAAAATATATAATTAATGATCCCATCAATAATGCATTTCCAATTTTAAGATATGAAATAAAATCCCCTGGCTTATTTTTATAGAATGGCCCTTTAAGAGAAATCTTTCTCTGCGTTGAGTCCTACCACAAGACGTAAAGAAAAGATCAAGAGATTGAAATCTATGATAGATTCATGGGGAAGGAAGCTCCTGTTTGGAAAATGCAAAGTATTTAAAGTTTTTACAGATCCCAACTTTCCTTTTACGAAAAAAAAAAAGAGTGACTGATAGATGAAAGCACCTAGTTGGCTCTGAAGACCCGTGATGGGATGCAATTTTATCTCTTTCAGTCACCATCTTAGGTCTGGACAGGTAAAAACAGAAACCCATTAATGTTTGATTGCTGCATAAAATAAATTGGTGGGTTCAGACTCATTGAGAGTAGACCAGGTGCCCATTATATGAAAACCACCCGTACAGGTGACTCTAAACTGATACTTTTGTGAGCTGTCTCAGCTAGACGATGAGTCTAAGGCATATGAAAAGTGAATGTTGCCTTTATGTGGGGACAATTTCTGTCCTCTCTTGTGTTGGTTTCATACTGATCATTAGTCTCCACTGATGTCCTGATTCACCATGATGTATCCTGGGCAATGCTAGGGTCTGGTGTGAAGTGTAACAGTGGGACATCAGGAGGAATTTTCCTAGATGCTCATCTGTAAGGTGCTCTGCAGGTGTACTCTGAAGGTGCAACTTCATTGAGTTGTCTTTGCTTCAAAAACATTGTTCATGTTCTTGAGACAGAATTGACGAGCAGTTTGGTTTAAGAGAAACATTACAGTCAGCATAAAGCAAAACCAGAATAGAAAGTGCCCCCCCCCCTTTTTTTGCACTTTTGCCTCCCCCCTCTCCCTTACTGTTTAAATGTTGTTTAACCCTTTTTCCAAAGCCTCTGTTACATTTATAACAAGTAGTTTGTCCCTTGCATTGTCAACTGACACTTGCAGGAACACCCCCAGCAGTGTAAGCCAGTTATATTTATTAGTCTTTCCAAGCTCTCAAATGTGCAGTAGTGGCCAGATGTTTCTGGAAGCCCATCATCCCCACTCTTCGCAGGTTAGTAGCAGTTAATGTTATTGCATTATGTAAAATTGACTTTCTCAGTTTTGCTCCTCAACTTATGCATTTCTCAATGAATGATGGGATTTTCTTTCCTATTTTTCAAGATTTCCAGCAGTAATATGTCCAAAAAGGGTACACACCCAAGGTGAATAAGTTTTAGTCAGAGCAAACATCCTATTTAAATACTGTCTTGACCAGCTAATACCTTTCTTTTAAAAATCAAAAGCAATGGCTACTTGCTGCTCTGGCTGCTGCGGGAGTCATGGGAGCTGTTTATTCTGCTGTGGCCTGTGTATTAATGCTGGTGCTCCAGCAGTGTGATACAGTAATGCGAGTGTTGCAGGTAGATGTGTTTGGACAGGAAATGAAATTATGGATACAGTCATTTCAAAATTCAAAGTGTTGACGTATGGCTAATATAACGGTGAGCAAAACTTCGTTTCAGTTTAAATAAGAATTTGCTGTGATTACACCTGAACTGTGTCTGTATTCATTTCCCTGGTCACCTCTGCCTTTGTTTTTTCTCTTGGAAGTAGGTATTATGCCATAATTCTCAAGCAAATCACTAGAATTCCCTTCAAAACCCTCTCTGAAGGACTCACTGTCTTTTAACTAAGAAATACAGATTACCATTTGAGTAATATAACTTGAAAGTAGAACTTCAGCTACTGATAAAAAATTATAGTGAGTGAAACTTAGGAAAATTGCTGAATAACTTTTAAAACTGAACAGGTTAAGATTGTCAGTGTACTTATGAACAGGTAGTGAATAGGCAAAGGTCACTGAATTTATTTTGCTAGGAATTACATAGCTCCAAGTTAACGGTGGTATACTGAATCATTCCTAAATTTAGTAACTATTTCAGCTTACTAAATTACTCTTATAGACTCCTCTACTACTTTAAATAATTTGTGTTATTAATAAATCACTGCCCAGTGTTATAGTAGGGTGGTACAGTTCAGTGCTTTGTTTCCCTGGCAGATGTATCTTAGTGTGGTATTTCAGTGTCAAATAAAATGTGATTTATTTAGAGATTGTAAGTCAGTTTCTTTTGCAAAGTGCTTGAGGATTAAAGCAAATATTCTACAGCAAAATAAAGATATCTAAAGATTATAATCTGCCTTCCAACAGCAACTAGTCCCAAACAATTATGAGGCAGAACTACAGAATAAAAGTGGCCATACTAATTAGCAGTAAAAAGTTGGAGGAGGAGCAAAAAAGGCAGAAGGCCGGGCAGATTTGCAGGTGGCCCTGGCAAACGCTGCAGAGCTTCTTCCAGCTCTCTTGCCCTAGCTGGAGAGGATCGGCCGTTTCTGTCCAGGGCGGAGGTAAGGCGGGTGCTGTTGGAGCTCAGCTGCCTGGGTGTTTGCTGGCAGATGTACCTGGAGCAGTGGGGCTGCTGTGGAGACAGCTGCAGAGAGATACCAAAAAGTTAAACAAAAAACAGTTCTCCAATAATCCTAGAAGCTCAAGCAGGACTTAAGTTACTTTTACGGTGTTAACAAAAAACTTTATGATGAGACAAAGTGCAGTAGCCAGCATAGGTGCTTCCTAGAGCCAACCTGCCTAAGAATGCTCCATTTAAAGAGATGCTAAGATGAAATGCTGCAGAGAAATGCTTACTCTTCAAAATAACATCTCATTTCAAACAGGAAGTGTTCGGTTCAGAATCTGGATCACTGGTAGCTCAGGAAGACATGTCTTCAAAGGTGTAAGGCAAAGAGACTGGTATTCACAGCTGATGTGCTCTTTAAGAATTTCACTTGCCTTCAACTTATCTCTCAAACTGAATTTCAATAAACGTCTCTCTTGGAGGAAAAAAAAAAAGTAGTCTTTAGCTGAAATTATTTGTGGAAATGAACACAAGCAAGAATGCAGCTGCTGAGGAAAACAATTTTGTCGTCCTCTCTTACCTAGCAAGAGGATTCTTGCCAAGGTGAACAACTAACTAACAGAGAATCTGATCGATAAGGCTTTTGCCTACCAGGAGAGTAGAAGGCTAAACACAAACTGTTTATTGTGTGATTATAAAAGGGAATGGGTGTTGAACTTCACGTTAAGAGCTGCTTGGAGAACAGAGCCCCATTGTGCTAGGGCAGCATACAAACAAGAGAAAGACAGTGCTTACTTTGAAATGTTTATTCTCTTGTAGGGAGCCAAGGGGTTGGAAAGATGCTTTGAGAGGTTAGCCTTCAAAAACCTAACATGCAGACCATGTAATCAAACACCCACTGGGTTATTCATTGATTGTTAGTCATTCACAGTTGACTCTCAATGCCAGACAAACTTATTTTCATCGTATCCCTTCATTTGTATTCACGGACATTAGACTGGTGTCTGTGAAAGGGAGATAAATGTGAAAGACGGTATTGTGCTACCAGTCATCCTGCTCTTCCGATAGGATGTAGCAAGTGAGATCATGTGTGCCTGCTGGCGTCGCGGCTGTGAGGGACCTCGCAGTCCATCGGCCAGGGAGCAGCCTTGGCAGCGCAGCCTGCCATTTACTGCAGTCAGATTGATGACACATCACAAATACCTCCGAACATACATGAGAGAAGTTAATTTTCATTTCAAGCCTAAAAATGTTTTGCCGTGTTGATCATGTGATGACAGTAGGTAGTAGCCCTTTTTTTTTTCTGTATAAAAATCCAGTTTTTTAGTATCCTTTTTCTGGTCCTTACCTGAGTCCATGAATTACCTGGATGTAAAATGAGTGTAAAATAAAGTACAAAATGGAGAAAATATCTGCTATATAGATGGAGAGGATAGAGGAAGGCAAAGGAGATGCTGAAAGAAAAATACTACCCATTGCTACCCAGAAAAAAGTTAGTTTGTTTTTTAGACAGGATAGTTTCATTAAGCAATGGATCACTTGACCTTAGCTATCGCCTCTGTCCAAAGAGGATGAAAAGGCAGAAGAAAATGAAAATGTTTACAATAAATAAATATAGCTACTACACTCATAAGAAGGAGAGATATAATATCTGTTCAGATCACTCCCACAGGGAAATGTGGATTGTTTTTTAGTCTGGATTTTTTTCATTATTTTGAGCCTTATACCTTTTCCTCTGGCAATAAGCGGGCATTTTCAGAAAGATACTTTGCAGTGAACTGAACATTACATGCTCCATAAGCAGCAGATAAAAAAGAATAAGAAAATTTGAGAGAAGGTTGGTACTTAGGAACATGAGACATTTGCAGTATGTTACTTACACATGCCTTTTTACATTGTCTGGCTCAGTGTAAGAAATACAGTAATATTTGGCTATGAATTACATTAATCTCCCCATTTACTCCTAATTAAAGGAGCTTGATATAGCTGAGAATTCAAGTCACCATCAAAGCCTGTAATGGTGTTCACTAAGGAGGGCAGATATTTCCAGCTATTCTGCACCAGCTCTTTGTATTGCATCACAAGTTTTGAAACAAGATCTGGCAGCCCAGGAAGCAATGAGTAGGTTTCATGTGTTAAGGTAGTACAAGTCATCTCTATAGGGCAAAAGTACATCTGGAATTGCGTCTTTATTTTGGATCTTTACATTTCTTTTTATAGTCAGGCTCAGCTTTCTGGCAGACTTCTCACTGAAGTCAGTGGAAATCCTGACTGTACAGAGCCTTCAGGGTGGGACTTGGAGTCCTCATATTTTACCTGACAGAAGTCCATGACATAACTTTGCATTTAGGTTTTGTGTTTTTTTCAAAATTTCTTTGGAGGATTGGAATTTTTGAGAGGCAAATGAAGAGGACAGAAGCATAACAAGGAACAGAAGAGCAAACAGTTTGCAAAGTGATGCTTAGTGTCTTATGGTGCATATTTTTATGAGGTTGTATAGAGTATTGTGATCTTCTGTTTTGCATGCAAATAGTCTGCTGAAGGGAGATGTGGCTACAGAACTGTACAGTTGTTGAAAGTTAAATTAAGCTATTCAGTGGAAGACAGAAATTGCCCATGGAAGGCTCTGATTTTAGTCTAGATTAACACCTGGTATACTGGAAACTTTGCCATAGTCATCAAAAAGCCAATGGCAAAATAGTGAAAGAGAGTAGGCTTTGTCAGGACACGGTTTCTGATACTGCCCTGTCATAATTTCTTCACAGCATAAGATGTGATGTAAAGGAGCGCTCTTTCCACCTAGGAGCGAATGACAGCCTTCCTTCACACTTGGGTCCCTGAGCATGACAAGATTTGAGACAATATTGTACTAATGATGGCAGTGGTATGTCTGTCTCAGTGATGAAGTGGATTTCCCTATCTTTGTACTAAAGGGTTTGGCCAAATGCATTGCTAGGGACAGGCGTACATGTTTTTTTGTTACTTCTTGATGTAAAGAAGAAATAGTCAAGGTACAAGAAAGGTCTTAGCTGAAGAATGTGTGTATGTATATCTTCATTTTCATATGAGATGCTGAGGTCATGAGTTAAGTTATATATAGTTTAATGCCACCAATACTCTTGCATAAGCTTTATTACTTTAAAAGAAACCTGTTTCCCAAAGCAGTTATTTGATGCAGGCAAGTGTTTGAGTGCTTCCATGAATGCCTTCCAGAAAAGCTGTGCCTCTCTGCTGCCATCATTGCAAATGACCTTGACTTTCTCTTCAGCGTGTTCTGACTACTCACAGTGGGACAGGTAAAGGCTGTGCTGTGTCTAAGAGCCAGTAAATCCTGCTGGGTGGGATGTGACCTACCACTTCTCGCCAGTCTGTGTATGGCTCCATCCCTTTTCCTAGGACTGTTTCCAATTGGCACGTGGATGCCCAAGTGAACTCTGAGCACAACTAGGATTTGCGATCGTGATAGAGTTAATGAATTGTCACAAAGCCTGCTGTATGCAGTTGGGAACAGGACACTCTCATCTGCCTTCATACATAGCTTTGCTGCTTGAAAGAGGCGGTGCTGTTACAGATGACGTGGGGGGAAATGAAACCGCTAGCACACGGGTAACGACCGCTGTGTTCCCCACCTTTCTGGCTCTGCTGAGTGATTTCACAGTGAGACTAAGTTATTCTCTTGACAGAGTTATTTATACACTATGTGACTCAGCTGCCTTCTGAGGAATGGCAGCTTGCCTGCCTGAGAAACAAACTTTGTGGTGCCACTCATATGTCATTTCTTCCTTAAAATATTCATCCCATGATGTTAGATCAGTGGTGGAAGTGCTATAAGCACCAAAACAGTGATGAAAAGAAAAAAAAAAAAAAGGTGTGGAAATTGCTTTATGTTAATCATAACCTGAAAAATTGTCAAAATTGATTTGCTGTTTGTATTTTCCTTCCTTGTGTCAATAACAAAAGGCCTTGTGCTGCAGGACGATTAAAAATAGGGAGTCTGTGTTTCCTCTTGAGCCTGAGCTTCATTTTTACATCTACAGATTTTTTTCTCTGTACAGTGATTTCAATGGTTGCTGTGAAATAGTTTCTAATTTATAATAACAATGAAAAACCAGGATCATCCCTTCCTTTGTTGCCATGTGCATTATGAACTAATTTCTTTTGTGAGAGGCACAGGTACAGCTTAATGAGATGTTCCCTGGCTTTTTGCAGGCGCCATTTGCTTGAGTGGGCAAGATTTTAGCTCGGAAGAGTACTTCCATTGTTCTTGGGAGAACTTGGATCTATAAGTCTTTGTATTACCCCGCTTCACCCTGGGTCTGCTTGGCTATGTTTATGTTTTTCTCCCTATTGATGTGGTGTCCTTTTGCGGAGTGTTTTCGTTTGTATGCAGTAAGGCTTTCCCCCTTGTTTTCCTTTTTATTATTTTTTTTCTGTTGGGAGAGTATTCCTCCTCATATCCTGTGGTCTTTTTTATTCAGTAACAGTAATTGTTTTGCATTTCCTTGAGGCACTGAGCCATTCCAGTGGTGGGAGATAATCTTTTTTTCTGTGCAGTGAGTTATGTGCATGAAAAGGCAGAGTATGTGGATTGGGCATTAACCTTCATTGCTATTGGTTTCCACCTTTTTCAATCTTCTCTTTGCACTGTCTTTTTTAACCTAGTTTCTAGTGATTTTGTGGTGCTGGCTTTGTTTTTGCTGCGAGATAGCTGAAGCTTAACTGTGTCAGATGTTTGCATGCTTGTTCCCTTAATCCAACCAAATTCGTCTTTATGAATTAAAAATAATCTTTATTCATATTGTCCTTGTTTTTAATTTAAAATAGAAATCCCTTACCAATGTAGCAGTGCATTCAAATAAGAATTCATAATACTTAGAGCCTGATAATTTTAATGATATAGCGTGCTCATATACCAATGCCCAGAGCCTCTTGGCTATAATACTTGTTACTGGGAGGGAAAAGAGCCCTACAAAATCGCTGTGGGTGCTGAGGATGTGTTTGTCTTTGACTACAGGTAAAAATACTAGTCTATTTGATCTTCAGCTTGATTATGTGGAGACAGTGCATTTATAAAGCAGATCCCTTGGTGAGAAGGAGCTAATGGCTGGTTGAGGATGCTCTTCTAGCTTGCTTCTACCTAGCACTGTTCAGTTGCAGGTTCTTTGTGCTGACTGAATACAAATAATCACCAATGTGATGAAAGAATATTTAAGAGAGGAAATACTGTGCACAGAGTGGTAGAATACTGATTGTGTATGTGCAAGTGATGAAGTTATGTCCTAGAGGTGGGACTTCAGTTCCTATCTTACCCTTTATTTTACCTTTGCATTGGGTAAATATTCTCCACGTGGAATGAGGTTTCCTCTACAGCATGGGAAATGCTGAGAAACATGTTTCTGTCTGTTCTGGATTTGGTGTACTGATTGTGCCTTTTGTCCTTGAGAAGGACATTTACGTCTCACGAAGACAGTGTAGGTTCCGGTACATTCAGCCCCTGTGGGTGGCTGAAAGCAATACCTAAAGTCAAGAACTTCAGAAGAGGCATTTTGCTTGGGCTAGATTAATGTGAAAAAGTCAGGCCAATTCTGATGTTTCACAAATGGAAAACCACAAAATACTTGACAAGCTGAAAGCTCAATATGATTTCAGTTGCACAGACACTAATGTCAAATAAGCAATTATACAGAAGTCAAACTTCTCCTGTAAATTTGTAACACAGTAGAAGAACATTATGCATAATTACGTTACATATCATTTTAAGGATGAAGCTCATATTCCAGGCTCCATTAGCTTTCAGAGTCTTTGTAATATATCTGTTGAACACATCCTAAAAAGTTAGAGACAAGATTATCATTGATTTTTATTCACAGCAAGAGATTTAGTTGACAATTGATGCTGCAGTTTCAGTTCTATTTCTTTAAATACCTGTTGTTTTAAATTTTGGTATCTTTATCCACCAGACCCTTGCATGACACCCATCATGATTTTGGGTATATTTTTTGACCTAGTTAAAATTCTCTAATGCAATGACAATGTGGGTGCTGAAACAGAGCTGCAGTGACTCAGCCGTTGCTGCTCCTAGGTGCCTGCTCTGCCCTGTTGCCAGAGGTTACAGCCTGTGTAGCAGAGATGCTGGAGGCAAATCTATGATTCTACATTGCTCCTACAATTCATAACCTGACATTTTAATGTAAATGGCAGTTTAAATATCCTAGGCCATGAACTGGAGTGACTGAGGAATGGCCCTATAGGAAAGTTGTCTGTGATAGTAGCTTAAAATTCATTTAGTCTTCTGGAACCCCATTTTCCCTTTTCTGCTGGCAACTTCAGACCAAACACTGAACTTGTTCTCTCCTTATGTGCACTAAATGTCCACTGTTTTTACACACACAATGATTACTGTCTGTAGTCAGAAACTTGCCTTGGAGATGTGGCTATCTCAGAGGCATTGTAAAGGGGGTGGATGAAGATGATGGCCCTGGGAAAAGGAGGCTCTAAAAATCAGCTGGACATTGTGGGTGTGGGTTTAGCATCTGCAGATTTTTTTATTTGAAGAATTTGGCAAGCAGCATTTAATGTTATTCCTTCCTGGGGACACGCATTTTGCCGCCTTGCCCCCTTACACGTGCTGAAGAGTAAAAAGTAGAATTGCGTGATGGAAATATCTGTTCCCTTGTAAATCAGACTGTTATTCTCATTACATCTGGCATCAGATTACATAAAAGGTTATTACACTTCTATACCAGAAAAAGCTGCTCAGATATGTGGTCTCGACTGACTCAGGCTTCAAGTTGGAAAGTTTTTCATACTGTTTGGAGGTGGAGATGATGGCTCTTTGTTTCCCAGTATACGTTGGTCCTTAAGGTAATGGTATTTCCATTAGACATGTACATTCTAAACCAGGAAGAGTCTTATTTCTGGAATGGTGTTAAATGCACATAGTGCTGCTCTGAATCAATAGAATTAATCAATTCTTTCTGTCTGTTTTGTTCTCTAATCTCTGTTCTTCTGAATTGTTTTGTTTTGCTAACACACTCACTGTGTTAATTTAAGGGTGTAGTTCCGGGTTAGAAATGGGGCTCTCTTTGTTCTCATCAGCTCTTCAGCTTTTGAAAACTGAAAGTCTTTGATATTGTTCTCTCTTTAAGCCCATTTCTTAATAAGAGTAACGTGATATAAATTGCTCACAGTTGAGGCACTGATAGGAAAATCTGTAGATTCAGGGTGGAAAAATTACTAATCTGATTTCAGTGCAGAATTATGGTTTAATGAGAGACATTCCACGAGTGTCATACAATATAAAACAAATTGCTGCATAGAGGACTAGTATTTCTGCTTACCATTATAGAGATGTACACCTGGTTTTCAAAAAAAGTCATGACCAACTTACAGAAGACATAACACAGCTAGAATGATATAATACAAATTGCTTCATCATCATGGATTGATCTGTTTTGTGAAATGAAGCTGTTGACCTGTCTCCATTACAGTATAGCACAGCAGGTGGTAATGTGAAATACACAGTAACAAGGTGCTTTCTAGTGCTGTATCGTATTAATAATTTTTGTACTGTTGTAATACTGATTTTGTCAATCCATGCTGTGAGTACTGACCTGATCTTTTTCCCTCTCTGTCTAAATCACACTGTAAATAGAGGAACCACAGTCATTTGCAGGAAGGGATATGATTCAATAGCACCAAAAGAACGTTCTCCATTTGCTCTGTGCTGAAAAGCTCTGTAAGAATCCCCCTGTAACAGGCTACATACTGACCCTTATAAAATGCTTTTGTATGAGTATACTCATTATCAGCCACTGTGAAAAAAACAAATGCTTTCTTCCCTCTCTGAGATAAAGTGCTCTGAATGACAAACACAAGAGAAATGATACAGTAATTTGCTGATTTAAGGTGTGGGAAGTTGATTCACACTTTACAGAAACAGCAATGATGTCAGTCCACCAATAGAGCGTTTTTAGACCTCAGATAAATAGAGATGCATTTCACTGTATTTTGCAGCAGAGTTTCTTAAATAGAGATACAGAATGAATACATATTTCATGTAGGTCTTGTTATTGAAAGTCAGTGTTTACACTGTTTATCTATAATATTTGAAATGCCTCTTTAGAATAAAGATAGGCAAATTCACAGATCCTGCTGATGACCACTATCAAATGCCAGTTTGACTCATCTCATTTATCCCTTTTGACTGCTTTATTAATATTCTGGCACTTTCGGACATGTTGAACAACCCTGTTAACAGAGTTTGGGATTCTCCTGGAAGCTCATTCTTGAAGTGTAGTACTTGTAGGAGTTATGTTTGTAGGGATGCACCAAGACTGGGAATTGCTGGATTACATCCTTCAATTTACTGTCCTGGACAGGGTACAAAGTTATAAGAGAATAGATTTGGAAAGAAAGGGAGACTGAGAAGACACAAATGTCCTTTCTTGTGCAGCAGCTCTCTGACTTTGCTATAAGGCTTACAGAAAAATGTAAGGAAGGTCTTCGGTCTCAGCTTCTGCAGTTGCAAAGCACAGCTTTTGAAAATGTCAGGCACTTGCTCCTGATGGATGATGTGCGCTAAATGTGGCAGTCATCCAGACAGGCAGCCTCTGGAGTCTGCTTCCCTTTTGAGTCTCTAACTGTGACCAGGGCAAAGATCCCTCCCAGACACAGCGCTGACTATTCACAAGTGGAAGTGTTTCTTTTTTGAAGAGGTGAAGACTTGATAGAAAACATTTACTCCATTCCAGATAATGCAGAGATAATAGTTCATTCGCAGCTTAAAACTGCCCTTAAGGAAAGGTATAAGTCAATATTATTTCAGGCAGAATAAAAGGTAGAGTGTGTTAATAGAATAATAATGATAGAAGCACTGAAAGGCTGCCTTATTCCATGAGATTACTTTGTTACAGCAAGGCAGGAATAGTGTATGATCAAGTCATTAACTACTTGTCGTTTCTGTAAGGCTGTCTTTGTGCCCATATGCTTTTGTGTGTAGTCCCCCCGTGCTGAGCCACCCAGCTGGTGGCCAGGCTGGGCAGTCGGGCTGAGCAGTTCCTGTGTCCCGAGCTCAGGGGAGCTGGGGCTGAGCTGCTGGGTGCTCACTGTGCTGCTCCGGATGCCTGCGTATCCACCGTGGGCTCTGCGTCTGAGGGTGAACTGACTACAGCTACCCGCCTACAGCCAACAACCACACCCTGTTACATGGAATATGTATACTATCTATATATACTATCTATATATACTACTTAGTATGGTAAAAAGGTAAAAGACTGAAAGATTCTCAAGCTTGCCATAAATTGCATCTCAAAATCTTTCTGCCTGCTGAATTTTATGTTCAAGAGCTGTAAAGTAATGACAGAAGGAGAAATTTCAGTATGGATAGAGCTTTGCTAATTGAGCTGATGAAACCTTCCAGTGAAAATGACAGATGAAAGAAAAATGGGATTGGATTTCTGCTGGCTCCTAGAACAGAATTCAAAGAGGAGAAGCTTATTTTTTTCCTGGGAAGTATATTCATTCGCATCTTTGTGCTTCCCATTCTTACTTAGTTCTGTACTTAAAATAGTAATGCCAGGAAATGTAGGAAGAAGTGAGTTTACAACTGAAATTCTGAACTACCTTTCAGAACAGTGCTAATAAGCAATCTACTTTCAGGCAGATCAGTCAGTAGTTTCAAACATTAGATGTGTGTGTTCCTACATGTTTGCTGGTCAGATGAAGGAGGATCTTGACATTTTGTCAGAGGAATAGGGAAAATGAAAACATAAATCATGTAAACCAGAGGTGGTTTAGCCATTGGCGCTATCACATCTGCCTTGAAGGTGATGGGTCCGGACTCTCCCAGGGCAGGAGTGGGAACAGAGCTGCAGGAAGGGCGAGCAGACTCCCCAGCAGATGCCTATTAGCATTCTTCTGTAAGGGCCGAGCTCTGATTTTTTTCAGATGAGACACTTCATGACCAGATGATCTGCATGCACAGTGCTGCCGTTGAGCTGGTCATTCTGCCTGTGTGCTGTTAATCCAGATTAATTGCTGCTCTTTCCTAAATGCTCTGGCTCATTTTCCTGACCTAGTGCTGACGTCTGGGGAAATGCAAGGGGCTGGTGGGTTTCTTGTCACTGCGTTGGCTTTTTACAGCACGAGCGATGCTCTTGTTCCTCTGTTCTGAATTTTCCAAGGACAAGCATTTGGGGCATTGGCACTGCTTTATTGGTCTGATTGGGTTTGGGAGCTGTGGCCTGGCCAGAGAGACCCCCTGGGATGGCTGGAGTGCTCACCCTCCTGAGCAGACGCTGCAGCAGCATGCTGCAGGACACGCTCCAGGAGCAGATGCACATGCAGGGAATGAACTCAGGGTGCAGGTGGCAACAGGAGAAGGGAAATCAGATTGCTGCCAGGCAGACAAGGTCTGTAGAGACCAAAAGAGACGCATCAGCCTGGGGAGCCATGGCAGGAGTGTTGGAAAACAAAGCTGGAAGGAAGGACAGTTTTGCAAGGACATCATGGGTGGGAAGGGAGGCAGGATTTGTTTTCTAATCAGAAGATTTGTATTTTGTATCTGAAGAGTTATGTTGTCCTTGTTTAGGATTTTGTGTTCTAATTAAACAGCTTCAGAGATTAAAGCCTTTGAATGCTTTTGGCATGGTCCCCCTGAAGGCTGCTCCCCTGTGGAGGGTGCCCTGGCGAGTGCTGCCCTCCTGGGTGCCTCCGAGGCTGCCTGCCAGGCTGCCTGTGTCTTCTCGCTGTCTTCCCAGCTCCCCACCTGCATCCTCAGTGGAGTTTGTTTCTAATCTTTCTATCAGCAGAGATGTGTGGAAACCATTGCTAGATCCTGCCTTGCCTCTCACACTCTGCCCTTAGCATTATGAGACAAGGATGTATGGACATGCCCAGGCTGTTGCAATTTTCTGAGTGGATGCTAGGTCCTGGCCTTTTCTTCAGGAAACCCAAGCAATCTTCTGCCAGGGTTTACCCCTGCAATGTTCAGTGCTGTTAGGGGAACAATCAGAGTTATCCAAGTGGCCTAAGAAATAATTTTATCACTGAGATGTTTTTTATTTGTGTTCAGTTTCTTTGACTTAGCTGGACCAGATAGTGTGCATATCTAAGTAAATATTTCCTTCTTGCAGCTAAGTGGGGAGTTCCAAGAGGATGAGAGAGAATAAATATTCATGCAACTCTTAATTAAAAATTTCAATAGTGGTTGCAACCAAAAATAGACTTCTCTTATATCTCTGTTACTGTGACAAGATTCACAAATTCATGTTGCTGTATAAACTATATACGTCATATGGACTTAAAGAAAATGTTAAATACTACTGATTGGAATATCAGATTTTTTTTTTTTTTTTTTTAATTTTTTTAACAAACATATATGGCTACTGCTAATCCTGGCAAGAAAGAGTTGACTGTTCTGGCTGTGTAAAAGTCTGAGGTTTCCATATCAGTTCCTGCAGAAGGTCCATGGGGCTTGTTCTGAATTTGGCCAGAAGATGTACTGAGAAGAAAGATCTTGGTTATGCTCAGGCTTGTTTTCTGATGGGTGTTTGCTTGCCTCTTGGTTGGTCCTGTCACTCCATGCAGCTGCCCGTGACAATGCTGTGACAACCAGAACAGACCTCAGGCCCTTCTCTTTGGAGGACTGTGGAGTCCTGCAGAGCAGTGAGTGATATTGCTGCAAAGGAAAATGGGGTCTGTAGGCAACTGAGACACAGACTGAATTTGGATCATTTGAAGAGGCAGTGTGAATGCTGCATGATAAGTATCCTGGAAGTCAACACCTCTGGGACCTCTTTCGGTCCACGACTCTCAAATTTCTTTTTGTGATTTATTGAGGTCTTTTGTTTGTGCACTTCACAGCATTGCTATGGAATTTATTAGGTTGAGTTGTGAATGCAGAGAGAGCAGTTGCTTTCGAAAGAGAAGGAAATGGGGTTTGCAGGGCTGCCTACAGATTTAAGATATGCAAATTCAATTTCTTAGAACTTCTTAAAAAATTATTTCCTTGCCCATATTTCCTCTCCATACTTCGGGCTTGGAGAATTTTGCTTTCTAATTCTTTGTTTCAGGGTGTTTATACGAGAATAACAAGAAGAGATAAAACTATGTCTGACAGCTCTTCCAGTTTCCTCTTTCACATAAGCATGCAGCATCCTCCACGCATGTGTAAATGAATTCATTTTGTTGGTAATGCAGGAAGGCTATGTGCTTTTGTATTGTTTTGGGGAGGGATTTATTCAAATATACAAAAATGGATAAAATTTTGCTGTTTAGGTATACTACTGTGAGCAGAAGGGACAGCAGAAGTTTATCTGGAGCATATAAAAGCAGGATCCATGAATGTTGCTGGGATTTTAGTCAGGTAAGATTTCAAAGAACCAGGCAGAGCAGCAAGTTTGGGTTTGGGGTTTACATGTAGACATCTTTGTTCCCATCTTTGAAACTGGCATGTAGGCAGCCACTGTCAGTCTGGGAAGCCACGGATCACTAAAGAGCTGAACAGGCGACCAGACGCCTGTGAATGTGGGAGGTGGAGGAAGTGCTCACCGGGAAATGAGGTCAGGCTCCATTTTTTACAGAGCAACTCAGCAACACAAGTTCACAAACCCTTTTTTGATTGCAAAGGAGCATTTGAATAATTTGACCCATATGATGGTACAAGGAATTAGCCAGGGCTGGGATAGTTTTAGATTTTACCGGGGAAGATTTGGACAGTTACAGAACTGGAAAGACTGAAAAAGGAAAATGGGTGGAAAAACGATATTTCCAGTTTGCTTAGCTAAAGAATAGTCTCAGCGCAGTTGGATATCAGTCACAGATGGAATTTGATACATGAAAAGAAATACAGTGCTGGATGATGACCAAGCAGTGTTCTTCAGAGTCTCATAAAAGGGAAGTAAAAATAGGATTGTTACAAGAGAATTTGATCTCAGAAAATATTGGAAAATATTTTTCTAACAACACAAAACCTGAAGGAAAGTGAAAAGAGAAGCTACCTAGGGACTAGCTGTGTTAGGGTTTTTTCTGCAAACTGATTGTAGAGTTATGTTCTACTTCCTAACTAAAAGTATTTTGTAAATTCTTTAGGGATAGTTTTCATCTCTATCCTAAGGGGGGAGTCAAGTTCAAGACACTGAAAAATACATTGATTTGAAATATCATAATACAAAAAGGCAAACTGAAAGCCAGAGACAGAAATTTTCCCTATAAAACAGAAATCCTATATGTCTTTATACTATATACTACCTATTTATATACATGCACTTTATCTAATAGAGTAGCAGGTCTCTCGCTCTTTACCTTCTTGTTTCAGACAAAGGTGGTAAGTTTGATCGGTTTTCTAGAGGTTTTTTGTTATGCAAAAATATTTTAGACTATTTTACATTGCAAAGCAAATCAGGCTCCCAACCCAGTGACTAGAACGGGATTCCTCTCACCTAACTTTAGCCATCTAGAAGGTTTTCCAGCTCCCTGAGAAGTCAGTGAGGATCAAGAGGCACTGCCACAGAGGCATCCTCAATTGCCTCTTCAGTCTGAGCCTAAGGAGTAAGCCTCTATTCTGCTCTGAGTTCAGTTTTTAAATTTTTCTTTAGGTGATGACCATTGTCCTTTTATAGGTTTACTCCATTCCTATATTTGCACCACACTGCAGCAAAATCCGAAAACTGCAGGTACATGGAAGGGAAAAGGATGTTCTGTGCTTACAACACTTTATTTGCAATTCAACTTAGCACGATTTTGGAAAATGATTCTGGTTTGATTTTGTAGAAGTAGCTAATAAAGACTATTCCTACACTAGTATTAAAGATAATAAACATATTAAGCCTTCTTTTTTAATATCCCGTTAATACAAGGAAATTATAAAGATCTCCAAAGAATATACCTAAGTATAATGAAGTCTTTACAGGGGGAGAGAGGAGGGGAGAGTGCAGCTTCTGTCTTCCTCTCTGTGCAAATACCTATCTTGAGAGAAAGAACCTGCTAAAGATCAGCCTGACATTTCCTCTGACCATATCTCAGGAAGATGAGGGGACAAGAGATTTGCTCAGACTTAATCTATGGAGCGCAAAAGATATTTATGCAATTTATGAATAACCTTTTTCCTTTGGACCTCCCTCTTTAATTTGGGGATAACTTTTTTTTTGATGGGAGCCCATATGTTGCAACTGTCTGTGCATAGCTCTTTGGACACAGATAGCACCCCAGGAATTAATGGGTGCTGTGGATGGAAAGATGAATATTGTGTTGGGGGACTGAAGCTGGGTAGATCCATGTCATTCCTCATGGGAGAAAGAGGAAGCCTTCATTTTAGGATCAGAAGAAAGATTTTCTGCCTCAAACTGCCACATACTCAGCCTGTCCCAGACAAATCCCAAATATTTTGCTTTATTGGAATAGAGATTTAATCTTTTCCAAACACATCTGTCTTTTAAACTTACTCTCTGCACTGACATATATATCTTAACTACAGAAGCATTGTCTGTTTCTCTAAAACTAAGGAGGTGTGCTGATATCAAAATACCTTAGGATAGATATTTTCAGTCTATGAGAGGTTGGTTTATTGTTTTTTCTGGTCAGCCTAAAATTCTGCATGTCAATAATTGATCTCCTGAAATTTCTTTTCCTGTAAGATGAATTAGCAAGAATCAAAAGTCTTGAAAACCTTTTGTTAATGTGCTCCTCCCTTTAATTTTAGATAAAAACAGATGCTGTTGAACGCTGTTGAATGCTGCAAGGTGGTGAGAAAGGCGGGTTTCCTAGGTTCCTTATAACTCTTTGAGGCCATGAGCATTTGACCAATATGTTGATTCTCATTTGGTTGTTGTTTCATTGTGCATGTGAATTATTTTACTTCATATTGAATTATGAAAAAACCTGATAGTTGGAGCAGAATCCTATGTTTTCAAAATCTGCCTAGGTGAGTCAGGAATTAATGTGGACTATTCATTTGAACTCTACTTGTAAGGAAAGGTACATGGGCAGTCCAAAAAGTTGGTGACCCTGAAAGCTCTGGTGGTTCTAGAACTGGTTTGACAGTCTCCTACAGCTTGGGTAATACCCCAGCACAGCACTGCTCCACGACAGTCAGCTTCACTGTTAGCACATGTACGGATTTGAGTGTCAGAACTACCCGCAAACAAGCCAGCCTTGTGAATAAGAAAGCTGCTATCCTAAAACAGAGCCCTGGAGGAACGTCCACTCCATCCTCTGGAGAAGGTTGCTTTTGATAACTTCACTGCCTGCAAATGATTTTGTTAAATGTTGCAGGAGCCATCACGTTACACTGCTTGGGAATGATGAATTATTGGCTTCATTGGAACCTGAGGTAAATAAAACCCAATTGTTTGGTATTTCAGGAGAAGGCCTAAGAGTTGCCTTTTGCTTGTTAATGGCAAATTGCAGTTGTATTTACATTTTGCTGAATTCTGAATATGGAAGGTTTATCTTTTAATAAGCCCCTGGGTGCTTTCAGCCTGCCCTGGATATTCTTACCAAGGCTGTGACATTTTCCAAATGCCCTCTCTATTTCCAGTAGTATTAAATTCTGTTCCAAACCACGTTATTGTTATGTCTGAATATTAAGGCGTAAGCATGGTAATGAAGGACAGGCATTTGCAAAAAAAAACCAAACCAAAAACCAGAAAACCTGCACTGCATTTTGAAGAGCCTCATGATCACTCTCATTTTGTCTGTGCTAGTTAAACTTGATTTTTACCTTGCTTGGATTAGTTTCAGACAGACGAAACAGCCCTCGCTTCTGCTGGAGGAGGATCTCAGTCCTGCAAGCAATGCAAAGATCAGAGCCAGTTTGAAGATATCTCATCTTCAATTTCTATGTTGCAGATGCTTTATTTTCTTTTATTTCACACTTCCTTCAAACTAAATATGAAAGCTTACAGCTTCACAAAATAATACTTCCATTAAGTATTTCTACTTCTGAGCATTTATAAAAGTGTCGACTTTCCTTCACCACAACCTGAGCAGTAACTATAACTTGCTTTTATAAATGTGGGCTAGGAAGCACGAGGAGGCAAATGTATTGCCTGGTGGCCACCTTGTCATCAGCAGCAGAAATGAGAGCAGGGCCTGGGACTCTGGGTCCCAGGTCTGGTGTGAACTGCTGGAGCCAGTCATTGATGGACGATTAGTGGTGAATTAGTTTGGCAAACCCAGCCAAAAAACAAAATTAAAACAAAATGATGCCATTTTCTGGCAACTAGCAAAGCTAAATTAAGCTGGCCAATTCCTGATAAAATCACAGCAGGGAAAGCAGAACAAGCATATCAGAACTTTGTTTTTCCTTTAGTTCCTGTACTATTTTTAAGTCATCCTGACAGCTTGTTAAATGCCAGTCTGGAGAACAGCTTGAATCACTGACTCTCACTTATGACATTTTCCACGGGAGGCTTTGCCCTGAGAGGATGGCTAGCAGCAGAGTGCCCTTTCCATATGGAAGTCAAGCCCGGGGACTCAGTCTGTGGGTCCTTACACCTTTGGTGTTAGTTCTCCGTATGGTCTCACCAGTGTTACACACTCAGATTATGCTGCATAACTTTGAACACCACATTTTGATGTTTTCGGACCTGCATGCCCACTATAGCATACAGTTTGAAGTAAATATATTACACAGGCACCGTGTAGAGATCTTTGCTTAGGCTTCTGATGGATTGTCGGTCATACTCGTGTCCATCCAGTCACTGCCAGCGTGCAGGTTCAAGCAGTAAGAGAATGAATGTTCTGAATATCCAAATAGATGTATAATTCTGGGGGAAAAAAAAGTAAAAAAAAAAAAAAAAAAAAGTTGTCTTAACTTCTTGGGAGGGATGTGATTCACACCACCTAACTTGATATCACACTTAGGTGCTTGTGTTAGGAGTGGGAGTTACCAGTCTCTGCCAGTGGCAGACAGCACGCCTCTTCTCTCCACCTAGGTATGCAAAGCTGGTTGGGCTGCATTGCCTTTATAACTTTTTGTGATAGACTTTGAATAAGCTGGGAAAGTCAATGACATAGTTGGATTGCAAATTCAAAAGACCATTTACAAAGGATTATAGTAAATGAAAGTCTCCCCGTTTTCCTTTACGAGGCTTTGTGGTAGTTGCAGTCTCTCATTTTCTATTAGCGATGTGTTCTGCAGAGTGAAGCAAAGCTCTCTTGTATTTAATTCTGAGTAGCATCCCTTATGCCTTGTAAATCTGGTAAGAATTGAGTTACAGGAGCACGTAATCCCAAGCGTGATAATTCTTTAGATTTCTTTTTTGTAGTGAAAGTTTTCTAGTATCAGAAACTACATTTGTGTAACAGGACCCTATCACAATATATTTTAACATGGTATAGATGAAACCACACCATAAGTAATTAATTTCTTTTTGAATGATGGAAGATATTGAAGTTTCTTCGTATTTGAGGAAGATACGTATCAGCTTTTATCTCTATGCAAGTATGATCTAGCATTTAGATTTACTAGATCTCATATCAGACCCTTGTATTTTAATGAAGAGTATGTGAACCAGTTAATATTTTATATGATACTGTTCTTCCTTCCATGTCTAACACATATTCTTTGAGGTTTGCATTATGAGAAAAGATCTCATCTTTGATAAATTGATCTTTAGAATTTGGAGTGACTATGAATGGGTGGTTTCTGGTACTTCAGAGAGTATTTAGTAGAGAAAAAGATTGTTTAGCGGAGTTTTAAAAGTCTCAGCATTTGAGAAGAACTTCAAAGACTAAGTTTAGGATGGAAAGAAATGACTAACAGAAATGACACTCCTATGCAATAGGAATGATAAACAAAGTCCACTGTGATTTGTGGCGTTTTAAATACAGTATTGTTTAATTCTGTTCAGACCAGTTTTGAATAATATTTTGACAGTAGTGCTTCATTTTACCTCATCTGAAAATGGTGAAAAATGTATGGCAAAGAATGTAATGAAAGGGATGTATGATGATCAGCAGTTTTCATAATTTGTTCAAAATCTTGTAGAATCAGATTCAGATGATACATTCTGCAGTGAATAGCCTTCCGGTTTGAAAGGCATGGAGAAACATGACATCTACAGTCAGTGCAAAAAAGAATTGTTATGATTTTTTTATGCCTTTTGCTAAGTCTGAATCTTTTGCTAATCCTGCTTTAGGCAGTGTTTTAAGGGGTGGAGTTTGGTTTAGTCCCATGGCAATTCCATTACAAACTTCTGAACATGAACATTTGCTCTCGCAGAGTTGTAACAGGTGCAGCAGTGCTCAGCAGTGATCGCTGGTGCAGGGGGACAGCAGAGGGAACCTGCCCCACCAGGCAGCACACAAGGGACTGCACACCAGGGACAGGGCAGAGCACCAGGGCACTAAGGGTGTTGTACCGAGATGGTCTACAGACATCAGTGCAAATGAGAAATACTATGGCCAGCAACGTGATGGCAAACAGTATTAAGATTGAGTTTATTGCTTTGTGCAGATTTCTTCATAAGCAAGGACTTCGGTATGGCTTTTAGGATGATATTAATTGATTTGTACGTAACATACAAATTACTTTTGAAACAACATTATGATGGTGACTGGTCTGAGTGTTTTGAATAATTTTATCCTTGTTTGGTTTTGCTGTACTTGGTAATATCAAGCAAAAAATTTGGTAGGAAGACATTTCCTGATTGGTGCTTTCTGTCTAAATGGAAAGTGGATGACTAATTGTTGGTAGGATACTTCTTTAGCATAAGCTCTCGTTTTATCCATATATGCAGATAGAGAAACAAAATAATTGATCGGTTAAAGTGTTATTTGCAAATGCATCTGAATGGATTTTGCCCTTGGGACAACTCAGTAAAAAATTACTTGTTTGCAAGTACACTGGTACACTGACTGTTCAGTGAACAGCCTTAAAAGTTTTGGCTACTGAATTCTAAGCAGGTCCCCTTTTTGTGGGATGGGCAGGTACTGCAATTTACTGAACCAAACTGCCGTGCCATCTGCGTGTTCTGTCTTGAAAACCATGCTCGGGCTTTTCTCAGTAGGCTCTTTCTGGAGAAGCTCTTTCATGCTTTGTCAATACTCAGAGGCATGGTACAGCCTGCAGTTTCTGAGAGAGGGTGTTCAGATGTCTGGGGACCTCTTTTGGTATGCTTCCTTATCACTTCAGTAATGGTCTTTAAAGTGAACAAGAGCCAAAAACTTGCATCCATATACCTTTACCGAACTCTGTGTGAGAGGTAGGTAGCTCTGAAACCTCATGTGATTCATTTGCAAGATGCTCTGCTGACTGAATCAGTGAACCTATCTGCCTTGTTTTGAAGCCTGTTTCCATTGGGAGGGAAAAACTGCGTGATCTCTGGACACTGTATTGCAGCAGAACCACAGACTCAGACCAGTCTGTTCCTCTGGGGCTGTGGCCAATCAGTCTGAAGACCGGGGCGTGTTATGGCAAGCCCTTTCCAGACGGGTAACCCCTAGTGAGTGAGGAGGACAAAACCCCAGTCCTACTGCCAGTTCTGTGCAGCTGTGTAAGTGGCGCTGTGGAGGGAGATAAATTCCTTTTACCTGCCTTTTGCCATCCCTGGTAAATCTGCTGGACAGAAGCTGGTGTAATTTCCTCATTACAACAGCTTTCCCTTCTCTTGCCCTTGTGTGACATCTTCTACCTGCTTCAGAAGTAGCCAGACTTTAGGCTAAAGCCAGAAGCTTTAAGACAGTTTCTTTATACAGACAGATGTAACGGGTGTTGATCACCTGTAGGAATGGTCCTCCTTGGTGGTGCCAGGTTTAGGTGAGGGAGGTTGTACACTGCTGAACCCAGCTGACTCCTGCAGATGCTTCAGGGCAGATTCCTTGGCCTGCTCTCAGCTCCAGCATCATCAGATCCCCAGACACCAGAGACTTTGGCTTCGGGGACCCTGTGGGAGGTTGGAGCACCCTGCCCTGTGCAGTTCTACCCAGAGACGCTGGATGTCTGTACGCCCTTAATGTGTGCTCATACCTTACCGCACTTACATGTGGCTCGTGTGTGCCCATGGTCTGCTGAAGGACTTACCGAGTAGCTGCGCTGTGCAATTCTGCTTCATCATTACAGTGTTATTTCCAGCCAGTGAGTACCTGCAGAGTCCTCTTTTGTTTTGAAGAGGAGGGGGGGAGGTTGAGAGAGTTGGAGAGTTGTCAAAGCCAAACGGAGCGATCTTTGCCTGAGCTTACTTTTGTTCTGATGTTGGTTTCTATGCCTCATTAGCTGTTCTGCGATTTATCTCTCTGCATTTCATCATGCTGTGTAATGTGGCAGAGTGGTGCGGGCTCATGTCATGCGTCAAAATCTAAGAAGTCAACTTGGGGAAAAATTGAACATTATTAAAAAACATCAGAATTATTTATCATTCTAAATGGCTTAAATAGTGAGGTTAATATTGGTTTAGATATATAAAAGTCACCCTGAAAGTGTTCACCTCATTGATTTCCAACGAACAGCAGTAGAATTCAGCTCTGCGCAGGGAATCATCACGGAACCTGTTGTGCCCTTTATTTATTATTTTAACTGACCCATAAAATAGAGAAGGGAAGGAACCTTCAGTCACCATTTAATCCCTTCTTCTCCAAACAAGCATACCAAGCTGAAATACCCGGAACATGTAGAGTTTGTGTTTCTCTTCTACGCAAGAAGTAGGTTTCCTCCAATATGCTCTGCAAAACTTGTTCAGAAAGATGGCTGGCTTCATATTCTATCTTGTCTCTGACACAGCAATTTGTGGTACACTTCAAGTAGTAAACTTGAAGGACCTATCAAAAGATGTCTCTGTTTTTATTGAAAGTATGTCCACCATTTAATTTCAAGAAAAATTAGCATTGCTTATGAAAAATTGTGACTAACTGGAAGAGGGAATGGAGTTGTCATTATGAGCAATTGCTTTTATCAAGGATGTCCCACGTTTCATCTGTGCAGGTAATGCTTTTCTTGCCAGTAATGTGTAGTTAATATCCTGTGCTGTTCTACAAGTAGTACAAATACCGTAGAAGGCAGAATGTAAATATATTTGAATGTCCTAATCCCTTTGCATTCCTCAGGTTAACACTTCTATGTTAGTAAAAATGAATGTTTTTAGTGATCAGCTTGAATATCAAATGTGAAACCACGTCGTTTCCAAAAGACACTGACAAACTTCTGAGGAGCTGAAAACGCATGGAGAGTCTGGTGCTAACAAGCCTGTACCTAATTTTGTGTGCTGAAGCCTTGCGTGGTGTCAGCACAGCTAGTTCCTGCAGAGCAGCCAGGCAGCTCTGGTTTTCGTTTTGCTCCCACTCGGTTGAGTTGGGTATTTTTATTATGCATTTAATGACAACTGTACTCTAGTGGCCTTGATTGCTAAAATTTATGTCTATTTACAGTGCCATTATTAGCATCCAAGTACATGTTATTATGTTGTTTTTAACATCCTGAAATCATATAGCTGAAAGTTTTCATTTAACACACTTGGTTGCACAGTATGCAGTATTGGATAGGATAATGAAACTCCATCTTTCTGGTTTTATTGACCTAATTGTATCATCTGTATCTCTTTATTAGTTTGTTAAAATACTCCTTTCCTCCCAGCCTATTGAAATGATACTGCCTAATGCACAGAATGAATTACTTTTACTTTAATATCACTGGGTGTGAAATGTTTTGGGTTTTTTTAATGAACTCTTTTATATTTTTGGAACTTCATTTTCCTTATCAAATTCCATTCTTTAGGACTCACTAACTTCTGATGACAGTGTGTTGAAGGGGACCCTTCCCCATTACATGGTACCTACATGGTCAACTAAAAACCAGACTTCAGTCAGATTTTATCTTCGTAATACCTCTTGACTTAAGTTCCTTAACCACAGGCTACTTCTAATCCCCATTTATAGCAACTCTCTCTCCTATGTCCTGTATCTCTTGTGTAGGCATAAACATAGAGAAGGTGTTGGCGTCAAAGAAACAAACCAATTTCATGCATTCCTACATTGAAAACCAGTTGTTTATCTACATGTCAGGTTAAAGTTAGCTTTTCTCTCACCAAAATGCTTTACCCCAGGATAGGAGGATTCAGAGACCCACTGGCAGCAGGTACTTTGCTCCCTCTATAGAGGAAATACCACCTTTTTGCTATGTTTGCAAGAGGCACTAACATAACATTATTCTACTCCTATTTGAAATCCTGAAATGTTCTGTTAGAGGGATACTGCTATTGTGTCAGAAATGTATTCAGTAATAATAGCTCAATATTTTTACAGGCATCTGTGAATAGGTGTCATACTCGTGGCTTTGTTATTTTCTTATTTCTTCCATTACTGCTCTGTTGTTATCTCTGAACAGTTTCAGGGGCTTTAGGAGTTATGTTTTCAGATACCTAAACTTCATTGTGGATTTTGCCGTCCTGAGCCTAAATCGGTCCTTTTCTGGAGTCACCCACGCAGTGATACACAAGTTGCATTTCTTGAAGCCTCGCATCCTGGCTCGCCCCTAAAAAGATCTTCCGAAGTACACACATTGTCAGGAAAGTTTTCACAGCTGCCCTTGCACACACGCACAGAATTTGGGAGTGGATTCCCAAGTGTTTGTATCAAGATCTACTTACGTACTCAGATATGAATATGCTTCTCACAATAATTATCTATAGATGTAATTGCTGAAGTTTTGAAAATATGAATGTCTGAATAGATGATTCAGTTACCTCTATTACCAGGGTAATAGAATCCCTGCTGTGTTTTACATTCATCTCCCTGCAAAATGTATTTTTATACTTTAAAAAAAAGAAAAAAGTACATATTTATGCACTTCTCTTTATTTGTGCTTGTGGAATAAAAGTAGTAGCAACACTTAAATAGGATGAGTTAACATCTTATTCATAGTTACAGTGAGCAGCAGGGGAGAAAGTCAATACCAGCACTGGTATTGTCCAGTGTGACAAATGATATTCTGAGCTAATGCAACACGCTTGCTGTAAAATGACTTTTTGAAGCAGTTAATAAAAGAGAAATCTGTTCACAGAATTCAATATTTGTACCAAAGTTCTTTGCTTCTTTTTTAAGGCAAAACTTTAGTCTCGACGTATTGTTTCTGCTGGTGTTTGTGAGGCTGTCAGGACCAAAGCAATCCCTAGACAAGAAAAGGCAGTCTGGCCCAGAAACTTGATCCCTTGATTCATCTTTTAAACTGCACTTTCTGTTTTGTTCCCGCTGCCTTTATCAATCTCTCTCTCAGAAGCACTGTGTAAGGTGTTGGAAACTTCTGCCAGACTAAGACACAGCTTTGAAATGAGCCCTTTGAATAGAAGAAGATACTTTTGTGCTTCTGGAGAGAAGCACAGAGCCTGGGGCATCCCTGCTCCTTGAAGGGAGGCTGTGCAAAGCTGAGGCCTGTGCAGGTTTTTATTTTCCTAGTTAGTGTTTAAGATATTCCTTAAAAGCAATGCATTTAATAATTTAGGATTCAGTGAAAAATGCTATTTTATTATAATTTTATAGTATGTCTCTGTTTTCAGGTATAAAGTAAATGCCAAGGAATGAGATTTTGAGATTATTTTAAATTCTGAAAATTTATTTATTTTCATTTATAGTTTTAAATTCTGAAAATTCTACTGCATAAATGCTTTATGGAGCCTCAAATCTATGAACTTGCAAAACCATTTTGTAAGGCATTTCTGGTTGGTCAGACACACCCGTGCAGGCCAGCTGAGCTGGAGGAGGGAAGGACACCTGGGTAACTGTAAAGTCCAGTATATGATATAGATAGCTGTGCGGGGTAACTGCAGGTAGGCTGACCATAGTGATGGTGTTTATAAATCAGTTTTGTGATGTTTCTGTTTCCTAGCAGTTCAGTGCCAGCAAGGAGGAAGAATATACAAAAGGATGCCCAAAGTTATGTTGGAGTTATTTTGGTAGTTTTGGTGTGAAAAAGGACAGAACTACTACTGCTGAGCTTTCATCCAAGGCTCACATCTCTTACAGCCTGTACTTCTGGTTCAGAGTAGCAAATTTTATGCAAAATTTTGTATTTTGTTGTGTTTTAGTTACGTATTTTTCTTCTTGGTCAGGTTCATATGCAGCCTCCCAATTTTTGAACTTAAACTGATCTTCCAAGCTTGGAGTTTAAATCAAGTCAGTTTTGAGACAGGACTCCTACAGAAACTCAGAGACCTTTCAGGGAGTGCTGGTGGCATCCTGGTGTTTGGTTTTACCTCCGTCCTGAACCAACGCTTAAAGTTTGTGTGCACTTGCTGTAGGTGGTGGTGCGTCTCAGAGGCATAACACGAGGTCCTGGTTAGGAGTGGGTCATCAAAGGTCCCATGTTGTTAGCTGATAGCCGGTTCTGGCCAAATGCCGCTTGAGGTTGTTGCAGGACAGGTATATAAATGGCACTTCCATTTGGATGGAGTATTTGTGTTCAATTCTCACCACAATGTTTGTATGAAATTTCACTTTTCTGTTAAGTAACTGCTGTCATCCACATCGCAGATTAAATGATCTCTTTACCTGTCTTGTCATGTTAACAAGAATGAAACACTTTGTGCAAAGTCCTTTATGAATTTCATGACTTGAGTAATAGTATAAAGGGAAAAAAGCTGTTAAAATCTTCACAAAATAAGTGTCACCTGTGTGCACTGTGTTTTTTCCAACTTGGCCTCTTGTATAAAACAATAGCAAAATGTCAACTGGAAGTAAATCACTGTGCCCAGTCCCTGTCACGCAAGCAGAGAGACATCTCAAGCATGAACAGTTGCTTCAATCAGTCTTTTTGTTGGGAGTCTTGAAATTTTCCTTTAAACCTTGAAATGACCCCAGCCACAATACTGGGGTCAAATCCAAACTGGCTGTCAGGCCAGGGAGACCAAATCTTCTGATTAGCACTGTATTCAACTTCCTTTGTATAAAAAACTGATACTATTTTTATATATTATTCATTAGCACTTACTAAATAGAACCGTGAAGAAGCATCAGAAGGAGACACTCAATTAGTTACTGTAGCCTGTGGAAAAGATGGGTGTATAATATCCTCATCCCAGGGTTTGATTTATTTCCTACAAACAGAAGAAATAATCTCAGCAGAGAAACTGTTGGCTTGAAAATTCACGACAACCACGATTCAAAGGGGTAAAGGCAGGTTTATTGCAGGACAGATTTTTTTCCTTTTCTTTGAAAAACAGAACACACTTGCTTGGTCATACCATACCAGACTGGAGGAAAGCTGTGCACAGAGGTAATTGGATATTTGCTTGGCTGCTTTTCTTGTTTCTAATGGAAATACAAATGAAAACTATAAACCATTAATCTTTAGTTTAGTTTTGCTAAGTATTGAGAAGCATTTAAAAACAATTACTTTGCTTCGGCAGCAGAAGTCGTTAGAGGAGAGGGATTTAGCAGCTGCTGCAGCCCAGGATTTGTACAAGAGTGGGCTTGTTTCTTGTTTATATGGTAGGGGTTACAAAACAGGTAAAATTATTTACTTAGGGCCTCTATTTAAAGCTCAGAACTTGAGGAATTCAGAAGGTTTTGCCAAATGGATTTTTTTTCCAACTGATACAATTAAAAAACCCATTTCTCAAATTTAAGTGACTTTTTGTAAAGGAATGTAATTTTAAAAGTATGTTTTTACTACTCCTTTCTTTCCCATCTCCCTGCCACCAGTGTAATCAATGAAACACCGCCAGGTGTAAAAAGTAGAAAATCCAGTGTGCAGTGAAACAAAGTGAAAGCATCCTGTGGATTTCAGCTCTGAGCTCTGGCACTGCAGAAGACTGCATTCTTAGACAGAAGTTACATTGTGGTTGTCTGTGTTCTTCCAATCTGCCATTACCTGCTGCTACCGCTCCAGGAAATGTTAAAGCCATTTCACATTTGCATAAAAAGATGAACAGAAGGTTTTGCTACTCCACTCTGGAGCCTGCTGGAAGTCAGTGGGAGAGCCAGAAGTCTTGAGTGGACCTTTAATCCTGAGCTTGCACTGCTGAATCTGTGGACTTGGAGCCTCTTGTCATTAAATTTCCCACCTTTTCACCAGTATTCCCACGCTGTACTGTGTTGGCTTTCTGCACATTTTCAATCTAAAGCTGAACTGAAATGCTGGAGTGGTGGTACCCAGTGCCATGCTAACCAAGCCCAAGCTGCCCAGTGCACTGTGTAGGACCTGAGGTGTGGTCCTGCCCAGGCTGCCTTCCCTGGGGGGCACAGCAGAAGTGGTGGCAGAGGGAGAAGTCATTGCTTGAACATGAGCTAGTCAGAGCCAACGCTGGGTATGACACTGAAGCACCGCCAGTTTCAGGTGGTCTAATGCAGAGTAAGGGCTCAACACTTCCTTACAGATAGCCACGGCTTTCGTGCACTTGGATGTCCCAGGCCATGAGCTTATTTAGAATTCAAAATAATGGGAAAAAAAAATTGTGGGGGAAAAGATAAAAAAAAAAAAAGAAAAAGGCGGGGGTGGGTGTTGCCAGGAGATGACCAGATAGCATTGCTGTGGGGCTGCCCTTGTCCCCTCAGGCTGTGGAATACCCAGACCCTCAGCTTTAGTGTGGCTCCTTATCAAATTTAATACAGTGGTTCTGGGGATAACCAGCCCCTCTTCGTTGCTAGGAGATACTTGAATCACATTACTGCCGATGTGCTGCCGGCACCCAAATACTTTAATGTTTCTTCCATTTCCAGAATGCTCCAATGTGGAGCAAAGACAGAGACTGTAAAATCACTTCTAGGTCAAGGGAGAGAAAAGTAATGCAGCTGAAATTGGCAGGTTTTTTAAGGAATGAGCAAAGTCAGTGACTCCTTCAGCATTTAAAAGTGTGTTTTATTTAAAGTTACCAAGTGAGGTATTGCATTTCTTTCATGTAGAGCTCCCAAAGACTTTCTTCCCTTTGGGACATCAGTTTCATCTTCATGCTGAAAAGACCGTATCAAACCAGTAGAAACCATTACAGTAAGCTGCTGCTCAGTGGGACCATGTTCCTGTGTGATCAGTCAGCTCATGAGCAGGCAGCTGGCCTCCCCCTGCACATACAAACTTCCTAGAAGATAAAATGCATCTTGTGATGTTCACGGTTTTGGCCAGTGGATCAGAACGGAGTCAAACGTCTTGATATGTCTCTGAGCCTCCGCTGCCTCCGTTCACCCTCGGTGCTCAGAAGAAAGATGTAAAGCCAAATAAAGATATATAATAAATAGGATCTGATTAATTTATTCACACAATAAAACAGCAATAGCCTAAAGTTAACTGAGCAAAACCAGACTTGCAGTAAAGTGCTAAATTAATACCTCCCTGCTGCACAGAATCCATTGCTTGAGTGCATTATGCAGAAGTTTAAAAAGGTGGCATTAAGTGTGAATGTGTTTTAAAGATTATTAGAAAGGGCACTCCTTGTGGGTAATTCTGTTTTTCATTATTTTTAGTATTACGTTCAGAATATTTTAAAATAAATTGTATCAGCAACTCTTGAACTGCAGTGCATAGCCACAGCTGACTATAAAGGCATTAAAGACCGACAGTCCTGATGCCTTTTTCAGCAGCTAACCAACAGTTGGAAATTATTCTCCATTGGGTATTTTATTACCTCCTTCCTTCTACTGTATTGTTTCTAGCTTTCAGCCCTGCCTCGCAGCAACTCTCTGTGACAGCGCTGCAGTATGTCCTGCTACAGCATCTGCAGGTCTGAAATCTCCTCGTGCTCCCATCTCCCTGGCATGGTTGTGCTGAGTGACACAGCGGGACAGAGAGCTGCCCGACACGATACCTCCTCCCACTGCAAATGCAGGACAGAACACTTTCCCACAAACCCAACGAGTTGCCCCAGAGCACATTGAATGGCCAAATATATTTTTATGCATAAAGACAAATGTTTGTGTTCTGATGTAGGACTTAAGTTTTTATGACATACAGCTAGACTCTGTCCCCCGCATTTGCTTTGGATAGTGCCACACTCTGCAAGCAGCCATGTGGTGTCACAGAGAGGTCAGGGGCAGGTTGTGACCTTCTTGCATTCCTTGAAGGAAGAGTCATGCTACTCTTTATGTGATAATGGCCATATGCCACTCTTAACGCTCTTGCTAGCTTGTCTTCTTATCTTTGTCAGATGGATGGATCCCCTTATCAGCAGTACTCATCACCCTGATGTGGCTTTCTGTGGACAAAATTTACACCTACAAATCCCAGAATACCTGTTAAAAGGACAGGCAGTGTTGTCTGTACCTATTGATGGCCTGAAAAATGAGAACCTCAAATAGTAGATAAAAATAGGGAGGGTTAGAAATTAGGTAACTGAGAAGTAAAGTGAATTTTAAAATGTGAATAATAGTAAACAATTGCAGTAAACAGTACAGCAGAGAAGAAAATGGCAAAACCTACACCCTTCCCTGAATCTGAAGTAATTCTGAGCTAAGCACAACTCCTGTCATGTGTCTGCAGATCTCAGCTGCATGGCCTCTGCAAACTGAGAAATGGTTCTTTGTAGCCTTGTAATATTTTTTATTGCTTGCAACATTTGTTTTAGCCACAACAGTGAAGCATCCCTCTAAAAGTAAAATACTGACATGTCTGAAGGAAACCCACAGTCCATAACATCATTTAGCAGAAAGAGATTTTTATGTTGTTTTCTAGCTTCCATGTCTCTAATGCATTTTAGTGATGGATGATGTTGCAAAAGGATCCTGCCCAGTTCATGATGCTGTATAATCCACAACTGGTGCAGCTGGAGTGGGACTGCATTCACCTTCAGTAGCAGCGCAGCTCCCCTGGGCTGTTAATTCCCAGCCCCACTGTTGAATCAGTCTGACTCCTGTCTGCAGGAAAGCAGAGTCAGAGAAAGTAGGAAAACTGGTGTCTTCCTCTGTGTGGTGGATCTTATTACAGGATACGGGTGTTAAACGTGGTCCTGAAGTGTGAACCTTGGATTTAAATATAATAATTCTCGTCTAGACTCTTTCTCTAAGCTTCGTAGAAATTGCTAATGTCATTTTACTTATAAATTATAAATGTTTCTACAATGTGCCAGGTAATTTAACACTCCCTAGAAATTAAGCCATTAATCCAATCTCCATCAGACATTTTCATGCTTTTTCCTACAATAATGCACAAGAAAAGCTTTCCTAAAAGCCTACAAAACACTACATTGTCCTTTTTCAAATCTCTTCTTGATTCTTGCCCCTAGCATACTGCCAATAAAATATTCAGCAACAGCTAGACAGCTACTCTTCTGTAGCCACTGCTTATTGCATTAGTCACAATTATCTCTCTCTAGATCCACCTGCTGTTATTCCAGCTCTTGTGGCCTTTTCCAGTTGTGCAAATATATATGCATGCTCTTGAATTCATGAATAGGATGAATAATCACTTTAGAGTCTTTGCAACAGCCTACCTCCCTCAAGATAGGGATGTGAACAAGTGTTCAATCACAGTTTTAAATTGTAAGCTCCTTGAAGCAGGAATTGGTTTCTTGTATGTCTGTATAATGTGTTTTGCACTAGAGGACTGTAACTGGACTTCTGTCCTACTGTGAATAAAATGCTAAAGTTTATGGTTTTACAGCTCTTTATGATAAAGTCCAGTAAATAAAAAGTTAGTAGTTTTGAAACAATCACAACATAGTAATTGCCAGTTAAGGTGAAGAGGTAACCTCTGAAGAAGCAGTCAGGAATTAAAGCCAGTTAGAATGGCATTTTTTACAAAAAATTACAAAGCGATCCCTCTGCACTTGGAGAGACAAATCCCCTTTCTGGGGAGGAGCCAGCACTTTGGAAGGGAACCACCAGCCTGGTGCCTTCTTGCACGCAGAGGTGTGCTTGGAAGGCAGAACTCCTGGCCAAGTGAAGTCATTGTCTGCGAGGCCTCTGAGCTCCCTAAACAAGTAAGACTCGCTAAGTTAGGTGTTCTTGCCTGTGGGTGGCAATACTAGTTCCTTCTAGCGTGCTGCAGGCACGTTGGGAGGGGAGAGGTGATACTGCTGTTGCTCGCCCTGCAGCTGCAGGGGTTTTGAAGGCCATTGCTAAGAGGCTGTTGTTCTTTGCATCGGTTCATTTCTTAGCTTTCCCCAGTGTTACACTGGTGGTTTTCCTCAGTTTCATTCTTCTCTCTAGCCCAAGCAGTGGTGTTAGCCCGTGCTTGCTCTAGGGCTGTGCAGCAGCAGCTCTGGCGATGGCTTCCTGGGACAGCTGTGTGAAGGTGATTCATGGGAACTGCCCACATGGCTTTCCATGGGAGGCATGAGCAGCGAGAGGTAACACACTTGCAGGCAGTTAGTCATTTGTTCCTGGTGTGTGATTTTGCACCCTGTACATGTATTCCTGCATGGGGCAATGGCAGTGCCACATCCTCAGCCTCACCATTTTCCCTGGTGTCTGTGACTAGTGAACACACCTTACCAATCAGTAACTGGCTTTCACGATATAAGAAGGACCATACTTCTGTGTGAAAGCCTGGTCTTGCCAAAACTTTCTGGGGTTAGATCTAAAATCTCAGTCAGTGGGAAGACTGTCATTGATTTTAGTGGACTTGGGATTCTTAGCTGTATAATTACAAGGCAGTAAATGCCTGGAAAAAAACAGACTTTAAAATACCAAGATACTGGAAGTACTGAGCTGCAAATGGAAGATATGTCTTCAGATGAACTTCTGCTGAGCGGAGGGAAAGGTGGTCAGTAGTGGGAGTGCACGTCACTTCACACCAGATGTGTTTGGATCACCCCTCACAACATTTTGGCTAGCAATTAAGTGCACTTGCACTAGTGGAAATCTGGACACCTTCTTCCCAATAATGATTTACTGTATGGAAAGAATGAAGTACAGGAAAGTTTTGGATTACAGCCCACAGGGTGGAAGTGAATGATCGCAATAGTTGAGCCATTGTTCACCATGCTGTCATCATCTATTGGGAAGTTTCAGGTTGTAAGCAGCAGCTGTCTGGGGAGACAAATCAGTTGAAAAAATTATGTCTTACAGGTTTCCACATACTGACCCCAGGAATATAATCAATTATAAAATCAATGTAATACATGGAACTTGGGATCACATTCTGAGCACGCCGGGTTTTGAAGGATTCTGGCTGTGTCAGAAAATGTGAATGCTGAGGAATTGTCTTTCTATCTTTATAAAAGATTATTTTATAAACTGAAACAGTCCTGATTCACACATGCCAGTGCGTTATCAGCACAGAGCATCGGATCTGCAGAACTGGATGAATGCATAAATAGAAGTGAGATTTCTGGTGTTGTGTCCCTGTTCACAGAAAACAACTTTGCATAAACTAGGAAGCATGAATTTGTGGAATTTTATAGCTTTTTCACCTTTTTTATTTGTTTATAAAACTCCATTTCTATTACAGGCAGGAAACACTGCAGCAGCCATTCTTAACCAATATATAGCACCACTGTGAATGCTGTGACTTGCTCAATGCTTTAAAGACATGCTGAGTATTGTAAAGAAAACATTAATAAAAAAACAGCATATAAGAGGCATAAAGTTCAGCCATACTATGCTTTCTTGTTTATAACAAGATTTGTGTTCTTATTTTTTTGGCGTGCCTTTTATTAAAACTTTCATCATTTTATTCTGTCTTTTCAATTACATGCTACCTAACCTCAAGCACCATTATAACCCATCTCCAAGAGAAGTAACATGAGATCCAAAATAACACATACTATATCCTTCTAATGCAGAAGGAGAAGGTTTCATTCATTCAGTGATACGTTTCTGAAACAGTTAAAAGTTCTGTAGTTTTTGAAGTTGATATAGTTCCAAATGTATTAAAGTTCAGGAGCAGTTTTCATTTTGAATGTGAGTAGTAGCTATAAAAGTTCTTTCTGGATACAGGTCCTCATCTTGTGAAGAGTTGTTCATTTCTATTGATATTCTCATTAAAAGACACAAATGCTGGCAATGGGATCAGATATAAATGGTATGTATGGTGCCAGTGTACCTTTACATATAGGGTACACAAGTGGCAATAGTTGTAATGCAGGAGTGGGAAGCAGGCAGAACTGGCACAGGTGCATTGCACCTGACTGCTTAGTTATTTCCTTATCACTTCCACTTGTGCTTCTTTGTAATTGTTAATCACATGATCAAATGGTGAAACCTAATGCAGATTAGCATCTGCTTGTCACTGATTTTTCTAGTTTGAGTAGTTTCTTCTGTGAAGAATCTAGAAACAGTCATTTCTTTTTAGGTCACCACACCTCCCTTGGTAGTTTACTGCCATCTTGCCACGGTTTGTACTTCTACCTTACCTCAAATCCGCAACAGTCAGAGAATTGTTCCTTGATTACATGGACACCACAGATCAGCATCTGAGTTCAAGGTCAGTCATTCCTTAATTATCTCTTGAAGTTTTATTTAAACAATGAGATTAATGGTAAAGGTGAGGGGGTTTTACTTGGAAGTGCAGTAAGTAAGAATTTCTGAGCTAAAGAAAATATTTTAAATACTTCATACTGCTGACAGTGGGTACGAGTTAGGGGAGCTCAGTGGTTCCAGAAACACAATACTAAAGGTAAAGTGAATATTACAAGCTTCCTGATAGTTCTTCAACTGTTTAGACAGTTCAGCGGAGTTCAAAATAAGGAGTTAAAGGAAGTCTCAGTCTGACTTGATTAAGACTGCTGTGGATTTTGAGCAATGCCATAAAAGCAGTAAGATTTCTCATGATGTGACTTCATTGTGAAATCTGAACATTGGATTCAGGAGTTTCTTATGTACTTATTATATACTGTAAAAGTTTCAAATAATGAGTAAGAAGGGGAAAAGCATTAATGCCGTGGTACAAAATGTGAGCACCAACAGAAACGCAAAGAAGAAATCCTCTTGATGTACAGTCTTGGGCACTGGCATTCAACCTGAGGCAGTCCTCGATAATGTTAAATGGTCAAGAGAAAACTGGATCTACTTTGTAAAGACTGAACTACCCACATCCACCCCGACTTATCAGTAAACAGCCCTGCTGTTGATCCTGTGAGATGGTAGTGTGCAAGGACAGGTAACAGCTGTTACTCGAAGGACATTTCTACTGAGCATTAACAAGTTTTAATTTTCAGGCAATGGAAAGAAACAGAAAATGTTATGGTTGTTATATAACTGAAGAAGTTTGGAGCTGACATGTCAGTGCATTTGTGGCTGATTTTTACTTTCCCGTGCTGTATTATGAAAACGCTTTCTTGTTGATGTGAGGTTTTCGGAAGCAGGTAATGGCTGTGGGTTTCTCTCCCACCTCGCAGCTCACCTGGTATGTGCTGCCAGAACAAGGCTGATAAAGCTAAGTGACAATCAGTACACATTCAACTAATTTAGGGCAATGTGAAACCTTCATGTTCCAGGCAAGTTTTATGCCAGGGTGCTGTTTGCTCCAGAAGATAAGAGAAAGAATCTGATCTTGCTCTTTAGCAGTTTCCAGAAATTTAAGATGACTTTCATTTAAGTTGAGATCCATATGTTCATCAGATCATGATCAATGATAAATAGTTTTGAATCGTGACTGGTATTTTGAACATATGACATTCCTCATAAAATTATTTTGGACACTGTTATTCCAGGCACACAGAGCAGTTTTGTTTCAAGGTGAACTGTATCAGTCACCAAAATTAGATATTTATTGCTAGGGGAAGAAATTCCTTCTCCCTCCCCTAGAAGTCAGCAGTGTATGCCAGCATGTATTTTTACAATATTGGTTTTATAAGAACAGTTTCTCACTTTTACTCATTTGAGAATTGAATTAGTTTTTGCTGCTGCTTCACTGACTTCACAGAACATTTCCCTGCAATCATTTAACACACTATTAAATTCTAGAGTATGTTGTCTGTACATCTGATAATTTGATTTTGAGTGATGTTTGTGTCATTACTAAGCATTTTAGTCAGCAACAACAATGTTAGTAATACGTAGTAAGGCTTTTAACAATGAGCTCAAAAAAAGATGTAGATACCCCAGTGTAAGGCTGGCAGTGACTAGAATGTATTACTGTTAAGCCATTATCTTCCAACAGCTTCTGAGGCTCAATTCACTTAAACTTGCTGCTTTTGCATTTTCATCAGCTTCTTTAGTTTCTTCTATTTAGTCCAAATGGTGCAAAATTGGATTTCATAAAGCTATTTTTAAACAGTTTGGAGCTTCCAATCTACAAAACATGAAGTACTTTGAGAATTGTGCTTCTCTCTAAATGTCTTTATATTGCATGTTGTTATTCAGGGGCTATCAAATGTCAGTGAGGACCGAACAGATTATTAACTGTGGCCATCTATTTATTCTCCAATTCTGGGGCTTGTTAACCAGTGCAGCTCATTCCACTGAAAACAAATACTATTAAAGTCATACCAGTTTGAAAGTATTGAGCACGGGAGATTTGGTGTGTCTGAGTACCAAATTTGACAGAGAAGTTACATTGGCTTTAGCAATTTATCATGTGGAAGATTTGTAGAAAAGGGAAGAAAAAAGAAAATCCTGTTTAATCAACAATGCAGATTTATCTTTCTGCCCACAAATGTTCACGTTAAGGTGCTTGTCTGGGACACCATTTAATCAATGTGTCAACAGCAGAAGTAGTTTATGAGGTCTCCATCCCAACCCAAGGGCTCCTTTGTGGCCTCCTCTCCAGACGCTCCCACTGGAGAGAGTGCCTGTTTTCTATGAGTGTTTGAGTGATTGTGCTTTAATGCAGATCTATGATGTGATCTAATTAAAAGTAAAAAAATCATCAAAGTACCAGTGACTAGAAGCCAATGTGGTTTGAATTCAACTTTGCAGATTCTGGATTTGCACAGACCCTGATCTAGCTCCCTATAAAAGCCAGCACAAGCTCACGGACCAATTGCTGACGATCCCAAGAGCAGGTATCTTTTCTACCTACAGTCAGCAGGTAGAAAATACATGGTCTGTTCCAGTTACTACCTCTTGCTCTGCTGACTTTACCATTTATGTAGAGGTTCACAGAAAAAGCTAGAGGTCTTAGTTTTCTGGGTTTGTATTGCCTATCTGAACCTTTCTGGATGCTGTGAAAATTCAGCTTTCTTGTAATTCAGTATAACAGCAGTCACTGACTGAAGCCATGTGCTAAAAGGAAGCAGGCTCTGCTCTGCAGTCAGTGCTGTGGCTGGTGCAGGTATGGTTAGATTGAGCAGGAGCAGCGTGAGAGGGGACAGGCCTCAGGCTACCCAGCCCTGGCATCGCTGGTAAATCCATGCTACTAATGAAGAGACAGCAAGGGAATACACTTGAGTACTGGACCCTGGCTGATCACATAACTCTGACTAGTCCTCGCCTGGACATATTTTGCTCTAGCCCAAAGATACATGGATATGAAATAGCTGGTACCTTTTCTACCACTTGGTCTTCAGGCCCAGGGTCAGTCCCTGACACTTCATTAGCAGCACAAACAACTAATAGAGACTGTATTGCTTTGCTTTGCTCTTGTTTTTTTCTGGGGATGGGAAAGGTGATATGCTGTGATTTGCAGAAAACCTCTTATTTTGCTGCTTATTGGGTTTTGTGTATTTTTGGTTTCTTCCTAAAAGTCTTGTCCTGGATAATTCTCCTGTGGCTTGTGAATGCTTTGCTTTGTGAACATTTAATCCAGCATGGGCTTCAGCAGTAATTAGTAATGTGGATATTTATGGAGACATTCTAACCTGCATTGTTCATGAATATTTCACCATGGTAGAAATTTCACACCCAATAAATCACTAATGAAAATGTCATTTCCCAGCTGCATTTACCTGACATGCTGTTAATCTTGCTGTACCCATTGGAGCCAGAATTACTGTCAGATTTGCAACACAGAAAGGAATTGATTTTTAATTAGTGACCCCAATAGTGTAGGTTAAAAATTATTTTTTAAATGGTGATTTAATGGCCCTTTTCACATAATGCTATCAGCTTCATTGCCTGTAGTGATGTTTTGTAGACTGCCATTCATGTGGAGGCTTTGAAGGACAGCATAACAACTGTTGACATTGAAGGGATTAAGGAGAAGAGCAATGGTGTGGGGAAGGTGGCTCTGAAAACAAGAAGTGTCAGAGAGACACTGTGGAACCCATTACCCTCTCTATTGACAAAGCTCACAAGGCAAAAGTGCCAGTCTCCTTGCGTGTGGTCTCTTCCCAAAGTGGTCCTGAACTGGTCTATCCAATCCTTGGATGACATTTCATGAAAGCAATTATTACAGGATAGATTATCGTGTTTGGAAAGATCATAAATGATTTTGCCCAATTTATGAGTTGTATCCTTGTTTCTTCATAATGTAATTTATATCACTGCCAGCATTCATGTGGTCAGACATCCCTAATTTAAGGGATAACAGAATGTCACGGCACAAAAAGAGTGCAGCTTCTCTGAGATAGTCACTGCAGATTAACTAATTGACTAAATGAAGAAAGTTAATGAAATATTAGAATAGGATGGTTACTGTTAAAAATGATAGTGGAAAAGGATATAAATCATGCCATATGAGGGAGCTGTAGCATTCTCCTTTCTTGAAAGTCATACTCTCTAGCTGCATTTTATTATCCCGTATATTGCTGACTGCAGATGCTCACAGTAAAAAAAAAAATAAATTAGTAGACACTGGTCAGTGTCTGTGAAGCCTTCAGCTCATTAGACTCTGGGAAAATCTGAATTTCTGGAAGTCAGGTCCTGCTTCTGAACTTGTAGGTGTGCGTATCCTTGTATAGACAGATGCTTCTCAGTGTAAATATTACAGCAAGCACCTCAGCAGTCAGCCAAGCAATTGCAATTAGAGAATAATAACTCCTCTCAAAGGAATCCTTGGGATTTTCACCTGAGTTTTGAATAGTCCACAATTAAGGGTTGTCTGCATCTGTGGTCATTCAGCCCTTGATAAGGTCATAGGCTTCTTGTATAGATGCTGCTGTGACTTTTCCTGCAGGAAGGATAACCCAGACTGTCTGCTGGCTCAATTTTGAGGTCTGGTTTGCCACAGTTTACCTGATAAAGCAGATATCTGACATGTCTAAAATAAGGCATCTTTCTATAACTGCTACAAATACGAATTTAAGAGCTTGGACCACTCAAGTTCCACCAAAGTCAAACCCATTTTTTCCTGTTCATGTTGCTATGTTTTGGAGCAAAGCTTAATTCCTGAATTTAGAGCACTCATGTTTGAAAACATTATCTTTCATGACTAACAACTCCGTCATGTCGGAGACCATGGAGCTGTGACATGACTAAACACCCCTTTCCCAGACTGCAGGCTTTTTTATATTTTATAAAGGCTCATAACTGTGGTGTTATTCACTGCCTTGAGATGACTCCTCTCTCTGAGGTACTTTGTCTGAATCAACACTCCAAAACCAGCTGTCTCTCCCATTAGTTTTATTCGCCTTCAACAGAAACACAGGGCACTCTCCTTTTCAAAAGGAGAAAGCAAGTACCTTTTTGAGAAACAGATTAACCATAAAAGTCACTTTTGATTTCTTAAACTGGGGGGGGTTTAGCTGTCACAGAGGAAATAAACCAAATAAGAAAAGCAGCCTACTCTGTACATCAAATCATGTCCAAGGGGGTTGTAGGGCTAACATAATAACATGATACATTGCCTCTTTGATGGCTCGCCCATTTGTATTGTGTCTTAATGTGCATTTGCACCATGTTTTGGAGGCTGTAAAAGCAGTGTTGATTCGGGATGATGTGCTTTCTAAGTCTTCATGCTCCTGTACAGAGAGTACAGAAGGTGGAATGGACCCACCAGTTCCTTCCCACTTCGCATGACTTTGAAGGGTAGCCTCACTGTACCTCTGCTTTTAGGTGATGTTTTTCTTTAACTAGAATTAGTTATTCTGTGTTGGTGCAGTTTGCAAGCAGAGTTGCTCCCCCATGCTTATGTGAGAGCTCCAAGCAGCCTGCTGGTGAGTTCAGAAGAGCAAACCCGGCAAGGCAAGTTTGCAGGAATGGATCCCCAAGCTCATATTGTCAAACACTTTGACAAAATGGCAGATGAAATTCATTGTTGATAAATGTGCAGTGATGCACATGGGAGGAAAAACACACTCGGTGATGGTCTCTGAACTAGCTATTAACTCCAAGATCTCTTTCCTGAGTGGTTTTATAGAACTATCCATTATATTGTCAATTCAGCAGCAAAGCAAAACAAACCAAAACCCCAGCTGGAATGGGAGGAATTACTAGGAGAGGACTGGAGAATAAAGCAGAAAACACTGCTGTGCGGCTTTATAAATCTGTTCTGCACCCACATTTTAAACACTTTATCCAGTGTTGATTCTGGCCCCCCTCTGCCCTTTCGAAAAGGGGCAGTGCAACTGGGAAAAGCATAGGCTTTTGGTGCTGACAAAGGGGGTGTGGGAATGGATAAATGGACTCATACTTTTTATGACAGCAAAGAGATAGCTGAGGTGGGGTATGATTGAGATGTATGACGTGATGGGGTAGCTTGGAGAAGGGACGTGGGAACTTAGTGTGAGAACAAGCCACCTTCAGAGAAGACGGTCACATATAAGATTTAGGACAACTAAAAGGAGGCACTTCTTCAAACAGCAATTCAACTGAGCTGTGAAACTCCACCATTTATTGTTGTAGATATCAGAAGTTAGTATTGTGTCAGAGCAGGCAGGTAAATTTTCAGAGCAGTTATGTATGTTAATGAAAACTGGTCTGGCAAAGGCCGCTGAGTGTGTGTATATCACCTCTAACTCTGGAAGACTCTGAGCCACTGGTGAATCAGGAGATATATCAGGGAAATATCACTCGCTGTATGGTTGTCTTACACTCGCACTCTACCCTTTGCATCTAGACACAGAATCCTGGATCTTTGAATTGAATGATCTTTGAGTCATCCCATGCAACTTTTCTTATGTTTTTTGTCTCTTAAGCCTAAATCCTGCCTAAACTCTTGTGCAGTGTGAGCACAGGTTCCCAGCAGGCATTCGTAGCAAGAAGAGGTCTCGGTAATGTCATTCATGAAGATTTAAGGAGACTACATAGCCTGACATCTGTCAGATACCCTAGGAGCTCAGTACAGAAGCTTATTCTCCAAATATGTGTCCTTTTTAATGCTTATGAACATAGGGGACTTGGCAGCTTAGTATAATTCGAAGTTTCAGGAAGATATGAATGGTTCCAAGACAGAAATATTTGAAAAGACTGTTCCTTTGGATGCAAGCTAGTTTGCTGTTTCACCTTACTGTGCTGTGCGCTCTCAGATGTTACTGGTAGAGCATTAATTTTTCAAGTTGAAACGTAGCCTCTCATTTTTCATTAATAAATTTTCTTAGGAGAAAGGGTGATGGTATGTAATTGTCAGGACAGACAAGGGAATGGTTGGGGAAGCTGAAGATTCTGCATATTTGCCACAAAAGACTCTGCAAGGGCAACTGAGGTCTCAGATCTCTGCAGGGGTGCAGTCAAATTCAAATCTTCCCCTGAAGGCCTGAACCTTTTCAGAGAATGCAGCCAAACCAATGACCAGAGCACTTGCTTGTGAAGGTTCTTCGGGGATACACAGCTGTCTTGGCTTTGCACTGAAATTTTCAGAAGGAAACAAAATGGAGACATCACCTAGTTTGAACTGAAATTGTTGCCTGACTCTCAGCTTCCAACTTTTTACTCCTAAATCCACAGAAAAGAACATTTATGAACCTGAAGACCTGTGTCCTCTGAATTTAACTCACTTTGTAGCTGTATCCGAGCTCCCTGTTTGATGAACTGAGAACTACGCTTGGCCTGATGGATCCAGATCTTGCAGTCTTCCTGTTTGGAAAACACCTGTATTTGATCCAGATGGAACCTGGTCCAGCTGGTGGGACTAGGGGATGTGAGATGTCCCTGTAACACTGCACATTGCTGTGGCTGATGCTCTTCATGTGGGAGAACAGTCAGGTATAGAAAGTGAAGAACTGATCTCAAAATACAGCTTTGCAAATCAAATGCCTTGAGACATCTGTTTAAATCTTGATTATATCACAAGCTAGTATAGATATCCTGGACAAAAATCAGATTTTCTGTCTGCTGAGTTGATGAATTTATTTTTAAAACAATATCACTCCGTCAAAAGAGCAGAAGGATACTGTTTTTAAAAGTTATCTTGTATACTGAGAAATAATTGAAGAGACTATCTCCTCAAAAAAACAGACCTTGAAAATAAGCTTGTTAGCCAGAGTCAATAACCAACTTAGAGGTAAAAGGGTTCTTAGCTTGTAAACCAACATAGGGAGGTTCCTGCATGGCTGTGCAAGGACTTTTTTGAAGAGATGGGGGGTCATTTTATTCTTAACTGACAACATTGGTGACACCAATAGGAAGAAAAGATGACAGTGGGCCCACTGCACGAAGGGCTAATAACAACACACAGGTTATGATGAGTTTTTCTGGGATATTTTCTTCACACTTCAGTTCAGATAGTTTTCTAAAAGTTCAATGGGCCAGTCAGTTTGTGTGCTAAGAGAAAAGCAAAAGCTTCAGAAAAGCAATCTGAGGTTTAAAAACTGTAGTCTACATATTTCTGTGTCCTTTGGGACTGGTTTAGATACGTGCTGTGCCATGTAAACATTTAATTTAAAGTTTTAATGATTTTTTGGCCTTGTGTGTCACATGGGTAAATATAGCCTTTCATATGTAATGTATTTCATGTAGTTCCTGAAGATCTTCAGTGCGTAAGGGAACAACATGTATCATTTGGCTGATAAAGTCATGAAAGTCTAGCAAATAGTGAAAGATGATGAGAGGTTCTAAGAGGAAGAGGTCTGAGTATGTGATAAATGTTCTTTTACTCTAAAAGGATGACACCTTAGCTCATTTAGACTTCTGATTGTTGCAGTTCATTATTTAAGGAAAAGGGGAAAAAGATACCACATGTGTAAAGCTGTAGGGACTTTTTCATAATTTGTGATTGATCCAGACATAAATGCCATATTCCAAAAGGGCTGAGTATATTTGAAGCCAAGATTTTAATCTGATCATGGGATTAGCCAAAAAATTAAGGTTGAAATTTATGTTTCAGACTCTGTATTGTTCATTAAAATGAATCAAAGGAAGAAAAGCCAAGGGAGCCATGGGAACCACTGAGGACTACTCAGGTCACTACTTCAGCGCTTATTCAGAATTGTGCAGTAAAAGACACCTTGATAGTTGGAAACTCTGGGTGATAAGAGAGAGAGATGGTGGCCCAAATCCTTTCTATGCTCTTTTCTGATGTACTTCTGATGACTTTGAGAAGGGCAACATAAGCTGAATCCTGAAGCAGCAGTTTTTTTCACTATTTTTCTGTTTAAACAGCAAAGTGAAAGGGAGAGCAGAGGGAAGCCAAGCGGGATGCAGTTTCTCCCTTCCACCTGAAGACCAGGGAGCTCACTGTGGGACTGGAGGTCAGAGAAATCATTTAAGACGTTGAATGCAAGAAGCAGGTGGTTATGCTAAACTGATTTGTAGGCGACTAAGCAAGATTCTTACACAGCTCGATGTATCTGTGTATTGTGATACCCGCCTACCTTCTGAGCATCAGCAGTTGTGCTTTGGCTGTATCAGTTTGTGAAGTAAAAAACCTCAGCTGACTTTGTGCTGGAAAGGGCCAGGAGCACTCGCACAGTCTGTCACGGTATTGCAGGGCTGAGGGCAATAGTGAGATCTGCAGGATCACTGTGTCCTGCAGCCGTAGACAAATGGGTGTTTTATTCCAGATGTAGCAAAGCTGTTACTGGCATGTACAAGGGGATTGGCACACTTCAAAATTTATCCTTTCTAGGCTGCTACATTCCAGCGAGAAGGTGAATTTCTCTTCTCGTTTGTCTGGTTTCACTGCCTTAATAAGTCTCCAGTATCCAGATCTTGGAGTTAGTACCTGGCCCATCTGATGGCTTCATGAGACATCAGAACAATGAAATACTTGAACTCTGCCATGCCTTTTGCAGCACTTTATCACATGTAACTTGCTCTTCTGCCTCTCAGTTCCAGGCAGAGCTGCCAGTGTCTCTGTAGTTCTGTGGGCAAACATGAAGGGACCATGGGAGGCTGCTGCCAAAAAGCAGTAACAGTAAATGAAGTGCCCTGCAAAATATTTGTCCTCCTTTCGTTCCTGGTTGTGGGAGGAAGTGCAATGAAGGCAGAAGAGGTTCAAGGTTTGGTGAGCTAGAGCAGGAGCTCTGTCTCTAATGGGTAAATGTAGTCTGGTAAGGACATTAGTGGGAAATGTGTGTACTGGAGATGAGTGAGCCCTGTGAAAATCTGTCTTTAGCTGGTTGGATAAATCCCGTGAGCTTAGATAAAGGGGCTGGCCAGGACTCTGCAGAGCTAGGTCCACTCTGCTATGCTAGAGAAGTCTCTGTGCAAGAGGAAAAAGCCCAGCGTGTGTCTGCTATTCCTTTCCACCATTGCTCTACCTGGTTGTAACTGCACTGGCTGACAGTCTGGAGTATTCCATTGTACAGAACAGCCTGCCTTCAAGTTTATTTGCAGTTTCTGTAAACTTTCCTGAGATAAGGCAGACAAGCTGCCCTGAAAAAATCTGGATCGTTGTAAATCTCTTCCTAGTAGCTATCTTATGACTTATTTTTAGTACAATTTATTGTAGTTACCCATCAGACAATAGGATGATGACTTGCTGTAGCTAAAATATGTATTGCAAAAAAATGTTTTATCCAAAACAGTCAGATGCAGTCCTGAAAGAGAAAGCATTCACTGTTAAGCAATGTAGTTAATGCATAATTCAGGAAAAGTCTAACTGCATGTGTCGCTCCTCAAGCCTAGTTTGAAATGAAGACTTCCAAAGCCTGTGTCCTGGGGACAGCCTGCCCTGTCCACGCTCAGCCTGGCTGCTCGTCTCACCCTCACCAGCTTTCAGGCAGGGCAGCCACAGCTCAGCTCAGAGCAGGGGCACTGATTCTTCCAGGCGCCACAGTTTTAATTTATTTCTTGCTGCCAGCTAGAAGCACTATATGAATACTGTGCTAGTAATGTATCAGTTGGCTGAGATTTCCAAAGTTGAGTAGGATGTATAAAACAGCAGTAGAGGACTAGAAAGGGAAAGGGATTGAAAACTGATTTAAAGTATTCATTTAGATTTGAGTTGTAATTATAACTTTTTTTTTTTTACTTCATCTTCACGGCTTAGCTGCTCCACTTTTTTATTGTCTCATGACTGTACGGCTACATTGCTGAAGGGCCTGTAGCTGTTTGATTTTATGTCCCTCTCAAGATGTAATTCAGACTGATTTGTGAGAATCCTCACCCTCTCCCCATCTCCTACCCTCTGAGTGTGATTTCTTTGTTGATCTTGCCTTTCCCCACTCTGTGCATTCTCCATTTACTTATGATGTACTTTTTTGGAGTGATTATTCATCTACACTTGGAACACTCCATAGTGGGTTTTTTTTTCCTGCCTGTGACAAAAGCTCTTGGGAATTTCACTATCCTGAATTCAAGAACTTGCAGGCCATCATGTACCCACAGACCCTGAACACATTGGCCCAGATGGCTTTTAGATTCTTTAATTATCCTTACAGGCTTGTTTTTTTAATATTTCCATTTAATTTAAACAGAATCAACTTCTTGTATTCAATGCCAATTTATTACTCACAGTCAAATCTTCTGTAATGCCCTCATTACTTACAAAACCAAGTCTAGAATAGCAAAAGCTATTCAGTGTCTCAGTATGTTGGACTTCATGTATCTCACCTTAGTAAAGGCCTTCAGAAATTTACAGAGACTCTGTCTCCCAACTTCCATGAAAAGTAACAGTAGCTAAATCCTCTTGCTGTATTTGAAGTTTCCTGTTAGTATTTTGTTAATATAATTTAATCATGTACAGAAAATTAAACAGATTCTCATCTTGGCTTTACCAGTGTTTCATGTTACACACTCTATCAGATACTTCTGCCTCTGCTGACAGCCTGCACTCCCTGTCCCCACACTAAATGTTAATTCCCTTCCATCTTTCTTTAATTACCGAGCTTTCAAAATGTACAAATTGTTTTCTATCAACTTGTCAGGCATAGTCACTCTTATGAATCCATTCATCTGACCCCTACAAAACATACTTACTGCTTTAAATCCTGATTGTCAGTGATGGGTTTACAAACTCCTGGCCTTCCCCTAAAGCAGATGGTGTTCCTTAGGTCACTCTGAACGTGCCCTGATGGATACCTGTGGGAAACATTGCTTTGTTCTTCTACACAGCAGTCTCCGTATCTATCAGCATTGTTCAGATCAGAGCTCTCAAGACTGAGCACATAGAATTCTCCATTTGGATCACATTCCCCCATCTGCTTTTAATGTGTTATTCTTGAGAGAAGGTTTGGTGACTAAACATTAGCAATGTAGTGACTGTGATGGGTGTCCATGAGTCAGTTAGCTTATTCCTTTGTAATGGAATAGATGTCGAATCAAAACATATTTAATGATAATAGAAATAGTAGTACAGCTGTATCGTAGCCATGGTTTATAATTGAAGGTTAAGATATGCTCCCTACTCATCCTTCCTTCCCACAGCACACAATTTTGAAAGGCAAACTTGAAGGGGAGAGCACTCTATTAGCACTCTACAGCACTCTAACGGCTATGAAATGCCTGCCACTGAGAGGGCTGGTGCATCCCAGGGCACATTCAGAGGAGGAGGAGGCAAAGGAGGGCACAAGGTTAGTGGGACTTGTTGGATTGAGGATGGTTGTGTTGCTTTGCCTTGTTCCTCTGGACAAAGCAGTTTCATTCCCAAATTCAAAGATTGGGAGATCTTTGTGTTTATCATTACCTTTATCAGTTTATCAGACAGATGACTTTTTTTTCACAAAGAGTTTTCTGTGAAAAAAACCTGCATGAAGAGGAAAAAAATACAGTCTCTCTCTTCCCCTTTTCACTTCTTTTTTCTCTTAACTTGTCCTCAAATGAAGAAAACTGACAATTCTCATGGGGGGAGAGAAGAAAAGTAAGGGCCCAGATTTACAAAGCGGTGGGAAGTTTATCAGGGAGCCTGGAGTTGAGGAAAGGTTATTTAATTCTAATGCAAGAAATGCCAAGGAATTCAGTGAAGTGGTACATGGTTGGGAATATTTGCTCTATAGATATGCAACTTGTGGAAGACCAGCGTAGATCTGGCAGTGGAAATCACTGGCACAGTTGAGGCTGGCAAGAAAAAGTAGAAGCAGCAGCGACTAAGCAGTGAGCTGCTGAGCTGTGGAGTTCATTTTCTGCAGCAGTGTGAGCTGCAAGAGGCATACCACTGTGATCCATGGTGGAAACGCTGGTTTTCAAAAGTGCTCAGCATCAGGCTGCAACAATCATTAATTACAGTGACTGCACAAGTTAATAATACTAATAATTATATTAATAATGTTACTAACTGCTTGTACTACAGTAGTATTCAGAGATAATTTTCCTGGATGGAGTGTAAGTCATTAGGAGAGACTTAGCTGAGGCTGTGGGTGCTGTGCTGGTAGCAGATAGCTTGTCTTTCTGAATGCCTGCTCACGTGCGATATCAACTGCATGTCATGGCTGGTGCGGAGTGTTGGGGAGGACGTGGCAGAGCTGTTATATTGAGAGATGACAGTTGCTGTATCACTCTTCATTATACCTTCCAAATAATTGGAAGATGAAACACGTTCCCTCTTGGTCCATCTCTTTCCTGAAAAGATCTCATTGAAATCTGAAACCCCTGGGCAACACAAATCACTCACTTGTTACATCCAGCAATTCTCTCAAGCAGTGAATTTTAAATAAATTAGAAACAAGATCTTTCTGTATTGGATTAAATTAGGTTTTATCTGAAAGCACTGATCTAAGCTCATAGCCTCACCCCTCCCCAGGTGTACCCGCCGGAGGCAGCATAGCCCTGTGCGTCTCTGATCACCACAGCCTTCATGTGTCTCCTCATGGGTGTGCCTGGGCTGGGTGTCAGCCCTGCTGTGGGTGATGTTTGCTCCTATGCTGGAGAACACAAAATGAGAGGGCACATTTCACGCCGTGGCCAGCAGCAGGTGAGGTGGTGTGCCTCACCCTCTGACTGTCTGCTGCGGGGTCTGCCTTTGGGCCCTGAAGGCAGCCGTACTTCACCAACAGAGCCTAACCCATACTGTCTAGTCACCTTGAGAATGAACTCAGTGTTTGCCAGAGTATGAAGCTAATTTGTTTTTGCGCCATGCAGTCATTTCATGAGAGTGACAGCAGCCATCCTAAGCGATGAATCTTTGTGCCAGAGGCTGAGAGAGTGAGACTCCCTAGCTAGAAGCAACAGCAGACTTGTGTGGCTTCAAACAGGAGTAATTGGGGGTCACACAAGCTGATGGTGTCCTGCTTCTTGTGCAGCTGCGTCGCTGCCCTTGTCAGTCCTTCCACTAGCAGCAGTGCTGATATTGCAGCTGGGGGGTTTCCTGACGCTGCGCTTTGTCATGAGTCATCTCTGAAACCCAGGCCAGGATAAAATTTGTAGATGGCTTTTGCCCACAGTAGTCACTGCGAGGTGAAGGGTGGTAACCTACTGCAGTGGGCTACCACGCACCCCATGTCTGTGTTGCTGGAGGATTGTGCCAATAGCATTGTTCTAATGAGGGCTTAAGCTCATAGAGAAGTTGAACAAGACAACCTAGCTTTGCTCAGTGAAAGAAATGAACTTAGCATGTTATTTTGTGATAATGATGCTGAATTCTGATATGAACAGACTGTGCCTTGCATTTTGCATCTTTCGCTCAACTTTGCTGTCTAGGTTTGCTCAGGGAAAGAAATGAACTTAGCACTTTAATTTGTGATAATGATGTTCAATTCTGATATGAACAGACTGTGCCTTGCATTTTACATCTTTCACTCAACTTTGCTGTAAAAGCTGCTATAAAAATGAATTAAAATACTTGCTTCACTTGGGTTAGCTCAGTGTAACTCTTCCTCTGGGTCATTTACTAATTCCAGGTGAATTGTGAATCCAAATGCAAGTAAAGTGTAGGCATTGAAGCAGATGTCAGGGACCCTTAGAGGGTTCAGGACACAGACCTGCACAAACCCAGCATGCCAAGTTGCTATGAGCAGTGGTCTGCCTCAGCACATAACTGTTAACCCAGCCTTTTGGCAAAACCAGCCTTTGCAGCGTGCAGACATGAGAGCCTCTCTGTGCAATAGCTAACAGCCGTGTCCACTCCCAAACTACTGTTTCTCCATAGATCTGACTTTCCAGCATCACGCTATTTAGCTAGTAACTACACAAATGTCATAGACCCCTTTGAAGCACAGTTCTTGGCTCTAAATCATTCCCAAAGCCGGTCAAAACCACCTTGTTCCCAAGCTGCTACCTGCAGTGGCTGCTAGAGACCCTTTATCAGATTTAGTTGGAGTTTTCTCTTATTGCTTACATTACTGAGCACTCTGCATTACGATAACCCAGCACAGGCCACCTGCTGCTGGATGTTACTAGGAATCAGCCTTGATTGCTTGAGGATCCATGTCCCTAACAACCCTATCTGCTCAGAGTAGTGCCCATAAGGCTGTCCAGGATCCTCCACTGCACCCTGCTGCTCTTCCAGTCTCACTCTCTGCCTTTTGCATTACTGTTCACGTGGTGTTTACCCCCTACTCCATCATGGTCCACAGATGATTCACTGTCCTGTTGCTTGGTTTTTAAGTACATTTTCTGCCTTCCTATCTAAATTATTACCTGTCTGGAAGCCACAGGTTTTTTTTACCTCAGCTTGTGCCCTCTTTCACACCCAGTCCCACCTTGACTCCAGAGACCCACAGCTTCAGCTAGGAGAGCAAGTCCTTCATCCCTGTGCACAAGATGACTGCTGTAGCATATAGTACTTTCTTTGGATAGGAAGGAGCTATCTCAGGTATGACCTGGTTTTCTTAAGCAACAACCAGTTTTATTCTGTTTGCTCCCAAGTCTGATGTATAGAATTCTTTAGAAGTTTAGCTGTGGGGTAACCATTTGATTCCTGCCAAAAACAGAAAGGAGAAACTGGTTGCAGTCACTCTTTGCGCTTGATCTTGGCAATCTCAACTGAGGTTAATTTGTCAGCAATACAATTAGGGGAAATGCAGTGCACCTGATCTGCATGAATGGAGCAAGAGAAAATACACAGCATTCTGTTTTAAATTAATATTGATCCCCCTAATAGGAATCAGAGGACCAAAATAAATTACATAAATGGAGTTAATCAAGACGAAAAATTTCCAAAGAGTAACCTTGTGTTAATGGAGCTGATTTTGTTGATGTCAAATAAAGACACAGAGAAGGATAACACACCATTTGTTGGGAAAGACACTGCTGCCTCCTGCTCTGACTGCCCAGGAGTGCTGGGGTAGGAAATGATTTCTGAGGACCTAATATATGACTTTAAGAAAACTCATTTTTTTCCTGTTTCACCTGGTTCTCTGTGAAAATACCCAAAAGCCTGAGGCTGCCAACGTGTTTGCTGTGTCTGATTGATAGCCCACCTTCCCTTTGTTTGGGGAGTCTCCCCAGCTTGGAGGTGGAGGTAACCTTTGCTGGCAGGGAGCTGTGGTATTGCTGCGGGTAGTGCCTGTGAGCTCTGTGCTCCCACAGAAGGGCAGAGCAGCAACGTGTGTGGCAGACAAACAGGTAAGGTTGAACAGGAGCTGGGGGCAAGGGGATCCATTTGAGCTTCTTGGCAACTGACAGAAAGCACATAATTTTTAAAATGGTTCTACTCCTACAGTCAGTCCTTGCTGCATGTGACGTCGCTAAACAGACGTTGTTTAATCTGAAACTCCAGCTGCTGAGCACTGAACTTCCCTGGGGAGGAGGAAGGAAGGAAATGACTGCAGGAGGAGCGCATTCTGGGCACACTGGCCTGGTGGCTGGTGCAGGGTCTTCTCCCAGGGACCTCAGAGTATACGTTTTGCAGCATTGTGTTCTGTAGGTAGCAGAGAACAGCCATGGCACTCACAGGACTTGTGCAGTACAGCTTGTGAGCATCTTTGCTTTCTGAGCAGCCTTTTATGGAAACAGAGCACTGCCACCACTGTCCTGGAAGGCAGGGCAGAGGAGACAGAGCTGGGTATTTCTCTGTTTGCCAGGTGGTATCTGCTGTGCGTTGGAAGGAGAAGCTCAGGGGATTTCCTTTGATCAGGAATTGATATGCAGAGTGGAAGTGGGACTCAGGCAAACCTTGTCTGCTGTGGGAAAATCTGTCGTGGTAGAAACATTCAATCCTACCCATGCTCACTTCTGAGTCCTAACAAAGCCAGGCACCAGAAGTACTTCAGATACTGTATCTCATGGCGTTCAGAGTAGGTCCTCTAAGCCTGTGTTTCAAAATGACGATGGTGGCTAATGGGCTGCTTATTTCAAACTGCTTGAAACATGTCTGGAGACTGCCTGTTGCTGCTCCAGCTCAGCAGATCGAGAATTTATTTCCAATCCTTGCATAGCTCTGTTGTCTGAAGCTCAGATGTTCACCTGAGTATATTCAGAGAGATCTAGCATATGTCACTGAGGTTTCCCCCAGTGAAAATCAGGAATATGGCATCTCCAGTTTCACCAGTTTGGTCCATGCCCTCCCTTACTGAAGCATTATGTCACTTTCTCCCACCACTTCTACCCCTGACAGCAACCATGGTGGAAAAATTGCAGAAAGAGAGTGTGGTGAAAAAAAAGACTTTAAACAAAGTTTGACATTCACTGAAGCTGCTTCTGGATATTTTGAAACAGTTCAAAGAATTTGGACGTGTCATTTTCATTCTTTCTAGTTCAGTTCAATTTTTATTATATAGACTTTATTTAAATGTCTCAGGTGGCATCAAACATTGCTAATACTTGATGTGGAGCTGTACTGGATTGTTGTTTGTTAAATGTATTAGACTGTTGCTTGTTCTTCAAATCTAACAGTTTTTCATGACTTTTTCTGACATTATAACTTTATATTGCATATTTAATACATTTCAGTTTTGTCTTCTGCAGCAGTTGCCAAAATCTTCAGACAAAACTTTCAAAAATACAGAAAGTGTAAATCTTAATTAAAAAGTTATAAGAAGATTATTCCAGGTATTTTGCCATGGTAGTCATTTCTGTGTGTTTGGGAGAGAGCTTGTGTGCTGTTGTGCTCTACGACACTGCACACAAATTCAAGGGACATAAAAGAAAGCCTGAGATAGTGAGTCTATAAAATAATATGGCTTCATAATAACTGAGAAGCTACATTATCCTGAATACTCAGAAACAAATATTTCCTATCCATTAACTGTATTGTTACGAGCAGAACATTTGCTATCAAAAAGGAACAAAAACAGTCAATATGGACATTTTAAAAATATTAGCTGGAGGAAAGCCAGAAAGTGAAGAGCAAAGCCTGCACATATGCAGCGTGCAGATGTTCTCCACTGCGTTATGTGGCCAACAGAAGTGTGCAAAGACAGTTCTGTTTATTGTCGTATCAAGTCAGTAATTTGCATTTAACATTCACAAGATCTTCTATCATCCCTCTATTCCTTCATTCATTTTCATAGAAAATCCTTCCAACATTAAAATAATTTCCTCCAGCTTTGAAGTAATATATGCCCAAAGTCATCTTCTGACTACTTGAGATAAATTCAAAATGCCACCATGTAATAAAGAAATAAAGTTTTCAGCAGAAGAAAGTTACTTTGCCTACCTTGAGGGTGCTCTTTGCCTATGTGTGCTAGAAAAACATCTCTCAATCAGTTCTCTTTCATTGCAACGGCCCTGGCTCTGCTGTCCCTCTGTCTTCTTTTGGTACATGGATAATTGATCTCTGGGGAACTGCAGTAGTGTAGTCGCCCCCAGTTACTGAGCTCACTGGAGGGGTAAATACATAGTATTTAATGGTTTGTGCTTTACAGAGGAGAGGAGGAGAAGGAGGACAGTCAGATTTGATAAGCAAATGATGTCTTATGAATTTTAAGTTCTGCGAAATCATTTGGGCTGTCACTAGGGCTCAGACACTTGAGAAACTCCTGTGGTGAAAGCGGAGGAATGGAGATCTGATAATTCCCCTTCCCAGTAAATCAAAACCTACCAGCTGGAAAAAGACAACCAGGGTAACCTTTTAGAACTTAAAGACAAGAAAGGAGAAGTGTCTTGGGTATTTCTTGGCTTTGCAATTACAGAAAAAATCTTTCTGTTCCAGCACTTAGGCTGTCGTCCCTCCAGATGAGACCATCACATTAATCCAGGTTCAGGAGATCCCGTTGCATGAGAGGAAGGAGTGTAGAAATTGCAAAGTGAAAGGGAATAGGAACACGTTAGGCTTTGATTTAACACCAGTGGACCTCACTCTTCACTGCTGCAGCTTGTGCTGTCTTTTTTCCCAGTATAAAGAAAGGGCAAAATACATTTCTCCTTTGACATGCAACCTCTTCTGATGCAGCAGCAGAAGGTACAGGTGAGTGAGAATCAGGGTCATCAGAAAAACACACAAAAATCAGGAAAACACACTTGAAATTCTGGCTGTGTCTTATATCCCTCTTGTACCAGACCAGCAAAAAAATCCTCCATTATCATAACACCATGAAGTCTGGAGCCTCTGTTCTTTAGCTGGGACCTGTGACAGAGCTTTGCCTCCAGTCCTGCAGGCACCAGGTAGCTGCAACAGGACTGGGACCCCAATTCCCTGAACTCTGGGGCCCGTTTACTGTCAGACCAGTCTCTTCTCATCGGTTCTTGATTGATAGAAGACAGCAGAATAGCTTGGCTGGAAGGATGATGTATGAACGTGGGGAGTATTGACACACTGCATGAAAAAATAATGTTTCCTAAACTGGTAAATTGACTTAAATTAAAGCCATGCCTGTAGAACCCCCAGAATATGAAATATTGTAATTAATTGCAATTAATTATTAATGGTAGGCAGTTAATTAATTGAGTGCCATTTGTACTGAAGCACAGAATGATGATTTACAATAGCGGAGGCTTGTTAGTTTGGCCATCTGCTTTTTAGCTGACTGTGTTACCATCACAAGGTGTCTGGCACACGACAGGCAGGATTGGTGCATGTCGGGTACCTGGCAGAGGGTGTGGGGGAGACCTCTGACGGAGAAAATTACCTTCAGCCCACCTCCACCTTCCTCTTCATGTGGAAAAAACAAATTAACCCAAATCCAATATGGCAAGTATTTGAAATGCTAATGCCTAATCATTTGGAATTATGAAGGAGGAAGGAATCATAGAAGCAGAAATTTCTTCAAGCCTGACATGTTCATGGGTATGGACTTGGCTGGTCTAAATTGTCACACTAAATATCTCATAGAAAACTTGACTACAGAAAGGCAAGAAAAAATTCATACTCAAAGGATTTTAAAACCTTTCCCTAACCCATAAGTAGGAAAGAACAGTACCCAGTGACCTGAGTGCTCACAGCTGAAATGTCCTTAATTGCATTCATACTCCTCTCTCTTTTTGGTATAATTTCTTTGAGCAGAGAATTTTTGCTGAAGTGAAGATTAGGCTGCTTTTAATTTTATCCCTTTATTGTGCATTCAGACAGCTGCTTGCGTTTTGTTTACATGAGCATGTCCAGGGGATGCTGCACTGCTGATGCTAATTGACACCCCAAATGCCACTTTCTTCCTGGTTCTTGTCACTCATTGTGTGATGCTGCTAATTGGAAAACCAGAATTCAGGGGAGAATCTCCTGCCTGAATTTTGAGCTGTAGCAAAGATGTAGCCTGCAATCTGAGGCAGAATTTTTCAGGTATCTGAATTTTGCTTGATTGAGTGTGTGGGACCAGCCTGAGCCTCCTTAGGCACTCACAGCTCTGGCTAAAGGAAACACCGGTCTGCACTCTCTTACTTGTAAGTGTGTATTTGTTGACCATTGTGTATTTGCTGGGATACTGTGACTGCAGGGCCAAATCAGAGGCAAAAGGTGTAAGCAGGAAAGTGGGAGGTTAGCACAAAGCCACAGGAAGATTTTGCAGAAAGCAAGTGTGAATGTGGGACCAAGGGAAGGAGGTGTGAAGGAGACTGGGATGCCGTGGTGGGAGGCAGGAATACAGGGATGGAGGAGCTGGAAGGAACTGGAGAGTGGCCGATGTTGGGAAACAGTGATGGGGCATCCAGTTGTGGGCTGAGAACTTTGCAAAGGTATGAACAGGCCTGAGGGATATTGAGGGGAATGGAGAAACTGTAAAGCGTGAGAAGCAATAATTCCTATGAAAATCTTTATAGAAATATTTGAACGTCTTATGTATGAATCTTTGTGAAAGTCTGTATCAGCTATAAATATAACATATTCATCCTGGGGCCAATAATAATGTTTTATGGAAAATAAGCTAGCACTTCTTTTATTTCTTCTTCATGCTTCTGCAGGGCAAGTATTCTTTGGTAAATTTTCCTAACAGTTCTTAGAGCTGAAATACAATTGCCCAGTAATTTGTATTAAAGCTATTGCTAAAATTCAGAATCAATTAATGAGAATGGTGTTAAGTCACTGAACTTTAGAAAAGTAAAAAGGGAACACAGAAAGAAATCTGCCTTGCTGTGGTTTTCACTGAGTTTGTGTCTTTTACATCATGATGCTGAAAGGCCAAAGCAGCACTGGGGAAATACACTGTTGAAAGAAGAAGTCGTTCTTCCCTCCTTAATTAAAGAAAATGAATGATTTAAACTCACAGTTGATGGTTAGAGAACCAAAGCCAGACTCATGAACTTTTCAAACATACTTAAGTTCCCCAAAGTCTGCATCAGGGAACTGGCAAGGGCTTTATCTGTGATTGCTCAGTTGAGTTACTTGGTCTGTTTTTCTCTCCTCTTTCGTGTCTGACTCTGGCGAATAACCTCCAGCAGAAGGACCTACTTTTGCTGTCTTGTGGGCAGGGTCCTATACTCAGCAACAATTTCAGTGCCACATCCAGCCCATGTAGTCTGTGCTGGGGCTGAGGTGGCACTGGGGCAGGTACACCACTGCCTTGTTGGCAGAGTCAGCGTGACCCTCCAGACATCTGTCCCTGGGTAGAAAAAAACCTCATGGCTACAGTGTAAGAGTAGTTGCGGCATTTTTCTCCCTACCTCCGCACAGAGAGGGTGGAAGACTTTTGCAGCTATTAGTCTTGCTTTCAGCCAGCCTGCTTCACAGCTCTCTTGCCCAGCTGTTTACAAGGAGAGCACCATTAAACTATCATCTGTGGACAGTCATTCACACCGACTGCTAGAGGTGAATTAGGCATTCTGCCTGGGGTTTATTTCTGTACTGATAATAGGGATTGAGATGTTTGGGGTTTTTTCTCAATGAGCATTAGTTGTGGTTTTGTTCATACCTACTGCTACCCTTTACTGATAACATTTACATACCAAATTTCTTGGGGCATGCTTTGCTGGCAGTATCCTCTCTTAGATGGCCAGCTCTTGTGCAGTTAGGGAAACCAGGCTGGACTTGGAACTGACTGCAGATCTTGGCTGCCCGAATTCTCACTCAGAAGTAACCTTGGTGTAAGACTCTCATAGTCTGCTGCTGCCTACCATTGGCTTACCTGAAAAAACAATAGTAAAAAAAAAATAAATCCATTTTTGTGTGTGACCCATTCATTATGGTTTGCAGCAAACATAGGATGGAGGTGATCAGAGGCTCCATGGTTGTGTTTTAAAGTTAGATGCACTGATGGAGGAGTGCACTATAACTACCTATTAACATGGAGAACCAAGAGCAACCTTGCGTAGGTACAGCAGGGCTTACAGACGACGCTTTGGATCAGGGTGGGCCTGTTCAGCCAAGAGCTCCCCATCTCCGTCCCCCATGTCCCATGGCTGCTGTGCCACCGCCCCCTCAGTGGGGTGTGAGAGCAAAGCTGCTGTGCTGGTGGAAAGAGTTGGGCAGGTGGAAGAGAAAAGGTGTGGAGAGATGGGCACCTCCCTTGCTCACATCCAGCCATAGTTTCAGGAGAGTGAGCAAACACTATGACAGCCCTTGTGACAGCAGGGGAAACCCTTCGTGGTCTTCTGACCCCCAAGTTCCGTGTTAAGGGGTACTAGAGACATTTCAGGTCTTTCTAATGGGACTATAACAAGGCTTTGGAAAACTAGGTAAAAGTGTTCCCTTATATATTTTTTATTTTAGATTTATTTAACATATGTCTATATATAAAAAACCTAAACGTGTGTATGTCAACTGTGAAGAAATCAATCCTGAAGTTCACAGTCAACTATTCCTTGGTGCACACACAAGGCTCGCAGCAAGGTATATAAGTGAAATCAAACTAAAAGGCAGGAGCAAATATATGGACTTCTAAACTTGTCATTGTTTTCGATATTCATTACAAGTAACAGAAAGAGGGATGCTGTAAATCAGGATTTGGCTTTTCTCCCTTCCCTGTATCATAAAACATAATGAGTCTCCATGGGCATGAAGCAAGGCCCCATCTCCTTCCTTGAGATTGAGTGGTGCTATAAAATGCAGCAGTAGAAAGGTGGCTCTGTCAGGTTTACTGGGCAAGACCTTGGTGGAATTTTTTAGGGCATAGCTGCGGAAGCAGACATGAGGGCAAGCTCAGCCCAGGCTAAATGTGAATCTGTGGGGCAGGGGAGCCAGGCTGGGCTGTGGGCACCTGCTGCTCTGCGCCAGGCAGGTTCGGCAGAGGCAGTTTCAGCAGTGCCAGGTTCCCTGCGTGAAGGCATGCCATCGCTTTCCAGAGTAGGGAAACTAAAAGGAGATCTAATTGCCGCCTTCTCAAGAGCATTGTGAGAATAAATATGTGTTGGTCTGAAAGTAATGTAAAGAAACACTATCAGTGGTTTGATCAAAAATCAGTTAGATAAGACTCACGTGATTTACTGTGCTTAAAATTACTAAGAATTGACAAGCTGGCTTTGTCTTCCAGTTAAAATTTACATCTGCTGTAAAAACAAACAAAATAAAAATGTCCCAAACCCAATGAACTCTCTTGTTCTTCTGAGCCATCCTTTAGCTCATATGAGTTCTCCTTTAAAAAAAAAAAATCTTTTGTCAAGTCCCCTGACACACAACGGAGCTGGATTCAGCAGGTTCAGATTTATTGACTTGAATTCACTGTGCCAGCTTTTGCTAGAGAGCAATGCGGCCTGATAAGTTGTATGTTATTGAGTGAAGTTCTTGTGCAAATGCAGTTTAGAAGACCTTTAAATAAACAATAAAAATATTCTATTTCATACATGCATATATATTTAGATAATATGCAGCTAAGTTAACAAATGCATTTTTTGCCTTAAATACCGAGTTTGATGAAAACAGTATTTTGTGCCAAGCTGGTTATAATGATCATGTAATTCAGAAAATATGAGAGATATTAAAACTCTGTGACATCTCCTTCCCATGCTAAAGACTGTAAGACGGATTGATGGGACCAATAAATCCATTCCCACAGGGAAGACTGTAGAAAAACCGGGAAGCAGTACGAAATATAGCCCACCTGGTAGTTTTATGGCCCTATCTGAATGCTGTAATCATTTTAAAGAGATGCTGATTAGTATCAGCAACAGGAGTTGAATTGGCAGCATCAGTAGCATCAATTTCAACAACAGCACTGGAGGTCCTTAAGTTCCCATTTTGTGACTCGGATGCAAATGATTCATCCAGTCAGCAGATGCTGTTCAATCTGTACTAAATATATATAACTAACAGATGAAGGAATGCAGAATTTGCACTTAAAGAAATAATTGACTGCCTTAACTGTCACCAAAATTCAATGATTTGAAAGGACATTTTAGAGCACAGACAGAAAGTAGACAGAAAGTAGACAGTAAAGATACAGGCCCAGCTCTTTGGTGAAGTGAACATGGCCGTGCCAGTTTATCCTAACTGGGAGTCTGGCATGGAGATGGTTCTTTCACTTTTGTCATGAGTTTCTGCAGGTTTCCGCAGCCAAACCTCTTTCTGCTAAAACCCAGTCAAGCAGCAGCAGTTGGCTCCAGTCAGATCATCAGGATTCATCTGGCTGAACCTGAAGGAGGAAAAGCAAAGCATTGTAATTCAGAAAAGCAAAAACACCTTTCCACAGCCAAAGATGGTTTTAGGTTTGGAAGCTGCATAAATGCATTTCATGAACCTGAAAACCAGCATGACTGCATGATGCCATCAGCAAGAAGCATCAATGATTATGCTTTGCAAGCTATTTGTGTCTTTCCATTCAGATCCTGTCATTGGGGTTTATGTGTTTTCAGTGTCTTCCTGGATGTGGTATCTGAGGCATACAAATACATGCGTACATACATTTCTTATGAAGGGAGGAATTGTCCACAAGCTTGCTGCGAAAGGTCTGTGAGTGGTACTTGACGTTCAGCTGCAGATGAAAATCACATCCTCTTAATTCAGTTTGCTTTGGAAAAATTATTTTTAAATTTTGGATATAATAAAAAATACCTTAGTATAAACCTGACACGTTCTCCAGACATTTCAGGTCTGGGAGGAAGGGCTTTCTCCAGCAGACTGCTCCCATCTGGTGTTGTCCCTTGTGCTGCACAGAAACACTTGGCTGTCTCGCAAGCAAACTCACTGCTGCCCCACTAGTCAGGAACACAGACAATACCTCACCGTGCCCACTCTGCCAGGGATGACAAGCCGAAGTGAGGCGTCTTGGAGCTGCTCCTGCTTAAGGGGAGGAAGAGATTATGGAAGTATGTGTCTCTGGTATGCTCCTGCTTCTGTGAAAAATTCTGGTCTGTGGATTGGAGAAGGAATTGGGCACAAAGCAGCCCTAATTTCACCCTCTCTGATCTTAGATAGGTAGCTGAGATGCAAGGTTTGGTGTCAAGTGTCCCCATACTCAGTCATGCAGGCAGTGATGCTGATCTCCATGCGATGTGCCAGTGCTTGTTCAAGGCACAGCTTCTCTGGAGTCCTGTCTTGTTTGCACTTTATTCATTTTTGCCTCTTTTGCACAAATGGACAAAAATTCTTTGAAGAGCTGCTCGTGGAAACTTGCATGTGTGCCCTTATTTTTGTCTGGAGCTGCTGTTTTAAGGGGAAGCTTAATAGTTTTTTATAAGTATTCTCAGTGAAAGGTGGCTGTTACACCATTTCTCTAACAGCCACCAGTGACAGCTGTTTGTGGTACAACTGTAACATGTTGCTACTGACCTGGTAGGGTTTTATTCTAAAGAAAAAAAGAATTGGAAGTACACAAGCAGTAGATAGCGGTGTCTTGTTTATCCCAAATACCATATAGACTCTGAAACGGGCCATTGGTGTTTCACCTTCCTGCTGATAAAGGGCCAGGAGACATGCTGCATTGAGACTGTTTGTTTCCAGCACACTTACATTCAAGCATTTTTAATGTGTCAGTTCTATAATATATCAAAAGTAAGTTGAGTTTGTAAGAGTTGTGTAGGGCCATCTCTGAATACCAGATTTGGAGTTCATAGGGCTCAGCAGGATTTGCAACAACCCGCATCTGGGACAGGCAGAGAACCTGCGGCCCTTGGACTAAACCGGTCACATTTCCACCTGCAGGAGGTGAAGCAAGAGAACTGCCAGTGTGCACATAGTCCTAGCACAGTGAACCCCACTTATCTGTAGGGTGTGAAACATATTTTTCTCCTCACAACCTTTTGGGGCTTCAGCTACGTTGTATCTTAAATACAACTTTTGCTGTACCTATTAGCCTGGCACTTCCTTTCTTGTACTCTTTTCCATGGAACCAGTTTATACAGAATTCAATGACAAATTGGACTTCAGCAAAGCCTTGAGCATGCTGGCCATTGATCTTGTGGCAGAATATATTGGCTCTGTTATTCATGGTGACTCAGTTCCTATCACCATTTCTTTTTTTCATTTCTTTGTCATTAATAAAAGGAGAGTGGGAAATACCTACTGTTCTCATCTTTTCTATTCCCTGATTTTTCTGCTAATTTCCTGATATTTTAATTTATTTCTTTCTCATTTTGGTTCATTTTCCTTTAAAGCTTTGTAATTAATGGACTGTTCTAATTTCCTTTGAGACAACATTCTTAATTGCTGTAATTCTCACTTATGTCTTTTAGGCATCCCTGCTGGCATTGATTCATTTCAATTTGCATTCCTGAATGCTCCAACTATAAATACTCAGTCAATACATGTAGCAAGCTAGTCTCTTGTCCTTTTGAATGCTATACAGGTTTTTGTTTGCTTTTTTTTTAGCAAAACTAAATGGTGACTTACGGTTGTAGCATCATCTTAAAAGCTGGCATATGTATGCCTTTATCTTGTTCAGTAGGTTGTGATTTGGGTTGGTTGTAAAGTGACAGGGAGTTTTGTGTGAGGTATTCCACTGTGCGTGCCTGCCATTTTTTAATTATTTTGAGAATAATAACCTTGAGGTTCTTTTTAAACCAAATTGTCCAAACAAATGAGTTTTCCAGGGATAGAAATTACAAGTTTTGAATAGGACTTGCAGATCTGGAAAAAAATAATATGTGCTGGTGACACGAAATTTCTTTTGCAAAGAAAAGGTGTGAATGAGATCATATGAAGCTGAAGGTCTCCAGCTTGGGTGCTTAATGAAGGCAGCAGGATCAGCATGGCAAATTCCATTATGTAGAAATGTTTTTCTGCCTCTTTTGTCCTGGTGCTAGCAATGACCCATGCCCCAGGGATCGGCCTCTCACAGTGTGACAGGAGAGAGCAAGTCGAGGGTCTTCTGCCACTGGCCTCTTGACCTCATCTTATGTTAGCTTTCATAGAATCTTAGAATCTCAGGTTGGAAGGGACCTGAAGGATCACCTGGTCCAACCTTTCTGGCAAGAGCATGGTCTCAACAAGATGGCTCAGCACCTTGTCCAGCTGAATCTTAACAGTTGGGGAATCTTAACGTTGGGGAATTCACCACTTCCCTGGGGAGATTATTCCAGTGGCTGGTTGTTCCCATTGTGAAAAATTTTCTTCTTCTGTCCAACTGGAATCTCCCCAGGAGTAACACTACCTTTCATCTTTTCCATGTGACTCCTTGTAAAAAGAGAGTCTCCATCTTCTTTGTAGTCACCCATTAAATACTGGAACATGGTGACAAGGTCTCCCCTAAGCCTTCTCTTCTCAAGGCTGAACAGACCCAGTTCTCTCAGCCTTTCCTCACATGGCAGGCTTCCCAGTCCCTTGATCATCTTTGTGGCCCTCCTCTGGACCCTCTCCAGCCTGGCCACAGCTTTTTTGCATAGCGGTGACCAAAACTGAACATGGTGTTCCAGGTGTGGCCTGACAAGTGCTGAGCAGAGTGGGATAATGACTTCTTTATCTCTGCTGGTGATGCCCTTGTTGATGCAACCCAGTATCCTGTTGGCTTTCTTTGCTGCTGCATCACTCTGGTCACTCCTATCGAGCTCCTTGTCCACCAGGACCCCCAGGTCCCTTTCCACAGATCCCAGCCTGTGCTGCACTCCCAGATGATGTTTTCCCAGGTGCAAGACTTTACACTTGTCCTTGTTGACCTTCATAAGGTTCTTATTAGCCCCCTCTTCCAGCCCAGCCAGGTCTTCCTGCAGGGTGGCTCTCCCTTCTGAAGTGTCCACTTCCCCACTCAGTTTGGTATCATCAGCAAACTTCATCAGGGTACACCTGATCCCATCACCCAGATCACTTACGAAGATACTAAACAGCATTGGGCTTTGGACTGAACAGCTTTGAGTAGAGGTTTTTCCGCTGTCAACTCATTTCCTTCAGGCCACCAGAAAAGCCACAAGGGAAATAAGTATTAGTCACAGCTGTAAATAAAATGAGACAAAGTGAAGCAGCTCTGTGTTCTTTTACCAAACCCTGGGTCACTTGGTCCTCATGGTTTTTTGTTCAACCTTTCGCTCTGGTACAATTACTTCTTGCAGGCACAGAACTTTAAAATGAAATGAAAATTACTTGGTTATGCTTTAGAATAAGTGCATTCAGATTGCTCCAAATGCAATAAAAATATCCCCTACAGAGCAGTCCTATTTATAGATCAAAGAAATACAACAAATAATCCACTATTTTTTGTTAGTATCCATACAAATGCATTCCCATGGAAGGAAACATGAAATGTGGTTCTGTGATCAGCACTTGAAGCAGTTGCATTTTCTGTATTGATGACAGAGTTGAAACAGGGAAAGATTGCTGCGTTGCAGTAAGATGGAAAAGGATTGACCAATTGTCTTCTCACCAATTAAGATGATTAATCCATGAATTAGGACAGGAATTAAAAGAAGCCTAGTGCATTAAAATGATATTTATACCGGTGATTTAAATGGCTTTCACAGATTACCTCCATTCGAATTTGTGTTCACTGCACATCATTTACAAATAACAAGTGGTGGGCGGCACACAGAACAGACAGGAGGCAGAAAGCAGATAGATCCATGCTAACAAGTACAGTCACAGGGCAGCCACTGGCAAGCCTTCACTGCACTCTTTCCTACTTCTACATGTGCTTATTTGGAATTGTTTCATCGTTTCTGAGTATTCTGATTATTTTTTTTAATGGAAAGCATTTGTGAACTATCATCATGTTCGATGAAGATTCCCATTTTCCCCTGCCGCATTTTTTGTTGTTGTAAATTTTCCATTCATTGACAAAAATTGATTCTGATTACCTTCTTCCTTATGAAATATATATAAAGAGGTTTCATTGTAACCAACTTAAATGCCAATTGGAATGAAATGTGACATCGGCTGGCAGGAAAGCTCACCGGCCAGGCAGCGTTAGAGTCTAGATAAGGCGGTAATGTGCTCTGAGAACAAGCTGTACTGCCCTTACACCTTTTGTTCCCACCTTTGCTCTTATGTGATGTGCTTTTACACTGCCCTGGGTGCTTGGCCGTGAGCACACTCACTGCCAGCCCAGGGCAGACAGGTCTTGCGACTCTCCCCAAGAAAGCAGAAGCAGGGAAGCAGTGGGGCAAGCTACAGGTCCCATTTCCACCTCTTGCATAGTATGTCTTCTCCAAGGTGAGATCAGTTGATGCCAGCCAGCAGTCTTTGAAATCCTACTGAACACATGGTGCCTTCCAGGAGGAGTTTGCTGACGGTGGGGTCTCTCTGAGAAATCAGTTTGGTTACTCAGAGCTGCAGGTCTGGGTGCTCTAAATGGCACCACGGGGCTCGGGGGGTGTTTGAGGCTTTCCCTGTCCTTTTGCAGTAGGCTGTGGGGCCTGATCGCCTGCCTAGGTCCATACCACAGGTCTGTGAGGGACTGAAATCACCAGTGCTGGCCCCTTTGTGGCCCTACTGCCACAGCTGGCTCCAGCGTGGTGCCCACCTCTTTGGTCCCAGCAATGCTGAGGGGCTCAGGGGTGCTGCCTGCTGGAACAAGTGCTAATTGCCAAGTCCTGAGGGCAGCTTAATTAGACAGGTTTTCTATCTTACTTCTTATCTCAGTAATTTGTGCTGGGTGAGCATGAGGAGAGCAAAGGAGAAACCTGTCATGTGCTTTTACACTCATTCACTTTCACACTTTCTTCATTCTTATTAGCTTGGCAGGTTGTCAGTGGGATGGAGAAAAGCACCTAATAAGAGTTCTGGAAAATAGAATACAAGCATCACTGAGAAGTGCACAGGCTGTGAAAGAGGAGATTCAGGGAAGAGATGAAAGCAGTTGTATGAAAGGGTAAAAGTAACTTAATTATTACTTGGCAAAAAGTATATACAGCCAGCCACAGTGTTCAGCAAAATCTCTGTTCATTTTCAGTCCAGATGCAGTACTCTGGTGACTGCCCTAGAAAATTCTTGATGGTCATAAGAGGTTGTGATCAGGGGCACAATGTCCTGCTGGAGGCCAGGCATGAGTTGTGTACCCTTGGTGTCGATACTGGGACCAAGGAGGTTTAACATCTCTGTTCACAGTCATCACTGACAGTGTTGTTCTGGGGTAACTCAGAAGCACAGCCCATGAAAACTAAAGTAACTGTAGTTACAGGGGTGGCTGAAGCAATGTAAGGCCTGAGAAAAAAGATGCATGAGAGAGAGGAAAGGCTGGGCTGAGAGACTTCATTGACTAGATCCCATGTCGTGGTGGGCTGCAGAGCTCTGCAGATCCGATCCTGCCCCAGCAGTTTCACACCAGCTCCAGCCTCAGTTCACTTCTCAGTGGATCCTGCTTAACCCAGGTCTCACTTTGCTTGATGATGCATGCTGCTCCCAGGGTGGAGGGAGTGATCCCAAGCCAGAGGAGTAGACAGTTTTGCAGCAGATGTATGGTCACTCCATGGTGACAGACAGGGAACATTCCCACTCGAGTTTTTGGGGGAACTGCCTTTCAGACCTGCTCTTCACCAGCTGTAACTAATTTTTTTTGCAGCTGTCTTGAGTTCAAGGGTACGTGATACGCCAGTGGTGGCCAGCCAGAAGGCTATTTAGTATTTCACTGACCTGCAGGTGTAATTGATGTATTCACTGGGTCATCTATTTGACCATTGATGTATTCAATATTTGTAGCATCTTTCCAAAGCGGGATATTGCTGTACAGCGAGTTTTGTGCCCCCAGTTCACTTACCTGCACCCCTCCAAGCCAATATTCCCACCAAGCTGCACATGCTGTGATGTGCTGAGAGTGGACAGACCAGGCTTTCTCTGCAGATTTGTTTTGGTTTATGTTAATTATAAATTGGCTCATTCTCCTTGTGACTTGGTTTAAAAGAGAAATAGATGACTTAAAATGAGAGTGAATTAAAATTCAAGATGTGTTAGGAGCTTGAACAAGCTGGGCTGGATTCCAGCGTGCTTCACGAAGAGACAAAGACAGGAGGGGAGGCAGCAGAAGTGGTGCGAGGGGACAAGCAAAGGTAAAGTGGTAGTTGGCAAGGGGCAGGGGAGCAGTGATTTCCCCCTTGCTGATGGGGAAGGTGATAGGAAAGAGGTGCTGCTGTGCCTGAGCTGACCTGTATTTTAAATTGCTTTTAAGTTAATCAATCTAGGAGGGAAATGCTTGAAAAACAATGCCCTTTTTTACTCCTTCCTCCTACAACCAATGCTACTTTTGTCTTTGGATTTTTCAGTTCCCATGGTCTGCCAGCAGGCAGGGGCACAGGAAGCTGGGAGGGAGCATGACCAGGAGAGCTGACCCGAGCTAGCCAAAGGGCTATTCCATACCATAGGGCATCATGCTCAGTACAGAAACTGGGGGAGTTGGCTGGGAGAGGCATCAGTCAGTGGGTAGCGAGCAATTGCATTGTGCATCACTTGACTTTCTTGGGTTTTATTTCTCTCTCTCTTTTTTTTTTTTTATTATACTCCTTTTCATTACAATTATTATTTCATTACTGTTATTAATATATTTTATTTATTAAACCGTTCTTATCTCAACCCACAAGTTTTACTTTTTTCTTCCCAATTCTCCTCCCCATCCCACTGGGAGAGGGGAGGAGTGAGAGAGCAGCTGTGTGGTGCTTAGTTGCTGACTGGGGTTAAACCACAAGAATTGGTATTTTCTTACAAAGAAAATGATGAATGGGTCTTAAGTTAACACTGCTTTTCTTGTAAATGAACTTAAAATAAGTCCATTTAATGATAAAAAAATTGCAATACAGCTGAAGGGAGGGCTAAGTAATTTATTGATTTTTTTTTCCAAATGAATATGTAAAAGAAATTTGAGCAATATAATTTTCAGCTGGCTTCATAAAAATAAATAAGCATTTTCTGCAAAGCACAATTAAAGTAGGAAGGGATGTACATAAGATGACCAACTCATTGTGCTATGGCTGGGATTCCATTTTTGCAAAAGAATAGCATACTTAAGCAAATCAAATTATTAATGAATGCTTTTATCCTCTGAAATATCAAAGGAGATGTGAAAGATTTTTTGTTATTATACAAAATTTTCAGTCAGGAAAGCGTATGCAAAAGGTAGCCAACCTGCGCTGTAAAAATTGCTCCTCCAGCACTTTTTCTTGTCTATAAAGTCACAGAATTAATTGTATTCCTCTCTGCTCTTTTCGTGAAGTTAATGCATGCACATATGACTAAGCTTGCCACCTGTACGCTTACCAGCCTGGAGCCCTGTGAATGTGCATGTTGTTGTTTAGATGGCCACACTGAACAGACCAGAAGCTAGTCTCACCCAAATGTTAAGGGTGGTTTGGTTATTGTCCTAAAGGGGCACAAAGCATTAAACCAAATGGCTGAATATCGGTGGCTGCATCCTGTGCTGTGAACTTGGACTGCATCTCTAGCAAGAGTAACCCAACTTTTCTTCCTTCCCTGAATTTAGCATCTGCCTCATAAATTCTCCTTCCTGGAACTGCCTGACATAGGAGCACACTTATTTAAGGTCAGAGCTAGCTTTTTGATAGCTTCCATAATGGTGACTGCCATTCTTAAGAATATATACTGGAAGAAATATAAATCGACTGGCCTTTGCTGCCTGCCGTTGTTTATCAAAGTTCTCAGCTGTTAAAAATGAATATCATCATGCTCTTCCATTTGCTGCTAACGCCACTGAAGCCAGGTGCTGTGGGGCTGACGACTGGAGTGGCTAATGCGTCTGTTTTAACACCCTGGCTGCTGCCGGGGTGTTACTAAAGCCATTTGTTTGGGAAGGGAGCTGTTGTGACTTGCGTCTCAACAAGCACTAACTTTCCTAAGAAAGTGCAGGAAATCTGTGTTTAAATTACATAACAGTTTGCACCAGTGTAACACCATGGAGGTTTACTGTGCTCTAGAATCCTGCTCCTTCCCCAGCCTCTGCTTCTGCCTGGGTAGTCTCTGCACATTAAGATGCACACATGGGAGAAGTTAAGTAGGGCTTTCAAGATTGCACTTCCCCAAATAAACATGGAAGCCAGAACAAATAGCTTCAGAACCTTTTGAGAGCAGCCAAGTGTCTGAGAGAGTGATGTAATGTGTAAGAAACAATAGAAGTTCACCATGGAAAAAATAAGCTGATGTGCTGGCAAGGAGATTTGTCTGTTCCTGTGCTAAAGCACATCATAGATTCATAAAGGTTGACTTCAGTATTTGTGTGATTTACAGAATTCAACTCTCTGTGGGGATATGCCTGCCTTGGCCTTTATGAGTGGCAGCAAAGGCAGTGGCTGAGACTTGCTCAGGTTACCTGTGTGGCTTTCTCCATTGGCACAGTAGATCTCTTTGGACATGCTGCTGCTTCAGCACTTTTGTTTTGGTCCTTTGTGTCCAGGCTCTTCTCCTGAAAGAAGACAAAGGTTATAGTAAAGAATGCTGATGCTACAGAATAAGTGTTTTCCTGGGCTGTACAAAGTTACTTCTCTTTGGAAGACTTAGTTCTGCTGGCATAACAAAGTTGTGGTATCTGTGCCTGTCCCTGTTGTTCCAGCCAAGTGTAAAGAGCCAAACCTGAGATGTGCTGTTGATCCTTAAAGGCTGCTAAAAATGCTTACGTGACTCATGGAATCTTGGTTCAGTTGTTCAAAGAAGAAAGAATTGTTATAGCAAAGGTTGAGGTGTGCAGTTGTGTCTTAAATGTAGATGCAGTATTGTAGTTAGACATAGCCTATATCATTTAAGATTTACACATTATATGTAGAGAGGCTCAGTAACTCATCTCAAACTCTCTTTTTCACCCAAGGAAGAGTGTAAGTAAGTGTGGAAACATCTTTGGGGAAAGAGCAAAAAATCTGCACCTCTGATCCAAAATTCAAAGTGAATTGAAACTAAAACATCTGGGGCATTTTGGAAAGGTTATTTAACTCTTGTAAAAATGTAAATATGTACCTAGACTCCTGATTTTCAGGTTTGAAGTTATCTTACCTGTAGCTCTTGACAGCAATCTGCTATAAGTTATTGGCTGGATCACTTTGGTCTTATTGCATTCATTCATCCCTGCCTACATGACACCACTTTCAGATTTGTTAAAGCCCCTGTGACTGGACCACTGGTTGCACATGTAGGTTTTTTTCAAAGTTTTTAGAAGAGCTCCCATGCAGTGAGCTCAGGTTGTAAAATTCACGGTGCCTGAAAGGTGAACTGAGAAGAATGCAAATGTAAGGAACACTTTACTACTTTCTGCTGGTTGCTTTTTATGGTATGCACCTTATATTCAGATCCTTAGTATAGAAAATCATATGAGGATAAAACTGTGTCTTTTTTATCGCAGCTATTTAGCGTAACAAGGCCCTTACTTTCTTAAAAGCTTCTGAGTGCAACCTGACATAAATAAGTTACACCAATAGTATTCCTGTGTGTCCACTTAGAGATATTACATCATCCTGCATTTCACTTGTGAATTTTCCCCCAGTTGAACATAGCGTTTGGCTCGGTGGTGAGCGCTGGAGACGATGCTGTATGCAAACTTCTCGGCTCCACTCCTATGGCAGAGGGTGGCTTCAATATAGATTTTCGTTCCAAAAATGGTAAGTGTTGTAACGGCACCCTTGCTTTTTATTAACACAACCTTATCTAAGCTTGAGTGAAAGCTTTTGTGAGCTGTTGGTGAATGCTTCTGTGGCGTAGGTGTTTTGCTAATGACCTCTAATGAGTGGCAGCAGTTAACGTGGAGCAAGCTGAGCAGCTAACGGACTCGCACCCGTGTGCGAGGGTGATGCTGCACGCTGTGCACAAACAGACCAAGCGAGGATGGCGTTTGTCATGAGAAGTGAATAACCGTGAAGTGTACAAAGTTGAAAGCCTGCTGGCTCCTGTCCCAGCTCTTGGATGGAAAGAAGAAATTGGAGGAGGGAAGAGGCTGCGGCTAGCAAAGGCATTTCTGTGCAGCACGGTAGGGTGTGAATCAGAAATAGCGAGGATGGCTCTCAGCAAGCTGTTCTGTAGCTGTTTTACTTTCTACATCAAAGCTCCCTTGTCTAGCACCAGAGCAACTTTCCCTGAGTGGCACCACATTACAGCTTACAGACACCAGCAGCTTCAGCTGTTCCTTCATGGGATCAGATTTCTGACCTACCACTGTCATCTACCATCTCTCCTAGCTGGTGACATCTTGTGCCCTTCTTGACTTCTCCATCCCATCATCAAGGAAAATGCATGATGAACGTGTTTGTGGCCTGGCAGAGGCTGTGCTGTTTCTCGCCATGCAGTGGCCGTGCAGAGCCGTGGGTTTGGGTTGCAGTGCGCCTGCTTGCTCAGTGCTGTGTGAGGGTACTGACCCCCCACCTTATGTGCCCCTGGCTGTGGGTCTGACAGGACTGCTGGCCTGCCATGGCATGCTTTGGATGAAATCTTTGAAAATGAGAGGCTGTTGGACTGAAATATCCTTTTCATCCCCCACATCTTCATTGCTGCACTCCTTCCTTTGCTTACATTCAAGAAGTCCTGAGATGCAGCTGAAAATCTTGACTGAAGTCTATTTGCCTGTGACCTCGGCTGTTTGCTGGGGTGAGGATGTGCGCAGTGCAGCTTCCCGAGCTCCATGCCTCTTGGAGGCTGAGCTCTGCAGCTGCCAGAGCCTTCAGTGGGAATGAGGAGGGGCTTTGCTCTTTACTGGGGTACATGGCAGTTGCAGGAATCAATTCCTAATGTGGAAGGAAGTGGTTTGTTTCCTGAAATGAAGAATACGGCGAAGTCTCAGATACCAAGGTCAGACCTCTGCAATGACAAGAGGAGCTGTCTGTCAAACTCCTAGCATCAATACAATGTCCTCTTGTAGAGACTCACAGATGTGTGTAAACTCTGCACATTACAAACCACTGAGGAACTATTCTTTCCTAATTCATTGAAAATGAGGAAAGATTTCAGCCCTTGCCTCCATTGCACTGTTTTATTCATGCAACGCACATTGCATTTAAATCACATGCAAAACACTTAAATCCAAGTAAGAGAGGGAGGAAGAAAGAAAAATCATGGTAAAGGCTGAAACAGATTTTGCTGTATCGTGTCCCTCATTACCCAGTCACCGAGGGGTGCTATTTGACAGCTTTTTCCTGCACCCATTTGTGCCAAGATACTTGAGGAAATATGCCTTATTCTGTCCTCGCCTGTGAATTTCTTTGCCTTTATGGTTTCTCATTATCACCTTAATGTTTTCTTACTGTAGTTTTTAGAGCGTGAATAAAACCAGTGGCAGGACACATGGCGCTTAGAAAATGATATCTTGTGTGTCTGGAGTTCCAGCTTATGGCTTTTTGTTGTTGCTTCTACAGTCTAACGCATGGCTAGAGGAAGCATTTTAATCTGGTTCAGATGTTGTCTGCAATAAGGGGGAGGAGAGAAACCTTCAAACAAGCACGGAGGCTAGCAAACGAGAGATGGCTGAGTGCTGCAACACATCGTTATTCAGGGCGTGCCTTCTGAAATGCACTGGCTGGTCAGCAGCTTTCATGTGTGCCAGATCTGAGGCTATGAATCACTTGATATTGGACCAGCACTGAATTACTTAACCCAGGCATTGGGCCTGATTCTGGGCTTCTTGAGCAGAACTTGTCATGATGCAGAGTTGGCATGGGCGGCAGATCAGACTGCGGTGTTGGGCCTCTCTCTACAGCATGTTACCACTGTTGGGAGATTTAAGTGTTTGTGGTTTTTTTAATTAAATGCTTATTTAATTTATTGGCAATCACATTTAGTTTTCTTTTAGCCCTGGCAGTGTGATGCTGCAGGGCACTCTGGTGGGGTGAGGGTTTGCAGGGTGACTGGTTAAAGGACTGACCGTCAGAAGCCAGGCTTTGCAGGGAGACCTGTAGGGCAGCAAGGAAGCTAGGTGCTGCAGAAAACTTTAAACCTCTTTTTTTTTAGAACCAAACTGTCCATGAAACTTCACACTTGTCGTTATCCCTGCTAAGTGCCACTGCTTCTAGCAGTGTGTAGATGTCACTAGAACAGAATTCAGACAGATTTTTCTACCTGTGGTATTTTGCAGCTGATTGTCAAGGAAACATAACTCCCACTCTGTTCAGGAAGTATATTTTATAATCTTAACAAAGGTAAAGCAGTGTTTTTGTTACATAGCAGATGGAGAGACCCCAAACCTTTTGAATGTTTGTGAAACTTTCCAACCACTTATACATTTTCTTTGAGAAACTAAAGCTTATTTCTGGAGTTATCCTCCATACTTTGATGTCTTTATAAATGCTGCAAAAACGTCTCCCTGTCTGCTGTGGCTCTACATTTATAGCATGCTTACAGCAAAATCCTATTTCTGTTTGTAGTTGTAAAAACTCCCAAGCTGATCCTTAAATAGATCTGATTGCTCTGTAGTCCTTACTGCCTCAATTTGTCTTAAAAATATTGGTCTATCCTTTCTAGTCATTAAACATATGCCCCTTCTGTCTGCCACCAAGGATTTCTGTGGTGTGAGTACTCTGTGGAGATTATTTCATATTTTCCACGTGGGGATTAGAACAGGCTTAATGGAGTGTAAATCTTTATATGATTTGAATAAACAGGTTTCTGCCTTTTTTCTGATAGTTAATATTGTTCATTAATTTTGAGCAGGTCTGGCAGACCTGCCATTGAGATCAATGAGACCTGAGGTCAAGAATTGCTGGAAGTGAAGGGATGGAGACAAGCTGCAGTTACAGCAGGTTTTCCAGATCTGACTGGGAATGCTGAAGGGCAGCGCTGTCCTCTTATGTAAGGAAGGCTCTGTGTGTGGAGCTGGTCCACCTCTCCCAGCTCTTGTTTTCATTACCTTATGTATTATTTACCACTAGCTTGAAATACCATAGGAAATGAGTGTCTCATTTTGTTAAATGTTTTAAATTCTGAACGTAAGCAAAGAAGTCAAACATGCAGGGAAAAAACAAATTAAAAAAAAAAAAAGAGCAGGGTTTTGAAAAAAGCCATTTGTGGCTTCTTATCTGCCCAGTTTAAGGACAGCCTGCCATGTGCAAGCTCTGGCCCAGGAGTGGACTGTGCAGGAGCCCTGAGCGGTTCCTCTGTAGCTGGTCTACCAGCCCTCTCCACTGCGTCCACGCCAGTCCTGGGAGTAGTGCTGCTGGACCAGAGCCTTTCTGAGGTGACCCAGCTTCACCAGCCAGGGTCCTCACCAGCCCCTGGCTCAGGAGAGCAGCTTGTGGGTGGCCAGCTCTTCCACGGCTGATATTTGCACTTGTTCAGCGGTAAACAGCCATCATTTAAATGGAACCGTAAGGTAATTTTTGTAATTGATTTTGAGGATAGAAAGATGCTTTTGTTGTGTTCTGCTTGCTGCTCTTACAGTTTCTCCTGACATCATCCATGGTGCTGTCTTGGCATCCAAGATTGGCTTTCCCTGCTGGAAGGATTAATGTCACATCTGTGTCAGTCCTGTAGGCACACACCGTTACTGTAATCACTCTGGTGCTATTATAAGCTAAATGTAGCATATTTTCTCCTTCTTTGGTGTTGCAAATTGACATTAATAGGCATGGTTTGGAAAATGTTATTTATACTAAAGAAATTATTAGAACTATTCTGCTACTTAAAGCTTTCTTGGTTATTTTCCTTGTGCTCTTTATACTTAGCTCTTTAATCCACATTTAGGGCTGGGTGGTTGGGAAAAGGGTCTGTGGCAGAGTGAACTGAGATCTTTGGGATTAGTGGGGAGCTTTGTGTCAGTAAGTTATTGAAAATATGCCTTAAAACAGAACAAGTTTAGGGGAAGGAGGACATCTGTCAATGATTTGAAGAAATTTGAATGAGTGGAAGATGCTGGTGAGAAATTAGGTGCTGTTGCTGAAAAAAATGACAAATAACCAGATGTTGAGATCTGTTTTTATAAAGTATTGGGTTGTCCATCTCAAAAAGAAGAGGCATAGATTTGAGGCAGGCTTTACAGATTTTGCAAGGGAAAGCGTTTTTTTAAAGAGCTGTCATTGTAGAGCACGTGGCTTTTTCAGAGATGTCCTCGTGACAAGAGCTCTCCTTCCTGAGCAAGCCTCGTGCAGTGGCAGCCATTGAGAGTACGCGTCGTCTTTTACATGTCTGTTTATGTTACAACTTCCCACTGGTTTTTAATAGAAATACTGTGTGGAATAAAACTCATTAGTTTCTTCTTTTTCAGCTTTTTAATCAGAAATTCTGGGAACAATGCTTCTGTTCCATCCTTGCAGGGTCTCTAGTTGAGGTCTGTAGAGACATCCTAGGGATGTCTACAAGGTTCCAGGCATGTTCCAATACAAGCACTCTCAGATTACCTACCCTTGTTCACACTGGCCAGCTGCCTTGTTTATAACCTTCACCTCTCCCTGCTAAAGAAACAGCTGAAAATATCTCTTTTGATTTCAGAGCAACTTGCGCTTATGTTTTGTCCCTCTGAGATATTTAAAGCTCAAGCGCTGTGCAGTGTTTTAACATAATTGTTGTGTACAGTTCTCCCTGTGTACTTGCTCACCTCAGCAAACAAAGAATCACACATCATTGATGTTTAGAGTCTGCAAAATTTAGTCCCTAAGGTTGTTTATACACTATGCTTGTTTTATTTTTCTTTCCCAGTGCTCATATCTGTCAGATGACAGCTGGGAAATTCAAGATACTAGTGTCTGTATGAAATGAGAAACCATTTTCTGTTGGTTTAATAGACAAGGCAGCAGTTCTAGGAGGGAGGCACCACAGTTTTTTTCTTCCCCAATTTAAGGCCTGAAAATAACCACCTCTGGGTATTTCTTGCTCTGCTGTGAAGTGAGTTTCCTGTGCAGACAGCAGCAGGATCAAGCCTGGGAGCCCAGGCTGGAGCAAGAACAGTCCCCAGGTTTTATGTGACGAGCAGGGTAGTTGTGACACTGTCAGCTGAATGTTGGCTCTGGATCTTGCTCTGAAGCAATGATCACGTGGAAGATACTTCGCGTTCATGTAGGTGATAATTATACATGTGAAGGTTAATACTGTTTTCTAGCAGTCAAGTCAGGTATGAAGCACTCGGATGTGCTTCCATGCTGTGGATGTTTGGGGTCTTTAATGCTACAGTTGCAGGGATTGGGTTGTTCTTTATGTCTAGAGAAGTTGTGTTACATGGTGTCACATCATATTCTTCAGGTAAACACATACCACGTACAGATACAAAGTGTACTCTAATTTTTGGGGGGGTTTGCATCATATCCATGAACAAATGGAGAGGCAGGAAGGCCCATGAAGTGGTCTACAGACTGGGAATCTGGTAGTGCTCTTCTAAAATGCGAGGCTGACCCCTTGCTGAGGAAAGCCACCCGGTGTGGCCAGAGCTGTCCCTGAGCATGAGGTGTCCCCTTGCCAGCCTGCTCTTGCCTCTTGCTTTGTGATCTTGGGCAAGACACAGAGATGTGGCACTGAAATGGCCCCATTTGTAGAGGAAAGATAACAATGCTCGTCTTCCAAACAGAGATTTTGCTAGGATTAGACAGTTAATGTTTCTGTGGGTCTTTAAAATGTAAAGTGTTACATAAACGATGAGCGTCCCTGTTAAACGCCAGGGACATCTGTGTTGTTGTATAAATAGCAAACAATAATAAAAATATTAAATTGGGTAGACTTCTTAAATACTTATTTCTCCAAGCTGCCAGTAACATCTTTTTTAAATCATTCACAAGCAAATTAGCATGCAAATGCTTCTGCCTCCATTAACAGATGATTTTGCCAGTTTTTAGTTTAAAAGATGAACAATGCAAGATGAGAAGTTAGAGCCTGTTATTCTCTGGGTGACAATGGAAATCAGCTGTCAAGAAGAATTCAAGAGATTTCTGCTTCTAGTTAAAAAAACCCACAATTGCTTAAAGGAAGTCTAAAGGGGAAATACCATCTAAGATCTGGTGACCTCAAAGGAGCAAATAACTAAATACAGAAGCATTTTAAAAACTCACCTACACCCATCAGGGGAAGGCAGCGTATCTTTGCACATGATCTGCCTTTTGAATTTTGCAAGGTCTATGACTTGTTTGGTCTCACCCAAGCACACAAATCAGTGAAACCCAGCAGTGGGACATGACTGGCAGCCCAGTTTTCAGGTAGGCTGTGGGATTTTGAACAAATCCTAAATGAGTTCAGAGTTAGTCTGAAGCAATGTGGGTGAAGCAGATGGGTTTTGCTCCATATGAGAGAAAGGAGAATCAGATCTGTTGCCTGGAATCCGAGTGTATTAATGGATCTCTCTGCTATTTTGCATGCCTCTTCCTGCTTATCTCCAGTTTTCACTCTCTTCCTCAGTGTTGTTTCTGGCTTTCAGATTATATAAACATCCTTCGTCCCTTTAAGGTATAGTCTCATGTTACACCTAAACCTATTTAGTGGCAGCTGCTGTCAGAAGCTCTCCGAGCTCCACTCTTGGCTTTGCATTCCTGCTGTTCCTTTTGCGTTGGACCTTGCAGAGGTGGTTGGCCAAATATGATGCAAAACTAACTCACTAAAAAAACCCCACAAAACCCCAAACCCTACCTTTTCCCTTTTACCAGCCCAGTCATCAAATTTAACACAAGCAAGGGGACAGGAACCTGGAGCAGGGACAGACTGCTGGAAGGAATGCAAACTGCTGATTTTGACAGAAACCTACAGTTGCACCAGATTAAATGTAATGTGAAATTCCTGTGGTAGCACTCCCTGAGTGGGAAAGGTGTGATATGAGCATGTGTTCAGGCAGATAAACTTGCTATTAAGGGAATGTGCTGCTCACACACACTGTAGGTCTCGGGAGACTCATATATGCATATGGACTCACCTTCTCACAGGGTGAGCATACTCTGGAGCTGCTCTCCAGAGTGACACATAATCTCAGGGACTGGGGGCAGCCTTGCCATGGCAATACAAGTATTGATGGTGGCAGCCCTCTCCTGCCTGGGAGTCTGTTAGGAGGACCAGCCTGCTGCCTGTGCCGAATCTGGCTGCTTTAACATCAGTGCCACTCCTGGACGTCACCCTCAGGCATAGCAGGGTTGACATGCCCCTGGTTTGCTGCTGTCAGATGTGTTACAGCAAAGCCAGGGAGCAGTCAGTTCAGACATCAAGATTGACATCGAGATTCACATGCAGACAGAGTTCAGATTAAGTGTGTGATCTACCCGGAGTCATAAATGTTAGTGCAAACAGATGTCTATGATAATTAATTAAATACTGCTGATGAATTTGTAATAACTGAGACAGACACAAAGTGCCTTTATTCAACGTGCAAAACAGCACCTCTAGCAGCTGAGGGAGGGTTGTTGCATTACTGTTCGGCTGTGCCCATCGCAGTTCAAAAGCTGCTGGTGTTATGTACGGGAGCAGAAAGTCTCCCTGCACCCAGGGAATACAGGATAGTTCAGTACATGGTTTTATCTTCAGTCATTTTAACAGCAGCACATGTGTTAACAGGAAAGAAAGATCATCAGCTGAAGATGCTGTTGAACCAGTGTTAGTGTTAACCCTGTATATGGTGTAACACAAACAGCCTATAGCATTTCTTTTTCTCTATATGTAGTACACAAAGACAGGAGCTACCTGCAGGAATGTATCTCTGTATAAACAAGGCACCTTAACTTGGAAGCCAACAGGAGGAGTCAGTAAACACAGGTCCTTTGTCTATCTTGTGGGTCTGCCCAACACTGCTGAGCCAAGGACGGGGCAGAGTATTATTTTTATCTAAGGGCCCCGGGGTCTGTCCTGGTGCCAAGCAGCAGGAAGGGAAAGCAGAGCCATATTAAATCCTGGATACGGTACAGGTTGGTCTGGATGGCTCGATACCAGACACAGGCACACAGCCTGGTAACATGCGGCAAGTTCTCAAGTGTGTGGTGGCTGCTGGAGGAGAGGACCTAGGTTAACGAGGGATGCACTGGTGAAGCATGATTCAGCTTGGCCCACAACCTGCTCAGAGCAACAGCATGAGTCACAGTTCTTCCATAGAATTGCCAAGAGCCCCAGAAAATGGAGATGTTTATTGCCAAGCAGTGGGCCCAAGGACCTCCAGTGTTCATTGCGTTCAGAGCATCACATCACTGAATCATTTTTGACATTGTAGCCAGCAAAGACTAACAAGACCAAGGCCTGAAGGCACTTTTCACTGCAGCAAATAGCACCAGCTGGCACTGCAGGAGATGTTATACTCCCCATGGAATTATTTCTGAGCTCTGTAAACCTTATGTGTTCCTGTGACTTGATGCTCAGGCAGCAAAAATTGGCAAAGGCCCTCCACCTCCATGGGGGCGATGCTCTGGAACTGGAACAGGATGGGATTACAGGAGGAAGACTGGATAAACTTGGAAGCAAGAAGGAAAGAAGACAGCAGGAAGAGTTGTATATCAATCTAGGATATATATATAAGTGTACATTACAGCTGAAACCAAAACAGCTGCCCTAACAAATCCTTGCCTCCTCTGGTAAAAAAAAAAAAAAAAAAAGGAGAGGGAGAATATGTGGGGCCAGACAGGCAATGGCTGCTATGTTTCTAATCACTCTTGCATATTTCTGATAAAGGTACTATAAGTCTAAAAGATGAACCATCCTGTGTTAGCAAGCAGATAAACAGAGGATGATTAGAGAAGTCCAGACCTGCCAAGTCCTGTGTGTTCAGCACAAGATATGCACGTCTGGCCACTGTCTCCGTGTCTGCCTCTGCAGCACAGCTTGCTTATTTCCCAAACAGCTCCAAAGGGTTCCTGGACCTCAGGTACCAGATGTAGATGGGATGGCTGCTCAGAGATGTCAACTTATTTTGCAGAATGAATGACAAGAGCAGCAGTCTCCAGGAAAGGTGCACATTCCCCTCTATCTGTCCTGGGAGTGAAGGAACTTTAGCTCCATGCAGTGGCACCTTGAGTAAAGGTTCAGCTGCTGATTTATGCACCTCTGCCAGCTTTCCTCAAGGGGCTGCAGCACATAGCAAGGCACATGGTTTCAGCGTACGGGCACACAATCAAGTGATAGTTCCTCTTGTTTAAGCCAAGCTTCAGTAACTCAGGGGAGGTGTGCTCACAGCTGGTGCTAAGTGCAAATCCCAGCATGCCAGAGCATGGCCGTTGCTGCAGAGGAGCTGCAGTAACATGTTACAGTGGTACTTTCATTACTGGTTTTGTTTTGTTCATTTGCTTTAACTACGATACAGAGGAGATTGGTTTATTTATAGATGGCAAAACTGAGAGAGGCTCAGAATAAGCCCCACAGTCTGGGAGTCCCATCCCTCCACATCTGATACACACCTTTGGCTGAGAGAAGTTGTTGTGCTGCTCTGAGATGTCAGGACAAGGGGTACAGCACACATGCTCCATGTTGGCTGCGGCCAGTACGGCTCCCTCAGACAGCGCTTGCTCACATGAACTTGAGGCTCTGGGTTTCCAAACAAGTAGCTCATCCTAAACTGAAGTAAAGGTGCCTCAATCCCTGCATGCAGCTTCAAGGCACTCCATGGTGGGTGACACAAGCAGCCAGACAGCAGCTCTCTGCTTTCTGCTGAGGCTGGGACATTCACAAGGGGACACTCTAACGGTAAATTGTTCAACACAACAGCACCTTGGCTTTCAGGAGGGAAAAGGGAAATCCTTTGTTCCCTGTATTATCAAAATAAGGGGAAGCAGCATACTTGAGAGTTGTAGGTAGCTTGTGGTCTTTCTGAAAGGTAGGCTGTGAGTGGGTGTATATATGTACCTCTACCAGAATATAAATGTATCCTTCATCAGGAACACAGTCCCTACCTCCTCACAATTGAAAGAGATCACATAAGATGTTTTCATTTGCAACATCTTAAAAATCTGTTCTGCCTTAACCATCAGTCTTTAAAAAAAAAAAAAATCTGTGGATGTGAGTTGTTAGTTTTGTTAATGTTGGGAATTGAGCTCTTGTGTAATATGATTCATGAAGTTTTCTAAGGTGTAAAAATGCTACCGCTCATCTAGTAATTACAGCTTGACTGATGGAAGAAGAGATGTGTAACTTTGTCTCGCAGCAAAATAAGACCCCATTTTTGTTTGGGACTCTGTACCGTGTGGTTTTTGTAAGTGGCATGAGAGGAAGGGATCGGTTAATCTTTTCCAGTTGAAACCTCTTTGATGCCTGCAAACTGAATGGAGTTTGATGTATTTTTAATTAATAGCTCCACACAGAGACAGTTTGGAATGGTCAGTGGGTGAGGAGGGATACTACTTCTGAGCTTAGCATAAATCATTGTTTGCCTTTTTTTCCTGCCAGACTTAACTATTTTCTGCATGGTTTTCATGTCATTTCCTCCACCAGGATGAAATAAAATAATTGCATGAATGATAAAGAAATCCCTGGTCAGTTCTGTTCTGAGAGACCAGCGTTGGAAGCTTTAGAGTGAGATAAGTGAAAAGACGACGTAACTTTTCAATACCTATTTCAAAGACTTTTTTTCCCTGCTTAATCTTCAAAGACTTTTATTTTGTCACAGCTGACAGTTTTGATCACTGATGTATCCACAATGCTCTCTGTACAGATTGTGGGCATTCAGAGACGATGGGGGATGGTGTCTACCCTTACTGACTTGGAGGCACTGGTCTCCTGCAAGGAAAACCGTAGTCTCCAGTATTTGCGATATCCTCTTATGCACAGGTAAAATCAACAGGAGCTTGTCATTCAGTGTAAGCCTGACAGCAATCAAAAAAAAAATTCCAAACAAATAACCCCCCTCCAAACCCTCAGGAGGCATTAGATTGAAAGCAAATGGTTTGGAGATTAATTTCTTAGAAATTTCTAAATGCAGAAAAAGCTTCGTGCCTTTGAGTACTAATTAGATGCAAAGCTTGTGATTTATGTGTGTATTTGTGCCAGGAAGTGATTGCTGGAGTGATGTGCCTTGATGCTGTGTGCCCAGTGGACTGGCGCTGCCCTCACAAGATGGATTTTGGGTCTGATGTTGCCTCATCTCTCTTGGGCAAATGCTGCAGACTCTGACTGCAGGCCACTGGTAGCTTTACCATACCATCCTGCTCTGTCTGGTGTTTTAGGAACTCCTATTTACACCTGAGAGCAAGGAATTTCAGTGCTTCCTTGGACTATATCTAAAACAGTTTCCCCATCCCATGAAATCGGGCACTGGGGGATTTCTCAGTGCTCAAACCCCGCACGCCCCCAGGCCCCCTGTGCGGCCAGGCGGCTGCGGGAACGCACATGCTGCTGCAGGATGCCCTGGGCATCACGGGAGCACCATGATGGACAAAATAACTGCTCTCTCACAGCAAGCAGAGGTCGATCGTGCTCTGTCATAAGTGAGCTCAGATTCAATCTCTGTCTTTGAAAGTGAGCAAAGCCTACTCAGCCTTTCTTACAGCTATTCATCAAAACTTCAAAGAGGTAACATTTTTCCTGCAAGGTAGGGGCACAGCCTGGCATCCCTTTTTACTTAAAGCAGTAAATCTTCATTTTCTTAGAGCTCTAGGAGCAATTTCATATCTCCATATATCCCTGTTTATAAAGACGTTACTTATGCAGACATCTCTTCTGCAAAATCTTTTCTGCCTCAAAGGATTCAGTAGCTTTCAAGCACTATATTGCCCTTTTAATGCACATCTTGTTTCCAGCCCAGCACCCTGCCTAGCCACAGGACTCTGCCTTCTGCTGTGGCTTCAGCCTTCTACTGACAGCAGGTAATTTGCAGCTTGTTCCCTTCCATGCAAAAGCAAAGCTGATCATCAGCTTCTTCTAACCCATTGCCTCTTACTTCAGATAAAAGGCTGTCCTTCTTCACTAGGCAGCATGGAAACGTGAAAGGCAGCGTATCACACGGCCAGACTTGTCGCGTTAGAGGAGAGTCTGATCCTCTCCTTTGGGACCTGTCATTCTGTGTTGCAGACCAGCCCGAGCAGCTACAGGGCTCTCTCATTAGCATTCGCTGTATTTAATGCGGAATTGTAAAACACTGAACTCAGATGAAAACAGTCTGACTTAAGTTATGTGGTCAACTGCAAGCTATCAGAGCAAGACGTGCTCTTCCTGTGATAGTGGAGCAGCATCAGGCCACATCTGAATGCTTGTGGCAATCCCATCTGGGTTTTATTCAGAAATAATTTAGTAATACTCGTGGGACTGAAGAAATTAATATCCACTTACCCACTGGCGTTTGATGGGGGTATTTTCAGGGTGCGCTCTGAAGAGGTTGTTGAAAGACACAGTGGGACAAAGGAGAGAGCTTGGGGTGCTGAGTGCTCCTGGGGGCTGAGTGCCCTCAGCCCAGCAGCTCTGCCGGGCATTTGCTGACCTGGTTTGATTCCACATTTACCTTGCACTAGTCCGAGTTCAGTGACTTCCCCAGTAGGCTTCCAAAATTACAAATATAAGAAAGAGGAAAATTTGACCCTAGCCATGATGACAGTAGAAATACCAGCACTTGCTGCTTACTGGGGGAGGGGAAGAAAGAAGGGTAAAAAAAGAGCAAAGACTGAGCAGACGTGCTGTCTCTAGACTACCTCTAATAGCGCCAGTGCTGGCAAAGCAAGGCATGAAGAGGTAATAGTGATTAGACCTCTACGAGCCAAAGCCCTGGTGGCTGTAGCCCTCGCCATGACAGGCGAGCACCATCTGCTGCGCTGGACTTCACTTAGCTAATCTCTCCCCACTTGGTACTTTCTTAATTCTAGTCCAGGCACTGCATTTGTCCAGTTCATAGTCAGTCTTACACCATGTTTGCCACCATACTGTCATTCCAGTCTTCACAACTGAGAAGCTGGAAAGGAAGCAGACGAGAGCCGTCAGCCCCGTCCCTAGCTCAGTGCAGGCCTCAGGCAGGTGCTGCACAGGGAGGAGCTTTGCTTTCCCCGTTCCATTATTGTTTTGGTACCTCCAGCTGTGTGCGCCCTCCTAGCACGGGCTAATTCTTGGACACATTAAATGCCACCATACTGCAAACACACTGACTGGTTCCGCAGGGCTCAGCTACATCAGTGAATGGCACAACTTGTAATTCATTGTGTCAATAAGTGGGTGTGTTAATCCAGGGGAAAATCTGTGCAATTGGCTGATCTTGATTCCAATTAATTTCCCATTAACAGATTTCCTAAATCATTAACAGAATGCCTAGTTACAGATGATGCCAATAACTCTTTGGCACATACGGCCTTCCTGCCATCATGGGAGGGAGTGGGCTGGCTCAGTCTGAAGGAAGAACTTTGAGGATCCTGGTGCCTTTCTTAAAATAAGGACTTTTTTACCTGAGTGTTTTTATAGAGGAGACTGCTTGCTGGAAGACCTGTGTCTTGGTTAAGATTGATCTCTTTGTAAAGGGAAATTAGGTTTTGTGTGATAAGAAGCAAAGTTTACAGTAGCATGTGTATTGTGAAGTTTGATAATTTTGATTTCTATCTGAAATTATTGTGGCTCTACATAAATCTGAAGAATATCGTGTTCCATTTGTATCCCTTGCTTTTTTTCCTAAATGATGAGGGCTTTTCACAGCATAAATACTGGAAAAAAATAATCATATGAGTGAAGCATATCTATCCTTTTCTACCCATCCCAAAAAACTCTCAGGGCTATGGAAAAGCACTTTGGAGCTGCTAATAATTGGGGGTATTGATTGGGTAGCAGGGAGTCAAGATTCTGGCTTATGATTCAGAAAACTTGCTACAGGATCAGACCTCTAAAACATGCGAAGGGAGAAAGTTTCAGCATACCTAGGTATTTTAAAAGTTTCGTAAGTGCTTCAGGTTCCTGCTGTTTTGCACCACTCCACTATTGAAGAGTTGCCTTAAATTCAACCTACCAACTGGGCTCCTTCAGTGGAGAGGAAGTTTTGGGAGCTGAGACTTCCTGGGTAGGAACTGTGGATTTAGACCATGAGCAGGATGACATAGCAAAGAAAGTTAATTTTCATGGAATCTTTTTATAGTTCTGGATATTTTTAAAAAATCCCTTCTTCAGTGTATTAGATTTCAGTTGGTAGAAACAAGGCCTCTGTTTTTTCATGGGTGAGTTCCTGGTGCCTCTAAAGTCAGTGGGAGTTCTGCTGTGGGCTACAGCTGCTGACCCATGGTTTTATCCTTCAGCTTCACGGTCTGCAGTGAGTGCCCAGGGTTCACTTCTGTTCCTGGACAGACTGATTTGGGCTGCTTGTGGCTTCTAGCTGTGCCATAGACTGTCGAGTGAGGACTCTCTTAGTGAAAAAAGAAAACCCTTAGGACTAACCCTAGTGGAGTTAAGAATGGTATATTCAGTTGCGGGTGCTTTATTCAGAGCATCCATCTCAAAGGAGCTTGATGTCATTCCTGTCATTGAAGGTTGGTTCTGGCAAGAGTTACTACACCTCTATTTTCTGCAGGTTTGTTGTCTCTTTCAACTTGGAAATCATGCTTGAGGTCTCTTGGTTTCTGGGTATGTGGCAGCCCCTGCTGTGCTGTAGAGTGACTGGGTATACAGAGAACGTCACAAGTCTCAACATGCAATAACTTAAACAGTCCTATGACTTTATTATAAATGGCAGACTCTAAACGTGAATCTCTTTCAGCATAGCTCAGACTCAAATGCTTACACATGCAGTTTAGGACCCTTGCAGTGTATGCAGCTTTACAAACGAACACCATGTTAACCACCAGCCCTGGGAGCAGCCACTGAAGTAGGACCTAATGGATCAGTTACACAACCCTGGAATTTAAAACAGCAGCACGAGGAATTAAAAAAAACAGAGCAAATAGTCTGACTGGGGGGAAGGAAAATAATTTTATTTTATAATTAAGCTACAGAGCAGGATGACAGACTTCATAAACTGAGTCCTGTTTCCCTAGACAAGCCAATTAATGTACATGGTTGGAATGATACATGTTTTAACAAGCAGCATGAAAAATAGTGTGTTTCAAGTTAGCAAAGTCACACTCAAAGCCTTTAACATGCACAGTCAGCTAGATACAAAACGCCAACAAATCTATCTTAACAAGCTTTTAAAATGTGTTTGGAGTAATGAGGAGAAAATATAGGAAGACTTATAAACACACATGAAAGTAATTTCAGCAGTTATAGATTGCATAGCACAGTGGAAGCATTTTAGTTACTGAGCAGCAGTAAAATGTGTTGACTGTTTAATTTGTACACAGTTTTATTTTATAGCATTTTAAAAGTTGCCTTTTGGCAGAGAGAATACATAAGGACATAGACTTATTGTAAGGCAGATGACTGACAAGAGAGCTCAAGTTATCTTCAAGGTTAGAACTATTGTGGGAGAATAATCCTCCTGAGGATCTGGGATGTATGTGGTTGTGTCTGTAATCAATTCCAGTTACAGATCCCACCAGCAAAGGCATACTTGGATTCTTGCAGTTCATTAACAGCCGTGTTGCACATACTTTGCCAGGGCCTGATCCCAGTGTCGTGCTGGACAGCCTGCTCTTCATTCAATGGACTTCACATGGGTCCTTTAATGAGAAATTGTCTTTTTACAAATGTGCTGTAATAGAACAGGTTCCTTGTTGCTGTAAGTGAAATGACTGTGACTTCCTGAATATTCTAACAACCACACAGGAGTCCCAGAGTCCTTGTGAGGTCTAGAAACTTCATTACAGATTATTTTACCATTGGTATCTTCAGGCATAGCTCAGTTTAAAAATAATGCACTTTGAATAGTATATAATAGTTCTTCACCTTGGCCAAGGAGTTTGGGTTCCACCCTTCCATCTGAGAGGCAAGTGCTTTTGAGTTGTAAAAGCAGTAACTAGCAAGACAGTAACAAAATTGTATAGAACTACTTGATTGTGTATGAAGTCCGTGCAGCAGGGTGCGCAGTAGTTATGTCTACTGTGTACTGGAAAAGGGAAAGATTATGGTGATGCTTAACTAGTTTTAAGCCTCAAGAGAGGAGGCATCGGTCAGTAATAACTAAATGGCAATATAAATGGGTGAGAGCAGAACTTGCACTTTAATAGCTGAGCATGGTGCTCTCTCTGCATGCTGCAAGGCTTATTTATGATGAATTTTCTCCTCCCCTACCCTGGCAGTGCCTGAGAACATCTGATCTGAAGGTGGATGAAAGGGGCAGCCTGACTCAGGCCGAGGGCAGAGCTGAGCTCCTCCGAATCCACAGCCCTGGGAGCGCTTTGCTGTGCGAGTGCTGCAGCCGCTGTTTCTGTAAGGAACGGTTGGCCGGTTGGACTTGGTATCAGCTGAGACAGAGCCATCAGTGTTTCAACTTGGAAAGTGTTGTATCAGGGGTCAAAAATCTCATACTCTCATTTGTTGTGTTAAGCGGTTGTTTCCTGACTGCTTGAAGCTAAATGCACACGATCAGCAGCGTTGATACACAGTATTGATTTTTATGCTGTTCTTGGATGGGGTTCACATGTGGCTCCCAGATACTGTAGGCACAAGCCAAGGAGTCCTGGGCGAGCTCTGTACTATCAAACCCATGAAAGACTCTATTCAGTTGTGTCGTTACTGCTGAGCTAATGGCTGGGGAAAAGCTCTGCTGTACTGAAGATTAATAAGAGCTCTCAAAATAGCAGCCCAAAATTTACCTCTCTTTGTGGTTTTGTGCAATATCCTATGAATCAGTGGTGGTTAAGGCTGTTTCCTTCTATTTTTTTTCCCCCCCCTCTCTGAGATGAAAGGTCGGGGCCCCACCCTCCTTAAGTAATAAAGTTTCACCAGCAGTTCCTCTCTGCATGTGGATGGACCAACTGCCTTCCTTGAGCAGCCAGACAGCTTCCAGCCATCTCTAGGCCAAGTTACACTGTAGCATCTGCTTGTCATTATATAAAAGCAAATAGGCCTGTTTTTCCATCTCTCTTACATATGTTAATATAGCATGGCTGAACTCAAAAGGTGGAGAAAAGCTCTTTGCAGAAGTGTGAGACCAGAAACCCTCCACTTCCTGTTGCATGCAGTCTGCTGCAGTGGTGGGCAGGCATCCGTGCTCCTGTTCCTCCCAGGGGTTAACCTGCTGCTGCAGCTGTGAGACTGCCTTGGACCCCACAGAAAGCACTATTGTTGTTGATGCTGAGAATCACTGTTTGGACAGAGCAGAAAGCAGCCTTTCGTGAAAATTAGTGAGGAGGAGTGCTGTTTCCATGTGGTTGCTCGCCCCCATCACCTGGTATCTGGGGGTGTGGTGCTGGGAACCACCTGTAGAACAGCTTGGAGAGGCTTCCTAGGAGCACAGGTACTTTCCTTGTCAATGCTATGCCTTGTTAGTTTGGTATTTCTTTTACATATCAGTTAGGCAGCAGAGAAAGCAAAACTACTACAGCCTCCATCTGTTCTCCTTTAAGCTCTAATCCCATAAAACAGCTCTGCATGTGTTTAATGCTCAGCGTGGTCTGGTCATCTTGCTGAAGTTAAAGATCTGGATGTTCAGCCATGTGCAGGGCTTGTATGGGAATACCAGCATGAAGAGAGTGGTGCAGCCACAACTTCCACCTTTAAAGCCAGATTCAGTAAATATCCTTGCTGTGCTTTGGTCTGTTCCTCTTCCCAGCACTTAACATCTATTGGCATCTCTTGCTTACATTCCTTTTTGAGCCACACTGCACCAAGCGTGTGCCTTTTGTTAGGTAAAGGGAAGGTAACACGGAGGTGAGCTCGACTTCCAGGATACATAGAAACCTTAAATGTAACTTGACATCCCTTGATGACAGTCCCTTAAATGTAACCTGAAAAAAGGAAAACAGATCAGTATTTCAGTTTTTGGTAGCTTAATTTCTCTTACTTTTTATGTGCTTAATTTCTCTCTACATTTGGAATTCCTCATGCAAATTACCACTCTTTTTAACTCTGCTTAACTAATTGGTACTTGTATATGCAAGATCAGTGATCAACTATATTTATATTATTGACCCCTGTTTGCCTCTCAGTGCTATCTATCTTTCCCAGGTGAATGCGATTAGAGTGTGATTAATTATCAAATAGCTATGTTCCTTTTATTCCAAACACTGTAACTATTACACACTGAGATCAGCACAAAATCCTGAATACATAATTCATTGTTTTGTGCTTTCCCCATAGAATCCATGGGAGATTTGCTAGAAAACAGACACAAGTAGTTGATACATAATGTATTTAAAGACCTATGAAAGTTTCATCCTTGAGGGCCCACTGGGAATAGAATGGTTTGAATTTAACTTTTAATTGTATAGCTGAGGAATGAAATACAGATAAAGGGATGGTTACTGTAACTGGCACCAGACCAAAATAAATGTCAGACCCAGCTGTCCATAGCCTTGAATACATGAATAACTTTATGCTCTTGGATTGTTTAATTGGATTCTGTGGGACTCTGAATTTGAGTAAACTTATTCATACGCGGGTATTTTTCAGGATCAGGCTATGGCAAGTACTTTCATTGTTGAACAGGAGAAAAAAATCACAGTGACTGTAGAAGAGGCCACACGTTTGACTCTGGGGCCGTCAGGTCTGCTCTCGCCCAGTGAGTGTTCTCGTCCATCCTGCGCTGGTGCGCGGGAATCCCATGTACCGGGGCAGCAGCTGACTCTGCAGGTGCTGAGTGCTGTGGCCACAGCACCTATTGAAATGGCAATGTTAGAAGAAGAAATGATTTCTGACCTTTTCAAGGCCAAATCTAAATGTAAACTGGCTTCTTCAGTTGAAGCAAAACCAGCGATGGGATAGGGAGAGTCTGTACAGGATGAAGATACTCACCTCACTGGCCGTGCAAGCCACCACAGGCCAGGCACTGCATCAGCTTTACATCCCTTGTCCAGTCCAAACCTGGACACTCACCCTGGTGCAGGGTGCCCTGTTCCTCGCCTGCGGCTGAGCACCGAGCCTCAGCCCCACAGGGACAGGCTGTGGCCACTTCAGCTGGTCAGAGCAGGAGCCAGGCCCTTCCTGTGCTTGCTCCAAGCCTTCGGCTTTCCCACCTCCCAGTTAGGGGTGTGATGTACTCGGGGGTGCAGGGGGATGGATATTAAGTGTGAATATGGCCCTTTTACTTCGGGTAAAAAACTTTTTGACATATTGGGATTAAAAATTAGATGCATGCTGCAACAGTTGCAGGTTTCACTTTCCTCTTTAAAAAAGCAAAGAGAAGCAGACAAAGAGAAAAGCACAGTTAGCGAGCGAGATTGGCAGGAGTGAGGAGAGGTTGGGTGGGATGCGCTCCCAGAGCAGACTCCCGCTTCACTTAGGCCCTTATAGCCGTGCAACTAGATAATCAGTTCCCTTGGGGGGTTTCTCCACCTTTCCCATTTACAAAGGACCACTGGAGCACACTGGACAGGAACGCAAAACATCTTGATTTTTTTTGTCTGGGGTAATTTGGATAAATTGGATGCACAGGGGTAAAGCAAGCTTTTCTGTTAGTAAAACAGGGACAGTCACATAAATGTTCTTTCTATAAAGTGCTTTGAGATTATTTTTTGTTTATTACTGTGACAGTCTGGGATCTGAGTGCACAAAAATATGAAGTCTTGTACAGTGTTTCCCTAAATTTAAATTACTGTTCTGAAATGTGGGTTTAAATTACAAAAGAGGGAAAAAGTGTCTGTTTATGAGATTTGGCCTGTTCTCTCCCCACCCCGCCCCAAATCAGTTCACTAAATCCTAAACTCAGTGACTCAGGCCAGGCTGCAGTGAACAACAGCAGGCGCTTTCTGCAGGTTTAACTGTGCGGGTCTGGATTGGATTTTCCCCTCGGTTCTCCTTTTCGCTTCCTTTGCTCTTTCGGCTTTGGGAGCAAAACGGGCACGGACCGGCGGGCGGCGCCTCTTGCTGGCTGCAGCGCCGGCGGCGGGTGCGTTCCCTGGCCGGCGGCCGGCCCGCAGCGGCCCCTTACCAGCCCCAGCGGCTCCCGCTGGCCGGCCGGTCGGACGGACAGACGGATGGACCGACCCACCCCAGTCTCTGGGGGGGGGGGGCTCTGCGCCGCCCCCGAAGCCGGTGCTGCGGCGCCACCTGGCGGCGCGCGGGGCCGAGGCCGCCCCCCCGCCCCCCTCCTTCCCTCCCCTCCTCCTCCCGGCGGGATTTCCTGACCTCGGGCGCTTCCCTCGCGTTTCCAGACCGTCCCGCTTCCCCGGGCTGCCTGGGAGCTGGGTAAATCCGCGGCGGTAGCGTTACCGGTTCCCGAGGGTTTCCCCACCCCGCGTTCGCTGGCCGTGCCGTAGGGCTCCATCGGGTCATGCCCTCGTGATGTTCCTAACAGCCAGGAATCGGTGTTCGAGGGAAAAGTGTCTCGTTAACTGTTCTAATAGTTTTCCAAGAGATTTTCCAAGAGTGGTGCTTTGCTAATGCTGAGCTCAGCTTTCCATGGCAGGTTTTACTGGTTTGGGATGGAAAATAGCTGTTAAAAATGAGAAGGTGGAGAGGGAGGAAAAAGTAAAGAAAAGACCCCAAACTCTGGGGATGACTGTTTGGAATACAATTAGCTGAACTCCTGGCTGCAAAGCCCTGAAGTACTAAGGGCTGCTGGAGACTTGGAATGGTATTGCAAGAAGTTTGAAAAATATATCCATATTGCCCCTGAGTTTTAATTGGCGGGGAAGAATAAGCCAAATTTTATTGGTAGAAACGCATCAGAGAGTTCTGCATTTAATTCTCCTCTCTTGTTATGGTACTTTTATATCTGCTTTCTAGCACAAACGTTTATTTGAAGATGCACTGGACAGTTCTAAAATATCTCCACGAATCTGTGATGGATGCCTGATGCAAATTAGGCCAGAGGATTTCAAGGTTTCATTAAGTTACTGCTCTTCTTGCCAGTTTATACAACTGAGAAACTGTGAACCATACAGGCCAGCTTTCTGATCTCCATGAACATATCCTGGGGCAGAGAGGGTGGTTCCAGGCTATCAACTGTGCGTGTGGCCTTAATGATTCTAACTTCAGTTTTCTCTTTGTCAGAATCTGAATCAAGTAGAGCAATGAACCAGTCTGTCTTTAATTCCTCCTTCTGATTATCAAAAATATCAGTGCATGAAGGTGAAGTTTCTTCCCCTAAATCAAGAAGATTTGCTATCTGGCTGTCCTGTAAAAATAACTCCAGAACAATATCTGGAGATATCAGACCTTTCCTCTTTCAGCTGTGTCACTTTGAAATTGCTCATTTGCTAAATTAAGGTTGTTCAAGTCTTAGCTTGACCCAAGGCTCTGGATTACGTAGGGTTGCTTCTACTGATTTTCAGTGGGATTTACATGAAAAAAGATGATGTTCACCACCCTCACCTACTTTCATTTCTGCTTCTCATTCAGAGCTTTTCTTGGCCTTTTACAGTTCTAAGAATTGCTTTTTCTCTTCACTGAGGGAAGGCTGTTGTCTTTGACAACTGCCAAGGTATACATAGTCTGTCACAACAGCAAGTCACAACTACTAAAATTCTGGCTGCATCTCTCAATAGGTTAGGTAGTTAGCAGAATCATTAACAGAGCCATTCCTTATAAATTATGATTAATTGAGCATGAATTATGAATTGTAGTTCACATTTGGTGCTCAGCATGCTGCTTAGGAACACTTGTCACATGTGGTCCTCTTCCATTTTGCAGAAAGAATTAAAGGATGTTATAGAGAAGGAAGTATTTTGATGATACTGTGGCATAAATTGGAACAGCTCCAGTGTTCAGTGATTTTAGTCTGGATTTCATCCAGCATTACTCAAGGGATAATTTTACCCAATTTTTATTGCATCTCTTCCTTCAGTTTGGGGTTTTTTTTGTCATTCTTGTTGGTTTGTGGGTTGTTTGTTGTCCCTTTGCTCCCACTTCATGTGAGTTCCTGGTACTCAGGTTTATGACTTCACCTTTGTTCCTAGTCCGTATGTTGTAGGGCAGGCCAACGATATTCTGTTTTTGGGGGAGAAATAAGATTGTAGGCTTTTCATCTACTTTTTTTTGAACCAGACAGAAAACGAGAGCTTTAAAATCAATGTTATTTCACTGTATCATTAACATAATGATAGTGGGGATGAAAGAACTGTAGTGAGCACAGAAGAAAAATTAAAAACATAGTACACTGCATTAGATGTAAATCAGGACAGGCATTTATTCCACAGTTGTTTTTAAAAAAAATTCTTAGTAGGCAAACATAACTACATACTGGGACTGAAGATGTTGTTGTTTTGCTAACATAAGATTTTTCAGTTGAGTTCTAAACAGAAGACACAAAAAAAGATGTGGTCATTTAACCAAACTCACCTCAGCTTCTGAATCTTCTTATCTGTCTCCCACCCTGCCTGTGCCTCTTGCATCTCTTTCCAGGATACCTCTGTTCTCTCTGCCCCAGCTGTGACCTTCTGCAAAATCCTGGTGGCAGAAACTAGATTGGTTGTGCTGGAGACAAAAGCTGATTTAAGTCCAGTGACCTTTAACGGCCACATTCTGGGTAGGACTTTTAGACCAACACAAATGCTTTAACTGTGACATAACAGTATCAGTTTATTCCAGCCTGAAGAGCTGGTCCAAACCCTTTTTTCAGTTGCACAGGTTTACACTTCATCACACATTACAAATCACTTAAATCTTCTTTGGGGTTTGTACTTTCTTCATTTTTGTTATTATTAAAATAATCATCAACACTTATAGGTCCACAGTGGTATGAAGTGGGGGAAGGAAAGTTCTTCAAGTCACTGATTTCTTTTAGAAATAATGCTGCCCTACACTTATTTGTACAGATAGATGCATTGTCCTAATTAAAACTGCTATAACTGCATGTGCAAATGTAAATGAACATTTGCTTACATCCTGGAGGTGCTGACACACAGGTCTTGAAACTTCTTTGTGACACTCACGGCTCTCCCATGGGATGTTCCCCCCTAGGATGATCATGACTCGGGTAGTCAATTGCAAAGCACAAATTCTGGCAGTGAATCGAGTTGCAATAATCCATTTGTTAAGTATTTGTGATGAGCAAATTCAGAAGAAAATGTAGTTTGCTTGTAGAAAACTCCTGATCAGAGGAAGTGATTGTGTTCTGGAATTGGGGATTTGCTGAAAATGGCTCACCCAGTTTTAGAAACCTTACTTTCACAGACTCTGAAACTGTTGATTTTTAGGAAGATTTTGTGAAATAAGATGTTACTCCTCATACTGAGTAAAGCTGTGCTAACTTCCTGGTTTCAGGAGGATGACTCATATCTGTGTAACCTAGCAGAATTTTACACTAAATTCTAGAAAACTGGATTGCATTTCTTTTAACTTATTTATTTTTTAGTATATCATATTTCCGATGCATCTGATTTGTACTACCTTCTTTTTTTTTGGTTGAAGAATTACTTGGTGTACGAACCAGTACTTTCAGTGATGCAAGAATACAGAGGAAATACTAAAAATGCAATCAAATAAGATCCACTGTGTCCTTGTTTAAAAAAAGTTACGGGTAATTGATCCCATATTTGTCCCTGGGCTGTCGGATTGAGTCTCTGGGTTGGGTCAGTACAGGTCTGTGACGCTGAAGGCTCTGATGGCAGTGGCATGGCTGACAGTTCTCTAATTAGCCCATGGGAATTACAGGTGACATGACTGTTATAATGAATATTTTGAGCTGTAACTACGTTTGTGAGCACTCTGACATTTTTGGCACCTTTATGCCCTGTCAGTATCTACTTTTGACAGCTATTCCTCTAGATAATCTTTCTGGCACAAAAAGGGAGGGAAGGTCTTGCATTGGAAATGGCTGTGGAGAATGCTGGAAAACAACTGGGATAGATGGAGAAAAAACCCTGGAGACTGTCTTTTTTTTTTTTTTTTTTTTTTTTTCTGGCAGTCTAAGTGAGCTAGATAGCCACATCCTACTGACATTAGCTTTCCTTTGAGATTGCTGTGAATAAGTCACTGCACTGGTGTGACAGGGTGGTTTGTGGGACCAAAACTAGTATCTTCATACCATACCCTGTGTACTGCGTAGACAGACACATCATCGAGATACATCAAGTATGATGGCTGCTTTTACCTTCTTCACGGTATCCTTGGATTCACCTAAATTAAATTCCACCAGAGGAGGTAAAAATTAAATATTACTTTCTGCTTAATACATACTTTTTGATTGAGAATATTGCTAAAGTTTACATAAAAGTTTCCTACAGTAATCTAAATAAACAATTTCAAGGATAAGAGCTTAGTTTATTCACAATGTGGACTTCTGCGTTGATGCTTCATTTCCTCTAGACAATGTAACGTGTTGCTGAGTGCTCTTTGCCCCCCCACGCCCCACCATCCCCTGCCCCCGGTTAGCTCACTAAATTGCCCCCAGTTCCTGTAGATAGGACTGTAACCAGAATACAAGGTCTCATCGCAATGTACCAGCCTCAATAGATTGATTCCCATTTCAAACACATTGATTTTTGCGGTGCTTGCTACAGTAACAGCATTCTGCTCTCTGTGTTTTGTACCCTTGACTGATCAATGTTAGTCTTCAGATGGAAGCCTGGATGTATCTCTGGTATGAACTTCAGCTTTATGTTCATTTAGAGCTTACAAGCCTGAGGAATTTCAGCCTGAAATATGACAGTGACTTATTAGCAGTTCAGAAAGGAGATTTGTCATGAAAATATGTAGGAAGCTGAGCAATCGCTGGATCAGGTGGATCTGTTGTGTCTCCAGCCACATCATCTTGTATATGCTCCTCCACAGTTATGCTGACTTTGGCAGCGAGAATTGGTATAAATGAGTGCCATCTCCTGAGCTGACATCACACCTAGCACAGCAAAAAAAAGAGAAGTTTTAACTGACTCTACGCATGTACTGAATTAAAGCTTCTTCTAGTGCTTTCTGTTAGTCTTTTGGTCTGCAAATATTTTGCCTGGAAAAGTATCCCATTCTTCCTCTGTGTGTAACAGGCTAAATTTATTTAGAGGCAAATATGTGTCAGAAGAAATCAGAACATAAACTAGAAAATGTAGAATCATAGTAAAATCTGAATGAAATTATCCTGTCAGTCAACAATATGGCATGAAACTTCTTATTCAAGGAAGACAGAAGGAAGGGTCATCTGGATGTTACCCACAGATCCTCCTAGAGGCATGTCTCAACAGGACTAGAAAACTCATGTTGTTTGTTATCTAAGGGTCAGGAGTACTATAGCAGGGGAAACAGGACATCTTACATCAAATCTAAATGTTTTAGAGGTAGTTATGGTTATTGTATACAGAGTATAAATATACATTAATAGAATTCTTGAAAGGGTGGAACTGGATTTCTCTGGAAGTTCTCAGTTAATGTTCTCATTCCTACAAACTGGCAACCCTTACCTATTGGTACTTAGTGCCACACTCTTAACTTGTCCTACCTCATCATCATTTTATTAATATTTGTTTCTGTAACACTAATTTTAATAGTTGTAACTTCAAGCATGTGAACTAATCTGAAATTATTTATAATTAAAGTAGAACATACTACTAAAAATGGTAATGTCTAGAACAACATTTTTCCTATGTTCATAAATTAAAAAAAAAAAATAATCACAGGGACCATTTTTTAGTCTTCTCTCAGCTTGCACAGACATGAATTAATTATGCCTTGGACTTTTAGGGATAAGTTTTTTTCCTAAACCTGCCTTGATTTTACCTTAAAACTACAGATGATGAAGGTGATTCCCTAAGAATCCTCAGTGAGAAGTTCTACAGGCTGTTTTGATCATTGCTGCCAACCTTTCCTTAAGATGCCCAGCTGCAGTGCCAGCCAGCCTATCTTGCTGACCTTGTCTGCTGTGCTAAACAAACTAGTCTCAATTTTTTGTCTGAATTGGGAACAGTGATCTTAATTCTCTTTATATTTGAATAAACATTTTCAACCTCTGAAAACTTTCAGCAGATAGGGTGTTCCTCCTACCACCACCCCCACCCCACCACCATCCCCCTTTTGTTATTCCTTTGGGTTTGTTTTTTTAACACCTTTTAATTTATTAACTTCACCCACTGTGGATTCTGGTGCTGGATATAGTATTCTGGCCATGGCTGAGACAGTGTAGTGTCTATATAACTTATTGTTCTTTAAATGCCTGAGGCACATCAAGGTCATATAAAACTGTATTTTGGCCAGGAGGAGGGAGGAAGGAGGAGGAAGATGACCCATGCCCACAAGACTTCTGCAGTTTCTGTGTCTACTGTATTTGTCTGAGCTTATATTGTACCTTCCCTGCTGATACATTTTCTTGCAGAGGGAGGATAGACTACAGTACTTCATCTTCTCTGTGCTTGCGCTGGCTCTCGGGGGAAATTTGGTCTTTTTAGTATGCAGTTCAAACACTGTCTGAAAAGGCGTCATGGTTTGGATAATAATTTTTCAAACAAATTTAATACACTGATTTCCTTGGGATGAAGATCAAGTACTGTTCCATCCAAGATGCACCTAAAGGGCAACTTGCTTGAGTTAAGTTTACTGAAACAGAAGTGACAGAATATCAATTTGTTTTCTAACTTCATGTCATATTTGAGAATCAAATAAGCAATTACATGAGAGTAAATTGGATTTATTTCAATATCAGATTTGCAGTCCACTTGTTGTTTTATTTGATTGAGATAAAATAGCCCTTCATTTTACAGTAAACATGCTCAAATATTATATTTCTTCCTTGGCTTCTTCAGAGCTTGTAGTTTCTCAGCCTTAAGTTGAAAACATTACCGATACATAAGATGTAACTGACTGACTTTAACGCCAGAAGCCTTCCCTGTGTTAAGGTGGTGAAGGGATGAATAGTCCCAAATCTCTTTCTTTGTGATGAGGTGACTTGCAAACTGGTGCCAATGTATTCATGTCAACTTCTTCTGCCATTTGCATTTACCAAAACTGCAAATTTGCATATAAAAATAGGACTTCACACATAATGTATTTGCTTACTCCACAGGTTATATGACCCCAAAAGGGTACTATTTTATCTTTTGTTTTAGAAAATGTGGCATTTTCAGATTCTTCCCAGACTTCTCCAAATAATCCAAATTGTCCTACTAAAAGAAAGCAGATTTCAGCACTCTCCTCCTTTCTGTTGTTCATCAAAGAGCTTACAGTGTAATTTGATTTGTTACTAGATACAATTGACACAAATATTTCTGCTCCCTAACACTATGTAAGGAACCTAGACAGCTCAAAGGACTACTGAAAGGAAACGTAAGTGGTTCACCTCTAGGCCTCCTGCTCAAGATTAATGGTAACAGAATTGCTTCCTTCCCCTGCTTTTACCCACAATCCATTTTGCAAAATGTGTCACATCAGACTCTTTCAAGTCCATGTTTTCTGAATCTGAGTTAATTCCCACGGTGGGGAGGCGAAGACCATTTTGCTTTTGTTTCAGTTAATCTTTTACACAGAATTATTTTGGAACATACTCTATTACAAATTACTTCTGTATAAAAAAGCACATTCTTCATCTAGAATTGTAATGCCCCTCTAGGCCAAACAGAATCTTGCTGAAATATGTGAAGCTTTTTACCAGATCCCTGAGCCACTGTGAGTCACTCCATTCTATACAAATCAAACTCAGGCATTTATAATAAACGTTAAAGAAACTCCAAACATGACAATTGAGATTTTACCAGCCTGAAAATTATAGCCCAACCATGATAACTGAAGTTTTGACAGCAGTGAAACTGAAATTTGGCCACCAAAAGCTGTGTTTAGCTGTTTGTTCTAATGGTTGTGATCACCATGAATTCTGAAGGGAATTAGCAGTCTTGGTCCAGAAGTTGCAGTGCGTGCAATGTGCATGAAACAGCCGGTTATCTATGTGCAGAGTAACAATGGTCAGCCACAGGAATGATCTCGGTCAGTTAAAGGCTGAATTAGTCTCCTAAATGAACTACTCAAAGGAGTTGCCTACAAAGGCTGAAGCTCATTAGTACTGCAGTATCTCATACTGCCGTTGCCTGCTGCAGTGGTAAACGTAGCACTTGCTCATTGGGTGCTGCCAGCCTTTCAGAAACACTTCTGATAGATAAATAATACTCTTTGCAAGTGTTTCTTAAGCCATGATTTGGACCTTCTTATGGCAATTGTTTCTTTAGATCCCTTCAGTAAAATCATACAATTTATTAATACACATGGCTGTGAAAATATTTTTCTAGCATTCTACAATTTGCAGACGGGAAATATTGAGTTAATCTGTGTTTCCATGTGGAATTGGCAGCGCTCCTCTCCTTCTCGTTCACCTCTAGCATATTCTGTGGAATCATAAAATATTGGGTGGGAAGGGATCCTGAAAGTTCATTACCCTCAGGGAAAATCAGAAACACCTAAGCCATTCCTGACAGCTTATTTGTCTAACCTGGTTTTGGGGAGACTGCACAACCTCCCCAGGTGATCTCACCAGTGCTTAGAAACTTTTCTTAATGTCTTCCTGAACCCTTCTTTGTTGCAGTTTTCTTCATTTGGACTCAGAGAACAATTGATTGCCTTTTTCTTTGCAACAGTCTTATGTATATTTGAAGGCCAATATTTTGTCCAAGATGTATAATACATATTTTCATTTATCTTTTCTTTTTGCATTGCAGGGCATGCAGTCAGATAGGCTGTATCATAGAATTTACCACCTCTGGTGTTACTCCATGCTGTGTTAAGGACTTGGGTAAAGAGTTTGCCCATTGGCTTTTAGCAAGAGGTGGTATGTACATCAGCTCAGGAACAGGACAAGGATAAAGTTCTTATTGTTTTACCCTCTTGGGTGCCTCGTTGCTTCAGTTGGGAAGTAATTCGATTTGGTTTATATGCACATTACTTCCCAAATGTAGGGACTGAATTGTTACAGCTTCTCTGTTGGTGGCAGCAGAAAGGATTAAAACCCGATCTTTTGCCCAGATCTGGTGACAGTGGGGAAGAGAGAGAAGTGGAGATTAATTGGACTTCAGAGACAGCTCTTTGGTTTGCTGGCCCAGGCAATACTCTGTTCAGAGAGTGGAGGAACTATACACAGTGAACAAGAGACTTGTCTTGAGACTTACCTTAATTATTACTTTTCTTGCTGGTATCTAGTATTATTTAGCAAATTAAAGTTTTCTTCCCCACCCCCCCTTTTCTGAAGAAGTTACGAGTATGTCTCATAGGTCAGAGTCATTGGTAGGGTCTACAGCTGCCAAAGGGCTTGGCTTCATCACTGTCTACAGATCTTTTTGGTAGCTGGAGCAGCTCACCTAAGCATATTGTTTCATAATCTGTGTGTGTCTTTATTGCCTTGTGTTGCCTTAGTCCTACCACCTTTTTTTTTTTTTGAGTCCTCACATTTCTTATCTCTTCAGCAATATCTCAAAATTCAATCAGCTGAACTGTTCATCTATAAAAAAGAAGAAAAGCTGTTTTGAGATTTTCAAAGCTATTTTGTCAACTTGAAATGTTTTCAGTATGTATTTATATGTACTAAGTGCAAATATATTACGTGATTCTCTTTTCTAATGATTTATGGCCCTTTTGGGATTTCACATGTCAGTTTAAATTTGCACCACTGCTGAAGTTATCTGTGACTAAGCTATAATTCTGACATGCAGTTACAGTGGTGTAAACAATATCTTGCCTTACTGGTAAAGAAAGCCAACCTCAGAGGCTCCTCGAAAAGACTAACACCATAGTAGATGGGTGTATTTCTTGAGACTCTAAAGAATACAGGGCTTTTTCCTCCAAAGGTTTTTGACAATTTCCACGATATTTGTGCTTTTGTTGTTGGGTCGCGATTATTCTGCTTGGTTGATGATGATATTTCATGGATTAATCCAAAAGAGGAACCAGATGTCAATGTGAGATAAACAGCGGCAGAGCTGGAAGGGTTCCTCCTTGTTCAGGGTACCAGTTTTCATTTCTCTATAGTAAGACTAAGTGCTTTTTTTAGCCCTTTTGCACAGTTATTTAGAAACCCGGGGAGGAGCTGCTCTTTTCACTTCTTTCCACTTCCTTCCCAATCCAGCTGTGTCAGAGGACAAGGTCACCATTCAAATGCTCTTTACTACTGCTCTGAAGGAGAGCAGTTTGTGAGAGTGCTAATAGGCTTCTGACAGAGCCAACTGGGCAAGTTTAAACGGTTTTTAAATGGATAGTCTGAGCTATCTCAGACAAATTTGCTTGAAGCACTGTAGGAGTGTTCCTGTAAATGTATTCAGGAGAGTTGTCTCCACCAGGGAGTGGTGACAAGTGGCTGGCATTGATGATCTCTCCCACTAAGACAGCTGGATGGGGAGAGGATGTGTGTCTCCAGCCGGTCCCCAGGCCAGCAGTAAGTGCCACTGGCTGTACCTTTAGAGAGGACTTTTCTGTGTATGAAAGTTTTATCAGTCATACGCTCTCTATCCATGCTGACTTTCTCAGTTTAGTGTTAGCTTTTCCCTAAATACCTTAAACAGAAGACCCTGTTATCCCCACAGGAATTACAGCCTTATAAATAGTAATGGGAATTTACACCTAAGTTTAGTCCAGCATAACTCTTCCTTGCATCTTGAAACTTACTGTGCATCAGATGAATTACATTAACTTATCCTATGTGTGCTCTTAGCCTATGATAAACTTGGGGATTTTGTATCAGTCAGGCAGTAATAAAAACTAAATATACCAGATTATTTAAGGCAGTGTAACTGTTTCCAAATGAATCCCTATCTATTGTTTGTAGGGGGATGACTTTGCTGTTTGAACAAACACATTGAATTTGAAAATTGGAAGTGGGAGAGAAAGATGGGAAGAAGCACTTAAAACTGTTTGATATATACTATGCACAGCAAAAATGGATTAAGGACCTGTCCTGAGTTGAGTTGATGGTAGTGACTGTGATTCATACCAGATTTAAAATCTGTATTATGTCTAGTTTCATCATGTTTAATTTTTAGTGAAATATTTTGTTTGTAATGACACACATGCCAAATAAATAAATCATAATCCAAGCTAGTGATGACAAAGGAAACATAAAAGAAAAATGACAGATTTGATTGGAAATGCAATATTATGAATTTCACCTATACTGGATCTGCAACTATCCACTGCATTTTGCACTTGTATCTTTGGAACAGTTCCTCTGCATTTCAGAGCTGATATGGTAGAAGGATTCATTTTGTCATCACCAAATCAGGTAGCACTTGAGGCTGCTTAAGCAGTGCAGTGACTACAGTCGATTGGGTGGCATAACCTTTCTGAAGGTTATTCTGACACCTAGAACACTTGGTCCTGTACCACATGAAACTGAGAAAATGCCTGTGGTCATTCAGCAGGTTATTCTGCCATTTAAAATGCCAGAATTACTCTATCTGGCTAACAAGTGCCTATGTTTCCATTTCATATACCATGTTAGCATTGCTTATGGAGCGAAGTTTACATCATCGTCTTCAAAGAGACTTCAGTTGATCACATGCATTCAACATCCACTGAAATTCAGTGGCATTTGGATTCACTTGTGCACCTTTAAATACTTTGACCTTAATTAGCGATAACCTTTATACTACTATTTAATGAACCAGTGATTCTCCATCTAATCTCTTACTGTGTGTGTGAAACAAATGGAACTAATATCGATAGACCTCTTAATCCATTAATCTAGCTAGCTTTTGTGTTATGAATATGAGTCTGACTTTCAAGCAGCTCCTTCTTTATGTTTTGCTTAGGGTTCTAGTATTTGTGCTTAACATCTCTAATGGATTAATGAGTAAAACCAAGCCTTTTGTGATATACCTCTGGATCTATGTCTGTTACAATTTTTCCTTGAGGCAAAGACAGTTCATAAGGTTTCAGAGGCACAGAGAGTAATGAAATTATTTACTGTGTACTCAGATAGAATCTGCATTTCTTTGGAAGAAAGCTTGGCTTTTCTCCACAGTATTAGCAAATTTGCTAGTTTAGAGTGGGGGGAGGCAAGGAAGGTCCTAGCAAGTCATGGAGAACATAAGAAAAATAAGTTGGACATGAGACCCAGAATACTGAAAGCTCAGAGCTTGGCACAGTACTGGGCCAAGACACTCTGAATAGGGAGCAGTCTTTTGCAAAGGAAGGGTTAGAAATTTTATGCCAATATGAAGTTAAGAGCTGATGCCCCTGGAGTCAGACATTGATTGCAGTATCTCACTCCCATTGGTGTAAGTTGGGAGCAAGCACAGTGAAGTCCAAAGATACACGCTGCTATAAGAGCAGAATCAGGCATCATTTCTACATGCTGTGGGATTTATTTGCTGTTCAGGATTTACAGTCATCTCTGACAATTGCTTCTTGCAGCCACAAAACCAAGTACATCCTACACTGAAGCACAGCAATAACAAGATTTGAATGTCATTAGGGGCTGCTCCTACACATCTTGTATTAAAGCAGCTAAGTGTTTAACCCATGAATAGAGCTCCTATTATCTCTGCTTTTGAAACCTCAGTATAGATCACTTAACCACTCTGCAAGAAATCCCATGAGAGACCAACAACAGCAGGGAACAAAGTCAGGCAAAAAGGATTGTATCTGCTAGAGGTTTTTAAGTACATTTCTCATATGAGTGCAGAGTCAACTTGACTGTTACTCCTAATATAGATTAACCTAAGACAGATTTCTGCAGAGCATGAGGCTATAAGAGAATTTGGCCAGATAGGTTTTCACTGAAAAGCTCTGCCAATTATGTGCAGCACAAAGGAGAGACTAATGCACAAAATGCATAATACGCCTCCTCCTTCACAACATGGGGCTTAAAAATAAATGTTACAGATCCTATTTGCATTTTCCATCTGTGATCAGGTAAATCCAAGTCTGAGATAAGAATCTGTGTCAGCGTAGTTCATCTAGCAAAATGAGCTACCAAATTTATGGGTTCCATTTCCAGGCAAGAATGTGGCCATTTGAGAAGTTTCAGTGTTGTATAGGGTCAGCTACAGTCTCATCAACAGTTGTGTAAATCTGGAGGGCTGGGGTTGAAGAGGCAATAGAAATGTGAGCTTGATGAGACTGATGAGAAACCTAGAGCCTCTCTGCTAGCTAACAAGGAAATCACCTTATTCACTTAAATATATTTTATGAATAGTAACTGATCATTAACAAATCTACAGTACTCTGTTTGTTTACTTATGTTTTAATGCTTAAAACAGATATCAGATTGACAGTACATCAAACAAATCTTTGTTTAGTCACTGAAAATTTATGTACTAATGACGGTGAAAAAGTCTGGTTTTTCCTCTGCCCTTAACTCAGTGATTTAGGTCTGACTTGAAGAGGCTCCTTCCAAAGGGAGATGGGGTCAGACTCCAGCTTCATCTTTGGCATTCCTTCTGAGATTGCAAACAGATAATTGTGATGATGGGAGTTGTGTGCAAAGTGAGGTGAAGAGATTAAGGCTGTGAAATGCAATCAACCTATGCTACCAGCCAGCTGCATTCTACTCTTCTTATAAGTGTATTTGCAACAATGTTTTAGCGATAAGTTTTACAAATTAAATGTAGGGCTATGTATTAAAACAGGCTTGCACATGCATGCATCAAATCTGCATTAAGAGATTTAATAAATTATTATTGTGCTTCCTGGAGCAGCAGCAGTGCTGGAGAACAGATTTGGGATCGTGACTATGCTGTGGACCTGCCTGCATAGCAAATCGGAACACTTCCAGAGTAGTCTCTGCATCATCTGATTATGGACTAGACTAGCTCTCAGTCTGGATGTCACTGTGGGACTTGGATACAAATACACCTCTCTTATGAAATGTGGAGATGTTCGCTGTTAGCCAAATGAATTACAGAAGTTCATTTCCTAAGCAAAAGCTTAGCAGGCCACTGCTAAGCAAGGAGAAACAGGGATGCTGACTCCCCCTCCCTATTCTGCTCCTCTGAGGTTTTCTTTCGTAGGTCTGCAATGGAGGAGAAATTAATCGCTCTTCAGATGAATCGGATAAGCTTTTGTTGAGCTGGGCAGTTTGTTTCTTACTTCAGCCACAGGCAAAGCTCATCCAGAGATGACAATGTGTTGCATATGAATTTTAAGGAAAAAAACCTCACGCCTACTAGTGAACAGCAACCTGAAAAACGTTTCTGAATACGCAGGTGGGAGAAGAATAACTTTAAAACTCCATACAATTAAGAGCCTAAGAAATCATTGTTGATCAGTGGTTACATTCAATTTCAAGCCAAGCTTAGTTTCTGAGTATTTTTAAACTGATTTGCATACCATCATTTCATAAGGCCTCAACTCAGCAAAGCTCATAAACACATGATTTGAAGCCCTTGCATACGCCACCAAATTGAATAGGATCATACATGTCATTAAGTGCTTTTCTGGGTTGAGACCTAATTCTTTGAATTTACAGGATTTCCAGGTGCTTATTTAGGTCATAACAAATCTGAAATATTTTATTTTAATAGTTCTTCAGTAAAAGAAAAACCTAATGCAAAACTTTGCTTTCACTAATCATCGAGAAAGGTGTGTCCCACTATTACATGAAATTGTAACTACATATTAAAAGCCATTCTAGGACAAAAGAGAGTCATATATTGTAATAGTCACTTTGCTGAGAAGGTAGATTGTATTGAATTGGATCATTTATGTGTTGTCAAAATTTACTACATGGTTCAGAATTGATCAGAATTAAAATTCACCATAACTTAACATTTTGTTTGATCTTAAAGGCGGCTTGCACATTATATACAAATAACTTGCTATATGAACTTCCTGAATAATTTATTTTATACTGTAATTTAGCGTCAAAGACTTAGAGACAACAGGAGTATGTGTGAATTGTTTTATGAGCACAGTGTAATCACTGTAGGGTCTACTTACTTATTTTCCCTTTCACTGAATAATATTTAGTTTCTCTTCCAAATCTTCTCTGCCTTTACAAGAGAGGTAACACTTATTAATGTCACTCCTGGGGCAAACTATTGTAATTTAAGTTCCAACCCCTAACCTGCATTCTGTGAATTAAGGTGTTTTATCTATTCAAAAATGCCTATACATGTACATGCCTGAATTTTGCTCATATAAATATTTAGATAGTCGAGTACTTCTGTAATATAGTATGTGCATTATGCACCTATGGTGGGTTATGGGGAAGTGCGTTATTTGAGTTCTTACATGAAAAGTGGATGTCTCCTACACATCACATCGCTGCCAGAACAGCTGTCCTTTGTGGCAAACACCTCTTGGCCTTTCGGAGCAGAATGTTCTCCAGGCAAACAAGTTGTCAGGCATGTGCTGTACCCGCAACTTAATAATAAAATGGGTGGAAGGAACCAGTAATTTCATCACTGAGTTGTCATGGCAAGAACCTGTACTATCTAAAAGGTAGAACTGCAGTCATGTATGTATCTTCATCTTAGGAGGCAGAACTGAAGGAAGTAGAAGGAGCAGGACCTCGTATATGATCTCCCTTAGTGAGACCATAGAGAGCAAGGAAGCCACTACCTCCAGTGGCGCTTGCTGAAGAGTCAGCACTACAGCGCTCTTACGTGAGATAAATACCAGTTTTCAAAACTGATGGAGCCACGATGATGGGCACAAAACCACACCTTTTCTTTAAAGGTGGTTACAGTAGTACGTGCTGTACTGTGGTGTAACCTGGCCATCTCCATACTGCATACAGCCTGCAGCTGCAGGTGTGCAAACCAGGGAACAAAACCCTGATTACGTGTGTGCGCATGGTCACTGTGGAGCAGCCAGTGCTTAGGCACAGTCAGTAGCATGGCTCTGGAAATCGCAGCCAGCTGGTATGTTTTGTAGACACTGCTGATGTGGACAGATTGGTTTACCAGCTCTTTTTCCTCCCAGTCCTTAAGTTCATCAAACCAGAAATCATTGTAAGTTCAAAACCATACAGATATAGATCATTTCGAGATACTTCTGCTGTCTGCTACTGCAAAATTGCTGTTAGCTTGCTCATGAGGATGTTCCTCTGGCTCCTCAGTCTCCACAGGACTCCAAGAACCTGCCTTCTTGTCTTCCAAAGATGGAAACTTGTTCCCTAGAGGTGTATGTATGTTTGCTAAATTCTCCATGAATCTTGCATCTTTTGGTCCTATTTATGGAGGTTTTTTTCGTTGTGATGGAAGATCTGGGGCATAGATAAAAGTCAGTGCTTGAACCATTAAAAATGAGAGTAATTCTCAAAGATTGTAAGGGAGGTATCACCTTTACCAAAACCTTCCCTGATTCAATAACAAGTATTTACAAGGTGTTACCAGTTTTACAAATCCAGAAGCTATTAAAATGAGAAATCATATAGTGTGCAATGCAGTCATTTACCATACATGGACTAATACCTTACTCCTCCAAAAACTGTTTCTTTTAAGGCACATCAAATGTCTTGTCTGAATACTTCCTTTTCTTGTAGTATCCAAATTACAGCCAAGCAGGTTTTTGCACCCGCTTTTCTTAATGCCTATCTAAATACAGCAAGATTAATGATAGTTATCAAGCTTGTTTGCTTAAATTTGTATAATTGTCTTCAGTTTATCCCTGATAAGCCTGTGTTGTTGACAGACCAATTTCAGAGGTAAGCTGAAACTTCTTTGATAACTCACTGCTAGGAATGGCAGCAGGAAATGCAGGCTACCTCTTCTGTTCCTCTCTCCCAGGGGGAAACAGCATGTTTATGCTTCACCCCCAGCCCCAGGCAACTTGGTCCAAGGGTTTGGAGAATTTGTGCAGAAGTTCAGCAAAATTTCACTGTCACACATGGGCGTATAGTACCAGCTTCAACTAGCCCACTGTTTTCTGTGGGACTACCCAGGGTGGTCAAGGGACACGAGTGCATCAGTGGCAGGCTGTTGAAGCTGCCAATGCTGGGTTTGACACAATATCATAAACAGTGTTACCTGACATAAAAAGTTGTATTAAATCAGTTCCCACAAAATGGCCCTGTATGAAGAACAGCCACACTATTTCGTTAGATATTTTTTATAGCAAGCTTTCATACAGATGAACTTGTATCTTATCAGAAGCTTAAGAATAAAACTTTGTCTTTAAAATACTGTATTTTTCAGTGTTAGGCAAAATGAAAGGGTACTGAAATCTTTAGAAAGCTTGTTTCCTTTCTGATTATTGTTTCTGCAGCAATAGTGATGTCTCAATAAAAGTTTAGACACATGGGAAATGCTGCAGGTGACTAGTGGAAGAAATCTCTACATATACTTTGCACTGGTATGCATTCTAATAAATGTAGTCTGAAAAATTCTGTTAGTGTTTTGAAAAACTGGCTAATCATGCAAACACAGTCTATAGTGTCAGGCTTTGTTGAAAAGTCTCTTTTTTTTCTTCTCCCCTTTGATATTCCTTTTTTGTGTACTACCTGTCTTTTTCCATTAAGTGGGAAGACAAAAAAAAAAAAAAAAAGCAAAACCCAGAATGAAAGCCCAAGCCAAAGAAACCAGTTCCTTCTGCATCTACACAAAATGCTATTTGCAACAATCAGTGGCTGGTTCTAACTTAGATAATCCAAAGTAGGTCACCTTCATGAGTCTTCCAGACTTTCCAACTTAGTAACTCCGAAGGATAATACTACAATTTTTAGTTAATGAGAGAACATCAAAAAAAAAAGAACTGCAGGAAGCTGTGAACTGCAGTATCTCCTTACTGAAGACAGAATGCCACATGGCAAGAACAGATGGGTAATCCTTCCGTGATTATCCTCGACCACTGGCTGAAAGAAAAGCTGTCGCAACACTGAGGGCTGTATATAAAGTACATATACGTGACATCTCCCCTCATTGGTAGTAAAAGGTTATATATACTAAGGGATTACAAAGAAAAAGGGATGCTTTAATGTGATGGCGAAGGGAATAATTCTTCCATTTTCCTTCACTTTCTGAAGTGAAGCATATGCCAAGGTCCTGAAGTAAATTTATCTCTCAGAAGGAAGAAGTAATATGTATTCCCCATATGTATTACTTATATAAATTGGACATAGAAAAGTACCTGTTTTTATTGTCTTTGACAATACTGACCCAGAAGTGAAAAGTAAAGATTACTTCTGCTGCTAATTTAGAGATACTGTCACCAGAATGAAATGTTGGTGTTAAAAATTTGGGTTTGCATATACACTGACACGAGAGTTTGTATTTGCAAATTATTAAGTGGCAAAATGGACCAAGAGTGGATTAAGACTGGCTTGCTGGAATCTCAACTTTTACAAAACCACCAGAACTAAAGGTATTTCTTGCACACAGTGGTCACATCTCCATCGGCTTTAGTTCTGCCAGTGCACACTAAGAGAGAACCTGGCTTTTATAACTCACTGGGAGAGAAGCTAGATGTAAAATGAGTGCATAGCAAGGAATCTTGGGCTTTGTTTGTTTATGAAAAGAAGAGGTGGAATAGTGAATATTCGTGGTACAGTATACCTGAGTGGAGAATAATGTACATGTAAACCATAAAATGACTGAATTCAAGAACACAGAATAAGTTAACAATGGTGCTGCGGTTCCAAAAAAATCAAGATACATTTTCCCCTACCTTTAACGTATAGCAATACACCTGTGTTTAAAAACAAACAAAAAAAAAAAGAGTTGGGAACCTGTTGCAGAGCAGACACTGAACTGTAATCTGAGATGGCGAAATTCTCAAAGAGTAATTCTCTACCCTGTTTTGCTCTTTCAGATTTGATGCATAGACGAGTAAGACTGCCAGCCTCCCAGGAAAAAGGTGTATGTCCTCCATATGCACAATGCTCCACTAAAATGATTAGGGATGGTATGTTGTTCCGGCTAGTGATAGAAGGAAAAGAAAAAAAAATGAATTTGCCACTTCAGGCGAGAAGCCCAAACCTCAGGAAGATACCTCTGCCGCTGCTGCAGGTGACTTATAAAACACTGTTCATGCTTGTGGCCTATTTTCAATCTTTTCTATTCCTAAGGTGCATTCCTTAGGTGCTATGATTTTTTTAAATCATATGAATATACACAAATTTGCTAACTGTTCTGGATTCTTCACAGATTTTCTTTTAAGATTGAGTATATTAGAGATACCTATCCTTTGACAAATCAGTTCATTCCCAGATAGGGCTTTTTCCCCTTCACCCTGATAACATGTATCTGAAATCTAAATTTTGATGTGATAGGGACACGACTGTTTTTAAGAAAAATGCAAATTTTCACTCTGAAATAACTTAGTCTTTCACTGATTACAGAATGTGCTTCTAAACCGCCTATGAGTCAGCCTGTGAGTTGGAGTTCAGATAAGCCTGTAGTGTTTGTTCACCAGATGGACTGTAAGCTCTTCAAAGTAGAGGAAAGGATATTGCTTATTAACATTGCTCTCAACTTCACTTACTTCTTTGTACAAAGTCTGGTTACTTGATTCAATTTTAGACTATATCTACACTGGAAGGAGGAGGAAATGTATTTTTGTAACAGGATAGGTAAATCTAGCAAAGTAGATCAGAGTAAAAATTTTACTGGAACAGAGTATGGTTCCTTTTGTACATCATTCTAAGTAGCCAGGATTGATACCCACCTGCTCTGAAACACACCCAGACTGAATTTGCATACCTATGCAGAGGTAAAAAATATTTAAGCCAATTATCTGTTAGGATTTTAGAGCAAATTAGCCAAGTCATATTAGTTATCCTTGCTTAAAACACCATCTCTTTGACAATTAAGTGCAACGATGGTAATACTTACCTATTAAGAATCAAATCTGCTTTTTCTCTTATATACTTTGTGCTAGATACTAATAGGCTCACGTCACATGAGCAACATCAGGAATTTTCAGAGTGGTAACTCTCTCAAATGTCCTCTGTGTAACCAGATTAAATATTTTCTGATGCAAAACAGCTCACTTGAGCTGCCATTATTCATGAACATGATAATAAGAAAAGTCCATTTTATGGTTTTAACTTTTACGTAATTTCTGATTTTGGTTTGTTCTTAGGATTTGTACAGTTCAGTTTTTGTGATTTTTTTTTTTAATTTCAAATTCTCAAGAAGCTGAGCCTTGCCCTTTTTACTTTCAGTTTGAATCAGCACAAGAAAAAATAATTAGTTAAATTATTCTCCTTCTTATTTCTATTCGGATCTTTTCTCTAGCAACAGAAGAAGGATGTTTTGAGCAGTTAGCGGTCATTGGTCATGGCACAGTTTTAAAAATTAATGACATACCTACTGCACTTGCCTTTCCAGATTTTACATAATCTCTATAAATACAAGGAAAGGAGGATGTTGTCAGAGAGGAAGCCTGCTCCTCTCTCCGCTCCGCTTTTTCGCTCAGTGAAGACGTGTCTCATGCTGAGGCTCCCACCCATACACAGGGCTGACTTGACACGGAAAGCTCGGATCTTTATGGCCTATAAATGATTGTGGTTTGGATACAGATCTTCTCACCAGACGTGCTTTCAGTAGGACACACGTGAGACTGAGCATGCACTGCTGTTGCTCACTGCCTTATCAGTCACAGTAATTATATACAGAGATTAGAAAGATCCACAGATATTTTCCAGTATAAAAATTGCCCCTGAAAATCTGGAGGAAATTTTCCAATAGATCATAAAAATTTTAAGGAACATGGATCACAATTTGGTCATAATTACTGCTGTGCTCCTTTTATAGAGAGCAGTGTTGACCTGTGCTAAAACATTGCCTGGCATGAATGTTGCTTTTAGGGCTTTTAGCCATTTCAGGGCACCTGTTTGAATGTGTCTCCCACTTCACAGTGAGGTACGCAGGATCAGAATCAGGTCCTGAGTTCTGTGGCCCTTCAGAGCTCTTGGTGATTTGGCCTGTTGAAAGTCTGTTTTTTCTGGCTCCTTGAGCACCCCCTGCCCTCTAAAAGCCCAAGGGAAAGCTGCATGGGGCAACCACATGCTAAGACCACAACTTCCTTTTGAAGAGGAAGGCACTTAATCCCAAGTGGAAGACACTTTTATCTAGTATTTGTCAGCAGATTTTCTTGAGTGTATTTATAATGCTCAATTATTTGATGATTTGGAATAAAAATTATCCATCGACTTCCTGAGCTGTGCAGACTCCATCAGAATATTCAAGAACACTTTGAATCTTTTTTGGGTTTTTGTTCAAACAGCTCACTTCACTGTACTGTGTGACCAGCAAATACCATGGCTGTGCAACTGGTGTGGAAGCCTGGCACTGTCAAAATTTGTTGTCAGGGTCTCTCTGCCTATAAAGAGCAGTTTGCCATCACCACAGAGGGCAAAAATGGACACTGTCCCATTGATGAACTGAAAGTCAGCCAGACAATGCTCAGCCTTCACACAGGAAGAAGCCTTTCTGTGCTGACTTTCCTGGAAGTTACTAATGATGCATTTTGACCTCTCTGTTTAATGACACCTTGAAGTCAGTGATACTCTGACTGCGACCCAGTTTGAAACTGCATGTGTGTATTTGGGCCTGATTCAGATCTCACTACTCTATACATGAGGAGTAACTGCACTGAGTTGATGGTTTTACACCAGGACAGAGTTGCTGTGAAATGAGTATTCAACAGCATCAGAGGACAGTACAGGACCAAAGAGCCCAGGAACCGCCATGTAAGGACCACCACCTTATTTTTTTTCTTGAGGCTCCACTTTCCTACTGGAGACTCAAAATTCATGTGTTAGGAACAACAGATTATTTATTTCTAAACATGATTCTTCCATCAGATCATGAGATTATTATTAAAAATTAATTGTAATATTAGAAAGCCTGTTTATCCAATCATGCACACCTCTGTAAGGCTAAATACTTTCACAGTGCTTCTTACCACTAACCTGTCATGTACTTCATCTGCTTCAGTAACACTGCAACAAAAGATACATCCTGTGATGTATCTTTTTTTTCATAGCCTCACTGGATCATGAGGAATATTCCCTTTATAAAGGATGCTTCTGAATCTTACTACTTGTTTCATTGTTCTTCAGATCAGAAACTAAAGTACTTCCAATACAAGCAAAATCCTGCCGGTCTGTGAAAATCCTACTTGGCTATCATTTAGAAAAAGCAACTATCCTTATCAGAAGATATTATTTTTCACCTTTGAATTTGGTTTGTAAAGTGGAATTAGGCTTACAAAAAGAGGCACTGTGCAGGCAGATTAAAAAAACCCGCCCTACTTCACTACTATCATCAGATAATGAGATCTTTCAGATTAGAAAACCAATACACGTATGGGAGAAAAAGGTAACTGAAGTCATCCATTACGTACACTTTTTGAGACACTGGGCATTTAATTACAGTCATCTTGCACCTATGCCTGGTACTTGCAAACCCCTCAGGGCTGTGGAGGTGTTGCACCTTGCTCTCATTCTTAGTCTGCTGAGGCCAAATGCTGCCAGCGAATCTTTTGCTTCAGAAAAATAGTCTCAGTCCTGGGGGATTTGGACCATTTTTACTTGTGAAACGGTTTGCACGCATTTACGCCAGTGTCGTACATGGGGACCGCTGTTTGCCAGATGGGGGGGAAAACGACAGTGTCTTTAAAGGCATCACCTACGCTGCGGTCAAACTGCTTGCCGTTGGCAGGGCCGACACAGACTGAAGGCCCCACAGAATGAACGTCCCACTCAGGTCTACTTCGAGCAGTTGGAGTAACAGCCTTTCAAAAGTAAAGACTGGTCAATAGCTACATGGCAGGGAAATTAACGAGTATAGGTGGCGTTATTGATAAACTGTGGAAGTTTGACAATTTATCGACAAAATTGTTTTTCATTAAGGAGCACAGGGCACAGTGCCTTTTTGCTGCGGCCATTTTTAATGCGACCAGCTATGACGAGAAAGCCCCCTCTGGAATGGCTGGAGGTCATTTCGGCGCGAATTGGTTCCAAGTCGGTTAAAAGAATTAAATTAATAATAACAGTAATAGAAAAAGGGCCGAGTACCGGCCTTCACAGGGGAACCATCTGCCAGTCGGGAGCGGGGCAAGGCGGGAACCGGGCGTGGGGCGGCAGGCGCGAGGCGGCACCCTCGTGCCACCTCGCGCCCGCCGCCTCACGCCCCGTTCCCGCCCGCCGGCGCGCGGCAGCTTTCCCTCAGAAGATGGCAGTCGCCGCCCGCCCCGGCGCCGGCCGCCCCCTCCCCTCTCCCGCCAGCCGTGAGGCGCGGAGCCGCCCCGCCCCGGCCCCTTTCCCTCACGCAGGGCCGGGTCTCGCCCGCCGGCGGCAGCAGCAGCAGCAGCCCCCGCCGCCGCTCCTCCTCCTCCGTCTCCAGCCCACCCTCCTCCTCCTCCTTCCTCTTCCTCCGCCAACCCCACCCCTCGCCCCGGGCTGGCCCGGCCGCGGGCTGCCGCGCCGCCAGGGCTCCCCGCCGGCTTCCCCCATCCCCACGCGCCGCGCACACCTCCTCCTCCTCCTTCTTTTCCTCCGCCCGCCCTCCCTCCTTCCCCACCTCCGCCCTCCTCCTGCTGACGTCTGGCTCTGCCCGGCTGAAAACTCCGTGCCGCGGCGGATGCGGCGGCTCTCGGGAGCGCGGCAGCAGCGAAGATGGTGGCCGCTCCGTGCGCCCGGCGGCTGGCGCGGCGCTCCCGCTCGGCGCTGGTGGCGGCGCTCACCGTGCTGCTCCTGCAGACCCTCCTCGTCTGGAATTTCACCTCCCTCGACGCCGGCGAGGAGCAGCGCGGCGGCGCCGCCGGCCGCGAGAAGCGAGACCGCGGCGGAGACCAGCGGGCGCACCCGCAGCGCCGCGGACCCGCCGCCCCGCACGGCAAGGCGATGGTAGGCGCGGGCGGGGGGAGGCGGCTGCGCCCCTGTCTGAGGCGTTTCTCCGCACTTCTGCGGAGGGGGCTGCCCGGGAGGCGCGGGGAAGTTGGGGCGAGCGAGGCGCGGTCGCCCGGGGCTCGCGTCCCCCCGCCCCGCGTGGGCGCCTCCCGCCGCCGCGCAGGTGCCGCGGTGCGGGGCCGGTCCCGCCGCCTGGGCTCCCACCCGCGGCGGGGGTCCCGGCGGCCGGCGCCCCCGGCACGGCCAACGGCGGAGGGGCTGCGGCTGCAACGGCAGAACATGCATCGGTAGGATCCGATCCTCTCCCCTCCGCTGCCCGGTGCCCCTTCGGCGCTGCCTGCCTCCGCGGCGGGCGTCTCGGCATCCCCGAACTTCGCTGGAGAGCCGCCTGCCCGATGCCTTCCTAAGGGTTTATTTTACTGCTACTTTATTTTTTTCCACCTGGAAGCCGTACAGGCGCTATTCTTTATTGCACAGCTCTATCAGGCCCAGTAGGTGACAGGCAGTGAAATCTAATGCAATCATTTTATTAACCGCTAAGAACTCGAGGATACTGAAACTGCTCTCTCGCCCTATCTCTTAGCATTTTCTTTTGCAAACTCCCCAGTTTTCATTTAAATGACTCAGGCCTGGAACCACAGGGGGGTTGCAAAGCTGACCCTATTGCCAGTCGCATTTCTGAATTTTCTAATAGGCACGTGAAAAAGAAAATTAACAGCGTTCTTGGTCAGTTAGTGCAGACCTCAGAAATATGCATCAGTGTGTACCACTGGCATGTAGTATTCTTCAGCTCAAGAGAAGCTTCCTTTGGTTTTCATTTAATTCTTTCAGAAGTAGGTTTATGTTAAATAAGTGTTGCCGCTTTACGCATGCATATTTTTGTCTGTTTCTGTATTTCTGTTTACATCTTGAGACAGAAGGTAAGAGCTTGGGGCTCAGAGATGACTTAGCCTCATAAATGACCATGTTTCGGTCACCGAAAGGCTGCAGTGAACCGTGCCCCAAGCACATGAGTGCTCTGTCACTAACATTTGGGACAACTGTTGTGAAAGGTAGTGTGTACCGATCCAGTATGTGCAGATCCTGTTGTGCTTTCTAGATGTGAAAATTAAAATTCTTACTTACTGAGTTCAATTTTTGTCTCTACATGTAATCTTATCTTGATACTTGCTGTGTTCATAAATGTAACTGTGCAGGCTCCGCTATTTTTCCTCCAGCACTCTGCCCACTGCCTCTTTTCCTCTCTGTCTAGTCTTTTACTCTTTTGTCTTTCATTCTTCTCCAGCTTTTTTCCTTCTTGAGCTCTCCCGTGTGAGTTATCAAAGGCTGGCAGGTGCTGGTACCCAGGCAGGCAGGGAACCAAGAGAGGTCAAGGTGCACCTGGGGCTCCCACCCTGCTCCCCAGCTCGCTGGGCTTTCTAGGAAATAATCCTCTTCTGTGGGCTCCGGGGCAGTGCCAGAACGAGTACTGTTAGCAGTTGTCCTACAAACGTCCTGGTGCAGCGTCCAGTTTGTGTCCGGTTTGCATTGGAACAAATACCGAGTTCAGGGCCAAAAGCTAATTGTTTCTGTGCTGGTGACATGCAGACGTAGAATATGATTATTTTGATGCTGGCAGTTAGGAATCATGCCTTTTGCATCCAGATTTGATCAGAGACCTAAAGATGGAGTACTGGGGTTCTGAATAGAAAACATGTTTTAAAACACATGCTGAGTGTACCTGTTTTCCCCTCGTTATCTAAATGAGTAGTATGGATCACACTGGGCTGTCCCACAATGTCTGACATGGGTATTAAAAAAACCCCAGCAACGCTCAAGACAAGTGGCACCATGTTCGACAGAGTGCTTTGTCAAGAGGTGATTTGGCAGTACTTCTTCAAGATGGCTTTGTGGTACTTGTGGCTTTGCTTAACCTACACACTGGGAAGTGGCCGCCATCCTTAAAATTACTTTGTCAGAATACAAAACCCCACACTTAAACATCCGTCGATTACGTGTGCTTGGTGGAAAAGTGATAGGTAAATTGGATTTGTGCAAATTTCTGCCTTAACAGCCTGGTAGCTTGCTTAAATTGGTAGGTGAAGTTCCCAGGCACTCCTGACATACAAATGTTGGTTTATCTAACCCGACCTATGTTGTCTGTCTCTGAGGCAGGTCCAGTTTTGATTTTGGAATTGGTGGTTCATGAAGAAAATCTGTTTAGTGGAATTAGACAATACAGAATCGATATGAAAGAAGATTTTTTTTTTTTCCCTGTTGCTTTGTTTCCACATTACAATGCAATTTATGTAGTGCCCAAGCAAAGTTATTATCCTTCTCTATCGAAGTTTCCCATAGTTCGTGTATGTCAAATTGTTCTGTGGCAGTTGGAGAAGCTGGCTGGTGTGAATACAGTAGTTCCATTATATCCAAACGTTTTTGGGTTAAGCGCATCTGAGAGACCCTCCAAGGATTTTTCAAAGGTTTGTCAGTCTTGCATTTTAACCAAAAAAGAATATTAATTTTAATGCGCCTTTGGTCCATTAATGGAGCAGTGTGTTTAATATATCTTTGAGGAGTATTTTCTTGAAAGGTTGCTAAATGTTTGTGGTGTAGTACTTGATTGCTTTTTTGACTTTGAAGAGTCTTTAACACATGATGCCCTGACAATTGCCTTTATAAAAGCCTTTATACTAAATAGTTACACAAACCAGATTTTAGACACTTTGCAGAAGATAGTGCTTCTCAAATCTATCTCTGAAAGTTGCTGTATGAGGTTACAGTGGTTTTGTTTATCTTGTTTTTTCTTTGTCTCTGACCTATGTACAAGACTGATATGGTGGTACATATTTTACCTTACCAAGCTGGACATAAGTTGTGTGAGGATTTGTTAATTTGTGTCTGCGGGAAAAGAAGCATAATCCTTTGAACCAGGTGTTTAAGAGGTATTTAGATTTTTATTAAATGCTGTCAGATGCGTGTAATAAGCAATTTCATTTGGAAAATGAAATAACATCGTAGCATAGTAAAAAATGTTGCCACTGTACCTGTGCATAATTGAATATGAATTGCCAGCTTGGCAGGAAGAAACAATTTTGAATTGAGCTATTTTGCAACTGAACACATTTACTGTGCTAGATCCCCTGGCCAGCTACATCTGGAGCTTTCATTACTCATAAGCACTTTCCTGCAGTTGTTCCATATTTAATTAAATCAGCTTATAGATATCTTTAAAGAAGTATGAATTCTATTGGTAGCAGTGATTTCAGTGGGTACTTGCAACCATGTATGATTTTTGCAGCTGTTCAGCACCCTTTGCACAAGCTTTATTCATTCAGCAAAACTCAAGCATCGAAAGCACGGAAGAATTGAGCTGCCTTCTGAGAACAGGTTGATTTTTCTGTAAGGGTCTTTAGCTTTGAAAAGTAAGCAACAGCTTTTTGTGAAAATACCATGAGGATGCTGCTTAGTTTCAGGCTTTTTTAATGCAGCCTGCTTGTGATGATGGAAGGGGCTTGTTGGTGGAATGTTGTGTTGGGAGCCCAAAGGGAAGAAGAAGGAATGCAAATCCCTGCTTCAGGGCTGCTGGTGATGAGAGGGATGTGACAGCAGAGCATCTGCTGTGGTGTTAGCTCACGCCCAGTGTTGCACTGAGAGGCAGTTGTTCATCGCAGGGATGTGCTCGCATTACCCAGCTGTGGCCTCTGCCTTGGAATTAGGCGTTGAAGGCAGTGTCTGTGGGCATGTAATGCTCTTCCGTGCCTCGTGACACCATTGGATTTTTGTTACTGCCTGTTTTACCATAAAGCTAAAATTCCAGTGCATTGTTGCAGTGTCAGTTGAGTGAAATGTAGCTCTTGCCTGCTGGTGTGGGATCAAAGCATTTCTTTAGTCTGAAATTTTGTATATTCATTTTAAAGAAATGGCATGTTTCTTTCAGCACGAAGCTGTCAGAGGAACCAAACATAACTATTGATAGCTCAAAATGTTCAGAGCTGTAAAATGAAAAGAAGGTGTCATGTGTTTGGGGACAGTGAGGATTATCTGTTTTAACTCCAAGCAAAAGTTAAGCTAAGGAGGACAGTCCTGGGGATCACTAGTGCTTCTCCTCCTCACTGTCATTTCTGTAGTGGGAAATGTGGTGTTTCTTCTCCTGGGAATATGGAGAATGAGGCTGTGTCCACTGCACCTACATGGGTTGGTCAGCTGCATGTGCTCAAGCAGGTTATATTTCTTCTTGCTTGTTTCTTCTTGTCCTTTCTTTTTGTCCTTGTTCCTTCCTTGTCACTTCCTGGTGGTGCATGCTGAGCTCTGCCAGGTTAAAGATGCAGGAAGCCAAAAGTTGTTATACTGTGTGCCTAAACTCTGTAATACCTGTTGGTTACTGAAACTGGGAAAGGCAACCAGCTGCTACTCTACTCAACGGTAACGGTTATAAAAACTGAACGCAAAGTAGCAGCAATTCCGTAATGCTGGAGAAAACTAGAGGAGTCATACAGGAAGGAAAACGCAGGAAACTTTACTCCACTTTCTCCAAAGTCCATCCATCAAATATTTCCCCCACCTTTTCCAAATGCTTCCCCAAAATAAGAATGGTGCAGAGTTGACCTAGTGTTATCAAGCAGAAGCTTGGTGTTTTTTCAGGTTTGGAAACGAGTTTTCTTTTGAGGAGTCTTTGCCCCTGTAATGTTTAGATTCTGCAGGTGAATTCGCAGCACTGTTTTGCCAGACACAGACACACAGCTGGAGCTACCCTCTGCTGAGCATCAGGGCGTTATCTGTGTGGGAGGTACTTAACAAGTGAGTTTCTGCACGGTGCCCAGGTTTCAGTACAGCACCTGCATTAAAGCGTAGCTTTGCACTGGGGTGGTGGCAAGGTGGGCGTCGAAGGGGAGAGCTTCTGCTTTGGGCAAGGAACTGCGCTACCGCTGGAAGCTCGCTGTAGTTGCTGGGAATTCACTCTACAAAGTTGCATTTAAGCGTAAAATATTCTGTTAAACTCCAGAAAACAAAAGATTTAAAGAAAAAAAAAGAATTATTTCACCCCTAATTTATCCTTTTTGCTTAAATCAGTGAATGTATAGGTTCTATATATGATGATAGAGCCAGATGGTACCTGTTTAAGCATCTTCCCCTTTAAGTAGTTTGTTGATGTAGACATGTGGCCTCAGTAATTTCATCTCTGAATGCAAGAAATGAAGGAAAAAAAGGTTTTCAGAAAAATTTCCAGACCTGAAAGGTGGGAGGGAGCTTAATGTGAACTAATGGTTTACATGTTAAACTTCCGTCCAGTGTGAATCATGCTCTGGAAATTGAGTCCTTAATCGTTTTAGTATACCTGCTGATCTCAGTGAAGCAGCTTAGTTAAGGTACCTTAGGTTGTGAGTAAAATTAATGGCATCGAGCTATTATGTGGCCAAAAATGATATATTTCTTAGAGAATGGGTCCATAGTACTGACTTGACCATTAAGTACAGTTTTGCTTGTTAATGGGAGCTTAATCACGCTGCAGTACAGCTTTAATAACAATTGAAAAGGAGAATGGAGACAACTAATCATTTTGTAATGGGAAAGGGGGGAGAAAATACATCTGCCGCTAGAAACTGCATAACGATTTTTACGAAGTCTTAGCACTTAACAAGGCACATGTTAATAAAACAAACAAATCTTTTCAGTAACAGAGAACTAATGTATGCATTATTTAAGAAGAGTATTAGAACCAGATTAGATTGATGGACTCCTGCAGCAGTTACCTCGTTAAACATCTTCTCCGTGGGGATGTGGGAAGGTATTATATGAAATGGATCTGTGTTAATTGGTTATGCCATCGGAAGTCTTTTTCAGGCCACTGGTGTGTTTTTGTTGTGCTGTTTTTTTATTCTTTAATGTATGATGGGATTTTGCAGATGTTCCCTTTGAAATAGAAGCATTTTCATTTTTTAGCAAGAGAAGACCAGCTGTTGTACAGGAGACATACAAATCCAATTTACTTCTTGTCAGCTATTGCAAAATGGGTACTTTTTGGTCTAAAAGGCCCTCATTACCTGCCACATGTTTCAGCTGTATTGAGAAATGTTTTTCAAAATATTTTTTCCCTTCAGCATTGAAAGTCCATGATATGTGATACAGCATCTTATTAGTGCTTGACGAAGGGACAGGAGTACAATGACAGCATGAAGTGAACTTGATTTGTAGGAACAGTCAAATTATATAACCTCAAGGGTTAATTTTAATCAAGTACTTCCTGATTTTAACAGTGTTAAAATTAGGTCTGTCGCTTCACTGGAGCTTTTACAGTGACTCTAAATGGGATGCAATGTCCTGTATTTTTAGTTCTAATTTAGGCCAGTGAGGTGTCTGATTTGGACAGGTGCAGGAGCATCCCTACACAGATACTTTTATGGTGCATGAGTCCTGGAGTGTGTAACTGCTTGTATTAGTGCATTTTATGAGGAGTAGCACGTTCAAGTATTCCAGTCTGATTTTTAGACTTGGGAACCTTGATGTCTCTTCATTTTTTTTAAGTAGTGGTAGACCTTTGATGCTGTGCCACAGAGTACGTGCTGAACAGGAGAGTGCTCTGTGGGAGCAGGGAAAGTCGGAGTCCTGGTTGCTTTCTCCCATCAGTAATCTCTTGATATCTGAAGCAAAGCGTTTAGAGCCACATAGCTAAAAGCAACATGTAGTTTGGGGGGGTTTCAGTTATTGGCTGTCCACAGTAGTCCTCTTTGGTTTGATAATTGTGTTTTGGTTTTTTTTCCTCCAGAGGACCTGAGCCCTGGCAGGTTCCAACTTTATTTGTCCCTTTCAGGTTTGGTGCTGGTGATTAGGGCTGTCCCCTTTTGAGCACTTAAGCCTGGGCTGAATCTCTCTAACACTGGGGTGCTAAATTCAGGCAGTCTAAGGCCTTCTAATGAATGGAGAGAGCTAAGTGCCTCCAGAAGGCAATTCAGCTCACTTGAGGTCTGAATCTCTGCAAAAGCCTCTTCCTCTGTGCTGAAGAGGGAGAGGGGCCGTGGCAGTGCTGCTCAGATACCTGCCTTGCCATTGTAGGAATCCATTCCTTCACATGCCAGGTCTGGCGTTTCTCTTCCCCAGTCTGCAAAGAGTGCTTCATTGGCTTCCCATCTTTCATGGAAGTGGTGTGGCTTTGAAGGAATCAGTCCTTGTGAAATACTTCGAGATCTTCAGCAAAGACTGGGACCAGCTTGTCAGCTGCCATGCATTGGCATAGCTCCATTAAAGTCAGTACAGACCAGCTGAGGATTCTGGACCCACAAATGTAATTATTGTTATAATAATAGCGTCAAACAAGTAATCATTATTTTTACTCTCTCTTTTCATTTCAAAATGAGAAAATGATTTCCTCTTGGATCAGTGAAAGTAATTTACATTATGCACAATAATGGTCTACATGGAAATATAATTATTATTCATTTGTACGGCACCATCTGGGCACTAGAAGCTTTACAGACACATGTGAGGAAAGGTCCCTGCCTTGAAGAGCTTACAGGCTGAATAGCAAGTATAGCTGTGAGCGCTTACCAAGAGTCACGAGTGTAACTTTTGCAGTACTACCATCAGGGACTTGTTCAGCACAGGACTTCCACAAACTCTTCTTTAGTGATTTCCACTCCCTGATCAGAATTTTTCTGATTGGCACTATACAGCCTAAGGGTAGGATGAGTCAAAGGACTGATTAGCGTAGATGGATCAAGAAAGAAATCAGCAAGAGGCTAATATTATAAATTGACTGCCCAGCTGTTTTCAGGCAGGTAAAGGAGATTTCCAGCCTTCACTTGGAAGCAGAAAATGGTCTCGATGCCTTGTGGACCTGTGCCTCCTATAGAATTACTCCCCAGCTTTACATCAGATACAGGACTGAATGCTTTACTGAGTTTGAGTATGAGCTAGAAGTGAAGAGACCAGGCTTTCTAATTGTGTGCATATAAAAATTGAGCAACATGTAACGCCTGAACTTACATATCGTGTAACCTTGCCGAGTTCATCCTTTTATGTGAAGTACCAAAAGGGCCAGTGCAGGACACTTAAATCCTGTGACTTATTTTTAGAGATGATTAGAGGATTTCTCCAAGGGATGAACTAATTATAGCATGTCTATAATTGTCTTCTTTTTCTATGTGGTAATGAAATTAAATTTCACAATAAGTGAATATCAGTTTAGTAAAGTTAGCTAAAAAAGATTTCACACTAGTGTGAGGTCAGATCTTGAATGCTTCCCACATATATTTTGTTTTCAAGCTACTGCTCTATTGCTGTTCTGTTATATTATTAGAGAGTAAGTGCGACGCTTATTTAAGACAATTCTACAAAGCTGAATGACACTGCAGACTTTAGTTTAACTTGGATTTGGTTGAATGAGTCATGGACACTCATTTTTACTTCATGCTGCAGCCTTTGCTTGCCCTTCAGATGTACTTTTTGGTTCAGTTATGTTGGTGGAGTCTGAGTATTTTTCTTAGAGTTGGTGCTATTCACTGACTTTTCTTAATGGTGAGTTTTGGATTTCATGCTCTCTGAATTTGAGATGTCTTTCACTTTGTTCTTGAAACTCAGCCTGTTTGTAGTTAGCTTTGTTCTTTATAATTGCACTCTTTAATTCAGGAGGACACATGGTTCAGTTAAAACATCTTCTTTAAAAGAAAAAGTGATGGGGGTTGTGGCTGTATTGACCTGAAGTGAAGCATGTTCCCTGAAACTATATCAAGCCTGTGGACCCATACTTGGGAGATGAACAGACAAACCTGAAAAATGACATTTTCATGACAAATTTTTGGTTCTTCAGAAACGTACAACTACATGTCATAGAAGCAAGTAGAGTCCTTGTGTCACGTGTTCTAGCTGTAAACTTAGCAGGATAACAACTAGCTGCCCTTGATGAAGAGCCCCACAGCTGCCAGGGTCATTAGTTATCTTTTTAACTGAGGAACTTTTTCCTCAATCTGGCAGGTACCTGGAGCTGTAATGCTAAGTTGCCATCTGCTAATTATGAAAATCTAAACTGGACTTCTGTGTAGAAATGGAGTGTTACCGGAGATCTGTATTGGGGTCATCTTGAACAAGCACGTGAAGAAAAAATAATCTGTTATCAAACTAATACTACCTGGTAGAAAAAATTACTCTCCCAAAAAATAGCAACTTGTTCCCTGCAGAGGTCCACATTTGGGTAGCTGGAGATAAATCTAGGCACCTAATTATATTGTCTTAGATGCCTACAGGCTCGCTTATGCACTTCAAACTTTATATGGATGCCTGACACAGATGTTTAAATACGCAAATATGGATTCAGGTGGTTACCTTAAGGCGTTGAAGTTCAGCAACTTGGCCTACAGCATGTAAAACTCAAGCAAACAATCAGAAGAGGAGTAAATGTAGTAAACAAAGCTGTTAGTGTGTATACACCAGGAGAATAATAATACTTTGCACAGCTACTGTGCCTCAAATTGCTTAGGTTTTGGCATTCACTTGAATTGAGTTTAGTCACTCAGTTGCATAAATAGAAACTTGGAGGTGCTGTCTGCTAGCAGCGTACATGGAGCGGTACCTCAGCAATGAACTAGCTTTTTGGCAGTCTTACAAGAAAAGATGTGCAAGTCTTCAGCGCAATATTTTGATAAGTCATTGGTTCTTATTAAAATAATAATTATGGTGATAATTATAACTGTAGTTGGCTCTGACTGAGCTGTTAACTGAGTAGGGGGTGGCGGGGGGAGGATTATGAATCTGAATCCTGCTCTTTTAGCTCTGTGCACACAGATGAGGACATTTGTGTCTGTGTTTCTGGCACATCATGTGCCAGTACATGGCAGTGCTGGTGTGCTGTGTGGCGCCCCATGGGAGTGAGGTGGAGATTCCCGCACAGTCTGCCTTACAGGCTGGTCATCATCCCTGTGCTCGTTTCTAATAACAGAGATATGATCAAAAAGGTGATAGTATTTTACAGCAGTGCAGTGATAAAATGGGGCAATAAGCTCATGGTTGTCTGTAGTTAGCACTGTGACGTTTGCTGTGTCCACGACTTCATAGCAAGATTATGTCCTCTTGTTCCCAAAAGCCCAGGTCAGGCCCTGATAATATTGAAACCAAAGGATGGTTTCCATTAACGGGTAGCACTCTAGCTATGATGCTTTCCTGAGCCTTTCTAATCTAATTCAGTATTAAACATTTACACTAGCCAGGCTGCCACTGCATGACCTCCTGTGCTAAGTGACTGCAAGTGATTAATGACTATTTATTAGAAAAAGATGCTCTCAAACCTGCTCATTTTCCAGACAGCGTAAACAGTGATTGCTCCTCCTCACCCCCAAGCCCCACTTATAGAATACGGGATTTTTCTGTTTGGTTTCTTTTGAAGTTGATTTTTCTCACCCCTGGATACCTAAGAAAAGCAAACAGCACTGTGTGAAGCTGAATTGGGCATCTAGAATGTGAGTTTTGGAATGCTTGCTCCCCTTGCTTAGGCTTCAGCAAAAATGCCTTGTGAAATGGGCAGAAGGAGTGTTCAGGTTTTAAATTGCAGGACAAGTTTCTGTATGGGGAAGAACAGAAAGTTAGAGGTTGGCTGTAAAGCTCTGTGGGACCTCCAGGAGCACAACCAGTTTTAAAATTGGATAAATCTAAATGCATGTATCACGATTTCAGAGTACAGGAATTTTCCAGAACTGAATCACATAACGAGTGCTCATTTTGCGAGGTAGTTGACGCAGAGAAAGAACAAGGTTTATTGGGCATTTTGGGTAGGTTCACGTAGCCCAGGGCTTTGGTTCTGCAGTTGTTGTGGGATCCATGGGTTTATGCACATATTCCACACAGTAGAATTTAACCCAAAGGTATTTTATGTGAAAGTTAGGTTATAGGGTTTGTTTGCCTTTATACAGGCAAATATATAAGTAAAAAGTGCTTTACTAGAGTTCAGACAAGCTTGATACAGTTACTTAAGGCTGCTTGGTTTTTGTCCATTTTAGTACCATCGCCAGTCTGTCGGACTGAAGAGAGATCTCATGTTGTCAGAATGTTACCAACAAGGTATTTCATTCTGTAATTTAAGTCCTTCAGGGGATTTTCACTTTCTAGTTGCACTGATGTAAATTTGTGGTAATTCTGATATCAAGGACTCATGAATGAATGTAATTGCAGAGGAAAATAAGGATCTCACAGGTCAAATGGTTCTTCAAGGACTCTGTATTTGGACAAAGTGGACATACCAACAACTGATGGAGCATTTTGTTGCTTTTAGAGTGTCATTGTAGTTTTGTAATGAGTGTTCAACAGTCATGTACTATGCCCTAGATGCTTTCTGTTTGTGGAGTGTGTGGAAGGCATAAGTGAAAGGAAGCCCTTGAATTTCATACTGACCTGGATTCAACTTCTGGGTTGTGTTTCCAGTTTAGTTACCAGACCTAGCCAGGCTTTGATCTAAAGTCTGCGACCTAAACAAACTTCTTCAGCGCCTTGAAGCCATTTGTAGTCAGTGAGCAAGGTGCTATTTGTTTTGCTTGATAATAGATGTTTGTATTTTGTTGTTAGCTTTAATATAGTCTTCTGTATTAACTTCTTCCTCCTTCTTGAGCAATTCACTCCTGTTTCTGGAGGTTTTCCCAGTGGTTGCAGAGGCTGGTTCAAGCTCTAGTTTGAAATTGTTGGGAGTTATGGCATTGACTTCAGCAGTAGCTCAGCTTGGGACTGTTGGTAACACAGCTGCTTAGGAGGGCGATTGGTGTAATCGGAAGGGAAAGTACTTCAGGTCTCTATTAGACACTTGGTAAATAGTAACTGTTACAGAACGTTGTTTCTCTTTGAATAAATTGGTGTGGTTTTGTTTTCCTCGCTTGCTGTCATTGGTAAGCAGTTTTCTGCCTAACTTGTAGTTGTCCAGTTTGAAAGACTGTTTCCTGTTTGCTTAAAATAAACGCTTCTGCAGCATTTGCCTGTTTTACGCTGTCTGCAGACAGCAAAATGTATCCTCAAATGTTGCTATGGTTAGGATGGTAGTTTCTTAGTGACATAGAGATGCTATAGGAGTTTGAATCATCTCTTTAGTAGAGAGTTGGTGGTTTGGTGGTTTTTAGGTTTCCCTGTTTACTAGGGTAAAATGTATTCAGGGCTTGATTTTGCAATTCTTGCGAACAGAGGCATGCATACATACCTGTATTCCATAGTGGTCAAGTATTTGTGACTCTCAGTGCCAATAAAGAAAAGCAAGAATTGTCTATTTGGGTGATTTGGCCAGGATTTTCCAGACTGACTGTTGCTTTGAGATATTTTGCTTTGCAGTATCTAGTTTAAATGAGCCTAGGGCTTGGCAAGTCAACACTTTGTCAAGTTTGTGGTCTTTTAGTAGCCAGTCACTTTTGAAAATCTTCACATTTAGTGTTAGTTCAGACTGATCATTATCCTCTGTAAGCATGATGTGTGAGAGTTTGTTGTACAGGACTAATTTTGAGACACCTTTGCCAACTACATTTCACCTTTTTCAGGTACTCACATGTTTGCTATAGAATGAAGACATAGGTGTGCAAGAGCTCACGTAATACAGTGCACTGAAAATAACCTGTAGTTCTTCAGAGCCACTGAGTGGCTTCAGTAGGAGCTGGAGTGCAGACTGGGATGTAAAATGAGGCAAGAATAGTCTTACGAATATGATTGTGTTAGGGTTTTTTATGTAGCTTTTGTATATTCATTTAAGTTAATAAACTGAAAAGGGTCTTAAAGATTGTTCTGTTGTCCTAAACTGTTCCATGATGATAACAAAAAGAAAAAAGTATTTGATTGCAACACTTCAAGTGGATTTTATAAATACTGGTTTTGTAAAACCTAAAACTGATATAAGTCTGATACGATTATTTCTGTTAAGTGGTAACTTAAAAGAATGTTATATATTATTTTGATTTTAACTTTTCATTCCTGTTCTGTGTTCTGAATGGAGATTACCCACGACAGGAGAGATTGAGGGGGCTGGACAGGTACAACTTGAGTTCCTGCATGTTTCTGTTGGCAGTGGTGGAATTATTTATCAATCACTGTCCGTTTTTAGGAGTGCTGAAACTTATAATTTGGGATTTAATTTTTTTTTTTTTCTAAAGCCATTAGTATTCTGCTGGCCTTATTGGGTCTCTTTCTAAGTTGTGCAATGTTAATGATTTCATCCCATGCTGAATTACTAAAGATGCTCATGCAGGAGGACCGCATTCTGAGTTTTGCATAATGCTTGATGCATGGAAATATTATGTTAGTGGAAGGTGTGTTAAATCCATCTGCATTTTATTATGCTTTACCTCTGTCAGCTTTTTAAGGAGTCATATGCTTCAGTAAGTATTTACTGGTGGACTTCTTTGGACTAGCTTTGAAAGGAACGGGTGGGGTTTCTGAGTGGGTTTAAAATGCCTGCTTTGTATTCAAGTGGATTACCTGTGTTAGAACTTAATTTAAATGTATTGATCCCTGCTTAACAAGATATCCAAATTACTGGGTACATGGTGGTCTGCCTGGGGATCAGCCAGCGTTAGGTTAAACCGCAAACGTTTATGTTGAAGGACTGTGTTGTATTCAGATCAGCTTGTACAGAGTGTCAGCTTTAACGGTTGTTTAATGGTGTTTTTAATGGTTGGACTTGATAATCTTAAGGGTCTTTTCCAACCTAAATAATTCTACAAGTCTAACTTTGATGAAAAATAAAACAAAACCTCAGGATCTAGAAGAAAGGTGCTGTGTCTAAAGCTGTGTGGCAGCAACTGGGTGTAGATTCAACTCCTAGCTTTACAGGATACTGCTTGTGTGGCCTTCTCATGGAGGAGGAAAATACAGGGCTGGCTGTCTCTGCTTCCCATTAGTCAAACAGAAGGACTAAGTCACTGGATAGTGGGCCTGGTTTGTGTGTACCGCTTCCTGGCAGACTACAAGCACACGTATTGAAGCTGCACTGAGAGGTGACATTTGCCAAACATCCTTGTCTGAATTTTTTTTTTGGGAAGGCAACTACCCTGGATAGACCGGTCAACCAAAGGAATTTGAGGGTTTAAGGGGTATTCATAACCTGACAAGTGACTCACTTGGGAATACAGAAGGGAAAGGTGTATTTGAAGAAAAGCGTAAGATGTTTTTTTGCCACAGTATCTGTTGGGGATTACTCTAAGGAGACCATGTAGATGTACTTTGCTGTGACAAATTCCTATTCCAATACCAGCAAAAAGTGGCTGTTTTATACAGCTTCTGTGTGTTAGGCGTGTGCCTGCTGTAACCCCATGCAGTCTCCCAGAAGCAGACAAGTTCTTCCCCTTGTTTCTGTTTCAGAGTCTTGAATTTGTTTGAGCCAAAAATAAAGATGACTGTTGACGAAACAGTTGCCAGCCCCTTAGCGCACCCAGGTGCATTGTTCTGGCATCTTTCCTGCCACAAGAGAAGAGACCCTCCTGCTCTGGTTTGGTGGGATGGATGGTCCAGGTCTGGACAGTGATGGTAGCCACTTGCCAGTTAGATTTTGTTACTAGTGCTATGGGCTGAGGTTGTGCCCAGCTCGCGTCACATCAGCTGTTTCTGTTTCAGAGCAGTTTGCAGGAGGGAACCCATTTTATTTGCTTTCTGCTACGTCTGTAATCAGGATAATTTTTCCATGAGCTGCACACATCTGTGGCTTAAAACCTGTGCTCAGCCTGGAGGTAGTCACTGGAAGGTGACATTTCCCACAGCCTGGCATTCAGTTGCCAGTAGCGGAAGCTTGTACTGCTTCACTCTTGTGCATTTTATTTTTAAGGTTTCAACACTGATGTTTATGAAGTCCTTTTGTTTGCACATACAAACATAAATATGAGTATCTTCTGAACATACTTGATGTATTGCAAGCCTAATATTGTAGGATTATGAATCTCCTTAAGTAGTCCTTTTGTGTGTGTATGAAGGGGAAAAAACCCCACAGACCCAAAAACCTTTGGCCATTCCAGCTGCTGAGTCATGAGCACGAAGTCTTTGAGAAGAAGCTTTTCTGTTATCCCTACTGCTCTAAAGCTAGCTGAATAAACAAATGAACACAGATGTTTCCTCGCTGGTAATATAGTTCATAAGACTACACCACTAAAGGCATTACTCAGCTGCAACTCAGACTTCTGTGTGCACAAATCTGTTGACCAAACAAATCAGTCGTACTGAAGAAAACTTCCTGCAAAGTTGAACAGGCTTGCTGAGTTATAGTTTTTGTCTTAGCAGTTTATTAACCACTTAATGAATTACCCAGATGTGTTTAAATTAGCCAAAACACTGTTTTCTTACCACAGGGAAATGCTCTGAGGACACTGTGATGCGCTGCTGAGGTTGTGCCCCGTTCCTGGAGGAATGGGCTGAACTGTGTGAACAGGCATTTGCCTGCAGTTCTGGGGAGCAGCTATTTGGCTCATCCTCAAGTGAAAACAAAATCAAAATCAGTGCTGTACAGAAACCGTTTACAGGTGTTTTAATTCCAGCTAACCTCTGGTTATGCCAATTTTAACAATTTTGTAAGAAAATTTCTTCACACAATGAAAAAGGAACACCTATGAATTGGTTGCAGTCTGTATTTAGTAATAAAGCAAGCCTGTGCTGCTACACTGATCAACCTGCCTCCCTGCCTATTCTTTTTCCAATTATTTTCCTTGTTTAGGCAGTTTTTTGTGAGATTAAGATCTTCAGGTTTATAGAACAGTTTGATGTAGGTGGGACGGGAAAGCCAGAAACAATGCCCAATGCTTCGGTGAACTTGAGCCACAGCAGTGGATGTGCCCTGGGAGCAGAGGGTGCTTCCAAGATGCCCTGATCTTAGATAGATGAGGTCATGGTTTGTATAGTAGAGCAGGTGTATGTTAAGGCTTTAAGGCAAACATGAAAAATCTGACCACTTACACCCTGCTTGTCACTATAGGATCTGCTACTGTGTTTAAAAAATAAATATTAAAAAGAAAGACTACTTTCTCGGCATGTGTGTGCAAGGACTTATGTTTTAATAATTATTTCAGACTGTATTTCAGGGATTTTAGTGGTATCGGTTGCTATTGTAAGGAAGATAACTTTAGTCACCTAGCTCATGAATTGTTAGAAACAACCCGTGTGGGATGATATTATCTCACAGCTGCTGATTTCTGTTACTACTCCATTAACTCCTGACTCTTCTTGGTAACTCTGTTGTTGCTCTTATCCCCAACTCCCTTTTCATTGAAAACTTACTCCTTTAATCCCACATGAGGCTGAGTTTGCTGTTGCTGCTGTTGCTGTTAGCCCAAGGCAGTGACACATGGAAGCATTCAGCTGCGTGTTCAATTGCTGCACTGTGGCACGGCTGCTTCCTAGGGCCCACATATGGGACCAATTGTACGAGGCTGGCCAGCACTTTGCTGGAGTTGTATCAGAAATGCTGGAGGCTTGAACTTCAACCACTCATCCCACACAACACGTCTGATTCACCTGCGGGACAGCTCATCACTGGCGCAGAGATGAACTTTCTGTTTGGATTCTCCCTCAGTGCACCATGGAAACTTGGTTTCATGTTCATGTCTGTGGTCCCTCTCTGCTGGCACCTTTTTTCTTTCTAAAGATCAGATTTTCCTGCTCACCCTTTCATTTTTTATTCTCACTGATGTGCATCTCTACTTCTGTTCCTCCCTCCCTTTTCTGAACAAAGAACATTTCTTGTTTCTAAGCATTTGAGTAACACAGTTTTGTTCCCTTTTTTGCAGAGATAGACCAACTTTGATCAGTAGAGAAAGCAAATGGTTGTAGAAATTCACAATGTGCACTTCTAGCATACTCTATATAGAGTGCCTTTGTAGCTGGTACTTAGCATATTGCCTCCAGAAAGCACGTTTCTGGCATGTAGCTTTTTATTTGTGCAGCCACAGACCTTGGCAAATGCTTCACATTTGATAGGAACCCACAGTCCTTTTAGATATTGAATAGTATAAATAAGGATTTATCAACATGGGAAAGTGATGGCAAAATAAGTGAAGGTGTGAGTTTAAACCTTGGTAGGTTACATGATACTACGTCCCCATGTGGGCATTTTGATTCCATATGTAGGGCGCTGTTCTGTGCGTTTGCTTGATCCCCTCCCACAGCTGGTGAAGCTCAGCTCAAAGGTGCTTTTACCGTGGTTGAAAGCCACCACATAGGAAGCAGGTGAGGATTAGTTACTCTGGGCTATTGACTCAAGTTCTGAGTGTATGGCTTGTTTCAAAACACTAATATTTTTGATCATTTATTCTTTATATAAATAAAGCGAAGAACAATTAAAAGGAGTGTTTTATCTCCAAACAAGTTGCTATTTTTAAGCATGTTCTTCAAGAGTAATTTTAAACTAGTATTTACAATAAGTTATGTTATCCTTGAGAGAAACTGCATGGTTTTTACTCTTAAAAAAAAAAAAAGTAATTTTTCTATCCATCTACTGTGTCACTGTAGTTTCCTCTTCGGCTGACAGCTGAAGGGGTCAGAGGTGATAGGAACCAACACAAACTAGTACTGGGAGACACTTCATGGTTTATGTTGCATTAGCATGGAGTTATTTTGCTAGCTACATCTGTAATGCAGCCTTTGCTTACTTTGGCTGATTTGTAATGTCTGACTCCTCATTTGCGTCCTGTTTTGCATTGATGGCATTTTTGTGCCATGGCTGACACTTCTGTGCAGAAAGTCAGTGCAAATCCTGTGCCAGACTTGTTCAAAGGTCCTTGTCAAACCAAGTCATGGGGTAAAAGCAGAGCAAATAGTGCAAAGGAATTTGTCATAGTTTTCCTCTTCAAGGTGAATTTTTATCCTCAAGTAGAAAGTACATTGGAAAATCTGCTCTGAAGTCACTGTAAGTAGAAGTAAAAATGTGAATAATGGGAGGGCACTCACATCTTTTATGGTCAGTTAGAAAAATTAGCTTTGATAATAATGGTGGCTGGAGGAGAATGTGTTGAAGTAGCTGTCACTGAAGTTTTGGGGTCCTTAGTAATGTGCTTTAGGATATAGCTGCTGAGTTCATATTCTTTTACTCAATCCAAAGGCCAGCTGAGAAGGGATGAGCATGCTTCTGAGGCTGTGAAAAGTCCAGAGTGAACTTTCTGAAGCAGCAGGATAAAACACACAATTTTTTTTTTTTCCCCTGGTTCCCTGGAAATTGCTTTTTTCACATGTGTATGTTCTTCATGATACCGGCTGCTTTGAGAAGCATCTTTCTGTGTTTCTTTTCAATACTAGTAATAGGAAAAGGCTGGTAGTTACTCATATGGACATTAAAAGAGCCAATAGAAACACATATTTCTTATATTTTGTAAATAGTGTTGTAAAATAAATTTTAGCTTTGGGTGGGTGTGCATCTTTGAGAAGAGCACTACGGTTTGTGCCCTACAAGGGTGGCATAATATAGTATGGTATAATGGGAAAGTTCCAAGTGGTATTTGAAATAGCATATATGTTATTAACAGTAAAAACAATTAGATGTGGAAGCAATTCCTTAGGAAGATGGTGAATTTTCTGATGTTGAAGTCTCTTAAATGAAGACTGGAGGCTCTAGCTAGCCTTAGCAGAACATGCCTGTGCATGTGGTGTGTTGGAAGGTCAGAGGGGAGACGGAGGCAGTGGAGTCCAGGCTTTAGATGAAATACAGTCCTTGGTTACATCTGTGTGTTGTCCACGTCACTCTGCAGGGCCTCTACCTGGTGCTAACTGTTGGCTAGGCTCAAGGGCACCATGCTACTGGAAGTTTCTACCTTTTCAAGATCACTTAGAGTTAAATTAAAATGAGAATTTCCACTGTCCTTTAATATGTAGTGTCCAGTGTGAATTCTTAACTCCTCTGAAGCTGATGGAAAAATTCCCAATTACTTTGGGGGAGTTAACATTTCACCTTAAGGGTTGTTTGCTCCCGCTTTTGTCCTTTGAGTTATAAACTCATGACACTGCTGTTAAAACCTGAAATATTTAGTAGTGATTGGCAGTGACTGACTGCAGTCAGAGTCACCTGGGGCATTTCACATATTTGACATTTGTTTTCTAAGCTCAGGTTGATGTTTCCTTTAACATTTCTTACTCAAAATCAAGTTCAGTTTTGATTCACACTGCCAAAGAGGCATTATGAATTCCACCCTTATCTAAAGAGTGTGCCATGAAGTGACATTTATACGATGGCAGATGCATGGACATCCTGAGCTAATGTTTAGGGTTTTTTGCCAATGCAAAGCATTTATGGATTTTTCTCCCTGCTTATGAAATGCACTTGCCCCAAATATGGCATAAGCAAATACATCTAGAATAAATGTTTTTCCCTATGCTCCATTTATCAACAAACCAGCCAACCTTACTTGAATATGCATGCGTACATATATGCTTATACATACTTACATATCTGTTCATAGGCACACATTGCCCATAGCCTGTTCAGAAGCCTGGGGGAGGAGATTTCTTGCAGTGTGAAAGTCAGAGATCAAAGGGTTAATGCTCTCCCTGAAAGGCAGTAGGGTGTCAGCCCATCCCAGTTATTTAAAAAGATGGATGCAGGACTTTTGTGCTGCATGAAGCAGCTTTAGACTCGCAGTGAATATTGTGTTTTGTTGCATAGAGGAAGACAAGGACACAGCATCTGTGGAGAGTGAGTCTTGAGGAAAAAGAACTTCAACAGATAACAATGTGACATTTGTATTCATACATGGTTTGGGTATTTGGAGAGTATAGGTGTTGTGCAGAGTTGTGCTGCTGTGACAAACTAGCTTTTTTGATTCTTAACAAAATTGTTGCTATTAGTCTTTTGCAGCACATCCAAAAGCTCTTGTCACATTTGATTTCAGGTTAAAGCTGTGCAAAGCTTTCAGGTTTTTTTAAAGGAACATACTTAAATTTTTCTACTCTTTGAGATGAGAAGTGGTGTCTGACTGCTACTTTTTTTCTTTCTTGTAACTTCTTGGTGATTGTAACAAAAACTGCCAACTAAATTTTGTTTGCAACATGACAAAGTACATCCTTGGCACAAATTCTATATAGCTGGAACAGAAAGCACAATAAATGAAAGATTTGGAACAGAATGTAGCCTGTCTTTATCTAAAACAAATGTTGATAATCTGGTGACCTTTTTAACAGCATAGAAGTGTGATATCTTGTTATTTGTTTGCAGTCTCCTTGGTTATTGAGGTTGTCAGTAGGATCCTATCCCATCTCCTGCCAATTTCTGTGTTTCCCCCCCCAGTGTTTATGTATGTGTCATCAGGAGTTTGGAGCATAAGCAGTTCAGTTTCTGCAAAGGAGAATGAAGTCTTGCTAATCTGCTAGAAGTTATCAACAAAATAGATGATAAAGAGGTGAAGAATTATGAGTCTGCAGTGTAGTAATGAGCAATTCCATTCTGGAGCCGTTGACAGGACACTGCTAGAGAAAGTTAAGTTGTCAGGAAGTGAGGAGCAGCATCCTGCCATGATTAGGTGTTGCCTGAAAGATTATAAATAAATATTAAAAGTAAATTATCCATTTTTGTTATTGCAAAACATATGTTGAGGGTTTTCTCTGAGGTCCAAAAACTTAGAATAAGTTTGGTAGCACTAGTGAGAGAGGGACTGAGCACACCTTGGTCCTTCTAACAACTACTCTATCCTCATGTGCATGAGCCCACTCCAGAGAAACAGTGTACCTTTAAGCATCCTACCATTAAAAATAGATACCCCACTGCTGCTTGTGGCTTGCTGGCCACCTGGGCAGCTGCACATCCAGCAACTTAGCCTGAATCAGTGGCTTCCTGCTGCTGGGAGACAAGCAGAGGTATGAGAGAGGGAGGGTGAGGGGAAATCCAGGGTGGAAAGGATGTCTGTTGTAGCGAGTCTGGTAGTTTTATTCATATATGCTCCTGAAAAACCTGTGGATATACTGACTTTTAATTATCTGTAGGGACTCAAGGGGAGGCTCTTGCTCCTCTCCCTCTTTCTCTGGGTCTTGGACCTTGGGTACCTGTCCCATGCCAGCCATGTTCCCCAGCCCACACCCAGAACCAGTGGCTTGCCAGCGTGCCACCCTCCTGATCCATTTGTTGAATGCAGTGGATTGTTAGGTATCTGCTTAAAATCCAAGTTTAAATCTAGGATTGTAGAAGGACAGGAGGAGAGGAAAACAGGTTTGACTTTCAGTTTATGCTTTGTGTTCTTGCACAGCAAAACCCCAGAATGCCAAACAGAAAAACAGTCTCATTCCTTGTTGGGGCTACTTCTGACCTCTGCTTCGAAGGTGTCTAAGTGGAGTTGTTCCTTTTTTCCTAAAGAGTGATTCTTCTAATACAGACCAGCAATTCTGTGCATCACCAAGCTGTATTAAAGGGCTCTTTGTCAAAGAAATAACTGATCTTCCTTTCTTGGCTTCTTTTCCCTGTACATATGAGTTTTGCTTCTCAGTACCAGACGGGGCATGTTGTCATGAAGAAGAGACTGAGTATCCTCTTTGTAAAGAGTGCTTGAAACATGTCATGGTTGAGGATACGTGGTATACTGCAGAATTTGGTAACCTCAGCTGAGGTAATGACTAGTCAGAAGTACCACCTCGCATGTAGGGATGCGATGCCAGTTAAAACCACACAGGAACTGATGCACAAAGTAACTCTTGTTTATTTTTCATGTGCGTCTATTTCCAGTTGCCTGTTGCATCTTTCTAGCTTGAAAAAATTGAAAGGGCATATATGATAGAAAGGGCCTCAGACACTTCTCCTAGAAAGTAAAATGTGCTTGCAGTTAGACAGGCATGTTATTTTATGCCCCAAATTAAGTCCTGTAGTAACCTTGGAGAAATACAAGATGACATAGAAAGTGAGGTGCTGACCTTGTTAATTTATCTTTGACATCTGGCAGTTTTTCAGAAGCTATCACTGTATGCATTATTTATTCACTATTTTAATAGTTCTTACTGTCTTCTATAGAGTTTTAAACCATATTTAAAATGTTGTATTTTAAGGTAAGATTATATATGGAATCAATCACTATTCATGATAAAGCAGCCAAAGATGGATAAATAATACTATGAGAAGTTTCTAGTTTTATATTATTATATGAAATTAATTCATAGCCTGAATTATTTTTTGATAACTAAAGCATTGGTAATTTACTAAACCCTGAATTTGTTGAGTTCTATCAATAATTTCAAATTAATGTTACAAGTTGCAGTTCAGGCTTTCTAGTGAAGTTGTCCAGTACCTCTGCAGTAACTTCACCTTGGTTAAATTAAATATAGAGTGATCTTTGCGCTTGATTCCTGTAGAGAAGTGAACTTTACACTTAAGCCTTTTGAGGAAGACTATGTACCGATGACTTCTATTCTGCACAGTGCAGGACTAGCTTCTCTCATTGTCCTGTTCACCTCCTGAGTTCAGAGGATATTACACTTTATTACTGGGAGTGGGAGAAAGGATCAGGCGATGCTGGGAAGACCTCTTGACTCTGCATGGGTAATACTGGATACAGGGGGACAGGAGTTTTAAGTTTTGCTCTTGCTGACCTTTTTCTGTGGCCTTCACTGGCCTCTGTGCCTCTGTTTCTTTCTGCATTTAGTCTTTTGTCTCTGTGGATCTTGCAAGTTTTCTTTGAAGCAGGAATGTTATTTTACTATATGTTCAGCACAGAGGCCCCACTCACAGTGGGGGTATTCAGGGGCTTTTGTGTTACATGTAATGATCGTCCTTATTGTGAAAAAGACAAAGTAAACAAACCAAGAGGGGAGAGTATATGTGTTTCTGATTTGAAGTCAGATTTGTACCTAAATATCTGTTCAACTTTAGGAAACTGAAGTGTGTTACAAAAGAAATGCTTAGCTGTAGCTTTCCTTATGTTTCAGTAATTTTTTCCCCTCTTCCTCCCTGCATCTAAGTTGTCCAGCAAAATGCCTCTTCCAAACCACTACTTCGCTATTGTAATATGTGTCGTCGGTCCTAGGATCAGAAGCAAACTGTTTTCTTCAAACTTTTGGGGGTTTTTTGTACCTCAACTGCAAGACTCTTTGAACTTTATTGTTGTCTCCTGAAGTTGTGCTTTGTGTGTTTTACCTTTCTTTTCTTCTATCAGATTATCTTCAGAGCTCTATGTCATCCTATTTGTATCCATCTTTATAGGAGTATTCTATGATAACACTGTTTACTAGGAATTTTGATTGATCTCGCACTTCTTGTCTCCCAGCAGATTGATTTACAGACACTGACTGGTGCATGTTGCCAGAAATGCAGAGTCATGTTAGAAACTGTGCAGCATTTTGTTGCCTAACTACCATAGTTATACCAATCCTTGAACTGCAGGGATGGTAAACCTTTTAAAAACTGAATTGTGTCTCATAGAGGCCTATTACTCTGTGAGAAAATAACTTCTTTGTAACATTTTCTGCTAAGATGTTCTTCCTTTAGCTTTCTGATTATTCATCAGTTTGTCAAACTCTTCCTATTGCCATTTATCCTTTTGTTTTAAATACTCATAAGTTTTGATGCATTTGCCAAATTTCCTAGTCTGGAAGAGAACAAGTTTGGGAGCTCTGAAACAGTTGCTACAATACCAACCCCTGAGAAATGCTGTGGCTTTGAATACTAATTCAAAGAAAAATTGGTTGGGAACATTATTTTTCTGTTAAATGCTGTTACATAAAATTCTCAGGGATCTCACATAAACGTTTAATTCCTACAAACAAAGCCCCGAGCAGATGTTTTATCTAACTTATTCGAAGTTAAAAAAAGAATTAGTGCTCTCTTTGGAGTGAACCTGCAGGAGTTTGGAAAGTCGTTCTGTTAATGTGATTGATTTTTACTTCAGGGATAAATCTTTCCTTCAACACCCAAGTGCAAAGGTTCACATGCCTGCATGGAATAGCTAAGCATGTGCATGATTTTGAAGTATTCAGGAGGCAAAGGAACAGAGTGTTTCCAAACAAAAATGCCTGTTCTGTTTCTCTGGAGAGCAAGAGGCCTAGTGCAGACTCTGTCAGGGAGAAACTTCTGGTAGGCTTTATTTCAAGATTATGTCAGATGAGTTTCCATGGACAGAAGTGCGCAACTCTTACTCCTCTGGGGACACCTGATGCGGTGGCTTGCTCTGCATTTGGCCAGGTTTTTGCAGGCGCTGCTTAGGATGTGATGCTTCAATCATCTTGTAAAATCACAATAATAAATATTGGCCCATTCACTGTGTCTCAGAAAAACCCCAGCACTGTCAAAATTGTATCGTTACAAAGCCCAGTGGTGTAGAAGAGCTGTGGAGAGCCCATCAGTATTCCACCCGCATGGGGCTGCCTTGGACAGACCATGCTAATGGGCTCTGAATGAGCCCAACTGCCAGCTGCTGTTGGATGGCACAGGGCTGCAAATGCCACTACTTGTGAGTTACAGCAGCGAGTGCCTAATATCACGCTCGATCGGGGTCAGGAGACAGCTTAACGTGACATCAATCAGCAGCAGCTATGTGGGGATGGCCGCTGAGGCAGGGTGGCATTCGCAGAGCACGTGCTGCAGGGAAAAAGGGGCGTCTCTGCTGTGCTTCTGTGGGAGCGAACAGAAGCTTTAGAAAATAAATAAATTTGCTTTTTTTCTGCCAAAATATTCTAGGCGTGGCTGACAGGGAAAAAATAAATTAACTGGGCTTTGATAATTACGTGGTTAGCCTCAGTCTCCATCTGTATCTTTGTATTTACAGAGCATCTTAGAAGTTTTGCTAGTCTCATCCGAGGTAAACACGTCATGCATCCTGCACACCTGCAGGTTTTATTTATACACTCCTGCACGTGTACTCTGAATATTGCACAGAGTTTCTCTGTTAGAGTAATTAGTTATGGGCTATCATTGTGTCGGTATTGATTTCTCAGTTGCAGCAGCCTTGTATGTAAGGTGATGGTGCGAAGCCCCAAACTGGGATGTAGTACTCTTGCTCCTTGCTGTGTTGGTTGGAAATACTTCCAACACGGCTTACCTGCTTAAGATCTCTATTTCACAGCCTTCCATGCTGCTACTTAGGTAACAATAAGATGAGCTCTTAAATGTGAGTGGATGACAAAGCAGGAGTTTTATTGGGTGTAGGGGAGCTGTTCTGCTCTGGAACATTGCTGTTTCACCTGCCTGTTGAGAAAAGGATGGTTTTCACATACAGTTTTTCACTGCAAATCTAATTCATGCATGGCTGAAATTGTGCAAAGGGATTGTAAATGTTGTGCAGAGGATTCCCCGAAGAAGTTTATGACAAACAAAGCAGAGCAATATAGGTTATTGGATGTTCATGTTCATTATGTGTTTGTAGGTGTCTTTTTTTAAAAGGGAAATGTAGAGATGTCATACAACTGCAGATTTTGAAATTCTAATCCTTTGGATAAGGTAGCAGGGGTATCTTTAATGAAAACTACATTGGAAACAGCTAGGACTACATGTTTCCTAGTGCTTGAAATGATTGATGGAAGGAGACGAGCTGAAAAGCAAACAGCAGAGGATTATGTTTCAGGGCAGAGCTTAAGCTTTTGGGAAGAGGAAGATTTTATTTTTGCTGAAGTGCTTGTCATGGAGATGATGTTAGTGTTCAGTACTTTGCTACACTCTGCCAGCCCCTGCAAAACAGGTAGATGCTCAAGATGAGCTCACATCTGTACTTCCTCAAAATCTTTCTCAGCTTCCCACTGTTAAACTTCCTATGGCTTTCTTATAACTCTACTCCTTTCTCTATTTTCCTAATTGCTGCCTGGATGTTATTACTGTTTCTCATCCGCTAATCGCTCTTTTTTTTTTTTCTTTTTTTCTTTCCCCTCCCCTGTAAATCCTAGCAGCAAGTGTGCTGTACGCTCGCTGCTGTAGCGCTTCCTGTTTAGGGTTTGTGCAAGGAGCCTCTGCCCAACTTCTGCTGGGTGCTCATAGCAACCCGCCACCGAGGCACAGCCATGGCTGAGCCAGTTCCTGTTTTCTCTTAGTGCTGCATGGTGGCCACAAAATGGCACGGCTGTGGAGCCACTGAGCGCTGGCACGTTTGTTCTTTGGTTGCTGGGGGGAAGCTTGGACCAGCAGCAGCACACAAAGTTAGGACTGTTAAGAGATAACATGTCAGGCAAGTTACTGTCATGGGCCCCTGGTAAGGTGACTCTCAAAAGCATTGCTTCTGCCTTCTGGAGGGACAAAGTTTTCTACGGGGAAGTTTCCTAATGGTTGTTGGCAAATAGAGTGAATTCTTGAAACCAGTAATTCTTGCATAAAGTAACTTCCTGTATTTTCAAAGGTAATAAAATCAGCCTTAATCTATGTCTCAGATCGTGTCTTCTGTAAGGAATCTCACAGATAGACTAGATAGTCAGTGTAGAAGATTTGGCTATTTATTTATTTATAACAGAACAGTTGACATTGGAAAATGCTTTCACTGGGCATAACACATGTTTGAATACTCAATGTACGATTTTAAATAACTGGAGACCAGAAGAGGCACTACTGCATTGCAACCCCCCTAGCCTTGTTGTTGGCTATCATTCTACCCCAGTAGTTACAAATACAGTCTGAATATACAGTATCTAGTAATAACTGTGTGTGAATAATGTGTACATTAGATTGACAGAGTAGAATTTTTTTATGTCCTTAACGTGAAAAACATAGAAAACATTTAAGAAATTTTATCTAGCATTTTCATAGAATTAAATTTAAAATTTTCAACTTCTGTTTCATATTAGGAATGAAAGTTAACGTCAAAGCATCAGACTTGGTTTGTGCTAGAAGATCTATTTTCTGTCCATGTTTGCAAACAATAGTTGAGCAGATACATACTTCAGCTCTAACAGTAGCATCTGGAGTTTTGTTTTATTATTTCACTGTGTGAAAAGGCATAAGACAATGTCTGTGTTTTTACCAAATGGAAAGAATTTCATCAGGAAACGTCTCCACTCCAAATATGTTCAGGTTTTCTTTACTGCAATCAATACGGTTATTCATGGATTTCTGCTCCCAGCTCACTCGTGGCTATATTTAACACATGTCATTGTACTAGGCTACATCGTTTTAAGAACGCTTTTTATTGTTGTACAGATGTGTGTTGCAATGAGGCCAGTGTTGTATACAGCCAGCGCACCGTATAAATCTGTCTCGTACTCCTGTAAACATGAGCAGGGTTGCTGTGTGTCTTGGGTTTTGCTGATGGTTGATGTCTGTTTTAAATTCCTGTAGTGGCTGAAGCCAGCTCAGCAGATCATCCTTCGTGTACATTCAGCAACCTCACAGCTTTGCATAAATAATTGCTTAGATGATCTGCATAGTTTGTGTAGTGCTGAAAATAATTTGCATTTGCAGATGATGAGGCCTACGGCATTATATATCCACTTGTGACGATGTCCTCTGTTGACAGAACAGATTTATTTTTTTTTCAGTCAGGAATTTTGAGTCTTCTGCAATTAAACGACTACTTAATTTTCAGTGACTCTTTTAAAGGTCAGTGGTTACACAGGCATAATTAGGACCATCTCTGCTTTTGACAGGAATGAAACAACATTACATATGATAAAGAAATAGTATTTTTTTTCTTTCTCTCTTGTCTGTTGCCTCCAGATGTTTTTCTGTTGAAATGTGATGCTAGGCAGTAAAGTCATGTGATTTAAAGTGAAGACTACTCCTGAGATGGGTTTCAGGATTTTTGGGGTATGTATGTGGAACCCAGTTCTTAGGGGTGCCAACTACCCATGGTTTTCAGGAACTTCAGTAAAGACTGAAGATCTCTGGCACGATCCAGAGGTCATTCGGTGCTTTTTAGTTAGATCCCAGTTTGATATTTGTTAACACCTGTAATTTTGAAGTCTATGACACTTAGGCATGCAGATACCATTAGTTTTGAGTGAAGCTGACTTCTTCTGAAAATCTCAGCTGTGTGTCCTTCAGTGCTAACACTGGGGTCACTAGTTGCTTCTCACTTACGCCATGTTGGGATCCCCTAGTTTCTTGCATGCGTTTTTGCCTGTAGCAGCCTGCCATCGTTATCTGCAAGAAAGCTTATTGTTTCATTCTAGAAAAATGACATTTAAATGAAAAAAAAAAAATGTTGTATTGCATGTTTACTCAGAAAATGCCGTCGTGCATGGGATCTGGGGCCAATACCTAATTTACTTGGTTTAGGTTTGGAATGGGTGTAAGCACTCTAGTGCCCTGTGCTGTGTGCTTCCTGTGGCAAGGCGGGGGTATGAACATCAGCCAGCCACCCTGTGGCTGTTGCGAAGTGCTCAGGGGGCGTGCATTAAGAAACGTCATGAGAAGCTGCAAGTGTGTTTGTGGTTTTTCAGACAGATGTTTGAGACACAGATAGTTACCTCTGGAGTGAATATCAATTACAGAAAGCTGGGGCTGGTAGACATTTGACTGGTAGTAGTGGTATAACTTGGTTGGTTTCCACAACGCTGTTTTTATAGAATGCAGCTTACTAAGGTAGGGAGCATGGGCTGGCTAAAAATCAACTTTGATTAATACAGTGAAATTTGCACCCTTCTATAGGTAGGAATTAAGTTAATTTTTTATTACTAACTTTTATCCCACTACAGTTACGATGTGCTAGGCCAATGAGGAGTTATGTTTATATTCATTTCAGGTGTCATTCCTTTAGAGTAAGGCCATATTACGTGATTTTGAAAAAGATGATAAATGGAGAGATTATCACAAAAGTAATTTTCGTCATTTCAGTTGCTCTGTTGCAGACTACAGATTGCAATTTGAGAAGAAAACAGGGTTGCAACCTTTTTTGAAATGCTGTCACACCTGGTTTTGTGGTAAGCCTTTGAACTTTAAAAGGAAGAGAGCCCTCAGGTGAAGGAGGTACCTCTTTGTCCCATGATATTTTGCTGAGGTTGGGCTATGGTATTAAATGTGAAATATCTCAATTTTTTGCCGTCAAAGTGTTTTAGATCGGATTAGGTTGGAGTAATCCACTTCATAAACATGCTGGAAGTCTGGTAAAATGACAGATCATGATTTGATTTTTTTTTTTTTTTTAAATTTCATTTTTCCTTCCTTTCCTTTCAAGAGAATGTATAATGCCAGCAGTAGCAGCAGCAAATACTTCAGAGATTGTAAGAGCAGTAAGACTTTGCTGCATTGCATTCAAAGTTTGCAGTAAACACTGTGGCAGAATTAAGACTCCCGCTTTTCTTTGACCTCAGTACAAGTGTAATGCCTTGTAAATGTGCATGAGTGTGTTGCCACATCTGATGAGGAAACTACTGCGGAAAGGTACGCCTGAGGCCTCGCAAAGGACTGCTGGCAGATGTAGGATAAGAAATCAAGACCTCTTGACTACCTGAATCTGCTTTCTGGATTCATGCTTTCTTTTCGTCAAAGACAACATATATCTCTCCACACCATCCACAGATAATATTGCCCTTAGTCACTGCAGGAAGACTCAGCAGTTTTGAAAAATTCCCAGTTATTCACCAAGGGAATGGGAAATGTGTTGGAGCTGCTGTCAGGCTGTTAAAATTGTGATGCAAGGGTGTGGCCAAGTGTTGGAACACTGTCAGCAACTGATTTTGTGTGTGTGCATGCATCATTCCTCTTAACCAAAACTGAGTCGTCTTTCACTTTTGGGGTTGCCATGCCTTGTGTCCCCGTCTGGCTGTGATCAGTCATGCCCTAGCCCATTGTTTGAGCTCTCCCACAGGAGCGTCTGCTGAATACAGCTGGAGAGAGGAATAAACCTGTTCTATAGGAGCAACTCAGTTCCTTCTGTTTTTAACTTGATCACCTAAACACTGTTGTCCTAACCCTCCCCCTCTTTTTTTTTAAATAAGCAGACTAAGTCTGAAAGTGGAAGTACAACTTTAATGTCTGAAGTGATACAGTTATTGCAATAAGGATTTCTCATTTTACTCAAATCACAACTGGCCATGGTTTGCATAGTGGGCATAAATTAAGCTCTGAGGACAGTGCTTGTTACTTCCCCAACGTAAAAGGGTACGTCAGGCAGAAATATTTACATACACCCTGCAAAAATCCCAAACAAGTCCGCTCCTGCTAAGCACTCTGTGTAGGTTGGCTTAAGTTATTAATAAAATTGCTTATCCTTGTCATTTACAAGGCAGGTGATTGGTATAATTTTGTGAGCTACACAATTGAAATTGTTCTTGGCCACACTTTTTAACAGCAGTATATAAAAGTTTTTAAGGAGCATCTGTATGACCTTTAGCTGGTTTCATGGTTAAAATGGCTGTGGTGTGCTGGTTCATTGGTGACAGGTGGTACCGCTGGCTACCAGCTGTTGGGAGGATAGGAATAAGAACATGTTAATTGATAGCCTATCAGTAATCAATTTAGTCTTGTTAGTTTTGTACAAAGCAGACTACAGAGTTTTTGTGTTACACATTAAAGTGTACGAGGGCTTTGATTCTTTTTAGCTGGAAATCCTTTTTACGAGTTTTTACTTTCAGAACGCTCCATAGTGGCATGCCTCAGACTTCCGTTTTTTCTGATATTCACACCTGACAGCTAAAAAGACTTCTAAATTATGTTGCATGCCTAATATCACTGTTTTCTCTTCTGCATCTGATTAAATGTTTTAAGCACGAGACCAAGCAGGATGGGGTAACTCTTGGTCTGCTGACTAGATTGAGTTTGCCCTTGGTCCCTTTGGGCGCTGAGCAGCGGAGCAGTGCGAAGTGCCTTTTCTTCGCCCCACTGCACCGTGTGCCCCCTGCGTCGGTGCAGATCGCTTCCACTCATGTCCATCTCCCTGCACTGCTCAGAAGCAGCTGACAATGTTTCTAGTTGCCTTCTGCTGCTCTTTGCAACTTGTACTTGTAAAACTTGTCTTGAGCTTTGAGCTGCTGTGAGGTTGGTTGTTTGGTTTGGTTTTTTTCAAGACAGTCCTGTTTCTGGGCTCATCTGCAATCATAAGGTGGAAGTACATTTTTACTTTGTGACTGCATGTAAGAATATAAAATCAAATGTCAGGATATGTGGCTGCAAGAAGCCAACAGTGAGAATGAGGCAGGTTCCTGTGCCATGGGGAGTGAGGCAGCAAAAAAATCGTGCGTTGCCCACCTGAACTCTTTTTTTTTTTTTTCCAGAAAATACTTTTTTCCTCAATAATCTCAAGAGTGGTGGCCTCTAGCGAGCATAGTGTTATTCAGATGATGGAGCTTTGTTCACTTTGCAGTATGAGATTTATGGTTGCTTTACCTAGAAATTAAATAGTACTACCACTGAACTTTCTGCAAACAGAATGTTTAATACAGGAGGTCTTGAAACTTGCTTGTAAAAGTTTACATTTATATACTTTGAACATAGCTTGGTATTTAGGCAAGATACTTTGAGATATAACCATGCTATTTGCTGGCAATTGAGAAGGTCAGTTATATAAATAATTAGCAGAATAAAAAAGGCAAACCAACAAAACAAGTTTGTCAAATGTATTTGCTAATATCAAACCATTATGTAGATGAAATTGTTGCAGTGTCTGATGTCAGCTCAGAAATATTTAAATATAACTTTGTGCAAAATATTAGGTCTGGTATATGTTGAATATGTGTCTGTTTCATATTGTGAACTTGAACAGACTTGGCTGTTTGTGTCTGTGTGTCCATTAGGAAGTACTTGGAAAATACCATGCAGCGTCTTATGGTTACACTAAAACCATTCGTGGCCTCCTGAAAATTTAAAAGCAAATACCTCAGTTGTTTCATGAAAGTATAGCCAAAAGGTAAAAGTTTTGGCTAGTGTTCTGCAAGAATTGTAGACAGACTGGCGTGTAAACATAGTGAGACAGTGTGGTCCATCTTCAGCTGGTATCTCAGGTGTAGCTCTGTCTTAGCTGCATTTTGAGCAGCTGATGACTGGATCTCTGTATGACTGCTAATTTCAAGAGTCAGTTCCAGCTTCCTTTGCCCAACAGGCGTTACTGCATGGGGTTCAGTGAAGTAATTTTTTGTCCAAGAAAAAGAAAAGCGAAGCCTTATAACTTTCATAACTGCCTTCTTTAAAACCTTGTAATCATTATTCATTTAATTTGGCCAGCACACTTTTTAATAATCCCAAGTGTTAACATGTCACTCTGGGCTCTCGCAGGTGAGTGCAGTTTGACAAGGAGCCCTCTCTCTCTGCCCCTGCTTCCCTGGGACGCTGCCTGAGCGCGGTCTGTGCGTTGGCAGGCACGCTCAATGGCCTTCTTTCACCAAAGTGTAAAACTTGGCTGTAAGGCGGGTTTGGAAAGACACACTGCCTTGCTGTTGCACAAAGAAAATTGTTGCTCCTCAGGGAAATAACAAAGTTAGAGCTCTGGTGCCAAATGTTATAGGATGCCGGCACAGCAAGTGTTTGCATTCTGAGAGATCTCTGCCTTGCCATTAACAAGGACTGATTGTGCAGGAGGAAAGCATTTGCTTTGCCTTCAAGACCTGTGCAGCAGTGAGCAGAATTACCATTAGAGTTTATTCATTGCCTGATACTTTTTTTTTTCTTAAGACACCATCAGCTGGCATACTTGGCTTTAAATTGGAAGGACTTAGTTTGTAATAGATTGCTGTAAAGTGATACAATAATCTCCCTGTTCAGTAAAAGTCCAATTTATATGCATTGTTTTCATCCCAGGGTATACATGTGAAAGGAAAGAGCATCCTAATTTCTCCTACATCCCATGCAGTAAGAAAGTGGATTCTGGAGAAATTAATGCTAAAAGCAAAGTTATTGGGTAGTTAATGGTATTAAAGTGTTAAGCATTTTACAAAATACCTTTTTTTTTGGCCCCTGAGTAGGTGATCAACTCATGTTATTGCTTGTAGAGCTTTCTGTTAAAATTGCATTTTTAATTTTTCATCTGAAATCAAGCTCACGTCTTTCTTACTGCCTTAGCAGAGTTTTTGAAGGCACAAAAGACCTGTTCTGGTGGATTCAGAGAAAGGTTTTCAAAGCTGTTGTTATGCAGAATAGGAAGGAAAATAATCCAGTCCATCAGAAGTTTTGTGAGACTACTGGTTAGAAAAGCATCACAGTGTATCTCCAGGTAGAAAGGGTGTGGACACCTTGAATGCTCAGTTACTACAGAGTAATGCTCTGACATGGAGACTTCCATACCTGTGGATATAGATGGAGCAAAGGATTGGAACTTCCTGATGATAAAGCGGCATTTTGGAGTAGTGCTGCAGCACATCAGCGTTTGAATGTATGCATTCAATTGTTCAGGAAGAATAATGCTTCTTCTGCAGTGCCTTTCTTCCCCAACTCTTGCTGAAGCACATTTCAGTGAAGTACTCATCAATTAGATGTTTCAAACCTTACTTTATGGTATTTTTTTCTCCTCATCAGTTATGTTTTCTCATCCTGCCCAGTTATGTGCAGATCTGTGGTGTAACTGGCAAGTAAAACTTTGAAGTTCTATAATAACTTATAATATCAGCTCAGATAGGAACCTGTGATCAAATTACTAACAGGTGTTAGTTGCTAGAATTGTACCCAGCATTAATAGAGATCATTAATTTAGCAGATTTTGCAACTACAATGTCTGTTTTAGAAAAAGTATAGAAATTGGAGAATAGAGGTACTTTACATTTTCTAGCAGCACCTGAGAGAACCACACATTAAATTCAGATATAAAATGGAGCAACTTTATTGTCTGAGTAGAATTTCATGTGCTCATACTAGCTTTGACCAAACTGTTGTACAATAAATCAATGTTACAAACTATAGCCCAGAGTTTATAGACTGTAGCGTCCAGCACTCCACTCACTCAAATGTTTTTTGTTGTGTTTAATGACTCAGTTTGTCTTTTCTATAGATCATGTTTTGCATTAGTAGATTTAGCATATATGTATCCCAGCCTGCAAACAAAAAGGACTATACTTCTATATCCTAGCAGAGAATTTTCCAGGATCATGTGGGAGTGTTTTCCATTGCTTTTTTTTTTTTTGACTCTCATGACATGAATTCACACTTTTTTGCCCCTATTTTCAAGGTACAACAGTTTATATGTACTTTGCTTTGAAATCTCCCGCTTTTGCAAACAATCTGCCTGCTATGGGGGAATAAACCCCAAGAAAAGGCCTTATCTACTTGTAAACCACTGCACCATCTATTTTTTTATGGATTGGTAGTAACTCAGTGACTTTTCAGATATACACACACCCTTTCCATCTCCCATCATTAAATCCAAGTCTGGATCTTTCATTACTTCCAGAAAACTGCAGCCAGGATTAATATGAGCCAGACCACCCTGGTCTCTGCTTCTGTCCTCCTGAGGTCTGTCTGCAGGTTTTAGCTCTTAATTACAGTACTTGGAGTCACCTCACTTTAACACTGTAACTCATTCTTTTTCGGTTTTTACATTACTTTTCCTCAGCTAGCAATCAAAAACTCAGGCTCATTTCCTTGCTTCCTTTTTCGGAAATGAGTTGTCTTTTTTAGTTGAACTTGAGGATAAGGCCCATGCATTACTATTTAAAGATCCTGCTTACCACATGTTAAGGAAGGTCTTGGAATTTTTTTAACCTTCAGTCCATTAAAACAGCTCTAAAGGGATGTGCATTAATTACATTTCTGCTTAACTTAGTACAATGATACTTCTTGCTTACTGAGAAAACCCTGACTTCAGACAACATGATCTCCATTTCAGGTGTCCAGGACAGGTTTTCTCCTGGTCATTAAGGAATGAATTAATTCAGAGTATGTGTTTGTTTGCTTTCAAATACATCTGTTTAAAAAAGCCAATGACTGCTAGTCTGGTGATCCTTTCTTTACACCTCCACACCCCACCCCACCCCCCAAAAAAACCCCCCAAACCAGTCAGATCTGGTGACTTACTCTTTTTTTTGTCCAAATTAAAAACATATGAAAGTCAGCCAGTCAAATTCTTGGCTGATCTGACATGAGCAGTGTTAGCTCATATTAAAGTGGACTTATATTTTATTTCCCCTGAAATTTTCAGGTTCTGTAAATCAATCAAAATAGTAAGAATACGTTAAATTGTTTACTTAAAAAAAAAAGTGTATTAGTAGTTTCTTCAAAACAAAAAAGCCATAGCCTTAGAAAGAGCTGAACACCCTTCGATTTGATTGACAGATTTTGCTGTGGAAATTATGTATTTCAAGTCATTCAGTAGAAAAAACTTTCTAATCTCTGTAAAAATATAATTACACTAGGTGTGAGATAATGTTGAAAACCAGCATTATTTTTCAAATGTAGGAATCTTACCATTTATAGTTTGAGAGGTGTTTGATATACATTGCCTTTACTTAAAGGAACTGTTGCTCATGGAAGCTACCAACAGAATGAGTTGAGGAATGTTTCCTTTTAAATAAAACTGAATTTCATATCTGCAGCCTGGCGGTCACCTGTCAGTTGCAGAATAGTTAGAATGAGAAACACCTTCCTTTGATTTTTTTTTTTAGTTTTTTTTCTGAAACACTTGCTTCTCGGATAATATTGCCATTAGCAATGTAATGTTCAGTAAATTATTTGCCTCTGACAGAGCAACACTTTATGCTTTAGATCAGTGATGGTATTTTCAAGAATAGAGATGTATGTGTAGCAATTTTTGGTTTGTTTTGGGTTTTTTGCTAGGCCTGGATAACCAGTCTGCACTCATCTCCGAAAGTGCTGAGTTTGTTCCAGCAAGTAGGAAACTTCCTTATGCTTGGGTGAGAACCTGTGTGCAGCATCCCATTAGTTTACTCTTTCCATGTTGGTTTACTTTGTATCATGTCAGAAACTGAAGTACATACTCCTCAGTTTTATTTAAAAAAAAAAAAAAAAAAAAGGGGGGGGGGGGGAAGCAATAACTTTCCCCTGATCCAGGCTGCCAGGAGGATGTCAGGCTTGTGTTCAGACTCCTCCCAATTAGCTCCAGTTGTGTTTTAATGGCAATTCATGGTTCCCAGGACAGTAAAATAAAAAACTTGCATTTTTCTCTGTGAGTGTCCCACAACAGTTACGTGCAGTGCTTGGACAGTGAAAATTTAGCATGATAGCTGAGGATAAATTGTCGTGCATGTAGGTATAGAGCAGCCCAGAGAAAGGACTCATTGTAATCATAACTCACCTAGTCCTTTTAATCCTTACTTTCTGGTAGCTCCAGGCTTTTCAAAAACAAAAGTCAAACTATAGGAATAACCCCAAAGCCACTGAAATTCAGCCCAGAAAAGGGAGAAATGCTAGACACGCAACATGAAGCCCACAGGGAAATTTGCACTTGCTTGCTTGTTCTGTGGAAGCGGCTCCAATACACATACGTGTCAGTAGAAATCTTCTTTGATAGCCTTACATGATCGTTTCCTGCTTCCAGGAAATAAAATAGAAGAGTTTGCTTTTTTCTTTGTGTTTTTCCAGAGGGATGGCAGTCCAGGTAGCATGGTCAGTTATTTCTTTTCACCTGTTATGTGTCAAAGAGGAGCATGCTTGTGTATCGACCTCTTCTCCGGTTAAAAATAACGCTCGGTATGGAGTTTGTGGAATAGCAGTCTATGAAATTCTGTCCTCTGGGAGTTTGGGATGAACTGGCTTTATCCATCCTGCCTTTAGTTCTAGTCTAAGTTTTTCTGTTGGCTAAGCTGGGGACTCAGGATGTTGGGAAACAATCTTGAAATTTATGTAAGTCGTTCTTGCTGTACTGTCATATTTTTCATTTCCACCATAGTAATTCCATGTCCCAGATGTCAGCACTGACTTGCTGATAGAAAGTGTACAGGGCCTATTTTTGTGGCCAAAAGGCATGCTGAGTGCCAGAGAAGTGAGGGCTCTGTGCCTTAATGTTCAGTGATACCATCTCAGTGGATTTCTTGGCTATGGAGTTCCTCTCTGAAACAATGATGTGCTGTCTGAACCCCTTCTGCCTGTATGCTGCTATGAATGCCATGTGTTTTCTTCCACAAATAGAAAGGAAGTTGTAGTTTCACAGGGACCTACTTACTTGCCTTGCGTTTTATAAGGAAGAAGATGGAATTTCTTGGGGTTTTTTTTCCTTTACTAGATCAGCAGTTGTAAAAAGGATATGGCTGCAGTGATTAAGGTGAATTAGCCAAAATGTTTATCAAGCTACTAAAGTCATGAAATCATACAATTGGTAGTGAAATGTGTAACAGCAAGTCTATATCTCAATACTATACAGATTTTTTCATTCAGAAAAGTAAAATAGAGTCAAATTCTTGAACGTAGGTGTAACTACAGCAAAAACCTTGGGTGACCAGTGTATTTCTAAATATATGTATTTGCACAAGCAAATTTTCAAAACTGAGAAATGCTGTGGGTAGTGCAATACTGCTGTTCACTTCCAGAGGTGATTATGGAAACTGTCAGCCTGCAGGCTACACAGTTACAATTGTATGTGCAAACCGGCGCTGTCCAGGCTCGGTAACTTAATACTAGAGTGCTCAGCCCAAGTCAGACTTACAAAGGAGCTTTTTCCTATGGGATGTTCAGCTTATGCTGTGTTTGTGTTATTCCACATGTATCGGACATGACTCTGTTACATGGAGGTAATGCCTCTGTGTCAAAATATGTTGATATCCTCATGGCATGTCTTCTGCTCTCAGCATAACCTGAGAATATTGTAGCTCTGATCTGCTTAAGCAGCTATTATTTTTATTTAGATGTGCTATTACGGGAGCCTTCAGCCTCCCCTAAATACAATATTATGGAAGAAAACATTTCAGCACTGGATCCTGGATGCAACAATAACATACTTGTTTATATGGTTTTTCAGGCTGCATTCAGAGATGCTAAAAGTGTAGACAGATTTCAAATGATGATTTAATTGTTTACAAGTGAGTGTTTTCTGCAGCATACAAAAGAGAGGAACTAATCCCAAAAGGCTTTTTGATATAACTTGAACAGATGATTTCCTGACATTGTTATATATCCTGGTTTAAGGCGATGAATAATTAGCTATTTAAGTTTAAAAAAAAAAATACCTTGAGAACTAGATGTCAGCTGAAAAGCTGTCAGTAAATTTGGAACAGCTTTGCATGTCAAGTTGATTATAGCAATGAATAAAAAGAATTACAGCAAAATGAACCATGCAGTGTGCAGTTTTTAACTTCAGTCTCCCCGTAGTTTCTCCCATCTCATTCTCCAGATTCCTAGGGTGCTTGTGATATTATCAAGCTGTGGAGTTCCCTTTCACAAAATCCTTTACTGTGGGCAACTCTTTCTTGCTATTTACTCCACTTCATCAGTGTGCAGTCACTTGAAACTTTATATTCAAGGATTTCCCCCCTCCAGACCCGAGTGCCATTAATAGCATCTTTTGTCTGACTTCCTGAAATATGGAAAGCCAAAGCCCGGAACCAGGCAGCTCAGCTGAGGGCAGCGGGTTCTCCTCTCCTGCACATCCAGCAAGCTGCCAATGTTTATCCTCTAGTAACAGAGGTTATTTTATGTTTTCCAGAGTGGATTGGATGGGCATAGTCTCTGTGCAGTTAGTAACAGAGCAGTTGCTAGGTCTGAGCTGAACAGTTTGCAGGCTTAGTGGGATGGTACGAAGTGAATTGCAATAAAGAGTTTTGGAGCCTTTTTAACAAGAGCATTAAGTTGGTTTTGAAGGTCTGAACCCTGCCTGTGGCTGTGCATAAAAGGGCACTATGGACATACAAGCTAATCAGGGTCTTAAAAATCTGGTTCATTTAAGCAGGTGGGACTGAATTAATGTTCTTTGAATTATTCAGCTTGAAAATAAAATCACGCATCTGTATTAAAGTTAGGAATTTAGAAGAGCTGAATCTCCTGACACCTACATGTGTGGAAGCAGTACTGTCTGCCACGCAGTGAGTGGAGATGCTTTGGCAGGAATTGTGAGACTCTATTCATGTTCTCATATGAGCAGTCATCACCGTGGCATCTGAAAGCCAGCGCAAAATGGAGCTGCTGTAGGGCCATCTCATGTCTAGATGACAATTGCTGTTTGTCAGCACAGAATACCTGTTCTGATATGCTGAAGTGGCAGACTTCGCTTTTCTCCCATCATCATGACTGTTGTGAGCCAAAGCAGCGCTGGAAACCTGTTCCAGAAGAGCGAGGAGGTGCTCCTGGCAGAGGCAGCTGTGCTGTCTCTGAAGAGGTGGCTTGCAGAAAATAGATTGCAGATGGTCTGACAGCAGTGATGCACAGAAGAAAGGGGAGGAAAAAAAGGAAAAGAAGGAAAACCTGGAAATTAAGGATGGCAATGAGAGGATCCTAACTGACTGCTGCTTCTGCACTGGGTATTACTGCAACCCTTTCTTTTGCCTGTTCCTGTTTCTTGCCATACCATTTAAATGTGTGGTGTGGAGCAAGGCTTGTTCAAGAATACTTTAAAATAATTCAAATTGGGTATTAATAAACGGTGTCTCCCATTTTAGTACAACCATGTTGACTTCAGCTGGTCAGTTGATCACGTAGGCACGTTTCACACATGTTGAAAATAAATTATTATTTTGAGCTGCAGTAATTTTTCCACTGATGCGGCATAAATACAGTAGCAGTGTATACCAGTATAGTGATACCAGTGTGGTGTATGCTAGTATAGTGATACAAAACCAAACTCCTACAACGTGTTACTAAGTACTTGGCTGTTTGAGGGTCTTAATGGCATCACATGAATGGATTGGTAGCTAAATGGAGGATTGACTAAGCTAATCTCTGTGAGAATCCTCTTTAATGAGTTAATGAGGTGTTCTTATGGGCTCCCTGCACATGCAGATGCTAATGAGAGTTTTTCCAACTTACCAAGTGATGAAACTTGGATCTGCATCCAGACTGATAATAAAAATGATGAATAGGTTCTGTTATTTGGGAAAAATATGTTTTAGTTCTGGAATGAAAACTGCAGAAGGGAGCCAAAACTGTGGTTCTACCTGCATATTCTTTATCTTTTCATGTAGCATATTGGTTAAACTCAAAGCCTAGTGCTAAACCCTCAGTACCTCCAAAGCTGAAAATCAGCAGCTCTACATAAAAAAATTATCTATTTCATCCTTTAAAGATCAGCATGACCACATTCTGTGTTCAAAAATTTCTCAGGAAGACCCAGTTTTTGTTTTAGTTGTGTTTTGGGGTTTTTTGTTTGTTTTTGTGGTGTGGTTTTCTTTATTCTTTTTTCTCTCTTTTCTTAGAGATTGGAATGTAGTAAGTTTATGCGGAGGAAGTGTCTGGCCCTAAATTGATTTATCAAGGATGTTATTCCATAAAAACACAAGCTGCTTTTTTTTTTTTTCTTTTTTTAAGCTATACCAGGGAAATGGGGAAAACAAATCTTGGTGAGATTTAGAGCATTGTGTTATTTGTAGTGGTGGGATTGTTTGTTTTCTGACTGTGTCTGAAGGGGAGGTCTTGCCCTTCCTCCTGTCAGTAGATGCCTGCATACCTGACATCTGCCAAGGACTGAATTTCTGCAGTGCATCTCATTTGACTCTAAGGAAACAGAGAAAGTTATGTTTATTTGCAGAGTGACCAGTGGTGGGGGAGGAGATGTTGTACAGTGCGTGGGTCTGTGTGAGCAGGGCGAGGGGGATGGATGACGGGTGGCTGTGGCTGAGGTGTGTCTGATCTGCCTGCCCAGGATCTGGGAGCAGTATCCTCATGCTGGACATGTCCTCTTCACTTTATGACAGGCCTCTGTCCATCAGACACAATCTGCCTTTAATGCAATCTTCAGATTTTGTTAGCGTGCTTTTTATCATTGTTCCATGTCATTAATGAGTTTGTTCAGTATGACCTCCTCGCAGCTCAGTATAGTGCCATTTATCATTATCATTTGTTTACAGTCCTGCAGCCAGTTATCAATTCCAGCGCTGTGCACTGGTCCTTCCCAAGTCCTTTTGAATTAATTTTTCAATTAAGATTTCATGCGACACAGTATCAGATGCTGTCCTAAAATCCAAAAAATAGGACCTCTGCTATGTTCCTTTAATCCACTCTGTCTGTAACTCCATCAAGGAATAAATAAAGCAATTAAATTTGTCTGGCAGGCTTTATTCTGTATAAAGCTATACAAGCTGCTTCTTATTCTGTTACCCTCAAGATTTTTAGCTTGATTTTCTTAACGAAGCTGACTTCCACTTGTCTTTTTTCTTTTGTTTTCCTTTCCCTTTCCCTCCTAAAAGACCTAGGGCTGTGTTCCCAGCCACTTGCTGTCCTCAGTTTATTCTTTTGAAAGATCCTGTGCATGAGAATAGTAGGGTGGAAATGCTCGGGGCATGACCCAGTCTCTATGCCAGACTGCACCCCACTCTGGAGGGGCCCCAGTGATTGCAGAAGGGTGCAAGACGATGAAGAACTGAACATAGTGCTCACAGTGTTAAATGACTCCACAGTGTGGCTGTCACCGAATAGCCATGCTTTACTCTGCTTTGAAACCAGGGATTGCGTGGATGTCATCTTCTCTGTGCAGTGCAAAATCTGGTGAAAATGTGCTTGCTTTCTGTTGTTGTTATTGGAGTTATGCAGACACCACTTAAGCTGGCCTATCACCGTATCTCTTTCTTTTCCAAGTGCTTTGATAGAGATTTCCAGCTCGATTACCTGTAGTAGCCGTAAGTGAAACATGCAGCTCTTCTGCCGACTGGCTGACTTCCGCTCACACCGTAGCAGTGCCTGGACTCAGCTTTGAAGCTTGTGCCTGAAGTCTGTCCTTCTTGGCTGTTCATTTAAGTTTTGAACATGTTCCTTAGTGCAGACTTTCATTTTCTTCTGGTAACTTATTTGTCTGGAAACTTTAAATGAGCCTGCTCTTTGAATTTGGTCATGGCCTTCCTGCTGATTTTCTACACCGTGTCCTGTTTCAGATAATATTCAAGCAGAGCCATTTGGGATGGTTCTGGTAAGAGATGAGGACTGAAGTGGGTGTCAGCTGGGATAGTTCTTCTTTCCTTTAAATGCTATGCTTGTACACTGAACTGAATTAGTGACTCCCTCTGTTGTGGTTTAACCCTCACCAGCAAGTAAGCGCCATACAGCTGCTCGCTCACTCCTCCCCCTTCCCAGTGGAATGGGAAGGAGAATTGGCAAGAAAAAAGTAAAACTTGTGGGTTGAGATAAGAACAGTTTACTAACTAAAATAAAATTTAATAATAACAATAATGAAATAATAATGGTAGTGAAAAGGAATATAATAAAAAGAGAGACATGAAACTCAAGACAAGTGATGCATGATGCAATTGCTCACCACCCGCTGACCGACGCCCCAGCAGCGATCCGCCTCCCAACCAGTTTCTGTACTGAGCACGACGCCCTATGGTATGGAATAGCCCTTTGGCTAGTTCGGGTCAGCTCTCCTGGCCATGCTCCCTCCCAGCTTCTTGTGTTCCTGCCTGCTGGCAGAGCATGGGAACTGAAAAATCCTTGATTTAGGATAAACATTACTTGGCATCAACTAAAACATCAGTGTGTTATCAACATTATTCTCACACTAAATCCAAAACACAGCACTGTACCAGCTACTAGGAAGGAAATTAACTCTATCCCAGCTGAAACCAAGATACCCTCCATGTGCTTTTTTTTATGTAGCTTTTTATAACACTTGGTTACCCTATAGACTCCTCTAGCTCTATTAAAGTTATGAAAATGTTGCATAATGACATGTATCTTTTTTTCTTTTGGCTTTCCATCACTAGGACTACAACTGACCCACATCCTTGTGACTGTATATAATTATACTCAAAATCATCCCCAGCTGTACCTCATGGGGTACCCTCTTGGAGGCTTCCATGGCAGCATCTGCAGGAGAAGTGGGCATGAAACTGCATTTCACAGCAGTTGAGGAGCTGTGAGGCTTTCAGAGATGAGCTGGAGTAAGGGGGGGAAACATCTTTCTCAGTATCATCTGGTACACTTTCCCATCTCTAAACAACCTGGTTATATTGATCTGTTAGATTAGTATTCCTTGTCTTTTTACACATTTGCATTTCATGCTGAAATTTTTTTGCTGCCTGAAGCAAACTGTCCAGTTTGTTAGGACAACTGAACAACACTGCTCCTGCCAGCTCTTAATAAATTATTAAAGAAAGCAGAACAGTTGACCCTTGCTCTGAATTGGTCAGATGTATCATTCTTAAGCATGGATTCAAAAAGGTGGTGTCAGAGCAGCTGTACTGTATTAAAGTGTCAAGGCTGAAAGATAAGCCTGCCTGCAGTTAATAAGTTAAAACATTAACTGTCTTTCAGCTTGTACCTGTGAGACAGCATGTCTGGCCTGGGTAGCTAACATATTCAAAATGTCAAAGCAGTACTTGGGCAGCAGCATCTCTGTGGGCAGACGTATTTTACAGACATTTGGGAAAGCTTCCTGCTGCTGTATGCATAGTGCTGCAGCTGGCCCTGCCTGAGTTCAGGGGTCTGTACTGAGCTGGTAGCAGCAGATATTTTTCAGGTGGTAAAAGACACCAAAGATAGGGATAGTACTAGCTTAATTTGTAACTGGAATTTTAGGATTTAATAGCATATTCAGTCTGTGGCTTAAGTGTTCGGTAAGATGGTATGGATTTATTTTGGGTAATGGTTTTTAGAGAGGTATTTGAGATTTCTGGGCTATTTCTGGGCACTAACTATTATTGCAAGCAAAGGAATAGTAAGTCTTACTGTGGTTCAGGTTCTGTAAATGACTGTAGTCTTCTGTAAAGCTTCTGTAGTCTTCTGTAAAGGACAAGAAAAACAGTTTTGTCTTTGTGGAAAAGCAGGGAACTAGTAGTTCTTAGATGGAGCTGCCCTTCAACTGCTGGATAACCATGTTCATTTGGCAGAAGGCGTGTATGCCATGCTCAAGTCTTGGGCAGACCCTCAGGTTTTTGGCTTTGAAGGAGCTACACTGATTTACTTCACTAGCCAAAGACTAGAGCATTTTTTACCAAAGCCATTGGCTATTAAAGAGACTGCAGTTGATTCTGATGGTGAAATAGAGTCCATGTTCAGAGGCATTGGGCACATCAGTTTTTTGACCAGAATGTTATGTTCTAGCAGTTGGTATGCATCTCAGCAGAGGAGGGGCTAATCTGCCAAATTGTATCAAGCCACTTAAGAACTAAGTAGCTGTGAACTGAGATCTCTGTTATGTCTCCAGTCCTGCTGACTTCTTTCAAGTTAGGAAAACATGAAAGTACTGCCCTTTCCTACAGCTGACTTGTGACTGGGTAGAAACTACCTGGCAGTTCGAGCCTCACAGGTTTAATATCCAAATGCTTTCTAATGCCCTTTCTTTCACGTGGAAGAGCTGTCCCAGTGTGGCATGGGGTGGTAAGACTTTGCCACACTCAAGTATGTGTTGATGAAGTTATTTGCTATTGCACTATTTTTATTCTTGTTAACTTGGGTTATTTTAACCCCTCTGTAATCCAGACAGAACCTCTAATGGACTGGGGAGGAAAACTGTAGGTATTTGGGGTCTCTGATTTTGCTATTTTGTCTTGAATTTTTGTATTGCAAATGGCATCTCTGTAGAGTTCGTGTTCTCTGTGTTTTTGCTGCGTATGCTGCTTTCCCCTTTCAGTAGGTTTCTTTCTACGGTTTGTTTCTTCCCGCCTGTGCTTCAGCCTTGATCAATATTCTTGTCTTCTAGAGGATTACAAGGGGTTTCAGTGTATTTTTATTCTTGTTCTTGTTTCTTCATACTACTTTTTGACGTGGGACTGCCTCCTGGGTATGCTATAACTGAGGACTCGGAGAAGAGCTGAAAATATGCAGAGTAAGAATCTGTAGTGTATACTTAAGGGTGTTGACCAAGATAGTTCTTTTATGGAGCTGATCAGGAAATTCTGTCTTAAATTTTACTGCATGTCCTGGCTTAAGCTGCCCTCTCACTCTTCGCAGTTTCTCAGCAGACTAGGTGAGAAAATGATCTTGCTTAAATATATTTTCCCCCAATGGTTTGTTTTTAGCTAGCATCAGTTCTCCAGTTTGGCCACACAAACACTTCATTTGTCAAAATTAAGGGCTGGCAGAGGCCATGTGGGCTGATGTTGCTACTGAAGAACAGGTTCGTTAAGCTGTGTACTAGTGAGACTATTAGCACTGAGTGCACTAATTGCAACTCAGTGGTTTGGAGCAGCCTCTGCATGTTCTGGCATCCTGAGAGCTTCGGGAACTGCAGGACCGGACCACCCACACGTTTTGCTGGGGCTGCTCCACCTCCCTTACGGCCACATCTTGTCACTGGCACTAGTTGAGAGATGAGCCCCTGGAAGGTGACTGCATCTTCTTTTTGCTGGCTTTGCTGCGGGAGTTCTCCCTCTCCTGGGGCTTCTGTGCCTGGCACCGGACTTAGAGCAGGGCCTGAGACCTGATCTCGGGTCTGTCCCAGACATAGCTGGTGATGGGTGCAGGGCAGCTGAGGAGCAGCTGTCGTCCTGCCCTGACACTGCATCGCCAGCAATGGGGCTGTGCTGTTACTGAGTTACTGGGTGGCACAAGCCCCTGCTGCTGGAGGAAGGGAGCCAGCAAGCAGGGCCCAGCCTGGCCCTGCTGGTTGTCCCAGGCGTTGCTTCATGCTGACATCCTTCAGTGTTTCTGCTTCTCGGAAGCTGTTATTGCTTGCAGACTGCATCTCCTCTCTGCTCCCTCCTGTCTCTTCACGGGATATGATCAGGGTCTGCAGCTCTTCATCATATGAAAACTCGAGTATGTGGCTTGCAGAGCAGACGTGTTGGCTCCCCTTTTCTGCACTGTTAGTTCGTGTAACAGGAAGTTGTACACGCTTTGGACTCGGCTTCTGCCACTGTTTGCCCAGAGCCTGCTGCACTGGCTGAAACCCTGTCTTCACTAAATGTTTGTTTCCAGACCGTTGCAGCTGCAGTAAGTGGTGGAAAGATTGGTGTATTGATAACACAGTCATTTCTTCCTGAGAACCACTATTCATTCAAACAGTGTTACTGGGGAGAAAAAAAGGAGCAAATGTACTAATTTCCGGTCTTGGCATTTCAAGATCAGTCTTTCATTAAATAATTGTTCTTGATGGTAGTAGGAAACATTCTCTATAGTCTTTTTCCTTTCTCCTAGCTGCCTTTTGGGGGAGGAAAAAAGAAGTCAAATAATAGCTTTTGCACCTGTGTACTAGAGCCTCCTGGATATGTGTTAAGATGTCCAGCAGAAATAATAAAATTATGATTTATGTGGCCTTTTATGACAAGCTGAGATTTTTATGGAATTGGTGTATTTGCTTGAAAGGATCCTTTGCCAGAGCAATTACACAAAGGCTGTGGGTACATTAGTACTAGTGAGTCCTTCCCATCTTTTCCTCTTTATGCAAACACTCTCATAGAGTGTGTGAAGTGCAGTGATGCTAAGACAAAAAAAAACAAGCTAGTGCTGTGCAGACCACCCTGGTAGTGCTCACCCTTCTTAGCCTTCCCCTCCAGTCAGTGCTCACGGACATTAGTGCAGCTTGTGAAGGTGGGCAGCATTATAAAAAGGAGATCTGCAAGAGCGTTTTTGGGTTTTATTTTCATGATATCTAAGTGACATCCTGTTGTAAAGCCCTGCCCCTTAGAAAGTGCCTAAGCACGTTAGAGATGTTGCTGCTGTGACCCCTCTGCCTTGCAGCAGGAGGACATGGGCTGGGTGACTTTAGGATTGCCTGTACTCCTGCCTGGCAGCTCCTGTCCAGGCTAGTGGTACTGGCGCTGCCGGAGATTCTCTCTTCCCTAGATAAGTCAGTGTGTGTGTGAGCTAGCTGGTGGTGTAGAGGCAGCTGTTAATTTGACCTCTATCTAAAGGGTTACAATTAAGGTTACTGAACACTTCCTATAATAAGATGCTGGGTTTTGTTGCAGGCATGTGCTGCACTCCCTCGGTCTGCAGGGAAGCTCCCAGGGTGCTGCTCCGGGGCGCCTGGAGGTTACCTGACTTGTGTTCCCCTTGCTAGTGGAGAGATGGGCAGAAACATGGGGAAATGGCCATCCAGGAGGACCCTTCCAATCCTATTTGTTTGCTTTGGTTTGTTTTTTTGTTTCTGTGAATATGCAGAGGTTTTGAGCCAAATTTGAGCGTAGGATAAAAACCACAGGCTGTCAGGCTAACAAATCCCTGGGTCATGAAATGAGTCAGCAGAAGACACAGAGCCACAGTGCCCTGGGATAGCTGTAGCCCTCAACTGCAATTTGTAAAAACAGCACTGCCCACACAGGGAGCTGCTGTTATGTGGTCCTGCCTTGCAGGCAGCAGAGCTGTTGGAGAGAACGTGTGAAATGTCACTTTTAGGTGAATGTTTTGTGTCTTTGTCTGAAACTGTGGTTTCATGAGAAGAAGTATTTGGTGGTGATGCTGGCATTTGTTACTGCTACTTGCATCCTTACCCTGTCTCCGGCTGCTGATTCTTCCTTCGTGTCCTTGCCCTCCTGGCTTTGCTGGCCACACCTCTGCTGTGCCAGCACAGCTCTCCTTGCCTTGTGTCATGAGCTGGATGAAGGAACGGATTCAGCTGTAAAGTGATACAGAACAAATAAACAAAATTTCAAAAGAACCTTTCAAGCTGGTTTGGTTCCCCTGTGTAAGTCAGGGCCTGGCTGTACAAAACACGGGTGCAAAAACTGCTGCGGTGCAAGTGCTGTAGTTCTGGGGCGAGGGCATCTGCAACTGGCAGTGCTGCTGGGGAGCCACTGCTCCATGCCAAGCCACGGTCAGGACACTGCTGCCTCCAGGGGTGGAGAGAAGCGACTAGTGAAAATCACCCCATCAAGTGAAAAGAAAGCTTTTCAAGTGCCTGCCATGGTCATCAAAGCTGAACAGACTGTGGGGGAACCAAAACCACACAGTTGAGAAGTGATGGAAGGGGCTGCGAGTGGAAGACACGTCTGCAGGATCGGGTCCAGTGCAGCCAGCGGCACTTTGCTAAGTCTAAGCACTGGGCTTTCCTGCAGTCAGTCTCGGACCATCACCAAAAATATGTGTGATTGAGGCGTAGATTGAGTTAACATATTCAAACCTGATGTCTCTTGAAACAGTGCTAGAAAAACATTTTTTGTGGCATGGGAGAGACGTGTCTTGTGGTCAGGTTCCTAGCAGTGACTTAGGGATTTCTCTCATATTTCCTACGTGACTTTGGACTAGTTGGTTTATTTGTCTGTACCTCAGTTCTCTGAGTATTTCCATCCTTTAGTTTTGTTTTGGAAAGGTTTCAACCTCTGTGAAAACAGCTATCTCTTTCCTGTATGTGTGCAAGACATTAGCCCTTTATGGAAAGTATGGTAACCAAACTCTAGACCAGAGTTGATGTACTCTGTGTCACTTTTCAATAGTAAACAGAGACTTACTCTGATCAATCTTTAAATGGCATAAATGTATCGTGCCTTTTATACAGCAATGTCACACTGTTTACACTCCAATTCCACTAAAGATTTCATTTGATCACAAGCACTGGAGATTAATGATTCATAGGACTTGAAAAATGGCAGTCTGAAATTTCAGATGGGATGATTGCTGATGTCCCCAGGGTGATTACAGCTCTTGTGGTACTGTGGCAGGCTGCTGAAACCTGGTAGAGTTTAAGTGGAACATACACAGACGAAGCAAAACTTTGCTCAGAATGGTGCTGGTTGTTCTGCTGGTTGTTCCTAAGTGTTGCTTGCATAGACATAGATGAGTGATAACTTTGCTCTCTGACTCAGACCTTTCATTAGCAGCTAATAATCAATGAGAGCAGGCAGGTTGGACAAAGCAGAGAGGTTTAAAAAAAAAAACCAACCAAACAAAAACACTTTTTAAAAAAAGGAGTGCATACCCTCATTCCTCACACGTGGGCTGTTCCTGTGCATGTCACCATACATAACCGTTTATCAGGCCACGCACAGGAGCTGGAGAAGAGCCATGAGATTTACCCAGGTGTGACATTTATTTGGCACTAGTGATAGGTGGATAACTTAAAGGACATGCCTCTTCTTGCAGTAAGAGTGAAAGCCTTTCGTTTAAGTTGCTGACATTGAGCTCGAATTTTAAAACTTTTTTGCAGTTGAAAACTGAATTTGACTATGTTTATGTTCTCCCTCCTTCTCCACCCTCCTCAGCTTCCTTACTGCCTTGCTTAAATTGGGATGTGTTCTCTGAGTGCTGTGATGAGTGCGGTACCCGTAACTGCGTGAGTGAAACAGAAAAGTAGAGTGGGCAGTTGGGCACTGAGTGAAAGAAGTAGCCTCTGTGCGAGGCAGAGGTGGCATCCAGAAACAAACCGGCAAAGTCTCTTCATCTTTGTTTCACAGTCAGTGGATGCTGAGAGGCAGCGATGTTACACTGTATGAACTGCTGTTGGGAGAAAGGGGAAAAAAAAAAACCTAAACCCGCACCATCTCTAGCAATTGTGCTCGTCCAAAGTGTGAGATGGGAAGGAGAAATTTATTATTTTGTTCTTACTTTTGCCCATAAAAGCCAAGCTTCGTTTTTTTCCAGATAATTCAAAGTGAACGCCATGATGTGTTTCTAATGACAGGGGGAAACAGGTCCCCCTGCAGTGCTACAGTACAGGTTAATACAAGTAACCATAGCCAAAATGAGGAGGAGGAAAATAAACAGGAAAAACTGTATCATCACAGTTTAATTGGCCCATGCTGATGCACCATGTTCCACATGATGAAACAATGCTATTCAAAACCTGTTTTTTATTTACAATTTTATTTAGTCAAGAAAGCTTTTGAAATTAATAATTTTCAAAGGAAATCTCTTCAGAAAGCATTGGACTTAATCTGTCTGTCTTTTAAATAGTCTGAAGCCTTATCTATTACAGGAATCCCCTGATCTTTCCAGGATGTTTTATACATACAGTAGCTGCTTCCTCTTATAGAAGTAATGTCTTTTGGAAGTGAACAGTACATGCTGAAAAAGCTTTTGTCTGCAATCAGATTGGCAGTGACTGAGAAAATCCAGATGATCTCCCAAAGGGGAGTCTGTGCAGCTGGGCAGTTCTTTGTTACAGTAGTATTTTGCTCTTTCTATTTGAACACATTTTGTATTCTGTCTGCCACACACACCTGCCAGTATTGTGATCTTCCTGCTATGATATAAATGCAAGTGGAACATTGTAGGACAATGTTGTGACCAAACTAGCATTGCTTAGAGTCCAGCTGCAAAATGGATGAGTTATAGACTTAGCAGGGATAAAGAGAAGAACTGTGACTGCTGACATCATTAGTCTTTAGAAATGTAAAGCCATCCAAGAACAAGATTCCTCTTGCATCTTCTCTCGCCTTAAGATAATTTTTTTTCCCCTAGCTTAGCTGATGACATGATAATTTTGATTTCACTGAGGTTTCTCAGTCTCCTTCCAGTCTTGATATCATTTGGCCAGTTGTCAGGTAGTATCTACTACATGTGTATAATAATGGTACTCTGGTGTTAGAACTCGTCGATGACAAGTTATATCGAAGTTAGCAGTGTGACAGTGGCGATCATGAACTTTTTCAGCTGGGCACAAGTGTGCTGCCTGGCCCATGACTTACTGAGGGGAAGAAGGATGTATCAAGGGTTTCAAGACCAATTTCCTCCTAGTCTTTTTTTTCCTGGGTTGATAGCTTGTTTCTTCATTAGTGTATTTACAGTGAATGTTAAACCAAAAGCTGCTTTATAGGCATAATTAAAAGTAAAAGGAATATATAGTTGCTTGGAGGAAAGCCAGGTTTTTTTACATTCCATTCTGTGGTTTAGCCACAGTGAGAATCACAGCGACCTGAGTATCTGGGGATATCAAAACTCAAAATTAGTCTCAGGAGCCTGAAGCCTGATAAACTGACAGACAAGAATTTACTCTACAAAACTAAAAGCTGTCTAATTTCGACAGATGTGATGGATTAAAGAGAAAGCATCATTGACCTGGTTCTACTCTGTTAGGCTTTCCAATTAAACAGGATGTTGTAGAAAGCAAGACCTTGCAGAGTAATACCTGGACCAGCAGGACTGAGGTTTTAAATGTTCGTTATACTTTAAAAGATGTTCCTTTAAAGATTTTGCTTGAGCGCTAATCCCAGAACACTAATGATGGAGTCTCCTGTAGGGATGTTATCTCTTTCTAACCTCTTAATTAACTGGCTAAATAGACAATTTTGGTGCTTTTGTGTTTAGAAGCTCTTTAATGAGGTTTGAATCCTCTGGCCAAGCCAAGCTAAGATTTTGACACCAAGAAGGATGCCAGACTGCAGAAAACACATGGTGTGCTTGCACATATAATATGAAGAGCTGGAGAGAGACATTGATCAGGACGAAATTTTAGTGGAAAATAAACCAACCACAATGTAACTGCAGTTGTTGGGAGGAAGAGTTTTTCTGAGGATCTGGCCAACCCTATCATCATCAAGTCCTGATCAACTTTCTAAAAAGGCTTTAACGCCATGAAATTACAGGAGCACTGGTCAATTGTAATCTAAGAAAGAAATGTAACAAAGGATTAAATCAAAGATGCAAGGGCCTGCATGTGATCTTGAGATGTTCTGTAGCTAATCTGTCTCTGATATACTCTGGTTACTGCAACTTCCTTCACTCATCCAAATATTGTAGAGATCCTGTAATTTTTGTGCAATGGTAGGGTGTCTGGAAAAGGAGGATCTCTTTGAAAAAAAAAAAAATTAAAAATCCTCTGTCATCCTTGTTTGAGCAGGTGTGTTTGTTCCTAACATCGCTATTTTGGACCAATAACGGCTCAAAACACCTTCTTTTCTACTATTCCAGAGTAATGGCTGTTTCTGTCTGCTCTTTTTGTAGATTGAACTTCCTAGTCCCTACACCAGCTTGGAGACTCAGGTTAGTACCACCCCCTCCCCTCCTTATTTCTTACAAGGGATTCTCTGAAAGAGAGAGCTGATCTGCTGTTGCCCAGCATATTTATGATATTTAACTCTGTCGTTGGCCATGGAGAAGGTGCAACTGTAACAGCAGTAGCGGTAGCTCCCAGCATGACTGACTGGGCAAGAAGAGAGCCAGACTCTTTATGGGAAACAGTGGGTGCAGATGGTAAGGCAGGGACCTGGCGTACAGTTGGACAACAGCAGAAGTGACTTGCATGAGTTAGATGAGAGGATACAGTCCTCAAGGCAGTACAAGCATCCATTCATGGGATTTTTATTTCTTTTTGTATACTCAGCTTCCTAGCTTTTGTTATAATCCCCGCTGCTAGTGTGTTACTCTAAAATACTGTTGCGCTGCAGGTTTCCTCTTTAGACATTACAATGAACGGTAATGAATCTGAGGAGATGCCTGGCACCAGAAGGTCAAAGTGACAGAAAGGATTTTACAAAGTCACTGATGCTTTGATTTGTGTTTTCTAACAAGGCAGCATCATTGATTTTCATTCTTGCTGATCTTTGGGAGCCAGCAAAGGCAATGGTACTTGCATACTGAAGATGAGTGTTTATTCGGAACACACATTTCCAGTGTTCTTTAGTGATTGCATAAGTATTTCTACCTTTGTTTTCTGCTGTCCTTTCTCTGGGGAAAGCTTTTGACTGTTTTGTTATTTGTTTCAACAAGCCTACTACATCTATTTTTATGGACCTCACTTTGGAGCCAAGCCTTTGGGAGTCAAAACTGGCAAGGAAGAATCACACAAAGATTGTTATACACAGTGGCACTATAAAGTGGTGTCAAAACACAGAGTACATAATAAAGTATTAATCCATGCATGATGTAGACCTGGAAGTACACAGTAATAATGAAGACTTATTACTGACTTGAAATAGTGTGAGTACATCAGTTTGTGTCAGTGAAGGTACCAGGGGAGAATGCATATCAGTATGAGCAAGAGAATTTCACACTTGGAGGAGAAGGAAGTGAAAGGAGATCACTGGCAGGGTACAGCTGCCAGCTGCAGAAGATTACTGGCTGAGGTGGTGCCTTCAGCCCCAGCACACCACTTCTTGTCCTGCCCTGCCAGTCTGCATCTTCCCTGACCTGCATGTCATTTGCTCTTCCGGGCTGTTACCTCCTTGCTAGGACTGTCAGCAGGAGTGCCAGGTGCCTCCAAAAGTTGCTGTGGTTTCAAGGGGCCTTAATATTTTTGGGGTCAGGGAGGGCATAAATGCATTGTTTAATGAATAATTTAAGGCAGAAATTAAGTGTATGCTTTTGTGTGTTTATTTTTCTTTCAGTGTTACTGAAAGCCAGATTCACTTCTGAATCCATTTTCTGTAGAAAGCTGCTTACTTCTGACCTTGAGATAGCTGAGTAGAGCCAAGAACAACTTACTGTGGGCAACACATGTCCCAGAGTGTTCTGGGCTGCTCAAATGCAGGAGCTGAGGCCAGGCAGGTATTCTGGGGTGGGGAGAGAAGGGACTGTCTCTCTCTGACAGGTGGAAGCAAATCTGGGTATCACAGCTGAAGGTCTGGTCACAACTTTGGTTTCCAGGGGTATATTTCTCTTTAGGTGAAGTGGTCAAAAACATTCAAATTAGCAGTGGAAGTTGCTGTTTTATATCCAGACTAAGTAGTTAGCAGTTCAGGACTGACCATGGTCTTGGTGGCAAGTGTCTCTGTTTCCTTTGCTGTGAAAAAGTGCTGTGAGAAAAGTAACATCAGCAACTTTAATGTTTTGCCGACTCAGAGGATGTTAACTAATATGGTTAGTAAAGAATGTCCCAGTTTGCAGAAGTTTCCCTGCATGCTTTATTCTCTTCCTTTTTCTTTGGGGACAGATGGGAGCGGAGAGCAGTGCTGCATTCATCTGAGACATGTTGAGTAGACTGGTGAGTGGCTTCTCTGCTTTGGTGGTTTCCTGCACAGTGTTGGGATGAATCAGCTCATTTGAGAGTTTCTCTCCACTGCCCTCTGGTTTCCTGTCTCGGCTCTGGTTTGGTTGGTATTTTGAATGTTGACATTTCAAACCCATGCTGTGCGTTGAAAGGGGACCATATTCTGGAGGCCTTCTCATGAATTTTTCGTATCATTTCCCTTCCTTTCCCTAGTCTTCCAATCACCTGTACAACTGTTGAGTTTTACAGCTATGGCTGCAGGTGATCTTCTAAAGAGAGAATGGGTGCTCTTCCAACCAGCTCAGCTTCAGCAGATCTCTTTGAATTCCCCTATAAAGATATATTTTGAGTTGTGTGTAAGTGAACAGAGGGAAAGCATTTACTTGAGAGCTAAGCAAGTGGTTTTGGCTGACATTTTTCCAAGGAAAAGAGAGTTTCTGCAAACAAAATAATTTTTGCATAATTCTCTTGCATATCAAAATATTTTGTTCAAATTGGACCTGCCAAATCACACTACTCATGTTAATCAAATAGCAGTATATTGGGGATTGTTCTCTGATTCCTTTACACCTACCTGTGCTGGGACAGCATGTCAAAAGATGATTTAGCCAGGCAGTTCCTGTTCTGCCTGTTCTTTTTCTGTAAGTGAGATTATATAGCTCACAGACAACTGTTCTTTAGCTTTTCTCATGTTAAATGGTGTGTAACAACCGTGAATTGTGTAATGTGTAAATGTGGTGCAGCAGATTAACAACTCCTTAATCATCTGTGTTCAAGGGAGTAGGATGTGGCAAATTTATTTTCACTGTGTTGCAAAATGATACTCATCTAGGGTGAAACCCAGAAACTCGGTCTTTAATGTATTGGAAAAAATATTTTGCAAACAAACCTCCCATTTCCTATCTCTAAATCTCACTGTGCACTAGTGCCAAAACCAGATACCCCTGAGCATCCTTGAGGTGTTTGTAAGGTCATGTTGCCAGGATTCTTTTGGAGGGTTCAGGCGTGTTTGCACTATCACGCAAAGAGAAGCTGAGCCTAATTTGGAGAGAATGAAGAAAATGAAGAGAGAACGAAAGCTGTTTTCAGCAACTGAGATGGTTGTACATTACATCTGAAACAGCTTTGACTCTGTTTGTGACTATTTTTCTTGTGATTTTGGAAGTTATCTCCATTGATGAGATTGTGGCTGTTTACATTTCACACCTCCCATCCTTCATTTCACAGATATAACAGGAGCCAAATGTAATGACTTTAGCAGCGGATAGCCCAGAGATAAATTTTGGCCCAGTTTTCATTCCCTTGAAGCAATGGAGTTTGTTATTGTCTTCGAGTTAGAGAGATCATTATTGGTCTCCTTCCAAAGCTATACCTTTGTGACTGTTAAAAGTTGTGTGCTCAGATGCTGGGGAGCCTCTAAGGCTTACTGATACGGGACCACAGAGTACTGCAGCTGGCAGAGGGAATGGGGCTCTGTGTACAGGTAACAGCACTGAGTAATCGGTGCAGTAATTGCAGTCCTTACCTTCACCTTCCCCTGCGGGAGGTAAACCCTGCCACGTGTTTTCCTTTTGCTGGTGCTATCCCCAACATGAGCGCACTGCGGTCATTGCCCCCTCTGAGGGGTGCCAAGCTAAGCCTTTGGTAGGCAGATGTGCACCCTTGTGTCCGTGTGGCAAGTGGTTGTTTTTCCACTGCTTGGAGGTCAGCAGCATCTCTTCTAAGCTTATGGCAATAATAAACTAAAAATTATGATTGTTCCAGAATATAGAGTACCAATTTTTCCTTTGTTGTTAGAAGTCAAAATATGAACTGATTTTTGCTGCGCAGTTTCCTGAAGATCCTCTCACCAGTGTAGCTTCTTGTGTGAGAGTAGCTGGTGGCTTGCAGCCTCTCTTTAAGTGAAGGGTGCAGTTTCCAGGTGCTATTGAAGTGTGAAACTTGGAGATTGCTGAAATAGCATGCACACTCAGAATCCAAACATGAGAACTGCGTGTAATGCATATGCCACACCAGGAGGATTTCAGCTGGAAAGTTACCTTAGCCAAGGGGGCATGCCAGTCCGGAGAGGATTATGTTGGCAAAGAGCCAGGGTGAAAGATGCTTTGAAGGCCTCTTCCCATGGAGTGCAAGTGCTCTCCCATGTTGGTGAAGTAAATGTTGATGCTTGAGTACGGGCAGCAGTGTGTTTCTCATAATACAGCAAAACCAGACTGCTTTTTCATACCCTTCTGTAATTAGGGTGTACCCTGCCTGCAGCATAGCAGCTCAGTACCTCTTACCTGTGTCAGCCTCTTGATTCTGAGAACAGCTCAGATGCTGATTGCTCCCAGACAAAATTTGTATTTTGACAGTAATGCCTTTAAAGAGACCAGGGGAGAAGACTGCTTGTTATTGTCCTTCTCTACCATTTAATTTATTTTTGTTTAAAAGCTAGCAATTTTTAGAATGAAAATGTCCTACCCTGGAGAGTGTGTGTAAGGAACAAAGATTTTCATATTAAAAGGTATTTATTATCCTGTAATTCCTTTCTCTAAAATTGATTTCTGGCTTAATTCAATAAAGGCCTCAGAACTGAAGGTTAGCGGTGTGCCACTCTGTTGTGGGTGTTGCACTTCACAATTAAGTGGCCGTCTTGGTGCGTTTCTTGTGAGCACCTGGCAAGATGCCCTTGTCATTGGGTACAAGTGAAATAACTTCATTGCCTATAGGACTCTCTAAATAATCGTGTGATCGGTTGTTTGACATCTAATTATTTCTTCTGTTCAGCCCAGAAATTTAAAACAGTAACCCTCAGCTGTGGGTGCCAAGAGGGACTCAGGTCTGTGATCTGCCCTGGCAGCCTGCAGGCAGGAGAGAGGCCATCCGGAGGCACACTGCTGCCTGGAAAGCGTATGCACCTTTTACCTGGTTCTTGTCTGGGAACGATGGGGTGCTGTCAGCCCTGCTTGGATCCAGAGTGCAGGTATGGCAGCAGCAGCAGCTGCAGCCGTACAAGTTGCATAATCATGCATCTTAGAACAGAGATGATTGCCTTTGCAGATAAGTGAGTGTTTTGCCCTTTGTGCATGGACTTGGTCAGCACCTGCTTCGCTGGGGGCTGCACAGCTGATTTCACCCCAGTATCACATAATCAGCATTTCCCAGTAAGAGTAGGTAAGAATTGCAAACTTAGAGGTACTATATCGGCTACTAAAAGCAAGAATAGAAACACTCCCTGCGTTGTTAGAGTATCATACGGAAAAGAATTACTGAATAATGGAGAGAGTTCATTAAAAGAATATGACTAAAGATAATACTCTGGATTTTTTGTATCTCTGGTTTTGGGTGTGTTTGGGACTACTTCCTGAGGCTTATGGTTACCTTGTAGGTTAGAAACTTGGGGATCTTTTCAGTTTTAGTCAATATTTATGAAAAAAAACATGAATCCATGAATCTTTGAGCCTGTAGAAAAATAACATCTTGCAGTTTTTGTGACAAGATGATAGTGATCGGTAACACCATGAACATGGAGTATTTCATAAAATCATGTTGTGAAAATAAAGTAAACTTCCAGGGTACTTGCTTTTCAAAATGCAGATAAATATTTTTCTTCCAACTCATTAGTTTGGGGGGCAAGGAGGGGCGTGCACCATTTCATAAGGTGCCGAAGTGATTAAAGAGCTGAAATGCCTATGGGTATATGGCCACTGGGGAAAATTCCGCAATTTCTTGTGGTGACTGTGCTTACTTTAATTGAGGATTTTGCATTCTGCTGTCAAAGTGAAGAGGAAACAGCATTTTTTTCCTTCTCACTGAGGAACATGAAAATACAAGTAGAATTCATGAGCTTACCTCTGAAATCTTCGTAATGCAGTCCTCGTAGAAACATCCAGTGCAATCAAATTGCTGAACTGTTATTGTCTAATAATCAGATACGCTGATTTTGGCAAGGATAAGCCCAAAAACACAGCAGCTAGGAAAGTCTCCATTGTTAAATCACACAAGAAAGAGAACTCAAGTCTTTTTAGGAGAATGAGCCTTTCAAATGTATCTGCTGAGTGGGTCCTTTTTGGATATAGGTGAGAAACACTCTGGAGCATTAACTGGATATTATTTACATTCAAGATGTCTTAGTACAGTCTCCTGCAGCATTTTGGGAAGTTTTAACTTTTGTTACACACACAGTCATTGTATGTCATTCAGCCGTGTACGTAGAGAAAGAAAGAAAGGAGGAGCATATGACTTTGAACTCGCATCTCTTGTTTTCTGCATTATTTCTAGGAACAAACTGAGAAGTTTGGCATTGAAGGGCAGTGGAGTCCTTTGCAGCAGTCTGTTGCATGAAGAGGGGTATGCATCACATGTCTCTTAGATTCCTTCCTACCAATGCCGTGCAAATGCTGTGAAACTTGAGTTTTATATGAAACTCCTTTAAAAAAAAAAGAAAAAAGCAAAAAGCCTTATATATAAAGCTTCCTAAATTAGGGAAAAATAAAAGCACCTAGCCATCAGCTCACAGTGACCTGGGTGCTATGTAATAATGTAATTCCTTTCTCTTATTCTTTGGAGGACCTTTGATTTTTTTTTTTTTTTTTTTTTTTTCTTCCTGTGTGTTTTCAGTCTGCTTGGGGCTTGTAAAAGCTGTCCCATGGACAGCACTAAGAATTAAATCTCCTCTTCGAGAGGTGCAGTCTGGGTCTGGGAATTCTGCCCAGCATATGTGGAAGGGAACTCCTGTGATGGACAGGATGGTATTTTTGGCTCTTCTCTGAACTCTGCACCCAGAGCTCACTAAGCATCCTTGCTCTCATTTAATTGAGCCTAAACCACAGCTCATATTCTCTGGGTGTCAGCTGTAGGTTGGTTTTGGTTTTGTTCCCAGAAGTATTCCTGACCTGTCCAGTGGGTTGTCTGTCCCTTTTAGTACTCATTTGAGAAAATATTCTTGTCCTTTCTAGAAACAGGGAAGTTTGTAGTTGTCCATAAGTTCATTCATGTGTGATGCAGCTTCAGGAACAGGAGTTGCTATTATGCAGTTATCTTTAATTATGAATATTTTTAGTAGTACACCTACCAAAGCCTTATGCTCCCAAGCTAAGATCTTAAAAAGTTATGAGAATTGTGATATATCCCAGCAGAATTTGATTTGCCAGTACCCTTTTAATTTGCACAGCATTCAAAATGCTTACCAGCAATAGCTGGGTTTTGTGAAGTGTTTAGCCTCTGATGGAAAGAGAATTGTAAAATTTAGTTCTCTGTTTGCCTGTTTTTATTGTATAGGGCAAATTGGCAGAAGGGAAGATAGATAAATTATGTTAATTATAATCAATTATCATCAACACCAAGCAGTTCATTATGACCCTGTCCCTGCTGTACAGTAAAGCTATTGTATGCTGTCATGTTCTGCACTTCAAATGATATCGCAGAACAGGAAAATTCTTGATTTTTCCAGAATAACAGTAACTGAGCTAAAGGATAAAATATTAATATTTAATAGCATGAAGCCTGGCTGATTGCTTAAATAAAGCTCTAATGCAGAACTGTTCTGATAGCAAATAGAGAGTTGTGTCAGCAAACCAAAATATTCTGAGACTAATTGAATCCTTGGATGTCTGTTGCCATTCTTTAAGTGAAATACATCTAGAAGTTGTTCCAATAAATATATCTAGAAATAAATAAGTACTTCATATTTCACAGATTGCAAATACAATATGTATTTGTGGCAGTTGTGGTATTGCAGTGAGGGGCTGTTAAGAGTTTTGCAGCTGTTTCCTTTCTCCTGTGCATCTCTTGCTGTCAGAGCAGCAAGACAGGAAGAATTCACACGTTATTTTCCAGTTAAATGTTAGGTAGCTCCCCATTCAAAACCTCCTAAGCTCACATTTGAGAGCATGCTTAATTGAAGTCACCCACTTAAGTACAGCTGACTTCAGGGAGGCTTTTCCTTGAAGTCCCACTCTGTGTATCACGCCTTCATTTCTTACCTCAAACCAAATTTCCTTTGCAGTAGTTTAAAATATGTTTTTATCTCTGGAGCCCTTTTACATACAGTGGACTGGATCATCTGGTGAATAATTCACTGTGCCTCTCCTGACTGAAGTGGAGCAGTGTTGTTTTATCCTGGCTGAGGAGGTGACTTACTGTATTAACATCAGTGAGTAAAATGCAGGTTAACTTGCCAGCCTGGTGGGTTGCCAGCAGGACTGGTGCATAGTTGTGAAGGGTTGTGCAGCAGGTAGAACGAAAAGCTACGTGCAGGTGACCGGTGTCTGATGTTACTACTTGTGTGGTGTTCTCTGTGCAGCATTTCTTGGGAGACATCTGGGATGCATTTTGCTTTGGGATTGGTTTGAAATGATACTGAAATGTGGAATCTGTTCCTGGTTTATTAAATTTTCTGTAACAGCTACCAGTAAATGCAACTGAAAAGGCTTTTGTGATTGCAGCTCTGTGTGTTGTCGTTGTTGTCCCCCCTGCCCCACCTAGTTCTCTCTTCCTCTGGTTATGCTGGGATTAGACCTTAATGGCATAAATAGCTCTTGGGTAGCAAAGTGGTTTAAAGTGGTAATTACATTTTTTGGGGCAGTGAAGCATAGCACAGAAAATAAAAATGCACAAATAATTTCTTAAAAACAATCAGATAATAATTGGATAAATATAGACATTGACAGCTGTGTTTTGCATGCAGCATCTTCCAGATCTAGTTACAATAATTTTGTAGCCAGGGCAACTTAGAAGTGGCTACATCTACTTTCATGAATTACACTGAGAATTTTTTCTGGTTTTGTAGTTACCTAGTCCTTCAAGTACTAGAGACCACAGTACAAGGAGAACCTACTTCTAAAGCTGCTGTTCTCTATGTACAGAAGTAGGACAAATTATATGGAAGGTTCCTTTGCTTGTATGCCTGGGCTGCTGCACAGATTGCACACGCACTTTTTCACATTAACCTTCCTTCTCCTACAACTGCCTTGTTTTACAGACTTGTTGACGTAGCTTTGCAGTCCCTGTAGTTTTGCCTCGTTGTCACAGTTCACTGGTATCGCTAGAAGAGGAATTAACTGGACTGTAGCCTGGCAGTAAAAGCCTATTAGTAGCTGGTAAATCCGAGGGAGATATGGAGGTAACATCTGTATTACGTAGTCCTGTGTTCTGTGTTCTGATTGGGAAAATGACTGCAACCAGGTGGATTGCAGTGCTGAAGCCAAAGCAAGATCTAAAAGAAAAAGATGCGTATGTTTTATTGTCTTGACTTACAGCAATGTTTATTGCCACAGTTGATGATGATGCTGAGGCAGTGAGCTAGTGAGTGACAGACAGTTGGTTGTCACTCCCAAGGGTGCTAGCTGGACATTGTGGAAGTGATGGAATTTGTCTGAAAACACCTTCCATGGGAAATCAGGAAGGAAGCTAATACTTGATTACTTGAAATGTTCCCTATATTTGCTCTTCAGGAAAAAGAAACCAAAATTGTGACTTGCTCGTCTGGACCCTTGTTAATACTGGCAGGAACTGTGTGGTTCAATGTCATTTCCGTGACTGAAAATCTTGTGCTGGCCCAGGCCAAACAGGGCATTTTGGCCATGGAAATGGCATGTCCCATACGCACCGGTGGCTTTCTCTCCCCTTCAGCACTTTTTTGTCGCATCCCAGTCATGACGACAGGGGTGGGTCTGGCTGTGAACCATTGCATCCAGTCCCATAGGCAGCCCTGCGCTCCTCTATCAGTTATGTGTCGACTGCATCCAGCCACAGCAACTCTTATGTGTTAGATAAGGTTATATGAAGGGTCTGAGCATTTGGAAGCTGTGTCCAGTAATCAGCAGAGCATCTGAATTTAAGGCCTGCCTTTGAAAGCTAAAGCCAGACCCTGTATTACTGCCTAAGCTCCGTGTATTGTCTGCGTGTAGAGAGCTGACAGCCTCAGAACAGGATTAGCAAAATCTGTCATGCAGTGAAAATGCGGAGGATGTGAGATTTCTGAATCTTGCAGCCCTCCGGCAGAGCCGTAATGTGCCCTCTCTGACTGTTTGGCATTTGCAGTCCATCACCCTAAAGCGTTGCTTATGTGTGTTCTCAGAGCATAACAAACCCAAAGACCTGCTAAGGCTTGCTTCTTTCTGTGAAAGGTGTGGGATTTTTCCCCAAGGGGAGCACTTGCCCCAGAGGTGGGAGCCCCAGAGGGACCCTCTCCTTGGGCTGGGAGGGCGCAACCCCTCTGTGCTGGCGTCCTGGGGTGCCTTGGCCACGCTGCGCAAGTGGGGTGGTGGGACTTCAGAGAGTGCAAGCTGTGCTGTCCCTCATGGGAAGGGTCAGTTCCCTGTTCCTTGTTGCAGGACTGTTTCTCTGTTTTATATGTACTGCTAAACTGGAGAAAAAATCTGCAGTTTTAAGATTCCAGTCAAGATGAAAATAGTGGTTGGGGAGCCTGTGGTGCTGGCTTCTGTTAGGTAGCAAGTGCCAGGTGCTGACATTTGTAATGGGTTAATAATTTGTATGTATTACAGCAAAGCCAAGCTTGAAGAGGAACTTCCAAGAAGGGTTGTGCTACAAGCAGGTTTGATACAAGCAGAGCACCTGGCTCTGTTTGGAGAGTCAGCTTTAAAACAATTGTAGACCTGAAATAGTTTTCTTCTTGCTGTTTGTGTAATGTAAATTTTTTATACATATTATTCCATGACTTCACAGGAACCAGAAATAATTTTTATTTCTATTTTTCTGTGCCCTGTGTCTTTTGGCATTTAATTGTGCTTTATCCTATGTAGTAAATGTTATCTAATGTTTGTAATTGCTTGTAATATGACTGTCTTTCAATGTTTGAGTTTACATACAGCAAACAAAATAATTTTAATAAATACTGATAATAAAATTGTGATATTAGAAGAGCAAGCACATAGTGTCTATAAAATGACACTAAGTTTGTTATTTGCAAATTATCTAGATACTAATTTGGTTGTGGCCTTCAGCAGCATTTGGTTTCTTTGTAGGTAGGAAATACGCAGCGTTTGATTGCTGCTTTCAGAGCACCTTTCTGGCAGCTCAGCTTTGAACTCTTGTTGGCACTTCTATCAAGATGCTTGATAGCTGGACAGAGTATTTTACAAAGGTCAAAAAGTTAGTCTTGACTAATAGTTAAAAAAAAGTCAAAAAAGCAAAAGAATTTAAATAACAAATCAATGAAGCTTTATCAGTAGGTGCCAGATCAGACTCATGATAACCTTTTTCAAGGCCTGCTGCCTATTCCTTTGCCTGTGAAAACAGAAAAGTTGCAAAACGGAGGTTGTTGCCTTCTTATTTTAGATACCAAACTGATGACTGACATGCTTTTCTCATTCATTGTTTTTTCTCCAGTCCAATAGCTTTGTATTCTTTATAGCCCAGCCTTGCAAAACTGACATAGAAATAAAACAGTTGATGTTGATTATCTTATTTTTAAATTCTGATGTGGAGCCTAACTTAAAACACACCCAGGTCTCTGCTCCAGACTTCCTGTGTCACCCTGTGCAGGAGTCCCTTTCTGACTCTCCTGGCTATATGACAGTTTGGTAGCTTGCACCAGAAAGTGCTGGTGATGTGCAGGTGCTGTTTCTGTCATTGATTTGGTTGTTTGTGTGGAAGTAGCATGCGTATAACTTGGCCATTCATAAGGAAGTGATTTAGTTCAGCATGGTGGGGTTTATTTAAAAGGTATCTGGTAGATTGCAGGTTGTGCTGTGCAGGCAGAGCTGCCCCGATTGCAGCTGGGGAGGTTCACTGGGCAGAGCTCCTCCAGGCTTCCTGTGGGAGGGCTGCGAATCCCAGCATGGCTCCAGCTCACCTGAGGCAAACCAATGGGTTTGGAAAGTCCAAAAGCTTCAGAGAAACTAAAACTCAAATGAAACTCTTGTTCAGGATCATACTCTGCAGTAGTGACCATGAGAAAGATGTGTAGATGCCTGTGTATTTGACTAAGCGGCTGGCCTCTGCTTCCATAGAAAGCAGAGGTTTCTGGTGTGTAGCTGTTTCTTGTGACACCAGAAGGTGGAAGTCCGGGACATGTCCATTGCCTGTAGGTCCCCTCAAGTGACTGCAAAATGCTGAGTAACTTCTGTGAAGTTAGTGGAGCCTGTGCAGTGCCTGTAAATCCAGGAGTGTGCAGACCTCATTCATGTTACACATGCTTATAGGTAGTGTCTGGCTACGTACTATATATAAAAAAATCTTTTAAATATAAATTTCCCTGTTTTATCTTGTACTTACATTGATATTTTTGTTAAATCCTAGTTCCAGCTTAGAAGCAACAGTTTTTTCCTGTACATTGTACACCACAATACACACACTGGTTTGGAAGCTGTTCCTTTAACATGCAGTGAAAGAAGTTAGTAAAGACCTGTTTTGTTTTATTTTTATACAGAGTGCCAGTGTCATGATTGATCCACAGATCTCTGCTTTTGACCATTACCTGAAAATTCACTCCGAAGGCCATACTGTTAAAATATGAGAGCGTAATTTCAAATTACATTTACTCCAGAGTGAATTGGGAGGCTTTGGCATAGTGCCTAGTTTACACTAAGCCTGCCAGCAGAGGAAGTTAATCAAGAATTGTTGGTCCAAGGTGAATTCTTGCTCTGTTTTAGCTTGAATGACTTTCCACGGTAGACAGTCCTACATCTTGAGCTAATCTGTTCAACTCCAGGATTAGGTTGTGTATTTTCAAAAGCACAATTTCCTTGAAAACGCTCCTGAAGCAGCTAGCTGAGGCTGTCTGCTCCCTCATTCCCAGCTGTGTTGCTGGGTGCAACCACAAACTCTAACACCAAATGTTGGCATCATTCAGAAAACCTCATCCATTTGCTGTGCTGAATTCATTCCACGTGAGGGAGCGTGAGCCTGAGGCTCCCCAGTGGGAGAGTGGGCATTGCAGAGTTGGTCAAGGACCCTGGGTGAACTGGCTGGCAATTTTAATTTTTTATTTGGATCATCAAATCCCCTACCTCCCCACCCAAGATTTCAGCCAGTCATGAAAATACAGTGTTAGCAGGTTGTGGAAGGTCATCCTGGGAAATTCAAGTTGTAGAGGGTCAACAGGGCTTGCAACTTGGCCAGGGGTGAGGTTTGCTGTCTGACAGAGATGCCCTTTTCCCAAAAGAATGTTTATTATTTCTTTAAGGGTCTGTGTCCCTCTTCAGACCTTCCTGCCCTCCCTTGTCACCTCCTGATGTAATTGTTGTGGCTGACAACATACACTTTTTCTTCTAGGTTTCATATTCTTAATTAGGTTTTAACTTTTAGTTTGATGTTTTCTATTATCTGAATGTTTTTCAAACTGAGTTTTCTTTCTTTTGCTTAATGTCTGTATTCCCTCTGTGGCAGTTTATTTTGTTCCCTATAGGTAAATGTGCTGGCTGCAGTAGAACGCTTTCTTGATGTCCTTATTTCCATTTTTGTCTGTCTTTGTGATATTGTATGTATCTGAATAACTAAGTGTTGTGGTGTCTGAAACAATATGGTGGAGGCCAAATTCCATCAGTGCTAGTTGTTTGAAAAATGCAGTATTCTTCTATTCAGATTCAAAATTATAGGACTTAGGCTGAAATTAGACTTGTAGCTTGTCTTTTTAGTTATGAAACTGTTGTTTTCACTAGGTATTTGGAAATCTTGAACAACTATATGTTTCTCCAAGGGAAAATAATTTACAAAGCTGGGTAATAGCCCTTACCCAGTAAAACACAAGACAACTTGGAAGTTTGGCAGTTGCATCATTGTAAATGCTCGCATGTTTTGAATTGATGTTTAAGTGTTTCCCTGAGTCTGGCCCTTGATGCAAAAACATTTGCTTATAATTTCAGTGAATTGACTTTTGCTGTCTTAATAGACTTTTTAATTATTTATTGTCAGTAATGCTGAAAGGGAGTGAATTTCAAAGATGCATGCACTTTAAGTCAACACATGTGAACAACTGCATTTAAAATGCCTGCTTCAGCATTCAGTAGGGAAGAAGGATCCATTAGGCCGGTCACAATCACAGGAGTGCAAATGCTGTGCAAAGATATACAGTGAAATTCCTAAAAATGCTGAAGGGTGTTTGCCAGAGTGCTTAAAGGTATCTTGTTGCCTTCAAATGAGAGACCTGTAGAGCTGAGTAGGAAAAACTTTTCTTAGCAGATGCAAGTTCTAAAGATTTGAAGTGGTTTTTCACTTCAGAACAAAACCAGTTCTTTTGATATTTTCATAAAAGGTGAGCAGAAGATACTGCTTAAACGCAGTGCTGTGTTATGCATGCATGTACCAGAGAAGTCCTAGAGGTTCAAGTGTTCTCCCTGCTGACTCGCTGCGAAGCAGGAGGCTGTGTGAATAATGGCAGTCACCATGTAATACAAATTTCAGAGAGGTGTTTTTCTTTACCAGCCTTTGGAGCATAGTGAAAATGCATCCTACTGACGGAGAGAAGTAGTATGTGTGCTGCAAACTTCTGATCTTAAGCACCCATATGCACCCCAGAAATTCTTTGGGAAAAGAGGAAATGTTAGAGCAGGAATTTTATTTTCTCAGTCTCCTAGTTTTCATGGTTTTGCCGTAAACGTCAGCCATGCAATAGCAAAGACTGAATGTCTGCCCAAAAGACCAGTCTGCCTCAGTCTGAGAAATATCAAAAGCGTGTATTTCACTGAGGGTCAGAGCTCTGGCTCGGAGCATGGGCAGTAGAACTGAAGTGGTAGGTGGTACCTCTGTAAATGCAAGTGCCAGGTAGTGTGACCAATAGCCAGAGGCAAAGTCTTACATTACAGGTTTAATTAAAGAGTCTCAGGGAATATGCATCATCTGAACATTATAGTGCTCAGCAGGAACTTTGAGTCAAAGCCAAAGGATAATAAGAATTAAACCACATTTTAACCATGTACATTACAAGGATTTATGTTCTTTGCTGGAACTGAATAATACATTACTGTCGTGCCGTAACTGGTGTTATATATGACCTTATAAAATGTTGTGATCCTTTCAAGCATTTATTATTAAGTAAAAATCGAAGTATTTTTTTCAGCTATCCCACTTTCATAGTTTTTCCAAGTTTAAAATTGGTTTTGGAACATAGCCTGGAAAGAACAATTACACTAGCATCATTATTTTAAGGAAAATTTGCATAGCTTCTACACAGGTATATAAAGACGTAATGGTACTAGATGTAGAAGGATAGCTGTGAAATGCTTTGCTTTTCTTTGCCAAAATCTCATTTAAGCATGAGATATCATCTCAGGGATTGAGAACAAACTTGTAATTTCAGAGCAAAATATGAAAGCTGCTTCTTTAGTTTAAACTTCTGTTATGTGTAACCAGAGACTAACAAAAGTAGTAGGAAACAACAAATAGCTTAAAAAAAAGAGAATATTTTGTGTCCGTGTAATAAAGCATAGGTACATCTAAGCAAGAAAGTCGACAAAGAGGAATCATCACAGTCATTATCAATCACCATCTGATCAGGTGGAGGAGAAACAGTGTGACAAAGCACTTGCAGTATCCTTTTCATGATCACACCATGAGTCACTAGCCAGGTCACTAAGTTTATTTATTAGGCTTTTTGGTTCTCTTCTGTTACTGTTACTTGACAGGCGTTTCTCCTTGCAGCCCTTCGTAAGGGCAGTCTGCTTCTTTTACTGACTGCTGCTGTTGATTTCTAGGCAGTACAGGGTGCTAAAATAAGTTTGAAGTTTGTCTTAGGTAAATGAGGTTAAAGAAATGGAGCTCAATGCAAAGAATGATTCTAGCTCTGTCAATGAAGAGAATATAAGGTGACAGTTTGGGATGACTGGGTGAAATAGATGGTGAACCCTCAGTTGAGTCTCTGAGGTCTCTAGTGTTTAGGGTCTGAAAATCCTCTATGAGCTTTGAAAATTTCACCAAATTCATATACTAAGCTGAGGTAGGGCTGTGATTGTTTGTGTGCATACCTGTCTACCTCTGTAAAAAGAATTGATGCTTGGATAATGGAGAGCTGTACTGGCAGACGATACAGCTGCACTGTCCTGGGCTTGTCCCCTGGGGGCAGAGGGTGCAGGAGGGTTCTCAGCAGATGCTCCCCACCTGTCACTGTGGTGGTATTTTCATAACAAAAGCCAACACAATGTTTGTAACACTTAGGTGCTGAGGCTGGTTGTTTCTTGAGCACCTGAGTGTTTCCTCCAAGGTATGACTGCTAACTGAGCTTTTTCCACAATGAGCTTTATTATAATTTTACTTTTCTTCTAATTAACTTTGAGCCAGCCTTCCAAACTGTTGGCTAAAGCAGGACTGCTGTGTGATCTGTAAGACCATATGTAGGTAGAAGGCATGTGTATTTCCCCTTTCTTTGGTCTCTCTCATTTTTCCTAGCAGATTTTCTGCTCTGTGGCCCAAACTTTCAAATGTTTCCCAAAAACTTGGAAAGACCTTGTCTTAGAAAACTCCCCCTTTGTTATATGCCTGCCTCTGGATCATCTGGCAACAGCACCCTGTCCCTTCAGCACTTTTCTTTAACGTTAAATATTGCTGGTGCTGAGTGCAGTCTCCCTGCTTTTTATTATTATTTGTTGTTGTTTATTAAATATATTTACTTCATATATAATGCTAAAAATAGTTTTGCTTTCAGAAGGAATGTGGTGCTCTTTCTGGTTTACAGTCTTGGTGTAGCTGTGTTGTACCAATATCAACTTGGTATGAGGTATGTCCAATTAGTGAGATAAGTGAAAATGAGTTAATAGTGATGTTTCTCCACAAAGCTACATAAATACAAAATTTCTTGGCTTTAGTTTCAAAATTTTTACAGGATCCCCTTGTTATTGAACAAAGCATTAAGTACTTGTCCAGAGAGCACAGTAACAGCCTTCAGACAGATTTCTAAACACCAAAACAAGCCTAAGGCCAGTAATTTGGTATTTCTGCATCACCCTTCATGTCTTATGCTTTGGGTCTTTTGTTTTCTTACTGTTCTTGTGTGACTCAAAGTATATAGGCAAATGCTAGCCAAGAATAAACATTATTATTTTTATTATCATCATCATTATAAAGTAAAGTTGTGTAAGTCTGAGTAACTGTACTTTTACCGTAGGTGATGCAGTGGTCTGAGCATGAGAAAGGGATGCACTGATTGCTCTTCTGTAACTGGTGATTACCAGATAATCTTGGACAAGCCTTGATTCTACTTACATTTTTGCTCTAACTGGGCAGCTGGAAATTTGTCTTGAACTTCTGGCTGTCATCAAATAGCTGCTATTTGTGCCAACTCTTCAGCCCTCCAGACTTGCTGAAGGGGGTTTGAGCCCCATTTTACTCTTTAATAATGACCTGAGGTGTCATTGGTACGATTTTGCGTTTTCCACAAGGGACTTTCAAACTTTTATTCAGGTGTTTAAATCTGATCTCAGTTGCTTCTACTGTTTACGTGACATCTTGAACAACCATGCCTTAGGAAGGGACTTTAATGATTTGAGTGGCTCATCAGACCCTCCAGTAACTAGTGTCCCACGCTCTACGCAAAAGATAGTAAGCTGTGAAGGAACTGCAGTGAAGACTGTATATCCAGCTTAGACTAAATAATTTGCTGTGCACTGTTTCTCTGTTTATGATTCAGTTTTAAAGGCCCTTTTAAGTGAAATTGGATACACTACAAAGTGTTGGTTTCATGTGTTTTATTTGCAGTTTAATCAGCGTGATCCAGCTGCCAGTGCAGGGGAAACCGGAGCTCGATTTTTAATTATCCCTGCTTTGCCTGAGTTAGGAATTCCCAATAGTGCTGTCTGAGAAAAGATGCCAAAAACCGCATTGTTCTTTAATTAGCTGTTGTAATTGTTTCAGTCTAATCTCCATGATTAGCAGCAGCATTAAATACAGCAGTAAGAATAGGCCTGCCCTCTTTGTGCTGCCCTAGTAAACACAATATTCTTACTTCTGGTAAGGGACATAATATAAAATCAATTAGAAGCCAACTAGTGTTGATTGGAAAATGATAAAGAGCAGCTACCATGAAGTGCAGATTGCTTTGTAAAGTTGGTTTATAACCATACTTTTGGGATGGTTTTATTGCCCAGTTTTGGGGGAAAATGCCAGAATAACAACCTCTGTTTCAGAGAAGCCTTTGGGGATCTTGCAGAGGCTGCATCCTGCATGATGTCCTAGTACAAGCTTCAAAATAATCTTTGCTGTCAGTAAGGTTAGTGCCAGTCCAGTTTTTAGGAGAGGGTCATTCTTACCACCATGCAAAGCAGGTGGAGTGTCAAATATGAACAATTGCACAATATTCCCCAAAGAGATTTTTTTTTTCTTGCGAGTTTATCTGAGTTTTATTCTGAGGCTCAAAGATGCTCTGCAGTGTTACGTTTGTAGTGGGGGATTCAGCTTTGCAAGGACCATTTCTGCACAAGCGTATGTGTGAGATCCATTTCAGAACGGATTACAATATTTAGACATGCAAAGATACAGGAAAACTACTTCATGAGATAGAAGTACGACTCCTGTGCCTGCTTTTATGGTGTTGAGGTACCTGCTGAGGCACCAGTTATTATCTTTAAGTCCCTAAATACTTTTGTAAATTTGTCTTTACATATCATTGCATGTGGGAAAAGTAGGAATACTCTTGGAAAATGCAGACTAAGGTAGGTCATGCAGTTTAAAGTGAGAATTTGTGAGTGTAAAATGAGCACTTCTAGAGAAACGTAATTGCTGTAGTAATGGTTGTAGTCACAGACTGTGGAAATGTGAGTATTTTGGCTGGTGCTATGTTTTTGTAAAGTAATTGATACAACTTCTTTTGTGTCTTGAGGACATCTGTCAGAGCCACTATGCTCAAGTGTCAGCAGCAAAATTGGCAGCATAAGGTCAGGTTTTGTATGTCAAGAGTGCAGGTGTGGCACAGACCTGGGAAATGCTTCATCTGGGCATACACCCAAGAAAGTTCAGGGGCTTGAAGAGTTTCTTCTTGCTTAAGCCATATGAAATAAGGAGATGTTACCCTCATTAGGAGATTAGATAAATCAGGTTTTGTTGCACCTAAAAAACAGATTTCTTGAGTCAAAACCCAGCGCTTTGGACAAAAAAAAAAAAAAACAAAACAATCCAACTAAACTTGCAGAAAAGCAACTGTAATGATGAGTAATATAATGTAAATATAACTGTAATAATGGAAGTCCAGAAGAGAGCTTACATCTGTATCAGATTACTCTCTGTATATCAAGATTACTATAGTTTACAAATATAAAAACGATCATTTTCTTGTGAATGAAATTGAAAGAAATTGCGCATTTTTTTTGTTCAGTATCTTTATCTGAAGTGTTCTCCCTAATTTTTAGAAGGGGTCAGATCAGAGGATTTCAGAATAGAGGAATTCTGAGATGTCAGCAAATGTGTGACCTGCTGCAGTGGTTGGGTTTCTGGATGTGATTTCTGCCAGTATTTAGGAGCCAGTGACTGATGGGCATTGTGGAGTCAGGATGTCCTCCTACCAGTGCTGTAATCACAGTAAATGGAATCAACTTAGTTTATTTTACTGCTTCTGACACAGTATGTTCATACCGTTTTGAATTCCCATAAGAGAAAATACAGAGTTAGCAGACTATATACTAAATATATGAAGTTCTCTTCACAAAAGCTGAGTGGAGCTGTGTTAATTATTATGTTGCCTTCCTCCTCTGCCAAAAATTGCTGATTTTGCTGTAAGTTGAAATGGTTGTAGCATTTCCTTAGCTTTGTATTTCAGGAAATATCTTGAAAACAACAAAAAAAATTGGGGCAGTTAGTAAGCTCAATACTGCTTACACCACTGGGATGAGCTGAAAATGGGCAGAGAATTTGAAGGTACAGGAAACACAGCAGCATCAAATTTTTACATTAGTCCTTTCACGTCAGAGGTAAACCAAAACATTCTTGATGGAAGTACTGTTATTCCTTCTGAAGAGGAATGATTTTTAACTATCATGGCTTTCAGTTCGGCATATTTTACAGAATTTCTTTCATTAATAAACCCTGAAATTTCTGATCGGAATGAATAGAAAGCAGCAGAGTACTGCCGTGCAGTTAAGGGATCATTAGCTTTTATAAATACTTAACGTATCAGACACAGATACATTATATGGTAAACATAAATGCTCTTACTGTTATAAATGTACATTGATTTTGTACATTCATGTTCTGCAGAGCACTGCTAGAAACTGAAGCCAAAGTTGCCCAAAAGAAATGAAGCGGAAGAGGCCAGCAGGCAGTTTTGTTGCTGGCAGGAATGGCCTGTGCTCGAGGGAATTGCACAGATTTGGGGCAAGGAGAGGCAAATGTTGCCACACATCCCTTCTGCCAGTAAGTGCTCTCTGGCATTTGTCAGACCTCCCCAAGAGACACCTTGGAAACACCTTGGAGGGGTGGACTGATACTACCTTATGGATTTTTAACATGTATATGCGAAGTTAAGTAATTCTAATCTCTCTCAGACTCACCAGCAATGCATCTAAACAGCAGGTTTGTAAAACCTGCCTTATGTTTGGTGTAAACACCTGCAATGTCACTACACTTGCATAATCCTGTCTTGTGGCCATTATTAAAGAAAATGTGTTTCTGAACGTGAATTTAAATAACTAATTACCATGCAAGCACTAATTGCATAAATGCTGCAGAGGTCCTCCTGCTGCTTTCAGCAGTGGCCGATTTGCTCTTGGGCCGAGGGGTACCATCCTCGCAGAGGCTCCACCAGCCTTGGCAGCTGCGTGAGGAAATTCTCATTGCCTGATCTTGCATCTAGAAACAAGCAATATGCAGTAATTGGCTGCCTAAACTTTTTGCAGCTGTTATTTTAAGATTTTTAGTTAGCAACAAAGAACATGAAACTTTCTGTTCTTTGCTTCTTGGGTTGCAGTGCAGTTATGCCGCTGATGTGCTCATTATGATTTGTCTCCAGTAATCCTTAGGGACTCCAGAGAGTTGCTTCCATTAGACTATTAACTTCAGGCTGTACTGACTATATCAACCAGCAGAATTTCTCTTTAGAGATAAAACTGCATTAGAATCAGAGTACATTTATTTTGAATCTCTCACATGCACATCATGCTGTGGGACTTTCTGTGGAGCTGGTTAAAAAGGTAATACTCTGTTTTCCGTTTAAACAGGCATCAATTTGCTTGTTGTTTAGTTGTGGGCTGCCAGGAGCTGAGGGTGTGGAAGAGATGATTTCATCAGCCCCAGAGCCAGGTCCTTTCCCAGCCAGGGTGCACCCTGACCCTTCCAGTACAGAGAGCTCCTGCAGCTGTGAAATACGCAAGAGTCTTCCCAAATAAATATAATTTGGCCTTAAATTCTACAACTGTCTGTGGGGTTCTTGCGGGTAAAGTGCCCAGTAGTGCTTTGTTTCATGAAGTACCCCAAAAAGTTTGGTGTATGACTGAGAAAAGCCACCGCCTTCGAGAGCAAGCATGTAATCTAAAGTGACTGAGGTCCCCGAGGCTCCCAAGTAGTGCCATTGCCACGTGAGGTGGTGTGAGAGCCTGGCAGGTCACTCAGCAGGACCAGGAAAATTTTGACTTTCTTCTTTCTGTCACCATCACTGCCTGTGAAACAATTGAATGAAATAAATGGAAATCAGTTGACTTCATCTGAGCATTTTTCTGCTTTAAACATAATTCTTTACTGAGCAGTTGAGCTTCTCTGATTTACCAGCTGAAGATCTGCCCTGACAGGGGAGACTTTGTCGGGTTTTTTTCCTTTTTTTTTTTTTTCTTTTGTACTTCTTTTTTTTTTTTTAAACATAACTGCTGAATGTTGTGTGACTTTCTGAATTATTGCAGGAGCAATCAAGGGATGTCAAAGGCTTCTATGGGAAGCAGCGAACAAGCTTCTTTTCTGAGAATTACATTGAGAATTACCCTGAAAGGGTTCATGGCAAGATTGTTTTCCTGCGGTTACAGGGGATGGTAACAAAACCAGTGATACTGAGATCTGCACTGGCTCCTTGGGCTGGCCTGGCCTTCTTGGACCCGTTCCCCTCTCAACAACACGCCATCTGTGTGGAGGTGCTGGGTGGGCGGCGAAGCCGGGCGCTTCCTGCGGCCTCAGCCAGGCTCTGCCCTCCAGGAGCCACGGCTGGGCACTGAAAGCACCTCTGTGCTCCCACACAGGCTCTTTTTGTCTAGAGACCGTCCCGAGACATCCAGGGCTTGCTCAGGGACCACTTTGCAAGGCTACACGGGGAGGATAACGATTGCACCATGTAGCTACTGCCACAGGGCTGCAGCTGCAGACAGGGTGCTCTTTCAGCAGTTGTGTGACAGTCACGTTATTCTTTTAGAAATCTCCAAGGTAGATCTGTGGAGGAATTCCTTTTCTGTACTCAAAAAAGATTAGCAGTGAACATCATTTTTTAGTTGAGTTGAGAAGTATACTGTACCAAAGAAAACCTTTTCGGCCTCTGGTTTGCCACTAGTACAAAGAGATGTTTCTTTTAACTCTGAAAATATTTGCATTATTCTGTTCCGTGTTTGTACTTCAGCCACTTAATGACATACCAGATCTTAAAATCATAAAATCCTGGTTGTTTTCTTCCCTTCTTTGCTGTCACATCATGGTGGTTACAGTTTTGCCTCTGTCTCAGGTGACAGTTTCAGGTCTGTCTCTGTTCAAAATACCAACTACAAAAGAGTATTTTGGAACAAATGAGAAAGAAGGGGTGAGGTAAAATTGGCAGACTGCTTTACCGGAGGATACAACGAGTTCATATTTTATAGCCTGCATAGCCTCAGTATGAAAGTTAAGATCTTTAACTAGGGGTATAAACCTGTCATTACTCAGCATATTATCCTTTGGATGTATCACTTCATAATGTCTTTTCTGGCCTTCTAGTAAGGGTGAAAGGCAAATACAGAAAATCTCAGATCTTTAGAAAAATAATGTGTGCTTCATTTTCCTGGTTGTCTCTGTTTTGCATACAGTAAGGCTGGAAGAAAAGATGATTTTTTTTTTTTTAAGTTAGAATTTTATTGATGCCTTCCTGCTAATCATAATGGGTTTTAAAAAAAATATTAAATCTATTTCTCATTTATCTTATTGTTTGAAAAAGCCATTAAATTAGATACTAAGAAATCATGTAAGAGTTTAGTCTTTATAGCTGGTGTATAAGCTATAGATTTGCTCAGGAGCTAGAACATGGGCAGGGCGCATGGAAATGTGGGGGTGCTGAGCCACTGGGTTGTGTCTAGCTCCTGGGCTCCTCCTGGTACCACAAGATCTGGCGTTCTGGCTTTGCTCTGTAGAGGCTGTTAGGAGTAACAGTAGCACATGAGTATAATTTTGCTTAGTCAAACATACTAACCAGGAGAAATAGCACATGAGCAACTCTTTGTCCTCCAGGTTTTCCCACATCCCTCCTACTTAAGGGATAATTTGTAGTGCTGTGATAGATCTATCTCCTCCCCAGTTTTGCAGGTAACTTCATAGCCTTGACCATCATACTCTGTGTATATATCAATGTAAGTAAATAAAGTAGAGAGGGTTTAGGAGGTACATATCTCATAGACTAACTGCTTAAAACTTCAGTATGTATTGGGACCTACTTGGGTCCCTGATTTGATTAATTTTTTTTTATATTAGGAAACTTCATGTGGAAAAAGTCCTTGTCCAGAGTTAAAAAGCATTCTTGTAATAGCCGATTTGTTAAAAACCCAGGACCTGCAAAACAAAAACCTGTCATTCGTTAGCTCTAAGTGAGCCCTTACGCTCCTTCAAATGGCAACAGGAATTCAGAGCCAGGCATACATACCATTTTGCAGCTTATCTCAGTTATTTCTCAATTGGTGTTATTCTTCTTGCATAGCATACTATACGTTTTAAATTATTCACATTCCCAGCATTTCCAAAAGAAAATCTAAATGATGAAAAAGAATTTCTTGACTGATTCAATCTCACTGTGTATTCCATGCAGTTAGGTTCTCCAGAATGACAAACTGCTGCATTTTCCTATGCTGGTCCATGACAGGAGTTTCAATGGCTTGTAAGGCCAGGTCTTTCGATATGAGGCTCTAAAAGCCTATGGAAATTTCTGTGGGGAATGTAAAATCAACTACAAAGAGATACTTCTTCAAAAAAGAAGGTTTCTAGAGTTGGTGTCCACTTCTCGGCGCTGATCTGGCATGTCCTCAGAGGCCTCTATTCAGAGCTGTCCTGCATGGGAGGGACATACGCCATGTGGGAGGCGTTTCCTGCCCCAAAGAGCTTGTAAGACAATGGTTATGGTTGGAGGTAGGAATGGAGAAGTTAATGTGTTCCTGTCCATATGGTTTTTGTAATAGCTACCAGGACGTTATCAGGTGAAGATAATCATATTAATGAAGTGTGTAAATCATTCCTGGAAAATACCTCATTTTGATACATTTCCTAGATAACCCATCTTAACCATGTGGGGATAATAACGTGAGTTCCGTGTGCTGTACGTGTAAGAACTATGGCATTGTATGTTTTTTGTTGTACTCCGGAAAGGTACAACCACCGAAATGTGCAGGCAGCTTGGCTGGGAGGCACGTGGGTGGGCTCCTGCCAGGGCTGAGGAGGTGCCCAGCAGGTTGCAGTAGCCACCAGTGCTTGCTGGTTAGATAAATCGCAAAAGGCAGTGAGGAAGCTTGGTGTGTGGGTTGCTTGAGCTAATGAAGGATGACTGTGAAGGAAAGAGCAGTGGAGAATGACGATCGGCAGCAATTACCAGGTTTAGCTCCAGTATGCAGAGAGCATGCAGGCTATGTCAGTGGCTGGACTGCCCGGTTGCCATAACACATATATGTTACATGATATCGACAGACACCACCTCTTGACAGTTGCCAAGCCGAACAGTGGGTGTTTATCACATCTGTTGTCTGCATAACTTTTCTTCATGTGCTGTGACAGTTGCAGCTTTCTTATCTCCAGTAGTCTTTGGGACCAACAAATGTTGCCAGCTAGATAACTAAACAGTCTTCAGTATAGTGTGACAGTTATCATTTATTTGATGTCAGTTAGCTGCAGTCAATTCAAACTCATCTGAAATTGTTGTCTTGAGGCCCTGACATACAGGAAAATGTGTGATCTCCCTGCTTTCCTTTTCTTTCCTCTTATGTTTCTACCTTCTGTCACTTCTTTATGTGAATGTGTGATTTTTTCCATTTCTTCACATGGCATTAAGCAACAGTACAGACCGCAGTAATTCAGTGATGGTCATGAGCTATTGAAAAGCTGCATGGTCCTGATTTGTATGTCATTGAGTAACCAGTGTGGTTCACTTGACAAATCATTCCTTGCTGCAGATGAACAATCAGGATAGCAGGGACTGCTAGCCTCTGCTCAGTAGTTTCTAAATTAATGGTGTCATCTGAGTACAGCAGTTGTATCTCTTATTATAGCAACATACATTTGCTTTACTGGTGGCTAACATCAGCTGTGGACCATATGGGTAGCTTCTAAGCTCTTTTGGATTTGCTAAAGTATTGCTTAATGATCGTGTACTCAAATGTCTGGCATCACAATGCCTATTATTTGACCTATAAAATCAGTGAAACACAAACTGTCAGCTGCCAGAACTTTGTCAGAAAGACTTCATGACTTATCTAAATTTAACATTGGCGCACATTTTCATTTCTCTTTATATGGACTTCACGAGTTGGTTGTGAAGCGTCCCTTATGTAGAATGAACTATAAGACCAAATGAGATTTTGTTTAGATTTTCTAGAAGGGGAATGTTGATTATAGGAGTCCTGTTTTGATACTTATATAGGATGTTGTAACTGGGAAGTCTTTTGCCCACAGCTTTCCAAACCAGTTCAGGAAGATATTTTGTTGGGTTTTTTTTTGTGGAAATTATTTATTGCTTGTGCTAATATTGAAATGTCCGATATTTCAGTGGAGATGTGTGTTGTGGAGTGTTTGGGATCAAAGATGCTGTATAAGACACTTCATTTTAGTGAAGGCTGGCCACAAACTGCAGCAAGAGCTCAGAGATAAATCATCCTTGTTTTCTCCTTTTGAATTTGCTGAATCTGCAAATTGAATTTGCTGCCTCCTGTTTTGCTTTAGATGAACTGTAGTTTTCCCGTGGAAAATGCCTTCTGTTTCTCTTACAGGTCTGGGCAACTCTCTCACCTGTCTCTTATCACTGATTTTTGAATTCTCACAATACAGTAGGTCAGCCCTATTTAGTTAGATACATAGTACTTGGTGATTGTTTGACTTACAAATTGCTGTACTACCATATTCGTATGCCTTAGGCCTCATTCTGTATTGACTTGTGTCTGTGTCCAGCCCAGTTTGCTGCTGCTGCCTGAAGGAAACGCCTTCTGGCTGCAAGTGAGCTGCTGGAAAACCAGTGTGAACTGGTAAGCCTCCCAGAGCTGCTGCTAGTCTGTGCCAGCTCTCATCTAGCTCTAAGGTATTTGTTTTATTTGCTATTTTATGTGCATACCAGTTTTAGTGGGATGAGTGTCAGCTGCGTGATAATTACAGCTATCCTCACTTCAAAATTTAAAAAATGACACCAAAAAGCCCTAGGCTTCCTTGGGAGCCCAGGCTTCGTCAGCAGCCATGAGTCACCATGAATTGCGTGAATGTATGAGCTGAAGCAAACGTGATGATCTTTCCTTTGTTCCCTAACCTTTTCTGAATAGCAGAAGGAATTGCCTCTCTGTGCCTTAGCACCTAAAATTTCATTGGGGTATGAAAAGCTTCCAATCACAAACCTTGTAATTCTTGGACATCGTGCTCACATACTGGGAAAGTGCCACATCAGCAGCTTTATCTGTTGCCATTGCAAAACAGAGAATAATATTTTTTTTTTTAACATTTTAACTACTTGTTTGAATAGCCAGCTTCCTTTAACAGGATCAGCAAAGAGGATGCCTGTCAAAAAAGGTTCTTTCCTTCCACCCACTCCTTTGCTTGTTTTGTTGTAAACCGGATTCTTCATAAAAGAGATTGCAGATTTATGAGTTTGCAGTGAAGACAAACAGGCTTTTCCCAAGCTTTGTTTAAAAAGCGATTTGATACATAAGTCTGATATTTGACCAAAAAAAAAAAAAAATCAGGAAATGTGTAATATGTAAATTATATTTAAAATGTATATAATAAGTATGCATAATAATGACATCTGTTGTTTTTACTTTGGTCTTCAGCATATGTAGCGTGTTTCAGTTTTGCAAGTATTTCCATTTTGTGTGCATCTTCATAAGGACTGTAATGGTACTTGAAAAGTAGGAGGAAGATCTCCAGTGTCAATAGGAGCCTGTTTGAGGGAGTGGTAATTCAAGAGTCTGGGACCATGGTGTTGGAGATGGCGAACTAAAGGAAGGCAGAAAGTTGTCAAAACACTGTGTGTTCTTCCATGTCCAGTCTCCTGGCTGAAGGTGATTACCAGCAGGACAGGCAGAGACTTGCAGGGAGTCAAAAATTTTATTGAAATGTCTGGGAAAGGAACAAGGAATCCATTTTTATTTGTTTTCTGTGATAACACAAACCAGATTTTGGAGGGATGGAAAGTTTTTGGATTGGAGTAGCTTTATACTGACTTTAATTTGCTTGGTTAACTCTTCATTTTACACACACAAAAATATTGCTGTTAAATAATATATACAATCTACATACATTTTTGAATGCCTCTTTCTTGTCTTTCCAAGACCGCCATCGTATATATAGGAGGGAGATTGATTAATACAACTTTATTAAAGATGACCTACATAAACATTGAGATAGTGTTACTGTGAAAGGAGCATAACCTCAAAGCATTTTCCCTGTAATAGGAGAAAATACATGTTCCTTTAAACATTGCAAACTGCCATATCCTTCCGCTGTGGGGGTAACAAACACCAGCTAGATCTGGCAAAACTTTTGTTGCTGTAGTTAGCTGGCTTTGCAGTGCCACGGTATACATGACGTACTGATTAACTTTGGTTTAGGACACTGTTAGCTTTTCCAGTGACTTCCATTTGATTTAGCCCCTGCTACCTTCACACCAAGTCATGGCTGCAATGGTTGCAGCTGCAATACCACTTACATCTGCTCTTCACATCAACTGGGCAGAGTTTGTGTCCTGTGGACTGGCCCAGCCTGCAAATTCATTTCATGTGGCCCGTAGCCTGGTGGATGGAGGGTGTGTTGTTCCAGTGGGTGTCCCTGAGGTGCACTGCAACATGTGGCCCATGCATTTGGGAAGCTCTAGGAGGCCTCAGCAAGGCCAGGACTCCCATCCTCATTTCAGATTTGCATGGTGTAGTCTTGAAGCTTGCTCCAGCACTTTGACAACAATGGAAATACAACCATGTCTTGGGGAGTTAACTGCTAGAAATGTCAAATCTGTGTTTTCATTTATACTCAAATCACTTGCAGTTTGACCAATAAGCCTTTAGAGCTAAACTACTAAACTCATTGTGAAAATGTTATTTTTATCTAGAACTTTGGAAAGAATTGTGAGAGAAGAAGGCAGCAAAGTGTTGATGCCAATTTGTTGGGTCACTCTGAGAAAGAAAAGATTTTTGACCTCAAGGGTTATTAGGAAGAAACTTGGAAGTTTTGGTTGATGACTTTCATTGCTGTCAAAGAACTGAAAAATACTGGTGGCTTTTTTGATCCCAGTATGCCTCTGGGTGGTTTTGTTCAGCCAGTCTTGCAGGGCAAGGGTATTAAATCATGATGAGCTCCTGAGCCATGCTGACACAGAGACCTTCATGTTGATGCAACTCTCCGGTCCAGCAGTGCAAGAGGCAGCCTCATGTAGGTGGATATAGTGTAAGGACGGATGGGGTGGGGAACCAGTGCAATTGTCCTTTGTTTTGGTGTTCAGGTCCTTACCTGAAGCTGTGTTACAGCTTCAGGGCTGAAAAGTGTTTGGAGATTTCATCTACTTTCACCATCAAGCCAGCAGATGAGGAAGCCTGACTCATCTTGACAGCACTTCACAGAATCCAGCCGCTGTCCTGACTGCAAATGGAACCTGACCCATGGCTGTTTCTGTGTTCCCTTATCTATTTAGAAAAGAGTCTTTTGTTCCTTGTCTGACAGGTCTGCAGCTCTGCAAAGGTTGGAACCTGAGCAAGGGCAGCAATCAGACGAAAGGTGAACTGGTGAACTATTGAACACCAAAGCAGAAGCTGAGAGATATGACAAGATTCAAAGAGAAACACAAAGGGCATTTTATCAGCTGTTGATGGCATCTGACAGGAAGGATGCCCAACAGCAAGGTTCAAGATTGGATCAGAAATTATAGTCTGAAGGAGACTGAGGGCTAAATAAGTGTTAAACAGACTTAATCCAGAGTTCAGTTCTTTAAACTGTCCATGTTTTCTAGAGAATAATCTCAATGTTTATGGAACTCCTTATTCTTTCTTATTATGTCACGTAAGTTCTGATGAATGTATATACTTTTTGTTACATATACATTTACACATTATATTTTAGAAAGCTGTTTGCTTTATATTTTCCTTCTTTCTCTTCCTTCTTGTCTGATTTTGTAAAATACTCAGGATCTCAGAGGTCTGGGCCCTTCATTTAACATTTCTGAAAGCTGACTGTCTACCTTCACATCCCTGTGTGCTGATGTCAGAGTCTGCACTTGCTTGACAGAAGTTATTTTTGAAGATTTTTTTTCTTCTTCTGTAACTCCCTTTTCTGAGTCATGCATTACTCTTGCTTTTATACATTTTGCCATTAAATCTGCTTGACCATTTCTGTATTATCAAGAATCTTCAGCCTCTGGCAGTTGTACTGATCTTCAGTCAGCTTTTCTTAAATAAAAAAAAAAATCTGCCAGACACTTGAGATCGTGCCACTATCTGCATGAGAGGTAGGTTGAATAGCTTATTGTTGGCTTACTTGTCGACCCAGAATTGAACTCTGAACAAAGGGACATTACACCTTGTTTTCAGAATTCCTGGGAAAATTTAGCTCTTGAAAAAAGTGCTCCTAGACAAAGTGTGGCACAGGATTTTCTAAATCTGGAAAATTGTTTTAGCCTTGTTATTTCAGTGTTCCTTTTGCTTCATATTCTTTGTAATGAAAAGTGATGGTTGTTTTACATACTGGAAAATCTTGCATGATTGGTCTCAGTTCAATATCTGCAGGAGGAAATTAAGATTACACTACCCACACACTAATGATGAAGTTCCCATGGCTTTTTAATGACATTTTACTTTAAATACAAAGACACTGTGTTGGTGAACAAGATCACTACAGTAAATGCTAATGATCATGATCAGACCATATTTGTATTAATATGATCTGTAATTAAAAACTACTGCTTTGTAATATCAATTAAAATATTCCATGAGTAATTAAATACTGCTTTTTAAAGACTTTTTTTGCAGTTAATGAATGACTGACAGACAAGAGGATTGGTGTTAAATAATATCCTACGAATACTTGTCAATTAATTTTTTCATGTCCAGTAGTTGCCTTGCAGTTGACATGTTTGGCTTTGCCCTTTCCCTGCTTGTTGAGCTGTGTATCTGCATTTTTACTCCTATATGCAACAGATATGCCATTTCCTTGCTCAGACACAATTTTTATCTGACTTCATGCATGGTTTTTGTCTGGTATTAGATATTCTTCATTTCACCATTCTCTCCTGTTCTGCCTCCCCAGATGCCTAGAAGAGCAGTGGAAGTAAATATACTTTCCTGCTTTTGTTATGACTACTTTGTTTCAACTACTGCCCTGTTAGTACAGCCTGGTTCATGCAGTGATGGGCCTATGAGAGATCTCTGCTCTTGTGGTGGATCCCATGTTCTTGGGAACTGTTCCAGCTTAGGTGCCTCCTTCAGTGAACTGAATCCTATAAAACTTCATTGAGATACTAAATGGAGAGGTAGTGAGATGAATCACAGCATGGATATATTTTCTACTGTTTTATTGGCTTCTTTGAATTCCACCATTTTGCCCAGTCCCCACTGTATGCACTGTGTTCTCCACATAGCTTGCACAAATGTAACTATAGAGAAACAGGTGCACATTTTGTGGTAGAAGTATTTTTGCATAATAAAAGCAGTGGTGTAAAGGAACAAGGGAAGGAAAAAGCTCGCTCTTTTGCAACTTTCTCATGCAATGTCATCTTGTTTTGTTAGTGATTCCTTGCTTAAGAATTTGGTGATTTTGGACATACTTGGAGGCACTTTCCATTTGGTAGATGTGTTCAGCGCTTCAGAAATTTCTATGCCAGCCAGTTCACCAAACTTTAAATATCTGGAAATATGTTGTAAAAAAGTATTGGTTCCTTACAGGAGACTGCATTAAAATACGGACATTACATAAAATAATCAGCATTGCAAGCAGTCCAATTGCTCAGTACAGTTAAAAACATGTAATTAATTCATTACTTTCTGCCTATGCATTTTTTTGGTGATAAGGAATATTCTAGCTTTAAAACCCAATTGTTTTACCACAGCAGTTGCTGTTTATGATTTTAAAACCAGTCCATGGCTGGCACCTTTGAAGGGACCAAGGGCTGAATGATATTGCTGGATCACCTGTAGAAATGTGGTTTGTCCAGGTGAGAGACAGGCAGCTGATGTTGTGTATCAGGCTGTATCTGCTGCTCGGGCACTGTGCATGTACGCTCTTGATGCTCACCATTGGAGCTTTGATGGCTGTGGATTGTAGCTCACAATCTAGATTTGCTCTAAGTTCAGTCACTGAGCCACCGATGAAGACTCTGTATTTTCTGAGCAGGACTGTGCTCTGACATGCTGGATCTGCATGGGGATGATGTCAGCAGTGGGACTTGCCAGCAGTGAAAGGTTGACTTTCTCTTTTCTATTGACTTCTGGATGGGGACTGCCAGAATTTCACCTTGATCTGTAAAACCAGCACTGAAGTAATACACTTACACATGGGAACAGTTTTGTTGACTGTACAGAACAGAGGAATTTGTATTTATAGCTGTTGTGTAAAGTGATTGTCATTCCCTCTTTGCTTGGAAAATTGATGGCAAATAAAATGAATAGGGGGGGTTTTCAACCATTGCTCCTGTCTTGCTGCAATATTCTGTGTCAACAGGGACTTTTGGCTAACTAGGACACATTTATTCACAGACAGGGAAGGAAAATATAATTCAAGTGATTCTTATTTTAATCACTTCTATAAAATCATCATAAACCACTTGTTTACTGGAAGCATCCCAGCTCATGCATTGGGTCAAAGAGTTAAGGATGATAGTAATCTTGTTGCTTTTTCCAAGGCATTCATTATCTTAGAGATTTCAACACAAAGAGAAAATGTTGCCTAATAGATTCCTGTGTCTGCTCTTCTTGAATTTCGTTGAGCAAATCTAGGAGCCAATAATAGCCCATGTACATTTTAACAGTCAGTCAAAGTCTCTACTTTCAGAGGAATGTAAAATTTATCTGGGCATAAACTGAGAATCTGGGCCAGCGAGAGAGGCTAATGTTGTTTCTTCTTGATAAAGGCTTTTGCTGTTATAAAGGACAATACATGAATTTAAGTAAAGACGACAGCTCATTTTCGGCTTTCACCGCATGCAAAATGCATCTTTTCACATGAGTATTTACAGCAGGCTTCTGCTTGCATCAGATTTCTTCAAATCTGCTTGGCTAACATAATTTGATGCTAATAAAGAGTAATAAAGGGCACCAATTTCAGATCTGCTGGCAATAATCAGTGGTCCTGCCTTTAGAAGTGATAGGAACCTAGAGCTTGTTTTCCCAGAGGAGCCTCCTGTATCGCAAGGGCTGATCTCTGATACCGCCACGCTCTGAATTGCAATGTGGTACCTGCTGGGAAAGCTCATCTCCGGCTATTTGTTTCTTTTGTGGCAGAGGTTTTTTTTTCCTCCTTCCTGTTTGCTGTTAAGCTCATTGCGGGGCTGCATTGGTATTCCAGCCAGCACACTCTTGAGTAAACATTTCTGTGCCATCCTTCTTGTGCATCGGGGCTTGCCCGGCATGGGGGCGGTGGGGAGGGAAGCGGGGGAGCTGGTAAAACCCTGTGTTTCGGCCTCTTTCCCATGCTTTTTCTCCTTAAACTTCACGGAGTTCAAAAACGGAATTATGTGCAACCTGTCGCCACAAGGGGCTTTTCCAGGAAAGTGTTGAGGTGTCTGTGGGTTTTACAGGCTGCTTCCATGGGAAGCGATCTGCTGCCTAGCAGCTGTGCACAAGGACCCGAAGTCTGGAAATGCTGAATTTTCTTTCATAGCAGCATTATGTCACTGAGAGGGCAGTAGGTAATCAGAGAAAATAAGGTAATAGTCTTTTTTCTTGGATATATGGAAAGCACCAACCAAACAGCCAAAGCCTACAAACTGGCAGTACTTTATCTACACCCATCACAAAAGGTACACAGCGTGTGTATGTCTCTCATTGGTATTGCTTCATGTAGGGCTGTTGATACATCTGTCCTTACAAACCATGGATTACAAACTGTTAGCTCCAAATCTGTAATACCGATAGTTCCCTTAGGCTGATTTCTGGCAGTGCCCTCACCTTTGCAGTTTATGCATACTAGATAAGATTTTAGAGAGAGATTTTCATCACTTCAAACCCTTGAAAATACTACTTTGCTGAAGCATTATTATTATTTTGGTAAATATATAGCATTATACTTGCCAGGTGTCACTTTGATATTTGGATTGGTTGGCATAGTGAAAATACTAACGGGAAATACATGTTTTGGCAGATATACATAGCATGATGTATGCCCCATCATAGTACTGTCTCTGCAAATGGAACTGTGTTACAGCAATCAGGAAATTCTCAGAACAAAGTTTCTTTCCAAAAGGTGTATTACAGTAGTATGTACACCAGGGTTGCTCTAGATTATTAAACGGGCTTGTAAAAGAGAACTCTCCCATATGTAAACGACTAAAGCCTGTCCTGCGCACCAAGCTTGAAATATAAAAACAGAGGGGAAGCTGTGATTGCATTTCCCATTGGCCCCATGAGAGAGAGCACTGCTGAATGTGTGGAGTCTCTAACAGCTTGTCACTGTAAACAGAGTACTGACTGAAAGGTGTCTTTGCCTTTCACCACATCACAGTGCTTGTTGGGAGTTGACAAGTGCTGCAAAATCAAGAAAAAAATCCAGATGTCCAAAGAGCAACTGGTTAGAAAGCCAAAGGTAGTAACTTCATCCTGCAAGTTCTGCTACCCATTTAATATCGGTTAAGTGGAAATAATGCCACTGGTGTGTGTTGATAGCATCATATTCCCACACTCAGCTTGTTTTGGACCAGTGCTGATGCTGTAGAAGATGATTTATCAAAATTTCAGATAAATTTGATAAAATTCACACAATATCTATTTGTAGACCCAAATTTAAAGTTTTCAGTCTCAATGTACATTATTTTGTTGCTTTAGAATAGGGTGATATGAGGAAGAGCCAAATAAGAATTTCTTGACAGACAAGACCTGCTTTTCATTACTGTTTCTGTGCATGGCAGTAAATTTATTTGTTTGTTTGTTTACAAAGGAAATTCAGACTACTGTAGAAGAAGCTGATCCATTGAACCTTTAGGTATGCAAGTTAGAGGTTACTCAGATTCATGCTGCTGAAGCTAACGTGTGATTTTTCACATATTGCTGATGGGTGAGGTCTGAGAGAACATGTTATATGGAGCTGCTAACACATGCCCGCACTCCTCTGCCAATGATTAAGCAAGCAAATGACTTTGTAATACAGCCCAAACCTGCTATTTTGATCAAATATTTTATTAGCACTTACTTAAGGTTTCCTCAGTGGCAGGTAGATCCCTGGGAGAATGAGACAGGATATCTGGGAAAAGTGCTGAGGGATGCAAGTTGTTCACAGCCTGTATGGGGCAGGGTTTCATGGTGGACATCCAAACCATAACTTTAGTTCATTGAATATTTAGGCATGGTAGATGCCACAAGTGGAGAGTTAGAATGGCAGATATATGTAAGTACATACTGATATAACTGAGTGAGCATGTGTTTATAGTACTAGAAATGGGGAAAAAAAATCATTTAAGCCTCAGTCAAGAATACATCTCTACAGTAATGCCATGGACTCTGTTGGTCTTATGTGGAAGACAATTTTGACCCTGTAAGACAGACCAGGGTTATAGGATGGAGGACTGAGTATAAACTCTAAAACTTGCCTGAGAGTTAGGTAAGCCTTTAAAAGAGGGACTGGAGAGTGTTCAGAGCCAGGGCCTGAAGGAAGGTATTGCTTATGCTGGTGTGTTCTGCCATTTGTACAGCATTGTATACCTGAGCCTGGCCCTGCAACGACATTGGGCTCACCATCAGTAAAGTGTGAGTAGCCATGTTGCAAAAGAAGACATTGCAAATTTGTTCCATGCAAGAAATTACTGAATTATGTGTCCACCAAGAATATAAAAGTAAAATAGGACTTGAATTTCCCTATGCTTTCAGAAGAAGCTGGTATACTTCCTAAGGTCCCTGGAATAAAGTTTATTTTAGATCACACAAAAAAGTGCTGATTGCAAATAAACCTTTGGCATAGTTGCAAGGCCAGTGCTTGCCCTTAGATAGAAATATTTTTGTGATGCACTAACATAATGATGTTAGTTAAAACAATGGGGAGTATATTGTGATCTGAGTTTTCTGCATGACATAGTCTATGAATAGTGACTAGGTAAATTAACATTATGCTGTGCTGTTGATCTAGTTCTGTCAGTTGAGGATGTGTATATGCTGGGATTTGATCATTGTGTGTGGAGTGATTCCTTGTTTCTGCAATAACTGTAAGTGAGGAGTTAGGGAAAGATGACCATTGTTAAATGCAGTGTAATTACAAATCACTGTTTTGACAGAACTGTGCTTACAGCGTGAGTGGAAGACTCTTATGTGGCTAAAGAAAGTAGGGCACTATGCAATCTGGTGTTTGGCTCAAATGTAGTCAGCGTGTTTAGTGCGGTACAGAAGAAGGTTTTTGTCTGCAAAATGAATATCCATTCAAGTAAGGGTGGAGGGCAGTTTCCTGGAAAACTTTTTGAAGGCTTCTACTAACACACATATTTTCCACTATCTTTACTGGAGCCAATAAAATTACAAGTTTTTGAACTTAAGGTGCATCTTTTTTTGGTGTTGGAAACCTGTATTCTGCTACATCTGCTACAGCCCCAAATCTCTGTTCAATGTTTCATCATGCTGTTAAAACTGCTCATTTGTATAGCTCTTAATGAACGTGGTAACAAGAACAGTGAATGCAGTACCACATAAGCAACCCTTGTTGAGGCCAGGTCCCAGGCTGTTTTTGGGAAGACTTAACTGCTGACAGGGGAGCTAAGGAGGCAGGTGGCAGAGACCATAATAACATCCTCTGGCCTCTTCAATTTTCACTTTATTAATGTAACTTACTGATATTGCAGAAGAACCTTTTGTGAAGATACAAACCATTATCTAAAAGCCTCTTTTCCCAAGTAATTTTGTGGTGGGTGTGGAAGTCTGCCCCGTGACCAAGAGGACAGGACATCTTCCAGGATTAACATCCCCATTTTTAAAATCATCTCCTAGCACTGGCTGGCACACTTCCATGAACCTGTAGGAATCATGCCAGTTTATATGGGCAGAAAATTTGGATATTGGATGCAAACCATATGTGGTTTTGATGGGAGAGAGAATTTCCCAGTTGCACAGTGCAGGGCTGCTGTGAGAAATGCGCCTGCCTACACCTGGTCACTGCCTTACCAGCACAGCAGGGACAGCCCATACAGAGCTGCACAGAAGGCTGCGGAGCGGCTCTGGAACAACTCGTGAGGACAGTGACCTTGAGACAGTCCTTGGAGAAAGAAGAATAAGAGAGACAGTCTTTCTACCCTGCCATCTCTCTCTGTTCAGGGGAATGGGCAGGGGAGAGAAGAGTTGGTTAGAAGTAACCTCGTCTCCATGGGTAGAAAGGAAATGGTAGAAGCAGAGGTTGTCTTTCACCAGCAAGAAGCTTCACTGGGTCTGTACTACAAGCAAGCATTGCAAATGTCCACCTATCCCTCCCAGTCCTTGGCTCCAGAAGCAGTGCTCTGCACTTGCATGAAAGGGTCTGTTTGGCTTGTTTCGATTAGTAGATACAGGATAATATATTTGGGCCCCATGATACCAGACTTTGTGTTGCTCTATCTAGCACTGGGTAACTGTTGCCTGTCTGCAGTCCTTGTGCAGTAAGCACTCATACTGAAGTGTTCATATTTCAGTCTCACCCAAAACTAGGGGAAACAGAGGCCTTTCGTTCCTGCATGCTTGGTTCAAAGACTTCTTGTGGTGCTGGGCAGGTGAAAAAAGATGTGAATTAATCTATTTCTTTTAGTGCTGCTCATATTAATAGGCTTTGCTCCTCATGCTTGTCGTATTGTAATTCTGATTTAACAACATTTATCAGTAGAAGATCACTGCAGGGTCTTTAATGATTAGAGTTGTTCAAGCTGATAGTCTGAGACTATTAAATAAGCTCCAATTACTTCCCATTTATTTGTGTTGTTTTTTCCCTCCAAGTAACAAAATGTAATCTTGAAGTTCATTATTATTCTTTGCATTGTATTCATCTAAACAGATTTTCTACCTAATTAAGGCTGAATATGTTTGTGCTAAACTGACCGTATTTTACAAGGATGTTTTCATTTGTATGTGAGGGTATCTTTGGTTTCTACCATCCATATTTTAATTATGTTTAATTTCTATAGCTGCCAGAGATCCTATTGCCTGTCTCGGTAATTCACCGTGGGCTGCTTGAGATTGTTTAGATTGGAGTTGGAATAGGCCTCCAGATGAATTTAGCTGGAATCTAGTTAATAACAAGTCACCAGGAAGCAATTTCAAGTGTATACTACTGTTTTTAAAGATATAAAGTGTATATTGGCTGAATTTTGGATGAAAGAAATAGAGATAAAAGCAGAGGAATTCAGTTCAGATTAGCTGTGCTATTTTTTATGGGGTGGGTCACTGAGAGGGGGAGGTAGGAGAAAAAATTGATGAACAGGTTGGCTGGTAATGGGTATTCAGTGTGGTTATTGTGTCCATATTATGAACATTCAAGTGATTGAGCTTTACTCCTATCCTTATTTTGTGTTATTTATTTATATACAGTTTCTCTGGAGCACCTTTGTGAAATAATGAAGCAGCACAATTTGGTGATAAATAAAAACACAGAACATCACATTTTCATTTCAGTATTAGAATAATCATCAGGAAAAACAACTATGTAGATATACCACTCGTGACGTTACCTGCTGAATTCCTGTCCCATGCCCCAGAAGATGTCTCTGTGTGAGCCCAGGGCCCAGCCCTGTGCAGACACGGGTGCTGTGCTGTGCTGTGCCGTGCCACCCCCCGGGTGAAGCCTTCTCAGGAAGGAGTGAGAATAGCACAAATAGCCCTATGCCTGTTAAAAAGTTGTGGGACATTAGTATCTGCTGCTACTCCACAAAACTGCATGCCTTTCCAAATGCTGTTTGAGGGTCCTGTTCAAGGACCACAAAACAGTAGACATTAATATAAAAAGTCACTTAAATTACCTTTCCCTTGAGAAAGGGCTGACTTCTTTGTAAGCTCCTTCATGTCTGAACTCTTCATTGCAAGGATTATAAAATCCATCTTCTCTTGGGAAGAAGCTGTAGGAAAATAAAACCTCCAGGGTTTTCCTGAGCTTCCTCAGAAGCTGCGTTTTGCACTGTCAGGCCAGTCCTCCTTCATCTCTTTCCTAGTTTTGTGGTGAATTCTGTTTAAAGATGTGGTTAAGCTGAAATGAATCCAGAAGGCTTAATAATGCTGGTAAATGTTCCAGGACAGTTGCTCAAAGTGAACAGTCTTTTGAGGGTTTGTTTGCCTGGGAATGGAGCAATGTGTTGTGTCATGCAAGGGTAGGTTCCCTTGCCTGCATCGAGGCAGAGCTAACTGCACTGCAAAGCAGAGCCGGAAACTATTAAAATATGTATGTGTGTGTTTGCATATGTATGTATATGCGCATTTGTATTTATATGCAGGCAAAAGAGCCTGCCTGAACTCAGCGTTGATGTTACTGTTGGTGAGTTTGATTGGGAGGGACCTTTGCCAAGAGAAGGGCTGCATGCATTAGTCTTGAGTCTGATAATGAGATCAGGCATCATTTGAAAGGGAACAATATGCGTAAAGCGGGGGCAGTTAGTGGTTATAAATCAAATTCTGTTACAGAGTGAATAAATTTGACTAGTCTGTGGTGTCTTCCAGTCCTCCCGTGTAAGTACAAATTTTCCCAAGAAGTTTAAATTGGCAGAAAACAAAGTTGTCAATTTTTGAAATACTATGGATATGTGCTTTCACAGCTCCCTCTAGCAGTATTCTGAACTTTTTAATAACCAGATGAACATTGGAAATTACAATATTAATACAATATGGCTGTTCTTACAGTTACTGTGCTAAGCTGGAGCAAATGTGAAAATCTGTTTGGACTCTTGAGGGGTGCAATATTGTTTTACTCCCTAATCTAAATCACTCTGAAAAGTAAGTCACATGTTAGCAAGAAACAGAAAAACTGTTCTGAGGAAAGCAGCCAGAGTTTTGAAGCTGTTTTTATTCTATTTAAAACCAGAACAGCTTTCCTTAATGTACAGATGTTATGTATGCAAAAAGGAAAAAAAAGCAACTCCATTAATGATATTTTTACAATGTTGTTTCTGGTGTTTTGGAACGTACTGCTGAAGTTGATGTTAAAAAAAACCCAAAATAATTGGTAACATTTTTGGAAAGGAAGGAAAAAATAATTTTTCAAAGAACCACTTACCATTGCAGATGTTGCAGTGCAGGGTCCCCCTGTGCACTTTGTGGTGGTCCGTCTGTTACTCTGCAGCCTTGAAATGCAAGTATAAAAATATGGGCAGTGCCTGTAAGTATTTGTTAGCGCTGAATCCTGAAGGACTCATGCTTTTTCAAGTATCAGAATCCCCCTTTTAACCCAAATTATTGCTTTTTCTCATAATCCTTTTACATAACAGAAAGGACAGTGTTTGAAACAATTACATCTTTTGTCTTTACCAGCTAGCAAGGTCAAAGTCAGTAAATTTGTTTTCACCTTTTGTATCTCATTTTTTTAATGTCAGGCATAAAGTAACTTAATATTTTCTCACAAAATGTTTCTCACAAGTCTTTAGCCATGACAACTGAAGTACAATGTACTTACTACAGCGAAATGGAAAAACATATGGAAAAATGTGACTACATTAACATCTGCTGTCGTTTCTCCATCTGCTCTCTTTGGCCATGCTTTTGTCCAAACCTGCCAAAAGTAATAGTTTTCCAAGGGTCTTGTGGCGCATCAACCACGTCTTTGACTAAAGTTCACAATTTCTTGTTCGTTTTGATGGCGCGGCAGGATGTCTGTGTCCCTGCGGCTGCACGACTATTTCAAGCAGAAATAGTTTGAAACATCTGGAGGTGGTAGGACAAGCAACAATAGGGTGAGTGCTGTATCTGCAGTTGATTTTGTAATGGCAGGGTCCTACCCTCACTAGGAAAACACCTTCCTTGACACATTGGCCTTCTGACCCATTGAAATGAGTGTCTAAAGGATGTTGAAATCCCTGCCGTTGAGCACAGGATATGATACCTGCCGTGATGCTCAGCCTCCGGACTGCGGTGGGCTGCAGCCCACAGGTGAGGTGCCCGAAGCTCCTGCAGAGCCATCAGCATGTCAGCGCGACACGCTTGATCATCCTGGGGAATGGGCTCACTTGGTCTGACAGTGGGAAAGGAGAGACCCTTTCTTCTGCTTCGCTCAGCAATTTGTTGCTATGACTTTTTTTTTTTTAATTATTAGTTATTATTCTGATGGTGACCATCCTTCTGTATGCATCTAGCAGAATAATGAACTTTTGGACAATTCCAGGCAAATGACTGTAGTTTTGTTTTACAGTGATGAAGAAAGATGGTTTTTCTTGGATTCAGAAAAGGAGAGTGGAGTGAAGCTGCTTCCCATGATGGCCTTGGGAATCAGCTGTGGGGCTGAAGTTGCCGTGCTTCTTGGTTTGGCAGCCTGCAGCTGCCTGTGGGACGGGTGGTCTGAAGAAGTTTCTTTGGCTGTGTGCCAAGGGAGACAGCTGTTTCAAAAGAGGGGATGAAATCAGATTTTTGAGCCCACCGGAGCATGAGGAGTATTTATAATTTCTGCTCTTGTTCTGAAGACCATAGTGTAATGTTTGTAGTTCTGCTGGGGGGAAAGGTTTTGGTTTCAACTAAGAAACAGCCCTCAAATACACAAAGGTTAGAGCAGAAAAAAAAGGATTTAATTCAGGAGCAGCCCTTGCTTGTAGAGAGGCTGTCCTCTGACTCCTCTGGCAATTGGAAGTTATAATTATTGAATAATTAACAAGCATTACAAAATAATATGTCACAGAGCTGTAAGTAATATTGAACAGAAACTTGTTTTAATTATCTTCTCATAGTGCTGTTTAAATTCTTCTTGGTCACAGGACAGGTAAAATAGATGGTCCTGTAAAAACTGACCAGGTGTCTTCAAGGCTTTGATATATGATGCAGATTTTGAAGCTCTTCATCACCTCCCTGAGCTGTGAGCTGGCTCGGAGCCTGGAGCGGCACAGCTCACCCAGCAAAGTGACAAGTGTCTGCACCACCTCTGGGCGCTTGTTGTGTCTGAGATGTGCCTGATCCTGCGTGACTGCCCAGTGATTGCATATGTTCACTTGTGATCAATAATTGTTATGTGTTTTATTATGTGACAGGAGAAAAAAAAATGTTTCTTTATAGTACAGAATTTTGGCACTCAAGGCCAGCATGTCCAGTATTTTGTATTTAGAGGGAGGTCTGTGTGTTTTCTTGTTGCTCAGTGTGTGCATATGCATATTTCTGGTTTGTTTTGCTGTGTCTTTAAGGTACCAGGCTTTGCCAGGGGAAGAACATGAGAATATGTTCTCAGTATGCAAAGACAGCAAATCCCTCCATGCTGGGGAGAAAATCAGTTGTGTCAGATAAACTGAAACTGAGCATTTGCCATTCAGGGCTTGATCGCACATGGTCCATCCATCTGTGTAATATTTATAGGACTTCCTTGATACAAAAATCCTACAACGAGTAACTTTGCCTGAGAAAGGAGCATTTTCTTATTGTCGGGCGGAAATGCTCTGCTCGATGTAGTGAACACCTTTCGCAGATAAGTGCGAGCTCTTACAGTGTGCCTTTTTGGCCTAACCAGGGTGTTCTTGAACTTCCCTCCCCCAGGAGCAGTCCAGCCTAGCGGATCTCCGCAGGCGTGCGGCGGGTGGTGCTGGAGCGGCTCCTCCCCGGGGCTTTGCTGTCCCGCCGGATCCCTCAGCCAGGCAAAGCCTGCATGTCCTTGCTGGCTGCAGAGCGGGTGCACATCAGGCCTCTGACGTTTGTGTCTCTGCTGATTTACATGCACATTAGGTTATCTCTTTGAAAGCAGGTTTGAAATTGGTCTGGTGTTGGCTTTTTGCATATTGCAAAAATTAGCAGTCATACCACCTAATCCTAGCTGTTGGCAGAGGCATCCCTTCCAGGGGTGGTCTGCAACTATGCGAGTTGGTCCCTGATGGCTTTGTAGTGTATTCTAGTCTTACAGTGTGTTACTCCACAGACAATGTGCTGATTTATTGGAGTTTTCCTGTCATCAATATTGCAGCCACAGTCTTTCACCTCCTGCCTTTAGAATTTAGGATAGAGAACTGTACCTGAATGATTACATGAGAATTAGTGACCTAGGTTTTCTATACTGGGCAACCCAAATGCAGATTTATGCTTGAACATACTTAGAGGCAAATATACATAACAGTTACAAGTGAAAAATGTGTGGAGAGAGGCAGTCTGCAGGTATGCAAACTACCTGGGACCTGGCTGAGCAGGTGTGTGTTTTACTTGCAAAGCCTTTGAGAGTCTTAACAGGCTGTCATTAAAATCCATTTGTCATTACAGATGGCCATAAAGTTCTTCCAAATTCTCTGTATTTGTACTAGGTACAGTGAAGGCAGCTGCTGCTGGGTCTGTAGTAGGTGACAGCATCAATTTGTTCCATGGTCTTCTCAGTAGATCACAAAGGCTCTACCTCAGTCTCCTCAGGAACCTGGGCTTTCTCTCCAGAGATAGATGGGACTTCAAATTCAATCAAGCTGATAGTACCTGAGCTCCAGACCCTCAATCAACATAGATATAGTGGCTAATATACTAAAGAGCATGCATTCTGTGTGACAGATTTTAATAAAACACATCAAAGGTGGAGTTTGAAGAATTAAAACCTGTGCATTCAACAAGGAGCAGAATATGGAGCAGAATTCAAACTCTCGTTACATGTAATGGCTCTGAGCTTAAAATGTTATTTTCTGCATTCATGTTACATTATTATTATTTTTAGCATCAATGGCAATCAGTGTGTAATTGACAATGATCTCATGCACGCTCCTGGGTACAGACTGTTCTTTCCCAGTTTGGGAGTATTTGCTTGTTATTGCTGAATTGCAGAGCGCACACACAGAAGAGGCCCCAGAGTCATTAAAACTGTTCTTGCCAGGGCTCTTACTATTGAGTACTTGGCAGTTAACCTCTCCATGTATCTTCTGAGAACCAGATAAACTTAGGACTGAAAATTTCTGTTTCTGGAAATCTTTCTTTTAGGCCTGTGTTCTGTTATAGATATCCACAGTGTCACAATTGAGCTTTGAAATCCAGTGCTACAAAGTGATGAAAAGCCTCCAAAGGTTTCTTTATACAGGCTGTAAACAGAGCCGGCTTTTAAAATGTAGGAATAAATACTTTGACCTGATCCTGCACTTCTCTGTGAGAGTGGAATGGCTTTCATTGGTGTCAGGAGCAGGAGTGGGTCATTACTGAGCTACAGACATGACCTCCCATGGGAAGTGTGCACCATTTTTGCTGTTAGACCCAAAGGGCCATGTCACTGGGGCTGCTGTAGAAGCACATGTAGGATCACACAGAAAGAGTGTTTTGCCAGGAGTGTAGTGGAAGCACAGTTGAAGTACTTGCTCTTGGACAGCATGTATTATGTTTGAGACCTGTAATACTGGGTAGTTTTTATAGGGTAGCCTCCCAAATGAGCTGACTTCGGCTAGAGCCTCTTCTGATCTGTCTCTGTTCTAAAGAGAATTACTCTATTGCAAAGACCAAAATGGTGCTTTCTGTAATAACTTTTTTATGTGTTCTGTGGATGAGATTAAGTCAATACAACAACAAAAAATAGCAGTGTTGGGTGTTGGTTTGAAAATACTGCTTTCATCTTTGACTGTGGATACATACAGGCTATATTAAGCTCTGTGCTTCTAATTTGGTCCTGTTATTTTTTCAGTGTATTTAATGTGACTTGCAAGCACAAAGAGAGATAAGAAGGTGTTACTAACAAATAGCTAGACAAAAGTTGAAAAAGGTGATGTATGAAACAGTGAACCTGCTGATACACATCCCATGGTACTGTCAGAACCAGGAACGCCTGGTTTCAAGATCATCTTTCTCTGGGATGACTTTGTCCTGACTTGAATGTCTTAGACATCCGTGGCAAATGGAAATCTGCAATTAATCCACCACTGTAAAAATTAAATATTGCAGAGCAAGTAAAACCCATCCTGATGTAGCCAGCTGAAAACCACATGTGCTGCTTTTGTTTGTACCCCTGAACTTCACAAATGAACACAGTTTACTGTCAGCAGCTGCTGCTAAGTTCGGAGTGCTGAGCTTCATTTCCCCTGCACTGCAAACGTGTACGTTCTGCTGTCATGATGGATCCTATCTTGAAATCATTACACCGTAAAAATCATGCTCAGCTTTGTTGAAAGTTGTTGTGAGAGAGAAATGCAGATTAGAGGTGGACGGAGATTTCTGGTTTTGTGGCATTCAGTGCATCAACAGGTGTGGGATTGTGTGAAGTTGGAATTTGACTGTCCAACTGTGGTATTTGTTACGCGTCTTTATTTTTCAATGTATATCTATAGCTCTTGGTACAGTTGTTCTACAGACTGTGCTTTATTTTTAGTCCTTGCTCCTCCCAAAGAGATGTCTCTGCAGACGCAGCGTGACCTCGGTGACAGGGAGATTTTGTGGTGTTTGCTGTCCCTGTGGGCAGGGAAGAGTTACAGCCAAGCTTACTTTTCTGTCTGACTTTGAAGCATTTAAATGTCATTTGTCTTTTCAAATTCCAGCATGTAAAATTGAAAAAGCATTTCCCAGAGGAGCAAAAGCACTTGAAGGAGGAAACCAGTTTGAAGAGCTGAACCTTACACCAGTAAATCTGCTGTTTGCTTTGCTTTTTTCTCCTGAAGTTTCATCACAGATTTCTGCTGCTCTCTGCAAGCATACTACATCGGCCGGGTGGGAACAGTCTGCTTAAACACCCAGAGCTGCAGCCTCCACCGGTCCCGGGGGAGCTGCGCAGCTTGACCAGGCCGTGCAGGGGTGGTAATACTGAGCGCGAAGATCCTGACTGAAACATCACAGTTTGAAACACAAATGGGCCCAAAACTCATCCTTTGAGGTTTTTCCAAGCTAGAGAGGTTTGGATGGGGCAGGAGGGCAGAGCATGCGGCAGGGCTGGGCACTCCTCAGGACATGAGAGGATGTGTGCCTGTTGCTCTGCTTCAGGCTAATGTCTCATTTGTGGCTAGTAAGAATTACCACAAAAAACCAACAACGGTGAACATCTCTCTTCCTTTCCCCTTTATCAACATGCCATTTGCTGTACAGATTAGGATTTTTTTTTTTTTTTAAATTTAAAGAGAAAAATCATTCAGCAACAGTCAGACTGTGAGAGGGAATTTTGCCAAGATAGATGAAATATCCTATTGCAGCATCACCTTTAGAGATCTTGGAAAGAGTTTAATGGTGGAGACAGATTTTTATTTTTTTTTTCCCCATCATTGCAGCTAGTTATTTTGGCCCTAAGTTGCAGCATGGTGGAATGCTCTGGTTACAGATAAAAAGTTAAAGCACTTTTTATCTGTAAAACTGTATTAATGATGAAAACTAATGATAGGAATGCTTTGTATTACTGTGGAGTGGTGTCCCTGTAGCGCTCTGCACACTGCTGCTGTTGAAATGCAACAAATAAAATTCTCATTTGCTCTTTCATAGTTTCCTTCATATTTCACTACTTAACCTGTTGACATTTAAGGAGTACTTACAAAGAATAGCTCGGGCTGCGTTTGGGATATAAAATTTATATTAATGTAATCAGTAGCATCTTGGATGCCTCTTGTGTTTAAGTTTCATATAACTGGGGGACAAAAATGTTGAAAGAGACAAGGGAAAACCCTGGGTGACCTGCTGTGTTTATGGATTGCATAATCCACAAGAGATTTACCTCAGCCCTTTTTTGTCTTATTTAGTTATTCTCATTTATCCATCCAGGTACCTGCAACTCTGCATAGCTCTGTGTGTTCCTACCTATATTGGAGGTCTGGTAGAATGTCCTGCTGTCGATCGCGGTGGTTTTGTTCTGATTCTTTGTGGTCAGTGTAATTTAAATTAGGCATATAGCTGTGTATACATATATATGCAGCCATATTTATGTGTGTATATATATATACACACAAGAGTGCAGGGAATCTTGCATTTAATTATTTGATGAGGAAAAAAGGTGAATTCCAGCACCAGCTTAGAGGAAATGTGACAGCACAACAGTTAAAGTTTCTGAGTTATTTCACGTATACAAATCCAAGATCCAAGTGTGTTAAAATAAAGCAAGTCAAAATATACAAGTGTCATAACTAAGATGAGGTTTTGGAGTTGGCTGAACAACAAAGGGAACGTGACAACATCTGAAGTCTCAGAGCAGGAACACCTCAGTGGATATGTTTTGGGTATGATGTTAATAAGCTTTACATTTGTCTTGCTTTATTTGGAGTTTGCTGCTGTGTTTGGAGGGGACTTTTTCTTTGAAGATACATTGGACATATAGGCTAAGTGAAGGGAGCTGGGCTCTGAAAATAATTGTGAGGGTTTTTTTTAGTTTGGTTATTCATGGGAGTGGGGGCTGTCTTGAAACAATTTTTTGATCTTTTTCTCTTTGGTGTCCAAAGAAAAGCAATGAAGATGGTGAAGGGTCTAGAGAACAAGTCTTATGAAGAGCAGCTGAGGCAACTGGGGTTGTTTAGCCTGGAGAAAAGGAGGCTCAGGGGAGACCTTCTCATGCTCTTACAACTACTTGAAAGGCCGTTGTAGCAAGGGTGTCAGTCTCTTTGCCAAAGTAACAACTGATAGAACAAGAGGAAATGACCCCAAGTTGCACCGGAGGAGGTTTAGATTGGATATTAGGAAAAATGTCTTCACCGAAAGGGTTGTCAAGCATTGGAACAGGCTGCCCAGGGAAGTGGTGGAGTGCCATCCCTGGAGGTATTTAAAAGATGTGTAGATGTGTAGATGTATAGATGTGGTGCTTAGGGACATGGTTTAGTGGCGGACTTGGCAGCGCTAGGATAATGGTTGGACTCGATGATCTTAAAAGTCTTTTTCAACCTAAATGATTCTATGATTCTCTAAAAAATGCTATTGAGAAAGACATAAAAAATAATTTGCTTTTATGTGTGCCCTTAAAAATTAGAAAGATTTTTTTTTAAAAAGATATGTTCTCTCCAAACTGGAAATACTTTGTATGAAAAATGTTTGGGTTTTGGTTTCTGTGTTTGTTGTTTCTTTGGTTTTGGGGTTTTTTTAAATCTCTGCATTCCTCTGTGTCTGATAGCTAAATCTGCTTGTGAGCTGGAGCTATTAATGAAGAGAGAATCACTTCAGTCACTCACAGATCCACATCTTCTAATGAATAAACTATTCAAACATTTCTCATTGCTGAGCTGCAGAGGTCAAAGTGATACTGACTCTCTGCATGGCCTTGGATAAGTCATTATCTCCCTCTCTTTCCTCTACAGAACCTGACTGTTAAATAGTTCCTGGCAGAAGAGGTGTGAGAAACAATTAGCTAATGCTGGTAAAATGTTTTGAATACAAAATGTGGTTCATAGGTGTTAAGAGAAGCTCCCATCAGTCATCGTTAGTGGATGCTGTCATTTACCAGCCTCTGATTTTTGTTTCTCTAGTGGAAAGAAAACAGGATAGACTCAAAAATTCTATCAATATTTATACTCCTCTCTTCAGATGTTTTAATAACAACTCCCCATTGATTTCATCTGCTGTTGATCACTTTAGTAAATGGAGATAATTCCTGTTCCACGGGTCTAAAAATTATGTCCCCCGCTAGCCTTGAGGGCTAGTTTCTGTCATCTGATAGCTGCCTCTAGCTATCAGACAGGTTCCCCTCTGATAGTAATATACACATATAAGTGCCTCTCAGTTTTGTTCTAGTCTGTCACATCTTCTCTAGAGCAGATTGCCGTGGTTTTTGTTGTTTCTAGGATCCCTGGGATAGTCTTCCTTTTTCACTGGTGTTGTCAGCTTGCTCTGCTGTTGATGAGCTAGGATGAGTTCCCATGGAATAGGTGGAGGCGGGGGTGAAATCTTGAAACAAAGCATTATTCTGTATCAGACAAATATTTTACATGGTCTATTCCTTTATATGATATATTTTAAATATTGCGATGTTATGGTCTGTGTATTTATCAAAGTGCACCCAGTGTGGAGAAGAGGAACATGGTGGTTAAGAGCTGACATCTGAGCCTGGCTCTGACCCTCCTGGGGAGCCTGAGTGTCTGCAGCTGCTCACCCTCTCACACAGGCCTTGTTGCTGCCGCAGCTTCCCACCTGCAGCAGGGCTGCAATGCACCCTGTGGGAAACACTTTTCCAAAGTTTTATTATGTAGAAACTCAAAAAAACAAAATTAGGAAGAGTTTGGAATGTAGCAAAATTACTTCACTGAAAGTAATACTTTTACTGAAAGAAAAACTTTATAGCTGGGGCTATAAAGTCATGCGATACTTTCTGCAGAGAAATGGGACAGTTCCTGGGATACCAAACTGCAGTCATTAACATAAGGAATGAACGAAAGCAATGAAGGACCTGCTCTCACTCCACTGAAACCTGTGTTGGTTTTGCCATTGATTTTTAATGATGTCAGGGTGAAGTTTCTGGTTAACAATTGCTCACAAACCTGTGTAAAACCTCCCTGCTCCATCTGAGATGGGGGCTGGACTCTGGCTTGGTGATTAAGGGGGTGCAGGGGGTGGTTGTTCTGCGCAGACTTGGGCAGCTCAGAGGTCTCCTTCAGCTCTGGGGATTTTTTGCTGTGTGTTGGATTGTAATTGATTTATGTTTTCATATGTAATGCATGGGTTGTGATTATTTTTAGTAAGATGAGTATAATTTTTCTCCCCATTTATAGGATGGCTATTTTTCCCACCGACCGAAAGAGAAAATGCGAACAGACAGCAATAATGAAAATTCAGTCCCCAAGGACTTTGAAAATATTGATAACAGTAACTTTGCTCCCAGAACTCAGAGGCAAAAACACCAGTCTGAGCTGGTGAAAAAACCCCTTAGCAAGCAAAAGGAGCACTTGAGAAAGAAACTGGAAGAGGAGAAGATGAAGGAGAACTTGCTGCTGGGGAAGAACTCCAATGAGGTGGTGCAATTCAGTGATCACCCTGGAAAAAACAGCAGCAGCAGCAGCAACAACGATTTGAAGGAGATTCACAGGTCTCCCAGACAGCATCATTTAAAAAAAACTGGAAACAGCTCCCCTGAACTGAGATACGACCAACCACCAAAGTGTGAGGTAACGGGCAAAGAGGCAATCTCAGCCATGTCCCGGGCTAAATCTAAGCAGTGTCGGCAGGAGATCGCAGATGTGTATTGTCAGCACAAGCATGGAAAGTTGATGCCGGAGAAGGTGACGCGTTTCTGTACGCTGGAGGGTAAGTTGGTAGATGGTGAAGGAGAAGTAACATGGTATCTCGGGGGAAGGATTCTAAATAATTGAAATGGCCTTCTGATGACAAATTGCCTTTATTGCAGGAATGTAATGAGGGAGAGTTTGAGGATGTTATGCAGGTGTCACAGAATCCTTGGTAGATTCCTATAGAATTTCTTTTCATGTCCACCAGATTCTTTTATTACACTATGTGGTCTAGGTATTCAGCTGCTACTCCTCTTTCTTTTAGTTCTACAGACACAGAGAAGCGTAGTCAAAGTCTTTTTATTCTATACAGGAGTCGTCTGCTTTTTGGAGATCAGGAAACAGCCATGGTAAATTTTGGTGCCTTATGCTAACTAATAAATGAGTGGCATTGCATGTATGGCCATATGGCCATTTTCTGGCACAGTGGAGTCTCAGCTAATAACCAGGACTGCTAAGCATTTTGATAATTCAGATAATTATCAGAAGTAAAATTTAAAAAAAAATTCAAAAAGCATGGGAAAAAAATCTGGTTTTGTGGCTTTCTATTTTTAATGTTCTTCAGCAGCAAAAGTAATTTCCAAAATCACTATTGTAGAGTCAGTTACCTCTGCTAGACTAAGCCAAACTTTGATTTGTTGGTTTCTCCATGCAGTCAGATACATGAGGTATCTCTCAGCTTGCAGTCGGTTTGCATGTGTGAGCTGACCTTTTCGCACTTCTCAAGAAGAGTGCTTCATGTGCCACCATTCATTTAGCTGTCAGCTTTCCATACAGTAAAATGCTTTTTAAATTTTTTTTTTAATACAAGAGCACTGATTAGTTGATCAAAGTAGTTATTGATCAAGGAACAGCATTATCCACAGTAGCACTTGTTTATACAGCAGTCCAAAGTCCCCATCCTGTAATTGTCACTTGAGCCCATGCATGTAAGGATATGCCAATGTCTTTGTCCAAGCTGAAAGTGCAGAGGGACTTTCACAAACAAGAGAATAGGCCTTGCCTTGAGATGGTACAGTAAACATGGTGAGCCATGGGGGTTAGGGGTTGTTTAGTTTCTTTCATTAGGAATATTTAGTTACACCCTCTAACCCCAAATTGCAAAGCAGTGGTGGCAATAAACAGGTTGGTGGTTTCAGTGGTGGGAGGGAGGAGGATCCATGTTGCTATTGCCTAAATTAGGAGGCTAAACTCCCAGTGCAGACAGTGGAAAAAAAGGAGGTGCCCCAGAGGATGTTTCCAAACAAGAGCATCTCTCTGTAATAGGAAGCTTAGGCTTTTAATTTAGATGATGCATATTACTAGGATGAATGGTGTGAGCACCCCATTTCCCACCTCAGTGCATCTGTGACTGTTTTGTTTTGGTTTTTACCATGTCTCTTCTGGTGTTTTTTCTCCCTTTCTTATCATGGTAATATTCAAAATTGTTAAGTTGGGTGGGCAAACACTGAAGATAAAGAATTAATGAAGCAAGCAGAAAACTTGGTGTTCAGTGGGAAGCAGGGAGAGGGACATCAAAGGCATCACAAGTTGAAGGGAAGACAAAAGAGCAGTAAAGAGATAAGAATTGAGCAAAACCAGATATCAGTGACAGGCTGAGTGTCAGTGAGTACCCCCTGGGTGCCCCTGAGATCCCACTGGGGTATCACTGGTGGAATCCACTGTGATAAGCATGTCCTTGGTATCCTCCCCTCCTCTTCTCCTATGACAGGAGAGTCAGCTCTGTGAGACTCTGTGAGAAGGCTGGTGGAAGTCAGCACCTTGCAGACAATGTCCTACACTTTTTGGAATCAAGAACATATCTTAGTAATGTCATCAATACCTTGTGTAAGGTAAATGCATTGCATATACAAATACGTAAGCGATATCCTGAAGAGAGCTGGAAGATGTATTGTGATTAGTGTGGTGCACACTGCAGCTGAGTGCAGTTTTGCACACACCTGTGATTCCATCCCCTGCCTGGTAATCTGTCTCCCAGGAAGGCAAGGTGACTTTCCAGAAGTTCTGAACAACTACCATTCTTAAAACCAGGCTTCTCAAGAAATATTTATTGCTTCTTTTTTAAATACAGAATTTACCTCATATGCTCTGCAATCAGGATAATAGTGTGGTCTTAGAACCAAGAACAGTGCCATCTTGTACACTTAAAGCCTTTTCAGCACACACATGCATTGCACATTGATATAAATGCTTCCTTTGTAATAAGACACGGTAAAAGGTCCAGGAAAACTGGGAGCTACAAACATGACTGGAGGAATGGAGTTGTCCAAATATGGTTTTATTGTAAAATATACATGAATTTAGTAACGACTCATGAGGAATGGGATATATTCCACACACACAAAAAAAAAAGTATAAAAAGACTGTGGCTACAGTTTTTAGGTTTGCAGTGCTAGAGCTTCATTTAGATTTTTATTTTAGGCAGCAATGCTTGTTTAAAAAGAATAATTGGGGGATGTCTTAACTTAACCAGATGGATCCTTGTGGAAAATGTTGACTTTTCTTTGCCTCAAGGTTATTTCCTCCTGGCCATGCTGACAGCTGAAGTTAACCACTTCAACAGTCAGATTTTCTGCTAAGAAAATCTGGATATCCTGTGTTATATACAGGGTTGCTCTAGAAGCAGATCTGGGAGCTTTGCTGTGGGGAAGTGATAAAGCAGCAGCTTGAATGGGACACGAGTTGCTTATGCAGGAGGTGCCAGTGCACAGGCAGATTGGGACATCAGGCCTATGGAGGAGATCCAGCCTTTGAAGTCACTTCTCAAATGTCTCAATATAAGGCTATCAACACAGACATGTAGGTACCCCAACACTGAAGGTGCCCAGTGCCTACCAGAAGGCCTTATATATATAAAACTTGGTAGGTCCGTTAAATTTTACAGCCCTCTTAAAGATACATTGCCTGAGTTTGTGTGTTGTGGTCTCAGATCTCTCCTCCCCACGCAGATCATAAATACTGCTGCTGTTCACTCACAGACTGTCTCCATCCCTCATCAAAGGTATCTTCATCGACTCCAGAGATCCTTTAAAGGAGTTGAACTTGGTTAGGAGATGTTTGTCAGGCACTGGCCGTCAGTTTTTGGGGATATGAGACACCCCATCATTAGGATCACTAGTAGGGAGAGGTCTGGGTCGAGGTCTTGCAACTTTATGCATCAAAAAAGCTATATGCTGTTTGTCAGCAAAAGTCAGACATCTGGGGACTGAGTCTCTGTATTCAGCATGTGAGTGCTATTCCCTTCAGTTTGGTTTGAAAAAAGGTTTCCTGTCTGTTTTCAGCAGAGCTGTGAAGTATAAATATTTATGCATTGGAGCAGCACAGTCGTCCATTATCCCAACATATAAATGTCTTCCTCGTGCTATGGTTTCCATTGAGATGTCATCCAGCATTTAATCCCCTTGGTTCCTGTCTCAGCTGATCAAAACCATGAAGTTGCTAAGTGTAGCTATCAATCATGGACATGACTCTGTCCAGCTGGATTGTCATAAATGTTAAGTGATACATTCACTTGAGTGGTTATCAATGGGAACAGGGTCTTAAAAGCGGTTTCTTTTTTCTTTTAAGTATTTTATTGTTTCCAAAGGCAACAGGCAAAGGAAGTTGAATGTAACTATCTTCAGTGTATAAAGGAAAGCATTGTTAAAACCAGGAGCATCATGTTCGCTACCTGTTTGACATGCAGGTGTTATTTCCATGAGAACAAGAGGTCACAGGCTGCAGATCCTCTAAGGACTTTGCAGTGAGACAACACTGCTGAAGCAGTAAAATGGGACATGGCAACTTTACCAGTTACCTGTCTTGCAGAGCACGTGAGCTGGTCCTGCAAACAGGGCACAAATGCTACAGAGCAGGGGATTGGTGTCAAAGGCTTTCAGTGCAGCCTTGCCCAAATTCATGGCTGAGATCAAGGCAACAGGCAGCTTGCAAGTTACCCTTCACTCGGAAGGGAATGTTTGGAGTTTGCAGAAGCGTGTTTTGAGGGGAAATGCAGTCAGTGAAGGTGAGAGGGGAAAAGTAAGTTCGGCACAGGGTTAGGTGAAGAAAGGGCAAATCCAGTCCAGTGCAGGCTGGGGAGAGGGTACAGGGAGACATCCTTTTGGGGAGTTCATTTCTTCTCAGGAGATGTGATATGGAGATCAGCAACCTGTCAACAATGTGGCAGATTGTTTCCTTGCTGGGGCCATCTCCAGCCTGGTCCTATACAGGCCAGACTAGAGACACTGATTGCCCTGGTGTGTGAGACTTACTTCTGCTCACCAAAGCTGTGGGTGGACTTGGACCAGCTGCCTCCCTTCGTTGTCTGTCATACATGGCCCTCCTCTTGTGCAGAGGTACTGTGAAGAAGCACAAGATTCAGTGCAAGTTCTTGACTCTGAAATAAGCTTCATTCTGTACCTAGGCAAACTCCTCTTTGACAAAGCACAAGTGACCTGATCTGTGGCATGTTCTCCCTTAGCAGAATCCCATATTAGCTTGGGCAAGAGTACAGTTTAGAATGGCCGCTGTGACCTTGACTGCTGAGATTGCTGCCCACATTATTGGGCAGCAATGCAATTACAGTTACACAACTCCACATTCCAATATGCATATTGAAGTTATGACTTCTACTTGTAGTCTTCCTTCTGTGATGAAAAAAGTGCAGCTGCTGACCCACTGGCTGGATTCAGTCCCCGAATTCTCTGGTTTTCACTCCCATGTGGATCATGGTAGCTTGTAGCTCTGAATCCTTTGCCTTACAAATTTGCTGGGTATGCAGCATGGTTCCTCCCTAGTCATTGGCACCAGGTCCATGAGTCATCAAAGGCACAGTGCCAAGTGGTATCAGCATCAATCTTCCTCTGGGCCAGCTTCTCTAGGCTGCCATATCCCCAGGGGAGACTCTGGCCTAATGCTTATCATTCATTACCCAACTGGATTTATGCTTGTCCCAGATCTATGGCCCTAGATAGACCAGAAGTATGCAACAGGTTTTTTTGAAGGGTGTTTTCTAAGATGTACTTCTGCCAAAAGAAAAGTCCCTAAGAAAGCAGAGAGCCTCAAGTGAGCCTGATTTGTTTCCCTTTGGCTCTTCTGTTGTCTTTTCTTAGTTTATAAATCAAACAGGTTTTCTGCTACCTTCATCCCTGTGAGGTAAACCCAACCCATAAATAAAGTAGAAAAATAATCAAGCCACCCTTATTCCACATCATTCATCAGCACTGAAAGAGTTCTTTGCAGATTAGACTGCTTTCTCCCTGGTTGCTTATTGATAATGCTGCTCTGGCACATTGAAGCAAGAGTTTTCAGTTTCTTATAGGCTGCTGAGAAGAAAATGTTCCATTTCATTTTAGAAAACACAGCCTTTTTTTGGTTTTCAAACTGAGAGAAAAGGGCTCTGGAGCCCTGTTTACTGAATAATACACACAGGTAATAGCAATCTGCCTGTCTATGATGTTTTTACCTGACTACTTCAAAGCACTTAACAGAAAGAGATATGATTTGGAGGAAGGGAGAGGATAAGCCACTAAGATGCCAAATACTTTTGGGGTGGAGCATAGCAGTTCTTCAAGGCATGGAAACAAGAGCATCCTCTACATAATTTTAAAAGAATGGGAGCTGTAACTAAGCAAACACAGAATTGCATCCGCTCAATATGCACGTGCATGCGCACAGTGACATAAACGTACAGCTTTGTTTAGCTTTCGCATTTTTGGCAATGCAGTTTTGGACTCAGTGGGTTTGATCTAAAGATTATTGAACCCCAAATTTGTCTTTTTCTCCTGGTTTCAGGATTCCCAGTAGCATTGGAGGCTGCTGCTTTTCTGTACGTTTGATCTGTTAGTGTGACAAAATTACTGTGGTGAGCTATACACAGTTTAAGGAGCATGTAAGAGCCACTGCACGTGCAGCCCAGACAGCATTTTAATTTGCTGCACCACAGATGACTCCGGTTGCAATAAATTTACTGTGAGTAGACTAATTGCAAAATAACCCTAATTGAGTAGTTATCAGTGAACAACATCCTGTGGAACAAAACTGCTTACAATTAATAGCATTTAAGCCATACGCTGGTATTCTGCAGAACACTAAGATGTAATTACACCGTGTACAGAGATTGTATTCTGTTCTAGAAACCATGTTTCCAGTACTTCTTTCATTATAAAGGACAGTTTCAAGATTCAGTACTTGCATTTTAGGCGAAATGAGTTTATGAAATAAGTGGTGTGTCTATTCTGTCTCCTTACATGTGTAAAACAGAACCAACTCTAATAAAATCAGTGAAGCTGTGGCACTGTAAGGAGAAAAATGAGATCTCAGGAAGAGTGCTTGTTGCTAGTGATACTCAGATTAACTTTTATTATGGCCACATATGCAAATTTGGATAGTTAAAATTAGGATGTAAGTAATGAAAAGCTATTTTATTGTTTTGGCTGAAGATGGACTTTACCTCATTCTATGGATGAGGACTGGAGTATATAGTTTATGTGATAAAAATGCATGTAAATGCTAGGACCCAGAGTGCACGTAAGCCTCTGTCACCAGCCTGGATGTGCAGGCAGGTGTCCCACTGTGGGGCTGCCTGTGTTGCTGTTGGGTGACCAGTGGACTCTGGTCATTTGGAGGGAGTGATAAGGCAGCCCTGATGTAAGAGCTACCAAAATGCTTCCCCTTACTCACAGCTGAGCAGTTCCCTGGGCAGAGGCCAAATGAAAGTGTCTTTGCAGAAGGAAGATCTGTGTACACCTTGTAAGGGAGCTGGAATTGCTAGAAATGTCCTTGTGGCATCCCAAAACAGGGTGACATTGTTTTGCCACCTCCCTGCATCTCTGGGGACAGCTGCAGTGTAGAGGACAGGAGATTGGTGTTTCTCAGGGATGGGTGAGCTTGTGGCATTGCAGAGCTGTGGGATTCATCTCCCAAAAAGGAAGGCCATTATGAATGAGCACAGGCTGGCTCTGTCAGCGCTGTATCGGATAGTTTCAGCTTTGGTTTTAGAAGAAATTCAGTGAGGGGAAAACTGTGTTAGGTGTCTGTGCCGATTAATCCTTTAATTTAAATACAGACAGTTCCTGTCTAGATCATCTGCAAGAAGTGGGAGAATGAAATCAGACGGATGTTCCTCTGTTTTTTCCATGTGATGCTACTGTCTGGTCACGTTTTTCCACGTTAGGCCTGTCTGGTCACCTGTGGATCTGGCGGCTGCAGAGTTGGTCCCTGACAGGCCAGGGCAGCAGACTTGCAGAAAAACATCTTGACAAATGGCATCTTAAGGAAATGCCAAGAGCAATGCATGACACAAGGAATGGAGGGGCAGAAGGGCTGGAAAATTTATGGTCAGCAGCCCTAGTTCTCACTAAGCCTCTGTTTTGGAAAATGGTATCATTTTATGGAACGTTAAAGGGGGAGCGTGGGCAAGCATAGGAGAGAGTGATGGCTAAGTACATCCTCGCTGCAAACCTCTTGGGAAGAGAGCATGAGGGTAGCAGAAGCTCAGTGAATATTTTGATAAAGATTACTGTGTATGTACAGAGATGAAAGAAAAGTACTTAAGTGATCACTAAATGCTTCCCAGTGATCCTGAAACGTGTGGCCGGAGTGTTGGGGGGTGAGTCAAATACAACTGTGGCTAGAGAAAATTACTGGTACAATGGTACGAGCTCAGGAGGGAACGGAACAAGGGGAAAAAACCCAAAACAAAACCACCAAATCCAGCCTCTCCCTGTAGTAGGAAAACTTGAGCCATACTGGCAGTCGTGGTTTTTTTTAATGTAAAATAGGTGTTGGACCTGGACTGGACTCCTTACAGTGATTTTTAGTAGACAGACCTTTAAGAGGAAACATGGCATCTGAGTCTCTTTATTTTTATTCTCTTTATTCAATGCTATTGAATGCATCGCAGCTGTGCAATGTAAATGCACAGTAGTGCTGAACTGAGCTTGAGTTAAGGTTGCACAAGCAGCCTCAAAGTTATATTCTTTCCTAATCTGACTTTTGGTTTACTTTTTTTACTTTTTTGGTTTACACTTAAAATGTCACCAAAGGCATGAGGAGGTTGCTGGGGCTGACTTGCTCAGAAATTCAGTTCTGCCTTTTTAACCATTGCATTTCTCTAAGTACCGTTACTTAGCAAAGTAATACTCTGTTTTCACAGGAATCTAGAGCTGATGAACTGTTATTTTGAGAATGGGGAAATGTCATGTCCCAGAAATCCCACGCTAGCTGTGACTCGAGGCTGCCACAGTTTGGTTTAAGTCAGTGGCACTGCCTGTATTACTTTTAAAATAATTGGGGGAAAAGTCTTGACATTTAATTTCCTCCTCCTGAGCTGGGGAAGAGAATTTTCCTCTTTTGTGGCTTCTTAAAAGAGATTCCTTAACTATTTACAGGATTTGTTACAGGATTAAGTATATAGTTAAAGGGAATGCACCCCTTTTCAGGCAGGTTTCTGAAAGGGTATATTTATTTGATGTGTTTCAGGAGTCGCTGGGCTTTATGAGACCAGTGGCTATTTTGTAATGTCTTTCCTTGGAAATGAGGAAGAGTTGTTTAAGGGATCTACTCTGAATTAAAATGCCAACAATCTAGGCATGAAGAATATCTTACAGGACATTAATGCCATTTTAAGGCTCCAAACTGTAATTTAGTTGTTTCTGTTGCAGATATTTCTTATGCAAAAGGTAGTTTTAAAACATCAGTCTTTTTTTCTCCCTAGGTAATCATGACTTCTATAGAAAAAGTGAATGACAAGAATCTGTAGCTGAGCAACCTTGGAAAAGATTTTGCAGTTGCTCAGTGTATACTTAGTCTTCCAAATAAATGCTCGTCTTTGATATTTGAGAGCATGTTAGAAGTGAATAGCCCTGATTCCATGCTCACTATTTTAATATCCATGATATATCACTGATTTATCATCTAGTTGTGTCAAAGAAGTTATTTCTGATTGGCACCTTTGTAAGGAAGAACAGACTGCTCCCAACTCCAGTATCTACTGCTGTCACCATCAGGCTTAGTTGAATTCACGCACATTAAACTCTGAAGTATTCAATTTACAGTTTTACTATAAAATAAGATATTTGGATGCAAAGGCCTGGCCCTACTGAAAGGTCCATGGCAAAAATCCATCATTTTCCTTCTCTAGTTTTCTCATCAGCCTCCAGGGAGGCCAAAGAATTTTTCAGTCCTTTCTCCTAGAGCTTGCTGAAGCTGAATCATCACTACCATCTCTTCTGTTCGGTGATTACCCGTCTGTCTTCTTCCAGTGGATGTCACTGTAAGAATGGTGGGAGATTTAAGCCAAAACCCAGAATTATACTGCTGGAAAATCATTATCTGTTAATTCAGACTCTGCCGTTTATTGAAAATAATTTGAATAGCAATTGTATGTGCCTTCAAATTGTGAAATTTGTAGGATTTGTTCTGCAGGACTGAATCGCTTGTTGCCTTTTAAACCAGAATTTCTCCGTATTGCTGTTCTCGTGATAAAACACAGTCTTCTACAGGCAGCACTGCCAGGAGAGCATTGGCTGAATGCCAGTGACTGCATACCCCTGCCTCACCACCTTCTCTTATGCTGCTACAAATTTTCTGGGTGTTAAAAGTTTTGAAGAAAGGCCCTTCTACCTCCTAACAATGTGCTTTGTCTAGACTGAGGTGAGTGGGTGCATGGGTACATTTAGGTTGTTGGTGGGTGGTACCTATTACACTCATGAGTAAACATATAATGGCTTGGTTCAGACTTGGGTTCAAGTTTCCTGTTCATCATTACTGCATGTACACGCTGGCTGTGTTTTGGAGGGACCATGTTGTTCTCCACAGGCAGTGAAATTCAGCAAGAACTTCAACTTCACACATTTTTATTAGCAGCAGTATGGATACTGCCTTTGATTTATGCCAGGAGTTTAGAGGAAAAAAAAGCCTGTGTCTTGATGAATCAAAAGCTTTTATTTAGATGCTGCTCTCCTTACCTTGCATTATTCCTTGAGGAATCACTGCCATGGCAAATGAAGATCCTTGTAGGAGGACACCCTTCTGACCTCTGTCATACTGGTGGTTTGTGGGCCAGCTTTGTGAGTTTGAACATGTAATCTTTATGATACCATAAAGAGATCACATCATCTTTGTGTGGATCAGCTTGTAGAAGCTCGTCTACACAGCTCATGTCACACTTTATTGCTAGTTCCTCCAGCTTGCATTTGCTTACTTCAATGACCAGTTGTCCTTGAGGCATGATAGTCTGCAACAGTTGTGGTCTTGTCAGAGAGCACCCCAAAAAAAATGCTGTCAAAAAGATCTTTTTCTACAAATCTTGTTGGAAACCTCACTACTCAACTGAAGTTCAAGGCAGTCCTCCATGTAACTAGAATGTAGTTGCTTGTATCATTCTCTTTGTTGCAAGGTGATTGCTTCTCTTTTGTGGAGACCTTCTTGCCCAAACTAATGGTGAAGTGTTTTGTTGAAGTCTTGATTCATTTGTATAACTCATTAAAAGTTGTAAGAGAAGTACTTCACTGGTGAGAATGCACCTTTGTGACCAGCTGTAAATAGCAGCTTAAGTAGTCTGGCTGCTTACTCACCTGTGTTTTTAATTGAAAATGAAGGTTTCCATCCAGCCAATGGATATTACTGTGCAGTGGAGTATTTTAAACTGTGCTACTTTTAGACTGAAAGCTTCTGTGTATGCCGTGTGTTACTGTGCTACGTAATATTGTTGAATGACAGTAGCATGACTAAACAGAAGCATACATTTTCATGTTCTCCATCTATTTGTGGGCTGTGATTCATTCTGGGTGATTTGCTGAATAATAGGCAGGAAAAGGGAATTTTAAAAGAGTAATTTACTGCAATATATGTTTTACTCATTTGTACTTTCTCTTTTACATGGGACCTAGGTGTAGATGCTCCAGAAGAGTTTCACTCACATATCTGTAAGTCTCTGAACAGGTTTGAGGATCTATGCCAAAGTCATTCCCTCTGTCTGAGAAAGAGTCCCATTCTTTGGTTGCCTATTCAAAAGCATTGTAAGGAATATACTCTTAGAGAAGGGAAAGCAGGACAGGAGGACCCAGCCTGGCTCAGTTGCCCACCTCACCAGCAGAAACAAATGGCTAATGAAAGGTGTGGCAAAGATTAATTGTGAATAAGGTTTCTACATAACACACACTGGATTTTCTAAGCCATAGCAGAGGGAGGCTATGTGGAACTGATGTGTTTTTGTAAATAGTTTCAGCATTTTCTGCCAGGAGGTGAACACAAACCCAAGCTTCCCTTGAAGTATTGAAAGTAAAGTGGGCTAGAGGTTTAACTGGTGTATATTGCACTAGCTTTGAAGACCTCACTTAAATGATGTTTTATTTCAGTTACTTTGTTTAGTAACCTTTATTGGTGCACCTTAGAATATTTCTATGCACATCTATCTCCATAATTTTAAGATCACTGAGGAAAAACAAAGACAATTTTGTTCCTACAGGAGCAAGCAAAGATCAAGAAAGGAAAAGAGGTATTCAGAGCTGGGGATTACCAGTCTTACCAGTCAAGCGGAGTGTGTGGTCCAAAGCAAAGCATGTCCATGCAGTATTTTGGGAATAAGACCGGTTTTATGGCAGTTCTCATTCTGAAATGTTTTACCAACAGATCCCTGAAAATCAAATGGGAAAATCACTTCTGTCAGGGTCCTGAGGAATACTGTGAGAAGGCTTCAGATATCTCTGACATTCTTCACCTAGTCAGCAAAAAGGAAATCTGTTCAAAATGGTCCACTTCTGGATCTTCTTAATGAAAAATCCCATTAGATTCAGCTCCATCGTTTACAATAAAATGGCTGCAGTTAACACGCAAGTTCATACATTTTCTCTTGATCATGTATGGCCATTTGTAGGCATAATTTGCCAAACATGCAGACAAGATCATCTTTGTGTTTTTCTTGATGTTTGCTTTCTATTGCTGCAGACTGCAAACATTTAGGAAAGACGAGTGATATTAGAGAGCCCCAGTGCAAGCTTGAAATGGCTCAGAGAGTTCTACTGGAATCCATCCAAGCAGAAGTCTCATTTAGAAAGAGGAAAAAAGAAAAGATTTCCTTGTTGTCCCGCTGATGAAAGATATTTTTTCAAAGTCTATTTATTGTATTACCACCTGGGAATGTGATTACATAGAGAAGTCATCAGAGAGCTCCCAACCTAAAGAGTGACAGCAAGGATATACTCCATTATGCCCTGTCATAAACCAACCATATAAGCACTAACTAGAAAATAAGCTCTAGAATAGTAGTGTGGATTGGGTTTCATTCCTTGATGTGTCACAGGCTTGATGGGACACCTCAGACGACTCATGCCATGTACTACAGACCACAGATAACAGGTACTTAACTCCATTGCAAATATATGCAAAGGAAAAATGGTGTGTGGTGGTATTGTTGTTAGTTTGCCATTTAAGTGGATTTTAAATCCTGTTTATCAAGAGACTTGGAAATAATTTTTTTACAAAATAACAACAACTTTTACTGAGTCACCTAAAGGAGTTTGCTGGACATAAGTATCTTTAAGGATGAAAATGGTAACTTGAGTTTCTCTGAAGTCACTTAATTTAAGTGCTAAAATCTATAGTTCTATCCCTGAAAAACTCTAGTGTTTTGCTGGGGGATGAGGGCAGGCAAGAGAGCGGTCCAGCTGTAGGTCCAGTCTGATTTACTGTACCTTCAACAAATTTATTGACACATCCCTGGCAGTGGTTCTCCAGCTTTGCACCACGGTGATGCACAAATATGAAATCAGAGGAAGTTTTCTGTGATGTTTCCCCTGCATTTTTAGCTGTTTGGCTCAGCAGCTTCAACCTGGTGCAGGAACCTGTGTGTGATGGCTGCTGGTTGATGACTACTCTAAGAGGTGTCAGTTGTGCGGTGTATCAATTGATTGCTTCTGCATTAGAGGCCTGGGAAAAGCATGATAGTAACTTTCTTGGTTGGGTAGCTATTAGCATGTCTAATACTTTTGCACCAAAACAAATCTGTTCTTTTGTTTCAGGGTGGCTAGGATGGAAACTGTGGTTTTAATTATCATATATTTCAAAGACTGCCTGGTGCTGTACTAGTTTCCACAGTAAATTTCCTAAGGTAAAGTGACAAAACAGTAATTTTTCATTATGAATCAGCTATCCATGAAAGATTGGATTTAGGTCAGAATTTATTACCCTACGGAACTGAAGCCAATATTTAGCATAATGTCAGCTATCTTGATATTAGAGAATTTTAATGGCTATGCAATTTTATTCAATGATGAAGTTATTTCAATTGTGTAGTATATGTCTAGGCAATTTGATGTACAGAGCCTTGAGATGAAAATTGGATAAACATGGAAAATGGTGATTGATTGGTGGAAGTTTGCAATAATGTCTGCCTTGATATACCTTTTATTGTTAAATTATTTATCTAATGCAATCTCCTACACTTTTAGGAGTCTTTAAGTTGGCATAAAGTCGATGTTTAAATCTTCACAGTCAGAAAGGCTTCATAACTCAAACTGATAAATATCTTCTAACATATCAGGAGGAATAATGATCCATCTCAATATCTGAAAGTAGGAAAGATATTATTCTTTCTATTTGCTATGAATCCCTGTAGAAGGACTGAGCCATAAACCGGAAGAATTAAGATTAGGAGAGAGAAAGAAATATTAGGAAGTATAGTAATAGTTTGTCTGGGGAATTAAGAGTGAATTCTGTTTGCTTTGAAAGATGAGTAAAAATTTTTCAGCAGGACTGAGCAGAATAGAGTGAGTTGACATTCACATGCTGGCTGTCCTCAGAGGGCACACACAAAGCCTTCCAGAGGTCTGTGGGGTGGCTTATTCCTGGAGGCAAAGAGAATACAAGGGCCACAATTACTTTGTCTGCCAAGGCATATCGAGCATCTACTCCAGATGACTAAGCCTACCTTTTACTGATTTGTGCTCACGGTATAGGTTCAGTGGAATAGAAACATGTGGCCTTGTAATAGCTGGAAACAAAACCACAGGATGACGTTTGGATTTGTCCCTCAGAGCTACTGGATAAGACTGATCCCATGCAAATGGCCATCGAAACAGCCCACGTACTGTGAAGCCTTGGTGCACTTATGCTCTGCCCTGCATGTCCTCGCGTATGTTCTCTTGCCTAGAGTTTGCCTAAGTACAGATTAATAATTTTGTATTTCATTGTTCAGAAGACAGTATAGATAATTTGTTTTCTTTCTCATCTACCAAGTGTTATATGGCAAGGGCCTGGATTATTTATCGAGAAGGCAAGTAATAGGATCAGTAATCACAGCTGAAGCTGCCCTTTTGCTATCTGTGTATCAGCTTAAACACAACAAAGAAATATTAAGCACAGTCAATAGGCAAAAAAATTAAAATCGTCATTCAGATGGTAACTAAACCTAGTAAGAAGTGAATGGGAAGTGCAGGTTCCTTTCTGCCTTAAAGGCGGCGATATTGCTGAACACTAATGCTAGAATTTTCTTTGAATAAGAGGAGGCTTTTTATTTTTTGAAGTGGAGATGGAAAAAATTATCTTATGGATAAACAGAATCTGCAAATGAGTTTTCATCTTCAAGCATTACAAATTTATTTCCACCTATATCTAAAACTATCCACCTGCAATAGCACAAAGCTGCCCTAAATAAAGCTTCAAAACTTCCTGAGTTTGTCCAGAATTCAAGCAGAACATGAAAACCTTGCATCATCCCTGAATAATACATTTCAAAGCTGAGGAAACATATTTCATCATTTGCATAAATCTTGAGTAGAAATAATTGTGATTTGACAATTTTCTTTTCATTAGTTTAGTTGAGAACCGAAAACAATAATTGTTAGCTGGCGTAAATTGGTGTAGCTTCATTTGGATAAAGCAGTGAACTTAACCAACCCTGCAGCTTTTCTAAAATGCCATCATCTTCCTTTCAAACAGTATTTGCCTATGCTGAGGCAAAACGTAGAAAATCCTTTATTTCTTCAGATTAATTGGATTAAACTAAACTGGAAATTGCGTAATACTACACTTTATGTAGTTGCATTTAGCATCCCTAAAACTTCAAGCTTCAAAGAGCAGTTTCCCCAGCAGTTCAGGCTCCCTACCTGGGCTTGTTTATTGCTTTGAACATGCAGACATACTTTTATGATTCATAATCATCCATAAAGAAATTCAACTGTTATTTAAAATGTTCTGCTGGGAAGGCTCAGTAGTTATTAATTAATAATGCATCAGTAAAGCAACAAAAAGGCAGGTGAAGATGCAGTTAGAAGTATTGGCTGGGTCTCTGCTGCCTTCAAATTGTGTTTATGTCTTGTTTCTCCAGGGTTAGCTCGTCAGTGTACATTGACTGTGGGTTCTCTTCTTCGTACTCCAGGCACTGTCTTTAGACAACACTGACCGATGCATGAATATGTCCATAATTATAAGTAAATCAAAATGTGTGTTAACACGCTGGTGTGGATTAGGAGGTATAAACTGACTTAACATCATTTCAGCCCCAGAAACTTGTCAGGGACTCATGAGAAGAGAACACGGAAACACTCAGTAATATCTTTGAAATGTAGAACATTTAAGGCTAAGTATAAAAAGGAAGAAAACCCCCCAATCTGCTTTGAACTGCTGTTATATATTGCTAAAGAGAATTAGCAGTTGAATTGTGTACTTTAACAAATGAGGTTTATAGACAGCAGTGCCATCACTTTATTACAGTGCTGGTGAAGATCAACATGGTGAAAGTCAGTGCAAACCTGGTGTAAGTGAGGTTAGAGTTAGACCAGCTGAATGCTGCTGCTTTTGAAGAGAAAGGGTGAACTATTTGGAGATTTCCTATACCCACTGCTGGCTCAGAGTTGAGCTCTATTTAGCAATATTGTGTTCGCATTTTACTTTCATGCTGATTACCACATTTGCAATGCATCCTATTTTTGTGTGGTAGTTGGTAATCTGGAAAATTTACTTAGTGTGCAAGATTTAATATTAGTTCCTGCTGTCATGCTGACAATGAATTAGCTTTTTGGACTCTATCATATGTTCTCAGCAGGCACATATGTAATTAAAATGGGCACACGTTGGGTTTCATATTAACACTCATCACCTTTTGGCAAAAGGTCTCTGTTCTTTTGGGATTATACACTAGGGTAATGTAATTATAGTGTCAGGTGTAATTGTTATTTTTAAATACCTCTTCATTTAACATAATATTAACCCTTTCCCATACTAGTTGACTTTCGGTTTTGGAGAGTGATTTTTTTCTAACAGAAGGGTTGCCAGCAAACAGGCATTCTATTTCAGATGTTGTCTTCAACTTTATGAAAGTTGTCCTGTTGAACGGTAAGCATTTGGTGTCATAAGAAATTGAATTAGTTTCCAAAGAGAGTCATTCCAGAAATTAAAAGTGGTTTTACATTAAGTAAAAGATGGTACTTAGTGTGACAGTAAGGTCAGGGTGGTAAGCAAACTGCTTTTTCTTTTTATTTTATCTATTCTAAAATAATATTCTGAAGTATTTTAAAAGATTTTATTCTGAGGAAATTTCTTGAAGTAGTGCCTTTGAGGTATGTTTTCGCTCAGTTTGGTGGTAATGTTAAAAACTTCTTTCAGTTGATGATAAACAGTACCATTAAATTGAATGTAAACATAAAAAGGGAAGGGATTGTTTAACATGAATAAGCTAGAATAGTTAAATAGTAACTTGCTTTTGATAGGGAATATAATGCTTTCTTCTTAACCTTAAGAATTAGATACACTGTTTCAAATAAACAGTTATTTTGTGCAGTCCCAGAGTAGGCAGCCCAATCTGCACACTGCAGTTTGTTTTATAGACAAGCTGGATGTTCTGAAGTAAATGCATGTTGGCATCTGGACAACACTCCTAGTCATATGGTTTAGTTATAGGTAGTCCTGCAAGGAGCAGGGGGTTGAACTTGATGATTCTTATGGGTCCCTTCCAACTCAAGGTATTCTACGATTCTATAATGTGAAAAAAAGACTTTTTTCTGACCCTAGAAATAAGTATTCACACTGATTAGATATGAAGACAAGTCAACTGTATGTTTTAAAGCAAGGTTAGAGCAAAACCAGCTGAGTTGTAAAAGGAGGCATGGGCAGAATCCGCTAAGGAATCATGACTTTGCCTGGGGAAAAAATAAGTTATATATTGAAAACTCTTCTAAGCATCCTCAAAAGACTACTTTGGCCTGTATTTCCGATGGTGTTAATCAGATCTATAGTTTTCCTGCGCTTCAAGTGAGTGCGGCAGGATCCAAGTGCTCAGATCGATAGCAGTTTTCCGGGGAGAGGTGTCACTGAGGCACAAGGAGAAGGATCCTCAAAAATGACTCAGTTTTAGTGGGGCCTGAGTGGTGGGTTCTGCCCTGTCAGTCTCACAGAAGAAAGGGAGGGACGGAGTGGTGTGTGTGTGGATAAACAGTTTGCCTTCCAGCAATACTGTCTTGGGAACTAATTTGAAGAGATTTTTCATCATTCTTTTAATGTCAGAATGAAGATACTGGAAAATAAATTATATTTGAAGGAAATTGCAGCGCAGTTGTATTTGATTCTTCTAGCTAGAATGGGGGATTTTTCAGGAAGCTCAAAGTTAATCTGCATTTATATAGATCAAGAATTGTTCAGAGCTGGAACATGAGCAAACTGAGCAGAATTTGGTTCAGACATGCTAATTCTCTTTTGATACTAATTTTACACTGTTGATTCTCCATTGATTTCATATGGGTGACTCCTGCTGCATAGCAGGAGGTGGACTAAAATGAATTCAGCAGATGAAGTGTAAAGAGTTATGTTGTTACTACTCATTAACTAACTCCTCGCCTTAAAAAGTAATATCTATCCTTAGCTACAATTAAAAATAATCTTTGGGGGTTTTAGCTTTTGAGCTGTGAGGATAAGTTCCTGATAGTCCACAGCCACACAGAATTGTTTGCAGCTGCAGTGGTAATTGGAGACCTTGCTATAACTGTGAACCTCAGTGATTCCTGACCTTCTGGTGCTGTGATTTTGTACCTTTCTATACTTGAGGTGCTAGCATTAAGATCCTTAGTGATCCCACCCCTGCAGACAGTGAAGTATGTAACTGTTTTTGCAACAAACCTGTTGGGGCTTTTTCCCTGTCTCTCTTGCCCACTCCACCTCCTCATCCTCCTCTTCCTTAGGATGCTCAAAGCATTAATTATGAGAAGGACTGGCTTAACCTACCCTATGTGCTGATTTAGTTGCTGTTACACAGGTGCTTGGTGTCTGAGGGCTGCAGAGCACTTGCTCTTCAGTCCGGGAGTCTGCAGTTAATGGTAAGTAACCAACTGACAGCCAGGGAGTCTTATGGTTGTTATTGCTATGCTCTGCTAATATTTTTTATTTTCCTTGGTCTTTTTTTTAAATAAACATGTCATTTTACAATCTGCGAGATGTTTCTTGTGTTTCACACTTTTTCATCTCCTAAATTAGTTTTGCTTAGCAGTTTTGCTGCCAGTTGATGATTTTTATGTCCTACTGTACCATAAATGCCAAATTGTGAATGAATTTGTTTAGTTTGGTGTTCCATCTTTTTAGAGGAGGAGGAACTGAATTACATCTGAATGCAAGCTTTTATTTTTTTTTTTCTTTTTTTTTTTTAAGCCTCCCCTTGTGATAGCGGTGGTCAAATAGTTTGTGTATGACTGAGCAGGTGGCAGGAAAAAGAAACAATTATATTGGAAGCCAATGCTACCAATTATATTTAGAGCTTCAAAGGATTTTTTAGCACTCGCTTTACCTAATTAAAATGCATAACTACTTGGACATGTGCCCTGTCTCACAGTACGCTGCACCATTAAAATATTCCTAGAGGTCCATGCTAATACATCATGCTCACTTCTGCCAAACTCCTCAAATTCCGTGGTGTGGGATAAGCTGTGCACAAGCAGATCCTTCCTGAAGCCAAGGTCCTGCTCAAACGGCAGGATGGCAGCGTTGGAAGGGCAGGATCAGTCCTAACTGCAGTAAATGGCAGGTGCCAAATTTAGGCCCTCTGACTGCAACCATGAAGTGGAGAGTTGCAGAATGGGAAGACAGACTCTGAGGAGCAGAGCTAAAATAATTTTAGAAATAATATCCGTTATTATTTTTTGTCTGTAAAACATCAACATTAATTTTTTTATTTTAAACATTGCACAGATACTCATCTTTTGTGGTATAGAGCAGACTCTTCTACAAGTTACTATTTAAGCAGCTCCTTGACATCCAAGGGCATTATAGCCTTGTTAAAATCTGAAATTTATAACTCTGGTTTATAAATTATGGTATTATTGCAAGAATGTATTTCACTTACAAATTCTCCCCAGATGCTTTTAACAGCAGCCAGTAACTTTAGTCAATAAAATGACATTTTCTGCACATTGGGCATTTTTAACAACAAAACTGAAATGTCTAGTGAAATACAGAAAAATCACTTTATTTTGCTTTTGTTGAACATTTTCCGTTTCCAGCAATTCGATTTTCTTTTGTTTTCCTCTAGTGGTATGTTAATGAGATCTTTTTATACCATGATGGAGTAACAGAGTGAAAGTACTTTATTTTAGCAACAAGGCTATGCCATTTCTTTCTATTCTGTCCCCATAAACCTAAGTGTGAATATACATCCTCGTGAAAATCAATCCAAATAATTTTCGTGAGAACATTTAAAAAATCGGGCTCAGATAATGAGTAATAATTTGTTCCTTGCTTGCAAAAACATTGTATTAGGAATTGTTTTCCCTATTGGTTCGAAGGGATGAATGTTAAAAGGCCAGCATCCATCCCACCTCATAAGGCTGTAGTCCACTTACTTTTATTAGTGATTCTAAGTAACTGATACTCAGGTGTGAAATCAGGACTTAAAATTATGTGTTCAGCTTCTCATGGGTATTTAATTATATATGTTTATGAATGAAAGAGATCTTAATATCTAAAAATCTCTCTTCTGTGTGGTGAGCTTGCTTTTGAAATTGTTGGGAATTCTCACCCTGACTAATGTATTAGGGCACACGTGTTTGCTGCTAATGCAGCTTGCAGGACTGGAGTCAGCCTGGTCAAGGGCAGGGTTTGGGTTTAGTTCAGTGGAGGGTGGAGAGTGAGCTGGGAAGCAGAGAAGGCATTTAGCATCTGTCTTGTAAGTAGATGTTTCACTCACACAGAACCGATCACAATGAAGCATGGAATTCAAGATATGATTTTCAAGGCACCTTAATTGGATTAGAGGGATTGTATTAAAGATATGTTGGCTATGAAATGTTTAGAGGATTAATGCCTGATGATTTTTCTTCTTAAACCATCTTTACTAATCCCTCTTGATCAGAAGCAGCTTCTGGAAAGTATTCCAGCCAGGAAGGAGAGCCTAGCCCTACCTTTCCTGTCTCCTGGAAGAGAGAAGTAGGTTGTAATACGCAGTGCCCAGACCAAAATTCTCCATTTTAATTAGATCCAGAGTACTTATTGTCACTAGTGCTTGTTTTTTCTAAAAACGTGCATGCTTAGCTCCTGAACATTTTCCAAGTTTATGAACAATTTTGCAATATAAGGGTGGCCTGTGCAAGAATTAACATCCATCTATTTCTCCTGTCTTTTGACCTGTCCATATATGTTAAAATCTAGCTAAAGTAATGCGGTGTTATTTATTATTCATATATTACTGTAACTTAGCATACCATATAAGTAATCTTTTGAAGTCTGTCAAAGGAACCAATGCTAATTGCTTACAGTAGAATCTATATTCTGTTGGAAATGTCACAATATAATTATGTTGTATTCCTCTGTCTGACAAGTAAGATACTAAGAGAAGATTGGTCCTCTTTTTCTTCTGTGTTGGGTAAAATTATTCATGCTCATCCTTTAAGTAGTATACATGGTAGCAAGCTTTCTTGAAGTACAAGAACTGCTCAGTGATAAAATAATTCATATGTTACTATTCTGATGGACAAATGAGAAGTACCTTATATAGGGAATGTGAGGTAGACAAGGTAAGGTTATGTACTACTTTAGAAATTTAAATTACACAGAATTAGCTCATTTAATGCACATAATACCGACAAAAGTAAAATGATCATATAGATTAATGCCAATATTAAGGGAAAGCACAGATTTTTGAAAAGTATTTAGTGTTCTAATTCCTGTCTAATGGTTCTTACTTCTGCTCATCAGAAGGACTTTGTCAGCTGAGGAGCCTTTAAGCAGTGGGTGACAGGCTGGGGAACTTTAAGCAGGGAGGCTGGAAATGTCCTGGTCTTGCTGGGAGTACCAGCTGAGCTGAGCCTCGTGGTCTTGCAGAACTGGAGCTGAATCTGCTAACACTGGAGCTACGGTCCCTGTATTGTGCTGGTTTTGGTGACCAGAAGTAACAAGAAATCACAGGTGCTACAGGGGAAAGCCTGCAGAAATGGAATGTCCACACTTTTGCAGCTCTTTCTTGGGAGGAGATTTACTTTGGGTCATTTGGGAAAACCAACGCTTACCAGCATCTTTTGACATAAGGGATATTTGACAATAATTATGTGTCAGCACACATGCTGAAAAACATATACTCTGAATGTGGAAACTGCATTTGTTTCCATGAGAAGCTTTTTTTTTTTTAGGTGTGGCATTTTAGTTTAAATATTTAAATTCTAATTATTTCTTAATTTAAACCTACCACTGTATACAGTGGGTGTACACACACACAAGGCATAGATGTATTTATGGTACATACACATACATGAATCTGATGTCTTACGCATCTTTTATTGCCACAGTGTGAGATTCTTAAAAGCACTCAGCTATGTCCCAGCCCTGTAGCTTTTGAAATCCGTAAAGCTCAACTCAAAAGGATGTGGAGGAAGCAAAGCCTGACAACTTTGGAGTGAGTCTGCCTAGACATGTGCTATTTATCTTTTCTCTCCCTTTTGACTCTGTTGTGAAATTCCAATTAATTCCACTTGCAGTGCAACTAGTGTCAGCTAAAACATAAGACTAAACTTTTACATTTTACAACACATGGACATGAGGCACAGGTATGCAGGTTTATTTTCACTTTTACTAGCGTCAGTCTTTATTCTCAGTACCTAACTAGACCTTTTCAAACTAGCTATGTAAAATACCTGTGAAAGTCTTGACTTTTTTGGTCTGTTTCCTACATTATGTTCATAATTATCTTGGGCACAGAATAAAGGCAGACTCCGTCCTTCCAATTCTGCATTCAAAAAATAGGAGACAGATGTAGTGGGAATCTCAAAGGAAGGATTTTGAGTTAGCAGACCAGATCCTCGTATGGTATAAATTAACTTGGTCCTGGCCTTACACCAACTGATTATAATGATTAACTTCATTTCTTAAGAATATCTGGGGAAAAGATACTTTACATAGGACTTGAAAGATGACAGTACAGTAAAACAGAATGCCAAGAGATTGATCAGGCAGGTAACAAACATGCTTTTATCTACCTATTCATTTCTTAGTCTCAGCAGTACATGAATATCTCCTGGGAGGTTATGTGAAGTAGAGACTTATTTTAACTATGTAATTGCTTTTGGTTTTACTCCTTATTGATTATTCGTGCTGTGAGCATGACAGGAAGACATGGAGTAAAGGTTATGGATGTGCCAGGCTCCAAACACACTGCAAAACACAGAAACAGGCACTGGAGTCAGCAAAGGCTGTTTCAAATGCTAATTTGTGGCATGAGCCTTGATAGAGCTCTATTGCTTGAGATTTGTTATGTTGATATTGTTACTTTCTTGTTTAATATATGCCTTGGTTGCTCTGTATTAATTGGTTGGCTTTCAAGTTTCTGTTCCTTGAAGGATTAAACTTGCTGATGATTTGAGGCATAAGAGAAAGTCTGAACTGAAATAAGTTCTATCTTTTCGTCTTGTCCTGCACAAGAAATCTAAAGGCTTCTCCAGCAGGGACGGGAACAAAGTGCTTCAGTGTAGAGAAGAGCTGACTCTGAAGCCCATTTTTGGTTTTGGCATGAATGGCGGTAAGCCTGTCATTGGTGTCCAAGTTGGGATGTAATCCATCTGCAGCAAGAGGGCTGGCATCCTCTGGTGTGTAATTCAGGCCACCTGAATTGTTAGTCGATTGTCTAATTTAGGTGCCCTTAAGGCAAACTGCAGGAGCTGGAAGCACCTCTGGGCTGCCATCACCCATGTCCCCAGGCATCAGCTATACTATACCAGGAGACTGATGTACATATGGTCCACGACTATTGCTTGAGAGAAACCTGAGTCTGTCAGCAGAAAGGAGCCTTGTAAAGGAGCCTTGTTGCCACTCTGGCCAATTCTGCCTCTATTGGCATCACTTGAATAGCCTCTGGAGGGTCCTTCTGTCTCCACAGACTGTTTGGAGAGGCTGATGTGGTGTGAATCTCACCACTGTCACTGAGCAGAGGGGCAGGGGACTGCAGGCAGCTTGACTGTCAGCAGCCCTGGCAGGGGCTCTCCAGGAAGGATGTGCTGGTGACCGGTGGCCCATGGCATGCACCAGCTAAACAGGCTGCTCAGAGGAACTGGGTACCTCCCAACGCTGTGGTGCTGGTTTTGTAGAAGCCAGAGTGCTGCTGGCATGGCTGTAGCTGTGTCCAGAAAATGCAAACAGTGGATGAGGTTTTATAAATGCTTCAGTTTAGATTTGTGTCATCAATTTTCTTGGGAGTGGTGGGATGACTTATCTCGTCTGACAAATTCCTGTTCTCATCAGTTTTGGACTGTTGAAAGGAGCATCCTTAGCAACAGGCAGTGGTGGGTAAGATATCTAAACACTTGCCTCATCTCAACCCTTTCACCACTTTTTTTTCTTTCTGTAACCCCTCCCCTCCTAATGAGCACAAGGTTTCCCTGACAATAGTCACTCTGCTGGGTGGGAGTCAGCTCTTGGGCCACCAGACCTGAATGAAGTGTCTCACCCTGCAGTGGGCTCCTTGGGAGAGGAGGGTGTCTCCACACATTAAGAAAACCTTCACACCTTATCTGTTAACCATAAAAGACAGGAGTGCTTTTTTCTTTTCTTTTGAGTGTATTGTGACAGAACCGGCACATTCAGGAATTACACTCCTGACACTCCTGGTTTCGGTGATTAGCTGGTTGTCTCTGCAAGTTTTCTCTCAGAGCTGGGGGTCCTACTCTGAATGGGCTGCTGGTTAGTCCTGAGAGCCGTGCTGGAAAAATCTCTCTTTTATTAGAGCATTTTCTTAGGGATGTGATGGTACAGATATGTCTAAATAGTGGTCTTTCTCTTTTTTTGTGGTTTTCAAGAGTGTTACCTCCCAAATGTTAAGTCAAACTAACGTATAAGGTGCAAGAGGAGTGAATAGTCTTTGCAAGGAGTATTTGTGTCTGTTGTTGAATCTGCTTTATATTACCTCTCTAAAGTCCAGCAAGGTCACTGAACATGGTAAAAATAACCTAATGTTCACTTAGAGGCATTTTGTATTCACCCTGATAACACTGATCATGATGAGCTAATTGGCTGTTAATTGATATGATAAATATTATTATTAGGAAATTCATTCTAATTCAGCATTAATTAACTTACTGTTGCGTTTGAGTGTTATTTATTTATTCATGAGAGTCAGTGGGAAAAGGGAGAAAATGCTTGGCTAAAACACTCCAGCAAAACTACAAATAATTGAGATTTGTCTCCCAGGAATGCTACCATTTTCATAATTAGAACAGTCAGAAAACCAAGCTTGCTACTGAGATTATTTGCCTGCCTAGATAAGTATCACAATAAATTAAGTTTAGTGTGTGTTGCAAGTGCAGTATAGCGGTATCTGATAATTAGTCGGTCATTTGCAAATCATAAAAATGGTTTCAGTAACTACTCAGGACTTACTGCAAGATAGAACAAAGTTTTTGTCTGAAATATGGCAGGCTGCTTCAAACCAAATGCTCCCTGGTTTTGTTTGAAATTTAGTGGATATAAATGTGCTGTTGCAGCACACACACATGCATGCATACACGTAACATGAAGTTCTGTACTGAGATTGATTTTGAACAGTCCTGTGTTATCCCAACTGCTTTCACGGATTTTGTGACTCAAAAGATTTCTGTCTTTGTTTTCAGGGTTCTTATATTTCTTCATTTACAATGAATCCTTCAAATCATGTGAAAAACGTCCACAAAGTTTTCTGGTGCAGGGCGTCTTTCTGGATTTGCTTAACAGATGGTAGCTACCCAGATGGGTACTTGAGTGAGTCTTGCAAGTGGTGCATACAGCACCAGTATTAAGTAGCTGTAACAGAAGGATGACAAAGCCAGGACAGAAATGTTTTCTTTCAAATTCCAAAACAGACTTTTTTTTTTTTTGCCTTGGTAGAAACAATTCATCTTCTTATGATCCAGCTGTGAATATGAAACAGTTCTACACGTGTCTTCTATCTTTCTACCTTCCTTCTTTCATGCGCTTTATTTTTCTCCTCATAGACAAGGTAGAAGTCTCTCCAGCACAGGGGTTGCAGCAGAACTCAACCTAAATCGTTAATGACAGTGAGTTTCCCTTTTTGTATGAAATTCTGCAGGGATGCAGAGCTGCTTATCAGTTCACAAACTCACTGTAAAGAAACTTCCAGTGATCTCCTGAAGGGAATTGTCCAGCTCTAAGGCAGTGGCTCTTCACCTCTGACTGCCCTAAGTTTATACTGTCACCCTGTGAAATGATTAAAGCAGACTCAAAATGTCCACATCAGCAGCCCCTTTGTTCCAAGCCAGGGCTTCTGCTCAACATGGGAAAGAACATTACTGAAATCTGCCTCTTTAATGTTAAATGGACTAGTCACTGAGTGCTTGTAAATTATGTCTTGCTGCTTCCCGCCTACCTTGCATTGATTTTTGCTTATGGGTTACTTGATCATATGAACTTACAGAGGATCATAAATTGCTTCTGTAATTCATGGTAGAGTTTGAGAATGAAAAATACTAGGGTGGGGGTGTTGAGATAAAACATTACTGCAAAAAAGTTGAATATCCACTTTTCAATAGCAGCATGATTTCTGAAATTTTATCCAAAGTGCTCAATGCTAACTCACAGCTAGAAAGTATGGGAAACAGCAATTTTAAGGAAATCTACAGAACACAACTAGCATCCTTTCATTCTGTAAACCATAAGCATCCCTCTCAAATCACTGTGCCCTGGGGATCTGATCATCTGATTTCACCTCTCCTACTTTGCTGAGCAAGTTAAAACCCACTAAAAAAGCACACGTATGAGCAGTCATGTTAATTATCTTCATCAGGAACTTGGTTTGCTTTGCTAGACGTGAAACCCAGCCCCTCTTTGACCTGGGTGCTGGATGTGCTCTGTTCAGCTGGCACACAGAGGTGCTGATTCCCTGAAATGCTGAGCACGATCAGCTCATGCTGCTGCTTAGAGGCACAGGCAAGCAAGCCTGGCAGTGAGCAGGACGTGTCTGTGATACACAGAGCTCTGTGTGGCCAGTTGGTTGTCAGTATACATATTCACCAAAATTGCACATGCTGCTCAGCCCACTTTTTGGTGAATGCCCTTATTTACCAGAGGGGTTTTCTACACTGTGAACAGACCAGTGGGCATTTTACATATAAATAGTAATAACAATTAAGAAAAAAAAATTGTGCTCACCTGAAATCTTTTGTTTCACTAAAGATGTCTGCAAGGGCCACCATGGAAATGAATTGTTTCCTAGACTGAAGGTGAAAATAGTCACCCCAAAGTTGGGATTAATTTTGCTAAAGATAGTTTTCTAGGTTCTGACATAGGAAAAATTGCTTTTTCATCTAAGTATGATTAACAGATGCTGTGCTTCAGGAGTTACCTTGCCTGTGCAAGGTTTCTTCACTGGAGGCTACTGTGGGAAGACAGAATATCCCCTCTAGAGCCTGATGTCAAATGAGACACTTGCTGTAATGGATCATTGGGCCTTAACTCCAGCAAGAGTTCTGGATAACTCCAGATAAATGTTGCTATTATCAAGCCCTCGGACAAAGACTTCTCATCAGGTCCTGATGTCTCATGGTACATTGCTCAGTGAAATTTTTTGTTGTTTTTATATAACTCCAACTACTTCTATTACTAGGTCTGTTACAAAAATTGGGTTTTCTAGATGAAGGAACATATATATATATATTTTTTTTTAAGTCTTGTCACCATTTGAAGAAGGCAAAACTGGTTTTGCTCTAACCAAAATGGAAAACATTTTCAGACAAAAGCCAAGCCTGGAAATTTTCAACCTGCTGTGTTGTTATGAGTTGTGAGCAATTGAAGAGAAGGAATTTATAATGGAAATCTGAGTTCGGCAACTACCACTCAGCTGGCTGTTGCAGAAATGGTCCTGCTGAAGGGAATGGGGCTGCTTCTGTGAGTTTAAGTAGGGACTGCAGAGCTCTGCCTCTTTGGAGTGATTATGGCTAGTACTCCTGCTATAATGACAAGGGCTTGTGATTGCATTTATGGATGTAATAGCAGTAAATAGTGTGCTGAACTACACAGCAATAACTCTTCTAATGTCCTCTATTCATTGATTCATGCTATCAAGGCAGAGTACACGCGCGCAGCTGTGTTCAGATGAAGTCAGCAGCATCCAGGTATCTCTGCGCAGAGGTATTCTGTTGAACAGCCAGGACAATACCAAGCTGAGAAGAGAAGTTGATGGTTCACAAAATTCATTAAAAGATTGCTTTGTGCTGCTAGAGAAGTCTGATGATCTCATTAATTAGCAATAGAAGTAAAAGATTAGCAAGTTGTCTCTGAGTTATATTGGTGGATGATTTGGCATAATATGACACCACAACAAATATTAAAATGATTGCACTACGTTTATTATTCTGGTGTTTAGTAATGCTGCAGTAGTTGAAGATTAAACTCTTAATTATGAGTATTGATTTCTCTGGGCTCTAGAAAGTGCAAGTTGAAATTGCACTAGAGCTGAGATTCTCCAGTTACCTGCAATAATAGGTACAGGTTTTCCTGCTAACACATGTTGATGTCAGTCCTGTCACGCTTTGAGCAGGAAGCCAGAAGGGCAACTTTCGCTTTTTTCAGTAAGTTTGTGAAAGGCATTTGGTCACAGAACAATATGCCATGTTTTGTTTTCAGTCTAGGATAGCAAAATAAATATGCTTTGATACAAGGGCTAGGAAATGTTTGTTATAAGCTGGGTGAGCACTGCCACTTCTGTTGAGGTTCCATGTGGCAGTTTCTCTGAAGCAAAGCACCATAAGAAGTCACTCCTCTTTCCACCATTTCCATTGCGTAATGAAACAACAGTCTTTGAGGCAGTTTTAAGACAAGTGCTCTCAGGCCAGAGGTACTGTTTCATCTGTGCCAGGTGGCCATAAAGAGGACACTCCATTCACTCTCCCCACTCACTCACACGTGCAAAGCTATTTCCGAGGCTAGAGCTGTGCTCCCAAGATGTAACTGTAACATAATATTCTTCACATTTTTGTTTTACCTTGTTTTAACATTGTGGCCTTTTTATTACTTTTTACAAAATTTTTATAAAGTTTTACTAATCTGTGTAAGTTATCCTAGAAGAAGGGAACTCCCTAAACATGTAGGAAAGTTCACTTGATGGGAAATGCCCACATTCAGAGAAGCTTTTTAGATGAGATGGGGTGCAGCTGCAGTCCCACTGAGACTGCCCCAAGTGACCAGTGCAGGAGGAGAAGATGGAAATTCTCCTGTGTTGGCTTGACTCATTTTTCTTGGAAAGGCAGATGATGGCATGTGGAGAGGTGACAAGTGTTAATGAAGGCTCAGCATAGGGGGTGCCACAGAGGAAGCTGCCCATGACTGCTCTGTGCCTGGTGGGCGAGAAGGAGAAAAGTGGACAGAGTTGAAAATATTGTCAAGGGCTGTTTGGGACCAGGGAGAGAAAGGTGATCTTGGCAACTACTTTTTGGTGGAGTGAAGTAACTGAGGGTGGAGGCCATTTGATTTAGCACCCCAAGTGAGCCTTAGTGCGTGTGGCAAATGGCAGTGTAGTGGTAGCACTGAGGTAGCTAATAATAGAAGTACTGTCTTAAAATCCTTTTAGATTTTTATCACTCCTGAATGGTACAATAAGTGAAATCATCTGATGCATCTTCTCTGTCTTCTGTCCTACACCCAGAAGGCTATGCGCTCCTATGTGAGAGGTAGGTCATTAATATGCAGGCATTAACCTGCTGTGCACAAGCTTTATAGAAATGCAGTGGCTAGAGCTATTCAGATCTTGACATGGTTCATACAGCTCTCAAGTCCTACGGTATTTTTTAGTAAGCAGGTACTCAATTGAATGTTTCCTGCCAATTTCATCTTATTTGCAAACCAGACTGGTTCTTTATCAGTTGGAGTAGGCTGCAAAATGGAGGGTACTAATCAGCCACGGGCTAAAACTAGGGAAGTAACAGTAATAGAGCAGAAGTAGCAGATATTCTGACAGATGGAAGAAATACAACATTCAATAAGTTTCAATAAGGCCAAATGCCGGGTGCTGCACTTGGGCCACAACAACCCCCAGCAGTGCTACAGGCTTGGGGAGGAGTGGCTGGAGAGCTGCCAGTCAGAGAGGGACCTGGGGGTGTTGATTGACAGCCGGCTGAACATGAGCCAGCAGTGTGCCCAGGTGGCCAAGAAGGCCAGTGGTATCCTGGCTTGCATCAGAAATAGCGTGGCCAGCAGGGACAGGGAAGGGATCTTACCCCTGTACTCGGCACTGGTGAGGCCGCACCTCGATTACTGTGTTCAGTTTTTGGGCCCCTCACTACAAAAAGGACATTGAATGACTCGAGCGTGTCCAGAGAAGGGCAATGAAGCTGGTGAAGGGTCTGGAGCACATGTCGAGGAGCAGGTGAGGGAACTGGGGTTGTTTAGTCTGGAGAAGTGGAGGCTGAGGGGAGACCTCATCGCCCTCTACAACTACCTGAAAGGAGGTTGCAGAGAGCTGGGGATGAGTCTCTTGAACCAAGTAACAAGCGATAGGACAAGAGGTAATGGTCTCAAGTTGCGCCAGGGAAGGTTTAGACTAGATATGAGGAAGCATTTCTTTACAGAACGGGTTGCTGGGTGTTGGAATGGGCTGCCCAGGGAGGTGGTGGAGTCCCCATCCCTGGAGGGGTTTAAGAGTATGGTCAACTTAGCGCTGAGGGATATGGTGTAGTTGAAAACTGTCAGTGTGAGGTTAATGGTTGGACTAGATGATCTTCAAGGTCTTTTCCAAACTGGATGATTCTGTGATTCTTGCCTTAGTGAAATTCAGGCAGCCAAGAATAGGATTAAAGAAGCCATAATAATATGCAGGTGAAAAATGAGACTATAAAAAAATAAACCTAAAAGAGAAGGAAGGAAGGAGCATGTGGCGAGTAGGACAATAGCAGAGAGGAAAATAAGTCACTGCAGGAATTTATTAGAGAAACCCAATGAAGTGAGGTGGCATTTCAGGTGAAAATTCGGGTGGATTTTGTTCTCAGTAATTGCTAGATAAATGATAGTGTGGGTATTGAAAGCAAGTTAGTTTAAATAAAAGACCCACAATATGGCTATTTTAAATTCCCCTCACCTTCTGCATACCGTTGCAGAAAGCCACTAATTTCAGAAGAGAGGTATCCAAAAATGTAATGAAAACCACTAAAAATATTTGAGTCCATTGATGGGACATCATCATCTTGATATCAAAGCAGTTTAAAAAGAAAAATGGGTGGTTTCAGTAATTGCCATTGCCCTTCATTCCCCTGTCAGTCCTTCTTCCAAACACATTTTCTTTCTTTTACAGTCCCTTTCTGTCCCTGATGCAGTGCAAAAGCCCTAAGCACATGCATTGGGAAGTTCATCAGCTATGCAGGAGAAACAGTAGAACTGAGCATAGGCAAATGGCCATAATAAACAAACTGAAAATGATAGAAGAAATGAGATTTAAGCAATCTTTTAATGCTGTTCATCCAAGTCTTATTGAATTAGTGGTAGAGGGTTTTTCGAAAAAATACCATTTAAGTTGTTGGTGTTCCCTTTAAAGTTGAGTGACTCATGGGGCTAGAAATTTCCTGATTGGTAGTCTGAATACAACTGGGGGCAATAAAGTTGCGTTAATTTATGAGCAGTACTACTGCGGATAGATGTTCCTTGAGGGGCTGCAGAGAGGTAAGGGTCTTTCACATGGGGCAGTGTGCCTCTAGGACTTTGTAGGCTCTTTAGTGCTCAGTATCTTATTCCTGGATAGTCACATGGCTGCCTTTTAGCCTCTTATATAGTCCAGCAAAGAGCCTTATTCCAGAGCCTGGGTACACCTCTTACACATTCAACTTTCCTGGACCTCCAGGATGGAAAGAACAGATTTTGACTTGAAGCAAGTGTGCTAGAAAAGCACTGCTGAGGAGGAGAAACTTGAAGGGAGGGTTATGGGAGATGTTCTAACCATCCCTTTTTTGGGATGTGCTGCTCCCATTGCAGCAGGATTTCTCTCTCATGGTTTTGTCTAAAAGGATTGTTTCAATTATTCAAGGGCATTTCAGTACAATTAAGGGGATCAAATTGTTCAGGTAACCTGAAACAGTGCTCTGCAAATGTTCAGTCAGTCTGTTTTTTCTCAGTTCATGCTACTCCCTTTAATAAGGAGAAGATGCAACAAAGAAGAATTATGCAAAGGCCTTTTTTCTATGTCCAACTTTTTTTTTGTAATTAATGCATTTAAAAATGGAAAGCTTTTGGTATTATTGACTTTTATCAACATATGTTTCCAGTTTCCAAAACCTGGGAAAAGTGTCCTTCGGTCTCACTTAATCTCTCTTCACACTTGGCAAATGTCTTCTTTCTTGTTCCTTTTATCAAATCAAACAGACAAGCATGTTTTTTGAATAACTGTAGGAGGTGTTTTGGAGGGCGTAGTAGCCTTCATGGCTGTATCACGCTGTCTGATAACTGTGCCCAGGTGCAGGCTCAGGTTCATCCTGCAGCCTAGCACAAGCCTATTGTGTCCCCACTGCCTGCGAAAGGAGTCTTGAGATGGTGGGTACATGGAGGTGGGAGGAGCATGGGGGCATCCCAGACGGCACTAGTGCAGAAACTGGGTATGACTTAGCCAGATACACTCCTTGGTGTTTTTAGGAAAAAAGAGAGGATCCATGACAAGTTGAAAAGAGGATGGCTGAGCTAGAGCTCCTCATAGTTTCATGCTTCTTTCAAACCTGAGGGTTTTGTTAGCTGTTAGAAGGTCCACCTCTTACACTCCTGAGTTAGCTGAGGGTTTCTTCCTGAGTCCCCTTCAAATTCAAGTCAGTTAAAAAATTCTATCTTGTAATAGTATTAATATCTACCCTGGACACCTGGAATCTGCTAAATGGCATCAATTTATCTCTGACTTACTTGGACACTTAATTGGCTCCCCAGGCTTTTGTTGGGAAGGTAGGAAAAAAACAGCTTTTTTGCTGGTGAGTTAAAAAATAAAGGTGATTAGTAGTTCATATAAAAGTGTAAACCCCAGTTCTGTTGTTTTTCTGGGAAGGCAGGGGAGACACCACCTTCAAACAAAGCAGGTTAAAGTCCTGTCCCACCTGTGGTTGCTAGCCTGGCCAGGGAGTTTTACTGAGCTGGTTGATTATTGAGAACATAGGTGTGCACTGAGTTTGAAGTATCCTATTTGGCTGAAGCACTGCATATGGCTGAAGGCAGGTGTGTTAATGTTCTCACACATGATTGCACCTGCTAATTTTAGTTGGTTCAGCTCATACATGGCCATTTCCAAACTGCTGCTTGTAGTGGGAAATGAATGTTTGAGTCCTGCCTGTGTTAACATGCATTTCCAAAAATTAAATATGGATTTCAATATAATCAGAAGTTCAGACTTTTCAAGATTGTCAAATGGCTTTACCTTTTAGAGGAAATAAATCAAAGTAACTGCTCAGATCTTAGGACTTTGAAAAATTTTACCTTTGAGGGAGGGGAGAGGCAGGAAGAGACTAAATAACTTTTCAGACAATGATATTGCCTTTCATTTAAAAAAGAAAAAAATTAAAATATGCAAGAGGAAAATTGGGGCAGGAGGGGTTTTGAGCTTTGAGACGCTTTCCTTCCTTGTTCTGCTTATATTCAGAATTTCAGGTTCTTCCTAAATCATTTTTGTTGAGAAAGGTCCTTACAAGGTCAGAGCACTCAAGAGGTTGTATAACTGAAGAATGGATGTCAGTCTTTGGATAAAATTGTATTTTTCTTACATTGTGTTCAGGTTTTTGAGTTGAAGAGCTGTTACACAAACCAAAACCAAAGCACTTTAAATTCCTGATTAAAAATGTCCCCCCAGCTCTTCAGTTAATCAGTATATCCTGTCTTAACCTTACGTTGTGGTGTTTGCTGTAGAAAATGGAGACCAGAAATTCCTCAGTTAAAATAAAAATGAACATAACTTTTAAATAGGATTGCAAAAGCCCTTCTCCTACATGAAGAAGTGAAGATATGCAGGTTGCCATTTAACTGTTCCGGGATACATCTGCTCTTACAAATAAATGCTATCAGTCAAGATAATCTTCAGCAGCTGTTAAATAACAGAGTTTCACCAGCTTCTCAGTAGAGCTGTGCTGATCCTGGGAAGGAGCTTCTTTTGATAAATGGACGGGTTTAATTTCGGGGGGAGCAGGGGTGAATTTGGCCTTGGCATTTTTGAATACTTTGAACAGTGCTTAGAAACTTTGAGGTGATTCCTTTGAAGATGCAAATGTGTGTACCCAAGTAGGGCTTGATCTGACTCATAAACATGTGGGTACTTATCTGTCTTGATGCAGCCTTGTCCAGGTTGAGGCACGCAGGCAGGGCTGTGTGGAGAAAGCTGGCATGGCTGCTGCCCAGGGGGTGATGACCCTGTACGGTGACAGAGGAGATGGGTATGATTGTCATGGCACGTGGGCTGGCACCCCTCGTGAGTTCTCACTTCTCCTTAGAAACTGCTTTTGAAGAAAGAGCTGAAGTGAAATGTGTACTGCTCTCTGCACCCCTGCCCTGTGGATACACTCAGAGATGTCCTGTGTTTTGTTTTTGAACAGGAAAAGCCAACAACAATGTACAGTGGGATGAGGACTCCGTAGAATACATGCCAGCCAACCCAGTCAGGATCGCATTTGTCTTGGTTGTTCATGGCAGAGCTTCTCGGCAACTCCAACGCATGTTTAAGGCTATTTACCATAAAGACCATTTTTATTACATTCATGTTGACAAGGTAATATATCACTGGTTATAAATTGCCTGTCTCGCCATCTGTCAGTCTAGCCATCTTTGTCATCTTCTTTATCTTCTCTTCACCTCTGCTGCATAGAGTGCATGTCACTTTTTGTCTCTTCATCTGTTACATGTTCGGAGCTTCTTTTGTTTTTCTTTTCTTTCTTGTTGTCTTCTCTGTGTAACAGCCTTCATTTCTCCTTATGTGTCTATATGAGTATCTATCCATGTCTGTCTGTTGTACATTTAGTTAACAGTAATTGGTAAGTTGATGCAGACTGACAGTGGTGGCCCACTGGATGGGGAGCTGACCCAAGGTGCCTTGGGCAAGTCACTTCACACTGTAAGAAAGGTAGTAACAGTCACCTCCTTTACAAAAGCCCTTTGGGATCTACTAATGACAAATGATAAATAAGAGCTAGTTACACTGATTAGTGATTACTGTAGTTGTAATAAAAAGAACTAAACAGGGGTCTCTGTACATTTCCAAATTAGCATTTAGCAAAAAAAGATTGTGGACCATAGTAAGTGAGGGCAAAGCAATGGCAACACTTAGTGAGTCAAGAAGTAGAGTTGGTGGTTAGTGAATACAGGGAGGGACAATTTTGGACAGAGTAACTTGAATGTATTACTTTTTTCTCCTGTAAAGAGATCCAATTATTTGCACCGTCAAGTGCTCCAGTTTGCCAACCAGTACCCAAATGTGAGAGTCACTTCTTGGAGAATGGCAACTATCTGGGGAGGAGCAAGTCTTCTGTCCACCTACCTGCAGACCATGAGGGACTTAATGGAGATGAATGACTGGCCATGGGATTTCTTCATTAACCTCAGTGCTGCTGACTACCCAATCAGGTACAATAAGTGTTTTAAGAATGTACATGTTTTGTTCCTAAAGTAAATATGTATTGAATGATATAAGGGATGACTTGTCCGTTCTGTGTGGCAAGAAGCAGAGGTCAGAGGGGCACTTTCTTCTGTCTTACAGCAGAAGATTCCTCTTGGTGAGGCTGGTGTCTGACAGCCACACTTCAGCCAAGGAGACGATCACCTTACTGTACCCCCGTGTGCCTGCTGCTTACCTAGGAGGAACTGTGGCTGTGAGCAGGCTAGCAGCACTAGTTCTTCACTTGTACTGGTGAAGCAGGGACTGCTCTGTTTAGTTGTTTTTCCAGCAAGGGGCACCTGCAAGAGAAGATGAGTAAAGTAGTAGGAAGTACTGGAGCTCAGCAATGGACCCCAGGCATGGAGAGATTCCTCCCTCCCAGGGCTCTGATAAACAGTTTGATTTGATGTCTCAGAAAATGTTGAAGATATGAATATAGATTCAGTTAAGGTAATGTTCTCCCCTCCCATTTTTTTAGTACTTTTTATGTGCAGGTTAATGATAGTAAAAGTGACAAAAAAGTTACTAGGAGTCAGTTACATCTTCAACACCAACCATTGCCTGAATATCTTTATTCACATGGCATCAGGCAAAGAACTTCACACACCATCACATGACAAGGCTTGTGACTTTAAGTGAAATTATACTCTGGCCCCACAGCTGCATTCCATAAAGTTTACTACATTGTGCAAAAGTAGATAGTCTGTAAAAAAACCAAAAATAGCAAACAAAAAACGCACAAAAACCAACACAAAAACCCCACACCCCAAAAATCAAAAAAGATCCAACCCCCCTGCCCAAAAAAAAGTGTCCTTAAACTGTTGGTTTGAGGCTGTATCATGAGATATCAAGAAGAAGAAAAGAGGAAATTCTCCTTGTGACTTCTCTTTCCCTGTATGTTGAAATGAATTGATGCAAGGGGAAGTAACTTTCTTGGGCGATTTTCTGATGAATGATGACATAACATGCTTTTAATACTCATAGAAAATAAATATATTAGATGCTTTCACTGCCTTTCACTGATGAGGTTTCCACAAGATCTCTCTCAAAGTATGGGTCCCTTCCTGAAGCTGCTACTCAGACAGAAATCCCCACTGAAGTGAAAAATGGAAAAAACCATGAACATATACCTTAGGAAGGATTTTGTGAGAACTGCCAAAAGTCTTTATTGCTAGTGCCCATTTCTAAGCACTGTCAGTGAAATGCAACACAGTTTGGGGACAAAAATTTTGAGAAGAGCACAAGAGTCACAGAAATTGCATTGATATTGGAACATGGGGATTTGAATTAAGAAATGATGGTATTTCATGTTGCATCTGATTTAAACACTTTTTGTGTCCAACAGGAAAAGACCTAACAGTTTTGACATATTATCTTGCTTGTAGGGGAGAATATGTAGTTCTCTGTGTATCTCTTGAGTTTTGTGAAAAGGTAGCTTGTTATTCCCTATTGTTCACTTTCCCGGTGAGGAATGCTGCACTGATGGTAGAAGGTAGACTAATGCAAGACCATAACGGAGGAGGTAGGTGATGGCACTTTGAATCAAGTAAGATAAATTTTGGGAGAATAATTGCTGAAGGTCTAGCATAATTATAGACTAGTTCCAGCAGATGTATCCTGTTACCCTTCTGTGGTGTTGAGTCCACCCTAAACATCATGTAATGCTGAGGCCGTGACCTGTGATGGTCTTGACTGCTCTTAGTTCCCTGTGGAACAGGTTAAACCACAAGGCCAAATGGGATCAGTCACTTACAGACATGGCCGTAAACAGTCACAGGATTTGTTGAGTAGACTGTAGTCAGTTCAGTGTTAATGGATTCTTTGTAATAATGCTGTGGTATCTTGCAGTCATTCAACTCTAAACAAGTGCCATTCAGCTGGAAGAATTCCAGGCGCTTGTTTCTTCATGGGGGAAATTCTTGAAGGTCACGCTTCTCCATTGCAGCCGCTCTCAGAGCTGCATGGTGGGCTCTCAGCAGCCAGGCAGGCACTTGAAGTGCTTGCTTCCCTTTCTGTCAAAGTATTCTGTTACCAGAACTGATGGAAATGTGCTTCCTCTCCACACCATGCACTTCAAGGAAAAGTAAAAAGCCTTTTTCATTGGTACAACTTTAATGACAGTGACTTATGGGTACTGTTAAATTTTTTTGAATATGGAATATTACAGCTATAAACCCTGGAAAATGTTATCTCATCAATATATATGGATCCATTTCATTTTCATAGTGGAGGTGCTATAAATTAATATTCTATATAATCTTTAGGAAGGCATTGCCTCTCTGCATACCCCATAGAGAGTTGATTGTTTTTCCAGGAAATAGTAAAAAGGGTGTTTGAGGGGTTTTTTTCTTCTTTCAGACCTCATGCCATGATTTGTCAGATAATGGGCTAGGGGCAGTTTACACTTCTCTCACTGGTTAGTCATATTGGAGTGGTTTTTGCTAGGTTTCCCTGCATAAGAACATATGAATTTTGTGGATTAATAGTTTTTATCCAGAGCTGCTTCACATTAAGCTTTCACTTCCCATCTGCCATTCCATCTGTAACACTGAAACCTTTACTGCTTCTCTTCTGATAATAAAAGCTAATCCAGCCTTATAAGTCAGAAAAACACATTCAGTATGTGGGGTTAATACTCTATGATGAAGCTTAAATCTGTCTAGGGAGCAATCTGATATGTTCACAGGCTACATTACAATTGCTAGGAGCCCTTCATCCTTCAGAAGAGACATCCAGAAGCAGATGTCAAGGATCATACTGTATAAAGACAGGGGAAGAAAAATATTAGAATCATTAATTTTGGGAGGGAGACAATTAAAAATGTGTAAAAAAAATATATGCAAGCCAGGAAAATTCAGATACCCTTATTTTTCTTCCTTATGCCTTCATGTGTAGTTTGTGGAGTCTGTAGGTCGAGCACCTAGCACAAAGGAGGTCCTAATCCATGTGCTTCTGGTTGTTACTGCAGTAGAAATTGCTGGCAAACAGAGTCTGGACATAAAGGTGCCTCCAACAAAAACACTGTGTTTCTCTTTAGTCATGAGGCAATATGCTATTTATTGGCCTAAGTGAAGTGATGTCGTGCATTATCCAAGCCTGACTCCATTCAGCTCTGTTAAACATTCTCAGCAGGAAAATGAGGGATGAAATGCTGAACGACAAACCTCTACAAGCAACTCTGAGGTGGGAGGTTGTGTGACTGCTCCTCCTTTTGCTTGGGGGTTGTGAATAAAAAAAGGGCACATACCTTCAGGGTTCTCAAGAAATCATCTCTCACAGTCAATTGCATTCATAAACAAAAGAAACCAGAACCTTCCTTTTCCTTAATTTTTTTAATTTCAATGGCATTTTTTAATGATTTAAAGTCTTTTGTTTTGAGAGCCTCTTTCAAAACTCTGTGGAAGGCTATTGATGTCTTTAACCTCTTACTTTACATGGGTATTTGTTTGCATTATTTATTGTCTCTGACAAACAGCATCAGGTAGTCAACCTTATGTTCAGGGACTGAAATTTCACTCCCAACAAGGTGAACTATGGTAGAGCATCTATTGATGCTGAATGTTTAATGTGCATTGCAGGAGTCCTTGGATAATGTGTCAGGTGAAGTGTTGCACCACTTAATTTAAGAAGTTTAATGAGATCATTTAACAGTGAATGTCATGTCAGTGCTTACCTGGCCACAAAGCTTGTATAAAGAATAAACGTAATGAAACATTTGAACTATTTATAATTTACAGTAAATCACTGAGTGCCAATCACCAAACGGATCACCAAATATAATTGCCAGCTAATGCTTGGTCTTTAATAAAGGTCAAGCAAAATTATTAGCAGAAGCTTGGGGAGTGCTTCAGAATAGTAAGAAAATCAAGTGGCTTATTGATGGAGCCAGGAATGCAGATATGACTACATTTTCAGTTATGAGCAATCAGGTATAACAAACAACCTTAAAAGAAACCCAGTGAAACTACTTGATAAACTACTTGTGTTTTGCTGTTTGGCACTATTTTAGGGTAGAGGTTGCATAGCTGTATTTTCCATAAAATCCTGTGTTGTGAAGACTCAGTCAAATGAGACACATTCAATAGAGGTTTTGATCTGGAACTTGAATGAAATGTGCATCATAATACAAATAGCACCTGGGGAAGGGAGGCTGCAGCCTTCAGGGAGTAAATGGGATGATCTGGCTGGGACTTGTCCTTTAAATAGGTGCCAATTTGGTGTCTTTTATGGAGATCATCTTTGTCAGTCAGAATCACACTCAGAAGTTAAGAAAAATGAGCTAGCAAAGAACTATTGACTGACCTGCTCTTGTTTCATTGTGTTGTGGTCTGATGGTCAAGGTAACATTGTTAAGGCTAAATAGCAATATTCATCTAAAGATTTAAATGCTTCTTTAGAAACTTGAGGGATGCCCCTTGAAGTAGGTAAACCTTTTTCTCAAGTCAGTGTTTCCCGCTCAATCAGCCAGCAGCAGACAGGCAGTCTGACTTTGTCCTGCGTTTCCTCCAGCAGACCCACACTCCTGACTCTTTAGGAGAGTTGTTAGCAAAGATAACCACCCAAAATCAACAGTTTTATTTGAACTCATGCCAAATCTGAATATGGTAGACAGCCTAGTAGTGATAAAGCTGTCCTTTCACTCATCTGTCATCTTCACAGCTTTCGTCTCTAATAACTTACGTGGCCAGGTCCTGCGCTGGGGCTATACTGGGGCTCTTGCCTTTGGATATCGAGAAAGGAAACTAAAGACAAAGTGACTGTGAGGAAAACTAATTATTTAAAATTCTTCTCCTCAGTGAGCAGCCAGATGAAGTATTGGTTGATATGAAACCAAAGTGATGACTTCTGAACGAGGTCCCTGGGCAGCAAAGTGTTTGCCAAGAGTGAAAAGATGGGAGTGGAGGGAATAGGTCTTCAGGTTTTAATTCTAGTGGCAGGTGGAAATAATTATAACCAACAGGTTTTAGAAAGAAATTCAACCTTTGGGAAAAATGCTTCAACACTTTCTCAAGTTATTTTTTCAGGTGCTAGAACTGGGAGAACAGCAATTTCCTTGTTTCAGCCACTGGCCCTGCAAACCATGGGTGACTACCACTCTACATAAACTACATCAGGATTGATCTTTGCTCTGTCAAATTTACTATGACCTGCCCAGATTTCACCTGGGCAGTTGACCAAATGACAGAGCCTTTGAAGCAGGTGACTGGGAGAAAAAAGTGAAAGAATACAGTTTGCATGGAGTGAGTAATTCAGGCTCAAGCTGTCCATCTGCTTTTGCAAAACTTCTCAGTTTTGCAATGTGCAGGCTTGAATTGCAATGTTGGAAATGCAGGAAAATCTCTTAGAACTGAAACAAAGAACTTAGCTTTCACATACAGTGGTCTAGCTTTGTGAGAAATGTCTGAGACCCAGTTGTGCCCTCTTGATGGTTATGAACTTAGAAATCCCAAAGCCAGCAGGACTGATGGAAGCTGTGTAATGGCAAATAGGATCACCCGAACCATTGGCTCAAAAGGCAGTTCTTCTCTACCTCTGACTTCGCATCAATTTACCTTGACTTAATTTAATAATTCTATGTCTCACTGAGATTCAAACATTAGAGCTGGCTCTTACAGATATTTCTTTCTTGGCAATACATAAGCTGGTGCTGAACACGAAAGCCTGTATAAAGGATACTGGCTTTCCAGGGCTGGATTTGACCTTACACACCATACAAAGCCACCTGCTGCAATGCTGCTCTGAAATGCAGGCCTTTCCACTAGAATAATGTACTGGGCACTAGCAAATAATAACAGCATTCTTTAAAGTGCCCTTTTGAATGTTATCCTGAACTGAAGCACTGGTAAATCATATCTATACATCTAGATGGGAGTGCAGCGCAGGTAGCTTTTGCAGTACATCATCTGTTAAGATGCCAGTGCCTGAGGTTTTTATCTCAATATTGTTGCTGACATTGTATGTGGTTTTGTTTGCTCAGAATATCTTTATCTGGCAAGCCAGACATCAATCCACTCTTAATGCTTCACAGGGAATCTTTTTTCCTGTCCAAAAAGGAACTTTATCAGTGTTTTTCTTGAATCTGCATTCTCTGAGAATTTCAGATGTGCTTCTTTCTTAAATCCCTCAAATAACCTTTTCTCCTCCTCTTTCCTCACTTGGCCAGCACATTTGCTTGATATATATATTTATTTTGAAGGTTATCTTTCTGGTTTGTTATCCCACTTCTCTGTTTTACTGTTAAATTATCAGTGGTTGGCAAAACAGTGGTTTTGTACATGGTCACAAATGGGTGGGGTGAAATGATGGAATTATTGTGGCTTAAAAATTTTATTTACATCTGGTGTTAACATAGTATTTTCTTTAACCTGGCAAATGTTAGTGATGGGAGACCCACCCTTTCTCTGTGCAGCCACAGCAGCTGAGGTTACTCTTTCTCCACCTCTCCTCCTGGGTTTAAGGCTATAAAACAGCTTTTGCTTTTGGAGAATTGTGACATCTGCAGCTCTTAGTAACTTTTTTGGATATTTAGTGCTTCTGAAATGTTCTCCATAGCAGCCTCAGTCTGGTAGCAGAAATAAATGCACCCCAGATTGGAGACTGGTTTGGCTATCCAGGCATCTCTACAGTGCATACAGATTAAAGATGCACCAATAAAGCACATTTTTAGAATAGTAGTATTACTCAAAGTACCCTTGTACTTGGCAGCACATTATCTTGTTGATTACAGTGCTAAACATTCAGCCCTTCATCTCCTCCTATGTGAACTGAAGCATCTGAGCCAGCGTCTGAGACCACTCAGAGGACCGCCTGGCAGATGAAAGCCCCAGATGCCAAGCTTTACAGTTTGATGGGCATTGCAGCATCTGGGCACTTGCTGGGCTGGCTGGCTGGTATCCTCTTCTGTCTTGGCTCTGGCGCTGCTCACAGGGAGGTTCTCCAGCGAAGAGCCAAAGGGTTTTCATCTGTTTGCCATTTGCTTTCTGGATGCAGTTTATTTTTTACTTATTTATGACTGAGAAAAAAAGTCTATCTCCTAAAAGAGAGTTAAATGCGACTCTTCACTGGACACCATTCAGCCTGATCTATAAACAATAACAGTATCTATAAACAATAACAATACAAATGTGATAATGTGCACCAATGGTTCCTAGGCAACACAGCTATATCTTTTGTCTTCAGGATTGCTGGAATAATATCTAGAATAGTATTTTTGTAAGGTTAACTGATGTGCTGGGGCTGAGGAAGGCACTGAGCAGTATGAGGGATCTTGCCAGCTCGGCTGTTTTTCCTTCACAGCTCCAGGGCTACTTATGAAACCTGTATTTCACTTACAACTTGTCTTTGTGGACATATAGTCTGAGGTAACCAAGTCAAAAGAAGGGTCCTTTGTGCAGAATCGCTCTTTTACTATAAATCCATGGTTAGCAGAATTCCCCACTAGCTGTCCCGTGCTGGCAAGCCCTTCCCATGGTACTCAGCTGCTCATTGAGTCCTGGGCAAGAAGCTCCACTGGGGTTTGAGAGTGTAGTGGGATGTTGGTCGTTAGAGAAATTCTAGGTATGACTTTCTCTCCTGTGTGTTCTCCTGCAGCTTTGCTTCAAGCTCCTTTTACTCTGTGGATTTAATTGTGAGGTGGATAACAGAAGCCACAGAGAAACAGGTCCTTGTGGTGTTTACCTGGGGTTTATGAGCAGAAACTCTTTAATCTCTCTTCAGCTGGGTTTTTGGATTTTTTTTTAGAAAGTTCAGTAAAATCATTATCAAATTCCAGGAGCTAAAACTGCTTGATAAAGGGAAGCATTCCTGTTATAGCACTGCATTTTAAACACGCTCTCCCTTTGTGGCCACACTGAATTCTCTCAGGAAATTAAAAATCTGTTGAAATTGCCATTAAGGCACTTTTTTGTTTAGATTTCAGGATGCCACTTACAATAAAACAACTGCAAAATAATATCTGGTGGCAGTTCAAAGTGAAGATGAAACAATAGCATGGGCTATTATACCTTTCCCAAGTCACTTTTAAATAGTTGCGAACCAAAGGGCGATTAAAGGGTGAGCAAAAATGTTGTTCTGATTCAGTTTTTTAGGGTGATATTGAAATAGAAAGGGAAGGAATAGATGAATAGATGAACTCTTTTCCTCCAAAATAGGGCTAAAAGTGTAAGAGTTGAGTGGTATTTGATATTAAAGATTTTTCAACCAATTTATACATAAATTCTGGTCTTGTCTCAATATTAAATTACGCACTGACATTTTTTATTCAGGATTACTGCATGTGAATGAGCTGAAGGGCTGATTTGAATGAAGCATTTTGCAACAGAATTAAAGCTGCTTTGGAACAACAGATACTTTTTAAAAAGTGCTTCTGTATAAATAGCATGCAGTAGTAATCCACTGTGGTTACAGAACAAGGGTGGCACAAGTGTACAGTCCCAGCTTCCTCTTCCTTTCCAGTGGAAACTTCTTTTTCCCCAGAATCACTGTGCAAGGTAAGAGCCAGCTGGCCACCAGCTGCCTCGCTCCCTGGGATTTTATGATGGGAAATACTGAATTAACTTGTACAGAGACATCCAGCGTTGCTCTGTCTGCCTGCTGCTGTCACTCAGTGAAGTCCCTAAGACCATGCCACATGCTGGTGCTCCAGTCCACAGGCTCCGGGACCTGTGGGATGGAGGAGGGTGCTTGCAGGACAGAGGTGGGAAGCACGAGGCTAAGATCTTCCAGCATGCTCCCTTATATGGGAGTAGCTTAAGAGAGTCCTTCGCCTTCATTCTCTTCTGCAGGGAACAAACCCCACTTCATCAGTCTGTAAACGCTGCAGAGAAGGCCTGGCTCAGCTCTCATGTCTCTTTAGACCAAAAGCAATACCTGTGTGCATGCTTAGTGCTGCAGAGTTTGGGTGGATCAGAAGAGAATAGGGCACTTCTGTGCATGCTTTGTCCCTTGGGATGTGTTGCAGAATGTGGATCTTTCTCCCTAGTTGGTGGTTTATGTGGTTTTTTAATAGTCCTGAGTAGTGCCAACTAGTCAAAACTTTCGATCTTGAGATATTGTGGAAGCTTTGACCCGGTGCTGCAGAAATTCAAGACCTATATTTTGCTGTGCAGTCCTGGGTAGAATTAGTGGCTAGGTGGCTTTTACAGTTGCACCTTATTAGAGTTGAACACTTAATTTCTGCTTATCCTGCACAGCACTATGAGTCGCAATGTATTTATATGATACTTCTGAATCTCCTTCTATATAAATAGTGGTGCTGAATACCGCTGACTATGTTTGTGACTGCACTTCTGTAGTTCCAGGCTGATCGAAGGGGATGATGCCATAAATGGTTCATTGTAGCACACATTCCACTCTGCCGCACACCATTTAATTATATCCATCATTCAGCGTTACTTGATGAACCAGCTGTAGCACAAGCATCCCTAACCTTTCATCAGGATAATTGCACTCTTTGCCACATTAGGAACTGGTTTGGGGCCAGGTCTTTTTCAAATACAGATTCCATCTCTGTTTTAAAGTTTGCTGCCCCAAAGTAATTTCTAGCAAGTAATCTTGCGACAATGCATTCTTGGGGCAGCTAAAGCCTAAAAGGTCTAGAAAACCAAATTGGTTATTTGTGTCACATTAATGGCTTTAAATTGGGACAGCCTTGGAGGATGTTTTAGCACTGATTCATCCCATTCTGAAGATGGGATGCACCATGCCAGTCAGGTGCAAGGTAGCTTCCAGATGGTTTCTGTGGCAAGGGCTCGCAGGAACTGTGGCTGTGCATGCTCTGTGAGGGTCGATGTCGTTGCTAAGCCTTCATATAGGTGGTAATGTGTAGGCACTGAAACTGTTCCCTCAGGGCTCAAGTCATGTTGCTGGTGGCAGTTACAGAACTATAGCTGAAGACTGAAACACCCTGATCTTTCTTCTGTATGTGTACCTGGTGCATATGGTGTGTCAAGATACCAGTGCTAGGTATCATCACAAAGTGCCTGGAGCACCGGCGGGTTTGTGAATCATTGCAACCCAGGAGGAGAGAGACAGCCAGGGCACCGCTTCAGGTCACCCTCCTGTCTGCTAGGCAGTAGGGCTTGGTAGGGTGAGGAGATCAGCTGGTGACAAACTGCCTAACTTAAATTCACATGCCTTTTTTTATAGTCTTTTTCTTACATTGAAGTGAACCACTAGTTTTCTTCTGATCTCGTGGTTAAATAAAACTGTATTGGTTGCAGCTCTGGTGAGCACAGCAGTGAGGGGGAACACCAGCCTCCCACCCTCCCAGCTGTCTTCTCATCAGCCCCACTTATATCAGTTAATGGATCTATATGTTCCCTTTGTAGTTTTCCTCCTCAGACCTCCTCTCTGCCACATGTTTGTGCCCCTCATCCCAGTGCTGCATTCTTCACTGACTTACTCCAAAACAGTCCTGACAAAGAGTAGGGCAGGTCATCACCTGGCACAAATTGTCAAAATAAGATTATTGCTCAACCCAAATAAAGGTAATAAAATATGACCTTCTGTTGTTAAAACCAATTAAGTTTCCTTCCATCAACTCTCAGTTCATTATCCCTTTCACCCCCCAGGCCCTGTTCTTCCATCTTTTCAGGCTTGGTACAGAATTAATGTTAAATCCCATTAGCCTGACCCCGTTTTCCCCATTTTGCCTTCTAGTCCTTTGAATTGATGTGCTCCGACAGGTTGATTCAGCAGCTCAGGGATCAAAGAGAGTGGCAGGCCCACGAGGAGCTTCAGGAAGGGTCTGGTTTACTGTAATTCACTTCACTTTTAAATGAGGTTTGTGAAAAGGCCTCAGCGGCAGGGTCTTGCCGGGAGGAGTAACGGCTCTCAGCTGCATTCCAGGCACAGAGAGCACCTCTGCTAGTGGGGTCCCACCACTGATTTCTTGGGATAACTCCAGTTAGGAGATTGAAGCTCACCACTGGACAAGTGCATATTCCCTCCTTTCCTTGGAAAGTGTGGGAGGGGAAAAAAAGAAGTTTCTTTACTCAGATAAATCTTTCCTGATGCATCAGAAGGACCATCTGCTCTCAAAGCAATGTGGGGCTGTTGGCTGCTTTTTGTCTAGGTTTATGCAGCAAATTAAACAGGGAGATGGCAAGACCCAATACCAGTATTGAGTGACTAAGCTGTATGTTGTGGCCTCTCAGAAAGGACTTCCCTGCTCCCTTTTCCAGCAGTGGGACAGTGGTTTCAAGCTTAGCATGAGAGCTTTCCATTTCCTTATTGACATGAAGTGTTGGTTAGCCACTGTGTTGTGTGGCAGCAGGGAACGTGCCTGGTGAGCTTTTCAGAAGACACTGGACCTTTGCATTTGTGAGCGTGCCTGCCATGCTGTCCCCTGAGCGGGGCTGGGAGGTGGCCCTGCAAAGACGGGCTGTGGTGGGGTGGCTTCAGTGGCAAGCTGAGTGTGTGGAGAGAAATGTTTTCACTTGAGTCCTGCAGTGAACTGCTCTTTGGTGTTTTGCCAGGCACGTGCTGATTTTGAAAGTGATGTGGGGAAGACATGATTGAATGGCTTGTATTTCCTGATATGACAAATGGGTGAGGGTGGGGCGGCAGGGTGACTCACAGCCCATGGGGAGCACACAGTCAGAGCGAGAGCAAGTTACGTTTCAGAAACTGAAAAATGACCGAAATTTAACATTTAAGCTGGAAAAGTGGCACCTTAACAACCGTATCCAGAAAAGCAAAGATTTCTCATGAGTTTTAAGTTGCAAGACTGTCGCAGCTGGTTGAGGATCACACAGCCCACAATGATGGACTTTAAATCTGAGGTGGGTCTGCTGGGTAGATCCATCCCTGGCACCCAGCCTGGCCTAGGCTGATACCTGTACACGTCACCCACATGTTATCCTTCTGCATGTGACAGTGAGGATCCTAGCCCTGAGGTGACATGTCTCCAGAGGGGAGTGCCGTGCACACGGCTGCAGTTCTTCACAGATGCTGGAGGATCTCCACTCCGGCAGGACAGCAGGATCGCACCCCCAGACTGACAGACTCTGCGATCTGCAGGCAAAGCTCTGCAATGATGAGCAGGGTGGAGAAGGCAGCAGTGTTAATTTTGCATGTGACTGAGTTTACTTCACATAAAACATTCTCAAGGTCTCTTTCTTCCCACTTTCTTGGAAGAAAGTGAGCATTTTTTATTATAATTACTCAACCTAATGAACAAATCATTTTTCTTATTTTGTACAAATAAAATTCAGATGGATGCGGGAATGTATAAATTAGATGAAATGAATGATTGCTTTAAATCTATGCTCATATTTAATTTTAATTTCCTCTCTTTTATACAAAACTCTTGGTAATTTAATTTTAGAGATGATGAAAAAATTTGCTGAACAGAAAATATGCCATGTGAAATATACATGCTATAAACAAAAAAAAAATCCCATTCAGCCCAATATCTAGATTTTTTTTCTTTTAACCAAAGTTTCACTAATTTGAGTAATGGACTTGATCATTTCTGCAGCTCACTCCACTTGCTTATTTAATCAGTGATTATTGTTTTCATCAAAATGGGATGTATCTTGTAGGCAGATGAGGTTCTACATGAATATGCAACAGCAGACAAACACTGAAAAAACGCAAAGCAGGGAGCATCATTCTGTACTAAATAAAATCCCAGTGCTTTGATAAACCTAAAAATCTATCATGTTTAGTTTCAGTAATTAAATATCCTTGGGTATTAGCAGCTGGTTAGGCAAGTATTTCACTACTTTTTTTTTTTTTTTTTTGTTTTTTAGATACTTTTCAGCAAATATGTTAAGTGGCCTCAGTCCTTTTTGTGAGGTAGGAGATAGGATAGTCATGTCTGTCTTAACCCTTTGTAGTCCTGCATCCTTACAAATGATATCCTAGCATCAACAGGAGAATGGCTTGTGTTTTGGTCCATCAAGAGTTCATGTGTTAACTTGTTAAATGTGGCAGTTTTCTGTGTTGATCTCTGCATTGATGAGGTCGATGAGTAATGGAAAGGCTTGTTATTGTAATAATAGGTAAAGGCAACTTTGTGAAAAGTAAGTTATCTTGACAAATACATTTCAGCAGCTGTTAGAAGTCATGTAGTAACTGGCAGCAATTACATTTTCTGCCACTGCTGCATTAGTGAATAGGCTGTATGGAAAAAAAACAGTTGCTCAGGAGCTTTTCCTATAGAGAATTACTTATTATGAAACACGTAAGCAAGGAAAAACAGAGGAGTTCTCAGAGTCATAGGAAGACAGTTCTAATTCTTGTCTGTTAACATGCTGTCCACACATGCTAACAACATACCTTCACAGCCTAATCAGTCTAGCTTCTAAACTGGGAAACACCATAAAGCTGTTGTGACAATTTCCCACAGCCCATTCCAAGAACACAGAGACAGATTTATGGTCTCGTGCACTGCACTGATTTTGGAGCATTACAGATATGAAAACAGAATGAAATGCAGTCTTTTGCATAGGGCTTTATCAACTGGAAGGAGGATAGGAAAAAAGTTTTTTTTTTCATTATTAAAGGAATTGCAAGTGGGAACATGTCTCACTATTGAGGATACTAAGAATATTAGTATTTTAAGGAACAAAATAATGGTTAATCTGTGTACTGTTTTCTTCCAACATGCACCTGGTAGAAGAATGAGCAGAAAGTGCATTTACCAATGTTTCTGTCATTCCACAAATTATTTTTTCTAGTGGGAGAAAACCCTTATTGTCATAAAAGTTGTTAAATAGGAATATGCTGAAAAGAGAGAAAATAACACCCAAGATGTTGGATTTTTTTCCTTTCAGGGTTAAAACTGGATAAATAACATCATTGAATTTAGATGTTCTGGGCATGAATCCTCTTTAAACATGCATCTCAATGCAAATAGCAATGTGGCTTAAAGCTGTGTAGCTAACCTATTCAGGTGTACTGCTGCTTCCTCCTCACTGTCTATCAAAATGATGATTTACGTCAATGGTCAACTTCCTTATAGATGGAAGTGTAAAATATGATAGACCTTTGACACTATAATATTAAAATAGCCTTTCCACACTGAATTTTCAGCACATAGTGTGTGTTCATTAGCTTCGCACTCTGCATTGATGTCATCCACCTAATCGGTGCAGTTTTATCATGAAAATCACAATTCTTGCCATTTATCCTAACCACAGCTACCTTGGAAAGTGGCTGACTAAAGTGTTAATGGCAGCTATTAGTTGGAAGGTCAGCTAAAGTGAGTAGGAACATTCACCTCCTTGTACTTTGTCTGAACCCATCTGGCTGCATGTGACAAGTTTCCCATGAAGTTCTTCACAGGATGTGCAAGCTCACCTGCCCCTGCTTGCATTGGTGCTTCTCCTCCCTTTGTATCATTAATTTGGGAAAAATTCAATTTGAACCAGAGCGATGACTGTTGTTGGCTTGTCTTTTGAAAGTCTGCCCTGTGGCATGGAGAGTAACTATGGACAAGTATTGATTATGCTGCACAGGGGAGAGCAGAGTTGAGCTGAGCTGTAGTGTTACCGCTGAGGATCCTGGCCTGGCTCTGGAGCGGCAGCTCTGCCCCTCCATGGGCCCCGCCTTGGATCAGAGTCAGACACCTTCCACTCTGCTGCAGGAGGATCTGCAGGAGGATCCTGTCTGCAGAGACAAGAGACCCAAACCACACGAATTGCTTATCCCTTACATGCCCCTTAACCACAGCAGGGGAGATAATATTTAACCATTGACTCTACCAGAGAACAAAAATTAAAACAGAAGGTTGTATGTTAGGCTATTTTTTTCAATTTGCAGATTTGTGTTGGTGGTATTAAAAGGCTGGAAACAAACTTTAAATATGTCAGAGCCAAGATAAACAGACTAAAATATGGCTAGACAAATTGCTTGTACACTAGGCAGACAGAGACTGAAGTGGGGAGCAGGCAGACATGGCAGCGCTCTCTCTTAAATAGCTTTCACAACTTTTTTTCTTTTTTTTTTAATGCCCATGAACAGAAACTTCTGCTTGTGAACATGAAATGTGCCAATGCCAAAAGGAAATCTGCTTAGTTAAGATTGATACCTTAGTTTAGGAAAGCCAACTCACGTTCGCAGCTGAGATAATGCTGAGTAAGCATCAAAACTTTGGGTTACTCACCCAAAAATGCTAAGCATTTTGGATCAGGCTATAATTTGAAGCATCTAAACCCCACATTGCTGTATTTTCTCTTCACCAATCTGCATTATTTTAATTTCCAAATATCAATAATGGGAATGCCAGCAAGGCTTGATAAACAGTTTTTGCTAGCACTGGTAAAATTGACTTTTCTTCCATACATATAGTTCAACTAAACTGACATCTCTTGTGAATGTAGTGGGAAAGGAATTTTGCTTTACTACAATATATACCTTTAACAAGTTTTCTAGCCCTTATCTAAGTTAGACACACATCTCTGCCTTTACTTAAAAGTATTTGTTGGAAATATGCAATTATAGGCCTTTTTAGCAAAGGCTATCTGTCAGGCACTCAAGCTCTGGGCTAGCAAGACCAAAAAAGAAGATACTAGTGGTGATGTGCTGATCACTCATAAACTTAAATAGAAAAATAAATAGAAAATTGTTTTAATGAATCAGGGTGAAACATTTTCTTCCTTTCTAGCAAAATGCCTCTGAGTTGAATGCACCACTGCCAGGTTATTTAAGGAATAATTTGTCCTGCATGTAGATGATTTTGTGTGATTATTTTCATGTATCCTAGGTTCTGTGCAGTTGCATGTTTAGAAGGAGTTTCAGAAGCTTTTGTTATTCAGGTGTTTTTACAGTGCATTCATTGTTGATAAGCATACATATAATCTAGGTTTAGCGATTACATAGAATTAGATTTATGAAAGGAAAACTAATGCATTTCATAATTTTACTGTAAAATATATAGGCTGCTTTAAAATCGGGAAAAAAAAGCTGCATATGATACAGTGTTACAGGATAGTGTTTTTCTTATTTCTTTACTTTTTATTGCAGCAGTAGGGATGCTCAGAAAATGTGATTGTCACAGAAAAATGAGTTCCTAAAATCAGTTCAGAGGTACTTCTGGACTGAGGGGAGTTTTTAAAAATGTTTTGTACATTTTGTTTGTTACATCACACAACTCACTGATGGTTTTATCTGTGGTAGAGATGGAGAAACTGAGGTACAACTGGATTGGCCTCCCTGGAAAAGTCTCCTTAAAAAGTGTACTTGTGCGCCTAAGAGATCTAAGATTAGTTAAAGGACAGCTCTCAGCTCTTAATCTCGTATGTAATCATTGCACATGCTGCTTCCTAGCACGTGGACATGTAGACCCTTACCCATAAAGTAATTTATGAGAATATAGTGTGAAAGTCACATAGTTTCAGAAGAGCTGCAAGTGTGCTACAGTTAAGCATATGCTGTTAAGTGCTTTACCAGATCAGAGACACAGTGATTGCGCTATAGTATGGTGTGTTTGATAAGATCCTGGATAATTGAAATGCCTGTGTTGAAATTGCACTATAAAATAATTGGAAATTGAGTAGATTACTTTATGCCTACAAATCGCTAAAGAAAGTCAAAAGCAACAAGTTAAAAAGTTTTAATGAGTGCATGTGGTGAGTATTTTATTATCATAAAAGCTGTAGGGCTTATTAGCTGATACAGGGCTGGAGTTTTTCATTAGCCAAAGGCTTTTCAGGGTTTCATGGGATATAGCTGGAAAACATTCCAAACAAATGAATATTCTATTTTAAAAGAATAATGAGACGTTGAGGGTTTTTATAAACTCCAAAGTTTGCTAAACCAATATCTCTAATTAGATGAAGAAACTCTCTATAGAGGCTTTGCATCAACGGCTGTGCACATAGCAAATGTTTTAAGCATTTACATATCAAATACTGCTGGCAGCGTTTTGGCAGCAGTCCAGAGCTGTAGATAGTTTTAATCACATTTGTTCATTAATCCTTGGTGGAATTCTCTTATATGGTCTCTTTAGGATTTTCATTTAAGCATGTGCTGCTGCTTGTCAGCAGTGGGCTTATTTATTTATTTTATGAATGCCATCTGAAGCCTTGAATTTATAGAAAATAGGTTGTGGAGTGGCTCGGGAAGCAGACGATGGAGTATATTCTTTTTCTCTCAGTAGATCTCCTTTGTACCCAAGCATTTATGTACTCTCACTTGGAAGAGGTTTATTCGGCAGTGTGACATTTAAAGAAGACTTTCACTCTTTTGTGACTATGTTAGTTCTTTTCTTTTCCATAGGAAACAGACAATGGTTGAATGGGAAGCAGTAATTGAAAGTACAGCAAAGATGATTGTATTGCTAATAAAATGTCTTGAGAGTCATACAACACTGGCAGAGCTGCACTGAGAGTAGCTGCATCCCGTGTGATGACTGATCAGTGCCCGGAGCATCAAAATGCGGAAAGCTAATGCTTTGAAATACACGGGTGTGACTTCCCAGCCCAGATGGCAGCACTGTTGCTGGAGCAGAACTCTATAATCTCTCAAGTACTCGAGCAAGCTGAGCTGCTAAGGCAATAGTTTTCCATTATCTTGGTCCTCTGTTAAACCTGACTTGAAAGACAAAACAAACCATTTAAGACAACACTGTTGTAAAAGCAGAGGGGTTAACAGTCACCTAGAGCCTTCCACATGCAGTTGGCCTCTGAAATTGTATCTGTCGTTCTCATTTTTATGGTAGTTTTACAAATGACTGCTGTTATGGGAATCAGCTTGTCTGAGAAATGCCTGCCATGCTAATATTTGTTCTGTGATAGATAGCAAGGGCTAAATATAGCCTTCCCCTTTCTTTGCATTTTTAGATGGCAGTCTTTTTTTCTTGCTACAGTCAGGGTCAGGCTTCTCTGAGCCTCCCCTTGCACTAAATTGCCTTCAAGGAGAGAGGAGGAGTTGGGAGCATCAGTGAGAGAGGGTCATGCTGCATATCCAGAGTCTGAAAGCTGAACCCTGCAATGCGAGGTTTTTTCCTGTATTGCGCTGCATTTGCGTGGTTGATCATCTTGCTATAAGCATTTCCTTCAAGATGAGGTCGTGTAGGGTTTTGCTTTATTCTGCTGAATCATTCCGCTGTTGTATCCTTTTGTCAGGCGACCCGTGCACACAGTGCACACATACCCACACGTGCGCTAGCTGTATGGTGGAAAGGCCAGTATGGATCAGGGTCCCTTACTGGAGGGGGAAGATCCCACCCAGCTTCACTGCCAAGTGCTGCCACGTCCCCGGCAGATGCGGAAGTGAAGCTTTCAGAGTGAACTGGACACTATACAGACGTAGGTGGGAATTTGCAGTAATTCTTCCCTGTCTCCTGCATTGCTCTTCTTCCTCTCTGCCTGGCAGTGATACCGGGCTGCTGGCGCCTGCAGAAGCTGGTGAGCGGGTCTAAACACCTGCACTCCTTGTGTAAGAGAGAGAGGGCAGCAGGGCAGGAAAGCCCCAGGCTAGGAATAGTCAAGGAACTCTCCTTCTGCCACAGGGGTCTTGGCAGTGATGGCATGTCCTAATGCTTTACAACAATGCGTTAAGTAAGATTAAATTAATCATTTATTGAAATCAATGAGCTTAATCATAATTATTAGAATTTATTGAAAAGAAGGTAGCAAAATCGAAGGCACTCAGCTCTTCTACTTCCAGACTCTTGTGTGCACATCTATCTAATCATGGAGTAATATCATGCTTAACTCTTGAGTAGATGAGTTTGCCCCATAATTCCAGTTTTCTTCTCTGAAGTCTTTTCCTTCTCTAGGGATCTTCTAGAAATAGTTTCTTGGCAAATAGCTGCCAGGGTTGCTGTACGTCTGGGCTCTGTAGGACTGTGCCTTTGCACAGTCACAGTGATCCTGGGAAAGGAAACTGGAGAGGAGTCAGATGGGTACAGGTGGAAATACCAAAGCTTTGGGCACTGAGAGAACTTGTAACAGTTTTGCCTTACCCCTTCTGACTGTATGTTTGCCTTCATCACCCTTACTTCAGAGGCCCTTCATTGCTGCTTCAAAACACGTTAGCCTCCTTGCCCTGTTCTCCCAAACACTTTCCCCTTTATGTTTGTTATTCTGGTTTTTTTTTTTTCCGTTCAGCTGCTTTTGTGATACTCGCCTACCTCTCCAGCACCCCACACCACAGCAGAACTACTGCTATGTTTGTTGACACCACTGTTCACCATGGCAAGGGCTAACCCCCCCTGCACTCACGTCCCTCTTTGTTGCAGCTATAGGGTCTTGTGCAGCGGCTAGCAGGCTTGCCTTTAGGGATTAATAATTTTACCCATTTTCAGTGTGCTATCTCCTCACAAGCAGGTATGTTCTGTTTGAATTGCATCGAAAGCAGGCATACAGCCCAGCGTGGAGGTGTGCATATCGGTGTCTGGTGAGACCTGCTGCCTGAATCCAGGAGCTGCCCTCAGACCTCAGGTGCTGGTGTCACACCACAGCATCGTCACGGTTACTGCAGTGCAGCTGTTTCAGTTCAGCACTTCAGTATTGTTCTTCTAGGAATACAGCCTTTGTCTGCAAAATATGGTAAATATATGAAAAAAATCCTGGAGCTGTGGCTGCAGAAGCATTGTCAGCAATGCTGATGGTGCCAGTGGGTGCTCAGTTGCAAGGACTCACAGATTCGCTGATTGTTGGTTGCTGCAGCTCACAACTATTATACACTTACCTAGCTGTGGTTGGGGTGGTTTGCTGGAAAAAAGTTGGGCAGCTTGTAGAAGCTGCAATCCTGCTGTTGCCTGTCATCTCAGTAATGTCCTGTGGTTAACATAGCAATGACTTACTGTGACCAGTACTGTGAACTGTCACAAACTCAGAACGCTTACATTTCTTTTGCTGGGAGTGTATCAGTAGGCAAGGTAACAAAAAGTTCATTTTGTCCCATGTATAGAGCAATTAAAAAGGTGTTAATATTTTTTCTTACCTGTCAGATTAGAAAGTGCATAAGAAAAAACCTCTTCCACACGTTAAGATTACAACAGTGACAAAAGTACTAAAGGCAAAAATCACATTCAAATCAGATCAGTGCTTGGGGAGAGAAACTGCTAAGAGGCCAAATCACTATTGCTTCCAGCAGGCTTTGCCCTTTTCTGCTGGAGAGTTGTGGAACCAGGACTGAGCAAGTCTGTTTTAAACAATTTTAAAGCCACATTTTAATTGTCTTGCTCTAGGTTTTCATATTCCAACATTGTCATTTACAAGTAACCACATTTGTGATTAAAGTGAGTTACAGCTGCCTGGAAGGGGTACCAGAATCCACTTCTCAGTGCTGACGCTTGCATGTAAGAGCAGGCATACAGGAAAAGAGAAGGGAAGAAAATAATGCCAGAAAATAATGATTAAAAATGGATTTTCGTCAGGGTTCAGCTTAGCAACTGTCCCTAGCCCATGCTTGTGCATGTAATTCAGGATAAGTTCATGACAGACTTTTAAGTTGGGGCAATGTTGCTTATTCCTGGTGAATGAAGAGCTGAGAATGACCTGGCAAGAGTTGGTGAAGTAAAAGCCATCCCTTCCCGGACACTGCTAACTGAAGAGATTGAAGTTGCCTATAGAAGTCTAAAGCCCAATGAGACCTCATCTTAGAGATTTCCATTTCACTAGATTTTGTCTCAAACCTTGAGCCAGTAACAAAAGAATTCTCCAGTACAAGAGCTGCTTTCTAAGCAGAAACACTGTATATGCATAACATCTAAAAACATTTATTTAGCCTTACCTTCCTGATCGATCAGAAGTTAAGTGACTAGGAGAGAGAAAGATGGTCTATACTTTGTATGCAGGTGCCCTGCAGCCCCTAGCACTTTATATGAAGTTTGAAACAAGATTGCCCTGTCTGGTCCTTGATAAAGGAAATAGTTTATAAACCTGGTCCGGGGATTTACCTGAAATGAGGACATTTTTTGAAGACCTCACTGGTGAGTTCACTTGAAGCAGATGGCAAGCTGAACCTTCCTGCCTGTGACCTCGCCCACTGAAGCAGAAAAGAAACCAAAAGAGATTTTTGGCAGGGCTGCCTGTGCGGCAGCATCATTGTGGGTGGGCTCTGGAGTTTGGCTTGGATTTCAGATAAGTTGGTGGCTTTTTGGGTTGCAGCCATCTGTGGTCCTCAGGAAATTTTTCTTACTGTCAGTGCTCGCTGTTTTAATCAACAGGGTTGATTGAAATCAACTGCAGCCTCTCTGTGCGCGGGCACTCCCCTAGTTCCCAGTCCAGGCCTGTGGGGGGGAAGCCCCCGGGCCTACGCTGGGACAGGCAGATCAACACCAGCGTGTCTGAAATACCTCTTTGGAGAGGGGCACTGGACTCTCACCACACAGGGGGCAGGACATGCAGTACCAAAATGGCAGAGTCCAGCACCAGAATCCAACAGAGCAGTTGCTCTTTACTTCATCTGATTCCTACACAGAATCAAACTATCTTGTTCCCATACCTGTGCGCTGCCAAAAGTTTCTGAACTTTTGATCTAACTTAGCCAAATTGTTATGCAATTGTCTAAGTTTTGACACATGAATAGTCCCATTGAAGTGACTGCTATTCCTTACATCCTTCAAGTTGCCCATGCATTAAAGTACCTTGCTGAATCAAGGACATTTATATTAGCATTCACTATCTTCCAAAAGTAACAAGCTCTTGTTTTCCTTTTCTCAGATTCTCCAAAGACTTTCTTAATCTATTTTCACAGCTGTAAACTAAGGCGATCTCTGCTCTTTGCTTGGATTAGTCATCAGGACTTGGAGGGTTTGCTTAAAACCAGCAATCCCAGCACTGCCTTTTGTTCTCTGCAGTGTTCAGCCATGATTGTGCACAGGGACACACTTGTACCACTTCCTGGGCAGACCTGCCAGTGCATTCAGACATTGCAAACACAAAGTCAGTGTTTCTCTTTCCAGTTCTGCATTTCAGCCCCCAGTGTATATGCTATATTCTGCAATTATTGCAATGCTCAGCACTGTAATAATAGCTAAGTGCTTGGTTAGCCTGCTCATGCCCTGGGACACCTCAGTCCCAGGCCAGGGGCTGCTCTGAGAAAACACTGGTGGCCTTGCTTTGCTTTGGCAGTATCTTCTGAGTTCCCTTATTGCTATAGGACCCATCTTTCTCTGCCTTAGACCTCTAACTCTAATCTTGACCCTAACCCAGGCTGAGCCCCAGCCCAGGGGCTCAGCCCCAGGATGAGCAGTGCCAAGGGTTGAGTCACCAGTAGCCCTGGAGCTGCTTTTGCAGCTGCCGGAGCCCTCCTGCCTGCCCAGCCGAGTGCTCCCATCCTCTGAGTCTGACCTGAGTTTAGCTGTGTGGCATCTCAGCAGGCAGGCACAGTGTGCTGCCCCTGTCCACCTTGCTCCAGGAGGGGAACTGCAGGACCTTATTGAAGTGACCTCAGTAAAGTTCTGGTGGAGATGGACCCTTCCGTTCCAGCTGGCAGACCTGCCCTTGCTTAAGCCCAAATATACATCAGTGAAGTCGAAACCACTTTGTTTCCCCATCAGTCGTCTTCACTTGACATTTTCTTACGGAAGCCCTCCCACATGCATGAGCTTTCTCCACACTTTGAGTTCACTGGAGGATTAGTTTCCCGTTTCTCTCTGCATGCTGCACACCTGAAAACTGCACATCTTCTCTCAGCCTCTCTACTCTCACATAGTCCTCCCTCCCTGCTAACTGCACAGGTAATCAGCTGACTAAACTTCCTCCCTGGTCCCTTGCCCTTCGAGTGAGTTTAATAACAAAAGCAAATAAAAGTGGGAGCGATGTGGATGCATCTGTCCGCTCCAGCCTCATGCATCAATAGTGGAAAGGCTTTTAACTTGATTTGTATTTGTGCTGTGTTACACACTAGGGAAACTGATAGGAATGTAATATTTATATTAGTGTGTTTTAATCAGTAGCATGAACTACTCTCCCTATCCCCGTGACTTTTTTATCTTCTTCTTAGGAAGGAAATACTAGAAATATGTTGCACTTGGTACTTTCTGTTATACCATGATGGTTAGTAAAAGATTTTGTGCCAGATTTATGCTCAGTGAATTATCTCTGAAATTTGTGGAGCTATATTAGAATTTAATTTGATAGTGTGGAGTTGATATTGCTCCCAGTGATGTCTTCAGCTGAAAATCTCAGCTTTCCATTGCCTTACTTAAAGAAAAAATAGGCCTATGTCTCTAGTGTTTCTCAGAAGGAGTGCCAGAGGCATCGTAAATAGCTGGTGCCAACAACACTGCCGTGGTGTAGAGGCTCTGCTGCCGCCATACATGAAGAAGCGCGGTAGCAATCTGTGCTAGAGGCATTTAGGAAATATACCCCTGATGGCAAAGTTTTCTGAAAGGTGAGGAGGATTTTAGCAACTGCATTAGTATCTATGGCATGTTCAGTACCTTTGATTTTCCTTTTAATATCATGTGGTGGAATAATTCAGAGATGATGTGCAGTATCCTCATGATATTGGGTCCAGAAGAAGCAGTTTGAATGAAAACTTAATAGAAATTGAGTGTGCTCCCATGCTGAGCACAGAATTGGTTGACCGCATAAATCTAAATGTCAAATAACTAGAAAGTTTTACCAAATGGAAATGTGATGTTTTATTTCCATGTTGTCAACACATGAAAAGAAGCATACTTAGTTGACACAGAGTAAAACTCTGTATAAGTTCTTTTTAAAAAAAAAAAGAAAAATTTAAAGTAGGACCAAGATGCCACCAGTGTTTTCAAGAAGTGGTAAAATGTCAATTATTAATTATTTTGAGAGCTAAACATCACATGGGCATTTATAACCATTATCTAAAAAGTGAGAAGCATTGAAAAGTTTGTATGGCAGCCCTGAGTCCAAATACACTTGGTAGAACACTGCTGAATAGGGAAACATAGTTGGTGAGCAATCTAGAAATGATGCTGGTTTATTGAGTGGTGTGGATTGTTACTTCGGTTGATTTGATTTTTATCCTGTAAGGAAATTAAAGCTCAAGCACTTCCAAACTTGGTTATATTTCTAAAGATCATCTTTGCATGCCAGCTTTTGCCTAGAAACTCACCCGAAGATGTCAGCCATTGAAACCATTTCATGTGGAAGCATTGCTAAGTAAATTCACTAAATGCCTATTCATCCCGGTAAGATGGAGAATCACTGGAGCAGCAAATGTGAAAATCTGCACAGCTTACTATGCAGAAAGCAGTTTTCTGAGGTTGCCAAATTGAGATGCAGAGTCTGACCCTGGGAGGTATTACAACTCACATGAGTGAGCATAGGAGGAGGGTCTCAGGCTCCTACAGCCTGTTCATTCAGGCTGATTGATAGGCAGATACTTCATTTGGTCCAGATAAAATCAATGAGATTATGAAGGTAGTTTACTAGGCTGATAACATTTCCAAGTTTTTTTCAGCCTGACCCCTGGAGTTAAATGCATTTTGTCCAGAACTCTGGTTTAACTTGGTTTTCTGTGGGTTATAATAATGAAGTGCTTTCAAGATACAGTACTACTGACAGCTGTTTTATCTTTAGTTTTTCTGCCATCAACTCCATTACAGACCATTGCTTAAATGGTGTTATATCTACAATGTTGTGGTTTTGAATGCAACTCAGGAGATGAAGATCTTTTTAATATGATTTATTCAGTTTTCCTAAATATGCTGACCTAGATAAATAGAGAACATTTTTGCTCCATTGTTAAAGAAATAACAGACCGCAAAAGCTGTCAAGCATAAATACATTCTTGGACATGTCAGCTGAAATTTTGAAAATACTGGTGTCAGATTGCCAGTCATACTAATTGGAATTAACCTTCTAAACTCCTTTGTTCCTGTTAATTATATTGGCATTTTGACATCCAAATTCTCTTGCTTTATGGGCCTCTTCTCTATTACAAGGATGAAAACAAATGAAATGCCAATAGATACTTAACCAAATTCCCTAGGAAAGATCTAGCAGAGCATGTAAAATGGGACTATCAGTGCAGTCATCTCACAGCTGGATTTTCATACTTTAAAAGTGCTGACCGGTATTACTTAAGGCATACTCTGTTACAATGCTTAAAACATCTGCCAAGAGTTGATAGGAAATTCGTTAAGATATAAAAAGCTGTGCTTCTTTCCAAGTACTCTTTCCTGAGTAGAGGGAGTCAGTGAAGTTTAGCAGCAGGATGGAAGTTTTATCAGCAACTGTCTCCTTCAAAGAGTCTGTGGATAGTCCCCAGATGAGAACAAAAAGTATATGAATTACTCTAGACATAGTAGTTTTCACAGTGTAATTGTGCATCTTTTGTTCTTTCTCTTGCAGGACAAATGACCAGCTAGTAGCATTCCTGTCCAGATACCGTGATATGAACTTCTTGAAATCACACGGGAGAGACAACGCAAGGTAAGCTGGCCCTTTCCTCAGCTTATTTTAACATGGCACTGAGAGTTTTTGCATAGTGATGGTTTTCCAGTGTTACCTGAGTGAAGAAATCCCTAGTCCAGGAAAGAGAAGCAAATGAGGAGGAAACCCTCTCCTGAGGACAGTTGTTTATTGGTCCAGAATGGCTCGTCCCCAGAGTTGGTTTGCAAAGATGCTGTTGTGGGGAGGGAGACATTAAGCAGACTGATGCTTGCTCCCTCCCTGGGGCTTGGCACAGATCGATGTTTCAGGAGCAAGCAGTAATTGCCCCACACAACAGCACTTCCCTGCCCCAGTTGGTCCCAGCCCCACTGATGACCAAGACCTGCACTAGCTGTGGTCTGCAGCAAAGCCCTGTGCAAGCAGAATATCTCTGCAAGGCGTGGGAGCCTGTACATGCTAGCAAGGGTGAGGATGGTGACTGGAGGGTTATCATGATCTGCTACAGTTTTGATGTCCTTGGATCAGTGTCCCTCTCCATCCACTCTGCGCAGGTCTCGGAGAGAAGAGAATGTGCTGTGCTTCCCACAATCCATCAGTAATACTTACAGCTTTGTGGTTTGAGGGAGCAGTAGTGACCAAACACCGTGTTTCCAAAGATTTAAACCACCTCTGGAGGTGGAAGATCTTTCCCATCTGATTACAGTGGTCCTCTTTTCCTCTTTATTGATAGTTTTGCTTTTCCTCTTTATTGATAATTTTATACTGTAACAGCAGTCTTGCAACAGTTCGAGCAACTCCATATGGTGAGTCGCAGTGGCTTTGCACCTAAAAATATTGTTTTATTCTGCTTGGGTCACCAGGTGATCTCTTTATTCTGTAAAACATCAAGCATACTGTAAGGCTGGGTTAAGATAGTGTGACACACCAAGTCACATGTTTAGCACAATGGGTGGGTAGAATAATGCACAGGTCTTTCTTACTCTCTTACTTCTTGGCTGCTCTTGCTCTTGTCACTAGATTTATCAATTCTGTCATGTTCCTGTTTAAATGAAGACCTCATGAGCATTCATCTTGTGCATTCAGAAATTCTATAGCATGTAGTAAAAAAAAATTACTGTGAGGAATAGTATTTAAATCTGAGTCAACAGTTTTCACAGGAGAGTCTCTGGTTTGGGAAATGCAGAGTGTCAGAGTGATTGGCAGGCTCAGCTCTAGCTGGCAATAGTGATCGACAGCAGAGTTAAAGTAGAAGAGGGAAGAGAAATGGCCAGGGAAAAGCAGTCAGTCTCTTATGCCTTTTTGCTCCTCTGGTGCACCTGATTCTTCTCAAATTCCCTGAGCTGGCTAAGGAAAAGTAACTAATGAATTATGACATGCCTGCATCAAGCTGGTTCGAACATGCCAACCTCAGCTTGGTTAGAACAATTTAGATCAATTAAACACACTAATCTGGTATTAATTTAATAATAAAATGAGCTAATGTGCCACTTGTCCTCCCCTCACAGGAATAACAACCCATTTATTAGTTCAGTGGTTCCTTTTGACTGTATAAACAACTAAATACCTTTTAGCCTATTATAACGTCACCATGTTTTATTTTTTCTCCTGGATTTCTACCATAAATTCTCTGTGCATCAGGGAACATAATGTGGGACACGAGTGCAGATTTGCCATGCCTGTCTGCTGTGGTTGTGCAGTCCCTGAGTTCTGTAAGCGCTCCCACTGCTGACCACTGGATAAATGGATCCTTTCACGTCGCCCCTTGGCAGCCCTCCAAAATTTCTATCAGGGAGATAGAGTGGCTCCCCTCTTCCTGCATAGCCCAGATAACTGTAGAGACAGGACTCAAGCCAGCAGCTGCGGAAGCCTCTGAGTAATATTGGCGTTCAGTAAAAATTCATTCCATTGGTGTCAAAAGCTGATTAAAATGCAGTTAGCCCTCTGTTTGTATTGTGGGTGAATTTCCAGCTCTGCATCTACCTGTTGAGAGAGAAATTGTATCTAATGTGAAGATCTCTAGCCTGATCTTTCAGTTTTAGTGTTTCAGTAACTCAGTCTTGTCTAAACCGGTAAATGTACTGTCTGCTCTGCCCATTTGACACACAATTTCCAACTGACTTTCATTTTATGCCCAAGATGTGTAATCTCTGGTCATGACGGTGAGGTTTACCCCTGCAGTTAGAATGATGAAATCCTCTGGGCTGAAATACCTTGTATAAGCACGGGAATGTGAGACGAGACTGAAGGCCCATCTAGGCTGTCACCCTGTCTCCTGCTGCCTACAGCTCATGTCCCCAGAGGAACAGAAGAGGCGGGTAGTAGTGCTTCCTTACAGTATTCTCCCAGCCTCTTATGACCTTTGCTTGGGAATTTCCATAGCCAGACTTGGTGACTTGCTCATTTAAGGGATGATTATTTTTTTCTATTAATTTTTCCAGTTACATTTTAAATTTTGCCGTTTGCTTTGCCTTGTCACAGCCCTGTGGAAAAGAAATATCCCGTGGGGAGGAATGGTATGGCCAAGAGCTTAGTAAGGTCTAGAAGAGAAGTAACAGCCTCGAGGTTTGGCAACAAAAATTTAAAAAAAAAAAAAAAAGCTTTTGGAAAGGATTTAGGACACAGGCCAGTCTCCAAGTTATTGGGTAATAGGAGAAAACTCCCTTGGGACATCCTATCTCAAAACAGACTGGAACAGGATTTTTTATTTAAAAAGGCTAATTGAAGCCATGATAAGGGAGAGGACACTGGACTAGACTGACTGCCACCCCATCTACAATAAAAATTTTGCTGTTCCAAGGTGTTTTTTCTTAAAACCTGTGCACTAATAATACAGGAGCTCAGCATTCAAATATCACTGAAAGCAATGTATAACCCTTGCTGCTACTTTTTATTTTAATTTGTGGATGAATAATGGCTCCTGAACAATAAGCTTTCATCTAAGTTAGCTTTGTAAACAACTGGAAACTGAATTTTAAGTCATCATAGTCTTTGGATCATTCAATGGAGAGAGAAAGATTGGAAGTGCCATCTTAAAACTGAAATGCTTATACAGCTCAATCATGATGTGCTTTGTATGCAAGCCATGTTCACAATCAGTACATGTTTTACTGCCAAATAAGGAGAGAAACCAGGCTTCCTTTTATAGAGTGAAGTTTTCTTTTAGTTATGCCAAAGTCATTAAAAAGTGCATCGCTCTGATTTTCCTTTAGTGGCTTCAGAAAAGGGAATGGACATGAAAATGGCTCCTTAACTCAGCTGGAGAAGCATTATTTCCTTAGAGAGGTGGATGTATGAAATGAAATTGCATACAGTGGCTGGAGTCATTACATAGTACTTAGTGGGCAACACTTACATTTTCTCCTCTTTTCAGTGTCTTAGACTATTAAAAGCAAAAGAATAACCCAGTAGTTGTATAAGCTATTACAGTTTGGAACACCCGGAAGATCTGTTTTTTTGGCAGGAGCAGCACCTGGCTGGTGTATTATAAAATATAAAGACAGTCAAATGTGACATCTTCAATGACAGGCAGGAAAAAAGGGGTTTTTTATAGAAACTTTGCCACAGTAGTCATTTGGGAAACAGTGTAAACATGCTGTGAAGGCTGGATGCTGTTACATCTTAGAGGAATCTGGAGCTCATAGGCAGAATACAAACAGCTAAAGAAAAGGCCATTAAAAGTCTGTTATGTGTCTTGTGCTGTTTTTACCTCCTCATTAATGCTCTTCTTTGCAGTTGTGTTGCCCCCTTTCTGGCTCCTGGGTTCCAGATACTTTTAGAGGTATTGCTGAACTGTACTGCTTTTAGTAAGGAGCATGACAAGCCCATCCCAGTTTTCCGAGGCTGGACAGACCTTAGCTCCTGAAGGGCTGAAACACGTTCCCAAAATCTCCACCTCTTTCAGCCCGGTTCTGCTGATGTGTATCTATTTCATCACCTTTTCAGACACGCCTTTTTTCCACTGTAGCACATGCTGTTCATTGGCGTTCTGTACACTGGGTTGATGGTGGTTTGGTGGTCAGTTAGAAAATGGATCTCACAGTAAATGCTATTATGTATTGCCATGATGAATTGCCCAGTAAGTACCCAAGTACTAGGAAAAAGAATTGATATATTATTCCTGCTGTTGGAATAGTAACCACATGGCTCCCAGTTACACTTACCTTGCTGCTCATGTGAAATATTTAGTGGTTCATTTGGCTCAAATTTCCCTCAGCCATACCTTTTTTGTTAATTTTTTTTTGAACACCAGTATTCTGAAGCACACAGACTAAGAATATAATATTTTTTGCTTGTAAGTAGTTCAGCCCAACGGTTGCATGTGAACTGTAGCAATTGAAATAGCAACGTGCATCTTCTATGCAAAGAGACTGCACTTAAAAATTTTAGACATTACAGCTAACTTTCAAATGTTCCTTATTGCTTTATGCTAAGCAACAGGGGAGTCATAAAGCCCTTACTGCTTTAGCTTGACAGTGCCTCCTTGTAGGGCTTTTATTTCTGCTTGGTTTTGGAAAACAATGCTAAGTTGTCAGTGCAAAGAAAAACAAAAATAGGTTGAAGACGATAGGAAGATGCAGGAAAAAAAGGCATCTGTCTTGACATGGGACAAAGCAGGATGTTTTTTGGTCTTGGTAGAGTAGAGAAGTAAGATCATCCACCAGATCAGGAAAGTGCAGTAAGTGAGAAGGTTTGAAGTAGCCATATTTTATGGGACAGGGTGGGAATTAGGAAGGAGGTGAGAATTGAGGTACCAGTAAAGTAATCAGAAATGTTACTGCTATCTAAGAACATTGAGCTGCACACTTCATTTTCAGTGGTATAAATAGTAATATTTGTGTCCTTTCATCTGAGGTCCTGAGACATTTTATAAAATAATTATGGCAGGGAACATCCCTTTAAGTTGGACAGATATTATTGGCCCTGTTTTACCCACAGGTCAATAGCCTGATTTGGTAGCTTTGGTACTGAAGTGACTCACACTTGCCCTCAATCACTTGGAAAGTTTGAATCCCCATTTCCTTTTCTTTCTTCAATCTAGTATGCAAATCCCAAGATGTTAAGCACAGTAGAAATACCCAGTGAGATGCTATGGTGGTGGGCACCCCGGTGTCCTCTCCACTGCAGGTCCCTTTGCGTTGCTTGTGGGTGCTGCAGCAGCTGTGATCTGCTGGCCATGCCGAAGCTGTAGTGTGTGCTGTAGCTGGCCCAGCAGCAGCAGCATGTAGATGAAATGGCTTCAAGCTCAGCCACTCGGGCCCAGCAGCGTTCCCAGGTTGGAGACTAGTTGGTTGTGTGGATGTTGGGAAGAAGAGAAGGTGAGGGAACAAGAAATCTTCTAGAGAAGACATTTACTGGAGACAAACAGATGGCAAAATGTCAGATTGCATACCATTGAGTCTGTCTGTGGTGAATTCATGCTACATCTCTGCACACCATCATTTGCAGTTTTCTCCCTGTTTTTCTTAATTATATAAAAAGAAACAAAATCACTTGAGTTGTGGCCTCCCTGATTGTGAGAGGAAGCTATTACATTTTTGTCCTTGTCAAAGCTGTTCCAGTGTTTCTTAAAAGATATCACAAGTGAAAAGTGATGGAAAGAAACCCACAGGAAAGTCTTTGAAAGTGCCTCTTGAGCCTTGTACTCACGAGGGACAGTATGGAGCTGTTGTCAAAACAAGGCAATTCCTAGTAGAGTCATTACTGCAAAAAACAGACTCTGCAAGTTTCCCACAATTAAAAACAATTTCAGAGGGGTTTTTTTTGGGACGGACACACACACACACACACACACCCCCCACACACACACCCCCACACACCCCCCCCACACACCCCCCACCCCCCTCCCTGACTTGCAACATTAAAATACTGAGAAGCATTAAGGCTTTTTAAGACTTCCTCTGAAAGAGAGATTTCCAGAAGATGGGAAGTAAGATTTTTCTAAACCAGTGGAAGTTAACACTTTGGAAAAGGTGCATGAGAAGAAAGAATCATGAGGAATTTCTCCTAAACATAATGCAAAGATGTGATGTGACTAAAGCATTAAATGGATATACTGAGAAAATTACACATAGAAGAGCAGAAACAAATTATGTAGCATATGAGGCACCTATTGTAAAGCTTGAAAAATCTAGTTATGTCCATATAGAGATGCAATAATGACTGGATAAAATGTGTGTATTCATCAGCTATCAACAGCATCTCATGTGGAATATTCTAAATGCCATGGACGTTTGGTTTCCATAAAGATGTCATTGATTGAGAAGGGCCACATTTAACATAATATTTTAAGGTAGACTTGTAACTTGAAAGAGCCAGTCTAAATACTGTACTGTTTTTGCTACACTGTAAATGATCTAAACCTTAAATTGTCCAACATTTGTGACAGCAGACCAGTTGTCTGCCCCAGATTTACTTGCATACTGAACATAAAACTGTTTAAACATGCATTGGAAATAACTGAAACAACTGTGGTAATGTGGACTGTCAGAAAATCCTTCCAGTAGAGCTGCTTGGTCTCATGATGACTTGCAGCCCAGCTCCTAGAGACCTACAGAAATCACGGGAACAAACGTCACTAACTGCATCTCTTAGTGCTGGCTTATTTTCTGTGGCCCTGTCACCTGTTTTCTGCTCTGCATTCAGTCCCTGTCCTCCGGCGGTTGGGGCCCGTGCTATCCTCGCCGAGGGGCAGCTGGTGATCCCGCAGTGCGGGGTTGGCCACCCCTCCGTTCACACGCCCGCCACACTCTGCTGCTCCGTGAGGTCTGGTGCTCTCCTCTGTTGTAGGGCATATAGAGATATGAATGACAAACACTAACCATATTTTAAAAGTAAGATTTCCCTGTGTTCCTTCTTAACTTCTGAGCATTTAGCACAGTGGGAAAAGCTACTAAACGCATTTCAATTTGTGCTTGCTTATTTATGGGTTTGGCTTTTGCATAGCAAATACAGTCAAGAGAGAAATTCTTTATGATATTCTTGATGATTGTGCACTGGCATTAAAGCATAGGGGATTGTTAGGATAGTATTGTGTTTATAATTCCCTTACTCTTCAGAGTAAGGGAATTAAAGATAAGAATAATTCTGCTTTTGACCTCATAACATTTGCATTCAGGATGCCGCAGTTTAAACACATTGGAAAGCAGGTTACAATTTTTACTTCACCCTCTCTTTTCTTCCATCGTTTTCATCTGCACTGAGAGTTTTTTCATAGCCTTTTGAAACAGCACGAATTGTGCATTCTGCACTTTCTGCATGCTGCCTGTCATACCAGAAGGAAATCTTCCTCATCTTGACAGACTAAGTAGGTGCTATTTCTTTTTGATATTGTTCCCCTTTTCAAGCTTCAACTCCATTTTGGGAGTGGGGGGTTAGCCCTGGAGGCTTTTGGCATGACAAAAAGAGGTCTTGGGAAACATACTACAAGATCATATCTTAGAAAAACAGATGTTTATCTGGCACAGTATGGGCATTATGCTTAAATAGCCAATTGTTAATTATTTCAGATTTTTAAAATACTATCTAACCCTTCATAGAATAGAGTTACTCATGGAAATGGGGTGAAGTCAGGGTTGTATTTCAATCAGCTGGTAATTCATCGCATGCTCAGTGGAGGCCAGGATTTCTGGCCTGCAGTGTGCAAGGAATGAAACTGCTCTGTGCAGGTTTGGGTTTTATGAACTTGCTTATTACAAAGAATTATTCAGTGACTGGTTTATGGAGATATATTGGAGCCTAGAGATTGCTCACAAATTACTTGTTGCAACTGTTACACTCAAGATTGTCAAATTACTGTTCTGTGCTTTCTACTTTGTCACCTGAACTGCACGTTACTGTTTTATGCTTCCTGAATGATTGACTCTTGTAAGTCTTTCCAAGGTGGCTGCACAAACACTGCTGGCAAGAGCCTCTCATGTTTCTCATCTGTAAAAATATTTACTTGGCTTTTCCCACCAAAATTGGCTGACTACTTCAAATTTTTGTCTAAAGAGAGTTAAGAGGTACAGATAGAGTCAAAGCAATGTGCAGAGCTTGTCCACATACGTTAAGGAGAACATGGACATAGTGCTAGTGGAGCTCCAAGCTCTGCAGATCCTTGCTTTGACATTGACTTTCGACTTGCGATGAATTGTTTTGCTGATATATTGTTAACTTTCATTCAGAGTTCTTGTTCTTGAATAGTGAGTAATGGTGATGAGGTCCTGGTTAACAGTGAAATGTCGATAGGAGGTTTTCTAGGCAAGAGGCCAGAAACAGGAAACATTTAGGAAGAAATCTTTTCACCTTAAAAAATATGTTATTTCCAGACAAAAACCTTTTAGTGACGAAGTTACTAAGTAACGTTTAGCAATCTGATAGCCTCTGATGCTTAAGAAAGTTTTATTCATTCATAGACTTCGGAAAACAGCGAATTCTCTGTCTTACATACTGCATACACATGAGCATTCAGGAGCAGGGGTTTGTTATATTTTTGCTTATATTAAGTGACTGTGCAACAATATTTATTAGTAGTTAAAACATATCATAAGAAGAGCTGAGCTATGTGTTTATATTCATGTTGTAGGAGTGTGTGCTAAACATCTTACAAATGCTTTATGTGTTATACAATCCTAGAGTCTCATCTGAAATGCATTTATAAATATTTAAATACACTACAAAGTAAGAGGAGTTCCCTAAGCTGGATTGCAATCATGATCTGTCTGGACAGTTAACTATCTATACTCAGTGTGACAGACCATGTGCTTCAGGCAGTAGGTTTTTTTAACAAAGTATAAAAATAACCATTCAGAACCATGTAAACCCCGAGGCTGCATCCACGCATCATCAGGGCGCAAAGGCACCTTTCACGTGTGTAGTTGCCTGATTGCTGAGCTCAGCTGGCAAGATGCATTCATATTATGCTATGCTTGCTGCTTCCTTGCAAATATAATCCAGGCTTCTCAAAATTGGAGGTTCTTTAGGAAGAGTTAAAATTGATTAAGGGTAAGCATACAATGTCTTGGGAGTTTTCTATGAAATAAGGTTAAATGGTATGCTTTTTCTTAATGCTAGTCTTAATTTTATTTTCTCCTCATTGACTCTCTTTTCTTATCATCGCTATTTTCCTCCTGTTGTTTGTCTTAGATCAAGAGAAAGGTCAAGTGTCTTCATCTGATGGCAACCTCCGTTGTGTTTGGCTAACCATACCTTGGTGCAATTGTATGTCATTGTCCTGGCAAGTACCTCTGCAGTTGTCAGAGGTGTGCCGGTCTTACCTGAAGTTCAGGGTGCCAGGAAGCACCTGAATTTTCCACATTGACTAAGATTAATGAAATGCTATTACTAATCCATTTTTTTCTACTTTAATTTGGGAGTTATCTGCTAGGTGTCTGTAAAACCCAAGAGACAAAGACTTAAGGAAAAAACCATCATTTTTTGCATTTCATTGCTCTCTCTGAAGCTTGGCATGCCTTCATATAATGTACTGTTTTGGTATTACATTGAGCATAACCAGAAACTAATGAAATACAACATTAGACTAGAAACAAATCAGCAGGGTCATGCTTTCATCCTCCATCATCTTACCTTTCTTTTCAGGGGTGGCTGCTGCAAGCATTGTTGAATGGCTAGTCAAGAATCGTCATGAACTGTTTGTAGTGTTTGAGGGTTTTTGCTTTCTTGAAAAGGCCTACCTGGCATACAAATAGCACCTTTCCCTTTCCCTCAGGCAATATCCAATATGCTTAAAGTAAGTTCTTGCCTCCCTGAGTGCCAAAATCACTATTGCTGGAGTAGCTAGGAGCATCAGTCATCCTAGAAGTCTGGAGGGGAAAAAAAAGCCTCATCCACCTTTTCCACTTGGTTGCAGTTCAGCTCTCTGTGTGTCAGCAGTACAGCCTAGGCTTGCTAGGGCAACCCACTGCCTCCTCAGGCAGGATCATTTAGCTTCTAGAAGATCTAAAATATACTTGGTCCCCTTGGCTCCCATGGAACATAAACGGAGAGCAAGCAGTTGCCCAATGGAGAGCTGTGTCTTCAAAATCCCTTGTATAATTTATTGCTTCATAGATAAAAGGAAATTATTTGCTATGCTAATGCGTTACTCTGTTTAAGTGTAATGACTGTGTGTGAAGCAGGCCCAGTAAGTGTGAGCCTTCTGAGAAATGCCTTCTTCCTATTTGGTTGTTACTGTATTTAAAACCTGGTATGGTGTTTCTAGGAAGGTTGCAAGAAGCATTAGCAAAAGAGTCATCTGTTGGTAGTCTCCAAAGGCATTGCTTCTCTTCAGTTGGGCTACACTGCCTTGCTAGAGGATGAATGCTTGGAAAGTACATTTTGTTTTCTTCTAATAACCTTGTTGTATAGCATTTTAGGACTGACATTTGTTGTGAAAATACTCGTGCTCCCAAGAATTGTCTTGTTTCACACCATATGCCGAGATTTTCTTGTCCAAGCCATTAGCTCAAAAAAGCCTTAGAACTGTATACATACACAAAAAAGGAGCCTGACAACTGTTCTGGAAAACGTAAAGCTGTGAGACTAGATTTGCTGGGACCTTCTCATCTTGAGTGTGGCCATACTCTTCTGTGGACAATTTCAGACAAATAAGGCTGAAATTGTATAACTGAGCTTTCTGGTATTAGTTAACTGTAAGTCCTATCATGTAACACAGGCTGAGGGAGTTTGTATGTAGAGGGGTTTTTGAAATGGTCAGGTGGTTTTATTGGTTTGAGGGTTTCTGTTGCAGTCAAAGAAACTTCTATTTGAAAATGAGAATAAAGGGTGGTAAATTGGTAGAGATAGCAGTTGAAAGAAATGATTTAATGGAAAAAAACTTCACATTCCTATTTAAATATGGTTGATAAAATTCTATTATTTTCTTAAAATAATTAACTCAAATGAGCATTTAGAGGGAAATAAATAAATGACCAAACTTTCAGGCACATTAATATTTGATTTGGAGATAACTGCATAAATATTGAATTTGAAGATTACATTCCAGAGCACTGCATTAAAATTGCAAGACTTTTCTATTATCCTTCATAATGGAACATGAAATTAGAAACTTGTTCATGGAAATAAAAATTTCTCCACTCTCATCTACACATTTTCTGCACTGTTGTGTTAACAGAGGAGCTCTTCTTCTCGTACTGTGAGAAGAGACATAGCTATCAGTAGGACATAGACCCTGAAGTAATTTATGGTCCTTTTGAAAATTAATATGCACCATTTCGTAATTGCATCTCAGTTCTTTGGTTGGTATAGAACAAAACTTTAACCAGGGAGTTAGCTTACGGGGTTCACACTCACATTTCCAGATGCAGAGAAAGCTTTGGTGTTGTTCCTTCTCTTTTACTTCTTTTCCCCTTCCTTTGGTTGCATGTGTTTGAAGACCACTGAAATGTCTTCTTGACTTCCTAATCCTAAAACATTTCTAAGAACCCTGGTGTAGCTCTGTGTTGTTCAGGAAGGAAACACAGGTCTTACAGTGCCCTCCTCACTGCAGGTGCTGCAGTTCTTGCATCCAGTGAGATCTGTGGTCTTGTGGATGTTAGTTACTGTAACAGTCTGGTTAGCTAGCATTTGTTATTGCTTAGGACATGTGGGATGTATTCAACACGGCAACTCACTGTTATTAACAGCGCTCAGCCCCCCTTGCGAAGGCGTGTGCTAATTCATGGCTGCCCTGCTTCCCTTTCTGGGAAATAATTCTGAAAATGGAATGACAAATAGAAACCTGGATCAAGACAGTCTCAAAACATGTGTAGGCATCCAGTCCAAAGTGTTTTCAAACATATATTGATTTTCCAACTCTTTTTTTCTCCTTATATATGCCTCAATTCATTTCCATAACTTTACAGTTCTGCAGTTGCTTCTCTTATGGTTCAGCAGTAACAAAACATTGTTCCCCATAGCCTTGAAAATGGAGCAAGCATACTCATTCTACAGCAAAGAGCAATGCAATTGTATTTCTTCCTAATTAACTATACCCCAGTAGAAAAATTCGTGGAATAATAATGTAGGAGAAAATTGGTCATTTTACCTTTGTATACGGTTCACTGTTTTTCAGAAACTGTGCATTTATTTAGATAGAAGCCTATCACACAGATTGTGTTTAGTTCCTGTTCGTGTTATGGTTCTTCTGCAGTGGTTTGTGAAGAGTTAATGAACATTACAGTTTTTCATGCCATACAGCTCTGTAACTTGCACAGTTCTGTCTTACAACAGCAGAAGGTGTAAATGATGTTTAAAAGCAATCTGTTGATCTTTGCCTCTATAACTGAATGTATAACTGATTAACCATTTATTAAACCTTTCTACTTATGAGTAGAACAGAAATATAAACAAGTGACCTTTTTATCCTTTTTTGTTTGAGAAAGTAGCTTCTTTATTTATAGAGCTAGTGATGATAACAAAATACAAATTAACTTTTAACAACTGCTTTTCTATTCCCTCAGATTTATCAGAAAACAAGGACTGGATCGGCTTTTCCTGGAATGCGATACCCACATGTGGCGCCTGGGGGACCGGAGGATCCCAGAAGGAATCGCAGTTGATGGAGGGTCGGACTGGTTTCTCCTGAACAGGAAGTTTGTGGAGTATGTCACTTTTTCTACTGATGATCTGGTAACAAAGATGAAGAGGTTTTACTCTTACACGTTGCTTCCTGCTGAGGTATGTGAATTCAAAGCAATCCCTCTCTGTGTTCAAAACTGCAATGTTTGTGCTTGTCCCAAAGATCACTGAAGTCAGAGGGGCTTTCGCCTGATTTCGGTGGGTTTTGGATCATCCCACAGTGGGTAATGAGAATTTTACTCCCATGGTGAGTAAGTCCTTTAGTGTTAGAACAACCTTTGCTGTTGTTTAGTTGCTTTGTTTGTTTGTGGGACTTTTTTTCAAGGAGTGGCTTTGTTTTATACTTTTAAGCCTATTAATCTATTACTGAACAACCAATAATCCAGCTGCCCTTTGCTTGCAAATTGTCCCTCCACAAAGCCTTTGAAGGCTATTAGAGATGGCGTATTGTCTTCATAAGTAGCTTTCCTCACTATTATCCAGCCCTTTTCTTTAAAAATAAAACCCCTACAAACAAAGGTTTATTGTTCCATTCAAAACTCAGCTAGAAGGCATAGTCACAAATCATTTAGATCACTCAGGAATCGCTCTGGCTACAAGTGATGCAGAAGGGGAGTGCACACCAGGACAAGTTTTCATCTAGCATGCGGCGGTGTCAGGAGACGTGCGTTACCTACAAACAGAGCACAGAGCCTGGCGGGTTGGCAGGCTGTGCTACACCTGCCTCAGCAGGTACATTGCTCCCCTGGCTTGTCAGGCTCCGCTCCCAGGGTATGTAGCATGCAGCCATTCCAAGGGAAGACCTGATGACTGTCTTTAAAACAATAATGTCCTTCCTCGCTAGTGGCTCCTGAACATTTTGAGGGATTGATGAGACCTATCTTGCAAATCTGGGTCTATTAGCTTGTGGTGGAGCCCAGTGACTGTCATCTTTTGATAGGGGTTTATTATTCCACACACATGTTGAATAATCTTGCTTTAATCCCATTTCTGTTAAAAATCACCTCTTCTCTCAACTCTGATAACCCTTTCATCCATTATCTAGGAGAAATTTCTGTATCATTATAAAAGGACACAGGGCAATGGGTAATTGGGTAGGGGTTTTTTTTTTTTTCATCTCGCTTGAATGAGAATGGATGCCTTTATGGGTTTAACCAAACAGTTCAAGCATAAAATCCATATTCACTGGGCTGTCATTTAACATTAAAAAGGGTATGGGGATTATTTGGGGGCCAGCCATGCTAATGTTATGCTGGTTATTTATAGGTCTTACTATAGCTGATTTTAAAGACAAGTCACTGCTCCAAAAATCATCTCTTACAGGGCTAAATTTGATCATATTCCATAGCTTCTTTCTACAAGGTTTTCCTTGCAAGATATGTAGCTGGTTTCTTAAAATCACCCTGCCTTCGCTGACCTGTTAACCTGCTATATCAGTCCCCATTACACACGATTTATGTAATAGCTGATATTATGATGATATAATTAGGATAGCCCAATAGGAATTCCTTGCTGCCTTGAGTCAGCAAATAAAGACTTACGATTTCAGACATAATTGAAGGAGGCAGAATGCCCTTCTGGTGCCTGGGGTGAACTGTGTATTTCAGAACAAGGCCATTCAACTAGCAATGCATTTTGGAGTGCCGGAGATAGAGACACCTACAGAAGAGCTGTCTGAGACTATTTTTTTCATAGTAACTGAGGTGATGGTGAAGGTTTGAGAATTGTCTTAGGAAACAACTTGAGGTATATGATTAACATATTGCTCAGGAAAATAGCCCTAAATCTGTTAGACCAGAGGGTAACTTACAGAAGAGAAATAATGGGAATTTCTTAGAATTGCTCATACAGATGAAATAAAAATAAAATAATTGCTGTCACTGGTGGCTTTCCTGGTGTCCTTTGGATTCCCAGTGCCCAAAGCTGGCGTCCTGGTTTCAGCTGGGATAGAGTTAATTTTCTTCCTAGTGCTGTGTTTTGGATTTAGTGTGAGAACAGTGTTGATAATACAGGGATGTTTTCATGACTGCTGAACAGCGCTTACACAGAGTCAAGGACTTTTCTGCTTCTCTCACCACCCTACTAGTGGGGAGGCTGGGGGTGCACCAGGAGCTGGGAGGGAGCATGGCCAGGAGAGCTGACCCGAACTAGCCAAAGGGCTATTCCATACCATAGGGCATCGTGCTCAGTACAGAAACTGGGGGAGTTGGCTGGGGGGCGGATCGCTGCTGGGGCATCGGTCAGTGGGCGGTCAGCAATTGCATCGTGCATTGCTTGTCTTTCTTGGGCTTTATTTCTCTCTTTCTTTTATTGTATTCCTTTTCATTACTATTATTAGATTTTATTATTGTTGTTATATTTTATCTTAGTCATTAACCGTTCTTATCTCCACCCATAAGTTTTACTTTTTTTTTTTTTTTTTTTGACTCTCCTCCCTGTCCCCCTGGGAGCAGGGAGAAGTGAGCGAGCAGCTGCGTGGTGCTTGGTGGCGGCCTGGGGTTAAACCATGACAGCTGGTCATTGCAGAAGTGCAGTTATTCTGCACCAGATTATTGTAGCAAGGCCTCAACTGTATGTTACTACAGTTTGGCTGGGCCTATAGCACGTTGTGATTTTTTTTATGCTCTGTGGAATGCATACATGTAAAGTGCTTTCCATATATGGCAGAACGATAGAGCTTGTTAATTCTGTCATTTCAAAAGAAGTCACCTGCGTTAGGGTCAGGCCCATGGGCTGAAGTGAAGGAGAAAATGGAGGTCTGAGGAGCTGAATGCACTGATCTGTTCTGTCTTTCTTGCAGTCCTTTTTTCACACTGTGCTGGAAAATAGCCCGTACTGTGACTCCATGGTGGACAACAACTTGCGCATCACGAACTGGAACCGTAAACTTGGTTGCAAGTGTCAGTACAAGCACATTGTTGACTGGTGTGGCTGTTCACCTAATGACTTCAAGCCAGCAGACTTCCACCGATTCCAGGTAACTGAAGCAGTCTCTTCTCTGATACCCGCAAAGAAGCTCGCCTTCCTCTGCTGGGGTGTGGAGAGCCAGCTGGCTGCATGGCTGCAGCAGGGAGTGGGAAGGGAAGCTTTTATCCCATCAAGCCAGGTGGAGAAAGAGGTGTGAGGAAGCTCTGCTCTTAATTTCAGGAGAATAAAAGATTGGTTCTCCTGTGTTTTGGCTCTTGAGACTTACTGCTGCGTGGTAAGGTCACAAAGCAGCTCTTTGGACCACTTGGCATTGGTGGATCTGCTGTACTAGAAAGGAAGGAAGCTTGACACATCTCTCACTGTACCAATATTACTTGGTAACTCTTGCGAATTAATTGCAAAGGGTTTTTTCCAAAGTTCCAGCTCAGGTGTTTTCATGATTTCATGAAGCTCCAGGTTTTCATTGTTAAGCAATGTTTTTCATCTTTGAAAAAAGCTTAGAAGTTGACTAGAGTGCCTGCTAGAGGCTTACATAGCACAAGGCAAATCAGTTTTTGTGATTATATTCATCAGCATGGTTATATTTATCTCATGGTTTTGGGGTCAGAATCATGAGATTTCAATCATCCAGGCTTGGCAGGAGTGCCTTAAAAAGTTTAATCGGCTCCTTTGTGTTACAGTTTCCTTAAAGCAGACATGAGAGCAAATGCTTGTGCTCAAGGGTGCACTCGGTCTCAAGACTGTATCTAGCCTGTGTATCTTCTATTAGGAATGAACAACTGCTTGTTTCAAGGTCACCAAATTTGCAATTCCATCCCTGCAGCTCCTCGGGGTTCCCTGCATAAAGCATGTTTGTTCAGGCTTTGTGTGGGATGGGGAATGTGTTACCCTACAGCACAAAAATGATGACTGCTCGAAACAGAGATCTTTTCTTTATTGTGATGTGCTGCCTACCAGGCGCAGTTGAAGTCAGTGACACAGGCACTCACAAAAAGAGCAAATGAGACATTATCTAAGAGAGGCTTTGCTCCCCCAAACACCAATCCCAGGAAAGTCTCCAGCACAGAATAAATGATAAGTTTTAAAAAACATATGCCCGTCTGCAGAGGCTGACCTGCTCCAGACTGGGAAAACAACCCACAACGACATTTCAGAAAACAATCAGGTAAACTAAGCTACAGGGGAATTATAATAGATGTAAAGGCAACTTCTGACACTTGCCTGATGAGAGAGCCCCTCAGATGAACACACGGCACCAGCCGGCTTGCTCACAGTTCCCACGGAGGCACAAAGCAAGCTGCAGAGGAGGAGATCAGAGAGCCCACAGCATGCGCCATCTCAGAGTATAACTGAACATTCTCAAAAGAATTTTTCAACCATCTGGGGCACTTTTGAACTCCTCAGCACCTCAGAACCCATGCTCAAATATGAGCAAGGCAAAACAAAGGCTTTTTAAAAGCTAATGGTAGTTGAGTAGCTTATAAACTGGTAATATACCCAAGATTGCGTCAAGTGCAGAGGAAAAAATCTGTACGGGACCAGTCCGAAGCTGAGAAACCTCTGCCACAGATGGCGCCTCTCCCAGAGTCCTCTTACTACCTTTGTAGCAGCAAATCCATAGCCACAGAATGCTGGTCTGCATCTTCTGAGCCCCTATGCCACAGGATGCTTTGCTCCCTGCCTGACCACTAATAACATGTGCCGGTGCTGTGCCGACTCCAGGCTAATGCGGTGGTTTAGAGAGCGTTCCCCACCCCTCCAGCACTTGGAGAGCTTTCCACAGGAAGGCAGCAGGGGGTCGCTGTTCGTAGGAAGGGATTGGCACGCCTGCGTTTTTGTTGAGTAAATATGTAGTTTTTATCTGAATCTTAATGACACTCTTTATGACAAGTGGTCACAAAGGTGACTTTTTAAGTCGCCTTTGCCCATGGAGAGAACCAGTTCATGACCTCAACTCCAACCCATTGCTTAGGACAAAGTGTCGTGGCTGAAAATGGGAACTCACTGCAGTGTCTTTTCCTTTCATATCACCACAGCAGACTGCCAGGCCAACTTTCTTTGCCCGCAAATTTGAAGCTGTAGTGAATCAAGAGATAATTGGCCAGTTGGACTACTACTTGTACGGCAACTACCCGTCTGGCACACCCGGCCTCCGGTCATACTGGGAGAACGTGTACGATGAGCCTGACGGAGTGCACACCCTCAGCGATGTCGCCCTCACCATGTACCATGCGTTTTCCCGCTTGGGCCTGCGGAGAGCCGAGACATCGTTCCATGCTGCTGGAGACAACAGCTGCCGGTTAGTCTGACTCTGTCTTTCTTTTTCTGGGAGTTTCAGGAGACACAGACTGGACTGCCGAGCGCCGGCGGAGGTTCATCTAGCCAGCTGTGCTGGCTGGAGCATACCATCACAAACAGGGCCAGGCAGCTGCAAGTGTACAGCGCTTATTTCCAGGAGTATTTATGCCCATAATAAAGCATTGGTTTTTCAGGGTTGACATTATGTGACCTGTTTGCTGTACTTTTAAGGAGCTCCTCTCCAGCCTGATGAAGACTGACAGGATCCAGTTGGGCAGCACTTACCCCCCACTGCTACGTTTTCTTGATTAATATACCTGCAGCTCCTAAACCCTGCATGTGACTGCAGCAGAAGTCATGTTCCCTTCTATTATGCTTAACAAAAACAGAGGACAGGATTTCAGAATTAATCTGAACACAGGCAGGTTAATGGTCCGACCTTGTTTGTTCCCCTGGGTGCATATATGCAGTACAGAGAACTACTTGCTCATGCTCGGTTTGCCTGCTTGGTACAGCAGTCTGTGCCAAAAGTTTTGCAACTGGTAGGATCCATTAGTATCAAATAAATAAAATGTATGTATGTATAAAGATATCTCTCTCTCTCAAGTAAAGGTCCTTATTGTTTAAAGGGAAACCCCACCTTATATTCTAGATTCCTTTTTCACCTATAAGTCTAGCAGAGAAGAATTCAGTCTAAAAGGGATTTGAAGGAAGAATTCCTGGAGTTAGACTTTCACAGAAAAGGCTCTCTTCATGGTAAACGTTTGCTGCCTGCAAACACATCTGAAACTGTTTACATTCAAAGCAGAGAGGGTTCATCCTTTACAGCCTTACTTTACAGTCTCTTAATTCCTTCTTCAGAATGTATTTTTTGGACTCTGCCTTTTTTTATCCTAATAGAAAACACATACAGCCTAAGTCAGCAAATACTGAAGACACTCCTTGTGCTTTGATGGATGGAGTTTGCCCCTCTTGTGTTCTCGAGAGGGAACCGAATGCACCTTGACCTTCCTACTTAGTCATGGAAGTGCTGAGCAATGTCCCATTTAGAAAGATGTGGCCGTAAGTGATCCAGATTCCTATTACAGCTTTGCCAGTAAAGGTTACCGGTGCAAAGCGATAAAAGATCAATAACAATTAGATAGAAATAATCACTAGTAGCATGCCTTCCTTATATGAAATAAAGGCAGACCTAGAGAAGTCCTAGGTCATTTGTCCTGCAGAGTGAAGCCAGCAGAGAGGACAGGAGCTATGTATAACCAGCACTGAAATAATTTGACAATTACTTTTGTGCTTATTCTTTTTGCCAGTGTTCTGATGATGATTTATATCAATAATCAGTTTCATTTCTGAGGAGCTTTTCATTGCCCAGGAACTCAAGGTGCTTTTCAAGCTTGCTCAGATTATAGATAGGGAAGCCATGTCATCCACCACTGATTGCAGCTGTCGCCAGGATAAAACATGGCTCCTTTACAGTAGGCTGGAGCCTCATGAAACAGCGCAGGGCGGAATTGCAAACAGTGATACGGAGTGGAGGCTTCATTTTCATACCTACCTGAGCCCCCTCAAAACACTGTGAGTCAACGTCCAATTTATATCACAGAAAGGTGGATAATCCTCAGGTTTATGACTCACATCTCTTCTCTCTTGATACTGTGTTCTCTTTCTAGGTATAGGCATATATATATTTCCTCTTTCCCTCTCATGATTTTGCATGTCTCTAATGTGGTAATGGTAGGGATATATTTGGGCAGAGCACCTTGACAGTATTCCCTTTGCTGTTAGGGCTAACAGTTAGCTGATATTGCAGTCGCCACCCCAGCTCATTTCACACTGCTGCAGGCACTGCAAGAAAAGCCTCTACCGCTTTGGATCACATTTGGAGTCAATCCCATGCTGCCACCCGCAGCGGCCCAGGAGACTTTTATAAGAGAAGCTGCCTTGCACGCTTTTCTAACAAGGGCTAGCTCACAGCCTCAGAAAGCCGTGCCCCCTGCAGACTGCTCTGGTACCAAATTAGATTGCATATCAGCATCTTCAGTGGAAGCAACATCAACGTGCGATTGAGATTTAGTTTATTTCTCTCCATCTCTAGGCATTTTTACTCACTGCTGCCAAGAGACAATTTACTCAGACTATTTCAAGGATATTGTAAATATTTGCTGCTGCACACATATAAAACAGGAGGCCTTAGTATTCGGAACAGAAGTCAGATTGTTGCTGGTATTGGCTGTGTAGCTTTGCTGTGTTTTTTCTCAGTCCATCAGTGCTGGCCCTGTTGTACCCCGCCTTGTTATGTTTATTTCTCAAGCTCTAGAGACTTCCTTCTGGGTGCTGCTGGTTTCATGTAACGGAAGGTCCCTCTTGCTTGACTCCTCTTGGTGCTTATGTCTTGAGATGTAATAACTAGCATGAGAAGTCGGACTTAGCTGACTTAGCTGGGAAGGTGTTATACTGGTTCGTTTTAAATGTGTTGCAAACACACTTCTTTCACAGTTAATGTCAGTGCTGTAAAGTAGCAAAATACTTGATTTCAGAGCTATGAATAACATGTTTTAAATTATTTATGCATCCATATGTACACAAACATCATTACAGATGTTTCTGAGACTATAGCAGACAATTGACCATAAATGCCAATTATTTGAAACCATGACTACAATGTCTTTAAATCCAAACTGTAACTGAAGGCTTCCAAATCTCCCAACGAGAGGTTTTTCCTGTTTTTTGACCTTTTTTCAGTTTATTTTTAATTATGAGTAAAAAATCCACGTCAGAAGCAACCTCAAGTCTTTAAGGAATGTAAAGTTTATTTCCTAGAATAAAGGAGACCTAAAATGGGGACCAGATCCTGGTGTTCTTCGCTGCAGTGCCACCCTACACTGCCCCTGGAGCATTGGTTGGGGATCAGATTTATATGCGGGGAATGGAGAGGGGCATCATCTCGCCCGTGCCCAGCCTTGCAGCACCCTCTGCTGTCCCCAGCCTGCTGCTGTCCCACAGCAAGCGAGGGAGGCCCTGCCATTGCCTGGCATCCGTAGGGACTGGCCCTGCTGAAGGGAAAAAAAAGCAGACCACCTGATTTGGAGCAATAGGCACATTTCTTGAACATCGCTTATCCTGTCAAACAGTGCTGCAGCCTAACAATGTATATCTCTGAGTGACACTTTTTACCCAGAACAGGTAGGAAGGGAGGGAAGTTTTCTCACACTCAGAGGTATCACCTGAAGAGCTTAGTGCTGTGAATATGTTCTAAATGAGCATATATTCTTAGTAACATTTTTTTATGTTTCAGGGTAATTGGAACAGCCTAAGAATATTTGATAATGAGTCATGAACACATTTGAAATCTCTTAATGTACAGTGGTGAATTTTCTAGTTGAAATGAATGCTTCTTAAGCTCCAAGTAAATGGAGATTTCATGTCTCTTGTGTAACTGATGAGCGTCCGCGTGTGCTGTTTTACAGATACTACCCCATGGGCCATCCAGTTTCCGTCCACCTTTACTTCCTTGCTGACCGTTTCCAAGGCTTCCTAATCAGACACCATGCAACCAATCTGGCTGTCAGTAAACTAGAAACTTTGGAAACATGGGTGATGCCCAAGAAAGTCTTTAAGATTGCAAGTCCACCAAGTGATTTTGGAAGGTTGCAGTTCTCAGAGGTAAGTGTTCATAGCCACCCATGCACAATGTCATGAGCCTCTGAAGAGATTGTATACTAATTCAGCAGCCTTTGGAAACTGTTTTTCCATGTAATTTTTAGGTGAGAGTGGCTCTCTAGTGTAATGCACATCCTCTTCATTGAAGGAGATACTGTTGTCAGTTCCAGTCTGTGGTCAACCCTCACTTCTTATGTTACTCTTAGTGTCCTCACTCCCTCTTGTTTTAAGAACAAACTGAAGGCATCTGCTGTTGTAAAAGGGGCTCAGTAATTTAAAAGTTCTGTGACTGTGATTGTTGTGAGTGCTGAGAGAGATACCTGGGAAAAAAGCCATGTTTCTGTAGCTCCAGATGCGAATGGGGATGTGGTAAGTGTTCCTCCCAAGAGTATGATGAAAAAAACCTCATAAAATTAGTGACAGTCAGGCACTGATACCACATGTGAGCAGAATATTGATGTTGTAACATGAAAGAAAATTATCACAGCAGTGGCTGAGTTTTCCCACAAATCCTGTTGCTTCTTCTAGGAATTTGTCTCAGAATCTGACATAAGAGTGTAAAAAATGTACCCTAAAATATATCAGGAAAGTTGACCACTAATAGAACCCGACAACTGTGTTCTGTTTTAAAGATATAACTGTCTGAGCAGTTAATTTCATGATTTTTCTTGTTAAGCCACAAATTTCAATTAAGGTATAAAATTGATTGAACAAATGTGTTCCAGTCATTATGGCTAAGTCCATAAATTACCATCTTCTTGGGCAATTAAGAAATGCCTAGGTAGGATTCAGTGTTTTGGTGTGCATGGCAAATCTATGACACTAATGTGCCATTAAAGAGATGGATGGAAAGTGTGTTTCATTTATCACTGTGTCTGATGGTAGGCTTGCCATTTCATGCAGTGATAAATGGTCATACAAGCTCTAATTCTTGTGATTTGTAGGAGTATTTCTGCTGTTTATTTGGTACTTTTAATCTCACTTTCATCCTGATGCCTGCTCTGGGTCCTTCTTTTGAAAACAACTGGGCTGGCAGCAGGAAGAGTTCTTTCTAATTGCATGAGGAAAAGAAATATATTGATCTCAGTATTCTAGAACTCAGACAAAAATATTCAGAAATACATCTGATTTCATCGCAGCTGTAGGGAGGGAACAAACCTGGAACCAGAATTTACTTGCTGGCCACTTGCCAGGTCCCCCCTGGTCCCAGTGTACTTTTTTTTTCCCCAAAACCAACCCTGCAGCGATGTCCTGCAGCAGCAGTGCTGCGTCAGCCTCCCCTGTTGGGGAAAGTGGTGGCATGTTGCTGGCCTCTTCACTGCACTGTGCCCACAGCTCTGTGGAGTGTGTCGCCCTGCAGGGAGGATCCCCGGATCCCACGGGACTAATGAGCTGCTCTTCACAGCCTCATAGACCACAGCTGGTCTGTAAGCAGTCCTGTAGGAACTGCTGCTGCAGTGAAGTCGTGTGAGTGCAAAGCATGGCAAGGATTTAATCACTGGTGAGCTTTTTTTCAGGCTAAGGAAACATTTCTTCTACCTGAAATGCACAGAAAGAGTTTTGGTGGCAGCTTACTTGTTTTCACTATTTCTTCTTGCATAAACTCTTTAATTGTCCTCTCTTTTCATAGACGATTCATATTTCAAAAGACCAGGAGATACAAAATAAATCATTTAATAATTTCTTAATTGTTTATTTTCCTTTCTGTCTTCCTTTGGCCTGCAGGCATCTCTGCCTGAGCCAAATTATTCTCTCAGTTACCCTGACATAAATCCAGCATTAACCTCTTCAGCTTCAGTGTGGCTGGAAAGCCTCTGATCTGCTACTGCTTATTAAAATGCCACTTCTTTGTCAAAGTCCAGCTAGTGTAAAACAAACTTAGCAGTTCAGTTAAGATGAGGGCATCAATGTTTACAGGTTAAGCACCAAAAAAGAAATTTAAGATTTGTGCTTATTGGGACATACAACTGCTGGTTCTTCAGTGACTTTCACCCCATGATCTGGCAGAAATTTAAAACTGCATGGGACCTTTTTAGCTGGGAACTTTCTTCCCTCTCCCAGCTCACACCAATGGGGCCAGCAGGAAGAGCACGAATATGCTTCATTGAATGTGCTCCGGTGTATTTGTGACCCTGATGCACAACTGAAATTGCAGCGGAGATGATAGGATCTCTCCACTCAGCCCTTCCTGCCCTCTGCTCCTTTGCTTCACAGACTTTGCTTCCTGAGTAGCAGATTTCACCATACTCCATGTAAAGACAAATGATAAAAAATCAGCCAGCAGGACTGCCTAAGGGCCAGTGGGGTTAATGATAGCATTTCAATAGCACACTGCTCCTGCACTCAGTCTTGGGCTGAGTAAAATAAAATAAACTTACAGGAAATCCAAGAGACACGATTTCCAAGCATTGAAACGGCCACACCTCCTAAAATTGACTTGTGCATAATGCACACAGTATGCATCCTACCAGCCTGGGTTCATGACAACTTTTACATGGAGGGCAGAAGACTGATTTGTATAGTACTAAAAGTCTCAGCTCACCATATATCAGTTGAACACTAAGTTCATTTCTGGTCTTGTTAAGACTTGTGATTCATCACAGAGAATAAAATAAACTAGGTGGCAGGCAATTAGTGTGCATTGTGTGAACCTAATGGTCCTGTTTGTGGTGAGCAATGAGACACAAACCCATAATCAAGGCATAATTTATCTTGGGAAAATTTTATCTTGGGACTGAACAGAGATAGAAACAGGAGTTTAAGCCAATGAGAGAGTTCCAGCTTTCCAAACATATCCTGTGCACAGTGCCTGCTCTTGAAGCCCAAAATCATGGTGATTAAAATAATGACGTGGAAAATGTCAGTTTCTGTGCTACATCCCTTTATAATTTATCAGGTATTCATTATTGCTTGATTCCATCCCATACTTTGTGTATTCCATTTGAAAGTGAAAGCCTACTTACAATGTTTTAAGGGGCTATGAAAAATATTATAGGACTGTAGTATCTCTTGGCCTGTAAAATCAGACATCTCAGTAACTGGGAACTCAGCTGTGTAGAGTTCAAGGGAAGACATATAAACCTCTAACTAGTGCTTTAAGTAAAATTCCTTTTAAAATACTGTTCTTCTAAAATCAGCTTGTACTGTAAGCTGTGCAGCATGGAAAAGTACGTCCCCCAGCTGGAAACTGGACATAAAGGGCAGATCCTGTAAAGAGGTGTGTGCAGCTCCCTGCCCTTCCCTTCCCTAAGGTGCCTGTGGTGCACAGCCCCAAGCACTGTCAGCACCTTGTCTTGGTCTCAGCCCTGGCTCTGGGGCATGCAGGGTCTTGCAGGGTGCCCAGGTGCCTTGCCTTTGTGTTGCCGAGGCCCTGCTCTGTAGCAGTGTTTTCTTGTTGGTTTTGTGATGTTGTCTTCATGGACCTGCACACCCTGACAGTGGTGTTGTGACAGGCTCTCATGGGAAGCCATTGCCACCAGCATGAGAATTGTCCCTTCCTCCCACTCTTCTCCTGCCCTTTGGCTGTAACTTTCGGTTTACATTAGGGAACCCAATAACATGCCTGTACAAAGCTTAACAACCAACCAACAGTTTTGTTACAATTTTTCCACAAAAGCAACCTTTGCTCTTCTACAGACCACTCTAAGAAACCTTTGCACATGTGAACACGTCTCGACGTTTTTTGTGCAACCTGGTGTTGAGCAGTATCACCTGGAGGTCAGAGCATGGGGATTGTAACCGATTTCTTTTCCAAGGGATGAGAGACTAAAGAGAGGAAAATAGTTGAATGTCAGGGATGAATGTTTAATTTTTGAGGATGAAGTTAGCTTTCTTCAAGGAGTTCTCAGATATATCAAATGTGGTGGGAAGAGCTTCCTTACAGGCTTTTCTCTGCCCGGGAGGGTATAGATTTGTTTCACATGTTGTGGCTTTATTATTTCCAGGTCCCTTGAGCTCCGGTAGGTGTGACAGGGCCGCACTCAGTGAAGGATGGCAGAGTAGATTATAAGATCTGGTTAGGAAATTTTCTTTCTCAGCTTATTTCCATACATATTCAGTTGGTCTTGTCAGGAGAGTATGCACTGACAGCTCCTCGAGGCAGTCGATGCTTGGGTCTGATATCTGGACTACGCTGTCTGGTTTGATTAGCTGGTGTGCTAGGTGAAACACCTCTCAAATACCAGCGATTCTGCTGTGTTGATTGCAGAGTAGTGGAAGGCTCATTTTGTCTCATATTCTGCAGTGTCATAGTCCGGTAGGAGGAATTCATATGATGATGGATTTAGGATGGTAGGTTTTTATTCTACTGGCCTTGTAGTTTTGCGCTTGCAGTCCTCCTGTAATTTGTATGCCAACCACAGTGATTTATTTAGAAGGGATTGGGGACTAGACAGTTGCCAGCACAGGTATCAGTGGTAGCAGGCATCAGGTAATTGTTATGTTTTATGGATTTGGGGGGATTTTGGCATTATATTGGAACCACTTATTCTCATGAAATAAGATGAAATCTAGGAAAAAAAAAATCTCTGAAGAAAATGAGCTACAATTATTTGCTATGCTTTCAGGAAAGCAGGTTCTGACCATGCCCGTGTGAGGTGAGGATTAGGGACAAGGACACCTCTGTGTCGGGGAAATCTTCAATATCCTCATATGCTGAAAGAGGGGATCCTGTCTGTGTGTGCACGGGCCTCTGGAGACCGCTTGAGAGAATCCCATGGTTTCTGTAGAGGGCACAAATCAACTCTTAGGTCATCTATGCTGTTTGTTTGGAGATTAAGGCCAAAGAAGACCTGAAGGACTATGAGGGGTTTCAGTACCAGGCTGGCCAAAACATCTGTATCTCCAAGGAATGACATCAGATATCTGCTTGCCAAAAGGAGCCAACAGTTTCTTCTGTTCTTCACTTCAGATAGGGTCCCTCAAATCTTTTTATGTTCGTATCAAATCACTTGATTTGAGATTATGGGAACAGGACCTCATGGGACAAGCAAGGTGGGCACTTCCTCCAAAATCAAATATACAGCCTTCAATACTGTGGTCCACCAGGCTGCCTTCTTGAGAATTGATGGAAGTGGTTCGTTAACGGTCAGCCTCATACACACTTGCTAGTTTTAGTGCTGGGATAGTAAAAAGACTTTCAGTTGGCCTAAGAAGGCCAGTTACTACATTTCATGCTATCTGTTTGGAGATGCTTATTTTCAATAGTGTACAAGTGTTAATGGCAACAGCTTGTAAGTTTGTATCATCCTGTGGGTTAAAATTCATATAAAGAGCATTGAAATATAACAGCTGCTAAGAAAAAGAAGGGTCCATTAAATATTTCCACTAGATTATGAATCAGCTGCTTTACTGTTAGTTAGTGAATAAATAAAAAACAATGTCGCTGTTACGACAGTAAGAAAAGAGTTTACCAAAAATAACTTCCCACATCAGGCAGGAAGGGAGTGCAAGGAGACAATATCTCATGGATAGATTGTAGTAAAAGACCTGATGTGACTTGTCCTAAAGTCAGCAAAAGCCTCTTCCTTGGTCTTAGGAGTAACTGGGTAGGTCTCTACTGTAGAGTTCATCTCATAAATGTATAAAACATTTTCATGACCCAGGAGATGATGGGTCATACATTTTTCTCTGCATAGCCTGTGTTCAGTCACTAGGCTTAGTCCTTTATTGAGTGTTTCCACGTGGAGGAAAAGAAGAGCTGCTATAGCCTGTTATGTCACTCTTAAGATAAAGAAAACCCTTATGTCAATCAAAAGTGGACAACTGGACCAAAAAACCAAGCCTTGCATTCAAGGTTGTTTCACAATTTGTGTACACGTTATGATCTTAGGTTGTGTTGCCATCAGCCTTTATATATATGCATAATTTATGTCATTAGAGAAATATGATTTGTGTGTCTTGAGAGCCCTTATTTGATGTAAGGGTCTTACATGCTTACGGAGATGATGTTAGCAGCAATCTGTTCTTCGATTTCAGATTGGCACTGAATGGGATGCCAAGGAAAGGCTCTTCCGGAATTTTGGAGGACTCCTTGGGCCAACAGATGAGCCAGTTGGCATGCAGAAATGGGGAAAAGGCCCCAACGTCACCGTTACTGTCATTTGGGTGGATCCGGTTAATGTAATTGCAGCAACATATGATATTCTTATTGAATCCAGTGCCGAATTTACTCACTACAAACCACCTTTGAATTTGCCCCTGCGACCTGGTGTCTGGACGATAAAAATTCTGCACCACTGGGTACAGGTAGCTGAAACCAAATTCCTTGTTACTCCTCTCACCTTCTCTAATCGGCAGCCTATCAAACAAGGTAAGTTTTATTATTTGGTACAGAAATAATACAGTTAGTGTGTCTGTATTCACTGTAAATGCTGCTGTTAAAAATGAAGTAACGCTGTATTGGAAAAGGAGAAAAGAAAGGAATTTTATAGGTACTAAATCAGAAGAAATTGTTGCACTAAGACAAGCGGAATTGTCTGTATCCAGTCTGTAAAACACAGCCACTTTGAACAAAGGCTATTTATATCTTTTAAATATGCACAGTTCAGAATCCAGAGAACTTCAGACTCTCAATAATCTAACAGCTATCGTAAAAGCCATCATTTAGAAATACAAAGTGGACCTTTCTCTGCTGCTTTGAATTCACATTTGCTCATAAAGAGTTACAGATGTTTAAACTGTTATCTTGACAAAGTCTGTGTGTTTAATGATAAAAGCATTAATACACAAAATGCTGAATTAGACAGACAAAATTACGCTAGGCCAGAGCTCATGTGACATATTACCAGGTCCAGGCATTTGCTCTTGCCTGATACCTGCCAAAACCTGCTCAGTACAGGCCAAGCAGTTGTTTTACAGAAGTATCTATGGATACAGTGATCCTGGTAAGTACGCTATCAGACCCATGCTGACATTTTTTAGAAAAACCATTTTCTTCCCTGCCGCAGCAGCCCTGAGCCATTCAAGCAGAGGTTGCTCTTGGGCCGCCGGTGTCTACAGGCGCCCAGCAGCAGTTTGCACTGGCACAGGCACTGTTCAAGTGCTCGGGTCTTCAGCCAGTGCCAAGGACACTGGGCTGGGAGAAGAGAGAACGTTTTGTAGCCGCACCTGTTTTCTTATTCAGTAAGATCAAAACAAGTCTGTTGCTATGAATATCTTTACCATTCTTCTTAACGTGTGCTCAAGTGCTTCCATCTGCCCAGTATTAATATTCATAACTTTAGACATCTTAAATTTGCTAGATACATGAATGATCCTATTAAGTTTTCAGGAGTTCTTCCTGACAAGACAGCAGATAAACTGAGTCAGGCATTTACCTTCCAGCATAACGTGCTGCTTCTGTAATGCAAACACCACCAGACAACTGCTGAGAGCTAATGCAGCCCTTACCTTGCTCAACAGGAGCTTGATTCTACACATTTTTCAGCAGAAGAGCTAACTTACTGATTTCTTCTTCTAACATTTGGTGGCATCATTTCTTAAGCAGAAACTAAACCACCAACAACCTGCTGCTGCTATTAGCTAATAGGCAGTGATAAATTGAAAAGAAACATCACGTATAGAAGGAATACATTTTTAAAGTTTGAGGCAACCTACTTCTAAATGCAGCTGTTACTGACTCATCTCCTGGAAATTAATGAATTCTATGTTCTCTGCTAATTTAACAGTTAAGGCATAAATTGGGTAGAAAATGTGGCATGTAGCCAGCAACCTTGCTACTTTTTCATATAACATGAGAGCCCTGTGGACAGTTAAGCATGTCTCAGACTTCAGCCATGAGCCCACACTTTATGGTATAAAGGCAAAAACTCCCTTTGGTCCAAACTCTGAATCTGGAATAATTGCACTGAAATTATGGAGTTGCTCCATATTGCCCATTGATACACTGGGAGAAGATCTGGCTCCTATTTTGTGTTAAAAAGCCCTGTTCATTCATATGGTAACTAGAATCTACTATAGGAATGAAATATAAAGCTTGGGAACAATATTATCTAGGAAGAAAGCCTCAGGAGTGATTTGCTACTGATGATGTGATGTATAATCTCCAGATGTCTGAGGCATGAAGGTAAAGAAGAAAATTAATTACAGGGACAGATAGTGACACTCCACTGTAGTTAGAATTGTATTTACAATGCAAATTCCTGTTGTTTGGGTTTTTTAAGGCTCTCTGCCTCAGTGACACTGTTGTGCTCTGTGGAGGCAATAGTCTTTTAGCTTTGATTTCCAGCTTTTGTCAGTTTGTCACCACTTTATTTTTTAAATATATTTTTCTCTGCCAAATAAAGGCATTGTGAGAGTATGACAGAAGAATTAGAACTTCTAAAAGAACACTTTCTGTTACTGTTGTAAACAATGTGAAAGCTGCCAAAATCTTCTAAAGTGAAGGAATAGTATTATTGTCTTGTCTTAACACTGAAAATAAAACATACATCAGACTTAGGCAGGAGTTGTCAGCAGAAGAGGGGAATATGTTTTATTAGGGATTTCGTTAAAATTTTGTTCTTCCAACCATCCTCACTCACCCCCACTCCCCTCACCCCTCCACCCCCCCCAAAACAAAGGAGGGGGGAGAAAAAAAACTGTAGCTGTTGTCAGAAAGATTACTCTGGAAAATAATTTGCTACTCCATCCAGAAGGTTTTTGAATGACTGATACATTTCATACCACTTTGCATGTCATTTGGTTGATAATGATTTGCCCCGCTCTGTCTCATATACTCCAGATGTAGAACCTGGAGTCCACGTAATTACATACATAAAAATCTGTCCATGGTCTCTTGTGTAATTTGTTTGTGTCATTCTAAAAAGCATTTGCACAAATCTGGCAGTAGCGCAGCAGCCACTAATATCTTGTATCTTGAGATCATGGACATGACAAGAGTCACTGTATTTCCTAAGTCATTACTTATCTACACATCACTTCAGCACAGAGCACAACAAGGAAAAGTTGCTTTTAGTTTCCCAGCATCATGAAGGGACCCGCTTGCTCCTCTTTTGAGAAATCAAAGCGAAACGTGTTCATTCATGTATCATGACTCTCAAAATTCCTGATTACAATTCAAAATAAAAAAATTAATCATGGGACAGCTAACAGCAAAGTTGTTTTGTTTAGCAGTTTATAAAAACAGCATATGCAGCTAGTTTATTCATTTTTCTATTCCCATTTATTTATTAATTTTGGCCTAAAGTCTGTGCATGCAAGTAAGACTATAAAGAGGAATCAAGAGCAGGTGTTTTCTTTGATGTTGTGTGCAATGTGCATAACTGACAGAATGTGAATTGTTTTAAAAACACAGATTCATTGACCTTTTCAAAACCTCAATCTATAAGAGATCAGATCTTACATGGAATTATGGGGTGTGCTGGGAGACTTGTTATATTTCCACTGTAAACGAGGATCCCAAAGCTATTTCAATGGAAAGTCTAGAATCTAATGTTACTTATTCTTTCTTGCTCCTCCTCCCCCTCCAGTCTTCCAAATCTGTGTCTTATTTTCTCGAGTTTGAGTTGTGTCACTGATTGGCTCTGCCTTCAGCAGATCCTCTGGCTTGAGAGTGCTTTCAAGTGTTTGCTTGGTTGGAGAAAAAAAAAAAAAAAAGAAAATAAAAGGAAAATTAAGTGAATTTGTGAGATAAATCGTTTGGAGAAATCAGGTTCACTTGCTCCACTGGTGTCTCCTTCCCCCTACATCCTGCACAGCCAGATTCTGTTTTACTCTTCTTCTAAATGGTGATTTTGAGTTTCTCACCATATGGCTGACTTTGTTAAAGCCAAGTACTCCGTGCTTATTGTAAGGACACAGGAGAGCTGCCAAGGACCAGCAGGATGCCCTAGGATTAAATTGTGCCAAGACAGAGAGGGAATGTAATGTGGAAGAGACAAAACAGGGAGAAGATCAGTAAGAAGATCACTAGCAGTGATAATAGACAGGAATGGGGGGTTCCTGCTGTCTGCTTTAGGCAGCCTGAATTTAAGCGCAGTTTGAAGACTCAAGGCCAGACGTCTAGGTCCCCTGCATATGGAGTGGAGAGGCAGAGCCAAACAACAGGTATAATTCAGAGTATTTAGCCAGCAGTTCACAGACTAATCCAAGCTACCAAGTAGATTTCAATTCCTAAGAAAACAGCTAATTCAGTAGAGGTTGGCTCTGCATCCCCATCATCCCGCTTTCCCACCCTTCTGTGCTCTGCAAAATCCGTGTGAAGCAGTCATGCCAAGTGTGATCACACACATTTTCCAGGGACACTGAGAGGGGCAGAGGAAAAGCCAAAGCAATTTCGTTTTTAAATTTGAGTTTATATTCATGGCAAAGTTTCCACAGCGATCTCCCAGCTGGAGTGACAATAATGAGTTGTCATGCGTTTAATGTATAGTACCTGTTTCATTAAAGCTAAGTAGGTTACTGTGAGCTGGTGGGCAGATTCACTTCTGGGACAGAAAAAGCCCCAAACCTCAAGCTGATACTAAACACTGGATTGAAAATAAATAAATAAAACTCTTCTTCCTTCAAACAAGGAGGGCAGTGAAGAAGAGCACCCTTTGCCTTAAGAGAGACCTTTCATGTTTGGCTTCTAGCTTGATCGCATGCCCCGGACATGGGGCTTCTGGTCTCTGCTGCCCCACAACGGGACAGAGAGCCTTAAACGCCAGCTCCTGGTCCCTGTGCCCTCTAACTGCAGCCACCCCTTTCAAAGGCTTGACAGCATTAACAGACATACTGTGATGCACGCATGCATCTCAAAGGCCTTTTAACCTAATCCATATTTATAGATCATCTTAATTAAGTATATACTGGGAAACCTTTGTTTTGCCGTTGGTTGTTTGCAGTGGCTCAATCAATTCTAATTGCATCTATACGGATTATAAAGTGGGTGGCAACTTGTGTCAGAACTGCTGTGATTTCTTTAAATTAACCAGAGGTAACATGACATGTTCTTGATAAACGCAGTAATAGCAGCAGGCAAGCACATGACTGCAGAAGAGTAGACATGCCCTGGAATCGTCATTCTGAGAAAAACCCTGAAGACAGGGATTTGCTTCGAAATTTAGTTCAGATCCAGTTGACAAGGAGTCGATTAGCTTCACAATGAGCAAATGCAGCACTGTCTTGTTTGCTGCAAGAGAAAACAAACAAAATGTCAATAAAAAATTACCTCTTAGCCAGAGGGTTTCAACACAATTCAAGTAAAGAAATAAAGCTGTACATTCTGTGTTGCTTTAAAAAAACCACAGGTCTAGCGCCTTAATGTGTACTAAGGTAACCACATTTTTCATTCCTTAGCCCACTCTCTGTCTAAACTCATTCGCTTTTTCTGCAAAATGAAGAACAAACCCACACAAAAATGCTGAAATCCCAGCCTATGCGGCTGGCCTATGCGGCTGACTATAGGCTGTATATTCAGTCCAAAGAAGTTATACCAAGAAAAGTCGTTTGAGAAATGAAGTGCCCTCCCAAAGTGAAGAGCAAACAAAAATGGGGGACAAAAATAACTCATTTTTTAAAAGCTATAATTTAGAGTCAATGAATGTATTTTGCATTGATACATGTCCTCCTGAAGTCAAAGGGCTATTTGGATGTGTTTGCTGGCAAAAAAAATCTGGCTTAATATCTGCATTCAGCTAATTTTGAATTGGGTGCTCTGACTGCAGATTAAATGTCTAAACACACATCTCATAGGGGCAAGCCTAACATTCTTCGATGTTTTTTCATGAGCAAGGACTGAAGTGTCAGTGCTTTAAAAGCATGCCCAGTAGCTCCAGCCTCCTTTATACAGTATTTCAGGGCTTAGGGATCCATCCCTCTCCTGTCCCAGCCCAGTAAGTTATCGAGTCATGATTATCTCTCATTTTTCCTTTAATGCAAAGAGGAATAACCCCCATCTGCCATAGTTTGGATGAGCAGCATCCTCCTTACTTTCTCCTGTGAACTTTTTAACAAAGACTTGGAGGCTTCAGGAGAGGGTTCTGGGTTGAATCCTCAGTGTTTCCTGTTGATTAGTATAAGTAGCTCTGCCCTCAAATTGCTGTTACCCAGCTTTCTCCTTATAGGATGTGCAGACACCTAACTTGGGGAGTTCATTCTGCTGTGGGACAACCCCCTGCCAGTACCATATCAGGGTTTCATCATGTATCTCACATCGAACAAGCACATCTTCATTGTGGGCAGCAGTTGCCTTTAACACACTGAAAAACAGCGTTTTGTTACTTTTAATATTGTCCTCAGCAGTCTTTTCTTTTCCTATCTGCTGCTATTTGTGTGTGGCTTTCAAAAAAGTTTATCTTCAGTCCCATTAAACACTATTTCTGTTGTACCTGCTGGCATGCCCTTGCAGCACAGCCAGTTCTGGAGCAGAGTGTGGCAGTCACTTAGTGGTGCCGAAGGAAACAGCAGTGTGTTGGTGTGAGAAGCGCAGTGTGTCTGACACAATTACAGCAATAGCAGAGTGGAGAGATTTAAATGTGTTGCTCAAGTTATCACCTTTATTTTAGCAAAAGCAGCCCACTGATCTTAAGCAACAAGGGTCACAGATTCAGAGAAAAAGATGAGCTCCTGCTGCATTGCCAAGCACTGGGTCCTACAGTTTCTGCAAGTTTCATTCCTTCCAGTCCTAATAATGAACCAAGTCCTGAAGCCTGGTACAAGTGTGAGGCTCAGCCAGAGAGAAGAGCAAGTTCCATTTCATCCTGTTATTTGTCTGAAAAAAGATCTCTCTTGTTCCACGTACTAAACACATGCACAACAGGCTTTGATTCAACAAGCTCTCTGAATTGCCTGTTTCAATCAGATGATCCTGCTAGTAATGCCAACTCTTATTTGTTTTGGGATCTTTACTTAGAATGTTCCTATTTAATTAATATGTTGACAAACAGTCGTCCATATTTAATTGCTTCCAAAGGAGGAAATTTAATCATGTGTACTTGTTCTGTTTCTTAAACTGCAGTGCTCTGGCAGAGCACACTTCTGACACATGTGCATGGAATAAAATTTTGACTAGAGGTTATTGTGGATATCTACCATTTAAAATAAAAAGAAGGGTTTAGATGAATGCAGGAACAGTTAACTGATGTATAAAGGTGATGGGGATGTGCTGAACTAATTTAATTGGGGATTCGAAGTAGTGGACTTGCACAGTATTTGACATTAAAGACTTTGCAAATGTAACAGCAAAGCTCCAATTAAATGTCCCTTTCCCCTCTAAATAAATGTACTGATTTATTGCCAGTGCCTGAGATATTGTCCTCCACATGGAAGAAGCGAGTCAGTGTCAGGCTGTGGTGCAAGCAGCAAGGACATGTGGAAGGAATTGTAGCCTTGAATATGTAATTCCTGGCTTCTAAATGCTCTCTGAGCATGGTGGCTTTCCTAGCCTGGAGCGCCCTGAATGGGCCCATTTTGTGTTCTAGACAGTGTGTATGTTGGCAGAGCTAAACATATCCTCTGTGCTGCCGGAGCGAGGATGCTGGGGAAGTCAGCTGAAAACAGAAAGAAATGGTTGAAAATTTATTCCCAAGAGGCACTCAGTGAACATTTTTAGAGGGTCCCATTCTTGTTTTATGAGCAGCAGCTTGGTGCACTTGCAGACCTTAAGAAGTCAGCCACCTTTAGACAAGGGCGGTCTGACCCACAGTGTCCAATTCAAGGTCTGTGAAGGCATTGTCACAGCCTGACAATGATTTTTACTGCAATATTACAGATCTGGGATAATGTACTTCATTTTGATGAGGTAGAAGAGTTACTGTAAGGAAAGCAACCACAATGCAAAGAAAAGTGTCATTAGGAAACAGTTGTGATACATTATTCAGCACAAGAGCTTGAAATATAATTGTCATGAGAGAATACTTTCACAGAGAGACTGGAGCACTTCCAGGAATGATGCTGGGGCTAAACATATTTCATTATGGGTCTGATCTGTCCAAGGCCATGGTGTTGTCCTTCCAGCGCCAAGAATGGCACCACACGGTTTTTGGAGGCAGATTGAGATAACAAATGTTGTGACTTTTCCACAGCAGGGCAAGGTTCACCAGTTTAGGAAAGAGTAGAGGCTGAGGTCTTGGCTCTTCCTCCTAGACAAATCAATGATAGCGCTTGAAGGTCTGATAAGGGTTGCCAGCCTTCTCACACCAAGTGTCCTTGAACTGTTTCCTAATTTCAGCCTTCCCTGGGTGTTCACAGGGGTAACTTCAGCTACATGGGGCTTATCTCCCAGGCTTCTTCTGAAGAGGCAAAATTAGCTTCTCCTAAATGCAAAATGGGGTTCTCCCAAGAAAGAGCTGCATGTTGATCAGACTCCAGGTACAGACAGGAGCTCATAGCTGGGATGCACTTGAGGCTGGGCCTGCCTTTCTGTTGTGCTGTGCAGAACAGCTCTGTGTTGTTCCTGGGTGTCCTACAGCTCTGGGGATGCCGGTTGTACGTGATGATAATAAGGACAATGCTGCTTTCAGCCTCAGTGCTTCGCCCTGCTAATGCAGCACTTGCAGGGTTAGTGTCACGGTGAGTGGAGCTTGTAGTGGTGAACACGAGGAGCTGAAGAGCTGAGCACAGCCAGTCATCCGCAGGATGCAGTGTGTCCTCACTGCTGGGGCAGTGGACTGTAGCACACCACTAACTTTTGCCTTTTTGTTTGCTGTACCCTTAGATCCTGAAGGTTTGTTTTGTGGTTTTTTAATCCACTAACTTTTGAGTTTATTTCTGCATTTCCAGAGGAAGCCATGAAGTATCACAGCGGGCCTCCAAAGAATGCGTACATGGAGCAGAGCTTCCAGGGCTTGAACCCCGTCCTGAATATCCCCATCAGTGCTGCCCGCGTGGACCAGGCCAAGAGGAATGCGGGGCTCGTGGGCACCCGGCTGGAAACCTGGGTGGACTCTCTGGTCGGCAGCATCTGGTCAGCCGTGGACATCTGCAGCACCGGCCCCACTGCCTGCCCAGTCATGCAGGGCTGCGCTCAGACAGCCTGGAGCTCCCTGAGCCCGGACCCCAAATCTGAGCTGGGCCCCATGAAACCTGACGGTCGCTTGAGGTAGCATCCGGTACGCTCTCCTCCGGCATAGGTTTTTAAAAGGGAATTTAACCTTGCTCGTATGTGAATCTCTCACCAGATTTCAGAAACCTAAGGGAACATTATACTTTTTTGTTACTTATTGCAATATAATTAATTTTTTAAAAACAAAAAAAAGTTCTGACAAGGCCTTTGGCACTGCCTTCTCCATCAGCTCTGTCAGGAGCTGCTTGGTCGTCCCACAGCCTCTCTGCTGTCCAGTGGGGCCCCGGCCACACCGCACGCTGCTGCACCCGCCGCCTCTGTGGGTTTCAAAACAGTAGCAGCGAGCCATGGAGAAGGCAGTGAAGGAGCAGCTGCTAAATGTGTTTTTTAAAAATAAATTTGTCTGTACCTCTGCTGTTTCATAGGCTTTCATTATTTTGCTACCATGAATAAATCACAGCAAAATTCCCTTCTACTTACGTTTCCTGGGGAGGTTGGTTACTGCAGGCTAGAGCCTGTATGGCCGCATTACCTCACAGAACATGAAATAATTATGGTACACCCTCACTCTTTTTTTTTTTTAATAACGTAATTCTGAACTCAGCTAATATCTGTTATCCTAGTTAGAGAAAACGAGCAAAAGCAAAACTTTCAGATTATTTTCAGAGATTTTTTTAGACTAATTTCATGATAAACTCTAAATGGAACCAGTGTTTTGCTATATTAGTCTTTTATGTCTCACGCAGTCAGGTTCAGGGTCTGGGTACTAAGAGTATTAATTTAAAGAACACAGAAGCATTTTGGATTTCAGCCCATTCAAATCTCCAGGTCTTCTTCTAAGCCCACCAGGACCTAAGCATTTTCGCAGACTTCCAGTACAGCAAGTGTGTATGTGTAGGTTGGGGGTGGGTTGTGATGTGTCTGCTCACACCCTTTGCCGATTTTGTTCATGAGCTGTGCGGAGTTCTTTCTCAGTGGATTTGCACAGAAGCAGTAAAATGGTAGAATTGGGACGTAAACCTGCAACAACACTTTTCCTCCCTACTTTGAGTAGTGGCTAGTGAGTCTTAACACTAATTCCCTCCATCTCAGATATGCCAGCTCTTCACAAAGAAGGGTCCTTCTAGGCTTGTGCAGGGCATCTGGAAGGCTGGGCAGGATATGAGTTCCTGACCAAAGCCACGAGCTGAACGTGAGAGGAGAGCAGTGCCACATTTCTCAGTGCTTTTACTTTATTCTGTCAACAAACTACCCTTGCCTGTCTTCAGAATTTCTAGCAGGCTGCATCCTGTTTTAAATAGGCATGTTTTGCATCATTTTAAGCTGCATTTTCTACAGCAGGAAAAAAAACTCATTTACATTCCAAGAACTTTTTAAAATGTAGGTTTTATATGCAAATTCATCTCCAACTAATGCTTTTTACGTTAGTATAAAACGTGCACTTTGTTGTTGTTGCTGTGGTAATCTCTTGTTAACAACATAACCCAAAAAGGCTATTAAAAGCTATTGGGTTAATTAGGAAAAAAATCCTGTTGATGTAGTAAAGTATCTGTTTACCCTTCTGTGTGTATGGCTAGCTTTCTGCTGATGAGAGTTAAGCGTCCACATCAGGAGGGAAATAGACCCTTAAATCATTCTATAATCACATCTCACAGAAAGGTTGAATTCCCTTTTAAACAACAGTTGCAAGATGACCGCTAACACACAGATCCCAGTGGCTTGTAGTACCTCTCTCCGTAGTATTTGGTTTAAAGCTACTTGCAGTTTGCTTTGGACTTGAAATTGCGGTGTCAGCTGTGCTGGCATTAAGGCAGAGCATTGAAATGTTTATCTGGCACAAAAATGGATGCATAGAAGGAACAATTTAGGTATTTATTATTTATGTTTTAGTCAATGACTAATTAGTAGGTGCTGCTTTTGCAGCTTGAAGATTATGTTATCTTACTAACTGAAGCTGCCTTTATTAAGAAAAGGCCTTCCTCCCCTCACACCTCCCCTTCTTTTTTTGTCTTGATTTTGACAGTCATGAGAGCCGTAGTTTTAGAAAAGCTTGTAGCAATGAGAGCTGGTTGAAATATTTCAGTCAAGATAATGTTCCAGCCTTTCAACCAGCTCTAGAGGCAAGCATGTTTAAAACCAGGGTTGCCAACAGGTTTATGTAATAGAAACACAGTGTTATTACTTATTCAGTAGGGGTTTTTTAACAGTGCTTGTTTTTAATCTCACATTCCTTCGTGAAGTTCAAATTTTCTGGGGACCTCCAATCCTTACTGTGAAATCCAGGGCTTTAGTCATACTGATGCAATGCAACTGCACAGTTCAAGCCTTGCTGATTAAATTAAGAATATCATATTTAGGGCACACAATAAAATTCATTAACAATCCTAGTCAGTGATTGTTCTCAATTAAGACTACCGGAGTAGTCGAAAATCTTCAGTCCGTCTTGCACATAAGCATATGTATAAGGGTGCGCCCACACACACGCATGCAGATAACTTGGTTTTTAAATTTGATACTTTTTTTATTCTTAAGCAGGAATGTTTTTAAGTGCTTTGTTGGTAAGTTTTCATTATTAACTAGAACAAGCAGAAGGTGGCAACAATCCTGTCTTTTGTGGTTAGAAGAAGATCTGCCACTTTCACAATTTAAAACATAAGGTGCAAATTATTTTGTTTTAGAACAAAAAAGGGAAAGAAGACAAATGGTTGCTGATATATCTATTTACATTATATGCTAGGTTTAAAAGATCTCAAAACAAAATTTATATTAGTTTATTTTCTGAAAGACAAAAAGCATCTACACAAAGAAGTTTTGCAGCAAGCTGGCAATCCCAGTGCTGCTCTTAAAACATATGAGATAAAACTGAAGAGGCTGATCCTGCAGTCCTTTCTCAGGCAAAACTTCCACGGAGTGCTACTGCTGAGTAAGGACTTCAGAGTCAAGTCCAGCATAATAAAAGGTGTGACAGTATGCTATCAGTAAATACTGTCTGTGTTTGAAGTCATCAAAGGACGAGCTGCCGTGTTTGGAACATCTGGGGGCAGTGTCAAGTTTTGGACCTAAACAACAACCTCTACTATAGCTCTTAAAATGCAGACACAGATGCATAAGCTATATATGGGACACTGTGTCTGAGTTACAAAGTCCTATAGTTATGAAGAAAAACCATGGTAAGCAAGACTCTTCGCATCAGGGATCAGAGCTTGCTCCAAGCTGATGCTGTGGTAGCGCTGCTAAGACCGACGTCCTGCTTAGTGGCTTTTCTGGTTCTGAAATGGCAGGCGCTTGGAGCCTGTGATGAATATTATGTATTGTTAGAAGAGAATAACTTCACAGATCTTACATTTGGTGAAAAGGAGAATTCAGAGCAGGGACCCACAGTTCGTACAAAACAAGCAAGTTGTGCATCTTCATTTGAATGTGCAAGTGTTGTTTTCCAATCACACTGGCTAGTCCTTGCTGAACAGGACTCCAGCTGAAAGCCAGTTTTGATGAAAATCCCTTTCTGTGGGAGAGGGGTGTATTTCCATATGCACACATTTGTTCTCTGTGTGTAATGCTTGGCTCATTTAAATACCCTGCCCATGCTGCACAATAGCCATGTAACACTTCTGTGATCAATCAGTATTACACAGAAAGGGAATGTGGCAAAATGCAGAACATCTACATACGTGATTTAATGAATTATGTCCAAAGTCAGCCTTAGCATTATGCAAACCTGTTTATATGGTAATAGGAAACCTTGAGGCTAATAGAAATAGCTCAAATGACAGTTTATTTTCAGATTTGTCCGATTCTTTCTGTGATGACATTTGGACATTGAGTAGTAATATTTGTATTTTAATTTTCTGATATTCAAGGGTTTTTTATAATTGAAATTACGTCTTCATTTTTTGTGCTCTCGGCAAGCAGAGAATTTTAACAGTTCCTTCATGATAGCAAGTGTTATACAAGAAAGTCCCTCTGTATCTCTGTTGTTAAGCCTTCGTTATTGCTAAGCCTAGAGATACAGGAGTGTGCATTCGTGTGTTACAAATTGACTTTCCTTGGCTTCAGTGCACAACGCATGTACAGTTGTTTAACGCCATATTAACAGTGATCCTGCAGCACCTTCAAAAGGACCAACTAATGTGTATTCACCTTCTGTCCATCTCCTGGAGCACTAATGGCAATACTAATGAAGTCTCCATCACTCTTAGCTACAATTATAGTGAACAGAGTAGTGAAGTCAGTGAATCGGAACTGGGATTTTCTAAACCTGACCAAAGAGAGAGATGAAGGGTAAAGAAGATGATGAAACTTTGCAAAAGTTTGACACAACTGTGCTGCAACAAAACTTTGAACAAACTGGGCGCCTTCTGCACAGCAAGGCTGAGAAACGCTGATGCTGTGAGATCTCAGCTTTGACTTCCCAGATTAAAAGAAAACAAGATCCAGATTTTTATTGTGGCCAGGCAACGAGGACCAACTTTCTGTTGATTTCTCTAGTTCTCTTTCATCACAGCTGTCAGAGAACTGCCAGCTTGCCGCCGGCTATCACACCCTCCTCGTTGTCTTCCCAGATCCCAAAGCTTCGGGAGTTGGCCACAGGAAACCTTGGCCAATTCCACCACTTTCCACTGAGCAGGAAGTTTTGTACTTGTGTGAGCCAAATCCCTTAGGCTTCTTCAAAAACCCTAGCTGCAAATAAGAAAAGTTTGCTTTTCAGAGCAGCCTTCAGTCAGCCCAGTACTAACACACATGAAGGAGTTGGTAAAAGTGGTAGCAGTTATCTTTTCCCAATTTTCAGGCATGGGTATTTAATATATGTAATAGTAGGTTTGGTTATTTCAGCAACAGACTAAGACCAACCTGGTAGGAAGTGGCTAGCAGTGTTTCCCACTGGCCTTTGCGCCAATCTGGTTGTGAAAAGGTAATGATCCATATGTGCTTTTATTTCAACCACTCAAGGCCCCCAGGATAGTCTTAAGAATTCATAAGACATTACATTAAACCCATATTAAATGGTAATTGAAAACATCATGTAAAAAAGTCTTTCCAGACCAAACCCTCGGGCTTCTGCTAAGACAGCTCCAGGGTTGATGCCCACAGAGAGGGTAGGAGGGCTGTAGCGTTGGAGGGGACAGGACACTGCCCTGTTAGGGGCGCAGCAGGAGTTACTGAGAGCAGGAGGACCTGCTGCAGAGCCCCTGCTGAGGGCAGTTGTTGCTGCAGCCAGGCACAGGGGAGCCAAATGTGAATTAGCGTTAAGGGCAGTGAGGAAGAATTTGTAGGGAAATACCTTTTTTCCTCTTGAAGAGTGAGCAAATGCTTTGATTTGTAACTCACTTTGAAGGTGTAGAGTAGAAGAGCCTTTGAAACGTTCACCACCACCATCACAGTAAGGGAAAGAAGAATCAGGCTGAGAGCATTTAAAATTGAGACAACAAGATCTTACAGCCCATGGTACCCAGGACCATGGTAGCATTAGGCTGTCTCCAGTGAAGTGTGGTGTTGGCAGCAATTAACTCTCATGATGTGATACTGCAGGTACTGCGTTGATTTTGCTCCTTTATACTAACAGTAGTGTGTAGATCACTCTCTGCTCTTTGCTTCTGCCTTGGTTACCTTCTTTTGCTCATGGGTGCTATCACAGCTGCTACCTCACTGTGTCTGCAAACACGTTTACCTGATAACAACAAAAAAAGGTACCAGAAATCTCCTTGAACTGAATGTACAATCTATGCAAATTCTCTTTCTACTTTGTTAAAACCTAGAAGTATTAATTGTAACCTTGCCAAATAAACAGCAAGATACTGTACAGGTGCCTCTGATAACAGAGTGACAATTCTAGGCGCGGTTCATTGCGCTGCATTTGTATATTGTAATGACTTGACTTGTCTTTGGTTCTGTTGTAATTAACACCCTTGACTGAGAAGATAGCAATCTCTTGCTAGGGGAGCACCTTCAGTTTGCTGGGAATATTCTGGAGGAGAATGTCTATGGCATTTCATTTTATTTTACTGCTTACATCCAAAAGAAGGCACAGACCTGCTGGCCAAAATTAGGATGTTGTTTTAGATTTTCCTTGGGTAAATCCTATCAGCTTTGGATCGCTCGGTGTCTGTTCCCATTGTGGCATCCAGTGTGTTGCCCCTTAAAGAAAGCCTTACTTTCATCCTTTCTAAATGTGGCCTTAAACTGTGTTAGGAAGTTTGGTGTTCTCTGTGTCTTGCTCACTTTTTCTGTTTGTTGTGGAATGAATAAAAGGCACCTTGAGATTTCTATTATAGCTCAGTTGTGTTGCTGTCAGCTTACACTTCACAAATACAATAGAAATTGCTTACAAATGCAGTCTTTAAGGGAAGAAAATGACCTTCCCTTTGGGCAAGAGGAAGGCTCAGACGTTCATATAAACCTTAGGAAATTATGAGCTCTGTCTTTTGCAACTCAATGTAGATAAGGAAGGTTGATTTAATTACCTACAAAGTACAAACTTAATAACTTTTAATTTACCTTCAGACTGTAACAGGACAGACTGCTCTCAGCTGCACAAGACAAATTCTGGACTAATTTCACTCATTTTGACATACTGTAGTAGCATTCCTTTCTGATTTGTACTGGTAGCTGGAAGAATATATATCCTCTTAATGGCATGGTCTTAAAATCTGAAGAATGTCACCATGTGGGGCCAGATTTTGAGTGATGGTTGGGAATCTGACAGTACACTTAGAAGACAGAGGAGTCTGGTTGTTTCATCTAAGTCATAAATGCATTTCCAAATATCTGGTGTTTGGAGCTTCATCCAAAGGTTGTCAAAGTCAGCAGAAACTAAGGACTTCAGCTAAGGCTTGTATCTGTTGGGTTTCTTTAATACTTTTCTCCATGAGAACTGTCGTGTTTCAGTAGCACCAATATTCCCGGCAGGCTGCAGTGCTTTTAGGAATGCCAAATCCTATCCTGTTTTGGTATTCATACGCGGATACAACCCAAAGGCAACTGAAAAGGGTTTACATAGAAAACAAGATTTGTGAAATAAAAAATAATTAATTCGAGCTAATGAAATGATTTTTCTGACTTTGTCATTTTGGTTTTGGTTTGGGTTGATTGGATTTTTGTATTGCCTAACATAGTCCATAATAAGTTATTCCTATTCTGTCATTTTCAAAGACTGGTGGTTAATATAGTTTTAAGAAATAACTATTTTGTTATAGATCATAATATGCATAAAATTGTACAGAAATATTTTGTAAGCTATTGAATAAGAAAAAAGAAAACCATGTATATACAGCAAAGTTTAAAAAAAATTGGAAATTCAAATGGAACACACTGAAAGATGTAGATATTTTGCTATTTATTTAAAGGAGTATTTTATGAGATATTGAAATGTCTTAAATTGACCGGTAATCAAAGTTCAAAGTCAGAATGCTTTTCTTGTAGTAGAATGTGATTTTCAGCAATTATTGCACTACCCGTTTTTGCACCCTTTTGTCTTTCATTTAGCAGGAAACAATGTGCCTTAGCTGTATTCTTTGTTAATGGGAATTTGGTTTTTCTGTCCGACAAAGCAGATTTTTTTGCAGAAAAAGAAATGGATGTATTAAATACTGTATTATACCAAAAACACTGCAGTTGTATATAAATGCTTTCTGTCATACTGTGTTTTCAGATGCAGAATTTTAAAATTAAAAAAAAAAAAAAAGGCTGTCTTTAAGAATAGATGTGCATCTTGTATTATTTTCAACCCCACTAATATATGTCTTTATTTAAAAGAACTTTGCTGCTTGGTGATGTTTAGGAGGAAAAATGGGACCAAGCACTACAGATCTGTGACCCCAGTGCTGACGCCAATACACTGCCCAGTCATTTCTCAGGCTCCATTTCCCAGCCATAGCAATTGTGGGGGAAGCGTTCACAGAGGCCTTTCAGAAATCAATTTTGGTTGGTCAAGACAATTGCTCACAGGCACACGGTGCTAATTGCAGCCTGACAAGGGGTGCTGCCGCCAGCAGCAGTGTTGGGAGATGGGTCAGACTCTGCAGGGCTCCCAGTGCTGCCTGCACCATGGCATCCAGAGACGTGTCCAAGCTTTTTAGGCCAAGTTCTCCTAGTTTTCACACTCAGATGACTGCTTTTGGGCCATATTCTCCCTGCTTTTTCCAAAGGTGTCAAGGAAAGGTAGGCAGAGGAGGCAGAAGGGATTAACGAGGAGCTTGACTTAGGTCTCTTTTCTGAAGGCCATTAACTATGAGGAGTGTTGGAGCAATTTCTTCCACCCATCCCCAAAGTGTACATCATCTCAAAAAGAAAGGACTTAGTCATGGGTTTAAGAATAAGCAGTTGGGTGCAGAAATTAGAATTAATGTCAGGGCTGGCTGGTTACAAGGACAGCAAGATATGGGTCCTTTGCCTTTACTGAAAGGATGAGCTCAGAAAGACACATTTCTTCCATAGTTCCCCCAGTGGGTTATGGACCCAAACCAGCCATTGCCTAATGTTCACCCAGTATGAGCACTTACATTTATTTTCTTACTCACAGGCTCCACTCTGAGCACTGATTTCTTAGAGCTGCTTCCATAGATGTGATGGGAAAAACAGTTAAATTCTCCTACAAGTGGGTGATTGGTATCTTTAGCACCATCCTCATGATGTATTGCAGACTTGTCTCCTAGTGCTGCTTTTTGATGTGGGATGCTTGAAAAAAAAACTCCTTGACGACCTTCCAAAAGTCTCTGACACCACCAGGAATCTGAGTGACTTCTTCATGCACCCCCAAGCAGTGCTGCAGGTTCTCTTGGCAGCCAGAGCTGCTTTTGATCTTGTGTTTTCTTTTCACCTGCTGTTCAGGAATTCCACTTTTCTGGCACTTAGATGCAATGAGGTCTGTTTAAACAGAGGAGGGAACGCAGTGCTAATATTTCAGTCCTGGCACAAAGATTTTCTGTGGAGGGGAAAAAGGGGAAAAAAAAAAAAACAAACCCACAACAAAACAACTGCTCTCAGTTTTGAAGCGTGGTTTTATTTATAGATGGTATAAGAAATATGCTCCTTTTTTGCCGGCTTATTCCTCATCCAGCTGCTAATACTCATAGCGTATTAAAAAAAGCTCAATCTTTGTTTTAATTATCTCCAAATGTGTCATTGGCCGCTACTTTAAAGAAGAGGGGAAAAAAAAATCATCAAGATCCCAGGTGTTCAAGTGTTCTGTTTTCTTTGTGGACTTCAGCTAAACTCTGCATGCTCTTTGAGGCTGCACACAAAAATCCCAATGCATCACAGAATGGTCTGACTGAGCAGTCTACAGAGTCATGCTGGCTTGAAAGACTATGTATCTCTGTCTACTTGAGATTAGCGTCATCAGATTTTTGCATCTGCCATGCCTAATCTGTCTTGATCGTAATTAATATTTATAGAGTGTAGAACACAGTTAATTCACGGTAATGACACGAAACTTACTGCAGAGCAGTTTGCCAATAGGAAGGCACAGTAAACCAAGTGCCACAGGAACGAGGTATTTAATTGCCTTGACAATAGGGATTTAGTTTCAGTGCCTGGATATTTGACATTTCTTCATTTGTTACTAAAGAATCTATAGCCTATTTTCTAAAATCAGAAAATGTTAGTAATCTGAGGCTTCATAAAGGCAAACAGCTGTAAATCTTTGCTGCCTATTAATGCTTAAAAAGTGAGAGATTCATGAGGTTCTACAGTAGTTAAAAAACAAACATGGATGGCAATTTTTCATTCTTTTATGAAAGATGATCTTGGCTATTCTGGTGCAAAATCAGCACTTCAGCATGGTTTATTCCTTCACCTGACTGCCCTTGGCTGGAAGCTCTCGCCTGCAGGGCTATGAAATAGGGCAAAGCTGAGACACCAACTGCTGATCCCACCCAGCTGAGGAAGGTCAGAACCTGGCGTTGGGGAACATCGGGGGGACCAGGTTCAGACTCCGAGTGGCCTGGCATCAATTGCCAAACCCTAGTTTGTTCTGGGCAGCTCTCAATCAAAGTGGTTTCATGCCAGGATCCTAATTTCATGGGCAAGGAGTTTCAGGTTAATTCAGGAGCCACTTTTAGGCTCTATTTGTATTTCCACTGCCTGTAAGTTATCCTAGAGCTGGTAGCACAGCTGTGATGCAGCAACCTCTTCCCAAGGTATTTTAGTATTGCACAATGTATAGCCTTCAAGTAGGAGCAGTATTTCACTTGTATAAATGAGTTAAAATAATTTACTCCTCTTAGTCTGCTTCTGTAATTGTTTTTTTTCCTTAACTAGGATTGCATAATAATAAAAGAGATTTGACTGGAAACATAAAGTACATTTTAATGCGATCTCATTTATAAAAGTCTATCACTGGATACATATGGCAAGGAAATGAAAGTATTCTTATAACAGATTAATAACCAAGATCAAATATTTCACTTTCTAATAGAGTCTGTCTATATGTGCTTTTAATTCCTTGCTAAATTTAAATTTAAAAGGGCTTTTTTTGTGCATTGAAAGCAAGCCACTGCCTGCCACGTCATCCCGATTTTCCATTACTGCTCACTGATGGTTTGCATTCATTAGCAGACAACGACTGCAGCCCTAGCCTTCAGAGGAAGAAATTACTTTTTGCCTCCAGGAAAAAAGAAGTGATGTGAGCTAATTTCCAGCAGCCTGGCCACAGTGGGACCTGCCAACCCAGGGGGCTCGGCCCCGTCCTGTGCCCATCATGGAGAGGGGATGCAGTCTGCCCATGCATTCGGAGGTGAGCCCAGGCACACTGCTGGCACTGCCGTCGTGCACACATGGAGGGGTGTGCTGCCACCCAACGCAACCTCCATGTCTCCTATCAAACACCTTTTTAAAATCTTGCTCCGAAATGCTCTTTCTTAAGACAGCTTTATAAAGAGTAACATATCAAAGCAAGGACAAGGGCCCCGCTCCCCAGGCAGGCGGCTGGTTTTGCAGGAGAGCGGCCCAGCCCTGTCCCCGTGCTGCTCCTAACTATGCCAGCCAGCCCCAGCCATGCAGAGGGCAGCATCCCTACCCCGAACAGGTGAAGGGCTTTGCCACACCTGTTTCCAGGCTGTGTTATCCAGTGCAGCTGCCATCAAAACATTTAAGTGATTTTATATACTGAACGAGGTAACGGGCTGGGGAAAGTGTAACAGGGACCCGTAGTATGGGGAGCAGTACTGCAGAGACCTTACACCTTCCAGACGATTAATGCAATGTCTGAATGTATTTAAAAGCATGCACTTTCTTTCCAAAATTCCATGTTTGGAAGCGTTTCACGCTGGTTTAGTCCTTCTTTCCATAAAGCCAACCAGTCCTTAACCCGGGGTCTGCCAGACCATCACCTTCCATTCCCCCAGTCTCTCTTTCAGGGTGCCAGCGCTCAGCTGCTTGCTGAGTGTGGGTTGCACCACAGTCCCTTTATTTTACATGGGTAGGTAAGTGCTGAATTAATTTGTTCATTCATTTAATTAACATAAATTAAACTGGTATCAATGTAAGAATGCATTGAGAATTAGCACAAACTTTATTCTTTTTTAGTAGGCCTTAGCATATGTGTGAATCAGTACCAAAGTGAATGTAATGCTGTGTATCAATTCAGTGAAATAACACTGATTTGTACCACCTGCCTCTTGATCCAGCCTCAAAATCAGAAATTCTCCCCCCCCCCCCCCCATTTGACTGGCCTTGAAGATGTTATAAAACAAACTAAGAAATATCAATGGGAGACTAACACAGCAGCGACACTCCAGGTTTATTTTTAGCCCAGCTTCCGCCTGGTGCCTCTCAGCTCGTGCCCAATATGCATCACATCGAACTGAAGGAATTTGGAAGTGGCACTGCCATAAATGAACCCAGAATCCCCCAACACCCACTTTCTTGTCCTTACTAACAATAGATCAAGAGACTGCCTGTGCCAGGAAAGGGACAGTGTGACACACTCTCTTGAACTCACAGAGATTTTGGTGGGGGGAAACCCTTAAACTGTCTGTATTTGAAGTGCTGCCTGCCTCACCCTGCTCCCTGGGCACAGAAAATAAGCGATGGTCAGTTGAACAAACTTAACAACATGTTTACCCTTAAAACAGGGGCAGCTGCAGAGCTGAGCTGGTCCTGCTGCCAGGAGCTTTGCAGCCCGCTGGCCCTTCCCAAATTACCTCTCTGCTGCCACGACACTTGGCTGCTTCCTGTCTCTGGGATCATTAATTATGAAAAAATAGGACAAGATGAGAAATAGTGAGGCAGGGATTTGATTCTGTATCCACACTTCAATTTTGGTACATGAGCATCTCTCAGCACATATGTGAAATGCATTTTAGAAACTCAACATTAATGATTTTCATTTTCCAGCTCTGGAGCAAGGCTGGTGCTGCCAGTGGGAACTGGTGGTGTTTCCTTCCTGGGTGCCAAGCGAGTCCTGGTGCCCAGAGAGCCCAGGCAATGCCACGTGTGAGGCAATGCCCCCAGCTGAAAGTCTGAATTAGGCATGGTAAATAAATAACTTCAAAACAAGAGCTGGCTAAGAACACGTTACAACAATATTTTTAAGTCTTAAGAATTTCCTTTTCTCTGCTCCAATCTGAATTAAAAGTGTCATTGACCCCAAATACTGTTGCTCTCACACAAGGAGGCTGCTTTTCTTTCTGTACTTGCCTAATGTTTTGGCTCGTTTGCTGGCCACCCTCAACTTCCTTTTCTCACTCTAATTCTTTTAGGATTTTTGACAGATTGAGCTGAATTGACAACAAAAAATACTATCTATTTAAATTGTATTGTAATAACCCCTAATTTGTTGTGAAAAGCTGAGCCTGGCCCTTGTTCATGTCCATATTATATTGCAGTATAGTTTGTGTCTTCTGACACGTTCATCCACATTTTCGATGTGCCATGGTCCAGATATCCTGTTCTGAACTAAGGTGAGTTTAATGTCCAGTATAAGGTGATACAGACCTTTCGGTAAGTGGTTTTTGTCTTATCTCACCTTCCTCCAAATTGAATAATAAATTAGGCAACATCTTACTAGAAAGAGGAATGTCAAAGCCCTCATTAGTGGCTCGGCACTGAAGTGCAAGGTGGCACACACTACAGCTGCAGGCAAGGGCGCTTGGGCTCAGAGCCGCTGTTGGCCCAGAAAGCACAGTCCTGACACCAGCGAGAGGATATCGTGCACACCTTTGCACTGGTGTCTCTGAAACAGTGACAGTCCTTTGGGTGACCTTTGTGTCACATGAGAAAAACCACCAGCAAATCTCTTTCTGCTGTCTGAACAGGACTGACTGGTGGGAGACTTGTTTCACATGGGCTCTCCATTGCAAGGCAGCCTCCCAAACTTTCCTCTTACAGAAGGGCTCAAACATCCACTGTCTGACCCACGGAGCAGCGAAAACGGCACCATGAAGGCTACCATCTCCCGGTCTCATACACCCCGCCATCACCATCTCCCCTTCTCTAGAGCGACATAAAGAATTGCAACGAAATAGGTGGAAGTGGTGTGCTCATTCCCTGGCCTTTTTCCCCTAATCAGAGGGGAAAAATCTCTACTCTCTGAGAGAGTACTCTGCTGAGTGAAGTCAGCCTCTTGGATTCATACCTTGCCTTTTATAAAGCACCAATGGTCAGAAAAAATTGAAATGTTACATGTTGCATCTTACTGTTTCTTGGGAGGTAACAAAATGGTCTTTACTATGAAAGCCATTTTCATTATCTGCGCTTTCATCCAATATTAATGGCCCACCCTAGATAATTATAAATTTGGCTGGATTATAAGCACCAAACTTGCAGATGTTTGTGCATATGCAGAGCTTTACTGATGTCAGTCAGTGGTGTAATCTTGTGTAGTAAGAAGACCTCCCACCTGGGGTTTAAGAAACAGGCGTTCAGCACCGGGTGCTGAAACACATGGTTAATCACTTATAGAGGTGTGTGCTTTTTTCAGAGTCTCTGAAGAGTCTCTGTTTAATTTTGATCTAAATTTTAAGCTACAGATCAGTGGATAAAGATGAAGGGTTCTGCTGTCCCAGGCCAACTGTAGGTCATGTCTACAGTTTCCTGCTGCTGTTCTATTCCTAATGATTTTCAGTGTTGCATTTATATGCCAACAAATGTGCAGTTTAAAAACATTTTGCAAATGCAAGCCCGTGTAGTATTTCCCTCATGTACTCCATGTACAGTACTGCATCTTCACTGCTGTCCCTGGAGGAATCTGCATTCATTTAGCTGGGCATAAATGAAACGTAGAAAACTAACATTACTTATGAAGAAGCTGTGTGGGTTTAGGCAATGCTGTTTCTGCAGGTTTGTCCCATCCTGTCTTCTGTTTTTGCACTTTGAGCCTCATTCTTCTACTAACACACCAGGAGCTTTATCAAGACCTTTAATATGAGGACTCATGGGTGTAAACCCCACAGATGCCCACACTAGCCCTCCTCACTGTCAGTTGCTGGTTGACCTACAGCTTGCAACATGCAGGGAGTCCACCCATTCTCATTTGCTCAGTGCTACAACAGCCCTTCTACTTCTCCTGGTTGCAGCTTGTTACACAAATATCGAATATCCAGTTAGGCTGCCCAGCACATGGAGTGATTTGGTGTTTTTCTCATACTGGAGACACAACGGCTATTGTCAGCAGGGTGCAGCGAGCACCCTCCTGTGGCTCCTTTCTTTGGCTCTTTGCACCAGAGTCTCCCCCACCCCACCCCCGAGATACATACATTGTATCAGGTCTGACAGGAAAGTCTGGCATAAAAATCACATCTAATGAGAAATAAATGACTGGTTTTCCAAGCAATTCTTATATTCAACAGATCAACTCCTCAGGAGATTGACATCATGCTACCCCAGGTCCTATTTTGAGGTTTTGGCCCTAAAAATGTTTGCATGAAAACACCGTTGGTTCCCAGCCTGATTGTTGGTTGCAGTCACTAAATGACAAGGGAGGAAAACCTATTCCTCTGCAGTAGGTTCCTACCGGGTAGCGAGATGGGCAAGAGAGAGATGTTTGTGTCCGGTACGAGCTTGAGAAGTGAGGTGTTAGTACTGCAGTGCCCCGAGAGAAGAAAGGGTAGCTCATTTCTGCTCACACACTGTCCACAACTCATGCAGCGAGAGCAACTCATGTCCCACGTGCAGAGGGGTACATCAGGGGTGGTAGCAAACATCTCCCAGCAGGAGGGTGCTGTACCTCCAGGGCTTTACGTGGCAAAGCAGAGACCTGGGAGCTTCCCCAAACTTTGTGACAGATGAAGAAATAATTTCAAGATCACTCATTTTCCAGTCTCATTCCCCGCCTGCTGCATCATTCCCTGCCTGTTTGCATAAGGCACAAGTACTACTTTTAAAAGGCAATTTGGTTTTATTAGTGACAAGGAGATAAACAAACACCCTGAACTCTTTGGTTCCCTGTGGAAATAGCTTTGATTCAAAATCTTTCCATTTATGGGCATAGTCAAAATAAAGTTCCCCAAAGAAGAATGACATTTTCTACATTTTTTTCCCCCAGTAGCCTCAGGGTTGGGTGCCTGCTGGGGTGGGGGAATAGAGGAGATGGAGAATAGATGCTCCCCTTGGCGCCCTGCTCCATGCACACCCCAGGACTCCTTTAGATAGCATAAATCTGTCTTTCCCATTATAACACACCACACCTGTACAGTCTCAGGGACTGAGAAACAGGCCCTAAAATCAGCAGTGTCACTAAAGCTCCAGGAAAAGCTTTTGGGGGCTGCACAGGGCAGGAAAAAAGGATTTTTCTTCCATGAGCTGGTGATAGTGGATGTTTTAGTCCCCTAGACCAAATCTCACTAGAGAATTTCTGCTTCCACATCTAACTCTGCTGGTCTCCCTTATCCTCAGTACATTCTTTGTAGGCAGATATGTTTGTAGCAAAACAGCACTGGACCCATATACCTTATATTTTTCTTATTACAAAAATATTTTTGTGTGGAGGGTGGAGCAAAAAATGAGTCCAATTTATACTAATTCTTTCAATTTTGAATAAAAGGGATGGAAGAAATACATAAAGAAATACTAACAATTAACATTCCTCAGTGAATCACAAGCCCTTCCCATCCAGAGGAACAGGACTTAGCTTAGCACCGTTTTCTAAGGAGTTAACCAACTTTTAAAGGCTCACTGTTTGAAAACAGTCCAAAAAACCCAACAACTTCCGTTGCTTGGTTTTCTCAAGTACTACTTAACTGCAGCTCTTCAGTGACCAGACCTGCCTTTCACATACATTGTGGGATGCCACAAAAAGCTGTGCCTTTTCCAAGATGTAGTTTTGGGGGAAAATAAGACTTTCTTCCTGTAAACTATTATCATGAAGCAAATGCATCTGCTTATCCCATGGCAAGGACTGACTTCTCTCCAGGCTCACTCACAGTTGCTCTGAGACTTGCCTTTGCTAAGCGTTGAGCTTGAGCCAAGTGCGCAGCTCAGCGATGGATGGAGGGCCTGTCACCAGCCCCCCGGACCAGGAATCTGGGGAAATGTTCGTGTGTTTATGCAGTACTTGTGATTAGTGCTGTTCAACTCCAGCACGTCTCTGCTTTTCAGTCTTGAGAACACTATGGGAACATTTTCTTTCTTCAGATAAAATGGGCAATATTTCAGCTTTTAACCTTGCTGCCGGGTTTTACGGTAAATTCCTTTGGAACCTAGTTTAATGCCTGTTTTAAAGAAGGATTAAAAGACCAAAAAAACCTCCCAACCCAAACACCATTTTAATTACAATCTGACAAAAAAACCCCAAACCTGTTTGACCCCAAATGGGAACTGCTGGCTGTTTATTTTCCCATTTTTTCTTTCAGCTTCAGATTAACTCACAGAAATATCTTATGTTTCTCCATTTAACCATTAAAAGAATGAAAGATCAGTCTGATTTAGATCCCATCAGGATCTAGATGTAAATATAGATGGAAATATATCCTTCAACGCACATAACGTAACACTGAATTTCTCATGGTGTGTTTCACTGCCGATCACAGAAGGCAGCATCCTGCCTTTGTTTTTTGGCCACACTACATGAGTTCAGAGGGGAAGAAGCCTCAGAGGAGTCTGAGACACTCACTGCCATGGCTTTCTCTGTATTTCTGTAGACGAAACGTACAACTATAATCTTTTGCTAATTTTTTTTTCCCCCTCAGATCGTTCACATAAGAGACAACAGAGATGAATTTGGCCCTCATTTATTTCTGAGTACTGCAGCTGCAGGCAGGTTTACTCGGTACCAAACCTGTTTGCTTGGGAGGTTCCCAAAGCGAAGAAGCAGCCTGGACATTTGATCAACAATGCACCGTTCATCGCTTGTCCTAAATAATCCCTATTTACAACCAAAAAGCTGACCCCCACTTCCTTAAACAACACCAGCCCTAATGCTTTAAGGCTTTTATTTTCTTTTGGAAAGAAAGAGGGGGAAAACTGTGACCAGAAGCTCAACTTCTCAGCCATAAGAGTCCTTCCTCAACTCCAGTGGGCTTAGGATCAAGCCTCGTATATCTCAGCAATTTATATCCTGATTTGCTGATGCTATACAGTTCTTTCCCCCTCATGATGGGGAAAGTATATATCCTTTACAATGCAATAATGACTCTGTCTGATAAAGCAATAAATAATGGGAGATTTAACAATATGTGGTCTTTCTGTGTGCCCTGCAGGTTTAGACTTTGATGCGAATATTTATACACTTGATTTATTGCCTTGATTTTCTGCCATTTTGAGGAACTCCCATCACAGGAAGATGAATTTTCTTTACCTAATGTTCTGTGTATCTCCTGTCCTAGTGGCAAGTGGAGTCACTTGCCGGGATACAGCACAAAGCAGCAATGCAATATGAACACAACTTAATAACCATAATCATATAGAAACCCCACAAACAGCTAAATACCAAGAGAGGGTAAGATAGAACAAGGAATCAAAGCAGAGAAAAAAAAAGTAAATTATGTCCTTTTTCAAAAATTGAAGGTTTAATTAGCAGTTCTTAGCAGTGTATGGATTAGCAGTTGGTATTGATTTTCAAGACAGGGAAAAGTTCCCAAAGTAAGGGAGAGCAGAAGGGGGAGCAGCATTTCCATTTCCATTGCGCAGGCAGTGACTGCTATTGCCATGTGTGCTGCAGCCACGCTGAGAACACGTCCAAACCAGATGCCAGGGCTGACCCAAATGCTCTGTGAGTACCAGCGAGGGAGGCAACTATTAATGATCCCGATCAATACAAAGTCAACCAATATGGAATTCACAGCAGTTGCAATGTACCAGGTAGGCATAACCTAAATGCACCAACCGTTAATGTATAATGTACTTTACATCTGTACAGGAGGAGATGGACTTTGCTGTAAGGTCTTGATAAGCTAACTAAGCACAACAAACCTTAAAGGATGGCAGGAAAGAAGAAAAGGGCAGAAGTCACATGCTAAACATACACAAATGCAAGGCAGAGCTAGGAACAGGACCTGGGATTCCAGTGGCAACCGCATGGTGCAGCTTCTGCAGCCCCATGAGCTTCTCCCAGCAAAAGCAGCAAACCTTGGCAGGCTCCATCCCAGCGCTGAGTGCAGATGGGAGCACAAAGCCTCGGGCAAGCCCCTGTATGCTGCTCTGCTGCCGTGTCTGCAGGACTTACTGACCCCAAGAGCAACAGCCTCTCTTCCACACCTGAATCCCCCTGTCAAGATGTTCACTCCATATATTTACATATAGATGCATTCCTTTGTCCCCAGACTCCAAATACATACATGTATACATACATACTTTATTCTACACTATGTGTATAGCACAGAATATATATATATACACACATGTATATAGAGAGAGTGGAATAAAGCCCTAGGCCAAAACAGGGAGCAAAGCATCTTGCTATACATCTGCCTTGAAGGAATGGGACTCCTAAAAGGCATGTGAGAGGTTTATTACCCTATGCAAGAGCAAATCTGAATGCTTGCAGGCGATCTTATTGAAAGCAGACACTCAAGATTCACAAAAAAACAAATATTAAACTGCTCTATGTGGTGCACAGACATAAACAGGCTTGTAAATAAATCCACCCCAACCTCTGGGAATGCGATAACATCCCAAACTCAACACAGATGAAACAAAGTTTCCAGCAGAAGGGCAACCTAAAGCAACTCTGACTCTGGGGAAATAAATTGACTCTTTCCATTGGCTTTTGAGAGGAAATCATCTTGCCCTTCTTGAGCGCAGGGCTGCACCAACAGCCACATCCGTGCTGGGTTTTAGCAAACCCATGCATGAAGCACTGGGCTTTGCAGGTACACACAGATGACTAACATCCATCAGGCACTTGTGTATGCAAATAGCAGCTTTCCTGCTGAGCTACGTGCCCAATTAGTACATATAATTGCAAATAGATATTATCTAGGTTTCTGATGTCTTTGACCAGCTAAATGCCTTTGTACAAACTTGCATAACTGAATAGGTGAGTAGCTCCAACGAGGCCCAGATCTATGTGTTTAATGGCTTCAGGATTTGTGGAGCTTAATGCAAGCAACCCAGGGAAGATAAGTGTTTAACTTCAGCATGAGCTATAGGGGTGTTACTGTGCAGAACCACACAAGACACGCACTTCCTTTATGATGGAGAAGACCTAAAAAGACAGATGTAATGAAGAAAGAAGGCAATGTAACATTTCTATCAGAGACCCCTGCAAAGCTAAGCTAGTCCTTACAGCCCTGTGAAAACCCTGCCAGCTCCAGAATATTATGCAAAGAGCACTGCCACTGTATTTTCCTGTATTTAACGTTAGCTACGCATTTTTCACACAGTTCTGCTGAAGTCCTGCAATATGAGCAACTGGTGCCTGTTGTACTGACCTGTGTGCTGAGATTTTGCGTCCTTTGGAATAACTGAGCTGTGTTAATGTCAGCAAGGAATTTCAGAGAAGTGGTTTTCTAGCATGGTTCTGTTACAGTAGATCTTCAATAGCTGCACGTGTGTCCCTTCCTGCAAATGAAAGCCATGGATGGCAGTGGGATGCCTCTGATTCGCAACACAGCCCGACACCAATGGGAAGCACATTCAGAGCAAACACAGCCCATGACGTATAAATACCCCTGCCATACAGATACACGGAAAGACCATCCATCCCCAGGGAAAGCGCTGCTGCTTTTGGTTTATTCCCCCTGAATTTCATGTCTCGAGCAGCCTGCGCCAACATACTTTAAACTTTAATCTTTACCGTGGCTGCAAAGAAAGCTGTATATTTTCAGTACCACCCCCGCGCCCCCCAAAAAGCAGCATGATAGTTGTATTCATAGCATAACAGAAAAGCACGTTGGAGTGCAGACGTGAAGCTATGCTCAATGAGCAAGACCAGAGGACCGACAAAATTTAGCCTTTCCTTTGGCTGCCTGCATTCTGGTGAGATACAGACAACTCTGAACTGATATATTTGACAAAACCCAGAAAGCAGCACAGCAGGTCAGGACATGACTTTGGGGCATGAAGATGAAAACATGTCATGTACCTTCTCCCTCCTAAAACCATGGGGTAATGACCAAATATGGCTGAGTACAGGAATGCCCTTTGCCTGACCTTCAAGAGACGCATTTGTGCTCTCCTATCCTGATGGTGGGTGTTTGATTTTTACCCCCAACACACCTGTAGAAATCAAGCACCTGCAGTTACCAGGGAATTTCATATGATTGCCACTGGTAACAAATTTCTGTGCAATATGCTGTGGAAAAGGTGCACAGATGCCCACAAAGTATGTTTTATCTCTCTGCCCTGTGGATAGCTTCTTTTGTTAATAATTTTCTTGAGATAACTGGGACATCAAATTATTTTGAAGTTGTTCTCAAAGGTCTACAGATACTCCATTTTTTTTGCTGACAGCTTTAATTATTCAGTGCTGCTGTAGCACCAGATGAAATATAATCACAGGAAAGGGCTCCTAACACCACAAATAATAGCCAATTGTGAGGATGGCATGTTAAAATCAGCAGTGAAAAACAGCTTATACTCTCTGACCTCTACCCAGTCAAATCCTACTGTTGCTATAGTTGCTATTCCAGGAAGTATTATTTCTCTTAGCTGAGAGTCACTTGTGAGAGAAAAGAAAAACATTGCCTTTCCTTGAATCTTTTCTGTAGTCTCAAGTCATTATATCTTATCAGTGGACTGATTACTCATTTACTCAAAGAAATTACTCAAAACTATTAAAAAAGGTAATTTTCTGTTGTACCACACTTGACATACATTTCCCATTTATTCCCATGGAGACGCAGTGACTCTTTAACATCTTGAAAATTCTTATGAAATAGAAATAAACTGGAGTGTGATGTGGGCAATGGACATTCCTCGGAAGAACTGAACCACCACAGCACATGTTCTTGGTGGGCAGTCCCACAGCTGCAAATATCAAGCCCACAGTGCAGGAAAAGAAGTTTATCACTCTCTGGTAATAGGATGCATTAATGTAGCAAAAATTGCTGTAGCTCTCTAGCAGAGGCGGCTGGTTATTCCTGGGGTAGCATCCTCGCATTTTGTCCTCTGCTTATCTCCCAGGAGGCTTGAAAGTAGGACCAGATACACTTTTTGATTCCAACAGTAATAGGGAAGGGGTGACTCAACAGCATAGTGGTTTCTTTTCATTCCCCTACACTGAGAAAAGGAAAAGGGGGGCGATTTAAGAGGTTGGGTCTTTGCCCAGAGGAAGCCCTCCAAGAGCTGCAGTTCTTCACTCTGCATAAGACACGTCCTCACAAGGGATCCCCTCATCTGTGGAGAAAGGCAGTTTCTGGTGGGGGGTGGTCACTGCCAGCCCTCCACACTGCTCGCACTGACTGTGCTGTGCCTATCCCAAACCTCAGCTGCTGTCGGAGGGGATTCTCACTGGTGGACAAAGTGGCATCAGAGCAGGCTGCGACTGCAACTTTTCTTCAGTCATGAAGTTTTAATGACGTAGGATATGACAAGCTTCAAAATGGCTGCCAGATTTTTATCTGCTCTTTGAATAGTGCTATTCAAAGGCACAAAGAGCATGAGAGGTGTGCCTGAGATCTGTGCCGCTGAAAAACCTGTCCCTTAAAAGCATACCTCAATGGTTACGGCTCTCCAGCACACATCAGGGCCTTTCAGTCTAGGTTGGAGGGACAGTTGACAAGAAGCACCCCGGAGTGTATGGTCTCATATGCAAAACCACCTGGATGGCAATGAAAATCTAATTGAAGCCTCATCTGAGGCACAGGTCCTTATGCCTCACACTAGGGAGTATTTTTTCCCCTGAGTAGCACTGTAAAAGACATGAATTACAGCAGCACAATAGAGTGCTTGAGCAGTTTGGCAAAACCTTGCCCTGGTTTTTCTGACTCCTCTGCCCCCTTGCTGGTGTTCCTCTGCAGAGCAGACCTGAAGAAGCTCCCTCAAACAGCCCTGCAGCCACCTTCTCCAGAGTGAGTATTGCTCCACTAGCTCAGCAGTCACCATGGAGACACCTGAAAGAGTAGATCAGCTATGACGTTTTGCAACATCTCAGGGCCTCCAGTATCTTGTCCCCCACCTCCCCATCTCCCTCAGAAAGTACAAACTGCATCTGCAGTTATTTCAGCCACCAAACATAAACCTGACATTTCTTTTTTATGACTTATGGGAACTTAAGAAAATAAAACTTTTACCTTTCCTACATTTCAGAGAAAGCTTTTCGAGCCATCTGAGCTTTTCTGACAGGTTTATGAGATTTTCCTTGGTTTCCTGAAAATATGCTGCAAGGCAGAAAATCTAGCCTGGAGCCTTTGGGCGCAAGCGCCCACGGGGACAAAGTCCCTCTGAAACGACTCCAAAGTTCAAAAGCAACATATGTTGAGGAAGTACATCAAAGCTCAAATGTGAGTGGAAAAATGTTGCTAAGTGTTCCTAAAAGCTTGCTGAAATTGGGTACGACAGAACCAGTGGCAGGACCTTTGTCTACAGCCAAGGGGATATAATGAGTAAGGTCAAGAAGCACCGAGCTGGCTGAATGGAAAAGGGCATCATCTTGACTGACAGTGATGCAGGGCCTTATGGCATCTGAGACACTCCCTGGGTTGTTCATAAATATTTTTAAAGTGATTTTCAGTATGGGAGCAGCTAGAGAGCCAGGCTGGAAAATAATTAAATCTAAGGAAAAATGGAAAGAAGAATGTGACAAGGAGGAGGACCTTGCCAACCCCCTTGGTTGAAATGTGCAGTCGGGTTCCTGTCTGGCAAAACTCAAAAATACTGGCTGGCAAATTCACTTAGTTAAGAAGAGAAGGAAGAGTAAGAGTAAGTAATTAAGGTTCACATTATCCTTTGAGCCTGGCATCTGCTTAAATTAGCTCATTTGATCTCTACTTTCTCCTTTAATCTGAGTAGTTTTGAAAGAGTTATTACAGGATACAGGTCTCTGTTCTGGTTTATCTTTTTTGCCCTACTATTTATCCAATTAATTTATTTGCTGTGCATTTTAAATTTCTTTGTCTGCTTTTACCAATTTCCCCTCCATGCACCGTCTGGTCTTTCTGCCTGTGCTCTCAGCTTCCTTCCCACACAATGCATTCAGGTCTGGGCTTGTTTTGAATTTATTTATTTTTAAAGTAAAGTTGTTTCTAAGGCTTTTCTTAGGATTGAAATGGTTATATCATGGCCAGAGGACAAAATCAGCCAAAATGCCCTATATAGCAAGGTGTTAGCTCTCTTTGCTCTCCTCAGCCTCTCTCTTGCTCTGACTCTGGCCCCTGCACTCCCAGCTCACCCAGATTGCTGTTTTCCTCTCCCAGCTCTGCAGATTCATTGGGAGCCAGAGCAATATGAAAAAGGGAACAAAATGTGCCCAAAAGCAAAGTTTTCCACCCATTCTCATTTGCACTGTGTCACTGGAGGACACTGTGTCTTGGGGACGGTTAGGTAGGTACCTGCACACATCTGTTTCCACACAGGTAATACATTCAGGCAGTGTTCAGCCCTGTTTGGATTATTTGAAAGCATGGCAATTTTCACTTTCCAGGTGCCAGAGGTCACTTTTCAGCAGGAAAAACACTGTAAGAATTGGTAAGAGTGGCAGCCTTGGGCTCTGGGCCAAAAATCTTTCTCTCACCATCCCACTGTTTGCTTTGTGGAAAAGGGCTCTCAAAGCTGGACACATGATCAAAGTTAAAATTAGGTCCATTGAATTTTATTAGCAATTTTCTACTTTGTTAGCGATTTCATGCTGCCTATTAACATTTGTTTTTAATATATTGTTATCACTCATCACAAAAGGCTAATCCTATTAGTACGTTCCATATTGTATTACAGAAAACAAACAAGAAGGCTGTGGTTATTCCTCACCCTGCCATTTTCGTATATTTATAGAGAGCGTATTTCTCCCTGCACGCTCACAGCCAGTGCTGCCCAAGAGGACAAGTTCAAGGCATGGCTGGTTGGAAGGAGCCATGTAAAACATGCTCGAATGTGTGAAATTGAGAAAATGAGAGGAGATGAGCTCTTTGTAGGCAGAGTAGTGAGATGGTCTTTTATGTACAGGAACATCCTATTGAATCTAATCAAAAGTGATGTGTTTCCTGTTAGGATTTAAGAAAAAAGTAAATATTGCCAACAGCCAATACTATCATACTTGAGTTTGATTTTTAATTTAAAATACAAATAGATTAATTTTAGTGAAATAATTAATGAAATATCAATGGATGCCTAACTGATTCATCCCCTACTAAATACTATAAGACGTTTTCTACAAGAGACATTCATGCTTGTGGATACATTTACAAAATACATTGAATGCAGTATTTAAAATGGAAGCATAATATTCCTGCTCATTATGAGCAGATAATGTGGGTCAGACTTTTGGATATATATCCATGATCTTTAAACTCATCTTTTCCCTTCTTTCATCTTTTTCACCCTGGAATTCATTGTGGGGTATAAAACAGTAACATCAGAAGATGGCAATTAGTGATAATATCTCCAAGAATTGGACTGTGCTGCTCAGGATGGGAACTGGTACTTCCTGATGCTACATGTGCCGTGCTGAGCCCTGTTAGTAAATAGGTACATAATATTAAAATGTGTGAAGAAATGACTACAATATACTACAGTATCTCACCAAAAAAGGCCCAAAGGTTTGTCCTCTGCAGCAGAGGAAGTTTTCACCTTGCTGGTGTATTTGCATTCAGAACTTTTAGGTTTCATAATCCTGTTTTTGCTTTCACATCTGGGACCACATTAACATGGCTTCCATTTAATCTAGGGACTATCAAGAAAAAGAGAAAGGGGTATATCTTCTGCATAGCGGCTGTGAAATTACCCTTATCCTTTGATATATTAAAATTGAAGTGCAGTAAATTTCTGTTGTCATGGAGATATTTTCCATGCCACTCCATGATTGGCCATCTGAATTCACTTTCCTTTGGGTTTTCCAGCCTAATTAACTGCTATATTTTTGCCGGCAGAGAGGAAAAACCCACATGAACGGTTTTTGGTCTGTGATTGCATCCCTTACAGAGCAAATTTCATTTTTGTATACTATTAAAGGCAAAATGCATAAGCGTGGCATGTATTTATAGTGCGGAAAATGCAGTAATGCTCAGGCAGGAGTCAAGCGTTATCAGGTTTGAACACACAGCTGTTATTTGTATCTCCATAATACGAAGCAAGGCAACCCTGGTTAAGACTACACATTACAAGTTACCAACGCAGGGCAAGGCGATGGTGCGGGTCGTGGGACCATGATGGCAGGCAAAGGTGGGCAGGGCGTGGGGACTGCCAGCACTGTGGGCAGCAGCAGCACCAAACCTGGGCACATCACAACCCTCATTCACTGCACTGCACTGAAACAGCGGTGCTACCTGCACCAGCAGCACTTCTGACACATACAGACAAATTGAGGATTCAGACAACAGAAAAGGACCTCTGGGCAGGGTCCAAAGCAGACTTATGCAAATTATAAAAATATTGTGTTTACTCATGCCTTTGTTTTCCTTGCCCTTGTGTCTCCGGGTTCTCCAAAATTTATTTTAGAGTTCAAGGATGACCAAGCCTGTCAGATTTAGAGAGTGGGCAGGAGCAACCTCACTCATTTAAGTTTATATCCCCATGAAATTTCAGGCTACCTGTAAGCACCAGGTAAATTAAGTTAAACACCTGCACGGTCAGGTGCTATTTGAAGAAAATGCCTGGTGGTACAGGTTCATCCTACCCACTCCCTAGTGATGTGCTTGATAATAAATTCAAAGCTAATTTATCTGCTGCTGTATGGGCTGTAACACGGACAGGCCTTGAGATCAGCTTCCCTTATGCTTTTCAAATTAAAGCGTCTTTGATGTACTTCTCTTCCTGCCTTTGAACATTCAGAGTCCATTGGCAACAAACTGAGTGATTTGGTACTAAATAGACTCCCCTCTCCTTCCCCCCAAGAGAATTAGCATCAGGTCTTAATTTACTAATGGACTATAGACATCCATTAACGTAGTAATTAATTCAGTGCTAAAGTGCCTGTAAGACGGAACCACGCTGAGTGCACAGGGAAAAAAATTACAAGTGACGTCTTCCCAGTGAGCATCACAGGGCTTGGGTGGAAAAGTTAATTTAACAAATAAATAATGGTGTACTTTATTCCTTGTCTGCAGCTCTGTGTCTAATTACAGCATTTGACAACAATCCTATACTCGATTCTGAATTTTTGGACAGGGGTCCTGTTTTTTCCATCTTTTAGAAATTAAACATAGAGGCAGTTTGCGCCAGCGTAAACAACTGCAGCTCCCTCAGAGTATGGCAGAGCATCGCCAGCAGCGTGGCAGGGTGCTGGCTCTCGTCCCAGCTAATGAACCACACTGAGAAGCCAGGAGCCTCTAGAGTCAACACAAGCAGCTATTGCATCTCAGCCACAACAATAACATGGATGATTTTGTGCATACACCACCCTATCGACGTCTTACAGCCACATCTTCCAAAAGCAGCCTGTCCGGCAGCCTCTGGGCTAGCAGCATGTTTCATTGCTCCCTGTAGATCTGCCTTCGGGGTTGCTGGTGAAGGAGGTGCTTTCCAGTGCCTGGGAATATAACCTCAGCCTCTCCAAACCTCACCATCACTCCTACAAAGTGAAGTCGAGTATTTGTCACACTGGCATGCAGCTGCTTTTGTTAGTATTTTAAAAAGACAGGATGGGTGTTCCTCATGTTTCAGATTCCCTCTGTTGATTGAAATTAGCCCCATTCCTGAAAATAATTGCTGCCAGTGGCAAGTATTACACTTAAAATGTTTACTAATGGTTTGCAATGCCCAGACTAAGCTAGGCATCATGTCCCAGGTCATGAATGAACTTCATCAGACATTATTTAGAAGTACATCTTGGTTCATAAATTAAACACCTTTCCAGCTCTGTTCATTTGTAAGGTATCTATTGCATTCAAACGAGAAAGACAAAAGAGCAGTTTTCACTTAGAGCTATTCAAAGCACCATGAAGCAATCAGAATTTTTTAAAAAATGCTAGATTACCTATTTTAGGAACACACCAGCCAATTTAAATAAACACACTAAATTAATGAGGCATAACAATTACGTGAGTTCAGGGCTGGCTAACATGAGCTTTCGAATGGATTTCATGCTGTAGAGTTTCATTTGGATGAAGAAGCTGGACTGCAGAGGATACCACAACCTTGAAAAAAACTGCACCAGGTTATTATTGATGGGTTTGTGGGTGCTTTTGATATACAGATACCTGGCTTTTACCTTCACTTGTGCTTCAATTCAGAAGAGCACAAACATGCTCTGGTCCTGCACAAGATTACCAGTAAAGTGATTGCTCCTAACTGGTAAAATGTTGCAGGCAGTGACTATGTACCGCAGTTTAATTGTACCAATAGAACAATGATTTCATAAAGGTTTCTCATGCTACACTATTGATATGAAGGGATGCTGTGTGTACCTCAGCCTCCATGTTACCTGTGATGCTCCTTGACTACTCGAGCAGGTTTAAGGAATTACATAGGGATACAAACAACCAAGTATCTGTTGATGGTTTATTGTGTACACAATGCAACATTAGTTGTGTTATGCTTTGTTCGGTCTCAGTATTGATCTCAAGTGACATTCCAGATGTGTAAATAGCTTATCTGCAACAGGGAGAAGGTTTCATGAGCTGAGAAGTTTTATGTTTGTCCAGTGCTAGTTGAATGGTCGGGCTGCCTCTGAGCCACACCATGAGCATGTCCTGGTTTGCTCCAGCATAAATCCTTCATGAATGTCTTTGCCTTCAAGTGCATGCTTCCTTTTAAAAACAGATAAAGGAGTTGCATGTGGTGTGGGCTTATAGGTGTATAGAATAGGTGCAAATGCACTACTTGGACGGGGATGGAGGATTTTCGTTATTATGCACCTTGGCATGGTGAGCATCATTTGTTCAAGAAATTCAGTTAGAGCTTTACTCAGAGAATATGGTCTCATGGGCTTTAGACAAGGTATTTCAGAGAGGGCCATGCTATTTTCTTCTCTGGGAGTTGTTCTTGGACCTGACACTGCACTGTTTCACCTCCCTGCCCGTGGCACCTCACCTGGGAGAGCCAAGGGCAGGCACCAGCCTCCCCGGCCAAGCTGCGACTGCTTGTAGCACAGCTTTCTATTCCAGACACCAGCAGCATTTCCAGTGATAGCGAGGCGCCCTTGCCTCCTATTTATCAACCACTGAGTGCCATCCAACAGCAGGGGACTTTGTACCTCTCCGCTTTAATTCTACACTATAACAAAAGTAGCTCAGCTCCCAAGAACGCATTTGACTTCAAAGCTCTTGTGATCCATGTGTGACATACATACATTGGATTAGAAATCCATTTGTCAGTCAGAGCTAATAACAGTGCTTGCTGCAAAGAGCATTATCTCTGTCAGGAGCTGGCACATCATGAATATGCATGCAAGAGGGTGAGCATGCTTGGTACAAATGTATTTACATTAGATGGGCTCTGACAAGGATTTAATGTTCTAGATGGGAGTATTCATGACAACGTCAGAGACTGGCACTACAGGGACGTGTTATCCATAAACAGAGGTGGAACAAGATCCGCTGCTGCTTTCCTGCCCGTGTCTGCTTCTGGATCAGGCCCTCAGATATTTGTTAGAAGTTAAAATAAACTTTAAAGGCATCAGAAGCATTTTGAAAGTTGGTGTCTTGGCGTTTCTCTCTAATTTTGCCACTGAAAAGATGAAGATGGTGTTTTCTTTCAAAGCACAGCTTCTTCAGTTGGAAAGAATGGATCAAAGGAGATCAGAGATGGCTGATGCCTATAAATATCATACTTAAATTTGCTGCAGACAGAAAGGGACTGCATGTCAACTGGAGCTGTGTTTACTCCTAATGCTACCGACAGCTGCAGCTGGGCTGGCACAGAGAGGAGCAGGGAAATCTCCCTCGAGGCTCTTGCCTCTGCAGTTTTAACGGGCTCTTTTGGCACACTTTATTGAGTATCTAGTAAATAATTTTTAAGAGGTCTTATGCAGGCTTGAGCCAGCTATGCTCAGCACTGTTTCTTTCTTCCAATCGTCCATAAAGTTGCAAGCTGATTTTTATCTTCCTAACACACTTAGCTAGTGTTAATGGAGCAGGGGGTAGAGGAAATTAAAAACCCAGAGAAGATGATTACACTGTGGTAGCCAAAAAGAAGCCTCTTCCTACTTTTTAAAGTTCATTCTTGGTTGAGAGAGAAGTGAATAGCCGAGACAGAAACATAAGACACTTCCCTCGATTCTTGGCTGGATGTTGTATTCACACAACTTATCAATCAGTGTGATTCATAGAGTGTACAATCAATCTCCACATATGCAAGAAGTCATCACATACAGTACCAGTAAATAAACATGTGCACTCATTGCCTGTGAGCCCTCCACTCCAGCTGCAGTGAGCCCTGCTCCTGTCCTGCTTGTCTGAGGGCACCGGTCACGCATGAGCTCCAGTCCTGAGAAGAAATGCCCATAAATGCAGCATTGTGTCCTGTAACCATTTGGTTCACTCCAGCCTGAGACCTGGGTGGTAAAAGCACAGTTCTTCATAACTGCTTCTGACATAGCAGTGAAACCCAGTTTTACATCCACCAGTTCCCAAGCCAGAGTGGTAACTCTTATCACAACAGAGGAGTGTTTACCCTGCAGCAGCTAGTCACTCCACAACTGCAGAAACCGGTGAAGTTGCTTTCCTTTGCCTTTGATCCCTGTTTAACAACATATCATTTTTAAACCTTGAGCCTCAAAGGCCAAAATTCACCCAAAGAATGTCCTGAATTGCAAAGCTTCAGCAACCACCTTCAAACTGTGACAGCATTATCAGAGGGTGTCCTCGTTTCGGCTGCACCCTTCTCTGGGAGTCATCAGTATTCTCATGGTATTCAGAAACACCAGTGATATGAGGGGCACAAAGGGAAGCAGGACACATCTTCTCAGGGGCTCCTAAACGACACAGAAACACTTCATAGTCTGCCCTCTGCAAAATATGCACAACTATCAAATATAAGCCAGAAGTAACAGACCTATGAAGTTTAAAAGTCTCCCATGAAAGCTCTTCCCCCACTTCAAGGCCAAGGAAAACAAACTGGCCTCACAGCATGCAGTGGAGAGAACAGAGACAAAAAAAAAAGACCTAATTAGAACAAAATTCAATAAGCCGTAGGCTTGTTTTAAAATGAAAATGCTACCACTTTTTTGCAGCAGTGACCTTACTTTTGCCTTAAGGATTAATACAAAGCACAGTAGCATTTACAGTCAATGTTTTCAGTGGAACTGCCTGAGAGCATGTGAAGTTTGGAAGATATTGACTTTTTGGGTCAGGTTGGAGTTTTCTCACAGAGATTTCAATTCATTTTCTTCCATTTTCTTTAACTGTCTATCAGGTCTGCAGAGCTCACCATGCTCACCTCAGCACACAGCCTTTGTGGCTCCCAAATATCCTACAAACATCCACTAAGTCCCACAGCTTCCTATGGGGATAGTGGCAACATCGCTCCCTTTCAGGCGCAACACTGAAGCTCCAGGCTACAGCTGTGCCACGATGCAGAGGCAGAGCCAGGACTAAATCAGATTTAAGTCAGACATTTGTTTCTCTTCAGACCTGCTTGCTGTGTATGACAGTAGCTAATTTAGACACACCTGAGCTGGGTATAATTAGCTGAGTGTATGAAATATTATTCAATATATTATTATGTGAATGAGATAATAATTTTCCTACAGGTTTGCATAACATAGCTGGATGAGGAGGTGCTAATCTGTACTCCCAGCTCTCACTTACCAGCTCAATACTAATATAATGATTTAATATATTATATGTTATATCAATAATATATTAATATCTGTATTAATGCAATAAGAATACTAATAATATTTGCAATTAGAAACCCTCAGGACTTGCATAACCATATGCCTATCTCCCTCCTGAGGACCTATCCATCCACTATGATGTGACCATGGGCACATTCTGACACACCATCAAAGTACCTGAGGTGCCTCTGTGAGCTGTTATACCAGAATTTCAACTGCTTCTCTGCAGCCCCATTCTGCTCAAATTCACAAGTTGTCCAAAAATCCCACTCCCTTACACTGGGATATGCTTTCATGATCATATACTGATGATGAAATAAGTTTTCTCATCAACCATCACTCAGCATGCTCTGCTCTGCCATTGGTGTATGGGGTCCCTTTCCTGCCAGTATTTAACAGCGTATGGCATAAAGTGCTTGGTGGTATCTTGGGCATGAAAGATGATATTTACAGCACACTTCTATATTATTTCAACAACCACATTGATGCCTTGCCTCCTGACACCCTGCCCATTGGCCAATGCCAGCAGCATAGACAGACTGCTGATGATCTACTCTCTGCCCAACATTGGCATCATAGGCAGGATGCTGCCCACATCATCCATGTAAGGTATGATTCTCTCAAATCTCACTGCCGCTGGTGGAGCCAAGGGGTGGTGCAACTCTTACCCACATTCAAAAGGCATTTGCACAACTGGCTGTGGCTGCCAGATGACTTGGACACCAAGTGTTCCTGGCAATCCACCAGAGCCATCTCATTGCTTACAATCCTATGTTTGCTGTTGGTGATCGGGTGAGTTGCAGCACGGGTGCATCATTGCTCATATTTCCTAGTGCCTCCACAGAGCTTAGTTGATAACGTGTTGTCAAACGTTGGGCAGGTGAGGTTGCCACTGTGTCATAGCAGAACAAGGGATGAGCACCTCAGAGCTTGAAACACTAAGTAACACAGCCACTCTGGGCATGCCCAAAAAGTCCCTCAAGGACCTGCTTGCCGTGACAGAAAAATGAAGCATCGGAACAAGAAAAAAACCAAGCTCAAAGTCTATGACAATATTACAGAAGCAGTTGAGCAGACCTGAAGCTGTTACAGGGGCTTGCTTTTTTTCAGCAATGAAACTCTATTTGAAGGGAAGGGCAGTGACTTTTTTTAACTCCCCAGGATTCTATTATGTGTTATTCACATTTTCATGTGAGAGTTTCTATGAGAAATGCACACCTTCCAGCAACTAATAGAAAATCCAGATAATGAAGACTGCAGCTGCTGATAAAAAATCTCCAGAAATGAATTAGCCCTAGATAGTATTACTCTCTGCTTTTAAATTCATGTTTATATAGAAGTAAAAAAGCTAGCTGATTTGAGAAATCATAGATCCACTGCAAATTACAAGCCATGAAATACTGTACCTTGAAGGTGAAAGTTGGACCATTTTTAGTGTAAGATAAGGGAACCACATGTCTTGGTTTTACCTGCCTAGATATGGTTTTGTAATAGAGCAGCCTGTTGTAATGACATTTCTTATTTCAGCTGTCCATTTGTCACAGTGGTTTTTCTTCCTGGTGTAGTAGCACAGAAAAAGATCAGGATTGGGAATTTAATGTCTCTTCTTTGTTCCTGTCAGTAATTCTGAGATTCTCATGTTTCCTGATACTACATGAATCCCAGCAAACGGATTTTCTCCCTTCAGGTTGTGCAGTTTGTTTCTCCAAACGAAGTGCAGAAAACTCTGTGCCTGACAGATGCCTGGGAGCTGTTCTGGCATCCTCAGGGCTAGATGCAAAAGACGGCCTGAAGAGCACCTGCAGGATAATCTTCCAGTGGGCAGTGGCTGGTGGGCTGGGAAGGGCATTCCCCAGTTCAGAAACAGTACATGGGGGTCAGCCAGCACTGCAGCCACTGATGAGAGAGAAAGCAGGAGGGGAAAGCTTTTTGCTATGAATTTTTGTAAGCACATCGGGGAATTTCTGTCAGCAACCCATTTGTACTGTGTGGCATGTCATCTCTGCTGGCTCCGAATGCAAAACTTTCTCCACTGCTTGCAGTTATGTACACATGTAGAGACAAGACACCTTCATCAATGAAAAGATCTCTTAATCACCACAAAAAAAAATCTCAGGTTCAGGACTATTCAGATGTATTCCGATCTGCTTCTGTGACTTTCCAGAAAAAGGGTTTGGAAGGTATGATTTGCTTTCTTCCATCCTACCATGTTTCCATGCAAAAGAGAGTCCATATATGTTCATTAAATCTGGCTTCTGCAGTCTTTGGGCAGCTTTGCCAAAGAATTAGATTCAGGGCAGCAGAGCTACAGGTAGTAGAGGGTATAGGGTCCTCTGCATCCATTGTAGTCCCCTAAAAGCACATCTTTCCAGAGGGACGTATGCCTGTTCACCCTCTCTTTCACCTACTGAGAGAGCTCGAACAGTAAAATGCTCTCCACTGACTTTCCAGAGGGACTGAGGATGGAAAAGAAATAGATGCCTCTGGAAATTTAACCTTAATACTCAATGTTTTGTGGCCCCCAAGCAGTCCCTACATTTCTGTGATGCCATTTGTTGCAGGTTTTTTTCTATGTAAAACATTTTCAAATTCTCCTGCGGACGAGCAGAAGCCCAGTTTCTGTTCTGTTTCAGCCCCTCTGCCAGAGTTCATTCTCCAGGTCACTGTCATTCCTCGCTAATCTAATGAATTTTCCAAGCTGATTAATTCAGGCTTCTGGTAACAAGTGGTTGTGCTATGAGCGTGCTGGGATTCAACACTGGGCACTCGCCCCTTGCGCAGGAGCCTCAGCTGGCAGCAGCACGTAGCTGGAGGCTGAGGAGGTACTACAAGCAGAGACAAAATACTGCTGCTATCTGGCATTACAAAGCCAAATTCAGATAGTGTGTTGTCCCTCGGAGGCATAGAGATGAAAAAACTAAGATGTGAAGAACTTAAATATTTCATCACAGACTTTGTTCCATTTTGCTCTTCATTTACATTAGTAACACATACTTTTAAATTGAAAAAAAGAGTATTCCTTGGTTGTCTTCTTCTTGATGCTTGGGATGTCAAAAAGCACCTACTTTCACTTCGTACATCCCAGGAGCAATGAATAAGTATCACCTAAACAGGTCTCCACTGGGAATGACTGTGTCCACAGCCACAGGCTGGGATTCAAAGCCAGGCTTCTCTGTAAACAAAAAGGACTGCAGCCTACACCCTGAACGAGTACCTTTATGTGTTGAAGTAGCAGATGCTCTTTCATACACATCTGAATACTTCACCCAGTGCAGGATAGGGACACCACAAGCACATTTCTCAGCACTGCCACGGAGACCTCCAGCCCAGATGCAGCCAGGGCATTGCAAGGCACTTGGCAGGGCATCCTTAGGGGAAGAAGAGGGGTTGTGGGGCCAGAAAGGAAAGGACAGAAAAATCATAGTTAGTTAATCATGGCAACTGGAAAAGTAGCTGCTTTAAATGGGAAATTTTTTCTTTTACAGAGGAAGGTTGGGAAAGAATTAGAAATGGGGAAAAAAAAGTCAAGCTAATAATGAAGCAAGGAATAGCAATGGAATATAATAAAAGAGATTATGTCATAAAAAATTCAGTCTCTTATTTGGAATCAGTGCCTGACATAGCAGTTGTACCGTGTGTTTATACCACGTTTCTAAATGATCTTGGGACTCAAGTGGAAAATACTCCGTCCCCAGTCAGCTTTCCAAAGTGCTGTTGTATGATTGAAGCTTCAAAGGTTAACCTGCAGCAGTTAACTGAATGCTTCACCAGTACAAACTCCAACACCATTCTGATGAGAACAGAAAATATCAAACACCACTTTATATAGCAGAAGACCCTGGAGGAGGGCTCAGTAGCTTGGACTGGGGAGGACCATTCAAAAATTAGTTAATTATTTATGACCATTTTTAGTGCCTCACCGAAATTTCCCTGTAGTGTTTTCAGGGCTTCTGAGCTGTCCCCCACTGCAGCACCATGCCAAGAGCAGAGTTTGACACTTAAAATAACCTGCCTCAAGCAGGGGGTTGAAGACGGTGACCTCCAGAGGTCCCTTTCGGCATACATTATTTTGTGTTTCTAGGAGAAATCAATTTGCTCTCAGTAAAATCTAACACTGTGATTTTTGAAGGGATGTGAGAGTGAGGTTGCCAAATCCCAAAGAACTTAGAAGGTATTTTGGTTCCTAAATCCCATACACTCTTAACAATTCCCTGGCCATTTCTTAAAGGTCAATGTAATTTCTTCTTTAGCCCAAATGATCACAAACCTGTTCAAGCGGAAGTCAGAAACCCTGCTGCTCTGTGACCAGGAACCAACCTGAATGCTCTTATCAGTCTCTTTTAGTGCTATAAATGTGTTGCTAATTGCAAAAGTGATACAACTGAAAGTGCTAAAGGGTGATTATTCTGGCAGCAAAATGCCATGGTTCTTGATGAAGTCATCTGCAGGAGCTAATGCCTCAATTAATTTTTCTAATATCTGTTTAGAGTACAGCTGAAGGCTGAAGCCTTGCATTGGTGATCTCAAATACTGGCAGCACAAGGGACTTTCTCTTCTCACCCAGGGGCAGCACTTCTGTAACCACTGCAGGTAACCACCACTGGCTTCACAGGAGGATTATGGAGGGACATGGGCTACAGGACAGGAGTCACCGTCTTTGCTGATAGAAGAAGTTGGCTTCACATCTGAGGTGTAGCTGCCACTTCAGCAGGTACTGTGAACGGGAAGCCAAAGCTTGGGCTGTACAAGCCAGAAGGTGGAAGACTGAGCAGCTGAAGAGCGTAACGAGATGATCTCCCCACATACTGGAAACGGCATCGCACAGGCATTTTCTCCAATATAAGGAGGGTGATGTGGCTCTTCAAACAAACCCATCTCACTAGGATCAACTTGTGTGTTGCACACATGTGAAATCAGAGCAGGGGAACACTACTGGATTGCACCAGCTGGGCATTTGCTTAAAATGGAACGTTAAATGCAAATGGCCACTGACACAACAGAAAGGTCCAATAAAGTGATATAAACTCATGCTTTTTTCCCTTTTTCTGACACCAGTTTATTCAGGGGAAAGGTCTGCAGAAAAAGGCCAGTGACTGCCAGGCACCCTGTACAGCTGGCCAGAGATGCTCACAGAACTGGCTACAACATAGGTGGTGTTTCCCCAGCACCCAGAGCCTGGCAAGACAAATGTGGCTACCAGAATTGAATGGGAAGAGTGGAGTCACATGGTGCATTAGAGAGAAAAGATCTAAAGGCAAAATAAAATGCTTTTCCTATACTCATTTTATCCCTGAGAGGGTACAGTGCCCTGACAAGTCACCTCATGCAACTGTAGCATGCTCAGATGGTGCACAGTCCGGACAACAGTGCCAAATAATCCAGAACCAGGGAAGGAAAGGACCATTTTCAAAGTAATTTTTAATTACATCATATATATCTTTGAGTCTTCAGGTCACCCTGGGAAGATAGGTTACAAACCACAATTTCTTCCCGTTGCCACTTTCTTCACTTAACACTCACTGAGAGAAAAAATACCCTCAGTAAAGCAGCTCATGTAGTGCATGCTTGGGGCATGTACTCCACTGGAGAATGTCAGGATGTTCTCATGAAGGTTTCCTGGTCAGTATATGAGTAATTTTTTAGTGGTTTTTATTTTTAAGGCAGCATGGCTCCATGTTCAAGTAATAGTTGGTATCTCCTGTGACTAATCATTGCCTGTGACTGAAACACACAGAGCAGTTGTTAATGTGTGCTATGAAACAGGAAGTGCTATTTAAATTCACTCAGAAGCCAACTGTTACCAACGCCATCAGGTTCAAGGAAGTGTTTGAGTGTAGAGCTGACTGAAAATATGAGACTTTTTTTGAAGAATGTGACCATTTCCCCTGAACTTGTAGAAGCAAAATGTTCTTGTTGCAGAATAAAAGCACCATCTTAGGAATCAGAAAACACCAGTTCAGTTCTGCACTCCATCCAGGCTTGCTGTATGCTCTCTAGCAAGCCCTTTAACCTCTGTTTCCATTTTCATGAATGAAATCAAGCTAACTATCTTGTCTTTTCACCCTCTCTTTGTTATTTTTAATCTTTCTGATGTAGGAACTCTCTCAAAGTATATGATTTGTTTAGTGCAATAACAGTACTGGTGAGTCCTGATACACAGTGGGCACCTTCAATTCCAACTAACTTCAGTGTGTGCAAACCCAGAGCAGCTCTTTCAGGGACCTCAACCTCTGGACTCTCTGGTTGCCCACGGAGGTTGTAGATGTCCCATCCCTCAAAGAATTCAAGGTCAGGCTGGATGGGGCTTTGAGCAACCAGATCTAGTTGAAGATGTCCCTGCTTACTGCAGGGGGGTCTGACTAGATGACCTTTAAAGGTCCCTTCCAACCCAAACCATTCTATGATTCTATGACTTGCTCAGAGCCTGGCTGAGCTGGAGTCTTCTCACCCCACTAAGATGTTGCTGTTGCTCTTACCCAGTGAAGGAAAAACTGCATGATTACAACAATAGAAAAGGTAAAAAATTGTACGGGGTATTCTCCAGAGCTGAACAAACACTTAAAACATCTGCAAGAAAGCATCTGGTTTTAATGTTGAAAATGATCAACACAGTGCATTTCCCATGAAAAGCCTTCATATTCTGCAAGAGAGATTACAAGCCCAAAAGTTCAGTGCTTAGAGTTTGCCTGAATACTCTATAAACACACATGTAACCTAACATCCATGCCTTTTTAAGAGCACCGCATAAGAATTTCTAGGGTGAGCTCCCAATTTCCATAATACTAAATCACTTCTTCCACTGAGATTTTCAGGACTGAAAGCTGCCTATCACTTGTTAAAGGGTCCCTGCATCCTTCAGAAACACTGTCAGCAGAAAGGCCATAAACTGATAGATTAATCCATCTGAACATAATCACAATTGGCATAAACCTTTCTTCAGCCTGTTACTATGCAAGCCAGAGCCCAACCTTTCCACATGCTCCAGGGCATTTAGTTGACTCTGGTTTCATGTTTGCACGCTGTCCCAGCAGCGTCCCAGACCAGGGCCAAACCTCCCCCAGGTTCACGGATGGGTTTTTGGGGCCAGAAGCAGATGTGCTGAATTACTGTGAGAGCCTGATCTTGAGAGGTTTCCAGGGAGGCTGGAAGCAGAAAGCAATGAAAATCTAGTGAGAGTTTCTGCCTACTTTAGAGTTTCACCCTCATGTTTGAAACGTGAATGAGGTAAAATCTTTTGGGAAAAAAAGAAAAAATAAAACGCATAACACTTTCTCTCCTTTCCTTTGAAAGAGTCCTGTAGTTTTCCTCATTTCAAAACCACCTTTTGTTCCATTTTCTCACAGAGACACTTCCCCTCCTGGCTCTCCTGAGCCCTTTCCATAGACTGTCTGAGCCCACCACTCCCTCCTCCCTCTTTGCCCCTTTCAATCTGGTTAAATTTGCTTTTTCCCCACGTGGCACAGATAATTTCAGAACAGCCAGCCCTTCCTCACCTTTTCATATTATCACTCTCTAGTTATTTTCAAAACTCAATTAAAACCCAAAGTTTTTGCCATGGTTTTAACTATTCCATTTTCCCCATTTTTATGTGTTTTTTTCCCCCTGCTGTTAAGTGCTTTGAAGTGCTATTAGTATGACAAACATCAGACACACAACTGAGCTATGTTGTGCAATAATGTCCAGCCTGAGACTCACCCATGTGTTAAGAATAATCCTCGATAGATTGATCTGGGGGCTCCAGCCCCCACGGCTGGCAGCCTACAGCCCATTTTCCCTTTTCCTGACTTTTTTTTCTTCTCCATGAACTGATCTCAGTTACGAATCTAGGGACTGGCTCCACTTAATCCACAGTCTTGTCTGTCCATTTGGACTGGACTTCAAGACACTTGCATTTTCCCCTAAGGGTTATCTTCCTTTTTTTGAAGGTAGCCACCTTTAAGATCAACTGATATCACTCACTATGTATTACTGAGTTATTTCATATCCCGCCAATCAGAACCTTATCTGCTTAAAACTGAAAACAAATACCACAAAGGTATAACTAAAACATGAGAGGAATGCACCCAGAAGGAGCACAGCTCATGAAAATAGAACAGGAGGGACAAACCAACAAATGCTGAAAAAAGAAGAGACCATAGGACTACAGAGAAGAAAAGAAACCCTAGACCACATTTTCTGATATTATAAGGTTATGAGTGAATTAATTATGCACAACTTTCTGGAATGAGCGATGGGACAGGCTGAAAAAGACTTTGCTGTGGTCTCACTGGCACAACCACTAGAATTTCAGCAGATGAATAAAAATATGGAAGGTGGGGAGTGGTGTGTCATAGAAAATGAAGAAAAGTATCTGACCACTTCCTATTTTTATTCAATGTAGACAAGATACATCATACAGACATCCCCTGGGACACCAATACACCCTACTGAACCCGCTGGGGTTACACCACAAGCCAGCTCAGCCTTCATTTCACCCAATGGAAGGATGAGGCTGACCAAAGCTCTCCAACCCAGCTGTGTCCTCACCAGTAACAGAATGTGCAGACATGCAGCATGAGTCATTTACAAGGCTGATGTAATAGCCTGGAGAGATTCCCATGCCTTTCCTGAGAGAGACCTAAGAATACCTGTGGTAGTGAGAACTTCCATGGGATCCTTCCTGAGTTGTTCTTGGAGGGACAAAAAAGGTTTGAACTATTAGGGCTAAAATTATTCGTGCATGCAACACGTTCAGGGACTTCTGGGCTTTGTATATGGGCACAGCATCAAACCATGAGCAGGCAGGTTAACTGCTAACTTGCTAATTGGGATGAGGGACAGGAGGAGGGTACAGGCAGCTGCATGTGCTATTATTCAGTGTCTGCACTGCTCCAGCACCTACTGAAAGTGAGGAGATGGCATACCAGGCCAGACGTGGCTGAGGTGCTCTCATGTTCTCATGAGTTTTGTTTCTGTAGGAGCACCTGTTGTGGCTGGTGCTGTGCACATGCAGATCCATGGAGGCAGTCCATCCAGAGGGGTTCACCACCCAAAGAGAAGAGGGGAGAAAAGACAAGGGTAGAAGGAGGTAGATGGAAGACTATAAAGAACTGACAAGGTGATGCATTAATTAACATGACAACAAGCATTTTCATCACAGAAACTGCTTAAGTACTGTCAGGTTTTTTTTGTGGAGAACAAGCCAACAAGAACTCGAGCAGACTTTAGAGAACAATTGTTTGCAACAGGCACATAATTTTTGGAGAAACACACACCATCATTCCCTGGAGGACCAGGCAACACCTGGGCGTTACTTTTGGATTTTGGATTAAAAATTTCATGTTGAAACATGAACAGGCTTGAGAGGTGGGCCCATGCAAACCTTCTGAAGTTCAGCAAGGCCAAGTGCAAGGTCCTGCCCATGGGTCGGGGCAATCTCAAGCACAAATACAGGCTGGGCGAGGAGTGGATTGAGAGCAGCCCCAAGGAGAAGAACTTGGGGGTGTTAGTGGATGGAAAACTGACTATGAGCCAGGAACGTGTACTCACAGCCCAGAAAGCCAACCGTGTCCTGGGCTGCATCAAGAGAAGTGTGGCCAGCAGGGCGAGGGAGGGGATTCTCCCCCTCTACTCCGCTCTCAGGAGACACTCCCTGCAGTGCTGTGTCCAGCTCTGGGGCCACCAGTGTAAGAAGGACATGGACCTGCTCGAGCAGGTCCAGAGGAGGCCACAAAGACGATCAGGGGACTGGAGCACCTCCCCTGTGAGGACAGGCTGAGAGAGTTGGGGGTGTTCAGCCTGGAGAACAGAAGGCTCTAGGGAGACCTTAGAGCAGCCTCCCAGGACTGAAAGGAGGCTCCAGGAAGGCTGGGGAGGGACTTTTGATCAGGGAGTGTAGGGATAGAAAAAGGGGTAATGGTTTTAAACTGAAAGAGGGTAGATTTATATTAGATGTAAGGAAAAAATTGTTTACTGTGAGGGTGGTGAGACACTGGCACAGGTTGCCCAGAGAAGCTGTGGCTGCCCCCTCCCTGGCAGTGTTCAAGGCCAGGTTGGACGGGGCTTTGGGCAACCTGGGCTAGTGGAAGGTGTCCCTGCCCATGGCAGGGGGGTTGGGACTGGATGATCTTTAAGGCAAACCATTCTGTGAAAGAGTTCAACCCTGAGAAAAAAAGTTGCAAATGCCTCTCTCAGCTCTTACATTAAAAGCCCTTGGTGAAGAATGGGGAAAAATACATGATGTTTGTGATTGAACTGAAATGGGCCAAGTCCCACTCCTCCTGCAGTGCACTCACACACCCCTGTTGCAGCATGCTGCATGGAGGGTGTCAGGCTGTCCCTCTGCTCAGTGGTAGGTACAGTGACAATAAATACCATGAGATGAGGTGGTTTATAACAAACCTTACAAAGCCCACAAACTGCTGTAGTTACTGTACAGACCGCTGTTAGTGTGACTATGTAATTTAAGCCTCAAACTTATCCTTAGCCAGAGAATTCAATTAAATTAAAAACAAAACCCAAACCAAACCAAACACACATAAACAAGTAAAACTCTGCCAAAATTAAAACTTGCAAACAAAAGTTATCAAACATTCAAGACAAATTCAAGCACACGGTGAGCAGATAGTGTGAAGTCTAGGTGCTTTATGAAGTCAGGGAAATGCGAAGGTATAGTGGGGCTGTGGGAATGTTTTACCTAGGGCGTTTCATCTGATCACATTTCATCCCCACTCGCCGACTGCTTGCGCTGTGCCAGCTGGCAGCTGAATCGCAGCAGCCCTGCAGTCCCGCCGCGGCTCCTCCCCAAAAGCCCACACCGCTGCCAGGCAGACTCAGCCTCGCTTACCCAGCCAAAAGCTACAGGCAGTGAGGCAGAGCCTCCATGGGGCCTGCGGAGCCAGGGAGCAGAGGGGGAGTGGACAGTGTGGCAGGGATATGGCCCCTTGACTGCAGACCAGGACCAGGGCAGGGGGTATGTCACGGGAGATGCCTGCTAGCAGGCTGTCTGCTCCCGTCACCAGTGACATGGAGACAATGTGTCCTTCGCTGTACATAGCAGCTAGTTAAGTGATTTTCACACCAGTGAGACACCCTGAGCAAGGGCAGACCTCAGGAGAAATCCAGTGGGAAAGCCACAGAGAAAGCCCAGGGAGCAACGCCTCTACTCAGGAGGAACAAAGAGTTACTGGCAGATTAGTATCTCATGGGTCTTTTACTTAAAGAGCTAGAAAACTTGGGAGCATCCAAGTGAAACTGGGCTGGGAATAGGTTGCCCCACTTAGGAAGGTGGGTTGAGTCTTTGCACCAGGTAGTTTATAGTAAAGCATTCAGAAAGGTAGCTGCAAGGATTACATGGTGCTCAGGTTGCTGTAGACTTTTTTTTGGTCTGCCGGTGAAGTTTCTTAGTGCCTTTCACTACATTAAAAACAAGAAGCCTAAGAAACAAATGCCCTGCCCAAATGGGCCATATATACCTCACATCACACCCTTCACAGAAACACAGGAATTAGTATTTTCCTTTTCAAACATCCATGAAGGGCTACCAAACAATCAGACCCCTCCTCCATCAATGACCGCCAAGCTAGGCAGACCCTTCTGACTGCTCATTTCCCAGTACCGAGACCAACATTTGGTGTCTGAATTGCTTCCAAGAAGTCATCAAGAGTTTCAGAACCGGCCACTTCTCTTGAGGCTATTTCAAGGGAATCCCAGAAGGTTCAGAAATTGAGACTATATTATGAAGTGACAGTTGCATGAATGAACCACTGCAGGAAGCACCTTCAAAACTAGAGGCAGTGAGTTCATGCCTAGGCACAGACGAAGCTTCAAGTGCTCTAAAATGCCCTTTGGGTACTTTTCCCGCAGGTCAGTAGGCCTCAGCCTTGAGAATTGCTATGAAATAGTAAGTAGCTCCCACCCAGTAAATGTGAATGAGCAGACGGTACCCCGACAGGCGAGCAACAAGGTTGTTTGAGATGCCTCCTAATTTGGCAGGTTTCCAGGTATGAAATCCAGGAGTGCAGTTCTCTTCCCTGCCACACTTTAGTCAGCAGCATAATTCTCTGCCATCTCAGCACCAGCAGGCTCTTTCTTGGGAGCCTAAGAAATAGTTAAATATCTGTAAGAGAGGGATGCTGTTGGCAAGGGGCTGACACCTGCCCTTCAATATGCATGCCCTGCTCCTGCTGTCAAGGTAGATCAATGTTTAATGCAATGGCCTTGACAGAGTGCGTTAATAAAGATGCAGAGAGCAAACAACAAAAACATCTGAAATAGCAAGGCCACGTCACATAGCTTGCTCTTCAGGGATCTGAGCTATTTTGCAGTGGATTTATAGCATGCATTTAAAAAAATGTATGAATAAGGGCCCCATCCTGGATCTCTATCTCAGGTAATGTTCTTCATCTCCAACCACGTCTCAGGGTAGTGTGGAGAGCAGGACACACATGGCTGCCTGTTTGCCCTGACCACTGGTGAATGAGGGAAAGGGGAGCAGCAGTATGGGACCCTGGTGTCCCTGCACTGCATGAGGGAAAGGGAAGGAGCAGTGTGGGATCCTGGTGTCCCTGCACTCCGCTGCTGGCACTGGCAGTGCTTGGCTGCATGTGGAGGACACTACCTGGCCCATGTGGGACAGGTGGGACTGACCTGATTTATATCACATATCTCTGTCTTTTCAACAGGTTACCTTCTAGAAAAAGTTGCCATTCACAATTTGCCTTTCTGTTAGAATATTTTTGAATGTAGAAGGAAAAAATTATAAGGCAAAAGACTGAGTGGTAGTTTATGCATGTATAAATCTTGTTAAAATAGATACATGCTGAATGTCCAAAGCAGTGGGAGGTTTTGACCCTTTAAACCAGTTAACGGGATTCATGCTCAGAAATTCAGCTTGGTTTTCTGAAAACCTGCTCAAATAGTGCTTACTAAAAAGCCTGATTTGGGACAGTAAAAATGTGTATGCAGAACACAAACTAGGCAGCTCTGGGCTGAGCTGCACACAGACATGAATTGATGGAGCAATGTGTAGCTGGCCTGAGCAACAGCAGGGACCAGGCAGCACCAGGGATGACCGCATTCTCATGGTCTTTTGCTCAATCAGGATGCGGCTCTGACCCCATAAATAACAAGATCTGGACTATACATCTCCTACATCTCTCTTCTCATTAATTTCTTCTCTCTGCCTCAACCTCTCTCCTATGTACTCTGAAAGCCACACGTACCTCTCAAAACACAGCCCTGCCTCAGATTCACATCTCTACTTTAAAAAGCACCTCTTCCATGAATCCTCATTGTTAATCTCCCCAACAATAAGTTTTGCACTAAATCCTTGAATTGAATTACCTGACTGTTGTCCAGGCCAGACAAGCCTATAGGCCTATTAGCTTATCAACACAAGCAACACAGCTAATTCTTCGCCTTGCAGGCACCATGCACTTTAAGGAGTTTATTAATATCGATAAATAGTAAGATTTTATTCTCTGTATTAAGAATAAACAAACCTCCAAAGATTTTTTCAGTTTAGGGATTTATCCAGACATCTGGATGCTCATTCGCAGCTTCTCCAGATTTTCTTGGCTGATATATTGTGCTGGAAATCATGAGATTTCCAATGGATTTTTGGTTTTTATCCAACTGGAAATACTGCAAGAGGAGTTTTTCCTCCCAGCCTTCCAGGATTTCTCATTTATGTGCTGTCTGGAATCAGCATATAAAGAGGGGCATAAAAAGAAAGCATTGATTAAGAAAAGCTGAGGAAATATTTGTACTTCAAAGGTATCTTTTCAGCTTCGGGTGATGGTTCTAATTAGTTTCTAGAAGTGAAGCCGATGAAGCCTTACTTTGTGTGACTGTTTAGATGACCATTCATAGAAGACTGGGACACTGGGGAGCCAAGATGTAGGCCTATGCCAAGATCGTGTTTATGATCAGTTAATGTGTCTGATGGGTATCTGAATTACCCAGTTTTGTATTAGAGATGGATTATTATCTTGGTTTCCGAGCCCCTCTATTCTCCAGCCTCCAGGTCTCTTTTAAGGATGCCTGCTGAGACTGCTTTTGCCACCAATTTCGCAACATCAGAGGAAGGTGAAGACTGCTCTGAGTTCAGTGGTGTTCTTTCCCATGACATCCTCCAGTAAAAGGGTGGAGGGAAGTGGATCAATGGAAAGGGAGGAAACTGTGGTGATGGGAGGGCAAGGCAGAGATCAGAAACACTCATGTGACAAATAAGGGGATAGGAAAAGGAGGAGGAGATTGAGGAGATTTGGTCTGAGATAATGGAAAAATCCTCAAACACACGGCCTCCCTCCTCCTTTCTCCAAAATCAGCCTAAATCTGGAAAGATACAGCAAAAGATAGATGACAAAATCCAAACAGGGGATGGTACGGAAAAAAAATTAGGGAGAAACTGTAAGAGCAAGGGAAACATCATGCCAAAGTGGAAAAAAACCCAGGCCATTTGGTGTAGAGGCAGCCTACACTGTTGGCTTGGTAGCACCCCAAAGTACCTGGTTACCATGATCAGCTTTAGCACAGCCACAGAGATTCAACTGCAGAACCCTGCTGGAAGTTGTTCCTCTGTGCACCAGTTCAACTTCCAGGAAATCTGCTCTTAGTGAATTTATTAAAAACAGGATTCCAGGAAAACAGATGTCATGCACTTGGAAGAATGTTGCATTATATTTAATTTCATCAGTATGTGATGAGCCAACAGCAAGTTTCAACTGATGTGGGCTCTGAAAGCCATCCATGCACTTCTCAGCAATTTAGGACACAAAGCATCGAGCACACATTCAAGGTCACCAACAGGTGACACTGCAGAAAAAAGCAGGTTAGATATCCTGCTGTGGCCTGACATGTCTCTTGTGGCACATGCTTCCAATGGCTGTTCATTCAGAGCAGGTCAGGGAATGTTGTGTTTGTTGACCAGAGTAACTGAATGCAGTGACTGTCAGAATCATCCAGGGAAAACAGGGATACTTGTCTGTGAAGGGACGGATTTTCCTTGTGGAGCACAGGGAGTGGAAGGTCAGCAGAACTTTTGTAAGTGCTGGTGGCTGTTGTGAAGTCTGTTCTATACCAAAAAGCAATAGTTGTTAAATGCTATTTCCTATAAAACATAAAAACTCTCTGAAACTTTAGCTGAGAATCATTCACAATATGTTTAAGACTTCCAAAGCCATCAGAGCAAACCAGAATTCATTAAGAGAGAAAATAAGATTGCAATTAATTAACTTATTGAAACTATGAATCAAGGACTACACAAGAAAGGCTATGCATCACTTTGCAAGTTATTCAGTTAATCAAATAACCGGGCAGAAATATTTGCAGTAATAATTGCACTAGAATGTGCTGATCACAATGTTTAATAAATCCAAATTGTTAATTCTACAAACTCTGTTTCAAGTCCGAGACATATGTACAAGAAGTTCCACTGGTATAAAGGGAGGTTTGGGGACGTGACCTTAGTGATTAAAACAAAACCTTTCTCTAGATCACTCTGACACACGGTCAGAGGAACAGCTGGAAACTCATCCATGTTATGCCCCTCCCTATCTTCTGTTAAAGGTTCACGACAAGGGGATTGTTGTGACAGCTCCTAAGGACATCTTACAACCCAACAAGAAGACCCTGGGACTACAGTAGCCAACAGCCAACCCTTACAATCCCTGGATATAATTAACCTTGTTAGCACATCCCCATGAAAAGCAGTTTCCACAGGCACCATCCAAACCTCACAGAGCACCCTCAGCTCAGGAACTTGACCTGGCCCCACTTGAGCTGGGCTTTGGGGGACAACTGCACCAGCAGCCCTGGAGGTATTTTGGCTGCCTGGTCCAAGCCCTCTCCTGCCGTGTGTGTCAGCTGCCTTTTCCTTGGCACTCTCATCCCAACCCTAATCCAACTCCTGGGCTGAGATTTATGGGACGTGAAGGCAGAAGCCATCTGGCCAAGGAGCAGCCCTCGCTGCACTTTGGCAGCCTCCTCCCAGCCCACTCTCCTGCACATACTGGCTTTTGTTTCCTTGGATCCCAAACCCAGTGGAAGCTCTCATGATTTTCATGTGTTCAGGATCTGAATGTTTTATGAAGCCATTACAGACACATCTCACTCCAGACACATGGAAATACATGATCCAGACTTATTCTAGTTTTCTGGCCAAATGAAGGTTCTTCTACTCTGCCTAAGACACCTTAATTTTATTTTGACTCTGCTATTTATCTAGTTTTATGTCTCTGCTACTTCTGCTTTTCACTGATTTGGGACTTTCTGACTTTGTGGATAAAAGCAGCAGAACAACAGTCACACTGACTCATGAGGTGTCTCAAAGTGCTTCAAATCAGAATAATTTAATTCAGCCATTTGATACGAATGTAAGGTTATTAATATGCCAAGTACAGTGCTCCATTGCATCAACTTTTTCCCGAGTTGCAGACATACTTTACAAGCAATAGACCTGTAAGGTTTTGTTTGGCGACACCAAGATGTAGTTTTTGCCCTTTTGTCTTTCCTGCTCTTTTTTTCCCATAGATCTATTTGCTAAAATAAATTGAAATTGGGTAAAAGAATATAAGGCACAATTTATACTAGATATATCTGCAATTACTAACTCTGAATTAAACATATCCCTTCATGAATAATGAAGCAGAAATAGGCCAGAGGAAAAATGAGATAAGATCTTCAATCCATGTATTTTTAATTGCTTCATTATCTAAAATTTGGTATGAATAGCAGTGGATACAGTTTGCTGTTAATGCACAAAAAGAAATGAGAATTTTCAACCAAATCACAAAAGGCTATCAAAAATTAATTTTGTGTGCTGTGATCATTGAAAATGTAAGTGATTTTGTGGCAGAGTGACATAAAAAATACCATTTATATGCTAATAATGAACAAGTCATATTTTTTCATTTTGATGCAAAATAAATTTTATTTTCATTTTAATGAACTGTAATGAATTATAAGCTGTTTCTTTTTATCTTTGGGTAAAAGCTGGGGGAAAGATAATGGAAGGTTGACAAAAGACTGTCCCTGAATGAAAATAAGATGGAGCAGAGCATGACCCTTGTTTTGACCCATTGCTGACTTGGCAGTCCATGGTCAAAGGCTGCCTTTTAGACCCGAGGTGTGCACTGCAGTAGATGAGCTCCACGAACAAACCCCATCACAGGTCAAAAAAGAGAAAATCATCCACACTAGGTGGAGGAACCCAACCTTTATTTCATACAAGCCCGAGCATCCTCAGAAGGGGGTCTGCCATGTACTTATACACATAGATGAGGCAGCTTTAAGCTTAGGGATAACTTCTGTAACTGGGGATAAAAGCATCAAGCGTCACAAGGTACACTAGATATATTTGCAGTCCCTAACTCTGAATTAAACATGTTCCTTCATGAATAATGGAACCGAAAAAGGCCAGAGGTACTAAGGAAACTGATCCAAAGCCTATTAAAGCCAATGAAATGTCTCACATTGATGCATACCATATTAATAAATAATTATGGGATGGGGCTTTTTTGTGGTAATTCCTAGAAGCACTAGGCACAGTCAGGATCTTTATCACTTCAGTTTCTGCACACAATGGGAGAGACAGTCCTGCATTACAATGTAAGGATAAGGCAAGGGATAGCAAGTTGGATAAGAGCGGTGCAGGGAACCCAAACAAGTCATGAGATTACTGCACTCAGCAATTACGTGCACCAGCCACAACATAGCAGCTGCTCTGACACTTCTGAAACAGTCGAGCATGTACCAACACCAGCTGAAATCAATAGATATTGCAAACATTAAACACCCAGGAAAACGCAGCTTAGCTTTTTAAAGTGAGCCAACTATAATGAAAAGCCAATTTGAAACTGCTTGTCTTTTATTTACTGCTCCTTATTCACACTGAGGACTTCCCTTGGGGTATCTGTGCCTGCCTCGATTTAAAGACAACTTCTTTGCACCTCCCTCTCATACAGATTGCCCACACATAATCAAATTCTTTAACTTCCTTCTGGGGGTCTTCTGTGTATTATTTAAAACAACCTGTTGCAAACAGCACTGCCATGATGTTTAGGTCGCTGTGTGCAGCACTGCTTCAGTTATAAATTTATCAGGTACAGCTGCACCAGGCTGCAGGTTCACAAGCATCTGCAGAGGACACAGGTATCCAGCAGGGTTTTCAAATCACCTACTCTAGAGACCATGGTGCTTCTAGATTCCAATTTGCATTTTTATGCATGATAATACCTTTAAGAAGCTCATTCTAAATAACTCCTCAAAAAGAGTCCTTCCACTTGTTATTTGGACTGGAGTAATAGTGGAACAAATTAATGTTTATTTATTAAGCTTTGCCATGAGAAATACCAAGCCCAGACCAAATCTTGGCAAAAGAACACATAGCAGTGGACATCAGTTACAATACAGGAAATTTTGATTAGATATTAGGAAAAATGTTTCATCCTGAAGGTACTCAACCATTGGAACAGAGATGCAGAGAGGGTGTGGGATCACTGTCGTGGAACATATTCCAACCTGGGCTGGACAAGCACCCTTCTGTAACTGGACTTCCCTTGAGCTCTGAATTGGGCTGGAGACCTCTAGAGATCTTTTCCAACATAAATTGTATGTCTTAAATGTTTACAGCCACTGTAATGTCACAAAAATGAAGGATAGGTCTTACTGTTTAGAATTAATTTCTCAGACTCCTCTATGCCTTTCATGCAAATGCTGTATCAGAGGCTGAAGCCCTGAGACCTCCTCTCAAGAGAACCTCCTTTCACAGTGCCACAGCCTGCACCGACTGCAATTCCCAACAGGAACTGCACTGTGATCTCCTGTGGACGGTGCAGACATCTCACCCTTGGGGACACTGGCAGAGCTGGGTGAGATCACCGGCACCCCAGCAAGGAGGAATCACCTTCGACAGCTCACCCACAGCTCTCTGCTGGGCTCATCCTCACAGAGTCCTTGGGATTTCAGCCCTCCTCAAAGCATGACATACATCTACTCTGTTCAATTGTGCAAATATTTACTTGCAGTTTTTTTGTTGTTGTTGGTTTGTTGGGGTTTTTCTTCCCCAGCAGTTCTACCTTTGCTACTCCTCTATGAATCACAACTTAACGGGGAAAAAAAATGCAGTAAGTAGCATTTTACCTGTGGCTTGTGCATATCACCCTTGGTCAGCTGCTAAGAAAGGCAGGTGGTGATCAACAACACTGCAACTCTGGCTCATATGTCTCACTGAGATAATCTTACCCAGGTTATTTTTAAAAGTATGGAACACATGAAGAAATACATTACTGAAACCAATGTCCACACTAAAAAATAAATTAAATCAGAGTTATTTGACAGCCCAAGTCAGACTACTTTGGTGGGTGATTGTCCAGGTTGAGTCTGGTCTTCATTTCTGCAAGGGATTTCACTTCAGGGGGGAATATTAGATTGGAAAAGGACATAGCAATATCTTTTCTAGCACTACCAGTCATGCAGCTGCATCACATTTTTATCCTGACAATTGAATTGATTTCAAATTAAGAAAACCATTTCATAGTAAATATTTCCTGATTCTTCACTGAAATTTTGGTGTTCTGGATCCCCCACAGAGTTGTTAAAAAGAAATTCAAAAGGGAAGGAGGGTGGTGAAAAATGGGGCAGAACTATTAAAATTTTGCTCTAAAATTAAAGTGACACTAAACGTTTTTAACTTAAAGATCTACCCTGTGACTTTTTGGATGAAAGGGAAATGTGCAAACTGCAGCTAACAACTTCTGGTATTAAAATTTGTTTAGAGAATTGTGGAGGGTAGCATAGTGTAGAAAAATATGACAGGCGACAGAACTGAACTTCTAAAAGAAACCAGATAACTGATAATTATTTAAAAGAAAGAAGCTGTGTTAACAAGGCATTAATCCATTGAATGGACATGTAAAGCAGAAGTCGATAAAATAAAGAAAGAGCTATATAGTATTTACATGTAATAGCTATTTCATTCAGAAAGCAACTTTTAATCCTGAGATTTGAGAGGAATTTATTACTAGGTACAATCAGTGATGAACCTGCCCACCAAAACCACAGAAATAATGCAGTAGCAGTTGTGTCCTGGAGGAAGACTCAGGAGCTGGACTGGAAGAAATGCCCTCTGATGAATGTAACCTCTCTTTTGTGGCAAAAGAAATGCATGTGAGAAAGCTCATTTTGTTAGCATATTGACTGCAAATCAAATGATCAAAAAGGCTTTTACAGAAGCAGATGTTGGCCAATACTCATCCAGTGCTAACGGCAAACACATCCACAGCACCAGCTCTCACCTTTGAGAACTGTGTGTGCATGTCTTGGGGTTCTGTCCTCTCCTTGTAGCAGTTTGATGCTCCTAGATTGGATATCATACAGAAAGATACGCTGAAGTTCAACTACAACATATTAAGGTTGGAGAAAGAGAAAGTCTTGACCAACAGCATAAAATCACTCAGAACAAAGGAACTAATTATCTTCAAATAGGCTGGTGGAGGAGCTTGGCAGATGAACACACATGTTTGCAAACCTAGGCTGATTCCAGTCAAGTTCAGCAAAAATCAGGTGCGGAAATCCGTGAAGTAAACAGGATTAAGACTTTTTACAGAAGGAGACAACTCAATAGCCTGAGGCTTTCATAGCATGTCCTTGTGAGCTCATCCCAAACCAGAGAAGACTGACAAGGACAGGGCCTGAATCCTTGTTTTAGCTAGGTACAAAATACCACGTATTTCCAGTAGCTGTCTATTCCCCAGCACTGTTTACGCCTTCAGAGATTATTATCAAACTTACAAATTATTTATGTTTTCCTTTATTTTAGTGTCTGCTTTGATTTTTTTCCTTGAGCTAAATGTTCACATTTCCAGTTGCTGCAGAAAGGAATATTTTAAGACCTCATTTGCAGACTTGATTTTGGTTTTCTCCTTCTCATCTCTGGGATGTATACAATACTTGCACAACATTTGACAAGATCTCCAGCACAAAGCTCTATTGTAAATCCTATTGGTTTAGCCTAATTATTTCAATTGTTATTGTGAATTTATTTGAAAATTAATAAAAAAAGAAAATTACAAGAAAAAAAGAATTGGACAAAAGACTATCTAAATGAAACTTGAAGAGGAATGAACTATGTTTTCACTCTTGGAAATGTGCATAAAAAGGCTACGTAAGCAGTAACAGAAAAATAACAGATGTCTACAAGAAAAAAAGCAAAACTGAAGAAAATACAGGAATGTGAATAAACACAGTTTGACTCAACCAATTAGAAACATTTGTTTGGTCCAACAATGAAGCTTTGACAAGTGTTAAAATTTCAAGACAGTTTAGTTACTGTCTTGACATAGTTACTGAGAATTGCCCAGATTTTTAAGGATTTGTCCTAATCACATAAAATTGTACCATCATTTTCTTTGGCTGCTACTATGCTCAATAGGAAATCTAGCCAACAAGAGACATGTAAGTCTTAATCATGCTTGAATAAGGAAGACTTACAATTCACTTCTCAATAAGACATAATGAGTCAGAAGGTGACTTGCTTGTTCACATTGTTCAGGGAAATTATAGATTTTCTATAAAGTCTCCATAAATTTTTTTCAAAAATAATTCTGTCATTGTATTTTCCATCTTTACATTTTTCCACTTTTTTATCACTGTATTAAGGTTTGTATACTTTGAGAAACAGAACCAGGGAAAGAGGCAAATATTTACCTGCTTGACACACTTTTGTCTATTGGCATTTTCAAGTACTAACTGTGACCAAGTCTTCTGGGCTACACTGGTCCCCCTCCCTGACCCAGTGGCACCAACAGAGGAATTGAAGGAAGCTTTTCTAAACAAAACCTGATTTTATATTAAGGAGAGGCTGTTTGCATCTCAGTTCTCTAAGTCAGACAGGCAGGAGCTGACCTTTTTAGCTGTAAGCCTCAGGAGCAAGCAGGACTTCCAGGATCACAGGCTACAGCTGGTATTATACTTATGCAAACACTGCACAGTTTGAAGAAGGGATTGAAATGTTCCAGGTTAGCCATATCTTGGCATCAGTGGTCCTTATGGAGGTTGAATTCAGTAGAGCCCACCTTAGGATATGGAAGTGAAAAATAGTTTGCATAAAGCCTAATCCTTTCTTGATTACCATTAAATATATCCTCCTCACTAAGAACCACCTGCTCATCTATCAAAGGCTTGCAATGGTCATTTATCACATCCTGTGCACACATGGATCAAAGCCAAGAAATTGATCAGAAGCAAGAATGGCAGGAGGGAAGAACACCCTCCCACCCTCCTGCTCATCCATGCCAAAATTAACCAACAACCCTGAAAAGTCTCCAGCTTCCAGTCATTCGGCACTGATTGTTGGTCCAATAATCACCCAGGCTCCATAACCCCATGCATAAAAAGAATCAAAGGGATATTTTACTGAACATAATTTTTTTCCTTTAAGACAAGTCTTGATCTGCAACAGTGTGCAGAAAAGTATTGTGTGATAGATATGATAGGAAGTATGACAAAAATGACAGTGCCAAAAATGGGCACTAGTATGCTGGCCCCAAATCATGCTCTGCCAGCATACCTCCATGATTAGGTGGCCTCAAGCATAGATGGGTTCTTACAGCCATTCAGTCAACAACAAGTGTTGCCTTGGATGATATGGGCATCTTAATTCATCAGCAACTAGGCTGAGATCTTGACTTGCTCTCTCTGCTCAGCATATGACAAATGACATATGATGGATTTGACTTTGTGTCCACAAGGAGGGCCTAAAACTGTACCTCCTCCAGACATGCTTTGTATTTGCTGGGTATTACCCTCCTTGTTTTCATTAAGTGCTAGGCACAGCAGCTGCACTATCTACACCACCACAGAAGATCACTTTTCTCTTACATGAAAAGTTTGGTTCATAAAGAGCAATACAAAGCTGAATAACAAAAATTCCAAAATAATGACTCCTTCCCCAACTCCATGAAATCAGTTAAGGAAGAACATAAACATTGAAAGATGTTGGTGCAAAAGGCCAGAATGAATTTTACATCATTTGAGTCTGCTCGCTTTTGGAGAGCACTGTCTGCAGATTTATGAAGCACCAGGTAGCACTAAGAATGTCTAGGCAGTTTGGCAACAGCCTCTTAGATCGTTATAAAAGAAAATGGAAATTGAAGCTGAAGAAGATGCCATAAAGTAATTGGGTTATTAACTGCTTCCATTCTGAATGACATGCAGATGCATCCAGAAAACGCTCTTTTCTATCAGTTTTTGGACACACTACACCAGATACTTCCAACACATTTCACTAAATGCCCTACTTAGAAGAAAGGTGCTTTATTCTCCCCATTAAGGAGAGGGTAGGAGCTATCTGACAAATTGAGGTCCTTTTCAAACACTTGCTGAAGACTCTAGGTCTCATTTAGAAAAAAAGGAGAAATGACATCTTTGACAAATTTCAAGCTTAGTAACAGGATTTTGCCTCCCTAAATCTCCTGGTTTCTTTCAGATTTTACAATACACTTAATTTTGGCATGTGGTCACAAGGAGACCACTACCGGGTATGACCACTTAGAAACTGCTGCTTTTCAAGTGACTGCAGTAGGAAAACAAAACTGTTGTGTGCACCTCAGGGCTGGTGTGTCCATGTGCACTTGCAGGGTTAGTTTTCAGTGTTGCGTCTTTGAAGCAGACTTTATACAGAACTAAGAAAATCATAGCCAAAAAATCAAATCAAACCTGTGTCAAGGAACTCTGCTGCCTCACTTCTCACTTTTCTTTTTTTTCTGCTTTTAAGGGATGGTAAGGAGGGAAGGGATAAATACAGGCAGCCAGTAGACAACAGTGGAAATAAGGCTGGAGATTAAAGATGCATAGTTGTCTAAGTGGTGGATTTTATTCTGGACTTCAAATGAATTTTGCTCCACACTCACCAAGACCCCCAATATGTGGTATCTCTCACTTTCTTCACTTCTTACACTGCTGGTCTCCCTGGAAAAGACTGTAGCTTATTACACGGTTACAATTAGCTGTTAAGTAATAGCTCAGGCTTTGACCAGACACCAGTCTCATTCAGTGAGAACAGACAGAAGGGAGAGAGATGGCTAGAAAGGGATTTATTTCTTCCCCCCCCCCCCCGCCCCTTCCATGCAAAGTTACAAGACAGGGAGGAAGTGGAGCAATTTGATTTACATTAGGACAATATGGCAAAAAATTTCCATTTTCTTTACAGGCACCTGAAGTATGCAGAGCAGCATCAAGTATAACCACACGAATCCAAGCCTCGAGAAGGCTCGTTACAGAGAGCGCAGACAACAGTTAGAGCACTCTACAAGCTAGTCACATTACTTGCCAAACATGAGTGCTCATGGACAACTTACTGTTTAAAAGCAACAAAGTGCTGTGAAATGATAAATTAAAATGATCATATGGATGCCTCAGCAAAAAAGTAAAGTCGCAGAAAAATACAGCTATCTCTTCATGAAGAGAGGGAAAAAGAAATCTGTTGAAAACAGGTGAATTGAAATAAGATAGATCAGTACCTCCAGCAGCCATCCCGCTTAGCTCCATCTAGAGAACAGGGAGCCGAGGGAAGAGAAGACGCACAAATGTCAAGGTGTCACAGGGAGGATATTACGTTTGGGGGACATCTTAGTAAATTCCAAATGCAAAATTAATAGCAATCGTTTATTTTTTTTTAAAAAGGATGCTATCTGGAGGAAATAGAACACCAGAGGAAGTTAGCATGTCATGTATTTCAGATGCATCATTTTACACATAGAACAGATACATTTTTTCTTATTTTTTTAGGGGAAATAAGCCTTAGGTTGTCTCATAGCATCTTGGTATCATGTCAAAAGAAACATGAACATTTCAGATAGTCAGATCTTTGTAAAGCCTGTTGAGAGGGTACTTATGCTATTTGGCAAAGAGATTTTCAAAGTGTTGCCAAGCCCCAGTCAGTTTATGGATTTAAGACCCTGGTTGTTTAAGGTCCTGTTTACAAAGCAATGCATCATGTCACAGCATGGCAGCAAAGTTGTAAATGGCTCCCAAATTTTGAAAAAACTCTACACTGCAGTGGAATACAGATCACCCTAAGACACAGCCATAGGCTTCAGGAGGAAATGCAAGCATTTTCCTACAAAATCAGCATGCCAGCTCCTGAGCTGGTATAAATCAAAGCGACCCTTCTTCAGATAAAGAGAACAATGGTGATTTACACGCACTGAATCATATTGAATATCTCTTGAGTAACACTGGTCTAAGAGCCTCAGGACTGAATCCTCAGACAGAACTGGATGCCTAACTCTTACTGGCTGCACAGGATTAAGTATCCAAATCCCTTCATGGAGCTGAGCCCAACTGAAACGGCAATGTACAGGCATGTTTATAACATGCAATAAATACAGGGTACTTCACTTGTATCCAGACTGGTTCCAGATTTGGCACCAGGAGAGCAGTGACAAGCGATGCACAGGCTAATGAGCCCTGCTAAAAGGTCTGTACTGGACTAACACAGCTATCCTGCTCCCAGGCACTGAGCCAGTATCTCTGCAGAGCTATGCCTTATAGACATACTCACTTGCTCAGCACTGTTTCATGGCTTGCTAACACCAGGGTAAATTACATATCACATTTTCATAAATTACATAAGCCCATCCATTCAATACAATGCTGCAAGGGCTCCCAAGCCTGTGGAGAAGGCTGGCAAATTCATGGGGAGACAGCTGGAAGAGGGCAGCAATGTTTGGGATATCACAGCTTGGGTGTACCACACATGCCACCACACTGCTGACAGCCAAAGCATGGAGCCAGCTTGCCTCTGCACCCAGTCCTCTAGTCCTGCCAGTCCTGGGTCAGTGCAAGGGAGAAACGCCCATCACCTCTGGCCACCAACAAGCCATAGACAACATTATCCCCCTCCAGCCCCAAAAAACCTGTATGGACTTTGCTCAGAAGGGACCTGCTTACGTCTTTTACCATCCAGGGAAACAGAAGCTGCATTTATGTGTTGTTCTGGCTGCTGTTGAACAGGGTTAAATAGCCCTTTCAACCAGATCACCTTACTTTCCTCCACTCCTCTCCCTGAGGTTACTGCCCTCTTGAAGTCATGTGCACAACCACACAGGTGTACACTCTTTCACCCAGCTCTGCTCAAAGGACATGTGTTAAAAAAGCCCTACTTATAATAGCATTTCCATTTACCTGTATCCCTTTGGCAAAACAGAATAACACATAGGTTTAGCAGCTCTGCAGAAAAGGACCTGGGTAGTAGTGGACACCAAGCTGAACATGAGCCAGCCATGTGCCCTTGAGGTAAAGGCAGCCAACAGCTTGTGTTTCTGGAAGACCATCACCAGTGGTCAAGGGAGGTGATTAATCACCTCTACTCAGCTCTGGGGAGGCATGTCTGAAGTGTTGCTTGTCCAGTTCTGGACAAGTAGATAGTGGAGTAAGTCCAGCAAAAGGTCACTAAGATGTTTAAGGGCTTGGAGCATCAGATATGATGAGATGCTGAGAGAGATGGGTTTGCTCAGCCTGAGGAAGAGAAGGCTCAGGGGTGGTGGTGTCTTTCTAATGTATGTAAATATCTGATGGGAGGAAGTAAAAAACACTAAACCAGACTATTCTTAGTGACAGAACAAGAGACACACATTGAAATACAGGAAAATCCATTCAAACTTAAGAAAAAATGTGGGGTTTTTTTTCCCTTGTGTTTGATCCCCCTTGCAAACACGGGAACATGTTTCCCAGAGAGGCTGTGGTGTCTCCATCCTTGCAGATATTCAAAACCTGACATGGCCCTGGGCAACCCTTTTAGTTAACCCAGCTTTGAGCAGGGGTGTTGGAACAGGCAGTCTCTAGAGGTGCCTTCCAACCTCTGCCTTTCTGTGATTCTGTGACTACTTTATGTACAGGTGCAAAGTATAGCTGCAGAGCTGAAGAGGACAGCAAACCTTAGGGGAAAGGGAGAGGACAAGCTGTTGGTAGTGGTGATCTTTGAACTCAACGCAGCCATGGCCAGGACACCATGTCCAAAGGTAGCTCCATGCTCCAGTCTGCTCTCTAAGCCATGCACAGTATCATGAGAGCAGCCAAGATAAACCTCAAAGGCATCAAAGTGATTACTGTCATAATAGATGGAAATACAAAATAAAGTAGGATTTAACTGGCACCTGATGGGGTAAGCGAATTGTGACATAATTGGAGGACAAAAGTCCTAATGAGTTATTAAGCTTTTAAGTTACTTGCTGTAGAGTTTCATTACATTTTTTTTTTTCCATACAAACTGAGCATTAAAGTTCCTCCTCTGATGGCAGAAAGAGAACAGATAAAACTCAGAACTCTACGCAGCTGCCTCCTTCCTCTGCTGGAAAACAATAATTATCTCAGGCCTGCCTAATACTGTAGGATTTATCCCAGAGCTGTTAGTACTTTCATTGTTCTATACAGCACTGGGTTTTTTCATCCACAGATCTCAGTGCCTTACTGTGGGGAAGGCAAGCACACCTCTTTAAAAGACATAAAACTCTCTTCAAGCCATATATATTTTATGATGTATTCATCTCTATTTATACATGATTACCAGAACTGGGACAAGTGCTTGGCAAGTCCTATATGACAGAGGGAAATTATTTTGCATAACTTGGGAGGAAAAAAGCCAAAATACTCCAAAAAGGAACATGGAACTTGGTGCCTGTGCAGAGTCAGTAAGGAATGTGCTGCAGAAGCTTTCGACCTCTTTGCCCTGCATGTTCTCAGTCCTGTCCAAAGAACCAGTCACAGATGTGTTACAGCAACCTCCCTGGCCTGCAGCACCATGTGGTAGGGTCTAATCCCCCACCCAGACTACCCCAGAAGACTATGCCAGGGGCCTGTGTGAATATTGAAGAGGTCTCCTCCATTTTTTCCCCAGAGGTGATCTGCCCTTGCCTGGGACACCTACATCTTTTGAAGTCTCTCCATAGTGCTCAGATGGTGCAGAAGTGAAGATCTCACTGATGATGTTTTTGCTTAGAAGAGGCATGTGAGTCTTGAGTGACAGAAAACATCAAGGAGTCAGGAAGACAAAGCGAGAAGAAAAAGGCTAGACAAGAGTTTTAGTTAGCTGTAGATTAATTCTGACATTGCTGAGCTGCAGGAACTAAAGGCAGCATGCTGCCAGAGGAGGGTGACCAGGGTGCTGGGACAGACAGGCTTGGGCACCCAGGACATCCACTGCCAGCAGGGAATAAAGGTGCAAGAGCCTTCAGTAGCTTTGCAAATCAAAGGAGAACTGTTTTTTGGTGATGCTAAAACTTAGCTGGGTCCAGAGTGGTTTGGATTGCTTTAATCCTCACAAATGTTGAAAGAGTACAGTCTGGAGGGATGAACTTGTAAAAAATGATGTTTTTCTTACAAGCCACTGGGGACATTTATTCTGACTTCAGACATTGTGAGCATTTCACTGTGGGTCAAACACGTCATAAGTTTATTGCCCTTCAACACTCTGATCCTCCACGCAGGAACAGCAGGTAAGAATTCCAGTTGGTGTCACGCAGATAAACTTCATCACAATCCAAAAATATTCTCTTTCTTGCTCAGCTCTTTCAACAGAAGAATATCCATACTGAACAGTTCAGTATCCTGCCTCTGACAGCGACAGCTTACATATTTATAAAATGGGGACCAGAAGTGGGACAGCCACAGAGTTGTCCCACCCCTAAGACCCCCTCACCTTCTGACAGCCACCTGCTTGGGGAGCTGGTAGACAGTGGTTGCATGTGCACCAGCATGTTGACTAACCCTTCAGAAACTTGCCTGATTTCTTCTTGAACCCACTTATAACTTTGAATGCCACATCTTCTGTGGGTGACTTCCACATTATACATATTAAGTGGCACAAGAGGCTTCTTTTTTTCTGTTTTAAAAGTATTACCCATTTCTTTCTCTGTTTTTCATTTACTGAGAAACAATGAAAAATCATTCCTTGTTCACCTGCTCCACACCACCACTGATTTTATTTTTTTGATTTTATCTTCTCAGTGATCTCTTTTCTAGGCTGAAGACCTGTAGTTTTCCCAGATGGAAGCTATATATAATAATATTCATGCCTGTCTCCATACTAGTCCTACTTATATCTTTTCTGAGATAATGACTCTAACTGCATACCAAATTAGAGAGATGAGCAGAGCTTTATACAGTAACATAATGTTTTTTGGCTTGTTCTCACTTCCTTTCCTAGTAATTCTTAAGAGTCAATTTGCTTTTTTGACTGCTGCTAGAATTAGCTGGTTCTTTCAGAAAAATATTCACAATGACTTTCAGAGCACCTTCATCAGTGGAAATAGCTAATCTAGAGCCTATTAAGGTGTATTAATAGTTAAGGTTATTTTTTCCCTAGTGTATTACTTTGCATTTATCAATACTGAGCCTTTGGTTCCATGCTGGCACCAAGTCACTTTTTACCATGTTTAATCTGCAGTCAATAAATATTCTGTTTCAGTAAATTTTGTCATCTCACTATTAATTAATCCTCCTTTCCAGACCATTTATGAATGTGTTGAATGGCACAGGTTCTACCTAAAATCCACAGGAAACCTATCAGGAGCATCCTTCTACTCTAAAAATGGTAATTATTATCGTTTGCTTCCTGTTCTTTAGCCAGAGTGCTTTCCCTCTTAATTTTTTGAGAGCTTAGTTTCTTTGAGTACCTTTAGTGTCAGACTTTGTTGAAAGCCTGACAAAAATGAGCAATATCAGCTGGTTCACCCTAATACACATGCTCTCCTCAGAGAATTCCCATTTCTGAGGCATAACTTCCTTCTGTACAAAATCTACTTTGACTCTTTCTCACCATAGCATGTTTATCCATGAATCTTCTGGGTTTATTTTTACTATAGCTTCTGTTCATCTGCTTATTAAAGTCCTATCTACTGTTTTATTTTTTCAGCTACTGCCCCCTGAACCTTTCTTAACAACTGATTTAATAGTCATCACTTGTATATTTTGATGGTCACAGAATAATCAAACTCTTATTTTTCTGTCCTTTCTTTGCTATTTTCTATCAGAAGCTTGATGACTTCTCTCTTACTCTCTTCCTCATCCCCAAAGGATACAGAACTTGTATTATAGTCTGCATGTTGCATTCTTACACTTATTATTATTTCACACCTCTCTGCTTTCTACAGACTGCTTTAAAAAACCCCTTAAATTAGAAGCATTAAGTCCACAAAAGTAGCCTAGTTCAGACAGTACCTATCCTTGCTGTATAATCTCCCTGCAGTCTAAGATATTCTTCATTTTCCAATAAATTAAAAATAAATAAAAAAACACCATTTCACCATTTAAAGAGAATTCAAGCATGTCAACACACTGACCATTCATCTAGCCTTGGATATGGTACTGAAGGCACTGCAGAATGTACTGCCACGAAAGTCCTGTCTTTAGTCTCCTGCTTAATAGACTTTGCTTAACAGACTCCCACCTATGAGACTAGTGGTTTGTATGGGTCTCAATTTCCAATAACCAAATCGTCCCAGCACTACAACCCATCTGCCCATATCAGTGGGGGATATTTCTCCTGGTGAGAAGATCCCATGGCTGGTGCATGGTTCCTCCCTCGTGACCTGTTTCTGTCTCCCTGAATAGATGCTCTCCTGCTGAGAGACCTTCCTCCTGCCTAGCAGTGCTGGGTTGGAGGTAGGATGGCTCCACCAGGTCCCTGCAAGCTGTGTCTCCACATTTCCTGGTCTCCTTAAGCTACACTATAGCTCATCTACTGGTACCTCAAGTGACAGCTCACCAAGGATCAGGAATCCCCTGCACTACCTGGACACAGAAAACATCAGTTAATTAAATTGGAGATTATACCCAAAACACATCAGGCAAACAGACCCCTGACCTACATCTACCTCCCTTTTGTCTTACTTGCAGAGGTTTTTGACTACTTTCTTGTAATCTATTTATCTGATTTTTTTTAAGTTTTCTTCTAAAGATTTGGGTGTAAAGAACTGCCCCATAACTGCTGCCTTTCACTCAATTCCAACCGAAACCCTGTCTCCATCATTAATGCCAGAACTTTGGGTGACCTTAAAGATATTATGCACAAGGTTAGAACAGACTTTCTTTGCCAACTAGGGGTGATAAAAGTAATTTTCTTTATAGAAAATACATATGCCTTGCTTCAGTCACCTATAGGAAGAGATCTGTCACATTGGTGGCAGGGCTGTGGTGATATGAAGTAGTTATATATTTACTTAATCTTTGAATATAGAGGGTGAACATGACTGAAAAAAATGATTCTTTAATGTGACTTCTGCACTCAAGAGGCAAAGGTTTTCATTTTAGGTGAGTCTCAAGAGGGAACAAATTATTTTATTAGATATATCTGGGCCCTTGCTTTCCTTTTTAGCTAGAACAGCAATATCTGCCTTTTTTTGTGGTTGAGTTTGCTAAAGGTCAAAGAAAGGTCTTAGATTTCTGCCCTCTGCCCATCAGTATTAGGAAATCATTATTTCTATTCTGTGGCCTGGCCCAAACCCATACAATAGCACCTTCTTGTCAATGAATTTGAGGTTGGCCTTAGTTTAGCCTCTCTGAGCTTTCTCAGGAAGAGAGAGTCGTTACTAACTAGTCATTAAGTAGACAAGAATATCAAGAACAGGATGCTTTAGTGTCAATGATATAGAAAAAGAGAAGATTTCTTCTGCCAATAGGCTGTTGCAGCCCTGAATGGCACCAATTGTTTATGAGTGCCTTTTGCAACGAGAAAAGGGCTGACCTTTCTTTCAGTTTTCACTGATCCCTCACATTTCCACTGACAGAAGTCCAGAACAGGGTCTGGTATATACTTCACACAAACGAGCAGAGAACCAGGGCACATGTTTTCAACTTTCCTTTTCTAAGACTTTAGAGTTTAGTCTGTAATAATGTGAGTACCTAAACTCTAATTTGCAAGAGAGGCATATGTGATCTGTATTACATTATCAACCAATGTATTTATAGCACAAGATCAGCCTTCCTCATCCTAAGTTTCTGTCTTGCACAGAGTTGATAATTACAGATTTACTTAGCTACTGATAGAAACCTGCAAGCTCTTCATTACGTATCTTGTAAAGGACTTCATTACTGTGCAAATTGTGATGTGAAGGGTTCCTTAAACAGTCCTCCCCAAACATTTTACAGCTTGACTCTTAAAACTGGAGTGAGACTCAGGAGCTGAAGAGGCTCAATCTACAAGGGAACCAGAGTATGTCCTCAGTTTGGCGGAGACGTCAGATGAGTAAAGCACCACCTACCCTCTCCAAACTCACTACACAAAGAGGCACAGCCAACACATCTTCAGTTCATCACACTGTCTAATAAAATTCAGAATTTAATTTATTTGAGAACATTAAAAACCTGCAAAGTAATTTCTTTACAGCATTCTCTCACCAATAGTGGTATTTAAGCTCTTTTTGAGAACCATTCATCCACTGGACATATTTTTGAGATGTAACAGCTCACCTCAAAGCTGAAGGGCTTGGAGCATCTTGAAAACTGAGATATAGGGAGGAAGAAATACTTACAACATAAAAAAAGATATTAAATACAAATGGCTAAAGCCATAGTGGTGTTTACATGGAGAGACAACCATGGTGCAGCCAAAGCAACCAGAGCCAGGCAGTCCTTCAGATCAACTTCTGCCTCAAATTTCCCAGTGTCTGTCTCTCAATGGGGAATGCTCAACTTACCAGATCACTGAATTGCTGTCAAGGACACTGGCTACATAACATGCCCTGGTGATGTTCTGAGTCACAGGACATAACAATGACAACCCCTCCCTAAGCTTCACTAGGTAGTCCTCTGGATGGATACAGTCCTGAGGGACCCAAGATGCTAGCTTGTATAGGTGGTAACTGGGAGCTTTACTCCGATGCCTAGGAAGCCTGAACAACAGTATCTAATATCTTTTGTGGATTTAATTAAGGCTGCTACCCCTCGCTTATTAGCATTTAGTTGGAGCTAGAGTTTAACCATCATTAGAATCAGCATAATTACTGTATGCCAGAGATCCATTTAATAAGCTATATATCTCCATTATTTGTATTTCAAGAAAAAGCTGGAAATAGTAAGCATTTTCTCTCCAAAACCCCTTTGAAAATTAGACTATTAAAAAGATCATACAGTGTAATACACAGCATTTACTACTTCAGGTTTATCTTGCAGCACTGTAGTTTACAGCTAGCTACTGACTGGTAACCTAATTTTGTAGATGTGTAAAATGTTGCAATAAACAGATTACTATGTATTTCAAACATTAATTGCCTTCCAAGATCTAGGAATTTCTCAGTGAGCTCACCAACAGGTTTTATTGGCAGTATAAAATTTACTGTGTTGACATACCCTTTAAAACACTGAATACATCAGAGCTAGCAAAATGCTGGGGTGAGATTACAGAGAACGAGTCAAAAATTTTGTATGAAATTCTTCCCACCCTATGCCCCCCATGTCTTTTACACAGCAACCCAAATTAAACCACAGGAGAAGTGGCAACACTTGTGAAGAAAAGTAATCACTCTTTACCAGAAGCATTCATAGGGAATTGCTAATGAAGCAGTGTTTTTATGCCAGAGAAGTCTAAGACACAACAAAAAGGCCTCATTATATTGGGTGTTTGAAATATTTCACCATGGCAAGCCAACGCAATACAAGACCTTTACGTTTGTAAGACAAAATGAACCACTTAAAGACACTGTGTGAAAGTCCTGATTTACATTAAATGGAATTTATTGCTATGTTATTAAACTGACAACTTCTGTAAAACTTGCCCCTGAGAAAGGCATGCTGGCATTATACAGTTTTACCTAACTATTAATAGGAACTTCCTATGAAAGTAAATAAGTGAGAAGAAAATTCACAAAGCCAATAGACATTTGAACTGAAGACCATCAGCCAAAAAGAGCATGTGAGAGAGAAACAAAAATAGCTATATAGGTACAAACTCACAACCTGTATCTTTAATAAATGCACTCCCTGAAAAATGACGATCATCAAGAAAGGTAAATGTCTTCCAGATCAGTAATCTACACATTTTATCTATGTTTTATCTTTTTGATCAAATCAAATTTGATCAGTTTTCATGCATCTCTCATTCTAATGAGGACACACTCTATTTTATTTAGTGGAAGAAATGGTCAAACTAAAAATGTCCCTGCCTGATAGACTTGATTGCCTTTGGTCCTTTGAGGCTGCTTCAACAGTGAGTTATTTTAAGCCATTCTGGAGCACTTCGCAGGCTCCCTCTGGAAAAGGAGGCACCACAGCTCCCACAATGTCTATCAGCAGGAAAGCAAAAGTGGCCTTTCCCAGGAGAAAAATGGGCACAGGAATGTGCCCATAGTTCAAGTATGAATAAGCAGATATTATTTACATGTGTCTACAAACAAAATGCCAAAAAATAACAGTATTTTCGTTTTCAAAGTAGGATTTTTTTATATTGTTCAAAACATGCAATTTGCTTAAAATAGTAGCAACAAACTCAAAATAACTCAATCAACTTGAAAAGAATAAGCAGACTCCTTACTGGAAAATGCAGCTTTTTCTCCCTTCGTGCCAGAATTGACTCAAACGAGGGTTGCTACTGCCATGTTTTGTCAGAAATTCAGCATTAGATGCATGGTCAGTGTTACCGGCACGAAGGTGTCTGCCTGCTAACCAGAGCACCAGTGCTCATCTGAAATTAGGAACAAGAGTTGAAGCAACCCCTCACCCCCACTCTCCCAGTACTGTCCCACTAGTAGAGCTTTTTCCCTTTTATATATATTTCCTATGCAGTTTTCACTGATACGGGTACCAAATAATCTTTATCACTCATGTTACACACTAGGTAAAGTCCAATTCCACTTCTCATGATAAGCTGCCATGAAAACATGCATCCATACGTACCCATACCTACTGGCCTGAATTGAGCTTCAAAAATATATGCACGACTGACATTCAAGAGCCATAAACAAAATTAGTGGCCGTCATTCAAGCAGAAAGTTATTATCAGGTAGCACTAAACAAACACAGTCTCAAAGCAGAATAGAATTTTTTTTAAATAATGGATGTATGACTAATTTAACTAATCGCTACAGTCAGTCTAGCAAAGCACATTTTTCTTGTACATAAGCAAACAGAAACCTGGGAATTTATAAGCACTGCACTAGCAAATTAATCTTGGAATACAAATGTCACTGTGGAAAATTCCTAAATCCTTTCATTTTTCTGTTTAAATTACAGGGTCATTTCATTTGTTTTAAAGGTTTGATCTGGACCTGCATCCCAACAGCTCGAACACTGACAAAAGAGATGGGAAGGAAAATGGCATCCAGTCCCATAGCAGGTTGGACACGGTCTCTTCACATCTTTGCAGGGAGGGACCAGCTACCACGCTGTCACACAGAGCCAGATCAGTGCCAGCAGACACTGCTCAGTGATGGATACCTCTTGTTGTGGTTTGAACTCAGCCAGTAACAAATTGCCACGTGGCCAGTTGTTTACTCCCCCCCCCCCCCCATGAAATACAACTAGTATTCCCTCAATACAACTAGTCTTGTTATTAAAGACTGAGGCAAAGAAGGCATTAAGGACCTCAGCCTTCTCCTCATCACTTGTCACCATGTTTCCTCCTGTGTCTAGCAGGGGATGGAGACTCTCCCTGGTCTTTCTTTTGCCACTGACATATTTATAGAAACATTTTTTGTTGTCCTTGATTGCTGAAGCCAGATTAATTTCCAGCTGGGCTTTAGACCTCCTGATTTCTGCCCTGCATAGCCTCACAGCCTCTTTGTAATCACTGTGATTGGCTAGCCCCTTCTTCCAAAGGCTGTAAACTCTCCTTTTCTCCCTGAGTTGCAGCCAAAGCTCCATGTTCAGCCAGGGTGCTCTTCTCTGTCACTGGCTTCTCTTACAGCACCTGGGGACCGCCTACTCCTGAGCCATTAAGACTTCCTTCTTAAAGAGCGCCCAGCCTTCCTGGACCCCTATACCCTTCAGGATCATATCCCAAGGGATCCTTTCAAGCAGGTGCCTAAACAAGGCATTATTATATGGTGGGGCCTCCCGAGCACGCGTTACCTCTTCCTCTGGCGTCGTTGCAAAATTTCTGCCTTCTGGCCAATTCATAATCACTTCCAGTATTCCTGGATTGCTGGGGCTCCCTATTCGAGCCCATTGCGTGATTAATGCAACCTATTTACTCCACGTGGCATCAGCTGCATGGTGTGTAGAGGGGACACTCCTTTGAACATCCAGCCCAGCACTGGCAGTCAGGGAGCCAGGAGGAGCTGTGCTTCAGTCCCGATCACCTCTGAAGCAGCTCGGACCCCTTCACATGCTGCCAGTATCTCCCTTTCAGTTGGAGTATAGCGGTCCTCGGATCCTCTGTATCCCCGACTCCAAAACCCCAGGGGTCGACCCCGAGTGTTCCCTGGTGCTCTCTGCCAGAGACTCCAGGTAGGGCCATTCTTCCTGGCTGCAGTGTAGAGCACATTTTTAACATCTTGTCCTGTACGAACTGGCTCAAGAGCTACTGCATGGACTATCTCCTGTTTAATTTGTTCAAAAGCTTGTTGCTGTTCCGGGCCCCATATAAAATCATTCTTTTTCCGGGTCACTTGATAGAGAGGGCTTTCAATCTGACTGTAATTTGGAATGTGTAGTCTCCAGAAACCCACAACACCTAAGAAAGCTTGTGTCTCCTTTCTGTTAGTCAGTGGGGACATAGCTGTTATTTTATTAATCACCTCCATTGGAATTTGATGACGTCCATCTTGCCACTTTACTCCTAAAAACTGAATCTCTTGTGCAGGTCCCTTGACCTTACCACGCTTTATGGTAAACCCGGCTCTCAGAAGGATTTGGATTATTTTCTCCCCTTTCTCAAAAACTTCTTCCGCTGTATTACCCCATACAATGATGTCATTGATATACTGTAAGCATTCCAGGGCTTCACCCTGTTCCAGTGCAGTCTGGATCAGTCCACGGCAAATGGTGGGGCTGTGTTTCCACCCCTGGGGCAGTCGATTCCAGGTGTATTGGACACCCTTCCAGGTAAAAGCAAACTGCGGCCTGCATTCTGCTGCCAGAGGGATGGAGAAAAACACGCTGGCAATATCAATTGTGGTGTATCACTTGGCTGCCTTCGACTCTAATTCATACTGAAGTTCTAGCATGTCTGGCACAGCAGCACTCAGTGGTGGCGTAACTTCATTCAGGCCATGATAGTCTACTGTTAATCTCCACTCTCCGTTAGACTTTCGTGCTGGCCATATGGGGCTGTTAAAGGGGGAGCGTGTCTTGCTGATGACTCCTTGGCTCTCTAGCTGACGAATCAGTTTACAGATAGGGATTACAGAGTCTCGATTGGTGCGATATTGCCATCGGTGCACTGTTGTAGTGGCAACTGGCACCCATTGTAGGTACTTGCCCATGCTACTCCACACTCCCAGCCACTCACAATTCTCCAATCTTGGGGTAGGTTTCCAGGTGATACTCTTAAATAGTTGCTTAACCCTGAACAAAACCTGAACCAAATCTGAACCACATGCAGGAACACACTAGCTCCTAGCAGTAAAACGACCATGTTAATATCAGCATTCCAAAGGTATCTGAAATTCCTGAATTCCTCAATTGTAAATAGCCCCAGGGCTGATGACAGAACCCTGTCATAGATAAGCATCACATAGTACAGCAAAAACAAGATCTTAACCCAACTCTCAGGGACTGTGAGCAACAGCATGGGAAATACATAATGCAAATTAGGTGATAAAATCTTAAGGAGTCAAGAAATAATCATTGTTACCCATTCTGCTATTATCTCAAACTTCATGCCCCACGTTGGGCGCCAAAAACTGTTGTGGTACAAACTCAGCTGGTAACAAATTGCCACGTGGCCAGTTGTTTACTTCCCCTGCCCCCACCGGTGAAATAGGGGAGGGACAGAAAAAAAAAGACATTTGTAGGCTAAATAACAAAAATTTACTTAGCAAAAGAACAACAGTATTGATAGTAGTCCAAAACGGGTAAAATACAGCAGCGGCTCACCGAATGCCGACCGGTACAGAGCTCGTCCCCAGCTCGCCCAGCTGATCCAGAAACCGAGACCAAAACAAACAACACCCGTGGGAGAGCACGGCCAGCCTATGTGCTGAGCACTGGCATCACGTGACATGGAATGGTCCAGTCAGGACCCAGCCCTCCAGCTGGCTCCCTCTCAGCCCACAGAAAGTTAACTCTGTCCTGGCCAAAACCAGGACACCTCTACACAGCAGATGTGACCACTCCAATCTCCATAGATCCAGATGTGAAGAGCTGTGAATGCAGGTTAAAAGCGGGGCGCAGCCTTCCCCTTGAGACAGCTTTGCTTTGGCTCATAAATGGATGAGTCTAAACCCGGAGCAGGAGCCCTTCTCCTGCAGACACCCACAGGGACCATCTCTGCTCTCCAAGAGGGGTGGGCTGGCTGCAGAATCCAGCACCCAATTTTGCCTCTTTCAGTTTTGATTTAGGCCAGATGCTGATCTTAATTTCTCTGGTATCTCCATTAAAGTCATTGGAAAGACCAAAAATAGCTGAATCTTGAGCCACACTGGGATAATACCTATGGCTATGAGTGGCAGAATCACACCCTGGTTAATTAATTCTTGCAGGTTTCTAATAAGCAGAGATGGTTTGTATTCACAGACAGCATTTGCTGCTGTTTTATAATATACGCAGTAATTATGCAGCTGATGGAGCCTTATGTAGTGCTAGTTCTTTCCCATACATAAATTAACAGCAGGATTTGTGTAATAACGGGATAATGAAGGCTTGGGTCATTGGTATTCATATGCAGAAGGCCTTGAGAGGCTGGGTCAAAGACAAAAATGTTATTTGGCTAACAGAGATAGAGACCATTGTTAAAGGATTCATAATCTTATTCCACTCAAGACCCATATTAACAATCTCCATGGCTGATTAAAGAACTTTCTGGCAGGTTTGTTGTTATTCTCTTTTAATATTTTTTTTTTAATTTTGTTTTAGATGCTTGAGGGAAGTACCTTCCTCATAAGACCAGCTCCATGCTGGATTTGCTCTGTCAAGCCACAGTTTGCCATGGCAGGAAGGGCAGGCTGCCTCTAGCAGCCCTGCATCTGGGTCCCAGCACACAGGATCAGCTAGGGAACACGGACAAGGGCCTTCAGGAGTCCCAGCTCCCTTTTCTTCTCACTTTTGTGTCTTTAGTTCCCCATTTGTTCTCACGTTCCACCAAGGACAGTTTCCTTGACTGCAGCAGAGGCTGTGTCTCGGTTGCTCAAGAAGCAGTATTTTTATTAGGTCATGTTAAAATTTCTTGGTGCTTTACTACTTCATCTGTTGGTTTTGGCACAGCACGTCCTTGTGCTGAGAGAATGTCTCATTCCCTCTTTCCATCCGGAGCACCCTTGGCACCCTGACACCCTTTTGGAGCCAGGCGATTGGTGAGCCCCAAGACAGAGCAGAGCCAGCCCCGCATGCCTCCTTCTGCAGTCTCCTTCTGCAGTGCACAAGAGTAAAATATATTAATGCAAATGTGCAAGGAGCAGCACTGTGGCTGGACAACCAGATGCCGGGGAATACTTTTGAGAGGAGAAAGCCCCCAGTTGAAATGCAAACTGCAGACAGCCATGCTGCTGAACAGGGCAGCTGGGCAGTGCCAGCTGCCTCCTGGTAGCTGTGCCTAGGGAAAAACCAAGCAGCTTTGACCACGATCAGCACCATCCAAGCAGGTCCTCAGCTCCACAAAGATGAAATTTCAGCTTTTTTACTCCTGTTCTTGCAGGTGGCAGAAACCCTCTTCTTTTCCCAGATGCTTCCTCTCATATTCAACCACACACACCTGTTCTCCTCTCCCTGCTCTTCTTCCTCTACAGCCATGCTTTGCTAGGATGCAACTCCAAGAAGCAGACATGGATATTCCCCTTCATTAGTGCATCTGGACCAGACTTTTGGACTCCCCAACCCCCCGTGCCACTATCACCACTTGACACTCACACAGTGAGTGGTGATGGTAATTACCAACTCTCACACAAAGCTGTGGACCCCAGTTACCACAAGACAGCTGGCTGGGAGTGCGGGGAACAGCAGTGCACATGGCTACATTAGAGAGGGCTCTGAGCTTCTCCGTCTCTTCTTTCTATTCAATGAGTGGAGAATTAAAAGAGACACTTGATGGTGTCTAGCTTGTTAAGTGTGAATGAAACCATTCCTTGTTGTGCTCATCTTCAGCTCCCACAAAAGCAATAAAAGGCCCTCCTGTGCCTTATTATCCACACAGCCTCCACCTGCCTCCAAATTCTCTCTAGCTAAATGAACCATGGCTGCCTCGCTGCAGAGAGGAGGGACCAGGGATGGAGCCCCTGAGGGAGTTAAGGAAGAGCCATGCATGAATGATGACAATATAAAAGGATGCTCCAAAACATCAGAGCAGAGGAACGTCACTGGTTTACACATGAGCCTGAGAGGCTTAAGTTCGTTTTATCCATTGCATTTTCCAGTGATATCACTTAAAATAAATAATTGGTTGACAGAGAACCTGATGTGTCTGATTTATGAAGGACTTTGAGATCCCACAGGGAAGAAGGATGCTGTATAACTAGGCTTAAGAAATATTTGAACAGTCCTTTTCCATGGTGCTGCTTGTGAGTGTAATGGTGATAGCTGCACTTACCACTCTTACAACCAGAGTGCCTCAGGGGAGAGCCTTCATTCAATAGTCTTAATCTTGGGATCCAGTACCCTTTGATCTGTCCCATCCCTGAGATTTATAGTGTGTAAAAGCACCAGCTCCTCTAATACCACTGTCTTGACTCACATCTTTCTTTTGTTCTTAACTGATACATTTTCAGTCATTTACACATTCCTACAAAGTATCTCTCCTTCCTGTGCAAGGATACAGCACTCTGTTCATCACCTACAACACCCAGTCATCATCCAGCACCCATGCCTGCAGGCTTCCTCACATTTCCAGTCCAGCCTCATCTTTTCCAGCATAAGCTTTGCTGATGACATCATTCAACTTCTCTCCTCTTGTTCCCTGTTTCACAGCACTGAGGTTAAGCCTCTCATCCTCGGATCCTTGAGGAGCTCCCCAGCTTTTTTCACCACTTCTGTTCACTCCTACCTCTTTGCATTAACACCTCTACTTAACACTTACACCAGCTCAAATGCTGCAACAACAGAGCCATGCTAAAGCTACCTGTGGTTTGCAATCTCTTCTCCAAACCCACAAGAAATCACTCACTGATAGAAATCAGGAAAAGACCCAGTCTCTGCAGCTGGTACGTCCAAAAGCAAAATGAATGAATATTTATTCTCTTTCGCTGACTGTCTTATTCTTCTTGGAGCCAGACTGGGATGACTCTGTGGAAGTCTGCAACATTTTCCATCAAGGAAGTCACTGGAAAGGCTTAGGGAGTAAGGTCTACCTGCTGTGAGCAGAGCAGATCTAGCTCTGGAACTGTAGGGTCTTTGAGCTGGGCTTTGTGGCTTATATGCCTGAGAAGAACAACATGTGTGAACACTGTTCTCCAGCTAATAAAGCAAGTAATAATAACAAGGATAATCACTGTATTAACAGCGGAGTTAGAATGGAATTGATAATTGTTACTATCAATGCTACAGCTAGCCATAAATTTATATAGTTCAATTAGTTTTATAAAAGTCTGAGTTGTGATTTAAGTAACTGCTCATGTACCAAATAGTCACTTACCAAGAGCCGTTGACAGCATTTGAACACGATACAGTACCTCCTGGCACTATAACTCCAGTGACTCAGTGAAGAGGATTTGGACTTCCTTGTTATTATTAGCTTAATGAGAATACCTTAGTGAGTTTTGCTCTCTCCAGGCTAGTTTACAGAGGTATGTTTGGCAATGGTCAAATCTCTGCAAAACAGCTTGTTGCAACTGAGATGGGGTAGAGAAGCCCTCTAATGACTGCGCATTGCTAAAGAAATTGCTTTCTGTGATATGGAGAACTACTGGGGCAAGAAATAAGGAAATAGGGATTGAAAATAGCAGGAAAGAATATTTGAAGTGTAAGATTTCAAACTGCAAAATACTTGTGTTCATCTCTGCATGATAATCTACATCTAAACATTTTCTTTTTGGAAAGGTGAATTATAAATTTAGTGAAAGCAGTGAATTTTAGGGTAGTTATAGGCTTACTGAACCAGTATTTCTCATACCTTAGTAATGGATTCAGGACAGAAATAGAGAAGGCTTCCCATCCCATCCATTCTCATTATCAACTCTTCCCTCCCTCCTGCAATCAACATACACATACACGCTTGCAGAAAAGCATACATCTCATTACAGTTTCCAAACCAGTTCACTGGACTGTTAGAGATGCCAGGGTGGATTAAGTCTCTGGAGAGAGATTCTCTAACAGCTTTGGAAGCTTTAAAAACTTCATATTTTCTGTTATATTTATTATTACTTGAGAAACGTTATCAGAGTCAGATGGTTCGCTCCAATTGGTGTCTCTTCGCCAAGACAGAGATCATCTTCCCAGGCTAAAAACGTCAGGTATTGATCAGTGTTACACAAGCTCCAGTGAAAGTAACAAACTCACAGCCTATAGTCCTGATCCCATTGCGTGATTGGCACGTACAGACTCAGAACAGTCCCTGTGAGCTCAGTAAGACCCATGAAGCCATGTGGGCTTTGTCATGCAGATCAGATTGAAAGCTCAGGGCCCAGTAATATCTTCACTTAAATCAACTATAATATGCTACGTTATCTATTATGAAGAGAGCAGAAGAGATAATGGTTTATATTCTTCATTTTACATACAAATGCAGCTGTACATCTGTCCAATAGTCTTTTAAAGTATTTCCAAATGGCTTCAGTAAAATACGTTATTCTAATTGTTAATCATCCAAACATCACATTTGAAATGAGAAAAACATTGAAAAGTGCCTTAAAATACTCATTACAGTGGAAAATGTCTATTTCTGACATGTTTTTGTTTCCAGGAAATCCCTCATACTTTTGTTGGCCAAATATCACATTCAGTGTCAGTTCTACGATCACTGAGATCTAACGCTTCCTGAGCACATTTCCAATGACATGACATCCAAAGCCCTTGCTTACTATCAACTTAAAAATATATGAAGGCTTATAAACAAAGGAAGGTCTAACCTAACCAATGTCTGTCACATGGAATAGCCAACAGCATGGCTTCTGTTGATATACTCTCTTAGGGTACATTTATTGGGAACCAGCCTTTCCGTGCGATTAGTAGTATCGGCACACTCCCTGCAAACCAAACCAGGAGCATAAAGGGGTTAGAAAGCATTTAAACCTTTAAGCCCCTGGATCTCACTCTGAAGGTGTCCCGCTCTTCTTTTCTAATTCATTAGAGAATAAATCTGTGATAAGCAAAGTAAATTAGATTCAGTGACATTCTGCTAATTGAGTCATCTTCCTCTGCCTGGCTTGGCTGGGTTTTTAATTACCAGCTAATCTCATCAATATGGTGGATGACTGGCAGTGTGCAGATCACTATTGTACAACCACAGCGAAATAGAAATAGAAGTTCATGGCTCATTGGTTGACCCAGGTCTCTTTTGTCATACACAGGAATAAATTGGGCAGATCTGTCGGTCATCTACTGACCTCAAAGTATGAAGAGCAAGGAGGATAATAGAAGGTAAATAAACAAATAAAACCAGCAGAGCTGCTGGGATGATCTGCAGCAGTTTCAGGAATGATGGAGCAGGAGGAAAAAGGGCTCTGTAAACCTGTCCTGCATCCTGATGAAGCCCTACTGGGGTAAGGGGCTGGAAATGGCATGAATTGTGAAAAGCATACTTTTATAATTGAGATCATATTCATTTTGCCCTATTGTAGTGAGCAATAGTGTGGATTCTCCCAGATGTTGTGGCACTGAGGAGCTCTGCTCTTCACAACTCAGAACACCCCCCCCCCAGGATTTACAAAGAGAAAGCCCGTGCCTGGCACACACATCCAGAAATGCACATCTGGATAGAGTAACAGTAAATCAAGACAAAATTCTCCCCTATAAATCTCACCTATAGTTACACTTACAGCTTAAATACAAAGGTTATTATTTTCAAACTCAGACTAATGCACATAGCTTGACAGAGGCATAACCTGCCATCCTGGGCACTCCTGCTCCAGTTAAACTTGGTTAGAGGAGCAGATTTTTAGCATCACTGAAAACATGATCTGGACATTTTTCTGTTGTAGTTTCACAGCAAAACTGATCCTGCTGTCAAGTTTACACAGGTGGATCCCAGTGTGCAGGGGCTACTGGCTGGCCCAGGGATCCCAGCCCATTCACTGAGATATTATAGCAGGATCAAAACTTACGTTTGTCTACATCTGTTTCTCTTTCACATTTATTTTTAGACTTAGCTGTATGACATAAGAGCCTAGGATACCTTATTGCCTGAAATAAGAGATTTAAGCCAGAGATTTCTAAAGTACATTTACAAACTTTAAATCAAACACTTGACTCATAAAGCAAAGAACAAGAATATTTCTCTCGCACTGTAATTCTTCCCAAGCCTCACACCTGCACTACTGGTATCAGTGAAGTTTTATATCAACTTTAGAAGAGGCAAGTCCTGATTTTTCATTTTTCTAAGGTATCTTTGAAGCAGACAAAGCCTGAAGCTTAAACTTACTATTTTTATCTAGCAACAGTAGATTCGTTAGGGTAACGGTCAAAAGCAGCCCTTCTTGAGCAGAAGTTCAATCCTTTTTGCCTCACTAATGTAACTGTTAGTGGCTCAGTCTCTGGAAATAACCAAATAAATGGCTGTCCTGCATAAATATGTTCTGACTGTATAAAGTATTTATAAATCATCCATGTCATCTAGGAGCCTGTTCACTTATAACATGCTGTTTCAGTGAACAACACTGACAGTAAGTGCTAAACAAGTCACAAAAAATTAACATGGAAGGGGTGCGAGCACCATCACAGTAAAGCCATTAAACATCAGAATTAATGTCTTTATTTTAATCCCAGGGGAAAAAAAAAAAGAAAAAAAAGCATTCACTTAGATATCTTTTAAAATGCAGTCCTTAGAGAGCCTATTTAGACACATACATGATTTCACAAGAGCAGATAAATATCACTGTAAGAAATAAAATTATTTCCTGTTTTCTCACCAGAAAGGCAGAAGAGTCAGTGCAGCCCTGCACAGAGGGGAAACGTAGGAGCAAAAAACTGACAGCAAGGGTTCTGCCTGCAAATGCCATACTTCCCCCAGTTCACGTTTCACAGACCAGTATGCACGAATGAAGAATATTTCATCCCGAAAGGCCCCACATGCGGCTTAGCTGAGGTGTGAGGACTAACCTTGCCAGCAATATCTGATGTTAGCTGCGGGGGCTGCCCAGGCCCTTGCTTGATGCCTTACTCAGGGGTGCGATGGCAGGGGCAGAGGCACTGAAGCGGGGGCTGAGGGCTGGTGCATAACCAACAGGTAATCCATGTGCATCAGCTCTTGGGAGGAAAAGGAAAAGGCAGAGCAACTTCAGCCTTCAGCACAGCAGGGACAACTTGTGCCCTACCCAAAACTATGTCAAAACTCTGCAATGTAAAGCTTTGTGCTTACAATGCATCTGTCAGAGAGGGCTCAGTCCATAACTGTCCATTCAGCAAAACTGGTCTTTATATTCTGTCCACAAACATCTGGTAAAGCATTCCCAACACCCAGCCAGTCACTCCCTTGGCTAACTTAAAACATCCTGAATGCCTGCATAGGTACCTCTGAATTACCCCCACTTCTTTTTAGGGCAGAGCTTAAAAGTAACTGTTTATATACAGTTATATATCTGTGTCTATTTTTCTTAAAGTACTTAGTCAAAGTCTGCAGACACAGATGGATTCCCAGCAGCCAGAGAATCACTGGCTGCATCTATTCTGTCTGAGATGGATTGATGATTATCATCCTTCGATGGGATACTCAGTGGACATAGTGACTTCTCACAAGCTGACAAGAATGCAGGGGGAACAAAAAAAAAAATAAAATCAATGGCTAAAGTTTATTCTACCTGACCCCCCAAAACCAAACAAAAAACCCCAAACCCATGTGAATGCTTGCTGGGCAACCAAGTCCCAGAGCTGATACTCAGAGCAGGAGGGGTGAGGCTGGTTCTCATGACATGAGGCCATTAATTTCAGCAGAAAATGACTGCTCCAGGAAAATTCAAGATGTGAAATCACATTTGGCCATTCCTAGGCAGTTGAACAACTCACCGTAAGGGTATTCAGGTACTTTCTCTCTGTGTTTTACTTCCTACTGAGGGAAGAAGGAAATGCTACAGCCACCTTCTGGCATGCATGTGCCATTTTCTTCTCCTGTTCTGTGAAGCAAGTTGACCTCAGCTGCTTGCTGCAATAAATCTGCTCCTATTTTCTCCTTCCCTCATTCTTTTCTGTTTAAAGTTATTTGTACATTAGACTTAAATACATTATACTCATTTCTCTAGGAGCCCTGACATGTTGTTAAATGACCATGAATCTATTTTAGTTGCACCTTAATTTATTAACTCTCCTGCCCACCTCCAGTGTTGGTGCCTCTATTGTAGGATCATAGGAGGTTTGGGCTGATTATCCTCCTATTTCATATGCAGAGCCATTATTTCACTCTGCTTCATGCTATTATAATAAAGCAAAAAGCTCTCATTTTTTCATTTTCAGCTCACACTGGAAGACTACATATCTTATTAGTTTCTTCTAAGTTCTTATATTCTGTTTGTTGTGTAGTGCAGTCAGAGAATACAGATATATTCTGCCTCTAAGAGCTGCTCTGCAGAACTTCGGGATGGAAATAATCCTACTTTTACCAGGTGAACTAACAAATCTTAGCTCCTGATAGCTCTTTTCCTTATCACTGCCAGCAGGCTGCCCACATCCTTAGAGGCATGTTAATTGCCAATTTGAACATTGAGATACTCCTGTCCACCACTGGGATATCAGTATCAATTTCCAGCTGCCACGTAACCTCCAAAGCACTTCTACTTCCATAGGACATCTCAGTCTCTCTTGTCAACAAGCCAAAGAGACCAAAACACCAGCACTGCTGGTCTTCCCCAGCCCATCAACCAGGACTGGCCCCATGCGGTCCTGAAGCCGGTCCCACTCCATCACTAGAGGGTTTTGCCCTCAATAAAAGCACAGCTGCATGTTCTCCAAGGGAAATATTCCTGACCCCCTTCTGAGAGCTCCACTTGCATATTGCTTTTCTTTGCCTTAGCTGCACAGTTTCATTCAAGTTGCTCTTAAGTCTTTGACTCACACCACAGTTTGCAGCTCCTGTGCAGCTCTATGGAGTTTAATAAATGGTCTAAAGTGGCCGCAAGAGGCTGATTAGTACTTGGTGGCCCCTGAGCAGTCTCATGCCACCCAGAGGTGGGTCACCTCAGCTACGCCGGGATCAGAGCACAATCAGACACTCGCACCACGCTGCTCCCTGGGCTGCCTGCAAAGCAGAGTCTCTCCTGTGTGGTGGAGCAGCTATTGATTTTTCCAGCTGTTCTCAGGGGAACTCACAAGAAGAAAATTATTTTCTTTTAAGTTCAAGTGCAGAAGTCTGCCTTGCTAAAGGGCTTATCTTCACATACAAGTTTTACCAATACAGCTTGAGTTGTATAATTAAAGTCGCACAACCCCCCCATAGTGTGGAAAATCCTATAAAAAATGCTTTATATGGAGATAGCTATATGAATTTAAACCACTCACATATCAGTACAAATGCACCCCCATGAGAGCATCTACAAATGTAGTTACTGTCCAAAAGCATACATCAAGGAATTTTATAACTCTTCAGTGATTTATGTCACTGTATAGCATTGAATAGGGTCTAGTTCAAGCCATCCAAACACATGGAACAGATGAATCTTTAAAATGTCAGGAGGTTTAAAAAAAAAAAAAAATCTATTTTTTATATCATATATTTATATTTTATGGTGAGTGCTAATTTAAGTGCCACACAGTTAATTCTCCTTGGATTTCTAGCTCCAGTTCAAACAAGCTTTAGTATTTTCATTACAATTCAGTATGTTTATTTAGCATTAGAGCTAGCTGAACTATTCATTACTAATTTAGCCTACTTATTTATTTTTATTTATTTATGGTAAGTGAATCTTCACCAAATAAATCCTAGTTCTCCTCCCACAATGTTCAGACTCTAACAGCATTCCCTGGAGAGTGTGGGAGGACGATTATTCAGACCCATGGTCTATTCACATGTATCAGATCCCCATTTATTCTTTGTGGGGTGTGCCTGAATGTCTGAGTGTTCGCAATGCCTCCTAGGAGTTCCTGCAAACCCATTTCTGGAAACAAACATTATTTCCCATTCAGTTGTGCTAAAAAACCAATAATTAAAAACAAAAAAAGAGAAAGAAAATGCAATCCTCCCTCTCACACCCTATCTGAGCACTCAGACAAGCGGTGTGATACAAAGTCATGTATTTTCAGTGACAGACAATGAGTAGCTCCCATTCACAGCAAGCCTGGCTAATTCACATGTTGCTAATGTAGATCTCTATTTGCATATGCAAGCTCATTCTGTCCTTGCTTCCTTCAAAGATGTAAAGAGCAGAACATTTTACTTAGATTTTAAATATCTGAGATACCGCCTGCTCTTACGATGATTTCCTCCCAATACTTCCTAGCAAGGACATAAATAACTGAACCTTGGTCACCATTACTGAAGGGAAACAAAGACCAGAGAACATCACACGCTGCAGCATCCTTGCTTTCTGGAGATGGCTGCTCACTCTTGATTTAGTCTGCTCTGGTCTATAAAATGTACTGCAATATTTACTTGCTTCCATTTTAAAACACATACTACTGGATGAATATTTACACACACCACTCTGAGATGGGAAAGGGCATCCAAGTACAATCTGCCATTCATACCTCTAACAAACAGTCACCCTGAACACCATGCTCATTCTGCATGATGTTGGGACTCTTCTTACTTTTGTGCCACATGTCCAGCTCTTGAGGCCCTTACAGAGCAAGAATGGCCAATTCTGCTGACTTTGCAAACCCTTACACATCCCAGCTTGTGAAGCGTGTACCCCAGAGAACCATGGGGAAGCTCTCAAGCTTTCACCTCTGGGAGAAGCAAAGTCGCACAAGGGATCTTGATGCTCTGCTCCAGCTACAGCAGTGCTGAATGAACACTCAGCTTGGTGCAAGGGAGACCAAGTGTCACTGCCCACAGCAGTGCTTTGCTTCGCTTCCTCTCAAACCAGCAACTCAGATTTCCTGGCAGCAGTGGGTTTTTTTCACTTTTAATTTACCTCTTTCAGCACTAGCTAAGTATTCCATTTTTCTCCCCTGCTATAACCAACAAAACCCAAAGTGAACACACTTATTATCAGCATCTGATACCAACAGTAGAAATCCCAACTCATCTTTTCATTCCTGCCTTAGCAGAAGGGAAAGGTTGTTGAGACGTGGCTTTGGGCAGCAGGGCTTTCTCAGCAATAGGCGTGTTCTGTTGAGATTAGCATTCCCTGGAGACATCCTTAAATTCCCCCTCACTGATTCAGTCCCTGACCTTTCAGTGAACTATCTCCCAGATTTAAAAACACCAATGACTTGAATATACTCAACACAATAACACGCACTTTTCCCAGCTGTTACCACAGCTCCATCTTTTCCAGTTATTTACCCCTATCTCCTTTAGTTCATATTCCTTTAGCTGACCCAAAAAAAAGCCAAGAGTTTTACCTGCTCACCTTCTACCCTATATGACTCCCTTTTCAGTACTACAAATGCTGCCTCTGATAACACATGGGATTGTGTATCAATTTTCAATTTAAAATCAGTAAGTGTCCCTTTTGCTTTCAGGTTGCCAGCTCATTCATCTGCTGCTGCAACAATAATATTCATCTGACAGATAATCCTGTGCAACTCAGGCTGTCATCACCTGCAACAACATGCTGGTGCTCGAAAACACTTCTGTTTCCAGCCAGCAGGCAGCAGCTTCTGTGGGCTCTGACTCCAGGCACTGCAGGACCCTCCACATCAGCTCCTCTCCACAGAGTCCCAGAGCTTTGCTGACATCTACGCCGTCAGCGTGCTGAGTCACCCACCCACCAGGGGAAGTCAAACCAGCAGCTTGTGCTCCACGGGAAACTGATTGTCACAGGTTAATTCAAGATCTTCCAACAGATAATCTCAGGATGTTTTGTTCCAAGTCCCAGTCCTAATCCAGTCTTTCATCACACACTCCGTTAGCCCTGCCAAAATTTCCAGCTGGACTCTTCAACCTCAGTCACTCATCGGTTCTGCTGCAGTCCCACACATCTTCCATGTCCTTCTGTTAAAATCATACTCTCTGATGCCACGTTAGGATGGTATTCCCCAAAACTCTTCAGTACACTGACCCAGACCATGCTCTGTTATATCCAAATACGTGAAGTGCATCAGGGCTATCACCCTGAGAAATATTACCTCTGGCCATCTTCCTTTGCAGTAGTGCTCAGCACATACAAATGCAGAGGGAAATACTTTTTAAACCTCTTCCAAACTTTCAGATTTGTTGGAGCCATTGGCAATTCTGTTCCTCCATTCAGACCATTATCTTCTTTTCCTTTATGGCACCACACACTTGCTCAAAATTTACTCCTGGCCCAATGTATTTGAAAGATCATCTTTACTGCATTTGCCTCTGCTTAACTGAGGTTTCTAATATGCCCTATGTCTGACAATGCCCAATGCTACACATAGCGGTTCCATTCGCAGTACCACAGGAGGGCTCAGCAGCAGCAGCTGAGAGCAACTTCTGTGCTTATGACACCTCCTGGTTTTCAGAGGAGCCTCCTACCAGCCCACAGCACCTCATTCAACAGTGTGCAGCAGAATTGCTCTGCTCTCCCAGAAGGGGCGGTGTAAGCAGTCCTACCTCCATCTACTGCTCCATGCTGTGGCTTTGACTCCTTCCAGACCTGAAGGGAGCACTCAGCAAACTCTATGGATGACAGGAAGAACATTCATTAGGATTTGGAAAGTGAAACAGTTCTGGAATACAGGAACCATTCCACGGTTCCTATGGAAAAGCCTTAGAACACCATTTCACTCCAGGATTTCTCTGGGAGACTAGACCTTTTAACTTTTTTCCCATCCATGATCCTTATTTATTTCCCAGACAGCAGTACAAGATGAATTATTGAATCATGTTTTGTCACCTAGTATGTGGGAAAAACATGTCCCCTATCATCTTCGGCTAGTGACCTGCCGACCTTTAAAAATAGCAACCATTCATTTACCCCATCTAAGGCACATGCCCCAGAGATAGCCACCCTGCACCTACCCATCACAGGAAGTCCTGCAGAGCCGGCTGCAGACACACATCTCAGTTGTCTCTGGGAACTCACTGCATTCATGTTCTAATGGAGGATTAACAGCTCACGGGGGAAAAAATAAAACTGGAAACGGTTGCAATTTGAAACTGTAAAATCAAACCAGAGTTGTTTCTATTCAAAAAATTACTTTCTTTTCCTGATTCTTTTTCTTTTCTCCAAAGTAACAGAAACAGGGCTTGTCATGCTTACAGACTGCACAATAAGTGACTGACCGTTTTCATCCACAGTAAAAGCCTGATGGTCTGTGGCAGATACCTTCTCTCGCTCTCTTGCCAGACAGCATGTTTTTGCTTGTGGGCTGTAGAGTGAAGAGAGCTGTGAGTCATCTCCAGAAGACTTTCAAGAAACAGTTGATTGCCTTGAACTGAGACTCATGGCTGTGAGGTCAGCCCTCCCCTTCCCCTGACCAGAGTGTGGCTGGGAGGTTGTGACTCATGGCAAAGTCAAGAAGGTTCAGTCCACGACTTTTTTGTAGGAAATTATTTGATGCAAGATTCCCGTTCCTTTTTATATGCTTTTTAAAAGCATCTCTTTTAATGCTGACTTTATACTGATGTTTCTGATCCTCTTCACCCCACAGAGGGTTTTGACAGATGTTCAGGGTTAAGCACTGAGCAAAGCAATCCCAGTCAAAGGACAGTGTGCGAACGTGCTTTGCCAGGGAACAGCAATGTTCAGAAAGGCTCTCACAGCTTTCAAGAGCCACTGAGCCTTTCCCTGTTTCAATCTGTCTTTCTGTCCCTGGCATCCAGGGGTGGGCACTGGCGATTTAGAGAAGGGAAAGGGTAAGAGAGCTCTTTTCATTTCCATCAGGTATCTTCACACACATTCACTGGTGCTGTGCATGTTTTGTGTGATCTTTTCATCAGTGCCACAATTAAACAAACCCCATAATTAAAATTAAATAAACTCAACAACCTTATGCTGCCTGCCTATCCAACATCACTACCCAAGGTTTTCTGTCCAAAGGACACTGTGTCAAGCACAACAATATTCTGGTCTGGCAACCAGTTCTGGTGCAATTCTCACTTCATGTCCTGCACCATCCACATAGGGCTTCCCTTCTCCAAAAGCACAGGAAACCTCTGAGAAATTCTTGCTTTCCTTGATTCTCTCTCAGAAAATAGCCTTGAACCTCCTTCTGTGACAATAAATGGAGACCTATGTCTGCTAGGAAGTTAAACAACATGCAGTCTGCATAGCTTAATAGACACATGGTTCTTCTAAAATTAACAAAAGACCCCAAGATGAACAATTTTACTAGGAAAAGCATGATATTTGCAGGTAATTTTTTCCTGAACAAAAAGGGGAAAAAAGGAACAAAAAACATTGCCTTGGTCTAACTTCAAATTGCATTTGCCACGTGTAACTTTGGCATAAAGTTGGATCCAGCTTTATCTAAAATACAAACCTATTAAGATTCATGCAAACGTTTGCATCCTCACAAGACAGTGGTAAAACTCTGGGGCAAATCTACGCTGTCCCCAATCTCAGAACTCCTCAACACCAAGGTCTCTTCGATTTTTTGGTTCCATCTGTAACTTGGGAAGGATGAAAGTTTCTCTTGCTGTACACAGCAGCCAGCAGCCAGGTCACAGATGGGCCTTTGTTTGCAAAAGGGATGCCAGAGGGACTCTGCAATAGGCCTGAAAGTCTTGAATAATGCAGAAAGTGAGAAATGCTTTAAACAAAAATAGTTTCTGACTAAGTCTTCTCATGGAGCCTGGAGCACAAACCTGCCAGCCCCAATCTGTGTCTGAGACCCCTTGCAGCAGTTCTAGTGTCCCAGCCACTTCCTGCAGGCTTGATCTGGAAAACCACCCAGCAGAAAACAGCAGTCTTTGATATCTCTCTCCCTACCTCAATATCCCTCACCCCAGCATACAAAGAAGCTTTTATTTGCTAATGAAAGGCAGGAAGCAGACTTTAATTAATCAAATGAAGTCTCTCTTCATTTCATGTAAAGAAACTAATTCTAGTTAAACAGAGGTTTTGCCGTACTTCTCATTTTGAGACCCAACAACTGTACAATTAAATGCATACAAATGAGTGTCATTATCCCTTCATTTCCTGGGACAGCTGTAATCCCAATCCTACGAGCCTTATGACAGGAACCCCCACAGAGGAGAGCAGTACATATCCACCTTGTGACAGCAATGGTATTGGGTAGTTACAATTAATGAATTGGCACTAGGGCGGGTTTGGTTTTGGTATTGCTAAATCAAAAGCCTGTTTGAATTGTTCTGACATGAAAATATTCCCAAGTATTTCCTCCACTCCAGATCAACCTCTAAGGGATTTATTTCACTTTCGGATGCCCTACCCTTTATTTCTTCTCACTAAATAATTTGTTTCCAAATCGTTTGCAATACCGGCCTGGAAACTACTTTGAAGGACAACTGTGATGAACAGCTTATGGACTACCACATGAAACAAGCCATGTTAAGGATTTGGGTTCTTTTGTTTGTTTGTTTTAAAGGCTCATGATTTTTTTTTCTCCATTTATTATATATACTTACACACCTGTCTCCCCTTAAAGGAAAACAAAATCTCAGAGTAACTTTCTTCACGTGTATAACCCTGGCATCTCTAACATCAAGAATTACATTCTTACATCTATTTTCCCTTCAGGCTTCTTCTAGCTCGTCAGTGCATACTGGAATGATAACCCTAAATGCAATCCCAGCCTTTAGACTTCAGTGAAAGTGCTTATTATGGCCATGTTACCGAGATGGTCATTGAAAGATATGCTGGTTTGTGATTAAATGAAATGTTAACATACTTGTGATATCTGGCTTCAATTCCTAACTCTGTCTGGCTTCTGAACTGACTGATACTTTCAAAGCCCTTGTTCAAGCTGCTTTCTTTGTTGCAGAAGCAGTAGATACTGGCAATGTCAATACAGTGCCTGTAGGAAGAAAATTCTCAGACAGCAATGTACATCAATTCAAATAATCCTAAATGGAAGGTTTAGGAGGAACAACCAGGATTTGGGCTTTAAACACCTTTAAATTCTTACTGCCCGCCTTAGCATTGTTTAGTTGGGAGGAAGGCTGATCTCTTTATTGTTTTGGTGGTCATTAGAAAATGTCATTTTGAGGTTTACAAAATGCACAGGCCAAGGGAGCTGTGGAAAAGGAGTTCCAGGCATCCCAGCTACTGGGGAGATCTGATAAGCACGGAAAATTCTGATTAGCGCAATGACCAAATTGCTGACCACTCCCCACTCTTTTGTATCTTACTACCTATACCCTCATCTTAAAACACCACTGAGAGGATCATACTTGACTGCACAGCACCTACACTACTAGGAGACCTCCCATTCCTTGCAGTGAAGAAAGTGCATCCCTGTTTTGGTTTGCACCTTTTTATTCTCAGTGTCTGTGGTTCATTCTTCTTACTGTTGTACCACTGTTAAAATATGTTTGCTCATACCTACCACTCCTTCAGGGAGCTGGTGTGACCCTGGCGAGGCCCAGCTGGTGTGTCAGTCCCACCATACTAAATGGCTGATTCAAGAAAGCAGAGTCCCAAGACTGTGCTCAGCAACTCCTGCTGACAGACTCTCACAGAGATTCAGCCCTCACTTCCTGGGAGGCCAGCACAAGCCACTGTGTCCTCATGCTGGAAAGACTCCAGTGCAGGGCAGAGAGCTGATGGGAAAGAGCAAAATCCATCCCTGGGAAATACTTAAGCTTCAAAATTTGGCTGTGACTTGAAACATGAAAGACACTGTTGAAATGAAGGTCAAAGAGATGAAAACGTTTTGACAAAGTCAAATGTATTTTGGGGAATTTTAATCCATTCCTTTTGACTTTTATCTGACAGATGAGGTGACCTCTAGAACATTGGCAATATCATAGACTAAAGCTCACCAACCCGTTCCCTGCTCTGTATGCAGGACTCAGCTGCCTGTCCTGCAGCCCTTCCCCAAACCTCCAGCCAAGTGATGGAAACACCCAACTGACCATGGCTGAGGGGTATTTCCCAACTCTTGGTGGTTCTATGGCAGGTGTATGTCTCGTTACATGATGGGGAAAAGGTTTGTTTACAGCTCTCAGATACCCAAGGACGGGCAGCCTAGACTATTCCAGCAAAAAATAAATTGCTGCACGCTTCATCTGTCTCCTGTTCTCTGCAGCAGGTGACCTAATCCAGACAAGTATTAACCCAAGGAAGTCTTTGGTCTTACGTTTCATGAGCTGAATTAGATGAGTAGAGTGGTACCACTTCAAGGACCATGCAAGTTTTGGCTTTCCACAGACTTATATGAAGAGTGGGTGACGGGGGTTCCACAATTACAAAATGAGGATGATGGTATTTCACTAGAGTTACTGCTCACTCACTTCAGGTAATCTGACACAGGGCAGAAATGTCAAAAACACCCAAAGAGACATTTTTCAAAATTTCAAGTGGTATCTAATGTCCAGCACATGAATTAGTAGCTGCCTCAGACCATGACGCATAACCATGAGGCTCTTGAAGTGTTCAAGACACAGAGCACTGTAAGATAATGTAGGTTAACACTTTGCAGAGGAAGAAGGCAGTGTTTGATAAATACCCTCTCTGACAGACAATCCCATCACAACTGGGCCTTCGAGGTTTGTTTTGAAATGAGACTCAGAGCCACAACATAAAGAAAACACAGACTCTGAGTAATAGCACTTTGCAAGATGATATGAGGAGAAATTGCTTTATTAACAAATAAAGAAACAGCAGGCTCAGCCACATGTTATTTAGGAGACTTGACCTGACAATTGATATATTGATACCTAGTTATTGCCAAAGCAGGAGAACTCAATGAGATGTATCTCTCTTGCATGCAAAATAAATCAAATGATTCCTGCAGTGACACCACGAATACTGCTTTGCATACAAGTAGCAAAGGCAGAGAGCTCAAAACTAATGTGAGCACAGCAACAGATCATACTGCCCAGCACAAACAAACACTAAAACAACACATATGGGAACTGATGATGAAGAATATGTAGCAAGTGAGACAACTAAGTGGAGTCTTTTGGCATTACAAAGTAACACTGTCACTGAGACGGCAAGGACAAGTGAATAATGTGATAATATAAAAAGGAAATCCACGTCCTTAGGTTGATGATATGCTTATCTGTGTGGGATGACCCCAGTGAATATTGCTAATGAGCCAGCACCACTGCAGTGTTAATTAATTTGGGATCTAACAATAAAGTAAAATAATCAGATCATAAATTTGACAGATTATAGCAGTCAGATAGTGAAAATAACAAAACAAATCTATGCAAGAGAACTTCAACATTCTGTAATAGAGAGATGCCACAAAAAGATCAGATTAAATGTGTTTTCAGCTGAGAGGCAGAAATGTACTCTTTTAGGAGATTACTATGCGTTGCCTTGGTGAACTGATGATAGCTGGAAAGACCTTCAGGGTGTGAGCATAGCTTCAACCCTGTATTTCCAAGTACTCCAGTATTCCAGTGTCATTCTATTAGTGCCAGGGTACAACAGCAGTTAAAAAAAAGTGAGGCCAAAGTTAAAATCTGGTCAAATGCACCTTCTGCAGATCCAACTGCTCAAACCACCCCTACAAGCTCCGCAAACAGCCCAACACCCCTCGCCCAGCACCTCAGTTTCAGGAAAGTGCATTAAGCAAACCAAAAACTTGTAATGATGCTCTAGACTCAGCTAATATAAATTATTGTGGTTCCACTGACCGCAGTAAGGCTCTGGCTCTCTGTTGAGATAACAAGCTGCATACTGCTTATCTGCCATTAGACATATGGCAATAGTAGACATGAGGAAAACTCATCCAGACTGCACAGCATACCACGAAAATCTTGCATAACGAGAACAAAATGGAGTGCCAAGGATAGGAGGACGATGGGAACCAATACAGTAATGTTTGCGCAAAACCAGAACCCAGAGCACTATCAAACAGAGGGGCTATTTGAAGCACTTTCTCCCAGTCATCCTGAGGCTCATAAAAGCAAAATAAAGGTGACCTGGGAAAGAGCTATCATGAAAAGATAAGGAATACCAGAAATTAATCTTTCTCTGTCAAAACAGATAAATTGAATGCTCAACTCTAAGCTAAAGCCTATTCAGCCCATGTGTTGCACTGCCCAGTGATTTGGCCATGTATGTGTATTTATGGAATATTACCATGGATGGATGTCTGTGCTCATTTGACAAAAACTGCAGCCACTAGAAAACATCATTACAAGAGCATCATACACAGATTTTCTGATGCCCTGCTTGCCAGAATGTCTCCACACTACGGATGCCCCATTTTCAATTTACAGAGAAAACAGTTTAACAAAACACAGAGCGGAAAGAGAGGACCAAGGCTCACTGCAACAGTCCTTTCACGGCAATGTGAAACCAGGGGGGAATGACTGCAACCAGTTCTCATCTGACTATGATTTACACTTCACTTTTCTATTAAAGGATAGTTATATCTACAGTCTTTCAAACCTCTCTTGTCTCTCAAAGCTCTAGGAGCATTTATAAATATTCTCTACCCTTCTCTTTCGAGTAACTGGAAAGGGAACTTGAAGGATATTTTTCCCCTTGCAGCATCCATCGCTGCAGCCACAGAAAAACCTACAGCTGAATATTTGTCTGGAGCAAGAAGTACTCCAGGTTCCAAGCTGTTATCTTAGTAATATTTATGACATGGTCTATTGTGTCTTTCTGACTGAAGACATCTAAAGCATATTATTTTTGTATAAACCTAGCACTACAGAAGTGTGGTTTCCTCCAGGACAGAAGGTAGCAAACAACCAGATCAAAGACAGCTGCAGCACACTGCACCCTGTACAGGAACATGTACATGCTGGCTTGGAACACCTGTGGGAAAATCCCTCACCTTAAACTATGTGAACTTAATCATTTCTTATAGAGCAGTGCACAGGGCATGTTTCAATAGCTCCATGGAATACTAACATCAGGCAAGATCTCTGCTTGGTGAAAAGTGCTCATACCACCTCTTTAGATTTTGGTCTGCAGTAGAGAAACAATGATACCTTTTGCAAAATACTTAGTTGAAAACATGCAGAAAAAAAACGTTCAAGATGCCCTTTCCAGAATGGCATCTCACCCCTAATCTCTAGCACAGGAAATACTCATTTTCATAGAAAGCAGAATACTTGGCAAGACTGAAACTGGTTGCAAGAGGATTGGGTGTCTTCATCTCCTCTACTGTCATATGTCTGAGCTGTGGGCAATACAGAAAAACCAGCTTTGCCTGCAGCAGAGCCAGGCTGATGGACACTCATCTGGTGGGGACCTTCACCAACCTCAGGGAAGTACAGCTTCACCAACTTACTGCTGCTGCACTGCACAGCCCACCCAGCCCCTCCACCCTATAAGCATGTAGCTAGGTGCCGCCCCATTTTGAGTTTTAGAAACTTGGGCCAACCATCTGGCCTAAATCTCTATGTCCTAGGAATGGAGCAAATACCAGTTCTAGCACGAGGTGCTGCAGCTAAATGGCCTAAAAAATCTTAACTACCACATCACAGCTTGGGAGGCACGAGACTTGGGAAACAGTCAAATGTTCCAAGCCAGCAATACAATTTACAGGTTAATGATGGACCTGAACTACAAAATTCAGATTCAAAGATGTCAAGATACAAACCTTAAGCCACGGCCCAGATTCATTGCTATGTATTGAACAGTACCACCAAAGAGACAGCGAGAAGACATAAGAAGGGATGTACCTATTCAATGCACACTGAGGGGGGCTGGGATGGAAGGGCTGCAGCAGAGATGAAGGGTGAAGTGAACCACTGCTGAGCAGCAGCACAGGGAAGAAACAGCCGGAGGGCTGGAGCTGCCTCTCGGGACTGGGCTGTAGCACTGCTAAGTGGCTTACAGCTGAGAGAAGTGCTGAACCTGCAGTACCTGTGCTTGCTTTGTTTGGCAGACATACTGGGAAGCTGTAGAAACTGCTTAAGGCTATGTCTGTAAACCACTGGCTTTGTGAAAGCATGAGAGAACTAAAAAGGGAAACTTCTAAGAAAAGTAAATTCTGTCAGAGCTTTTGGCAAGGCTTGGAATTAACATGTGAAGCATAAAACATGAAGAGAGGAAAAAAAATCCATCCTTAGATGTTCACCCATCATGGCTAAAGATACATGTTTAGGCTCCTCTTGAACATACCAGATGTACTTTATTCAGAAAAATTGAGTTTAGGGTCTCCTTGATTTTATTCTCACTCAAGGATACTGCCAGCCATCAGCAAACTCTTCACACCTACAAAACTTGAACACCCCCTGCAGCTTCCTCATGGCACCTCCCACCTTGCTACATTTGGCAGCTGCACCACGTCAGTCCTCCATGTCTTTGATGAAACCATACAAATCTAGTTACAGGCAACCGTAAATACAATTACCACCATTATCCACTAGGAAGGGGCTAACACCTTGAAATACTCCATCACATCTTAAAACTATATAGTGCTGTAGTGAGAAATGGCCCCTCTCCACACTCTGAGAGCTCCTTCTGCTTTTCTGGGAGTCTGTCAGCCCTATGGACTCAGCAAAGCCTCCCATAGCCCTTCAGCCGTGGAAGAGAAGCATTCAGATTTAACAAGAGCAAAATATCTGCTGAAAACTTTGGTACTGGAGCTGGCAAGTGTTCCTGCACTCAGAGGCCACTTGAACTTGGAGAGCATGGACAGTATTTCCCAGCATAACCTCTGTAGTCTTCTGTTTCTGTTGCCAAAGAGATAAGGATTTAATTTCAGTTGTTGAAATTTTATTACCTGTCCCAAAACACCAATTAATAATTTCCCTGCTTATTCTAGCAGAGTATTTTTCCCAAGTAAAAAACTTTTATATCTACATAATAAGAAACTTTCATTTACTCAGCTAAAAGCTTTGTCCTTCTGTCACTAAAAATGGCCAGATTATAGGGTATAGTGAAGCAGCCTGCAAAGACCCTGTGGAATGGGAGAGGGTCCTGACTCACTCTACCTCTCCCTTTGGAGGGCCCTTCAACCTTTCTGACCTTAGGACAGCTGCAGAGTTGCAGGCCAGCAGGTTTGAACCCAGGGTAAAGAAACAAGTCCCGGAGTCTTTTCCTACCTCTTTTCCCAGCCTGATTTTCAAGCGAGGCATTTTTAATAGTCTTTCTTAGCATACAAGTAATTCAGGACAGGACCAGAAGAAACCAGTTTCTCCCAGGCTGTAAATAACACTGCTGTTGACCAAGAGAAGCCTAGCAGCTTTTAGACAGCTGATTTTAAAAGTGCAAATCTGGGATTGTGTAGTTCAGGAACCTTCTTTTGAAGCACAACAAAAAAAGCTTCCTTTGTCAGTATACACGGCTGTCACAGAAGGTTTTGTTGCTTCACCACAGAGCTCTGATACAACAGGAAGATGAAGAACAACCAGAGTGGTGGTGCTCTGAAATCTAAGGAAATGGAACTTCAAAGAGACATGAGTTCACCTGAATGTTTAAAAAGCAGAGCTTGAGAAATAAAGAACCCTAAAAATCATGCCACCAATTCCTTTCTTTTCATGTCCACCAAAGACATGGATGTCACTTTACTTCCACTGAAAAGCTCAGTCAAAACTTGTACTTCAATTGTGAAAACAAAAAACGTAAGAATCCTGTATTTACTGAAGAAAAAAAAAAATAGATAGGCCTGGTTATGTATTAGACTTAGGTAGTGCTGTGGGATTATGAGCCTCTGTGAACCTGGAGCTTAATTTGACAGAAATAGTGGAAGGAAGGGTTACAGCAGCAATTTACAGAATACTGCTGCACATCTTGTTACTTGGAGGTATTTCTTCCAGAGTCTTTAAGTGCTAGAAATGTAGAGTCAGGCAGGGAGTGCAGGCAACGCAGGTGAGGACCAAGTGAGAAGCCTGCTTAGCACCATCACTCCAGTAAAAGGGTTGTCCCAGACAACGTGGAAAACCCATGATTTTTTTAATGGTCATACCGATCAAGCTATACATTTCTTCAATCACACAGCTAATCGTTGGAGGAGCAGGAAGATCAGCATCCCTCACAGTTAAGAAGCACATCACCTGTGCTCCTAGTTTCAGCACATGATGTGGTGAAGGATGCATCTGGCTTCAGTCCAACAGTTAGTTCAGACTTTCTTTTTAGACATATCATCTGTTTTGGCCCCTCTTCTCTCCAGCAAAAAGCATCATGCGCATAGTAATGCAGAATATAAATCATGGCTATTCATCCTTGTCTTCTGATTTACGTAACGTTTTGAACAAAAAATCTTCTAACCTGGCACAGGCGTACTTTTCTTATTAAGCAGCGCTTGCAGCCCCATGCAGTGCCCCTTTCCAGAGGCACATTTTCTCTGTCACCTCTGCCACTTCAGATCCAGCTGTCACTGAGCTGAGCAGCGCACACATGCAAGCACAGTCACTCAGCAGCCACGAGTTGGGAACACCTTAGAATACAGCTTACTGTGTGCCAAAATGACCACAAAACAGTATTTAGAGTATATACAGTGCATAGATGCAGAAGATGAGAAAGATACATCTAGACTCATCACTGAGCTACTCTGATAACTTATGTTCTATGTGTCCATCTGAAAAAAGCCCAAATTAACCCCATGCACACCACAGGCTGCCTGGATGCCCTGGGAATGGAAGATACATAATCACGCCCTTGCAGAGATCACACCTGAAATCACAGAAGCGACATATAACATGAGTTTTCCCATAAACAGGAATAAAACTGCAGCTGCAGACTTGTAGTGAGCAACCCACGTTCCTCCTCTCAATAACACCCACAACACACGTGTCAATGTACAAATAGCCATCAGCCAGGTTTGTGCTGATACCAATTTACCTTCACACGTCAGCCTCCCTGCCTGCTCATTTCGGCTAACCTCAGTCATAACTTCATGAACTCGCTTCATAGCAATGAAAACGAAATGCCATCAAGTACGTTTAAATGCCCTCGCATAAAAGACACATTAAATGATATTTTGTTTAATAAGATATATGGAGAGAAGCATCACTGACTCATTTCTCAGGCAAGAGTGAGGAAATCTCCCTTTAGGAGTTTTATATTTTGTTGATTTGGACCATAAAAGGAACATCTTTTAATGCAGCGATGGACAGGTAAAATCAAAACTAAGATCTGTATCTACTCCAAATAATATTTTTCACATTATTTCCACCTGAATTTGCTTAACTCCATCATATTTTATGGCTTCCCATTATTTAAAACCATCACATTGAGTTATAGCAGCTGGGGGAATAGGAAAGTGCTCACTTGCATGTAGCTCTGTAGAAGATTATGACAAAAGGCAGAAGAATACGCTCAGGACACTTGATGAATAAAAATAGAAAGTTACCACTGCTTCATCTCAACAATGCTATTAATACCTAAGCCTCTGTTAGAGGAGTAAAAAGACTCAAATTAGAGAACTGGAATGGGATAATTCCAAGGGAAAAACAATATTTTGACTAAAAATGGCCTTATTAAGTAGTATCAAGTAATCTCTTTTTATTCCTCTTTCAGAAATTATTATTGTTATAAATTGCAAAAGTATTGCTCTTCTCTTCCGTACAATGAACTGAAGCAGATTACAACTCAGTCACACTCAGTTAGTCCATAGTTAAGACTGTAATTGTTAAAGAAACTAGATTCGTCTCTATCCATGCCCAATTAGTTTGTACTTATTAATGAATCTTGCTTTCATTTCCTGACAACAAAACTAATGCAAACTTCCTAAAACATTATGATAACCTGTTTAAGAAAACCTAATAATGTGTATTGCAGATCAGGCTTTTTGGTTTGTTTTGCTATAAAGGCTCAGAGAAACAATATATTGCCAGTAGGACACACGTACGGGGTGAAAGGGCACCAACTCAATCTTGCATTTACTAACACGTGTGTCCAAAGCCAATTTTAATTTGGAATTTCCTGGATTCTTGGGTTGAGGATTATAAACCACTTCTGTGAATTTTGCAGAGCATTTTTCATTTACTTCAGTGGAAAATTTGACTAATGCCACCAGAATGGAAAACTGCAACTGAGGTGTTTCCTGGGGAGCACATTTGGGGAGAACCAGCCCAGCAGGGAGGTCCGTATTACACAAAACAAATCCAAAAAACACACAGAGATACCTGTAAAAGCAATGAGAGAGAACAAGTGGAAAAGTTACAGCAGTTAGTTAGGGTTTTTCCATCTCACATTTTCTGTTTAGATCAAATTACTCCTCCTGAAAAACTCTGGGAAGAAATTTTGTCCAGTCTTTCATATGAAAGTTATCCAGAGGGCTGATATAATCCTGAGCTTATTTTTTTTTAATCAAATATACATTTTAGAAAGTCATCAGAATCCTTTTTCAAAACAACTATTTGCTGTGTCTGAGTATTAAGAACATTATGCATTCCTATGCTGAACACATACAGGCAACAGTTAATACAAAGTTTCTTCGCATAATACAAAGCAGTTCTGCTATCTTTAATGAATATTTTAGCACTGATTGAGGTAAACAAAACCATCTTCTAAAGGACAATGGATTTCACCCTTTGTTAAAAATGTCTCTTCAATGCAAAACTGCACCCAAATTACGGTGCATTTTCTTTTTCTTTCTTTTTTTTAAGGGCAAAGGTGTGGAATGTTTTTCTGTCCCTGAAGTGCAGGAGCCCAGTGTGAGGTCTGCAAGTCTGGTGGTCTTCTGGGGCAGTGTGCTCATTGCTGTTCCTAGAGCATCACAGTTTGGTTTTGGTCCACAGGGAGTGTTTCTAAAAGCAACTACAACACAAATGAATCATGAAATTATTTACATAAGCCACTAAACCCCCTGGCATCCCCCATGGCATCCTCCTGCCATAGCAATTAAACCAAGACAAAAGCTTCAGGCACCACTGATTAACAGTCGCATCCTTTTCTCCACCCGCTCTACTAACCACGTTTGAGAATATGCAACCAGGTATTGGTCACCTGAATTCTTTATGAACTGCCAAACTCCAGTTTTGGAGGGTGTTTTACAGCAGGCTGTGGAAAACAACTTGGGGAGCTCTAATGTTCAGGATAGTTTGAAGGCTACCTACTGGTGACTTGTATAAATCAACTCCATGTCATTGCTTTGGTTGGGAAAATAATTTGGCCTTAATGATATGTTATTCCTAGTGACTAATAAGATAAATTTATGGCACTTGGTTTGTCCTTTTATTTAGTCAGGGAAGACTCATTGGCCCTAGTATGTATCATCTGATACACCTATGCCTCTCCTTCCCACAAGCTTTAAGCACACACTCTGGTTAAAGTGCATAATCCCTGTTACTCTGCTCTTTGGGGAGATGAAGGCAAGCAAATGCATTAACCACCCAAAAAGCAACGTGACAGAATTTGTTACTACGTGGTTCTTAGCAAAAGAATTTGTACATGGCATAAAACCAAATCTGCTATTAGTAATGAGTATGTATGCAGCTACCTTGTAAATCACAACACTGGGGAGGAAGCAACAAGTGCAGCACAAACACTGGATTTCTAGAAAGAAACTCTAAATCCACCTCTGGGAGGAATTAAATGAAATAACAAAGGGAATTGTTGCAAGACATTGAAACAGGCTAGTGCTGGGGTTGTTCTTGTATCTTGTTATAATTATTTAGTACCAGCACCATGTTCAATATCATTACACTGGTATAAAATGCCCAGAGACACTGGAAAGCAGGACCTCAGTGCATCTCCCCTCTCTGTGGCACAGCAGTGAGCATCAGCCCTCCGCAGAACAAGTCTCTGCTGCTGCGTGACTTGTGTTATTGTTGTCAGATGATCTTTCATCTTGTTTTTGCTTATTGCCCAACAGCCAACTTTGCTCAGTTACTGTTTTTAGCTCTACAGACTCTCACTGCACAGCAGTGTTCTATATCCTGCTAATCTCCCCAGGCACCCTGAGCTTTTTGTCCCTTCCCCAGTGTCAGCCCTACCACCAGTTGCCCAGCTGTAAAGCCACTATTCAAAGCCCCAAGGAAGGTGAGGCACCTTCTTTTCCCCACCTCTACCACTTTTCTGAATACTTTGAGTTTCTAAAAACGCAACTTTTCTATCACTTGGTTCTATTGCCTTATTCAGCTGTACCAAAATATGGCGGTTAGAGATTGCTGAGCCTTTCACTTCTCAAAACCAAGAGCCTCAGGATGAGTAGTCAACATGGAGGTGGCTGCTCTGATAAGCAAGGCTAAACCCTGCCACATTCATGGCTGTCCACACCTTACAGCTTCTCCACAGCTGAAGATCAGTCAGGATTAGGCCTTTGAAAAGCTGAATTTGAGAGATACATTAAAATCATTACAGTAGGACACCCTTGCTGGGACAAAGGTCCCCCTTGTCCTGGACCTGTCCAGTGCTTCCCATACCAGAAAGTTGTTGACAACGGAAAAAGACCTTTTCATTCAGAATTAAAACAAAACATGTTCTGAATGTTGGGGTTAATATCGGACCCTGTGAACCATTCATTTCACAGTTTTGAAATTGAGCATCTGTATTTTGCAATATGTCAATTCTAAGTTCATTACTAAATATTTATATTACTTTCAAATCTCCTGATAAGCTAATTGTACAGCTATGGGACATGACACAGGCTACTGTTAGCAAGTCATAGCATGAAGGCATATTAGATGAAATACAGCTGTCCAGAGTCAAGCTGTCCGATCACAGCACAAATAGACACTTTCACTGTAATCTTTCACAAAAGATGCTTTAGCTCAGGAGAATCTGCCTATAAATTATTATTAAAACTGAGATAGAAGTTACTTCATTAGTGTGATGGCATGCATAGTAACAAAAACAAAAATGAAAAAACTAAGTGAAACATACACTATGTGCATTTTTTAGCTGACAGAAGAGATTACACACTATTATGCACGCATTTCTGAGCTGGAGATATCAATCCTAAATCCATTCTTGGACATGACACCTGCCAGCTGGCCTGGAAGCAGCCAATACATTTCTTGTTTTCTGCAGGTGATGCAGAATTAGTTTTCCACTTAAACTTATAAACAAGATGAACTTTATTCTCAAGTTAAATTTACAGAGTTGGGCCACTTTTGTGTTGAGTTCAATACCTTAGAAAACTTGCTGCTAAAGATGATGACAGCAGCAGAAATTTAATCTGAAAGGGATTCAGACACAGCCTGGCTTTCAGGTACCTCTTTCTGCAGAAAGAGTAAGAAAGTAGGACTTCTCATCACACCAGGACTCAGACCTTCTCTCTGCAGCAGTTGAATTTGTAAATGGGCAAAGCAGATTTGGTTCATTTCACAAGGTGGGGTCAGACCTCTGAGGGGCTCCTGCTATGTTGTGTCAGCTGATGGATAAGCAAGGGGTCTGAAGAAGGAAAGAGCTGAAGGTTTATGGGGTGAGGCAGCATTTACACTGATCTTTCTAAAGCATGTACCTTTTTCATATAGGGTGAAAAGGGGTTTTTGTATCAGTGTTTCTCCTAGTCAAATTGTTCTAGTCACCAATAGTTAGTTTTCTATCCTATGGTTCATTTATAGTGAAATTAATGAACCATTTGCACAGCACTTCCCTGCTTTCATAAGCTCATACAGTACATTGTCATTAGTGAACTGTCCACTCAGCTTTTCTAAAGCTCTGTCTGAAGGCCCTTGTAAGCAAAAAAGAGTGGCTGGACATCCTCCGGCATCTTCATGCATTCTAATAAGCAATATATTATCAGGTTTTACTGGCTCTGTCTGTATGTCATCAGAAGCGGCACCTCGTGCTGTATGGAAATTTACCTTGCGGCTGAAACATGGGCAGTGTGCTTGGTTTGGATGAATCGTCACTAAAGTAACTGGTAAGAAAAAGATATTTAATATATATGAGCTTGTTCTAATGAACTTATTTGTCGAAGAGTAACTGTTTCATTAGCTCTTATATGTATTGCTAACTCTTTAATTGATGTTTTCGGACTGTTATAGACTGCTAGTAAGAGTAAAACTTATTTTTAAAGAATGTTAATATTATAATCATGGGAAAGATTGCCACATTACCACATGAGAAAATCTGCATAATGCAGGTCATTATTCTGGTGTGGTCTGCTTTCAGCAGCAAACTTTCAGTATCTGTTCATCCTGGACCAAAGTTTAGTATTTTCAGTGAACTCAACTGTCTAATATATACTTCTAGTGTTTACAGTAAACACTTAACACAAGCAAATTGCCCCAAAAATGGAGAAGGTCTTTAGACAAATTTCTGAAAGACAAGACTTGCTCCATAACTTTTTCTTTCAATTATACAAATCTCTGGCTTAAAGGTAAGAAATAGAAGTAAACTTTGTGCCCATATACACTTGGGCACTCAGTCCTATCCTGATTTGGCTTCAGATGTCCCAGACTTCCAGCTCACTAAGCTGGGACTTCCTTGTTCCTTTCCACGCATACATATAACACTCAGGGTTTTTTGAAGACCTCCCAGTTCAGGAGTTTCACAGCTGCCTAGGAAGTTCAGATGACCACTTTTGATTAAGGCTGACATTAATATGCAATCCCAGAGACCTCTTTTGGTATCTGTACCCTATTCAGAAGATACTTTTTGACCTATCAAGGCGTACAGAAGACCAAGTAATACCTACACTCATTCATTCCTGTTGAAGCTTATCAAAATTCAGGTAAGCTTTCACAATTTGTTATTATTCTCCATAAAATAATAAGACACCATCAAGATTGCCACACTTGAACTATGACAAAAGGTAGCTCACTTAGCACACCCAGCCTCTTGTATCTTTTTGGGTAGACACCAAGCAGGCATGTTGCTTTGAACAAAGGAAACCTATCAGCAGGACGGGGATCTAAATCTGATCCAACCAGCACAGGTTCTTTAGTATGTCCATAGTCACTTTACAGCAGTGAGATACTTACAAGATATCCTTAAGGTGAGGTACTCTCATTCCCTTTGCATCCCCTCCACTCTTATGGCAATCATGGCTATTTCCCCGAAAAAGGAAACATCCAGTTTACATGGCAGCAGGAGAACAGTTTTCAATCTCAGTTAACCTTTACAGCAGTAACACTAATTTGCAGTCTGTTCATACTGAATGCTAAAGCCTCTTTGTTTCCTGCTCTGAATTTCATTCTGTGTCAATTAGTGCTATGAAGTCAGTCTAATAATGATGTATGGTTAACACGGGGTTTGCATCTGAAAGCTAAGAGGAATGCACGGAGGACAGATAATTGCAATGGCGCCATCCGTGAACTATTCAATGCTTTGTTGACATTAAAGGGTCTAGAAACATGCTATAAAAATATGTTTCAACATGAGCGCTGTTAACATTTAGGGGAAGTTCCCAGCAACTTTGTTGAAAATAAATAAAAAGATCCAGCAGCTTTAAACTGGTGCATGAAGGTAAAAGGACACAGAACTGTCCAAGCCATTTCTATGTCTGATTTACTGAAGAGTTGTATGCAAGAAAAAAAATCTCAACCAATAATCTCCAGGACTGCTACAATGGTTATTCACATTAACATGCTGAAAATAGCACACAGACAAACACAAAGTGACACCTGCCAAGTCTCCTGGCTTTTTCCATATTACAACCATAAGCTCCTGCCAGACAGTGACAGGAAACTCTAATGAGCAAACCTGTCAAACCTGAGATGAATGGATCTTTGGCCACATGAAGTGCTACAAAGGCACCAGGGGCCCGGCACTGAGTTACCTCTCCCAGCTCAAGGGATGCCTGTAAAACTTTGGACCAGACTCAGCACAGCTCACTTCAGCCACCAGCAGAGCAAAGCCCATCTAGAGGAGTAACTGTTGTTTCATATCAGTGTGAGCAAGAAAACAAGTGGCTCGTTCTGGGTGGGCAATGTGCTCGTGGGCCACTACCAACGCACAGTGGTGAGAAGACTCATGGGAACCACCTTTGTCCTGTCCTGGCAACACTACTGCTGGTCAAACACTGCAGCCAGTCCCAGACTGATCAGCAGAGCATCGGCTGGTCCTGGCAAGTCCTGCTGCCCCTGGGGTCACAACTACTGTTAGGTGACAGCAGGAGCAGGTGAAGAGAATGATTTTCACTCATACTAAGGGATCAATGGGCTATATAGGAGATGCATAAGAAATGCAAAACGTCCATCCCTTCTCCAGCCGTTTACTTTTCAGAGCAGAGATGGATCTGTTCATAGATGTCCCTCTATAATAGTAAGAGCTCCAGTCTCTCCAGAAGGTGGATGATGTGCAGGGTTTGCCCACTCAGAGCTCTGCTTCCTGCAGTGCTGCCCAGGCTGGGTGGGTTCATACCAGCCTGGAGCGGCCGGCACAGCACTTGCTGTTGTCACTGCTCCAGGCACTAACTTTGATAGTACTCACTAACTGACATACTCATGCATTTGCTGGCACATCAGTCTTGATCATTTTTGGCAATGGCCCCTTGCATCTTCCAGGAAAAAGAAAAAAAAATTGTCTCTCTTCCTCTCCCGTTTCTCTTTGCATTTTGGGTTGTAAAAAAAAGAGGTGAAAGTCAGCAATGATCTGATGAGCCTCAAAACTGCAGCTTTAGGCCAGCAGTACCACCTTAGGAAAATCGTAAATGCTTGACTATAGATGCACATGTCTGTAGATGTAAAAGATTAAGGAAATAATGAGGAGAAATTAGAAATGAATTAGTTTTAGAAGAAAGAGAGGAATGCAGCTAAATACCTACAATGCTGCATCAGTGAGGTATATTAAAAACCCAAATGAATTCAATGTCAGCCAACGCACTGCCATAACAAATGAACATGGTGGCAAAGGGTAGCCTTTGTTGCTAAGCTGACAAAAATAAATTAGTCACCTGTCAGTACTTGCTTAGAATTTACAAACACATCAGTTTTTGAGGGAAGAGAAGAAAATAGCCAGCATATTTTTCCATTAGAGCATTGTGCAGAGGGAACGAAGCACTTTGTTTTCATTTATGCAGTAACTTAACCCCCTGCTGCACAGTAAATGCCTCCTCCTGGTACTAAGACAGCATCTCACCTGGAGGGCCTGGAGCTGTCTGAGCTGATGAAGGCACCAGAGGAGGCTGGGGGGACACAAGTGCTGGAAGTGACCCAGCATGACTGTGCTGAACTGTAGAGCCCCCAGCACCTCACCAGCTCATAGGAACTGGTTGCAAACCTCATCTGCTCCAAGCCTGCTCACGCCCAAGCAAAACCATGAAGGAGTTATTGGTCTTTTCAGGCAAATTTTAGCATTTGCTGGACATTAAAGATAGAAGCGTTTAGCTTGGGCCACAGGTCTCCTCTGCTACATCAATATATAAGCATCACCTCTGCTCCCCACATTTTGGATGTGGGGTGTCCTTTTGAGTCACAGAAAACCAGCTCCTTTCATAGGGCGATGGGGAGACTGGGAACTAGACCCAAAGCAATATCGCAAAAAAGTATAACACAAAATAGTCAGGGGTAAAGCATAGACATTTTCTGCAATTAATTTCTTTCTATCTTTTGTGTTTAACTTCCACACGCAAAAAAGCAAGTCTTTACTAAAAGCTGAAAGATTGAATAAAATATCCAGAATGCCCAAGAAAATTTGGAATTTATATTGTTAAGTATTGATGTTGAAGTTGGTTATACTGTTTTAATCAAGGAACCAAAGCATCTTATGCAAATTACAGGTCCACTTGGAACAGCTTGAACTGCAAATGTTGAATTGCAAGGAACCATGGGTGAGCAACCCCAGCCCAAAAATTATTCACAGGAATTAGTTGGGAAATCATTACAAGAAACAAGCTTGAGAGAACAATGATCTGCCACAGACGATTCATAAACCAAAAAAGGAGGCGATGTTCAGTCAGTCAAGTGATTTGCTACAAATTATTTGCCCAGGGCCAATCTTGCTGCTAAAGCGATCAGTGAAGATGCACTACACAGAGCAATGCAGGAACGTAGTTAAGACTAACAAGCTGCTATACACAGCACTTTAATTAGGCCAAATGAGGAAGTGATAATAAACCAGCAGGTCAAAAGAAAAAAAAAAATCTGTAACCGAACAGAATCAAATTATTTCTTTTTATTGTGACAAGATAAAACTCCAAAATGGGATTTCTGAATTGCAGTGATACCCAAATTCACACCAAATGAGAGCACAGGAGACGGCAAACAGCCCATTCAGCCACCAGCACATCAGCCAGGCTGTTGCTAGCTCCGGTCCCTACCAAACATGAGAATTTGTTGACGTTTTATTTTAGCAGCAACAAATGACTGGCTGAGCAGAGCTGTTGCAAACTGGAAATTGGGAGGCAAGGACAGGTGTGTAATTTCTTGAAATATTCTTTTAGGGCTTGTGGCACAGAGACTCCTTTCAGACACAAGCCATAAGGCTGAGAAATATCTATCATGCTTAGCTATGGAAACAAGGATTTTATGAAAGTGCGATCACAAGGTGATAAGAAGAATGTGATTGGAAGTTGATGTGTTATTGCTTAATTTAGACAGAGGAAGGCTCTTTTTTTGTCCATACCATCTGCCAGCCTAGAAACCCAAGGAATAAAGGCACAAGCTGCAGATGGCTTTTATAACGGCTGTACTCAAGCTGCAGAGAAGCAAGAAGGATAGAGGCCATATAAATCAAGCAGCAATATCACCATGGCTGAGCAATAACCAAGCTGATAGCAGCATTCAGCAGAAACTGAGAAAGCAAGAGATACTTTCCCAATTTGCTGCACTAGGATTCGGCTGCAGCAGGACAGGATGCAGAGCTGGACCTTCACAAGGCTGTTGGGAGCACTGTCACACGAGCCTGGTAGGAGCAAGCAAAACAGCACAGCTGCACAGACTAACACAGCCTCCAAGAAAAACAGATAAACTCTACTTTAAAATTGCATTCACATATGCAACAGTTCCCAAGCTAGCTCTTATCCTTTCTTTCCTTTTTTTTTTTTTTTCTGAGGGAAGAGAGAAAGAGTAGAAGCTAATTTACTTCAAGTCAGTAGAGAGAAAACAAGCTTGGATGTGAGACGCAAGGCTCAGCAGGATGAGCACAAACTTCTGCTGGCAAAGCAGTCCCCCCGAGATGACCATCTGAGCTTTGCTGGGGAGCTTGAAAGGGCTGCTCTGCTTATCTTGTTCCAGCAGAGTCTAGGTGCACTGGACGCAGAACAGCATGGTGTGGTACAGAGGCTACTTCAATGTTTTCCTCTTAAACAACTAGATCAAACAACCTCATTTACACAAGTATGTATAAACAAACAGTCAGCACAGCATTAGTGGAACTGGGTCTCCAAGTGGGACTGGTGGCATACAGATTGACAGGAGAAACAGTAGAAGGCAGAGGAAAAATAGGGTTTAATTCTATTTGTTAAATATACGCACACACACATTCATTTCTTTGCAATTTTATCATTACAGAGAATACTAGCTTCTTTGCTGCCTCACTGCAAAGTGTCTTTGGCACACCTAAGCAGAGGACAGCCTGTGGAGACCTTGCAAAGTCTGTTCTGCAAGCAGCCAACAGGTGACCACCTCTGCCCTGAATGCAGAGCCTGCAGCCAGGGAGAGGGACACCAGCTATGCCTTCGGCAGGAGGGACACACACAAAGCAGAGTTGCCCAACTTGGGGGAGGGAGGAGAAGCCACGTTGCTCCTGCTGTTGAGCTGGTACAAGCCAGATGCTCCTGAGGAGCTGGGATAAGGACCCAAGAACACATCCAACAGGTACCAGGTTTAAAGTCAATGTAATTCTTTCAGCACTGGGACATCCACAAAACCCAACTAGCCTCAAGAGCTGAACCAGTGGCTCTGAACCCCAGAAGCCCTGTTTGCACCCCACACGCAGAAAAAGAAGGCCATTTCAGTTGGATAGTTGGATAATTATGTTTCTGCACCAATTACATGTATTGCATCCATCACTGGAAGATGTATCTGAACATCATGAGTGCCCCAGGCTACAGCTGCTCAAAACCAGTCCTCAAAGCAGCACCGGAAGATTCAGTTGCTCACTCATTAAGGTATAAACTCCCCTGAACCCCAGCAAGTCCCAACTGTTCCCTCCACAGAAGTCAGCCTGCCATGACCTCAGATAGTAGCTTAAGTACACATTAAAGGAAGATACAGTTCACATCCCATACTGTGTATCTGGCGTAATTCTTCATGCCTATGCAAAGCAAATGTAAAATGTTACTGTGTCAAAACAGCAGGACTGTACAATTATTTTGGGTATTGTCTAAATCCATCAATTACAAATATGCACAAATAGTTTGATCAGATTCTTTGAGCAGAAGCGTCTGTTGAGCAGACAGGACAGACTCCAGAGAATGATCAGTGATGGACCTATCAAAAAAAAAAATACTAGAACGAAACCATTTTCTTGCTAAATACTTGGCAAGATCCCAGTGACTTTACCAGAACTTCATGTGGAAGGAGGAGTAAGAATTGGAAGGAGTGAGAAAAAAGCATTATGGTAAAAATCCTTTTTTTTTTTTTCTTATTAATGTTACTTTTCACTTAGAATCCTTTTTAGTTTGGCATGGGAGTGTGCCTTATGATAGCAGATTAGAAATTAAAACACTGTTTTGGCTGATCCCACACACGTATTCTCTTTCTCACCCACCCCAAATAGCTTTCTCCCAGGAAAACTTGTGTGAGTCGGGGGTTTCCTTGCCAAACTTCAAAGTTTCAGTCAGTTCATATCAGATAGTCTTGAGGAACTAGGATCCTATCAGACAGAGTGAGAGAGAGGACATCTCGGGTATGATGACAGTTTAGCTGTATACATGCACCCTTGGGGCTGAACCAGTCCCAGGGCACCTCAGAAACATGCAGCCAACGTAAGACAGAAGCCCCACAGGCATCATTTCTGGATACATTCAATAATCTCCTTCTGCAGTTACACAGAACAGATCCAATTCAGAATAGCTTCAGAGCACTTGAAATGTATAGTTTCTCTCTATTGCAGACAATCAGATGTTTCTGGGGTGTTCTGAAACACAGCATTACTCTAGGAAATAACACACTATCAGAGAACACAGATAACCAGGCTGTTATTTAAGGCTACACAAGCAGCATCCCTTCTCCCTCTGCCATGGGTGCAGACAGACTGCCTGGAGCAGGCCTTTTCTTCCACCAAGTATTTGTACCAAGATCAGCGTGGTGGTGTTGGCAGATACTGCCACAAACAGCAGCCACGTGACATGGATGCATCCTTGGCAAGATGCTAGGGGCAAAACCAAGGGCAGTGCTGGCCTGAGCCATGTGAGAAAAATGAAGATTGCTGGCATGCCCAGCCTGCCTTAGGCAAGCCAGTTGCCTGTAGGGACACTGCTCCCCTGCCTTCGCATGTGGAAGCATCAAATAAGTTCAAACAACAGCACATCAACTAAGTTGCCATCCCAATAACCTTAACTATTAATTCACGACCCCCTGGAGTTAGCTGGGATCAGGAGCAAGAATTTCTCATGCACTAGCATCCTTAAGTGAGGAAAAGGGAGAGAACAGGGAAAAGCAAATCAATGATGCAAGAGATGTCTCAAACTCTGAGTCTATCTGTTATGACAGCCCAAGTTGTGAGAAAACCCTGAGGTCATCTGTGGCATGCATGCATGCAGACTCCAGAATAACACTCGGGGAGAGCCATTTCCTTCATTTCAAGAGCTATCATGATGCTGGGGGAGGTGAGAGGGTGGGGGGTATGGGCAGATCATTTACCCCGACCTATCGATCTGGCCTTCATGGTCTCCAACCACACAGAGCTCCAGGTGAAAGCTGACCTGTCCACATGTTCATCAGGGACCTAACGCATGTATGCCAGTGGCACGCAGTTAGACAAGTACTCCTGCACTGCTGCGGCTAGAAGCAGTAACACGGAGTTTATCCTGCACGTCTGGAAAGGAAATGAAAAAATGACTAATTGCCTACAGAAGATTAATGGCACCCTATTTCTTAAACCCCAAACCACTGCAGGGGCTGCTCTGTCTGCATCTGCTGTAGTGCAATAGCACCTCTAAGAGAGGAGCCACAAATATTTTTCTTCAGCTTCATGCTACTCCACTGCTCCTCAGCTGATTTGCCCTGGACATGATCTGTCAGAGGAGCTTCAGCAACTCCTGGCTCTAGGACAGACCTTCCCCATGGCCCCATTGCATCCCCTCAGCCTCAGCAGCAACAGAATCAGGAGCTGTGGATCACTCAAACCACCTGCGGTTGACTCAGAGAAGTTTCTCTGGGCTGTCTCCAGAGGATGTGCAGCAGGCAGTGATGCCAAGATGTCAATTTTGGGCAGGAGCCCAAGCTTCCACTGGGAAAGTTTTAAGGTTCTGCAAACCACAGTGGACCCAAGGCGCTGTTTTAAAGTAGCCCTGACTGTTTTATGAGCACTTCCTCTTTTTTCCCCCCAGAATCCTGAGAATAGCCACTCCTTTGATGCCACCAGTTGAATAGCTATTTCACACAGGCACAAGCAGGCGCTGTCACTTCAATAGCTGAGGTTAATGGTTTGGCAACTCCGCTGGTTGCTCACTTATTTTTCTCTAGTGATGTTTCTTAGAGTGCAAGGGGCTTTCACTGGAGTAATTCATACAATTATTAAACTATGTACTACTCTGGTAAAAAGGGCTTCAAAGGCTGTTTTTTTTCTTCCTGAGCCTGTTTTTCACCATCACTGCAGGGCTCCAGCTAAGAGACTACGTGCAGAGCTGTTAGATGCTCATCCCCACCAAAATTCAACCTTGAGTGCAGAGGATCTGGCAAAGCATCTCTAAGCCAAATCCTCCCTGGGACTGCCTTCTGATCAGTCTCTCTTTTAGGAGTTTAACGAATGAAAATATATCTGGAAATAGAACAGAGCAGTGCCTGGAGAGGGAAGAGAGCAGCATGCTTGAGCCACAGATCAGAGCAACACAACACAGCTCCAACTGGTGAAGCTAAGGCTGTTGGGCACAGGCCCACTGATGACAGCTCAAAAGGTGTGACAGCACAGACAGCTTCCTAAAAATGCTTGTGAGGAACAACGAAAAATGGCCGAGCTGGCCAAATCAAGAAACAAGCACAAGCCTTTTCTGGCTTCACACAGAACTAAGAAAAAGCATGTTCAACTCACATTAGAGTACATTCAGATAATGAAGGTAAGTGCCTTTTAGAATGATGGAAAAAAAGGATGCAGAAAGGCAATAAAAATAAATGCAATATGGAATTGAGAGGACAAGCAAGTTTACAAAGGGAAGAAAAACACTTATCTGATGAGAAAACAAACATGGAGATAGAGCTCCCAGATGTCTCATTTGTACAAGCCTACAGGTCTACGCTCAGCAGAGCAGCAGTCACCCATGTGCTATTGCTCACATGCTTGAAGGTAGCTTCATACAAATACCTACGTTGCATGAGGACAGAGACTTGTGCGTCAGCAAAAGTATTCACCATTCATTAATGTTAATTCTCTACTTCAAAACATACAGACAACCCGCAAAATAACAAAAAAGGCAGATACAGCAAATGCTTTATGCAATCAATTGCATAGCATGAATAGCAAATAACCAGAGAAAACTCAGCAGATTCATCACAGATTAAATAAATATAGGCAAATTATGCAATAAAAAAACCTTACAGACAAAGCCATTAGTGGATTGGCTTATAGAGAACTCTCATAAGAAGGGGCTCAGTTTGTTGGTTGGTCTATTTGCAATGAACTCTGCCACCTGTAATACTGAAGTACCTAACACTCTGCAGTGTGTTTACTGTGAAGCATCACAGCAAGGACCTTTTGTACCAGTTTGGACTGGCAGCTTTTCCTATTCCCTTCACATAATGTGAGTTTCCTTTCAACAGGAAGAAAAGGGACTTTAAGAAACTGAATATCCTAGTGCGGAGGGGAAAAAAAAGTCTTCAAATTGTACGGTAAACAATTGGGTGAGATGAAAGTAGTTTTCAAAACAAACAGAAGTGTTCATAAATGCAGGACAATTCATTCCTTCCTTCTCTATGGTAAGAAGAAAAAAGTGATGTGAACAAGTCTAACCAACATGTTCAGCCAAACTGAAGATGGTCTAGATCCCCAGGACTCGAAACACACTGATTTTTGTATTATACACATAAACAGAGAGCAGCATAGGGCAGCTTGCTCCACACAGGGTTCACAGAAGGGACACATTACTATTTACAACACAACATTAAAATGACAGTGACACACACCACTCAGAGGTGATCATTATTACTGGCTGCTTAAGTGATGATTTGAGAAATGATCTGTAAATTTAATTTTTAATTAAGCCAGAAGCCCTAAGGGCCTTCTGAGTTCAAGCATTAAGGGGGGAAGAGGGGGAAATCAATTCTTGGTGATGGAGAGGTCTAGCAAAATCTAACAGGTCTGGGTAATATATCAAGAAGCTTTTAAGATCAGTCACACAGCTCAACAGAGGAAAGCCTAAAACCCAATTTCAGATAAAAAAATATGCTGTAAAGTGGAATGGATAGTCACCATTGTTCAAGCCTCTGGAAAGCTACCGTCTTGAGCTCTGACACAAGTATTACTCAGAAAATAGATAAATGATCAACTCCAGCATGCAGAAACTCACAGAGAAACCCTCATGCTTAGCTCCAACCAGCTTGGAAAAGCAGCCGTCTCCAAATGACCTTGCAATTGCTCTAAAGCTTCAGCATGGCCAGAAAGATCTACATTAACTAATGAGAATTAGTCATCAAAACCTCCTAGAAGGAGGCTAATTTGTGCTGAGAAACAAAACTAGTTCCCTCGATGTGCAGCACAGGTCTATCAGGTTCATCACAGCGACCAAGTCTATCTGACCTCTACAGTGCAGTTTCAGTAACAGTTACAAAATCAGAAACTGGAGATTTTTCATCCCATCTCTTGATTCCAAACTCACAGGCCAAGATGAGTTGCACCCAAAGGTGCCAAAAGAAAGGACCGATGTTATAAGGAAGGTCACTCTTGTCATCTTTGAGAGATTGGCATGACTGGGGAGGTCCCCAACGACTGGAGAAAAGCAAGTGTTGCACCCATCTTCAAAAAAGGCCAAAAAGACGGTCTGGGGAACAGTCAGCTTTGCCTTAGTTGGTATGAAAGTCATGAAATCCTCTTGGACTGCTGAGAAGGCAACAGCTGGGACCAGTCAGCATGGATTGAACAAAGGCAAATCATGCCTGACCAACCTGATTGCCTGCTATGGGACAACATCTGAAGCTGTGGATGAGGGGAGAGCTGTGGATGTCATGTACCTCAACTTTCACAACACTCTCGACACCACCTCCCACAATCTTTTATACAACTTAGGGTGTATCAGTCTGGAAGGTGGGAGGAGACAACTAGGTGGGCAAAAAACAGGTTGGATAGTTGGGCTCCAGAGGGTAGGAGTTAATGAGTACCTGGAAGCCAATAGCAAGCAGGGTACTGCAGGAGTCTGTACTGAGACCCGTCTTCTTCAGTATCTTTATTGGAGACTTGCAGGAGCTGATGAGAGCCGTCATGCCAAGTTGTAAATGACACCATACTGTGGTGAAGAGACAATATGCTCAAAAGAAGGGCTGTCTCTTGGAGGGACCCAGGCTGTGGGAAACATCAAAATCTCTTCTTGAGGACACATCTAACTCCATATGCATATTTTCAAGAAGAAAGTTGGGCAGAGGAAATGAGCAAGAAGTGAGATGAATGGTCTTGTTTTCACAAACCTTCCCTTCTAAGAAACAAGCCATTTATCACAGTGCTGTAATCCTACCAACTGTCATAATACTTGGTCTAATTACATCTGGAGAACAATAAGCTGTATGTTCAGGAAGAAACTGTCTGCAACAAGGTCAGTAGAGAAACTCTGCTATGCATGATCTTAGATCACAGGTCCAAATGCAAGAACAAATACCACCAGGTAGGAGTTGGTGACATTTGTATAAAGCAGCTTCATTGTCTTTAACCTACTAAATTTTTTAATTGCAAATTTTCTATATTTTCATAAAATGCCATTCCTAGTGCCATTAATCTACATCATGAAAGGTCTGAAATGGATTTTCAGATTACATTGTTTCAGATTACATGCAAAATCCATCTTCTGGAAGAATACAAAGCACATTCAAGAACTGTTAAAAACGCAAAAAAGTTGCTTGGGCTGAGACTTCACACTGCAGTTTGCTGTGGACATAATAATGTTATTATGGTTCTCAGCTGTGTAAGTATTGATTAACTTCATGCCTTGAAGAAAGTGTCCTTCAAACCTCACCCTACAAAACCTACTGGAGATGAACCATTCCTTCCTGCAGTGGTTTCAGTGGGACTATTTGGGAGCATACATTGCCAAGCAGGAAGGAACAGCGGCAAGTCCACAATAGATTCATTTAGTATGGGAAGGACGTGTTATTGCTGCTCAGGCACTGACACTTCCTGATTTGACACCAGATGCCTGAGTTTGCAGCAGTACCAAGACTGCACACACATTTCATTAGCACACTCAAAGCGAAAGACAGAGGGAAGGAGGGAGACCCTCTCACTGGCAGCAAAGCTGGGCACTTCACAAAACAGGTTTCATTTGGAGTCTTGATACAGAGACTTGGGACCACCTGTAAAGCAAGATAACACCTTCATCCTGGATAAAGGTGCCAGAGTAAGGACTAGGTAGACAAAAACAAAATACACAATAACACAAAGCAATACACAGACAAAATGTGAGCACTGGGTCCAAAGACTTTGATGGACAGCATCTCACTATCTCAAAGGTGACTGAATCTTAAGCTCTTCCCATGGTTTAGGAATTGCTTAGCTTCATGCCTTGAAGAAAATGTACTTAATACCACATTGAAAGAAATATTGTAATGTGCAACAGCAGATTCTTCATCAGTATCGTAAATGTACATATTACATGTCATCTTCTTGCTGTGAGCAAGGTGGCAAGGAAGGGGTCAATTGAGAAGAAAATGCATAAAGAGGAGTCTATTACTCACCCAGGAGGAAGTATTTCAATGCTCCCAGTGCCTCATCTGCCTTCTGAACTATACTGGTGTCTGGTCCCCACTGAAGAACTTGAACCTAGGATTCTAGAAATAATGATTGCTATAGATCCTTCGTAAAATGTTGAGTCCACCAGCGCACACTATGGAATGGATCTTATCTAAGGTGTCAAGGCACCCAAGATCACTGGTATCAGCCACCCATGCTTCAGGCTCAAAGCAATGAGCTGGTTCTTTCTAACATAGCAGAATGGAAACACACAGAACACATTACAGGCTGACACCCTGAGCATTGCCCTGGAAGGATCCCACGCGAACCACAGCATCCACAGAGACCATAGAGGAGCTGTTATAAGGAGGAAGGTGTTTCCAGTGAACAAGTTGTAAATAAGTTGAAAGGAATAAAACTTATTCCTGTAAATTATGCACTTACTAATCTAAAAAAAGCACTTTTAAACTCTGCTGAAACAAATTCGAAGGATTTCTAGTTTATTACTTTCTCACACAAAAAATTCTCTGCTGAAGAAATAGTTAAACTGAAAACTAGACATCAGATGATGGTACTGTTTCAGACCATCAAACCTGATTTAACTCAAAGAAATTCTGATGCCAACACGCCGCCTTCAGTGGCTTTATTTGCCTGGGCAGGCACTCAACAGTGGCTCAGACCCCCTGAGATCACACTCCAGGATCCCGATGGAGCCCAAGCCTCCTCTGGGGAAGACAGATGGTGAGTTTTTCACAAGTACTTGTTATCTGTCAGCTCAAATCATGAGTCACCATTAGCATGCAGGTTAAAGCACGTGCACTGTGCCAAGATGTGCAGTCAGAGCTGAATATTCGGGTGAATGACTTGGTGCCTGGGGAAGAGGCAGGGATGGAGGCTGTGTAGCCCTATGCCAGCAGGCTGGGCAGGGTTTACCTGCTCAGTGTGGCACACAGGATCAAAGCTTCTACAGCCAAAAATCAGAGTCTGGTCCCTGAAGTTTAACTGACAGGTATATCCCAACAGAAGATTATTGCTGAGAACCAGATTTCACAGTAACCGGAAGGAAAGGTGAGGATTACCTAACTGATGTCCCTGGATTGCACATGCATGCAGGGGTGATATAATAACCAGAGGCCATACCCTACATATGGCACAGAGGTTTGAAGATCACATGTAGGAAGAGGAGCTGCTCCCCTCTTGCCTTGCTCACCTGTGGCTTCCCAGGCAGCACTGCAGCCACCCTCTGGCACCCACACCACCACAGCAGGGCTGCACTGTGGGCTGGCAAAGACTCAGCCCCCCCTGCTTTGTACACTCATGGAGCAAGCAGTGGCTGCTGTTTGGAGAAGTTCAGTCTCCTCCTGAGGTCATGTTTTATGCTTAGTTGAAAATTAATAGAGGGGAACATTATTAGAGCTATGTAATGGGTGTGCAGAGGAGTGCCCTTGCTGCAAACAGAATACTAAAATCAGGTGTGGTTTTGAGAACAAAACCCCTAAAAAACGTGTTTTGAGCCCTGGAAAGGGAACACACACTAACCCCAGAGACCTCACCAAGGGCTCTGGTTAAGCTCCTCACAACATCACGCCACCACCTCCAGGACTGGGACAGCTGGAGCAGTTCATGGGCTGAGGATGCAAGAAGCTTTCTCATCCCCCCAGTCAGGCACAGAGGCTGAATCATCAAAGACCCTCAAACAGCCAAACTGTGAATACAGTCCATGAAAACAACAAAAAAACCCCAATAAACCAGTCATTTGAGTAATGCTGGTGCCTTTGCAGAGAGCCAGGCCAGACTCCTGATGAGTGGGAGTGATGCACCAAGGAACCTGCCGGACCCCAGCCCCGAGCACAGCTGTCTCTCTGCCCACAGTCGCAGCCATGGGCAGACACGCAAGAGCAGTTCAAGGTCTCAGCTAGGCAAACATTTAATACTATCCAGTTTGTTTGGATTTTCTTTTCCTTGAGGATAAAACAGGATATGCTAGCTTATTTTGCAGTAACAGAGATTTCTGTGTCCCAAACAAAAACAAACAAGCAGGAACCAAAAAAAAAAAAAAATTATAAACCAGAAGCATTCCTCTGCTAAAGAGAGTAACCTTGAGACATCTTCTCACTGATTCATTTGGGCATGATGCCAGAGCTGGCTGGACTTGGGGGTAAAGGAGAAAAAGTGGGGAACATCAAGTATTTTCAATGTTAGAAACCTGTCTCTCACCATTTTTTGAGAGAAAATTCTGAATTATTTTTTCTAGGAAACAGAAGTTTTAATTTTGATTATTTTTAAAAATACCTTTCACTTTTCATTGTTTTTCAGTTAAGGTAAAGGAGAAAAACTGATAGAAAATCTGGTAAGTGAAACCTTGCTTGACCTTTTCTTTCTCCATAATTTTATTAGAAAGAAGCTGAGAATGCCTCCTCCATAAACCCTCACTTTTTACAGCTATTCCAATCTTCCTGTGAAAGGATGAGGGGAGGAAGTGAGAAAAACCAAGTCCTAGATTTGAGGCAAAAATAAGATTTCTACAAAAATATATTACATAAAAATCCTACATGTAAGTCATTAATTTTTAAAATAACCCCCCTTTAGTCTACAGCCTTTTTTTTTATTTAGAGGTGTTTGACTACCAGTCTGCTATTCACTGATGTTATGCAAATATAAATTCAACAGCCTGTAATTCCTGAAATTATACATTTAGAGCTTTATTTCAGATGCATGTTATTCAACATTTGCTGTTGTCCACTGTGAAGATGTCCAGCATCCAACCAGGCAGAAAAGCATCAGAGGTCCCAAGTAATCAAATTCAGCGCAAGCGTTAAACAGCCCAGCTGTAAGGAGCAGCCTCATTACTCACACATCCTACCTGTTAAGTGCTCATGAACCTTAAGCACATCAGAAAAATGGCAGATTCATGAACTCTCTCCTGACCAAAATAATTTGCTGACAACTTATTATTATTACTATTATTCTAAGAAATGGGCTAACCTGCCCCGCAGGTGCACCCACACACAGCCCTTCCTCTGCTTGGGCTCAGCATGAGTTCCGGCTTTAGGTTTTCCTCCTCCACTCATCCATTTTGGGTGATCATATCTACCTGATGGGAAGGATGTCCATGGGTCATCTAAGAGCACAAGGTCTACATGACAGCAACAGTGTGATTTTTTTTTTTTTTTTTTTTTTAAAAGCACCATACTGTGTTTCAGCTGGAAGCAGGACACCGACTATGAAAACAATAATGTGCCAGCAGGAACTGCGGACTCTGAGTAACACCGATCGAATTAAGCTCCTGAGGTGTGCCCATGGAAGAAAACCCATAACCGTTGCTTATGCTTAAAGCTTGTGCTTTCCCAAATACAGCTTTAAGGTCAGAGAAATGGGAAATACTCAGACGCTGCAGGCTACACTACTGTACACACAGGGTATAGCTGCAGTCTGAGGCTCTTTGTACCACAACCCAGCTTCAACTCCGAAATGTAAATGTGAACTCAGTAGGAACCATCCCTGTGCACCACAGCCACAGGTAGGATGCCAGGTCAGCCTAGATAATGCAAATCTTTTGCCTACTCCAGCTTAGCAGCAAAACTTCCTGACTCTAATGTAGGAACAATTTAGTCCCAGAGGGGAAGCCCCCAACCCCAGAGTTATTTTTCTTCCAAAACATGCATAAATACTTTCCTTTAGCAAGGATATGGAGACCATAAAATAATTAGTTACGTTGATATGCAAAGAGGCCAACATGCAAGAATCCCCTGGTTACGCAGCGTTAGCACTGCAGAGCTCGTAATTAAACTTCGATTCCTTTACAATTCAAGACAAGTTCCAGACAGTGGGCTGAAAATACATCTCAAACAGATCTTCAACATTCAGGACCATCTGTTTCCTTTTTGCGTGAAGTATTTTTATTTGCTTCAAGTAATGAGCTTAAATAGATTTTGTTATGAATAAAGGAATGTGAAAAAAATGCAGAAGAGACAAAGAACTACATTGCACCTGGGTCTGCTCAGGAGCCTGGGCATTGCTTTGAAGGCTTCGTTTTGTGTTACATTCCTAAATTCAGATTTAAGTTTCTGAATAAAACAGGTTTCGTCTTCAGCACTAAACCACCCTTGTATAACACTGTTTAGGAGAAGAAGAGAAGATTAATTTCCACACCTGAATCTTCCTTGGGAATATACTGCTTCACAGGCAGAATGTAATTAGGCAGGCTGGAGTTTAGCCAGGACATTAGGGTTAATGGTCCTACTGCTGCCAAGTGCAAAGGGATACTTAATGAGTGCAAACAGCAGAGGAGCCCACCACGGGTCTCATCTGGAGCATGGCACCTCCGCCTGTCCTGCTGCAGCACCCCTGAGGAACACTCCTCCCATGGGGGCAAGGGTTTGCACCAAGGGTGAGCAGAGGCAGTGGGTGCTGCTTTCCTTTGAACCATCACTCGTACGCACCCAGGAGCCAGATGATACCATCAATGATGACAGACAGGAATTTAAATGTGATAAATTTCCTATAACCATAGATGGTAAGATCTTATTTTAATTATGCCAAGAGGCTGTATCATCATTGAACGTTCAGCAACAGTTTTACACAAGCAGAGCAACCTTTAGTCAGTGCTTTCGCCCCACATCTATTATTAAAGCTCTGTTTTGGCCAAGACAGATGTATGAAATACATCAACACCAACTGGAAGAAAATGCATTATTTGCATCATAAAAAAAAAAAAGAAAAAAAAAAAAAAGGACTCTTTTCTCCTTGGTTTTCCTTTTGCTCAGAACAGCACAAAGGACTGCAACCCTCCTCCACACCCTTCCCCCAAAACCACACTGTACCACTTTCAGACCCACATGCTGCCATGGTTCAAATTTCTCATCATGAAAGCCTGAGAGGAGGAAAGCCACCAGCAACAAGAGAGCCAAGGCAATGCACTGCTGGAAAAAGAGGAACTGCGTATCAGCTGTGTGTCAGTAAAGCTAAGACCACTAACATGAGGACTGGACCATTCCAAGCCCCAGTACCTGGTCATTCCTCTGCACCTGCAGGATGCTGAGCCACCCTGAGCACAGCACTGAACTGGACTTGAAAATATGCTCATGCAAGGAAGCAAGTCATCTTCCAGCTGTAAAAAAAGCAAAATGAGGCTCCAGCCTTCCAGAAAGCCAAGCTCATCTACAGATGGGAACCAAGAGGAACAAAGCTTTCCCAAGCTGTCTTGCATCAGGCTGCCCAGACAGACCACTCCTTCTCATGGCCAAGCAGCAGACAACCCAGCAAGCCCAGAGCAGCAAGCCCCTTCCCAGCTCACCATCAGGCCTTCCTCAGCCTTCTCTTACTCCTCTTTTCCCTAACATAAAGCTTTTCCACAGCAGCCCCCAAGTCACTCACCCCTGCCAGTCACAGCTTCCTCTCTCATGCCTCCAAGGATAGAGCTGAACAACCAAACCTCAGGAGCAGAGCTCTCCCCTTTTCTCTAGGAGCAGCTTTACTCCTCACCCCTTAGAGCAGCTGTGACCCAGGGGGAGGCTGCAGCTCTCCTTAGCACCTCCCACCCACGAGTATCAAGGCCCCACAGGTACCACATGTGGGATATGCCCCTCTGCAGGGCCTCTGCGCACACCATTTAGGCTCCCATTAAGGCTCATTGACCACTAAAGCCCCTGGAGGTACTGGGAGCCCTGTGTTTTATTAGCCTCAGCTGGTCCTGGTAGAAGGGACAGATACCCTATTTCTTAAGCAAGAGATTTCCCATACTGTATCTATCACCTCTTGGATGCTGGAGGAAGGGCATCTGGTCTGTGCTGTACATTTACCCCTCACAGCCCCCAGGACAAGGGTATCATTCCATCTCAGATCTGCTGATGTCATTCACAATGGAAACATCAGCTTTGGCTCGGTGCTACTTCTAATACCAATATCTGAGCACTGGGGTTAGGAACCAAAATTAACATATTGGTGCAATAGCAATGAAGTGCCAAAGTGTTTAATGCATCTGGCTGGGTCATGTCAGCCATTTATTTACTGTAATCAGTCCCTAAATCTGTATTGCATCTGCTGTCTGCATAAATAATGAATAAAGCAATAAATCTGGCAGGGTTACCAAACACTTTCACTCAGCTTCCCTTGAACCTGTTAAATTCTGCTGTGATTCATCTGCCTGGCCAGGCCCCAGAGAGACACTTCTTGGAGAAGTGAGGAGAAGGGGGCTTTATTTCTGTGCACTGCTCTGTAGCTTCCAAAACCAATCCCCTTTCAGCTGCAATCCTGCGTTCTCTCTCATTTTTACTGAGGCAGGGAGCAACAGAGAGACCCTTTTGAACCACAGTATGTTACCCTGTTCCAGGTACAGGTCACTGATTTCAAGACAGAAATCTTAGACACTTATATTTTTCCTTTTAATGAAAATCTATGCTGTCAATCTTTCTTCCAAGTGATGCCACCAGAAGTCATTTGTTATTGTCCTTTCAATGAGAACCACATCTGCTTCCCTATGCTACAAGAGGATCACACTGCCATGGTAGTGTGGGGAGACGCCACCACCCTCCACGAGGCATGGCCGATTGCCAGGCTGCTTGCCAGAGGAGGCTTTCAGATGACCACAGCTTTTGAAGAGCCTTTGGCAGCAATACTAGGGAGAGCCTGATAGGTATGAAAGGAAAGGATAGGACTTGTAGACTTAATATGCAAACAGTCTCCAAATAAATAGTAGCAAAATAAAGTTTTGTAAGTATAAAGCCAGGTTTATATCTGGGAAAATGTCTCTTCCAGCTTCAATTAATTGCTGTTTCTTGATTGCATAAATTGCCAAAGCTTTGGGTTTGCTATAATGGCTTTTTCCAACAGAATGACTTCTTCCTGTGCCATGCATTTTACCATTTTCTTCAGTCCTTATGCCTTTTTTGGGTTGCATCATGCTCATGGCACATTACATGAATTTCTACTTGCCACAGCTGACTTATTTGTTAAACATGCCAAAGATAGAGGATCTATTATTTCCATTTCTCCACTGCTGAAAGAAATTATTCAACGTAACAGTAAAATCACAGTTACTCTAATAATCAGCTCCACAGCATGAATCTTTCTTGTTTTATCATCAGAAAAAAAAAAAATCAGCAGGTTCAACATGCTATTCAGTTACATTTCCAGTCATGTTTTTCTATTTCAAAATAATTTCTATTCTTCTTTTAGCACCCGCTCTGCCAGTTTGCACCTTACACATCATCCTGTCATCTTCATTGTGGCTCTGGGGTATTTTTGCTTCTTACCTGAAATTTTGAGCTGGCAGTCTGAGAGGCATATTCCTAGAATGCGTGAGACATCAGGTCTTGCTTTTTACTCTAGAGCACCAGAATTTATTTTTTTGCCATCTGTCCTGATTTTGGCTGGGAAAGAGTTAATTTTCTTCCTAGTAGCTGGTACAGTGCTGTGTTTTGGATTTAGGATGAGAATAATGTTGGTAACACACTGATGTTTTAGCTGTTGATGAGCAGTGCTTACACTAAGTCAAGGATTTTTCAGCTTCTCATGCTGCCCTGCCAGCGAGGAGGCTGTGGGTGCACAAGAAGCTGGGAGGGGACACAGCCAGGACAGCTGACCCCAGCTGGCCAAAGGGATATTCCATACCATAGGGCATCATGCTCAGCATATGAACTGGGGGGAAAGCTGGCAGGGAGTACACTGCTCAGGAACAGGCTGGGCATCAGTCGATTGGTAGTGAGCAACTGTTTTTCATTTGCACCACTTCTTTTTCTTGAGTTTTATTTCTCTTTTTATTATTTCCCCTTTTTGATTTATTATTATAATTATTTTATTTTATTTCAGTTATTAAAATATTCTTATCTCAACCCATGAGTTTTCTTACTTTTACCCTTCTGATTCACTCCCCCATCCCACTGGCAGGGGAGTGATCGAGCAACTGTGTGATGCTTAGTTGTCGGCTGGGGTTAAACCATGACACCATCCAACTTTTTTATGCAGGAGCACTTGATATGCAATAGTACACAGGCTGTCAAGGAGACTCTGACCTGGGACAAATCTCCAATCTGTAGTTCGGTTTTGGAACCATAAACACAACATGCTGGGAGCTCAGTCCTGCTCCGTCCTCCAAACAAGCATCTCTATTCTCAATGGCAGATGCAATCTGATTCACCTGACTGCACTTGTTAATAATACAGAGGTAAGGTGTGCTTTATCAATGGATGTGAGTCATTGTTCTCTTCTAGGAAAATCCAAAAACTATTTAACCACTACCCAAGGAAATTTGCATTTCACTTATCCATAAAGGATAAAAACTCCCATTTTTCCTTGTTCTTAGAAGCCTTTATAAACTGCCAAAGTCAACCTGGGAGCACGGTAGAAAAGACTTATGCAAAAATCTTAATAAAATTAATTTGGATCTATTTACGAGACAGAATCTACCTGGCGGATATTTTTTAAGAACCTGCTTAGGAAAGTAGTAAATACATAAGCCAAGTTAAAAAAAAAATTAGCATGGTGTTGTTCCTCACACATCACCCTAGTTAATGGTGCTTTAGCTGTGAAGTTCTCTAAATCGACCTGAGTAAAATCACATAGTCACTGCACTAATGCCCCATGCATAGACTGGGAGACAGTTGGCATTGTCCCACCAAAAACTGTTGAGAGCAAGTCTGCCTGCAGGTCTAAGACTGAAAAGTGCTGCAGCTTGAGGTGAGATGTCTGCTTTTCCATCTTCCCACTCAGCTTTGCTCCCCACTGTCTTCCCTCTGCCTGTGCTACCTGACCCCAGGTTCTCCCAGGATTCTACATGTGCCTTATCTAAGCAGCTTGAATTCAGTTGAGGTTTCAGATGTCTGCAAATCTCAGCTGCCCTCAAAGCAGGCAAAGTCAGGTCCCTTGTAGGAAAGGGCCCATCTTATCTGCCCAAGACGTAGATGAGGTAGGGTAGATAAGGGCCATATGCAATGTCTGTTCTGTCCTTCTCAAGACCAAGCCCCACTGGGGTTTTCTCTCAGGCCACCTGGGCCTAGCTTCAAATGCAGTCAAATAGCATAGACAGGCAGTCAAAATGGCCTTTGAGTCAGCTCAGCACTGTAAATGAAGCCAGGCAGGTAGGGAAGGCAGGAGACTGCTGATCTCCCTTGCCAACCTGCTTTACCTCCAGCCTTGCGCATCCAGGAGCTCTGTCTCAGCCCGCTATCAGACTAGGCCCATGACAGCTCTGTGCTTCTCTCCTTTCTCTCTCCTATCCTCTGGTTGCTTTAACCAAGCAGACAGCAACAATTTGCAAGCAATCATCAAGAAAACCCCTCAGTCAGTTTTGAGCAATGTCTTCCATTGTCTCAGACTCTCCTGCTCATTTATACAATGTTAAACTGCTTCCTCTAGTTGGTATGAAAGACAAGTGGACACTGTGACCACTAGCCCTTCAACTGCAGTGACATCAGAGGCATGCTTCATGGAAGCCATTAATGTCTTTTAAACTAAGTACTTTTTTTTCTACTGACTCTTTCTTTAATGTTTTTAAGCTCTAAAACTAACTTCCTTCCTTCCTTCTTCAGTGCATATTAGCCTTTCCCTGCCAGATTTTCAGCCGGAATAAATTTGTCTTCCTAACCCCAATTCATTAAATGATGTGAACATGTGCATTCAGTTAAACAGGCTATTCACATGCTTAATGCTTACAGATTAATGTTTGGCTTGTGTAAGCCTTCAGTTGCAGTTCAGAGAAGGACATGCCCAAGTCCAACCTGTTCATCAATATACCTGTGAAACAACACATTCCCCAAAGAAGTTTTTCTGAAATAGGAAATACCCGACTTCCCTGGCACTTGTTAAATTACTGCCTGATATTGTGGAACATAAACATCACTGAATAACATCATTCCTTCAAACACAGAACAGTAATGTTTGAGTAACTGGAGCATAAATATAGTTCACCTCAGGCAAGAGATAAATTACATTAATAAAGTGTGGTAGTGTTCTTTAATTAGTTTGATTAGGCATGACAGAAGATGGTATTGTTCAGAAAAGCTCCATTTCCTGAAGTGAGGAACTGTAGCTGTAGATCCCAATCTCTTTTTTTTGGGGTTTTTTGGTGTTTTTTTTTTTTTTTTTTAAACAGGTTCGTTAATTGCTGGAGTATTGCTTTAAAGAGGATTTCACAGAACAGGCAAACATGGTGTCATTAGTGGAGGCTGATGCTGCTACACTTCTCATTTGGTGTTCATGACCCATCTGTCTCTCATATCTGGATTCAGTTGTGCTCCTTTCCAAATAGATCCTACAGATCTTCATGCTTGGTGGGGTTTCAACAGTTGCACTTTCCATCCCATCAACCTCTTCCAGACTCGTGGGGAGACAGCCTGACTGTGGCCAGCTGCCCACAGTCCCTCTTTTAAAAGTCCATTTCTAATATATTACAAAACAGTTTCATTACCTGTCAAGGTAACTCAAAACCTTCAGAAGGCTCTGGCAAGTCACCATGCCAATACTCTGTAAGACCAAACTTCAGACATGGCTCCCATCTCCTCTGCTGTGTGTTACTTATTTATTTACTAGATTTACTGTGCCATTAGACTCAGCAAGACCTGCTGTGCTGCTTATGCTTTGCAAATGCTTGAAGCTGTGAAGCGTCAGGGCTGAAGGATCTATTTAACAGTGGCCTCGTGGTGCCAAACCTGGCTGCAGAGGCTTTGCTCAGGCCCTGAACCTGTTTCTGTTTGGGTCAGGTCCCTGCAACATGCTCCCCGCTGCAGCCCTGGCCTTCAAAAAACTATGTACAGGTTTCTAATTCACTGATGCACTCGAATAAATTCCACAGCGTACCTTTAGGTACCCAAATATGTGTATCTGACTACTAGGGTATGATACTTGCCTTCAGAAATCAGTGCAAATTCTTCCTTTGATTTTGCTGTAAGAAGAATCATATCCTTTACGAACACAGCAGCTGTTTTTCTATTGACGCACAAGAAGGTACAGATTGTGTCAAAAATTTAAAAATGATCAGTGTATGGTTCCAGAACAGCTTGTGTCCCCAGACAGGAGAGAGTCGATCCTACCAGAATACCTTGTCACCAAACCCTGGTTTTGTAAGTCAGCTCCACTAAGGTGGATAAAGTGGTCTTTCCTGCCCATTGATCACACAAATCCAATTTGGAGACTTGTTTTCTCTAAATGACAGTTACAGGAGACAGACCTGATTAAATATTTCTGTTCTGATCAAGAAGCATCTCACAGGCAATCCTGTGACTGCAGACCAAATCCCTTCCCAGAGCTCAGCCGCACGCTCTTCCTGATGGGCTGTGTTTAGCTATGCTTCTTCCAGACCCGTGAAACAACACGCTTTGATACCGGTGCACAATGTGTTTTGAGCTTTAGGAATAGAGAGGTATTCACCTTCACACTCTTATCCACGAGATCCAGCAAAGATTGCTTACAATCAAAGGACACTCAAGATTTTCACATCTTTCCCAAAGTACATACAGAACGAGTGTTCATCCACTCTTGCACATCCCTCCTTAATGCCTTCCAGTTAAAATGCTGACCAAGTACTTTATTAATGCCCAAGCAGCCAGATGTCAAGGCTCCATGTGCTGTCTGTTTACCAAGCAGCACCAAAGACTGTACTAACACGTCTGACGATACTGAATTTGATTTACATTTCAAGTGCAACCTGTTCCCTACAGGAATGCTCTGTTACAGGTCTTTTCATGGCACAGGAACAATAACTGATCGAACACTTTTCTTGGAAGTTCTGCCAATGGCTATTTATTTTTTGTGTTTGTGACTGCTCAGTAGTGGAGATTACGGCCTTGATGTTGCTCTCACTTGATCAACTGAGGATTAACTCCTGTGAAACCATTGCAGTTACCCCCGCATTACATTTGGAATCAGAATCGGCATTAGCATAGCTGAATAATTACAGTCAAGTAAACAATGGCAAAACACATAGGCTTTGCTGTTTTCTCCAAAACACTGTAGTTCAGATGCTTTTGGACCAGTACAACTTGAAATACTGTTCCCACCGATGCCAACTGACATCATTGCACTTTGTCTGGTCCAGAGCCTAGTAGCTCAAAGGTAACCAGAAGCACAGTGGACTGCCCAGGGTGATCACAAATTTCAGAGTACATTCTTGTTTCTGCCAGTCAACCTCTGCAACATGCTTAGCCCACTGCTGTGCTGTCCCCAACCAAATGGCCTGACAAGTCTGACAGTCTCAAGCTCGAATCACTTCTATCATCCTTCAGCTCCTCTTACAATATTGTGACCTCTTTTCATCTCACTGTAGAACATCTGAAATGCTCCGTGACATAGTTATTAGGTGGATTTGAAAGAAAATTCCCCTGAGAAAATTCACCTTTGAAAAAGTTCCTGTTGGAAAATTTTAGAGTTCCCAATGGAAACAGGGACAGCAGGAGGAAAGCTGATTTCATGTTTGCTTAAAGTGTTAAATAAGCTTTTGATTCCAAGCTAAGTGATATATTTTCCTGAACAGGGACACAGTTTAAATTATTTCTTTTTATTCTAAGAAGTTGATTGTTTTCCTTCCAAAATACCTCATTTTAATTGTTTTTTCTAAAATTACACTTTTAGGCACAGACAAAAATAACAGCCCTCAAAACTCCATTTTCAAAAAAAAAAAAACCCTCATTGGATTCCTTTTAAGCTGGCAATACTTATGACTTGCATTGAAAGAACAACCAATAAAGGCACGTTCTGCCTCTCCCTTGCTACCCTTTAAAACAATCTGTCCACCAATCCAATTGTTCCATCTGTTTTCAAAACAAAATTGCATTTTACTACCAGGATATTCTCTATCCAAATGCTGAACAGCTTGTAGCTAAGTATTAATCCATAAAAACCTGAAAACAGTATCTTATTAATTCACAAAAAACAATATTCCAGTACACATTTTGGAGCCAGTTCATTACAGTTAAGCCCAAATTTATATGATGGTCAATGGAAAACTGTCCAAAATGCATCTGTTTACCTATAATGAGACAAACTGGTTACTAAACCTCATTCTGCCAAAAATAAGCTCTGTGACAGGACTCTGGTTCAGGGAAAAAGTGATCTTACAGTGAATGTAATCCTGGTGCAGTATTTCTTTATTCTTTAAGAGAGACTAACACAGGTATTCTTTGGTTTTCTTGCTCTCCTTCCCCTGTGGCCAGGATATTTTAAAAAATACCCCAGCTATCTGTTCCAATGACAATTCTTCATGAGAGCTGCCTGTCAATTCAAGTATCCTTGAAAAGGATATGGCATCAGAACAGGCTTAGTTGTGTCAGTCTGTGTGTCCCATCACATTCCTTTGAATACTAAATCCTATAAAGGATGATTTTCTCAAGTAAGTCTAATATATATAAAAATACATGGGAAGGAAAAAAAAACCAAAACCAAAAAACAACTAACTTCCAAAGCCTACAGCTCTTATGGTGGTGTTTTTACTAGTAGTCCAAATACAACAGCCATTGATACTGATGCGAATTCATCCACTGGTTTCAGTACGTATCTGATCTGAGATCCTAAAAATAAATGAAGCCTGAAATTCCCAGAAATAGAACTGTATTGTAATCCAACAAATATATATATACACATAGACATGTATGTATGCATGTATACATGCATATGCATCATAAATGATTATATTTCATTTGCTAATAATGGAAAAAGTTTATATATTTATATTTAGTTATGTATGTAAGTTTTTTCATTACTGACCACTAAAGTCTGATCTTTTTCCACATGGTGACATCAGGCTCAAAGATTTTCCTTCTCTTTCTCTCTAGTTCCCAGAATGAAAGTGGTTCATGAATCATGAAGGTTAAATACAAATAACTTGCAGTACCACTCACAGAAGACATGTGGTTAATTGCTGTCTGCCTTTATTGTTAATTGCTGAACAACAGCGTACTGACACACCTACCACAGGCTTCTGAAGATAAACAAACGCAGCATATGCCCTAGTTGTTTGTGTTCTCTTTACATCACTTTTTCTTCCAAAACAACATGGGTAAAATTCCCAGATCCTGTCCCTTAATCTCCTTTCCCCTATGCTAAACACGTTAATTCCTCTGGCTGTAACTCCTGTATTACACCAAGTCAGAGAAGAGTCAGGCCAAACAGAAAGACTTCAAAGCAGTTCAGTAAACTAAGTCATCTGCTCTCCAAGACCAAGATTTCCCGTCCACCCCTTCCCCATACACAAGCTGAGTTAATTCCACTTCAACTTCCACTGAAAATGCTGAGCTGATGTTCCTTCCAACACCAGAGTATGACATGATCATATCAGACATACCTTGCATCAAAACAAACCCACAGAAAAAAAAAAAAGATTTAACACTCACCATAGAGTGGTTTAGGGAGATGGTGTAGTTTCATCTTTTGACCAAGCATTTCTTTCAGGTCTAAGTCCCTGGGAAAGGGGAAACTTTCTGCTGAGGAAAGCAGTCACCCTGCTCCACTACGCTGGTGTTCACAGCCCTCCCAGGCTCCCTGGGCCCTTGCCAGCCCTTTCCTGGGTTATCTAAGAGATTTCTCATTGCTGTCAAAAAAAGAAAAAAGACCGGTCAGTCAGGCCCCCCAGGACAAGGACCCCCAACAGCATTTTTTCTTATTCTGTGACTGAGTCTGCTAGCCATAAAGGCAAATCTCCCCTCTTGAAATAAATTTTGATTGTGCAAGGAATTGTCCTCTAACATGCAGCACTTTAGCCTTCCTGCAAACTGTAAATGCCTCGGTAGCTTGGAGCCCCAGCCTCTGAATATGCAAATGCAATTTGATTCACGAGATGAGATGCATTGTCAAAGGATTGCTGAAAAAGAGGACTGCACAGATTAGATACAACACATTTCTCAGATCAAATCAATGGATTCAGACAGGAAAATAGTAAAAGTATTTGCTGGGATGATAGACCATCTGCGTGGTGTTTCTCTTGAGTTCCCATACCACATTCTTGTTAACTTCCCCATTGCTATCCCTCACAGACATTTTATTTTTTTCTCCCTTTCCTATGACATTAACCAAGTTCTGCTGGAGAGAAAGTGTTTCTTCTCATTGAATTTAATTTTCTTTCTGTAGAAACAGACTAGCAAGAACCATATTTCCTGGTCTATTCTTGGCCGTGACATGTTCCTGACACTCAGGCTGAAAAACCTAGAAGGCAACAACCTTGACAAAAAATTCAGGTTGGCATGCAAAGGAGATAAAATCAGTAACAGAAGTGATTAAGGAGCTGTAGGTGCTACTTTACAAGGAAAGACTGAAAAAAAAAAAAAAATCTGTATAACCAGGCTGAATGATAATTAAATCATCATACCTACAGGCGATTGAAGCATTAAAGGCCAAATCTCCAAAGACCTGGAAATCAAGAGGATTTGGGACCTCAATGCCTCTGAGAAGACAGGTGAACAGAACAGAATCTTTTGGGGTTTTTTTCTCCCTCAGTCTTCTGAGAAGAATTTTTAATTTCAACATCATGTCACTGGAATCAGCAGAGTTAGTGGAACTTTAAATAACTCCCTACTTGTTATGGGAAAAGCAACAGAATTACAGCTGAAGAAATGAGAGAATATTTAGGGTGATCTACAGAACTGTTGCCAAATAATGGGATAAAACTGAAAGAAAAAAGTCAAGGTATAAGGTGAGAGTCTTGTATTTGCAGATCAGTGGCAATGGAGGAAAGAGTAGCAGTTACTGACGCATGGTAAAGTGGAGTGGGCAGAAGATGAGTGAGGAGAATGTTGCCCTACCAAGTGAATGAATGTTTATATCTAATTCATATTTTGCATGTATTAACTGCTGTATCACTCAGGACAGAGTAGCCAGGAAATCAGAAGCTTATCATTTCTTTAGAGATAGGAAATAAGGAAGGAGAAAAGTGAGGAAAAGGATTTAAGGAACCACTAGAAAGTCAACAGTCAAGAGCACATGTATCAGGTGTGGAAGATAAAGATTCAGGTCCCCACTCTGCACTATACAGAGCCTTGCTCCCTTGTGGGAGAGTTTTGGAGGTCTCACCTCCTCATTTTCCTGTAGAAAAGATGAAACACTGGACTTTGCAGTTCTTTACAGAGCAGAATTCCTGGTTCCTGGCCAGTCCTACCTCGCGGTCTATCTAGCTTGCAAATCTGGCAAGTGTCAGTATTTCCACTGCCCAGATGGAGGCACAGAGGAGGGTACACTGATTGACCAAGGTCACCCAGCAGGACAACAGCAGAGCCAGCAAGAGGTCCCAAGTCTCCGGAGTCCTGCTGTGAGCCATCCTGCCACTTCTTAACAGCTGTTTCCATTCCTGATATCCATCACTCATTACAGATGTCATTAAAATCAAATAAAACACAGCAAATACTTATTATTAATTTCAAAAAGAATATACAGGGCTGTTTTTCCCATTGATTCCTGGCAGATTCGTTCTTGAAATTTGCCAGATTGGTACAAAAACAAATATGTATAAATTAGCAATATACAACATGACATGAATGAGAACATTCACTCTCTTTAATCATTCCCACGAGCATTTTGTCATTTTTCTGTCAGTTTTGTTGATAGGAAACCGCTTCACAATTTTAATCTCTTTTCCCTGAGCACATTTTGTTCTTAAAGTTAGCTGATATAAAGCTAACGTATTGGAAATGGGGGAGGCTGGTGAGAAATAGGGAAGATCTCTCCTTGTTTCTCTCTATTTCAGAGTGAACAAACATCCACTGGCACTTTTGCATCATCTCACTCCTCCCCCCCATCTCCTCATCTTAAAATATGCAAAGATATTTTCTCTTTGAACCTTTCTGAGAAGGAAAAGGACAGACACTTCAAGTCAATCCTCTTGATTAATCCAAAAATTTTCAACAAAAGCCATTGGCTTCCTCTGCATGACACTGATGGCAGGCTCAGAACTGCACAACCATATTCTCACATTTTCAAAACCAGATCACATCAAAGACATCTACACATTGCTTGCATCTTCGTTTTCTGGCCCCAGTCAAATGAAGAATAGAGGCACAGAATAAACAAGAGTTGGTGATGAACACCATGGTCATGTCATCCTCCCTGCCCAACCCTGGGAAAGTTTCTTGCCACATTTGGATTTCGATTTCTCATGTACTTTCTTGCACACTACAAAGCAATCCCAGAGCTCAGCACAACATATCTAGGGAGAACCAAAAACAACACAAAGAATTTACAACACAAAAATGATGCAATATGATACACTGCAATAATATGACTATTATATTGCACAGAAAGAAACAAGAATGGCTGGGAAAATATAAAAGGATACAAGAGGCCATTATTTGTTTGACATGAACTGAGTAAGATACCACAAGAAAGGAAGGGATGAGGAACTTCACCTTGTGTCCCAGAGGCCAGTACATCTCGCAGCAGCTGCAGCAGATGTTGAGTGGGGCAGCAAGTGAACAGTGAAGCATTGATGACTTTTGATTCATTGGGTCCAAAAGGCTAGAGTGGTCTTTCAGAAGGAAGTCTAGGTCTGTGAGACCATGAGTCTGGGTCAATGAGACATGGAATTCACTCTTCAGAAAGGGATACTTCTGCATAACACGTCCAAAACATGTTTTATAAACTGGAAAGACAACTAGCTTTTATGAACGTAGATGTTTAGCCATCCCCCAAATCAGAGGCATCTAATAAAAAACTGTTCTCATATCAGTTTAGATCACATTTCTTGGCTAGGACCCATTTCCTATGAATATAAAGTGTATGTTTGTGCCTATTGCTTTATCTTTTTCTCATGCCTCGCAGACCTAGCTATTATCCATCTTGCCAATAGTTATTTATTACTTTGTGATTATAGGCAAAGTAAGTAATGACCTATTAAATCACAAACCAACACTTATTATCACCAAAACCAAACTCCAATTGCTAGAAAAGAATCACTTAATTTCATATGTGGTTAAGAGTTTACTTTTTTTGTAGCCAAGATAATAGATGGTCGTTGCAATCCTTTTTCCCAGAAAACTGGCAGTTGCAGTAAGTACTCTATAGTTCATGTTTAAACTGTAAACAGAGGAATTGTTCTTGATACATATTCCAGGCACAGAGCTATGCCCAGGGTAGCAGAAAATATAGCAAATATATTTTAGGTTTTATCTTACAATGTGCTCCAAAAAAGTGCTGGCATTTGTCAACATGATACTTTCTCCGTTTGAACAGCTAGAGGTGGATTATGCAGACAGGTACAAGGCAGGTCACACACGCAACCTTCCTCCATTCATTTCAAATTCTCCCCCAAAACCAGGCATGACTGCCCTGAATGAGGACCAGACCCAGCATAGATATGGGCACCTTATTCCATTTGCAGCAGGAGAAACAGGGAGGCAAAAAGGGGTGCCAAACCTCAGTACCGTCTTTCCAAGGAAATGCTCCTTTTACCAAACAGGAGAGCCAAGTGTTGGCCTGCATCATCACTTGTGCACTTATATTTTTGTGATTCTTGATGAATTCTTTGTATTGGCTCTGAAATGTACACAAAATCATATAGCGGCAAAAACAAGCTCCAGCAAGAAAACAGCATGAAAGAAACATGATAGGTATTTACACCAGGTATAAGCCAACTGTATGTATTCTACATGAGATACTATATTTAACTGGCAATCAAATAACTACCCAAGAGTCTTTGCTAGCCAGAGGCTAAAAAATCTTACTTGGAAAGAATTCAAAATCAAGGCCAAATCAAAAAAAATGTTTAGTTAAGTTTGACATGATGACATGAAAGACTTTTGTGATAAGCAACTGCAAGTCTTCTGCCAAGACCTAGCTGACTGCCAAAAGGTCGAGTTTATAAAGGTTGCAAGCAAATCACTGGCTCAGGTGTCCATCAGAAATCTGTGAGGTTGGAAAAAACACTTTGCAATGTTCAGTGAGTTACTTTCCCCACTCCCAGATAGCAACCAGTGCAGCAAAAAAGTATTTGTTAAGCAAAATATAAAAACACCAGTGCAGTAGATAAAGCCATCATATAATATCTGCACATAATCCCTCGTTCCTGAAGTATAATTAAAACTATTTCACAATCTCTCCTCCAGCAAGGTGATTCCTAAGAGAGCTGGTTGCTATCTTCCTTTTGCAATACCACCATACTCACAGGTCAGGATTCAGTCAGCAGTAAAGCCAAATTCACGTCACCACTGCTTTGGCAGAAGCTGCATCTCTGCTGCCAGGCAATTCTCTCCCCACTCCACCTGTGCTCAACCTCCCCATGGCAGGCTTCCTCCTGTCTACTTTCTCACCAAAAACAAACAAGCCCCAGAATTCCCTTCAGTGTTATTTTTTGCCTTTCAGCTTAAGGAAGCTCTTCCAAAACTGTCTCAGTCTTCCCTTTTTCAGGCTCAAACTTTTGCATCCTTATCATAGAAGCCATTGCCTGGTTACATTTAGGGAGATACTAAGCACACTTGGGCATAATAAATCATGCACTGGTACAACAGGGAACTTTTCATTATAATATGCCCCCTTTTTAACAGAAATTTCTCTCAAACAAAAGAAAAACAACTCAAAAAATGAAAAATGTTCATGTTTCAGCCCCTTTGGGCCCTTACATTTATCTTTCCTTCCCTCCACCAGAGTGTCTTGCTTGTTTTGGGATCCTCTTGCCTCTGAAAATGCAGCTCTAGGAAGGGAGTCATGGGATTTTATTTTGCTTGAGACTGCAGTGCCCAGGCATGTGCAGCCTAAGACAAAAAAGCAATAGAGCATTATTCCTGACCATTTTTGATCCGGTTCTGCCACTGTGACAGCATAAGATTTGAAGTCATTTCTTATGCTCACTAAAAAGGCTGAATCCTCAGCTGATATGAGCAGGCATAGCTCTGCTTTGACTTCAGCACACATCTGATGAAAATATGTCTCAATAGCATTGGAACCCAAAGTCAGGTGTCCCTGTGTGACCTCACATACAGTCATGCAGAGAGAAGGATAAACAATACATTTTCCTCAAATATGTTACTCATTTCTCTTCCAAGAATAGCCCCTATAGACTATCCATAAAATGGCTTTTTCAGAAGCAGTTAATTGTACAATGGAACACAGAGATCCCGAAAATCTCCAAAGTATCAGCAGAAAACAATTATGAGAGAGCTCAGCCCAAGAAAGCACATAAAACATGTTAGTTACTGCATGTGGAAAGTCCTGGTGATTTCTTTCTGAAGAGCCCAAAGGGTCTTAGATTCCAGGAAACTATTTGCTGTTATGGGTTTGTTAATACTGATGTGAAATTGGGGTGGGCTTCTCCTGTGCAAGATCTAATGGAAAGCTTAACTGTCCTTTTTTTCTAGAGCCAACTGCTTGTTTTTCTTCTCCCCATTATAGGCACTTTCAAAAATTAAGACCTAGAAGAAATGTGTACTGAGAGTTCCCAAAATCCTGCAGCTGAGAGAAAAGTGCAAAGGAATTATTACTGTTTCTATTTATTTATTTGTCTTGAAATACTGCCCAGAATGTCATACAACATGATAGGATGCAGAATCTCTACAGAGAATAATTCAGTCTAAATAAAAAGATCAGCCAAATGCCTCACTGGGTGCTCACATCATGCCAGCCACTTTTTAGATGCTATCAACCCAGATGCCATAGCCAACTCGCAATAAACACTGATCTCCTTTTTTTTTGTCCCCTCCTGCTGCTTTGCACTAAAGCCCATGCACTGGAAGACACACAGCAGAGACTGGAAAGAAAGTCAGACTGGTGATGCCTAGATACACAGGCTTTCCAGACACAAAGCAGAGGCACTCCTTGAGCAATCCTATATTTGCAGGACTGTCCTGGCAGTGCTCTTCTGTCTTCCTTGGCAAGGGGTTGGAGGATCCTTCTTCCCAGCCAAGGTTACGTGGAACCTGCGCTTGCCATACAGCAAAGAAATGTAAAAAGTATATTGTCCATTTTATATGGACTATATAATGTTCTCTGCATGAAAATAAATAGTGTTTAGCGTAAAGGAAAAGACCTTTACTAGTTATGTGGATACTATTTACAACATGTCTTGGTAAATTTTGTCTCCCACTAAAATAGGAAAAATGTTGCAAGCTCAACAAAAGAACTGGAGAAAGTTTACCTCCACCCTGAAAAGCAATCTCCCTTTTTACTTGTTGTTGGCTGTAATTTTTGTTAGGTGATTCATTGGGAAATTTTTTGATAAAAGTGTTTGCCAGGATACTTTAAAAATGTGTTAGGTTTTGAACAGTACTCACAGAACCTATCCAAATGAGAAACAATCCACAGAAATAGCTGTTCTGCAGAGCCCAAACTCATAGGCCATGATATTTTGTCTTATAATTTCTTAAGCAAAAATATAGATGAGAAAAGTGGTGCTAGAGAAAAATCTGTATGAAGCATAGGAGATCAAGGCTTTTGAATTCCAACATATATTTGCACGTCAGTGACTGAGAAGTATCCATTAACTCCAAACATACCTCATAAATTTCCTTAACAGAAAACACATGCTTGGAAGGTAATGCATTATGTTAGTGCCTAGTTCTTTCAGTTTCAGAAGAAAGAGTTTCTATAATTATACCCTCTCTAAACTAGGAATCTATACACTACTGTACAGCATATGCTCTTTCATACTTAAAACATGCTGGATAGATGGCCCAGGTTGGTCACTAATTGGGTGTATGCTGCGTCATCACTCAAGAGGAGCGAGTGTCACTGCACAAAATCTGCAGTCCAGTAGCAAGTGATGGCTCTGCTCACAGTTGCATTTGTTTCGACTATAGTTCCTCCCAGCAGAGGAGAGCTGATCTTCAGATACAGCCCTAGAGCTTTCTTGCACATTGGCTGTGTAAGAGGAATCCCATTGAGGCCAGGCATGGGGCTCTTCACATCTCTCTGTCCCACTTATGATGCCTCCAGCTGGGAAGGCTCCAAAAATAGTATTCTCCTCTGGAATACAGACCTGCCACAGCCAAGTTTTGGGGCATTCAGGGATCTGACCAGAGGTGTGGGCCTCTTTTTCACTGCGTAGGCTCAAGTTTTGCCTTGACATGCTTTTCAGAAACATCCAGGATAACACTGAGACCAGAGAGCTGAGAAGAGCTTTGCAGTCCCACAGGACAGACACAGATCAAGGTAACATTTTCCAAAGTACTTACATTGATGTAGGGGTGCTCAGCCTGCTCTTAGAAACTTCCTTTTGAAATCTAAAGAAGAATTCTCAAAACAAACAAACAAAAGCCCAAGAACCCTCCCCCGCAAAAAAAAAAAAAACCACAAATAAACAAACAAAAAGCCCACTTATTTCAGTCCTCACCTGGTCAGTGTATAGCTAACACCTCTCTGTAGGTCTGGCACCACCAGTTAGGAGCAGTGCCTTGTTGCAGACCCAGTCCATCGCTCTCAGCACCCTTGGTTTCAGTTGCTTGAAGCTACCCAGTACCTACAGAATCTAACTTGTAAATCCAAGGGTACGAAATTCCCTTTAAAAATACCTTCTTTTTCCTTTCTGGAGTTTTTTTTCAGCCAAGGCAATTATTAATTGTCATAAATAAGAACTGCCAGCTGTGAAAAACATTCAGTCCACTGTTTAAAAAATGCTTTATAATTGTTTTTCTCTACAGCAAAGAATTTTCTAACTACTCTGTGGTGCATCCAGCCAATCGGGGATGTAGTGGAAGGAGTACTGATAAGGCTACCTATCACTGTCAGTCAAAAGGACTGGAGCCCCCAGAGTACACTCATGAAGTACAAAGTGTGGTGTTTGCAGCACACTGGCAAATTTCTTAGGATTACCTTGCAGATGAGGATGCTCAAGAAATACCATCACATAGAATGAAAATATGGTATCCAACATGTTAAAATCATGCCCCTACCAGATCTAGGATATGGTTCTTTGCTTTTAAACTGTCATTCCAAAAAAACCATGTATTGATCACATGAAAAAAAGAGTGTCTTTGGTAATTAATGCCTAGGACAGACATGAGAATGAACAGCAAGGCTGAAGACGACATTACTCTTGCAGATGGTATTACCCGCAGATGAGGGCTGCAAGAAAGAAGCAGGCTGACAGAAAATTACTCCTGCTTTAAGTAACTTCCTTGCCATGTCTGAAACAGAGCTGGAGCATGGGGAGATGAGCTGCTCAAAACTGACTTGTCAAACATTTCAGATGAATTCAGACAGATTTTGATTTGCAAGAGTTTCACATTTCCAGATTTTCCCTTTTATATTTATAGTTCCTAAAAAGTCCTAGTTTAAATGGGTGGGGCTCAGTAACCAGGAGAAGTGATGTTTCATTCATCTTTTGAGCCTCCTCTGAGGTTTGAACTTTTTGGGAAAGCACAAAATGGGGAAAGATTTGGAAGAGTGAGCACTAATGAGTGGATTGATTTTGTTCAGTCTACAAAACAGAAAGCCAACAGGGTAGGGTGATAGTCTGTCTATACATTAAATGTTATTATAAAAGAATAATGAATTCCAGGTTATTCTCTGCCCTAGTGGTCGAGGAAACAGGAAGGAAGGATTAGAAAAAAAATGTGCTTTATTAGCAACAAAGATTCTTTTTGGATACTAAGAAAAAAAATTCTTAGGTACTAAGGGATTGAGATATGCTGCTTTTGGATGGGCAAAAAATCTTTCACTGCAGTTGTTGAGAACAGCTAAACTGTGATATGGCTTCAGAGCTGTGTGGGCTGACTTGATCCTTCCTCGAAGCAGCACCTTGAGCTGGAAAGTGTCTAGAAGCTCTCTCCAGTCTTTCACTCCCAGCTTTCTATGTGATACCCTGATGCAACATCAAGCAGGAACATTAATTCTGCCTTCCTGTGGCCAGAGTGACAGCGGTAAATATCTGACTGGGGAATTGAGGGGGAAAAAGTCTTCATGCCAAATGAGAGTACAGATGACAAAGACGCCTTCAGGCCAGGGCCTGGGCATTGAGGGAACAATCACATAAATGCTTACAGCAAATCCAGCTGTAAAAAGCAGCCCACAGTCTGAGCAGAGGCAATACAGCTTTGAGGACAGGATTTCTGCAGGAATTAGTACCATCGTGTAGAAAGGCACAGCTTCTGCTTAGTAAAATGAAATAATCTCAAATGAGGCCATGATTCCCACAGCCAGATTTTGATGGTTACACAAATGGTTACTTACACTATTAGGAAAATGCCGGCTGAGGAGGTAAACTGAGTGTTTCTAACACTAGGTCTCACTGTGCTGTCAATAAATCGAAATACTTTGAAGGGAGAAGTGCTAGACAAGTACAGCAGAGCAATTCTGCAGCAAACAGGTTGATTTTTCTCTCCTGTGGCAACAGGAGCTTCAAGCACTTGCTTCACTGTCACTGCAGCAGCTGCCTTCGATGTCTCACCACCTGGAAGTCCTGCTTCTGTCTCAGGGAGCACCGTGTTCATGCAAGTAGTTGCTGACACTCGGTCTTACTTCTCCCCCAGGAAAGGAGAATGGATGTCACTGCTTCTCTGATTGATTGCCAAGAAGTGGTTGGCTATCATCGTCCCTTCTTATCACTGAGCTCTTCCTCTCCTGCCCAAACCTGTCAGCTCTTGTAGGCTATTCTGGTTTTGACAAAACACAAGCAGGAAGCAATCCCTCCCTCATACCAGGTAGCAAAGTCATGGTACTGCTAAACTATCTTCTCACAAAGCTTTGGGATGAAAGAAATATTAATTAGTCATTTTAGCATGACTACAGGGAGAGCTGGATGAAAGCTAGTATTTGCCAAAGTCGACATTCCCAGGTTTGGGAAACATTAACAGCTCCATTTTCAGAAAGCCATGGGAACTCATACTTTGGGAAGAAATATGTTAGGATGTGTGTCTGAATGCCAGAAGCCATCTCAAAACCGAGCACTCAAATGCAGAGTTATTCTTAAATCTAAGCAATATAAGCAATAAGCAGTAAGTTCAGAAATTTCAGGTGGTAGAGCTATACTCCAGGAGGGAGCAGCTGGCACTCCCCACAGCTCTCCAGCAGCTTTGCTGACAAGGTAGGGTGCATGATGTATGTGCACTGTAACTAATCAGTGGCAGGGCTTCAGCTCTGAAATGCTCATCAAACAGTTTAACACCTCGATGTAGCAGCATAATGCAATTCATTTTGAAGGTGCTCTATTCCCATTCAAAATGATGACTGGGCCATGTTTACAGTGAAATTGCATTTGTCCTTACAGCACATGCTTTCTGGATACTGAGAAAATGTAAATTCTGTATCAGATGCTAACTCTCAAGATGGGTAATTTGGCTCCAAGCCAGCATCAGGTAGGGGGATACATTAGAGCCTACAGGAGAGCTCAGCCCAATACCTATAAAGGCAGAGCATGAATGTTCACAGCCTGACCTTTCTCCCTCACTGCATTTCTGCTTCATCCACACCACAGTCCACTCACCGTGTGCACAGCAGAACACTGTCTGGCTGCCACAAGTGTCACACACAAAAAGAGCACTTACACAGCAGTGATTTATGCCCAGTATTCCCAGCTGTGGAGATCACACAAAGGTACTGACAATATAGCATCAGCTAAATAGAATGCCAAGAAGTATTTCAGCAATGATGCTGGAGCACCTCCCTTATGAGAATAGGCTGAGAGAGTTGGGGGTGTTCAGCCTGGAGAACAGAAGGCGCCGGGGAGACCTTAGAGCAGCCTTCCAGTACGTAAAGGGGGCTACTTAAAGGAAAGCTGGGGAGGGACTCTTGATCAGGGAGTGTAGTGATAGGATGAGGGGTAACAGTTTTAAACTGAAAAAGGGTAGATTTAGTTTAGATATAAGGAAGAAATTCTTTACTGTGAAGGTGGTGAGACACTGGCACAGGTTGCCGAGAGAAGCTGTGGCTGCCCCCTCCCTGGCAGTGTTGAAGGCCAGGTTGGACGGGGCTTTGAGCAACCTGGGCTAGTGGAAGGTGTCCCTGCCCATGGCAGGGGGGTTGGAACTAAATCATCTTTAAGGTCCCTTCCAACCCAAACCATTCTAGGATTCTATGATGATGAATGATAAGACAAACCATGGCAAAAGAGAGGACACACAGAGAAATACATACCTTGCTGGGAAACCATAGAACATGAAGAAAATAGGTTAGATATGTCCAGGGAAAAACATCTTAGTGATATCTCAGTTTGGCTCCATCAGCAGCCACCTTGGCAGTGACTTTGACCACATCACTCTTTCTCTTCATCCTGTAAGGTCCCTGTGCACAGGTACCTCATTTCAACACCTTCAATGCTTGGTTTACCTCTGCCTCTCCATGCCTATCCTCTCTTGCCAGTTTCAGGCTGACCACACATCTCTTCACTCTAAGGACATTCCTGCTGTCACAGAGTCCACCCACCCCCTTCTGTACAGCTTTTTTAAGCTTATGCTCAAATTTACCCGTGTCCACCGTGAGGGCCTCTCGGGAGAATCCTTTTGGTCACAAAGAGACGTGAATTGCATACAAATTGTTCTTTGCTATTCCTTTTCTGCTAATCCCTGCCTGCTGCTCTATGACCCGACTCTGCTCTGGGCTCCTTCAGACCATTCCTGAGTCCCTGAGTCAGTTCAGACCATAGTCTGGTTCCCACCAGACCTCCAGCTGCAGCCTCCACAAGTTCTTCCCCCATCTCACCTTTCCTCCTCTGCTGCATCTTAACAGCACACATGGCCACAGTGACCACTCACCTAAGGGGATTGCTGTTTTGGGAAAGAATAAGAAAAAAACCCCACCCAACCAGAACTGCAGAGGCAACGTGGGCATATACAATGAGAAAAAGTGTAAAAAAATTTACAGGAATGTACACATACTTTTTTGATGCAAAATGTATGTGGAAAGGAAAACATCAAAACTGAGCATTTGTGCACCGAGAATATGGCTCATGTGTTTGAGGCTGGGTTACTTGTTGCAGAGGCCTCTCTGTAAGAGTTCCCACAGTTAAAACATATAAATTCTCATAGCCTAATTTCCAGCAGTGCTCATCACCTCTCACTGGTTTAACAGCTTCAGGGGGAGCTCAGCCATACTCAGTAAACTCCTGACTGAAGAGAGGCTTTCCATTTGTTGTTTTGGAGACTGTAATTTGAATCCACGGCCTTTTGAAGGCTCAGAGGGCTAACATTTGCATTGTCAGACAGGTGCAGTTAGCCCCATCTGCACCTGCAATTCATTCACAAGTTTGAAGACACAGACCTGTGTAATTTCTAGTGCTAAACTGAGCGTGGGGAAAAAAAAAAAAAAAGTTTTTTCAGAAAATCATTGTTAGGAAATAGAATTTGCTTGTAACATAAAGGAATCAACCACCTTAAGTGACGAGACAGGGAAAATCAAACATCACTGTGCTGTCAAACTCATCCAGCAAGCAGCTAGGACAGTCCTTACATGCATTGCCAGACCTTTCTTAAACATACACATGCACAAAACCACATGGCTGATGCTAAAAACTGATGCAAATAATGCTATTACTCCACAGTAATGCCCTCTGCAGTGGTCAAGCTCACCTTGTATTCTGCCTACACAACCCAGGATCAATCTTAGTCTTTTCCTGACCTCCCTGTCTGTTGGTAGCAAGCATCAAACTACTTACCCTTAAACCAAGACAGTACTGTAAGCCAGGCAAAAAGAAAACTGAATTAATAGCAAACACATGCTTCGTAAATTTGGATTGAATTCAGCAAGTACTTTAATCAAAGAGGGAGAGACACTGAAAAACCCTACTGGTCTTACTTTATATTTTCAAGATTCATTACTGATATTACATTTCACAGAACTTCTGTTCATTTTTTTCAAAGAAAAAATTAAAAGGCTTAGATCATTTGAAAATAAAATTAACTATTCTTTTCAAGCTGAATAAAACATCTAGGTTGGAGTGATGTTGAGTTTTTTCTTTCACAGGAAGGACAAAACCACTTTCATTTCCCCCAAAATTCATTTTCTTATTACTATCCTCATGAGAGGCAATAGCATGATAACAGCATTCATTGCCTTTCAAGGAACCTCATGCCCATGCTGGTATGTTTGGGTTTTGAAGCCAGGAATACAAATCTTGGTCTATATGTACAAATGGATGCACAAAAGCCTGTATGTGTATGACAGAAAATAACAGCTATCCTCTGCTCTGCTACCTATGAGGAGTGAAAGGGGAGATGCAGGTCCATGTACAGCTTAGATCTACTAATATCTCTTCTGCAATTTGTTTTGCAAATCAAGTCATTTCACCAGATCCTTCATCATCCTGCAAAGAATGGATCCTATCACATTGACTTACTGGTACTAAAATCAACTCGTTATATTTCCATTATGAAAAAAAAAAACATTCCCAGAATCTATTACAGATGCTATAGGAAGGTTTTTATTCTCCTGCATCAAAGCACTCAAAGTATTATTTACACTGTTATGATTTAGCCTATCTTGGAAACAGATGCCCACACCTTTCTAAAATGGCAGAGTGATTGTAACGTTATGAAGATGAATGGGATGATATTAGTCACCCCTATGATACACAGTACTTTTGAAGGAATAGTGCATAAAAAGGACAACCAATCCCATTTTTGTAACTGTAGAAAGACACACAGGAGCGGAGATAGATCAGTACTGCAGTATAGGATGGGTGTGAGTATGTGGAATGAAAAGCATGGAGACATCTCACATGATCATTGTAACACCGCATAGTTCATTGCTGCGTAGTCCAGAGGATGGGAGACATTCACACTTCCTAGCACTGATTCATATCAATTTTAGTGTTAGAAGGGACTAGAATTGTCACTAGTTTCTCCATCTTGCATATGACAAAATTTCACCCAGTAAGTCCTTCACCAGACATGTAACTTCTGAGTGAAGTTGATCTTATTTTTAGATAAGGCATCCAGTTTGATTTAAAGACTTCACGTGACAACAAATCCAGCACAATCCAAGGTAAATTGTTCAAATTATTAATTACCCTTGCAGCAAAAACATACACTTATTTCTAGGCATAATACCTCTATTCCTTCTTCACTGGTTTTCCAGTAACCGGGGGAGATGCTTCTACTGATGAAATAGCTTTTTGAGAAAGAAAATTTTCTAAAGGCCATCAATATTAGCCTACTCATCAACAGAAATGGTAAATGCCTGGCTCCTATGGCTTGGTGCCTGCAGAGCTGAATCAGACCTGACAGGCGCTTCTTTTGTGAACTGACACTGGTGCGGCCATCATTCATACATTGCAGGGGGGAAAGGGAGAGGATGTGGGGACAGAGCAGGAGGCAGAGCTGCCCACCAGGGGTCCCAGCATCACAGCTCCCTGGAGAGGGAGATAAGCATGGGACACTGACCCAGCAAAACCACCTGCCTTGCTCAGGACAGGAGTTCCTGAGCTGTTTAATCACAGTGCCCCCATTGCCCACACAGTTCCAGTTTTGTGGCTTGACCAGGAGCAGATTCCAACACAAACAAGAGGAACGGTACTCAGGGGCTGGACAACCTCTTAGCCTTGCCCCCATCACAGGACGTAAAATGCCAACCTGCACAGTGCTAATGTAAAGGTTACAGCCAAGAAATCTGCCCCTCTTCTTGCCAGGATTAAGCAAACAGAGCTCAGAGACAAGCCAACAACCTTGCGCTACCGAGCATTAAGGATGGATGAAAGCACAAAACTTTTCCATCTCGACAACAGCAGTGATTTACAACAGCACAAAAGCTCTGTAGAACAACTTAAAGCAAGGCTCCAAGGAGCCAAGATTAGTTACCAGACAGTAGAAAATAGGAGTAATCAATTTTGTTCAGCCTGGACTGAAGTTCTACAACTTTCCTGAGGATGGAAGGAAACACAAACGTGTTTGAACATCACTTTTTTTAGCTATTGAGAGAAGATGATCCAAAATCTCGTAGGAAAAAAACCACTGCTTTTCTTATGTTTGGCTCTTTGGGATGTATAAACAAAATTTAAATAAATAGGGGTCAAGATAAATGAGGATGCAGTTAAGATTTTTCTGTTTCTCCTGGGTCTACTTTTTGCCATACTTACTGCCATTAAGTAGGACCTTGCTTGCTCCTTAAACAGTTCACTGTGAACAGCAAGATTATTTAGAGAAAAAACACTATTCAAGAGCCTAAATCAGACTACAGGAAAAGAAAAGGCAGTATTTGAATAAAAGGGGGCTTTAGGCCATTGGACTTCAGCTGTGCTGAACTATATCCTTAGTTTCTGACTGCTCAATGCGTCTTCTTAGTTGCATATTGTCTCATTTTATCTTCAGTAGGTGAGCCAGAAACAATGGGAAGAAGCAGACTAAAGGAAACAGTGATGATGAAGGCTTTGAACAGAAAGGGGGTCGTAGTTGTGTTTTTTAAATAAAATGCTTTCACAGAAAGATTTAACAAAATTTACCTAGGTTGTAATACCCTGCTAGATTAAAGGCTTAGACACATTTGCAGAACGGAAATGAATCCTGTGTTTAATCATTGTATTATAATATTCATTAATATTGCAACATCTTTGAATTATACAATTACACAAATATTTTGCATTCTACGATTTGATTCAGTAATCTCATTTATTTTAGATTTTATTAGCTGTTTGCTTCAAATTCATTCAGTCAGATACTCATTTGGTTTGCAGCGGAATGGGAAGAATGATTTCTTCATCCTAATGGGAAGAACAAAGTCAGCTCTCATATCTCAGTGCTGCTCTGGAGACTGTCTCTTCCTCCTGGAGCATTGTTCCACTCACACAGGAAGGTAAGTTAATCTCCTACCTTTCCCTAATTTTCTTAAAGTAGAGGAAATGTACTGGACAAATAACTGGTGTTTTTCGCTTCTGCATGTCTCCCCAGCTCCTCAAGGAGCCCTTCCCCTTCCCTCATCAATGCACATACTGCTGTAACACAGCTGACAAATCCTGTCCTCTCCACTGGGCATCTCCCCCACTTCTAATGATTGCCCTTCTTTCTTCCCACACTACCATACAGATTAGAAGAAGGGGGACTGATACAGTTGTCCATTGCTGAGGCTACTGAGGACTGCAAAAGAGCATGTAACTAACTGCTTAGACTGTTTATACTGTTGCTGTTTGTATGCAGGGTAAAAAAGGAGGATACCTCAAAGTTAGAGATTTGTAGTCCAAGCCTTGGAGGATTTTTGATTAACTGTGCAAAAGTTATATACCCTTTACTCCCCATCCTCCCCAATACACAGGTATTAACCAATTAATTTATCATTTTAGGTTAACAGAACAAGTGAACAAAAAAGACCAAAATGAAAGTCCCCATTAGAAGACCTCCACAAACACAAATACTGTTCCTGCTCCCCAGAGTACCTGATCTGGGAAGCAGTTTGTTTTACCAGTAAATTATGGGTTAAATATACAATATTGAAGTGTGTCTGTAAGAGCAATGGTTCAATTCCCTTGTCTACTGCCAAGGCACCTCCGATTTAGAGATGACTTGAGCATTTGGAGCCAAAGATCACTAGGTATAATCCTTCTATGGTCTTAACTGAATCTGTAAACAGGTAAGGCAAAGCCTGAAGAAATGATCTCTCAAGCAGGTCAACCTACGCAGACATGCACACACACACACGTTCTCTGTTCCAAAGGTTCAGAGCATTTTGTTAGCTGGAGGTAGGATTAAAGAAGAATTTAAGTCCCCCAAAGCCTTTCCCTGAAAGTGAACATGTGATAACAATTTGAGTGGAATCATCAAGAGCAGTGAAAGTTGAGACTAAGAACAACAAGAAAATGAGTACTGCAGATTCACATGAGCAATGATTCACATGATTAATTCTTTTTAGGGGTTAAAAAAAAAAGGATAAAGCAGGATTACTGCAGCCAGCCTTAGGCTCTGAGGGACTTTGAGGGCCCACAAAGAGACACATTTCCAAGGCAGAGGGCTTCCTTCCAACTTGAAAGGTAGAGGGAGGAAAATAATAAGTAATAACAGGTATGATGTTCTAGCACACTGAAAACTGAAAATCTTCTTTCCATATTCATTACGGAAGAATAAACCTGGAGTCACAATATGATATAACTACACAAAATTAGTAAGATCTCCAATCCAGTAGTTCAGGGGCTGAAAAAATAAAACAGTTCTTCCAATGCCATGTTGGCAAAAGAGGGTCAGGCATATAAAGTAACTGAGAAATACCAAGAGTCTGCTTGTGAAACAAATCCCTGCTATTTCTAAAATAAGGATCCCATTTAAAAAATAGCTTATACACATTTAAAAATCAGCTTGTTAAGCCACTCACAAAGATGGGATCTCAAAACAAGCATTTCTGCTTGCTGCTAGGTCTAAAAGAATTGAAGATTTTAAAACCTATGTTTAGACCTCATCTATCAAAGGGTGCTCAGAAAGAATAATGTAAATTAAAGATATTAATTTATAACAGATTAGTTAGAACCACATTACACTGCTGAGAAGTTCATTTAAATAAAAATGGTCTTAATTAATTTTCTTAATTCATTTTGGAAATAGATTGAGAAACTGAAATCAGGGTACTTTTCAACAGAGTCTGTATAGGAGTTTAATCCAAACTTTCAAGCCACTGTAGGTATTTTTAATTCATAAAAACTATGTCTTTCCCTAAAATAGTTAGGATATATACATCAGCCTCCCCCCCACACACACAAGTAGATAGTGTGGATGTTAACTAGAGTGTAAAACTCCTTGCCACTAACTGCTCTGTCCTGTGTAATGGAGACAGTACAGTGCAAGGGCTGACCCTGCTCCAAACGCTGCTGGCATCAGCCACCCAGCTGTGCTAAACTGCTCGCAACCTGCAGTGTTCACTATCACCTCAGCTTTCTGGTCTGATGGAAGTCCCTGGGTCACCTACCTAATGAAAACCAATTTCAGGAAGCTGCCAAGTAACAGGTCATCCAAACTGAGTTGTCTAGGCCACCTGCAACAGCAGCTTTCCTGCTCACCTCCATCAGCTTGTCCCATTGCAGAAATAGCACCTTTCAGAAAAACTACGGACAAATGGACTAAACTTAATCCATGTCCTAAGGGAAATTAAAATCTCAAGGAAGGCTTGGAAAGACAGCAGTGCCTGTCAGTGATGTCTCAATTGTTATTAATGGAAGGCTATACCACTGTGGAACTTCTCCCTTTTTCCCTGTTAAGGTGGGATTCAAACCTGCTCCCAGCACAGACTTGTGGTGCTACATGGATGTAGTTCAGAGAGTAGCAAAGGGTTCAACCATCTCCCCACCACCGAGGGAGTTTAAGCTGCCTTTGGAAGCAGTTTTGGCTACCCCCATGCAGATGGTTTACTTGACCAGTTCACCAGTCCATAACAGCCTCTCTTAGGTTTACATTGAGGCAACAACAGGAAGAAAAAGACTACCAATTCCAGCTTTTCCCTGCTGCTGACAGTCTTTTTGGATGGCCTCCAAACTGAGGCCAGTACAGCCAGGATGCTGGGCACCTCTGCTATTTAAAATCCCCACTAACCTTGGGAGGTGGTCCACTTCTCCGTGGGTCTCAGAACCACAGGACAGATCAGGCACACAGCTGCAAGTGTCACCCTCTGTGAGCAAGTCTTTCCCTTTTGAATGAAAATAATTTATAAATATGTAAGTGTACAGCATTTATCTGAAACACAAACACAAGTGCTACAAGGTCACTTGGACAAGAATTAGTAATATTTTGCATCACCTCTTGTCACTCAGTATCATTAGAGAATGGTTATTACTGTCTATGAGAACTAATTTTAAATGGTTCAGTTCTGCTGGGTTTGTACATAGAACATTGTATTTTGAATTATAAATTACACCAAGGTCAGTAAAGATTTATTTCTTAAAGTTCAAGTTTCAGTTTTTTTACTTGCAGACCTGAAATCACTTTAAGTCAGGGAATATCTTCATATCATATATGGGGACCTCAGTCACTGCTTCAAGGCAGTGAAAAAGACCCCAGTACATCTATGGCTTGAGAGCAGCATCTCTGCAGGTGATGCAGGGCCTTAAGATGGGTCTTTTTGTGCACAAGAAGTGGTGGCCATGGCTGAATGAGAATCAGGCCCATTAATTTTGTCATTGAAACAAAGCTGCAAAGTTGTTGATGTATTTGAGCCTGCAAATTTTGTATCACTGCCTTCTCAGTACACATCTACAGGGTATTTCCTTCTGTCAAAGCTCCTTTCCTGGTCCGGTTGCCATAGTACCTGAGCACCTTCAGAAGCAGTTATCTTCCCAGCCCTCAGTGAGCAAGAAGTGCTATCACCTGCACTTTAACCTTGGGAAACAGGGTGCAGGGAGGCTAAATGACTTGTTCAAAGTCATGCAGGACATGTTTGAGTTCCAGATTGCTAACATCAGCCTGGACAATCCCTCCTTCACATTAGCTGCTCTTTATATAGTAACATTCAGGCATTCTCAGCTAAGTGAGTCTTATAAAGACACGAAGCAAGGCATGCATGAAAAGAAAATGACTGTGCAGTAGGTAGGGGGTTGACACTAACGGATATTTGAACTACAAAACCAAAACCAAATTAAAATTAAAGCTCCATTATTAAATTTCTAATTGTCATGTGACACTGTGCAATCATTTTTAAACCACTGGCACCTTCCTTTTATGTGAGACAAGTGGAGGAAAAAATGGGCTGTATCCAAGTCTTTGTTTGGCTTTATTATGTGCAATTCCTTTTTAGCATTCTGAGCATTTAACCTTGAAAAATAGTGTTGTTTTGCTGCTGTGTTTTCTGATTGTTAGTCTCAAGGCATCTCAGTGGCATCTTTATAAATCTGCTGTAGCTGGTAAATATTTCTTGCAGTCCAGTGCTGAAGAGTGAAAAACCCAGATCACTTTTAGCTGTCAGGCAATTAATGTAATCCAGAGGAAATGAAAGGTATGTGCAACTGGGACTGCTTTTAATAACAGAGGGTTCCTGACTCATGCTTCTAAGGGAAACAAGGAAAAAAAAAATCAATAAAGTAAAGCATAGAGAGGGTGCTGGAAAAGATCTTGAGACTGTGAATGCCGTTTCATTGCAGATTATGTGACAACTAATATTTGGACAGAAAACATGATAAATGTATTTATTGATCACCCATTTCAAATGACAGCCATAGTATGGTTACACAGGGCTGCATCACCTCACATCATCAGTTTCTAATTTTTCCTCTTTCGGGTTGCTCCTGTGTTTTAAGTAATGTCAAATACAGGAAAGAGGTATTTGTGTTTAGAGATGCAATGCCAGTATTGATGGCTGTGTTCTTAGCCAAAATACAAGGGGACAGAAGGAGCTAAGCTGGTGAGATAGAAAGGTAGTAAGGCACAGGATCAATAAACTGTGTATATGAGACAAGATGAGAAAAAAGTTCCAGGCTCTCCATGGGGATGCTACTGCAAACAGAGCGCAGGAGCAGGGATTTTAGCATTCACCCGTGGTGTTGCTATCAGCAGCAACTGCCCAGCAGGTACCACTGAAGGCCATGGGAGAAGCCAAGTGTTCAGCACTTCAGAAGTCAGACCGAAGTGTGCAGTAGGGATCTGGGTACTTAACTGCAGGTCCCATCTACTTAATAACCTTTTTATTCAGTCAATAACCATTCCCAGTGCCACAAAAGACATGCAAAAGGAGTGAGCTCAAAAGCCTGCTTGGTATGGGGTGGTCCAACACATCAGCAGCTTGGAGGTGAGTAAAGCAGGGGGACGGGCTTTGTCCACTTCACCAAGGTTCCCTAGCCCAGCTGGGGATACTACTGATCTGGTGAAAGAAGGGCAAAACCTGGGAGTACACAAGAGCAAATATTCCAACCTCAACAGTCCCTCCAAACAGACCTGGGAGAGTGTCAGTGCCTGTGTGAACAGGACACAGCACCTCTTCTGTGAATTCTCCATGCACCTTCACACCCCAGAGCCTAGTGAGTCTTTCTCTGCCCAGTTCTGCCCTGACCCCTATTTAAATGGACCTCTGTGCCATCAGCAAAGTTTCTCTGCATCTCTGCAAGCCCAGAGCTGCAGCAATCCCATTTGCACCTCCTGACTAGTTCGGCTTGCATCTAATCTTTCTTCCTCTGAGGTCAAAAAGAGTTCTGTCTCTATTAAGATGGCAGGATCAGGCCCTTTTATGATACTGCCAATATAGAATAATTAAAGCAAACTAAATGAATAATTCCAGCAGATGAAAATTAACTCAGCCACATAGGCAGATAAAAGCTTCTCCTGTTATTTGAAGTGTCTGTGGAGCTGCACCTTTAAACACCATGGCAACCAATGCCATTACTGAGTTCCTTTTTAGATCTCATTTAAAATGTAGGAAAATTGATACTTTATTCACTCAGGGTTAGGTTTTCTTTTTTTTTTAAAATACAAAAAAAAATTGATTCAGGTATGGCCCTGCTTTTAACAACTAAACCCTTTTTTCTGTAACAGCTTTTCCTTCTCTACCTCCCTGTAGGTTGACCGTTTAACCAGCACCAAACATTCCTCTCCGAGAACCACTTATCGATCTGTTTTCTACTCTTTAACATACCCTTTCCCAGTTCCGAGTGCTGCATCTGTACTCAGGGCTAAAAGCAGTGGCTTAGTATGTTTTCTTCTTGGCACCTGATTCCCTCAACAGTCCACAAATGCTACGGGTTTTTCATCAACAAAACAATCATTCATTAATCCTGTTTACTAACTTGGAGCCAAGTATTGCCATGGCTATAAAGTAGCCATGCTATATCCCCTTTCATATACTGCAGATGCAGGGAAGTGGCTTCCTTGGCATGATATCACACAGCTTATTTGCTGATTTGCTCTGCCTGGTTTGTACGTGCGAGTTATGGTCAGCCATTTCCTTTTAAACACTAGAGCAGGCATCAGCAAATATACAGGAAACTAAATTCTTCTCCCAGACTGAGCCATAGTAAGGCTGAAAACTGTATAGGAATTACTGCATGGGGTCAGTCAGCTGAGTCAAGCATCTAGTGACCAGTCCCAGACACTTCAGGAAAAACTCATTATTAACAACCTGCCATGGGAATAGCCAAGTAGCCTCTCCATCATACTCTATTACACGCGTTTACACCATGGCTGTGCTGGAAGTGTCTACAAGATTTAAAAGATGCATGAGAACTGCCAAAATGGATCGAGCCTCTGGCTTGCATAAGTCCTGCTGCAGGACACCAGACAACTTCAGATCCATCAGAGAGAGGCTGCAGTAGGGACAGAGGAGATAATTTTCTCATTCCAGGAAAGTTTAATCCAAGCCACTAATAAAGTTTACTTTACAACCTGAAGGATGACATACTAGTTCCCTTCCAAAATCTGCTAACATCAGCCTTCAGGATGTTTCTACTAGTTCAATTACAAGTCCAATTCTCTTCTTAATCTTGCCGTATCTTGGCTGTGGTGATGCTCCTCCAGGACTTAACTCCACTGTTACCATTCTGCTTGCTATCATTATCTAACTGTTCACATCCTGTTGGAAAGGCCAGAAATCTGTCATAGCACTAAAATATACAGGAGGCAATTTATACCAGAGTAAAACATACAGGTCCCTTAGGTCCAGCTACGAGCTGCAACAGAGGCACCATACTTTTGAGTCAAACTGTTCATTAAGTAAATGACTCATTCAATAAATTTAGCCTCTCTTCAGCTCATTAACTGTCCCTCCAAAAAACATATTAATTTTTACAAGTTTGTTCATTACTCACAGCTGCTTAATATATTCAAGAGTGCAGACTGCTCACAAGGTAGTCATAAAGAGAACTTAAACTGTTGGTGGCTATAAGGTACTCTGTTTAGCTCTGTGTGTCAGTGGCTATCAGGTATTGATTCTCTCAGGTGACTTAAACATTTCTGATTACTCCTAAAATATTTTTTTGTTGCTCCTTATACATATTCTGTTTCAGACACACAGAAAGAATTTGCCTTTTCTTGAAAAATTACCTAAATTAAACTTCAGCCAGTCCATTAACAGTAAAATGGGGGAGGAACAAGCCCCGATGTGCCTCTGGCAACTATGGGACCAAGCTTAACACTGCCACTGACTTTCTGGATGATCTGAGGCATATCATTTTACTGGCCTGCTTCAAGGTTAGAATGTATAAAAGATCTTGACTGTTGCATAAATCAGTTAGGATGACAATTTGACCCTGTAAAACACTAAGTAAATAGCAGGTACAATTAATGGTGTTGAACATATTAAATCCATAATTCTGCCCACCAACAAGTTTTACTCTGAGCCACCCTTCCACTGAACTGCTTATTGCAAATGTGCCAGCACAAGACTCTCAGACAGTTAGATGCTTTAGAGGAGTTTAAATCAACAAATAATTTTTGTGAGCTGGTTTTTTCATTAAATTTGGCCTCACCAGCAAATAAGTTACAGCAAAGTTTATACAGATCTATTTTGTCCTCAAGGGGGTTAAAAAACTGCTGCATATTCCATGGTTTGCACATTTGCACTCACTTAACATAAAAGTAATGACATTTTCTACTCCATTTTGCACACTTTGAGTTAAAGCAGCAATGGCCAGCTCTGAGCTTTCAGCTCAGAAGACTAATGTCACTCTTTGCCACCCCTATTACAGCAACAGGAACATTCAAGGATGCAGTTTATACTTGCTGAGTTGCCTATACTACTGCCCACTAGTAGAGAATATACTGTTCTTGTACAGGTGAGAGTGTTAACACAGGTGTTGCATCTCAGATGAGGTATAGATAGACAATTTTCCTACCGCTGCAAATGTTTGTTTTTCAGTAAACATAACAGTGGTGTCACATATACTTGATCAGCCAGGATCTAAATATTGGAAAGAAAATTAAATCAGCAACATTTAAGAATTTTTCTTGTCTCCAGCTTCTAGGAAATCTGGTTATAAAATATGGCTGGATTAAGAGCCCAATACATGATGCAGCCCCATGAATGGTACAGCAAATTATAAGATCAAGAAAGAGTGCTGAGTGAGAACTAGGGATTTCCTCTGAATGGTTGATTTCTGGAGATTTATTACCAGTTATCCAACAGAAGATTGAATTCGTATGGGCTATGTTAAATGGAACAGACATGGCCAGTCTGACTGGGATTATCTCAAAACCATCTGCCTGCTGATGGCATTGGTAACATGGAGCTGAACTAACATTTTCAGTTGCCATAATTGTCATACACAGTACCAGTAACTTTTTTTTCCAGTAACAGCTTGTTTACCAGATGAGCTATTGCACCCATCTACCAGCAGCATTTTAAATTGGTTGTTAGCACTTTTTTTTTAATGTCACTTGACTGAGTGACCTAAAATATGTTTGCAGCCACAAAATGTACACACAGATGTATTATTAGAAAAGATTCTAAAAACTGAGGAAAATGAAATATTGTACTATAAGCCAAAATGTAATCTTCACAGACACCATCTTATTAAAATCTGAGAAGCAGCCTTTTTAGTACTATTCCTTCTATTGATATATGGAGGAGTGCCTAGGATATCATATTAGCTCTCAGATTCATCCACTTTGTTGTTTTTATGCCAGGAGCAGCACTCCTTCTCCCACGGCCAAACAATATATGCTACATTTACATCTGTTATATTGTGTGCTCTTATAAACAGTTGGCCAAGTTTAGCCCTGGAATAAATATGTCATTACAATTGCGAATCATCAAACCTGCCTCCTCCAGAAACGAATTTGTCCTTTCGTCCTTAAAATTGGATATTTTGTGGTAGAAAGTGACACGCTTTCATGAACCTAGCATTGACTCCTTGATGGGGGAAATGGAAAAAAACAAATCTCTTGCTGACCTCTGTATACAGCTGGTCAAAAAATAAGATGTCTGATAAATTGGTATTTGTTATCATTCTAAAGTGAATGAAAGTAAGATATATGCCTTAAAAGAAAAATTCAGAAGACTTCAGTAAAAAATGTACCAACCTATCTGATTGTAAACTGCCCATGGCTGTGTCCATACAGCTGTTATACCTCCTGCTCTCAGTTTCCTCTTCAGCCTGACCTCTGGCACTGGGCTGAATCTCCCAAATGCATCACTGCCACAGAAATCTCCCAGCTCCATGAGAAATGTCCCAGTACTAGGGGAGCCATACACCAGCTGGAAACCTCATCAATGAAAGGGAAGGGACACACCCATCACTAAAAATACACCACCTCTGGTAGTTCGTGTTAATACTAAAATGAACCATATTGTGTGGTTTTTTTCTGTAGATAAAATAATTCTGACAAAAATCAGAATTTTCTTCTGAAATATTTTGCTTTTGTGGAAATGGAAGAAAAGAGTTGCTCATGGATTTTTGTTTGGGGATATCACATTTGAAATTTACAGGAAACTTGTACCAAATGAATTCCCATTACAAAGGCAGCACAAGTGGATAAACAAAAGCCACAAAGTACAGTAAGACATCCTCCAGTAAGCTGGTTCAATGTAACTTACTATAAAACCCACACACTATCTTACATAGGCGAAAAAAAAACAGTTTAAGTGGTAAGTCAGCTTTGTTACAACTTGCTGACAGCTCTGTTATGACGTACATGTTTCTGTAGCACAGAAACTCACAGGCATTACTGGTGTGTCCACCCTTTTCCATGTATTACATTAACATGCAAGTCAATCATTCAGAATTACTTTTGCCATCATGAACACAAATCAGATGAAGTTTCATGACAAAGAGATTTCTGTAATAAATAATTGACACCCACAGATCAGAAAATACTTCATCCTTTGTAGACCTAAGCTACGTAGCTGCCCTTAACAAACTCCACAACTGCACTTAAACTGAGTAGAAAAGTTCCCGCAACCAATTAAGACTCATATGCCCGTAGTAACAAAACATGTATCAAGTGAGGTAAGACAGTACTGAGATTTTACAGGGGCACAATGGGATATATAAAAGGTTCTCCACTCTTCCCCAGTTCATGCTAATACCTACCTCCATAGTAACTCCTTACTCTCTTTCAACACTTTGCAAACTAAATGTGGTTTATGGAATTTCCAAGATATAAATTGCACGAGGAAGTCTTGGACACACTATTAAAGCAGCATTTGGCCATGCTGGTTCCATTCTTTCTCCAGAACCCAGCATATCTATCAATAAAACACCTTGTTATTGCCAAGATGCCTTGGATGTACCCAGGATGTTCCTTCTAGGATCTTGGTGATACGATGACATGGGAATGTGACCTGATGACATCAGTAATGACAGAAAAAAATTATTTACTAACCTCCTTTTGGGGTCCAAAAGAAACAGGTTTGGCTGTCAGAAATATTGCATTAGGCAGCTACCAGCCTTCATATTCACATGCTCAAAGCATGTGAGAAGGCAGAGAGAGGCTTATGGATATAATCAGGATACAAGTCACCAGCATCTCTCAGGCTGGGCAGAGAAGGAAGGGACCAGCTCATGTGGGAAGGGGAAGCCTCTGGAGACAAATCAGCTACTGTGCAGAGCAAGATGAAGGGCTGAGACATCCTCCTCACCTCCAGAAAGGGATCACCACCTCACTTCCAGAAAGAGGTCTGCTTCTGACTAGTTCTGCAGTTGTTTGTACCAGGCGGTCCAACACCTTGGTGCCTAAGAGCATGTCAGATAATTTACCTGCCTATTTCCCCATGTGCCTTTTTTTCTTTTTTTTTTTTTCCTTTGAAATCATTCACTTAGCTTTCTGCTGCACTGTCCTCACAAACAGCCCTGAGGAAAGGGTCCCTCTGCAATGGGATTTTCTGCCCTGACAGCTCACTATAAAGTTCCTCATCAGGCTGGCTCCATTGCGTTTGTGCCACTTCACATCACAGCTTAAACAATAGGAATAAATCAAGTAAATGAAAATATGCATCCTGAAGGCCTAATGCAAGCAATTTCATCCATTTTAAGAGCCACCAGCTCTGATTTACCTTAGAACCTTGCTTCTGCCTTAAGGGTGCCTCTGAAGTACCCTGTGACTAATGCCCCTATTTTTAGTTTTGTAGCAGAAGCCAAGGAGAAATTAAAGAAATAAAATGGAAAAAATAATGAGAGTTCATTTCAGCTTATAATGGTATTTTCTCAGGTGACTAAACATTCATTTGACTTTTGGTAGTGTTGAATTTGTTCTCCATTAGGGCAAATATGATTTGGAGGCTAGCTTGACCTCTGAAGTGTAGAACTTTCCTTTATCTTTATTGCCAGCTTCAGTTATTTATCAGGTCAGTGTGTGTGCTCAGATTCCAGGAAAACTGAGCAAAGAAATGAAATTAGCACTGAAGACAAACACAATTGGAGAAGCTGGCTGTTGACTCAGATGAGCAATTTCTTTCAGACTGTCACTAGCCTCAATACAAGATGTGATGCCTGTCAGAATCCAGTATCTGTCATCTAAAGATGCATTTCACTGTATGACGGGAATAAGAAAAAGCATTTAAAAAAAAAAGAAAAAAAGTCTGGAAGAATTTGCAATAAGTTGTTACATGTACCTCCTCCCTTTTGCATGACCCCACAGCATACAACTTCCACAGAAGTCTTAAAAAAAAAAAAATCTAACAAACTCTAGGACACATATTTTTAGGAACTAAGATTGCTGTGGAAAACACACTTATTAATAAATTTCATGTAGAAGAAACAAATGTTCTTCTTGAAAGGCAAAGTCAACTCATTCTCTGAAGGTCGACAGCTTATTCTGTCTGTTCATCTGTGAGAGAGAGAAAAAGAGGGACCAGTTTCAGACTGTCTGTGAGAAAATCACAGATTTTTCTGATTCAGGTCAAAATATTTCTTTATCTCCCTGGTACATCTGAGTACGCATGTTGGGTATTGGCTGCATTAAGGTTTAAACATGACACAACTCCTCTCTTAGCATTTCTTACATTATCTTTGTCATGGCCCCACTGTAGTGTACCCAGTAAGTTTGAACGCATCCACAGGGAATAAGAGATTTTGCTAACTAGAGCATTGCTAACTTATTTAGCAAAAAGTCATCCAGGACAAAGACCTTGCTCGAATCTGTTTTGCTGAGAGTTTGCGTTATGAAGAGAGAGACTAAAGTGGGTTGGAAAGCTATTAGCAATCTTTCCTCCGTCCCTTGAGAAACACTAAGCCAGATCCAACAGGGCTAAGAAGCTCTATGATACAAGTAAAAATGGCTTCCAGCTGCAAAAAAAAAAAAAAAATAAAGCATAGCACAACTCCGGCTCTGTCAGTGGGAAGTGCTCCATTTAGCAAATTCAATTCTTAGAAATGCAAAGTGCAAACTGTAATGCTCCCTGTTGAATAAATGGTACAACTGGCTAAGTTCAGCCGGCCTATATGAAAGGTGACATTTTGCCCAGGACTATTTCTTAGAAAATAAAGGATTTTTGGTGGTTATTTTTTCACAGATCACAATGGGAATTTCTGCACTAGTGAAAGGTGCCAAAAGCAGCTGCAGAGAGTAAAATCCAATTTATTCCTCAGCATGAACAGCAAGCAGCAATGCAAGCCTCTACAAATATGCCTTGAAAATGTCCTTGAAAGGGCCATTTCCAGAGGTGAGCAGGGAGTTCCAAGTTTCAGCTCCATGAGCCTCTCAGAGGGGTTTGCCAACAAGGGTAGCAAATACAGCCTCTGCAGGGCACAGATATACTCACATGGGAACAGGGTGACATTACAGCAGATTTCACCTAAAGGAGAACCAAGAAAATGTGTTTTTCACGCACTATCCAAATCTGCATGAAGCCTCATGCAAGCCAGGCACTGCTGGTGGACCACAGTCCTGAGCTGTCACCTGGGCAACAGGCTGATAAGTTGATCCTAGCTCCCTGCCACCCTCACTCATCTCAGGGAGGGAAGAAAAAAAGGAGGCTTTGAGTGTGAAAGGAAAAAAAAATAATCATCTTCATTAACTGAAAATAAACTGTGTAATGAATGACTTCTGGATAGTTGTGCTTCTCACAGTACACCTGCTGGCCCTGCAGTTAGAGCTCAGTGGCTCATTTAGATGTAGTGTCTTCCTCATTTTTTTGAGAAAACACTTTCCTATCAAACTATTAACTCCATTCTACCAAGATATTTCTGAATCCCAGATCCTTCTTTTGTTCTAGTACCACCAGCAGTAAAGGAACGATGACAAATTTTACACCATGATGTGTCCCTATGCATCAAATATACCCAACTGTGTTGCTGATTAATAGGTAACACACAGCCTTCTTCAGCGAAGTGCTGCCCGTAGGAGCAGAGGTGTTTTGCAATTAATGCTGAAACGATAAAGGGGATCACCTTGACTGCTGCACCAAGGGCCAATACATGACACAGTTTTGTTTGAGTTTCCCAATTAGATAGAAGGGAAAGTAATTTGCTCAAAAACATCCTCTCTGGGATGACAGGAATGATGATAATGGCTGTTCCAGCACCTTGTCCCCACAAAGCACGGTAGTCCACAGAGCAGGAAATGAGAGATAGAGGGTAAGATCCCCAACTCCAAGGGCAGACTCAAAAAGATCAAATCCTGCAACTGGGACATTCGCCTTTTTAATTCCTTTCACAGAACTGAGAATACCTCGCATCAGGAATTCCTTTCTATGAAAACACTAATTTCTCGGTTTTTTTTAAAAAATTAATCTGTGAAGGCAGCTATTCTGCTTTGGGTAGGATTTCCAGCGTTTGATAGCTGCTCCTTCCAGTTGTTTAACAATGTAAATTATAGTCACAGTGCCACGTCTTCATTTCACCAGTCAAAGGATTTTGCCTCCCACAATGAATTAGAAAATGCACATTAGGAAAAAGCTGGCAGACAGATTATTGTGATTATCTTAGCAGCAGGTATTTAAAGCTCATTGTCACTTAAGCTTCTTGCCAATGCCCAAATTCTTTGTCACAGTCGTAAGGTCTGTGCTGCTGGGATGGTGCCTTGACAGACATCATCTCCACTGGTGATGCTTCTTGTTTGGACTTTGTGAGTGTGGCTCAGCATGCACTGAAGCAGTGCCACGGTGACATAGGCTATTCATGGGAAGGAGACGTGACCTGCCATCTGCTCGTCCTGTATTTTATGGTCTTTAAATTGCACTGTAATAATTTCCTGGCTGTCATCCTGGAAGGAGATGCAGGCAGTGTGAGTTCAGTCAGCCAGCAAGGCGGAGGTGAGCAGAGCTTTCAGGCATTAAAGAGGAGAATTATTCAAGCATTAGGTGCTGGAAAGACACTTTCATGGTATACATGGCTAAGACAAGAGGAAAGGAATTTTTCTCTGGCCTCCAGCTTTCTTTCCAATATTTGTTCACTTTGTACCGTATTATAATATGAGGTGTTTCTGAAGGGGGACACTCAGTGGACAGAGACTGGTCTGGATACCACTTGGGAGAAGTACAGTGACAGAGTGAAATTACTTGAAAAGGGTTGAAAAACCAACTTCCTGTCACTCAAATATCTGGAGTTTAAAAGTATATTTGCTCTGAAAATGCAAGGCATACAAGAAAGTACAAGGTAGTTTAGGGCCAGCTTAGATCACAGGACTATCATCCTGCATTGTCTGAGTCTGAGGTTTTAAATAATAAAGCTACACCCCAGGCACAGCTCCAGGGAATGTGTGACACTGGGAGGCCTCTTGGGCTAGGGAGGTTGAGCTGGAGGATGACTGTGGCTACTGAATACAAATAGCAGGTCAAAAAGGCAGTGGGAAGGGCAGGACACGAAGGCCTAATTAGAAACAAAAGGAAGCCTGTTTGCCTCTACACAAGGTTGCAGTGGATGCACACAGGATGAGCCGTGTGCTCCCAGCAGCTGTCCTCCAGGCAAGGGTTAGCATTCCCAAGAGTGAGGGGTGACATTTCTAAAAGAGAAAATACTGGGGTCAAAGACTGAAGTCAGACAGACCAGATGATAATTTTTGCCCTTTCTATTATTTTTCCTTATTGAACAGATTAATAGCAATTATGAAAACTCAAAAGCTAAAGGTCACATTTTTAAAAGAGGCAAGAATATAAAACTACTAACTTCCAGGGGAGAACACAGGGTTATTAACAGTACAGACAATGCAAGCACTGGAGCAAAGCTTAAGGAAACACAGAATGCTAGCAAGACAGTCAAATAGTTTGGGTTTCCTTTAATTTTTTAATTTCATCTCCTCGCTGTGAAGGCAAATTGTCCACTCTTAAGGATGAGAAAGTAATTTTGTTTGCTCATCAAACTAGAGAGAAAGAAGGCTTCACAAGCCATTTGTCCAGCAGTGGTTAAGCTCAACTCTCTGCATGGTCCATCAATGACTTGTTTACACATGGATCTGTCCCTCATGCACTCTTGCACGGCTGTAGTCCAGCACAGGAGTGTGTGTGCACATATTTAGTCAGCACCTGCCCCCCTAGGAGCTTTTAAGTGCTGACAAGGTCATAGGGACAACAGAATTGGTGGCCCTCATCTTCTGGCTTCTCAGTTATTCAAGGTTGCTGCCTCACCAAGGATTTTGAGCCAAATCATCTACCAGCGTCGATGACGCTTTCCTTAGCCTTTGGTTTTACACAAGGCAGAAATCAATTATTTAGACTGATGACAGAAGAAAGATCTGCCCTTTTTTAAAGTGAGATTTTGGGGTTGAAGCAGGAGAAGCAGCAAATGCCCTGCACTCAGCAGAAACCTTGATGTGATGGTCATTCCCCTGAAGAGCAATCAGTACGGTAACAGCAAGTAATAAGACCAAATTGGCTGCAGACAGGGGAGTGCCAGCAGGCACTGACAGAAATTAACTTTTTAAGAGACCATGCTGGGTACATTTAAGCCAATGGGGTACTTCGGTACAACCCAAAGCACCATCACACACAGGGTAGTGACCAGAATTGATCCGCTCTTAAGGAAAATCAGCTGCTATATGACTTACACAGAGTCTCGCTCAAGGAATTAGGACCACACAAGTCTACCCATGGAGAGCAAAAGTCTCACTGGAGTCTACCACTTGCAATATTTGAAGGAAGGGGTTGCTTCAGAGATCTTAATCACCATGGTGTTCCCTGTGGACTTTCTCACCAGAGCCAGTTAGCCACAGGCTGGTCCGGTCAGGAGTCGAGACCTAAGAATGGAAAAGTGCTACCAGGTGAAGTCTTCAGACCACACTCCCTGCCAGCCCAGCTCCAACACCTGAGAGAGCATTAGGCAAACACAGAATCTGCCCCTTCCTCCATTACTCATCACGGTCCCAGGCCACAGCCAACTGGCATCATCAGAAATACTCCCTTGTTTCGGCAGGCTTTGGATCATATCCAGTCAGTGCCTGTCCTGAACATCAGTTGACATCTGAAAAGAGCTGGAGATGCATATTCTCATTATGTGCCCTCACCTCTGTGTTCTGGCACGTCCCAAACCCGCATAAAACTGCAATGAGAACATTTCTTTTTTCTCAATGTAGACTTCTGCCTCCCAGATAATTGGGTTGCAGGTCCATCACTTCAGCACCACAGCTTCCCATGCAGTCAGCATTAAGAGATGGTTCTTCTCTTTTACAACTATAATGCCAACACCAAATCAGCAAATGTTGTTTTTGACAGAGGCTCCAAGCAGCACCACATGAAGGTGTGAAGGCTTTCAAATATGTTTTAAGAGCCATACAACTGATTCACTAGATTTGACAGCAGAACTACTAACACTTAAACCAAGTCTGACAATTTACTGCTTGGGGGTGACTCAGATATAAATAACAAAACACTTTAAACAAAGACATCTAAACCCACTTATCAATAACTCACATACATCCTGGGATCCTGCCACAGAACACTAAATATTGATTCAAATTGAAGTTTATCTCCTGTGCAATGAGAAAATACCATCTCCAGACCTTAACAGTTGTCTGGAGAACTTCTTTTTCAGATAACTAGTGCCTTAACATTTAATAAATTTGGCAATTAACTACTGTGTTGAATCTAATCTTCTGAAAAAACTTGGTTACTAGGAGGAAAATCAACAAGAACTATTTCGGTAGGGGAGATGGAGAAAGGCATAGAGAAAGTGACTTTTAAACTATATGCATTTATTTAGCTGGTCCTATCAATACGTTTTCAGGAAGACTTGCCATTGCCAAGCATCTGCTTGTACAGAAGGCTAAAAAGGCCAAAGAGCTGAGAAGGAACTTTCCTCCCCAGAGCCTTGGTGCTTTTGCTGCAGAGGTTCAAAAATCAGCTCTGGCTCAGTCATAGTTTTATCACTTTTTAAACATTTTCTTCTTGTTGAGTTTTAATTGTGGATTTTTTAACTAGTGCTACCACGGCCTTACTAGAGCACATGTGTCAGAGCAAGTTTACTGTCCAACAACCTCTACAACATGCTCAACATTGTAGGACGAATGGGTACCCCTTCCTTTCTTGGGGTGGGGGAAATGGAAGAGGAGAATTAAAGGTCAAATATGCTGCTGCCACCTCTCAGTAAGAGATGTTAAGGGTTTTTGGAACCTGGGCAGAGACTGAAAAGTATTTTAAAATAAGGAAGTTGAAGACATCAGATGTCTCTGATAGGGGTCTCAGTATTCTCTTTGGAGTAGCAAGGAGGATAATGGTTAGGATATGAAAGTTTACAAGAAAAACTTGCTGGGAGACAGAATCTAGTTCACATAATGATTGATGAATTCAACCAAGCAGCAGTGTGACTGCAAAAGACAACCTGGAGCCTGCCAGTGATTGCCAATGCTGTCATGCGCTTGCTCTCTCTGGCTTCCCTTCCCCTCCATGGCTGGCCTGCTTTTTTTGGTTCTCAGTTTCTCAACTGAGAAAGTCTGGCCTTGGGAGTAAAGAAAAGATTCATTAAGCACACAATATATCATGTCCTCTCAGCAATCATCTGCAGCACTATATCTGTTTCCCTTCCAAAGGTGTAACCTGTATTCACCAAATTGTATTATAACCAAAAAAGAGGAAAATACCATAAGAAAATCTTCCCTTGTATTTATTTTTTTGTCTACATACATCACAGAGATCCCTAGCAAAAGAATGTGAGAGCATGCTGTTACAGAGGCTCTCAAATAAACCACCAAAAATTAAAAATTTATTATTAACAGAATTAACTAGATCTCCATAAATCATAGGTTCAAATGTCTGAGGAGAACAGAACAACTTCCTAGGGTTTAAGGGCAACCTCAAATGCTCAACAAAGCACACCTCCCTAGGGTTTAAACGACCCAAAACACAGAACAAAGCCCCACTCCCTAGCATTTAACGGCAACCTAAAACACTCTATCACTCACCGAGTGGCTCTCAACCTCAAGGACCTGCTCGGGGCAGCGTCCCGACCCAAGGCCCCTAGAGGAGTTTCCTTGGGCAGCGTCCGGACCCAAGGGGAGAGTCCTCGACTGCAGCTGCTACTCTAGGGGACGAGCTCAAAATGGCTGCCTGAGGGGAGGAGCTCAAAATGGCTGCCTGAGGGGACTCCATTTATACCCAGGCCGAATCTGACCTGTGCTCAATAGCGGCTCCCATTGGCCAAAGGCCCCAATTACCGCGAAGCCCTGAGAACAAAGGCAGTCAGGAGCTGCTACCCCTCAGCAGCCAAGAAGCTCTGTTTTCTTTGGGCGGGTGCACCTGCCACACATGCCACCACTGCTTTTCTCAGGGTACCTAGACCATCTTATCAGAAAGAAAAAGGATTTCTTACTGCTGTCTGGCCCATAAATTTGATCCATAAATAAGTTTCCAGTTAAGTCTATTAAAGAACATCCAATAATGACAGAACTACTTGACATATTCCACCTAAAATACAGCAGCAATTCAAAGGACAAAGTATTTAGTCAGAAATACGTTCGGCAAAATTTAGATTACTAAAATAGCAGAGTTTTTTCTGTCATCTATTTCAAATGAAATAAAATGTTCTTCTGACCTCAGCACTGGTTCTTTTATCATTAATTAAAATACCAGTCCAATATCCCACATCTACTCTACACTTTTAATAAGGCTTCATGTGCTATGACAAAATACCATGCCATTATACCTTATGTCCAAAGACCAGTGCAATGAAAGTAAAGTTTCCCAACAACTCCAACCAATTTTGTATCAAGTGTGTCTTATAGTTCCACTATATTGCAAAAGACCTGTCAGTTTTGGCTCGTTTCTTCTTTTTGCTTTGATTTGGTTCTGTTTTCATATATATTCTAGGTTCATGTTGGAAATCGGATTTTTGTCTTGCTCTGATGTGTAAGAATCAAGAGGAAAACCATTCCAGTGTCACCTCAGGGTAAGTCTGGCAGGAGAAGAGAGTGAGGCCCAAAGACTTCAATATTAATGATAAAGTCAAGGGCTCTGAGCAAAGGCATCTGAAGTTGAAATGGACTCTGATAGTTCAAAGGAAAGCCACTGTCAGCATCAGCTGCTTCTTTAGAGTTAAGGGTGTTTTTACATGGCCTTTGCCCATCAGCAACATCTCACATGCTTGGGCAGGAATTCAGGTAAAGCTTCTCTGTGTTATCTTGCAGCTAATATCAAACAAGTGATAAAAAACAATCCAAACTGACTCCAAATTGCAAACAGCATGCTGTGAACAGTATGAGAACAGTGACTTAGCCATGGGAGCACAGAGCTCTCCTTGCTAAAATGGCAAGTCCCTGTATAAGGATGCATGGTCAAGATACTGATTTGAAGGCTTCTCTTCAGGAGCTCCTTGAGCATCTCCACACCTGCCTCTCCAGGAACACGGCAGGGCTCAGTCTGCTGCTCATTTGGGGGCTGCAGCACCTTGCGCCAGCTCTGTGCTGCATTTGGAAGGAGCCAGATTAAAACAAACTCAGGTTTTAAGAGGGAGGAAAGGAAGGTGTAAGCTGCGAGGCTACTGGTGTGCAGTTACAGAGATGGGACTGGATCACTACAGGTGCCATCTCCCACAGCATCCTCCTATTGCAGGTCCCCCAGCCAGTAGTAACAATGGGAAATGCTGGCATGTAAATCGCTCCTGCTGAGTGAGACTTTAATTTCAGGCAAATTAAGAGAAATGCAGAGCGAGACCTCACAGGTTATTGCAGCTGGGATAACTCTTTACCTTTCCTTGCCAGAAATGTCAACACAAACAGAGTGAGCTATGAACTCAGGAGAGTCACTGGTATTTGCCAGCTGGCTACATCAAACTTTGAACGAGATGTGATAACAAACACGCCACACTGCCTCCTGCCAGCCAGCTTCTCTCTTCTATCAGCCTCAGAGCAAGTAAAAATTAATACTGCTTTTTAAAATGTATTTATTTACTTATCTGTTTCTTCCTTTTTGGGAAGCTGTCCAAAGAAACACAGAGCAATTCTCACTGTTCCCACCCTCCAGATATAAAGAGAGCAAAAGTGAATAAGAATCCAATATGAGAGGGATTCAGACACTACAGAGTAGGAATCAACTGTCTTGTGGCTGATACACATTAAAAAAGTTAGGTCAAGGGGTGGTATCCAGCAATAGATGCAGGTTAGTCTTTCCTGTAAGAAGCAGAAGTGGTTCAGAGAGGGTGATCTACAGCACAGAAATTGGGGCAGCCCCTTTCTCCAGTCTCCCCAGGACTAGCCACCTCCTGCACACTCAAGGGCATCAGGCCATACCCTAAGTGACATGTTTTGTCCCATGTCACCATCATCTGAATTGCTATATCCTTCTCATGGCAACTGATTGTTGAACCTATTCTTTGAATTAATCCATTATTGTTGCATTTATGAATTTAGACACTTAGCAGTAAAGGAAATTTACAGCAGGATGCAGCATGATTGTGCTTGTATTTACAGAACATGCTATGGCACATTGTTTTCTTCCCAGTAAATCACACAAACTGCTGCTGTGTCTCATGCACTCCAATATATTAAATGCAACAGCCTCTTTGATATTCTTTAGCACAGAGGAGTATCTCCCATTGGCCATGGAGATTGCTCCAAATGTCACTGAAAGTCAGCAGTCAAAAATCCCCAAAGTACTGATGTTGCTGACAATATTACAATGCACAGATGAACATGTTGTCAAGCTCGGTGTCTGCTCCAGAAGCCGGAAGAAAGGCATTGCTGGAGAGCAGAAGCCTGTGCAGGATGGTGACTGTGCAGCAGAGGGATTCCTGGAGCTGCTCCCATGATAACTATTAAACCACAAATCCTCATTTTACAGCAATGTTAGTTTGTTTTCTAGGAATCATCCCTCAGGAAAGGAGGCTATCTCATCAGCAGTGCAGAACTGGCTATTCTTTCTAAGGCCATATTGCAACTCTGAAGTATTAGAGAGCTACTGCCACACAGAACGAGCCAGGCTCACACGAAAAAGCACTGGGCTGATCTCCACAGCATGGTGTCTCCTTGCCAGTTCCCCCCAGCAGCCACGGCTCTCCCTGCCCCTTAGAAATGCCCCAGTGACCTTCACAGAAATCAAACCTGAAACATCACCTCCTATCCTTGTGAAGCCCAGCTGGGCACTTTCATTGGTTATCTTGCATGGAGGAAGATGTCTGCGGAGCCAACACCAACTGCCTAGTGCCTGAGCAGAGGTGGCAAAACACCTTCAGAGGTTGGACCCTTCCAGCAAGAACCCCTGTCAAAACACTAGTGATGCATTCTATCAACCTGACCACCGGATCCTGGCAGGAGAGATTAAGGGGACAAAAGGTCCACCTGCCACTTACAACAAATTTGCCCAGGAGAGAAGCCAAGTCCAAACACAAACCACCTTTCAGAGCTGTACCTGCACTGTTCACCTGCCCCGTAACCTCCCCAGCAGGGTCTAACAGTGCCATCTACTGACTCCTGACACAACAGTTTTCACCACCCAAGCAGCAAAGGACAATTCTTTAATTTTCATGCTTCACAGGAGAGATTGTAGAGATATAAGCTGCCACCGAGCCAAAGACAGCTGAGAAGCAAGAAATCTTCTGGGTTTCACTAACTGTTGTTCCTGTTTCACTCCAGATTTAGCAACGATTACACAGACACAACACGAATTAGTCAACAAAGATCAGCCATGGGAACAGGCTTATAGACACAAGTATGCTCGTATGCTTTTAAAAGCCGTGATAATATGCAATACTCTTAGCTTATTTTAATTAACAGAGGCAGAATGAACTAATTGTTGATGCCAGTGCAGTTGGTGTGGGAGCTGCACTAATCTAGAAGGACAGCCAACATTTTGACAAAGTGAACATTGTGGCATATGCTACCTAGTTGGTTTTAACAGGGAGCAAAGATATCAAGACCAGAAACTAGCAAATCAGCAATAGTCTGAACACCAACACTTCCATTTTCATTAGCTGGTGCTCACTTCTGTGTTAACATCCGATCGTGAGCCAGCATAGGCAGACTTTAGTGGGGCAACTCTTTGTAATGAGAGGAAGAATAGTGTAAAAACAAGACTTGGAGTACAGCAGAGAAAATGCTCCAGCCAACTTTTATACCAAGTCAGGCAACAAAACCACCACAGGCAGAAAGCAACAGAATGCGACAAAGCAAAAATTGGTGTATCTTTTTTTTGCATTCTGTGCTGTTTCCAAATATTAAGACCAGAGGAATGCAGATCAAGATACCCATCTGACAGCTCCCTGCAAGGAGCATGGAGGAGTTGTGGCTGCAGCAGTGATGGAAAAGGCTGCCAGTGTCACACCACTGAGTCCAGCCCTTTTCAGTTGCTGACACAGTCGGTGACATTTTCTGTTATGCTCTCACTCATTTTTTCAGCTCCTGTAATATTTACTGGCTGGACAGGCTGGGTGATGATTTGGCAATCAAGTGCTCTGCCACACAACCTCCAGCAGCATTACCAGATGCAAGCTATGTGGCCAGTCTGCCCTGGCTTCCCATCCTCATATCCAGCTCCTCATCTTTGGGCTGCCTCATACCTTGGATCTCAGCCACACAGCACTTTTCATTTGCTCTTCTCTCCCTCCTTCACCAAAGAATTGTCCTTTTTTTTTTTTTTCCTTGCACTTATAATAATTGGGAGTTTTAAAATTATTTATTTACAGGGTCTAATCCCACTCTCCTAAAATCGCAGTATACAACCCCTCCTCACAGACAGACACCTCCCCTTTGCAAATACCCACCTGATAGCAAGGTTTAACCCACTCACCCGCTATTCTTTGGGCTCAGTCCCTCAAGATAATGAAAACTCAGGTCACAACCCAACATCTCAGTATTAAAGCACAGATCAAAACCCAGTTTTGAGTCAGTCTTGTCCTGCCTGCAGTTCATGTTGAATGGGGAACCTCTTTCTGTATATTAGCCACTCAAGAAACTAAGAAATTATGAATTCTACTTGCACATTGTGAACTATTTGTTCTGCTCAGACCAGGAATTATTTAAGGAAGACCAGGAATTATTTAGGGAAGAATCTCACAAACAATTTGTTATAATGAATTGTTTGAGAATTTAGCAATCTGCTTACAGGCCATTTTCAGACAGAACAAAGGAGGAATTCATCCAATAACTTAATTAATTGCAAATCATTTTCTCATGTGTAACAGAAGGACTTTCCACTGAACTGTACCTCCTATGCAAAGATTTCAGAACACTTTGCACACAATAATACCACAGCACAACTACACTGTCAGAAAGGAGAAATCTGTTATTATAGAAACTGAGAACAATGAATTGAAGCTACCCACTAAAAAAGTGACTAAAATAGCCAAAGTGATGAGTGACTGGAAATTGTGACTTTCAGATAATGAGGGCTCAAAAGATTTGTGTAGAAAACTTCTTTTTGTCCTGGGGGGAAAAAAAAAAAAAAAGAAAAAAGAAAAACAGAGATTTGCCCTTCCCCAGTTAATCCCAAGAAGTCAGGTCAGAACATTTTCACAAACAAACAAACAGCAACAACAACAAGCTTTGAGGAGTTTCATCTTTTATTGTGAATGCTTTACTGCAGAATCAACCAGATTTGCCAAACATATTTTAAAATGGAAACTTAGAATCCTGTTTCTGCAGTTTCAGTTTGGGAGACCTGCAGAAACCAGCACTTCCCTGTGACACCCATTTCTGCAAAATATTGAGCTCTCAACCCCTGATCCCAGAGAAACAGTAAAGCAATCAGAGGCCAAGCAGCTAGTAAAACTAACACGGGGATGTGCAAGTCTGAACACAGCCACCACTATCTGTTGCTCTCGGAACAGCAGCGGGGAGCAGCACGGACAGTGAAAGCAGCACAGCTGGGCCCTGGGGAGCAGGAGGATCCTTAGCTGTGTTCAGAGTGCAGCCTGCCCAGCTTTCTGCTCCCACTGCCCTGCAGAAGATGCAGAGACTGAGGTTAGGTGTGCAGACCATCTGCGGTCCCGGCTGCACTCAGCAAGTGCTTGCCATGGTCTGGAGACTCCTACACATCCAGCATCCGGCCCAAGACATGTCAGCTGAGCAATTAACCCCGGGAAGGGATTTGCTCCTTTTCAGCAAAGTTGAGGTTAAATGTCAGCAGATGGGTGTCTTGTTTTCTGGGCTAACCAGGGCTGATGGTTGCACTTTACTGTGATCCATGCAGTGCTGTGTAAAAGTGCAGGTTATGACAGCTGTCAGTTAAAACAACCAAAAATAGCCATTTACAACTTCAGCGAAGTCTCAGACAAAGTGAGGCCTTAAAAATAGAGTTACAGCTGAATCTCCTTTCCAAGAGAGGCCTGTACAAGACAAGTACGTAACAGTTCTGCCCACTGCTACATAAAAGTCATGTCTCAGGTCTCTGCTACATGCTAAGCACTCCACAGAGCAAGTTGTCAGTCAGTGGTAGTGATGCAAACCTGACTCAATGAAGTTTGATTTCTAGTTTTGAGTTTGGATGTGCTTATTTTGCTTCCTTGGGGAAAGATGTGTTTTTTTCTGTGTCACCAAGGACTACTCACCTTCTAATGTGAGAATGCCAGTTTGGTGCTGATTAGCTTTACATGGAGAGGTGACAACGTAACACACAATGAGCACAGCCAGAAGGGTTTTTTCGTGCCTTTGAAGTAACACTACCAGACAGTTCAACTTCATTCAGGTAACGCAATAAGGTCCAAAACATATATTAGTATCCCCTATCAATCAAAACTCTTTCAAGCTCTCTAGTGTCAGGCATAAAATAGAGCTTGCATGGTACTTATCTAAAATGCACCCTTATATTTAACTTATGTTCAAAAATGCTCAACTAGAATATCATGTCAAAGGATCACTATGTTTTTAGCAAAGTTAAAATTTCAGAAGAGGCTGTTCAGTTGTTTTAATCACCTGCTCCAGTTCTAAGTTCCTATTGTATAAATAAAATGTATTTTAACTGTGTCACATAAATTAACTCCACATATAAAAGTGAAATCAAATTATTCAATTAAGGTTTGTATGGTAGAAATATCCTCATCTAGATGATCTCAAAAGAAAACACTCTCAAGACTTGGAAAAATCATTTTCTTTCTTTATCTCAGGATAGACAAAACAGCTTTGAGATGAGGGAGGTGGAAATGTGCTGCTCTAGCAGTTTGGGATGGCCCCTGCACTTTGCAGAAGTGGTGAGCTTTCTGGTCTCAGTTCCCCTTGGCTCCTGTGCACCTGGATGCCCGTTCTGCTCAGCCTCCAGCCCTGCTCCTCTTGCCATGGCTGCTTCAGCGCCAAGGCCAGCCCTCCGCGCTTGCCCCTACGTCCTGCTGCACTGAAATGCTGTTAGATCAGGCTCTGCCTCCCATCACTGCTTCATGCCCAAAGCACTGTTGAGAACATCACTGAAAAAGACGAGTTACTTTAACCTCCTCGCTGAGGTCAGGCATGATCCTGGCATGGTTCACCAAGGTTGGACCGTCTCCCATGGGACATGCTGCACATTTTCCTACAGATGCTGTAGCTACCTTCATTCATACCCAGCTCTTCTCTCTGCCCCATGCACGTGTCAGAAATATCATCTGTACAGACCATAAAGGAGCTCGCTTACCACTTTGTGATTAACCCTACAGAATTTAGTCCTTGTTCCAGCAAAACTCCCATACCATCTTAAGTCTTGGCCTGAATATATATTGCAGATGCTATATCATCATCACCTGAATATTCCCAGCTCAGAGAGAAATCCAGTGATTTTCCAAAGAGCTACTACAGGATTGTCTTGGAAACAAAGCATAAGTGACACCAGTAGCCCAAAAATTCCATAGATTGGAAAAAACCAAAAAAAACCCAACCCTCAGAATTCAGCCTGGTTCTGGCTCTCAGAACGTCTGCTTTAGAAAGGTGATTTTAGTGGCTACTTAAAAGCAGAGCAAACTTCAGTTGTCACACAATCAGCACAGCTGATTGAATTAGAGAAGGATATTTATGCGCCTAACAAGTTTGAGTCTGAAGAAAAACCTGCTGGGAGCTATTTGAAAAGACTAATGAGACTTTTCCCATCACCAGCCGGGTATATTCTCCTTTAAAGGTTTATGAGCATGTCATTTAGTTTCACTACAGCTTTTGCAAAATCATTAATGAACTTGTGAAAACAATCAGAGAGATAAAAGGGCAAGAAATGTGTGTGTTAGCCTGAAACCTGTGATAATACAGAGTAGGTGAAGCAGAGGAGAATGCATTGCTTTGAAGGCATCAGACGCAAGATCCTGATGTTTTATGCCTGTTAAAATTATCATTCCTAGTTTTGCTCCTGCTAATCCTAAAGTGGAAAAATATCTTTGTAGAACATGATCTTGGAGACTCTGTTGCTTATTAAAACAAGAGGGACAGCAGAACAATCTCGTTAGAGTAAACAGAAGACATGAATGTCAGGCCATATAAAATGCACCTCATTAATATCTGCATAAACTGAATGGCAGAGGCATGAATGCTATAAAGACGAGATCTGACTTTGATCTTTTGAAGCTACCTTTGAATAACTCCCAGCCAACTACATACTGCAGAAGAAAAGCAAATGTTCAGAGAGAGAAAGGACCTAGAATCACAGACTTGGTGCCATGAAGTCTCTTCTTACTTTGGGTGCATACAGGTTATTTTGGCAAGTAGACCCACTGAGTGCCATTACCAGAGAATGCATTGACTTCTTCCCCTTGAACGGGCATTTTCTTCTTCTATGCCAAGCTTACACGACTGGCACGTTCCCACCGCACACGCAACCCTAGCAGCACAAATATCCTTTGGCTTCAGGGGCCGTGGTCTGGGTGTATCACAGGTCTGAGCACCGGTGCATCTGAGGCTTCCTGGTGTGGAGCAAGGCCTGGGACTGAACAGCATACAGTCCTGCCACTAGTGCAGCATGGGACCGAGCTGCACACAGAGTGCCAACATAACTCCAGCTGTCAAACTGGTTCCCTGCTTTCCCAGCAACTTCCAGCTGCTTGGCAGACCTCAGCCTGTTTCCTCCAGCAAAGACAGTATGTGCTTTTCAGTGCCTTGTGCTCCATCCAAAAGCATAAACCTCTTTATTTATATCTATCTCCATTACGAAGGAGTTACCAATTAATTTCAGAGAGGCTGCTCTGAGAGCAAGAGAGAAGGTAATGACTGACTTCCTGCTAAAGTGACTAACTCGTTCATCTCATACCATTTTTCTCCTCTGTATATAAACAGATACTGCAACTGAGTCTATGCCTCGGCATTCACTGCACATTCATGCAAGTGGTTTCTCTTCTTCACTAGTTTCTCTGATCTGTTTTCTGAAGCTCTCAGACATATAATTGCTAATTCAGAAAACAGAGACTGCAAGCTTCACTTCTTCCCTTCTACCTTGGAAACACTGCAAGTTTGGCCAGATATGTGGCAAAAATATAGCTAAATATAGGTCAAAAACCAATGTCAATTCTGGATGATCTGCAGGCTATGTTTGAACATAAACTGCAATAGAAATTTGCTATCTCTGAGAAAGCCTGAAAATCAAGTCCCTTTTCTGCACATTAATGACCTGCAACTGGCAAATGGCATCATGGCAGTCTGTCCCATCACAGTCTGATGGCTTAGGTAATGTCTGAAAAGCATTTGGAGCTCAGGAAGGGGAACATTTTCAGTGTGGTTTCATTTCTCAAGTGACTAAGTCACTTTCAGAAATAGAGCTTGGCTGCCTCAGCCATGCCATCATTTATAAGTGGTTTAACCTATGAGCTGGGCTCTCTTTTCCAGTAGCTATGGATAGTCCCAGTTTGGACCCAGAGTCCCAAAGCCTGAGACAAGTACAGTGAACTCCTGGCTGTGAGTCAAGTCATCTTGGAGAAAAAGAAGTACAGATGGCTCAGAGCCAACATACACTGATAGAAAAAAAAGTAGGACGTTTTACCATCCCCTACACCCACACTAACTGGACTGGACTAAGCAGGATTGGTCCACAGCCCAGAAAAAGTACTGGAAATCTTGGCGATGACTTCAGTGAATTTGAATCATACTCAAAGACTCACAGGTTTTGGTGGTGAGTGAGAAACCCTAGCTAGAGTCTTCTGCCTCTAGGATACACTTCTAGGAGGAGCTGCATTGCATCTTTTCCTGCATCTTGCATAGACCGCCCTTGTGCACACCAGCTGACACTGCAATCACTGGTGGCACTCCATAAATCTGCTAGCTCCAATATTTGCTCCACTATATAAGAACTTGGCCCAGCCTCTGCATCTGGCAGCAAAAATTGCATTGAAAGGTTCTACACACCAGCCATTCCTCCTTTCTCCAACACGCTCCAGTCTTCTAATTGCCTTGTTTGGATTCTCCTCTCATCCCTCAAACCTTCCTGATGGGAATAAAATACACACTAGATGACAACTTTCAAGTCATTTTCATGTCACGCCTCATAGCTGCTGTAGGAAGGTTATTGATACTGTTATTAATTCTTTCATTTCAATTTTCCCTATACATTTCTGCCCCCAGCAAACCCTCAATATGAAATTATTTTCTGAACTGTTTCTAGCCTGCTCCTGATGTTGATCTCAGAATGATCTGAAGACAGATAATACAGCTGTCATTTCTCAAGGCTCCCCTGCCATGCTTTGATAAAACCCAAATCGTGGTTTTGATGGTGCCAGATTTTACAAGCCTATTAAGCTGTCTCTGCCAAGTGATGGTTTTCCCTTTACAAGCTCTGGGCTGACACAGGGTTTCCATGCTCTCCGCAACGTTTAACATCCCATCTCCACCCAACCGTCTGCCATTTTTAAAATTTTTTTTTAATCTGACTGCCATTATAGCAGCAGATTCAAATGAGGAAACCAGCATAGCCAGGAGGAGCAATCACCTTATTTGTCCTCAAGCAGGGTGTCAAGGAGAAATTTTTGCTTTTAAACAGGAAAACATAAACTCTGTTTAAAAAAAAAAAAAAAAAAAAAAGATACCCTGCCTTCTGGTTCAGATTTCTGTAATGTTTTTTCTCCTGACAAAAGATCTCTATCCACTAAAGTATTTAACACACATTTCAGTCCTTCCCAAATCTGAGAAATTAGAAACTAAGGACATGCCCAAGCACTGCACTGAAATCCCAGCAGCTTTAGTGAGCATCAGACTCTACAGACAGTAGAGACATAGAACAGGTAGGAAGAACAAGACCTGTTATTCATTCCAGCACTATTACTGTCAGACTTTTACTATTCTGATGTGCAAACTGGGTCTTGCAGGCGACAACTGGTCTCCTCTCGTCCTCCCAGATTTTGCTCATGAGGGTTACACTGCACAGGGGGGCAGACACATTAATTTAACCTTTAATTGAACATCGACTCCCTGCAACATTACCCACTTTCTGAGAGTTTTCAATGGGTTAACCAATTCCTGTGGTAAGTAGCCAAATAAGAGAGTTCATAGTGAAGGAAAATACTCATCATAAACACAGATGGCTCTTCTGGACAGCAGCACTGCCTGCCCACAGCAGATGGTTGCTTTGAATCACATTCAGTAGCTCCTCTGTGCAACTGCCTATAAAAGCTCATACACCTAAAACAAGCCATCTCGGTAGTACCCTAATGTATTCATGGTGAGTATCAGACCCAGCTTCCCCTCCACATTCCCTTCCCCACCTTTACCTTGTTAGACAGGAAAACCGCAACAGGAGTAAGAACAGTTCCTGTTTCCCCACTCTTCTGAAACCTAGCCAAGCCTGAAGAAATTTTCTAGCTGGAAATATTCTAATATTGACAAACATCAATTAAGTTGCAAAGCAAATTGCTGTGAAATGGAGGTGATAGGAAGAACTTTCCCATTTCCATGAGTGCTAGTAACACACAGACAATGGACTTAGTAGAAAATTGTAACCTGGCACGCTGTGCCAATACCCACAAGTCTCACATAGCCCCAGCTCCCAACCAGACCTGCTGCACTGTCTGCAGAGGTGAGCACAGGCTTTGTTGGATTACTGCTGCAGAATACAATGCAAGCCTAGATTTGGGAAACAGGCAATGTTGTGCTTACAAGACAGAAAACAAGGATTCAGAGAAGAAAGTAATGATCTCTGCTGTGATTGCAGAAGACGCCATTCTTGCATGACTGAAGAGCCAGGCAGCATGACAGCGACCTTAACTTTGTATGTAGACCTGAGAAGTCCCTAGAACTGAGTCCAGACCAAAAATTCCACTTCCAGAGAATGGGAAGACACAGAAATGAGTTTAAATGAGAGCTGAAAGAAAACCAGGGCCTGGAGAACAATTCCTGCAGAGACAGACATAAGGAATTTAACGTGTCTGAATAAAACAAAGGGACAACTCAATTGATACTCACAGGTACTTCCACACAGAAGAGCTAGCCAAGAGTAAGCCTGATCAAAATAGGACCCAATGGGCAGAAACTGAAGTCAAACAATGTCAGCTTTGAAATAAAAGCTTGTTTCCCAGCACTGCGAGTAATTAAACCATTGGAATAGCTTCCCTGGGGACGTGGCAGACTTCCCCACTGGGAAGTATATCACGGCTGGGTGATACACTTTAATCTGCTTCATCTATCCCTACACATCCAAGTGTGCCAAATAGACATATTGCAGTAGTCCTGTCCCACGTGGCCTCAGCTCAAGGCTAAGGGCCTTTGGCTTACATGTGTCCTGCTGTGAAACAAGAGCCTGAAGCCAAGGAGCTCCTTCCCTAGCCAGGACTTGGCTCTCACTCCCCTGGCAGGGCCTACAGGAACCTGGGGACCTCCAGACCATGCCAGATTCAGAGCTCCTGAGCTCTTCAGAAACAGATCATTGCTTGTTTTTAGAACTATGGAATTTGCTGAAGAAAAAGGTATATTCAACCAGTCATGAGTGAAGCACGCAACAATTAGTCATACAGATTGCAGATCCCTTCAGCCACTGCCACTACTCTCTCCTTTTCTTAGGAACTTCTCTCTCGTTAGGTGCACTCTCTGGAAATGGCTGCAGTAGCAGAGATATTGGGCCTAACTATCTTTTGCTTATAAAACAGTAATCTCCCAAAGACCATATTCTAGTCAAAAGACCTCTAACATGGCAGCCCACCACAAAGAGGTGATCTCCCCTCCCAGTAGCACACAGCCTGTGAGCAGACCTCACCTCCAAGTTTGCCTGACAGGGTCCCCCCAGTTCTGCAATCACAGCAAAAGCCCAGTGTTCTGAACTGGCATGTGGAGAGGACAGATTGATACGACCATCTGTGCCATCTATTGCTAGCCCAATAGCAATCCCCAAACAGTACATTGTGCCTGCATCATGGAACCAGCTCATTTTCCTAAACACTGTGGCAGTGTCTCTCACTGGGACCACACTTCCCAAATGAACTGGTGGGGCACTAGACCAGAAGTCTGTACTATGAATAGCAAGACCATAGTTGCCTTCAATGCAAGGGTCAGGCCACACAGTTCACTTTAAATTCTTCCCTCCCAAGCCTTCCAGACACCTGGAAGAGGCCAGTTAAAAGGCCAGACAATATTGTTTGTTCATTCGCTTTTCCATTCATTATACATACTTCCAACCAAGAGACTCTGCTCCAACTTGATAAGCAACTGAGCCACATTTACACTTGCTCCCAAATCACTGACCCCCCAGTAACCACTTTAAGATGGCAAGACCACCAAGTTAAGTGGCAGCAATTTTCCAGCATGAAGAGATGAGGTCATATCAGCCTATTCTACTTTAGATTTTCCAGTGCAAGAGTGAGCCGTTTCTTTTTATGCATTGCAGGCGCCTTTCAAGCATACAGTAAGTTGTTTTCTAACAAGCTGGAACATCTTTCTTGATGAGATCTCTGTTCAAATTGTTATTTTCCTCCAGCTGGGTCAGGGCCTTCTGGCTTTGATGCAATGAGAAAAGCACACACATTTTCCATTATTTATGTATTGCAAACACTCAAGTGTTCATGCCAACAGATGCAGTGCTCAGGCATCCGCCTTTCTCCAGCAGGTTGCTTCCCCTTCCTACCAAACCCTGTCTACAAAGGGACATTCCCCTTTCTCCCCCCAGCTTCAGGAAAGCAGAACCAGTCGTGGTCCTTACACGTGACTACGTGAGTAATTTTCCTATCTGACCCACAAGACGATGTGACAAAACCAGCCTGCATCTTACACTGAAAAGGAGCAACACATGCACCAAGTACACTGTACAAATGTGTCTCTCAAGAGCAACCACCAGCGTGCAACACAGTGATGCAGCCAGTGTTGCTGCCAGATGAGTTCACCTGTTACAACCCACAGATCCTGATTAAGCACTTGGACAGCTTGCAGTTATTTGCTTTTGCAATGTCTTCTGCCTGACAACAAACCTACCCATGCTGCTGGTTCAAAAGAAACGTTTCACAAATAGTTGTGCACGGTTTTTATCTTCAAAGGAAATTCCCAGTGAGGCCACTGTTTCCACTCCACTACTCTCCCTCCACTGACACCAGGTGTCCACCCTCCCATGCATGGAGCAGCAGATGTGTGGCAGACCACATTGTATAATTTGTTAGATCAAGGTTAGAAAAAAAAATAATAATCCTGCCTGAACTCATGAATAAACAGACCGACTTAATTATGGGTATGCTTTGACAGAAAGAGTTTCCCATTCAAGCCTTTCACAGCACTCTCACAAAAATAAATGAGGACCCCAAGAATATCAACAGACATATCCTCACATCACCCCTGCTGGGTGAAGCAAAATCCATTTTACAGAGAAGAACCTAAAATGGGAGGTTTTAACATTTTGCCTACAGAAATCTATGGCACATGGTATCTACTATGTGACCCAATGATGTGACGACAAGTCCCATGTTGGAAAGTGAGGCTTTCTGTCATGGGTAGGCAGCTCATTTCACACATGTTCTACCTAAAATGACACAGTGCGTTACTAAGTTTTGTACTGTTGTGCTTGATTTATCAGCAGAAAAACAGAATAGAGGTGATTCCTACCCTTTTTCCATCCTCCTGGCCTGTCCTCAGATTATTCAGTAACTTGACTGGACAATGCAAAAGTCATCCTGTCTTTCCTAGACATTTTCTTTAGAGCATTAAAACATTTAGAACATTTGTTCCCATTTATCAGACATTGCACATGTCTACCATGGTTCTTGGTAGATGGTACATGGTTCTTGCTTTACACTGCTTACACCAAAGACATCAAAAAGCTGTCAGCTGATGATAAAGACATGTCTATCTGCCTCTGGTTTGGTTCTTGAACTGGACAAGCCTACAGAGCCCACCACAGTGTAAACGGCATTTCCTTTATAGCAGGTAGGTTTGGACATGGGCCAGCTCCTCCAGGCCAGGAAGGCAGATCTCCAAGGATTAGCAAGGCAATTCAGGCACACTGCAAAGGCCTGCCAGGACTTCTAGACTTTCTGTGGTGTTGCAAATTCCTGTAGACATGCAGCACCAAGTTAACAGATATATCCCTTGGTTTACTACAAAGCCTCAAGGTCAGCCATCTCTAAAAGGCTGTCACACCAAACTGCATGAAAACTTCTCTGCCCCTTCGGATGCAGTGACCTGTGAGAAGGCAGTGGAGCCATCATCACTCAAGTGATTTAGCTTTTATTCACGCTGCAATTCCCACTGTCTGTCCCAGGTAGCCCAAGCATAGAAAAACAAAATGTCAGCCAAAAATTTACTATCTAGGAAAAGAGACAGAACCACCATTACACAAAACACCCGAGATAAGCTGGCAGGGAAGGTGCAGCCTAAATGAGAATGAGCCCTCCAGAGGCAGTAAGTCTCTGGAAGTGTGCACAGAGTAAAGCAATGCACAATTCATCAAGAATTTGGTCATGTCTCACCCTGATTTTACTGAGGTGCTCAAATGGAAATGGAGAAATGGGAATTTGGGTCTGCTTGAAAGTCAAAGGACAAGTGTAAGATAGACCAGTGCTTTGGCTGGCATTTAGGGGCTCCCATCAGAGAGCAAAGAAATGGACAAATGCACTGCCTGGACTTTGTGTTTCTGGCCAGACATTATTTGGTGGCCACTGCCACCTCGTGGCACTGTCACCCACAGAGGGAGCCAGAGACAAAGTAAGTACTCCTTCACCCCAGTTACTCAGCCATGAACAACACAACTTAAAACAAAGGAGCTCTCTGGACTGCACAGCAGTGTAGAAGCAAGAAGAGACCAGACCATGTGGTTTTTCCGGGCTGGAACACCCTTGCAAATCATCCTCTGCCTAATTCCAGGCCAGTTAATTCAGCCCCAGGCTTCGACGCCTGTCCCTGTCAACACGTTTTTGCTAACACAACAGAACAAAGCACGAACTGCTGCATTCAGAGCACACTTGAAACTAAAATCTTTTACATGTGGTACAGTTGCCCTTTAAAAAAGGGAAACCTAACATTTAAGAGAAGAAGGAGGCCTGGACAGACTTGGACGTTTTCTGTTCTGATGGGTGACTGAGAAAAAGCAACACTCCTACCACCACAGAAGTTGTTTGGGGTTTACTGGATAGTGCTTCCCTGTAGGTAAGGTGTGGTCTACATTATCCCAGACACCTCTTGCTGTCTCAGAAGCTGGTCCAACAAAAATTTCCATCCATTACTGCAACTCACTAACAGATCAAACAGTAAAAGCCCAGGCTTAGTGATTCAGACACTCCAGGTTCAGTCTGCATCCAGGGCCTCAGCTGAAGGCTGATGTTTACGATCCCCAAACTGTTGTTATACCCTGACTGTTTTCACACAAAATCAAGGACAGAGTCTGCCCATGCCACCACACAAGGACACTAATGTGAAACTACATTGAGGCAAGCCCTGGTTCTCCCTGCAGATTGACACCACTCATCTATCCTCAAGGCAGTGCAACCTCTTGCCTGTTGAGGGTAACCTACTACCACTGCTGCATCTTCCAGGGCGATTTGATCACCAACCACCATTAAAATATGAACTTCTCCTGAGGACTGCCTTTAATGGCAGGTCTTAAATCTCAAGGTTTAGCACCATTTGTGCTTGCCTTTTTTTTTTCTTTAAGATCTCTCCGCCCATAAGCAGAGTGAAGCCTAAATCAATGCACACAACTGAACTACAGATGAAATTGTAAGAAATGTCTCTTTGAAAGACAGGTTCCTTCTAGGGGAGAGAGAACAGTTGGGTTATGTTCTCAACTATCCTGAGCTTCCCTTTGCTGTTGCTGGAAGATTACTTCACATGTATTTGGTAGGAGCTGATGTAGAGCTGCTGCTTTCATTGCCTACATGCAGTCCTCTGGGCAAAGGTCACCACAGGTTAATCCAGGCAGCACAACAGTGGAAACCATTTCCTCTCGGGGTGAGTAAAGCCTTCTCCAAACTTCCCCTCCGCAACTCCAAAACATAGCAAAGTTGTTGTAAAAATGTGGGTAAAACATACAAGTTACATCTCTGAAGATGTAACGCTCGCTTTCAGATGCCTCGCAGAAGACAGTCAGACATTTTCCCCCCCCCATGTGCTTATGCTACAAGCAGGTCGGGGAGCACACACAGAGAGCAGGCACCCTGCATGAGTACACCTGTAACTGTAACTTCAAAACACCTTACCCCCAACTCTGCTGTGGAAGTGTTATCAGGATCCCTCCCTCTCACTGCTGTGTGACCTCTGCCTATTCTCTGTAGTGATATTTACAGTCATGGTCTCCCCCAGTCCGTAAGCTGGCTCCTGAAGTCTTTTCATATTTGGAATGTGTCAAGTAAATAGAAACACTGACAGCAAGAGTAATTTAAGCATCCAGGAACCAAACTACCATTAAAACACTAGCACACACAAGAACACATACTAATATCCTAAGGAACAATAGCCAATATGAAAAACAATAGGTAATTTTGTTCTGTCTCCCGCTCTTTTTATGGCTCATACTACCTGTCATAAGTAGCTATTAAAGAGCCCATACCACAGCATGGATGAGAGGAGGGGGAAACCCAAAATATACTACAAAACATTCTCCCTCAAATTCTCCCCAAAGGGAATTTAATCTCCAGCTGTCTACCATTTAAGAAATATCAAGTAAAATGGTGAGAATAGACTGCAAAATGCCTTTTTTTGCCATTATACTCACCACTGAGGGAAAACATTTTTGATGGGGTGACCTTCGCATCGAGCTGTGTTCATAGTGAAATGCATTTTCCAGACCATGAAAAAAGCGGCTCCTTTTGACAGCTGAACTCAATACATAAGAACTATTTAAGAGAAGCTGCTTTACCAACGGTGGGCGGCAGATGACAATTAGTTTTATTCTTCTATTATGGTACTGATGAGGGGAAAAAAAATTATCACCATTAGTCACAGTGTGCTTGATACAACAAAAAAGAGGGACTGGGCTCTCTCCATCTTCTTTCCCACGTTTTATTTTTCCTTGCATATCAGCAAGTATCACCTTTATTCCTTTGTACACTCACACTTATTCTTTGGTCTGTTCCCAATTTTGTCTCCCTTTGCTTTAATTCAGCCCTAAATATGTTAAATATTTAAATATGTTAAATGCAAATCTGGGCCGCTTCCTGAGCTGTGGAAGCCTTTTGCGTTGGTCCTTGAAGATCAGCATAAAACGTTGAATCCAAGAAAGATGGGGATTAAAGAGGAGGAGGAGGGGAAGAAAAGCGGCACAGGGAAGAGAGGGGGCACAGAACAAATCCTCCACCAGCACAAGTCGCTCCCTCTGGTGCTTGAATTACACAAGATTAATTTCTTTCAAAATGTCATCTGTTACTCACCTTGATGCAGGGACCTTGCCAGAGGCCAGACCAGAGCCATTCACTGCCCTCCAGGGACGCTGGTGTTGCTGTTCCCACTCGAGTGGTTTCAGGCTGGAGCAGCCCTCATGGCTGGGCAGAAGGGACACACAGGGACCAAGAGGCCACTGGTCTGGAGAGGGTGGCTGAAAAGCAAGAGGAGCTTGCTGCAGAGCAACAGGAGCTCAGGACAGCTGAAAACCCCGGCAGCCACCCTCCATGTCAGCTTTCCCCAGCCCCCGGGAGGGGCTGGGCCAAGTCAGTGGCAGCTGTGGGCCTGCACCAGCTGGGGCTGGGCCAGCAGCCACACGGGGTGGTCCTGGCCTGTGGGGAAGCAGGGCTGTGGCCGCCGGCAGCCCTGCCTGGCCAGGCCCTGGCGAAAGGGCGGATCCCCAGCAGCGTCCCCCCACAGTGCGGCCCGGGGGAGCAGCTTGGCAAGGGGAGGGATCCCAAAATGCCCGGGAGGGCGGCCCAGCGCTCCCCAGCCTGGTTCCTCTGCACCAGGCCAAGACGGCCCCGGGAGGGCAGCAGCAAGGGCTGTTACTTCCAGAACAGCAAACCTGAGCATTGCTTTGTCACTGAAAGGCCTTTGGAAGCACCAGTTCCTACATGGGGATCCTCAAAACCCCACCTACCTCTGCAGAGAGAGGACCCTAGCCTGCCGCAGCTGACTGCCCTCCTCAGCTGTGCAAGCAGCACCCTGGGTCTAGAAACACCAGCAAAGCCCAGCTGGTCTTTCCATCTCCTCCCCTTCATTCCCAATGAACCCCACCAGCAAGGACCCTGTTCCGAGCTGGGACCTCACCAGCACCCGGTAAACCAGGAGAAGCTACAGCAATCACTTCTTTGTGTTCCTTGTTCACGTAAGTACACAGTGCATTTATTCTGCGAGGGACTGAATTTGGGACAGACAATGGGCTGGGCTGAGTATGTGGCATCTTTTTACTAAGAAAATGACTAATTTCACCACACCATCTGCAGAAAAGTGACTGTTTTCCTCAGCTTACCAGACACCACATAAAACTGACAGGGTAGAGGCCACAAGGGCTGCAGACCCACATTCAGTGTAGGCCTGAGGATGCTGTGTGAGACACCAGACAGTGACCCATGAAAGGAGACAAAGACATTTACTGAGCACATTCCCATCCAGGCAAGCAAGTAAACAAAAGGGCAAGCAAAACTAATTAAAAAAAAGATCCTATAAAGAAGTTATTTGGCCATAAATGAACACCAGGGTGGCAGCATCAGATATGATGGTTCCCAGATTCTTTTTTTCCCTGAAGGTCATGAAGCCCTTTGACTAATAAAATTTGAGAACCCCAGCTGTAAAGTCTATTCCTGCCTCTGTTCTTTGCCTGCAGAGAATATATGTGCATGGGTCTGTATTTCAGATATCGGGGGCCAAGGATAACTCAAAAGATCTTCAAAAAGGATAAAAAAAGCCTTTTTTGTACACAGCTCCCAAACCATGATTTTGGTAGAAAATAGGCACAGTTATATGAAAAGCTACGCACAGCATACAAAAGGCAACAAACAAAAGTATGTGAATTCAGGCAACGGTTGAATCATTTTAATATCAGCTGAAGCTTTGAAAATGTGATTAGCATATAGTTAGGAGACACTTCTCCTTTGCATCTAAAAATACCATGCCAGCTCTGGAAGAGAGCAGCCACCAGCAGAGCAGGAGAGTTGCATAAGCCTCTGTGTGCCATTGTCTACGGGGAGCAAAAGAGGCCCAGGTGCTTTTCCAGTGTTGTGGGAAATAGCAGATAGTTCATTGAGCAGTTTGATTTTTATGACACTTAGTGTAACAAATCCAAGGTCAGCCTGAAAGGGTCACAAGACATAGGTATTCACACCGTACATTGGCATCTTTTGATAAAAGGCTGTGCATCCCCCGTAGCACTTAAAAAGTGATAGCTATTTTTAAATGAAGGTCTCTAAATGACTGTTTAAAATCTGAAGTGGGAGACAACATTTAGAGCCATTTTGCAGCTCTGATTTGCATGAGACCATGTTCCCCAACAGCAGGGACAATGATGAACTCCCAACTTGGTTCAGCTGGTAGTGCTGCCTCTCTGAGCCATCACAGCCTGGTGGGGTTTGGATCTGTGCCAGCAGAAATCTTCCCTTCAGCTGTTTGCACTTTGGATGAGGACTGACTTGCACAGACCTTTAAATGTGAGCTTCAGTGAGATTCGCTGAGGAAGGCCAGTTCAGCACATACTGTCCATTAAAGGTCAGCAGTTCGGGGATGAGCTTCACCAGGCAGGAGCGGGCACTGGCCAGGACCAACCATTATCCTTCAGACAGGCTATAAATTACTTCAGTCTTTAGACTGGGTGCAAAAAGCAAGGACCTGAATGTCTCATAGACTGCGAGGGACACCTGAAATCTAGATCCTTCTCAAGTCTAGGCAGGGGCTCTTTCCCCCACTTCCTTCATGGCTGAGCACTGGCACAGCACCAGTCCCGCTGCAGCCCCACACTCAGCCCAGTTCCCCACACCCCCATGTGCTTTCCATATAATCTCAGTTGTTGTTCTAGGCAGACAGCTCTGTTTTTACTTAAGGCAATTCTATGCCTTTCATTGTGTTTTTAATTCTCATTTCACCAAGATTCACTCCCACGACTGTGCTTTCTGGCTTCTTCCAGCTTTTGTCCTTTATTTTTACTGCTGGAGTCAGAGATTATTATCTCTAAGAAAGAGATTTCAGCTGCATTGTGTTGATGGTAAGTGCTGTTTTTCCTGCCCTGTCTGATTTTCCATGCAAGATGCTTTTCGTATAGCTTTAAGTGTTTTATTATTTGCAAATTGGTTGCCACGTCTCCAAGTTTCCCTTTCCCTGCTGCGGAAAGTGCCAGCATTACTGTAAGGAGGGGACTGCAGCCCTTTGCAGGCCCAAAGGAGCAATCACTTGAACCTTGGAGAGGACCACAGAAACCTCCCACAAATGCCAGCTGCTCTGGGGCACCGTGACCTCCCCCAGTAGTACTGCAGTGTCTTCGAGCACGCCTGTCTGTGTGCCCCAGGCAGCAGGGACCTTCCTGTGCCAGGGCATGGCTCACTGAGCAATGGGATCTCAGGCTTCCCAACAGCCAGCACATTTGGGTGCTGGTAGACAAGCTGTGACTCCTCTATCCCTGACAGTACATTCTCCAGTGTGACATGGAAATCCTCAAACCACCACTTCTGCTGCCAGCACTGGGAGATACCCAGGCAGTAGGGAAGCACTGCTGAAGTCCAGGACTAAAGACAGATCCTGATGCCACCCAAAGTCGACAGGAGCTAGGCTTGGCCAGGACTGTCCCTCTAGAGCATCATCTTCTCCATGACAGGAGGCTTCTGAAGGTGCCACAAGACTCTCTAACCATGACTAAGGTCTCCAGAGAAGCACCTTCCTCCTCCTTTCAGGCAGAGGAGATACGCCCTCCAGAGCCTCTCCAGCAGCGCTCTGCATTAGTCATCCCCACATTTCCTTCCCAGCACCATTGCTGCCTGCTCAGGCTTCAAACCACCAGTTCTCAGCTACTTCTTCAGCCACCTTTCAGAGGTCCACAGCAGCCTTGCTGGCCCTATGCACATATTACACAGGGCCTGGCAGTGCTATAAGCTCTCTCACATCACTTACTGCACTAGCATCCAAAGCCAGAGGAGCAGACAACCCTGTCAGAGAAGGCAAAAGCATTAAAACAGCGTCCCCACATTGTCACAGGTCACCAGCAGCCACAAAAGGTCCAACAATGTCCTTGTCCCCTCAGCTGGCCATGCTGCCCATGGAGAAGGGGACACTCGTCTGACTTCAGCCAAGTCAGTGCTGCAACATCAGCATCTGAGTTTTTTTCCTCTCTGCCTGCTTGTCAGGTCCCTCTATTGACATAAACTACCTGCTCATCTCTCAGCTCTGCAACACCTCCCAGCATGCTGAAAACCAGCAGGTCTGTGCCTGTACAAGACCCTCACACCATACAACATCCCATAGGCTTGTGAAATAATATATAGTCAGGGCAATGCAATAAAGCAAGCACTACTGAAAACCACTGCTGGCTCAGCATTTTTATTTTCAATCAAAGCAGCATTTTTTATTTTTTGTAATAGTTTTTCCCCCTTTGGCATTTTCATTAGAAGACCAACAGGAAAAAAACCTTCAACAATCCCTGAGTGAAAGTTATAAGCAGCCTGACACCTGGTAATGAGATATTTCAAGCTATGGCCTGGCACTTTTATGGTATTTCTAAACCAAGCACTCAATCAAGCAAACTTAAAAAGAATGGAAAGTTTGTTACTCTCAGGCATATGTCTTAAGGTTTTTCATCTTACATTTCAGCAATGGAAGAATACAGTACAAATAAGGCAGGCAAGTACCTGGCAAGTAAATACTTTTGCCACAGTATAATTACTCCCCTCAACAAAAAGGCTTCCAAGACAGCTCCTGAGACAGTACTCAGCATTCACAGCTGACCTGAGAAGCTCTTGGCTCCTCATTTGAAATACCTCGTGATTTTTCTTAAGGAAACAGAGCTCAGACAGTCACTTTGTCCACCCTGTTGTCTTCCCTTCCCCAAGCAGCTCTGCAATCCAACAGCCTGTTTCACTTGAATTTTAAACAGGACAGTAAATGTCCAAGACTGTCCATTTCCACACGTTCTTATATTACAATGTCTGCAGAAGAGATGAGAAATGTTACTGCTGTTGCAAAGCAACAACTCAAAGATGATGCTCACTGAACCACTTGAGTGCTAAGAGATTTGTCTGGAAGCTGTTGCAAGGGGTCCCTTTGCCCTGCACTGGCTGGCAGTCAGTCTCTGCCCAACACAGACCCTCATCAAAGCTTTCCCTCCCTTACTCCAGAAACTTGGGGAAGAAATGGCAGCCATAGTGGGAAGTCCTCACTGAGCTGGTCAATGCTTTTAAAATTACTGCAGGTTCTTGTCTCTAAGGGAGAGAAGCCCCAAACCCCTTGAAATGAGAAGGGGCAGGGCAGCAGCGGGGCTGCCAGACCCTGACACAGCCAGCATGACTGAGCAGGCTCTGGGAAAGCGAGCAACAAGCACCTCCCTGCAGAGCCTCCAACACCACTTCCAGCTAAGCACACCCGCTGTGGGGACACCTGAAAGCACCAGGCACACAAGCACAGAAAAGCAAGACAAGAATAAGATGAGCAGGTTCCCATCAGCAGAAAGGCAAGTAACCTGCACCTTCAAGCAACCAACCTTATCTCCATCACCAATTTCCTTTGGACACCCAACTCCTCAAAAGACAATAAAGCTTTCACCCAGCCACCCACACGTCTGCAATTAAATTCCTGTGAGATAATCGGGATGTTTCCACTCTCCTCCCACTCCAGCCACAGCTCAAGTTACGGCTGTTGGCTGCAGCCAGGCTGCCAGGAGTCCCAGGGGGGATGGCAAGGGGTGTCTCCTCATAGGAGCCCTGCAGCACCCAAAAGCAGAGCAGAGACACCATGGGCAGGCAACTGTCAGGCACAGAGACAGGGAAAAAGACCCAGCCTCTTGTGCTGTTGTCTCACTCGTCTCCTGTTTGACACAAGGAAGGGAAGGTTTTCTCAAAGCCCAGCCGTGCTTAGGCCACTTGCTCATCTCCCACAACAAATGATGTCATCCAAACATCAGTGCTAATTGCAGAGACAGGAAAATCATCTGCATTCTGCCCATAACAATCCATTGTTACTTTTATGCATGCAGACACAGACATGGGTAAAGAACCCTTCTCATTTCAAGCTGTGCTATTATGCTAACTACAGAGAAATAAATATGCCACACTGTAGCTAATAAGTGTCATTCACATCAGTATTTATTCCAAACATGTTTCCCCCCATCACGTCTGTTCTGCCTGGAACTGTTCATCAGTAAAGAGCAGACCTTTATTTCTAGTGATTTAAGCAGACAGGAGAGAGTTAGCAATTAAAGCACACTTTTGTACAGTTTAATTCTTTTCATTTCAGCTATCAGGTAGTGTTATCTGCTATCACTGTATCTTTCTATTTCTGAAGCCACCACCTACCAGCACTGGGTTCATATTTTGCTGATTTGCAAGCTGAGTTCTCCCACCTGAGCATGGGAACAGAGCTGAATCCTGACCTGCAGTGGGCCTGTGGTTCTCAGCCCTGTGTCCTGCACTGTAGGACTGGGTCTCTATCAGGAAAATGGGCTCATTTTTACTCAAGATGTGATATGTTTCTGCATGGCCAACTCCAGCTCTCCTGACACCCCACATGCATTTCACTCTCGCCTGGTACCTGCCATTAGGTGATGGATGCCTGCTGCTCCCAGAGCTGCCCCAGCACTCCCACAGCCATGCCAGGAACTGTCGGCAGCTGAGCACAGATCCAGGCACCTCCAGTTGTTCCCTTGAGGGATTATTTCTCTGCTCATCAAAGGCTGGCGAAGACTGAATGTCACTCAAGAAAAGTATTTCAGATCTAAAAATAGTCTCCTGATTTTTGCTTCCCTCCCAGAGCAAATGTCTGCCTGGCAGGTAGCAGATCAATTTAGTGGTCCTGCCACACACATCTCATCTTTCACCTGATGATCTTCACGAACTGTAAGCAAGGCATCACACCAAACTCAAAACCTCCCGCTACCTGGGCTGAACTATAATTATTTTGCACATTAAACTGAAAATAGAACTGAGCTGGAATCCTTCACCAGTTGTAGAAAACAAACAAGGCTTTGACTTCTGCCCAAGAGGGACAGAACCACCTGTCCGTCCTCACCAGAGCAAACACAAGTCTCCACACAAACACAAACAGTATCTGCAGCCAGCTCCGGGACCCACAGCCTCCAGAAGTGAGGCAAAAATGGTTTCAGATCTGAGAAGTGCAGATGCTTAACTGAGTGGCTAACGTTGCTGCCCTAAGGAATGAATCCCAAGGACTGAATGAGGGCCAGCGCTAATTACCAGCCCACGCAGACTTGTGGATTATATGTCGAGGATCCTGTTATGCAAGAATACAGCTGGGCATGTTATTGCAAGCGAGGAGACAAGCATCTATGTGAAGTGCAGAGGTGTAGGGAGAAAAGGAAAAAAAATTCCTTTCATTTTCCCCACAACTTTATTCATTCTTATGGTTAAAGGCCTGATTTGTAAAGATACTAAAAAAACCTGAAGTTTTCATTGATGCTCCTGGACTTTGCTTTTTAAAACAAACTTATACTGCACAAAACAATGGACCAAACACCAATTAGGCTCCACCCGTAGAGCTAATGAGACTGGGAAAGTACACCAGAGGTGGGTTTCAGCAGCAGCTTTTCTTTTAACCTCACTTGTCACCTGCCTTTCTCCTCCTGCTCCCAGATATAATCCTTGCTCCTTCCTGCTTACAGCCTGGTCCAGCTGAAAGCACAATTTACTTGCATCAGTGGAATACAACAAGAATGGTTATGCCACGTTTCTTCCCCACAATAAAAGGGGCAAATCCCACTCTAATCTAGCTGGGGAGGTGAAAACGGAGGGGTATTGCACATACACGTTTCTATCCAAGATCACATACCATGTGTTTTGTTATTCCTGCCTTTTTCATATATTCTTATATTAGGGCAAGAGAGACATCTAGAGATCACAGGCAGGGGATTGCAAGCTTCTGGAAAAAGTTTTCTGTAGGATGGGAAGCAAGATGTGTTTACAGAGTGGGAACAATAAATAAAATGAATGAAATATGAAACAAATCAACTCATGGTTATAAACGGTGAAGACCAAATAGGGAATAGTTATGGATTATAGAGTAGCAGGAACCCTCTCCATTTCCATGGCTTGCCCTCACACAACACTACTCCCAAATTGTGAAGAAAAGCACCTCCTTGGCAGACAGAAGGTTTGGGGTTGGTCATGTACCCTGCTAGAGCACCCTGTCCAAAAGCAGAAAATACTACAGGAATGCATATGCAATGATTCAGTGCAGCACTAGCAGATAAAGCCCTCAATAAAATGTTGCTACTCGAATCCTGCAATTTTAATCCCAAAGCAAAGGCCCACATCCATCCCACCAGCACAATTGCACCAACAGCATCACTATTCTCGACTCAGTCATAAGACTGATGAGATGGGGTGTTCTGAGGATCAGAATTACAGCCCAGAACAGGGAGAACAAGCTGCCTGTTTCATTAAATAAGCACCGGACCCATTTGCTTTTATAAACCATTTGGCATCTACTTTAACAATGTTTTATGTCACTATAAAAAGTGGTGGTTGATGGGTGTTTTTAGCTGGTTGACCTCAAGCATCCTGCTGCATTATGCTGTTGCATGGCACTAAAATTTGATCAACTACAACTGCGCAATGACTATTGCCCTGATGCCAACCCAAGAACAAAATACACATCCCCAGAGGCTTTGCTTAAACAGTTGAGTGTCACAACCAGCATGTGGAACAGGGTTGTAGGACATATAACACAGTTGTAGCAGTCAGCTACATTTAGTCTATTGAAGAAAGCAGATGTGAATTTGATTACCTTGTTAGACTGAGGCTTGTCACCAGCACATCAGTGATTTTGGAAAGGGGTTTTAACTTGCTTGATGCTTGCTTGGAGTAATCATCATAGCTTTGCTCCATTTGTATAAGCAGCTTCACCACTAGCATACCCTCCTGCTCCTGTTTGCTCCCTCACACCTGGAAAGAACTAAATCAGGTGAAATTCATCAGGAATGAGGTCAGGGAAGATAACTGAGTGTCTCTTCTGGACCTACTTCCCAACTCAGATTTTACAATGTGGAACAATTGTCTTAGTGACACAAGTATTATTTTCCCCACTTTTACTTTGCATATATTTTTTGGCCTGCAGTTTTCCTTCCCCCAACTTCAGTCAGTGAAACTCCAGCTAGAACATGCATTAAGTGATTAAGAAAATCCATTTCTCTGCCTAAGGAAAACTAGCACACCAAGGAGAGTCAGCACACTGAAGCATCAGCACCCAGCTGAAACCTGTGTTACACAGACCAAGCATGACTAAAATATTGCCACTGGCCCAACGTTATTTAATATCTTCGTAAGTGATCTGGGTGATGGGATCAGGTGTACCCTGATGAAGTTTGCTGATGATACCAAACTGAGTGGGGAAGTGGACACTTCGGAAGGGAGAGCCACCCTGCAGGAAGACCTGGCTGGGCTGGAAGAGGGGGCTAATAAGAACCTTATGAAGGTCAACAAGGACAAGTGTAAAGTCTTGCACCTGGGAAAACATCATCTGGGAGTGCAGCACAGGCTGGGATCTACCCGGCTGGGGAGCAGCTCTGTGGAAAGGGACCTGGGGATCCTGGTGGACAAGTAGCTCAATAGGAGTGACCAGAGTGATGCAGCAGCAAAGAAAGCCAACAGGATGCATCAACAAGGGCATCACCAGCAGAGATAAAGAAGTCATTATCCCACTCTACTCAGCACTTGTCAGGCCACACCTGGAACATCGTGTTCAGTTTTGGTCGCCGCTATGCAAAAAAGCTGTGGCCAGGCTGGAGAGGGTCCAGAGGAGGGCCACAAAGATGATCAAGGGACTGGGAAGCCTGCCATGTGAGGAAAGGCTGAGAGAACTGGGTCTGTTCAGCCTTGAGAAGAGAAGGCTTAGGGGAGACCTTGTCACCATGTTCCAGTATTTAATGGGTGGCTACAAAAAAGATGGAGACTCCCTACAAGTTATTCCTGGGGAAATTCTGACTAGACACAAGAGGAAAATTTTTCATAATCAACCACTGGGTTTTTTCCACAATGTCCCCAAGGAAGTCGTGGATTCCCCAATATTGGACACTTTTAAGATTCAGCTGGACAGGGTGCTGGGCCACCTTGTCTAAACTGTGCTTTTGCCAAGAAAAGTTTGACCAGATGATCCGTGAGGTCCCTTCCAACCTGGGATTCTATGAATCTAGGATTCTATGATATCACAAGTATCACATTTTACCAGGTTGTAATTTATTTGTTAATCAAATATCTGCCCATCCTTTCATTCTGGGTACTGTGTGAGAAAAGATCCCATCAGCACAGCCTGTCCTGGTGTAGTTGTAACCCTTCTGGAGACAGTGAAATTCCCAGTGGCTGCCACCTCTACTTGACTGTGCCCATGCTCTCCCAGCAACGCAGTACACATGGCCTGTGCATCACAGCACCCCAATAGTACAGATTTTAATTTGTGCTCCTTAAATATATATAGGTTCAAGTTAGCAGCCACACACTGAGTAGGAATCACTTGGTGGCTGCAAAACCCAGTGCAGTCAGATCAAGAATGCCAGGACAGCTTTCAAAACCATGGGTAACCACTAGGTAATGGTGGATACCAGGACTACCTGATTACATTAAGAGTGGTCCTAGCAAAGGTCAGAACTCTCATTACCTTCACGAGAACCAGAATATTTCTTGGTACATGTTCTCCTCTATTTCTAGTGCTTTTATGAGCTTAGTCTTACATATCTCATATAATAAACAAGACTGGATCAACTTAAAACTAAGTGGAAAGTTTTATGCCTTCAGACATCCTCACTTGCTTCATCTGAGAAGAGCAAGAGAAGGCCAATGGAATTTATTGTTCCTCTCAGTGGAAGATGCACTTTTGCGTATCAAGCAATAGTTTACTCAGTTATTCTTGTCACTTGCTATGTCAGCACTTCTCTTTTTGTAAAAATATTTGTAAACAAAACCATATTAATCCAGGTCATGAGCTGGTAGTCAAAATACAATGTACCAGAGCAAGGAGATGGTGAACAGCAAAAGAATTAAAAGAAAAATAAATAAATCTCTCTTAAAATAGAACTGCTTGAGTAAAATAGCAGCACTTGAGCAGGAAAGCATCAGAGGCATGAGCAAGAACAGAGGACACCAGCTTCTGCAACTCCTTGGCTCTACCAGAATAGTCCTCTGGACTAAACTGTGGTAAAATCCATCCAGATATTTACTGAGAGACTGATATTTGTGTTAATTGGCAGTAAGACGCCGAGCAATAGATAGTCTTGTCTTAAATTTAAATTAGCTAAAGAGCACTAGACAAAACAAAAAATCTTGTCATTTGAGAGCATGTAATTTTAATTAAAGGCCCTAAAATAATAGCTTTGGCCATCCCAGATCCTGTTAAAATAAATGATGTCTCCTATCCTCTACCATCAGCCTCATCTGTACATCCTGACATGCTTGTCACTGTGCTCCCTGTTCCTGCACCCTGCAGTCAGGGCCCCCACGCCAGCCACGAGCGATTTCTCATTGTTTCACTGCTGTGAATTAACTACTCAGTCCCAAATCCACTGGGGCAAGTTCTAAAGCCTCACTCACCATTTCAGCTCATTTTCTTTCCCTGCTTTCTGCTGCACCACCACACACACCCTTGTCTGCCATTTCTGGCTTTTATCTAGACTCCAATAGGCATGCAAGAGTCACTAAGGTAAACTATTCAGATACTGGAGATCAAGGTTTAATTACTGTTTGCCTTTCTGGTGCAAGAAAGTGACACATGCGTTTGAGAAACAAAATCATGCTCCATTCAGGAGAACTGAGCTAACCTGTGGCAGAAAACAAACAAAAGGGTGAGGAGGAGAAATTGCACTTCCAGTGAAGCCACTGTCATGCACCAGGCTTTTTACCGTTGCCACATTTTGAAGATTCATACTTATTCTCACCTCCCATATTATCTTAAATCAGGCTCTATTGCACCAAAGACAGAAAAAAATTATCTTTGTGGACCAGAGTACAGGAGAAGTCAGGATATTTAGCTCTGCAGGAGCAAGGAGACCAGCCCCAGCGCCAAAGCCCTCTTGGGACTCTCGCACGGATTGCCCTCAGTCTCCACCGATTCAAAGTCGGATGCTGCCATCTGTTGACAACTTTCCACTGCAACAATACACAGGTATTTCTCTTAATGCATGGCAGGCAGTTTAGACATGTTTTATCCTGTTCTTAAAGAAGAGCATAAGGAGGAATGGCAATCAACATCCAGAAATACTGATCACGTATCTGACGGCAGAAGTGAGACCAGGCTGTACCCCACAGTCGGGTCACCAGCCCTCTCCCACCTACTTCTGACTTTGTAAGTGATTTTCACAACTCAAATTAAGCTCTGACCCCATTTTACCACCGGTGACTATGACTACTGATGTTTACCTTCTCATGATCACCTGAGCAGGTAAGAAGGGACTGTAGTCAGTGCAGCATCACCACACACTATCCAGACTGTAACACAACTAGCCTCTCCACAGCACAACAGCCAGGCACGCGGCCATGCTCACAGGGACCTGGGTGTTCAGATTTGGCTTAGCAAGTAGAAGCAGTCCTCCAGCCAAAAGGCCAAGACTTCTCTCTACATCTAGAAGGGTATGGAGGTGACACAGTCACTTCCAGACTCTTCAATGTTAGACTGCAGGATACCCAGGATAGCACCAGAGGTAAAGCTTGGTAATTCAGGGGTTTGCAGCACAGACACTTTCCTTAGGTGTCACCCACCCTCCGTTTTCCCCACATGAAGGTCACCTGCCTCTGTGCCATGGGGGACCACTCCATCATTAACATCCCTCTGCTCCACAGGTACCAAACACCTTCTCTAAACTTAACACTTCGCCTTGATTGCCACTTGCAACCCATACTGCACTTTCAGCTTTGTGCCACTTTCCGTCTCATCTCTCCCTATTAATCCTTTTATTACCCAAAACGATAGTTAACTTTTACCTACCAACTGCTTTCTCAAGGCATACATCCTCAGCTCAGAAAACTTCACTGAGGCTTAAAAAAACACCACTTTCAGATTTTAAACATGTCCGACAATAAGAATTTCTGCAAACCCGTTTAAAGCAGTTGTGTTGCAGGGCATGCCACAGCCCTGCGTGTCAGCTCCTGAATCCTATTTCAGAGGTTCCTTGCATCTCAGCCAGCAGAGATTGCCCAGGAGTAAAGCTCTCGTCAGTGAGGCGCAAGCTGAGAGATCATCTTGGGAGCTTATCAGCCACATCAGCTTCCATGTGTGGTAAGCCAGTGTGTAGTTACATTTGCTAGATACACTGTGGAAAAAGTGCATCTGCTGATGCATGCTTCCCTCCAAGTCATTCTTTTTACGTTGGAGCTCCAATTTCCATTTAATAATTCTAAAAGTCATTGAGCTGACTTGTGAAATCAATTAACACAGTCTATTCCCAACTGGTCTGTCAACTGAGTATCAGAAATTCTGTTACAAAACATACACAGGTAAACTGGTTCAGAAAAACTGACGCACGTGTCCTGTATAATGGAATGTCCTGTATAAAGGAAGGCTTAAAGTGTCACTGACCTTCCATCAGGTGTCACAAACATGTTCTATTCTGCACTGATAAAAATCGAGATTTTATAAAAAGGAATAGTGGAATCTTGATATGATCTTCAGGGTTACTCTGAGCAAGAAATGCAAAAAGCGTGTGTGCATCAGTGCTTAATACTGCAGAATTATCTCCATTAAGGATAAAGAAACCTGTAACAAAGTAACTTGATTTGACAATAAAAAAGGGGTCAAGACAGAATTCTTTTGACTTCATAACTACTCTTTGTAATTCAGTGTACAGATCTTCATCTTCAGCTAAGCAAATATGTTTCATATCAAAGCGAGAACCATACTGATCACATCTGAGTGTTTCGATGCCATCTGCAATCCATCCTTTTTGACCTTAACCCCCACGTGACTGAGACAAAACAGCTAGACTAGCCTTTTTTATTATTCCCATGGTCTTCTCAGTCAAGCTGCAAGTTTGTTACAGGATGCTAGTGTACACCACCAGAACACCTACTGTAAGCACTGTCACAGCTCTGGGCTACCTTCTTGTTCCTCAAAGAGCCACCACATTAGGCAAGACTGTGCTGCCTACAAAGAGTTAAGACCTGTTTGCTTAGCAGCAAGTATGGCCTTCTTAACAGACTGAATGGAAACAGGTTACATAGTTATAAACTATAGTGTTTAAAGACTTTGTGCCTCAAGAGTATCACTTCCATCCCAAGGCTCTCTGGAAAGCTTTGTGATGGCATCACCTTCAAGGCACAATACTTCTAACTCAAGCAACTGTACATATCGCATCAGGACATACCACCAAGAAGGAAAACTGTTTCCAACAGTTTGTATCAGAAGAACCACAAAATCTAACAGCTGTTTTAAAGCATGCTGAAACAGGCTTGCTACATTTCAATAGGCTCTTTCCTAATAAAGACTCCAAACAAAACGAAGTAAGGCAAGGTATTTCCAACTGCTGTTAAAAGGACAACACCATCAGCCCAGAAGCTTGCTGCTTCCCATTCTCTACCATCTGCACGTAGCTCTTCAGCTGTAGCCACCTGATCTGTGTGCTGCTTTGAAAGAAATTTGATTTTTCTGTATCAAGTACATTAAGATATCATGCATCAGATACCCAGAACAAAGACCAACAACTCATTCAATACTATATATTCACCACCTCTAAGTTCAGATATCCTTATTTCCTCACTCCAAAAAACTTAAAAAAGAAATCCCAAAGTTACATCTTCATGGCAACATGCAAAGTTGCTGCACAGCAACTACCCTACCCAAACCTCTGATGTTTCAAAGGACTTTCAAAGTAGATATTTCAAGAAAAAATATTCACCTCTCCACTCAAGTTACTCCTTACATTGCAAGATGTGGAACAAGTTTGTAATCTGAAATCAAACTTTGACCATCTTAATTATTCCACAATCCCACATCTCATAACTTTTTAAACCATGAACAGGAAACACCTTCTGGCAGCAAGGCATCTTCCTATTTAGCCAAAAGGTAAAACTATAGCATCACATACATGTAGCTATGGAGACATAAAGAGGCGATCCCACTGCATGACAGACAAGTATGTAGTTTAACATACATCCCTGTAACAGTTCCCCTGCTGAGGCTATTCTGTAGAGCGACCTGTAACTGTCATTCAAGTGGTAACTATCTTTAACAGGAATAAAAGTTGTGACCAGGGATGGTGTGGAACCCAAATACCTCTTGCAGTAAAGATGGAACTTGAGCACTACTGAAGAGCTGTCTGCTACAAGTACAATCACAGATAGTGTTCGAAGTCATTAAAATACCGACTGGAAACACCAGAGTCCATTTGAACAATTTATTAGTATCCTCTTTTTTTACAAGTTTTAGAAAAAGAATCCCAGGATTTTGCCTCCTGTGTGTTTTCGCCTAGCCTCCTCATGGTCCATGATGCCAGCTGAGGTTGTCAGTACAATGTACCTGTTAAAAAAGAAAAATGTTCAGTTTATCGTTTTGTTCTACGCTTATGCAGAAGTGACAGCACTAACTTCATTTCTGTATTGCAATAGTAAGATCCGTTTCTGTAAGAACTGGCCTAACGGAAGATCAGGTTATTGGACAGTGAAACTCCTCTCGAGTACAACTCTGCAGTGCACAAAGGTCATTTATAGGCTTCTTCTCCGAATATCTGCCTAAGTCTCAGCAAGAAGTTTTCTTGTGCACTCCCACTGTCAAGTCAGTTCAGTTGTTGTAGCAGTAGCAACTCTACGGTTTCTAGACAAAGTCTGCTTCTATTTTAAGCAGACGTTTTTCTTCAGAGCCGGTAGAGTTGCCATGGTGCCAGACAGCTCCTCAACTCTGAGCGCTCTGTCTCTCAGTGTTTCGAACACTGTGCGCTGATGCAGATGAGTATCTGGATCTGGACTGACAACTGAAGCAGCCTTAGTCATTGCGAATGCCACCATCTGGATTATCAGCGTACTCCTTCCACACAGCTTCATGTCCAAGAACCTCTCGTCCCACCACTCGATACATACTCTTAAAAATCTCAGTATGACAACACATACTAGTAAGCTATATAGGTACAGCTAAAGCAAGCAGTTTATCACTGAGGCTTTAAGAACAGAAATGACAAGGAACTGTTAATCCTGCCTTTGACAGGACAGACTGGCTGAGCCCCTGAGGACTCTTCTAGCTCTGTTATCCTGGTGCACTGAGATTTATTACTCAGTGAATTTTGGGAAGGAGAAATATATTGCATTAATAGTAAGATTTTCTATATTGTGTAGGTTTGTTTAACAGAGGCTGAGTCTCTCAACACTTAATACCTCATCAGTTTATACACAACCAAGAAGTTTAATTTAAAGTAGTACAACCCACTTCCATTGACTTGGTAACTTACATGACTTCTCCCCATCTATAAATGGCCATTAATAAAATTAAAATGAGTTAAGAGAAAAGTCCCATTTTCCTAGTAAACTGTAGAAATGGTGAAACCAGGATTACCAAAGCCAAGCAAAAATAGGTCCTTGCTTAGTAGTGCCCCTTTAAAACTGGATAAAAAAGAGCATTTATATGGAAAATGGATTTTTAGACTGGTACACACTCCAGACTGATCAGAAAGGAAAGATGTCAGGCAAGTCTAACTCATGCAGTATGAAAGCATAATAAAAACCCCAACATTTTTACATGCAACACAGATTTAACTCTTTTCCATACTTACCCAAACTGACGTGAAGGCAGTAGGTTGTTTTGCCACTTTTCCAAATCCTTCAGCTGAACATCAAATCTGGGACTGATTACACCACACTACAAAACAGAATCCCATTACAAACTGAAGAACTTTATAAACTGGATTTGCACATTTCTCATTCCAATTCACTGGATGAAGGAATTTAACAAATGCAATTAAAATATTTTTGGCAGCAAAAGATTAGTACCAAGAAGCACGCTCCATTACCGGTAGTAGGAAACGGTGCTTCCTCTCAGGTAAGTTGACTCTCACACAGCTATTCAGCTGTTACTGCCTTGCCTCCTCTTCCTCACTTAGAGCGACTTACACTGCTGCTGAAGCTAAACTTACAAATTAATGGCTAGACCTGGGAAAGTACAAAAGCATACTATAAACCACTGAAGATTATTAAGCATCCTATATAATCAAAAATCCTGTGATTACTCAGGGATATTCTACTGCTAATTATCATACATAGGTAGCAAAAAACACCTGTAGATTTTAAACAAGGAAAAATTAATATGCATAGAAGTTATCAAAGTTTTCAAGCTAATCGTATTACTTGCTGACCACAACCACTACTATGACCTCCAGCTACCTCACTTGTTCCAATTATCTTGATAAATATACAAAGGCAAAACAGCAGCCCACCCTCCTGCACTGATGGACATTTTTCTGAACTGAACTGTTCCCTTATTGCAACCACTGAGAGAAACATTATATCCAGCTGCACACCAGATCTGTTACAAAATCATCCCAAAGAGTTCCAGGAACACTATACTCACTCCTGCATACATTATTTTTATTACAGACACGTAACACTAGTAATTTGGGTGGCGTTGTAATTCTCTGCCTACCACACTCAAGCAATTTTCAGCTGCAATATTTATTCATCATGGAGATAGCCCTCAACATATTTTGACCAAGTATTTTTTTTATTTCTTTACTAAAGAACCACCTCTCACTCAAATAGCTTAATTGGAAACAATGATGCACAGCAAGTCATCACAGAATTAAGACAGCTCAGTATTTTGAGACAAAAGCTTTTAAAAAAAATCTCCAAAACACACATGAATACCTCATATGCCCCAGGAACTTAAAAAGCACTCGTTAAGGTAACATTCAACTCTCCCTCAAGTGCAAATAAAGCCCATCTAGCAGGAGAAAGGCTTGTCTTCTCAACACTCACAGGTATTATAGATCAGTTGGAAAGCAGCTCAGATCCTATCTCTTGAGACAAGTCTTCTAGGTAGTTTAAACATCAAAGAAACAGAAAGCACTAGGTAGACAGAAAGCTTTTAAAGACAGAGAAACACACAGCACTTGCAAGCAGACTTCCCTGAAAATGGGTCTTCCATATTCAAAGTTTAAAAGAAATTTAATTAGTCAACCATACCATGATGAATCTAGAAAAATTAACAAGCATTTGATAACCACTGATAATAACCACATTACTCTCATTTATATGGATTGAATAAATACTCCCTTCTTTACAAGTAATTCTTTCAGAACTGGATCAGACAAACATAGAAAAAAAAAAAAGTCTAATTTAAACAACTTCCTAGACAACTGAATTCAGGAAGACAAATCCTACCTTATTGAGTCTGCCTGTGAGATTGACAACAATCTTCCCAGCTCTGTGATCATCAATTATCTCAAATTCACCAATGTAACCTACAAAAGATCAGTAAACAGACAAATCAAATATATACTACTTAGCTACATTAATACAAGTCAATTAACTACGCTGTACAAAACTAGTTTAAGCATGTTGATTTAGCCAAAAACCACCTGAACACAACAGCATCCACAGAAACCATGAATGAGAAACAAGATAGTGCTGTGCACTCTAGACTCACCGTGCTTCATCATCACAGTTAAAAACCGGACGATTACTTTGGAGCACGGCCTAATGAGCACTTGGCGTTTCCCACGTTTCTCTGCATTGTTGATGCTTTTGAGAGCATCGGCTAGAACATTCATGCGCACCATGGTGCCTGCGGGGAAGAGGAGAGGCAGTTATGTACACCAGCTTTCCAGCACAGAAATACTGAGCAGTGCACTTTTTTAAGAACCTTTTATTTTAGGCCTAAAAGATTTAAGACTGACAGAAAGTTACATTATACCTTAAAAAACATTCTTAGGCTAAAAAGCAGATCACATACTCAGGTATACTCAGAAGGATTCACAACTACCATGACAAGTTCGGAAATCTGACACATTTAAACTTGGCGTTATCAACGTGCACACACGAAGATTTAGAAACCACCACCTAGGCAACATTTCATCAGCATGACACCTTTCCCAAGTGAATAGTTTTGGACTTTAAAACCCAATTATGCAGTTCTAAGCCTGTTCAAAAACTAGGTTATAGATGGTATTAAACATAATAGATGCTGCTCAGCTTGCTTATCTGCAAAAAAATTGCAGAATGCAAGCGTAACACAGCACTCTGACAAGGAAACCGGGCACCAACTCTTGCATTCTCGTGATAAAGACTAAAGCACCCAGCCTAGCACAAGGCATGACATGACCTGGTACTGTCGTCCCACTTACTAACAGACCCGGCGCACTGCCAAAACCAGCCCGGAAGGTGCTCCTGACCGGGGCCACAGGGCCGTTCCCGAGGTGGCCAATGGTCCTGGGGATCACGAGGGCTTTTACTACTACACCAGGGACCCCCAGACGAGCAGGTCTGGCTAATTCCTGCCCTCGGGGCGAGCGCAGCCAGATCCCCCCCGTCCCGAGGGTGGCCTCCTCCCCCAGGGCCCAGCCCACCGCCCGCTCCCCAAAACCTCCGCTGCCTCCTCCCAGGCCTCACCGCACGATCCTCACTCCTTTAAGTCCACAGACACCGCGGCCCGGCTCCCCCGAGCCCTGTCCGGCCCAGCCTCCCACAGCACCGGCCCGGGCCTGGCTGCCGTGCCAGCCCCCGCCCTCGGCTCCCGCCCCACATCTCTGCGGAAAGCGGAGCCACAGGCAGGAGGGTCCTCCCCCCCACCCTCCATTCCGGAGGCTCCAGAGAGCGCTAGGGGAGACGCCGGCGGCTCAAAACGGGCCGAACCGGTCGGGCGCAGCCTCACGGCCCCGGCCAGGCGAGCAGAGGCGGCCGCGGGGCCCGGATGGGACCAGGAGGCGGCGGATGGCCGCCGGGACCCAGCAGCACCCCCCACTCACCGGTGCAGCAAGATGGCGGAAAAGGAAGAGGCCGGGCGCCCGCGCGGGATTATGGGAGGGCCATGAGCGCGGGGTGGCGCGCGGCGCCCCACGAGACCTCGCGAGGTTTGGCGTCCCAGTCGGTAGGCGCTGCGCGCCCATCCCGGTCATCCCCATTGGCCGGGAGCCGCGTGACGCACTTCCGGAGCGACGCTGCCCCGCGGGTTCCCATAGCAACCAGGGCGCCTGGCGGCGGCGGGAGCAGCCACGGCAACAGCTCCCGTCCTGAACACAGGCCTGGGGTGAGCGGGAGGGGAAAGAATCCACACCGCCCAAAGAAACAACGAGAGAAAAGGACACAGGGAGTACCATTACTTAAGTTCTGCATTTTGGTGGAGTTTTTTTAACTCCTGTTTTTATTCTTTTTTACAAGACAGAACACAATAGAGGAATTCCTCATCCATGGGATTTCTGCTGACGTTTCCACGGGGGCACATGCACTGGAGAACCGTGTAGCTGCTCCATAGGGGGAGGAGTTACACAAAGAAGCTGGTCTGAGGTGACAAAGCTGCACCAAGTGGATGTGTGTTTCTATTGAATTTTACCTCAAAAGGGGGAGACAGCTCTCAGGACTGTAACAGCAAATGTGCGGTACCCTAAACTGGTGTTGATGGCGGGGGTAGAGGGGCTGCCACCAACTCTCCCTGCAACAGGGGGCAGTGTCACCGCTTGTCTTCTTACATCCAGCATTCCTTTCCCCGACAGTCAGTGCCAGGCAAGTAGAGCACTTGTCTAAATAGCTGTTTCAAGACTGTACTGTAGCACCTCCCTGCCATTTGGATCTATCACAAGTTTTACTGATCGGGTCCCACCACTTTTATCAGTGTTAACTGACTACAGATGACATTAGAGCCTTTCCCCTCTGCAGCAGGAGCTATCAGTGTGCTGTCATGGTTAGTAACAGTTTTACTATTTACAATGATTTATTTCAAACAAAAGGTGTTCTTCTGTTCGGACGCTATGCACCGACTACCACATAGCACTAAAGCACCATTCCCAGCTCCCATTCTTGACTAAAAGACGCATTTACACAATTCTCTGTACATTCAAAAGGAACAAGTCTCAAAGAAGTTTCTCTTTAGTCTGTATTTACCTATTCAACAGTTACAATAGACACTGGAGAGAGTTCATTTTAAAACAGTAAACTTATAAAAATGCATTAACACAGGTTTTAGCTTTTTAAAGAAAAAAGTTCAGTTTTAAAAAAAGATGGGAGAGGTCATAGAAAAGCACAAACAATTCAGACAGGCTTATTTACAGAGACAAACCTAGCATATTCAAGGTGATTTTGTAGACAGACAACATTCATAAAACCAAACCTGCTACATGGCTCCATGACAACAGCAGTTTTCAGAACAATCAGCTGTTAAGGTAACACACACCATAACTCATTTTCTAGTCTCAGTGCAATGAGTTGAAGTTTACACTACAGCTAAATAACTGAACTACAAATGTAAATATTCCAGACCCCTATTCAACAGATAATCTGGTATATGCAGCCAAAAATGCAAACTGATTCAGTGAGACCATGGAATCACCTCCCACCCCAATTTTGGGTATGCACCACCCTCAGTCATGATCATTCTTATTCAGCTAATCGTCCTCCTTCCACAAGGATCAGTAGTAACAAGCCTCTAAGAAGTGTAAGCTTTCAGACTGCCTTTCACACTTGCTGTAGCCACAAATTAATGATCAATGAAACTAACACAGCTACAGAAATGCTATCACACATTACAATTCTGCTGTTTGAGTTGGGGTATTTATTTACAGGGCCTTTTAGTCTGGTGAAGACGCTTAAGCTCCATACATCAAAGGTCAGGATCTTTCACATAATATCAGCTGCAGGCTGCAGAACCCTAGTTAGCACAGCAAGAGACACACAAACCCACAGCAGTTGCTAGAGTGACATTTTCACTTCATCAGGGAGCCAATAAAAATAAAGCCAGTGAGCAATACAACTTCTATTATCTTAATTATACGTTAATTCTCGAAACTGTTCCCAAGGAAACCTTTTACAAGCAGTTAAGTCTTCATTCATTTTTCTTTTCCTTGTGCTTGAGAAGTTTATTTATCTCCCTTTTTGCCATTCCAACATATTTTGTAATGATCCCATGCTGGTTTAGTCCAGGAAAGAGCAACAAGAAACTCACTAGAGAAAAAAAAAATTTAATACTCCTTTAACAAGCTTCTGTTACTTTGCAATTCCTTGCTTCTCTTAAGTACTATTAACTGCTTGAAAACAGAAAAATATAACCCTGTGCCAAAAAAATAAAAATCACCACACTCATAATCAAAAATTACTTCTACCAGCCTCATAACATTTCAGGCAGCTAATGGAAGAGTTATTTCTCTTTTGCATGCTGCACACTTACCAATAAGATAGGTCAGAAAGAGATTGTGAACTTGCTGTCCAATCCAGGCAACCACAGCAAGAGAAAAAAGCATGGTCATGAAGTACTAAAAAAAGAAAAGGGAACAGTTATCACAGATCTGCTGGGAATTCTCCCCCTTTCCTTCAGTATCTAGCAACACTTCAACATTTAAAACTAACATGAAGTTTGCTGGCTCTTCCACATGTGATACATATGCACAGGCTTGTTAAGACTATAAAGTCTATAATTGCATGTTTCAATTTTTTTTCAGACCATCAGTTTTACAGGATGCCAGTTCTTTTCTGTCCAGATATCCCTTAGAGTCAGACTACACCATCTTCATTGACACAACTTCAGCCTCACATGGTACCTGAAGCTGTTTTCAGGACAGTGAACTCCGTAGTTCATGTACCTAAGCTGACACATTACTAAGATCTAATTTTCTGGACAGTTCACGTACACTGGAAACAAGCTGTTTCCAAAAATTGACCTATCCAAAAAAACCAGCTTTGCTTTATCTTAATATCAAGGGTATGTTTCTAACTGTGCAGTACTGCAAGTTTAAAGTCATATATCTTGTCACTCCAGGTTTGAAATAAGATGCATGACTGGCATTAAGTCACAGCCAGAACTGCTGGTTCTTGGTTTGAAATACCAGTTTATTCAGACATGTGTCTTGCTAAAATACTTAAGACAAAACAAAACAAATAAAATCTTAAGGCAATAGAGATGAACTGGAACTTAATACCATTTTAGGCTTCTCTTCCTTCAGTGTGAAGAGACGTTTCCACCAGCCAACAATTCGGCGACGAGATTTTACCAAATTGCTGCAAATCTCATGAAATCTTTGCTGCTGTTCTGTAGTCCTTTTATCAAAGAAAAAAGCCAAAAATAAGAATTCAAGATTTCACCTGACATTTAAAAAAATCTCCTGTGGTACTTTTCCAGCAGTAAAAATTTATCCAGTACTTATCCTGACATTTGCGTCACTCAGATTTATACCTTATCTTCATTGAGCATTGTAATGCAACTGCCCCTGTAATTTTTCTGTACACCAACTCTCTTAAATTGACTCCCAAAGAGCAACCACATTCAGACCAGAAGACCATTGATTTTAATCTGATACCAGTGTGATACACAAAAGTAATACACACCTGACACCAGTGTCATCTTCAAGCAGATACCGCTAAAACCTACTTTTAACTCAGAATTTAGTTGAAATAAGGTTCTTCTCCAGCTTACTGTTTTTATGTAAGCCTTGCCCTTCTTCAAATCTGTTTTAATCACAATCACATTCATACTCTCTGCATTATTATTCTCCATCATATTTACTACTGCCACTCTTTCCAAACATATAATCCAATACTCTTCATAATTTTAGTTCTTGGTATCTATTATCCATTAATTACTAAAAGTTAGTTTAGCACAACTAGCATCCTTAATGATGAGCAAGGAATGTATCTATTCCTTCAAGAAAATCTTGGTTTTCTAGAAGAAAAGGAACAATACAGCTATGTTGTAGTAATCTTTCAGAAGAAGAACGAGGGACATCTTACTAGTGTCCTCACTTCATATATTATTGAGCTTGCCAATTTCTTACTACAATAACTCTATAATCATTTGATACCTGCAAGTCAGATACCCGTTTTGTTGAAGTTCATAATTTGTTTACACTCAAGAAACCGTTTTAATTCAGGCTTTACTCACCATTTATTAGAGCCAAAGATTCTAGGTGCAAGAGCAGGAACAAGATAATCAGCCAAACAGAGGAACATAACTAAACAGGAGACACCTGAAAGAACTGATGGGTCCAGGTAGTAGATCATCCTGCAGAGAGAAATCAACAGAAATTATTTCTGGATACTCAGACTGATAAATACTGGACATATTTAGTCACCTATTCAGACTGGCTCTGGACTTCAAACAGTAGACCTAGCCTCTTGCTCAACGTCAAAAAATTTTCACATTTTCTCCTGTTACTAATAAAAAGAGGTTTAAGTACTTCAACACTATTCCAAAGAAATACAGATTAAAAAAAACAATTTTCTTAACGTACTAGGTAAGAAAATGGTACAATACAGCAAGCATAGTATGAAGTTCAGTAGCAGTCAAAATTCATCATTGCTCCCTCAGAAGTTGACATCTAATGAACTTAACACTGACTGGGGGATGAGGATGACCAAGTGAACGTATGAAACAACCAGGTAGAGTGAAAGCTCTAATCTTGTTGGTTCTTAAGGAAGTCACAGAATTCAGATCCACCATGGGTTGTCATTTGCTCTGTCTCACCTGTGAGAGCTAACCAAACCTGTTCTGGACAAGAAGCCATAAACCCCCAATTAGGTTTGTGCTTTTACATATTAAGTGTGCCATCACTCAAATACAGCAGTACAGGTACTGGACAAGAACTAGCTCATCCCCTAAGTGTCTGTTAATGCTCAGCTGTGCCCCGTGCTACTTATTTGCACTTATCAGAACTTCCTGAACACTGAAATAATAAAGAAATTACACAGTCCATTGCAGGGCCAGTCTTTCTGTACATCTAGCACAGTGCTACTGCACTGAATGTTCAAGTTCATTTTTGAGGAAGTACCAATTCAGAATCTGAAGTAGTTCTGTCTCTTTCCTCAAAGTATTATTCAACACAAGATCTTTCCTGCTATAATCACAGAATTTATAACAGAATACCCTGAAGTTCATGCAATTACTTCTTTTAAAAGTTACTTTTCAGTTTCATTTCATTTTCATCCTCTTCAGCTCTCTTGAAGGCTATCAAATTTATATTAGCTATAGACTGATTATCCCTGCCTCACCTGGTTCAACATTTATTTTTGTAACTCCTGTCTTCTCCTTACTCCAAAAACACATGCAGCCAGCAAACTCCACAGCTGGCATGGACACTTCTCTCTACAAGGCAGGTTGGGCTCATCTTGGCCACTACCATGTTACGTAAAAGCATGTACAAACGCCTCCAGTAAGCCAGTTCTGTATCTCCAATCCAGAGAGAGGCAACATCCTCCCATCCTGTTGACTGAAAGTTACCTGCAGTCTTTCCTTCTCCTTCTTTCTCAAAGGACAGGACAGAGAAAGTAAAAAAACAAGTTGTGCAGATCCGATTGAACTCATCCTAAACACCACAGCAAAGATGAAGAACAGGAAAATTTGCCCTATGGATATTGCTGTTGGTGTGGGGCAAAAAGCCAATGTAGATAACCAGATTTGACTAAGCAGCAGGATACAAAGAATAAGGACAGAATATGAACATACCAGTGAAGAACATACAGCTGAGCACGGTAAAAATCTACAGCAACTATTGCTGGCAAATAGCTTTTGCAGAAAGCACTGCCCCCACTCTGAGCAGAATGTGACTCGTGTTACTTCCTGTTCTCAATACTTAGGGTTTTTCTTTTCAACAAAGTTCACATGCACTCAGAAACAGAACCTGGAGTAAGAGCTTTCCTGTTAGAATTTTAAAGATGTCTTAATAATTTACCTAATAGGTTTGCTACCACCCATGAAAGTGCAATGGTGTTCTAGGCTCCCTCCACAAGCTACTTACAGAAAAGAAAAGGAAACGACACTCATCAGTGCCAGAGGAAACCAGGCTCTCTCCCAGCGAAGAACTTTATCCGTCATCAAAATCACTTCTCCCCATCCTTGCAACTGCTCTTCCAAGCTAGCAGTTTCTGCAGCCTACACAAAAAGAGAATAAAACTTTTATTACTAACCAGAGTATCAAATTAATTCCCATACTCAAAGTAGCTTAAAAAAAGTGCCATAATTAAAAACCCCTGTCACAAACCTGAGTAATTACATTAGTAATAATGATGTCAGTTTTGTACTAAATTATGACATTGTAGCAGTGATACTTCAAAATAGTCAAGACCCTAACAAATTAGCAGAATATGTTACTAGACCAAATAATACCTCCTCCCAGATTTTGTCACTGTTTTCCTGCAATCTCCCATTTACAGTACTCCTTTCCCCCAGATTAGTAGAAAGTCAGGTTTTAAAGTCTAACTAAAAACCTCTCAAGTTTTCAGTGTCAACATCTGGAAAACCGCAACATGAGAACTAATTAAAATGTATATATTTTCAAAGACAAATCTACCACATTAAACTGAAGCTTTCTAGTTGCTGTCCAACACCAATTTTTTATTATGTGGAAGATGGATAAAAACTCAGAATCCACAGTAGTGTAAAGTTTCCCAACTGATCACATTTGGACTGCAAAAGAAAGTTTTTCCACAAGTTGCCCAAGACAGAGGCAAACTCCTCTTTCCTGTATTATTCCTACATTCCTCCCTACATATCTTCTGCAAGGAGGCCCTATCCACTCCAGCATCAACTTGCTAAGCAGTTCACCCGAGGTGTTCCAGATTTAACACAGCTTAAATTTCCCCTGAGTGGGACAGGGTATCTCAGAGATTACAGAACTCAAGTAACCATGAACAGAACCAATCACTGCCCAAGTAGTAAGAGGTAAAAAGTCATCAAGACCTGCACATGTGCTGTGCAGATAGCAGAGCAGGTTTAATTCTCAACTGTGTCCTACACTTAGATGAGAAGCCTCACACAACTAGAGTAACAAGGACAGCTGAGTGCAGCTATAATGGTAAAGCTTAGTTTTCTTGTGTGATACCATTGGAAACTATCTGAAAGCTACAGTTCAGGACAAAAAAAAAGTAGAAAATTATCTGACATGCTGCCGAACACCTTCCAGTTATCACAGACATGTTATAAACACAAACTGTCATATAAAGGAAAAAGAAAAAGCTGCATTACTCCAGAAGACATTTTGTGACAAACTGTTTTGCTTTATTACCTCTCGCTGTCTGCATTTAACATCACAACCAAGAACATAACAGTGTTATTAATAGCAGCCTACATCTGTCAGCCTAAGGGACAACTATTGGAAGTTATTTTCCCACTGGGCCAGGTAGAGAAATCATAAGAAGTTTTTTTCCACTAATCAAACAACATAAAATTTCCATAAATATGAACTTCTGCTCCAAAAGGGGCATCCCTCCCAAACACTGCACTATTATTTTTAGCAATATAGTTCCATGCACTTTTTCTGCAGGAATTTGAACCTCCCTTTCACCTCTGCGCTATTGGCAGTTTGTCTCTCCCAGGCTGGTCAGCTTTCTGCTGCAAGAAACAGCATCGATCAATAATGCACTCAAAAGCCTCCCTTCTTCAACCCCTTCACACACTTTTTCAGTGATCTTCCCATTTCCCATGGCTGCCGTTTACCATTACACAGATAAATATACACATCCTTGTATTTAAGTTTTCAAGTATTCAAGCCCACATATTTAAGTTATCATCTGGCTCCTGCCCCACTCCTGCATCGTCGAAGCATTCGATAACACAGCCAAAGGATGTTGAAACACAAAGACATGAATATTAAATTTAAGCCCTGCACATCAGGTACAGCCAGGTATTATGATGAGCTCTGGCCTGCGAGCAGCAGAACAGCCGTGCCTGCTCCCAGGGAGGGCACACGGAGCCGCCTCCTCAAACCCAGCCCGGCCCTAAGGCATAAATAAGACGATCCCTGCCCGGGAACCTTTCAGAAGCAAAAGCGAGCGCAGGGAGGTAATTCCCCCGCGTTTCACAAGCTCGGGGGCCGAGGCGGCCCTCGCCAGCCGCCGCCGCCACCAGGCCTGGCTCCCGCGCCTCCCGCAGCGCCAGCAGGGCCGAGCGGCCGCCAACCCTTCCCCAGCCACCGCAAGGCAGAGCACCTCCCCGCCGCCAGCCCCAGAAGGGGTGACTCGCCCCAGCACCGCCCGTCCTCACCAGCTGGTAGACGCTGTTGTTGTCACCCTCCGCCATCTTGCGCGGCTCTAACACCGCTGCCCCCCGCCGGCCGCGCCCTCCCGCGCCGCGCCGTCGCCTTTTATAGCCTCGGCGGCCCTTCTCGGCACTCTGATTGGCCGCCTCGGAACAGCTCGGGCCAATCGCAGAGCTCCTCTCGCGCCCCGTCGGCAGCCGGTTGGCTGGTGGGATTCGAATGGAGACAGGCCGCCCAATCAGCGCGGGGCCGCCGCGCCCCCGGCCCCTCCCTCCGTCGCAATGCGACTGCGACAGGCGCTGAGGCCCGGCTGCCGCGGGGCGGGCGGGGCCTGTCGCCGGTGGAACAGGAGCCCTGCGGTGGGCACGGGGGCGGTGACACCGTCACCTCCCCACCAGCGCTTTCGATGATAATGCTTTTATTTTAAACAGCCTGACCCCTATAACGTGAACGTGTGATTATTAGGAGGCAAGTAAGTAAAAGATGATGTGCTGCCTAAAAACACGTTACCTTTTTTTGACGTATATCACATGTGTATGTGTCCTGCGAACTAGACAGCCTTCAGGTCAAGAATGTCTCGAGGCTAATAAATATCCCATTATTGCTGAAGTAACATGGCACTGGAGGCACTCACCAACAAACTTTATTTGACTTAAAGTTTTGCTGTTTTTCCAGCACAGGTATTTATTTATTTATTGCATGTGACGGATGTGAAGCCACCACCGTGTCAGCTGTAGACACCAGAGTCTGTGGGCACGAGATTTCCAGATTACCACACAGGAAACTGATGAAACAACCTGACTTCAGAGGGAGGTTCTCCAGCTCTGAACACCACCACTGCCTGACCTACCTATGATAATTACCATCTGTCCAACAACTTGCTTTATTTCCTTCAGAAGCTGTAAGCAGCATTGGAATAGACACAGGAGAAAAGCACTCGGATATAAATATTTTTTCTGACTCAGCTTTCTAAATGTTTCAGTCACGCGTGTTACTGAGCTTAATCACAATCCCTAGGATGTAATGCAAGTCAAAAATGAGGACAAAGAAAACATCTTACCATTTCTGGCACCAAAACTGCAATACTTTTCCAAGCCAGCTCACCAGCTCGATGGAGAGGAAAAAGAGAAGGACTAAGGATGACACTGTAAAAGCAAAAACATGTCTCTACAGAATTGTTTGATCTTTTACAGGATGCTTTTCACAGCCATTCAAGATTCTATGTAAAGAATAGATACTTGCTGAACAACTTCCCAGTTCATTTACATGTTGCTAAAAGCTAAGAGTATTTTTGTGTACCATTTTGCACTTAAAAATGATGGGGAGTCCACCCTCAAAATCTGGAATTTTACCACAGCAAAGCTCAAACAAAAGCTAATGTCATAAGGAGGTGATGCCAGCAATAATTCTGATTAGTCTTTTGAGGAAGCACGTAGAACAGGTAGAAGCATGATGCATTGCTGTTCCTAGGAGTATTTGCAGTGTCCCACAGAAGCCACCTCTCTGGCTATTCAATACCATCAGCCAGCTCCTGGTTTCATCCATTGTATGACTCTCATCCTAAAAACACAAGCACTTACCAACAAAAAAAGCCAAGTATTTCCGTCGTCTCCAACCACTGTCAAATTCAGTATCTTCCAGCCAGTCTTTCAAATCCAGCTCCCAAGTCAGTCTGCCATTACAGCTTTTCTCCCATCCCAGAGGGCTCACAGAAGTGCAGTTCCCTCCTGTTTAAGCATTTCTCCATAACTCGGAGGGGCAGAGGGAAGAGCGAGCCTTGCAGGACACCCTCAGCGCCAGAAATATCAGAGGAGACAGGCCATCACACTGCAGAGAACAGGACAACGTGGGGCCCTGCCATGCTACTCTGCACCTTCCTTGCTGAGCAGCTAGGCCTTTTGAAGCACAATGTAAAATGAAGAAAAGACATGTATATACATGTACGTGTTTATAAATTTGGTTGTTAAAAATCAGCATTCTAATGCAGAAGGCAGAGAATGGTAATAGCAGTAACTCAGAGTGTGGAAAACCTGCTCATCACCTCCCATACATTACCTGAGCTTCCTGTATGTTTCAACATATGACACAGACCATGCTGCAATGTGATGCGTTCTTCCTATGCTGAGATTCTCTCTTAGCAGATGCACAGAAAATTAAATGCTCAAGCTAACTTCAAAGCACCTTCAAAAGGAGCAGTTTGTTTAGAGCACTTAGAACAGACATAGACACAAATTTTAGATGTTAAGCCTCCACCCATTCATCATATCTAGTATAACAAATGCATCTCAGACTTTTCTCTTACGCTATTAATAAAAAATTAGTCGGATGGCAAGATTGCTCTAATCAGCTGTGCATTTAAGTGCATACAACATTAATTTTATGTAATATCTGTATTTTCAATGAAACAGTATACTCATAAGTAACTATCTTCCACCAAAGAAAAAAAAATATATGCATGTGATAACTGGGTACTGTGTTAAGAAAGCAAAAGATGGATAGCAGGTGTCATCTTAAACTTTTTTCCTAGTCCAATTCTTTAATGCATAAGGGGTATGTCTGCTAATTTTAGGAAAAGCTTGCAAAAAAAGGGAAGAAAGAAGCAAAGAAACCTTCAGTACAAAGAAGTACTTGAGTGTGCTAGAACAGGAAGCCAAATATACTAGGCACAGAACACAGTGATGAGTAACTGAAGCAAATTAACCTTAAGGACTACAGCATTTAGAAAAATGGAGATTTTAACCTCTCCCATCCCCTCCACTATTTTTGAAGGAATATTTTTATGTGTTTTTCATTCAGGTATCACAAAGCTGTTAATGGGATAAGTATTATTTGATCAGTTTATCAGAGGGTGGACAGCACTATGTGGTTTCACAGGGCCAGGGCTGATGGCTGCTGCAATTCCCACAATGAAGTTTGTGCAGTGAAACACCCTCTGTTCCTCTGCAAGGTAACCTCACGCTAGCATTAAGTGTCACCAATGCTTTTATAGAGGTCTCATTAATTTTTCCTTGGAAACTAGCTCCCTCCTCCTGATTTATATGGGAGACTTGAGTCTTTTACAGTTATTTGAAAAATTAGACAAAATATATTACTATTTAAATAGACTAATCACTGAAGGCAAAACTAATTTGTTGCAAAGAAAAAACAGACCATGAAGTCCCTGCAAAGTACTACAATAGTCCCTGTTAACTGTACACATCTGTTATAACTTCAATTTCCGTTATATTAACTTGACACTGCCATTATTCCACCAAAATATCTAAGACCCCACTAATGACTCCAGTTTGTTTAACACATCCCAGTAACCTGTTTGGTAGAGCAGTGCTCACATCCTGGCTTTGCAGAGGCTTTACAGAAGGGGAGCAGGAAGAGGGGCAAACTAGTAACCGGAGGTTAAGAGCATCTCAGCCACTAGCCTATAGAATTGGGAGTGGGTAACAAAACTGATAAGCATACTTCAAATTTGACTTTGAGAAATTACTTCACAGCACGGTCCCTTGGTTAGCATTTACTGCAGGTGAGCATCATAAAAAATCAGCGGAATGGTTTGACTTCCATAGCTTCAGCTAGTTTGTACGGATTTTCAAAGATTTTATGCTAGATTTGCATTATTCTAGGTCTTACTGCAGAAAAAAAAGTAAATGTCTCAGTTTTACTGAAAAAAATGAAAAACCTTATGTCTTTTTAAGAAACATTATTTTTTAAAAGATAATGTAACTAATGCAGCCTTATTTAATATGCAAGATGCACACACAGAATCTGCATTTTACGTTTAACCAACCCTGTACCAATTTGACATACTGTCAACATCTACCAAGAAAAATGTGTCAGCACACAAAAGCTGACAGTCCCACTAACTCCTAAGCATGTGAGCTGTCTCCACAACATTAGTTACACAAATTTAGGTCTCTCTAGACTCCTGCTCTAATTTGGTATTTCTTTCATATTTGTTTGTACTAGGCACTTTATTCTCCCCCGTAATTTTCACAACCACAAGTAGTTTTGCATACAAGGAAATTATGAATACATATTCTTTTATTTTTTAAAACTTTATTAAATTACGCAGTAAGAACCCATCTCCACACAAGTGTTTCATTTCTGGATAGCAGAGGTATAATACATGAGCCACAGGTGAGTGCATTACCCCTCCCTTCCCCCCCCGCTTCCAAGAAACAAAACAGCATGTATAATACACTCTTGTTACTATGGTACTCCAAACAGATTGTTCGTAAGGTTATTTCTAACTGGAGAAAAAAATAAAAAAGGACCAGTGTCAAGTGTCTTGTTCTGCATATGAATGTTCTTCACTGCAACATTCAAACACCTCCTTTCTTGCAATGCATGGCGTGGCAGAGGGTTCCGGAAGCAATGGCAGTGGAATGCATTTGCACGGATATCGTTAGATATAAAGCCTGTGACCTCCCTAGAGTTAATCAGGCAATCAGAATGCAAAAAAGGCCATGTGTCGTGTTGAAAATTCTTACACTTCAAAGTGCATGTCCATGAAAAATTGGCAACAGAGGAGAAAGTGAATTCTAAGACCTACTGAGGAGGCAGAGCAGTTAGCATAGTGCAAATACTGAAAATAATACAAGTTTGTCTATTACTTATGCCTGGTGTTAATTTATGTTATCTGAAAATGACTAGCCAAACTTTCTACTCAGATGAACTGCTGCAAATCCATTCAATTAAATGAATTTTATGCCAGTAGTCAGCTTGGCTCAAATCCTTAGATTTTGATTGAAAAAAAATGCTGTATTTAAAGTGTGTTTTTACTCTGAAAAGTGACGAAAATGGCATAAAGGATCTTCCCACATCTATAGTTTTTCAGCAACTGTGCGTAATGAATTCGCCAAGTTTACAAAAGAGAAACATTTTATACATGGCTACACAAATTTATCTGGGTTGAGAATGCCAGTGTGCATTTCTGCTTCAGCTATCAGCACCTGTAAGATTCTGTAGTTGTAACTGAATTGTGTTAGTTTTATTTGCTCTAAGAAAAGGAAGTTGCCTTTTCCTAAAGGTCTCCCACTTTAAAAAGGAAGCAAGAAGTCTTCTAGACAACCGGCAGACAAGCAGGACAATCTAAGTAGTAAGATGCCATTTTTAGAGAGACTTTTCTGACCATAATCACACTTTGAGTGCAGAATTGATTAAAAAAACCCCAAAAAACCTTGGTGGAAGATTGACTATGGATGCATTATTGAACAACCATCTGTAGAAGTAATATGGCAAAGGAAAATTACTTTGCAGAAATCTTTACAGATCTAGTTGAACAAAAATTGGAGAGTCCTTCATTTCTTGGATTATATGTATACCCCTGTGAACTGAAGCACTATAATTTACAAGTGTAAACTAAAAGTATTAGGAAAGTGAAGTAAAAAGCATATCACTCTACCTCCACCAGAACATCACTTTATTGTTTGTCTGTCATCAACAATGTAAAACTCTACTAGATACTCTATCCTGGCTTTTAAAAAGGTAAAGATTACATTGGATTAGCTACGTCGTACGAAAGAAACTACAGCAATCACAGTAGAATGAGATTGGAGGGACAATTTGAATTACAAAAAAGTGTACGCTGCAAGCAGAGGGAAGTGCACATTAAATCAAATGCCTGTAGGATTCATTACTTTTAAATGCACAGTGACAATTTTGAGAAACTGTACATAATAGAATCACAGAAATTACTTTAAAATAACCAAAATTACATTTTGCATTTGACCATCCAACTCATAAGTAATCATTGATGTTCTATATTTTCAGTGCTTTTGGAAAATTTGTTTACCAAACAAAATTTAAGTTGTTAATTTGACTAAACTGTGAAGTAGAAGGATTGAAATAAAAAGTATATTGGAAGTACGCCTAACCTACAAGAATAAGCCAAGAGGGGTGTATGCAAGGAGAGGCTGGGAGGGAAGAGAGAAAGGAAAGAGGAAAGGGAGAAGAGAACAAAGGCTTTTTCTTCTATCTCAGAAGTTCTTCCAATGCAGCGTATATCTGATGTACAGCTCTTTGCTTTCAGTCCATTTCTGAAGTTTACATTTTGTAGCCTTTTTCCATACTAACTGGTCAACTCAACCAGCACTGTTGCCACGCAACAAGAGTAACAAGAATCTGAATGCATCAAATCTTCCCTTGCTGTGATTTCTTCATGGCCCCATTTTTTCCGTTTTTCTTTGAACAGGGTTCGGTGTTTCCTGAATTGTTCACAGGGTCAGGTGGAATTGAGTTCCAAATCACTCTGCGGTTTGTAGCATCCCGATTTCTTTCTGCAGCTAACCCCCAGACACGTTTGCAGTTCTTCCGTAGCAGAAAGACAAACCGTGTTGTTCAAGCGGTGAGCTTTCACCCTTGACCGTGGGGGTTGCAGACCATTGTGTTTAGCGTATCCCTGAGTGCAGCTATCCTGCAGGATTCACTTCCCAGTGCACCGAGATTTCCTAGGTTTCCTCAGATTAAGCCCCAGTATGCATCACCACCGACTGTGGTGCGGCTATGGATGCCTGAGGCCGAGTTGATTCTGGTGGATGTCTGACCTCGCTGAACCAGACTGATCTGCTTTCTCCCTACTCATACCCAGGCAGTCCAACCTTCATACAGCTGAGCCAAGTTATCTAGATTAGTTGCTTCCTTAATCACAAAGTCAACCTATTAAAAAGGTCAAACAAGTAATTAAAAATAAGCTAGATTTTTAAAAGTACTTAAGTGATCTTAAAATTTACTGCCGAGTGTCACCTACAAATGAAAAATTTCAGTGAAAAAATCTATAGTAACTGTAAACTTAATCTTACATAACTTTGTGTAGTCCACATGAGAAACGGGAATTTGTACTGCAGGGGCAAAAAAAGATCAGGCATCATCTCATTCATAGCCCCTATCTCGAAAATAGTCACAACATTCTCAAACTGATGTGGACATCTGGGTCCTTGACTCAGTTTCCCAGAGACAGGAGCGTAGCTGTGTTATGCTAGTAAACACAGACAAGTTCTGTCCTTTAGACAGCTGTACAGATCTCATGTTCTCCCCGGGTATCAACAGCTGGGTAACAAATGTTAGCTTACTGATACACAAAAGGCAATTTTAGCCAATTCATAAGTTTATATAAATCTATGATATAGAAAACAAAAGCATTTGATAAAAAAAAAGAATGCAGCAATCCAAGGCAGCAGCATACCTTGATTTGCATTGGAATATACATCACACATCTCAAAAGGGCCCCCCATTCACAACAGGATTTTAGTCTTTAAGGCATACTTCAGCGCACACACACACACACACACTTACTGCCAAATAGTTAAAGGAAGGACTGGTACTGGAACTTTACTATTTTCAACTCACCTGTTCAGCAACAGACATTCTCCTGTTGGGATCCACATCTCGGCCCTCTAACTTGGCTTTGACCCGCTTCCACACGCTAACTGCATACGAATTCCTTTCCTGCACAGCTAAAGGTACAACATAAAATTAATTCAATTTTACATTCCTGCACAGAAGCCCACTGACATGTTTTGGGGGTTTTTGTTGTTAGTGGTGGGTTTTTTGGCTGGTTTTGGTTTTTCTGGGTTTTTTTTAAGGCCTGTATTTACCTTTGCCTGTTTTAGGGTCCCTGGCTGTCTTTTTGGGACTACAGGCAACACTTTTGCCAGTTCCTGGGACTGTGCTTGGAGGAGTATCTGCTGACGTGGCAAGATTTTTCTGAATTAGCTTTCTTGCATTCTGCGACATTACCTCTGGCTGAGTCTTCTGCCCTGTATTGCTACGTACAGCTGTAAAGAAAGTTTAAAAGGGCTTAAAGTATTCAAAATAGTGTATTATAGATGTAAGAAAAAGCACAATTAAATGTGTATCAAATGCAGCTATCAGTACTTCAGTACAAATACATTTTAAACATGTATTTTAAACTCTGCACCAGTTCTCTCTTCAATCTTTCAATTTTCTCATTTCTTTCACTTCATAAACAAGGTTTTGTTCCACTGCAAAACATTTATTTATGTTAATCAAATTTTTATGGGCTCTCTTAACCTGTAATTCTGTCATTTTGTATAGCAGTTATAAAATGCAATTACTGTTCTTGATAAAAATCAGGAAGCTGCGCTTAGTCCAAATAGTGGCAGTAGAGTAATTCTTTAAATAGAAAGAAATTCATACTCATGAGAAACTTTATTCATGTTTTAAACTGTAAAGTAATGAAAATTTTGCAAGCCTGAATGCATTGTAGGGTTTCAGGATTAATTCCAAAAGTCACATAAATTTTAATACTAATTTCAACAGAAATTACAGTTCACAATACACGTGACACTGCGTTCCATGTATTCTGGGCTTTCTGGAGTGAATCCAGATCTTGAAGGCTATTCCAAGGCTATAATCAAGTGGTCATTCAAGTAATGTATGCTGAATGACTTGAATTTTATAGGCTTTTATAATCTTACAGAGATTATCTGTATTTCAAATCACAATTCCCTCTCTAATATCAATTCCTGATGTTTTAATGTTTTTACTTTTTCAAGTATTACCTGCAGCAAAGGTTGGCTGATATGTGGCAGCTGACGTTGGGCTTGAGCATTCGTTTGATGTATCCGTGACTAAGGGTGATGCAAAACCCACCAGATTATTGTAGACACTAGGAAACATAATGGAGTTGATAAACATTCATGCAACTACTTGACTTACCGAAAACTCAAAAAGAAAGTTAAGTCAAATTTTGCAAAAAGATTTCTGCGTTCTAAGACAACCACCAAGTAGGTACCCCATGCTGTGTTTCTGCTATATACAAGCAGACAAGCAAAATGCCTTCACCTGAGAGAAGGTGACTTTCTTACCTTTGGCTCTGTGTTTTTAGTTCTTTCAAGGTGGGAGTTATTTCCTGCAGCATTTCAACATGTTCCTGACTGCGGACTTGACCCATAACCTGAACTAATGTAAACAAAACTGTCTGAATATTATCTTGCCACGATTTATATTCACCCAAGAACTGCCTAACACTGTTCTCATAGGGAACATCTTCACCATCTGCCAAAGCCGCTTCTTCGTCCTGTAACAGAGATGTGCAGAAAGGTTAATTATTTGCTATATTTTGGCTAAGAGAATAAAATTAAGCATTTCTTAGCCTTTTCAGCCCCTCAGACTGTCATTTAGCTACAAATAACCACAATTTTCAGTAGTTACATTTCAAGAAAATAAATTTGAAAAAGCTCAAATGTTTAACTGAATAAAAACCAAGCGGATTTGTAAACACAAAGAAAATGTTTTAACTGCCAAATGAGAGAAAAGGTTTAATTCAACCAAAGCCTGATTAGCCTAACTCTAGAAATGAAGCTTTATGAATTCTTAGAGATGAAATTAATTTTATCTTGAACTCCAAATGCATGAACACATTTCACTGTTTCTAGATACTTGAAAAGGCACATAGTTACAAGTGTTATTTTTATTAAACTATACTGACATGAGTTTGAGAATAAATTTAATGAAGTTTTAGGCATACCTTTGCCATAGCTTTCAGTAGATGTTTGACATCTCCGAGTTGTCTGTTATGACCCGTGAGCACAGTTTTAATACTATCCACCAGATTCTGAATTGTTTCACAAACTGTTTCTATTTGCTGTTCTCTTTCTGTTTGTACTGTTCTCTGTGTAGATATTTCCTGGGTCAACTGCTTGTGAGCTGAGTGAAGCCATTCAGAGCTGCCAATAGGATGTTCAAGACCAGTGCCCTAAAAGTAACAGAAACATTTTTCTATCTGTATCCAGAGATAAAATTCAATTACTGTGTAGATGCTCCTGCCAAGTGTTTAGCAGCTGATGGAATAAACTCTGTAATCCACAACCCGTTAGAAGGTATACATAACATTAATTTAGAATGAGAGACAAAATGGAGAACTCATGATTACAGCAATTCTATAATGTTACATATTTTGCTTTGACCTTTACTTACCACTCTCTGAAGCAGGCGAAGCTCCAGTTCAGAGACTGAACTGTTGAACTGTGACGCAAATGAGCACATTTGTTGACAGCGTTTGAGAAGTTCAAATAATGCAGCATCAAGATTTAAGGCTTCTGCTGTTCTAGTACGTAAACTTTCAAAATGAATGATATTACTGCAGAGGAAAGTGACCTGAAAAATCAAAGCAAGAGTGACAAAAATTATTCCCATTAAACTGTCTATTATACAAACTGCACTTGTTCCATGTCCTTAGAAGTGAGAATTTTAAATATAGCAGTAAAGCCACTCTTTTACAGTAGCAGTAGCATTTCAGGGTCATCCAACCCTGCAGCAATTCTCCCTGAGATTATTCTTATTGCTTTTACAGTGAGATTTCCATAGGTATTTGGTTGTCTATGTTTGGTCTTTAGATGCTGAGGACGAAAAATATCTTCTACATAAATCTCCAGTAGGAAATAAGCAGTGAACACACTTATCAAGTCAATAGTGCTAAACTTATGTATAGTACCTGACTTGCTCTTTGACTTTCTTTCAGTACAAGGTTTCTTCTTTCAGCAATAGTGGCATCAAAATCTTGCAAGACTGGTGCCAGTGCAGGATTAGCACCTCCTGCCCATTTTAAACGCTGCTCAATACTTGCTTCAAGTGCTGCTAGTTTCTCCTGCATTGGGGAAGAAAAAAAAAATAAATATAGATAATCCATACTGATATATATCAGCTTAAGCTTAACTTTAACAAAAATATGCATATATAACACATGCAGACACATTCTTATACCCATATATATAAAAGAAAGTGGTACTCATGATTGACAAATGTTAGCTTATGCTGTTTAAAGGTTTATTTTTAGCACACATCACAACTGGATTTGATTGTTATTGAAATAAAGTCACCCGTATAGATTTTAACACACAAGAAAAAAAAATACAAAAGCAAGTTAAAAGTAATCATGTTTCTAGACTAAAAATTATATAATATCATAGGAGCCCTGATTTATTTTACAAATAATCTTCAAAAAATTATTACAAACAGTACTTACACAAAAAGGAAACTAAAATTCAAGAAGCTAAACAATATTTATTTCAAACAATTAAACGTTCTGTATTACTGATGCCCAAAAGTCTAAAAAGCTGACCCAAGCCACAGCACACAAATCTTAACACACTGAATAACTGATTTGACCAGATCTACAAAGGAAGCTTCTGACACTTGGCTAGTAAAATGATAGTAAGGATGATTTAAGTCAGACAAACTTAAAAGAACAAGAGCTTGATCAGCCTTCAGAAGGAGAGGTACCTTCACATATTTGTATTTTCGCTCTTGAAACAGATTTGTTGATATTCCAGATGGAATACTTTGTATGAGACAGCAAAATCAAACAATGTAACAGTATACATCATACAGACTGAAAGAGATCAATTAAAATATCACCAAATTTGTGCTTTGACAGCAAAAGAGATAACAATTGGAGGCAGCAGATAATTTTGCAGTTTGTATTAGAATCACATTCCAATATGCTGCTGAACAAACCTCCCAAAAATAGCAGTACCTGGACTGTTGCAATTGAAGCTTCAATCTGACTGAGTGTGTGAAGTTTCTTTTTCATGCTGGCTAAAATTGCAGAACGAGGTGGAGGAGTAACAGAAATAGCTTGTGGGCGACTGATGAGGAGATCTTCATGCTGCCACTTTAAGAAAATAATGTGAATATCAATATTGCTCAGCACAAAATACTTTGCTTCACAAACAGCAATTCCAGTACTCCGTTAGACTTTATAAGTAAAGGCATTTTAAAACAGCTAGGTGTCAGACAATACTGGCACACTCAAAAAGTTCTAAATCATTAGAGAGTATTAAATTACATCAGTAGTTGTAAACTATGTTTTGCTGGCTTGGACATTTATACCACTAATCAGTCATTAACTTACTAGAAGTGATTTACACACATTTCCTCGATCTAAAGGAAAACTCATCAGTACTCAGATCAATTCACTTGTGATGCATTAAAACCAATACAATTTTGCTTATCAGTCCATGAAATGGTATAACTGACATGGAGAAAGCCTCTACCCTTAACCTACAAGTCACTACAAAATGAAGATCAGTGATACTACAATACAACTGGACACCAGCATACAGTTCAAGGTACACAATGGCATTTATCCAAAACCTCAGAAGAACATTTTCAGGATTGATACTGCTGCTATTTATATTTTTTCATGAGGCAAACAGTGGAGTGAGGAGACAGTTAATGCATTAAAACTCTGAAGGAAAGGTACAAGATGACATTCAGTAATGTATACCCTCTGTTTTAAGCAATCTTCTCCCTTAAAGTCATAGTCTGTTTGAAAAAAGGGGGAGAATGGGACAACATTGCTACTAAGAAAGTAAATGTCATAATGGGAAAAAAATGACACTTATTGACCCAAAAAAGAATTTAAACATTGCCACATTTGCATCTTATAAAACAGCTAGTCTTCAAAAGAAGCCAGCTGTAACACTTTTTTTCCTTATCCATTTACAGAATAATTTAAAACCAAAATACCTTATTAAGTCCATTAAAATACTCTAAAGTTCATTCAACAAAATACAAAGTTGTTGTTGTGCTCAGACACAGTAACTAAAGCTCACTTTCCACAGACACAATTTGGAGAGAAGTAACATGTGTTGTGGTCTTACCTGGAACATAGCAATATGCAACTGTACTCTCTGAAGACTGGTCTTGCAAGATGAAATACTGGTTTCAAGTCTGCGCACTAGATCATGCTTCTTCCACGCTGTATCGTATGAACTAGCTAATACTGTTGCCCTGTTCATGACCAACTGCGAGAACTTGCCGATTTGGATATTGTGCTCCACAGCTTTCTTGCACAAGTCATCCACAGAAACTTTGCTTTCTGCTCCAAAGTCTTTAGCCTCTACCTGAGCAATGATATCGACACCCAACGCACTGATGAAACTGCACAAAGTAAGTCCCAAAGCTTGATTTGGAAGGCCAATTAAAAGCTGTCTCACAAAGTCAGCTGTAAAAGCCTTGATTGGTTTGGCCATTTGGTCTTCACTAAAACAAGAGTTTCTGTAAAGGGCTTTCACATTGACAATTTGAACAGGTCCATTTACTGCATTCTGGTCTTCAATTGAACTGATCCCTTTTAAAGGAAAGAAATAGTATTTCTGTTATAACCAAAACACTTGATGCATCTAGAAAAATATTATCTGACTTACAAACACAGCAAGATTACAGGAATTGATTTTTAATTTCTGCACACTTGCCATATATGAAAGGTAAGTTACAGTAAAAGTGACCATTTTACATCATCTGAAAAGGACATGGGATGAGAAGTGGACAAAGCGATACTGAGTATTTGATAACATTTATTTACCTGACAATGTTTTAGAAAAGGTACCACAAAGCCTGAAAAATTCTTTAATTGTCTGCAGTCGCTTCAGAAAGAAAATTTCTTCCAGAACTTGCCGATTATTGTCATCATCAAAGAAGTTAACTTGGGTGCTGCGGGCTTCCCTAATTATGTCAATCTTACGCCAAGCAACAGGTATTTCCATCTTGTTTAGCTGAGCAATGTAAATGAAGGAAGTTAGTTTTGTTTTTATAAAACTTTCATATGCCCGACTCAAAGAGCACTCTGAAAAGAACAAATCCATACCTTCTCAATCAATAAACCAAATGCAGTTTCCACTTGAGCAAACATTCCATCAAAGGCAACCAAAAGCATCTGACCAGCTGACATTTTTGGAGTTTCATCAACTGAACCATTTCTTGGCTGAATCAGTTCACCATACTGAGCATGAAGTACTCTTAAAAAAAAAAAAACAAACCAACAACAACAACCAAACATGGTTTTGCTTAGTCTACAAGAAATAAATAAGACTTTCTTAAACTGATTGATCCCACAGCTCAAACAGATAGAAATTAAGTTGCATCTGAACAAGGTGAAATTTTGGCAGGCTCTTCCTACCCACCACATGAATCCTAACACTGGTCTCATAAGAACAGCTAAGGATACCATATAAGATGGGACTGCATTAAAGGACCAGCTACACAGCTAACTTAAAAAACAGGTAGAGGATACAGACTATACTTCCTATGAGCTTGGTAAAAAAAGTTATGAATAGCAAGTGATGTAAATATCACCTTTCCTTGCTTGAAAACCAAGTACTGGTTTTATAACATACACATATATAATGGACTGAATGGAGTATGGGGTAAAAAGGTGGAGGATGAGGTCTTGGGTTATGGCTGAGATGGTTTAACAGCTTGCCACTCCTGAAAGGGTGGTCTTATCCTCTCCCTCCCTTTTGACCCTCAACTAACAGGCTGAGCAGGCTTGCCAATGGGTAAACCAGGAAGAAAATTAAGAGAAAAAAAGTAAGTTGTTTTCAACTGGTATAGCAGCTTTCATTGTACCACTGATGGAGTCACCATAACTGGCTCAAGGGAAGCAGCAAGATCACTTCTACTTGGCAGGAAGCTTTTGAATTGGCTCAGTTGTCTACCAAGCACTTCCCCAGAAAGGTCCTGTCCCACATTACAAGATGCACAAGACTCTTTGTTTGGTTGAGGTTTTGTTTATTTGTGTTTTGTTTTTTCTAATCAAGTCACTGACTCATTATGCAAAAAGCTGCCTCAAACCTCGTGATAAGAGGAGTGCCATGGTTACAAGCTCTCCCTTTCACAGGTTCCTCCCACAAACTAATGGACCAGTTCCTATTTTTAGTATCCCTTAATGTCAAACATAAAATCACAACTACATATTTTGGAAAAAGTTGACTACCAAAAGTGGACTTTAAGCAGATGTTCATGTAAATTTCCACAGCTCTGTATTTCTACATATGCATCAAGATAAATGCAGAAACAAAGCAAACGTGCACACTTTAGACACTGCCCTCTACTTAAGGGTATTCTTGGGCAAGAAAAGCCTGTATGTCAGACAAATAATAAAATTTAAACAAACTAATTTCTGCAGTCTTAATTCTCTCATACCTGAACTAAAAAAAGTGATTTACCTTGCAACTTCGATGTAATGAGTGTGTGTTTCTTCCTCTAGTCCCATAGCAGCATTTCGTAAGTAGGCTTGAAGAGATTCAACCAATGCTTGCAAAGGGACTCCATCAGTTGTTTGTTCAATCAGATTATCTAATTCATGGAGCATGCTTTCTAAAGTATACTCTCCTTTCATTAAGCACCTAAGTGCTTCAGGAAAAATGATCTGTCGGAAGTTTGAGTTCAATTCCTGTTGGGAAGTAAGTATGAAAGCATAAGAAATGTTCCCCTCTCAAAGTGTATCAAATGCAACATCTTTCTCATTTTAGTATTACATCACCCTGCGGTACACATTATCCAAAAGATAACATGATGGTGGTGAGCCAAGGGTCAAATTTTTATTTTATTTTTTTTTTAGTTTAAAGAAGTAGGAATACATTAAATCCTGTACAAACCCAAAGGTTTGACATTTGCACCATGTAGCAACAACTGCCTCAACAGCATCAGCAGCAATACCTTACAGCAATCCTCAGCAGAAGATTAGTGGTACAGAGATCACACTGCAAATCCATTTTGTCAAATTATGTAGCTTTTCTTTTCCATTGCATAACTATGAGTGAGTTAAATTATTTACTAAATTTATGATTTGCTAAACTGATTGGACTACACAAGGGAAAAGAATCAAAAACTTGGCAGATAGTGATTATTTTGCTAGAGTCCAACTCATGTCACAGAAATCAATGCAGGTAAAAAAACCCAGTACCTTAAGTGGCATATAGCAATTCTCCCTAAGTATAATGCATCAGAGAGCTAAAGGCAGCTACAGAAAGAACCAACCAATACTCTTTGTCTCCAAAATGACACAAGACATACCAAGATTAGTGATCTTGACTGGTCAGTGAGCTACATATCTTACTTAAGAGGTCACAGGGAGGAAAACAATGTGTGGGTGAAAGATCTCAGCTGCAATTCAATGAAATTACGTGCACGTTTCTGAAAATTTTCTGAAATGTCATTACTTCAGAGTGAAGAAACAAAGTGATGAAAATCTCAATGCGCTTACACAGGTTGGTAGGAAAATATTTTTCAAATACAATACAGTTGAACCAAAAGCCTCAAAAAGCTATTTACACCAGCCACAGTTTATAAACCACCTGTCTTCAACACGTATTTTACTCAAGCTGCCACTAATTTTTGTTTGTTTGTTTTAAAGTGGAAACATTTCTAAGACACAAAATTGTAAATGCATCTTTCTCCTTCCCAGTCTTGGAGATAGGGGCCTGTAAAACAGGTTTTCAGAATTTGTTTCAAACTACTTGTTTCAGATGAAAACAAGCAAGGCTTGGCAGGAGCAGAAAACAGAAAGAGCACAGATTAAACAGTTTGGAAGTTGTTCTGGACTGCCAGCAACAGAAGAAAAGAATGAAAGCAATATGTGAAGCTGGTGTGTCTGTAAAACTGACACCAGCTTCTTTTCATGGTTACTTACTTGACAGCAGTTTTTACAATTTGTCATGTATAGATCAAAATGGTTTCTTTCAACCAATAAAAATGTAAATGGCAGTAGCAAATGCCTGTTCAGCTCAGCCAAATACAGCAATCCAGGCTAAGGTCCAACAACAAAAAAAAAAATCTCAGCAGCATCATAAACAAACATTTAACTGTTTAAGGAAGAAGCTGTTAAGAATGGCTTAGCTGAAGCCTTAGAAGGTTGGGGATGAGGAAAGAAAAAGTAACATAAAAGTATCACCTGAAGTGAGATATATACTCCATTCACTAAGTGAACAGCTTCTGATGCTTCAATTGGGTTAGGAATATCTAAGTCCTGGGGAACAAGATGACACTGCTTCAGCAACTGCACAAGGCACGTAACATTCCCACTCATGCTGCAAAGCTCCTCCAAGAACCAGGCTCCATCTCTTGAAGTCAAATCAACCAGTTGCTCTCCAGCACTAGATGCTGCACCTTCCATCATCAGATTTCGCCTAGATGAATTATGACACTTTGTTAGACAACCTGCCTGCTACTGCATTCACCACATAATTATGTCACTTGAATATTCCTTTTATGTGGTCTTGAACATGAATGCATACAAAAAAAATGTCACAAGAGGCAACTCACTTTGTCAGCGCACGAAGAGCAGAGATGATAACACTTGCTAAGCTCAGTGAGCCCTCCTCTCCATTTTCATGAAGGAAAACTTTTATGCAACGTTCAATTTCTTTCAGCTGCTCTTCACAAACAGGTACTGTAACTGCCTCCTGTTTCAAACGCTCCACCTGCCTGATAAGTCTGTTATTTATATCTGCGGCATAGCGCTGTAGAGTCATTTCTGTAGCAGTTATGAACTGACACATACTTGGAGGTGGTTGAGGAGCATATTGCATTTCATACCTGTAAAGCAAAAATATACTGACAAAACTCTCCCTTCTCAAGTGCTAACAAAATTCTGCTCTGTGGGCAGGAAAAATACTCTGCATTTGAACAGTTCCCACATCACCTACTTCATATTAACTCTAAATACCACAGCAGTTGATGGCTACCCTAATGACACTTTCATGAAGTCCTAGAATGCACCGTACTTCATACCTATTTGCAAACACAGAAGACAATCAGTAGTTCTTGAGGCAAAGAATTAATAGAAAATAAGAAATAGGAAGGAAAGAGGTTTCAGTGTAAATGCTTGAATATAATCTAGATCTTGTAGGTCAAGCAGTAATGACGCCGAAATGGTCTGAATTCAGAAGAAAAAAAATAATTGATTGAAATTCTGCTTTAATAAAAAACTCTTTAGTTGACTTAAGTGATTTTTGTAAGTTTCTAAAACCCCTAAATATCACTACTTTACCTAAAGCCACAAACATGGTTCTTCATTTGTTCATTATAGGGTAACGTTACTTGGTTTTCTTTTTGCAGTACACAGATTATACTCTGGAACAGTATTTTTAAAGTTGTTTTTCATCTTTTTCTCCAAGCTTCTGGAATTACAACTTAACCTTGTCTTGCTTTATAGTTAGATCAGTCCTCACAAAAGTATTGGTTTTAATTAGAAAATTAAAACCCTAAAGTAGCTTGAAAATTAAGTTCTTCAAACAATCCATTATTCCGTAAACTTACTTCCTAAAGATATCCTGACAATGCTCTATTGTCATGTTGCAGATGAGTTCTTCCATCCAGGTTTTCCACTGCTCTATTCGGTGCTTCTGAAACACAGCTTTTGGATACTGAAGAGCTACCGTTGCATAGTTGTGCAATTGTTCAAGACAACCACGTAACACAGATCTTCTCTGCTGGAGAAGAGCACCAACTTCTCCTTCCAGTTGTTCACACTGACTGATTAGATGTGCCTGGCCTGCGTTTTGCAGAAACGCTGTTGCTGGTACATAACTTGGAGGACCTTTTGAGAAGATGGTTAACAATTAAGATGCATTTCTGAAGCACACATATTTTATAGCATACAAATACTAAGCATTAACATCTTTTCAAAAATATTCTTTTACTTGTGATAAAGGAGGCATGGAAAATACATACTGCGAATTTTGAGCACAGGGTAAGAGAATAATCTCGTGCCCAGCTAGGGTAAGACAGACAAGTTCCTTCAGACAGCTTGGCACAGAAACCTTGAAGTGCTCTACACATCACCCTTTGAAGAACCCCCTTTCTTTTCATTTATTCTATACAGGTCCTTGCCTTTAAGTTAGAGGATACTCATAATGCCTCCTGATATTAAACTCTAGTTATTTTCAAGCCATTAAAATAACCTCACAAATACTATTTTATACCTAGGTCCATTTGTGTGCTAATTTCTTGAAGAAGACTTGCAAGTTGCGTTGCCTCTAAATTACTGAAAGCAGTTTGGTAATGTGTTATCCACTGCTCAAATTCATTCAGCTTCACCTGGATTGCTTCCTGGACAGCTCTTTGTTGAGACTGCAACTGTGTGTGCTCAGAATACCTGAATTATTGAAGCCACAGAATCAAGTAAGTACTCCAAGAAAAAAAAAAAACAAGCAAACTATTGAATACAAAACCATATTGAACAATACAACTACCTTGTTGACCAGAAAATTAACATATTCTCACCAATTACATAAAACTTTAACAATGTTGTGTTAATAATTAATTGTTTTCCTACAAAATAATGAATGCATGTGCATATTCATACAATTCTGAAATCCTTGATCAATTTCAAATAAACTTGAAAAATATGTTAAAAGAACTAGAAACTTAGAGGAAAATATTTTTGTGCTGTGTATCAATAGCTGCATTATGTGGATTAATGTGATGGGACACCACATTCACAGAATCACAGAATCATTCAGGTTGGAAAAGACCCTTGGGATCATCGAGTCCAACCATCATTCAGCACATTCTGTCTCTGGCCTTGAGGGTCAAGTGTGGAACAGGATTATATTGATGGAGTATGAGGTGTAGGACATAAATAGTAAGATTATTCAGTAGGAAAATTATTTCAATAGTTCTTCTGTACAAGGCGTGACTTGCTTACTGTAAGAATAGCTTTTACCCAGCTATTAATCTCTCTCATATATACATTTTTAACATTTAAATCATAAGTACATTACTAAACCACAAACTGTATTGAACTGCGGGATTCCTGACAGAACTCCTGGCTCCTCTGTACCTGTGTTGAAGCGTGTGGGAGGGATGATCCACTCCTTCTGCACCTTCCAGAAACTCTATCTCCTCCAGTAGTTTTCCTTGCAACTTTTCTACATCTGTCAACTGCTCTTGCAGGTTCAGATACTCTTCTAAACTACTGTCCAATTTTGGCAGCACAGCAAGCATTTCATCTCTGTTCTTAAACCAGTTAACCTATAACCAAGACACAGACATTACAGAACTGGACTTAATTCAAACAGGTAAGAGAAAGTAATATATGGCAGCACTTAACTCTTCAATTATATTGTTCACCTAGGACTACCTCCAGTGCTACAAGTGCTAAAGCTTAATGGACATTCTTTATTTAGACTGCTCTCTAAACCTCTGTTTTCATTCCTCTAGCCCAGATTCAGGCAAAACATTAAAACATGTCTTAGAATTAAGCACACAGAAAATGAAAACTAAATACTTGCAAGTTGCATATAAGCATTTCCCTCAACAAAACCTCAATTTAGCTCAATAAAAATCTGTGAACTATTTCTAATAAATGACCCTCTTCCACCCCCCCCAAAATGCAAATAAATGAAGTGAAAACATAGGGCCTACTTTGGTTATAAAATAGAAAATTATTGTAGCAAAACACACCTTTATCTCAGCCACTCTTGAAGAAAAGAGACTACGTGTAATATCTCTTTCCATTTCTCTTTTGCTTTGTTTGTTTTCAGCCTGCTGGCCACCACCACCATAGACAGCTCCAGCAAATCCTGCTTCACCTCCTGCTGTCCAGTCCACCAGAGGATCATAAACAAAAGCTTCAAGCAATGTAAGCAGTGTCTCTCTCCCACGCCGCATAATATGAAGGACCTGCATCATATTTTAAACAGACTCATTCTGATTTTGCATTATCTTTGTAGAAAAGTGGAATTTTAAGTGCAAAATTCTGTATTTGAGTAGGTACAGAAATCTGTAACTTATTCCTAACCACTACAAATACAGGAAGAACACCACAGTATGTACAAATGCAGCTATCCTGTAGTAACATCACTAAAACTAAAGATTGCATTCCAGACTTCCACACAAACTCTATACTCTAGCAACAGACACTTGAGGAATAAAACTCTCCTTTGTTCAGAGCATTTTTCTTTTTAAAAACATTTCTGTCATGTTTATAAACAACAAGTCCTGAAGAAAGAGGGTAAGCAGAACTTCACAAAAAAGCTTCAGGAAAAACAAGATTTTACATCTAGAGCTACAAGTCCCCCTTCCCCACTGAACTGTAGTTGTGCCACTACCTGCATATGTATTTACCTGACATTCTCGTATTTCTTAAATACCTACTATAGGATGTATCTAAAATAAGTCCAACTAAAGTCACAGCAGGAAAGGTGAAGGTTTTATAAATCAACAGCAGAATGTTTAATAGAAAAGTTCTAAGACAGTATTTGGAAAGTAATAGTATCTAAGATAATATCTGGCAGGTTTCCTAACTTACCTGTTCACAAGAAAGCCTGAAAACACCTTCTACTCCTGTCACTCCAAGTGCTGTTTCAATATTGTGCGTCATCCGGAACGGGACCTTCTCTGGTACCCTAAGGCTTTTCCCTTTAAGATAAAAATGTAAGTTGTTTCTTTTAATTACCAAGAAGGGAAACCTTTTATTTGAATAACATATAGCATTTTTTAAATTACCTTTTTCAAAGCAAACATTATAATCTATGTGGACAACTTCTCCTGTAGTCATATCTATAAGAACATTATCCAGATGTCTGTCTCCAAGACCAATGATGTAGCCAACCATGGACATAACTGCAGTGGATCTTGCATACGACTTTAAAGAGAGTTTCAGGAAAAAATTATTTGTGGGAATCCTCTGCCAACACATTGGAGTGACTACCATCTTAAAACATTCTTTTAAGTGTAAGTGTAAGACAAATCAAAACCAACTTATTCCAAGCTGTTTTCTATTTGTTGTCTGATGATATCTTACAAGAGCTTTCATGTCTTAGGCTGATAATTCTAGTATAATAACACAGAGCTATCAGTGTATACCCATTTTTTATTCCAGATGGTATAATTGTCAACAGTTCCTGTTACATGAAACTTCAGCAGTGCTAGCTCACCTAACTCACGAGTATCACTGCTTGAACACATCCCAGGCATTTGTTGCCCCTCATCCCATTAAAAACACAGCCTTTCAAAGGGAAAAGATATGTGTTATAACTCACCTGTGTAACTCTCCACCATTCATCCGGTGTAGTACACGATGACCAGAGCTCCTTAGCTAGGAGATTCGGGGGAGTTGCTTCCATCAATTCTTCTAGAACAGCCCTCATGACATTCAAGGGCCAGTCACGACGTGACACATCAAGACTAAGCCCAACTGCCTTTAAAGCGGGACCAATTTTACTGTAGTAAAGTTCACTGGGTCTAGGCACTATTCCAGGATTCTGAGGAGTCTGGTAAGAGTCCTGAGCCTAGAACAGGTAAAAAAATGGTAGTTTATGTTATCACAACTCATTACCACAGAAAAGTATCCCAAGTTCCGTTTTGGTGAGAATGAAATATGAAATCAACTCCTCTACCGAGGATGACTTTTACAGCTCAGAGAATTCTTCCAAAATTCAATAGTTAAAAAAGCCTAAAAAAACTGAACACACATTGTTTTAGCTTAATTCTACTCTTATCAAGGTAAATTTCAAAAATATAACTTGAAAAACTACATTTAAAATGAAATAAGAATGAGATGTGAAACTAAAATAATTTTAACCAAAGTTAACTCAATTTGTTCAAAAACAGTTCCTCTTGAATTATCAAGTCTGAACAGTATATTTATGTTACATGCTGTAATATATATACATGTATGTAACTTCGTTGATATCTGGTGAAATCCAAAGAGATGAATACACAGAACCATTCCACATTATTACGAACAAAACACAATCCTTTTAAGATTATGTTATTTAGAATTACGAAGCAAATTGGAATATATGTTTCCTTTCTGAATTGTTCTAGCTGGCATAAAACATACTTGATACCTTTTGTGCTTGTAAAGCAGCTTCTCGCTGTTGCCACCGCTTGTAAAGACCAAACAAAGGTGTAGCTCCATCCACCCACTGGATCAAGCCTGATCTTGTTCCCAGAGGTGTCACAGAGTAGTGCCTTGCGTGGAACCTTGGCGTCTCTTGACGGTTAATAGTAGCAAACATTGTGTTCACAATTGATAAGAACTGCATGATTCTTTCATCTAGATGTAAGTCTTCCAAACCTGCGATAAATTTATTTTGTTTAAAATTTAGTTTCTACACAAAAAAAAAATTCTTCTCTTAAAGCCCAAAATCTAGCATTTTTTCAATCCTACTTCATTTCAGACTATGAATAGCTTTATAAATTATGCAAATTAAGGATGAATTGATCAGCCAAAACCTAAATGTTTACATAACATTTACCTACTAGAATCACCAGTTTATGACAGCTCACTCTAAGCAGTACACACAACAGTTACTGACATTACAAATAGGTCTTTCCCTTTCAGGGAAGGCATGAAGTCTCTAAAGTTCTCTTCTGGGTGCTACCTTAAGCTTCTAGAAAAGTGCATCTAGCTAATCATATCAGTATGCAAGCAGAACACTGTTTCTGATGCAACCCTTATAAAGGGGGGATCTGAAGCTACCCTGACTTACAGCTACACAAGGCAAAATTCCTTGAAAATGTATGGTGAAGTGGGAGGTGGGGAAGAAAGGGAGCAGATGCTCCAAGCAACTCTTTCTCCGTATCATGCAGGCAGATAAAACAAAAAGTTACAACCATGCATTTTCCCAAATTTTATAGTCTAATTTATAACAAGAGACAGTAACTTGTATGAGAAAACTTCAATTTCTTACCTTTGAACAAGTAGGGATAGTTCTTCCCATCTGAACCCAGGAAAAGCAGCTTTTTAGGTTTGGTTTTTGTAGGCAGGATTGTGATGGTGCTGCCCACACTATGAATTGTGACTGTGTCTCTGGTAGATACTTCTCCAGGAAGTGCTATTTCAGTGTTCATCATGGCAGCCAACCAAGGACTGATTTCTTCAAGTCGTAAAAGGTAACTAGCCCGTTTCTGTGCTCTTTGCTGCAAACTTAGCATAACCTATTCCAAATAAATGTTTTGTTTTAGGTTGAGGTTCACCTTGACAGCTAGCATTAAAAAAAATCCCACCACCAAAATAGACTTAATGGTGGTCATCTTTCAGTAAGCATGGAGACTTTTCTTAAACTACCATTCATCCTTATCATGCTACTATAATCCATTTACAGCTTAGAATGAAGATGACAAAAACTTAGAAAACATCCTTTATGCAGCAAATATACCCTGCCTGGTGATAAGCACCACAGTCACAACAGATCGAACTCCTCAAGAGGTTTGCTCCTGCATTTATAAATATTTGAGCCACGGTCAAAGGCTCAAATTAGCAGCATTAGCAACCTCCTGTTTCTGAATGCTTGCTTGCTCTGCAAAGCAGATGAGGAACTACAAAAAAAACCAAACAGTCCATTGTGTCTAAAACCTAGGTTCTGTCTAGTAAGACTTTTAAAAACCACCAGGTTGGCTTTGGATATCCAAGTGAATACATATTTTGTTTCTCCTCAGACACATAAAAAACTAAAACAAGATCCCATAATTGGAAAACAAATTATCTTTGGGAAGGGTTGATCATTTGAAGGTTGCTGCACAGCCTGAGGACTACGCTTAGATAACCAGAGTACCAATTTATTAAAATTTAAATTACTACACTCAAATGGCATAGTTTCAGAAAGACAGTATTTAAAAAAAGTAAAGCCCTCTGCCCCCAAAACAAACATCCAAGACACCAGAAGATGCAAGATTTGAAAAAAAATAATTTCATTAGGTAGAAATGCAATAATGCAGACCATCAGTATGACTTGTTACAGTGCTTTACTTGTTACTGTGCTTTAGTGTCTAGCATGCCTGTGGTGACTGCAGAGAAGACGAAGTTTCAGGCTGTAATTTTGATATGGTAAGAGAATAGTAAGGAGAGGATCAAGCACATGGTGCAGCAAGAGCATCAAGAGTCTCTACACTGTATTCTTAGTCTGTGCATATAATACCTCTTTAAATGGGAGCCAGCTGCTTCCAGGTTTAGCAGGATTCAAAGGATTCTTAAGTTTCTCCAACGCATTTTCAATTGCATCTCCATAGTTATCCTGAAACCATTTCTCATGAGGAGTTTCTGCAGGAGCTGCGGTGATGCTCCGAACATGTTCCAAAGCAAATACAATGGGCTTCATTAGAGCTGTATGCTTTTCACGCATGATTGCTATTTTCTCCTCTCTATAAAAAAAAAACCACCAAAAACAGTGTTTCCTCTAAACTCCATAAAACCAAGTTACTTCACAAGCAGAGCATCAGAATAAGACTGCAAATGAGACATCTAAGAATTCATGAAAATTACATCTCTAGGTCTTCCAGGATGATGGTGTTAAAAGGAAAGGTATTTCATATCACATTGAATGCATGCTCCCCTGAACCACACTTTTTTCTTTTTTAACTGAAACATCTGAACTGGGTTCTTCACCACTGGAAACCCTGAGAAGCTCAGAGCTGAAACCACTCTCAACAACTGATTTCCTTTAATAAAACAGCTCTTTACTACTGAGGATGTACCACACTACAAAAGAAGGGGAAGGGAGCAATTCAGATCATGCTGTTCTCTCATTCCATGTCAGCCCTGACTATAGAAATCAAGAGGCATTCTTAAGCTTAGCCAGGTGCCCAGTGAATGGCTTTCTTCTTCCACTAATCCATTCACAGGAAAACTCAGGTGAGGGAGAAGCAAAGACTTGCTAAACACTGAAAACCAAAAGCAGATTAAGACATTCTGTTTACTTCAAATATATGTATTTACAGTAAACTCCAAATACATTACACCCTTCAACATACTTGTCCTCATTTCAGCTGACTTGTAAGAAAGACCTTGGAAATGAAGAACTATAGAATCTCATAATCCACAACTTAATATGCACTGGGTTCTAACACACTATTACTAAGGAAATCCCAACATGGATTCACAGGTAGACTGTTGTTTCTCATTTGATTAGAATACTAGATGCAGCATCAAAATATTCTTGAAATAAGGTTACTGGCTTACAAAGAAGCAGCTAGGATAGTATGAATTCAGAAGCAACAACAGTGTTGATCGGTTTGACTGTATGCTTCCCCAAGAACAAACATCTGTTAACGATTATCACTCGAATTATTCAAAAAAAGACATACTTCCTTAAAGTGTTGTTGTTTTGGACCCTCTTGACTTCATCTTCCAGTTGTTGAATCCTTCTGAGGACGTACATGTGCTGCTGCAGTAAAACTCCTAACCAAAGTTCATCCCAAAGAACCGTAACCCTGCGCAGCTCAGCCACTAGCATCTGAACCTGTACAAAATAAAGATTCACTTACTTTTAAGAGTACTAATATTAAAAATTGCTTGTGTAGATGAACAACTTGAAAAAAGATGATAGCCTAACAGCAAAGATGTGAATCGACCTACTGAAAATTTGGTACAAGATATACATAAAACATACTTTGTGGTTCAGATAAGAGCACAAGCAGCATACATTTGGATTATTTACCTGCAATACCATTGTTGGATTTGCAGCAGAGAGTTTCTCCACAATTTTGCTGTAACAATCTTGCATCATTGCTTGATCTTCATTTAACCCAACTTTTGTGTCATCTTTACTACTTTCTTGAGAAGCTGGGGGGCTCCCCCCATCACATTCACCACCCAACAGTTCTTCTCCTTGAATATTACCTAGCAAAGTAGGGATGGCAGAAGGCAGCTTGCTTCCTAAATTAAAAATAGATGTTAAAATATTAGCTACACTGTTCTGGCCTTGAAAGATACATCACTCAATAATTCATTTAGCATCACGTCCCCGTATTATATTAAGTACTGGCAAAGTATACGACGATAAAATTGAAAAAACTAACCTATTTGCTAAACTTAAATCAAAACAAAGGTATCAGTGAGGTCCCATAATAAAAATATTCTTAAGATAGAAAGTATCAGAGTTACTGAAAAAAACCCCTCAGTATCATTTTATCCAGTATATAAAAACATATTAGCTAACGTGTATGTGAACATTTAATTTTTCCTCCATACCTGAAGTCTGGGACTCACTGCTAAGTGAAATGGTACCCACTATTGCAGGATATAGTATGAGATGAGGAGAATCTTGAGCCACTCGACACAGTAAGTTGCAAATACTCTGACGAACATACACTTCTGGGTGATTCAGGCGGGAGAAAAGCTGAGGTATAATACCTTCATAAACAGGAAAAGAAAATGTGCCGATTCATTTAATTTCACTTCAAATGATGCAGAATTTTATTTTATTTTTAAAAGCATGCTGTTTTTGCATGAGAGAACATAAATGTCTAGTCTACCAATAAAAACTTCTTTTAAATAACTGCCTTTTCACAGTACAGGCAATAGTTTATTTTCATCTACTATTCAAATACAGATAACATCAGATGCAATATATAAATCCTTTAGCCAAGCACTAGGATATCAGTTTTGTACACTGTATGTTATATAATTTTTCAAAAATAAGGGAGAGTCCAATTAATAGTTCTTGAAGTTACCATAACTGAGTATTTCAAGAGTACAATTTTGCAATAGTTGGCCCTCTTCCGCTGCTGCCTTCCACACTAACTCAATAACCTTTTTGGGAAAGTTCCTGAGCAACCAGAACCAGTAGTGTAGTGACAAACAGCTACTACTGAGACATTTGGCTTTAGCCACACATCTTCCCCTGAACTGCAATTCAAACTGTAGCTTGGAAAAAATTCATAATACTTCACAAACTGGATTTCCTTTCTTATCTTTATTATTTCCTTTCTAATTACTTAGTAAAAGACAGGCTCTCTTTCCATCATGCTTAAATAAGAATTTTATGAAAGTGAATACCTTTCTGCTTGTAATTAGAAAAAATGCGTTAAAATTAATTTTAACAATTAAATAGCATATACTTACCTCTCCAAGGAGCAGTAGGTGTAGTTTCTAGCCCATGCTCTAGATACTGTCTAAGTTCTCCAGCATGTTTCACAAGCAATCGTAACAGTCTTAGGGTTGCCATCACAATAACATCATCAGTGCTTTGCTCAGAAGTATTTCTTAAGTGCAGCCTGGGATCATCTTCATCAAGTGGAACCTTGAAAGAAAGAAATAGTCCTCTAAGCTATGTATACAGTTCATTTCATCATTTAGAGAAGTTTCTAATTGTATTTCCTCATCAACACAAACACTAACCTGACCAGCATTGAGTTTGAGAAAAGTAAAGTATGCACTGCAGGAGAGTTTATAGAGGCTGAAGATTCTGTCTACAACTTTCCTCCACACTTTAATTAACCCTTCTGTTGCATTTTCGTCAAGATCTGAAAGCCAGGGACAACTTGTTAATAATTGACGCCATATAACATCCACCATATCATCTTCTTCATTGTCTTCATTTTCAGTGATTTGCAGAGTCATATCTTCATCCTAAATGCAAATAAAGAGCAGATTTGATTAAGTCCTCCAAACATTTCTACAAGCAGTATTAGTTTTTATCTAGGCAACTCATGCAATTGCATTACTTGATCATATTACCATAGTCCATAAAACAGATGCGTTACCACTTAGCTAACAGATGGTTTCTTAGAGACTCCTGCATCGTTTGAGTTTTAACTTTAAAACATTTACAGGAGTTAATATGAATCACAAGTAGAGGAAAAATAAGGTTCACGCTGAAGTTGAACATTTTTTAAGCAAGGAAATTTACACTTACTTGAATCCCAGCTGGACGACACACTGCCTGCCCAAGAATCCCATAGATTTTCTCTTTATCTTCCTCTGCAATGTTGTCTGGAAGCAAGTTCTGAACCTCAGATTTTTCCCGGGGCAGCAGACGAACACCTTCTCCCTGACTGTAACATTTAATGCATTATTGATTCCCAATATATTAGTATTCATAGAGCTACTGAACCCATTAAGACTATATATATAAAAATTCTTGAAAGAAGAAATCTTCATCCTTATCTCAGAATTAAGCTCGCTTCTTCTTACAGAGGGTAAGTAATCAATAGAATACCCACTTCTCTGCTCACACGTGACTTTGGGCCACACGGAACAGTAAGCATAAATACAAAGCTAGGGTTTACCTTAAGAAAACTAACTGTGCTGTATAAATTTAAATATTAGGATGAATTTACCTGGCATTATCAACTACTTTCCGGCCCCATCTATAAGCCCAACTAGCCAGGGCTGCCCAAGACTTGGCTACTTCAGGTGCCTGTACTGAAGACAAGTGATACAGCTGCCCCAAGATGAAGTCAGGTTCTCCAACTCCAATATTTACTGTGATGGGAGAAATAGAGCAATATATGTTACGATGTAAAACCTACTTCTAATTTCCTTAATATAGAAAATGACACCAAAACATTATAAGTATGTAATATTTTTTCAGTCAAGTTAGTACCCAAGAGTGTAAAATTTTCCGAAATGCAATTATTTTTCAGTTCTGACACTGGCTGCAAAACAAAGACCAGTTTTTCATTTGCTAACAACCACTGCCTATACTCTACAATTGCTTTCTCTTTCACAGAAAGATGGAACCTAGACAAGAAGCTTATTATGTCCAGAAGAGCAAGATACTTCAGAGCACAGACTTTTATGAAGTACCTAGAGCAGTGTATTTGCATTTTTTTGTGTATACATTTATTTTCTTCACCATCGAGGCACAAAGCACCTACTACTTAACATCCATTAACAGCTCTAAAGTAATTCTGACTCTGCAAGAGAGGAAACAAGTTATTTATAAAATCTATGTTTAAGCAAAGGAAGAACTTTATCTTGACATTTGACAAAAAGTCTGCCAAAAACTGGGAATTAAGAGTACATTTTGTGGTAACAACAGAAGTGTTCAAATTATGTACAGATTAAAGATCATGAGATCTTTAATCATGAAGATTTATTTATGAGAAAAGGCAACTCCTTTTCACATGTATCAGGGCTTTCAAAATAATAAATCCTGTTGATGCTTAATCTGAAAGATCTCATTCAAACTTTAGCAAATACAGGAGCTGAAAGCAGACAAAAGCATGACAAAATTTTACATCCTCCTCATACAAAATAAACACATTCCGGTTTCTTCTTCAGGCCACCATGGCTTGAATGAGAAAAATGTGAAATATGAAATGTCAGTATTAAGGTGTTCAGTTCTTTTAACTATGTATAGTTACCTACTGCAAAAAAACCACACGCTGTTTATACACGTATTAGGAAAATGAAAATACATGAGTGAGGGAGCACTTAGTCTTCATCAATATAGCTAGTGCTATCCCTCAGTGGAATCATCAGTAACTAATTTAACAAAGAAAGAATAAGAAGGAGAATAAATCTACCTGTAGATTCACTTTCAATCCTAGGATATTCTTCTTCTAGTGTATTAACAGCTGGGAGATCAATCAAATTATATATGTTTTTAGACAAGGTAGACAGACCAGTGTGATTCTGCTGCTGTCGAGCTCTATATACTTGTTTCAACTGTCCTGAAATCTCTTTCCATTCTGCTTGAATCCATTTAGCCAGTGTGAGAATAGATTTAGCAACTGCATATTCAGCTTTGGCAGATTTGCAAAAGGATATGGCACAAGAACTCAGCATTTCCATGGCATGTGTTGACTGACCTGCATATCATGAAAAGCATATCTTCAGTAGAGTGTTAACTTTATTCAAAACACTTCTTCTGAAATTCAGCATATTCAGATACAGCTTGTAACAATATATTTTTACAAAGAAGATTCTCTTTTGAAGTTAAAAATGACAAGTAAGAAAAGACTTGTGAAAACACTTTCAGACTGAGACAACAGTTAATAGGATGAAATCAGTTCCTAATGATACTGTCCTATTATGATTTCTTCATGGTCAGGGGAATTAGCCTGGTTACAGGGACAAGAAGCTCAAGTATCTACAACATAATTAGCAAATACTCACCTGCTGTGTATAACAATTTTGTTTTCTCAATATCAAGTTCAGGACCCCATTTTTCATCTATCTGACCTGGTGCAGACAATTTTTTAAAGTGCTGGACTAAGTCTTGTGCAGTGGTGGTTTTTCCTAGCTGAACTTCGCTGCACTGGGCAAGCAGTCGTGTAGCTAGGGCAATATTTCCTCGCTTTCGTGCAAATTTCGCTGCCGTTAAGCCCAGCTCCATTAGATGGCTTTTAATTGAGACTGTTGGCTCTGAAGGAGAAAGCAAGACATAGTAAACAGAATTATTAAACAAACAATAATTGCACCTGAGTTATACAGATAATTTCTGCCCAGTGTATTCTATACATGGCCATCAGTAAAAATTTGCTCAGCTCTTTCGTATTTCCCAACACCTCCTTCAGAAATTTAGATGACTTGATTTCTGCCTAGAATATTTATACACCCCATCTGAAATGAAAAAAAAAAAAAAAAAAAAAAATCCATACATTATCTGCTGGTCAAAAGAGCAGGTTTTTCACTACAAGCATTCTTCTTAACTAAGAAATCTACTTGTCCCCTGATACAACTTTTTCTCCCATTATCTCTTATCACACTGCACATTTAAATGGCTTTCATGACTGTTTTTAAAGACCCCATTACTGATAGTGTTGAAGTGTTCACAAGTGAAAGCATTTAAAAATATGAAAAGATGAGCAAGTGCAAGTAGAAGAGTATAGAACTGTTAAGCATTTCAGAATAGATTTTTTTCTTTTTAACAGTGTCTACATTACAGTAGTAATTGAGACCCCAAGTTGTAAAGCAAGACACCTAAATAACCAAAACTTGGCTTTTAAAAAGTAAATAATTGAAAGAGACACAGCTGCTGCTTTCAGCAGAAGATTTAAGTTCAAATTCTGCATTTACCTTTCATAACACTAAAATGAGAGCTTATATACCTTTAAGTTTTTCCATCAATTGATTCTGGTACACTGTGTACCTCAGTGCATGCATCCACGGCCTTACATCATGCTGTTTGCATGACCTCAAAGCATCATTGAAGAGAGGTATAAGACAGTCCTGGAAGAGGCACAGAAGTTGAAGTTGTCAATGAGAGATATTTACTAAAATGTATTTTCATTTATTAAATCCAAAGACTATTTTAGTGCAGAGTAAACATTCTTATTCATATTAGTAGCCACTCTTTATTGTTAACTAATAAACTGCAAATGCCTTTTATGCAACTTTAGAAAAACATGCTCGATTTTGAGAGGACAACACTAAGAATAGCTCAAAATCAAGCAGAATTGTTTTCTCTGGAACATGATTAGAAATAAGAACTAGATCATTCATGCTGGTTGAAACTTGACATTGAGTTTTTCATTACTGAGGTGACTGAGTTTTGATATTTTAAAGTTACTTTTAAAGTAAGTTACATGTGTGTGTTGTAGGAATAAGCATTACAATGTATTTAGTGAAGAAATATCAACACTTCACTAAAAAGCAACTATCAATGAAACTTTAAAAATACTGTAACTGAAAGGGATGCTATATTTATACCTATAGAAAGAAGTCCAACTGAGATGTAAACTTAAAAAAACTTGGGTCAAAGCATGTTAGAAAACTAAATGAACTATTTTCACAATATCATTAACAATGGTCAAAAACAATGAATGTATGTTCTATAGTCAATACTTCATGACTTAAGATGGAGAAAGACATTACTCCAATTCAGGTTTTTAACACACAGACATACCTCTGATGTCAGCCTGTTGGATACAGTGTTTTCCAAAGCAGAAGAACAATACAACTGAAGAGTGCTCAACACTGGTAAAGACTGAGACACAGTGAGTGTGGAAAGTCTTAAAGGTCCAATAGCGATTCGTGATGTTTGCTTTAAGTACTTAATAACGTTTCTGAAATAAAAGAACCAGAACAGTCATTTTTGTCAGCTAGACTTTAAAAGTAAACAGTGATATTAAAATTACTAAAGAGAATGAAAATCCAACGTCTGCAAAGAGATGATGAGAAAATCTTGCAATATTATGCACAAATTACAGTATGGTACTTTATTATTAAACTGTCAAGAAGCAGTATTTTATCAACTGAAAGAACTAAACAATCTCCAAGTTAAGCATCATCCTATTTTTGCTTATAACTCACAACAGCTAAAACTGGTAGCAAACTACCATAGGTGCTGAAGTACAAAGCAGAGTATGCTTTTCACAAAGTTATGTTTAACAAACTAGAACGGCTTTACACAGTATATTACATTCATTCATAGTGCGTTTCAACTTACTCAGATATTGACTGCCACTTTTGCTCCTGATCTATGTGGTTTGCAGCTGTTGCCAGACATACTGAACTTCTCAAAAGCTGTACTTCAACTGCTTTTTGAAGTTCTCTTGGATCAGGACTTAGCATATTAGGGAGGAGCTTCTTCATGTCTACATGGAGAATAAACAGTTGAAACCAACTAGAACTGCCAAATTTTATCAAGTGTCACTGTCTGAGAATGCATTTTTGAGAGCACAGAATTTTGGAAAAAATCTTTTAAAAATATATATAATATATCTGTATGTATTCATACTAGAAATTGATGATAGACTACTTATAAACAAACACAGTAATTCCAGAAAGCACACTTGTATCAACATTTAGAATGACCACTGCCAATCATTTTGAGGTTATGGTCAGTCCACTGACCACAGCAAACTGCATTCAGAAGTTTCAGTCTGTCATTTATAGAGACAGATACATGAAGAAATATTTACTTTTGTATTTGAAGTAATGTTAACTTATGCATTTATACCTATTTTTTCTTTGGATCCCCCTGCAAGCAGGTTGATATTTTCTCCTGGTAATAATTCTAGTTGTTCAGTGGATTCAGTAAGTTGTCCAGACTCAAAGCTGCTCAAAGATCTGCAATTCAATGTTTATAGTTTTATTTTCACATTTCTTACTTTATTCCAGTTGCGAAATATCTTAAACAGCAAAAGACTCAAGCCTAACTCAAAATCCTACAGAGCACTTATGATTCATCCTAAGCAAAAATCCCAATTTTCACACAGATCAATAAAAGGCAATAGTACTGCACCAAATAGATAAATTCAATATTAAAGTAAAATGAAAATCACACCTGTCCAGCTATGAAGCTTTTCATAATATCATTACACTATATAATAATCTTCTACCATAGTCAGGCAAAAAGGATTTACTTTGGAAGAGTTTAAAAACAAACAAAGGAAACCCCAAAACTTCCCAATCCCCATGCACAGAGAAATAAGTTTTGGGGCAGAATTTCATGAGGCCATGGTTTCAACTCTTCAGTTTACATGAAACCAAACTTCCAGGAATACTGGAATGTTGTGCAGATCACAGATTATACAAATTATATTGCTTAACAGCCTGAAGCAGCAAATTTAACATTTTTTTCCCCCCATTGTTCCACATTTGGAAATAATTTAAGCATTATAGACTCATACAGAACTACACAAAAAAGGCCCTAAAAGGTTAAGAGGCTTGATGGCTCTGAATACAGAAGACTCAGAGGTTCAAAATTCTTGTTATTATCCACTGAAAAAGGAATTATCTAAGTATCTGCATTAGAAAAGAAAAAAAAATAAATATTCAGCATGTGAAAACTCCCCTTTCTGCTAAATTATTTCGATCCTCATTACTACAGTCTCTCCTCAGCCTTCTCAGAAGCAGAAGAGTTAGTGCTGTGCATCGTCAGGAGCTTTTCACAGGATTTTTCTGATGATATAGTATCTACCTTCCAGTAATTATCTGGATGAAAACTAACTCCAACCAGCCAAAACTACCAGACCTCTGCATAGTACAGCAAGCACTTGTGATGTCTATCAGAAGTACAGGGGGTTTAGTTCACAAAAACATGAACATTCAGAAATGACACACTTTCACATTCACGTCAAGCATGCACTCTCCCCTAATGGATTAGCTGCACAACACACTGTTACTGCAGTAAGAAAAAGGATCGCTCCTTTCTCCAACAGTAGTCACTTTTTCAGACCTGCAAGATTTTATTTCAAAGCCTCCTTCTACGCTTTTATTTTCAAGTCAAGGAATTTCAGCCAAAAGGATTTTATGATATTTACCACAGTAGTACAGGGATGGAAAGACTCAAGTTGTCAAATGAAACAGAAAGGACCCTTAAACCTTGACGGACTATTTCTATGTCACAGACATTTTTTCACGAACCAGAAAAATATCAAGGGTTAGGAAATAAATGTGCAAACTACAAGCAGCCAAGACCACCTCCTTAACATACTTTTTACATTAGATTAATGAATTAAAATATTTTTAAAAACTGTACCACTGACAGGAATTTTATTTTTTACTATTATGTAAGTTGTGCAACACGATGCATCTTCTGCCAATAGAAGTACAATAAATTTGGTATCTTTTACTTCCAATGAAAAGATGTTTTTCTTTAATACTAACAAACCTCAGCAGTCAGAAAGCCACATTAACTATCTAGAATGATGGTACCTCTTTACTTATCTGTATGGCTAGTAAATATCATGGCCAAGTTTTCCCCTCCCAAGAACACAACTTTTTTCTTACCATGCCTCTATTCCAGTGACATCCAGTTTCTAAAATCCATAAAAATTTAATATTTCAGTTCTAAGATATTGAACTCTAAGGTACTGATGAATAAATTAATTATATCCTTACTTTATGTAGTTAAAGTCTGCTTTCAGATTGATTGAGGTATTACTATTGCTTTTCTTCAAGTCATGGACCATATTTTGCCACTCCTGAACAGCAGACCAGTCAGCAATGGAAATGTAACATTCACACGCTTTATTACCCAAGTAGTTTATAACTTCAGGTGAAGAGTCACTTGGCTTAGTCAAAACAGTTTTTCTAGTTTCTCCTGTGAAACAAGTATATATACTTAAATATATATTCATGGTTATGTATTTTTAAATAGCAAATCTATTACTCAAATGTAATTTGTGTCTTTTGTCAATAAAAACACTTTAATTTTTAAAAAAAGCAAAAAGTTACACAACATTTACAGTATTCTTCCACTTTTTTTTTTTTTAATAGAACTTTTTCAAAGGAGGTTTTGGAAAAATATAGGTGATATCTGTAAAACATCAAACAGGAAAACAGAAGAACTAAATTAGGAAGAAAGAAGATCCCTTTTCAAAGATGAAACAGAACACTACAACAAAGTCTCAGTAGTTAAAAAACGGATTAACTAGTGCATTTGATACAATTATGTCAAATTCTATGCCTTAAGTTATGATGATCTAAAATAATTTAGAATTAAATTAGTAAATTACAAAGTATTTTACCTATTATTTTTAATTTCATTCAGGTAGACCTCAGTACTGCAAACCCTCATATCTACACATAATATTGGTTTCAATGGCATTAAGCAGTTCAGTTTAACTGCAGACAGAAACAGGTTTTCAGATTTAAGTATCAGACGCTATCATTACTATGGCTATATCACTGAATGTTCTAATTTTATATACATGCAGTTAAAAAATTGTATTTCTCTTAAAAAGAAAACAATAAATACTGACCATTCAAGGAATGCTTTGGGCTGGCATTATTCACACTGTTTGAATTGGCCAACTTCAGAACAGTTTTGTCAAAGCCTGTTATGCAGCAATCTACTCCTGTCATGGAGCACAGGTGCTCCTGGTATTCCGCAGTTGCTTTTTCAAACCTTAAATGGTTTAATATTTTAGTCAGCATTTTACAGAACCAATTTTCGGTTTTCGTAAATAGATTATATTTTAAACATTTCTTTACCACAATACTCAGAAAGTTCACGTCACCTTCAGCAAAAGAAAGGGATTAACATAGCATACAAGTTTACTGTCTGAATTTCCAGGTTACGGCATAGTATAAAGGCTTTTCCATTCAGGTTTTAATGCCAATTTCAAACCAAGTACAGATTGAAGGAGATAAATTTGTTTTATATTTGACACACTTTTTACCTGAATGAGTAAAGCTGAATACTGGTTAACTACATATCATTTAATAGAGGATTGTAAAACTGGGTCTAGGGCAACAATTCACACCTGAAACCTGACATTTCTGAGAAACTTCTCACGTATTACAAAGCTGCACATTATTTTAAGGAACCTTACAAAAATGGGAAAAATATATAAATATAAAACCTAATTTTTTTGTTTTGTTTGGGGATTTTTACATGGCAGGTAAATAAAAGGTGTCCCTTTTTCATTTCATACAGAAGAAAGGATGCATTCCTTTAAGGAGATGAAAACACCAAAATGAAGGCATACCCTATCCGGAACATTGACCCACTTATTTGTATCTGCAGCCAAAGATTCTACTTCAATAGACGTAGAAGACACTTTTTCAAAGCTGAACTAAAACTGCAAAGCATTTCCCTCGGAGTCCCTCTCTTGGCAAACTGTGGCAGGCAATCAGATCACACCATTGGTCAGCAACTTCATTAGAAAATATTTAAATTAATAGTAATTTGCAATGGAAAATTAAATACAATATGAAAATAGTATCGCTGTGTACAAAACACTAAGGAAAAACACCTTAGGAACACCATTTATATTCAAATCTTGGTAATTTAGTTAAAACTAAAAGTTAAAATATCTAAAAATGCTGGATGCATTAGGTATCTCAGAAAGACACAATGACTTTAACTGACATGGAAATTAGATCAGTAGCCTTGATTCACACCACAGTTTAAAGGATTCAGAACTATGCATAAGAAGGAAAAAATGTCCAAGTTTGTAACATACAGTTATCTGAGAAAACTTACCGCCCTTCTGCTTGTTGAGCTACAGAATTGATCCAGGCAAGACTCTTCCCAACTACAGCAGAAGACCAGACAGCAATACCCTGAATAGCTTCAGGACAGTGAAGCTCACATAATGCTTCTACCAGCATCATAATTGTCACTTCCAATTCATTTCCCTAAAACCAAATCAAAAGCTTTATTTAACAATTCTCATATAAAATAAGAGCTATATACATGGTTAAATATGTGGAAATGGTAAAGCAGTATTTCATTATATGTATCTACAAGTGAATACATGCTCTGCATATATTTATTCATTACACTGCTTTTGGAAAAGCAGGGGTGCTGAGGGAAGAGTATATGCTGTGAATCCACAGCCTGAATGTCAGTAGTGAGCAATCACTATGGGATAGTCTGTACCTATGTAAGTATGAGAATTCATAAAGAAGCAGGAAGTAATAAATATCTATCAGACCTCCTTTGTTAAAATATTTATGCAAATCAAGTCATGTACTGAAGAAACTATTCAACTTTTTTAAGAAGGCTTAACCATTTTAACCAGTCATCCCACCCCTGCACTATCTGCTAGTTACTAGAGGAAGGATACCCTCACGATACATCCCCCTCCTGCTCAAACCCACAGGTAAGCAAAGACACTATACTAGCACAAGCTCAGGAAGGCCTCACACTGATACAGCAGAACTTTCATGAGGTTTAAGCAGAACCTGCCACTTAAAAAGAAATTGCTCAATTCAAACTGCGAACAAACTACAGCATTCATTTATGTATAGTATTTGACCACATGTATACAGCACATCCTAATCTCCAAACTACAGTATCACTTAACCACAAAAGTTCGTCAATACAGAATTATGAGTTTAAAATGTGGCTTTAAATAACAAAATCTTTTACGGACCAGTTGGTTTAATAACTACTGATTGCCTTAGCTTAGTTTTTTTAGAATATCGTGGGAATATTTTTGCAATAGTCTACAGAGTCTGAAAAGAGAATACCTGAGAGATACTATTATTAGTTTTCATCTCTGTGAGTAAATCAAAACCATGCCTGACTGTCACAGCAGGCTGGCCAGCCAGCAATCCAACTCTCATGATGGAAAGTCTAATCCGCGTTAGCCAATCTTGGCATGTCTGGCGATTAGTATAAAAGAATGTCCTGATGACCTTTAAAGACAGAAAAGGTAAGTTTTACAATACCATTCTTCTGTATGAATCAAAATAATTACATTAAGTACTTAATTAAACAATCAAAGTCAGGACAGATTTCTTTTCTCCATTTGAGTTTTCAATTGAGAGATGAAGAAACAGGTAAAATTCTGAATCTTTAATTTTATTAGTGCAGACGGTCTGAAATCATGCATAGCATGCAACTGGCCAAGCATACTAGCAAGCTAAAAATCCTGAACTGAACTGACTATAAATTACACATTACTGTAATGTCAAAGTCTGGCAATTAAACAGCTTATTTCAACAGTAAAGAATGTTTTGTAGTTAGAACTACACAAAAGGGTACATTGTTTATAGATAATCATTATATTCTTCAAAAGCAATTTAAAGCCTCACGTAATTGTGTTACTTTATAACAGGACTGCCGACAATCTACAAATAAGTGACTGCTACAAATCAAAGGTACTACAGACTTGCTTGATTTGTACCACTACACAAGCTGGTACTCCAGAAATAAATCCTGTTTTCACATGTTCTCTATGAATAAGCAAAGTCAAAGCCAGACAAATTAAGAGCCTCAAACTTTAAGTTCTTCTGAAGTTCCACAGTTAAGACCTGAACAACCCCAAACCCACTGTTCATTCAATAGATTGTTTCAAGTAACATCAGCACTCTAAGACAGACAAACCTTGGGTGGAGAGGTAAGGGCATTGGCACATCCTTCGTAAGCATTGTACATCAATTTTTCCAAGTTCTCCAGATACTGTAGAAGGAGAACAAGCCTAAGCTGGTTGCTACTGTGTCCTTCATCATTGTCCGCAGTAGTCCACTGGCTAACATCTTGGTCAGGGTTTAATGTATGGGCTGCAAGACTCCTAATAATACCTACACGTTTTTCCAAAACATTGGGAAAAAAAAATTACCAGACAGCATTTTATTTAAATGTGTCAAGGTATAGCAATGCTAAAGTAAAATCCCTCAAAAGTTAATAGCAATTATGCAATCAGTCTTCTGCCACTGCATTTCTTGATGCGTCAAACATGCTAAGATCTATAACCACTGAAAAATAAAGCCATTGCGCTTCTTGCCCTTGGACATGAAGTGCTTAGCTGCACAACCTTACCAAAGAAACCCCATAAAAATAGACTATATTTTTTACATTACCTTCAATTGTTTGAAATGTATCTTGGGCTCTACCCAGAGGAGTTCGTAACTTCGAAAGAACAGTAAACTGAGCTGCTTCCCATACAGCCCATTGCCAAAGAACAGCATCAGTCTTCAAGAGATTACGTGGGATGGTCGGTTGATCTCTCTTATCTAGTCTTTGACAGCTATAGAATAATCTTTCTAACCAATTATCCTTCCTGAAAGAAAACATCAGTACATTAACACAAATTCAGGTGGTAACAAGTTTATACTGCACACACTTCAGCGCCCTATTGCTTTCAGACAAATCTCTCATAGGATTATTTCCAAGCAACAATGTACATAGACAAATATGCAAAAAGGTGTGTATTTGAAAATATTTATAAATACCCAAAGATAAGTGTAAAAAAAATGATTGAAGGTAAAGCAATGTAATTTGTAAAGATAATTACAAATTTTAAGCCAGATGTAGCTTGGAATTCTTTACTATAAATTCAACATCCATGGATTTCAGTTCTAAAAGAAGTTCTTACCCAGTTCGGTGAGAGTTTCCATACAAAATAAAACTAATGACATCAGAGAAATCCTGTGGGTGGAATGTATTACTTGGAGCTTTGCTCATATGACTTCTTATAGCCAAAGAAATTTCTTGTATTTCTGTGTGGGTACGGTTACTGCAGGAAGAAGGGGGGAAAAAACAACCCATGCTATAATATATTTGAAAAAAAAAAAAAATCAAAAAAAGTTGCACAAAAAAGTTAAACACATACACAGACATATATGCAATGACTGGAAATAGATATACTCTCTGGTACTATGACAAAGTGCTTTAAGATTTCAGGTCCTTGAGACAAATTGCAGGACATAATGTTGCTGAAGCTTGGATAACATGGACATTACAAGTATTCATATTTGCTGCAAAAAGTGCTGCATAGTTTATCAAATTTATTAATTACTTTGTGTACTACTTACTGTTCTTAAATCTGTAACAAAGTAGAAGAGATAGCAAGACACTTCATGCTCTTTCATTTTAAATTAAGACAGTATGACAACATTCAACTGGCATTATTTTTCAGATAAATGTCACTGGAGAAAGAAACTAAACCATTCTCTGTATTGAAGTTAATCTGAACAATTTACCTCAACACGACATCTAAAGGAATTGACTTCAGAAGTTTTCCAAAAGTCTGTCTTACACGAGCACCGCTATGTACTAGTTGAACACGACACACATCAACACACCTGCATCACCAAAAAGGAAAAAAGGTGGTAACATTTCCATTAACAGCACAATTCAAATAATATACAGAATTCTGTGCGAGTACCTTTGTAAAAGGTCATCTGGGAGGGAAGAAGACAGGGCATGGAGGCTACTACATGCTTGAAGACAAATGTTCACATCTTCCAGAAGGGCTGAATTAAGGAGTTGAAAGGAAAAAAGAAGTTACTCTTGCTAGAATTAGGTAACTTATGCATTACTCTGGTTGTGGTAGAACATCTAAAGACATTTTTACAGCACAGCTGGTAGAAGGAAACACAGGCTTTAAGCAATACTTTTCTTTTGATTTCATTGACTGGTTTTACTATAACAAATGCTTAGTAAAAGTTGCTTGTGCTACAAGTTACTTATGGGCCTTTTCTGACAGCTGACAGATTAATCCTTCTATAGTCTCCATACATTGGCATTATACACAATATATTTCAATAAGAAAAAACTAAGGTAAAGTTAGTAACTCCTGGCCTTGGGAAGTTACTGCTCTTACTAGTATTATGTTACTAAAAGCATTTGTTTGCATAAGTAATAGGTAGGGATCCATTTGAGGAAAAATATAGAAGGAAAGTGTACGTTTTTGCACAATATGAACTGGAAGCACCCCTAAGAGTAAATGAAACAACAAGTACAGTTACAGCTATCAGTGGTATATGACAAGGTCCCTTGTGTACTTAATTAAGCCACGTAAAAGACAGTTAATAAGTAAAAATACACAGTATCTTACTGTTTGCTAAAAGTCCTTTACAAAACTTGTGAAAAGATGGGAGTGAAAATAACGGTGCATATGTTTCTGATTTTTTCATCAGAACAGCCACTTCCAAAGCCCATGTCATAAGTAGTTTCCTTCAAAAAACAAAAGGATTAGTCACTAATACAGTTACAGAAAGATATCTTTCAATATAACTTGAACTACTTCATTACAGACGAGTATACCATAACTCATATTTTTTAAACAAAAGTTTTCATAACATTAAAAATGTCCCTAGCTTTCACAGCGTTTTGGTAATACAGGATTGTAACTATTGTAAAAGGGTACTTTCAGTTAGCAAAAACTTTTTTCAGTAAAATTTGATAGCTCTGTTTTTACTGTATAGCTCTTATGAAGGTTTCAATTTTTCTAGTTTTCATGCATAAAAATAAGCAGCTATCTTTTCCACAGGTATTTCATTATTAATGTTTCAAAAAAACCCCAAATACTGGACCGATTAAATTTACCCCAAGTTTTACAGACAAAAATTATCCTGGTTTCTGAATTAGGGTATTCTACTGGGAACAGAAAAAGTCTCCTGATATGTAGAAAATGTTAGTTACCTGGTATCCTGAGTAAGGTTATCCTTCTTAAGCAGTAGCCCCAAAAGGTTTAGTATGATTGAAAAATGTTTTTTTGTTGCTGTGGTTACAGTACTTATAACTGCTCCATCAAACAGAGAGGGAGAAGAAGAACTGAGGCTACTGGATATGAAGTGGTCATGCCTGAAAAGGAAAGGAAAAGCAAAATATAAAACCACCCCAAGATTAGGGATACTTCCTTAAATATACAGGAGGGGGCAAAAACAGCAACAACAACACAACCCCCCAAACAAACAAACAAACAAAACCCAACCAAAAAACCCCAGCAGCAAAAGTTAATGTACACCCACTCAGTAACTGCATTATGTCAAAACCCAAGTATTTTGATCCCTGGCCTAAAAGAACAAAGCTACAATTTTACATCAGTCCATGCAGTCCAGTAACCTGGTTTCAACTGTGGCTAGTATCAAATGCTTAGTGAAAAAAAATCAAGAAATGTACAGAGTAACAGTTAAACTAGTACATTCCCTTACTTTGACATTTGTAGCAATAAGGTCCAAAATGTGGTTAAATCTGTTGTTTACATTTCATTACCTCTCCTAGATCTCACAGTAAGCAAAATAGTAAATAATATTTCCTTATTTACTTTCAGTAGAGTTCTCCCTCAGTTATCTCTATTCAAACACAGGACTTCTAATCTGTCTTTGAATAAAATGCCAAGTTTTAAGCCAGGATATGGTTTCTTGGCTGAGATACAGACTTCCTGCAATTAATGAAAGTAAAAACTGATTAGGGAAGTTTGGGCAAAAGCGTAATTGTGATAGCCTATTTAAATTCATCCCTCCAACAATATATTCTACTCAGATCAGTTCATCCTAGTGCTCTTAAAATACTGATTAATTACTAATCTTCATACCTGGAACAGTGTGAATATAATGTATAGAGTACTGCATACTGGACAGCAGGAAAATGAACTGCTATGTCACCATGAACAATCATCAGATTTTTACTCAGTAGTGCAAACACAGTCGGCGAAAGGGCCCACATCTATAAAACAATCACAACATAAGCAAAGAAACATAACGTATACAAATCTATTTTTAAGGGTAGTTTCCATACCATTAATTATCGTGTTTTGCTTCTTCCCAAGGGAAACAACTCTATCAAATAATTTTCTGACCTTAATTGCAACTATTTTCTTTTCCCTTTTTAAACAACCTGTTAAAAGCAGTTTATGTTTTTATTTGGAAAGATCTGGAACAAGTGTCTTCACATGGCTGATGTGAAAAGAGGACACACTAAAGCTGCTGGTATCTGTCTTACTTTTCAAAAAGAATTACTATGACAATCTTAGAATCAATCCATGAACAACCCTGATAAGATGCTCTTCCCTAGAAACTGCTTTTGGTTATGCACCAGCCAGGGATGCAGTCCACCCATTCTGTTTCCCCTAAGTTTTAAATACTGGAAGTTCTTCTACAACATAAGTTAGGAAAAAAATATTGATCATTTTAATTATACATATGTGCACTACTGGTCAAATGCATTATGGCATATTTTAAGTAAAAAAGTGTTTTTAAACTTATTGCACAAACTTCTACCTATAGAGTTTTTACTCACCCCGATTAATGAGTTTTTAGCATTTCCAATAGTACTTAGAGCACTGAGGTCAAATATAACAACAAATTTTGCATTATCCACATTGAATATATGCTTCTTGAAAGAGTCATGCTGGATTTCAGAACAGGCCTCAGGAAGATGTAAACTATGCAGAAGACTATTTAGAGCACAGGTCATTTCTCCTAGAATCAACCTGTAAGCAGTCTCCAAAACAGGAATGTTCTTCAGGCTCAGTACGGCTTGGTATACAGCGTGGGCTGCTGCAACAACCTTGAGAATATAAATACAGTAATGATTGATTAGCATGAAATCATAAAATATATTAATCACCAATGCAGAATTTAAAATTATGCTTCTTATCTATGAATAGCCTAGTCCAATACACATACCTATCTTCAGTTTTCTGTGATTAAGTACTATTTACAGAATCTATTAATTAAGTTCTGGATCATCCACATAACACACTGAGCATGAAAGCCACATCAACTAAGGACTTCTCTATCTGGTATGGTGACCAACTTACAAATTCCTTATCAAATCTAAATGCCAAACCCAAGAACTAGTTACATCTACCTTTTCAGAAGTTTCACAGATATATAGTTAGATAAATATATATATATACACACTTAAGATGAACAAAGTTTTACAGCTTAATGAATATATTCTAGGAGATGCATGAAGGCTATAGTAGTATACCTGTAGAAGTCACTCTTACCTCTTTCTCCTTATGATAACGAAGAACAAGTAGTTTAGACTCTGGTATAAATAATTTCTCTACAAACGACGATGGTAGTTTTGTATTTATTTGTTCAACAATCTGGGGATAAGAACCAAAATGATAAATGTATTTAACTACCTGAATTTATTTTTAGTAGAATAGATTATTAAAGATTAATTAAAATACTGTTCTTCTAGCTTGTATACACTATATCTAGAAAAAATATCTTGCCAGCAATGCAAGTATTTTGTATTTGCTTTCCCAAATTCCCACTCAGAGAATCAGTTATCTTCAGGTTTTAACAGCACAGGTGAGAAAGTTGTATGATTAATTTAGATCGATGTGGGTTTAAGAGTTTGTGGCTTACGCATTAAGAGCTATGTTTTGAAGAAGTCTTATTTCCCAGGTTATAGCGTAAGTAGATAGATAGAACATATTAAGCACTAAGATTCTGAAATTCATCAGGTGGTATTATCAATTGCAGAGGCCAGAGAACAGCTCTGTCCAACAGTCAAGCCAGACAGGCAGGAAAAAAAAAAACCCACAACAAAAAACCAACAAAACATGAACACTCAGGCTGAAACAAAACACCAATTTATCAATAGGCCAAATGTATAAACAAGCTATCAGCATAAGCTTTACAGAAAAGAATACAAGCATTTAGAAGAAGAATTTCTTGCTGGTGATCAGGAAAAGTTTTAAATATTTATCTAATACACACATACAAAAAAAGCAAGGTTGCTTAAAAATACTATTTTCCAATGCGAAAACTTCAATAATAAAAATATGTACAAACCAGTGTCAACAGATTCAGGACTGAAATGATATAATCAGTGCCACAAGTCTGACAATTTTCCATTTGATCTAATCCATACGTGATGACCATGTCACAGTGTATGGTCATACTTGGATCTAGGCTGCCAAGTAAAACACCAACACACTCATTGGCAGCTGTAAGTACAGCTTCAGAAAAGAACACTTGATTTGCTGCAGTCACACATCTCATTACTCTGTACAGAACCTGGAAAATTAAAAACACACCTAAATTACACTCCATTAAAAAGAGACAAGGACTGCATGCTATTTAATTACATTCACATCCTTTCAATAGCCTGTCCCATCCACTACTCTGCACCTTGGTAAATTCTATCAATAAAATATTCTGAATAATGCATGCCATGGCATTACACTTCAGAAGAAAAAACAAACCTTCAATTGCCGGCTTTCCTACTCAGTTAAAGACCTGCAGAGACCTAGAAAACTTAAATTCATTATTCAGAAATCTATTCAGTTCCAACTGATGTCAACAGAACTCCTCCTGTAATAGGCAGACTAGCTTTCTTTTCTTGAGATTTTGTCAAAAGAATCTTCTGCAGATTAAGACACAAGTTACATAACTGTCTTGGCTTTAATTGGGAAATCCATACACTTATTTATCCGAGAAGTTTTGTCCCTCACAGAATTCTGCAAGGGCAAAAATTCCAGTTGTGCAGCACATGCAGCAACAATAAGATTTTGACTACAAGTATTTTTATCTTATCTTTTCTTTTTCTTTTAAAACATTCACACCCCCTACAGTTCCTGTTACAGAAGTATAGCAGCTACTTAGCATATTATATAATATTTATTCTGAATTTACACCATCCTGTACAATACTTTAGAACAAGAGGACTGCTATCAGTTTTGATACAATTACAGCATGGATAAGAAAACCTACATTTTATAAAATTGAACTCAATTTGAATTCAGTTTTTACAGCATCATAGCAATCTGAATAAATGGTGACATTATTGTTACAAAGAAAGATAATACAAGCATAAACCCAGCTGCATGAAGTTAAAATGCCTAAAAAAGTTAGTTTCTGCTATATATGATTCCCATGTGCCACTATCTCAATCTATACCTTAATATTTAATAAAATTATTTCATCATATTTCTTCAAGAAAATACATTTGCTCAAAACCTAAAGAAACCCAACAGTGAATAACATCTTTACATGGTGATAAATCATGCCAGCAACAAACAAAAACTCAAATTCTTACATCAGTTACATATGCTTCCGTAATTGGTGGTCCTCTAATCGGGCTGAAGCGTTCCCCAATACTCCTCACCACAGTACTGAAAACCCGAAGAAGTGCAGCCAGTTTAGGTAGTGATACTGAAGGAGGAGGAATATCTTCATCTACTGATTCCCCAGAAGCTACGTGGCTGAGGTCCTACAGCATGGAAATTTATATATCAGTACACATCATTAACAGTTATAATACATGCACAAAAGATCAAAAGATTGAAAATACTTCACCTATTTTACAGACATATTATAGATACTATGCAATTATAGCTATATTTATCCAGTGTCTCTAACTTCACATACATATGAAGATGGGATATAGGCACACAATGACGATGAGCAAGTCACAGAGCAGTAATGAGATGCTGCTCCTTAGTTTAGCCGCTGAAACAGAGTACTTGGACTATATCTTGTAAATTAAAGCAGAGGCTTGTGATGTTCCTGGCCCCTTGGACGTGATCATCCATATTGCTGCACTGTTACAACAGTTGTCTGCACACTTCTACTGCTCTCCCAAACAATTCCCATCCACAAATTGGAGTCAGGATGTTCAAGTGGCCGTTCCCATCACACTGTTTACATGCAGCTACCTTGATCTGGAGACCATGAGCTTACTAGCAGGCTACTTCATGCCAGCTGGCATCAGTGCCTGGGAACATTCCCAGAAGTGCTGATCTCATTAGTATAGATATAGCCTTGGTCTAACCCACTGTGAGATAAAAAACACGCTAGCTGGAACCACCTCCTCCATGATTTAAGTTAACACATGTTATCTTAAAACTCTTCCATGACTAAGAATACGCACATTGTCCAGCTCAGCAGACAAGCTGATAAGCAGCAACTTACTGCACTGACTAATCACTTTCAGCTGTGTGCCCGCAGCCACAGCAGTGCAGGTTTCTGTGGGCCTGACACTGCCAAAGAGGTCTGTGAATCCTAACTCTTAAAAGCTGCACCATCAAAAGCTTTGGTGTACATATAAGTACACTATTTCAAATCAAATTATTTATTCTGCTTTGAGTGAAACTGATAATGCTGGAAGAACAATTTCATCTACAGGATCTGCATGTTAACATACATAATATAGCATAATTTAGTTATAAGCATATATACGTACAAGCACATACACCTCAAGAAAAAGACAACACCCCTCTCCAAAAACCAAAACTCTTCCTTTAATGACAGCATTAGATAAACTCTGTGTCCTGTTAACTAAGCAAAGATTACAAAGTCAAAACAAAACATGTTAAGTGAAAATACTTTTGTTTTCTGTCAGTTCCTGCTGCATTATTTCCTGCACAATATAATCCGTTACTTTATTTTAAAAAAGAGATTTACCATTAATCCCTCTCCCCCATAGTCACTACTTCTGAAAAAATCTGAAGTTGGACAATTAGAGAAAATACCAAGGAAAGACCATGAAATGTCTTCACTGCAGATTTCTAAAAATGAAAGCATTCCTGTTTGATTGTTTTTGTTTTTATTACAACATAATATTCTCAAACAACAATGGCTGAAAGCCGGGTTGTGATACTATTTAAGTAGTTCATGAGGATTCATGTAGAATTGTCATTGTATATGACATCAATATACTCCATAACTTGATCCTCTTTCCCCAGGAAAACCATACAATTTTATTTTCTACAAATGTAATGCATCCGTAAGAATCACAGCTGTGTGTTTATTAAGAAATCCACAACAGTTCACTCTGGTATATACCATAAAGTCTTGTTTACCTCAGCATAAGCTTCCATATCTTCTAAAAACTGACCCAAGAGTGTGGTAGAAAAAGTAAGATCAGCCACCCAAAAAGGCTCCAAGCTCTGCAGCCATCCTGTATAAATAAAACAGGGCAATTAAAACAGGGAAACAAGGTAACGTACAAAAAATAAATTTTAGTTGCATATTGCTGAGGTAAAAGTTGATAAGGTAAGAGAAGGTCATCTGCATGAAAATTTTAACATAAGCTGTTTTTAAAATAAACTGTATTTTTCTCCTCTGTCCCTTTGACAAATTCATTTTAAGGTTCAGTCCTGCCCCACAGCAGTTAAACATTAAGGACAAAATTTAGGACTATGATACAAAAAACATAACAGACTTGCTGTGAATACCTCCAAGACAACTGCTATAGCCATAGGAAGAAGTTTCCCACTTTCTTAAATGTGATTACAGTATCTTTACCACAAAGATGTTCTAGAAATACATGGGAGAAAATATATTCTTTCACAGAGAATATATTAAGATCTATATACTTACTAAAAATTGTTAAAGTTACACAAAACAATTGATGTGCAAATATAGCCCAAATAAAGCATCCCACTTTTCCAGATATAGCATAAAATGGCAAATAGAAATTTAGTAAAAAATTAGGAACAAAGTTTCTTGTTAAGTAGTCAGAAAGTCATTTTGGTTTTATATCAACTTCCATGTCAGTAGGACCAGACCTGTGTAAGTAAGCCCACATCATCTGCAAGCCAGAGTGGACTTACATTAGTGACTCTTTGGCCAAACTTACCAGACACTTGTTGCGTCAGTGAAGGTTTCTGAGTGTGATCTATATGCCACCCAACCAGTATGTCCACTGTGTCCTGGAAAGCAATTTTGAAAAGGGGGTTTATTACCCAATTTGCTGCACCAACATTTCTATGCGAGAAAGCAAATAGAGAGGACAAAGTAAGCTTACCCTAAAATTGGTGCTGAAAATGTGTGGGTAGCATCGGGACACCAAAAGGATGCACTTGACACATTTGCACAGTAACTCTGGTGTATCCACATTTTCTAGAATGGACTGCAGGCTGGTCATTACAAGCTAAAAAGTAAAGCAAAGCCACTAGGCATTTCACATCATTAAAACAACACGTGAAAAAGTTATGATATTAGACATACAGAGATTTACTCAGTGTTGAACACTTTTCAGCAAATTACTTTGATTCAAACAACAGAAACATCCCAATAATCTTTCTGCAGGAAGGAGAAAAATGTAAAAAGCATCACATATACTGCATGAAAATAATCATTTCAAGTGGGCATTTCCTTGAAATACAGTAGACCCAGGTTCAAGTCTTGGGGATGCTGTTTTCTTTAATCCTTTAGCTGCAGAACAGCTGATTGGTTTAAGTTCCTGTTTCTCCTGCTGAAGCTTTCTGGCTCCATAAAGTACATATTAAATTGGAGCACAGACATGGACATAGTTGTTCTACACCCAAAATAACAGACCCTAAAACTTGAACCAGGGGACCAGATCTGTCTGCACACATCCCACACCCTCTCAAATACAACTACAATCCAAGTTAGAAACTCTAAATAGGAGGTAGCACAAAGCAATCAACAGGTTGGGTTTTGTGAACCATTCCACTTGAGTTGTCTTTTTGGTCTCAACAAGATTTTTCCTCTTGGATCTGCACTATATACTAAAAAGTCGCATCAAGATATATATCACCCTACAAAGACCTGACTTTCGTTTCTAACATAATCAGAATCAAAGAATCCCACTCAGTCAGAAAGTTCCCTTCCAGTTGTAATTATATTTACTTATTATGTCAACATAGCAGTACACATTGTTCATTCAAGTTTAAAAAGCTGATTCAAGCATTACACTAGAAAAATCATTAATAATCCTGTTTTAACTTGTAGTCTTACCTGCATTAAAGATGAAAAGGCTTTCTTTTCTCCTACAGTCTCTAGTGCTTTGTAGGTTGCACACAAATAAAGAAGTTTAACTTCATCTTTTGTGGATGAGCTGAATTTGCTAAAAATCCATTTAAAGATCTTCTCAGCCTCGTAGCTCAGAGAAGCACAAAGAAGGCCAAGACAGCATGCTCCTTCCTGTCTCAGTTCTTGAAGCAATTTGCTACTGTATTTTTGGGGAGGAAAAAAAAAGAAATGTGGAATCTCCAGACATGAGAGCAGAACAAAAGAAACCATGAACAAATTAAAACATTTTCTAAAGCAGAAAAATATAAGCATGAACGAAGCTGCTTCTCCCCTACTTTACGGCAGCAGTGATGATGCTAAAATAAAAATTAATAATCTGAAAAATTCTACGAAATATTATTTCTATGGAATAAATCAACTTGAACAAAAATATGCAATAAATAGGCTATTCTACTTGCAACATGCTATCCAAGGAAAAATATTCTTAACATACAGCTGATTTTGGGTAATAACACTGAATTAAACACCAAAAAGCCCCACACACCTGAGCTCCCTCTACATATGCTCTTAGTTGGATATAAATGAATTAGATCAGGTTATAAAAAACTCAAGTACAATTTGCAAGCTAGACAACCACAGCAGTACACTCTGTACACTACTACACCCAGGTGATTAAACATAGCTGAGACAGACTTCATATTATCCACAACATAAAAGTCACACTTGTGCATTCAAATTCTCTCCATGCGAAGTGTACTCCAGACAGCCCAACAGTATTGTTCGTTTGTCAGACTGTTTTAACTCTCCCTCAGTTCTGTCCTGTTACTACAATGTCACACACATGCAAAATTAGTGAATGAGTTTTTCAACCTTTCCCCCCTCCATTCCATTTCTATATTGAAATCCAAACCTAATGCTGTCGTTATTTTTGCTCTTTAAACTGCTTAGTTTTTCTAGCTTACCTTTCATTGAGTACATCATGAATGGCAGTCAGGATATTATCCAGTTGTTTAACTAGTACCTATAATATAAGATACATAAAAGGCACAAGCATAGTAATGGCACGATAACTTCTGCAAACTAGGTCCTGTTTACATCCACATTAAAAACACCGTTGCCAGTTCTGTTTGCTAACAGAATGCTATTATGCTTTCCATGGCCACTGCAGACTAGCATAAACTATATTAAGCAATACTGCAATATTATCCTACAAGTTATATTTCATATTTATTTACAGTAGCCACAAAAATACACTGGCAGGCTGCTATCAAGGTTTGTTCTAAGTTTAGTTCTTGCTGATAAGATTACATCACAAATGTAAGACTCACCATACAGCTCATCAGTAGCGTCTACTGAAGACCTAGTCTCCTATACTAATAACCAATTGTATCAGCAGAATATTTAATACAATCTGAAGTATTAAAATTTCTCCTTAGGCGATCCTGACTTTCAAAGAAATGGAGTACTACTTTGGGGGACGAAACATTACTGATGAACCAGTGCTTCTCAGTAAACACAACCAGAAATACTTCTTTTCCTAACATGCACTAAAAAAATCCAACTACATTAATGAGTTGAGTTGCAAAATAATACATGAGCTGCAACTGTATAAGAAGTTTTCTTGATGAGTTAATTGTTCTCTTTTCTTCAGAAAGATATAAATCTTTAACACAGTGGATGCTATCTATTTTTGTTAAGTTATGAGCAACATTGCTCTTTTGGGGGTGGAGGGGAGAGAAACAGGTCTACATGATTGACTCCTCTGAACTGAAAAGGACATTGTAAAAACATGCCTGGTATCTGCAAAAGACCCTATAAAAGAGACAGGAGAAGGCATCTATAGAATTTAGAAGCTGGAACATGAAGCCATTACATGGCAATTGCCACTGCCTAGTGACTTTTACTACTTTAGTTTGTTGAACACACATTTCAACCTTGAGAATGGGAAGAACTCTGTTAAACTACACTTAATAGGGTCAAGAACTGCAGGAGCTACTGCTACATTAAACACTGTCCATTATAAAGTTTTAGGCTTGACACCATGGGTATCACTCAACATCTGATCTTGTTCTCATTAGCAAGCTAGGAGAAGTTTAAAGAAAAGTTTCTCAGTGACAAACTTAACATTCTGACCACCAACAAGTACCAAGTTTGTCACCAAGTTAGATAACAGAATGGCAATTCCAATATGTTCTGAGATACCAATAAACCTAAATAAAATGCAGTTACAAAAAAACTGGGGGAAAAAATGCATTGAGAATAATGGATGTAGGTTAAAAAAACCCACCACGGAATAATTGTGGAAAGCATTTTCTCCCCAAACCCTTGTATTAACAAGGATTTTGTTTCAGAGGAAAGCTGAAGTATGAGCTAGGCTTGTATATGGTCTGCTTATACCTATGTGCACAGAATAAAAAAAGTCTCAGTGTTGAAGTGTCACACCTTTTGGAAAAGAGCACAATTACCACTGGTAAATTAATATATAATGGGAGAATGAACCAACTCGTTACAGATATGAATAGACACATAACACCCAACCTCTAAGTTCTCCAAAACAGTGGGGGAGATATGTCAGACAAAATACTCTTAATACCTCACTTCAAAATAAGTAATATTAAAAACGTATACTCACAGTGGGATACTCCCCCCCCCCCAATCCTTAAGAAACACTTGAGGATATTAGAGAGTTCAACAACCCATTAAAAAAACCCAAAGATGCAATGAAAACAAAGACTTATTTTGTTCTCTTCCCATAAAAGGAAATCCACGTACAAAGGTGTTTAGCTAGAAAGTGAGTAACTCTAAGGTGAGCTATTCACAAGACTGTATAAGTATCTGCATAGTTTTAATTTAAAATACAGAAACAGCTCTTGAACAAGACAACAACACGTTTTACTTCTTTTTTCCTCTATTTCCTTGTTGAAGGATGCAGAGAATATTGCTAAGACCAGTCAAAAAAACCCACATGTATTGTCATATTTATTGCTATAGCTCATGCACTCAGTAGTTTACTTTAAGGCAGTATGTCATAAGTCATCAAGCAATAAAAAATTTCCTGAATGACAGAAAAAAGGACAGGCAATCCAGGAACACACTTTCCTTTGTTGTGGAAAGAAATTCCTTGTATATAAGATATTCCTCACAGACAGACCCCAATACCCAGATCTTTAAAGACAGTTTTATAAAATGAGAAACTCCAGGGCTATGGAAAAGTAAAACTTACTAACCAGTTTGTTTTCTGGTTGCTGAATGAATTCTTTCAATTGCTTTACAGTAGCCAGTCTTCGGTCTCTGTCGTCTTCCCGAGTAATCCTCCGAAGAAGATTTGACAGTCGAGACTCGTCAGAATAAGACAACGATCGCTCTGAAAAACAAAAGGCAATTATTTCTTTTCTCTATAACATTTGATTAATAATATCTTTATTGCCCAAAATGTGTATTTATAGACTCAATAAGCCATAATAGCAATTTGAGAAGTAAAAAACAAATATCTCTATTTGTTTTAAAGCTAGTATGAGGAAAATTAAATGTAAAATCTAATTTAGCTACCAAAATATTTCATTTCTTCCAGTCGACAGCCCAGTACCTAGGTAGAACTCATTCAGAACCAAGCAGAACTGTTTACTTCTACACAAAAACCTAGCTTTAGTTCCCTTCTATGTAAATGGAAGTTTAAAAAAAAAAAAAAAAAAGGAGTGTGTTTATATATTCAGACTTCTGAATATATTCAAAAATAATTCAACAAACAATATTTAAAGAAAACCTGGTGGAAAAAACAAGCTGCTTCTTGAAGCAAAGAATCAGATTTAAGCCCAAGCAACTACCAACAAACAAGATTTTCTCTATCATTTTGGCACCAGAAAGATTATGAGTAGTCCTCTGATAGCTAGCAGGGTTCTGTTTTGAAAAGAAAATTAGATCTACTCTTCCTCTACTAAGGAACAAATGTATGCAGCATAGAGAGGTGCAGGGGCTACTGATTTAAGTGGATCATAATACAGAAGAATTAGCATTTTCCTAAGAACACATTTCATATCGCACTATTGATACCAGTGAAGGTCACAACTCAGTTTACCTGATTTAGGTACCAATTACAATGAATTCATATTAATAATTTATTTCCCTCATTTGCAAAAAAGAAACAAAGTTTCTTTTGAAAAGTTTAACGCTAGATGTTTCATGGTGATTAAAATTAGAGGATTCATGGAACATTAAGAGGCTTCCTTAGTCACCATGACTCTTATGAGAACACCCAAGACAACTACAGACAGCATTTTTCTCTGGTATGTTACACATCAGTCATCTGATGGGAGCAGCCATAAAGGCAACCTGATTATAATGGAAAAATACTGACAGAAGATTACGTCTGCCAGCCTGGGAACTGCTGGCCTGAGAACCTGGCCTGGGAACCTGGAGCATCCTTGAAGGGCAGCTGGGTACCTAAGAACCTGAAACATCCCGAGATACCCTTGATAAGCACAACAACAAACTTGTGTCCGGCAAGGTGAAAAACAAGACTGAAATGGCGCAAAACACCCTGGGAAAGAAGGAACTGGCAACAGCTATTGGCTGTTCCAGCTGGAAAAATAGACCAGGAAAGCAAACATTGGTCTGAGAAAATAGAAAGCAACATCATCTATTGGCTGTTCCAGATGAAAAACAGTCGTAAAAGCTACTGTGGCTCCAGGTGGTTGCATCCTATGCCCCCTTATGTCTCTAACAATATAAAAACAACCTGCTTTCTACCCAAAATGGAGCTTCTCTCCAAGAGCTCCCCCTGCAAAGACTTCACTATGCAAGATCTCCTGGACAGACTGGACCCTCGCTGGGGACACCTGACTGACTCCAGACTCTGATGCAGATCATCTTTGAAGTGAGACTTTGTCATCAACTGGCCCCACTCCTGGGAGAAGTTTAGCGAGTGCTGTACTGGTAACACTTTGAATAGTATATATATATAGAGTGCATTTAAGTAATTAATAATTAAGTATATACTTGCTTTACTAGTAGTAATTTGTAGTAACTTGTAATAAAGAAATTTAAGAAACAAAAACCTTTGTGTCCTTGCGTATTACAGAATCCTATGAACCCACTCATAGGCCACGGCATCATCTACAGGAGAGCACGTCTTCTGTATTACAGTCATGAAGAATATTCTCAACCTTATTTTCATGTCTTTATTTTAATTTTTAAAAGAGAGTATGAATAAAATAGGCTTTGGTAATCTGTTTCTTGCCAGGCATCGGTTTAAGCAATTAAGCCTGAAGACACCTGAAATTCTGAAGGATGAGGCAGGTTTAGCAAACATTAAAATTGTAATACGAGTCTGAAGGATCAAATCTACGTTTTGTTCCTAGCTAGCACAACCACACAAGACATGTTGAGATGTTATCTGACAGGCATGAAGAGCACTCCTTTTAAGATGTTACTGATTTTACAGAAAACTAAGGCACACGTATCCATTTAGGAAGAATTAAGATTCTTTTCCCTTCCTTTATCTGGAAACCACAGACTTCAGTAGTGGACAAAAAGCCATGCTTCTGGTGAGAAATGTACAAGGAATCACGATCAGAAAGACACCTTCTGAAGCATCATCTGAGGTCTTTCTGAGCGATGGTGCCAGACTAATAACTACAACCCCTGCTAGATGATCACTTGCATCTGAAGATCTCCTTGTATTTCTGCCCAGAGTTGAGCTAGCAGCTGTAGTCCAAGGCTTGCCTGCCAACGGTCAATGCAAAGTCAAACTTCAGAAAGATGGACCTAGGACATTTACCCACCCAAAAAATTTGATCAGCCCTGGAGAAGAAAGGAAAGGACTAACACAAAGAATGCAGCCTGCCCAGGCAGGGGTGTACCATGTTTACCATTTTCTTTAAAAATGGCAGTAGTAGAAGGTCACCAGACCAGGGGAAAAAAAAATTTTTTTGAAAGTTCAAATGGAATAGTTCTGAAACAAAACATATGCAAACAAGAATGAAAGTTCTTTTAAAGCTTGATTACAAAGGAAATTAACACAGACTATGATACACAAAATAGAAAGTACAACTGCTATTCATAATTCCACGGGGAAACTCTTCTGCGAGGAAAACAGTGTTCTACATTACTGAATGTATCTTGAAAGCTTAAGCTGAACTGAACCTACACACACTTATTTCACTATTAGACTGTCTACATATGAAGCCTCTCAAAACAGCAATATGAATCTGTCCTTAAGTAATTCAATGCATTGGCCACCCCATCCAAGACAACATATGTGTCTTATGAGAAAGAGACTCCACAATATTCCTCCAGCTGCACTCTACCAACACTAACCTAGACCAGGAACACACAGTACACCTCACTTCTCTTCTGTCACTCTCAGTTTGCACTGATCTCTGCCATTCAGCAAGCACATGGGAAGCTACACCAGCACAGCTGGGTTAGGTCTAAAGATATATTAGATCTTTGTGAGGTCCCTAAAAAAGTCCCCCCTCCTGTTCCTAAAAATGTTGGTTGACTCTTCAATGTTAGATGAAAAGTCAACAGTAAGTATAAGCTTTGAATTACATTCACAACTTGCAACTTTTTAGTGTTGCCTTCTCTGCATTTATCTTTTTGTTTGTAATCTCTTAATGGAAAGTTGCAATTTATTTTGAAAAATGGTTCTGCTGTTCCACATATAAAAAAAAATCCTAAACCCAGAACTGTATAGATAAAACTACCGCCACCAAGATTACTGGTATGAGACACATACTTAACTGCTACTAGAACAAGATGTACTGTTCAAAATTCTCTACTTTGTTTTTATTCAGTTAATATCTGATGAATACTGGCACTACTCCCTAAAAGGAAGTGTTAGCTGTCTGTTGAGCCATAATCATAACCTAAAAAAATAAAAAAAAAGTAAAATAAACTAACCAAGAGCATGGCTGAAGCTATCCTAATCAAACGACTAGTTAATGAACAAGTATATGACTTCTGCTTTGTGAAAAATCAGCAAGGTCTGAGCCACAGAATTGTCTTACTCACAGAAGGTCTCATTCACAGAAGACAACTATTTTAAAACTTGCTTAATGCACATGCTAACAAACAAGAAAATATAGAAGAATTTAAAACATAAGATCCTGTTGCAACATAATCCCACTGTATTCTGAAGATACAAAAAAATCAAAATGACTTGCTGAAATCTACAAGAATCACAGACAGCCCAGTTAAAAGGGAGAAACTCCTGAAATCTGACATCTAGAGGACAGAATAAATACAGACGAATGCAAGTCATAGGCAGCAACTTCAGACATCCAAAATTATAGTTCCTAACATTTTAAGGATTAAAGAGGTGCTCACGTACCTAGGAGTATAGTCTGAATTTTCTGCCAGTACTAAATTTATGCATAAGCCCACTACCAGAAGTATTATTTACAGAGTCCTCTATTAGCCAATTCTCTATTTCCTCTACATAGAAATTATAATCCCATTCTGGTGTCTTGATATAACAATTATTCAGTCCTTTTAGTGCCTTAAATTACATCTGAGTTTAACCCATTCCAAAGATCAGGCTTTTGCAACAGTCATGTTACCACCTGCACCTCAGTGCTTCCACTGGCAAAGTACACAGAACACTCTTCTTTCACCTTCTGTGTCCTCTGAAATACAAATCCCTGAGGAGAAACACTGTGTCCTCATATGTTTATAATGTGTCTGGCATAAAGTAGTCACAGTTTTTGTCAGTGGCTCAACTACCACTTATACTAAGTGATACAATAAATGACAGTGCTTAGTCATAACAAAGTTTCTACAGAAGTCCTTGAACTAACTTCCTTTTTTTTTTTTTTTAAACTATGATTTAATCCCAAATAGTGGGAAAAGTGAAGCCTTTTTCTCAAAAAACACGTGCCCAGCATTCTTGTACCCTCTTGCAACTCTAGATTTCCTCTCACTGCATCTCCCTTCCTCCCTGGCCTCTAATCCTCAGCTGAGCAAGAGGGAGCATGAATTGTGGCTGGTTCAGGAGTACACATCTACTGACTAACCAGCTGGTATGATGTGATGACTAGCTGACCTGCAGGCCAGTGAGAACAGATAACGGTTGAGCTCACTGCTGAAGGCTTTCCCACACTGGGGACTCATTAATTAACAACTCTTTACTCAGGCATCAATTTTCAACAAATCTAAGAGCAAGTTCTCCTTCTTGGAGCCCTTGATCTCTTTGCCAAATTTACCTAACCTGAATAAGGGTTCAAAAGCTATTTAACGGAAAATGAAAGACTGATAGCATAAGCCATGTAGTCGAGAGATCTGCCTAACCTATGGAGGAAGTCTCAGTGCAGGGAACAGTAAAAACAAGATGACAGTTTCCATCAACATCATCTAATCATATATCACAAAAAATAAAAACCATATAGATTGCCTAATCATACTGAACTTCTTTTCATATTCTGAACACAAGAGAGGTTGCCAATAGGACGTTCTCTTTTCCTGAAAATCTGTGGTATTCTTACCCTGTGATTTCCTCATGTCTTTTGTGGCTAAAGCACGATTCCCATGCGGAACACTGGTAAAATCAGGATTGGTCACATTGTTAACTCTCAGCTCTTGCCCCAACGACTTCCGACCATAAGTATTTTCCCCAGATCCTCCATTGACACTGTAGCCACCTGTCGAAAAAACAACATGAGATTAAAACAGGCTATCAGACCATATATTTAGTAGGGTAGTATGTTATGAGCTATTCAACTCATATGCAGATTAGCAGTCCTATCCTCTACCACCTTCTTTAGCTTTGTTTTCCATTTTCACATGCAAAATGTTTTGTAATGCCCTGTAAGTTTCCAGGTCACATATTCAGAATCTAATCAGTGCTTTTTGAAGCACATGAAAAAACCTTTATTGCAATAAAGTTTAACATTGATTTTGTTGCATTTGAGGTTTTCTTATTATTACTTTTGACCCTGCATTTTACAAGGCCCTTCATGTCAAACTGCTACTACACATGGCTTGATACATTCACTCACTTGCTCCTTAATTATGCACATCAATTTTCCACTGTTTTTGTTATAAATCCACCACACAGGCTCAGTAAAATGACCAGAAAAAAAAAAAGGAGAAAGCTTTTAAAAAGCCACAGAACATTTATGTGTACAGATTGAACAATCCTCCCTAAACATACAACAGTCCATATTTTCATACACTAATACTGACATTATCTTAAATTAATTGAACTCAATCCTACATTCTCCCACTTGAGATACACATGGTACATCTTCAGTAACAATATAAAATGGAACTGAAAGTCTCATTTTGAGTAATTCAATTATTTTTACTCCTAGATCCACAAGAATTTACATACTCAAATGTTGAAACCAAACATTTTTCCAGTCTGCCACACCACTTTGAGGGGCAGGTTCTTCCTCTGCAGTACTGTGGAGAAGTAAAACTGTCCCCAGAGCCTGCAGTTCACTCAATGTGTGAACTCAAGAGCTCACTTTTGAGGCAGCTGTACAGGCAGCTTTCCGAAGTGCATTGCCTGAGACAGGGAAGAATCAACTAATAAAATTAAACGCAGAACAACAAAAGATATGAAAGAATTATTTCAGAAAAGGTATTTCCACAATTCTACCTGCATCAGTGTATAAAAGAATGCCTGGGAAAAAGGAGAGGTGGCTCTCCGTAAAGAGGCAGCCTACTGAGACTACAGGATGGCTAAAAAAAAAAAAGTTCAAACATCAAGGTGAATCTGGACCTTAGCAGATGTAAAGAGTATCATCTTGAAGGCAAAAGCTTTTGATAAAAAGCTGTGAACTGCTGGCAGAAGTTTGTGTATTTCTGCACACACAGGACTACCCCACCATTACAGAAAATCCTGTGCAAAGTCTCAGCTGTAATTAGTTAATTACAATTACAGTAAACATAATTTGTGTATATTTGGATTTACAATATTAAACTCAATTTTTAAACATGAAATAGCATGTATGCCACTTTAACATTATTTTGTCATAACAAACCAACACTGTCCTATGAAGAAAATTACTTCTAACAGCAATAATTATATTTATGACTAAACAGAAGTGTATCGCTAGAATTCAAAGCAACAAAGAAATTAGTTTAACTGAAGATGTCAGATAATCATGCATTCAGACCACAAACATCAACTATCAAACACACACATACCACCATATACTACTGGATTTCTTAAACTTATTTCATATCTTCCCTCTAGCACACAAAATATCCAAGCTTGTTCAGTTGTCTGCAAAGGCACGTAGTATTTACTACAGCATATTTAACATCTTAAATGAATTAAACACACACCTATATTTTCCTACTTGACATGTAGATGGTACATCTTTGGTAACAACATGAAACAAATTCTCATTTAGAGTAATTTAAAAAACAGGAGGGCAATCAGGCTTTTCAGCAATAAGGCTGTAAATATTACATTATAACTCTCTTCAGTTATCTCCTGGTCTGAAAAGGTTTTGAAAATCCTAATGTATACAAATTTTATTCATTTCCCTTTAAGCATTAAATCTGAGACCAAATGAGAATATGATCAGCTATGTCACTTATTAATTTTAGCATAAATATGCAGATACCATGACATATGACATACTAGTGCAGTATCTTTTTAGCAGTAAGGACTCAGAGCACATCATAGTTACAAATCAAAAGGGAGGAAAGTGTTGCAGGAAGGGAGAACATCTCATCTATAAGTAAAAGGCCAAGAGCCTTCTATTTAGTTTTAAAAACTTACAACTCCCCTGTCTTGTTTTATAAATATCTAATTGCAGTCTTCAACTAATTAATGTGAAGATTATTTAACCAAAAAAAAAAAAAAAAAGACAACAGCCAGACTAATCTTACAGATGCAGAGCAAAAGGACAGGAGTCAGTCATAAATTGCAGCAAGGGAAATTCAAACTGAATATGAAAACAATCATTTACCAGGAGAGTGGTAAAGCACCAAACAGGCTGGTAAGGGAGGCTGCAGAACCTCCCATACTTGGAGGTTTTCAAACGTGAACAACTTCCAGAAATTATCAAGATGGAAGTAATTTTTATTATCAACACCAGAAACTGGCATGGGGGTGGAATATCTTCCCAAGGATTCTAGGTACTTATGACAGATGGTTATCCAGAATAGAAAAGCTAGAAGTTCTTAAAATGAAAATTCCATGCTGGCAGACTCCAACAGATCAATTGAAAAATCTTAGTAAACAAAGAAACTATTCTGCATCTATAAGCTTACAAATTTCTCCAAAAATAACAATGAACTAGAGATGCTTGGAATTTGGTTTTATAATACAGAATATCCTAATCATTTCTTTTCAACTCACACCTGAACAAAACAGCATAGCTAAAGTGCTGAGCTAGCAGAGACATGCCCTGTAAGATGAAGTACTTGAGGGGGAGATAGGTGCGTTTTTCTTTTCAAATGACACTTTCCCAGAAACTTCACAAACTACCTTACTGAATTTGTCTGAAACTTACTATTTCACTATACTGTCAGTACATTCTTTAAATACTAGCACACTTCAAAGAATAACCTACTATGCCAGTCTATGTGAAACAGTAAAACTCTCCATGTTAGCAGACTGACAAATATACTCACTTTCTAAACACTTTCTCTGTTAAAGTTAACCAAATCTTAAGGTTCTCAAGGTATGCAGATAAACAAATACCCGTTTCATGCTCCTGCTTCTCAGTAACAGTACCTATTACTTATAAAAAAAATAAATTTGCATCAACACTTCCAGCTGTAACTTCTCTTAAGATGTAGCAATTCTTTACGAATAGTTACAGGGCAGAGAAGTAAGGCGAGTGCGAATGCTTTTTAGGTTCCTGAACAAAAACTCCCACACTAATATTCCTGTGAGATTTTTTTGAATCTGGCCTGCCTGAAGAAGATCTACATAGCCTAAAAAGTGACTCTGCAAGTAAAAAAATCCTCCTATTTGATATCTGTATTTGGTGATTAAAAAAAAAAAATCAGAATATAGGTTTCTTTTTCATAAAGATGAAAAAGATACGATTCTGAATTTTTAGCTATTTTCTAGAGAAAGTATTTCCATTCTCAAAAAAAACACAGAAAAAAAATTGTACAAATCATACATCATTCAATTTATATGAAGTCAGACAGGCACACAAAGGTAGAAATTCCCATTAATGACAAAATATAGATTTGATTCCCAAAGATTCCAGTTTGCTGCAGTAAAGCTTCAATAGGTAATATATCAGTCTAGTAGCCCATTTAATCACGGTCTATTTTCAATACCAGAAGCACTAGACAGTATTCAGGAAGAAATTACAACTTGCAGACCAGACACATCCAGAATACTATTCTTTAGAAAAAAAGTGCTTATAGAAGTGCTTATTTTGTTAATGCATTAAGTCTTCTCTTACATTCTTCTCCTAATGCAACTGCATATTCTTCTCACTATTCATATCGACCGCCACATTTCTTTGACCCCTGATAAATCTTTCAACACAGTGATACTGTGGCAATGAGTTTTATCAGTTCATTGCCTTTTTTGAAAAAAAAAAAAAAAAAAAAAAAAATTCTCCACCATTTCAAGTTTACTGCCTTTCTCTGAATGTCCCCTCACAATTGACACATGAAACAGCAATCTGTATACCTTTTTCTTCATTCTGTATGTCAGTGTGGACTCTGATATCATCGTGTCTTTGTCGAGACACCACAGCTGAATTTGAGGGCTGTAATCCATAGGAGGCAGAACTGCCCCGATCTCTGGATGAGGAGTATTTTAAATTGTCCTGGTCAGCTGATGCACTGTCAGTTCTATAAAGAGAAAAATATTTTTTTTTATGTAGGGGTATAACAGGAGTGGGATTCACATTCACTTATATATGCAACATATTTAATGACAATCCCAAATGTATTTTCCTGTGTCAAAAAAGTTGCATGTCTAACCTGCTTCTTAAAAAGTGACCTTAAATTCACATTGGGACTAGAATTGACTAACTGTTACAGCAACATGCAAAGGAAATGCATTCTAATGCACCAATGCCTTTTCTCAGGACATTCTCAAGTCTCTCATTAGTTGGATGCCTATATAAGGAAAAATTACTTCCCAGAAGTGAAAAATAAAATACAACTAGGTACAGGTATATACCACAGCTAGGCGATACAGTGCCCACCATCTGTGAAAATCACTACTAATCCACACATGAAAATTTACATACTATCTACAGGCCTTACTGAGCAATGTAAAACCACTTATTAGATGGAGGTGTTACTAGGACAGAACTGATAATCAATATCGGAATCACACATTAAGTTTTTGCAAATCAAAAATTGCAAAACAAGAAAACAGGCTTTACTGTGGAAAAACCTGGAATGTAAATTAAGAGCTGTTACCCTTTAGAGTAAATGTTTGCAGACAAAAAGTGAGTTAAAATCTGCATTAAGTTTAAACTGCTCTCATATCAGAAAACTGATTTATAGCCCAGAAAACTTTTAAGGCAAAAGGTGAAAATTACAAAATCAAGTCTTCTCACTGTACATCTTAAGTGACTTAATTTTTAAAAATACAGTAACTTTAATATACTAAACTTCTGCACATGAGATTTCAGAACCTAAATTCGACCAATCACTTTAAATGCATTCTTTCAAGCAATAGTGGAGGTTTTAGATTAAAACCATTAAAACAATACCCATCCAAAACAAAAAAACAGCAGAATTTTGTTCAACTCAAGTATATTTGCAATCACACTATTCAAATTATTTACAGAGGGTTTTTCCAAAGTAAATTCTGAAGATCTACTATTTTTATTTTAATCTTTGGATAGTTCATTTGACTATTTAAGAAAAAGCAGGAGAGATCATTCCTTTTCATTCATGTAAATTAACTATGATTTGTGTAAAGAAAAACACATGTTTTGGGGAAAAAGCCTTTCATTTTTACTTTTCAAGAAAACACTCTAATTAGAACTGGTAGAAAAATTCAGGGAAAAGTAGTTAAAACACATCAAGGTGAAAAGGGAAAACACAGTTAAAATTTTGGAAAAGTAGTTGTTACTTAAGCTGTCCTGAAGGCGCGCTATTTTCAAATATAGCTCGTCCTCAGTACAACTGGAAGAGTAATACCATGAGGGTTGACATTTGCAAAACCAGCTGGAATTAAAGAAACCCCCCCAAATATTTTCTCTTGGTAATGTTAAAAGATAATATACTATTAATTTGGAACAGAGTCTGAAAGAAGAAAATTGTGCTTTTGCTCTGTTCTTATGGTGAAAGGTTGACACTACATTTGCTTGGCAGGTATTTGTTCTATAAGCAAATTAATCTTTAGATATGCACAATAAGACTCTTTTCCTCATTCAGTATCACTGTGGCATCACATCTACTGTTTTACTGAGCACTTGCTTGGACTTTTTTATAAAACAGGCCATGCTACTCAAAAGGCAAAGCCTTAGTAAAAGTCTTTGCTCGTGACAGTCAACTAGGATTGTAGAAATACTTATACAGCCGGGCTTTCATCACTCACCTAAGTTATGTTCCACAATGAAGTTCTGCAAATGGTATGAACTTTAAATGTGCCTACAACCATGTGCAAATTTTCCAGTCAGCTACAGAGCCCCCAGATTTTCTGCCTGCCCTAAAACCTCACGAGACTTCTAGCTCACTTTGAGGAACAGCAGAGCTTATTACAGAAGATTCAAATTATTTTAGCCTTTCAGTGAAACAGACTGACAAATTTTCAATTGGTAAATTTAAGTACTGATGGGTTCTTAATAGGGTACCTCCCCACAGAGCATCACTTTTTTTAAGGTGATGTCCTATAGACTGTATCATCTCCAATTCTCAAGCATAACGTCTGAAATTCTTAAGTCTGAAGGCAAGATGATTAAACATACAATTTTTAAGACTGTTCTGTGTATCCCAATCAACTGAAGGACTACATGTGTTCTCAGCTAACCTCACTTCCCACAGCACAGCCTTTGAACGTTTTGTAAAATTTTCCATTGTGGTAAAATACATAAACCTATTGTTTCCCTGTGGAAAAACCACACAGTCGCTTTGTTCTGTCTTTGGGAACAGCTTTCTGCAAGCTAACCTGTTCACACTTTATCACCCAACTAAAAAGTGAGCACAGTTTTATTAAAAATATATAATTGCTCTCCTATATATCAATTTAAGAGACAATAGTTCCCACTGAAAATATTGTTTCCACGACAATAAATGTGTAGATATCCAGCAGTTTCTGCCCTTTCTTTATGAGGGAGAGAAAAAAACACCTCATAGAAAGATACTGTTTCCAGAGAACTAGGTTCCATGACCCAACTGGCTGCTACAGTTCGTATTGCTTTGAAGGAGGATTTTGAACTGAAAGAAGCTTGCAATAGGATTCACACGAGAAGCAGAGCCCACCATCTGATGGGCCTATGCATTTCTAGCTGTCCAGTGATGCACACCATTTCTCAGGTGGGAAGTGAATCTAAGAATTGTACTGTAGGCTCCTGCATCAGCACTCTGGGCATTTGTGGCGTGGGGACACAAGCCCAGTACCTGTTGCCTGCACCCGTGCTCCCTCACCGAGGAACCCAGATGCCAGGGTGACACAGGCCGCTCCTGTGCAAACTCACAGCGAAGCACAGTCTGCATGCACAGGAAGAGACATCTCATTTTCAAATCTATTTCTGAAAAATACCATTTTTCAGGTCAATAACATATTCATGATTTCAAAAGACAACCAATCAGAACTCAAAAAGCAGCCACTCCATGGACAGGTAGTTGCCAAAGTCTTACAAATAATTACTTTTTCTACCTCCCTCCAGCCCTTTAAGGTACACTGCAGCCATCCTGCCAGGCGATGGGAAGAACTGCACACCCGGCTACCTCAACTCATGCCTGCATTTCAGGAGGGCACTTCTCCTGTTCACATGGCAGTATTTCAACTTAATTACACTGTGTCAAGCAGATGACAGGTTACCTGACAGACATAACACTTAGCATCATCTTTCAAAAGAAGTCAATGTAACAACAAATTTATCAGTTACATACATTGACATTGCCACAGACATGAACAAACATACACTAATAAAATCACAACATACAATGTTAGCAACAGATAAGCAGAAGTACAAACACAAATGTGATACTAGACAAAGTTGGAATGGAAATTGCAAGGATGAACGTGACTATGATTACCTTACACTGTAGCTTCAAAAGCATACTTGCCACTTTATGAAACGCTACTCTGTTTTATTTCCACCTGAAAAGCTCATTGACAGGGACTAAGCAAAGTACTTCAAGAGGTCACATGACAGTTCATCTGTGCCTGGTTCTGGGTGGAAGACTACCTGATTACCACCACACCTGCACTGATTTCCTGCATACACTGTTCTAGCAGTATCATTTATACAGAAGAGATTGCATTCAGTTTTCTGCAGGGTGATTTTTAATCTGCCTTTATCCATCACAAAAAGAGAAGTTTACCCACCTAAATAAGCAGAAATGGCCACTAGTTCTCCCTAGAAAAAAGCTACTTAATTTTGTCACTAGGGGCATACAAAAGGAAAGCTAGACTTTTCAAAAAATAAGTGTATATCTCATTTAATCAAAAGAATCAGCATGATTTGACTAGCCAATTTGTATGACTGAAGGAAGCATGGCTAAGAACTGGCTTTTTTAAAAAAAATTTTTTTTTATCTAGAAGAAAGAAAAATAGGTCAATCAAAAATATCTTTAGTTATATGGAAGCCTTAAGAATTTTTGTCCAAGAAGCTTGTTACAAACAATCTGGTGTATACCATTCATTATCTGTAGCTCTTTCAGAACGACCCTGCCATATGGATATTATTTTGGGACAAAAATCATTTAACTATTCTATTTGATTTTATTTCCAAGTACAAGATCTATCTACATGGAGGATTTATTCTGAGACAAGTCTACTGTACGAGTTGTATTATTGTCCAAGTCCCTGAATTTTACTTCCTTATTTGCTCTATTTGCCAAGTTTATTTGCTAAAATGCAGATAAATTCTTCATTACTTACAATCTTTACCAATAAAACATTTAAAACTTAGATTAACAGCTTCCCACCAAATTCCCAACCTTTCTTCCACTTGCATGCAGAGCAATGACAGCTTCTTTCACCATGCTTTTTTACCATCACTTGGTCCATCTTGCCAAGCCCAAGCTTGGCTGAGCCCACCCCAAAGCCTACTTTTGTTTCTACTCCTGTGTTGAGAGAGCATGACATGAGCGTAAGTGGCCGTGTTTTCTACTAGTGAAATAACAACTATTTTCCTACTGCAATTCTGCCATCTCCAGTGCTAGACAACTACCTGTAATCACAGTAGCTTTTCAAATCAGCTCTTGATTCTGCATCACTCCCTTCTTACACAGTAGCTCACCAGTTTCTTTCTGTCCTGTGATGGACATTAGGAAGGAATGTCAGGGAAATGTATCACATATAGGCATCCTGTTCTTATTTTTCCATATACATCTTCTGATAGCCATTTTTGGATACAGGGTGTTATGCTAGCTAAATCATTGGTCCAAACTAGTAAGGCTATTCTTTTATGGAAGACTATCTGCTCTCCAGGTCCCTTTTGCCTCCCACTGACACACTTTCATCTTCTTTCATCTTTCTCACATCTCATTCTCCTGTCTTCAGATTAAAAACAAAGGCTTTCACATTAAACTTAGGCTCCCCTATTTTACCAAAAAACCAAAAAAGCTCTTTGATCTCATACCTTCCCAACCTTATCACCATATTCAACACACTCAAATGTGAAAGGGGATCAAGAATTACTTGGTGCCAGTTGAGAACTGAACCTATTCCCGTTCAGCATCTCCCTGATGCTGAACACACAGTCCACTGAACCTCTTCGCACAGTCCACCGTCCACTGAACCTCTTCGCAAGGTTTCCACTGACCTCTTCACAACTGATATTGCATCTCATTCTCTAAGCTGCCTTCAACATCACAAGACTATTTTTTTTCCTCTCTCCCCCCTGTGAACATCTCTCTCTCTGTGCGCTCTCCCCTCTCTCAGCTATCCCTGAAGAGATGAAGAAGCCTTGCCAACTTTCATCTTGCATGACTCTACACCCATTCTCAGCTAATTTCAGTGACATCCTCAAACATCTCTAAGCTGTCAGCTTTCAGGTCTCTCGATACGGACCTGTCCAAAGTAAGATTTCAGCCTATTTCTAACAAGCATTTGCTGCGTACATTGTGGTACATGCAAACATAAAAGAAATAGAGTCTCTGTCTCAACTTTCCTTACACACAGCACGCACTACTATCATCCTGCTTGTCATTCAATGTGTTAGTCCAGCATTATGAACAGACAGTATCTGATAACTACTGCTTGCCTTTTACAAGAAACATGCCCCTGCCCTTCACAGCCATGTAAAAAGCACTGCTCTAACCACCACTTTCTTAGCCCGTTTGCACTGATGAGTTTCTTTGCCCCCTGCCAATACGTCCCATTCTCTCTTTAATTAAACACAGGGTACCTATCCTCAGTTATAAAGTGCTAGCCAATACTGCTCTCCTGATGAGGTTATAAGTTACCTGGAAGGAGAGCCATATTTTACTGTCTTGTCCCATCGTGCCTAGACCCATGGGGACCTAGGTGGTAACTCAGTTTGGCAGACACCATGCTAACAGAAATTAGTAATTCATAACACTGACTTACATTGCACGAGGATACACTTCATTTTCAAGAATGAATTTCAGTACTGAACCTAATAAGACACTTCTGGAACTTTTCTCAGATGTGAAAGGTTTTCTTTTTCACTTTTGCATGCACTCCCCTCCTAACCTACATCACAATGGGAGACAGAGAGGTCCCGTTAATTAAAATCTTATCCTCCTTTTCTCACTTTTGCCCAAGACTAAACAAGCCGTGGTGCACCCTGCACTTGCTAACCTGCTACCCTGCACTCGCACTCCTGCTTAGTACCACCATAAGCACATGAAACTTATTTGCCACCCAGAGCACTTTCTATCAAAGGGAAGTCTTGTTTCAGTATATAATTAGCCTTTAGTACTCCACTGAATTAACTCTGCTCACACACAAGACCTGCACACTGACATGATTTCTCCTCCAGAAGTCATATCAGGGAAAATGCATTGAGATCTGTCAAACAAGAAGGAAAGAAAAAAGGTCTAGAAAGCTATAAGGATTAAAAGGGGGAACAAGATCTTATCAAGCCTTCCCAAAAAAACCCTCACCATTCGCTGTCACAGACATCCAACCTTTATCTAAAAAGTTCTTGTGCTGCTATTAATTTAGGGTCCGGTACACCTCAGTGTACAAACTAATATGCCCATACATATCAGGACAACTTCTTCCTCTGTAATACACAGCTCTGTCAGTACATACACTGTAGGAAAACCAGTTCACGTGCATCTGACAGATATGACTGCATTCATGCAGGCACAAAAAAAAAAAAAATCAAATTCTAATTGAAAACTACTCTCCCTTAAAGAGGGATATGGGCTCCAACTTTCAGTTTCACACTGTTTTCACCCCAAGTCCCAATGCCAATTAGCATTACTAAAAATTGAGAGGAATCTTGACCTAGTAGAGACTCAATCTAGTCATTTTTACACACACAAAAATGTGCATTTGAAAAAACAATCCATCTAATAATACACTCATGCATTAGCAGTTCCTTTTTTCCCCTTTCAGAACTTGAAACAACTACAATACTGCAGTTTTCATTACTTTGGCTACGTACATTCCCTCTTCTACACCCTGCAAGAAAGCATTTACCAGCAACATCACCTAAGATAAACGAAACTAACAATCAACAGAAAAGAAAGGGGAAGGAAAGAATATGTGGGTATATTTTGTGTTGCGGAGTTTGTCCAAGAGCATACTCAGAACAATCAACGAAAAAGAAACATGCATTGCCAGTTTTATATAACAGATCTCCTTTCAACCGTGCATGTGAATCACTTTTAAAAATTAGTTAACGCCAAAACAACAAAGACTGATTTAATCACTGCATTGTTCTTAGTGTAGACTCACAGGTTCCATTACTGACAAAGCTATCTTTTTGCGTTTTAAAAAACTTGAGCATAACATAGAGAAAAATGTGCTCTGTGTTTGGGACTGTGTGAACATTTCCAATTCCTGGGCTCTCTCACCAGATTAAAAAACCAATTTTTTAAAGCAAAGGATAAAGTTAAATTCTTACAAGTGACAGGATCGGTGAAGAGATGTTAACTCTTTCTTAGCCAGAACTCTAATCACACAGTGCAATGGAACTAGAACTAGGCCCTATCCATGCTATGAAGCTCCCCTAGTCTGCCACGCTTTCTCTAGTGCTTTCAGATTTTTGTTTCGGGATAACTATTTTTGAGAGCTAAGGAGGCACCAAACTACAGCATGGGGAACGGCCCAGAGTCCGACACTGAGGTAACTTCTTAAACCAGCCTTATCATCAGGCAAAGCATTTCTGCAGCTACACCCTTACTTTCACCCCTAACACAACTGAACCTATTGCAGACAATGCTATACCAGAAAAAGTCCGCTTCCTAGTCCCTGTAAGATGTATTTTTTAGGCCAAAAGACAGAACTTGTGACAAATTAATATATCCAACAAGAAAGCATTTATAGAAGTCATCCACTGCAAAGACACAAGATGTACACCCAATTTCTTCCAAGTGGGAAGGTCAAGAGTTAGGGTCCAGCAATCCAGACTGCAGCCCTGAAATCTGAAGCCAGGCAGTAGTTAAGGAGCAAGAGAGAGACCAGGCTTCTTGATTCCATCCCCCCCCAATCTAGACGCTATAAAATGATGTCACCAACAAGGTTTGCATGTTTTTAAGTGAAGAAAAAAATAATAATTATTTGATCAAGTAGTCCAATAAGAGAAGAAATTAAAACTTAAATAACCATGCCCCACACACCATTAAGAATTGAATAGCCTCTAGCGTTAGCCCTAGAAGCTGCGCTGCTAGCTGTTCAGCAAAAGGAAAGCTTCCTTCACAGTAAATACTGAAGTTACATCTGCGTTTCACAAGATTTACCTTCACATCCACCCAATCTTCCTAGTCCAAATCACATGCGACTGGGACTGTCATCTGTAAATACACTCCCAAACACATGCCACTATGTTCTTTGCTGGAAAGTTAAAAGTAAGATCCCACATTGTGTTAAACTTCCAAAACCACTAAAAGGCCTCAAATATTCCACATTAAAGAAAAAGAAAATTTAAAAAACGACAAATTTATTTCTACATGAGAATTTTGACACTTAAAATTGCAAAGCTGATCAGCACGGCAAATATATTGGCATCAGATATATCAGAAGTAATCAAGACCTGAAATACAGTCTATACTTGACTAAAGAAATCAACAGACTTTGAATTTCACTTAGTAAGAAGTACCAGGTATAAACACACCTTAAAACCTAACACATTGTATAAGCTCCCACCCCAGCCTACTTACAGCTCAACTACTTTCCCCAGATTAAAAAAACAAAAACCAAAAAAATGTACTATTTTATTAACCCTCAAAAGACTACAGGCACTTCTGTAGCCTCTGTTCTTCCCCGATTCACTGCCAGGTGGAAAGTACACCGAAAAAAACACAGGCACCGAGCCCACCGCCCCGTTCTCCGCCCCGCCGCAGCCCCCCAGCGCTCGGCTGTCCCGAGAGGCGTCCCCCGCCGCGCTGCGCGGGGAGAGGGAGCCGCTGCCCGCGGGCACACACCAGCCCCCAGCCAGATGCGTTCCAGCCGCCCCGGGCCGCGAGAGACGAGAGGAGGAAGGGACACCGGCAGAAGCGGGGGGAGGAAGCAGCGCTCTCACCGCCAGCTCAGAGCCCAGCCTGGGGTCCCGCCGAGCCCTCCGCGGTGACAGACCTGTCCCTGTCCCTGTCCCCGCCGGCAGAGGCGGATCCAGACATCCCGCCCGGGCACGGCCGCGGCCGGCCCCCTCCCCGCCGCCTAGGCCCGGCGGCCGGCCCGCCGCCACCCGCCCCGCGCTAGGCCCAACAGCCAGGAAGTGGCTCCGCCGCCGCTCCGAGCCGCCGCGGCCCGCGCCGCCCCGCTCCCCCAGGCCCTGCGGCGGGGCCGGGCCGAGCCGCCAGTCGCGGCGCCCCGCTGCCCCGGCCCCCGCGCCCCGCAGGCGGCCAGGCCGCGCCCCCTGCCCCAGCCCTGCCTACCTGGGTTGCCAGTCATTCCAGCCCCGCGGGTGGTAGTGCTGCCTGCTGCCGGTGCCGCTCAGCCGAGACCCCGGGGCTCTGCGGCTCATTACCTTGCCCGAGACGGCATGGCCGGCCGGGCAGCGGCGCGGGACAGGGGCGGCGTCGGCGGAGGAGAAGAGGAGGAGGAGAGGAGGAGGAGGAGGAGGAGGAAGAGGAGGAGGAGGAAGGGGGGGAGAGGCGCGGGCGGCGGCTCCTCACTCGCGCTCCGCAGGCGGCTGCTGTCTCACACCGGAGGGAGGGGAGGCGGCCGCCGCGGCTGCTCCGGCTGCTGCCCGGCCGCGCGGCATGCCGGGATCGCGGACACGGGCCGCCCGCCCCCGCCGCGGGGCACGCCGGGAGGGCGGGGGACGGGGCGCAGAGGGGGCGCTCCGCCTCCAGCGGCCGCGGGACGGGGTTCCCCAGCCGCGGGCGGGGGGTCCCCGCAGCTGCCCGGCCCGCGGGGCCTCGGGCGGCCGTGCCCGCTGCGAGTGGGCGTGGGGGGAGCGGCCGGCCGGCGTCGCCACCCCGCCCCGGGGCGTGAGATGAGCGGGGGATCTCAGCCGCCCGGGCCCTGGGGGAGCCTCAGGGTCGGTGACAGCCGGCAGACTCCCGGCCCCTCGGCTGTGGGGACAGCCTGGGGCCCCCGGACATGAGGGCGGCCAGGGGATCCCAGCCTGGCCAGGGGGATGGGATCTGGGGTATCCCGCACCCTGAGGGGATCCCGCACCCCGAGGGATCCAAGGTCCCCGGGGCATGAGGGGAGGCGGGGGATCCCAGTCCCCCAACTCTGAGGGGGGCCTGAGGATCCCAGACCCTGGGTCCTGAGGGCAGCCTGGGCTCCCTGGGTGCTGAGGGCACCAAGGTCCAGCCCGGAGCCCTTGAGCCCTGAACGGAGCCGGGGCTCCCAGGCCCTGAGCAGAGCTGGAGGACCCCTGCCCTGCTCCCATTGCTTGTTAAGAGGATGCAGACAGCCCGATCCCCCTTCCCTTTGCAGGGGCCTGTGCTGCCCCAAGCCTGGCTGGAGCGTCTGTAGGGAGCTGAGTCCCTCCGAATAGACCAGATCCTCATCCCCCGTGTTTCTCCCCATTAGGACGTGTCACCCATATGCAGCTGCCAGGGAGAAGGCTGATGTTTGGCAGCAGTCAGCAAATCAGCCTAATCCCAAAGTAAACACTAACTAAATCCCAAAGGTTTCTCCTTCCTCCCTTCTTCCTCACAGCTGCTAACATGCATTTCAAAAGCAGACTAGTGCAACGGTCTAAGCCCGGATGACTCTTCTATGTCAAGCAGTCGCTACGTTTGCTAGAGGGGCATTTGATGCCCATTGTGGGGAAAGTCAATCCATGAAGAGGAAGGCAGGCAAGTCTGAGGGGAGAAGAAATGCTTCCTGAATTTGGTAGATATTCTGAGTACATTTCCCCAAAAAGATGTGAAGACTGTCTCAGGCATATTTCTATTTGTCCTGCAAGACCTGGAAACTTACATTAGCTGATTTGATAAACTCAATTCCTGACTGCAGAACATTTCCTTAGTGAAAAATTATAATAGTTTAGTCAGATACTCAGCAAAGAGACCTGGGTAGATCAAACTCTTTTTTAAATTACCATATTCTAGATTTGAGACCACTGAAAGGCCTGAGGAGACTTTTAAAATTCCCCTGTGACTAATACGCCATGGTTCTGTTGGTGACTTAGTTCAGACAGATGGCATACTGCCGCCTCCCTTGGATTCTGCTGGGCAGCCATCGTCCTGCTGATACGGTCTTGTTGGCTTACTGTCCATAAGCAATGCATGCAAGACATGTACAGATTTCAAAATCAGTTTCAGGACAAAAAAAAAAAAAGTAAAAATTATATCACAAGGCTTCATTGCAACATAATGCCATTTTGATGCAACATGACCCGGTGCCCATCAGACTGCATTTCAGCTGACAAATGCTTGTGTATCTTAGGTAAATGAGTTTTGCAAAAACAATCGATTACATGAGCCATGATAGATCTTTTTTTCCCTTCTTTATAATTGAGATGGACATCCAGAATTACACAAAATAGGCAAAAATAGGGTTTTTTATAAGTACAGCAACAATACCTGCTGCAAATTTGCTCACCCTAGAGTCTGGTATATCCTCTGCTCCTGGTGATGCAGCAGATCATGATTTTTCTTTTTATTTCATGACTGAGTAGTATCCCAATGGTAACAACATGAAACACCCTGGGGCAAGGTAATACTAGGAATGTATTTTTAACTACCTGCCAAATTGATTTACCAAGGGGAGGCAAGAAAGCAACCTGGCATACTATGACCAACAACTGCCTGTGTATAGCAAGAGTTTAAGAACCACTGATTTAGTATTTGGTACAGTAAATTTTGTATCAGAAATCCTGTATTCTAGTGGTGAATTTGCTGCAGTCTGTATGGTCTAATGCAGATCCCTCTTCTGAGTGCAGTTGTCTCTGTTTGTAAAATGGATCGGTGATGTTTAGCTTTTTAAACTGCTGTTGTGCACAGCCTTAAAACTGTAAAATGTTGTATGGTTGCCAAATGAAAAGACATACTTGATCTCTTTCTACAAGGATGATTATATTGTGGAATTCGAATGGTATTGTAGATAGTAGTTAAAATGCTTGTCAAGATTTGTGAGATAGAGCAATAATTATTTGTATAGCACTTTCTCAGTTGCAGATTTCAGTCAGCCACTCTGCAAAGATAGATAAGGCCATTCAGACACCACCCTGTGAATGAAGAAGCCCAGGGAAGCCGAAGCCAGAATTTTCAAAACTGCGTTCTAATTTTCTGTCCTCAGGTTTGGGATTTCAGTTTTGTATACTTAGTGGACAGCACTGACATCAGCTAGAGCTGTAGATTTTTAAGTATTTTTAAAAAAGAAATAAATAAGGTGTCTATATCTGGACCCCCTCAAAATAGAAATATATGGACTTGAAAGACCTGTCTTAAATCTCAGAATGAGTTGACACTCGCAGAGATACATCTCCCATCTCACTCCTGGGCATATCAAAGTGTCCACATCCATCCTAATGCAGAGCTCTGGAGTGACAGACACTGTGAACCACGCTTCTCCTGCTTTATAATTCATGGTAATGATTTCTCTATTTATTATATCAAAGAAAGCTGTATTAATATGAGCGATATTTTTAGTTGGAATAAAGTGCAGATTGTATGTATCTAATGTGCTGAAACAGGATGGTAAGCACCATATTGCATCTTTTACCCCCTACTAGTTTATTTCCTTACTAAGCAGTATGTCTAGAAAAACGAGCATGTGCTAAGGATTACAAGCCACTTTTGGCCCTTGGCTCCCTCTGATCCATAACAAAGCTACAGATTGAGAGAAAAACAATCACTAACCATGAGAGGGAAGAGAGATGCTGTTTCCTCTTCTAGAAATAGGACAGAAGCCAAGGAGCAAAACAGTATTTAACTAGAACAGAGAAGTACCAGACGCCAAGATCCTGTAGCTTGTATATTGCAGATGGATGCCTCTTAAAAATTATAAAGGATTCCTAGAATAGTTATTCCCTATACCTGCCAATTCTACTGCTTTAATGGCAGAGTCCTGTTTTTATCAGTAACCTACCAGATTTTCAGTTGAATGGCCCCATACACTGTTTTCTGGACATAGCAGACTCAAAGCCCATGTGATGTATGGCCAATCTGTGCAGGCATAGAGAGCCCAGGGTGGCCAGAACATATTGTACTGGTGGTGCAGGCACAGCCCTTCAGCGCATGCACAGTAGGTCCCTCAAGACTCCTACTGTCTTCTTCATTAAAAATGTCGGCAGGTATAATGATTTATGGAGATTGTACTGCTGAGGAAAGATACTGTCTATCATCAACAAACAGTGTAGTCTGTATTGGGACCTACCTTGTTTCATCCCAAACTGGAATTTTTCCTTATCCTATGGGGGTGTATTAATACAAAAATCCAATGTATAAATAGTCCTAATAACAAGGCATATTGAACCATTCTAGAGTTTTGTGCTGAAAATCTTTTTAATGCAAAAAGAGTCAACCTTATATTTTAGAATTCCGTAATAAATGCACTGTGATTTGAATACTAACAAAATTAATCTTTTACCTTCCTTTCTTTACATAAAGACCTAAGGAAAATAGTATTTTACTGTTTCTGAGTATTTATAAAACCACTTTGAATTTCAGTAGGATAGCACATGGAACCATCTGCTCCATTTCCTCAAGGTCTTTTAGAGGATAACTTTTACTGAACAGTATTCCTCTACATCAGTGCGACAAATACAATACATTAACTTTCTTAGAACTCACAATTTTGCTCTACTGAATTTCTTTAAGGCTATTACATCTTTAAGGCATTTTACATCTCCTAGGTAAGGTAACATTATGTACCATATATGAGTAAATATTTGAGCTCCTCTCACAGATGTTCATTATAGATTTATTGCATCATGGACTACAGAAGTCCTTGGTTGTGTGTATAAGCTGGTTCTTCATTTTCTGTTTATTAACACCATGCTTTTCTGTTTATTTACTATATGCTTCCTTAAACATTCTAGACATCATTTACATATTACCAGCAACAGTCACATATAATAAATAAACTGAGCACGTCCATTTCAGTAACTGGTTCCTAGTCATTGGAGTTACTTTGACCTGACAAATACATAGCCTAAAATAGTTGTAGATCTTTAAATATTTAGGTCTTGAAATGTCCAAGGAAAAATGGTAGAAAAGTAAACTTTTTGTCAATACAATCAGCCATATTACATCCATTAAATTGCAGTCAGGGTGAAAATGATTAGATAGCCCAAAGCAGTAGTTTCCATGCTGGTCTTCAGAAGAGCAGAAACTGCAGCAATCCTTTTACGAGTTTTGGAAGCCACACAGAATGCCTTAGAGGAAAGTCATAGTCTGCATGCAGAGTGTTACGTAGTTAAACTGACAGCATCATAGCAACTCAACTAAAAAAATTTCTCAACATCTCCAAAAATCAAACTCTTTGTGGAACAGTTGCATGTCTGATTGGTAGACAGCGCTGGCTGAGAATCAAGTATGCTTTTACTCATACCGAATAAAATGTGTGCCACAAGCAGCAGTTCCCTCTCTCCTGTTCAGTGAGACAGTGCCGTACGCAAGGTCCTGCCCAAGATGTTCTGTTATTTGCAAGCCAAACAGCATGGCTGCAGATTAGTTCATGTTGCTGCAAGAGTTGGCTGTTTTGACTGGGAGCTGTTGGCAGATTTGTGCTGCTTGCATTATTTCTGGAGAGCCTGGGCAGAAGCTTAATGAGAAACACTGCATCCTGCAAGAGTGAAAAGCTGAATCAGGACTTACCAGCAATTGCATATTATGAAATGCTGCACAAAGCTGGAACGGAGCTGGCGTTCACTGTACTGCACTGCAGAAAAAGACAAAGTTGGAGCAAGAAGCAGTTATCTTTTACTGTGGGTGCCAATAGTACAAGACTATTACACTGTGAAGTCCTTTTGAAAAATTAATAGTGTACTTGATGCTTCACCTTTCTGGTGAATCTGATATTTTCCATCTGTTAAAATAACTGCCTTCTCACATAAATTTTCAGGCTCTACAGACCCAAGTTTATGTCATGTTTGTTGAAGGGATAATTTGAAAGAGGCTGCCAGGAAAGTATCAAGCCCTTAAGGTATAATAAGCCCAGGGAAATTTGTTTGGATGGTGTAATGAATCCAACTTGTTAATTTAGTTCAGTTTGGTGCTTACTGCTGATAGTGAAGTGCTATGAAAATTAAAAGAAAAATTGGTCTAAGAGGTGCAGTACAATTAGAAGTGAAACATACAGTAAACTCCCCCAAGATATTTATCCTTTAATCTTCTCTAATTTTAGCCACTTTTTCTAGGCTTACTTTCCTACCTGTTTTTTAATGTGTTCCAGGTCTCAACATTACCAAGTCCTTATCTCTCTGTCTTTCCTTGAAGCCTCTGGAAAAGACTTTGATGATATCACCAGAGATGTCACTTGGGTCATACTTCGATCGACAGCTCAAAACCCAACCTTTATGAGAAAAATCATAGTATCAGAGCATGAAAGGGAGGAGCCATGGGGCCAGACTCAGAGAGAGATTTAAGCAGCAGGTCCTTATCCACCAGAGCTCACTGCTCTGACCCCAGCAGTCTTCCATGGGAGTGATTTTATATATGAAGTACAACCAGGTTATTCCAATTCTGCACACATTTCCCAAGTCCCACTTGGGTTTTCTCACAGTCCTTCTGAAGCGTGTTTTTGTGGAAACTCACAAGTTGAGGTGTTTGACCACAGAGCTGGCAAAGGGACCAAAAGTTATTACTAAAGGACCCACGGCCCACCTGCCAGCCAAGGGACCACATAACCTCTGCGTCCATAAGAAACCAGCTAAAAAGTGTTTTTCAGGCCGCTGGATGTTTACATGATAACATGCTACCATGGTGGAAAAACGCTCATCAGCAGAAAACAAATGGAGTTGGACTCCTTCCCTTGTGGTGTGTGGATAAAGCTGGATTAAGCTTGGCGTCAGCAGCAGCAGAAGTTGCTCTGCTCCAGCTCAACTGTGGCTCTTCTGCCTGGCACTGTGGAGAACGGGCATCCCCGTGGCCACAGTCACCTGGCACTATCTAGAGAAAACCCAGGAGGGTTCAAAGTCTCCACAGGGGGAATTGAGGCCTCAAGCACTACTTGGCTGAAATCTCACCTGCATAGTTGTTATTGCATGTTATTTTTGTGAGAAAGGCTATGGCCGTGTCTAAATAATGACAGAATTCAAGCTGAATCAGATGAGAATAAATTGCTTTCTACTGCCAGATACATTCAGTGCAAAGACTCGGTATTAATTTGAGCCTGTGAAAAGCTTGGTGTGGGAGAGCTGTCTAGCATTATGTAAAAGAGAATCTGATTTTCCAAATAACACACATACATTGTAATCACCAAATCATCTTCCTGTAGTGCCCTATCTAAATCACTGCAATTTCCAGCTTCTCTAACAGCAGCCTTACAAACCACAGCTTCCTTCAGTATGCAGCTTTGACTCATTTCCAGGCCAGGATGAAAAAATAGTATGTGTTCTTGTGCATAAAAAGCATACATTGTTCCTAGTCAACCTGAATTCTGATTTTTTCCCCAATTTGCAAGTTTTGCTTTTGCAGCATTTGTAAAGTTCTCTTAATTCAGTTTTTGCGTGTTTAGAGAAAACTCCAAGGATTTAATCAGAAATATACAGAAGACAGCAGATCTCATCATGCATTACTGACATATTCTTTTATTTTTTTGGTGATTTACACATAATTGGTACTCCTTAGTCCCCAATACTTGTGATTTCTCCTGTAAAAAACATGTTATTCTATAAAACTCTCTATGTTGTAAAGCTTTCTAGGCAGAAATGACATCTTTCCTTATGTTTAGCACAGTAAGACCTTGATCTACTTGGGATCTTGGAGCAGAACATAACGTTAAGTCATAATTCTGCTATAGAAGAGTCCAAGAGCCTGAAGTCAGTGGGAGTTTTATCATTTGAAGCAGAATGAGCCCTTAAACAGAGCACATCTCTCTCCTTCTCTCTCTCTCTTTCATTGTTTTTCTAGACCATAGTTTACACTACGCTTTTGCTTGCAGCATAGCTGCCCTCCTTGGACCACAGCTCACACAGCCAATGCACACAGCAGCATTACAGCCTTTGAGCCCGAAGGCCTTTTAAGAAACATGATCAGCCTTTCATTCAGCTAGAAAGTAATCGATAAGTGACATAAATTTATTTTTGTCTTTCACATAAGCTCCTTTAAATTCTTATTTGAGGTATTAATTAGATTGTTTTCAGCCTATGGTTTGTAATTACTTAATTCTCTTGGTTCCTTCAACTTGTTCTTCAGTCTTGCAAATATGGCAATCATTTCGAATGAATAAAATTAACCTTGAAATAATCAGTAATGCACAAGGATAGTGCTTCATCACGGTGCTTTTTCTTGTTATTTCTGTTCACTGAATATAAAAAAATACAATGTTTTACACTCTCAGTTCATTCATTCAGATGTTTTTGTAAAACACTGACACTAGAAGCTGCCCTGCATTTACTCCATGTCTGATGTGCCCATTAGTTAAATACCTACTCTCCAGATAAATGGAATTCAGCTCCAAGCGTGCAGACCCAGTCCACCAACCCTATAATGATGTATTCGCAAATCCATAAATCCTGGCTGTACACTGTCACACAGATAAAGAACAAGCTAAGTGTTTAAACGCTGAGAAGAAAACCCATGATGAGACAAAAAAGTGTCCCTGAGAAATGTAGTGGTACAAACCAGAGCTACACAAGTAATGGTTGTTTGGGTGTAGGCACCCTTCTGAAATGCATTTGCGTGTATGGTGTATACATGCACACACATTTCTATAGACACTAGCTGGATCAACATAACTGATTTCTTTTAAATCTGGAATCCAAGATGAAAAAACATCTAAGTTTGAATGAAATATATCCTTTAAATTTTGAACTTTATAAGACTATAAATGACACTGAAGCAAATTACAGAGCAACCCATCACTTTTAAGACATACTGAAATCAACTGTTCAGGTTAGATTTTTTTAATGCATTTCCCTCCTCTTTCTGTTCTCCACCGCCTGCGAGTGTGTTGGCTGCAGTGTGCCGGCTCCTAGTGCCGAGGATCCTTTCAGGGTATGCCTCCTGTACCAGCACAGCTCTGCGCTGTGCTGAACCAGCTACAGTCCAGCATACATAAACACGGCCCAATATACATCAGGGAGATGCACATCAGCATCATAAAGTGGCTTCACATGTAACTAGATTATTTTTGAAATCAGTGAATAGAGAGTGATTTGCATAAGTGACAGGGTATATGTGATTCTTTTTGGTTCCCCAAACCCTACTTCATTACATATCATGTGCCTTAGTAAAATGTGTAAATTTGATGTACATTTTTGTAAAATGTCTGAATTGATTAATTACTTCGTTTTATTTATATATTTAGATTCTTTAGCTGGGTTCAGCTGTTCCTAGTACCTGCTGAATATTTATGGCTCTGTGTTGCACTAAGGTGGTGATTTGGAGATTATCTGGCTACTTGCAGATTTCTGGGTTCAGGTGGGCTCTCATTTACCCAGGAAGGGCAACGGAGTTACTGTCCTCATCTCAGAGCCTGGCTATGGCCTTCTAACCCCAGTAACTGAATGACAGTATATCTGTTCCTGAGTTACTGCAGGGCATAGACCATCATATTAATGCAAACTGGAATTGAGGATTATGCTAATATGTCAGACTGTGCACTGAAGTGGGGAAATAGGGCAGGGAGCTGGGAACTGCAGCCTCAGATGCCATCTCAGCGTGAACCACAGAGCTCATGAGGGGGGATATAATTCCCACCTTGAATGTGGAATTTTATTATTTTATAGGCTACCCTATTTATTTCTAATTGTTGCCTGCTCACTTGCATCCACTTTGAAAGGGGTCTTCCCATGGTACTGAGTCCCTGTTGGACCAAGCTGCAAGGATTATTCTCCCTCCTACCTCAGAAGGAAGATACTCTGCTCTGTTCAAACCCACCGCTTACTGGCACTTCAGCCCAGCAGTGACCACTTTCCTGTGTACCAGCTGTTGTAAACCCCAAATGATAACTTCTCTTATGTCTTGGTTTTCTTAGTAAAGCCTACACTTCTTTACTGGCCAAAGTGGCTTGAATGCACAGTGCCAGCACACAGTTACGTTCTTCCAGCCTGCTATTGCCACTTCTGTTGCTGGGATGCTGCTGCTCCTAGCGCAACTGTCCCACCACTCTCTGGGAGTCAAAGTGCCACCGCTTGGCTGAAACAGACTCAGGTACTGCCCTGATGGGGATGCAGCCTTCATCTGCAGTGTCAGAATGCTGACAGTCTTGGGATCTGGTCAAACCAAGCTGCAGATCCTCCCTCTCACTGCGTATCTCCACGCTGCTAGCCCCGCTGTGTGGTTCCCTCTCTCCTGCCTTGCAATGGTGGCCAACAGAACAGTTCTGTCTCCCTCTCTTTTGCACCATTATAGTTAGGCATTTTCCTCAGTTTCATCTGTTTTGCTTTATGTAGTATCCATGAAAGACCACCACACCTGTGTTCTCTGCCCTGATCCTCAAGTCTGTGAGCTGTTTCTGCTCTCACCGCAGCAAATTCAGTCCCTCTTGCTATTTGGAGACTTGTCTCTTAATAGTCTTTCCTGTAATTATGTCTCCTCAAAATAAATTATTAGGAAATCCTTGAGGTCTCCAGAGCTACAGTTCACCTACAGCATGCAAACACTTACTCCTTATTCTGAAATGAAATGGTCTCTTTACTGGAGATAGCAATTGCATGAGAACTCAGCAGAACGCAAGCTGAAGACCCGGAGAATAAGACAGTTTTGGACTTGGAGAGTCATGCCAAGTAGTCAGGGCAAGCCTTTGGCTACCTTCCACATGCAAGGTTTGCCTCAGCTTCAAAACTGTCCCTACTGAAGACACCTTTTTATAGCCCTTTAGAAAGTCTCAGCACAGACAGTCCCTGCCATAGCCAGGCTGGACAGTGCAGGTAAGAGGCCAAAAATTAAACAGCACTCCTCGTTCTGAGCAGTGAGTTATAAAATACACATTCCTTGTGGGGCACTGGGAGTTGCTAAATGAGTTTCTGATAGTCTCCATAGCAATGGAAAAGCATACTAAGAAGAGAAACCACAGAGAAGATATATGCCAGAGATATGTCTCCTTGACAACAACCGAGGCATGGGACTGAGAGCACTGCCTGGAGAAGCTAAAGCTGGATCCTCGTGTTCTCCTCTTCTGAAGTGACTCAGGACGTCAGAAGGGGCTACTCTAAGTAAAAGCAATGAGCACCAAGACAAGAAAAAATGGACCAACCACTAATACCAGGAATGAAACTATCACTGATTTACATGAATTGGAAATATATGTGTGGGTATATCAGTTCCTTTGCCTACCTATATGAATTATTTATGAGTTTTATACATTCACATGCTGCAAAGTCAAATATTCAAAAATTAACAGGCTTACTATAGGCCATGCAGCTGTCACCAGTCCTCCTGATTCTTTGCCTTATGAGATATTTCTTAATAACATGATCAAGGGGGATTTTTCTTAGAGGACCCTGCCTTGTTCAGCACACTAGGCAGATGATGCTTACTGAATTGGTAAGTCAATATTTTGTCTTTCCTTGTTGTTCAATAGCTTGCCTCAGGCCTTCTTTATTTCATGCCATACAAAGATATTCACAAAGACAGAATAAATTCCCTCATGACAATTTCTGCAGCAGTTATTATAGCATCAAGATTAAATGCTACCAAACCAGAATAATGCTAAAAATCCTAGCAAAAAAGCTAAGTTGCAACTACAAAGGCAAAAAAGCAGGAAGAAGCAAGCCAAAACAGTTCTACAGCTGTGCCTCTCACCAGCTCGCCTGCAGCAGTCCAGCAGCCAACTAATCCAGCTGTTACTTTTGCTCTCATTTCTCTTTCTGTTTACCCAGATTTTGATAAGTTTTTCCAGCCTGGGAGTACCTGAAGGCCCTCCTCACATCCCCCTCACTGAACACTCAGCCCCTCCAGGGAGAGGTCAAGTTAACTGTGTGCTCTGCAAAGGAACTACGATACTTTGGGAGGGTCTAAAAAACCCCCATAATTAATAAGTAGTACTAAAACAAACAGGGCATCATTCAACTCAGTGCCGGATTCTCCCAGTGAACTTTGGCACTGAGAGCAGATACAGCTGTACAGACTTGGAATTATAGCTTAAAAACAAAGTGTAAGGCCCTGGTTTATTTTTCAGTCAGGTGCTGAGTATTAAGCAAAGTCCATACCACGGTTTATCATGTCAATGGTGAAGATAAAGCACTGTATTTTCAGGCACATATTGCATCTCAAAGCAGGAAGTTCTGTCACTTTTGTATTAAATAAAAATCATAGCTGAATTGGATGAGATTTTATTGAAATTAAATCCTATTGTTTCCCCCACCTTGCTTGTAATTAAAGGAAGTAATTGCTCTTTGAACATTTAGGCAATTTAAAATTCCATTGTTATAGCCTACTTCAGTTATTAGCTGGAGGATGCAGTTCTCCCAGGACAGTTGAATAGCTCCTGCCATGATTCTCCTCCCTCCCTCCCAGCTGACTCTTTCCTGCATTGGAGTTTTCAATATTTCCTGGAAACCAGGAGGAATCTATGAATCTTCCTGCAGCAGTGTCAGCAAAGAGGACTTTACTATTTGCTACCAGCAGTCAGCTTAAAAAAAATAAAGAAAAAAATTAAAAAGAAGAAAAAGGGAAACCATGGTCAGAAGCTGGGGCCCAGCAGGCTCTACTCTGCAAGTGACAGGTTCCCAAGAGAGGAAGCTTGCTGAGGAGCCTTACCTTCCTTCAGGTAGCGGCTGCTGAGTCCTGACAGGTCATTCTGGACCACTGTTTGCCCCTGTAAGGGAGAAAGGACCACCAAGGCACGAGGATGAATTCACTGAGAGCTGGGGTCTCATCCTGCACATGTAATCGCTGGTGCAGTGTAAAGTACAATCACACTGACTTTGGGCTCATCTCGTCCTCTGCTAGTAGTCAATGTTATTATTCCCTTTTATCTTTCTGAGCAATTTTTTTATTTTCTGCACAAAAAAGTGGATTTGTTTTGCAGTTAGCCCAAAGCTGCACATACTGCCCCTGCTCCCTGAGGAAGTTTTTCTTCCAGAGACCATGATGTCATCAGTGACTTGGACCTGGCTATTCTGGACACTGTGTGCAGACACTCATGTGCCAAATTAAAAAGAACAATGGCAAAATATTTCACAGCCTGCCAACAAGACAGACTGTGTCACACAAGGTGCCTGCCTGTGAAGCCAATTAAATACACAACACTTGAAGAGAGCTTCAGCATGAGAGCATAAACCCAGTAAACGGGCAAGTCTCCGAAAAGACAACACATCGAAAAAATAAGGGAGATTTCCTTAATGCCTTTTATCCACGTGTGCTGGCAGTCTTCATAAGCCCTGGGATAGATCTTGTTCACATTGTGTGAGTAATACCATTTGTCTTGTGGCAAGAAATGACTCCACGTCTGCTTTCGTTTAACCTCACAGCTCTCCAACCCAGGGTTTCTTTTGCTGTTGCTGCAATGTGGCTTCAGGTCCTGGATACCTCTCTCTGTGGTGGTCCACTTGCCTGGGTGATATATAACTTCTTTCTTGAAGGGATACCTTTCCTTCACGCCTCAGAGGAGTTGCCTCCAGAGACTGAGAGCTTGTGCCCCTTTTCCAGTCACTTTGTCAATGTCTCCTTACCTAGACAGGGATCCCAGCTGCCTGGCTTCTCTACCCTCTAATTCCAGGCTACTGGCCCCATTATCCCAGCATCAGAGCAGCCAGGTGACAATGTGCTCGCCTGGACGACAGCTGAAACCTTTTCACATATCTCACAGCTCACTCAGGGATAGGGATCAGGTGGTTACCACCTCGTTTATGAGTTCTGCTTCTTCCTCCTCCTCTTCCTGTGATGGCCCTGCTTCGCAGTAGCCTGCCTTGTCCATGTCTTCCTCCTCCTCCTTAATAGGGGTTTCTTCCCTTACTAGATGAACATCCAATATTTCTTCTTGTGTATAGGGGTGACTGATACTGGCACGGGTTGGTTCTCTGCTTCAGCTGCAGTGCCTGTCACCAGCGTTGAAGTAGCCACAGTGCCTGTTGTTTTGTTGTCAGATCTAGAGACATTCTCTTCCCCTTGAGGGTACTGAATAGTGTTGAACAGGATAGGCATGGGCCAAGCCCCAGCAGGGTGCAGTGATTTGTATCTCAAATTGCCAGGGTCACAGCACACTTTTTCCAAATATTTTACTAGTTTTTCAGGATTCTGCTCTCGTTCAGGGGTGAGGTTCCAAAACATTGGAGGTGTCCACTGTCCTAGGTACTTGCCCATACTATCCCACACACCCTGCCACTCATAACTATCCAGCCTTGGGGCAGATCTCTAGGTGATATTCTCAAATAGCTGTTTAACCTTAAACAAGACCTGAAACACATTTAGGAGACATAGCAATAGGAACATGCTGATTTGAACATCCCAGGGATATTCAAAGTTCTCAAGAGTATTGTAACTAGCCTGGAGGAGAAGAGGAAGGTGAAGGAACAAGGGAAAGTGTTCCCCCTTGTCTCCCCTATAGATTGGCTTTCCAAGGAGAAAAGGTAAAGAGTGTAATTATTAATATTTTCTGAGAGATGGTTCCCAAAGTATGGAGATTATGGCAATGCTTAATACAGTTACCAGATTAGTCTCACGACCAGTAATTTTATCATATCATAAGCCAGTGTTACATGGTACATCAAAATGATAACCTTAATCCAGCCCCCAGAGATGATAAAGAGCACAACAGGGAACACATACAGCAAGTAAGCTGTTACATAACACATCTCTGAGAGCAAATAAATCAACATTGTGACCAATGACTATTAAACTAACAAATGCTTGTAACAAATTTATTTTAACGTGCTCTGGTCAGATCTGTTGCTATCTCACCCCTGAGGCCCCACGTTGGGTGCCAAAAAGGATTGTCATGGTTTAACCCCAGCCAGCAACTAGGCCCCACACAGCCGCTCAATCACTCCCCACCCAGGATGAGGGAGAGAATCCAAAAAAAGGTCAGATTCATGAGTTGAGATAAGGACAGTCTAATAGGACAGAAAAGGAAGGGAAAAATAATAATGACAGAAGAATATATAGAACAAGTGACGCACAATGCAATTGCTCACTGTCCGCTGACTGATGCCCAGCCATTTCCCAAGCAGTGGGCCATGACCCCCAGCCAGCTACCCACAGTTTCATTGTTCAGCATGATGCCCTATGGTATGGAATATCCCTTTGGCCAGCTGGGGTCAGCTGTCCTGGCTGTGTCCCCTCCCAGCTTCTTGTGCACCCACAGCCTCCTTGCTGGCAGGGCAGCATGAGAAGCTGAAAAGTCCTTGAGTTAGTGTAAGCACTGCTCAGCAACAGCATGCTCATCATCAGTGTGTTATCAACATTATTCTCATCCTAAATCCAAAACACAGCACTGTACCAACTACTAGGAAGAAAATTAACTCTATCCCACCCAAAACAAGGAGAAATAGCTTCTGGTGAGAAAATGAAATTAGAAATGTGAAATGAAAAACTGAGTTGGAAAGCAAATGAGCAGAAGAGAGTCAATACACTGCCTGTCAAATATTGAAACGGTTTTCAAAGTGATGATAGGTGAAAGTAAAAAAATATGTATTTTTTTACAAATGCAATCAATAGAGTTCCTACCTGGCACAAATTCATTGCAGCAGTGGAATGACCCTGGGGCTGAACCAGGAACTACAGAGATTCAAGTAATGACTTCTGACAGATGATGAGAATTTCTCCTTCTCCCCCAAGAAAGCCAGACCAGCAGCAATGCACACCCCAAGAACTGCTCCTCATGTTGGAGGCTCTCAGCACTGGCCAGCCTGCAGACCATACTCCTATTGAACTCCACTGATTCAGCATCCCTGCCATGTATTTATCACCTTCCCTTACCCAATTCTACCTCTCACTGTATGACATGGTCCTGTGCTCCCAGTTCACAACCCACAGCTGAGACTCAGGGTTTGATGAATACAGGTGGGACTCATAATGTTGCCGGATGCCTCTGACTCTCTTGTGGGTGGGTTCACAGGGCAAAACTCTGGCTGTGCTGAGAAAATTCAGAATTAATTCAGCAGAAAGAGTGAACATGTCTGGGAAACATCTAAAGAAAACGGCTGTGCTATTATTTTATGTCTCTTCTAGAAACATTTCCTGACTCACTATGTTTCTGTGGGTTTCAAGGCCACGTATTTCTTTTCACCTCCTCAAACACCTCCTCAGCACCTTTTATGGGATGGCAGGGATGAGAACTTCTGAAAGCTCCCTCTGATGGGAGGAGGAGAAGATAATCAAATATTGTTGGAGTTCACCTGACTGCCTTCTGCTGGGCAGACTGTAAAAATCACATCCCCTTATGCAACCTTTTTCTGTAAAGGACAATACTAATATCCTGCAATATGTAGATGTGACGAGGGAAGAGCAGGAAAGGACTGTGAGGACTTTAGCACCAGGTGTCTCCTAGGTGACACAGTCAGGGCACTCATGTACCTGTGTCCACTCTGGCCAGGGCCACTGCAGTGCCAGTCTGTGCTGGCACATGAAATGGGGCAGCTGGTCTCAGAGAGGAAAAAGAAAACAAAACCAACAATGAAACCTTTAACCAACTTCTCTTGGATCTGAAATGGAGTCAAGGCAAACTTAGACCATACCTCTGCTGTCACCATCTCATGTCTCTGCTGTCACCCCAGTGCACAGCGTGTCTGCCCCAGCTCCTCCATCCAGACCGACTCCAGCTCGTGATTTTAAGATCTGAACCCACCATTTTCCCCAATCCATGGGGAAAACGGCAGGCTGGAAGAACTGAAACACTCCACTCTGTCCATGCAGGGACAGTGCATCCCACTGCCCATCAGGCACATCGAGCTGAGAAGGTGTGGAATACAAATACTGGCGCTGGCAGGGCTTGGACAAGAGTGGAAAAGTCCTGCACCCTCCCCTCTTTCCCCTGCCCCACAGCTTCTGCAGAGGGGGAGCACAGGGGACTTAAGGGATGAGTTTCTATGTATCATGACCTGGATGGCAGATCCTAACTTCTCTCTTCTGAGAAGGGCTCATCACTTCCACCGCTCCTCACCTTTCTCCTTTTCTTGTCTCCACGTTTTCCCTCATCAGCTTTTCCTTACTCTCCCAACTTCCATCTCATCCTTCACACAGTCCCAACCATGCAAACCAAGACTTTTCCACCTTCTTTTTATTTAGAGAAAAACACAAAGTGGGAAAGGTCATTCCCCTTCCTTCTTCTTGCACCTCTCCTTTTCCTCTCTCACCCAAAACATGGTTTTGTTCCCAGGTGTGGTTCATGACCCTATAGGTTACAGACATTAAGGAAACACATTTCTAGAAACAGCTCCAGCCACTGAAAGCAACAAGTGGTCAACAGTCTGTGGAAAGCTTGCCATGGGTCAGCAGGGTCATCTGCTAGTTGCCACCCACAGATACTTTTACAGACTGAGGTGGTGATCCCAAACCTGGATTTAGGTTTCTTTTGATGTCAAGAAGTTCAGATGAGGCTGTCATCCACCTCCCACTATGTGGGCAGATCTGGGTACCTCTGTGGGGTGCTGGGGTCCCCACGATCCCTACTCTCACCTGTAGCTCCCACAGAAGCCGGTGTGAAGGGGCTCTGTTCTGCCATCCCCATGCAATTCTTACTATCATCAGCAGATGGCCAAATATTACCACACATTCATAACATTTACATCAAAAAGGCCACGTAATTGGGTAAAAACCGCCTTTCATTGCCAGAAGCATTTATTTCTAAAATGGCATATGTACATTTGGCATTTACCTTTCTACATGCAATATTACCAAATGTGTGATGAATTTTAACACTCATTTCCTTTCCCACTCTTGACGTGCTTGCCAAAGTAAAGACCATACAGCAAACATGTAGTAGGATAAAGCTCTGCCCTAAACCACCTAAATATTATTTCTTATTTCAAATTTATTTTACAATAAAGACAAAAATCCCAAGGCCTAGACCTGGCTGCAGTGAAGCCAATGTTAGCAGCAGCTGGCAGCAGGTGGCAGAGCGAAGGCACTGTCACACAGAGCGAGAGGCAACTGGAATTTGAATGCAGAAAGTGTTTCATTAAAAACGTAAAAAGGCCCAGCGAGGGGTTGTTTTTGCAAATGCATGGTTTTATAGTTTTATCGGTTTTGAAGAAAAGCACACAAATCTGCTCTCACGCTGCCTCACAAGGGCAGAGGGTCTTTAACTTCACGCTTTAACATTTCATAATGTCTGAAAATAATCAGTATGGGCGCAAGTGCTAACATGACTAATAGGAGCAAAAAGCCAAGGAATAACCTTTCCAGCATCACCTCGGGGCATGCCTGCACAGACAGCTGGGCGCACACTGCGTTGATTCAGCCAGAACACATGCCAGACAGTGAAAATGAGCCGACCGTAGTTGCAGAGGAACAGGAGCACAGGCACAGCGGTACTCGATTCTCCATTGCCATTTCAGGACTATGGCAGAAAAATGCACCTGTATTTTGCTGCTTTCACCAGGACTCCTGGGCCATTGCTGCAGTTGTTTGCCAGATCCACCTTTCCCAGGGCTGGTCAGGAAACACAACTTCGTAACTGGTGCTACGTTATTTACTGTACATCAGTTAAAGAGGACAAAGGGAGAGGAAACAGTTCCATCACTCAAACATGCTTTAAGAGAACTATTTTCCTGAAATGCTGAGTTTCCAGTAGCTCAGGAATTGCCATTTAACCTTTAAGTGATTAAAGATTACTCTAGGGCACCAACCATAACCAGACTGAAATACCTCCTCTGTTGGACAGTACTGTATTTTACTTTCCCTCAAAATGTTTGAGCTTTGTTCCAGGTTGCCAGCTAGCTGGGTAGTAACATGGGCCACCAGGAAGGCTTTTGGTGTCACCATCACCTGCAGGAAATGCATGACTGCTCCATTCCCGTACCCTACCTAATTCTTGGCTGACATTCATCAACAGTGCTGGCCCGTAACTCTCAGTTAACTGAAGGATGTAGGATGGCTTTCTAAAAATGCATGATCTGTGGACCATGCTGTCAAAGAAGGCTGAATTCATACTTGATTTCTGTCTTTTATGCCAAATCAATAGGATTACAGGTACGCACTCAGGGCTTTCATTCTGGGAGCCAGTGCTCCTACCTCTTATCCCTGCCCACAGCCTAGGAGGGGTGTGGAGATGCTCCAGATGAGATCCAGGGCATAAAACACACAGCAGCATAACCTACCCTGGATTAAACAGGGGGTGATATTCAGAGATCACTTCCCTTGAGCAGGAATCTGATCCCTGGTTTGGATGCTGCAGGACTCCTCCTGGCAGCTTCTGACACGTAGCAGAAACCCTCTCCTGCCAGCAGAGTCAGGCCCTGGTGCCTGACAGAGACCTTCTGTCTCACAAACAGCCTGAAATAGCATCTGTCCTTGTAATGGCTCGTCCCTCCCTGATAACTGGGCAGTTTCTTATCAAGGAGATCCCAGACCTCCATTCCCTCCCTCAGCTGTCCAGATCAAACACCTTCCCACCCCAACAGCCCCCCCCAAACACACCCACTGCCTTCCCCTTCCCAATACCTCCTTTGCCTGTGCTCAGAGACCTGTGGCTCTGCATCACCGCTCTCCAGCTTGGATGCACTCCCAGACACACTTAGTCATACATGATGAGGAGATGGGAGTGCAGGAACAGGATCTACAGCATGTCCCTGAGGGTCTTGGGCAGACAGGAATAGGATGTGCCCCGGAAGGCACAGACAGCCTCAGCCTGATTTTTCAGGTTTATCAGATTATGCCCAATTTTCCACTTTGTGCCATCTCCAGTTTTGCTCCACATCCATGTGCAAGCTTTTGATCACTCTTGAGGAATATTATTTGCACTGTCCTGGAATTTGAAAATAATTAAAGACGCTAATGATGGTCTGCTGATTCCAGCGAGGGCCCTGTTGACAAAGTTCTTGTTCTACAACACCTCAAAAAAGAGAGTGTTGAGGGCCAGACCATGGTCAAGGATGGCATTAAGGTGGTTGGTTGTCCCTTTCTGCCCATCTACGAAAGCCCCCATCTTTGCCACCTAATCTCAAAGACCTGGCTGTCCCTTTATGGAGTCTCCTTGGGGCAGACACTTGGCTGAGCCATGCTGGCTGTCCCACTGCACAGTGGCTACCCTGAAGAGGCACTGTCCAACACCACCACTGAGCAAGACCATCCCTGAAGAGAGGCTGAAGAACCACCTTCCTGTCTAAATAACCACTTGTAGTAACTCCTAGGAGGAGCTGCAATGGTCTCCACGTGCAGACATCACTTTGCCAGCATCTGGGATGTTCTTACAATTGTGCATCAGCTTGGGCTCCTCCCATTTTAGAAACCAGTCCCTAAAAGTCCTGTTTGTATATTGTATTTATACATACAGTAACTCATTTCAGGATTTTTCAGCTTTAAAAGGAGCCTGACAGGGCATGGAGACTTAAAAGAATTTTTTCTTCAGCTTAATATATTTATAGAGTTATCTGTGGCTCAGCAATCTGATTTAATCAGTTTGAGCAGATATAATTTAAGTACCAAACTTTTCAATTTGAGAAAACAACTCTCTTTGTCTTCTGAGAGCCCTATTTATGACTGAGGGTATCACTGACTTTATGACAAACATAATTCCACTCTCAGACACCAGCAGTTCTGGTAGGCAGTTTTAGAAACATGCAATTCTATATATGTCAGAGCAAACAGATCATCTGAAAGTAAAATGGCTCACCAAAGAATAAACAAATCATCCTGCCAATCTTTTGTGCACTGCGTTTTCTTGGCTGCAGGTTGGGGACTTCCACAGAGGTATATTTTGAGCCCGAGCCCCTTTTTTGATGCTTGTTCCCAAACAGAGAAAACCCAGAGGAAAGGGGTCTGCTGTGCTGGAGGGATGAGCCCAGGACAGGGATGCAGGCAGCCCCCCGAGGCTGGTAGGGGCTGTCACCGCTGCATGCAGAGGAGATCAGCCCCTGGGGCAGAAAACCCAGGCCCAGCCCCATGCACCGGAGAGGTTTTCAGGCAGCGACCAGGTGGAAACTACAAGGTAGTCTCCGCACGTGTGCATTAATAACTGCCTGCTCCCATCCTAATCACACCAGCCATGAGGCGGCTGCTAAGCAACTAAACCCCGGCAAGGAGGCACTTTTGAGATAATGCTAAAAATAGTCCCCAGCAGGCGAGACAGAGCAAGCAGCCGTAGCGGGTGACGTCAAGTTTCTTATTGCTGTCCTTCCTGCCGTCGCTCGCAGACGCCTTCGATGACCAGGCGAGTTCCTCCGGGCCTCCCCGGGGACCAGCATCGTAGCAGGGACCAGAGCTGCTGGTGGTCCCTGACTCGCTGCTTCTGTGCATCCAGCCCCAGCCTGTGCCCGAAGCTGGGCACAGCCCTCCAGCATGATCCCTGGCCACCAGTGCTTCCAGGAAACTGCAGGGCATCAGGATGGCCTTCCCCTGCCCTGCTCATGCTGGATCCTCACCTGATGTAGGAAGGAATGGAAAAGAGCCTCTGAGCAAATCTAGTGTTAAAAGGAGCAATTTGATTAAACTGACAAAGTCACGCACATGATTGGAAATGACAAATAACATCTATGACTTTGGTATAAACCAGAGGCAGAGCATGCACGTCCCTCTGTCTTTCCAGTCTGTTGTTCTCAGCAGTTGAAATCACTTTTGTGGCTAGTCTGTACCAAACTCAGTTTGCATCTGTCTTCACACAAACATGGAAGAGAAAATAAGCCAAAGCACAGGAAAAGGTGCCCATATGCTTTATGCAGGAGTGTTTGAATTTCTGGGTCCAGAAGAGAGAGAAATGGCAGGAAGGAGCCTTGTCTTTTGCCTGTTTGGCCCCCAGGACATTGCCCTCCTCTCAAGGGCAGAGCCTTTCCCCACTGGCTCAGTCCCTCCCAAACTGGGCCACTACACCTTTTTTTGGTAAGCACAGTGTAAATCACACTAGGGAACTGGTCCAGTGCAGTAATCACCTCCCTTCTTTGCTGGTTTCTTTCATTTTACAATCCTTGAATGATGGCTGAAACCAGCACAGCTGCCACCTGCAACCACCTCAGGCATGTCTTTTGGCAGCAAGAAATTTCTTGAGCACACCCTTGAGCAGCCCCCCTCCAGCCCCCTTAACCACATTAGAGAAATTATCAGGCTGAAAAGAAACCCCCAACCCCCTTTCCCCAGGGTTATTTTGTCCAAGGTCTGCTCACACAGAGCCCCATGACGGCCACCCTGGATTCCAGCAGGGCTGGGGTGTGATGGAGCGTGCCTGCTTCCTGCAAGAGCTATGGGCAGGGAGGGGTGCATTAGTCACAGGCATTGAGCAACAGCCTCCTCCACCTCCTTGCAATGGCAGCCACAGGAACAGGAAAGTCCAGGCAGGTGCCACCCCACATTTAAGGATGACTGTTGCTTTAAATAATGCATCTGAGAGATGTGGTTTACTCCTTGAAATACCACTTTCTTTTAAAACAGTGGCTCAAGATCACAGGGAACTGATAAAGCTGCTTGAGTAGAAAAATCAGCAGCAAGAGCTCCCCTGTTCAAATCAGCAGAGGAGCACCCCAGCAATCAGCAGGGCCCCATGCCACCCACATAGGGATGCCCACAGGGACTGGGACAAGCTTAACTCAATATTTCTGGTAACCCAGGCAAACACCTTTACCATACTGCCTCCTATCTCATCTCTTCTTCTGGTAGAGCACAAAAAGCCCTTGATACCAGTCTTGCAAACCTCTGCTCCAAATCTCACAACACTTCCCATGGAGGTACCTGTGATGGTGCTTCCCCTTAAGCCGCTGTTAACAACCCCAGGGGTACAGCTCTCTCTGCAGGTGATGTGTTTCCACCTGCAGTCCACACACATGATGTGAATCGGCTTCTTTGGTTACTCAAAATAAGCCCCACGAGAAGGGATTGAGATCTGAAGAACAGCAGGCAGCTCCCAGCCTCTCCCAGCCAGTACTGACCTGCTTACTCTTTCCAGGACTTTCCTTCCTGCACATGAAACTGTATTCAAATGGAGAAAGAGCAGAGCTAGAAACCAAAGTTTCAAGTTCACTGCAGAGGAGGTGGCCTCTCTGCAGTTGGGAAGAAGACCATAAATTTCCTGGTGAGCACAAGCAGGGACGTGGGTGCTATATGTCTTCCAAATACCAATGCTGTTTTCAGTGGAAGTAAAAGCTAATTGATCTTTAACATGCAGCACTTAATTTCAATGCCTTTTGTACATCAACACTACTAGTGAAACAAACACCAGATTTTACTAAAATGAGAATGTGTCAACATATTGATGACTCACACACCCAGTTGCAAGGGGAGACTCTACATTACTCAGAAGGATTCTGCTTCAGCGTTTTTTATCCAACAGTGATAGAAATATCCTGGCTGGAAATCCTGGTGTGTCCTGGGTCTTTCTTGCTCTTGTCCTGAAGCTGAGGTCTCAGCATGTTTGGAAAGAGATTTCAAGTGAGAAATATTGTATGTGTCAGTTGTACACATGCAGCATTGAAAACCTCAAGGCAGCAGCCGCCACTAAACCTTTCTACAAATCCAAATGGAGAGGGTTCAGCCAAAACAGGATGCCTGTAAACATTTTACAGCAGACTTTTTGTTACCCTTCCCAGGCCATCTCTGTCACTGAAGCTTGCCAGCAGTGTGACAGTGTGTTCAGCACTGCGAAAGTGGAGCTGCCCAGAGCCCACAGATGCTCAGCCTGTGGTTCCAGACTGCCACAGCTCCACATATACTTGCTGCTCCTCTTTACAGCTTACTTTGACTGAATTATCATTAAAAAGCTGAGGGTTTGATATTTCACAGCTGTGAAGTATAAAGAAAGATCTTTAGAGATATCCTGCACCATAAATGTACTTGCCTGTGCCGGTCTATATCTAGGTGATAAATGAAGCCCAAGACACTTGAAAGAGTTTCTTAATCTTTGAAAAGCAAACCAAAGCCAATAAACCTTTGTAGTTTTATTATGCCATCCATCCAATTTCTTTTGCTCTGCTTCCAAAAGCGTTTGTGGCAGATGGGCAGTCTCCAGTTTCCAGCCTGGCAGGGTTTGCTGGCGGGGTTCATTGCACGGTGTTGTGGGCAGAGGCACTAGCACTGCTGAGGAGTGGGGTGAGGAGGGGGGAACCAGCTTCAGCTGCCCTGGAGAAAGAGGGATGTGGAGGGACAGCCTCAGATTCAGCAAGGAGTGCCTGGACCCTCGAGGCATCTCCCTTCCTAACTGCAGTTGCCTGTTGCTGCAAAGGCTCTCCCAGGCACTGAAGCCAGCAACAGAATTTGGTTTCTCCTGTAGAGCATGAATGCTCTTTTCTAGGAGGTGTTACAGCATCCCAAGCCATTTTTTAACCATCTGAGAACCAGTAACTCTCAGCAAAACCTTCAGCAGTTCTGGATTTTCTGGTTTCTGTTCCAAAACACCTTTCCCTGCCATGGCCCTGACTCATCCCAGGCTTCTTCTGGTCTACGCTTCTATCACTGTTTCAAGGAATACAGGAAGAGATTTAGCTCTCCACTTGTAGGATGTTTTTAAAAAATGGCTCAAGGGGGCAGTAAGTTGGCCAAATCCAGCCTTTTGCCTGCATCCTTTGGACCAGAACATTTTCTCCCTCTGACCACTGGGGCATGTTCAGGTCCTCAGTGTGTGAAAGTGAAAGGATGCATCTGGGACCGCTGCTCTGTGTGTTTGCTAGTAAAAGGCATTAGGAGGCAACTGAATATAAATTTGCAGTTGAAAAGGGCCAGTCTGGGGATCTCAACAGTACAGGAGCTGCAACTTAAATGAGCTGGGACCTCCACATCCCCACCAAGTTATACCCAGCATGCTGGACTCAGACCTCTCCAGGTTTGCAAGACTTCTTACTCAAGGCCAATTCTGACAAAACCTCAGATTTAAATCAGAAAATTCAGGCTGACCTTAAACTTCTACTAGATACAGCTCCACAGGCCATTTCTCATCTCCTGGGAAACCTCCTCCCAGACCTTTGGCAACTCTCACAAGTCCCAGACATCCACCCCAGCCTACAAACATCCATAGCTCTCATGGACCCACATCCAGCCAGTGAAGATGATCTACCACCATACCAACTCCACAGTGAGGTGAGAGGATGCTACAAAACCAAAAGCCTGTTGCGTGCTTTATTTTCCCCCTAGACTCCACCATGAAGTCTCTTCAATAATGTTTTTATGGCTCCATCAATCTTATTTAAACTTCAGTACAAATAAATTGCAGCACATTCACAGTCCCATCACAGTGTTCTGACTCACCCAATCCCAGCAGACATTGTATATTAAATTAATTTTGGAATGTATTCCAAAGAAATTGTTTCAGCTTCTTCAGCTAAGAACTCCCCATACTGTATGTTAGGGCAAACCAGCACAGGATATCTAATAGGAGGACTTTAATTAGCTGGTGATTAACCTCATTAGGACTCAGCTCATGAATAATGTATGTCACCCCTCTCCCTTGGCTCAGGGGAGATAACTCTTACACTGATGGGGAAAATGCAGTATTAATCTTGGATTTCCTTCTCCTGTCCAGGATATGAATCCCTTGTCAGATGCAGGGACATATTCTGCAGTTTGTTATACCTGGAGTAACTCTGATAAATTAAATGAGCTTCAGATTTACTCTGGCATTACTCAGAGCAGGGTTAAGCCCACAGGCTAAAATGTTTACCAACTAGGTGGAAAAAAAATGCCTTTTCCAGCTATTAATTTCTGCCCCATCAGGTGCACACAGCTTCAGATACTCATGTGAGAAGCATACAAGGCAGGAAATTAGGGCCTGAGGTAACCAGGGCACCTGCTTAAGACAAAAGTTTATATACTGCTCAGACCCATGTCTCTTACTAAAAACATTCAGGCTATTATTTTCCAGCTAACTCTGGGCCTTGTGGACCACTGCCCCCATATCGCAGGCTGAAAGCTCCTGTGTGCTCCGGGTTTGTCTTTTGGCCTTATCCTTGAGATGTAATTCAGAGTCCTGTGAGACGCAAAAATAAAACCCCAAACAAACAAAAAATACCCCAAACCCCAATGTTTTGTCCTGCTTTGTTTTCCTGTAGCAGTGAGCGAAGCTGCCTGCAGTGTCACCCCAGAGACCAGGGACAGCTGTGAGCCCACCTTTCTGCAGAGTTGGGGGGATTAATGACCTGCGGCCTGTGCAGCACCACAAGAGCACACAGAGATGCCGAAGTGCCAAATATGCTTCCAAATAGAAAAGAAAAAAAAAGTGTGCTTAAACTGAATTACTATTTGACTTACTGGCTGACAAGATAATTAGTTTTCCCATGCAGCTAATTAGCAAATTCCTGAGGCCGTAGTAACCATCAGACCAAACTCCTTGCTAATTCAGCCTTGCTGCATGTCTCCTCTGCATCCTCTTATTAAGCATCCTTATCTCCTTTGAGCAATGCTTGTGCATGAATAGGAAACACCTTCCTATTTAACTGCCTGTGCTCTGGAGTGGTTTCCAATCAGTGGACATCAGCATCAGCTTTGGATTCACAAATCCGGTTAATCTAATCTGCCTGGCTGATTGATTAATATCTGTGAGGTTGGTGTTCAAGGGAGAATGCCTTTGGAGACCAGCCGGGCTGACGGCATTAATAATGATGGTTATGCAGGCTCATGCTTTTCCCATCCCATTGTTTTGTGTGCAGGGAGCCACCTGGGCAGCAGAGAAGCTTGTCTTCTCCTCAAAGCCTGAGCTGAGCAGCTGGGGCTTTTGCAGGGCAAAGCCCAGGCTGTGCCGAAGCAGCAGCTTTCAGCTCTGCTCCTTTAACTTCAACTGCATTTCCATTCTCAAGCAAGAGGCAGAGAGGAGCTGTGGCGACAAGGACTTCCGAGGCAAAAGGGCATCTCTATTAACCTTGAAAAGCTACTGAAATACTTCCCTCTGTAGCAAACTGAACTCAATCTTCCCAGGTCCTGCCAGCACATTTCATCATTTGCTATTTTTGCTGGTGCTGTGGGTATGTACCTGCACCCGCAGGGACTGTTGGTTGGCTCCAGCCACAGACTGACCTTTTACTAAGCCATGCTGGTCAAGCCTGAAAAATGACAAGTACTGAGGCTTTCCTGCTTTCCTGTTAAATCACATGAGGCTGCTCAGCAAAAGCTGCTCAGTGACCTCCACGTCCTGCAGCTTTCCTGGAGAAATCCAGGTATTCCTCCCTGTCTGTGTGCACCTGCAGGCCCAGAAGCAAGGGCTTGCACAGCCCGTGCAGCCCTGGCACTGCCCCAGCATGCCCGCTCTGCCCTGCCGAGCACCACGCTGGCCCTCCTGGAGCCACCAGCCAGGAGGTTTTGGGGTGATCAGTGGTGGATTTGGCAGAGCAGGTGCTAAGCAGTGCCTCCTACCTGCAGGGCCACAGTGAGCACCAGGCGCTGGTCACAGAATCGTAGAATCATTTAGGTTGGAAAAGACCTTTAAGATCGAGTCCAACTATTAACCTAACACTGCCAAGTCCACCACTAAACCATGTCCCTAAGTGCCACATCTACACGTCTTTTAAATACCTCCAGGGATGGTGACTCCACCACTTCCCTGGGCAGCCTGTTCCAATGCCTGACAACCCTTTCGGTGAAGACATTTTTCCTAATATCCAATTTAAACTTCCCCTGGCACAACTTGAGGCCATTTCCTCTCATCCTATCACTTGTTACTTGGGAGAAGAGACCAACACCCACCTTGCTGCAACCTCCTTTCAGGTAGTTGTAGATAAGGTCTCCCCTGAGTGTCCTTTTCTCCAGGCTAAACAACTCCAGTTCCCTCAGCTACTTCTCACAAGATTTGTTCTCTAGACCCTTCACCATCTTTGTTGCCATTCTTTGGACATGTTCCACCACCTCAATGTCTTTCTTGTAGTGAGGGATCCAAAACTGGACACAGTATTCGAGGTGCGGCCTCACCAGAGCCGAGTACAGGGGGACGATCACTTCCCCACTCCTGCTGGCCATGCTATTTCTCATGCAAGTCAGGATGCTATTGGCCTTCTTCATGTGGAAGGAGTTGGACCCCACCAACCTTGCACCAGCTCTGTGCAAGTGGGTGCATGCGGGGACCCCCAGTCATGGGTCTGGGGACATGCCCTGGCAGTATCCTGAATTCATACTGGGCCAGGACACCAAGGTGCCAAACTCCCCTTTCCTCACCCAACATCCAGGTCTCCATGAGACGGATACTCAGCTGCATGGGCCAAAAGGGTGCTGTGACATAGCCCAGCTGGTCCTGGCTCCCCTCCACTTTTAACCCTTACTGCACTGGGGTGGGGTAGGGAAAACACTGGCTTTGCATCTGCAGGGAGTCTCTGGCAGCAGCCATGGTGGCATAGAGGTGGCCAAAGTGCAGGTGGTGGTGGTGGGAGGCACACTATCACTATCCCAACAGTACCACGACACTCAGACTCTTGGGGGGGCTGTGACTGTGGGATTTGCCAGGCAGAAGCACCGGACTGCCTGTCTCACAGCTCCTCTTCCCCAGCACCCACTTGGACAGACTCTGCCCAATCTTTCACAGTGTCCTATCCCAGCATGGGAGTAGAGCACCACTTCTTTTGGTACTGAAAACAAAACATAGGGTCTCTGGCTCCTGAAACCACATTTCTGTTGAGCAACCATCATTTTGGTGGCAAGAATGGCTGGGATCAGTGTCCCGCTTCTGTTAACAGCAGAGGAAAGCAGTGGGTTTCGGCAGCCTGCACTATGCACCGCTGCGAACACTGTGGCAGCTGATACCGTCTGCTGTGATGACTCACCTCTGTTGATTTGGGCAGAGGCAAGAAAAACAGCCTGAAATGCAACAGTTCAACATTCATATTCTCAGCGATGGGCTAGTAGCTCAGAGCAGGTCCCCACCCCCACCCCTCACCTTCTTTCAGTGCAGCATCACTGAAATTTGTTTTTCTATATTGGAAAAGTGATATATTGACAGGCTTATATTTGGGAAAGCAGCTTATGTCACTGCCGGAGATGTCACATTCAAATGGATCACATCGGCATCAACAAAATACCTGGCACAGTTTGACCCTCTAATCTCCCCAGGCAATTTTTCTGTCTTTTTTCATGGCTGCTCAAATATTGGCTTTATCACCATGGGAAGGATAGGAGTGACCTATACAGCAAATGATCGTGATAGCTTTTCAGAGCTATTTTTAACAGGGCTGTTCTCCCAAAAGCATTCACCCCCAAAGAGATGTTTAAATCAGGGTGAGCCCCTGGGGAGGTGTTTAGCCCAGCACTGTGCAGCTGCAGTCAAACCATCGGGCAGGACCACAGCCACGATGGAGCCAGACCGAGCACCAACAGCTGGTGCTTCCCAGCCAGGGAAGGGATCACACAGCACAAAGCAATCTTGGTGGATGCCACTGCAGCGTGGGTGGCAGCTCGGCTCCAGCCTAGTGAGGGAAACGAGCCGTCAGGTCACATTTCCTACATCCAGCCTCAGCATCCATGAGTATTCACTTACATCTTTCCAACAATTTCCATTTTTTTTTCCTTTTCAAAGGCAAAGAACCACAGATGAGCTATTTAGACCCACACAAATGAAAAAGAAAGGCTGCCATACTGACAAATAACCTCTACAGCTGATGGTGCCCTGGAGCTGTCAAAGCATAACCTGTTTTCTTTGAGAGAAATCACACTGATGGATTTTATGGTGATGGATGCATGGATGGATGGATAGATGGATGGGCGGATAGATGGGATGGATGGATGGAGTCATGCTTAGCTCCAGATGGTGCTCACCAGAGAGGGACCAGATACCCTATTTTCTGAAGTTCATTTCTGAAACCTGTTGTGCTTAGTGATAGTAGCTACCATTCAATCCTGGGCAATACACACACAGTAAACACTGTATATAAAATAAAGTTCTTGCTTGTTTGCTGATTGTAAACTCCATTTTTAAACCCAGGAAAGTGCTAATTACATCGCTCCAAATATTGCAGTGTGCCACTGAAGCAAATAGATAAACCTGAGACTTCCCATTATTCAGTAATTTATTTTCAAGTTTACAGAAAATCTTTATCTATGTTGGGTTGAAACACTAAAATAGATACTTGATCAAGCATTTTTTTTTTTGGAAGAAAGGGATGCTGGTGTTCCACAACATAGTATGCTTGCTTTGAGGCACAGCTTGGGCTGTCAGGAGCCACCATGGTGTCCCCTCAGTGCTGAGCAGAGGTCAGGGCTCTCCCCTTGCACCCAGGGTCAGTTCACATGGTAAAGGGAATAATGGTAAAAACGCACAAAACAGAGAAAAGTAGTGCATAACCAACATTTTTCTAGCCAATGTAAGTTGCCATAGGACCCCTCTGTAACTCCTCTATAACTCTCCTGATTTGCATAGCCAAAAGGTGGCAGCACTCTCTCACGTTTGTGCCGCTGCAAAAACGCCCTCTCTCCTTACAAATGAATACAAACGTGTATAACTTTAGTCCAGAGGCGATGCACATTGGAGGGACATTTTGCTGTCTCGTCTGCTGTAGCACACAGCCAGACTCAGGGCCATGGGGCTGCAGCGGCTGCCACACAGGCCGTGAGCACGCAGGACAGGGACGATGCTGCTGCCCACACAGTGCCTGGCACAGTGGCACCGGCCTGGTCCCTGCCAAGCATCGCCAGGCACAGAAGAAGCGGCAGGAATCGTTTCACACACACCTGGTCATCCCCATCAGCACTGAGCAGACGCTGGGCTGTCCATCCAGGCATTTGCTAGGTGTGAGTGAAAGGACTTGTTGTGCATTTTCTGAGTGTTGTTTTGGCGAGGAGAATAAAAGTTAATAGCATCCTTTGTGAAATTTTGCATCTGGAATGCCTCTTCCTTCCCCTGCCACCCTGTGCAGTGCAGCTCCCAGCTGTTCTTCTAGTTCCAGTGCACCAGCAGAGCTTGAGCAGAGAAATTCAGAGGAAATGTTCAGTCTTGATTTTTGCCTTTCCCAAGATCATAAATCCACCATGTGATTCCATCCACTTGTTTTTTTTTTTCCCTACCCTGCACCTATTTCTTGTCTGACTTTGCTGAGCTCTTTGTTGCACCCCCAGGACCTGCTATGCATTGACCCGCTGGCCCCTGTGAAGGGGATCCTGTGGGATCCTGTCAGACTGTTGTCACTGCCTGGGATCACAGCCATCCCTCCTTCGTTCCCGGTGCTTTGCAAACAGAATAACCTGATGTTTGCTTTCTATAAGTCTGATTTGCTTTATAATCCGTATGAAAACAGAAGGAACTGAGAGAGGTGGAAATTCAGATCTGCTGAGCACATCATGGCATTTGCATGTAGAGGAAAGTCTAGAGGTGGCAGTTCCTCCCCACCATGGGTGATGTGGGTGCCCGCACACAAAGGAATCCGCTTTATATCAAGAAGCCCATCAGCAATGGGGCATAATGGTGCGACAGGAGCTGTGCTGCGTTAGGATAATCGCATCTTTGGTGCATTAAGGCCAAAGTCAGGGCTGAGCATTTCCAGCCCCCCAGGGGCCCATCCAGCAGATCTGGAAAGCCCACAGTGCAGAAGCTACCCTGGCTCTGCAAGTCAGCTTGTGCCAAATTAAGGAGAAAAAACTTATCTTCTCTGGGCGTGATGAGCCCAACATGCAATGGTGCATCCAGGGCTGGCAGAAACAGGGGAAACGCTGTGGCTGCACGGCACCGCTTGCTCTAACAGGGACCCCCACCACAGCCTTGTGCCCAGCTCCCTGCTGGGTTTCTCCTTCCCACAGGGTCCTGGCTGGCATTTGACATGCCACCAAGCGAGGCAGCCAGGGGGGCTCCAACCTGACCTGCCCCAGGCACTTCCAGCCAAATCCCTCATGCACACCCTGTTTCCCAGCCACAAGGCTGCCCCAGTTCCCAGTGTTTTAATTAAAACATCACTTGGATTTTAACTTATGGGGCATAAACCCCCTTACAGGATGCTTCTGGGACTCTCACCTTCGGGAACTCCTTCCTGGCCTGTAGCAATAATCTCCTGGGAGCTGCACAACAGGGCAGTGGACTTGGTCACTGCTTTTAGAGAGGAACAGACCCTTTACCCCACTCACCAGTGATGATGACCACAGGCAGATTTAGTGTGATCCATGAGCGTGACCTGAGCCTTCTCTGCTTAACCCTGTCACATCAGAAGAAGCAACAGTGAAAGGTGTCACTCAGAGTTGGGGAGGAGAAATATATTCTAATTATGACAAATTTTTACAAAGAAGAGCCTCTGAGGTGAGCCATGACTGCTCAGGTGGTAGCACCAACCAGAGATGCTCCTTTGCATTGGGTTTTGGGAAGACCTGCAGCTCCTCTCCATCACCCTGGGGAGCCTCTGGCTTGGGTTTCTGCAGTGGACAGCCCACTGCCACCAATACAGGAAATTTGGGTGGAAAAGTACCTGGGACAAAAATTAATTAGTGACAGCATTAATTAGGGGCAGCAAGGTGGCCTTGCCTGCAAAAGCCACCATGCCACAGCCTCCTTGCCTGCCACAGGAGGGGACACACAAGCTGACAGCACCTTCTCGCAGGGCACCCACCTCCTCCAGCAGCCCACGGGAGCCAGGTTCAAGGGGAAACATTTCCTCGGGGCTCTTTGCTTAAAGAAAATGCATCAAACATGGAAAACTTGCTGTATGCTAGCTGCTCATTAACCCAAACTACTTTCTGTCCGCTGCTCTGCAAGGGCATTACTGTCCAGCTGCCACTCTCTGGCACAAGTACCCAGACAAGGCATGCTAATAGCCCAGAGCCAGTCTTTACAAAACAAGGAATCTGGGATTTGGACCTACTGCAAATAAAAACTGACAGAAAACATACTGAGCATGCTTGGTTTAGTGTTTTCTCCTTGATTTCCCTCAGATCTGATGAGTTTCCATTACAGTGCTCCCCAGGCTGTGGGGGCAGACACCGTGTCTGCAACTCCTAGGCAGTCACATCCTTTCCCCTCCTTTTTCTTAGTATTTTCCCTGCTGTCTGAGCAGCTCCCAGGCCTGGACACTGCTCAGGGACCAGCATCCATGCACCATCCCTGCAGGTGTTGCTGTCCCCCTCGGGGTGATCAGAGCTGATGCTCCCCTTTTTTGCTGTGCAGCTGGGTCATCCCTGTGCTGGCCGGGCAGCCCTCACCACTGGGTAACCTTGGGGTAACCCTGGGGTAACCCTGGTGCAACATAGAGTACCTACCAGCTTGGGAAGAAAGATGTCTCCAGCGGGGCAACCTCTGTGACATCTGGAAGCTACTTTTGGCAGTGTGCAAAATCTCAGCCCCACTGATTTTTGGGCTTCCTTAAAAGACCCTGCACTGGTCCAGCACTGACAGGCACTGCCTTACCTTCTGCAAAGCCAAGGAGAGCCCAGCGCTTCCACCCAGGCTGACTTTAGCCTGCAGCCCTGGCATGACCTCAGCAGCATCGCTAGGGGACGAGCAGCAACAAACATTACAGTGACCTGCCATGGAAATAGGATCTTTAGCGTCTCTCTTGCAAAACGCAGAGCATAATGTCTCCTAGATTTGCTTACGCGGGCAGGCATTTCATTTGGTCTCTGGTGGTACTCGAGGATGCCTTGTCTGGGTTAATGGAAAAACCAAACACCCAGAGCCATTTGGAAATTACATGTTCAAAATGAGCATAATAGAAAAACAAGAGCACAATATTGTTTGTGTATTTGCAGATGTGCTGCGAGGAGCAGTGAGCATTATTGCAGTACATATCCATAGCTCGTCCTACAGGCTCCTCCGATGCCCAGCTTGTGCTGAAGTGTTCAAACAAAGCAGAGAGTTGAGCTGCTTTCCTAAGAAAAAGGACCAACAGATCTAATCTCCACAGGATGTTTATAAGTGATGGTAACTGCCTCCCTCAGATCACAGAGCAGCATTGCTGCAGTGTTTCAGGCTTTGCAGAGCAGCTCTCCACAGGGAGGCAAGTGGCACAGGGTGAACTGGCCATCGCAGGAGCCACCACGTCTTCCCCGGGACACCCCACACTTCATCCTGGCCACCTCAGCAAGAACCATGGGTACAAGGATGCCACAGATAAATACATATTCCCCAGGAACTCACTCAGCTGCCTGGGGAGAAAGAAAGCCCAAGCAGCAAAAATTGTTATCTATGGTAGCAATCAATAACCTTCAAGAAGAGGCAGAGGCCAGCAGCAGTCATGGCTTAATGACAGTAATTTTAGGCTTTGTTTTTAAACTGCTTATTTAGTATCGCAGAAGGTATTTTATGATTAAAATAGGGATCTTTCTGAGTCTGGTATATAGGATCTGTGCTCTTTTATACCCTGGGCATTGCCAGGGAAATCAGTGAAGGGGCATGAAGTAAATCAGTGCAGAATTTGTCTCCAAGAAAAATCTGTCATTAGCGGAGAACTCAGTTCCCCCAAGCAGGTAGCGGGGATGAACCATTTAACTAAAATAAATTGCTGCAAGGGCAATTCAGAGAACTAAAGAGGAAACCGCTTTTGTTCTTCAACCATCAGTTCCACACTGGCAATTGTACTGCATCCTTCTGGGCTTGCTTGCCATTACTCCCTGACTCATAAGGATTTTTCACTCCGCGCATTTTCCCATGCAGAATGCCCAATTTTTTTTTTATTTTTCATGTACTTACCTATCTCTTCTGGAAAGATCCCAATCAGGTTTAATTTTTAGGTTTGTTTTCCCCATCCCTGCTCTGCTGCAGCTCCTGGCTTTGCTGTACCTCTGGCTGCAACTTCTCACCTGTGGCATCTTATCCAAACCACTCCTATTTGTTTTACTCCAGCCAGAAAACCAGTCCCTCATCAGTACCGAATTCTTCTATGAAAGGAAGAAAATGCTAATAAATGGTGAGCCATTACTGTTCCCACCACTCGGGAAGTCCTTACTGTAAAGCAGCTTTCTGCACCCTTGCTGACAAGACAGCGCTGCACAGTCTTGCAAGTGCAGGGCAGGTACCTGCGACAGCCCTGCCCACATCTCTTCTTTGTTGTGTCCAGCTATAGAGTCTTATTTTGTCTTATGTTGGAGCTTTCACTTAGCAAAAAGATGCCACTGGGCCAAATTCAGAGCACGTAACAATTGTACAATGGCAAAGGAATTGGAAAATAAATCAGCCCTATCTTTTTTCCTGGCCCTGGAAGATTGGTTGGAGGTGATAATAGGAAAAAAATCAACCAACCCATCCTTTATTTTAATCACACACATATAAAAAAGAAACACATCCTCCCAGTACTTGAAGGGGGCCTACAGGAAAGCTGGGGAGTGACTCTTTATTATGGAATGTAGTGGTAGGATGAGGGGTAATGGTTTTAAACTGAAAGAGGGCAGATTTAGATTAGATTTAAGAAAGAAATTCTTTACTGTGAGGGTGGTGAGACACTGGCACAGGTTGCCCAGAGAAGCTGTGGCTGCCCCCTCCCTGGCAGTGTTCAAGGCCAGGTTGGACGGGGCTTTGAGCAACCTGGTCTAGTGGAAGGTGTCCCTGCCCATGGCAGGGGGTTGGAACTAGATCATCTTTAAGAACCCTTCCAACCCAAACCAGTCTATGATTCTATGATCAAGTTTGGGGTGAAACTCCGGGTCAGCTTTAGCACGAACTTCCACTCCCCCAGACCCCCATGCTTTGGTTTCTTAGTCCCACGGAGACCAGAGAAGGTAAGCAGATTTCATCAAAACTGCCATAATCCACAAGAGTTAGGACATTTCACAATCAGTTCTGCTTTGAAAGACTTGGCAATATTTTGAAAGCTGAGACTTGTATAGAGGCAAACTTGCCACCCAAGTGGGACTTTCTCTCCCAATCTATGAAAACCCATGAAATAGGGGCAGTAGCTGGATTTCCACCCAGCTGAAGTACACCTCCAGCCCTGTGGTCTGGCTCAAACTCCAGCAAAGCCCACAGGATTTTGACTGCTGTTGGACCGGACCTTGCCCAGCACCAGGGGTGCTCTGAGTCTGACTCTGCTCTTCCAGGGTTTCCTTCCCAGCCTCCCCAACCCCATGGCACTGGTCCGATCACCACATCACCACCCTAAACTGCCATATATTATTGACAAGAAGATCCAAGCTGAAGACGCCTCATTTCAGCGGTGGGAGCCATGATTCATCCCCTACAGCCTATAGCTTGTACAACATATGGCAATGCTTTTTTAGAAATCCAGGATGGAGAGAGGGGGAGACAGCACGTGCCAAACCAGGGAGTGTGGCAAGATGCCTGTCTGGTAACAAAGTCAGCACGTGGCTGCAGATCAGCTCCTGCATCCCTCTGTGCTTGGAGGAGACGTGGAGCCCAGGAAAGCCACCATGGCTGCTCTCCATCCCGGCATCCCACCCTCCTGCTGTCTCACCTGTGCGAGCTGCACTACTAATGCTCAGCCTGCTTATTTTTAAATGGTGAATCCAATCCAGAACATACCCACAGCGAACTGTGTATCTTTTGGTAAATTAAAAGAGATCAGATTACACCTTGCAAAAAGTATTTGGGTGGCTCCTTCTCCTGTCCTGGATGGTCTCACTTCTCCCAAGATGCTGACAGGCAGATTTAGCTCAAACTACAGACAGACTGTAGTTTCAACCACACAAATGTAAATATAGAAGCAATTCCACTGCCATTAACAGTGTTGTTCTGGGTTCATTCCAGCATGCTAGAAATGGGAACCCCACCCAGGACGTGGACAGGGATAGATGAATTATCAATATATCACTGTGTCTGCCTTCTCCTCCTCTTTTTTTTTTCTGAGGCAATTCAGGAATGACCTACCATTGCTACACATCTTAACATCTTCTGGGGACTGTGTTTGCAACACACATGGCTCTGGGTCAGCACTGCTACCGTGAGCTCCAATGTAACGTCAACATAAGCCCATCAGGCCGGGGCAAATCCCATTTAGATGGAACCACTCTGGATTCAGAACTAAATCATTTAAAGAAAATCACAAAAAGTATCCAGAAGTACAAAGGTTCAATAAGTCATCGGTGATGGCTGAAACTAATTTAACCTTGCAGTTGTGGAAGTGGCACTTAATTAGCATTCTTACTGCAGAGTCACACACTGATCATTCAAAATCATATTCAAAAAGTGGCCAGAGGAAATCATACTGATGCCAGAGATTGCCAGGGATGCAGTGGAGATGTGCTGTGCTATCTGCATGATGATAACTTGCAATACAAGAGCCTATAACAGCCACAGCCTTTCTGAGCAGGGGACTCACCCTTGTGACAGCCGAGCCCCCTGCAGAGCGAGCAGCTGCCCCCAACCCACCATGGCTCCCGCCTGAAGCAGGGCCCAGAGAAACTACCCGACCAGAAATCAGGCAGATTGGATTTCTGATTTATTGGGCCAAGATTCAATCTCTGAAGCATGCAATGTAAAACCTGTTGTGCAGCTCTGCAGCTCTGCCTGGGACTCCAGGAGGCACCAGAGATGCAAACTCCCAGCACTGGTTTTCCCAGGGTGAGGAGCACCATAGAAGCTAGTTTATTTCCCTGTCTCCATCCCACCTTTTAATCAAATCCAACATCAGTTTCTGTTTGATGAAGCTGCATGTGACATCACCTCTGCTTTGCTTCCTGGGATGGACAAGTGCAAGGCAGACCTTCACCATGCTGGAGGGCACACAGGAGACCAGTGACCAACATGAGCTGCCCATAGAAAGCTGGTGCTTGAGTTCCCAGAAGCGATGAAGGCCTGAGCCTGGACATGGCTGAGATGGATCCTCAGCAGACCCCAGCACACATTGTTAGGTGCGACTGCCCCAGCCCTCAGGGTTCTGTGCCTGTCTCCCTTGTCACCTACACCTTTAGAAACCTCTTCCACATCTCAGAGGTAACGCTACCATCCCACAGCTCCTCCCCCATCAGAAAATGGGTCAGAGTCTCCAGCATGCTCAAACTGCTTGGTGCCATTTCAGGGAGCCTGAGCAAGCACCATCGCTAAGTCCACTAAATCGGTGTTTGTCCACTAAATCAGTGGAGCTTTAAGCACACATTGAGAGCCTCAGGGCAGACAGGCACAAATGTAAAGTCTCTGTTTAAAATTAAAAAGCCTCTAAAGTGAGCCTCTAAGCTACAAATTGAAATAATTTAAATTGTGTGGCCCCAGCTCCCATGTACAACACCCCCCCCCCCCCCCCTTGAATCTACACACCCAAACACTCCCCTGCAAGATGGGGAGGGCAGAAACGCAGCCAGGCTCTGCCCCCGCTCAAGCCCAGCTCCAAAATCAGCAAAGACCTGTTGTTTTCAGCAGATCCACAATAATAGGCATGGGATTGGGGGGGGAAGCAGAGCTCAGGGTGCAAAACTAATCTAATCAGGGGGATGTCTTGGTCTCCCAGGAGAGCTGAGCCACACTAATAGTCACTTATCCACTGGACCGTTCCCAGAACCTGGATGATCCCAAAATCCTCATAAACAGAATTACCCCCAAACCTGTAAATATGCTTAGTGCTGCCAAAAATCTTATTGACTTTTGGGTCCTTGTTCTATAAGCCATTCTCAGCAGAGCACAGAGTGTTCATCCTTCAGCTCAGCCAGCTAATCAGGCTAATGAGGTGATACGCACTGCAACTTCCTATGGTATATAATCAGCCTGAAATTAGGTTTTAGTGTAAATCTTACCACATGTGTCACTTGGAACCTCAAAATGATGTAATTGGACTCTTCTGCAAAACAAGTGTCCACAGGAGAGACCTCAGTGCTGGTTACTCTGCTCATGCTGGGAGAAAGGGAGAGCGAGATGTGGGACATGCAGAGGATGCATGTGTGTGTTTGTACATAGAATGGTTATAATAGTAATGCAATACATAAATGTCTATGTGTGTATTTATATACTGTCAAACATGTATATATAATTAATACATATGTATGTGCGTGTGTGTATATACACTGGGGAATAAGCCAGGCCAACCAGAGCAGTGGCAAATGTGGCTTAACTGCCTCCCAGAAGACCAACCACCTCAAGTGTGTGTATACTGATGCACACAGCCTGGGGAACAAACAGGAGGAACTAGAGCTCCACACCTGGTCAGAAAGTTATGTTATCACAGGAGTAACTGAAACATGGTGGGACAACTCACATGACTGGAGGATCGCAATGAATGGCTATAGGCTGTTTTATAAAGACAGGCAGGGAAGAAGTGGAGGAGTCGCACCTTGAATATATAGAGTTCAGTTATGGCTATTGTGGAAGTCCTATCGAATGTCTCTGGGTCAAGATCAGAGGGGTCGTCTCCAAGGGGGATCTTACAGTAGGCATCTGCTACCGACCTCCAAACCAAGACAATAAGGCCAATGAAGCAATATCTGGGTCACTTATGCAAGCTTCAGGTCAACAGAACCTGGTTCTTATGGGTGACTTCAACTACCCAGACATTTGTTGGAAGAACAATATAGCAACTCACATGCCATCTATCAAGTTCCTCGAATGCATAGAGGCCTGCTTCCTCATACAAATGTTAGATGTGCCAACCAGGAATGAGGCACTGCTGGACCTGCCACTCACAAACCAAGAAAACCTGCTTTGTAATATCTCGCTTAGTGATAGCCTTGGCTGCCATCATCACAATATTGCGGAGTCTGGGATCCTGCTGAACATGCTGAAGGTTAGTACTAAGACAAAGGTTTTAGATTTCAGAAGAGCAAACTTCAGCTTGCTCATAGCTCATTTGGGAGGGATTCCATGGGAATCTTCCATGGAGGATAAAGGAGCTAGAAAGTGCTCTTTTGAAAGGACAACAACAGTTCATCCCCTTTAAAGGTAAAGGAAGTAGACGGAGCAAGAGAGTCCCTTGACTTAACTGTGAGCTTCTGAGTCTGCTCAAAACACAAAGAGAAGCATACCAGAGATGGAAAATCAGATGAATACCCACTGAGAACCACAAGGGCATTGCCAGGACATGCAGAGATGCAGTTAGAAAAGCAAAAGCTCAGGTTGAATTGAAATTGGCCAGAAATGTCAAAAACTACAAGAAAGGGTTCTTCAGGTACAAACAACAAGCAGAAACAGAAGGAAAACACTGGCCTGCTGTTAAACAGGAGAGGTGAATTAGTCACCAACAATGCTGAAAAAGTAGATGTTCTCACCACTTTCTTCACCTCTGTCTTTACCAGCACTGTTGGGCCCCAGGCCTTGGGAACAAAACTCCAGGTCAATCCAAACACAGACCCACTGTCAGTGAAGGAAGAGTTGGTATGTGAACTATTACAGGAGCTTCATCCCTACAAATCAATGGGCCCTGATGTTATCCACCTGAGGGTGTTAAGAGAGCTGGCTGACGTTGTTGCAAGGCCGCTCTCCATAATCTTTGAGAAGTCATTATCCCACTCTACTCAGCACTTGTCAGGCCACACCTGGAACATCGTGTTCAGTTTTGGTCGCCGCTATGCAAAAAAGCTGTGGCCAGGCTGGAGAGGGTCCAGAGGAGGGCCACAAAGATGATCAAGGGACTGGGAAGTCTGCTATGTGAGGAAAGGCTGAGAGAACTGGGTCTGTTCAGCCTTGAGAAGAGAAGGTTTAGGGGAGACCTTGTCACCATGTTCCAGTATTTAAAGGGTAGCTACAAAGATGGAGACTCCCTTTTTACAAGGAGTCACATGGAGAAGACAAGGGGTAATGGGTACAAGTTACTCCTGGGGACATACTGATTGGCCACAAGAAGAAAATATTTCATTGAGAACAATCAGTCACTGGAATAATCTCCCCAAGGAAGTCGTGGATTCCCCAACATTGGACATTTTTAAGATTCAGCTGGACAGGGTGCTGGGCCATCTTGTCTAGACTGTGCTTTTGCCAAGAAAAGTTGGACCAGATGATCCGTGAGTTCTCTTCCAACCTCATGTTCTAGGATTCTATGATATATGTGGTTAAGTGTTTTTGCTAGGCTTGCTGGAGACTGAGCATTTACAGAGAAGTCAAGTTTTGACAGAGCAGTTTGGGGGAAAGCAACAAATGGAAAATGGGAAGAATATTATCCTTGAACATACTATCTGCTAGACTAGGAAGGTGTTGTTTAAAGTCACACTTCATGTAGCATTTTGGAGGCAGGAGCTCTACAATAGTAAATAAAGGTACCATTTTAAAAAAAGCTTATTGCCTCCATCTGTAGTGGGGTTCAGACAGCCCAGACAGAGCATTTGGCCTCTTCCCAAAATAAACTCAACACTTTTCTCCTACTGTTGGACTCTGCATTTCCCCTTCCAGGGGTCATTGGTCACAAGGATTCGTTTTCTTCGACAGTTTAATGAGGTCTGTGCAAAAGACTAAAAGCAGGGCTTTGGGATGTGCTGCCCTGGCAGCCCAGATGCAGGGGTGGTGGTTGCTGTCTCCCTGATGTGCAACCCCACTCCATGACCATTCTGCACATCCAAAAATACCACCCTTCTCCTCTTCCGCTTCTCTTTTGCGAGACATACCATCTGAGGAAGGATCCCCTTCCTCTGCTTATGAGAAGAATTTCAACAAATTTCTAATAAAGAAAAAGTGTTAAACATATATGTAAAAAATCTCATTAAAAATGCAATATATCCTTTAAAAATACATAGATACTAAATCCGTTGCATTATGGTGCAGCCAGTTGGCATAAGCCATTAATTGTGTAGGTTCCCTTAGTGAGCACAGACAAGGCCGCTGCCACTGCTGGAAAATTCAGACATATCCCCCAAATGGCATATTAATAATGAGATCTTTCAGAGGAGGATCCATGACTCATCCAAGAAGAAAAATGGGTCATTCACTGCACTGAGCCGTCTGAACAAAACAGCAGCTTTTTTTGTGTTTGCTCAGTTTAAACCAGAAAAATGGAGAAAGTAATCTGAGAGAGGATGCGATGGCTGTAGCTGCCAGATAATATGAGCAGTGAGAGTCTACACTGGCATTCTAAAGTTAAAAACCCCACCCTGACAGGCATTTTTTGCCTTGCATGGTTGTGTGCTAAAATCAGGAGTGGAAGAAACTGCAAGCATCCTTCACCATCACCTCACCCCGCTCCACCCAAAGCCACAAACTCACTAGTCCTTCTCCAAAAGTCACATCCTTGGGGTACTCGGGGTTGGAGGGACCAAACCCACCAGCACTGGGATGCTTTGGTAGCCCGATGGCTATTGCCCTGGCAGTCATCCCTGCAAGGGACATCCCTGCGCAGAGAGCACCCAGGGACCTAGGATAACATGCAATGAAGGATAAATTTACTATAGATGCAGAATACACCTAAAAATGTAAAATCTGAGCAAGGATTTTCAGTGCCCTGCCTGCATTACTGCCAGAGCAGGAGCCATTCTGTGTTACCTGTGTGGTTATGGCACCCAAGGTAATAAATAATGTTGAAATCCCAATCAGGCCAGGTGTGCATGGAGGATTGGAGGGATCACATGCAGCCCACCCAGACAGCTACAGCAGGACACTTGATGAAGTTAATGAAGAGAAAATGGCAGGTTACAAAGCTGGCATTTAAGATTTCATTAGAGCTGTTAATCTTGTTGTTATTACCAAATTATAATCTCTCTCACAACCCAGCTAAATCCAGGGTAACTATCCATACTAGATTAATACGTTTGTCATTTGCATTCAGCATTTATTTGTGCCCATGACTTCATATGATGCTTTGGAGATTAATAAAGGCCACAGCCCATTCCTGCGACCACTTGCCCTCCACACGGATGAAATATCACATTTAATTGCTTTAACCCTCACTTCTGCCATTTCCTTCCCCTCCCTCTGCCTGTGACCTTCACATTCAGTGTCTGCTGGGTGCAACCCATGGCCGGTGGCGAGACGATGGAAGAGGTTGGCCGTGATGGGGAGGATGAGGTCCAGCAGTCCCTGTGCTCCATGCAGGCATCAGTGCCAGCACTGGGAGACCACGAAGGTGTTACGTCCTCATGCAGACAAAGTGCACAAAACAACTTCTGTCTACAGACCTGCCATGATGTCCTGCCTCCTAATTTAGTCATCTCAATGAGATAAGAGGAATTAGTGGCAAGGGGATTTTTCCAGTTAAAAAAATGCTTGACAACGAATGCTGAGTTCTTGAACTGCTGCTGGATTGTGGGTCAATTAACTTTCAGGAACCCATAGTCATTGCATATAAACAGCATCCAAATCAAATTAATTTTGTCTTCAGGATAAAGAAAAAGAAGCCTTCCCTATCCTCTTTTACGGCCACCTCTGCAAATTCAATCCAGCCCTGCAGCACTGTCCTTTCCCAGTGCTCTGCAGTGAGTGTTGTCTTTGCAATACCAAAAATTAGTAAGCATTTAATCTAAGCTGGCATTTTCTCAAACCTCAGAGTCTCCATGCACTCTGGAAGCAGAGGATGGTGATTATTCCCCCAGGAGCAGGACCACAGCCCTCCCATCGCAGCCAGTGGATGCTGCTCCTGGGGCCTCTCCAGCCATGTGGCTCTCGTCTCCTCTCCTGATCACACAGGGAGATGGTGATTCCTCAAACTACCTTCAAGTTAAACCTCCTCACTTTCCTACCTCTCAGCACATTTCTGAGCACAGCCAAAGGAGGATATTTCATTTGAGTCCTCTCCACACTACAGAAGCACAAGAAGAAAGCTTTTCCTGCAAGCTGTCCCCTGTCCTGTCCTTAACAAGGTCTCCCATGGTGAGTGACTTGGATTTTGTGTTATTCCAAGCGACTGCATGAGGACAAATGGATGTCAGAAGGGATGAACAGAGCAAGCACATACTTCCTAGGCCAGGGGTTATGTTACTGGGCTCCTGCGGGAGCGATGAAGTTATAATATATACCAAACTCCAGCAAAGTTCCCATTTGGAAATCTGTTTAATAACAGTACCAGTTGCTCTCATATAGCCCTGACAAACCACGATCCATTGGCCTCCTGACAAAGAGCTTGACAAACCATGCAATCAACAGCCTAGCATAATTTTCAAGAAATACAAATGAGCAAATATCTAGTTGTCATGGTAACCCCAAGAGCCAGACTAGACTTTTTTGCAGATTACAAAATACAGCTACATTTTGCCAACGCAGCAGGAGCGTGGCATCTGGGACCTCATTTGGGGACAGCAACCAGGAACTGCCAAAGAGTATCAGCTCTTTCGGCAATCTGCCCAAAAAACCTCCACCCTCACTGACTCCAGGGGATTCACGTTCATGGTGCCAGTTGCGATTCATTTCTCTCTCATGTCACCTGTGCTTTGGCTCCGTGGCCTTCAAGACTGACAGGTTTTAAGAGCAGAAACTACAGTGGGAATTGAGCTTTCCTTAGATCTTTGCTTTACTTCTGATCAGCAGTGTCTCTGGCAATTTACACACAGGAATGAAAGTTTCCAGCCAAGTTACCAAGTCCCTGCAAAGCAAAAGCAGTTAATAAAAAAACTTTACCATCCGTTTTAGGTGGCTGTGCCACAGAGCCCTGCGCCAAAAGGGGGACAGGGCTGTTGACCCACGGCCAGTGCTCCTCACCAAGGCAGTTTTCTCAGGAAGCCTGGAAATTCTTGGCCACAAAAGAGGGGGAGATCTCTCGGGGTATTGATAAGGAGCAACCAACACCAAAATGGACCCTGGTGCTGACATGATGCAGACCCTGTGCTGAGCCAACCCCGTCCTGGGGTCCCCCAGGCTGGAGGAGTCCCCAGCAGCAATGACCCTCTCCAGGGGGAACTGGTGCTGCTTGAAGTTTCACTGAGCTTTTGTAATTAATTTAGGTGCCATCACAGAGCAGCAGCTCGCACAGTTTATAAATCTACCTTCGATCACGCCTCTGGCCCTTCTCTTGACAGCCACCTCAGCCAAGCCCCCTGCCCGCCCGAGGGGCAGCTGGGCTCAGCTGTGCCCAGGAGATGCATTTCCCAGCCGGTTTGTCACTGCTGGTTCCACCAACCAGCTCATTCAGCAGGGAGCAGCTGGTGCAAGGTGGGATGGAAAAACCCTCGTGCAGATCAGGAGGAACGTCTCGGTTAAGCCAACATCTGCTGGGACCTGCACAGCACAGGGCCAAATCCTGCTCACCTTCCTCATGCCCCACTTCTCCCTCTCTCCCTGCGTGCACATTTGGGATGCGCTAAAGCTGGAGGGTTCAATGCTAATACCATCACACAGATAAGTAACATCATTTAGCATACAATTTTGTGGTTTGGGGATTTTTTGGTGATGGACCTCACTGCCACAGCCAGTAAATGTCTATAATTTACTCACTGAGCTGCTGGAAGCCTGTTTTTTGGCCCTGAGATATTTTTGCTCCCTGTCAAAGGGAGCTGCTCTGTGGCATCCTTGCCCTGGGGCAGGAGCTGTGCCGCTACTCAGGCAATTAAAACCAAGTGAAAATGGGGGGGGGGAGGACAGAGAGATGCATGAGAAAAAACTCACGATTCAGCTGTGCAGGCCTTATCCTGCCAATAATTTTCAGGGGAAAAAAATCTTACCAAACTAATAGAGGAAAGGGCAGTTTAGCCCAGACCAGCCAGCCATCTGAGCAGTCAAGATTAAAAATCAGGGAGAAAAATCATCACGAGGCTGCCTGCACTGGGGTAGGCTGCTGCCGGCTGCATCACCAGCATGCCTGGGTAAGCTGCTGACAGCACAGCACTTGTCTTTGCAGCTCCTGTCCCTGCACATCCAGCAGCATATTTCAAGAAATAAAGAATAATGATAGTAGGGAAAAAAAGGAATCAAAACGCAAATGGTCCAGACAGGCCCATGTCTCCCACCTGCCGTGCCAGGGCCACTCTTTGCCTGCGGCTGGGCACAGTATTGTCTCTACAGACCAAGAAATGGAGTGAAGGAGGGTAAAGGCATTTGTCACCAATAGACAATTATTTTTGTTCACTCCCAGGCTATGTCACACACTGCTCATGCTTACTCCAGCTTTCAGGCATTAAAAGGAAGATGTTCAGCTCCTAAAAATCTCAGTGACATAGGAGGACCCTAGGGCATCAGTCACTTGCAAGTGATGTGCAGGAGAGTGGTGGGAGAGTCCTGCCGCTGCCATGTTTCCCACTGCCTGCACCATATGGCAAGTCAGCACAGAGAAATTCAAGGTAACAGGGGAGTTAGGGGTTACGGGACAAGGAGTACAGAAAAACAAAACAAAGCAATTTAGACTCAAGAGCTGGAGTTTCTTCTGGCAACCCAAAGTCTGAGACCGTCTGTGCCAAGGGAGAGGGCATGTCCCATCTTCCATCAAGCACTGACCTCGCCAGATTCACTAGAAGTTCATTAAGGAGGTGAAAACTCCTGTCATTTTCTGAATCTTATTTGATTACTGTGAAACAGAAGACACTAGCAAGGAGAGAGGGTTGTTTTTTAAGTAAGGACCTTGGAGCCTGGGGAGAAAGTTGGCGGGTTGCAAAACAAAGCCCCTATTAACTTTGGTCCTGACTTCCAGGTCACGCATGTTCAGTTCTTTTTACCTGGAAATGAAGATGTTAATTGGAGCTGACAGCATTCATACATTTCCCCATTAGCAATATTTTTAGTCACAGTAGGGCCAAAGTCTTCAAACACTTTCCCAAGGGAAGGTTTTAACCTTTCTTTTGAAACATCTCATGCCACTTGCATGGAAAAAAGTTTTTTTGGCTTGAGGCATACTGAGCCCCAGCCATGATGGACTCCCAGCTCCTCTGTACATGGGACACAGGAGGAACAGGGCAGTGTGCGGCAGCATCACCCAGCGGGGCGGCCACCCCTCCCGTCCCGGCGATGGGCTCTGGGCACAGGGGGTTTCTGCAGGGTGTGCTGGCTCCAGTCCCCTGTGGTGCAGCTGATCTCCAGCACGGAGACGGGACCACACTTCAGCACCGGCGCTCAGAACCAGGAGTCAGTCAGACATGTCCCGTGTCACGCGGGTGCCCAACCCTGCTGTCCTCGTGCCAGCAGCAGGCACAGGACCCATCCATGGGTGACCTCTAGGGCAGTGATCAAAATGGTTTCTCAAGCCCTTTTTCTGCCACAGATTAGAGCCTACATGTCAACATTTTGTTAGCTTGTTGGAGCCAAGAATACTTTTCTTTACAGCTGGTTTCTTTACACACTGTTAGTATCTATATGTAATTTATTGTTTTCAGATGAAGCAAAAGCCTTGAGGAACAATATTCAATGCTGTCTCCTACCCAGGACTGAAAACTATTGCATACTTTCCATATATTTACATGGATAGTGTGTGTATATATCTATATAATCCATTAAAAATATTTTATTAATATTTATTATCCATTTATACTTATTTTTAATATACATATATAAAACCATAATTGGGGATGACAGTATTTCCTTATTTTAGAAATCTGCTCCAAAACACATGTTCCACTTACAACACCACCATTACCCCCACCAAGTTTTGCTGTTTCTCTCCAAGTGGAAATGTATTTTAGCTGAAAGCTGCGCTGACACCTCCCAACAGAGCCTCAGTTATTTACCTCATTGTATCCAGTGTAATGGCTCTGGAAAGTCTTAGTTTTGAAATTTGTTTCTAAGATGGTGACATCAAGGGAGACCAGACAATTTTATGTGGATGCTTTTACTCATCTTTGCAGGCAGTGGCTGAGGCGGGGCAGCCAGGGCTGTCCTAACTGCTTTGGTGCTGTGAGACCCCGGGGTCTTTGTTGAACAGGGACAAAAGGGACATCTCACTCCCAAGAGAGGGCAAGTGGCTGGAGGGGGAGGAAGCCCCCTCTGCATGGGGCTTCTGGCAAAGCCACCCAGATGCCATGGGGCTGCATGGGACCAGAGGTCACACTGCAGGGGCTCTCCAGGGAGCCCTGGATTTACTGCGTTTGACTGGGTCCAGTAGTGCCCTTGCAGCCATTTCCCCTGAAGGAGAAGCATGCTTCTGCCTTGCTAGAGCTTCCCTTCCCTTGGGCCCTGGCACCATCGCAGCCCCATTTGCACCCAATCCCTGCAAATTCACCCACATGCAAGGGGGAGGGTTCCATCTCCCCACTAAACAACTCAAACAAGGCACACTGGGGCTGCTACAACCACACACACCTCCCCAGAAATTATTTACCTGGAAGATAAAAGCACCTCTGTGACACCAGCGCAGAATAGGAAGACATCAGCAACAACTGCAGGAAAGAGCATCATCTGGATAGGAAATAAGGTTGCACCAAAAGCTGCAAGCTCTCCCCACTCAGGAAAGGTTTATGAGGGTAGGCTGGCCCTCAGCTGGTGCACATCAGCCCTTCACCCACCTTCCTTGTAATTTGGTCAGCTGGAATCAGCCAGGGCCAAACCCTGCTCACCTGCTGTGCGTAGGGATGTTGTGAAGGTAAGTGGGGTGCCGAGTAGCCTCATACCCCCCAAGCAGTGATGCTGTGTGGCTGGTGGGGGCTGGGTGGAGGATAGGGAGCGCACACAGTCTGCCCCAGGGACCCCAAAAACCAGAGTCAATAAAATAAACTTTCCCAGGCATCTGCTTCTCCCCAGTGCACCTTTTTAATACAGAGCAGACTGGGGTAAAACCAGATCCTTTCACACGAGACCCCACGTCCCCGGGGAGTTGCTGCTACTTGAGTGCTAGAAAGATGGAGGATCCTCCACCTGCTGTTTGCCATTTATTTTAGCAGAGAGAAAAATAACACACACAAGAGGCATTTTGCATAACTTAACAGAAAACAACACTTTTCCTCCACTCTTCGCAGAACAACAGGCAAAATCATTTCCTACACACGGCTATTTTTTGGTGCTATTGGTAAAATCATGGGTTTCCTCTAATATACTGCGATAGTTGATCTGAAACCCAAAGCCAGGCTCAGGCTTGGAGGCCTTCACTCTTTAACACAGCTCCCATTGCCATTTGCCCATGGGGAGGGTGAGTGCCAGGTTCATCCCCACGGCACTCCCAGGAGGGATTTTGCAGCTGGGGTCTGGCTTGGGATGCCGAACAGCTCCGTGGCTCTCGCCACCTGTGCTATGTCCTGGTTGCTCTTCCCTGGCATGGCTGGAGAGGTGACCCAAAATGAAGGGGGTGCGGGCAGCGCCAGCAGCCTCAGTCCAGGGCCAGTGAGGGAATCTTGCAGACGAAGGGGAAGGCTCTGCCGCAGGCGTTGTCATTCCAGGAGCGCAGTGCTACCCCCCAAAAAACCAAGGCATTAGCTGAAAAAAGGAATGAGGAGGTAACCATGCACTGCCCTCGGGACAGGGACCTCCTGCCATTGCGGGAGGCTTTCCCTGAATGTTCTCCCACTTGGGCTGCTCCCAGCTATGCCCCCTCCCATCCCCGTCCTCATCCTGGGGATGCTGGTAGGGATGCCTAGCCCCAGCTCAAACATGGGAGCAGTGAGGCAGCTGCAAACACAGCCCTGTACCGCACAGAATATCATCAGGTCACACGCGGACAGGGCATTTAGGTATGTCCACAAGGTCTGGATACACCTGACTGGACTCACTGGAAATGAGGTTGTGAGGTGGGATTTTTGCACAAGGAGGGTCTTGCCCCATTTCAGTGAGATGTCCCTGGCCTGAGCAAGGGAGGGAAAAGCTGGCAAACTGAGGGGTGTTTCCACGGGCTGCATGTGGGAGGGGAAATTGGAAACTTTGACCTTTGGCTAAATTTAGTAATTCTTCAAAGTGAGTGATGCTCCCCTCCTGCTGCTGCTGCTATGGGACAGGGAGATGGGCTGTGAGCAGAAGGAAAGCAAGTGTGTGTGTGTGCACATGTACATGGTAAAATAGAAAATGCATCTCTTCTCTGCAAAGAAAAAAGAAAATAATAATAAAAAAATAATATGCAAACCCTCAGCCTGCCAGTAACCTCTTCAGAAAAGCACAAGCTGAAGTGGCTTGAATTTATTGACATACAAATAAGACTTAAGGTGGCCTCCATGTCCGGCGCAGCACTCACCGCTGCTGTGCCTGTACCAGATCTGCACGCAGTCCTCCTCCTCCGGGATGGAGTGGATCCCGTCGTCGGGCTGACTGCCATCCCAGTAGTGGTAGTCATAGGAGGAACCATCCGTCCACTCGAAGTGACCCTCCTGGCATGGAGTGAGCAGAGAAAGGCCACGATCACAGAGCCGTGTTTGCAGAGGGTGGGCGTCCCACTCCCATGCAGATGCCGTCCCCATCCCTGGTGCCACACAGCCCAGGGACTCAGGGAGAGACTGTCACTACTCAACAAAGGCCAACAGCACGTTTGGGTTTTACAACTGAAAACTTCCCCTGGAAAGCCCCAGCATTCGCACCAGGGAAGCCCAGAAATTAAACCCATATATTTTTTAACACACCCCCCCAATTCTGTGTTCCTTTTCCTTTTTTCTTTTCCATTCCTTTCCCAGTATCTACAAACCATTTGCTGGCATGGGACTGTTCTCCTGAAGGTTTTGATTTTTCTTTATTACATATTAGACTATATATTTCCAACACATCATCTTTGAAAAGTTGCAGAGTATCACAAGAAAGTAATGAAACTTGGTGATTTTGATGTTGGAGACGTTTTCAGTTTATTTGCTCTTCTTGGACCAGCAGTACAATACTCTTTTGATTAATCCATTAATAAAATATGATGTGAATAATTAGTAACTATTAATCAATTCATTCTAGTAGCTTCTCTTTTAGAAGCAGACTGGAGGGGATGAAATGACAACTTTCCCCCATGTGCTGCAGAACAGAGCCTATGCCACCACCTGATCATTGGGACTATAAGGAGTGAAGAGGAAAACCAAGTGGCTTTTCAGGGGGAAAACACAGGGAAGTGAATTTTTCAAAGCCATTTCCCACATGATGATGGGGAGCTCTCACCTGCCGCAGGTCGTTGAGCCCTGTCCAGATGTCAGTGGGGATGCCCGGCACGCGGCTGTTCACCAGGTCGTACACAAAGACATTTTCTTCCCAGCTGGCAAAACAGAGCAATATGGAGACACTGAGGGGGTATATCAGGCAAATGGTCTGGCATTCCCCTAAGCATTCACCCTACGGCATAGCCAAATGGGTCCCTCTCTTCTAATTGCTGTTGATTACTTTCCTAGGTCTGTGAAAGAGGTGCGTAGTTGGGGTGAGAGCTGGGGGAGAGGGAGTGGGGGAAAAAGCCTGTGTAATCATGTTGTATTTTTATCCCTTTTTCAAGAATAAAAAATACAGTTTTGAGAAATTTAGGGAATACTATGTCAGCTTTCCTGCTAGGCCAGGAAAGGCATTTTTCACATCACCTTTGTGTGCCCAGTGCATCAGACTTGACCCAGTCGCTGCTGCAGACGTATGCTTAGGCTGGTGCAGAGGGATGCTTAGGCTGGGACATGAGCCCACAGCTGCTGCAGAGGTTGTGCTGTGGGAATGGGACTTCCTCCCCATTCTCCTTCTTCCCCAGGCCATGCCAGGGTGGGATGACAAGTTTCTGTGCCCCTCACCTGTGGATGGAGGCCAGCTTAGCTGATCTGATGCCAATGGAGAACTCGGCACAATAGAGGTCAGCTTCAGCCCAGGTTTTGTTGATGGGAAAGTACCGGTAGCAGTGGCCTTCGTATTCTGTCCAGAAGAGCGGGCAGGAGTAGGCGTGGACAGGCTCTGGCATGGCTGGGGGCAGAGCAGAGGACATCCAGCAGCTGATGGTGAAGCAGCCTGGCCAGGCAGCTGAGCAGGCAGTGGAAGCAGCACTGCCCAGCCCTGCTCCCCCCACCTCACCCAGGCAAATAACCACCAAACATATGCATGGGAAACACAACTGTTGCAGAAGCTGTGCAAAAGCCAAAACAAATTTGCAAAAGCCGTGGGTTTCTCGGTTTTAGCATCTGTCTAAATCAGAAGGGACATTTCAAGACAGTTTGACATCATTTTAGGCAGAGGGTGCTTAAAATAAAGGCACTAACGTTTGCTACTGGGGAAACCAAGATAAGGGCACCTCTCGCCTCTATCAGGCACTACCAGAGTCGCAGTGCTGGGATGGGAGCTGACAGCCGGCGGCTGCAGGGTTATGGCCACACTCTGCCCTTCTGCTCTCACCTCCTGCAAGGCCAACTCGCACCTCCTCCCTCCGAGCAAACCCCCTCACCATCCGCTGTGTCCCTGGGCCTGGACACAGCCGTGCACATATGCACGTGTTGGATTTCGGCCCCATAAATAGCCGGTGAGGTGTGCGTGCCGCCAGGAGCGGTGCCAGCCTATCTGCCTCCCGCCGCCAGATAAGAACTGGGGCCCACCAAGCTGCTCCTCCTCCCTCACCACTTTTCAGCACAGAAGGGAAGTTACCCCAAGAGAGGCCACTTAGGGGCAGGATGCATTTCTGGAGCCTTTGCAGTTGCCATTGTGTAAACACTGCAGCGGTGTTAACACACCCTTCAACCTCCTCCATGTCAGCAGGGAGGATGCAGCACACACGCAACACACCACCCAACACAAATGCACGCATAACCCCCAAATCTTGTGGGACACAGGCTTAACTCTCTTAGCTGTTGGGTTTTGAGCCTTGGGAAATATCCAGCTCACCCAGAGCCAGTTCTCACATCCCCATGGGGTCCTGGTCCAGGGCTGGGCTGCTGTTGGAGTGAGCGAGGATGCAGGCAGGGCTGGGGGGGCAGGGAGAGTGGGTTATGGCAGACATCAGATGCCACGAAACTATCCAAGCAGGTAACCGGCTCAAGCCCAGAGAGATCAGGGTGGTGCTACAGGGCCTCCTGTACACCACGGCTGGAGGGGACAAGCTCCAGGCTGGAGGGGAATGGCTTTCCCCGAGGATGGGGACAGCAAAACCCTGCCAGCAGCAGCGTGGGACATGGGAGCAGTGAGGGCAGCATCAGCGTGGGGGAAAGGAGAGGCAAGGTGAATTCAAAGCAGCTGCAGGAGTGTTCATGGAGCCAAATTCTTCCCTGCACCAGTGCTGGCAGCTCCTGGCAATAATTTTATATTTCATTAGCTCTTTCCACATGGGGATCTCTGAGTGTTTTACAAACAGCCGTCAGCCAGGCCCTGAGTCCCTCCTGTCACACACCCCCTTCCAAGGTGACAAACCACAAATGCAGAGAGCCTTTTTTTCCTCCCAAGCAAGGCACAGAGGCAAAGCCGGCTGCCAAGCCCCATGGGGCTGTCACCCCATCACCCCACCTCGGGACCCCTGGCCAATCCCTCCGGAAGAGCCGTGGCTGGGACCAGCTCTGCACCCCACAGGAACAAACCTGCTGAGAGCAGTAAGGGGCTTGAGGAGCTCTCCCATCCTCATCAACACTAGTTATAGGCTGCAGAGGGAAAAAGATAAGGCACACCAGGCTGGAAACACAGCTTTAGGGGAGGGTGGCCAAGCTGCAGCCAGCTCAGTGGCAATGCAGGTTTCAGCCGGCCATCCTGGCATTGGGAAAAACCTTAGAACAGCCCTAGGAAATGCAAATTATTCTATTGTAGCAATAGAGCAGAAGGGCCAGGAACACTGAGAGCTGAGGTGATTTCCTAGGAGCCAAGCCCTCCTCCCCCTGTGATGCTGGCCAGGGGTCCCTGTCCCCACCAAAAGTGGAGCAGAGCAAGGGCAGAGGGTCAAATTCATGGGAGAAGGCTTCAGCTTCACTGCTGGGTCACAGATGAGGCATGTCTCCCCATTCAGGACAAGGCTGGGGTCTGCTCCCGGCTCGCAGCAACTCCAGATTGCTGCTCCCTCCTGCCGAGGGCACCCCGGAGGTCTGTGGCAGACAGGCAGCCCCTGCTCCCCCAGCAACTGGGATTTTATTATAGAGGCTGTGAGGCACTGCCACAAATTCCTCACTTCTAGCAGCATGGTGGCAAAATTCACAGGGCTTAACCCAGCAGCATCCCCAGCAAATGGGGCCCTTTGCTCCCAAGTGCTAATTGCAGTGGGCATCCTGGTGCCCTGGCTCCAAGCAGGGTCCATCAGCACCCCAATCGCCTGGGAAAATCACCCTCATTTTGTTCAGAGCAGCCGAAACAGAGTCAGAGATGGAGACAGTCCTTCTTTGTTTTTCCATACTGCTTCCCATTAGGTAGAATTAATTTGACGAGCTTCAGTGAACCAGAGGTGCCTGAAGGAATTTAAGGTTAAATATACCGAAAAGGAAAATATGGGAGGTCAGCATTTAATTAGCATCTTTCCTGTTAGGTCAGGATCAGAGGCTTTGGCTGTCTCTTTGGGGAAGAACTATTGCTCCCAGTTTTAGAGGCAGGAACAACTGGGGGTGCTGTTTTATCTGGGGTCTTCGGGGGCTATTTTTAGCAGAAAAGCCATAAGAAATTTGATGTATGCTTGTGAATATAGGAGTCCACTCATGGCTCTGCAGGAAAACTTCATAATCCAAGCCAGCAGCTGCTGATGGTATTTTGTTCTAAAAGGGGACATGGGAAGCATTTGGGGGCTATGTAGACCAGATTCTCACTTCTAAGCACCCCAGCAAAACATCACCCCAGCAGGTCCTGCGCACAGGGCAGGAGCAGCACAGCCACTGCCTGCTGTTACTAACTCAGAAAAGCCAGAAAACAAGAATTTTGGGTCAGAAAAAGAGTTTTGTGCTCTTTGGATATGTCAGTGCCAACAAAACTAGAGTCTTTTTATTTATTTACTAGCTGAGACCCACTGCAGAACTGACAGGAAAATCACTTGTCAAAATCTTGCAGAAGCTGGCACTGTTCTGCCAAAAAGTTTCACTTCCCCAAGTGGCCACTTTCCAATTAGAAATAATTAACTGAGAAAATCCCAGCCAGTTTCACGAGGTTTTTTTATTCCAGTATGCTACTGAAAAAGATAAAATAGCAACTATGTGAATCCCACTGACTCAGCTGGTGAAAAGCAAGTTTCTTCCTGAACAGCTTCATTCCAAGGTGCAATGCTGCCTCACTTCCATTGATCCACAGATTTGAGATACAAAGTTTGGGGCTAGGACAAGGTTGGCCGGAGATGTCTGCTCAAGGAAGACTCCTGGGGGGCCGCAGCTCCACCAAAGGGTTTTGGACAGCAGATCGGATCAGGTCAGTGGTGTCAGCAGATGCTCTTCTGAAGAGCTCTGTTTTATCAATAGCTGAAGACTTACCAAAATCCTTAGAAATGTTAGGAGACACTTCACTGAAAGGCATGGTCCTGAAACACCCCCCCTTGGCACATCCAGAAGCTAATGCTGCCATCTGACCTGAAAAAGCAAGTGAACCTCTTCAGCTCTTGGCAAGCAGCTGGGTTTGGAGGGTGTCCATCAATGCCCAACAATCTTGTCTGAAGTTAATGCCAATGGAGAAGAGCTGAGGAGATGCCTGTCACGTGGAAAGTTGGGTCATTCCCAGGGGACCCCCTCTGCTGGGACCCGAGGGCTATGATGCCGAGGGGGAGGGATGCGGAGTGCTTCCCAGCTGGGGGTCAGAGCCGGGGCTTAGGATGAGCATCACCAGCACCGAGCCACCTGTCACCAGCTCGAGACCATGGGGAGGGCCAGCAGCATGGCTTTACCCTGTGTTGGCACTGCTGGAGCAGCGGGCAGTTATAGGGGATGGGTGAGACAACAGGGCTGGGACAGGGGAGCCCCAGGACGGCTCTGGCAGAAGCCTGCGGCAAGGCTGGGGTGTTCAAAGTGCCAGCTGAGCCAGACCTCCGTCCCACCACAGCCTCAACACATCCACTAGCCCACATCCTCTTAAATAAAACCAAAGAATAAGCATTAAAACAGGGGTTTGGTGGGCAGGATTGTGTGGCAAGGGCTAAGACAGTGCTATTGTGTGATGCTGGGACACCTCAGGTCACCCATGGCTTTAGGAGCACATCCTACAGCCCTCACACTACAGTCGTTACGGACAAACAATCCCACCTTCATGTTATTTGCAGTATTTGTCTTTCATTAACAGATGAAAAAGTCTCCTGCCTAGTGTCCACCTTCAAAACAAGCAGATCAGGAGATGGTGTTTGGTCTGTGTCTGGGGGACACATGGAGCTGGAGGGGATGGTATCCACTGATGGATATGAAGCTCAATTTATAACTGGGCAATATTTTGCACACTCTGAAGTGTTTTTTAAGGCACATATTACAAATTTCCAAGTAAAATATTAAACACCAGTTGGAGCACATTGGAAGCAACATCCTTTCACACAGAGGGTTTTGCTTTTTAAAATCCTGTAATGAAACCAAGCTGGTTTTACAGCTTCAAATCTTCTGCCAGGTATGTTTGGAGATGTGAGGCTACTGCAGACGCCAGCAGCAGCCCTCCTGCAGCCAGCACTAACAGATAGGAGTTATCTTGCAGAGTTTTTTTCCTCCTTAATTAGTTTGGGTGAAGCTCCCATGGATTAGGCATCTGGCAGGAAAACTGGGCTCATATCGATCCTTTTTCTCACGAACTCACTGAATAGCACTTAAGGAGCCCCTTTCTGCTCACATTCCCATATAAATCTAACAGGGTGCAAACAAACTCAAAGTAACGACTCTCACTTGCACCAGCACCAGTTTGCAAGAAACTTAAGTGACATATAGCGGTCACCATCACCAACAACTCAGAAAAAAAGAAAGGGGAAATAAGGGGGAATTGCATATTTGTGGTCACGTTTCACGTGCACTAAGTGTGAATAAATAAATGGGGAGCCACAGTGGCCCCCCAGCCTGTCCTGCCAGGCCGTGTGGCTGCAGTCCTGCACCACTCATGCATGTACCTCTGTGAGTTATTCCTGCCCACTGCCCCTGCCATCCACACCGGACCCACAGCAGGGACAGCTGAAGCTCCACGGCACCGTGCCACACCAGCACACATTGCTGAAGGCAACAGCGCAGCCTCTTACACACAGAAACAAAGCCAGCCCAGAGACAGCTTCAATATCCCGGGAGAGAGAGACCGGGGCTGCTCTTGGCACGTCTCCCCAACGAAGAAGAAAGTTGATTTCATGGAAAGTCAGAGATTTCTGGAGCAGTCGGAGAAAGGGGAAAGCCAGCTGCTGACCCTGCAGGAGGTACACACTCTCCTCTCCCTGCTAAAGCCATCGCAGTTTAAGGTTACCTTTACCCCAAGCCGCAATCGGCGCTTTGCACTCACCTTGGCTGATCTTTATGTTTGTCTGGGGGAAAGCCTGGGCAGCGAGCAAGGCCGTGGAGAGGAGCATGCACACATCCCAGCCAGTGCCCATTGCCAGGGAGGGAGGACTGGGTGCTCCCCCAGCTCCACAGGCAGCCGGTTGCAGAGGTTGATGCTCAGTCTGGGACCTCCCAGCTGTGCCAGGGAGGCTGCCGGCGAGGAGGTGGATATAGGATCTGTGCTGCTCCCTCCCCCAAAAGCAGCGGCTCTCCCAGACACACACGCCTCCCCACCCACCACTAGCTGAGCCTGGGCGTGCTCGTTGCATCCCACCCCAAGGGACCTGCACCCAGACCTTTGCCCATGGCCTTGCTCTAGGGTGCAGGGGTGCATGTCTCCTCCCAGAGAACTTTTGACATATGCCCGAAGCTGCAGGCAAGCAAGGAAAACCCTTATCTGCCCCCCCACCCCCCGAATTGCTTCCCGAGACATTATTTTATGACCCCAGTTTAGCTCTGCCCGGCTGTGCTGTCCTGGCCGCCTTGCCCTGCAGGAATGCTGGGGGGCATTAGCAGCCAGGCACAGAGGGGAGCTCAGGGCAGACCTTCAACTTGGGGTGCCTGAAAAACGTGCTCCTTTTGCCTGCTGGGCAAGGCCGGCAGCCCTTTAAACACCGGGCAGAGTGCACAGCTGGAAGGCGAGGGCTGTGTTAACACAGGGGCGCCCAGGGCTGCAGGGGAGCACTGCCTTGTGCCAGCTTTTGTGCAGCCTCTAATTGTGGGGTTTGACCCATTTCTGCCCCATTTTGTGCTTGCCTTTTTTTTTAAAAAAAAAACCCCAAGGTTAAGACAATGCTTTGACACACTAAAACAGCCTGGAAGGGGAAACCAGCAGCTGTGCCAGGGGGCTCAAGGCTGTTTCAGGAACTCACACTATACCCATCTGAGAGGTTCATGCAGTCCTGTTACAGCAGAAAACCTTCAGCACAGGCAGCAGTCAATATTGTTAACAGTCAGTATTATCTAGCACATCTCCTTTCTGTGGTCAAAATTTTTTTGAAAATAAACTTCAGATTTTTAAAGATGTTGTATAAAGTCCTTTTCTAGCTGTTGTCCTGGTAAGTAAAACATACGGGCACAAATACTATGAAATTTTGTGGTCCTGCTCCATTTTCAATTTATACATTAAATTAGCATTGAATGAACTGCTTAGGAACACACTCAGTGCTATTCCCTTTTTATTCTTAGCTACAGATTAAAATGTTCAGCATTTTCTGGGACTTAGCTGGGATGACCTGTTCTAACAGGCAAGATTCAAGTAGAAGAAACTTGGGGTGACACAAAGCTTTCAGTATAGTAAAGCATCCAGACTTACTCCAGAGACAGTAACTCATTCAATCAACTTTCATATATTAAATTTTCTTTGCATTAAATAACAACTTTTACAAAAACTTCCCCCATCTGCAGTTCAATACATTGGTCTGAAACTATATGGTTCAAGAAAAAGCCTACTGATGTATCAGACCACTAAAAATGAAGTAATTCAGAGTATTAGAAGCCAAGGCATGCCTTCTTCCTTCTTAATTGTGTGCCATCCCCAGATAAAGCCAGTGTTATAAGCAATTATTAGCAAACTATGGAATGAAACTCTTTGAGCATGTTAATTTACTCCAAAAGCACAAATATTGATGCTTAAAGAGGGAGCAGAGATCCAGAATAACTTTAAACCTGTTTCTAATGCCAGACCCACCGCAGCAGCATCCTCCCCAGCGCAGGCAGGAGCTCCAAGCCCCCTGTGCTGCCCCCGAGCTGGCAGCCCCATGCCCAGCACAGCAGCTGGGCACCAGATTTGCTCCCAGCACTAGGAAAGTACATGCACGTCCTGCACACAGAGCCGGCTGGAGTTGCTGCTGCACTTTGAGCTACCTTCTGATTTCACAAGACATGAGATGTGTTTTACCTGCTGGATGCAGCCCTGGGAGCACAGCTACATCTTGTGTATTCAGCCCTTCTGCTCCTCTTCCTCCCCATGCTGTTTTCGGGTTGCCCTCCAGGTCAAGAGCTCCTCAGTGTGCTTCCATCCTGCTTTTATTGACCTTTCTTCAAGGTTCCATCACCAATTTTTGGCATCATCTGTACATGACACTCTCTTCCCTGTGAAACAGATGCCTCATGGCTCCAAGGACAGGCTCACAGGCAAGAGTGCCTTCTGTTGACATTTCACCCCCAGTGCTTGAGCAACGCATGTGGCAGGTCTCAGGTCAGCTTCTGTGGATGCCCAGAGCTCGTGCTGCTGCTCAGAGACCTCACATGGAAGAATATTAATGTCAATGGCAGTGACTGCTGAAACCACAGCTCCTTGTCCAAGCCTTTTTGACTTACAGGAAGAGATCAGCCTCCTACAGCGCATCTTTGCCCAGGACACCCTGTGGGCTCCCTCTCCACCTTGATTTATTGATGAGACAAACCAGGAGGAAGCCAGAGAACAGAGATTTGCTGTTGACCTCACTGTGGGACAGAGAAGGAATTTCACCTTGCAAAGAGGCAGGCCAACACTGAAACCCACCATCCATAACACGCTTGGAAAGAGGATGCCCATGGACAGCCCTGCAGCAACCGCTGTCTCCATCGCTTTGTGCTGCAAACATACAGCCTCTGTGCTGGAGGGCAGCAGGGAGCCATGTGCGGGGTGGTCAGTGAGAAGCGAAGGTGTTCATGGGGGGGACAGCATGCATGACCACACCAACAAGGTAAGCTTCTGCTTGTGTTCACCCACAGCCACAGCAACTGGGCAATGGTTCAGCAATGAGGTCACCAAGGCCTTTTTTTGCCATCCTCTATCCAAGGTCATGCTGTGCTCTGCCCAGGAGCAGGGTGTCCACACTGTCACTCTGCCCCAGCTACTGAGAGATGGCTTCTGGATGCAGAGGGGAGACAGTATCTCTTGTAGCCTCCTTGTACTCATTCATCGCATCTCCTCCTCCACGATGGCAGCGTCACTGTATCAGGCTTAGCTGTCACATGAAGAACATGCACAGGGATGCTCTGAGCGCAGAAGGGAATGAAACACCCACAACTCAATGTAAACAAGAGCAGGTCCTAGACCGAAGGCGTGCTGCAGGGATGCTGGTATCAGTCACAACACAGACTGTCACGCTAAAGCACAAACACCCTGGACAGCAACAAGGACTATCGACCAATACTCTGACATCTGCCCAAATAAACACTAAGCTTTTTTTTTTTCTCCTCACTTTTTAAGACTCACCTGTCCCTAACTGTGGCAGCCAAACAACAGAGGTGAAATAGGCATATATATGTATTGTTTTCTTTTTAAAAATCAAAATATTAAAAGCACTGGAGGTAATGGGATTTCATTCCAGGCTGCATTTAATGAACAGAGGGGAAGGAGATGACTGCTGCCTGCCCTACCATGTGCCATTGCTCTGACCTCCAGTTTCAAAGGTTGAAGGGCCACAAGCAAAGGCAAAGCTTCCTGCAGCACCCAGCCCCAAACACCACATTTATTTTGTTCAAGGCAACTCTCCCACTTCTAGCAGAAAGGGACTGAGACAAGGCAGATGGAGAGCACACTGGTTTGCACCTTTCCTGAGCAGCCGATGGGGACCCTGGAGACCACCGTGGCTGTGGGAAGGCTGTGCACCACGGGGTGCATGGAGGGGGAGTGGGCCACAGGCCTGGGAGGCTGCAGAGGCCACAGGTTACCACCCAGCAATTTCACAGGTGACCCAAGAAGCAGGATACAGCCAGAGCTCAGGGCCCTTCCCCACCTTTTCTGTTTGATCAGAGCAGCACTGATGTGGCAACAGAGCCGACCCATCCATAACACCATAAGGCTTTCCAGCCCAACACAGATAAACACTGCTGAAGGCAGAACAGACTCTTCTTTCTCCAAAGCAAAGACATGGAAAGACAATAAAGTCAAGGGCCAGGCCCAGCTCTCTTTAGAGTGATGTCCTTTTTGTTTGATTTCTTGAATGGGCTGTAAGCAAGATACAGATTTTTATGCAGTCTCAATGTTGATAAATTGAGCAATAAAAATTAATAATAATTTGGGGCTCACTCCTGCAAAGAACCAAGACCCAGAGCCCAGTGCAGAGACTTTGAGACATCCAACTCGTAGTGTGGTGGGTGTGTTCTGGTTGGGAAGCATGCATGGCCAGACCAACGCATCTGGCTCATTCTTCTGACTGATCTCTGTCGGCAGGTCCTCAGTTTCTCTCAAATTACTCCTGGTTCATCTGCAGTAAGTAACAATGGGGTAAACACCAACATTTTGGCTTTTCTTGTGTGATAAACATAACTGATGGTGCTCAACACAAAGATGAATTCTGCTAACAAGTACCACCCCAGTCTACGTGGCACAATTAAATAGAATTTTATTTTCAATAAATATACAATCTGCATCATACCAGACAATATGCTGTGAAAAAATAAAATGTACAGAAGCAACCAACAGGACAGCTTGACTGTAGCTAAGTTCATTTGGTGACCTGGAGAACTACCCAGGTTAACATACACAACACAGAAGGAGCCACTGCAGTCTGTGAGAGAATTAAAATTGTGTATTTTGGGCCTTCTTCAATGCAAAAGTTCCCACAGCAGGTTTCTTTTGCACAACACAGGTTTGAAAAGACGTGAGCTGGCTTTCCCAGTATAAATGCTATTGGAAATGTTTACTTTGCTATATCATCACTGTATCTACTTGACGTACACAGACTGCTATTGAGAGTGGCAGGTCTCACCGCTGATGTGACATCAGATCCATGTGACGCGGGGCCATGTGGCCACACACGTGCCCTGGCACACAAATGCACATGTACGTACTAACAGGAGCTTAATTCTGTTGAAACTAGTACAAGGACAAAACTGGAGTCAGAATCAATTTCACCACAGGTTCTACCGTTTAAAAAAATATTCTAACCTAATTACCACGTTCACCAACGAGAGCACATGGGTACTTATATCTCCGAGAGGATGAGCCATGGATTTGGAGTGGAGGGACAGTGGAGGCAACTCCCAACTCCTCCACCCACTCAGCGCTTCCTGCGGCACCCCCACGCGCAGCCCACGCCACCCGGCCACGCACTCTGCCACGCAGGATGCAAACAGCCAAGAGGTGCCGGGTGCGAGCAGCGAGAGGTCCGGCCGGCCGGGCCGCTGGTGGCCGTGGGGGGACGGCCAGGACCCAGTGGGACATGGTTCACAGAGGCCAGTGTGGCCAGTTGGGTGCCGGCAGCCGCTTCAATCCAACGGAGCTGCTGTGGGGTGCGTGTAGGATGTGAGGTGGGGTGTTTCGGTCAGTGGTTTAATTTTTTGCCTCGTCCACCTGCTCGGTCTGTCTGCTGTCAGTCCCACACCTCATGTTACCTCCAGGGACGCCGGAGAGACGCGGTCACACTCCTCCCGGGACCGCAGACTGTGCCACTGCTCCACGGCCGTCCGGTGTGCGTTGAGCATCCGGCGCCAGTGGTTGGACTCGGGGGCGCCTGTCGAGTACTGCCCGATCACGATCCTCCCAATGAAGTCATTGCTGCTCTTCACATTGTGCCCGTACACTGGGGAGAGCAGAAACAGAGACTGGTCAAGGCAAAAGCATCACTCATCCACCCAGAGCCCTGTCCCCAGAAAGCCAAATATCCTGCAAGTACACAGCATGGCAGACACCAGCGTTGTGGTATATAACTCAGCACCTCAGAAACACCAAATCAGGAGTTTGGAAGGAATACAATAAGCTGTACTAGAGATTGAAATACAATTCAATTAAACAGGACAAAAATCCACAGTTATCATGGTATTTAGCAGGAACAGGTGAAGTAGAATCACAGAATGGTTTGGGTTGGAAGGGACCTTAAAGATCATCCAGTTACCCCTCCCCTGCCATGGGCAGGGACACCTTCCACTAGACCAGGTTGCTCAAAGCGCCGTTCAACATGGCCTTGAAGTAGAATTACGTCATGTAAAGAAATGCCAAAAGCACTGCCTGGGCATCATGAAATGATGAAAAGCAGCTAAGCAGCCTGCAACTGGGTAGATGAAGAAGCAGTATCGCAAACTGTCCTCCTCCAAATGCGAGTGTCATGAACTGTTCCAGTGCTAATCGATAGCCTTCCCGACTCAGAGACAGGAATCACACACATACAGGCTGTCAGCAGGATGTTTATACAGAAATGATTTGCCGTAATTATCACTGCAGCTACTTGTTAAAAGTCCAGAAAAGCAAGCGAGGGAGAGACGTCAACCCAACACCCCATCCTTTGGATTAGCCCAGTCTCCTGGAAGAAAAGATCGCAGACAGCAGCAAATTCTAATGATGGACATGATCCCGGGAAGGGCTGCACACTCCCACCAGACGCGAGCAAAAGCACTTTGTGTTCTGCAAATCGAAGCCCTGCCTCAGCTCATTAGAAAGTGAAACAAAAAGTCTGTGCAAGCTGAAGCCAGGATATCCACAGGCACTGGCTAGAATATTAAGGATTAAAACATCTCCTCGGGAAAGAAAGGGATTTTTAAGAACAAATGTCTGCAGGGGCTCCAAATCCACCCAGGATTGTGCACCAAGAGCAAGTTCAAAGGGGGAGCACAGCCTGGCATGGAGCCCTGAGCCTGGAGTGGATGTCTAAGCATCCCCTTCCAGAGTTTGAGAGGAGCTCAGAGTAGATTTCAGATTAAATCTGCTCTTAGCCACAAAAAACAGTAACTCCATGAAGCTTCTCAGAAGCAGAAAATGAGGTAATTATCATTTTGAGTTTTCAGACTGACCCAGACTCTGGTTATGGACAGGTAGACACTGCTTTCCATTTAAGAAACCTATTTTCCTGACAGAAACTACACACCTGATTTCATAAGCTCTTTTTCCATCATTGCAATAATTTACACAATAGCAACATCCATTTCCAGGCCAACACAGAGCAAAAAGCAATTAAGGAAGCAGAGGTCAAACCAATTCCTTCTGCAGCTGCTCTTTACTGACAGATGCATTTGGAAACAGAAAGACTTCTTTAAAAAAAAGTATCTCTTTACAATAGAAATGATGAAATACAAAAGAAAATTGGGTTCACTTATGTCCATTAAAAGGGTTCAGTTCTTGACAACAAGTAATGCAGTCATGGTGGGTTGACCCTGGCTGGACACCAGGTGCCCACCAAAGCTGCTCTATCACTCCGCTTCTCAACTGGAGAAGGGAGAGAAAATACAATGAAAGGCTCATGAGTGGAAATAAGGACAGAGAGAGATCACTCACCAATTACTGTCACAGGCAAAACAGACTTGACTTGGGGACATTAGTTTAATTTATTACCAATCAAATCAGAGTAGGATAATGAGAAACAAAAACTAAGTCTTAAAACACCTTCCCCCCACCCTCCCTTCTTCCTGAGCTTAACTTTACTCCCGATTTCTCCACCTCCTTCCCCCACAGCCGTGCAGTGGGCAGGGGATAGGGGTTGTGGTCAGTTCATCACCCCCTGTTCCTGCTGCTCCTTCCTCCTCAGGGGGAGGACTCCTCACACTCTTTCCCTGCTCCAGCATGGGTCCCCCATGGGGTGCAGTCCTTCAGGCAGACTGCTCCAGTGTGGGTCCCCCGCGGGGTCACAAGCCCTGCCAGCAAACCTGCTCCAGCATGGGCTCCTCTCTCCACGGGGCCACAGGTCCTGCCAGGAGCCTGCTCCAGCACGGGCTTCCCACAGGGTCGCCCCCTGCACAGGAGGGGTGGCTGGGTCGCATCCCCAGCCTGGCTGCCGTGCTCCCTGCAGGGCTGAGCAGCGTGGCACAGTGGCTACCAGGCAGGGCACAGCCCAGAGCTGCACCCCAGCAGTGGCAGGGACTGCCAGGAGATGCGATGGGACTTGGAGCTCCAACATTTGACTCCAGGTGCAACTCCAGCCTGAGCTTTCCTTTGTCCCCTACCAACCTCAGTCACATGGAATTGCTTTTCACCACTCAACAGCTTTGCATGTCACTACATAATCTGGCACTTGCCTCTGGCCCATCAGGTTGCCTGGGTCACATCAGCCCTGGCACCAGATCCAGCCAAAATGCCCTTTACCTTCCTCTTTGCCTCTACACTGAGACTTGCAAACCGAGTACCTGTGAAGAGCATGACTGCAAAGTATTTGTGATTTATGATTTATGGGCACAGTAAAATTTAAGCTGGAATTTCAGCTACTAATTCATCCCTTGCTTGAACATATCAGCAGCCTTGAAATGACCAGGAAGGAGCACTAACTCAGAAACTTTCCTTAAGCTAACTTCAAGGCTATCGGTACCATTTATGTGATGGAGGACAAGCTTTATGCAGAAGCACCTTGCTCAGCTGGGGCCACAAAGCATCGGCATCTCCTGAAAACCCTCCGCCAGATGTGCCCAGCAGTTACAGCCATGCTGCACTGCCGAGGACAGCTGCACAGTGCCTCTGCTGCCGCCTGCAGCTGCCCAAGCACCCGCTCCAGCCTCGCCTCGACTGCCACTTCTCCGGGAGTAAGGGGCAGAGAAACCTTGGCGCACTGGAGTGGGTAGGAGCTCCGGCACAAATAATTTAACTTGTCTTCAGTCACCTGTATCAGCTACCTGCAATGCAATTAAAACCATTTAACTCAGAGAGAAGAAAAATAACAAGCAGGAATGTGCCTCTGTTTTTCATCTGCCTTCTTACTCAGGCCAGACATCAAGCAGAACATCTTCACCCAGTTTATACTAGTTTGCCATTAGCTTATTTACAGCACACCACCACCCACTCTCTAACAAATTGTCCCCAAAGTTGTTTTCTTTTTTATTTATTTATTTACTTTTAAAATGCAATTTGGTGGCATCCTGAATATTTTAAAAGGTCTTAAATAATGAAGCACCCCTCAGTGCAGCTCACGTGCACCCCTCCAACACACAGTGTTGCAGCACAACATGCCAGCCGGCAGGACTACAGAGTCAGCCGGGGGAGGCGGGAGGCATTTCCTAGCACAGCAGACACAACCACAGGAACCAGCTCCCCAGTGGAAGAAACCTCGAAGGAGTCAGAGGACCTTGCCCTCTTCCTTTCCACTACTCGATAAAGCTATTCAATCTAAATACTAGAGAGCAAAAATCCAGCTTAATTTTTATAGCTGGTCTAGAGGAGAATATTGGGTGCCTGGGTCAACCATCAGGCATGAAAGTCGTTAAAAAAAAAAATCCTACCCACCATCATATACCTGCAATTGCTGTTGCCACAGCCTGTAAAAGTGTCATCTGATACCCTGGGCCCACCAGGCTAGGAAGTAAATAAACACCTACATGGTAAGTATTCTTGCTGCAAGGGCTTTGCAGCACAGGCACACCTAACCCTGCAGCCCAGAGACGTGACTGCACCCCTGCAGCCATGCTTGCTGCCAGCTGGCGTCAAGCTGCGAGCTCCAAAACCAACACCCAGAAACCTTCAGCCAGCAGCGTCCTGCTCCAGCAGTCACTCTGCACGCTGTGCCCAGATGCATCCTCAGATTACAGACAGACCAGAGGAAAATGGAAAAATAAGCAAAAATGTGCCCAAGGCTGCACACACGCAACTGAGCAGCAGAGTCTCCCTGAGGACAGGTCTCATGAGACTATGGAGTCTCTCTGGCAGGAACCACAATCCTGTTAGCACTGACCCATCAACACTCCCTGCGCTTCCCCACTTTAGCCTCAGGGCTTGGCAGGATCTCAAGAAGTGCCCTATTTCACGTTTCCACCACTCTCGCAGGCAACGCTCCGTCCCTGACCCTTTGCAGGCAGAAACCAGTGCCCAGCCTTTTTCATGCTGGCCGCTGAGCTCTGCCATCAGCTAGTGGGTCTGACCTGTCAGGTTAAGCACGTCTGAAAACTACTTTTGAACTGCTTGACATCAATATTGAAAAGCTGTTTAGCACAGAGAAGGTGCTGCTAGGAGCAGGCAGCAGCTGGACTAATGATGCACACTGTGAAGGTCATAGGTATGGACCAAATTCTGCCCCTAGCTCCTTGAGCATGACCCACAGTACTTAGTAGAGAAGAGAGGAAAGCACAGGAGAAGATGCCATGGTTTCACATTTATCAATTTAATCTCCATCAAGCTCCGATGCACACATAAAACCCACTTCCCAGCATCTCCTCCGTGAGGCTGCTCCCTGCAATGTCTGCGCCTGCCCAGCTCCGGAGGGGACTGGAACTGCTTGAGCACAAGGCCGAACCCTGGCCACGCACAGGCCCACCGCCGCTCCAGCACCCAGCTGCTGCTCCGCAGGAGAGAACATCACCACACCAAGGAAACTCGCTTTGGAAAACCCTTTCCCTCCTCTCCCTCCTGCGAGGGCAGCCCCTGTGCTCTGGCTGGCGCAGCCTGGGAAGGGGACCCTGTGGATGCACCCAGCGTGTGCCCCAAGACAGATGTTTGGCTAATGGGGGTCTGGCCTCAGACAGAGAGAGGAAAGTCCATAGGAGAGAGCAGGGACCCAGGGAGCAGGGGAAACACAAACGCACAAGCGTCTCTTGCAGAGATCTCAAGGACATGAAGGGATGACACCTCATGAACTTATCTCACCAGGAGAAACTGGAATAATGGACTAGATGCATCTATTGCAACAGCTTGGAGGATATTGAAAAGGAGTATCTACAGCTGTCTTTTTCCACCTCCAATTCCTCTTTTTTAAAAAAAAAATTGCATCTTAATTCTCCACACTATGAGCCCCAGATCCCACAAAGCACATGAATGGCTTCATGCCATTTACAGACCTCACACGAACAGCCTCCACCACCAGTGCCTGTGAACGAAGGCTGGGATGGCCGTGTGGAGAGGCAGCCTCTGATGGCACGTTCACGCATCTCCTCCAACAGCCACAGGGCCAGGCACAAGCATTTCATCTCCAGACACCACGCGCCGCCCACAGCAGCTACTGCCACTGAGATTCTTCCTCATTTGATACACAGAAAGATTATGGCCTTGTGAGACGTCTGAACAATTTCTTTCACCACGGCATGAGCCAAACAAGATGAAACACCGAGGTGAGAGAGGCATGACACTCCTTAAATTAATGGGCTTGGCAAAATGAGCAAGTGCTGATGATCAGCCTGGAGAGAGGAGGGTTTGCTCCTTTCTTTAGAAGAAAAAGAGTCCCCAGAAATTCCAGAGAGCTCCAGGACAAGCAGTTTCTGCCATGTCTGCAATGAGCTGCAGTTATTAACTAAGTCGGTTCACTTGAAGAATCTAATTTTGCCTTCTAACCGAGCAATAGACTGGTTCAGAAAGCATCAGCATCTTGTTGCTCTCACCAGGATTAATAGCGTTTCACTCCTCCTCGTTAAAGCAGCAAGTCTGCTGCAAAAAGCCAAATCCATCCCTGCAGCATCTTCCCTGGGTGATTCCAAACCAGGATCAGGGCGGCAGGACCCCACTCCACATCTCCGACCGACCTCACTGCCTGTTCTGCTGTCACCTGCTCCAGGCTGACAAACAGCGCCTATCGCAGAGACCGGGAAGCCACAGATGGGGATCTGGAGGATGGAGAGCAATGGGGACCTTCCTCCTCCCAGCAGGGTTTCAAAGCCCATGCATCATACCCACTGCGGAGAGGCTCTGCCAGGCAGGGTGGGCTCCAGGAGGCCAAGGTCTCCCGCTGCCATCACAGCTCTCTGTGCCCCACTCCCACTGCCCCAGGAGCAGAAGATGTCCTCACAAGACCTGCTGGGTCCCCTCGTGTGGCCACGAGACCTGGAGCAAAGGAGCTGGGACCATGGGAGGCACTGGCCAGGAACACTCTGCTCTCCCCAGACCTGAGCACAGACCATATGGTGTCTGATGCATAAATACACGAAGTATTTTATAATGCCAGACACAAAGGCCAAATTCTGATCTAAATTAAACAGGTATAAATCCCAGAAAATCCAGTGCTGACATCAATGGTTTTCTCTTTTCCCCCCCCTTTGGCTAAGATAGGATTACACAGGTTTAAGCACAGATTAGATTCTGCAGCTCCAGATACGTGGAATATACAGACAGTACAGCACTTCAGAAACACACGTCTAATAGACAACAAGAAACAATTTTCTAGCAGGAAGTTGCCTAATTATCTATCCATCCAAGAGATGTTACTGTGTCCAACATGGTAGTGTTTCAAAACAGAAACCACTACTTCCTCCTGTGTTCCAGTATGGGAAAAAAAACCTGTTTCAGTTGCCTCATATATTAAATGATTTTTTTTTTCCCCGCACGTATGCGTGCAAAGACAAAGTGCCTGAATATTTTTTTGTAGGAAAGAAAAAGTAATAGGAGAAAGGAGAGATGAGCATCTGAAGTAGCAAGTCAAAATGTGTACGTGTAAGGACCCCAAACACATTGCGGTTTCCATCCCTGAAAACAGGCACCTGAAGACGGTGCTGGCAGCTGAAGGTCATACTCTCACACGGGCAGGCAAATCAAAATTCAGATGTATTTCTAGAGAAGCCTGAGGACAAAACCATTATTAGCCTTCAACCTGCTCAGCTAATTGGGACATTTGGAAATCGGCCCGTTACTTAAAAAAACATCCTTGAAAAGCCTCGCTCCCTCTGCATCCCATTCAGGGGCCTTTTACAAATTTCATGCAGTGCAGGCAACACCAAAAGCATCACTTTGTCCCCAATGTGTACATGACAAGTCTGACCACCATAGCTGACGGGGAAAAAAATAATAGTTTTAAGGTCTGAGGAGCTTCAGACACCTTCTCCTCAACCAGGACTCAAGCCACCCAGAGGCCTACCTATAGGACTCATCCGGAATGAACCCATATTAGTTTTATTTCTGGCTGTGATGGGTAAGTGTGGGTCTGTGAGCTGTAAGCCTTTGGCGCAGCAGTTTGCCCCTCCACCTAACCTGGGCTCACTTGGAAGGTGAGGTCTGGAGTTGATGATCACCTTCAGCTCTGGCCCATCTCTATACAGCCTTTTCCACCAGGTCAGGGCTGCTCTCCTCCCCCACATCTCCACCACTACCGACTGCCCCAGAAACTGTGTCATGTGGATCAAGAATACTCAAAAATATTTGCTACTGAACATCCAAAAAATGCTCATTAGACAACATACAAAGCCAAACCGGCCTGTACCAGAGCATCTCCATCACCCCCAGGAGTGAAGGGTGGCAGTGAGCCAGAGCTGTGCTCACCAGATTGTCTGTGCCATTAGTGACCATTTTTTCCAGATACAGAAACACCCCAGAACATCCACCTCCAACAAGAAGTCAGGATTTCAAGGAAGATCCAATTCCTCTTCTCTCAAGCTGTAATGCCACAAAAGGAATTAATATGCTCAAACAGGCAGTATGTCTTCAAAAAGAAATATTTCAGTGAAAGCAAACGAAACTAAACTACCCAGAACTGCACCATTAGCAACACACACTAGCAATGACTTTTTCCCCCCTTCTAAAAATTCAAATTTCAGTAAATGGTCCTTAAATTTTCCCAAAGGCCAAGGGAAAGGGAAAATGATCCAATAGAGGAACCAGGTATATTGCTATTGAACAGCAATCTGTTATTTTAATCAAGTACTGCCTATTAACTGGAAGTTAATTAGACCCCTGGGATAAAGCATCAAAGTGATCTGGGGGTCTGAAGACACATGCTGCTACAGCACTCAGTGCATGGAGACGCTTGATGGTATTGTCAGTGCCCTTCTACAGTAGCTGTTGAAATCACAGGCATAGGTGTGCAAAGTCTCACTGTTCAACAATGCTCCCTGAGGAACTCAAATACTTTAAAAAAGAAATAAAAGTTAAAAATTGGCCCTAAATATTTATAGAAAACAGAGACACATTTTTAAAACATACTGAAAAGTGAAGAGAATCATATAAAATCCTACAAATGGTTCAGAAGAGAGAGTGCCCATGAGCTGCCAGTACTTATGCTGAAGATCTCACCAGCTGTCACACACACATCGAGGCCGATCTCTCCATCAACAAGCAAACCCTGCCCCAGCCTGCTTCACTCCCCTGGGCAGAGCATCCTGTCCTGCTGGATCCATGGCCACCTCTCACACTGGGACGGTGCAGTGGGACAAGCCCCACCACTGCTCTCCATCAGACACCACCAGCCTGATGCTCGTCCCAGCTCCAGCTATGCTCTCAGCCAGGTCAGACGGCAAAGAAGGTTTTTCCTTTGCATTTGCACAGATGGTATCCAGAGCACAAAAGTGATTTTTCCCTCTTTGGAGACCCTGCCTCCTTCACAAGCCCTAAAGATGCTGTCATGTAAACATATACAAGAGCTTATTTAGATGGGGAAAGACACACACAGTCACCACAGGACCTTGGGGAGATATATATTCCCCAACTGTGAGTGCTGAAGGTTGTATTTTTTATGGTAGGTGATCAAAAGATGTTAACGAGTCACCAAGACGTGGTTTGCCCTGGAGCGCTGGTGTTTTTTATTGGGCCATCTGGGCTTTACTGCAACGCAAACAGCATTACCGACGATTGTTATTAACAACATTACAATCATTAACAAAATACCACAGTGCTCGGATTTCAGGTGTCGTCTCACCTCCTGCTGCACATCCCAAGCCTTCTGAAAGTTAGATGGGGATTTATAGGACAGCCTGCCCAAAATCCATCAGCGGGGAGAGCGCAGTGTCTCTAGGTGCCCAGCATCCCGCCCTCCCAAGAGCAGAGGCTGCAGTCACACCTCAAATATCCTTTTTCCTTCTTGAAAACGACCTTGGGCAGCAGCTGACAGCCTGGCTGCTGGGGCCAAACTCCACCTTCCCCTTACCAAGGGACACAGAATAATTAACACCTTTGTTCACAGGTATATGTGGTTAGGACAACACACTGTGTTTTAAAGCCTGCCCCACTTCTCTGCAAGAGGTGAACCCATGACTTGCTTGCACTCGAGCAGAACATGGCACGTGGGGGGTGTGCATCAAGTTGCCAAAAAACAAAAAGTGGAAAAAAGAACCACTCAAAAAAGTGCATACTGTTACAGTATGTATATGGATGCTCATTACCCAGACAACATGTCTGATGGATTAAATGAAAATCAAACATCTTTTCCACTAGCTGTTACCTCACTCACCATCTTTTTCCTGTCAGGACATTAGACTTGTTATGACTCAGTTGCTTTCCTGGTTTTAGCATCTTTTGGTGAGAAGCTATGAACAGACAATACTTGCAGCAGCGATCCTGACCCTGTATACCTCCTCTGGAGAGGACATCTCCATCTCAGCAAATCCCACCTCATTTTAGGCACTAAACTGGGACATGTGAGTTAGTGACAGCTCCAGTAAGAATTTGAGGTAGGAACAGAGGGGAAGACAGAAAGACAGCTTGTAGAAGGTGTCCTACACCCATGTGGAAGGTGAAGCATTTTGATCTATAAATGCCAATAATTTACAGTGTTGAATTCTAGTATGCCTAAGGAGGAGGAAAGATCCAAGAACCAACCCAACCCCGCCCCAAATCTTGGCTAATGCACCGCTCATCCTGTGACCCCCATCTTGGAGGCACCCACTGTCCATCTCCTAGTCTGGCTGCACTTCAACTGGGCATTCAGTCTGGGGTCCAGCTCTCCAGAGTACCACCAGGAAAGCAGGGAGCAGAACGGTGCTTTACAGAAAACAGCCCACCCGCAGTGTTTGCACACACAGTCCTTGCTAAAGTTGCAAAATGGTGAATAAATTCTTACTACAGTGCCCTAAACCCACACAGTTTGATTTAAGATGCACAGGAGAAAAACAGACAGGGGGGAAAAAAAATTAATCTTACTTTGTCTAGAGAGCGCCTTACTTTGCAGTGTGGTACCAGCCACACAGAGGGAGCCAGAAGCCTCAGCTGATAGGGACTGGCACAGCTCCACTGCTTTCCAGTGAAGCCAAGCCAATGTAAAGACAGCTGCAGACTGGGTCCAAAATATGAAGCCACAAAAAAGGTTCCTGTAAATTATTGAAGATATACTCACTTCTGGCTCCCACGATTGCTTTTACAGCTTTCTCTTCATTCAAAGCATTGTCACCCACCCTTCAAGCAGGATTATTTTCCTTTTCAGTTGGACTTTGACTCAACAGCAAATTTAATTAACTGACCTAATGGACTAGAGCTGTGGATTGAAAACAAAACAAAAAAAGAAATAAAAACCAATTCCCACAAATCACACAACAGAAAGAACCACCACTGCAGCCAAAAAACAACCCAACAAAAAAACCCCCAAGTAAAAACAACAAACCTACATAAAAATACAAGGCTTATGCTCCTGCTTTGTAGAGGTGAAAAATAATAAAAAGGTTCTCACGTTGCAAGGTAGGGCTTCTCCATGCTGGCCACCATTTGCTCTTTATTGTCTTTTAACAGAAGATCCTAAAGCCCTTTACAAGTTTTTAAGCTGCACAATGCCCTAACATGCCAAGAAGGCAGTTATGTGGGGAATACCACCATCCCCATCCCAGAACTTCAGCCAAGCTGCACAATGATACTCATTGTATTAAAACCTCATAGATGCACACAAGAAGAAACTGGTGCTGCACTCCCTGTTGGGGACACGCTTCCACCAACATCCAGAGCATCTCCATCACTTAGGTGAACACTGAACATGGCTCAGCATCTTCACCACCACTAGGTCCCCTGGACCACCTCACTCCCATGACACTGCAGATGCCTGTGCATGAGTCCTGATTCAAAGGTCCTCACAACAAGATGAGCTCTTGGCTCCTCTAACAACAGGAGGTGGCACAGGCACTGGACCAGCAGAAGACTGAACACACAACAACGTGACCAACACCTCTGGCTCCAGCTATATATTGGCTACACAAATCATGTATCTCAAACAACAGAGTCCCAACCACAGCAGAAGCAGCAAGCCCAGCGATGCCCGAGCTGTGCATCACCCTTCAGTCGGGACAGCGGTCACAAGAACCTGGCCCCGCTGCTCCTCCAAAAAGCTCTGCACGCTCCTTCCCAGCTTTGGAGCTGATGGTGACATTTCTGGCCTGGGATTATTTATTGCAACGTTCAAAGCAAGCAACACGTCATTTAGAAAGTGAAGCACCACTTAAAAGGCACGCCACTGAAATCCAACTGCGTTACATATGATTATAAATCAGTTAACTTCCCATTGATTTATTTGAGAATACATCCATTTGCACATAAAAAAAATAATCAGACATCCACCCATTAATGCTAACTTCATCAGCTGTGGCAAGGAGCACCATATTCCCCTCACCCTTCTGACTGCACAGAGCTGCTACTCTGCCTCTTCTTCTTCTGTTAGGAAAAGGGGAAAACAAAGAAAAGATTATTTCACGCCTGTCACGAGATCACCTGATAGAAGCTTTCAAGAACAAATTCATCATTGCACATGCAAGGTACAGTCAGGGTGACGTTCATGCAAAGCAGTGATTAATTATAGACTTTTTGCTGAGGAAATTTCTGAGCATGAAGGGCAAAATTTAAATTGCTGATCAGCATCACTTTTGTTATAACATGTTTGGAAACAAACTAATGGGTTGGAATTAGGCTCCTTGTACCAGCTTTGACACCTGTATCTGCCATGTAAGAAATAAAATTTAAAAATACTTCAAAATATGTTCTTTCAGATGCAGATTCCTTTCTCTTCATCCAAAGATGGTGAGTAATGGGTGCAAATTTGCCAAAAAACGTGTTTGTGAAGCATGGGAGCCCAGTGTGGTGGAAGAGTGTGGGTCCCACTGCCCAGCCCCTCTACTCCTGCAGAGAGCAAGAAGGTCTGACCCTGCTCCCGATGGTGCCTGAGCTCCACAGCCCACATCGGCTGGGTGAAATCATGGCACAGGAGGGAAACCCACCACCTCCTAGGGGTCCCTGCAGCCCTACCCAAGACCTCCACGCTGCAGAACAGCAGAGAAGGCCACCAGCCACAGTGGGTCCATGCCCTCAGTTCAGCCTCACCGCTGCTGCCCAGCTCCAAGCAGCACGCCCAATTGCCAATTTCTAGTGTTTTTAGGCCTAGAGATTCAGATATCATGCCAGGAGATTCAGAAATTGTTTAAAAATAAGAATTCCTATCCCAACCAAACATCTCCAGCACTGACAAAGCTCTCGAGTGAGGTTAGCTCTGGGACTTCTCGCTCACAGCCTGAGTGGTCTGTGTCTTGGTCTCTCTCAGCTGTGCCACTCAGGGCTTGGCACCGAGTCCCAGCCCTTTAGAAATAAAGGCACGAACAAAGCTGCTTACAGAACAGGTGATGTCAGTGTCAAACACCTATAGCTGCATCACCTCACCAGCAAATTATGCCAAGTACCAGAAGTTATCTTTGTCAGTGTTTGGGCTCTGGGATTGTTCAATACTTCCCTTTCATTCTTCTAATTTTTGACTTTATGCCCAAATTGGTCACCACTGAGAAATGCAAATAATACCTCCTCCTCCTCTGCACAAAGCATTCCCAATGGCATCAATTAAGCATGGGACCAATGAGGTGCGCTCCCAACAAGCTCCAGCTATCAGCTGGCCATGCTGGGAACAGCTTCTGCAGAAGACAGAGTGCTAATTAAGCTTCCCTGGAGACCCCAACAATGGTCACCCCTTGCAGGGTGGCTACCGGGACAGACACCGTCCTGCACAGGCTCATCTGCACATCCACAACTGCTTCTTTGTTCACCTTGGAGGCAACCACGACCATGCCAAGTCGGTAACACCACCACATTTACCTGTGAACACTAGGCTGGCATTCTCCAGTTCTTCCTGTGGAACTTTGAAGCTGAAGGACTCATTGTAGAAGGGATCTATCGTCCCCCGCATGCAGGAGGTCTTCTTGGTTTTTGTTAATTTTAATCCATGAACAAGCTGAATTTTCACAAAGGGATCTGACAAAAAAACCCACAAAACACAGCCTCTACGTTACGGGTGTCGTGAGTCAGTACCTTGGCTCGTGAAGGTTCAGCACCGCAGGGATGGACCATGCTGGAAAACAGCATTTGAAAATGACTGGGATTTGTACGACCACACCTCTCCCAGGGATTTGCAGTGGAGACAAAAGTCAGACAGCTGGATTAAAAAAGCTCCCTGCCAAAATCATGATTAATGGCAGCCTTGACAGAAGCCAAGCATACTGTTCTTTTTGGAAAATGCCAGTAGTCTGGCAGAACCAGTGGCTGGGGCAGGGAACATGGAAAAAACACCTGAGAACATATGTTTGAATCAGTTACCAGCCAGCACACTCAGAAACGGCAGGGAGCAATGCATGGACACTGGAAAAACTTCACATCATCCACAGAGCAGCTAGATATCGTCAGTGAATCCACTGCAAAATTAACACTCAGGCAGCATGTGGCGTCTGCAAAACACAGCGCAGCCACAAACGGGCTGCCTTACAGAACACAACACGGGGGTCGTTTAGAGATCCTGGTTCCTCACCTCACCCTGGTTCAGAGATTTTTACTTTAAATATCGCAAAGGTATTCACACCCCCCATTTTATCTCAGGGTAAGTGTTCCAAATACTTTTGTTATTGCTGGACATATACATATATATATAAAAAAATATATATAAAATGAGTATCCAGAGCCCTGTATTAATAGGAACTGAACATCCAAATCCCTCTGGGTCCCCCACAAATTGCAGCCTCACCACTGATCTGCTTTAAAATCACATATAATCTGTGCATGAGTAATGTGAGAAATGCACTGCCCTTTACCTGAACCTTGGCTCATGTCTGTCTGAAGAAGCTGTTTTGCTCTAATGATGTCCACGTTCAGCCTTCCCGCGCTGGGTAGGTAGTTTAGTGACAACAGCAGCTCTCCCAGCTCCACTTCATTCTGCAGGGAAAAGGGAACATGGAAGTTCAGAACAGAGCTCAGAGGGCAAGGGAAGAGCAGGAAGAGAAATTAAATAAATCCCACTTGTCTAAGAGCCTGAAAAATAAATTTTAGTCACGCTCTACACTGCAACCAAGAACCATCTGGTGGTACCTCGTGCTGAGCAGAAACAAGAAAGATTACTATCCCCAGGTGAAGACTGTTCTTTAATCATTGATCCTCCACCAGCTTTTCAGCAGTCATCCAAAGAGGACCTATAAGGAGGAATGAATATAAAGTCAGTAGTTTCTACGTGCTCCATTTTGACCAGTTCCAGGTGGCTCTGATCTCATCAACCTCACATCCTTTTTAATGTACAAAACACAGACCCATTGGAGAAGACATCCTCTTTCCTGCCCAGCCCCCAAGAACCACACAAGCCATTGGGAAGTTCAGGCACGAGATAGTTAATGCACCCCTGGGTCACAGGAAGGCAATTCAGAGGAGACATCCCCTTGGCATCCAGCCTGTTCTATGCAGAGACCATGGCACAGGTTAACTGTGCCCTTGCTGTTCATTAGTCTGTACCACAGCCAAAGCTTCACATCAGTATAGCTGTTCAGCCATTATTTCTTTTCCTTTTACTTAATGATGCTTAAAACTAGTAATTAAAAAAAAGTTGGAGAATTGACATCATTGCTCCTCAGACGTGACAGCTTAAAATAACCTCTCCCCCATAGCACGACCTGGCTCTGAGATGCTGTTATTCTCAGATGCAAAATACACACAATGAAACAACTCTGGAGACTGGAAACACACCAGCCAGCCTGGACAGGGCATCAATCCATCTGCCTTGTCTCAGGTCCATGCAGGAGTGCAGATCTAATTCTTCATCCCAGATAGCCAAACAGTTCAAAACCAAGCCTAGATCATATGGTCACAGCCCATTCCCAAAAGGCAAAGGAGCTGCAATGGTATTGCAACCATAACAAAAGGCTTAAATAGCTTTACTGATGCCCCAAATATTAGATTACACAAATCAGAGACTGAAGGACTGGGTAGACAATAAAGAAAAAAGCTCTGAGACACAGTCACAGCCTGAATTGACCCAAAGAATCAGGTTCGTTAGCACATGGGCCAGCACACAAGGTACCCATCCCCAGCAAAGCTATCAACGGATCTGGGGAAACTGAGGCATGGGCTGCCAGGAAACCCAACCAGGTCACAGCTATTCATCCGCATATGGAAAAGCAGTTTCCACTGAGCACAGATGAAACAGAGGGCTCGGACCGAACCCAAGGAGGCACTGAGGGAAAAGCCCCATCCCTCTGCTAGGAGCAGCCCAGCACCTCTTGCCTGGCCGGCCAGCAGCACAGAACGGCTCCTACTAAGGGCAGGCCACTCAGCTCCTCACCTAACAAGCCAAGCACTAAAACTGGTTATCAGGTAATGGTATTAAAAGTTTTCTGAGAGGCACTTTGTCTCCTCTCCTGTTCCTGTTGACTACTCTTGGTGAAGGCAGCAGGACGTGCATGGCATACAGGAGCAGGTGGCAGGCTGAGGAAGTCCTGCACCTTCGATGCTACATAATACAATTCAATTTAATCCAATATACCTTTTTTGTCTTTCCACAGAAAATAGGCTGCCAGATTTCACACCAAAGTTCTCTGCATTTCAGGAGCTGGCAAAGCAACCCCTCTGTGTTTAACCCTTTAATGAGCAAAGGACAAGGGAAGCACCATGCAGGGAACAGGGCGAAGGCTGCAAGTACAGCAACACCCTGACTCAGCCCCTGGGCAAAAAGCATGGATCTACATCACGGATCCTAAGGTAAACCCACGCGCCCTCCTCGCACACTTCGCTGCCCCAGGAGCCAGCTTCAGAGCCAACCTGGCAGCATCCACCCCAAGCTGGCCCACCTTCTGCCTGACCTTCCCCACAGCCCCTCTCCCCCATGAGAAAAAGCATCTGATTTCTTACACCACGCTCCTTTTGTCACAGCATCTCCTGGGTCACATTATGTGGCAGTATATGGCTACACAGCACACATACTCACATTCACCACATGCATTTTCTTCTGCAGCTACAGTATTTTTGCTTCACCAAGAAGGTACCCCTCTTCCGTCAACCTTTGCCAACTCCTGTATCACAGTTCTGCTCAACAGATATTTCAAGCCCTTTCCATCAGAAAGCCATTCCCCAACACAAACCTGACCCAATATGCACACAGTGCTCACGATTTTTGCGAGGTCAAGCCATACCTATATACACTGTTGTGCCCAATGGTTGCACAACATAAGGATCTAAGAGAATATCACATCCAAGGTGATTTAAACGTTATCTATCTAATTTAAACTATCATCTTTGGTTTGATTTTCCCCAAAACTGCTACTCTTGGGTCTGTGGCTGGAACAGCCTGAAGATACGTTTATCATCAAGAACAGCCGGTGACTCCTAAATGTATTACCAGGACAGTAACAAAATATTGCAGCGCCCACAACGCCACCCACAACAGATCCACCTGAGGTACCCCTCAATCCCAGCTCATTTTTTACAACATATCAACAACATTTTTAACATATGCAGTCCTACTTCCACTTGCATTCGCTGCTACATCAGGTTTCATGCAGGCTTTAATTCCTAGAAATTCAGGTACATTTGGACAGCACAAATTAGGAAACCAATTAGTGATGTTATTACCTGCTGGGAAGAGACAATCAAACAGCTCCAGCTGCAAATACCAAACTTCTGGCGCAACCAGGAGGCAAGCTGGCACTGGGCATGGATGTAGGACCTTTCAAGTCACCTCAAGCTTAGAATGCTGAAAATCCACATTAAGATTTGGGGTGATTACTTCCGGATTTGTCTATTGGTGGAAGCTGTTGACCTTATCCAAGATCTGCAGAAATTGAGGGGCTTCCTTGGATCAGGGAGGGGCAGTGAAGCTCAGCAAGGGAAGGTAGATCTCCATGCTTCTGACACATTTATGTTTATGCTCCATTTTTTAAAATTGCCCCATGTACACTGACAATATCAGACTGGGTATGTAACACCGAGGCACAGACAGGAGAACCAGGCATCTATCCCCACCTGAACCCTCCCCAGCACCATGTCCCATAACCCCTGCAGAGGTTATTGAAGGAGCCACTATAATGTAAGCATCACACTGCTGCTTAACTCACGAGCCTTCGATAGGTAAAGGTAAAGCTAAATCCCTGATTTGACGTAGGACCTAAACCTAAGAAGGATATTGCCAGCTCTAGAAAAATCATTTTTACTATCTGGGCTTAAATTTGAGTAAGGTGAGATGTAAAATGCTATACTCTGTCAGTGTGACCCACTGAAGTCAGAAGACAGACTACCACCAGCTTTAATGAGTCTCAGATCAGGCCTAATTTCCCAAACCTCAGTATCACCTTCTGCCCCTTAATGTTTTTCAAGCATGCCCAGATTTCTGCTAATTATTTTAAGGGAAGCAACATAGAATCCAACCCAGAGAGGCCACGGCAGAATGGGTGTGCCCAAAGCCAGCAAGAAAGCAGCCTGTAGGCAGAGCACCAGCAGTGTTTGCAGCAATGATAAAAGGTGTTTTCAGAAGGAAACCCAGATCCCCGGATAGCTCACCTCCACATACAAGTGACTCAGCCTTTTCAAGACACTTAACTCAAGCAGTGAACTGTCTCTGATCTTATAAATGCATTATTTCTAGCTTAGCCACAAGGATCTAGGAAACATGCTTCAAATCCTGCCACAGTGCCTGAGGGAACATAAAGCACTCAAGAAAACTAATCAGTGGCCAGCAGCTACCACACGTTCCTCTCTGGCACATCAGACCAGCACTACCTCCACCATGCCGTGCTGCACCACGCTTGCTAACCTTCTCCTGTTCTTTGCTCACCTGTCATCATTAGCAAACAAGCAAGGAATTAATGGGTTTCTTCAAGAAGCCCGAGGTACAAGGCAACCTCCTTAGGTTTTTAGTTCCCCATGCTTTCCCCAACAAGCTCACACTGCATGTACCTTTGCTGATGTGATGGTCTTGCTAACAAGACACACTGGTAGCACAGTTTGTGTCAGAGATGAAGATGAGGATGCAGACAGAGCTGCGGCTTAATGGACTCACTGGCTCAGTGGGCAGAAGGGAGATAACCAGGGAGCACAGCGGGGTCCACTACACGATGAAGAAACAGGAGGCTTTTTGTTACAGGGCAGGCAGGAGACTCAGCTCAGGGAAGGATGAGTAGCCACAGAGGTCTCAGGTGGCTCGCAGGGCCACAGGAGCTGCCCAGGATGCTCCCCCAGCCCGCAGACCCACTGAGCTCACCTGCACCTTGGAAACACTCTGTGTTGCCACAACCATTGGCCCCCGTGCCCATCAACTTCTTTATAGGCATCTTTATCAGCAACAGCCTAAGACACTTCCTGCCGGGGGACTGCAGGCACAGAAGCCTGGCTTTTGTTCTGTCACACACTGGAGCCTCCCCAAACCTCAGACTCACACAGGGGCTGAGCTGAGAAGAGGGATGCAAGTTTATACATAAGAGGTGGCATCAGCACCTCGTCTGCCATAGCAAAAGGAAGTGCCTGAATTTTACTTTTCCTAGGTCTTTTCATCAGGAAACTAAAATGCTGTTGGTTTCGCCCTGAATATTTTGTTCACAGAACACAGTGTGCAGAGGTGCCCCTCAGTCACAGCCGTGCAAAGGCATCATTTTAGTTGCCATTATTATGCTGATGATGCACTGATTTGTGCCGAGATCCCAGATGATCCTGGAAAAGCAATTTCCTGTTTGATGAGGTGCCGGAGTGACACCAAGTCTGGGATGTCCGACTCTCCTGAAGCTCTGATTAACATTTCACTTCTGGCTGTTCCTTTCTGCAGCTGTGTTACACAGCCAGTCATTTGAATTTGCAGCCTTCTGCTCATTTGTGATCCAGAACCTTCTGCAGTTACTGTCTGGGTTGAACCAGACACATATGAAGTTTTTTTTCTTTTCCGTCATCTCTGAAACACAAAGAGGCTACCTCAAGGGAAGAGGAGTTTTTAATTAATGCCATTTGCACATCTTGTTTGGATCAGGGCAATTCTTTCCTCACAGTCCCCCCAGACTGTTTGCTGTGCATTGCTACAACACCAGCAAAATTCTGCAGCTGAAACCCTCCCGATTCCCAACGGGAACCAGAGCACATTACATCAGCACAGACATCTACGCAACGCCCCTAATGAAGTTTCAGATTGATTTTTCTCCTCAAGGTTATCTCTGATGGTACCTCCAGGCACATTAAAAAACGGATGGTTTAGAACAGTTTGCTCTAACAGGCTTTCTACAGCACCCTGTGACACACAGCAATCATTTCAAGAAGGCTAAGCTATTAAGCACCAGAACCTGAAAAAAAAAAAAAACCAACTTACCAATGGGTAAGAACAGTGTTAACTATGTAACAGATGCTGAGTAGATGTATGATGAAGAGAGTCACAAAATCCCTTCTCTAAAGTCTAACTGGCTTTGCATCAGTTTGGATGGCCATGAGAAAGCCTCTCCAGTGCAAAGACCTTTGGGAAGAAGATTTCCTATGGAGAGGTCCTGCCCACGATCCCCACCAACCCCTCCTCTGGGCTCCTCCTCAGCAAAATACACCCCACAGCATCCCAGTCCTCTGCAAGCAAGGGCAAGGAGTGAACAGCACAGAGGGGAAGGGATGAGGTGACTGCGATGACAGCTGGAAGCAGAAGAGACAGATAAGGATAAAACAGAGAAAATGATCAAGAAGAAAAATTTCTCAGTGCTGGAGCTTTAAAGACCGAAAAAGGAAAGGGGGAAAAAAAAAATGAAATGGATCTGGGGAAAAAATAAAGATACAGAGTGAAAGGAAGATGGTAGGATGTCATAAGCCAAAATATGACAACTAACCACAGCCTAAGAGCCAAAAATGTCATCATGACAGACCAACATCCATCACAGCATGCCATCACAGTTCCCTCAAGTCCAGTGACCTGCAGGGTGGTGGCATCCTGCCTCCAGCCGGGCTTTGCCCAGAGCATCTCTCCTACCCGACACAGGTAAACTGACAGGTTGATTTTAACATTCCTGTTAATGAGCAAGCATAGCCCAACATAACCAATCCATGTTCATCATCAGTGATCCTGCATCATTCCTTTAATTAAGTAGCCGCTAAGCTTTTGGACAGCTAAAAAAAAAAAAAAAAGGAAGAAAAGGAAAAAGCCTTACAACATTCACTTTCATATTTAATTTCCCGTGACAGTCAGCAACATGGAGCCCCGTTCCACACTGACACATACAGCCTTGAGTCAACTGTTGTGCCAACTCTCTGAACCAAGTCTCTGCCTGTCCAATGCTTTATGCCTGTATGAGAGACGGGCACTGGTATTATTTTCAATAATACACTGTGCTACCAAACGCTAGACATCATCCACGTTCCCCAAGGATGGCTCCTTCTCAGGGCTGCAATGGATAAGCCAAGGAACAAGAGTACCAAGAACAAACCTGGTACACGCACAACTGGCGGCCTCCAAACCACACACCAAAACCACCTGCCTGCACGGCAGAATTCAACGTAGCACCCAAGAGGAATGCTCTGAAATGAATCATTACCAGAATTTCAAGTTCATTTTTCTCTTTTCCTTCCCAACCAAGGCACGGCAATAACAACAGTGCAGCACTTGTTGTAGGCTTATCCCTGAGATGGGAATCAAAAAATTGCAGAGACTTGTCACAGCAAAGCCACTTCATTTGTGGAGCACATACCATTTTGAACGTAAAAAGCTGACAGCTCATTGTAGTGCAATCATAGTACAAAGTTTAAAGAGCAAGTCCAATACATACTCCCTCTATTATAAAAATGGCTTAATTTGAGGTGAGAAGGAATTTTTATGCTATTTTCCCACCACGACCAGGCAATTTTTGTTTTGCAGAATGATCTTCAAGCTCTCATTACTGCTGGTCTAAAACATTTATTCCTGCCCACTCAAATCTGCCAAAAGAGAAATGAATCATATGTCAATAAAACTTGGGGTCCTGAACATGTGTTTCAGAATTAATCTTAACGGTGAAATGTGTGAATCTGAGCCCAGCTACAGCAAGGCCTGCCAACTTCATTCATGGTAATTAAGTAAAGCCACACACATTTAAGGGGATATTTAAGGAGCGCGGAGTGTTCCTATGGGGACTGGACTCAAGCTACTCCACAAGCAGCTACTGTGCTTTAGAAACACATTAATTACCCTGCAAGAAAAAGCCTCCCAGAACTACCAAGGATAAAGAATTTGGCAATACCTGCACTGACATTTTCTACAAGGAATAAGTCCTTCTGCTTAGCTGCAGGTTCTGATGATACATTGAACGGCAGTTCCCCCATGCCTTCGCTTTGGACTCAGTTCCCCTAAGTGTTCAATGCATGATCCAAACTAAAAAAGCACTTATGCACAGGTACAGTCTTTTGCCCGAAGCTTAGCATCAAGTGGTTTATTGTACTGATTCCTTAAGGCTGAGAGGACAGCATGGGCTCACCTATATTCGGGTTCTCTGACAACCCAGACATAACAAGCACAGCAATGCTGCACAGCCCGCCTCGTTACACCCCAGGTAAGTTCCCAGGCTGTCAGTTAACAAGCAGCTCCATGAGGTGGTAATGAAGATATTCTGCTATTAATGATGATGGGCTTTCACCAATTGAGGAGCTGTACATCCCATCCACAGGCCTAAGGAGCTTATCCTGGCCCAGCTCACAGTGGAGTCAATGGAGTTGTTGGCTGCAGAAGCTGGACCATGCCCCAGTCTGGGAGAAACCCACCCGTCCCCCTCGACACCACACGCACCAAAGGATTGCTGTCATCCCCCATCTTTTTTAGCAGGTCTCACTTGTGTTGGCACAGCCCTGTAGTAAGGCAGTGTCCCAGCTCTGGGCTTGATGGGGCTCAGTGTGACAGCAGGACAAGGACTCAGCACCTGACTTTATCAGCACACTCTACGGCAATGGCTTCCAGGCGGATGCAGCAAGTGCAAAACAGATGTTCATCTTAGCTGATACCATTTAGGCCACTTTCTCTGACCTACCACATACCTTACCCCATCCCACTCCCACCGGTATGAAGAGAAAACCTTCTCCACAGCTCCTGCCATCTGGATTAATTTTCCTCCATCTCTCCAGCTCATGATGTTTCTGTCTATAAATGCCAGTAAAAAAAAAAAAAAATCATGTATTTTGTGTCTTTTATCTTTACATATCACATCTACGACTGTCTATTTTTCTCTCCCTCCTGTTACTAGTTTTTCAAGCATCTGCTTCAGCATTTTCTCCAACACTATCTTTATCACTGGGGGGGTGTTGCTGCCAGCTGCTGCTCTGTGTCAGAGCCCTGGGGCAGCCAATCCAGCCTGGCAAATTTTCATCGCCTAACCATCAGAACTGCACCACAGCAGCTTTGCGTTGTTCTCCAGAATGCGAGGACACCTTCTGCAAAATAAAATGCTATTGCACATAGATTTTTTTTGTCTCCATCTATCACGATCTCACAACACAAAGTACACTTCAGCAGACTCAGGTTCAATCCAACAAGAAACTAATAAAGACTGTCTGTCCATGAACAAATCAAGCAAAAAAGTAAAAAGTATAAAAAAAATTGTCAGCATGTCAAATCTATCATTCCACAGGCAGAACCTTCCAACTAGCAATCAAAAAACCTCATAAATTTCTAGCACAAGCATCACTGTTATTGAAAGACAGTGAAATGCAGTTTTTCAAAGTAATAAGCTTTACTGTTTTACTTCTTCCAGGATTTATTTTAACCCTTTGATCAATGACTTTAACTTTAATCACCACTAAGATAAAATATACCTCATTCAATGAACTTTAAAAATGTTATCACTGAGAAAACACTCGAAGATGATACCAAACACCCTCCCTGGATGTCCTAGTGCAAGTACTGTTGTTCTCTTCGCAGTTGCAGTCTGCCAGCTAAGGCAAAAAGAACACGGAAGTACTTTACAAATGAAGGTGTGAAGGACTTTTTGCTTAAATTAAGTTTTTCCATACGATAGCAAGCAGATAAATGCAGAAAGCTTGTAAGGTCAGGCCTGCCCATTTAAATGGAGTTTTGTCTTTTTCTTCTTCCTTTTATAAACATCAGAAAAGCCAATTTCTGCATAAATAATTTGTCCTGAATCCTGGTGAAGCAGGCAGCACTGCTGAAAACAGCAGAAGCTTTCAATGAAACTTTGGAGAGGGCGGGAAGAAGGGCTGGCTCTGACCTTGGCACACGAAGGCAGAGATGATCTTGTCTAATCAAGGTCTGTATTAGCTGTGGAATGAATCCATGTTACTAATAAAGAGATACATAACACAGAAGTATTTATCATGCAAAAGCAGAGGAGGGGGGGAAGCAAGGCTGCATGGTGTGAATCACGGGAGGATAACGGGATGCAAAGAGGAGAGCTCTGTTCTCAGATACACAATGCAGAGTCCATGATGAATCACTTATACCAGAAAATAAGTAAGTTGTTGCAGTCATTTATAAAAAAACATTCGGGGAAAAGGCCCAGACAGTGAGGGGTGCCCAGGAACATCTGTCCTTGTTCATTTTCCTTATGAACTGCTTCGTAACACAGCCACTCTACTGAGTAGAGCAGATCCCACTGATATGAAGACATGTCCTACATAAAGACATGCTCAGAGGCCCCACAATTTTGACTTGTGCACTACTTTCAAAACTTTCCTTTTTGCCTGAACATTGTTCAGGCTAATCCTGTAACACTCCTACTTCTATTACAGCAGATCTAGTTGGCTCTCTTGCAGTTATCAGGGGTCTTGATCTTCTCCTCCTTTACACACTGCAGAAGGTCTGAGCACTCTCAGCTCCTTTGCACACAGAGAAGGGGCAAAGCAGGGTCAGAGACCCGGCTGGCTTCACATACAAATACTGCTCAGTGGATTTTACTTCCACAAGTGTTTGATCACAAGTTTCCACTCCAAATCAGACTCTTGGACCCACACCGTAAATCAGCAGTGAAGTCAATGATTTACTGTTCATCTCATCTAATACCTCTGACTATGCCACTCTTTTTGTGAACACATAAAAAATCAAAGAAAATGTGAACCATCCAAGTTCACGCAGGGTTTTGATTCAGCAAAGGCTCTAAACTTAGAAACTGCAATCCCAGAGCTGGCAAGGAACTGGGAGAGGCAACCCTGTTATACCAACCTCAAGTGGCACTCCTGTCCTTAGCACAAACGTTTGCGATGCTGCTCGTGCTACACCCTTAGCTTGGCTTTTTACAGGGTCCTGTGCCTCTAGCTACATGGGTGACACAGCTAGTAGCAAATCTGGTAGCTAATGACCATTCCTGGTTGCAAAGCTCAGACCTTTCCATTGAACAACTCTTTTCCTGGCTGGCAAGGAGGTGGCGCTGACCAGGGCCCTTCCCTGAGAACAGACGTGGAAGCACACAGACCCTCTGCACCTTCTCTTCCTGTCCCATTGGACAGTTCAATCTAGTCCAAAACACATGCTCAAACTTGCATGCATGCAACATGCCACTTACATTTCCTTCAGGGACATGATCAAAATAAATCCATCACTACCTTGCAATTTTTTGCTCATGCATTATGCCGCAAATCTGTAGAGATTTTGTCTTCTATACACTTTTCTGAATCAAATCATTACTGAACTGGCACCAGTGGTTCCCCTCATGTCCCCAAAGCAGAGTCACGTTAACAACCACAGGAGTGACCTAGATGGGACAGTATCACTGCAGTGTCTGAGAATGGATGCAGGTCACTGCAGTGACAAGAAAGATCTTCCAAAAGGTGCAGACTTCCAAAGCTGTCTTGAGTTGTTCTCATTAAAGCTGACATAGGATCTTTTGTCATGCCACCTTCTTTGAGTATGAAAGACAGTTCCTCTACCTCACAGTATTAGTTATAAGACCAGTTATAGGCCCACATTATTTCAGCCCAGCAGATGCTGTATTAACAAGATGACGATGACTAATTAGAAACCACATTACTTGCCAACAAGCAAAGGAACCGCACAAAAAAGCAGCGAGAAAAATTGTGGCAATAATCTGATAAATTCTGTTACCTGAGAACTAGGCACAAGGGCTTTCCACCAGTGTCCGCCTTTCACAAGGTCTACATCGCTCAAGGGCATTGACACTTTGCCAATAACACAATGGCGTGAGAATTTGTCAAAATCCACTACGGTTAAAAGCAGAGTTCTTCTCTGGGCTTCTAAAAAGGGGATTTCAAATGTGTACCTCTCTTCAAACACTGGGTTCTGAGTTTTGCGTTTCACTCCGGTCTGCTTGGAGTTCTTCTGATCAGGAAGAAGGCAGATCTTCACATAGGGGTTGGAGTGAGCCATGTCTTGCCTTGAACCGTCGTAAGAAATTGGAGGCGGCAGATCTTTAGCCTCAATGACTCGCACTATTAGATAATTATGCAACAGATCATACTGCGTGCTAAAATGCAGCATGCCCAGCTGATACTTTGATAAGATCTCCTCATCTGTCAAGGAGTCCATATCATCGCTATTTGAGTCAAGAGAGTACAGTCGTGGTTCAAATTTTCTAAAATAGTCATCTGGGGTATAGGTTTTTCGCAGGATAGTTGGCTGAACTATTTCTTTCTTAGCTCCTATTATTCCAAACTCGATAGGTTTAATGTCAATTAACGGAGAACTTGGCCTCCTCGACTCTAAACCTAAACAAGAGAAATGCACAAATATGATTGTTAGAAACTCAACTGAAGCCACTATAGGCGCAAGTCAACTTGTGCTTCTTTGGGTACAGCTCTTCTGGGGCTGTGCAACACCCAGCACAGCAGGCTCCTCAGTGGGACTTTTCACCATTACATTGCCAACAATTAATAGCACCCTTAGTTATGCTGAAGTACAAGCTCAGCTACACTTTCCCCCCTGCCCCGTCCCTCTTCACATGGAATTATCATGCATATGCTTCAGCAATAAAAAGAGGGCTGGCCCCTTCCACTGTGTTCCTGCAGACAGGATGAGATTTTTACCAATGTACCTTCAACTTGACTTGATTCCCTGTCTAGAAGATGAAAGAGCAAGCACTACAGTTTGATTTTCTTCCCCACAAGAATTACATTAAAGTTGGAAGGACGACCTTACTTGAAATCCGCCTCGTGAGGCTGTAAGTGGACCGTGATGCATCTGAAGACGACCGCCTTCTGTCAGGGGAAACATCCTGAAGAGTGGGAGGCAGCTCACTGATTGTATTATCAGAGTCTCCATCTTTGTCCTCATTTTGGCTGCTTATCCTGTTATAAGAGAGACCTTTGGGTGATTCAACCCAGTAAAATGAACATATACAGAATAAAAATGCATTCTGGTATTCTGGGTCTAATCTTGGGTGCACATCCCTGGATGCTGTGGGGTATCTCCTGCTCTATCTGGCAAGCAAAAGGCTGAGCAACTGACTTCAGACCTATGTAAAAACCAGATTCTTTTATCTTTCTGCATGTCTTTCAAATGGAGTTTTATCAGTATTAGAGCACGACAAAGGGCACATGGGCACGTGTGACTCAGATCTTGATCAGAAGTATTATATTTGTCTCTAAGAAAAAAAGAAAGACAAAACAAAAACCACAAAACCCAAACAGTAGCTTATTGCTGTAAATTCACACCTACACTTTGGAAGAACAGACTTCACTAGGAATGAACCAGCATGGGAAACCACCATGCTCAGGCATCTCAAACCTACCACACACCCCTCTCAGTAAAATATTGCTTTGCAGGGATGCCACTAAGGATTCAAAACTTGATCTTATAAAAATAATTCACTAAGAGCTATTTATTGACATGCCTTTTTAAATAACTGGTTGCTTTTTATTCATGTCTATAAACCAGAGGTGATTCTGATTCTCACCAGACAGTAATTTTACTGCCCAGGGGTCTCAGTGTGAGCCGAGAAGTTGGCAGGATCTAAATAACAAATCAAGTTTCAATGAGAGCTGTAGCATCTTTGAGAAGACTCAACAGAAGACTGGTATCATAAAGAAGTCCACGTGAAATTCCCATTTCAGTTTGTGTGTGTGTGTATGTCTTGTTTTCTATAAAACAACATTCTGGTTGAAAACCTCAATGTGTCACACCCCCAGTGGCTCACAAAAGCAGTCAGGACCTCCCAGCCTTGACTGAAAGAAGAACAAGAGCAGACAGTAACAACTACAGGAGATAAAGTCTCCAACTGCATGTTCAGAGGGGAGAGGCTGCTGATGGAAATGGAATCACACAATGATACGTGAAGTGTAGTGCATCAGGCAAAATAAGCCTTTTGGTTAATCCATGAGACAGAGTACTCCAAAAAACCAGCAGCGGATCACAAGGAAAGCATCAGTGTGAAATGAGCAAAGCAAAGGAGAATACTGCATGAGTTTTGCTCCTGATTCACCCTTTCTATGTGCATGCCTCAGTTGGGTATAAACGAAATATGTTGAATCATTTGCTTTAGTAACCAATGACGGGAGCAGAGCAATAAATATATTCTGCAAAAAGCAGTAAACTTGCAGAAAAGGTCCCCCAAATATAAAATAGATTTAAGCTGGAAATTCTTATCCAAACCCACAAAGTTCACAGCAGGATCCACACAAATCTCACCAATTCAGAGTCACACAACTCATCCACATTAAAAAAAGTCTGCTAATAACCAAAACCAAACCCTATGCTAAAGTGGCATACAGTATTTGCACAACTCTTCAGCCCATTAAAGGTAGTCAAAATCATATGGTTTGACATATAATCAGTACTTGGAATACAAATAGCTTTTTCATGACTAAATGCGGGTCCACACAATCATAGGTAGCATTTGGATATACTTGTGTTTGAGAAGCAAATGCACAGAAGGAGAAGGCAGGATGAAAAGGGAATCAGGAAGAGAGGCATTAAAGATGTTCTACAATGGGTAAACGTAATAGTGAGTTAATAACATACAGATGACCTTTAGTAAGGAAATTGCTACTGAGCCACAATAATTTTTCCTCAAATAAACTTTGGCTCTGGTTAAAGCAGCTCTGTTTCTGTTTAATCCGAACCTTTGGGAAGAGAAATCGTGTGCTGATTTCAATTCAGTCTCACAGAGTGTGCACCGTTTATCTTTGGGGTTTGTGTAGAATATTCCATCATGGGCAGCTCCAACATAACCCCTTGTTCCCAGCCCATTTCTGCAAAGACCAGGATGCAAATGCTCCTCATGAAATAACAAGAAGCTACTATGCATTCAGGTCAATACAATTAGACTCACTTCAGTAAGAAATTTTTTCCTAAGTTGCCACTGTAAAAAATTCAGAAAGTGAGAAAAATCAACAGTTTCCCCAAGAGGAAGGGCTTAAACTTGCAGTTTCAGTGTCCCCTCCTGAATTTCCAGGACAATGAGGTGTCTCAGAGCTGCCAAAGGGAAAACCCACAGGCAAAAAATAAAGGATAGATTACTGAGCACAGGCACTCAGATGTTTGCTAGCAGGCCAGTCAAGACCATAAAAGCAGTTTTCTCCTGGGGACTGGGTGACCAGGTAAGGAAGGAGCAAATTGCATTCCACATTATACCAGTGTCCCAGGCCCATGAAGAAGTGACAAGATGGAAAGATCTCAGCTGAAAACCTAGATCTATTTTTAAAACACTTTCAGGCTGTGAGCAGGGAATACAATAAATTGATTTGTTCCCAAATTCAGTGCATGCATCTAAATGCAGAATATGGCAGTGTCAAATCTGTCTTCCATTTTAGGGGTTTCCACTGAATAAAAAACCCCCCTTTTCAAAAATAAAAGGAAAAAAAAGGACAAGGGGTCAACTGGCATACACAGATCTCTGAGAACTTAAAAACCTACCCACTAAACACCTTATTCTGAGACCAATTCCAAACTCCTATTCTGCTCACATGTCTAACTCCAGACATTGTTTCCCACCTCCAAAAATGTATATGGAGATTGAAGAGTATAAGATCAACACAATGAAAACATAAATCTTTGGCTTCTGAATTCTGAGCCAGCAGATGCTGCATGAGTTCATTTCCATCTTAAACCTGCACACACAAAAAGCGTGGCCCTCCTATTGATCAGCAAACAAAATACACCATTTCTGCCTCCTGCTTTTTACTCTCCTTTCCTCTTAGTCTTCCAGACTTGTGTTTCTCTACAGGCTCATTTGCTCCTTCCCTCCTCTCAATCACATCCCCTCCGCTCCTTTCCCTCTCCATATCTCCTCTGCTCTCTTTGCCCTCCTCACTTGACTCATTTTTGGGTTCCCTCACCATTTTCCAACAAAGTCACCATGGAAGCTTAAAGCATCGCCATCTTCCCTGGCACCACCCTGGGTCCATCTCAACTCAAGAAGTGGAGCCAACAACCTTTTCAAGCAAGCAAAGCCTCACCTACAGCTTCCACATCAACGCACTAAGGCATCCTTAGAGATCACAGGATGTGCAACAGTGCCAGAGGAGATGGTGACTTCAGTGATCCTAAGGCATGGCAGCATCTATGCCTCCTCACAAAGCAAAGCTACTTCTCCCATGTGTCCTCTTATTTGGCTCCTGCTGCCCCTCTCAGGCATTACCCCTGGGAATTTGACTTCTCTCAGCACTACAGCAGAGCAGGGAGACCCTAACTGCACCAGACTGCCTGAGGCTGGAAGGAAAGATGGATACATGACCTAGGCTGGGGTCCTGGGGACCCTTCCCAGGGCTGTTAGCATGAATAGGAGCAGCATAAAGTGCAACATAGTTGAAGAACTGGGCTTTTTTTTTCAGAGCACATTGTTTTCTGCTTATGGCCATTCCAGTATGTTAATTGTTGAGGCTTTTAGATGGAGCACGAATAGGAGAAAACAATACAGGCTGGAGAGAGCATTTTATGAGTTCAAAGGTCTCTGTGTTCTCTGCCTGTGGCAAAGTCCAGCTCATCTGCAAAGTCACCATACACCTGAGTTTTGAGATCAAAAGAAGAACAGAGCTTCAATACTTACAATGCCCCTTTAGCCAGACAGAAGGATCAAGCAATCAAAAACTACACCATGGGACAATCACCCCACAGCCCCAAACACACAGGATGTCCCTTCTGCTCCTCAACACACCAGAGAAACTCTGAAGCATCCTCTCACAACAAGCCTAGATACTTGTTCCCAAGTATGTAATTGTTCCTACAGCAATCTTTCTACGTCCAATACTGCAGCCTCATCACTGTGTTCTTCTGTGCGCAATGCTTCCCTATTTAGCATCGATTTTGTTTCCATTTCCCATTAATTGCAGGTGAATCCATTTCTGGACTCTTAAATATGCTGCTTCACATTTAAAAACCACTCTAACACATCTTGAACATCTCTGGGTTTATTGCTTCAGTATTAACTACCATCCTATTCTACTTGGATTCAAGAGTATATAGACAAGACTGCAATTTAAACATAAGACAATTTATTTCATGCAGCACCAAGCCATGGACCTTCCAGACCTGACACAGAATAACAGTTGGTACTCACAGGAGTAGATAAAATTAACTGATCATCTCAGTGCCTAGATACAAACTTCTGAGCATCATATAATGCACTAAATAGGCACCCTCTGTGCCACAGCTTCTGGACACACTGAAGCTGTGTCCATCAAATGATCTGCTCTCACAGAAGACAGCCCAGCCCAGGCAACAGAGCAGTCACTAGAAGACAGGAGATCTCTGCTCCCTTACTGGTCTCACCAATGCCTCCACCGGGTCACCTCTGTGCTGCAGATTCCCAAATGAGAGGAAGTAAAACAGGGAAGACTTCACTGACTTTCTTTGTAATAGATTGCAAATACACTAATCAAAGCCCCAGATAAAACCTGGCACTGCCACTGTTGTTCTTTAATGATTCAAGAGGAAATCCTGAAGAGTACTAAGATGATGCAGGAGATCAAGTCTTGCTAAATGAAACCTTAAATTAATTTCCCCTTTAGAGCACGTACAAGGTACACCTTTCATCTGCCTATATGACAACCACCTTCACGCTAGGATAAGAAAATATTTCAAAACAACCTCATCAGCATTTCAGCTAAGTTGAAGTGCTCCAAAGGGCTGGTCCATCTGAAGAGCAAATAGGACTGAAGATGAAAAGCATCTTTAGAAAAGGGTGCACAGCTAAACCAATTATCAGCTTGCTATGCTAGCTTACAAAATAACTTATCTTACCCACCAGAAAAGTGTTTTACAAACACTAACCTTACTATTGAGCTAACAGGGCTGCTCCTTTTACATCTCACTGTTGAGTAGCCTATGTTCCCACTCTCAACAGGAGGTTCCTCCTTTCTACATGGCATCCTCTGAATGTCCTATCACCATTTCATATCAATACCCTCATCACAGCTGAGCAGCCCTACTCCTCAGTTAAAGCTAGGAAATTGTGCATCTAAACTTACAGCCAGGCTGGAGTTTGAGCAGGAAAAGGTCCCAGGATTTCAACTTCATCTTCATTTGTTTGACAACAGCTACAGTCGAAACACTTCTGACAACAATTTCTACAAGTCCACCGGCACAGCAAGAGATCCGAGATTCTAGCGAGCAGACCCTGAAGCCATTGGAAACCAAAGTACAAGATTACAACCCATCAAATAGCTATTGAGAAATAACATTCAGCTGTATTTATGTTTGTGTTTCTGCAACAGAACATTAAGAACTATATTTATTCCATCTATATCAACAGACAAGTGCTATGCAGTTACCAGCCCAACTTCACTGATGCCATAACAAGGCAGGAAAATAAGCATTCACCACAGGTATTTCCCTCTAGTAGTGATGTATTATTATGTAGGTTGGCAAGAGGGTGATTTACAAAACACCATGGCGTAGCAATATGCTAAAGTAGAACACACTTATTCTTTCACGCACATCAACAAACTAATAGATCAGCAAATGTACAACAGGAGGAATTAAAAACAGAAGCTCCGATTTAATCCGGCGAGGGTCTATTTAATTAACACAGCAATGTGAACACATTTTATCCCTCTAGATCTATCATTAAGTAGTATTTGCATGATCCATACACACACAGCATTACAGCCCCACAAACTTGCCACTAAAATGGATTAGCAAAAGCACAGTATCCACATGCCTCCCCTCTGCTATGATGATTAATTTAATGAAGAACCTTCAATGGTTTTTCTTAAAAGTAACTTGACCCAGAAAAGTGCTCCTCTGCTGTTACAACCGTGGGGTGTGAGCACCCCATCAGAGGGGCAACAGGCTGCTGCCCCATTTCCATGCCATTCCTATAGCCTTCCCTCCATTTCAAAACTCTGCTTGCTTCACGAGGAGCCGAAAGCCAAACCTGAGCCCATTTCCCACCCACACCGGCTTCAACTTCGGCAGTTTGTAAGAAGGCTCATTAAGCAGCACAAGGGCACTGCTAATAAAGGGCATTGCTCCGTAGTCATGGGGGGGAGACATGCAGTTGCAAGAGCACAGCACATGCACATCCAGGGTTGAATTGCTTTACGGTTGTATGTGACCTTGAAGTGTTCCTAAGAAGCTGAAGAAATAAAGCATGAGAGAAGTTCTCCATAGATATCACCCCAAAATACTTGAGACATCTGCAGTATTCACGAGTGGGCAGATACAAGGGCACTATCACACCACGCAAAGGGGTTTCCTCTGAGGAACACAGATCTGCAGGGAATTCTCCACAGGAACATTTATTTTTGCTCCAGTAAAACACACAGTTTTTTCCATAAACAAAATCTGAACATTGAAAAAAAAAAATTACCAGCCCCAAATGCGGTGCATTACTTATATCTAGGACATCAGCAAAAAGTCAGAAAATATGATACAATCCCCTCAGGATGGAGCAAGGAGACAGAACGGAGAGTGAATCATCAGATTAACTCACCTCATTTATTGGTTCCAACTGTCCTTTTAGACATCCAGGATGAAGCAAAGGGGAACAAAATGAAAAAGACAAAAACAGGTTAGCAATGCTCAAGTAACTTTAATTTTCTGCCATGACATGCCCCGGCCTGGGATGAGCTTGGATTTCTGGCAAGACAGTACCTTGGAAATGTTAGAGGAAGGAGAGGTCTCCTGACTAGGTATCAGCTTCTGCTATTTCCAGTCCCTTCCCACCAAGCTCCCTCTGCTTCTCCTTCCACAGGAGCAAAATTCCCAAACCCACCCTGGAGCATGAAAATCCTGCTCATTGACCCTTGCTAACGGGGTATCATGTGCAACCCCCTTTCTTTTCTTCAATAACCTCTCTAACTGCAGCAACTACTTGTTGCTGATGGCAAACCATATCCAAATCTTCCAGTCAGATAACACAGTGAAAAAAGAGGCTTCCCTCCAGATTCAGCCCATATAAACGCAGTTTCAATGTCAACTTGTTAAAAGCAACATTTCTAGGAAGGGGCACAGACTCTGAATACTCTCCATCACGTACACATCAGCTGAGGTAGCTGGGCATCTTCAGTCTCATCCTCAGATGTGACTTGAAGAACACAAAAAATAGACAATAAGTGCTTAAAACTTGAGTCACATGCTCCAGTTCAAAAATCTGCACTGTAGCTACTTCCCCCGAGTCACGGAGAAAAGGTTGCAAGCCAATGTTTTAGTCACGAAGACAACCTTGAAACATTATACTTGACTCAGTTGACAACTGGAGACTTAGCAGCATTTCAAATGCCTGCTGAAATTATTTTCCTATTGCTTTCTGCCTAATATCTAAGAGTTTCCTAATTGTCCTGGCTGTCTTTCTACAGAGGGAATCCCTATAAATAAAACCAACACCCAAACCCAAAACACAAAAACCACACAACAAAAAACTCAGACAAAACCCCCCACTCTTCCCTACTTTTTTACATGTAGAAATTGGTTTCTAACTTTATGCTCATGGCAGGAACAAGAGCAGCTTTTTATAAAGCAGCTGGGAGGCAGAAGTTGCCTTTAGTTCCAAGAACTCTCCCATGGACCACGTTTCAGCCCAAGGCTCCCTTTTAAACTTCTCAGAAACCAGTGCTTGGTGAAAAGGCCATCACTCGTTAGAAGCACAAAGTAAGAGACTGGAAACGCTGCAGTGCAGTGTGACAAGACAGTGATTACCAGATACCCATAGACCAACTGTTTAAGAAAATCCTAAATGGTTTAAAGGGCTTTATCATCTCTTATTAATGCAAAGTTGCAGCCAAAGCACGACAGCCAGAGCACGACAGCCAGAGCTACAGTGGTTTAGCAAAGCTGCAACAAGAATATTTAAATTGCTCTAAAATGAAGTGGCTGGATCCGTGCCACACGATCAAACTCCGTAGCACGTGCTGTGCGATGGAAGTGGCATTTCCAAATGGCCCACAGGGACGCACCGTAGGCTTGTGTCAAACAGCCCTTTGGGTCACAATCGGCCACCGGCAACGTGAAACCATGCCTGTGAGCCACCAGCCCCGAGAGCACCCGCAGCGGTCCCACCAGCACCGTCATAAACTGAGTCCCACAAATCTCCACCGGGAAATGGGAGGAGAGGAATAACTAAATATTATAGTGCAGAAGAGGTAAACAAGCAACCAGGGACATATAGGGCTTAAATGCAGGGGCCCGTGAAAGGAAAGCAAACACCACCAGCTGTGTTCACCCACCTCCCTCACACCGGGCAGGAGGGTCAGGGCTGAGGAAGGGCAGAGGCTTAGGGAAGGATGCACCAGTGAGCAGGCACTGGAGGATCCCAGGGAGCAAAGCTGCTGCGACGCGCTCAGCACCCCCAGGAGAAGGGCTCAGCACCCCCAGGAGAAGGGCTCAGCCCCCGGGGTCAGGGAGGCTCCATCACGCCCTGCCACGTCTCCCCAAGCCGGCCGAGCAGAGAACAACCCAGCTGGGAGCCTGCAGCCAGGAGTGAACCCTCCTCGGGGGCCAACGGCGGCCGCCTGGGTGCACCCCCTCGCCCGGGGCTGGGTGCGAGGCAGGGCTGCACCTCCCCTCCACGCCTCGCTGCAGGGGCCCAGTCCCCCCAGTCTGCCTGGGCCCATGGCGGGGGTCGCCTGCTCCGAGCCAGCACAGCCGCACCCATCACAACCGGGTCAACAGAGCAGCTACAACAACCCGCCATGGCGGTGTCCCCAGGGACGCTGCAGCAGGGTGGGGTCCCCACCGGCGACAGACCGTGTTGTGCCCCCGCAGCTACACCCCCAGGGAAGGCTCACAAGCCCCACCACAACGGACACGGCAGCCTGCGGACAGCGCAGTCCCCCCAGCCACACACCCGTGGGTGCCCCCCCCACCCCAACGTGGGTGCAACGGGCTGTCCCTGCTGCCCTCATCCCCACCCGCGAATCCCCGCCTCGCACAGGGGGACCCCGACGGCGGCGCTGCCGGAGGGTCCGCCCGGCCCCACTCGAGATCCCCGCCGAGCCGAGGGGCGCCGGGAGCCCCACTCCCCCCCGCCGTACCCCACCCCGGCGGGGCTCGCCCGCCGCCGGCTCCAGCCACCCCCCCGGGGGCAGCGCCCGCCGCGCCCCCGATGGCTCTGCCCCGGGTGGGACGGGGGGGGTCATGGGTGGTGTTGATAGCGGGTGTTTCTACCAGCCCCCGGACTCCCCGCGCAGCTGTAAATGCTCCGCTCGGGCTTATCTTAAAACCGGGCAGCAGCCTTCGGAGCTACAGATGGAAAACAGGCAGCTGGGAACTGCAGGGCCGAGGGGAAAATCGCTCAGGGTCTGAACCAGCCCAAATTTTAATCCAGCCTCACGCTGCTGGGGGGGTCTCGTCCGTCACGCCGAAGGCTGGGGCTCGCCTGTGCCCCCCACCCCGCCGGGCTGTGCCCAGGCTGGAGAGGCCGATTAAGTCCCCAGCGCATCTCAAGTCTGCCGGCGGGGTTTAGCATCCTCATCCTCCTCCTCCCTCCAAGAAGTCCTTGTGCAGGCTCGGGCCGGGCTCGCTTGCACCCGGGGCCACCCCACTGCCCCCGGCAGGGAGGCGGGAGGGCTGAAGGCTGCCCGCCGTGCCCCGCCGGGATCCGCTCCTACCCCGGCGCCTCGCCGACAGCAGCAGGCTGCGAGCCCCGCTCCTGCCCCCCTCGCCGGAGGCTGCCGCCGGGAACTCCTCCCCAGAAGTTAACCCGAAGTTGCGCACCCGCGCCGGGCAAGGAGCGAGGGGGGGGCCCTGCCGCGGCACCGGCACCGTCCCGCAGACGAAGCAGGGGGTCCCCCCAGTGATGCGGATCATCCCGGGACCCACAACGCCGCCGCTCCGCACCCACCTGGATGTACGCCATCTTCCGCGGGGCGCGCACGGCGCCTCCCGCCGCGCTGCTCCACCCGCGCCCGCTGCGCCGCAATACGCCCCGCGGTGCGGCACCGCCCCGGGCGGGGAGGGGTGGGACGGGGGGGACGCGGCTGCAGCGCCCCGCGGGCGACAAACGGCTCCGCGGCCGCGCAGGCACCGCGGGGACCGGGGGCGCCGTCAGGGCGGGGAGACCCGCCGCCCCCCTCGGGTCGGGGAAGCGCGCGTGGGGTTTGCGCTCCGAGCAGGCGGGCTCCTGCCCGGCCCGGCCCGGCCCTGCCCGCGGAGCCTCCGCGGGGCTGCAACAGGTCCGCCGCAGCGCGGGCAAACACTGACCTCCAGAGGGCCCGGCGCGGAAATTCAGGGCTGGAAAACCCTCCCGGCCCCGGGGGGCACCGCCGGCAGCGCGGCCGGTAGCGGTAGGAGCAGCGGAGCGGCGGCAGGCGCGGGGCGAGCGGTGGCCTTGTCTGATAAAGCAGCTTTATAGCCGCGTTTTCCTCCAAAGAGTTCCTGAAGGAGAAGGTGCTATGGACACACCTGAGTTCAGCAAGGATGCAGTTGTTTTATGAGCTTGAATGAACAAAGTTAAAACGTGTCCGCCCGCGTCTTCCCAAGTGAAGATGAGGAGCTGGAGTAAGGAGCGAGCTTGTAACTCACGGGCTGCGCTGAGCGCGGTGTTGCTTGGCCTCGCGCCGCTGCGCTGAGGCATCGGGCCCTAGCCAGAGGCAGGGCGGGAGGGGACGTGGCCCAGCAACGGGCAGATCCCACCACGTGGATGGGTGGACCTGGAGAACTCCGAGCGGTCTTCTGAGGTCAAACTGGGAAAGGGAAAGCACAGGAGGTGGAGATGTGGGGCTGTTCCTCCTGAGCACCACCTTGGTACCACACAAGTTAGAGGCTTCCCAACATGCTGCTCTAGATAAAGGCCCTCAGCGTCGGAGGAAACTCTCCAGCTACACTTCTGGCACCTCCCTGGCACCTGGATCTACACTAAGCCCTGGACAGAGGCAGAGGCAATGGCTTACAGCTCAGCCCAGCTGGACCATCAGCAGTTGTGTGCTATTGGGCACCTCCCCGACTCACAACCACCCCGTTGCGTTTCAGAGTACCATGGTGAATGGGAAAAACACTGGGATGGTGCCCCCTGCTCCGGAGAAGGGGATACGCACAGCTTCAGATGCTGGCCACCCTAAACCCAGTGCTCGCTACTGCTCCTTGTGGTAAGGAGGGAGCTGCTAGGGCAGGGTGGCTGTGGTATTACGGATCTCATTTAATGGCCCATTTAAGTTCTCATTGAAATAAACAAAAAACTCCCGTTGACATCCGTGGGAAGGGCCATACTCTGAATGTAAAAAATACATTCTCTTTTTCCCCAGGGAGAGCAGCTACCGCTGTAGATGAATAATTACCATAGTTGAGATAAGCAAGGAAAAAAAAAAAAAGGAGTACTTATTTGTTTCAGGCAGTTTTGAACGTATGATTAAACAGTGGTACATATTGTTTGTCAATTTTTGCTCTGCAATTCTTTTTAATTCCACTTCTTTCCAAGTGCCACTGTTTAAAATGTCAGCCTTTACTTTGAATATCGTTGCTCTTTTCATCTTGACTCACCACCGCCTTGATGCAGCTTGCAGTAAGTGAACACATGGATTTATTTTTTTTCCATGTTGTAACATAGTGGAGAGAGGCTTAAACTTTTCATACAGATTTTTTTGACTCCTTAAAGGCAGAATGTTGTAAGTCACAAAAACTATGGCATGCCTCACTGTATAAACATTATGTCCATGTTTGTACTTACTCCTTTAAAAATGTTTAGGACAGAGAAAGATCAAATGCTGCATCATTTATCACCAACCTTTTTTGGCTGACACATTATGAACACAAAAAGAAGAGCAAAAGAAGTTTTATAGGTGGGTTCACTAATACTAATTTGTATGGAAAAAAGCCTTTTTTTCCCCACATGCTTTAGTAGCAGACTGTAGCAGAAAGCCATAACATAGATGTGCTTCCCTTGCACACTCATACATATACATGCATTTAAGTGCCTTTTACACTGTTGCATGAAGGCTTTTAGATTATGTACTCCAGCATATATATTCACTAAGCAAACACAGCCCTAACCCACAGAATATGATGGATTTGAAACAGCAGACAGGTGGTTATTGTAAAATCTAATTTCAAATCTGCATGTGGCTGATGCTCTGATTAAGCTCTGCTTCTACAGCACTCAGAATAAACAGACCCATTTGACATGATGACAACATAACCTTTGGATGTCCTTTGCTGTGCACGCTCTGTGTCTGATAAGACACATTCCATACTTCCCACATGTAATGGCTGCAATGCAGACGGCGAGACTTGCAAATGAAAAATTTCTACGCAGAAAACAAGGAAATTAACATTGCTTTTGCAGAATATGATTTTATGATAGATTTCTATTCTTACTGATATTAATACACATTAGGAATAACATCAGCTACATCCAGAGCATGCGCTTGAATCATTACAACCAGCCCAGCAAGTAGCAAAATCTACCTCCAGCACAGCAAATCAGACAAGCAGCTTCTCAGACAAACCAGAACCAGGGCTGCCGGAATTCAAAATGCCATGTCTGCACGTGTCTTCCAAACCCTAATCAGAGACTTTCAGCTGCTTCATGCCTTAAAGTTAAGGGAGAACATCACTCTGAAAAAGTGGAGAAAGGAAAGGAAAGGAAAGAAATCTGATGGCTATTTCAAAGGATTTTCATGTGAATCCTAAAGCAATTGTCAGTGCTCTCTACTGCAAGAGGGAAAGCATGGAGAAAAGTGGCGGTACAAGATAAGATGAGATGTCTTACTCTCCTGTTCATATGCCAAATCCTTATCGTCACTTGAGCCTGCTGGAATAGCCGGCTACCACTCTGCCTAAAAATAAGCTTCTTATCTCCAGATGTTTTTATAAACAGCAAGTCATTGTAGCTGGTGCTTCCCCACTGCCGTTGGCAGCCCATGAAGTTCCAGCTTCTCTCGTCATTACAGGATTAGCTTCGTTCCCCCACAGCATCATCCCTACAACAAAGGCATCTTTGATTCACTCTCACAGAGCCATCTCCAGCACATGTTCGTCTCCTTGCGGGTTTCATGGAAATGCAGTTTCCCTCTGTGTTTTTTCAGGCCTTTTTCTGCCTTGCGTTTATACCCTGAAGAGGCAAGTCCATGAGGTTTTATTCAAGAAGTTCTGGGCAACCGGGAGCAGGACCGTCCCCTACAACCTGCACCTGGAAGAGACAAAGGGCTGGGGGGCCTTGATACAGAGACCCCAAGCAGCGGAGTGGCACACAGGATGGGAAAAACTGGGTAAATGCCCCTATTTATCCTATTACCCAGAGTGCAAGCCAGGCTCTGAGAAGCAGATCTCCCCCATCTGTTGAAGTAGAAGGCAGCAAACTCTGCTCACCTGCCTTTACCCCCAGCTGTGTCCCAGGAGAGACCTGACACTTACTGTGGGTGAGAGGGATGATTTGCTCTGGAGCAGGACAGCTCTGCCTTGCTGGCCCCACACCTCACAGTCTTTCAGCAACAAGGATTAGCTTTGACTTTGCCATAAGAACCCGTACTTATTCTAGCTCTAGGACTGACTCAGTGTTGGGGTCTGTGTGGTGCTTTGTTACAAGTGCAGAAAATGACTGAAGCAACCTGAGCTGAGTTCTGCTTACTGCTGATGGCAAAGGTGCAAGCTAAACCCCCCCGCTGCCACCCAAGCTCATGTGCTGATCCCTTCAATCTCTTCTCTCAAATTCCCATGCAGCAGCATGCCCAGACAGCTTTGTTTGGAGTAGGGAAGGGTTAGATATCCCCTTCTCCCAGCTCATTCCTGGTGTGCTTCAGGGGTCAGCAAGAAGCCTGGGCCCCCAGTGCCTCTGTCCCAAGCTCTGGCCCCTTGAGACATGCAAGGGTCATAGCAGCAGCAGGTCTTGTGCCAGTGATGATGCAGTTTCCAGCAGGAATGGGGCTGACATCAGTGTGACAGACAGAGATTCCATCTAGTGACAAAAGGGGAAGGTGCTACAATCCATTTCCATGACTCATCCAGCCTTTGGTCTCAAGTGCCTCTAAATTATCCCATCAACTCCATGGACATCTGTGAATCTGCCCGATTTGAAGCCAAGATACCATTTCCCACGCTTCTGCATTTTCAGTAGCCAACTGTTCTTTAGATTTCATTGCATTCCCCTCCTTCTCTGCAATTTTCCTAAGCTCTTATCCCTTTCTGGTTTAGCATTACCTACCCCAGGATCTCCCTCTTGTCACATCTTCCATACCTGACTCGTGCCTGTAGCCGGGAGGAAACTCCCGGCACTCCCCCGCCTTGTCGCTGTGCCCTGGAAAACACTCCTCTGCTTCCCTTCAGAAACAGCCTCTGCTGATGCTGCATCTTCTGCAGCACATCTAGGTTATTAACCGGCCACCTGGCAGCTCCCTAAACGGCAATATCAGTAAAAGCACATTTTTCTCTTTTCTTAAGTCTCCAGATAAAGTGGCTAAATTTGATCTAAAATCCTTAGATCCTCATTGCCTCATATAATTTATAATGGCCTTGCTTATGCCATAAAAATTACAGCTACTCTCTTCAACTCACACGCTTTCTAGTTTGTCTTTAACATACATTCTGGCAGAGAACTGAATGACACAGCATAATCTACTAAATCTATTGCTATAGTAAACATTGATAAAAAACACAGCCAAAGGGCACACAGCCTCTGAGGAAGCAGGCACCGCATATTATTGTATCAAGCACTTGAATCCAAGTTCCTACTCAAAGGAAACCTGTCCCCAGAGGGAGCTGTCACTGCCCGGTTAAGTCATGCTCCATTCCAACACGCTGACCACGTCTCAGCACTAATCCCCTCATAGCAGAGCCCTCAGTGGCTTCACGCAGTGTCACTATGTGCGAGCCCAGTGTCATCAGCTGGTGGTGTTGAAGGCAAATGGTGACTGCTAGGTCACATGCGTAAATATGAATTTGAGGTCATGATCTTTCAACGACCTAATTTTGCAATAAAGACAGGACCTCTGTGGCCTGTGACTCACTTGCTTGCAGGGTCCTCCCTGACTCGGTGCAATTTCAGCAGCAGGAGAGTCCCCCGGAGAAGGCGCAGCGCTGCCAGACTTCTGCTTTGGAACTCATCCTTGCATTGAGGCCAAAAAAGCTTGGATATGGTACACTTTGGGTCATGCTAAAAAGCCCAGAGTATTTTCAGACTTCCGAGGAGAGAACATTGTATTTATAGGGAAGTTCAGTTTTTCAGTTGCTTTTGTAATTAATTTTGTTTATGACTGGTTTATACAAGCTGTAGGGCTGAGGAGTTAGCTGCTAGATTTCTTTTCCAGGCTCACATTTCTAACTGTTTGCAGACATAGGACAGAGCTATTTTTGTGATATAAAGCATTACAGAGAGAATATCTCACAGTCCCCACTGAAGCAAATTCCTAAGGAAGTGAGCTCTATTTTTAAAGAAAATTTCTACTTAGTATTTGAACTAATGACTGAGAAACAAGCAACATCTGCCTTTCTGAAGCTGAGAAGTAGTATCCCCATTTCTCAGGAAGACAAATTCAACAGAATGACAATCATTCCTACCAAGAGGAGCTGGATGGGAACTATAGATACAGCTTCCCAAGCCCCAGGGGACTCAGTGTGACCCCAGCAAGGGGGGCTGAGCAGACGGGGGACAGAATACAGGCCTCCAAAGTGACACAAATTTATCTCTAAAGATACTCAAGATATTTCCACTGCCCACCTTAAAAAGTAAGGGAATATCTTCTGAAAAGGTCAGAGTGTGGGATTTTACAGAATAAGGAAAACCCAGTCTCACACTCACTCAAGGTCGTATCTCTGAGACTCAAGGATAAAATTGTAAGAGAAATGCTGCGAGCTTTTGTTGTGTTACAAGCTCAGGGATGAATTATTTTAAAAGAACAGTGTCATGCCCTGGAAGTTGTTCGAATAACTGCTACAGCTCTTCCCATTTGATTCACACTAGTTTAATAAGTCAAAATTTTAAATATTCCTTTCCTATTCACATGAACATTAAAAACTATATCAAACCTAGAAGGAGGATGGAGAGCAATTGGCATTTACAGTTTTCTCCTTTCCAGCAGTGGCCTAAAGACATAAGTTAACACAGAAACAGATGTGAAAGCACACTTTCTTCAACTAAATCAGCAAGGCTTTATAACTAAGCCCCGGGGCTGTGCAGCTGTAAAATGTAGCAAAAGTTATCCAAAAACATTTAAATATGGCTGGTAAGAGAAAAGCTTTTAAATTATGAAACAAATGACCAAAACACAAAAATAGAGATTGCTTAAAGCTTTGTGAAAAAAAAGCAGTATCAACAGCCATAAAACCCACTTCTGAGCTGGGAAGGAACAGCTATGGGAATGAGTTTAGGATCATTTAGCTGCAAATACCAAATCATCATTTGCAAAAACATGCCCAATTCTATTCCAGAATTCAACAGGTTCAAAAGGGCAGGACTATTTTTATTACAAAAGACTCCATTTCCATTTGTCCCCTCACAGCAGCAGAGACCATTACATCTGGTTTTCCCATCTCGTTAAGCAGATGTGCAAAATACTGTATCACGAATTAGAGCTAAACTTGGTGGGTTAAAGGGGTAATTTGCATTCTAAAGCACTGCAGTGCTGTAGCTGAGAAATAAATGAAATTACTCAATATTTCTGCCTCATAGGGACCTTGATTTCACCCGTCTGTTTCTGTTGTTCAATTCTTTTTCTTTCCTCCCCATTCCTATGCATTTACCCTGTGGTGTTTTCACTAGGACGCAGCTCTGCTGAAGAGGGACGCCGTAAATCCAGCTAAATGCAACCAATTTACAATGAGAATGAGTCCTTTCCAAATTAAAATTTCCTTCTCATGAAGAATCTCTTCTCTGGACATTAATGGAAATGAAAATCACTACACACAACAGTACACACTGTGCCTTCTGCTGTTCAGATTCAGAGCTGTACTTGAAGGCAAACCTTTCTTCATCACAGACCAAATCAACCTCATATGCAAAAGTCTGCTCAAATCCAGGTGATAAAACTTCTCCTTGCCACTGGGTGTTCCCCTGGGTGTCTGACTGAAGAAATCTGTTCTTATAGATTAGATGGTACATGTTTGATCTCAGGTAGCAGCAGCATGTTATGTTCCTCCCCCCATGTTGTGTCCAGTAACTTGCAGTTGGTCAAGCGATGCCATCAGGGAAGATGTCTCTGTTCCTGAGCAATGTCCTGGTGTGGGTCCAGCCCCGTCTACCACCTCATCCCACTGTGCCAATAGCTCACCTGCCATCATGGGTGACAAACTGCAAGCCCACTGACCTCACAAAAGCAGTTTATATGAGTCAAGGACTGCATTAGCGCTTTCCCAAGGGAGGAAGCTTACTTGTCCTCCTCCCTGCAGCATCCCTTTTACGGCATTGAACTGGGGACCTTGTTAGCAACACACATAAGTTTCCAAGCAGAAAAGGGAAAAAAGTAAATCTGATCTCATCCTGGCTTCCTCCCCCACTAGAAGAAACAGTGTCTGTGGCCAGCGCGTGATCTCCATCTTGTCCCCGTTCTGCCGGGATGCCATTGAAAGGTTATGAAAATACTACGCGGGAGAGAGAAGGGAGTTATCCATCTGCTCCCTTCGCTGCAACGGCCTGCCTCCTCTGCAAGCCTGGACCCATTACAGAGGCGGAAAATCTGTTGAAAACAAACCCTAGTTGCTCTTGAGGGGCAAAGATATGCCAGAGCAGCCAGGACAGCATATCCCAGTATGTGCAAGCACCTGTGTTCAATCAAAGCAGCACATTATTCACCCAAAATCAGCTTTCTGCTCTGCAAATCACAAGTTCCCAGGGCAGCTGTGTTTGCTAACCACTGAGAGCAAGAATTTTTATTCAAATAAAATACCTGTGCACTTCACATGTAGCTACTCCAGTGGCAGTCAGGAAAAGGCAAATAGATACTCAAACTGTTGCACTGCCAGAGCAGTGCACTGCCTTTGATATGAAATTCTCATTGTAAAGGTCTTTACTGGCTGAAGAGATGAATTTCACCACCAAAATGGCCCTTTTTCTGGTAGCAGACATCGTAACCCTCCAGCTGCCAGAGATGGGTGAACAGCACTTTCACCAGTAAACACTTCAGAAGGCAGAAAGAAGTGTTCAAACCACATCTTCTTCCACAAAAGCTACAAGCCCTGAAAGCTCTGGCTGAAGAAGTTCATGCAAATCCCAGAGTTAGCCCTCAGAAAAGCCGTCACGTTTTCCATTGAGGGCTGACTCTTCTGATGACCATCCAGTTAGCCATCATCTTCTCCAAGGTGATGCACCTGTCCCTCCTTGCAGCACAGCTGCTGCGTTCCCAACTTTCCCCTTTCTCCCACCATCTCCTCTCCAGCTTATCTACGTGGATGTTTCTGTTATGGCTCTAAGCTGGATACTAATTTCATTTCACAGCATCTCATTATAATTAGCTCTTAATTGCCACTTAACACAGGGATCGTTTTGGAAGACCATAACGATTCTTCCTTGAGGAATTATTTGAGTGTTGAAAGCTCATTATGTGCCCCTATAAACATTTTGGGTAATGTGAATGATTTCAAGAGGCAAATTTAAAACACTGCTGCTCACACAAGATTTGTGTGGTTTCTTGGAGCACTAGTAGCATTTCCAAGGAGAAAACCACAGAAGTCAGTGTGTTTTGCTACCAGCCTCCTTCCCTCTGGCACCCACCACATCTTTATACTGAAAGTGGGAACATTTTAAGGAGTACACGTAAAATGCAGGGGGTAAACGTCATGGTAAAGTTGCATTGCCACTGCTCTGCTGGAATTGGTGCACTCAGCCAGGTGCAGCACATCACGAAGACTCTGCACTTCAAGGCAGCCAGCCACTCAAGAAGCCAAGAGATAAGCAGACTGTTAGAAGGAACTCATCCTTAGGCATACACAAAGCTTCAGCCAAGACTTGCTTTGTTCCTGAACAAGTTAGACTCCTGTGAGATTTGAAAACAGACAATGTACCAAACTCTTACCAAGATCTCCTGCGTTCTGGCAGCAGAAGTTACAATTGAGTACAGTCCACTTCATTTAGTCACCTACCTCCCGGGGCAGCAGTGAGGAGCTAGAGGACTGATGCTCTCTTACCAGGTAATGCCTCATATGGACCGTGCCTCTTAAACCAGCCATCCTGCCAACAGGCAGTTTAACATCTGTTTGCAACACTCTGGAAAACACCACACTGAAATAAAAGGGGAGAAATGGGTTTATTGGTTTGCTGGAGTCTATTGCTGCTGTTCTCCTCCCCAACTCCCCCTTTTTTCTTTTTAATATTCGGAAGATGTCCTTCGATTTGGTAGGGTATGAATGGCTGCTGAGCTCAAGTAGCTTCTGGGAAAACACTTACAGGCTCTATACAGAAATATGTTTTTGGAGAAGTGCCCGTGATTCACAATCCCTATGACTAGCAAGTTTCTCCTTTTTGAAACACACTTAAACAAGCCTCCAAGGGTGCACGACAAAATGAGATGCCCAGAAGACACACTAATACCCCCATACAACCACCTCTTTGGCAGCAGCCCCTCTACCAGCAGACAGACCCAGAGCTGAGAACTGTGGCAAACACAGGCTGGAGGAGGACCCTGAACACCTCCTCGCAGAAGCCAAGCCTGCACAACCTATTTAACATGAGGTAAAAGTCTGCAATGTGCCTGTTAACTTGCTGATGTTTGAATGCCTAAATGTGGTCCTAGGAGGAGAACTTCCAAGAAGCAGTAAGAATATACTCCTAAATGCATTGCACAGCGCAGAGAAGTCTTTTGCAACAGAAATAGAGGAATGACTCATTTCCTCTGTAGCTGCTGCTCCGGCACTTCCCTCACACAGGCAGTGGAGCAGCTCCCTGTGCCATGCCAGCAGAAACTGGGAAACTCAAGCGCAGTTTCCAGCATGCATAAACCTAGCTGAATTTTGACCAGGCCTTGTCTTTAAAACCAGTGATCCAAGCTTGTCATCTGGGATAGCACAAAAGACAGATTCGCAAACCGTACCCAAACGGTCCCTCCCTCAATGTGAGCATTGTATTTCAGCATTTTGATTTTGCACAGAATAAAACATTGGAAGAGCGAGCCAAGAGCTGCCCTCTTCCTTTCCCTCCCCTGATGTGTGGCTAATAAGCACACTGATTTGCCAGTGAATTAAGCTCTAAGTTTCTCTTCTCCCCTACCTGAAACTGGAAAGGACCGTACTGAAATTGCAGTTGAGAAGTGGGCTATCTTGTTGGATTTTGCTACTGTTCTTTCTCTGTTTCTACAGCTAGCAGGTTTCTATCAGTACAGCAAGACTCTTCAAAGCAACTCTTCCACTTTCTCCACTAGGACTCCATCATAAGGGTAATTTTTCTTCTTCAATTTGATAACTAGTAACCTTCACAACATAATCCCTGTCACTTCTATCTTCTTGATTCTTTACCTCGCCTTTTTTTTTCCCTGCCCAGATTATTGCATGGACTCTGGGGCAGTGATAGAAGCCAATAGAGGATCACAAGTATCATGAAAACACTAGGAAACCCTCATTACGTCCAGTCCAGCCCAGAGAACTGAGTATTCTCTGTGCAGCTTTGGTCCTGGTCTTAGGGAGGGGGGGGGAAATTCCCAGGGGTCTCAAGAAATGCAGCCTGTAACTTGAGTACACAGAAATTTTCTGAGTCTCTGAATCAGTATTGCTATCCTTTAAGAGGAAAAAAAATCAGGCTTCCTTAACACAGAAGACTGCTACACAGTGACATTTGATGCATAAGCATTTATAACAACCTTTAAGAGTTTTGCACGTAAATTGTTATTTGAATCCTAACAGACTGTCGCACAGATTCAGAACATACGTTATCTATAGCTCTGTTGCTGATCGAGTATCACGGTGCTTTGAATCTCTTACGAAGCCGTTGCAAATACGCCAGTTCTCGGTTACATATTTATAATAGGACACTGCAGGCACACACACGAAAGCACAGGTAGTACCTTAATTAGGCATACCATGTGTTTGAGAAGCCCATGACAGTAACATAATGTACAGGCAGACCGATTTACGGTCAGCCCTCCACATCCTGCTCATTTTAGAGTTGTGAGCTCCTCGGACCCCCCAAGTAAGCAGAGCGCTGTGCTCTGAAGCATCAGCAAGCACTGAAGGTGAATCCACCTGCTTAAAGGGGTGTGGGTCCTCGCCCCTACGTCGACCGCCAGCTTCCCAGTGCTATTGGCCCAACAAAAGTGGGGCTGGCTGCTCTTCTGCCAGCTACTCAGATTAATTATCATCAGTGAGAATGTCACTTACCTCAGGGAAGACTCACCAGGTAGACATTTAAAGAGGTGACACAGGAAATAAACCAGCCTAGAAAAGCAAATTTCTCATGTCTGAACTCTTTCTTCTGGCCCTTATGAAAATGGGATGCACAAGTAAGAGTCCTTTCCCCTCCAGGCAGCTTTAACTTGCATTAGCACTACTTAATCAGCAATTCACTACTGACCTTGGCTGCATTACAAGGGAGGCATTTGCACAGGGATGGAAAGATTTTAAACAATTTATCCAATGAGTTGGGTGCAAACAGGCTTTTCTTTAAACACCAAGCATGCAAGTCCTTAGGCCAGTTAATTTTTTGTTAACAGATTTATTGCAAAAGGAAACTTTTGTGTTTCTCTAATGATTTTCTGCTGAATAGAAACTCAGGCTTCACAGAAATATTTCAGAGCAAGGAATGAGTGGAGACCAGAGGATGGTTACTGCTTTTAAGGAAGCCATTAATGACAGATAATGTTATTAAAGGGGTAAAGATCTAAATACACTACCTGTGCGCTGACTCAGGTGACTGAGTGTTGACACTAAAGAAATGACATTCTTCCAGCCTTTGCCAGCAAGCAGCCCGTTAGCCAGCTGGGCTGCCTCAGCACTGTACCAGCGACTGCTGCCCCGCTTACAGAAGCTACTCCCTGCAAGGTAAGAGGCAGGCACGCAAAGATCTGGAGATAGTTATTTTCAGTCTAGCTTTGATTTAATGATAAAAAAGATAGGCTCTTGCTGATATTTCATTCTTTAGTAGGGAACATCAGCACAAGCCACGAGTGTATACATCTGGCATCTTACCAAAGATTCATAAAGTACCATAAACCTAAATCTATGCCACTACCCCTAACCCTAAACCCTAACCCTAAACGCTAACCATAAATCCTAACCCCTAACCCTAACCCTAACCCCCCCTTAACCCTAAACCGTAACCTAACCCTAAATCTAACCCTTAAAATCAAACCATAAACCTAAACCTAACCCTATGCCTCTAACCGTAACCCTAACCCTAAACTCTAACCCTTAACGCTAACCATAACTCCTAACACTAACCCTAACTCCTAATCTTAACCCTAACCCTAACCCTAACCCCCCTAAACCTAACCCCTAACCCTAACCCTAGACCTAACACTGAAAACCTAACCTCAACCCTAAACATAATCCTATGCCCCTAACCATAACACTAACCCTAAACGCTAACCCTAAACGCTAACCATAACTCCTAACCCTAACCCTAACTCGTAACCCTAACCCTAACCCCCCCTAAACCTAACCCCTAACCCTAACCCTAGACCTAACCCTTGAAACCTAACCATAACCCTAAACGTAACCCCATGCCCCTAACCGTAACCATCACACTAAACTCTAACCCTTAATGCTAACCATAACTCCTAACACTAACGCTAATTCCCACAACTAACCCTAACCCTAACCCCCCCTAAACCTAACCTCTAACACTAGCGCTAGACCTAACCCTGAAAACTTAACCTCAACCCTAAACCTAACCCTATACCCCTAGCCGTAACCCTAACCCTAAACCCTAACACTAAACGCTAACCATAACTCCTAACACTAACCCTAAGTCCTAAACCTAACCCTAACTTTAACCCCCCTTAACCCTAATCCCTAACCCTAACCCTAGACCTAACCCTTAAAACCTAACCATAACCCTAAACCTAACCCTATGCCCCTAGCCATAACCCTAACCCTAAACCCTAACCCTTAACGCTAACCATAACTCCTAACACTAACCCTAACTCGTAACCCTAACCTTAACCCTAACGCCCCCTAAACCCAACCCCTAACCCTAACCGTAGACCTAACCCTTAAAACCTAACCATAACCCTAAACCTAACCCTATGCCCCTAGCCGTAACCCTAACCCTAAACCCTAACCCTAAACGCTAACCATAACTCCTAACCCAAACCCTAACTCCTAACCCTAACCCTAACTCTAACCCCCCTAAACCTAACCCCTAACCCTAGCCCTAGACCTAACCCTGAAAACCTAACCATAAACCTAAACCTAACCCTATGCCCCTAACCGTAACCATCACGCTAAACTCTAACCCTTAACGCTAACCATAACTCCTAACACTAACCCTAACACCCAATCCTAACCCTAACGCCCCCTAAACCTAACCCCTAACATTAGCGCTAAACCTAACACTGAAAACCTAACCATAACCCTAAACCTAACCCTATGCCCCTAGCCGTAACCCTAACCCTAAACCCTAACCCTAAACGCTAACCATAATTCCTAACACTAACCCTAAGTCCTAAACCTAACCCTAACTTTAACCCCCCTTAACCCTAATCCCTAACCCTAACCCTAGACCTAACCCTTAAAAGCTAACCATAACCCTAAATCTAACCCTATGCCCCTAGCCGTAACCCTAACCCTAAACCCTAACCCTAAACGCTAACCATAACTCCTAACCCTAAGTCCTAAACCTAACCCTAACTTTAACCCCCCTTAACACTAATCCCTAACCCTAACCCTAGACCTAACCCTTAAAACCTAACCATAACCCTAAACGTAACCCTATGCCCCTAGCCGTAACCCTAACCCTAAACCCTAACCCTAAACGCTAACCATAACTCCTAACCCTAACCCTAACCCGTAACCCTAACCCTAACCCTAACCCCCCCTAAACCTAACCCCTAACCCTAACCCTAGACCCAACCCTTAAAACCTAACCATAACCCTAAACCTAACCCTATGCCCCTAGCCGTAACCCTAACCCTAAACCCTAACCCTAAACGCTAACCATAACTCCTAATCCTAACCCTAACTCGTAACCCTAACCCTAACCCCCCCTAAGCCTAACCCCTAACACTAGCGCTAAACCTAACACTGAAAACCTAACCATAACCCTAAACCTAACCCTATGCCCCTAGCCGTAACCCTAACCCTAAACCCTAACCCTAAACGCTAACCATAATTCCTAACACTAACCCTAAGTCCTAAACCTAACCCTAACTTTAACCCCCCTTAACCCTAATCCCTAACCCTAACCCTAGACCTAACCCTTAAAACCTAACCATAAACCTAAATCTAACCCTATGCCCCTAGCCGTAACCCTAACCCTAAACCCTAACCCTAAACGCTAACCATAACTCCTAACCCTAACCCTAAGTCCTAAACCTAACCCTAACTTTAACCCCCCTTAACCCTAATCCCTAACCCTAACCCTAGACCTAACCCTTAAAACCTAACCATAACCCTAAATATAACCCTATGCCCCTAGCCGTAACCCTAACCCTAAACCCTAACCCTAAACGCTAACCATAACTCCTAACACTAACCCGTAACCCTAACCCTAACCCTATACCCCCCTAAACCTAACCCCTAACCCTAACCCTAGACTTAACCCTTAAAACCTAACCATAACCCTAAACCTAACCCTATGCCCCTAGCCGTAACCCTAACCCTAAACCCTAACCCTAAACGCTAACCATAACTCCTAATCCTAACCCTAACTCGTAACCCTAACCCTAACCCTAACCCCCCCTAAACCTAACCCCTAACCCTAACCCTAGACCTAACCCTTAAAAACTAACCATAAACCTAAACCTAACCCTATGCCCCTAGCCGTAACCCTAACCCTAAACCCTAACCCTGAACGCTAACCATAACTCCTAACCCTAACCCTACCTCTTAGTCCTAACCCTAACCCTAACCCCCTCTAAACCGAACCCCTATCCCTAAACATAGACCTAACCCTTAAAACCTAACCATAACCCTAAACCTAACCTTATGCCCCTAGCCGTAACCCTAACCCTAAACCCTAACCCTAAACGCTAACCATAACTCCTAACCCTAACCCTAACTCGTAACCCTAACCCTAACCTTAACACCCCTTAACCCTAATCCCTAACCCTAAAATTAGACCTAACCCTGAAAACCTAACCATAACCCTAAACCTAACCCTATGCCCCTAACCGTAACCCTAACCCTAAACCTTAACCTTAAACGCTAACCATAACTCCTAACCCTAACTCCTAACCCTAACCTTAACCCCCCTTAACCTTAATCCCTAACCCTAACCCTAGACCTAACCCTTAAATCCTAACCATAACCCTAAACCTAACCCTATGCCCCTAGCCGTAACCCTAACCCTAAACCCTAACCCTAAACGCTAACCATAACTCCTAACCCTAACCCTAACTCCTAACCCTAACCCTAACTTTAACCCCCCTTAACCTTAATCCCTAACCCTAACCCTAGACCTCACCCTTAAAACCTAACCGTAACCCTAAAACTAACCCTATACCCCTAACCATAAACCTAACCCTTAACACGAACCCTAAACGCTAACCGTAACTCCTAACCCTAACCCTAACCCGTAACCCTAACCCTAACGCCCCCTAAAACTAACCCCTAACCCTAACCCTAGACCTAACACTTAAAACCTAACCATAACCCTAAAACTAACCCTATGCCCCTAACCGTAACCCTAAACCTAAACCTTAAGCTTAAACGCTAACAATAACTCCTAACCCTAACACTAACTCCTAACCCTAACGCTAGCCTTAACCCCACTTAAACTTAATCCCTAACACTAACCCTAGACCTAACCCTTCAAACCTAACCATAACCCTAAACCTAACCCTATGCCCCTAGCCGTAACCCTAACCCTAAAACCTAACCCTAAACGCTAACCATAACTCCTAACCCTAACCCTAACTCCTAACCCTAACCCTAATCTTAACCCCCCGTTAACCCTAATCCCTAACCCTAACCCTAGACCTAACCCTTAAAACCTAACCATAACCCTAAACCTAACCCCATGCCCCTAACCGTAACCATCACACTAAACTCTAACACTTAACGCTAACCATAACTCCTAACACTAACCCTAAATCCTAATCTTAACCCTAACCCTAACCCTAACCCCCTCTAAACCTAACCCCTAACCCTAACCCTAGACCGAAACCTTAAAACCTAACCATAACCCTAAACCTAACCCTATACCCCTAACCATAACCCTAACCCTAAACACGAACCCGAAACGCTAACCATAACTCCTGACCCTAACCCTAACTCGTAACCCTAACCCTAACGCCCCCTAAAACTAACCCCTAAACCTAACCCTAGACCTAACCCTTAAAACCTAACCCTATACCCCTAACCATAACCCTAACCCTAAACACGAACCCGAAACGCTAACCATAACTCCGAACCCTAACCCTAACTCCTAACCCTAACCCTAACCTTAACCCCCCTTAACCTTAATCCCTAACACTAACCCTAAACCTAACCCTTAAAACCTAACCATAACCCTAAACCTAACACTATGCCCCTAGCCGTAACCCTAACCCTAAACCCTAACCCTAAACGCTAACCATAACTCCTAACCCTAACCCTAACTCCTAATCCTAACCCTAACCTTAACCCCCAGTTAACCCTAATCCCTAACCCTAACCCTAGACCTAACCCTTGAAACCTAACCATAACCCTAAACCTAACCCCATGCCCCTAACCGTAACCGTCACGCTAATCTCTAACCCTTAACGCTACCCATAACACCTAACACTAACCCTAACTCCTAATCTTAACCCTAACCCTAACCCTACCCCCCCCTAAACCTAACCCCTAACCCTAACCCTAGACCTAACCCTTAAAACCTAACCATAACCCTAAACCTAACCCTATACCCCTAACCTTAACCCTAACCCTAAACACGAACCCGAAACGCTAAACATAACACCTGACCCTAACCCTAACCCTAACCTTAACCCCCCTTAACTTTAATCCCTAACCCTAACCCTAGACCTAACCCTTAAAACCTAACCATAACCCTAAACCTAACCCTATGCCCCTAACCGTAACCCTAACCCTAAACCCTAACCTTAAAGGCTAACCATAACTCCTAACACTAACCCTAACTCGTAACCCTATCCCTAACCTTAAACCCCTCTAAGCCTAACCCCTAACCCCTAACCCTAGACCTAACCCTTAAAACCTAACCATAACCCTAAACCTAACCCTATGCCTCTAGCCGTAACCCTAACCCTAAACCCTAACCCTAAATGCTAACCATAACTCCTAACCCTAACCCTATCTCCTAATCCTAACCCTAACCTTAACCCCCCGTTAACCCTAATCCCTAACCCTAACCCTAGACCTAACCCTTAAAACCTAACCATAACCCTAAACCTAACCCCATGCCCCTAACCGTAACCATCACACTAAACTCTAACCCTTAACGCTAACCATAACTCCTAACACTAACACTAACTCCTAATCTTAACCCTAACCCTAACCCTAACCCCCCTAAACCTAACCCCTAACCCTAACCCTAGACCTAACACTGAAAACCTAACCTGAACCCTAAACCTAACCCTATGCCCCTAACCATAACACTAACCCTAAACACTAACCCTAAACGCTAACCATAACTCCTAACACTAACGCTAAATCCCAATCCTAACCCCAACCCTAACCCCTCTAAACCTAACCCCTAAAACTAGCGCTAGACCTAACCCTGAAAACCTAACCATAACCCTAAACCTAACCCTATGCCCCTAGCCGTAACCCTAACCCTAACTCGTAACCCTAAACCTAACCTTAACCCCCTCTAAGCCTAACCCCTAACCCCTAACCCTAGACCTAACCCTTAAAACCTAACCATAACCCTAAACCTAACCCTATGCCCCTAGCCGTAGCCCTAACCCTAACTCGTAACCCTAAACCTAACCTTAACCCCCTCTAAGCCTAACCCCTAACCCCTAACAATAGACCTAGCCCTTAAAACCTAACCATAACCCTAAACCTAACCCTATGCCCCTAGCCGTAGCCCTAACCCTAAACCCTAACCCTAAACGCTAACCATCACTCCTAACCCTAACCCTACCTCCTAATCCTAACCCTAACCTTAACCCCCCGTTAACCCTAACCCCTAGCCCCAACCTTAGACCTAACCCTTAAAACCTAACCATAACCCTAAACCTAATCCCATGCCCCTAACCGTAACCGTCACACTAAACTCTAACTCTTAACGCTAACCATAACTCCTAACACTAACCCTAACTCCTAATCTTAACCCTAACCCTAACCCCCCCTAAACCTAACCCCTAACCCTAACCCTAGACCTAACCCATAAAACCTAACCATAACCCTAAACCTAACCCTATACCCCTAACCATAACCCTAACCCTAAACACGAACCCAAAACGCTAACCATAACTCCTGACCCTGACCCTAACCCTAACCTTAAACCCCCTTAACCTTAATCCCTAACCCTAACCCTAGACTTAACCCTTAAATCGTAACCATAACCCTAAACCTAACAGTATGCCCCTAGCCGTAACCCTAACCCTAAACCCTAACCCTAAACGCTAACCATAACTCCTAACCCTAACCCCTAAACCTAACCCTAACCTTAAACCCCCTTAACCCTAATCCCTAACCCTAACCCTAGACCTAACCCTTAAAACCTAACCATAACCCTAAACCTAACCCTATGCCCCTAACCGTAACCCTAACCCTAAACCCTAACCTTAAACGCTAACCATAACTCCTAACACTAACCCTAAGTCGTAACCCTAACCCTAAACTTAACCCCCTCTAAGCCTAACCCCTAACCCCTAACCCTAGACCTAACCCTTAAAACCTAACCATAACACTAAACCTAACCCTATGCCCCTAGCCGTAACCCTAACCCTAAACCCTAACCCTAAACGCTAACCATAACTCCTAACCCTAACCCTAAGTCCTAAACCTAACCCTAACCTTAACCCCCCTTAACCCTAATCCCTAACCCTAACCCTAGACTTAACCCTTAAATCCTAACCATAACCCTAAACCTAACCCTATGCCCCTAACCATAACACTAACCCTAAACGCTAACCCTAAACACTAACCATAACTCCTAACCCTAACCCTAACTCGTAACCCTAACCCTAACCCTAACCCCCTCTAAGCCTAACCCCTAACCCTAGACCTAACCGTTAAAACCTAACCATAACCCTAAACCTATTCCTCTAGCCGTAACCCTAACCCTAAACCCTAACCCTAAACGCTAACCATAACTCCTAACCATAACCCTAAGTCCTAAACCTAACCCTAACCTTAACCCCCCTTAACCTTAATCCCTAACCCTAATCCGAGACCTAACCCTTAAAACCTTACCATAACCCTAAACCTAACCCTATGCCCCTAGCCGTAACCCTAACCCTAAACCCTAACCCTAAACGCTAACCATAATTCCTAACACTAACCCTAAGTCCTAAACCTAACCCTAACTTTAACCCCCCTTAACCCTAATCCCTAACCCTAACCCTAGACCTAACCCTTAAAACCTAACCATAACCCTAAATCTAACCCTATGCCCCTAGCCGTAACCCTAACCCTAAACCCTAACCCTAAACGCTAACCATAACTCCTAACCCTAAACCTAACTCCTAAACCTAACCCAAACTTTAACCCCCCTTAACCCTAATCCCTAACCCTAACCCTAGACCTAACCCTTAAAACCTAACCATAACCCTAAACTTAACCCTATGCCCCTAGCCGTAACCCTAACCCTAAACCCTAACCCTAAACGCTAACCATAACTCCTAACCCTAACCCTAACCCGTAACCCTAACCCTAACCCTAACCCCCCCTAAACCTAACCCCTAACCCTAACCCTAGACCTAACCCTTAAAACCTAACATAACCCTAAACCTAACCCTATGCCCCTAGCCGTAACCCTAACCCTAAACCCTAACCTTAAACGCTAACCATAACTCCTAACACTAACCCTAAGTCGTAACCCTAACCCTAAACTTAACCCCCTCTAAGCCTAAGCCCTAACCCCTAACCCTAGACCTAACCCTTAAAACCTAACCATAACACTAAACCTAACCCTATGCCCCTAGCCGTAACCCTAACCCTAAACCCTAACCCTAAACGCTAACCATAACTCCTAACCCTAACCCTAAGTCCTAAACCTAACCCTAACCTTAACCCCCCTTAACCCTAATCCCTAACCCTAACCCTAGACCTAACCCTGAAAACCTAACCATAACCCTAAAACTAACCCTATGCCCCTAGCCGTAACCCTAACCCTAAACCCTAACCCTAAACACTAACCATAATTCCTAACCCTAACCCTAAGTCCTAAACCTAACCCTAACCTTAACCCCCTCTAAGCCTAACCCCTAACCCTAGACCTAACCGTTAAAACCTAACCATAACCCTAAACCTATGCCTCTAGCCGTAACCCTAACCCTAAACCCTAACCCTAAACGCTAACCATAACTCCTAACCATAACCCTAAGTCCTAAACCTAACCCTAACCTTAACCCCCCTTAACCTTAATCCCTAACCCTAATCCGAGACCTAACCCTTAAAACCTTACCATAACCCTAAACCTAACCCTATGCCCCTAGCCGTAACCCTAACCCTAAACCCTAACCCTAAACGCTAACCATAATTCCTAACACTAACCCTAAGTCCTAAACCTAACCCTAACTTTAACCCCCCTTAACCCTAATCCCTAACCCTAACCCTAGACCTAACCCTTAAAACCTAACCATAACCCTAAATCTAACCCTATGCCCCTAGCCGTAACCCTAACCCTAAACCCTAACACTAAACGCTAACCATAACTCCTAACCCTAAACCTAACTCCTAAACCTAACCCAAACTTTAACCCCCCTTAACCCTAATCCCTAACCCTAACCCTAGACCTAACCCTTAAAACCTAACCATAACCCTAAATTTAACCCTATGCCCCTAGCCGTAACCCTAACCCTAAACCCTAACCCTAAACGCTAACCATAACTCCTAACCCTAACCCTAACCCGTAACCCTAACCCTAACCCTAACCCCTAACCCTAACCCTAGACCTAACCCTTAAAACCTAACATAACCCTAAACCTAACCCTATGCCCCTAGCCGTAACCCTAACCCTAAACCCTAACCCTAAACGCTAACCATAACTCCTAATCCTAACTCTAACTCGTAACCCTAACCCTAACCCCCCCTAAACCTAACCCCTAACACTAGCGCTAAACCTAACCCTTAAAACCTAACCATAACCCTAAACCTAACGTATGCCCCTAGCCGTAACCCTAACCCTAAACCCTAACCCTAAACGCTAACCATAATTCCTAACACTAACCCTAAGTCCTAAACCTAACCCTAACTTTAACCCCCCTTAACCCTAATCCCTAACCCTAACCCTAGACCTATCCCTTAAAACCTAACCATAACCCTAAACCTAACCCCATGCCCCTAACCGTAACCACCACACTAAACTCTAACCCTTAACGATAACCATAACTCCTAACACTAACCCTAACTCCTAATCTTAACCCTAACCCTAACGCCCCCTAAACCTAACCCCTAAGCCTAACCCTAGATCTAACCCTGAAAACCTAACCTCAACCCTAAACCTAACCCTATGCCCCTAACCATAACACTAACCCTAAACGCTAACCCTAAACGCTAACCATAACTCCTAACCCTAACCCTAACTCGTAACCCTAACCCTAAACCCTAACCCCCTCTAAACCTAACCCCTAACCCTAACCCTACACCTAACCCTGAAAACCTAACCATAACCCTAAACCTAACCCTATGCCCCTATACCGTAACCATCACGCTAAACTCTAACCCTTAACGTTAACCATAACTCCTAACACTAACCCTAATTCCCACAACTAACCCTAACCCTAACCCCCACCTAAACCTAACACTTAACACTAGCGCTAGACCTAACCCTGAAAACCTCACCTCAACCCTAAACCTAACCCTATGCCCCTAGACGTAACCCTAACCCTAAACCCTAACCCTAAACGCTAACCATAATTCCTAACCCTAACCCTAACTCCTAACCCTAACCCTAACCTTAACCCCCCCTTAACCTTAATCCCTAACCCTAACCCTAGACCTAACCCTTAAAACCTAACCATAAACCTAAACCTAACCCTATGCCCCTAGCCGTAACCCTAACCCTAAACAATAACCCTAAATGCTAACCATAACTCCTAACCCTAACCCTGACTCGGAACCCTAACCCTAACCCTAACGCCCCCTAAACCTAACCCCTAACCCTAGACCTAACCCTTAAAACCTAACCATAACCCTAAAGCTAACCCTATGACCCTAGCCGTAACCCTAACACTAAACCCCAACCATAAACGCTAACCATAACTCCTAACCCTAACCCTAACTCGGAACCCTAACCCTAACCTTAACCCCCGCTTAACCTTAATCCCTAACCATAACCCTAGACCTAACCCTTAAAACCTAACCATAACCCTAAAGCTACCCCTATGCCCCTAGCCGTAACCCTAACCCTAAACACTAACCTTAAACGCTAACCATAACTCCTAACCCTAACCCTAACTCGTAACCCTAACCCTAACCCTAACGACCCCTAAACATACCCCCTATTCCTAACCCTAGACCTAACCCTTAAAACCTAACCATAACCCTAAACCTAACCCTATGCCCCTAACCGTAACCCTAACCCTAAACCCTAACCCTGAACGCTAACCATAACTCCTAACACTAACCCTACCTCCTAATCCTAACCCTAACCCTAACCCCCTCTAAACCTAACCCCTAACCCCAACCCTAGACCTAACCCTTAAAACCTAACCATAACCCTAAACCTAACCCTATGCCCCTAGCCGTAACCCTAACCCTAAACCCTAACCCTAAATGCTAACCATAACTCCTAACCCTAACCGTAACTCGTAACCCTAACCCTAACCCTAACGCCCCCTAAACCTAACCCCTAACCCTAGACCTAACCTTTAAAACCTAACCATAGCCCTAAACATACCTCTATGCCCCTAGTCGTAACCCTAACCCTAAACCCTAACCCTGAACGCTAACCATAACTCCTAACACGAACCCTACCTCCTAATCCTAACCCTAATCCTAACCCCCTCTAAACCTAACCCCTAACCCCAACCCTAGACTTAACCCTTAAATCCTAACCATAACCCTAAAACTAACCCTATGCCACTAACCATAACACTAACCCTAAACGCTAACCCTAAACGCTAACCATAACTCCTAACCCTAACCCTAACTCGTAACCCTAACCCTAACCCCCCCTAAACCTAACCCCTAACCCTAACCCTAGACCTAACCCTGAAAACCTAACCATAACCCTAAACCTAACCCTATGCCCCTAACCGTAACCATCACGCTAAACTCTAACCCTGAACGCTAACCATAACTCCTAACACTAACCCTAACTCCCAATCCTAACCCTAACCCTAACCCCTCCTAAACCTAACCCCTAACACTGTCACTAGACCTAACCCTGAAAACCTAACCATAACCCTAAACCTAACCCTATGCCCCTAACCGTAACCCTAACCCTAAACCCTAAACCTAAACGCTAACCATAACTCCTAACCATAACCCTAACTCCTAACCCTAACCCTAACCCTAACCTTAAACCCCCTTAACCTTAATCCCTAACCCTAACCCTAGACATAACCCTTAAAACCTAACCATAACCCTAAAGCTAACCCTATGCCCCTAGCCGTAACCCTAACCCTAAACACTAACCCTAAACGCTAACCATAACTCCTAACCCTAACCCTAACTCCTAACCCTAACCCTAACCTTAACCCCCCTTAACCTTAATCCCTAACCCTAACCCTAGACTTAACCCTTAAATCCTAAACATAACCCTAAACCAAACCCTATGCCACTAACCATAACACTAACCCTAAACGCTAACCCTAAACGCTAACCATAACTCCTAACCCTAACCCTAACTCGTAACCCTAACCCTAACCCCCCCTAAACCTAACCCCTAACCCTAACCCTAGACCTAACCCTGAAAACCTAACCATAACCCTAAACCTAACCCTATGCCCCTAACCATAACCATCACGCTAAACTCTAACCCTGAACACTAACCATAACTCCTAACACTAACCCTAACTCCCAATCCTAACCCTAACCGTAACCCCTCCTAAACCGAACCCCTAACACTATCACTAGACCTAACACTGAAAACCTAACCATAACCCTAAACCTACCCCTATGCCCCTAGCCGTAACCCTAACCCTAAACACTAACCTTAAACGCTAACCATAACTCCTAACCCTAACCCTAACTCGTAACCCTAACCCTAACGCAAACGACCCCTAAACCTAACCCCTATTCCTAACCCTAGACCTAACCCTTAAAACCTAACCATAACCCTTAACCTAACCCTATGCCCCTAACCGTAACCCTAACCCTAAACCCTAACCCTGAACGCTAACCATAACTCCTAACACTAACCCTACCTCCTAATCCTAACCCTAACCCTAACCCCCTCTAAACCTAACCCCTAACCCCAACCCTAGACCTAACCCTTAAAACCTAACCATAACACTAAACCTAACCCTATGCCCCTAGCCGTAACCCTAACCCTAAACCCTAACCCTAAACGCTAACCATAACTCCTAACCCTAACCCTAACTCCTAACCCTAACCCTAACCTTAACCCCCCTTAACCTTAATCCCTAACCCTAACCCTAGACTTAACCCTTAAATCCTAACCATAACCCTAAACCTAACCCTATGCCCCTAGCCGTAACCCTAACCCTAAACACTAACCCTAAACGCTAACCATAACTCCTAACCCTAACCGTAACTCGTAACCCTAACCCTAACCCTAACGCCCCCTAAACCTAACCCCTAACCCTAGACCTAACCCTTAAAACCTAACCATAGCCCTAAACATAACCCTATGCCCCTAGCCGTAACCCTAACCCTAAACCCTAACCCTGAACGCTAACCATAACTCCTAACACGAACCCTACCTCCTAATCCTAACCCTAATCCTAACCCCCTCTAAACCTAACCCCTAACCCCAACCCTAGACTTAACCCTTAAATCCTAACCATAACCCTAAACCTAACCCTATGCCACTAACCATAACACTAACCCTAAACGCTAACCCTAAACGCTAACCATAAATCCCAACCCTAACCCTAACTCGTAACCCTAACCCTAACCCTAACCCCCCCTAAACCTAACCCCTAACCCTAACCCTAGACCTAACCCTGAAAACCTAACCATAACCCTAAACCTAACCCTATGCCCCTAACCGTAACCATCACGCTAAACTCTAACCCTGAACGCTAACCATAACTCCTAACACTAACCCTAACTCCCAATCCTAACCCTAACCGTAACCCCTCCTAAACCGAACCCCTAACACTATCACTAGACCTAACCCTGAAAACCTAACCATAACCCTAAACCTACCCCTATGCCCCTAGCCGTAACCCTAATCCTAAACACTAACCTTAAACGCTAACCATAACTCCTAACCCTAACCCTAACTCGTAACCCTAACCCTAACGCAAACGACCCCTAAACCTAACCCCTATTCCTAACCCTAGACCTAACCCTTAAAACCTAACCATAACCCTTAACCTAACCCTATACCCCTAACCGTAACCCTAACCCTAAACCCTAACCCTGAACGCTAACCATAACTCCTAACCCTAACCCTAACTCCTAACCCTAACCCTAACCTTAACCTTAATCCCTAACCCTAACCCTAGACTTAACCCTTAAATCCTAACCATAACCCTAAACCTAACCCTATGCCCCTAGCCGTAACCCTAACCCTAAACACTAACCCTAAACGCTAACCATAACTCCTAACCCTAACCGTAACTCGTAACCCTAACCCTAACCCTAACGCCCCCTAAACCTAACCCCTAACCCTAGACCTAACTCTTAAAACCTAACCATAGCCCTAAACATAACCCTATGCCCCTAGCCGTAACCCTAACCCTAAACCCTAACCCTGAACGCTAACCATAACTCCTAACACGAACCCTACCTCCTAATCCTAACCCTAATCCTAACCCCCTCTAAACCTAACCCCTAACCCCAACCCTAGACTTAACCCTTAAATCCTAACCATAACCCTAAACCTAACCCTATGCCACTAACCATAACACTAACCCTAAACGCTAACCATAACTCCTAACCCTAACCCTAACTCGTAACCCTAACCCTAACCCTAACCCCCCCTAAACCTAACCCCTAACCCTAACCCTAGACCTAACCCTGAAAACCTAACCATAACCCTAAACCTAACCCTATGCCCCTAACCGTAACCATCACGCTAAACTCTAACCCTGAACGCTAACCATAACTCCTAACACTAACCCTAACTCCCAATCCTAACCCTAACCCTAACCCCTCCTAAACCTAACCCCTAACACTGTCACTAGACCTAACCCTGAAAACCTAACCATAACCCTAAACCTAACCCTATGCCCCTAACCGTAACCATCACGCTAAACTCTAACCCTGAACTCTAACCATAACTCCTAACACTAACCCTAACTCCCAATCCTAACCCTAACCCTAACCCCTCCTAAACCTAACCCCTAACACTATCACTAGACCTAACCCTGAAAACCTAACCATAACCCTAAACCTACCCCTATGCCCCTAGCCGTAACCCTAACCCTAAACACTAACCTTAAACGCTAACCATAACTCCTAACCCTAACCCTAACTCGTAACCCTAACCCTAACGCTAACGACCCCTAAACCTACCCCCTATTCCTAACCCTAGACCTAACCCTTAAAACCTAACCATAACCCTAAACCTAACCCTATGCCCCTAGCCGTAACCCTAACCCTAAACCCTAACCCTAAACGCTAACCATAACTCCTAACCCTAACCCTAACTCCTAACCCTAACCCTAATCTTAACCCCCCTTAACCTTAATCCCTAACCCTAACCCTAGACTTAACCCTTAAATCCTAACCATAACCCTAAACCTAACCCTATGCCCCTAACCATAACACTAACCCTAAACGCTAACCCTAAACGCTAACCATAACTCCTAACCCTAACCCTAACTCGTAACCCTAACCCTAACCCTAACCCCCTCTAAACCTAACCCCTAACCCTAACCCCAGACCTAACCCTGAAAACCTAACATAACCCTAAACCTAACCCTATGCCCCTATTCCGTAACCATCACGCTAAACTCTAACCCTTAACGCTAACCATAACTCCTAACACTAACCCTAATTCCCACAACTAACCCTAACCCTAACTCCCCCCTAAACCTAACCCCTATCACTAGCGCTACACCTAACCCTGAAAACCTAACATCAACCCTAAACCTAACCCTATGCCCCTAGCCGTTACCCTAACCCTAAACCCTAACCCTAAACGCTAACCATAACTCCTAACCCTAACCCTAACTCCTAACCCTAACCCTAACTCGTAACCCTAACCCTAACCCTAACCCCCTCTAAACCTAACCCCTAATCCCTAACCCTAGACCTAACCCTTAAAACCTAACCATAACCCTAAACCTAACCCTATGCCACTAGCCGTAACCCTAACCCTAAACCCTAACCCTAAACGCTAACCATAACTCCTAACCATAGCCCTAACTCCTAACCCTAACCCTAACCTTAACCCCCCTTAACCTTAATCCCTAACCCTAACCCTAGACTTAACCCTTAAATCCTAACCATAACCCTAAACCTAACCCTATGCCCCTAGCCGTAACCCTAACCCTAAACACTAACCCTAAACGCTAACCATAACTCCTAACCCTAACCCTAACTCGTAACCCTAACCCTAACCCTAACCCCCTCTAAACCTAACCCCTAACCCTAACCCTAGACCTAACCCTGAAAACCTAACATAACCCTAAACCTAACCCTATGCCCCTATACCGTAACCATCACGCTAAACTCTAACCCTTAACGCTAACCATAACTCCTAACACTAACCCTAACTCCCAATCCTAACCCTAACCCTAACCCCTCCTAAACCTAACCCCTAACACTGTCACTAGACCTAACCCTGAAAACCTAACCATAACCCTAAACCTAACCCTATGCCCCTAGCCGTAACCCTAACCCTAAACCCTAACCCTAAACGCTAACCATAACTCCTAACCCTAACTCCTAAACCTAACCCTAACTTTAACCCCCCTTAACCCTAATCCCTAACCCTAACCCTAGACCTAACCCTTAAAACCTAACCATAACCCTAAAGCTAACCCTATGCCCCTAGCCGTAACGCTAACACTAAACCCCAACCATAAACGCTAACCCTATCTCCTAACCCTAACCCTAACCCCTAAACCTAACCCTAACCTTAACCCCCCTTAACCTTAATCCCTAACCCTAACCCTAGACTTAACCCTTAATTCCTAACCATAACCCTAAACCTAACCCTATGCCCCTAGCCGTAACCTTAACCCTAAACACTAACCCTAAATGCTAACCATAACTCCTAACCCTAACCCTAACTCGTAACCCTAACCCTAACCCTAACCCCCTCTAAACCTAACCCCTAACCCTAACCCTAGACCTAACCCTGAAAACCTAACATAACCCTAAACCTAACCCTATGCCCCTATACCGTAACCATCACGCTAAACTCTAACCCTTAACGCTAACCATAACTCCTAACACTAACCCTAACTCCCAATCCTAACCCTAACCCTAACCCCTCCTAAACCTAACCCCTAACACTGTCACTAGACCTAACCCTGAAAACCTAACCATAACCCTAAACCTAACCCTATGCCCCTAGCCATAACCCTAACCCTAAACCCTAACCCTAAACGCTAACCATAACTCCCAACCCTAACCCTAACCTTAACCCCCCCTTAACCTTAATCCCTAACCCTAAACCTAGACCTAACCCTTAAAACCTAACCATAACCCTAAAGCTACCCCTATGCCCCTAGCCGTAACCCTAACCCTAAACACTAACCTTAAACGCTAACCATAACTCCTAACCCTAACCCTAACTCGTAACCCTAACCCTAACCTTAACCCCCGCTTAACCTTAATCCCTAACCATAACCGTAGACCTAACCCTTAAAAACTAACCATAACCCTAAAGCTACCCCTATGCCCCTAGCCGTAACCCTAACCCTAAACACTAACCTTAAACGCTAACCATAACTCCTAACCCTAACCCTAACTCGTAACCCTAACCCTAACCCTAACGACCCCTAAACCTAACCCCTATTCCTAACCCTAGACCTAACCCTTAAAACCTAACCATAACCCTAAACCTAACCCTATGCCCCAACCGTAACCCTAACCCTAAACCCTAACCCTGAACGCTAACCATAACTCCTAACACTAACCCTACCTCCTAATCCTAACCCTAACCCTAACCCCCTCTAAACCTAACCCCTAACCCCAACCCTAGACCTAACCCTTAAAACCTAACCATAACCCTAAACCTAACCCTATGCCCCTAGCCGTAACCCTAACCCTAAACCCTAACCCTAAACGCTAACCATAACTCCTAACCCTAACCCTAACTCCTAACCCTAACCCTAACCTTAACCCCCCTTAACCTTAATCCCTAACCCTAACCCTGGACTTAACCCTTAAATCCTAACCATAACCCTAAACCTAACCCTATGCCCCTAACCATAACACTAACCCTAAACGCTAACCCTAAACGCTATCCATAACTCCTAACCCTAACCCTAACTCGTAACCCTAACCCTAACCCTAACCCCCTCTAAACCTAACCCCTAACCCTAACCATAGACCTAACCCTGAAAACCTAACATAACCCTAAACCTAACCCTATGCCCCTATACCGTAACCATCACGCTAAACTCTAACCCTTAACGCTAACCATAACTCCTAACACTAACCCTAAATCCCACAACTAACCCTAACAAAAACTCCCCCCTAAACCTAACCCCTAACACTAGCGCTACACCTAACCCTGAAAACCTAACCTCAACCCTAAACCTAACCCTATGCCCCTAGCCGTAACCCTAACCCTAAACCATAACCCTAAACGCTAACCATAACTCCTAACCCTAACCCTAACTCCTAACCCTAACCCTAACTCGTAACCCTAACCCTAACCATAACCCCCGCTTAACCTTAATCCCTAACCATAACCCTAGACCTAACCCTTAAAAACTAACCATAACCCTAAACCTACCCCTATGCCCCTAGCCGTAACCCTAACCATAAACACTAACCTTAAACGCTAACCATAACTTCTAACCCTAACCCTAACTCGTAACCCTAACCCTAACCCTAACCCCCTCTAAACCTAACCCCTAACCCCAACCCTAGACCTAACCCTTAAAACCTAACCATAACCCTAAACCTAACCCTATGCCCCTAGCCGTAACCCTAACCCTAAACCCTAACCCTAAACGCTAACCATAACTCCTAACCATAACCCTAACTCCTAACCCTAACCCTAACCTTAACCCCCCTTAACCTTAATCCCTAACCCTAACCCTAGATTTAACCCTTAAATCCTAACCATAACCCTAAACCTAAACCTATGCTCCTAGCCGTAACCTTAACCCTAAACACTAACTCTAAACGCTAACCATAACTCCTAACCCTAACCCTAACTCGTAACCCTAACCCTACCCCTAACCCCCTCTAAACCTAACCCCTAACCCTAACCCTAGACCTAACCCTGAAAACCTAACATAACCCTAAACCTAACCCTATGCCCCTATACCGTAACCATCACGCTAAACTCTAACCCTTAACGCTAACCATAACTCCTAACACTAACCCTAACTCCCAATCCTAACCCTAACCCTAACCCCTCCTAAACCTAACCCCTAACACTGTCACTAGACCTAACCCTGAAAACCTAACCATAACCCTAAACCTAACCCTATGCCCCTAGCCGTAACCCTAACCCTAAACCCTAACCCTAAACGCTAACCATAACTCCTAACCCTAACCCTAACTCCCAACCCTAACCCTAACCTTAACCCCCCCTTAACCTTAATCCCTAACCCTAACCCTAGACCTAACCCTTAAAACCTAACCATAACCCTAAACCTAACCCTATGCCCCTAAACATAACCCTAACCCTAAACACTAACCCTAAACGCTAACCATAACTCCTAACCCTAACCCTAACTCGTAACCCTAACCCTAACCTTAACCCCCGCTTAACCTTAATCCCTAACCATAACCCTACACCTAACCCTTAAAAACTAACCATAACCCTAAAGCTACCCCTATGCCCCTAGCCGTAACCCTAACCCTAAACACTAACCTTAAACGCTAACCATAACTCCTAACCCTAACCCTAACTCGTAACCCTAACCCTAACCCTAACGACCCCTAAACCTAACCCCTATTCCTAACCCTAGACCTAACCCTTAAAACCTAACCATAACCCTAAACCTAACCCTATGCCCCTAACCGTAACCCTAACCCTAAACCCTAACCCTGAACGCTAACCATAACTCCTAACACTAACCCTACCTCCTAATCCTAACCCTAACCCTACCCCCTCTAAACCTAACCCCTAACCCCAACCCTAGACCTAACCCTTAAAACCTAACCATAACCCTAAACCTAACCCTATGCCCCTAGCCGTAACCCTAACCCTAAACCCTAACCCTAAACGCTAACCATAACTCCTAACCCTAACCCTAACTCCTAAGCCTAACCCTAACCTTAACCCCCCTTAACCTTAATCCCTAACCCTAACCCTAGACTTAACCCTTAAATCCTAACCATAACCCTAAACCTAACCCTATGCCCCTAGCCGTAACCCTAACCCTAAACACTAACCCTAAACGCTAACCATAACTCCTAACCCTAACACTAACTCGGAAGCCTAACCCTAACCCTAACCCCCTCTAAACCTAACCCCTAACCCCAACCCTAGACCTAACCCTTAAAACCTAACCATAACCCTAAACCTAACCCTATGCCCCTAGCCGTAACCCTAACCCTAAACCCTAACCCTAAACGCTAACCATAACTCCTAACCCTAACCCTAACCCTAACTCCTAACCCTAACCCTAACCTTAACCCCCCTTAACCTTAATCCCTAACCCTAACCCTAGACTTAACCCTTAAATCCTAACCATAACCCTAAACCTAACCCTATGCCCCTAGCCGTAACCTTAACCCTAAACACTAACCCTAAACGCTAACCATAACTCCTAACCCTAACCCTAACTCGTAACCCTAACCCTAATCCTAACCCCCTCTAAACCTAACCCCTAACCCTAACCCTAGACCTAACCCTAACCCTAGACCTAACCCTGAAAACCTAACATAACCCTAAACCTAACCCTATGCCCCTATACCGTAACCATCACGCTAAACTCTAACCCTTAACGCTAACCATAACTCCTAACACTAACCCTAACTCCCAATCCTAACCCTAACCCTAACCCCTCCTAAACCTAACCCCTAACACTGTCACTAGACCTAACCCTGAAAACCTAACCATAACCCTAAACCTAACCCTATGCCCCTAGCCGTAACCCTAACCCTAAACCTAACCCTAAACACTAACCATAAATCCTAACCCTAACCCTAACTCCTAACCCTAACCCTAACCTTAACCCCCCCTTAACCTTAATCCCTAACCCTAACCCTAGACCTAACCCTTAAAACCTAACCATAACCCTAAAGCTACCCCTATGCCCCTAGCCGTAACCCTAACCCTAAACACTAACCCTAAACGCTAACCATAACTCCTAACCCTAACCCTAACTCGTAACCCTAACCCTAACCTTAACCCCCGCTTAACCTTAATCCCTAACCATAACCCTAGACCTAACCCTTAAAAACTAACCATAACCCTAAAGCTACCCCTATGCCCCTAGCCGTAACCCTAACCCTAAACACTAACCTTAAACGCTAACCATAACTCCTAACACTAACCCTAACTCGTAACCCTAACCCTAACCCTAACGACCCCTAAACCTAACCCCTATTCCTAACCCTAGACCTAACCCTTAAAACCTAACCATAACCCTAAACCTAACCCTATGCCCCAACCGTAACCCTAACCCTAAACCCTAACCCTGAACGCTAACCATAACTCCTAACCCTAACCCTAACTCCCAACCCTAACCCTAACCTTAACCCCCCCTTAACCTTAATCCCTAACCCTAACCCGAGACCTAACCCTTAAAACCTAACCATAACCCTAAAGCTACCCCTATGCCCCTAGCCGTAACCCTAACCCTGAACACTAACCTTAAACGCTAACCATAACTCCTAACCCTAACCCTATCTCGTAACCCTAACCCTAACCTTAACCCCCGCTTAACCTTAATCCCTAACCATAACCCTAGACCTAACCCTTAAAAACTAACCATAACCCTAAAGCTACCCCTATGCCCCTAGCCGTAACCCTAACCCTAAACACTAACCTTAAACACTAACCATAACTCCTAACCCTAACCCTAACTCGTAACCCTAACCCTAACCCTAACGACCCCTAAACCTAACCCCTATTCCTAACCCTAGACCTAACCCTTAAAACCTAACCATAACCCTAAACATAACCCTATGCCCCTAACCGTAACCCTAACCCTAAACCCTAACCCTGAACGCTAACCATAACTCCTAACACGAACCCTACCTCCTAATCCTAACCCTAACCCTAACCCCCTCTAAACCTAACCCCTAACCCCAACCCTAGACCTAACCCTTAAAACCTAACCATAACCCTAAACCTAACCCTATGCCCCTAGCCGTAACCCTAACCCTAAACCCTAACCCTAAACGCTAACCATAACTCCTAACCCTAACCCTAACTCCTAACCCTAACCCTAACCTTAACCCCCCTTAACCTTAATCCCTAACCCTAACCCTAGACTTAACCCTTAAATCCTAACCATAACCCTAAACCTAACCCTATGCCCCTAACCATAACACTAACCCTAAACGCTAACCCTAAACGCTATCCATAACTCCTAACCCTAACCCTAACTCGTAACCCTAACCCTAACCCTAACCCCCTCTAAACCTAACCCCTAACCCTAAACCTAGACCTAACCCTGAAAACCTAACATAACCCTAAACCTAACCCTATGCCCCTATACCGTAACCATCACGCTAAACTCTAACCCTTAACGCTAACCATAACTCCTAACACTAACCCTAATTCCCACAACTAACCCTAAAAATAACTCCCCCCTAAACCTAACCCCTAACACTAGCGCTACACCTAACCCTGAAAACCTAACCTCAACCCTAAACCTAACCCTATGCCCCTAGCCGTAACCCTAACCCTAAACCATAACCCTAAACGCTAACCATAACTCCTAACCCTAACCCTAACTCCTAACCCTAACCCTAACTCGTAACCCTAACCCTAACCTTAACCCCCGCTTAACCTTAATCCCTAACCATAACCCTAGACCTAACCCTTAAAAACTAACCATAACCCTAAACCTACCCCTATGCCCCTAGCCGTAACCCTAACCATAAACACTAACCTTAAACGCTAACCATAACTTCTAACACTAACCCTAACTCGTAACCCTAACCCTAACCCTAACCCCCTCTAAACCTAACCCCTAACCCTAACCCTAGACCTAACCCTTAAAACCTAAGCATAACCCTAAACCTAACCCTATGCCCCTAGCCGTAACCCTAACCCTAAACCCTAACCCTAAACGCTAACCATAACTCCTAACCCTAACCCTAACTCCTAACCCTAACCCTAACCTTAACCCCCCTTAACCTTAATCCCTAACCCTAACCCTAGACTTAACCCTTAAATCCTAACCATAACCCTAAACCTAACCCTATGCCCCTAGCCGTAACCTTAACCCTAAACACTAACCCTAAACGCTAACCATAACTCCTAACCCTAACCCTAACTCGTAACCCTAACCCTAACCCTAACCCCCTCTAAACCTAACCTCTAACCCTAACCCTAGACCTAACCCTGAAAACCTAACATAACGCTAAACCTAACCCTATGCCCCTATACCGTAACCATCACGCTAAACTCTAACCCTTAACGCTAACCATAACTCCTAACACTAACCCTAACTCCCAATCCTAACCCTAACCCTAACCCCTCCTAAACCTAACCCCTAACACTGTCACTAGACCTAACCCTGAAAACCTAACCATAACCCTAAACCTAACCCTATGCCCCTAGCCGTAACCCTAACCCTAAACCCTAACCCTAAACGCTAACCATAACTCCTAACCCTAACCCTAACTCCCAACCCTAACCCTAACCTTAACCCTCCCTAAACCTTAATCCCTAACCCTAACCCTAGACCTAACCCTTAAAACCTAACCATAACCCTAAACCTAACCCTATGCCCCTAAACATAACCCTAACCCTAAACACTAACCCTAAACGCTAACCATAACTCCTAACCCTAACCCTAACTCGTAACCCTAACCCTAACCTTAACCCCCGCTTAACCTTAATCCCTAACCATAACCCTAGACCTAACCCTTAAAACCTAACCATAACCCTAAAGCTACCCCTATGCCCCTAGCCGTAACCCTAACCCTAAACAATAACCTTAAACGCTAACCATAACTCCTAACCCTAACCCTAACTCGTAACCCTAACCCTAACCTTAACCCCCGCTTAACCTTAATCCCTAACCATAACCCTACACCTAACCCTTAAAAACTAACCATAACCCTAAACCTACCCCTATGCCCCTAGCCGTAACCCTAACCCTAAACACTAACCTTAAACGCTAACCATAACTCCTAACCCTAACCCTAACTCGTAACCCTAACCCTAACCCTAACGACCCCTAAACCTAACCCCTATTCCTAACCCTAGACCTAACCCTTAAAACCTAACCATAACCCTAAACCTAACCCTATGCCCCTAACCGTAACCCTAACCCTAAACCCTAACCCTGAACGCTAACCATAACTCCTAACACTAACCCTACCTCCTAATCCTAACCCTAACCCTACCCCCTCTAAACCTAACCCCTAACCCCAACCCTAGACCTAACCCTTAAAACCTAACCATAACCCTAAACCTAACCCTATGCCCCTAGCCGTAACCCTAACCCTAAACCCTAACCCTAAACGCTAACCATAACTCCTAACCCTAACCCTAACTCCTAACCCTAACCCTAACCTTAACCCCCCTTAACCCTAATCCCTAACCCTAACCCTAGACTTAACCCTTAAATCCTAACCATAACCCTAAACCTAACCCTATGCCCCTAGCCGTAACCCTAACCCTAAACACTAACCCTAAACGCTAACCATAACTCCTAACCCTAACACTAACTCGGAACCCTAACCCTAACCCTAACCCCCTCTAAACCTAACCCCTAACCCCAACCCTAGACCTAACCCTTAAAACCTAACCATAGCCCTAAACATAACCCTATGCCCCTAGCCGTAACCCTAACCCTAAACCCTAACCCTGAACACTAACCATAACTCCTAACACGAACCCTACCTCCTAATCCTAACCCTAATCCTAACCCCCTCTAAACCTAAACCCTAACCCCAACCCTAGATTTAACCCTTAATCCTAACCATAACCCTAAACCTAACCCTATGCCACTAACCATAACACTAACCCTAAACGCTAACCCTAAACGCTAACCATAACTCCTAACCCTAACCCTAACTCGTAACCCTAACCCTAACCCTAACCCCCCCTAAACCTAACCCCTAACCCTAATCCTTGACCTAACAGTGAAAACATAACCATAACCCTAAACCTAACCCTATGCCCCTAACCGTAACAATCACGCTAATCTCTAACCCTGAACGCTAACCATAACTCCTAACACTAACCCTAACTCCTAACCCTAACCCTAACCTTAACCCCCCTTAACCTTAATCCCTAACCCTAACCCTAGACATAACCCTTAAAAACTAACCATAACCCTAAACCTATCCCTATGCCCCTAGCCGTAACCCTAACCCTAAACACTAACCCTAAACGCTAACCATAACTCCTAACCCTAACCCTAACTCCTAACCCTAACCCTAACCTTAACCCCCCTTAACCTTAATCCCTAACCCTAACCCTAGACTTAACCCTTAAATCCTAAACATAACCCTAAACCTAACCCTATGCCACTAACCATAACACTAACCCTAAACGCTAACCCTAAACGCTAACCATAACTCCTAACCCTAACCCTAACTCGTAACCCTAACCCTAACCCTAACCCCCCCTAAACCTAACCCCTAACCCTAACCCTAGACCTAACCCTGAAAACCTAAACATAACCCTAAACCTAACCCTATGCCCCTAACCGTAACCATCACGCTAAACTCTAACCCTGAACTCTAACCATAACTCCTAACACTAACCCTAACTCCCAATCCTAACCCTAACCCTAACCCCTCCTAAACCTAACCCCTAACACTATCACTAGACCTAACCCTGAAAACCTAACCATAACCCTAAACCTACCCCTATGCCCCTAGCCGTAACCCTAACCCTAAACACTAACCTTAAACGCTAACCATAACTCCTAACCCTAACCCTAACTCGTAACCCTAACCCTAACGCTAACGACCCCTAAACCTACCCCCTATTCCTAACCCTAGACCTAACCCTTAAAACCTAACCATAACCCTTAACCTAACCCTATGCCCCTAAACGTAACCCTAACCCTAAACCCTAACCCTGAACGCTAACCATAACTCCTAACACTAACCCTACCTCCTAATCCTAACCCTAACCCTAACCCCCTCTAAACCTAACCCCTAACCCCAACCCTAGACCTAACCCTTAAAACCTAACCATAACCCTAAACCTAACCCTATGCCCCTAGCCGTAACCCTAACCCTAAACCCTAACCCTAAACGCTAACCATAACTCCTAACCCTAACCCTAACCTTAACCCCCCTTAACCTTAATCCCTAACCCTAACCCTAGACTTAACCCTTAAATCCTAACCATAACCCTAAACCTAACCCTATGCCCCTAACCATAACACTAACCCTAAACGCTAACCCTAAACGCTAACCATAACTCCTAACCCTAACCCTAACTCGTAACCCTAACCCTAACCCTAACCCCCTCTAAACCTAACCCCTAACCCTAACCCTAGACATAACCCTGAAAACCTAACATAACCCTAAACCTAACCCTATGCCCGTATTCCGTAACCATCACGCTAAACTCTAACCCTTAACGCTAACCATAACTCCTAACACTAACCCTAACTCCCAATCCTAACCCTAACCCTAACCCCTCCTAAACCTAACCCCTAACAATGTCACTAGACCTAACCCTGAAAACCTAACCATAACCCTAAACCTAACCCTATGCCCCTAGCCGTAACCCTAACCCTAAACCCTAACCCTAAACGCTAACTATAACTCCTAACCCTAACTCCTAAACCTAACCCTAACTTTAAGCCCCCTTAACCCTAATCCCTAACCCTAACCCTAGACCTAACCCTTAAAACCTAACCATAACCCTAAAGCTAACCCTATGCCCCTAGCCGTAACCCTAACAATAAACCCCAACCATAAACGCTAACCATAACTCCTAACCCTAACCCTAACTCGTAACCCTAACCCTCACCTTAACCCCCGCTTAACCTTAATCCCTAACCATAACCCTAGACCTAACCCTTAAAACCTAACCATAACCCTAAAGCTACCCCTATGCCCCTAGCCGTAACCCTAACCCTAAACACTAACCTTAAACGCTAACCATAACTCCTAACCCTAACCCTAACTCGTAACCCTAACCCTAACCCTAACGACCCCTAAACCTAACCCCTATTCCTAACCCTAGACCTAACCCTTAAAACCTAACCATAACCCTAAACATAACCCTATGCCCCTAACCGTAACCCTAACCCTAAACCCTAACCCTGAACGCTAACCATAACTCCTAACACTAACCCTACCTCCTAATCCTAACCCTAACCCTAACGCCCTCTAAACCTAACCCCTAACCCCAACCCTAGACCTAACCCTTAAAACCTAACCATAACCCTAAACCTAACCCTATGCCCCTAGCCGTAACCCTAACCCTAAACCCTAACCCTAAACGCTAACCATAACTCCTAACCCTAACCCTAACTCCTAACCCTAACCCTAACCTTAACCCCCCTTAACCTTAATCCCTAACCCTAACCCTAGACTTAACCCTTAAATCCTAACCATAACCCTAAACCTAACCCTATGCCCCTAACCATAACACTAACCCTAAACGCTAACCCTAAATGCTAACCATAACTCCTAACCCTAACCCTAACTCGTAACCCTAACCCTAACCCCATCTAAACCTAACCCCTAACCCTAACCCTAGACCTAACCCTGAAAACCTAACATAACCCTAAACCTAACCCTATGCCCCTATACCGTAACCATCACGCTAAACTCTAACCCTTAACGCTAACCATAACTCCTAACACTAACCCTAATTCCCACAACTAACCCTAACCCTAACTCCCCCCTAAACCTAACCCCTAACACTAGCGCTACACCTAACCCTGAAAACCTAACCTCAACCCTAAACCTAACCCTATGCCCCTAGCCGTAACCCTAACCCTAAACCCTAACCCTAAACGCTAACCATAACTCCTAACACTAACCCTAACTCCTAACCCTATCCCTGACCTTAACCCCCCTTAACCCTAATCCCTAACCCTAACCCTAGACATAACCCTTAAAACGTAACCATAACCCTAAAGCTAACCCTATGCCCCTAGCCGTAACCCTAACCCTAAACACTAACCCTAAACGCTAACCATAACTCCTAACCCTAACCCTAACTCGTAACCCTAACCCTAACCTTAACCCCCCCTTAACCTTAATCCCTAACCCTAACCCTAGACCTAACCCTGAAAACCTAACGATAACCCTAAACCTAACCCCATGCCCCTAATCGTAACCACCACACTAAACTCTAACCCTTAACGATAACCATAACTCCTAACACTAACACTAACTCCTAATCTAAACCCTAACCCTAACGCCCCCTAAACCTAACCCCTAAGCCTAACCCTAGACCTAACCCTGAAAACCTAACCTCAACCCTAAACCTAACCCTATGCCCCTAACCATAACACTAACCCTAAACGCTAACCCTAAACGCTAACCATAACTCCTAACCCTAACCCTAACTCGTAACCCTAACCCTAACCCTAACGCCCTCTAAACCTAACCCCTAACCCTAACCCTAGACCTAACCCTGAAAACCTAACCATAACCCTAAACCTAACCCTATGCCCCTATACCGTGACCATCACGGTAAACTCTAACCCTTAACGCTAACCATAACTCCTAACACTAACGCTAATTCCCACAAATCACCCTAACGCTAACCCTTAACACTAGCGCTAGACCTAACCCTGAAAACCTAACCTCAACCCTAAAACTAACGCTATGCCCATAGCCGTAACCCTAACCCTAAACCCTAACCCTAAACGCTAACCATAACTCCTAACCCTAACCCTAACTCCCAACCCTAACCCTAACCTTAACCCCCCCTGAACCTTAATCCCTAACCCTAACCCTAGACCTAACCCTTAAAACCTAACCATAACCCTAAACCTAACCCTATGCCCCTAAACATAACCCTAACCCTAAACAATAACCCTAAACGCTAACCATAACTCCTAACCCTAACTCGGAACCCTAACCCTAACGACCCCTAAACCTAACCCCTAACCCTAACCCTAGACCTAACCCTGAAAACCTAACCATAACACTTAACCTAACCCTATGCCCCTAACCGTAACCCTAACCCTAAACCCTAACCCTGAACGCTAACCATAACTCCTAACACTAACCCTACCTCCTAATCCTAATCCTAACCCTAACCCTAACCCCCTCTAAACCTAACCCCTAACCCTAACCCTAGACATAACCCTTAAAACCTAACCATAACCCTAAACCTAACCCTATGCCCCTAGCCGTAACCCTAACCCTAAACACTAACCCTAAATGCTAACCATAACTCCTAACCCTCACCCTAACTCCTAACCCTAACCCTAACCTTAACCCCCGCTTAAACTTAATCCCTAACCCTAACCCTAGACTTAACCCTTAAATCCTAAACATAACCCTAAACCTAACCCTATGCCACTAACCATAACACTAACCCTAAACGCTAACCCTAAACGCTAACCATAACTCCTAACCCTAACTCGTAACCCTAACCCTAACCCTAACGACCCCTAAACCTAACCCCTATTCCTAACCCTAGACCTAACCCTTAAAACCTAACCATAACCCTAAACATAACCCTATGCCCCTAACCGTAACCCTAACCCTAAACCCTAACCCTGAACGCTAACCATAACTCCTAACACTAACCCTATCTACTAATCCTAACCCTAATCCTAACCCCCTCTAAACCTAACCCCTAACCCCAACCCTAGACCTAACCCTTAAAACCTAACCATAACCCTAAACCTAACCCTATGCCCCTAGCCGTAACCCTAACCCTAAACCCTAACCCTAAACGCTAACCATAACTCCTAACCCTAACCCTAACTCCTAACCCTAACCCTAACCTTAACCCCCCTTAACCTTAATCCCTAACCCTAACCCTAGACTTAACCCTTAAATCCTAACCATAACCCTAAACCTAACCCTATGCCCCTAACCATAACACTAACCCTAAACGCTAACCCTAAACGCTAACCATAACTCCTAACCCTAACCCTAACTCGTAACCCTAACCCTAACCCCCTCTAAACCTAACCCCTAACCCTAACCCTAGACCTAACCCTGAAAACCTAACATAACCCTAAACCTAACCCTATGCCCCTATACCGTAACCATCACGCTAAACTCTAACCCTTAACGCTAACCATAACTCCTAACACTAACCCTAATTCCCACAACTAACCCTAACCCTAACTCCCCCCTAAACCTAACCCCTAACACTAGCGCTACACCTAACCCTGAAAACCTAACCTCAACCCTAAACCTAACCCTATGCCCCTAGCCGTAACCCTAACCCTAAACCCTAACCCTAAACGCTAACCATAACTCCTAACACTAACCCTAACTCCTAACCCTATCCCTGACCTTAACCCCCCTTAACCCTAATGCCTAACCCTAACCCTAGACCTAACCCTTAAAACCTAACCATAACCCTAAAGCTAACCCTATGCCCCTAGCCGTAACCCTAACCCTAAACACTAACCCTAAACGCTAACCATAACTCCTAACCCTAACCCTAACTCGTAACCCTAACCCTAACCTTAACCCCCGCTTAACCTTAATCCCTAACCCTAACCCTAGACCTAACCCTGAAAACCTAACGATAACCCTAAACCTAACCCCATGCCCCTAATCGTAACCACCACACTAAACTCTAACCCTTAACGATAACCATAACTCCTAACACTAACCCTAACTCCTAATCTAAACCCTAACCCTAACGCCCCCTAAACCTAACCCCTAAGCCTAACCCTAGACCTAACCCTGAAAACCTAACCTCAACCCTAAACCTAACCCTATGCCCCTAACCATAACACTAACCCTAAACGCTAACCCTAAACGCTAACCATAACTCCTAACCCTAACCCTAACTCGTAACCCTAACCCTAACCCCCTCTAAACCTAACCCCTAACCCTAACCCTAGACCTAACCCTGAAAACCTAACATAACCCTAAACCTAACCCTATGCCCCTATACCGTAACCATCACGCTAAACTCTAACCCTTAACGCTAACCATAACTCCTAACACTAACCCTAATTCCCACAACTAACCCTAACCCTAACCCCCCCCTAAACCTAACCCCTACCACTAGCGCTAGACCTAACCCTGAAAACCTAAACTCAACCCTAAACCAAACCCTATGCCCCTAGCCGTAACCCTAACCCTAAACCCTAACCCTAAACGCTAACCATAATTCCTAACCCTAACCCTAAGTCCTAAACCTAACCCTAACTTTAACCCCCCTTAACCCTAACCCCTAACCCCAACCCTAGACCTAACCCTTAAAACCTAACCATAACCCTAAACCTAACCCTATGCCCCTAGCCGTAACCCTAACCCTAAACACTAACCCTAAATGCTAACCATAACTCCTAACCCTAACCCTAACTCGTAACCCTAACCCTAACCCTAACCCCCTCTAAACCTAACCCCTAACCCTAACCCTAGACCTAACCCTGAAAACCTAACATAACCCTAAACCTAACCCTATGCCCCTATACCGTAACCATCACGCTAAACTCTAACCCTTAACGCTAACCGTAACTCCTAACACTAACCCTACCTCCTAATCCTAACCCTAACCCTAACCCCCTCTAAACCTAACCCCTAACCCCAACCCTAGACCTAAACCTTAAAACCTAACCCTAACCCTAAACCTAACCCTATGCCCCTAGCCGTAACCCTAACCCTAAACGCTAACCATAACTCCTAACCCTAACCCTAACTCCTAACCCTAACCCTAACCTTAACCACCCTTAACCTTAATCCCTAACCCTAACCCTAGACTTAACCCTTAAATCCTAACCATAACCCTAAACCTAACCCTATGCCCCTAGCCGTAACCCTAACCCTAAACACTAACCCTAAATGCTAACCATAACTCCTAACCCTAACCCTAACTCGTAACCCTAACCCTAACCCTAACCCCCTCTAAACCTAACCCCTAACCCTAACCCTAGACCTAACCCTGAAAACCTAACATAACCCTAAACCTAACCCTATGCCCCTATACCGTAACCATCACGCTAAACTCTAACCCTTAACGCTAACCATAACTCCTAACACTAACCCTAACTCCCAATCCTAACCCTAACCCTAACCCCTCCTAAACCTAACCCCTAACACTGTCACTAGACCTAACCCTGAAAACCTAACCATAACCCTAAACCTAACCCTATGCCCCTAGCCGTAACCCTAACCCTAAACCCTAACCCTAAACGCTAACCATAACTCCTAACCCTAACTCCTAAACCTAACCCTAACTTTAAGACCCCTTAACCCTAATCCCTAACCCTAACCCTAGACCTAACCCTTAAAACCTAACCATAACCCTAAAGCTAACCCTATGCCCCTAGCCGTAACCCTAACCCTAAACCCCAACCATAAACGCTAACCATAACTCCTAACCCTAACCCTAACTCGTAACCCTAACCCTAACCTTAACCCCCGCTTAACCTTAATCCCTAACCATAACCCTAGACCTAACACTTAAAAACTAACCATAACCCTAAAGCTACCCCTATGCCCCTAGCCGTAACCCTAACCCTGAACACTAACCTTAAACGCTAACCATAACTCCTAACCCTAACCCTAACTCGTAACCCTAACCCTAACCTTAACCCCCGCTTAACCTTAATCCCTAACCATAAGCCTACACCTAACCCTTAAAAACTAACCATAACCCTAAACCTACCCCTATGCCCCTAGCCGTAACCCTAACCATAAACACTAACCTTAAACGCTAACCATAACTCCTAACCCTAACCCTAACTCGTAACCCTAACCCTAACCCTAACGACCCCTAAACCTAACCCCTATTCCTAACCCTAGACCTAACCCTTAAAACCTAACCATAACCCTAAACCTAACCCTATGCCCCTAACCGTAACCCTAACCCTAAACCCTAACCCTGAACGCTAACCATAACTCCTAACACTAACCCTACCTCCTAATCCTAACCCTAACCCTAACCCCCTCTAAACCTAACCCCTAACCCCAACCCTAGACCTAACCCTTAAAACCTAACCATAACCCTAAACCTAACCCTATGCCCCTATACCGTAACCATCACGGTAAACTCTAACCCTTAACGCTAACCATAACTCCTAACACTAACGCTAATTCCCACAACTAACCCTAACCCTAACCCCTCCTAAACCTAACCCTTAACACTAGCGCTAGACCTAAGCCTGAAAACCTAACCTCAACCCTAAACCTAACCCTATGCCCCTAGCCGTAACCCTAACCCTAAACCCTAACCCTAAACGCTAACCATAACTCCTAACCCTAACCCTAACTCCCAACCCTAACCCTAACCTTAACCCCCCTTTAACCTTAAACACTAACCCTAACCCTAGACCTAACCCTTAAAACCTAACCATAACCCTAAACCTAACCCTATGCCCCTAAACATAACCCTAACCCTAAACACTAACCCTAAACGCTAACCATAACTACTAACCCTAACCCTAACTCGGAACCCAACCCTAACCCTAACGCCCCCTAAACCTAACCCCTAACCCTAACCCTAGGCCTAACCCTGAAAACCTAACCATAACCCTAAACCTAACCCTATGCCCCTAACCGTAACCCTAACCCTAAACCCTAACCCTGAACGCTAACCGTAACTCCTAACACTAACCCTACCTCCTAATCCTAACCCTAACCCTAACCCCCTCTAAACCTAACCCCTAACCCCAACCCTAGACATAACCCTTAAAACCTTAACCCTAACCTAACACTATGCCCCGAACCGTAACCCTAACGCTAAACCCTATCCCTAAACGCTAACCATAACTCCTAACCCTAACTCCTAACCCTAACCTTAACCCCCCTTAACCTTAATCCCTAACCCTAAGCCTAGACTTAACCCTTTAATCCTAACCATAACCCTAAACCTAACCCTATGCCCCTAACCGTAACCCTAACCCTAAACACTAACCCTAAACGCTAACCATAACTCCTAACCCTAACCCTAACTCCTAACCCTAACCCTAACTCGTAACCCTAACCCTAACCTTAACCCCCGCTTAACCTTAATCCCTAATCATAACCCTAGACCTAACCCTTAAAAACTAACCATAACCCTAAAGCTACCCCTATGCCCCTAGCCGTAACCCTAACCATAAACACTAACCTTAAACGCTAACCATAACTCCTTACCCTAACCCTAACTCGTAACCCTAACCCTAACCCTAACCCCCTCTAAACCTAATCCCTAACCCTAACCCTAGACCTAACCCTTAAAACCTAACCATAACCCTTAACCTAACCCTATGCCCCTAACCGTAACCCTAACCCTAAACCCTAACCCTGAACGCTAACCGTAACTCCTAACACTAACCCTACCTCCTAATCCTAACCCTAACCCTAACCCGCTCTAAACCTAACCCCTAACCCCAACGCTAGACCTAAACCTTAAAACCTAACCCTAACCCTAAACCTAACCCTATGCACCTAGCCGTAACCCTAACCCTAAACCCTAACCCTAAACGCTAACCATAACTCCTAACCCTAACCCTAACTCCTAACCCTAACCCTAACCTTAATCCCCGCTTAACCTTAATCCCTAACCCTAACCCTAGACTTAACCCTTAAATCCTAACCATAACCCTAAACCTAACCCTATGCCCCTAGCCGTAACCCTAACCCTAAACACTAACCCTAAATGCTAACCATAACTCCTAACCCTAACCCTAACTCGTAACCCTAACCCTAACCCTAACCCCCTCTAAACCTAACCCCTAACCCTAACCCTAGACCTAACCCTGAAAACCTAACATAACCCTAAACCTAACCCTATGCCCCTATACCGTAACCATCACGCTAAACTCTAACCCTTAACGCTAACCATAACTCCTAACACTAACCCTAACTCCCAATCCTAACCCTAACGCTAACCCCTCCTAAACCTAACCCCTAACACTGTCACTAGACCTAACCCTGAAAACCTAACCTCAACCCTAAACCTAACCCTATGCCACTACCCGTAACCCTAACCCTAAACCCTAAAACTAAACGCTAACCATAACTCCTAAACCTAACCCTAACTCCTAACCCTATCCCTGACCTTAACCCCCCTTAACCCTAATCCCTAACCCTAACCCTAGACCTAACCCTGAAAACCTAACCATAACCCTAAACCTAACCCCATGCCCCTAACCGTAACCACCACACTAAACTCTAACCCTTAACGCTAACCATAACTCCTAACACTAACCCTAACTCCTAATCTTAACCCTAACCCTAACGCCCCCTAAACCTAACCCCTAAGCCTAACCCTAGACCTAACCCTGAAAACCTAACCTCAACCCTAAACCTAACCCTATGCCCCTAACCATAACACTAACCCTAAACGCTAACCCTAAACGCTAACCATAACTCCTAACCCTAACCCTAACTCGGAACCCAACCCTAACCCTAACGCCCCCTAAACCTAACCCCTAACCCTAACCCTAGGCCTAACCCTGAAAACCTAACCATAACCCTAAACCTAACCCTATGCCCCTAACCGTAACCCTAACCCTAAACCCTAACCCTGAACGCTAACCGTAACTCCTAACACTAACCCTACCTCCTAATCCTAACCCTAACCCTAACCCCCTCTAAACCTAACCCCTAACCCCAACCCTAGACCTAACCCTTAAAACCTTAACCCTAACCCTAACCTAACACTATGCCCCGAACCGTAACCCTAACGCTAAACCCTATCCCTAAACGCTAACCATAACTCCTAACCCTAACTCCTAACCCTAACCTTAACCCCCCTTAACCTTAATCCCTAACCCTAAGCCTAGACTTAACCCTTTAATCCTAACCATAACCCTAAACCTAACCCTATGCCCCTAACCGTAACCCTAACCCTAAACACTAACCCTAAACGCTAACCATAACTCCTAACCCTAACCCTAACTCCTAAGCCTAACCCTAACTCTAACCTTAACCCCCCTTAACCTTAATCCCTAACCCTAACCCTAGACTTAACCCTTAAATCCTAAACATAACCCTAAACCTAACCCTATGCCCCTAGCCGTAACCCTAACCCTAAACACTAACCCTAATTGCTAACCATAACTCCTAACCCTAACCCTAACTCCTAACCCTAACCCTAACTCGTAACCCTAACCCTAACCTTAACCCCCGCTTAACCTTAATCCCTAATCATAACCCTAGACCTAACCCTTAAAAACTAACCATAACCCTAAAGCTACCCCTATGCCCCTAGCCGTAACCCTAACCATAAACACTAACCTTAAACGCTAACCATAACTCCTAACCCTAACCCTAACTCGTAACCCTAACCCTAACCCTAACCCCCTCTAAACCTAACCCCTAACCCTAACCCTAGACCTAACCCTTAAAACCTAACCATAACCCTTAACCTAACCCTATGCCCCTAACCGTAACCCTAACCCTAAACCCTAACCCTGAACGCTAACCGTAACTCCTAACACTAACCCTACCTCCTAATCCTAACCCTAACCCTAACCCCCTCTAAACCTAACCCCTAACCCCAACCCTAGACCTAAACCTTAAAACCTAACCCTAACCCTAAACCTAACCCTATGCCCCTAGCCGTAACCCTAACCCTAAACGCTAACCATAACTCCTAACCCTAACCCTAACTCCTAACCCTAACCCTAACCTTAACCCCCCTTAACCTTAATCCCTAACCCTAACCCTAGACTTAACCCTTAAATCCTAACCATAACCCTAAACCTAACCCTATGCCCCTAGCCGTAACCCTAACCCTAAACACTAACCCTAAATGCTAACCATAACTCCTAAACCTAACCCTAACTCGTAACCCTAACCCTAACCCTAACCCCCTCTAAACCTAACCCCTAACCCTAACCCTAGACCTAACCCTGAAAACCTAACATAACCCTAAACCTAACCCTATGCCCCTATACCGTAACCATCACGCTAAACTCTAACCCTTAACGCTAACCATAACTCCTAACACTAACCCTAACTCCCAATCCTAACCCTAACCCTAACCCCTCCTAAACCTAACCCCTAACACTGTCACTAGACCTAACCCTGAAAACCTAACCATAACCCTAAACCTAACCCTATGCCCCTAGCCGTAACCCTAACCCTAAACCCTAACCCTAAACGCTAACCATAACTCCTAACCCTAACTCCTAAACCTAACCCTAACTTTAAGCCCCCTTAACCCTAATCCCTAACCCTAACCATAGACCTAACCCTTAAAACCTAACTATAACCCTAAAGCTAACCCTATGCCCCTAGCCGTAACCCTAACCCTAAACCCCAACCATAAACGCTAACCATAACTCCTAAACCTAACCCTAACTTGTAACCCTAACCCTAACCTTAACCCCCGCTTAACCTGAATCCCTAACCATAACCCTAGACCTAACACTTAAAACCTAACCATAACCCTAAAGCTACCCCTATGCCCCTAGCCGTAACCCTAACCCCGAACACTAACCTTAAACGCTAACCATAACTCCTAACCGTAAACCTAACTCGTAACCCTAACCCTAACCTTAACCCCCGCTTAACCTTAATCCCTAACCATAACCCTACACCTAACCCTTAAAAACTAACCATAACCCTAAACCTACCCCTATGCCCCTAGCCGTAACCCTAACCATAAACACTAACCTTAAACGCTAACCATAACTCCTAACCCTAACCCTAACTCGTAACCCTAACCCTAACCCTAACGACCCCTAAACCTAACCCCTATTCCTAACCCTAGACCTAACCCTTAAAACCTAACCATAACCCTAAACCTAACCCTATGCCCCTAACCGTAACCCTAACCATAAACCCTAACCCTGAACGCTAACCATAACTCCTAACATTAACCCTACCTCCTAATCCTAACCCTAACCCTAACCCCCTCTAAACCTAACCCCTAACCCCAACCCTAGACCTAACCCTTAAAACCTAACCATAACCCTAAACCTAACCCTATGCCCCTAGCCGTAACCCTAACCCTAAACCCTAACCCTAAACGCTAACCATAACTCCTAAACCTAACCCTAACTCCTAACCCTATCCCTGACCTTAACCCCCCTTAACCCTAATCCCTAACCCTAACCCTAGACCTAACCCTTAAAACCTAACCATAACCCTAAACCTAACCCTATGCCCCTATACCATAACCATCACGGTAAACTCTAACCCTTAACGCTAACCATAACTCCTAACACTAACGCTAATTCCACAACTAACCCTAACCCTAACCCCTCCTAAACCTAACCCTTAACACTAGCGCTAGACCTAAGCCTGAAAACCTAACCTCAACCCTAAACCTAACCCTATGCCCCTAGCCGTAATCCTAACCCTAAACCCTAACCCTAAACGCTAACCATAACTCCTAACCCTAACCCTAACTCCTAACCCTAACCCTAACTCGTAACCCTAACCCTAACCTTAACCCCCGCTTAACCTTAATCCCTAATCATAACCCTAGACCTAACCCTTAAAAACTAACCATAACCCTAAAGGTACCCCTATGCCCCTAGCCGTAACCCTAACCATAAACACTAACCTTAAACGCTAACCATAACTCCTAACCCTAACCCTAACTCGTAACCCTAACCCTAACCTTAACCCCCGCTTAAACTTAATCCCTAACCATAACCCTAGACCTAACCCTTAAAAACTAACCATAACCCTAAACCTACCCCTATGCCCCTAGCCGTAACCCTAACCATAAACACTAACCTTAAACGCTAACCATAACTCCTAACCCTAACCCTAACTCGTAACCCTAACCCTAACCCTAACCCTAACCCCCTCTAAACCTAACCCCTAACCCTAACCCTAACCCTAGACCTAACCCTTAAAACCTAACCATAACCCTTAACCTAACCCTATGCCCCTAACCGTAACCCTAACCCTAAACCCTAACCCTGAACGCTAACCGTAACTCCTAACACTAACCCTACCTCCTAATCCTAACCCTAACCCTAACCCCCGCTAAACCTAACCCCTAACCCCAACCCTAGACCTAACCCTTAAAACCTAACCATAACCCTAACCTAACACTATGCCCCGAACCGTAACCCTAACGCTAAACCCTATCCCTAAACGCTAACCATAACTCCTAACCCTAACTCCTAACCCTAACCTTAACCCCCCTTAACCTTAATCCCTAACCCTAAGCCTAGACTTAACCCTTTAATCCTAACCATAACCCTAAAATTAACCCTATGCCCCTAACCGTAACCCTAACCCTAAACACTAACCCTAAACGCTAACCATAACTCCTAACCCTATCCCTAACTCCTAACCCTAACCCTAACTCTAACCTTAACCCCCCTTAACCTTAATCCCTAACCCTAACCCTAGACTTAACCCTTAAATCCTAACCATAACCCTAAACCTAACCCTATGCCCCTAGCCGTAACCCTAACCCTAAACACTAACCCTAAACGCTAACCATAACTCCTAACCCTAACCCTAACTCCTAACCCTAACCCTAACTCGTAACCCTAACCCTAACCTTAACCCCCGCTTAACCTTAATCCCTAACCATAACCCTAGACCTAACCCTTAAAAACTAACCATAACCCTAAACCTACCCCTATGCCCCTAGCCGTAACCCTAACCATAAACACTAACCTTAAACGCTAACCATAACTCCTAACCCTAACCCTAACTCGTAACCCTAACCCTAACCCTAACCCCCTCTAAACCTAACCCCTAACCCTAACCCTAGACCTAACCCTTAAAACCTAACCATAACCCTTAACCTAACCCTATGCCCCTAACCGTAACCCTAACCCTAAACCCTAACCCTGAACGCTAACCGTAACTCCTAACACTAACCCTACCTCCTAATCCTAACCCTAACCCTAACCCCCTCTAAACCTAACCCCTAACCCCAACCCTAGACCTAAACCTTAAAACCTAACCCTAACCCTAAACCTAACCCTATGCCCCTAGCCGTAACCCTAACCCTAAACCCTAACCCTAAACGCTAACCATAACTCCTAACCCTAACCCTAACTCCTAACCCTAACCCTAACCTTAATCCCCGCTTAACCTTAATCCCTAACCCTAACCCTAGACTTAACCCTTAAATCCTAACCATAACCCTAAACCTAACCCTATGCCCCTAGCCGTAACCCTAACCCTAAACACTAACCCTAAACGCTAACCATAACTCCTAACCCTAACCCTAACTCGTAACCCTAACCCTAACCCTAACCCCCTCTAAACCTAACCCCTAACCCTAACCCTAGACCTAACCCTGAAAACCTAACATAACCCTAAACCTAACCCTATGCCCCTATACCGTAACCATCACGCTAAACTCTAACCCTTAACGCTAACCATAACTCCTAACACTAACGCTAATTCCCCTAACTAACCCTAACCCTAACCCCCCCTAAACCTAACCCTTAACACTAGCGCTAGACCTAACCCTGAAAACCTAACCTCAACCCTAAACCTAACCCTATGCCCCTAGCCGTAACCCTAACCCTAAACCCTAACCCTAAACGCTAACCATAACTCCTAACCCTAACCCTAACTCCCAACCCTAACCCTAACCTTAACCCCCCATTAACCTTAATCCCTAACCCTAACACTAGACCTAACCCTTAAAACCTAACCATAACCCTAAACCTAACCCTATGCCCCTAAACATAACCCTAACCCTAAACACTAACCCTAAACGCTAACCATAACTCCTAAACCTAACCCTAACTCGGAACCCTAACCCTAACGCCCCCTAAACCTAACCCCTAACCCTAACCCTAGGCCTAACCCTGAAAACCTAACCATAACCCTAAACCTAACCCTATGCCCCTAACCGTAACCCTAACCCTAAACCCTAACCCTGAACGCTAACCGTAACTCCTAACACTAACCCTACCTCCTAATCCTAACCCTAACCCTAACCCCCTCTAAACCTAACCCCTAACCCCAACCCTAGACATAACCCTTAAAACCTTAACCCTAACCCTAACCTAACACTATGCCCCGAACCGTAACCCTAACCCTAAACCCTAACCCTGAACGCTAACCATAACTCCTAACACTAACCCTACCTCCTAATCCTAACCCTAACCCTAACCCCCTCTAAACCTAACCCCTAACCCCAACCCTAGACCTAACCCTTAAAACCTAACCATAACCCTAAACCTAACCCTATGCCCCTAGCCGTAACCCTAACCCTAAACCCTAACCCTAAACGCTAACCATAACTCCTAAACCTAACCCTAACTCCTAACCCTATCCCTGACCTTAACCCCCCTTAACCCTAATCCCTAACCCTAACTCTAGACCTAACCCTTAAAACCTAACCATAACCCTAAACCTAACCCCATGCCCCTAACCGTAACCACCACACTAAACTCTAACCCTTAACGCTAACCATAACTCCTAACAATAACCCTAACTCGTAACCCTAACCCTAACCCTAACGCCCCCTAAACCTAACCCCTAAGCCTAACCCTAGACCTAACCCTGAAAACCTAACCTCAACCCTAAACCTAACCCTATGCCCCTAACCATAACACTAACCCTAAACGCTAACCCTAAACGCTAACCATAACTCCTAACCCTAACCCTAACTCGTAACCCTAACCCTAACCCCCTCTAAACCTAACCCCTAACCCTAACCCTAGACCTAAACCTGAAAACCTAACCATAACCCTAAACCTAACCCTATGCCCCTATACCGTAACCATCACGGTAAACTCTAACCCTTAACGCTAACCATAACTCCTAACACTAACGCTCATTCCCACAACTAACCCTAACGCTAACCCCCCCTAAACCTAACCCTTAACACTAGCGCTAGACCTAACCCTGAAAACCTAACCTCAACCCTAAACCTAACCCTATGCCCCTAGCCGTAATCCTAACCCTAAACCCTAACCCTAAACGCTAACCATAACTCCTAACCCTAACCCTAACTCCCAACCCTAAGCCTAACCTTAACCCCCCATTAACCTTAATCCCTAACCCTAACCCTAGACCTAACCCTTAAAACCTAACCATAACCCCAAACCTAACCCTATACCCCTAAACATAACCCTAACCCTAAACCCTAACCCTGAACGCTAACCGTAACTCCTAACACTAACCCTACCTCCTAATCCTAACCCTAACCCTAACCGCCTCTAAACCTAACCCCTAACCCCAACCCTAGACATAACCCTTAAAATCTTAACCCTAACCCTAACCTAACACTATGCCCCGAACCGTAACCCTAACGCTAAACCCTATCCCTAAACGCTAACCATAACTCCTAACCCTAACTCCTAACCCTAACCTTAACCCCCCTTAACCTTAATCCCTAACCCTAAGCCTAGACTTAACACTTTAATCCTAACCATAACCCTAAAATTAACCCTATGCCCCTAACCGTAACCCTAACCCTAAACACTAACCCTAAACGCTAACCATAACTCCTAACCCTATCCCTAACTCCTAACCCTAACCCTAACTCTAACCTTAACCCCCCTTAACCTTAATCCCTAACCCTAACCCTAGACTTAACCCTTAAATCCTAACCATAACCCTAAACCTAACCCTATGCCCCTAGCCGTAACCCTAACCCTAAACACTAACCCTAAACGCTAACCATAACTCCTAACCCTAACCCTAACTCCTAACCCTAACCCTAACTCGTAACCCTAACCCTAACCTTAACCCCCGCTTAACCTTAATCCCTAACCATAACCCTAGACCTAACCCTTAAAAACTAACCATAACCCTAAACCTACCCCTATGCCCCTAGCCGTAACCCTAACCATAAACACTAACCTTAAACGCTAACCATAACTCCTAACCCTAACCCTAACTCGTAACCCTAACCCTAACCCTAACCCCCTCTAAACCTAACCCCTAACCCTAACCCTAGACCTAACCCTTAAAACCTAACCATAACCCTTAACCTAACCCTATGCCCCTAACCGTAACCCTAACCCTAAACCCTAACCCTGAACGCTAACCGTAACTCCTAACACTAACCCTACCTCCTAATCCTAACCCTAACCCTAACCCCCTCTAAACCTAACCCCTAACCCCAACCCTAGACCTAAACCTTAAAACCTAACCCTAACCCTAAACCTAACCCTATGCCCCTAGCCGTAACCCTAACCCTAAACCCTAACCCTAAACGCTAACCATAACTCCTAACCCTAACCCTAACTCCTAACCCTAACCCTAACCTTAATCCCCGCTTAACCTTAATCCCTAACCCTAACCCTAGACTTAACCCTTAAATCCTAACCATAACCCTAAACCTAACCCTATGCCCCTAGCCGTAACCCTAACCCTAAACACTAACCCTAAACGCTAACCATAACTCCTAACCCTAACCCTAACTCGTAACCCTAACCCTAACCCTAACCCCCTCTAAACCTAACCCCTAACCCTAACCCTAGACCTAACCCTGAAAACCTAACATAACCCTAAACCTAACCCTATGCCCCTATACCGTAACCATCACGCTAAACTCTAACCCTTAACGCTAACCATAACTCCTAACACTAACGCTAATTCCCCTAACTAACCCTAACCCTAACCCCCCCTAAACCTAACCCTTAACACTAGCGCTAGACCTAACCCTGAAAACCTAACCTCAACCCTAAACCTAACCCTATGCCCCTAGCCGTAACCCTAACCCTAAACCCTAACCCTAAACGCTAACCATAACTCCTAACCCTAACCCTAACTCCCAACCCTAACCCTAACCTTAACCCCCCATTAACCTTAATCCCTAACCCTAACACTAGACCTAACCCTTAAAACCTAACCATAACCCTAAACCTAACCCTATGCCCCTAAACATAACCCTAACCCTAAACACTAACCCTAAACGCTAACCATAACTCCTAAACCTAACCCTAACTCGGAACCCTAACCCTAACGCCCCCTAAACCTAACCCCTAACCCTAACCCTAGGCCTAACCCTGAAAACCTAACCATAACCCTAAACCTAACCCTATGCCCCTAACCGTAACCCTAACCCTAAACCCTAACCCTGAACGCTAACCGTAACTCCTAACACTAACCCTACCTCCTAATCCTAACCCTAACCCTAACCCCCTCTAAACCTAACCCCTAACCCCAACCCTAGACATAACCCTTAAAACCTTAACCCTAACCCTAACCTAACACTATGCCCCGAACCGTAACCCTAACCCTAAACCCTAACCCTGAACGCTAACCATAACTCCTAACACTAACCCTACCTCCTAATCCTAACCCTAACCCTAACCCCCTCTAAACCTAACCCCTAACCCCAACCCTAGACCTAACCCTTAAAACCTAACCATAACCCTAAACCTAACCCTATGCCCCTAGCCGTAACCCTAACCCTAAACCCTAACCCTAAACGCTAACCATAACTCCTAAACCTAACCCTAACTCCTAACCCTATCCCTGACCTTAACCCCCCTTAACCCTAATCCCTAACCCTAACTCTAGACCTAACCCTTAAAACCTAACCATAACCCTAAACCTAACCCCATGCCCCTAACCGTAACCACCACACTAAACTCTAACCCTTAACGCTAACCATAACTCCTAACAATAACCCTAACTCGTAACCCTAACCCTAACCCTAACGCCCCCTAAACCTAACCCCTAAGCCTAACCCTAGACCTAACCCTGAAAACCTAACCTCAACCCTAAACCTAACCCTATGCCCCTAACCATAACACTAACCCTAAACGCTAACCCTAAACGCTAACCATAACTCCTAACCCTAACCCTAACTCGTAACCCTAACCCTAACCCCCTCTAAACCTAACCCCTAACCCTAACCCTAGACCTAAACCTGAAAACCTAACCATAACCCTAAACCTAACCCTATGCCCCTATACCGTAACCATCACGGTAAACTCTAACCCTTAACGCTAACCATAACTCCTAACACTAACGCTCATTCCCACAACTAACCCTAACGCTAACCCCCCCTAAACCTAACCCTTAACACTAGCGCTAGACCTAACCCTGAAAACCTAACCTCAACCCTAAACCTAACCCTATGCCCCTAGCCGTAATCCTAACCCTAAACCCTAACCCTAAACGCTAACCATAACTCCTAACCCTAACCCTAACTCCCAACCCTAAGCCTAACCTTAACCCCCCATTAACCTTAATCCCTAACCCTAACCCTAGACCTAACCCTTAAAACCTAACCATAACCCCAAACCTAACCCTATACCCCTAAACATAACCCTAACCCTAAACCCTAACCCTGAACGCTAACCGTAACTCCTAACACTAACCCTACCTCCTAATCCTAACCCTAACCCTAACCGCCTCTAAACCTAACCCCTAACCCCAACCCTAGACATAACCCTTAAAATCTTAACCCTAACCCTAACCTAACACTATGCCCCGAACCGTAACCCTAACGCTAAACCCTATCCCTAAACGCTAACCATAACTCCTAACCCTAACTCCTAACCCTAACCTTAACCCCCCTTAACCTTAATCCCTAACCCTAAGCCTAGACTTAACACTTTAATCCTAACCATAACCCTAAACCTAACCCTATGCCCCTAACCGTAACCCTAACCCTAAACACTAACCCTAAACGCTAACCATAACTCCTAACCCTAACCCTAACTCCTAACCCTAACCCTAACTCTAACCTTAACCCCCCTTAACCTTAATCCCTAACCCTAACCCTAGACTTAACGCTTAAATCCTAACCATAACCCTAAACCTAACCCTATGCCCCTAGCCGTAACCCTAACCCTAAACACTAACCCTAAACGCTAACCATAACTCCTAACCCTAACCCTAACTCGTAACCCTAACCCTAACCCTAACCCCCTCTAAACCTAACCCCTAACCCTAACCCTAGACCTAACCCTGAAAACCTAACATAACCCTAAACCTAACCCTATGCCCCTATACCGTAACCATCACGCTAAAGTCTAACCCTTAACGCTAACCATAACTCCTAACACTAACCCTAACTCCCAATCCTAACCCTAACCCTAACCCCTCCTAAACCTAACCCCTAACACTGTCACTAGACCTAACCCTGAAAACCTAACCATAACCCTAAACCTAACCCTATGCCCCTAGCCGTAACCCTAACCCTAAACCCTAACCCTAAACGCTAACCATAACTCCTAACCCTAACCCTAACTCGTAACCCTAACCCTAACCTTAACCCCCGCTTAACCTTAATCCCTAACCATAACCCTAGACCTAACCCTTAAAACCTAACCATAACCCTAAAGCTACCCCTATGCCCCTAGCCGTAACCCTAACCCTGAACACTAACCTTAAACGCTAACCATAACTCCTAACCCTAACCCTAACTCATAACCCTAACCCTAACCTTAACCCCCGCTTAACCTTAATCCCTAACCATAACCCTAGACCTAACCCTTAAAACCTAACCATAACCCTAAAGCTACCCCTATGCCCCTAGCCGTAACCCTAACCCTAAACACTAACCTTAAACGCTAACCATAACTCCTAACACTAACCCTACCTCCTAATCCTAACCCTAACCCTAACCCCCTCTAAACCTAACCCCTAACCCCAACCCTAGACCTAAACCTTAAAACCTAACCCTAACCCTAAACCTAACCCTATGCCCCTAGCCGTAACCCTAACCCTAAACACTAACCCTAAACGCTAACCATAACTCCTAACCCTAACCCTAACTCCTAACCCTAACCTTAACCCCCCTTAACCTTAATCCCTAACCCTAACCCTAGACTTAACCCTTAAATCTTAACCATAACCCTAAACCTAACCCCATGCCCCTAACCATAACAATAACCCTAAACGCTAACCCTAAACGCTAACCATAACTCCTAACCCTAACCCTAACTCGTAACCCTAACCCTGACCCTAACCCCCTTTAAACCTAACCCCTAACCCTAACCCTAGACCTAACCCTGAAAACCTAACATAACCCTAAACCTAACCCTATGCCCCTATACCGTAACCATCACGCTAAACTCTAACCCTTAACGCTAACCATAACTCCTAACACTAACCCTAATTCCCACAACTAACCCTAACCCTAACTCCCCCCTAAACCTAACCCCTATCACTAGCGCTACACCTAACCCTGAAAACCTAACCTCAACCCTAAACCTAACCCTATGCCCCTAGCCGTAACCCTAACCCTAAACCCTAACTCTAAACGCTAACCATAACTCCTAACCCTAACCCTAACTCCTAACCCTAACCCTAACTCGTAACCCTAACCCTAACCTTAACCCCCGCTTAACCTTAATCCCTAACCATAACCCTAGACCTAATCCTTAAAAACTAACCATAACCCTAAACCTACCCCTATGCCCCTAGCCGTAACCCTAACCATAAACACTAACCTTAAATGCTAACCATAACTCCTAACCCTAACCCTAACGCGTAACCCTAACCCTAACCCTAACCCCCTCTAAACCTAACCCCTAACCCCAACCCTAGACCTAAACTTTAAAACCTAACCCTAACCCTAAACCTAACCCTATGCCCCTAGCCGTAACCCTAACCCTAAACCCTAACCCTAAACGCTAACCATAACTCCTAACCCTAACCCTAACTCCTAACCCTAACCCTAACCTTAACCCCCCTTAACCTTAATCCCTAACCCTAACCCTAGACTTAACCCTTAAATCCTAACCATAACCCTAAACCTAACCCTATGCCACTAACCATAACACTAACCCTAAACGCTAACCCTAAACGCTAACCATAACTCCTAACGCTAACCCTAACTCGTAACCCTAACCCTAACCCTACCACCCCCTAAACCTAACCCTTAACCCTAACCCTAGACCTAACCCTGAAAACCTAACCATAACCCTAAACCTAACCCTATGCCCCTAACCGTAACCATCACGCTAAAATCTAACCCTGAACTCTAACCATAACTCCTAACACTAACCCTAACTCCCAATCCTAACCCTAACCCTAACCCCTCCTAAACCTAACCCCTAACACTATCACTAGACCTAACCCTGAAAACCTAACCATAACCCTAAACCTACCCCTATGCCCCTAGCCGTAACCCTAACCCTAAACACTAACCTTAAATGCTAACCATAACTCCTAACCCTAAACCTAACTCGTAACCCTAACCCTAACGCTAACGACCCCTAAACCTAACCACTATTCCTAACCCTAGACCTAACCCTTAAAACCTAACCATAACCCTTAACCTAACCCTATGCCCCTAACCGTAACCCTAACCCTAAACCCTAACCCTGAACGCTAACCATAACTCCTAACACTAACCCTACCTCCTAATCCTAACCCTAACCCTAACCCCCTCTAAACCTAACCCCTAACCCCAAACCTAGAACTAACCCTTAAAACCTAACCATAACCCTAAACCTAACCCTATGCCCCTAGCCGTAACCCTAACCCTAAACCCTAACCCTAAACGCTAACCATAACTCCTAACCCTAACCCTAACTCCTAACCCTAACCTTAACCCCCCTTAACCTTAATCCCTAACCGTAACCCTAGACTTAACCCTTAAATCCTAACCATAACCCTAAACCTAACCCTATGCCCCTAACCATAACACTTACCATAAACGCTAACCCTAAACGCTAACCATAACTCCTAACCCTAACCCTAACTCGTAACCCTAACCCTAACCCTAACCCCCCCTAAACCTAACCCCTAACCCTAACCCTAGACCTAACCCTGAAAACCTAACCATAACCCTAAACCTAACCCTATACCCCTAACCGTAACCATCACGCTAAACTCTAACCCTGAACGCTAACCATAACTCCTAACACTAACCCTAACTCCCAATCCTAACCCTAACCCTAACCCCTCCTAAACCTAACCCCTAACACTGTGACTAGACCTAACCCTGAAAACCTAACCATAACCCTAAACCTAACCCTATGCCCCTAGACGTAACCCTAACCTTAAACCCTAACCCTAAACGCTAACCATAACTCCTAACCCTAACTCCTAAACCTAACCCTAACTTTAACCCCCCTTAACCCTAATCCCTAACCCTAACCCTAGACCTAACCATTAAAACCTAACCATAACCCTAAAGCTAACCCTATGCCCCTAGCCGTAACCCTAACCCTAAACCCCAATCATAAACGCTAACCATAACTCCTAACCCTAACCCTAACTCGTAACCCTAACCCTAACCTTAACCCCCGCTTAAACTTAATCCCTAACCATAACCCTAGACCTAACCCTTAAAAACTAACCATAACCCTAAACCTACCCCTATGCCCCTAGCCGTAACCCTAACCATAAACACTAACCTTAAACGTTAACCATAACTCCTAACCCTAACCCTAACTCGTAACCCTAACCCTAACCCTAACCCCCTCTAAACCTAACCCCTAACCCTAACCCTAACCCTAGACCTAACCCTTAAAACCTAACCATAACCCTTAACCTAACCCTATGCCCCTAACCGTAACCCTAACCCTAAACCCTAACCCTGAACGCTAACCGTAACTCCTAACACTAACCCTACCTCCTAATCCTAACCCTAACCCTAACCCCCGCTAAACCTAACCCCTAACCCCAACCCTAGACCTAACCCTTAAAACCTAACCATAACCCTAACCTAACACTATGCCCCGAACCGTAACCCTAACGCTAAACCCTATCCCTAAACGCTAACCATAACTCCTAACCCTAACTCCTAACCCTAACCTTAACCCCCCTTAACCTTAATCCCTAACCCTAAGCCTAGACTTAACTCTTTAATCCTAACCATAACCCTAAAATTAACCCTATGCCCCTAACCGTAACCCTAACCCTAAACACTAACCCTAAACGCTAACCATAACTCCTAACCCTATCCCTAACTCCTAACCCTAACCCTAACTCTAACCTTAACCCCCCTTAACCTTAATCCCTAACCCTAACCCTAGACTTAACCCTTAAATCCTAAACATAACCCTAAACCTAACCCTATGGCCCTAGCCATAACCCTAACCCTAAACACTAACCCTAAACGCTAACCATAACTCCTAACCCTAACCCTAACTCCTAACCCTAACCCTAACTCGTAACCCTAACCCTAACCTTAACCCCCGCTTAACCTTAATCCCTAACCATAACCCTAGACCTAACCCTTAAAAACTAACCATAACCCTAAACCTACCCCTATGCCCCTAGCCGTAACCCTAACCATAAACACTAACCTTAAACGCTAACCATAACTCCTAACCCTAACCCTAACTCGTAACCCTAACCCTAACCCTAACCCCCTCTAAACCTAACCCCTAACCCTAACCCTAGACCTAACCCTTAAAACCTAACCATAACCCTTAACCTAACCCTATGCCCCTAACCGTAACCCTAACCCTAAACCCTAACCCTGAACGCTAACCGTAACTCCTAACACTAACCCTACCTCCTAATCCTAACCCTAACCCTAACCCCCTCTAAACCTAACCCCTAACCCCAACCCTAGACCTAAACCTTAAAACCTAACCCTAACCCTAAACCTAACACTATGCCCCTAGCGGTAACCCTAACCCTAAACCCTAACCCTAAACGCTAACCATAACTCCTAACCCTAACCCTAACTCCTAACCCTAACCCTAACCTTAACCCCCCTTAACCTTAATCCCTAACCCTAACCCTAGACTTAACCCTTAAATCCTAACCATAACCCTAAACCTAACCCTATGCCCCTAGCCGTAACCCTAACCCTAAACACTAACCCTAAACGCTAACCATAACTCCTAACCCTAACCCTAACTCGTAACCCTAACCCTAACCCTAACCCCCTCTAAACCTAACCCCTAACCCTAACCCTAGACCTAACCCTGAAAACCTAACATAACCCTAAACCTAACCCTATGCCCCTATACCGTAACCATCACGCTAAACTCTAACCCTTAACGCTAACCATAACTCCTAACACTAACGCTAATTCCCCTAACTAACCCTAACCCTAACCCCCCCTAAACCTAACCCTTAACACTAGCGCTAGACCTAACCCTGAAAACCTAACCTCAACCCTAAACCTAACCCTATGCCCCTAGCCGTAACCCTAACCCTAAACCCTAACCCTAAACGCTAACCATAACTCCTAACCCTAACCCTAACTCCCAACCCTAACCCTAACCTTAACCCCCCATTAACCTTAATCCCTAACCCTAACCCTAGACCTAACCCTTAAAACCTAACCATAACACTAAACCTAACCCTATGCCCCTAAACATAACCCTAACCCTAAACACTAACCCTAAACGCTAACCATAACTCCTAAACCTAACCCTAACTCGGAACCCTAACCCTAACGCCCCCTAAACCTAACCCCTAACCCTAACCCTAGGCCTAACCCTGAAAACCTAACCATAACCCTAAACCTAACCCTATGCCCCTAACCGTAACCCTAACCCTAAACCCTAACCCTGAACGCTAACCGTAACTCCTAACACTAACCCTACCTCCTAATCCTAACCCTAACCCTAACCCCCTCTAAACGTAACCCCTAACCCCAACCCTAGACATAACCCTTAAAACCTTAACCCTAACCCTAACCTAACACTATGCCCCGAACCGTAACCCTAACGCTAAACCCTATCCCTAAACGCTAACCATAACTCCTAACCCTAACCCTAACTCCTAACCCTAACCCTAACCTTAACCCCCCTTAACCTTAATCCCTAACCCTAACCCTAGACTTAACCCTTAAATCCTAACCATAACCCTAAACCTAACCCTATGCCCCTAGCCGTAACCCTAACCCTAAACACTAACCCTAAACGCAAACCATAACTCCTAACCCTAACCCTAACTCGTAACCCTAACCCTAACCATAACCCCCTCTAAACCTAACCCCTAACCCCAACCCTAGACCTAACCCTGAAAACCTAACATAACCCTAAACCTAACCCTATGCCCCTATACCGTAACCATCACGCTAAACCCTAACCCTGAACGCTAACCATAACTCCTAACACTAACCCTAACTCCCAATCCTAACCCTAACCCTAACCCCTCCTAAACCTAACCCCTAACACTGTCACTAGACCTAACCCTGAAAACCTAACCATAACCCTAAACCTAACCCTATGCCCCTAGCCGTAACCCTAACCCTAAACCCTAACCCTAAACGCTAACCATAACTCCTAACCCTAACTCCTAAACCTAACCCTAACTTTAAGCCCCCTTAACCCTAATCCCTAACCCTAACCCTAGACCTAACCCTTAAAACCTAACCATAACCCTAAAGCTAACCCTATGCCCCTAGCCGTAACCCTAACCCTAAACCCCAACCATAAACGCTAACCATAACTCCTAACCCTAACCCTAACTCATAACCCTAACCCTAACCTTAACCCCCGCTTAACCTTAATCCCTAACCATAACCCTAGACCTAACCCTTAAAACCTAACCATAACCCTAAACCTACCCCTATGCCCCTAGCCGTAACCCTAACCATAAACACTAACCTTAAACGCTAACCATAACTCCTAAACCTAACCCTAACTCGTAACCCTAACCCTAACCCTAACGACCCCTAAACCTAACCCCTATTCCTAACCCTAGACCTAACCCTTAAAACCTAACCATAACCCTAAACCTAACCCTATGCCCCTAACCGTAACCCTAACCCTAAACCCTAACCCTGAACGCTAACCATAACTCCTAACACTAACCCTACCTCCTAATCCTAACCCTAACCCTAACCCCCTCTAAACCTAACCCCTAACCCCAACCCTAGACCTAACCCTTAAAACCTAACCATAACCCTAAACCTAACCCTATGCCCCTAGCCGTAACCCTAACCCTAAACCCTAACCCTAAACGCTAACCATAACTCCTAAACCTAACCCTAACTCCTAACCCTATCCCTGACCTTAACCCCCCTTAACCCTAATCCCTAACCCTAACTCTAGACCTAACCCTTAAAACCTAACCATAACCCTAAACCTAACCCCATGCCCCTAACCGTAACCACCACACTAAACTCTAACCCTTAACGCTAACCATAACTCCTAACACTAACCCTAACTCGTAACCCTAACCCTAACCCTAACGCCCCCTAAACCTAACCCCTAAGCCTAACCCTAGACCTAACCCTGAAAACCTAACCTCAACCCTAAACCTAACCCTATGCCCCTAACCATAACACTAACCCTAAACGCTAACCCTAAACGCTAACCATAACTCCTAACCCTAACCCTAACTCGTAACCCTAACCCTAACCCCCTCTAAACCTAACCCCTAACCCTAACCCTAGACCTAAACCTGAAAACCTAACCATAACCCTAAACCTAACCCTATGCCCCTATACCGTAACCATCACGGTAAACTCTAACCCTTAACGCTAACCATAACTCCTAACACTAACGCTCATTCCCACAACTAACCCTAACGCTAACCCCCCCTAAACCTAACCCTTAACACTAGCGCTAGACCTAACCCTGAAAACCTAACCTCAACCCTAAACCTAACCCTATGCCCCTAGCCGTAATCCTAACCCTAAACCCTAACCCTAAACGCTAACCATAACTCCTAACCCTAACCCTAACTCCCAACCCTAAGCCTAACCTTAACCCCCCATTAACCTTAATCCCTAACCCTAACCCTAGACCTAAACCTTAAAACCTAACCATAACCCCAAACCTAACCCTATGCCCCTAAACATAACCCTAACCCTAAAACCTAACCCTGAACGCTAACCGTAACTCCTAACACTAACCCTACCTCCTAATCCTAACCCTAACCCTAACCGCCTCTAAACCTAACCCCTAACCCCAACCCTAGACATAACCCTTAAAATCTTAACCCTAACCCTAACCTAACACTATGCCCCGAACCGTAACCCTAACGCTAAACCCTATCCCTAAACGCTAACCATAACTCCTAACCCTAACTCCTAACCCTAACCTTAACCCCCCTTAACCTTAATCCCTAACCCTAACCCTAGACTTAACGCTTAAATCCTAACCATAACCCTAAACCTAACCCTATGCCCCTAGCCGTAACCCTAACCCTAAACACTAACCCTAAACGCTAACCATAACTCCTAACCCTAACCCTAACTCGTAACCCTAACCCTAACCCTAACCCCCTCTAAACCTAACCCCTAACCCTAACCCTAGACCTAACCCTGAAAACCTAACATAACCCTAAACCTAACCCTATGCCCCTATACCGTAACCATCACGCTAAAGTCTAACCCTTAACGCTAACCATAACTCCTAACACTAACCCTAACTCCCAATCCTAACCCTAACCCTAACCCCTCCTAAACCTAACCCCTAACACTGTCACTAGACCTAACCCTGAAAACCTAACCATAACCCTAAACCTAACCCTATGCCCCTAGCCGTAACCCTAACCCTGAACACTAACCTTAAACGCTAACCATAACTCCTAACCCTAACCCTAACTCGTAACCCTAACCCTAACCTTAACCCCCGCTTAACCTTAATCCCTAACCATAACCCTAGACCTAACCCTTAAAACCTAACCATAACCCTAAAGCTACCCCTATGCCCCTAGCCGTAACCCTAACCCTGAACACTAACCTTAAACGCTAACCATAACTCCTAACCCTAACCCTAACTCATAACCCTAACCCTAACCTTAAACCCCGCTTAAGCTTAATCCCTAACCATAACCCTAGACCTAACCCTTAAAACCTAACCATAACCCTAAAGCTACCCCTATGCCCCTAGCCGTAACCCTAACCCTAAACACTAACCTTAAACGCTAACCATAACTCCTAACACTAACCCTACCTCCTAATCCTAACCCTAACCCTAACCCCCTCTAAACCTAACCCCTAACCCCAACCCTAGACCTAAACCTTAAAACCTAACCCTAACCCTAAACCTAACCCTATGCCCCTAGCCGTAACCCTAACCCTAAACACTAACCCTAAACGCTAACCATAACTCCTAACCCTAACCCTAACTCCTAACCCTAACCTTAACCCCCCTTAACCTTAATCCCTAACCCTAACCATAGACTTAACCCTTAAATCTTAACCATAACCCTAAACCTAACCCCATGCCCCTAACCATAACAATAACCCTAAACGCTAACCCTAAACGCTAACCATAACTCCTAACCCTAACCCTAACTCGTAACCCTAACCCTAACCCTAACCCCCTTTAAACCTAACCCCTAACCCTAACCCTAGACCTAACCCTGAAAACCTAACATAACCCTAAACCTAACCCTATGCCCCTATACCGTAACCATCACGCTAAACTCTAACCCTTAACGCTAACCATAACTCCTAACACTAACCCTAATTCCCACAACTAACCCTAACCCTAACTCCCCCCTAAACCTAACCCCTATCACTAGCGCTACACCTAACCCTGAAAACCTAACCTCAACCCTAAACCTAACCCTATGCCCCTAGCCGTAACCCTAACCCTAAACCCTAACTCTAAACGCTAACCATAACTCCTAACCCTAACCCTAACTCCTAACCCTAACCCTAACTCGTAACCCTAACCCTAACCTTAACCCCCGCTTAACCTTAATCCCTAACCATAACCCTAGACCTAACCCTTAAAAACAAACCATAACCCTAAACCTACCCCTATGCCCCTAGCCGTAACCCTAACCATAAACACTAACCTTAAACGCTAACCATAACTCCTAACCCTAACCCTAACGCGTAACCCTAACCCTAACCCTAACCCCCTCTAAACCTAACCCCTAACCCTAACCCTAGACCTAACCCTGAAAACCTAACCATAACCCTAAACCTAACCCTATGCCCCTAGCCGTAACACTAACCCTAAACCCTAACCCTAAACGCTAACCATAACTCCTAACCATAGCCCTAACTCCTAACCCTAACCTTAACCCCCCTTAACCTTAATCCCTAACCCTAACCCTAGACTTAACCCTTAAATCCTAACCCTAACCCTAAACCTAACCCTATGCCCCTAGCCGTAACCCTAACCCTAAACACTAACCCTAAACGCTAACCATAACTCCTAACCCTAACACTAACTCGTAACCCTAACCCTAACCCTAACCCCCTCTAAACCTAACCCCTAACCCTAACCCTAGACCTAACCCTGAAAACCTAACATAACCCTAAACCTAACCCTATGCCCCTATACCGTAACCATCACGCTAAACTCTAACCCTTAACGCTAACCCTAACTCCTAAAACTAACCCTAACTCCCAATCCTAACCCTAACCCTAACCCCCCTTAACCCTAATCCCTAACCCTAACCCTAGACCTAACCCTTAAAACCTAACCATAACCCTAAAGCTAACCCTATGCCCCTAGCCGTAACCCTAACCCTAAACCCCAACCATAAAGGCTAACCATAACTCCTAACCCTAACCCTAACCTTAACCCCCGCTTAACCTTAATCCCTAACCATAACCCTAGACCTAACCCTTAAAACCTAACCATAACCCTAAAGCTACCCCTATGCCCCTAGCCGTAACCCTAACCCTAAACACTAACCTTAAACGCTAACCATAACTCCTAACCCTAACCCTAACTCGTAACCCTAACCCTAACCCTAACGACCCCTAAACCTAACCCCTATTCCTAACCCTAGACCTAACCCTTAAAACCTAACCATAACCCTAAACCTAACCCTATGCCCCTAACCGTAACCCTAACCCTAAACCCTAACCCTGAACGCTAACCATAACTCCTAACACTAACCCTACCTCCTAATCCTAACCCTAACCCTAACCCCCTCTAAACCTAACCCCTAACCCCAACCCTAGACCTAACCCTTAAAACCTAACCATAACCCTAAACCTAACCCTATGCCCCTAGCCGTAACCCTAACCCTAAACCCTAACCCTAAACGCTAACCATAACTCCTAACCCTAACCCTAACTCCTAACCCTAACCCTAACCTTAACCCCCCTTAACCTTAATCCCTAACCCTAACCCTAGACTTAACCCTTAAATCCTAACCATAACCCTAAACCTAACCCTATGCCCCTAACCATAACACTAACCCTAAACGCTAACCCTAAACGCTAACCATAACTCCTAACCCTAACCCTAACTCGTAACCGTAACCCTAACCGTAACCCAATCTAAACCTAACCCCTAATCCCAACCCTAGACATAACCCTTAAAACCTTAACCCTAACCCTAACCTAACACTATGCCCCGAACCGTAACCCTAACGCTAAACCCTATCCCTAAACGCTAACCATAACTCCTAACCCTAACTCCTAACCCTAACCTTAACCCCCCTTAACCTTAATCCCTAACCCTAAGCCTAGACTTAACCCTTTAATCCTAACCATAACCCTAAACCTAACCCTATGCCCCTAACCGTAACCCTAACCCTAAACACTAACCCTAAACGCTAACCATAACTCCTAACCCTAACCCTAACTCCTAACCCTAACCCTAACTCTAACCTTAACCCCCCTTAACCTTAATCCCTAACCCTAACCCTAGACTTAACGCTTAAATCCTAACCATAACCCTAAACCTAACCCTATGCCCCTAGCCGTAACCCTAACCCTAAACACTAACCCTAAACGCTAACCATAACTCCTAACCCTAACCCTAACTCCTAACCCTAACCCTAACTCGTAACCCTAACCCTAACCTTAACCCCCGCTTAACCTTAATCCCTAACCATAACCCTAGACCTAACCCTTAAAAACTAACCATAACCCTAAACCTACCCCTATGCCCCTAGCCGTAACCCTAACCATAAACACTGACCTTAAACGCTAACCATAACTCCTAACCCTAACCCTAACTCGTAACCCTAACCCTAACCCTAACCCCCTCTAAACCTAACCCCTAACCCTAACCCTAGACCTAACCCTTAAAACCTAACCATAACCCTTAACCTAACCCTATGCCCCTAACCGTAACCCTAACCCTAAACCCTAACCCTGAACGCTAACCGTAACTCCTAACACTAACCCTACCTCCTAATCCTAACCCTAACCCTAACCCCCTCTAAACCTAACCCCTAACCCCAACCCTAGACCTAAACCTTAAAACCTAACCCTAACCCTAAACCTAACCCTATGCCCCTAGCCGTAACCCTAACCCTAAACCCTAACCCTAAACGCTAACCATAACTCCTAACCCTAACCCTAACTCCTAACCCTAACCCTAACCTTAACCCCCCTTAACCTTAATCCCTAACCCTAACCCTAGACTTAACCCTTAAATCCTAACCATAACCCTAAACCTAACCCTATGCCCCTAGCCGTAACCCTAACCCTAAACACTAACCCTAAACGCTAACCATAACTCCTAACCCTAACCCTAACTCGTAACCCTAACCCTAACCCTAACCCCCTCTAAACCTAACCCCTAACCCTAACCCTAGACCTAACCCTGAAAACCTAACATAACCCTAAACCTAACCCTATGCCCCTATACCGTAACCATCACGCTAAACTCTAACCCTTAACGCTAACCATAACTCCTAACACTAACCTTAACTCCCAATCCTAACCCTAACCCTAACCCCTCCTAAACCTAACCCCTAACACTGTCACTAGACCTAACCCTGAAATCCTAACCATAACCCTAAACCTAACCCTATGCCCCTAGCCGTAACCCTAACCCTAAACCCTAACCCTAAACGCTAACCATAACTCCTAACCCTAACTCCTAAACCTAACCCTAACTTTAAGCCCCCTTAACCCTAATCCCTAACCCTAACCCTAGACCTAACCCTTAAAACCTAACCATAACCATAAAGCTAACCCTATGCCCCTAGCCGTAACCCTAACCCTAAACCCCAACCATAAACGCTAACCATAACTCCTAACCCTAACCCTAACTCGTAACCCTAACCCTAACCCCCGCTTAACCTTAATCCCTAACCCTAACCCTAGACCTAAACCTTAAAAACTAACCATAACCCTAAACCTACCCCTATGCCCCTAGCCGTAACCCTAACCATAAACACTAACCTTAAACGCTAACCATAACTCCTAACCCTAACTCTAACTCGTAACCCTAACCCTAACCCTAACGACCCCTAAACCTAACCCCTATTCCTAACCCTAGACCTAACCCTTAAAACCTAACCATAACCCTAAACCTAACCCTATGCCCCTAACCGTAACCCTAACCCTAAACCCTAACCCTGAACGCTAACCATAACTCCTAACACTAACCCTACCTCCTAATCCTAACCCTAACCCTAACCCCCTCTAAACCTAACCCCTAACCCCAACCCTAGACCTAACCCTTAAAACCTAACCATAACCCTAAACCTAACCCTATGCCCCTAGCCGTAACCCTAACCCTAAACCCTAACCCTAAACGCTAACCATAACTCCTAAACCTAACCCTAACTCCTAACCCTAACCCTAACCTTAACCCCCCTTAACCTTAATCCCTAACCCTAACCCTAGACTTAACCCTTAAATCCTAACCATAACCCTAAACCTAACCCTATGCCCCTAACCATAACACTAACCCTAAACGCTAACCCTAAACGCTAACCATAACTCCTAACCCTAACCCTAACTCGTAACCGTAACCCTAACCGTAACCCACTCTAAACCTAACCCCTAACCCTAACCCTAGACATAACCCTGAAAACCTAACATAACCCTAAACCTAACCCTATGCCCCTATACCGTAACCATCACGCTAAACTCTAACCCTTAACGCTAACCATAACTCCTAACACTAACCCTAACTCCCAATCCTAACCCTAACCCTAACCCCTCCTAAACCTAACCCCTAACACTGTCACTAGACCTAACCCTGAAAACCTAACCATAACCCTAAACCTAACCCTATGCCCCTAGCCGTAACCCTAACCCTAAACCCTAACCCTAAACGCTAACCATAACTCCTAACCCTAACTCCTAAACCTAACCCTAACTTTAACCCCCCTTAACCCTAATCCCTAACCCTAACCCTAGACCTAACCCTTAAAACCTAACCATAACCCTAAAGCTAACCCTATGCCCCTAGCCGTAACCCTAACACTAAACCCCAACCATAAACGCTAACCATAACTCCTAACCCTAACCCTATCTCGTAACCCTAACCCTAACCTTAACCCCCGCTTAACCTTAATCCCTAACCATAACCCTAGACCTAACCCTTAAAAACTAACCATAACCCTAAAACTACCCCTATGCCCCTAGCCGTAACCCTAACCATAAACACTAACCTTAAACGCTAACCATAACTCCTAACCCTAACCCTAACTCGTAACCCTAACCCTAACCCTAACGACCCCTAAACCTAACCCCTATTCCTAACCCTAGACCTAACCCTTAAAACCTAACCATAACCCTAAACCTAACCCTATGCCCCTAACCGTAACCCTAACCCTAAACCCTAACCCTGAACGCTAACCATAACTCCTAACACTAACCCTACCTCCTAATCCTAACCCTAACCCTAACCCCCACTAAACCTAACCCCTAACCCCAACCCTAGACCTAACCCTTAAAACCTAACCATAACCCTAAACCTAACCCTATGCCCCTAGCCGTAACCCTAACCCTAAACCCTAACCCTAAACGCTAACCATAACTCCTAACCCTAACCCTAACTCCTAACCTTAACCCACATTAACCTTAATCCCTAACCCTAACCCTAGACTTAACCCTTAAATCCTAACCATAACCCTAAACCTAACCCTATGGCCCTAACCATAACACTAACCCTAAACGCTAACCCTAAACGCTAACCATAACTCCTAACCCTAACTCTAACTCGTAACCCTAACCCTAACCCTAACCCCCTCTAAACCTAACCCCTAACCCTAACCCTAGACCTAACCCTGAAAACCTAACATAACCCTAAACCTAACCCTATGCCCCTATACCGTAACCATCACGCTAAACTCTAACCCTTAACGCTAACCATAACTCCTAACACTAACCCTAATTCCCACAACTAACCCTAACCCTAACTCCCCCCTAAACCTAACCCCTAACACTAGCGCTACACCTAACCCTGAAAACCTAACCTCAACCCTAAACCTAACCCTATGCCCATAGCCGTAACCCTAACCCTAAACCCTAACCCTAAACGCTAACCATAACTCCTAACCCTAACCCTAACTCCTAACCCTAACCCTAACTCGTAACCCTAACCCTAACCTTAACCCCCGCTTAACCTTAATCCCTAACCATAACCCTAGACCTAACCCTTAAAAACTAACCATAACCCTAAACTTACCCCTATGCCCCTAGCCGTAACCCTAACCATAAACACTAACCTTAAACGCTAACCATAACTCCTAACCCTAACACTAACTCAGAACCCTAACCCTAACCCTAACCCCCTCTAAACCTAACCCCTAACCCTAACCCTAGACCTAACCCTTAAAACCTAACCATAACCCTAAACCTAACCCTATGCCCCTAGCCGTAACCCTAACCCTAAACCCCAACCCTAAACGCTAACCATAACTCCTAACCATAACCCTAACTCCTAACCCTAACCCTAACCTTAACCCCCCTTAACCTTAATCCCTAACCCTAACCCTAGACTTAACCCTTAAATCCTAACCATAACCCTAAACCTAACCCTATGCCCCTAACCATAACACTAACCCTAAACGCTAACCCTAAACGCTAACCATAACTCCTAACCCTAACCCTAACTCGTAACCCTAACCCTAACCCTAACCCCCTCTAAACCTAACCCCTAACCCTAACCCTAGACCTAACCCTGAAAACCTAACATAACCCTAAACCTAACCCTATGCCCCTATACCGTAACCATCACGCTAAACTCTAACCCTTAACACTAACCATAACTCCTAACACTAACCCTAACTCCCAATCCTAACCCTAACCCTAACCCCTCCTAAACCTAACCCCTAACACTGTCACTAGACCTAACCCTGAAAACCTAACCATAACCCTAAACCTAACCCTATGCCCCTAGCCGTAACCCTAACCCTAAACCCTAACCCTAAACGCTAACCATAACTCCTAACCCTAACTCCTAAACCTAACCCTAACTTTAACCCCCCTTAACCCTAATCCCTAACCCTAACCCTAGACCTAACCCTTAAAACCTAACCATAACCCTAAAGCTAACCCTATGCCCCTAGCCGTAACCCTAACCCTAAACCCCAACCATAAACGCTAACCATAACTCCTAACCCTAACCCTATCTCGTAACCCTAACCCTAACCTTAACCCCCGCTTAACCTTAATCCCTAAACATAACCCTAGACCTAACCCTTAAAACCTAACCATAACCCTAAAGCTACCCCTATGCCCCTAGCCGTAACCCTAACCCTGAACACTAACCTTAAACGCTAACCATAACTCCTAACCCTAACCCTAACTCGTAACCCTAACCCTAACCTTAACCCCCGCTTAACCTTAATCCCTAACCATAACCCTACACCTAACCCTTAAATACTAACCATAACCCTAAAACTACCCCTATGCCCCTAGCCGTAACCCTAACCATAAACACTAACCTTAAACGCTAACCATAACTCCTAACCCTAACCCTAACTCGTAACCCTAACCCTAACCCTAACGACCCCTAAACCTAACCCCTATTCCTAACCCTAGACCTAACCCTTAAAACCTAACCATAACCCTAAACCTACCCCTATGCCCCTAACCGTAACCCTAACCCTAAACCCTAACCCTGAACGCTAACCATAACTCCTAACACTAACCCTACCTCCTAATCCTAACCCTAACCCTAACCCCCTCTAAACCTAACCCCTAACCCCAACCCTAGACCTAACCCTTAAAACCTAACCATAACCCTAAACCTAACCCTATGCCCCTAGCCGTAACCCTAACCCTAAACCCTAACCCTAAACGCTAACCATAACTCCTAACCCTAACACTAACTCCTAACCCTAACCCTAACCTTAACCCCCCTTAACCTTAATCCCTAACCCTAACCCTAGACTTAACCCTTAAATCCTAACCATAACCCTAAACCTAACCCTATGCCCCTAACCATAACACTAACCCTAAACGCTAACCCTAAACGCTAACCATAACTCCTAAACCTAACCCTAACTCGTAACCCTAACCCTAACCCTAACCCCCTCTAAACCTAACCCCTAACCCTAACCCTAGACCTAACCCTGAAAACCTAACATAACCCTAAACCTAACCCTATGCCCCTATACCGTAACCATCACGCTAAACTCTAACCCTTAACGCTAACCATAACTCCTAACACTAACCCTAATTCCCACAACTAACCCTAACCCTAACTCCCCCCTAAACCTAACCCCTATCACTAGCGCTACACCTAACCCTGAAAACCTAACCTCAACCCTAAACCTAACCCTATGCCCATAGCCGTAACCCTAACCCTAAACCCTAACCCTAAACGCTAACCATAACTCCTAACCCTAACCCTAACTCCTAACCCTAACCCTAACTCGTAACCCTAACCCTAACCTTAACCCCCGCTTAACCTTAATCCCTAACCATAACCCTAGACCTAACCCTTAAAAACTAACCATAACCCTAAACCTACCCCTATGCCCCTAGCCGTAACCCTAACCATAAACACTAACCTTAAACGCTAACCATAACTCCTAACCCTAACCCTAACTCGTAACCCTAACCCTAACCCTAACCCCCTCTAAACCTAACCCCTAACCCTAACCCTAGACCTAACCCTTAAAACCTAACCATAACCCTAAACCTAACCCTATGCCCCTAGCCGTAACCCTAACCCTAAACCCTAACCCTAAACGCTAACCATAACTCCTAACCATAACCCTAACTCCTAACCCTAACCCTAACCTTAACCCCCCTTAACCTTAATCCCTAACCCTAACCCTAGACTTAACCCTTAAATCCTAACCATAACCCTAAACCTAACCCTATGCCCCTAGCCGTAACCCTAACCCTAAACACTAACCCTAAACGCTAACCATAACTCCTAACCCTAACCCTAACTCGTAACCCTAACCCTAACCCTAACCCCCTCTAAACCTAACCCCTAACCCTAACCCTAGACCTAACCCTGAAAACCTAACATAACCCTAAACCTAACCCTATGCCCCTATACCGTAACCATCACTCTAAACTCTAACCCTTAACGCTAACCATAACTCCTAACACTAACCCTAACTCGTAACCCTAACCCTAACCTTAACCCCCCCTTAACCTTAATCCCTAACCCTAAACCTAGACCTAACCCTTAGAACCTAACCATAAACCTAAACCTAACAGTATGCCCCTAGCCGTAACCCTAACCCTAAACACTAACCTTAAACGCTAACCATAACTCCTAACCCTAACCCTAACTCGTAACCCTAACCCTAACCCTAACGACCCCTAAACCTAACCCCTATTCCTAACCCTAGACCTAACCCTTAAAACCTAACCATAACCCTAAACCTAACCCTATGCCCCTAACCGTAACCCTAACCCTAAACCCTAACCCTGAACGCTAACCATAACTCCTAACACTAACCCTACCTCCTAATCCTAACCCTAACCCTAACCCCCTCTAAACCTAACCCCTAACCCCAACCCTAGACCTAACCCTTAAAACCTAACCATAACCCTAAACCTAACCCTATGCCCCTAGCCGTAACCCTAACCCTAAACCCTAACCCTAAACGCTAACCATAACTCCTAACCCTAACCCTAACTCCTAACCCTAACCTTAACCCCCCTTAACCTTAATCCCTAACCCTAACCCTAGACTTAACCCTTAAATCCTAACCATAACCCTAAACCTAACCCTATGCCCCTAACCATAACACTAACCCTAAACGCTAACCCTAAACGCTAACCATAACTCCTAACCCTAACCCTAACTCGTAACCCTAACCCTAACCCTAACCCCCTCTAAACCTAACCCCTAACCCTAACCCTAGACCTAACCCTGAAAACCTAACATAACCCTAAACCTAACCCTATGCCCCTATACCGTAACCATCACGCTAAACTCTAACCCTTAACGCTAACCATAACTCCTAACACTAACCCTAACTCCCAATCCTAACCCTAACCCTAACCCCTCCTAAACCTAACCCCTAACACTGTCACTAGACCTAACCCTGAAAACCTAACCATAACCCTAAACCTAACCCTATGCCCCTAGCCGTAACCCTAACCCTAAACCCTAACCCTAAACGCTAACCATAACTCCTAACCCTAACTCCTAAACCTAACCCTAACTTTAACCCCCCTTAACCTTAATCCCTAACCCTAACCCTAGACCTAACCCTTAAAACCTAACCATAACCCTAAAGCTAACCCTATGCCCCTAGCCGTAACCCTAACACTAAACCCCAACCATAAACGCTAACCATAACTCCTAACCCTAACCCTATCTCGTAACCCTAACCCTAACCTTAACCCCCGCTTAACCTTAATCCCTAACCATAACCCTAGACCTAACCCTTAAAAACTAACCATAACCCTAAACCTACCCCTATGCCCCTAGCCGTAACCCTAACACTAAACCCCAACCATAAACGCTAACCATAACTCCTAACCCTAACCCTAACTCGTAACCCTAACCCTAACCCTAACGACCCCTAAACCTAACCCCTATTCCTAACCCTAGACCTAACCCTTAAAACCTAACCATAATCCTAAACCTAACCCTATGCCCCTAGCCGTAACCCTAACCCTAATCCCTAACCCTAAACGCTAACCATAACTCCTAACCCTAACCCTAACTCGTAACCCTAACCCTAACCCTAACCCCCTCTAAAACTAACCCCTAACCCTAACCCTAGACCTAACCCCGAAAACCTAACATAACCCTAAACCTAACCCTATGCCCCTATACCGTAACCATCACGCTAAACTCTAACCCTTAACGCTAACCATAACTCCTAACACTAACCCTAATTGCCACAACTAACCCTAAACCTAACTCCCCCCTAAACCTAACCCCTATCACTAGCGCTACACCTAACCCTGAAAACCTAACCTCAACCCTAAACCTAACCCTATGCCCCTAGCCGTAACCCTAACCCTAAACCCTAACCCTAAACGCTAACCATAACTCCTAACCCTAACCCTAACTCCTAACCCTAACCCTAACTCGTAACCCTAACCCTAACCTTAACCCCCGCTTAACCTTAATCCCTAACCATAACCCTAGAACTAACCCTTATAAACTAACCATAACCCTAAACCTACCCCTATGCCCCTAGCCGTAACCCTAACCATAAACACTAACCTTAAACGCTAACCATAACTCCTAACCCTAACCCTAACTCCTAACCCTAACCCTAACCCCCTCTAAACCTAACCCCTAACCCAAACCCTAGACCTAACCCTTAAAACCTAACCATAACCCTAAACCTAACCCTATGCCCCTAGCCATAACCCTAACCCTAAACCCTAACCCTAAACGCTAACCATAACTCCTAACCATAACCCTAACTCCTAACCCTAACCCTAACCTTAACCCCCCTTAACCTTAATCCCTAACCCTAACCCTAGACTTAACCCTTAAATCCTAACCATAACCCTAAACCTAACCCTATGCCCCTAGCCGTAACCCTAACCCTAAACACTAACCCTAAACGCTAACCATAACTCCTAACCCTAACCCTAACTCGTAACCCTAACCCTAACCCCCTCTAAACCTAACCCCTAACCCTAACCCTAGACCTAACCCTGAAAACCTAACATAACCCTAAACCTAACCCTATGCCCCTATACCGTAACCATCACGCTAAACTCTAACCCTTAACGCTAACCATAACTCCTAACACTAACCCTAACTCCCAATCCTAACCCTAACCCTAACCCCTCCTAAACCTAACCCCTAACACTGTCACTAGACCTAACCCTGAAAACCTAACCATAACCCTAAACCTAACCCTATGCCCCTAGCCGTAACCCTAACCCTAAACCCTAACCCTAAACGCTAACCATAACTCCTAACCCTAACTCCTAAACCTAACCCTAACTTTAACCCCCCTTAACCCTAATCCCTAACCCTAACCCTAGACCTAACCCTTAAAACCTAACCATAACCCTAAAGCTAACCCTATGCCCCTAGCCGTAACCCTAACCCTAAACCCCAACCATAAACGCTAACCATAACTCCTAACCCTAACCCTAACTCGTAACCCTAACCCTAACCTTAACCCCCCCTTAACCTTAATCCCTAACCCTAACCCTAGACCTAACCCTTAGAACCTAACCATAAACCTAAACCTAACAGTATGCCCCTAGCCGTAACCCTAACCCTAAACACTAACCTTAAACGCTAACCATAACTCCTAACCCTAACCCTAACTCGTAACCCTAACCCTAACCCTAACGACCCCTAAACCTAACCCCTATTCCTAACCCTAGACCTAACCCTTAAAACCTAACCATAACCCTAAAGCTAACCCTATGCCCCTAACCGTAACCCTAACCCTAAACCCTAACCCTGAACGCTAACCATAACTCCTAACACTAACCCTACCTCCTAATCCTAACCCTAACCCTAACCCCCTCTAAACCTAACCCCTAACCCCAACCCTAGACCTAACCCTTAAAACCTAACCATAACCCTAAACCTAACCCTATGCCCCTAGCCGTAACCCTAACCCTAAACCCTAACCCTAAACGCTAACCATAACTCCTAACCCTAACCCTAACTCCTAACCTTAACCCACATTAACCTTAATCCCTAACCCTAACCCTAGACTTAACCCTTAAATCCTAACCATAACCCTAAACCTAACCCTATGGCCCTAACCATAACACTAACCCTAAACGCTAACCCTAAACGCTAACCATAACTCCTAACCCTAACTCTAACTCGTAACCCTAACCCTAACCCTAACCCCCTCTAAACCTAACCCCTAACCCTAACCCTAGACCTAACCCTGAAAACCTAACATAACCCTAAACCTAACCCTATGCCCCTATACCGTAACCATCACGCTAAACTCTAACCCTTAACGCTAACCATAACTCCTAACACTAACCCTAATTCCCACAACTAACCCTAACCCTAACTCCCCCCTAAACCTAACCCCTAACACTAGCGCTACACCTAACCCTGAAAACCTAACCTCAACCCTAAACCTAACCCTATGCCCATAGCCGTAACCCTAACCCTAAACCCTAACCCTAAACGCTAACCATAACTCCTAACCCTAACCCTAACTCCTAACCCTAACCCTAACTCGTAACCCTAACCCTAACCTTAACCCCCGCTTAACCTTAATCCCTAACCATAACCCTAGACCTAACCCTTAAAAACTAACCATAACCCTAAACTTACCCCTATGCCCCTAGCCGTAACCCTAACCATAAACACTAACCTTAAACGCTAACCATAACTCCTAACCCTAACACTAACTCGGAACCCTAACCCTAACCCTAACCCCCTCTAAACCTAACCCCTAACCCTAACCCTAGACCTAACCCTTAAAACCTAACCATAACCCTAAACCTAACCCTATGCCCCTAGCCGTAACCCTAACCCTAAACCCCAACCCTAAACGCTAACCATAACTCCTAACCATAACCCTAACTCCTAACCCTAACCCTAACCTTAACCCCCCTTAACCTTAATCCCTAACCCTAACCCTAGACTTAACCCTTAAATCCTAACCATAACCCTAAACCTAACCCTATGCCCCTAACCATAACACTAACCCTAAACGCTAACCCTAAACGCTAACCATAACTCCTAACCCTAACCCTAACTCGTAACCCTAACCCTAACCCTAACCCCCTCTAAACCTAACCCCTAACCCTAACCCTAGACCTAACCCTGAAAACCTAACATAACCCTAAACCTAACCCTATGCCCCTATACCGTAACCATCACGCTAAACTCTAACCCTTAACGCTAACCATAACTCCTAACACTAACCCTAACTCACAATCCTAACCCTAACCCTAACCCCTCCTAAACCTAACCCCTAACACTGTCACTAGACCTAACCCTGAAAACCTAACCATAACCCTAAACCTAACCCTATGCCCCTAGCCGTAACCCTAACCCTAAACCCTAACCCTAAACGCTAACCATAACTCCTAACCCTAACTCCTAAACCTAACCCTAACTTTAACCCCCCTTAACCCTAATCCCTAACCCTAACCCTAGACCTAACCCTTAAAACCTAACCATAACCCTAAAGCTAACCCTATGCCCCTAGCCGTAACCCTAACCCTAAACCCCAACCATAAACGCTAACCATAACTCCTAACCCTAACCCTATCTCGTAACCCTAACCCTAACCTTAACCCCCGCTTAACCTTAATCCCTAACCATAACCCTAGACCTAACCCTTAAAACCTAACCATAACCCTAAAGCTACCCCTATGCCCCTAGCCGTAACCCTAACCCTGAACACTAACCTTAAACGCTAACCATAACTCCTAACCCTAACCCTAACTCGTAACCCTAACCCTAACCTTAACCCCCGCTTAACCTTAATCCCTAACCATAACCCTACACCTAACCCTTAAATACTAACCATAACCCTAAAACTACCCCTATGCCCCTAGCCGTAACCCTAACCATAAACACTAACCTTAAACGCTAACCATAACTCCTAACCCTAACCCTAACTCGTAACCCTAACCCTAACCCTAACGACCCCTAAACCTAACCCCTATTCCTAACCCTAGACCTAACCCTTAAAACCTAACCATAACCCTAAACCTAACCCTATGCCCCTAACCGTAACCCTAACCCTAAACCCTAACCCTGAACGCTAACCATAACTCCTAACACTAACCCTACCTCCTAATCCTAACCCTAACACTAACCCCCTCTAAACCTAACCCCTAACCCCAACCCTAGACCTAACCCTTAAAACCTAACCATAACCCTAAAACTAACCCTATGCCCCTAGCCGTAACCCTAACCCTAAACCCTAACCCTAAACGCTAACCATAACTCCTAACCCTAACACTAACTCCTAACCCTAACCCTAACCTTAACCCCCCTTAACCTTAATCCCTAACCCTAACCCTAGACTTAACCCTTAAATCCTAACCATAACCCTAAACCTAACCCTATGCCCCTAACCATAACACTAACCCTAAACGCTAACCCTAAACGCTAACCATAACTCCTAACCCTAACCCTAACTCGTAACCCTAACCCTAACCCTAACCCCCTCTAAACCTAACCCCTAACCCTAACCCTAGACCTAACCCTGAAAACCTAACATAACCCTAAACCTAACCCTATGCCCCTATACCGTAACCATCACGCTAAACTCTAACCCTTAACGCTAACCATAACTCCTAACACTAACCCTAATTCCCACAACTAACCCTAACCCTAACTCCCCCCTAAACCTAACCCCTATCACTAGCGCTACACCTAACCCTGAAAACCTAACCTCAACCCTAAACCTAACCCTATGCCCATAGCCGTAACCCTAACCCTAAACCCTAACCCTAAACGCTAACCATAACTCCTAACCCTAACCCTAACTCCTAACCCTAACCCTAACTCGTAACCCTAACCCTAACCTTAACCCCCGCTTAACCTTAATCCCTAACCATAACCCTAGACCTAACCCTTAAAAACTAACCATAACCCTAAACCTACCCCTATGCCCCTAGCCGTAACCCTAACCATAAACACTAACCTTAAACGCTAACCATAACTCCTAACCCTAACCCTAACTCGTAACCCTAACCCTAACCCTAACCCCCTCTAAACCTAACCCCTAACCCTAACCCTAGACCTAACACTTAAAACCTAACCATAACCCTAAACCTAACCCTATGCCCCTAGCCGTAACCCTAACCCTAAACCCTAACCCTAAACGCTAACCATAACTCCTAACCATAACCCTAACTCCTAACCCTAACCCTAACCTTAACCCCCCTTAACCTTAATCCCTAACCCTAACCCTAGACTTAACCCTTAAATCCTAACCATAACCCTAAACCTAACCCTATGCCCCTAGCCGTAACCCTAACCCTAAACACTAACCCTAAACGCTAACCATAACTCCTAACCCTAACCCTAACTCGTAACCCTAACCCTAACCCTAACCCCCTCTAAACCTAACCCCTAACCCTAACCCTAGACCTAACCCTGAAAACCTAACATAACCCTAAACCTAACCCTATGCCCCTATACCGTAACCATCACTCTAAACTCTAACCCTTAACGCTAACCATAACTCCTAACACTAACCCTAACTCCCAATCCTAACCCTAACCCTAACCCCTCCTAAACCTAACCCCTAACACTGTCACTAGACCTAACCCTGAAAACCTAACCATAACCCTAAACCTAACCCTATGCCCCTAGCCGTAACCCTAACCCTAAACCCTAACCCTAAACGCTAACCATAACTCCTAACCCTAACTCCTAAACCTAACCCTAACTTTAACTCCCCTTAACCCTAATCCCTAACCCTAACCCTAGACCTAACCCTTAAAACCTAACCATAACCCTAAAGCTAACCCTATGCCCCTAGCCGTAACCCTAACCCTAAACCCCAACCATAAACGCTAACCATAACTCCTCACCCTAACCCTAACTCGTAACCCTAACCCTAACCTTAACCCCCCCTTAACCTTAATCCCTAACCCTAAACCTAGACCTAACCCTTAGAACCTAACCATAAACCTAAACCTAACAGTATGCCCCTAGCCGTAACCCTAACCCTAAACACTAACCTTAAACGCTAACCATAACTCCTAACCCTAACCCTAACTCGTAACCCTAACCCTAACCCTAACGACCCCTAAACCTAACCCCTATTCCTAACCCTAGACCTAACCCTTAAAACCTAACCATAACCCTAAACCTAACCCTATGCCCCTAACCGTAACCCTAACCCTAAACCCTAACCCTGAACGCTAACCATAACTCCTAACACTAACCCTACCTCCTAATCCTAACCCTAACCCTAACCCCCTCTAAACCTAACCCCTAACCCCAACCCTAGACCTAACCCTTAAAACCTAACCATAACCCTAAACCTAACCCTATGCCCCTAGCCGTAACCCTAACCCTAAACCCTAACCCTAAACGCTAACCATAACTCCTAACCCTAACCCTAACTCCTAACCCTAACCCTAACTCGTAACCCTAACCCTAACCTTAACCCCCGCTTAACCTTAATCCCTAACCATAACCCTAGACCTAAGCCTTATAAACTAACCATAACCCTAAACCTACCCCTATGCCCCTAGCCGTAACCCTAACCATAAACACTAACCTTACACGCTAGCCATAACTCCTAACCCTAACCCTAACTCCTAACCCTAACCCCCTCTAAACCTAACCCCTAACCCAAACCCTAGACCTAACCCTTAAAACCTAACCATAACCCTAAACCTAACCCTATGCCCCTAGCCATAACCCTAACCCTAAACCCTAACCCTAAACGCTAACCATAACTCCTAACCATAACCCTAACTCCTAACCCTAACCCTAACCTTAACCCCCCTTAACCTTAATCCCTAACCCTAACCCTAGACTTAACCCTTAAATCCTAACCATAACCCTAAACCTAACCCTATGCCCCTAGCCGTAACCCTAACCCTAAACACTAACCCTAAACGCTAACCATAACTCCTAACCCTAACCCTAACTCGTAACCCTAACCCTAACCCCCTCTAAACCTAACCCCTAACCCTAACCCTAGACCTAACCCTGAAAACCTAACATAACCCTAAACCTAACCCTATGCCCCTATACCGTAACCATCACGCTAAACTCTAACCCTTAACGCTAACCATAACTCCTAACACTAACCCTAACTCCCAATCCTAACCCTAACCCTAACCCCTCCTAAACCTAACCCCTAACACTGTCACTAGACCGAACCCTGAAAACCTAACCATAACCCTAAACCTAACCCTATGCCCCTAGCCGTAACCCTAACCCTAAACCCTAACCATAACTCCTAACCCTAACTCCTAAACCTAACCCTAACTTTAACCCCCCTTAACCCTAATCCCTAACCCTAACCCTAGACCTAACCCTTAAAACCTAACCATAACCCTAAAGCTAACCCTATGCCCCTAGCCGTAACCCTAACCCTAAACCCCAACCATAAACGCTAACCATAACTCCTAACCCTAACCCTACCTCGTAACCCTAACCCTAACCTTAACCCCCCCTTAACCTTAATCCCTAACCCTAACCCTAGACCTAACCCTTAGAACCTAACCATAAACCTAAACCTAATAGTATGCCCCTAGCCGTAACCCTAACCCTAAACACTAACCTTAAACGCTAACCATAACTCCTAACCCTAACCCTAACTCGTAACCCTAACCCTAACCCTAACGACCCCTAAACCTAACCCCTATTCCTAACCCTAGACCTAACCCTTAAAACCTAACCATAACCCTAAACCTAACCCTATGCCCCTAACCGTAACCCTAACCCTAAACCCTAACCCTGAACGCTAACCATAACTCCTAACACTAACCCTACCTCCTAATCCTAACCCTAACCCTAACCCCCTCTAAACCTAACCCCTAACCCCAACCCTAGACCTAACCCTTAAAACCTAACCATAACCCTAACCCTAACCCTATGCCCCTAGCCGTAACCCTAACCCTAAACCCTAACCCTAAACGCTAACCATAACTCCTAACACTAACCCTAACTCCTAACCCTAACCTTAACCCCCCTTAACCTTAATCCCTAACCCTAACCCTAGACTTAACCCTTAAATCCTAACCATAACCCTAAACCTAACCCTATGCCCCTAACCATAACACTAACCCTAAACGCTAACCCTAAACGCTAACCATAACTCCTAACCCTAACCCTAACTCGTAACCGTAACCCTAACCCTAACCCCCTCTAAACCTAACCCCTAACCCTAACCCTAGACCTAACCCTGAAAACCTAACATAACCCTAAACCTAACCCTATGCCCCTATACCGTAACCATCACGCTAAACTCTAACCCTTAACGCTAACCATAACTCCTAACACTAACCCTAACTCCCAATCCTAACCCTAACCCTAACCCCTCCTAAACCTAACCCCTAACACTGTCACTAGACCTAACCCTGAAAACCTAACCATAACCCTAAACCTAACCCTATGCCCCTAGCCGTAACCCTAACCCTAAACCCTAACCCTAAACGCTAACCATAACTCCTAACCCTAACTCCTAAACCTAACCCTAACTTTAACCCCCCTTAACCCTAATCCCTAACCCTAACCCTAGACCTAACCCTTAAAACCTAACCATAACCCTAAAGCTAACCCTATGCCCCTAGCCGTAACCCTAACACTAAACCCCAACCATAAACGCTAACCATAACTCCTAACCCTAACCCTATCTCGTAACCCTAACCCTAACCTTAACCCCCGCTTAACCTTAATCCCTAAACATAACCCTAGACCTAACCCTTAAAACCTAACCATAACCCTAAAGCTACCCCTATGCCCCTAGCCGTAACCCTAACCCTGAACACTAACCTTAAACGCTAACCATAACTCCTAAACCTAACCCTAACTCGTAACCCTAACCCTAACCTTAACCCCCGCTTAACCTTAATCCCTAACCATAACCCTACACCTAACCCTTAAAAACTAACCATAACCCTAAAACTACCCCTATGCCCCTAGCCGTAACCCTAACCATAAACACTAACCTTAAACGCTAACCATAACTCCTAACCCTAACCCTAACTCGTAACCCTAACCCTAACCCTAACGACCCCTAAACCTAACCCCTATTCCTAACCCTAGACCTAACCCTTAAAACCTAACCATAACCCTAAACCTAACCCTATGCCCCTAACCGTAACCCTAACCCTAAACCCTAACCCTGAACGCTAACCATAACTCCTAACACTAACCCTACCTCCTAATCCTAACCCTAACCCTAACCCCCTCTAAACCTAACCCCTAACCCCAACCCTAGACCTAACCCTTAAAACCTAACCATAACCCTAAACCTAACCCTATGCCCCTAGCCGTAACCCTAACCCTAAACCCTAACCCTAAACGCTAACCATAACTCCTAACCCTAACCCTAACTCCTAACCCTAACCCTAACCTTAACCCCCCTTAACCTTAATCCCTAACCCTAACCCTAGACTTAACCCTTAAATCCTAACCATAACCCTAAACCTAACCCTATGCCCCTAACCATAACACTAACCCTAAACGCTAACCCTAAACGCTAACCATAACTCCTAACCCTAACCCTAACTCGTAACCCTAACCCTAACCCTAACCCCCTCTAAACCTAACCCCTAACCCTAACCCTAGACCTAACCCTGAAAACCTAACATAACCCTAAACCTAACCCTATGCCCCTATACCGTAACCATCACGCTAAACTCTAACCCTTAACGCTAACCATAACTCCTAACACTAACCCTAACTCCCAATCCTAACCCTAACCCTAACCCCTCCTAAACCTAACCCCTAACACTGTCACTAGACCTAACCCTGAAAACCTAACCATAACCCTAAACCTAACCCTATGCCCCTAGCCGTAACCCTAACCCTAAACCCTAACCCTAAACGCTAACCATAACTCCTAACCCTAACCCTAACTCCCAACCCTAACCCTAACCTTAACCCCCGCTTAACCTTAATCCCTAACCCTAACCCTAGACCTAACCCTTAAAACCTAACCATAACCCTAAACCTACCCCTATGCCCCTAGCCGTAACCCTAACCCTAAACACTAACCTTAAACGCTAACCATAACTCCTAACCCTAACCCTAACTCGTAACCCTAACCCTAACCTTAACCCCCGCTTAACCTTAATCCCTAACCATAACCCTACACCTAACCCTTAAAAACTAACCATAACCCTAAACCTACCCCTATGCCCCTAGCCGTAACCCTAACCCTAAACACTAACCTTAAACGCTAACCATAACTCCTAACCCTAACTCGTAACCCTAACCCTAACCCTAACGACCCCTAAACCTAACCCCTATTCCTAACCCTAGACCTAACCCTTAAAACCTAACCATAACCCTAAACCTAACCCTATGCCCCTAACCGTAACCCTAACCCTAAACCCTAACCCTGAACGCTAACCATAACTCCTAACACTAACCCTACCTCCTAATCCTAACCCTAACCCTAACCCCCTCTAAACCTAACCCCTAACCCCAACCCTAGACCTAACCCTTAAAACCTAACCATAACCCTAAACCTAACCCTATGCCCCTAGCCGTAACCCTAACCCTAAACCATAACCCTAAACGCTAACCATAACTCCTAACCCTAACCCTAACTCCTAACCCTAACCCTAACCTTAACCCCCCTTAACCTTAATCCCTAACCCTAACCCTAGACTTAAGCCTTAAATCCTAACCATAACCCTAAACCTAACCCTATGCCCCTAGCCGTAACCTTAACCCTAAACACTAACCCTAAACGCTAACCATAACTCCTAACCCTAACCCTAACTCGTAACCCTAACCCTAACCCCCTCTAAACCTAACCCCTAACCCTAACCCTAGACCTAACCCTGAAAACCTAACATAACCCTAAACCTAACCCTATGCCCCTATACCGTAACCATCACGCTAAACTCTAACCCTTAACGCTAACCATAACTCCTAACACTAACCCTAACTCCCAATCCTAACCCTAACCCTAACCCCTCCTAAACCTAACCCCTAACACTGTCACTAGACCTAACCCTGAAAACCTAACCATAACCCTAAACCTAACCCTATGCCCCTAGCCGTAACCCTAACCCTAAACCCTAACCCTAAACGCTAACCATAACTCCTAACCCTAACCCTAACTCCCAACCCTAACCCTAACCTTAACCCCCCCTTAACCTTAATCCCTAACCCTAACCCTAGACCTAACCCTTAAAACCTAACCATAACCCTAAACCTAACCCTATGCCCCTAAACATAACCCTAACCCTAAACACTAACCTTAAACGCTAACCATAACTTCTAACCCTAACCCTAACTCGTAACCCTAACCCTAACCTTAACCCCCGCTTAACCTTAATCCCTAACCATAACCCTACACCTAACCCTTAAAAACTAACCATAACCCTAAAGCTACCCCTATGCCCCTAGCCGTAACCCTAACCCTAAACACTAACCTTAAACGCTAACCATAACTCCTAACCCTAACCCTAACTCGTAACCCTAACCCTAACCTTAACCCCCGCTTAACCTTAATCCCTAACCATAACCCTACACCTAACCCTTAAAAACTAACCATAACCCTAAACCTACCCCTATGCCCCTAGCCGTAACCCTAACCCTAAACACTAACCTTAAACGCTAACCATAACTCCTAACCCTAACCCTAACTCGTAACCCTAACCCTAACGACCCCTAAACCTAACCCCTATTCCTAACCCTAGACCTAACCCTTAAAACCTAACCATAACCCTAAACCTAACCCTATGCCCCTAACCGTAACCCTAACCCTAAACCCTAACCCTGAACGCTAACCATAACTCCTAACACTAACCCTACCTCCTAATCCTAACCCTAACCCTAACCCCCTCTAAACCTAACCCCTAACCCCAACCCTAGACCTAACCCTTAAAACCTAACCATAACCCTAAACCTAACCCTATGCCCCTAGCCGTAACCCTAACCCTAAACGCTAACCCTAAACGCTAACCATAACTCCTAACCCTAACCCTAACTCCTAACCCTAACCCTAACCTTAACCCCCCTTAACCTTAATCCCTAACCCTAACCCTAGACTTAACCCTTAAATCCTAACCATAACCCTAAACCTAACCCTATGCCCCTAACCATAACACTAACCCTAAACGCTAACCCTAAACGCTATCCATAACTCCTAACCCTAACCCTAACTCGTAACCCTAACCCTAACCCTAACCCCCTCTAAACCTAACCCCTAACCCTAACCCTAGACCTAACCCTGAAAACCTAACATAACCCTAAACCTAACCCTATGCCCCTATACCGTAACCATCACGCTAAACTCTAACCCTTAACGCTAACCATAACTCCTAACACTAACCCTAATTCCCACAACTAACCCTAACCCTAACTCCCCCCTAAACCTAACCCCTAACACTAGCGCTACACCTAACCCTGAAAACCTAACCTGAACCCTAAACCTAACCCTATGCCCCTAGACGTAACCCTAACCCTAAACCGTAACCCTAAACGATAACCATAACTCCTAACCCTAACCCTAACTCCTAACCCTAACCCTAACTCGTAACCCTAACCCTAACCTTAACCCCCGCTTAACCTTAATCCCTAACCATAACCCTAGACCTAACCCTTAAAAACTAACCATAACCCTAAAGCTACCCCTATGCCCCTAGCCGTAACCCTAACCATAAACACTAACCTTACACGCTAGCCATAACTCCTAACCCTAACCCTAACTCCTAACCCTAACCCCCTCTAAACCTAACCCCTAACCCAAACCCTAGACCTAACCCTTAAAACCTAACCATAACCCTAAACCTAACCCTATGCCCCTAGCCATAACCCTAACCCTAAACCCTAACCCTAAACGCTAACCATAACTCCTAACCATAACCCTAACTCCTAACCCTAACCCTAACCTTAACCCCCCTTAACCTTAATCCCTAACCCTAACCCTAGACTTAACCCTTAAATCCTAACCATAACCCTAAACCTAACCCTATGCCCCTAGCCGTAACCCTAACCCTAAACACTAACCCTAAACGCTAACCATAACTCCTAACCCTAACCCTAACTCGTAACCCTAACCCTAACCCCCTCTAAACCTAACCCCTAACCCTAACCCTAGACCTAACCCTGAAAACCTAACATAACCCTAAACCTAACCCTATGCCCCTATACCGTAACCATCACGCTAAACTCTAACCCTTAACGCTAACCATAACTCCTAACACTAACCCTAACTCCCAATCCTAACCCTAACCCTAACCCCTCCTAAACCTAACCCCTAACACTGTCACTAGACCGAACCCTGAAAACCTAACCATAACCCTAAACCTAACCCTATGCCCCTAGCCGTAACCCTAACCCTAAACCCTAACCATAACTCCTAACCCTAACTCCTAAACCTAACCCTAACTTTAACCCCCCTTAACCCTAATCCCTAACCCTAACCCTAGACCTAACCCTTAAAACCTAACCATAACCCTAAAGCTAACCCTATGCCCCTAGCCGTAACCCTAACCCTAAACCCCAACCATAAACGCTAACCATAACTCCTAACCCTAACCCTACCTCGTAACCCTAACCCTAACCTTAACCCCCCCTTAACCTTAATCCCTAACCCTAACCCTAGACCTAACCCTTAGAACCTAACCATAAACCTAAACCTAATAGTATGCCCCTAGCCGTAACCCTAACCCTAAACACTAACCTTAAACGCTAACCATAACTCCTAACCCTAACCCTAACTCGTAACCCTAACCCTAACCCTAACGACCCCTAAACCTAACCCCTATTCCTAACCCTAGACCTAACCCTTAAAACCTAACCATAACCCTAAACCTAACCCTATGCCCCTAACCGTAACCCTAACCCTAAACCCTAACCCTGAACGCTAACCATAACTCCTAACACTAACCCTACCTCCTAATCCTAACCCTAACCCTAACCCCCTCTAAACCTAACCCCTAACCCCAACCCTAGACCTAACCCTTAAAACCTAACCATAACCCTAACCCTAACCCTATGCCCCTAGCCGTAACCCTAACCCTAAACCCTAACCCTAAACGCTAACCATAACTCCTAACACTAACCCTAACTCCTAACCCTAACCTTAACCCCCCTTAACCTTAATCCCTAACCCTAACCCTAGACTTAACCCTTAAATCCTAACCATAACCCTAAACCTAACCCTATGCCCCTAACCATAACACTAACCCTAAACGCTAACCCTAAACGCTAACCATAACTCCTAACCCTAACCCTAACTCGTAACCGTAACCCTAACCCTAACCCCCTCTAAACCTAACCCCTAACCCTAACCCTAGACCTAACCCTGAAAACCTAACATAACCCTAAACCTAACCCTATGCCCCTATACCGTAACCATCACGCTAAACTCTAACCCTTAACGCTAACCATAACTCCTAACACTAACCCTAACTCCCAATCCTAACCCTAACCCTAACCCCTCCTAAACCTAACCCCTAACACTGTCACTAGACCTAACCCTGAAAACCTAACCATAACCCTAAACCTAACCCTATGCCCCTAGCCGTAACCCTAACCCTAAACCCTAACCCTAAACGCTAACCATAACTCCTAACCCTAACTCCTAAACCTAACCCTAACTTTAACCCCCCTTAACCCTAATCCCTAACCCTAACCCTAGACCTAACCCTTAAAACCTAACCATAACCCTAAAGCTAACCCTATGCCCCTAGCCGTAACCCTAACACTAAACCCCAACCATAAACGCTAACCATAACTCCTAACACTAACCCTATCTCGTAACCCTAACCCTAACCTTAACCCCCGCTTAACCTTAATCCCTAAACATAACCCTAGACCTAACCCTTAAAACCTAACCATAACCCTAAAGCTACCCCTATGCCCCTAGCCGTAACCCTAACCCTGAACACTAACCTTAAACGCTAACCATAACTCCTAAACCTAACCCTAACTCGTAACCCTAACCCTAACCTTAACCCCCGCTTAACCTTAATCCCTAACCATAACCCTACACCTAACCCTTAAAAACTAACCATAACCCTAAAACTACCCCTATGCCCCTAGCCGTAACCCTAACCATAAACACTAACCTTAAACGCTAACCATAACTCCTAACCCTAACCCTAACTCGTAACCCTAACCCTAACCCTAACGACCCCTAAACCTAACCCCTATTCCTAACCCTAGACCTAACCCTTAAAACCTAACCATAACCCTAAACCTAACCCTATGCCCCTAACCGTAACCCTAACCCTAAACCCTAACCCTGAACGCTAACCATAACTCCTAACACTAACCCTACCTCCTAATCCTAACCCTAACCCTAACCCCCTCTAAACCTAACCCCTAACCCCAACCCTAGACCTAACCCTTAAAACCTAACCATAACCCTAAACCTAACCCTATGCCCCTAGCCGTAACCCTAACCCTAAACCCTAACCCTAAACGCTAACCATAACTCCTAACCCTAACCCTAACTCCTAACCCTAACCCTAACCTTAACCCCCCTTAACCTTAATCCCTAACCCTAACCCTAGACTTAACCCTTAAATCCTAACCATAACCCTAAACCTAACCCTATGCCCCTAACCATAACACTAACCCTAAACGCTAACCCTAAACGCTAACCATAACTCCTAACCCTAACCCTAACTCGTAACCCTAACCCTAACCCTAACCCCCTCTAAACCTAACCCCTAACCCTAACCCTAGACCTAACCCTGAAAACCTAACATAACCCTAAACCTAACCCTATGCCCCTATACCGTAACCATCACGCTAAACTCTAACCCTTAACGCTAACCATAACTCCTAACACTAACCCTAACTCCCAATCCTAACCCTAACCCTAACCCCTCCTAAACCTAACCCCTAACACTGTCACTAGACCTAACCCTGAAAACCTAACCATAACCCTAAACCTAACCCTATGCCCCTAGCCGTAACCCTAACCCTAAACCCTAACCCTAAACGCTAACCATAACTCCTAACCCTAACCCTAACTCCCAACCCTAACCCTAACCTTAACCCCCGCTTAACCTTAATCCCTAACCATAACCCTACACCTAACCCTTAAAAACTAACCATAACCCTAAACCTACCCCTATGCCCCTAGCCGTAACCCTAACCCTAAACACTAACCTTAAACGCTAACCATAACTCCTAACCCTAACCCTAACTCGTAACCCTAACCCTAACCTTAACCCCCGCTTAACCTTAATCCCTAACCATAACCCTACACCTAACCCTTAAAAACTAACCATAACCCTAAACCTACCCCTATGCCCCTAGCCGTAACCCTAACCCTAAACACTAACCTTAAACGCTAACCATAACTCCTAACCCTAACCCTAACTCGTAACCCTAACCCTAACCCTAACGACCCCTAAACCTAACCCCTATTCCTAACCCTAGACCTAACCCTTAAAACCTAACCATAACCCTAAACCTAACCCTATGCCCCTAACCGTAACCCTAACCCTAAACCCTAACCCTGAACGCTAACCATAACTCCTAACACTAACCCTACCTCCTAATCCTAACCCTAACCCTAACCCCCTCTAAACCTAACCCCTAACCCCAACCCTAGACCTAACCCTTAAAACCTAACCATAACCCTAAACCTAACCCTATGCCCCTAGCCGTAACCCTAACCCTAAACCATAACCCTAAACGCTAACCATAACTCCTAACCCTAACCCTAACTCCTAACCCTAACCCTAACCTTAACCCCCCTTAACCTTAATCCCTAACCCTAACCCTAGACTTAAGCCTTAAATCCTAACCATAACCCTAAACCTAACCCTATGCCCCTAGCCGTAACCTTAACCCTAAACACTAACCCTAAACGCTAACCATAACTCCTAACCCTAACCCTAACTCGTAACCCTAACCCTAACCCCCTCTAAACCTAACCCCTAACCCTAACCCTAGACCTAACCCTGAAAACCTAACATAACCCTAAACCTAACCCTATGCCCCTATACCGTAACCATCACGCTAAACTCTAACCCTTAACGCTAACCATAACTCCTAACACTAACCCTAACTCCCAATCCTAACCCTAACCCTAACCCCTCCTAAACCTAACCCCTAACACTGTCACTAGACCTAACCCTGAAAACCTAACCATAACCCTAAACCTAACCCTATGCCCCTAGCCGTAACCCTAACCCTAAACCCTAACCCTAAACGCTAACCATAACTCCTAACCCTAACCCTAACTCCCAACCCTAACCCTAACCTTAACCCCCCCTTAACCTTAATCCCTAACCCTAACCCTAGACCTAACCCTTAAAACCTAACCATAACCCTAAACCTAACCCTATGCCCCTAAACATAACCCTAACCCTAAACACTAACCTTAAACGCTAACCATAACTTCTAACCCTAACCCTAACTCGTAACCCTAACCCTAACCTTAACCCCCGCTTAACCTTAATCCCTAACCATAAACCTACACCTAACCCTTAAAAACTAACCATAACCCTAAAGCTACCCCTATGCCCCTAGCCGTAACCCTAACCCTAAACACTAACCTTAAACGCTAACCATAACTCCTAACCCTAACCCTAACTCGTAACCCTAACCCTAACCTTAACCCCCGCTTAACCTTAATCCCTAACCATAACCCTACACCTAACCCTTAAAAACTAACCATAACCCTAAACCTACCCCTATGCCCCTAGCCGTAACCCTAACCCTAAACACTAACCTTAAACGCTAACCATAACTCCTAACCCTAACCCTAACTCGTAACCCTAACCCTAACGACCCCTAAACCTAACCCCTATTCCTAACCCTAGACCTAACCCTTAAAACCTAACCATAACCCTAAACCTAACCCTATGCCCCTAACCGTAACCCTAACCCTAAACCCTAACCCTGAACGCTAACCATAACTCCTAACACTAACCCTACCTCCTAATCCTAACCCTAACCCTAACCCCCTCTAAACCTAACCCCTAACCCCAACCCTAGACCTAACCCTTAAAACCTAACCATAACCCTAAACCTAACCCTATGCCCCTAGCCGTAACCCTAACCCTAAACGCTAACCCTAAACGCTAACCATAACTCCTAACCCTAACCCTAACTCCTAACCCTAACCCTAACCTTAACCCCCCTTAACCTTAATCCCTAACCCTAACCCTAGACTTAACCCTTAAATCCTAACCATAACCCTAAACCTAACCCTATGCCCCTAACCATAACACTAACCCTAAACGCTAACCCTAAACGCTATCCATAACTCCTAACCCTAACCCTAACTCGTAACCCTAACCCTAACCTTAACCCCCGCTTAACCTTAATCCCTAACCCTAACCCTAGACCTAACCCTTAAAACCTAACCATAACCCTAAAGCTACCCCTATGCCCCTAGCCGTAACCCTAACCCTAAACACTAACCTTAAACGCTAACCATAACTCCTAACCCTAACCCTAACTCGTAACCCTAACCCTAACCTTAACCCCCGCTTAACCTTAATCCCTAACCATAACCCTACACCTAACCCTTAAAAACTAACCATAACCCTAAAGCTACCCCTATGCCCCTAGCCGTAACCCTAACCCTAAACACTAACCTTAAACGCTAACCATAACTCCTAACCCTAACCCTAACTCGTAACCCTAACCCTAACGACCCCTAAACCTAACCCCTATTCCTAACCCTAGACCTAACCCTTAAAACCTAACCATAACCCTAAACCTAACCCTATGCCCCTAACCGTAACCCTAACCCTAAACCCTAACCCTGAACGCTAACCATAACTCCTAACACTAACCCTACCTCCTAATCCTAACCCTAACCCTAACCCCCTCTAAACCTAACCCCTAACCCCAACCCTAGACCTAACCCTTAAAACCTAACCATAACTCTAAACCTAACCCTATGCCCCTAGCCGTAACCCTAACCCTAAACGCTAACCCTAAACGCTAACCATAACTCCTAACCCTAACCCTAACTCCTAACCCTAACCCTAACCTTAACCCCCCTTAACCTTAATCCCTAACCCTAACCCTAGACTTAACCCTTAAATCCTAACCATAACCCTAAACCTAACCCTATGCCCCTAACCATAACACTAACCCTAAACGCTAACCCTAAACGCTATCCATAACTCCTAACCCTAACCCTAACTCGTAACCCTAACCCTAACCTTAACCCCCGCTTAACCTTAATCCCTAACCCTAACCCTAGACCTAACCCTTAAAACCTAACCATAACCCTAAAGCTACCCCTATGCCCCTAGCCGTAACCCTAACCCTAAACACTAACCTTAAACGCTAACCATAACTCCTAACCCTAACCCTAACTCGTAACCCTAACCCTAACCTTAACCCCCGCTTAACCTTAATCCCTAACCATAACCCTACACCTAACCCTTAAAAACTAACCATAACCCTAAAGCTACCCCTATGCCCCTAGCCGTAACCCTAACCCTAAACACTAACCTTAAACGCTAACCATAACTCCTAACCCTAACCCTAACTCGTAACCCTAACCCTAACGACCCCTAAACCTAACCCCTATTCCTAACCCTAGACCTAACCCTTAAAACCTAACCATAACCCTAAACCTAACCCTATGCCCCTAACCGTAACCCTAACCCTAAACCCTAACCCTGAACGCTAACCATAACTCCTAACACTAACCCTACCTCCTAATCCTAACCCTAACCCTAACCCCCTCTAAACCTAACCCCTAACCCCAACCCTAGACCTAACCCTTAAAACCTAACCATAACTCTAAACCTAACCCTATGCCCCTAGCCGTAACCCTAACCCTAAACGCTAACCCTAAACGCTAACCATAACTCCTAACCCTAACCCTAACTCCTAACCCTAACCCTAACCTTAACCCCCCTTAACCTTAATCCCTAACCCTAACCCTAGACTTAACCCTTAAATCCTAACCATAACCCTAAACCTAACCCTATGCCCCTAACCATAACACTAACCCTAAACGCTAACCCTAAACGCTATCCATAACTCCTAAACCTAACCCTAACTCGTAACCCTAACCCTAACCCTAACCCCCTCTAAACCTAACCCCTAACCCTAACCCTAGACCTAACCCTGAAAACCTAACATAACCCTAAACCTAACCCTATGCCCCTATACCGTAACCATCACGCTAAACTCTAACCCTTAACGCTAACCATAACTCCTAACACTAACCCTAATTCCCAGAACTAACCCTAACCCTAACTCCCCCCTAAACCTAACCCCTAACACTAGCGCTACACCTAACCCTGAAAACCTAACCTGAACCCTAAACCTAACCCTATGCCCCTAGACGTAACCCTAACCCTAAACCGTAACCCTAAACGATAACCATAACTCCTAACCCTAACCCTAACTCCTAACCCTAACCCTAACTCGTAACCCTAACCCTAACCTTAACCCCCGCTTAACCTTAATCCCTAACCATAACCCTAGACCTAACCCTTAAAAACTAACCATAACCCTAAACGTACCCCTATGCCCCTAGCCGTAACCCTAACCATAAACACTAACCTTAAACGCTAACCATAACTTCTAACCCTAACCCTAACTCGTAACCCTAACCCTAACCCTAACCCCCTCTAAACCTAACCCCTATTCCTAACCCTAGACCTAACCCTTAAAACCTAACCATAACCCTAAACCTAACCCTATGCCCCTAGCCGTAACCCTAACCCTAAACCCTAACCCTAAACGCTAACCATAACTCCTAACCCTAACCCTAACTCCTAACCCTAACCTTAACCCCCCTTAACCTTAATCCCTAACCCTAACCCTAGACTTAACACTTAAATCCTAACCATAACCCTAAACCTAACCCTATGCCCCTAGCCGTAACCCTAACCCTAAACACTAACCCTAAACGCTAACCATAACTCCTAACCCTAACCCTAACTCGGAACCCTAACCCTAACCCTAACCCCCTCTAAACCTAACCCCTAACCCCAACCCTAGACCTAACCCTTAAAACCTAACCATAACCCTAAACCTAACCCTATGCCCCTAGCCGTAACCCTAACCCTAAACCCTAACCCTAAACGCTAACCATAACTCCTAACCCTAACACTAACTCCTAACCCTAACCCTAACCTTAACCCCCCTTAACCTTAATCCCTAACCCTAACCCTAGACTTAACCCTTAAATCCTAACCATAACCCTAAACCTAACCCTATGCCCCTAACCATAACACTAACCCTAAACGCTAACCCTAAACGCTAACCATAACTCCTAACCCTAACCCTAACTCGTAACCCTAACCCTAACCCTAACCCCCTCTAAACCTAACCCCTAACCCTAACCCTAGACCTAACCCTGAAAACCTAACATAACCCTAAACCTAACCCTATGCCCCTATACCGTAACCATCACGCTAAACTCTAACCCTTAACGCTAACCATAACTCCTAACACTAACCCTAACTCCCAATCCTAACCCTAACCCTAACCCCTCCTAAACCTAACCCCTAACACTGTCACTAGACCTAACCCTGAAAACCTAACCATAACCCTAAAACTAACCCTATGCCCCTAGCCGTAACCCTAACCCTAAACCCTAACCCTAAACGCTAACCATAACTCCTAACCCTAACTACTAAACCTAACCCTAACTTTAACCCCCTTTAACCCTAATCCCTAACCCTAACCCTAGACCTAACCCTTAAAACCTAACCATAACCCTAAAGCTAACCCTATGCCCCTAGCCGTAACCATAACACTAAACCCCAACCATAAACGCTAACCATAACTCCTAACCCTAACCCTATCTCGTAACCCTAACCCTAACCTTAACCCCCGCTTAACCTTAATCCCTAACCATAACCCTAGACCTAACCCTTAAAACCTAACCATAACCCTAAACCTACCCCTATGCCCCTAGCCGTAACCCTAACCCTAAACACTAACCTTAAACGCTAACCATAACTCCTAACCCTAACCCTAACTCGTAACCCTAACCCTAACCCTAACGACCCCTAAACCTAACCCCTATTCCTAACCCTAGACCTAACCCTTAAAACCTAACCATAACCCTAAACCTAACCCTATGCCCCTAGCCGTAACCCTAACCCTAAACCCTAACCCTGAACGCTAACCATAACTCCTAACACTAACCCTACCTCCTAATCCTAACCCTAACCCTAACCCCCTCTAAACCTAACCCCTAACCCCAACCCTAGACCTAACCCTTAAAACCTAACCATAACCCTAAACCTAACCCTATGCCCCTAGCCGTAACTCTAACCCTAAACCCTAACCCTGAACGCTAACCATAACTCCTAACCCTAACCCTAACTCCTAACCCTAACCCTAACCTTAACCCCCCTTAACCTTAATCCCTAACCCTAACCCTAGACTTAACCCTTAAATCCTAACCATAACCCTAAACCTAACCCTATGCCCCTAACCATAACACTAACCCTAAACGCTAACCCTAAACGCTAACCATAACTCCTAACCCTAACCCTAACTCGTAACCCTAACCCTAACCCTAACCCCCTCTAAACCTAACCCCTAACCCTAACCCTAGACCTAACCCTGAAAACCTAACATAACCCTAAACCTAACCCTATGCCCCTATACCGTAACCATCACGCTAAACTCTAACCCTTAACGCTAACCATAACTCCTAACACTAACCCTAGCTCCCAATCCTAACCCTAACCCCTCCTAAACCTAACCCCTAACACTGTCACTAGACCTAACCCTGAAAACCTAACCATAACCCTAAACCTAACCCTATGCCCCTAGTCGTAACCCTAACCCTAAACCCTAACCCTAAACGCTAACCCTAACTCCTAACCCTAACCCTAACTCCCAACCCTAACCCTAACCTTAACCCCCCCTTAACCTTAATCCCTAACCCTAACCCTAGACCTAACCCTTAAAACCTAACCATAACACTAAAGCTACCCCTATGCCCCTAGCCGTAACCCTAACCCTAAACACTAACCTTAAACGCTAACCATAACTCCTAACCCTAACCCTAACTCGTAACCCTAACCCTAACCTTAACCCCCGCTTAACCTTAATCCCTAACCATAACCCTACACCTAACCCTTAAAAACTAACCATAACCCTAAAGCTACCCCTATGCCCCTAGCCGTAACCCTAACCATAAACACTAACCTTAAACGCTAACCATAACTCCTAACCCTAACCCTAACTCGTAACCCTAACCCTAACCCTAACGACCCCTAAACCTAACCCCTATTCCTAACCCTAGACCTAACCCTTAAAACCTAACCATAACTCTAAACCTAACCCTATGCCCCTAACCGTAACCCTAACCCTAAACCCTAACCCTGAACGCTAACCATAACTCCTAACACTAACCCTACCTCCTAATCCTAACCCTAACCCTAACCCCCTCTAAACCTAACCCCTAACCCCAACCCTAGACCTAACCCTTAAAACCTAACCATAACCCTAAACCTAACCCTATGCCCCTAGCCGTAACCCTAACCCTAAACCCTAACCCTAAACGCTAACCATAACTCCTAACCCTAACCCTAACTCCTAACCCTAACCCTAACCTTAACCCCCCTTAACCTTAATCCCTAACCCTAACCCTAGACTTAACCCTTAAATCCTAACCATAACCCTAAACCTAACCCTATGCCCCTAACCATAACACTAACCCTAAACGCTAACCCTAAACGCTAACCATAACTCCTAACCCTAACCCTAACTCGTAACCCTAACCCTAACCCTAACCCCCTCTAAACCTAACCCCTAACCCTAACCCTAGACCTAACCCTGAAAACCTAACATAACCCTAAACCTAACCCTATGCCCCTATACCGTAACCATCACGCTAAACTCTAACCCTTAACGCTAACCATAACTCCTAACACTAACCCTAACTCCCAATCCTAACCCTAACCCTAACCCCTCCTAAACCTAACCCCTAACACTGTCACTAGACCTAACCCTGAAAACCTAACCATAACCCTAAACCTAACCCTATGCCCCTAGCCGTAACCCTAACCCTAAACCCTAACCCTAAACGCTAACCATAACTCCTAACCCTAACCCTAACTCCCAACCCTAACCCTAACCTTAACCCCCGCTTAACCTTAATCCCTAACCATAACCCTACACCTAACCCTTAAAAACTAACCATAACCCTAAACCTACCCCTATGCCCCTAGCCGTAACCCTAACCCTAAACACTAACCTTAAACGCTAACCATAACTCCTAACCCTAACCCTAACTCGTAACCCTAACCCTAACCTTAACCCCCGCTTAACCTTAATCCCTAACCATAACCCTACACCTAACCCTTAAAAACTAACCATAACCCTAAACCTACCCCTATGCCCCTAGCCGTAACCCTAACCCTAAACACTAACCTTAAACGCTAACCATAACTCCTAACCCTAACCCTAACTCGTAACCCTAACCCTAACCCTAACGACCCCTAAACCTAACCCCTATTCCTAACCCTAGACCTAACCCTTAAAACCTAACCATAACCCTAAACCTAACCCTATGCCCCTAACCGTAACCCTAACCCTAAACCCTAACCCTGAACGCTAACCATAACTCCTAACACTAACCCTACCTCCTAATCCTAACCCTAACCCTAACCCCCTCTAAACCTAACCCCTAACCCCAACCCTAGACCTAACCCTTAAAACCTAACCATAACTCTAAACCTAACCCTATGCCCCTAGCCGTAACCCTAACCCTAAACGCTAACCCTAAACGCTAACCATAACTCCTAACCCTAACCCTAACTCCTAACCCTAACCCTAACCTTAACCCCCCTTAACCTTAATCCCTAACCCTAACCCTAGACTTAACCCTTAAATCCTAACCATAACCCTAAACCTAACCCTATGCCCCTAACCATAACACTAACCCTAAACGCTAACCCTAAACGCTATCCATAACTCCTAAACCTAACCCTAACTCGTAACCCTAACCCTAACCCTAACCCCCTCTAAACCTAACCCCTAACCCTAACCCTAGACCTAACCCTGAAAACCTAACATAACCCTAAACCTAACCCTATGCCCCTATACCGTAACCATCACGCTAAACTCTAACCCTTAACGCTAACCATAACTCATAACACTAACCCTAATTCCCACAACTAACCCTAACCCTAACTCCCCCCTAAACCTAACCCCTAACACTAGCGCTACACCTAACCCTGAAAACCTAACCTCAACCCTAAACCTAACCCTATGCCCCTAGACGTAACCCTAACCCTAAACCGTAACCCTAAACGATAACCATAACTCCTAACCCTAACCCTAACTCCTAACCCTAACCCTAACTCGTAACCCTAACCCTAACCTTAACCCCCGCTTAACCTTAATCCCTAACCATAACCCTAGACCTAACCCTTAAAAACTAACCATAACCCTAAACGTACCCCTATGCCCCTAGCCGTAACCCTAACCATAAACACTAACCTTAAACGCTAACCATAACTTCTAACCCTAACCCTAACTCGTAACCCTAACCCTAACCCTAACCCCCTCTAAACCTAACCCCTATTCCTAACCCTAGACCTAACCCTTAAAACCTAACCATAACCCTAAACCTAACCCTATGCCCCTAGCCGTAACCCTAACCCTAAACCCTAACCCTAAACGCTAACCATAACTCCTAACCCTAACCCTAACTCCTAACCCTAACCTTAACCCCCCTTAACCTTAATCCCTAACCCTAACCCTAGACTTAACACTTAAATCCTAACCATAACCCTAAACCTAACCCTATGCCCCTAGCCGTAACCCTAACCCTAAACACTAACCCTAAACGCTAACCATAACTCCTAACCCTAACCCTAACTCGGAACCCTAACCCTAACCCTAACCCCCTCTAAACCTAACCCCTAACCCCAACCCTAGACCTAACCCTTAAAACCTAACCATAACCCTAAACCTAACCCTATGCCCCTAGCCGTAACCCTAACCCTAAACCCTAACCCTAAACGCTAACCATAACTCCTAACCCTAACACTAACTCCTAACCCTAACCCTAACCTTAACCCCCCTTAACCTTAATCCCTAACCCTAACCCTAGACTTAACCCTTAAATCCTAACCATAACCCTAAACCTAACCCTATGCCCCTAACCATAACACTAACCCTAAACGCTAACCCTAAACGCTAACCATAACTCCTAACCCTAACCCTAACTCGTAACCCTAACCCTAACCCTAACCCCCTCTAAACCTAACCCCTAACCCTAACCCTAGACCTAACCCTGAAAACCTAACATAACCCTAAACCTAACCCTATGCCCCTATACCGTAACCATCACGCTAAACTCTAACCCTTAACGCTAACCATAACTCCTAACACTAACCCTAACTCCCAATCCTAACCCTAACCCTAACCCCTCCTAAACCTAACCCCTAACACTGTCACTAGACCTAACCCTGAAAACCTAACCATAACCCTAAAACTAACCCTATGCCCCTAGCCGTAACCCTAACCCTAAACCCTAACCCTAAACGCTAACCATAACTCCTAACCCTAACTACTAAACCTAACCCTAACTTTAACCCCCTTTAACCCTAATCCCTAACCCTAACCCTAGACCTAACCCTTAAAACCTAACCATAACCCTAAAGCTAACCCTATGCCCCTAGCCGTAACCATAACACTAAACCCCAACCATAAACGCTAACCATAACTCCTAACCCTAACCCTATCTCGTAACCCTAACCCTAACCTTAACCCCCGCTTAACCTTAATCCCTAACCATAACCCTAGACCTAACCCTTAAAACCTAACCATAACCCTAAACCTACCCCTATGCCCCTAGCCGTAACCCTAACCCTAAACACTAACCTTAAACGCTAACCATAACTCCTAACCCTAACCCTAACTCGTAACCCTAACCCTAACCCTAACGACCCCTAAACCTAACCCCTATTCCTAACCCTAGACCTAACCCTTAAAACCTAACCATAACCCTAAACCTAACCCTATGCCCCTAGCCGTAACCCTAACCCTAAACCCTAACCCTGAACGCTAACCATAACTCCTAACACTAACCCTACCTCCTAATCCTAACCCTAACCCTAACCCCCTCTAAACCTAACCCCTAACCCCAACCCTAGACCTAACCCTTAAAACCTAACCATAACCCTAAACCTAACCCTATGCCCCTAGCCGTAACTCTAACCCTAAACCCTAACCCTGAACGCTAACCATAACTCCTAACCCTAACCCTAACTCCTAACCCTAACCCTAACCTTAACCCCCCTTAACCTTAATCCCTAACCCTAACCCTAGACTTAACCCTTAAATCCTAACCATAACCCTAAACCTAACCCTATGCCCCTAACCATAACACTAACCCTAAACGCTAACCCTAAACGCTAACCATAACTCCTAACCCTAACCCTAACTCGTAACCCTAACCCTAACCCTAACCCCCTCTAAACCTAACCCCTAACCCTAACCCTAGACCTAACCCTGAAAACCTAACATAACCCTAAACCTAACCCTATGCCCCTATACCGTAACCATCACGCTAAACTCTAACCCTTAACGCTAACCATAACTCCTAACACTAACCCTAGCTCCCAATCCTAACCCTAACCCCTCCTAAACCTAACCCCTAACACTGTCACTAGACCTAACCCTGAAAACCTAACCATAACCCTAAACCTAACCCTATGCCCCTAGTCGTAACCCTAACCCTAAACCCTAACCCTAAACGCTAACCCTAACTCCTAACCCTAACCCTAACTCCCAACCCTAACCCTAACCTTAACCCCCCCTTAACCTTAATCCCTAACCCTAACCCTAGACCTAACCCTTAAAACCTAACCATAACACTAAAGCTACCCCTATGCCCCTAGCCGTAACCCTAACCCTAAACACTAACCTTAAACGCTAACCATAACTCCTAACCCTAACCCTAACTCGTAACCCTAACCCTAACCTTAACCCCCGCTTAACCTTAATCCCTAACCATAACCCTACACCTAACCCTTAAAAACTAACCATAACCCTAAAGCTACCCCTATGCCCCTAGCCGTAACCCTAACCCTAAACACTAACCTTAAACGCTAACCATAACTCCTAACCCTAACCCTAACTCGTAACCCTAACCCTAACCCTAACGACCCCTAAACCTAACCCCTATTCCTAACCCTAGACCTAACCCTTAAAACCTAACCATAACTCTAAACCTAACCCTATGCCCCTAACCGTAACCCTAACCCTAAACCCTAACCCTGAACGCTAACCATAACTCCTAACACTAACCCTACCTCCTAATCCTAACCCTAACCCTAACCCCCTCTAAACCTAACCCCTAACCCCAACCCTAGACCTAACCCTTAAAACCTAACCATAACCCTAAACCTAACCCTATGCCCCTAGCCGTAACCCTAACCCTAAACCCTAACCCTAAACGCTAACCATAACTCCTAACCCTAACCCTAACTCCTAACCCTAACCCTAACCTTAACCCCCCTTAACCTTAATCCCTAACCCTAACCCTAGACTTAAGCCTTAAATCCTAACCATAACCCTAAACCTAACCCTATGCCCCTAGCCGTAACCTTAACCCTAAACACTAACCCTAAACGCTAACCATAACTCCTAACCCTAACCCCCTCTAAACCTAACCCCTAACCCTAACCCTAGACCTAACCCTGAAAACCTAACATAACCCTAAACCTAACCCTATGCCCCTATACCGTAACCATCACGCTAAACTCTAACCCTTAACGCTAACCATAACTCCTAACACTAACCCTAACTCCCAATCCTAACCCTAACCCTAACCCCTCCTAAACCTAACCCCTAACACTGTCACTAGACCTAACCCTGAAAACCTAACCATAACCCTAAACCTAACCCTATGCCCCTAGCCGTAACCCTAACCCTAAACCCTAACCCTAAACGCTAACCATAACTCCTAACCCTAACCCTAACTCCCAACCCTAACCCTAACCTTAACCCCCCCTTAACCTTAATCCCTAACCCTAACCCTAGACCTAACCCTTAAAACCTAACCATAACCCTAAACCTAACCCTATGCCCCTAAACATAACCCTAACCCTAAACACTAACCTTAAACGCTAACCATAACTTCTAACCCTAACCCTAACTCGTAACCCTAACCCTAACCTTAACCCCCGCTTAACCTTAATCCCTAACCATAACCCTACACCTAACCCTTAAAAACTAACCATAACCCTAAAGCTACCCCTATGCCCCTAGCCGTAACCCTAACCCTAAACACTAACCTTAAACGCTAACCATAACTCCTAACCCTAACCCTAACTCGTAACCCTAACCCTAACCTTAACCCCCGCTTAACCTTAATCCCTAACCATAACCCTACACCTAACCCTTAAAAACTAACCATAACCCTAAACCTACCCCTATGCCCCTAGCCGTAACCCTAACCCTAAACACTAACCTTAAACGCTAACCATAACTCCTAACCCTAACCCTGACTCGTAACCCTAACCCTAACCCTAACGACCCCTAAACCTAACCCCTATTCCTAACCCTAGACCTAACCCTTAAAACCTAACCATAACCCTAAACCTAACCCTATGCCCCTAACCGTAACCCTAACCCTAAACCCTAACCCTGAACGCTAACCATAACTCCTAACACTAACCCTACCTCCTAATCCTAACCCTAACCCTAACCCCCTCTAAACCTAACCCCTAACCCCAACCCTAGACCTAACCCTTAAAACCTAACCATAACCCTAAACCTAACCCTATGCCCCTAGCCGTAACCCTATCCCTAAACGCTAACCCTAAACGCTAACCATAACTCCTAACCCTAACCCTAACTCCTAACCCTAACCCTAACCTTAACCCCCCTTAACCTTAATCCCTAACCCTAACCCTAGACTTAACCCTTAAATCCTAACCATAACCCTAAACCTAACCCTATGCCCCTAACCATAACACTAACCCTAAACGCTAACCCTAAACGCTATCCATAACTCCTAACCCTAACCCTAACTCGTAACCCTAACCCTAACCCTAACCCCCTCTAAACCTAACCCCTAACCCTAACCCTAGACCTAACCCTGAAAACCTAACATAACCCTAAACCTAACCCTATGCCCCTATACCGTAACCATCACGCTAAACTCTAACCCTTAACGCTAACCATAACTCCTAACACTAACCCTAATTCCCACAACTAACCCTAACCCTAACTCCCCCCTAAACCTAACCCCTAACACTAGCGCTACACCTAACCCTGAAAACCTAACCTGAACCCTAAACCTAACCCTATGCCCCTAGACGTAACCCTAACCCTAAACCGTAACCCTAAACGATAACCATAACTCCAAACCCTAACCCTAACTCCTAACCCTAACCCTAACTCGTAACCCTAACCCTAACCTTAACCCCCGCTTAACCTTAATCCCTAACCATAACCCTAGACCTAACCCTTAAAAACTAACCATAACCCTAAACGTACCCCTATGCCCCTAGCCGTAACCCTAACCATAAACACTAACCTTAAACGCTAACCATAACTTCTAACCCTAACCCTAACTCGTAACCCTAACCCTAACCCTAACCCCCTCTAAACCTAACCCCTATTCCTAACCCTAGACCTAACCCTTAAAACCTAACCATAACCCTAAACCTAACCCTATGCCCCTAGCCGTAACCCTAACCCTAAACCCTAACCCTAAACGCTAACCATAACTCCTAACCCTAACCCTAACTCCTAACCCTAACCTTAACCCCCCTTAACCTTAATCCCTAACCCTAACCCTAGACTTAACACTTAAATCCTAACCATAACCCTAAACCTAACCCTATGCCCCTAGCCGTAACCCTAACCCTAAACACTAACCCTAAACGCTAACCATAACTCCTAACCCTAACCCTAACTCGGAACCCTAACCCTAACCCTAACCCCCTCTAAACCTAACCCCTAACCCCAACCCTAGACCTAACCCTTAAAACCTAACCATAACCCTAAACCTAACCCTATGCCCCTAGCCGTAACCCTAACCCTAAACCCTAACCCTAAACGCTAACCATAACTCCTAACCCTAACACTAACTCCTAACCCTAACCCTAACCTTAACCCCCCTTAACCTTAATCCCTAACCCTAACCCTAGACTTAACCCTTAAATCCTAACCATAACCCTAAACCTAACCCTATGCCCCTAACCATAACACTAACCCTAAACGCTAACCCTAAACGCTAACCATAACTCCTAACCCTAACCCTAACTCGTAACCCTAACCCTAACCCTAACCCCCTCTAAACCTAACCCCTAAACCTAACCCTAGACCTAACCCTGAAAACCTAACATAACCCTAAACCTAACCCTATGCCCCTATACCGTAACCATCACGCTAAACTCTAACCCTTAACGCTAACCATAACTCCTAACACTAACCCTAACTCCCAATCCTAACCCTAACCCTAACCCCTCCTAAACCTAACCCCTAACACTGTCACTAGACCTAACCCTGAAAACCTAACCATAACCCTAAACCTAACCCTATGCCCCTAGCCGTAACCCTAACCCTAAACCCTAACCCTAAACGCTAACCATAACTCCTAACCCTAACCCTAACTCCCAACCCTAACCCTAACCTTAACCCCCCCTTAACCTTAATCCCTAACCCTAACCCTAGACCTAACCCTTAAAACCTAACCATAACCCTAAAGCTACCCCTATGCCCCTAGCCGTAACCCTAACCCTAAACCCCAACCATAAACACTAACCATAACTCCTAACCCTAACCCTAACTCCTAACCCTAACCCTAACCTTAACCCCCGCTTAACCTTAATCCCTAACCATAACCCTACACCTAACCCTTAAAAACTAACCATAACCCTAAACCTACCCCTATGCCCCTAGCCGTAACCCTAACCCTAAACACTAACCTTAAACGCTAACCATAACTCCTAACCCTAACCCTAACTCGTAACCCTAACCCTAACCCTAACGACCCCTAAACCTAACCCCTATTCCTAACCCTAGACCTAACCCTTAAAACCTAACCATAACCCTAAACCTAACCCTATGCCCCTAGCCGTAACCCTAACCCTAAACCCTAACCCTAAACGCTAACCATAACTCCTAACCCTAACCCTAACTCCTAACCCTAACCCTAACCTTAACCCCCCTTAACCTTAATCCCTAACCCTAACCCTAGACTTAACCCTTAAATCCTAACCATAACCCTAAACCTAACCCTATGCCCCTAACCATAACACTAACCCTAAACGCTAACCCTAAACGCTAACCATAACTCCTAACCCTAACCCTAACTCGTAACCCTAACCCTAACCCTAACGACCCCTAAACCTAACCCCTATTCCTAACCCTAGACCTAACCCTTAAAACCTAACCATAACCCTAAACCTAACCCTATGCCCCTAACCGTAACCCTAACCCTAAACCCTAACCCTGAACGCTAACCATAACTCCTAACACTAACCCTACCTCCTAATCCTAACCCTAACCCTAACCCCCTCTAAACCTAACCCCTAACCCCAACCCTAGACCTAACCCTTAAAACCTAACCATAACCCTAAACCTAACCCTATGCCCCTAGCAGTAACCCTAACCCTAAACCCTAACCCTAAACGCTAACCATAACTCCTAACCCTAACCCTAACTCCTAACCCTAACCCTAACCTTAACCCCCCTTAACCTTAATCCCTAACCCTAACCCTAGACTTAACCCTTAAATCCTAACCATAACCCTAAACCGAACCCTATGCCCCTAACCATAACACTAACCCTAAATGCTAACCCTAAACGCTATCCATAACTCCTAACCCTAACCCTAACTCGTAACCCTAACCCTAACCCACTCTAAACCTAACCCCTAACCCTAACCCTAGACCTAACCCTGAAAACCTAACATAACCCTAAACCTAACCCTATGCCCCTATACCGTAACCATCACGCTAAACTCTAACCCTTAACGCTAACCATAACTCCTAACACTAACCCTAATTCCCACAACTAACCCTAACCCTAACTCCCCCCTAAACCTAACCCCTAACACTGTCACTAGACCTAACCCTGAAAACCTAACCATAACCCTAAACCTAACCCTATGCCCCTAGCCGTAACCCTAACCCTAAACCCTAACCCTAAACGCTAACCATAACTCCTAACCCTAACCCTAACTCCCAACCCTAACCCTAACCTTAAACCCCCCTTAACCTTAATCCCTAACCCTAACCCTAGACCTAACCCTTAAAACCTAACCATAACCCTAAACCTAACCCTATGCCCCTAAACATAACCCTAACCCTAAACACTAACCCTAAACGCTAACCATAACTCCTAACCCTAACCCTAACTCGTAACCCTAACCCTAACCTTAACCCCCGCTTAACCTTAATCCCTAACCATAACCCTAGACCTAACCCTTAAAAACTAACCATAACCCTAAAGCTACCCCTATGCCCCTAGCCGTAACCCTAACCCTAAACACTAACCTTAAACGCTAACCATAACTCCTAACCCTAACCCTAACTCGTAACCCTAACCCTAACGTTAACCCCCGCTTAACCTTAATCCCTAACCATAACCCTACACCTAACCCTTAAAAACTAACCATAACCCTAAACCTACCCCTATGCCCCTAGCCGTAACCCTAACCCTAAACACTAACCTTAAACGCTAACCATAACTCCTAACCCTAACCCTGACTCGTAACCCTAACCCTAACCCTAACGACCCCTAAACCTAACCCCTATTCCTAACCCTAGACCTAACCCTTAAAACCTAACCATAACCCTAAACCTAACCCTATGCCCCTAACCGTAACCCTAAACCCTAAACCCTAACCCTGAACGCTAACCATAACTCCTAACACTAACCCTACCTCCTAATCCTAACCCTAACCCTAACCCCCTCTAAACCTAACCCCTAACCCCAACCCTAGACCTAACCCTTAAAACCTAACCATAACCCTAAACCTAACCCTATGCCCCTAGCCGTAACCCTAACCCTAAACCCTAACCCTAAACGCTAACCATAACTCCTAACCCTAACCCTAACTCCCAACCCTAACCCTAACCTTAACCCCCCCTTAACCTTAATCCCTAACCCTAACCCTAGACCTAACCCTTAAAACCTAACCATAACCCTAAAGCTACCCCTATGCCCCTAGCCGTAACCCTAACCCTAAACCCCAACCATAAACACTAACCATAACTCCTAACCCTAACCCTAACTCCTAACCCTAACCCTAACCTTAACCCCCGCTTAACCTTAATCCCTAACCATAACCCTACACCTAACCCTTAAAAACTAACCATAACCCTAAACCTACCCCTATGCCCCTAGCCGTAACCCTAACCCTAAACACTAACCTTAAACGCTAACCATAACTCCTAACCCTAACCCTAACTCGTAACCCTAACCCTAACCCTAACGACCCCTAAACCTAACCCCTATTCCTAACCCTAGACCTAACCCTTAAAACCTAACCATAACCCTAAACCTAACCCTATGCCCCTAACCGTAATCCTAACCCTAAACCCTAACCCTGAACGCTAACCATAACTCCTAACACTAACCCTACCTCCTAATCCTAACCCTAACCCTAACCCCCTCTAAACCTAACCCCTAACCCCAACCCTAGACCTAACCCTTAAAACCTAACCATAACCCTAAACCTAACCCTATGCCCCTAGCCGTAACCCTAACCCTAAACCCTAACCCTAAACGCTAACCATAACTCCTAACCCTAACCCTAACTCCTAACCCTAACCCTAACCTTAACCCCCCTTAACCTTAATCCCTAACCCTAACCCTAGACTTAACCCTTAAATCCTAACCATAACCCTAAACCTAACCCTATGCCCCTAACCATAACACTAACCCTAAACGCTAACCCTAAACGCTAACCATAACTCCTAACCCTAACCCTAACTCGTAACCCTAACCCTAACCCCCTCTAAACCTAACCCCTAACCCTAACCCTAGACCTAACCCTGAAAACCTAACATAACCCTAAACCTAACCCTATGCCCCTATACCGTAACCATCACGCTAAACTCTAACCCTTAACGCTAACCATAACTCCTAACACTAACCCTAATTCCCACAACTAACCCTAACCCTAACTCCCCCCTAAACCTAACCCCTAACACTGTCACTAGACCTAACCCTGAAAACCTAACCATAACCCTAAACCTAACCCTATGCCCCTAGCCGTAACCCTAACCCTAAACCCTAACCCTAAACGCTAACCATAACTCCTAACCCTAACCCTAACTCCCAACCCTAACCCTAACCTTAAACCCCCCTTAACCTTAATCCCTAACCCTAACCCTAGACCTAACCCTTAAAACCTAACCATAACCCTAAACCTAACCCTATGCCCCTAAACATAACCCTAACCCTAAACACTAACCCTAAACGCTAACCATAACTCCTAACCCTAACCCTAACTCGTAACCCTAACCCTAACCTTAACCCCCGCTTAACCTTAATCCCTAACCATAACCCTAGACCTAACCCTTAAAAACTAACCATAACCCTAAAGCTACCCCTATGCCCCTAGCCGTAACCCTAACCCTAAACACTAACCTTAAACGCTAACCATAACTCCTAACCCTAACCCTAACTCGTAACCCTAACCCTAACGTTAACCCCCGCTTAACCTTAATCCCTAACCATAACCCTACACCTAACCCTTAAAAACTAACCATAACCCTAAACCTACCCCTATGCCCCTAGCCGTAACCCTAACCCTAAACACTAACCTTAAACGCTAACCATAACTCCTAACCCTAACCCTGACTCGTAACCCTAACCCTAACCCTAACGACCCCTAAACCTAACCCCTATTCCTAACCCTAGACCTAACCCTTAAAACCTAACCATAACCCTAAACCTAACCCTATGCCCCTAACCGTAACCCTAACCCTAAACCCTAACCCTGAACGCTAACCATAACTCCTAACACTAACCCTACCTCCTAATCCTAACCCTAACCCTAACCCCCTCTAAACCTAACCCCTAACCCCAACCCTAGACCTAACCCTTAAAACCTAACCATAACCCTAAACCTAACCCTATGCCCCTAGCCGTAACCCTAACCCTAAACCCTAACCCTAAACGCTAACCATAACTCCTAACCCTAACCCTAACTCCTAACCCTAACCCTAACCTTAACCCCCCTTAACCTTAATCCCTAACCCTAACCCTAGACTTAACCCTTAAATCCTAACCATAACCCTAAACCTAACCCTATGCCCCTAACCATAACACTAACCCTAAACGCTAACCCTAAACGCTATCCATAACTCCTAACCCTAACCCTAACTCGTAACCCTAACCCTAACCCTAACCCCCTCTAAACCTAACCCCTAACCCTAACCCTAGACCTAACCCTGAAAACCTAACATAACCCTAAACCTAACCCTATGCCCCTATACCGTAACCATCACGCTAAACTCTAACCCTTAACGCTAACCATAACTCATAACACTAACCCTAATTCCCACAACTAACCCTAACCCTAACTCCCCCCTAAACCTAACCCCTAACACTAGCGCTACACCTAACCCTGAAAACCTAACCTCAACCCTAAACCTAACCCTATGCCCCTAGACGTAACCCTAACCCTAAACCATAACCCTAAACGCTAACCATAACTCCTAACCCTAACCCTAACTCCTAACCCTAACCCTAACTCGTAACCCTAACCCTAACCTTAACCCCCGCTTAACCTTAATCCCTAACCATAACCCTAGACCTAACCCTTAAAAACTAACCATAACCCTAAACGTACCCCTATGCCCCTAGCCGTAACCCTAACCATAAACACTAACCTTAAACGCTAACCATAACTTCTAACCCTAACCCTAACTCGTAACCCTAACCCTAACCCCCTCTAAACCTAACCCCTATTCCTAACCCTAGACCTAACCCTTAAAACCTAACCATAACCCTAAACCTAACCCTATGCCCCTAGCCGTAACCCTAACCCTAAACCCTAACCCTAAACGCTAACCATAACTCCTAACCCTAACCCTAACTCCTAACCCTAACCCTAACCTTAACCCCCCTTAACCTTAATCCCTAACCCTAACCCTAGACTTAACCCTTAAATCCTAACCATAACCCTAAACCTAACCCTATGCCCCTAGCCGTAACCCTAACCCTAAACACTAACCCTAAACGCTAACCATAACTCCTAACCCTAACCCTAACTCGGAACCCTAACCCTAACCCTAACCCCCTCTAAACCTAACCCCTAACCCTAACCCTAGACCTAACCCTGAAAACCTAACATAACCCTAAACCTAACCCTATGCCCCTATACCGTAACCATCACGCTAAACTCTAACCCTTAACGCTAACCATAACTCCTAACACTAACCCTAACTCCCAATCCTAACCCTAACCCTAACCCCTCCTAAACCTAACCCCTAACACTGTCACTAGACCTAACCCTGAAAACCTAACCATAACCCTAAACCTAACCCTATGCCCCTAGCCGTAACCCTAACCCTAAACCCTAACCCTAAACGCTAACCATAACTCCTAACCCTAACCCTAACTCCCAACCCTAACCCTAACCTTAACCCCCCCTTAACCTTAATCCCTAACCCTAACCATAGACCTAACCCTTAAAACCTAACCATAACCCTAAAGCTACCCCTATGCCCCTAGCCGTAACCCTAACCCTAAACACTAACCTTAAACGCTAACCATAACTCCTAACCCTAACCCTAACTCGTAACCCTAACCCTAACCTTAACCCCCGCTTAACCTTAATCCCTAACCATAACCCTACACCTAACCCTTAAAAACTAACCATAACCCTAAACCTACCCCTATGCCCCTAGCCGTAACCCTAACCCTAAACACTAACCTTAAACGCTAACCATAACTCCTAACCCTAACCCTAACTCGTAACCCTAACCCTAACCCTAACGACCCCTAAACCTAACCCCTATTCCTAACCCTAGACCTAACCCTTAAAACCTAACCATAACCCTAAACCTAACCCTATGCCCCTAACCGTAACCCTAACCCTAAACCCTAACCCTGAACGCTAACCATAACTCCTAACACTAACCCTACCTCCTAATCCTAACCCTAACCCTAACCCCCTCTAAACCTAACCCCTAAACCCAACCCTAGACCTAACCGTTAAATCCTAACCATAACCCTAAACCTAACCCTATGCCCCTAGCCGTAACCCTAACCCTAAACCCTAACCCTAAACGCTAACCATAACTCCTAACCCTAACCCTAACTCCTAACCCTAACCCTAACCTTAACCCCCCTTAACCTTAATCCCTAACCCTAACCCTAGACTTAACCCTTAAATCCTAACCATAACCCTAAACCTAACCCTATGCCCCTAGCCGTAACCCTAACCCTAAACACTAACCCTAAACGCTAACCATAACTCCTAACCCTAACACTAACTCGGAACCCTAACCCTAACCCTAACCCCCTCTAAACCTAACCCCTAACCCCAACCCTAGACCTAACCCTTAAAACCTAACCATAACCCTAAACCTAACCCTATGCCCCTAGCCGTAACCCTAACCCTAAACCCTAACCCTAAACGCTAACCATAACTCCTAACCCTAACCCTAACTCCTAACCCTAACCCTAACCTTAACCCCCCTTAACCTTAATCCCTAACCCTAACCCTAGACTTAACCCTTAAATCCTAACCATAACCCTAAACCTAACCCTATGCCCCTAACCATAACACTAACCCTAAACGCTAACCCTAAACGCTAACCATAACTCCTAACCCTAACCCTAACTCGTAACCCTAACCCTAACCCTAACGACCCCTAAACCTAACCCCTATTCCTAACCCTAGACCTAACCCTTAAAACCTAACCATAACCCTAAACCTAACCCTATGCCCCTAACCGTAACCCTAACCCTAAACCCTAACCCTGAACGCTAACCATAACTCCTAACACTAACCCTACCTCCTAATCCTAACCCTAACCCTAACCCCCTCTAAACCTAACCCCTAACCCCAACCCTAGACCTAACCCTTAAAACCTAACCATAACCCTAAACCTAACCCTATGCCCCTAGCCGTAACCCTAGCCCTAAACCCTAACCCTAAACGCTAACCATAACTCCTAACCCTAACCCTAACTCCTAACCCTAACCCTAACCTTAACCCCCCTTAACCTTAATCCCTAACCCTAACCCTAGACTTAACCCTTAAATCCTAACCATAACCCTAAACCTAACCCTATGCCCCTAACCATAACACTAACCCTAAACGCTAACCCTAAACGCTATCCGTAACTCCTAACCCTAACCCTAACTCCTAACCCTAACCCTAACCCCCTCTAAACCTAACCCCTAACCCTAACCCTAGACCTAACCCTGAAAACCTAACATAACCCTAAACCTAACCCTATGCCCCTATACCGTAACCATCACGCTAAACTCTAACCCTTAACGCTAACCATAACTCCTAACACTAACCCTAATTCCCACAACTAACCCTAACCCTAACTCCCCCCTAAACCTAACCCCTAACACTGTCACTAGACCTAACCCTGAAAACCTAACCATAACCCTAAACCTAACCCTATGCCCCTAGCCGTAACCCTAACCCTAAACCCTAACCCTAAACGCTAACCATAACTCCTAACCCTAACCCTAACTCCCAACCCTAACCCTAACCTTAACCCCCCCTTAACCTTAATCCCTAACCCTAACCCTAGACCTAACCCTTAAAACCTAACCATAACCCTAAACCTAACCCTATGCCCCTAAACATAACCCTAACCCTAAACACTAACCCTAAACGCTAACCATAACTCCTAACCCTAACCCTAACTCGTAACCCTAACCCTAACCTTAACCCCCGCTTAACCTTAATCCCTAACCATAACCCTAGACCTAACCCTTAAAAACTAACCATAACCCTAAACGTACCCCTATGCCCCTAGCCGTAACCCTAACCCTAAACACTAACCTTAAACGCTAACCATAACTCCTAACCCTAACCCTAACTCGTAACCCTAACCCTAACCTTAACCCCCGCTTAACCTTAATCCCTAACCATAACCCTACACCTAACCCTTAAAAACTAACCATAACCCTAAACCTACCCCTATGCCCCTAGCCGTAACCCTAACCCTAAACACTAACCTTAAACGCTAACCATAACTCCTAACCCTAACCCTGACTCGTAACCCTAACCCTAACGACCCCTAAACCTAACCCCTATTCCTAACCCTAGACCTAACCCTTAAAACCTAACCATAACCCTAAACCTAACCCTATGCCCCTAACCGTAACCCTAACCCTAAACCCTAACCCTGAACGCTAACCATAACTCCTAACACTAACCCTACCTCCTAATCCTAACCCTAACCCTAACCCCCTCTAAACCTAACCCCTAACCCCAACCCTAGACCTAACCCTTAAAACCTAACCATAACCCTAAACCTAACCCTATGCCCCTAGCCGTAACCCTAACCCTAAACCCTAACCCTAAACACTAACCATAACTCCTAACCCTAACCCTAACTCCTAACCCTAACCCTAACCTTAACCCCCCTTAACCTTAATCCCTAACCCTAACCCTAGACTTAACCCTTAAATCCTAACCATAACCCTAAACCTAACCCTATGCCCCTAACCATAACACTAACCCTAAACGCTAACCCTAAACGCTATCCATAACTCCTAACCCTAACCCTAACTCGTAACCCTAACCCTAACCCTAACCCCCTCTAAACCTAACCCCTAACCCTAACCCTAGACCTAACCCTGAAAACCTAACATAACCCTAAACCTAACCCTATGCCCCTATACCGTAACCATCACGCTAAACTCTAACCCTTAACGCTAACCATAACTCATAACACTAACCCTAATTCCCACAACTAACCCTAACCCTAACTCCCCCCTAAACCTAACCCCTAACACTAGCGCTACACCTAACCCTGAAAACCTAACCTCAACCCTAAACCTAACCCTATGCCCCTAGCCGTAACCCTAACCCTAAACCATAACCCTAAACGCTAACCATAACTCCTAACCCTAACCCTAACTCCTAACCCTAACCCTAACTCGTAACCCTAACCCTAACCTTAACCCCCGATTAACCTTAATCCCTAACCATAACCCTAGACCTAACCCTTAAAAACTAACCATAACCCTAAACGAACCCCTATGCCCCTAGCCGTAACCCTAACCATAAACACTAACCTTAAACGCTAACCATAACTTCTAACCCTAACCCTAACTCGTAACCCTAACCCTAACCCTAACCCCCTCTAAACCTAACCCCTATTCCTAACCCTAGACCTAACCCTTAAAACCTAACCATAACCCTAAACCTAACCCTATGCCCCTAGCCGTAACCCTAACCCTAAACCCTAACCCTAAACGCTAACCATAACTCCTAACCCTAACCCTAACTCCTAACCCTAACCCTAACCTTAACCCCCCTTAATCTTAATCCCTAACCCTAACCCTAGACTTAACCCTTAAATCCTAACCATAAACCTAAACCTAACCCTATGCCCCTAGCCGTAACCCTAACCCTAAACACTAACCCTAAACGCTAACCATAACTCCTAACCCTAACACTAACTCGGAACCCTAACCCTAACCCTAACCCCCTCTAAACCTAACCCCTAACCCCAACCCTAGACCTAACCCTTAAAACCTAACCATAACCCTAAACCTAACCCTATGCCCCTAGCCGTAACCCTAACCCTAAACCCTAACCCTAAACGCTAACCATAACTCCTAACCCTAACCCTAACTCCTAACCCTAACCCTAACCTTAACCCCCCTTAACCTTAATCCCTAACCCTAACCCTAGACTTAACCCTTAAATCCTAACCATAACCCTAAACCTAACCCTATGCCCCTAACCATAACACTAACCCTAAACGCTAACCCTAAACGCTAAACATAACTCCTAACCCTAACCCTAACTCGTAACCCTAACCCTAACCCTAACGACCCCTAAACCTAACCCCTATTCCTAACCCTAGACCTAACCCTTAAAACCTAACCATAACCCTAAACCTAACCCTATGCCCCTAACCGTAACCCTAACCCTAAACCCTAACCCTGAACGCTAACCATAACTCCTAACACTAACCCTACCTCCTAATCCTAACCCTAACCCTAACCCCCTCTAAACCTAACCCCTAACCCCAACCCTAGACCTAACCCTTAAAACCTAACCATAACCCTAAACCTAACCCTATGCCCCTAGCCGTAACCCTAACCCTAAACCCTAACCCTAAACGCTAACCATAACTCCTAACCCTAACCCTAACTCCTAACCCTAACCCTAACCTTAACCCCCCTTAACCTTAATCCCTAACCCTAACCCTAGACTTAACACTTAAATCCTAACCATAACCCTAAACCTAACCCTATGCCCCTAACCATAACACTAACCCTAAACGCTAACCCTAAACGCTATCCATAACTCCTAACCCTAACCCTAACTCGTAACCCTAACCCTAACCCCCTCTAAACCTAACCCCTAACCCTAACCCTAGACCTAACCCTGAAAACCTAACATAACCCTAAACCTAACCCTATGCCCCTATACCGTAACCATCACGCTAAACTCTAACCCTTAACGCTAACCATAACTCCTAACACTAACCCTAATTCCCACAACTAACCCTAACCCTAACTCCCCCCTAAACCTAACCCCTAACACTAGCGCTACACCTAACCCTGAAAACCTAACCTCAACCCTAAACCTAACCCTATGCCCCTAGACGTAACCCTAAACCATAACCCTAAACGCTAACCATAACTCCTAACCCTAACCCTAACTCCTAACCCTAACCCTAACTCGTAACCCTAACCCTAACCTTAACCCCCGCTTAACCTTAATCCCTAACCATAACCCTAGACCTAACCCTTAAAAACTAACCATAACCCTAAACGTACCCCTATGCCCCTAGCCGTAACCCTAACCCTAAACACTAACCTTAAACGCTAACCATAACTTCTAACCCTAACCCTAACTCGTAACACTAACCCTAACCCTAACCCCCTCTAAACCTAACCCCTAACCCCAACCCTAGACCTAACCCTTAAAACCTAACCATAACCCTAAACCTAACCCTATGCCCCTAGCCGTAACCCTAACCCTAAACCCTAACCCTAAACGCTAACCATAACTCCTAACCCTAACCCTAACTCCTAACCCTAACCCTAACCTTAACCCCCCTTAACCTTAATCCCTAACCCTAACCCTAGACTTAACCCTTAAATCCTAACCATAACCCTAAACCTAACCCTATGCCCCTAGCCGTAACCTTAACCCTAAACACTAACCCTAAACGCTAACCATAACTCCTAACCCTAACCCTAACTCGTAACCCTAACCCTAACCCTAACCCCCTCTAAACCTAACCCCTAACCCTAACCCTAGACCTAACCCTGAAAACCTAACATAACCCTAAACCTAACCCTATGCCCCTATACCGTAACCATCACGCTAAACTCTAACCCTTAACGCTAACCATAACTCCTAACACTAACCCTAACTCCCAATCCTAACCCTAACCCTAACCCCTCCTAAACCTAACCCCTAACACTGTCACTAGACCTAACCCTGAAAACCTAACCATAACCCTAAACCTAACCCTATGCCCCTAGCCGTAACCCTAACCCTAAACCCTAACCCTAAACGCTAACCATAACTCCTAACCCTAACCCTAACTCCCAACCCTAACCCTAACCTTAACCCCCCCTTAACATTAATCCCTAACCCTAACCCTAGACCTAACCCTTAAAACCTAACCATAACCCTAAACCTAACCCTATGCCCCTAAACATAACCCTAACCCTAAACACTAACCCTAAACGCTAACCATAACTCCTAACCCTAACCCTATCTCGTAACCCTAACCCTAACCTTAACCCCCGCTTAACCTTAATCCCTAACCATAACCCTAGACCTAAACCTTAAAACCTAACCATAACCCTAAACCTAACCCTATGCCCCTAGCCGTAACCCTAACCCTAAACACTAACCTTAAACGCTAACCATAACTCCTAACCCTAACCCTAACTCGTAACCCTAACCCTAACCTTAACCCCCGCTTAACCTTAATCCCTAACCATAACCCTACACCTAACCCTTACAAACTAACCATAACCCTAAAGCTACCCCTATGCCCCTAGCCGTAACCCTAACCCTAAACACTAACCTTAAACGCTAACCATAACTCCTAACCCTAACCCTAACTCGTAACCCTAACCCTAACCCTAACGACCCCTAAACCTAACCCCTATTCCTAACCCTAGACCTAACCCTTAAAACCTAACCATAACCCTAAACCTAACCCTATGCCCCTAACCGTAACCCTAACCCTAAACCCTAACCCTGAACGCTAACCATAACTCCTAACACTAACCCTACCTCCTAATCCTAACCCTAACCCTAACCCCCTCTAAACCTAACCCCTAACCCCAACCCTAGACCTAACCCTTAAAACCTAACCATAACCCTAAACCTAACCCTATGCCCCTAGCCGTAACCCTAACCCTAAACCCTAACCCTAAACGCTAACCATAACTCCTAACCCTAACCCTAACTCCTAACCCTAACCCTAACCTTAACCCCCCTTAACCTTAATCCCTAACCCTAACCCTAGACTTAACCCTTAAATCCTAACCATAACCCTAAACCTAACCCTATGCCCCTAACCATAACACTAACCCTAAACGCTAACCCTAAACGCTATCCATAACTCCTAACCCTAACCCTAACTCGTAACCCTAACCCTAACCCTAACCCCCTCTAAACCTAACCCCTAACCCTAACCCTAGACCTAACCCTGAAAACCTAACATAACCCTAAACCTAACCCTATGCCCCTATACCGTAACCATCACGCTAAACTCTAACCCTTAACGCTAACCATAACTCCTAACACTAACCCTAATTCCCACAACTAACCCTAACCCTAACTCCCCCCTAAACCTAACCCCTAACACTAGCGCTACACCTAACCCTGAAAACCTAACCTCAACCCTAAACCTAACCCTATGCCCCTAGACGAAACCCTAACCCTAAACCATAACCCTAAACGCTAACCATAACTCCTAACCCTAACCCTAACTCCTAACCCTAACCCTAACTCGTAACCCTAACCCTAACCTTAACCCCCGCTTAACCTTAATCCCTAACCATAACCCTAGACCTAACCCTTAAAAACTAACCATAACCCTAAACGTACCACTATGCCCCTAGCCGTAACCCTAACCATAACACTAACCTTAAACGCTAACCATAACTTCTAACCCTAACCCTAACTCGTAACCCTAACCCTAACCCTAACCCCCTCTAAACCTAACCCCTATTCCTAACCCTAGACCTAACCCTTACAACCTAACCATAACCCTAAACCTAACCCTATGCCCCTAGCCGTAACCCTAACCCTAAACCCTAACCATAACTCCTAACCCTAACCCTAACTCCTAACCCTAACCCTAACCTTAACCCCCCTTAACCTTAATCCCTAACCCTAACCCTAGACTTAACCCTTAAATCCTAACCATAAACCTAAACCTAACCCTATGCCCCTAGCCGTAACCCTAACCCTAAACACTAACCCTAAACGCTAACCATAACTCCTAACCCTAACACTAACTCGGAACCCTAACCCTAACCCTAACCCCCTCTAAAACTAACCCCTAACCCCAACCCTAGACCTAACCGTTAAAACCTAACCATAACCCTAAACCTAACCCTATGCCCCTAGCCGTAACCCTAACCCTAAACCCTAACCCTAAACGCTAACCATAACTCCTAACCCTAACCCTAACTCCTAACCCTAACCCTAACCTTAACCCCCCTTAACCTTAATCCCTAACCCTAACCCTAGACTTAACCCTTAAATCCTAACCATAACCCTAAACCTAACCCTATGCCCCTAACCATAACACTAACCCTAAACGCTAACCCTAAACGCTAACCATAACTCCTAACCCTAACCCTAACTCGTAACCCTAACCCTAACCCTAACGACCCCTAAACCTAACCCCTATTCCTAACCCTAGACCTAACCCTTAAAACCTAACCATAACCCTAAACCTAACCCTATGCCCCTAACCGTAACCCTAACCCTAAACCCTAACCCTGAACGCTAACCATAACTCCTAACACTAACCCTACCTCCTAATCCTAACCCTAACCCTAACCCCCTCTAAACCTAACCCCTAACCCCAACCCTAGACCTAACCCTTAAAACCTAACCATAACCCTAAACCTAACCCTATGCCCCTAGCCGTAACCCTAACCCTAAACCCTAACCCTAAACGCTAACCATAACTCCTAACCCTAACCCTAACTCCTAACCCTAACCCTAACCTTAACCCCCCTTAACCTTAATCCCTAACCCTAACCCTAGACTTAACCCTTAAATCCTAACCATAACCCTAAACCTAACCCTATTCCCCTAACCATAACACTAACCATAAACGCTAACCCTAACCGCTATCCATAACTCCTAACCCTAACCCTAACTCGTAACCCTAACCCTAACCCCCTCTAAACCTAACCCCTAACCCTAACCCTAGACCTAACCCTGAAAACCTAACATAACCCTAAACCTAACCCTATGCCCCTATACCGTAACCATCACGCTAAACTCTAACCCTTAACGCTAACCATAACTCCTAACACTAACCCTAATTCCCACAACTAACCCTAACCCTAACTCCCCCCTAAACCTAACCCCTAACACTAGCGCTACACCTAACCCTGAAAACCTAACCTGAACCCTAAACCTAACCCTATGCCCCTAGCCGTAACCCTAACCCTAAACCATAACCCTAAACGCTAACCATAACTCCTAACCCTAACCCTAACTCCTAACCCTAACCCTAACTCGTAACCCTAACCCTAACCTTAACCCCCGCTTAACCTTAATCCCTAACCATAACCCTAGACCTAACCCTTAAAAACTAACCATAACCCTAAACGTACCCCTATGCCCCTAGCCGTAACCCTAACCATAAACACTAACCTTAAACGCTAACCATAACTTCTAACCATAACCCTAACTCGTAACCCTAACCCTAACCCTAACCCCCTCTAAACCTAACCCCTATTCCTAACCCTAGACCTAACCCTTAAAACCTAACCATAACCCTAAACCTAACCCTATGCCCCTAGCCGTAACCCTAACCCTAAACCCTAACCCTAAATGCTAACCATAACTCCTAACCCTAACCCTAACTCCTAACCCTAACCCTAACCTTAACCCCCCTTAACCTTAATCCCTAACCCTAACCCTAGACTTGACCCTTAAATCCTAACCATAACCCTAAACCTAACCCTATGCCCCTAGCAGTAACCCTAACCCTAAACACTAACCCTAAACGCTAACCATAACTCCTAACCCTAACACTAACTCGGAACCCTAACCCTAACCCTAACCCCCTCTAAACCTAACCCCTAACCCCAACCCTAGACCTAACCCTTAAAACCTAACCATAACCCTAAACCTAACCCTATGCCCCTAGCCGTAACCCTAACCCTAAACCCTAACCCTAAACGCTAACCATAACTCCTAACCCTAACCCTAACTCCTAACCCTAACCCTAACCTTAACCCCCCTTAACCTTAATCCCTAACCCTAACCCTAGACTTAACCCTTAAATCCTAACCATAACCCTAAACCTAACCCTATGCCCCTAACCATAACACTAACCCTAAATGCTAACCCTAAACGCTAACCATAACTCCTAACCCTAACCCTAACTCGTAACCCTAACCCTAACCCTAACGACCCCTAAACCTAACCCCTATTCCTAACCCTAGACCTAACCCTTAAAACCTAACCATAACCCTAAACCTAACCCTATGCCCCTAACCGTAACCCTAACCCTAAACCCTAACCCTGAACGCTAACCATAACTCCTAACACTAACCCTACCTCCTAATCCTAACCCTAACCCTAACCCCCTCTAAACCTAACCCCTAACCCCAACCCTAGACCTAACCCTTAAAACCTAACCATAACCCTAAACCTAACCCTATGCCCCTAGCCGTAACCCTAACCCTAAACCCTAACCCTGAACGCTAACCATAACTCCTAACCCTAACCCTAACTCCTAACCTTAACCCTAACCTTAACCCCCCTTAACCTTAATCCCTAACCCTAACCCTAGACTTAACCCTTAAATCCTAACCATAACCCTAAACCTAACCCTATGCCCCTAACCATAACACTAACCCTAAACGCTAACCCTAAACGCTATCCATAACTCCTAACCCTAACCCTAACTCGTAACCCTAACCCTAACCCTAACCCCCTCTAAACCTAACCCCTAACCCTAACCCTAGACCTAACCCTGAAAACCTAACATAACCCTAAACCTAACCCTATGCCCCTATACCGTAACCATCACGCTAAACTCTAACCCTTAACGCTAACCATAACTCCTAACACTAACCCTAATTCCCACAACTAACCCTAACCCTAACTCCCCCCTAAACCTAACCCCTAACACTAGCGCTACACCTAACCCTGAAAACCTAACCTCAACCCTAAACCTAACCATATGCCCCTAGCCGTAACCCTAACCCTAAACCATAACCCTAAACGCTAACCATAACTCCTAACCCTAACCCTAACTCCTAACCCTAACCCTAACTCGTAACCCTAACCCTAACCTTAACCCCCGCTTAACCTTAATCCCTAACCATAACCCTAGACCTAACCCTTAAAAACTAACCATAACCCTAAACGTACCCCTATGCCCCTAGCCGTAACCCTAACCATAAACACTAACCTTAAACGCTAACCATAACTTCTAACCATAACCCTAACTCGTAACCCTAACCCTAACCCCCTCTAAACCTAACCCCTATTCCTAACCCTAGACCTAACCCTTAAAACCTAACCATAACCCTAAACCTAACCCTATGCCCCTAGCCGTAACCCTAACCCTAAACCCTAACCCTAAACGCTAACCATAACTCCTAACCCTAACCCTAACTCCTAACCCTAACCCTAACCTTAACCCCCCTTAACTTTAATCCCTAACCCTAACCCTAGATTTAACCCTTAAATCCTAACCATAACCCTAAACCTAACCCTATGACCCTAGCCGTAACCCTAACCCTAAACACTAACCCTAAACGCTAACCATAACTCCTAACCCTAACCCTAACTCGTAACCCTAACCCTAACCCTAACCCCCTCTAAAACTAACCCCTAACCCCAACCCTAGACCTAACCCTTAAAACCTAACCATAACCCTAAACCTAACCCTATGCCCCTAGCCGTAACCCTAACCTAAACACTAACCCTAAACGCTAACCATAACTCCTAACCCTAACCCTAACTCCTAACCCTAACCCTAACCTTAACCCCCCTTAACCTTAATCCCTAACCCTAACCCTAGACTTAACCCTTAAATCCTAACCATAACCCTAAACCTAACCCTATGCCCCTAACCATAACACTAACCCTAAACGCTAACCCTAAACGCTAACCATAACTCCTAACCCTAACCCTAACTCGTAACCCTAACCCTAACCCTAACGACCCCTAAACCTAACCCCTATTCCTAACCCTAGACCTAACCCTTAAAACCTAACCATAACCCTAAACCTAACCCTATGCCCCTAACCGTAACCCTAACCCTAAACCCTAACCCTGAACGCTAACCATAACTCCTAACACTAACCCTACCTCCTAATCCTAACCCTAACCCTAACCCCCTCTAAACCTAACCCCTAACCCCAACCCTAGACCTAACCCTTAAAACCTAACCATAACCCTAAACCTAACCCTATGCCCCTAGCCGTAACCCTAACCCTAAACCCTAACCCTAAACGCTAACCATAACTCCTAACCCTAACCCTAACTCCTAACCCTAACCCTAACCTTAACCCCCCTTAACCTTAATCCCTAACCCTAACCCTAGACTTAACCCTTAAATCCTAACCATAACCCTAAACCTAACCCTATGCCCCTAACCATAACACTAACCCTAAACGCTAACCCTAAACGCTATCCATAACTCCTAACCCTAACCCTAACTCGTAACCCTAACCCTAACCCCCTCTAAACCTAACCCCTAACCCTAACCCTAGACCTAACCCTGAAAACCTAACATAACCCTAAACCTAACCCTATGCCCCTATACCGTAACCATCACGCTAAACTCTAACCCTTAACGCTAACCATAACTCCTAACACTAACCCTAATTCCCACAACTAACCCTAACCCTAACTCCCCCCTAAACCTAACCCCTAACACTAGCGCTACACCTAACCCTGAAAACCTAACCTCAACCCTAAACCTAACCCTATGCCCCTATACCGTAACCATCACGCTAAACTCTAACCCTTAACGCTAACCATAACTCCTAACACTAACCCTAATTCCCACAACTAACCCTAACCCTAACTCCCCCCTAAACCTAACCCCTAACACTAGCGCTACACCTAACCCTGAAAACCTAACCTCAACCCTAAACCTAACCATATGCCCCTAGCCGTAACCCTAACCCTAAACCATAACCCTAAACGCTAACCATAACTCCTAACCCTAACCCTAACTCCTAACCCTAACCCTAACTCGTAACCCTAACCCTAACCTTAACCCCCGCTTAACCTTAATCCCTAACCATAACCCTAGACCTAACCCTTAAAAACTAACCATAACCCTAAACCTACCCCTATGCCCCTAGCCGTAACCCTAACCATAAACACTAACCTTAAACGCTAACCATAACTTCTAACCCTAACCCTAACTCGTAACCCTAACCCTAACCCCCTCTAAACCTAACCCCTATTCCTAACCCTAGACCTAACCCTTAAAACCTAACCATAACCCTAAACCTAACCCTATGCCCCTAGCCGTAACCCTAACCCTAAACCCTAACCCTAAACGCTAACCATAACTCCTAACCCTAACCCTAACTCCTAACCCTAACCCTAACCTTAACCCCCCTTAACTTTAATCCCTAACCCTAACCCTAGATTTAACCCTTAAATCCTAACCATAACCCTAAACCTACCCCTATGCCCCTAGCCGTAACCCTAACCCTAAACACTAACCTTAAACGCTAACCATAACTCCTAACCCTAACCCTAACTCGTAACCCTAACCCTAACCCTAACCCCCTCTAAACCTAACCCCTAACCCCAACCCTAGACCTAACCCTTAAAACCTAACCATAACCCTAAACCTAACCCTATGCCCCTAGCCGTAACCCTAACCCTAAACCCTAACCCTAAACGCTAACCATAACTCCTAACCCTAACCCTAACTCCTAACCCTAACCCTAACCTTAACCCCCCTTAACCTTAATCCCTAACCCTAACCCTAGACTTAACCCTTAAATCCTAACCATAACCCTAAACCTAACCCTATGCCCCTAACCATAACACTAACCCTAAATGCTAACCCTAAACGCAAACCATAACTCCTAACCCTAACCCTAACTCGTAACCCTAACCCTAACGACCCCTAAACCTAACCCCTATTCCTAACCCTAGACCTAACCCTTAAAACCTAACCATAACCATAAACCTAACCCTATGCCCCTAACCGTAACCCTAACCCTAAACCCTAACCCTGAACGCTAACCATAACTCCTAACACTAACCCTACCTCCTAATCCTAACCCTAACCCTTACCCCCTCTAAACCTAACCCCTAACCCCAACCCTAGACCTAACCCTTAAAACCTAACCATAACCCTAAACCTAACCCTATGCCCCTAGCCGTAACCCTAACCCTAAACCCTAACCCTAAACGCTAACCATAACTCCTAACCCTAACCCTAACTCCTAACCCTAACCCTAACCTTAACCCCCCTTAACCTTAATCCCTAACCCTAACCCTAGACTTAACCCTTAAATCCTAACCATAACCCTAAACCTAACCCTATGCCCCTAACCATAACACTAACCCTAAACGCTAACCCTAAACGCTATCCATAACTCCTAACCCTAACCCTAACTCGTAACCCTAACCCTAACCCTAACCCCCTCTAAACCTAACCCCTAACCCTAACCCTAGACCTAACCCTGAAAACCTAACATAACCCTAAACCTAACCCTATGCCCCTATACCGTAACCATCACGCTAAACTCTAACCCTTAACGCTAACCATAACTCCTAACACTAACCCTAATTCCCACAACTAACCCTAACCCTAACTCCCCCCTAAACCTAACCCCTAACACTAGCGCTACACCTAACCCTGAAAACCTAACCTCAACCCTAAACCTAACCCTATGCCCCTAGCCGTAACCCTAACCCTAAACCATAACCCTAAACGCTAACCATAACTCCTAACCCTAACCCTAACTCCTAACCCTAACCCTAACTCGTAACCCTAACCCTAACCTTAACCCCCGCTTAACCTTAATCCCTAACCATAACCCTACACCTAACCCTTAAAAACTAACCATAACCCTAAACCTACCCCTATGCCCCTAGCCGTAACCCTAACCATAAACACTAACCTTAAACGCTAACCATAACTTCTAACCCTAACCCTAACTCGTAACCCTAACCCTAACCCTAACCCCCTCTAAACCTAACCCCTATTCCTAACCCTAGACCTAACCCTTAAAACCTAACCATAACCCTAAACCTAACCCTATGCCCCTAGCCGTAACCCTAACCCTAAACCCTAACCCTAAACGCTAACCATAACTCCTAACCCTAACCCTAACTCCTAACCCTAACCCTAACCTTAACCCCCCTTAAATTTAATCCCTAACCCTAACCCTAGATTTAACCCTTAAATCCTAACCATAACCCTAAACCTAACCCTATGCCCCTAGCCGTAACCCTAACCCTAAACACTAACCCTAAACGCTAACCATAACTCCTAACCCTAACACTAACTCGGAACCCTAACCCTAACCCTAACCCCCTCTAAACCTAACCCCTAACCCCAACCCTAGACCTAACCCTTAAAACCTAACCATAACCCTAAACCTAACCCTATGCCCCTAGCCGTAACCCTAACCCTAAACACTAACCCTAAACGCTAACCATAACTCCTAACCCTAACCCTAACCTTAACCCCCCTTAACCTTAATCCCTAACCCTAACCCTAGACTTAACCCTTAAATCCTAACCATAACCCTAAACCTAACCCTATGCCCCTAACCATAACACTAACCCTAAACGCTAACCCTAAACGCTAACCATAACTCCTAACCCTAACCCTAACTCGTAACCCTAACCCTAACCCTAACGACCCCTAAACCTAACCCCTATTCCTAACCCTAGACCTAACCCTTAAAACCTAACCATAACCCTAAACCTAACCCTATGCCCCTAACCGTAACCCTAACCCTAAACCCTAACCCTGAACGCTAACCATAACTCCTAACACTAACCCTACCTCCTAATCCTAACCCTAACCCTAACCCCCTCTAAACCTAACCCCTAACCCCAACCCTAGACCTAACCCTTAAAACCTAACCATAACCCTAAACCTAACCCTATGCCCCTAGCCGTAACCCTAACCCTAAACCCTAACCCTAAACGCTAACCATAACTCCTAACCCTAACCCTAACTCCTAACCCTAACCCTAACCTTAACCCCCCTTAACCTTAATCCCTAACCCTAACCCTAGACTTAACCCTTAAATCCTAACCATAACCCTAAACCTAACCCTATGCCCCTAACCAGAACACTAACCCTAAACGCTAACCCTAAACGCTATCCATAACTCCTAACCCTAACCCTAACTCGTAACCCTAACCCTAACCCTAACCCCCTCTAAACCTAACCCCTAACCCTAACCCTAGACCTAACCCTGAAAACCTAACATAACCCTAAACCTAACCCTATGCCCCTATACCGTAACCATCACGCTAAACTCTAACCCTTAACGCTAACCATAACTCCTAACACTAACCCTAATTCCCACAACTAACCCTAACCCTAACTCCCCCCTAAACATAACCCCTAACACTAGCGCTACACCTAACCCTGAAAACCTAACCTCAACCCTAAACCTAACCCTATGCCCCTAGCCGTAACCCTAACCCTAAACCATAACCCTAAACGCTAACCATAACTCCTAACCCTAACCCTAACTCCTAACCCTAACCCTAACTCCTAACCCTAACCCTAACTCGTAACCCTAACCCTAACCTTAACCCCCGCTTAACCTCAATCCCTAACCATAACCCTAGACCTAACCCTTAAAAACTAACCATAACCCTAAACCTACCCCTATGCCCCTAGCCGTAACCCTAACCATAAACACTAACCTTAAACGCTAACCATAACTTCTAACCCTAACCCTAACTCGTAACCCTAACCCTAACCCTAACCCCCTCTAAACCTAACCCCTATTCCTAACCCTAGACCTAACCCTTAAAACCTAACCATAACCCTAAACCTAACCCTATGCCCCTAGCCGTAACCCTAACCCTAAACCCTAACCCTAAACGCTAAACATAACTCCTAACCCTAACCCTAACTCCTAACCCTAACCCTAACCTTAACCCCCCTTAACCTTAATCCCTAACCCTAACCCTAGACTTAACCCTTAAATCCTAACCATAACCCTAAACCTAACCCTATGCCCCTAGCCGTAACCCTAACCCTAAACACTAACCCTAAACGCTAACCATAACTCCTAACCCTAACATTAACTCGGAACCCTAACCCTAACCCTAACCCCCTCTAAACCTAACCCCTAACCCCAACCCTAGACCTAACCCTTAAAACCTAACCATAACCCTAAACCTAACCCTATGCCCCTAGCCGTAACCCTAACCCTAAACCCTAACCCTAAACGCTAACCATAACTCCTAACCCTAACCCTAACTCCTAACCCTAACCCTAACCTTAACCCCCCTTAACCTTAATCCCTAACCCTAACCCTAGACTTAACCCTTAAATCCTAACCATAACCCTAAACCTAACCCTATGCCCCTAACCATAACACTAACCCTAAACGCTAACCCTAAACGCTATCCATAACTCCTAACCCTAACCCTAACTCGTAACCCTAACCCTAACCCTAACCCCCTCTAAACCTAACCCCTAACCCTAACCCTAGACCTAACCCTGAAAACCTAACATAACCCTAAACCTAACCCTATGCCCCTATACCGTAACCATCACGCTAAACTCTAACCCTTAACGCTAACCATAACTCCTAACACTAACCCTAACTCCCAATCCTAACCCTAACCCAAACCCCCCCTAAACCTAACCCCTAACACTAGCGCTACACCTAACCCTGAAAACCTAACCTCAACCCTAAACCTAACCCTATGCCCCTAGCCGTAACCCTAACCCTAAACCATAACCCTAAACGCTAACCATAACTCCTAACCCTAACCCTAACTCCTAACCCTAACCCTAACTCGTAACCCTAACCCTAACCTTAACCCCCGCTTAACCTTAATCCCTAACCATAACCCTACACCTAACCCTTAAAAACTAACCATAACCCTAAACCTACCCCTATGCCCCTAGCCGTAACCCTAACCATAAACACTAACCTTAAACGCTAACCATAACTTCTAACCCTAACCCTAACTCGTAACCCTAACCCTAACCCTAACCCCCTCTAAACCTAACCCCTATTCCTAACCCTAGACCTAACCCTTAAAACCTAACCATAACCCTAAACCTAACCCTATGCCCCTAGCCGTAACCCTAACCCTAAACCCTAACCCTAAACGCTAAACATAACTCCTAACCCTAACCCTAACTCCTAACCCTAACCCTAACCTTAACCCCCCTTAACCTTAATCCCTAACCCTAACCCTAGACTTAACCCTTAAATCCTAACCATAACCCTAAACCTAACCCTATGCCCCTAGCCGTAACCCTAACCCTAAACACTAACCCTAAACGCTAACCATAACTCCTAACCCTAACATTAACTCGGAACCCTAACCCTAACCCTAACCCCCTCTAAACCTAACCCCTAACCCCAACCCTAGACCTAACCCTTAAAACCTAACCATAACCCTAAACCTAACCCTATGCCCCTAGCCGTAACCCTAACCCTAAACCCTAACCCTAAACGCTAACCATAACTCCTAACCCTAACCCTAACTCCTAACCCTAACCCTAACCTTAACCCCCCTTAACCTTAATCCCTAACCCTAACCCTAGACTTAACCCTTAAATCCTAACCATAACCCTAAACCTAACCCTATGCCCCTAACCATAACACTAACCCTAAACGCTAACCCTAAACGCTAACCATAACTCCTAACCCTAACCCTAACTCGTAACCCTAACCCTAACCCTAACGACCCCTAAACCTAACCCCTATTCCTAACCCTAGACCTAACCCTTAAAACCTAACCATAACCCTAAACCTAACCCTATGCCCCTAACCGTAACCCTAACCCTAAACCCTAACCCTGAACGCTAACCATAACTCCTAACACTAACCCTACCTCCTAATCCTAACCCTAACCCTAACCCCCTCTAAACCTAACCCCTAACCCCAACCCTAGACCTAACCCTTAAAACCTAACCATAACCCTAAACCTAACCCTATGCCCCTAGCCGTAACCCTAACCCTAAACCCTAACCCTAAACGCTAACCATAACTCCTAACCCTAACCCTAACTCCTAACCCTAACCCTAACCTTAACCCCCCTTAACCTTAATCCCTAACCCTAACCCTAGACTTAACCCTTAAATCCTAACCATAACCCTAAACCTAACCCTATGCCCCTAACCAGAACACTAACCCTAAACGCTAACCCTAAACGCTATCCATAACTCCTAACCCTAACCCTAACTCGTAACCCTAACCCTAACCCTAACCCCCTCTAAACCTAACCCCTAACCCTAACCCTAGACCTAACCCTGAAAACCTAACATAACCCTAAACCTAACCCTATGCCCCTATACCGTAACCATCACGCTAAACTCTAACCCTTAACGCTAACCATAACTCCTAACACTAACCCTAATTCCCACAACTAACCCTAACCCTAACTCCCCCCTAAACATAACCCCTAACACTAGCGCTACACCTAACCCTGAAAACCTAACCTCAACCCTAAACCTAACCCTATGCCCCTAGCCGTAACCCTAACCCTAAACCATAACCCTAAACGCTAACCATAACTCCTAACCCTAACCCTAACTCCTAACCCTAACCCTAACTCCTAACCCTAACCCTAACTCGTAACCCTAACCCTAACCTTAACCCCCGCTTAACCTCAATCCCTAACCATAACCCTAGACCTAACCCTTAAAAACTAACCATAACCCTAAACCTACCCCTATGCCCCTAGCCGTAACCCTAACCATAAACACTAACCTTAAACGCTAACCATAACTTCTAACCCTAACCCTAACTCGTAACCCTAACCCTAACCCTAACCCCCTCTAAACCTAACCCCTATTCCTAACCCTAGACCTAACCCTTAAAACCTAACCATAACCCTAAACCTAACCCTATGCCCCTAGCCGTAACCCTAACCCTAAACCCTAACCCTAAACGCTAAACATAACTCCTAACCCTAACCCTAACTCCTAACCCTAACCCTAACCTTAACCCCCCTTAACCTTAATCCCTAACCCTAACCCTAGACTTAACCCTTAAATCCTAACCATAACCCTAAACCTAACCCTATGCCCCTAGCCGTAACCCTAACCCTAAACACTAACCCTAAACGCTAACCATAACTCCTAACCCTAACATTAACTCGGAACCCTAACCCTAACCCTAACCCCCTCTAAACCTAACCCCTAACCCCAACCCTAGACCTAACCCTTAAAACCTAACCATAACCCTAAACCTAACCCTATGCCCCTAGCCGTAACCCTAACCCTAAACCCTAACCCTAAACGCTAACCATAACTCCTAACCCTAACCCTAACTCCTAACCCTAACCCTAACCTTAACCCCACTTAACCTTAATCCCTAACCCTAACCCTAGACTTAACCCTTAAATCCTAACCATAACCCTAAACCTAACCCTATGCCCCTAACCATAACACTAACCCTAAACGCTAACCCTAAACGCTATCCATAACTCCTAACCCTAACCCTAACTCGTAACCCTAACCCTAACCCTAACCCCCTCTAAACCTAACCCCTAACCCTAACCCTAGACCTAACCCTGAAAACCTAACATAACCCTAAACCTAACCCTATGCCCCTATACCGTAACCATCACGCTAAACTCTAACCCTTAACGCTAACCATAACTCCTAACACTAACCCTAATTCCCACAACTAACCCTAACCCTAACTCCCCCCTAAACCTAACCCCTAACACTAGCGCTACACCTAACCCTGAAAACCTAACCTCAACCCTAAACCTAACCCTATGCCCCTAGCCGTAACCCTAACCCTAAACCATAACCCTAAACGCTAACCATAACTCCTAACCCTAACCCTAACTCCTAACCCTAACCCTAACTCCTAACCCTAACCCTAACTCGTAACCCTAACCCTAACCTTAACCCCCGCTTAACCTCAATCCCTAACCATAACCCTACACCTAACCCTTAAAAACTAACCATAACCCTAAACCTACCCCTATGCCCCTAGCCGTAACCCTAACCATAAACACTAACCTTAAACGCTAACCATAACTTCTAACCCTAACCCTAACTCGTAACCCTAACCCTAACCCTAACCCCCTCTAAACCTAACCCCTATTCCTAACCCTAGACCTAACCCTTAAAACCTAACCATAACCCTAAACCTAACCCTATGCCCCTAGCCGTAACCCTAACCCTAAACCCTAACCCTAAACGCTAAACATAACTCCTAACCCTAACCCTAACTCCTAACCCTAACCCTAACCTTAACCCCCCTTAACCTTAATCCCTAACCCTAACCCTAGACTTAACCCTTAAATCCTAACCATAACCCTAAACCTAACCCTATGCCCCTAGCCGTAACCCTAACCCTAAACACTAACCCTAAACGCTAACCATAACTCCTAACCCTAACATTAACTCGGAACCCTAACCCTAACCCTAACCCCCTCTAAACCTAACCCCTAACCCCAACCCTAGACCTAACCCTTAAAACCTAACCATAACCCTAAACCTAACCCTATGCCCCTAGCCGTAACCCTAACCCTAAACCCTAACCCTAAACGCTAACCATAACTCCTAACCCTAACCCTAACTCCTAACCCTAACCCTAACCTTAACCCCCCTTAACCTTAATCCCTAACCCTAACCCTAGACTTAACCCTTAAATCCTAACCATAACCCTAAACCTAACCCTATGCCCCTAACCATAACACTAACCCTAAACGCTAACCCTAAACGCTAACCATAACTCCTAACCCTAACCCTAACTCGTAACCCTAACCCTAACCCTAACGACCCCTAAACCTAACCCCTATTCCTAACCCTAGACCTAACCCTTAAAACCTAACCATAACCCTAAACCTAACCCTATGCCCCTAACCGTAACCCTAACCCTAAACCCTAACCCTGAACGCTAACCATAACTCCTAACACTAACCCTACCTCCTAATCCTAACCCTAACCCTAACCCCCTCTAAACCTAACCCCTAACCCCAACCCTAGACCTAACCCTTAAAACCTAACCATAACCCTAAACCTAACCCTATGCCCCTAGCCGTAACCCTAACCCTAAACCCTAACCCTAAACGCTAACCATAACTCCTAACCCTAACCCTAACTCCTAACCCTAACCCTAACCTTAACCCCCCTTAACCTTAATCCCTAACCCTAACCCTAGACTTAACCCTTAAATCCTAACCATAACCCTAAACCTAACCCTATGCCCCTAACCAGAACACTAACCCTAAACGCTAACCCTAAACGCTATCCATAACTCCTAACCCTAACCCTAACTCGTAACCCTAACCCTAACCCTAACCCCCTCTAAACCTAACCCCTAACCCTAACCCTAGACCTAACCCTGAAAACCTAACATAACCCTAAACCTAACCCTATGCCCCTATACCGTAACCATCACGCTAAACTCTAACCCTTAACGCTAACCATAACTCCTAACACTAACCCTAATTCCCACAACTAACCCTAACCCTAACTCCCCCCTAAACATAACCCCTAACACTAGCGCTACACCTAACCCTGAAAACCTAACCTCAACCCTAAACCTAACCCTATGCCCCTAGCCGTAACCCTAACCCTAAACCATAACCCTAAACGCTAACCATAACTCCTAACCCTAACCCTAACTCCTAACCCTAACCCTAACTCCTAACCCTAACCCTAACTCGTAACCCTAACCCTAACCTTAACCCCCGCTTAACCTCAATCCCTAACCATAACCCTAGACCTAACCCTTAAAAACTAACCATAACCCTAAACCTACCCCTATGCCCCTAGCCGTAACCCTAACCATAAACACTAACCTTAAACGCTAACCATAACTTCTAACCCTAACCCTAACTCGTAACCCTAACCCTAACCCTAACCCCCTCTAAACCTAACCCCTATTCCTAACCCTAGACCTAACCCTTAAAACCTAACCATAACCCTAAACCTAACCCTATGCCCCTAGCCGTAACCCTAACCCTAAACCCTAACCCTAAACGCTAAACATAACTCCTAACCCTAACCCTAACTCCTAACCCTAACCCTAACCTTAACCCCCCTTAACCTTAATCCCTAACCCTAACCCTAGACTTAACCCTTAAATCCTAACCATAACCCTAAACCTAACCCTATGCCCCTAGCCGTAACCCTAACCCTAAACACTAACCCTAAACGCTAACCATAACTCCTAACTCTAACATTAACTCGGAACCCTAACCCTAACCCTAACCGCCTCTAAACCTAACCCCTAACCCCAACCCTAGACCTAACCCTTAAAACCTAACCATAACCCTAAACCTAACCCTATGCCCCTAGCCGTAACCCTAACCCTAAACCCTAACCCTAAACGCTAACCATAACTCCTAACCCTAACCCTAACTCCTAACCCTAACCCTAACCTTAACCCCACTTAACCTTAATCCCTAACCCTAACCCTAGACTTAACCCTTAAATCCTAACCATAACCCTAAACCTAACCCTATGCCCCTAACCATAACACTAACCCTAAACGCTAACCCTAAACGCTATCCATAACTCCTAACCCTAACCCTAACTCGTAACCCTAACCCTAACCCTAACCCCCTCTAAACCTAACCCCTAACCCTAACCCTAGACCTAACCCTGAAAACCTAACATAACCCTAAACCTAACCCTATGCCCCTATACCGTAACCATCACGCTAAACTCTAACCCTTAACGCTAACCATAACTCCTAACACTAACCCTAATTCCCACAACTAACCCTAACCCTAACTCCCCCCTAAACCTAACCCCTAACACTAGCGCTACACCTAACCCTGAAAACCTAACCTCAACCCTAAACCTAACCCTATGCCCCTAGCCGTAACCCTAACCCTAAACCATAACCCTAAACGCTAACCATAACTCCTAACCCTAACCCTAACTCCTAACCCTAACCCTAACTCCTAACCCTAACCCTAACCTTAACCCCCCTTAACCTTAATCCCTAACCATAACCCTAGACCTAACCCTTAAAAACTAACCATAACCCTAAACCTACCCCTATGCCCCTAGCCGTAACCCTAACCATAAACACTAACCTTAAACGCTAACCATAACTTCTAACCCTAACCCTAACTCGTAACCCTAACCCTAACCCTAACCCCCTCTAAACCTAACCCCTATTCCTAACCCTAGACCTAACCCTTAAAACCTAACCATAACCCTAAACCTAACCCTATGCCCCTAGCCGTAACCCTAACCCTAAACCCTAACCCTAAACGCTAACCATAACTCCTAACCCTAACCCTAACTCCTAACCCTAACCCTAACCTTAACCCCCCTTAAATTTAATCCCTAACCCTAACCCTAGATTTAACCCTTAAATCCTAACCATAACCCTAAACCTAACCCTATGCCCCTAGCCGTAACCCTAACCCTAAACACTAACCCTAAACGCTAACCATAACTCCTAACCCTAACACTAACTCGGAACCCTAACCCTAACCCTAACCCCCTCTAAACCTAACCCCTAACCCCAACCCTAGACCTAACCCTTAAAACCTAACCATAACCCTAAACCTAACCCTATGCCCCTAGCCGTAACCCTAACCCTAAACACTAACCCTAAACGCTAACCATAACTCCTAACCCTAACCCTAACCTTAACCCCCCTTAACCTTAATCCCTAACCCTAACCCTAGACTTAACCCTTAAATCCTAACCATAACCCTAAACCTAACCCTATGCCCCTAACCATAACACTAACCCTAAACGCTAACCCTAAACGCTAACCATAACTCCTAACCCTAACCCTAACTCGTAACCCTAACCCTAACCCTAACGACCCCTAAACCTAACCCCTATTCCTAACCCTAGACCTAACCCTTAAAACCTAACCATAACCCTAAACCTAACCCTATGCCCCTAACCGTAACCCTAACCCTAAACCCTAACCCTGAACGCTAACCATAACTCCTAACACTAACCCTACCTCCTAATCCTAACCCTAACCCTAACCCCCTCTAAACCTAACCCCTAACCCCAACCCTAGACCTAACCCTTAAAACCTAACCATAACCCTAAACCTAACCCTATGCCCCTAGCCGTAACCCTAACCCTAAACCCTAACCCTAAACGCTAACCATAACTCCTAACCCTAACCCTAACTCCTAACCCTAACCCTAACCTTAACCCCCCTTAACCTTAATCCCTAACCCTAACCCTAGACTTAACCCTTAAATCCTAACCATAACCCTAAACCTAACCCTATGCCCCTAACCAGAACACTAACCCTAAACGCTAACCCTAAACGCTATCCATAACTCCTAACCCTAACCCTAACTCGTAACCCTAACCCTAACCCTAACCCCCTCTAAACCTAACCCCTAACCCTAACCCTAGACCTAACCCTGAAAACCTAACATAACCCTAAACCTAACCCTATGCCCCTATACCGTAACCATCACGCTAAACTCTAACCCTTAACGCTAACCATAACTCCTAACACTAACCCTAATTCCCACAACTAACCCTAACCCTAACTCCCCCCTAAACATAACCCCTAACACTAGCGCTACACCTAACCCTGAAAACCTAACCTCAACCCTAAACCTAACCCTATGCCCCTAGCCGTAACCCTAACCCTAAACCATAACCCTAAACGCTAACCATAACTCCTAACCCTAACCCTAACTCCTAACCCTAACCCTAACTCCTAACCCTAACCCTAACTCGTAACCCTAACCCTAACCTTAACCCCCGCTTAACCTCAATCCCTAACCATAACCCTAGACCTAACCCTTAAAAACTAACCATAACCCTAAACCTACCCCTATGCCCCTAGCCGTAACCCTAACCATAAACACTAACCTTAAACGCTAACCATAACTTCTAACCCTAACCCTAACTCGTAACCCTAACCCTAACCCTAACCCCCTCTAAACCTAACCCCTATTCCTAACCCTAGACCTAACCCTTAAAACCTAACCATAACCCTAAACCTAACCCTATGCCCCTAGCCGTAACCCTAACCCTAAACCCTAACCCTAAACGCTAAACATAACTCCTAACCCTAACCCTAACTCCTAACCCTAACCCTAACCTTAACCCCCCTTAACCTTAATCCCTAACCCTAACCCTAGACTTAACCCTTAAATCCTAACCATAACCCTAAACCTAACCCTATGCCCCTAGCCGTAACCCTAACCCTAAACACTAACCCTAAACGCTAACCATAACTCCTAACTCTAACATTAACTCGGAACCCTAACCCTAACCCTAACCGCCTCTAAACCTAACCCCTAACCCCAACCCTAGACCTAACCCTTAAAACCTAACCATAACCCTAAACCTAACCCTATGCCCCTAGCCGTAACCCTAACCCTAAACCCTAACCCTAAACGCTAACCATAACTCCTAACCCTAACCCTAACTCCTAACCCTAACCCTAACCTTAACCCCACTTAACCTTAATCCCTAACCCTAACCCTAGACTTAACCCTTAAATCCTAACCATAACCCTAAACCTAACCCTATGCCCCTAACCATAACACTAACCCTAAACGCTAACCCTAAACGCTATCCATAACTCCTAACCCTAACCCTAACTCGTAACCCTAACCCTAACCCTAACCCCCTCTAAACCTAACCCCTAACCCTAACCCTAGACCTAACCCTGAAAACCTAACATAACCCTAAACCTAACCCTATGCCCCTATACCGTAACCATCACGCTAAACTCTAACCCTTAACGCTAACCATAACTCCTAACACTAACCCTAATTCCCACAACTAACCCTAACCCTAACTCCCCCCTAAACCTAACCCCTAACACTAGCGCTACACCTAACCCTGAAAACCTAACCTCAACCCTAAACCTAACCCTATGCCCCTAGCCGTAACCCTAACCCTAAACCATAACCCTAAACGCTAACCATAACTCCTAACCCTAACCCTAACTCCTAACCCTAACCCTAACTCCTAACCCTAACCCTAACCTTAACCCCCCTTAACCTTAATCCCTAACCATAACCCTAGACCTAACCCTTAAAAACTAACCATAACCCTAAACCTACCCCTATGCCCCTAGCCGTAACCCTAACCATAAACACTAACCTTAAACGCTAACCATAACTTCTAACCCTAACCCTAACTCGTAACCCTAACCCTAACCCTAACCCCCTCTAAACCTAACCCCTATTCCTAACCCTAGACCTAACCCTTAAAACCTAACCATAACCCTAAACCTAACCCTATGCCCCTAGCCGTAACCCTAACCCTAAACCCTAACCCTAAACGCTAACCATAACTCCTAACCCTAACCCTAACTCCTAACCCTAACCCTAACCTTAACCCCCCTTAAATTTAATCCCTAACCCTAACCCTAGATTTAACCCTTAAATCCTAACCATAACCCTAAACCTAACCCTATGCCCCTAGCCGTAACCCTAACCCTAAACACTAACCCTAAACGCTAACCATAACTCCTAACCCTAACACTAACTCGGAACCCTAACCCTAACCCTAACCCCCTCTAAACCTAACCCCTAACCCCAACCCTAGACCTAACCCTTAAAACCTAACCATAACCCTAAACCTAACCCTATGCCCCTAGCCGTAACCCTAACCCTAAACACTAACCCTAAACGCTAACCATAACTCCTAACCCTAACCCTAACCTTAACCCCCCTTAACCTTAATCCCTAACCCTAACCCTAGACTTAACCCTTAAATCCTAACCATAACCCTAAACCTAACCCTATGCCCCTAACCATAACACTAACCCTAAACGCTAACCCTAAACGCTAACCATAACTCCTAACCCTAACCCTAACTCGTAACCCTAACCCTAACCCTAACGACCCCTAAACCTAACCCCTATTCCTAACCCTAGACCTAACCCTTAAAACCTAACCATAACCCTAAACCTAACCCTATGCCCCTAACCGTAACCCTAACCCTAAACCCTAACCCTGAACGCTAACCATAACTCCTAACACTAACCCTACCTCCTAATCCTAACCCTAACCCTAACCCCCTCTAAACCTAACCCCTAACCCCAACCCTAGACCTAACCCTTAAAACCTAACCATAACCCTAAACCTAACCCTATGCCCCTAGCCGTAACCCTAACCCTAAACCCTAACCCTAAACGCTAACCATAACTCCTAACCCTAACCCTAACTCCTAACCCTAACCCTAACCTTAACCCCCCTTAACCTTAATCCCTAACCCTAACCCTAGACTTAACCCTTAAATCCTAACCATAACCCTAAACCTAACCCTATGCCCCTAACCAGAACACTAACCCTAAACGCTAACCCTAAACGCTATCCATAACTCCTAACCCTAACCCTAACTCGTAACCCTAACCCTAACCCTAACCCCCTCTAAACCTAACCCCTAACCCTAACCCTAGACCTAACCCTGAAAACCTAACATAACCCTAAACCTAACCCTATGCCCCTATACCGTAACCATCACGCTAAACTCTAACCCTTAACGCTAACCATAACTCCTAACACTAACCCTAATTCCCACAACTAACCCTAACCCTAACTCCCCCCTAAACATAACCCCTAACACTAGCGCTACACCTAACCCTGAAAACCTAACCTCAACCCTAAACCTAACCCTATGCCCCTAGCCGTAACCCTAACCCTAAACCATAACCCTAAACGCTAACCATAACTCCTAACCCTAACCCTAACTCCTAACCCTAACCCTAACTCCTAACCCTAACCCTAACTCGTAACCCTAACCCTAACCTTAACCCCCGCTTAACCTCAATCCCTAACCATAACCCTAGACCTAACCCTTAAAAACTAACCATAACCCTAAACCTACCCCTATGCCCCTAGCCGTAACCCTAACCATAAACACTAACCTTAAACGCTAACCATAACTTCTAACCCTAACCCTAACTCGTAACCCTAACCCTAACCCTAACCCCCTCTAAACCTAACCCCTATTCCTAACCCTAGACCTAACCCTTAAAACCTAACCATAACCCTAAACCTAACCCTATGCCCCTAGCCGTAACCCTAACCCTAAACCCTAACCCTAAACGCTAAACATAACTCCTAACCCTAACCCTAACTCCTAACCCTAACCCTAACCTTAACCCCCCTTAACCTTAATCCCTAACCCTAACCCTAGACTTAACCCTTAAATCCTAACCATAACCCTAAACCTAACCCTATGCCCCTAGCCGTAACCCTAACCCTAAACACTAACCCTAAACGCTAACCATAACTCCTAACCCTAACATTAACTCGGAACCCTAACCCTAACCCTAACCCCCTCTAAACCTAACCCCTAACCCCAACCCTAGACCTAACCCTTAAAACCTAACCATAACCCTAAACCTAACCCTATGCCCCTAGCCGTAACCCTAACCCTAAACCCTAACCCTAAACGCTAACCATAACTCCTAACCCTAACCCTAACTCCTAACCCTAACCCTAACCTTAACCCCCCTTAACCTTAATCCCTAACCCTAACCCTAGACTTAACCCTTAAATCCTAACCATAACCCTAAACCTAACCCTATGCCCCTAACCATAACACTAACCCTAAACGCTAACCCTAAACGCTATCCATAACTCCTAACCCTAACCCTAACTCGTAACCCTAACCCTAACCCTAACCCCCTCTAAACCTAACCCCTAACCCTAACCCTAGACCTAACCCTGAAAACCTAACATAACCCTAAACCTAACCCTATGCCCCTATACCGTAACCATCACGCTAAACTCTAACCCTTAACGCTAACCATAACTCCTAACACTAACCCTAACTCCCAATCCTAACCCTAACCCAAACCCCCCCTAAACCTAACCCCTAACACTAGCGCTACACCTAACCCTGAAAACCTAACCTCAACCCTAAACCTAACCCTATGCCCCTAGCCGTAACCCTAACCCTAAACCATAACCCTAAACGCTAACCATAACTCCTAACCCTAACCCTAACTCCTAACCCTAACCCTAACTCGTAACCCTAACCCTAACCTTAACCCCCGCTTAACCTTAATCCCTAACCATAACCCTACACCTAACCCTTAAAAACTAACCATAACCCTAAACCTACCCCTATGCCCCTAGCCGTAACCCTAACCATAAACACTAACCTTAAACGCTAACCATAACTTCTAACCCTAACCCTAACTCGTAACCCTAACCCTAACCCTAACCCCCTCTAAACCTAACCCCTATTCCTAACCCTAGACCTAACCCTTAAAACCTAACCATAACCCTAAACCTAACCCTATGCCCCTAGCCGTAACCCTAACCCTAAACCCTAACCCTAAACGCTAAACATAACTCCTAACCCTAACCCTAACTCCTAACCCTAACCCTAACCTTAACCCCCCTTAACCTTAATCCCTAACCCTAACCCTAGACTTAACCCTTAAATCCTAACCATAACCCTAAACCTAACCCTATGCCCCTAGCCGTAACCCTAACCCTAAACACTAACCCTAAACGCTAACCATAACTCCTAACCCTAACATTAACTCGGAACCCTAACCCTAACCCTAACCCCCTCTAAACCTAACCCCTAACCCCAACCCTAGACCTAACCCTTAAAACCTAACCATAACCCTAAACCTAACCCTATGCCCCTAGCCGTAACCCTAACCCTAAACCCTAACCCTAAACGCTAACCATAACTCCTAACCCTAACCCTAACTCCTAACCCTAACCCTAACCTTAACCCCCCTTAACCTTAATCCCTAACCCTAACCCTAGACTTAACCCTTAAATCCTAACCATAACCCTAAACCTAACCCTATGCCCCTAACCATAACACTAACCCTAAACGCTAACCCTAAACGCTAACCATAACTCCTAACCCTAACCCTAACTCGTAACCCTAACCCTAACCCTAACGACCCCTAAACCTAACCCCTATTCCTAACCCTAGACCTAACCCTTAAAACCTAACCATAACCCTAAACCTAACCCTATGCCCCTAACCGTAACCCTAACCCTAAACCCTAACCCTGAACGCTAACCATAACTCCTAACACTAACCCTACCTCCTAATCCTAACCCTAACCCTAACCCCCTCTAAACCTAACCCCTAACCCCAACCCTAGACCTAACCCTTAAAACCTAACCATAACCCTAAACCTAACCCTATGCCCCTAGCCGTAACCCTAACCCTAAACCCTAACCCTAAACGCTAACCATAACTCCTAACCCTAACCCTAACTCCTAACCCTAACCCTAACCTTAACCCCCCTTAACCTTAATCCCTAACCCTAACCCTAGACTTAACCCTTAAATCCTAACCATAACCCTAAACCTAACCCTATGCCCCTAACCAGAACACTAACCCTAAACGCTAACCCTAAACGCTATCCATAACTCCTAACCCTAACCCTAACTCGTAACCCTAACCCTAACCCTAACCCCCTCTAAACCTAACCCCTAACCCTAACCCTAGACCTAACCCTGAAAACCTAACATAACCCTAAACCTAACCCTATGCCCCTATACCGTAACCATCACGCTAAACTCTAACCCTTAACGCTAACCATAACTCCTAACACTAACCCTAATTCCCACAACTAACCCTAACCCTAACTCCCCCCTAAACATAACCCCTAACACTAGCGCTACACCTAACCCTGAAAACCTAACCTCAACCCTAAACCTAACCCTATGCCCCTAGCCGTAACCCTAACCCTAAACCATAACCCTAAACGCTAACCATAACTCCTAACCCTAACCCTAACTCCTAACCCTAACCCTAACTCCTAACCCTAACCCTAACTCGTAACCCTAACCCTAACCTTAACCCCCGCTTAACCTCAATCCCTAACCATAACCCTAGACCTAACCCTTAAAAACTAACCATAACCCTAAACCTACCCCTATGCCCCTAGCCGTAACCCTAACCATAAACACTAACCTTAAACGCTAACCATAACTTCTAACCCTAACCCTAACTCGTAACCCTAACCCTAACCCTAACCCCCTCTAAACCTAACCCCTATTCCTAACCCTAGACCTAACCCTTAAAACCTAACCATAACCCTAAACCTAACCCTATGCCCCTAGCCGTAACCCTAACCCTAAACCCTAACCCTAAACGCTAAACATAACTCCTAACCCTAACCCTAACTCCTAACCCTAACCCTAACCTTAACCCCCCTTAACCTTAATCCCTAACCCTAACCCTAGACTTAACCCTTAAATCCTAACCATAACCCTAAACCTAACCCTATGCCCCTAGCCGTAACCCTAACCCTAAACACTAACCCTAAACGCTAACCATAACTCCTAACCCTAACATTAACTCGGAACCCTAACCCTAACCCTAACCCCCTCTAAACCTAACCCCTAACCCCAACCCTAGACCTAACCCTTAAAACCTAACCATAACCCTAAACCTAACCCTATGCCCCTAGCCGTAACCCTAACCCTAAACCCTAACCCTAAACGCTAACCATAACTCCTAACCCTAACCCTAACTCCTAACCCTAACCCTAACCTTAACCCCACTTAACCTTAATCCCTAACCCTAACCCTAGACTTAACCCTTAAATCCTAACCATAACCCTAAACCTAACCCTATGCCCCTAACCATAACACTAACCCTAAACGCTAACCCTAAACGCTATCCATAACTCCTAACCCTAACCCTAACTCGTAACCCTAACCCTAACCCTAACCCCCTCTAAACCTAACCCCTAACCCTAACCCTAGACCTAACCCTGAAAACCTAACATAACCCTAAACCTAACCCTATGCCCCTATACCGTAACCATCACGCTAAACTCTAACCCTTAACGCTAACCATAACTCCTAACACTAACCCTAATTCCCACAACTAACCCTAACCCTAACTCCCCCCTAAACCTAACCCCTAACACTAGCGCTACACCTAACCCTGAAAACCTAACCTCAACCCTAAACCTAACCCTATGCCCCTAGCCGTAACCCTAACCCTAAACCATAACCCTAAACGCTAACCATAACTCCTAACCCTAACCCTAACTCCTAACCCTAACCCTAACTCCTAACCCTAACCCTAACTCGTAACCCTAACCCTAACCTTAACCCCCGCTTAACCTCAATCCCTAACCATAACCCTACACCTAACCCTTAAAAACTAACCATAACCCTAAACCTACCCCTATGCCCCTAGCCGTAACCCTAACCATAAACACTAACCTTAAACGCTAACCATAACTTCTAACCCTAACCCTAACTCGTAACCCTAACCCTAACCCTAACCCCCTCTAAACCTAACCCCTATTCCTAACCCTAGACCTAACCCTTAAAACCTAACCATAACCCTAAACCTAACCCTATGCCCCTAGCCGTAACCCTAACCCTAAACCCTAACCCTAAACGCTAAACATAACTCCTAACCCTAACCCTAACTCCTAACCCTAACCCTAACCTTAACCCCCCTTAACCTTAATCCCTAACCCTAACCCTAGACTTAACCCTTAAATCCTAACCATAACCCTAAACCTAACCCTATGCCCCTAGCCGTAACCCTAACCCTAAACACTAACCCTAAACGCTAACCATAACTCCTAACCCTAACATTAACTCGGAACCCTAACCCTAACCCTAACCCCCTCTAAACCTAACCCCTAACCCCAACCCTAGACCTAACCCTTAAAACCTAACCATAACCCTAAACCTAACCCTATGCCCCTAGCCGTAACCCTAACCCTAAACCCTAACCCTAAACGCTAACCATAACTCCTAACCCTAACCCTAACTCCTAACCCTAACCCTAACCTTAACCCCCCTTAACCTTAATCCCTAACCCTAACCCTAGACTTAACCCTTAAATCCTAACCATAACCCTAAACCTAACCCTATGCCCCTAACCATAACACTAACCCTAAACGCTAACCCTAAACGCTAACCATAACTCCTAACCCTAACCCTAACTCGTAACCCTAACCCTAACCCTAACGACCCCTAAACCTAACCCCTATTCCTAACCCTAGACCTAACCCTTAAAACCTAACCATAACCCTAAACCTAACCCTATGCCCCTAACCGTAACCCTAACCCTAAACCCTAACCCTGAACGCTAACCATAACTCCTAACACTAACCCTACCTCCTAATCCTAACCCTAACCCTAACCCCCTCTAAACCTAACCCCTAACCCCAACCCTAGACCTAACCCTTAAAACCTAACCATAACCCTAAACCTAACCCTATGCCCCTAGCCGTAACCCTAACCCTAAACACTAACCCTAAACGCTAACCATAACTCCTAACCCTAACATTAACTCGGAACCCTAACCCTAACCCTAACCGCCTCTAAACCTAACCCCTAACCCCAACCCTAGACCTAACCCTTAAAACCTAACCATAACCCTAAACCTAACCCTATGCCCCTAGCCGTAACCCTAACCCTAAACCCTAACCCTAAACGCTAACCATAACTCCTAACCCTAACCCTAACTCCTAACCCTAACCCTAACCTTAACCCCACTTAACCTTAATCCCTAACCCTAACCCTAGACTTAACCCTTAAATCCTAACCATAACCCTAAACCTAACCCTATGCCCCTAACCATAACACTAACCCTAAACGCTAACCCTAAACGCTATCCATAACTCCTAACCCTAACCCTAACTCGTAACCCTAACCCTAACCCTAACCCCCTCTAAACCTAACCCCTAACCCTAACCCTAGACCTAACCCTGAAAACCTAACATAACCCTAAACCTAACCCTATGCCCCTATACCGTAACCATCACGCTAAACTCTAACCCTTAACGCTAACCATAACTCCTAACACTAACCCTAATTCCCACAACTAACCCTAACCCTAACTCCCCCCTAAACCTAACCCCTAACACTAGCGCTACACCTAACCCTGAAAACCTAACCTCAACCCTAAACCTAACCCTATGCCCCTAGCCGTAACCCTAACCCTAAACCATAACCCTAAACGCTAACCATAACTCCTAACCCTAACCCTAACTCCTAACCCTAACCCTAACTCCTAACCCTAACCCTAACTCGTAACCCTAACCCTAACCTTAACCCCCGCTTAACCTCAATCCCTAACCATAACCCTACACCTAACCCTTAAAAACTAACCATAACCCTAAACCTACCCCTATGCCCCTAGCCGTAACCCTAACCATAAACACTAACCTTAAACGCTAACCATAACTTCTAACCCTAACCCTAACTCGTAACCCTAACCCTAACCCTAACCCCCTCTAAACCTAACCCCTATTCCTAACCCTAGACCTAACCCTTAAAACCTAACCATAACCCTAAACCTAACCCTATGCCCCTAGCCGTAACCCTAACCCTAAACCCTAACCCTAAACGCTAAACATAACTCCTAACCCTAACCCTAACTCCTAACCCTAACCCTAACCTTAACCCCCCTTAACCTTAATCCCTAACCCTAACCCTAGACTTAACCCTTAAATCCTAACCATAACCCTAAACCTAACCCTATGCCCCTAGCCGTAACCCTAACCCTAAACACTAACCCTAAACGCTAACCATAACTCCTAACCCTAACATTAACTCGGAACCCTAACCCTAACCCTAACCCCCTCTAAACCTAACCCCTAACCCCAACCCTAGACCTAACCCTTAAAACCTAACCATAACCCTAAACCTAACCCTATGCCCCTAGCCGTAACCCTAACCCTAAACCCTAACCCTAAACGCTAACCATAACTCCTAACCCTAACCCTAACTCCTAACCCTAACCCTAACCTTAACCCCCCTTAACCTTAATCCCTAACCCTAACCCTAGACTTAACCCTTAAATCCTAACCATAACCCTAAACCTAACCCTATGCCCCTAACCATAACACTAACCCTAAACGCTAACCCTAAACGCTAACCATAACTCCTAACCCTAACCCTAACTCGTAACCCTAACCCTAACCCTAACGACCCCTAAACCTAACCCCTATTCCTAACCCTAGACCTAACCCTTAAAACCTAACCATAACCCTAAACCTAACCCTATGCCCCTAACCGTAACCCTAACCCTAAACCCTAACCCTGAACGCTAACCATAACTCCTAACACTAACCCTACCTCCTAATCCTAACCCTAACCCTAACCCCCTCTAAACCTAACCCCTAACCCCAACCCTAGACCTAACCCTTAAAACCTAACCATAACCCTAAACCTAACCCTATGCCCCTAGCCGTAACCCTAACCCTAAACCCTAACCCTAAACGCTAACCATAACTCCTAACCCTAACCCTAACTCCTAACCCTAACCCTAACCTTAACCCCCCTTAACCTTAATCCCTAACCCTAACCCTAGACTTAACCCTTAAATCCTAACCATAACCCTAAACCTAACCCTATGCCCCTAACCAGAACACTAACCCTAAACGCTAACCCTAAACGCTATCCATAACTCCTAACCCTAACCCTAACTCGTAACCCTAACCCTAACCCTAACCCCCTCTAAACCTAACCCCTAACCCTAACCCTAGACCTAACCCTGAAAACCTAACATAACCCTAAACCTAACCCTATGCCCCTATACCGTAACCATCACGCTAAACTCTAACCCTTAACGCTAACCATAACTCCTAACACTAACCCTAATTCCCACAACTAACCCTAACCCTAACTCCCCCCTAAACATAACCCCTAACACTAGCGCTACACCTAACCCTGAAAACCTAACCTCAACCCTAAACCTAACCCTATGCCCCTAGCCGTAACCCTAACCCTAAACCATAACCCTAAACGCTAACCATAACTCCTAACCCTAACCCTAACTCCTAACCCTAACCCTAACTCCTAACCCTAACCCTAACTCGTAACCCTAACCCTAACCTTAACCCCCGCTTAACCTCAATCCCTAACCATAACCCTAGACCTAACCCTTAAAAACTAACCATAACCCTAAACCTACCCCTATGCCCCTAGCCGTAACCCTAACCATAAACACTAACCTTAAACGCTAACCATAACTTCTAACCCTAACCCTAACTCGTAACCCTAACCCTAACCCTAACCCCCTCTAAACCTAACCCCTATTCCTAACCCTAGACCTAACCCTTAAAACCTAACCATAACCCTAAACCTAACCCTATGCCCCTAGCCGTAACCCTAACCCTAAACCCTAACCCTAAACGCTAAACATAACTCCTAACCCTAACCCTAACTCCTAACCCTAACCCTAACCTTAACCCCCCTTAACCTTAATCCCTAACCCTAACCCTAGACTTAACCCTTAAATCCTAACCATAACCCTAAACCTAACCCTATGCCCCTAGCCGTAACCCTAACCCTAAACACTAACCCTAAACGCTAACCATAACTCCTAACCCTAACATTAACTCGGAACCCTAACCCTAACCCTAACCGCCTCTAAACCTAACCCCTAACCCCAACCCTAGACCTAACCCTTAAAACCTAACCATAACCCTAAACCTAACCCTATGCCCCTAGCCGTAACCCTAACCCTAAACCCTAACCCTAAACGCTAACCATAACTCCTAACCCTAACCCTAACTCCTAACCCTAACCCTAACCTTAACCCCACTTAACCTTAATCCCTAACCCTAACCCTAGACTTAACCCTTAAATCCTAACCATAACCCTAAACCTAACCCTATGCCCCTAACCATAACACTAACCCTAAACGCTAACCCTAAACGCTATCCATAACTCCTAACCCTAACCCTAACTCGTAACCCTAACCCTAACCCTAACCCCCTCTAAACCTAACCCCTAACCCTAACCCTAGACCTAACCCTGAAAACCTAACATAACCCTAAACCTAACCCTATGCCCCTATACCGTAACCATCACGCTAAACTCTAACCCTTAACGCTAACCATAACTCCTAACACTAACCCTAATTCCCACAACTAACCCTAACCCTAACTCCCCCCTAAACCTAACCCCTAACACTAGCGCTACACCTAACCCTGAAAACCTAACCTCAACCCTAAACCTAACCCTATGCCCCTAGCCGTAACCCTAACCCTAAACCATAACCCTAAACGCTAACCATAACTCCTAACCCTAACCCTAACTCCTAACCCTAACCCTAACTCCTAACCCTAACCCTAACCTTAACCCCCCTTAACCTTAATCCCTAACCATAACCCTAGACCTAACCCTTAAAAACTAACCATAACCCTAAACCTACCCCTATGCCCCTAGCCGTAACCCTAACCATAAACACTAACCTTAAACGCTAACCATAACTTCTAACCCTAACCCTAACTCGTAACCCTAACCCTAACCCTAACCCCCTCTAAACCTAACCCCTATTCCTAACCCTAGACCTAACCCTTAAAACCTAACCATAACCCTAAACCTAACCCTATGCCCCTAGCCGTAACCCTAACCCTAAACCCTAACCCTAAACGCTAACCATAACTCCTAACCCTAACCCTAACTCCTAACCCTAACCCTAACCTTAACCCCCCTTAACCTTAATCCCTAACCCTAACCCTAGACTTAACCCTTAAATCCTAACCATAACCCTAAACCTAACCCTATGCCACTAGCCGTAACCCTAACCCTAAACACTAACCCTAAACGCTAACCATAACTCCTAACCCTAACACTAACTCGGAACCCTAACCCTAACCCTAACCCCCTCTAAACCTAACCCCTAACCCCAACCCTAGACCTAACCCTTAAAACCTAACCATAACCCTAAACCTAACCCTATGCCCCTAGCCGTAACCCTAACCCTAAACCCTAACCCTAAACGCTAACCATAACTCCTAACCCTAACCCTAACTCCTAACCCTAACCCTAACCTTAACCCCCCTTAACCTTAATCCCTAACCCTAACCCTAGACTTAACACTTAAATCCTAACCATAACCCTAAACCTAACCCTATGCCCCTAACCATAACACTAACCCTAAACGCTAACCCTAAACGCTAACCATAACTCCTAACCCTAACCCTAACTCGTAACCCTAACCCTAACCCTAACCCCCTCTAAACCTAACCCCTAACCCTAACCCTAGACCTAACCCTGAAAACCTAACATAACCCTAAACCTAACCCTATGCCCCTATACCGTAACCATCACGCTAAACTCTAACCCTTAACGCTAACCATAACTCCTAACACTAACCCTAACTCCCAATCCTAACCCTAACCCTAACCCCTCCTAAACCTAACCCCTAACACTGTCACTAGACCTAACCCTGAAAACCTAACCATAACCCTAAACCTAACCCTATGCCCCTAGCCGTAACCCTAACCCTAAACCCTAACCCTAAACGCTAACCATAACTCCTAACCCTAACCCTAACTCCCAACCCTAACCCTAACCTTAACCCCCCCTTAACCTTAATCCCTAACCCTAACCCTAGACCTAACCCTTAAAACCTAACCATAACCCTAAAGCTACCCCTATGCCCCTAGCCGTAACCCTAACCCTAAACACTAACCTTAAACGCTAACCATAACTCCTAACCCTAACCCTAACTCGTAACCCTAACCCTAACCTTAACCCCCGCTTAACCTTAATCCCTAACCATAACCCTACACCTAACCCTTAAAAACTAACCATAACCCTAAACCTACCCCTATGCCCCTAGCCGTAACCCTAACCCTAAACACTAACCTTAAACGCTAACCATAACTCCTAACCCTAACCCTAACTCGTAACCCTAACCCTAACCCTAACGACCCCTAAACCTAACCCCTATTCCTAACCCTAGACCTAACCCTTAAAACCTAACCATAACCCTAAACCTAACCCTATGCCCCTAACCGTAACCCTAACCCTAAACCCTAACCCTGAACGCTAACCATAACTCCTAACACTAACCCTACCTCCTAATCCTAACCCTAACCCTAACCCCCTCTAAACCTAACCCCTAACCCCAACCCTAGACCTAACCCTTAAAACCTAACCATAACCCTAAACCTAACCCTATGCCCCTAGCCGTAACCCTAACCCTAAACCCTAACCCTAAACGCTAACCATAACTCCTAACCCTAACCCTAACTCCTAACCCTAACCCTAACCTTAACCCCCCTTAACCTTAATCCCTAACTCTAACCCTAGACTTAACCCTTAAATCCTAACCATAACCCTAAACCTAACCCTATGCCCCTAACCATAACACTAACCCTAAACGCTAACCCTAAACGCTATCCATAACTCCTAACCCTAACCCTAACTCGTAACCCTAACCCTAACCCCCTCTAAACCTAACCCCTAACCCTAACCCTAGACCTAACCCTGAAAACCTAACATAACCCTAAACCTAACCCTATGCCCCTATACCGTAACCATCACGCTAAACTCTAACCCTTAACGCTAACCATAACTCCTAACACTAACCCTAATTCCCACAACTAACCCTAACAATAACTCCCCCCTAAACCTAACCCCTAACACTAGCGCTACACCTAACCCTGAAAACCTAACCTCAACCCTAAACCTAACCCTATGCCCCTAGCCGTAACCCTAACCCTAAACCATAACCCTAAACGCTAACCATAACTCCTAACCCTAACCCTAACTCCTAACCCTAACCCTAACTCGTAACCCTAACCCTAACCTTAACCCCCGCTTAACCTTAATCCCTAACCATAACCCTAGACCTAACCCTTAAAAACTAACCATAACCCTAAACCTACCCCTATGCCCCTAGCCGTAACCCTAACCATAAACACTAACCTTAAACGCTAACCATAACTTCTAACCCTAACCCTAACTCGTAACCCTAACCCTAACCCCCTCTAAACCTAACCCCTATTCCTAACCATAGACCTAACCCTTAAAACCTAACCATAACCCTAAACCTAACCCTATGCCCCTAGCCGTAACCCTAACCCTAAACCCTAACCCTAAACGCTAACCATAACTCCTAACCCTAACCCTAACTCCTAACCCTAACCCTAACCTTAACCCCCCTTAACCTTAATCCCTAACCCTAACCCTAGACTTAACCCTTAAATCCTAACCATAACCCTAAACCTAACCCTATGCCCCTAGCCGTAACCCTAACCCTAAACACTAACCCTAAACGCTAACCATAACTCCTAACCCTAACATTAACTCGGAACCCTAACCCTAACCCTAACCCCCTCTAAACCTAACCCCTAACCCCAACCCTAGACCTAACCCTTAAAACCTAACCATAACCCTAAACCTAACCCTATGCCCCTAGCCGTAACCCTAACCCTAAACCCTAACCCTAAACGCTAACCATAACTCCTAACCCTAACCCTAACTCCTAACCCTAACCCTAACCTTAACCCCCCTTAACCTTAATCCCTAACCCTAACCCTAGACTTAACCCTTAAATCCTAACCATAACCCTAAACCTAACCCTATGCCCCTAACCATAACACTAACCCTAAACGCTAACCCTAAACGCTATCCATAACTCCTAACCCTAACCCTAACTCGTAACCCTAACCCTAACCCTAACCCCCTCTAAACCTAACCCCTAACCCTAACCCTAGACCTAACCCTGAAAACCTAACATAACCCTAAACCTAACCCTATGCCCCTATACCGTAACCATCACGCTAAACTCTAACCCTTAACGCTAACCATAACTCCTAACACTAACCCTAATTCCCACAACTAACCCTAACCCTAACTCCCCCCTAAACCTAACCCCTAACACTAGCGCTACACCTAACCCTGAAAACCTAACCTCAACCCTAAACCTAACCCTATGCCCCTAGCCGTAACCCTAACCCTAAACCATAACCCTAAACGCTAACCATAACTCCTAACCCTAACCCTAACTCCTAACCCTAACCCTAACTCGTAACCCTAACCCTAACCTTAACCCCCGCTTAACCTTAATCCCTAACCATAACCCTAGACCTAACCCTTAAAAACTAACCATAACCCTAAACCTACCCCTATGCCCCTAGCCGTAACCCTAACCATAAACACTAACCTTAAACGCTAACCATAACTTCTAACCCTAACCCTAACTCGTAACCCTAACCCTAACCCCCTCTAAACCTAACCCCTATTCCTAACCCTAGACCTAACCCTTAAAACCTAACCATAACCCTAAACCTAACCCTATGCCCCTAGCCGTAACCCTAACCCTAAACCCTAACCCTAAACGCTAACCATAACTCCTAACCCTAACCCTAACTCCTAACCCTAACCCTAACCTTAACCCCCCTTAACCTTAATCCCTAACCCTAACCCTAGACTTAACCCTTAAATCCTAACCATAACCCTAAACCTAACCCTATGCCACTAGCCGTAACCCTAACCCTAAACACTAACCCTAAACGCTAACCATAACTCCTAACCCTAACACTAACTCGGAACCCTAACCCTAACCCTAACCCCCTCTAAACCTAACCCCTAACCCCAACCCTAGACCTAACCCTTAAAACCTAACCATAACCCTAAACCTAACCCTATGCCCCTAGCCGTAACCCTAACCCTAAACCCTAACCCTAAACGCTAACCATAACTCCTAACCCTAACCCTAACTCCTAACCCTAACCCTAACCTTAACCCCCCTTAACCTTAATCCCTAACCCTAACCCTAGACTTAACACTTAAATCCTAACCATAACCCTAAACCTAACCCTATGCCCCTAACCATAACACTAACCCTAAACGCTAACCCTAAACGCTAACCATAACTCCTAACCCTAACCCTAACTCGTAACCCTAACCCTAACCCTAACCCCCTCTAAACCTAACCCCTAACCCTAACCCTAGACCTAACCCTGAAAACCTAACATAACCCTAAACCTAACCCTATGCCCCTATACCGTAACCATCACGCTAAACTCTAACCCTTAACGCTAACCATAACTCCTAACACTAACCCTAATTCCCAATCCTAACCCTAACCCTAACCCCTCCTAAACCTAACCCCTAACACTGTCACTAGACCTAACCCTGAAAACCTAACCATAACCCTAAACCTAACCCTATGCCCCTAGCCGTAACCCTAACCCTAAACCCTAACCCTAAACGCTAACCATAACTCCTAACCCTAACCCTAACTCCCAACCCTAACCCTAACCTTAACCCCCCCTTAACCTTAATCCCTAACCCTAACCCTAGACCTAACCCTTAAAACCTAACCATAACCCTAAAGCTACCCCTATGCCCCTAGCCGTAACCCTAACCCTAAACACTAACCTTAAACGCTAACCATAACTCCTAACCCTAACCCTAACTCGTAACCCTAACCCTAACCTTAACCCCCGCTTAACCTTAATCCCTAACCATAACCCTACACCTAACCCTTAAAAACTAACCATAACCCTAAACCTACCCCTATGCCCCTAGCCGTAACCCTAACCCTAAACACTAACCTTAAACGCTAACCATAACTCCTAACCCTAACCCTAACTCGTAACCCTAACCCTAACCCTAACGACCCCTAAACCTAACCCCTATTCCTAACCCTAGACCTAACCCTTAAAACCTAACCATAACCCTAAACCTAACCCTATGCCCCTAACCGTAACCCTAACCCTAAACCCTAACCCTGAACGCTAACCATAACTCCTAACACTAACCCTACCTCCTAATCCTAACCCTAACCCTAACCCCCTCTAAACCTAACCCCTAACCCCAACCCTAGACCTAACCCTTAAAACCTAACCATAACCCTAAACCTAACCCTATGCCCCTAGCCGTAACCCTAACCCTAAACCCTAACCCTAAACGCTAACCATAACTCCTAACCCTAACCCTAACTCCTAACCCTAACCCTAACCTTAACCCCCCTTAACCTTAATCCCTAACTCTAACCCTAGACTTAACCCTTAAATCCTAACCATAACCCTAAACCTAACCCTATGCCCCTAACCATAACACTAACCCTAAACGCTAACCCTAAACGCTATCCATAACTCCTAACCCTAACCCTAACTCGTAACCCTAACCCTAACCCCCTCTAAACCTAACCCCTAACCCTAACCCTAGACCTAACCCTGAAAACCTAACATAACCCTAAACCTAACCCTATGCCCCTATACCGTAACCATCACGCTAAACTCTAACCCTTAACGCTAACCATAACTCCTAACACTAACCCTAATTCCCACAACTAACCCTAACAATAACTCCCCCCTAAACCTAACCCCTAACACTAGCGCTACACCTAACCCTGAAAACCTAACCTCAACCCTAAACCTAACCCTATGCCCCTAGCCGTAACCCTAACCCTAAACCATAACCCTAAACGCTAACCATAACTCCTAACCCTAACCCTAACTCCTAACCCTAACCCTAACTCGTAACCCTAACCCTAACCTTAACCCCCGCTTAACCTTAATCCCTAACCATAACCCTAGACCTAACCCTTAAAAACTAACCATAACCCTAAACCTACCCCTATGCCCCTAGCCGTAACCCTAACCATAAACACTAACCTTAAACGCTAACCATAACTTCTAACCCTAACCCTAACTCGTAACCCTAACCCTAACCCCCTCTAAACCTAACCCCTATTCCTAACCCTAGACCTAACCCTTAAAACCTAACCATAACCCTAAACCTAACCCTATGCCCCTAGCCGTAACCCTAACCCTAAACCCTAACCCTAAACGCTAACCATAACTCCTAACCCTAACTCCTAACCCTAAACCTAACCTTAACCCCCCTTAACCTTAATCCCTAACCCTAACCCTAGACTTAACCCTTAAATCCTAACCATAACCCTAAACCTAACCCTATGCCCCTAGCCGTAACCCTAACCCTAAACACTAACCCTAAACGCTAACCATAACTCCTAACCCTAACACTACCTCGGAACCCTAACCCTAACCCTAACCCCCTCTAAACCTAACCCCTAACCCCAACCCTAGACCTAACCCTTAAAACCTAACCATAACCCTAAACCTAACCCTATGCCCCTAGCCGTAACCCTAACCCTAAACCCTAACCCTAAACGCTAACCATAACTCCTAACCCTAACCCTAACTCCTAACCCTAACCCTAACCTTAACCCCCCTTAACCTTAATCCCTAACCCTAACCCTAGACTTAACCCTTAAATCCTAACCATAACCCTAAACCTAACCCTATGCCCCTAACCATAACACTAACCCTAAACGCTAACCCTAAACGCTATCCATAACTCCTAACCCTAACCCTAACTCGTAACCCTAACCCTAACCCTAACCCCCTCTAAACCTAACCCCTAACCCTAACCCTAGACCTAACCCTGAAAACCTAACATAACCCTAAACCTAACCCTATGCCCCTATACCGTAACCATCACGCTAAACTCTAACCCTTAATGCTAACCATAACTCCTAACACTAACCCTAACTCCCAATCCTAACCCTAACCCTAACCCCTCCTAAACCTAACCCCTAACACTGTCACTAGACCTAACCCTGAAAACCTAACCATAACCCTAAACCTAACCCTATGCCCCTAGCCGTAACCCTAACCCTAAACCCTAACCCTAAACGCTAACCATAACTCCTAACCCTAACCCTAACTCCCAACCCTAACCCTAACCTTAACCCCCCCTTAACCTTAATCCCTAACCATAACCATACACCTAACCCTTAAAAACTAACCATAACCCTAAACCTACCCCTATGCCCCTAGCCGTAACCCTAACCCTAAACACTAACCTTAAACGCTAACCATAACTCCTAACCCTAACCCTAACTCGTAACCCTAACCCTAACCCTAACGACCCCTAAACCTAACCCCTATTCCTAACCCTAGACCTAACCCTTAAAACCTAACCATAACCCTAAACCTAACCCTATGCCCCTAACCGTAACCCTAACCCTAAACCCTAACCCTGAACGCTAACCATAACTCCTAACACTAACCCTACCTCCTAATCCTAACCCTAACCCTAACCCCCTCTAAACCTAACCCCTAACCCCAACCCTAGACCTAACCCTTAAAACCTAACCATAACCCTAAACCTAACCCTATGCCCCTAGCCGTAACCCTAACCCTAAACCCTAACCCTAAACGCTAACCATAACTCCTAACCCTAACCCTAACTCCTAACCCTAACCCTAACCTTAACCCCCCTTAACCTTAATCCCTAACTCTAACCCTAGACTTAACCCTTAAATCCTAACCATAACCCTAAACCTAACCCTATGCCCCTAACCATAACACTAACCCTAAACGCTAACCCTAAACGCTATCCATAACTCCTAACCCTAACCCTAACTCGTAACCCTAACCCTAACCCCCTCTAAACCTAACCCCTAACCCTAACCCTAGACCTAACCCTGAAAACCTAACATAACCCTAAACCTAACCCTATGCCCCTATACCGTAACCATCACGCTAAACTCTAACCCTTAACGCTAACCATAACTCCTAACACTAACCCTAATTCCCACAACTAACCCTAACAATAACTCCCCCCTAAACCTAACCCCTAACACTAGCGCTACACCTAACCCTGAAAACCTAACCTCAACCCTAAACCTAACCCTATGCCCCTAGCCGTAACCCTAACCCTAAACCATAACCCTAAACGCTAACCATAACTCCTAACCCTAACCCTAACTCCTAACCCTAACCCTAACTCGTAACCCTAACCCTAACCTTAACCCCCGCTTAACCTTAATCCCTAACCATAACCCTAGACCTAACCCTTAAAAACTAACCATAACCCTAAACCTACCCCTATGCCCCTAGCCGTAACCCTAACCATAAACACTAACCTTAAACGCTAACCATAACTTCTAACCCTAACCCTAACTCGTAACCCTAACCCTAACCCCCTCTAAACCTAACCCCTATTCCTAACCCTAGACCTAACCCTTAAAACCTAACCATAACCCTAAACCTAACCCTATGCCCCTAGCCGTAACCCTAACCCTAAACCCTAACCCTAAACGCTAACCATAACTCCTAACCCTAACTCCAAACCCTAAACCTAACCTTAACCCCCCTTAACCTTAATCCCTAACCCTAACCCTAGACTTAACCCTTAAATCCTAACCATAACCCTAAACCTAACCCTATGCCCCTAGCCGTAACCCTAACCCTAAACACTAACCCTAAACGCTAACCATAACTCCTAACCCTAACACTACCTCGGAACCCTAACCCTAACCCTAACCCCCTCTAAACCTAACCCCTAACCCCAACCCTAGACCTAACCCTTAAAACCTAACCATAACCCTAAACCTAACCCTATGCCCCTAGCCGTAACCCTAACCCTAAACCCTAACCCTAAACGCTAACCATAACTCCTAACCCTAACCCTAACTCCTAACCCTAACCCTAACCTTAACCCCCCTTAACCTTAATCCCTAACCCTAACCCTAGACTTAACCCTTAAATCCTAACCATAACCCTAAACCTAACCCTATGCCCCTAACCATAACACTAACCCTAAACGCTAACCCTAAACGCTATCCATAACTCCTAACCCTAACCCTAACTCGTAACCCTAACCCTAACCCTAACCCCCTCTAAACCTAACCCCTAACCCTAACCCTAGACCTAACCCTGAAAACCTAACATAACCCTAAACCTAACCCTATGCCCCTATACCGTAACCATCACGCTAAACTCTAACCCTTAATGCTAACCATAACTCCTAACACTAACCCTAACTCCCAATCCTAACCCTAACCCTAACCCCTCCTAAACCTAACCCCTAACACTGTCACTAGACCTAACCCTGAAAACCTAACCATAACCCTAAACCTAACCCTATGCCCCTAGCCGTAACCCTAACCCTAAACCCTAACCCTAAACGCTAACCATAACTCCTAACCCTAACCCTAACTCCCAACCCTAACCCTAACCTTAACCCCCCCTTAACCTTAATCCCTAACCATAACCCTACACCTAACCCTTAAAAACTAACCATAACCCTAAACCTACCCCTATGCCCCTAGCCGTAACCCTAACCCTAAACACTAACCTTAAACGCTAACCATAACTCCTAACCCTAACCCTAACCCTAACGACCCCTAAACCTAACCCCTATTCCTAACCCTAGACCTAACCCTTAAAACCTAACCATAACCCTAAACCTAACCCTATGCCCCTAACCGTAACCCTAACCCTAAACCCTAACCCTGAACGCTAACCATAACTCCTAACAGTAACCCTACCTCCTAATCCTAACCCTAACCCTAACCCCCTCTAAACCTAACCCCTAACCCCAACCCTAGACCTAACCCTTAAAACCTAACCATAACCCTAAACCTAACCCTATGCCCCTAGCCGTAACCCTAACCCTAAACCCTAACCCTAAACGCTAACCATAACTCCTAACCCTAACCCTAACTCCTAACCCTAACCCTAACCTTAACCCCCCTTAACCTTAATCCCTAACCCTAACCCTAGACTTAACCCTTAAATCCTAACCATAACCCTAAACCTAACCCTATGCCCCTAACCATAACACTAACCCTAAACGCTAACCCTAAACGCTATCCATAACTCCTAACCCTAACCCTAACTCGTAACCCTAACCCTAACCCTAACCCCCTCTAAACCTAACCCCTAACCCTAACCCTAGACCTAACCCTGAAAACCTAACATAACCCTAAACCTAACCCTATGCCCCTATACCGTAACCATCACGCTAAACTCTAACCCTTAACGCTAACCATAACTCCTAACACTAACCCTAATTCCCACAACTAACCCTAACAATAACTCCCCCCTAAACCTAACCCCTAACACTAGCGCTACACCTAACCCTGAAAACCTAACCTCAACCCTAAACCTAACCCTATGCCCCTAGCCGTAACCCTAACCCTAAACCATAACCCTAAACGCTAACCATAACTCCTAACCCTAACCCTAACTCCTAACCCTAACCCTAACTCGTAACCCTAACCCTAACCTTAACCCCCGCTTAACCTTAATCCCTAACCATAACCCTAGACCTAACCCTTAAAAACTAACCATAACCCTAAACCTACCCCTATGCCCCTAGCCGTAACCCTAACCATAAACACTAACCTTAAACGCTAACCATAACTTCTAACCCTAACCCTAACTCGTAACCCTAACCCTAACCCCCTCTAAACCTAACCCCTATTCCTAACCCTAGACCTAACCCTTAAAACCTAACCATAACCCTAAACCTAACCCTATGCCCCTAGCCGTAACCCTAACCCTAAACCCTAACCCTAAACGCTAACCATAACTCCTAACCCTAACCCTAACTCCTAACCCTAACCCAAACCTTAACCCCCCTTAACCTTAATCCCTAACCCTAACCCTAGACTTAACCCTTAAATCCTAACCATAACCCTAAACCTAACCCTATGCCACTAGCCGTAACCCTAACCCTAAACACTAACCCTAAACGCTAACCATAACTCCTAACCCTAACACTAACTCGGAACCCTAACCCTAACCCTAACCCCTCTAAACCTAACCCCTAACCCCAACCCTAGACCTAACCCTTAAAACCTAACCATAACCCTAAACCTAACCCTATGCCCCTAGCCGTAACCCTAACCCTAAACCCTAACCCTAAACGCTAACCATAACTCCTAACCCTAACCCTAACTCGTAACCCTAACCCTAACCCTAACCCCCTCTAAACCTAACCCCTAACCCTAACCCTAGACCTAACCCTGAAAACCTAACATAACCCTAAACCTAACCCTATGCCCCTATACCGTAACCATCACGCTAAACTCTAACCCTTAACGCTAACCATAACTCCTAACACTAACCCTAATTCCCAATCCTAACCCTAACCCCTCCTAAACCTAACCCCTAACACTGTCACTAGACCTAACCCTGAAAACCTAACCATAACCCTAAACCTAACCCTATGCCCCTAGCCATAACCCTAACCCTAAACCCTAACCCTAAACGCTAACCATAACTCCTAACCCTAACCCTAACTCCCAACCCTAACCCTAACCTTAACCCCCCCTTAACCTTAATCCCTAACCCTAACCCTAGACCTAACCCTTAAAACCTAACCATAACCCTAGAGCTACCCCTATGCCCCTAGCCGTAACCCTAACCCTAAACACTAACCTTAAACGCTAACCATAACTCCTAACCCTAACCCTAACTCGTAACCCTAACCCTAACCTTAACCCCCGCTTAACCTTAATCCCTAACCATAACCCTAGACCTAACCCTTAAAAACTAACCATAACCCTAAAGCTACCCCTATGCCCCTAGCCGTAACCCTAACCCTAAACACTAACCTTAAACGCTAACCATAACTCCTAACCCTAACCCTAACTCGTAACCCTAACCCTAACCTTAACCCCCGCTTAACCTTAATCCCTAACCATAACCCTAGACCTAACCCTTAAAAACTAACCATAACCCTAAACCTACCCCTATGCCCCTAGCCGTAATCCTAACCATAAACACTAACCTTAAACGCTAACCATAACTTCTAACCCTAACCCTAACTCGTAACCCTAACCCTAACCCTAACCCCCTCTAAACCTAACCCCTATTCCTAACCCTAGACCTAACCCTTAAAACCTAACCATAACCCTAAACCTAACCCTATGCCCCTAGCCGTAACCCTAACCCTAAACCCTAACCCTAAACGCTAACCATAACTCCTAACCCTAACCCTAACTCGTAACCCTAACCCTAACCCTAACCCCCTCTAAACCTAACCCCTAACCCTAACCCTAGACCTAACCCTGAAAACCTAACATAACCCTAAACCTAACCCTATGCCCCTATACCGTAACCATCACGCTAAACTCTAACCCTTAACGCTAACCATAACTCCTAACACTAACCCTAATTCCCACAACTAACCCTAACAATAACTCCCCCCTAAACCTAACCCCTAACACTAGCGCTACACCTAACCCTGAAAACCTAACCTCAACCCTAAACCTAACCCTATGCCCCTAGCCGTAACCCTAACCCTAAACCATAACCCTAAACGCTAACCATAACTCCTAACCCTAACCCTAACTCCTAACCCTAACCCTAACTCGTAACCCTAACCCTAACCTTAACCCCCGCTTAACCTTAATCCCTAACCATAACCCTAGACCTAACCCTTAAAAACTAACCATAACCCTAAACCTACCCCTATGCCCCTAGCCGTAACCCTAACCATAAACACTAACCTTAAACGCTAACCATAACTTCTAACCCTAACCCTAACTCGTAACCCTAACCCTAACCCCCTCTAAACCTAACCCCTATTCCTAACCCTAGACCTAACCCTTAAAACCTAACCATAACCCTAAACCTAACCCTATGCCCCTAGCCGTAACCCTAACCCTAAACCCTAACCCTAAACGCTAACCATAACTCCTAACCCTAACTCCTAACCCTAAACCTAACCTTAACCCCCCTTAACCTTAATCCCTAACCCTAACCCTAGACTTAACCCTTAAATCCTAACCATAACCCTAAACCTAACCCTATGCCCCTAGCCGTAACCCTAACCCTAAACACTAACCCTAAACGCTAACCATAACTCCTAACCCTAACACTAACTCGGAACCCTAACCCTAACCCTAACCCCCTCTAAACCTAACCCCTAACCCCAACCCTAGACCTAACCCTTAAAACCTAACCATAACCCTAAACCTAACCCTATGCCCCTAGCCGTAACCCTAACCCTAAACCCTAACCCTAAACGCTAACCATAACTCCTAACCCTAACCCTAACTCCTAACCCTAACCCTAACCTTAACCCCCCTTAACCTTAATCCCTAACCCTAACCCTAGACTTAACCCTTAAATCCTAACCATAACCCTAAACCTAACCCTATGCCCCTAACCATAACACTAACCCTAAACGCTAACCCTAAACGCTAACCATAACTCCTAACCCTAACCCTAACTCGTAACCCTAACCCTAACCCTAACCCCCTCTAAACCTAACCCCTAACCCTAACCCTAGACCTAACCCTGAAAACCTAACATAACCCTAAACCTAACCCTATGCCCCTATACCGTAACCATCACGCTAAACTCTAACCCTTAACGCTAACCATAACTCCTAACACTAACCCTAACTCCCAATCCTAACCCTAACCCTAACCCCTCCTAAACCTAACCCCTAACACTGTCACTAGACCTAACCCTTAAAACCTAACCATAACCCTAAACCTAACCCTATGCCCCTAGCCGTAACCCTAACCCTAAACCCTAACCCTAAACGCTAACCATAACTCCTAACCCTAACCCTAACTCCCAACCCTAACCCTAACCTTAACCCCCCCTTAACCTTAATCCCTAACCCTAACCATAGACCTAACCCTTAAAACCTAACCATAACCCTAAAGCTACCCCTATGCCCCTAGCCGTAACCCTAACCCTAAACACTAACCTTAAACGCTAACCATAACTTCTAACCCTAACCCTAACTCGTAACCCTAACCCTAACCTTAACCCCCGCTTAACCTTAATCCCTAACCATAACCCTACACCTAACCCTTAAAAACTAACCATAACCCTAAACCTACCCCTATGCCCCTAGCCGTTACCCTAACCCTAAACACTAACCTTAAACGCTAACCATAACTCCTAACCCTAACCCTAACTCCTAACCCTAACCCTAACGACCCCTAAACCTAACCCCTATTCCTAACCCTAGACCTAACCCTTAAAACCTAACCATAACCCTAAACCTACCCCTATGCCCCTAACCGTAACCCTAACCCTAAACCCTAACCCTGAACGCTAACCATAACTCCTAACACTAACCCTACCTCCTAATCCTAACCCTAACCCTAACCCCCTCTAAACCTAACCCCTAACCCCAACCCTAGACCTAACCCTTAAAACCTAACCATAACCCTAAACCTAACCCTATGCCCCTAGCCGTAACCCTAACCCTAAACCCTAACCCTAAACGCTAACCATAACTCCTAACCCTAACCCTAACTCCTAACCCTAACCCTAACCTTAACCCCCCTTAACCTTAATCCCTAACCCTAACCCTAGACTTAACCCTTAAATCCTAACCATAACCCTAAACCTAACCCTATGCCCCTAACCATAACACTAACCCTAAACGCTAACCCTAAACGCTATCCATAACTCCTAACCCTAACCCTAACTCGTAACCCTAACCCTAACCCTAACCCCCTCTAAACCTAACCCCTAACCCTAACCCTAGACCTAACCCTGAAAACCTAACATAACCCTAAACCTAACCCTATGCCCCTATACCGTAACCATCACGCTAAACTCTAACCCTTAACGCTAACCATAACTCCTAACCCTAACCCTAACTCCCACAACTAACCCTAACCCTAACTCCCCCCTAAACCTAACCCCTAACACTAGCGCTACACCTAACCCTGAAAACCTAACCTCAACCCTAAACCTAACCCTATGCCCCTAGCCGTAACCCTAACCCTAAACCATAACCCTAAACGCTAACCATAACTCCTAACCCTAACCCTAACTCTTAACCCTAACCCTAACTCGTAACCCTAACCCTAACCTTAACCCCCGCTTAACCTTAATCCCTAACCATAACCCTAGACCTAACCCTTAAAAACTAACCATAACCCTAAACCTACCCCTATGCCCCTAGCCGTAACCCTAACCATAAACACTAACCTTAAAAGCTAACCATAACTTCTAACCCTAACCCTAACTCGTAACCCTAACCCTAACCCTAACGACCCCTAAACCTAACCCCTATTCCTAACCCTAGACCTAACCCTTAAAACCTAACCATAACCCTAAACCTAACCCTATGCCCCTAGCCGTAACCCTAACCCTAAACCATAACCCTAAACGCTAACCATAACTCCTAACCCTAACCCTAACTCCTAACCCTAACCCTAACCTTAACCCCCCTTAACCTTAATCCCTAACCCTAACCCTAGACTTAACCCTTAAATCCTAACCATAACCCTAAACCTAACCCTATGCCCCTAGCCGTAACCTTAACCCTAAACACTAACCCTAAACGCTAACCATAACTCCTAACCCTAACACTAACTCGGAACCCTAACCCTAACCCTAACCCCCTCTAAACCTAACCCCTAACCCCAACCCTAGACCTAACCCTTAAAACCTAACCATAACCCTAAACCTAACCCTATGCCCCTAGCCGTAACCCTAACCCTAAACCCTAACCCTAAACGCTAACCATAACTCCTAACCCTAACCCTAACTCCTAACCCTAACCCTAACCCCCCTTAACCTTAATCCCTAACCCTAACCCTAGACTTAACCCTTAAATCCTAACCATAACCCTAAACCTAACCCTATGCCCCTAACCATAACACTAACCCTAAACGCTAACCCTAAACGCTATCCATAACTCCTAACCCTAACCCTAACTCGTAACCCTAACCCTAACCCTAACCCCCTCTAAACCTAACCCCTAACCCTAACCCTAGACCTAACCCTGAAAACCTAACATAACCCTAAACCTAACCCTATGCCCCTATACCGTAACCATCACGCTAAACTCTAACCCTTAACGCTAACCATAACTCCTAACACTAACCCTAATTCCCACAACTAACCCTAACCCTAACTCCCCCCTAAACCTAACCCCTAACACTAGCGCTACACCTAACCCTGAAAACCTAACCTCAACCCTAAACCTAACCCTATGCCCCTAGCCGTAACCCTAACCCTAAACCATAACCCTAAACGCTAACCATAACTCCTAACCCTAACCCTAACTCCTAACCCTAACCCTAACTCGTAACCCTAACCCTAACCTTAACCCCCGCTTAAACTTAATCCCTAACCATAACCCTAGACCTAACCCTTAAAAACTAACCATAACCCTAAACCTACCCCTATGCCACTAGCCGTAACCCTAACCATAAACACTAACCTTAAACGCTAACCATAACTTCTAACCCTAACCCTAACTCGTAACCCTAACCCTAACCCTAACCCCCTCTAAACCTAACCCCTATTCCTAACCCTAGACCTAACCCTTAAAACCTAACCATAACCCTAAACCTAACCCTATGCCCCTAGCCGTAACCCTAACCCTAAACCCTAACCCTAAACGCTAACCATAACTCCTAACCCTAACCCTAACTCCTAACCCTAACCCTAACCTTAACCCCCCTTAACCTTAATCCCTAACCCTAACCCTAGACTTAACCCTTAAATCCTAACCATAACCCTAAACCTAACCCTATGCCCCTAGCCGTAAACCTAACCCTAAACACTAACCCTAAACGCTAACCATAACTCCTAACCCTAACACTAACTCGGAACCCTAACCCTAACCCTAACCCCCTCTAAACCTAACCCCTAACCCCAACCCTAGACCTAACCCTTAAAACCTAACCATAACCCTAAACCTAACCCTATGCCCCTAGCCGTAACCCTAACCCTAAACCCTAACCCTAAACGCTAACCATAACTCCTAACCCTAACCCTAACTCCTAACCCTAACCCTAACCTTAACCCCCCTTAACCTTAATCCCTAACCCTAACCCTAGACTTAACACTTAAATCCTAACCATAACCCTAAACATAACCCTATGCCCCTAACCATAACACTAACCCTAAACGCTAACCCTAAACGCTAACCATAACTCCTAACCCTAACCCTAACTCGTAACCCTAACCCTAACCCTAACCCCCTCTAAACCTAACCCCTAACCCTAACCCTAGACCTAACCCTGAAAACCTAACATAACCCTAAACCTAACCCTATGCCCCTATACCGTAACCATCACGCTAAACTCTAACCCTTAACGCTAACCATAACTCCTAACACTAACCCTAACTCCCAATCCTAACCCTAACCCTAACCCCTCCTAAACCTAACCCCTAACACTGTCACTAGACCTAACCCTGAAAACCTAACCATAACCCTAAACCTAACCCTATGCCCCTAGCCGTAACCCTAACCCTAAACCCTAACCCTAAACGCTAACCATAACTCCTAACCCTAACCCTAACTCCCAACCCTAACCCTAACCTTAACCCCCCCTTAACCTTAATCCCTAACCCTAACCCTAGACCTAACCCTTAAAACCTAACCATAACCCTAAAGCTACCCCTATGCCCCTAGCCGTAACCCTAACCCTAAACACTAACCTTAAACGCTAACCATAACTCCTAACCCTAACCCTAACTCGTAACCCTAACCCTAACCTTAACCCCCGCTTAACCTTAATCCCTAACCATAACCCTACACCTAACCCTTAAAAACTAACCATAACCCTAAACCTACCCCTATGCCCCTAGCCGTAACCCTAACCCTAAACACTAACCTTAAACGCTAACCATAACTCCTAACCCTAACCCTAACTCGTAACCCTAACCCTAACCCTAACGACCCCTAAACCTAACCCCTATTCCTAACCCTAGACCTAACCCTTAAAACCTAACCATAACCCTAAACCTAACCCTATGCCCCTAACCGTAACCCTAACCCTAAACCCTAACCCTGAACGCTAACCATAACTCCTAACACTAACCCTACCTCCTAATCCTAACCCTAACCCTAACCCCCTCTAAACCTAACCCCTAACCCCAACCCTAGACCTAACCCTTAAAACCTAACCATAACCCTAAACCTAACCCTATGCCCCTAGCCGTAACCCTAACCCTAAACCCTAACCCTAAACGCTAACCATAACTCCTAACCCTAACCCTAACTCCTAACCCTAACCCTAACCTTAACCCCCCTTAACCTTAATCCCTAACCCTAACCCTAGACTTAACCCTTAAATCCTAACCATAACCCTAAACCTAACCCTATGCCCCTAACCATAACACTAACCCTAAACGCTAACCCTAAACGCTATCCATAACTCCTAACCCTAACCCTAACTCGTAACCCTAACCCTAACCCTAACCCCCTCTAAACCTAACCCCTAACCCTAACCCTAGACCTAACCCTGAAAACCTAACATAACCCTAAACCTAACCCTATGCCCCTATACCGTAACCATCACGCTAAACTCTAACCCTTAACGCTAACCATAACTCCTAACACTAACCCTAATTCCCACAACTAACCCTAACAATAACTCCCCCCTAAACCTAACCCCTAACACTAGCGCTACACCTAACCCTGAAAACCTAACCTCAACCCTAAACCTAACCCTATGCCCCTAGCCGTAACCCTAACCCTAAACCATAACCCTAAACGCTAACCATAACTCCTAACCCTAACCCTAACTCCTAACCCTAACCCTAACTCCTAACCCTAACCCTAACCTTAACCCCCGCTTAACCTTAATCCCTAACCATAACCCTAGACCTAACCCTTAAAAACTAACCATAACCCTAAACCTACCCCTATGCCCCTAGCCGTAACCCTAACCATAAACACTAACCTTAAACGCTAACCATAACTTCTAACCCTAACCCTAACTCGTAACCCTAACCCTAACGACCCCTAAACCTAACCCCTATTCCTAACCCTAGACCTAACCCTTAAAACCTAACCATAACCCTAAACCTAACCCTATGCCCCTAGCCGTAACCCTAACCCTAAACCCTAACCCTAAACGCTAACCATAACTCCTAACCCTAACCCTAACTCCTAACCCTAACCCTAACCTTAACCCCCCTTAACCTTAATCCCTAACCCTAACCCTAGACTTAACCCTTAAATCCTAACCATAACCCTAAACCTAACCCTATGCCCCTAGCCGTAACCCTAACCCTAAACACTAACCCTAAACGCTAACCATAACTCCTAACCCTAACACTAACTCGGAACCCTAACCCTAACCCTAACCCCCTCTAAACCTAACCCCTAACCCCAACCCTAGACCTAACCCTTAAAACCTAACCATAACCCTAAACCTAACCCTATGCCCCTAGCCGTAACCCTAACCCTAAACCCTAACCCTAAACGCTAACCATAACTCCTAACCCTAACCCTAACTCCTAACCCTAACCCTAACCTTAACCCCCCTTAACCTTAATCCCTAACCCTAACCCTAGACTTAACCCTTAAATCCTAACCATAACCCTAAACCTAACCCTATGCCCCTAACCATAACACTAACCCTAAACGCTAACCCTAAACGCTAACCATAACTCCTAACCCTAACCCTAACTCGTAACCCTAACCCTAACCCTAACCCCCTCTAAACCTAACCCCTAACCCTAACCCTAGACCTAACCCTGAAAACCTAACATAACCCTAAACCTAACCCTATGCCCCTATACCGTAACCATCACGCTAAACTCTAACCCTTAACGCTAACCATAACTCCTAACACTAACCCTAACTCCCAATCCTAACCCTAACCCTAACCCCTCCTAAACCTAACCCCTAACACTGTCACTAGACCTAACCCTGAAAACCTAACCATAACCCTAAACCTAACCCTATGCCCCTAGCCGTAACCCTAACCCTAAACCCTAACCCTAAACGCTAACCATAACTCCTAACCCTAACCCTAACTCCCAACCCTAACCCTAACCTTAACCCCCCCTTAACCTTAATCCCTAACCCTAACCCTAGACCTAACCCTTAAAACCTAACCATAACCCTAAAGCTACCCCTATGCCCCTAGCCGTAACCCTAACCCTAAACACTAACCTTAAACGCTAACCATAACTTCTAACCCTAACCCTAACTCGTAACCCTAACCCTAACCTTAACCCCCGCTTAACCTTAATCCCTAACCATAACCCTACACCTAACCCTTAAAAACTAACCATAACCCTAAACCTACCCCTATGCCCCTAGCCGTTACCCTAACCCTAAACACTAACCTTAAACGCTAACCATAACTCCTAACCCTAACCCTAACTCCTAACCCTAACCCTAACGACCCCTAAACCTAACCCCTATTCCTAACCCTAGACCTAACCCTTAAAACCTAACCATAACCCTAAACCTACCCCTATGCCCCTAACCGTAACCCTAACCCTAAACCCTAACCCTGAACGCTAACCATAACTCCTAACACTAACCCTACCTCCTAATCCTAACCCTAACCCTAACCCCCTCTAAACCTAACCCCTAACCCCAACCCTAGACCTAACCCTTAAAACCTAACCATAACCCTAAACCTAACCCTATGCCCCTAGCCGTAACCCTAACCCTAAACCCTAACCCTAAACGCTAACCATAACTCCTAACCCTAACCCTAACTCCTAACCCTAACCCTAACCTTAACCCCCCTTAACCTTAATCCCTAACCCTAACCCTAGACTTAACCCTTAAATCCTAACCATAACCCTAAACCTAACCCTATGCCCCTAACCATAACACTAACCCTAAACGCTAACCCTAAACGCTATCCATAACTCCTAACCCTAACCCTAACTCGTAACCCTAACCCTAACCCTAACCCCCTCTAAACCTAACCCCTAACCCTAACCCTAGACCTAACCCTGAAAACCTAACATAACCCTAAACCTAACCCTATGCCCCTATACCGTAACCATCACGCTAAACTCTAACCCTTAACGCTAACCATAACTCCTAACCCTAACCCTAACTCCCACAACTAACCCTAACCCTAACTCCCCCCTAAACCTAACCCCTAACACTAGCGCTACACCTAACCCTGAAAACCTAACCTCAACCCTAAACCTAACCCTATGCCCCTAGCCGTAACCCTAACCCTAAACCATAACCCTAAACGCTAACCATAACTCCTAACCCTAACCCTAACTCTTAACCCTAACCCTAACTCGTAACCCTAACCCTAACCTTAACCCCCGCTTAACCTTAATCCCTAACCATAACCCTAGACCTAACCCTTAAAAACTAACCATAACCCTAAACCTACCCCTATGCCCCTAGCCGTAACCCTAACCATAAACACTAACCTTAAAAGCTAACCATAACTTCTAACCCTAACCCTAACTCGTAACCCTAACCCTAACCCTAACGACCCCTAAACCTAACCCCTATTCCTAACCCTAGACCTAACCCTTAAAACCTAACCATAACCCTAAACCTAACCCTATGCCCCTAGCCGTAACCCTAACCCTAAACCATAACCCTAAACGCTAACCATAACTCCTAACCCTAACCCTAACTCCTAACCCTAACCCTAACCTTAACCCCCCTTAACCTTAATCCCTAACCCTAACCCTAGACTTAACCCTTAAATCCTAACCATAACCCTAAACCTAACCCTATGCCCCTAGCCGTAACCTTAACCCTAAACACTAACCCTAAACGCTAACCATAACTCCTAACCCTAACACTAACTCGGAACCCTAACCCTAACCCTAACCCCCTCTAAACCTAACCCCTAACCCCAACCCTAGACCTAACCCTTAAAACCTAACCATAACCCTAAACCTAACCCTATGCCCCTAGCCGTAACCCTAACCCTAAACCCTAACCCTAAACGCTAACCATAACTCCTAACCCTAACCCTAACTCCTAACCCTAACCCTAACCTTAACCCCCCTTAACCTTAATCCCTAACCCTAACCCTAGACTTAACCCTTAAATCCTAACCATAACCCTAAACCTAACCCTATGCCCCTAACCATAACACTAACCCTAAACGCTAACCCTAAACGCTAACCATAACTCCTAACCCTAACCCTAACTCGTAACCCTAACCCTAACCCCCTCTAAACCTAACCCCTAACCCTAACCCTAGACCTAACCCTGAAAACCTAACATAACCCTAAACCTAACCCTATGCCCCTATACCGTAACCATCACGCTAAACTCTAACCCTTAATGCTAACCATAACTCCTAACACTAACCCTAACTCCCAATCCTAACCCTAACCCTAACCCCTCCTAAACCTAACCCCTAACACTGTCACTAGACCTAACCCTGAAAACCTAACCATAACCCTAAACCTAACCCTATGCCCCTAGCCGTAACCCTAACCCTAAACCCTAACCCTAAACGCTAACCATAACTCCTAACCCTAACCCTAACTCCCAACCCTAACCCTAACCTTAACCCCCCCTTAACCTTAATCCCTAACCATAACCCTACACCTAACCCTTAAAAACTAACCATAACCCTAAACCTACCCCTATGCCCCTAGCCGTAACCCTAACCCTAAACACTAACCTTAAACGCTAACCATAACTCCTAACCCTAACCCTAACTCGTAACCCTAACCCTAACCACCCCTAAACCTAACCCCTATTCCTAACCCTAGACCTAACCCTTAAAACCTAACCATAACCCTAAACCTAACCCTATGCCCCTAACCGTAACCCTAACCCTAAACCCTAACCCTGAACGCTAACCATAACTCCTAACACTAACCCTACCTCCTAATCCTAACCCTAACCCTAACCCCCTCTAAACCTAACCCCTAACCCCAACCCTAGACCTAACCCTTAAAACCTAACCATAACCCTAAACCTAACCCTATGCCCCTAGCCGTAACCCTAACCCTAAACCCTAACCCTAAACGCTAACCATAACTCCTAACCCTAACCCTAACTCCTAACCCTAACCCTAACCTTAACCCCCCTTAACCTTAATCCCTAACCCTAACCCTAGACTTAACCCTTAAATCCTAACCATAACCCTAAACCTAACCCTATGCCCCTAACCATAACACTAACCCTAAACGCTAACCCTAAACGCTATCCATAACTCCTAACCCTAACCCTAACTCGTAACCCTAACCCTAACCCTAACCCCCTCTAAACCTAACCCCTAACCCTAACCCTAGACCTAACCCTGAAAACCTAACATAACCCTAAACCTAACCCTATGCCCCTATACCGTAACCATCACGCTAAACTCTAACCCTTAACGCTAACCATAACTCCTAACACTAACCCTAATTCCCACAACTAACCCTAACCCTAACTCCCCCCTAAACCTAACCCCTAACACTAGCGCTACACCTAACCCTGAAAACCTAACCTCAACCCTAAACCTAACCCTATGCCCCTAGCCGTAACCCTAACCCTAAACCATAACCCTAAACGCTAACCATAACTCCTAACCCTAACCCTAACTCCTAACCCTAACCCTAACTCGTAACCCTAACCCTAACCTTAACCCCCGCTTAAACTTAATCCCTAACCATAACCCTAGACCTAACCCTTAAAAACTAACCATAACCCTAAACCTACCCCTATGCCACTAGCCGTAACCCTAACCATAAACACTAACCTTAAACGCTAACCATAACTTCTAACCCTAACCCTAACTCGTAACCCTAACCCTAACCCTAACCCCCTCTAAACCTAACCCCTATTCCTAACCCTAGACCTAACCCTTAAAACCTAACCATAACCCTAAACCTAACCCTATGCCCCTAGCCGTAACCCTAACCCTAAACCCTAACCCTAAACGCTAACCATAACTCCTAACCCTAACCCTAACTCCTAACCCTAACCCTAACCTTAACCCCCCTTAACCTTAATCCCTAACCCTAACCCTAGACTTAACCCTTAAATCCTAACCATAACCCTAAACCTAACCCTATGCCCCTAGCCGTAAACCTAACCCTAAACACTAACCCTAAACGCTAACCATAACTCCTAACCCTAACACTAACTCGGAACCCTAACCCTAACCCTAACCCCCTCTAAACCTAACCCCTAACCCCAACCCTAGACCTAACCCTTAAAACCTAACCATAACCCTAAACCTAACCCTATGCCCCTAGCCGTAACCCTAACCATAAACCCTAACCCTAAACGCTAACCATAACTCCTAACCCTAACCCTAACTCCTAACCCTAACCCTAACCTTAACCCCCCTTAACCTTAATCCCTAACCCTAACCCTAGACTTAACACTTAAATCCTAACCATAACCCTAAACATAACCCTATGCCCCTAACCATAACACTAACCCTAAACGCTAACCCTAAACGCTAACCATAACTCCTAACCCTAACCCTAACTCGTAACCCTAACCCTAACCCTAACCCCCTCTAAACCTAACCCCTAACCCTAACCCTAGACCTAACCCTGAAAACCTAACATAACCCTAAACCTAACCCTATGCCCCTATACCGTAACCATCACGCTAAACTCTAACCCTTAACGCTAACCATAACTCCTAACACTAACCCTAACTCCCAATCCTAACCCTAACCCTAACCCCTCCTAAACCTAACCCCTAACACTGTCACTAGACCTAACCCTGAAAACCTAACCATAACCCTAAACCTAACCCTATGCCCCTAGCCGTAACCCTAACCCTAAACCCTAACCCTAAACGCTAACCATAACTCCTAACCCTAACCCTAACTCCCAACCCTAACCCTAACCTTAACCCCCCCTTAACCTTAATCCCTAACCCTAACCCTAGACCTAACCCTTAAAACCTAACCATAACCCTAAAGCTACCCCTATGCCCCTAGCCGTAACCCTAACCCTAAACACTAACCTTAAACGCTAACCATAACTCCTAACCCTAACCCTAACTCGTAACCCTAACCCTAACCTTAACCCCCGCTTAACCTTAATCCCTAACCATAACCCTACACCTAACCCTTAAAAACTAACCATAATCCTAAACCTACCCCTATGCCCCTAGCCGTAACCCTAACCCTAAACACTAACCTTAAACGCTAACCATAACTCCTAACCCTAACCCTAACTCGTAACCCTAACCCTAACCCTAACGACCCCTAAACCTAACCCCTATTCCTAACCCTAGACCTAACCCTTAAAACCTAACCATAACCCTAAACCTAACCCTATGCCCCTAACCGTAACCCTAACCCTAAACCCTAACCCTGAACGCTAACCATAACTCCTAACACTAACCCTACCTCCTAATCCTAACCCTAACCCTAACCCCCTCTAAACCTAACCCCTAACCCCAACCCTAGACCTAACCCTTAAAACCTAACCATAACCCTAAACCTAACCCTATGCCCCTAGCCGTAACCCTAACCCTAAACCCTAACCCTAAACGCTAACCATAACTCCTAACCCTAACCCTAACTCCTAACCCTAACCCTAACCTTAACCCCCCTTAACCTTAATCCCTAACCCTAACCCTAGACTTAACCCTTAAATCCTAACCATAACCCTAAACCTAACCCTATGCCCCTAACCATAACACTAACCCTAAACGCTAACCCTAAACGCTATCCATAACTCCTAACCCTAACCCTAACTCGTAACCCTAACCCTAACCCTAACCCCCTCTAAACCTAACCCCTAACCCTAACCCTAGACCTAACCCTGAAAACCTAACATAACCCTAAACCTAACCCTATGCCCCTATACCGTAACCATCACGCTAAACTCTAACCCTTAACGCTAACCATAACTCCTAACACTAACCCTAATTCCCACAACTAACCCTAACAATAACTCCCCCCTAAACCTAACCCCTAACACTAGCGCTACACCTAACCCTGAAAACCTAACCTCAACCCTAAACCTAACCCTATGCCCCTAGCCGTAACCCTAACCCTAAACCATAACCCTAAACGCTAACCATAACTCCTAACCCTAACCCTAACTCCTAACCCTAACCCTAACTCCTAACCCTAACCCTAACCTTAACCCCCGCTTAACCTTAATCCCTAACCATAACCCTAGACCTAACCCTTAAAAACTAACCATAACCCTAAACCTACCCCTATGCCCCTAGCCGTAACCCTAACCATAAACACTAACCTTAAACGCTAACCATAACTTCTAACCCTAACCCTAACTCGTAACCCTAACCCTAACGACCCCTAAACCTAACCCCTATTCCTAACCCTAGACCTAACCCTTAAAACCTAACCATAACCCTAAACCTAACCCTATGCCCCTAGCCGTAACCCTAACCCTAAACCCTAACCCTAAACGCTAACCATAACTCCTAACCCTAACCCTAACTCCTAACCCTAACCCTAACCTTAACCCCCCTTAACCTTAATCCCTAACCCTAACCCTAGACTTAACCCTTAAATCCTAACCATAACCCTAAACCTAACCCTATGCCCCTAGCCGTAACCCTAACCCTAAACACTAACCCTAAACGCTAACCATAACTCCTAACCCTAACACTAACTCGGAACCCTAACCCTAACCCTAACCCCCTCTAAACCTAACCCCTAACCCCAACCCTAGACCTAACCCTTAAAACCTAACCATAACCCTAAACCTAACCCTATGCCCCTAGCCGTAACCCTAACCCTAAACCCTAACCCTAAACGCTAACCATAACTCCTAACCCTAACCCTAACTCCTAACCCTAACCCTAACCTTAACCCCCCTTAACCTTAATCCCTAACCCTAACCCTAGACTTAACCCTTAAATCCTAACCATAACCCTAAACCTAACCCTATGCCCCTAACCATAACACTAACCCTAAACGCTAACCCTAAACGCTAACCATAACTCCTAACCCTAACCCTAACTCGTAACCCTAACCCTAACCCTAACCCCCTCTAAACCTAACCCCTAACCCTAACCCTAGACCTAACCCTGAAAACCTAACATAACCCTAAACCTAACCCTATGCCCCTATACCGTAACCATCACGCTAAACTCTAACCCTTAACGCTAACCATAACTCCTAACACTAACCCTAACTCCCAATCCTAACCCTAACCCTAACCCCTCCTAAACCTAACCCCTAACACTGTCACTAGACCTAACCCTGAAAACCTAACCATAACCCTAAACCTAACCCTATGCCCCTAGCCGTAACCCTAACCCTAAACCCTAACCCTAAACGCTAACCATAACTCCTAACCCTAACCCTAACTCCCAACCCTAACCCTAACCTTAACCCCCCCTTAACCTTAATCCCTAACCCTAACCCTAGACCTAACCCTTAAAACCTAACCATAACCCTAAAGCTACCCCTATGCCCCTAGCCGTAACCCTAACCCTAAACACTAACCTTAAACGCTAACCATAACTCCTAACCCTAACCCTAACTCGTAACCCTAACCCTAACCTTAACCCCCGCTTAACCTTAATCCCTAACCATAACCCTACACCTAACCCTTAAAAACTAACCATAACCCTAAAGCTACCCCTATGCCCCTAGCCGTAACCCTAACCCTAAACACTAACCTTAAACGCTAACCATAACTCCTAACCCTAACCCTAACTCGTAACCCTAACCCTAACCCTAACGACCCCTAAACCTAACCCCTATTCCTAACCCTAGACCTAACCCTTAAAACCTAACCATAACCCTAAACCTAACCCTATGCCCCTAACCGTAACCCTAACCCTAAACCCTAACCCTGAACGCTAACCATAACTCCTAACACTAACCCTACCTCCTAATCCTAACCCTAACCCTAACCCTAACCCCCTCTAAACCTAACCCCTAACCCCAACCCTAGACCTAACCCTTAAAACCTAACCATAACCCTAAACCTAACCCTATGCCCCTAGCCGTAACCCTAACCCTAAACCCTAACCCTAAACGCTAACCATAACTCCTAACCCTAACCCTAACTCCTAACCCTAACCCTAACCTTAACCCCCCTTAACCTTAATCCCTAACCCTAACCCTAGACTTAACCCTTAAATCCTAACCATAACCCTAAACCTAACCCTATGCCCCTAACCAGAACACTAACCCTAAACGCTAACCCTAAATGCTATCCATAACTCCTAACCCTAACCCTAACTCGTAACCCTAACCCTAACCCCCTCTAAACCTAACCCCTAACCCTAACCCTAGACCTAACCCTGAAAACCTAACATAACCCTAAACCTAACCCTATGCCCCTATACCGTAACCATCACGCTAAACTCTAACCCTTAACGCTAACCATAACTCCTAACACTAACCCTAATTCCCACAACTAACCCTAACCCTAACTCCCCCCTAAACCTAACCCCTAACACTAGCGCTACACCTAACCCTGAAAACCTAACCTCAACCCTAAACTTAACCCTATGCCCCTAGCCGTAACCCTAACCCTAAACCATAACCCTAAACGCTAACCATAACTCCTAACCCTAACCCTAACTCCTAACCCTAACCCTAACTCGTAACCCTAACCCTAACCTTAACCCCCGCTTAACCTTAATCCCTAACCATAACCCTAGACCTAACCCTTAAAAACTAACCATAACCCTAAACCTACCCCTATGCCCCTAGCCGTAATCCTAACCATAAACACTAACCTTAAACGCTAACCATAACTTCTAACCCTAACCCTAACTCGTAACCCTAACCCTAACCCTAACCCCCTCTAAACCTAACCCCTATTCCTAACCCTAGACCTAACCCTTAAAACCTAACCATAACCCTAAACCTAACCCTATGCCCCTAGCCGTAACCCTAACCCTAAACCCTAACCCTAAACGCTAACCATAACTCCTAACCCTAACCCTAACTCCTAACCCTAACCCTAACCTTAACCCCCCTTAACCTTAATCCCTAACCCTAACCCTAGACTTAACCCTTAAATCCTAACCATAACCCTAAACCTAACCCTATGCCCCTAACCATAACACTAACCCTAAACGCTAACCCTAAACGCTAACCATAACTCCTAACCCTAACCCTAACTCGTAACCCTAACCCTAACCCTAACCCCCTCTAAACCTAACCCCTAACCCTAACCCTAGACCTAACCCTGAAAACCTAACATAACCCTAAACCTAACCCTATGCCCCTATACCGTAACCATCACGCTAAACTCTAACCCTTAACGCTAACCATAACTCCTAACACTAACCCTAACTCCCAATCCTAACCCTAACCCTAACCCCTCCTAAACCTAACCCCTAACACTGTCACTAGACCTAACCCTGAAAACCTAACCATAACCCTAAACCTAACCCTATGCCCCTAGCCGTAACCCTAACCCTAAACCCTAACCCTAAACGCTAACCATAACTCCTAACCCTAACCCTAACTCCCAACCCTAACCCTAACCTTAACCCCCCCTTAACCTTAATCCCTAACCCTAACCCTAGACCTAACCCTTAAAACCTAACCATAACCCTAAAGCTACCCCTATGCCCCTAGCCGTAACCCTAACCCTAAACACTAACCTTAAACGCTAACCATAACTCCTAACCCTAACCCTAACTCGTAACCCTAACCCTAACCCTAACGACCCCTAAACCTAACCCCTATTCCTAACCCTAGACCTAACCCTTAAAACCTAACCATAACCCTAAACCTAACCCTATGCCCCTAACCGTAACCCTAACCCTAAACCCTAACCCTAAACGCTAACCATAACTCCTAACCCTAACCCTAACTCCTAACCCTAACCCTAACCTTAACCCCCCTTAACCTTAATCCCTAACCCTAACCCTAGACTTAACCCTTAAATCCTAACCATAACCCTAAACCTAACCCTATGCCCCTAGCCGTAACCCTAACCCTAAACACTAACCCTAAACGCTAACCATAACTCCTAACCCTAACACTAACTCGGAACCCTAACCCTAACCCTAACCCCCTCTAAACCTAACCCCTAACCCCAACCCTAGACCTAACCCTTAAAACCTAACCATAACCCTAAACCTAACCCTATGCCCCTAGCCGTAACCCTAACCCTAAACCCTAACCCTAAACGCTAACCATAACTCCTAACCCTAACCCTAACTCCTAACCCTAACCCTAACCTTAACCCCCCTTAACCTTAATCCCTAACCCTAACCCTAGACTTAACCCTTAAATCCTAACCATAACCCTAAACCTAACCCTATGCCCCTAACCATAACACTAACCCTAAACGCTAACCCTAAACGCTAACCATAACTCCTAACCCTAACCCTAACTCGTAACCCTAACCCTAACCCTAACCCCCTCTAAACCTAACCCCTAACCCTAACCCTAGACCTAACCCTGAAAACCTAACATAACCCTAAACCTAACCCTATGCCCCTATACCGTAACCATCACGCTAAACTCTAACCCTTAACGCTAACCATAACTCCTAACACTAACCCTAACTCCCAATCCTAACCCTAACCCTAACCCCTCCTAAACCTAACCCCTAACACTGTCACTAGACCTAACCCTGAAAACCTAACCATAACCCTAAACCTAACCCTATGCCCCTAGCCGTAACCCTAACCCTAAACCCTAACCCTAAACGCTAACCATAACTCCTAACCCTAACCCTAACTCCCAACCCTAACCCTAACCTTAACCCCCCCTTAACCTTAATCCCTAACCCTAACCCTAGACCTAACCCTTAAAACCTAACCATAACCCTAAAGCTACCCCTATGCCCCTAGCCGTAACCCTAACCCTAAACACTAACCTTAAACGCTAACCATAACTCCTAACCCTAACCCTAACTCGTAACCCTAACCCTAACCTTAACCCCCGCTTAACCTTAATCCCTAACCATAACCCTACACCTAACCCTTAAAAACTAACCATAACCCTAAACCTACCCCTATGCCCCTAGCCGTAACCCTAACCCTAAACACTAACCTTAAACGCTAACCATAACTCCTAACCCTAACCCTAACTCGTAACCCTAACCCTAACCCTAACGACCCCTAAACCTAACCCCTATTCCTAACCCTAGACCTAACCCTTAAAACCTAACCATAACCCTAAACCTAACCCTATGCCCCTAACCGTAACCCTAACCCTAAACCCTAACCCTGAACGCTAACCATAACTCCTAACACTAACCCTACCTCCTAATCCTAACCCTAACCCTAACCCTAACCCCCTCTAAACCTAACCCCTAACCCCAACCCTAGACCTAACCCTTAAAACCTAACCATAACCCTAAACCTAACCCTATGCCCCTAGCCGTAACCCTAACCCTAAACCCTAACCCTAAACGCTAACCATAACTCCTAACCCTAACCCTAACTCCTAACCCTAACCCTAACCTTAACCCCCCTTAACCTTAATCCCTAACCCTAACCCTAGACTTAACCCTTAAATCCTAACCATAACCCTAAACCTAACCCTATGCCCCTAACCAGAACACTAACCCTAAACGCTAACCCTAAATGCTATCCATAACTCCTAACCCTAACCCTAACTCGTAACCCTAACCCTAACCCCCTCTAAACCTAACCCCTAACCCTAACCCTAGACCTAACCCTGAAAACCTAACATAACCCTAAACCTAACCCTATGCCCCTATACCGTAACCATCACGCTAAACTCTAACCCTTAACGCTAACCATAACTCCTAACACTAACCCTAATTCCCACAACTAACCCTAACCCTAACTCCCCCCTAAACCTAACCCCTAACACTAGCGCTACACCTAACCCTGAAAACCTAACCTCAACCCTAAACTTAACCCTATGCCCCTAGCCGTAACCCTAACCCTAAACCATAACCCTAAACGCTAACCATAACTCCTAACCCTAACCCTAACTCCTAACCCTAACCCTAACTCGTAACCCTAACCCTAACCTTAACCCCCGCTTAACCTTAATCCCTAACCATAACCCTAGACCTAACCCTTAAAAACTAACCATAACCCTAAACCTACCCCTATGCCCCTAGCCGTAATCCTAACCATAAACACTAACCTTAAACGCTAACCATAACTTCTAACCCTAACCCTAACTCGTAACCCTAACCCTAACCCTAACCCCCTCTAAACCTAACCCCTATTCCTAACCCTAGACCTAACCCTTAAAACCTAACCATAACCCTAAACCTAACCCTATGCCCCTAGCCGTAACCCTAACCCTAAACCCTAACCCTAAACGCTAACCATAACTCCTAACCCTAACCCTAACTCCTAACCCTAACCCTAACCTTAACCCCCCTTAACCTTAATCCCTAACCCTAACCCTAGACTTAACCCTTAAATCCTAACCATAACCCTAAACCTAACCCTATGCCCCTAACCATAACACTAACCCTAAACGCTAACCCTAAACGCTAACCATAACTCCTAACCCTAACCCTAACTCGTAACCCTAACCCTAACCCTAACCCCCTCTAAACCTAACCCCTAACCCTAACCCTAGACCTAACCCTGAAAACCTAACATAACCCTAAACCTAACCCTATGCCCCTATACCGTAACCATCACGCTAAACTCTAACCCTTAACGCTAACCATAACTCCTAACACTAACCCTAACTCCCAATCCTAACCCTAACCCTAACCCCTCCTAAACCTAACCCCTAACACTGTCACTAGACCTAACCCTGAAAACCTAACCATAACCCTAAACCTAACCCTATGCCCCTAGCCGTAACCCTAACCCTAAACCCTAACCCTAAACGCTAACCATAACTCCTAACCCTAACCCTAACTCCCAACCCTAACCCTAACCTTAACCCCCCCTTAACCTTAATCCCTAACCCTAACCCTAGACCTAACCCTTAAAACCTAACCATAACCCTAAAGCTACCCCTATGCCCCTAGCCGTAACCCTAACCCTAAACACTAACCTTAAACGCTAACCATAACTCCTAACCCTAACCCTAACTCGTAACCCTAACCCTAACCCTAACCCCCTCTAAACCTAACCCCTAACCCCAACCCTAGACCTAACCCTTAAAACCTAACCATAACCCTAAACCTAACCCTATGCCCCTAGCCGTAACCCTAACCCTAAACCCTAACCCTAAACGCTAACCATAACTCCTAACCCTAACCCTAACTCCTAACCCTAACCCTAACCTTAACCCCCCTTAACCTTAATCCCTAACCCTAACCCTAGACTTAACCCTTAAATCCTAACCATAACCCTAAACCTAACCCTATGCCCCTAACCATAACACTAACCCTAAACGCTAACCCTAAACGCTAACCATAACTCCTAACCCTAACCCTAACTCGTAACCCTAACCCTAACCCTAACCCCCTCTAAACCTAACCCCTAAACCTAACCCTAGACCTAACCCTGAAAACCTAACATAACCCTAAACCTAACCCTATGCCCCTATACCGTAACCATCACGCTAAGCTCTAACCCTTAACGCTAACCATAACTCCTAACACTAACCCTAACTCCCAATCCTAACCCTAACCCTAACCCCTCCTAAACCTAACCCCTAACACTGTCACTAGACCTAACCCTGAAAACCTAACCATAACCCTAAACCTAACCCTATGCCCCTAGCCGTAACCCTAACCCTAAACCCTAACCCTAAACGCTAACCATAACTCCTAACCCTAACCCTAACTCCCAACCCTAACCCTAACCTTAACCCCCCCTTAACCTTAATCCCTAACCCTAACCCTAGACCTAACCCTTAAAACCTAACCATAACCCTAAAGCTACCCCTATGCCCCTAGCCGTAACCCTAACCCTAAACACTAACCTTAAACGCTAACCATAACTCCTAACCCTAACCCTAACTCGTAACCCTAACCCTAACCTTAACCCCCGCTTAACCTTAATCCCTAACCATAACCCTACACCTAACCCTTAAAAACTAACCATAACCCTAAACCTACCCCTATGCCCCTAGCCGTAACCCTAACCCTAAACACTAACCTTAAACGCTAACCATAACTCCTAACCCTAACCCTAACTCGTAACCCTAACCCTAACCCTAACGACCCCTAAACCTAACCCCTATTCCTAACCCTAGACCTAACCCTTAAAACCTAACCATAACCCTAAACCTAACCCTATGCCCCTAACCGTAACCCTAACCCTAAACCCTAACCCTGAACGCTAACCATAACTCCTAACACTAACCCTACCTCCTAATCCTAACCCTAACCCTAACCCCCTCTAAACCTAACCCCTAACCCCAACCCTAGACCTAACCCTTAAAACCTAACCATAACCCTAAACCTAACCCTATGCCCCTAGCCGTAACCCTAACCCTAAACCCTAACCCTAAACGCTAACCATAACTCCTAACCCTAACCCTAACTCCTAACCCTAACCCTAACCTTAACCCCCCTTAACCTTAATCCCTAACCCTAACCCTAGACTTAACCCTTAAATCCTAACCATAACCCTAAACCTAACCCTATGCCCCTAACCATAACACTAACCCTAAACGCTAACCCTAAACGCTATCCATAACTCCTAACCCTAACCCTAACTCGTAACCCTAACCCTAACCCTAACCCCCTCTAAACCTAACCCCTAACCCTAACCCTAGACCTAACCCTGAAAACCTAACATAACCCTAAACCTAACCCTATGCCCCTATACCGTAACCATCACGCTAAACTCTAACCCTTAACGCTAACCATAACTCCTAACACTAACCCTAATTCCCACAACTAACCCTAACCCTAACTCCCCCCTAAACCTAACCCCTAACACTAGCGCTACACCTAACCCTGAAAACCTAACCTCAACCCTAAACCTAACCCTATGCCCCTAGCCGTAACCCTAACCCTAAACCATAACCCTAAACGCTAACCATAACTCCTAACCCTAACCCTAACTCCTAACCCTAACCCTAACTCGTAACCCTAACACTAACCTTAACCCCCGCTTAACCTTAATCCCTAACCATAACCCTAGACCTAACCCTTAAAACCTAACCATAACCCTAAACGTACCCCTATGCCCCTAGCCGTAACCCTAACTATAAACACTAACCTTAAACGCTAACCATAACTTCTAACCCTAACCCTAACTCGTAACCTTAACCCTAACCCTAACCCCCTCTAAACCTAACCCCTATTCCTAACCCTAGACCTAACCCTTAAAACCTAACCATAACCCTAAACCTAACCCTATGCCCCTAGCCGTAACCCTAACCCTAAACCCTAACCCTAAACGCTAACCATAACTCCTAACCCTAACCCTAACTCCTAACCCTAACCCTAACCTTAACCCCCCTTAACCTTAATCCCTAACCCTAACCCTAGACTTAACCCTTAAATCCTAACCATAACCCTAAACCTAACCCTATGCCCCTAGCCGTAACCCTAACCCTAAACACTAACCCTAAACGCTAACCATAACTCCTAACCCTAACACTACCTCGGAACCCTAACCCTAACCCTAACCCCCTCTAAACCTAACCCCTAACCCCAACCCTAGACCTAACCCTTAAAACCTAACCATAACCCTAAACCTAACCCTATGCCCCTAGCCGTAACCCTAACCCTAAACCCTAACCCTAAACGCTAACCATAACTCCTAACCCTAACCCTAACTCCTAACCCTAACCCTAACCTTAACCCCCCTTAACCTTAATCCCTAACCCTAACCCTAGACTTAACCCTTAAATCCTAACCATAACCCTAAACCTAACCCTATGCCCCTAACCATAACACTAACCCTAAACGCTAACCCTAAACACTATCCATAACTCCTAACCCTAACCCTAACTCGTAACCCTAACCCTAACCCTAACCCCCTCTAAACCTAACCCCTAACCCTAACCCTAGACCTAACCCTGAAAACCTAACATAACCCTAAACCTAACCCTATGCCCCTATACCGTAACCATCACGCTAAACTCTAACCCTTAACGCTAACCATAACTCCTAACACTAACCCTAATTCCCACAACTAACCCTAACCCTAACTCCCCCCTAAACCTAACCCCTAACACTAGCGCTACACCTAACCCTGAAAACCTAACCTCAACCCTAAACTTAACCCTATGCCCCTAGCCGTAACCCTAACCCTAAACCATAACCCTAAACGCTAACCATAACTCCTAACCCTAACCCTAACTCCTAACCCTAACCCTAACTCGTAACCCTAACCCTAACCTTAACCCCCGCTTAACCTTAATCCCTAACCATAACCCTAGACCTAACCCTTAAAAACTAACCATAACCCTAAACCTACCCCTATGCCCCTAGCCGTAACCCTAACCATAAACACTAACCTTAAACGCTAACCATAACTTCTAACCCTAACCCTAACTCGTAACCCTAACCCTAACCCTAACCCCCTCTAAACCTAACCCCTATTCCTAACCCTAGACCTAACCCTTAAAACCTAACCATAACCCTAAACCTAACCCTATGCCCCTAGCCGTAACCCTAACCCTAAACCCTAACCCTAAACGCTAACCATAACTCCTAACCCTAACCCTAACTCCTAACCCTAACCCTAACCTTAACCCCCCTTAACCTTAATCCCTAACCCTAACCCTAGACTTAACCCTTAAATCCTAACCATAACCCTAAACCTAACCCTATGCCCCTAGCCGTAACCCTAACCCTAAACACTAACCCTAAACGCTAACCATAACTCCTAACCCTAACACTAACTCGGAACCCTAACCCTAACCCTAACCCCCTCTAAACCTAACCCCTAACCCCAACCCTAGACCTAACCCTTAAAACCTAACCATAACCCTAAACCTAACCCTATGCCCCTAGCCGTAACCCTAACCCTAAACCCTAACCCTAAACGCTAACCATAACTCCTAACCCTAACCCTAACTCCTAACCCTAACCCTAACCTTAACCCCCCTTAACCTTAATCCCTAACCCTAACCCTAGACTTAACACTTAAATCCTAACCATAACCCTAAACCTAACCCTATGCCCCTAACCATAACACTAACCCTAAACGCTAACCCTAAACGCTAACCATAACTCCTAACCCTAACCCTAACTCGTAACCCTAACCCTAACCCCCTCTAAACCTAACCCCTAACCCTAACCCTAGACCTAACCCTGAAAACCTAACATAACCCTAAACCTAACCCTATGCCCCTATACCGTAACCATCACGCTAAACTCTAACCCTTAACGCTAACCATAACTCCTAACACTAACCCTAACTCCCAATCCTAACCCTAACCCTAACCCCTCCTAAACCTAACCCCTAACACTGTCACTAGACCTAACCCTGAAAACCTAACCATAACCCTAAACCTAACCCTATGCCCCTAGCCGTAACCCTAACCCTAAACCCTAACCCTAAACGCTAACCATAACTCCTAACCCTAACCCTAACTCCCAACCCTAACCCTAACCTTAACCCCCCCTTAACCTTAATCCCTAACCCTAACCCTAGACCTAACCCTTAAAACCTAACCATAACCCTAAACCTAACCCTATGCCCCTAGCCGTAACCCTAACCATAAACACTAACCTTAAACGCTAACCATAACTCCTAACCCTAACCCTAACTCGTAACCCTAACCCTAACCCTAACGACCCCTAAACCTAACCCCTATTCCTAACCCTAGACCTAACCCTTAAAACCTAACCATAACCCTAAACCTAACCCTATGCCCCTAACCGTAACCCTAACCCTAAACCCTAACCCTGAACGCTAACCATAACTCCTAACCCTAACCCTAACTCCTAACCCTAACCCTAACCTTAACCCCCCTTAACCTTAATCCCTAACCCTAACCCTAGACTTAACCCTTAAATCCTAACCATAACCCTAAACCTAACCCTATGCCCCTAGCCGTAACCCTAACCCTAAACACTAACCCTAAACGCTAACCATAACTCCTAACCCTAACACTAACTCGGAACCCTAACCCTAACCCTAACCCCCTCTAAACCTAACCCCTAACCCCAACCCTAGACCTAACCCTTAAAACCTAACCATAACCCTAAACCTAACCCTATGCCCCTAGCCGTAACCCTAACCCTAAACCCTAACCCTAAACGCTAACCATAACTCCTAACCCTAACCCTAACTCCTAACCCTAACCCTAACCTTAACCCCCCTTAACCTTAATCCCTAACCCTAACCCTAGACTTAACACTTAAATCCTAACCATAACCCTAAACCTAACCCTATGCCCCTAACCATAACACTAACCCTAAACGCTAACCCTAAACGCTAACCATAACTCCTAACCCTAACCCTAACTCGTAACCCTAACCCTAACCCCCTCTAAACCTAACCCCTAACCCTAACCCTAGACCTAACCCTGAAAACCTAACATAACCCTAAACCTAACCCTATGCCCCTATACCGTAACCATCACGCTAAACTCTAACCCTTAACGCTAACCATAACTCCTAACACTAACCCTAACTCCCAATCCTAACCCTAACCCTAACCCCTCCTAAACCTAACCCCTAACACTGTCACTAGACCTAACCCTGAAAACCTAACCATAACCCTAAACCTAACCCTATGCCCCTAGCCGTAACCCTAACCCTAAACCCTAACCCTAAACGCTAACCATAACTCCTAACCCTAACCCTAACTCCCAACCCTAACCCTAACCTTAAACCCCCTTAACCTTAATCCCTAACCCTAACCCTAGACCTAACCCTTAAAACCTAACCATAACCCTAAAGCTACCCCTATGCCCCTAGCCGTAACCCTAACCATAAACACTAACCTTAAACGCTAACCATAACTCCTAACCCTAACCCTAACTCGTAACCCTAACCCTAACCCTAACGACCCCTAAACCTAACCCCTATTCCTAACCCTAGACCTAACCCTTAAAACCTAACCATAACCCTAAACCTACCCCTATGCCCCTAACCGTAACCCTAACCCTAAACCCTAACCCTGAACGCTAACCATAACTCCTAACCCTAACCCTAACTCCTAACCCTAACCCTAACCTTAACCCCCCTTAACCTTAATCCCTAACCCTAACCCTAGACTTAACCCTTAAATCCTAACCATAACCCTAAACCTAACCCTATGCCCCTAGCCGTAACCCTAACCCTAAACACTAACCCTAAACGCTAACCATAACTCCTAACCCTAACACTAACTCGGAACCCTAACCCTAACCCTAACCCCCTCTAAACCTAACCCCTAACCCCAACCCTAGACCTAACCCTTAAAACCTAACCATAACCCTAAACCTAACCCTATGCCCCTAGCCGTAACCCTAACCCTAAACCCTAACCCTAAACGCTAACCATAACTCCTAACCCTAACCCTAACTCCTAACCCTAACCCTAACCTTAACCCCCCTTAACCTTAATCCCTAACCCTAACCCTAGACTTAACCCTTAAATCCTAACCATAACCCTAAACCTAACCCTATGCCCCTAACCATAACACTAACCCTAAACGCTAACCCTAAACGCTAACCATAACTCCTAACCCTAACCCTAACTCGTAACCCTAACCCTAACCCCCTCTAAACCTAACCCCTAACCCTAACCCTAGACCTAACCCTGAAAACCTAACATAACCCTAAACCTAACCCTATGCCCCTATACCGTAACCATCACGCTAAACTCTAACCCTTAACGCTAACCATAACTCCTAACACTAACCCTAATTCCCACAACTAACCCTAACTCCCCCCTAAACCTAACCCCTAACACTAGCGCTACACCTAACCCTGAAAACCTAACCTCAACCCTAAACCTAACCCTATGCCCCTAGCCGTAACCCTAACCCTAAACCATAACCCTAAACGCTAACCATAACTCCTAACCCTAACCCTAACTCCTAACCCTAACCCTAACTCGTAACCCTAACCCTAACCTTAACCCCCGCTTAACCTTAATCCCTAACCATAACCCTAGACCTAACCCTTAAAACCTAACCATAACCCTAAACGTACCCCTATGCCCCTAGCCGTAACCCTAACCATAAACACTAACCTTAAACGCTAACCATAACTTCTAACCCTAACCCTAACTCGTAACCCTAACCCTAACCCTAACCCCCTCTAAACCTAACCCCTATTCCTAACCCTAGACCTAACCCTTAAAACCTAACCATAACCCTAAACCTAACCCTATGCCCCTAGCCGTAACCCTAACCCTAAACCCTAACCCTAAACGCTAACCATAACTCCTAACCCTAACCCTAACTCCTAACCCTAACCCTAACCTTAACCCCCCTTAACCTTAATCCCTAACCCTAACCCTAGACTTAACCCTTAAATCCTAACCATAACCCTAAACCTAACCCTATGCCCCTAGCCGTAACCCTAACCCTAAACACTAACCCTAAACGCTAACCATAACTCCTAACCCTAACACTACCTCGGAACCCTAACCCTAACCCTAACCCCCTCTAAACCTAACCCCTAACCCCAACCCTAGACCTAACCCTTAAAACCTAACCATAACCCTAAACCTAACCCTATGCCCCTAGCCGTAACCCTAACCCTAAACCCTAACCCTAAACGCTAACCATAACTCCTAACCCTAACCCTAACTCCTAACCCTAACCCTAACCTTAACCCCCCTTAACCTTAATCCCTAACCCTAACCCTAGACTTAACCCTTAAATCCTAACCATAACCCTAAACCTAACCCTATGCCCCTAACCATAACACTAACCCTAAACGCTAACCCTAAACGCTAACCATAACTCCTAACCCTAACCCTAACTCGTAACCCTAACCCTAACCCCCTCTAAACCTAACCCCTAAACCTAACCCTAGACCTAACCCTGAAAACCTAACATAACCCTAAACCTAACCCTATGCCCCTATACCGTAACCATCACGCTAAACTCTAACCCTTAACGCTAACCATAACTCCTAACACTAACCCTAATTCCCACAACTAACCCTAACTCCCCCCTAAACCTAACCCCTAACACTAGCGCTACACCTAACCCTGAAAACCTAACCTCAACCCTAAACCTAACCCTATGCCCCTAGCCGTAACCCTAACCCTAAACCATAACCCTAAACGCTAACCATAACTCCTAACCCTAACCCTAACTCCTAACCCTAACCCTAACTCGTAACCCTAACCCTAACCTTAACCCCCGCTTAACCTTAATCCCTAACCATAACCCTAGACCTAACCCTTAAAACCTAACCATAACCCTAAACGTACCCCTATGCCCCTAGCCGTAACCCTAACCATAAACACTAACCTTAAACGCTAACCATAACTTCTAACCCTAACCCTAACTCGTAACCCTAACCCTAACCCTAACCCCCTCTAAACCTAACCCCTATTCCTAACCCTAGACCTAACCCTTAAAACCTAACCATAACCCTAAACCTAACCCTATGCCCCTAGCCGTAACCCTAACCCTAAACCCTAACCCTAAACGCTAACCATAACTCCTAACCCTAACCCTAACTCCTAACCCTAACCCTAACCTTAACCCCCCTTAACCTTAATCCCTAACCCTAACCCTAGACTTAACCCTTAAATCCTAACCATAACCCTAAACCTAACCCTATGCCCCTAGCCGTAACCCTAACCCTAAACACTAACCCTAAACGCTAACCATAACTCCTAACCCTAACACTACCTCGGAACCCTAACCCTAACCCCCTCTAAACCTAACCCCTAACCCCAACCCTAGACCTAACCCTTAAAACCTAACCATAACCCTAAACCTAACCCTATGCCCCTAGCCGTAACCCTAACCCTAAACCCTAACCCTAAACGCTAACCATAACTCCTAACCCTAACCCTAACTCCTAACCCTAACCCTAACCTTAACCCCCCTTAACCTTAATCCCTAACCCTAACCCTAGACTTAACCCTTAAATCCTAACCATAACCCTAAACCTAACCCTATGCCCCTAACCATAACACTAACCCTAAACGCTAACCCTAAACACTATCCATAACTCCTAACCCTAACCCTAACTCGTAACCCTAACCCTAACCCTAACCCCCTCTAAACCTAACCCCTAACCCTAACCCTAGACCTAACCCTGAAAACCTAACATAACCCTAAACCTAACCCTATGCCCCTATACCGTAACCATCACGCTAAACTCTAACCCTTAACGCTAACCATAACTCCTAACACTAACCCTAATTCCCACAACTAACCCTAACCCTAACTCCCCCCTAAACCTAACCCCTAACACTAGCGCTACACCTAACCCTGAAAACCTAACCCCAACCCTAAACTTAACCCTATGCCCCTAGCCGTAACCCTAACCCTAAACCATAACCCTAAACGCTAACCATAACTCCTAACCCTAACCCTAACTCCTAACCCTAACCCTAACTCGTAACCCTAACCCTAACCTTAACCCCCGCTTAACCTTAATCCCTAACCATAACCCTAGACCTAACCCTTAAAAACTAACCATAACCCTAAACCTACCCCTATGCCCCTAGCCGTAACCCTAACCATAAACACTAACCTTAAACGCTAACCATAACTTCTAACCCTAACCCTAACTCGTAACCCTAACCCTAACCCTAACCCCCTCTAAACCTAACCCCTATTCCTAACCCTAGACCTAACCCTTAAAACCTAACCATAACCCTAAACCTAACCCTATGCCCCTAGCCGTAACCCTAACCCTAAACCCTAACCCTAAACGCTAACCATAACTCCTAACCCTAACCCTAACTCCTAACCCTAACCCTAACCTTAACCCCCCTTAACCTTAATCCCTAACCCTAACCCTAGACTTAACCCTTAAATCCTAACCATAACCCTAAACCTAACCCTATGCCCCTAGCCGTAACCCTAACCCTAAACACTAACCCTAAACGCTAACCATAACTCCTAACCCTAACACTAACTCGGAACCCTAACCCTAACCCTAACCCCCTCTAAACCTAACCCCTAACCCCAACCCTAGACCTAACCCTTAAAACCTAACCATAACCCTAAACCTAACCCTATGCCCCTAGCCGTAACCCTAACCCTAAACCCTAACCCTAAACGCTAACCATAACTCCTAACCCTAACTCCTAACCCTAACCCTAACCTTAACCCCCCTTAACCTTAATCCCTAACCCTAACCCTAGACTTAACACTTAAATCCTAACCATAACCCTAAACCTAACCCTATGCCCCTAACCATAACACTAACCCTAAACGCTAACCATAACTCCTAACCCTAACCCTAACTCGTAACCCTAACCCTAACCCCCTCTAAACCTAACCCCTAACCCTAACCCTAGACCTAACCCTGAAAACCTAACATAACCCTAAACCTAACCCTATGCCCCTATACCGTAACCATCACGCTAAACTCTAACCCTTAACGCTAACCATAACTCCTAACACTAACCCTAACTCCCAATCCTAACCCTAACCCTAACCCCTCCTAAACCTAACCCCTAACACTGTCACTAGACCTAACCCTGAAAACCTAACCATAACCCTAAACCTAACCCTATGCCCCTAGCCGTAACCCTAACCCTAAACCCTAACCCTAAACGCTAACCATAACTCCTAACCCTAACCCTAACTCCCAACCCTAACCCTAACCTTAACCCCCCCTTAACCTTAATCCCTAACCCTAACCCTAGACCTAACCCTTAAAACCTAACCATAACCCTAAAGCTACCCCTATGCCCCTAGCCGTAACCCTAACCATAAACACTAACCTTAAACGCTAACCATAACTCCTAACCCTAACCCTAACTCGTAACCCTAACCCTAACCCTAACGACCCCTAAACCTAACCCCTATTCCTAACCCTAGACCTAACCCTTAAAACCTAACCATAACCCTAAACCTAACCCTATGCCCCTAACCGTAACCCTAACCCTAAACCCTAACCCTGAACGCTAACCATAACTCCTAACCCTAACCCTAACTCCTAACCCTAACCCTAACCTTAACCCCCCTTAACCTTAATCCCTAACCCTAACCCTAGACTTAACCCTTAAATCCTAACCATAACCCTAAACCTAACCCTATGCCCCTAGCCGTAACCCTAACCCTAAACACTAACCCTAAACGCTAACCATAACTCCTAACCCTAACAATAACTCGGAACCCTAACCCTAACCCTAACCCCCTCTAAACCTAACCCCTAACCCCAACCCTAGACCTAACCCTTAAAACCTAACCATAACCCTAAACCTAACCCTATGCCCCTAGCCGTAACCCTAACCCTAAACCCTAACCCTAAACGCTAACCATAACTCCTAACCCTAACCCTAACTCCTAACCCTAACCCTAACCTTAACCCCCCTTAACCTTAATCCCTAACCCTAACCCTAGACTTAACCCTTAAATCCTAACCATAACCCTAAACCTAACCCTATGCCCCTAACCATAACACTAACCCTAAACGCTAACCCTAAACGCTAACCATAACTCCTAACCCTAACCCTAACTCGTAACCCTAACCCTAACCCCCTCTAAACCTAACCCCTAACCCTAACCCTAGACCTAACCCTGAAAACCTAACATAACCCTAAACCTAACCCTATGCCCCTATACCGTAACCATCACGCTAAACTCTAACCCTTAACGCTAACCATAACTCCTAACACTAACCCTAACTCCCAATCCTAACCCTAACCCTAACCCCTCCTAAACCTAACCCCTAACACTGTCACTAGACCTAACCCTGAAAACCTAACCATAACCCTAAACCTAACCCTATGCCCCTAGCCGTAACCCTAACCCTAAACCCTAACCCTAAACGCTAACCATAACTCCTAACCCTAACCCTAACTCCCAACCCTAACCCTAACCTTAACCCCCGCTTAACCTTAATCCCTAACCCTAACCCTAGACCTAACCCTTAAAACCTAACCATAACCCTAAAGCTACCCCTATGCCCCTAGCCGTAACCCTAACCATAAACACTAACCTTAAACGCTAACCATAACTCCTAACCCTAACCCTAACTCGTAACCCTAACCCTAACGACCCCTAAACCTAACCCCTATTCCTAACCCTAGACCTAACCCTTAAAACCTAACCATAACCCTAAACCTAACCCTATGCCCCTAACCGTAACCCTAACCCTAAACCCTAACCCTGAACGCTAACCATAACTCCTAACCCTAACCCTAACTCCTAACCCTAACCCTAACCTTAACCCCCCTTAACCTTAATCCCTAACCCTAACCCTAGACTTAACCCTTAAATCCTAACCATAACCCTAAACCTAACCCTATGCCCCTAGCCGTAACCCTAACCCTAAACACTAACCCTAAACGCTAACCATAACTCCTAACCCTAACACTAACTCGGAACTCTAACCCTAACCCTAACCCCCTCTAAACCTAACCCCTAACCCCAACCCTAGACCTAACCCTTAAAACCTAACCATAACCCTAAACCTAACCCTATGCCCCTAGCCGTAACCCTAACCCTAAACCCTAACCCTAAACGCTAACCATAACTCCTAACCCTAACCCTAACTCCTAACCCTAACCCTAACCTTAACCCCCCTTAACCTTAATCCCTAACCCTAACCCTAGACTTAACCCTTAAATCCTAACCATAACCCTAAACCTAACCCTATGCCCCTAACCATAACACTAACCCTAAACGCTAACCCTAAACGCTAACCATAACTCCTAACCCTAACCCTAACTCGTAACCCTAACCCTAACCCTAACCCCCTCTAAACCTAACCCCTAAACCTAACCCTAGACCTAACCCTGAAAACCTAACATAACCCTAAACCTAACCCTATGCCCCTATACCGTAACCATCACGCTAAACTCTAACCCTTAACGCTAACCATAACTCCTAACACTAACCCTAACTCCCAATCCTAACCCTAACCCTAACCCCTCCTAAACCTAACCCCTAACACTGTCACTAGACCTAACCCTGAAAACCTAACCATAACCCTAAACCTAACCCTATGCCCCTAGCCGTAACCCTAACCCTAAACCCTAACCCTAAACGCTAACCATAACTCCTAACCCTAACCCTAACTCCCAACCCTAACCCTAACCTTAACCCCCCCTTAACCTTAATCCCTAACCCTAACCCTAGACCTAACCCTTAAAACCTAACCATAACCCTAAAGCTACCCCTATGCCCCTAGCCGTAACCCTAACCCTAAACACTAACCTTAAACGCTAACCATAACTCCTAACCCTAACCCTAACTCGTAACCCTAACCCTAACCTTAACCCCCGCTTAACCTTAATCCCTAACCATAACCCTACACCTAACCCTTAAAAACTAACCATAACCCTAAACCTACCCCTATGCCCCTAGCCGTAACCCTAACCCTAAACACTAACCTTAAACGCTAACCATAACTCCTAACCCTAACCCTAACTCCTAACCCTAACCCTAACCCTAACGACCCCTAAACCTAACCCCTATTCCTAACCCTAGACCTAACCCTTAAAACCTAACCATAACCCTAAACCTAACCCTATGCCCCTAACCGTAACCCTAACCCTAAACCCTAACCCTGAACGCTAACCATAACTCCTAACACTAACCCTACCTCCTAATCCTAACCCTAACCCTAACCCCCTCTAAACGAAACCCCTAACCCCAACCCTAGACCTAACCCTTAAAACCTAACCATAACCCTAAACCTAACCCTATGCCCCTAGCCGTAACCCTAACCCTAAACCCTAACCCTAAACGCTAACCATAACTCCTAACCCTAACCCTAACTCCTAACCCTAACCCTAACCTTAACCCCCCTTAACCTTAATCCCTAACCCTAACCCTAGACTTAACCCTTAAATCCTAACCATAACCCTAAACCTAACCCTATGCCCCTAACCATAACACTAACCCTAAACGCTAACCCTAAACGCTATCCATAACTCCTAACCCTAACCCTAACTCGTAACCCTAACCCTAACCCCCTCTAAACCTAACCCCTAACCCTAACCCTAGACCTAACCCTGAAAACCTAACATAACCCTAAACCTAACCCTATGCCCCTATACCGTAACCATCACGCTAAACTCTAACCCTTAACGCTAACCATAACTCCTAACACTAACCCTAATTCCCACAACTAACCCTAACCCTAACTCCCCCCTAAACCTAACCCCTAACACTAGCGCTACACCTAACCCTGAAAACCTAACCTCAACCCTAAACCTAACCCTATGCCCCTAGCCGTAACCCTAACCCTAAACCATAACCCTAAACGCTAACCATAACTCCTAACCCTAACCCTAACTCCTAACCCTAACCCTAACTCGTAACCCTAACCCTAACCTTAACCCCCGCTTAACCTTAATCCCTAACCATAACCCTAGACCTAACCCTTAAAACCTAACCATAACCCTAAACGTACCCCTATGCCCCTAGCCGTAACCCTAACCATAAACACTAACCTTAAACGCTAACCATAACTTCTAACCCTAACCCTAACTCGTAACCCTAACCCTAACCCTAACCCCCTCTAAACCTAACCCCTATTCCTAACCCTAGACCTAACCCTTAAAACCTAACCATAACCCTAAACCTAACCCTATGCCCCTAGCCGTAACCCTAACCCTAAACCCTAACCCTAAACGCTAACCATAACTCCTAACCCTAACCCTAACTCCTAACCCTAACCCTAACCTTAACCCCCCCTTAACCTTAATCCCTAACCCTAACCCTAGACTTAACCCTTAAATCCTAACCATAACCCTAAACCTAACCCTATGCCCCTAGCCGTAACCCTAACCCTAAACACTAACCCTAAATGCTAACCATAACTCCTAACCCTAACACTAACTCGGAACCCTAACCCTAACCCTAACCCCCTCTAAACCTAACCCCTAACCCCAACCCTAGACCTAACCCTTAAAACCTAACCATAACCCTAAACCTAACCCTATGCCCCTAGCCGTAACCCTAACCCTAAACCCTAACCCTAAACGCTAACCATAACTCCTAACCCTAACCCTAACTCCTAACCCTAACCCTAACCTTAACCCCCCTTAACCTTAATCCCTAACCCTAACCCTAGACTTAACCCTTAAATCCTAACCATAACCCTAAACCTAACCCTATGCCCCTAACCATAACACTAACCCTAAACGCTAACCCTAAACGCTAACCATAACTCCTAACCCTAACCCTAACTCGTAACCCTAACCCTAACCCTAACCCCCTCTAAACCTAACCCCTAACCCTAACCCTAGACCTAACCCTGAAAACCTAACATAACCCTAAACCTAACCCTATGCCCCTATACCGTAACCATCACGCTAAACTCTAACCCTTAATGCTAACCATAACTCCTAACACTAACCCTAACTCCCAATCCTAACCCTAACCCTAACCCCTCCTAAACCTAACCCCTAACACTGTCACTAGACCTAACCCTGAAAACCTAACCATAACCCTAAACCTAACCCTATGCCCCTAGCCGTAACCCTAACCCTAAACCCTAACCCTAAACGCTAACCATAACTCCTAACCCTAACCCTAACTCCCAACCCTAACCCTAACCTTAACCCCCCCTTAACCTTAATCCCTAACCCTAACCCTAGACCTAACCCTTAAAACCTAACCATAACCCTAAAGCTACCCCTATGCCCCTAGCCGTAACCCTAACCCTAAACACTAACCTTAAACGCTAACCATAACTCCTAACCCTAACTCGTAACCCTAACCCTAACCTTAACCCCCGCTTAACCTTAATCCCTAACCATAACCCTACACCTAACCCTTAAAAACTAACCATAACCCTAAACCTACCCCTATGCCCCTAGCCGTAACCCTAACCCTAAACACTAACCTTAAACGCTAACCATAACTCCTAACCCTAACCCTAACTCGTAACCCTAACCCTAACGACCCCTAAACCTAACCCCTATTCCTAACCCTAGACCTAACCCTTAAAACCTAACCATAACCCTAAACCTAACCCTATGCCCCTAACCGTAACCCTAACCCTAAACCATAACCCTGAACGCTAACCATAACTCCTAACACTAACCCTACCTCCTAATCCTAACCCTAACCCTAACCCCCTCTAAACCTAACCCCTAACCCCAACCCTAGACCTAACCCTTAAAACCTAACCATAACCCTAAACCTAACCCTATGCCCCTAGCCGTAACCCTAACCCTAAACCCTAACCCTAAACGCTAACCATAACTCCTAACCCTAACCCTAACTCCTAACCCTAACCCTAACCTTAACCCCCCTTAACCTTAATCCCTAACCCTAACCCTAGACTTAACCCTTAAATCCTAACCATAACCCTAAACCTAACCCTATGGCCCTAACCATAACACTAACCCTAAACGCTAACCCTAAACGCTAACCATAACTCCTAACCCTAACCCTAACTCGTAACCCTAACCCTAACCCTAACCCCCTCTAAACCTAACCCCTAAACCTAACCCTAGACCTAACCCTGAAAACCTAACATAACCCTAAACCTAACCCTATGCCCCTATACCGTAACCATCACGCTAAACTCTAACCCTTAACGCTAACCATAACTCCTAACACTAACCCTAACTCCCAATCCTAACCCTAACCCTAACCCCTCCTAAACCTAACCCCTAACACTGTCACTAGACCTAACCCTGAAAACCTAACCATAACCCTAAACCTAACCCTATGCCCCTAGCCGTAACCCTAACCCTAAACCCTAACCCTAAACGCTAACCATAACTCCTAACCCTAACCCTAACTCCCAACCCTAACCCTAACCTTAACCCCCCCTTAACCTTAATCCCTAACCCTAACCCTAGACCTAACCCTTAAAACCTAACCATAACCCTAAAGCTACCCCTATGCCCCTAGCCGTAACCCTAACCCTAAACACTAACCTTAAACGCTAACCATAACTCCTAACCCTAACCCTAACTCGTAACCCTAACCCTAACCTTAACCCCCGCTTAACCTTAATCCCTAACCATAACCCTACACCTAACCCTTAAAAACTAACCATAACCCTAAACCTACCCCTATGCCCCTAGCCGTAACCCTAACCCTAAACACTAACCTTAAACGCTAACCATAACTCCTAACCCTAACCCTAACTCCTAACCCTAACCCTAACCCTAACGACCCCTAAACCTAACCCCTATTCCTAACCCTAGACCTAACCCTTAAAACCTAACCATAACCCTAAACCTAACCCTATGCCCCTAACCGTAACCCTAACCCTAAACCCTAACCCTGAACGCTAACCATAACTCCTAACACTAACCCTACCTCCTAATCCTAACCCTAACCCTAACCCCCTCTAAACGAAACCCCTAACCCCAACCCTAGACCTAACCCTTAAAACCTAACCATAACCCTAAACCTAACCCTATGCCCCTAGCCGTAACCCTAACCCTAAACCCTAACCCTAAACGCTAACCATAACTCCTAACCCTAACCCTAACTCCTAACCCTAACCCTAACCTTAACCCCCCTTAACCTTAATCCCTAACCCTAACCCTAGACTTAACCCTTAAATCCTAACCATAACCCTAAACCTAACCCTATGCCCCTAACCATAACACTAACCCTAAACGCTAACCCTAAACGCTATCCATAACTCCTAACCCTAACCCTAACTCGTAACCCTAACCCTAACCCCCTCTAAACCTAACCCCTAACCCTAACCCTAGACCTAACCCTGAAAACCTAACATAACCCTAAACCTAACCCTATGCCCCTATACCGTAACCATCACGCTAAACTCTAACCCTTAACGCTAACCATAACTCCTAACACTAACCCTAATTCCCACAACTAACCCTAACCCTAACTCCCCCCTAAACCTAACCCCTAACACTAGCGCTACACCTAACCCTGAAAACCTAACCTCAACCCTAAACCTAACCCTATGCCCCTAGCCGTAACCCTAACCCTAAACCATAACCCTAAACGCTAACCATAACTCCTAACCCTAACCCTAACTCCTAACCCTAACCCTAACTCGTAACCCTAACCCTAACCTTAACCCCCGCTTAACCTTAATCCCTAACCATAACCCTAGACCTAACCCTTAAAACCTAACCATAACCCTAAACGTACCCCTATGCCCCTAGCCGTAACCCTAACCATAAACACTAACCTTAAACGCTAACCATAACTTCTAACCCTAACCCTAACTCGTAACCCTAACCCTAACCCTAACCCCCTCTAAACCTAACCCCTATTCCTAACCCTAGACCTAACCCTTAAAACCTAACCATAACCCTAAACCTAACCCTATGCCCCTAGCCGTAACCCTAACCCTAAACCCTAACCCTAAACGCTAACCATAACTCCTAACCCTAACCCTAACTCCTAACCCTAACCCTAACCTTAACCCCCCCTTAACCTTAATCCCTAACCCTAACCCTAGACTTAACCCTTAAATCCTAACCATAACCCTAAACCTAACCCTATGCCCCTAGCCGTAACCCTAACCCTAAACACTAACCCTAAATGCTAACCATAACTCCTAACCCTAACACTAACTCGGAACCCTAACCCTAACCCTAACCCCCTCTAAACCTAACCCCTAACCCCAACCCTAGACCTAACCCTTAAAACCTAACCATAACCCTAAACCTAACCCTATGCCCCTAGCCGTAACCCTAACCCTAAACCCTAACCTTAAACGCTAACCATAACTCCTAACCCTAACCCTAACTCGTAACCCTAACCCTAACGACCCCTAAACCTAACCCCTATTCCTAACCCTAGACCTAACCCTTAAAACCTAACCATAACCCTAAACCTAACCCTATGCCCCTAACCGTAACCCTAACCCTAAACCCTAACCCTGAACGCTAACCATAACTCCTAACCCTAACCCTAACTCCTAACCCTAACCCTAACCTTAACCCCCCTTAACCTTAATCCCTAACCCTAACCCTAGACTTAACCCTTAAATCCTAACCATAACCCTAAACCTAACCCTATGCCCCTAGCCGTAACCCTAACCCTAAACACTAACCCTAAACGCTAACCATAACTCCTAACCCTAACACTAACTCGGAACTCTAACCCTAACCCTAACCCCCTCTAAACCTAACCCCTAACCCCAACCCTAGACCTAACCCTTAAAACCTAACCATAACCCTAAACCTAACCCTATGCCCCTAGCCGTAACCCTAACCCTAAACCCTAACCCTAAACGCTAACCATAACTCCTAACCCTAACCCTAACTCCTAACCCTAACCCTAACCTTAACCCCCCTTAACCTTAATCCCTAACCCTAACCCTAGACTTAACCCTTAAATCCTAACCATAACCCTAAACCTAACCCTATGCCCCTAACCATAACACTAACCCTAAACGCTAACCCTAAACGCTAACCATAACTCCTAACCCTAACCCTAACTCGTAACCCTAACCCTAACCCTAACCCCCTCTAAACCTAACCCCTAAACCTAACCCTAGACCTAACCCTGAAAACCTAACATAACCCTAAACCTAACCCTATGCCCCTATACCGTAACCATCACGCTAAACTCTAACCCTTAACGCTAACCATAACTCCTAACACTAACCCTAACTCCCAATCCTAACCCTAACCCTAACCCCTCCTAAACCTAACCCCTAACACTGTCACTAGACCTAACCCTGAAAACCTAACCATAACCCTAAACCTAACCCTATGCCCCTAGCCGTAACCCTAACCCTAAACCCTAACCCTAAACGCTAACCATAACTCCTAACCCTAACCCTAACTCCCAACCCTAACCCTAACCTTAACCCCCCCTTAACCTTAATCCCTAACCCTAACCCTAGACCTAACCCTTAAAACCTAACCATAACCCTAAAGCTACCCCTATGCCCCTAGCCGTAACCCTAACCCTAAACACTAACCTTAAACGCTAACCATAACTCCTAACCCTAACCCTAACTCGTAACCCTAACCCTAACCTTAACCCCCGCTTAACCTTAATCCCTAACCATAACCCTACACCTAACCCTTAAAAACTAACCATAACCCTAAACCTACCCCTATGCCCCTAGCCGTAACCCTAACCCTAAACACTAACCTTAAACGCTAACCATAACTCCTAACCCTAACCCTAACTCCTAACCCTAACCCTAACCCTAACGACCCCTAAACCTAACCCCTATTCCTAACCCTAGACCTAACCCTTAAAACCTAACCATAACCCTAAACCTAACCCTATGCCCCTAACCGTAACCCTAACCCTAAACCCTAACCCTGAACGCTAACCATAACTCCTAACACTAACCCTACCTCCTAATCCTAACCCTAACCCTAACCCCCTCTAAACGAAACCCCTAACCCCAACCCTAGACCTAACCCTTAAAACCTAACCATAACCCTAAACCTAACCCTATGCCCCTAGCCGTAACCCTAACCCTAAACCCTAACCCTAAACGCTAACCATAACTCCTAACCCTAACCCTAACTCCTAACCCTAACCCTAACCTTAACCCCCCTTAACCTTAATCCCTAACCCTAACCCTAGACTTAACCCTTAAATCCTAACCATAACCCTAAACCTAACCCTATGCCCCTAACCATAACACTAACCCTAAACGCTAACCCTAAACGCTATCCATAACTCCTAACCCTAACCCTAACTCGTAACCCTAACCCTAACCCCCTCTAAACCTAACCCCTAACCCTAACCCTAGACCTAACCCTGAAAACCTAACATAACCCTAAACCTAACCCTATGCCCCTATACCGTAACCATCACGCTAAACTCTAACCCTTAACGCTAACCATAACTCCTAACACTAACCCTAATTCCCACAACTAACCCTAACCCTAACTCCCCCCTAAACCTAACCCCTAACACTAGCGCTACACCTAACCCTGAAAACCTAACCTCAACCCTAAACCTAACCCTATGCCCCTAGCCGTAACCCTAACCCTAAACCATAACCCTAAACGCTAACCATAACTCCTAACCCTAACCCTAACTCCTAACCCTAACCCTAACTCGTAACCCTAACCCTAACCTTAACCCCCGCTTAACCTTAATCCCTAACCATAACCCTAGACCTAACCCTTAAAACCTAACCATAACCCTAAACGTACCCCTATGCCCCTAGCCGTAACCCTAACCATAAACACTAACCTTAAACGCTAACCATAACTTCTAACCCTAACCCTAACTCGTAACCCTAACCCTAACCCTAACCCCCTCTAAACCTAACCCCTATTCCTAACCCTAGACCTAACCCTTAAAACCTAACCATAACCCTAAACCTAACCCTATGCCCCTAGCCGTAACCCTAACCCTAAACCCTAACCCTAAACGCTAACCATAACTCCTAACCCTAACCCTAACTCCTAACCCTAACCCTAACCTTAACCCCCCCTTAACCTTAATCCCTAACCCTAACCCTAGACTTAACCCTTAAATCCTAACCATAACCCTAAACCTAACCCTATGCCCCTAGCCGTAACCCTAACCCTAAACACTAACCCTAAATGCTAACCATAACTCCTAACCCTAACACTAACTCGGAACCCTAACCCTAACCCTAACCCCCTCTAAACCTAACCCCTAACCCCAACCCTAGACCTAACCCTTAAAACCTAACCATAACCCTAAACCTAACCCTATGCCCCTAGCCGTAACCCTAACCCTAAACCCTAACCCTAAACGCTAACCATAACTCCTAACCCTAACCCTAACTCCTAACCCTAACCCTAACCTTAACCCCCCTTAACCTTAATCCCTAACCCTAACCCTAGACTTAACCCTTAAATCCTAACCATAACCCTAAACCTAACCCTATGCCCCTAACCATAACACTAACCCTAAACGCTAACCCTAAACGCTAACCATAACTCCTAACCCTAACCCTAACTCGTAACCCTAACCCTAACCCTAACCCCCTCTAAACCTAACCCCTAACCCTAACCCTAGACCTAACCCTGAAAACCTAACATAACCCTAAACCTAACCCTATGCCCCTATACCGTAACCATCACGCTAAACTCTAACCCTTAATGCTAACCATAACTCCTAACACTAACCCTAACTCCCAATCCTAACCCTAACCCTAACCCCTCCTAAACCTAACCCCTAACACTGTCACTAGACCTAACCCTGAAAACCTAACCATAACCCTAAACCTAACCCTATGCCCCTAGCCGTAACCCTAACCCTAAACCCTAACCCTAAACGCTAACCATAACTCCTAACCCTAACCCTAACTCCCAACCCTAACCCTAACCTTAACCCCCCCTTAACCTTAATCCCTAACCCTAACCCTAGACCTAACCCTTAAAACCTAACCATAACCCTAAAGCTACCCCTATGCCCCTAGCCGTAACCCTAACCCTAAACACTAACCTTAAACGCTAACCATAACTCCTAACCCTAACTCGTAACCCTAACCCTAACCTTAACCCCCGCTTAACCTTAATCCCTAACCATAACCCTACACCTAACCCTTAAAAACTAACCATAACCCTAAACCTACCCCTATGCCCCTAGCCGTAACCCTAACCCTAAACACTAACCTTAAACGCTAACCATAACTCCTAACCCTAACCCTAACTCGTAACCCTAACCCTAACGACCCCTAAACCTAACCCCTATTCCTAACCCTAGACCTAACCCTTAAAACCTAACCATAACCCTAAACCTAACCCTATGCCCCTAACCGTAACCCTAACCCTAAACCATAACCCTGAACGCTAACCATAACTCCTAACACTAACCCTACCTCCTAATCCTAACCCTAACCCTAACCCCCTCTAAACCTAACCCCTAACCCCAACCCTAGACCTAACCCTTAAAACCTAACCATAACCCTAAACCTAACCCTATGCCCCTAGCCGTAACCCTAACCCTAAACCCTAACCCTAAACGCTAACCATAACTCCTAACCCTAACCCTAACTCCTAACCCTAACCCTAACCTTAACCCCCCTTAACCTTAATCCCTAACCCTAACCCTAGACTTAACCCTTAAATCCTAACCATAACCCTAAACCTAACCCTATGGCCCTAACCATAACACTAACCCTAAACGCTAACCCTAAACGCTAACCATAACTCCTAACCCTAACCCTAACTCGTAACCCTAACCCTAACCCTAACCCCCTCTAAACCTAACCCCTAAACCTAACCCTAGACCTAACCCTGAAAACCTAACATAACCCTAAACCTAACCCTATGCCCCTATACCGTAACCATCACGCTAAACTCTAACCCTTAACGCTAACCATAACTCCTAACACTAACCCTAACTCCCAATCCTAACCCTAACCCTAACCCCTCCTAAACCTAACCCCTAACACTGTCACTAGACCTAACCCTGAAAACCTAACCATAACCCTAAACCTAACCCTATGCCCCTAGCCGTAACCCTAACCCTAAACCCTAACCCTAAACGCTAACCATAACTCCTAACCCTAACCCTAACTCCCAACCCTAACCCTAACCTTAACCCCCCCTTAACCTTAATCCCTAACCCTAACCCTAGACCTAACCCTTAAAACCTAACCATAACCCTAAAGCTACCCCTATGCCCCTAGCCGTAACCCTAACCCTAAACACTAACCTTAAACGCTAACCATAACTCCTAACCCTAACCCTAACTCGTAACCCTAACCCTAACCTTAACCCCCGCTTAACCTTAATCCCTAACCATAACCCTACACCTAACCCTTAAAAACTAACCATAACCCTAAACCTACCCCTATGCCCCTAGCCGTAACCCTAACCCTAAACACTAACCTTAAACGCTAACCATAACTCCTAACCCTAACCCTAACTCCTAACCCTAACCCTAACCCTAACGACCCCTAAACCTAACCCCTATTCCTAACCCTAGACCTAACCCTTAAAACCTAACCATAACCCTAAACCTAACCCTATGCCCCTAACCGTAACCCTAACCCTAAACCCTAACCCTGAACGCTAACCATAACTCCTAACACTAACCCTACCTCCTAATCCTAACCCTAACCCTAACCCCCTCTAAACGAAACCCCTAACCCCAACCCTAGACCTAACCCTTAAAACCTAACCATAACCCTAAACCTAACCCTATGCCCCTAGCCGTAACCCTAACCCTAAACCCTAACCCTAAATGCTAACCATAACTCCTAACCCTAACCCTAACTCCTAACCCTAACCCTAACCTTAACCCCCCTTAACCTTAATCCCTAACCCTAACCCTAGACTTAACCCTTAAATCCTAACCATAACCCTAAACCTAACCCTATGCCCCTAACCATAACACTAACCCTAAACGCTAACCCTAAACGCTATCCATAACTCCTAACCCTAACCCTAACTCGTAACCCTAACCCTAACCCCCTCTAAACCTAACCCCTAACCCTAACCCTAGACCTAACCCTGAAAACCTAACATAACCCTAAACCTAACCCTATGCCCCTATACCGTAACCATCACGCTAAACTCTAACCCTTAACGCTAACCATAACTCCTAACACTAACCCTAATTCCCACAACTAACCCTAACCCTAACTCCCCCCTAAACCTAACCCCTAACACTAGCGCTACACCTAACCCTGAAAACCTAACCTCAACCCTAAACCTAACCCTATGCCCCTAGCCGTAACCCTAACCCTAAACCATAACCCTAAACGCTAACCATAACTCCTAACCCTAACCCTAACTCCTAACCCTAACCCTAACTCGTAACCCTAACCCTAACCTTAACCCCCGCTTAACCTTAATCCCTAACCATAACCCTAGACCTAACCCTTAAAACCTAACCATAACCCTAAACGTACCCCTATGCCCCTAGCCGTAACCCTAACCATAAACACTAACCTTAAACGCTAACCATAACTTCTAACCCTAACCCTAACTCGTAACCCTAACCCTAACCCTAACCCCCTCTAAACCTAACCCCTATTCCTAACCCTAGACCTAACCCTTAAAACCTAACCATAACCCTAAACCTAACCCTATGCCCCTAGCCGTAACCCTAACCCTAAACCCTAACCCTAAACGCTAACCATAACTCCTAACCCTAACCCTAACTCCTAACCCTAACCCTAACCTTAACCCCCCCTTAACCTTAATCCCTAACCCTAACCCTAGACTTAACCCTTAAATCCTAACCATAACCCTAAACCTAACCCTATGCCCCTAGCCGTAACCCTAACCCTAAACACTAACCCTAAATGCTAACCATAACTCCTAACCCTAACACTAACTCGGAACCCTAACCCTAACCCTAACCCCCTCTAAACCTAACCCCTAACCCCAACCCTAGACCTAACCCTTAAAACCTAACCATAACCCTAAACCTAACCCTATGCCCCTAGCCGTAACCCTAACCCTAAACCCTAACCCTAAACGCTAACCATAACTCCTAACCCTAACCCTAACTCCTAACCCTAACCCTAACCTTAACCCCCCTTAACCTTAATCCCTAACCCTAACCCTAGACTTAACCCTTAAATCCTAACCATAACCCTAAACCTAACCCTATGCCCCTAACCATAACACTAACCCTAAACGCTAACCCTAAACGCTAACCATAACTCCTAACCCTAACCCTAACTCGTAACCCTAACCCTAACCCTAACCCCCTCTAAACCTAACCCCTAACCCTAACCCTAGACCTAACCCTGAAAACCTAACATAACCCTAAACCTAACCCTATGCCCCTATACCGTAACCATCACGCTAAACTCTAACCCTTAATGCTAACCATAACTCCTAACACTAACCCTAACTCCCAATCCTAACCCTAACCCTAACCCCTCCTAAACCTAACCCCTAACACTGTCACTAGACCTAACCCTGAAAACCTAACCATAACCCTAAACCTAACCCTATGCCCCTAGCCGTAACCCTAACCCTAAACCCTAACCCTAAACGCTAACCATAACTCCTAACCCTAACCCTAACTCCCAACCCTAACCCTAACCTTAACCCCCCCTTAACCTTAATCCCTAACCCTAACCCTAGACCTAACCCTTAAAACCTAACCATAACCCTAAAGCTACCCCTATGCCCCTAGCCGTAACCCTAACCCTAAACACTAACCTTAAACGCTAACCATAACTCCTAACCCTAACTCGTAACCCTAACCCTAACCTTAACCCCCGCTTAACCTTAATCCCTAACCATAACCCTACACCTAACCCTTAAAAACTAACCATAACCCTAAACCTACCCCTATGCCCCTAGCCGTAACCCTAACCCTAAACACTAACCTTAAACGCTAACCATAACTCCTAACCCTAACCCTAACTCGTAACCCTAACCCTAACGACCCCTAAACCTAACCCCTATTCCTAACCCTAGACCTAACCCTTAAAACCTAACCATAACCCTAAACCTAACCCTATGCCCCTAACCGTAACCCTAACCCTAAACCATAACCCTGAACGCTAACCATAACTCCTAACACTAACCCTACCTCCTAATCCTAACCCTAACCCTAACCCCCTCTAAACCTAACCCCTAACCCCAACCCTAGACCTAACCCTTAAAACCTAACCATAACCCTAAACCTAACCCTATGCCCCTAGCCGTAACCCTAACCCTAAACCCTAACCCTAAACGCTAACCATAACTCCTAACCCTAACCCTAACTCCTAACCCTAACCTTAACCCCCCTTAACCTTAATCCCTAACCCTAACCCTAGACTTAACCCTTAAATCCTAACCATAACCCTAAACCTAACCCTATGGCCCTAACCATAACACTAACCCTAAACGCTAACCCTAAACGCTATCCATAACTCCTAACCCTAACCCTAACTCGTAACCCTAACCCTAACCCTAACCCCCTCTAAACCTAACCCCTAACCCTAACCCTAGACCTAACCCTGAAAACCTAACATAACCCTAAACCTAACCCTATGCCCCTATACCGTAACCATCACGCTAAACTCTAACCCTTAACGCTAACCATAACTCCTAACACTAACCCTAATTCCCACAACTAACCCTAACCCTAACTCCCCCCTAAACCTAACCCCTAACACTAGCGCTACACCTAACCCTGAAAACCTAACCTCAACCCTAAACCTAACCCTATGCCCCTAGCCGTAACCCTAACCCTAAACCATAACCCTAAACGCTAACCATAACTCCTAACCCTAACCCTAACTCCTAACCCTAACCCTAACTCGTAACCCTAACCCTAACCTTAACCCCCGCTTAACCTTAATCCCTAACCCTAACCCTAGACCTAACCCTTAAAAACTAACCATAACCCTAAACCTACCCCTATGCCCCAGCCGTAACCCTAACCATAAACACTAACCTTAAACGCTAACCATAACTTCTAACCCTAACCCTAACTCGTAACCCTAACCCTAACCCTAACCCCCTCTAAACCTAACCCCTATTCCTAATCCTAGACCTAACCCTTAAAACCTAACCATAACCCTAAACCTAACCCTATGCCCCTAGCCGTAACCCTAACCCTAAACCCTAACCCTAAACGCTAACCATAACTCCTAACCCTAACCCTAACTCCTAACCCTAACCCTAACCTTAACCCCCCTTAACCTTAATCCCTAACCCTAACCCTAGACTTAACCCTTAAATCCTAACCATAACCCTAAACCTAACCCTATGCCCCTAGCCGTAACCCTAACCCTAAACACTAACCCTAAACGCTAACCATAACTCCTAACCCTAACCCTAACTCGTAACCCTAACCCTAACCCTAACCCCCTCTAAACCTAACCCCTAAACCTAACCCTAGACCTAACCCTGAAAACCTAACATAACCCTAAACCTAACCCTATGCCCCTATACCGTAACCATCACGCTAAACTCTAACCCTTAACGCTAACCATAACTCCTAACACTAACCCTAACTCCCAATCCTAACCCTAACCCTAACCCCTCCTAAACCTAACCCCTAACACTGTCACTAGACCTAACCCTGAAAACCTAACCATAACCCTAAACCTAACCCTATGCCCCTAGCCGTAACCCTAACCCTAAACCATAACCCTAAACGCTAACCATAACTCCTAACCCTAACCCTAACTCCCAACCCTAACCCTAACCTTAACCCCCCCTTAACCTTAATCCCTAACCCTAACCCTAGACCTAACCCTTAAAACCTAACCATAACCCTAAAGCTACCCCTATGCCCCTAGCCGTAACCCTAACCCTAAACACTAACCTTAAACGCTAACCATAACTCCTAACCCTAACCCTAACTCGTAACCCTAACCCTAACCTTAACCCCCGCTTAACCTTAATCCCTAACCATAACCCTACACCTAACCCTTAAAAACTAACCATAACCCTAAACCTACCCCTATGCCCCTAGCCGTAACCCTAACCCTAAACACTAACCTTAAACGCTAACCATAACTCCTAACCCTAACCCTAACTCCTAACCCTAACCCTAACCCTAACGACCCCTAAACCTAACCCCTATTCCTAACCCTAGACCTAACCCTTAAAACCTAACCATAACCCTAAACCTAACCCTATGCCCCTAACCGTAACCCTAACCCTAAACCCTAACCCTGAACGCTAACCATAACTCCTAACACTAACCCTACCTCCTAATCCTAACCCTAACCCTAACCCCCTCTAAACGAAACCCCTAACCCCAACCCTAGACCTAACCCTTAAAACCTAACCATAACCCTAAACCTAACCCTATGCCCCTAGCCGTAACCCTAACCCTAAACCCTAACCCTAAACGCTAACCATAACTCCTAACCCTAACCCTAACTCCTAACCCTAACCCTAACCTTAACCCCCCTTAACCTTAATCCCTAACCCTAACCCTAGACTTAACCCTTAAATCCTAACCATAACCCTAAACCTAACCCTATGCCCCTAACCATAACACTAACCCTAAACGCTAACCCTAAACGCTATCCATAACTCCTAACCCTAACCCTAACTCGTAACCCTAACCCTAACCCCCTCTAAACCTAACCCCTAACCCTAACCCTAGACCTAACCCTGAAAACCTAACATAACCCTAAACCTAACCCTATGCCCCTATACCGTAACCATCACGCTAAACTCTAACCCTTAACGCTAACCATAACTCCTAACACTAACCCTAATTCCCACAACTAACCCTAACCCTAACTCCCCCCTAAACCTAACCCCTAACACTAGCGCTACACCTAACCCTGAAAACCTAACCTCAACCCTAAACCTAACCCTATGCCCCTAGCCGTAACCCTAACCCTAAACCATAACCCTAAACGCTAACCATAACTCCTAACCCTAACCCTAACTCCTAACCCTAACCCTAACTCGTAACCCTAACCCTAACCTTAACCCCCGCTTAACCTTAATCCCTAACCATAACCCTAGACCTAACCCTTAAAACCTAACCATAACCCTAAACGTACCCCTATGCCCCTAGCCGTAACCCTAACCATAAACACTAACCTTAAACGCTAACCATAACTTCTAACCCTAACCCTAACTCGTAACCCTAACCCTAACCCTAACCCCCTCTAAACCTAACCCCTATTCCTAACCCTAGACCTAACCCTTAAAACCTAACCATAACCCTAAACCTAACCCTATGCCCCTAGCCGTAACCCTAACCCTAAACCCTAACCCTAAACGCTAACCATAACTCCTAACCCTAACCCTAACTCCTAACCCTAACCCTAACCTTAACCCCCCCTTAACCTTAATCCCTAACCCTAACCCTAGACTTAACCCTTAAATCCTAACCATAACCCTAAACCTAACCCTATGCCCCTAGCCGTAACCCTAACCCTAAACACTAACCCTAAATGCTAACCATAACTCCTAACCCTAACACTACCTCGGAACCCTAACCCTAACCCTAACCCCCTCTAAACCTAACCCCTAACCCCAACCCTAGACCTAACCCTTAAAACCTAACCATAACCCTAAACCTAACCCTATGCCCCTAGCCGTAACCCTAACCCTAAACCCTAACCCTAAACGCTAACCATAACTCCTAACCCTAACCCTAACTCCTAACCCTAACCCTAACCTTAACCCCCCTTAACCTTAATCCCTAACCCTAACCCTAGACTTAACCCTTAAATCCTAACCATAACCCTAAACCTAACCCTATGCCCCTAACCATAACACTAACCCTAAACGCTAACCCTAAACGCTAACCATAACTCCTAACCCTAACCCTAACTCGTAACCCTAACCCTAACCCTAACCCCCTCTAAACCTAACCCCTAACCCTAACCCTAGACCTAACCCTGAAAACCTAACATAACCCTAAACCTAACCCTATGCCCCTATACCGTAACCATCACGCTAAACTCTAACCCTTAATGCTAACCATAACTCCTAACACTAACCCTAACTCCCAATCCTAACCCTAACCTTAACCCCTCCTAAACCTAACCCCTAACACTGTCACTAGACCTAACCCTGAAAACCTAACCATAACCCTAAACCTAACCCTATGCCCCTAGCCGTAACCCTAACCCTAAACCCTAACCCTAAACGCTAACCATAACTCCTAACCCTAACCCTAACTCCCAACCCTAACCCTAACCTTAACCCCCCCTTAACCTTAATCCCTAACCCTAACCCTAGACCTAACCCTTAAAACCTAACCATAACCCTAAAGCTACCCCTATGCCCCTAGCCGTAACCCTAACCCTAAACACTAACCTTAAACGCTAACCATAACTCCTAACCCTAACCCTAACTCGTAACCCTAACCCTAACCTTAACCCCCGCTTAACCTTAATCCCTAACCATAACCCTACACCTAACCCTTAAAAACTAACCATAACCCTAAACCTACCCCTATGCCCCTAGCCGTAACCCTAACCCTAAACACTAACCTTAAACGCTAACCATAACTCCTAACCCTAACCCTAACTCGTAACCCTAACCCTAACGACCCCTAAACCTAACCCCTATTCCTAACCATAGACCTAACCCTTAAAACCTAACCATAACCCTAAACCTAACCCTATGCCCCTAACCGTAACCCTAACCCTAAACCCTAACCCTGAACGCTAACCATAACTCCTAACACTAACCCTACCTCCTAATCCTAACCCTAACCCTAACCCCCTCTAAACCTAACCCCTAACCCCAACCCTAGACCTAACCCTTAAAACCTAACCATAACCCTAAACCTAACCCTATGCCCCTAGCCGTAACCCTAACCCTAAACCCTAACCCTAAACGCTAACCATAACTCCTAACCCTAACCCTAACTCCTAACCCTAACCCTAACCTTAACCCCCCTTAACCTTAATCCCTAACCCTAACCCTAGACTTAACCCTTAAATCCTAACCATAACCCTAAACCTAACCCTATGCCCCTAACCATAACACTAACCCTAAACGCTAACCCTAAACGCTATCCATAACTCCTAACCCTAACCCTAACTCGTAACCCTAACCCTAACCCTAACCCCCTCTAAACCTAACCCCTAACCCTAACCCTAGACCTAACCCTGAAAACCTAACATAACCCTAAACCTAACCCTATGCCCCTATACCGTAACAATCACGCTAAACTCTAACCCTTAACGCTAACCATAACTCCTAACACTAACCCTAATTCCCACAACTAACCCTAACCCTAACTCCCCCCTAAACCTAACCCCTAACACTAGCGCTACACCTAACCCTGAAAACCTAACCTCAACCCTAAACCTAACCCTATGCCCCTAGCCGTAACCCTAACCCTAAACCATAACCCTAAACGCTAACCATAACTCCTAACCCTAACCCTAACTCCTAACCCTAACCCTAACTCGTAACCCTAACCCTAACCTTAACCCCCGCTTAACCTTAATCCCTAACCCTAACCCTAGACCTAACCCTTAAAAACTAACCATAACCCTAAACCTACCCCTATGCCCCAGCCGTAACCCTAACCATAAACACTAACCTTAAACGCTAACCATAACTTCTAACCCTAACCCTAACTCGTAACCCTAACCCTAACCCTAACCCCCTCTAAACCTAACCCCTATTCCTAACCCTAGACCTAACCCTTAAAACCTAACCATAACCCTAAACCTAACCCTATGCCCCTAGCCGTAACCCTAACCCTAAACCCTAACCCTAAACGCTAACCATAACTCCTAACCCTAACCCTAACTCCTAACCCTAACCCTAACCTTAACCCCCCTTAACCTTAATCCCTAACCCTAACCCTAGACTTAACCCTTAAATCCTAACCATAACCCTAAACCTAACCCTATGCCCCTAGCCGTAACCCTAACCCTAAACACTAACCCTAAACGCTAACCATAACTCCTAACCCTAACACTAACTCGGAACCCTAACCCTAACCCTAACCCCCTCTAAACCTAACCCCTAACCCCAACCCTAGACCTAACCCTTAAAAACTAACCATAACCCTAAACCCTAACCCTAAACGCTAACCATAACTCCTAACCCTAACCCTAACTCCTAACCCTAACCCTAACCTTAACCCCCCTTAACCTTAATCCCTAACCCTAACCCTAGACTTAACCCTTAAATCCTAACCATAACCCTAAACCTAACCCTATGCCCCTAACCATAACACTAACCCTAAACGCTAACCCTAAACGCTAACCATAACTCCTAACCCTAACCCTAACTCGTAACCCTAACCCTAACCCTAACCCCCTCTAAACCTAACCCCTAACCCTAACCCTAGACCTAACCCTGAAAACCTAACATAACCCTAAACCTAACCCTATGCCCCTATACCGTAACCATCACGCTAAACTCTAACCCTTAACGCTAACCATAACTCCTAACACTAACCCTAACTCCCAATCCTAACCCTAACCCTAACCCCTCCTAAACCTAACCCCTAACACTGTCACTAGACCTAACCCTGAAAACCTAACCATAACCCTAAACCTAACCCTATGCCCCTAGCCGTAACCCTAACCCTAAACCCTAACCCTAAACGCTAACCATAACTCCTAACCCTAACCCTAACTCCCAACCCTAACCCTAACCTTAACCCCCCCTTAACCTTAATCCCTAACCCTAACCCTAGACCTAACCCTTAAAACCTAACCATAACCCTAAAGCTACCCCTATGCCCCTAGCCGTAACCCTAACCCTAAACACTAACCTTAAACGCTAACCATAACTCCTAACCCTAACCCTAACTCGTAACCCTAACCCTAACCTTAACCCCCGCTTAACCTTAATCCCTAACCATAACCCTACACCTAACCCTTAAAAACTAACCATAACCCTAAACCTACCCCTATGCCCCTAGCCGTAACCCTAACCCTAAACACTAACCTTAAACGCTAACCATAACTCCTAACCCTAACCCTAACTCGTAACCCTAACCCTAACCCTAACGACCCCTAAACCTAACCCCTATTCCTAACCCTAGACCTAACCCTTAAAACCTAACCATAACCCTAAACCTAACCCTATGCCCCTAACCGTAACCCTAACCCTAAACCCTAACCCTGAACGCTAACCATAACTCCTAACACTAACCCTACCTCCTAATCCTAACCCTAACCCTAACCCCCTCTAAACGAAACCCCTAACCCCAACCCTAGACCTAACCCTTAAAACCTAACCATAACCCTAAACCTAACCCTATGCCCCTAGCCGTAACCCTAACCCTAAACCCTAACCCTAAACGCTAACCATAACTCCTAACCCTAACCCTAACTCCTAACCCTAACCCTAACCTTAACCCCCCTTAACCTTAATCCCTAACCCTAACCCTAGACTTAACCCTTAAATCCTAACCATAACCCTAAACCTAACCCTATGCCCCTAACCATAACACTAACCCTAAACGCTAACCCTAAACGCTATCCATAACTCCTAACCCTAACCCTAACTCGTAACCCTAACCCTAACCCCCTCTAAACCTAACCCCTAACCCTAACCCTAGACCTAACCCTGAAAACCTAACATAACCCTAAACCTAACCCTATGCCCCTATACCGTAACCATCACGCTAAACTCTAACCCTTAACGCTAACCATAACTCCTAACACTAACCCTAATTCCCACAACTAACCCTAACCCTAACTCCCCCCTAAACCTAACCCCTAACACTAGCGCTACACCTAACCCTGAAAACCTAACCTCAACCCTAAACCTAACCCTATGCCCCTAGCCGTAACCCTAACCCTAAACCATAACCCTAAACGCTAACCATAACTCCTAATCCTAACCCTAACTCCTAACCCTAACCCTAACTCGTAACCCTAACCCTAACCTTAACCCCCGCTTAACCTTAATCCCTAACCATAACCCTAGACCTAACCCTTAAAACCTAACCATAACCCTAAACGTACCCCTATGCCCCTAGCCGTAACCCTAACCATAAACACTAACCTTAAACGCTAACCATAACTTCTAACCCTAACCCTAACTCGTAACCCTAACCCTAACCCTAACCCCCTCTAAACCTAACCCCTATTCCTAACCCTAGACCTAACCCTTAAAACCTAACCATAACCCTAAACCTAACCCTATGCCCCTAGCCGTAACCCTAACCCTAAACCCTAACCCTAAACGCTAACCATAACTCCTAACCCTAACCCTAACTCCTAACCCTAACCCTAACCTTAACCCCCCCTTAACCTTAATCCCTAACCCTAACCCTAGACTTAACCCTTAAATCCTAACCATAACCCTAAACCTAACCCTATGCCCCTAGCCGTAACCCTAACCCTAAACACTAACCCTAAATGCTAACCATAACTCCTAACCCTAACACTACCTCGGAACCCTAACCCTAACCCTAACCCCCTCTAAACCTAACCCCTAACCCCAACCCTAGACCTAACCCTTAAAACCTAACCATAACCCTAAACCTAACCCTATGCCCCTAGCCGTAACCCTAACCCTAAACCCTAACCCTAAACGCTAACCATAACTCCTAACCCTAACCCTAACTCCTAACCCTAACCCTAACCTTAACCCCCCTTAACCTTAATCCCTAACCCTAACCCTAGACTTAACCCTTAAATCCTAACCATAACCCTAAACCTAACCCTATGCCCCTAACCATAACACTAACCCTAAACGCTAACCCTAAACGCTAACCATAACTCCTAACCCTAACCCTAACTCGTAACCCTAACCCTAACCCTAACCCCCTCTAAACCTAACCCCTAACCCTAACCCTAGACCTAACCCTGAAAACCTAACATAACCCTAAACCTAACCCTATGCCCCTATACCGTAACCATCACGCTAAACTCTAACCCTTAATGCTAACCATAACTCCTAACACTAACCCTAACTCCCAATCCTAACCCTAACCTTAACCCCTCCTAAACCTAACCCCTAACACTGTCACTAGACCTAACCCTGAAAACCTAACCATAACCCTAAACCTAACCCTATGCCCCTAGCCGTAACCCTAACCCTAAACCCTAACCCTAAACGCTAACCATAACTCCTAACCCTAACCCTAACTCCCAACCCTAACCCTAACCTTAACCCCCCCTTAACCTTAATCCCTAACCCTAACCCTAGACCTAACCCTTAAAACCTAACCATAACCCTAAAGCTACCCCTATGCCCCTAGCCGTAACCCTAACCCTAAACACTAACCTTAAACGCTAACCATAACTCCTAACCCTAACCCTAACTCGTAACCCTAACCCTAACCTTAACCCCCGCTTAACCTTAATCCCTAACCATAACCCTACACCTAACCCTTAAAACCTAACCATAACCCTAAACCTACCCCTATGCCCCTAGCCGTAACCCTAACCCTAAACACTAACCTTAAACGCTAACCATAACTCCTAACCCTAACCCTAACTCGTAACCCTAACCCTAACGACCCCTAAACCTAACCCCTATTCCTAACCATAGACCTAACCCTTAAAACCTAACCATAACCCTAAACCTAACCCTATGCCCCTAACCGTAACCCTAACCCTAAACCCTAACCCTGAACGCTAACCATAACTCCTAACACTAACCCTACCTCCTAATCCTAACCCTAACCCTAACCCCCTCTAAACCTAACCCCTAACCCCAACCCTAGACCTAACCCTTAAAACCTAACCATAACCCTAAACCTAACCCTATGCCCCTAGCCGTAACCCTAACCCTAAACCCTAACCCTAAACGCTAACCATAACTCCTAACCCTAACCCTAACTCCTAACCCTAACCCTAACCTTAACCCCCCTTAACCTTAATCCCTAACCCTAACCCTAGACTTAACCCTTAAATCCTAACCATAACCCTAAACCTAACCCTATGCCCCTAACCATAACACTAACCCTAAACGCTAACCCTAAACGCTATCCATAACTCCTAACCCTAACCCTAACTCGTAACCCTAACCCTAACCCTAACCCCCTCTAAACCTAACCCCTAACCCTAACCCTAGACCTAACCCTGAAAACCTAACATAACCCTAAACCTAACCCTATGCCCCTATACCGTAACCATCACGCTAAACTCTAACCCTTAACGCTAACCATAACTCCTAACACTAACCCTAATTCCCACAACTAACCCTAACCCTAACTCCCCCCTAAACCTAACCCCTAACACTAGCGCTACACCTAACCCTGAAAACCTAACCTCAACCCTAAACCTAACCCTATGCCCCTAGCCGTAACCCTAACCCTAAACCATAACCCTAAACGCTAACCATAACTCCTAACCCTAACCCTAACTCCTAACCCTAACCCTAACTCGTAACCCTAACCCTAACCTTAACCCCCGCTTAACCTTAATCCCTAACCCTAACCCTAGACCTAACCCTTAAAAACTAACCATAACCCTAAACCTACCCCTATGCCCCAGCCGTAACCCTAACCATAAACACTAACCTTAAACGCTAACCATAACTTCTAACCCTAACCCTAACTCGTAACCCTAACCCTAACCCTAACCCCCTCTAAACCTAACCCCTATTCCTAACCCTAGACCTAACCCTTAAAACCTAACCATAACCCTAAACCTAACCCTATGCCCCTAGCCGTAACCCTAACCCTAAACCCTAACCCTAAACGCTAACCATAACTCCTAACCCTAACCCTAACTCCTAACCCTAACCCTAACCTTAACCCCCCTTAACCTTAATCCCTAACCCTAACCCTAGACTTAACCCTTAAATCCTAACCATAACCCTAAACCTAACCCTATGCCCCTAGCCGTAACCCTAACCCTAAACACTAACCCTAAACGCTAACCATAACTCCTAACCCTAACACTAACTCGGAACCCTAACCCTAACCCTAACCCCCTCTAAACCTAACCCCTAACCCCAACCCTAGACCTAACCCTTAAAAACTAACCATAACCCTAAACCCTAACCCTAAACGCTAACCATAACTCCTAACCCTAACCCTAACTCCTAACCCTAACCCTAACCTTAACCCCCCTTAACCTTAATCCCTAACCCTAACCCTAGACTTAACCCTTAAATCCTAACCATAACCCTAAACCTAACCCTATGCCCCTAACCATAACACTAACCCTAAACGCTAACCCTAAACGCTAACCATAACTCCTAACCCTAACCCTAACTCGTAACCCTAACCCTAACCCCCTCTAAACCTAACCCCTAACCCTAACCCTAGACCTAACCCTGAAAACCTAACATAACCCTAAACCTAACCCTATGCCCCTATACCGTAACCATCACGCTAAACTCTAACCCTTAACGCTAACCATAACTCCTAACACTAACCCTAACTCCCAATCCTAACCCTAACCCTAACCCCTCCTAAACCTAACCCCTAACACTGTCACTAGACCTAACCCTGAAAACCTAACCATAACCCTAAACCTAACCCTATGCCCCTAGCCGTAACCCTAACCCTAAACCCTAACCCTAAACGCTAACCATAACTCCTAACCCTAACCCTAACTCCCAACCCTAACCCTAACCTTAACCCCCCCTTAACCTTAATCCCTAACCCTAACCCTAGACCTAACCCTTAAAACCTAACCATAACCCTAAACCTAACCCTATGCCCCTAGCCGTAACCCTAACCCTAAACCATAACCCTAAACGCTAACCATAACTCCTAACCCTAACCCTAACTCGTAACCCTAACCCTAACCCTAACGACCCCTAAACCTAACCCCTATTCCTAACCCTAGACCTAACCCTTAAAACCTAACCATAACCCTAAACCTAACCCTATGCCCCTAACCGTAACCCTAACCCTAAACCCTAACCCTGAACGCTAACCATAACTCCTAACCCTAACCCTAACTCCTAACCCTAACCCTAACCTTAACCCCCCTTAACCTTAATCCCTAACCCTAACCCTAGACTTAACCCTTAAATCCTAACCATAACCCTAAACCTAACCCTATGCCCCTAGCCGTAACCCTAACCCTAAACACTAACCCTAAACGCTAACCATAACTCCTAACCCTAACACTAACTCGGAACCCTAACCCTAACCCTAACCCCCTCTAAACCTAACCCCTAACCCCAACCCTAGACCTAACCCTTAAAACCTAACCATAACCCTAAACCTAACCCTATGCCCCTAGCCGTAACCCTAACCCTAAACCCTAACCCTAAACGCTAACCATAACTCCTAACACTAACCCTAACTCCTAACCCTAACCCTAACCTTAACCCCCCTTAACCTTAATCCCTAACCCTAACCCTAGACTTAACCCTTAAATCCTAACCATAACCCTAAACCTAACCCTATGCCCCTAACCATAACACTAACCCTAAACGCTAACCCTAAACGCTAACCATAACTCCTAACCCTAACCCTAACTCGTAACCCTAACCCTAACCCTAACCCCCTCTAAACCTAACCCCTAACCCTAACCCTAGACCTAACCCTGAAAACCTAACATAACCCTAAACCTAACCCTATGCCCCTATACCGTAACCATCACGCTAAACTCTAACCCTTAACGCTAACCATAACTCCTAACACTAACCCTAATTCCCACAACTAACCCTAACCCTAACTCCCCCCTAAACCTAACCCCTAACACTAGCGCTACACCTAACCCTGAAAACCTAACCTCAACCCTAAACCTAACCCTATGCCCCTAGCCGTAACCCTAACCCTAAACCATAACCCTAAACGCTAACCATAACTCCTAACCCTAACCCTAACTCCTAACCCTAACCCTAACTCCTAACCCTAACCCTAACCTTAACCCCCGCTTAACCTTAATCCCTAACCATAACCCTAGACCTAACCCTTAAAAACTAACCATAACCCTAAACCTACCCCTATGCCCCTAGCCGTAACCCTAACCATAAACACTAACCTTAAACGCTAACCATAACTTCTAACCCTAACCCTAACTCGTAACCCTAACCCTAACCCTAACCCCCTCTAAACCTAACCCCTAACCCCATCCCTAGACCTAACCCTTAAAACCTAACCATAACCCTAAACCTAACCCTATGCCCCTAGCCGTAACCCTAACCCTAAACCCTAACCCTAAACGCTAACCATAACTCCTAACCCTAACCCTAACTCCTAACCCTAACCCTAACCTTAACCCCCCCTTAACCTTAATCCCTAACCCTAACCCTAGACCTAACCCTTAAAACCTAACCATAACCCTAAAGCTACCCCTATGCCCCTAGCCGTAACCCTAACCCTAAACACTAACCTTAAACGCTAACCATAACTCCTAACCCTAACCCTAACTCGTAACCCTAACCCTAACCTTAACCCCCGCTTAACCTTAATCCCTAACCATAACCCTACACCTAACCCTTAAAAACTAACCATAACCCTAAAGCTACCCCTATGCCCCTAGCCGTAACCCTAACCCTAAACACTAACCTTAAACGCTAACCATAACTCCTAACCCTAACCCTAACTCGTAACCCTAACCCTAACCCTAACGACCCCTAAACCTAACCCCTATTCCTAACCCTAGACCTAACCCTTAAAACCTAACCATAACCCTAAACCTAACCCTATGCCCCTAACCGTAACCCTAACCCTAAACCCTAACCCTGAACGCTAACCATAACTCCTAACACTAACCCTACCTCCTAATCCTAACCCTAACCCTAAACCCCTCTAAACCTAACCCCTAACCCCAACCCTAGACCTAACCCTTAAAACCTAACCATAACCCTAAACCTAACCCTATGCCCCTAGCCGTAACCCTAACCCTAAACCCTAACCCTAAACGCTAACCATAACTCCTAACCCTAACCCTAACTCCTAACCCTAACCCTAACCTTAACCCCCCTTAACCTTAATCCCTAACCCTAACCCTAGACTTAACCCTTAAATCCTAACCATAACCCTAAACCTAACCCTATGCCCCTAACCATAACACTAACCCTAAACGCTAACCCTAAACGCTAACCATAACTCCTAACCCTAACCCTAACTCGTAACCCTAACCCTAACCCCCTCTAAACCTAACCCCTAACCCTAACCCTAGACCTAACCCTGAAAACCTAACATAACCCTAAACCTAACCCTATGCCCCTATACCGTAACCATCACGCTAAACTCTAACCCTTAACGCTAACCATAACTCCTAACACTAACCCTAATTCCCACAACTAACCCTAACCCTAACTCCCCTCTAAACCTAACCCCTAACACTAGCGCTACACCTAACCCTGAAAACCTAACCTCAACCCTAAACCTAACCCTATGCCCCTAGCCGTAACCCTAACCCTAAACCATAACCCTAAACGCTAACCATAACTCCTAACCCTAACCCTAACTCCTAACCCTAACCCTAACTCGTAACCCTAACCCTAACCTTAACCCCCGCTTAACCTTAATCCCTAACCATAACCCTAGACCTAACACTTAAAACCTAACCATAACCCTAAACGTACCCCTATGCCCCTAGCCGTAACCCTAACCATAAACACTAACCTTAAACGCTAACCATAACTTCTAACCCTAACCCTAACTCGTAACCCTAACCCTAACCCTAACCCCCTCTAAACCTAACCCCTAACCCCAACCCTAGACCTAACCCTTAAAACCTAACCATAACCCTAAACCTAACCCTATGCCCCTAGCCGTAACCCTAACCCTAAACCCTAACCCTAAACGCTAACCATAACTCCTAACCCTAACCCTAACTCGTAACCCTAACCCTAACCTTAACCCCCCTTAACCTTAATCCCTAACCCTAACCCTAGACTTAACCCTTAAATCCTAACCATAACCCTAAACCTAACCCTATGCCCCTAGCCGTAACCTTAACCCTAAACACTAACCCTAAACGCTAACCATAACTCCTAACCCTAACCCTAACTCGTAACCCTAACCCTAACCCTAACCCCCTCTAAACCTAACCCCTAACCCTAACCCTAGACCTAACCCTGAAAACCTAACATAACCCTAAACCTAACCCTATGCCCCTATACCGTAACCATCACGCTAAACTCTAACCCTTAACGCTAACCATAACTCCTAACACTAACCCTAACTCCCAATCCTAACCCTAACCCTAACCCCTCCTAAACCTAACCCCTAACACTGTCACTAGACCTAACCCTGAAAACCTAACCATAACCCTAAACCTAACCCTATGCCCCTAGCCGTAACCCTAACCCTAAACCCTAACCCTAAACGCTAACCATAACTCCTAACCCTAACCCTAACTCCCAACCCTAACCCTAACCTTAACCCCCCCTAAACCTTAATCCCTAACCCTAACCCTAGACCTAACCCTTAAAACCTAACCATAACCCTAAACCTAACCCTATGCCCCTAAACATAACCCTAACCCTAAACACTAACCCTAAACGCTAACCATAACTCCTAACCCTAACCCTAACTCGTAACCCTAACCCTAACCTTAACCCCCGCTTAACCTTAATCCCTAACCATAACCCTAGACCTAACCCTTAAAACCTAACCATAACCCTAAAGCTACCCCTATGCCCCTAGCCGTAACCCTAACCCTAAACACTAACCTTAAACGCTAACCATAACTCCTAACCCTAACCCTAACTCGTAACCCTAACCCTAACCTTAACCCCCGCTTAACCTTAATCCCTAACCATAACCCTACACCTAACCCTTAAAAAATAACCATAACCCTAAACCTACCCCTATGCCCCTAGCCGTAACCCTAACCCTAAACACTAACCTTAAACGCTAACCATAACTCCTAACCCTAACCCTAACTCGTAACCCTAACCCTAACCCTAACGACCCCTAAACCTAACCCCTATTCCTAACCCTAGACCTAACCCTTAAAACCTAACCATAACCCTAAACCTAACCCTATGCCCCTAACCGTAACCCTAACCCTAAACCCTAACCCTGAACGCTAACCATAACTCCTAACACTAACCCTACCTCCTAATCCTAACCCTAACCCTAACCCCCTCTAAACCTAACCCCTAACCCCAACCCTAGACCTAACCCTTAAAACCTAACCATAACCCTAAACCTAACCCTATGCCCCTAGCCGTAACCCTAACCCTAAACCCTAACCCTAAACGCTAACCATAACTCCTAACCCTAACCCTAACTCCTAACCCTAACCCTAACCTTAACCCCCCTTAACCTTAATCCCTAACCCTAACCCTAGACTTAACCCTTAAATCCTAACCATAACCCTAAACCTAACCCTATGCCCCTAACCATAACACTAACCCTAAACGCTAACCCTAAACGCTATCCATAACTCCTAACCCTAACCCTAACTCGTAACCCTAACCCTAACCCTAACCCCCTCTAAACCTAACCCCTAACCCTAACCCTAGACCTAACCCTGAAAACTTAACATAACCCTAAACCTAACCCTATGCCCCTATACCGTAACCATCACGCTAAACTCTAACCCTTAACGCTAACCATAACTCCTAACACTAACCCTAATTCCCACAACTAACCCTAACCCTAACTCCCCCCTAAACCTAACCCCTAACACTAGCGCTACACCGAACCCTGAAAACCTAACCTCAACCCTAAACCTAACCCTATGCCCCTAGCCGTAACCCTAACCCTAAACACTAACCCTAAACGCTAACCATAACTCCTAACCCTAACCCTAACTCCTAACCCTAACCCTAACTCGTAACCCTAACCCTAACCCTAACGACCCCTAAACCTAACCCCTAACCCTAACCCTAGACCTAACCCTTAAAACCTAACCATAACCCTAAACCTAACCCTATGCCCCTAACCGTAACCCTAACCCTAAACCCTAACCCTGAACGCTAACCATAACTCCTAACACGAACCCTACCTCCTAATCCTAACCCTAACCCTAACCCCCTCTAAACCTAACCCCTAACCCCAACCCTAGACCTAACCCTTAAAACCTAACCATAACCCTAAACCTAACCCTATGCCCCTAGCCGTAACCCTAACCCTAAACCCTAACCCTAAACGCTAACCATAACTCCTAACCCTAACCCTAACTCCTAACCCTAACCCTAACTCTAACCTTAACCCCCCTTAACCTTAATCCCTAACCCTAACCTTAGACTTAACCCTTAAATCCTAACCATAACCCTAAACCTAACCCTATGCCCCTAAACATAACCCTAACCCTAAACACTAACCCTAAACGCTAACCATAACTTCTAACCCTAACCCTAACTCCTAACCCTAACCCTAACTCGTAACCCTAACCCTAACCTTAACCCCTGCTTAACCTTAATCCCTAACCATAACCCTAGACCTAACCCTTAAAAACTAACCATAACCCTAAACCTACCCCTATGCCCCTAGCGGTAACCCTAACCATAAACACTAACCTTAAACGCTAACCATAACTCCTAACCCTAACCCTAACTCGTAACCCTAACCCTAACCCTAACCCCCTCTAAACCTAACCCCTAACCCTAACCCTAGACCTAACCCTTAAAACCTAACCATAACCCTTAACCTAACCCTATGCCCCTAACCGTAACCCTAACCCTAAACCCTAACCCTGAACACTAACCGTAACTCCTAACACTATCCCTACCTCCTAATCCTAACCCTAACCCTAACCCCCTCTAAACCTAACCCCTAACCCCAACCCTAGACCTAACCCTTAAAACCTAACCATAACCCTAAACCTAACCCTATGCCCCTAGCCGTAACCCTAACCCTAAACCCTAACCCTAAACGCTAACCATAACTCCTAACACTAACCCTAACTCCTAACCCTAACCCTAACCTTAACCCCCCTTAACCTTAATCCCTAACCCTAACCCTAGACTTAACCCTTAAATCCTAACCATAATCCTAAACCTAACCCTATGCCCCTAGCCGTAAACTTAACCCTAAACACTAACCCTAAACGCTAACCATAACTCCTAACCCTAACCCTAACTCGTAACCCTAACCCTAACCCTAACCCCCTCTAAACCTAACCCCTAACCCTAACCCTAGACCTAACCCTGAAAACCTAACATAACCCTAAACCTAACCCTATGCCCCTATACCGTAACCATCACGCTAAACTCTAACCCTTAACGCTAACCATAACTCCTAACACTAACCCTAACTCCCAATCCTAACCCTAACCCTAACCCCTCCTAAACCTAACCCCTAACACTGTCACTAGACCTAACCCTGAAAACCTAACCATAACCCTAAACCTAACCCTATGCCCCTAGCCGTAACCCTAACCCTAAACCCTAACCCTAAACGCTAACCATAACTCCTAACCCTAACCCTAACTCCCAACCCTAACCCTAACCTTAACCCCCCCTTAACCTTAATCCCTAACCCTAACCCTAGACCTAACCCTTAAAACCTAACCATAACACTAAACCTAACCCTATGCCCCTAGCCGTAACCCTAACCCTAAACAATAACCTTAAACGCGAACCATAACTCCTAACCCTAACCCTATCTCGTAACCCTAACCCTAACCTTAACCCCCGCTTAACCTTAATCCCTAACCATAACCCTAGACCTAAACCTTAAAAACTAACCATAACCCTAAAGCTACCCCTATGCCCCTAGCCGTAACCCTAACCCTAAACACTAACCTTAAACGCTAACCATAACTCCTAACCCTAACCCTAACTCGTAACCCTAACCCTAACCCTAACGACCCCTAAACCTAACCCCTATTCCTAACCCTAGACCTAACCCTTAAAACCTAACCATAACCCTAAACCTAACCCTATGCCCCTAACCGTAACCCTAACCCTAAACCCTAACCCTGAACGCTAACCATAACTCCTAACACGAACCCTACCTCCTAATCCTAACCCTAACCCTAACCCCCTCTAAACCTAACCCCTAACCCTAACCCTAGACCTAACCCTTAAAACCTAACCATAACCATAAACCTAACCCTATGCCCCTAACCGTAACCCTAACCCTAAACCCTAACCCTGAACACTAACCGTAACTCCTAACACTATCCCTACCTCCTAATCCTAACCCTAACCCTAACCCCCTCTAAACCTAACCCCTAACCCCAACCCTAGACCTAACCCTTAAAACCTAACCATAACCCTAAACCTAACCCTATGCCCCTAGCCGTAACCCTAACCCTAAACCCTAACCCTAAACGCTAACCATAACTCCTAACACTAACCCTAACTCCTAACCCTAACCCTAACCTTAACCCCCCTTAACCTTAATCCCTAACCCTAACCCTAGACTTAACCCTTAAATCCTAACCATAATCCTAAACCTAACCCTATGCCCCTAGCCGTAAACTTAACCCTAAACACTAACCCTAAACGCTAACCATAACTCCTAACCCTAACCCTAACTCGTAACCCTAACCCTAACCCTAACCCCCTCTAAACCTAACCCCTAACCCTAACCCTAGACCTAACCCTGAAAACCTAACATAACCCTAAACCTAACCCTATGCCCCTATACCGTAACCATCACGCTAAACTCTAACCCTTAACGCTAACCATAACTCCTAACACTAACCCTAACTCCCAATCCTAACCCTAACCCTAACCCCTCCTAAACCTAACCCCTAACACTGTCACTAGACCTAACCCTGAAAACCTAACCATAACCCTAAACCTAACCCTATGCCCCTAGCCGTAACCCTAACCCTAAACCCTAACCCTAAACGCTAACCATAACTCCTAACCCTAACCCTAACTCCCAACCCTAACCCTAACCTTAACCCCCCCTTAACCTTAATCCCTAACCCTAACCCTAGACCTAACCCTTAAAACCTAACCATAACACTAAACCTAACCCTATGCCCCTAGCCGTAACCCTAACCCTAAACACTAACCTTAAACGCGAACCATAACTCCTAACCCTAACCCTATCTCGTAACCCTAACCCTAACCTTAACCCCCGCTTAACCTTAATCCCTAACCATAACCCTAGACCTAAACCTTAAAAACTAACCATAACCCTAAAGCTACCCCTATGCCCCTAGCCGTAACCCTAACCCTAAACACTAACCTTAAACGCTAACCATAACTCCTAACCCTAACCCTAACTCGTAACCCTAACCCTAACCCTAACGACCCCTAAACCTAACCCCTATTCCTAACCCTAGACCTAACCCTTAAAACCTAACCATAACCCTAAACCTAACCCTATGCCCCTAACCGTAACCCTAACCCTAAACCCTAACCCTGAACGCTAACCATAACTCCTAACACGAACCCTACCTCCTAATCCTAACCCTAACCCTAACCCCCTCTAAACCTAACCCCTAACCCCAACCCTAGACCTAACCCTTAAAACCTAACCATAACCCTAAACCTAACCCTATGCCCCTAGCCGTAACCCTAACCCTAAACCCTAACCCTAAACGCTAACCATAACTCCTAACCCTAACCCTAACTCCTAACCCTAACCCTAACCTTAACCCCCCTTAACCTTAATCCCTAACCCTAACCCTAGACTTAACCCTTAAATCCTAACCATAACCCTAAACATAACCCTATGCCCCTAACCATAACACTAACCCTAAACGCTAACCCTAAACGCTATCCATAACTCCTAACCCTAACCCTAACTCGTAACCCTAACCCTAACCCTAACCCCCTCTAAACCTAACCCCTAACCCTAACCCTAGACCTAACCCTGAAAACCTAACATAACCCTAAACCTAACCCTATGCCCCTATACCGTAACCATCACGCTAAACTCTAACCCTTAACGCTAACCATAACTCCTAACACTAACCCTAATTCCCACAACTAACCCTAACCCTAACTCCCCTCTAAACCTAACCCCTAACACTAGCGCTACACCTAACCCTGAAAACCTAACCTCAACCCTAAACCTAACCCTATGCCCCTAGCCGTAACCCTAACCCTAAACCATAACCCTAAACGCTAACCATAACTCCTAACCCTAACCCTAACTCCTAACCCTAACCCTAACTCGTAACCCCAACCCTAACCTTAACCCCCGCTTAACCTTAATCCCTAACCCTAACCCTAGACTTAACCCTTAAATCCTAACCATAACCCTAAACCTAACCCTATGCCCCTAGCCGTAACCTTAACCCTAAACACTAACCCTAAACGCTAACCATAACTCCTAACCCTAACCCTAACTCGTAACCCTAACCATAACCCTAACCCCCTCTAAACCTAACCCCTAACCCTAACCCTAGACCTAACCCTGAAAACCTAACATAACCCTAAACCTAACCCTATGCCCCTATACCGTAACCATCACGCTAAACTCTAACCCTTAACGCTAACCATAACTCCTAACACTAACCCTAACTCCCAATCCTAACCCTAACCCTAACCCCTCCTAAACCTAACCCCTAACACTGTCACTAGACCTAACCCTGAAAACCTAACCATAACCCTAAACCTAACCCTATGCCCCTAGCCGTAACCCTAACCCTAAACCCTAACCCTAAACGCTAACCATAACTCCTAACCCTAACCCTAACTCCCAACCCTAACCCTAACCTTAACCCCCCCTAAACCTTAATCCCTAACCCTAACCCTAGACCTAACCCTTAAAACCTAACCATAACCCTAAACCTAACCCTATGCCCCTAAACATAACCCTAACCGTAAACACTAACCCTAAACGCTAACCATAACTCCTAACCCTAACCCTAACTCGTAACCCTAACCCTAACCTTAACCCCCGCTTAACCTTAATCCCTAACCATAACCCTAGACCTAACCCTTAAAACCTAACCATAACCCTAAAGCTACCCCTATGCCCCTAGCCGTAACCCTAACCCTAAACACTAACCTTAAACGCTAACCATAACTCCTAACCCTAACCCTAACTCGTAACCCTAACCCTAACCTTAACCCCCGCTTAACCTTAATCCCTAACCATAACCCTACACCTAACCCTTAAAAACTAACCATAACCCTAAACCTACCCCTATGCCCCTAGCCGTAACCCTAACCCTAAACACTAACCTTAAACGCTAACCATAACTCCTAACCCTAACCCTAACTCGTAACCCTAACCCTAACCCTAACGACCCCTAAACCTAACCCCTATTCCTAACCCTAGACCTAACCCTTAAAACCTAACCATAACCCTAAACCTAACCCTATGCCCCTAGCCGTAACCCTAACCCTAAACCCTAACCCTGAACGCTAACCATAACTCCTAACACTAACCCTAATTCCCACAACTAACCCTAAACCTAACTCCCCCCTAAACCTAACCCCTAACACTAGCGCTACACCTAACCCTGAAAAACTAACCTCAACCCTAAACCTAACCCTATGCCCCTAGCCGTAACCCTAACCCTAAACCATAACCCTAAACGCTAACCATAACTCCTAACCCTAACCCTAACTCCTAACCCTAACCCTAACTCGTAACCCTAACCCTAACCTTAACCCCCGCTTAACCTTAATCCCTAACCATAACCCTAAACCTAACCCTTAAAACCTAACCATAACCCTAAAGCTACCCCTATGCCCCTAGCCGTAACCCTAACCCTAAACACTAACCTTAAACGCTAACCATAACTCCTAACCCTAACCCTAACTCGTAACCCTAACCCTAACCCTAACGACCCCTAAACCTAACCCCTATTCCTAACCCTAGACCTAACCCTTAAAACCTAACCATAACCCTAAACCTAACCCTATGCCCCTAACCGTAACCCTAACCCTAAACCCTAACCCTGAACGCTAACCATAACTCCTAACACGAACCCTACCTCCTAATCCTAACCCTAACCCTAACCCCCTCTAAACCTAACCCCTAACCCCAACCCTAGACCTAACCCTTAAAACCTAACCATAACCCTAAACCTAACCCTATGCCCCTAGCCGTAACCCTAACCCTAAACCCTAACCCTAAACGCTAACCATAACTCCTAACCCTAACCCTAACTCCTAACCCTAACCCTAACCTTAACCCCCCTTAACCTTAATCCCTAACCCTAACCCTAGACTTAACCCTTAAATCCTAACCATAACCCTAAACATAACCCTATGCCCCTAACCATAACACTAACCCTAAACGCTAACCCTAAACGCTATCCATAACTCCTAACCCTAACCCTAACTCGTAACCCTAACCCTAACCCTAACCCCCTCTAAACCTAACCCCTAACCCTAACCCTAGACCTAACCCTGAAAACCTAACATAACCCTAAACCTAACCCTATGCCCCTATACCGTAACCATCACGCTAAACTCTAACCCTTAACGCTAACCATAACTCCTAACACTAACCCTAATTCCCACAACTAACCCTAACCCTAACTCCCCTCTAAACCTAACCCCTAACACTAGCGCTACACCTAACCCTGAAAACCTAACCTCAACCCTAAACCTAACCCTATGCCCCTAGCCGTAACCCTAACCCTAAACCATAACCCTAAACGCTAACCATAACTCCTAACCCTAACCCTAACTCCTAACCCTAACCCTAACTCGTAACCCCAACCCTAACCTTAACCCCCGCTTAACCTTAATCCCTAACCCTAACCCTAGACTTAACCCTTAAATCCTAACCATAACCCTAAACCTAACCCTATGCCCCTAGCCGTAACCTTAACCCTAAACACTAACCCTAAACGCTAACCATAACTCCTAACCCTAACCCTAACTCGTAACCCTAACCATAACCCTAACCCCCTCTAAACCTAACCCCTAACCCTAACCCTAGACCTAACCCTGAAAACCTAACATAACCCTAAACCTAACCCTATGCCCCTATACCGTAACCATCACGCTAAACTCTAACCCTTAACGCTAACCATAACTCCTAACACTAACCCTAACTCCCAATCCTAACCCTAACCCTAACCCCTCCTAAACCTAACCCCTAACACTGTCACTAGACCTAACCCTGAAAACCTAACCATAACCCTAAACCTAACCCTATGCCCCTAGCCGTAACCCTAACCCTAAACCCTAACCCTAAACGCTAACCATAACTCCTAACCCTAACCCTAACTCCCAACCCTAACCCTAACCTTAACCCCCCCTAAACCTTAATCCCTAACCCTAACCCTAGACCTAACCCTTAAAACCTAACCATAACCCTAAACCTAACCCTATGCCCCTAAACATAACCCTAACCGTAAACACTAACCCTAAACGCTAACCATAACTCCTAACCCTAACCCTAACTCGTAACCCTAACCCTAACCTTAACCCCCGCTTAACCTTAATCCCTAACCATAACCCTAGACCTAACCCTTAAAACCTAACCATAACCCTAAAGCTACCCCTATGCCCCTAGCCGTAACCCTAACCCTAAACACTAACCTTAAACGCTAACCATAACTCCTAACCCTAACCCTAACTCGTAACCCTAACCCTAACCTTAACCCCCGCTTAACCTTAATCCCTAACCATAACCCTACACCTAACCCTTAAAAACTAACCATAACCCTAAACCTACCCCTATGCCCCTAGCCGTAACCCTAACCCTAAACACTAACCTTAAACGCTAACCATAACTCCTAACCCTAACCCTAACTCGTAACCCTAACCCTAACCCTAACGACCCCTAAACCTAACCCCTATTCCTAACCCTAGACCTAACCCTTAAAACCTAACCATAACCCTAAACCTAACCCTATGCCCCTAGCCGTAACCCTAACCCTAAACCCTAACCCTGAACGCTAACCATAACTCCTAACACTAACCCTAATTCCCACAACTAACCCTAAACCTAACTCCCCCCTAAACCTAACCCCTAACACTAGCGCTACACCTAACCCTGAAAAACTAACCTCAACCCTAAACCTAACCCTATGCCCCTAGCCGTAACCCTAACCCTAAACCATAACCCTAAACGCTAACCATAACTCCTAACCCTAACCCTAACTCCTAACCCTAACCCTAACTCGTAACCCTAACCCTAACCTTAACCCCCGCTTAACCTTAATCCCTAACCATAACCCTAAACCTAACCCTTAAAACCTAACCATAACCCTAAACCTACCCCTATGCCCCTAGCCGTAACCCTAACCATAAACACTAACCTTAAACGCTAACCATAACTTCTAACCCTAACCCTAACTCGTAACCCTAACCCTAACCCTAACCCCCTCTAAACCTAACCCCTAACCCCAACCCTAGACCTAACCCTTAAAACCTAACCATAACCCTAAACCTAACCCTATGCCCCTATACCGTAACCATCACGCTAAACTCTAACCCTTAACGCTAACCATAACTCCTAACACTAACCCTACCTCCCAATCCTAACCCTAACCCTAACCCCTCCTAAACCTAACCCCTAACACTGTCACTAGACCTAACCCTGAAAACCTAACCATAACCCTAAACCTAACCCTATGCCCCTAGCCGTAACCCTAACCCTAAACCCTAACCCTAAACGCTAACCATAACTCCTAACCCTAACCCTAACTCCCAACCCTAACCCTAACCTTAACCCCCCCTTAACCTTAATCCCTAACCCTAACCCTAGACCTAACCCTTAAAACCTAACCATAACCCTAAACCTAACCCTATGCCCCTAAACATAACCCTAACCCTAAACACTAACCCTAAACGCTAACCATAACTCCTAAACCTAACCCTAATTCGTAACCCTAACCCTACCCTTAACCCCCGCTTAACCTTAATCCCTAACCATAACCCTAGACCTAACCCTTAAAACCTAACCATAACCCTTAACCTAACCCTATGCCCCTAGCCGTAACCCTAACCCTAAACCCTAACCCTAAACGCTAACCATAACTCCTAACCCTAACCCTAACTCGGAACCCTAACCCTAACCTTAACCCCCCTTAACCTTAATCCCTAACCATAACCCTAGACCTAACCCTTAAAAACTAACCATAACCCTAAACCTAACCCTATGCCCCTAGCCGTAACCCTAACCCTAAACCCTAACACTAAACGCTAACCATAACTCCTAACCCTAACCCTAACTCCTAACCCTAACCCTAACCTTAACCCCCCTTAACCTTAATCCCTAACCCTAACCCTAGACTTAACCCTTAAATCCTAACCATAACCCTAAACCTAACCCTATGCCCCTAACCATAACACTAACCCTAAACGCTAACCCTAAACGCTATCCATAACTCCTAACCCTAACCCTAACTCGTAACCCTAACCCTAACCCTAACCCCCTCTAAACCTAACCCCTAACCCTAACCCTAGACCTAACCCTGAAAACCTAACATAACCCTAAACCTAACCCTATGCCCCTATACCGTAACCATCACGCTAAATTCTAACCCTTAACACTAACCATAACTCCTAACACTAACCCTAATTCCCACAACTAACCCTAAACCTAACTCCCCCCTAAACCTAACCCCTAACACTAGCGCTACACCTAACCCTGAAAACCTAACCTCAACCCTAAACCTAACCCTATGCCCCTAGCCGTAACCCTAACCCTAAACCATAACCCTAAACGCTAACCATAACTCCTAACCCTAACCCTAACTCCTAACCCTAACCCTAACTCGTAACCCTAACCCTAACCTTAACCCCCGCTTAAACTTAATCCCTAACCATAACCCTAGACCTAACCCTTAAAAACTAACCATAACCCTAAACCTACCCCTATGCCCCTAGCCGTAACCCTAACCATAAACACTAACCTTAAACGCTAACCATAACTTCTAACCCTAACCCTAACTCGTAACCCTAACCCTAACCCTAACCCCCTCTAAACCTAACCCCTATTCCTAACCCTAGACCTAACCCTTAAAACCTAACCATAACCCTAAACCTAACCCTATGCCCCTAGCCGTAACCCTAACCCTAAACCCTAACCCTAAACGCTAACCATAACTCCTAACCCTAACCCTAACTCCTAACCCTAACCCTAACCTTAACCCCCGCTTAACCTTAATCCCTAACCCTAACCCTAGACTTAACCCTTAAATCCTAACCATAACCCTAAACCTAACCCTATGCCCCTAACCGTAACCCTAACCCTAAACCCTAACCCTGAACGCTAACCATAACTCCTAACACTATCCCTACCTCCTAATCCTAACCCTAACCCTAACCCCCTCTAAACCTAACCCCTAACACTGTCACTAGACCTAACCCTGAAAACCTAACCATAACCCTAAACCTAACCCTATGCCCCTAGCCGTAACCCTAACCCTAAACACTAACCCTAAACGCTAACCATAACTCCTAACCCTAACACTAACTCGGAACCCTAACCCTAACCCTAACCCCCTCTAAACCTAACCCCTAACCCCAACCCTAGACCTAACCCTTAAAACCTAACCATAACCCTAAACCTAACCCTATGCCCCTAGCCGTAACCCTAACCCTAAACCCTAACCCTAAACGCTAACCATAACTCCTAACCCTAACCCTAACTCCTAACCCTAACCCTAACCTTAACCCCCCTTAACCTTAATCCCTAACCCTAACCCTAGACTTAACCCTTAAATCCTAACCATAAGCCTAAACCTAACCCTATGCCCCTAACCATAACACTAACCCTAAACGCTAACCCTAAACGCTAACCATAACTCCTAAACCTAACCCTAACTCGTAACCCTAACCCTAACCCTAACCCCCTCTAAACCTAACCCCTAACCCTAACCCTAGACCTAACCCTGAAAACCTAACATAACCCTAAACCTAACCCTATGCCCCTATGCCGTTACCATCATGCTAAACTCTAACCCTTAACGCTAACCATAACTCCTAACACTAACCCTAACTCCCAATCCTAACCCTAACCCTAACCCCTCCTAAACCTAACCCCTAACACTGTCACTAGACCTAACCCTGAAAACCTAACCATAACCCTAAACCTAACCCTATGCCCCTAGCCGTAACCCTAACCCTAAACCCTAACCCTAAACGCTAACCATAACTCCTAACCCTAACCCTAACTCCCAACCCTAACCCTAACCTTAACCCCCCCTTAACCTTAATCCCTAACCCTAACCCTAGACCTAACCCTTAAAACCTAACCATAAACCTAAAGCTACCCCTATGCCCCTAGCCGTAACCCTAACCCTAAACACTAACCTTAAACGCTAACCATAACTCCTAACCCTAACCCTAACTCGTAACCCTAACCCTAACCTTAACCCCCGCTTAACCTTAATCCCTAACCATAACCCTAGACCTAACCCTTAAAAACTAACCATAACCCTAAAGCTACCCCTATGCCCCTAGCCGTAACCCTAACCCTAAACACTAACCTTAAACGCTAACCATAACTCCTAACCCTAACCCTAACTCGTAACCCTAACCCTAACCCTAACGACCCCTAAACCTAACCCCTATTCCTAACCCTAGACCTAACCCTTAAAACCTAACCATAACCCTAAACCTAACCCTATGCCCCTAACCGTAACCCTAACCCTAAACCCTAACCCTGAACGCTAACCATAACTCCTAACACTATCCCTACCTCCTAATCCTAACCCTAACCCTAACCCCCTCTAAACCTAACCCCTAACCCCAACCCTAGACCTAACCCTTAAAACCTAACCATAACCCTAAACCTAACCCTATGCCCCTAGCCGTAACCCTAACCCTAAACCCTAACCCTAAACGCTAACCATAACTCCTAACCCTAACCCTAACTCCTAACCCTAACCCTAACCTTAACCCCCCTTAACCTTAATCCCTAACCCTAACCCTAGACTTAACCCTTAAATCCTAACCATAACCCTAAACCTAACCCTATGCCCCTAACCATAACACTAACCCTAAACGCTAACCCTAAACGCTATCCATAACTCCTAACCCTAACCCTAACTCGTAACCCTAACCCTAACCCTAACCCCCTCTAAACCTAACCCCTAACCCTAACCCTAGACCTAACCCTGAAAACCTAACATAACCCTAAACCTAACCCTATGCCCCTATACCGTAACCATCACGCTAAACTCTAACCCTTAACGCTAACCATAACTCCTAACACTAACCCTAATTCCCACAACTAACCCTAACCCTAACTCCCCCCTAAACCTAACCCCTAACACTAGCGCTACACCTAACCCTGAAAACCTAACCTCAACCCTAAACCTAACCCTATGCCCCTAGCCGTAACCCTAACCCTAAACCATAACCCTAAACGCTAACCATAACTCCTAACCCTAACCCTAACTCCCAACCCTAACCCTAACCTTAACCCCCCCTTAACCTTAATCCCTAACCCTAACCCTAGACCTAACCCTTAAAACCTAACCATAACCCTAAAGCTACCCCTATGCCCCTAGCCGTAACCCTAACCCTAAACACTAACCTTAAACGCTAACCATAACTCCTAACCCTAACCCTAACTCGTAACCCTAACCCTAACCTTAACCCCCGCTTAACCTTAATCCCTAACCATAACCCTAGACCTAACCCTTAAAAACTAACCATAACCCTAAAGCTACCCCTATGCCCCTAGCCGTAACCCTAACCCTAAACACTAACCTTAAACGCTAACCATAACTCCTAACCCTAACCCTAACTCGTAACCCTAACCCTAACCCTAACGACCCCTAAACCTAACCCCTATTCCTAACCCTAGACCTAACCCTTAAAACCTAACCATAACCCTAAACCTACCCCTATGCCCCTAACCGTAACCCTAACCCTAAACCCTAACCCTGAACGCTAACCATAACTCCTAACACTAACCCTACCTCCTAATCCTAACCCTAACCCTAACCCCCTCTAAACCTAACCCCTAACCCCAACCCTAGACCTAACCCTTAAAACCTAACCATAACCCTAAACCTAACCCTATGCCCCTAGCCGTAACCCTAACCCTAAACCCTAACCCTAAACGCTAACCATAACTCCTAACCCTAACCCTAACTCCTAACCCTAACCCTAACCTTAACCCCCCTTAACCTTAATCCCTAACCCTAACCCTAGACCTAACCCTTAAAACCTAACCATAACCCTAAAGCTACCCCTATGCCCCTAGCCGTAACCCTAACCCTAAACACTAACCTTAAACGCTAACCATAACTCCTAACCCTAACCCTAACTCGTAACCCTAACCCTAACCCTAACCCCCTCTAAACCTAACCCCTAACACTAACCCTAGACCTAACCCTGAAAACCTAACATAACCCTAAACCTAACCCTATGCCCCTATACCGTAACCATCACGCTAAACTCTAACCCTTAACGCTAACCATAACTCCTAACACTAACCCTAACTCCCAATCATAACCCTAACCCTAACCCCTCCTAAACCTAACCCCTAACAATGTCACTAGACCTAACCCTGAAAACCTAACCATAACCCTAAACCTAACCCTATGCCCCTAGCCGTAACCCTAACCCTAACCCCTAACCCTAAACGCTAACCATAACTCCTAACCCTAACCCTAACTCCTAACCCTAACCCTAACCTTAACCCCCCTTAACCTTAATCCCTAACCCTAACCCTAGACTTAACCCTTAAATCCTAACCATAAGCCTAAACCTAACCCTATGCCCCTAACCATAACACTAACCCTAAACGCTAACCCTAAACGCTAACCATAACTCCTAACCCTAACCCTAACTCGTAACCCTAACCCTAACCCTAACCCCCTCTAAACCTAACCCCTAACCCTAACCCTAGACCTAACCCTGAAAACCTAACATAACCCTAAACCTAACCCTATGCCCCTATGCCGTTACCATCATGCTAAACTCTAACCCTTAACGCTAACCATAACTCCTAACACTAACCCTAACTCCCAATCCTAACCCTAACCCTAACCCCTCCTAAACCTAACCCCTAACACTGTCACTAGACCTAACCCTGAAAACCTAACCATAACCCTAAACCTAACCCTATGCCCCTAGCCGTAACCCTAACCCTAAACCCTAACCCTAAACGCTAACCATAACTCCTAACCCTAACCCTAACTCCCAACCCTAACCCTAACCTTAACCCCCCCTTAACCTTAATCCCTAACCCTAACCCTAGACCTAACCCTTAAAACCTAACCATAACCCTAAAGCTACCCCTATGCCCCTAGCCGTAACCCTAACCCTAAACACTAACCTTAAACGCTAACCATAACTCCTAACCCTAACCCTAACTCGTAACCCTAACCCTAACCTTAACCCCCGCTTAACCTTAATCCCTAACCATAACCCTAGACCTAACCCTTAAAAACTAACCATAACCCTAAAGCTACCCCTATGCCCCTAGCCGTAACCCTAACCCTAAACACTAACCTTAAACGCTAACCATAACTCCTAACCCTAACCCTAACTCGTAACCCTAACCCTAACCCTAACGACCCCTAAACCTAACCCCTATTCCTAACCCTAGACCTAACCCTTAAAACCTAACCATAACCCTAAACCTAACCCTATGCCCCTAACCGTAACCCTAACCCTAAACCCTAACCCTGAACGCTAACCATAACTCCTAACACTAACCCTACCTCCTAATCCTAACCCTAAACCTAACCCCCTCTAAACGAAACCCCTAACCCCAACCCTAGACCTAACCCTTAAAACCTAACCATAACCCTAAACCTAACCCTATGCCCCTAGCCGTAACCCTAACCCTAAACCCTAACACTAAACGCTAACCATAACTCCTAACCCTAACCCTAACTCCTAACCCTAACCCTAACCTTAACCCCCCTTAACCTTAATCCCTAACCCTAACCCTAGACTTAACCCTTAAATCCTAACCATAACCCTAAACCTAACCCTATGCCCCTAACCATAACACTAACCCTAAACGCTAACCCTAAACGCTATCCATAACTCCTAACCCTAACCCTAACTCGTAACCCTAACCCTAACCCTAACCCCCTCTAAACCTAACCCCTAACCCTAACCCTAGACCTAACCCTGAAAACCTAACATAACCCTAAACCTAACCCTATGCCCCTATACCGTAACCATCACGCTAAACTCTAACCCTTAACGCTAACCATAACTCCTAACACTAACCCTAATTCCCACAACTAACCCTAACCCTAACTCCCCCCTAAACCTAACCCCTAACACTAGCGCTACACCTAACCCTGAAAACCTAACCTCAACCCTAAACCTAACCCTATGCCCCTAGCCGTAACCCTAACCCTAAACCATAACCCTAAACGCTAACCATAACTCCTAACCCTAACCCTAACTCCCAACCCTAACCCTAACCTTAACCCCCCCTTAACCTTAATCCCTAACCCTAACCCTAGACCTAACCCTTAAAACCTAACCATAACCCTAAAGCTACCCCTATGCCCCTAGCCGTAACCCTAACCCTAAACACTAACCTTAAACGCTAACCATAACTCCTAACCCTAACCCTAACTCGTAACCCTAACCCTAACCTTAACCCCCGCTTAACCTTAATCCCTAACCATAACCCTAGACCTAACCCTTAAAAACTAACCATAACCCTAAAGCTACCCCTATGCCCCTAGCCGTAACCCTGACCCTAATCACTAACCTTAAACGCTAACCATAACTCCTAACCCTAACCCTAACTCGTAACCCTAACCCTAACCCTAACGACCCCTAAACCTAACCCCTATTCCTAACCCTAGACCTAACCCTTAAAACCTAACCATAACCCTAAACCTAACCCTATGCCCCTAACCGTAACCCTAACCCTAAACCCTAACCCTGAACGCTAACCATAACTCCTAACACTAACCCTACCTCCTAATCCTAACCCTAACCCCCTCTAAACCTAACCCCTAACCCCAACCCTAGACCTAACCCTTAAAACCTAACCATAACCCTAAACCTAACCCTATGCCCCTAGCCGTAACCCTAACCCTAAACCCTAACCCTAAACGCTAACCATAACTCCTAACCCTAACCCTAACTCCTAACCCTAACCTTAACCCCCCTTAACCTTAATCCCTAACCCTAACCCTAGACTTAACCCTTAAATCCTAACCATAACCCTAAACCTAACCCTATGCCCCTAACCATAACACTAACCCTAAACGCTAACCCTAAACGCTATCCATAACTCCTAACCCTAACCCTAACTCGTAACCCTAACCCTAACCCTAACCCCCTCTAAACCTAACCCCTAACCCTAACCCTAGACCTAACCCTGAAAACCTAACATAACCCTAAACCTAACCCTATGCCCCTATACCGTAACCATCACGCTAAACTCTAACCCTTAACGCTAACCATAACTCCTAACACTAACCCTAATTCCCACAACTAACCCTAACCCTAACCCCCCCCTAAACCTAACCCGTAAGACTAGCGCTACACCTAACCCTGAAAACCTAACCTCAACCCTAAACCTAACCCTATGCCCCTAGCCGTAACCCTAACCCTAAACCATAACCCTAAATGCTAACCATAACTCCTAACCCTAACCCTAACTCCCAACCCTAACCCTAACCTTAACCCCCCCTTAACCTTAATCCCTAACCCTAACCCTAGACCTAACCCTTAAAACCTAACCATAACCCTAAAGCTACCCCTATGCCCCTAGCCGTAACCCTAACCCTAAACACTAACCTTAAACGCTAACCATAACTCCTAACCCTAACCCTAACTCGTAACCCTAACCCTAACCTTAACCCCCGCTTAACCTTAATCCCTAACCATAACCCTAGACCTAACCCTTAAAAACTAACCATAACCCTAAAGCTACCCCTATGCCCCTAGCCGTAACCCTGACCCTAAACACTAACCTTAAACGCTAACCATAACTCCTAACCCTAACCCTAACTCGTAACCCTAACCCTAACCCTAACGACCCCTAAACCTAACCCCTATTCCTAACCCTAGACCTAACCCTTAAAACCTAACCATAACCCTAAACCTAACCCTATGCCCCTAACCGTAACCCTAACCCTAAACCCTAACCCTGAACGCTAACCATAACTCCTAACACTAACCCTACCTCCTAATCCTAACCCTAACCCTAACCCCCTCTAAACCTAACCCCTAACCCCAACCCTAGACCTAACCCTTAAAACCTAACCATAACCCTAAACCTAACCCTATGCCCCTAGCCGTAACCCTAACCCTAAACCCTAACACTAAACGCTAACCATAACTCCTAACCCTAACCCTAACTCCTAACCCTAACCCTAACCTTAACCCCCCTTAACCTTAATCCCTAACCCTAACCCTAGACTTAACCCTTAAATCCTAACCATAACCCTAAACCTAACCCTATGCCCCTAACCATAACACTAACCCTAAATGCTAACCCTAAACGCTATCCATAACTCCTAACCCTAACCCTAACTCGTAACCCTAACCCTAACCCTAACCCCCTCTAAACCTAACCCCTAACCCTAACCCTAGACCTAACCCTGAAAACCTAACATAACCCTAAACCTAACCCTATGCCCCTATACCGTAACCATCACGCTAAACTCTAACCCTTAACGCTAACCATAACTCCTAACACTAACCCTAATTCCCACAACTAACCCTAACCCTAACTCCCCCCTAAACCTAACCCCTAACACTAGCGCTACAGCTAACCCTGAAAACCTAACCTCAACCCTAAACCTAACCCTATGCCCCTAGCCGTAACCCTAACCCTAAACCATAACCCTAAACGCTAACCATAACTCCTAACCCTAACCCTAACTCCTAACCCTAACCCTAACTCGTAACCCTAACCCTAACCTTAACCCCCCTTAACCTTAATCCCTAACCATAACCCTAGACCTAACCCTTAAAAACTAACCATAACCCTAAACCTACCCCTATGCCCCTAGCCGTAACCCTAACCATAAACACTAACCTTAAACGCTAACCATAACTTCTAACCCTAACCCTAACTCGTAACCCTAACCCTAACCCTAACCCCCTCTAAACCTAACCCCTAACCCCAACCCTAGACCTAACCCTTAAAACCTAACCATAACCCTAAACCTAACCCTATGCCCCTAGCCGTAACCCTAACCCTAAACCCTAACCCTAAACGCTAACCATAACTCCTAACCCTAACCCTAACTCCTAACCCTAACCCTAACCTTAACCCCCCTTAACCTTAATCCCTAACCCTAACCCTAGACCTAACCCTTAAAACCTAACCATAACCCTAAAGCTACCCCTATGCCCCTAGCCGTAACCCTAACCCTAAACACTAACCTTAAACGCTAACCATAACTCCTAACCCTAACCCTAACTCGTAACCCTAACCCTAACCCTAACCCCCTCTAAACATAACCACTAACACTAACCCTAGACCTAACCCTGAAAACCTAACATAACCCTAAACCTAACCCTATGCCCCTATACCGTAACCATCACCCTAAACTCTAACCCTTAACGCTAACCATAACTCCTAACACTAACCCTAACTCCCAATCCTAACCCTAACCCTAACCCCTCCTAAACCTAACCCCTAACACTGTCACTAGACCTAACCCTGAAAACCTAACCATAACCCTAAACCTAACCCTATGCCCCTAGCCGTAACCCTAACCCTAAACCCTAACCCTAAACGCTAACCATAACTCCTAACCCTAACCCTAACTCCCAACCCTAACCCTAAACTTAACCCCCCCTTAACCTTAATCCCTAACCATAACCCTAGACCTAACCCTTAAAACCTAACCATAACCCTAAACCTAACCCTATACCCCTAAACATAACCCTAACCCTAAACACTAACCCTAAACGCTAACCATAACTCCTAACCCTAACCCTAACTCGTAACCCTAACCCTAACCCTAACGACCCCTAAACCTAACCCCTATTCCTAACCCTAGACCTAACCCTTAAAACCTAACCATAACCCTAAACCTACCCCTATGCCCCTAACCGTAACCCTAACCCTAAACCCTAACCCTGAACGCTAACCATAACTCCTAACACTAACCCTACCTCCTAATCCTAACCCTAACCCTAACCCCCTCTAAACCTAACCCCTAACCCCAACCCTAGACCTAACCCTTAAAACCTAACCATAACCCTAAACCTAACCCTATGCCCCTAGCCGTAACCCTAACCCTAAACCCTAACCCTAAACGCTAACCATAACTCCTAACCCTAACCCTAACTCCTAACCCTAACCCTAACCTTAACCCCCCTTAACCTTAATCCCTAACCCTAACCCTAGACCTAACCCTTAAAACCTAACCATAACCCTAAAGCTACCCCTATGCCCCTAGCCGTAACCCTAACCCTAAACACTAACCTTAAACGCTAACCATAACTCCTAACCCTAACCCTAACTCGTAACCCTAACCCTAACCCTAACCCCCTCTAAACCTAACCCCTAACACTAACCCTAGACCTAACCCTGAAAACCTAACATAACCCTAAACCTAACCCTATGCCCCTATACCGTAACCATCACGCTAAACTCTAACCCTTAACGCTAACCATAACTCCTAACACTAACCCTAACTCCCAATCATAACCCTAACCCTAACCCCTCCTAAACCTAACCCCTAACACTGTCACTAGACCTAACCCTGAAAACCTAACCATAACCCTAAACCTAACCCTATGCCCCTAGCCGTAACCCTAACCCTAACCCCTAACCCTAAACGCTAACCATAACTCCTAACCCTAACCCTAACTCCTAACCCTAACCCTAACCTTAACCCCCCTTAACCTTAATCCCTAACCCTAACCCTAGACTTAACCCTTAAATCCTAACCATAAGCCTAAACCTAACCCTATGCCCCTAACCATAACACTAACCCTAAACGCTAACCCTAAACGCTAACCATAACTCCTAACCCTAACCCTAACTCGTAACCCTAACCCTAACCCTAACCCCCTCTAAACCTAACCCCTAACCCTAACCCTAGACCTAACCCTGAAAACCTAACATAACCCTAAACCTAACCCTATGCCCCTATGCCGTTACCATCATGCTAAACTCTAACCCTTAACGCTAACCATAACTCCTAACACTAACCCTAACTCCCAATCCTAACCCTAACCCTAACCCCTCCTAAACCTAACCCCTAACACTGTCACTAGACCTAACCCTGAAAACCTAACCATAACCCTAAACCTAACCCTATGCCCCTAGCCGTAACCCTAACCCTAAACCCTAACCCTAAACGCTAACCATAACTCCTAACCCTAACCCTAACTCCCAACCCTAACCCTAACCTTAACCCCCCCTTAACCTTAATTCCCTAACCCTAACCCTAGACCTAACCCTTAAAACCTAACCATAAACCTAAAGCTACCCCTATGCCCCTAGCCGTAACCCTAACCCTAAACACTAACCTTAAACGCTAACCATAACTCCTAACCCTAACCCTAACTCGTAACCCTAACCCTAACCTTAACCCCCGCTTAACCTTAATCCCTAACCATAACCCTAGACCTAACCCTTAAAAACTAACCATAACCCTAAAGCTACCCCTATGCCCCTAGCCGTAACCCTAACCCTAAACACTAACCTTAAACGCTAACCATAACTCCTAACCCTAACCCTAACTCGTAACCCTAACCCTAACCCTAACGACCCCTAAACCTAACCCCTATTCCTAACCCTAGACCTAACCCTTAAAACCTAACCATAACCCTAAACCTAACCCTATGCCCCTAACCGTAACCCTAACCCTAAACCCTAACCCTGAACGCTAACCATAACTCCTAACACTAACCCTACCTCCTAATCCTAACCCTAACCCTAACCCCCTCTAAACGAAACCCCTAACCCCAACCCTAGACCTAACCCTTAAAACCTAACCATAACCCTAAACCTAACCCTATGCCCCTAGCCGTAACCCTAACCCTAAACCCTAACACTAAACGCTAACCATAACTCCTAACCCTAACCCTAACTCCTAACCCTAACCCTAACCTTAACCCCCCTTAACCTTAATCCCTAACCCTAACCCTAGACTTAACCCTTAAATCCTAACCATAACCCTAAACCTAACCCTATGCCCCTAACCATAACACTAACCCTAAACGCTAACCCTAAACGCTATCCATAACTCCTAACCCTAACCCTAACTCGTAACCCTAACCCTAACCCTAACCCCCTCTAAACCTAACCCCTAACCCTAACCCTAGACCTAACCCTGAAAACCTAACATAACCCTAAACCTAACCCTATGCCCCTATACCGTAACCATCACGCTAAACTCTAACCCTTAACGCTAACCATAACTCCTAACACTAACCCTAATTCCCACAACTAACCCTAACCCTAACTCCCCCCTAAACCTAACCCCTAACACTAGCGCTACACCTAACCCTGAAAACCTAACCTCAACCCTAAACCTAACCCTATGCCCCTAGCCGTAACCCTAACCCTAAACCATAACCCTAAACGCTAACCATAACTCCTAACCCTAACCCTAACTCCCAACCGTAACCCTAACCTTAACCCCCGCTTAACCTTAATCCCTAACCCTAACCCTAGACCTAACCCTTAAAACCTAACCATAACCCTAAAGCTACCCCTATGCCCCTAGCCGTAACCCTAACCCTAAACACTAACCTTAAACGCTAACCATAACTCCTAACCCTAACCCTAACTCGTAACCCTAACCCTAACCTTAACCCCCGCTTAACCTTAATCCCTAACCATAACCCTAGACCTAACCCTTAAAAACTAACCATAACCCTAAAGCTACCCCTATGCCCCTAGCCGTAACCCTGACCCTAAACACTAACCTTAAACGCTAACCATAACTCCTAACCCTAACCCTAACTCGTAACCCTAACCCTAACCCTAACGACCCCTAAACCTAACCCCTATTCCTAACCCTAGACCTAACCCTTAAAACCTAACCATAACCCTAAACCTAACCCTATGCCCCTAACCGTAACCCTAACCCTAAACCCTAACCCTGAACGCTAACCATAACTCCTAACACTAACCCTACCTCCTAATCCTAACCCTAACCCCCTCTAAACCTAACCCCTAACCCCAACCCTAGACCTAACCCTTAAAACCTAACCATAACCCTAAACCTAACCCTATGCCCCTAGCCGTAACCCTAACCCTAAACCCTAACCCTAAACGCTAACCATAACTCCTAACCCTAACCCTAACTCCTAACCCTAACCTTAACCCCCCTTAACCTTAATCCCTAACCCTAACCCTAGACTTAACCCTTAAATCCTAACCATAACCCTAAACCTAACCCTATGCCCCTAACCATAACACTAACCCTAAACGCTAACCCTAAACGCTATCCATAACTCCTAACCCTAACCCTAACTCGTAACCCTAACCCTAACCCTAACCCCCTCTAAACCTAACCCCTAACCCTAACCCTAGACCTAACCCTGAAAACCTAACATAACCCTAAACCTAACCCTATGCCCCTATACCGTAACCATCACGCTAAACTCTAACCCTTAACGCTAACCATAACTCCTAACACTAACCCTAATTCCCACAACTAACCCTAACCCTAACTCCCCCCTAAACCTAACCCCTAACACTAGCGCTACACCTAACCCTGAAAACCTAACCTCAACCCTAAACCTAACCCTATGCCCCTAGCCGTAACCCTAACCCTAAACCATAACCCTAAACGCTAACCATAACTCCTAACCCTAACCCTAACTCCTAACCCTAACCCTAACTCGTAACCCTAACCCTAACCTTAACCCCCGCTTAACCTTAATCCCTAACCATAAAACTAGACCTAACCCTTAAAAACTAACCATAACCCTAAACCTACCCCTATGCCCCTAGCCGTAACCCTAACCATAAACACTAACCTTAAACGCTAACCATAACTTCTAACCCTAACCCTAACTCGTAACCCTAACCCTAACCCTAACCCCCTCTAAACCTAACCCCTAACACTAGCGCTACACCTAACCCTGAAAACCTAACCTCAACCCTAAACCTAACCCTATGCCCCTAGCCGTAACCCTAACCCTAAACCCTAACCCTAAACGCTAACCATAACTCCTAACCCTAACCCTAACTCCTAACCCTAACCTTAACCCCCCTTAACCTTAATCCCTAACCCTAACCCTAGACTTAACCCTTAAATCCTAACCATAACCCTAAACCTAACCCTATGCCCCTAACCATAACACTAACCCTAAACGCTAACCCTAAACGCTATCCATAACTCCTAACCCTAACCCTAACTCGTAACCCTAACCCTAACCCCCTCTAAACCTAACCCCTAACCCTAACCCTAGACCTAACCCTGAAAACCTAACATAACCCTAAACCTAACCCTATGCCCCTATACCGTAACCATCACGCTAAACTCTAACCCTTAACGCTAAACATAACTCCTAACACTAACCCTAATTCCCACAACTAACCCTAACCCTAACTCCCCCCTAAACCTAACCCCTAACACTAGCGCTACACCTAACCCTGAAAACCTAACCTCAACCCTAAACCTAACCCTATGCCCCTAGCCGTAACCCTAACCCTAAACCATAACCCTAAACGCTAACCATAACTCCTAACCCTAACCCTAACTCCCAACCGTAACCCTAACCTTAACCCCCGCTTAACCTTAATCCCTAACCCTAACCCTAGACCTAACCCTTAAAACCTAACCATAACCCTAAAGCTACCCCTATGCCCCTAGCCGTAACCCTAACCCTAAACACTAACCTTAAACGCTAACCATAACTCCTAACCCTAACCCTAACTCGTAACCCTAACCCTAACCTTAACCCCCGCTTAACCTTAATCCCTAACCATAACCCTAGACCTAACCCTTAAAAACTAACCATAACCCTAAAGCTACCCCTATGCCCCTAGCCGTAACCCTAACCCTAAAAACTAACCTTAAACGCTAACCATAACTCCTAACCCTAACCCTAACTCGTAACCCTAACCCTAACCCTAACGACCCCTAAACCTAACCCCTATTCCTAACCCTAGACCTAACCCTTAAAACCTAACCATAACCCTAAACCTAACCCTATGCCCCTAACCGTAACCCTAACCCTAAACCCTAACCCTGAACGCTAACCATAACTCCTAACAGTAACCCTACCTCCTAATCCTAACCCTAACCCTAACCCCCTCTAAACCTAACCCCTAACCCCAACCCTAGACCTAACCCTTAAAACCTAACCATAACCCTAAACCTAACCCTATGCCCCTAGCCGTAACCCTAACCCTAAACCCTAACCCTAAACGCTAACCATAACTCCTAACCCTAACCCTAACTCCTAACCCTAACCCTAACCTTAACCCCCCTTAACCTTAATCCCTAACCCTAACCCTAGACTTAACCCTTAAATCCTAACCATAACCCTAAACCTAACCCTATGCCCCTAACCATAACACTAACCCTAAACGCTAACCCTAAACGCTATCCATAACTCCTAACCCTAACCCTAACTCGTAACCCTAACCCTAACCCTAACCCCCTCTAAACCTAACCCCTAACCCTAACCCTAGACCTAACCCTGAAAACCTAACATAACCCTAAACCTAACCCTATGCCCCTATACCGTAACCATCACGCTAAACTCTAACCCTTAACGCTAACCATAACTCCTAACACTAACCCTAATTCCCACAACTAACCCTAACCCTAACTCCCCCCTAAACCTAACCCCTAACACTAGCGCTACACCTAACCCTGAAAACCTAACCTCAACCCTAAACCTAACCCTATGCCCCTAGCCGTAACCCTAACCCTAAACCATAACCCTAAACGCTAACCATAACTCCTAACCCTAACCCTAACTCCTAACCCTAACCCTAACTCGTAACCCTAACCCTAACCTTAACCCCCGCTTAACCTTAATCCCTAACCATAAAACTAGACCTAACCCTTAAAAACTAACCATAACCCTAAACCTACCCCTATGCCCCTAGCCGTAACCCTAACCATAAACACTAACCTTAAACGCTAACCATAACTTCTAACCCTAACCCTAACTCGTAACCCTAACCCTAACCCTAACCCCCTCTAAACCTAACCCCTAACACTAGCGCTACACCTAACCCTGAAAACCTAACCTCAACCCTAAACCTAACCCTATGCCCCTAGCCGTAACCCTAACCCTAAACCCTAACCCTAAACGCTAACCATAACTCCTAACCCTAACACTAACTCCTAACCCTAACCCTAACCTTAACCCCCCTTTACCTTAATCCCTAACCCTAACCCTAGACCTAACCCTGAAAACCTAACCATAACCCTAAAGCTACCCCTATGCCCCTAGCCGTAACCCTAACCCTAAACACTAACCTTAAACGCTAACCATAACTCCTAACCCTAACCCTAACTCGTAACCCTAACCCTAACCTTAACCCCCGCTTAACGTTAATCCCTAACCATAACCCTACACCTAACCCTTAAAAACTAACCATAACCCTAAAGCTACCCCTATGCCCCTAGCCGTAACCCTAACCCTAAACACTAACCTTAAACGCTAACCATAACTCCTAACCCTAACCCTAACTCGTAACCCTAACCCTAACCCTAACGACCCCTAAACCTAACCACTATTCCTAACCCTAGACCTAACCCTTAAAACCTAACCATAACCCTAAACCTAACCCTATGCCCCTAACCGTAACCCTAACCCTAAACCCTAAGCCTGAACGCTAACCATAACTCCTAACACTAACCCTACCTCCTAATCCTAACCCTAACCCTAACCCCCCTTAACCTTAATCCCTAACCCTAACCCTAGACTTAACCCTTAAATCCTAACCATAACCCTAAACCTAACCCTATGCCCCTAGCCGTAACCCTAACCCTAAACACTAACCCTAAACGCTAACCATAACTCCTAACCCTAACACTAACTCGGAACCCTAACCCTAACCCCCTCTAAACCTAACCCCTAACCCCAACCCTAGACCTAACCCTGAAAACCTAACATAACCCTAAACCTAACCCTATGCCCCTAGCCGTAACCCTAACCCTAAACCCTAACCCTAAACGCTAACCATAACTCCTAACCCTAACCCTAACTCCTAACCCTAACCCTAACCTTAACCCCCCTTAACCTTAATCCCTAACCCTAACCCTAGACTTAACCCTTAAATCCTAACCATAACCCTAAAACGAACCCTATGCCCCTAACCATAACACTAACCCTAAACGCTAACCCTAAACGCTAACCATAACTCCTAACCCTAACCCTAACTCGTAACCCTAACCCTAACCCTAACCCCCTCTAAACCTAACCCCTAACCCTAACCCTAGACCTAACCCTGAAAACCTAACATAACCCTAAACCTAACCCTATGCCCCTATACCGTAACCATCACGCTAAACTCTAAACCTTAACGCTAACCATAACTCATAACACTAACCCTAACTCCCAATCCTAACCCTAACCCCTCCTAAACCTAACCCCTAACACTGTCACTAGACCTAACCCTGAAAACCTAACCATAACCCTAAACCTAACCCTATGCCCCTAGCCGTAACCCTAACCCTAAACACTAACCCTAAACGCTAACCATAACTCCTAACCCTAACACTAACTCGGAACCCTAACCCTAACCCTAACCCCCTCTAAACCTAACCCCTAACCCCAACCCTAGACCTAACCCTTAAAACCTAACCATAACCCTAAACCTAACCCTATGCCCCTAGCCGTAACCCTAACCCTAAACATAACCCTAAACGCTAACCATAACTCCTAACCCTAACCCTAACTCCTAACCCTAACCCTAACCTTAACCCCCCTTAACCTTAATCCCTAACCCTAACCCTCGACTTAACCCTTAAATCCTAACCATAACCCTAAACCTAACCCTATGCCCCTAACCATAACACTAACCCTAAACGCTAACCCTAAACGCTAACCATAACTCCTAACCCTAACCCTAACTCGTAACCCTAACCCTAACCCTAACCCCCTCTAAACCTAACCCCTAACCCTAACCCTAGACCTAATCCTGAAAACCTAACATAACCCCAAACCTAACCCTATGCCCCTATACCGTAACCATCATGCTAAACTCTAACCCTTAACGCTAACCATAACTCCTAACACTAACCCTAACACCCAATCCTAACCCTAACCCTAACACCTCCTAAACCTAACCCCTAACACTGTCACTAGACCTAACCCTGAAAACCTAACCATAACCCTAAACCTAACCCTATGCCCCTAGCCGTAACCCTAACCCTAAACCCTAACCCTAAACGCTAACCATAACTCCTAACCCTAACCCTAACTCCCAACCCTAACCCTAACCTTAACCCCCCCTTAACCTTAATCCCTAACCCTAACCCTAGACCTAACCCTTAAAACCTAACCATAAACCTAAAGCTACCCCTATGCCCCTAGCCGTAACCCTAACCCTAAACACTAACCTTAAACGCTAACCATAACTCCTAACCCTAACCCTAACTCGTAACCCTAACCCTAACCTTAACCCCCGCTTAACCTTAATCCCTAACCATAACCCTAGACCTAACCCTTAAAAACTAACCATAACCCTAAAGCTACCCCTATGCCCCTAGCCGTAACCCTAACCCTAAACACTAACCTTAAACGCTAACCATAACTCCTAACCCTAACCCTAACTCGTAACCCTAACCCTAACCCTAACGACCCCTAAACCTAACCCCTATTCCTAACCCTAGACCTAACCCTTAAAAACCTAACCATAACACTAAACATAACCCTATGCCCCTAACCGTAACCCTAACCCTAACCCTAACCCTGAACGCTAACCATAACTCCTAACACTAACCCTACCTCCTAATCCTAACCCTAACCCTAACCCCCTCTAAACCTAACCCCTAACCCCAACCCTAGACCTAACCCTTAAAACCTAACCATAACCCTAAACCTAACCCTATGCCCCTAGCCGTAACCCTAACCCTAAACCCTAACCCTGAACGCTAACCATAACTCCTAACCCTAACCCTAACTCCTAACCCTAACCCTAACCTTAACCCCCCTTAACCTTAATCCCTAACCCTAACCCTAGACTTAACCCTTAAATCCTAACCATAACCCTAAACCTAACCCCATGCACCTAACCATAACACTAACCCTAAACGCTAACCCTAAACGCTATCCATAACTCCTAACCCTAACCCTAACTCGTAACCCTAACCCTAACCTAACCCCCTCTAAACCTAACCCCTAACCCTAACCCTAGACCTAACCCTGAAAACCTAACATAACCCTAAACCTAACCCTATGCCCCTATACCGTAACCATCACGCTAAACTCTAACCCTTAACGCTAACCATAACTCCTAACACTAACCCTAATTCCCACAACTAACCCTAACCCTAACTCCCCCCTAAACCTAACCCCTAACACTAGCGCTACACCTAACCCTGAAAACCTAACCTCAACCCTAAACCTAACCCTATGCCCCTAGCCGTAACCCTAACCCTAAACCATAACCCTAAACGCTAACCATAACTCCTAACCCTAACCCTAACTCCCAACCCTAACCCTAACCTTAACCCCCCCTTAACCTTAATCCCTAACCCTAACCCTAGACCTAACCCTTAAAACCTAACCATAACCCTAAAGCTACCCCTATGCCCCTAGCCGTAACCCTAACCCTAAACACTAACCTTAAACGCTAACCATAACTCCTAACCCTAACCCTAACTCGTAACCCTAACCCTAACCTTAACCCCCGCTTAACCTTAATCCCTAACCATAACCCTAGACCTAACCCTTAAAAACTAACCATAACCCTAAAGCTACCCCTATGCCCCTAGCCGTAACCCTGACCCTAAACACTAACCTTAAACGCTAACCATAACTCCTAACCCTAACCCTAACTCGTAACCCTAACCCTAACCCTAACGACCCCTAAACCTAACCCCTATTCCTAACCCTAGACCTAACCCTTAAAACCTAACCATAACCCTAAACCTAACCCTATGCCCCTAACCGTAACCCTAACCCTAAACCCTAACCCTGAACGCTAACCATAACTCCTAACACTAACCCTACCTCCTAATCCTAACCCTAACCCTAACCCCCTCTAAACCTAACCCCTAACCCGAACCCTAGACCTAACCCTTAAAACCTAACCATAACCCTAAACCTAACCCTATGCCCCTAGCCGTAACCCTAACCCTAAACCCTAACCCTAAACGCTAACCATAACTCCTAACCCTAACCCTAACTCCTAACCCTAACCCTAACCTTAACCCCCCTTAACCTTAATCCCTAACCCTAACCCTAGACTTAACCCTTAAATCCTAACCATAACCCTAAACCTAACCCTATGCCCCTAACCATAACACTAACCCTAAACGTTATCCATAACTCCTAACCCTAACCCTAACTCGTAACCCTAACCCTAACCCCCTCTAAACCTAACCCCTAACCCTAACCCTAGACCTAACCCTGAAAACCTAACATAACCCTAAACCTAACCCTATGCCCCTATACCGTAACCATCACGCTAAACTCTAACCCTTAACGCTAACCATAACTCCTAACACTAACCCTAATTCCCACAACTAACCCTAAACCTAACTCCCCCCTAAACCTAACCCCTAACACTAGCGCTACACCTAACCCTGAAAACCTAACCTCAACCCTAAACCTAACCCTATGCCCCTAGCCGTAACCCTAACCCTAAACCATAACCCTAAACGCTAACCATAACTCCTAACCCTAACCCTAACTCCTAACCCTAACCCTAACTCGTAACCCTAACCCTAACCTTAACCCCCGCTTAACCTTAATCCCTAACCATAACCCTAGACCTAACCCTTAAAAACTAACCATGACCCTAAACCTACCCCTATGCCCCTAGCCGTAACCCTAACCATAAACACTAACCTTAAACGCTAACCATAACTTCTAACCCTAACCCTAACTCGTAACCCTAACCCTAACCCCCTCTAAACCTAACCCCTATTCCTAACCCTAGACCTAACCCTTAAAACCTAACCATAACCCTAAACCTAACCCTATGCCCCTAGCCGTAACCCTAACCCTAAACCCTAACCCTAAACGCTAACCATAACTCCTAACCCTAACCCTAACTCCTAACCCTAACCCTAACCTTAACCCCCCTTAACCTTAATCCCTAACCCTAACCCTAGACTTAACCCTTAAATCCTAACCATAACCCTAAACCTAACCCTATGCCCCTAGCCGTAACCCTAACCCTAAACACTAACCCTAAACGCTAACCATAACTCCTAACCCTAACACTAACTCGGAACCCTAACCCTAACCCTAACCCCCTCTAAACCTAACCCCTAACCCCAACCCTAGACCTAACCCTTAAAACCTAACCATAACCCTAAACCTAACCCTATGCCCCTAGCCGTAACCCTAACCCTAAACCCTAACCCTAAACGCTAACCATAACTCCTAACCCTAACCCTAACTCCTAACCCTAACCCTAACCTTAACCCCCCTTAACCTTAATCCCTAACCCTAACCCTAGACTTAACCCTTAAATCCTAACCATAACCCTAAACCTAACCCTACGCCCCTAACCATAACACTAACCCTAAACGCTAACCCTAAACGCTAACCATAACTCCTAACCCTAACCCTAACTCGTAACCCTAACCCTAACCCTAACCCCCTCTAAACCTAACCCCTAACCCTAACCCTAGACCTAACCCTGAAAACCTAACATAACCCTAAACCTAACCCTATGCCCCTATACCGTAACCATCACGCTAAACTCTAACCCTTAACGCTAACCATAACTCCTAACACTAACCCTAACTCCCAATCCTAATCCTAACCCTAACCCCTCCTAAACCTAACCCCTAACACTGTCACTAGACCTAACCCTGAAAACCTAACCATAACCCTAAACCTAACCCTATGCCCCTAGCCGTAACCCTAACCCTAAACCCTAACCCTAAACGCTAACCATAACTCCTAACCCTAACTCCCAACCCTAACCCTAACCCTAACCCCCCCTTAACCTTAATCCCTAACCCTAACCCTAGACCTAACCCTTAAAACCTAACCATAACCCTAAAGCTACCCCTATGCCCCTAGCCGTAACCCTAACCCTAAACACTAACCTTAAACGCTAACCATAACTCCTAACCCTAACCCTATCTCGTAACCCTAACCCTAACCTTAACCCCCGCTTAACCTTAATCCCTAACCATAACCCTAGACCTAACCCTTAAAAACTAACCATAACCCTAAAGCTACCCCTATGCCCCTAGCCGTAACCCTAACCCTAAACACTAACCTTAAACGCTAACCATAACTCCTAACCCTAACCCTAACTCGTAACCCTAACCCTAACGACCCCTAAACCTAACCCCTATTCCTAACCCTAGACCTAACCCTTAAAACCTAACCATAACCCTAAACCTAACCCTATGCCCCTAACCGTAACCCTAACCCTAAACCCTAACCCTGAACGCTAACCATAACTCCTAACACTAACCCTACCTCCTAATCCTAACCCTAACCCTAACCCCCTCTAAACCTAACCCCTAACCCCAACCCTAGACCTAACCCTTAAAACCTAACCATAACCCTAAACCTAACCCTATGCCCCTAGCCGTAACCCTAACCCTAAACCCTAACCCTAAACGCTAACCATAACTCCTAACCCTAACCCTAACTCCTAACCCTAACCCTAACCTTAACCCCCCTTAACCTTAATCCCTAACCCTAACCCTAGACTTAACCCTTAAATCCTAACCATAACCCTAAACCTAACCCTATGCCCCTAACCATAACACTAACCCTAAACGCTAACCCTAAACGCTATCCATAACTCCTAACCCTAACTCGTAACCCTAACCCTAACCCTAACCCCCTCTAAACCTAACCCCTAACCCTAACCCTAGACCTAACCCTGAAAACCTAACATAACCCTAAACCTAACCCTATGCCCCTATACCGTAACCATCACGCTAAACTCTAACCCTTAACGCTAACCATAACTCCTAACACTAACCCTAATTCCCACAAGTAACCCTAACCCTAACTCCCCCCTAAACCTAACCCCTAACACTAGCGCTACACCTAACCCTGAAAACCTAACCTCAACCCTAAACCTAACCCTATGCCCCTAGCCGTAACCCTAACCCTAAACCATAACCCTAAACGCTAACCATAACTCCTAACCCTAACCCTAACTCCCAACCCTAACCCTAACCTTAACCCCCCCTTAACCTTAATCCCTAACCCTAACCCTAGACCTAACCCTTAAAACCTAACCATAACCCTAAAGCTACCCCTATGCCCCTAGCCGTAACCCTAACCCTAAACACTAACCTTAAACGCTAACCATAACTCCTAACCCTAACCCTAACTCGTAACCCTAACCCTAACCCTAACGACCCCTAAACCTAACCCCTATTCCTAACCCTAGACCTAACCCTTAAAACCTAACCATAACCCTAAACCTAACCCTATGCCCCTAACCGTAACCCTAACCCTAAACCCTAACCCTGAACGCTAACCATAACTCCTAACACTAACCCTACCTCCTAATCCTAACCCTAACCCTAACCCCCTCTAAACCTAACCCCTAACCCCAACCCTAGACCTAACCCTTAAAACCTAACCATAACCCTAAACCTAACCCTATGCCCCTAGCCGTAACCCTAACCCTAAACCCTAACCCTAAACGCTAACCATAACTCCTAACCCTAACCCTAACTCCTAACCCTAACCTTAACCCCCCTTAACCTTAATCCCTAACCCTAACCCTAGACTTAACCCTTAAATCCTAACCATAACCCTAAACCTAACCCTATGCCCCTAACCATAACACTAACCCTAAACGCTAACCCTAAACGCTATCCATAACTCCTAACCCTAACCCTAACTCGTAACCCTAACCCTAACCCTAACCCCCTCTAAACCTAACCCCTAACCCTAACCCTAGACCTAACCCTGAAAACCTAACATAACCCTAAACCTAACCCTATGCCCCTATACCGTAACCATCAAGCTAAACTCTAACCCTTAACGCTAACCATAACTCCTAACACTAACCCTAATTCCCACAACTAACCCTAACCCTAACTCCCCCCTAAACCTAACCCCTAACACTAGCGCTACACCTAACCCTGAAAACCTAACCTCAACCCTAAACCTAACCCTATGCCCCTAGCCGTAACCCTAACCCTAAACCCTAACCCTAAACGCTAACCATAACTCCTAACCCTAACCCTACCTCCTAATCCTAACCCTAACCCTAACCCCCTCTAAACGAAACCCCTAACCCCAACCCTAGACCTAACCCTTAAAACCTAACCATAACCCTAAACCTAACCCTATGCCCCTAGCCGTAACCCTAACCCTAAACCCTAACCCTAAACGCTAACCATAACTCCTAACCCTAACCCTAACTCCTAACCCTAACCCTAACCTTAACCCCCCTTAACCTTAATCCCTAACCCTAACCCTAGACTTAACCCTTAAATCCTAACCATAACCCTAAACCTAACCCTATGCCCCTAACCATAACACTAACCCTAAACGCTAACCCTAAACGCTATCCATAACTCCTAACCCTAACCCTAACTCGTAACCCTAACCCTAACCCTAACCCCCTCTAAACCTAACCCCTAACCCTAACCCTAGACCTAACCCTGAAAACCTAACATAACCCTAAACCTAACCCTATGCCCCTATACCGTAACCATCACGCTAAACTCTAACCCTTAACGCTAACCATAACTCCTAACACTAACCCTAATTCCCACAACTAACCCTAACCCTAACTCCCCCCTAAACCTAACCCCTAACACTAGCGCTACACCTAACCCTGAAAACCTAACCTCAACCCTAAACCTAACCCTATGCCCCTAGCCGTAACCCTAACCCTAAACCATAACCCTAAACGCTAACCATATCTCCTAACCCTAACCCTAACTCCTAACCCTAACCCTAACTCGTAACCCTAACCCTAACCTTAACCCCCGCTTAACCTTAATCCCTAACCATAACCCTAGACCTAACCCTTAAAAACTAACCATAACCCTAAACCTACCCCTATGCCCCTAGCCGTAACCCTAACCATAAACACTAACCTTAAACGCTAACCATAACTTCTAACCCTAACCCTAACTCGTAACCCTAACCCTAACCCTAACCCCCTCTAAACCTAACCCCTAACCCTAACCCTAGACCTAACCCTTAAAACCTAACCATAACCCTAAACCTAACCCTATGCCCCTAGCCGTAACCCTAACACTAAACCCTAACCCTAAACGCTAACCATAACTCCTAACCATAACCCTAACTCCTAACCCTAACCCTAACCTTAACCCCCCTTAACCTTAATCCCTAACCCTAACCCTAGACTTAACCCTTAAATCCTAACCATAACCCTAAACCTAACCCTATGCCCCTAGCCGTAACCCTAACCCTAAACACTAACCCTAAACGCTAACCATAACTCCTAACCCTAACACTAACTCGGAACCCTAACCCTAACCCTAACCCCCTCTAAACCTAACCCCTAACCCTAACCCTAGACCTAACCCTGAAAACCTAACATAACCCTAAACCTAACCCTATGCCCCTATACCGTAACCATCACGCTAAACTCTAACCCTTAACGCTAACCATAACTCCTAACACTAACCCTAACTCCCAATCCTAACCCTAACCCTAACCCCTCCTAAACCTAACCCCTAACACTGTCACTAGACCTAACCCTGAAAACCTAACCATAACCCTAAACCTAACCCTATGCCCCTAGCCGTAACCCTAACCCTAAACCCTAACCCTAAACGCTAACCATAACTCCTAACCCTAACTCCTAAACCTAACCCTAACTTTAACCCCCCTTAACCCTAATCCCTAACCCTAACCCTAGACCTAACCCTTAAAACCTAACCATAACCCTAAAGCTAACCCTATGCCCCAGCCGTAACCCTAACCCTAAACCCCAACCATAAATGCTAACCATAACTCCTAACCCTAACCCTAACTCGTAACCCTAACCCTAACCTTAACCCCCCTTAACCTTAATCCCTAACCATAACACTACACCTAACCCTTAAAACCTAACCATAACCCTAAAGCTACCCCTATGCCCCTAGCCGTAACCCTAACCCTAAACACTAACCTTAAACGCTAACCATAACTCCTAACCCTAACCCTAACTCGTAACCCTAACCCTAACGACCCCTAAACCTAACCCCTATTCCTAACCCTAGACCTAACCCTTAAAACCTAACCATAACCCTAAAGCTAACCCTATGCCCCTAACCGTAACCCTAACCCTAAACCCTAACCCTGAACGCTAACCATAACTCCTAACACTAACCCTACCTCCTAATCCTAACCCTAACCCTAACCCCCTCTAAACCTAACCCCTAACCCCAACCCTAGACCTAACCCTTAAAACCTAACCATAACCCTAAACCTAACCCTATGCCCCTAGCCGTAACCCTAACCCTAAACCCTAACCCTAAACGCTAACCATAACTCCTAACCCTAACCCTAACTCCTAACCCTAACCCTAACCTTAACCCCCCTTAACCTTAATCCCTAACCCTAACCCTAGACTTAACCCTTAAATCCTAACCATAACCCTAAACCTAACACTATGCCCCTAACCATAACACTAACCCTAAACGCTAACCCTAAACGCTAACCCTAAACGCTAACCATAACTCCTAACCCTAACCCTAACTCGTAACCCTAACCCTAACCCTAACCCCCTCTAAACCTAACCCCTAACCCTAACCCTAGACCTAACCCTGAAAACCTAACATAACCCTAAACCTAACCCTATGCCCCTATACCGTAACCATCACGCTAAACTCTAACCCTTAACGCTAACCATAACTCCTAACACTAACCCTAACTCCCAATCCTAACCCTAACCCTAACCCCTCCTAAACCTAACCCCTAACACTGTCACTAGACCTAACCCTGAAAACCTAACCATAACCCTAAACCTAACCCTATGCCCCTAGCCATAACCCTAACCCTAAACCCTAACCCTAAACGCTAACCATAACTCCTAACCCTAACCCTAACTCCCAACCCTAACCCTAACCTTAACCCCCCCTTAACCTTAATCCCTAACCCTAACCCTAGACCTAACCCTTAAAACCTAACCATAATCCTAAAGCTACCCCTATGCCCCTAGCCGTAACCCTAACCCTAAACACTAACCTTAAACGCTAACCATAACTCCTAACCCTAACCCTAACTCGTAACCCTAACCCTAACCTTAACCCCCGCTTAACATTAATCCCTAACCATAACCCTAGACCTAACCCTTAAAAACTAACCATAACCCTAAAGCTACCCCTATGCCCCTAGCCGTAACCCTAACCCTAAACACTAACCTTAAACGCTAACCATATCTCCTAACCCTAACCCTAACTCGTAACCCTAACCCTAACCCTAACGACCCCTAAACCTAACCCCTATTCCTAACCCTAGACCTAACCCTTAAAACCTAACCATAACCCTAAACCTAACCCTATGCCCCTAACCGTAACCCTAACCCTAAACCCTAACCCTGAACGCTAACCATAACTCCTAACACTAACCCTACCTCCTAATCCTAACCCTAACCCTAACCCCCTCTAAACCTAACCCCTAACCCCAACCCTAGACCTAACCCTTAAAACCTAACCATAACCCTAAACCTAACCCTATGCCCCTAGCCGTAACCCTAACCCTAAACCCTAACCCTAAACGCTAACCATAACTCCTAACCCTAACCCTAACTCCTAACCCTAACCCTAACCTTAACCCCCCTTAACCTTAATCCCTAACCCTAACCCTAGACTTAACCCTTAAATCCTAACCATAACCCTAAACCTTACCCTATGCCCCTAACCATAACACTAACCCTAAACGCTAACCCTAAACGCTATCCATAACTCCTAACCCTAACCCTAACTCGTAACCCTAACCCTAACCCTAACCCCCTCTAAACCTAACCCCTAACCCTAACCCTAGACCTAACCCTGAAAACCTAACATAACCCTAAACCTAACCCTATGCCCCTATACCGTAACCATCACGCTAAACTCTAACACTTAACGCTAACCATAACTCCTAACACTAACCCTAATTCCCACAACTAACCCTAACCCTAACGCCCCCCTAAACCTAACCCCTAACACTAGCGCTACACCTAACCCTGAAAACCTAACCTCAACCCTAAACCTAACCCTATGCCCCTAGCCGTAACCCTAACCCTAAACCATAACCCTAAACGCTAACCATAACTCCTAACCCTAACCCTAACTCGTAACCCTAACCCTAACCTTAACCCCCGCTTAACCTTAATCCCTAACCATAACCCTAGACCTAACCCTTAAAAACTAACCATAACCCTAAAGCTACCCCTATGCCCCTAGCCGTAACCCTAACCCTAAACACTAACCTTAAACGCTAACCATAACTCCTAACCCTAACCCTAACTCGTAACCCTAACCCTAACCCTAACGACCCCTAAACCTAACCCCTATTCCTAACCCTAGACCTAACCCTTAAAACCTAACCATAACCCTAAACCTAACCCTATGCCCCTAACCGTAACCCTAACCCTAAACCCTAACCCTGAACGCTAACCATAACTCCTAACACTAACCCTACCTCCTAATCCTAACCCTAACCCTAACCCCCTCTAAACCTAACCCCTAACCCCAACCCTAGACCTAACCCTTAAAACCTAACCATAACCCTAAACCTAACCCTATGCCCCTAGCCGTAACCCTAACCCTAAACCCTAACCCTAAACGCTAACCATAACTCCTAACCCTAACCCTAACTCCTAACCCTAACCTTAACCCCCCTTAACCTTAATCCCTAACCCTAACCCTAGACTTAACCCTTAAATCCTAACCATAACCCTAAACCTAACCCTATGCCCCTAACCATAACACTAACCCTAAACGCTAACCCTAAACGCTAACCATAACTCCTAACCCTAACCCTAACTCGTAACCCTAACCCTAACCCCCTCTAAACCTAACCCCTAACCCTAACCCTAGACCTAACCCTGAAAACCTAACATAACCCTAAACCTAACCCTATGCCCCTATACCGTAACCATCACGCTAAACTCTAACCCTTAACGCTAACCATAACTCCTAACACTAACCCTAATTCCCACAACTAACCCTAACCCTAACTCCCCCCTAAACCTAACCCCTAACACTAGCGCTACACCTAACCCTGAAAACCTAACCTCAACCCTAAACCTAACCCTATGCCCCTAGCCGTAACCCTAACCCTAAACCATAACCCTAAACGCTAACCATAACTCCTAACCCTAACCCTAACTCCTAACCCTAACCCTAACTCGTAACCCTAACCCTAACCTTAACCCCCGCTTAACCTTAATCCCTAACCATAACCCTAGACCTAACCCTTAAAAACTAACCATAACCCTAAACCTACCCCTATGCCCCTAGCCGTAACCCTAACCATAAACACTAACCTTAAACGCTAACCATAACTTCTAACCCTAACCCTAACTCGTAACCCTAACCCTAACCCTAACCCCCTCTAAACCTAACCCCTATTCCTAACCCTAGACCTAACCCTTAAAACCTAACCATAACCCTAAACCTAACCCTATGCCCCTAGCCGTAACCCTAACCCTAAACCCTAACCCTAAACGCTAACCATAACTCCTAACCATAACCCTAACTCCTAACCCTAACCCTAACCTTAACCCCCCTTAACCTTAATCCCTAACCCTAACCCTAGACTTAACCCTTAAATCCTAACCATAACCCTAAACCTAACCCTATGCCCCTAGCCGTAACCCTAACCCTAAACACTAACCCTAAACGCTAACCATAACTCCTAACCCTAACACTAACTCGGAACCCTAACCCTAACCCTAACCCCCTCTAAACCTAACCCCTAACCCCAACCCTAGACCTAACCCTTAAAACCTAACCATAACCCTAAAACTAACCCTATGCCCCTAGCCGTAACCCTAACCCTAAACCCTAACCCTAAACGCTAACCATAACTCCTAACCCTAACCCTAACTCCTAACCCTAACCCTAACCTTAACCCCCCTTAACCTTAATCCCTAACCCTAACCCTAGACTTAACCCTTAAATCCTAACCATAAGCCTAAACCTAACCCTATGCCCCTAACCATAACACTAACCCTAAACGCTAACCCTAAACGCTAACCATAACTCCTAACCCTAACCCTAACTCGTAACCCTAACCCTAACCCTAACCCCCTCTAAACCTAACCCCTAACCCTAACCCTAGACCTAACCCTGAAAAACTAACATAACCCTAAACCTAACCCTATGCCCCTATACCGTAACCATCACACTAAACTCTAACCCTTAACGCTAACCATAACTCCTAACACTAACCCTAACTCCCAATCCTAACCCTAACCCTAACCCCTCCTAAACCTAACCCCTAACACTGTCACTAGACCTAACCCTGAAAACCTAACCATAACCCTAAACCTAACCCTATGCCCCTAGCCGTAACCCTAACCCTAAACCCTAACCCTAAACGCTAACCATAACTCCTAACCCTAACCCTAACTCCCAACCCTAACCCTAACCTTAACCCCCCCTTAACCTTAATCCCTAACCCTAACCCTAGACCTAACCCTTAAAACCTAACCATAACCCTAAAGCTACCCCTATGCCCCTAGCCGTAACCCTAACCCTAAACACTAACCTTAAACGCTAACCATAACTCCTAACCCTAACCCTAACTCGTAACCCTAACCCTAACCTTAACCCCCGCTTAACCTTAATCCCTAACCATAACCCTAGACCTAACCCTTAAAAACTAACCATAACCCTAAAGCTACCCCTATGCCCCTAGCCGTAACCCTAACCCTAAACACTAACCTTAAACGCTAACCATAACTCCTAACCCTAACCCTAACTCGTAACCCTAACCCTAACCCTAACTCGTAACCCTAACCCTAACCCTAACGACCCCTAAACCTAACCCCTATTCCTAACCCTAGACCTAACCCTTAAAACCTAACCATAACCCTAAACCTAACCCTATGCCCCTAACCGTAACCCTAACCCTAAACCCTAACCCTGAACGCTAACCATAACTCCTAACACTAACCCTACCTCCTAATCCTAACCCTAACCCTAACCCCCTCTAAACCTAACCCCTAACCCCAACCCTAGACCTAACCCTTAAAACCTAACCATAACCCTAAACCTAACCCTATGCCCCTAGCCGTAACCCTAACCCTAAACCCTAACCCTAAACGCTAACCATAACTCCTAACCCTAACCCTAACTCCTAACCCTAACCCTAACCTTAACCCCCCTTAACCTTAATCCCTAACCCTAACCCTAGACTTAACCCTTAAATCCTAACCATAAACCTAAACCTAACCCTATGCCCCTAGCCGTAACCCTAACCCTAAACACTAACCCTAAATGCTAACCATAACTCCTAACCCTAACCCTAACTCGTAACCCTAACCCTAACCCTAACCCCCTCTAAACCTAACCCCTAAACCTAACCCTAGACCTAACCCTGAAAACCTAACATAACCCTAAACCTAACCCTATGCCCCTATACCGTAACCATCACGCTAAACTCTAACCCTTAACGCTAACCATAACTCCTAACACTAACCCTAACTCCCAATCCTAACCCTAACCCTAACCCCTCCTAAACCTAACCCCTAACACTGTCACTAGACCTAACCCTGAAAACCTAACCATAACCCTAAACCTAACCCTATGCCCCTAGCCGTAACCCTAACCCTAAACCCTAACCCTAAACGCTAACCATAACTCCTAACCCTAACTCCTAAACCTAACCCTAACTTTAACCCCCCTTAACCCTAATCCCTAACCCTAACCCTAGACCTAACCCTTAAAACCTAACCATAACCCTAAAGCTAACCCTATGCCCCTAGCCGTAACCCTAACACTAAACCCCAACCATAAACGCTAACCATAACTCCTAACCCTAACCCTAACTCGTAACCCTAACCCTAACCTTAACCCCCACTTAACCTTAATCCCTGACCATAACCCTAGACCTAACCATTAAAAACTAACCATAACCCTAAACCTACCCTATGCCCCTAGCCGTAACCCTAACCCTAAACACTAGCCTTAAATGCTAACCATAACTCCTAACCCTAACCCTAACTCGTAACCCTAACCCTAACCCTAACGACCCCTAAACCTAACCCCTATTCCTAACCCTAGACCTAACCCTTAAAACCTAACCATAACCCTAAACCTAACCCTATGCCCCTAACCGTAACCCTAACCCTAAACCCTAACCCTGAACGCTAACCATAACTCCTAACACTAACCCTACCTCCTAATCCTAACCCTAACGCCCTCTAAACCTAACCCCTAACCCCAACCCTAGACCTAACCCTTAAAACCTAACCATAACCCTAAACCTAACCCTATGCCCCTAGCCGTAACCCTAACCCTAAACCCTAACCCTAAATGCTAACCATAACTCCTAACCCTAACCCTAACTCGTAACCCTAACCCTAACCCCCTCTAAACCTAACCCCTAACCCTAACACTAGACCTAACCCTGAAAACCTAACATAACCCTAAACATAACCCTATGCCCCTATACCGTAACCATCAAGCTGAACTCTAACCCTTAACGCTAACCATAACTCCTAACACTAACCCTAATTCCCACAAGTAACCCTAACCCTAACTCCCCCCTAAACCTAACCCCTAACACTAGCGCTACACCTAACCCTGAAAACCTAACATCAACCCTAAACCTAACCCTATGCCCCTAGCCGTAACCCTAACCCTAAACACTAACCCTAAACGCTAACCATAACTCCTAACCCTAACCCTAACTCGTAACCCTAACCCTACCCTTAACCCCCCCTTAACATTACTCCCTGACCATAACCATAGACATAACCCTTAAAAACTAACCATAACCCTAAACCTACCCCTATGCCCCTAGCCGTAACCCTAAACCTAAACACTAACCTTAAACGCTAACCATAACTCCTAACCCTAACCCTAACTCGTAACCCTAACCCTAACCCTAACGCCCCCTAAACCTAACCCCTATTCCTAACCCTAGACCTAACCCTTAAAACCTAACCATAACCCTTAACCTAACCCTATGCCCCTAACCGTAACCCTAACCCTAAAACCTAAACATGAACGCTAACCATAACTCCTAACACTAACCCTACCTCCTAATCCTAACCCTAACCCTAACCCCCTCTAAACCTAACCCCTAACCCCAACCCTAGACCTAACCCTTAAAACCTAACCATAACCCTAAACCTAACCCTATGCCCCTAGCCGTAACCCTAACCCTAAAACCTAACCCTAAACGCTAACCATAACTCCTAACCCTAACCCCTAACCCTAACCCTAACCTTAACCCCCCTTAACCTTAATCCCTAACACTAACCCTAGACTTAACACTTAAATCCTAACCATAGCCCTAAACCTAACCCTATGCCCCTAACCGTAACCCTAACCCTAAACCCTAACCCTAAACGCTAACCATAACTCCTAACCCTAACCCTAAATCCTAAACCTAACCCTAACCTTAACCCCCCTTAACCCTAATCCCTAACCCTAACCCTAGAACTAACCCTTAAAACCTAACCATAACCCTAAACCTAACCCTATGCCCCTAGCCGTAACCCTAACCCTAAACGCTAACCATAACTCCTAACCCTAACTCCTAACGCTATCCCTGACCTTAACCCCCCTTAACCCTAATCCCTAACCCTAACCCTAGACCTAACCCTTAAAACCTAACCATAACCCTAAACCTAACCCCATGCCCCTAACCGTAACCACCACACAAAACTCTAACCCTTAACGCTAACCATAACTCCTAACACTAACCCTAATTCCCACAACTAACCCTAACCCTAACCCCCCCCAAACCTAACCCCTAACACTAGCGCTAGACCTAACCCTGAAAACCTAACCTCAACCCTAAACCTAACCCTATGCCCCTAACCGTAACCCTAACCCTAAACCCTAACCCTGAACGCTAACCATAACTCCTAACACTAACCCTACCTCCTAATCCTAACCATAACCCTAACCCCCTCTAAACCTAACCCCTAACCCCAACCCTAGACCTAACCCTTAAAACATAACCATAACACTAAACCTAACCCTATGCCCCTAGCCGTAACCCTAACCCTAAACCCTAACCCTAAACGCTAACCATAACTCCTAACCCTAACCCTAACTCCTAACCCTAACCATAACCCCCCTTAACCTTAATCCCTAACCCTAACCCTAGACTTAACCCTTAAATCCTAACCATAACACTAAACCTAACCCTATGCCCCTATACCGTAACCATCACGCTAAACTCTAACCCTTAACGCTAACCATAACTCCTAACACTAACCCTAATTCCCACAACTAACCCTAACCCTAACCCCCCCTAAACCTAACCCCTAACACTAGCGCTAGACCTAACCCTGAAAACCTAACCTCAACCCCAAACCTAACCCTATGCCCCTAGCCGTAACCCTAACCCTAAACCCTAACCCTAAACGCTAACCATAATTCCTAACACTAACCCTAAGTCCTAAACCTAACCCTAACTTTAACCCCCCTTAACCCTAATCCCTAACCCTAACCCTAGACCTAACCCTTAAAACCTAACCATAACCCTAAACCTAACCCTATGCCCCTAGCCGTAACCCTAACCCTAAACCCTAACCCTAAACGCTAACCATAACTCCTAACCCTAACTCCTAAACCTAACCCTAACTTTAACCCCCCTTAACCCTAATCCCTAACCCTAACCCTAGACATAACCCTTAAAACCTAACCATAACCCTAAAGCTAACCCTATGCCGTTAGCCGTAACCCTAAACGCTAAACCCCAACCCTAAATGCTAATCATAACTCCTAACCCTAACCCTAACTCGTAACCCTAACCCTAACCTTAACCCCCCCTTAACCTTAATCCCTAACCATAACCCTAGACCTAACCCTTAAAACCTAACCATAACACTAAACCTACCCCTATGCCCCTAGCCGTAACCCTAACCCTAAACACTAACCCTAAACGCTAACCATAACTCCTAACCCTAACCCTAACTCGTAACTCTAACCCCAACCCTAACGACCCCTAAACCTAACCCCTATTCCTAACCCTAGACCTAACCCTTAAAACCTAACCATAACCCTTAACCTAACCCTATGCCCCTAACCGTAACCCTAACCCTAAACCCTAACTCTGAACGCTAACCATAACTCCTAACACTAACCCTACCTCCTAATCCTAACCCTAACCCTAACCCCCTCTAAACCTAACCCCTAACACTGTCACTAGACCTAACCCTTAAAACATAACCATAACCCTAAACCTAACCCTATGCCCCTAGCCGTAACCCTAACCCTAAACCCTAACCCTAAACGCTAACCATAACTCCTAACCCTAACCCTAACTCTTAACCCTAAACCTAACCTTAACACCCGTTAACCTTAATCCCTAACACTAACCCTAGACTTAACCCTTAAATCCTAACCATAACCCTAAACCTAACCCTATGCCCCTAACCGTAACCTTAACCCTAAACCCTAACCCTAAACGCTAACCATAACTCCTAACCCTAACCCTAAGCCCTAAACCTAACCCTAACCTTAACCCCCCTTAACCCTAATCCCTAACCCTAACCCTAGACCTAACCCTTAAAACCTAACCATAACCCTAAACCTAACCCTATGCCCCTAGCCGTAACACTAACCCTAAACCCTAACCCTAAACGCTAACCATAACTCCTAACCCTAACCCCTAACCCTATCCCTGACCTTAACCCCCCTTAACCCTAATCCCTAACCCTAACCCTAGACCTAACCCTTAAAACCTAACCATAACCCTAAACCTAACCCCATGCCCCTAACTGTAACCACCACACTAAACTCTAACCCTTAACGCTAAGCATAACTCCTAACACTAACCCTAACTCCTAATCTTTACCCTAACCCTAACGCCCCCTAAACCTAACCCCTAAGCCTAACCCTAGACCTAACCCTGAAAACCTAACCTCAACCCTAAACCTAACCCCATGCCCCTAACCATAACACTAACCCTAAACGCTAACCCTAAACGCTAACCATAACTCCTAACCCTAACCCTAACTCGTAACCCTAACCCTAACCCCCTCTAAACCTAACCCCTAACCCTAACCCTAGACCTAACCCAAAACCTAACCATAACCCTAAACCTAACCCTATGCCCCTATACCGTAACCATCACGCTTAACTCTAACCCTTAACGCTAACCATAACTCCTACACTAACCCTAATTCCCACAACTAACCCTAACCCTAACCCCCCCCTAAACCTAACCCCTAACACTAGCGCTAGACCTAACCCTGAAAACCTAACCTCGACCCTAAACCTAAGCCTATGCCCCTAGCCGTAACCCTAACCCTGAACCCTAAACCTAAACGCTAACCATAATTCCTAACACTAACCCTAAATCCTAAACCTAACCCTAACTTTAACCCCCCTTAACCCTAATCCCTAACCCTAGACCTAACCCTTAAAAACTAACCATAACCCTAAACCTAACCCTATGCCCCTAGCCGTAACCCTAACCCTAAACCCTAACCCTAAACGCTAACCATAACTCCTAACCCTAACCCTAACTCGTAATCCTAACCCTAACCTTAACCCCCCCTTAACCTTAATCCCTAACCATAACCCTAGACCTAACCCTTAAAACCTAACCATAACCCTAAACCTAAACCTATGTCCCTAGCTGTCACCCTAACCCTAAACACTAACCCTAAACGCTAACCATAACTCCTAACCCTAACTCCTAACTCCTAACCCTAACCCTAACCTTAACCCCCCTTAACCTTAATCCCTAACCATAACCCTAGACTTAACCCTGAAAACCTAACCATAACCCTAAACATAACCCTATGCCCCTAGCCGTAACCCTAACCCTAACCGTAAACGCTAACCATAACTCCTAACCCTAAACCTAACCTTAACCCCCCTTAACCCTAATCCCTAACCCTAACCCTAGACCTAACCCTTAAAACCTAACCATAACCCTAAACCTAACCCTATGCCCCTAGCCGTAACCCTAACCCTAAACCATAACCCTAAAGGCTAACCATAACTCCTAACCCTAACCCTAACTCCTAACCCTACCCCTGACCTTAACCCCCCTTAACCCTAATCCCTAACCCTAACCCTAGACCTAAACCTTAAAACCTAACCATAACCCTAAACCTAAACCCATGCCCCTAACCGTAACCATCACACTAAACTCTAACCCTTAACGCTAACCATAACTCCTAACACTAACCCTAACTCCTAATCTTAACCCTAACCCTAACGCCCCCTAAACCTAACCCCAAATCCTAATCCTAGACCTAACCCTGAAAACCTAACCTCAACCCTATACCTAACCCTATGCCCCTAACCATAACACTAACCCTAAACGCTAACCCTGAACGCTAACCATAACTCCTAACCCTAACTCGTAACCCTAACCCTAACCCCCCTAAACCTAACCCCTAACACTAGCGCTAGACCTAACCCTGAAAACCTAACCTCAACCCTAAACCTAACCCTATGCCCCTAGCCGTAACCCTAACCCTAAACCCTAACCCTAAACGCTAACCATAATTCCTAACCCTAACCCTAAGTCCTAAACCTAACCCTAACTTTAACCCCCCCTTAACCTTAATCCCTAACCCTAACCCTAGACCTAACCCTGAAAACCTAACCATAACCCTAAACCTAACCCTATGCCACTAACCATAACACTAACCCTAAACGCTAACCCTAAACACTAACCATAACTCCTAACCCTAACTGATAAACCTAACCCTAACTTTAACCCCCCTTAAACCCTAATCCCTAACCCTAACCCTAGACCTAACCCTTAACACCTAACCATAACCCTAAACCTACCCCTATGCCCCTAGTCGTAACCCTAACCCTAAACACTAACCCTAAACGCTAACCATAACTCCTAGCCCTAACCCTAACTCGTAACCCTAACCCTAACGCCCCCTAAACCTAACCCCTAACCCTAACCCTAGACCTAACCCTTAAAACCTAACCATAACCCTTAACCTAACCCTACACCCCTAACCGTAAACCTAACCCTAAACGCTAACCATAACTCCTAACCCTAACCCTAACTCCTAACCCTATCCCTGACCTTAAGCTCCCTTAACCCTAATCCCTAACCCTAACCCTAGACCTAACCCTGAAAAATTAACCATAACCCTAAACCTAACCCCATGCCCCTAACCGTAACCATCACACTAAACTCTAACCCTTAACGCTAACCATAACTCCTAACACTAACCCTAACTCCCAAAACTAACCCTAACCCTAACCCCCCCTAAACCCAACCCCTAACACTAGCGCTAGACCTAACCCTGAAAAACTAAACTCAACCCTAAACCTAACCCTATGCCCCTAAACATAACCCTAACCCTAAACACTAACCCTAAACGCTAACCATAACTCCTAACCCTAACACTAACTCGTAACCCTAACCCTAACGCCCCCTAAACCTAACCCCTAACCCTAACCCTAGACCTAACCCTGAAAACCTAACCATAACCCTAAACCTAACCCTATGCCCCTAACCGTAACCCTAACCCTAAACCCTAACCCTGAACGCTAACCATAACTCCTAACACTAACCCTACCTCCTAATCCTAACCCTAACCCTAACCCCCTCTAAACCTAACCCCTAACCCCAACCCTAGACCTAACCCTTAAAACCTAACCATAACCCTAAACCTAACCCTATGCCCCTAGCCGTAACCCTAACCCTAAACACTAACCCTAAACGCTAACCATAACTCCTAACCCTAACCCTAACTCCTAACCCTAACCTTAACCTCCCTTAATCCTAATCCCTAACGCTAACCCTAGACCTAACCCTTAAAACCTAACCATAACCCTAAACCTAACCCTATGCCCCTAACCGTAACCCTAACCCTAAACCCTAACCCTAAACGCTAACCATAACTCCTAACCCTAACCCTAAGTCCTAAACCTAACCCTAACCTTAACCCCCCTTAACCCTAATCCCTAACCCTAACCCTTAAAACCTAACCATAACCCTAAACCTAACCCTATGCCCCTAATCGTAACCCTAACCCTAAACGCTAACCATAACTCCTAACCCTAACCCCCCCTTAACCCTAACCTGTAATCTAACTCTAAATCTAACACTTAAAATCAAACCATAACACTAAACCTAACCCTATGCCCCTAGCCATAACCCTTACCCTAACCCTTAATGCTAACCATAACTCCTAATACTAACCCTAACTCCTAATCCTAACCCTAACCCCCCCCAAACCTAACCCCTAACCCTAGACCTAACCCTGAAAACCTAACCATAACCCTAAACCTAACCCTATGCCCCTAACCGTAACCCTAACCCTAAACCCTAACCCTAAATGCTAACCATAACTCCTAACCCTAAATCCTAAACCTAACCCTAACCTTAACCCCCCTTAACCCTAATCCCTAACCCTAACCCTTAAAACCTAACCATAACCCTAAACCTAACCCTATGCCCCTAATCGTAACCCTAACCCTAAACGCTAACCATAACTCCTAACCCTAACCCCCCCTTAACCCTAACCTGTAATCTAACTCTAACCCTTAAAATCAAACCATAACACTAAACCTAACCCTATGCCCCTAGCCATAACCCTTACCCTAACCCTTAACGCTAACCATAACTCCTAATACTAACCCTAACTCCTAATCCTAACCCTAACCCCCCCTAAACCTAACCCCTAACCCTAGACCTAACCCTGAAAACCTAACCATAACCCTAAACCTAACCCTATGCCCCTAGCCGTAACCCTAACCCTAAACCCTAACCCTAAATGCTAACCATAACTCCTAACCCTAACCCTAACTCCTAACCCTAACCCTAAACTTAACCCCCCCTTAACCCTAATCCCTAACCCTAACCCTAGACCTAACCCTTAAAACCTAACCATCACGCTCAACCTAACCCTATGCCCCTAACCGTAACCCTAACCCTAAACTCTAACCCTTAACACTAACCATAACTCCTAACACTAACGCTAACTCCTAATCCTAACCCTCCCTAACCCTAACCCCTAACCCTACCCCTAACGCTTAAACCCTAACCCAAACACTAAACCTAACCCTATGCCCCAAACCGTAACCGTAACCCTAAACCCTAACCCTAAACCCTAACCCTAAATGCTAACCCTAACCCCTAACCCTTAAACCCTAACCCTTAAACCCTAACCCTAACCTTATGCCCCTAACCCTAACTCCTGCTCGCTTCAGCAGGAGTTTTTCCATATTTAATAAAGCATGACCTACGCCATTTTGAACAGAGACGTGTCCGTACATGCCATGCTGAAAATCTCACACAAATACTGTGAAATTAAGTCCCAGCTCTTCATTAAGCATCAAAAAAGCAGATTTTATGCAGCGACCTGAAGCTGGAGTCAGGGAAACAAGAACTGAATCCTTCTTAACCTCTGAGCAAGACAGCCACAAACCCCAACGTGCTCCATTTCAGAAGTCACCACACTACAGACAGTGCCAGCCGTGCTCTAGTCTCTCTCCTGGCTCTCCTCCCATACCCCTCTGCACAACTCCCAAGGTGTGGACTTCCTGCTCTCCCATGGCTTTGCCGCTTTGGTAGTCTCCTCCTAAAGAGCACATAAACCTGCCGATCGCAGTTTTGTGGCTGCAGGTAGCTTTTACTGAAAAAAGGTAACAACAAACTTAAATCTTGAGGCATAGACGCTTTGAAACAGCTGTTTATTAATACAGTGAAATATTAAGACAAAACCAACAACTTTTTATGGAAACAATAAAAGTGCAAATGTATTTTGATATTAAATAGGAAATGATTTTGTAGATGTTTCATTAAAATGGGCTGACACTTTGAGCCTATAAACACTTCTTTTAAAAAAAAAAAGAACAATAGCAGCTGAACACTTTAGTTTAATCTTTGGTCTAATTATTAACCAGCAAAAAATAGTTGTACCAAGAATGTCCATTGCAAACAGACACTTAAAATTTACATTACTCCGCAGAGATTCAAAATCAAAAGAGGAATGTTTTCGAGATATTTAGTCAGATAAGAAATAATGATGTCTTTGAGAAATACACAGCATTTTTCAATACAAAATAAAGCCAAATATATGCATTTTGGTACTGTGAATAAACTTATTCTCTTGCAGGTGACTCCTCTTCCTAATCAACGTTCAATAAAAACAATTTCATTTGCACAGAGTCTTTGCAGATGAAGAGAACCAAGAACCCACATTAGTGCTAAATAACAATTTCTTCTGTGTTTGTGTTTCAGTTTACACACAGAGAGAGGCAACCATGCAGAATCTATGATACATTATGACAGTTATGACCTTAACAAATACATATTCATAACCTTGTTTCATGTACAGTATCCATGGGTTGGGAGAAGAGGGAGAAGGCAAAAGGCCCACGGGATTACTCATGCAGATAAGGCCCTGTAATAGCTCCAGCACGCTGCAGGTACCAGTGCTGTCACATTTGTTGTGGAATAAGATGAATACCATAACAGAACCCAACTTTTATCAGCTCCTTTTGCCAACCGTATTCATGAATGCCTGCTTTATAGTAAGTAGATAAAGAAAATACAGTTAATATCTCAGTCATACAACAGAGCCACGAATTAGTCTAAGAGATTTTCTCAGACCTCCAACTGCATACACATTGCCTTACTGGCAGAAAGCCCCCCTCCTCAAGAAAGCTTGCCCAAGCCTCAGGTTAAAGCAAATGCATACATTTTCTCCCATCACCAGCCATCACAAACTCAAAAATGCCTTGCTGAACAAAAACTCACACTGAAGATCTGCCTACATGGCTAACAAACTGAGGGTTTGCCTCACTGTTCAGACCTGATGGATTCAACCACTTTGGAAACATTGTCAAAGCAAAATCCACTTAAATCTCTTTTCCCTACACTCCAAATCCGCCTTGCTTTCAATAGTTCTCCTCCAATTTTATCCCCACGTCCTCTGGTTTGTTTGCAGTGTGTCTTCACTGAGAGTTTACCATCATTCTCACTCACTCCACAGCCCAACTTACATTTTCTAAACTATTTATATTGTCCACCATCTCTCCCTCTCGTGCCTTTCCTGATACAACTGTCTTTTCCTGGTATTACTACACTTTAGCAATAAAGTCCTTACCAAGTCTATTACAGAGTTCCATGTACTGCAGCAATACTAAATACACACCAAATATGCATCCCTTTTCAGAGAAAAGATCACTTTCCAGAGACAGTGATGCAAACAAACTGACAGCTGACTGAAGTGGTTATGATGCCAGAATTAACAGCTAAAGGGTTTTTATGTCATGAGCTCAAGCAGCCACAATACCCTGGGCCGGTCATCTAGTCCTTTGGGCAAAAGATTCAACAGCACTGATTGCAGAACTGCATCTTATTTCAAATACCAAGTAACACAAGTTGCAAAAATAGTACGCATCATGGTCTACTACCAAAAAGAAAATCAAAACACCAAGGTAGCTCACTTAGCCTTAAATACCATGTGCAAAGAACGTTTGATCAGTACTACCTATAAATACACTATCTGTATTTGTAGAAAGAAGCACAGTACTTCATATACAAAAATAACCCAACTTGCGGGTGTGACCCAGGCTGTAATTACCTGAAAATAAGACTGCAAGAGCAGTTAAAAAAATAGACAGGAGCAAACATCTGCCTAGGGAGTGTTTCCATTTAGAAAAGTAGATTTTTATAAAGCTTCATAGATTTTGAAAATGTTTGTTTTGTGCTCTGATGCATAAAACTGTGAATAAAGCACACCGGTATCTCTATGTACATTATGGAGAGGAGGAGAATATTAGTAACTTCAAGTTATCCTGAAGCTTCCCAGAAGTTACGCTTGGTCAGTTATAATTCATTTCAGACTGATCATCTAGAGCACGGTATAGTGGGGTAATAAGGCACAAGCTCACCTTCCTGAGCACCAGCAATTCAGCAACATATTTTGGGTCTTAATGCATCATATACTTGAGCAAGTGACCCAATAAAGCAAGGATTTGAAATTCTGAATTTGCTGACAGCCTGGGACACGTCAGGTTCCCGTACACCAGGTACCTGCACCAGGAGCTAAGGACACCTGCAGCGCTGGCTGCGTTACAACTCACCAGGTTATTTCAGTGACTGGGACATAACCAGGCAAGAAGTGGAAATTATCTGGCTGATGTTTTTATTTAGAGGACACCAGAATCCACAGCATAAGACTCCACTGTACCATGAATCAGTGCTAAATAATTTTGAACTACCCTTAAATATTTCACTTCCTCCTCCCCACAATAAGATAACGATTTGCTATAAGCACAGCTCAAGAAAATCCCATCAGGTTATTTGGTCAAAACACTGCCACAATCAGAAAACTGGTTAGGCAGTCATCCAGAAATCCCACCAAACTCCCACTGGAGAGCAGGAAGGCACAGCAGTCAGCTTACAGCACTGAGATTTGGACTGGTTTAGGGTTTGTTCCAAAAAATAATACAGAATTTTTAAATTTTGTTGTTGGTCCTTGAGGTAAAGCAAATTCTAAGAAAATAATACTTGAAGACAGAAAAAATTAGGAAAACTCAACAAGAACCCACAAACGAACCTCAGAGTATTTCCTTAAGAGAAGGTTTTCTTTGGGATGATTCAAACATCATTCCTTTAACAAAATACTAATGCCTCCTCCGCAGCAATATTTAGTGCAGCCAATTATCCTAAAAAGAAGGCCTTTGTGAAAATAAAGTGCTATTTGTTTCCTTTTATCTGTATTTCAATCCTTCACTATAACCTTCACTTGAACACAGAAACATGCAACTAGATTCTTCATACTGTTACGGGAGAGGTTTCGCTTCTTCCGTCAATGTTACATTACATGTTATACTTCTATTCAGCACAATGTATTTGATTACACAGGAAATTTAAAGCATGTCATTGAGCATTTCAGACTGTGATCCACACCCATACGCTAGTGCTCATCACATTTTAAGAGCATCTTGGTACATTTGAGGGGGTGGTGTGTTTGCACTTACAGGATTTTTAAATCCCAAATGGATTTTGTATCATAAAAAGCAAATCTCAGAGAAAGGTCAGTTTTGCCACTAAGACAACAAGTTAACATGGATTTCCAGAATGTCAGTCTGAGCCTGTTAAAAGTTCGGTCTGCAAACAGTCGACTGAACACAATGCTTCTTGACTAAGGCATTTCAATGAAGAAATCTCATGAACGTGAGATTAAGAAACAAAAACCACGATTTCATTAAGTTCTGGCCTCTGGTTCCCTAGTTTTCTCAGGTCAGGGCCAAAACCAGCGAACCGCATTTAAACGGGTCCCACCCTCCCCAGGCAGCCGCGGGCTCTTGATGGACCAGCAGGCTGGGAGGGTGCGTGGCCCCGGCAGGGTCCGCGGGCAGCCCCAGCTCACCCAGCCCCCAGCTCACTCTCCTGGTGGCTCCTGCCTGGCCTCAGTGACGTGCCGGCACAGCGTGGGTGCCGGTCGCAAGTACCGGGGACTGCTGTACATCCTGATGACGTGCGGGGCCTGGATCCAGGTGTTGATCAGCTGGAAGGCGGCCAGGTCCAGCGTGGGCCCATCAAAGGCAGCCAGCAAGTTCACGGGGGTGGCTTCCTTGAGGAAGCGGGGCAGTGCCACAGCCTCGGGGAGGCTGGCATTGCCCAGGAAGAAATGCATCAGCACCTGCTTGCGCAGGCAGTCCCTGAGGTACAGCACCAGGTCCTCCAGCCGCTCCACCAGGAACCGCTCGTCCCAGGCCTCCAAGGGCCCCTGCAGCAGCAGAGAGAAGAGGGCCGTCTTCAGCACGTAGGAAGAGAGCACCCGGCCCCACTGGGAGCAGAAGGGCTCCTCCAGGCCCTGCCCGCGGAGGTCCCGCAGGCCCTTGAGGATCTGCAGGCACTTGAGGTGGCAGGAGGAGGCCGGGGCCTGCTCCTTCAGCCAGCTCAGCAGCCGCTGCTCCTGTCGCGAGGCGTTGAGGCCCCAGAGGGCCTCGGGGGCCGGGGGGGCCCGCGGGCCCTCGGGCAGCAGGGCCGTGAGGTAGAGCGCGTCGCCGAGAGGGATGGCGGGGATGAGGCGCACGGCCATGGAGATGTGGCAGCAGACGTAGTCGGAGCAGGGCAGGATGTGCAGCGTGGGCGGGCGGCCCGGGCAGGCCGAGAGGCTGACACGGCAGCGTTCCTGCAGCCGGTACCGCACAGCGCCCAGGCACCGCTGCAGGTGGCCCTGGAACCAGCGCAGCACCAGCCCCGAGGAGAGGTGGCTGCGGCCCTGCAGCTCCACGCAGAAGCCCTCAGCGAAGGGCCGGTAGCGGCGCGGCCAGCCGGCCCTGGCCCGCAGGCCGCAGACGAAGGCGCCGCGTGGCCCCAGCCCCTCGGCGCAGCGTGGCTGGGGCTCCAGGTGGGGCGGCAGCCGCAGGGGCACCAGGATGTCGAAGCAGTCGGGGCTGCGCACCTTGTGCTGCTCGTAGGCGCTGCCGATGCGCACGAAGTCCCCGCGCAGGCTGAGGGCCAGCGGGCCGGGCTGCAGCCCCTGCGCCTTGGCGGCGCGCACCAGCTCGGCCACGACGCGCCCGACGTGCGCCTTGCTGTGGCCCAGCACGTGGGGCGAGAGCCGCAGCTGCCGCGCGTAGAAGCTCTCCAGGGCGCCACGCCGCGACCCCGCCGCCGCCCGGATCCCGCCAGGCCTCGGGCCGCCGCCCGCCGCGCCGCAGCAGCGGGCCAGCAGGCAGCCCAGCAGCAGCAGCGCCGAGCCCTTGAGCAGCGGGACGGAGCCCGCCTCGGCCGCGCCCTCCCCGGCCGCGCCCCCCCGCAGGGCCTGGTAGAGGCAGAGCAGCGCGGTGCAGAGCGCGGTCGCCAGCGGCCAGAAGACCCGCAGGTTGAGAGCGTAGACGGGCACGGCGCGGCGGGGGGTCGGGCCACGGGGGTGGCCGCCGCCCGGCCCCGCGGGCGGGGAGCGCCCGCCCCCGCCGCCCCCCTCCTCCGCCCCGGCCGCCCCCAGCGCGGGCCGCGCCGCTGCCTCCCCCCGCCGCCGCCGCCGCCCCGCCTCGCCCCGCCGCTGCCGACACGGCGGTCGCCGCGCACCCCCCTGCCTGCCGCCGCCGCTCCGCTGCGAGGCTTCCTCTTCCGAGGGAAGCGGCGGCGCGTCAGCCGCCGAGTGAGCTCAGAGGAAATGCCACGGGCGGCGGGCCCGGCAGCGGCGTGAGGGCCGGGGGCGTTGTCCGCCGGGGGCCGGCCAGCCTGGCCGGGGCCGCCCGCGGGGCGGGGAGCGGCGCCGCCCGCTCCTTCCCGCCGCGCTGAGGGAGCCGAGGCTCGAGGCGCCTCAGGGCCCAGCCGCGCCCGTCAGCCCCGGGCCCCCCAGGGCCCAGCCGGCTCCTTCCCCAGGGGCAGAGCCCCTCCACCCCTCGCACGGCGGCGGCCTGGGCTGGCCCCGAAAGCGGAGCGTGAGCACCAACCACACCGCCCCGTGCCCCCCCTCACTGCAACAGGACACTGCAGGGGTTTTTCGCTGTAAAACCGCGTGTTTCTGTACCTTCACACCAGGGGGACGCCTGTGTCGGTGGGGAGTGCCGTGCTGCCATATCACAAGCTCCACGTTGCACAGTTTTCCTCAAATAAGTGTTACGGGTCTGTCCCGCTGCAGGGAGTCTCTCCCCTTCACAGCTCTGCCGAAGGGTCTCGGTGCCAAAGGGCCAGCAAAGTCAGCGCCATGTGGATGGTCCACTGCTGTACGAACACTGCCTGTAATCAAACCATCCAAAAGTCTGGGTTTTTTCTCCCTTGTGCCCAAATTGTTCAGACACTGACAAACTAGAAGGGAGAAGTGTTACAGAGGCTTCCAAATGAGCAACCCACCACCAATTTAAAAAAAAAAATAAATAAATTTATTTTTTAATAAAACAACCAACCAGCTCTCCGTAAGTTACAGATTCGAATGTCCGCAAGAGGAGAACAGAATAACTTTCTGGGGTTTAACAACAACCCAAAACACTTTACAAAGCCCCACTCCCCAGGGGTTTAACAGCAACCCCAAACGCAAGCTTCACTTCCCGGGGTTTAATGGGAACCCGAAACGTAAAACAAAGCCTCACACCCTAGGGGTTTAATGGCAACCCCAAACGCAAACAAAAATTCACTACCTAGGGTTTAACGACAACCCAAAATGCTCTATCACTCACCTGAGAAGTGAGGGTTCTCAACCTCGAGGACCTGTTCAGGGCAGCGTCCCGACCCAAGGCACCTTGAGGAGTTTCCTTGGGCAGCGTCGTGAACCCAAGGGGAGAGTCCTCGACTGCAGCCGCTGCTCCAGGGGGCCGAGCTCAAAATGGCTGCCTGAGGGGAGGAGCTCAAAATGGCTCCCCCAGGGGACTCCATTTATACCCAGGCCGAATCTGACCTGTAGTCAATAGCGGCTCTCATTGGTCAAAGGTCTCAACTACTGCAAGACCTTGAAAACAAAGACAGCCAGAAGCTGCCACACTTCAGCAGCCAAGAAGCTCTGCTTTCACTGGGCAAATGCACCTGCCACAAGAAGTTACTCATTTTTTGCACAGGGACTTTTGGCCTCATCTGTTCTACAAAAGCCAATATCATATCAGGCCCGCCATTGTTAACTGCAACTGTCACAACAGTTCTGCCCACAGCATCACCCTCGGCACGAACCAAATGGAAGAACTGAGGATCCATCAGAAATACACACAGGGCTACCTCAGGCATCATCCCAAGCCCACGAACAGCAGAGCCAAACATTCAGGTGAGAAAAGAGCCACAAAAATGACACTGCACGTGCAAAGCCTCCAAGCACTGCTGGAGAGTTGAGCAGCCACATTAAACCCCATAGAAATCACCAGGACTTGTCTGTCACTAAGACTTCTTCACCCAAACTGCTTCTTCAGGGCGTTGCAGATCTGAAGAGATCTTTAGGACCTGCATTTCCTCATATCTCATATGATGTGTCCATGATGGGTCATACTATCCTGGCTGTATCCAAGTTGTATTTCTGGACGTGTCTTTGTTTACAAACTAGCTTTAGCTTGAAGAGTGCTCTACAGTGGTGATGTTGATTAAACATAAAAAATGAGCATATCAAGCTCTTGCTGCTGCAAGTCTCTGGATATTCCAATTACCTGAAAATGTGGCACCATTTCAAATTGAGAGAAAAGGAAAATTGTGCCACATAGTGCCACACAGATCCAGTCACCAAGGTGGTTTGTTATTTTTCCTGTTCAGGACAAGACTTCTTTATATAGCATTTGTCCATCACTGTGTTTCTTGACCATAGGGCTGGATTGTGTATTGCTCTTGTTTTCTTTCTGGAATTCATTCCCCCTGCATTCTGCACAGATACTTAAGATCATTTTTAAACAGGTATTTTGCTGAAAGTATGTTGGCTCTGTCTCAGATGTTGATGGGGACAGGATCATAATCCTCAACTTCTGTTTGTTTATTAAATGTTTATTGAGTTTTGAAGCTGTTTGCTGAAGTTTAAGGAGCATCTATGCAAGACTTCTCTTGGGGTTTAATTTCAGGTGACTGAGTTATTACTGCATGACTGCAACTTGCTGCATGTGTACAGTGTCGTGGGTGGCCCCATGAAAGTGAAGGAGCAGTGTTTGAATACAAGAGACTGAACCCAGCAAGCTGAAAATGCTGTAACAAGGAATGGGTCAGAGAACCAAGTGCAAGAGAAAGGCCGTACAAATGATTGGTCATGTAATTTGTTTTTACATGAAACAAAACATGACTTCAAGTACATAAAAATCATACTTCACAGAAAGAAGCTTATGTTTTGTAGCCAAGATGCTGCACTCAAAGTCAAACTAGGTAACCAAGATCAAACAGCCTGAATTAATTCACGGGCAACCAAACCAGGGTGAGTCAAGAGTACACTTGAGAGCTACAGAGAAATGTCCTAACCACGCCAACACTGACTCTTGGAGTTATTCATCAGAAGTGTTGGTTGGGTTTGTTGGGTTTTTTTAAATTAAAAATAAAGCAGATATAGATATAAAATTGTCTATGGTTTCTTACCTTTACCAGATCTCAACCAGCACAATATTCCATGCCGCACAACTAAGAGCATGTTTTCTGACAGCTGTGGGACAGCTAAAGCGACAACCTTGCAACTCATAAATGTTATTCCACAACAGCCATATCTTTGAAAACAACCAAGAAGCAAAAAGCATCTTTCTTCTCCACTCCTTGTTTCATGTTTTCCTGTATTTCTCCACAAAGCCAGATAAGAGGACAAAAACATTCGATTGTTCTGCTTATTGCCTGTGACCCATCACTTCAAACACTTTGTTCTGCACACCCCAAAACCCAAAAATGTTTAAAAACACAGTTGTAATGATATGAAATCAATAATTCAAGGTGTTTTATTGAAAAATACTGTTGAACTCTATGAACCCATTGGCCCATACATTTGATTTTTACTAGCCTGTGCTTTTTTACACCCTCAAGCCCAGCATGTTTCACATGCCTTCAGGTCTTGTTACAGACATACCGACTTTTCAAGACAGCCTGCGCTCTTTTCATGCAAGGTTGATTTGATTAGCTGCACGTCCACGCTCAGGAGACAGACAGCTACATCTGCAGGAGCTGGCACGGCCCTTTGTGCCTGTCAGGCAGCTGCTGCCCACGAGATGACCTAGAGCTTAGCAGCACAGCAATCGTCACTGTGGGACCTGTGTACAGGGGCTTGGCTGCAGTCTCCCAGCCAGCCGTGGGCCCCACAGACCGGAGAAAATGCAGATGTCACCCCAGCGAGTGGGACAAGCCCAGGGGACAGCTGGCAGAAAGCGTGCGACCAGCCACACCAGATCCGCCAGTGCAAACACCAGCTCAGCACATGCTTGTACCCACGCCAGATGGTTCTGGTGCAGGCTCACTCAAGCTGCAGAATAACAGGTTGTACACTAATAAGCGTGACCTCAAAATCATAACCAGAGTGAATCCACAACACTGATTTTTACTACCACTGTTTAAATTATCAGCTAGTTTTTTCTCACCTCCTCAGCCAGTGGCAAGACGAGAGCTGTAGTGCCTGGGGCTGATAAAAGATGGCCAACAGCCAATTTTCCAGGACCTTGGCTGCTTCACGACTCCCTGCACGCAGGCTGGGTCTCTGAGCAAAATCCTAAATACATCAGAGGTGGGAGACTTCACAGAGGGCTCAGCTCTACTATCTGGACCTTACTTGAAAAGAGCCAATTTAAAAGCCACTCCATCTACCTGCTTGCACAAGCTAAGGGCATTTGATGGCTGCTGTACCAGAATTGACGCAGTCATAAACACAAAACTGCTTTCAGTTACCAAATAGCAGCAAGCAACTTTCCTCATTGTCCATCGTTTCAGTCCTACTGAAATTATGTGGCAGGACCTGTATTTACTTTGCAGTGGATACAATTTATCCACATTATCACAGCTTATCCCTAGCCTGCATTTTACAACCCCTCGCAGAAGAAACAAACTGTGTTATCTTGTCTGGAGTACTTTGCTCCTCTTGTTGCTTCTAGTAGCAAGAATATGTTGAACTTGAGAACAAGTCTCAGTGATGCAACTCACCTCTCCTGCATGATCTTCCACCATTTCCCAGGAGCTGGACCACATGCAATACATTTACTTCTGTGGTGGCTGTCAGATTTGTTTTCTTCTTTCTGTCATTTGTTTGAAATAAAATATGTATAAACTCCGCTGATAGTTATAATACTGATGCTCCTCATATTTTGCTTAGGCAGTGTTTTTGTTCCTGTGTAAAAGTAAAAAAAAAAAAAAAAAAAAAAAAAATTAAGAGGTTTTTAATAGCAATTGCATGCTCCAGAAAAATAATAGGTGTACACTAATAACCCTGACCTCAAAACCAGGACCAGAGAGAATTCACAACATCAATTTTTACTACCATTGTTTAAATTACCCATTGTTTAAATAGATGTTATCTAAACACTTGCTTCAGAATGTCCCATATCCAGGATATCCTGTTTACTAAATAAGGAATAATGTTATACTTATTCACATACAAGTTTGACCTAAAAATAGATATCCCAGTATATACGATCTGCATGACCTCTCTGGAGGAGATTTGCAGAGGCAAAAGGAAGTGTTTGGTATATAGTATTCATTAAAGTTTCTCCACAGTTAGCAGTATTTCATATATCTGTGTAACTGATCCATGCTACAGCATGCCAGACACTGTCTGAGACGTAGGAAGAGCCATCTGCACCAGCGAGCTCACCATCTGAGTAGGTAGAAGAAAGTGGCAGAAAGACAGAAGGCACAGACAGGTGATGACATTTGTGGGGTGTTTTCACAATGTGCCTGACACACAAGCCTCGGGCTTCCTACCAGCTATCCCAGGTCGGCATCTGCCCCAGTGAACCAAAGCTGCATGCAGTCTATTGCAAGTGCAGGAGGAAATATATGGGGATCCCTTCCTGCACCAGTGACATACAGCTGCTCTTCCCCAGTGAGTGGGTCATGCTTCCCACTTAATGTAATGTACTATTAAACAGACCATAGCAGAAAAGTACAATAATTGATTGCAAAAAAATACAAGTCTGAAAGATTGGTCACTTGACTTCATGCCCCAATCATTACTCTTCTAAGTATTTCCTCTGAAACAAAGCTGCTAGCACATCTCCTCCCCCAACCCACTGGGTGGTCCTGTGAGGGAGATGCTGTGAACAAAATAAACACCCTTCACCTGCCATTCCTCTGACTTCCAGGTTTTACAGGATACTGTTCATTACAACACAAACCAACATGATTGGGCAGAAATTAATCCATTTTGTATTGTGGGCTAATGAATCTCTGCCAGTCACAGCAGCAGGGTGACCAAGTCCCCATTCAGGGATGGGAAAACTGGAGAGGGTGTCTTGCTACCACAAACAGCTGAGGAGACTCAGCAACCCAGGACTGAGGAGAGCCAGACCTCCAGAGCACATGTGTGGACAAGGAGGAGTTTGGGGGTAGGGGTGTTACTGCACATTCTCTCTTAAAATGTTTTCTATGTAATAAGTGGGATGTTCCTGCCACCTCTACCAGTCTATTTGCACACTAGCTATCAGCAGGGTGTAGCACTTTTTAATCAGAGAGCCTGCAAGCAGTCCTGGCTGCTATAAACCACATATAGCCCAATACAGGATTTCCTTGCTGTAGAAGGATGGCTTCCTGACTCACACAACAATCTCTTGCCCAAGCCTGTCCATATCACAGACAGAAATACCCTGGCTCTACACTGGTGAACAATACCAGCATCAGCTGGCTCATCTCCAGCTTGTCCTATATTGTTTGAAAACCCTCAAGGACTTTTTTTTTCATAGAAACTTGTGTGAGCAGGGCACTGATACCCATTACACTGGCATTCAGGAAGCCATGCCTATATGTTTACAGCTAAGCAATGAAACAGAAACAAAAAACCCCAGCCTATCTCCATTAGCATCTGCTGGCACACTGAATTCTGTCTGACAAGCTGCGAGCATGGGTGACTGCCGTCACGTGTCCTCCAGAAAGCTGAAGTGGCTGGTATTGTGAAGAAAGCCAACTACAGCATCATGGAAAGGAAACATCTTTCAGCAAGGGGAATGCAAGTATACAACCATCATACGGAAGGGGAATCAGCAGTAACTGTGAATGGAAATGTTTCTTACGTTGAAAATGGAAACATAAAAACTCTCCAGGTCAGGATCGTAAGTCTTGCACTTGCTCTTTAAGTTCAGTATTTGATGAGCTCCACATATGAATGACAACAGCCAGGCTGGTGTACCTAAAGGCTCCAGCCAACAAGCCCTGCTAACTCTCCTAGGGCAGCAGAGGAGGTTAACATGCTGTGCTGATCCTCCAGCACCCTGCCAAAAATCAACCCTGTGGCCGTGCCTTAGCTCAGGTGGCAGGACAAGGCCCTGGCACATCACCCTCCCCATCCAGGTCCGTCCCCCAGCTGCAGGAGCCTGCTCAGATCTTTTCCCACCACCCCCAGGGCTCAGCAGAGCTTGTGGGCCTGAGGACCCCCAAGATAGAGCCAGGTAACCCCCAGGTTTAAAAAGCATCAGGTAGAGCCAAACCTTGCACATGCTTGTGTTAAACTAGTCTAATAAAAACCAGTTTAATACCAATCTAATTAAACCTGGACTTGTGTGTGTTCAAATGTAAATTTAGTCACTGACTGAAATGGTTTAGCTTAATTAATGGTAAGTCACTTAAACATGTATTTACACCAAAACTTGCTAAACTAATAAAAACTGATCACATAGCTGAGCCCTAATTTGCTGATTAAAGCAGAGTAATTTAAATGAGGATTGTAACAGCTTCATTATACCAGTTTGGGGTTATTGTGCCATTTGATTGATTTTAAAAATCAATTTAGCAAGATTAGACCATTCTAAATAGGTCTGTATCTTTCATGCCTGTTTGCCAGCAAAGAGAGGATTTAGGAAAGAGAATTTAACACGGGTTTCAACTTGCTATTTGTTGCTCGCATTATTGGCACACAACTTTTCCCTTCACTTCCCAAGGAAACTCTGTTGCTTGTCGAGCACTCCGCCTCCCAAAACTCTGCAATCAATTCGGTTGAAATTGGCCATTGGGAAGCAGAGTAGAGATCCAAAGCATTAATGTATGCAATTTCATACAAGAAAGATCCTGTTAAGGTCCTCAGACTGCAGCAGGACATCGGCACTGCCTGGCCATCTCATTCCACTTGAGAACAATAAAACCAAAACCTCATCAGCTGCTCAGAGAATTACCTGTTCTTTTGTAACTTTAAAAATGTAAGTTTTCACAAAGTAGGTTAAAACTTCCCTCACCTTCACCACTACATGTATAAATCCCGTCTACCAGCATTTGTGAATTTATCCTGGCAGAGAGTCTCGAGTCGGTCTCGTCCCGCAGCTTTCCGCTGGTTTCAGTGGCACTGTGTCTGTGTCACTGATGGCTTTTAAAGAGCAGCAAAGCGGCAGCAGCCACCTCCCCTCCAGTGACTCCCGTCACCGGGTCCCAGCCATGAGCCTGCCTGGCCTCCATGTCTTTCAGCTTTGGGCTTGCCTACCCCTAAGCTTGCCATGAAATTAGAGAAGGGGCTTTGTGCCTGACAAATAACCTGCAGCAGCAAGCTGCAAAAATGAAGCTTTGTCATGAAGCGATGAGATACAACACGCAGAATCAAAGGCAAGTGCACAACAGGGAATAAGCTCTGTTATTGGCTTACAGGCTCAAATAATGAGATGATCCTGGCTCAGTTGACACTACTCCTGATGAGCCTGGGCTGGATCACCCACCCAGAGAAAAGGAGGGGAAAAAAAAGCATGAGAGGAAACTTGAGTGAAGGGGGATAAGTCCAGGGAAACCAGCTTATCAGCACTTGGCAATTAGGGTGGGAAAAGCTGATGCTCTGGCTCACAGCACCTGTTCTGTGGGGCTGGAGGGCAGTGGTAGCTCTAGTAAGCCTTGTCCTAGACCCTTACATCATCCCATCAAGGACAGAGAGGGGAAAAGCTAATGGCTTAAAAGGAAAGTGGCCTGTAGAGAAGGAAAAGCAACCCAAAACTGATAAAAAGGCCTGAGCCAGCACTGTTCTTCACCCCTCTGTTCCCAGAGGGACAGTAGCAGAGATCCTTGGGCTCAGGGAGGTTTCACCTCACACCTACGCAGAGATCCTGGCAGCAATCCCCTGCTGGCAGTATCTCTGTCAGGAAGTGCCAGCTCAGCAACACCAGCCCACGCAGGGCAGTGTCCTCTGCACTGCTCCTGGCCCACTCGATTTGGGTGGAAAGATGCTGGGGGGATGCTGCGAGCACTGCTCATCAGCAGTTGAAATGAAAACCTTGCAGTACAGTGCCTAGTATAGGACATGTCTGCACGTGCTGTCGTTTAAATCATGCCTAGAGCCCCAGTCTCACTCATGCAATCTTCCTGCTCTGAGGGAAATTCTTTACCTGCCCAGCTGCCCTGTCGGGGAACCGGCATTACAGTACTGGAGCTTGAAATCCCATCAGGAAGGCTAAACCTGATCTCTTCCCAGCATCCCTCTGCACCAATTTCTCAGGCTGTGCCCCTTTAACTAAAATTAAACATTCCACAGATCAATGCAAAGCAACACAATTACTTTATTAGCAAGACAACAAGTGCAGCTTATAGGTCTCTGTTTAAGGCCAGTCAGATGAGCTTATTAAGTGACAGCTATTTTTACATCTGGTGTCATAGGTTTCCTTATTATTACAGTGCTGACCCCTTGAACAGAGGTAGGATCATCTTTCATGTCCTACTTAATTCAATTTAAATCTATTTTTTTTAATTTACAATAGAGAAGGCATCATATTTGCTCCCTGGAACTGTAAAACATGAGTAGTCCTTCCCATCTCACATAGATACAAATGCAAAACAAACCCACCAAACAGGAACCACACAGGCTCACCTAAGGGAGACTGAGGTCAAGCCCAAACTGCCTTTACAACAAGTTATTTCTTACTTTACCTCCAGGAACACACCCTGTCTCCTGTTCCCTTTGCCGTCTCTGAAGTGGTACCTGCAAACAGGGGAGGAGAATGGTGAATACAAAAGGTTGTTTTTCCCCTATCTCAGCAGCAGTGGGAAGGGACACATCCATGACCCAGCTGAGGTCCTACTATTGCAAGTGAGTGGATCCCTCACTGGAGGCTTTTACAGCACTCAGAAAAACTAGTGGGAGGTTTTGCAGATGGGACATAAGGGCACTTTGCAGAGGAGCAAGGAGGATGCTCAGATGTCCTCCTCAGCAGCGGTTGGAAGCTGATCTCCACTGACACAAGGTCCCTTTGGCTTCCTGCAGCATCGGGCTTATGTTGCAGTGCCCAAACCCACCACCTTCCCTAGCAGCAGGGTCACCAGTGCCTCTGGGATCTGTGTGTCTGGGTCCTCTCTGAAGGGAAAAGAACATGCTCATAATTAAAGGAGGACATGTGTGTTGGAGAAAGCATGGAGCAGTAAAAGACCACAGAAAGTGTTAAACAGATTCAGACACCATTGCAGCATCACATGTTAGGGACCGTGGACGTGGCACTGCAGAGTGGAGACATCACCAGCCACCCTCACAATAAGTTGCTGATCCTCGTGGTAGCAGAAAAAAGGGATATCCATGGTGCCCAAAGAAGGAAAAGCTTGAACTGAAAAATAAAGAGGAACTGTTACTCACCCAAAACCAAGACTTCTGCTCAGATTGCAGATCTTTAAATGACACGACATTGTCCTCATATGAATGTTATTCCCCTCCCATCTCTCTGCTCTGTCTGCTGCCATGATGTGACAGATGACAGAAGCTTGGGGAGAGATGCCTCAGGCTGAACAAATTTCAAGCTCGCTCTGAGAGCACTTTGATATTGAAGGTTACACACTTGAAATTTCCATACCTTTTGCTCCACTGTGGTTACAGCTTTCCTGGGATCTGATCTGACGGGAGCTTTAACAACTCATCTCTGCAGGAAGATTTTTAGTCATTTAAGTAGTATGAAATACTGAGGGTTGCATCTGAACCCACTAAGAGATTTCAGTTCACACAATTTCAGCACCAGCCTTTGGCTCTGGAATAAATAATATGCCCTCTTTCTAGATCATTTTTTTTGTCAGGTTTATGAACAAACATGAGCCTAGGAAATATATTTTAAATATCACTCCTAAACATATTAGAGTACAATGAATTATTCATGATGATTGAATGCTTCATTGGATTTATTTCCCTTGTTTTAATGAATCATTCATGGCCTTTTGGACATTTATCTTACTGGAAGCTGTTCACCAAATACTTAGAATGAGCAATTTTGAACCAGCAGGTTTCTTGGACACAATTTGCCTCCAGTATCCTCTCTCATTTGTAGTTTGTGCTGTGTGTACATCTGCATGTGGGCTACAGCACTGATTTAGCTCCCCAAGTAGATGACTAATTAAACAATAACATAAGATTAATTGAAGGCAGGTATTTGTACAAAGAATAGCTATCTCCCAAACAGCCAGCCAACAAGTCCATTTACACCCTGACCACCTAACTGTTGATCAAAGAAGATGGGGCAGGGTGCAGGGAAAGAGTAGAAACAAACATAACTTAATTTTAGCACCCATCTTCTTCCATCACTAAAAGACAAGTCATCCTGATCAAAATATACCTGAACTGGGCCCAGTGGCCCGGTGTGGGGGGGCTCAATGGCAGCCAGGTTGTCCTCTCCTGGCCTCCAGCCACATTGCAGGTCATCATACAGCAAGAAACCGCCTCTCCGGTGCTTCAGGGAGACCCAGCTCCTGCTCAGCACTGTGAACACCATTTGTCACCAGCTCACCACGAAGGGCTGGAAGGCTTCGAGTCCCAGGAAAGGCATAAATATGCCTGTGCACTCTCTCCATCCCAGGACCAGTGAAGAGCAACCCAGCAAACTTGAAGATGCGGCTAGTAAAATGGTCTTGCCAGCCCTCCTAAACGTAAATGGCTGCAACTACAGTCACATTCTGGCCACCGCTGTCCACTCGTCACCTACCCACAGTCGACTCCATGCATGAACGTGGCTCATTGCTGGTGGTCACAAGGCGGCCACAGCAGCTCTTATCTCTGTGAACCCTTGCTCTGAATAAAAGGCACATTGCTCATTCCTTGGCTGAACAGAGATATATAGTATTAATAAACAGGCACACACTGATGTGCATTTGCATAGATACTTTCACCCACCCATCAATAATCACAATCAATTGTCATGATAATATTTGCACTTGTAATTCATTACCTTCATCACAAGAGTTTGATTCTTTCTGCAGCCCCCTGAAACAGAGCACTGCTGGATAAGGGGCACAGCTGGACTCACCCAATGACCTAATGATTTCAATCAGCAATACCTTATAAAATTATTTTAGAAGCCAAGGAAAGCAAAGCCCGCAGAAACATCAGGCTAATCTTATGCCCAGCAAAGCAAAGAAAAATGAAACACCTAAAATCCACTTAAGAAGTTGCTTGATTTAAGGCAAATACAGATGAGCAGCGGCTACAACTTCTGAAACTTCACAGCATGCAAGTCTAAACAAAGGGGCAAGGAGAGGCATAGGTCCAGCTCCAGAGACCAAAGGAACTTTGATCCACTTTGGATTCTTTATCCTTAACAACAAACAAAAGAAAGCAAACAAAACCAGTTACTAAATCAAGTCCATGATGGTGTGTTGTAGAAATTTCAGATTGTTGACTGTTTGCATGAGAAGCAGATTAATATCTTGGTATGTGGGAAGAACTCAGGAATGAGTAAGTGTTGCCTAAGATGAACAGGGTGAACATTGAGTAAGAGCAGAGTGTGGCATAGTAATTGCCAGATGCTGCAAAATTTTACAAGATGGATGAATATTCTCCAGGAAATCTCTTCTGTAAACTTCTCCTATTGGCTTTATGCTACATTTTCATACCCAACACATGCAGCTCTTGTATGTAATTTGTTCTATTAGTTTCTCTCAGTTGTATCAATAAAACTTCATAAGTGAAATGTTTGGGGTTTTTATAACACATCTTCTAAAAACAAAGCCTATATCAGTATCACATCTATTTTGGTAAGTGCAGGGAAGATAAAAAGAAGGAAAAATATAACCATGGATTTGCTTGTGAATAGGAAAGTCACTGAAAACAAGACACAGGGCTGTGAGTGGTGAGTTATTTCTGTTTGAATACTAAGACTATGGAGAATGATGAGTTAATTGGAAAGAAATATTGAACTATCAGGTCACTCTACAGCTCACTTCAAAGCAACAGCTTCAAGTAGGCATTTTTGTCCCAACATTTTTGCAACATCATATCCAAGCAATGTACCAGGTAGGTCCAGATGGCTGCTTCAGTTATGAATTGCCAGCTGTGCAAGCTGAAAACCAGGCCACACTTTACCTGCTCCATTTGGGACTTTTCCATGGATTAGGCAACAATCCACAGGAAGGCTCAAGGTTACTCATACCAGGATAAATCCTCTTCCTGGTCATCAACCTGAAACGTCCAGTGAGCATTAGGATTCATGCTACATCTGTTGGAGAGGAGCATATGTTCCAGCTTATGCTGCACTAGTACTTTGTGCTGCAAGTCTCCGCATTTATGACAAATGATAAGCAACTACAGCCAGCTCTAGAGTCTGTCTATAAACACATGTATCTGTCATCTTCCTTTGCAAGGCTCAGCTCCCTGAGAACGGATTTCTCATGCATTATCCCTCTAAACATACGCCTGATGTCTTACTAGATTCTCACATTTTGTGTAAACAATAGCATTTGTGTCACTTAAAATTGAGATATAATTATTTCTCATTAGCAAATATTGCTGCAATATTTGGGTTGGAGGAATTGAGAAGTGGACAGTTTTGTATTTTTATAAAAATCACAACATTTCAGCCACCTTTGAAGTCTTCAAGTAAACTAAATTTTCCTGCCAAAGTCAGAGCAATGAGGGCTGACAGGATGAGATGTGGAAGACAGCTCCTCATCTGTCACTAGCAGTTAGCTTTCCAGGTCAGGGATGGAATTGAGCCATTAAAAGCTATACTTTTGCAGAACAATCTCACCAGTGATTTTAAGTCCTGCTGCTGTTCTTTTGCTGGATAGAAACTCTTAAAAGCAACAAAGTCTGCACATTTTCACCAGATACCAGGAACGCTCTATGGTTAGTATACCTGGGAGGTTCAACTGCTCTCAAGTTGTATTTCCAGTGTATTTCTGCCACAGACTTGCTAGATGGCCACAGGCAAGTTGCTAAAACCTCAGAACAATTTTAGCCTGGAGCATCCAATTATCCCTGTTGCTCTTGGGTTTAGACCTAAGCATAAATTTACATCTGTGGTAGCCTTCTCTTAATCCAACCCTAAAGCAAAACCCCTTTCCCATGGGAATGCTGCAGGCTAGTAGAGAAGACACATTTGTTAAACATGATAGTGTCGCTCCTGAGAGGAGAGCAGGAGTCTGCTGTGCCTGTCTCAGACCCACAGCCGTTGGCGTGGGGAGACTTGGGATGACACATCCGGAGAGCAGGGGCCCTGATATGTTTTGACATTTGGGCACTAGTCTTAGGAAAGCAAGTTGTGTGTGTTCTTCTTCAGAAGCTGGGTGCCATCTCTGGAGCATGTCTCTGCCCCCAGAGGAGGGAAGAAACAATCTATCAGCAAGATGAGAGACAGCTTTAAATTAGATATAGGCTACTGTTTAAAGAGGAAATTTACTTTAATCCAGAGATAGCAACAAAAGATCAACATGATTGAGTCATCTGCCTTGGCATTGTATGTCTGTCTGCTCCTATAAGCAAATGCTTTTCACTTCACTAAATGTTTTATCCATTTGCATACACAGTTAGCAGCCTCTGACTATACAGCTGCCCTCAAACAACAAACTTGGGAGAAATTCATGACAGCTTGCTAAAATGCAGCTGGCTCAGCTTGCCTTCAAAATGCACCACAAAATCCCCCTCACCCACTGCTGCCTCTGCTCTGACCCAAACAGTCCCTGGCAGGTGGCTGGCCAGTGGCCGCAAAGACAACAGAAAAGCACTTCTACTGCCAGAAGTAATATTTTTATTCTGCAGTCCAGAAAAGATATTTTAAATAGGAAAAACACCCACTGTTGTGTATGACTTGCTTTCATTAATACCTTTGTCTACGCATGTCCATCTGCACCATCAAATCAATAAATCCATCTGTCCTAGGCACAGGTAACACTAAAAAACAAATCACTGACATGCAAGCACTGGGTAGAAAATACCTGCAGGGAAAGACTATAGCTTCAGGCATTCATTCAAAGCCTGGAGTCTGAAACAAATAATGAGACTGTCAAGGTGGTCACTAGATGCATCTCTTACTTTCCTGTGTGCCCAGTCAGGAACCAGGCGTTGCAAGGAGAGCTGCAGCTCAGCACCCTCCTTCCTGGGGACACAGTCCCTCCAGCAGGAACCTTTTGCTGTGACTGCATGTGGAAACACGGCAGGAACAATGCAGCCATACAGAGGAGAGATGTGCACCCCAGTCCATGCCCTGTTTCCCACTGCCTTGCTCACTGCCTCCCAGGCTGGTCTTGCACAGGGCTCAGTGGAGGATATGGACACTGGGAAAGTAAGAGCTGAGTGATTTCACAGTTGCCTAAAACTACCCAAAGAGTATTTACTAAGATGGTGGAGCCAAACTCTTCACCATGGTGCCACATGACATAACAAGCAGCAGCAGCCACAGTCTTGAAAGGTTCGGGATGGATATCTGGAAAAAAATTTTAAAAAGCATCACTGGTAGGGCAACGCAGCACTGGAATGGGCTGCCCATAGGGACTGTGGCATTTCGTCCTTGGAGGTTTTCATCACCTGGCTAGACAGAATCATGGCTGACCTACTTTAGTGCCGGCCACAGTCCTGCCTCCAGCAGGAGGCTGGACAAGATGACATCCAGAGCTCCTTCCAAGAAACACTCTGTGATTCCTGGGCTTCCGTCAGATCTTCATTTACTTCCAGTTAAGAACAAGCACAAGTAAAGGCAATGCCATGGCCTTAATTTGTGAAACAAAGATATTTAGCACCAAAAAAATTATCTTTTTTAATACACTATGCTGATATTAATCTGCATCTTAACACAATGAAATAATGTTGCTGCCATAAGCTGTATTACTGGACACAGAAGTACCATCCCCTTTAAGTTTGGGTTCTGCTCTGTAAAACTGTAGTATAAGGTGGTACTTCTCAAAAACACCTGAAGGGAACAGGAGGCTGCATTTATTGAAATCACCTAACAACAAGAAGTGGAATTTTCCTTCTAACACAGTCAAAGTGTTTTAGAGATGTTACCCACTGAACCTGTTCCAATTAACTGTTAATTCACTTACCCTACACTAGATCAGCCTCCCAACTCTAAACAGGAGTGTCAGCAAGCTTTCTTCAACACAAATTCTGCCACTCTGGGAGTACAACTGCAAAGCTGCTGCCATTCTAAATCTGTTCTGATTTTTCATCTCAGCCACTCTGGGGAAACTTAATTAACAAATAGAAAAATGGTACCTTTACACAATCTACTCCCTTATCACACACATTCCTCCTTTAAATTGGCCAATTTTTTGACTTATTCCTTTAAGCTCCTCAAGCTGAAAATCTGTGCAGAATTCAATGCACAGTGATATCCCACAACTTTGAAGCCAGAGACAAAAAATGACTGGCACACCATTTGAAATTTTATCTTCCCTAAAGTCAAGAAACGAGGCAGACACAATAGACTGTATAGATTAAATAACCCCTGAAACACTAAGAAAAAAATAGAGATGTACAACCCACATCATCCCCAGCATGGGAATTGTATGGCATATCCTCAGTCAGGCTCTAGCAAGCCTATCTCTATTATGCTCGAGTGAGCCACACAGATTTACTCCAGACAAAGGTCAAGCCCATTAGATCTGATATTTCTTCTATCTGTAATATTTATTATCTCAGACAATGATTTAGCTCTCTGCCAAACAATCTTATGAGTCCCATTTTACATAACTCACGACATAAGTCCATTCAGCTTATGTCAGCATCACTACATTAATCACAGCCACAGGGATTTGATTTTTGCCTAGGCTGGCTGCAGCAGCAAGAGGCTGAAACACGTACCAGCACAGCCAGACCTATGCTGCCATGGCATCATGTGTGTCTTGCCACCCTGGTATCTTTCTAGATATGTTACTGATGAGCCACAGATCTTCAGAGCTCCTTTGAATTTTCATTAACCATCTTTCTTGCTTTGTGAGACAGAGATGCCGCTGCCTGTTTGCTTTCCCTTGCTGGGTTTTCCTCCTCCCGAGCCAGCGTGGTGCCTACAGACGGTGCGGAGATCCTGCTTCAGAGCTGTCAGAGCATCAGAAAGAGCACGATTGCTCAGCACAAGGACCACACCATCTGGCCGTGTCACTCGCCTCCAAGCACCATTATTACCTTAATCTCTGACTCAGAGCAGCTTTAGAGAATAGGGCCCACATTGTCCCCAGTGCTCAGTGCAGGAGAAAACAGTAAGAGGTGAGATGCTGATCAAGGAGCAGGTAACAGCCCTATAGCCCTACGCACACACAGACGGACACCCCCTGCTTCTCCTCACTGAAAAATAAAACTCTCCTGGAGGAAAAAATCAGGATCAAGCCCTTAGTTATCATAGGAGCTAGAAGCAGCTCTCATTACTTTGAGGGGAAGGATTTCATCCCACTGCATATTACAAGACCCAAATTACCTGCTTAATTTATGGTTCAGAAGGGAGCCCCAAAGACACAGTGAAGACCCTGTCATCTTCCCCACTCACCACTGTTTTGAAAATGCAGCATTTCACAGCCTCCCTGTCTGATCCAAGTTCCTTTTCCTCTGTCAACATGACCGGAGTTCATCAAGAATCACTACGATAACAGACTTGTATAAGCTCTATACTTTGGCCTCCGCCTGCCATTAACCCCTGCCAGGATGGCTGACATTAGTCAGCTTTAGTTCTGCCTCAAAAATAGCACAAAAAAGAAACTACATCCTTGCAGCAGCTGTACAATATAAGTTCTGTACAGCACTTGAGCATCTCTAGTCCTTTTGTAACCTTCTACCACCTTTTGTACTCTTTCAAAATCTGAAACAGGTTTTTAAACAAAAAAGAGCCCCTTTTGCATGAGGAAAATGAAAAGCAACTCCATTTTCTATGTAAAACAACAAAGATGACTAACTGCCAGCTTGCAGGGAAATGTGTGGACATTGAAAGTGGCATGAGAACAGCTCACCCACACTTTCATGGACAGGCACAAAAAAGCTGCTCCAGTAAAAAGAAGGAACAAATCCTGATCGGGAGCATAAAGCAGAGTTGTTCTCTGGAATCATATTTTATGCTCGCAGCTAGAGACAGTATTACTGCCTGACGGCCTACTCGAACACGCAGGATGTTTTCAGCTGCTGAGGACAAAGAACTTGCTGTGATACTGAAGATATGGCCAAACACACTGACCTTACACAGTGATTTCCTGGTATTTGATGTTCCTAGCCTTTGGCCAAATTAAATGCATTAAAAATTAGATTTGTCTTTAAATGTTGCCTCAAGTGAGTAGTGTGCGATGGTCTCGGAGGCCACCCACATCTTGGACAGAAAGTCACATGAACGCTTCTGTGTCAGCAGCGAACCCAACTGCTGAACACCGCCACAAACATCTTGAGAATCTCTGTACCCAACTGCCCTGCGGAGCACCAGCCTTCAGCCGAGCACCATCTCTCTAGGAACGCCCCGTGGATGCCTTGTCCAGTGTTCAATCCTCATGCAGTGGCTCAGAGACCAGGAAACTGTCTGGCCTGGTTTCCAGTTTATACCACAAGGCCATTGTACGCATGGGTGTGCAACTTCCAGCTTTGAGTCAAAGCATGCTGTGCCCCTCCCTCCCCAGCTCTAATAATGGACTTATAAAAGATGCTGCCTCTATTATTAAAGACTTTACAATGGACTATTCATCAACAATCTTTTTTATTCTTTTTACTCAATTATTAAAGTCCATGACTTATACAACCGCACAGCATGTTCTTTCAACACCACTTGTTACCCTTTTAGCCACTTCAATTAACCACTCTTTTGTGCCAATTACTCCTTTCTTCAAATTAGCTAGGATTTTTCCACATGCCAGCATATGAAATGCTTTAGGGAAATTCAGGCAAGCAATCTGCTAGACAACTTTTATTCAGGGAATTGGTCAACTTAGGGAAGATACCATGTTAGTGTAATACGGCGTACCTTTAGTAAACTCGCATTTACATGCACACTGCTCACAACTGTCTGGGGCTGAGGCATATAAAAGGAGAGTCTCTTAGAGCTATCTTCCTACTGCACCGTCCCAGAGAAATCTGTGATTTAGCTCTGAGGTCCTCTAGTCAAGTTATTCCAGTGGGTGTGCAAACCAGTTACAGATAGAGAACCAAACACTACTTTGGTTGGACAACGTAAATAACATCAGTAGCTTGAGTATAACCAGGTCAGACTTGCAATGGTGTGATATAAATTATTCTTATGTACAAAGTGGCAGTCATAATAAATTGTACAGGAGTTTCTGTATTAAGATTTAGCTTTTAGTCTAATCTCCTTCACAAAATAAGGGAAAATAATCCTCTTTAAGACTTTCACGTCAAGTTACACACCAGTCAGTACCTACAAACACTAACCGAGCTACTCAAAAAGGCGCTCGGATGTACCTGGATTAAAAGCGGTCCGAAGCCTTACCAGGCTCAGATTTGAGATGCTCCTACAGGTCTCACTCAGATTCCTGGCAGCAACTCCACACTTCTTATCCTCCTCTGGTCTCAAAGCAGCTACCAAGTCAGCACATAGCATTTGGCCAGCACAACAGAACCAGAACCAGCACACAGCAAAACTTCATCAAAATACTTAACTGGCCTCAATATAACTGTGTCATTTTCCCATATAAGGTAAAAATCAAGATGGCAATATTGGCCTCATTCCTCATGACAGTAGTGGGCCACACTTGCTACTGTTTTATTTCTTGTTTTCCAATTCTTTCCTTTTCAATTAGGTTTATACCCATTACATCCCACATCCATAACTGATCTGTTCAATTAGTTATACCCCATTGCTCTGGCTAAGAAATAATGACTTCTAATACATCATAGATTTCTCTTAATACATTTCTTTTAACCAGAAAGCAAGATGCAAGAAATTCTGCTCTCTGATCTGTCGAGCTTAGCTATTCCTATTAAGAAAAAAACAACCAAGCAAAACAAAAACCACAAACCTGTAGAAACTGGAAAACCTGTAAAATCGGGAAGCAAAAGTTAGTTTATAGCAGCTAAACAAGTTTTAGAAACATGGATATAAGGGGAAAAGCATGGGTATGTGCTCTCTATGTGACCCGCAATATTATTCATGGGGTTTCCCTGCCTTGCTGCATCTAATCAAAAGATTATGCTTCTCAGCTATAAAAATACAAGTCTTTCACAGGGACTTTAAATGTATCAAGATATCAGCATGTTCTATATCATCTTCATACATTCGGAAAGTTACCCCATTTCCATAATGATGCAACAAGAAAAAACTTTCCGATCGTTCTGTAAGACATAAAGAGCAAAAGATGCAATCTTGCACAAAGTCCCTTTCACCCCTACCACTTTAAGACACACTAATTCCATTGCTGTATGGTCTTTGATCAGTGTTTAACAGAACAGACATGCACAATTTCGTCTTTTTTATTTTTATTGCTCCATGCCAGGATGTGAGCAGAAAGTGTGAGGAAACTGTTTAAACATGGAGAAAGCAAGAGCATCTCTGTACCAGAGCCACTGAAGACTAGAAGCAAAGCAAGATAAACTTGAAAGCTCTAACAGAATATTAAGTGCAATTCCACAGGTGCTCCAAGTTGCTCTCTCCACCTGCTTCATATCAGGGATCAATTCCTTACACAGTCAGGACAAAAAAAACCAAAAAAACCCACAAAACAAATCACACAGCAACAAAAAACCCAAAGGAAAAAAATTCTAGTTAAAGAATTCAGAATTGGGCCTGAAGAAAAACCAAAAACACACAAACAAATCTTCAAATGAAAGTCTGAATCCAATCTTTATTAAAGACAGACTAAAAAAAAAAAAAAACTTACTAGTACTTCATTTACTTACCCTGAAAATAGAACTCAAAAATATCCTGTCAGTATTAAACATTTTAAAATGAACTGATGAGCTCCAGCTTATTTCAAGTACATAGATTTGAAAGCAACAGAAAATGTATTTATCATTTTTATATGTGTGTATACATACACACACAATTGCATATATGTCATGTATATACATACATATTTTGCTGCCACCTTGTGAACAGTCTCCGAATAAGGTTTAGTTCGTAGAGAGCCGTCTTTATCCACATTCAGCTCAACTGACTTACATATAGGTACCTTTTGAACAGGTACTCATTGTGACAAAGGTTGGTTGAATCAGATGCTTAGTGAAGAAAATTTTAAAAGTCTGAATAAAATAAGTATTAGTCTTCTGCAATTTCCATATACTTTTGCATCACAGCTTATTGCCACAAACATTATGGAGAATATCACTAAATTCTTTCTGATAAAAATATTGCAGCTTTGCATCCAAGTTGTATAGCTGTCTTCAAAACTGAATATGCTGGTGCCTGCAAAACAAAGAATAAAAGACTCAATACATCTAATGAAGCATTTTCTTTGAACCAGATTGGTTTTCTAGATAACGCTTACTACTCCTTACCACAAAAAACAAAACAAAGCAAAAAGCACCACCAAAACCCACCGGTATTTATAGTCTAATCTACCCGAGAGGAAACTAAATTAAAACCAATCAACTTTGCATAATGTTTCCATTTCTCCACAAGTGTAAGTCGAGGGGAGAAAAAAAGGAGAGAAGTCACACATCCTAACATGGTTGCGTTTGTCTAGCAAGACAATGCCTCAAGTTCCAGCTGCATGGATAGCACTTATTAGCCTTATCTTCAAAAATATTTAATCCAGACTTAAAATAAAATTTAAAACTGTGCAGAGGACACCTCTCAGGAAAACACAATCTCTTTAATACTTGACATGAGTTCCAACAGATTCAATTCTGTTCTAGAAAAATGAAAGCTATAATATGCAGTGTTTTCTTATATATATCTTCAGGAAAGAATATCAAGCGCCTTATTTTCTGTTTCTCAAATAAAGAACTACATCACAGTCACTGGGTAAGTGTCCTGGTTTCAGCTGGGATAGAGCTAATTTTTCTTAGTAGCTAGAATAGTGCTGAGTTTTGGATTCAGTATGGGATTTAGTATGAGAAGAATGTTGATAATCCACTGCTGTTTTCAGTTGTTGCTAAGAATTCAAGGACATTCCAATTTCCCATGTCCTGCCAGTGAGCAGGTGTACAAGAAGCTGGGAGGGAGCACGGCCAGAGCACCAGATCCACACTAGCCGATGAAATATTCCGTATCACATACCGTCATGCTCAGTACATAGAGGAGGGTCGGCCGGGCAGGAGGGGCTTCCGGGATTGTGGTTTCAGGATCTTGGCTTCTCCAGGATCAGGCTGAGTATCAGCTGGCAGGTGGTGAGCAATCAAATTGTGCATTGCTCATTTGTACTTTCTATTATTGTTATCATTGTTTTATTTCATTCCAATTATTAAGCTGGTTTTATCTCAACCTGTGAGTCTCCCTACCTTTACCCCTCCAACTTCTCCCCCATCCCCTGGGGAGGGGAGGGTGACTGAGCAGCTGTGTGGTGTCTGGCTGCTGCCTGGGTTTAAACCACAACAACAAGGAAGGTCAGAATATCACACCTACATCCTCGCTAAGGGTGCCCGTGAGTTAACACCGTACTTACTGCTTCTGCATCGTGCTCAAGCCCAATGTCATGGTGCTCCCGTTCATCATCCCGAAATTGTTTTATTATCTTTAAAAATAGCAGTTAATTAGTAAGTCTACTTGGCAGAGAAATCAAGGCAGCTAGTACACAAAACTATATGCTGTTGACCACTGCATGCACCAGGACAGGCATCTGAGGTCCAGATCTCTAAAAAGCTTCTCAAAGACCTGACTCTTCAATTCAGCAAGAAGGAAATTGTTTACAGCATTCCCCAAACCTAAATTTCTTTTAATATATGCTTAGCTGCTGTTTTAATATATCACTATGTTTTTCATTGTTTCAAGAAAAATCTATAGTCATAGTAACTCATAATGCTAATTAGTTTCACACATATAAAGTATTCTGACAATTTAAATAATGAAATTAAGGTCCCTGATTTGACAGATAATCAGTAAGGGTGTTTCCCTGTAAACCAACAGGGCTTTTGTCCATTCTAGCACACTCTAAAGAACGCTATTTTTCTCTTCTAATTTTTCATCTGGGACTTGAAGTTTCTGCTAACTGCAGTTAACTTTAAGCTTCTGTGGACTTCAGCATGTTAAGTGATAGAACAAAGAGAGATCTACTGTAAATTCTAAGAGTGTATTATTTTGAAAGACTAAAGTCACATTAGATAATTCAATGAATTTGTTAAACAACTTTTTAAGTTATTGTTAAATACCTGCAATAGTTCTTTGTACTTTTCTGGGTCTTCTTCCATAAGAGTTCGGATCTGGCTATTGTAGTGATCCGATATACTCTCTTCCACTGCCACTGTGCAAGCCATTGCACCTTTCTTTCCAAGTAAAGCACTTCCAGCCCCTGCGATTGTGGTACCAAACATATGCAAACAACGTAATCTGAAGCAATACAAACAATTTATACATTTGAAGACTTCATAAAACAACCGTAATAGTAATAATACAAACTCACCTAAAACAAAACCTGCTACGTTCCAAAAAGGCAATAAAACAGTAGGTCGAACTCTGTAGGCAACCATTAGTTCATTGAACTTTTTCAGGTGGTCTTTTTCTTGATTCCACATTTGCTGCAAAAGAGCCAGATCACAGTAACTATAAAAACAGAAAAATTAAACAATTTCAATAAAACTAATAAACCAAAACAGCTCAGGCCCCTCACACTTTAACTGCAGAGCTAACACTATTCACATTGCAAAAAAAGAAATGGTGAAGGGCAGATAAGGACAGTTACATAAACAACATAAAAACATTTGCAAAATAAGCTTTTGTGACAATACTAGTTATAGCATTGGTAACTCCCTTATCAAGTAGACCCACCACTCTTTATAAACCCGTATTTTTAAACGTGTTTAGAAAAAGATGTGCGGCTATCATCTTTCAACTTCATTTGACCATTGTTAATTAATCAAATGCAAATTAAACAGAAACACAGCGATCGCTTTTAGGTCCGCTAACCTGGATAATCGGTCCCGCACTTGATCTACCCAAGACGGCCATTTGCCCCGCATAAATGCGGTTTGCTCCGTATTCCCCCGCATGGTCCACCCGGATGATGCGGTCTATGACGGGCTTGTTGATGCCCTCAAGCGTCGCCCGCGTGCTGCAAGGCCTGAGGGAAACCCCTCCGGCGGGCAAAGGCCACCTCCCCCGGAGACCTGCCGGAGAGACAAAGGTGACGCGAGCTCTGCCGCCGCCCAGCCCCCCCTCCGGGCGCTGCCACCCGCGGGGCTGGGCGGCCTGAGGCGGCACCAGGCGGCGTGAGGCGGGCCCGGGCGGCGGTGTGAGGCCCGCGGCTCAGGGCAGCGCCCCGACCGGTGGGCAGGCGCGGGAACCGACCCGAGCCCCTACCCGCCCCGCAGCGGAGGGGCCGGCGCTGCCCCAGCGAGCGCCGCACAGCCGGAGCTACGGCAGCGACCGCCATCCCGCTGACCCCGCCGCCACCTCCGGGGCGTCGCCCCGCCAAAACGTCATCACCGCGCGCCGCCCCCGCGCCGGCCTCCCGCCACCGCCCCGCCCCGTCGCGATTCCGATTGGCTCCGCAGCGCCGCCGCACTGGACAGCGGAGCTGTCAGTCAGGGCCGGCGTCCCCTGGCGGCCATGGGAACGGGGACGGAGCGCCCTCCCCAGGCCTGCGGGGGCAGGCGCGCGCGCCGCCGGCTGAGGGCACGTTGGGCCCGCTGGCGGGTGAGCTGAGGGGCGCGAGGGCCCGCGCCCGGGGAGGCGTTTGCACACCCAGCCGACGTGCACAAAGGTCGGTCCCCTCAGAGTCCAAGCAAGCTAATTTTAAAAACGTCAGACGTTGTATTTCAAAAAAAAAAAAAAAATCATTTAGTGAATGTTAATTTCTTTAAAATGAAGACAGAAAACATCCCAAAACACATAAAAACAATAGTCTCTCACCTATTAACTAACAGTGTGCTACTGGCAAATTTCAAGTAATAAACACAATTCTGTACAGAAAATCCTTAAGCACAATCTTTAAATAAAGGAAACAGTTAGTAGTCTACTTAGAAATACTGCTCTGAGTCACACAGCTTCATCATTTCATTTCAGAAAGAAACATGAATTTAAAGGGTACTGACACACATTTCTGAATGCTGTATTTCCAAACTATAACTTAACTCTCAAATATTCACATTTTAGAACAAAGAGAACAGTAGTCAAAACGTTGCTACAAGAATAAAATGTCAGTAATAATGCCTTAACACATTAAAAAAAAAGAGAAAAAAAAAAGGCTACTCCACAGCAGTGAGGCTGGTACCCAAGCAATGGCTCTCCCTGTGACAGACATGCACTGCTTGGTGACCTGACTGGCGGTCTCTTCCTACTCCCAGTGTTTTTTCAGAGCTTTTTTATCAGCTTTTCTCTGAAACAGTTTGTGAAGTTATCCAGTGTTAACCGCACTTGCTATTCAGAGCAATCAAGTATCAAAGTCTCTTCTCTAAAGATATTTAGAAAACTGATTTCAAACCCATGCCATTATTTTCTTCTCCTATGCACTATTTCAAAATACTGACATAGGTCTCTTCTGCTTTGGTTTTAAAAGATAAGCGAGTTGGAAACATGTAAAACCACGCCTTTCCCCTCCCTCCTAATTCTTAAAGCGTAATTTGTAAAAACAGTACAAAGTTCTTATATGGAGTTTCAGTTCTGATCACATTTTACCCAAACCCCTGAAAAAACAGGGACTTAAACTCCAACAACCCTGAAACTGTAGCAGCAATAAAGTGTCCTACCATATAATTTTTTGGACAGGTCTAACATAGTATAAATTAACTGAATTTCTGGTCTTGGAAACTTTCAGGCCCACTAGCACAATCAGGACTAAGACCGTAAGTGTCCGTTACATAGACAGCAGTGCCAGGGTGTCGGTCAGCTGCTCGCTTTTTAGGTGCTGCAAATGCTTCTACTCTTATCTAGTGGCTCTGGGAGTTTCAGGAAGTCAAGTTCTTCTGGCTTTTTGTGGTTTTCAAGGATGTCTCTGAGCTTCTGTTATCTTTCTGATTAAGAACTGCTTGTCACGACCCTCCTGGAAAGACAGAATAAAAAGTATGCTCTGGACGAACAGAAGTAGTACAAGTTACCTATGAACAGCTCATTTCTTTATTAGAAATAAATAGGTGCACCCACCACACTGTACTCTAATTAGTGGCTCCCAGCACACTCTCAACTGCCTGAACAATTTTAAGTTTACCATACTCTTGACTCCATTTATCTCGTATTAGGTCACATAGTAACAGTTCTGCACTGAGCTCAGTAAAACCATCTCACACACCTAAAAACTTAAACACATACTTCCAAGAAGCCTAACAACAGTGAACAAGCAAAAATAAAAAGCATGCAAGTACTTTCAGAATTCCTAACTGATTTGAGAACCCTTGAAAAAGCAGTAAGGCTTTTGCTTCTAAATTCCTTACTCTTCAAAAATCTCCTCCCAGCACAGTGATAGATTTCTAAAGACAGGTTGTTAAATGCTGTATCTAAAAGAAGCACTTCCCAAGAAAGTGAGAAGTCTTGTTAGTGAGGCCAGGCTCTGACTAGAGCAGAGTCTGACAGACCACAGCATATGAACACTGTCAAAACATGGCAGCAGCTTTTGATGGCCACAAAGAAGCATGTCTGCACTGGCACCGTTCTCTGAAGAATTAGCTAGTGGTGACTTGCTCCACTTTGAGTACCTGTTGCAAGTGGTGCTGGGACCTGCACTCAGGAGTAAGAGCAGACCTGATGCAGTAGAAACACAGGCCTGGAGGGAAGGGTAGGGAGATGGGTGCCTGTTCGTGAGAGCTGAGAAGGAAACAGAGGTGTGGGTTATGTAATACGGCAGAGGGGACAGGAAGCACAAGGTTCAGGTTCTTGTTTGGCACAAAAAAACCCCACACAGATGCGTGGATTTAAGCAAAACAACAGATGAAGAACAGGGACACCACTTCTCAGAGGCATATCTCACGCATTCGTAGCTGATATCATCAGACCTTGCTGCAGTTGCAGCTGATACCCAAGAAAACCAACTAGACTGAGAAATACTACAGTTATGTAATATGTAATTTCTAAAACATTCTTGACTGCCTGTGCAAACACCAAGTATCCAGAAGACTCTGAAAACTGTTATTCCTCGGCATGCCTGATTACTGACACAAAAAAGAAAACTTTAGGGGTACAGAAAAGTGGGTCAAATCTTACCATAACCAGTTGTTCCCTCAGCTGCTCAACCACTCGTTTGTGTGCTCTAGCCAAGGCAATAAAATAGAACATAACAAGGCTGCAAACAACAAACCAACATTATATGTTAGCACCATGCAAAACAGAATTAGTCAGAAAATGACTGTTATGGGCTAGAGGAATTGTTGGTTTGTGCATTTGCTTCAGATGAGAAGCTGCTGGAGGAAAAAAACAAAAATCAATATATAGCTGGGATAGGATTGGCATAGCTCTGCTCAAAAGCATCTGCTGAGGTATTTGTGCTGCCTGCAGCAGGCAGGGACAAAGTGCTAGGGGACACAGAGGCACAGCCACTTTCAAATGTTACAGGTCACATTCTGACAGCTCTCTCTAGACTGTCAGCTCCTGCCCTGCTCTAGGTGTATGTATGGCAGGGGTTGCTCCTCAGAAATTAAGTTTAATGAGGTTTCACTGGAGTAACTCTTTGCTTCCATTGGGGTTTCTAACTATGCTAAGCAGACAGCAATCAGTATGGCAGCCATTCCTTATAGCACATATTGCAGATGTAATCTGTGACCCAGATTATCCACAGTGCATTAAATGATGAAGAGCAGTAGCAAGAATTAGAATGGTACAAATGCTTGTATAGATCATGTATTTTCTTTTCCAAACAGTAAGTAGTAGGGTACCAGTGCAAGTCATCCTTCACCTCTTACACATTCTTTATAATAAAGTAAAAAAAGAAAAAAAAAAACCAAACCAACAAAGAGGACTTGATATTTCCCGTGTGCACAGTAAGAGGTTCTGTTCAGAACACATAAACATTTGTTATGGAAGAAAGGGCTGGGTGGAGTCTGAAATAAACTACTCTGTTTCTCAAGTGTAGAAGTTGTAGAAAGTATCAGGTAACAAGGCTCCAAGATCTGAAAACAGTCAGGTTAAACTGAAATGCAAAAAATTCCATTTAAACGTAAGAAAAAAATCCAAAACCTTTTTACTGCAAGAGTGACCAAACACTGGAATAGGTTGCCCAGAGAGGCTGTGGAGTCTCCATCTTCAGAGATCTTCAAAACCTAACTGGACATGGTTCCTGAGCACCTGCTCTACCCAACCCTGTTTTGAATAGGAAGGTTGGATTAAATGATCTCTACGGGTGACCTCTAACCTTAAAAATTCCATGATTCTATATTGAATTTTATCTTACAGAATGACTGTTTTGGGGGTTTTGTTTGTTGTTGGTTTGGTTTTTTTAAAGCAAGGTTTGTCGATAGGATTTGTGATCACAGGGCTTACAATACTAATTTGCAGAATGACTCACAGTTAAGACTTTTGAGAAAGACAAGTGTGGGATATGGGACATGCAAGAGGAAATGGAATAAAGTTTATGAGTGTGAACACACAGGCAACGACGTAGGACCTGAGGATTCATATGGGCTTTGATGCTTTTGACTGCAGATGGAAAACCTGGTCTAATAGCTGTTTGATATCAGTTCAGTAGGGAAGGAAATGAACCGTGCAGCTGCACGACTGAATCAGGTCTCTGCAGTACTCACCAAATGACAACAAAAAAAGGCACTGCAAAGGCTTCTGATGCTATGCCGTGAAGGACCTGCTGCAGACCTGTTGGTAACCCAAGTACTGTATCTGGAACAACTGCCCACGAAGTGTTAAAATTCCTGAATGGCCCACATGCCTTGGAGGAGGGGATACTGTCAAAGCACCAGAACAGAAAGAGATGCTACACCGAAATGTAAAGATAAAATAATCCAACATAAGCCCAGCACCATTTTGTCGATGGGGTAAAAGTGTCCTTTGTCTTTAAAACTGTAATTTTTGTTTAGATGAAGTTATAATTTGATTTATTATACACTACTGTGGTGGTTTGACCTTGGCTAAATGCCAGGTACCCACCAAGTCGCTCTATCACTTCCCCCCCCTTTCCTCTTTTTTTCTCAATAGGGCAAAGAAGGGAAAGAAAATAAGATAGGAAAACAAAACAACCCTTGTGGGTAAAACAACAGCAGTTTTAATATAAGCAAAGCGAAGCAAAGGTCCGCGCGCGGAAGCAAAAAAAGAAAACAGATTTATTCTCTACTTCCCATGAACAGGCGATGTCGGGCCTTCTCAGGAAGCAGGGCTCCAATACGCGTAGTGGTTGCCTCGGAGGACCAAGGGTGACCCCACCCCCTTCCTCCTTTCTCCCAGCTTTATACTGAGCAGACGTCATATGGTATGGAATATCCCTTTGGTCAGTTCGGGTCAGCTGTCCTGGTTGTGTCCCCTCCCAAGATCTTGCCCACCCCGTCCCACTGTGGGGGGGAAATGTCAGAAAGAGCCTTGGTGCTGTGTAAGCACCACTCAGCAGTAGCCACAACACCAGTGTGCTATCAACACCCTGCCAGCTCCCAGCATAAAACACAGCACCATGAGGGCTGCTACAGGGGAAAACCAATTCTGGCTCAGCCAGACCCGATACAACTACATATTTTATCTCAATTTATCATTCCAGAGTTGTGTGTCTATTTTTAGAGAACTGATAACCTCAGAACAAATGTCAACTTCACAGAAGTTAAATTGTCACTTACTGTGCTATGCTGATTCCTAAAGGAATAAAAGCAAAGACGAGCCCAATCAACAGCACGACCAAGAAGAAAAAATTGGAACTTGATGCTCTAACAGGCCTAGCTGCAGGTCTACATGTGTGTATCAAACTGATCTGAAGAGAGAAAGTGAGCAAACTGTTACCAGTACATCTACATACATATGTCCAAGTACACTTTCCCCACCAACTGAATTCTCCATTCTCAAACACGCTACCAGCTACCACATAACCATCCTTCCTTTGATGTACATGGACTGAAAAGGGCTAAGACAAGAATGCTTTACATTCTGGTATAAGTCAGTATCTCCTATTTTGAGTAAGAATTTGATTCAGAGGGCCTCATACACTTGCACAGAGGCCATTTGGTGTATGATCCACAGCACAGCCACATTGCTCTGCCACATCTTCACCGGATACACCCCCTCTTGTAATAACTACAATATTAGTAAGAATTCGAGGCACAGAAGGAGCTGTGTGGTCACAGAGCAAAGCTTCTGATATAAAGAAATCACATCTTGAACATCCAACCCAGCCTGCGTTTTCCATTTTGCTTCCAAATCGTTAGCAGCTTGGCAAAATTTTGTCCAAGTTCTAAGCTGCATTGCTAGTAAATACATTAAAAGTTTTTATTAAAAAATAATTAAATCATTAAAAAAATAATTGAAGTAGTTATTAAATGTTGGCTTGCTTGATTTCAAAGCAAAATTCTACCTTCACTTAAAGCAAAAAACCTACAGAAAATGGAATACCATTACCTCATTTCCAGTACATTGCATCTTTGTGTGTTTTTAAGGTTTTTTGTTTGTTTTAAATCAACTGCATACTTATATTACAAAACCCACAGAGATGTGGTCAGTTTTGTTCGTTTATCACACACCTTCATTACCTTTTTAATGTAAAAGATGATGAAGTATTTTATAGTTGCTATTGCAGGGAGAAGTGGTGAAAAGAAGGTTCCAATCCAGCAGATAGTCTGCCCATAAATGATATCCAGGACATTGTCAGAAATTCCAAATTCCTGCAATCCACACCACTGAACTGGCTTGCAAGACCAATGAGTAACTAACAACCTAAAACCAAAGAATATCATTAGTTCTAAAGTGAAGTTATAGAGCCTAGCTGAATTCTAACACGTTTGGAACGCACAATGTTTAGTATTTAAGCATTAGACAACAGAAAAATGTCTGAAGAAAAAAAACAGACTCAAGTATCAAAACCTACACAGCCATCTGAATAGCAAACAAGTGTTCAAACCACCAGATATTTTAAAACTGGTATTCTGGTTAGAACTATGGGGAATTAATAACAGAAAAAAGAAAATGTATTTCATATGTAATATGCAAGAGTATGCTCAAAAGGTAGATACTTACTTTCTAGGAAAGTCCACAAACAGAGTCATAGCAAGAATTGTAATAAAATCAAATATCATCAGTTTATACATTTCTTGCCCAACTTCAGATTCCCAGCACTACAAAAGCAAGTCAGGATAAAAAAGATTAGGAGTCTAAATAACAAGTGAAAAATACATCCATCAATCTCTAAAGCAAGAAATGTCTCAGTTAACACCATAAAGTTCAAATTGCACTAACTCCCATTTCTAAAATATTTAAGTGTTTCAGAACTTCCACACCAAGCTTTTTGTTTGTTTTGTTGGGTTTTGTTTGGTTGGTTTTTCTGAGTAAAGACCATTTATCTTATTGGAGCAAAAGTCAGTAACACAACTGTCTCCAAACCAGAGCTACCTCAAACAATCCTCATAGTAGTCAGAAAGCCTATGCTAAACAATAATCTGCCACTGGACTAATTCTAATCAGAGTTTTAGACAAACAAAAGATATACATGAGAACTGTACTGGTTTGCACTGAGCTGTAAGAATCAGCACCAGGTATAACATGAATGGCAACCCCAGGTCTGATTCTAAATATCTCTAGACAAGCAAGTCTCATGGAAAACAAATCTCTATTCACAAGTTCAGATGATTAAAGACCAAGATAAATCTGCTTACAGGATAGAGTTCGTAATTGTATCCACAGGCCTTACACTTGTCGGTGGCACAGTAGGAGATCTGACTCCACAGCGAGAACAAGAGAACACCGATACCAGCCAACCGCATGAAGACACACCTGGAAGAAAGGCAAAACCCAATTCCAAACCTGCCAAAAAAGAACCATTCTAACGCCTGGCTCAACATTCACGGGAGTCCAAGGAAGGCTGGAAACACAGAAGGGTTGTAACAGAGCTTTAACGGAATGGCCAGCTAGACAATAAACACATTTCCTTTCTTAGTAGTAAGTTAACTTGCTTTTCACCTTCCCTGCTTTAGGCTACAGTCCCTTGTTTCTTTTCTCAGTATTGTTTCCAAATCAGTCATTTCAGTTGCAGAACTGGACCCCAAAGTGGGCTGACATTCTCTCAAGTACAGTCTGAGGCCAGGTAACAACTCTGTGAACAGCATTTCCCTCTCAGGTAGCTTCAGGCCTTCAGATGCACTTAGTCAAATCAGAAAAACAAAGCACAGGGGCTTGCAGAGTCCAGGTGCTTCAACCCAGATCTTACTGCCTTAAGCTGCCAAATGCCAGTTCTTCATGCTCTCACACTGAAGTATCTTTTAGCCCAGAACTTTTTACTTCTGCCTCGAGCAAAGCCGTGCTTCAGTCACTGCTGTACACACACATTTGCTCTTTGAGGGAACTGCTGCACGCAAAGCGGTGTGAATCCACAACTCTGCAGCCACAACTTCTCTACTATTTATTCAGGTTGTTGAAGATGTCCAGATCACACAGCTAAATGAGACTGAGAGAAGAACTTGGACACTGAAATAACTGTACTGTCATCAAAACAGGAGATTGTTTCCACATCTAAAAATAAAGTTTCCAACTGAATGCAAGTCAAACAATGCCTGCTTGGCTTCCAGTGCCCAGGCCCTCCACGGCAGAGTCCAACCTCTCTGATTCTTGACATTTCAATGTTTACAATATTTATAACCTGCCAAGAACAAGTTCTTGAAACATCCAAGGCCACAACAAAAACATCTTTACCTTATGAGCTTCAGCCTGATTTCAAAAGCTGGTGAATAATCTTCAAGTCTGACCAGAAATGAGAAAATCTGAGGAGCAATGAAGTTGACCAATGTGATCACTATGGAAGGCAAATACTGCACTATGAGATTAGGCTGGAAGTCCTATACAAGAAGAGATGAGAAAAAGATAATACTCAGAGAAACACACCTTCCTGACATTGTGCTCCAGCCACCCACCAGCCTCTCCTGCCCAGCATCTTTTACTCTGTCTTCATCCTCCACCTGTATTTGGAACTACAAGCCCGAACACTGCTATCTACCTCTGCAGTTTGCTGCCACACACTCTTGCTTTCTCCTGCTCCCTTCACCAGTAACTCCCTCTACCTCCAGGTATGAGTATTTCTGCACTTCCTCAAAGCTTCTGTTTGAACAGGCTCATCTCACCAAGGCTTGCACCTGACTATGTTGTCTAACCCAGCACCAAGGCTACCAGCTTTTAATCTATGTCAAAGTGCAGACACTTTTCAAGTTATTCTCACTGGTGCCAAGCAGCTCCCCTGACCTTCCTACGATCTTAACAAGCTTCTCTACCTACTCATTTAGGCAAGGTCAAGATATCAACCCTTAAACATAAAGCCCACAATATGTGAAGCTGGTTTCCAAGTTGTTCAGTGTTGTGCTATCCTCCTTCTCTGCCCTCAAACACCTCCAACACAAACACTTCTTTAGACCCCATTTCCTGCTCCTCCCTCTGCAATCCTGGCATTTTACAGAAGTTAAGCGTTAGGTCCACCACAAGCACAACTTTCCCCATACACAGCCAGTGCCTGTCACATCACCAGTGAACAGAGGGGAGAGAAAAACTTCGGTCTCCATTCACATCAGGCCAATTCAACCCTGGGGTCCCACAGAGAAGTCAATTGCTGTTGTGAAACTGTTCAAACTTGTCAGCTCTTGTTTTTCTGCTTCTGAACCAACAACCGCCCTTCCCATCTGCTTGTCCTGCCAGGGGTGAACAACCCCAGCCAACCTGATTCTTCCCAAGACTGATACAAGAACCTTTTCTTCTGCAAAGTGCTCCGTGTTCAGAGCCTTCCTGTCTCCCCACACAGCTGTAACTCAGGCCACAAAACAGATCATAATCTTTGCTCTTCCCTTCCCTTGCTGTTCATTTTTGCAGCTGAACAGTGAACCATGTCAAGAAACTGATCATGATGAAGTTTATTTTAACCAGATCAGTTCCCTCAGCTAGCTCACTTCCCGGACACACCATCGCTTGTACTAGTAGATCACAGTGAGGTGAGAACAATTACACAGGAAGGAAAGTGCAGGCTGCTTTTCTTGTCAGCTGCATTAGTTCCAAGGCACACAACACTGAATCCTCTGAATCAAAGGGAGACATCACTGGGGCTTTTTTGCACATGGTTCTCATCTTTCTCACTCTCTCCTACTAAAAAAATTCTAGGTCTGTAGACAGCATTTTCAGATCCCTTGCATGAAAGGTGCTATATTAAGATACTCGACTCTTTCACAATAGTTCCTCTTGCTGTAGTCACCAGCCCTGACTGAATCTGTCCTAATGTCATATCTGATACTTACATTGGAGCTTTCTTGAGAGAAGACAGTTGCTCTGTAAATAGAGTAAAAGCATCCTGATAAAACTGCAATGACAATTATATTTATAAGTATTCTCCAAGAGTAGATGCGTAGCTTTTCTTTCATTGTCCTGTCAGCTATTTTTCGCTTCAGTCTTTCTTCCTCCAAGTCTGTCTACAAACAAAAGAAAAAGGATGTGTAGTTTTCTGGTGCAGCACACAATACTTGACACCATGTCTTCCACCTCTGGGATGTTGTCCTGGATTCAGCTGGGATAGAGCTGATTTTTATTTTCCTTCTTAGTAGCTAGAATAGTGCTGTGTTTTGGATTCAGTATGGGATTTGGTATGAGAAGAATGTTGATAATCCACTGATATTTTTAGTTGTTGCTAAGAAATCAAGGACTTTTCAACTTCCCATGTCCGCCAGAACACAGGTACACCAGAAGCTGGGAGGGAACACAGCCAAAACAACAGACCCAAACTGGCCAGAGAAATATTCCGTATCATATAACATCATACTCAGCATATAGATAAGGGTTGATAAGGAAGCTCACTCTCGCTTCCGGGATTGTGGTTTCAGGATTATCTCTTCTCAGGGGTATGATTTTAGGATAGTTTTTCTAAGGTGCGAGTTCTAGAGGCAAAAGTGTGGTAAGCGAAGGAAGCTCTAGTGATAGCTGAAAAAAGATGACTGTGAACTTTACTAGAGCAGAAACCAACTCACTGTAACTTATGAAATAGGTAATTATTGCTTTGTGGTTTGAAGTGGAAGTATATTTTCAAAGATAGTTGTTTCACTACACAAATCTCTGATTCCAGTGTACAGAAAGCAAAAAGAAAGTATTGGTTTCACCAGAAAAGCCTTTCAGACTCTCTTTTCAGAGAGCTTTATGATTTGGGAAATCTATTAGCTACATCAGCATTTTGTACGTGTATGCGTGTCAAAGACACCTAGTAAAAAGCTTTCAGTATCTTCTTACTGCAACAATTCTCTCAAATTGTATGAAGAGTACCATCTGAACTTTATTCCTCCCCAAACTACCACCTACCACACTGCAGACTTACAACCCAGTATACTCAAACTGATTCCCAACAGCACAAGGGCTTTGCCCACAGCTGGGACAGCTTTTCCTGTTGGATTAGGCAGACACTAACACAGGAAGCCCGACTGGAGTGTGAGGAAGACGAAGATAAAACAAGCAGCTAACAGGTTGGCTTCGGTCCCCAGAGGATGGGGGAAGGGCCATCAGCCTCCGTGACAATCCTCCTCATGTTGCACAATTCTAGCTACCTAGAAAGCAGGCAAGAGGATGCGGGTTGCCCTGCCCCCAGTATAAGCTATTTTGATCCTTCTTACCATTATTCCATTATCTGCAGAATTATACACCTCTCCTTTTTAGCCATTTAGAAAAATGAAGGTTACTCACTTGAAGCTCATACTGCAAGCTGCGATGTTTTAGGCGTGCTGCATTTAGATCTGTAATGCAAAAGTCCCAGCCTGCAAAGACTTTGTTACAGTAACTCTGAAATTGATCTTCATCATGCACCAAGTTCTGCTTAAATCCTTCCACAGACCTAGAGAAAAATGCCACTTTAATTCATTCATGAAAAGATGTATTTTGTTCACAGAAAACTAAACAAAAAAACACACCTCAAGCAACCTGGCTTGTCAAAGACTAAACGACCCCCACTCTGAGCAAACAGCCACATTTGCTTTGTATCAGCAGGTCTCTGGGAAGCTTTCAGTGTGAGGGTCTGCAGCAACCAAAGTCAGCTGAAGCCATGACTGTCACAGGTGACTTCCCTCCGCACTTAGCCACAGTCATACTTTCTCATCTCAGCCAGGGCTGCCCCCATTCTGCCAAGAGCTGCCTCAGGAAACTGAGATGGCAAAAAAAACCCCAACCAAAACACCCAAAAGAAAATCCTGCAACAACTACTATATAGTTAAGGATCTTTTATTTATGTGTACATATGAATAATATTTCAAATTTATTATTTTTTTTTAATTTTGCTGGCTCAGTTTCCCAAACACAGACAAAGGCTACTGTGGCACTGCATCCTCAAGCAAAAGATTCTCCATTTCCATATCAAACAGTTCTGGAATGCAGCATGCTCCCTACAAGCAAGAATGCAATGTAAACTGTGAAATAGGTAGCAGTAAATAAACTATACCAACATCTTTACCCTATTATTATCCAGAGGAGACTTAATGCAAGGTAGCCAAACGTAGCCAGCAGATATGCTAGTGGCAAGTTGTACCTCAGGACACTGAGCCACTCAGTATCTACTGTGTAATAGCCATAAAACAAACTTGTCACTTCAAGGAACCCCTGTGAAAACATAAAGTTTAAATAGAATTTGTAACAGTAGCAGCAACAGCCCAGTGCAATCCAACCTGGTATTAAGCAATCATTTTGTAAATTTAAAATTACTGTTGGGGCCCCCAGCAAGCTACAACAGTCTGTAGCTTCTAAATACTGCCACTGCTTCTACCAAACTAATGCAGACACTATGTGCCTAAAACCCTCCCCTCTCCAATCAAAGAGCTCTATGACGAGGACACTGAGACCCTACACAGAGAGCACAACAGGCAGTGTGCTCCAGAATACGTAACGTTCAGCAGCTGGGGAGGAGAGGCGCAGGCTGCAGCACGTGGCCTCACAGATTATCTCACAGATAATAAAGACTAATTTTATTTCAGTGATGCATATGTCTCATTTTTCAAAATTATCAAAGCTTCATTCCCCAAGTAAAATGGTTTCATATTTTACATGCTATGCAAGACACAGAAACTTAATTAAAAAAACCTAATTACTTACTGTGCCACTGAGCAAATCTTTGAGGTAAGTATAGAAGTAAACAAGTCCCTTATTATCACTAGGTATATAAACTGTGCAGTGAGGCTCTGTCAAAAGAAAGGCAGGAAAAGTCACTCAAATGGTGATGCCCATTAAACTGCAAGATCAAGTTAACTCAAACATAGCAAGTTCTTATAATATAAAAGCATTTCTTTGTCCTGAGAGGTGGAAGAGAAGCTGATGGAAAGGGAGAATCTTACAAACAAACAACAGCAGTACATAGAGAAGATGTTTACCTATGTTCTTTAGAGGAATTTTAGCAAAGCTATTGTTGAGTATTCCATATTTAGAAAGGATGCTGGGAAGGGTAACAAAACCAAACATCAGGATAAAAATTATAAAATTCAGCCGGACCAGAAAACGCAGGAATAAGAAGTAGGACTGGATGCCAGTACCAAATTTCCCTAGGAATAGAAGAAACATGTGCCAATAATTAAGACGATAAAATCATTGAAAATACAGAATGAGATTATCCATTCTCCTGAAACGAGGTTGCAGAGAGCTGGGGATGAGCCTCTTTAACCAAGTAATAAGTGATAGGACAAGAGGTAATGGCCTCAAGTTGTGTCAGGGAAGGTTTAGACTAGATATTAGGAAGTATTTCTTTACAGAATGGGTTGTTAGGCATTGGTATGGGCTGCCCAGGGAGGTGGTGGAATCCCCATCCCTGGAGGTGTTCAAGAGGCAGATTGACATGGCACTTGGGGATATGGTGTAGTTGGGAACTATCAGTGTTAGGTTAACGGTTGGACTAGATGATCTTCAAGGTCCTTTCCAACCTAGATGATTCTGTGATTCAGTTACACTGAGTTAACTGATAAAACATTACTAAAGCTAGTTTTAACTACTGCAGGCTTTTAGCAACATAACTGAAATGGAAATGTGACTTTTAAATCATTTTCTCCGGTAGATTTCCTTCTCCCCCATGATGGATTTTACATCAGCAATAATAAAGGAAGCAGGTAACTTCCTAAACATATACAGTTCTATCTGAAACTACACTCACACACATAAAACTACCAGTAACAGAAGCAACTTGAAAGAGGACAAATTGACATCACACAGCAAATACCTTCTATGCTGTGAATATCATGTCGCCAAAGCTCCAGGTAAGATGACAGCTCCTTGACGTCACTGAGGACTTTTTTCAACGATTTACTGCTAGCTACTTTCCACTGCTTCCATCCAGATAAATGTTTTATATCAGCCTGCTGAATGTCCCTAAGAATCAAGAAATACAGTTACTGAGCACAAGAAAGACTTTTTCACTACATGTAACAGGGCCTAGCACAATGGAGCCTGCTTGCAGCCTTCAGAGGGATAACACAGTGGTAACAGTTGGAGTAACACACGCTAGCTGTCCCTGTTGCTCCTCCTGATAACTGTGACATCAAATTAATTCAAATATAGCAAGTCCTCTCACAAAAACACTCGCCTCTCTGGAAGAAGAAAAGAAAAAATCCAATTGACAATAGTACAACACAGAAAAATATGTAGTTGAACTTCCCAGTGGGATCTCAGGGCAGTTGCTGTTAATGATTTCGTATTTACAAATGGCTGGAAAAGGAAGAGGAGATTCTGTCCTAAAAAACTTCTGTCCAGAGCATCTGCACCAAGAGGTTCTTAAAAAATTTCTCTAAAATATTTAGCTTTCCTCTTTTAATGTTATAAATGCAGCTGTTCAAACCAGAAAATTATTCTTTTGTAGAAAATTCACAGATCTCAAAACCAGAACCAAATGTCAAAACATGTTGTGGGGAAAAAAAAGTAAAAAACATACAGAGAACTAAAAGAGGCTTAAATATTTCATTCGGATTTTATAATTTTAACTTTTATATCACATTCCAGTACATAACAGAAAACAAATGTTATTGTTAATTTTTAATTATTAAGGTTTTGTAGCATTTTGAAAAATTCTCTGGCAAGTGCCAACTCAATTAATTTCAGAAAGTATTTCTTTGTCAACATGTGTGGGGGTGTACTGTTCTAATAATAAGCTGCAAACAAACACCGAGCATGTGCCACAAACTGTCTAGAATTTTTAACCACTTCTCACATATTTTCATACTATATGCACACATTTGCGTTTTAAAAATTGGTGTATGGTCAGTGACAGCATCAAGGCGAATTCTTAGTCGCTCAGAGTTTGCATTTCATTTATTCTTTTAAGAAACCTCAAAAACAGACAAAACTTCCCAGAAACATAGCTTGAAGATTGACTTATATGCAGCAAACCCTGTTCCAGTCTCTGGGCAGCAGTTAAGCACCCATGAGAGAACACTGTGCTAGAGTAAAAGACAAAGGTTTCAATTTTAAAAGACTTTGTACACAACCCTACTTGACCCACTGCCGCACCATGCCACTGCCATGTGCGTTGTATGTTGACAAAGTTCCCACATCCTGCTCAGCTGAAAGTAAAATTAGAATTAAACCCTATATGCAACAATCAAAAAGGCAGGAGATAAGGTCATCTTTAAGTGCAAATACAGCTATTCTCAAAAGATTTCATTTTGTGGAAACTACAGGTTGCAGCATGTAGTGTTTGTTAAACAAGATACTTTGGAGAACTATCTGGCATGTTTGGTCTGCATTTTAAGGAGAGGCGTGGGCTGCACATTCATCTGTGTTGCAGAAGTTGAGTGTTCAGCTTTCAGGACATTTATATCAAGTGTTTTGTGTTGGCAGCTGCTGCACAATACACACAGATTACTGCTCCTTACAAGTGCCAAGAAGCCCCACCAGAATCTCTCAGCACTAAAATGTGTAAACAAGCTTGGGACATCCCAACTCCGTTCCTAACACACGCTATGGCCACAGGACTGCAGGTCCTTTTTCTTGAAGAACTGAGCTTTAAGATATCCCAATTTCAAATAAAAATTCAACATATTGAGCACCTTCCTTTCCCATGACCTAGATCTTCTGCTGTTCTTTCTCTAAAGGATGCAAGGTTAAACTCAACTCCAGGGTCAGGCTGTAATCCATTTCCCACTGCTCTTGCAAGCGAGTAACTTGCTCTCTGTGGAGCAGCAGACATTAATTGTACTTTCACCTCTCTCCTGATTCATAACCACATCTACAAAGTACCCGATTTAAAGGTGCAGCTATTCCCTGACAATGTAAGAACACATACTGTACCGTCCCTCCTCAAGGGAGCTTTTAGCCTAGCAGTAAGACATGAGACAACAAGCAGAGAAATACAGGCGGGGCAAAGCATGCTCTCTGCAATCCCCTCCCTGCTGAGGGTTACCACCAGAGGGGCAGGAACTGCTTACAGCTCACACCAAAGAGCAATTTTAAAAGGGATATGAGGGAAAAAAAAAGAAGAAATGGCCCTGGAAAGCTTTTTTCCACCTGTATTGAGCCACGCCAGAGAGAGCGCAATGTGTTTTGGAACACGAACTGCTGAGAAGACTCAGGAACAGCAGCACTCGATAGCAGAAGGGGGTTGCCGATGACAGATAACCCACAGTGACCTCTACAAGCACAAAACCCCGAGGCAGGGAAAAAAAAAAAAAAAAAAAAAGGAAGCCAGTAAGAAACGCGTTTTGCTGCTACAGGTAATTTCCAGTTTTGACTCATTTTTTCCCATTCAATCTATTCCTGCCCCCAGTCAGCTACTCCCTCACGCTGTTACCAGCCAAGAGCCCCAGCCGTGCCCCTGCAGCTGGAGGTGCCACAGGGAGCACCTGGGCAGCTTCTCAAAATGACGTCACAGGGTGAAACAGAGACAGATGAACCCAATTCTGCTTCAGCCTGCCATCGCACCTTTGTTGTCTTTAGGAAAAAGTAACTTAAAAAAAACCAAAACGCGTAAAGACTAACCTTAATCTCCTCTTCACCGCCATACACCAGGGGTGTTCTCTGGCAGGGAGCTCCGCCGGCCCGTCTCCCTCCGGCTCCAGCCCCCAGGCCTCAGCAGCGCGGAGCCCCGCGGAGCCCCGGGGGGCCGCCTGCCGCTCCTGGGTGCCCCCGGCGGTGGCGCGGCGCCTCCGCGCCGACTGGTAGCTGGGCAGCTCCTGCAGGAAGCCCGCAGGTGCGGCGCCGCGCGTCTCCTCGGGAAGGAACACCTCTGCGGGAGGGAGGGAGCGCAGCGGCTGCGGAGCGGGGCTCGCCACAACATGGCCCCCGGCCGGCAGCCCCCCGGGACTCCGCAGCGCTGAGGGAGGCGAGGCGAGGCGGGAGCGGCGCCGCTGCCCCCGTTCCTCCCTCCGCCCGCCGGTGGGTGCCCCCCCCCCCGCCGCGGTACCTGCCTGCCCCGCGCCCTTACCGCTGCTTCCCAGCCGCCAGCCCGGCGGCCCCGCGGCGGCCCCGAGCCCGCTCATGGCTGCGCGGGGGAAGCCTCGCTGCTGTTTCCGGGCGTTAACGGAGCCTGTGGGGCGGTGGCCGGCGGGGCGGGGGTGAGGCTCCCCGCTGGGGCCGCCTTCCCCGCAGCCGCCCTCCCCTCAGAGGGAACCCGCGGGGTTCGGGAGGGCGCGACGGGCCCCGCCCCGCTGCGAAGGGAGCGGCTGTGGCGCGGGGCCGAGGCGCGCAGGGCCCGCTCCCTCCTCCAGCGAGCGCCCTGTCTTTAGGCCTGGCTCCCTCCCTCCGCGTGGGGTTGTGAGGGGCCTCAGGCAAGAGGGCACCCAAGGGCGTAATTTTTGCACCTGTGATGGTGCATCCCGGGGAGGGCAGAGAAACCAGCAGACACCTGCTGGAACCGAGATGAGGAACCTGAGGAGCTTTACAGCCAGAGCGATGAGCCAGGACAAGACCTTGTGTGAAAGAAAGACTCAGAGTTCATGGAAAGGACGCTAAGGGACACCTCTTCAGCAGCCGCTAGGGACCACCACAGACCACCGAAGGCCCCTGTGGAAGCCCCTCAGAGACCCTCCTCCAAATTTTAGTACGCTTGCACAATATTAATATATGCACTAAATTCCCTGGAAATAGGTGGGTACTTCTCAGAAATTACATGAATATTTACCTCTTTTATTGTATATAACGACTGTGCCTTTCTCTTTCGGGGTGCACGTTAGGTGGAGCGATCCCCTGTGCACCCGGCGGTGCAATAAAGAGAATGCGCCTCTTAATGCAACATTGGTGTTAAGAGGTTTGTTCCCAATTTCAGTGACAATGGCATCGCTTTGTATCCTTAAACTTGTAAGTCTAAAATAAGAGGTTCACATTTTGGGACATCAGAGTCTTCTTCTTCCTCTTGTCCAGGGCTTGCTTCAAAAATACCATGAAGAGACACAGCAGAATGCAAACACTATGGCTGACCACCCTCTCGGTTAGCATGAGGCAAGGCCCGGTACCTCTGTGGTGGTGCAATTCATCCCCCCCAACTCTCTGCTGGGCCCCTTGGTGTGATTCCAACCCTGCTCCTGGACCACATACCAACCTAAGGCAGAAAGGACTGCAAATGGCAGTGAACGAGAGCATTAAGGCACTCCCCCAACGTGCCTGGCTCCTGCTCTCCCTGTCGCTTGGGAATGGCTATAAGAGTCCATCACCTCGTGACAGCCTGGTACGCCTGTACCTGGGATGTGGTCAAGGGAAAACAATAACAGAATTGCACATCCATCAAGTTCTTGTGCAACTGGTGGGAGACACCTGAATACTTCATTATTCAAGCTGGGCCGGAGCGAAAAAGTGTCTGACAAAAGTAAATTATCTTGGACCCTATCAATAGCGACCCCAAATGAGACCCTTTGAGCTCTCCTGGACTGCAGCAGGCCTGTGACCAGCATCTCCCCTGGGTTGGGACGCCTCTCAGGCATTAACTCCTCAAGGGACCTTCCACTGATAGAGCTGACGGAAGGCCAGGGTGAAGTCGACCCTCTCGAGTCTCAATCATCACCTGTTGAGGAATGCCGATGCATGGTGAGTATTTACTCTAAACTCGAGAAGAGGGAGATTCCAACTTTGAGCTAGCTTCTCTTTCACCCAGTCCCTCTCTGCTTACCAATGTGGGTGTACACAGTTATCTTCATGAATGTGAGTACATACTGCACTGGATCCAGATACTTTTGCTTGCCTGTGTGTTTGTATGCCTTGTGTTTGTGAACGTGCATGTCTGTATGTATTGATTTAAGGTACCATATAGTAAGCTAGTGTGAATCTTGTCATCTTCAAATGTGTAGTTAAGTCGCTATTTTAATTATAACATATTTTAATGAATTATTTTGTAGATCTTTAAATGGGTTAATGATTAAGTGCTGCTAGTCATTAATAAATCTTGATTTGCTGCTAAATCATTACCACGTTAATATTTTCATCTGTGACAACCTCATGTGCAGGGTGGTGGGGTGTTCGGGCTGCTGGGCGTTTCTCACAGACATTTGGCTTAGAAACAGGCTTTCTTTCGATGTTTTCTGTTACTATTAAATGTCCATGCTGGTGTTGGGTGCTGTAAGAACTTCCTACAAACTCTGATATTTGGTCAACTCCATTGGTTGTAGGCCCAAAGTGCCTAGCTTGTTCTGAGTGTATGGATCCAGTGACACAGGAGTATGAGCTGGAGCAAACAAAGTTAGCAGATACTTGGATCTTTTTCCATCTGACACTGAGGGTGTCTTTTGTGTTAAGTAAACATCCCTGAGAGACTTATTTCTTGGAATAATTCTTGCCTTTAGTGTGAAAATAACAGCATATGTGACTACCTCCAGTAGTTTCAACAGTATTACATATGGGGGAAAAAAGCGCGTTTCTAGTGTTTCTTACTGTAGTCTACTGGTAGTTAAATCGCTAACCAGATGTTTCTGAATATTCCTCGTCCACTTTCTGCAGTACTTTTAAAAATAAGTCATCATTAGGTTTCAGGATGCTGAATCAGACATAAATGAGCACATTTCTTAACTTCTCTCACCTGTGTGTTGAAACAAAGAAATTAACAGTCAGAATCCAATAGAACTGTTAACCAGGTATTCTTTTATTGGCAGCGCTGGGGTCGCCCTGGGGATTCTCCACCATAAGGGCTCCCAAGGGACATCAGTTTATATACACACAGATCATACATATTCATTAGATTTCCTAGAAAGGGGTGTCTTATGATAATGAGTTCCCAGAATTCATTTGCATAATCCAAGCATGCATAGTGAAAATAGGGTGAGGGTCTTCGGTGGTCAGGGGAAGAAGTAAGTAGTCTTCTTCAGTGTTTGCTAGTTGACCCTCTTTCCAGAGCATGCGCTGTGAAGTCAAGTCCAGGTGTCTCCCTCCTAAGTCAGCAAAATCAGTTTCCCTATAATAGGGTCTCTGTGTCTCTTTGTTAAGAGTCCCCCTTATCTCATTCTAGGAGTTGCCCAAGTGTCCACTGAAGGCCTTGAGTCTGCTATCAGTGATTTTCGTAGGGAGCCTAACGAGTGTTTCAATCTTACCTAAACAGACAAAGGGACCTCAGGAAACAGTTGAGAAGTCAGGAGTCCTTGAGAAACAAATGAAGCAAAACACAAGCAAAGCTTTGAAACAAATGAAGCAAAGCACAAGCAAAGCTTTCATACATCACATCACAGTTTTAGTCTTAATAATTGTTAGAAATTCATTTGTTTGAGCCCTTTCATTCCCTTTCAGTGTCATCAGCTTAAGTATGTGATTTTTGAATTGCTTTATTGGCAATAAGAATCTAGGTGGTTAATCAGTTTTCATAATCAAACCATAAAATGTTATTGATAAAAATGTAAGTTCTCAAAGTAATTTAGAGGTACGTGTTTATGATCAGTAAGTTGATATATTACTGGCAGAGGAGAAAGATATACCTTAAGGGGAGTTGTGAAATACCGAGACATGGATTTAAAGCACAGGAACTTCCGTATTGCACTGAACTACTTTAAAAAAAACCCAACTCTTTGTAGGTATTCTTGCCTTCATGCTGGTAGATTGGCCTAGAATATAACTAATACATGTTTTAGCTATTTTTCCATGAGAACAAGCTGTAACTTGCCCTCATCCTTCAATAAGTCACTCTGGAAGCTAGTACAAGAGGGCAGGAATTCAAGCCTATTGCTTTTTTCCCTTCTCCTTTTCACAGATCTCCAGGATGATTTTTGCAAGGTGGGATTTTTTTTATAGCAAAGGCTGGTGCTGTGTGACTGCAGCCCTCCCGAGAGGCTGGGCTGTGCCTCAGCTTGAGAGCATCGGCGTGTTTGTAACAGAGCTGGACACCTCCGTGAAGCCCGCTTACATGGGTGATTTTGGTTCATTGGTTGAGCATTACATTTCATGGGCCTCATTTGAACAACTTCCAGTTGATCATTCCTGAAAATTCAGGAGATGGAAATTGAAACCCCTTGGTAGCATTACTGAAAAATCATTTAGTATTGTTCAGCATTCATGCTGTGTGATTCATATGCCAGATAGGCGTGTGTATTGCATCACCAGAGCCTAAGTACCCTCTTTTATTGGTTCCTTGAAGCCAACCAAGCGTGGGCTGTCTTTGTGTGTGTCTGTGAACACAGAGCAGGGCCAGTCCTGCCTTAAATAGGAATACTTGTGGTGTAAGACTTCCCTAGGGGTGTCATCTGGGGTGGCAGTTTTGCTTTTTATTTATGTTCCTTTTCTTACCCCTAAGAATACAAAGAAGAAAGATAATACACTTGCTGATTATTGGACTCTGAAACTCCGTGTGATAAAAAAGTATTTGGTTAATGACCCCATGAGAACAAATTTAAATAAAGATTAGAGGAATTGAAACACGATTGACTTCCCCAGGAATTTTGCGAGAACATTCTCCATTCTTTTTTTTTCTTTTTCAGTTGAGAAAGCTTTTTAGACACTTGGAAATGTTTCAATGAATTTTATGGATGACAGCAATCCCAGGTGGGAAAACAGACGTGCTGAGGAGGAGAAAATGGATGATTCTGCCAGAGCCTGACAGTCACATGCTGGGAGTCCAGTAGGTTCCTCTCGTGCATTATTTGTCCAAGGTACCATATTCACAAAAGCAGAAGTTTTCAGTCTGTGCTAAGCATGGAAACCAGTGCTATATACCAGTTCTGATAATGCTGGAGATCCCTCTGTCACATTTAGTAACACCACCACGTTTCCAGGACACTTTTTCTTTCATATGGTTCCTCTTCATAATGTCACAACTCAAAAATGCTTCTTAACATTCAGGGAAGTTTTGAGTTATTATTTTAACTTTGGGGGGGTCTTGTGTTTGACTACCCCCATGCTTTACCCTGTGGCCTGTGCAGCACACAGGCAGCTCCTGGATCAATACACGAGATCTGCAGACAAGTCCTCTGCAGTCATGCCAGGAATGTTGCTTTGGGCAAAATGTAATCTTAAAGTAGTATTAGAAAACTTCACTTAAATCCATGATGAATGTGTCTGGTGCAGGATAGACGTGTTTTACCTAGTTTAGGAGCTGGGAAAGCACTAGCTATTTGGTAAAAGTGATCCTCAGCCATTATAACAGCACAGCTTCTGAACACACAGCAGGTTGGTTTGATATCAGTTTCCCACTGGCTAGTGACGGTGCCTTTAATCCAAAGGTTGACAGGAGTATTTTTCATTTGTTTGTTTGGTTTTTAATCTTGCTGACAAGAGAATTTACTTAGGAATAGGTGCTGGAAGTTTTAAGATGTGTGTTTTTCTGGGGAGATAAAATATGCCAAAATGGTGTAACAAGCTGTATTAACACAAGTGACTGGGGTTTTGTGATTCTGTACAGTATTAGCAAAAAGGAAAAAAAGTAATGGGCAGACCACAGGTCTGGGACAGCAGAGCCAGTCTTACTCTGTTTCACTTTTCACCTGTACCTGTCCCGGTGGTGGGTTCTGTTTGAGAATGCCTCTCTGTTCAGAGGACAGCATCTGCCTTCGAGTAGGGCTCTGGGCACCAGCCTGGCAGTGACTGTCGGGTGGAGGGTGTGCTGGGGTAACCCCAGTCCAACTGGCAGCGTTCAGCTGCTACAGAGTACTTAAAGTAAGGGAGACTCTACTGAGCTGCTCTGGGACAGAAATTCCTTCAAGAGGCACCACCCTGGCACTTCATTGGCTTCTCCGCATCACACCCTGCCTGGGGCTCAGCTGAAACTTTGTCCAGCCTATAGTTGTGCCAATGTCTGCTTGAAATGAAGACATGTAGGGAGAGGGGAAAGACAAGAAAAATCAGTGCCACACTAAAGGAGTTCCTTCTGGTCCCTACAGGGTACAGAAAGACAGGGCTGGTATTAAATTTGCTGTCCAGGAGCTGCTAATTATGGCATGTATTAGCCTGAATCAGCTGTTTTTTTCACCCCTAGATGAGCCTTCCTGTAACACAAATAAAAATATGTGAGGCCAAGGTTGCTCTTTATCTCTGCTCTACACATGATCAATCCAGGTATAAAGGTAACAACACATCATGTGTCTGAAAACCATTTCTCTCTGTCCTTTTATTGTGTTATTGCGATCCATGCCAAAAGCAAAGCATGTTTTAACTCATGGAGGGACGGAGACTGAGTATCTTGGCGGTCAAACAGAAATAAAGCAGCGTGTTCTACAGCAGGTAACACGAAAGGACTTTCCCTTGTTTTCTTTTCCCTCTTCGAGCTGTGGGAGCAGGAATTCAGCTTCCCCTCTCCGGGGGGTGCAGTTAGTGCACAGCCCGTTCAGGGGGAAGGAAGCGAAGCGAAGCGGGCGGCCGCGGCGGCTCCCGCCGCACCAGGGACAGAGCCGCCACCGGGAGGAGCTGCCACCGGGGCACCGGGTGGAGCGGGCACCGGGAGGAGCCGCCACCGGGGCACCGGGAGGCAACGGGAGACGCCGGCACCGGGGCAGGTGCCGGTTCCTGGGCAGACGCCGAGGCAGCGGGCGCGGGCAGTGCGGAGCCGGGCAGCAGGTGAGGGCTGGGGGCTGCCGCTTCGGCAGCGGTGGGTAGGGCTGGAGCTCGCCGCGGGCTGGAGCTCGCCGCGCTCCGAGCCGGGTCAGCGCCAGCTCCCGGACGGCCGCGCGGGGCGGCGGTTCCTGCGCGCACCTGGCCTGGAGGAGACCCCCGACCGCTGACAGGCGACTGCGCTTTACTAATATTGATTTAACGATAGAACTGTTAGAGCCGGGCTGCGGGTGTGCAGTGAGTCAGGGGTGTACGCGGCGTCTGCTTTCCGAGAGGTAAAGAGCCACCCCGAGCGGTGCCTGACCCTGGCACCAGCCCCGCTGCAGGGCACCTCACTGCTTCATCGCCCCGGTACTCAATAGGATCTTCTGCTGTCTTCAGCTGGAAGGGTTGGTCCCATGGGGGGGTTAACAGCCACCTGGGGTGTTTAGCCAGTGTGGTGTTGCACCAGCCTTGCTGGGATCACCAGCTTCAGCGTGACATCTCCTTTCATGTTGGTGTAGGTTGCGTGTTGGAGGCTGCTGACAAGTGAATGGATGTGGCACTGCATTTTCCGAGAAGCAGGTTGTGAGTTTTGTATGTTAGGAGAGGTAACGGGAAGCCAGAAGTACTTTTGTATTAAATAGGTGTGAAAAATCTCAGGTTTAAGTATTCATGTTCTCTGTGGTCAGTCATTCTGTCACTCCTTCGGAACACACAGGCATACTATGTAAAAAACACTCTATTTTACTTCAGTCTCAGCATTAGTTTTTTTTTCCTTTATGCCCTAACCTACAAAGGTTGAAACATTTCTATGCAGAAGATTAAATACACATCTAAAAGCCAAAACTTTACATCCAAGTTTTTATTGTCAAGCTTCTGTTCCTTAGTAATGCTCTGATAATTAAGCAAACCTGCAAGCGGTCCATGGTACTGTGTGGGAGCTGTGCTAACATACACTTCCACTGACCTGGTGTCATTATGGTCTCCTCTGCCAGTCCTGGGACCGACATCAGCCTGATCCTGCTCCGTGTAGCAGAATCAGCCAGTTGGTAGCTCTAAAGCCATGTTCAAGGGGTGATAAGTTAAAGTGCAGGTGCCATGTGAGTCCCTGCCCACGCAACACAGATGTGGCACGGGGTATGGATAGCAGCGGGCTGTCTGTGCTAAGCAGTGTAGTTGAAATGGCAGCTGTTTCAGGCTGATATGTCAGTACTCCATCCAAAGCTCTCCTCCCCACCCCGAGTAAGCTTGTCAGGAGGACTTTCATTCTTGCCATGAAAATAGTGAAGCGGTGAGGTGGTATCGTATGGCTATATGACCTGACATAACATGAACTAGCACTCTAGGGCAGTGTCCCCTTTCACTTTTTCTGTGAAAAAGCCTCTAATTGTGACTTGTATAGTCCATAGGTTCTGTATGTTCATTGTAGAATAGAAACCTAACATACTAACATGTTACACTGCATTTTAACGTAGCTGCATTTTGTCTGGAAAAAAAAGAATTTGGTTTATGTGAAAATTTTTGTCCAACAAGTTGAAAACTGCATATAAGGATTTTGCAGAGTTAGGAGAAACCTGTGTCAAAACTGGATCTCTTTTCTTCTGACTGGTTCTCCCCAGCCATTTTCTAGCCTCTTAGCTGATTTGCTAGAATATTGTGAGTAACTGTTGTTTTCCCTCAGGATCATCTTAAATGCTGCTTGTGCAAATAGTAATGAGATGACAATATCCTAACAGGAAGTTAAGCTAGAAATTACAAACAGAACAATGCCCTTTTTTTAGTTCAACAACAAGCCTGTTTATTCTCTAAAATGACCATATGTGTAGTTTTCATAAGCTTTTCCAATTGAACTTGTAACTGATACTGCTCATTAAAGTATAATTTGAAGGTTGCATTTAAACTGGATAGGTATCCATTGCCAGTACAGAATAAACAAAGCTTTCTTTTAAGGCAAAACATTAGAACTGTTCTAGTAAACAGTATCTCATGCCTCCAATAGACCTGGTGTGGTAGTCTGCCTTTCCACTGAAAGCAGAAAACTAATTCCAAACAGGTACTCAAAAAATGCTTCCTTTTTTTTTTTTTTTTTTTTGTAACCAGACATTTCCTTCACATACAAGCAGCTGGTAATGTTGGTTAATCAACAGACTTTAAAAACTTGTTTCACAAATCAAGATTTAGTCCTGCTGTATGCAGGGAACATGATAAGTCTGCAGTTTGGAAATTTAGTCACAAGACTGACTTGCACTGGTATGAAGTGATTCTTCCCGTAGCCTTTTTTTTCCCTATAATAGTCAGACTATGAGCTAGGTAATGTCTTTCAAGTGTTAAAGAAATAATGCAGAGTTCTGTTCATGGTTTCTTGTTAATCTTTCCTCTCTCTGCTAGGTATACTGTTCTTACTCTTCAGTTCCCTGTGTCTAATTTTAGTGGTTATATATCCCTGATTGTTCCTCTTTACCTAGTGCTCATAGTTTTCCCAATGGATTAAGTTTGCAACTTGTGGTCAGAGTTAAGAAAATAAAAGTAACAAAGCAGCAAACAAAAAAGAGACTTGCTCTCAAAGGGGTTGCTGAGGAAAGGGTTAGATAATACAAAATCACTGTGATATGTACTTCAGTCCACAACAGTTGCTATTCCTTGGGGCTTTTTGGGTGGAGAAGCAGAGATTTGTGTGGTAGATTAGGGAGAGTACTATGAATTCGCAGAATTAATGAAGTATCTGAATTTTCATCCACTGCCATTAAGCAAAAACTCTGAAGTGTGTGCCACATCTTTATGACACTGTACTGGGCACTAAAATTTAACTATATGTTGTAATGATTTTTTGAATGATCCAGGAGCATTTTTATAATAAAGGTGTCTAAACTTAGGTGAAGAAGTAGAATCCTGCTTGAGATACTGCAAACATGAAGTAGTTGGCAGTCCTTCTCCAAATGCCTTATCTAAGTAGCCACAGGTGATAGAAGGGATTTAACTTGCAAACAAAGTGAACAGGATGAAAATATTGTAGTCTTACTATATGGGGAGGAGGGGGAAGAAGGAAATTACAAGAGGAATATTAAATGGAAAGGAGACAAGATAAACAAGTGAGAGGGTGCAAAAAATGGATAAAGAGCAGAGGTCATGACACTGAAGTATCTGGGGGCAATGGGAGCAGCCAGCTGAAGGCAGACATTTATCGATGTGTTAGACAGACACTGTTCTGCCAGCTTCTGCCAGCCTGCCTGGCTATTCTCTGCACCCCACTGTCACCAAGAGGAGCTGGGGGAACAGGGAGGATGGGATCTGAATTCTGGTAGGTAGCCTTGCACTGTAGGGCTAGGAGGTGCCTGCCTTTGTGAGCTGTTGGGAGAGAGAGCAGCATTGTGACTATAATGGGGATGCTGTCACTCTCCCCTTTCCCTTCCCAGTTTGGTTGTCTGTCCTTTGCCTATGCAGTAGTAACCAGATGAGTCTCTAGTGCTACCACATGTCGCCTTGCACTGGGAAGATCTTTCATAGCAGGGGCGCAGTTTACATTGCTGAAAATGATGGAAGGTCTATAATAACAAAGTTGACGTTGACTGCTGTAACTGACCCTGCTGTCATCAATAAAGCACAATGGAAGGCTGGTAAGAGGTGGTGTTTGTTAGTGCAGACTGGGTACTTTGGCAAAAACTTCCTTGTATGATTCATGCTTGTTTGGTTGCTAATATGGCAATTAAAGATCAGGGTTTCTTGAGTGTAGTGTTTGATTAGTGTCAGTTCACAGGCTCTTTAGAGTTTCTGAGAGGCTTTCCTGGTTTGTTGCAGAAGTGTTGAAACTGTTGGGATTGAGACAGTGGAAGAATAGTGGTCAGTACTGGAACCTAGTTGCTGATGCAGCATGTAATCTACTTTTAACTCTCGTCTGTGTCTCAAACTCACTTTTGGCTTCCAGAAATCAATCTGATTTCTTTCAGTATGAAGCTGTGTGTAACATGTTAAACAGGACAGGGTTTCCTGACTGAAAATAACTTAGGTAACAGTGAAATCCAGTCCGGTTGTACCCTAAAAAAATAGAAGATCTTTATGGAAATAGAGCACATTCAACCTTCTGAATCAGTTCTTCCATTAGTTCTATTCTCTTCGTTCAACGCTATTGAGTCAACTACGATGTAGTTCTGGAACTGTTTCCATTCTTCTTCAAGATTCGTGTGTAGAATTTACTTTATGTAATCCTTTTCACTGAGGGGTTACAGCAAAAGGACTTGAAGGTCTGAGTGGCTTTCTTGAAACCTTATATCAGAACAAAGTGCTATTTTAGCAAGACATTCGTGTTTGATTTGTATTCTAAATGAGAATTAGTGTCTATAGCAGAGAATTACCTGTACAGGAATGGATGAAACTAACCTGGAATATTTTGTCAAGGCTGTTGGTCTGTGACGTGAAGGCAGTTATATTTCTGGGAAATGATCCAGAAACATGAGTCTGCAGTGCTTGGAGTTTCCTGTTCTATATCATTACAGTGTGTGTTGAACAATTTAAGCAGAAAGCACCCCTCTCCACCTATCCTGTAACTTATTTACATATCGATGATTATTAAACCCCCTGCTCTTAAACACTTCTGTCCTCCAGAGGAGGAACACAAGATTTGTCTAGTTGCTTGCCAAAATCCAAAATGTCATCCAACAAATGGACACCACTCTGCAAAGGGAAGATTTGTCAAACTCCTCCTTTCTATCTTTTTTATACAAATGATCTCTCTTCTCCAGCTATTTATTTTTTTCTTTCTGGAAAATAACTTTTTAAAAGGAAAAATAAGTCTAAATGTCATAGCTTTTCCTGGAGCTATGGTTTACTGCATCCCATTGTAGGTCAAAAAGAAGAAGGAGATGGTTTAGCTTAAGCATTATCTGCTTTGGGTTCTTTCCAATGAACTAGGACTGGTCAGAAATTTATATACTGTCAGCCCATCAAACCCCAAACCAAACCTATAATGTAAACATCTGACTTGATAAGTAGAGTTTCTCACGATCTTTGGGCTTGGGGTGGAGGAAGTGGGTGGATTGGCATGCTACCTGTACACCCTTGGCATGCTACGTGTACACCACTGGCGTGCCATCTGTGCACCCTGAGCGTGTATGCTCATACGTACCTCCATCCCACCCCACAGCATTTAGGTACCAGGTAGCCTAGTAACCTTTGAGTGGCTACAGCCTCAGTCAAGAAACATAGGGGTTATCCATGTTCACGTTCTTGCTCACTCCAAATGCCTCAAGGTTTGGGATCTAACCCTCTCAGGTAGCAAGAGGAAAATCTCTATTTTTTTCAGAAACAAAATGCAAAGATTTGAATTTGCCTCAGTGTACATGGGGACTTTATTTAAAATCCTTAAAACTTTGGGAGTGGAGAAAAAAACAGAGTGGCCTCAGACTCTGGATTCAGTGTTAGACTGTAAGTGTCCCTGGGGATTTTCATAGAAATCCTGGCATAAAGCGCATCTTAAGACTCAAAGAAATTAAAATGGATAATGATGAAACCAATAGACAGTCCGTCTTGGGCTTATTGAGTGTCTTAGCAAGCCTTTATGGATATGCTTAGAGACCTTTAAAATGAGTAAGAGAAAGAAGAATGGATGTATTTGTTAGTCAGGCTGAACTGTTCCTTCTGGTTGGTTGCACTTTAGCAAGTTGGTTGATAGAGCTGGTTGATGCTGCCTACCAGCTTGCTTCTGGGTAATGCTGATTCTACATAACCCATACTTTTCCATCAAAATATCCATTCTCTCTACAGTTTGAATGAGGACTGGACAAGTTGATGAGCTGTTTAGATTAGTGTTCAGGTTTCCAGCTGCTGTGCTGGCAGGCTTCCCAGCTTTCTGGGTGGCTGAGTTGAAGTGAGTTGGGTTCCTGGGAAACCAGTTAAAAAATAGAAAAATGTAATTTTGCACACTCTTCAAAGGGAGTCGTCTGAGAATTTTCTTACGCTGAGAAAGTAATCTTTTCCTCTTCAGCTTTTCATTACAGTTTAAAATGTAAAATACTTTTATAGGGAAATTTAGTTTTCCAAGCAGCTCTTTGCAGAAGACCGTGATTATCTTTTTCAAGAATTGTTTCCATGCTTTTTAATAGAGTACAAGGACATAATGTACTAATTCCTGAAGAGTTTGTATAAAACTTCATATATATTCGAAGTTAGTTCTCAAGAGATCATCAAGAGCTAAGTGGTTCCTGTCAAAGAAAACCTACCTCTCAGGAGATTTAAACTTCCCATGACTTTTATGTAAAAGCCTTAGATTCCTGGGGTGTTTATTGGTTTTCTTTGGAGATAAGGGGAGGAGGGTCTGCTAATTACTTTTCTGAGTACATGAGAATCTCACTCTGTCTCTGTAGGTGTGAAATTGTTGCCTGAAGAAACAAATTTAATCTAGGGGAGACTATGTTTATAGTTTCTTGTTGGCAATAATCCACTATTTACAGAAGGGACGGGTGACGCACCATATATTCAAATTCCCTGGTATGCTTTTTTTACTGAATGTTTGCTGAAGACGTGGGCCTCTCAGTGTGCTTCATCATGCTATAATGAAAGTGTAGACAATGTTCTGACTAAAAAGTAGGACTTTGAATTCAATCAACCACCTGTGTTTATATGCAAATCTCTTTGCAAGTCAGTGTGCAAAACCTGGGCAGTATTTTACAACTGTATGTCACACTGCAAGATTTCAGACTGTCTTCCAAGTTCTTTAGGTGTGTAAATGACACAATAGTAATCTAAGAGCTTCTTTTGGCAAAAAAAGATTTGACAAGCCTTCAGAAACTAGACACTGTGCAGTTGCCCATTTTGAAGATACTTTTCCTCATGTGATAGTTCCTTTACTGCAGCAGAAATCTCAAATAAAAACCACTGCAGACGGAAAAGTTGGTTGAGACTGTACTGTTAAATGAGATTCAGCTCTGCTTTGCTAGGAGGGGAGCTGAGGTAAAAGCAGGGTCTGATAGGTTTTGCCACATGTGTTCTTTGTCATTTATTTTTTTTCCTTCCCTGTTGTTGAATAGCTTGCCAGCTGATCAAACTTGGCATGGTGCCTTTAAGAACAAATGCTAAAAATTGCTTCCTTTTTAATTTTGGGTATGACTTTTGATTAATTGCAAGAACTGCCTGTTTAATTTGGCTTCTGTTTTTCCAGTATAAGGTTCCCTTTTCACTGATTTATCTCAACTTCTGTTCGTTAAACTCTGACCAAGTCTAGTTTGCTTAAGACTAAAATGGAGCACTCTATGACAAATAGAGCTAAAACCAAACCTATTTACAGGATCAAGACATTAAGTCATTAGAAGAGCTCTCATTAAGAGTGGGTCTCTAAATAATGTCAGCTCTGTACATAGCAGTGGTCCAGTGGGTCCCTTGTTCACAACTAAGGCTTAGAGATGCCACTGCTAGTAAGGAAGTGGCCAGACTTCACCTCCTCTTTGGTTTTGGACGTGTGGCATTTGGCTTTTCCTGTATGAGGAGGAAAAAGAGAACTTATTTCTTCTTCTTAGTCTTTTGACATGCTTCTAAAACCTGGCTTCATTGTCAATGCCGGGGAAGACTTCATGTGGCACTCCAGTTCCTTAGTTTTGTACAGAGCTTACTATAGAGAAATATTAGTTCCCATTTTACCTGCAACTTCTGGTGGACCCTGATTTCCCAATGGTAAATAGCACTAAGTTAGAACCATTTCTGATTTATATAATTCCATGTTATTTGTTAGCAGGGTGGCAAAGCGTTCTAGCTAAGATGCTAAAATGAAATTGCTTTCTTTTAATTTTGTATGTACATGCATCTGTTTCATAATTAGGTCTGTCATCAGTCTTCCCATGAACATATTAATGAAGCAGTAGAGACAAAAATAAGGAAGATTTCATCCCTCAAACCAAGGATTAGTCATGTCTTATCATTACAATGAAGCCTTTGAAAATCCAGACTACCACTTCTCAGAGACACTGGAAATTGATAGAAGGTGAGTTAATTAATTTTGCTGTTGTGACTGTGCCATAAGAAATTAAATTCTCTATTTATATGCAGGAGAAACTTCTTCTCCAGAGTTTTAATTTGTGGAATTCTTTTAATCCCTCCCTTATGCTTGTATTCAGACACAAATTTTTAAAGCTGTTATCAGGAAGGCAGCATTCAAGACAAATGGTGTGTTTGCTTTTTACATGTTAGATGAATTTATAAATTAAATGTATCTTAGGATTTATGACATAGTGTCATAGATATTTTTTAGTTCCAGTAATTTTCCCAATGCACTGTAACCGTGGATGTTCTCTTTTTCCAAGCTGTTATATCTGTTTAGGTAGAGTCCAAGATAACTTCAGGTGGAGAAAAGTTTTAGTCTTTCTAATTCAGTTGATGACCAAATCAGAATTATCATGCTGGAGTTCTAAATACAAAATACCTCTCAGTATCAGAGTTTGTTTTATAATGTACTCAAATTTGATGATAATAGGTAACAATTTATTAAGGATATCCATTGAGAGTTGTTGTGGCACTCAGGGTTTTCCTTCTTGTTACTCACACAGGAGGAGTTCTCAAAAGAATCTGTTCTCTCACCAAACCCCTGATGATTCTTCACTGCATGATTCCTATGGAGAACACAGTGGAAGAGGACAGAATTACCTTCTGGCCATACCAATGGCCTCCTTGAGACATGGTTCTGAATACAGAGAAGGTTTACCAAGACTTAATGTCCTAAGCAGAAGTCCATATGGAAATTCCATGGGTATGTAATTTTTCATATGAACAGTTTATGGAAATGCTGGAACAAATAATGGCTTACTCTGTCCTGAGGGAGTCCTGCAGCTCTGGACAGGTCAACTGTATATATTTGTACGTGGTGGCAGTGGGGTTTTTTTGCTTTTTTCCCAGAAGTAGTTCAGGTGTTATATTAACAGATGGATGTACTGTCTGTTGTATTAACAGATTGATAAGTACTGACTTATATAGACTGCATAAGCTGTTGAGTACTAGGACGTATATTGGAGTGAGATAAAGGAGTTTTGTTAATGGTATATATTGCTGTGTTTGCAGTCAAGCAGTCTCTGGTCAATAGGGCTGATATTCTCTGTGTGTAAATAACCCATAGCAGTATAGAACTTTCTGTATAAGTCTAATTCCCTTCTACAGATAATCTTTCCTTTGAACCTGAGCCAGAACTGGCATACAGCCCCGCTTCTACCTTCCATCTGCTGGATCGCCCCTCTGCCCACAGAATTTCCAGTGTATCAGAAGGTAAGACATAAGGATTGTGGTGCATCAGAATATTGCATGTCAGTCTTGCCCTCCATAAAATAATAAATATTTATAAGCCTTCTGGTTCAGCTATGAAGATGTTCATGTAATAAAAGGAAATCATAAAACATGATTTTTCTTTTACTATCCTATGTCATTGTAGCTGATTTTTTCAATATCTTTCTGAAGGTTGTGGTCTTTGTTTCTTGAGCAATGACAGATACAATGCCTACCCATTTTAACTCAAACTCTCTATAAGTGGGTCAACACAAAACAAACCTACATAGTTATCTGAAGAGACTCATTGTACAAAGAAATAAGGGGAGGATAGGATGCATTTTTGAGACTGTCTTTAGTTAATTTTTCACTATGTTGTCTCCATGTAAATTCTAGACTATAATAGTAATTAGAGATTTATATTCATGAAAATACAGGAGGTCTGGAATAGTATTATCTGGGTTCTGTTTTAGGCTAGCATAGTAGTTTATTGTTCATGTTTGGAGTAGGAAATGTTCTTCCCATATCGTGTAATTTTACTGTTACAATCAGTTTGGTTCCCGTCTGCTGCTTCTGGAACGTAATTAAGAGCTGTTCTCCAGAATTGTTACCTAGATGTGCTGAAGGAACCACCTCTCTGTGACCCCAAAGTGAGGGATTCTTTTTTTTTTCTTTTTCATCTTTAAGAACATGGTCTTTAAGTTAAGATCTGATTTGGCAAAATCCTGTATTCGTATTAAAAAGCAATTATTTTATTGGTACCTGGAAATGCCTCATTCCATGAGTGACCATAGAAATAGGACATTTCCAAATATTAACTATCCTGCACAGCTTTAATACCTGCTAGGAAGGAGAGGTGCATTTCTAGTGTAATCAACTAGAGGATAAATGTCTGGGTGCTGAAGGTTCAAGAAGTACCTCCACAAGGAGACACAGATATTTTTCAGATTCTTTTTAATTGCTACACAGAAAGTTGGCTCAAAGTGGAAATGACACTAACGTCAGGGAACCATTAGATCTAAATAGTAAATATAGTGAAGGAGCCTGCACCATGTGCATTAATTAAGAGGCGCACCAGTCAGTGGGGGTCTTCTGCACCAGAGGGTTGAGCTCAAAAGGGGGATGTAACATTGCACAGACTGGCCATTAGCTTACTGGGAAGGCAAGGCAAGGAAAGCCATGGCTAAACTCATCTGCTTCACAGCTGGAAGGCAGATGCATTTAAGGAATGTAGTCACTTGGGTTTGAATAATTGGATGAAAGAAGATTGAGAGAACAGTTGCATTTGGGCCCCAGGGAAATAGGAGTCTGGTATATATAACTTATACAGCAGGGTTGAGTGTGATTCTAAAACAGTCCCCCTGAAGTCAGTGGAATGATTTTTGAAGAAAGGATTGTCTTCTGGGAAGAAAGTCTTGAATAATCAATGTGTACATTTATGAATGGGTTAGATGACACAGTTTTCCATGACAGCTGAAGACTGGGCTTAGTACCTCTTTTCCAGCATATATCTGAAAAATGGCATACGGTCGTCGAGCATGACCAGGAAAGAAGTGAGTGGGGGAGTATATGTTTGCACATAGGTAGTGAGATTGAAGGGTATACATTTAAGTTGTTTCTGTGAAAGTCAAATTTGAATTTCTTAAGTCAGTTTGTCAGCAGTATCTGGGCTTACTAAACAGTGCATGTTATTTAGATAGCTTTATTCAGAGACACAACAGAAGACCACCTGATGAGATCTTCGTGACTTCTTCCAGCCTGTTTGAAACTGATCCAGTGTGCAAAGAAGGTAGTTTAGATAAGTAGTTCAATATTAAATAGCATCTTGTACAAGGATGGTGTATTGATTCTGTTCTTGATTTATCACCAGAATTGCATGTAGTCTTTCTGTGGTTATGGGAACAATTTGGTTTTGTGTTAACACTAGCCATTAATCTTTTATATTCTACCAGCACACTAAAATCCCATGATAAATGAAGCACAGTGCAGCGTGAATATGTCTTCAATTGTAGAAAGAAAAGCTAAACTCTTTATTAGAATTTGTTTGACCAGCTAATGGATTGTTTTCAGCCACTGTCTGGAATTAGCATCGAATTCCAACTATGCAAAACCAGCCTGATTGTCAAGTAATACAGTTCTGTCTATTTCATAGGTAGTGCTGAGTTTGGGCACTAACATCAACTAAAATTATGGAATAAATAAAACAAAAGTTTAGCTTTCAAGTCAACATCTGGCAACATAGAAATGTAACTATTGGTGATCAAGTAATAGACTAGAATCTTGGCATTTGTCAGTATTTTGTTTTCCTTTCTATTGCAGCTCTTTGTATTGACATTAAACAACCATCAGACAAGTGATATTTATTTTTTAACATTCAGTATTGTACTACTTACTTATGTCTGTATTAGAGTACTGGTGGGCCTGAGGATATGCTGGGGAGTATTATTAAGTCTCAGAATTTGCCGCACCTTGGTAGCAGTGAAAATGGGGAATGATGTTATATCCATTTCAGATTTTGTATAAGAATTACTGTATTATTATCCCAACATTTTGATTTTTCATGGGTTTTATGCAGAGGAAAAGTTAGTTGGAAATCTTGCAAGTATGTCCACCAGTGAAAGGATTAAAGCAATCCAGAAGATGCCAGGAACCATGAAAAAAAAGAGAGAGATCAGGTAAAAATAGAAGTTTATCTGTTTAATTTTACACACACTCTACTTTCAACATCTAGCTATCAAGTATGGATGTTTGCCATCTGCTCAACTTTCGTCTGTCACTTTGAAAGAGCTGAAAGTACTTTTTAATGCACTTTTTAAAAGTTAACATCTTGCAAAGGAAAATAATTTTAAAAACTTTTTTTCAAAAACTTTTGTCTCCTCACAGAATATATTTAAATTTTGTTCCCAGAGTGAGTTAGTGGAGGCACTAGAACATGCTGTCATAGCACGAACAAGAGCCATGGTATCAGCCAATAGGAAAAGAACCATCAGAACATCTCCATGTTTCATTAACTCTGTTCATGTGGACATGTGTGAAACTGTATTTGCAACAGCTTCTTTGGCTTCTTGTTTTAATTACAACTCATACTACAATGCTTGTCACCCCCTGCCCTGCTTTTCCACAGGAATAAAATTCTTAAAGAAATAACAAAAGAATCAAGGCGCCACAGTACTCAACTTTCGTGCTGTCCACAGTGTCTGCAGCGAACAGTAGTGGTAAGTGTCAGAAACTTCTGTCAGTCACGACAGAGTAACCCACTTTAGCTGCAATGTTATCACTGTCTCCAGAGGTATCTGGTATCTTGCTTTATGTTACTTACTGAAGAAGCAATTAATTGCTGCAGTGTTCATTAATAATGACTTGCATTATGGTAGCGCTTAGGAACACCAGTTAAACATCTTGCAGTGCGTGTAGTGGGGGAAATCTGTTCTTACCATCAAAATGGAACTGTAAAAAAATGTGAGGCTTTATTATGTGAATTTGAGTCCTGTTTAAGACTGCTTGCTGAGATTTGTCTCTCTGTCCTCTTTTGCACTTCAGTCATTTCGGCGATTTGGAAATAGCTTGTCAGAATATTTTCACCTGTTGCAGTTAGGACACAAGACTCTGAAGATCATTGGTGCTAACTTTGGAACAAGTGTTCTTTCCTATTTTATTTTCTTGAAGTGGCTGTTAGCTTTCAACTTCTTCTCATTCGTCATAAACTTCAGTTTCATCACAGTCCCTCAGTTGGTTGCAGCAGAACCAAATAACCTTTCATTCACGGGTCTGGAGCTGTTCACTGGAGCTGTAAGTATGTAACAACAGATTTGTATTAATACTGTGTGCGACAAATCTAAAAAGTCACAATAGAGTAGAAAAGTTAGTATTTCTTATTAAGAAGTGGAGTTAGAATGTGATGTGACTAGAAACAATATTTAGTACGTATTTGAAAAAGAAGCTGCAACAAACATTGACTCAGGGTGAGATGAATGGAACTCATTCTGATGCATATATCTCACTGGAAATGATAGCTGAGTTCAGCAATATTTCAACTTTCATCACTCAGAAAGCAGTGGAAGAGACGCAAAGGAAGCCAGGCCTTCCAGAGATAGCTACAATAGTCTTCAGAGAAACATTTTTTCCATACTAATTTTCCTCTGAAAATACAATGCAGATTTCCATATGTGATCCCATGAATTTTGTTTGTTTGCAAAGCAAACCTTTTTGCTTATTTCCAAGGCACACAGATCTTTCTGTGGCAACCTGCTGAACATAGTGGGGCCTGGAAACAGGAGGATCTTGTCATTGTGTGGAGATCTTTACGTGTAGAGTAAAGTCACAGACTGTTTTTAAAGGAGGATTTTGCACTGTTTTAACTCTACAAGTATTCATCAACTAAATCATCTGAGAAGACGACTTACTCTTTTTTTTTTTTCTGTCCTTGCTGAAAAAATGTGTCCATTTTATTGTTGTTAAAGGATTTCTCTAGTTAATAGACAAGACTCTGCTCTTACTAATGCTTAGCTGAGAAGAGAGCTTTTTAAAGAGGAAAGATATCAGTCTTTTCCTTCTAAAATTGCTTTTAAAGTGCTGTGTTTTGTAGTAATGCTGTTTAGCCTTGCAAAGTACACTCACCATTGCAGGAGTTCAGCTATCATGTAGTTACTCTAGTGCTGAATGTCATGCGCTTCCTTCCTGGTTCCTTCCTAGTTGATACAATTCATCAGTACAGAACCTTGCTGCTAAGAAAGAAGCAATTAAACTTTTCCCTCCTCAGGAATTTTCAGAAAATCCTGCCAAGGTGTTGAATGCTCATGACCATCCCACATGAATCTTAACAAGGATACAAGTAATTTATGTATCTCTAGAAGCTCACAAAACTGTGGAAGATTTTATCTGATAGAAGGAAAACAAAGGACCTGATATGTAGAAATTTAATCACACCTGTGATTTCACAGCAGGGAATGGGAAAGCTCCCACTTCCTTTAATTGGTCTTCAGGTGATACTTCCCACCATATGCAGGTGACAGCAAACATTCTGAATGATGTCCATATCTTTTCAGGGTTATTTTCAAGAAACAGTGCTCTACTATGGCTTTTACAGTAATGCTACAATCAGTAAAACAGAGAATGGTCCATCTTACAACATGCAGCTGGCCTATATTTTCACCGTTGGAATATATTTTGTCATATGTTTTCTCATCTTGTTGTTCAGGTAAACTAACTTTATATTCTTGTTTCACTTATATTAAGGGAAAAAAAATTACACACAACAAGAACGAAAGAACCCCACACTGTCAGTGGTTGACAGTAATAATTACATGAGTATGTTTCTGTAAGTCCTTATTTCCAGGTCTAGAGTTTAAGTAGAAGTTTCTGCTCCAAAGACAGTCTCCAGAAATCAAACCTTTGTTAGACAAATTAAGAATAACTACAAAACAGTAAGGGACATGCAGAGAATCCTGGTTCAAACCAGTGAATATCATAATCCCCCTTTGTAAGCTGTTGCTCCTGATACATTCTGGTGTTGATGTGGCCTTCCAGAGGTAAAGATTGTCAGCAACAACTAGGAAAAGGAAATGCAAGAGTTGTTTCTTACATTAAAGTTTATTTTCCATGTTGTCTTATGTGACATGATCTGACATTGGTCCAGTACCCTTGGCATGGGATAGAAAAAATGACAAATCCCCTTTTTTGACCCGCTGTACAGACTTGATGTATTTCCCCATTACGCATCTCACAAATTTAATTTTCGTTGCAGCATGGCAAAATCCTTCTGCAGGAACTTCATTAACCCTCAGATACACTCTGGAATTGCTAGCAAACTTCTCTGCATTTGGGACTTCAATATAACTAATGAAAAAGCTGTGAAGCTGAAACAAAAGAATATCAGCATGCAAATAAAGGTACAAAACACAGGAGGTACAAAAAGGTAGAAAGGTACAAAACTAGAATACATGAGTCACTTGCCAGAGACTTGTATGTGCATACACAAATTTATATGCACGAATAAGTCTCTGGCAGAGTGACTCAAGCATGCTAGTCCTGTTCCTAATAGACTTAAGACTTCATGACTGTTAAGTTTCATTTGGTTTGAAATCCTGGATTGGCTTAACTACTTGTTTTTTTCTCTTTAAGGTGCATAGATATATTTGTATGCTTCAGTTCTACTGAATGAAGTGACTGTTACATATTTGCCAAACAGAATATGTCTTCTGTTTTTCCTTCCTGGTATTTAACCATTCTGTAAGGAAAAGCCAGTCTTGTAATAGTATCTCAGTGTAACTGTCAAGAGAAAAGACTTTCAGGATAGGAACACAAGATTGTCCAGTAAATGCTCTCAGGATATTACTCTGCCCATCTTCTAGAAAAATTTTTTATTCAGTCTCTTGAAACAAGTTTTGCTTCATGCTAGTGACTAAGGAATTCTTCATTAGGAATTGTTTCCTTGCAGGAAGACCTGGCTGAAGTAAACCGAGAAGTTCTAAATTTTTCTGCAACAGAGAGAGTTGTTCGTATTGTTATTCATCTTGTTTGTTGGGTTGCTTCCCTGGGAACAGCAGTAGCTGCTTGTGCTGGTGTTTACTTCCTCTCCATTAATAACCTAAAGGTGAGGACAGATTTTGCAGTCTGGTTTTGGAGATGTGTTTTTCCACATGGGTATCTTACACTGAGTGCAAGCAGTGGTCTGTTCACTACTAGGACTGTAGGGAAGCATAGCTGCTGTTTCTGCCAATGCAAACACAAATTCTGCTCTACCTAAAAATCTGGTTTGCAAAGGCTCGCACCACTGGGGACTATGGCAAGAGTGTAGGACCTGAGGGGTCTGAGCAAATCTGCCCCCTGGCCCCAGCAGCTGCTCGCCTGGGCTCATGGCTAGCTTAGGGGTAGTGCAGCTGGTCACCTTGAAAGAAAACAGCAAGAAGAAGCCTCAGCAAGGCCTGCCTCTCCTTTGCCTAGGAGCTGCATTTCAGATGGGGCTCCCACCCTTGGTCCCATGGAATGCGGGGGAAGGGGAGAGGGTTGCTGTGCTGCTGGACGTGGGCCAGTAAAACATGATAGTCTCTAACCTGAGAACATACAGGGAGATGTGCCAGGTGTCTTTCCTGTGGACACAACTTGAGGCAGCATTAAGGCTCTAAGTTGGGGCTGTCTGGTTGTTTGTTTTTTTTTTTTCATTTTTCCTCTCTTAGGTGTTTGTGAAAGGGCGTAAGAATGACCTAGAGAGCCAAGCTGCCATGTTGGTGCTACCCATTGTTGCATCTCTCCTCAATACATTCATGCCATTCTTCTACTCGTGGCTTGGACACCTGGAGAGATTTCAGACTCCTGGACACCAGATATATGTCACTATTACCAGGTATTTGTTTCTACCACCTTAGTGCTTTTTGCCTGAAGTTGTCTGAGTCTTCTTTTTGACAGCAAGCTGTGTCTAGTTGGTGTAGTGGGCAGCAGGGAGCTATGGAGGAGAATTAATCTCTGAAGGCTTCTGTACACTCTTCCCTCCATGTTTTGTTTGTCTCCCATGAGCCTTCTGGAGTGTTACGTCTCTGCATGAGGACAGGGTATGGTTTCCCTCTCAATTAGGCACACTGTGACACTGGGCTTGGTTTTGTTTGTACCTTCCCTAGATGGTCCCTGGGCTGTTGGCCCCCCAGGGAAGGGAAGGGAAGTAGAGAGAGGAGTGAGGACATCGTACTTAAATACAGATGCCTGGAATTAACACTGTGTAACCCCTGGAGCCCACACACCCAACCAGTAGCCTGTTTAGCAGAGGTTTGTGCCGAGGTTGTCATGCCTCGCTCCACTTCTGCCAGAACAATGGACTAATGCTGCACCTTAGCTCTCAGGGAGAGCTCTTGCTGGTTCTGGCACTCTGCAGTGCTATTGTTGCTATAAGAGGAGGTCATCAAGTGTAACCAACTGTCATCCTGTCATCATTCCCTCCAGTGAGCTTATGGACAAGCTGTCAGTGCAGTTACTGTTACTTTTTCTTTTTAGAAATATCATCCTGAAAATATCAATTGTTGGAATACTGTGCTACTACTGGCTTAACATTGTGGCTGTGTCAGAGTCACAGGTAAGATTTCAAAAATACAAATCTTTGACTTGCAATGCCAGGTTAGGAACCACTTTGATAACAGGCTTGCTCCAGCAAAAAGACAAGTACATGTAGTGTCTTGGAAAGCTGAATTTGCCGCCTCAACACTTTTATATTAGCATCTTTAGAGGAATGAACTGTAGGAAAAAATGAATTGCCCAACTCAGGTCTCAGCTGGTTTGCAGCACTGTTCAGTGAGAGGTTGACTATGGTTAGTCAGGCTGTTGGCAAATCTTTGATCTGGAGCCCAAGTTTCAGATGCCCAAGCATTTGGGAACAATGCTAGAGTTGCATGATTTTTGGCTTCTAGATACGCATTTTTATTTTTTTTCTTCTATTTCTTAAAGTGCTGGGAAACACTGGTTGGGCAAGATATCTATCGTCTTGTTCTAGTTGACTTCATATTTTGTTTGCTTGGCTCTTTCTTTGGAGAATTTTTACGGAGGTGAGTACTGCTTTTCTAATCTTGTTTTTATTCATTAACGAAAGACACCAAAGACACGGTCTTTTTTTCCAACATGAGAAAGAAAGCCCAACAGAAGCGTGGCTGTGGCACCACTGAACCCTTCCTTGGTTGTCTCTACCAGGCATAGTCTCTGGGTACATGCCCTGTGTATATTGCAGCCCCTTCTTAGGGGGAGGTCAGAGTGTGTACCATTCTACTCTCCCAATGTGTCCTTTTTTCCTTTGGAGATGGAAACAGGCACAGAGGAAGCCACACTGTACTCCCCATGGAGCTCCTGAATGGGGTGACAAAGGACCAAGTGTCTCAAGCAGAAAACCTTGCTTTTCTGCATATGCACAGGCACACACTTCTGTCTTTCCTTGGTATGTCCCCCTTTTTTTTCCTCTTAGTCATGCCACTCTTCAGAGTGCACACAAGTTTAAAATCTTATTTTAATCAGTCTTATTAAGGATGTAATATGGCTCTCAAGTGTAGAGTTCTGCAGTGTGGTGAGAAAGAAAGTATTTTTAATTGAATGTGAATACAGCTAAGCATGTAAGCAAAAAGTCATTTACTTCTGCTGTATGTACCTTCACATTGACAAACATTATGACTTAAGGTAGAGCATTTAAGTGCTTGCCAGCTCTTCAGAGCATTTAGGGTTCCTGGTGGTACTTGTGTAGGAGATCCATTGTTTGCCCTTTGCACATGATGTGAACAAGACTGGTTTACAAGGTAGGACTTTGTTAGCTTTATGTTAAATTAACCAAAACAACATTGAGAAGCCCTTGAAGACTTTCCCTCCGCAGCTTTTGCCAGTGTACTTTAATCCTCCTGTTCTCGTTCTGTTCAGATAGGAAACCACCTCCCAGCAAAAGGTCACAGTACCAAAACTGCAGTGTCAGCTGTGATGAATGTCCTCCCCTAAGTTGTGCAAAAGCACCAGACCTACAGCAGTGAAAGATTAAAAGTACAATAGCTTGTATTTATTTGTATCAGAGTAAAGCCCAAAAGCCAGGGAGATGGGATAATTACCAAATCTTTATTGTTCTAGCTACAACAAGCAGAAACTGAATTGTCCCCAGCTCAGGAAAAATGAGGTGATAAAAAGGGGTTGTTAGTCCTCAGTAGGAATCCTCTGAGTACTTGCTTTTCTACCTGTGTCTCAGCTACTTGCAACCTCAGTTAGTTTAAACTAGGATATACTTTAGGATATATTAAAAGTATCAGTCTACAAGATCCAGATTTTTGAGGCTGAAAATTCTCAGGACTCAGGAACTGAAAAGCTGTTACAGTTTTGTACTGAGGCAACTTGCCATTTCAACCGTTTAACTATAAGCATACTTTTCTGATATAGTTACAAATGCTTTGTTTCCCTTTTTTTTTTTGAGTTGCATGAAAAATATCCTAGCCTTATTTCAACCCTGCTTTTGCCAAATTCTGTTTCATTTTTGATGTGCTGTCTAATCAATGAGCTGTGGCTGCTTTGCATGACATGTGGTTAATGCAGCCGCTAAATAATTTGTCACTGATGCTTGTATTCAGGATGTTATTTGTAGTGATTTCTACAAAGAGTTTTATCACTTAGAAAATTCTATTGTCCTGTGCTTTCCCCCCCCCCCCCCCAGAATTATTGGAACTACAGTCTGTGTGAACTTGGGGTTGCCAGAATTTGATATTGGACGAAATGTTTTAGATTTGATCTACGCACAGACTTTGACCTGGTAAGTGTTACATTTACAGTCAAAACTTCATTTGCACTTAGAAATACCATGAAATATTCTGACATTTCTGGCTCCTTCTATCATGGGGAAAATAACAGGATAAATGCCTGAGAGAGATGACATATTCAGGACCTTTGTAAGGATTGTGACTTGCCAGTTCCCTTTGTAGTTATGCAAGTAATAACAATAACTGTAGTCAGTAGTTTACCCTGTGGCCACCTGGTCTGGGAGAAACCTATGAAAGGAGCATCCTAGAGTTTTGTTTACTTCCCCGCTGGAATGGTTTCCTATTGAAATAGTCTCAGTATTAAACCCTGGCAAATATACCTTATTTCTAACAATGAGTATGTTACTCCAATTACGTAAGAGTTATGCAGAAGTGTAGATAGATATGTATATTTGAAGTTGCATATTTTTAAAGGTTGACTTACTGTTACAGGATCAATGTCAATATAATTACATTTCCAAATAACCAAACACTAACTGTGTATGAAGCTAGTGTGATATTTTGTGCTTTCAGTGCACTGAGAGCTGTGTGGTGAATAGTCAAGATTTACCTTTTCTCTTGTAAATGCTTTCTTGTAGGGTTGGAATCCTCTTTTCACCTCTGCTGCCTGGTATCCAGATGATATCATTTTCTATAGTATTTTATGTGAAAAAGGTAACAAACTTTAGATTTATTTGTTATAAACTTACCCTATTTGAAATCTGAGCAGAATTTATTGTGTTAAAGTGCTGATCTGGCCTGGAAGCTGAGGGGTTTTGCATTTAGGAGAGCAGTTTGGTTGATTGGGTTTTGAGGGGAGAGTGTGTTGCTTTAAAAGAACACAATTTAGATGCACACCCTTGAATTAGAAACCTGTGACATTTGAGAGGGGGTAAAGGTGTAGAAGGGTTAAGAGCACAGTTAGAGAGTGGGGAGAATAAAGTAGTAAAACTGAAAGCTGGGGAACTAACAGTGTACAAGTGCATATGTCAGTATAGGCACTCAGCCTGGGGCTGTGACTTTGGCTTCCTGCTTACTCCCCAGCAACCTGCTCCCCCACCCCCCCGAAGTTATCTAAGCATAAGCAGGGTGGTTCAGCTAAAGACCAAGGTGGAAATTTCTTCATTTCAGAATTGTTTGTCTCAGTAGTATGACTAGATAATAGATTGTTAGTTGGGTCATTGAACAGTTTGTAGTGTTGAATATAGAAGAACAAAGCTATAGCTAGAAAGACTGATTCAGAGTTCCCCAAATGGTGGGTTTGTGTGTGCTACAAAAACAAACTCTACCCAACAGAGTCCTGAAGAACCCATCAGCACTTCATTTTGCCTCTTACTATTCAGACTAAATTCTTGAAGTTTTCTAAACTACACTATATCTATCAAATTCATATAAAAGAAGTTCTTGGAAACTTGATAGATGCTATTCCAGCAATTGCCACCAGCAATTTCAATGTGATTGACTTAAACCAAGTTGAAGTGGCAGGTAACACCATTCCAAGAGTCAGTGTACCTTCATCTCTTTAAAGGAGTCAGTGTACCTTCATTTCTTTAAAGGTCAGTCTGATGATGAATTGCCAACCCCCTCGCAAAGTCTGGAGAACTGCTCAAATGACAACTTCTTTCATGTTCCTGCTGTTTTTCCCTTCCTTCCTTGGAGTCCTGTCTGTCATTGGAGTCACTATCTGGAGGTATGGAAGATCACTGGCATTCAAGCCTACCATGTTATGCTGTGTGACCTGATACCAGGCAGAGGAATCTGCATTTTTCCATAGAAAAAGCTATATGAGTTGCTAATGGAAGGTTTCAGATGTTCATGAGATGTTCTGTATCCTGAAAACAAGACATGCTCAGTGAGTTTGCAAGAATGTGGTTAACACAATACCTTGTCCCGTGAGAAAGTAGGAGGAGAAACAAAGTTACCTTGAAGTTTTGGGATCCTATTTAAATGTCACAGCAAATTCAGCTTTTCCTCCTCCTTAAAAGTTTCTGTGACCTAGTCCTAGTTCCTGGACTAATTTATGTTATAGGCCATACTGGGTCTGCAGTGGAGAAACACCCAGGAAAAACTCAGCTGATGTTAACTTCTGGATTGTTTATGAAATTCAAAGGCTTTTTGCAGGGAGTGCTGACCTCTGCAATAATGCATCTTGGTTGCTACCAGCATTTTAAAGCTGCTTTGTGTGCGTGTTACGCTGCTTGCAGTAATGAGGGCAGCATGGGTAGTCCTCTTCTTTTTCTTGGCAATTCTCAGCCCCCTCATTTCAATATTTAGTGAGACACATGCAATCAGGTGGGATGAAATATTTCATAGCAAACATTTCCAGATGGCAGGTGGGAATTTCAGACTGTCTGAAGTGGTTCATTTTCAAAGCAAACAACATTTTCTTATTTCAGTCTACCCAAAAATGTTAACTCTTGTTATGGGCTGCCTTAGTTCACCACATCCTGTTGTTACAGAAAATCTGTAGTGACTCATGTCCTTGAAGGCAAGGTGAAATGATTGTTCCTTTAAGCACCTGTGGTGAAACTTTGAAAATCCAGATTTTCAATTTGCTGTAGCTTGCACTACAGTGATTGACTTGTTACATTTAGCTCAAGGTTGTGTTTACAGGGCTTGGTACCAATCCATTGCAGCAGGGTCTATTATTTCTCACTGCATAGTCTGGGGTTGGTGATTTAATGGCTGGAGAGTGACTCAAGTTAAAAATGAAACACAGATCATGGGAGTTCCCTGAGGGTCCAAAGACAACAGAGGGCTATAGCAAACTAGTGAGCATCTCAATGTACAAAAATCACTATATTAACTAAGTCACTGATTAATATATGAAGCTTTAAGTAGCTGTTTTCTCACACTTTCAGGTTAAAACCTTCAGAAGAATGTGGTCCTTTCAGAGGTTTGTCTTCTATGTATGATGCAGTCTCTGAGTGGATAAAAATACTGGAAAATTACACTGCCTCAAAATGGGTAGTGTGGATCTACCATAACTTAATTACAAGTGAACTTTTCTTCTTCATCCTCTCCGTTGTTGTCCTGTAAGTACCTGCTAATGAAAAGCACTGGAAGAGGACCTGAAGTGGAAAAAACTGGCTATGACATAGCCATTCTTCATTAAAAAAAAAAAGCAAAGTGCATTTTAAAGCATCAGAAATGGTTAATATATTGGAAATTCATGTATTTGAAGTACATAAAGAAGTTATAAAACTTATTCCTTGTATGTTAGGATGCCAAAGCTTTTTACAAACCCGCTTCATGCTAACCCTAGGATACACTGCTTTTCATTGAGTATTTCTAGTTTACTGGTGCTTACGCTCCAGATCTTATTACTGCCGGCACACTTAGCTTTAGGGACATCAGCAAAAGGAACATGCTGCATACAGTGGGCAAAATAAATTGCCTTTTTTTTTTTCTTCCCCCAGAGGTGAATAAATCAGTAGAGAAAGAGCAAGCTTTCACAAGCACTGGCAATACAGGCCAGATCTATACTAGGACCCTGAGCAACATAAAAAGCAGAAGTTTGGGAGATGGTTGCTTTGTCTTTTCTGACCGTTTCTGATCAGTGGAGTCATTACAGAAGATATCCTGTTAAGAATAGCTGAACTACCACAGGGACACTGTGGTGGAAGGGCATGGTGGTGCACAAGTAGCATGTTAAAGTGCATGTTAAAGTTCCCCACCATATGGGGAATTCTAATAAGTAGGTTGCAGTCTGCTTCCAGCTCATCTCAGGTAAATTCACATACTGTCCTCTTGGCTGAATGAAATTATTTTTGCAAAACCATGTGTATTAAACTATGTGCCCACTGGTAGGGTTTGATGTTGTAGCTGTACTGCTTGATATTTCTAGTGTGGGCCATGCACAAACCTGTTCTCATAAAACAAGTTCCCACTGATTCGAGTGGGACCAGGATTGGCCTGGAAGCAATAAGTGTTCGGTGTTGTGATTTAAGGTCCAGGCATGTGTCTAAGCAAATGACACAAAGTTGGATAAGAGCATTAGGTTCCTATTTGTTATCTGAAACACACCTTGTATTGCTGACTGACTTTAATTGTACCTCTTATCTTGAATACAAGTCCATAAATCTTTGGGTCCTTTCCAAGAGAATGTCTTAAGCAATTTCATGTGCTTGTCATTCCATGTGTAATTCTATACATACATTTTTAAAATATATGTATTGTCGGTATGCATATGTCTGTATATGTATAAATATGCATGTATAGATATGTGTATATATATATCTTTTAGTGGGTAAAATAAACAAAATAACTTTTTGTTTAGACAATGACTAGGAGGAAATACTGATGGGTATGAGTGGTCATATGTTGGACTTTTTTTTTTGTTTAGAATTATTACTTATCTTTACTGGCAAATAACAGAAGGAAGAAAGACTGTAATGAAACTCTTACAGAAGCAAATTATGAATGTAAGTTTGACTTTCAGCTTTATCTTTTTTAAAATTTGGCTTTCTGTTGATTGCCTCATCTTGCTGTTGTGGAGCCGTAATCTGCTTCTCCTATGACAGTTCAAGGGAGGGTGGGAGCCCTCCCCCACGTCAATCGCAGGGAAACTTAACTCACAAATGAGTTGTTGCAAAACAGTTTTACCTTCAAGCTGTGCTGCTGCAGCTCCCTATGTAGACAGATTATTTCAGAATAAAAGACATTTTAATGATTATTCCGGTCAATTGTTACTCACAGGCCTTGAGCCTCTCAAGAATGATTAGTCCATTCCAGCTAATGATCAAATGTGTCTTGACCATAGGAAGGAAAAGAGAAAAGGCTTTTACTTGAAAAACTATGGGAACTGCAAAGAAAAACCGAAAATCCATCCGTGCCAAGAGGACGAGGCCAGCAGGTCAGTCTGATAGTTCAGGTGCTGCTGTTTCAATTACGTGCTTGGTATGATTTCATGGGGTTCCTCTAGCCTTGCAAATAGGCTGCCATTTTGGGATAGGTCTGTATTTAAAACTTTACATAAATTGATTGATTACTGGTTAATTCCAGACAGCAAAAGGATACCGTGGAAATTCCCTAACTGTTTGCTCCAGACTGGAATTTAGCCTAGGAAGGATATAGAAAAGTCCTTACCCTCACTGGATGTTATTTATGATTATGAAACTGCAGGAAAACATTCCTAATCTAGGAGTGCAGTGATGGTCACTAAAGGGTTCGGCCGCAGTTGAACCTTGCCTAGACTAAAAGGAGGCTGCCTTCCTCCCCTGACCCTGGATTTCTTTAGGGGTCTATGGTTTGTGCCCTCCCCACCCCACCCAGTCTTTTCAGCTGAGGTAAAACTGAGTGCTTTGACCTAATTCCATACAACATCAAGATAGACCTCTAACATTCTTAAACTTGAATTTATTTTTCAAGTCAGGCCTGCCTGCTGAGCTATCAAATTAGTGTTAAAATGTGCATATACAGGTGCTGTGCAGGGTTGTTATTTGGTTGAGCAACCACTCTTTGACCTACATACTGGTGAAGAGAAAGTCTGTTAGGTTCCCCTCCCTCCCTCAAAAAAACCCCAAACAAATTCCCCTGTAATGACTGGTCATCATTAATGCAATAATATAAATAAATATAAATAAATATTGACTGTAGAGAGGGGAACTTGAAGTGAACAGGCATTTTCTGTGTGCTGGGGATTTTCAAACACTAGACAACCCTGTGGCCATGTCCAGGGTCATGAGTGGGACTCCTGAGGGAAGGGTTTGATAGCCTAAAAAATGTGGGTATTCTTGTAGTTGTTAAGGTCAGACTTCAAAAGGAGATGCCAGAATAATCTCATTGTGGATCTAGTAGAAGAGCCATCTCCCTAAAACAAGGGTGGGAATAGCACTGACCATAAAGTCATGATTGGAAGCCAGAATGTAGTACTGCTAATGCCAAATATTCTGTCTTTCAGAGAAGCTCTTCTTCATACCACCTGTCCAGACAACCTGCTCAGCAAGTGCCAGGCTACCCAGGAGGGGCATTTGATAGAAATCAAAATGCATCCTACAACGAGGTAAGATGGTCAAAAGAAGGAAGTCTGTGCTAGATTTCCATATATAGAACCTGGGGCATGAAACGGACAATGGGCATATGTTGAACAAAGAGGTCACCCTGTATGTATAGAAATAATTTTAAAGATTAACTTGAGCAGATACAAAAATGTAATCAGAATAGCTGTTGGAATACTCATACAGACCTGCTTAAGATCTGGAGAGTATGGTTTTGTTCCTGGTAACTGGTATCTTTTAAAATGCAAGAGAACAGGCACATGAGGGAAACATCAACCTAAATCTGCTTGTGAATTTTGTTTTCAGTATCCTGATGCTGCTGGGATCTTGAGGGGGTCTGGCTTCCCACTAGGTAAGCAACAAATGCTAAACACAGAACACAGCTCTTAGAGGCTCAGCTCAGTAAAAATGTTTGATGTAGTACAGACACAGCATGTGACAGCTTGATGGAAGAGACACAGAATTTTAGCATCTTGTATAAAGAGAAAACAAAAAGACTTTTTCTGGGGTAAACATTAGCTATAGGATGTGCTTATTAGTAGCTTGTTGCAATGTTGTTGATGACTTCTGAAGACTGATCACAAGCTTCTATATACTAGAGAGTTGAATTTCTTTGGGTAAATGAGCCATTTTGTCTTATTCTTGCCGCTGGCTGCTCCCGTATTACATCACATTAGAGATATACTTCACATCTTGGTGTGAGTCTCAGAAGAGGTTATTAATGATGTAGAGTCTCTAGGCCATCGTATGTCTGGAATAAAAAGAGCTATGGAAACTTGCCTGGTAGCTTGAACTATTCCTGGTTTACACAAAGACGTAACTTCATTCCAAACAGTTGACAGATGGGACACTTAAACAGCACGGGGGTGGTGGTTATACCAACACCAGCACAGCTAACATCACTTCCTTTGTGAAAGCAGATCCTGGGCCAGCCCAGCCCCGCTGGCCAGGCATGTCTGAGGCGGTGGCACTCGCTCTGCGTGCTAGAGAAGCGGCTCAGTGGGAAGATGAAGATGACGACAAAGACTTTTGACCGTGAGCAGGCAGAAACAATAATCAATGTTAAGTTGTTAGCTGGTGTTCTGCAGAAAGCAATATTCATTTGCACTAATGATGTTTTTTTACCCCTAAATGGAAGAAAAAAATAGAAGAACGGATTGCAAAATGCATCCCAACTGCAGTTTATTGCTAAGATGGGGAATATCCTGCGTGTTTGGTTTGTTTCTGAAGTAGCGATATTCTGGTGAGGGTCAGCATTCCCCCAGGACTGGCCTTCACCTCCATGCAGTAAGGGTCCCTCCACAGCTGGTCGCTTGTCATCAACTAAACATAAGGAAACTTGTGCCTAATTGTAAATAAAAGCTTTGGTCTAAAAATATTTTTGTATCAGTCATATTGTTCAAACTGCTTTTATCTGATCTAAACGAAAAGTGTATTGGTCAAATAACAATAGGAGGAAATTGAAGTGCAGTTGTTTTTAACGACTGAGACATTGTACTGGCTGCAAAGTAACTTGTGTGAACCAGGTTAAGCTTCTGTTCCATTTTCACTTTTCTGAGCCATTTGTAGTTTTATAGTCACGCAAAAGCACCTTTGATGTTAAAAGTTATCAGAACTCTTTATCAAAATTCTCATCTGTGTAAAACCACTGCTTGTGAACGAGAAGTTTACACATATCTTTTCTAGTAAAGGATAGATTGGAAGTAACACAATTGAGAGGATTTTTTTATTGCAGCTTCTTTTTATTCAGAGCCCCAACTTTACCATGATGATAATTTTTTTTTTTTTAGCCTAGTAGTAGGAGTGTCTACTACTCGCTCCTTCCAGAGCAGAGCCAAAATGATTCATGGCCCATTGATGGTAGCTGTGATGAGAACACCTGGGGGTTTTACCCATTAGAAAAAATATCAAGCAACCTGCACTCATTTTGACATTCCACATCAATCTACTGGTGCGCAGCTGATAAAGAATACCCTACCCATGAGCCAAGAGATACTTGTTTAATAAACTGCAGACTTGATTTCAAGTTAAATCTGGATTTCCCACATATCCTTGTGAGTACCCTTCAATCATGCAAACAATAAGCAAAGTAAAAAGACATTTCAGCTCTGTTTGTTCTACCTCTACCATCACTCGATATATAGCTTTCTTTTAAAAATAAATACATTCATGTGCTGTATCATTAGAAGAAATAATCTATCCCTTGGTTCTTTTAAAGTCTGGAAGGTAAGATACTCAAGTTTTATTCATTAATTCTCATAGTCTTCACATTGAACATGGAAAGCTGGCTTCCTTTTCCTTGTCAAGATGCAGCACAGTCATCTTCCCATGCAGTAGGAGGGAAATATACTTGCCTGATACTTTGGCACCATTATTTTCAGGTTCTGTTTTGAGAACAGTAATGTAGATATTTAAGATGCCGTAAATCAACCTCAAATTATTACACAGTTGTAGAACAAACTAAATTACTAAAATCAAGGTATGACTTTAAATTTTGATACCAGAAATTGGCGATATGACTTTATAACCAAGATTTAAATAAAGCAAAGGAATAGTGGGAGAATTAAGGCAACCTACACAACAGGGAATTGCCCCATTAGCTTGTCAAATCTGATCCTTTTACGTTACAGCGTGATCCCCTCAGACTGCGAATGGCTGTACCTCAGCTTTGCCGAGTGTTGCAAGACAGGGTTTTTCTGCATTTGAGATCTGACCATACAGCAGAAGTAAAGTGCTGCTCTTTTCCCAGAACTATCATTAGAGATGCTAATGCTGCACCAGTGGATACCTGCTCGATCGTGAATTCAGACCTGCCCGAGTGAGACAGCTTATTTGGGTTGGTGTCTACCAAGCACAGGTCTAGTAATGAGGATCACAGTCTTCCACCAAGCTGTCTGTGATGTAGCTGGATACGAGGACACTTTCGTAGTAGCTTTTTTCTGCAAATGTGTTCACTGTCCAGGCAACCACCTGAATTCCTTTTGAAGACCACTGCCTCACATACTCTCTGCGGGGAACAAAGACACCATTAGAGGAAGGCTGACTACCATATTTAAGGCAGACAGTGCTGAAGCTACAGTGGTTTTAGTCTTACATCAGTATCACATCAAGAACAATAGTGTGTCATCTTTTGCACTGTCATCTTTTTGTGTTTTATTACTGTGAACAGGCAAAAGCAACAGTTTTCTTCCCCTTTGAGATTAAATTTAGGATCTAACATAAGATAAAAATACGGATTGAAAAGATAGAGGCTTAAAATAGTAAAATAGCATGCAGTAAAGGAACTATCTAAACAACCTTACACAACGTTAAATGGAACAAATTAACATATACTATTGTTAACTCCACCCTTATATACTAATAGAATGATATTGCCTCCTGATATATTAGCAAGCTTTAACACTTACTGAGAAACAAAATTTTTCTGTATGAGGAATGCTGAAACCCCACACAATCGCCACAAGAAACTGTGTAGGCTCCAATCTAGAATGACATCCATCATCATATACAAATAATGTTTCCAGGAGGAATTGAAACGGGGTGTCCCATCTCCAAAATGACTCAGATGCCAAGGCCTGTGTGTTAGTGCTGTTACCACATTTCTGTCAGCTTGTCTCATCTGGAAGATCAAGGAGAAAAGACTGCAATTCATACAAAAGCCAAGCTGCATTAAATATAAATTGGGAGAGGTTAGATAAAAAGTCCTAGCTTGCATTTGCAGCTCTACCAGAATCCTTCTCCCCCTCCCCCCCCAGATCCTTGTGTAACTCTTTTAGAAAGTGGTTTATGATATTTTGCTGATTTTTCTTTAAAATATGCTGAATAAGCAACTGCTCTTAAGTTAAAAAAATTGCATAACAGTCAGGCAATAGAACAAAATACATAGTAAATGGACTTGGCAATGAGAATTAGGAAACAGTTTTAGTAATAGTCCACATTTACATTAAAATATGGAATTTAAAAGGTACCTTGCACACAGATACCTGGCCATATGCCAACTGTAAGAGCGACGCACTGTTTTCTACATAGCTTTCAGAATGGAGGGAACTGCTGTAGATTCAAATGTGCATCTAATGAGCAGAGAGTGATCTATAAGATTATGCAAGACACTTATGATTTATGTGGGGTTTTTTGTTTGGTTGTTTTTTTTAAATCTTAGCAATTTTAACAACCCAAAAGTAATCTGGAACTGGGAGTTGTATGTCTTACTGAAATTCCCAGACAGAAATTAAAAAAAAAACCACAAAATAAACTTTTAGGAAACATCACCTTATAAACAACATCTGGCATGAAAGAACAGACAACACTGTTGTTATACAAACGTGGAAATTCCAGGTAGAGTTGTTTTAGGGCGTCAACTGCCTGCCAATTAGAGATACACACACATGTTATCTTTATACATATGCTCATATTGACTTTACACTACAAAGTCATTTTGGAATAATCCCCTTTAAAAATACTTTCCTGTTTTGTGTAACAAGACTGAAATGGAAAGGGGGACAAAGAAAACCAGCATCTTGTGTATACCATTAATACAGAAATGACATTTTGTTTTTTGCAACAAGTCCTTTTTGTGATTCTGTTTACAGCAATGAGTAGCATTCTCAGTGTTTTGAAATACCCTTAAATATATAGTGGATAAAATTCTGAAGTCCTGAAGGTTTAGTTCAAGGGGGAGAATGAATGTATTTTCACATTTTGATATGCTAAAGAAAAAAATACTTTAATTTGCATGAAATGTTAAGGATTGATCACTTGTATCTCCTTTCAGTAATGCAAATTATAAACAAGCAGGATCCTTAGTTGGAGGCTGAAGATGAGATACTATCTCACCTCAGGAGGAGCACAGGCAGGGAATTCACTTTGCTTTGTTTTATGATGGTGTTGTGAGCTGGACTCAACACTCACACAAGTCTCACGTTAATTTTAAGTTGCAGCTTTCCAGGTCAATGGAATGGGACAAGGGAGCAGGTTGTCTTTGCTTTGACAGCCAAACTTTGGATGACACAAACAGCAGACCCAGTCTCGCCCATATTAGAAAAGGGACTGTACCACACATATCTCTTGGAGACCAACAAAAAAGCAGGTTAGAAACCCAAAGGGTGAAGGAAGGTGTCTTAGTACAGTAAGCGGTACCTGATTTGCATGGCCTTTGACGTCAAAGTAGATGATAAGATTGTGATGCATAGACTCCACAACAGCTTCTCTCAGAGTTGGTACCTTTTCACCCTGGAATTTGCTCCTGCAGAAACAGAGAACTCCTCACTGGAATGCAGTCAAGATACACATGTGCACACACACATCCCCAGCTACACAGAGCTGTTTCCTAGGAATTCCTGAACATAGTTTGCTGGTACACTAGTATTAGAGGTGGGATCAAGCACCACTAGCAATGGCAGCAGGGGCTCTCTCCCCCAGTGAAAGGCTGCACATGTAGAAGGATACGTGCACACCTCCTTTGCCCCCAGGATCCCACTAGACAATTGCATCCTTCCAAATTCAAGGTCTAATCTGATGCTCACTGACCCTGTGTCCACACCAAAACACTAACCTCAGTTCCTCATCTCCTCCTGCAACTACCACAAATAAGCATTCAGTCCCAGCTGCTGAGCACCCATCCACCCACTCCACCCTGCTTTGACTGCACTCCCTAGCTCTGAGCCAGAAAGGCAGATCCTGGCAGAATAAGCAAGTCAAGGATGTAGGAGAAGCAGCTTCACACATCAATAAGTTATTCTGAATAACAGCTGCTCAGCAGTAACTGCCTATGTGGAAGTTCTCTCTGAGTGCCTCAGGTGATCACCTTTCCAGCAATAACCAGGGAAGATGTTACTTGTACCACAGACTCACAGGTGGTACATTTACAGGAGTCTGGAAATCCCTAATGTAGCGTCTCAGAAATACGAGGAACACACACTAAAAGTTCTTCTCCTAAAATGGATTCACCTACAATACTGTAGAAATTGCAGTGTCATCAACATTTTAGTAATGTATAAAAATATGTTCCCCTGCATGCCATCTGAAAGGACCTAATCGGTTACTGGGGTCACAGCTCCTACCTGAGATTACCCAGGAAATCTGTGTAGCCCCTTTTCAACAGTATAATCCTGATGTTTGGAATCCCCAAGACACAATCAGTCAGGAAATATATGTGAATAAAATTAATTTTAGAAGTAATTACTCAAGTCAGTTTTGATATACTGTGAAACTCCCAGTATCTTTGGGGTCCTGCAGTCAATTTAGGGGAAGCTTATGTAGAGATTAACCTGTTTCACATAAGATGCCTGTGGATTTTGTCCTTGAAAGCCAATTATCTTGACTCTGCTTCACTGTTCCTATTGCAAGGATGGGTAAGGAGATATAATCTCATAGGCTTCTAAAATCAAATGAGAAATAACATGTGGAATTAAGTTTTAAATTTACAAAAGTTTTCATCAGTGATAGATCATTTTTTTTAATCAAGAATGTTTTTTTCACTGTTGAAACAGTAGTTTCAGAATAGCAATAGTTCATTTACCATAGCCTATGTTTTGCAGATGGATTAAGCCTCCTAACTTCATCAAAAGTCAAGTCACGCAATCTTCCAGACCCATCAGTTGTCCTTTCTACTGTTTCGTCATGCATTAGAATGGGAACACCATCTGCAGTAAATTCAAGATCCAGCTCAACACCCGTTGCTCCATTCTCAGCTGCCTTAAAAAAAAAAAAAATTTAAAAAAAAAATCACATACACAATGGAAGAGACAGATTTATAGATTTAATATAGATACAGCTATAATTAGCTTGTATTCTGGTAAAAAATAATAAACTATTAATGTTCTTTTCTGTAAGCTTGATCTGCAGAACAAAGTAGGTTTTATCCAAGGTATTATGAGAAGCATTTGTAGATCAACTGAAAGCATATAATCTATTTTACAGATGAAACCATAGTGATAATGTCTTGGGATTGGGACTGTTTCAGGATAAAAATGCAGAAAAGAATCCTGCTTTCTCTTTCTGGTCTAATAACTCCTGAGTCCTTAAATTATGTTCCTTTCTAAAAGAGAGGTGAAACAAATGACTACAGCCTAGATAATTTATAGATTAGCACTTAGAAGCCAGAATTAGAGCAGGCCATCAGAGCATAAAGTCTTTGCTTGCACAAGGAAAAGCTATCATCCCTTTTTTTATGGCACACAGGTGCAATATTTCCTTTAAGAGTCAGATTAGCCATTCATGTGCAGTATGGTTGATCCACCATACACAGTAAATACAAAACTTCTCAGAAGCACTACTCACCATGCTTGCACTAAGTAGTAGATGTATGTAGGCAAATCCCTGCTCCTATCTGAGGAATCCCCATATCGGAGAGCAATAAGCAGCTCCCTGATATGGGCTGCCTTGGAACGTTTCATAAATCCTGCTCCTTTCCCAGGAACTCCTCAGAAAAGCACCCAAGTGAACTGCAAGCAAGACAAATTGTTCTGAAGGATAAATGCCCTCCTGGGAAAAGGGCCAATGCACCAGAAAGACAAATTCCAGGTATGCACTAGAGGTTGCTCAAGAGGTAAGGATCTCTATTGTACAGCTTCAGAATTTATCGGAACAAAGAGCCCTGCCTCGCCCAAAGGTAAGAAACCATCAGAGCAGCAACATCTCATCATCACAGATACACTACATTTGAGAGCCTGCTCATCACAATTTCAAATGATTCTTAGAAACATATTTTGAACCCTGGCTGCACCACGGTGCTTTGCAGATGAGGCAGCAGTAAGTTTCACAGCGGAGCTGTACACAGTGAAGTTCTCACAATACCAGATTTTCCCATAACTGGATTCTCACTACAGATCTTCAAGGCTTAAAAAGCAAATGACCTGTTACTGCGTTGCTATCCACTCTCTATATTCTGTTGCAACATCAGCAAAACACAGTATTTCATTATTGCTACAAGCTAAAATATCCATCAGCACCACGAATATAACATTTTCCGCAAGACTCGGGCCTGATCAAACTGTTCTGAATCCGCTTGGGGACGAAGGACTGAGAAGCCACACAGGTCTGTGCAGCAAGTCAGAAGAAGCTGGAGTTACGTGAGGCGACGAGGGCTTGGTGCCCGCTGAAAAGGCAGATTATCAAACATAAGCCACAGGCTCGTATTACTGCCCTCCGATTTCAGGCTCTCACCCACCAGACCTACGGGAGGCAGGCTCCCGAGGCTCACTCGCTCTCTGCAGAGCATGTGGCAGCTCGGCCTCACACTTCTAACCTCGTCCCAGGCCCTGCACGTCCCGTAGCGGCTGGGCACGTTAAACGCGCTTCCAGCGCCCCCCGGGGCACGGCGGCTCGCCAAGCCGAGCCGGGGGAGGAGGGGCGGCAGGCACGGCCACGGTGAGGCCCCGCCGTGCTGACCTGTCGGATGGCCGCCAGCGTGTTCTCGGGCGCGTCGTGCGCGCCGCCGCGGTGGGCGATGCGGGCGGCGGCGCCGCGGGGCCGCAGGACGCGCTGGGCGCTCTGAGGCGCGGCGGGCTCCAGGCTGAAGAGGTGCAGCGCCAGGTAGAGACCGGCCGTCACCAGGCAGGCCAGCGCCGGGCTGCGGCTCAGCGCCAGCACCGCCCCCAGCAGCACCGTGAGGGAGCTCAGCAGGCCCTCCCCGTGGCACAACATGGCGGCGGCGGCACCCGCCGGGCCGGGCCGGCCGGGCCGGAACTGGACCCACCGCCTCGTCTCAGGGCAAAGGCAACACCGCCGCGCCCAGCGGCAGCCAATCAACGCTCGGCCCCCAGCCGCCACCAACCAATCGGCGCCCGCCGCTCACCCGCCTTCTGCTAACCAGCGCGTGGCGGCTGTCACCGCCAGCCAATCGCCGCTCGGCACCACCCACCGGCAGGCGCTGAGGGGCGGGAGGAGGCGGCACCGCGGGGCGGGCAGGACGAGGCTGGCAGGTCCCTGGGCTGAGAAACGCCTCAGGGCAAGGTCGGAGGAACGCGGTGAGAAACTGTGGATTATTCCAGATAAAAAATGCCGCAGATAAAAATAAATGGTGTTAACTGAAGGAAAGGCACTGCTGCCCAGAGAGTCACGGATGACCTGTGCATCTGGAGGGTTTTTTCCACCTATACCAGCTAACTAATTAGAGATACAATATTAATATTAGTCATTTTCCAATTAATTATTGTATTTCTATATGCAATGTTCTAGGTGGTCTATATTATATCGCTAATTATATTATGTAGCTAACTGTCCGTGATGCCTGCTCACAAACTGAACCCGAGACCACAACCGTGGTGCTGTGAGGAGGCCGGAGCCGCCCCGGACCGGCGGTTTTCCCGCCTGAAGAGATGCTGCTGCTGCCGAGGCTCCCGCTGCTCTCACTCTGCGTGACCCAAGCGTAAACCGCTGGAAAGCGTCCCGGGGAAAGAGCAACAGGACGGGGGAGTAGGTGAAGGTTGAAGAAACTGGCCTGGTTTAGTCTAGAAGTAGAATAGCAAAGCAGAGGAAATAGCAATTTGCATTAACATAAATTAAGATTTTGACTTTTTTTTTTCCTGTGTTCTCTGTGGGAACGATAGGAAGGAACTGTCTTTGTAGTGAGGAACTCTTGCCAACCAGAGGTGGAATAGACACCAGGCAATCTTCTAAACAGGATTTAATTTTTTTTTTTTAATAACTGAGATAATTATTTGTCCCATATTGTCCGAGCTGTTCTGAGCGTCTCAGATATTCTTTTCTGTATATGGTTTTGTGCTTCTGCCAGGTGTATCTGAAGAAAAATCAGATGTATATATGCAGAACATAACAAATAATGGAATGGCTAATTAAATGTCTTACATATTTAAAAACCTTTTGATAAACAACAGCATTTGTTAAGATTAAAGATGAAGATTTTAAGAAAGCCTCAATAATATTTAACATGTTGAAGAGGTAACAGATGAAGGAGTTGTTTTTTGAAACAAGAATTACAGCTTTAACATTTCTAAATGCTCACTGGGAACTAGGTGTTTCCATACATTTAAATTAATTTTCGCTGGACTGAGTGCTGGCAAACAAGCGTGTGTTTCCTGCCTGACCTGCCTCAGGGGTCAGTATTATCCGCTCCCCCGGCTGGCCGGACCAGCAGCTGGCTGCCGCCGGGCGGGAGGGATAGGATGTCCGCGGTGACACCGTGATGCTGTCCTCAGAGCGCGATTAACAAGGGCTCATGTTTATCTTTCTCATCGCAGCGTGTTCAATGAAACGGATACCTGCCGGCGGCACATCTGTGGTCCTGGCGATCCAAGGGCTGCACAGCCATATGCTGTTTACTGTGCGAAAGCAGAGCAGACTTGGCCCGTGCTCCCAGGGGAACCTGTCGTGGAGACCCGTGGGTGGGAGTCCCCGGGAAGCCGTTACCGATGGCGCCCGCTCCCCGCTCGCCCCCCTTCGCCTGGGAGCTCGCCCAGGAATGACAGACTTGTCCCGCGCGGCTCAGATACGTGAAGGGGTTTGCAGGTCGAGCTCACGTCCTTTCCTAGACCAAATCAAGAGGGTTTTTTCCTAAACTTTTGGCCCAGAGGACAGCGCCCCGCCCCGAGGTGGGGGGAGCGGCCGCAGGGCGCGCTGGGCCTTGTAGTGCTGCGGGAGCGGCGGGGCGGGGCGGTTGCCGGGGCAGCGCTGCGCGGGGCGCCCGGGCTACGAGGAGCGGGCCGGGGGCTCCGAGGACTCCGAGCCCCGCGCAGGTACCGAGCGGTTGGCCGGGAGCGCCAGGGCCTGGGCGGGTTGTGCGCCGGGCCGGGCCCCGCGGGGGGACAGCGCTGTGGTGGGCACGCAGCTGCCGGGCGGGGAGGGCCGCGGGGCCCAGGCCCGGCGCCACCGGTTTCCCGGAGACGGGTGTGGGGCTGGTGCGGGCAGGGCGGCCGAGGGAGAGGAGAGGGGAGGCGGGGAGAGGCGGGGCGGGCGCCCGGGCCCGGGAGCAGGGGTCCTGCCCGGCGGCCTGGGGGGAGCTCGGTGCGCCCGGAGTGGGCGGGAGGAAGGCAGGAACCAGCCGAAGGGGTGTGCGAGGGGAACAAAAGCGTTGGCAGGCCTTGGCAGGTGGTGCTTGACTCTCAATTTTGACTCCGGTAGGATGGGCAGGGTGAGATATGTAGGCTCTTTTAAGGAAACTAGGCTGTAAGGTATTTTTTTTTGGTGGAAGTATTGGCGTCTGTTCATAGAGGGATGTATCGAGGAGGAGGCTTATGGGAGTGAGACACAAACTCCTCTCAGGCCCCTGAATATAAAGGCTGGTCTAGCTTTAATGTCAGCTTAATTATTTTAGGTTTTTTTAAATTTGGCTGCAATTTTTTTTTTTTTTTTTTACAGTCGATAGGATCTATATGATAATCACGGAGGACCTTAAAGGTTTAGTCTTTGACGGAAATTGTAGCATGTGTAGTTTTGTAAATCTTCAATATCTCAATGCTTGCTTTCTTCTCAGTGTACCTGTGATCATCTTTTTTTGCTCATATAAGTAGATTTTATTTTTATATGGGAAAAGAAACCAGCTTTGCAGCTTTTGTTAATGATAGAAAAAAGAGAAACTTAGCTCAGTTTTCTAATGTATAATTTGTTTCCTGGAATACAGTGATACAGAATTAGTTGTGGTGGTGTTTTCCCTTCATGGTCTTGGAAATACGTGGAAGAGTAACATTATTATTCTTTACAGCTTTGTTAACATGAAGATGGAGGACTATGAAATATTCTGTAGGAAACATCTTTCCAGAATCCAAGAAGAGGCAATAAAAAGAGAAAGCTCTTTCACTGTTCAGCACAAAAATATCTCCCTCATTCAATTCCACGGAGTTCCTGTGCTTTCCCCTCTGGTAAGACTTTTTTTTTTTTCTTTCCTTTTCTTCCCTGGTGTGCTCTCTGTGCTATTGGCAGTAGCTTTGACGTCCACATGTGATGATTCTACTGAAGGTACAGCTCTGTGTGAGGCATCATCTGGGCTGCTGCTTAGTGTATTCTAGGCATTCCTAGCCTTAATTTTACAAAGTAAAGGGGTAAAATGTACTTTCTTCCACATAGACTACATTTAATTTAATTTCATGAAATCTGTTATCTTCACAAGGGGAGTAAAATTATTTGTAGTATTAATAGATTAATGTTATTGCTGGGAATAACTTCATGTAAAATCATATTGACATTCCGAATATTGAACATGCGAGTTTAAAAGTGTCAGAAAAAAAGTGCAAATAGGCAATACTGAGATAGTTAAAAAGCTTTTAAGTGAATTTTGCATGTGTTTGCAGCTTCCTCTAATGTATTTCACAGGCTCATCAGTTATGTTAAGTCATTCTATGTTTAATGCAAACAGAGCCAAGCAGAAGACTGTTGGTAGTTTATGCAATAATGCAGCTGACTTCCTTGTTTCAGTGATGGGAAGTATGAATGGAGAGACTCTCTAACAACGATGTCCCAAGAATCATGATACAGATATACATTGGAGACTAAATTGTATATTATAATATTTTTCATTTACAAATGGGTGGATATTTTAAGGTTTCATGGAAGAAATGCATAATTTGACTTGAGACTAATTTTGTAGAACTCTGTGAAACTCATTTTTGTAGATGTGGTTTTGTAGATCTAGTTTTCACTTTTATCCAAACTACATATTCTAAAGCAGTAACTCAGAAGATTTTCAGGTTCTGGTTGTTGAAAGGATCCAGAAGACTGCTTGCATACGTTTCTGCCTTGTTGTGAAATTCACCTCTGGTTCAAGAGGGCAAGTGCGAGCTAGTCCTTCGTAGAGCTTAACAGTTTGAGTATGGGTAGGAAGATTGGTCACAGAGGGCTGCCCAGGATGCCCAAACCTCCCATCTCCACAGAGGACTTGAAAGACCTGTCTTGTGGTCTGAGTCCTGTGTCATTTGAAGTTCGTACTGTAGCATGTAATGTTCATGCAAATATTTTATAAATGATCTTTTAAATTCATGTTCATTTGCGTGTGTGCCAAGAAGGCATTTTGTGCAAGATCTCTATTAAAAAAAGTATAACTGGTTAAAAAGAAGCTGGCATTTAAAGTGTGCACAAAGTCTCAACTTAGGTGATTGTTGTTCTTCTATTGTTTTGTTCTGTTGTTTTTCTTTCTAAGTTATTTCTGTAATTCTGTATTGAAATGTGCATTTAGTGATATAAGCCATGTTTCTTACACTCTGTTTTGCAGCTTAGCCTTGAAAAGAAAAAGGAAATTCAGCAATATAAACAGAAAGCACTGGACCTAGAGACCTGGAAACAGAACTCCCGGAAAAGAGCTTTGTTGAATTGTGTACAGGAGATTCTAGAAAATGTTCAGGTAGTGTTAGTCCGAAGCCTTCTTACAGCATTACAGAAAACTTCTGCTTATAGACATTTTGAGAAAGTGCTGAGGTTTAATTATTCACCAATATAAACATGAAATTAATAGCAGTTAACTCCCTAGAACCAGTGTTTGCTGGTATTTCATGCTACGTGACTTGATAATTGATTATTTAGTGATAATATCTGTGTTCGTTGTAATGCACGGGACTTGCTTTTCATGGCTTATTTTGGTATATGCAAGAGACAGACCACACCAGATGACTGACTGTTGCTTTTGTTACTGTGTTTGAAACAACTAGATTGTAAAAACAAATGAACAGGATGCCTGGTGTTAGAGCTTGCTTTATTTGCAAACTTATAGTTTAATCAGAAAATAATCTATATTCAACCTTACAATTACAGAATTAAAATCGCCTTCACAATAACTTGTAATTCTATTGTGTGCTTTAGAATTTTACTGCAATTATTTTGTTTTCTTTGCTGCTTCAATGAGGAATTTAGAGGAGGTTTAAATTGAAAAGAATATTAAATACAATCAAGGGGTATTATTTGTCTTTGAAACAGTTGTAATACAGTTTAAATTAACCTGTTGCTTAAACAAGTACAGTTAGTACTGAATTGTTGAGTTACTAAGGTGGCAAACAAAACCTACTAGTTTGCATTGTTTACTGGAGTGTACATGGCAACAGCTGTCTGGCTTGAAATTTGAAGAGTGGACCAGGAACATATATTCAATACAAAAATAAGTTAGCTTTTTTTTTTCCCCCCAAAGGTGTCGCCTTAATAACACATAGGATAACCTATAATTTTAGTGTGAAAATCCTTTTAAACAAATGCTGGCTGGAAGAAGCATTTAATTCTCACTTAAATAAAGTTGGTTTTCCAAGTACTGGACAAATGAAAACTTGTATTTAATTGTCTCTGGATTAGTAAAGAAATGAACAAATTATTTTATAGTTCCACTATTTTTATTAAGAGTTTTGTTGATTTGTTCTTAGTTGTGTAGAGATCAGTCTATATTTCATGCTGAAATTTTTCAATTACATTTCTTATTTAATATAAATGTTTTCATATTTTAAGAGGAATCTTGGAGGACAATCTGAAGCCGTAAAATTATTTGAATATATCCAGATTACCTTATGAAGAAAAGGGCTTCTTTGCATTCAGATACTTGGTATCAGTGAAAATGCTGAATGGACCATTACTCAAACTTACATTTTAATTTCAATAATCTCTTTCTCATTGCAAAGAGCTCTGTATTGCAAGTAATTTATAGGAAATTGGTAACAGTTGAACTGAAAATTTTTATTGGTTTTAAGGTACTAGCATTCTTTTTAATTAAGGTGAAGCTTGGAGGAATCTGAAAATCTGAGGAGATTTCGTTGAAAATACATGACTTTTTACAATTTTTATTTGCAGATCAGGAAAGGAGCTAGTGTCAGTGATGTGAATGCATGGGAGACTGAGAATACTTGTCCTGAATCCGATTCAAAAGCTTCAGCTGACTTCACAGCTCTGTCGGATGTCAATTTGGCATGTTCTCCTGAAAGGCATGGTCCCACGGAGCTTGAAAAGGCACCAGAACTTAATCCAGCAGATACTACTGGGCAGGTGACATCAAATGTGACTGAAGTAGTTAAAGCAGCAGAAGAAAATGTTCTTTCAAAGCAAAGCGAGAGTCCCTTCTCAAAAGACGTACCTTGTCCAAGGGCTGCGTCTCCTGACAACGTGCATCATAAGCTTGTGTCACATGCTTTGCAAAAGCAGGAGGGACTAGGAGTGCCACTGTCAGATGAGGAAGTCCAAGATCCATATGTAATGAGTCTTCAGAACCTGATGAAGAAATCTAGGGAATATATAGAGAAGGAGCAAACCAAACGTAGCTCAAAAAGTAATTCAAAGAGAAGTATGAGTGAAAGTCATTCAGATAAAGAAAATGATGGCGTTAAAACAACTGACTCTGTGAAAGAAAGAGTAAAGCTTACAGGCAGAAGTTGCACCTCTCTGCCACTTGATAAACCCAGTCTTAATAAATCAAATACCCTTCTCCAAGGTGCTTCTACTCATACAAATAACACAAGTATGTCAACTTTATCCAGTTTTTCTAAAGTGGATATACCTATGAGAGTTGGAACGCCCCCACTGGTGGATTCGGATTCGGATGAAGACTTTAAAAAGACTTCTATGTTTGATCGTGACAGTAGCATTGTCAGGAGCCTCACAGGCTCTTACGCCAAATTGCCAAGCCCAGAGCCGAGCATGAGCCCTAAAATGCACCGAAGGCGCCCAAGACCTTTGTCAATGGGCCACATTGTTATAAATAACCCTGTGAATGCTTATGAGTTAAGTCCTAAAGGCAAGGGTAGAGCGATGGATTTAATCATGCAAGATATTGCTGATAAAAATAATGTTTCTGAATCAGTGCCAAAGTTCATGGTGGACTTCACTATGGTTTGCCCTAGCAGAGTTCCTGGTGTCAACAGGAATTCTTCAGGCTCTTGTGATGGGTTGGGGGTTGGCAAACCGAATCGCCATTCCTTTGGGCACTTGGAAAGCAAAGGAACGTTGTCGGCTACAGTGGAAGGACAGGTAGTGATGGACAGCAGAGGGCCATATAAAGTAGAGACTAGTACTAATATTGTAGCTCCAAAATTGAATGAGCCATTTGCCATCAGTCAGTCTGCAGTAACACAGAAGCTCCTAGCTGTGAATGAAACAAAACCATCGAGTTTGCTAGAAAACACTAAATGTAATTCTCCAGTAGAACTCAATAAATCTTACGATGTAGAAAACCCATCCCCACTCCTAATGCAGACGAAGAATGTGCGACAGCAGATGGACACTCCAAGTGTTTCCCCAGCAAATGAGCAGCTTCTAGAAAATAGTTTTGAAAAGGTAAAACGTAGACTTGATTTAGACACTGACAACTGCCAAAAAGAAAACGGTCCCTGTGTTCTAACAGTTGGAATGGAAGAACAAGAGAAGCAGTGGTTGCAAGAACAGAAATATCCTGTGGGATCCATTTACATTACCAAGAATACAGCCCCTGATAGTATGGCAAAAGGTAAAAGATTTCCTGTAGTTGAAAACTTACTTCTCAGTTTATACATCTTTTAGAAAAAACCCCAATGATCGTTAATCATGGGTGTTTCTAAGTATGTACATATATCAAAAGACTAAAATTTTATTGACTGTAAATTATCTTTTTTTCAGTAACCTCATTCCTCTAATTTTTAATGACAAATTCTGAAATTCTACTTGCTACTTGAGCTGGTTTTAACTGCTACAGAATGGAGTAATTGCTGTCTTAGGAGTCTCTTGGAGTCAGAAGTCTTAGTTATTTGTAACAAATACTTGATTAAACAGTTTATGAGGAAACATCACCTAAACCATGTATCAGTTTTGTGCATTACGTATTTATCCTCAAAGGTATCATTTGACAGCATTTGAATATTGATTTCCAATAGAAATTGGAATTTGGTTTTACGAAGGAAATTATGTCTAATTCCATGAGGTCTCAATAAGACTACTAAAAGAAAAGATAGACTGTAAATTAAAAGAAAATACCTTTTAATGGGTTGCAAATCACTATATAGGTATTTTCTTTGAATTCCAGACTGTGTTACATCTGTATGTGCCTCTACCAAATCAAGCTGAAGTGGCATAAATAATTTTAATTCACTCAAGCAAGTGTAGATATACTATTCTTAGACCTAGATTTTTTGTGTCCTTCCTTATTTTAATATAGGCTCAGTTGGTGTTACTGCTGTTCCATTCACGTGCTTATCCCACAAATATGAACATGCAAATATTTTGAAGGACAGTAGTAACTGATGAGGTTCTTCGTGATACCTAATGGAAACCTGATGTCAAAGATATGTTGCACCTTTTTACTGATGATGCAAATTACTCCTGCCATGTATGTTTGTGGCAAAGATCATACAGAAATTATTTAATACTTGATTCTTTGTAATGTATCTTCTCAGAAGATATTTTAAAAACTAAAATGTTGGCCTTTGAAGAAATGAGGAAGAGACTTGAAGAACAGCATGCACAACAACTGTCGATTCTGATAGCTGAACAAGAGAGAGAACAGGAGAAATTGCAGAAGGTAAGGTAAAAAGAGAAAAAATTCTAAGCAAAGGGCATGTGTGTTGTATTGCAGTTTGTCAGGAAGCAGTTGGTTTTAAAATGTATATTCTGTTGCTTTGCAAAATTAGAAAAATAAGTCTCATAGTTGATTCTTTCTTTTGTAGGAGCTGGAAGAGCAGGAGAGAAAGTTGAAAGGAAAGAAGGTTGCTACAACGGAAATAGAAATTTCCAAAGTGAATATTAACAGTAGGATGGAGTTGGAGTGGAGGAAAAAAAGCGAAAGTGGCTTGCTGGAAAGTGTGCAGTCTCAGCTGGAGACGGTCCATAACACAAACTCTACCAGCATTGGTAAAACTGAGAGGGTAGAATATAGATTAAATGATGTGATATATTTTGCTCTACAGTATTCGACTGGACCAGCTGCCCCACTGTATTGATAAATGAAGTGTTCCTGTCCTAGGGTGCTTGCTGGTCAGGATATGCAGACAGCTGCTGCCTTCAGCTGTTGACAGCATATGTACAACAAAGTCTGTGTTGCATCTTCATCTAGCTGGCATTCAGCACAGTTTCAGCCACCCTTGTACTGTTCCATGTATTGCATTTGTTATGTAATTGTTATAGGGCATATTCAAGGAAAACAAGCTAAGAGTAAACTCATTTGATCAAGGATGAGGATGTGGGTTTGCATCGTGTCACAGAAGGTTCATCCTCATGCCAGGTAGCGGCACAGCAGTGAGCCAGGTGTTCTCCTTTGTGTAGGAGGATTAAAGGGGCTCTGCCAAGGGCTCTTGACTGCAAGGACCTACAGCTATAGCTGATGGAACACCTCTCACCTGTTCCAGAACATTATGAAATGTTTTGGTTTGACCTCTGTTTAGCAAATTTTGCTAGGAAATGAATCAGAAATATGCAGATTGCTTCTTGCCTATAAGTGACCTTGTAAACAAAGCTGCTGCCTCTGAGCTGAGTGTATATGCACACATAGTCATTACTTCAGGGACAAAAGTGTGTGGTGAACTTTACGTTCTGCTTTGCATGCAGGTTTTGCTCATACGACAACACCTAATACCTTTGCTTCAACAAGTGAAACTTCATTCTTTCTCTGGGGACCATCAGGTACTGGAGTTATAAAAACCTCAGTATCTAGGCCAAGTAACAGAATCAAAACTAGGTGGACTCAGGTAAGGAAAAAAAAGATTTATTTATAGCTTATAAAGCCCTCTAGTTTCTGTAAGACACTGGTAACTTTATAATAACTGTGCAGTAATAAATCTCACAGTAAAGTTTAGTATCCCTTCCTATACTGACTTTGATTACATGAGAGAACTATATGGGATATTTTTCTCATTGCGCATAGGTGCAAAATAATCATAACAACATATTGCTTCTGCTAAGTTAATATTATGGTGGATACTTCTGGCCTGGGCAACACCTTTATCAACAGCTTGTTTCTTACTTGAAAACTTATGTCACATGATTGATGTTATTTGAGAAATAATTCATAATTCTTGCTTTTTTAATCAAATGTTTAGAAAATGCTTCTTTTCTTTTAAGGTTTTCAGTCCAGAGATACAAATGAAGTTCGATAAGATCACTGCTGTGGCAAAGGGGTTTCTCACTCGTAGACTCCTGCAGACAGAAAAACTGAAACATCTTAAGCAAACTGTAAAAGTGAGATCAGCATTTTTATATTATGCAGCTTCTCCTCCTGTTTGTTTTTGTTCCTACCTTCAATTGACAGATGAAATCATGCATTTTCTGCTTTCAGAAGAGTTTGGGACTGTCTGTCATGTGAACATGTTTGAGTGTTGCGTTGCTTAGTGTCATAAGGTCCAAGTCAAACAAAGAATATATGTCCTATGTGTACAGTTTGTAATGATTGCTTTGTTGTGAAGGATTGTGCTTTGGTGCTTAATCTTATTTTCCTGTCTTCCCCAGGATACTATGGAATTCATAAAAAATTTTCAGTCTGAAGCCCCATTAAAAAGAGGAAGTGTTTCAGCACAAGATGCATCTCTTCATGAAAGAGTAATGGCTCAGGTGACACATTTCAAACCTTTTTTTTTTTTTGTCTTTCCTAGATATTCTGCTTTTGTAGTATAAATACCTAAAACCTTCATAGTGACTTTGTTTTAAAGTAAAAAGTTTAAACTATGGCTGTGAAGAGAGAATTCCATTTTTGTGTTGACACATTAAGAGAGATTTCAAAATTATCTTTTCAAGAGTTTTGTTTAGATTGAAAGTGAGAAGAGCTTGATGATCAAAACCATGGGAATGCTAATCTGACTATTTTATTAAAATTTTAATTATTCTTTCCAGCTGCGAGCTGCTCTGTATGACATCCATGACATCTTTTTTACAATGGAAGCATCAGAAAGAATGAATATTCTGCGTCATGATCGTGAAGTTCGTAAAGAGAAGATGCTCAGGCAAATGGTGTGTTACATTTAAGAGAATGTAAACTGTTTTGAGATTTTAAGTTCTGAATCATTTTGCTTTTAAGAGATTCTTTCTCACCCAGTAAAAAGTTTTTTAAATCTAAATTGTTTAATTATGCTTCTGTATGTAACTTTCTTCAAATAAAAAAAAAAAAGAGGGCAGTACAGTAGGAGATTATTATATTGAAACTTTTAATGTGTAGATGCATAAAAATTAGAGTGAAAAACATGGTGAAAGTAATAACAAAAAGTCCATAACAAGAATTTGTTATGGCACACAACCCTTTTAAATCTGGTAGTGTAAGGAAGAGCCTTTAATTTTAAAAAAAGAAAAAAACCTTGAATTTAGTCTCAATGTGAACTTAGTACTGAAAACACTGTTGGTTTTGTTGTTTGGGTTTTATTTAAATTTTATTTCCTTAAGTAAAGGCAGGTCAGACAGGGTTAAGCTCAATAAGAGCAGTAACTAGTGCTATTGTTGTTTCTTTTGCTTTTTTAGGATAAAGTAAAGAGCCCAAGAGAGAGAGCGACACTTTCAACAGCTACACAGAAATCTCTGGACAGGAAAAAGTATATGAAGTATGTGCAGTTCTCCCTTTGTGTGGTGATGGTGGGCGGGGTGCAAGAGGATGAGTAGGAGGCATTGGAAATAGCAAAAAGAAGTTTTTGGAGTAACAGCTTCTTTGCAAACTAACATCTCTCCTAGGAAAAATTGATAAAAAACTGTCTTCAGGTGTGTGGTGTCTTACTAATAGTAGTTCACTCTTACTTTTAAGAGATGTCTTGTTTGTATGAGAGAAAAATGTTTGTTCTGAAGTTGTGCATTTATGCTATATTCCAGCGATGAGCACTTAGTTTATGGTCGATTTTGTAAATTATAAAAAGTGCTCCCAGTTATTTTATCAGTCTTTCTAAAGTGCCTAGCAATAGAGATACTTGGTAGAGTATCTCTGGCAGTTTTTTGGGGGGATGGTGGTGGGCATTATCCTGCAACACTGTGGACTGAACAGTTGTGTTACACTTGCTTATGACTAAAAAGAGACAATCTGTAGTACTACTCTTGCAGTATTACACATAGATGTGTAGATCCTGTTGTAGGTTTTCTCTTACTGTTTCTGTTGAAGACATAGATGATGATTTCGTAATTTAAATATGTTTCAATACTTTTGTTTCTCTAGGGCTTCAGAAATGGGAATGCCAAGTAAAAAAATAATCATAAAACAGAAAACTCCTGAAAGCCGGTGAGTGAAGATTACTTGTATTAGGATGCTTTTAAGGAACTGTCTTATAATGATAGGTTCTTTGATCTGCATTGCTGGTTTGCCCTAAGTCAGCTCAATTCCTGCCACTGTTATGACAAACAGTAATGAAATCTGATTTAGCACTCTCCAAGAAAGGGGTTTATTAGCTCATTAGAAGTTAGAAAAGATTTATTTTCTTCAGAGTCAGTTCTGAAATTTTATCTTCAGAAATTATTTATTTATGGCCTTAAATCTGTATGCTCAGGTTCAAGGTTTTTCTCTGAGATACACTATTGGTATCTCAGGATTCAGTTTGATACTGCTTTTCTTAATACCCTTTACTTTGCAGTGTAATCATTGATATGCTTGTCTTTAGAAACCTGTCAGAAAAGGAGTGGCTTTCTGTTGTGAGGAAAAGTTCTTGCTTCTAGATTGTGTGATTGTTTAGATAACAGAAATTTCAGTGTTCAGTGCTTGCTGTTCAGGAAGACAGCAGTCCTACTCATAAGAGGCCTGTCTGCACCGTTTTCTAGTATAAAAAGTCTGATACCTGGCATCCCTTAAAAACAATTTTTATCCCATGCTTACCCAAAAGCTTTGAAGATATGCTGTCTACTAATGTAGTTCAATCTTCAATGACTAGTTTAAGCAATTCAATCCTTTTTTCCTGTATGTTCTTATCAATGACTAGGAACAGAAGGTGCTATTGAGGGAGTTTTATCTGAGTGCTTTTTTTTTTCTTTGTTTTAAATAGCGGAAGTAGTAATCCTGTTCTGGAATTTTAATTCCTGCTGCTTTTGCCTGTGTGTCATCTGCATTACAGAACCTGTTAGCCTTTCTGGAATTTGTTATGTGAAATGTGATGCATAATTCCATATTCCTTATGAGAATTTCTTTTTTTTAAAGTGGGAAAAAGCACTAATAGAAGTTTGTGTTTTAACAGCGTACTTCAACCTAATCAAGGACAGAATGCCCCAGTTCATAGACTGCTTTGCAGACAAGGGTAAGGGCACAGCTTGTTTATAGCCTAAAGATGAAAGAAAATGCAAAGTGCAAGAGCACAGTGATTTCTGAATAGTACTTACACATAATGGTGCAACTGTTGTTCAAAGTAAAAATAATTACTTTTCACAGTACTTTGAGAGTGTAATGAAACTTTGTTTTACCTTATACTGCAAGAAAATATTTAGTGTTCTCATCCTCTTGTGTACTGTCTCCATTTACACTGTGTTCCAACATTTCTATTTGTAACATTCATTCCATGAAGCTTTGCTTCCACTTAATGAAATATGTATATTTTTATATGTAGACTGTAATGCCACAGTGTCTGAACTGAATCAGTTTATTGAACAGAGTTTTAAAAATCTGTTCATGGGGAGATGTTCTCCTATTTAATGTATCTACGTAAGCCATAATAATGTCAATAGGAATTGTACTCAGGAGGAGGCTCTATGGGAAACTGTAAAATGTTTTCATGCCAAACACAGTTTGATAGTGTCTTTATATTTTTGGATACAGCCTTTCAACTTCATTGCAAGTGACTTATTAACTTTTTTATATTTAATTAGAACCCCTAAGACCTCAATGAAGGGGGTTGAGCAAAATAGAAAGAAGGCCTCAGAGAGCAGAGTGTCTAACAAGGCTGTTTCAGGTGTGTAGAAAATTGGTGCTTGGATCTTATAGTAAATAAGTTACTAGCATCTAGAAAAAGAAAATGAGCGATATATTGTTTTCCTTTTCTTGTGCACCTGCTTTGCTGTCTTAAATCTAACCTATCTCTTTAAACAAACATGTGCTGGTAACTTAACCATCCACTTTCAAATTCTATAAACATAGTATATAGAATGCACTGCACAGCTCATTTGCTTTCACTCACCGGATGCCCAGTCATAAAAAAGCTTGCCAGATATATTCACTGTAACTGTTGAGAAGCTAATAGTAGTCAAAATAGACTTGGGTTAGAATCTTAATGTCATTTGATTCTTAGTTCTGTACACACATGTAACTTGTCTTCAACACAAAGCCTATTGAAAGGACAGGAAGGACAGTTTCAGACTTATCAGTGGGTGTTCAGTTATCATACAGTCCTAAAATTATATATGTTACTGTAGCATTTTACAGAAAGCTTGAGTCTTAATGACCCAATATTAAAAGTGGAGTATTCCTGTACTTACATACAGAGATTACTGACTGGTTACCTTTTATTAAAAAGGTTTGATAGTAATGCCAAATCTCTCAGTTTTCAGCCTGTTCAGGCATGAAGGGAATAAAACACTAGAACATCTTACACAATTTCCATTTTTTAAATCAGATATTAAATTTAAGTGACAGACGTTAATTTATCAAAAGGTAAAATAATTTATAGGTTTTAAAACTGTTTAAGATCTTAATTGCACTTTGTTCTCAAAGGAGAGTTCCACAAGTCAAGTGTAAAAATTGGGAAATTTTAGGCTCAATAAGACAAATCTATAATGTAGTAGGATTTCAACTGTTTTCCATAGTGATCTGAATTATCTTTATGTATTAAGTATCAAACCTTTCCTATAAAGAAAACTCTCATTTATTACACCCCTGGAGCAATGCTGGCAGGGAGTGTCTGCGAGTTTTAGTGCAGAGTGTGCACTGTTTAAATGTGGTGTTTTCACAGAGAGTTTGGTCTTTTCATAGTACTTTGTGAAGCCAAGAGAAGTGGCCATAGAAGGACGTATAGTAAAGTTATGTGTACACATCTGTAACGTTTCAGATTGAAGAAAAAAAAAAAAAAGAGGGGAAAATAAAAAAGCAAACGATGAGATTACAACCAAAGTTTGTTCATTTATTGTTCTGTTGCTAATTCTCGTGGCAGAGCTGTCACCACTAAAGTGGAGCAAGGCAGTTGTTCAGTTGCACTCAGTGGCACTTCAGAAAAAGTAGTAAAGGTAGTAAATAATCTCTCTGAAATATAAAGAAGAAAATAAAGTAAGCAATATAATCATAGCAACCAGAGGTAGCCATTAAGGCAAGTTTCCATCTGCAAGTTTGCAAAAATGTGTCTGGTATTAGTAAATGAGAGTGCTGAAGAACAGGGACAACAAAACAATAAAGACCTCTGTGAGTTACGGTATTACAGAGGTTATAAGAGAGTAGTAGTGTAAGGGTCGTGTCAGTGTCAAGTTTATTACTGATTTGAGATTTGGATGCCATCCCCAATCTCATATAATTCATGCTCAGCTCATAATGATCCACAGTGTTTGTTACATTTGTGTTTGGCATCAGACGTGCAGTTAACGCATTCTTTCTCACTCTTCAGTGTTAGCAGTGTGTGCTGCTCTGCTAAGTCCCTGAATTTATCTTAGTCATAATTATCAAAGTGGTGGCCGTTAATACTTGGTGATGAAAAGAATCCTGTGGGATACATCTCTAAATTTCTCTTTGCCTTTCCTTATTGATATTTGTTGAATACCTGGAAAGCTATTTAATGCCTTCTGTAGTGGCCGCCTTGGAATTTAAAGCAGATGTGTCTAACCAGTTGTATACTGCCTAGTTTTGGTTGCACAACATAACCTCATTTAGTGTTTGGGCATCGCGTCTTCTCCCATGATGTAATACCAACACTTCCGTATGCTCCTTTATAAATAGGTTAGACTACTTGTACTAAATGAATAGAAATGTGTTCTGAGATTATTAGATGGGGAACACTTGGCATGAAAGAAATAATCTGCATAATTTTGTGATAATGAAAAAAGCCCAAGTTTAATACATTTAAATAAAACATGGTTTTCTTTATATATGGATAAAATATGGATAGTGAAAGGCTTGGCAGTATGTTGAATAGGGTTTTTTGTAATTTTTTTTTTAAACTATGGGCTTTTGAAGTAATAAAGTGTCTTTTTTAAGAGAGATCCTTGAAAGTCATCTGTTGTGAGGCAACAAGTTCTCTCTGGGAAAGACCATAGACAGAGAAACTACAATCTCAAGTCAATTTGAAAAGAAAATGTAAAAAGGTGAACAAATGCATATGCTTCTCTTATTTTAGTAAAAGTTGTGCATGTCAGAAAACAAAGACTTGTAGGCTTGGTCTAGCCAATAGAGATGTATTTATAGCTGCAACTATACCAGTCTGCTGTACTCCTAACCCATAATATTTTTATTTAATTTCTTGTCTTCATTCTTCCCTGACTCCCAATTAAATAGTGCTTATTAAAGGGTAAAGGGGAAGGAGGAGTAGTGGAATACAGCTATTATAAATACATTCAAATTAGACATGAGACAAATCCTCAGAAGAAAACAGTAACGTACTCATCCAACTTTTTTTCTTTTTTCCCATTCTTCTGATTGTTGTTTTAAGTTATATCTGCAAAGTGCTTTGTAGCTTTAATACAGCTCCAAGTGATTGTTGTCTTTTTGTGGCAAGAAGGCATTTTGTTTAGGAATCAACTGGAGATCCTAAATTTAGTTTTTGCTGTTTTGTACTCCTTCAATCCAAAATTCTACACTAAAGAGAAAAACACAAACTAATAAATCTGTAAGGAGTCCTATTTGTTGATTTTTTTTTTTTTTTTAATTATTTTAAAAAGGACCAAGATGCTTAGTCAATAGCCTGCAACCTGTGCCAGGCAGAGCATTTAATATGGTCTGATTGCGTTAGAAAGAAGGTGGTTGAGATCAGGCTGCTGCTACAACTAGACCTATTAATCTCCTTTGTTTCTGCCCAGTCTGAGTAAGTGTTGTGGAAAAGAAATCTGGGGCATGAGGCATACAGAGTATTTGGGTGGCAGCAGCACTTGGCCAAACGTGGTCTTTCCCGCGTGCCTGTGCAGGCTGAGCAGGGAGCAGGCTGCCCGCGTGAGACGGTGTGTGGAGTGTGCTGGCGTTCAGGCCAGCACTCAGGAAGGCGTCAGACGTGCTCTAAGTGAATAGGAGGTCAGGTGTATGTCATGGGAGAGAGGCCTCATGTAATTGCTTCCCTTGCTACGGGAAAAGGTTGGTTGATAATCATATTCAGAAGGACTGTAACTGTTTTTAAAAAAATCTGGCTTCTTCAGTTCCTTAGTCTAGATGGCTGGGTTTTTTTACACTTCCCTATATTGTCCTATTCTGTGAGATTTTTATATAACTTGGAGTGCATTTGAGGAGAGTTAAGAGGTAGTGTTAAATCACTAATAAGGCATCATGCTTGTCAGCCTGGTTGTCTGTCCTACGAGATCACAGGTGAGCTGAAGAGTACAGCACTGGAGTGTTGGGCCAGCGAGAATGCCTTTTTGTGTAGTGGGAAACAGTGTTCAGATGTGAGGGATCCTGCTGGGGTAAGGTCTCTGTGGGCATTTCCAAAGCTGCTTTGCACTGTGCTGAATGTAGCCCTTGGACACCTGTAAGTAACCACTGCAACTCTGACACGGAGTAACTGAAGAGCCTGAAAAGGACTGGCACTTTGTCACATTCATTTAATTGCCTGGTAATTATTTCTCTTCCATGGCTGTCTTCCATTTCCACTGCTCTGCACCATGTGGTAACTGTTTGCTCACATTGCTGGACACTCTTGATAACTGCCTGAACCTAATGAATGCTAAGTTGTGCTACTTTTTATCAGCCTGCAGTGCTAAAGTCTTATTACTGGAAGATACTTGTGCTACCTGTGGTAGAATATGGATTTCTAAATATATATATATGTATTATATTTGTTCCATGTGGAGAGATGTTTTTATTTGTTTATTATTGGTTTTGTAATTGAGCAGTTTTCCTTTTATAAGGGCTCTGCCTGATGACCTTATTCATACATGGTTGTGTATATCGACATACGGAAACCTACAACTGTCTCTTAGTTTATTAATGTGGCAGCTAGGGAAAAGGAAAGAATTATCTTAAATATTTGACTTGTATCTTTTTAATTGATTGTTTGAAAGTAGTACATGGGATAGTTAAACTTAGCAATCATTTAATCTCTGTCTTGGTGATGTGACAACTTATCTTTTAAAAATTTGGGAACTGTAGATGTTTTAAAGTAGCAGAAAAGAACACTAAATAGTTACTGAGTAAGGAAATACTATAAAATATTGTTACTTTCAAACCTATAGGTAGTTTTTGTAAGACATTTTGGGTGTAACATTATGTAAACTGTAATTTTAAAAGTAGCCAGTGAATATATAATACTGCTTGAAAAAAAATTTGTCCTAAACTTTTTTGGCTATTTTTTGTTGGATAATCCTGTTATAAAAAACAGTACTAGTTGTAAAATGGTAATGTTTTAACTTCATTTTTAGGAGCATCTGCAGGAAGAACCCAAAGAAAGAAGCCAAATGTTGTGACAATTTAAGAAGACAACACTCACTGGGATAAAATGGCTGTTTTTTAATTCTCAGCACTGGTTCAAATATTGCATCTCCTATATCTATATTTAGAAGTGATAAACATTTATCATTTCCAGACAATGACACATTAATACAAACATACTGAAGTAATAAAGGGCTGTGAAGCTCTAATACTTGTGTAAAAATTGCATGTTGAAAGTTGTTATATATTCATACTACTGTGTACACATAAGATTCATAATCTTGTTTGTTTAAAGACCACCATAGGACAACATTAAGTTACTTTGTAACTTTTTCACACTCTCTAATTCTTGTCTGACATATGCTTTTTCCATTACTGAAAAGTGCAATTTCTGTGTATGACTATGGGACGGTTGGGATGTGACAGACTGCCATCATAAATAAGTCATGTGTATACATTTTTAGGTTCATACCGTAAAGTTACAGCAGTTAAATAAGAAAAAAAATAATTAGTTCAAACAAAGCAGGTCTTACATCAGTGAACTTGTCAGCAGCCTTTTTGGATGTACTTTCTGTATGAATGAGATTACCTCAATTTAAAATTAATGGCCTAAATGTTTTGCATTTCTGCTGACTTGGACAGACATGCGTCCAGATTAACTGCTGGGCACACAAAGATTCTTTCAATGACTGTACCAAAATTGCTCATTTATACCTGTGGTGGGAGTCCTAGGATATTTTTTTCTTGCTCCTACTGCATTTTTTTTTAATGGAAACTACTTTTGGCCAAGATGAAGAGAAATGTATGTTCTACAAAAATTTCAGAAGGCAAGATTTTAATTGTTTTACCATTTCAGGCTTACAAATGCTTGCCCATAATAATAGTTCAGATATCTTATGTTTTGTTGATGACAGTCCAGTTTTTCTAAGCAGTTTCTCTTCTACCGTGACCTAATGGGCCCTTGTACCAAAATTATGAATTTGGGAGGGATGGGCAACAATCCCTACCAAATCCCAACAAACACACTCTTATCTTTATGAAAATCTAACATTAAAAGATCATGATCATATTTTGCCTTGGTCTTCATGCTGATGGATGTTATCCTTCAACTTGAGGGGAGCAGAAGTCTGTAACTTCTCACTTCTAATGAACATGATGTTAACATTTGAAGTCCCAACAGAGAAAAGCTTGGCTGACTTAAGTCTTTGCAGGGCTTACTGTTTTGGTCTATAACAGTAGTAGAAGAGAACTCACTACCAGAATGTGAAAAAGAAAGAAAGGAAAAATGTGAAATGTGTTGCTTTCCCGGTATTGATACAATGCAACACCCTGACTTTGGAGGCTTTGTAACGTGTTGACCTGGATATAAGAGAAAAAAGACTGACCGGAAATTTCATTGTGTTAAATAATCAGCATGAAAGAGGAACATTAATGGTGGGATGAGGAGAGTTCATGGGCACTGATGAGTGAATTGGCTTGCTTGGGGCACTGGTTGCGGATTTTATCTACCACCAAGTCTGTCCTCTTCAGCTAGTGACATTGTTCTGAACAAATGTTTTTATGCCATGCAGTAAGTTACCCAAATTGCAAATTGGAAAATGGCAAAAATGCTGCCTAAAGACTTTGAAGAATGACGCTGCTCAGTGGCTCTTTACAGTGGTGTTTATTTGAAAGCTTGCGGTGGGGCTCCTCTAATGGTGTAAATTTAAGTGTTTACACCAGTGGAGGACCTGCCTCTTTCATACAAATGCTACGGTTCTTTAAAATTTCAGATGTAATACAGAAAAAGCCTGAGGCAGGCTTCCCACTCACCCAGTTGGCATCAAAGCTGGTTTGGTTCCCAACTTTCCTGAGGAGTGGAAAGCATCTTGAGAGGGGAAAAATTTACCATAACGAGTAACCTGTGTCACAGGTGACAAAATGTGCTGTTGATATATCATTGTTAAAGATTGATGTTTTTAAAGGATGTTTTATGTGCTGCATTTATTAGCATAGGCACTATGTTGATGTAAAAGTAGGTTTAGTTTAACCGTTAGTAAAAATGCTTACCTTCTGTTTAGGTTTCACTTCTAAACCTTTTACGTTAAGCATGCTTCCACTATGTGTAATAAAACATTGTAGCACAAGCTTTTTTTAACTTTCACGAGGCCTTTGACAAGTGCCAGAATTTGATTTTGTACTTGATGTTTTGTATTTATACAGATTTAATTTTATCTTTTTATTTTGTGTGGAATTGTAATATCATAAAAGTGTTATTTATTTTTGTATTTTATTTCATGTTCACCAGTCTTGCTTTTTACTTAAAACATACTGCACGATAAACTTAAAATCTTTAAAATGAACTGCATTTCTTTTCTTTTTCCGAGTTGAAAAATCCCTTGATGTAAAATTAGGAAAAGGGAAACCCTATGGTGCAAGGCATTCCACCTCCCACCTCACGGCAGTTCGTACTCGTCAGTAAGGGTCTTCTGACTCGTCCATGGAAAGTTCTGGCTGTGCCGTTACCCCCGTGGAGTATTTTACACAAGACTCCAAAAAAAGGCCTGGCGAGGAGGTCCCCGGGAGCAGGTGGCAGACAGCCTGTCCCCGGGCCGCCCCAGCGCCGCCGCTCACCGTTCCTGAGGCGAGGCGCTTCCCGCCGCGGGGCGGGGCGGGAAATGGCGGTGGAAGGCGCTGCGCGGCCGCGGCGTCATGTGACGGGGCGGCAAGATGGCTGCTTTCCCCTGGTGAGGCTGTGGGAGGTGCGGGCGGGGGCGCCGGGCGCTGCCTGCCCCGCTCCCGAGGAGCGGGCTGCGCTCCTCCCGGCCCGGCACGGCGGTGCGGGAGGGCAGGGTCCGGTAGCGGGCCCTGAGGGGGCTGCGGGTTCCCGCGGCTGGGTGGGGGCAGCCGTCGTCCTCGGCGCCCCTCGCAGCCGGGGGGCCGCGGCGCTGAGGCGGGGGTGGCTCGGAGAACGCCCGAGCGTGCCGGCGGGGGAAGCTCCCCTGCCGGGCGGGGACTGCGGGGCTGGGGAAGCCTCGCCCCCAGGAAGCGAAAGCGCTCGCCGCCCCCGGGGCTGCTTCGTGCGGGGCTCGGGGCCGGAGGGGCTGGAACCTCCGCGTGCGGCGGGAGGGAACCGGGGCGCTGGGTACCGCGGCCCCGCGGGCGTGCGGCCGCAGTCGGCGGTTCTCGTGGCGGCTGTCTGGAGACTGCTGAAGATGCAGATCAGATCTATAACACGCCGGTTTTACATTAAACTACGTGGGGTGCCGGGGCGGTGGTGCAGCTCTGCGCGACGTTGCGTGGGGTTCCCACGCAGGAGCGGGCCCTCGGGGTCCGGCCGTGCCGCCGAGGCGTGCAGGAGCGGGAGAGGACGGCCGCGGGGCCTTGCGCACTGCCGTGGGTTTATTTTCCCCTCCTGAGTTCCTGAGGGCAGCTGGCGCCTGGTGGGGTTTGGTCCCGCCGCGGTGTTATGATGGTGCCTCTGCTCGGAGCAAGGGCCGCAGCGGGGAAGCGCCTTCCTCCCGGCGGGGTCACTGCGGGCTCGCAGCGAGCGGCTGGGCGCCTTCCTCACAGCGCCCGCGAAGGTGAAGGCTTCAGACAGTGAATTTACGTTTGCTAGCACAGTTTAGCTTCTGTTAGTGATCTTCCACAGGCTGTTTAGAAGGAGACACGGTGTTTACGGGCTACAAACTGAAGAAGTAGAGTCAGCTTCTAGCGACATGCAGTATTTCTTCAGGAAAACTTGGTGTATGACTGAGGAAGCTGCACTGTGTAGGACATGGAATAACTTAACAGTCTGTTATTTGTTATAGAAAGGAAGGATAAAACAGGCACTCTTTCTCTGACAGAGTAAAGGAAAATATGTTAATAGTTCATTTTTCTTCAGACTTGTTGACAAATGAGCTGATTTTCTGTTTGTGGAAGACTTGCTCTCTGAGGCTATTGTTCTTTTAGCACATCAAATATATCTAGCTTCCAGGTTTTGATGTATCTGATGGGTTATAGTCCTGAGTAAACTAGAAATCAAAGCTAATGTGGCATCAAGAAAATTAATATGCAGCAATTAGAGCCCATTAGAGCACTGGTATGCCAAAAAGTTTTCCCCCTATATACACTGTCATGCTGAAAATCATCTCACTCTTTCATATTATTAATGAGCAAACTTTCACGTTTAATAAAAAGAGGAAATAATTGGTGGATCTAAAAGTCATTGTTAATGAAACCAATTGAGGTTTTATACAAACATCAGAGCTATGCTTTTAAAAGTAAATTCAATGGGGTATGAAATACTTTAAAACTTGAACATATGTAGCTAAGAAAATTTGAGGGTGTAAGACAGCTCTAACACATTAGTTGGCTGTTGGAACTGTTGGCATTTACTTTGAGGTAGTTTCAGTGGAATCTGTGTGTGGTCAGTGACCTTGCAGAAACAGAAAAGAATAAATGGGGCTGCAACTTTTGAATTTCCAGGAGTACCAAAATACAATGAAAAACTAAGGACTGCAGCCATAGAACAGATACTGACAAGTTGATTTTTACATAATACACCAATGAAGTAGCAGGCTAAGAAGCAGGTCTGGTAACACCGATGCAAAAGTGTCCATGGAGAAACAATGAACCAGAACAAAATGTTTTAATGCATGTTTTTCTGTAATATGGAAGATATTGTCATGCAGCAGGGTTCAGTAGAAAGAATGCTAGCTATTTTTAAGTATTGTTGGATGCTAATTTTAAAAAGGTGTTTTGCAGTTTGTCTACATACTCCTTAGTCTTTGTATGAGGAAAAAAAAAGCACCTGTTGGCACTGAATAAAAGGATCTTGCATTAACATAGTGTTCAAATTTGTTAGAGTAGAAAAGAATTGGCAAATATGTAAAGTAATTTAAAGCTTAGGGCTAGAGTTCTTATTTGTAACAGCTGTGTGGACATACCTAAAGATATTGTTTGGGTTTTATGTTTAATATTCAAATAATGATAGGTACATTCACTTGTGGGATGCACTTCCTTGTATTATCAATACCAATACGTGTATATGTTGTAAAGAGATTCTTTTCCATTTTGCCTGCCTTGCTTGTTTGTGCTCCCTGTAAGTTTCTGAAGCCCTTGCTTTAGGATAAGCACCGGCTCCGTGTGGGTGCAGTGTACCTGGAAGGTGTCGTGTCCCGAGAAGGGGAGGTGTGCAGTGCAGGCTGGTGGTTCTGCTGTGCAGGGGCTGGCTGTGTGTGGAAGCTGGAGTGCAAGGGAAGTGTCCCGGGGGTGTCTCAAGGGGGTCAGTGTCCCCCGGGCCTGGTGCCCTAGCGGTTGGTAGCGGGGGGAACCCAGGTCCCAGGGGTGGGGTGGGGGTGCCCCACTGTGCCCCGGGACCAGCATCCCAGTAACCCAGGGTGGGGGTCCCATGTTTAGCTCAGGGTGCCGGGGGAGCTCATAGGGTGCACTGAGTGCTGGAAGAGCATCACGAACTTAGGGGTGAGGAGGAAGTACAGTGGTCCCAGTGTTTACCAGGAGGAGAGAAGACAGTTGGCAGTCTGGCAAGTGTTGAAGGCAATTGCAGTGATGTTTGTGTGTGTAAAGAGGTTGAAACCTGCTGTTGAAAGAGTGAGTACCTGCAAGCAGGGGTAGTTCTTGCAGTAAGCACTGGGGATGAAACCCCAGCTTGGCCTGAGTCATTTTTATTTACTCTTGGAAGCTGACTGCGCTGCTGTGGCCAAGACAGGAATGCTTAAGCTCCTTTTCCTGGAGAGTAAGTGGAACATAATGTCAGAGCAAGCTTGAATTTGTCCCCCATATTAGATATGTTACAAGCTGTCTTATCACTCAAATAACCACATTGTAAATGTACTTTTTAAAGACTTATTTGTAGGGTGAACAGCTGCTCTTCCTTCCCACATGTGTATTAGACATGTATACTTGCCCAGTGATGCCTTATGTTATAGTTAGTGTACGACTGATTTTGGCCTGGAGGTGGTATGCCGAGCGTGTACTGTCAGTGTCATCTTTCTTCACTGCTGTTTGGAGATATCTGTAAAGGAGAGATATGGAAATACTGACAGAACTGTAATAAAAATGTAATAATAAGGCAGCCAGAAAGAGTTTGAAAGATTTTTCACCCAAATGCTAATTAATTCATGAAGCAAGTGAGCACCGAGAATCATTGAATCATGGGACAACAGTGACTATTTGTGTATAAAGAAAAGGAGCTGGAGATCAAGAAAACAAAGGGAATAGGCATGTGGATTTCACTGGACTCTTTCTCTTGCTCTGCTATATCTCATTAGATGTCAAAGCTTTTCCTTGGAGTAGCACAACCACAAATTAAACTCATTCTTAATTTATTTTTTTTTTTAAATAAATCTGGGGTTTTGTGGGGGGTACATAGTATCTATGGAAGAGTTGGCTGCTTGGCACTCTTGAAATTCTTCCTAATGACTTAGGTCTCTGAACAGAATGGTCTTTGAAAGTTTGGATTAGTTTTAGTGGGAAAGATGTTTATTATACGGAGGGAATGCTGTTTGTTTTTGTTAGGAGTCTGATTAAAGAAACCTTTGTGTATCCACTGATTTTACTCATTCAGCAAAGGCCTTAGTGTGTGCTATAAACATTCCCAGGATCCTGGATGAAACAGGAAAGAACAGTTAGCTGCTCTGCATGTTTCAAAGACTAAAAAGGAAATCAAGAAGTTGTGGAGGGTAGAATGCAGAGAAATAAAAATATATATTTCTAGATTTTACTTGGATCTCTTTCTGCCTTAGTACTTAACTATTGCTACTGCTAAAGGGAGGTACCATGTAGTAGCCATGATGGCAGTTGTTTTAGGAAGCAACTGTCCTATGTGTTTTTGTGAGTTTGTATTTTTGTTTCCCTATTTAGCCATTACTACTACTCCATACAATTAAAAGGAAATAGTTTCATATATTGATGTGTTGTCAGAGATATTAGACAGTATTTGTAACTCTTAAGTCTCTTTTGAAATTATCATCCAGTAATAGTCAGGGAATTTTTAATCCCCCTTTTTTGCTTCCTACATTGTCAAATGTGCTTTAAAAGCCTTTAAAAATATACATTTATATTTGAGCAATTACAACCAGGATGAATGGTCTATTTTATAAAAGCAGCGTCCTTAAACTGTGATTGATAAATTAGTGTATGTCACTGTTAGTTCCTAGTGTCAACGTTGTTTTACTCCAATACCTTTATTTATTCTGGAATCAAGTCTCTCTTAAATTAGAGATGGAGGCCATAGTTCTCTCTTAATATGAGATTAAAAATAAAACCTGAAATATGTATATTTTTGTGATCTATTTCACTTAATGGCATACTTAATTTTCATAGGAGAGGTGAAGCTTTTATACAGGGTCTTATTCACAATGCACGCATATGAGTACGAATATTTTTTTTCTTATAATTTGACTTTTGCAACTTCAGTTATGAGTACAATGAACAGATAGAAATACATTTCTTGGGGAAGAATTTTGCAGCTACACAAGTTAATGTGTTTAGTCCCTCATTATATCTGTGCATGATCACTTTGATTTCTTCCCTTGTGTTTTCACAATTGCCTTTTTCTTTCACTCTGACTATTCAGTTTGAAAGATGTGTTTAATAATCTGCATCAGCCTGTCACACATACAAATGCTAATTAAATTGCCCTTTTGATGTCCAATGGAATGGAAGAGAATCCAGCTGTAGAGGCAGAATACAGTTGAATGTCTGAAAGTAAAATTTCTTCAGTTTTAGTGTGTGTATCTCAATAGAGAGAGAAATTTTGGTCTTTACATTGTCTTATTTTTCAACGTACATTTCTTTTTGTAAATATGCCTGCATCTATGTAGATGTAGGATATGTTTCTCTGTCAGTATGCATGTGTACTTTCCCTTTACTCTTGCTTTTTAAGGCATGCGAGATCAAGAAACTATGTTTCAGAATCTGAAGTGTGCAAACTGGAATCTGTACCCTTGGATTTTGGCGATTACCATCCACTAAAACCCATTACGGTGAGTTTCTTTTTGTGCTTTTGGAAAATGAATGTGAATTAAAACTGACTGTGTTCCTCTTCTACTTCCACTCCTATAAAATTAAAAAGCTTTGAAGTTGGTGGTGGTACTAGTGAAGTTGCTTTCTGTGTTAGTGGCCTGTTACTTTAGAGACATCAAAGGTTTATTGTGTTTGTCTTTTACAGAAATTGCTGGTACTGTTACATGTCAAAAAACAGTCTCCTTCTGACTAATATAGCATTTCAGCTTGTGGGCTTTCTTGGTTGCATTAAATGCTGAATAATGGATAAGTTTAAAATCAAATTGTTGCATTACAAATAACCTGCATAATTGCTCGATGTAAGATTTGTTTTTGAGTTAACTTCCAGTCAGCTGTATGCTTTAAAACATTTATAACTTCTTTAATGTATGAGAGGCTTTTAAAAATGTGGGTGTGCAAAAAATCCAGCTTCAAAGAGATGACAGTCATACACTAATGAATGAAAAATGGATAGCAGCTTCTACTCAGGAAGGTCAGTAGGGAGACAAGATGGAGGCCTTAAGAACGGATTTGATGTTTCAGGCTTGAGTATTGTACAAGAAAAGTAAAGATCAGACTGGTGGAGGAAATCAAACAGCAAGACAGAGGTTGGATGAGGTGGAAAAAAACAATAAAATAGAGGAGGGGTACTAGAAAGAAATTTAGAACGGTTGTTCCTATAGTTCTTTAGACCCAGAATTGGAAGGAGAAAGAAAAAAGTAATGGAAACACTAGTGCAGGGTGTCTCCAGATTCAGGAGAAGAGGTGCTTCAGTTAAAATGTTATTGCTGATTGTAAAGAGTTTTTTTTTTGTAGGTGGGTCCTTGCTTTCATTACAACAGCACGGTTTATGTAGTACATATTTTGATGATTTATTGAAGAAAATAGGGGGAAGAGAAAGTATTTTTGTTTAATAATTTTGAATTTTTCTTTCAGGTTACTGAATCCAAGACTAAGAAAATGAACCGGAAAGGAAGTACTTCTTCTACCTCCTCCTCTTCTTCTAGTTCTATGTTGGATCCATTGAGCAGCGTGTTGGATGGTACCGATCCCTTGTCGTTATTTGCAGCAGCTGCAGATCCTGTGCCAACTACTGCTACCATGGTAACACTGGAGGGCAGTTAACTAAATAATATTTAAAAAAAGAAACAAAAAAACCCCACAAAGTCAACAGTGGATAAAATACATTTGTCTCACCAATTTGGAGGTTAATACGAATAGGAAATGCACTGTATTAAATAGAATAAACTGTTCTTTTTAATTTACCTGTTTTATGTAACTTTATGGATCAGTAAGCACTTGAAACGTTAAGGTGACCTTTATCAGCGTTCTATTTTCTTTCCGATTCATATTACATTTGCACTCGTGCTGCTCTCATAGGATAGTACACGAAAGAAACGGGATAAAGATGACAGCCCAGCAGTAGGAAGTGACTTTGAACCATGGTCAAGCAAACGTGGTGAAATCCTTGCTAGATACACTACAACAGAGAAGCTCTCTATTGTAAGTGGCAGCTTCTCCAGTTTTATGTCTTTGTAGTAGATTTTTAATGGATTTTGGATGTTGCTGTTTTGTAATTATTTCATGAGTAAATATTGGTCCTCTAAATTTTAGTTTTAATGTTGTAGAAAGCTGTACCACAAGCTCTCACTTATAATTATTGTTTTGGAGTCTATTGATACTTAGAAGCCATCACTTTGTCTTTTTGTAACAAGACAAATAACTTCTGGTCTTATGTCTACTTCTAAATTATTAGAATCTTAATTAGCATTGTAATTACCCTGTGCATTCTTGGAATGCTAACAAGTACTTGTTTTCTAAAAGTCTGCTTTTTCTGTCTCTTCACAGAATCTGTACATGGGATCTGAAAAAGGTAAGCAGTTCCTTTTTATCTAACAGTAACAGATTTTGCTTGAGGTAGGTTGCAGTGACAGGTTTGTGGTCAAGAATAGTTGAAATGTGATTTCCTCTCCTTCCCCCTTCCTGATATATGGTTGGATCTGTGGTTTTTTTGTGAATAAGACTTCTGCTGGATTTTTACTTAAAATAATTGTTGAAAACAAATCACCCAACAACCTTGTGTTGTATGCCTTGTAGGCTAATGAATTTGTGATACCGTGTTGTGGAAGGAAATAGAATTCACTGCTTTCTACTGTAGCTTAAAACTTTCTTCCACTTGAAGTGAGCAGTGATATTTTGAGGATCATGTTTATCAACTCTTTTGCTTGCTGGAAGGGAAAGCAAACAAGTCCCTTGGGAACTTGTGCAGTTATTCTCTTTACATGAAAGTGAAATTATTTCAACTGTAACTGAGTGTTCAAAAAAGAACCAAATGTTAAATATTTTATTGTGTTTTCCAGCAAAGCAAATCCAGGCTGAGTAGTCATAGCTGATTGCATAGTAAACCAGAATTTGTATATATGAGTAAACATGAAGCATTTCAGCTTCTGCAAAAAAAAGAAATACTTTTTTTGGAATGAGAATGGTCAAACACCGGAACAGGATGTCCAGAGAGGGTGTGGAATCTCTATCCTTAGATATCATTAAATTGACTGGATATAACCCTGTGTAACCTGTTAAAACTTCAAAATTGGACCTGCTTTGAGGAGGCGAGTTGGACACAGGCCTCTGTAGGGCTTTTCTAACCTAAATTATCCCATGGTTCTATCCAGTGGTTCCTTCCTTACCAGCAAAAGTTGCAAGAAAATCCATTCGTATTCAGTTTTGCTTCTCATTCTCTGTTCAAATTCTCATTCCCTGTTCAAAGTGAATGAACTGTAGGTATGTTTAAATGTGTGTCTTCAGGAATAGCCACCAAATGGATCAAACCACTTGTCTTCTGTCGTGGAAGCTGACTAGTTGTCTGAGTCTGGCAAGCTCCTTCTTTCCCTTTAGAAGTCCAAGTGTTTAAATGTTAAAGAAACTCTAACATATAATTCTTTACAGGAAAAGCTGCAACTACTGGCTCAGCAGTTTCTGAAAAAGTGAGGACAAGATTAGAAGAACTGGATGATCTGGAAGAGGTGAGAAAGTTTTCTGATCCAATTACATCACCATTTTAAAAGTGAAATAAATTTGTGAAATAAAAATCTTTTATGAAACCTTTTAAGAAGGTCCTGATTCTGAATATGCTTATGCATATGGTTTAGACAGATACATACTTTCCATGGGACGACTTTAGTAATTCAATCCTTACTGTTACAGAATTCAGGCAGAATCATATTTTTGTATCACTAGATATTGTGATTGAAAAATTCACCTGATCTACTGATGTTGATTTACCTTGGTACTGTGTACCATGCTCTGCAGCTGCTGTAAAGCTTCATGGAGCCTAATAGTCTTAACCTCTGATAATTTTGTTTGCCGCTGTTGCAGAAGCTGTATACTGTCTACCTGAGCTTGATTAAAGTTACTTTTACTCAGAATTTCTGAGTGCTCAAGTTATTTCTGAAACTGCAATATTTTACTGTGCAAAGATGAGGTGTTCCGTAACTTCTTTTCCTAAAACCCGATTCCTAGTGGTACTCCTGGAAGTATTTTGAGTAATGTTGTTTTGAAACGTCTGCCTCTTAACTAACTCTAGATTGCCCGTTGCCTGAGCCAGCACGGTTCTAATAGTTGCATATCACAAATGAAGGATTAGATTCTTTTAGTAGGAAAATAAAGTACCCTTTACCATAAGGAAGTATGTAACCTTGGGTGAAACTAATTGTGTTTGTATTTTATCTCTTCATCCATGATTGTTTTTACTAATGGTTGTTTCTAGACTCTCATATTGTGAAGTCTGTTCTGTAATGCAGCTTAATAAACTCATCAAAACTAGTCTTGAAGGTAGTTTTTAATATCACTCATACTTCTACTGAAAGCTGTTCCAGAACCACCTTCTGATTTTTCTAAATACGTTTATAATTGCTTTGTTTCTGTGTCAGTTTGATTCTAAAGCTTAAACAATTATTTCTGCTTCCAACATTTCACTAGTTTATTTTTGATACGTAATGTTTTTATAACTTCTGTAAGATCTTCTGGAAAAAAGATCACAAGAATGCTCCAGTACCGAGCAGGAAATGAAGATCGTTTTATTTTTTTACTGAGGGTGAAGCATAGCCAGATTTTTCTTGCTGTCAACAAAATTCTTAGGACCGTGCTGGCAAAACGGTCTAATTTCTCGCTGATACTGCTTCTACATAGGCACTTATGTAGTATGCTTATGTATAGTGTTAGTGTCTTAACTCTACCACGAGTACCATAGCACTGAAATACTCCAGCGTTTCTGATCTCATGGACATCTTTGGGTACCCGAATGCATGGCTCTTGCAAACCAAAGCAGTTGTGATGCACTCCTGTGCCAAACACCTGCAGTATTGATGCAGCAAAGGTAAGAAGGGAAAATTAGGTAATTCTGTAAATTTTGTGTGTTCCATCCCTTCAGTGATTTGACTCTCTAATAATGGCACTCTCCTTCCTTCCCCCCCCCTTTCTAAGTAGACTTGTGTTTTCTTGCCAGGGGTCACAGAAGGAGCTGTTGAATTTGACTCAGCAGGATTACATGAACCGCATTGAAGAACTGAACCAGTCTTTGAAGGATGCTTGGTCCTCTGATCAGAAAGTAAAAGCTCTGAAAATAGTCATCCAGGTCAGTTTTACATTTTTGCTCCATACAGAACTGGTCAGCTTGGTGGTGTGGCTTGTCTGATTTCTTTCTTGGGAAAAGGATGGTTTCTATTACTTTTCTACTATTTTCTTCTGTTCTTCACTGAAACCCATTTCTTTCAGAGTTTTATGACTTCTGACATTAGTTGAACTTTTGACTTTTTTGTTACTGATTTTGACTAGAGTATGTGGGATGGAATTCTCATCAAAGAGAGTGGCCAAGTGACAGATGTGGAATCACAGAATCAACTAGGTTGGAAAGGACCTTGAAGATCATCTAGTCCAACCATTAACCTAACATTGACAGTTCCCATCTACACCATATCTCTCAGCGCTATGTCGACCCTACCCTTAAACACCTCCAGGGATGGGGACTCTACCACCTCCCTGGGCAATCCATTCCACTGCCTAATAACCCGTTCTGTAAAGAAATACTTCCTGACATCTAGTCTAAACCTTCCCTGGCGCAACTTGAGGCCATTCCCTCTTGTCCTATCGCTTGTTACTTGGTTAAAGAGGCTCATCCCCAGCTCTCTGCACCCTCCTTTCAGGTAGTTGTAGAGGGCGATGAGGTCTCCCCTCAGCCTCCTCTTCTCCAGACTAAACCCCACCAGTTCCCTCAGCCGCTCCTCATACGACATGTGCTCCAGACCCTTCACCAGCTTCGTTGCCCTTCTCTGGACACGCTCGAGTCATTCAATGTCCTTTTTGTAGTGAGGGACCCAAAACTGAACACAGTAATCGAGGAAATTTTACCTGATTAGGGATAATTAGAAAAAATAACACATAGTGCTACCAGCTCTTTCTAGGACATGTCATTTCCTGTCCTCTTCCCCATCCCAAATAATAACCAGAATGGCTTTTTACATGTCAGTGTTTTCCCCATCCAGACTTACTAAGACAGCTGAATAGTCTTGATTTAGGATCCTGGCAAAGTACAGAAAACAACTCCAGATTTTTTAAGTGTTTATGTTTTTATGGGTTTTTGTTTTGATTTTTAAACTTCCTCACAGTCTTCCTCTGGCTCATTTGGGGCGATGAGCTGTTCAGGAGGTCAGGAGGGAATAGGACAATTAAATGCTCTTTTGTTTGGCTTGGTCTTTAAAAAAAAGGCTAGAGGCAGAGTGCATCAGAGGACAGAGGGGATAATGACATCCATAAAAGCTGTAAAACTGATGTAATGCTAATAGTCATCAAGCGGGGTTATATAAAGTCAGGCTCTTTTATTTTTTTCCTCATGCTGGATACTCTTGTGAACACTGTTTGCAGTAATTTCAGCTTAAATTGTGGTAAAGACAATAAAGGAAATGAAACATAAATGAAGGGAGATCAGAAAATTATATGTGACCTAGGTTGACTAATGTTCTATTGTAATACTATGAAATCAGCACTATTATTCTTCTAAAAAAAAATCATAGATTGCATTGTGAAGTGTGAATATCTTGGTGAAAGAGAATGCAATATTAAAAGTCTGGAGGAGGAGAAAAAGGACATAGATGTGCTGTATTTACAGTGCATTAATATGTATATATACAGGGTCTGACATTCAGTGATAATCCACACATTAATCCTTTCACGTATTCTTTTATAAATGGTTTCACAAACAATTTTGAAATAATGTAGTTTCCAAAATGGGATTCAGTGCTTTCTTTTAGGAAAGTGGTATCAAAATCGCATAGTTTTATCCCTCTTAAAGCATGGTCTATGTATTGTTCACTTTGCACTTGGACTTCATGTTGCAGATGCTCATCACTATTTGAAAGGCTGGATAAGAATGAAATAGGTGTTTGGGTAATTAACATGAATACAAAAATCTTTCATAGAGGAGATTATTAGTAACTAATAGTAATTCTTTACTTATAAAGCAGGATAGGGTAGAAACCTGACTGAACTTAACTCGTTGTGGTTCTTCCTAGTAAATAATATAATTTTAAGAATGTTGTATCCTCTTAAAGAACTAAGCAGTTTTCTTGACATGAGGCTGTGATTATATACGTAGTCTATCATTATTAGTATCACTTACTATTTAGCGTTCAATAGGAGGAGTGTGTTTGGCCTTCTTTTTGGTTGTTATTTTCAGAAATGTACACTGGGCTGGAAAAAGCAATTTTGATTTGAATGCCAGAGTGATCCTTTTTTAAGAACCGATGATTAAAAACTAATGATGAAATCTTTCATTTGGACATTGGGGATGGAGCCTTCATTCTCTGTGTGAGAGTTTTACAGAGCTTGAAGTGCAGGAAGAGTTCTGGTCATTAAGGCAGAGTCTGAATTTATAATGTGAATTCCTCAAGTACCTTTTTATAAGATACTTTACTTGTAAGATGGAATAAGCTAAGCTACTTAGCGTAAGCTGAAGTAAGTTGATTATGTATGTGAGCTCTAAGAAAAGTGGTAAGTTAAGTGTTGATGGTGTGTGTAGGTCCTAAACAGCTACTGAATTACCTTTCTTTGAAGGTGACTTACCACACAGTAGGGAAGATTCTGCTTTGGTTGTAAGATGTGAATGCTCTCTCCTGTCTTTTTGGTGCACTCTTTCTCCCTGAAGCATAAAGCAAAAAGACTAAGCGTGCCCCTCGTTTAAGCATGCTCAAATGTTACGATTTTCTTGTTTAAACAAAGCAGTCTTGGGGGGTATTGGATTGCTTCCTGGAATTTTGGAATGTAATGAAAACTTTATTTATTCCACTGAGATTCAAGAATTGTCTCCTCATGAAGGAGAAAGGAGGGACAGAGATGAAGAGAATACTGTACTTGTCAGTATTAAATAGAGACTGGAGAAGACTCATGGTCAAAAGCTGTGTTTGGCTCGTGTAGGGAGTCTTTCTCTCCCCAGTCAGTCATTTCTGTTTTCTTCAGGTGGAAGTTGATTCTTTGTCCCAAAGTTTTTCACTGCAGTTTAGTCTGCAGTCTTCTCACCACCTTGGAAAACAAAGTATAGCTTTATTAAATGTCTTTAAACTATCTTCATTCCTCACTGTGTATTTTGAATTTATATTATAAATGGTTCCTACCTGGACTTGCATTCAACGATACTAGAGCTAAGTTGGCTAATACATTTTCAAATGTAGCTTTGCATCAGCCATCATTATAGTCTAACTGCCACGATCATGTTGAGTGCCTGTGGGTGGTGATTGATTACAGATTCCTCCCTGGAGCTGGCTGTGGACCAGCTGGCTTGTTTCCAAAATGTTCAAATTGGTTACATGAGCTGCAAAGATGTGTTGAAAACCTCATTAGCTAAACTTTTAAAATTGTTTCTTAGTTTGGTCTATATCAAATTTTGTGTTTGATATGGATGTTTAGAGAGATGGTGAGAAACTGAAAAATGCTCTTAAAAAAAGTTGTTTTAGAAAAGAATTGCCTTTTTATGCTTCTGGGGAGAATTCATCTTATCTGAACAACTGCACAGATCTGCATGGTCAGCTGAAATTCTGCATTGTGTATTAACTTGTATAAAGGGAAAAAAGATCTGTGACTAGTTCTGCTGGAAATGAAGAATAAGCTGAAAAGTACAAAGAGTACCATGATGTGTTATGTTAGATGTTCTTGTGCTTTTTGCTGGATAGTTGTTCATGTTGGTTCTTTCCGTCTGTAGATACTCATCTGTTCCAGCCTGTCTGGAGTAAAAACACTAACTTGCATTGTTTTCTAAAATGTTTCTTTGGTGTTTTTTTTTTTCCCTCTAGTGTTCTAAGCTTCTTTCAGACACAACAGTAATCCAGTTTTATCCAAGTAAATTTGTTTTAATTACAGATATCCTTGATACTTTTGGTAAGTATCTAATGTGCCAAACTTACTACATAATTGTTAAGAAGATGAAAATAATTTTTTGTAATGTTAGAAAACGTTGAAGTTATCTGAGAAGTGCTGAAGTGACTCTCAGTTTTAACACTGAACTCTTCCAACATAAACTTTTGGACACCAGTGTTATAAACATGGTATATAATTGTTCAGAAACTCTTATGAGTGAAGTCTTTAAAATCAAATACTTAATAGTAGTAAAACTACAAAATTATTGGTGAATATCTGGAGCAAAACCTTAGGAAAAAACACAATCTCTGCATTTTGGAATTTAAAACACGCTCATTATTATGGCAGTCTCTTGACTCAGTGTTTCATTCTATTTGTATTTGAAGAATAGAAGTCAGAAAGTTTTCTTTATCCGAATAGGGACTATGAAGTCATCAAAATGTAGTTAATGCATTTAATCTATTTTTATAATTTTTAAATGGTCGTTTCAGTGAAATTGTCATCCACTTCATGTGATTCTCTTGTTTTTCTGCCATGTTATGGAAAAGATTTATGACAGCATTCAAAGTTAAAGGGTATTTTGATGTTTAGCAGGATATGATGTGACATAGATCCAATTATATTTTCAAGTCTTGCTTCCTCTTTGTGCTCTTTGCTACTTACTGAAAGTTGCTGAAGATAACATAATATCCAAACCAGCAAAGACAGGACACCAGCTGTCCTTTCCTGGCCTGACAGAAATCTGACCTGTGTGCTACCTCTGTGCTTATGGGAGCTAGATAAATTTTTTATAGTGTGTGAAGTGCTAAATTCAGACTTAACATTTCAACCTCACTAGAGGGCAGCATAATGTTAGTGTTCTAGGAAGTTTTTTCCAGCTGATTTCAATTGATATTGGAGGAGGAAGCTTTGTATTAAGATTTTTATGTTTTACAGTTTGTTTGTTATGAATGATTTTTTTTTTTTTTAAACAGGTAAACTAGTGTATGAAAGAATTCAGTCAATGTGTGTGGACAATCGTGTCTCTTTGCCAGGTAACTTTGCATTTGTATCTGCTGTGGTCCTGGAAAAAAACATGTCTGAACTAACTTGAGAAAGGTTAAACAGGACCCATGCTACTGTATTTCCTCTGGAAAAAGTTCTGATTTGTATCAGGTCATTTTCAGTTTTTAATAAAGTCCATTTCTTATAGCTTCCACCATTCACAGTGTTTATGCAAGTTTACATTTTAACTGTGAAGAATATACCTAAGATATAATAAAATGTGCTTGTGGCTTTGATGTTACTAAACATAACCTGGGTCTTCCCGAGACTTGAAATCACAAAGAATGATACATAGGTAGAGGGAGAATTAAACATGAATGGCCAAATTAGATGAAGGAAGACTTCTTTTTTGCTTTTTTTCTTAGAATATGCTCTTTTCTGAAAGTACTACATTTTAATAGCTTAAAGTTAATGGTACAAGTTTAATAAAGCTGAGAGTCTCAGGTTTTGGTAAATATATGTTTTTGTTGCTACATTGGAAACTTGATAGTTTTGCTTTAATTAGGGAAGCATTTTGGAAGACAGCAGCAGGCTGTCATTGAGTTAGTGATCAGTTTACTAGGATAGCATAATCTTTCTAACTTGGGCCCTTTCTATTTTTTTCAGTTGATGTTCCAACACAATGTAAAAGTCTTAATTTGACATTTACAGTACAAATGTATGTGGAAGAACCTCTTTAGAAAGGCACCGAAACATTCCATGGAAATACAGGCATTTCCTTGCAATTTGAAGTGTATTAAGTGCATGTCCTTGAAATATGAAACATTCTTACTCTGTAGTTGACGTGGCAACAGTACCGTTAGGTTGCAGTTAAATCTGTAGGATTTGAGCTAGAAGCTTGAAACCAACAAATATTTAAATTTGAAATAAACTTACAGAAAATATTTAAGATAAATTTGGCTGTTGCGGATCTGACAAACTGTTCTTATAAACATTAACGAAGGCAGACAGTTTCTGTAGCGTGTCACGATTCCTGGGCACAGTTACCTCCGTTCTGGAGAGCTGAGCTCATGCTGCAGCTATACAGCTGCCAGGCCCGTTGCTGATGGGAACTTCCCAAGCAGCTATAAAAGTGGGAGGGAGAAGGAAAATGTGTGCTGGGCTTGCTGTGCATGGCAGTGTGAACCCCCGGGGATTTCAGACCTGACCTCCATACTTGTCCCGTGGGAACCAAGTGAAACAAAGTTGGATGAGAACTCCTGGGTCCTAGATGAGAAAGAATATCTTCCTGTATTCAGTCAGCATCAAGCATGCGGCTTCTCTAGTCTTGGAAGTTGGAAACTTTCTTGTGGAGCAGGAGCTTCTCACCTTCTGGGGGCAGGGATGGGAGAGCACTGGTATATTAAAGCTGTTTCACAAGGAGTTTGTAAGCAGACGTTCACAGCAGAAGCTGCTTGTGTAGCTTTTTCACTGAGGGACCCATCCTTCCCAACCATCTTGCCTCAGACCTGGGTTGATCCCAAGAAGCCTATGCTTGCCTTCTGTTCCAGGCAGTCTAGAGAAAGAGGAGGCAGTTAGCCATGCAACTGCATGCCCACCTGACCAGAGCACTGTCCCCCTAACCCATCTGTTCCAGCCCAGGGTGGCAGCTTATTCCTGCTGGCAGCTGACACAAATGGTCCCAGAGCTCCTGAGGAGAGAACTGTGCTGCAGCATTAGATGTTTAGTGTACAAAACCAAGTGTTCTGTCAGTGTTTAATATTTTCTACTTCTTGCAATGTAGTTTTAAAAAATTATATTAGCCTTTTCAAGTAAAGAATTTGAGGGATTAAATCTCTTTTGTATGTATGCATTTCTTATAGATCTATGTACATGTATTTGTTATAGATTCCCTATTTTTTGTTTGTTTGTTTTTACAATTTCTGCTTTTGGGGGGAGGCAAGGGTTAGGTTTCTAAGTAGCAGATCTGAGATTGGCTTTGAGTGCTTGACTTCAGCTTCTGAAATTTTACTTAATGCAAGATGGAGGTTCTAATTACTTCTTCTTGCTGTCTGTGTCCTCGGCTCTTACTGCTGCACAAGGTAGCTGAGAAGCAAACCTACTGCCTAGTTTATTATGGTGCACCTAATTTCTTGTGGAAAGGAAAGAGAATACGATTTTAAACCTAGAATGAAAAGTAACTTGTTTCCAGAAAGAATGTAACTATGTCTGGGTGGTTGTTTTTTTCCCCAGATAATTTTTCTCCAGAGTGTGTTAACGATACGGCCAAAGAAACTTGCTTGAACTGGTTTTTCAAGATTGCTTCAATCAGAGAACTCATTCCCAGATTGTATCCTTGTCAAATGAGACTCTCAGAGTGTCTGCAGGTTTTCATAGACTTTTCCAAAAATGAACATGTTTGTTTCAGTAAAACCCACAGCAATCTGATGTTTATACTGACTTTGTTTTGTTTCAGGCTGTATGTTTTGAGTTTAATTTTGAGTCATGTTTCATAGTGAATGAATGCTGAATTACTGGCTAGGAGCAGCGTGGCAGTGATAAAGTAGAGTTGATGTGTGAAAACTTTTGAAACAAAGTTTCAAAATCTTGTAGATAAATTGTAAAAATCAACAAAGTGTTGTGAGATTAGTTACAGAAGGCCTTGAAATAGTTCATTCAATATGTATTCAGTTTATAAGTTTTTGTGTTTTTAAATGGCATGCATCTTAGTTTTGTTCCTTAACTTGGCTTCATTTTAGTTACGTGGAAGCAGCAATACTGAAGTGCAATAAGTTCCTATCCAAAACGTAAGAGTAAATGTTAAGTATGGGAAGGAGGTGAATTGGGCAGGTTTATAAACCAATTTAAGGAGTAAAGCATGCAAGTTTTGTGATTAATGGTGGATACGATCTCAGTAGATCTGGGAAGAAGCAGTACTGAGAGGTTTTGGAGTTTTTAGCGAGAATGCCATGGAAAAATTCAAGGTGAACTGTGATACAATTTGAAATGCAATAGTGCTTGCAGTTTTAAAATATAATTATGACATCAGGAGTTTGCAAATTAAAAAACAGTGACTTCAGATGGTGGAGGGGGAAGCAAGATTGTTGAGATGAGGAGTGTGGCAAAAAGACAGGATAGAAAACTGAAAGGAAAATATTGATGTGTCGTATTGCTAGAGACAGAGTTGGAGAAACAATTTAGGAGCAATGAGCCATTATCTATTGAAGTCTTGGTATAAGCTTCATATGTTGCCAAACAGTGTCAGTTGCTGAACTGAAAATGTTCTTTCACACGTAATCGTCCTTTTTCAGTTATATTTTGAAATGAGTATTGTAAGCCAAATTGCTACTATAGTGACAACTTCATTATCCCTAAAAAGCAGTTCTTTTACTGGAATTGATGGGCCTCATCTCCAGGCACTAGTACAGCTCTGTCAAAAAGGACCTGTGGGAAAATGAGACATACAAGGAGTTCTGCCAGTTCTGCTTTAGGCGGCTGCTTTCTTCACACTGAATTACAGCCCTTCTATAGCTCTGCTGTTCCTCCAAACTGGAGGAGGAGTTTTTTAGTTGTGCTTGTCTCTTACAAGCCAAGCATCCAACCTGGCTATCTGCTCTACTCCTAATGGCAAAAACTGCAATTTTAATATAGAATATGTGTTACTATACACATAAAACTTTACTTCTGCAATAAAATTTTGTGCTAATATGCTGCTGGTTTGGTAGGTGTTTCTATAACTCATGCTCAGTTGTCAGTCTTCAAGGCAGCTACTGAAGATATCTGTAGGTGATATAATTCTGTTATTGGTTGTTAAATCTTATTTTTCATTTCTGAAAAATCTTAACAGGGGGATTTCGGAATGTCTCCCACGGTTAACGTCTATGATTAGAGGAATTGGAGATCCACTGGTTGCAGTCTATGCAAGAGCATACCTTTGCAGGGTAGGCTATCATTTAACACTTCAGATCTGTATCAAAGATTTACTGCGGCTAGCTCTGCCACTAAAGGAAAATTTCTTTTAATTACTGTTTTTATCTGAAGTAGTCAGCAGCCTATCTCTTCCTTCTAACAAACCAAAAAAAATATTTCTCTTCTGTTTTAATAACGGGGAGTCTTTCTTTAGGTATTTATAATAAGCGAAAAGAATTTTATGTGCTGCTTATGCCAGTTTTTCATCTTCAGGTAGGGCAAAATGTTAGGGACCTAAGTGGAAGGAGAGTTTGGACTTTGAGACTACATGCTGTTGTCTGATTGCTAGGCGCTGCTTTGCATAGTTAATATATGCACTTTCCCTATGTTTGTCTTCCTCCCTCTACTGCTAGAGTGTATGTGGCAGGCAGAGGGCTGGCAAGCTCCTTGGCAGAGTAGCCACTTGGGAAAGTGTTCACACAGTGGATTTTTGTCTGACTGCGCAGTGTGGCAATGTTCTTATCCTCAACTACTCCTGCAGTTACCTTAACAGCTCAGCCAAGATAAACTTAACCAAGAAGAGACCCTAAAATGATTCAAAAAGTCAACAATAGTGGAAAAATATTTGTGAAATACGTTTTTGAAGTAGTGGCAAAGATCTCGACTATAATTGGAAAATGGTAGGGCTGCTAATCAGTAATACTTGCATGAAATCAGCTGCCATTATGAAATGCAATGAGTTTGTTCAGTGCTGATATATCTGTTATGTTTGAATAAACTGTCCAGTATGCTTTTGGTATACTAGTCAGGGGTGTCCATATGAATTCCTGCATCTGCAAGTAATTGCTAAGCTCTGGTTTATGCTGATAGATGAGCTGCTTAGTTTATTTGAATCCTGAAATACAGTAATTGCCTGCATTTTTGTCATAGCCTAAACATTCCTACTACATAGTGCAAGGTTTCTGAAGGTTTTTTTAGTTTGTATGCACAATTCACCTTTTACTGCTATTATACGACTAAAAGAGATGCATAATGGTAGAGCAGTTAGGACTAATAATCTAGCAATAGTAATTGCAGTTATGTAGTAAGGAAGAGCTTACCATGCTCCCTTTTGTTGACAAAGATGATCATACAAAATAAATAGTGAAAATTTTCTTGGAATAAAAATCCTGACTTTTATTTAAAATAAGAAAACTTATTGGCATGCGAAGCATTTAATCTTCTGTATTCCAGCTACTGACACTATATTAATGCTTTCAGAATGAAGATAATGAAAATGGATTTTTAAAAAAATATAAATTCTGGAATAGGAAACCTGTAGTATTGATATAAATGATGTCTAAAGCCACAGTGTAGTAAAATGTGGAAATAAACACTGGCATGCAATCAAAGAACCAGATCTTTACACAGCAAGGTGATGTATTTCTCTTTAGCCCCATGGTTTGAAAGGAAATGATATATAAAAGAAAGTGATAGATCACTGGCTTGGGTCTGTGCAGGATACCCCTGCTTTGTGATGAAGTCAGCTAGACTTGCGATATGCTCAGGGATCCCAAAAACTCAGACCCCTGGGTTGGTTTGAAGAGGGGAGCCTTAAGCTGTTGAGATGGGTTGGTTGGTTTGTGTTGTTTTAAGCCTGATCTGTCACTAACTTCTTATTCACTTCTGTATCTTTCTCTTTAATAATATGCCACTTCTTTTTTTTTTTTAAATCTGCTATTGAAAACAGTCCTGTATGGATTAGTTTTCTTTGCAGTTCCAGCTTTACCACACAGGCCTTGTGTTTGTGCATCGCCTTGTATTATTTATCAATATTTTATCTATATCTGTCTATACATTCATATTTTCCTTTGGGATCCTTGCTTCATACTGTCCGTGGAATAAATACACATGATTTTAAGCAATTTCCAAACTTTGACTGACTTGTTAAACGTTCTTCACTGCAGGCATTCTGCATACAATGAATATAGGCTGTTGCAGTGCAGCACTGGGGTAGACATTGATTTCTTCACTCCTTACAGATACTTGGAGCTGGTGTTAGAACTATGTTTTAAACACGGCTGTAACTACTTCAGGGTAGTTATTAGTGGACATGACTATAATAGTAAGCAAGGAAATAATCAGTCAAAAGCATGTGATTTGGTGCTGTTTGTTGATTTGATACGTGTGACTAGGTGTATTCCTCCGGAAAATTCATTTTTGTCTTACGGTTGAAGGAGAAGAGTAGGTGATGGATGCAGATAAATATCTGTCTCTCTCTTTTAATACAGGTTGGGATGGAAGTGGCACCACAACTCAAAGAAAGCCTTAACAAAAATTTCTTTGACTTTCTTCTAACATTTAAACAAGTAAGCAAATAGGGGTTTTATTTACAAAATCACATAAATACACTCCTTTACCAAACTACTGCATACTTTTTTAAAATCTTTGAAGTTCTTAAATTTAGATTTAGGAAAGTGCCTGTACCCAGATATAGTATGGGAAATTTTACAAACATTCTGATAAGTTGAAACCGCTCTATTCAGCGTGTTATGAGCTTGATATTTTTTTCGGCAGCATACAAGGAGTGCTTCAGAATATCTGTGTATCTTTGTGATCTTGTCTGTTGTCATTTCCATTCATACACAAACTTTGGCCAGTTTATCATAGCTCCTATTAAATACCTTTTCACAGCAACATGTTTTTGTCTTTTATTTCAACAGATTCATGGGGATACAGTTCAGAATCAGCTGGTAGTACAATGTGTGGAGATTCCTTTGTATTTGACTCTCTACTCTCCTGCTATAGACTGGATTTTGCAGTGTATTGCATACCGTGCTCCTGAAGTAAGTAAGCGTGGTAATGCTTGATACTAAAGAAAGTGTTAACTAAAGTGAAGAGTTAATTTTGTCTGTTAAAAAAACCCCTCAGTCAGTACTTACATGAGTGTGAAAGCGAGTATAAAGAGCTTAGATACAACTGTCTGTTTCTGTCTTCTATACAGGAAGAATGTTCATTTTCATAAAGCTCAAGTTAGAGCACTGTAAATTCATAGGCAGTATTCCTGTTTGTTTCTTGCTGTCCTTTAACTAGTTTAATCTTTATTTCCTGAATTCATTAGTTTCTTCTGTCATACAGATATAAAAATGATTTGTGTAGACTGTAGCTTTGTAATTGCTTAACATAGTCCACAGGCTATTTTAGCCTCAGTCTGCTCTGCATTCTGTGGCGGAGATTTGGTAATCTTCACCTCTCCTGCCAGAGATAATTGACCTGGCTGGCAAATAGCAATTACTTTGAGAAATGATATGGCTGAAGGAGTGCAAATTTGACTTCCATAAAATGGTGCTTTTGATTAAAATGCCACTGTACCTATTCCAGTAGGTGTGTTTTATGTTGTACTACACCATTGTTTTCTTGCGTTGTAAATACAGGATAAGACAGGATTATTGGAATATATTGGGCAGGTAATTAAAACAGCTTTTAGTAGACTTCACTACAGTAATTAAAGCTGAATTTATTTGCAGAGTCTCTACTCACTAAATTTAATAAATAATTCTTCCAGGTTCTGCTTACTGAGATGATGGAGAGATGCAGAAAATTGGGGAACAAGTAAGTATTGCACAATGTAGAAGACATGAGTCTGTAATGAATACCCGTGACTCCCTGTAATATAAAATTCTTTTCCTTTTGAAAACCCTTGGATGCATAGTATAGCTTTTGTTCTCCCAGAACTTGCTAAATCATCACTGTGAACATGTATTTTTTCCAGAGATTAATTCTAAAATATGGTAGGTTACTTGTAGAGCAAAAGTTAATTAATTTAACTTGGTTGCTCCTAAGCCAAAGTTTAGGACATGTAATGTGTTCTCCATCAGCCATGTCTCTGATTTCTGGTTGTGCTTCATTTTTCTGTTTTCTTCCCCTTCCTTCCCCCTTGCCTCCCCTGGCTACAGCCAGCCCATGCATGCATTTTGCAAGGGAAGTTGTAAAGCAGCTGACACCTTTGGAAGATGGTAATATTTAGACGACTGCTTTTTTCAACATTAAAATTAGTATCCGAAATGTCTCCTAGAATTCTGTGAGCAGACTAATCACCTTCAGTGAGTAGTTCAGGCAGATGGTCTGAAAGTTTTGGATGTACTTTCTGAGCTATGTGAATGCAATTTGGCCTGCTGATGAGCTAATCTCAGTTCATTTTATTTGATTAGGTAGGCTGAGTTCTGTGAAAGTTTTCAGCTGCCTATTTTTTTTTCTGATGTGCTTTGCACAGTCCAATTCTGCAATGGCTGAGGAACTGAAATATATTAATCGCTTAGATGAGGAATGCCAGCATTAGCATTCTGTGACTGAGCTAAGGATTGTGGGGAAAGTGTGATTTTAAAAATGTGATGTGAAGATGCTGTTGTATCAGAGTGTATAATATGGGTAAAAATAATTAATGTGCTCTGCTCTATTAATTATTTTGTACAGGTGTTGATTTGTTTTGTGGAACTTATTTTTAAATCACCTTTTAGCATTTCTTGTTGTAAAGATGGGCTAGGTGCTTCCGCTTTGTGCCTGTTTGTTCTTTGAAGGAGGACAAAATGTTGAGTATAATGAGGATTTTTTTTTTTTAAAGAAATGTTTTTGGGACATGTCTTTTTTTATGGGGAAGTTGAATAATCTGGTTTAGATGATATATAAAGCACGGTTGTTTGCTTTTAAAGTGGAGTTCTGTGTTTTTATGTCTTCTCATGGCTGTCAAAATATTACAAAGCAAGAGGCATCAGTATATAAATCTTTAAATAATCTCAGTATGTTCCATGAACTACCATCTAAGTGAAAAGTGACAGCCTGCTTCCCTGTATTGCAAAGCATATACCTAGTGAACTGGAAGTACTTGTCTAATGATAAAATGCACATTCCAGTCAAATTGCGATGGGACCGCTAGTGCTCGGTCAGAAACACAGAGGATGCTGAGCTGTTTTAAGTGCTCCATAGAATTTCCCTCAAGGTAAACTGCCCTGTATTCAAGCTGTCTGTTTCAGACTACTGAAGGACACAGCATTTTATGAGATGCTTCTGTGCTAACTCATGGCTGAGTTTGCCCAAAGGAATTGCCTTTTGAATGATACTAGATGTTATTTCTTATGTTTGTATAATAGTACCAGTAAACTGAGTTTTCCAGTAATGCAATGAGTTCACTCATCCATTGGTAACTTTGGCTTGACAGTAATGCAAATATGGGTCTGAATGATTAATCTTAGATGTCTAAATATGTAATTGCTGGTTATATGATAATGACTGGATTTATTTTAATCCTAACAATGCAGCCGCTAGGAATCTGACTTTTATAATGCATGTATATTTTAATTCAGTGAGGAAAACTGCAATAGAGATTTGCCCTGCCAAAGTATACTCTGAACTGTAGTTGAAAAGAGAGAGTAAGTTTCTAAATGTGTCAGCTACTCCTGGTTTATTTGATCTTTCTAGTAAACTTTTGGTAAAATGATGGCTTAAAAAAAAAACCTGTGTGGAACAAGTATTCTACGGGCTGGGTTATCCTTCCGTATCTGATGGCTTAATGTTTTCTTGTTTTGCTTATGCACTATTAATCTGCATCAGTGCCAGCTTGATTTGTGGGTGTTTTTTCTTCCTTATCCCCCTTTTTTAAATTTAGAATAGTTGGACAGTTTTTAGTCTAAGAAGTTCAGATTAATATAAATGAAGCAACAACAGAATTTTAGTTGGTGTTGAGGTGTATTGATTTGTGTTATGTTCATTGTAGTGCTTTGCTGTTGAATTCAGTAATGTCAGCATTCAGAGCAGAGTTTATCGCTGCAAGATCTATGGACTTCATTGGCATGATTAAGGAATGTGATGAATCTGGATTCCCAAAGGTAACTTTTTGTATGTAATTCATAACAATTCCTGTTCGTTGTCTGATAGAGTTCTTTATACTCTCAGTTGCCTGTGTAATTTGCACATCATTTAAATAAAAGGTAGTTTGATCCAGAAAATCTTTCTGCACAGCATACCTGCTAGAGCAGTGTTGGACAGACATGCATCTTCTCCTTTTAATTTAACATTTCTCATTAACTTCCAGCATCTCCTCTTTCGCTCCTTGGGATTAAACTTGGCATTGGCTGATCCTCCTGAAAATGATCGCCTTCAAATACTAAATGAAGCCTGGAAGGTTATAACAAAGCTGAAAAACCCACAGGTGAGTTCTTGTCCATTCTGATTCACGACTGATTCTGTGTTTAGGGCAAAATTGTAGCCAGTTGTTCAGTAAGGATATGCTTAGCATGACATGGTTTACCTTTTTTATACACACAGTTGCCAAAAAATATGATACCAGGTAATATCTTCATATGATCCTTACTTTTCTGAGCTCTACTGAAGTATAACTTAATTCCACATAACATAATTCTACATAAGCAACTTTTGAGGTTTGTCATTAGCGCTAGATCTTTAGGTCTGCATGAATCATACCTCAGGAGTTAATTCTTTTAAGTGTAATTTTTGCAAGTGTATTTCTCATAACCCCCTGTAAATATTGGTAATAATAAGACACATGTATTTCTAGGATTATATCAACTGTGCTGAAGTGTGGGTGGAGTATACATGCAGACATTTTACGGTATGTGAAAATTACTGTTTCCTTTGAAGGTTTTCTAATACAGGCTAAATGGCTGTATTAGCAGTTTGGTATTAAAAATGGGAAAGCTATTGCTAGTCAATATATGTAGGACTTCAGTAGTGAGTGAAAAAATACATTTCCTTTCATGAAAGATGAATAGGGACAAAAGATGCAACTTTGGAGGGGTCTTCACCACTCCCCAGCACTGCATATTTCTTATCCTTTTATTTTAGTGGCAGATGGACCAGTTTAAGTAAAGATTTACTGGAGCTATGGCTAAAGTTCCTGGCTTAACTAGAACTCTGTAGAAAGCTGATGCTTTTGCAAATGGAAATAAATTATTCAATTGGTTTTCAGTGACTCAATATATGTGCTGATTTCATTACTGTATTTTGTAATCTCATTTTTCACTACACAGAAGCGAGAGGTCAATACAGTTTTGGCTGATGTTATCAAACACATGACTCCTGATCGAGCATTTGAAGATGCTTACCCACAGGTAAAGAATTTATTTTGCAAAATCTGTAAAAATCTGATGTGCATTTTCTTAGGTGAAACTAATTCTTAAACATTACTTACATCTCTTACCACAAAATAATTATTTTTAAGCACTGGCTATAATTTGGGAAGCCTTTTGGAACAGTGTAATGCTATGATTTGTTCTTTTTTCCCTGTGCATCAATCTTTCAGTTGAGAGAAATGCTAAACCAGAATGATTTATGTATTTAGAAGCAGCAATAGTTAACTCCTACATCAACAGTGGTGTTCTGCTGAAGAAAATTAGCAATCATGGGAAACTGTTTAAACAAAAGGAAACCATAAAATAATCCATCTCTGCTTGGCATTGTCAAGGCTTTGGTGAATTATCGTGTTCAGTTCTTGAGGTGGTAGGTGAGATATGAATTAGTTGAAGAGGTTCTAGAAGAAGGTTTTTGTGGTTACTTAGAGGGTAGATAAAGTGCCTACAAAAGAAGATTTAACAAACTAGTTTACTTTTTTTTTGGTTGTTTATTTGGGTTCTTTTAAAGTCTAGAGAGCTGGAGGGCATGCAGACTATAAATTGGAAAAATCTGCCTAACTGTAAAAAGTAAAGAACAAATAATGCCTGGGCAGGCTGGTCAGCCTCTGTTCATATGAGTTCTGAAGAGATGTTGGAAAAACATCTGTTAGGAACAGCTTAGCTGTAGTTGATCCTGCTTTGGGGAAAGAAATCACGTTGAATGCTTGAAGTGTCTTCCAGTTTTCTACGAATAACTAGAGAATAATCTCTGGTGTGCGTAGTTTTAATTTGACTGGTATTACAATCATTTTCCCCCTTTTTCTTTTTTTTTCTTCACTTTAGCTGCAGTCAATTATTCATAAAGTTATTACCTATATCTATGACTTCTCCCTGCTTTTTTCAGTGGTAAGTGATGCTCTGTTTAATACATTTTTAAGAAGAACTGTTTTGCACTGTTTCTGCAAGAGAATTTACCTGACTTGGATATTTAGATTGTTTGTAAGCTCACATAGTGAGAGAACTTATTATCAAGTAGGTAAGCAGAGAAACGTTTTGGAAGCTCTCTGCTGCTTACTACTTAAATATTCATTATTCTAATTCCAATTTTCTATACTTTTCTTTCCTTAGGCTGTTAGATTCTCTAAGTTTGTTTGTTAGTATGGCATAAGTGACAATCAGCGAAAGATAAAATAAGGGTTTTTTGCATGTGTGTGCTCATGTAATTGCTGATAGCTGTTTCTATATTATGATATATACTTAACATGCTCTGTCATAGGGCTTAAGTTTGGCATTGAAACAAAATGAAACTTAGAGAGGTCAGAGGCTGTGTATGAAGTAGGGAAAGAGGAACAAAGACAACAGATGTCAAAGTACCAAAACCAGTTGAAGAGTTAAATTCAAGACTGAGCTTGTGGGTTTGGAGTCAAGTCTTGTTCACAAATTGCTCAGATAATTCTGAAAAACTTAGCCTTGCTATATTCTTGAGATGATACAAAAGCTAAGTATATCAGTATCTTAACAACTTAAACCCTTATTTTTGAAGAAAATTTGAATGTTTTGGATCTTCATAAGTTGCCCTGGATACATGCGAAATGGTTGCTGGCATATGGCCTGTTTTCACTGGTTTTAATATCCTACCTTTGGTTCACATAGATGTCTGAATTTTTCATGATCTTGAGCTGTTTCAAGCATATGATTGCTTTTAAAAAATTTGCAACATTTGTTTCAAACAGTTCTGTGTTGTGTGTTTTATTCTGGATCTCTGCAATCAGTAAATTGATAGACCTTTCAGCCATCGGTGCTTTTCTGTTTGTTCCACTCTTTCATCCTTCAAGATGAATTACTGTCTTCAAAAAGCTTAAAATAACTTTAAACCAGCTATGATTATAAAACTTATTCAAAATATTTATTGTTTTAGTGTGTTGTTAGTAAAATACCTAATGTTACTTGTTTATGTATTTGTAATTTCAGGAGAAATTCCTGCCATTTCTGGATATGTTCCAGAAGGAAAGTGTGAGAGTGGAGGTTTGCAAGTGCATTATGGAATCTTTTATTAAGTAAGCGGAGAATATTGAGATTAAATGCAGTCTGGAGGGTCTGGGGAATGTGTTGAAAGATTGCTAGTGAAAATGAGTCAGTATATAGGCCACTTAGCTTGTGAAGGTGTTCCAGGCTATAGGGAAAAAAAATGAAAATGTGTCAATTTTGTGAAAGAAAACTGGAATTGAAGTAATCATATTGATGCTGACTTGCTGTGGACTAACAGCATAGTTGTTCTCTGAGCTTTTTTAAATTTATGTTGCCTTAGCTGGTTTATGAAATTTAGTTTGTATTCCAGATGATGTGACAGCACAGAACTGTTACCTTGGTATAATGGAGGAAGAGAGACAGTCTTTTGTTACAAGCTCCATTATATAGAAAAATGGGTATTTCCACAGTTGAAAATAAACTTAGAAGATGAGGCTTCATCTTCAAATATTGTAAAAGTCAAACAGTCCTTTTCAAATAATTAACAGGTTCCTTGAAACATTTTTTCTTTCTCACCTTCCCTTCAGGTATTTATATATACTGCTAAGCCGTTCCCAGCCTTCTCTTCTCTAGGCTAAGCAGTCCCAGCTCTCTTGGCCTTTGCTCATATGAGAGATGCTGCAGCCCTTTAATCACCTTAGTGGTGCTCCACTGCATATGTGCCTCTGTACCTAAACATGACATTCATCCTTCCCGTGTGTCCCTCAGTAGCTGAGAAACTATATGACTTCTTGTTAGATATAGGATTGCTTTGTTCTGATGTTCTTAGATTGCCTCAATGTATCACATGTTTAGCTTGCTGTGTCCCTTAAGGAGTCAGATTCTGTGGCTTGGCAGTAAAGCTCCATGCATTATGATAATATTTCTTGACTGGCATTTGTTGGAATTGTGCGTCTATTAACCATGTGGTCTTTGGAGTTCTGTTGGTTAAAAAAATGAATATAAAGCTTCTGTAGTGTCATACAATGCTGATGATTGGAATTATGGGTCACATCAATGTTATTCTATTCATTGTTTCTCATTTTGACGGAGCAGGATTTCTCATCACTTTTTCTAAAACAATTTGTAGGCATCAGCAGGAGTCTACAAAGGATCCTGTTATACTCAATGCTCTTCTACATATCTGCAAGACGATGCATGATTCTGTAAAGTAAGATTAATTTTACTCATACTAATAAATATCGTTTATGCAGAGTTTGGCTGCTTGGTGTACAGTTTCACATTTCTGAGGCTGTTTGTTTCATGGTGGATTAAGACATGAATCCAATTAGTGGTGAGGGAAGAGCTGTGCAGTGAAGTGGCAGCACATATCATTTGCTTTTTAATTACTGCTTTATTTTGAATACTGAAGCAGAATTTTAAAAGGAAAGTAGCAACAGTTTTGTAGAGTTTTCTAGTGTGAAGCAGAGACACTAAACAATCCAATCTCTTAAAAATATTTTTGAGAGTGAAACAAATGTAATCTTTGAGTTATAGTGAATAATAAACTAGTTTTGAGATTTAAGTCAATATGTAGTTATTAAAGCACAGGTTGCATACTCAATTATAACTTTTTTTTGGGCCACTTTTTCCAGCTGTTACAGAGGGGTGTGAAATCTTTAAAAGGACACCTGAAGATCTCTAGGAACATGAGTAGGGGAAGCTAGAACAGAGGAGAAGCTTTTGAACCATCTATGTCTCTCCCCTAAATCCTCCTCTCTCTTATCCCCTTGACTTTGAGTGCCCAGTTTGTTAGGGATCCTGAGTGCCCTGTTGTACCCTCACTGAATAGCAGTGTGCAATGTGGGAAACAGTTGTGATTTGTAGGTAACTTACAAAAATCACACAGAAATCTGTCTGATTGAAAATAAAGCCAGAATCACAATGCTGCAAATTTTAGATCTTAAGAGCAAAAACCTGTTTTTTTTTCTTCTGGTTTGGGTTGAGTAGAATTGTGAGGTTACTGTTTCTTTTGGCACTGTGAGCCCAGAGTCTCTTAGTATGGCAGATGCTGTAAAAGAGCTTGTAACTTTCTCACCCTTGATATGCCATGAATGTAAGATTTATTGCCAATAAAGAAGCCAGATTTGGCGTGTAATTCCAATTTATACCAGCTAGGTTTATTTTGGGTTAGAGCACCTTATTTGGCTGTATGTTGCACTAAAAGCCACTTCAACCTTTAAATAGAACAATGTATTGAAGCTAAAACAGCTTATTAAAAAAAATCAAGCAGTTAATGGCAATCCATATTTGGTGCTTCCTCTGACATTTTGCCAAAACAATTTGATAGTTTACTGGGGTCCTTAAAATCCCTTAAACTGGCTGTTCTTTTAGCTCAGGTAAGATAGCGTACATCATTAGCTTGGTTCTGTTCTGTCATGTCTTATTGGAAAATCATCGTAAATTCTAAGTATCTTAAAGTAACTCCTGCATCTATTTTTACATCCTGGTTCAGAAAAGTCCCAACCCATTGTGTAGGGTTTGCTGACCCCTGTAACAGCTGTTGGAGGATAACAGCCTTTAGACTGGTAGGGGTCTGATTCAGAATTGAACTGGAAACCTATAACTGACCCAGAGATCTCATTACAAGTCTTCTGAGCCTTTCAGAGCCCATCAGTTGACTCTCTTGATTGGCGATGCACTAATGAGCTAATCATGCTGAGATTTTCTTTCCTCCTTTACTGAGTTTGTATAATATAACTATTGTTCTCTTCCCATCTGGTGTCTGAGCTAGGAAATTGGTAACTGATACACTAAAGGTCAAAGCTGGAGCCAAGTATATAATAGTAAAAGGATTAAATTGTATTAGTTAATTGTAATTTAACTTTTTGTTCATCCATTTTCAGTGAAACAGGTTTGACTTAGTGGATTTTCATGTGATGTAAATTTGTTTCAAATCAGATTTGGACTGTTGCTATAGAATAGGTATCTGTGGTAATCTTGAAACTCTTTTTACACATCAGTTTAGTTCAGTTCTTACTAAAACATCAAAAAGGGAGCACTGTAATAAGGTAATGTTAATTATTTTTTAAATTGTGTCAGGGTTAATTAAACCAAAAAAACCCCAAACAAACAAAAAAAACCCCAAAATAACCTAATGTTGTTTATAAAATAAATACATTAACTACTACATATACTATTTAAAGTGTATTTTTAAAGTTTTTACCCTTAAATAGGATAACTTTTTTCTAAGAAAAGATTTACTAATTTCTTTAGGTTTTTATAATTAGTTCCTACTCATGTTCTCATGTTGTAACACAAGACTAAAGCCACTTGCTTGCTGCAGTAAAGAATATTAGCTTAGCTTCCTTCTCCTGCCAAAGTCTGAGTTTCTGTAAAATCTAAAGACTCTCTTAGCAATTTTTACCTTTTTTTTAAATTTGGAATTTAGTTTGCATGGTTGACTTGGTGATATACTCATATTAAAATTAGTTTTATTGCTTCATAACTAGAATTACAAGCTTGGTGGTCTTAGTGTGCCATAAATATTTTATATGGACGTAATGTTGTATAAATTAGTATGTATCATTTGAACCTTTACAGATAATAAATAAGCAGTATTCTAAAATTTACCATATAAATTTTCTTTTATAGTGCACTAACACTTGAGGATGAGAAAAGAATGTTAGCAGCTTTGATAAATGGATTCATAAAAATGGTGAGTGACAATTGTGTGCAACTGTTGGGGTCTACGTTATAGCTCAGATTTTCACGAGATCCCCATGAGAAACAGGTGCCTCTAGCTGAATCACACACTGTCTGACTTGCTTAAGATCATTGAAAACCCAAACCGGTGTATTTTAGTGAAATAAGTATGCATGTATTGAAAGAAATATCATGTAATGTTGAAGCTGACATGGTGCAGTATTAGTTTAAAGTGCACCTGTTTGTTTAATCATATTTTCTGCTATTTTTTTTGAAATCTCTTGTAAAACTTCATAAGTATTTAAAAGTTAAACAGCAATTAAAGTCTTGCCTATTATAGCATCAGAGAGGTCACTGATGAATGTGAATGAAGTTCCACTACCTAGCTCTGAATGGAACCCATACCAGCTTTAAAAAACACAAAATAACTATAACTTGTATGTTATTCTTATCTCTGTTTATCTTAATTTCCAAATAAGATAATTTGTATCATCAAATTAGTAGTCCCACAAAAACTCCAATTGTTTTGTCTTGAAATTAATTTTTAACCCTTCCCTCCCTCTTATGCCAATAAAATCTTTTGTTCTTGACTGTTGTGTTTGAGTTGTCAAGTTCTTTTAGGGAGATGTTCTCAAGCTTTTTTATTCTGTAACCAGGTACCCAGGTACTCTCAGTGCCTGACTTTTCTTTCACGTGGTCAGAGCTAACAGGCTTTGTCTCTACTTGTCCTCTTTGTTGCAATTCTATGAATTTATCTCTAGATGGTTGCTTTATCTTCAGCTATAATAATTTCCTATTTAATATGTTTTTTAATATAATTTTGCTCTATTAAGCTTTATATGTTGTATAATATTGTATAATTTCCTTTAGGAGGATTTCCCACATTGAATAATATTTGATGTGGCTTTATAGCCTTGGTTTAGGAGGAAAAAAAATCCCATAGCAGCAAAACGACTAGTTATGAATTTTAAACTAGCACTCATTAAGATGTGGAAAAGCAGTTGTAACAGTCATCCTTACAGTCAGGCTTTTTTTTTGTAAAATTTATATTTTTAGAGGAGTTTTTCTTGAGATGAGGACTCAAGAATCAGCAGTTGTAAAATAGAGGAAAGGCAAAGACAGTTGTCTAATAAGAAGCAATCCTTTGTTTTCTGGTGCAGTTCCTTTGATCTTTCACTGTATGGATTAAATGCAATTTTTAATTCCGTAAAAATTTCTTTTGCATGTGGCTTGAGAAATAATAAATAATGCAGTCTTTACTTCTCTTAGAAAAAAATTCTTTTTGAATACATAAATGTAGATTGCCTGGAGACTGTTTCTCTTGCTAGGCTTTTAATTGACAGCTGAGACACTCCAGCTGACAGCACTTGGGTTTTTTAAATCTGGAGGGTTGGAAGTAGGGTATTCTTACACAAGGGTTGTTTTTTGATTCCTATTCTTTTCTGCCAGCATGCAAGGTTTCAGGCTTTTGCAATACTATATAAACATATATTTATTAACCAAACTGGAGGAAAATCCTGCTTTTCTTACTGGTATATCTGGTTAGGAAAATGCTAATTTCTCTTGGAGGCCCTTTATCAGCTAGAAATTACAGATATCTGAATACAGATTCACTGATCTATTTCTATTTTTCTCAGGTTTTTTTGTTTTGCTTTTGCAGTATGAACTATACCAAGCCTTTGTCCCTGTTCTGTAAAGAATCAAGAATTCTGCTAGTTTTGAAACCACCTCACAAATCTAGGATTTACATTTTATTTTCTCGATAAATGCTTGATCTACAAAGTAGAAGATCATGTGGAGTATGGATAAAAAAACCTTGCGAAACTTTCAGGTTTCCCGGAAGGTTAAGTATTGGAAAGCAGATAGTTGAAAGGACAGAGATTCTCCAGGTGCTATTTTGTTGTCAGCAGGGTTTTTTCGTACCTGTATATGGGGATTTTGACTTTTGAATATGTGTGGTTTATCTTCATGCAGTTTTATGTCTCTTAAAGTTAATGGCCTACAGTGGTAAAATCTAGGGTGGTGGGTTTTTTTGTCTTTTATAGGTTTCATTTGGCCGTGACTTTGAACAGCAGCTGAGTTTCTATGTTGAAGCCAGGTCAATGTTTTGCAATCTGGAGCCTGTTCTAGTCCAGTTGATTCATGTAAGCTACAGTTTATCTCCATTATCTTAGTAAGTGGGGATATGTTTGCAGTTCTCCCATTCCCTGCCCAGATTATTGGTCTATGTCAAAATAAATCTGAAGTCTTTTTATCAGGTGTTTTTAAAGTAGACTTTGATCTCATCTCTCATTTTATCACCCTAAACTCTCTGAAGTTCTTGCTTGACAGGCATGCATGGTATCATTGCAACAAAGAAAACTGGCTATCTTACAAGAGATTTCATATCTAATAAAATAAATGGCACTTTTGTGCATTCAGAATTTGGGTTCTCTCTTCTATAATCCTCCATCTAGGAGAGATTAGACTGTGTCTGGCTGCAGATAGAGGCAGAGTCCTGCTGTGATTGGGACAGTTAATCTCTTTACTGTATTGAGTCACATGTCAGGTGAGCATTAGCTGCATCTGATTCCTTTGCAAAATTGTATCTTCTCTTAAACCCTTTTATTATATTGGCTTTGGTTTTTTAATAAGTGTGTTAGCTAGAAATTGTGATTTTTATGCCAGGAAGGAAGTGATGACAGCACTATAGCTAGGAAGCAAGGGATGATCTAAAGCCTTGAATAAATCAACAAGTCTACCTTCACAAACCTTCAGAATCATATTTGCTTTAAGGAACAGTCACTAAAATTCTCCAGGTAAAAACTAAATGGTACAGTGAGGGCACACCATATCAGGGTCCCTTTTGACAGTTTCTGTTCTCTAAATGCATGCAATAAAACATGCAGTTTGTTATTTGCATGTGTATTTTTCTTAATCTGTGTATTTTTCTTAATGATTTGCTTTTGGTTTTTGTGTAGTCTGTGAACCAGCTAGCAATGGAAACAAGAAAAGTGATGAAAGGAAATCATTCCAGAAAGACTGCTGCGTTTGTCAGGGTAGGACTGACTCTAACAAACTTTGAGCCTGCCTTCTTAGCAGATAATACTATCTACTGCCACCTAAGTTTATAAGTTTTGCAAAAACAATATGTTAGTATTTTTTGACACTGTGGTCTCATTTTCTGTTGTTACCATTGATCTTTACTGTCTAAAGCTAAATGCTGCCATTTAAGAAAAAAACCACCAAACCATCTAATGGCAGCTTTGTGTTAAAAAGGAGCAGCAAGATTGACTCCGTCTCCGAAGGAAGGGTCATTGGAGGTCTTTGTGTGAATTCTAGAAAGCTCAGCTTTTCAAATTATATTTGAAATAAAATCCTTAATTTCTGTGTAACTCAATCACAGAGAGAATGGAAGATAGAGGGAAAGAGAGAATGGAAGATAGAGGGAAAGAGAGAATGGAAGATAGAGGGAAAGAGAGAATGGAAGATAGAGGGAAAGAGAGAATGGAAGATAGAGGGAAAGAGAGAATGGAAGATAGAGGGAAAGAGAGAATGGAAGATAGAGGGAAAAGAATATATTTAAACTTCTGTCTTGTAGTATCAGTGTTGATATGCTGAAATCAGTATTTGAATTTCAAATAAAGTGCTCCTTTTGGCTTTAGTGCCTCTGAATCTGTATAGGTATGGTCAAATGAGCTTTGAACTATGCATAGGCTGTGCAAGTTCCTTGTGTTCCCCTCTTCTCACTTGAAACATAGCAACTAAGATGTCTTCATGTGTTGGGAAGGTGTTTGCATATGCTACCATTAATGAATGGATTTTTGTTCATGGCACCTGTGCACAATGTCCTGCACAAAGGGTAGCTCGGGTGACACTGGCCAGCCTCTGTATGCCTGGGAGCTACTTGCTCCATCTGGGTGTTTGGGCTGTTGCAGTAGGTCTAAAGCTGCAGCATGCTGCACTAGATCTGCTTCCTCCCAAACATACGCAATGCACCTGCTTTGACCAGTTTGACAGCTGGATTGTCCCTGAGGACCAGTAGTCTGCTTTTCTAGTTAGATTTTTGGTCTTGAGCGGCAAGCTGGTTACATGAGGAGAGAGGAACTCCTTGAGCTAGAGTCATAGAGTAAGTTTTGAGCTTACCTACTTGTAATAACAATAATTATTAATAATAAATATTGTTATCATTATTGAAATAATAATGAAAAATTTTAAGTTGCTGATTTTGGACTTCACATAATACTTGCTTTTTTATTGAAAGTCTTTCCCAAAACTAATTAACAGAATGTGATTCCTAATTGTGTAGAAAATCAGTAATGATTGCTATAACTCTGAGTTAGGAGTTTTCTTCAGTTTCATTTTTTTATTTGCTTTAGGCTTGTGTTGCCTTCTGCTTCATCACAATTCCATCTCTGAGCAGTATCTTCACACGTCTTAATCTGTATCTACACTCCGGACAGGTTGCACTGGCAAATCAGTGCCTTTCACAAGGTAAGGCATGAATTTGTCTACTTAAAGGTTCCCTTGTCTCAGAAATATTTCTAACTGTGAATAATAACTTGGCTGAAATCAGAAGTGATATAATTATATTGATGATGTAATTAAAATACAGCCCTGTTTCAAGCATTGTTACAGTGAAAACTTGTCTTATTAAAACAGTTCTTCAATTCTAACACGAATCCTGTGATCTAAATAACTAAGACAGCTGACTCTAGTTGACAATAGTCATGGCTGTGAGGTAGCTTGTACTAAATTACTTAGAAATTATGGAAAGCATGGAATGTTTTTCTCCTGTGTAACTATGCAAGCACTCTAATCACAAATGATGTGCTTTATTGTAACAGTGGAAAAGGAAACTGGTTCATCTGTGCAGGATTTTGTCAGCCTGTGAACTACTAACCACAGTGAGCTGGAAAAGAATTAAAACTTAGGTCAATGAGACCAGAAACTTGCTATCAAAGCACATTTGTGCTAAACACTTAGCTAAGAAAATATGTCACTATATCAGAGTGAAATGATGGAGTAATAGCAGATAATATGAAGAATATAAAATATATTTTCTTTTTTTGATCTGAATTGTTGATTGAACCAGGGCCTGAGTACAGTTTTTAGCCATCCGGTTAGCTCAGTCTTATGTAATTGGACATTCTGACAAAAAGTGATTTGGGGAAAAAAATTGGAGCTACTCTGTCACCAGAATGAGCATTAAGTCTGTATCCCCATTTAATGTGATCTTGTTCTGTTCGTATCACAAATGGAAGACAGAAAGTATTCTCATACTTCTTGTTTTTATTATCTTTCTTTTCCTTTTTAAAGTGATGTCATTCTACTTTGTTTTGCAATTTTAATACTGACTTTAGATATCTGCTTTCCAGTGGTAAATGCTTTTCCTTTACATGTTTTCAGTGGAGCTGTGAGAGTCATAAATTGGATTACTTTGCAACATTTTTCTGTTGTGGCTATTAATTCTTTGTTTTGGCTCTGTGCTTCTTCACGAGAGCTTGTTTTCCAAGCTCTGCATTTACCAGTAAGTTCCAGCTGCACAAACAAGCTGACTTAGGATGCTGATTAAGACTTTTTAGTACATGGTGACTGTTGTCTGTCTTTGTTTTGAATCTGATGCTGCCCATATAGCAAAGCAGAGGGATTTAAAGTAAAGCTGGCTGTTGTGTCCAAGTATGTTGTGCAAATAAAAGATCTGCAAAGTTTGTTGTTGTGCAATTAGTATTGTGCAGTTTCTTTGTAGATAACAGTGTTTACTAAAAATTGGCTCAATTTTTCTTCCTATGGTGTTTTGTTTAATTGACCAGCTTACTTCATCCTTTTTATCAATTTTGGTTATTGTTGCTGTGTGGCAGTGCATCCCTTGTTGGAAGCAAATCCAAAGCAGTTTTTCTGTAATATTTGGTCTTTGAGGACTATGCCCTGCCCATGCTGGAACCAACTTTGTGATTTAATAACCTTTCAATTTATAAACTGCTTTTTCACTATTTTTGTGATCAAAGTCTTTTCAGAGTGAGACTCCTGGGCCCCAGCAATTGTCCAGATTTTTCAGTGTGAGTTTATATAAATGTGCACAGCTGTTGTTTGACATGTGAACACAGTGCACTCACTAAACAATGAATAGGATCCCCATTCTGAAATTTTTTAAGGTAGGAGGTATATGCAAAGCATTATGCACTCAGTCTCTAAAATACATATTTTTTTAACCACTGTCTCCTGCATTTTAGACCCAAAAGCTAGAGAGAGGAACATTTGGTCCATCTCAGCTTTTGCTGAAATGAAGCATGTGCAAAACTCTGGTGTTCAGTAACTCATTTCGTTTGCCAAGGTTTTATTGTTATACACTTTTTTGCTTCCTTAGGAAAAGCTATTTTGGACATAATTTGTATTCAGACACATGTCACTTGCATGAGTAATTTAGCATGTGTTAACCAGTTAGGCAACAGTGACACCAGTCTTGGGACACTTTTTGTGACCTGTCTTTGTATGTTCTCATGTATCGTAGTCAGATAACATGTCCTTGAAAGTTACTTTTAACACAGTTTAATCTGTCTCTCAAGTGAATGCATTTCATGTGTATGGGTAATACTGATTAATTCATAACAGCAAATTTAAATCCAGTCACCTGAGTTAACTGATGCCAATTAGACACTGATCTACTAAAACCAATGCAGCATGAAGTTTTAAGAGTGTGCAATTAATGATAGCATTAGGCTAGGAAGTGAAATGGTGCCTTGTATGTAACCTTTATTTCATGCTGATTGGAATTAGCTTAATTGGTTTAAAATTGGGAAGAGAAATAAAACTGAAAGGTAATGTACCTGATCTGATAGATCAGTCAGTAGTGGGGCATGCATGTGTGCGTGTACATGCAGTTTCTTTTTAAAGATTACAGCTTTTGTTTTCAGAGAGTTAAATTCTTGGATTTTTATTTATTTATTTATTTTTAGGTTCCTACAGGGAGTCTAGCTATTTCAGTGAGTTGAGTTTTTACTTAAACATATAACAAAATTGAATTTCACAGGATAGACTTCTGTTGGCAATAGGGAGATTTCTCTAAATTACCAATATATCTAACAAAATTACCTATTGGAGTAGATAAGGGGAATTTAAAATATTGCTTTTTTTATAAAAAGGATGTGCAGGTCATAACTGTAAAGTTTACCAGTCTGAGGATTGCACTGATAAACTACCAACACCTGCAGAGCCACAGCTAAGCTAATCTATTTGTAACTGGAGGAGTTTGGGTTTTGCCTCATTCCCAGTCTCAAGGGGCAGCCATAGTAAAAACCATCAGTCCTAGTGCCTCGCTGGTCCAGTTTGCTCTATCAAATCAGGGCCTTGCCTGCTGGGATTTGCCACACCGTTAGTCAAAGCAACTGTGTGGTGCATGTTTGAACTCACCCAAATATTTCAGTATTAGAAAACTGTAATTGTAGTTTTTCTTAATAGATTTTCTTCAGTACAGTGAAATTGGGTCAGAAACATTAATTAATATGCTCATGAGAAGTCCAGTATTAATACACGGGCGGATGTCTGTCCAGGTATGCTGTTCAACATGTATTAAACAAGACTATTGTCTCTTTTGTCTCCAGCTTCCAAGAGGTGCTTTAAATAAAATGAATCTGTAATTACATTCGGAATGTTTTGGGTGATTTTGTCCTGGATGCATAGCTTGTACCTCTGGAGAGCCTATTAAAAGACCACTTTAGAAAGGAAGATGCTAGATTTTACAGAGATGCATTTTTCATTTTTTTTAACTGAGCCACAGAACGCTGCATGCTGCCAACGTAGAATAATAAATTCCCATTGGTCATGCTTTCTGTCATAGGGAGTGCTTGGACTAAATTGAGATTAAATGCATGCTCTGTTGTGTCACTCTTCCGGCTTTTTGAGATATAGGTATTATTTTAATTGCACATATTTCCTCCCCATGGAAATGCAGCTTTTGCCTGTCAAAGAACAGACAGCATGTTTTTTTAATTGTTGGTCACAGCATTCAGCAGGTGGGTCGAGATGATGCAACTTTCTGGTAATGTGTGTTGAGTGGCATTTTTAGTTTAAAGGATGCGAAATCCTTGCCATGCTTCAGAAGTAACATGCTGAGTGAATAAAGTAGTTCAACTAATTCTGTGTGACTAAATTCACTGGGATATTTTCAAACATAAAACTTTATAAAAATTGAGAGTCTGTCCTCCAAATCAGCTGACGTAGATCTTTGTTTAGCAAATGCGTTTTAATTCTGAAGCATGCAGTGCTTAATGTACTTCTAGATAATTGTTCTGTTGTTCAAATATAGCTGAAACACAGTTTCGCTAGTAGATTGCAAAAGGAATTTCTTTTTTCTGCTTCAGAAAATGTTACTTTTCCATGAATATTCTTTAAATATGACAGGCTTCAGCCACACTTTGGAGAAAGTATGGTATGGAATATCTAATAAGTAATTTTAAATCATAATCTAATAATGTGTTAGTATATTTTCTCAGTAGCATTAAATAACAATTTTTAGTGTTCCTTCCTAATCTCCTGAAATCTTTGTAGACCTGAAGAATATAAATAGGATATAAATAGAGAGAATTTGAGGTAAAGAATTTAGAGAAATAAGAACCTGAAGAGGTTTTCTCAATTACAGATTTTGGCACTGCTTGGCTCACGCTTCTCTGGTGAGATTGGTATATGCTGTCTCTGTTATCTTTTTTAAATACTGTTTTTCTTTAAAGCAGCAAAGTAACTTTGGGAGAAAGTGATGTGAGATACTGTTTTCCTTACTAGTAATGCTAAACGTTGCTTTATTTGAACAAAATTATGATTTGTACTGTTACCTGGGATTTCCATAGCTGGAAACTTCTCCCATTCTCCCATGAGCTTTTTCTTGTTCCTCTCTCTATCCCAGCCCATAGCTTTTCCATATGATTTGAGAGAGATAACATCTCTAAGATTTTCAGACTAGCATTTCCTATCAGTTTGTCAGTTCTTCAAGTCTGTCTAGCCCATGACCTGTTTTTGAAAGTGGCTAGTAGCATCTACTAAGGGGACGACATACAGGAAACAATAATGTAGAAGGATGCTTCCTAGCTTTCAGCTGCAGGTGGTCTAAATACATCCTTCAACAAAGGTTGCATATGGACCACACTATTGAATAAAATAGATGGACTCAATTTTTACTTTTTGGCTGTTGTAACTTCATGTGGCAGTGAGTTCCGCAGTTACATGCTACTTGGAAAATACTACTTAGGGCTTTATTTCTGTATGGTTTTTAAACATTAGCTGAGTGTTTCAGTGGGTGCAGCTGATCTACTAGTGATACTGTGAAAAATTCGGTCATTCTTGATTCATTTTCTTCATGCTACCTATAAGATGATGGCATTGATAAGTTTCTGAAGAATTTGTGTCAGTATAATCTTTTCTAATAAGGAAACACTTTCATGCCTTAGCACCTTTTTTATCTTCTTTTTATCCTTTCAGAAATGGGAAGATCAGGACTGTATTCCAGGTATAAATGCACAACAGCTATATAAATGATACAATGACACCTCAGTTTTCCATTACTGTCCTAATGATTCTTACAATTGCCTTGCCTTTTTGACAGCTGTTTAGTATGTAGTTTTCAGGAAACCATCTATAATGACTCCAAAATCTGTCATCAGTGTAAATAGTCTATTTAGAGCTTATCTTTCTATAGTTATAGTAAGGGCTGATTCTTTCCCTGCATGCCTTACTAATATTAGACTTCATCTGCTGCTTTATTGCTCAGAATCATGAGATCCATCTGCGATGATTTGCAGTCACGTTCCAGACTAGTCTGCAAACATTGTCACCTCCCAGCTCATCGTAAGGACATGTCTCTCTGCAAAACCTTAAGGAACGCAGTAGTCATTTCACTCCACTGTGAAAACTTTTTATTCCTGCTCCTTTCCCTCTCCACCCCATCCTTTATTAAGTTATGAATCCTCAGGAGGACTTTCCTCTTTACCTTTTGTCAGCTTAGTTGTTTTAAGAGCCTTCTGTAGGAGGGACATTGTTAAATGTTTTTTAAAAATCTAAATGTTTGCATTCCTGGGCGACTTTTAAACACAAACTTGCTGGTTCTTTGGAAAACTTGAGAGATTTCTGAGGAATGATTTCTCTCTGCAAAAAACCATATTGACTCTTCAGTGCTGTATGATGTTTTTCCATGTGTCTACTTGTTTGATTTTTATTTTTTCTTCACCTCATAATAACAAGGAGAAACTACAGTATTTAACTATAGTATTTATTATTTCAAAGTTTCCAGTATTACTAATGGAGCTCTCTTTAAAGACTGATGGTGATACTTCTTCACCTCACAGTCTTTAGGGATTACATGGAATTTAGAGAGGCAGGGTGAAATTTGTGGGGTTTTTTGGGGGGGGAAGGAGAGTGGGTGGGATGGGTGTGTGTGTGTTGCATTTACTGATTACGGTTTAAGAACAAAATATCTTGTATCCAGTGTCCTTGTTCATACTATATGATCTCCCTGTACGAATCTTCCCTCCCACTTACACCTCTGTATGCCTTTAGAAGTACTAAGACCTTGCTAACAATCTAGAATCAAGCTATTCCTTAAACTAGCAAGCTTCACGTATGTAATTACATTTTCACCTGCAGCTAATTCATAGTATGAAGTAGTATGAATTAACATAGTACATTCCAGTTCACCAAGCAGCAGCACATTCATTTTCTGATTTCATCTTTGTTACTTCAAATAATTCTTTGTAGTTTCTGGATGGGAAGTGATGTGTAGAGGATTTTTAAGATGGAGAATGTTCCATAGCTGAAGGGAAAAACCCGTTTCAACAATACGACAGAATTCTCACAGTGACCTCACGAATGTGAGGAGGAGGAGTTCCAAATGTTTGCAATGCTTGGTTGTCAAAACAGTAGTGCGTTAATTTGTTTAATAGGAAAAAAACCCACACAACAAAAAACTCTATGCTTGCTTCCCATTAATTTTTTGCACTGGACTACAAGGCTTCATTAAATTTCCATCATCTGTCAGATGTGGAAGCAAAATCTTCAGAGTATTAAAATATGCTTGACAGTGTTGTAGGACACAAAGGTGATGTGGAATGCAGAAGACTGCCTATGGTCCCTGGTTTTGTCCTTTGGGGGCACTTAGCCTTGTGTAATTGTATCTGTGACTAAAAATAGCTTGTGTAGGTATGTCAAACCCACTCTCTTTTGCTCTTTGAAGGTGGACTTAAGGAGCTTAATTGTTTTCCCATCTCTAATGGCTTTGTTCCTCCTTGTCTTTTTGCCTGCCTGAAATCTTAAATTAGTACAGTTTAATTGACTATCATAGATGCAGCAAACACAACCTAAGCTAAATTTTTATATGTAGAAAGATTGATATATTGAAATATATGGAGGTACATGTATTTGTGTGTATGTATAATTAAGTGTGTGTGTGTACATACCATCATGAATATTGACAATAGCAAAATATTCAACACCAATTTCACTTGCTTTTTCTGTAGGAGAGTATTACTGGAAGTGCTGACTTGGACATCCAAGACTGTTAGTTTTTGTAGCCTGAAGGTCAGCATGTATGCTCAGGGGAAAGATTTATGGGATTATGGTCAACCAAAAGGAAGGAGCTGCTGTGAAAGGATAAATTTAGTGAAGCATGAAGTATGTCATGTTCGGAGCACTGCACAAGATATTAACAGCAGTCTGGGAAGACTTTATCATGATGATTTGTTGTAATGCGCAGGCTGCTCTCCCCTTATCCAACTTAACAGTGGCTCACTTTAGGAGCATTATCGTACTTTAGGCAGATAAGAAAACAGCATCCTTCACTGGAAGAAGCCTTTTTTATCTTTTTTAAATTTTATTTTATTTTTTTTAAATCAAGGACATAACATCGTTGTGGTTTTTGATGCTTTTTTAAGTGGCTCTTTATACCTTTGGAAGCCAGAAAAAGCAGGTGTATGGTTTTCTCTTGAAACATCTCTACAGTAATTCCTTTATAAATTGACTTTAAAAAGATATACAGAAAGGACCATTGCATAACCTCATAATTATGTAATTCAGAATTAAATACCTATGCTCATTTCATACTTATTAAGAAAATAGCACATCTGTGACAACCTATTTAGTAAACTTTTCCTCCAAACTCAGAGCATGTGATGCATACTCTGACACCTCTCTACAAGTGAATAGGGTGGTAGTGTTTGGAGGACAGTTTTCTGCAAAGTCTCTAGTAAAACCTTTGCATTAATGTGAATTTACTTTTTTTTTTTTTTTTTTTTTTTGCCTCTTGCAAGGCACGTATACCTTGGGTGAATGTGCTTTTAGTGTTCCAGTGTAAGAACCATTTTGTGGTTAGCATAGATTGGCTGAACTTGTAGCAAAATGAACATATTCTCCTTTGCCAGTACTTGGACCAAAGTAAAATATCCATCTCTTTAATAGAAAATGCAACTAACTGCTTTTATGCTCTATGGCTTTTTTGGCTTGCCTTGCTGCATTGTTTGGGGGACAGAGGAAGGGGGATGAGGCAAGGAAGAATTAAAAGTGTGGGGGCAAGAGCCCTGCCGTCTCCGCATTGTGCTGAGGCAGCGACAGCGTGGGGGGGGGGTTGCAGGGTGACCTCCAAACACGAGCCTGCGGCAGCGGCGAGAGGACAGCAGCCATATGGAGACGGCAGGGAGGCAGCAGCTGTGTGACTGCTGTGCTTAGGGAAGGAAAAGATGGAAGCGCAGAGGAGCTTGTCGCAGCGAGCACAGGGCCCGGTGAGCAGTCTGTGGTGTGGACGGGTCTCTCCTCATTCCCAGCAGCAGTCACCTGCGGGGGAGCTGGGCACGCTGCGCAGGGCGCGCGAGGGAGCTCAATCAGATGAGAACGCAGTTCTCCCTCGCAGCAGCAGCAAGAGGTCGAGAAGAGTAAATTGAATCAAATTGCAGTTATTCATAGTGAAGATAAGTTTTGTTTTGTGCTATGGCAGAAGTTTAGAGGAGAATGTCTAGGACTGTGATTGCTAGGAGAGCAGGCAGTAAATTAAGGTGAGGTACTTTGCAGCTCTTCTCTTTCATTGTGGAGACCCATTATGAAAAAACTTCAGAAGGCAGGAGTATTCTCTGCACAGACATGGGTACTTTGGTATGCAGACTATTTTCTGAGACATATTTTTTCATTTGTCTGGTCACATGTTTTTATTATATGTTGATGTGGGGCATGTACTTTTTTTTATTTTTCTGCTGAGACAACTGTGGAAGTGACAGCGATTCATTTACTTGTGCTAGAATGACCATCTGCTGTTGCTTTCCTTCTAATAAAGCTCAGAGAAAGATTACTTACCTTCCTTTGGGTTGGTTGTGTAAGCTTACATGTTGTTTGAAATAAATAAAAAACATACTTTCACCTCAAAATAAATGTGCAGAGTAAAAGGAAGGATGATGTTTGACTGAAGGGGTCTGCATTCTAAGCACTGGAAAGTTCAGAAGGGCTTGAGCACTCGTGTGCTGAGAAGAAATAAGAGTCAGAAGAACTACAGTTTTTTCCAAAGCACATGTTTCCCTGGTATTCCTCATAAGCTTAAATTAGATATCAGTTGGTACTATATTTAGCAAATTTGCTTGGAGTCTCGTGTGCTCAAATGAATTTTTCCAGAGCAAGCTGCAGTCCTGGAAATGCCCATGCACGCCTGTCAGTGGTATCTCCATCCTAGCCATGTAACAGCTCTTGGCTTTCACCAAGAATTTGCTTTTGCTCTTTGCTAAAATTTGATTTCATGGCCTCAGTCTCTGTTCCTGTAAAATAAAGATACAGTATTAATCCTTAAGGATGCTTTGAAGTATATGGCTAAACAACTTGAATGGGATTTGGATACTTGGATATTTTGAAATATAGCGGAGAAAGTGCAAAAGAATGTTGCTGTCAGGAATTTTTTTTAGTGAACTCTTAGTATATATAGGAGGCCTTCTAGGGTAAGAGGGAAAATGTTTTTAATTTGTGACTATTAACTACTTAAACTGAGGAATACATGTTCAGGTGTTAATTTTTTTTGGTAGAATTAGAGACATAATAAGAGTTATGAAAAAATTCTTAATAGCTATTTTGCCAAGGCCATAATGGTGGATGGTTTCTGTAATTCCTATACTGTGATTCTTGCAAAGACTAATTTTATCTAGGTAACCAGCAATACCTCAGCTTCTGGTACTATATTAGTATTTTACTTTTAATGACTAGAAATACTTAGAGAATAGAAGTTTTCCATACTTCCTTATAACTTTAACAGCCTTTTGTGAATGAATTCGTGAACAAGATAGCATGACCTTTTTTCCCCACTTTGGATTCCCCGTTCTCTTGGCACAAGCATTTCTTTAGAAAGGTCAATTTTGAATGGTGTGCTAATTTTTTTTTATTATTATATATGCAATATATTTGAAACAATGTTGTCCTCTTGTTAAGCAAAGGAGAATTGTAATTTCATAAGTCTCGAGTGATGTGGGAACTTCTTTTGAAAAAACAGCATCACTTGAATTACCACAGATTTTGACTGCTGAGTCTTGAGTTTCTTTGCAGTTAAGCATACGTTCATTTTCTGTAGTCCATTTGAAACAAACTTGAAGCAATCATTGGATCACAGGCATGACTGCCATCGCAGTTGGAGTGATAATACAGCAACTATATTTTTATTTTGTAGCCGATGCTTTTTTCAAAGCTGCAGTGAGCCTTGTTCCTGAAGTGCCAAAAATGATCAGTGTAGATGGAAAGATGCGACCTTCTGATGCCTTCCTCCTGGAATTCCTTTGTAATTTTTTTTCCACATTATTAGTTGTTCCGGTAAGTTGTGTGTGTATGAATAGCACATAGGCTGGTAGACAATTTTGACTTTCCTGTTTAAAAGTTTAGAGCAGACTGGGCTTTTGATAGTGGGAGATGCACTGGTTAGTTTTCCAGCAGCAAGCTGAACCAGTTTGCTCACTGGCTGCAAAATCACATACCCCAATGCAAAATCAGGAGGCAGAACAATTGCTTGGAGGTGGAGGTACAGCATTGCCTACCTCAGTAGCACCTTGCACTTAACTGGATTTGGGATAGAGTGAAATCTCACCATCATTTAATTGTGTAAACATCATTTACTGTTTTAATAGATCCTTTCAGAAAAGTGGTATTATAGCTGAGCACTCACAAAATCTCATACCTGAGGAGGGGAAAAATACATAGCTCTAGTTTCTACTAGTTTCAGTTACTTTGTTATAGGTTGCCTAATCTTTTGAGTGAAATCAGTAACTATAAGATGTGTTTTGGCATAACCTTCCTCTTCTGATGAATATTTCACAAAATACTGCCATTCTGCACCCTTCCAATTTTTAACCAATTGTCAAGTTTAGATATATATATATATATATGACATTTTCCTTCCTATATTTGCAGCTATAGCTAAAAGATGAGGAAAAATTGTAAATTAATCTGGAAGACCTGAGATAAAACTTACATAGCCATGGTATTTTGATGACCTCAGAGAAGAAAAACAGGCTTCTGACTCTCAAGATTTCACTGCAGTGGAAACCTAACGCTTGAGGATTTTACCTCCCTCTGTTAACAGCTCTGGCCCTCTCTGAGAAGATTCTTCTTTCCCAGCAAGGGTCGGCTTAGTATCATGGCACATTTAAAAAAAAAAAAAATAAAAAATCTGAGGTTTATTCATTTGTTCTTGGAGAAAGTAGGTTGTTCCTCCTCACTGAAACATTCCTTACGGTTTCCTCCTTCCTTTTTTTCTTTGACTACATGTTTGGGGAAGTAGCACACAGCATAGTGCTGTCCAAAACCTTTTAATCAGAGCAGCGGATTCTCCTTTTCCAACCCCTCAGGTTCAGTAATGAAGAACTTGCAATGAGATAACAGGATTCAGAAATCAGCTTCCATAATTTTTTCTTCTCTTTACTTTACAAGATAGATGATCAGAAGTAAATGTCCCCAGTGGACTGTGACGTGTCCTGCATATGTTGGTATCATTGCGTCAACTGCCAGCTTGAAATAAGCTGAGTGTAGTATTAAAACTGCTTGCAAAAACTCATAGCTTATGTAAAGCAGATGTCTTTATATTCCTTTCATCTTAAAAGATTGTTGATTGTCTGTAACTTTGACTTCCCAGTGTAGGTGTTCTTCTGAAACTCATAATTATATGAGTAATATACTTGTTTCTATAGCATAGTGACATTATTTTAATAAAAAAATGTGCCCAGTGTGTTTAATTTTAGAGGCTTAGCTGTTAAGAAGCTGACAATTAATTTTGTACTACTCCCCCATGACTAGAAAACAAAGCATTTCAAAGTTTGTCTGCGGGGGCTGCCTAGATCAAGTTTATGATTATGGGTCAAATGGGCATTTTAGAAGGAAATTGGAACAAATTTTTAAAAGTATTTGCAGGAAGCACACTTAAAAGTAGTTGTCAGCTTTAATTATATTGTAGTTTTTGCTTTTATAGAGCTAATATTGTGACTCTAAACCCCTGAATGACCACAAATAATCCCACTTTTGTTTGGGGGTTGTTGTGTTGTTGGTTTTGACTTATCTTTTTTCTTTTCTGTAGGACCATCCAGAGCAAGGAGTGTTGTTTCTTGTGCGAGGATTACTAAATGTGATCCAGGATTATACCTGGGAGGATAACAGTGATGACAAAATCAGGATTTATACTAATGTTTTGCATCTGCTGTCTGCAATGACTCAAGAAGCATATATCTACCATGTAGATAAAGGTAACACATAAGGGTGGCTCTGGATCCTTCTGTTCCACCGTGCAATTTGTAGTATTGTGTTATCACCGTACCTAGTTAATGAAGATCAATGGTAGTCAGTCTTATAGAATGGATTATTTTCCTGTGCAGGTCCAGATATTGTAACTGAAAATAATCACTGGAGGTGGCTCCCGAACAGATGTCCCGTCTGTCCTTTAAAGTGAATCTATGCCGAGTGGTTTACTTGGTTTGTTCCTGGTGGTGTTGGTGCATACTTAGAACTATGAACGTTTCAACTAAATATTAGAACTTTATATGTATGGAGGGTTTTCTTTTAGTCTAAAGTATCAACTTGATTTATACTTCTTGTTGGTGCTTCAGTCACATTTATTAACAACTCCAGTTTTCAGAATGTAATGCCTAGTCTTCATTATTTAGATGATGTATTTGCTGCTGTGAAGGCAGGCTTTTGGTTTTGGAAATTGTGGTGTAACTTACAAAACTTTTCAGAATAGTTAGAAAAAAATTCCAAAGATTTTGCATTTTATAAAATGGCTGTAGTCTCTTTGTAATAATATTTTGGTATGCTCTAAAATTTGAGTGTTTGCCTTCTGATCATAGATAGGTTATTAAATTAAGGTAGAGTATTAATCGAATCTTTTAAAAAATACTGGCAAGATTAGTTAGTCTGAGAAGCCAAGCTAGTTTGGCTTTTTCTTTTAGTTGCACAGGGCTTTCACAAAGAGGCAGGCTGGAATATATTCTGCAGTTCTTCTGGTGAATAGTCTGTCAGTTACCAACCATAACAAAATATCTCCTGCAGTTAGAGCACAGAAAATACTTGTCAGTTGAACAACTACTCTATAGTAAATCTGCTGTTCAAATTCTGTAAGGAAATGTGGTTTAGCTGCTTTTTCTTTCACTCTATTTTTTTTTTTATGACCAAAATAGCTGTATAGTCCCAAAATGAGAAATCTAAATGAATAAGATTTCAATGGAGAGAAGCATGGAAATATAAATTAGTAATTTTTCCCCTGTAGTTAGATGATGTGTTTTTTCCTAGGTGGACCATGTACCTTAGCTTCTTAAAATGAAGTTTACTTGGGAACAGGGAATCATCTTTATCTTACATGTTCTCTGATTTACCCAGAATACACTTAAACTTACAAATTTCTTGTAACTTACTTCTTAGTAAAACATGATAAATGAGATTAAACCGCATGTTTAAAATCACAATTATATAAACTCTAAAAACTTCAACATCTCCCTCCCTCCAAAATTGAAAATACACTTTCTGAGTTTCTCTCCATGTCTTTGAGGTAATCAAGGTTTTATTTTAGGGAAAAAAAAAAGCAGTTGTCTTTTAAAATTTTGTTGTTTTCACTAAGTAAAGCCCAGTTTTGCTGCCATTGAAGATGATGGCCATATTCTTCTAAACTGCTGGGAGCAGGGAGTCTGTCTCTGCGGAAGAAGTGAAAATTGACACTATACATTGCTTTGCATTTAAGTCTAGGAGATACTTTTGAACCTGGCTCCATCCAAGAATACAGGACTGGCTTTAAGCTAGAAGATTCTTTTCAGTGTTTTGTCCCTAAAATCAAGAGGACATAACAGGCAACCAAGTGGCAGGCACTTAAACAAGGTTGTTATATTTGTGTTTCATGGAGGAGGGTCATTTTATAACTTCCAAATCTGGTCTTCTATAAATAGCTGGTGTTTTCAGTAGCAAACAAATGCATAGCTCTTTAGCCAGACCTAAGCTTGAATTCATCTCTGCAGTTGATTCCAATGATACCCTGTATGGTGGAGACTCCAAGTTCCTGACTGAAATTAATAAACTGTGTGAAACAGTGATAGCACAGATCCTGGATCATCTGAAAACCCTTGGAAAAGAAGAGGTATGTTCTTACTCAGCTTGATTCAATACAAAACCAAAATCACTTTGGAGTTGAATAAAGGGACCACCTTCTTGACCAGGCATTGGTCTTCTCGAAAGCTCCAGGAACCTTACAAAAAGAGGAAATTAGGTCATTTTACTTGTTTAAAAAGTGAGTCAGTCATGTAGGCAGGCTTGTGGTGGAGAGACCTGATGATGTGAAAGAGATCATGTGGCAATTACAATATGTTTTTAAGATGCATGCTAAAGTTACCTGCTTAGCTGTATGCTGGATAGTCTGATAGATCCAACAAGCAGTAGAAGCTACTCTGGTGTACTCTGTGGTATCGATTGTGCCGGTACACCAAAGGATGTGATTCTGCTGCAGTACAGAATGATGATTGCAGAGCAGTGTAGTGAGGTTAGAGTTAGCTTTAAATCAACTGGCTTGAGTCCTGGTGTAGTTTGGTTATGGAAATATGATGCTCAGTGTGGGATAACTTTTTTTTCTTATGAGAGTCTTTCTGACTATAACGAGCTCCACGATGCTGGTATTGCAGTTATTGGCCCAAGAGAATTGGAGACAGTGCCACAGTCACTCCTTTGATTGCAGTATAGTTACGCCTAAAATCTGCTCCCTGTCCTTTCTTCCTGTTGGTTCCTTCTGGCTATCAACTTTCTCTCTCTGTAAATAAACCGTTACTATCTTGCCACCTAAGTTAACAGTAATGGGCAAAGTGAGAGTTCACAGTTACTCTGTTACTGGGTAAAATACAATGGAAACCACCTTTAACTGGTAAAAACTGGATCCCAGACACTAGGATGAAGTCAAGAGAGAGGTGCAGAGAGAGGTAAAAGGTGTTTTGGCTTTACTCTGTATTTAGTACAGGGTTATGTTTGTTCAGTATAAAATAAAGAAAACTCTAGGCAGCTTTTTGGATTTCTTGATTGGAATTCAGAGGCTCTCAGGAATCAAATATAGCTTAATGGATTGTATGTGAAAGGCAGATGACCAATGTTTTCAGTATTACTGAAATAATGAGAACTTACTGTTCTGCTAATGTACCTGTTTCTGAGATTGAACCCTTCCACAACTTCCTGATCACCCATTACTAAACTGCTGTATATTAATAGAAATCTTGTGGCTTGTACACTGAAATGGGAGGGTGCAGGGAATGGTTAATTTGATAGAATTTTTTAGGTAGCCTGTTTGCACAGTAGCCTGTAGTGTTTGCCAATACAGGATGTGTTAAGTGATACACATTTGGAGGATGCTATGCTAAGTTTAGCCTTTTCTCTGCTTTTGCTATCCTGTTTATCCTTCTCGAGTAATTGTAGAGATGCAAGATGAATAAATCCTTTGGCTCAAATGTCTCTACATCATTGTTCACATCACCACAGTGAATAGCAGTTCTTTTTCAGAACAGTAACAGCAGAAAACAACCATTCTTGCACAGCTGAGAACGCCCAGGCGGATATTGGAAGGAGATTTTTAACAGAATTTTCAGGACTCAGAGTTGTATATTAAGGATTTTTTGCATCTGATTCCTGTATGGAGTATGTGGGTGGGAATGTTTGTAGGGCTTCAAATATGTGGTTTCTGAAAGGCTTTTCTTCTTTCTGCTTTCAAGCTTAATACTTTGAGTAATGAGATCCTGTGTTATTTCGCTGAGGCGGTTGCTACATAGAAAACTGGATTTAAAGCTAAGCAGCATGGATATAGGTCCTTTGCCTCTGCGGCCTTGAATTTACTCCTCTGTTCATCCTTATTTACAAAGGGGAAGCATTTATTTTGCTTTGTTGAATAAAAGTCATTGAGAGATTTAGATAAAAATTGTTTTATGAGAATGAATAGTTTTTTGAGGAAGCCGTTGTTGCTGAGGAAATAGAGGCGACAAGAATATTGTCAGAGACATTTGTGCTAAAGTAGAACAGATCATAAAATCACTGTGGTATTTGGATTGCTTCAGTGTGGTGACCTTTTATTATTCATCCTCTTGGCTGCTCATTTAAATGAACAAACGTGCAATGATTCTGTGTTTTTATTGGTTCATTTCCTTTAAAAGCTATACAGGAAAATAAATTTTTCTCACAATAAAATGCTTTCACCAAAATGGCAATTTGGAAGAGAAACAATACATCTTATGTTAACACAGTGTGGTCTTTTTGCAATATTAGAGAACGCTTCATTTATGTGACAGTGTTGGAACGGAAATTTTCAGTTCTGGACAGTTCTGTAAAGTTCAAGCTGTTTCTGGTCATGAGAGCATGTATCAGTGGATCCTCTCTGCCTTTGTGTGGGTGGAAGACTAATCTTATGCTCCAGGTTTCTTAGAAATGTAAATACCTTGCCTCTTTCTACTCAGTGATAAATGTCCAGATGGAGTATGTTTTATTCAAACATGACTCTTGATCCAAAACGTTAGGAGCACGTTGTTGTGTCCTTGGCAGTGCCATGATAGGATGGTATTCTTCCCATGTACCATATGATAGATACTGGACTTTTTATACTAAATATCAAAAATGGAGTAGTAGAAAGCAATTCCTGGGTATGCTGTTGAAGCTTCTCCTTTCAACACATTTGATACTTATAAAAACTTCAGTTCATTTCACAAGTGTTTGAATACCGAACTAGAAGCAGAGTTGGACATAGTTCGGGGCGGGGCGGGGGGGGGGGGGGTGTATGTTTTAAATTGAGATGAGGTCACTCATCCCGAAGAATTTTGTGTCCTTGGCCAAGATTTTCTAAAGATGGTTGAACATTATGTTCCTCTTTGGGAAGAGGGAGGCAACAGAATTTATCTGCTGCAGTTTCCAGAAGGCATTGCAGGTGGTGGAGGTGCCTGTTTTGGCACGCTTGCAGCTTGCCTGCTGGTGGCTCAGCATGAGGAAGGGTGCATTGCAGTGAGGAACCGTGGCTGGTGAGGGCGTATCAACTCCACTGCTTTGTCTCAGAGTTGGAGAGTCCTAACTCCCAGATTAATCATTTTATTACACCATTGTCTCTGGCATGCTGGTAGAGTTTAAAGACTAGAAATATTTTAATTGGGAACATCGTTTCTGCATGTTTGTGAGATACTTGGTAAATGGTGTTATTTATTTACCAAAATAAATAAATCAAGATTCTGCTAGTGGCCTACAGCAGGATTACTGAGTATGGCTTTGAAAAGTACAGTCTGGTCCTCCATGAACCACAGGTTCCACATGGAGCACATCTTTGTTGGCTGAATTTTAGAGGGGAATCAAACTGACGTGAACAGCACTATGAATATTGAAAGCTTTAAAAATACATTGACTTTGAAATAGAGCTGAACCTACCATGGTGCCAGTATAGAGCTACGAGTAAAATGTTTCAGCCTGCCTTAATTAGAGGTGTGTTACTGCACCCTGAGCCAGCAGAAGCTGTCACTGAGACTCTGAGAATCTAGAGGGAGGTTCTGGACTGCTTTTTCAAGGATTGTACCCAAAAGAAAGCACTTTCTCATCCAACCATCTCGGCATTCTAGAGAAGTGGCAAAACAGGAGACGTGTATCCTCTTGGGTGGTATATGAGCTCCCAGCTGCAGCTCGGTTCTTGGTGTTTTCTCAAATCATTATTCCCTTTTATTATAAATGAACTTGTATCAGCTGCTATTGGTGCTAGTTGCTTCATTTATCCTGTGTTAAGACAGTTGTATAATGAGAGTTGAGCAGCTGGTCTGCCCCATGCAGCTCGTGATATTCCCAGTGAACTAACAGATGTTAAAAGATTCCCAAAGGGCTTCACGTGGGAGCTTTTAAGGAAAGGCAAGGCTGCTGGTCATGGCTTTCTTTAGGAATATCTAGATTTGGATCACAAGGATGTAACCACCAGCATCACAGTAGTGCTGGAATGAATTTTGGGCTGGATAGTTCAGGTAATACTAGCAAACAGATGCTATATCAGCATGGAGACTCGGCCTAGACTGATATATTTAGTACCTTGGAGGAGCCTTACAGGCCATGCTGAGCTCTGTGCTGCCACAGATGAACTGTTAACAAGTATCAAGAGACAGTTATTTTAAAGCTGTACATGGGAGCTGCAGCAGGCTGGATGCCCCTTCAGAGGAGCAACACATCTAAATGCACAAATGCTTTTCTAACAGAAGGCTCGGGATATCCTTATGACATAGATGCCTGGAAAAAGTCACTGAAATACAGAAATGAATATTTGAATTGCTAGCCAGAATTTTGTGAAATATGTTACATGGTCCATTATATGAAAGATCCTATTTTTTTCTGTTACACTATATGAAATTTGGACATTGCTCTGCACTTTGGTGGAGGGGCTAGGACACGAGGGGGTCACGTTCTGGGATGACGTAGTTTGTTCTTTGTTTCATTGTCATCAGCATTATTCCAAAGATTATGGAAAACGCACTGCCTAGAAGGCTGGCAATTCTTTTTGGTGTGGGAATTGCTGGTCCCATGATGTATGTGGTTGCCAAATAGCTGAGCTGTTGCTCTCTCCTTGCTGCCTGCGAATACATCCTGTGAGTTGGAGTGCCACCCACAATTCAATCTCAGTTATGTCAGCAGGCTTGACAGCATGCTGGCATCAGTATCTCCCTCGGCTTGGAGGTCGGTGCCATGTTACACAAACATTCCTGTTCATCATCATGTGAAGCCTTGTCTGACTCGTTTGTTTTCAGACGTGGTGGGATTTACTGCATACCTGAGCCTGCCTCTCTCTTCACTTTGCATTGTATAACTGATGACTAGATGCCAAAATCCTGTCTGTTATACCTCCCCCAATACAATGAGAGTTAGTGTGCATCTCATTCTTCCAGCTTTTTATTGTGTTTCTAGATCCTTTTTGAAGTGTGATCCTTTTTGAAGTACATATGTTTCAAATTAGTCAAAATGTCATCCTTATTTTAAAGAATGGATTTTGTATTTGCACTGATACTGCCTGGAAAACCTCGCTAGTTGATATTCAGACTGGAGTACTGCTGCTTTTGCATTCTGCCCAATAATTTAACTGTCTCACTTCTGGTGCGGAAACCTCCAAGCAATTCCCAGGAACCTCTCTGAAGTTTATATTCAAATCAGCAGAAGACACATAGGCCTTAGATGGTCAATGGGGAAAAAAGTTCTAGGTAGTACAGGTTATTTGGTTAATCAGGACACGTGGTGATGTGGCAGGATGCCTTGTGAATAATATGGCAAAACATGAACTAGCAGGCTCTACCCTGTATCTGTTTTTCCCTGAAGGATGTTAGTCCTACAAGAGAAATACTACAGTAATATTTAAGCATAACTACTTTCCCTTTTATTGTCTTTTTGAGTTGTATTTCTGCACTTTGTGTTACTACTGCTGGACTAGACTGATCAATTTTATTTCTTTACCTGGCAGGGAGTACAGTTCAATGCTCCCAAAATAATGGTTGTAGGGAGCTATTGGGATGGAAATTGCTAATGTAGATAACTGTTACAGGAAGAGCTGTCTTCTTGGTAGTTTCATGTCATTCACTTGGTGCTTTGAGAACTTCTCCTGGGGCCTTGAGCAGCTCTGGGCATTGCATATGCACGCATGCAGGTGTGCAGGTGCACTGTTTCTGATGCACCAGATTTTCTCTGCAAGTACAGATCTACTCTGTGTGTCACAGATGTACAGTAGCAGTCTGATGCTTCTAGTTTGGGGCATGCTGTGTCCTCTTTTCTAGTTAGCCAATTCTTTAATGGCAGGTCTTTCTCCTTTTCCATTTTTATCTGGAGGATCAATAGCTCAGTGTGTTGCATTTCTTTGATTAATAGTATCTGACCGTCTCTTCTGCTGCACTGAGAAGGGAAATTAATTTACTTTTGGTCCCTTAGAGAAAGGGCAGAGGTGTGGCTGCATTGGTATCGTGTCAGGAGCACATAAGTCAGAGATCACTGCACTCCTCTTACCCCAATCTCTGCCTCGTTCTTCCTGTAACTTCATATCTGAACACTGTGTATTAGCTACTCTAGCACATACTGAACTGAGAGGGCTGAAGTGAAGTATTAAGTTCATTAATCGAGGTGCTCAGCTGACAGTTTTGTTTTTACTACTCTGCTGCTGTGGTTTCTGTGTAAGAAGGAGCTATGCTTTTATCAGTGGTCTTTCTTGAGCAAAAACCAAAGGACAGCTGCAGCAAAGCAGTATAAACAAATACTATATCTCGGATGCATCCAATAATAATTCATCCTTCTAGCCTTTTAAAACTTATTCTGTAGGAATCTGCAATAGCATTTTAATTACTTTGGTTTTCCACTCGCCCCAAGTCAGGGTGGTAGCACCCTGTAAGCTCAGTGCAGGATTGTCTGTGCCCCAGAACTCCTCTGAAGGGCATGGTGCTCCTCTGTGGTAGATTACCATGAAGCATGGGTCCTCCTCAGTAATTTTAGGGAAAGTAGCTGCAAATATGTTGATATCACCGAAGTTTCAGTGAAAGAATAGCAGGGAAAAAACATCTTTGGTTAAATAAATAAAAGTAGAATAGCCTGCTGGAAAAAGCCTGAAGTTGCATTGATCTAGACTGATGATAGTGGTCTCTCTAAAAAATATATAGCTATGGTGATATAAGTGCAACGTTGGTATGTGGGAGGGTGATTTCTATGCAGTTGTAGGGAGTCTTGAGTTAAAAATGTGTCAGAGCTACATACCGCGCTGTGCTGAAGTGGTATGAGATGTAGGAGTCTTGTGTAATTATTTTATTTACAGCAACTTAGGTTGATTCATGACTATACTATCACAACTTGTTGCATTTTGAATGGAACATGAAAACTATGCCCGTATTCTTGTGTCTGTAATTATTGCTGTGTATTACAAAACGAGTATCTGCCCCTTGCACTTGTTCAGAGAACCCGGTGAGGTTATGCTGGGTATTCTGGGATGACTACATGGTAATATAGGAATTTTTTTTTTTCCTTTATAGACCCTAAAGCGACAGAGCCAGTTGGCACTCTATTTCTTTAACACTATTCTAGCTCATGGGGATCTACGAAACAATAAACTAAACCAGCTTTCAGTCAATCTCTGGAATCTTGCTCAGAAACATGGCTTTGCTGACACCAAGACTATGGTAAGGAAAACAGATAATGCAGAGACATTTTAGTTCTTAAGATCTTTTTCAACTCCTCATTTGGTAAAAGGTAACATTTTCTTGATCTGAATAAACCTTTTTACAAGTTGCTCTCTTAAAAAATTAAATGAGCTTAAAAAAAACCCCACTTTATTTTTTATGTTTCTTAATGAATAAGCAGCTTCTCTTATTTCAGGTGGTCTGTATCTTTCTAGAACTTCTAAATATATTTCATACGTTAAGGAACCTGGAAATGTTGGGTGTTATAACTTCTTTTTAATACAAAAAACTATCTTTAAGAAAAATACAGCATTTTCATTTAGTGGAGGAACTGCATGGTGTAAACTTGGAAAGTGGGCATTGATAGACATTACAACAAGCTCTGGAGTAAGAAATGCAAGTGCTCATGTAGCTAGTGAAATTTAGGGAAAATCATGAGTGTCTATTAAAACACCTTCACGTATATTAAATGATGGCCTATGAAATGAAAAAAGGTAAAACCAATAAAAATATCAAAATATTTTTCATTTCGTACCCAGGTGAAAACGCTAGAATATATCAAGAGGCGAAGCAACCAACCTGAAATGAGTCACTTCACAGACTTGGCCCTTCGGCTTCCCCTGCAGTCCAGGACCTGATGAATGCCTCTTCCACGGAGCCATCTGTACAAGAGAGCATGTAGCCAAGGCCAAAACTCACTGATCTACATTTTGACTGGAGAAGTTCAGTGTATTTTTATTTTACTTAGTGTGACAGATTTACTTGGACAGCTAAACGTAAAACTGTTCTGAGTGCAATAATTTTACCTGAATTTCTGTCTCCAGTTTTACCACTATATTCTTATTTTAAATGCTGATTTAGATTCAGTAAAGGGTATCTTGAACCTCTATGGTTGCAAAAGCCTTTTGAAATCTAATCTGTTGTCATTTTAGCAATAAATGAAGAAGATAATCTGCACGGATCAATTCACAGCCTCCAAACTTCATCCCACTTGCAGAACAGTCTTTCTCCTGTGTAGAAAGCAGCATTTCAATATAATAATCCTACTAAGTCATCTTTCTGCTTTGGGATGCTGCCAACATTTGTTTGGTCAGTTCCAGAGAAAAATGGCCAAGGTGTTACTGTTCTAATTTCTACAATAGATTTTCACAGACATGTTGATGCTTTCATTTTAGTTCAGTGGTGTTTTGTAAAATGGAAGGAAATCTTTAAGTGCTGTCTGCAAAGGAAAATAGAAATGTATGCGAAGTACTCTATATTCACAAAGTACACTATCACTGAATAAAGCAATTTGCAGTTCATCCGTTTGTTCTGGGAGAGTTTCTTTGTGTGTACAAATTTATCACCTTACCCTTGTGGGATTTCATTCCATATACTGCTATTACACCTAATAAAATTTCACTCTCACTGCTTCTGTCCCATGGTAAGGAACCATGCTGAGAACTCCCATCTATTGCTGCTTTTGCTTAGTGGTAAGTATTTTAATGAGCTAAATCCTTATATGGATATTAAGATATATTTTTGCACAAAAATGTTTTATTTTGTTAAGGTTAAACAAGTAATCAGTTTTGCTAGAACCATATATTTAAGGAGTTAGCAAGCTGATAATAAACACCACCCAAATTATTAAGCCATTCTTGGTGCATGTTTTTCATCTCCTCAGTGATTATTGAAGCAGGTACATCTAAAACATATATTTTGTGTTAAGGTTGTAAAGAACTGAACTAGTCCTGGTACAGACTATATATGTAAGTGAGTAAAATTGCAGGAATACAAGATAATTATGAAGTGGTATCAACTTGATACAGAACTTTTCCAACCTTTAGCACATAGCTATTTTAGTTATACTGACCTTCCTTAAATACTGTATAAAGCGGACATAGATAATGAAATTATAGTACTGTATGTGTTATGATGTCCCACTTTAATTTAGCTTTCCTTCGTGCTGCAGCTGCACCAAACAACTCTCAACAGCATGTAGATGATTCTTCCTGTTGGGCTTGGAAACATAAACCATGAACTGGGTAAGTGGGATTAAACTCTGAGCTCTCTAAACCGCCAAGTGGGTCATGCTAAGCAGCTGTGGTATGGCAGAAATTGCCCTCTGGGGGCAAATGTACTGCTCTAAACCCAGCGTGGAATTGTTCCAGATTCTGTAAAATGGAAACTCTTACAGCAGGCACACAAATGCCCCAACTGTTCCTCTTCCCCATGCAGGCACTGCTTTTTGCCTGTTGTCTTTTGAGCACAGTGTAACTTTGGTTTCTTTATTGATGCAAGACTGCCATGAGAAATGTTTTCAAATGTTTTACTACTGTTTTTATTAGTGCAAAAATAGCTCAACGACAGGCAGAAAGCTCTGGTTAGTTATCAGGAGCAAACTCTGAACATCTAGCTTAGAAGCTAACACAACCACTCTAATAAACTGCTTCTGGCTTACTTCTGTGTTAGAGCAAAATTAATTTTAGTTAAAGCACTCTACTTATTATAGACCTCCTCTTTCTTCTGTATATAGCAAATATACAGACCCAGATGAAGTTTGTCTGCTTGAAAAAAGCTGACAGCCCCAAGTATGTGTCTTATTTTCCAAACTACAACATCTTCATGTGCGTAGTATTATCAAGAGCAAGGTGCCAGGCCATACCCAAAGCTATAGCTGAGCAACACACTGGTATACGTTATGCAATTGTAGATGGGAAAAAAGAGTCCTTTATCAAAAGGCAAGGCTATGACTAATACCACCTTCAGCATCTTTGTCAGTGGCAGTGCAAGACCAGTTACTACTCATCCCAGACTGACTCTGCAGCAGAAAGCTGTACATGCTGTTTCTCTCCTCCCAAATGAAATCACTAGTTGACATTTTCCTACCTGTTCCTTTAACTTTTTTTTTTTTTCCAGGCAAGTAGCTGAGTGCCTGAATTCAGCATTTGTCTTATATCAGAAAACAGAACCTCCACTACCTGAATTTGAGTAAAGCAGCAGCTGAAGCCTAGAAGGGCCAGTCGCTGAGCTTTGAAAGCACTGGTGGAAAATAGACTCACCTTGAGGTAGTGGTAGTTTTGAATGACACTTCAAAGGAGATGGTTTCCTCAAAAACAAGTTCAGACCCTGCAGGAAGTGGTTCAGCATCTCCTTCTTCCCAGGTATGGGAACAGATTTATGGCAACCCCTTAAACTGGAGCCTCTGCATAATTTGCACTTGCCCTCAGGAGTTGCCCAAAATGCACTGGAATCAACTGCTGTTTTGTTAAGTGTATTTTCTGCTGGAGGCAGCTGCTTTGAGGTAGATGGGCCCACTGGAGAAGAGTATTGTGGAAAGTGCGGTTGCCTCAAAAGAGCAAGATATTCAGTAGTTCAGCTGGCATGATCTTATCAAAAAGGATAGGAAATCAATCAGAAAAACAATGATCTGGGCAAGCAGAGATAGTAACCTAATTCTGGGGGCCTGGGGTTCCCCTGCAAGTTGGCCACTATTACACTACAGCAGGCATGGACATAAGAGGTGGTCACCTTGTTCTGCTTAAAAACCAGAGCTCCACTAAAACTTAACACTCTCCCATAACAAATGGCACAGCCAGTAATAAAATACATGACAGCTTTTCACTCTTCTTGTAACTTCAAGCAAGACACTGATAGACTGCTTTGAACCCTTGAATCCTGAACACGAATGCAGTCTCATATTTTGTACTCTTACTAAAAAGTCAGTGAAAGTGCAGGTTGTCTGAAAATCCAAAGGTTAGAAATTTCATTCAGATTGATGTATAATGAATCCAATAACCACATTATTAAAATTACATTGGCTTCTATAATTTAGGAAGTCTACATCCATGTATTTGGTGCTACTATTCACCTTCATTTACAGATAACAGCTGCTGCTTGAAAATCCAACTGCCAGAGCATAGTTAAAATATAGAGGATGTTCAACACCATTCATTATCATACTGAAGATGCTAATATTTAAGAAACTACTGAGTTAAAACTCTCCCCTCATCAAATCTGTAGGTATACCAGTACTGTTTCTTCAAAGTAAAATGCCATCACTTTGTACCACTCAGACTGTAAAAATTTTACAGAACACTAAAATCCTCTTGAATCACTAAGATGTAGCTAAAAATAAGTTTATGAAATCAGCATTTTAGTAAATTTTTTAAGTTTCAACTTGTTGCAGACATTGCCCACGTATCTTCAATCTTTGAAGAAGACTGTCTCTTGCCTTGTAGAAAACATTGTAAAGGTTTAAAAAACTTACTGTTAGCTGAAGTGAGGACCCAGCTCCACATAATCTGTTGCACGTAGTTGAAAACGTGTACTAAAAGTGCCTCATAAATTAAATTTCTTAAACATTTTGTATTTTATTTCAAGATGTGGAAAGTAAAAAGAAATTTGCCTGTTGAATTTTCATTCCTTTTATTACTTCAGAGTTTTAATCTTCAAATTTTATAGATCTAGATGTATATTTGTCTATGTATACTTTTTTGTTGGCAGCAGGTTGAAATCCAAGACCAATTCCTTTATGTTGCTTCAAGTCCATTGCTTTATCAAATTCCATCTTCAAAGCCTGCTGTAACTTCTCCTGCCCTTCCCTGTTCAGAGCCATGTTTGGTTTGTTCGTAGTTGCTGAGAGATTTTGCATAGGCACAGAGCCTTTCTTAAAGCCACCCATCAGTCTAAAAAACTTCCTTTCTTCCTCAGGACTTTGAAAAGCAGCCGTAGTCCACTGTCCAAACTTTGTATCCTGTGAAGCAAAACAAGGTTAAGACTAAAATTAAATAATACCAAGACCAAGGAAGACAATTTCTGGCGGTGTACCACGAGAACAGAGCCAGCTACAACAACCTGACGGGGCTGACAAAGCTGGGAAGCAGTCATTCCATGGGTAGTACCTCTTGAAGGACATGATACAGGAATGACATAACCCTGTATGAGTGCATCTTCATTAGCATTTCAGTTAATTTAACCTGTAGATAGGGTTTAATGCACTTTCAGAATCTCCTTTCCCTCTGTCTTTAGGAATCTTGGCTTTTCTGCTCTCAGTAATAGTTACCTGGCTCAAAGAGCCAGACGTTGCCCAATCATTTCTCTTAGAATAAGACAACTGTCAGACTTAATCCTCTTTCACTCTGTCACTTTGTACAGTCATCTTTTCCTATTGCCTAGTTAGGTAGCTGTTGTTTTCAGCAGTGCTTTGTTATGTCAGTTTTGGAGACCGTGTTCAATATGGCTCATACACTTTTCATTTGCATTCTCATCCCACTAATTACCACTAATAGTGCAAGGGTGCAAAAACTGAGGCCATACCCTTATCCAACGGGACTAAATATAGTACTCTTAAAGCCTCCCCTCCCTCGCAGTTGGCTGTATTTTTGTATTTGCTCTATTCACCTTTCACTGTATTCTTTGAACTAGTTCACTCCTTCAGGATTTTTCAGTCTGCAGATACTGGCTCCTTTCTGAGAATACAGGCAATGTCCAAGTAAAATCAGAATGCAGCTGGTTGTAGATAACCCAAGATACATCATATGATTTACAAAGTTTATGAACTTTTGGCTTACCTAAGAATGGGCTTCATTATCTAAGGATCTTATTTGACTGCTGAGCTATAGCTAGGAGCGAGGCAGTCATTTATAACTATTTTTGGCAGGGCTGCTACTCTCAATTTTTTCTTTAAAATTGGGGGTGATATTAAATGAAAGAATGTTTCATCATAAGTAGACTGAGCTGGCTACATCACAGGAAAAAAACATGAATTTAGTGGTGTGTTTATGTTAGCCTGAAATCCTTCCAACTGAACAGTTGTAGCTTGCATGAAACAGTCATTCTCCACTAGACAGCCAACATGACACACAGCATGCTACACAATATTGCAGGCAAGCTGTAGCAGGTTTTTTAAGTTTAAAAAATGCAAGGCTGGAGTATCATTCACTATCACAGACCAGAATACCTGCTATTAAAAGAAAGCTATCCATAATACTTCAGTATTTTTACCTTGCTCAAAGACAAGTTGCTGTATAAGCCCAGGTCTGCGACACAGACGCATGCACATAAATACATGTCCTCCCTTTGGAATGGGAGACATCTGCACAGATGCAAAAATAATTATGGCTTGTCAAACCCTGTAATTTTTTTTAAGTGAATTGCTGGCAGGCACTACACGTAGCTTTTGCTGCAGCATTTCCAGCTCACTCTTTGTGAAGCTGATGAATTACTTTTCATAGCTTCTATTCTTTTGCATACTACTAAACAGAGACAGATCAGCACCAAAGAACTGAGATCCCCTGCCAAGGATGTAATTTTTCTCAATGACTTCAGAGACTATTAGATAGCTGCAGTTCCAGAGCTATTGCAGTCTGCCTCCCACTATGTAAAAACCTACAGTTGTTTCTGGCGTATTTTGAGGTATATGCCAACTCTCTAGGCATACTGGCAGTCTTGTGAAACAACTAAGAATCCAGAATTACTAGCAAAGCTTTCTCTCCTGAATCTTCTTACCCCTCCTAAACACTACTGCAACAGTTCTCACTACCTTACTGTAAATCTGTCAGCGGTCAGGCTGAGTAGGATGCAAGAGCAAAGAACAAAGAATCATCTTTCAAAGAGGTGGAGGAAGAAGTAGAAGTTAGGAGAGAATTGACTGTAAGTATCACAGACATGCATTATCAGTTGTCATCCCTTCTACCTTTCCATGTGCACCCCTGTTTCTGAATGTCTGCAAAATCTTCCAGATAACAATTCAGATACAATTCAGTGACTGCTATATCCATAGCCTAAAATTACTTATATTTCACAGTAAGAAGAAAATGCTTCTGTAGCAATTTATCTGGGCTCATTCTCCAGAGGAACCAGAGAAAATGTTGCTTTTGAGGCCTGTACAAGGCCAACTGCTGTTGGAGATCACTGGTCAGCTCCCAGACTCTCTTGGGATTGTACTAACCTGTCCTATAGCACGACCTTAATTTTAGTCAGAAGGAAGACTGTTGGAGAAAGCCGTGTACCTGAGCCACATACAAAAAGAGGGTGCAGTGCCTTTTTCAGGAACCTGCTCTGGGACACAGTATTTCCATCATATCAAGGTCTAAGTTCATACATACCTGTTGCACTTTGGGACTGAAAACCTTAGTTTTGCCAGATTCTCTATCAATTTCTTCTTGCAGAGCCTGCCGCCTTACCTAGTACGTGGAAAAAACAGCACAAGACAACATCTTCTGTGTGTTAAATGACAATTTAATTCACAATGAAAAGATAAGGGAAGAGTAAAACAATTAGTTATCTTCAGAATTGTGTGAGACTAATTAAAAAGTTGTGTGTGATCCTTTCACACGCTCAACACGACAACTGTCACTTTTCTAGTGGTATTTTAAATTAACATTTTGCTGTATCAGACCTGTTTAATCTAACTGCAGGGAACAGCTACACTGAACCTGACAACACTGGTGAGAGACAAAGAAACCTGTATTTAACCTAGTAAGCTCCTTAGAAGTGTCTCACATTGACTGGAGCTGTACATTTTGGACTCAACCCACGGAAGGTAAAGCACATTTTAAGCAGAGCTCTATTTAGGGAAATCTTGGCATAGACAAACAATAAAGCAGGTTTTTTATTAGATTCTATGCATATATTAAATGCTGACTTGCTTTAAATCTTACACAATTAAGACAAAGCATACCTTGTCTATGCTAACTTCATCGCAGTTTCCTTTTTTTTCCTGCACAATAGTTACATCATCCGCATGTTCCTATAAAACAGGAAAAAGCTTGTATGAATATATTCATCTGTATACAGCTCTGACCACAAAAGTAGTAAAAACACTAAGCGATACAGTAGTACTGTTCTGGGGCAAGAAGAAATAGTCAGATCTAAGCTGGAAATGCCAATTAAACCTACATCTTTCTATGGACTTTCTTGTCAAGGAGAAGATTCTTTTTTTAACACAGAGGATAAGGGAATTTTTTTAATTCACACATTAAATTTGGCCTGCCAACATCACTGGCACATACAGTAATGTTTGTAGACAGCATCATTTCAAAATAAACCATTTCATAAAGATTTAAATGTATACTTGAAATAAGGGACAGAAAGAGTGAAAGTAGAAAAAAAAATTTAAATTGGTGGTAAAATAATGGCCCCTCTGAAGGCACAGGACAAGCTTGAGGCATGTTGACCCCACTAGTCACTTCAAAAAAAAAACCAACCAAACAACAAATCCCCCAAAAAACAATTGAGAGGCAGCTGCGTTGTGCTCTGTCTTGTACAAATGCAGAGTAGATGATGGGTCCTAAGGAGCTTCCAGTCTGGAAAGAGCACCGGGAGAGGCGTGGCACATACATAAAGTGTGTCCTACAATGGCAGGAAACGGCAGGTTACTTCCACGTTTGAGAGCGAGAAACAGGGAGCTGATGTGAAGAGACAGAGCAGCTCCGACAGGAATGGATGGGCAGAATGGCTGGAGGTAAATCAGTGGCAGAGCCCACAAGCAGCCACATACTGATAACTGCCACAAAGTGCAGCCCGTCAGCAGCTTTTGCTCCCATTGACTGGTGCTTCTAGATCACTGCCCTCAGCCTTCCTTTTCCAAATTTGTAATAAGGTTAAGATTTTTGGGCATCCAGTGTAACAGGGTAAGTAATAAGTCCAGGATAGTGGTAAATTAGAGCCATAAGCTTTAGACCAGCCTGGAGAAGGTGGCCAAAGGGAAGATCTATTGATACAGCTAATATAATAATCCAAGCATGAAATAGACAGGGAACACCAAGACAAGGAAAAGATTTGTAACATACTTCTGTCAGCAGAAGCTGCTGTTACTTTTTTGAGAGTTTACAGTTTTATTTAAAGCCATGAATGATTTACCTCATTTTCCAAAGCCTTTTATACATTAATTTCACACACACAAGCACACGCACCATTAAAAATGCAAGAACACTGTCTGCAATAAGGAGAGCTCATTCTCTTGGATGAAAAGAAAAAAAAAACAAACCAAAAAAACCCCAAACTAATTTACTTCTAGATGGCCTGGTACTGTCTTTTCAGATCTATTAAAATAAGCAGGAAAACTGTCCCGACAGAATTCTGCAAACAGCTGCAACATATTCTTTTTAGCTGGAAGGTTAAGTGGCAGACAAGGAGGAAAGATACATCCCCATCCCTGCTAATTCACAGCACATCACTGACCAGCTGAAGGCTACTGCATGGCAAAAATTACCCCCCTCTGGAGGTGTGTCAATCTTCCCCCAACTTCATGGAAGGGGAGCACATTCACACATGGTAGGCTTATGCTATCTGCAGGCAAACAACTTCAAAGAACTACCGAGTCCTCACCCTGCTCAAGTTGACTGTAATGGCATCCAATAGGAAAAATATCAATCATTGACATTTCGTGGGTATCACTCCACATCGTCTTTAAAAACTTCCTCTTTCGCTGCACAATCCCAACATAAGATTTTTCAAGGCATGCCGCAGTACATGTGACACGCTATAGACTAGAAAATGTTTCAGGACTATGGCACACTTAAATGCAAGATGGATGTTAACAGTCATTTATTACAACAGTGTCTTTTGGCTTGGCGGGAACTAGGTATCTCTAGAACTGATTTACCCAGACTTGTCAATCTTCAGGAGAATTTCTCTGAAGTACTTTTATTATTAAACAACAGAGCTGAATATGGGAAAGAGAAAGCAAACATCCATCACCCTACACCCTTCTCAATTGTCTGCAAGGTATTTGCTGTGTTTTCCATTGTAATTGGTCATGCAAGTTTACTTGTCATTGTTAGGCTTATCTTGCCTCCACAGAACGTGAGCAGCTGCAAGAATCCAAAAAGGCAATGTCAATTTAATTAGAAAATATATCCCAGCAATGAAACCACCTTGTCCTTTGAAAGGTCAAAAAGAGAAACCTAAGTAAAGCGCCTCAAACATCTGCTCACCTAATGACTGATGACCATACACACTCTCAACGCAAACATTTGTGGAAAAAGCCTGTATCTGGGTCTTCATGAAGGCTGAAGAGCCTGCTTATATAAATCTATATTTAATTGTTAGCACCAGACACCAGAAAGCTGCATGTACACAGCAGAACATGAAGACACTGCATGTATGAGTGCGTAACAAAGCAAAGCGGAGCATGAGGTGTGCCTGAGTGGCAGCAAGTGCTATGGTCCACTCTAGCTCTAGTTTGCAAAAATCTTCAATGATGCTTTATTAACTAGTGCTTGACTTTTAAACAAGCCAAGCATTCAAAGTTCTTGATAAAAAGCAACTGAAGTGCCATTTCCCCGTTACCTATGAAAATAAAAACAAGCTCCTAATGACTAGCAATGTGCTGTTTTCAAAACTGTTTAAGCAGCTAAAAATACAGGTATCTATTGAATTTCTGAGCAGCTCACAGCTTAATTCCCAATGATACCAACAGAGATTAAGCATGTAGGTACTAACTTCGGGCACTTAAATAGCTTTAAAATATGACCCTAATCAGATAAAAAAAAAAGAAGAAAGTTTTTAAAAAAGTTAAAGCAATAAAACCTGATCTTAATGGTCTAATTTTTTAAAAAACATCAAAGAAGAAACCTCTGTATTTCAAATCTTTCATCAGTTCCTCTCCACATTTGTTTCAACTCAGAAATGGCAGTACTGCAAGATTCTCTGATGGGATTTCCTTTAACAGTCAGTCTGGATATCTTTGGATATAATTTACACAGCTCTTATCTACTTATTTTCTTGCATAGATTTATTTTTTAATTAAGAATTTGTGTTTAGGTTGTTCTCTAATATTATTCTATCATTATTTATACATCAATGCTCTAGGCCTAGTCTACACTTAGGATTCTTAGAATTTTCTCTAAAGTTTTGTCCAAGTTCAACAACAGATTTTAGCTAAATTTCCCCCTTGGTTCTAACACTACACAATTCCAGCACTAACAGCAGCAAAAGCCTCAGGCAAAGTCTAACAAACAGATGAACTCATGCTGGCACTGTTACCAACCTGCTCAGGTTAAATGACATGGTATCAAAATCCTGTTTTATAGGAGTGTTGCCACTTTGGTAAGAGCAACCGAAGGAGGGATAGAAGAATATGACTATACATACTAGTTTTCTTTTTGTGCCAAGACTTGCTGTTAGTTGTAATACTTACATTTTCACAACTGAAACACTAGATGCAGTAGGCATTAAAAAATACCTTCCTGTGTTTCACAACTATTATGCTCTGAAAACAGTAGATCAGCTGATCCTGCTTCTCAAAACCCGGAGGAGACCCCTATTGACCTAAATGTAACCTAAGGGTCTGAACAGGCAGAACAGCCAGCAAAATAGGACTGCCTAAAAAGCTTTCAATTCCCTAGCAGGAGGTGCAAAGATACCCTCTTCTTTACAACTTACCAGTGCCTCATTTCCCATGTCTTCTCTTTTGATCTTTTTCTTTTTTCTACTTGCTTTTGAACCTGGTTCTTCAGCAAAGTCCTGTGGTACTTCTTTTTTGCTTTTTTTCCTTTTTCTGTCACAGAGCATATGATTACTATTGCATAATACCCTATCTACAACATCCCCCGTGACACATTCAGCTCGCTTCGTTTCGCTCTCTTTGTTCTTTTCATTGCTTTGGAGTTGTGTTATTTTTTGGCTTTTAGATGCACTGTCATCGTTTAAAGAAACTTTTGAATATGTTGTTTCCTCCTCCTCTTTCTGAATCTTCTTTTTCTTTTTCTTCTTGATGACTTCATTATTATGCTTGACATTTTTCCTGCTTTTTTTTCGAGAAAGCTCTTCTTCCTCAGACTCAACTTCTTGCTGTCCTAGGAGATGCTTATCAAGAATTCTGTGACTGTAGTCTTGATTACCTTCACGTGTTAAGGAAGAAACATCTTTGCTTCTCTTCTTCTTCCTCTTGGTCTCTCTGATATTTCCAGAGTTCTCAGCAGTGTTCTCTTCCTCTCTGTTTGTCAATGTAAGTTCCTGAGAATTCCTTCTTTGCCTTTTTCTGAAGTCACTTAATGCAATGGGACTATCAGGAACTTCACAGATGTTGTCCCGATTATCTGCTAGTGGTAAAAAGGAGCTGGACTTAACTTTCTTTTTCTTCCTCTTCTTTCTTCTCACGTAACTCTCCCCATCATTCTGGATAATATTTGTTCCATGGATTTCGCCCGTAAAAACTTCTTGTGAAATGTCTTTGTGTGGGTTTTTACAAACTTTTTCAGACTGTTCACTCTCCTGGATGTCCTCTAATGAAAAAATGTTTTTCTTCTTTTTTTTCTTAGTTACTTCACAGTCCAATTCCAAATTCAAAGAAGTATTCTTTCTGCTTTTTTTAAAAACAAATTCATTTTCCTTAGTACCATCTGTATGATGATTTGAAAGCTCCACACCACTACTCTGATTATTCTCCAATGATAAGGAGGAATGACATTGGACTTTTTTTTTCTTCTTTTTGAGAATTTTAATTTGTTCCTCTGATTCTTCTTGAGGTTCTGAATTCAGATGGCCTTCCACATTCACAAAGCTTTCTGAATGTGCTTCTTTCAGTAATTCAGAGCCAACTTTCTTTTTCTTGTTTTTCTTCTTACTATTCTTCAGTTCTAATTGGTCTAAACATTCATAATTTAAATTTTCCTTTTTCCTCACCTTTGTTTTTGTCTCAAGCTGGCCATCATCCTCAATTTTAATGACAGTTTTAACATCTTTTTTCATTTTAATGATAGTCTGAGTACTATTAGTTTTCACCTTTTTCCTCTTCTGTACAGGTTCCCCACGAACTTCTTTTCTCTTTTTCTTTATTACCATTCTAAAAAATGAAATGAAGATGTTAATGCACTGCTTCAACAAGATGGCGCAAGTCCTAGTTTATTTGGTTTTCCTTTATTCTGAAACCATTCCATATCTCTCATTGTCCTCAGCTCTCATTTTCCAATTTCATAATCTGCTTTCCACGATGGAGGGAACCAGAACTGCATGCAGGACTGAAAATACAGTCTGCTGGAATGGTCAAGGGGTGATTTTTTTGTCTTTAGTGCTGTTGTAGTTTGTAACTTTCTATTTGTCTTTTTCACAGCTGCTGAGCATGACATTTTCACAGAAATATCTACCCTCTAAAAATCTTTCCTAAATGACAAAACATATACTTATTGATTTATATGTATGTATAGTTAAGGTGGCTTCCCACATATGTACGACTTTTCACTTATTTAACACTGAACTTCACATCACTTTATTGCCCACTTAGCATTACAAGATCCTTTCAAGGCACTTTAGTTATTACCTTGAATTTGCTTCTGTTTGCAATTTCTCGTCCTTGCTATCTGTTTCCTTTCTCAGGACATTTATGCCTATGAGCAGGTTACAGCAGAGAAGCCTTCGGGACCCATCTGGTGACACTCCCTCCCTTTGCTGAGAAACCTATTCCTACTTGGTTTCTCATCTTTTAATCAATAACTAATCCACAGGATTTCTTTAAGTCCCTCTTGGAAGGCACCCTGTCAAAATCCTTTTAAAAAAATAATTTAAGTAGATTATAATATAGCTGTTATTTGACTATCAGGGCTTTCAAATAAAGCCAGGAGAGCGGCGGGACCGCCACCCGCTTCTCTTGCCCTTGCTCCGTGGGAGCCGGGCCCGGGGCTACCCAGGCCTGCCCACAGGCAACACCTGCGCCCTAGGAAGGCGCCGGCCCCGCGGGCCGAGCCCGATTTCAGGGGTCCCACGCGGCGGGGCGGGTGCAGTCACCCCACATCCCGCTCCACTTCTGCCCCCGCTAGACGGAAGGAGTGGAGGGCGGCGGCAACACCTCGTTACCGCCCGGCTCGGCCCCGCCACCCCCCCGCCAGAGGCGGTCGCCCGGGTGGGCTCTCCGGGAGCGCCTCGGCCGGGCAGGCCGCGCCCAGAGCCGCCCCGTCCCCTCAGGCCGCTCCGCCGCCCCTTACCTGCCGCGGCCCACGTGCAGTGCCCGCCGCCCCGCCGCCCCGGAAGGGGAACGCGGCCGCGCCCGCCCCGCGCCCGGGACTGGCGGAGGGGTTGCCGCGGCAACGCGGCGCGACATGGCGGCGGGCGGGCGGGCGCCGGGCCTCTGGGAGCGGGTGTGCGCAGGTGGGAACACCTTTCCCGCCGCTACCGGCCTCCGGGGGAAGGGCCGTGAGGACGGCCCAGGCCCTGACCCTGACCGTGACCCTGACCCGAGGCCCCCGGCGTCGTCCTTCGCCTCAGTCACTCGGGGCTCGTGAGGGCCGCTCCGCGCTGCTGCCGGGGCCGAGGCTGAGGCTGAGGCTGGCGGCCTCCCGCCCCGCCGCTGGGTGCCCGTTACCGTGACGGTGCTGCGGGGCCGGGAGGGCCCTGCTCGCCGCTGAGAGCAGGCTCAAATGCATTTCTGCTCGTGAGCGTTATGTTACTTTTTATTGTCATCATCTTCTGACAGAAACGTACCTTTGTGTGTGTTTCTGCTGCCAGGAGGGCCAGAAGTATCCAGTTTATTGTAAGGGTCGTGGCCTCTGCTTTACCCTGCGTGGGGGCAGCTGTGGGGGTTACCTGGCCTGGTCATGGAGCTAGATTATTTATTGCCTTGGGGAAGCAGAGAAGTGACAATGTTATTGCTATTGCGCAAGTTCAGTGAATACAAAACTGCTGTTACCACCATCCAATTTTTGATGTAGGAATAAAGTTGTTTATTCTAATAACGATTCAGCTGAGGCATCACACATGGAAGTAGTGATGTCAGTAAATCTCGTACTTACAGTGGTAGAATGGTAAACCCGCTGGGTTTGGCTGTAAGAGTTTTTTGTATTGTGTAATCTGTAAGGGATTTTTTTCATATCAGGTCCATTGTCCTCCTCCTTTATTTTTCTTAGCATGATTCACTCAGTAATCTATGTGGGTCATGTACTGCTTTTGCTTTTTTTTTTTTGTTTTGAAACTGGAGACAGTAATACTTAGCAATGTCCTGGGGATTTAATTGCTTATAGAGGAATTCATGTTGAAAAGCACTGTTACATACTACTAAAAACAATCGTTAATTCTGTGCAAGCATCTGTATTTTACTTACATTGAAGTATTTTAAATTACTATTTTGGTTAAAAATAGTTTTCCCTATAAGGGGTTCTTTTGTCACTGAGAACCTTGAGCTTGATTTAAAGCCAAGATGAGGTTCTAATTTCTCATTTGTTTTAAAACATTAGATTTCATGTTAAGCAAGTATTTGTTGTATACTAATTTTTGTTGTTTCAAACCAGAATAAGTACCTTTAGAAAGTAGTGTTTGTTTAGGAGAAAAAATAAGTATGTTTTTTTAAGTCTTCTGGATAAATGTTGTACTTTTTACTTCCAGAGTATGAAGCAGAACAGCCACAATTTCCAGATGTTCCTGAATCAAAACATGGATCTGTGAGTATCATTCAAGTAAAAGATCTGCATAGGGCTGGTTTTAAATTATTTTAAATAAATAAATGGGCAAATTAGGTTCTCTCAGAGTAGACTCATTCATAAAATGAAAACAAAACTACATTTTGCAAACAACTTTTGTGAATCAACAAATGCAATATTCCAAATCATTGCTTTTATTTAAAGAAACTTGGTTAGTGATATCCTAAAATTAGATTACCAGCTGTGTTTGGTTTGTACATCTCGCTGTCTTTTTTCTGTGACTGTCTGCTTCGTAGGCAGGACTCTGAAGTGTGCAAGGATCTCCTTTCGGTGGTGTTGCGAGCAGAGCGAGCACTGAAATACACAGGAGAGGGGAGCAAGTGTAGCAAAGGAGTTATGCCCCAATTTCACATATGTGATAGGTCACTTAGATGTGGTGATTGACACTAGTAGAACTAAACCTGATCAAAGACGTTTGAAGTCTAATTTTGACCAAATAAATTCAGCCTAGGAAGAGTTATTTGGCAGACCCAAAAGAAAGACAAACCACTTTAAATCTTTGTCCCCAGCAGTTCTAGGAGCAGCAAAATTCTTTTGGGCATCACATACAGAATTAACTTTTATTTAAATTAGGCATTTTTGTAGATGTTTTAGCTTATTATTCTGTATTTAGGTTACTTTGTTATTTTAAAACTACTTTAAGACATTGTAATTTAAATTGTGTGACAGTTGGTCTGTTTAGACCTGTCCTGTTTCCCCAGATGAAACTGGCTCCATTACAGGCTGTTATTAAATTTGAGTAGTGAACTCTGCTTGGGGCATTAGTCTGCGGATAATATATTGATATATTTGAGCATCTGAATAAAATTGTATAACTTTTTATGGTGATGCACTTTCTTTTAATTTCCAAAAGGATCACTTTTTTAATCTTGCATATGTTAAAAAGGAGTCTGTCTGCAGTCATTGACATGTGGCATATTGGAAGTGTAGTGGCCTGATCCCACCAGCTGCTTTTCAGTAGCCCATAAACTGAGTTTTAAAGTGAAACTGTTCAGATGACATAGTTTTCATAACATGTTTTCATAGCAAACCGCAATGGTGGTGCGTTCTTGGGGATAAAAGGGTGTATCTGCCTTACCGTAACAGGTGTTGCTCAGCGTCTGTTAGGCGTATTCTTCTGGCTCAGTGTAACAGTTCCTTCACTTCTAAAAACCATACATAAAGTTGTGGACTGTCTTTCTTCATGGTATCCATAATTGTTTCTGTATGCAGAAACTTAAGATTTGGATTTGCATCTGCTCTGAATTTGTCCGTGTTTTCTTTAGAAGGAAAGTTTCTTTTCTTTAAAAGCTGAGTGTCAGGACTTCTGAACAATACAGAAACAAATATATAAGCTTCTGAGTGGAAAAATACTTAGTCAGAAAATGTTGCCAATTTTAATTTTCAAAGAGTTACTATTTCTTACAATGGCTAAAATATTTTTAAAACATTTTAAAATTATTTTTTAAATTGTGATATCTCACCATGTTCTCTTAAAAGCAGTCATAAACCTGTTAGGTTTGGATGTTTTTTATTGTGCTGGAAACTGCAGAATTTTTTAAAGTGTAATTATTTTTTTTAAAGTACTCAGAAAATACTGAAATAATTTAATATTTGAATTAGAAACTATAATTCCATATTTTTTTAACTGACCTTGTAAGTTTTCCTGTTGAATTGGTCTTTATACTTTTTTATATATAATATAAATATATATATATCAGACTATTGAGGTATTTATATAGGTTACATTTATCTTGAATAGGTGTCTTTGGAAGCAGGAATATTGCAGCCATCACATATGAAACAATCTTGTGCAGCTGATACTGTTGTCCAACAGTCACTTTGCATACCTGAGGCAGCCCCCTTTCCAGAACCACCTGATCCAAAAACATGTAAGTAGGGTATATTATCTTGAACCCTGCTGTGATTATATTTCTTGGATTTGGCAAGGGTTTGTCATTTCTTGAATTTAAAGTGTTAACAGCTACAACACCTTTCCTTAAGTGGAATTTGCATGATTAGTCCCCTGGTCTGTAAACAGGGAGCCAGCTTGGCCACTTGGTCAATGGGAGAAAGCTCAAATGGTGCATTACAAATCAGTAGCATTCTCTAGCTGTTAAGGTAGTTCTGTGCTCTTCTGAATAAGTGACTTTTTATTTAGCTACTTAAATCAGAGAAAGTAAAGCATTTCTTGCTCTAATTTAATAATGCAAAACTAGGATCAATAGACTAAATAAACAATTGAGTTTGAAAACTGCTTTCAAAATATTATCTTTGCCCGGCTGATTGGAAAAAGAATGGAAACAGCTCTAAAGTTTTGTCCTTCCATTTTTATAAATTTCTATATGTTACAAAATTTACCAAGTAGCATTGTATTTTTGTTATGCATTTTAGCCCTCCTTTTTGTCTTTTCTTCTCTTCCATTCATTCTTGGTCATTAGGAATTCCTGTTGCTAGTCAGAAGCAGTGTTACCCTTGGCTTTTATATATATATATATGGTGTCCTTCCAAGTATGAACATTTTTTGGCAGTATATGAACCAATTAAAGGTACAAAGTAGAGAATAAATTCAGTGTTTCCGCTGTGTTGCCAAAAGAGAACACTTCTATGACGTAATCTTTACTGACCACACCAAAACCTGAATACTCACTGAGTGGCAGACAGTCTGGCTTTAAATCAAGGACAGGACTTCAGCCAGTAAGCCACCCCTGCTTGACTAGGATCCTAACAGGTTTGGTTTTGTTCACCTTTCTGAGGGATGTGCTCTTACACCTTCATATTGGGTCGTGTTCGCTGTTCCCACTGGCCTGCTGAAGTTGAGTTCCTCCATGTGCAGTGTCTTCATCAGAAGGAGTAGAAGGCTCCTCCACTTCACCCATTTTATAAACTGATGGTGAAAGGTCCCATTAGGAGAAGATGGAGATGTGGGGAAAAGTTGAGAAGGAAACAGAACTTGAGTCTCTCAGTTGAGCCAGCATGTAGCCATTAGGGCATATGTAGAGCATGGGCAATAGAACTGCTGGTTTTTGGTGATGCTGACTGCAGCTGCTTTCTTTCGCTTGGAACTCAGTGATGCCAATGTGTGTGAGCACATGGGAGGTATGGTAAGTAGACTTAATGTGAGGGCAGTGCAGTCAAACATCAGAGAGAGATGCCAACCCAGACAGCCCTCCTGAGGTGGAAAAATTGGGTATACAGAGTCATGTTCAAATTTCTGAAGGATCTGGCAAACAGGAGGTAATTATGAGAAAGAAATCACAGCACCACTGAAATACAACCTTTGTATTTTCCTCTGTCTAGAAATTCAGTTTTATGACCAAGCCTGTTACCGAAGATTGTAAAGGGATGAGTATAGATACCAAAAGTGGTCTAGCTGTAACAGCACTGAGTCCAGTGCAGGCTAATTTACTTTTCTTTCTGCCAGGGTAAATTAGTCCACGTCGCTTTTTGTTTCAATGGCTAAACTGGTGTCTGAATTTACTCATTTAAAACTAAGTCTGACATCTCTGAGGCATGCTGTAATTTGCAGTGTTGATGCACCTTTCGTTTGAAATTTACTCAAGTTTGTTGTCTTGGCTGAAGAGAAGTGAAGACAGATTCGTGGCTGTGTCTGAACTGAATGAATCTGTTCAGTTCAAGCTGTGCTGGTATTGATAAAATGACTGATACTTAGTTCATGATATCTAATGTTTGTCTTTTTGAGAAATCTAAGTTCTTACCTGTAAGTGAAGGCTGTACTGTTTTGCTCAGGTTCTCCTCAAGAATACTTGGAGTATTACATATTTCCAGTACTCTTACCTGGAATGGCTGAACTTCTGCATCAAGCAAAGAAGGAAAAGTGTTTTGAGGTTAGTTTTCAGTCTTCAGTTCAAATCACTGGCAGGAAGTTATAGCCTTTTATTTCACAGGCTGTATTTCTTTGTTTGATCTTTTGCAAGAAAACCAGCCACGATAATATGAAATAACAGATCATGAGTTGTTTTGGATCTGGTCTTGAACGTTGTTTTCTCCAGTAATTCAGAACAGATTGCATACTACACACACTTCATCATTATGACCATCTCTAACTCACAATAAATCCTCCTTAAATATCCAGTTGTATTTAGCCTGAATAGTGTTGTATTTTAGAGAAACAGGCTTCCTTTCAGATTAATATGCATCACTCATTTGAGGGTGACGTAAAGAATTTGAATTTTACTTCATTACTCAGTTATTTTTGGACTAGCATCCTAATTGAGCTACATTCTGTGTAAATTCCATTTAAGCGGAAAGCAGGGTATTCAGCATTAACGAGCTTATAAAAATTGTACATTTTAAAAATCATTGTTTGCTACATATAGTTTTATAAATTTGTTTTCAGTGTGTGCGTAAACATATCTAAAGATACATTCCTCATTGTATACAGGGAATGCTTAAAAAAGCATTAGAACTGCTGCAAAATAAATCTCATTGTATCACCATAGCTTAACTCACAAACCCCCAGCAATAGATTAGGTACTGGGAGTTGTGGGCTTTTCCATCATTTCTACTATTTTATCCAACCATGGAAGTAATTTTATTTTCTATTTCTTTCCTACTTTCTACGTGTCATCCACACTTCCCAATATAAAACTTCTCTGTATTTTTATGCCTGCAGCTGAGCCTCCTCTTACTTGCAGCTTGATAATATAAAGAGCAATTAATATAAATGACAATGAAAATAGCTCCCATTTTGTACACGATACGCATCTGAGGAATACAGTTTGTGCTCTTGGGGTTATAGATTAAAATGATATAGATTAAAAGTGATAGCAAAGTGAGGAGGACTTTATGTAACTAGTGGGTTATTAATCATTTTAGGTCTTGATCTACCGCCTCTTCAACTCCTGACATTGACTTCCTGTTACAGGCATGTGTATATATGATAACAGACATTGCGGAACAATTTGTAAAAATTACATGTGTGCTATTTGCCACTGACGTATACATGCCTGGCACAGCCAAAAATACACAAAGCTACCAAGCTTGAGTGGACACCCCAGACTTGCATTTCAAATCCAAATCTGTACATTTAATAACAGTAAGTTATTTCAAATTTTGCTTAGTCTTTACAAGATTTGTGTCTGTCTATAAACTGATTTATATATGTGTGTAGATGTATTTATAATCTGTGATTAATACAGGTGGAATCGGGAAATGGTTCATTTACATGTCGTTATGGTATGACATCTCTGTACATCATTCCTGCCATCACATTTACATTACCTAGCCAAGAATAGATTGAACATATATATTATTCATCACACTTTTAATGAAATCTATATTGATTTTTTTTTTTTTTTTAAAAGGAAGCACATATCCTTTAACAGGAAAAAGGCATGTCTTACAGCTGGCTTAAAATACAGTCCTTGATAGATGTTACATATTTCTGAAGGCAATAAAACAGCACTTAATACAAAAATAAGAGAATTCTTAGAAATATTTCAGTTTCAAACTCAGGGCAAATCTAAGATTACTTCATCTAATTTTATCTGAGAAATTTTGCAGAGCTTCAGTGGTATGTAGTTTAGGAAGTATCTGTTCTGAAAATGGATTTTGTATGGGTCTGTGTGTTGCTTTATAGAAAACTAATAAACTCAATTATATTCTAATGTATAGAAACTGCATAAAAATGAGCACATCTTATCAAAATGACACTATGTGATTTTTGTTGTTATATAGAGAGATGTCCTGCTATTGGGAAAGGAAGTTTATGAAAGCAAGCTTATGTCAGATGATCATTTTCCACTGTGACATCATTTCTTCCTCCTTTTGAACAATAACTAGTAAAACAATAGCACTTTATGCTTGCCATATAACTGAATATTTGTGTTCTTTTCCATTACTGTCCAGGTGCTTGTACTTAGACATTCTGTTTCCTTATCTGTCTTAAATACGTAATTTCAAATTATATTCTTGTTTCATAAGAAATGTGGTGTTCCATATGGATTTGGAGAAAAAACCATGCTATAATTTGCATTAAAATGGTTAGTGCCATTAGTGCCAGAACTGATTTTTAGGATCAAAACCAGAGCCTTTAGAAACCCAGAGAAAGTTAGGGACAAGGAGAAAGGATTCTGTGATAAACACACAAGAAGATAACTTTAAAAAATAGGAGAAGAACAAAGAGTAGAAAGATCCCTGGAAATCATGAGAGAAGAGGAGAGGAACATGATTAATTGTGATTAAGCTAACTGAAATCATGAAGGATGAGAACAGAATACTGGGTTTGAATTTTGGCTAGACATGAGTCATTAAAGCCTGTAAAGGACAGCTCCAATAGAATAAACCTGTGGAAGATAAATGGAAGAAGCACTGAAAGAAAGGGAGGAACAATCGAACTGACTGCAGTCAATGCTGAATGAGCCTGGGAGAAGAGAGAGGGAATTGCGAGGAAGAATGAAGAGTGGGGTTTTGATGAGAGGGACTAAAGGTTTTCATGTTTTGAAGGGGAATGAAGATGAATGAGAAGAGAATGAAAAATAATGGAGGAGAGTTGTTTAGCAATTGAAATTGGGGTAAAGGAGACCAATAGAGGAACTCAGGGTAGAGATCAGAAAAGATGCATCCATGTCTGGAAAGGAAGAACTGTAGAATCATATGGGAAAGTCAGGAAAGGGAGATGGCTGTGCTGAAAGTAGTTGTTTGCATAGGAAAGAAATCTGCAAGATCTTATTTGGAAGGTGATCTAGAAACATAACTTAAACATTGCATTTAAAATAAGCTCTCTTGCATTATGTAGTGTGTATGAAAAATCTGAAGAGCCAAAACCTCGAAAAACTGCCAGCTGCTAGATATATTTGCAGACTTCAAACTGACATAAATATAAGAACAGTCTGCAGAAGCTTAGTTTTTAAATTAGAGATGAAAGAAACCTATTAGGTTGCCCAGTGTATTCCCTTGCTGTTTTGTTGTGTTTTTTTTTTCCTACCATAAGTTCTCCTGTGCTTTATCGTATCTGCTGTCAAATGTCTCCAGGGGAAAGACTATTTTCTTAAATCTTTTCTCTCATGAGAACTGAGTAATGCATTAATTTTTCAGCATTAAAACTGAACAATGTTTAAATGTTTTTATTAGCATAACTCTGATTTTTCTTTCTGGTTGGCGATCACAGAAAGAGGATGCTGTATCAGACTCTAATGGAATATATTATATTTAAAAGTATGGGAGATTGGGGAAAGTGAATGGAGGAAGGTTTCCTAATGACTTTGCCATCTCCTGATCACCAGTATTTTTACATCATTTCCAAGTACATCATATTTAAACTGAAAAATGGAAAATAAATTCTGATTATAAATAGTTTATAAACACATCTGCAGGTTAACAATGCACATTGTACAGATACTTCCTGTGTTTATCCTGATTCACATAGCATAGGAGGAATGTGTCAAAGGCAGGTCAATTTATGTCATTTTTTCCCTTCTATAAATTTTGACTGCTGTGCAACTAATGATTTAATTCACCAGCAAATTGAACTGTTTCCTGGCAAAATAACAACAAAATAAAAGAATATTCAGCTTGACTGAATTCCTCCCTGATAAGTTCACTGGATCTAACAAGGGTAAAGCAAGATGAATTTGATTCCTTTGGTGATGACTGTTTTGACAACACTGTTCCGATCCTTTTTTCCTCTTGCAAAGGAAAAGCAATTTACTTAGATTGAATTACAACTGCTAGATTAAATTGAAGTTTGTTGTCAAAGTATAGAATTTATTCTCTGAAACAATTCAGTAAGTAATGGGACTCAGTTTCAAGCTGTGATTGAGAATAGCTGTATAACATCAGACTCTGCTATTTGTTTTCACATTCTGTTCAAGGCAAAATTTGTCCATTTAACTTCTAAAATGACCCGTAGAAAACTCTCCAGTGAAGGTGTTGGTCTCTTAAAGCTTCAGTGTTTGGCTTCTCGGAACAGTATCGAGTATTAGCATGACAAGTGTGAAAATTCCTTAAGGACATGTGTTTCTTCACAGCCAAACAGTCTAATGGAGTGCTGCATGAACCCCAAAGCTTTTGTTGTCATGAAACAGATCATAAAGGCACATGGGGTTCAGCACTGATAATTGTTTTGCAATGTTCTCTTTTTCTACTCTGCCTTTTTTTTTTTTTTTTAAGAAGTTCTCTTTCTTTTCTGTGGGAGTCAGACTGTATGTCTGCCAGGGATAAGATTCACTTAGAAAAGTAAAGGCTTTCCTGGGTATCATCTAGGAATGCCATGCAGTCTTGCTCTAAACTTCACATCTGTCATCCCCTGTCTACATGACTACCCTGTGTTCTTCCCTGTGCAGTCAGCATCTCACATTATGTTCCTCTTCCACTTCACCTGTGCCTGAAGTAATACACTGACCCCCAAATTATGCCATGTGCTAATACCCCAAACTTTGAAAGAACTATGTCATGTAGAGCACACTTTTTCTGCCTCTGTTCGCATCCCCCAGTCTTTTTTGCATTATATTCTTGCAGCACAGGGGGAAACATGGATGGTGTGGATAATACGTAGAATAAAGTCATCTGTCATGCATTAAATTTTCAATTACTTATCTATTGTGTTTTTCTTAGCAAGTGGTAGTAGTACCTTCATTTCTTACATTTTAATGAAGACTCCAACCTCTTTCATGACATTTAGCAGTTTCACAAATGTGTTTGCCCAGTGTGAATTGTTTTCCTAAAAAGTAATAGTTGCAGTTGATCTCTATTTGACAGGGTAAGAATTACCTTCTGGATGGGAGCTAGACTTTCTCCTCGCTAAATGGCTGCTATTTTGATAAAGCAAAGCACTCAGTGTCTCTGTTCTGCAGGGACTTGATGTCTTTTAGTGTTCACTTTCCAGCTGTGTACATCCATAACACATCTCGTGTAAGAGGGGTTCAGAACATACTAGCCAAGCTCTTCTGTTATTCCGGTCAGAAGTCTACATTATATTCTCCACATCATAGTTACTCTGGTTTATGATGAGCAGAATTAAGCACCTGTACTCATTTGTACATTCAATCTGTAAAGATGGAATGCAGAGAGGAAGTCCCTAAGAAAAGGAAGGCTCTAATCAATTCTGTATTGATCAAAATTTATCCTTTGATTTTTGAACTTGAAACATACTTTACCACATGCAGTGCTCTCCACCTAAACAGGTGCTGGCTGCACAAGTTACTGTGGATAACCCACTGCAAAACATTCTGCAAAATTCTCATTGGTTGTCAAGAAATCTTAGGATTGGGAGCAAAGGGCACAGCTGTTTTGCCCCGAAGCTCCAGGTTTTGAACCTTTTACCTGGTTCTGTGTAATGTCCATGGTATCTGTGGTTGTTTCTGCCTTTCTTTCTGGACTACCCAACAGACAATTTTGTCAGAGCACCCATACAATACTCTGCTGTGTGTGTGTTTCTAAGTATGCACAATGCCTTCAAGCTGGTTCCATGCAGGAGGAAACAATATTCCATTAATGTTCCTTTTGTGCCTTTGAAGTGATGAAGTATTTTAAGTGTGATAATAGAACTTTGAACAAAATGGCAAGTAATTTACAACATATTTTCATATATGAGTTCTGTTAATTTCTTTGTGATGAGATTGCCACTTGGAAAGAACACCATTCAGAGATATTTGTTATAGCTACATTGCAGCTAATATCAAGATAGTATATGTAAAATTTTCTCACTCATTTTTTGACATGACTTGAAAGCATTCCACAAAGTTTCAAAAATTTTGGCTGAGCCACTGACTGTTGGCAGTAGCAATATTAAAGTAGACAGAGTACTGTATATTTTATTTAGTAAAAGCAGTCAATTTAGTTTCTGTTCCTCTCCAATAGTAAAAATATGTGACCAATCCAAAGATAATAAATAATTTGAAACTATCTTCTATCTTTAGAGAAAAAGGACCAAATTTATTGCCTGTGATTTCCTAACTGAGTGGTTATACAAGTAAGTTAACTATGGCTTTTACTATTCATTATGCTCAATGATTCAAAGGCATTAATTTGCAAATAGAATAGCTGAAATTTAAATTAATATCCGTTGTTTTCTTTTTCTTTTTTTTTTTTTTTTGTTATCAGCAAGAACCCAAAGAGGAAAGATGAGTCATTCACAGACTTCTTTTCCATTCCTTTTGTTAAGGACTGGCTAAAGGACCAGTAAGTTATTACAGTACTCAGAGCAACCTTTTATCCTTTTATTCTTTTTTCCCTGCTACTCCAAAAAAGTAATAGAGCTTTGATTCCTTAAATTGTGTCCTCTAAATGCCCTTTACTGTGTGCAACAAAGAACTATGTCATGCTTTCTAACTTGGTAATGTATTAGTTGCAACGTATTTTGTACCAGAATTGATCACAGAGAAATTAATTTAGATTTCTTAAACATTTTAACTGTAGAGTGCAGGGCATTCGAAGAGTCTGGTAGTAGTATGAATATCTTTGTACTAAGGAGCAAAGCAGCATTTTCAATGCTGTTTCCTACTATGGATATCTTTGAGGATATACAGTCTAGAAATTCTTCCCCTAACTGTAAGTAGCTGTTTTAAAAATATCTGTAATAGTCCTTGGTGTCAGGATGCATTTCTGCAGACGTTTATGACTTTGCATCTGAGAAGTGAACACTTGTTTTGGCAGCCTCAATTGCATATTCCTTGTTATTCCTGTAGAACCAAGCTATACAGTAGTTTTGAAAGAAATGTTACTGCCCTTCAGCCTGCAGTTTGTTTAACAGTGTAGGTGTTGTATGAGAAAAGAAGAAAAGTAAAGTGATAGACCACAGTGAGAGAATAAGAAAATTACAGAGGTCAGTTTTTAAAGAAAATTTTCAACTTGAAAACTTAATTGGAGGCTAGGTTGGTGAAAATTTAAGAGATTAATATCTTTGTAGATATGTTTACTTTATTGCACTATGTAAGTGGAGGTTGGGCTTTCTTGAACTCTTGTCATGTGAAACTTGGAACCCTTGAGTAACTGATCCAGCAAGAGGAAAGCTCCTTGACATTTACAGGCCTTTGTTGACAAGCTGGTGATTGTGGCATGAACAGTTTGACTATCTTAGAGGTAGTCATGTGGTCAGAGTTGTGTAGGAAGTTTCTGAAGGAAGAGATGGACTTCTTCGTAGAGTGACCCCTTTCATCTCAACTCTGATACCTTCAGGTACCTGCTACTGCATCATACTGCCCAGCCACTGCTGTTCAAACTTGCCAACAAGATTCCTATTTAAGACAGTGAATTTTGTAGTTTGGAAACTGATTATGAACTGCAGTGAGGTTGTCATCCTCATTCTCAAGCATACTGAAGAGCCATCGGTTAGTAAGGCAGTTTCGATACCACTGAATTGTGAGGATGGATATTTGTACCTAAGATAAATATCTAAGATCACAGTTTTACAAATCTTTATCTTGGAAGTAAAGCTGACCTAAATGGTTCCCTGTTCTCTCCTGTTCTTCACCCCAGCCTGCTTGTAGGCAACCTAATACCACCCTGTCTGTTTGGTATGATGCTTGATTATTCTCATCAGGGACCTCCTCCAAGTTAGAGATGTCTCTGCCAAAATGTGAGAGGAGGATTTGTATAGCTATTTAAAATACAGATAATTTCTCCAATCTGGTTCACTTGGGAGCTTGACAAACCTTTGTATTGGAACAAATGAAGGTTTAAAATGAAGGGCTCAGGACAAGGTGAAGAGAACAAATGAGCTGGTAAGATATAGAGGTGGTGGCAGGAAATGCTTAAGTCAGCTTTGCCAACAAGAGAACTACACTGTAGAATCACAGCCTGAATGACTCATAGCTTCTGTTAGTACTTGTGCTCCTAAATAACATAGTGACAGCTCCACAAGGGCACTGGAGTGTCAGAGTCCTACTTAAATTGATACACACTTGATCTTAAATCCTCTAAACAAATAGGCCTTTAAAAATAATAATTATTAAAAACCAGTTTTTTGTGGACTTATCTCAAAATTGCAGGTTTCTTAACAAATATTGCTTATGAAGTAAGCATTATTAGAGCAAAGTGAAAGATTGCAATATTAAATGAGAATAAAAATGAGAGAATTTATTATGTCCTTCTGGATATGCCATAAATAGTTTATTATTACATGCTTCCAGATACCACATTTAAAATGTAGTTGATTCTATGATTTTTATTGTAATTTCCATTTTTATTTGTAAAGGAGTTTTCGTTTTTTAACAGGATGTATGAATATAAAAGAGACAATATGCTAAAAAGTGCTGGTCAAATTTGGTGGGAAACATCCTTATCCCAACCGTTTAGATAGTATAATAAAGAAAAAGAAGTAAAAAGTGTTGCTGCAAATTTAAGGGGTAAACCCGTGTGTTGCTTTTTCAGCTACTTGGAAAGCATTCTGAAAGGTATGTTAAATAGGAATACGTTTCTATACTGTGTTAAAATGGGCTTTATCAGTGGAAAGCGGTCTTCATGCTTAAAAAAAACCCCAACAACCAAAAAAAACCAGAGGGATAAATTTTTATTCTATCAGAGATCCAGCTTTTTTTAATATATTCCATACTTGAGTATGACTTTTTTGGCTCTCCTCCAGTGCCTCCAGTTTTTTCTTTGAAGCTCAATTTTTTTTAAGAATAGACAAAGCCACAATCTTATGAGCCTCACTCTCAGTATGATGTGTTTCTAAATGAGATCTTGCAGCCTACTTTTCCTTTTAAGAAGACCCAAATGCTGCATTGGTTTCCAGAATTTTAAAGACAGACACTGTACTTTCAGAAGCTGGTTACTGTAGGTGAAGGAGCTTGTAAAATTCCAATTTGTTTCCACCTTTAGTATTTATAGTAATTGCTATGACATCAGTAAATAAAAGCCTCAGTATGGTTACCTTGTCTTCCACTGGGTTCCGTCTATTACCAGTAGCACTCACAAATTATATCCCTTGGGAATCCTTGATTCCCGAAGGAGATTTCAAAAGCAATAGAAGGAGCAGCCTCAATACTGACTGGTAATCTACATTTCATGTCCAGGAGAACACAAAACATTTCTGTTTTCTTAAAGGACAGCTGTACCTTTCAGAGGACAGGAAACTGGGGTTTTAACAAGAAAGTAACAAAAGTTTTGGACACTTGCTGAGTTACTTACTGATGTCCCTATTCCTACATTCAAGACTGCTGATATAGCCAAGTAAAGCAAATAGAATTAGAGCCTTGAATGTTTTGTACTCCTATAAATATGCTAACGAGCAACACAGTTGCCTTTTGTCAGCATTTTCCAGTGGTGTTTCTGGTTGAATGGCAGTGAAGCTAATCGCAAGTAACCAAGCTGCATGTACTGAATCAGGGACAGGGAAAGAGAGTCATCTGTGGTTTTGCCCTGATCTCCCTTGAATTTTACTTTTCTGGCATAGATAGGCTGAGTCAGTATTCTGACTATCATGGGAGTATCATTAGCCAACTGTCTTTAGCATATTAGTGAAAGAAATATGAAGAAAACAATAAAAAGAAGTTCCACTGCTCTGGAAAATACTGATATCATAATCTACTGTCACATGAATGTAATAATATGACAGTATTGTTCAAGTTCACCTTCAACCCTTGTATTCAGTGAAAGAGAATTATGGATCTAGGTTAGGAATAAGCGCAAGTATTTTCCTGGCTGTTGAAGATCAGTCTTTGCATATTTTACAGGGGTTACAGGAACTGAAGGTGTATTTTATAAATAAACATTCATTCACAAGAATTTATTTATCTGCATTTTCTCATTTTCTGTATAGAGGTATTTACTTGATACTCAGTTCAGAAGGACACATTTCTTGGTTTAATCTATCTCTGTGTACCAAAACAAATGTGCAGATACAGGGAAAACAAATTTATCATGGCTTTAATGAAGTGGACAGCTAAGATGTGTGTATATATATATGTCTATAAATGGTTAGTAAATCTGAAGTAGTGGCTTTTTGCCAAATATCTGTATATGCATATATATATATAGATTTTTTTTTCTCCCCCCCCCCCCATTCTAATTAGGTGAAGTCTGCTGGTCTCAGCTGCCTTTACAGTTGACTTCATTGTCAGTTCTCAGATGGCCAATAGGGGTAATTCTGCACGGGTGACTGATTTCTTTCTTTCCGTAATGTGCCCAGTTTCTACAGGCTTTGCTTTCTGCACACTGCTGTGTTTCACTGGTCTGTATCTAAACCAGCCATGTTTAAAGTATATTTGATTCGCATTAATTTTTTTCTTTCATTTTCTTTAATAACTTGAGCTTTAAATTTTTTGGGGGGGGGATGTGGTGAGCAACACATTTAATTGTAATAACAGAAAAGTCCAACAAATATATCTGTATGGATGTTACTTTATGTGGGTCCAAGTAAAGAATTGCCATTCCAGTAACATGGCTGAATACAAGTTAATGAAGGAGAAATTTTTGACTTAAACTACAACTGTGTTAGAAAATTGCACAAAGTTTATGTATAAAATATTTATATTGTGTAATGGTGTTTTATGAAGTTGAGGTTTTATGGCTACAAATCCTAATGCAGTGTTGGAACTTGCTTCAATTTATGTAAAGATTGTTAAAATGGCAATGAGAAAATTGAAAATGTATTAGTGGTTTGTGACATCTTCCTAATAGAAGTTAGAGCACTAATTGGAGACTATTTTTGCTGCTGTTAGTTATTCATGTTTACAGGATATGAGGTCTGGTCTGAAGTACACAAACATAGATGGAAATTTCCCTGTTGACATGAGTGGACTTTGGAATAGGTCTGTGTTTGGTTTCCTTCAGTCCAGGACCACAAACACTCTTACAGAAGAGAAAACCGAGGCGAAACAATGTGACTTGCAAAGTATGTAGCAAGTATGCAAGCACAGAAGGACTGAGTTTTATCATTACAATGGACAGGTCCTCCCCAAGTGCAGAGCATATTAAGGGTGAAGAAAGCCACTATAGCTTTCAGACAGAACTTAAGACAAAAAATACTTGGTCTTTTATTGTTTTGGCATGTTCTCACTGTTCAGACTTCTTGCTGTGCTTCCTCTAATTCCTCTCGCATTCTTGTTACTGTTCACCTGTTCCGCCTCATTCTTCTGTCTGTTCTGTGACTCTACCTCCCCACTTACCAACTTTCTCATGTTAGTTCCATACTATCTTTTCTTTTTACCATGTCTTTGCTTCATTATAAATAGGTAAATAAGTATATAAACAGTTTGTATGTGTTAAATTGTATGCATATTGTCACTATGATCCCTTTGATAATACTTCTGAGTGTATTTTTGTAGTTTTATTACTGTAATATTTTGCATCTTTTGGGGGGTGTGGGGTTTTTTTCTTAGAATTGTGGCTGAGGTGGAAATGAAACAGGAAATTTAAAAGTGAAATGTTTTGTTTGTTCACAACCTATAGCCTTTGTATTTGAGGATATTCAAAATACAAAAATGTATTCAAAAGACCATCAAAGCAGTGGAAGATGCAGGAAATGGAGAGGGACAAAAAGGGTCAATATATATATATATATTTATTCTTTATTTAGCTATTGACAGTATCAAGGAGCTTTTATTTGGAGAAGGTGATAGAGGAGAAGAGTTCAGACAGTTAGCAGGAGTCACACTTCAAAATGTGTGCTAGCTTGCACTTCCTTTCTTCAGAAGATTAAATTTGATTATTCCCACGTTCACAGACCTTCAAAAATGTACTCTCCATATAATGCACAAAAATGTTTTCTTACATATTGTAAAGATTTTTTTCTCCAAATACTTTTCTCTTATCCTAGTACATTTAGATTACTACGAAAGAAAACCTGTAGTTAGTAATTTCTCTCTGTTGAATAGTTGTATTAATACTAACAGTGTTACAAGGAAAGGTTCACACTCAGTTGGACCTGTGAAAATGTTCCAGGATGTTTTTGTCAAGTGTCTGTGGGAATATTTCCCTGTAAGCCTGTGAGGCTCATACAGTGATGGTGTAATATGTGATTATCTAATTGGTTTTAAATAGCAGGTCAGATAAAGCAGTATTTCAGTGTCTGATTGTTTATGAACTATCTTTTTTCTGCTTTTTGGGTAAATGATCTTAATAGTATCTATAAGCAGAGATTTTTGAGACATTTATTTTGAATCAAAACAATACTTTTTCATCATTGCACCCTTGCAACTCTGGATAGGCATGTAAGATGAAGTCTTAATGAAGGCAGGTGCTGCTGTAATATTTCTAGATTTTCTGAGTAGGAATAAGAAATGCTGAAAATATAAAAGAAAACGACTTTGAAAAATTTCCAGAATGATATTTTTTTGGTTTTTCAGACTAGCATCTAAATTTTTTGATTACTTTCCAAACCAAAGACTTCCTCAAAATCCTTTTTTTAAGAGTTACGCAGATCACCATGGTAGTTTAGTTGCATCTCTTATACTTATCTCTGTTCTTTAATTTGTTCTTTTGTCTTTTAGATTATGAATTTTGCAGTGACTCTGTCATTGCCTGTGTCCATACATGATATAAATATTCAAGAACAATAACCATCACAGTCAAAGGTGAAATGGTTGTGGCTGTTTAATATGGCAGTAGCTGTCATACTGAAACTTACAGGCCTCCAGAAGGCCCGATTCTTGCTATTAGGGTTGCTTCAGCCTTTCTAGATACAAGCTTTCTAAAACCAGAGAGAAACCCTGGTTGTTCATTGACTGCACCTGGATAGTGCCCCAGCACTGATGCTCTCTGTAGCTAGAGCAGTGGTCCTGCAGGCAGCTAGCTGTAAGGCTGGCGGTTACATTTGGTGGTTGTCTGTTACTGTTAGGGAACAGATTGGAATAAAATGAGCAATTACAAAATCCTGAATTATATATAGTGAAAATTTTGCTTGATTAAATTTTTTCTTATAATTCCTTTTCAAGGAAGGAATCAGACCTCCTATTTCTAGGACAGATTGGGAACTTAATGGCAATTGGGGTTTGACATTACTGTGTAAAAATACTGACTGTATACAGTGTCCATCAGTGTGTCTATGAACCCACATAGGTTAGCTTGTCTATTCTGGTGACAAGATAATGGAGGGCCGTTTTTCCCCCTTTTTTGAGAGTTCATTGAGAAACCCAGCTTCTGTCATGAGGAAATCAGATACGTGTTTTCAGTAAGAACCTTTTCAAATACTTCATACATTTATTTAATGCAATTATGCTTTATATTTTCTGGGTGCCAAATTCCACCTGCATAATGTAATATAATTAGTAAGTATCTCATAATCAGTATCTGTACAAGTTTCCTCAGAAAGCAAGAAATGTGTTTCTGGAATTTAACTCTCCCCTGGTCAGTGTCTGCTTTATTCAGATTTGGTAAAATACAATACTTAACGAAAAATCATTTTACTGATGCTCTCTTACAGGTGCAACTTATGTTAAGCAATATATCTGGTATATATATATGAAAATAGATATCAATATATTTAATGTGGGGGCTTTTAAGATTGTGCATAATCAAAGACTAAATAAGCAGTACATTTTACTGTCAGTTTTAATCTTCTTGGAGGCATACAGCTGTCTTCTGCCACAAATGACATATTCCCTCTTTTCCTAGTTCACTGCTGAGGGGTGATTGCCTCTGCTCAGACTCTATTTTTATTTGACCTGAAGCCAATGCGTATATCCTCTCAGACAAAACTGGACCTGGCATGACTTCTCTTCTTTAAAGCTGCTCTGTTGGAATGATTGATATTTGACAGTGACTGCTGTACTGAAAATTAAGTCCTGTTCTTGATTGATTTTTATATTGGTTTCTCAAATTTAGTGTTGGATTATAAACTAGACATTTTTCTAATTTGAAAATGAAAGCAAATGAATGCTAGAGTTGGCCTTGCAGGCTAGGAGAAATCTCAATTTGTTCTTTGGAGATGTAGTTATTCTTAGAGAAAGTTCAATGTCTTTGATATAACCGCTGTAAAATATGTAGGTCTTTCTGTGATTTTCCCACTCTAAGTTTTGGTTTTCAGAAAGATCAAAAATAGAACAGAGGATGAAAGCCTATCAGCCAACCCAGCACAGTCCAACTTCATATTTTTAAGTCTGATTATAAGAAGCTGTTAGCTCAAGAAGCCTTGCTTGTCCAGCACTTACCATGTCCCTTGAGCAGTAGAAATGCTAATTAATATTCACAGAGCTAAAACTGTTTAGCTTAATGGAGAGACTTCTTTTTATTTTTGCCTTATTTTTACTCTCCCAAACAGACCGAGGTTTTCTTTCACATTAAAATAAATGTAGGCCAAAACTGAGCTGACATGATGATGAGACCAATTTAGCTGAGTACACAGACTAAAACGGTGTAGTCAGTGTAGCATTAGATAATAGTTAAGATTGTGCTCTAAGTTGAAATGCTCCTTCAGTGCAGACAGGCCCTAAGAGAAAGACGTCAGAGAGCATAGGAAGCTTACTAGGGCAGAGACTAATATGAATGAAATTAAGTGAAAGGAAAATGTAAGCTGTCAAGCCTCCTAGCTTGAGCTGTAATATACTGTAAAATAAATTTCCAAAAGAAATGGCAGAAGTAATGTTTTAGCCAGAAAATGTAAGACTGCATAAATAGCTTGCTAATTGATGGTCTTTGCAGTATATGTGTCTTTATAGTATAAATACTATAAATATTGTTCCTGTGTGGGTTGCATGTGTCTGTAGATGATTGCTGCATCTAAATTCATAATGTTGTGGTCTTCCAAGTCAAAGCTGTGTTCAATCTGTTTCCTGTGCATGGAGAGTGGCTCTTTGCAGCCATTCTAACACTGTGCCAAGTCTACTGTTTATGACTGGTATCTTCAGGAGTTGCAACATTATTGCCCTATAGTTCATTAGCTTTAAATTACATTTATTATAAAAGAAACTATATAAATTAATTTTGTCTTGTCCTTTCCAATGCTTGCTTTCTGATCATTGTGTGTGAGAAGTAAATCAACATCTATAGAAAATGGCTTTTAGGAAGAAAGATTTGATATAGTGATTTGAGGTTTTGTAAGTGATGGCCTAATTGTAATTATAGTTTAGAGTGCTTCCCATTAAAATTGGTAGCAACAGAACCACCAAACATGCTTTCAAATTACTGTATATTTTGGCTGAAAATTGTTGACTTCACATATGTATTTCTTTTATCACCAAACAATGTGTATATGCTATCAAAAGTAAAATTTCAGCATTTTAAGAACTTGTTTAGACATTTCTAAACATGGATCCATGGTTATGCAGATACGACAATCATTACTTTTTTCAGTACATTTTAAGTGAAATCCTAATGTAGATTAATGTACTAAACTATATTTACATTCTGTGTATTTAATGATTGTTATAAACGTTTATGTCATAAGTCATTGTTGCATGCACACTAAAACCTCCTCTGCTTTACAAATGGCATGCTTATTTCTCTCGCCCCCCTCCTACCACCACCTCAAACCTTAACATAATAGTAGGAGTTTAAAATCCATGTAGAAGAATAAGAAAGATTACTGCACTTGATGTGCCATTCGTATATCATTTTAAAGAAGAAATGATTGTAGCATACATAACACAGAATATATTTTTAAAGGAGATATTCTTTGCACATTTTCTTTGGAGCAATAAGAAATTGTATCTTTCAAGCTCCTGAACATTTTTTTTATAAAATATGCTGTTAGGAAAGAAAGTATTTTACATTTATAGGCTGTCTGTTTACAAAACATGTTTTTTTTAAGTCCTAGGCCACCAATTCCTCTATCTCTCCTTCTATCAGAAGAAGAAGCAAGCATAGTAATTCAGTCCTTCTGGAGAGGTTATCAGGTAAGAGTAATCTATAATTATTTTGCTTGATGTTGAAAACCGTAGGACTGTGAAGGCCCCAGGGAAAATCCTTACATAAATTTTAAGTAGGGAATACTATAAATAGCTGCTGAGACCCCCATGGTTCATTGGCTTTGAATGTTGCTCTTCCTTATGCCTAGTGACTACAATTTTTCATAGGCATTTATGCTGATGTGATCTCACTGTTTTTCTCAACAACAGAAAATCTGCAGAAATTCGATTTTTAAAAATACAATTAACACTGAACAATTTTAATTTTTTTTTAGTTGATCTTTGGCTAGTTGCTAAAGGTTGAAGTGTTATTTTTCTTCATACAGGGATATGTGAGTGAGTGTGGAGATGCACAATGAGAACTGGCGAGGCCTGTTAAGAAATAAAAGCATACAGAAACAAAGGACAAAAAATAGAGACCAAGAATGAGACAGGAGATGTAGGAGAGGCATGAAGGCTGTTATTCAAGGAAAGAGAAAACAAAATGGCAAGCAGATGTTGCAAGCCATGCTAATAATACAACACTAATGCAATCCTCAATTTAAGGGGGAAAAGCAAGGCGCATAAAATAAATACAAAGAAAATTGGGGGGTAACAGCCATGCCAACCCTAGGGTACAGAGTAAATTGTATTTGACAGATTCTGTCAAATATTTCTTTGAAAGGCTCTAACACCTTCGTGCCTTGGAAAGAAATGGATTTGAAATTCAGGTGACTTTGGTGACAAAGAAATGTCTTTGTCTGCCTTTATCAAAATTTAAGCATGTATATAGCCTCCAGGTATAGCAGTAGTTTCATTGCAATGGACAGTGAGACATCTCTGTCTGTACGTCATGTGTTCTTTAAATAACAATCAGTATAAAATACTCTGTTAAGTTCTTCTTTACTACTTTTCACAAACATGAATATATGAGTGGCTACTATAATGTGCCATGCAGCCAAAGATGATGAAATACCTTGAAATGGTCTTCTTGACTGGTAGATTTTTGTGACACTTTCTGCTTGTTCATTTTCCTTTATTCTTTTTTTAAACAGAGATGGCGTTGACACTAACATTAATTAGCACTGACAATATCACTGCAGACTCCTTTACAGTGGAGTATTGCAAAGGCAACCATTATCCAATAAGAGTTATGTTTGCTGAACAGTACAAAGTTGCTCAGATACCTTGTGCTTCTGCCAGAGCTTCTGAAGGGCGCCATCCTTCCTTGCTATATATATTAACTTCAACATTTTCACAGTAGTATTTATCATTCTAAACCAGTTCCCAGAAATGAGAGAGAAACTGTACCTATAAAAAGTAGGAGACATCAAAAATACTTCAGACTATAAAAGTAGCTGTTACATGTTTTAGCTTATTAGAGCTGAAAGATCTTGGGTTTTTAAAAATTAAAATTTAAATTAAAATCAGAATATAAAATAAAAATCATTTGTAACAAGGTGCTACACAAGGCAATGTGTTATCCTGGGGCTTGTAAATTAAGAGAACACTAAGCATTACATTAATGATAAAGTATATTATGAAAATTTACCAAAGAATTCAAATGATTTGCTTTTAAGATAACTACCTCTGTCAGCTAATACTGCTTTATTGTGGTAATAACTGAACACTTACAAATAATGCCCTTTTGCATTCTAAGGATATTGTGTCAGTATTTTAAATTCTCTTCTGATGCTTTTCATTAAACCTTGTTTTATAATTCACAGAATTTGGAACTTTTAAACACTATTATTGAAATAAAAATTTACACTTTGTGATAACATTGAATAATTAAACAAAAGCACACATACGTATTTTACTGTGGTAAAGGAACAGTGTACTTCATCCTTGGTCTTCTCAAGGTACACTTTAAAGGACATAAAATCACGTGCCATAGGTACTTGTTTGAAAGATGGATGAAGAAGGATTCTGGACAGGCTGTTGGATTTCAGAAAAAGTAAAAGGCTCAGAAATCTGGGCAGGATAGTTTTGTCTTTAACAATGCTATCCCAAATGTGAGCCTTGTAAGCGTTTTATTCTTAAACATTGTCATATAAAGTGTGAGAAACCACAGCAAGTTATTTTTCTTAGACATATCTTCTATGAACTCAGACCATTTTTGAGATATTTCATTAACCATATTGATCTAGGCAGTAGAGTTTATCTAGTTACTAACTGACCGAGCATTGTGTCTTCTAATGATACTCCACTTGTTTCTGACACATATAGCTGTCTGAGTGTGCCAGTATCAAAAACACATGGCAATCAGCAAAAGTGGATCAGGCAGTGAAGATTTTTCTATATACAGGGAAAGAAGAGCTATAGGTACAGAATATTGAGAACTTTTTGATAATAAAGCATGATCAATGTAGTACATTCATCCTTACCTGAGGCGAATTGCAGAAAAATACTTGTTTTGGTAGTAATACTTAATGTCCGCCATCAACAAAGTCCTCGTTACAATCTTTCATACAAAGACATTGATGAGTACTCTGAAAATTATTTCAAGTTTAATCAAGAATTAAATTCCAGAACAAACAGCAGTGGAAGCTAAAACTGCCAAGTACTCTAAGGAGATCAAAAAGGAAGATGTCATCTTGAGGGGTCTCTTTGAGGGTGAGGAGGAGCACCAAATAAGACTTGAGAGAGCTCTGTCAGCAGAATTCTTTCTCTTTACTTTTCACCATCCTCTTTTATTGAGGTTCCATTCATTTGTCGTGGGCCAAGGCAGTAGTCAGTGTCTGGTGAAAACACCTGACTGGTAGGTATTCATTTTCCAGGCACTTTTCCAATAAAAGATGATATATTCCTTCACCCCTTTACTACGGAATCTGTGCTTGGTGCCATTTGTTTTATGGGGTCTTTTTAATCTTTACAATTTGCATAACTGTTCTAGACTGGGGATTTTTCATCAATACGATTTCCTCTAATGTCTCTGGTCGGAGCTTTAGTGTTATCCTTCCGCTATTGCACAACATATTCTCACCTAGCATTGAAAGCCATTTATTTTGACTAAATCTTGTAATATCGTGAAGTTTAAATTGGACAGCATTATGTAAATATTCAGTGCTATTTTATACATAAATATTGTTTGAGCAAAAGTTAAATCAGAATTGAAGCAGGTTTGTATCTTACAAAGTGGTGGTGTGCTTTTGCTATCACAATTTATATTCCTTTCCAACAAGTTGTGGCTACTAGCAAAGGCTCAAACCCAGAAGGTCACACGAATATTTGCAGTTATTTACAGCAAGCGTAGGTTCAATCCAAGTGACTTGGGTAAGAGTGAACTCTCACTTCAAAGTTAAGATCCCTTCGGTGCTTCATGCATTGCTGGTCTGCAGGAAAGCCACAACAGTTGTTTGGAGAAGACTCTTGACTCTGATTATTTGTCTGGAGATTTGTTGCTGAGTCATGGCTTTTTAATCATGGTAGAATTGCACTCTGATTACAAAATAGACTACTTGCTGAGAAATTATCACAACTATGGTAAATTATAATCTATTAAGCATATTCGGAACATGTTGATAGTATTTTGTTAAGTTCTTGTTACCTGTTTTACTGCAGGTGGCATACCTGTGTTCCTTTTTCTTTTCTAAAAATCTCTTTGTTCTAGGAGCTCATGTTCACTGCTTGGATTTAGTGTTGGACTTTGGAGTATTTGAATCTGACTATGCCTTTATCTCAGAACCCTGTATTTTGCTATGTATTTCACTATACTTTCACTGTTTTATTTATCTAGGGAGAGTATACAGAGTCTACTGCCTTTTATCTTTTAACTGTTAAGAGTTATTGTATTCGTGTTCAGTATACCGAGATCACTATGGCCCTGTCACAAGCCAAAATACATGTCTTACATAGCTGCAGTTGTAAATGGACACTTCCTTTTATTTCAAAAATTTTATATTTAGACATAGAGGTAGTAATTTCTCTATCTTCCTGCCTCTTTCCTGTTACTGTCATTTTTATGTCCCATAAGCATTCCATTAACCCTCTCCTGTGCAGATAAACTGACTCCATGTAATGGGGAATTATGGGTTTTATAAAAGCATACATGACAGTATAAAAGAAAAAAATGTCTCTTGCAAACCTAAAGAAATTATCCTGTGTTTGGGATTATATTTTATTTTTGAAAATAGTCTTTCATGGATTTAATAGAAAATGGTTTTGATTTTTTTGTATAGCTGAAAAGAAGATCACTAGTAATTTTTTTAATTACTAAAATTTTGTATCAACCTTGTAAGAACTTCTTATAACTTTTATAGAAGATACTACAGAACTATATTAGTATAATGAGATATTATTAGAGGCCTAAGAGGTATCTGATGTCAAGTCAGTGGGTAAATGTCTTGCCTGTCTTTATTGATCATGTAACCTTGTATTGTATTTCTGCTCTGCCAGTGCACTATCTGAAATATAGCAAGCTATCTTCTAAGGGAATTGAAAAGTGTTATGGGAGTTCAGCTACTGTCTATTGCATTCTTAGCTGCACCACAAAGAAGAAATTCTGGGTGGAAAGAATACTTTTGATAAATAATTTATATTGTTTTCTTTAAGTTGCTTTTTTTTAATTAGTGGAAGACTAAGTCCTATTCCTTTTCTCTGTATGTATATCAGGAAAGTGGGAGGAAACCAGAGTGTAATGAAGTAGAGTAATAGAGTTCAAATCACAGAGCAAACATATTACCTTATCATGTAAGAATAAAATAACTATGAGAAATTTTCTAGAAAACTAAGTAGTTGGCTTCCTGAAAGCAAAAATGTGTCCAGGAGAAACCGAGCTTATTGCTGCTTGTTTCTACCATGTTATTCAACATCAGCCTGAATTACTAGGACATTAAATCCTAAAACATAATGACCTTTTGTATACATAACGTTTAGAAAAAACCAGAAACTACATTTTTAATAATTCTGTTATAAATTGGATATGACTCTAAGAGAATAATCGTTTACGATATCTAAGCTAATACTAGTATGTCCCCTTCCCACTTCTGTCCGAAGGACAGCATTTATTCTGGATTTTTGTTCTAACACTGGAGGTAGTAATTTTGTGAATGACGAGGTAGACAACTGGCAACACACTGCTAATTAATTGAATCCTGCTTAGAACAAGTTTAAGTATCACAGTGTAGAAGCTGTTGATGCAAAGCTAGCTCCTTCATATATTAGTAGGATCTCACCAGTACAAAAGCTATAATAGAAGAATTCAACTTAAATCTTAAATGGAGTCAAGGCCTGTGACTTTTGTGAAGCAGAATTACAGCTTTCATAGGGGTGATTGACTGACAAAGAGTAGTTATAATGTAATGCATTCCAATCACTTTAAATAACAGATTAATGGCTCTGCTGTTTGTGAAAATTGTATGGCTGGGATTGTCAGTAAGCCTATTTGCAGCTGATAGCAGGTGTGAAGTCGTTTGCTGGAATAAATTTTCTGCCTTATGACCCTTCATGCTCCTTTTCTGCTCTATTATGTTGGTCAGTGGGTTGGTTTTATAGTGTTGTGGTTTTCTAAAGGCACTAATACCCTTCAGCAAAATGCTTTAAATTTTAATTAACTCAAAGAATAAGTGTCTCACTGCAATCACATTCTCCTTGGTAATCAAAATTATCCCCTAATTGGCATATTTATGTTTTCAGTGGGGTTTGTCAATTATGTGGTTTTTATTTCTGTATAAATTGAAAACTGTAAACCTTTGGGATTGTGCTTTTCTATCAGGCCCAGCAAAAAGGAGGGATGTCACATATTTGCCCAGCCACAGCCCCACGAAAAAAATTGTATCATCATCTTGGGTAACATGAACGTATATAATTTTAGTTGCATTTTGGTTTGCCTTTCCCAGGTCCGATGTGATAGTGAAATACAAGAGCTACGTCAGTGGCAAAAGCAGTTGAGAGAGGACAAAAACATTATTAAGAGGGTGAAAGAATTCTGGACTAAGCAGGAAGCCAAAGGTAAGTGAATTAGATTGTGTATTTTAATACTTTTTTTTACATTGTGTTGAATTTTTATACTTAGAGTTGTATTAAAAAATAGAACACACAGTAGGACACTAATCCTGAGTGAGAAGAGAAGGTAATGTCTGGTGGAAATGCCTGTCTGTTTCTTTACAGTCAGTACTTACCCTTGTCTGTTTAGCTGAAAGTGGCAATGAAAAATACAGTACAGGGCCAAAACTCAATAATTTCAGAGGACTATGACAATGTACTGGCACAGTATTTCCTAGGGCAGGATCAGACCTCTACCAGCTACACAACATGTAAATACTGATTTTTACCAGATGGATCATAGTACACATTTTCTGAACTGTACTTACTTATAGCATAAGTTGGCCTGTACAGTTCTAGAAAAAGGAAACAAACCCCAACAATTCAATATAATTGCCAAGGGAAATGAGGCCAGATTGCTTTAGGAACCAACTCTGTAATATATTTCCTTTTGCTCTGATTGTGGACAGGACTTTACTGACAGGGCTAAAGTTGCTATTTGTTTACTTAGGCCAAGTGGTGTAATTATGATTATTCGCCCAGCCTCTTTGTCTGCTAATGCAGGAGAATTCACTAGCTCCTCAGCCAGTCGCATTTTATCAGCCTCTGTGGGCTGGACTCAAACGTGATACGTGTTGGGGGATTTGAACTACACAACTATAGATGGAGGTGAGAAGAGGTCGTTCAGCTATGTTGTTCATGTGTTGTAGAGAGGGAAAATTATGTTGTACCAGTCACCACTGTGTGGTCCTTCAGTCTGATGGCACTGTCACAGATGTGTTCTCAGACAGCTAATCTTTGCCCTGAACTACATAAGAGCATTCAGGGTACAGTTTCACACAGTCAATTGGATCAAACTGGGAGCTGCCAAAAGGGTTGATCCCACTCCATAGCTCTTGCATCAGTTTTAGATTGTGTAACTGCACCATGGGTTTGGATCAGTGAGGGGTTCCGGTATGGGGCCGGATAATTTTCCACAATGTTGTTGCAACATGATTGTTGAACCTAACACAAAGGAGAAAGTGCCTGGGGAGAGAGTGATAATGACTTTCAGCAGCCCACAGCTTGGTTAAATTGAGCAGAATATGAGATAGTATTCTTATACCTGGTTACTGTTCATGACTGAGGAAGTGCCAATCTTCGGGTGGTTGGCAGGAGTTAAAAGCCAGGGGCAAATCATGGCTTAAACCTCTTCAGCTCAGTATACAAAACCACATCTGTTGATGCCTTCATTCTGAGCCTCATTTTATGGGACTTCACTGGGAAAGGAAACACATTTGAATCCCTGCAAGCTGAGAGAGTTTAGAATCAGGTTTCTGTGAAAGGTTTTAAAATGTTGAGTCCTGGTCTGTTAGATGCCTACTATCTAGAAAAATCTACAACTCTGGATTTCAAGTGACAGAAAATTGCTGATGTGCAATCTGGAATTAGGTAGTTTAATGGGAAGCCTGTGTCCTCTGTGTTACCTAATGACCTAGGCAGCTTTTCACTCACCATTTCGAGCTGCCTCTATAGACCACGCCATTGTTTCATTGGTTCACCTTCAGGTGCCCAATTTCTACACATCTCAAGTCTCAGCTGAGACGTTGAGTATGTCCTGCTGGGTCTTCACTCAGATGTTTTTTTCTTTCCTTATTCTCTATGCAACTGTCCTTTTTAATTAAATTGAGTTATTTTCCTCATGCACAGATACAAACCAGGGTATTCTGGAATTAAGTGTTTGACATCCTCACAGTATGCTTTATTTTAGACACTACAGTTAGAATGACCATACATAAAGAGTATATTAACATCACTGCTGTAGCAATCAGGACATGTTGTAAGTGACTAGAGCCTTGCAATTCCTCAGCAACTCTAGTCTTCAAATCTTTTGTGGCTATTGTTCATTTCAAAACTGTCCTCCTTTTTAACAGATGATACAACTAAAACTTCCCTATGAAGCATTTTAATTATAAAATAGTCCAATGTCTGTAAATGTCAATTAACAGCAGTCAGGTCATTAACCTGATGCCCTGCAATTATTCTTTCACTTTTTATTGTGCATCCATTCTATCTATCATCTGTTACAAGCAGATCAGGCTAAAAGGATGGCATGAAAGTTCCACACATTTTCCTTTCTTCCTTTGAAATTTTTGCCTAAAGGTGAAAGAAGTTTCTCCTTTCGCATATGTGAAGGAGAAATCTGTTACTAGTAATGATCATTATAACAACTGGGATTACAAAATAGCCCCTTGTTTTCAGTTTTCTTTATTTTGATGGCTTTTCCTTCACACAAAATAAATGTAATAGGCACTCGGGGCTAATAATAACATTTTAAACAAATGCTAGGCTCTTTCTTGTGTGAAAGCCCAGCACTTCCAGATGGGCTACTTTTTATAATACCAGCAAACACAAAGTTATAAATGTATAAATTCTCAAGCTCTCCCACTGGCAAATCTTTGATTCCCTAAACTTCTTTTCTATTATTTCTTATTTGTGCTTGCATATCTTGGATAGCGTTAGTTTTTAGGACATCTAGTCAGGCTAATGTTACAGTTGCACTGTGTTAAGTTTGCTGTCAAGCCTTCTGTAAGTGTGTGCAGAACACCAACCAAGTCTGCCATCAGAACTGGCTAAGTAGGTATTTCCACTGGATGTTTTCTAATGAACACAGTGTTCAGTAGTTACAGTATAAATCTTTCCAATAAATACCTTAATACATGGTGCTCTTGTAACACAATTTCTCCTCTATTGTGTGAAGTGGAACAGCATTTAAACCCACTCTCACACAACAGCTGTGCAGCAAACTCTGGGCAGTAGTGAGTGCAAACATTTTAAATTGTTGTTCTGGATTTCTGAAGTAATCCACATTTTGTAACATAACATTAAGTGAATCAATGGCAACTCTCATCCTCTAGGACAGTGTTCGCTGTTAAAAAGCTGCCTCTACATGCCTCCTCCTTTAATCCTCTGCAGTGCTCACCTGCCAGTCACATGCTGGTACCACAGGGTGATTTAATGTTTGCAGTTGAGAGAATCACATTCAAGTACTGCATCCACCATGTTCCCCAGGGCCTGGACGACCTCAGCAACTCCTCCTGGCTTACCTATGCTAGACAAAGCTCTTGCACAGAGGGAGGTCTGTCTCCAGTTTTGCTGCTTTCCCTGTGATGAGAGATGGTGACTGCAGCAGCTACTGGATATTTCTGTGGTTTGCATGTTTGCAAGTGCAAGAAAAAGCATTTTCCTGGTGGAGATGCTTTTCCTGCACAAACTTCATGATCTCCAGGGAAAATGTGTGAGCTGGTTTGAAGCTCCTGCTGGCTAGCTTCAGCTGCATCATGCTATTTAATAGAATATGTCCAGTAAAATCTGCTTCCATTGTAGTACTGCAAGGTATATGTATACACCCTGAGTTAATTAGAAAATAGCCAGTGGATAAATCTACTTTTCCAGTTTCAATTGCAGAATTAGTTGGTGTTCTGTGTACACTTCAAAATGCTTGACGCTCTTCCAATGTTCCTTCCCAGTGTTAGTTCTTGTCATAAGAAGGAGTCTGCATTGATACTGGTACTGATACCAATACAAATAGCAATAGATTTCTTTGAGTAGAAGATTTCTTTGAGAGGCAGGCTTATAATTAACAAAGACAGCCATGAATGACAACCTCAGAAGTGCCTCTGCATGTCTACACCAACAGCAGGTCCACAATGAAAACTGTTCCTGCAGGTTGTGTTTCAGCTGTGAAGGCTTAAGTATGAATACAATCTGCAGAATTCTCAGGGTAGATTTTTTAATTCATAAAGACAGTTAAATATCAGCTGATACCAAAGCCGTCATAAAAGAGTAATTTTTCAGAAGACATTGTTTTCAAAACCTTCTTTTATATATCATGGCCTCCTCAGTTGCCTTGCTATTACAGTATTATATATTGCAAGGTGTTATGAGCTGACATGCTTTTCTGAGTTTGCACGGTGCTATGTGCAGGACCTTTTGATCACTGCTTCACTTAATTATGAAATGTTCAGAACAAGAAGAATTTTCTTCAGGGCAGTATACATTACAGTACAAATACCAAAACTGGAAGACTGTCATGATTTTTTTTTTTTGGTCACAGCAGCTTGTTACAAGGGCTACATAGATTTTCCAACGTTTATTCATATTTATATTGCAATTTTAATCCACAAAAGATCAGGTTTTATTTATCAATCCATGCAATTGCCTAAGTGATGTTTTATAGCTGAAAAGAATTCATTCTGAGGAGCAAAATTGTACATCACAATAGGGAAAAACTGCATTTATATGTGTGTATGTATATGGGGTGTTCATATGCAGTAAGTGAAGTAGAATTCTTGGATTTAGTAACTTAGAGCTAGAAGATTAAACAAAGTAGTAACTACTAACAGTGTATAAAAATGATGAAAAATAAACTCCATAAGTTGTCTTCAGCAGACTTGACTGATATGTAAAGAAGACTCTGGCAGAGCAACCAAGGTTTTCTTTAAGTCTTTGTGGGATTTCATAGCCTATTTACTGTGGTTTATTAAGAGTTTACCTTGACAAAAAAAGTAGGCATTTTTTTTTTTAAAAAGAGACATTACTAGATCTGAAAACAGTGGATTCAAATTTACTATGATAAAATTAATCTCATTATAAATTTAAAAAACAAAAGCCAAGTTCTTATCTTTGTAATACATGTTTAATTCTGTCAGTGTTAATTTTTGAAAAATTGCATTCCTGAAGATGATGATAGAAGTTGACCTAGCAGGCTTGCTAATTCCTTTTAAATGATTGCAGTGTAATGTTTGTGTTTTGGACTCTCTGTTTTCAATTTGTTAGCATTTACATCATCCCATCAAGACATGTTTTTTCACATGTTCCATTGTCCACTATACCAGTAAGAGTTACAAGTGCATACGTTTCCCACTTATTTCTAAGAAATAAACCTATATATTTACAACATACCACTGTGAAAAAGGATGCATGTATTAGATTATACAATCATAGTTTACAGTCTTCATGTATGTAAAATCTTGAAGGTGAAAATTGCAAGTGCATTTTCAGAGGACAAAATGAAACCATTTTCAAAATGTTGCAGCTAAGAAAAGTAGGGGCTAAGGGTGGAGTGGACTGTGTCCTTTGGCAGTTGAATTGATTCAAAAATATCCTGTCTCTGAAGAAATTTAATCTTTCCATAAACTATATTTATGTTGTTTTGGAGAGTAATGTTAGTGATAAGATTTCCTTTGCCTTCTTTGCCAATTGTTTCAAAAGGAAAAACAAATTTCCTTTTAATCACTCTCACAGAGATTTCCTGTCATCAAATCAATTATTTCAGGACTCTAGGACACACAGCTGTTTCACCACTTCAAAGAAAGTTGTAAAATTGCCCCTTTTCAATTTTTTTTCTTAAACCAGTGCAAGTTCATCTTGCTGATATCACATTAGCTTTCAATATTATCACATTGTTTCTGTAATTCCTTAACTGAGCTCTGCTAAGTTAATTTAAGTGTATCCATACATAAAATAGCCTTGGGGCCCAGACAGATGGCTATTTGGAAACAGCTGTACTAGTTTGAGAAGTTACTGTCCAGGGGTTTTCATTATCAATCTCAGCTGTGATGCCATAATTAATTTTGTTAGTGCTCCAGCTGCTCTTATTTCTGCTATTATTATTCTGCTGTTTATTAATGTCGTTAAACCCTATTTCATTGTAAAGTCAGCAAGGTTAGTTTAAACTGCTTTTACCAGTGATTCAATCTAACCCAGCTGACTTTGTGCTGAAGTGGATTGTGAACAGTCATACAATAACGAATAGCATAATACAACTACTTCTTAACCTTGTCTTTCTACACATTTGGTTGAATTAATTAATTCAGTTAATTCAATTAATCCCCTTTAATTAAACCACTGAGTTCTTCACATCAAGCAGACAAAGCATTTATTGTTACTAAAAACTCAGATGTCACAAATAAAGCATTAAGATTCATGATCAAAAGAAAAAGAAGAAGAACTTTTTAAAATAGGGCAATTCATTACAAAGTTAACTACATTAAGAATAACAATGAAGTATCTCTTAAATTTGTATATGACTAACCCTGTTTATTAGCTGCCCTAAACAGTGTTGAATCTAACTGTAGGGGATGAATGGTGAGCTGCCAAATAGCTTTTAGAAAATGCTGACTCGGGCAGTAATGTGATTCTATTGACACTACTAGAAAGATCAGCATACCTTCCATGAAAATATCAGCCAAAGACTCGGTTAATGTGAGCTAACAGTCAGATTCTGCTTTGTTGTGGCTTTCAGCACAATGCAATGTAGACCTTTCTTCAAGGATATATTTTAGGCAAAGATGTATAATTTTATGAAAGTGTGTTTGTATAATCTTGACCAGTGTGATACTTAAAAAGGATATTGAGGAAGCCAGAAATGTAAATTGGTTGTAATTAATAAATCCAAAGTCATTCTTAATTTATTTTTCTGGTTTCAGGAAGTGTGTTAAAACATGTTCATTATTATTGAAACAAATAGTGAAGTTTCAATTTTCAGAATATAACCAGAAGAAAACACTTTGGGAGTTTCTTTTCAAGTAAGGACCAAAAGTCTGATTTTTATGGGGCAGCTAAGGTGATCCAGCAACTCTCCCATTAAAAAGGCAGTCCTGTGCTTCCTTGCCCAAGGCTTCTGCCATCCTCCACTAGTGATCATGGCTTCATGGTGAGTTGGTTCAGCTGCTGGATCTGACAAAGAACTGCTCTTCAGTTCTGTTTTGCTGCCCCTTGGGTTAGTTTTCTACTGGATCAGCCTGATAAGCTGACTTGCCCAGTAATGACACAATCTTTACATCCAGTATAAGCAAAATCGTGCAACAGTAATAGAGGGAAGGAAAACTGCCCATTTGTGATGGCTGCTTACTTTTAGATCAGCTAATCTGTCCTCTGCCTGCTGTGTCATGTGAAACTATACCCTACACGGTATGTCTGCTTGGTTTGGTAGGCCAGGGTATAATGTAGCTTCATATAAACCACTGATTCTCCCCTCTCCTTCACAGCATGTTTAAAGTGTCTTTTTAAAAATTTGTTTGCAATTCCCTATTCTTCTTTCACTATATCTTTTATAGTATTTGTTACTAGTTTTGAAAAGTGTTCTAGGGTAGAAAGTGTGAAAACTTTGTGTGAAAATTACTTTATAAATTAATAGCATCTTGCAGGATTGTTGACCTTTGTAGTGCATATGCCTGCTAAATTTCTTTTGACTGCAAAAAAAAGGTGTGTTTCTTTCAGCCTTTACCTAAAATCATAAAGCTACAGCATTCTTAGCTGACATTTTGTTTGCTATACTGCTCCACTGCTGTAACATTACATTCCACAACATGATCTATATTTAAGGTGTTAAGAAACTCTTAACAGTTTCTACTTTCAGACTGAAAATGTAGAAAGAAGCATGGCGCTCAAGACTCAGTTTAATGGCTCACAGCTTTAGACTTGTAGGAAGAGAATTCTCCCCAATATAGCATAGCTGATGGGATAAATTTGTTCCAGAATACGTTGCAGAATTTTAAAGAAATATAACCTTCTACAGAAAATATGGCTAATAAAAAAACAACCTCCAAAGGATGTGAGTGAATAGCAGATGAGTTGGGGCTTTTTATTTTGAAGATGATGTCCTTTCTGATTTTATTATTCTGATTTGCTGAAATTACTTTAATGTAAATTTATTTAAATAGGTGATTTAATAACCTGCATGTTATTTGAGATCATGTTTGGCAGGATGTGACACAGTGGCATACACACAGCGAGACCTGCTTTTGGTTTCCTGAGGCTGATGTTCTACCATGAGATTGTCTCTTTAGAAGAACTTCTTTTCCCAGCGTGCCTTTATCTAGGGCTGTCCATATAAATTTTGTCACTATCTGCAGCCTAAAACATCCATTTGAAACTGGACATAATTTGCTGTATCTTCTTGTTTTCTAGCTGGTATCCCACATAGCTCCAGTCATATTTTTGCTTTAACACTTCCAAGAAGAAATAGGCCTTTGCTTTTTGGTTAACGATCTGGTTAATTTGATTTGTGTCTCCACGCAGTAGACAAACCCCATCTAGTCATGATTCTGAGTAGTGCATTATGCAGATGCAGTACTGATGAGACATCACTGGAAATTAAAAAGTATCTGTCCTACAATGAAAGGAATTTGAAAATATTTGAACTTTTTAATGAAAATACCTAAATGTTCATTCATCACTTACGTGAACAAAACACTCCACTGACACTGTCTGTTGTTGCAATGGTTATTTCACTGCTGGTGTGCTGTTGGAAAGACCATTGGTTCTCTATACCCTGTCTAGTACTCTCAACTGTTTTATTTCCTGAGGGCTTTCTTTTCTTCTTTTTACCTGCATAAAATTTGTAAAGTTTTCTTTTTCAAAAGCATTGTGCTTAGGGAAAACAGTAAAATAAAGATATGTTCCTGGTTTTATGGCAAAAACAATTGTGACCCTATTAGCTAGCAGTTCTTACAGATCAACCATAGCCTTGGCTTTGCGAGGTAATTGGTTAACAGCGAATGTTAGAGTGTGTGGAAAATCTAGTTGAACCAAACTGAGACAGAAAGTAATCTTCACAGCAGGTGTGGGGTTGATTTCCAGATACAGGAGGGAATATTCCTTTACATTCCATTCGATTTTCAAGCTGTATTTCTGCTTTGGCAGTAGAAATTATTACTTACCTATACTAATAGATTTTAAAAATACTTCTTTCACAGAAAGAATCTTTTCCCTTGGGAAGATGCAACCAGCCACATGCTGAAAAACTCAAAATGTAGGTGTTCTGTCACTAGAAAACCCTTGAAAATATGTATGAGATTGCAGATAAAGGGGGGAACAGGCTGCATATTTTAGGAGCGCTAGAGCAGGAACAGATGCATACTGTCAAGAAGCAAGGAAACGCAGTCAGTCACTCCTTATACAGCTGTGATGTGTCTCCACCTGAATTATGAGGAAAGATTTGAAAGCTAAATATGCCTACCAAGTTAAGAAAGTTGAACAGGGGAAGTCTAGTCTGCATGCTTTTGAAGCATGGCTGTATGTAATCGTATCAAAGTAAATAATCATATCACATCAAAGCAGAATGAATTGAGGAAGGGAAAAATGTTAAATTCAGTACCCAGAAAAAAATGGCTACACTGTGAAACTTCTTGGAATTCATTCCATAAACAAATAAACATCTGAGTATAGTCATGTGCTCTAATGGATCCTTATTAATGTGGCCATAAATGAAGTTACAATCACATGCATGTTTGCAGGACTGAGTAGTTTCCCAAGGAAAATATTGAAAAGGGGATATATATATAAATGGGACTTCTTACATTAGGCTTAAAAAAATATTTAAAATGTACTGTAGGTAATAATGCTGGATTAGGAAAAGACATAGCTAATGGATTTCTTAAAGACTGTACCTCTGTGGTTTATTTGGGAAAATTCAGCTCAATGAACCGTAAGGAATTCATCAGTTTTATGTGAATTTCTTTCTTTCTTTCTTCTTTTTTTTTTTCCACTTTCACCAAGGGTGGTTGAAATGTGGTCATATTTTAGGAAGATTTTAAGCAAAATAATTTGTTTTCAATTTCAACTGCCCTCCTTTTACTGTAGCTGTAATTCTTTAATTAATCTCATTATGGAGCTCAGCTCTTTAAAGTGTGAGCTCCCCATATTCCATGGTTTTACACTTTTAATATATGTTATATAACATATATATACACATATATGTTAACATCTGACATGTTGAAGTTATTTTGTCAAATTATTTTGTTTCAAACTGAGCTGTATAAACAGGTTTAAATTGGAAGGCTACTTGCTGTCAGTAGGACACTGCAATTAAAAGAATTTGACTCTGCTTTTTTTTAAAAACATTTTTTTGAACATTACAGGTATTCGGTTGTTTCTGAAAACAAAAGTGCTGCAGTCAAAATGGTTTAAAATGGGTTCATATATGTGATTGCTTTTGATTTAAAAGCACATGCATAAGGTTTCAGTTACACAAAAGACATTAAATTTTTACTTTTTTTTTTTTTTTAAAAAGAAAATCCAAGAACAAAGCAGTGCCGATAGCTGAGTATATGGTGGTTTTCATCAAGCCTAATTCAAGATGCTTGAGATGTTTCTGAAAGTTTAATCTTGGCACTAACAGCTGAGAATGTAGTGATAAAAGTCATAAGACTCATGATGCAGATTCCTCTTCATTGGTCCACACCCCGGAGTCGGACGTCTTTGAAAAGTTATAAAGATTACAGTAACATTTCATTTCTGAAACTATGTTGGGAATGTTTGAAAAAAAAATGAAAGATGATCATTTAGATAAGCTACAAAATACATGATATTCTGAACTGTGCTTACACAGGCACAGCAGTGTATCTGCTAGCACAAGTCTGAACTAATCCTCCAGTACCAAAGCTGTATTTTTACCCATCACTCTGCAGTTGTTAATAATGATTTGTAATGGAAAAAAGAAAATTGCAATTTGGTGATTTTTCTGTGATTATATAAACATTTTTTTGTTTGTTTGTTTTTCTGTTTTAAAGGAGAGGAGAAATTCTTCATGGGTTTTGCAATCTTTTTTTTTTTTTTTTCTCTTTTAACCTTTTCAAGGTAATAGTGAAAAAATGGGAACATTTTTACTGAAAGTTCTGTTTGTGGTTTTTGTTCATCATTTAGATATTCAAAACCAAAATTTCTATTTATAACTATGAGACACATTAAAAACCTGGAGAAAAGGCTGTCACCAGTTAAAAAGTAAAACATCCAAATAGTCCTGCAGCAAAACTGGACTTGAGACTCTTTTGGTTAAAAAAAAAAAAAAAAGAGGGAGGGAAACGCAGGAAGAGAAAGACCACAAACTGTTAGTGGAGCCTTAAAATATGATTCAGAGATTAGCAAAGAACTGGGTGACAGACTCCAGATCATACAAGCTACTTGCCCCTGACTTCCCTTTAAACCCAGACTGCGATATTAGTCACTTGGACATCTCTTTTGATGTAACTGTCTTTGTTTTTTACCTGATCATTCGTTTTAGTCTGTGTAAGAGTTTAAATTTGGTGACTTTACAGAACCTATCATATTTTGCAAGTAGGAAACATTTCAGAAATAAGAGTGGCTAATAGGTATAAATGCAGTTTTCACAGGGCTGCCCAGCAAATCTGGCATTCTGGTTTTCTGCCCATGTTGGCTTCTGCCTGTAAATCCCAAATGCTTTTTCCTGGGGACCTGCCACTCCGGAATGATTTCTCTCTGTTCCTGGTCAGTTCTTTTTATTTTCACAATTCTATCTTGACTATTTACATGGAAAAAAACTGCATTAATCAATGCACTGAAGATGTGCTGGTTGCCTTCATTCTGGATTTTCCTCTCAGTCCAGGGTCTTCTTCCCTAAATGGTTGTGTTTCTGTGGTAGTCTCTTCATGAGTCTCATGTCACTGAATGATGTGGAGGACACTTGGATAATCAGTAGCAACACAGTCTCCAGTATATCTAATTCTGTGTAGTTTGTTCTCTCCTAAACTCAGGTGTTCATGGCAGTTGTTCATCTAATCTAATGCTTGTATCTTCCAATATTTCTTTTCTCTTTGTACACCCTGAATTCTAAAAATGCCATCCAGATATATTCAAATGAATTATTAATCTTTCTGTCAAAATATTAAACAAATTCTGCTAGAAATCTTTCAGTCCTTTTTTCCCATTACTGGCTGTTGGTGTTTTGGAGTCTCCTGTGTGTCAGCTCTTGCTTCCCTAATGTGATCATAAGTGAATTAAAAAATGCCCTAAAATTGTTTGTTCTCTAAAGTTATGGAGGCAAGACTAAGCATTTTACAAACTCTGTTGCTGATTTGGAGAATTAGGTTTCTCCTGTCACTTTTATATATCCCTTTTGTAGAAGCCTCTTCTGATGAGTGATCCTCTTGACAGTTCCATTTCAGATTCATGACTAGCAGGAATGTCTATGGGCATAATTTTATTATTTGTTTGTTTGTTTAATATATCTTTTTTCAATACATCATTTTCCTATCACTACTGACTGAAGATTTCCAGAAGTGAAAGGTTTCACTCATAATTGCGTATATGCTGACTTCCAATAGTAAGAGGCTAAAATTATACACACTTTATAAAGAACTGTCTCTTTAAAAGTCAGGTCTTATTTCAGAAAGATTGCTGGTGGCTCCAATTTCGTGTTCAGGCTTCTTTGGCATTTCATTGGGAGGCTAGGGTGAAACTCCTTTCTATATATATATTTCACTCTAAGCCCCTGCTAATAAGTTATTCCAATAGATTTTCTTTAATGGATTTTCATCTTCTTATAGTCTGAGTCTATGGTATTTTTCATTACTGTTTTCAACTGTTTAAATTACTAAATGTAATTCTCATAGTTCTTACGATTTAAACAAAATAAAGAGTGTGGGTGTATAAACCTTTCATAAGCTACTGTCACAAACCAGTTGTATTACACAGTCGTGCATAAAGTAGGTCATAGTTTGTTTGCTGTTATGCTGAAACAACCAAGTCTCAAACCAGAACGTCAGTCCTGGTTCTGTATTAGTGCATTAAGATGAGGGAAAATTGTGTCTATTATCCAACATAGATGGTAAAGATGTTTGAACTTAATGCATATATAAATAGGACAAAGGCCAATCCTCAGATGTCTAATAGGAGTTGTGCAGATTTTTGAGTACTCCACTCCTGGGAGCTAACCAAAACAGTAAACCCAAATATATTCAAAGCCAGTGCTTCCTTTAGCTATCATCTGTGCCTCAGCATTGTAACACATACATGATAAACTATGTCAAATGAGCTGCATTTCCAAGGAACGTGGCAGACAAACTAATAGATAACTTTATTATAGTAGGAGTAACAAGGCAAAAATAACAGTTAACAGTTGTGCTAACCTCTTCAGAGCAACCCCCACCTCACTTCTAAGGAAATTAATCACAGTCTCCCCTAGTGCTTATTCTTGTAGTGATGGTTATAGTGTCCTATGATTTAGAACACGCATGTGACTAAAGCATAGTTTAATCAGTTTCGGTCTGTATTAAAAAATGAGCGTAATGAGACTGAAACCTAGTGCTAACAAATTCAGCTGTCCTGACAGTAGAAACCCTATGACCTAAATAGATAGAAACCATAATACTGGAAATAAGTGAAATGAGATTATTTTTTTAACTTACATTGTCATAAGGGCTTCAGTTGCTCTGTATTAGGACTTAAAACAGGAGCCAGTGTTTTAAAACTGTATGAAATACGGTGATCATGCTGCCAATGATCATGATTGTGTTACTTCTATTTAAATCTTATGTTGCACCTCCTTAAATAGTGATTATGCATTCTTTGTAGATAATTTTCACGCTTTCTGTTACACAAAGATCTTGGGAGTTAAGGTGTTTGTAATTTTCATAGGAGCTGAATCCAGCCTTCTGTGAGAATGGTTTTTTTGGCACTGCCCTGAGACTGGCAGCAGTGCACAGTTGCAATCGCCACTGCGTAACTGGCATCCTCGGGCAGTTTGTTCTGCCCGGTTATGTCCATACGCCTTTCCCCAGCATGCAGGAAATCTCTGTAAAGAAAAAGACATGGTCTCCACTGCAGTAGAATGACAGTTCTGCAATGGTAGGAATCTGCCAGCATAACTGCACACAGTGACTAGGGACATAGAGGGATAAAATGGGAACTGTGATGTTAAAGCTCAACTTTTTTTTTTTTTTTAATGCAACTGAAAATAGAAATGAGTCTTTCTCTTGCTCTGTTAAACGAATTATAGGACTCCTAAGACTGAAGTCATTAAAAATCAGCATATGAATGACATGACTGTAAGCTAGTTGTTCATACTGACATTTACACTATTTATTGCTTTTAGGTGTGTGTTGTCTGAAAGAAATGGGTTAGATTATCAGCTAGTATAAGTTGTTCTAAACTTCACCGGAGTTATGCTATATACAAACTAAACATCTTCCTTAGGCATTTCAAAATATTTTAAGCAATTTAGTTCCATTTGCAGTGTCAGCCTGAAAATACATTTTTCCAATGGAAATTTCTAGTGAAAAGACTTAGAGCAGGCAGCTTCTTTCCCCATCTTTCCAGCTTATCTGAATCCTGTGGACGTCTTGCTTTTCTGTCTGCATAGGAAGCAAGTATATGTTGAAAACTATTTAAATAACTGCCTGAAATCCAGATTCATGCTGACAACCTGTGCTTCCTGGTTAGCGTGATTGTGATTTGAAATTGTTATGCTTAAGTAACACAGGTTATGGTAAGACACGGACGCTCCTGACTAAAAGCACTGCTAGCAGCTACCTAAATACCTGCCCATTTCAATGCGAAACAGTGTGTGTGAGCCCTGGGGTGTTTGAACGTGTTGCAATTTTTATGAAATATTTGCAAATGCCAGCCTCATCGCATCAAAGAATATTAGATAAAATTCAATGCAATAGTTAATATTTTGTATATGGGACATTCATAGTCACGTGGGATATTTAATCCACTCTGACTTTTTTTCCTTGCCAGCTGTACAAACAAAAGCCCTAAAATCCAGAAGGGTCTTGTACCAGCAAGGCACTGGGCACATATTTCTTGAACATTGTAGAAGAGAGGGCATATCCTGCCACTGCAGTCATGTTTTTGGTTTCTAAGGTATTCTCTGTATTCCTCATCATCATCCATCTCTTATCCTGTATGATGTTTTCTATATACTGAGATCTTCCAGGTTGGTAGCACGTTGAGCGCCTTAAATTAGCACATGGGCCTGTTGCAGCCTGGTATTCCGGGTACGTATCAAGAGGATTTTGTTTGGTGGTTTTCAATTGCATGCATTGGAAGGGCAACTAAGCTCTCCTGAAACTGCATGTACAAAAGGGGATTTTTTGGGGTTTATTTGGCCTTCTTTGCCTGTAGCGTAACTTTTATATATAAATCTCCCAACAAACTTGCTTGATGTGAAAGGTGTACAGTACAGATGCATCTTCTAAAGTATAGGGAGTAGAAAAAACAGATTTTTATCTAAGTTAAAAGGCAGTTTGTAAAATATTAAAATATTAAGAACAGAATATGACAGCTGAAATCACAGTAGTAGACTGAGGAACCAGACTGTTGTATCAGCAGAAGAAAAACATTAGGTTAATCTGTATTACAGCACTCTGAAAGAATACAGAGCTTTGAAAGCAGCTTTCACTAGGGGGTGGGACATTTTACTTTTATGTAGAGCTTTTGTTCACTTAGAATTGTTTACTCCAGCAAGCAACCCTGTGCTCTTTGTTTGACTGATTTTTCCCATTTGGCAGACCCTTTGCAATCACATGGATAACATTCCTCTTTCCACTGAGACATAGAAAAACTATTCTTTATTGACCTTGCTTGTTGTCCTAAATGACAAAAATATATTTATATACTAGGTGAACTGTATGACTTCATCACTGACTTTTAATTGAAAATTCTTCAAAGCGAAAAACCTCAAAGAGATGCTTTCATTTTTTTTCAACAATCCAGTAACTTCTTTCTAGCAAACAACTGCCCTCAGCTACACATGCACAACTCCCACAGATGGCACGGAGAACTCTGTACAAGTATCTGAGTGCTGAAGCTGTGTCAAAACAAAAAAATGCCATGCATAGAAGAAATAGGTCTTTTCATCTGGGTGGGGGATTTTTATTTATTTATATCTTGAACAACAGAGTATTTGCTGTGGAAGTATGGATGTTTACTTTTTTGTTTCTGTGGATGTTTTGGGAAGTTAAGTATTTAATGTTTTATTTTGTATGGTTGCAGTGGGAAGCAAATGGGAAGACTTGGAAGAACCCACACAAGATCATTCAACATCTCAATTTTAGTTTTCTCACCAATATCACAAAACACAGAGCTCATGGACTAAACTTTGTGGTACTGATTTAGAAACACTCTTAGCACTACAGTTTTACTTTTACATGTGAGGTACTGTAAATCAAAGGGAGATTATGTAAGGACCCAGCATGCCAAGACAAAAATTTAGTCCTAGTGTAAGTGAGCACAGTTCTGTTAAAACAGATGCAATTGTGCACATTTAGCCAAAATTTTTGAGTTGCTGTTTATCTTGTATTCCTGAATGCTCACTTGCAAGCTTTTCCAACAGGGACAAAACTCTGGATAAGTGGGGTTACACCCACATGTATGCATGTGTTAAAACTAAGTCCAGTTAGTATAAACTGGAGTAGCTTTATTGACTTCTGCAGAGCTGTGACAATTTACACAAATCCAAGCTCTGTTCATAACAGTCTAAGTTTCAGAAAGGCTGTGCATCTGCAATTTCAACTGAAGGCAATGAGAGCTAGGGTTGCTCTGCATTTCTGCAGAGGAAAAAAGTCAAAGGCCCTTTTGTTACCACTTAGCACGTGTGCTGAGAAAGTGTAAAATTAAGATCACAGTGATAGCATTTTCAGCTATCTTGTGTATGTGTACTTAAATAAGGTACAAGCAGAATAAAAATCAGATGGGGCCCCTTGCTAAGAAGCCCTCATTATTTTTTTAAACTCAGTCTTGTCAAGCATAGTTCTATTTGCACCTTTATAATTTCACAATTGGAGAAGGTATTTGCAGTTCTACTACTAATTCCATACAAGTAAAACAAAGGTCTAGTTGTTTTGAATGAAAGCATGATAATACAGACACCCTCCAAGTCTTGCTGTGGTTCAACATGGATTTCTTCCATCACTTACACAGACTTTGTCTTCACTATTATACCAGTACCCACCCCTCATTTTTTTCCTGGTTGGTGATGCTGGTTGTTGCACCAGATCAGGAAAATCAAACCATTTGAAGAAAAAACTCTCAACCTGCATTCTTCAGCTGTATGACCCTATCCCCTCCTTTTCATTAGCACTAACACTTGAGCCAGTACAGGAAACTGCTGAGCCAACTGGAAAAAAAAGTAGCACATGTAGTTTTAAGAGTTTGGCTGCTTAGCTCTTTGACTGGCTCACCGTGGGCTTGATAGGTGTCTGAGCTAAGGTTAAATGGCCACATCCCCACAAAGGTGGAAGAACATGGCCCTAGCCTCTAGGAGCTGGCTTCCTTTAGTTTAACTTAGCTTATAGTGCAGAATTGCACCCACAGTATCACCACAGGACAATGCTGTCTGTACCACTATTAGTTTACTGTAATGGAAAAAGTTTATGTGGATTTTAACACCAAGTTAACACAAACATTGTAAGTAAATAGTAAAGCCTTTATTCTTGTTAAGAACAGCATTTTGAAAATAAAACATTTGCCCATGCTTTACAACCTTTGTAGTTTTGTATACTTATGTACAGTCATCATGGTACACATTGATTGTCTTGAAAATCCTTTAAAGATGTACTTAGTAAGATACCAGTATGCAACAATCAGCGGAAAAAAGGGTACGTTATAAAACACACATTAATACATTTAATAAATATATATTATCTATCAAAAATGAGCTTTAGCTCTCATCAATTAATAAAAAGCACCTGCTTTGTAATCCTGTAAGTTGGTAGAATAGTCCAATTGTTTTATTATAAAAGCTACAATGCTCCCTTTTGCATGGCCTTTGGTTAGACCCAAGGCATCAAGCTCAAACAAAGCCAACCAAGATGCCTATGTTTAGACTAAAACCAGAAACATCTCGTTCTATAGTGTTTCATGTACCTTGTTTATAGAAACAACTGTATGTATTGAGAGTGTTCTTCTGAAGATACTATATAGTATCTGGCAAGTGTCAAACACCCTCAACTCCTCTGAAAGCAAGGAGAGGATCTGTAAAGAATGGCTTTGAACTTTTTTCCAGCCATTGATCAAAAGCTAGTTATTATAAATCTTGTTATGGTAGTAGTTTTTTCAGATGCTTTACAATTTCATTTTTCTGCATGGAAACAGCATGAGCACATAACCATCAAGAGACAACATAGTAGCTTTTATAGCATAAAAGCTAATTATAATTAACTGAACTGCGAAAGGCTTGTGCTTACTTACTTATTGTTGTTCACAGATGCTCTACATTCTAGATAACTTCCATAAAAGGCAAAAGTAAACAATTTGTTTACTGTAACAAAAATATAAGTTAACATAAAGGTGCCTTTCTTCAATTACAGTTTTATTTGGGGCATTTTACATCACAGACTAGTGACTTACAAAAAAAGTTGCTTATTACTAATTGTATAAAGTTGGAAAATAAAGACCCTCCTAATCTATTGCCACACCTTAACCACCACAAATTAAACCCAATCCTGCTAATTTTTAATTTTGTGAATAGTCCACATGACTAACCCAATGAGACTAGTCACATGAGTAGCAGTTTGTAGGATCTGGCCATATCTTTGCATAAGGCCTCAAATTCCAAACAACATCATCAGGAGCAGGATTGGGAACTCTATTATCAATTCAGTCACATCTAGAAAAAGAAAAAAACATTTCTTAAGATAACTATATCTTGTACAGATTTTGTCCAAAGTCTGTAAAATGTGTATTATAATTCATAAATCTTGGTTGTAGCATGTTAAGCTTTTTAAAAGAAAGCTGTCCTACCATTTATGCCATGGTCATCTTATATGTTTTTACAATAGAATTTTATGAGGGGTTTTTTTTAATTGGTTTTTAAAAGCAAAATTCTGCAGGCAAGTGATGGTAATAGGGTTTTTATTGTTCCAAATGATGCATCTTCTGGGTAACTATCATTATTTTAAATACTATCTTATTTGATCAAAGCTTTGCTTAAAACAAACAAAATGTACTTCTAAGTTGCTGGATAGCATGCAATATCCACCCCTACCCTACTTGGTTACTAAGGCCATCTAGTTACTTACAAAATAAAATAAGCAATCCCTAAAACAAGCACATGCTTCCTTTGCCTCAAGGAGGGAAGGGCAGGGGGGAGCTAACATACTCTTTTACTCCATGCATGATAGAAAAACTTTGCTTCTGGAAGAGAAGGGCTTTGAAATAAAACCCCATAAGATGATCATGGCAAGAATGGCGATATATATTTTTTCTGTATATATATACATATCTATCTGTGTGCAACACTTAGGGTCTGGTCTTGCAGCCTCTGTACCTGTATGTAGACCTACTGGTGTCGATGGAACTACTCATGGGAGTACAAGTCTGCAGGACTAGGTTCCTAATTCAGTAGAAATGGAGGTAAATGAAGAATCAGGAAGACTCTTGAAAAATAAAAAGCTTGTCTTTCTTTTGCAGTATACAGCAAGTAACTTCCTTCTGTGAAGCTACTAAGCTATTAGGTTATTTGTACATTATATTTTTTTAGTTTGAAAATATATATTTTTATTACAGCATATGCAAAGTTTAATTGTTACATGTTTCCTATGCCCTCAAGTAAAAACAATTAGCTTTTAGTATCGAGGAAAGCTAAGATTAACATTGGCCAAACAGTGAGGATACAATGATGTTTTCAATGTCCGATATGTATTAAATGTTAAATAAAGGAATGATTGCTTAAACATAATGAAAAAACATGGCACAAACAATGGGCAATGGGAACCTTTTAAATAACCTGGAGAAAACAAAGATAAAAAGCTTTGAGAGTCTGCCTTATATCAACTCAAAAAGGGGAGGGGAGGGGGAGGAGTAGGGAAGAAACCACCTTAAAAAAAACAAAAACAACAACAAACCACCTCCAGCACGGAGATTCTACTAGCTAGGCACTGAAATGCACAACCACATTTAAATGCACAAACAACTGCTGTCAAGGGGACTACTCATATGAACAGGGATTAGAAAGGGAGGTCTTGACCCTATCTGCTGCCGAGTTTCTCCTCAGAGGTGGTCAGTACTTCTCAGCTGCCACCGTTTTCCTGCTTGACAAGATCAGCCCAACAGAACAGGCTGGCTCAGGCATTACAGTGGGTTGCCTTTAATCCACCATCACAACGAACTCCTGGCAAACTCGAGTCACGTTCTCTCCCTAGCTAAGTCTTTGCAAAAGTATATCCCTCCAAAGTCTCACTTAATGGCTTCGTCTGTAGGAGACGTGAGAGCACGCGGCTCTTTGCTCGCACCCGGGATTGAGGCTGGAATAACGGGGACTTGATCCCATGCGGCTGAGGAGAGCTGCCTCTGTGCTGGACCTACACTTTTTCTCTCTGCCTCAAGAAGCTCCGTAACTCGCATGAAACATGCACAGACCTTTCATCCCTCCAAAACTGCATTTCCTACACCAGCTTTTTAAAGAGAAGCAGTACCAGTCTACAGCGTAATGGTAATTTAGTTGCCACAGAGTGACAATGCTTGACTACACATGATGCTACATGACTGTACAGTACAGCTAGATAATGAAGCAAACAAGGTACTTCTTATGACATTTGAAATGAAGGGAAAAGGAGCAAAATGGAAAGAAATCCTGCATGTTTTCACACTGTAGTGGCAATCTCTTGTGGCAACATGAATTAAGTTTAGGTGCGAGGAGGGTATTTTGCAAGCAACTGGCAACCAACAAAAACAGGCTTGCCTTGCACACTAGTTACAGACTAGAGAATATCTTACATTTCAGAATACAATATCCCCCTCTTCCAATTTAAGGTGTGCCTACTTCTATTTTAAATCAGATTCAGCTTCAGTTTTACAATTTTGTTTTTGCAGTTATCAGTTCAGTGGTGTTCACATTTAGACAAAATCCTCTGTAGGATTTCGAAAGCTCCTGGATGCTTTGTTGCTTTGTTCTGGTACTGTTATGGATTCCTCCCTCAAAGACACACTGCCAGGGAACAACATCTGCAACAAGGATTCTCATTCTCTACAGCCTACAGCCTTTCACCAGAGGTGTCGTCCAGTGTAACTTGGCGGAGCAGTTGGTATCTGGAAATAAGGATAATAAACCCATAACTGAGAGATCTAGTCTGTTCAAAAATCAGTGTTATCATGCTACATGTACATGTCAGCTTTCCAGACAGTAGTTCCAGAGTGAAGTGACAGAAGGAAACTCATCTTCCATCCATACAGTACATTTAGCTCTCTGTAAAAACCATGACTATATATACACATTAATCTCTCATTTTTCTATCCGCTGTTCTCCATTAAGCTTTGTATCCACCTCAAACCAAAGCAAACTAAACAAAAAAACCCCAAACCCCTCAAAACAAATTCTCTAGCTTCTCATCCTTAAACTGCCTTTTCCCTGAGCTGCATATTCTGGTATCAGAAAACATATGCATAGATGAATCCAAACATCAGAAGGATGCTATTCATTACTGACAGCAAAGCACAAGCCTTTTCGTTTTATTCAAGTTATTATGTTTCCCACTGTCATACTCACACAGGAGAATCCTTGAATCTAGTCCCTCTTCTTCACTAAAATTGACCAAAACTTTACTTATTTAAAAACAGAAAGAGACCTGCAATCAGTTCACGTTATTTAGTTTAAAATGTAGAGGTTGAGTTATGGACTCAGCTCATGATTAAAAATAAAGAAAACCCAACTCACATGAGTAAAAACTGGCTCATGGGTAGATTTTTAAGAAGCATGTAGGTATGCATGAAAATTATGGGGATGAAAATTCTTCCTTTTCAACAGTATGCCTGCCATATGAAATGTCTTCAAGTGCAAATTACACAGCATGTGAAAAACATTTAGAAGGTCTGTTTGGCATCAGATCACCAAGCCATTCTTACACCAACCAGGCTGCAGAAAAACAGATCTATCAAAGAATGGCATGCCAAACTATTGTCTAAGAAAGAAAAGTCAATGCTATTAACATTAAAATATTCTGTATTCCTCTTTTATGAATCCCTTTCCCAGAGACGTACACATCTGTAACTTAGAATTACATACATTTTACAAGAAAATCAGAGGTATGTGAGAGACCACCACTATCTGCAACAATGATTCTTATTTAAAGTAACATACTGGCCTGTAAACATTTGTTTGACTTGCATCATCTTGAAAAAAAATCAGGTTAGAAATTATGTCACTTAATAGTTATGTTAAATACCTTACACAGATTTCATTTGAAAGGGCCACTGAGTATGTAGTCTCACCGAAGAACTTGGTTCACTCAAGCCACACTGCAAAATGTGATTGGCCAAGTAAAGAAATGCAAAATACTTGCTAATTACATCTTTTCTAGAGGGAAGGGAAGCATTACATGCATACTTGCTGCCCGAGTTTTCATTTATAGCTTTCCCTCCTGCTGTGAATAAGCTAAAAGCAGGTTTTTCAATTAGTAGTGGTTGTATATAGCAGTGTATATCAAAGATTTCTTAGATCATCACATTTTGATACTTACAGTCCCACCATTTAGCACAACTGCCATCTCAGTTGGCTGATAAACATTGCTTCTAAAAGGAGCACTAGGTCGGCTTCCCAAACTGCCGTTTCGAAATCCTGCCGTTCTTAGCGCTGTGTTTGGAAAAGAGAGATTGTTCTTAGGAACACAATTAATATGATTTCAAAGGAGATGCACAACATAAGTATCTTGCTTCCAGTTTAGTTATTGAGAACTTTGCCATTGATTTTAACTTTCGTGCTGCCATACCAGTTTTCACACTGCTTTTGAACAGCAGTTTTTCTTATATAGTTGGGGATGATCTCAGAAGAACCAGTTTTACATAAAATTAACTGTTTGCTGTGGAATGGGAAAAAATTTATTGGAACCAAATTTTTGAAGTTTGCTTTGTCTCATTTCAATAGGACCTAAATGTTTTCAATCACTGAACCTTTGATGTATCTTGCCCAGTGTATTTTGCAAAGTGCTTACTATATTGCTCTGGATACTGTAGGGTTAAGTAAAATGATATTACATTTTGCTTTCTATCAAATTCAGAGGACAGGGATCCAAAACATTGCTCGAGCCAGTAAGCATGCTCACAACGCCCCTGAGCATTACTTCAGCATGACTAGTGTATAAGGATTTTTCCAGATGTTTCAGATTATATTTACTCTGAGAAACTAGAATTATGAAGTAAATATTGCTTTCGAATAGCTTAAACATTTCAAATGACTGAAGCAAAAGAGAAGATACTGATTGTCCTTCTGAATGTTTATACCAGAAATACATCAGTCTCTCCATTAATTTTAGCACAATTTTGGATTCAAGATGTATATTCTGAATGAGAGATATGCATAGTTAGGGATACGCTGTTTTCTCTCTAAACCAGTCCGGGGATTGGCACATACAAACTCTCTTTTTACTTTGGGGGTAAATAACAGCTTCACTGAATTCAGATGTGGCCAGAGAACAGAGCTCATTTATCCACAGGACTTGCGTGGTTACAATGGGCAATACTCATCTGTGAGCTGGTCGATAGAAACATGCCTAGTTCAGGCACCTGGGGCAAGAATGTATCTTGATTTAATTCAAATTACAGTTCTACACTCTGGCTGAAATCGTGAATGAGCTGAAGTTTACAGGAATTTCATCACAGACTTTAATGAAGTCAGGATTTAATATAGTTGAGTTGCTCTGTGTGGAACAAGATTTAAATGGATCCTATTGCCATATGCCGTCCTCTATCCACTGCTACTCCTCTCTTTGGGAGCTGTGCACAGAGGTGAAGAACAGTATTGATTTAGCACAGAAATTCAGAAATCCAGCCCTGCAAATGCTCAGTTGTTGACTTCAGATACACACAGATCGTCACTTGCTCTGTATTTTAGAATTAGATATTTTTGCAGAACACTAGGAGAACAAAAGATGAAAATTCCAGTATTTAGAAAATAATTCTAAACTAGAATTATATATTTTTTAGTTTATATTTAACCATCTGAGGGTCAGTAGTAGTCTTTCTTTGTAGGTTGGCTTCTTATTGTGTATTAAACACAAATGATTGTGCTGGTATTTGCTAGTACACATGAAGAAAAATATATAATGCATACTGTCATTAAAATATTTACACAAAATTTCTATGGTAATTTCAAAGTTATCTTAAAGAACCAGTAAATTCAGTTTCATATTGCTAAATTTTCCTTCCCTATTATTGCAATATGTCTAAAATTCTTTTAATATCAAAATCAGAGACAAAGCTTGTGGACAAAATACTAATTTTGGAATTTATCACACCTGTTTTACCATTTTTCCTTGTACTTTTTCCATTACTATTAAATTCATCTACTTGCGTAGAGTATGTATAGGATTAAAAACAAAACCGTGCCAAGAAGATTTGAGAAAATGTCATGTCAAAGTCTCCTTTTAATATGTTTTAAATTTTGTTAACTTTGGTTTTAGGCATTGGCTCTGAGGGTGACTTCTATTACTAAAAGTTATTAAATGAAATTCAGTGAGTACCAGAGCTGCTTAGGCATGGGTTTCTTGACAGCTGTAGCATTCTATATTTTGCATTCAGATTTTTCACATATAAAGCAAATTCTCTTTGCCTTACAGAAATTGTCCTACTAGCGTGCATTGCCCTTCCAGAGAGCACTGAGAACTCATTCAAGTTGCCTTTTTCCAGCGTTTCTAAACACTTTGCTAACATTTTTACAAGACACAGGTATGAAAATAACTCTTCTAAGTAGATATTTCAACTTATCTATCATATGAATATTAAAACCCAAGGTTAGTATGTTGCTTAAATGATGTTTAAATAACTGACTTTAAATTCATTTTATTAATGCTTAATGATATTCCTGGAATAGAACAGCTCTTGTTATGTATAACTTGGAGCTATGTTTTGCTAAGAAAGAGAGAGACTTGGAGAACAGATGCTTGTTTGAACCTATAGTTGAAAGGTAGTTCAGACTCTTAAAATGCTGCTTAAAATCTTAAAGGAGGCAAAATTACTAAATTACTTTATACAAGTATTAATGGAAATAAACATATTTTCCATTAATTCTTGTTATCCAAGCATGTTTTCTATTTAAAGCTAACTACTTACTAAAACAAATATTACAGTCAGGGAACTGTTTTCTCGTTATTGTGTCATCCAAAATTTTACAACCAGTAGTTCTTACATTTTTAAACATCATCCTTAAGTATAATTGAAGAAAGTACCCTTCCTTTAATTTCCGAACTCTTAATGATGAATTCTTGAATTAAGGTTAATTAAATGAATAAAAGAACATTCTCTACATACCTGCAGAGAGCCAATTGCTAATAGATTCCAGGTGCTTAGCCACTGACAATCATCAGCACAGTGATCTGACTTAAATTAACACTTCAGCAGCCATAATATGTGACTTGAATATTATGACCTATATTTACTTTAAGCCTCTACCATACTGGTAAGTTTTGTCTCCAAATACTGTTGTCATAAGTCTTTAAAGAATCTCTGCAAAGGAATAATGAATCTGTTTTGATTTATTAAAAATGTATGTATCCTTCTCCCACAAGCCATAGGAATTGGAATGACACACATTTATTACGATAAATATTAATAAGGGCATCAGATAAGGAAATCTATTTTGTGTTGCACTGCATAAGATTCAGATAGATTAAAACAGAACAGAAACTGCACTGTTAGACACTGATTTTATAGCTATCATATGTCTATCCATTTCACTAAAAAACTTAATCACTGAATGATTAGATCAAAAAGGAGCTTCCAGTTCTTTTTTAAAATGTATGCATGAATGAGAATAATAGAGTGAAAGATCTAATTTTGTTCTTAGATCTGCCTTAGACAGAAATAGCTCTACTGAAGCCACTGCAGTTACCTTACTACGAAATTAAGTTAATGGGAGATGGAGGACAGGGGAGAGGAGAAAAAAAAAAAAAAAAAAAAAAGATGAGTGCTTTTACAGTCCATCGTCAAGCTGCCTCTGCTGCTCTGGAACATTAGTAATAAACATTCATGCTTTTATCCATGTGATTTTGTTTGTTTTACCACTGTGCTTGGTATATACTTGCAGGATCTTAACTCCTTTGTGTTTGAAGCTTCTGTACTTAGGAGACCTTTAAAGCTCCTGCTAACACACTTAGAGGGAAAATGCCTTCCTGACCCAACATTGTGCCAAACAAGAGTGCCATTTTCCTCCACATCTGGTCTATATCCAGAGGAAAAAAAATCAAACCCAGAGGAAATCAAGGATACATAAAGATGAATAGGAAGGTGAAGTGCCTGGACAACATGCCCCAAGCCTCCTTTTGGGGGCTGCCAAAGCAATCTCGCAACTATTGGCTGGGATAGCAAAGTCCTCAAGTAGAGTGAATAAAAGGCAGTTTGACTAGTAACAAAATCCTTTATCCAACTGTGGGACAGCACATCTTCTGATACAGGTTAAATGTTCTACAACAGTTTGGATCTCTTAAGCAACCAGTTGTTGCTTGCCCTTTCAGTAATCACTCAAAAACATTTTCACTGCAAATTTTAATGATGTGTCATCACCCATTGTTCTCTGTCACCCAACAGTGGGATGACAAGGAAAGCAACCATTACCTTGAAACCTCTTATGCATAATCTGTTCAAATGTTAGAGCCTTCAGAACAATGACTGTCTTTGAACTTGTCTATATGCCACTTTGCATTTTCTTCCCTCACAGTGTCAAGCACTAAATCCCATTTTAATGGAAATAGAATTAATAATAATTATTTCATTGCTCAAGAGGCTGAGCGCTTTGTAACATAGAGCATGCACTTGATTTTTTCTTGCGTTTTTGGAAAATATTTCATATTAAATGTTAACTTACAATGACAAAAAATGTCCTTTAAACTATTTTAAAACAGAGCTCATTTTTCCCCACAATTAATTTTTTCAGTTTTCACTGTTGGCTTTGCATTTGAAATTGTTCAGTTTTTCAATGAACACACAAAATGCAAAAGAAAAACCAAACACATTTTCTGTATTGCGTTTTTTTAATGTTCCCCCCCACTAAGTTGTATCTTAATGAAAATTTTAAAAGGGAACAATATATAGTGTGCAAAATACGGCATTTGTAATGACCCTTGTTTTGAACACCCAAAAAATGTCTCATACAGATGATTTTCTTTGCTACTACAGAAAAATACAGTCCTCTATAGTAAATTCTTACCTGCATTATGTTCATCCATTGAAAAGGCTTTATTTTCCATGTAGCTCCGAGGAAGCTGTATATCTTCCTCAAAAGCAGTTTCACGCATCCTTGGCTGTGAAGTATCAAAATAATTGGGAGTGTTTTCCTGCTGTGATGGAAGGATGGTACAGTGGACCTCTGGGATGGCATGAAAAATAACAAACACCCAACCACTGGACACCAGTGCAATAGCAAGAGTAGGATCACTCCATTTGTCTCTTCTCTTTAGCTCAGCATTACCAAAGAGGTACATAGTCAGCCAGGCTACCCAAATCAGAATGGAAAAAAAAAGTGTTATAATGAGGCATACTCCATTTTTCTTCCATTTCTTGAACTTTCCACAGAGAGTGAAAAGAGAAAATCCCATGGTAAATACCATCAGGAACATAACATAAATCAAAGCCATAGCAAAATCCATTGGTTCATAGCTGCAGGCCAACTTGTTATCTCTGACAATTGTCAGTATTAACCACTCGGTTGCAATAATGACCTGAACGAGCATCAGGCAGATTGCCACACCAGCTAGATGCCAGCCAGATGGACTCTTCCCATGTCGAACTAGTCTACGAAGTCTCCAGGCTTGAGCTAGCAAGCACGAGAAGCACAAAGCAAAGATAACTCCCCATAGAAATCTTCGGGTAGAGCACACCATTTCATCTTCTTGTATGATGAAAGCAAACGTCAGCCCAAACAGCCCGAGAGTCCCAAAAAGAAAGAGGAAGTGCATTCCCAGGGGACTCTTCTTCTCTTTGTCCTTGATGAAGGGCAGCCTCACCAGCAAAATCAGCATCAGCAGTAACGTGGTCAGCACACCTGCCCCCGCAACTGCCTCCACAACTATGCCCCAAATGGCATCCAGGTCACACAGGTAAACGTACTGAGGGAGAAGATCCAGTCCGCACCCTCTAGATGTACTTGAGTTTTCAGAAGAGCCATAGCTGATCACGAAGAGGAGGAAGAAACCAATGGCTGGGTAGGTTTTCATTTTTCTGTCTGAGACAACAAAATATTTGTTTGTTTAGCTACAGTTCACTTTAGAGGATTTCACAGCAATTAGAAGCACAGCTTGTTTCAATAGCCCATGTTTACTGGGTTTTTGCACTGGATTTGCAGCTGGCATAGCCCACGCCTAGTCCCCTTTGCTGCCCTCCCAGAAAGCTGCTTTTGCCTGTTGTACTCAGAATGCAAACTGACTCATTTCTGTGTTTGCACAGATTGAAAACATTTCCAAACACTGCCCCTGCAAATATCCTAAAACACAACAGAAGAAATTATGTATCCTGTTGCAAAATAATACAGTATCAACAGTACTTTATTGTTCAAATTCAGGTGCTTAAAGTATGTGTAAATTGCACTGGGTGTGATGCAAGTGTAAGTTATATCATAATTAGACTGTTTCACAGCCTTACTCCTTTTACTGGAATAAAGGCAGAGTCAAAACCTTTTTTTTTTTTTTTTTTTTAAGGCTAGAGCAGTCTCAGGAAAATAAACAATGTGCTTTTTTTAAAAAAAAAAAAGAAAAATCTTGTTTTCATGCTCAGTCAATAGGCAGCTATAATATTCACTCCTTTCATCGTCTTCCAAAGCCCAGGTATTAAGATTGCATTTGCAAATGGGAATGGTTGGCTAGAGAAATCTCATATTCTGTGACAATGGTGCACACATGCAGTGTCATCAATCAGCTAATCAAAAATGAATGACTCATTGTGCTTCTTCACAAGTCTAAAGCCATTCAAAGGAAACAACCAACAAAAAACAGAGCATCACTTTCCCTGATCCAGACAATGAACAATAGTAAACTCTCTAGGAACACAACACATCCCACTCGACCATCAGGACCGAAGGCCTGGATGAATCCCGACTTAAGTTTTAGGAAGAACACAGGTTAGGTGCTTTAAAAAGATATACATTACAGCATTTGCTTTTATTAAGCAAAGCAGGGCAAAGGAGGGGATCGTTAAAAACGTAACCTTTAAATGAACAATCTGCCCCAGCGATAGCTGCCCTATAAGGGCAGTCTCAAGTGAACAACTACATGTACCAGATATGAAACTTGATGCTGTTAACCTTCACTTGCATGAAAATGTTCAGAGTAAGACTTCCATTTTCATGGTATGACCATATGGAAGAAAAGCACCATATAGAGGCAATAACGTTAGTCACATAGCTCACGTGACATGTTAAAGATATAAAGCAAGAAGCAGAGAAACTGACGGTAGCTCTTTTGTAAGTTAGACAAACAGCCCTAAATGATTACCCTTCTAAAGATATTTCATAAGAAATGCATTTAATGAAAACATCAAAAAGTTTAATGAGAGTTAAAAATGGTTTAAAGTACTGGTGCGATATTGTATTGAACGTGATCAGTCATAACCAATACAAACACTATTTACGTGGACTGTCTGAAACAGTACGGAGTCTCTTACAACTGAGAACTATGGGGTTTCTTCCTGTGCATTACAGTCCTGTAATGACCAAAGTTAAATCTTGAGGATCTCAATCTTCAAACTAATGTTCATTCCCCTTTCACTGCGTAATGACCAATGCTCATTTTCGACCTCTGCCAGGAGACAGATGATGGAAATTATGCTGTTTCCTATTAGAGGCACCAAGACAGCAAATGTGCTAATATAAATGCATAATGACTTTATGGTCTTCATTCATACAACAGACAAAAAAGGTTATTACAAAACTTCATCTCAGAAGTGGAAGCTGTGACAAAGAATGTGATCTGGGATTGGACAAACAGGAAAAGGGTAATCAATGATCTTTGCCTGCCCATAGAAATTACAGTATCCTTGCACTGTTGAAAGAGCTACAATGTTTTAATGATTCAATGACCTGCCCCTAATGACTAATGATTTTTATTTATTTTTCTACCTAGCTGTAATTTACTTCATGGTGAATCAGTAGAATATTCACTTGTTTATATCTGATTTGTATAACATGTTTCTCAACTACTCTGTCACAACACTCACATTAAAAACACTGACTTTACAGACAGAAAACTAATCATCAATTAAATATATTCTTTTTTGTATTGAATATGGTTACACTCAATTAATCTCCTTGCCCCATGAGTATATAATTAACTAGAAGGAAACTTTCTGAAGGTAATTTTGCAATTCCTCCTATGCACAGGCAGTTCCTACTTCAACTAGTGCATTTACTTTTAGAATATTCAATATGTCCTAAAAAGTGTGAAACGGTCAGTGTCTGCTGACACAAAGAGAGGAAATCCACTAGGATCTACTAAGGCAATGCTGCAGACCACTGGTACCAATTTCAAGCAGCAGGACGTCATATGGAAAATTACTCAAAATTTATTCTAAATGCCACCCAAACTGGAAACAATAAACAGCCCTTAAGTGAGGATCATGTTAATTTTCCACTATCCTATCGCTTACAAATTATGATATGCATGTACTAAATTGGTTTCAATACTAGCTTTGTTTATTAGCTACTCTCCAAAGACCTGGGGGTTAATGAATTAAGTGCAAGTATCTCCAGTTCTAAGATATTTTCCAGTTTTCTGGTTACTTTATTCATGTCATGTAACCCTCATGTGATTGAGCTATTCTAGGACAGTCTGTTTCCATGGAGATTGTGCTGCATGGGTAAGCAGTCATATTGTCAGCCCATCATTTGTTTCCTCTTCCTATTTGGAAGTGTTTGGGAGGGGGGAAGGGAGGGTTAATGAATTTTGAGTATTTCCCCTTCCATGAAGAAGTAGTTTCTTTTGGAAAGGGTGAATTAAGCTATGATGAAATATATTGAGAATTCAGACAGAATATATATTCAGAAAGGCAGAGATGTTCAACTCAAGAGGAGTTTTCCCAAGTTACTTCCATTTGTGAAATTACTTTTGGGAGAGCTGATGGAGATGAAGAGTTGTTCTCTTAGAAAGCTCCTAGACAGCTATAATATTGACCAAAAACACTCTAGGACTGCTGACAGGTATTCTTGGCATGAAATCATAACCCTACCAAATGTCAGTAAGTTTTGCTAAACAGTAGATCCTGTCCACACCAAAGCTTGCAGGCAGGGCTCGAAATCTTTAAATGAGAAATCTTTTTTTCACCACTGTATCGATATAGCCATGTTTGCAACCTGTTTACTACATATTTCTGCCTGACTAGGTAAAAACTGGCAAAGTTAATAATCAATCCCCTGTGACGATACCAGCCAAAATCCTCTTTCTAGCACTGGTACTCAGCACTGAACTCAGACAGCTGTATAGACAAGGGAAAACATTGCATTACAACATACAAGTTTGGCAAGGGAATACCACTGCTTTAGCTGAAACCATAGAATAAATTTAAGGGAAAGCTATAAAGGTTTTTTTGTCAGAAAAGTTGTTTTGGAAAAGAGAAGTATATCAATACAGGGTTTTTATTAAAACAGTGTCTTCCTCAAGACTGCAGAAGATGGCAGAGTCCTGTGTCTCTCAAGATTTTGTAGTAAAATCTTCTGTCTGCACGTTATCGCCAGTAGTTACCTAAATCAGTAACTGTAAAGGAATAGTATTTTTACCTCTTTATGTCTAGATTAGCTCTTAGTGAAGTTATGCAACCTCACAGTAGTAACAATAGCGCTGTATTTGACTGGCACTTCACGTCTATTACCAGAGAGCTACAGCAACAGTAATACAGAAATGTCACAGAAACATTCCAGCACAGTTATAGTAAGTGGCACCGATATATCCCCCGCATAGCTGAATGGAACTGTTCATACAAAAGGAAATCTGCTTGAGATTTCCCCCTCCAAAATTATATTCATTAAAACTATTACGCCAACATACCTCAACGAGCAATCACAAGCACTTAAAATGAATCAATAAGCCTTACACATTTCAGGCAAAAGCAGCAAAAAATTAGCAGGACAGCTTCCAAATGCAGTCTCCAACTGTTGGTCCAAAATCTGCTCTCAATGACAACAGTAATAACTCCACTGTTTTCAACAGAGTGAAGTCCCCTATGTTATCTGGTGTAGAATCACTACAGAAATGGCAGACACAAAGCTGCCCCAGCGGGTACAAAGTACAATTACAAGCAACTAAGCAGAAACAGCAAATCTCACAGTTGTCATCAAAAAGTTGTCACAGTTAAAAATCAATGAGGCTTTCAATAGCTAAAGTCTTCTGACCGAAGATTGCAAATATCTCCCAGCTGGTCAAAAAGATACTGCTGTATGCTGCTAGACAGTATAAAGAATAAATCTGTAACCATGCAAAGATTTAAGTTAGCCTGTTCATGGTTAGATGTATTATCTGTTCCCCTTTTTAGAGTCCTAATGTTCATCAACCGCTACAGGAAGATGCATCCAATCACAGAGAAGAAAATCTAGTAAATAAAAGCAATAGTAACACAAATAGTAACCTGCTCTGCCACACATAGGCAGAAGACTGGTTCACTGTACAATTTCCAAAAGAAAACCGCCCCCACCACGAAGTGTTGTGGAGAGATGCTAGTGAGTGAGGAATTAATCACAGCATGGGATCTCTGCCAGCCCCTTTTGATCAGATCTGAAGAAGGAGCTTCAGGACTGATAACAGAGCAGCACCAGCCAAGCCGAGATCAGACTACCGAAGAGATGTATTTCCAGAATAATAATTAATAGTGCGATTGTGCTTTGTATGCAAAAATACAGCAGTGATTTAAACATCCCCTGCATTAGAATAATACACATCAATCCATGTACCAGCTACACAGTTACAGAACACAAGACCCCACTCCAAAAAGGACACGTAGAAGAAGTACTGTTTTCATTTAGAAATACTTTGCAATGCTGAATATTATATGAAATGATCTTTCTAATGTTCTAGGTGCTCACAATTCCCCTCGGTCAGATTCTGTATATCACCTGTGCCTAGATACTTCTGAGTATAATGCCAGATGTTCATTATACTACTGATAGCAATCAATGTTTTTCTTTTCTTTGCTAATTCTCAGACTATTTCTATTCATGTCACAGCCTCATGACAGATGGGTTTCCTTCACCTGATTTCTTCCACTGCAGCGAGAGAACACCTCAGCATCGATACTCACTGCCGGTGAGTACAAACATATCACCCGCAAATAGATACTCAGTACTACAGCGACGATCACCACCAACCTAGGCGGTTAGGTTCAGCACGCAGGAAATCCTGTTAGCCTCGGGATAAACATTAGGTCAGGTGTAAACAAAGGGTTCACATAAGTGCTAAATCCTATCGCTGTTTGGCTCTGGGGAGAGGTAACAGAAACAGGGGCTTTTTATTAACTAGAGAGAAAACTGCTGCCGCTGCGCAGCCCTCCTGCGGGACTGCACTGCGCCCAGCGCCGCGCACCCCCAGCCCCGGCTCCACCGGCCCCGGGACCGGGCGACAGCAGCGAGGGGCCACCAAAAGCCCCTTCCTTGCCCCTCGGCCCCGACCCGCCGCCGCTGCCCGGGAGCTCCCGCCCGGGAGGCGCCGGAGCCCCGCGCAGAGGTGCCGGGCGCTGCCAACCTACCCCGTGTACGAGCGCGGGTGCGGAGCCGAGCAGCCCGCTCCTTGCAGGCCGGGGCGCAGCTGCCGCCTCTCCGCTCTCCCCTTAATCCGCCTGCAACCTCCTCCTCTTCCCGTACGATGCCTATCCCACTCCAGCCTCCTCTCTTTTGTCCCTCCGCTCATTTCTCTCTCCGGTTTCTTTCCCCAGCCTCTCCCTCCCCCGCCTGTCCCCGCTCCCCTTCCCCATCCTGGCTCTGAACTCCACCACCAGCCGCCTTCCCCGTTCCCCGCCGCGCAGCCCCCTGCTCTAGCCCCCCCGTCCTGCCCTTATATCCCCTCTAATCCCACCCCCCCAGCACTTCTACACCCAGCCTGCCGCCTGCTCCCGGCCACCGGGCTCCTTCTGCGGGCAGCGCACGGAGCGGCGCGGGGCGAGCGGCTCCACTCTGCCCCCCCCGGGGCCGCCCCGCGGAGCCGGGACCGGTCTCCCCTCCCGCCCCTCACTCACCCGCTGGCTGCTGCGGCCGAGGGCGGCGGGGCAGCTCTGTCCGCCAGTCCGCCGCAAGTCACATCCCGGCACCGGCGGCGCGGCGGCTCCGCGGCGGGGAGTGAGGGCAGCGCCGAGCCCCCCCGCGGCGGCGGCGGCTCATGGAGCGCCTGACTCCGGTGCGCGGCGTGCGGAGCGGTGCGGAGCGCTGCGCTGCCCACCGCGCTCTGCGCCCGCCGCCCCGCTGCGCTACGGCCCCGCGGCCAGCCCCCTCCCACCGCCCCGCCCCGGCACGGCTCGGCTCGGCTCGGCCCGGCCCGGCTCGGCTCGGCGGGGCCGAGCGTACCCCGGGGAGAAGGGTGTCCGCACGGCGAGGCTGTGCACACCCGGGGGGGGCTGCCCGTGCGGTGTGGCACGTATACGCCTCTATGAGCGCAGACTTTCCCGGTCGGACACGCGTGTGGTCGCAGCTCTACGTGCTGCTACAAGGTGACGTGACCGCAGGACACGCGGAGAGGCGGGAGCAGGCGCGCCCGGGCGCTGCGCTGCCGCGCAAGTGGGAGCGAGAGAAGCGCGGGCAGGAAGGCGCCCCCCAGGCGCGGGGGCCGCCTGGGCACAGCTATGACCAGTGCCGGGATGTCAGCGGGGAGAGGTTTGGCAGCCCTGTGCCAGTTGGGGATTTTGCAGTGGGCTGGATACATTCACCAAATCTCGGAATGTGTGCGTCCAACCTGCTGCTACCTTAGACAGCAGGTAAACATTTGGAAGAGAAGGATGTTAAGTGCCTCTTTATTGCGCAAGTGACATTTTACAGTCTTCTTATGCAGCAAAATTCAGGAGCAGGCCCTGTGAGCGCATGAGGCCCTGCAAAGGCAATGCTGGGAACCACTCGGTATCTGCCTCCCACCTCCCAACACGCAGCTAGTCTCCTGCTTTCCAGCTTCTCCACAGTTCAGCTCTGAGACCGTCGTAACCCTTATGCAGAGGACAGGGCTTCCTACAAACTCCAGGAGGAGTTATCTGTAGAAGGGGCAGACAGTCAGCTTCAGCATATGACGTTCAGCAGCAGCAGAGACTTGTTTGCCTTTTCAACTGCTTAGACTACATTTGTGCGACACATCTGTGCCTGGCAGCCACGCTGTATCGTGCATCCGTGGTTTTACGCTTTCACTTAAACCACTAATGAGAAACTGGGCAGCTACAGCTGACATGGCGTTATCGGCGGGGAGGGGCTGATGCCCGTCCTTCCCAAATGTGGGGAGCACGCTGTCCTTCTCACCAGGCTTCCATGTCCAGAGCCTTCCAAAGGGAAACGTCTGCGCTGAAATGTGCCTTCTTCAGCACAGAAGAACTGTAACCTTTAAACAGACTCATCCTAACATGCGTGGGCTTATTTAGATGTCACTTACTATGCCTTGGGGGGTTACCTGAACTTCTCAGCGTGGCTGACACAGAGTAAATCGGATGGTGCAGTTGAGCTGTAATTGCCTGTGGTCAGGGCAGTGGGGGGAGAACAGCTGAGGCAGAGGAACAATTTCACATTTCTGCTCTTTTCTCTCAATTTCTCTGCCTTGCTGGTTCTTGATTGTAGGCATTGGCTTTATTTGAGTCACATTTAAGCAATAACACCCTGTCCTTGTATCAGTCGATATCTACGTGCTATTCAAAGTAAAACAGGATAATTTTACAGAAACTGAGGTGGTGAGAGGTGAAGCAGCTGTAAACTGCCCAAGGTCACTCAGCAGTCTGGCAGGAGAGTAAAAAATACTGATTCACCAGATCAGTCTGTACCCCCCCTCCGGCTTGGAAGCCTGAGCCAAGCACCCAAATACTACAGTAACAAGCAAAGACCTTTTTGTCTATAAATAAACACATAGAGTTCTCTGTACCATGCTGGATACAGAGAGGTAGACCAGAGGGAAGGATGAATCACAAGAATTCTTGTGCTGAAGGTCTTGGCCCGCTCACAACAGAGCAATGTACTGAGCCCTTCAGCAAATGCAAATCTTGGTCATTGTTCCCTTCATTCTGTGTGTCTCTAACACAACCCGTGGTACGAGTAAAGGAAGTGGCCTTCCCCATTTGCCTTTTAGTGATAGAACAGGGAAGATAATGCCCCTCTCAACCATTACTAGTGGATCATTACCGAGTAAGGCCGATTTCTTTTCTGCTGGAGCAGTTTTTAGTGTTAGCTAAATGAAAATGTGTAGGACAGAACACAGAATCATCGAGGAAGTTATAGGAGAGCTTTGTAGAGTAGCTAGACTACAGCTCCTGTTGCATTACTTTTCTTAGTAGTTAACTTTGAAAATATGCTTTCATTAAGGGGGAAAATATTTCCATCAGTCAACTACTAACTCACCAGCAACTTCAGCATTTCCTCACCTCGAGAGAGCTGGCAGGAGGATGGGGTAGGTGCTATAACACAGGCAAACTCTGTGAATTCCCTGATTTTACAGGAGCTCCCAGCTCCTATAAGACTTCCTGGGATCCTGCAGCAGCTGCAGCCAGTGACTGCCTGCAGTGAGCACTGCCCGAAGGAGACTGGGGAAGGGATGAGGTGTGCAAGACCTCAGCGTAAAAGTGAAATTTAGAGAACTCTGCTTATGCCATGCAATACTTCCCGAGCTGGTGACTTACAAAGATGTAAGCTCCATGCTTTTGTTCATCTCTGAAATAGTGAAGAATATGTATGTTTTCCATTTGTCTTTATTTTAGATTGGGCATATAGTACGCTCACCTTTAAAAACCCATCACTTTTCAGTGATTTTACTCTTCCTATTTCCTACAACACACATATAGTCATCTAACAGATTTTTAGCTTTTTTAAAAATATTTGGTTTCCTGCTTATGACAATAGGTAGACAAAGAGTCTGTGTGATGCTGCATGTCCCCAAATTTTTCTCTTCTGCAGCAGTGCTCCTAGCAGGATTTGACAGCAGAGAGCAAGCGTGTTACAGCAGCGCTGAATGGATAGCACTCACCCATCAACAAATGCCAAATCCGTATTGCCACAGACTGTCATCCTCATTTCAGAATTTTTTCTGTGTCCCAACCTGAGATAAAGGCAATTTCCATCTTCTATTCTCTTCTTTCCCTTCAGGACACCAGGAAGTGTCACGCTTACTGCAGGAGCAGGCAGAAAAACTGTCAAACAGTATTTTACCAACAGCTTTCCTATTGTACGGCAGGTCCTGCAGAACCACTTCACTTGGTAGACTGATTCTGTGGCTCCTGCCAGCATGGAACTGTGCTTGTGCCAGTGCAATTTAAATAGAGTATTTCATTAAGAGATCAGCGGTAGGCACATGGAAATGACAGCAATCATTAAGTCTGCATTACTATTGTTTGCATTAGGGAGCCCGTCAAGGCCCCGGGCAGAGACAGGGCTGCACAGTGTGAGATGAAGCCATCCCTCCTGCGTGCAGTGCAGTCTGTAAACCAGTTTGTTTTCCAGCTGCCTCTGAAAAAATACCCTGAGACAAACCATGTGCCTTACTCATAGGGTGACCAGGCTGTCGTATCGCTTCCTAGATGTTCAGGCACCCTGATAATGAACATGACAGAAGAGAATAAGGAGATACCAGATGAATTTGCCCCAACCAATGATTTACACTGTTTCTGACCCTCAAGCAGAGGTACTTTTCATTACACAAATCCCTGCAGCGTGATTAGTTTGCCTAATACTTGCCCTGCTTTTTCTCAGGGCGAGATACAAATCCTGGTTGCTCCCATTGGTTGGCAGCATCAAGGAAATGGCGAGATTTGTGTGACCATTGCAAGATGATTTCTCTATAACTGCAGAGGGTTTCACACGTTGCTCCTTGCACTGCCAAAGGCAGAGTCTGCTCTCCACAGTACTCTGTTAAATGGGTCTGAGTGGCCAAATGTGGTTAGTGAGGAGAAGGGGACAAGTGGAAATGAAAGAAGAAAAGAGTCTTGTAATCGGTATGAAGCAAAAGATGGATACATGGAGGAGAGAGAAAGAAAGAATTATTGAAACATTAAGGAGAAATGTAATCCAGAAGAACTTAGAACCATGGCACAAAAGAGAGATGCTCTCAGGATGGATAGTGTGGGTGAACGGCTACAGTGTCGGTTGTCACATTGGTGTTCAGATCCTAATTATACCTGTTTTTCAACTTGGGTTAGACAAACCAAGCTAAGAACACACCTTTTATAGCATTGCACCTGCTAATAACACTCTGACTGTTTGGTAATAAATACAATCCGTGCTACAGTTCACCCCATCACTCGTCTTGACATATGCTGTATGGAAAGGCAATGAGTCTTCTCCACTTATCAGTCACAGCTCTCAACACCAGGACAGGAGAGTAGCAATGTGGGCAAGATTTACAATGCAGTCAATGTGATATTCGTTTGTTTTCTCAATGCATTTCTTTATCGCACTAGTAATGCATAAATACTTACTTTAAGCTGTAGGGAAACATGGACAAGTTTTAAGATCTAATGCAGCTGGTAGAATCCAGTTAAAACACAATTTGGATCAAGATGGTCTATGACACCAGGCATAGGTGATGAAAATTTGTATGACTGGGAATTTGCACACCTTCAGATCCTCATTTCCCAAGGAAAACTGCCAGAGATACATATTTAAATCAGCGTATATCTGGTTTATTGAACTATTGCTGTACACTCTCTTGAGGCTCTAGCTAGCTAGATACCTCTCAAACTGGCCAAACTATTTAGATTCAGGAACTTTGCTGGCCTTCCTTGTTATTGGCATGTTTGGTGAAAAATACTGACCGCTGTTGTGGACTCTCTATGTGTTTGCAAACAAATAACATTTTCATCCTGGCAGAATATTGAACAAACCCCCTCTTTGTGAGCTGCCCAGATTTTTCTGTTGCTGAGACTGTCACCTACTGGCCATGGAGCAGCTCACCAGGATCTCGGGAACAAAGTCAGAGTATGATGAATTAAATATTTAGCTTTGCCTTTAGAAATTACACCATTGAGATGTTCCTGTTTTATCTCACTGTAAACAGGGTGGTAATTCTGTAAATGGAGCTAGATCAAGAATCTTGAAAGCTTCTTCATTTATAAAATGCCCAGATTCATGGAGTTTTAATGCAAAGGAAACCAGGATCTCATCACAGCAGGGAGGTGGGGTAAAATGCTAGTTCCAGTAAATGTAATGGGAGCAAAATAAGCCATAACCAATGCTCGAGGGGAAAAAAAAAAAAAAAAGGACCAGCTATTCTGTCTCTGGTGGATTTTCATCGTGTTAGACCATGGATACAAATCAACCTTAAGAAAGGACCACATCTTAGTATTGACCAGCAGAGCTCGACAGGAATCAAAGGACCTTTATTGAAGATCTACACTATAGCTCTTACAGGAAGGGGGAAGAATTGCTCTAAAAAGCTCTTTTAGCCCTGTCCTTGTCCTGCCCTCACATCTGTTGTCACGGCTCACTCATTTTCTGCCAGTCTTTGGGCCAGAACCTCAACTGGGTAAACAAGAGAGTCTAAATTCATAGCTAGAATATGGAACTGCAGGGTGTTTTATTCTCCCCACTTTAAGGAGTAGCCCCCCTGTTCCTCCCCAGACCTGAGAGCAGGTTAATGTACTGCCTGAAATGTACTCTTCAGCTGGGATTTTTTTCAAGACACAGAAATTAGTTGCTGAGCTGGACAACAGGTGCTGAACTGCAAAACTGCATCTTTACTGGTTATTCCAATGGAGCATCACTCTGTATAGCTCTTCCTAAAATCTGTGGTTTTTTCTTATATATAATTGAGCTGTATTACTGGCATTCTGCAGGACTGCTGATAGGAAAGGAAAGCTAGTGCCATAGAGGCTGTTTCATGACAAGCGTCCTCAGCTCACTTGGTGTTGCACAGGGATATTGCTGCCTGAAAGCACATCTAAAGTAACCCTCAAGCTCATTGCCGTATGTTGTACTGAAACTTTAAAGAGGAGATTTTTTTTTATATGGGCGTTTTTCATATGCCTCTTAGTTCACATCTGTAAAAAAATAGATTTCGTGTAGAAATACTTTTTGACCATGTCTGGACTCAATCCCTAGCACTGAATTTGTGCAAATTGGCCATATTTTTATTTATTACTAGATTTTTTTTGGTGAAATGGGTACATTATTTCCCTTCACTTCATTCCTGTGCTTGAACACTCACAAACTTGAATTGTCACAGAAGACTGGGTGCCTGGATGTCTCTTATGAAAGCAAATGGCAGGTTAAAAAAAAAGAATCAGGTAGATAAGAGTTTGTGTGAAATTCCACTGAATTCAGTGAAAAGAGTAATTTCAAAGAATTTAGGATCAGATTTCAAATGCATTTCATGAAAGGCCTTGGTCTGGTGGATTAATGTAAGCTGCTGAGTCTCGGTTCCCCCCACTGTACAGGAAGGATAATGCTATTCTCCTCTATAGGCTACCTCACTACTCACTTCTTGTGCACTGTTGGAAAAGAGTGAAAATGCTTCAAGGCCATTTGATGTCAGGAGGACTTGGAAACCTCTGGCTCACAGCCAGGTAGACCTTGGGGCTAGCACTCACAAACATCAATGGGGAAAAACCACAGCCTTTCCAACTTCATTGAGAATACCAGCTTTTGCCTGAAATGCTCTATTTTCAAATTTGTGAATGCAAAACTAGAACACCCCACCCCCCCCCCGGCTTCTTTCTCTGCTATCCGCCCACACTTCTCAGTAAGTAATTTCCTTGAAGCTGGTAGGATCTTTATTCAGGCAGAAGATGGTTGTGGAGTGTTGTGTCTGTAAGTACCATGGAACCTTGGGATCATGGGCTCTCCGGGGCCATCATGCAGCCTCTTCAGTCCTGTCTATCACTTTATCACATGCAGATGTTCTCTCACCACTGGAGAAAGATTCCCTTTAAAACTGCTCTTTTGCTGGTAGATTTACTTTGCACCAAGACATAATGTGAGTTAATGTTGCTTTTGAGGGTAAATCAAGGGCAATGAAGATTCTAGCCTAAAAAATGTAGCCTATGAATTTTATCCCTGCACTGCGCATTCATTTTAATGGTCCTTGCTGTGTGTTTTATTGAAGGCTGAGTCATAAGCAGATCTTACTGCTTTGGAAGGAAGGAAATGGAGTTTGGGCAAAAACATTACGTGTCTCAAATGGATCCAGCAAACAGAGACTGCTCAAGCTGTGAAAATGCAGTGATGTATCTCAGCAAAAGGGAGAATTGAAGGTCAGAAAGAAACTCCTTTTGCTGCATTAGAGTTTTCATCACCTGAAGCTTGTCTGGACTGAGTGATATTTCTGGTGACAGGTCCATCACAATGAGAAGAGCAGATCCTGCTATTGTGCCTTCCCTCAAAAACCAGTCCTGGAGTTAACAGGACTTCCCCCTGGGTCTTGTATTTCAGCATTATGATGATGAACATTTGCTCACCACTTGGGGCAGACACAGTTGTTGTTGGGACTTGGCCAGAGCAAAGCATTTTTGACTGAGGTTGCTGAGGAAGGAGAGAGAAGCTCTGGTGTTATGGCAGCACCTCTGCAGGACGTAGGATAGTTCCTCTGCAGATGCCCTTAGGACCATTGGCTTGAGCTAGGGAGAAGAGGGGGGAACCATGCGAGCAGAGCTGTGCAGCTGTCTGCTGGGCAAAATCAGCCATGCTGAGAAATGTGCAGCAGAGCGTCCACCCTGTCACTAGAAGTCACCTCCATCTCTCATCATGAGTGGGACTGGACTACACTGTAGTGCAGGAGAAGTCATGAGATTCAAAGGAGGATCTTTCATGCCCTTTGTCACAAACAGTATCTTTTTTTCCTGTTTTTTTACCCCAGTTACATTTGTGTTCCTTAAGGCAGGGACTGGATCAGGTATTACCTCCAGAAGCAGAAGCAGGCAGCCCTTTCTCTGGGGTGCTACTGAGCACATTCTGAGGGAAGATCTGAGACCTGGGCAGGGGACTGAAGACAGCGAGCACAGCCCAGGAGCAGGAATAGCTCAGGCACAGAGATCAAGAAACTGCAGAGGAGTGGGCAGAAGGCAGCCAGGCTCAGGTCTCCCCAGGGATCCACTTGGACAGGCACAGCTGGCTGCAGCTCAAAAAGTTACTGACTTGCAGCCAAGCCTTGAAATAGGGTAGACAGAGAGCTGCATGTTCAGTCACTGGTAGTTTGACTTTGAATTTGTTTAGAAAGTTAAGGGTTTGGTGTTGGGGTTTTTTTTGTTGTTTGTTTGTTTGTTTTTTTCAGGTAAAGCCTTGCTGTTTGAGGTCAGAAGCTTTTTGTTCTTCAGGGAGCACTCCATGAGGGAGAGGTTTAGGTGTACCTAATTCAAAGCTCTGGAACCTTCCACCCCCTTTTTTTTTGATGCAAGATGCTGCTGCTATCACATTCTCAGGGGCAGTGAAAGACCAAAGACACTCATTTAGCAGGATGTCTTTACAGAAGCCACTGCCCCGCTGACAAGAGGTGACCCAAGAGTGCTCCCTCCTGCCTCCTGGGCAGGACTTTGTGATTCTTCCTCAGCCTCCCCTGGAGTTATGATAGGGCAGGTTGTCCTCTGCTGCAGCCAGTCAGTAAAGTGAAGAGTCTGAGGCCTGCAAGGAGATATCAGCTTCTGAAGAATCATTCAGTACCATAAGATACAGCCAGACTGGTGAGGCTATTTCTTAAATTACTATTAGCAAAGCTACCTATCAAATACAGCTGTGAAAATGTGGCCTTTTTCTCCCCCTCCCTTTGGCCAGCTGTTGTTCCCCTTACATGGTACAGAGGAATTTTATTTTGTTGAGATTCAGGCTCAGGCTGCAAATCCAGCTGATATTCAAAGGGTCTTTGGAGAATATCTGATGTTTCTGAGAGTCCTGGCCATTAAGGGCCACATTCCTCCAGGCTCCTTCTGGTTTCCAGTCTCCCTTGGGTTTTATATTGCAGTAGGGAGGAATAAAAGGCCCTTTCCATCTTTAGGATGTAAGATGAAGGAACTGAACAGGAAGAAAATGATAAACTTAGTTTTAGAAACATTAGTGGTTGAATTCTGTTAACTTCTTGGCCTTAAAGAATGATATCCAAATAGCTGTTGTACATGCAGAAAGTCTCTGGTTTAAATTGGATGTGTGTACACAGACTGTCTCTGTAGCACCCCTGGAAGGGAGGCATTTGTTGGCCTGTGTACCCCAAACTCAGACTGCTTTCACCTGGCAGGCAGGACCGGGAGCTTTGCAGCAGGGCAGGAGCTGGGCTGCCACAATCCAGTAGATCAGAATCTTTAAGTGCTTTTAAGATATCTTGGTTTTGCAAATATATATACAAGTAGCATTGTGTTTGGTTAGCAAGCCCCTTAGGCGTCATGGCACTTCAAATATTTTCAAACTCTGACTTACCTTCTGAAAGTAAACTGAAGGGTCCCACTCCTGATTTTGAGCACGAGGCCTCCAGCTGGACCTGTACTACAAATACAGCTCCAGGTGCTGCACGCAGTTATGTACAGGCATAATATTTATACTTTTCTAAACTGGCAGGCGGATTTGTATACCAATATGGAAAAAAACCAGCATCTGGGTTTAACCATTATTTTGTTTAAGTTTGGGAGGGTATTTTCTTTCGCCTGTTGTTTGTCATTGTAACCTCAGAAGATAAAGGTCTTTAGCCAGCAGCATGAAGTGTTGCTTTGTTTTTCTATTTACAGTGTTACATTTGGCTGGAGAGCATGATGCTGTAAGAGCAAAAAAGCATGCAAATAACTTGTTTATCCTTGGAGATGGATGCTTTGTGCTGTAACAAGCTGTGCTGTTGACTTGACCCAGCTTTACTTTCCCAGAACTGGGAAAGCTGACAAAGCTTGCTGAGGAAGACTTCTAAACCAGCCAGCTTTTGATTTCACAACAGCTCCACAAAGCATCGCAATGCTTTGATCTAATGATATCAGTTACATGAGAAAGGAAAGGAAGGTGGGAAATAAAGATGTTAAAACACCCAAGTGCAGATTTAAAGATCCCACAGCAAAATTTAAGAGCAGGATTTAGTAAGCAGGTGGGATGTGCGGGGTAAATGGGGAGGCTGGTGACTGACCACAAAAGATAGTTTGTTAAAATGTTATTGTTTGTTCAACCTGAAGAGAATTTTTCATATTGAAACACACTCAAAAATTGCTATGAATTAAACATTTTGACCTAAACCAAAAACTCAGTTCCTTTTTAGACTTTTTAAATGCCTAAGAAATTAAATTTTCTGCAATTCAAAAGCAGGATATTGAAATTTGAGGGAGAAATTTTCTTTCTGGACCCATGAAAGCAAAATCTTAAAATAATTTTTTTCATGATCACAATTTCTTAAATTTTGGCCAAATTTGATACTTTGGGCCTTCCCCAAACCATGCCGTTTTCTTACTAAGTTATTTGTTTAGATATTACCTGGTAATACTGCCATGAGCACGAAGAGCACATGGTATGTGTATGCTGAAGAGCTAAGCACCTGTACCAAAATCAGCAGGCCATCTTCCAACCAGACTGTTCCACCCAGTGCTGTTCCCTGGTTCTGGTGAGTTACACCTGGTTTCTGTAACAAACAACCCAGTGTCACCCTGGCATTAGGAGTGTATTTATAGTAATGTCTCATGTACTTCCCTTTCTGCATGTTTGCACAGAGAGATGCTGCAAAGTGTAATGGACACTGTATTGGACAACAACTGCCCGATCCCGATTCCTGACTTTGACATCTGGGAATGTGGACGTGTGGCTCAGAGGTAAGCTTGTGTCTGGTAGGCAAGGTCATTGTGCCTCGGGAAGAAGTGGGAGATTAACTCACTTATATGCTATTTGAAACTAAATGAGCCCACCTTTCTCTCATATGAGCACTTCTATGCATTTTTTTCTGTAAATATGGCATTTGCCATGCTTGTATGGTCCTACCTACCACTGCATTTCAGCACATGCAGTCTTCATGCATTTATTCCTATGGCATTCCTGTGCATTTGGGAGCAGAGATGTGGAGGACCTGTGGCAAGTCAGGAGACTTTCTGAAAGAAGTGGGATTTAGTTTGTGTTGAGTTTTGCTTTGTGTGCACTGTGTTGCACTTCCCAAGTCCTGCCCAATGTTTGCTTTGCTTTAACTGGGACCTAGTGTGAGCAAATTATGTCTTTGGAAAAATACAGAAGAAAATTATATGCAGTATCTTCTCTCAGTGTTAACAGTAGAAGAAAAGTGCTTAGCCTGCCAGACCTTCAGAATGAGGAACTCTCTCCAGAGAGTTTAAATTTTAAGCAAAGTAACTCTGTCAGAATTATACTATCAGACAAACTTACTGCTAGGCCTGAGCAGTGAGCTTCTAAAGCTTCCAGTAAATTTCTCATCTCAGACCACCGACATGTTGCAGAGATGTCTGAATGAAATACGTGCTGGGAATCTCAGCTAGTTCAGAAAAAGCCTGAACACTTTTCTCAACAGGAGGAAGGTACTGGACTTATACAGACTCTAGTGATTGCATCACCTGTCTCCAAATTCCCCAGCATGTACAGTTGGGTGCAGACCCACATTTTCCCATCATTTCTGCTAGTGTGACTGCCGTGGTTTCAGCAAGGTGTTTTGGGTTGCTGCAGCAGGAGCAGACGGTACCCGACGGCCGCCTCCTGCCGGGAGCAGTTCTGCAGCTGGTGTGCAGCCACCACGCTCCTCTCTGGACGGCTGACTGCGCTTCAGCCGTGAGTGCAGTGATCCAGAAATCTCTTACTTACCTCACAGCAAGCATTTGAAGTGTGTGAGAAGCTTAATTAATTAATGCTTGTGAGACAGTGAGCTCTCCTGAGAAAAAAAGCCATGAGGAGGTGGGGAGATGACAGCCAAGTGTGGCTTGTGGGAATTTCTGATTTTTCATTAGAGCTGTCTGAAAACTTTCTGTCAAAATACTGACTGGTGTGGTTTCTCTCAGAGTCAGGGCTGGGGTTAGGCATTTCTCCTCTTGACCATTTATTACCCCAAAGAAGTGGATGATTGTTGTGTCTGCAAGGTCAGGAGCCAAGGATCAGCCACAGGTGCCAACCTGGGTGTCTGTGTGTCTGAGGTAGGGTGTTCAATACAAGTTTGGCTGAATTTTTCCACCAGGAGCACAACAATTTTGTGCAAATGTGGTGACTTTTCTAGGATGGACAATCTAAATCAAATGTTTTGACTAAGTTCTAGTCAAATCACATCCTTATTGTTTAAAAAGTAAAAACAGCAAACAAAACATCTCTGTACAGAACAGTACATCTCCTGTCTCCAAATTCCCCACTCTCCAGGCATTTCTGCTGGTGTAAGTGCTGGATATCTCCACTGGCCTGGGCAGTGTGAACTGAGCACTGGGGTCTCACTGCTGGCTGAGCAGGAGTCATGCCTCAGGGGATGACACTGAGCTGATGTCCAAGCCGGACCAAAGCCTGGCTCTACTGAAATCCAGACAGGAGAAAGCCACTGTCATTTCTGTGCCAGCTGAGTCACTGAGCTGGAAAAGTAATTCCTATAAGTAAATGATTAGTAAATGATTGGCCTCTATCTGGTGACTCCATGGTCACCACCAAGAACCGTAACACAATCTGTGATCATAGCCCAAGAGAAAAGTAAAATTTCCTTCCAAAAAGACCATCATTAGCTGGACTGATGACAGCACAGCCTCACAACTCCAAGACTTTGACATCATCTCATAAATTAGGAAGATTTTCAGGCCAGACAACACTTTAGTAGTCTACGTGGGCATTGAAGGGCTGTCGTAATGAGCCTTGTAAAATAAAATGCTGACTATAAAAAGGAGCAAACAACTGGTTTCCTTCAGCATTCAGGAACGTGTATGAGGCCAAAATCAGCTTAACAGCTGTGATCAGGTCTTGGCTTCTTTTAGCATGTAGCTGGAGGTAGTAGCTTTGCAGTTACTGATGGTAGGGGTGAAAAGAGACACCTGGCTAGGATGCATGGGAAGGGGTAGCAGAGTAAGGAGATGAAACGAAACTACAAAGTCTTGCTGTCAGAGTGAAGTAAGGTTGCAGTGACTAATCAGGTGGAATAAGTGTCTCTTCACTTTACAAACAAATCATGACCTTAGTTATCTAGGCCCTGATCTTGCTTTCCCTGAAGTCAGTGCCAAAGTGCTCCTTGACTTGTACAACAAGCTCCAGTCTGTTTTGTCCGTGAGTGATACTCTTGCCCTTGCAAATGATCCGTGTGAGCAAGTGGTGAGTGGTGAGCAAGTCAATATGGTTCCCTGTGCCAATGATAAAGCTGATCTCAGGGGAAGTTATTGTGCCAATACTTTTAGTCAGTAAACTTTGGGCAGGAGTCATGCAAATATTAATATTCATTTAGATATGCAAGTAGCCCAGGAAAATCAATGGAATCACTTAGATGATTAAAATTACTTGGTCCAAAGTGTTTTTAGCCTCTGCACAGGTCCTTGGTCTGTATGGATGGCTTGTATACAGATCTGTGCACTTGTGAAGATTAAAAAAATACTTTTTTATTAAGAGAACTTGCTCTGCTTGAATGCAGAGATGACTATGAGTAAAGCAAGTTATTGTTTTCCCACTGGCATATGTTGTTTCCAGGTCTCTTTATGTCGTAGTATACAGATACTGTCTGTGAGAGACATGAAAATCTGTTATTTTAAGCTCAGTGAGTCCCTAATGCTTGCAAGTGTGTTTTCTTTATTTTTAGTATTTCCTGGAGAAGGGTTGAATCCATCCATGTGCAAAAGATTGCAGTTGACAGAGAGGGGAGGCATGCATGTGTTTCAACACATGTGCCTGGGGTGGCTGTGGTTATATAAAGGCCCTTTTGACATGGCCAATTATGTAAAATGATAATACTGGAAAGGAAGGCAGTAAATGAATGCAGAGAGGAATGTGTTTGTAGCCATGGAGCCTGCGTCACTGCAGGTGGCAGGAATGAAGCAGAAGAAGGGTCACCAGGTTCATCGTGGTTAGGCCTGTCCAGTAATCCCCAGGTGCTGCTGACTTTGAGCAAGTGAAGCGGGAATCCTCCTACTGCAGCCCCTGCATTGGATGGCCATTGGCAACCATATGGTAATGCTTCCGCACACACTGGGGAGGAATGAGGCCATGAAGCATCGCAGTTAATAAGATGGACTCCTTGGAAAGCTGTTTCTTTCATTACACTTTCAACAGAAATGTCCTCACAGAGCTGCAGGACACATGGCACGGCCAGTTCTGCCACTGCAGCAGGAGGAGGGGCGAGGAGTACTAGTGCTTGTTTAACGATACAGCACGTGCACAGCGGAGAGGACATACACGGGAATGCCCAGTCAAACATATGCTCCTGCTGCAGGAGCTCAGCCCCCCAGGTAGGATCCACAGCTCTGAAATCCCCAAAGCTGGCACATGGGATTGAGAAAGGTTTTTCTCAGTGAAAATGAAGTTCAGACTTGTCTGGCAGGCAGTAGGCAATCAGCCCAAATCCAAACGTGGACTCTTCTCAGCATACAAGGAGGGCTTCACCCCTACAGCAGGCTCACTTTCCCCTACAGGTAACACTCTTGCTCTAGCATCACTGCTGCCTCACTGTGTAATGGCACTGTGCCTGCTGGCGGGAAGGGAGAGAGGATGGAGGCTCATGCCACTTGGCCTGTGCTACTGTATTGCAGGCAAGAAATGAGAGATCTCCTGTGAGAAACCCATAATGCAGATATAATTCATGTGTTTTAACCTATGTCAAACTTTCCAGGTGTAAAGTCCAGCACTGTAACCAATCAAAGGGTCACAAAGGGCTAAATTTTGTCCCTTAGAGCAAACACATCATTATCTGCTGTGCAGTTTCCAATGAGCTATGCTGTCTGTGCAGCATGGACTCGGGGCATAGTGACCTCTCTGTGACACAGCTCTTCTTCATGAAACTCCTTAGTTTTGCAGTCCACTGCTGAGGACCACGTTTATGTCTTCATATTGATGCAGTCACCAGGTTCAGCAGCAGGAAGGAGCACCCAGGTGTGGGGTGGACGTCAGATTTGGTCAGGCTTCAGGAGTGCCTTCTCTGGGGAACAGCTTTTAGTTGGTAACCACCAAGGTGAACTGGGGCATCGGGGCTTCCATCCCCAAACTGCTGCTCAAGCATGTAAGTATGACATGGTCTGTGCCTGTCTCAGCATCACGTGAAGTGCAGGCTGGCCAATTTTAATGCATTTCCAACAGATGGTGCTACAATGCCACCTAAAGCTAAATGCATGCATGGAGAAGAGGTTTCAGTGACCGTTCCCTACTCCCCCTGCTTTCCCCCACGGTTTCCCAGTTGAATTGCAGTGGTTTTGGTTTTCCCCACAACAATACACACAGACTTTATCTGGCTTCAGTGTTTATCCCCAACAGGACACTGCCTATCAGGAGCCAGCCTGCAGATCTTCCACCTTTCTGGTTACTCCATTTAATCCACCTGCTTTTGCAGATTTACGGTGAGCTTGATGTGGACATCACTGCTGCAGTCTGTGTCCAGATGTGGGAGCAGCCGTGCCACATGCCATCAGCATGAGGACTTCAGCCAGCCCCTTGCCACACTGTATGGCTGTGTTTTAGCATTGCCACCCCTCCTTCTATCTAAATGTTATTTATGTTGTTGAGTCTTTTCTTTTTTGAGATAGTGGCAGGGATTTTGATGTCCCAGGGCTTTGAAGACTCATGGGTTTTAGGGCTGGCAGCAGTGGAATCTTCACATCAAAGTGTGATGAGCAGTTATGTTGGCAAGGGAGCCATCCTTGCCTGAATGGTTTGACTCATGGAGGGCTGTTTCTTGTGTCCTAGCTTTTGTTTCCTGACTCCTTTAAATCTTCTGCCCACCTGCTCATACTGAAGGGGTGGTAAGATCCTGTTGCATGGACCTTCCCCAGAAGACATTTCTCTAGCTCTGCAGCCGCTGGGGAACAATAAAGGTCACATATCACCTGCAGCTGGGGGAAGGCTGCCTCTTCTGCCAGCTGCTTGTCAGGGCCTGAGCACACTAATAGGTCTTAATTGGCCCTGACCAGCCTCACCTGAGGCCTCCCCTGCTACCAGCTGTGAGCTCTATTTAAGCTCAGCCCAGGGGGTTTAATCCTTTCTTGAGCTATGTTGTAAGAGTGGCAGCCTACAGCTCAGCCACAGCCATGCCCTACCTGGCTAAGGAGCTTGTCTTCATCATTGTGAAGTTGCTTGGTGATCTCAGCCTTTGGTGGAACCTGGCCATGCTCTCTGTGGCTCACTGTGCTCAGGTACTGTGGGATGGTCTCCCTGCCCTGTCAGCTCTTACTGTGCTTGGTCCTGAGGGTGCAGCTGGCCCTGGCTGTGCACTGCCACTGCTTGTGCTCTATTTCTGAACCCAAAAGATGCTGAAAATGCTTTAGGCAAGTGCAGAAGCTATTTACATGGGGAGGAGGTGGTTTGATTTCATCAGTGCTTGGGGAAGGGGAGAAAAGTACATCCATGTGTGTGCTGTTAGTATTTATGTGCCAGCTCCCTACTGTTGTTACTCACAGGAGCTGTGCTTGAGTGGTTTAGTGTCTTCTTGCTGTTAACCTCCTTGCAGGTGCAGGATGCCTCTCTGCTTCCCGTCTCTGAACCTGCTCCTGTTTCTGCATGACTTTAGAAACTCAGTTCCCTCTGATATTATCTGACAAATTTGTGCTAGGGAGCAAAGCTCACAATCTGTGAGCAGTGGAGAGCTTCCCCCTTGGCAGTGGGGGAATGGCTTTGGGGATGCGCTCTGGGCTGAGCACCCAGGGTGGCACCAGGCAGTTGCTAGAGCCCCACGTGAAAACTTTGGTGCGACATCAGCTGTTCATGATTTTGAAAGACTGTTGGGGTCAACATGTGTAAGTTTGCTGCTTCTTCATTTAAAACTGATATCCTTTTTCTATTTCCCTTTGAAAGATTTGATACTTTCAAAGTACTTCATAAACAAATCAAGTTATCTTTAGGGGCTGCCAAAGAATGATCCTGAGAAACTGAACTGAAACTGAGCTTTTTTTGATAAGGGTTAGAGACTGTTTCTTGCCTCAGTCTCAGTGAGCACACAGGTAAAGCCAGCAGTGCTTTAACACTGCCAGGTAACTTTTCTACAGCTTTGACTAGCAGGAACTTTGTGTCTGCGCTGAGAGTTGCGGTTGGCTTTAGCAGAAGCAAGTAGGTACCTTGCTTCCCAGTCTTGCCCAGAGCCTATGCTCTCATGCTTGAACACAGAGACACACAGTCATGTGAAAGGTTATAAATGCTCCGTATCTCACCAGCCCTGACCTTGTGGCTTGGCTGCAGAAGGGTCTGGGAAAATGATTCTGCATGACAGCAGGCAGAGGGGCTAGCGCTGTGCACTTCAGAGGGCTTGCTCTCTAAAGAGGAAGAGCTAGTTAAATAACAAAAGTCGGTAAACTTTAAGCTTGTTGCTTAAAGTGGTGGGTGGTTTTGCTGTGAAGTCTGCAGCAAGGAGTTGCCGTGGGTGCAGGGCAAGGGACTGCAGGCTGGAGCAGCTGCCTGGCTGCTGAGAGGGTGGTGAGGGTCACCTCGTGTCACATGGCCTCAGTGGCAGAGGGGACAATGTGTCTTCAAGAGTGCAATTAAACTGCTACATCCTGGGGAATATAGTCACACTGTGTTTAACACTTAAGCACTGAGACTGCAGCATGGCCGGGTAAAGCTGACTCTGGTCTGGGAAGGGGTGCATGGACCTTCGTGTCCTTGCTCCCCTCAGCCTGCCCCGGCTGTGAGGTGCTCCCTTGCCTTGGCAAGAAGGGGACACCTTTCTCCCTGCATGCTGAAATCATGCCTGCTTTTGGCACAGCCTTGCTCAGGAGTATCTGCAGCCTGATGATGCCTCTGGGAGGTGGAGAGGAAGGTGTCTGCCCAGGGAGCACACTGTAGACATGCTGTGTGTGATTTGGGAGAAGCCCATGTCTAGTAGGGTCAGGAGATGCAGGCCAGGCTTGTGCTGTGGCACACAGTGATGTGACATCTGCTTGTCCCTAGAAGTATTCCTAGTCCTGCCATGGGTGGGATTGACAGGTCTGTTCCCCGCTCTTTAGTCCCAAACATGTCTCAGGAGCATCCTATCCTGTTGTCTAGTCTTTCTGTGGGGTGATGCTGAGTTATGGTGACATTAATCCTGGAGATGTGGTAACTCAGAGACAGATGTGGCAGGGGTGTTAAGGGGGTGGTGCTGGGAGCAGCAGCAGAGGAGGTTTTCTGCCTTGCTCAGGTTGCTGTTTGCCTGAGTGCAGACCTGCACAAACACTCTAACCTGCTCACACGGCTTCCTCATGCTCCCTGTGTGCCAGCTTAGCTGGGCACTCTGTCCTTGTAGTCAGCATGCACTGCACAATGAATTTGGTGGTGTTGTATAGTAATAGTGCTTAAAGATGACTAGGAAAAATATAAAAATACATCTAAATAAAGAATTAAACATTCAAATTCACTTTACAGTAGTTCAATATGTTCCTACCCAGCCCCTTCCAAAGCCAGCATGGCTCTTGTCACCAGGAAACATTGCTGAGATGTGGTGTGCTGGAGCCATGAACAGCCTCTCAAAGCATTGATCAAATCTGATTATTAGGAGAACCAAAAAGCAGCTTGGGCATTGATCTGTGAGCTGACAATGCTGTGCTGATTGGCCAGGACTCTGAGCTAAATGAGCACCCCATCTTTCAGATCCAACTTCATTCTCTTGCAAAAACTGAAATTGCCCTTTTGTATCTCAAGACTATAAATTAAGTGATTCCTTTTCAGGTCATGTGCACCCCTGAAAAGCAGAGGCTGGGTTGACTTTTCAGAAATCCAGAGGAACCCTTGAATAAATACATGATCAAGTGAACGGTTCCCCTAATTAATGCTGACAGTAAAATGTGATGTGGACAAAATGATGCTGAGACCAATTCACCCTAATTTAGTTGAAATTACGTGGATGTATGCATGGACACACCTTGGAATAGTAAGAACATTTTGGCTGTATTCTCACATGAATGTTTTCCCAGTGGATGCAGTCTCATTGCATTCAGAAAGAGGCTTTTGAATACTGTATCCCTTTAAACAAATGTCTGTTAAAATTATCTTTAATTTCTTGGGCTGAAGGACTATCCTGGAGGCAGAGCCCTGGTAGCGGTGATGGGGTTTTTTTGTACTTTTGTGTGGCAGGTGAAAAGCTCAGCAAGGCAGCCGGTCTTCTTTCTTTGTTCTGCCTTTGGGCTCCAGCTTGTAGCACAGTGAGACCAGAGGAAAATATCCGTTCAGCAGTGTATGGAGCAGTAACTTATGCTTAAACCAGCCTTTGTCACATACCACAGCTTTCAGGAGAAGCAGGCTACCTCATCTTAACTTGTTTGTTGCATTGTGCTCTTACAGCAGCATCAGTGGGCCACTGCTCTGGTTTCAGTGGGGATGAGGTTTCACTCTGCCTCCTGGTTTTTCAGTATTTGGCTCCTGCCTGCACAGGGAAGCACTGAAATCTGGTGGATCTCTGCATAGGGTCTTGCTCACGCAGAGCACCAAAACTTTGGGGCTTGCTCACACACCTGGTGCTCTGTGCAGACTTCGGTGATTGGGATTTTGGCTAACGCATCCAGGATTGATGTTGTTTGCAGTCCTGGACTGTGTCATTATTCATGTGGCTCTGCTGCCAGAGTCATCTGAGCGGATGACTGTCACACATGGACCTCCCACAGATGGGCCTCCACGAGATTCACATCTTTGCTGGTGTCACCATGAACTCGTCTCCTTTTGGCCCAGCATGTCTGCTCTGCCCCTGAAATTCCACCCCTGCAGCCCCTGTTAGAGATGTTAAACCTCTGATTCAGGGAGGTCTGACAGTTTGTCCTGGTTTCAGCTGGGATAGAGCTAATTTTTCTTCTTAGTAGCTGGAATAGTTCAGTGTTTTGGATTTGGTATGAGAAGAATGTTGATAATACACTGATGTTTTCAGTTGTTGCTAAGAAATCAAGGACTTTTCAACTTCCCATGTCCTGCCAGTGAGCAGGTGTACAAGAAGCTGGAAGGGAGCACAGCCAGAGTAACGAACCCAAATGAAATAGTCCATATTATGTAATGTCATGCTCAGTATATAGATGAGGGCGAGCTGGGAAGCTTGGGCTCTTCTGGGATTGTGATTTTGGGATTTTGTCCCCTCTGGGATTGCTATCTGGGAGCGGGCTCGGCATCAGTTGGTGGGTGATGAGCAATCATGTTGTATATTACTTGTATATTCTATTATTACTATAATTATGATCATTATTATTTTAATATTATTTTAAGTTATTAAAATCTTTTTATTTCAACCTATGAGTCTCCTTACCCTTACCCCTTGACTTTTCTCCCCCAACCCCCAGGTGGGGGAGGGTGAGCGAGCAGCTGTGTGGTGTTTGGTTGCTGGCCGCATATAAACCACGACACAGCTGAATTACATGCTGCAGGTTTTCAGGCCTGTGAAGTAGAATTGTAGCCTGTTGCTTGTGTCTGATCTGATTTCTGGCTACTCCTAAGTTGCGGTTCTCCTGGAGGGCTGTGAGTGGTGGCTGGCCCTCCTGGGAGTGGGGGGTCTGTGGGGAGGAAGCTTGACCAAGTTGTAGCGATGGGACATGATCCCTTTCTCCTCCCCTGGGAAAAGCACGGTGAAGGCAGGCGATGGGAAGTCAGGTTACAGTCAGCCCTCACAGTGAGCAGGAGCACCTCCACCCCTGCCCTCTCCAGACCCTGTGGGGTCCTGAGACCCTGGACCCCACAGTGCAGCAGTTTTGCTCCTGATGGCTCCTTCGCTCGAGCACCTCCTTCACCAGCGTGACAGTGGGTGACACACCCCACCCCACCCTGGGCTGTCTGCAGGAGAACCGTGCTGTCAGCTGGCCTGGGCTAGACCCGGTTTGCCCAAGAGAATACAAGCGAATCATCACTTTGCAGAGAGACCTGGGCTGTCCCGTGCCGGGGCTGGTGGCACTAGGTGGCACCACTGAATCAGGAGTGAGGAGATGGGACACGCAGGACTCGGGAGCCAGCAGTTGTCTTCCAAGGGACCCCGGGAGAGCTGCTCAGGAGTATCTTCTGCCACAGCTTCAGTCTGTCTGTCTTTTCCTAGCACTGAGGGTATGTGCACCCCTCACACTCAGAATAACTGAACACCAGAGCTGCCTTTCACCTTGTGCTGTTGGCCCTTGAATCTTCCCCCCCCTCCCCGCCTTCCCTGCCGAGCAATGGGGGGGCAGGTCCCAGCACGGCTGGAGGAGCTGTGGGTTCATCTGAGCAGGAGTAAAACAGTGTTGCTGAGTGTCGCTGCTGCCTCTTCATCCCTCACCAGCAGCCCTATGGTCTTGCTGGGTAATTAGCTTTTCTGTCAGCAACTTGTGGCAGTGGGAAGGAGAGGTTTTTCCTTTTACCTGTTCTCCTTTATCGTCTTTCCTTTTCTGGCCTTTTATCTCGTGCTCATCCAGCGTTGCAGGGTCTTTGCTATAAACTAGTGCTTTGCTCAAAGCCAGCCTGTACCTAGAGAACTTGCTGTGGGCATACTGACAGTGATACAAGCAATAACTGCAGGAAGAGCTACTCCAAAAGATTTTTTTCCAACGAGATTTTTATTAAAATATAATTTTAACCAAAGCATTCACTGGAACATCTAGTTTTTGAAATTGGAAACCAATACTTGCTGGGGGTATTTTGGTTGTAAATATTTAATGTCACACTTCTGTAGAACCCAAGTGTGAAGTAATAGAAAAACAATGCTGTGAGTAGGAAGGGGTAATAGACTACGCACAGAAAACTTGAGCCTAATTATCAAAACCAATTAAAATAAGAGGGTGCTATAACTGAATATTGATTGATTAAATTTGATATTATGTTATGAGAACAAACATATGTAAAACATTCTTTGTTGCCAGAAAAATGATTGTTGCCCACTGTTCCCCCTCACTAACACTGTGATGATCAGGAGCAAACCCAGTGGAGCAGGGCTGTGTTAGCCTGCTGCTGGAGGGGAATGGGGCTTGTGTTTCTGGAGGATGCTAGTGCAGGGGGTAGGATTAGTTGCAGCTCCTTTGGGAAGTGCACACAGGCTTCAGTGAGTCCCAGGGGTGGTAGCAGCAGCAGCAGCATGTGGGGCAGTGTGGCCTTGCAGCTCTGCACATTGATGAGAATCCTTTTTTGGGAGTCAGCTGCAGCTTTTGTTGCTGTACACTTCTTAAAAATGCTGCTCTTCAGTGCTGGCTCATCAAAGATTGTGCTGATGACGGTCCTGTCAGATGGTGGGGCTCAATGTCCTCTGATTTTTGTACTGCTGGAAACCAAGAAAAACTTTCTAGGCCTGGTTATAATCCTGGCCTAAGAAGGGTGGGAGAGTAGGCAGCTTGTGTGGGGGCTAACAGCTGGAGTCTGTCCTGCTCTTTGCACTTGAGCTTGGAGTGCTTGTGGGCTGACTCAAAGGTAAGCGGTGGCCTCAGCTAGTGAGTACATAAGTGCCCCTGGGGTGCAGAGGAGCTCTACATTGACAACCCAGATGGAAATGAGCTGCAAAGTTCAGGGCTGAGCTTTTCCCAGTGTCTGGGTTTGTCCAAGTTGATGTTCTGGTTTGGATGAGAACCAAATCTTCACGCATGCAGCTGTGTTTCAACAACTGTTGATGTGTATGGTGTACTCCACCTAGCAGAGCATGATGTCTGATACAAAGTGCTGGTGTCCAGTGTCACAGGACCTGCTAGACTGTCTCAACTGGGAATATTTTCTTACAGTGGATATTCAGTGTTTCTAAGCCCTGGGGAGTCAGCCAGCTGCTCACAGTGTCCTGGTGGCAGGAGGGGATCTGGCAAAGGGGACCCACTGCTGCTATGTGGCAGACAGGACTGCAGTGATGGCAGAATTCAGTATTTCCCTGATGGATCTAGAAATTTGTGTTTGTGCTTCACTGCCCCCATAGATAGTCTCTGCAGCAGTGCTGAGTGGTCATCAAGCTGGGAAGCTCAAGGTGACCTAAAAGGAGAGATTATACATCTTCCCCTTCTATGCTGCTGGCTGCAGCCTGAGCTGGACCAGCCTCAGAACTGCCCAGGGAGGACCTTGGGCTGACTAAGAGAATGCAGTGTGAAAACCCTATAGTTACTGCTAATGTATTACTCAAAGCTTAGGTGGTTATTATATTTATTATATAAATACATTATCCTATTACCCACTATAATAGAATAAGTATATACTAATAATAATATCATTATATGCTTAGGTAAGTTTTTCTACCTCTGATTCAAGCTTGTCCCTTTATGGAAAATCACTCATCCCTCCTGGTCTGCCTGCTGTCTGCTCCTGCCTGCCCAGCACTGACCCCAGCCTTGCCTGACTCCCATCCCGGTTCCTTCTCTCCCTGGGAAGGGCACCAGCTGAAATAGAGTGCAAAAAACTCATTTCCCCCTAAAATATAAAACATGTCAGTGATTTAGAGCAGTTGCTGCTGTTGATGTCAGTTCATGATTATTTAGGTTAAAATGTGTTCAGCTTTTTGACTTCCCATTCAGAAAACATGAGACAGGGAATGACAATGGATGAGTAAGCCCAAGTTTTGGCAGTTGGAGTTAAAGATGTCTGAGATTTGGTATCAGGAGCTTTTTTAAAAACTTATGTTATCTCTTTAATGCCATAAAGTATCAGTTAATGCATTGAATAGACTGTCATATAGGGTATCAGGACCATGATTAGGCAGTTTTTCAGACTTTGCCTGTCAGCAGAAAGATATGCTCTTGGCATCTGTTCTGAAATAGTTCACTCAGACTTTGTTTCGGGGAGAGACAGATAAAGTTGTCACTGATTAGACGAGGAAGACTTGAGAAACCAAATGGCAGGAGTGATAAAAAGTGATGCACGATGGTGGGGAAAAATGCTAGAAGCTGCAAGGGATATAGAGCTAGAGACTCAGGTGGGGAGAGAAAGAATCTGAAATATGCTAAAAAGTAATTGGCACGATTTGTTCATCCTTTCTTCCCATTTTGCCCTTTGCCTAACCCCTAATTGATTAGACAGACTGACCTATTTTTATACCAAAAGGTTATTTCACCTAAAAAGTGCAGAAGAGACACTAAAGTCAGAGCTCTGTGCGTGCTGGTGGCAGTATGTAGTGCTGCCTGGTGTCAGTGACGCTGGCTGGTGAGTCTGTAGCTGCTACTTTCCAAGGGAATTTCAGCTTGCTGGGTGTTGCCTCCTTACCCAAGCTTGCCTGAGCTCTCTGTCTGCTGTGTAGTTCCTCTCTTTACAAATTTGTTGCTGCATATGAACCTTAGCTTTAGGGAAACCAGTGTTCAAATGAGTCCCCAGGGGAGAAACTTGGGAATATTTTCTTGTTGCTGTGTTTTCTGGGAAGCAGGGTGAGCTTACCAGAGGATGGTCCTGTAACCTGTCCTCTTCCATGCAGGTACCTGTGCTGTGTGCATGCATATCTCTAGTTCCTGAGCCTTCCAGGCACTAACATGGCTAACGTCAGTCATGGGCCAGTTTTCGTCCATCTACTCCTCAGGAGAAGCGTGGGCAGTGAGTGTCTTGCTGTTGGTTCTTAGTGTATAATCCTTAGTAGAGGCGAAGCCCAGGAAAGCCCTGACTCCTTGGATCCCCTTGAATGAAAAGCTTTCTGCCAGTTCTATAGACCAAAGGAACATACCTCCCCATCTCAGCCTTCATCAAGGAGTGGAAGGTGATCTTTTCACATGGTGAGGCATGGAGCTTATGAAAGATACCATTCTTGAATGTCACCCTTAAGAAGCCAGTGTACAGTGGTGGACACTGGGTTGTGTTGCTGGAGAGGTACGCTGCAGTGGTCTGTACAAAAGAGGGTTGAGTTAAATGAGGTGATCCTGAGGTACCTGGGGACTTGCTTGAGGGTAGCAGATTTGACAGCAGGTGGTACTTTACCAAAATCATGCAAAGGACCAGGTGCTTGATCCAGTGTGGCAATGGAGGCTCCAAGGAGAGCACAAACAGCTCAGCTTCCCCATGGAGTGCTGTTGTTGGTGTCTGGCAGATGCACTAGCCTCAGCAGGATGTTGCACGTGTCCTGGTATTTCAGGGTAAAGGAAAAAGAAATAATGGTCTTGTCAAGGCCACTGTCTCAAAAACATCCAGTCTTGCTCCACTTAGGCTCTGAGGCACTGAAATAGATAGTTCAGCAGCCAACCTGATCTACCCAGAAACAGCCTGTGCTGTTGAAAGCCTCTCCAATCTTGTTTTATGCAAATGTTTCCCATTCTCTGCTTTAAGACTCTGTCCCATTTTTACCTCTTTTCCTTTTGAATTGTGCCTGTTTTCAGATCAGAAAGATGGGAAATGAATGAAAAGACCTTGAGAAGTGTAAATGCTACATTAAGAGCCTGTCACTCTGGTCTGAACTAGGATGAATGTTCCATGCTTGACATGTGAGATGGGCTGCCTGTTTTTGGGAGGATGGTACTTCATGGAGAGGCTGCACCTAATTCTGTTGTTGTCTTGTGATTGGCACACCCCCCCCCCCTTTTCTAATCTAACTTGGTTAGACTTTCCATTGTTACAGTGTGCACCAATTTGCTAAGTATTGTTCTGCATTGTACAGTCCATCATTAGATTAGTATTAACTGCAGCATTGTCCTCTGATTTTTTTTTTTATCCACTGAGATATTCGTTATAGGATGCTACAGTTCAAGAGATTTGATTGTGCTTTTTAAAATTCAGCCCTGACCCTCTATTCAGAAGTCAGTGGAAGCTTTGTTGCCCCAAGCCAGTGCATATATGTAAGAAATATTCTGAATGAGAACAGCTTTCAATACTGATGGGTTTGCTCCCAGTACAGCGAGTGCCAGCCTCAGGTGTCTGTACTCTTGCTGCTGTGATGCTGGGTCAATAACTAACAAGTGCAAACGGGCTTCCCAGCTCAGCCTTCCCTGTAGCTGTGTTAACCTGCCCCATTTCTACAAATATGGGGCCAAGTGTCGTGCTTCAAGGTTACCCTGTGCTGCCATGAAATGCTTCCAGAGAATGAATAGTGACTGTTGTAGCCTGATGGGCCTTCCCTTACAGTACCTAGCAAGGGTGTTTTCTTTAAGCTTCATTCAGGTTGGTATTTTATTCAGGGCTAGTAACAAACTATAAAATTACCTAAAGATGACAGTAACCAGAAGAGTGGTGAGGAAGTGTGTAGAGGGAGGATGGCAAAGGATCCTGTTGAAGAGATTGTACGCTGGAGGGCAGCTGCTGGCAGAAATCATTTAAGGCTAATTTTGATGGCATTGAATCATACATTAATGAAGTGACCCAATGTTATGCTAACAAAGTTTCTTGATAGAACAAGAAACTGCTGCCTTCTGGAAAGTGGGGGGGGCCTACTCCCTCCTGCGCTGCCCTAAACTGACCTCCTCCAGGCAGACGTGTCAAAGGCAGTAGGACTTAGCTCTAGGAACAGGGTCTGAGTCCTTCACCCTGAGCTCTCCAGGCCAGGTCTAGCATAGCTATGCAGCCATGTAACCCTACTGATGTTTGCTTCTCTGCTTGGTCACAAATGGAAGAGCCAAATGGGGAGCTGGCCCTGAGTGGGTGGGCAGACCTGTGGCAATGCAACTGCTGGTCCTGAGGCAAACCACTCTCCCCAGGTCTGTGCACTGTGGAGATGGAGGACTGAGAAGGATGTGGGAGCTGGGTTTGGCCTGCCCAGGAGGAGGCGGAGGGAAGGTGGCCTGTAGAGCGGATCTCCACTCTGCTGGAGGTGCATGGATGCGTTCAGCAGCTCTTGCTGTCACGTGCAGGTCACACCCTTTGTGTCTTCACCTCCCTCTGCAGCCTGTAAGCTGCCCTTTAGTGTGTTATCAATCCTGCTCTCTGTATCCTGGATCAGAGCACTTACCATATGTGTTCCCAGGCTGCTGGAGGGCTTTTGGCAGTGGTGCTCCTTGCCCTGCCCTCTGAGGGCTGTGGGACTGTCTCCACCAGCTCTGCATCTTTCTCTATTCACTTTGTGCCATCAAATCACAAAGGGATGAGGGAAACTGAGTCCTTTGTGCAAGTGGCCCACAAAGCCAGGCCACCTGAAGTGTTTAAATGTGGTTTAGAAGGGGACTAACCTTTAGACAGCAGGTTTGAGCTTTATTAAAACAGCTGGAGCTATTCTGACAGTTGGCTCCCCTGGGCACTGGAGGTGGATGAAACCGGTATGTGCCACTAATTGCAAATGCTCATCTTGCACTGAGAGCCAGTATCTTTTAAGGGATCAAGCCACCCCACTGCCTTCAATGCGGGCAGGGCATGGCAGGTCACTACAGCATGGAGATGCAATTAAGCAGAAGTTTTCTGCATCCCTTGCTTTAGCAAAAAGTGCTGGAGGAGCTTTGGCTGTTGCTAGTTGTAATGTGGATTTCTTTATTTTTATTATAGGAAGAGTTCAGTGCAAATGTAGAGAGGGTTTGGATGCTTCTGGCACTGCGATGGGGAAGTAGGCCACTCACAGAGCTGCTAGGCAGAAGTTCAGCTCCATGTCTTGATGGTCCTCCTGAAACCCTGGGGAGGTGCAGAGCTTATGGCTGATGGTGCCACATCAGAGAGGCCTGGGTTACCTTGCAGAGGAATAGGAGAAACTCTGTATTTTCTGGGTGTGCTTTGCTATGCTGAGCCCAAGTGTAAATACAAATAAAATATAAATACTTATTTACTACTAATACTGTGTTTTCCCTAGTCAGTGTCACCCTGCTATAGTGTGAACCCCATCATTTTGTTAATTAGGAATGGACTAGCGTGCCTCTGTTATTAAAATTCTTCCTACTTCTTGCCTTTTAACTACCTACAGTGTCTTTGGGCTTGTGCCAGTTTCAGTTTTAAACCTTTGAAAAATCTCTAATCTGCACAGTGCAGATCAGCCAATTATTTTTTTTCTTTACAAACAGTAAATATCCATTGAACATAGATCTTTTTGTTGCTGCTGAGGATTCCTCTTAAAATAAGATCCATTTTTCACCCTCCTGCTAGGGTGAAAAATACTTAGTACAAGGCTGATTGAAGTACATCTCCTAAGTGAGTGGGAGAAAAGATGGTAGAAAAGCAGCTGTTTAAGACAGACCTTTAGGCTGAATGCATCCAAGCTGGAGATTTATAGTGCATTCAGATTAGAATAATTTATCTGGAGAGGTCAGATGTTGTGCATTGTTTTCCTGTTAATGCATATTGAAAATACAGAGCAGAGCAGGGTTGTGACTTTTTCAAGATGAGTGTTTTTGTCAGAGCCTGCTCCTGGGCTCAGGAGTCAGATGTTGTGTGCCACAACTTATAGTGAGAAACAGAACTCTATGGGGTTACCAAACACTTGCTTTATTGGGTAGAGTTTGGGTTCATAGTAATTTTATAAGAGCTGAGTCAGTTCAGGTGAAACTTTCCATGTCACCTTTGCATTTTGGGAGAGGTATTAATTTTCTGCATGGAGGAGAAAGAACTGAGACTAAAGTAAAATTGTGCCTGTCCTGGATGAACACAACCACTTGATGTTATCTCACATCACCTTAAGCATTCTTTAAACTATAGCATGTACTACAACTTTGGTTCCAAACATAGTCTTTCAGAACATTATTTTCTTAGCTGAAAAGGCAAGTTTTGTTCTCTTGCATTTTCTTAGGTAAGCGGGTCTGTCCTCATTACTGTAGACTTGTTCTTATTTTATTCTTGGGGGTTTTGTGCCATAGCAAAACATTAGTTAGGGAGTAGATTCATTTAGATAAAGGACAGGAAAGCTCAGATGTAACACAGGGGAAGGAGCAATGCTGACCTGTGGAAAGGTATTTAAGACTTTCGTGTTGGGTTTTGCTTTGTAATGTGTATGACTGAGAAGCAATGACCTAGCAAAACTCCTGAGGCTGGAGTCAGAAAAGCACTGGTGACACTTACCAAAACTGGTGCTGAGGTCCTTTATAAAGGTGTGCTAAATGCATCTTTCTATCAAGCTTTGCTTGGCTTTGTTCCTCCCTCTCTGAATGTAACATCACATCAAGGAACAGCGGTCAGCAACTGTCTGACCCACTTAAGATAAAGCTAAACTCAAGAAAATGCATTGTCATCTGTTAAATAAGAACTGTAAAGGGGAAGCCAAAGGAGGAATAACAAACCTGCTCTATTCTGCCTGCCTTGAAACTAATGACACTATACACTTTTCTCCAGTTCCACCACAGGACAGTAGCTCTGAATTCTTACAAGGATGTCAATCAAAATGCTTTGCTGCAATAAACTAACTCTAATTATCTTGACAGCTGATGGCAAGAGTTAGGAGGCTTTAAACTTTCCCAGAGGAGTAGGTAAGATGAGAGCAAGCAAACAGAGCTATTAGTTTCCTGTCCTGCTGCCTTGATGAATGGAGAGCTGACATGATGAATCAGGATGGTGGATCTGAGGGCAAATAAGAAACGGTGCCATCGTGGAACCTGCTGAGGCTGTCATCAGGGGAGTGGGTGAGGCTTGTGCTGTTGTCCCTGAGTGGGGTCTGTCAGGGCCAACTAATTTATTGCCAGCAGCATGGCTGCAGCAGCAGAAACCAACATAAGGTAACTTGTCAGGTACCTGCCCTGCTCCCCAGGTGGGCTTTGCCAGCCAGGTTCCCCTCCTGCTCTGGCTGGCTTATATTAATTCCCCCTTGAGGTGGTTTAAAGTTAGCTCAGGTACAATGCTTGACTCTTAAACCTGAGTCATGCATAGCATTTCCCTGGCTGTTGGGAAGATGGTAAGGAGGTTAGGATGCCATGTTTGCAATATCACCTTGAGCATGTGCTGTTTATTTAGCCTGCCTTATCAACACAGGTGCTTACTGAGTCCTGAACCCCAAAACATATCCTTGCTGATGTTAACACCATGTGTAATAAAGCATTGGGACTCAGTTCAGAGATGTTTGTTCTGCTAATCTCTTTTGTGCTGTGTGAATATCCACATAAACAGTCAAATCCCTCCCTGAAGTGAAGTCATCCTCGGCAGTGGTCATCTGAGGAAGTTGAGAAGACACAATTAACAAGGTGACTTTAGTAAACTTAAAAATAGGTCTGTGAAAATGCTTTTAAGGACCTGGAGAGACTTATGTCATCTTCCTGGGGCACTGGGAGCTGTGTAGGAGAGAAAGCTATATGGAAAGGTTAAAATGGAAAAGTAAAATGGGGGACAGTTCTTATTTAGCTGTTACTGATTGTTTTAAGTGTTTTGTGGTCAGGAGAGATCCGGGCTTTTAATTTGATTATAGCACTGAGCAGGTAGTTAATCACACAAATGAGAACCTTATGATGCTTTTAAATAAACAATGCATACAATTTAATGTTTGTGGCTTGTAAGCATTACAAGCTTTGTCTTTAGAGCTTGGACGTGTGGTTTATAGATTGGTGGTCAGTACTGCTCTTAACTGAATGGGAGCTGCACTAATGAAATGTGGATGCTCCTATGGCATCAGGGCTGTTCTTCCCAAGAACAAATTGTTCTGATGACTTTCTGGTGCTTCAGAAGCCCTCTGTGTAAAGCCCTGGAGAAGTCAGGTTCATATTTAAAGGTGTGTGTAGGGACCCAACTACTTTGAAATTGAGATACTTTAGGTTGTTTTTGAGGGAAAGACTCTGTTTCTATAGCCTTAACATGCAAGTGATCACATTTGGTGTCTCTAGTACAGGACAATTTTCATACAGTTTAAGATACATGATGTGCAGGTAAAATACAGACATGTAACTTTATTTGTGGCGTATTATATGTGCTTCATGCACAACCTAAGAGCATGCGTCTTGTATGTGATTACATCATCACATGGAAAACATTGTATATATTCAGTCTAGTGTGTTGGTGTGTGTCAGCTCAATAGAAGTGGCCATTTTCAGCTTGGAGAGACAGGTAATAGGACGGGAGAAGCAGAGGGTGGATGTTGGTGGGTGGATCTGCAGGTATCTTTGCAATGTTTCCTGTCCTGTGGGTTAGTTGCCCTTGAAGCTGGGGTCATCGACAAAGCTTCTGACCTCACTAGGGCTTTCTGTGCATGATCTGTGGCCTCCTGCTCCTCCCATTCCCTTCTCTCTCTCCAATACACATGGATTTTAGGCCATCAGCAGGAACTGGCTCATGCAGAGATAAGCTGAGACCTCCTTTACCAAAGACCTGCTTTCTCATCTTACTTTTCCAAACTCAACTGCTATTCCCTGCAGCTTTTTACTTTTCCTTCTCTCCTGGCTTTCAATTCAATTCCTAAGCTATTTTGTGAAGAGGTGGGCTTTTGTTGCTCTGGCAACTGGAGCCAAAGTACTTTAAGAACTGACTTGACTTTTTTTTTTTTGTCCCAAGCTTGCCATATCTCTTGTGTGGGACAGTCTTCCCATCAGTTCCAGGGGGTCTGCAAGTTAAGACTAGTTGGTGGTAGGGTCTGTGGGCAGAGGATGAACTCCAGGGGACTTGTGTGCTTCATATGGCTGGCATGAAAGGAGAAATTTATGGACCTGAAGATGGTGTCACACAAAGATTGGGTCCAGTTCTGTCTCTTGATGGACCCTTGCTCTGCTGAGAACAGTAGGGGCACCTAGGCTGACCTACTGCACTAATGCGCCCTGTGCTGGAACTGCAGCATCTCCTTGAGGCTGCTGTTCCTGTTGAGCTACTGGCTCTGGATGGTGAAGAATTTCTTCTTAAGCCAGTCACTTGTTAATTTTTCTTTGCTGATAGTCAATGATACTCTGCTTTGCCTTCAGCTGCTGAAGTAACCAGTCTTTCTTGCAGGCCGGATGCTGGTGGTAGGTATGTGGGTCAGTGGTCTGAGCACAGACTTTCTTCCTGAGCTCTGTCAGAAATGCTGCAAGTCGGAGTAACATCACTGAATGAGTTGGCTGGAGAGCTGGGCATGTTGTCAGTAATTTCCCAAGCCAATAATAGTTAGGCAGCTGCAGCAGAGGTCTAACAAATTAGATGAGTCTCTTCTCTTTCCTTCCTCCCTCAGGCCCTTTTACAGTAGTTTGCAATTTATAGTGAAGACCAGAGCCTTTCACCTTGTGCCTCATGAGGACATCTTTGCCCAAGATGTACGGTACCCCGTGCACTTTGTCATCTGACTGGTTTTACTGTATGAAACAGACCATGAGAATGGGGAGATATTCCAGCACAATGTTCAGTTTTCCCAGAGAAATAGAAACTAGCAAATGAGATGGTAAAACATGTTTCATACCGGCATAAAGAGAGCAAAATGGAGCAAAAGAAAAAAAAAGGGGGTGGCAGGGATAAGTAGGAAAGGAAGTCAAAAAGCAATTGAAACCCAGTCCCTCCCTAATGATTTAAACTAATGCAGTGTTTATTTAAAGCAGTTAATGGTTTGATGTCTGGGTCCTCATTCCCCTGGGGACAGGCAGTGGGTGGCAAGGGCTATCTGGGAAGGTACAGAGCAGGTCCTAGTATCCCCTAACAGCAGTAGTGTTAGTCACAGGTGTGTAAGCAAAAAACTGAGCTGGGACCAGAAATGTACCTCGACTTCTGTTACCCCAGCACTGCCTGGAATAAAACCTGTGACTGCTGCCCTGGTGTTGCAGGGCAAGCCGTTGTCCAGAGGCTACAGTTTGTGTCCTATTCCCAGTCCCACAGAGTCACCCAAGCCCCAGTTCTTCACTTTCACCTTCCTCTTGGGGGTGATTTGCAGCCCATCATCCTAGTGCCAAGGTTCCTCCTCCACTTTTATGGTTTTATCCTTTCCCATTTGTTATCCTTGCTTTAGCCACTTGCTGCTGCCAGTAAAATGCATGCTGTCAGTGTCTGACTGTGCCAGATGTAGCATTTTATTTCCAAAATTATTTTAAAACCTAGTTTATTCTCTGTTAAAGAAAATATTCCTTGGTAAGGAGGACACAATAAATTATGATTTGGGCATAAAGAGGGCATATAAAGAAAGGCAGAAGCTTTGAGTTTCCCAGTGAGTAACATGAAACAGAAGCTAGCCCAGTGCTCTCTGTATTCCTGCCGTGCCATCACAGGACTAGCAGTCAGTCTCAGTAAGTCCCATATTACCTTGTTCTCTTGCCTAGACATCAGATCAACATGTATTTTCCTGAGCTAGTTTTTGTTGATCTAGGCTATTTCCCCCACTCTAAACTCTGGGTTTAATGAGATGAACCTGGAGGACTCCTAGCCTGCACTGTTTTAAGGAGAGCTGTATTCTCCCTGCTGTGCTCAGCTGTCTCTGCAAGGCCCTTTGAGTGGGTTAACAGATGGGATGGACAATGTTGCCCTGGACCTGCCATCCTAAAAGCTTTCCTGGCCTATGAGATGGGCTCCAGAAGTCTGAATGTGTGAGTCACCCTGGCAAATAGCTAAAGATCTAGTGCACTGCTGGGAAACATCACCATGAAGGTGGAAACCTGAGCACTTCACCCCAGGAACACCAGGACAAAAAACTTCCTGGATTATTTTTTTTTTACGAGCAACTTGCAAACACACAACTATTTTACATAGTTGAGAAACAGGCAGAACTTGTGAGTAAATCTGAAGAAACCACTGGAGTGTTAAGCTATCTTTTAGGGGGTTTCCCCCTCTTTCAGTCAAATCTTCCATCAATGTGGTCCTGTCTTATTCAATTAAACTTGTAAGAAGTTTGACCATGCATTTCACCTCCCTAGGAACAACTGCAAATTGGGGGTGTATAGCTGAATTAACATCCTGAGTGGAATCACGGGATAACTTTTCGTTGGAAAAGGTGGCTTTGCTCTTTTTTTTCATTTATTTTTACAAGGCAAGCCCAAGTGCTGTAAGTGAGGCTGACTTGCAGATGAAAACTAATGAGTGAAATTACTGCATTAATGAAGAAAAAGCTACTAGCAAGTTGTGAAAAGTACTTTAATCATAATTAATAGGACAAAATTAAAACTGAATTTTAACTCTTCTCTGGTGTTTTAATTAAGTTTAATATTAGTTATGGCACATCTTTGCATGCTCTGAAGTACCTGTGGCAGGGCACTCAGGAGAACAGCAGTTCTAGAAACTTCTACAATGACACATTCATAAACTTTAGGCTGGAGGGACCTTTATGATCTGCTTGTGCCATCCTGTATAAACAGCCCTATAAGATCACTGGACTGAGATGTAACATGGCATGGAGCATTCACGTGCAGTGTGTTGTTACACAAGGTGTAGTTAACAGTTTGATGGGGCAGATGCTACAGGTGCCTCAAGCTATTTCTTCTACTGTTTGACCAATCTGTTTTGTATTCAAAGTGCAAGCTCTTTCTCATAAGTTTCATTATCATCCCTTTAGAGTACTGCAGATCTGAAAAATACAGGCCAGGAAATGCTGTCTGGTGATTTTTTTTATCCCCCTTGAGCTACAGGCTAGTTTCCAGAAATATTTGATTACAAGACGGTGTCACTGCCTGTGGAGGCTGGGTGGCAGCAAGTGTGATCCCCCATGGTTTGCAGTGGCTGTGCTTTTTCCTCAATGCTCAGTTCCCCAGTCCCAGGCAGAGCACTTATTTCTCCCAGCTTTCTGTGCCATGTGGATAAGTGAAAAGTACTTCTCCTGGAGGTGCATGTCTTGTGTTTAAGCTTCCTTCAGAATGTACTTGGGAAACAAGAGGAGTATGTGAAGATGTACCTAAAGTTGATGAGTGCCCAGAAGTTACAAGCAGGTCTGTAGCACTGGGTGTTGTAATGACCAGGTTCTACAATACAGTCTGAGGATGGTTGGGAAGCCCACGGGCAAAGCTGATGACCTGGCAGGGAAAAGCACTTAGCAGATGGCAACTTTTATTTCTAAGGCCTCTGCTCCAAAGCTCAGATGATGTAGTTGGGCTGACTGATATTAGTGACAGTGAAGTGTACTTGATGGCTGCTATCTGTCTGGGACTGCTGATGGATGCTGATACCAGCACTGGTTCTGCTCACTGTGTTTGGAGCCTGTGGGATGGACTGTGTGATGGTGGGTGAGGGCACTGCTGCCCTGGGGTCACCGTCAGCTCCCAGCTCATCCCCCCCTTTAGGGATCAGCCATGTGCTGACTGCTCCTTGGTACAGAGTGTGCTATCTCAAAAACATGGGTTAGGGAGTTGGCCAGCTAGGAAGGGATGATTCTGAAATTGCAGAAGCTGCAGTAGTCTTTGCTCTCCTGTCCGTGCTGACTTGAAACTCTTCCGTAGGAGCCTGACTGAAAGGAAGCAAATGTCTTTTTAAAAAAAGATAAAACAAGAGGAAAAAGATCAATCTTAAGATGTATAGACATCTTAAACTCAGGAGGTAAGGGCTGTAGTTCTGGATGTACAGGGCTGGAGAGAACCAAGGGGGATGAAAACTGGGAGACTTCCTGTGATGCACTGGAAGGGACTTACAGAGGAAGGGTGATGTGTTGTGTCCTTTGACCTATAGTGATAAATCCTCTCCCAAAATGTAGACTTGGGTTTAAACAGCTGGGGGGATTGTAGAAATACTCCTGTTTCACTTCAGTGGGCTGTCTCCCGTGTGAAACTATGCTTTGCTTATATATGTTGTGCTTTCAACTATGCCCACCTTCAAAATGAAACTGGTGCCTGTCATGGAGGTTCAAAGATGGGAGATGTGAGGAAGCTGAAGCCCTCATCCAGTGAACCAGGCACATGTGTGACTTCTTATTAGTGCTCTTTCTTAATGAGGCCATTCTTATCTATGCAGGAAGATGGCTGTGAGATGAACAGTGCTGAGAACAGTTGTTTTCAGAAGGTCTCTTCCCTTGTCTGCAGGTGCTTCTGAAGTCTCGTATTACATTGATCCAGTGGTGAACATACTGTTTGGAAGCCTTGCTAGGAACAGCTGACTCTGTTTCTGGTTTTACAGGAGTACCTTCAAAAATAGCAGTAATCTCAGGCAATTCCTTACCTCTCCCACCTTTTCCTCCAACCCGCAAACTTTCTTAATGTTTGCACTGTTTCTTCATTCTTTGAATGGTCTATAAAGATGCAGCAAACCAAGGAATCATTACAAGTTGGTAGAAAGTGAGCTTTGAGTCTACAAATGCAAATATTCATCCTGGATGGTGATTGTGTGGTTACCTAGTCAGAGAGTAAACCACTATGGAGTTACATGTCAAATCTAAGCTGTGCACCAAAGATTTGAATTTCAAATCACAAACACTTGTAATACAGCGCTCATAAACAAGTTATGGATCAGGAATTAGTCACCAAAACCATTGTGACTAATTTTAAATAAGTTAGATACAGGGGGGGAGAAAAATCTGCTCAGATCTCACTTGCAAACTGAAGAAAATAGTCTAAAAATTATTCATCAAGCCTATCAAGCTTTATTCTTGAGTAATGTTGTGTCATCACTAGCAGGTGGTGGGAGAAATGGCACTGCATACCATAATTAGTAATAGCCATGTATTTTTGATACTAGTTTATCTGTGTGATTTACGTCCAAATGGTTTTGAAAATGGAATCAAGATAAAATACAACTTCCTGGATCAGAATTTGCTTTCTAGTTAATGAGTTAATTCAAAGCTTGTTATTGTTTAAAAAAAATTATTCTAGGTTACTAAGGAATAGTATTAAATGTTGGGATCTTTCCGGCTTTATCACTGGATTTCTTTTTTAGATTGATATTGCACATAAGCACCACTACGGGTGTGTTTTATAATGCTATCTTACTATGTGCCTGCATACAGAACTTTTTCCACTTGGTTCAAATGCTCACCATGTAGCCTTGCCAAACTTTAACTGCTGATCCTCAAAAGTTACCAGTGACTTCTAATGGAGAAGACATTTGGCATGACCTGGGATAGGAAGCACTATCAGCCTTGGTTCAAAGGATGCTTAAATAGCTGTTTTCCCATGAAGGATTGTTGGGTAGCACAGTTATTGAACTGGAAACAGCAGGACCTTCCTCAGATGAGCCCAAACCTCACTTAAAGAAGTAATGTCTATTTATGAAGTATGCTTGCTGGGTCACAGAGTTCTCATTTACATGTGTGTAGCTTTTGCTAATACAATTTTGCTTTCAAGTAGCCTTCAGTTTCAGCAAACACCTCTTCGGGTTGTGTCTAAATCTCTTGATCTGGCATACTCACACATCTTTAGCAGCAGAAGTGTTCTGTCTTCTAGGAAATCTCCAAGTAATTTCTTCTTTCCTTTTTTGACCCCATGGGCAAGACCATAATCTTCCTTGCCTACATCAGTAGTGCTATTTGCAGGCAACTGTAGTGTGAATGTGCATAACTTAGTCACTGTTCTAGCTGAAGAACAGTGGGTTTCATACTAAGTTTAGACATCTACTAAGTTTAATGTAGTTGTCTACACTCCTATAGCCAGCAGAGAGAAACAGCTCTGGATCCATCATACCCCAAGAAAAGTGTCTGAATTGCAGCTGCTTGCTTAGACTGTGATAATTATTTGCAGCTTAGGTGAGATGAATTTCACCTTAGATTTCCTGGGGACCACAGTTGGTGACTAGTTCATATCTAAACACAGATATTAAATACTCTGTTTTGGTTAATATACTACAGTGGTGAACTTTGAGTTTATATCAGAACCTAATGATGCTTTTCTTTTGGGGGGGTAAAGGGATGGGGAACAGAAATCCTGTGTTATCTGGTGTTCTCTGTTACCCCGTGCCAGCCAACAAAGGTGAGGAAACCTGCTGTTAGGAGATTTGGGCATTTGTCATGAAGTGCTTGTTACTGGGAGACAAATCCTCTCTTGGTGCAGCTGAGGAATACCGTGGCTCTAAATACTGAGAAGCACTCTAGGTAGATAGAACTCTTCAGACATTTTCCTTGAAAGCAGATTGCTTGTTAGTCTGTTTTGACAATTGGAGCTCTGTATTTTCAGAGTGACTCCGCACACTTATTTCAGCAATTGTCAGCTTAGCTCATCAGGAAATCCCTAAGACTGAAGTGGGCTCCTAGCATGAGAAGTTTCTGAATCTGCTATTGGAAGCTTTTCTTCAGATAAAAGAGGTATTTCAGAAGGATGTTCATATCTATTTCCTGATATGAGTATATTCGACTCTCAATCCTCCTTTCACACACGAAGTAATTTCAATTGGCTGTATGGGGCGCGGTGCCTCTCACCAAGGACTGTGCTGTGAGTTGCATTGGGTTGCTTCCTGGTGCTGACCTCCTTTTCTGTGCTGAGACCTACTTTATGGTCAGTCTCAGTACTACCCAAGGTAGCTGGTTCTTTGGAGTAAAATCAGAATAGCAGCATATTTAAAAAATAACATATAGGGAGTTATAATGCAGATGTATGAGGAGGTTCATACTATGGGCACATTCTCCTGGAGAGGGGTCATTGCAAAAAGAAAGAATGTGTTACCAAAATTGCAGTTCCATTTGGGGTGCGAGTGCTTAAAAACAGTTTAGTGAGACAAAATTACCCTTTTATCTGGCTTAAACTGCAAAAGGAATCCAGGTAAAAATGTTTTATATTGAGTGGTCAGACTTGTGGTTTGTGAAAGCTAGCATCCTTACTCAGTGAAGGAAGAGGTGGTTATGCTTCAATGTCACATCCCTATAAGATGGTACCTTTGGACATAAGGCTGCTCTGGTGCCATCACTCAGTTCAGAGTGGGAGAAGAGGGAGCTGTGCTGAAAGATGTGGGTTTGCATCATTGCAGGTTATCCTTCTGCCTTGAGCTCCCAGAAAAGAGGCCAAGTAACAAATGCGTGCCCTTTGCCAAATGAACTCAGTAAAGTTTGTTCACAGGAATGCAAGCCTCTGGTGAGTAACTCATTCCTGGGCAGAACAAGAACAAAGCAAAAATAACCTGTGGAACGTGTCTTCCTGGGACACAGGCAAGGGAGCAAGCCCCCTCCCTGGAAACAACTGCCATTGAGCAAAGGAGGCTGTACTGTCTGATACTTAACAGGGCGAGCAAATGCCAGGTCACAAATCATGTTAGTGGGCAGGGTGAAAAATGCTTCTATCACATTGAACTGTGGTGGTGTGGATTTGTTTAATTCAGCTAATGTTTCTATTTCCAGAGATTTTGATGCAAGAAATGTTGTAGCTTCTAGCAGAAGCATGAGTGGATGTGTTAAAACTAGACAGGTGAGATAGAGAGGCTAGAAACAGGAACCCAGCGGGAAGTAAATGACAAGAACTTCTTTCTCAGAAAGTGGGATATGGGGGAAATCCCCTTATCTCTGGATCTGAATTTTGAAAGCCACAACTGTCAGGTCCTCCTAAAGCTTTTTCAGTACCTGTTACTTTCAGCTGAGCTGTCTGTCAAATATGGGTCTTTGGAAACAGATTAATACAAGTTAAAATAGATATGGCACAAGTCTCTAAAACATCTGCCTTATCTTTACATAATGAATTAACAGAGATGAGCTTGAAAGAAATGTAATAAATTATTCAAAAACTTCCTATGCTTTTGAAATGCTAACAAGTCAAATCCTTTGAGACTGTTTGATCAGATTATGGTGTATCATACAGTAAATCTAATTGGTTATATCCAGTCCTGAATTATCAGATTTACCAGTTGGGCCAAATAATTTAAGCAGGGCATATAACATGAATGCTCTGTATAGCTGAAATAATGCCAAATGATTTTAATTAAAATAAATTCACTTTTACAAAATAAGGAACTCTACCCAAATTCTCTACAGATGCTAGGAAGCATTTGTTCTTTTACCAGACTTCTGCTCAGCAGCAATGCTCAAGGCTTCCTTCTCACTTTTTCTGGGTGCCCAGCTTGAGACTGTAAGTGCCCCAAATTATTGAGGAGGTGCCTGAGACTTTCTGAGAATCAGACTTCTTTTAAGGTAAATATACAACCACAATAAAGGCTAAAAATTCAAATGGAGTTTGAATGTTTAATTTGATTGCTTCTGACCTAAATATTAGCATGATATATACACTAACGTAGCTGGCTTCAGGACCAGACACATTGTGTGGGGTAGAAATAAGATTGATGTAGGACCCACACCTTAGCACCTTCTACGTATATTGGTTAGGACAGATCCTTGAACACAGTTCACTCACACTGAGGTCTGTGAATCACATTCTTCATAATGACCTAAACTGGAAAATTATTTAGGAGCCTATCTATGTACTTTACTGAATACTGCTGACTTTACTGAATAAAAGCGAATAAAAGAAGCAACAGAAGTCCTTCTCTGTAATACATGTCCTGTCCTCTCCCTTCAGCAACAGTTTTAAGGTGCAGCTTCCAACCAAAGCCCCTCACAAAGGAGAGGGCTGAGTCTCATGCTGACTGGGGAAATACACATATCCCTTGAAAACCTATGGTTGCTGTGGATGTTACATGGGGCTCACAACAATGCTTGTTTTCCCTAGAATATTTTCCTGGCTGAGAATATGTAAAATGTGGTGATTTGTTTCCAGAGCTGCTCAGTTGCCCAACAGGCTTCTTTCAAAGGCTTTAGCTCTGTGTATGGGCTTGAGCTAGTGTAGCCTGGCAAAAGGATCCCTGGCACTGCTCAGCACTTCTTTGTCACTTAATGCTTTCTTGCTTCCCATCTCTTCCAAACCTTTGGGCCAGGCTGACACATATGAGAGCACCCAGAGATGGGACACAAATGTTGGGTGTGTGACCCTGTGCTGGTTCTCTGTTCCCAGTGTGAGCCGAGCAGTGGGTGGGGAGGTGAGCTCCTGCTGAATGGCCCTGCTCGGGACTGCCAGGGAGGGGCATGGGGTGCTCATCAGATCCACCATCTCTGACAGAATATTTATTATAGCTTACCTTCTGAGGCTCAGAGCATCTCTGGGAGAAGCTTTAATTATTGCTTTCCCTTCTGTCATAATTTAACCCCAGCCAGCAACTAAGCACTACGCAGCTGCTTGCTCACTCCTACCCCCTCCCAGTGGGATGGGGAGGAGAATTGGCGGAAGAAAAAAAGTAAAACTCATGGGTTGAGATAAGAACAGTATAACTAAAATATAATATTGACAATAATAAAATAATTGTAATGAATATAACAAAAAGAGAAATAAAACCCAAGACAGACAAGTGATGCAAAATGCAATTGCTCGCTACCCACTGACTGATGCCTCTCCCAGCCAACTCCCCCATTTCTGTACTGAGCATGACACCCTATGGTATGGAATAGCCCTTTGGCTAGTTCGGGTCAGTTCTCCTGGCCATGCTCTCTCCCAGCTTCTTGTGTTCCTGCCTGCTGGCAGAGCATGGGAACTGAAAAATCCTTGAGTAGCACTTATCCTAAGTTAGCAACAACTAAAATATCAGTGTGTTATCAACTTTATTCTCAGGCTAAATCCAAAACACAGCACTATACCAGCTACTAGGAAGAAAATTAACTCTATCCCAGCTGAAACCAGGACACCTAAAGCAAATAGCAAAGATCACTGCTGAAGAGCCTCTTCTATGCTTTTGAAGACTCTTGATGGGTTCCTCTATCTCTGGGTAAAGAAATAAGACTTGAACAGTAAAAACACTTCCTTTTGGAAATGTGTTTTCCAGTGTTTGACCTGTGCTGATTGATTGCTGAGTGAACAAATTATTCTTTAGCAGCTTTGGCAATCCCAATGCCAACTGCATTTGTTATTCAGTTGTACTTGACACTGACCAGTGGTCTTACCTCATTGCTTGGTGAAGGGGAAGAACGAATCAATCAATCCCATTTATAGATGGTAAATGTTCAGGTTCAGAGCACAAAAACTAGGGAGAAGTTGCTGTCCTTTGTCCAGGATGGCTACCTTGCGTGGTGACAGGTCAGGGTGTTTTTGTGTCTTGGAAGCAGAGGGAGGGGAAAACATTAACCACAGCTACACCCAGAAATGCTGCTTTCCTCCTTCACCACCCTTCATCCAGACCCTTCAGGCAAGTGGTGATGTGCCAGTGTGCTTGGGCCGCAAATCACATTGCTTTTGTCAGCTGTAGAACATGGGAAATTAGGATTAAAAACTGAAGTACAGAGGAGCCCTTGGATGTTCAAAAGGCTTTATATTTAAATGAGTATTTGGTGCTAAATTCTCAACTGCTTGAAAAGCTCTGATATGAGGAATTTGGTGTTGGGAGGAAATAGGGTTTCAGTGTAGAGCCAGCTCTCCACTGGTGATGCCCATCTCCAGGGAGAGATGTGACAGTCACCTAAATTGCAAACTTACCTAGCTGTGGAGCTTGTGCCAGCCTTGATGAAGACCAGGAGAGCCAGGCTGTCTCCCCACCTCCAGTGGTCAGCCCTCATCTGTCAATGCAGTAGGGTCACTCCAGCATCATCCTTCTGTACCCTGTTTCTGTACTCCTTCTGTGGTGGTTTTGCCTGAAGTTAAAACCTGGGGTGTGGTGCAAACCGAGAGTGGTAAATGCTGCTGTGTTGGTGTACAGTTGGTGTGATAAGAGCATCTTGGCCTGAATAAGTCCTTCCGTGGCATGTGACAGGGCAGTGCATGATACTGAATGCAAAAAGGAGAGGTGATGTAAACCAAAAGCAGTTTGTAATAGTACGCCTCAATCCCCGGGGAAGAGGCTCTGCAAAGACAGCACCGAGCAGCACGAAGAACTAACAGCTTGTGTGTAAACAGCATAATGCGTAATGAGACAGCTAGACAGACGAAGGCGCAGACAGTGTGGTTTAAGACAGGCTAGGGTGCTAAAGGCAAATATTGTGATGAGCGATAAGGCAGTACAGGGAGTGCTCCAGTACAGTCTGTGCTTAGGAGCAAACACAGACCTGCAGAGGGGTCTGTGATGCCTCCTGCTGTTTTGGAGACAGGGCAGACAAGTGACCTGGACAAATAGAGGAGAAAATAAACTATTGGTGGGTATGTTCTGAGTATTTATTATGTTCAAATGTATGGTGTAGCCCTTGGAGATTCCTGATGTAACTTGAATCCAGCTCTGCTGCCCAGTGCTGTGTGGATTTGGCTGGGGCACCGGGTAAGTATGGAGGGGATGTGGCCTGAACCCTTCATTTGCTGTGCTGATGCCCGTGTCAGGGTGAAAGGCTTGTCCTGAGTGTAGCAATGTGTTGTGCTTCTGCACCAGGGCCAGACCTGCCACTTGGGACCTCCTGCTGCTTCCTCCATGGCTGTGAACCGGCTAAGATGGGGCCCTGGCTCTGACCTGTAGTGCACTGGTGTTCAGCACATGGACGGGTTTGTTGGCCTAAAATGAACTGATTTTTCAAGGAGGCTAGGGACAGCTTTGGTATTTGGGCACAGTCAGATGATACTACAGATCTGAGAGTGTGAGTTGGGACCTGCAGCATGGGCATCCCCGGCAAAGCCAGGAGGGGCTGGTGCTGCGGCTGGGTACCGCAGTCGTCTTCCAGTGTATTTGTCCATTTTGCAATTAACTTTTTAAAAAGCATGAATGCTCATAAGCATATCTAATGATGCATAGTAGCAGAGAAAGCAAGCTCGGGTGTGTTTCAGTAATGTCTTTTGAGTGTCAGCTGAAGAGAACAAAGCTGGTCCCCTGCCTTCAGAGCGAGTCGTGGTTAAAAGCTGGTTATCTGCAGGGAATCACAGGCAAGTGGGTGAGTACCTGGCAGATGTTTAATCATTTTGTGGATTCTGCCCTTTCCACTTAATTAGAAATCTGCCTGGTTGCAAACCTCCACTGGAGAATACAGCTCCTTCTGCACTTCTGCTGGGGAAAGGTTTGGTTTTTTGCCATGATGAATGCTCAGACTGTAGAATGCTTTAACCAGACAGGGGTGTGATGAACTACGGAAGTTTTGACTGAAAGTGGCTGAATATTACTTCTACACATCTGGCCTAGCAGGGCTGGCTGTCCCCATTCCATTGGATGGAGATGTTGGCCAGAAGGGACTGCCTGGAGATATGCTATTGCTTTGTCCGTGAAAAAGCCCGTGAAATATTTGTACGTTGGGGCAAGAGAGCCCTTTTGCAGAGGGTTGGAGTGGCTGCAAAAAGCTTGAGGTGATTCAGAAGGGTGTAAGGCTGTTTAATAGGGGAAGGTGTCTCTGATAGTTTTCCTCTTCTGTGGAGTGCCTTAGGCTGTCTTTAAACCCCTGTGCGGCAGTAGGATGGATGGTCTCCTTTGAAGATAGACCTGGCAGAGCTGTTGGAGACCAATAGTGAGGTGATATGGTGTGTAGGGAATGTGTCCCATGGTCTGACCGCATGGTGTAGTCACACAGAGAGGGTGACACCAGTGACTGCAGTCCCGGCCTTGTGCAGGCTGGCTCCCTTGGCCACTCATTGCTAGCTCTGACAGGGGTGCTTAGCTTTCCCCTAGCTGTTTCCTTTTGAATAGGAAGTGATAACTGTGCCCATTTCCTAAAATGCTCACTCAGGTCAGTCTGACAGCCTGAAAAAAGGAATTAAATGCATCCAAGCTGCTAGCAGAAGCTCACAAATCCTTAGGCTTTCTCAACTAGTCTTCACAGAGCTATAAAATCCATGGAGAACTGCAGTGGAGAAATGATATACGTATTCCCAGCTTAAAGCTCAAAGTGCTAAGGTCCAATTTGCTGGAAATCATCTGGCCGTGACAGAGGTCTTATGTGCTGTCTGCCAGGGTAACCACTGGAAGACAAGACTTGCCAGAGCAAAAGAAAAATAATGTCCTTCTGCCTTTTCTATTTTTCTGCCAAAATTACCTTTAGATCATTGTTTAACCTTTTTATTCAAACCCACAAATGCCTGTTTTAGAGTAGGCTCTTCTCTTCTACATGTTTTAAACAAGAACGCTAAAGGCAGAGTTATATTTTTCTGCTCCATGTGATGGCACAGGGATGCAGGAGGCCCAGAGCTGCTTGGTATCTCCTGCCCATCCCAGGCATTGATGTGAGTGGAAATACCTATAAAGCTACAGGCTTTCCACCCCACACATGCAAGTGGAAAATACTCTCCTGTCATGCCTGCGTGACTACCACCACCATAGCCCCTGTGCTAAGCAGTGGCACCTACTTCTCCTCTAAAGGAGAATTTTGAAAGGGAGGTGATGGAAAGATTTGGAGACAATATTGAGTTGACCTCTGTGGATATGGCTGCAGTGCCAGCTGCAGCATTTCTGAATGCAACTCTTTTAATCAAGAGGTGGTTTTGTTTTACAGCCCCATGTGGTGTGAGAACCAGAAATTAGTGGTGATTTGCTGCTGTGTGGGCTGTTAACTACTCAAAATGAACCACTGCAGATCTGCTGCTGCAGATGTCACCAGATCTTGCTTTATAGGTGATGTGAAAAGAAAATAAAAGCTTCTTTAGGCTCCTACTGGGGCAAGATGCTGGTCCAAATCTTCAGCTAGTGCAAATCAGTGCAACTCCACTGAAATCCATAAAGATTTATTGACTGACTGTGTTGGAGGATCTGTACTGCTGGCCTTTACCAAAATCCTGCTAAAGTCACCAGGCACTTCACATGGGCTTTTGCTCTGGGGAAGGACAACTGAGTGGTTTGAGGGCAGTGAAATATTGATTTTGAGAGGCACCAATAAGCAGTTTGTCCTAATAATCAATCCCAGAACAACATTAGCATAAATCAGGATTAGAGCAGGAGTGCTGGCTGAGAGATTCCCAAAATGGGGTGTAGATCTGCAGGATGAAGAAGGAGCCCTGAGGGGGAGAGAGAAGGATTGAGGCTTTCAGGTTCAGTATTTGGAGAGGTGGAGTTTAAGATGCACAGGAAAATTTTGTTTGAAATTAAATCCATGTCAACAAATATGATGCACTAAACCTGCAAGTTTGTCCCTGCATCCGTCTCCCCCCTTGGGTTGAAGGCAGAGATCTGATTTGGGTACAGAAGTATTGATTTGGGCACTGGCTTCCTACCTTCCCTAGCGCTGCCCTGTACCACCCCTCCCTCAACCAGCCAGGCTGTCTGGCTCCCCATCTCCTTTCCATGTTATTTCTGAGACAGAATGGGGTGAATGCTCTAAACCCTCAGCCTGTGCTGGTGCTGCTCCTGCTGTCAGAGGAGCCCTGAGCAGCAGGTACTGGGCTGGCCACACCTCTGGGGAGTGCCTGGGGTGGTGGTAAGGTTGAGAGCGTGTGGATGTGTGATCCCAGACTGGGCTGGGGAACAGTGGTGCATGTTAGAGAAGATGTCTTGTTTATGTTTCCTTACACTGTCCTGGCAGAGACGTCCTCTCCCAGGACAGGGGAGAGGCTGATGCTGCCCTCCATGGAAGGACTCAGCTCAGGAGGCAGCTTGTTTGCTCTGCTGAGGGCACAGGAGACCGCTAGTGACACTGTCTGAGAGGTACCAAATCATGTCGGGTGCACTGCACCTTCTCCGGGGCAGGGTCTCCATTTCAGGTAACTTGTACTGGTTTCATGCGTGTTATCTAAGGCTTCAGCCGTATTCCTTTCTTTTTTCAGGAACTTCAGTTAGTCCTTATTTGTCCCAATAATTACATTAACATCACATCAGAACTAATAGACGCATAGAAATGCAATGTAGTACAACTTTTTACATGGACCACTGCTCTAAAATAATTTTTCTGTTGTCATTCTAAAATAGCCTAAGCTCTTAATTCCATCAGGAGTCTTTCTCCATCTTTGAAAGCTGCCCCTAGACACAAGTTTTAGTTCAAATGTTAAACTGCCTTTAATCAGCTGCATTAGAGCTTCTTCCATAGAGCTGCTGTGATTTGTGCCAGCAAGTGATCTGGTGTCTCATGTCACAGACCCATCTTTATTGATACTCAACTGTACACAGGCTAACTTACTAGTTGGTACTCTTATTTCAGAGGCAGCCATTAGTTCCAATTTTTACTACATTAGGTTTTTTTAGCAGCAACTTTATGCTCTAATAAATCCTGGTATATAAAAGTGCTGAAATTTTTGAATTTATGTAAATGGAATTAGGAACTCAGCAAATGGCTATGGACAAAACCATGCAGTCTTGCTGATGTTGGCTTGGTTTCAGTGAGTGTGTTTGAAGAAGGACACTCATCTCTGCACTGACATTACCGATGATGAATAGGCATTACCAGAATGCTTGCTGAACATGTGCCTTGTGCATGGAAATCATATTTGGTATGGGGAAAGCATCCATTAATCCTGTTGCCTCAGTGAACGTGTACAAGGAAGTACGGGGAGTGCACTGTATGCAGTGTGCCAGCTAATACCTGTTGGCTTGTAATCTGTACTCCGATGTGAACAAGACTGCAAGGACTTGAATTTGGCACATGGGTGATCTGGGAATTGCCTGAATAGGAAGAGGTTGTTCATGAGATTTCTTGAAGTTGCAATCATTAGAAATCTGGCTATAGGAAGATAGCAAGATTAGTCTGGTGACTTATAAACGATGTGGTCCTTGACAATCTAAACTTCATAGAGGAATTATCTTTAGCAGCTGACTAATCTACAAACAGAAAGAAACTCTGGCTTTAGTCACTGGCAAAACATTAGTTTGCCAGGGTCCCTTCCAAATTGTATTGCAATCTTTGCTAAGATACCCCATCACTTCAGTAAGTTTAAATCAAGCACATGGAGAGAGCAAATGAAACCTTTGGCTTGTTGCTATGACTGGAAGGGCAGGTCTCTCAGAATGATACAATAAGCCACAAAATGCATAATTCTTTCATGGTCTAAACAGTGTTCAAAATGGAATTTCCCTCCCCTCTCCTCCTCTGGCATCTGAGACATGTCATCATTAGATGATTTGAAAGGCAAACTATTGAAATTTGATCCTGTAGACTCAAATCCACCTTAAGCACCTTAATCATAGCTGGGTGATTAAGGGGTTATCTTGAATGTGTGTGTGTGTATATCACTGAAAACCTGTCTGGCCTCATCATGGGGTTCCAATTTTTACTTATATCCCACTTTTGTAGGGGTTACTGAAATGAACCATACCAAAAGTCCATCTTTTGGCAACCTTTTTCTGTCACTGGCTAGTAGGTGGTTGAGAGTCATTAGCGGCTGTTATCTGTATATTTTTGCAAGGAATGGGTTATCAAATCCTGTACTTAGCATTTGAAGTAGACTCAGCAAATGAAGATAGTGTTTCTCTTCAAAGCCCTGTGGTGATTCCTCAGGCGTTACTCATTCTGTGCTCTTTGGAAAGGTGCATTTTCAGAAATGAACCTTCCCGTCTTTTATCATGGTTTTTACTGGGGACACCCTTTGAATCCAATGTACGTGTCCTCTCTACACATATGTACAGCTATGGAAGGAGCTGTGTGAGTGCAGGGTGGGAGTTAGTCTTCTGCATGTAAATAGTGAATATATATATTTTCCTCATGTCAACTCATCTTACATATATACACCCAGCTACCATTTTGCTATTCCATGTTCTAGTTTATTTTTTTCCCCAGATCCTGGCAATAATTGATTTGGGACTTTTTTCCTCATTTCTTTCCTTCTTCAGACACAGTAATTTTCCCTTGTCCCAGGATCTATATTATTGATCTCATGTGGTCCGCTTCACTCTGGCAAATGCTTCTATTCCAACTCCAATTGGATTGACTTTGGTTTGCTGGCCAATTTGAGAGCTGGCAAGCTCCTAAGTGACTCCTGGTGTCTGTGTAATACAGTGAAAAGCAAGATTCAGCTGTAATGATTCTGAAGGGGGCTATTTATTAAGGCCACTTGGTGTTCAGAGGATCTTGTACACTCTCTGACTTTCTAGCCCTCAGGCAAATTAAATTGTTGAATATTGTCAGTCTCTCATAGTTTCCTTTGGCTGGACTGGGTCCTGGGGACTATTTAAGTTACACAACCAGCTTGTGTCCTTAGAGCAAGAGCTTAGCCAGAAAATCAGAAAAAACTTCCTGATGGTAACTATATAAAACCATTACGAAATTCTTACATAAGGCCCATTTGTGCCAATAAAAGATTTCCTACACAAAATATCTGTCCTTTTCTATTAAAAGAAAAAGTGCTACTGCACCTAGTGGCAGTTGCGATGATGACGTGGTTGGTCCCTTCCCAGGTCAGCCAGCACTTCAGAGAAGGAACAGGACAAAGCAGTTCTCAGCATACCAGTGAGAGCAGCCCTGAGGTTTGGATGAGACACTGAATAGCTGTTGCTTTAACTTCTGCTCCTAAGCTGCCTTTTTGGGTTTGCACCCTGAACTTCCACTGCTTTTTAGTTTAACTGGTAGTATGTTCCCCTTATAGACTGGGAAAACTGACTTTGTTTCCCCATCCTGAAGATGTGCAGCTCTGTTAAGGGGAACTGCATCCAATCAACCTCATCCCTAAGAAGTTGCAACTAGGGTCCATTGAACTTGTCTGTGTGTTTTTTCAAGGAGAAGCATCAAGATCAAAGTCTGAGAAAACCATTTGATCTTCCAGCTGTAAACAACTACTGAAAGAGAACATATGCTATATTTAATTACCCTCCATTGAGGTGCTTGTGTCCAAACTGACAAGCTGGTTGAGTTGTTTTCCCCTTGTTTGAAGCAATGGGTAGTTAAAGGAGATGGGCATTGCGAGAAAAGATGAGTGAAGAAGGTAGAAGAGTTGAACAAGTTTGTCCTTTAGCCCTTTTTATTTCTTGCTGGAAACACTAGAATGCAGCTGGGATGCTGGTTTTGCTTTGGGAGTGTACCCCTGGATGCTCACTCTCCCATTCTTGTACCCACTGGCTGTTCACAAAAACGTCATCCAGAAGGCTCTTGTTAATGAGTCCTTATTCTCAGAAGTTTTCTTTTCTATGTACCCTCCCAACAATAAAACTGACAGATGGTTAAATCTCAACAGTCGTTCCCAATTGTATTGTTATTTAGCAAAAAGACCTTGCTTTGCTTCCCTCCTTCCCCTCCTCCGCACTCATTAAATACTTGAACAAGGTGGAGACCTGATCACACCGAAACTGCAGGTGTTTTGTAGTGAAGACGAAGTCAGGCTGGTGTGGTGGACCATTTATGTGTTGAACTATCAGCACATCAATCCCTGACTGTAATGGAATTATCTATATGCTGAAGTTCACATCTGCTTTTACATTTTAGAGCAGCACGCACATGTCAAAATTCAGTAGAAAGCAGTGGATTTCCTAGTAATTTCTGTGAATTATTGAGTCATTATTGTAATGAGGAGTAATTATCTACGTTGCCTTGGAAGGTTGATTCACTGGATAACTGATCAATCTGGAATATTTCCAATAGCTAGGAGCACTTAAAAAAAATAGGCAAGCAGATAAAGATCCAACACAACAAATGTGCTTATCTTTCTCATGAGGAGACCCGCTGGATTATTCACTGGGTTTATGTCAACCATATTTACAAGATTCGAAGTTTGACAAAGTCTGCCTCAGTGTTTGATACTCTTGAAAAGTGGTAGTAAGTAGCTGGGCTAAATTACATCCCTGGAAACCTATTTTTCTTCTCTGTTCCTCCTTCTCCCAAGCTTCTTAGGTATGATTTTGTTCCAGAACAATGGTGCATAGCCATGAAATGGCTTTGCCCTTTATCACTACAGCATAGGAGAAGATAAACCGAACAGACCTGTTTATTCAGTTTGGAGGAAAAACAAAATTAAAAGGCTTCTGTGTATTGTGGTAATGTAATTCCTAATCAGTGACAGGGGGTTTAACAGAGATTTATGGTTTTTTAACTTGTAAGATTAATGACTACATACATTGATGCTGTCAACATGACAGCATCATGGTCACGTACTTCATGGAACAGATAACAACCTCCTGCCAGACACGTCCTTAAGGAAATGCAATTATTACTGCCCATTTTACAGTGCTTAACTTTTTTCTCTTGGTAAGTGACAACAGAATGGGTTTTAAGCATAAATTAATCTTTCTAGATGAACTGTTAACCCTTCATGCCTAGCAGCTAGTTTTATTAACTCAATGCCTGCATACTGTTTTCTGGGATGGCCCTGGCAAATATAATAAAGCAGTGCCAGAAGTACCATCTGGAGGCTCTCTGGAGCACTTGACTCCAACAGACATGTGGAGCATCAGATCTGCAATGTGATTGTCTCATATTGGACTTCATTACTGTTGCAGTCACTGACAGTGCACTTGGCAACACAACTTTTCCAAACATGTATGTACACACATAAGTGTATCATAGAATGGTTTGGGTTAGAAGGGACCTTAAAGATCATCCAGTTCCACCCCCCTGCCATGGACAGGGACACCTTCCACTAGCCCAGGTTGCCCAAAGCCCTGTCCAACATGGCCTTGAACCCTTTCAGGGAGGGAGCACCCACAGCTTCTCTGGGCAACCTGTGCCAGTGTCTCACCACCCTCACAGTAAGTAAAGAATTTCTTCCTTACATCTACTGTAAATCTATGCTCTTTCAGTTTAAAACTGTTACCCCTATCACTACACTCCCTGATCAAGAATCCCTTCCCACCTTCACCGGAGCCTTCTCTTCTCCAGGCTGAACACCCCCAACTCTCTCAGCCTGTCCTCATAAGGGACGCGCTCCAGCCCCCTGATCATCTTTGTGGCCTCCTCTGGACCTGCTCCTTCTTACACTTGGGGCCCCCAGAGCTGGACACAGCACTTCGGGGGGGGGGGTCTCATGAGAGTGAAGCAGAGGGGGAGAATCCCCTCCCTCGCCCTGCTGGCCACACTTCTCTTGATGCAGCCCAGGACACGGTTGGCTTTCTGGGCTGTGAGCACACATTGCTGGCTCAGAGTCAGTTTTCCATCCACTAATACACCCAAGTCCTTCTCCACAGGGCTGCTCTCAATCCACTCTTTACCCAGCCTGTATTTGTGCTTGGCATTGCCTTGACCCATGTGCAGGACCTTGCACTTGGCCTTGCTGATTTTTATGATGTTGCCCACCTCTCCAGCCTGTCCAGGTCCCTCTGGATGGCACATCCCTTCCCTCCAGTGTGTCGGCTGCACCACACAGCTTGGTGTTGTTGGTGAACTTGCTGAGGGTGCACTCAGTCCCACTGTCCATGTTGCCAGCAAAGATGTTAAACAGCGCTGGTCCCCATATTGACCCCTGAGGAGGTCACTCATCACTGTTCTCCACTTGGACGTTGAGCTTTTATATGCATATACATGTATATGCACATACACATACATAAAGCATAGCAGTGGGCTCCTGCATGTGCAACATACTGCAGGCAGGTAACTAGCAAATGCAGATGCGGGGCAATATCTGCTCTAGCTGTGGCTATTCCTGGGACAGTGGAGTTATGATGTCTGGTTATGTGTGATTACAAGATTATCTGACTGCCTGTGTCCCAAGAGCTGGGTCAAGTGCCAGGTCTGGGACACAGTCCAGGCTGAGAGCTGCCATTGGTGTCACCTCTCTGCTGTTGGGTGTCTGAGATGTCCCATGTTTGCTTATGGATCTCCCATCTTGTGCTGGGCTGTAAGACATGCCAGCAGTCTCTTCTTGGAACTGAAAACTGATTTTGGTAAAATGTATGTGAAATGAAATTTATCTTTTGGGAATGATCATGTTCATTTCAGTAGGAGGTAAAGTATTTCCAAATTATAGCCTGGTAGTGGATTCAGACAGGCAACAGAAATGTATTGAAAAATAAGATTGTGTTTGTCCAGAAGAATTTCCAGCATGTTCTTGCTGAAACACCTATAGAATCAATTTTTGAATATCTGTATGTATCTCATCAGCAGAGAGTCAATGCATTCCTATATTGGGAAGCAGACTCTGCTCCATAGGTAGGTCATCAAAATATTATAACTAATGAGGAAATCGGCTGAGAAGACACAGCCAGGGATGTCAGTGATAAGTAACAATGCTGGAGTGCCTTAAAGGTCCTGAAAAGCCGGGAAGCAAAGTCACTGATGATTGAGAGACTTAATTCAGCATAATTTCCTGCTTCTTTTTCACATCTAGGGTACTTATCTCTCAGAAGTGAAATATTTGAGTATGTAAAGAAAACTGTACTGTACTAAAAGGCTTCTGTGGAGGGAAAGAGCTCAAGGAACATGTTCAAGGTTATCTGAGAAGTCAGTGGCAGAGCTGGGAACTTTGACTGGGAGACTTAAATCCCCACTGGTACCTTTAAGCTGGTATTCCTTCAGCATTTTACATGTAGCAATGCTACAGGGAATTTGCTCTGGTTACTGACACCTGCCAAACTCAATACAGAAAGCAGCTTTTCTCCATGTGTGTTGTTAACACTAAGGTGAAGCATTGGCTCTTGGAACTGAACAAAGTTATGTTGTGCTCAGAAACAGAGGTTGGGTTTTTTTCAAAAGTAAAGTGGGAATTGAATATTCAGTCACATGTTTTTTTGATGATAGATGCTCCCCTACGGGCAACCGGTCTTCCTTGTTCACCTGCCATTTTTACCATTGTTGCCTCTGGCAGGGTGCAGCTGCAGAGTGGGGCTACGGCTCTTATTTGATATGAAATAAAGCTCAACCATTTGATTGTGTGAAAATTTATAATTACCCTATTAACATTTAAAACTCCAGTTAGTTTTCTTGGCTTTTCTTATAAGCATAATGATGCTTTAAGATGGCAAGAAACCGTAGAGCTTGTAGTGCTTGAATCTTATGTTTATTCAGGATTTGAAAGGGTGTTTTCCCCCTCCATCCCCCCAGGGATTTCAAGATGGTAGAAACTGCTAGAATGTGTTAATAGCCATCTTGGAAAAGTACACTGTGTCCTGGTCTCCTGGATTTTACAGCCCTGGCTCCATTTTCAGCTGGTAGCCTTCTGTCCATTTGTAACTTCTCTTTGTGTTTCACGTTCATCTTTCACATGCATTCAGTGCAAAAAGCGTAGCGTGAAGTTCTTGGCCTCTCCCTGTTAATGACCTGGTTTGATGTGTATTAAGGTCCTGTCCTCTGGAGCTGGCTGCTTGTTTCAGAGCAGAAGACAGCAATGTAACAAGGCCAGCGTGACCTAAATTGCTGACCTGGATGTTGGTACGCGTTCCCTGGAAATATGCAGATTTCTTGTTCCTGAATCTTTAAACCATTGGAAAAAAACAGCTTTTCCTCTACAGTTAAGCTATGAAGTCAAGTGTGTTTGCCGCAGGAACCTGTCCCCCGTGACCAGATCAGGTGCTGGCAGCATTTGGTGTTGATGGAGCCACATTCAACTCGGTACAGCTTTGTCAGATAACCCTGGCTTTAGCACAGCTGTCCCTGCATACAGGGCATACATCATGGTTTCCTGATGGAGGGCAGGGGTCTTCTGGAAATCATGCATTGGCTTTAAAGTGGCTGTTTAATGTTGGATCATCTATTTGCCATAATCGTTACAGCAGGTTCCTGCATCAATGCAGTTCTCAAAGCAAAGTATTTATAAAAAAATCAAGGCAGGGCTCCTGAGGAGTGTCCCCACAGTCCTGGAAAGCAGCTGTCTATCCTAAACCCAGGTCTTGAAGCAGATCTCCATACCTGCTGAGAGGCCAGCCTGGCCAGCAAAACCTTAACATGCACAGTTTGTTATAAACAGCATTCGCAAAGCGTTAGTGTGCCTGCAAGTATTGGTGTGTCCTTTTCTCTGACTCTGTACTAACTCAGCCTTCAGCTCCTGCTTGTTTATTTACATGAAGGAAAGGCTGGGTTTAGGAATTATAAAAATGAGGTGTCTTGGCGAGGACAATGTGATTTAAAGGGCTGATCCAGATGAGCTGCTTCTGAAATACCATTTTGATGAGTGGATATTCTCATCATCCATTGCTTACCTGGGAGTTCACCGGACATTAGCAGCTCATATTTCTGAGCCGCTGTGTGTTTGAGCTGTGTCACAAACTTCATCAATGAGCATTGCGTGGCCAGTGGGAATGTGCTAGCGCTGACTGAGGAGATGGGGCTTTGCAGGTGCAGGAAGCGGCTTTGCCAGGAGGCGAGTTTGGGGCGGTGGCACTTAGCACTGGTGAGAGGCTGGTACGCCGCTTTGAGAACCCACAGCAACGTTAATTTCTCCACCTGCTTCCCCCATAATATGAGAGCTGTATTTGAGACTGCCAAGCTCTCACGGCCCACGAGATTTGTGTTTGAGTCGGTTGAACTGTTTGCTACAAAAGGCTGCTGTGGCTCCAAGTAAGGATGGTAGCTGCTCATGGGAGTGCTGTATATACACATCGACTCTTAAGGAAAAAGTTGCAATATCTTCTGTAAGAATGCAAAAATTGGATTTTCCCTATCTAATACCTACTTCCATAAGATACTGATTGACAGGAAAGAGGTCTGTGTTCCTCTTTGTGAACCACTGATGCATTAGAGAAGTGGATGGGAAGGGAACTCACTGCACTCCCGTCTGGCTGTGGGTAGGTGTGTGGCTTATGAACCAAGAAGGATGTCCGATGGCCTGGGAAGGAGGAGTGATGGGCACAGATGCAGAAGGAATATATGGTGAAAACTAGCCACGCACCAAGCTTTGCCTGTTAGGCAAATAGAAGAAGGGAAGTATAGCAAAGTCTTTTAACTCAGAATGTATTAGAGTTTTTTTTTTTTCCAGAAAATTACTAGAAAATGTGTGCAATGTAGATTTTAAGTGCTCTGTATCTTGTGAGTATGTGAAGATGAGTTTTGTTGGATCCATTTAGTAGTTAATACTTTAATCTCTTGGAACATTTAAAGCTTTAAAACCTGGTATCAGACATTGTAAATGCTAGAACAGAAGCAGGAATACTGCCTTTTTTTTTTTCAAGTCCAACTTGCAAGTTCATCTTTGGAAAGGAGTTATATATATATTCATATACATAATATGAATGTATTCAACATAGAAAAGGAGACGGATCTTTTCTTGGTGACAATTCAGTACAACCCTGGCTCCCTTGCAAGCATGGGAACCCAGATGTTAGCAGACATTAAAATAATAATCGATGTAAATACTATGCCCTTTCACGTGCAACGTCTAGGGTAAGGGATAGTTTGTCTAAATTTTTTTCTACAAGGTCTTGTATCAATGTCTGTTGTTCAGTAGCTGCAATGAAATCAAGGCTGTGGTCATCTCACCATGCTGATGCCCTACGTCAGCGCTTGGGTGGGCCCTGCACCTTCATGCTCGAGGGTCCCGTCAGAGGAGCACCCAGAGACTCAAATCGTGTCTGGACCCACAACAGTTTGTAGTTTATGTGGGCGTATGTGCTGATTCTGAAAAGAGGAGGGGTTTTGGCAGTCTGGTGTACAAACAGAAAGCACTGGTGTGTTAGGACAGGGCCATGGATTTCAGAAGCTTATAAACCTGAGGTGAGCAATCTGTAAAGGTCAGATAGGGAAGACAATACATTATATGAAGTTTTTATACACTTTTTGGCATGAAAGAGTATTAAAATTGTTCAGCTGCCCCTCAGTCTAGCCATTTTATGTGACCCATTTCTTAGAGGCACCTGAGCATGAGTGGAGCTGGAGAAGCAATTTCCCTTTGCAGTTAGGTTTATGAATCTCTTTGGTGAAGTGGAGCACCTTCACACCCAGACTCAGAAGTAAATCTTTGCTAAGTCAGCAGCATTTCCACCCTCTCTAAATCTGAGAGGAGGGAATCTTGCCCAGTTTGGAGTTTTTTTCTCAACAAGCCCTGGACATTTGGTGCAGATCAAACTGGTGTTCCTGAATCTAGGACTTGCTTGGGAAGAAAATGCCAAGAGTTTTCAACTTGCAGTGTGATCTGAAAGAAAATGTATCTTGTGCTGGGCTTGGCTTTGAGGTGAGTGTTTAAATGCAGTGCTTTGCCCAGTGGTACTCATCTGCCCAGGGCAACAAACTGTCCTGCACAACTGTGCTCATCTGGTGAGGGACCCCAGAGAAGAGCTGGGAAGGGGAGCTGGTTTCAAAACCATGTGGAGCTGCTTCAATTATAGCCCCACTCAGACCTCCTGGAGTTTAGCCACAGCTTCAGTGGGAGCAGAGCCTGGCGATTTCTTAGTGTTAAACCTAATCCTGGGTCTCTGCAGGTTGGTTCTACGTTACTGAAGCGGGGCACAGTGGGTGTGCTGGTGGGCAGCATCTTCTACCATCTGGGGCTTTCTCTCCCTGATATAAATAATACCCTGCTCAGAGGGCAAGGGTAGGGATGACTCACTGCAGAGAAAAATAACTTATCCCCATACATCTCCCCAAGACTTTAACAGACAGGGAAAAGATGGCAAACTTAGATGTAAAAAAAAAAAAAAAAACCCCACCAAAAAAAAAACCCCAACAAACAAAAAAGGAGAGGAGGAGTCTACTTGGTATTTCTCTTTTCTCCTTTATGGAGTTCAAGAGGATAACCAGTGCAGAGAGACCTGAGTGGAGAATGGTTTGGTTTTGTTTAATGTACATTAGTGGCACTGATTAGTTGTCATCTCTGCCATTGCCTTTACCTGCTAGATTGTGGCCAAATCCATGCTCAAGAGGAACCTTGCAGTGTGTCAGCTTGATGCGATGCAGTGAGTGTACCATTTGGCAGACACAGGGTGGTTACCAAACAAGCACTAGTTTCTCTCTTTATTAAGTGATGCAGTTAATGTCTGTGATTGTACACAGAGCCTTAAAATTAATGTGACAGTGTGCTTTTCTCTCAGGAGGTGGTGTGCCATGCTGCATGGGCAGCTCCCTCTGCTTTGGGAGAGCATCAGGGGAGGCTGGGTGTCCGGGAGCCTCAGTGGGTGCAGAGGGACAGAACGTGCTCGTACCTCTTCTCGCTCCTCGCAGATGCGGGTAGTGCTGGTGGTGTGCAGGCTTGGGGTGCCTTTGCTCAGGGCTGGTTTTGTGGGCATGGAATCCCTTAGCAACAATGTGCAGCAGCAGGGAAATCAAGGCATGCTCACATGTGCATTTTTGCTACACTAGTCTCCAAAAGTGCTGTCCCTTCCCAAGGTTTCTTCTGGCCTGGAGAAGAACAAAGCCTCTTCTAGCACATCTGCTGGCTGTCACTTCAGGGAGACTTACGGGTGTTTGGCCCCAACATTTTCATTTTGGCATGTTTCAGTTCAGATTATTTATCTTTTCTGTGGTTAATAAAGGAGAATAGTGAAACACTGAAAATGCAAGGAAAGAAAGGACTCATTTAAGATGTTGGCTGCAGGTTACTCTGCAATGGGGCAGGTTTTGCTGGACAGAAGTAGATCTGCATCTCACCAGCTTCCCTGAGCTTTCAACTGCCCTTGCTGGCTGAGCGGCTGCAACACCTGGCATTGCTGTGGAGGTCGCAGGCCAGGACAGCAGAGCTAGGGAGAGTTTTGCATTGATTTCCCCCTTTTTGGCTGGCTGCTGGCTCTGCTTGCTCAGTGTTTATTCCAGCAGGGACTGCACCCAAATGCATACCTGACTGATGGCCCTGTCCGCTGCCTGTTGAACAGCCTTTCCTGGGCAGGACAGGTTGTGTGGCAGTTGCTAGAAGCTGCCATACACTGATGATGGTTGTGGGGCTGTTCCCAAGGGAAAGCTGCCAAAAACTCAGTCCAGGCAAAACTCCTATGAGAAAGGGACTGATCAGGCCTTGAAGGACCGTGGGTTTGAGTACTATCGCTCACTTTCCAGAGCTCCTGATAAGGTGTTTTAACATACCTGCTCTTCTCAAGGATGTCTGTTTTCTGACATGTTTGTGTTGGGGCTTTGAGTCTTGAGCATTTCATGAGCTGACCCCTGTCAGCCCAGGATGGGCCAGACGACTTTGGCCTGGGTGGGATGCAGGGAAGTGAGCAAGCTTTGGAGCCCCTTCACAGGGGCAGTGCTGGTGGATCTGAACTGGCAAAGTGGAAGCAGCATAGCTGTGAACATGGAGAAGGAATCCCATGGTAGCCTTTGGGAGGCCTGTAAAATGAGAGCTTGAAATCTTGAATTGTGCAAGGATATTTATTTGATAACCAGTGATGTGACTATTTCCAGCATTGTCCAAACTAAAGACTGATTATGCTTATGTATACAAGGAGCCTGGGGAGCATGGACTGGTTCAGACAGAAGGGAAGTAAACAATGCTGAAGTCAGAATAAAGGTGGAATAAATAAATAAAGGAACAGGACACCTGCTTTGTCAAGCAGCAAAAGGAACAGTAGCAGCAATACCAGGCTCCAATCTTAGGACTCTCTGGTTAACTCCAGCAGTTTTATTCATTATAATTATACCTATTGATACTTCATTCATTGCTATAGCTACCAACCCTCAGTAGCACAGGTAACTGCCTTGGTGCAGAGGCAGGGACGCGCTGAGCACTGTAACATCCCCGCAGCTTGCGGAGGGAGGGAAGCTGCTGAGGGGCTTCCAGGTGCTGTGTGGATGCACGTGTGGTGGGTTCACCCTGACTGGACACCAAGTGCCCACCAAAGCCGCTCTATCACTATCCTCCTCAGCTGGACAGTGGAGGGAGAATATAACAAAAGGCTAGTGGGGAGAGATAAGGACAGGGAGAGATCACTCACCAATTACCATCATGGGCAAAACAGACTTGACTTGGGAACATTGGTTTAATTTATTACCAATCAAATCAGAGTAGGATAATGAGAAATAAAAACTAAATCTTAAAACACCTTCCCCCCACCCCTCCCTTCTTCCTGGGCTTAACTTTACTCCTGATTTCTCCACTTCCTCCCTGCCAGTGGTGCAGAGGGATGGGGAATGGGGGTTGCAGTCAGTTCATCACTTGTTGTCCCTGCCACTCCTTCCTCCTCAGCGGAAGGACTCCTCACACTCTTCCCCTGCTCCAGTGTGGGCCCTTCCCCCAGGAAGCAGTCCTTCAAGAACTTCTCCAACATGAGTCCTTCCCACGGGCTGCAGCTCTTCACAAACTGCTCCAGCATGGGTCCCTGCGGGGTCACAATTCCTGCCACCAAACCTACTCCAGCATGGGCTCCTGTCTCCACAGGGCCATAGGTCCTGCCAGGAGCCTGCTCCAGTGTGGGCTTCCCACGGGGTCACAGCCTCCTTCAGGCACCCACCTGCTCTGGCGTGGGGTCCCTCCCGGGCTGCAGGTGGGATCTGCCCCACCGTTCCCCTCCATGGCTGCAGGGCACAGCTGCCTCACCAGGGGCTGCCCCACAGTCTGCGGGGGAATCTCTGCTCCGGGCCTGGAGCACCTCCTCCCCTCCTTCCTCACTGACCTGGGTGTCTGCGGAGTTGTTTCTCTCACATATTCTCAATCCTCTCTCAGGCTGCAATTGCACAGGTTTTTTCCCCCCTTCTTAAAGATGTTATCCCAGAGGTGCTACCACCATCACTGATGGGCTCAGCCTTGGCCAGCGGCAAGTCTGTCTTGGAGCTGCTGGCATTGGTTCTGTAGGGGAAGCTTCGAGCAGCTTCTCACAGAAGCCACCCCTGTAGCACCCCCACTATCAAAACTTTGCCACGCAAACCCAATACAACATGGAAGCAGCACTTCATGGTGCTTTTCTCCTACCCGCTCTGGCCCTGATTAAGAAGACTGTCCAAGGCCCTCTCTGGCCGAGGCAGTTATGGGGCAGCCCCTGAAGGAGAGCTCCTGTGTGGTCTGTATCACCCTCAGGCTCTGTGGGGATCTGGTAGGACCACTCCCGAGTTGGTGACTGGAAGGAACACTGGCCTTCCTGCTGCTTTGGACTATGGTTAGACTCTGATGTTAAGGGTCTTTTCCAACCTAAATGGTTCTATGATTCTATGGTGGCCTAATTCTTGCCTTTGTGCCTCCTGGACTCCTCCCTCCAGAGACCCACTGATGCTTTTGAGATTGAGATTTCTTTGATTTATACTAATGTACTCTTGTATTAGGTGACAGCTTAACAAAATGGCCACTACCTTTTGCCTCTGGATTCCTCTGTGCTGTTTCTCAGTTTTCCCCACTTTGATAATTCCTACTAGTTTAATTAAACTGCAAATTTCATCCCTTCCCTATTCATTTTCCTCTCTGTATCATTGGTGCAGTTGCTCACATAGAATGTGGTGGTTTTGCATGTTAAGCAGGTCTCTTCTTCAGCTAGTCTGCAGATGCGTATCCTTATCTTCATCCTACAAGCACTGCTACCCTCTCGGTGCTCAGAGGCACAAACACAAAGTGCCATTCTCCTCTTTGGTGTATGCGGGGTTCGGCTGTGAGTGGTGAATTGTCAGGCATGAGCCTTCCTGCACGCAGCTGCTGAGCTTTAGTGCTGTTGATTGCTGGAGTTTACACATACACACTCCTGGAAAAGGTCACACCAGTGCAATATTGGCTTAAATGAAAATTGGTTTATTATGCATGTGGCTCTTCCTGCAGGCAGCTGATTAAGCAGCCAGCTGTGGCCAGATGTCTGCTGGAGATCCTCCAGGATGCACACAGCTTTAAAAGATGGTTTGGATGACTTGTAGTTGAGCCTGTTTGTCAGCTCAGTTGAACTCATGGCATTTTTTATCACAGTTGGGCACAGTGCTTCTCCCCAGCATGGGAAAGGGCTGCTTGTCATAGATGCTGCTGGTGTGGGGAGCAGCAGAAGGGGAGGCACCACGTCTGGTTCACTTGGAGTGCATGGGCTGTGCTGGGCACTGAAGGGGACTCTCATTTCAAACACTTCCATCTATCGGGGTATATCAGGAGCAAAATCTATGAGAAGTACCTTGGTTATCTTCACTTAGTCTGTACTTTTCTAACCTGAGTCAGCTGTAATCTATAAAGCAGCTTTCGGCTAACTTTTCCCCACATAACTTCTACTAATACTTGTGATAAATAACAACAGATGCTATTTTAAAGAGACTATTTGATCAGATCAGAAAGATGTAGACAATGTGATTCATCTGACATCTACAATTTAAAATAAAAAATAGTAGTATCTTCTGGTCTTGGTTTCTGCACGCTAGGGCTCTGTATAGTGCTCTGTGCTTTCCAGTTTAGTGACAAGGGGTTGCTTGTAGCTGCACCTCCCCAGACTTCCCCCTTTCCCCCAACATGAAAATGTCTTGTAGCAGACTTATGCAGTGGCCCTGCCAGGCAGTGGCCAGATGGGGGGATGTGGTGTGTGCAAGCCCAGCAGCCCTTTCTGGCTCTGAGCGGAGGGATGGGTTGAGAAGGGAAAGGGGGTGGGAGTGATGTGTGCTGGGGCTGTGCAGGCGAGGAGGACTGGAGAGCAGGTGGCTGTGGATGGAGCCCAAGGGCCAGCCTGGGGCAGGGCTGGTAGTTCAGAGGGAGCCTGAGCTGCTGGAGGAGCCGGGCATTTTGCACATTGTTGTTCAACATCACCAACGTGGGCTTCTTGTCCTAAACACAAGCAAAGCATTTATCTGACATTGTTCGACCCACGTTCAGTAGGACCTGTTTAGGATTCATAGCATGACATGGGGCGTTGGGTTTTTTCTGCTTAAATTGAGCCTCCCAGTGATAGAGCTGAAAGATGAGGTAATACAAACGATCCCTCCGCTACTGTTCCTGTGTTATTTGGCATAATTATCCCTTCCTTGAAACTGCCTGCAGTTCAATTAAGTAGCTTTTTGTGAAACTCCTAAGTAGATGAAGAAAAAGGAGGAAAAGCTCCACAGTGTGTGCTCTTTTTCTTCATTAGAGGATTTGGCAGAGGGGTCCCCTTAAAAACATATAGAAGAAAATCAGAAAAGGGATCTCTGCTAAAGCCTGTTCTAAACAATGTTTGCTAAAATGCGCTATTTGGTTTAGCTGCATCCCTGTGTGATTTTAGTGTCATGTGTGGTCCCAAGTACCCCAATACCTGAGATGTGTGATAGTCAGAGGCTCTGATGGATTTTGTCATGAGCACGTTTCAGATTTAGACTTTTATTTTACTTTTTTATCCCAGAAACATAGCAATGCTGAAGGTCTGTAACTCTGGGGCTGAAACCTGTGAGAGCTCAGTCCAGCAGAATCAGTTACATTTACAAACATGACTGTGACAAATGACTAGGAAGGTACTGCTGGAAACAACCACCCGTCACCAGATTTATAGTGATATTTAATTCACAAGGTTGAATGTCTCTAATCCTGTTGTTGGAAACCCTGGCTGTCCTGAGCCTGGGCTGCAAACTCCATTATAAAATCCAGCAGGCAAAAGTCTCAACTCATTTAAATTCTGTACCCTTTTTCTAAGCCCTTTTTCAAGTGGGCAGTGTGGCTGGTAGAGGCAGGGCTTGTTTGCTCTCACTCATACAATGAAAGCAGTGACTTGGGGCCATGGCACATGGCACTCCTCTGCTGCGCTTCGGGCACTTCCAGTGACCGGGCACTTCCAGTGACCAAGATGAATTTTTTTCTGCTGGTTGGGATGAGTGGCTGATGGGGAGCTGTCTACACGACAGAAATCTCCATCTCATGAGGTGAAACCTACCTGAGAGGCAGATCTGAGGGGGTGGCAAGGGGACCAGGCACTTTCCTGTGGCTGGGCTGCCTCGCTGTGCTATGACACTGTGAGGGTGGGAGCCACTGATGTTTTAAACCACCAGAAGCTGATCCATCCTGTGACAGTAACCCTTTGCTGCTTTTTGTTTGGGGATGTGAAGGCCATCGTTCATCTGCAGTGCTGTGCCCATACCTGGGGGTCAATGCCCCATTAGGAGACAGGCTCCAGCGGCAGGACCCGTCCTGGGGTCTTTCTCCTTGCCACAGTGAGGACAGAATCATAGGGTGCTTCTCTCTGACTGTTGTGTGGTTTTTTGCCTCTCCCTTGACCCGCTTCCAAGGCTACCCTACACCTGATGGACTTCCTACAGCACTAGGCTGTCTGCCTGGACGCTGTATGTCCCTGCAAAGTCCTCAGGCCAGGGGCTGTTTCATTATGCTGCTGTACAGCACCAGCCAACACGAGGTGCCACGTTCAGCTGAAGGTCTTTGGTATGCTGTATTACAGCAAATTAATCTTCTGACTATAATATTCAATATCATACTTTTGCCCACAGTTCATCCTGTCAATTTAGTCTGCTAAGAGAAGGTGCTGAGTGAGAAATAGGTGGAGCAGGGTTTCTAGCCTGTTGGTAAGGCACGAAAATATGAGCCTTTAATTTTTTTTTGAGACAATTTTGTAATTGTAATAAATATTTATATGTCTTTGGTCCACTGTAGCAAGCTAATAGTAAATTCATTTGTGATACCTATTTATTACAAAAGGCTGGAGCCTTTCAACCCCCTTGTTGTGTCTGGCAACTCCTGGGAATTAATTGCATGCTGTCAGAAAGGCAGATCTTGCAAATCCAGACCCAGCCCGCTAATAGTGGATTATTTAACAGTTCAAGACTGCATGAGGCTGCTTTTTATTCTACTCTGCTTGGCGGGTTTAAAGAGGTTTTTAAAGAACTGAACAGCTGAGGCAGAAGTCAGTGCGAGTTCAATGGGGAATGCATTAGCAGTGGTCCCCTGTCCATAGCATCCTCAGTGAGTGCTGCCAAGTTAATTGTGGCAGGAATCACTTTGAACAACTCTCACAGCTTTCCTGCTGGCCATCTCCCTCAAAGCAGCCCCAGAGGGGTGAACGGACTTGGGGGACACCTCTGCTGTCCTTCAAGCTGAGTTAGGGACCTGTTGAGCTGCCTAGGAGGTGCAGGGGGCCAGTGCTGGCTGGGGTTGTGGGACTGCCATCTCTAAGGATGCACAGTCCCAGTCCATCCTGCTGCCTGCCTCATCTCATAACCCTGTCTGTGAACCCACTGAACTCCATTTAAAACCAGTGGGGAGATCTGGGCTGCTGGAAAGGCTTTCACTGAGCTTCCCTGCTTTGGTAGTTAGAGACTGTCTTCTAACTTCCAGGGCAAATTTACCTGAGGAAAGTTCATAACCACTTATTCCTGTTCCATCTCTGTTTATCAGATTCTTCTCTGACTACTGCTATTTATCCCTTTGTACGTGTGTGTGTGTATATATATGCATATGGCACATGAAGTCCTGTAAAATGCAATTAATACTATGCTGTATCTTTAGAAATGTCTGTGATTAAATTCTGGGATTTTTCTCGGCTGCTTTCTGTTGGTGACTCATCATCATTCAAGCCCAGCTGGCACAACTGGGTTCTTGGTTGTTTCTGACTACTGAGGTTTTATAGCAAATGTATTTTTACAGGCAGACAAGTGGAGAGCCTTGTGTTTATTACTATTGGATTCATCCTATTTATATCACTTGAATCTTCAAGGTCATCTGGTTCTTACATGAAATACCTTTCCTTCAGTCCTCTGTCGGCAGTACAATGCCTTTTTTAATAATCTGTACACATCAATACTTCTCATGCCGTGGCTGTTAATGAAAGTACTGAGACAGGCAGATCTCGGGCTCGCTCTGTAAGAAACAACTCTGATAAGCACCATCAAATCTGACTGTGCCCCTTTCAGCAGTCCCCTTTCCCCCTGCCTTGTCTCTCTTTGATGCTGTCCTTTAAAATCTGTTCGGAATCCTTTCAGAGCAGGGAGATCTGACAAGAGAGTCTTGGTATTACCTGGATTGCCCTCTCCTCTCGTGCATTTAACCCCACACTTCATCTCTGAGACACTGGACTTTTCTGATCAGTTCCTCCTCTAGTCCACTCTCTGCTTAGTTTTAATATTATTTTAATGTCCTATTACTTCTCCAGAGAAGCTAGGAGCTTGATCCCACAAAGTTTTACATCTGATGAGAGTATGAATTCTGCATAGCGTATTTTTCATTTGAAGAAATGTTGGGCTTTTTCCACATGCAGTCCCCTGAGGTCCTGAATCCATTTTCTATCTCTAGTATTTTGTATTTTCTCATCATAGTTCTTTTTTTTTGCACTTTCTTTTTCTGGCAACAGGTATAATACATTTATCATGTTCACATATTTAACAATACACACATCTGTAAGTGCAGTGTTTCATGAGGGATCCTTATCTCTGCAACAGACTGAAATACCCTACAGGAACATTGAAATCCAAAATGTTTGGGATCACCAGCTGATGGAGCAGGGCCTCTGGATGCCCATCTCAAAATGGGAGGATTTGCAAAGACAGAAGGATATCAGCCTGTAAAACACACAGACCCTGCGCATGTACAGGGAGAGTGGATTGGGAGGATTTCCTTGTTAATGCCCCCTTTTGTTCTCCAATTTGAATCAAACTGCCATTTCTCCCATTTACCCTGGCCCCTGTGTCTGAATACAGCCTATTTGCAAGGAAGCTTATGCTGTTAATTGTCACTGATCGATGGTGGGAATTAGGGTTACGTGTTTTGCTCTCCTGCGCCCGACTGCCTCGGTATCTCATCACTTGCAATGACTGGGGGCATCAGCCTGATTTCCTGGCATCACACCTGATCTGGACAGGTGTCAACAGTCCAACTTACCACTGGTATTAGGCATAGGGATTCATTGACTTTAACAGCTAAACTTAACTTACAGAAGCTGGGACTGTGGTTCAAAATGAAGAACTGGGCCACTAATAATTTCTAAATCTTATATTTCAGAATATTTTTTCAACAAATGGATGACGCCCATAATCTAAGGCCATGTTTTACTGAGCAATGGTTGCCAAGGACTGGTCTTATTTGTAGTATACCACAAGTACCTATAAATCAAAAGTCTACCATAAGAATCTATAAATCAGACAATTACTCCAAACACAGTAGTAAGTTATGCACCATCTCATAATTTATTATAATACAAACAAGTTTGTCAAACACAATATATTGTCTACTTATGAAAATATCAATATTCACAATTTAAATAGGTGATAGGTCCCATAATTTTATATACCAGCAACTCATCTAAAAAGTATTTTGTTCCTAGCTGTGGTCTTCAAGGACATATACCTATAAGTAACTGTAAAACTGTCCATTCACAGCTTATTTTTTCTAATTGTAGATATTTGAAATATAAATTAAATAGAGTACAAAAGACCATCTCCACAACAAAGATGGTTTTGTCTCCAGGATACTTTTTCCCTAAATAATGATACTATATGTGCTTGGTTAAGTTTTCACTACTGGAAAATTAGGAGGTACAAATAATACAGCAAGACATTGGCTAGTTAGCAACAGTCATTGCAAGATGCTTCACAAAACCAAAAGTAAGGCAAGTATTATCAACAGCAGCTCCCATATGGCAGACTAAAAAGTCAAGGCTTTATTATCCAAACTGGACTCTAAGAAGGCTTCAAATGACTGTTAACAAGATAAAGCTTGATCCAAAGACCTCCTAAATTGATGGGGATTGGAAAAACCAACCACAAAACCCACAAGCAACCTTCCCTTTGACTTCAAGGGGCTTTGGAAGTAAGCTCTTAAAGCCCTAAATTATCAGAAATGAAATGACCAATCCACTGTACATGAAAATTGCACCTTGTCATTTCTAAAATTATATGGAAAAAGGGTTGCAAGTTTTTTCAAATGAAGTTACAACAATTTAATGGGTTATTTTTAGTGGGAAATAAAATATTCACACAGATTTTGTTTTTAAATATGGTAATTTACAAAAATACATCATCAGGACAGGAAAAATCAGATGACGCTGCTACTTTGCAGGATAAACATTACGTTACAAAAACTAATAAATCACACCATGTGAATGGCAGCATATGCCATGCACTTAATTGAAATTTTTTAATAAATAAAAGCCCTAAACATTCACTATTTTCTGTAAGGTTACTATTATATTAAGTAGAATAGTGAATTTCTTGTATAAATAGTTTTTTCAATAGATACATTCTCAAAAATGAACCACTTATCTATATAGATATTGCACTTTAGACTCATTCACATGTAACTCAGACAAGCATTCCTCATAACAAATTTAGAATAAAAATAAGTTATAAATACAGTATTTTCCCAAAATGAAACATACAGTACCCTTTTCATAAGGTAACTTTGGTTACTATCAACTGACAAAGATGACCAGAGAGAGGCTTCTGAGAGGAGGGTAGAAGGCATGGCCACAAAACTGAATTTCTGTAAAACACTGGCAAAGAGAGCAATAATTTTAACCTTGTCATGACAAATACAGCAAGGCTGAGCATCCCTCTTACACTTTATTATTGCAAGTAAGTGTGAAGCTTCATTGAGATCACAGGATGAGGGGGCTCCTTGTTTCCCCTTTGAATCTGAAAAGATTTAGGTGGGCAGCATCATCTCGGTGGGTGAGGGTGGGAAGGGTCAGCTTTTGCTCTTCGTGCCCCCGTTCCCCAGACATGCCCCTCTCCTTGCTCTAACCAGCATGGTCCCTGGGGTGCTCCAGCACCTTGCAGAGGAGTGCTGAGCCACTCTCCCAACCGCTCTGCCCGTGGGAGAGGACTGGGTGATGCATGCTCCTCAAGGCACTGGGCATCCCCTCTCTGTGGTCCTGACCAACCTGAGTAGCCTTGATCTCTCCTGAGAAAGCCCCTCCATACATGAGCCAGCCTTTGCCTGCGGTCCTGGTCTTCATGGCTTGTGCCTTCTGCTGCCATTCCCTCCCAGGGAAGGCATGCTCAGGTTTGGTGTGGGTTTTACTCTTGCAGCACACCAGTACGAGTCTGCGTGCAAATGCAACCTCTGTGGCAGAAGGAAGCCAGGCTGTTGTCCTCAGCAGGGCTTTTGCAGATTTGGTGTTTCTTAGGGGAAATGTACCAAAGCTGAGCCATCCATGCGTTTGGGAGATGCTTTCAGCCCTCAGATACCATCAAAGTGGGATTGACTGGACGCCTTCTCAGAGAACCTCACTGTGTTAGTCCCTGATGTACCACGAGCTCCCCGTTGGCAGTGGAGATGGGTGCAGGCACAAACACAGTGCTAGCACCAGGCTGCTTCTTATTTGCAGTTACTGAGAAGCTGCTGTGTCCACTGACCACATTGTGCTTGTGTTCACCATGCAAGGAAGTCTGCTCTCACGTTCAGTAAGGCTGCATTAAGTGCCCAATATAGAAGTAAAAAGGTTGTGGTAGGTACGTGACTCTGAGAGACCACATGCCAAGATCTGAAAAGGAGAGAAATTAAAAGAAATGCATTTTCAGCCTTTCTATAAATCTCTTCCCTCCTCATTTTCTACACTCAGCATTGCTGGGATGCTGGTTTTTGAGTGTGAAGGAAGAGAAGTTAAGCTACTTTAAATAAGGTAAATATTTAAAAGCCTTAGTCCAAGCTGATCTATGTTTTTACTCCTCTTGGGTATTTAACGGATTTCTTTCACAAATAGTTTTTTAAACAATTAAATGGCAAATCTGCAATAGGATTGCATAATCTGTCAGTAGAAAAATCTTAAATTGAGGTTTTTATATGTTAATCCCTAAAGGCCTGAACACGGGGGATAACTGAGAATCTTTATGGATTAAGAAGGAACCTGAAGGCTGTGATCGCTGCAAACCTCGCAGGAGCAGCTTCGGTGGGAGCTCTGCATCAGGCAGGACTTGGCCTCACACTTGAAAGTCTTTAGACACCATAACTGAAATAGCTGGGAAAGGATGCTGCTTTTGTTCTTGGCTCTAGAAACCTCCCTCGAGCTCCCCTGTCTCAGTTGCATTCTTAAATAACAACTTAAAACATATGAATATTGGCAGCTTGCAGCATAGCTTTCCATGCCAAGGCTGCAACAGGTACTGTATCGGTCCTCGAGCCTTGTTCAAATGAGCCAAAAAGGGCTTGGCACAGTTCATGTCTCGCAGGTTGCCTCCTGCAATAAGGTCTTGACAGCAAGACTGTGTGTGGGGCTATTTCATGTCAGAAACAACACATCGTTTTTGGCAAGTGCACGCACCAGAAATGGCACCTTCCACGGTACAGAAAAGTATCCATTTGCTCTGTCGATAGTGAACTGCACGGTCAAGTAAGGTTTTGTTGTTGTATTTTAAAAGGTTGTAATTAAACACTGTTGTGGCTTCCCCCATCCAATGACTTTGGACTGCACTGGTGCTGGGATGCAAAACATTTGAGTGCGACTGAACGCTGCTACTTGAACTCTGAAGCATATTCAAAATGCTATGTAAGAGACGGAGGTGTTTGCCTTCTCACTTTTACTCCTAAAATCAAGTGCTCCTGTTCCCTCCTAACAGTCTGATCTGCCCTTGGTCTCCCAGGGAAATGAAATCAAATGACCACTCTTCAAAACAGCCATTTCACCAAATTACATCCTGAAGATGTAACCACTTGAAAAGAACTTGCACCCAGAAACTCCAACTATTGCCCTTTTCATGGTGATATTTTTATAGGCTTTCCATTCTTATCATACTGGTAAACAAGCATTTTGATGCAGTGAGAGTTGGCTGGGGAAATCCAAGGGCTGCTTGTTATGGAAAAGTTATGGTTTGTATAGAATTGCACAGGTTGCTTCTGACACTTAAAGAAGGCTTTCAGCGTGGCAGCTGCCATTGTGCGAAATCTTTTGCTAATAAAACAGTAGAGGAAGAAATTAATTGCAGTGTTCAGCAGTGCTAGCATATTGGCGATGTCCGACACAATATGTACCACCCAGCTGTTGTTTATGGGTGATACGTAGAGGTGATACAATATCATGATTATTCTTGGTGCCCAAAGTATGGCAAAAATAGACGTTATAGTAAACAAAATGGCTGTTGTTTTCCCTGTGGAGTACCCTCGCAGTCGGAAATTGCTCTTTCGCCGCAGCTTGTACACGATGATGGAATTTAGGATGAAGAAGATGGAGCAGGGCACTAAGTAAACAGTGAAGCAGTGGATCCAGATGAGGACGTGATGCATTGATGTGCTTATGTAGTCTTCGATCCAAATGTTGGGCCACCAGTAGTATGGGATGCTGGTCAAAAAGCAGGTGATATAGACGCTTACAATAACTTTTCGAGTACGAGCAGGGTAGGAGACTGTGTGATACTTCAGCGGATGGCACACAGCTATGTACCTATCAATTGTTAGCGGAACCGTAATCCAAATGGAGGTGTGGATGGAAGAAAATTCCAAGACCTCAATTATTTTGTCCAGTACCTGAGGCATCTGTTTGTTTAAGATGAAGTCTTCCATGAGGAAGTCAACAAAGACGATGAAGAAGAGAACCAGGATGTCAGCAGCAGCTAGAGCTAGAAGATAGTTGTAGGAGGACTTCTGCCTGCGAGCCACAAGCTGGGAAAGGATGATGACTGTCAAGATGTTTGCTGTGGAGACAGAAACACAGAGTTAGGCTATTAAGATGTAACACTAGCTTTTCTGAGCACTTGCTTGGAGCAGTAGCTCTGTTCAAGCACTTGGCAACATGATTGCCTTTATTAAAGTTCAAGAAACTGAAAGGAAAACACTGCGGTTGGGTCCCTCAGAGAAGCTGTTGCAATGAGAGGAGCATGTGGCCCTGCTCCCAGCTGTCGGATACACGGACCACTCGGTGTCCTGGCAGAGCACAACAAGGGACAGAAAGCAAGTTGGGACCCTCACTCCAGACACAGGGTTAGGTGGTGTCCAGCAGCCCTTTACTATCTCCTTGGAGTAGATGTAGAGTTATGGCCCTGGCTCTGTTGCTGCTCTCTGGTCAGCCCCACTGCTGCTGTGGGCATGGCAGCAGCACCCTGAGCAGGGGGTGCTGGGACCCCTGCCCATGCACAGGGACGCAGGGGTAGCAGGAGGAAAAACTTAGTATCTCACTCTCACATACACTCACTCTCTCTTATTCCCCACCCTGTTTTTTTCACTTTTTTTAAATGAGTGATAAATAAGAAGGGTAGGGTGGACTCTGGGGAGAGACATTCTGTTCCTCATTCCAGCCTGGGGTGCCTGCCTGTTCTAGTTTTGAACTCCTCTAAAAAGAGCTGAAATCAAAGCCACCTGGATTAGGTATTTCTCTCTTGACTGAGCGGGATCCCAATCGAGAGAAGGACTTCCAGGAAAACACATGTACTCAGCTCCTCCCAAGAGCTGGAGGTGCTTCACAGCACTCAAAAGTTTTCAGCTCTGCCCAGAATGAATCTCCTGTAACTCAGTCATGCCTGTGCGACCCACTCTCCTACAGATGGGGTCTGGGGAAGGATCTCCATTCCCACCACTGAAACAATCTGCTCCACAATGACCTGCTTGCTTATCCAGAGCTGCTCTTTAGAAGTCCTTCAGCTGGAAGACATTTTTCCTCTGGAGTGATACAGCTGAGCCTTTAAGGAAATCCTGCTGGTCACAGCACAGATGTGATGGATGTTCTGATTCAGCCCAAGTGTAAACATGCCTGGGTTTCCTAAAAAAGCATCTGCTTGTAACTCTCTGGCCACAATACAGACCCATCACCTAAACCAACCTAGATGTATTGCATGACACTGAAATAATATTGTGGTGAAGTGCTGAAGTGTCTTGTCTCTGCTGTTTCACTGTCTGGTTTGTTTCAGTCTTCTAAAGCTGTGATTCAACTTAAAGATAAACTATAGTGGCTGCTTGAACCATGCTGTACAGGATGCTCTAAGAAGTGCTCAGTCCTACAGCCCCTGGCCAGGCAAAGCTCCCCACCATGGATATGAACAGCCTTTGCAGTCCTTGAGAGCTTTCCTGGAGCACTAAGGTGTAGCCAAACTTTAACTACTTGCTCATGTTTATTAGAATTTACTGTGTAGTCTTGAATTGGGGGAAAAAAAAATAAAAATCCTATTATTCCTACTAGCAGTATGGCTGGAATGAGCCACGCAAGATTGTTCCCATCAGAAGTTTATATCACTTGGCTAGAATACCTGAAGTAGTGCTTAAAAATCAGAGATCTGGTTTACTGTACAAGAGAGTGCCAAATGTTTGTATTTGACATTTTCATAAGTGTTCTATAAATCACCTCTTCTGTGCATTCAGTGCTTCAAACATTTCTGCCAGCTTTGATGGATTTCCCAAAACAAATCAACAGTAATTGTAAGGATTCCTTTAAATCAGAGAGAAAGGAAGTTGCTGACATTAAGGTAATGATGACCTAGGATATATGTCCTACAACTGAAAATGCTCATTTTTTTTAAACTGTTTTACTTGGTACTGGAGCAAACTTTCTCCTTCATAAATGCCTTCAAAGCCTGCTGTTTGGGAGCAGATTTCTGCCACCAGGGAAATGAATTGCAGTGAATGATCTTGAGTAACAGCCCTCATAAAGTGTCACCTATTTTTGTATTGACTTAATATATTAATTTTTTATCTTGGAACAAAACTAAACCAAACATGACAATCAACTGACTCCTTCCCTAAATAAAAAAACAAAGCATGATTTTTCCAACAGTATTGTCTCAAATCACCTTCAGGGGAATTTTCCCAGTCTGCCCTCCATTAACATGAATGCAACTGCATTGATTTCAGCTCAGAGCAGACATGGGAGACGGGGGATGATATAGTCAGAACTGCTGTGTCATTTTTCACTTACTTGCTTATGAAATGCCTCTGTTGTGCCTGCTGATGAGCCCTAGAGGTACAGTGAGTGATGTACTGTCAAGGAAATCCTCGAGCTGGAATGTTTATCATGACTCTGCAGCCACTGTTGGTTTTGGCTAGCCAGGCTGAGTGGCTCAGCTTCACAGATACTGGATGTGACCCATGGGGTTGTTCATCTCTAAATCCTCTGGATTTGACTGACTCCAGCGGCAGCAGCTGGAGCCAGTGTGAAGCAAGGGGGATGCTTGACAACACTGGTCCCTGCTGGTAGCTCTGGCCTGACTGTCAGAGGAGCTCCTGTAGGAATGCTGAAGCCACGCCATGTCCAGGCACAGCAGCCCCGCTCCCCACTCTTCCTGCCCATTGTGGGGGTCCTGCTCTTTGGTTCTAACCCCACTCCCTTTTTCCTACAGGAGCAGATTCATGAGCAGTCCTTTTCCCTGTACCCTCTCCCCCCGCCTTTCTCAGGGTTCCCAGCAATGGCAGTAACAACATGTACTGAAATGCAAGTTACTCATCTAAAGCCAGCAAACTTTGCTTGGTGAGCTGGATTAGAAAATTGATCTGACAAAGTGCTTGCAAGCTCTATCCAATTTTTCTGCAAGGGTTACAGTATCTTGTATTGGAAATGCTTTCCCTGGGATCACATTAGGGCTTTTTCTGGCTGGATGATATGAAATATAGTAATATCATCTACTTTGTGAAAACAGATATATACTGGGGTGCAGCAGAAAGTTGCCAGTATGACAGTGTCTTACCACAGGGTTTGGGAATATTTTTCTTGCCGCATGCTGTATAGGGAAGGTGAAGATGAGCTATGGACAAGTCTCAGCCCTTCACCCATTTCCTAGCCAGTGTTGGTCCTTGGTGTGTCCTCAAGCACTATCTAAAGCTCAGTAAAATGGGAAATGGGTGAGAACACCACTCTGTGTGAACTGTGTCCTTGTGCCAGCACCTCGGTGACTCCAGCGTGCCTACTCAGTGCCCCACATGCTCTCTTGTGGGCTAAAATTACCTACTGCGGGTGAAAGGTGAGGGAATAGCACTTGTGACCACATTTAACCTTGTTTACCCTAATTTTGCACTAATATTGTAGTCAGTGATGAGGACTATGGCAGAGATGATGATGAAGATATAAATATCTGTCTCTACTGTAATGTATGTGGAGCTACAGCTGCTGGATAGGTCAGTGCCCCTAAACTGTCCTGGATGGTATATTGCCCATTTCTTGAAGCATTTTTTCCAGATACTAAGTAGTTAAGATCATCTGAATTTGAAAGAGATTGATCACTGTGCTGGGAGTTGATTAGGGGATGACAGATGGGAATTTATGCCGGCGTCGCTTGCTGCAGTGCAGTATTCTGAATTTATAAATATCTGGTTGAGAACCAGGGCTTGATTAGGGACTAGCTGGCTGAAGCCTTGAGATGCCACTAGCAGATGATGAGAAGCAACTGCAAGAAATGGCAAGCTCAATTCTTTTCCTTCAGTCATGAGGATGCCTTTGAGACACAGCATCTGAAGGTCTCTGACACACAGACACCATCGGTCCATGCTGCTCAAAATATGGCAACCTTCTAACTCAGCCAGGCTTTATCATAGGACACCTATCTCTCTCCTTTGACATCTTCTCTGACTTTATGAGTTTCTGAGTACAAATTGTAGCACTGAAATCATGCCATTGGAGGTCCTACTATCTGAGGGGGATAATGCTTTAGGAGTAACCTTGGTTCTCATGTGGACTTAGGTTTGCTTCCTGTACCAAAGCCGTGCTGCCTTGCCTGCAGAGCATGGGCAGTCTTCTGCACCTCCTCAAAGCAGTGCCTGTGACCTAAAGGCACAGTTTTTTCCCCAGCTTCTTGTTTCATCAATTACAGTGATAGTTCAGATAGCGTCTAACCACAGCCTTTGCAGGGGATTCGCAGAGCTCCTTCCGCTGACTATTATCACCATGTGTGAGCTTAAGCAGGAGCAATTGTATCTGTCTAAAGAAGAAATGGGCATGTTTCTGGGCTTTGGGTTTTTTTTATCGAGAGCATTTTGCATGTACACAGCAGCCTGTGCAGTGAAATAGCCTTTACAACACAAGTGGTAGTGCTGCTGCGTTGGGAATAGGGCCCGCTGTGTAGTTCAGTAGTTCAGCATCATAAACTACCTAAATGAAGTAGCCATGAGTGTCGCTTACTGAGCGTGATAAAGATGAGGTCACTGAATATAATGGGTACCTTTTACCGAATACAGTTGTTGCTAGGATCCCTACAAATTATTGTGCAATGTATGAAACTACTCTGCAGGCCTTGCATTAGTCACTTGACTGGCACAGACAGACGGTTTACGAATGGGAAATTTTAAATTGTTTTAGAAAATATGTTAGTTACATGCCTTTCTTAGATTTAGAAACTCTGAGACTGCAAGTAGAATATGCTAAAAATATACGGTGAAAAAAAAAGTGATGTTTTGGCTTGATGGGAATAGATGATTTCTTCTAAGCTAGGAGTCAATATTAAAATGTAAACAGGTACTGTGTCCAGCAGCCAGATCTGACCATGGTTACTAACGCAGTCATTTGCCAATAGTTACCAGATTGGAGAGGAGAATGGCATTCAGCCCTTACTTCATGTGGGAGCTCTCTGGAGAAGATGATGACAATGCATGATTTCTGATAGAGGCTACGTAACAGAAATTATTTTTTTTAAAGTGCCGTGGCAATGTAAACATGTGTTTATTACTGATGTTGGCTATAGCTGGCTATATGGTCTTTTAAAATGACCCCTGGATGCTGTTTGCCCTTAAAGAAGACAGCGCAGTTCCGTGTTTTCCTCTTACAGCCGGTATGCATTGAACTCAACACTACAGCAGATGGGGACAACCTCTGTGAATGGTGACTGCTCATGGCTAACGTAATTTGTTCCTCTCTTTTATTATTGTATCCTGAGATCCTTCCTTAAACCATTGTGAAGCGTAAAAAGATACTTTATAGAATATAATTAGTGCAATACAAGTTTTTCTTTTCCTGAGAGTTCCTGTGAGGATTGATTTTTAAAATAAATTGATTTATTTGTTGTTCAATTGTCTGAGTGCTGCTGAACAGCACACACCCACTCACCCTCGGGGGGAAGAGCTGTCAGCCCCTTCTGCTGGTGCCTGCATCATCTCCCAGGGGATGGAGAGGGATCTAAGCCAAAAAACAAGCATCACAAAATCTACGGCAGGCATGAATGCAGGACTGCCACTGGACAAGGTTTCAGACCTTGTAGGAAGGCTCTTGAGTGGTTTGTGCTTAGAAATCCCACGTGCGGGGACAGACCACACCAGCTCAGAAGGTGAAAGTGAACGTGGAGGTAGAGGATGATGAAGCTCCTGCTCAGGACAACCCAAACTTCCCTCCATATGCAGGTTAGTGACTGCCAGAGAAAATGCAGCATGGCCTTGCACTTACAAGTCACAAGTGAATTAAAGAGTTAGTGTCAGAGGCCAGATTCTGATGATGAAATCTGGCCTCTGGGGCTGTTTTTCTCACTGACAGCATTTGTTAACTGAGGCGGCTCTGGGGAAGGATGCAGTGAATGGGTTATGCTGCTCCACGACTGGCATTACTCGTCAGTGGGTCATGGATGCCAGAGAAGGATTTTAATCCAGCCAAAAGCATTTCCTCACTGTTGGAGGGCAGAGACACGGTAACAGCACGGAGACGCCAACGGCCGGTATTCGCTTTGAGCCTTGCCAACCATTCAGGCTTAAGTGCAGTAACCTGTCTGGCAGACAGGTGTGATTACATTGCACTGCTTTTGGCTTTTCTAGACCATTGGAGTAGGCTCTTTTCCCTAGTCTTTATAAAATAGAGCTATTTCCACAATATGAGAATGGCCCAGAAGGAACGCTAGGCTAAGATGCGAGGAGCTCCGGTACATGCTCACTGGTGACACGTGTGTGTAAATGCAACAGGGATCTGGTTCTCCTCTTGCTGTCTTCACCCTCCTCGTTCACCTTCCTGAGGTGGGCCTTCAGTGCAGAAAGCCTCTAATGACTGTCAGACATTCTCCCATGCCAAGGCTGTCTTAGAGGCACCCACACAAGGATAAAAATGTCTAAAACTCACATCTTGAAATCTAGCCTTGCATCTTGCTACCAGAGCAGTAAAGCTTTCTAATGGAAATTGGTGCTGGGAGGAGAAAAAGCAATCTGCAAAATAATGCAGAAATCATAAAAGGAATTTGGTTATTCATGCAAGGTATCTGGACAGACGGAGATTTTCAAGGCAATTTGGGTTTCTTATTTGGCAGGTGTCTGTGGCTTCTTAATGTGGGCTGTCAGTGAAGTTTAAGAGGTCTCAAGCTGAGTAACTTGAGCTTGAGGATGACAAAACCATTCTACCCTTCTGATACTGAACGCCAAAGGACTGAGGCAGGTGCCAAAGGTATCTGATGAGATGACTAGGATGGAGGGGAGGACGTGATTTCATAAGGGCACTGGCATGAATTCTTTACTGAACATGAATAATTAAGAGGATTTTACCTTTGATTGTGGTTTTGCTAAAAAAACAAAGTCTTTATGTCTTCCTAAAGCATTAGCTAATGCAATAGGAGCTCATGCTTGCAAACCCCATGGCCAAGCTTTCTCAGAGACTATGCCAATTTTATACAATATGCAGGAAATTACAGACTATGTAAAACCATTGCAGTTTGGCTTTATTTCCCCCATGGAGAATATACTGCATCCACACTAGATATATCACTCTTTGGTGTGCTAGTCTGGACGTTGAAGAAAACACACCTGGAATGAACAAATGTTTCCGAAATATCCTAATCTGATGTAACTGACTGACAGGTAATTTGTCTTGAAAAAAGCAACCTCTAGTGCATCTATCTGCGCAGTCAATGCACCATATGATTGAAAAGATGGAGAAGTTAAATGACTGTACATTCCAGGGACTCTCTGTTTCAGGTGGTAGAAGAGAACAGTTTCAGTGAAAAAAGATGTGTTCAGTCTTTCAATAGGCAGCTTCTCTCCTCTTCCATGGATAAAGGGATAAAACTCATTTGGTCATTTTCTGTACCACTAATTCTGGTCCTACTGGGTTGCCTCTACTTCATTCCCTCTGCACAATCATACTGGTGTCCTGGGGGGCAACCCAACACCATCTTTTCCCATCAGGTCACCCCCAGAATGGCACCAATAGCACTCCAGACATGGGGGTTTAGGATCCTCAAATACATACGTATCTTTATTCTGCAGAATGAAAATGGAATTGTGTGCAAGGTCTCCTGTGCTCAAGGGATTAATATTGGCTTTGTTTCCTTTTCTGGTGTCTCAAAGTTAACGGGAAAAGAGATTAAAGTCTCAAAAAGTCCCCCTGAAACAGAAAGTGAACACTTTTATGGCCAGGGATTGCTTTGCGCTTGACATGTGAAAGCAGAGAGCATACCACGTCAGGACATCTCCGTGTTGTTTGTTTGCCTACGGCAAATTGTTTTGACGTATGCGGATGAAGGCCTTCTCCTGCTGGCTCATTTCTGCTGATTCACCCCCATTTTACAGAGGGGAGCAGAAAGAGGAGGAGGAGGAAAGAACTAAGTAAGGGGGCGGATGAAGAACAGCAGGATATTAGACTGCCTAGTGCTTCTGAATGGCTTGACTTCTTAACAACTGGGGGCTCTGCATTACCCACCTACCGTGAAAACTGGCTGTGCTCTCTCTTTTGTGACATTGTCATTTCAAGGAAAAATCTCCTTTGGAGTTTTTCCTTCCCAATCCATTTTAGCAGCCTGCCATGCAAGGTTGTGCACTTCATAGTCTATTGAGCCTCCCAAATATTGCACCTCGTTATCATTACAGCCCTGACAGTGTTGTTTCCTATTGATGTGGCAGAAGAAAATCAAAGTTAGCAGTTGTACTCTGTAGTGGCATTCAGAGATGCCCAAGCAAGTCCTCTTCTGCATTAGCATGGGTTCAGCTACACGCTGCCTTTCAGGTTGCAAGGCTTTGGTGGCCACAGTCTCCAGACATACTGACCAAACTAAATTGCTCCCATCTGCACGCCTTGCTGTCACCGGTTCTGTGCAGGAACACTGTAATGAATCTATTCTTTGTCATAATGATTCTTCTTAAAGAAAAAGCAGTCCTTTTACAATAGGAAGTGACTCATTTTAAGCATGTTAGCAGCAGTTTTGTTACCCTCTGTCCAGCAGTGCTATTATAACGTGCTGCAGTGCCCTTCGGTTGCTCTGATAGCTAAGCTAAAGTCCTGCCAATTTATTTGTCCTCCTTTAAGAAGGATGCAATGTTCTGGCTTTGCGTGCAATTCAGATTTTAAGTCGGAGAAAGTATGGTCTTTGAATAAAAGGGGGACTGAATCAGGCCTCAGGAGGGTTCAGTTATTATTCATTGTGTGAACTCTTATCTAATGAGTGACAGCTCAAGAGTGCTGTTTCTTCAAGGTCATAACTCCGCATGTAACAATTCTCCCACTCATATTTTCAGATCTTCCTGTAGCACTTCTATTGTTCAGGTGTGCTGTTATGAGAAAGGCTATTTATTCAGGTGTTGGAAATGCCTCTTTAATCAGAAGCCTGTACTGTGATTGCAGAAGAATATACTAGGCAATAGATGGCAGGAATCCAAAACGGGTCAGACACACTTGTGTACTGCTGTGTGCTGTATGTACACCTACCTTCTGCCTGCTTTGGTATTTACTGGGTATTACATGCCATGTGAGTCATCAGCAATCATTGCTACCTGCCTCCCTCCCTACTCGTGGTACTAACCAGGTCGTGGCTGTCAGCACAGAGATGGCAATGCTCTTCAGGTCTCATTCCCCCTACGCTGCCGGGGAGCGGAGGGAGCACAACTGGGCTGTTCATGGTGGTGGTCTCTGAGATCAGGGATGCTCAGCCCACAGCCCACCGGCAGTACCTGCTTTGCCAGGACAATGACCTTGGCTTGCATGCCTCCCAAATAGCCTCCTTATTCTAAGCCGCATATGGGGAAAAGGCTCCAGAAGGACCAGTTCTCCATCATTTCAGTTTGCCTGTGACTGTGCTGTAGTTTGTACGGGCCCACTGCAAATATTACAGACCTGTGTGTCAATCTAACACTGTAGGAAGCATCTGGCTTGCTGTGCAAGGACAGCCGGTCTGTTATCTGTTAGAAGAAGGTCCATAACATGTAGCTCTCTCTTGAAAGTGTGCTAAAAAGGTTAGGCACCCTTGCTGAGCTTACACATTCCTCTAGGTCAGGACTACAGCTTCCCTCCCTCTGCATGGAGCCCACCGACTGCACTCTGTGCATGACTGGGCTTTGAATGACCTGGGTTGTCCCCATCTCCACAACACCTCATTCAGCAGCAGGTCCAACATGAAAGTTACCTGTTCGCACCCTCCAGCTGGGAGCATCCAAGTGTGTCCAGGCTGCTTTCCCAAGCTTGCAAAGTCCTGAATCTGTGTTTAAATCGATGTGATCAGTTTTAAGCAGATGCCTAAAGCACAAATTAAAGAAACATTCGTGGACCAGGCTCTCAAAGGTTGGAGTGGCACTTCCCTGGGGTGTGAGTCTGTTACTTCCTGGGGATGCTGTAAGGGTGCTGGGTATGTGCCTGTGCTTTGTGTCACTGGGATGTGATGACCCCTGAAGACAAGTCGCTCCCCAGGTAGGTGACTGATTGGGGAGCAAAGTGAAACCAGCAATCACACAGTAAGAAAGCCAGATTTTACTCTGTCTCTCCGCACTGTCAGGAGGAGACCCCTGGAAGCACAGGTCAGGCCAGGCCCTGGTCTAGGGAACGCTGCCAGTTTGTCCTTTCAGCAGCAATACAGTATACACCCGACGGGGAAGGTGACTGCATGCAAGGCAACTCAGTTGCTGCTGCACCTTCTAATGAAGCAGGAATCAAAGCCAGGTGTCTGCAGTGAGCACTGCTGCTTTTTTGCCTGACCTTCCTGGCCATGTTCGGTGGCACTGCCATAACAGGAGCTCTTTGGTGTAGCTGCTTTGTGCAGCTCTCACTGGCACAGGGATGGACTAAGAGTTGGCACCTGTTGCTCTTTGCTTCCTCACCTTACCAGCCCCTTCCTAGGTTGAATCAGAGCAATTTCTTCCCTCTCCCACATCTGACAACACCTCTTCTCTGGCATTTTCTCTCACTAAAGCAAGAAATGCTTCCTGCGGCCCCTCTCTTGCCTCCTGGTTAACTGGAGGTGATTCAGAGGTTCTCTCTGACAGACAAGGGGAGTGCAGGGATGGTAGAGCATGGGCTTCAGAAAAGCTCTGTAAATTATAAAATCCCCCCTCTAAATGGGAGTGTGATCCTACTTCCAGTGCTGCTACCTCGCTCTGCTCCCCACCCTTGCACCAGCAGTTTCTCCCTGTCCCACACAGCCTGCTCCTGGGGTACCCCCACTCCTGGCAGCGGGACTGCACGCCTGTGGGACACCTTTGCACATCTGCTCTCGAAACAAGTTTCAGAGAACAGTCTCTGTCTTGCCAGCCTCTGCTTAGAGGGAAGAGAAGAAACCTCCCATCCCAGCTGATCCGAAGGCGCAATCACCTGTGGCAGAGTTGTAGCCACCTCAGCGCGCGGTGCCTGCTGCGGCAGGGTCGGTGTGCAGTGGTGCCTCTGTGGTTGCCCCTCTTTGCAGGACACAGCCTGGCATTTGCCTCTGTGTGCTACTGCCAGAGCAGGGGTGAAGGGAGTTCACTTTGCTCTCTCTCATCTCTGCATTTTTCAGACTTTCTGGTGCCTGGTTGAACAGGGAGGAAGAGCCACTGCTGAGATTCCTGGGTTATACGAGGGAGGGGAAAGGATGCTTTCTCTGCATGCACAATCAGGCCTGGCATCGCTTGGCCTCAAAGTGGAGTTGTTGAGTTAGTGAAATTTCCTTCAGACACTAGAGCAGGAAAGGCAGAAACAGTTAACTGGTTTCTCCTCTCATCAGTCTTTCTCCAAGACTTGTGGCAAGGAGTTAACTGTTTCCATTTCAGCAAAACATTGCATTAGTGCTGTATTTGAGGACAGAACCTAGACTGTGTTTCCCTTAAACTCTTGGCACCATGCAAAGCTCGTTACTCAGATCCCACAGACTTCAGGGTTCTTTTTCTAACAGGTAATAAGCGTGCTACCTTTACAGTTTTCTAATGTTAGAATACTAAAGAGCACCTTCAAATTAAAACATGTAAAGTTCTTTTTAGCATTGATCTCGCCTCATACCACATCCTCAGTGAAGCTTGGCCATGTGAGTCTTCCCTAAACACATCCAGCTTGTTCTCATTTCTGTGCAGTCTCAGAGTGAGAATCATAAATTTCTCATGCACTAAGCATACTGTGCATTTAGTCAGCATACTGTACATGTTTAGTGTTTTCAGGTGCTAGTGACAATGTTATTCTCTGAATATTATCCACTGAACAAGCTGACAATTCACACCTGATGTAAGTCCACTGAATTCAGCAGTGTTGCACTGCCACATGCTTTGGCTGGTTCTGTTAAGCCCTATCACTGGTGCCCCTGCTCTAATCAGCCAGCGTCTGACCCCTTGAGAAATGCATGTCACCATTGCTAATTTGGATCATGTACCAATTTTAACCATGTTCTTAGAATGACAGCATTAGGTCTGTAATTACAATGTAGTAGCCTTAGGGAGCTGGTGCAAGTATGTGCAGAGCACTCATTAAGGGGTTTTTCTTGTCCGTGCACGTAAGACTTTTCTCCTGTTTCAGAGACATAGAAAGGCAAGCTTAGCCACAGACTGCTTCATAACAACTTCTTCACCTGATAATCTTGAGAGGGTCTTGGTCGGTTCCTAGGGGACAGGTGTTGAAATCAGAGCTTGTCATTACTGTGGAGATCTAAGCAGATCCCAAGGAATTAATGAAGGGGAAACTACCTCCTCATCCCTGCTGGTTGGGTCTCTTCAGGTCAGGGCTGAGACTCATCAATGCTGTGGAGCAGAGACACTTGCCTATGCCCTACGTCCTTTGTGGGTAAATGCAGGACTTAACTTTCCAGTTCTCTTAACTATTAGTCTGAACTATTAGCCAATCTTCAAATTTTAATTATAAGCCAGTGAGAAAAAAAACCCAACAAACAACACAAAGAACATCAATTCATATGCAGAGTGGTAATTGCATGTGTGCTGTTCAGAGGCAGTCTTCTCTTCATGTCTGATTAAATTTTTTTCTATGAATTAATTGCTTGAAGAAGGAATTAAGGTGAACAAAACATCTAGAAATTGTTGACTATTAGCTGTCATTGCTGCTTGCCATTTTACATGGCACTTTAAATGTGTAGCTGTACATAGACACAACTCTCTTGTATTGCACCCTTAAAATACCGATTCACCTTGGTGCATCTGATTGCTCTAACTTTTCCCCGACTCATTCTGCCTGTCCTTGAGATCGCTGTAAGTTACTCTGAGACTGGAGGTGTTAAGCCAGGGGGCAAGCCATGATGTTCGCCCACCCAGGCTGCACTGGGATGGCAGCTCTGCCTGCTGAAGCCCAGGCTGTAACTGCAGAAGGGGTGCTGCACGAGCAGCTCACTGCGGTCCTGCGTGCCAAGGCATCTCGCTGACAGCCTCAGACAGCCCCCTCCGAGAGGAAGAACCTGCTCAGTCCTCAGTCTCGGCTGGGGCAGTAATGCTGATGTGATGCTTGTGTGGTATCTGTGCATTTTGAGCTGTGGATACCTGTGTGCTGGCAACGGTGCCTCACAGGTGTTCACACCTGAGACTGAAACATCCTTTCCTTCCCCATTTGGGGTCTCTCTTGCTTTTCTCATCCCCAGCATCTCTATATTGTCTTTATCCCCCTTTTAAGTAGGAAATTTCGCTGAGGGTTGTACAGCTTGGCGGCTGGTGCCTGTGAGCTGGGACTTTCTTCCAAGCCCTGTACCTGCACTCGGAGATCTCAGTGTCAGCATTGCCCTTGCAGGGTGCTGACCCCAAGACTAGACTTTCTAGATACTGTCCTGCTCCATCAGCTGCGGGGACAGGCTCCTGAGTAGGACAACTGCCTGCTAACCTTCTTATAGCATGCTCCTTCCCCAGCCAAGTTCCTCACTGGTGGCATGTCGCTCCTAAAGCCAAGCCTGCCCCAGGGAGCCGGGCGGAGATTTGCACCAGAACAACTCAGCAGCTACACTTTTGATTATTGCCGGCCCGGCACACAATCGATAGGGGACAGAGCCGGCTGTCCTCGGTACCGCCCTGTCTCCAAATGGCCAAACTGATTATGGCAGAAACTTCACGACAGGCTGAGCCTTTGTATGTCAAGTTCAAAGTCAGAGCGCCCGAGCCCGGGTGGGAAAGCGTCCGCGGCGGTGCGAGGGCGGGCAGGGACAAACCCCGGCGAGAGAGAGAAGGCGCCGGGTCAGCAGCGCGCCGGGCAGCGGGGACGCTGTCCAAGAAACGCCGCGCGACCCCCGGTACGCCGAGAACACGCTCCCGGTGCCTCCAGCAGCCCGGGGACGCCGCAGCGCGCCCGCACCGCGCCGCGGGCAGCCGCGCAGGAGACGCTCCGGCGGCAGCTCCGCGGGGCCCCCGCAGCCTCGCCCCGCCGCGGCAGCTGCCCGGGGCAGCCCAGGCACGGCGCCCGGTCGCCGTTGGCTCCCCGCGGGCCGGGGCGCGGCACTCACCCGGCAGCCCCAGGCAGAGCAGCAGGCTGTAGTAGACGACAGGTGCGTATCCCAAGCCGCAGCCATAGCGGTGGTGCGCCAGGAGGGAGCCGTTGTGGAGGTGGAGGTGGTTGTGCTCCATGGACCCGCTCTCCCCGCGGCCGCGCTGCTGGCGCTCGCTCCGCCGCACGGGCCGCCCGCCCCTCGCACGCTTCGGCGGCGGCGGCGAGCGCGGCCCCCGCGGCGGGCGGCGGCCCCCGGCGGTGCGGGGCCGGGCCGGGCGGGGCGGGGCGGGACCAGCCCGGCTCCCGCCGGCGGGGCGGGGCAGCCCCCAGCCTCAGGCCGCTCCTCCGCCGCCCTTCGCGTGATGACGCCCGCCCTGGGACCCCCTGGTCGGCGGAGAGGCGGGAGCGGGGCCCCCAGGAGGAGGAGGACGAGGAGGGGAAGCGCGGCGGAGAAGGGCCTGAGGAGACCCGGACTGCTCCTCGGGGACCCTCGGCCCGGCCCCGGCCGTGAGATGAGGGTGAACCCCCACGGGTGAGCCGCCGCCTTCCCAGGGGCCGCGGGCCGGCTCCACAGCGAAGAGCGGGAAAAGGGGATCTTTCTCCGAGTTGGCACACAAGTCAGTAGGATCGCAGAGGAGCACAGGCAGGGGTTATTAGCGGTGTATCTGCTGGGCTGCCCTGGATTACGCTTCAAAACAGGCTGGGAAGGAAGTAGTAAATCTAGAAATGAGCATTTATATCTGCAAAATTAAAACACAAACCCGGGGTCAATTACACTGTCACCTGTGTCCCCACAGCGCTGCGGGGCGAGAGATCGAGGTGGCCAGCAGTGACATATGCCATGAACGAGAGGTGTGTTGGCATTCCCGTGAGGCAAAGCAGAAATGAAATCAGAATTTCTAAAACCTTCTCCACCCATTCCTCACTGTATTTCAGTACTTAGTCTCAGGCGTAACTAACAAAGAATCTAGAGTTACGCTTGGTACGTTAAGGTGGTGGAGCCCTGTGCTTTGTGCTACTGATCAGTGGGCTGGACAGATGATAGCACATTGGTATGCTCAGGAGGTCATGGTTTAGTGATAAAATAGATGTTTGATGACAGTGCACTTCTACTGAGCAGAAAACAAGGCCTTTGCATAGGGGTGAGCCCCACAGCCCGGCACTGTGTGTGGGAAGAATCCCCTGGATTTCTGTGACTGCCAGAGCAGATGTATATGTGCAATACACGTGAGGCTGGTCAACAAGGCATGTCTGTTGGGGTACACACATGATATACAGTGGGTGGGTTACAAAACTAAATAAAGATGTGGCCCTTGCTCTCTGAAACCACATGACCATTTAGCATGGATAATAAAAAAGCATGTTACAGGTGGGAAGGCACCATTAGGGCAAGTGATGTAACAGACCATCAGGTGACTAAGCACAGACATGTGTATCTTTGCGTTTCCACGATCCTGTTTGAAAAGTATTTTAGCCTCTGTTTGGAAACACAAGGAGCAAGCAAGGCTCTGGTCCTGCAAGGACTCAAGTAGGTTACTCTGCTGGGAAACTCAGTGAGATTATTCACACACTTAAACATTTAATAGAAGAAGGCTTTTTTGAACTATACTGAAACTGCTGTCAAGCTTTCTAGGTTAAACGTGCTGCAAAAACCATACATTTTTCCTCTGCTTTTTCAACTGCTGTCTTTGCAAAAGTGGCGTTAAGGATGGTTAGAGTCTGCTAGTATGGCCTTTAAGTGGATATGTTTCTTTTAAAGAGAAATCTTTTGAAACCATTCATTCAAATAACTAACAGAATTGTATAAAGCAGTGAGATGTGTGTGATTATTCAGTACAAAGCCCTGTGAATTCAACTCTGCCTGGTTTTTTCTAGATCTTTAACCTACAGGGTTTTCTTCTTGTTATTTTCAAAAGTGTAATTTCTTCTCATGTTCCTGCAACAGACCTGATGAGGAAAGAGATCTTTTATTGCCTCACGAAAGAGAAGTGATGATTCCTGGAACCTTTTCTTGGGTGGTGTAAGTGCATCAGCAGGGCTGAAAACATGACTCGCTGTTTTGAAGCTAAGTGAAGTTTATCAGCAAAGCAACGTACAAAAGGAGATGGCAGTGGATCAGTAGCTTCGCAAGCGATGGTTAAAAAGCCTCACATCCAGTTTTCAGTGCCATGGGTCTCCCTACTTCCCGATTAACAATGATGAAATCCTGCAGAAGCTGGAGGCTGAGGAGGCGCCTCTGCCATCCATTTTCTCTTGTGCTGCTGCCACTGTTCTGTCTGGCCTAGTTTTAAACATCCTGAGCAATAGGACTTCCCTGGAGAGGTTTCTATAATAGTTGTATTCGTTTCTTCAGAGTTAGAGTTGTCTCCAGGGTGCTGTTCAGGTAGCTGCTTGTGTGCTGAGAAGAGCTTTTGGTCGTAAGAGAAAGAATCTTTTCCCATCTTCCCACCTGGAGCTCTCACTAGAGCCTCACAGCTGAAAGTGGCTCTGCTGCATCTCATGTGTTCCTGTTGTACAAGGGGGAAAAAATGGAAAATTTGGTCACATTCACTAGCACTTCCTCTGGCCTGCCCAGCAGATGGAGAGTCCAGAGACCAGAAACTGCTCCTGGTACCTCAGTTAGCTTGATTAAAGCTTGTTGAGGAACTTTTCTGCCTCACTGTGCCAAGAGCTTCTAAGGCAGGATGGACCAGGTTTCCAGGCCTGATTTGCTTTTGCTTCACTGAAGTCAAATGAATGAGATACTTGGTAATATATCAGAATTAAAGGCCCAGAGTAAATGGGAAGATTGCTCTTGTGTCCAGTGTGTAAAAGATGTTTTGAGGGGATTTTGTCCTTCAAACAACTTCCAACGGGTTTTTGACCTAAATGAAATGAATTTGGTTATTCTGCTCTCTGAATTGTGCAGTAACAGAACCTTAGACATAAAGAAATTTCAATAAAGCCAATTCAAAACTGACCACAATGCTTGCTTCTACTTAAAGCTGTTTATTTTTAAACTTCTCACTTTTTTCTAGCTACTTTCTAAAGGGATGACATTTACGTGTAACATCAGGCCTGCAGTGAGAAGAGCACTGGTCTGCTTCTGAATTAACAGTGAGGGCAGAATGTCTCTGGAGCTTTGAAGAGGATGGTTTCTGAATCTCATCTCATAAACAGCCACATGCTCAGGCAACGAATGACATTTATTCTTTTCCAAAGAGCGGTTTATTCTTTGTATGACATGCTACATAAGAGGTGGATGTACTTTACTTTTAAAACTCCAGAGCCACTTGAACTTTGTTAGCTTTCTGTTTTTCAGAGGAGCTGAGCCTCTGTATAAGCTGCTAGGCAGTGATCCTGGGGGAAGGAAGATCGAGTGACATATTAGTCACATATGCCCCCATCCGCTGCGGCTGTGGAGCAGAGCAGTGGTGACTTCAAGAGAAAAGAGTCATTGACTCAAGGAGTCTGAAAGAACTAAATGTTGCGTTGTTGCAAGACTCTGGCATGAGTAACGTGCCTGGAAGATAGCAAAGGTGAAACTGGAAAACTAATGTATGGGGTGTGTATGAGGGATTGGGAGGGGCAGCATGGAGGTAGAGAAGTCTCTCAAAGGAAGAGGTATCGCTTGGCCAAAAAAAGGGGGTTAACAGTTACAAGAGGCAAGGGACATTGGCAAGAGAACTGGTTTATGGCCTGATCAAGGTTGTCTTACCTGCATAGCAGTGTTGCAGGAATTCATCTCGGAGCTGCTGCAGAGAAAATGATACCTATAAGAATGACGAGTCTTAGATTATACCTTATTAGATGCTTGTATATAATTTTGCTGCAATTAAACCCTTCTCTTCAAAGCAATATTTTAATCTTTCCTTACTGTTAGTCTGCAGAATAATTGAGTCAAATTCTGCTCCTTCTGAGTTAAAGGACTGTCCTAGTCAACACCATTCTACAGGTCTCTCCAGGCTTGGAAGGGGAAGGAGACATTTCTGCATTCTCATAAAAGCCATTAAGGAAAAAATGTGATTGTGAAAGTTCTTTACTGGAGCCTTCTCAGTGCCTCTGAATAGGCAGGCTCCAGCTTTACAAGAAAACAGTGAAGATTTATTCATTTTTAAGGTGAGAAGGTTTTCTTGTGCTGGTGGTGATTGCTGGGGAAGGCTTGTGTGGCCAGAATACTGGTGTGTCGTGGCTTCTCTGGCTTGTGCTGCAAGTTCATAGCTTGCACCCTCAGGCTTCACACTCCTGTAGACTCCTCTTTGTCTCCTCTTCCTTTGGCATCATATCTCCTTGGAGATGTCATGAAGGTTACAATAGGTCTGAAAACAGTGGCTGTAATAGAGCTTTGCCTATTTGAACCATCTGAAAACATGTTTAAAGCTTTTAAACACCTGTTCTTTTCCTGGTAAAATTAAATGTTTATTCCCTGAACTCCCTTTTAGGTTTCAACTGACAAATCTCATTGTAATTCATTTGAGCACTATTGTGAGTATACTTTCCAAGGGAACAGAAAACAGATGTGATAAATGCCTGAACATGAGATTTAACCTAGCATCTGTTGTTTTAAAGAAGCGTTACAAAACAAAGGAGGGTGACAGTGTTTTGTTTGCCTTTAATCAGTAGGTGATACACCTGATTTTCCATAGTACTCTCTCAGGTTATATTGAAAACACATGGTAGAAATGCGCATTGAGATAAACTCATTTGACCTGTCCAGTTTGCAGTGGCTATGACAAATTAGTACTATTTTTGCAACAGTCAGCATATAGGTGATGTTTTATATAAAATTAATCCATTACTCACAATAGAAATTAAACTCTTTCTGCAAGATAAGAAAGTGAAAAGAATCCGTCAGAGCTTGTATGATGTACTTGTATGATGCTTAACTGTAGAGTTAATGGGCTAATTCATATGTTTAGCATAAGCATATGCTTAAGTGCTTTGCTGGATTCAGGCATAAATAAATTAGAATTAAAATGTAACTACTTGACAAATACTTCTAAAGATGGAGGCTAATTTATCCTCTCCCCAAGGTGAAAAGAAAGCACATGAGATTCATGTCACAGAGATTCTCTGTGTTTCTTCTACTGGGATTTTAAAAAGTTGAATAATAAAGTACTTGAATATTTAAATTTTTGCTTGGGCTGGAAATTCCACGTGGTTTAACTGTAGAAAAGGTAGGGTGTGCACAGACCTTGCAGTGGAATGCTGACAAATGGAGGTAAAACTTTCTCACTGCATTACTGAGCAGAAATCAAGTCCAGCCGGTGAATGCCAAGAAAGAGGGTGAAAACAGGTTATATTATCTCTTATTTTAACATCATTGTACCAATTATTTGTACTAATTATTATTACAATGTAACAGTACATTCATATTCATCATGCTAAACCTCTTTAGACCTCATTTCAGGACCAAGTCACAAAGTTTCGTACTTTGTTTTGTAGTTTAGGGATTTCCATGCAAATGCCATGTTTGGCTGGTTTGGTTAAATCCTCCCTGCATATCTCAAGATTAAGTTATGTGATTTTCATTTAGATTTGGAGCTTTTCTTCACTTTAAGAAAATATATAATCCTTCCCCATATTTACTTGTTGATGCCTTTGCGTTACTGGAATGTAACGAGTGCCAGCAAAATCAATGCTCCTCTTCATGAGAGCTGGGAACGGTTTCTGTATGGAGCAGTCGTCACCGGCTGGTAACGAGGCGCCTACAGAGAGTGTCTTGTCAGAAGTCGTGGCTCTGCCATTGGCGTGCTTGTCACGGGCATGCACAGCAGCAATCCCTGCAGCTGCGGGAGCCTGAACGCTGAAGGCAGCTTTTCCACTGACTTGTATTCAGCTTATTTCTGACAGCCTGGTAGAACTGAAGGAAGGTCTTGCAGCATCACCTTCATTTTCCATGGAGAGGGACAGGAGGCATAAAAGAGTGCAGCTCCATGGACGAAAGGCTGATGCAGACTCTGATCTTGTGGCCAATTAAATAGATTGCAAAGCCCCTTGTTAACTTCTGCTCGTCTACCAAATGAGCAGTCAGCCTGAGCAGAATAAGATTGCTTTCTCATTTTACATAAGGCTTTCACATGCTATCCTCCCTATTAATTAACCAGAGTAAAGGTTCTGGCTTCCTTGAACTCCTCTTTTCTTGTCTGATACACTTTGAATTAGATTATAAAACGTATCAGAAGCAAAAGACTAAGTTTTTTCTAACTTTCTAGGTATTATGGGTATTTTTAGGTGCCACACTTAGCAGATACAGCAAAATACATTCCTGCAAGTGGATGTTTTAAGTGGCCATAAAAGCCACTGTTCATCTGGCTTTATTTCTTTGATGTAAAAAAATCTTATTTTGAATTTTCAGCAAGAGTAGTTTGTCTGTCAGTGGACACGTATTTGCCTGCTTTGGGCTTGTGTGGTTTTGTTGTTGTTACTGTTCTAGACAAAAGAGTTAGTCCTTATTCAAAAAGTAGCGCCATTAAAAATGTTAATGAGTCTTACTCTCATGTAGTCCACTGACTGTGACATAATTTCTCTTGATTTACCTTGGCATAAGTGAGGCATAAGCAGGATCCAGCTTAGGTTAGCCACAGTTTTACCGTAATCCACAAGGCCAATAAAAGCACAAAAAGAAGGAAGCTCTACATAATCAGAAATCAAACAATGCACTCCCCCTACATCTCCTCTTGGTTGCTTGCTGGTGATATCAAACACATGTCCAAGCCTACACTAGAGGCACAACAAGCAGTTGCCTAGGGGAAGAGCAACAAGACCAGTGTGTCTGAGCCCTGAGACTAGAAATGGTTTTGATTAAATTCATGTCATTTTACAGGCAGGTGCAGCACTCTGATATCCTTATGTTTATTCCACAGCTCACCTAGTTCTGTCTACGGCAGGAAGAAAAGGTGTTGGAACACATCATTGAAGAAAGAAAAAAAAAGAAAACAAACCAAAAATTGAACTTGTCAGTATTAGCAGGGAGAGGGATGTAACTGCAAACTAACTGATGTGATTCAACTCAACAGAGACAGTCGAGCAATTCTCTGTGCAGCGGCAGAGCTGCAGTAAGCCTGTCTTCTAGGTGGGGACCACTTTCATTAACTTCAGTAAGATTGCTTCACTGAGTAGGATGAGCAGGATTTGACTTTTAGAAAACTGCAGAGAATATTATTGCAGGGTTCTCAGATTTTTTTCCCTGTTTAAATTGGCTCAGCAGGCCTTGCAAAAATCCCTGTGGGTTTGAACAAAAAATGATTTGCAGTTTCCTAGAGGCCGACAACTGTTTCTCCTCTAATCAGATATTGCCCTGAAGGGAGCTTTGGTCTCCCTGTGGATCAGGCAGCGGTAATCTAAAGTTACTTACATGGGGCCAAATCCTGCTTGTTGGCATGTTTTGAAGAGGGTTAGGAGTTTATTTTACACCTAAATCCACAAAGGCTCTGGATGATATACAGAGTGTGGTAAGATTACATGGCAAAAGTTTCTGTCCTTGATGATATTAGCGCTTGGGCACACTTTTGACAAAGACATACGGCTGTGATTTTCCTACCTTGAACTTGAAAGAGAAGTCAGGATTTAATTTTATGTCAGCACCCGGAGGCTCTTTATTTCTTGCCTTTGCTCTTTATTGCTCCCACACTGCAAAAACATACACCAAACTGAAGTCTCTAATAATACGGTCTATGGAAATCACAAACGCAAGGTCACACAGTGCTTGCTATTGGCCCCTGAAGTCCAACTTGGGCACTGCTATAAAAGCAGAGACTCTTCTGCCATTGACTCTTCTCTTCCACTGCTGTTGGCCTGGGAACACTAGAGTACTTACTAGACTACAGAGCTTTTCTTCCAGATACGTCACAACCAGAATGGTTTTTTCCAAAGGGGCCACTGATGTTCACCTGGAGTCAGTGGAAACTGTCAGTGGTCAACATTTCCAGTATGAGGCCTGAAGTTAATAGTCATGCACCTGCTCCTGACAGTTGATATGCAAGGGCTTTGTCGGATCGATGGCAGAATTAAATTCCGAAGTCAGACTTGGCTTTAATTTTTTTTCATTAGATTTGGGTTTATGTGAGAGGGGAGCGACAAGCCATCAAGAGGACTTATCCCTTTCCTTTTCCTCTCTGTGTACTGGCCAGTGTTCCTGGGCCAGATGATGCAGGTGACTCCCCTGTCAATTTTGTTAAGTTCCTGTGGGTGCATGTAAGCATTGGTGGAGTACTGTGCTACCAATGAGTTGCCTGCAGATGTGGGTTGGATACTCTCCTTTTAGTCTTTGAATGAACCTGCATATTTCTGAACTTTGCTTCTCTTGCACGATACTGATGGTAGATCTTAAAATACAGCTGAGTGTTTCCTCATTTTCAGAGTTCTGTTCTGTTTTGTGATGGTTGTACAATGACCAATGAAATAAGCATTTGTTTCTTTTTCAGTTTGAGGAAGCTAATGGATTTCAAAGCTATTTGCTATTGTAATTTTTTGCCTAATTGTTTTCTCTCTGTAACTGTATGCCTTCACTTCCAGGATTTACTCTTACATTCCCATGTAGTTAGATTGATGCAGATTCTGTGCACTTCCACAAAATGACACTCTGTTCAATAGCAATCAGGGATGCAGACAGAAGAGACAGAGGCTGCAAGATTATTTTCATGTGCCACTTGAAATGTAATTTCTAACCTGCTTTTGGAAAAAATGACACCCCAATCTCAGAAAGTGGGTAACATATCATTTTATGTGGCAATCATTTAAAACTGCTGGGCAGCTGACTAATGAAAGAGACAAATAAGCTGTACATGAGTCAGATTTCTGACTTGGTTACTCGATGTTACAGAGGCGGTTTTTGCACAGACACCGATTTATAACCAATGTGCTTATTGAAATCCTTGATTTGGTATGGCATGTGGGAAGGCTCTTTTAGGTCGGCACCATGTCTAACGTTAGGATGGTATCTAGTTTCTGTAAATATTGATTTCTCTTTAAACAGGTTGACTTTAACTTGTTTTTAATTAGTAATGGCAGATGTTCAGCTGGAAGAACATCTAGGGATCATTATTCTAATAATGTCCTATTAGCTTTTAAACCTTCCTCTTAATGTAAAACTGTAATTAGAGTGCTCTGTCTATCTGCTGCATCCTACTACAAAATCTATCTGTAAGCCAATACACTGGGATGCCAAAAAGCTGCAGGGATTGTAAATTGTGTCTTATGACTCTGTGTTTTGGGTAACTGCACTCTGAGGACAAAGCAGAGTAGCACAGCAGAGCTGCAGCAGCAGCCCTCACCTTCTCCCAGTCTACAGGAAGGCTGTTCCCTTGGGTGGAGGATGCTTTGACAGCAAGGGAGGACTGGACAGGTGGAGCAGCGATTGTAGTTATCGTGTCCCATGGGCACAAACAGAATCCAGATGCAGAACAGCCCTTGGGACCAACGGTGGTGTGTCCCACAGCCCTGTCCACTGCTCCCTTGCAAGGGCAAGCTTGGTGATGTCTGTCGCAGCAGGGCAGGGCAAGGGAATGCCTCTGGTCCTGGGGGGGAGACCGTTGTCCTCTGAGTTTGGCCAGGGATCTGGGAGAATTAAGACTGCTTCGCATGGGTCTCTGGCTACATGACTGAGATAACGTGTGGTGGCTATCTGAGGAGGCTTTCCCTCTGCTAGAAGCTTTTGACTCGGTGTGTGTTTAGATGAAGGTTACTCCCCTAGGTCACTGTTTCACTGCCTCACACATGTGCAGTTCCCAACACAATGGCACTGACTAGGCACTTAAAGCAATTTTATATCAGCGCAGCTCTGCTGACTCTCACCAAGCCATTCCAGCACTAAACTGATATAAACCATCAGTGAATCAGGCCATGAGGGGTGTCTGCAAACACATATGTGTAAAATTTAGCTGGTTTAGTTATTTTATCCTTGTAACTTGTCTCTTACAAACAAAAACCAACCTATTTCATTCACTGCCCTCTGGTGGCATATTCTCTTTTCCTTGTATTAATCCTTCTCACGACAAATACATCATCCATTTCATCTGTGGATCCCAAAGGAGAAGTTAATGTCATTATTTGCACATGGCACAAACTCGATGTGCAGAGATCTTGTTAGTTGTCTACAGTAACGTCAGAAACATCCAGACCTTTGGTGGCCCTCAGGGATTCAGGAGTAGATCCAGAGTCCCCTGGCTCCAACCCCACCTACTGTGAGAGGTGCTCTTCAATGTATTACTCACAAAACACTAATCCCATTCACATTTTCTATTGCAATAGAAAATGCTAGTTCTTGCCATCAGATAGGAGGGCATATGTGACCGTGTCTATATATTTAATGTTTCCCTTAAGAATGTAGTGTCATTAAACTCCTTCAGTGTTGAGTCTTAGTCGTGTACCCACCTTGAAATAAAATGACATTCTAAAAAGCTCATTCCAACCTTCCAGCCTCCTGGAGTCAAGCCTAGAGTGGCATAAATCTGCTGTACTGTCTGTGAGAGACTTATTTCTTGTCCTGCAGTGACACAATCTTTTTGACTTATCTGCAGAGATTCGCTTCCTTGTTCTCTTCCCATCCTGCTCACCATATCTTTCTTTTCTCTTTCTGCAGGCACAGTGCTTAACCACTGGTTTAATTTAAAATAAATAAATAATGCTCTAAGGTATCCATAAGACTCTCTTCTGGATCACACCTGAAAGGTAACTCCATATTCACATGGCATATTGAAGTTACCAAAGCCTACTGACCTGTTTCTCTTATATATTCTACAGCCTTCACACTGGCAGTGTCTGCCTTTAGTAATGAGATAATCTGTGCAAATGGAGTCAACAGGCAGCAGATTTTATGCTGATGTAGGACAAGAACCAGATTCCGTATCTATCTTTGCATTTCTTTTAGAAGACAAAGATACCTGATACTCTTGAAAGCCAGAAGGCCTGTTGGTAGTGATAGCTTACAAACTGCCATCCTGACATACATGCTGATGTGTCCAGTTTATTTCCTTTAAATCCATACCCTGCTCGTCCCAGTATGCTGTGCAGTCTTACTCGAAGACTATCCTGTATGTTACCTCTTGCTGTTTTAGGGAAGAATCCAGTAGGGTTCTTTTTTTTAATTACCTTGTATTTCTCAGTGTTTAACTTCATTCTTTCATTCAGGCTGTGCTTGAAGCATATCCTGCCTGATGTGACTAAGCTGTTGACTCACTTCTTTTATGGCTGTAATAAAACTAGATCTAATGACCAATGTCTGGATATCAACCACCAACAGCATTTGCAAAAAAAATCCAGATTGTTCCTTCTCATGGTTGTGTGTCCTGGTATAACATTCACTTAATTTAAAATACCAAGTGAGCATGGCCCAGTTGTAATCACAATTTTGTTTTCTTCTTTTCTAGAGATTATCTGCTTGGCTTTAGCATTATCCCAGACCCTCCAGTTCTGAAAGTTTTAAATAGCGTTCTTTTGGAATCTGCCCCTGCAACCGTTAGCACTGGTAATTGCACTCAAAGACTTAATGTAGATAATTAGCTTTGTACCAGGCCCTAGGGATTTCATAATCTTATGAATTTGCAGCTCGCCTCAATTTTGCCATCCATCTGGTGTAATCTGGGGGCCTCTCAGCCCCTGCTCTCATCTCAGGTGGGCTGTTCACTGTGATTCCAACATGTCTGTGTCACACAGGGATGGGGAAGGGCAAGCGTCTAATTTTTGTTTGCAGGTTCCCACCAGCAAATTTCCACCATGTAAGGAAGGCTGCGGTGAGCATCTGCATGAGAACGTGGCCCTTCCACTTCTGCTCATGTCTTTGCTGAGTATAAGGTGAATTTCATCCACAAGAACGTGGAATGAGAGAATCTGTTTCCTCTCTATATATCCTTGGTAGTTTTCTTGCTAGTGGCAAAATAGTGGACTATTAAATGTAGTACAGGGCAAGGATGGGAAGGAGAAACAGGGACCTGGAATTGATTCCCTAGAGCCTCCACCATCTGCTGTACTGAGGAAAGCCCACAGTAATACTACACATTCAATCCAGACTCAGGGAAATGATGGGTCTTAGCCCCAAGACATCTGCAATTCCAAGTCTTCCAAATTGAGATTGTATCACAATATTTGATGCTGGAGTCATTCAATTACGTAAGATTCTCAGTTTCATTTAAAAGAAAAGATAAGTTTCTGTAGTGCAGAGCAGCAAAGATTAGCTTGCACAGATGAGCTGAGCGACTAGGAAAGGCTCACAGTCCAGTGGACTAAAGAGTCCAACATTTCTTGTTTAATGTCTTATGATTTTAGAATCCATCTCACAATAGAGCCAATCTCATAATGGGAAGTTGTTTTCAGTGAATGCTAAGTTTTATTACTTAAAAAAAGCCCCAAACCCAACAGTGGCATTTCAGCAGATCTGAAGTTTTCTGTGAGTTCAGATGATATTCAGCAAATAGCTTGGGAGGGAAACTGGAGACGTTTGCTTTGGAAAAGCTGAATTATTTTTCTCAAACATTCTAGCTTTTGCTTTGACACGGTGTTTACATTCCAGAATTGAGCTGTTATTAAAAAAGTAAACTAAACAAAGAAGATAAACGAAACAATAGGGGATGATTAAAAAAATTTGGAAGGTGCAGACATTTTGATTTGACAAATTATATATCCATTATATGCACAACTATTAATTTAGAGATACAGCTGGCAAGCTTTTGGTCTGTTGGGGATGAATGCTGCAGGGAAAGCTGCCCTGGAAAAATAAATTGAGGCTGGACCTTAAACATGCTGCACTGGTTTGTGCCCTTAATACAAATGGAGAAAAATCCAGCACTCCTCAGAATCTGGCCTCCTCTTTCCTAAAGACAGCAGAAGCTTTTTTGGCATGTGTGCAAGTATTATGGACTTCCTTTCCTTTGGCTTTCTCATCTTGTCACAAACTGAGTTCATCCGAATGCCTTACCTTCCTGAGTGTAGTCAGCAGGGTGTTAAAATACACGTCTAAGCCTTGGTTCAAAAGAAGTTTTGAGGTTATATTGAATCACTTTGTCAAGCCCAGCAACACTGACTTGGAATCTGGCTCTTCTTCTGACTGCTGCTTCTTGCTGCTTCTCGTGTGCTTTCCCATGGGCTGTCAGCCCCTGCAGGCTTTAGCCAGGGTTGTTTAAAGTGGGGGGACTGGCATGGGGAGCAGGACTGTGCCCCCTTCCTGCAGCACAGCCGGTGCTCCTCGGTATGTGACAGGGAAGACACCATGACACTGTGTGGTTCTGCTGGCACCACTGTGATGGCATCCACCTTGCCTAATCCAGCCAGCTAGTAGAAGAGGGGACATCTGTGGCATTAGTTGTGTGTGTGAGAAAAGCTTTTCTTCTCTTTTTTGCCATGATTTTATAGAGTGGAAGGTCTTTGGGGCAGGGATGGTCAGTTTTTCTTTTATAGAGTGCCCAGTATGAGCTGAGGACTTGAGACCTCATAGGTGTTGACTAGCGGCATCATTTGTATTAACAAGATAATGGGTGTGTTCCCAGTGCCAATACTGGTACATACTGCTTTAACTGGCTTTCTGGAAACATCTGACCCTAGAGAAAATGATCCATATACCAAACCTGTTGGGAGGACACCTATCCTTTATCTGTGTTATTTCATGCAAAGTTCAGCCTCTGAGATTCCTTAAAGGAACAAAATGCCAGAGAAGAAACCAGCCTCTTGAAAGTTGGGGGAAGAAATAGCACCCTACTTTCTGCTGATAAAATCAAGCAATGGTCCCAAGGAGGTGTCTGAGGATCTGATCCCACTTAGGGAATTCTGCCTGGGAAACCTCAGGTTCTGGGCTGACCATTGTATTTCTGCAGCTCTCACAGGGTCCAGGATTCCTAAAAAAATACAGACTTTTCAGTGGAGCTGAGCAAGTTTTTCTGCTCAACTCTAAGAGCAGCGCTGGCTTTTGATAAGTGGTTGAGTGGTTTTAAACAATGAAAAATTAAAACAATCATTCAATTAAATGTGAGCAGATGCCCTGAAGTGAACTGGTGTGGCTAACTTTACAGTTTTATTGATGGTATGGCTTGGAAGTATTTGATCATTCTTATTTCATGATTCTCTCTTGCTTAATATTATCCTTTTTTATGGCTGAGGTGGTTCTAAAATCTGAGATAAATTTTTGCAGCAGCAATACATTTTCTAAAAAAAAAAAGGCAAATCTCCGGGAACAGCTTATTTGGAGTGTACGGAGCCAGAGGGGGTTTTACTAAATTTTTATTTAGAGAAAAATTTTAAAAGGTATTTAGATGTCTATGGAGGAGACTAACAACTGGGATTTTCAGAATCACTTAGGGAACACCCCCCATGAATACTTTTTGAAAACGGGCCCTTATTTCATATGGAGATAAAAATCCCTATTAATAAAGAAGCCAGTCTCTTTGCTCCCCTGAGAGCAGGAGCTGTTCCATCTTGGCACCTGCAGGGACTAGCATTGTGTGAAAGCAGGATCTAAACTACTGTCAAAGAAAAATCACCCCCTTTTTAAAAATAAATATTTTATTTGCCTATTGTTTTGTAAAAACTGAAAATTTCCCCTTTAGCAGACTTCATCCCTAACTCTCTTGAATGTCTTGTATTAATTGACACTCAAATACTTTTTGAAGGCCTGGGTTTATGATTTTATTTTGTTTTTAAACTCTTGTAAGCTTTTTGAGTTAAGGGAAAGCCATGGGGAGAAGCCCCAGCCTGGGGATCCTTCATGTTACTGCATTCAGAAGAGGGAATGTATTCCTGTAATCTGGATCTAGTATAAAAACAGCTTGATGAAGAATCCCCAAGTATGGGAAACTGCCCTGTTTCATTCCCCTGTGAAGTGGAAGCAACTTCAAAGCCCACATTTTTGTTAATTTAGTTTTCACCAGCTCGACTGTAGACTCATTCCACTCTTCCTTCCAGCCTGGCTGCGTTCTGGCCAGGTCGGCAGAGCTGTGGCGTTAAGCGGGTTCCATCCACCTGAGTTGTCCCGGGAGTGATGCGGCCTCGCACCGTGGTGCTTGATGAGCTCTGCCCCAGGAACATCCCCCTCCAGCCTCTCTGTGTGGTGCAGGGCTCGCTACACCCCGCTTGTGTCATGTGTGCTGGAAATGGTTATGTCAAGTTCAATATGCGAAGTGCATCAGGGACAGGAGGCTATGGCTGAAGGATCAGAGGGCAGCTGACTGGCCTCTTCACTGCCAAAGATGGACACTAATGAGATGACATGTCTTAAAAGCAGTTTGTCTTGTCACTAGATTTGACCCTTTGTTTACCTCTGGTCTGTCATGTCGTTTTCAGGAGGATTTCCTTGTTTCTGTGTATACTGTATATACTGGTTCTGCTACGTTTCTGAATAAACCAGGCAGTAGCTTCACACCCATTGCAAATTAAGAAGCTGGTGCAAGTACTGAAAAGCAGGAAGAGGGCAAATAATGACTTCCTTGGAAAGGTGAAATGTGGTTTACCTCATTACAGTAAACTAATTAAAGCCTTTGGGCTACGCATTGACACCTGGTGATAATACGGCTAAGTACACGTAAATCAATGGGAAATAAAAGTCCCAATTCATATTAATATAGCAGAGTGAGCTTTATGCCTTCCTTTTGGGTTTCTAATACTGGCTATTAACAATTTGTGGGAAAATGATGTTCTAAGGCTTCTACCTGACCTTTCAGCATAGTACATGGCAGCACAGAGTCAGGAAGGAAATACGCAGTTCTGGACAAGTATTTAATTTTCTGGAGGCAAAGCCTGTAAAGATGCTGCCTGCTAGAGGCCTACTCAGGCTTTACCTCTCTCTGAAGCTACCTCACACCCCAAAATGCCCTGCACTGCTCCCTCAAATCAGATTGTCCTCAAAAGGTTCACATTTTCCTTCACCATCAGATGAGACGATGACTACAGAGGTCCTGGTTGAGAGCTGAAGAGATTTCCCAATCTCTTCCTTGGTTTTCTGTCTTCTTTTCCCAAATCCAATACCACAAATATTTTAGAGGCACTTCAACGAGTTCCCTGCAGAAGTTGCACCTGTATTCTTGGGCAGCAGTTCCTCATTATAACTCCTCCTCTCTTACCTTGATTTCAGTAGATTTTGCATTGAACCAGTCTCTAATTATCTGTATTCCATACTGCAGCATTTGTGGCTTTGGATCCCAAAGGGATTTTCTAATCTGGAATGCGATTGCTCATTATTTACCGGTAATAAACTAGAAATAACTCACCTGTCTGCAAGTGTAGGAAAATAAATGAGATGAAGAATGCCAATGAAGCCAGCCATCAGGTTGCATTTTTGAGAATTGCAGGGAGTGTGAAACTCAGTTCTAGTCTGAGCAGAAAGAGCAGCATGAGCAGCTCTTACATGCCCAGAAGTGTCATTTTAAAGGTACTGCTGATATTACTGGCTTCTCAGCCATGCCACTGCTTAGCAACTGCACATTAAAATGTCCAAAAACTCCATGTTAAGTTGAAAGAGGAGAAAGAGAGATGATAACTTTAAAGTGGGAGTCATCAGTGCCTTAGGCCATCAGTTTTGAAAACCCCATGAGAAGGATCATATGTGATACTCGGAGTCATCTAGGGTCAGATGGTCAACCCAGCAGCCACCTCTCACACCTAAGTCGGATTCTTAGCAGATGGAAGAAACAAATCCACCTTCTCATTAGGCTGTAAAACATTTGCAGGGCTAGTCCATGGCAGCTGTGGTGCTGTTGTCATCCTTGGTGTGGTGTCAGCTGGGACTCTGAAAAACTGGCTTCAGTGATGGCAAGACCCTGACCAGCTCTGATCCATGCCAAGCCAGGAGAAAATTAACCTGGGAAAATGAGGAGCTATAATGTTGGTGGCAAGGGGGCTGCCTGCTGCAGGCTTGCAGGTGGGGTTGCTTAGTCTTTGTGCTGCCTCTCTGAGGGCTACTGAGTTATAGGTGAACTGGAAATCCTTTGTTCTGTTCACTAGATGTTCTCACAAGAGATCTGTTCTGCAGAGGTAATTCTCTGGTTACCATTTGTCGTAGAAACAAGATACATGTGAAGAATGCCATGCTGCGTGGATGTGTTTGGGGAAGTATAGGGGAACATTCTTAACATCACTTGGGATCTCTGAAACACTCCTCTAAGGCAAAATGAAAAAGTCATCATGAGATGTGGAGTCTGAAATTAACTATTCTGATTTGGTTTTTGAACTCTTAAACAAATCCTTTGAAAACATCAATCAGAATTTTGATTTTGACATGACGTTATTCAGTATAGAACTGTTGAACAAATTCAGGTAGGAGTGTTTTGTTTAAAGAATTCCTTTCAGACGTGCCTGAAGTGGAGGAATACCTACGATCTCTGCTAAGCGGTACAGTGTGATGTTCTTGATAGGACTAAGAGATTATGTGTTATATATTTCAAGTTATTTTCTCAAAGGCTTTTAAAAAGAAGGACTGTATATCAAAGAATAAAAGTCTGTGGAACTTGTTCGGTGGAAAAAAGTAACATCTGTAAAGTGGAAGTGTGGCTTCATCACAGCAAAGATTAATTGTCAAAAAGGGTGGTAGTTATGAATTACATCATGGTAAATTGGAAACGTCTGAAAATACTCTGTGAGGAGGTTGGGTGGTAAAAAACCTGCCAAATGGCAGACAGGGAAAATTTAAGGTGAAGAGAAGGTAAGCATCACAGAGTGCACAAAGTGTAAACCACCATTTTTTTCTGATTAGAAATACATCAGCTAAATAAAATTAAGAAACATCACTTGTCTCAGGCAGAATCTGAAAAAGGTTATGAGAGGAAATCTTTTCAAAATGTTTATAAACCACAGGGGAATGTAAATCCGACTTGAGTTTTACAAGCTCAGAGACACTGGTTTGGGCTCATATTTTTGTGAATATCTTTGTAGATATTTTCATAGTGTCCTGTGGGTTTTTTCCCCTTTTTTGGAATGGTAGCACTGATTTCTGTGTCCAGTAGAACAGATTTTGAAGAATCTTTCAGTGAGTGTGAAGCTATAAACCTCTACTTGTTCCTAAATTGTTAGTTACGAAAGTTTTTAGTTACTAAAAATGAATCCACATGAGAAGACATTCTCTTGCTTAAGCATATGGGAATTTTCTAGAAATCTGGATGAATAGAGGGTTTTGCAGTTCAAATTTGGGCATGCTGAAGATCAACCTCTGTCCGTAAGTGATTGCAACTATTCTGGAAAAAGTTCTTTATCAGTCAAAGACACATTACTACAGAAGGGACTGCTGTGGTGACTTGTGAGGAGTCAGAGGACAACTTCAGTCACAAATCGTTCCCATCTCTATGATGCATTGCATATAATTAACAGGAATGATGAAGAGACTGGAGGCAGAATCCTCCTGAGCAGAATGTAAGGTGAAATGGTCTCTGTGTACTTATTGAATCTAATAATTTACATCTCATTGAATCCAATCAAGTTAGCAGTTTATCACATTAAGATTGCATTAAGTTGACTGTCTCCAGCGAGGCTGAATTATTGCTGGAGGGCACCCTCCAGCTCTGTGCTTGGGGCTTTTATATTCCCCAAGTTAAAGGTCTGACTTTGGCTGGGACGTGCAGCAAGAACCAAATAAGCCTTTGCAGAGGCCACCTTGCCTGATGTAGCTCTGTGTCTTACTTGCTAGTGATGGAAGGAAGCTGTAGGCCAGCAAAAGGAGGTGGCTTCACACTCACATCTTGTTTACACTCAATCACTGAAATGTCACTGAAATCAGCAGGTTTGTTTCGAATTTTCTTCCTTGCAGCTGAGGTCTGATCAAGTCCTTTAAATGTGGTTTTATGACAGAATGCTGTTGTTAGCCAGGTATATAGGTGGATGACAGCAATAGTAGTTGTATAATTCCACTTTATCTTCACCAGTGATATGTTTGTTACCGGAATATTTTGAAATTCAGAACCTTAAGTTGATCAGGTGTGATCAGAAAGAAAAACACCAAAGTGTCCAGTTTCCAATTGATTTGGCACAACTGATTCTGGCCGCAGAAGCATACAGCGAGAGTGAAGGACAGAGTTAATCTTAATGCTGAGAAATGAAAGTTAGAAAATGAGATATTTTGTGTAGCCGAGTTACAATATCCCAGATTGTACTAAAAATACCAAGTATTTTTGTAACTAACTCTTGCTTATGAGGCAAAACCAAATTACTGTGCTCTTTTTTTTTTATCTGTAAGTACCCAGCCTGTAAACTGGAATGAGCTTGAAGAGAAGAGGGCTCTGTAGAGATGACTTGGATGCCATATAGATTTTTATGAAGAATTTTGTCTCTGTGGTGGAACTCTGCTGGACAGTTTTACAGTTCTGGGGAAATACTATTGTTATTTCTTCAAGAGCTTCATATAAACGCCTAGGTCCTGCTGATGCTGCCTGCTGTTAGGCGTGCATAGGGCAGAGCTGAGGGCCCTGACTGCAGTAGGTGGCGCCCCAAGGGGTGGATGGGGGCTGGCCACGTTGGGTGGGTGCAGCTGAGACATGGAGCAGTGTCTCCTGACCTCCTGGCATTTTTTTGTCTTGTGCAAGTATTGTCTCCTATGTGATCAATAGTGTCCAACCTTACAGACCTACTGGTGCAGTCTGGACCTAATCACTGCAGGTATGGTTATTGCTGGTCCCGTTGCCTCAAAGGGAGGCTGAGCCATGCCATTCAGGGCCACTCTTCCCACGCCATCTCTTGTTTTACTTAGGAAGAAGTGGATTGAAAGGAGATGCGTTCCTGCTGAGCTGAAACCCAAACATTTCAGCCAGGAGAGAGAAAACAAAGGAAGAATATAGTGGGAGAAAACTAATCACTGTGTATAGCTTACAGGTGTAAAGACAATGTTTTCATTGGAAATAGACTTTTTAATAGCTTTTTCTTCTGGACTGCAGCTGCTGATTGCACAATGTCCTAAAGCCTGTTGGTCTCATTCTCCATTTTCTCCCTGCTCTGCAGTTTTCCCACTGCTTTGCAGCCCGCTCACATTCTGCTGAGTAGTGTGCAGAGAAGGGTTTTTAATATTTTTTTAAACAGCTTGTGGGCAATTGATCTAAGATTACCAGTATCCTGCAAATTGGTTGTCATTATTTAAACATCAGATAGAGAATTTTTGCTCTAGGGCCTGGGCCAAATAAATATGGTTTGCTGGAAAATGGTTTTATAATAATAATTTGAACATGAGCTGAGGAGAGGGGAAGGCCTTCATGTCACTGCCCATATCTCATTACAACTTACCCCAGTGCAGTAATATGGGAATCACTGGGAAAGGCAGCTCAATTTCTATCAAAGACTGGGTGTTATTTTTCTTGGGTCTTGCAGAGGCTGTAAACTGAATAGGTTTGTTTTGGAATAGGCTGGATAAAGTAGGATCCTGCAAAGGCTAAATGAAAATCCAGGTATTCCTAAATGATAATTTTGGGATGACTAGAAAGGCATTTAAATAGATACTGCATTTGCAGGTTTCCTGTTTCACTTCTGGACCTATTAAAAGTCAGTGGAGTTGCCTTTTAATAGTGACCCAATGTCCCTGTCTGCATTTTGCCCAGTGTGAGTAATTATGCAGCATGCTGTACCTGACCTCATTTTCTAGAGCCCTCTGGACAACTGGACTGCCTTTCAGGTCCTGCAGTCCCTAAATTAGCTTGATTTTTTTCTCAACTGCCATCTTACTTGTAATCAAGTAACACTTTTAGTCCTTGCAAAGACCTTTCAAGTTTTCGGAAGGGTTCACACCTATTTTAATTCAGCCAGACATTGGTGCAGAACCAGGGCTGCAGGGACATGCGTATATTGAAGCTTGGCTGGTTTAACAAAGGTGACTTTGAGCTACCACTGTGCTCCAGTAATTGTGCGATTGGTGAGCTCTGAAGGAAAACTGGAAGGGAAACTAGATTATATCTGGCCATGATATCTTTTCTTTGCCATCATTTACATGTTTCTGAGACAGGGGCACCGTTAACACTTCCAGCTGATTTTATATAAAGACTCATCAAGTCACTGCATTAGTCTTGCTATTTTTAAGTCTGACTTTTACCATCACAACTGAGATTTAATGCACTAACGAATGGAGTCACTATGTTTAAGATTTGGCCAATGAGCAGCTGGGCAGAAAAGACTTTACTTAAAATCATCACATAGGTAAAGATGTTTTTACTTTGCTATTTTTGTTCTTTTGCTGGGTTTATACAACAACGAACACAATTAATTTCGTGGCTATATTCCAAATCATCTACTTGTTACTCACAGTGAAATAATACAAAATACTCAAAAGTGTTGTTTCAGTGATTTCTCTTGGTGAGCAGTTTAAAACAGCTGTTGCATTTGGACTAGATGGAAAATCCAATTTGCAAGGCCGGGAAAATACTTTATTTTTTAAAATCGGGCATGTTTATTAAACTCATAAAAGTTAATGGAAACAACAAAAAGCCAATAAGATCTGGGAAAGAAATAACAAGGTTTCTCTCCTTAATAAAACTACCTTTGCCTGGGATGGCATTTTCTGTTCCTCTCTGCAGGGAGCTGGCCAGTCTCTGGCACCGAGGGAGGATGGCTGAGTCAGTGGCAGGACTCGCAGGTATCCATCAGGACACAATAACCCTGAAAAACCTCTCAGAAGCGGTGAGCAGCTGCTTACCCTCGAAGTCAGGAATTTGCAGAGGAGCCTGGGAAAGCAGCCTCCTTCAGGAGAGCCCATGAGCCCACCCCTCAGCCAGACAGGTCCTGAACCTGGGCTTTCCGGTGGGATTTTCAGCAGTGACAGAGCTGCCTTGACTCTGCTCCCAGATGAATCCCTGTGGCTTCAAAGGGAACAGAGTGAGGCCGGCGTGTCCCACCCTGGGGACCTGCTTCCCTGGCCAAGCAGCAGTGGTGGTGGGGAGCAGGAACCCAGACCCTTCCATTGGGGCCAGCTCTGTTCCTAATGTTGCCTTCACTGGACTGCCTAGCTAAGATCGGGATTAACTCGATGACAGAGTGCAGACCAAAGTTTCAGCCCATTTCCAAGACTGAAATTGTATTTTATGCAAGCAGACTCTACGATCCTGCTGAAACATTGGCCTTCAGGAAAGATTATCAAGTGCAACTCCCATTTATTTTTGAACACGCAGGAGAGAGAACAGTTTGCTGGTTATTTACGCTAGTCTGCTTGGTTTTAGGGTTTTCTTTCTAGCAGTCACTGCCTACCACAAACTTGGCAAATGACCCAAAAAACAAAACACATGGAATGGCTCTCTGGTAGTAATGGAAATGGCAGTGGGAAGGCTCAAACAACCGGACCAGAGCCAGGTTGTGTTACAGAAACAAGGACTGCTATAAAGCAGAGGAAGGGCTCTCTTATTTCTCTGCAGAGTAGACATTAGTCTGAATTAGAAGGAAGAAACCTATCTTCTCTTACGCATATAAAGGAGACATCATTAACCATTTGGGTCATGAGAAGCAAGGAAAGGGATGCATTTAATGACTCTGCATTAGAGCTGTAGAAGATTAATAGATTCCTAAGAAATCGCTGGCATTTGGGTTAGAGCATCCTTCAACAAAGAGCCCAGCTGTGACCCTGTTTCTCTGTAGGGCTATTCTCATTGCCAGGTGCTTGCCCCCAATGAGAGAGCAGTGACTGCTGGGCTGCCAGTCAGACTGGGTGGTGAGATGCTGAGCGAGCCCCAGTTGTTAGGAGAATGTGCTGCTTTATTCCTTTTCAATTAACGTCATCATCTATAAATCTGCTGTGGGACTCCAGTGATAAAGAAAACTGACGTGCACCACTCCAGCGCAATAAATTTTCAGGCTCTGGCTGCAGGGATGCCAAATCCACTCATCAGCTTGTTATTCTTGAGCCCATCAATTGTGTGGCAGTTGTTGCTGCAGTCTGAACACCATTGTTTTGTGCAGAGGCTGAGCTCTTCGTGGGCAACTGAAAAAATCCTTTAAGTGTGAAGCTTGGGTTTTGCTTTTCTACACGTTCTCAGTTTTCTATAATAGAACAAGTCCCTGTAATCATTTTAAGAGCCTGTAATTCACTTCCCTGCCCCATCATCACTATTAAAAATTTTCGATTTTGGTTTGCAACATGTGCTTGTGTTTCTGTGTGCCCAGTGCATGTATGTGTGGGAGACTTTATGGATGCAATCAGACAAGTTCCCAACCTCAGTGATTAATTTCTACTGGGATGGTTTTGTACCAGCATTTCTGGGTTTGGGGTGAATCCAGGCGGAATGGGCTTGAGTCTCTCTGCTCTCTGTGTATTTCTGTAGGACCTTCTGCACAAAGGACTTGTTCATGGCTGGGGCTCCTGAGTATGCCCAGGCTACAGGTAAGAACAATTTGAATTAATCCACTCACAGACCAGGGTGTAGCTCATAGTGGTGAAGTCTCTCAGCCTTGGGTTCAAAGAGGTCCTCTGCTCTGAAGCTTTCTGACATTAGAGAAGTTGAACATTATCTTTCTTTAAATAAATCATGTTATTTTTCCTGAGACCTCAGTATTTTTTTCAGCTGGTGCCAGGTTTAATCCAGCACATCAGGCTGGCTGACTGAAGTATTTGCAAAAGCCATGCAGTTCCTAGTGATGGACCATTTGGGGCTTATTCTCATTGCAAGCTTTTTTATCATTATTCTTAAAGTAGAAGCCTGCCACAAATAATGTATGTAGTGTCTGGCATGAGCTAACTAATGGCCTGCTGGCGGGGCAGCTATTTTGCTGCCTACAGTACTTTGTACTTGAATATTCTAGTGGGATAGGAACTGTGTAATGCTAACTGTAGTAATGATGGGCTACCTGCACAAGCCTATATATATGTCCCAGAAAACTGCTCCCTTTGGTACTCATTTGTTCTTTAAGCACCTTATATTACATAGGATATAGTAACACTACAATTTACTATTAGAAAAAATTAGGGTGAAATACAAAAAAAAAAATCAAATGCATCAAATTGCACATAAATCATATTACTCCATTTTTCAGAACCACTTTTATTTCTTAAAGAGAAGGTGAGAGGCTGTGAGAGTTGAAATTTCCTTTCCAAGCAATCCTTATAATTATTTATATCACATCATGACAGCAGTCCCACTAAGGGGTGCTGTCTTTGTGGTGGCTGTATAGTGGCATGAAAGATGATGTACCACCACAGGAGAGCTGTGACAATGTATTATAGTACCTGGAGAGCTAGGGAAGTGAATTGGGTTTGGGAAGCTTGTGAAAATGGTGTGGAAGGGAAAAGACCCAGGGAAAAATGATTTTAAAAGAAGTGGATTTTTTGCCTTTCTTTATTGGCTATTTAGATTTTTTTAAAGTAAGTTGATTGCTCAAAATTTCAGTGAGCTCCATGGCTGAGCAAGCAACTCCAAAATCTTCAGTACAATTTGTCATTACAATGTTGGATCTGCACTTTTTCCTCCCTTACTTCTCCATTAGCTATGGATGTGAAAAAACCCTGTAGATTCTGTCTTAAAACTTGACAAAATTTGAGCAGCTGCGGGGAAAGAGTTTTGTTGAAATCACCCATTGCTATTTCTATATGAGTATCATTAAGTTTCAGAAACTATTTCTATATATAAAAGGGAAAAGTTACGTGACTTTTGAGTGAGGGTATATGATTTTAACATAATCATATGTTTATGATTATGTTTATGTTCCATACCTACATTATAATTCACATGTTTTATTTTTTGTGATGAGACAACAACTGAATAATCAAATAGCAAGTTATCAGTGCTGATTATGTCTTCCTTTTCACATCTATCAGAGAATAATCTTTCTTTTTCCTTCTATATAGTCCAAAGTAAATATGATTGAATAATTCATATAATATATGTGCACGCAGAATTGAATCTGCTCAAGCTCATGATGCACAAGCAATGCCGGATCAGGCTCATAAACTTTCTGAAATTTTCTGCTATTTTCTGCATGTATTTAGCCCACTTAGCTTAGAATCCACATTAAAAGCTAAATGCTTCAGAAGCTACCATCACTATGTAATGTGTCAGAAGACTGGGGTTGTTAATGCTCTTGCTGTATTAAGATAAAATTGAGACAACACAGAATTTTCCAATTTTTGCTTAATTACCCGAGTCACTTTTTAATAAATTAGGAAGTTGTTTCACTTCTTGTAAACATGCCTATTTGCATGAAGCTCCTTTTAACTCAAGGAAACCTGTCAAACCATCTTTCTTGCTTGAATTTTGGGTGTCACTTTTTATCACTGTCAAGATGATGGAATTTAAATTGGTGATTAAAAACAACACCCTTAAGGATCTCATTTACTTTTAAGAACCCTGAAAATACAAGTGTTTCAATTCAGATCTGCCAGTTAAGACAAAATCATTACAGTTTCTGGAAATGTGAGAGACACCACTAATGAGAACAATGCATCCACTCTCTGATATCCATGGAGGTGGGTTTAGCTCTTTGGAAATGCCCTGAAAACACTCTTTTGAAGATACTCAGCAGGCAGGAGAGAGAGAGAAAGAGCAGACACCATTTTGGACACATGTTTTTTTCCAGTCTTATTTTTGCTTCTTTTCAGTTGCTCTTTATTTTCAGCTATTACAGTAATTCCATACTTAATAAGCACCAAGATAACTAAATACGTACATAAACAGAGATAAGTAAAATATTGATGTTATCTGGACATGCTGTGGTCCTGCAGCAATAAAGTAAACTATTTATACTGTTCTGAATAACACTGTAAATTATAGATCAGATAATTATACCACCTTAACCAAAACAAACAAGATGTGTAGAGGAAGCAGCCTTACGCTCTGCACTAGCTTTAGATGGCATTAACTGTGAGCTAAAGGAAAAGGTTCAGGTTTTGTTGATGCCAACTATGCAAATAATATTTGTTGCCTGGGCTGCATCTAATCATAGCTGGTGATGAGATCCTGTGGTTTGAATGCTACGCAGACCAACAGATTTAAAAAGGAATTTTGGTCCAGGAATTTTAATTCAACCTCCTCCAGATTTCTAGAAGATTTGAAAAAGGCATGTTAGTTTTAAGTTTGAGATGTAGAGATTTCACTAACAATTCTGTATTGATTTTTTTTTTAACATGGATATGATCTTTTAAAAGAATGAATTGTGTTTTGGCAATATTTTAATGAAAACTTTCCTGTGTTTGGTTGGACTGTTGGCAGGTTTTAAATGAAGGTGAGCTTCAGAGCCTTGCCAAAGTAGTGCATTACTGATTTTTCCTCCTAGTCCTTAAATGACCAACTCTCCAAAATGCTTGAAAAGACAGGCGTGACAGCGTGCCAACAAAATCTGGCAGGAAAAGGAGGAAAGCATTCTCCAAAGGTGAAGTGTTTTCACTGGTAATTCCTTATCACTGAATATTCTCAGTTACATCAAAGCAACTCCCTTATGGATCTCGACTGCAGTGATGTAAGTGTGCTCTGGTGGCTCCTGGAAGCTGAATCCTTCTACTGACTTCATTGGGTCAGAGCTGAGCTGCTCTGGAGGAAGGGCCATCTCTCCACTACCAAGGTCCCAAACCATCATCAATTCAGAGTGTTGGGGTGGCCATTGCCTGCAGATGGGAAGGGTCTGGCACCTCAGATTCCCTGATACAACATTTGCACTAATTTGTACTTCACCCTTACAACCAGCATTTGGTAACTGATAATAATGATCTTGTCTGCAAGATGCTGAGGGAGCTGAGAAGCCTGAAAGAGCGAAGCTCTTGAGGTGGTAACCCAGACACTCATTAAATGCCCTTGTTGGGTTTTCATCCTTCCTCTGGACCTCTGTCTGCAACTGCTCAATTGTTTCCATTCCTTCCAGACGCGCTATTTCATTACAATGCCTCCTGGATTAGATAGAAGAGCAATAATAAGTTTAATTGTTTAATCATTGATGAGGTTAGGCTAAATTAGACATTAATTCAGTTATGTAATTCTGAATATAATATTTCGAGACTGAACTAAGAACGGAGCTGGTCCAAAGCTGGGGCAAAGGAGGCAGGAGCCGGACCTGACAGGCTGCAGGGGACACCTCTCCTTGTCCAGGGCTGCGGGGAATGGGCCCGTAGGGAGGGATGGGAAGAGCTCAGTCCTGCTTCCAGATCCCACAGCCCTCTGCCAGGGAAGGAGGGAGGAGTGGGAGGCTCTCACCGGTGCTGCCAGTACTGGCTTTATCCTTTTCCCCATCCTCCCTGGCAGCAGGAACAGAAATCTCTGGGGTTTTGTCCCCTCCTGTTGTGTCCTTTCCCCCAGCCTCACCGCAGAGGGTGCCGGCAGACAGTGCTTGGCTGCGGGTAGGACTACAACAGCATGAAATGTCCCATGCCTGGGACAGTGGGGAAGGAAGAGAGGATCTGGAAACAGGGAAGGGCTATGCCTCACTCATTTCCCAACCCTTCAGCAGCCCCCCTCATAAATCCCACTTGTTCCTCCCAGCCGTCCTTTCCCAACAGCTTTCTAAACCCCCTGGTGTCTCCCCTCCTGCTCTTGCCACCAACACTCACTTCCCTTGCTCATCCCCACAGTCACATCCCAACTTCTCTCCAACCAGACTCTTTGAAAATCATGGACCTCTCACCCTACCCACCCCCTGCCATTATCCTCCTGCCACCAATGCAAAGCTGAATTTTGCCTCCACTGCTGGGATGTTTGGAGGTGGTATTGATCATGATGTCCAATGAGTGAGTGCTGTGGTGACAAGAGATTGTTGGGACAGGAGTTCAGAATGAAGTCCATGCTCCAGAGTAACTAGATGCAAGCATCACTGCAGCTGCCTGTGTTTAGATTACAACACTTACCCAAGCCAATCTAAAATGCCTGGTGGGGGATGATACCCTAGTGTGGATACCAGTGAATAACCTGGTGGCATTGTAAATGAACAGAAGAAATCTGCATACATCAGCACAACAGTGTAGGCATAGATTTACATTAATTTATTAATTTGATTCATAAGAGCCTCATGTATTCTGCTCTGCATTTCTATTGCATCTTGTATATACTCATATGCTTGAGTTTGCTTTGCTGTGAAGGAAAAATAATAAAAGATGAACCTGCAGGTATTAACATTGTTTATAGCTCTCGTATATCTTTGTAAAGCAAAACTGGTTATTAGAAAGCCTAGCTATAGAGCAACATGATCTGCAGCGTATAAGATGCTTTTCCAAAGTGTAGTAAACACACTGAGTAGTCACACCCTAGCTGTTCCTAGCATTAATGAACTAACACAAAGCTAAGAATCTGCTCAGTCTAAAATCTAGTGTAGATAGCCTTGCTGATTTACAGTTCTACTTTTGAAATAATTGAGTAATGTGCTGGGACATTTTTCTCTGGAGCCTTTTATTCAGCAGTTTTACAACCATAAGTAACTGCAGTGAGTTGATGCATCAGCTGGTGTAGCTCAGGACAGCTCCACTAAAATCACTGAAATAATTCCTGTGTTAGAGTTGCCTGGTTATTTGTAGGAATTAATTCTTGATTCATTTTATGCAGATCTAAGTGTAAGTTAAGGGTCTTCATGTACCATGAAAATATTCTGAGGTTGGTAGGTTAGCACTGACCCAATAGAGATTCTTATAGGCATGTTTATGTGTCTATATGTTGATATATTTACCTTTTCAGTTGGATGGGTGGTGTTAGTTGGATTCTAAATATTATTTCAGGAGATCAAGAGGTAAATTGTGTTATCAAATCTTCGTGAGAATGAGTAAACCAACCTGTAAATATGGATCTATTCCATATACCACTAGCTAGGAATGGATTCTCATTTTAATTGGAAAACCTATCTAGACAGAAAACCCCAATGTGCAAGGACATGAGCTGTGATGATTTGCTGGATTGAGGTAGCACCAGAGATTAAATTCCAGATCACTTTGTGCTATACAACAAAGGTGGCTGTGTTTTTTGGAGTTTCCTATATCTGTAGCTCTCAGATATAGTTGTATATACACCATTAAGAAAAAATGAGAATCATGGATAAGGAACTCTTAGATATATATGCTTCAGTAGGGCTTATGGGGGTTGTGGCCTGGGCACAGAGCACTTTGAAGCATACTGCATGTGGTGTTATGGGGAAGGCTGCACTGTGTGCTGTCCCAGTCAGGATCACAGCTGTATCACAGTTGTTCCTATTTCCATCAGTAACAGTTATGAAGACCTTTGCAAATTTGAACTCACTTGTCCTTACATCACCCCTGAAGTAATATTATATCCATTTTACAAATGGGAAGCTGAAGTGCGGAGAAACTAGATGACTGTCTCTAGCCTCATCCTCAATCAATGTGTATCAAATTAGCTTAATGTTCAACCAAGTGCTCAGATTTGTCTAGAAGAAAGTGTGATCATCACCAGATAATGTCATTCACTTGTCATTATGGTCAAAATGACTAGACAGCATAAAGATATGTTGCTGCTTGTCCTGAGAGCCAAGTCACTCAAGTTGTGTGTTTCAATGATAAAGTTTCACCCTAAAATTGGTCAGGTTGCAGTCAGGTTCAGCTCCCCAGCTTTCAGCTGAGGACATTATCTGCTATCTCTGGTCCCCCCATTAGGTGCTATTAACATAGTTTAATATAAGTATAAGATGACTCTCTTTGGAATGATGAATGCTGTTTTCTGTAAAACAGCAGGCAGGCTCCCCAGTTCTTATATCCTGTGCAACAGATAGATAAGTAAATGCAGTCACTCCCAGAAGGTCACCTCTGGTGAATGCATGACTTTGCCTGCTGGGACAAGTAGTGTGTGTCCTAATAAAAGGAATGATGAAATGAGAAGAAAAACTCATTTTTAAATCAGAGATTCTGGCTACAAAGCAATTATTCTACATGCTTATAGAAAAGTAACTCCTTACAGGTTATGATTTTTTGCAGGACTTTAGACCATAGAGGCACCACATACTTCCATGGCCATGTGCTTGTAAAGAAAATATATGTTAGTTAATCTCATTCTAATTAGCTAATTAGTTAATCTAATTCTGTGATTTACAGCATGTGGGCCCTAGCACCACAGACACACCAAAAAGCACCTGAAAGTACCTACAGCTGTTTTCAATATCATATGATTCTATGAATACCAACTGCTTTTGGAAATGTTTGGATGGGTAGTGATTGCTTTTCACCTCTTATTATCCTCCATGGACTTTCCAAAAGGTGGTGTTTTGGATACTGGACATCAATGGGTCAGGTATGTATTTATGTTAGACTATAACCTTTTAGAGACTTAATGAAGTTTGTGGAGCTGCCTGTAATACTGTATGTTCTGCCTGTAGATCTGTTATCAGGATCTTTTTATAATAACAGCCACAGTGTTTGCATGTTATGCTGAAGGTGGAATGGGCCCCTGTTCAGCATTGAAAGGGGTTTGTTCCTCTGCAAGGGTTAGCTCTCACTAAGCTGTATTTTGTTGTTGAGGTCATACAAATCGGAGTGTTTAGATGAGGGGGAAAAAGAGAAGAAGCATCTAAAACTGCCACAGTAGAGGATAAGACAAAAATTCATCAAGAGCCTACTGGGAAGCAGGCTGAAACCTAGTTGCCAGTGTGTAGGTGGTTGGATGGCTGCTGGAAAGACAGGCATTCACTTAGGCTGGCTACAGCAGTCACGATAATTTGTTCTATGTTGTTTCCACTATTGAATTTAAACCAGGATGTTGTTCTTTTTAGCTCTGTTTTGAGCCCTTTAAAATGTCAAATGTCGTGGTTCCAAATGGGAAAATACCGGGGAGGATGAACCCAACCTGATGTATCTGTATAGCTGAGACCAGGATAGCAAGAGTCACAGGTAAAGGTTAATGAAGAGACTGAAGGATACTGCTATCCTTGAAATGTAGACTATGAGTATCTTTTTTAGATAGTATTTTAGGACTTGTTCTAGTTGAGGTCTCTGGTTTTTGATTTCTGTGTATGTTATCATCTCTTTATAGAGCTGTATGCTTGATGATCCCTTCACCAACATCAAGGTGTGCCCTACCATAGGTTTGTATCCCAGTGAAATGAGTGGAAGGCAACCTAACTTACTCACCTCTCTCTCAATGGATCATTTTAAGTTAAGTCCTGATAAGGCCCTTTCTCAATGCTACCCGATGGCTCTGAAATCTGAATTCCTTGGTCAGATTACTTGTAGGTGCAGAAGTCTACATCTTCTCACCCTTTGTGGTGTTTCTCTGCAATTAGATTCTCCCCAGCACCCATCTAGGGCAGACAGGTCTCAGTTTACCTTGTTCAGGAGTATTTTATGTTCTCAATTAAGCCTTGGTGTAGTGAAAAGTTTGTATCCTCTTTTGGAATACAGTGAATAGGCTGTGTAGTAGTCTATTGAAGGAAGAGGGATTTATGTCTTTCATTAAATTCACCACCAGACTGTTACCTCCACTACTTGATGTCTGAAGCCAGATCCAGTGTAGTTCTCTGTCTCCTGAACTTCTTCTTAGCCTGTCACTGTATCACTTGCTTTTACCCCAGTAAACAGCGTAAGCAGCATTGAGGAACAGTTAGTGCGCACAGGCACACGGATAGCTGACTCTGCTGGGTTGGTATAGGATGGATGACTGGGCTGTGTTTATGCTGTTGCTCTTGCTGGGTTTCAGATGGCTGTGAAACTCCCACACATGGGGAGCATTACTTCAGTGCTGCAAGCTGTCCCTGGGAGGCTGTGGGATATCACAGCTATCTCCTGGCTCTGCAGGAAGGGACTCTGTTGCTCTGTATCTTTGACCCAAAGGATTGCTTTGATACATATTCTGGGAGTATGAATGAGATTCAAATCTACAAAGTAAGTTTGAATGTGTACTGAAGGAGTCCTTCTGTCCTGAGAAAAGCCCTAGTGATGAGCAGAAGGGAGAAGTAACTTCACCATCAGCCTTCTCCTGGGGAACAGCATTTTGTACTTCTCGGATATCAGTCTAACACTATGAACAGCACGAGGAGACTGCCGCTGAAATTAAAGAATCTTTTAAATCTGGGATTCCCAATCAAGGACAAAAGAAATAAAGATTAATACTAAGATGTGAAGTACAAGATTTGAAAGAATACCACAAACAATCACTAACACAGAAATGAAATCCAGTGAAGCAGGGAGCAATATATACCTTTAGATAAATAAAAGACAATGCATTATGACAAAGAGTGTGGATCTGATCTCTGGTTGTAATTATTTTGCCAAATCATGTTTAAAGTACATGAACAAACCCGAGACAGAATAGCTGAAGAATTTTCAAATGGAATAAGGAGTGCTGCAGATGTCTCTTGTAATTGCTGCTACATATTCAGCTTGAGTTTCTCTGCATTGAGACATATGTATAAAGATCTGAAAGGGCTGCAATAACATCTGGATGGTGTTTCAGTGGAAAAATGGACTGATAAATAATGTTACTGAAAGTGAGGAATGATGCTTTGCATATCTTTTTTTTTTTTTTATGTGTTTCCACTCTAGCAGTAGTTTTCAAGCAGTGTTAAAATGAAGATGCCTGATTAATGGTCCATCCAGGTGCTTGTATCAGATTTGCAGTGGAGTTCTCAACGGTAAAATTAATTAATAACTAATATTTGTTCTATTAAGTTTCCTAAACTAAAGTCTGACTGACCTGGTGGAATCCTAAATCCTGAGAAAGAGTACTGCTACTCTTCAAAGAAATTTTATAGCCTTGATGATATATTGCTAGCTGCAAGGAAGACTTTCAAAGCTAGAAAAACCTGAGAAGTAAAAAAATTGAAAGCGTCCACTTTATGTAAAGCTGTCCAGTACTAACAAGAAGATGACAAGATCAGTCCTCACTAGCCCAGTGCTTGGAAATAAAAGGTGGGGATTCCAATAAGCACCTATCCTGACTTCTATAGCCAGTGTTCCAGTGGTATAACCAGTACTTTGTGGAGCTGTATGAGTTCACAGTAGATGCAAGCTGGGTCCTGTACTTCAGCAGACTGTAAATGTCAGATCTTACTTGCAGAAATGGAAAATATGGAGCACTGTTGTGATGCACTGCATGATCTTCAGCCCTTAATCTACTTAATCAAGCAGAAATAATAGAAACTGGCTAATTCTGACACCTTCACTGTTCCTTTCTTGAGGAGAGTGTTGACTTTCTCAGAGATTCCTGTACAAATGAATTTTTAGCAATATGACTAAAGGGCGAAAAAGCAAATGACAGTGAGTTTGTTATTTGCACGCATTTTCCTATCGCATAACATGAAGCTAATCCTATTCATATAAAGGTACACTCTTGTCTCCAAATACTTCACTGCATCATTTTACTAGTGTTCTGCTGAAACACATTTCCTATGTCATGCAGGACTACTTTACAGTTACTGACAGTGGCTTTTTTTAAAAAAAACAAACATCAAAACCACAACTAGATACGAAAACAGTACCATAATCTATTTAGAAAGCAGTGAGTTAAATCAAGTCCTGAACAAAACAAAGGAAACTCCACAGGCTCAAGTTAATTTCTTCCATATGTATTTTCTTCTATTCTTTACACTGCTGCAATACAAAGGCCAGTGTTCCTCTCTCTTTTATAGATAAGATAGACCTTGACTGATGTAATTCTTTTTCTGCACTAGCCCAGTCACTGAGAGCCAAACACCACAGCTGAGATCCTCAAAATAGAGCTTTGAAGAATATTTTTTTTTTCCTTATTTTTTATTTAGTCGCCTTGAAGATACTGACGGGGAGGCAAAGGGAAGAGCAGCTCTTTCAGATACTGCTAAGTGTGGACATAGCCAGTATAGTGAACATGCTAAACTTTTCAGGACATATCTTTCCTCTATGGAGGAGTTGTGCCAGCAATATTCACAGGGACCTTTGGTTAAGACAGACCTACAAAAAAAATCCTAACCAATGGTGCTGTGACTGAACTGTTAAAGGGGAAGGGGGCAGAGTGAGAGTGGAGAGCTTTCCAGGATGAAGGAACAGAAACATCCCAAGGTTTCTTCTGACCCAGAGAGTCCCACAAGAAACTCGCATCTTTAACAAGCTGTATATATTCTATCCTAGAGGTCCTATCGAAATGTTTCTAAATATGGGTGTTGAGGTTGCATAGTCTGATTCAACCGCAGAAGCAGATACAATCAGTGGAAACTCAAGATGTACGTCATTAGGGAGCCAATCAGGTAGATTTTATGCAAACACAATTAGGGCTTGCATGACTCAGTCGCTGGTGCTCTTGCTATCTCCTTCCCGCGTTTATTCAGAACCCACTTTCAGTGCAGCTGAGCACATACCAGATACTGAGGCATGCAAACATTGACTTTGTTTGTATAAAGTCACTTTTTGGCAAATTGGCTTCATAAACTGTGATTATGCACTGATAGTGTTGATGTGTATAGTCAAGCTAATCCCAAAATACAGAGATAGACAATCCATCTTGAATTAAAACATTGCTGAGAGAGCTGACATTGTTATGGGTAAGCATAGGGGCGTTTCATTAAGAAGGGTTAGATTTTGTTGAAGTTATAAAAAGCTGATGTAGCTGCTCTGAAACTGGTAGTAATGAATGATTTCTAGTATCAGTTCAGGACTACAGCATATTAGGCAGAGAAACTTTTTTGGCATGTACTCTGGCAGTATTTAAGAGTTGAGATTTTCTAGAAAGATAAAATGGCTAAAGAGAAAGCTCAAGAATTACTCTAATTTGGTAACTAATTACTGTGCTTAAAGATTTCTTAAAGTTTATTGTTGATTATGGTACGTTTCTGCTCCAACGGCACTGCTGCCAGGCTGCAGCTCAGGAAAAGCAGTAGTGCAGTGTCCATATGACTTGGCAAGATCCCTTCCCATTAGATACTTTCCACCTTTACCACATCCTCTGGCACAAGTGGCACGCCCAGACCTTTCACAGAAGTAAAAGTTTAGTTTAGCTCTTTCCTCACTGCCTGGATGTCCATGTCCTTCCTGTAGCACAGTGGATGCCTTCTGGAGGGCTTACCTCTCATCTCTGCTCCCCATTGCTGCAGTGTCTGCTGGGTCTGGTGCATGTTGGGATGTCAGGAGAGAACTGGGAGAGCCTTGGTTCTCCTGGTGCTCAACTGGCTTTGTGGGCAGGGAGGAACTTCTGCTCAGAACCTGGTATAGCCAGGGTTATATTAATCCTGTGCAAAATGAAGACTTAAGTTCCTTCAGGAAGCATTGATGTAGATGAGCAAGTCTTCATGGTTTCAACATATATCTTTCATGATTCTTCCAGACACTTATCTTCCTTGTAGATAAATAGGTTTTGTCTTGTTTGAGCTGTTTTTATTGCCTGTTGGGTGTTTGGGTTGATGTACGTTGCCTCTGTAAATCAGGAGACTGGAAAATCCTTGTACTTCTGAGGAGGAGGACAGGACAAGAGAAACCATTGATCTTTCTGATTCTTCTGCTGAAGTCTTACAGCTCTGGAAACAGGTTATCAGCCTGAGCTCAGTAAGCTGTTTGGTACTTCTGGGGGGTCAGAGTTGCACTGGTATTTCATTTCGGAGAGCAAACCAGATTTGAGAGTGTTTGTACAATACAAACAGCAATGACAGAGCAAGCAGTGTTAGTGGGGTGTTATGGCAGTGCAGGAGGACTTGGCAGCTCTGGTTTCAGGTGCCAGATCTGATCCTGATTCACTGGGGAATTTCAAGCAACTTACTGTTTGGGTCTGTCTTAGGAACTAGTAGCTGAAGTGGTGTTTGCTGCCTTGCATGGAGGGATTTTCAGCAAAAGTGATTTTAAAGTTACGTTCAGATAATTTAAACATGCCACAAGACTTTGTGGACATTGAAAAGTTAAAAACCAGTAAGTTCTGGCTCAGGTGAGCTGGTGGGAGGTGTGAGAGTTTGGACAACCATGAGAATTGAGTGCTTGGAAAAACACTGAATGTACATGGGGGAGAGGCAGCGAGGGGAGCAGTGGTAAGGACGAGATAGTCCTTGGGATTCTCCTGTCATTGTGACCTTTGGAGAATGTTAAGTGGGGAGTGGGTGTGCAGGTGGACTCAGGCATGCCAAGCCCAACAGCTTGTGCATTTTCTGTTCTCAGTTTGCCTTTATGTCTGGACTTAGAAAGATCTGAGACTGGGATGTAGCATACACATCTCTGTGCCTACTTCTAGATTGCAAGACCAAGGGCTTGAGTCTATGCAAGATGCCAGAGATGATCAGAGTATCCCTCCAGAGAGCTCAGGCTTAGTTTGCATCTCAGTGCATGCTGGTATACAAAGTGTGACTGGTAGGTGACTCTAGGTTTGAGAGCAGGCTTAGGCTTGAGCTAAATGGCAGTGAAAGCACCTTATAGATTCTGGCGAAGGACTGGGGTATAGCTAGACATCTGTTCCCTCTTTTGGGATGTCTATATAATGTCTATAATGATACTGAATATCCAGGAGCATTTTGGAGCAAGAATCACAGCAGACTTGGCAAGGTTTCTTTGGGTTAACACAGTCCTTGTCAAACTATAAAAATGTGCTTAAAACTGAAGATGGTACTGGAGGAGGCAATGGATCAGGAAGCAGGATTTGCATATTCTTGTGAAGTATTTTGCAACCTATTTTGCAAGGTGTAGGTGGGACTGCAGAAAGACTGGCATAACCTCCTGTCAGACTGCAAGTCTGGGTAACCAGGCTGCTTTTGCTGTTCTGTACATAGCAATCTTAAATCTTCACATGGGAACTTTCAGTGAGGGATGATGTAAATAGACTGCACTAGATATAAATTCAGTTTTAAGAATATAAAATATTCTAACTTTATTTAACTAATGTTTTGAAATACGGCATTCCCTGTAAAGGAAGACTCTTAAATTGTATGTACCTAGTGGGCACGCATTGAAACTCAGTTAACTTTTGCATTTTTTTTTTTTCCGGAGTATCACTGGTATAATATGAAATTATTTATACAAAGTGTGCTTGGGCTTAGTGTTTTTCCATTTCCAAACTCTTAGTTTTATGTTCAATAGCAGGGAAACTGCATCAAATGTATTTACAGCTCATACAATATGAGTCTTAAAATTGTAATGCTTCAAGAAGCTAAGAGATAAGTGACATGTGTGATGAATGAATGAATGCAGTTAGAATGGTTAAACAGCTTCATAGCAATAGGTCTTCATAGAGAGACACAGGAACCATGTCTGAGATAAAGCATTTATTTTTGCTGGCATTTAGATGGCAAGACTGAGAAGAGACGATAAGATCATGAAATGGACTTTTTTACAGTCTGTTTCTCTGACCCTAGTTTTAGGTCAAAAAGACCTTACATGTCTTGGCACTGACAGTGGCTGGTGATCCCAGCTGAAATATCTCTTGACACTGGCAGAGTTGGTGCTGGAAATGGCAACTAAGCGGGGAGTGAATGAGGCATGAATGATAAACACCAGAGTCCTTTCCAAAGGAGGCATGAGGATGTGTCCCAGGCGTTAGCATCTGTGTCCCACAAGATGACATAGTGTCAGAGACTACAGGGACTTTTGCTATAAAGCAGTTGGAGACAGTAAACTTGAGTACTTTGGTCAATTGTAAAATAATGATGAGTTGCCAAAGTGTCCAGTCTGAAAACAGCTGACATGATTCTCAATTTCATCAATTAAAATATTCTTCTTGATGACGGGGAGTGTTTATACTATAGCATAAGACATTGGCAAGTTTTCATTTAGAATAATTGCAAATACAACTAGCTATAAATTAGCTCAAATTTAAAAGCATCAGTGTTTTAAATAAACTAAGAATGTCAAGTCTGTTAGGCTCTTCGAGGATAAGGTCCATTCACAATCAGTGGGGTTCTCTCCAAAAATCCACACTTCTCATTTATTACAGAACATTTCTCAGGTCCAATGAATTAGCCTCTAATTAGAGGTCAGACTTTTATAAACTAAACATACTGGGGAAAATAAAAAAAGGCAACCAACAGTAAGTCATCCTGAAAGACAAACTTGGAGGAAAAAAAAAATGTTTCCCTATGTGCAGAAAATATTACAACAATTTATATTTTTATGTCATGGTGAACCTCTAGGAGGGGTGTAAAGCAAGGAAAAATAATGGTGATGCCAGATATTCAGTTTAGAATTGTAGCACTTCATTTATTAGACAGCAGAAATCAAAATGTTCCAAAATGTCTATTTTGTCTGGAGGCAAATGACTTAAAACAATCCCTGTAATGATTCATTGCAAATGTAAACATTTTGGGAAGCTCTGTATGGAGAATTTTACAAGGAAATTAGTTCAATTTAAATTTTTTGTAAAGAGAACATCACTTAATGACTCTTTAGAGAGCCTACATGCTGTGGAATTTTAATAAATATGAGAAACAGATTTGTTGATTTCAGCTTAACACTCAGGACCTGATTATTACCTTGCTCCTAAGGAAAAGCTATGAACATGGGAGACCTGCCTTTTCAGGTAAACAGAATAGGCCATAGAGTCCACTTTTCCTAGACATATATTACCAGGGAGTAACACAGGATGACTGAACCCGTACAGCATGCCCCAGATCTCTTATTGTTTATGTAAAGCCTCTGTATATACTGTTCGTGCCTGTCAGTTTAGGATTGTTTACAACCGTTTGTGTACATCTTTAAAAGCAGAAGTGAGCACAAAGTTGCATTGTCAAATTCTGCGTTTGCCTGCATGCAGAATTTTGCCTGCATGGGGAATTCCCAGTTTTGCATATATGTATGTGAACACTCCTGGGTGTGAATGTCGAATATATTAAGTCAAATATTTAGACTCTCCATCTATCAGGTCAAGACAAACAAATAGTCACATGGTATCACATCCAGTATGATCCAGGCTGTAGAATCTTATTTACTACGGAGGGAAAAATTCTTCTGTGCTGCTTAGGAAAGTGCAGTTTGCATGCAACTGAGAATGCATTTTGGGGTTACTATAATAGTACACTCGCACTTACACAGATCAGGCTGATGGTCTCAACTTTTGCATATGTCCAGTCCTTTGAGCACCAGGACCGTTACCAGCCTCATGTCAGGAAAGTGTACTGGAGAGTGTCTCCTGTTCTCAGGCCTAATCATCAGATGGAGCAGATACAACAAAAATACCATTTAAAAAGTCATTTTACATCAAGAGCTGTAAAAGAAATCTATTTACGTGCAATTGCATGCTTCCAATAAAAAGATGAGGAGAAAAAAGAAACCAACCAAAACTATTGCAATGGTATAATATCCTATTACCACAGTTCATGGAGATGGCATCATACACAGTATTGAAACAGAGTAAAGGCATGAACCATTAAGCTATATTTGGAGCTATAATTGCAACCTCCAAGTTTAAAACATATTGGTTCTTATCTTCTGCAGGTGTAAATCAGTCTTGCTGTACTGTTGTCAATGGAGCTGTACTCGCTTACAGCCGCCAAGGATCTGTCTCATTAGGTTCATCTGACACGCTGTGCTGGAAACCATGTCTTTTGCAAGCTCTACAGTTATTGCTGCCAAAAATCTTTCAACCTTGAAAGAGTGAAAGAAATGTGCGACAAAACAATTGCACTTTGGGGATAAAGCATCTCCTAAAAAAATCTGGTTTTCTCTGTCCGGTTGCCAAATGCTTCCTCCCACATAAGCAATTGAAAAGTCTCATTTGAGCAACTTCTCATGAATAGTTTAACTGTTGCAAAAAATGTATGGTCTGAAAGCTCGTCATAAGTATTTTAAACAATCTTTTCTCAGACCTAAGGGGAGTAGCTGCTGACCCTCCCTGACAAGCAAGTTCTGGCTGAATGTAAGGTTGCTGGTTAGACAGGCAGCCACTTGGAAGATGAACTTTTGTCCTTTGTCTTCCTGCAAACACCCACCACACCTGAGCTCTCAGACCACCTACAAGGCTGATCACCTGCCCGTTCCTTTTCTGTGGTCAGTCATGGGATATTCTGAACAATACAGAGTGTTTCTCTAGGTCGCTAGCAGAGTTTCATAAATAACAAAATTCATACTGGTACAAAAAAATGCCGGAGAGGTAGCACTATCCTCATTTAGTCACCTGAGACAAGAAGACGTTTCAAGCTATCAGGCCAAAATCTCCAGGAAGCGTGGGGTAAGGTTGGAGTAACAGCCATGTCTGCTGCTTCCTAGGAAATCATAGTCTTCTATTACCTCTAGCCTAACTCAGCCAGACATCACTAAGATAAAATAATCAATGAGAAATGCAGGAGGACAGCTTGGTCAAGCAAGGAGCTATGCTAGAAACTTGCTGGAGTTGCTGAAAAACAAGATGGGAAGAGGTGTCATATGGGTCCAGGAGTAGCAGAGATGTTATTGAAGGACAATGTCAGTCTTGTGCAACCTGGAGGGAAAAAGTAAATAAGGACATATCATCGTAACAGTGGCATCTAATTTAGCAAAAAGACCCAGAACAGAGTTATCCCATCGCTAAACCACAGTGGTGAACAACACTAGGTGAGAAACTCCATCAGGAGGGCTGAGTCCTGGGTCCTAACACCTTCTACCCTCTTCAGAGGGGTCTGAATGTGCAGAATGTGGCTCTGGAGTTTGGGCTAATGGCTTACAGACAGGTTGAAAGCACTTGGAGGTGGACACAAAACAGGTTATAAAGTTTGTCAGACTGGTGTTTCTCTGTACCCCTGGGACAACAGTGTCTCCCCCAAGCAGGAGCTGCGCAGCCCTATGTTGGTACAGCAGAGGCTGAGTGCAACTGTGTGAGGATAACGAGCATCGATAGGACTCTTGGTACTCTGGAAAAATAGTATCTCTGGACAAATAATAGACTCTACTGCTCAAAATTTAGAGTGGCAGATAATTGATGTTTTACCTTGCCTTTTAAAATTTAAGTAAAAAGTAAGTTTAAACTATTTTTGTCATTTGATGTACAGGATTTTTATGCATTAAAGGTTCTGTTATTGTAACATTTATATAGCTGGAGAAGTCCTAATTTATCCCTATTGATTTTAACTTTGACTTACTTTTACACTGTAGGCAAGCTTCTTCAAAAATCAATATTTTTACATCTTGACAAATCTGTTGCAAATGCATTGTTTTACCTATCAATCCTTGACTTTTGAGTAGCAATAAAATATATATATATATAAAAAAAGGAAAGCTAGTCAGCATAAAACCTTTCCTATCTTACTTAACATTGCTCACAGTAAGCCTCATTGAGCATATGTGGTATATGCTCTTTGCTAAGTGATCAGGGTTTGAATTTAAGGTCTTGCTTGAAATTATGGCATTGTGGGATATCTTATACCTCATATTGGGTAATTTAACAACAATGCTAGGGAGAAACTTCCCAAGTGTATTAAACTTTAAAAGCACATTAGAAGCACAGATGACCACAAGCATCCTTATTTTGCAGGCAGAGGAAAAAAAGTTCTGTCAAGGTGATAGGAAGGCCATGTAGCAGATAAGGAATTTTCTTCAAGTGGATGTGCAGCTTGTGCTTTGGGTACTGTTTGGTGGAGCACATCTGACTGTATAGGATCAAACTTCCTCCCAGTGTAAGTCCTCAAAACTGTGATGTTGCACAGGGCACTTGTTGTAGACAGTCTCTAAAAGTTCTGCTTCATTGCTTCACTGAAAGCCAGGGGATTTTGCCATTGACTTCAACAGCTGCAAAGACAGCTCCAAAATATTTTTATACTGTATTTTTTTTTTTAAATTGCTTCCATTAAAACTTCCCTTAAGCAACATTAACTTTTGTGACCAGTATTTAGCAGGTCATCTTGGGTCCCACTGACATTGCCAGGATTAAGCAGGGTCTTAATTTTAATAATGAGAAGCTGTCAGACAAATAATTTCTACTGCTGTTTATTCACAAATGTAAATTCCTTTAACAGTCATTGAGGGCTCTGAAGGACACCTGTTGTTGTTTAATTTTTTCCAGCAAATGCATTTATTATGATTATGTGGCTCTCAGAGTCAGGAACAGCTCCATGCCTTTTACAGGGATCTGAAGAGGAAGGAGGACGGCACCTCAAATCCAGTTAAATCTGCCCAGAAGGCAAATATCCTAGAGTGCTGCACACATTTCTCCTCAGAGCAGGTTCATTGGCCATTTTAGGGAGAGGTAGAGACCAGGAGCCATTATCACAGCTCTCACTTTTTTTCAGCCGAAAAATGGCTTTTAGCTCCCAGTGTTCCTTGGACACAGGAGCCCACTGCTGCATCCCACCTGGGTGAGGACAAGATTGAGGAAATCTCCTGCTGTGGTCCCTGGAGGTGCTTTTGACTAGCCCTGTTCCCCTCTGCACTGCAATACACAGTGTCTGCAGCCCAGGAGTTGCTATGACTCAGCCAAGCAGGAGTGCCTTCTTGTCTTCAAAGCAAAGGAGAGGGTGTCCTCCTCAATCAAACAGCCTTCCTACATTTAGCAGGAAACTGTTCTTCTAATGAAGTGTTAATGTCAGGTGAAGTCTCCCAAGCCTTCCTCTCATAGCCCTGCTGGCAGGCTTCTTGCAAAAGTGCACACAAGGAGTGGGCAAAGGCAGAAACTGCCTTTCAAACAGAATGAATGCTGATAGCACATAATGCTTATTGCTAAATCCATGCTGTGTCTGATAGCATCACAGTAGATAGTTACACTTAGTTGTCCATTATTCTTCATCCTTAACCAGTAGGAAGAGGAGCGTTCAGGAACGTCAGACAGGGTAGCACAAGGTAAGATACAGGCTGGTTATAAGGAGAGAGTGAATGAGGAGCATAAAGTGAGAGGTCTGGAGCCCTGCAAAATGAGTCTCTAAAATACATATTGCTATTATTTAATGATATTATTAATCCAGCCAGACAGTTTATTGCTTCCTGCTCTTACCCCACCCTGTAAGTCATCATCAGTCTACTGCACAGTCTCAGGTGCTTTGGAGAAGTTTCTCTGTCCAACAGAGAAAATAGGAAGAACAGCTACAGACTACTCAGCAGTTCCTTAAATGCCTTGCAGTGTCAATCACTCCACTGATCTGTCCCCAGCAATTCAGGGTCTTGATCTGTAACTGAAGAGGATGCAGTCCTGGAGCCCTTCCTCCTGGTACCACTGGAGAGAGTGCTGGCTCCAGAGTCCCTGAGCTGCTAAAATACATGTATTTTCCCTTCCAGTTTTGAGATGCTCCCAACGGTAGTTACATTGTCTTTCTAATAAAGATCCCATTTTCTTCTGAGATTTCAGGCCAATGGCTTGATTTCTTGCCTGAAAAGGGTGTCCAGGATACCCCCAGCCCAGGTTTTAATGCTCTAATTGCAGAGGTATTGCTTTGACAAGTAAGAATAGGGAGAGCTTTCCCCAGTTCCTAGAGGTCAAAGACACACCCACGCATAAATGATGCATGAAAATCCTGCTTTGTTGTTCCTTGTCTGGGGCAACTGAGGCACAGACTCTCCATTGAAGTGCAAATGGAAAATCCTTTATTATTAAAATGGTGCATACTTATGCTCTCGCTATGATCTCGCTACCTTAGCTCTTATTTCCTAATAAGTAAATCAGCAGCTAGACAGTCATCAACACTCTTATCCCACAAACAGTTCCATCCACCTTAACACTGCCTTGCAGTCTCTTATCTCTCTTCCAAGGCTTGTTTCTCCTCAAAGCCTTGCTGCTTCTCCGGGTCTGTGCAGAACAGAGCTGATGCTTCTCCAAGCCAGCCCAGGACCGAGGTCCTGCCTGGCTCGCCAAGCAGAGCTCTCCACCTTCACCCAGCTCCCCAAACTGAGCTCTCTGGCTGAGCTGACCAGCTGATGTCCATTTGGCTCTTAAGTATTGAATCTCCCACAGCTGTGCAAGGCTGACAGGCCAGTGCCAACCTGCCTCTTAATCATTGACCAGTAACACATGATTTGACTCTTAACATATTGAATCTCCCACAGCTGCGCAGAACTGACACTCCCACACTTGTCATTTGTCCTAATAGGTAGCCTCCATGAGCTGGTTATCAACTGCGTCTCTGATTTAGGGGATAGAGATCAATTGTCTAATAGTAGAGTACTACCCTTTCGATAGTTACTAATATTAGCTATATATAAAATAACAAGACAGTGATTGGGCTGTCTTCATGTGAGTTATTTGTACCTTATTGCTTGTTTCTAATCTCACTGCTATTTTGTAGGATTTTCTGGACCCTCTTAAAAGCTGTGAACAGTCCTACAGTCTCACATCAAGCTGTGAAGAGCTACACTGCTGAGACTATGCTATACATCAGATGAAAAATCAAAAACGCTCAAGACAGGAGCACCTCAGTGCTGTACTATGACATCAGGAGTTAAAATCTGGAGAGAGTTAAGAAAAGCATAACCTCACTTTTGGTTTTATTTCCCACTTCAAGAACAGGATGCCATTCCCACTTTGCCCTTTTTGTTTTTAGATGCAAGCCTGAATCAAGCCAAAGAGATCTTGTTTTGCTGAGATGTTAAGCAACTTTTTTATTTTTTAAATAAAAGGACTCAGCTAAGTAATTCTGACCATTTAATTGGAAAATACACTGTACTGTTCTTGTTGACCTCTCTGAACAAGGCAACATTATCACCAGCATGCAGAAAAGTCCCTGACAGAAAGCACACATTCAGACTATCTTTAATACAGTACAAATAAGGGGGTGGGACTGAACTTTGGGGTGCTGTTGCAGTCGTGCCATCTATTCCTCTGAAAGCGCATGGCCTCTGCCTGCTTCCAGGGAAACACCAAATTGCATTATCAGCTGCTCTGAATGCACAGAACTGGTGCAGAGATTAGAGCATCTGACAGTATCAACTGTTTGTTCTGCATTCAAGAATATCCTTCTCCACAGATGTCCCTCATATGTAATACTGTATATTGGGTCAGTATATTCAAGTAATGCACAGAAGTAGAATACCTGGGGTGGAATCCAGACTGGGAAGCACTTGGCACAGACTGAATCACAACAGAGCTATAAAAAGCCCTTTTCAGCAATGCTGGACAGTAAAGCCAGAAAGAATACAATTAGTGTGATCTAAAATTCACCAGTTTCTGCTCAGTGGTTGGAAATTTACTGTATGCTGTTTTCCTCTCCATTTGGGTCAAATGACCGTCAGTACCTGCAGCCAGCTGGGGAGGGAGAGCAGTGGTGGCACTTTGGTGGTGGCACGTGGGCACACCCTTCTCTCAGCCCTCACTGCCCCTACAGTGCTCCAGCCATGCCAAGACCCCACCAGCCGACATCTTCAATGCAAACATCACCGTTGTTTTAAACAATGGTGCAGTACTGAAACATATGCATTCCTACAGAAAAAGGTCTTGTCTTTTTTTGTCAAAATACTGACTATTGCTTTTATGTTAACATCTTTCATGAAAAAGGTTTTAATTCCGGAATATAGAAAGCACCTTGAAGGTTGGTAGCTTTGCTTTTTGTTATGAATGTCATACTTGGTTGTTAATACTATAGGCCCTTGCTCTTCTGACCCCACTGGGGTACGAGGCATCACGTTTGTCATAAATAGGAAACACACAATCATTTTCTATGCATAGGGGAAGCACTTTGTTCTCAGAGAAAGATGAATTATGTAGTCCAAACAGGTGACACACAGTAGATGTTGTTGCTTTCCATAACCTGAGATGTAACCCAGCTATGCCCTTTGCTTTTGCAGATGTCAGCCGTACCATCTGCTGATGAAAAAAAAAATACATGCATCGCTGTGGAAACACTGAGCAGTTCTGTGGTCTTTTCTGCACTCTGCTCAGGCTGTGCATTTTTAAATAGCATGACCTTTATTGATTCTTACAAAAATGAACTGTGCAAGATGGAAAACCTGAAAAGTATACTGTCAGAGTTTCCTTTTAGGACAAAGAATACAATTATATTACAGAAGTGGTAAAACTAGAAGAGATGAAATCAGTTAATTTCCTGTGAAAACGTTTGGAAGAGCTTCAGAAAAATAGAATGGGCAACAACAGGAAACAGATCTGATCACAGAGACAGCGGGATGGGAAAAATATTTGCTCCACTGAAGTCAGAGGTAGTTTTGGCATTGCCTTCAGTGGAATGAGGATTTCATCAACTATAATGTTTAATACACCAAAATGTTATAGCCTTGTGCCTGAGGAGGATGCTGTGTCTTGAAATCCTTCTCTCAGCCGTAGGTGTTAGCTGGCTCCTGGTAGCTAGCTGCCATCAGGTGCTGGCTGAGGAGTGCTGCAAACAGCCCAGGCAGGGGAGATCTGCGTAGCAGTGTGAGCCTTACTGCCTTGCATTCCTCCTGTTTACCGTATGTAGGCCAGATGTTTTCTTCCTCCTCTCATGAAAGCTACAGAGATGTTTTCTTTCTGTACACAAAGTCCTTCACTCCGGTTTCTCCAAGGATCCCTAGGACAGCTTCTCTCAGCTGGCCCTCCTGAGGGCTAATTCCCAGACCTGCCAAATCAGCTTTTCTTCCCCTCTTTGCTCCATGTCACTGTCCCCATGCTCATTTAACAGCAAGAAGACAGGCCAGAAAACACAAGCCCTTTTGCAGCCTCCATCCTTGTTCATACCTACTACTTGCCCCAGCTGGATAGAGTGTCTTCAGTTGTAGGCTTTATTACTAAGCTCCAGTGAGGGACAACCGTTAAGTAAAACACTGAAGTAATTGCTTTGTACTCTAAAGGACTTTTCAGAGGTTTTGTTTCCTCTTCCTCAACTGATCAAATTCCAGATTGCTCTGGAAGGGACACAAGTGTCATAGTTTAGCAGATAACCAAATAGTTACAGTGTGCTGGAGAGCACGGCAAGTGGTTTTAACTCTGCAGTCTTGTGCTGTTCTTGGCTCCTGCCAGCATGAAGTACCAAAAAAGTGTGTGAGTACTCAAATGAAATCATTGAAATGTAACTGGCAAATATCTGTTCTTCCTGGGTTTCAAATTTTCAGTCTCCACATTATTCTGGGACTAATGGCAGCAAACTTTGGTTTTGCTCTTGCACAGCTTTTAGGTGCAAACTCCATTTGAATAAGTACCCAAAAGTCTAGTCTTAACAAACCAGCTTTCCTAATTCAAAGGGGATGGAAGACAAATTTAAGAAGTACTGTGCTGCTCTGTGTCACTGCGAAACAGCAGGTATTCTTCAAACAGCCACAGACAATATCAGGTGGCCCAGACTTTCTGAAGAAAGACAAAAACGGGAAGATCCTACTAAAAATAGGAAAATAGGGACTTGTGCTATTAGACTGTTAGTCTGGCTGGTCTGAGAGGGGCTATCTAGCAGAGGGGCTGGCTGTGGACTGCACATTCCTTATGGCTGACGAAGAACCAAACAAAGACAATTTCCTATGTCTGGTTAGGTGAAGGCTGTTTGTGGAAGTTATGACACTTAAATTTGTGAGGGATATTTCTGAGACTGTTTCTGGGACATGATTTACCATAATAGTAGGTGAAACTGCAGACTCCTCCAGAAAAGAACATTTGATGTCTAACACAGACAGCTGCTGATGTAAATGTTTATGAAGACTTTGTTAAGTATGTGACATTGCCTGTATGGTAATGCAGAAATTATACTGCTAGTGAAAGATATGTTATGATATAAAAATCAGTGAATGAGGAACGGATGGGAATGGTGCCAAAACAGGACCACTGCTATGACAAATGTAATGCCAAGCAAGTGCAGCAAGAAAATCTATTAACTACATATATTCACTGTTAGTGGCATATCTTGAATTTGTCATTTTAAGATGCTATTAAAATTAATGCTGTCCTGAGAAGTACTCTGGAACTATGTATAAAATTGCCTAATTAGTTAAAAAAAAAAATTCCAATGAGATGCTAGATTTTGGGAGAGAAACAGTGAACAGTTAAGTATGCCACCAGGCACTCATAAAATGGACTCTCCTTGGAGAAGAATGCTTTGTCTCTGATTTCCAAGAACTGCCTTGCAGCAGGAACTGAAGTGGAAACTGAAGATCACATCTGCAAATCTTTAAATTTTGAAAGGTATTCTTTTACTTATTAAAAGGGTATTTTACAGAATGGATTCATACTGCAAATCAGTGGGTTTAATTAAGTGAAATAAATTACCCTTTTATTGAAACTCTCTTTCATTTACAGATGCAGACCTTGAAATCACTGGTCACTAGTTTCCTTGTCCATGATTTAATCTGACAGTAAAACAGAGGGAATCACTGATATTCACCTCTGACAAAACAAATGCAAAGATTTTTCAGATCTCTTTCTCTTCGTCCCGTCCAGTCCACTGTAGGACCCAGAAACATATTTAACGACCTGGCTGCGTGCTGTGGGATCTGTAAAATCATCAGAATAGCTAAACCTTTGGTCCTACTGGGCTAACAGCAGATAAGAGAGACCGGCACATTTTAGAAGGCGGAATGGTGTCAGAAATAAAGAAAAAAGCACAGGCAGGCTCAGGAGCTGGCACAGAGCATTCTCCATGCATAGGGAGGGAAGTGTTAGAAATGCCAGAAGATGCAGGCAGAGGGATGCACAGGAGCGAGCGGAGACTCCCCGAGTCCAAGCTGTGATAACCAGGCCTTTTTCAGGTGGGGTTGTTCTCTGACCCACAGCGGTTAGGAGTGCTGAGCGTGCTTAGAGGTGGGGAGGGACTGGGCTCCACATTTCTGCAACACAGAGGGAGCCTCTGGTGTCCCTGCACCTCAGCGCTCTGCACACGGGTTTATCCTCCCCACCAGCGGTGGTTGTGAGTGTTCATATTTTCCGGCAGTAAGCACCACAGCAAGGCCTATAGGGATAATCTTCTCTACTGTGGCAGTACCCAAGTCAGTAAGTGAAATCACAGCCTTGTATTGATTTTATGTTCTGCTGATAATGAATTTGGGAATCCTCTGGGATTAGGTAAATGTGCTGACACAGAGCTATGGGGAAGACTCCTGTATTCCTGTTTCACAGTAGCTAGCCACTATTGACACACACATTTTTGTTACAATGATGTATTAAAATTCAATATGTGTGTCTCGTCTTATTTAAAACAAGAGGGGGGGAGATGGGGGGAGGAGGGATGGGATTGGCCTGCTAATCCTAATAAAAGGAAACCCATTCAAATGAGTAGTTTTATAAACTACCGAGTGCTTGTGCTGAATAAGAAGTGAAACCTACTGCTATTAGCTTTGGCAATAACAGGCTGCTTTGATTATTAAAGCCACCATGAGGGAATACCTAGCAGCACATGCTGCCAGTGAACCACATAGACTTTGTGCAGAAGATCCTTTCAATATGTAAGTTCAGGGAAACACTTCCTTTAATAAAAAAGAAGAAAACAAAATTCCCACTACATTCAAAGCAAAACTATTCTGCATAATAAAATAATGGTACTATCCATGCTCTAACTATATAAATGATCCTTTTTCTATGCTAGGCAGTATACATTGCATGGTATGAACACACCATTGCACCATCCATTGCCGTGTAATGCTTAAAACATATGCAGCAGAAACAGAGATACAAAAGGAGGAGGACATGCACCGGGAAACCTGGAGGCAGCTCCCAGAGTGTCAGACCCTGCCTCAAGCAGACACTGTTACAGCCCTCTCCCTGTGAGTACAGGGAGACACAAAACAGGAGCCCACATGAACAGCTACAGTAAATATTAGAAACCATATGAGAACCAACTTTAACAGTTAAAATTTAATTTTGGCACTTTGGTGATTTATATATTAATATTTTCTGATTCTTGCTTATGGAAGGCAGTGCTTGTAACATTTACAAAGCTCCCACAATCCTTAGAATTTGCTTAGATAGTGATTTTGAAGGCATGTGCTGCTAATCAATGTGTTAATGATTTCTTCCATGCTGTAATCCATCATTTTATCACAGCACACAATTTAGCAATTTGCTTATGCTAATTACTACAACAGTCAGAGCAGTTCTGAGCACAGCTCTAGGCTATGGCTAGAGAAATGTTTGCCATGTTATTTACATTTCTTTCATTTACTATGGGGAAGGCCCAGAATCCAAAATACACCAGGAAAAATTTATTTAGATACCAAAGATATGCATCTTTCAATCTGCACTGCAAAGGAGGCTTAAGGAAAGCTGCTCTCCTCTCCTGAACCCACTGCACTCCCAGGTTCAGATGTGAACAGGAGACAGCCAGGAATTAAGAGGTCAAAGGGGCTTCTTGCACTGCTGCTTGTACCCAGTAAACGTGTTCAGGGATCGGGGCTGTTAATCACAAGAGCAAAGCAATCGGAGAGACAGCAGTTTGGCAGATGGAGCACTAGGCGGGCATCTCATTTAGGCTTAATTTTCTATCTTTTGTTGTATTGCCCGTTTAGGCTGCTTTGACCTTTCCTAGGGCAGGAAGCATTGCTGGGGTATCCTGCTCACGTGAGTGTGGTCCTAACGGAAGGTGCTTTGCCAGTGCGGTCAGCGGCACACGTGTGTGTGCCCCTGCTGCGGTCTGTTCACATGTGGCTGTTCACTGGGGTAAACTGAGTTGCTCTCCTTCCCATTTGTGCTCTAAAAATTTTACCTGCCTCTTAAGCACTGTTCTCCCTCCCATCCTGGGGGAGTGAAGCAAATAGCCACGTCATCTGGGGAAACGTCAGACGCTCTCCTGGACGGAGCTCTGCATCCTGGGGAGAGCAATAGAGTCGGTCCCCAAGAGAGTGAGCACTGGGCCGGTGTTTCAGAGGGCAGATGTGGCTGGAGGGCATTTGAACCTACTGCCATAGCTCTGGCCTTGCTGGGAACCTGAAGGCAATGTTGAAATTGCAGCCTGTCACAGAACAATAGTTTTCAACCTCCATCATAATTGCCCTCTTAAAAGTAGCACAGAAGACTTTCCTGACAAGGCCATTACTGTTGAAAGGACAAAGGGAAAGTAGTTAGTCGGCTGTGTTCAGAACTGGGTTATCAAATTAGTTTCAGCCACTTTCAATTACAGAATCTCATGGTTTTGAAATGAGCTCTAAATGAGGGGCTATAATTCTTTGTTCTTTGCAGTGAGCAAAAAGAACATAATCATCATTATTTAACAGGGGCCTACAGTCTAGCTACCTCCAGGATAAGTTCGTCCAAGAGAAGAAAGGATTCAATTGGCATGAGCAAGGCAAAAGATTATCAGCTGGCTGAGCTTCGGTGCACTTCTCCTTCCTGCAGCTATGGAAGTGACCTTGGGACTCGTCCAGGAGGGATTTACTCCCAGAGCCATTCTGAAGCACTAGCTAATGAAACATAAATACCAGAAAAATTAGAGCAGTAGGTGTTGTCCCAGGCATGCATCATTCCACCTTAAACTGGGGCTTTGTTCTGCTGTGACTTCCACTCTGCCTGAAGACTGTTGTTGTTATTATAAGGACGGTGTTAAATCCTACCTGTCTGGTGGCTGTTGGGTGTTACTGCTGCTTTGTATCACAGTAACAAGGAGAGAGCTGAGCTGAGCTCATGCCAATAGAAAGAAGGTTCATTTGTAGGATCCAGCAGCCTCCTGGAATGAGCCAGTGCCTTTCCTACTGCACCTCGTTTTCCCTGATGCAGCAGAGATGGAGTAGCCTTTTGCTATGCCCTGAGGCTACAGCCACTCTGACCCAGCCAGCCACAGGGTCTGGGTGCGATAGACAAGCTTGGCTGGAGACACTGGACCACCAGCAGTGGGTGCAAAACTTCTAGAAATGCAACGGCACTACACAGGGTCTGTGGGGAACTGATGCCATGCCATCACCATCCTCACAGGACATTTCAGGAACCCATACCCTGGTTCAAGAGAATGGCTGTCGCTATGCAGCCTCGCAGCCTCCCACCCCAGTCAGTCTGTGGTTAGGTTGCTTGGGGTGGTCAAGTCCTTAGAGTTGAGGCAGTGACTGAGACCTCTGAGGACATCTTCCACACATGGTCCTTTAACAATATGCACAGTCAACAGCAATGAAATTGTCTAGGCTTCTTGGTCTCCAAGGGAGCTGCTGATGACATCCAGATTGTTTTTCAGTGCGTGGTCCAGAGGAGCTACAGTGACATAAATTGCAAGGACACCACTGTCATGCAGGCATTGGTGGGCCACCAAGGGAGATCAACAGATATCTTGGCAGGCTTCATTGCACACTTAATGGCATCTATGTTCTCTGTAACTCAGGCTCTGAAACCAGTTTAAATACATTAAAGAGGTTGAATTATGGTCTCTCTTTTTCTAAGTGCCTCTACCTGGAAACGAGTGACCGTGGTTCTTCTCTATATCTCAGGATGGCAGCTGCAAGTGTAAGTGTGAGAAGATGAGAAACTTCAGGGATGGAGTCATGGTAACCAGCATAGGCTTGTCTCCACGTGGAAGTGACTAAGCAGGACATGGTGCCATGGATGTATATACGTCATGAGCTAGTCAGCACTGATCCCCCCACTGCACACTCCTAACACAAAATAAGCATGAGGTCATCTGTGACATCTTGAAAGTAAATTCTGATCTGGCCTATCTCACACGAAGCTATGTAATTACTCCACCGAACTCGAGACTGACACATCTACTTAAGGAGGTTACACTATGCCTGAGGTAGTGGCAAAAGAGGTGTCACCAGATTATGATGAGGTGGGGGTAGGGAAGCAAGTTTTGAGCATTGTCTGATACATTTTCAGGAAAATTTTACAGAACAGATGGACAATACAAAGACCATTTTTGTCCTCCTGTTCACTGTATTTCAAAGGTCAAATTTACTACCTTCTGGCTGTTAGTAAGTTTGGCCCAAATATCTGGGGCAAAATTCTGTCTCTGCTGAAGTCAAGGGAGTTTTGCCACTTACTTCAACAGGTCATTGATTCTTTAATTTTTGTTCTGCGTTTCTGAATCAACATTGCCCTCAGGCTTGGGAATGTATTTAGATTTACACACAGTCGTGAATACACACACAAATGAAAATGACGGAGAAATAAACCATTTCTTTTCAAGTCCCACAGCTTTTATTAATTTGTTCCGTCCTTGTTCTGTACATTAATTTTATTTTGAACAAGATTTCTATTCTATACAAGTTACAAAATGTCTATCTGGGGAAAACTCATGCCATTTCACAGCAGATCTGTTGTTACTGATGCTGTCAGGAATTTAGACACAGACTTTCTTCTTTTCCTTGACACTTTTGTGGGGTTTATTCTGTTCTTCACCACAAATGGAGTTTCACTGACAATGCCTAATAGCTGCTGAAATGGTTTTTGAGTTTTCCTTGGGAAACATCATAATATTATATCTTAAAATTACATGACTGTAAACAGTGGTCAGTCAGTTGTGTAGTATAGGATTGTATCATGAACAGATGCAAAATGTCTCCTTAATGGATGTATTGCTTGACTAAGGCTTATAGCATTTACCTTCAACTTGCTGGTCAGAATGGCAAAGAACTCTCATTTTAAAAAATTAAAGTTGATAGAAAATGAATGTTCCGATTAGCCCTGGAGTGGAAGGATCTCTTTTCTCATCAGAGCAATGGACATTGAGAAGAACATGTAGTTTGGGCACACTAGGGTAGGACTATGTGAGGACCATCAGAAAAGGAGTTTCATTTAGGTGTTGAATGAACAAGCAGGTCTCAGGTTCACTCCTGGGTTTGTTGCCAGGGTCACGTGCTGCTTCCATTCCTTGGTTTCACTTCCATGAAATGGAGCTTTATCTTTTGCCTTCCTTGTGTTTTTTTTCTGTGTTGACACTTAGGTTTTAGACACTTTACGGGAAACAGAGAGAGACTTGGGGCCCTGGTTTTGTCAGGTCCACTTAGTCCTGCTGTGAATCAAAGTGTTATTAATTATAGACAGATCTGTATACATCTGCCACGTCCCAAAGTGCTAGTTGGCTCTTGGAGAACCTGTTGTCAACACTGTTAGTGCGAGGAAGATAGTTCCAATTTTGAACTCTAAACACACTGGAGACCATTGGCAAGTCAAAGCGTTCGCTCAAGGGATCTGTGAAATTCCCTGCAGTTTCTCTTTGGCTTTCATCGAAGAGAAATTTCACTACCTCTCCTTGCCTCCACGACCATGGTACATGTATACCCTCATGCATGGAGTGCAGTACATGTGCACTCACAGTCTGTAAGAGGAATTAGCACTTTAGTGTGCAAAACAAAGGAGCAGCTGGTGTGGCTGTGTTGTGTTTACACACCTCATTCACTCAAACCTCTGTTAAATGGTCTAATGAAACAAGGTGCTCTGAGGGAAAAGCCCATTTAATAGAATAACAAATCCCATTAAGCTCAGTGGAGCTGTAAATCTACTGCATAATAAATTAACTCTGAATTTGTGGCTTTGAACATAAATTTCCAGGTCTAGACTGATATATTTTTAAGCTTGCATGCAACTTGGCTAATAAGCTCAGTATTATTTTTTCCTTCAGATAGATTTTGCTGATAGTTTTTCTCATTGTGTTTCTACAAGAGCAGCAGTTTTATTGCTGTCCTCCTGCTATAGAAGGAAGAGCTTGTGTATTTGTGCAGGAGCACTTGTGCATTTGTGCACTCAAGAGTGAGACCACAAGATGGAAGGTATCACCCAGACCTGTAAGCAAAGGAGTGTCCCTGTCCCAAAGGCCTGTCAGTCTAAGGCACTCTAATACAGTCCGTGTATCCATAGACGAAGAAGAGGAGAAATGCTGTCTCTGGGTGATACAGTCAGCTGTGCACAAGTCATTTTAGGCTGGGAAACAGTATGGCTGTATATGACTTGGTACAGGGCCCATAGTAATAAGCCAGGAGACAGGTTTTACTGATCTGGATGTAATTCAGCACGAATGTGGCTATGCCACTTCCAGGCCAGCTCTGGCGTGCCCACTGCACTGTGGGAACCTACTTGGGGCCTGTCCAATATCTCAGCTTTGGGCTCTGTCATGCAGTGTAAGCATATGTCATCTCCAGTGCAGCATGCATCAACTCTTGTCTTGAAATGGTCTCACTGGCACACTACCCGGGTGATACAGAATAGTCAACACAGTAAAATCCTGATAGAATTAATCTGAGCAACCTTGCTTTCAGTTATTGCTTCTGACTGATCACAGCGGCTACATGGATTAAACAGTGAAGTCACCAAATCAAACTACTTGAATAAAAGCTGAATTTCCATCCTGTAAAGCCAGAATGCATCCTGCAAAGCTCTTCACTGACAAGGCAGCTCAGTCAGGTTATATAATTGGCACCCTCACAAGCTTTTCATCTTTGTCTGAGTGGTACTCGAAAGCAGTGAAGTTCTCGCCTACCCTTGAAAATATCGATGAGACTCAAAGAGAGTGCTTACTGCTGAATGTACCACTGATCACAAGAAGCCAAGGGCACACTGCCTCACTGCCAACAAGAAAAGAGCTTCTGGAAAGTCAATCTCCCTCCTCTTTTTTAAAAAAAAAAAAAAAAAAAAAAAAAAAATCAGTGAGTCTCAGGAGCATTCCCACCAAAATTATTTGGATCCTTTGGGTCACTAATTCTTACTCTGCGTGATGTAAGAGCTCCAGAGGCTTTGCCTAGCCTGCCTGGACATGCCATGGTGCTGTATTGAGCCCCTCAACACAGTATTTACAACCTCCCAAGGCACCGGGTGAACTTGGGCATGTGGGCCTGTTCTGCCTGGCCATGGGAGCATATTCTGGGGCTTGAGTTTGAGCAAGGAGTGAATCTGTCCTTGTGGGCTGACTGCACACATGCTTTTGAAGGGCAACAAGGATGCAGACAGTGAGCTAAAGTCTAACTTATGGGGGTGAATCAATTCTGATGTAACTTCATGCATGTCAGTAAAATTACATTTGGTCCAGGATCTGTACATGCTGAGTATGTCACTGAATTTATTGCTGTCTCCTATAAAGCAATCAAGACATTTCTGTGAGGAGAACTGTCAAGGGCAGAACACCAGCATTCCCCCAGGTGCATCGGAAAGGTTAGCTGGATGGTGTCATTAAATCTCCGTTAATATTTGGGGTCAGCAAACCCTCTGCAGAGTGCCCATCCATAAGTAGCAGGTAAGTAGGTGGAGAAGACCTCTCTGAGCAGAGCTGTAGTTGCTGCAATCTTCTCATCCTTTTAAGAAAATGGGGAGTGCATTCGGGCTTGGATCAACATATACCTGTTCCTGCTCCCTTTTTGGTCTGGTTTGGGGGCTATCTATTCAGTGGCAGTAAAGGTCATGGCTGCCCGCTGCAGCTGGGTAGTACCCATCAGCAGTGGTGTCAGGGGACAGTTTAAAGTCAGGAACACAGAAAGCAGAAAAGCGGCCAGAACTCTTGAGAGTTGGCAGGAAATCACTATGTATCAGTGTATTTTGTGGTTTGGGGTTTTTTTTAAACCTTTAGGACCAGGCTCTTTGCTTGCTGTTTTACTCAACTCCTTTCAGGTTGTTACTTTTTCTGGCCTTCTTGAAACCAGAAAGGTGTCAACAAGCTACAGGAAATGTGGTAAGAGGACAACAGAGCCCATTAAGGGCTGAAAGGGGGGGGGTGTATAGAAAACGCTGGGCGGAGACAGGAGCTGCAATGGCCGGCGGCGCCCCCTCCCCGCCGCCTGCCTCGGCGGGCCGTCCAGGCGCGGGGGCCGCGGCCTCTGGTGCGGTGGCACCGCGGGCAGGGCGGCGACGAGGGACCCGGTGCTGCCGGTGACTCCGCGGCGGCCCGCTCCGGCAGCCATCGCCTCAGCGGCCGCACCCGCGCCTCCCGCCAAGGCGGGGAGGGGCGGGCTGAGGGGCCACGCCGCCAGCCGCGCACGCCGGGATAGGCCCGGCCATAAAGGCACCGCCCGGGCGGCGGGAGGGCGGTTTGGCGGTGGCCCGGGCGGGGCTGGGGTTGTGGAGCTGCCAGGCGCGGTGCCTGAGGGGAGCTGGGCTTCTTCTGGGCGAGCAGCAGGTGCGAGGCCTCGTGTGGAGGCAGAAACCTGCTCCGGCGGCGGAACGGAGGGCGTGGTGGAGGTAAGGTGGCCTCCCTCGCGTCTGTGGGCATTGGCGGTGCCGTGGTGTACCGGGCGCTGCCTTACAAAAGGCAAGTGCAGTACGTGAGCACCAGCCACCCTGAAATTGGTATTCTGTGCAAGTCCTTTTCCCCTTTGGCTGTTTATCTCGTATGAGAAGAAAAGCCAAGTGCAATTTGTGCAACAAATTAACAAGCTTCCACTAGCACATGCTCCCTGGAGGATTTCTGTCAGTGATTAGATCCTTGTCATGATGTCCACGGGATGTTTGCTGGGGACAGTCCTGCTGTCGTGGCTCTTGCCCTGCGTGGTGGCTGTGCCGGCAGCTGGGGTGCCCATGGGGTGAGCCGCACGCAGATGTTGCACAGAGCTTGGCTGTGTCTGGTGGCAACTCTCCGCTTCCATTGCCCAGGTGAAGGGAGGAGCCTGCAACTTGTACGGTAATGCTTGAGCATAGTGCTGCTTAGCTCCTGTTTTATTTCCTGGACTTAGATGGACTAAACCAAGAAGCTAGACTTAGAGCAGCTTGTAGGGAAGGGGGGAGTTGCTGGTGGAGCTTTTTTGCAGGTCTTTATGGCAGAAAAAAAGCAATTAACTGTTAAATACTGTGGGAAAAAAAAAATCCATGAACAATATTTCTGCTGTGATGCAATTTGGCTTGGTCAAATAACCAGCTGAAGAGGAGAGACATACCAAGTGATACTTTAGAGAAAGTGCGTCCCTGGGCCTGTGCCTTAGCTCATGTTGCAGATCCCAATACCACATTAGGTGAGTTGCTGTCAGAGGTGGGAAGCAGAGGGGAGTGGGGCTCCAGAAGTCTTTTTTGTGAACTTAAAATGGGCATTAAATAAGGAGACTTTTATCTTTTTCTACTAGTGTTTTAGGTTGAGGGTGATTCCTGAATATCAGAGCTGAGTATGAGCAACTTCTGTATGGGACACATAAACAACTAAGATGAACTTGGGTTAACCTTCTGTATTGTCATCTTTAGCAAGAGATGGTTCATTGTTCCAGCTAGCCTCAGATTCACAGCAGAGCACTGATGCTTGTGAAATTTAATATTCCTAAAAATTACAATCGCCATTGCACATAAAGTTCAGTGCACCCTGTTGTCTAGTGTCTCTGCACTTATACCACTTGGCAATTTCCACATTGCCATTTTAAATAGCAAGTATTATCAATCTCCAAAACAATTAAGGTGCATTTTATTGCTTATTGAAGAGATGGAAGATTCATGGAGACTATTTCTTCTTGTGCATGAGAGATTTACAGGGTTCTTTGACCATGGGTATTAAAATTGGGATTGAACTCATCCATATTTCTGAATGTATAAAGCAAAGATGGCGGGTTGTACTTACATCTTTAAGAGACTCAGGAACTCTTCATAAGTTTCATAGGAGCATTGGTTGATTATTTTGGATTTTTAAAAGTATAAAAGTATTGAGATGTGTGGGCATGCTTTAAGAGCTGTTGGCACTCTGACTTTAATAAATAGCACACAGCATTTCTTGTGTTAAGGCAAAGTTCAAACAGAGAAGAGCATCTTGCTTTCTTCTGCATGCATTTTTGTGTAGTAGCTTCTCAAAGGACAACTCCTAAAATAAAATTGTTTACAATAACCTCCTCAGATAAAAACATTTCACTTCTAAGATTAAGCATAAAATTTTCACATCTTGCACTTCAGCTCTGATGTGCCGTGCTCTCATATTTTGCCCAGAGGCTTGATTATTGTTCCATCACTAATACGAATGGAGGAGCTTTTGTTTCAATTCAGGCTCTTCAAGAAAACTCTCAAGTCACCAAGGTCTAGCTACTTTGTACTCTTTTAATATCTAGCTATACTTTTCTTGCTTTTTCCACTTACTGTTTAAAATCTGTTTTCTGTTCACACTTTTACAACTTGAATGTAATGGTATTTTTCCTCTTTTCATCATTGTTCTCCTTGCTTGTCATCTTTCTTGCTTTGACAAACCCTTATGATGGTGTATATTGCTTGAATTCTCTGCAGTCCAGCTTGAACCCTGGAGACTGCACAAGTGTTTTTGAAGAAAGATGTAAGAGGATAGCAGTTCCCAATACCCAAGAGGACAGCATTATTTATAATACTGGTTAGATTTATTGCTAGGTACTATGAACTAGTGTATGCACTGAATGAGTCCAGTTCCCTGCCTGTCAACTTTGTAATTAATGTAAGTAATTGTTATCACGGTTCATCAGCTTGTTCGGTGTTTTGGTACTGCAAGTTCATTGTTGCACAAGTTGCCTTGGAGCTCTCCTAAATAAAATGAAAAAATATCTGTTTCCCTGTAGTGGATGCAAATGAAGAAAGTGCTGCTTCTGACAGAAATTTTGTAACAGTAGCAAAAATGAACTAGTGTCACATCTTCTTTACAGTAAACTTAGACTTTCTTCTTGGCATTTCTGTACAATTTTACTGTATCATACATGTACAAATTACAACTCTGAACAGTCATCAAGGGCATTTGGAACTCAGTGCTGTTGCAGTATCTTCCTGTTTTTACTTAGAATATAAGAGTCAGATTAACTACACTGGTATAGTCTGAGTCTACTGAAGTGAAAGTGTCATTTTCCTAATAGAGTTTTGTTCTATGACTGCATTGCTAATGGCCTGTTCACCCTGCTTCCTAGGAACAGCGTAATTAAAGATTTGACTTTGAAAAAGTGATTAGAATTTACATGAAGAGATATTGAAGGAATTAAATTTTTTCTGGTGATTCAATAAGGAATAACATGCATTCTGGTAAATATTAGAGCTCTGATCCAACAGACTTACGGGATAGAAGCATCTATTCAAAGGGTGGCATTTAGTTCTCACTAATTTCTTTGAGATTTAAGCATGTGTTTAAAGTTAAGCAGAATAGTACAAATGATATATCCTGAATAGGGAGTGAAACCTGTATGCCAGTATTTGGCAGGAGCATACCCATAACTCTGTATATGTATTTACTTCTGAATATACCTTTGGCAGTTTAAAGGATGGCCCTTCACAAAATTTAATGGGTGAATAACTAATACAGGGTTAGGTTCTGGGTAGCCTTACTTGTACCACGTAGTACACGCTTCATACAATAGCCCCACTGAAGTAATAGTCTATCAAAAACATATCAGTAATGCTACTGGAATCTGCCCCATTATTGTTGGGCGGCTGAGAATATCAATATTCCCCATGCGTAATCTGAATTCACCAATGTATATATATTTAAAAGGCACTTGTTTTTGCAACAAGCAGGGAATAAGCCTTTGTATAGACACAATGGCATAATTCTTCCTCGCAATGCAACTGTATTGGCCTAAGTGAAGTTATAGTAGTCCAAATTAGTCATTGATGTATGGAATAGAAGGTGCAGAACTACTGGAGGGAACTTTCTTCCTGGTGTTATATTGTCAGAGAACTGTTTCATCTACCTCCCCTGCCATGATATACAATGTTTTCAAAAGGATTCAAACCCACAGGCAACTTCTGCGTTCATCTCTAGTGCTTAAAATGCGACATGTAAATCAACTAAGGGCAATTATAAGCATGGCCAGGAGCGCTGCAACCACATGACTGAATGCTTGTAGGCAAGAACATACTGTGCATTGAATGTTCATGGAGTTCAATAGTGCAAGTACATCTTTCTTGCTTTAAAGCGTGTGTGTACGTGTGCAAATTTCTGTGTTAGTTATCTCTGCTCGGTGAGGAAGGAAAGACTCATGGGCCATCACAAGCTCTGTATCAGGGCCCCTCATGAGCAAAATAAAATAGAAAGTATGTCAGTGGGTCATACAATTCTGTGTTAACTGTTTTTGTGTGTGCTCTTTCGAAGTGTGTGCGACACATGGTTGTAAGTATCTGTAATAAGAATTTATGCTCTAGCATATCAGGCTTAAGTAGAGAAGGCTCTTGCTGCTGTCTCACAAATACATTCCATGTTCTGGGGAGGTGGCATATTTTTGAAGACTTGAATACCAGGTTTCTAGGAATACAAAATTCAAACATTTGAGGAGCCACTAGCGAGATGAGGTAAGCTGCCAAAAGAAGGGCAAGACCTCCTGTTGTTACAGAATCAGTGAGGGAAATTCTGGGTGTACCATAACTCTGCTGAGAATCCAAAATTCTGCTGAGTAATTCCCTGTAGAAACATAAAACTTTCTGCGTGAAGATCTGACTCACTTCAAGGAGTGAAACCTTATATCAGAGTTTCACAAAAGGCAAGTAACCAGACTGTTAACAAGAGTCATTTGGGAATTAGGTAATTTAAATCTTGTAAACCCAATGGGGAGAAAGCTCTCTTGAGTGAGCCAAGGGGGATCTCTAGCAACTCCCTCCATTTCCTGGAAACAGTATGTCTGTCCTGTTACTGGCCATCTCACAGTGTGACCTGTGTTCCAGTTTAACCCACAATCTAAATATGCTGATGTGAACAAAAGAGAGGGACCTGTATCAAAGTAGGCACAGATCTGTACTAATTTGCCTGTGGCCCTAGAGGTCTTCAGTTGCAGATAGCCATGAGAATGTTGTGTGGGTCCCTGAGCACGGATTTTTGGTGGGTATGTGACAGAAAAGCCGCTAAGTATATTTTTCACTGTAGCTATGAAGCTGCCTGTTTTGTGGGGTTGGTTATCCTAAGTTGCTTCTCTGCATCCATGCTGCAAAGAAATGGCCCTTAGCAGTGTCCTTCCTCCTGCAGCAGGGACCTTGCATGCCAGTGTATCTGAGCAGAAAACTGAACCTCTGCGTTCCTACTGGGAAGCTGTTGTACCATATGTTTATAAGCTACTCAAATAGCCTGCCCGGCTGCTTTATACTCCCCCTTTTATGTGCTTTAAAGCAAAACGCAAATGTGGTTTTGTTTGTTCTTTTTTTTTTTTTTTTCCCCCTGGGCTTTCTTTTTCTATGGACTGGCATCAGGTTTTTTGATTTGTGCATGCAAAGTACATGGAGGAAAGCAATTCCTGAACCTAATAAGCTTTTTTCCCAAACCAAAGATAAAAAAACAGTAAAAACTTCCCTGTGAGATCAGATTATGAGCTCACTAGCTGGAGATACTCTTCTTGATCTGTTTGGATACAAAGGCATTGCTTGATCAATGACAGGGCTTTTAGGACTGCTACAATGCAAATGAACAATGCCACAAACTTTTTTTTTTCCCCTGTCCCAAATAGAGGTAGCTGTATATCTGCATAGACAGGGTGCTAGAGTGAATTAATTAAACCCTTAGAAAAAAAAAAAACAACAAACAAAACCAACAAAAAAAACCCCCCACAACCACAACTTCATTACACCCAGATGCAACTGAACAGGAATGCTCATTTTTTTTCAGGGGCTTATTAAACTTTGAAAAAGCATAGTATACAGTAGAAGGAGGATGTGCTGTGCATATGTAATTATTGGCCTTAAATGCTCTCTCTGGGCATGGCTGAGGAAAAGGAAGAAACCTGCACAACAGAACTATAGTGAGGTGAAATACATAAAACAACAAAGCCTGTCCCAAAGACTCACAGAACTGAATATTGCGGAGGGTGTGGAGCCGTTGCGGGTGTTGGGATAGGCAGTGGTTGCAACAATTGTAGACTTGGCAAGCAAGCCTTTTAGTCTGGGAAGTAAATTTTAGTGATGTAGGCTTATATTCTGCTTGCTTGTATTCAGTAGCCATCTTTGTCTGAAAATCATGACAGCTTGAAATTCAAGATGAGCTGCTTGGCTTTGGTACATCTCTTGCATGTCACAGCCCTCTTTCTCCCAACCTGCTCCTCAGTGCTGCCGTGCATCCAGTCCTCTGTGAGATGGACATCTAACACATGCTTTGGGTTGATGTTTGCTGGCTTAACACAGTGTCCCCGAAGCTCATAGTAAATGGGCAGACATGGGACTTTGTCAGCAAAGGCAACTCATCTGAAATGAATAATGGTAAATGTGTAAATACTTCACAGCCTTTAGGCAGCTCTGCACATCTCACGCTATATACGTGTGAAACCTACCATCTCCAGTAATTTCAAACATGAATATGGGAGCCAACCTTGTTCAGTGTTACCCTATCAGGCAAATGTACGTATTTATAGACAAAAAATGGTGGGTTTAATGGTGCTGCTGAGAATCCATCAGTGCTGGTCAGGGCCCAGCATGCTAGGCACTGTATGTGAGAAAACAGCCTTGCCTTGAAGAACTTCCAGTCAAACCATGGATGCCAAATGTATATAGGCAATGAGAAGAAATCCTGTGGTAATAGTTACACTGGGTGCCCCAGCAGCCTGACTATTAAATGTATCTTGTAGTTGTCCCAGGAAGAGATGGATCTGAAGAAGAGCAAAGCTAATGTTCCAGGTCAGGTCTGTTTTTACATAGTTACTGTTGGGTAGAAATGCCCCTGCAGGAGGAGGAAATGTCTCTGCTTCTCACTGACGTGATGTTCTCTCTGTATACATATATACACACATATATGTGTGTAGGGTTTTTTATTTTATATGTATATATGTTAGTGGTAGCAATTACACTGTGCAAAAGAAGAATCATAAATAATGAAGGAAGAATGAGCTTTAGGCGACCTAATTAAAAACCTGCTCTCTTTATTAGTTAGCAAGGTAATCTAAGTCAACCTCTGGCTGTAAAGATTTTCACTGTACCGCAAAGGAAATTAATCATCTGTTAAAGAGTATTTTCTTTAACTCTTCACCTTGGCAAGAGACTGTTGGCTCAAAGTAGATTTTGAAAGAAAATGAATAGGTGCAGCTGGGATTGGTTTTGGTGTTTTTGTTTTTTTTTTTTTTTTTTTAATTTGGTGGTACATTCTTTGTTAGAAAGAAACACCCTGCATATTGCTTCCTGTATGGGTATCTGCTACTCTGGAGTGCTTCACACTGAATAACTTACATCCAGGGCAAAGTCTTCACATGAATACTTCCCCTCTTGAGTCCACTGCTTCTGATAAAACCTTCTCCCAATTTTATCTTCTCTTAACGAATTATTTTTCTGTCAGTCTAAGATACTATTACAGGTTTTAAATGGTTAATTTATACTAGTGTTTTGATAATAACCTTGACTGGGAAATGTAAGGAAAGAAAGAGAGCAGTAATTTTCTAGAAATATTCATGCTTTTAAACATTCCACTGCTGAATGAATGAAGTAGATCTTCATTAAAAGTTACTGCGTGCCAACACACATGAACCAAATGGTACAGATACTGCAGTATTTGAAGACTCTGCTGCAGAGTAGCTGATGACTTGGATTTAGTAAGACCTGTCTAAGGTAGCTTTTTGGGTCCTGTTTCTGTGATGAGAGGACATATAAGAAAATAAATCTCCTTTATGACTAAGCTGACTCCTTGTGAAAACAGGCATTACTCTTCTAAAGTCTGTAGGATTTTAGTCAAGTTTGCATCAGCAGTAAATCTGTCCCAGGGTGTTTGCTGTGTGTTGAAAGGGAGTCTCCACTGTGATTTTTTTTTTTTCCGTAATGTATTTACATTTTATGAAGTTTCCAGAATAATTTGGGGGGGGGGGGAATATTTGGAAGAGAAGGAGAAAGATAATTAGCCTTTATGTAGCAATCAGGCATGCCAGGTTCTCTTGAATTATTAAACTTAATTAGTTTCATTTATTATTCCTGCAGGCTACAAATATCTGTATTAAATGCCAATCTAAAGTGTGGTATGTTTGATCTGGTGGGAACATGGATTTGGTAATATACTGCAATACCACTAAACTTCTGAATAAACCCATGATTTTGCTGCACTCTCATTTTATGAATAGTGTGTGTATTTTCGTACAATGCTGGTAGAAAATAAGAACATCTTAAAATGTACTCAGCATTGTGTGATAAGTCAGAAGTCCAGCGGATATTTCAATATGTATTTCTGAAGTTATTTAGGTCCTGATTTCTCAAAAGTTTGTATGTGTGCAGAACATTATTCACTGATTTCAAGTACCTGTGCAAAACCTTGCTATAGGTGGCACTTCTGGCAAAACCTGTCTTCTGAAAAGTGATGTTTGGCTTATTGTTAGTAACCTCTCAAGGTGTTGGTTGTATCTTGGTAAATAATACAGCTATGGCCTCATGTTGAGAAAATACTTCCTCTCATTTTTATTGTGTAGATGATGATTGGATCCCCACCCCATGTTAATTATGCTCCTGAAACACACAAAGGAGAAAACACTTCTAGCTTTGGTGGTCAAGGAATAGCCTGTACAGAGAGCAAAAGACTGGCGCAGAGCTTGTCAGTAGAATGAAGAATTTTTACCTATAAGAAGCTGGTCTTGACAAGTAGGGAGATGACAGGTAGCAATGGAAATCAAAACCTGGCTCCAGTGCCTCCAGTCATTACCATGTTGTTGGCTGCCAGCTGCAGATTCCTTGCGTACAGATGATGGACACCAGGTGTAACATACCATCACCAACTTGTTAGTCTGCAACTCCTGTGTAAGTTCATGAGCATCCTTCCCACTCTTGAGAACTGATGACCCTCTCAAATGAAAGCTTTCATTTAGGCAGAATAGAAGAGGGTGTAGAAATAATTTGGTGTACAGTAGGAGTAGATTTTTTGCATGGGATGCTTTTTTACATACTCACTTTTTCAGAGAAAACCTTCCAGAATTCTAGGTACTTTTTGCAAGCACTAGCTTCCCAGATAGCTATTTCCAGAAGGCCATAAAACACCTCCAAAGTAGGAGGAGGAACAGCTAAGTACAGGAGTGCAGACTAGAAAGGCAGAACTGTATTGAAGTAGGCCCAGCTTAGTCACTTAAAAATTCATTCAAGCCTACAGTTATTTAATTTTGCAGAGAACAGAATCTCCCAGTCCAGCTGACATTTCAGTACTTTATCTTCGTTTTGTGGCTCAGGTGAGATTTTTCTAACCTTCACAAAAGAGTGACTTGCTTCAACTTCTTACTTCTGACTAAATTCAGATTAAAATAATGTACCTTTGTAGAGCTCTTGGATCCATTTTACATATTAATTGGTACTCATGGTTGATTAAGAAAGGAAAGGTAATAAAAATTACTCTAAATTGTGGGTCTGTCTCTGGCTGTGTCAACTGATCATCAACTTTACTGTTAACTCCTCTTTTTGGCAAGATGGCATCCACTATCTTTCTTGTATTCTATTTGCAAATTAATCTGTTGCAAAATAATTAATTAGTCTTGTATATTATGAAAGGCAGTGAAAAAGCAAGGAGACAATTCTCATATCAAAGAGTTACTGCTCGCTAGAAGAGAGTAGTCCATTTAAATGGAAAAGGACGTGGATTTTGCCAGAAGTTTGATGGAAGACCAAATAGGGAAGAGGGAGAGATGGAAGGGGAAACAAGATAATTGAGTGGTGGAGTTTTTCCACTCTCCAGTTTTTCAGCACAATTCATACCTGCAGCCCCACTCATTGAGTGATGATTTAGTCATATCAGCTGGTTTTTAAATTCTTCTCACATTCCAGGGATTTCAGTATTCCCATACAATTGCACTGCATTAGTGCTGTAATAATGTTGCAGTTTGCTATTAGTTACCCTCCTGTACTGTTTCAGTCATATGATAGTTGTAGTTTCAGACTTTAACTGGTCATCCTTTTTAATTATCAATTTGTAATGGTATATATTTCCCTACTGGTTTTGTTTTCTGATCCCATACTTGAATATGCCGGAAGGTTATCAACAGACGGATTAGTGAGAGATTTTGTCTTTTAAAAAAAGAGAGGGTGAAAAGGATGAATGGGCAACAGTAACATCCTAAAGGAGTAAGAGCTGTGGAATTTATTCATGTTTCTCTCTCCTGAGACATAGGTTGCATGTTGCAAGCAAAGGCTGTCTGTGTAGGATGGAATTTTGAAGACCAGGGCTTTGGAGAAATCTTTTCCAAGGTCTGCACACAAACCAAGATCTGCCCTGCCAGTATATCACAAGTAGACTGGATTATCATGTGAAATGTGTCTTAAATAGTTGCTGGCATTTTAGATCAACAAGAACCTAGTTAGCAATAATGACACTTTAAATTATCGATAATTTTGGTATTGGCATCATGCAAACAGCACAGTTTGCACAGTGCTTTGATCTGGAGCACCAGCCTGTCTGCACACTTACCTATGCATTGCAAGGTTGATCACCCTTAAAGATTATATATGTTCCTTACAGCTCTTAAGAACTAATGACCCTCTGAAATGAAAGCTTTCATGTTTACACCTTTTGGATAACTGTTTTCTTTGGGAACCTGCTCTTTACAAAGAATGGTTCTTACATGGACTATTGTAGGTACCATATGTATAAAATATATATTGCCATAAAGGTCTGTTTAGCAATGAGTCATCTGTACTAAAAAACTGTTTCCTTAAATGATCTTCTAAGCCCCATTCATACATGGATTTGTGCTCCTATCTTTTATAAGGCGTGTCAGGATACTTCTGTGGAGGTGAGAGAGGGAAAGAGAAGAATGTGTGCAGTGTCAGAGTTCCCTTAATGACTTGTGTGGCCAAGGTGGGAGGGTGTCCTTAATACTCAGCATAAAGCACAAAGATGATTTTACAAGGGATTTGTTGATACAAACTGTGGAGAAGACAGATGACAGGAAAGACTCAAGCAACAGTGAAAATTTCAGTCAACATAGAAGGCTTTAAGGAAAGTTACTTCTGATGAATCACAGAGCTAAATCACTGAGAATTGTACTAAAAACTTATCCCAGGAACTTAATTTGATAAGGAAGTAAATTCTGTGCAGCTGCATTTAATAGTAATTATCATACTTTGATCTACTTATGGTATGAGATACTGTAAAATATCCTGAGATCATCACAAAAACTGGGCATGATACAGGTTATAGCTAACAGGCAGCTCCTGCTTTCTCTGAAGAAGTCCCAAACTGCTTCGTGCTAATGCTGTACTGATGTAAATACTCATGTGAAAAAGCTGCTTACAGCAGTGAACTCTGAACATCTTTAGTACTATTTTTGTGTTAAAGTTAGATCACAAATGCCCAGTCCTGAATGGTTCTGAATGCTTGTAATACAAATGGATTTAATTTAGGGTTTGATTTTTATTTATTTATTTCCCAGTGGAAACTGGATCTGTGTACTCAGCAGATGCTCAGCTTCTGTCAGGAACTGAACCCTAATTAATTCATATTCCCTTTTTTGTATGTATTCTCTGAATGTTTTTCCAGTGTGCATGAAGCTCTTGAATTTAAAAACACTTGTAAGATCGAAACATCTGAAAATGTGCTTTTTAAAATTCAGTTACTATGTGAATCAGCACTAATCTCTGAAAATAAAATTAGATTTTTCAAGAAAAATGGGTCTGCGGTCGTTCGCCAGATTTATGTTCCTTCACAAATCCAGACAGAAAGTCAGACATTGGTAGATTGGGTATAAGACTACCCAAATCTACTAAGGAGTTAGATATGCAGTAAACACACATAAACTGTTGACAGAAAACATGTTAATCTGTTTTGACCTCAGATTAAAAAAATGGCTCAACTGCTTCAAACCATCAGGCAAACTTATTGGAGAAAATTAATACAGGAAACATGCTGGAATATTTCACTGTATTCTTGGGGCCAAACTCTCATCCAGCATAGCTGTGTCCTAGCTGTTACTCATCTGAGATCACCGTAGAATAAATGACTGTAAAGAGTTTTGATGGAGGGCCCGGATGCCCTTACTTAATTTGAAGTCCAAACAGAACAAAAAGGCTATCTGAGCCCCAGAACCACTCAGCAGTCAAAGTGCTCGGTGCTACATTGGTGTAATTTTGAGGTCTCCTGTTCCTGTTTTCTTAACAGAGACCATTCAAAAGAGTGAGGTTCTGTTGTGGTTTGATCAATGTGTCCTGGCTAGGTGAAATACAGACTTTATAAAATATTTAGCCATGGAAAATGTAGCACTTGGCACCTCTTCCTAACTAAATGACACATGAAGTCAGATAAAATGCAGAGTTGGAAGGAGCTTGTTCTGTACTTGTGAATAAAAGCACAAGTGTAGTGGGAATGAACTGAACTTGTGAAAGTAGACCCTCTTAAAAATGGTAATCTAAGTGTCAAAAAAAATACATAGCCAAGGGCTGATGTTTTTCTGATGAACTTGTTTTGCTATCCTTTACTGGAGGAAAAACAACCAAACAAGGACAGTCTGTGGGGAAAACAGTCTGGCAAAGAGGGTAACGAATCTGCTCACTGTGGTCTAATAACATTGTTCATGTCTTATTAAAGGTAATGAGCTTCTATGAGAAATGAGCAACTGCCAGAGAAGATTTTTGACAGGGGATAGAGAGAGAGTCCCCAGCCTGCCCTCGTGCTGCAGAGCAGGAGAAAGGAGTGAATGCTGCCTACATATACTGAATTCAGCAGTCAACACAAGCCTCATCGTTTTATTGAAATGCTAGATAGATCTTCATCATTTCTTATTTGACAAAGCACATTAATACACTGCTTCATTTCAGATGATGCAAGTGTAATAATAAATGGTGCTTTCAGTCAAGTGACTTGCTGGTGTGAGGGAGGAGTGGCTGTATTATTCTCCAGTGGTGTGCAGTCTGGTCCCCTATGTAATCCCCCATGAGTAACTAATTTATCTTCTTTCTTCATTTTAAAAGCAGTTTGAAGTAGCAAGAAAAGTGTGTATTCTGGACCATATGTGATTTTTAAATTAAGTCAGGCAAGAGCTTTTAAAGCTACTGTATTGGCAGTCGTATTTGAAGAGATGCTGCTGTTAGCTGTGGAGCTGTTCTTTACAGGACTTAGCAGTCAACAAATGAAGTCAGCTTTCAGTGACTGGCAGTAGTGAGGTCTCTAGAAATGAGTCTGACAGGTAGCTACCTACAGCTGGTACTGTTTAGGACTGCGGCGGGGGGAATGCCATTAGGAAAATGGCAACAAAGAGGGAGCAAAAGTCCCACCTAACTTCACTCTGTATTCCAGTCTTTTCTAAATGTATTAGGTGTCAGTCCTGCACTTGCAGAGGGGTTAGACTTTGCAAACCATGAGCAGGTGACTCACAGATCCAAAGTCAAAATAACCTGTGAACAACATTTGCAGTAGTGGTAAAACTAAGTTAGATGTGGGAGCATTACAAAATCTGAGCTTCATGTAGACGTTCAAACTGATCTGTTAGCTTAGAAAGCTTATTTACAGCATACTCTTTTTACTGAAATAATGAAAGAAGGAAATGTTTAGTATTTCATAGGAAGTATACCTGTTTACTTACAGAGAAAATGATTCAGTCTAATGACTTCTTAGAGAAGAGCCTCTTACAATATTTCAGTAAACTTAGTTTATTCATAACAGGCTTAAGACCTAACCTGTTTCTGATACAAAATCAAAAGCCTGAGTTCACCCAGCAAATCAGTCAGAAAACTATTCTTAAAGTTCATCATTCAATACAGTATAAGCGGGTTGGGACAGAGAAGCCAATTACCATAATGACATTGACTGCCCTAAGGATTAAAATCAAAAGAGAGGGTTTAAAGCAGTACAGACATTAATGGACCATTGAAGAGCAGCTGTGATCCAGAGCACATCCCAATTTGTTAGTGTGGTCTGATCAGTACCAGATACTGCAGCAGTGCGGGCAACGTCTTCCACTTAGTTCAATGTTGGCTGACGACCTGCAGGATGGCAGGTAGTATCCAGCTGTTATCAGCAAGGTTTGCTTTAAATGCTGAAAAAGAAATCTAGGCATTCATTTAAAGGAAAAAAAGCAAAAAAACTCAAAAATACAAACAGTATTTAAACTGTCCCCAATTTCCCTGAAGTCAGCAGAACTGTACCCCTTAAACTAAAGGCTTAGGCTAAATTCATAAAGGTATAAACAACACAAAAATAATGCCCTCTACCCTTACCCCCTCCTGTCATTTTCTCCCAGTGGCATCTGGAAAGATGCTGTATGTGGCAAACATGTCAGGAAGAAAGGGCATGCTTTGTGCGTCCAGAAAGCATGGAGCTGCTGGCACAGGGGTGAGATGGTGCCATGGAGCTTGCGGTGCTGGAGGTGAGGTGAGGGCAGCCGAGCCACCCCTGCACCCTGGCAGGACTGTGTGATGTATCCATTGACAAAGTCTCCGCTTCGCTACAGTGACTTGTGGTTTGTGTGTTGTTTTCCTGGAGCCCTTCTGGGTGTGATACAAAGCTTGCTGTGGACTTGGCAGCGTGGCAAAACAGCTGTCACCTGCAAGAATCTGTCAGTCCTAAATACTAGAAGTATCTTTTGAAATTGCTTTTGTAATTGCCCTGTTGTTGCATTGAACAGATGTGCAGATTAGAACTTCTGAAAAGTCTTTTAAATAGGGTCAATAAATGCACAACCAAAGAAATAGGTTTAAAACCACTGGGACAATCTTTAAAAACATGACAAAATTAGTTTTGAGCCTAACTCTTCACTGGTGTAGAGAGGCAGCATTCTACTGATTGCAATGGAGCTGACCCAGTTTTCACTCATACAAAACCAGAATTTAGTGTTTTAATGTGGCTTTGCTCTGAACCTTTCATTAGCACGTCTGTGCATGCATTTGCAGGGAGTGATGCAACAGAGCCATGCTGGAGGACCGTAGTTACTCTGGCAGCCCAGGCTCTTCGCATTCAAGCAGGATCAGGTCTGGGTGCCTGCATGGGGGAGTTGCTTATTTGAGGATTTGGGGTGGAATTTCCATTGCTCTGAGGAGAGGTCTCTTATATTTGAAGTAGGGGAAGGAGGTGGTTAGTGAAGCGCTTCTAGAAGTAAGTAAGGTTGGTTATTAGGACAATGTTTTGCCTCCACTCTGTGGAAATACAGTCCAGGGTAGTGGCAATGGGAATGAGTCAGCTGTGTTGCATCAGATCATCCAGCTGCCTGGAGAAAGAGAAAACATGTGAAAAGGTTTTATATATTGAGCTTCAGTATATGCTTGCAGCATTGCACGTTTTATATTGTTCTCCTTCCTCTAAACGCATCCTCTAAAGATATTTATCTTCTACATGGGAAAATTACCACACAATCTGTTATAAGACTATACATCTTTAAAGTGTCACAATGCAATATCTTGGCATATAATATTGTCTTTTCTTTGGAACACCCTTTGCTATCCAAAATAGACAAGTTAGCAGCTTGACACAGAGAAGCTTTGGGGTTTCGGTTTTATGAACTTGCTGCCTGACACCTCACATGATGCTGTTAATTTCTTTGGTCATAAAGCAAAGACTGAGGTGCACAATGGCTTCTGGGCAGATGTTGTGTATAATGAAATCTTAGTTTAGGGATTCGTTAGGTTCAGTGTTCAAGGCTTGAATCTGATTCCTCAGATGTGGAAAACGTTCAGTGTTCCTCTTAAGGTCAGTGAAAGGGAACTTTTACATAACAGGATGAATTTGCTGTCTGCTTGCCCCATTCACAGTTTCATTATTTTGCAAACACATTCTTTCTTCTAATTCCTGTCCTGTCCCCCCCGCCCCGCCAGTCTATAGCATGAAAATACATGACCTATTGTTTTTGATGCCTACTGTGCTCTGTAAACAGTGGTGGGAGGCAGAGTAGATGTGACCTTTTCAGGCTGCTAAATAACTCTGTATGTTGCAGTATCCTGGAAACTTTAAAATACTACTTAATGTGAAGATCACAGCTCATTCACATCTCTAATGAGAGTGGGAGGTTTTCTGTCTTACTGTAATCGTTTTCGTCCTCAGCCTGCAAGCTGGGTTACAGCATGTAGGTGAAAGACAAGGAAACAGCCTGTGAAAATAAGCAGTGATCAGTTGTTCTCCTGGTAGATCTTGGCCTGTTACAAAACTACCAGACCAAAGCTCCTTTGAGTCACACCAGGCTGTATTTGTGTGTTCTTGGGCTTCCCTTAGTTCGCGTGGGCTACAGCACTGTCTTTCCTTGGAACCTCCAACATGTTTCTGAGCACAGTGTCAGTCTGTTGTCTCCTTGATGTGGAAGTAGCTCCTAGGATAAATGCCTCTTAGCCTGACTTTGTAGATGCTCCTTCTGGCACCCATTTTCCAATCCCATTGGGTTTACAGTTCACCTCTCAAAGAGCAGAAAATGCTCAAATCATGCATGGTTTTTAAGGCATTATCCTAAACTCCTCTATCTGAGCAAACAAGTGGCACCCTTTTGGCACCCTTTGCTATCAGTGCATCAGCTGCAGTCTTGTCTTCTCATGAGAATTTTATCTTGATGTGGAGACCAAAGGGGACAGCAAACAACCTAAACTCCATATTGTGTCAAAGTGAAAATTCTGTATTCAGAGAGTCCCCACACCTTCACAGGCTACAAGGGCAGATCTACAGTCGGAAATCTGCCAAAAATGTACACTCAAGGTACCCTCGGATCTTTCAGTGCTCTGGAATTTGCTGTGCATCCAGCACCATAAACAGGGGGCTTTGGAAGGAAAAGGAGTAGAATGAAGGTGCTTTGAGTCCTTTGCTAGGATCTGCTATCAGACACTACTTTTAATTCTGCTGACCAGGAGCCATTTGAGCACAGAAATGGGTGCTGCCCTGAGTTCACAATCAGTTTCCCTTCCCTGTCCAGTCCTCGTCATCACTTTAAATCTTGTGTAAATGCAGTGTGGTGTCAGTGCCCCAGACCAAGCAAAACGTCTGTGGGGAACTTTGGATCAGCAAGAGTAGTAGTCCCAGGTCTATGGAGACATCTGAATTTCTGGTTACCTTCCAGTGCATTTCTGCAAATGGCTGATATTCAGCTTCAGAGCACATAAAAAATTTAAAGAATCACTAAACGCTAAGTAAAAAAAAATACAATGGAGTTCTCTGCACTCAGTGAAATTATTGAAGCAATAAAGAATAATGCTTTTGCAGATGAGGCTCCAGACCAAGCAGTGCAGAGCAAATCAATAATGTCATACTTCTTGCCAGAATCAAAATACTTGTGGAAATAGCTGTGGAGTGAAAGGGGAAAAGGTTTGTTTCAATCAATCATTCTTGTTGTATAATGCAATATCACAGACCAAACTAACTCGCTTGCTAGGGACTTTAAGAGCTTGAAAAGCATTTAATCAAAAATGTTGAGGCATTGTTTATCCTGAAGGCTTGATATAAAGGGAGTGTATGGTGGATACAGGGAAGGCAGGCTGAACCAGCAAGGTTGCATCAGGTCCTAGACATTTTCCTTGCACGTCCTCATGCAAAAAGCAGGTTCCTAAAGCTGCAAGCCTGACTTTTTGTTCAGAGGCATCTCACTGCATGTTCAGCCTGTGACTGTCAGTGAAGCAGTGGGAGAAATGCCCAGTTGGGGTGCACTGGCTGGGAGGAGCTTGCCTGGTATCTTAACGTTTGTAATGCAATATTGCACCAGAGTCCAGCTGTTCCCCACTCTGCTAGCTGTTACAGGTACTCAGTGTTAGGTGGTCCTGCATTTGGGTAATTTACAGTTTAAGCAGTTAGTGTGTGCTTAGAGTAGGTGAAAGCTCTAATGGAATTAAATGACCTGCTCAGGAAACTTGTAGTGGAACTGAAAGTTGAAAACGGATCTCATGAATCCTAGTCCCATACCTTTATAGCCAAGCTGTCCTTTACAGACAGCACCAAGCTAATGCAGGCAAACAAATTTTGGATTAGAATTGCCCCCTGAACCTTGCTGTGATAGAGAGCAGCTCAGGTTAACGTGTATAGGAACAGAAGACTTAGTGATAATTCATGATACAATAAAGGGAGAGAAATACCATGGCCATTGGTATATTGGAGTAAGTATTGCCCGTGGTATGGTTCAGGAGAGACCTTGCAGCTGCACAGGAGCTCTTCACATGTAGAGCATCAGACAATGCTCTGAACCCAGGGCTGGTTTGTTTAAATGATACCTGTTTTGAATGTGCCCATGGAACCTCAATTCACCAGGTGTGAGGTAAAACTATCTTTTGTAGTCTTCCTGTTCATTTAAAAAAATTCATTTTTTTAAAAAAAAGAGGAACATGATCTGGTTTTACTGTACACAGTGATACAACAGAAATAATTGTTTCTGTAGTACACACACTCTCTGAAACAACCTGTATTGATCAAGAGGATGTGACAATTTCCCTCTTTTTTTTTTTGATGTCAGCATTTTATTGATGAAAGGACAGCAATTCCAGTATCAGCAGCTTTTCAGGGTTTGAAACACATGTTAATTCTGCTGTGGAGCAATATGAACCTTTTTTATGTGCATGTGGAATTTCCATAACTTATATTGTCAGGATGGAAGTCCAGTTTTGTGTGGGACACCAAGATGCATGTGCTCCCTTGCTCGCCCTCTAACTCACACACAGAGGTTCATGTGCTTAGGTCATTTGTCATCCCAGATATCCTTGACTTGATCAGAACAGGGAATTGAACTGATGTCTTCTTTCATCCTACGATAAAGCCATCTCATGCTATATTTATTTTTTTAAAAAAGAAAAGTTCAAACTAATTAATTGCCACAAAATATTTGATAAAATAGCACACTTCTACACGATCCAATTGAACCAGAAAAGTTTTGATTACTACAGTCAGACTATCTTGCAGTTCTCTTGAAGGTCATCTAAAGGCTTGAAGCACTTTGGTTTTTGGAACGAAAGCTGTCGTCTTCATTCATTTTGAGTAATAGTGGAAGGAACTAGAATTATAAATTGAGATTCAGTTCTTCCTCCTTCAGCTACTGAATCAAAAAAAGTTGTGTAAAATGAGATCCATCTTCTGATTACTCAGAACAGGATTTTCAGCCTCTCATGAGGCAGGTCAAACAATGCCCAGAAAGTTTCCCCTCCTTTCCTTAGGCCATTAGAGAATTAAATTGATTGCATCATTTTCAGCATCATTTCACAACAGTCAATAGTCCATCTTCCAAATTGTATCAGTGCCTCGTACCATAATACCCATCTGGAAGAAGGAGCAGCTGCCCCTTCCTGATACACAAGGCATTTAAAATTCTCCTACAGAAAATTATTCAAACAAAACAGTAAAATGGCAGCAATTTACCAGCTCTTTTCTCCTGCAAATAGATTCTTCTGTAAGAATAAAATTATTTGCTGTTGTTCTTTTTTCTTCCCCCGTCAAGTAGCCTAAATTCACCATTATGTAGAGAAGTTTAGATCAAAAGAGAATACACATAGCGACTGTGCTGTAATAGTCATAGGCACTAACTGAATAAAGCAAAGTCAAGGAGTCAGCTTGAAGGCTGGGAGGAATCAATTCTGACAGTGTGTCGTTCTGTTGTACTGTTGTGTCTTTTTACCTGGAGGCTTATTTAATGGTTGAAGGGGGAAGGACTGCCAGCCTGGCTGGTGTGTGCCTTGGGAGTGAAGCAGGAAAGGCAGTAGGAACTGGAATACAGTTTCACACTTCTGGAGGGTTTTTTCCTCCCAAGGTATGGTGCATTTTTCATAACTGCTTCATGAAAAATGTCCCTGGCTGACTCCTTTACACATGATCCTCCTCCTTAACTTAGTGGTGTAAAAAAGAACTACTTGTAGCCTCCTCAAGATTACCCTGTAAATGTATTCTGCATCAGTAATAGGGTGCAGCTGTGGTCCAGAGCAAATATTAACTTTAACCTTCCTGCCCTTGATTCCCAGATATGAACCTAAACAATTTATGTGTATGTTTTTGTGTTGGATCAGTCCAGGAGGAGAAGACATGTCAATAGGCTTGCACCAAATGTAGCCCCAGTCTTCCTTTCAGCTCCCACCGAGTGTTTTCCCAGTCTCTGGTTGTCAGCCACTGCCTGTGGCCATAGGAAGCTGCTGCTAATGGCACTGCCTAGGTTAAAAGGGAGAGAAACCATGTTGTGACGGGCAGCGACAGTTCATCAGTTCCTGGCTCAGTACTACTGCCCATGGGCCAGCAAAGATTGGACATCACACTCTTAAATTGAATAATTACTGCTTTTTTCCTGAGGCCTAGAGTTCCCAGAATATTAGAGTGGGTTGAAGGCCATGAGCTAGAAGGCACATCTTTCTTCTGGCCTAACCTTTGTGTTAACTGAACAAGCTGGACTCTGGACTATAGGGCATTTCAGTTGCTCAGCCCAAACTTCTGTTCTGCAGCCCTGAAAGAGTTGCTGCAGCACTTGTTGGGAACAGCTCAGAGTGAGCCCCTTCTGCTGAGGCTTTTCTGCTTGCTTATGGTTTGAGGGACCCCTGAGCTGGTAATTTTCCATTCCCAGTAGATCTGCAGAACTACAGGATTTTCCAAAGGACTGCAAAAGCAAAACATTTGCTCACCTCTGTTAGCTCATGACAGAGATGATCCCTATGGTGAGCAGTGTGTTTGTCTGATGAGGTGTGATTGATAGTATTTTAGGACAAATTCAGAGAAAATGCAGAAATTCACAATTTGTGTTTCTGCTTTCAGTAAGGTATTTGTTCCACATTAAGCCCCAAAAGTCTTGAAGGCAGAGCTTGCCTGTATCTTTTCTGTTTGGTTCCTTTCGCTTTGTTATATTTTTCCCCCAAACAGAAATGGTAGTGTTTGTTTATTTTTCTGTAGCAAGACAGAGGGTGATAGTTGCATGAAAGTGCTCGGCAACTCTAGTTTATATTTTACTTTGATTTGCTGTCATGGTATCATATGGAACTGCTAATGAGGCATTTAATAAATGTATTCAATATCACTAGTTTTGCTTGGAGATGTGACTCAGTGGTAGCCTGGGTAAGTGAGAAATAGTTCTCCTTTCTTTTTCATCCCAGCTGAAGAGGTATTGAAGCACCTGGGGACCATCTGTTTGTTCAGATCTGAGGTATTCAGATTTCAAACTCACCTTAGGCAATAGCTTGATCAGGCTTGCTGCCTGGAGGATAGTCTTGTGGTGCCTTGTGGACAGTGTTCATAATTGCCACATGGATAGAAGTTCAGAATGGAGTTCAGGTTCAAAACTATAACTGATGAACTTTACCCCACTTCCATCCATTTGTCCATCCTTTTTGTCCTGCAAACCCCTCTCCAGAAACTGCTTTCTGGACCTCTTTGTTGCTCCCCTGCCCTTACCAGAATCCCTCATCTAAAACGTCTGCATTCTGATTTGGTTAAAATCAGCTGCAGTCAGCAGGGCTCAATGATTTGAGGCCCAGCACCATGCTAGTGCTGTTATTTGGCTTCTGATTTTGGCCCTTGGGTGGTGGCTACTTGTTCAGACATCACTGCAGTATACTTGGTTTGGGGTGTAGATGTGCCCTAAGTGTAATAGAGCGGGAGATAAACCGATGCTAGTACTGCTGCTGGCCAGCACTAATGTATAGTGGTTTGTTTTATTCTTGATCTCAGCCAATGTTACCTCACCTGTATCCTACCCCAAATGCATTTAGACAGCACAGTAACATTCTCTCCTGTGATTGCAATGCATAAGTGAGGTCCTCACTCCAGAGAAACTGCTGGGTATGCTGATTGAAATCCCCCTGCTAGACCATCTGGCTGCAGTCACCACATTAGTTTGATCCAGACCACTGTTAATAGGCTGGTAACAGAAAATCCCCTTTGGGACTGAGATTTGAATAAGGAAAAGTGAAACCTTGGTTTAGAAAAGTCTAATAGGGTATTAACCTGGCAGTTTAGGAGGTACCCACCCCACTGTGAATGTAAACATGCAGGAACTGTCAGAGACCATTTTAGAAGTGAAAACAGCTGCTTCTCCAAGTGCTATAATCTGTTAAATTGTAGGATTACCATTTGAGGTGATACAGGAAGGGGAGAGGAGTCCTCTGCTTGTCTAAGAAAGTCATCATTTCAGGTATGATGGGAGTTATTTCTGATAAGGTTGCTTGTAACAGTTCAAACCACGTAATTTCAGTCTTCCTGGGAGTTAATACACAGCCAGAAAACAGCTCTCTGGGGTTTAAGTGGGAGATACAAAGCTAGTGATCATATCTGTTTGCCTATAGCTACTCCACTTTTGCCCTCTCATTTTCCCAGGGGCCCATCTAGGCTCACACAGAAGTAGTAGCTGTGTATCATCTGACTGAGACAAATCTGTCATTCCAGATTTTCCCCCACCTTAGATCAGCGGATGACATTGTGTACTCTCAGGAAACATCAGACTCTTTTTCCTGCATATTTGTCTGAAGCTGGCAGTGGCCATTCCCCTGGCTGTATTACACATTTACCAGAAAGTGGAATATACCAAAGGCCAGATATGGGAAATGAGATGTATAAGGTGCCTGGGAATGTACTGTGTGCCTCTGATAACAGAGCTTCTCTGAGTACGTGATGTTAATAGGGCACTTTTATTCTATGGAGTTTGCTCCAAAGACCTGCAGAGACTCCATCGCAGGCTTTGCACTGCTGAGAGCAGCTGTTGTGCTTTAACCTCAGCCAGCAGCTGAGCCCCACACAGCTGCTCACTCACTCCCCACACCCTGGTGGGATGGGGGAGAGAATAGGAAGATTAAAAATGAGAAAACTCGTGGGTTGAGATCAAGGCAGTTTAATAGGTAAAGCAAAAGCTGCACACAAGCAAAGCAAAACAAGGAATTGATTCACCACTCCCCACTGGCAGGCAGGAGCTCAGCCATCCCCAGGACAGCCGGGCTCCATCACACGTAACGGTGACATGGGAAGACAAACGCCGTCACTCCGAACGTCCCCCCCTTCCTCCTTCTCCCCCAGCTTTATCTGCTGAGCGTGATGCCAAATGGCCTGGGATATCCCTGGGGTCAGTTGGGGTCAGCTGTCCCGCCTGTGTCCCCTCCCAACTCCTTGTGCACCCCCAGCCCCCTCGCTGGTGGGGTGGTGAGAGAAGCAGAAAAGGCCTTGACTGTGTGTTAGCACTGGTCAGCAGTAACAAAACCATCCCTGTATTATCAATGCTGTTTTCAGCACAAATCCAGAACACAGCCCCATACTAGCTACTATGAAGAAAATTATCCCAGCCAAAACCAGCACAGCAGCTGAGGAGGCAAACAAAACGGGGGGGGGGGGGGGGCATTTGCTGTACTTGTTTAAGAGACAGCTTGGAGGGAGCATCCTTTGCTCCTAGAAAACCTGGACATCACAGCTGTGTTCACTGTCAGTGAGTGAAGGGATCAGTTCAGTCTTGTAATGCTCCCCATCTCACAAGTGCAAAGTCATATATGGCTGCAGGTTTGCAGGGATTTGTTTTTTCCTGCTCTAGGTGAGTTGTGGTCCAGAGGCAGGCCTTGTTTGCTGTGAGCAGCAGCCTGCATGCCTCACTGGGCACTACTGATGGTGGGTAGATACTATGAGCCTCCTGCTCCTAGGCTATTGTTTTAATTTTTAAAAGTGATCTGGACTGTATTCTGTGTGCTGTTGAGGGAGTCAGAAAGAAATTGGAAAGTACAAATGACTGCAGCTGTGACATGATATTCTGCAAAAAACTTCTGTGACCTCAGCAAGGGTCTTCATGGCTTACCAGATGAATTTATCTACTCCTCCAAAAAACAGTGCGAGATTATCTGTCATGCACAGCTTCCCTAAGAAGCAGGAGGAGGAATTATATCATATATCACTGTCAACATGCCCCTCAGAAGGTGAAAGATTTGCATCTTCTTGCTGTTATTATCAGCCTTTGACATTAGAACTACCATTATTTTCTGCAAAATATATTTATATTGACCATCAGAGACATCTACCATCAGCAGACCTACATATTCAAATATAGTTTCTTGCATTTTGTTCCTTTACTCCAAATGACGCTTAGCGCTCCCACAGTCTCTCAGAAATTATAACTACTCTAGACTGCATGCCCCAGGAGGTGATCTCTATAAATTGGCAGCTTTGCCTCTCTGTAAATCTTCTGCCAACTTGCAGAGTTCATGTGGTTCATCCTTTAGGCTAACAGCTTCTTTATATTTAAGCACACACATACATTTACCCTTGCAGTGAGTTTTTCATCTTAACTCAGAAGAGCATCACAACTTCTTACTGTTTCATTATACATTTAAATGAAAATTGGTGCTTCTTTTTATAGTATAGTCACATTAGCTGGTCAGTCACTACATTTGATCTTTTGGTAACTTTAGTGGGGAAAAGGGGGTTCTGGTTTTGGTCTTCTCTGTACTTATGCTGGGCTCTTTAGGAACAACAGTTAATGTAAATGATAGCTGATGTGAGTAACATATATAATCACTGTTATGTCTGTTAAAGATAGAGAATATGTTGTACTCAAACTATGCTGTACCATAATCATGTGTGTAGCTTGTCTGTGCTATACCATTTATCTGAAAATATCTACAGCAACCAAAAGGGGCAAAGCTAATACTGTTAAAGGACCGTCGATAGATGCTCTTTATTAGTCACAGACCTGTTGTATTCCTTGCTTGTAATGTGATTCTTTCCATGGCTATCATCATGTATTGCTCTTGCTTCTTGGAGTCAGTTTTGGCAAGGAAATACTGACCTTACAGTGCCTGCAGGACACATATATGGTAAATGCAGCCAGTGCTTGGGAAAGTGATATTAAACATTTTGTTTCAGAAAAGGACAGGAACGAGATCTTTATAAGTTCTTCTGAAACATAATGGATCTATGGATCCACTGCAAAATTCAGCAGCATGAATTTATGCTGAAGACATTGATCTGAACACCAGTCTGAATTTCTTCGTTATTTGCTCAGCTGCTCTTTATCCTTCACCCTTTGCCATGATATAATGGCTCCCTGGGGCCAAATGCTGATTTAACTCCTGTCCCCCACCCCAAACTCGCAAGGGCTGCTCGGAGTAGAACCAAAGCTGAGTATTTTGAGTGTGATGAAAAATTCACTTGCTTTCCCAAACCTGGAAACCTCTCTGTCCCCCTGTTGCCATGGTAACACCTCCCATCCACATTCCTTCATCACTGCTCACTATTACCTTGCTCTACTGCTGTCTTGAAGCAATCATTGTCTTTTCCTATCTGTGCTGAAGCAAGGAGAGAAATTACATAGAAACTGAAGGAACAGCCATAAGCACACAAGGGCAGGTTCATTCTGGGTATAAAACCACCAAAGTTATTAGCCCTGAGGACAGGCTAGTCTGAGAATGAAGAACAAATTGCTGATTGGAAAGTGCAGCTCTGGTTCTCATCAAGTAAATTTACTGCCTAACTTTAATGTTGATGGTCGCACAGATCATTCCCTGGCATAGCTGCTTTCACTCATGCCCCTGAAATTTGGGACTGTTTAGGAAAGTGATTGCCTGGGATTTTTCTGCCTGTGTTATGGTTGGCCACCTGGCCAAGCTAAAGGGCATCTGGTGAAGGGTTTGTCACAGCAAGCAGACTGGCTTGAGACCATAGAAACTATTATGAAGGGGGTTAAGATGAAATGCCTGCACTGCCAGTTCCCAGAGGTTCTCTTCGTCAAAGTGAATTTGTTGAAATAGGCTTGACCCATGTGATTGAAGCTTCATTTATGTATCTGGTGATCTGTGTAGAGTCTACTAGAAAATGCTTGATGGCAGCCAGCCTGGCAAACTCTCCTTGTAGATGCTACTTATGTCACCGAAATGAACATATGTGTGCTAGTTCCCTGAGTGAATTAAGCTTTACAAGGGGTATGAGCCTTTTCATATAGGTCTGTACCTCTGCTTTTGGTACAGCTGGCTAGAGGTGAAATGGTTTTGGTATGCTTTGAACCTGCGTGGCTATGCAGCACAAATGAGGAAGTGTGGGCTGTGTCTTATTTTGATGCAAAGGTTATCTCACGTAATTACAAAGTCCTGTACAGTTACCTATCTTTAATTAGAAACACTGATAATTATCTGTTGCAAAGTGGGTAATTACAGTACTTTTAGTTAAAACTCACTTGTTGGTGTCTTCTAGAATGTGAATGAGGGCTGTTCTCCCACTCCTGAAATGTAAGTTTTACCTGTCATGGCCTGAGATGAGGCAAGTCCCATCATGGGATGTTCTAATCTCCCAGCTGTACTTGGTCCTTTTCCTGGCAACATAACTGATGTACTTGGAAAAATAACCCAGCACAGCCTGGTGTAACACATCCACGGTGCATACTGCACAATTTTACTGGAAACTTCATGATCAGAAAAATTTCAGGGAACTGCTTTTATATCATATTGACAGTTTTCAATTTAGGTTTAGCTGGGATGTTCTCCACTCTGACACTCTTCCAGGGTTCAGTAAAACTGCACTAAAACTGTTTCCCCAAAGGAGAGACTTTGTAAATGAAACCCAAATAATTCCATAGTGGAATCCAAAAGCTCTTCTCAGAAATGGAATGGGGAGACTTGCACTGATAGTTGGTCTTCTGTGTCTGAGGTGTCTTAGGTATGATATGGCTGTGTATTTAGGACTGGATGCAGGACGAGTCAGCAGCTGAGCTTCTCACCTCTTATAAAATAGGTTCTTTCCTTTATTTTTCAGTTCTTCATGTTTACATGTACCTCCTCTCATGATCTTTTCTTGGCCTGTCCTACTTACCATTTTTAGGTTTTCTTCCTTTGGGAGTCTCATATTTAGTCAGTGGCTTGCTCTCCCACCAGCCTCATGGTATCTCTTCATTTTGCAAATCTCCCTCACCTTTCTTGCACTCTGCCCCTTCCCCTGTATTCTTTGTGACACTACCTAGAAGAGCAGGTGAGGGAAGGAGGAGTACAACATGATGAATGGTGAAGGTAAGAGATTGTGTCATTTGTTACCTGCTTGAGTGTGGTGTAGTATATGTAGAAAAGCAGTATCTGCAGAAGGAATAGCATCCACAGAACACAAGTCTTCCGTGTTGTCCTCTAAAAGATTCCTGCTGAGAACCTGTAAGATTGAAAGGATGGCAGAAATTTTAATCAAATTCATTCTCTTCTCTCTATAAGCAAATGGATTGATAGCATTAAGCTTTGAGAAATGCTGGATTCTTTTGAATAAGATGTTCATTGTGTCTTGCTCTGAAGTCTTAGCCTACTTTTAATGTTATATTGAGTCTGCTAAATATAGATAATTTTTCTGATATTCAGACATGAAGAGAAGGTAATTAGTGGTGTTTGTGTACAAAAAAAGCTGATTTGTGCAGGGAAAACACAAACTCTGCCTCCCTCATTTCCATGACAGTGATTGAGTGTAAAATTGTAACATACTCTTTTTCCCTCTTGCCTCCTCAGAGGGGAAGGAAGAAAACTGGCTTCTTTAGTCAAAAATATACTCAGAGAAATTGGAAGAGTTTATTCAACACAGCAACTTGAGCAACTTTTAATTGAGTATGTTTAGTAGCCGGTCATGTTCATGAGCAAATGAAAATTAGAATTAGGACAGTATCAGTCAAATTAACTTTAAATAATTATTTGATCCTCAACATGTATCAGTCAGCCCCATTAGTTGACGAGCATGTGTCTGACCCTGTTGTCATCAAAGCTCCTCTACAACAGGAACATTAAATTCAACAAATCAATAAAATGGAAAAGAACTGGCAGCAGGAACCCCTGCTGCTCCTGAAAGCCGCAAGAAGTCTGGAGAAGTTTCCCACCCACTGACAAAACTGCAACTCTCACACAAACTGAACCTCAGCTTTTTGCATCTGCCTATTTATCTTGGTAAGCTAACCCTGCCTCAGCACCTTCTGATGCTCAGTGGTGCTAGATGAGTATTCTGACTCAATTAAAGCAAGGAGAGGTTGGCATGGAGTTGCATATACTGGTCTGGGACCATAAGTATCCTGCTCTTCTGTAGCATGTGTAGTATTTTCCCAGTAAGCAGCAGTTTGGGATTCTTATGCCGTAGTACATCCATATTTGTATAACAGAGGTAGCTCTGAAATGCGTAAATGAATGATCCAGTAATGTATAGACAGCTCACAAGTCAGTGGATGAAGGTGCATAAGGCTACCATGTACGTAGAAAAATGTCCTTCAGTGTGAGGGGAATCCATGTCATGTCTATTGACTTGTGATAGGAAATAGCCCTCTGTTGACTTTCATCAGGAGTAAGCATTGCAGGTATGTGCTGAGGATTGATGGTGTGGTCAGGGGCAGAAATGTAAATGCAGCAATGAGGAGCCAGGCAGTTCAAAGTGATTTACCATGCTGTGGGCTATGCCATGCTTCACGCTCAGCCAACCTCAGTTTTCACTTTTGTCTTTCTGAGACAGAGAGGAACTCTGGAGGAATTCTTCATGAAAGGTGAGTTGAGATCCACTGGGGAAATATCTGTCTTTTAAAGAAACTGTCTTTAATTCTTGGAGTTTCCCTAGCAATGTGAGCTACATGCAAAAAGTTGCGCGTAAATAACAAAGCTAGTATTGCCAGCCTGCAGAGTGCTGATGCATACCCTCCAAGTAAGAAGTGTTACTTGTTTGAGCTTGATAGAAAGGTACTGCCTCTGCTCAGAGAGTCACTGAAATGGTATTTCATTGAAAATACAGACATTAGAAGGAATAGATAGCATTTTGAATGCATGGCATTTCCCTTATACTTCCAGTCATTATTTGTCATAGTTCATATTTTACTGTCATGTCACTTTTCATTTGACTGTATTTTTAGGGGATTTTGAAATTACCGTTTAAAAAAAACTGTCTCCATTCATTTTAGTTACGAAATTCAGATCTCACAAAATGCAAGACTGTGAAGACACTTTTCCATGCTTTAAAATTCTCTTGAAATTTGTTTAGGGAGAGAATTCCCCACAATTCTACAGCTGTGGTGCAGCAGCTGTGGTGGCCAGAAAGTGAAGTGCATGAGAAACTGTCATAGTGCAAGCTAAGGAAAATACAATCAGTGAACATACAACGGGCTTAATAGTGTTTACGTAAACTTGTAAAGCTTTTATTTTTAATCAGTTCAAGCAAGTGTTAATTCAAATACCTGTTGAGTTACGCTGATGGTAGAATGGCTGTGTGTCAGCCTCCATGACAAATGTGTCAATGCATTTGAGTGGGATGTTAAAATGACTGGTGGTAATGAGAAGTCCCCAACCTGATATTGAATGCAGATGGTGTTTCAACACTGTCAGTCAATCAGTTAATCAATTGGGAACAAATTCTTACATTTTTGACCTAGCTTTGAAAAGTGCAGAGAGATCAAAATAAACTGTTGCTTTGCTGCCTGGACTTGATTTTTCTCCACCTACAGAGTTCATTTTGTACAGTAATGATCTTTGGTCACCTGTAACATACTCTACACTTGCATCAGCACATCACTATCTCACAGATCACCTTTCTGTAATCACTAGTGCGTATTCCTTCAGAGACAACAGTTTTAGTCCCAGAAAGAAAGGATAGGATAAAGTCTTGAGTGATCTGTATGAATAGAGAGAATTGAAGAAACTAGAGCCAGGATGCTAAAGAAGTATTAGAGGAAATAATGGTAATAAAGATATGGTAAAGAAGAACTGAGCAGATCTTGGAAGTCATCCACAATAGGAACATCTTGGAGGAATAAGCCAGTGGGATATCAAAAAGAGCAAAAATCAAGACCATGCATAATGGCTGTTTTAGTAGGATCAGGACACTATCTTGGGATATTGCCCTTGCTGTGAATTTGTTTTGTAGGGACTGTGGTTCAGTATAGATGGCTGAAATCTGTCTTTTCTGTAAACGTCACTAACCCACTTTACAGACATAGCAGTGCTGTGTTTGCACCTTCTCAGTGCATATTAACATGGTAGCTCTGTTGCAGTGACATGTTTTCATGTGAGGAGTTCAATTCGACCAATGTTAGAATCAGTTGGCATGTCCCGTATAACACATTTTGATGTGTTCAGTTTCAGTCAGTTGTTTCAGGTTTGTAGAATTAGGCAAAATATTTTGATACTCTTGAAAAATACATGCTGTGTTTTTATGCATTGACATACAGTGATAACTTTGACATAGTAAGGCTTTGGATGGAAGTCGAGATATTTTCAATTTAACTTTCTAGGTTGAGCATTTTTCTTGGTTTCAGAAATTTTGTACTTTTTTCTTTTCCTTGATGTGTGTTGTTTTTTGTTTTTTTTTTTAAAAAAGTCTCATCTGTCAGGCCACTTCCAACAGGCCAAAGTTACTCCTGTTCTGAATAGCTTGATGTCAGTGTTAATTAACTGGAAGTCCCTGGTTAATTGCATTTATTTGAAAATGCACTGGCACTTAGCTGATCTTTCTAGCAGCCCTGGAGCTTGGTGAGTGTGTTACATACAGTTATGAAGGATCTAGTAGATCTTCATTCACTGTTCTCTTTCACGAGGATATGTGGACGAGTCTGTGATCCTTAGAGTCCCCATAGGCATTGCTCATGAGGTGCCTTCTCTCCCAAATATGATGTTCTCTGGCCCTGTTGGTGCTCCGTATTCTGTCCCCGAGGTCAGTAAGTCCCCCAAGGAGCCAACACAGAGAACAAGATCTTCCGATTTACCAGCAGGTGGCATTAACGGAGCAGACAGAGAGGTGCTGTGGGCAGTTCTAATCAAGACATTCACGGTACTGGCTTCCTGGGAAGCTTGGCTTGTTGTAACCTTTTTACTTGTCAGCTCATCCCCTTACACTGCACCTGGGTAGCTTTTCTGACACTTTAAAATCCTGTACAGAATGATTGCCTTAAGTTTCTGTTGTTAACCACTCAGTGTGATTTTCCTAAGTCATATGACCTTATTTCTCCTCTCTGACTGTATGATTGAAATATGTTGTTGTATTGTGCTTGGATAAATCACTAGGAACAAGGTTGTAGAAGAGTAAACATATTTGGAAAAGTATTTTGCATGCTGCCAATATAAATGAGATTTTGTTCACTTCAAAACCACAGTGGCTGTCAGTTGGAAGAGAAGGTTTCAGGTTGCAAAATTATATTAATTTCAAAATGAAAGTATTCATTTATCCAAATGGATGTTCTTTTCACGTATCGCAAGTTATGGTCCACTTTCACCAACGACTGTTCAACAGAAGGCCATCTTCCTTGTCCTGTATGAAGTCCTCTGATTGCTGAGGGAGCACATCCTTCACATTTCCACATCAATGTGCTCTTTGAGAAATCATCAAAAGAATTCTTATGCCAACCACCATCTCAGTGCAGAGGTTTCAAGTGGGAAAATAAAGTGCACACTAAAAAGTGTCTAGTTCTTCTTTCAATGAGCCTTAATAAAGGATTACATGGGAAATTATTAAGGACCAGAACAAAAATAGTTTAGACTAGAGACATGTATTTAACACCAGTGTGGAAGTTATTAAATCCCACACTTAGCTCTTATAAAGGCTGTAATTGCCACCCATAAACCAAGTATTCCTAGAGGCACCTGATGCTAGGCAGCCAGTGCAAAACAGTGATACAGATTTTTGCAATGTGCTTGGAGTCTTCCAAGCAAATGTGATTTCTGGGCAAATGTCTTAGTTCGTTGAAGTTACTAGACTTTGGCAAATTGTTATTTTAAAAAAAGGATCAGGTAATGGTGGAAGAGGGCAGATTTTTTCCTCTCTCAGCACATAGCAATGCTATGGAGGGAAAGAGAGTGAGGCAGGCAGAAACCCATCAGTGACAAACTAAGTAAAGGGGAATGATAGTTAATCAATATTTATGAATCCTTTCATTCATTACTGGTCTCAAAGAACTATTTTTCTGCCAGCCATAGATGACGTGACCTGAGATGTAGAGGCTGGAGGGAATGCTTTCCCAGGGTGCTGGTTTAGCTCAGGAGCAGTTAGCATGTTTAGCTCAGGACTCTGTTAGCATGTTAGTGTGCATGCTAAGAGATAACCAGCACCTGCTCAGAAATGACAAGGCCAGAGAAGGGAAATTTAGGGAGAATTCCCAAATTATTTCAGTCTATTAAATAGATGCTTTGAAAAGCTCAGGCTTCAGCAGTGATGTTTACACATGTATGGTCCTTAGCCTCTGCTGACTAATTATGATTCTACCTATGTTGTACTTGGCAAGCAGACAGCATTTGTTCAAGGGGGCTCTTGCCAGCTGTGCTGGTGAAAGTGCTTTTCAATAAGATTCCAATTAAATGCTTTATTAATATTTATTATTCACTGGTCGCAGTTGTTGGTAACGTGCATTTGCCCAGGAGAGCACGAATGAAATGCAGCAATGTGTTACTTGCTGGGGAGGGGGAGAACTCGATTCTTTAATTGTTTGTGTTCACTGCATGGTGTGCAAGTGCAGATACAGATTCAACATGTGAATGATGAGGGTCCACGTTCAGTGAATTCCCCACCCAGGACCCAGGGTAGCATAGCTGGCAGGCTCTGGTTAAAAGGCAACCACTGCATCTTTGTTCAGCGGCAAGAGGGGTGGGCAGCAGGGCTGGCACAGCTTTAGTTCTGTCAATGTTTTACATAAAGCAAATATTTCCAAAGGTCATTCTCAGAAACTGAAAACTGAGGGCACGTTGGGCAATGCGTGTTCCTCTTGGTCCAGCACTGTGCCATGAGAAACAGTGGCCTCCTCTGAGACTAATGAAAAAGCTCAATTTGGCTTGGCCTTTCAGTCACAGTAGTTCCTGACTGTTGTGAATTGAGTATGAAACGTGAGCAGTGAAATCCACCTGGAAGCCCTCTGAATAGGATACAAACTGGAGTGAATGACTGTCAGCTTGTGTGGGACTCTTGATGCACAGATGCAATAGCGTGGCCGCAAGCCCGGGGGACAGATGGGTTTAAAGCGTTTCCCAAATCAAAGTTTTAAATGAACACAGCCTCCTTCCCCCTGTCACAGTTGATTATACCAAGCATGCTTTTCAAACATCTGAGCTGAGTAATTTCCATCAGCCAAACTCCACTTGAGTTAACACAATAGTGTGTGTGAATTGTTCCTTTTCATTAATATTTCTGTATAAAATCCTTGTGGCCTTGCAGCAAACTCCCCTCTCTTTGCTTTCAGGAGTGAGTGTGAGAGAAAGGCAAGACAGAGTTAAAGGCTTCCTAACATGTGAAGTTTGACAATCCAAGTCTTTGAATTAAATGCTTGAAATGCTGGAATTAGACACCTCCCTCTGGCCATCCCATCAGTCTTCTAGCATATAACATGTATATATATCTACAGAAACCAAATTTCTGACATGCAAGCCAGACCTTTTGATTTATACCAATTATGCCACTTCCACACATCAGGGTTTTTTGAACAGTCAATGCATTTGTTGTGCATTTGTATTAATGTCTTTTAATGTATTGTGGTTCTGTTTCTGTTATTATCCTGATGCCAGCTGAGAGTAATTCCAAGGGAGTTAAGCTAGGATGAAGCTGTTGTAAAGATGAAAAGAATTACTGCATTTCTCTTTAGGACTGATTATTTTTCCCGTGCATCTGAGCATTTATGAATGATTGTCAATTCTGAACCATGTTTTTCTTCCCCAGGATTTAAGAAAAGAACATAATGAGATGAACTGCTATCTGCAAGGTGCTCAAAGCTTGTATTTTAAGGCAGAATAGGCTGCCATTTAGTAAAAAAACAGTCAGCATTTCTTGGGGATCGTTCAGGTTTACCTCCCATTTTTGTATTAAACTTTGCTATGCTTCACATTTTGTTTGTGTGTTTTTATAAATAAGATTCCTAGCTGTGAGTGTTCCTTCCACTGCTCCATGTTGACACTGTAGATTAAACCAGCTCTGCAGTTGGTGCACATTGCTATCTCTTTACTTAGTCCTGTTGGTCTTAATTGATAGGGCTTATTTATGTGCATGGGGAAATTTTTCATATGATTAAAACGCAGTGATATTGGTGCATTCATATTGGTATTCATTTACAGGAACAAATTTGACTAATAAGCATTGATTTTTTTTTTTTTTTTTGCATGGGTTTAAATAATTTTTAGAATGTCTTAGCACAGTTATACTCTCTAAAATTTAACAGATTCACTTCATATTTAGACTAAAATAAAAGTAGTGTTTCACTTAGCAAGTCTTGAGGAAGTGATTCCATTTCAGACATTTAGGGCTCAATTCTGCTTATGACAGTTGAGGAGCCATTACAGAGAGTGTTACAAGTTTTCTTTATTAAACTGACAGAAGTTGGTGCAACAGGGGAGGTTTGGTGGTGGTGGGCTATCTGAATCTGGTTAAAACACTTTTGTTGCAGGAAAATATTCTGGAACTGACTTGGGTCAGAGGGAAAATGAGACAGTGTGCAAGGCCACTTGGCAGGCACGGAGGGCATGTCCTGCCATGGTCGAGGGCTGGAGGAAGCCAATCCAACCCAGCCAGTAACGAGGCAGACTTTCAACCACTGGAAGACTTGCCTTTCAGGCCGGCTTTTACCAGATGCTTTATAAAGTAGATTTGCAACTGTTGTCATGCATCAGGGCATGGCATGTGAGTCTGCACTTGGCCTCTTGTCTTGACACAACATCTGAGAGTGGCTGGAAAAGAAATGAGAACATCATTTGCCGAGATGGCACATGTTTTCATTAATATGCAATCTTGCACCTTATAATAGGATAGATAGCAGTTTCAGGATTGAGTCTCATGTACAGTGGGTAAGCGCAGTGAAAATTAATTTTTTTCATTATCTTGAATGGTAAAGCCATCTGCCAGATACACAGTGGTGCTGAACATTGCTTGCTCCATTTTTCTGTGAGGAAACTAATTAAAAGATTATAGCTTCTGTGTTTAATAGTTGTTCAAAATATACTGGTGGTACTGCTTGCCATTCAAATATCATCATGTTGCAAGCAGCAAAGGGAAAGCATGCTGACACTTCCCTCTCTTTGGGATTCAGTTCATCTCATTTGCTTTCTAATCTGATCTCCCAGGATATCAAACGAGGGCTTTGGTTTGTTAATGAATGCCCAATGTTAAATGAAAGTTAAATGAAGCCAAATATCTGGCAGTGATCGGGTTTACTTTGTGGAAGGCCCTTCTGGTAGTGTCCCAGAGAACTTGTGTTTGATGTCCAAAGGAGAATTGACTTCTTCAGCTGTGTATAAGAGAAAGAGTATTGGCATACTTCAGTAGTTGAATTGACAAGTCATTGTTTCTGTGTGATATTTGTAAACAAAGTCCTCTTACAAGTGTGCTGAGAAACAGTTAACTGCATCCCATGCTGTCCATCTGGAGTGGGAGTTTCCACCCACAGCAAACTTCAGTTGATCTCTTTAAAAACCAGCACCCTGGTATCTGGGATCCCATGTTTTCCTCTTGCCGTTAAGTGAGACTTTGATTTGATTTCCACTGTATTGCAGTTCTATCAAAAATCTGCTCTGTCCTAAAACCGTGAGAATTAAACATTACTTGGCATTTTCAAAGAATTTTGCTTTAAATAATAACAGCTCAGCTGTAGTTCACAATTACAAGTGAAGGAGTGGACTGCATCTCTCAGATCTATCATCCTGACTTTTAAGCTCCTTTTCCCCTTGTAGGTGATATTGCTGGGACAGAGGAGGGAGCTGCAGCTGGCAGAAACCTGAATGAGTGGAGCCCATCTGACCAGTGGTCTTCACCAATTTCAGATAGTATAAGTAAACTGCTGAAGAAGCTAGGTCTGAGACCTACAAGACCCAGGCAGACCATATTAGGAACGGTGATCTAGCACTGAACATGCTTCCACAAGAATCCTCTTCCATTAAGAGGATTTAATTGCAGTCCCAATGAACGTTAGACCCAGCAGAGATTAAACTCTGCCCGTGAAGTGTCGACATAAATGGCTTTACTTTCTGTGTCTTCTTGCTAACTCCTCATCAGTGAAGGCCAACAGACAGCCTCATGAGGTGAGTGTGTTGCATGTTGAGTGCTATTTATTTGCAAGAACTGTGAAGTAAAGAGAAGTTAATATTTCATCTTAAATCTCTTAAGTGTGGATATTTAATTATAGATTGCAGCCTGGATAGCAAACAAGCCATCTGTCATGAACAGTAGGTTTTCACCTTTTTTCTTTTGCTTATATAGGAGAGTAACTTATTAGCATAAACAAGTTGGGAACAAAGACTTTGGAAATCTGCTTTTGAAATGAAATAGTAATAAATTATCTTCCTTCTCTAATTCTGTAAGAAAAGGTTTCAAATTTTCAGAATTATTTCTGCTTTATCTGGCCCTTGCAGGAAGAAATTACTGTTGTCCAGCAGTTTCACCAGCTGCACTTTTATATCATGTGTGGGGTGGTTAGGGGACTTAATGTAACTAAAATGTGAATCATACTTGTGACTTTGTGTATTAGGTATGATATTTTTCTTACTGGAATTAAATTATATCTTGATTTCTGTGTTTTCTACAGCTTGATAATAAAAAAGTCATGAACTGCCCCTTGGTGCCCCTTCAGGCATAGCCCCTAGCTTCGATTGCTTCTTTTGAAGATCACTATAGAAATGGTCTTTGCAATGTTAGTCCCATCCTTCTGGGAGCAGTTAATCTCCCTTGAAAACAATAGGCCTGTCTTAGGGTAAATTGGAGAGCAACTGGTTGCAAACCTGTTGCAGATTTTGTTGAGAAATAATAGTTTTATGTCTTCATCCATGTGCCATGGCACATACACCTTTCTGAATGAGAGCAGTTTTATTGATAATAAAGGCATTATTTAAGCAAAATTGACAATATTTTAAGAACCCATGGCAACTGATCCTAGTAGGATTCAGAAAAGAGGTCACACATAATGAGCAATTGATATTGAATTCTTTACTTTTATTTTTTGATCCAGCTTTGTGTTTACTTGAGATGATTCATTCTTCCAGTGAATTCCTTCCAGGAAGGATTCCCCACAATCCTCAGAATTTTGCTCTGTCTCTGTACTATTAAAGTTCTTCTTTCTCTGTTATTACAGTCTCTTTTTGGCTGAGATCCTCCTTGATTCCTCCCAAAGGATCCTTTTAAAAAAGGAAATGCAAGAGCAAAGCTGCTTATTATTGATGTTCACAAAGAGAATTGCTCTAGTAGTTCTTCACTTCCAAAAAAATTTTTAAGATGATATGAAATGCAAATTTTCATCTTTTCAACCAGGGAACTTGAGGGTTTGTTAATGAGGTCAGAAGTAGTGCAGCTGTTGCTAAAATGTGTTTTGTTTTTAAACCTTTGCACTGGTTTATGGCAAAGCTCAGATGAGGCTTTGTGTGAAGGTTTAATAAGAACTTGGAAAGCCGTGTTTGGGTAGCTGATGGGCATAAGACAGTCTCTCCTAGGCAATCTCAAAAGAAACTACGTTCTTATTTATCTTGTTTGTGTGTTTGTGAATGCCCTGAGGTGAGGATGAAGAGGGGACTTCACATCAAGCACTGTGCTTCAAAGGGTCTAATACTGCAGTCTTCTGGGAAAATTTGGTGGGTGTCAGGTAAGGACAAAGAATGTGAACAGATGAGCAAATGCCAATTACTCACCCCTTTTGCTACACAGAGCATGTTTTTGAATGGTGTTTCCTAAACTGTTTCTTTTATTTATTCTTTAATGTGAAATAAAGCACGAAGAAGAGATGACAGAATATACACAGCTCTAACATTGTATGTAAAAGACTGTGTGTAGGCCTCAACAGATCTGCTTCAAACACATCACTAAATAACATGCAACAGAGACAGACACCAAACGTAGGTTTGGGTACTGGAAAACAGAATTGTGCAATGACTGGGCAGAGCTGGATGTCTGATCCTTCATTGCAGACTTCTGTGTCCCAGTATTAGTTTAGTCATCTCTCTCTCCATCTGTAACCACCTATTTGAGCAGTGAATTCAGGAGCAAATCAAAGCCTCTGGTGGAAATAAGTCTGAAAACTCAAAACTGTTTCTCCACCCACAGGCAGTTTCCCTACCAGTTGAAAAGAGTGTTAATGATAACTATTGCTACCCTGTGGATCTGCTTCACTTCCAGGCAGAACAGGCTCATGATTCTTTTACTGGGTGGACAGTTTCTCCATCTATATGTCAGGTTTGCTTGGAACTGTCTGTGTGGAGCTTGAGCACGTTGTTCACTTACAGTATGTCTTTTTGCAGTGAAGTGTCTGGGATTAAATAACAGGCTGATCTGGGACAACTAACGATTATTTACAGAGGAGGAGAAAGGGTTGAGGAATCAGACAATAACCATAACGTGATTGCCAAGAGAGGGGACATCTGGTCTGTTGTGCCCTTGCTTTATGAAGAAGAGAAGCTGCCCTGAATGGAGCAAGATGAGGTGGGCAATAGATGTTTGAACCACTCCAGCTATAGCTGAAACTAAGTTATATGGGGCTTCTTTTTTCCAGCTAAAATCCTGACAAAGTTTTGCTGTCAAGGTGCAGGTTCCTGTCTGCCATGCAGTACTTACTACCAGAGTGGTAACGTAGTGACTCAGTGATAACATGAGCAGTGGGAGAAGAGGTTTTTGTGTGATGAAAACAAGGATGTGAGTGGGTGTGTGCTTGCCAGGCAGTGGTATATGACTGCAGCTAGCATGGTCCTGTGAAGCTAGTCAGCTTGAAACCAGCTAAGAGCTGATAAGAACCTCCCAAGCATTGACATGAGCAGTGGCTGAAGCCCATACATGTAGCTATGCTATAGCCAGTTCAGGTATGCCGTTACAAGGTGTGAATATGCCTTAGATTACACAGCAGATCAGTCAGCGTCCGGATCATATCCTACCTTCTCTCCTGATTCTGGTTTTGTCTTGCTTTGTTCTTCTAAGAATTCAGAAAATGCCTCCAAGGTATGCTCTCCAGCATAGGCCACTTCCTGTAAAGAGTTTTAAAGTTAAGTATTTAACTCTGTACACAATATCCTGGAAATAACAGCATAATCAACTGGAGGATTTCAGTTCTTTATGCTGACCAAACTCTAGACTTCGCTCAGTTTAGAAAGCAAGGGCAGAGGCACAGCAGGCCCCAATGTCATCTGAAACTCAAGTGTAAAGAAGAAATAGATGAATATCCCCAGGAAGAAAAGGATTTGTATAAAAAAACTTAACTGTTATTGACAGGGTCCCAGACTGGTACTATACAACTACTGACATCAGTGTCTTTTCTGTGTTTAACAATAAACATTTACCAGATATTTTGAAGAGCGGAGTCTTGATATTCAAAGCTGTCTAAAGATTTTGATGGAAATTCAAATTCTGAAAAAGTTTTGAAATACACAGTCCAGAATTATCAGCAGTTGCCCAGCTTGAACAGGAGGAAGATGAGCAATGACATTAATTTTTCTTCTGAGGAAGTTTAATGGAAGAAGCAATTCAGTTTAGAGCTTTTAAATTCTGTGAGTAGGTCTAGTCACTGTAAAGATCCCCCCCAAATACCTTTGCTCTCTGGAAGTATAAAAGGATCTTGCACAAGTCTTTTAACAAAAAGTTGTAGAAGCTCGTGTGCATGACACTGGGAATTGTCTGCTGTTGCCTGAGTATATTTAGAAATCGGCAGAGGCCTGTTCTCACTTGGGTTAAGCTCACTTAACTCCCACTGAGACCAATAATGGTCTGTTACTTTACACTTGTTACTCCTATGCTTGATTTGAGTTCAAAGGACTGTAAACAAAACGGCTCCATTCTCTGGTGAATTTACTAAAAGTATACACAGGTTTGGTATTTCTGTTCAGTAAGGTATTCTCTTGTAATAAAAAAGTGTGGCAGCCTTGAAGTTTTTTTTTATGTTTGCAAGCTTAAGTTTCTTGAGGAAGATTATTTGATTCCTCCAGAGTGATTAATAGGCTCAGATGAGTCTTGATTTTTATCAACTTTGATGATGGCTGGAACAGCAGTTTCTCAGATCCCAAAGACCTGTAAAGCCAGAGAAGCAGCTGATACCTGCGCTGGTTACTGAAGATATGTGTCAACACTTCTCATTAGAGTAATCAGTGCATAAGAGTATGTAAATGTTATTTTTCTCAGTGAATCCATTGAAACAAATAGAATCATCTTAAACCCATCTGAAAGGCTGCATGTTTTTCTCTTAAATTTGGAGTGGATGACACAGTGGATGAGTTGTTCATCAGCTTCACAGATGGAGCTCAGATGATGCCTGGTCACTCCCTCCTCCTCGTAATTCATCAGATTCAGTCTCTTGTTCCTGCAGCTCTGGCTGTAACTGTTCCCCAGCATAGAAACACTCAGATGGTGCTTTGGAAAACTGAGCACATGCTTAAACGCCCAGATATAGATCAAGGTCTCTTAGCTCATGCAACTGCACTTAACTCCAGTTAATCTGAAGTGGCTCCTGATTTTAAAATATTGTCATGCATCTAGTTTTGTATCCACTGAAAGTAAGAAGATAACTTGTCATTAACTTCAGGAAAAGCTGAACCTGTTCTTAAACAGACTAAAGAATGACAGTCTGCTGGAAAGAAGTTAATAGCCTGAAGTCCTAGCAGGTACTTTTGTTCGGAGGAGGGTAGTATCTAATATGAGCACATCAGGTGAGACTGCTTGGAAGGGACTGCACAATAATGTGTTCTGCCCATGACTTTGCCTTTAAGGAGGTGTAAGGGTGTGTGTGGTGGCCAGAGAATGTGATAAACCAGTTCTAGAAAACAGCTTTCGGTTGTTTTGTTAGCCACATTTCCCTTGGTTTATCAGGAGCAGGTTCAGACTTCTTTACATGCATTTTGATGTGCTTTCTAGTCTCCTTTATGTGCATTTTGATGTGCTTTCTAGAGTCTTCTGGTAGTTATTTCATCTTTAGAGTTCCTACTGCCTCTGCAGTTCAATTCATCCTTAGTCCTTAATGCAAAGGATTGGTAGAGGTAATTGGAAAGGTCCTGTGTTTGCATTTCTAACACTAGCAAAATACTGAAGGCTAGAAAAGATCTCTGTGTGAAATTAAGGTTGCATCAGGTGTTGTTGTTGGACTGTATATATTTCCTGTTCCTCTTTTTCTCCATTTTGAACATAGCAGTTTCTCCTCAGCTCCAAGCCCCTTCTATCGCTCTTTTAATGGCCAGAATAAGGGAGTAGGGATTGTAATTTTGGGACAGTGCCTAAGCAGTGAAAAACAGGGTAGATACTCTGAGCCTTGACACATTGTGATACTACATTTGTATACTGTGCTCTGGCTTTGGTTAACTTTTAGAAAAGGACAAGTATATATGGGAGAATTCCTGGTATAACTGCTGGTTGTGTGGGAAATGACTGAGAGCAGTTGCAATGACTGCGTATTAATGGCTTGAGTGTGTCTCGGATCATTTATGACTGTAGTGAGTAAAGATGCCTGTGGCCAGCTGTTCATATAGTGCCATAAGAAAGAAGGCAGGAACACTTGGGTCTGCAGGACTGTAGGCATCTACAGGGCACCTGCACTGGTAGTCAAGTACAAGTTAAAATCTCTGGAGTTGAGGGAACTAGTATAAAAACATGGTGCACAGGGAAGAGCTTGAATTTCAAATACTGTTTAATTCCAGGGTATTTGCAAGTATGAAACAATCCCTTAATAGTTAATGAAAGTTGTTACTGATATTATTTGACAAACTGGCATTTATTATGAGCATTTAATGGGTTTCTGCTCTTCTGCATAAAGACTAAATACAGTGTGAGTGTGCAGGACTGCAGTTCAATTCATTAGAAGCTGTGCATGCACATCCAAGAGGAAAATCTCTCCCTCAAAGATTAAATGAGGACATGGGCAAATGTCTTAGAATTTAATTTAAGTTTAGGACTAAGAAGAAAAATGAAAAGCTTAGTAATGTCTTAATTATAATAGTATCTTAGAATTTAATTTTTCTTTTGCTTCAGAGATATTTTCTTTTTAATTAGATTATCTACATGGATGGAAGAATGTATTTAACATTTTTCTTTGCCTCCTCTTTCAGCAGCATTTTCTGATTATTGTGTAACATAGCTGATGCATTAGGTAGCATACTGTAAAGATCGTTGGTCTTGACAATAAATATTTATTCCTAATCGAGGCTGTGATACTGGAATGAAGTAAAATTACTGGCATAAGTGTATAGAAGAAAGTTTGGGGATTTGGGTTCTATGAAAATGTAGAGGATATAACAAGAGTAGTACCAGCATTTTAGAGGCTATAGTCATACCTGCTCCAGAAACAACTGGCACAGCTTATTGTGTGACAGTACATCTCTTGTCATGGTTTGAAGTAAAAAGACACTGCAATAGTGAGGAGGTATCTGTAAGTTCACTCTTGAGTTGAGACTGTTGCTAGAACCCAACAGGCAGATTGGAGGTTGTTAAACAGCAGAATGTAAGGCTGTATTGACTTGTAGGTCCAAGCTGGTAAATGATACATGGGCTCTTGACACAGCCTCACACATAAAAGACAATAGAAGCATTTCTCCTCTAATTCAGGTTCTTGACAGCAGTGAATCCAGTGTTGAGTAGATGAGGACTAAAGTTTTCTTGCTTAAAGGACTCCTTTCTCACCCTGACACGTGCACACGTCCTAACACACACATACACACACATATGTGTGCATCTGTGTCTCCATGCTCTTCCCCAAGAGCTTCTCACCTGGTAACCTGGTCCAGCAGGAAAGAGTCTGAAGAACGGATAGCGATCTAATCCAACAGACAGTATGTCGTTTGCTGTGACATCTATCTTCGCAATGATTATGTCTTTGCGACTTTCATATTGCTCTCCTAGCTTATCCCAGATTGGCAGGAGTTTTCTGCAGTCATAGGACCAAGGGGCATCTGCAAATTTAAAAATGAAAGTAGAAGGATACAGTCTGGCAGAAGAGCGTGTGCTGGTGCAATCACTGGGACCCATTTAGCCCTTAAACTTAGTGTGCTGGTTTTGGCTGGGATAGAGTTAATTTTCTTTGAGGTAGCTAGTATGGGGCTATGTTCTGGATTTGTGCTGAAAACAGCATTGGTAACACAGGGATGTTTCCATTACTGCTGAGCAGCACTTACACAGAGTCAAGGCTTTTCTGCTTCTCTCACCACCCCACCAGCAAGGAGTTGGGAGGGGACACAGCCGGGACAGCTGATCCCAACTGACCAAAGGGATATTCCATACCATATGATGTCATGTTCAGTATACAAAGCTGGGGGAAGAAGGAGGAAGGGGGGTGACGTTTGGAGTGGTGGTGTTTGTCTTCCCAAGTTACCGTTATGTGTGATGGAGCCCGGCTGTCCTGGAGATAGCTGAGCTCCTGCCTGCCAGTGGGAAGTGGTGAGTGCATTCCTTGTTTTATCTGTTAAACTGTCTTTATCTCAACCCATGAGTTTTCTCAGTTTTTACTCTTCTGATTCTCTCTCCCATCCCACTGGGAGCAGTGAGCCAGCAACTGTGTGGGGCTTAGTTGCTAGCTGGGGTTAAACCATGACACAGGGTTTTGGATTTCAGTTGTGGTCAGTATCTACTTGAAATCTTTCACCCCTCATGAATTTCATTAGTTTTAACGTAGTGATAACTAGCTATTCACTAATGCATTTCTGATTGCAGTGCTGCTTTAGCTCTGTGTAGCCTTTTATGTATATTATGAGCACACAACACTCATCATATGACTTTGCTGGAGAGGCATGCCAGATGACCAGTACAACCCAAGTAAGTCTAGCATTATTCTCATGGGGAATTACTTGCCAGAAGCACAAAATGCTTTCTGCATACTAAAATTAACTCTGTTCATAAACTGTGCTATATTTACACTAAAAGGAGGATTTTGAGGTATGGTGGTGTTTTGACTCTGAGCACTGCACTCATGCAGGTTAGCAAAAAGGCAAACTGCTGAGAACCCAGTATCCCCTTAAGTAGAATGCAACACAGTCGCAATCCTTCAGTCATGAGAACAATGCTCATACTCAGTTTAGATGGAATTAAAATTTCTGGGGCACTTTCCTGAATACACTACATCCCGTTTACCAGCCTTTCATTTCCAGAGGACTTGGTTCAATTCCTGCTTAGATCAGTTTGTTCATGATACTGAAATGTAAAAATTACTTGCATGAATGAAATGGCTGCAGCCAACAAGGAGGATTGCAGGAGCATACTACCTTTAATAATTTCTGAGATTCAGGGCAGTACAGCTAGTTGTCTATGTTAATGGTGCATGTTTGCTCTACTGAAGTTACTAAGGCATGAACTAAGCCCTGCTGGCTGGTACAGGGATAGGGCAGTGGTTTCTTGCTGGGAAGAGTCAAGCAGAAAAGCCACTTCTCTTGCAGACAGAGGAGGGAAAAAAGAGTTACGATTTGCTAAACCGCAAGTCCTCTCTGGGATTTAATCCTAGAGCATTATAACCAGACAGACTCACTTAACTCTCTCTCTCTGTCCTTGGAAGACAGCCTGACTCATACTGTACAGCAGGCTGTAATGTTCCATTGTACAACATGACGTTCTAGTGTCATTTTGTCTTTCAACACTGAGATTTGATACGGCCTTGACAAATATTTACTAAAGGGATCCAGTGTTATTCAGTGCAACCCTAAGTCAGCAAAGGTATCACAATGTTTCCATAGATATGACACAATTTTTTCTTCAGTGCTTTCATTGGACAACAAAAATTCATTAAACTTGGCTTCTGTTAAGTGCAAGGATTAGTATGGCATGTAAGTATGAGCTTTCATTTTTCACTTCCAATTGTCAAAGCAATTTAAAATCTGAATACAATAATAACACTTACAAAACATAACAAACACAGTCGTGGTCTTATTGAAGACAATCCTGTTGAAATTCTTCCCAACAAGCACTTTGACAGGCATCTTGTCCCAGTCCTCTGGAATTTCTTCACTAGAGAGATGTAGCTAAGCAGAAACAGAACACTGCTGTGAACATTCAGGGAGCACTGAGAAACAGTACTCCAGCTCAAGTTAATGTGAGACTGATGGGACATTTCTATACCTAATGTGCACTACTACTCTGTGTTATTTTTTTATATCTCTATATCCTAGCCAGCCTTCATGTGCTTCCACCTTCTCTCCCTTCAGCATGGAGCTGGAGTCTCACACTCCTGCGTAGTTGGTAGTCGGAATTATTTGTCCCTGTCTTGGATACAAACTCCATAGTAGATTGTCAGAAAATGACCCTTTGGAACACATTTGCATTCATTGTCCTGAATGCTTGTTGCCCAGTGTTCAGAAGCTTGCCTGCTGAAAAACTTACCTATTGTGGGCTCTCAAAACTGATACAAAACACACAAGAAAGTGTGCATTGCTGCTTAAATCTCTGTGTTCGCCACCAATCACAGTCCCTACATGACTCCTACAATTTACAGTATATTAGCAGGCAACTTCATATTATAGAATCATAGAATGGTTTGGGATAGAAGGGACCGTAAATGTCACCTAGTTCCAACTCCCCTGCCATGGGCAGACTTCCACTACATCACGTTGCTCAAAGCCCCATCCAACCTGGACTTGGACACTTCCAGGGAGTTTCATTTCTTTTACACACAGTGCAGTAGTAGAAAGGCACACATTCGCCACGGAAGCTGTTCCCTGGAGTGTGCCATTCAAGCAGATCTTGGTAGAGAAGAGGTGACATCCCCACCTCTTCTGTCTTTCTGCCTCCCTTCAACATTGAAATTAGGATCTACTACTCAAATCTCTTAAATTCTGCCTTTTCTCCTCATGATGGAAACAAATCACCCTGAAGAGCACCAATACATTTCAATGTAATTTTCACGAGTGTGGAGGAGGATGCCTCATTATGACAACAAATACTATATTTACCAATGGGAATGATCCCCCCTGTGGAAATTCACTCTGCTAAACTTGTTTACAACAAATTCCAAATCTTACTCCACTCTGAAACTGTCAATTTTCTATTTACTGGACTTTTCTGTAACATCAAAATCGGTTGCAGTCATTGTTTGCATCTCTCCCAACTAAGGGACTGAAATATCTCCATTATAGTATTGGAAAGATTGAGACATAGGGATTTTTTAAACTACTAAAATACATCAGCTGAAATCAACTAAAATATAGGGCCACAAATGATTTATCCAGTTTTTACATAGGAGGACTGGAGAACTTTGTAGTCCACCTCAATGTTAAATACAGAGCAATGCTCTCTCAACAACTGTAGATGAATGAGTTACAGTGAGAGTAAATTAATAAACTGATGATCAGAACAGCACACTGTTCTAATTAAAAAAAGAATGCTTTGCAAATTCGTTAGTGTTTTGGCTGGTGTAGTAGAGGAGCATCTCATTAATAATGGACATACCTTTGCTTTTCCATTTAAGTAGCTCTGGCAAAATTCTTTTAGGTTCTCCACAGTCACCTCTTCTGCAGGCATTTTGTACTTTGCATTGCTTGTCAGATTTAGGATTCTCACAGCAGGAACGTCAATGTCCCTGATGCGAAAATACTCAAAAACTCGTCCATTCCTTGTTTCGTTAGTATCCACCAAGACAAACATTATCTGATAATAAAGAGAGAGTTATGCATCTGGTTGAGTCTTCCAGGTTTGGTTCAATCATTTTAGAGAAATGGACCGTGGAGCTTAGCAGTGGGTTAGGATCTAACCTTAAATACAAGGAATTGTGTAGAACCATTTTTTGGTCTCAGTCCAATAACCAGCAGCTCTGTGGACTTTATCATACCTTGATCCTAGTTAATAACAAATGCTAAAGCAGCCAAAACAAATGGAGCTTTTCCCTATGTCTTTCACAGTGGTTTGCTATCACCTATTTTAGTAACACTTCTGAATTACCCCTCAAAACTCTTAGTGCTCTTCCTAATAATTCTTAACAGGACAAAAGAGCTGAAACACCTATAATCCATATGTCTTTATCAATACTAATGTGTGATATTTTATTACGAGATGACTTACTGTTCTTCAGCGTCTCACATACTTGAAGCAGGAGTAGCACCACAGTGATTGACAATGGAAAACTGAAATACTTCTGTGTATGACTGCCTATACTTGTTTATAGACATGCAAACACGTGTGCTGCAAGCAAGGCAGATTGCAGTGCAGATGCCTTGCAATATTTCTCGGGTTTTGTAGCTGGTTCCAGCTCTTGGTTCAGGCAATACTCTGAGATCCTCATGGCAAACTATCTTTGGTTGGAAGTTGCTCCTAGAAAGTCATATTTGTAAAATCAGAAACAGGTTTATTTGGAGCAGCTGGAATTAGTGTTGGTTTGTGTGATCTTTGTGTTTTAAAGAATAATTTTTAAGTGGCATTTATTTTTCAGCTTGTGTCCTTAACAAATTCAAAGAATAGTTACTGAAACTGGTTTTAAATGGCTTGATAGTCTTAGAAGATAGACTGACAGCAGTGTACTTTTACCAGTAATGTTGGTGAGTGTTTTTCCATCGATGTTTTGGCATTCATATTTTCAAAGTAGGATTCAGCATTACAAACCTTTCCTCTAAATTCCACAGCAGCAGACTTGTAGTTTTCATAAATTGCATTGAATGTCTCCGAGTTCGTTGGGGTGAACAGCAGGATGTGATTTTCAACAGGGACATCAAAAATCTTCACAGATGTCTGGGAAACAAAAGACTCAACATCTGTTCCACTCTTTGTAAGCAGAACAGTGAATCAGAGGCTCAGTGTATCAGTATCATTCAGTTCTGCTATTGCAAATTTTACTTTTTAAGACTCAGTTCCCAATCATTTCCCTAACTGTTGGATTTTTTTTCTTTGTTTTAAAGAAGATAAAGTGAGAAGAATCAGCAGCAGCTGAGTGTTTTCTTTGTTCCAGGAAAATCCTCATCATTATTCATGGATTTTTACAGTCAGAAGGGACTGTTTTGATCTTCTAGTGTGACCTCCTGTATAACACATACTGAAGAATTAATGCTAAAGATGTGCTGAAAGTAAAAGGTGGTGTTACCCAGGGAGGCCCAACTGCAGCAGCTGCAGGAACTAGACCTGCTTCGGGCACTTCCTTCACTTCTAGGTGGCATCAGCAGCTTACGTTTCCTTCCCTGCACAGAACTGCCCTTTTTCTCATGCCACTCCATGATCAGAAGCAGGCATCCCCCAGGCAGCAGGTATTTCCGTGTCTTTCCCTTCCTACCTGCACTAGCAACGATTATTGCTGGTTTCTTTCTTCCTTGTCTTGGCCCAGAGGACCTGGTTGCTGCATGGGAGTGGAAGGGTTGGAGCCAGGATTAGGGACTGACCTTCCAACCTCCCACCCCACCTAGTTGCTGCAGAAGCAGCCCAGGCTCCACAGGAGGGAGGTATTTGCATGCTCAGGCAAGTTCACGATTTGGCCAGCCATGCCCCTTTTCCTCTAAGAAACAACATCCTGCCAGAGGGAAGCATCCTTTGGCCTGGATTAGACTAAAGCTGCCTGTTGGGTTCTGCTGGTTTTTCTAGATGTGTTTAGGGCTGGCCTCATCTAACAAGCAAAAAAATTCGCAAATACTAAGGAGTAGAATTGCTCCCTTAGTCTTCTTCTGCATGGGTTCCTGTCTTTCCCCTATGGCTTTTGTTAATACAGGGAAATACACATACCTCAAGATTATATTCAGTGACCAAATCCAAGGTAAAGGTTTTGATTAGCCTTGTTAGATCCAGTTTGTTCTGTCTGCCATCTTCAAGCACTTCATTATGCACAGGTTTTCCCTTGGACAAATAGTGAAGTTTGTGAGGTTGTTGGCCTTAACTATAGGAGTGAAGAAACTGTCTTTACTCTAAAATATTCTCAGCATTGCTGTTTTATGATCCTCAGTAACTGAAATTCCATAACTTGTAAAATAAATGTCACAGCTAGATTACAGAACACGATTATAGCTAAGATTATAGCTAAAATTCAAGGTACAGCTGACAGTTTTAATTTGCTCAGTAATCTTAACATACTGAAAGATCTTTTCTATATCTATACACACTATCTGTGACATACGCTCACTCAAGATGCCCTTGGTCTGACTACTTCGTACCCTAAATGTTGGTGCTACTTCCTGTATAGTTTTCTTCTTGTTGTTGGCCACTTCTTCTGTTGGGGGTTGGAAGAAAAGAAGATTCCTGGCCAGAAGCAACACAAAGGCAAAGAGGTGAACGTCTGCAAAACTCACTGAACCTGGCAGCATGTCTTGATTAGAATGTGAGTTGGAAAATAAAGCTATTTTAACCATATCCTTAAGTATAAATTAGGAGCCTGAATGTAGTCAGCCAGATTGAAAATATCAGTTGTCCAAAGGTGGTTGTTTGCCTCCTACTTGTCTCTCTTGTCTGTAAATGTGATCTTTTTTGTGTTAAGATGTTTGAATTTCAACTAGGAAATTATTTCACCTGAAAAATTCCCAAACTGTCTTTCCATAGCCCAGAGCTACCACAGCAGCTCGCTGTACCTTTCCTGCTAGGCTTTTGTACTCTTACCTTCTTAAACACAACCAGAGTGTTCTTTTGGATGCCATAGTTAGCACGGACGTCCTCACTGGCTGTCATCCCAAAAGGCATCTCTGGCACATCTCTTGCCGTCTCACAGAAAACTTCCACACGGTCATTGTGAAGTTCCTAGTCCCAGAAAGAGTATTAATTAAGACTGTGTCCTGTATCCTGCTAGGATGTGTAGGAGTGAGCACTACAGGTGAGGCAGGTCCCTAAAGGTTTGTGTGGTACAGGAGAATGTAATTGTAAAGTGGGTATAACTTGCCATGTTTGCTTTCAAGGGGAGATCTTTGCAATAGGGTTGATCCTAGGAGTGCTGTCACACCACTAGTGCATTCACCTTTCCAGATAGTGTTGGCTGGCCTGGGTCAATACAGATGGTGTATGGTCCCTTATGTCCTTCCTGCACTAATCTCATCTGCCCTGCACTCCCCTGGCATTTCTACACTCTGCAGAGACTTCTGCAGATGGGGAAGGATCAGGCCACCAGCTGCTCCCCTGCTGCAGCTTGTCTGCGCAGCCGGTAGGATGTGATGGATTAGAGAGGAGGGCTCTCTGCTTGCAAGAGGACCTGACTGATGTGTTTGGTTCTCTGACTGAGTGCTCTTCAAGGCAGGGACCTTGACTCCTACATCTGTCAAATAGTCACTGTGCTGTCCACCCTCAAACTAATAGTAAATAAGCATGATGAAAGGCAACAGTGCTTCGAGGTTTCATCTGATCAGACAATTATTTCGTGCTAGATGACTAGTAATTTATATGCTGAGACCTCCCAACACATCCTGGCACACACATTTGTGAGCAATCTGTGACTAATAGAAGGCCAAATACAGCTCTTTATTTACTTGGACGCTATTTGTTGGCTTTCACCCATTAAATTTCTGACATGTCCTAGCTCATGCTCATCTGTTGTCATTTCAGCCCCCAAGTGAAATCATGGGAGTCCAGTCAAACACGTCTGCAGGCAATATCTGCTTATCAGCATGGTTCAGGGAATGCTCCAGCATCACTGCGATAGCAAGGGCTTCTCAATCTGGCCCAGCACTGGAAACTGCCTTCCTTCATAAATGGCTGCAAGCAGATTGCTGCAAAGCAAAATTCTGGGCACTCTGAGCATTTTCACAGTTTGTACTATTATGCTGTATGTGTTCACCAGCTCTGTTACTGTGGGGCATTTTGGTAATGAATCCTGTTTTCCACACCCATAAAACTTGGACTATCCACTGTAGCCAGCACATTTGGGACCTTATCAGTTCAGGTATGAGTCCAGACACCGTGCGTTTAACTGGGCAGAGAGATACCAGCATAAAAGTCTCTCTAGTCAGAGAAAATCCTTGATTGAATTTTTCAGATATTAAAGATTTCAAGGACACATTGAAAAAGCAGGAAAAAACTATTGCTATTTTACTGACTTCTGACTGCATGCCTTAACAGCTAAAATTTATTTTGCACTGTTAGACTATTGTTCTGTATCATTCAGCCCCAAATCCTAAGTACCTTATTCTGCTCTGGAAACTAGTAGGAATTTGCTTGAGAAAGGACTACATGAGTTGGATCATATACAGTATAATATTTTGACTTCCTATCCATGCAGATTTCTTAGCTGGCAGGAGCTAAAAACCACAGTTAGCGTGATATTCATGGAGCTGTGCTCTGCCCCCCTGAGTATCACTGAAGTTGTTTAAATCACCAAATGGAAAGATGAAGAAAAGGCACTCCAGTATATTAGACAATATTTACTGCTTTTTTATGGACTTAAGCAGGAGGGGAACACTCCTTCAACAGAACAGCCTGCAGCTATGCGTGTCTATGATTTTACACCGTGTTTGAATAGAAATGCAGTGATCGGGTAACCCTAGATTTTTAGATAAGTTACAACTCTGGGCAGGGATTACAACTTTCTGCATTTGGAGACTCCAGTAGCAGTATGACCCATACCACCAGTGGGTTAAGTCTCTCCAAAGAAAAGGATGGAATTAAGTAAGGATAGGTAGGTCAATAGTTCTGCCTTCTTCCCACCAGCCACCAAATTTGTGATATTTTGGCAGAAGCCCTAAGGATACAGAAAAGTCTGCTGAGTCCAGGGCTGTGCAAACACTGCTGTAGCATCATACTCTCAGAAGCTGCTCTCAGAGTGGTAGGTCTCTGTGCCTGGGTACCTATTCAGGAAAAGTGCTGTGGTGTGAGACGTTCTTACCTCTGCCAGGGGTGCTTATGTATCTGTGAAAAAGTAGATAGAGATGATTAAATTAAAAAAAAATGCAGAGAAAACTGAGGGCTGGGTTTTTCAGGTGAGTTCTAGGTCTTTTGGATGTGTGGGATTTGGTGGCGATAGCAAGCAGTATATCCTGAAGTTGGAACAGAAACCAGTCTTTTGAGTTTTCCAGTGAATTACCTTAAAAAAGCCAATCACTACAAAATCATCAGCATTTATGATGGCTTCAGCCTGATCAGTAGAGTTGATTAAAACAGTGCTAGGTCCTGTTCTTCTTTTCACCCATGTAATAAAGACTGAGGCCTGTCTGACTCCTGTGGAACGAAAAGAGAGTTAAAATGACCATCAAAATGAATGACAGAAATTTCTGTGCAATCAGGATAGAGGCAGTGGAGTTGCAGAAGGATATTGACTACAAATGGACTTGGGCTCCTTAGGACTGAGGTCAAAGCTGATTCAAAGTGGTCTTGGGGCATCCAAATTCAACCTCAGGTTCTAGTAACTATTTAAACTATTGCTGACTCTAGAAGATCAACAGTGGATCAGTACTGTGTTTTCTGGGACCTCTGCAAGTGGGTGTATGTTCAATTAACTGCTTAATCACATGTAGAGAATAGAGGTGAGGAAATTCAGACAAGTAGAAAACCTGTGCTGCAAGTTTTCATGTGTCCCAAAATCACAGTAAGCTATAAAGAGCTATTGACCTGATGTTTAATCCAAAATGGCTTCAAACCAATTGCAGATTTTATTGAACTGTCTGTTCAGTTAAATTAGGTGTCAAAATTGTTCTGTCGGTGCTGCAGAAGGAATCTGATAGGCACACAGCCATGTTAAAATTCCTTTGTGGTGCTGCAGCTTCGCTGTTCAGTTTAGACATAAGAAGCAAAGCTGAAGTGTCAAAGTTGTCCTTTAATTCTGGATTGTTCCACATTTTGGGTTCCAAATTACTGCTACCGGTTGTACTGAGGTTGCAGTCAGTCTGTTTATTTGGTAAATTCTCTTCAAGCTTTCAGGAGTTTTAGGAATCTTGAGTTTCTTTTAAAAATACGTTTTCTAGCTATGATGTTTTCAGAGGAATTGGAACCACAAATTGAGGCTCAGGAGATGGAAATCTCAGCTGTAAGGTAGCCCTTTCATCTCTGTGAGTATGACATCCTTGTTGGACCAGAGCAGAGCAAGAGTCCAGCAAAGGGTTAATGAAAACTATATATGAAAAAGTCTGTATGGTGTGAAGTGCTAGAGTCAAGATGTACAGTACAAGTGGATTATCAAAGGTGTAAGTCCTGGTATTATGCATTTTAGCAATATGACAAGATCAAAATTGAGTCAGACCATTTTAATGCCATCAAGTCATTTTGCAGCAGGCTGTGCTGCAACTAGTTTAAAATACTATTTTCTTAAGGTGAAGCAGGCAGGCATCTGCTCTGGAGTATGTAGGCTGCAGAGCAAAGCACAGAGCAGTATCTAGTGGCCACATAGTGCTTGACTTCTGCTGTCTAAATGCAGAATTGAGGTCTTGCAGCTGATGTCAGCAATATAACCCTTCAGCATATTTTTCATGTGGTTAATCATTCTATTGGGTTGCTTTAAACAGCCTGTGTAGCCTGTTTCTGCTGGGCTTGGAGTTGTAAATTATGATTTTACAAAGCCTAGGGTTCGACTTTCATGCTATGTCCATTGCCAGGACAACCATTCAAAAATTCTCTCTTCCATAAAGTATTTGAGTTAATTTCTTGATTTAAGTGAGGTCTGCAGTTTCTTTTGTGCTATGAAGTATATACCAAGTTCTGTGTGAGAAGTCATTCGGTGGTCGCTGCGCATTTTCAGTTGCCAATTCTCAATGGTTTAAAACTCATACGCAGTAGGTGAGATTTTACTAGTTGTACATAAGCAGTTACCAGTCAACAAAATGTAATTTAAGTCATTATTGGTGGTACATTTGCTCTGAATGATTGATACTATCTTGTAAAATTGCAGAGCAGAAGCCAGTTTCCTAACTTCTTGCGTCTTGCTAGTAAGCATGTCTTATATAGCAGCTCTCTGCTGAAGGGTGACTCTGTGTGTTGTGTTATGATACACCGGTTCTCACAAGCATACCTCTCAAATAGGTTTACCGGTTTAAAAGAGGTTTTCTTGTCAGAGATATATTTAATCAGAGACTGAAGGTAGGTGCTTTTGCTCTCATGTACCAGCACCTCTAATAAAAGTTCAGTATGGCAAATCACGCTTTCAGTGGTATTTGTGCAGAAGCTGCTGTTTGCACAAGTCTAGATGATGGGAACTCGGTAAGAAATTCGATAGCAAGGAGGAGCACGTTACTAAAAATACTGGAGATCAGCTTGCAGCAGCAGCAGCCACAGGGGGCTCAGCGGTTAAAGAAATCAGAGCACTCAGTTGTGTACAAGCTCACAGAGGCAGATTTTAGGTTCCTTTTTTTGGTGGTTGTATTAAACTTCAGCTGTATCTGCTCAGAGTACACTAACAGATGCTTGTCCAAGTCATGCAATTTTTGTCAACTCTGTAAAAGCTCATCATTTTAGGGAAGAAAAAAATTAAATATATTTCTTGTATATATTTTCATTGAATGAAAAACTCCAGTAATCCCAAAATTGCTCAAGTCAGTCTTATTCCAATATTGTCTTTGCTTAATAACTTTCTGTAAAAGATTTCAAACTGTTCCATGGGTTTTCTGAGCCACGTAAGAGCTCCCTCTGATGGCTAAATGGCAAAATTCTTTTCCTTGACTTACATAGTATACCTCTATATTAAGGAACCTAGTGAATTCAGAGTTCATTGTTAGACACACAGAGTGTTGCTCCAGCCTACATCTGTAGGCACACTACCCATGGGAATTGCAGTGAACTAGAAGGTTTGGGACCAAATTCTTGTTTCGTGTAATTATTTATGTTTATTGTAGTAAATGGGAGTAAATCACCTTGTTGGGGTGATTCTCTGCACTCAGTGGAATTACACCAGCAATTAATTTGGCTGTGTGAACTAAATATAGAGAAACATATTCAGTTATACACTTGGAAGATTAATTCTAATCTAAGTTCTTGTATTGGTACAGAGGTAATTGTATATTTAAAACCATGGGCAAAACCAGTTTGCTACCTTACATATTCTTCATCTGATCCTCTATATTTTTCTTCTCAGCAGCATAATAGATGGGTATATCCTGCCACTACATATCATTATCGTATCAGTGAATAAGACAGTTTACCTTTGCAGTCTATGGGATCTTCCCTGCTGCCATCCACAAAAAATTTCACAGTAGGAAACTCTCGAATATTAAATTCTTTTCTCAAATCATGTTGGTGTGTGACATCAATTTTGCCAAATTGGATTCTCGGAGCTTCTTTTTTAAGCTGTCGTGCAGCCTCAGCAAATTCCTCAGACAAATTCTGAGATGATTGAGATAGAGAAACATCTGGAAAGAGTCAATCAAAAGCAAATGGGTTACATAGGCCACAGCGTGAAGCTTTCCAGTGGAGGTTGTTGTGTCAAGTAGTAGCTTAAAGGGTTGAATAAGGTCTTTTATGATTCAGAAATAAATGGGAAATTATCTTTACTTTTTACTTCTTTGTATTAATGCTGACTTTTCCACCACTCCACATGTCCTCGGACCAGTCACAGTGAACAACTAGTAAGATTGCAATAGTCTTCTGTTGGGAAGAAATTACTTGGAATTAAGTAGTTTGACTGACTGACTATGCTGGGTATGAGTTAAAGGGAGGTCAAGAGTAGAGTTAGATATTACTCACATTAGGACTCATTAATAAGAAATAATATGAATTAATAAGCACTTAAAAATATTATTAAATATAAATATTAATCTAAATTAATAAACATTCTTAATATAAATATTAATCTTATTAAATCTAAATCTAATTAATAAAAATTGTAAGCACTTCACTGAGGCAGACCTTTGTAATGCAGAAACTACTTTTCCAAACAAGATACGGAGGAAGGAGAGCAACAGAGTATGGTCTTTTAGAGACTGGTGATGTGTTTCTGCATGCTGTGCTGTGTGTCAGCCCTTCTCTAGCTCAAACGACAGTTGTGTGTTTGGAGGAAGGAGAAGAGCCATCCTATTTGGGCCCTGGAGCTGTAAATTATGTTAACATGGAAAAAGGACAAGAAAAAGAAACTAGTCACACATCGGCTGCTCTGTATTCAAATAAGAGGTAAAGGCCTGGAGCTTTACAGTTTTGCAACTTGGGTGGAAAAGAAAATGAATTTGTCTCTCTTGATAAAATTGAGATACCCTATCTTGTTAAATTCCTTTTATTATAAAGAGCAAAAGCTTTTTTTTAGATTCTACACAGAAAATTTTTAGTTTCATCAATACACTTTCAAATAGGAACAGATGAAAAACATCCAATTAATCTTGGTTTCATACATTATGTGTATTTTGTGTGTATATATATGTGTGTGTTTGTATATGCTTACATATATACAGATATACTTAAACAAGCACGCACACATGTGTAAATCTACATAAATCAGCATAAATCTGACAATGTAACTTTCTTTGGTTCTTTCACAAAATTACAGCTGCACTTCTCTATATCCTACCTGGTGAAGACATTGCCCTACGTAATTATAACCAAAAAGTGAATGAACATTTATGTATGAGTTCTATAAATGAAAGATAAAAACACTACTCTAACTCAGTGCTGAGTTACATTTCTTGCATTATTCATCATTATCCTTGCTCTGAATCCCAGCCATCAATCATTTTCTTCCTCCTAACTGCTACAGTAGGGAGTGTGAAGAGTAACATTAAATAATGTTATTTTCTCAAAATATTAACATGATAGACCCTTCCAAATTCTGTCACATATAAACCCATCTTGGCTTAGGCTCACAGAAACCGTGGCACTGAAACAGCTGCTCCAGCTGCTAACATGCCAAAGGGTGTTCTTGTTAGTAGAACAAAACTTAATGTCTATTCAGGGGGCGCTCAGATACTATGGTGATGAATAGAAGGTGCTTCTTTCAATAAAGTAAATGAGCCTTAAGGCATCAGTCCAGAGCAGATTGTTCTAATTGCCTGTAAAATTACTGTTTCATCAAATAAATTTATTTTGATTTTACAGAGAGATTTTCAAAGAGATTTTATCCTAACTTCCAATTGCCTTTTTCTGAATTATAAAAATGGTCTTACAAACCTTTTCCCCAACAAGTTTGTAATGTGTTATCTCCTAGCACAAAATCAGTTGGAGTAGTATCTCCAGTTGTCTCAATATGTTCTTAGAGGTAACTGCAGAAAACCATATCTATTAGAAGTTCTGACCAGTTGACATAAGAAATAGCATGTCTACCCTATAAAAATACTGCTGCTTCTAGGAACACTGTGTATTGAGCCTTTATGAAATACCTTTGCTTAAAATGATTGTAAAGATAGGTGGACTTCTAAATAAAACATGGAGTACTTGCTATGCAGTTTAAGAGTGCTGATACACAATGGCTGCATGTGGCAGGGTTAGCTCAGAACAGTTAGACTGAGTTATTGGGCTTTGCAAGAGGAAATATGTATGGCTCTGGACAGAGTGCTGTTGGAATAAGGAGCAGGAAGCCACATCACAATTAGGGATCCAGCACCTTCTAGCTAACTCAAGGCAGTGTTTTACACCGGGGCAATTTCAATATAATGACTCTTTCCTAATTACCTAAGGTTGCACAGCTGTTTTACCACAATGGGGAATTTGGAAGATCAAATGCTTATTGCACAGTGAAATGGGACTCTCTTGGGAAGGGACAGAAGAAATTGTTGATGAAGTCCAGACACAGAAGCTGAAGTCACATAGAGGTTTCCCAAATATACAGGGGAATAATAAGCTTTGTGGGCATTAGACATGTATGTAGATTGTCTGGGTGTCTTTAGGATCCATTTTTCTCTGAAATATTTCAATTCCGAACAGATATTTTAAGAATGATCTCTTACCACTGAATGACCTGAATAGGCAGAGTTGAAGGTAACTAGTAATGTATCTAGCATGCTTAGGTAATGAGAGTTGGTAGAGTTAGTAGCTCCTGGCTGGAGCTGGGAAAAGTGCATGACTCCAAAAGTAATGACTGCACTCAGAGACCAGGAGGAATCTGAGTAGCATTAACCTGATAACTGCAAGACCAGAGTTCAGTGAGTGAACAGCTTTCTTCATCAGACAGATAAAAATTGTTTCCTTGACTACCCCGAAAGCATGTGGAAACATCCATCACACACCTTTCCCCTGCTTTCCTGAGTGATTAGACTCCTCTTCAGCTTTCCATCAATTCCTTTTCATTCCACTCATTCTCTGTTTGCCTCCCAGGTGCTTTATTTTTCAAGTTGCTTGAGTGTTGCAGGAAATCATCACTCCTTTTATTTGGAGCCTTTTCTTGAGTTTTGTTTCGCTTCCTCTGTTTTAGATTTTTATTGACACTGATCACTTCAGGCATTGTCGTGAGGAAGCAGCTGCTGAAGCTAACACAGCATCACAGACTTCATACTCAAGGAGAGATGAGCACCAGCAGAGTACAAGGACAGACACGGATGGGAGGTAACAGAGTTGGTGGCAAGGTCACCAGAGAAGACGTGGGGGTGGTGGGACACCATGTAAACCAGTGTGCTGTGCCACAACTGCCAGAAGGCAGAGGCCTTTCAAAGGCCATCAGCTCGGGAACAGCATTGTATTAACTACGGGAGAATGTCTTCATTATCAGTAGTTTTAGTTGTGTTGTAAATAAGAAGGAGGATGATTTAAGGGCTTGTTAAGATTTTTAATTTTTTTCCCTAGATAGTGGTTTCAACCTGTCTTTTGAAAGTATTACTGAATTTCCTCCCACCCTGTGTCATCGCTGTTTTGTGAAGTGTCCTTTTCAAAACAGATGTGAACCTCCAAAGGAACATCTTAACAGATTGCCACCATTTGATCATGGGTACAGAAGATCCTGAAAATAAATTATCCAGTGTCTGAGAACAATTCAGCTCTTTGTCTCAGATATGGGAAGAATTAAAGAAGGTGTCCTGGTTTAACCAGGATAGGGTTAAGTTTCCCCAGCAGTGGGGGGGAGCTCTAGCCGGGTTATTCAGATACCATGCGGACGTCACATCCTGGCAGGTCACATTTTTCCTGGCTCGGAGCGCGGTGCACTCGTGGTTTTGTACATCGTGCTTCCCACTGCTGTATTTGGTAGCTATTTTGCTCTGTTCATTGCCATCACTATTACTGTTATTGTTGTTGTTGGTTGTGTTGCTATTGCATTGTTGTATTAAACCTTTCCTTATTTCAGTCTTGGGGCTTTGTATTTCACTCCCTTTGTGGGGGAGGGGCAGCGGCCGTGTGGTCTCAGACCCCGGCAGGGGCTAAACCACCACAGAAGGTCACAGAACTAGGAGAGTTAGAAGCACCCATGCAGTGTCCTCTTCAATTTCTACTCTTTCTTTCCTTTTTGATAACAGTTGAGCTTGTTCCTCCTTCTTTAGCTAATTGCTGGTGGCCTCCAATTTCATTCTGCAGTCTGTATTGATGGTCTAGTGATTGCTGCAGTCATTGTGAATATGCCTGTTGTCATGCTAAATACTGATTTTCTAGCTGTTACTGTCTGGCATAGTCAGAAAGTCATTTTAGCAGTCCTACTTTTCAGCTTCTGCATAGGCTGCTTTTACAGTTTCACTACAGATATATAATTTTCTCTGTAGAAGACTCTTGAGATGAAGGATGGATTCATATTTAACATATCAGAGTGGAAGGATGTTAATCTTGCTGCAGTTGCAAACTTTCTTGTGTGACCTTGAATTCTCCCATTCTCTTCTACAGTGAGATACAGCCCATAATCTCCTGTGCTGACCTCTGTACTTTTAAACTGATGTTTGCAGTTCACTTGAGATCTTCTGCTATGCAAACATCGAGGTTTATTCTACAGTTTGGATACTTGAGGATTATTCTACAGTTTGGATCCTTATTCAAAGCATTCAATAAAATCAGCATGTGTAAGAGATACCTACATAAGGGACTCATGCTAATCAGTAAGTCTGTGCAGCAGGCAACTAGAACATCATCTAGTGACTCTTGTACCTGTGTTTCCACTGTCCTGCTCACTTTTATAGACACAGTTTGCAAATAATTTAAGTGACTCTTTTCAGAAGATTAACTCCCAAAAGACTGACACAGATTTCTGATGAAACCTACAGGAATGAGGTACCAACATTCCACTATCTTTCATACCCACATTCCACTATCTTTCAAACTGCACTAGATTCCTGCAGGAATCTTAGTTGTAAGAATACCTATTCTGGGTAGTTTTGAACTGTTTGCATTCACCTCCTGTGGTGAGGAGACTGCTGTATGCTGAAATGAGTTCTTAGCACAGGAGTGAGTATGCTTTGGATGTTGGCTTTGTAAGTGAGCTGACCATCTGATCTATATAATTGATTTAAGATCAGTCATGCCCTCTCTGCTTTCTAGAAATCCCCCTTTTTATGAACTATATATACATAGACATCAATTTCTTGTTTTTTTTTCAATAACATCACCTTCAGTTTTTGTGCCTTGAAAAGGAGGTATTGGTCTTTACGGATAACCCTTATCTTGCCTATTAAATGTCGTTATCTCAGCATAGTTTGTCAGTCACGGGCTACAGGAATCCTACAGCTGACCCAGTGCCTCACTGGATATACAAATGTACTGCTAGAAAAGGTAAACATCACTTTTTCATAAATGAGATTGCACTTGGCACACAAAGCAGCAGCATAAGGTCCGCACCACTGTGTGCTTGTCCTTAGGTTATCCCCATGTTTATCTAGGAACTGAAAACTTTTCACTGGAAAGGACAGGAGCAGTTATTCTCAGAGATCTGGGGAGTCAAACATTCTCTTGGGTCTGGGCCTTTTCCTGAATTCTTCTGATAGGCAGGAGAAAGTGGCATTAACATGTGCTCTGCACCCATTTTGTTTCCCAGAATATGCCACTAGCCAAGTTAAAGGCTTTCAGAACTAGAGCTGTAAGGGACTTGGGGAGTTGGTTGGTCTGGCCTAAGGGAAGTTAAACCATGTCTAAAGCAATCTTGAAAGCTGTTTGACTAATCTGGCTTTAAATATTGCCATGAATGGAGATACCAGAGCCCCCCTAGGCATGATCCAGTGCATCATTAGCCTTCCAGATAAATGGTCATCTTTATCCCTGCCTCTGATGTCTGCTGTGTTTAAACCCATTATATTGCCAGTGAAAATAAAGAACAGTTTAATACCGCTTCTTTACAGAAACAGTGTAGTTGGGTACATATAACATGTCTCCTCTCAGTCACAGTATGGTCAGTTGCTGATATGGGCTGATGCACTATATTTTGCCCCTGGGCTGGAGCATATTGTGGGCTGTTTCTGCCTCTCTGGCCTCAGAAAGCCTTAAACATGAATGGTATTCACTGTACTGTTTGGAGGATCTGAAGACTGTTCTTGCATGGATAAATATGGGACAGTTACAAAGTCCTGTGGAAACCATTCTGACAACAGAAAATTGGAAAGGTTTATGAAAGACTTTTGATGAGAAATTAAATAGGAGATGCTCTTTACTGCGTTCAGACAGTTGCTGTCCCTGGGAAAACTCGAGGAAGTTAATACATGACTTCAGCTGGTTACAGTTTGCAGTGGTGTGCAGCAGTGCTTTTAGTATTTGTGTTTATAGGTGTACAAAGTTTATTTTCCCTGTGATGATGATATTTCTTAGAGTGCTTGGGATTTTTGGTTTTGGTTTCTTTTTTGTTGTGGGTTTTTTTTTTTTTAAAGCAACAATATCCTGCAATGAAAGTCAACACAGGGACTTATATTCAGCTAATGTGTAGTGTAAACAGTAATATTCTCCCATGCAAGCAACACTGGTGGAAGATCTACCTTCTGTTGGTGGCAATTGCTCTATATTGCCTGTGCTAATAGGCATTTGTGTGGTATTTAGATCAGTTTAGCGTGGATGGGGAGATGCCACAGACTGCATCAGAAGAGCACTTTCAATTGAGTGTTGAGATGAGGTGCTCCTAGCACATGCAGGGCACGTAACTCAGCCAGGCAGGCAGCAGGGCTTGCGTCCATGAGAGAGTAGGCACGGTGCTGTGTGCTGCTTGCATTGTTTTCAGACATTGTTCTCTGTGTCTTCCTAAAAAACAAGAAGCCAGAACCTCTGTTCCTGTGTCCTTCCTCACCCTCTTTAATGCTGCCCCTTCAGCTACTTTTTTGTTGCAGAAGAGCGCAGGTTTTCTGGGTCATTGCTTTGTGTCCGTGCTGGGTACTTGCCCTGTGTACTTTGCTCAGCTCCGGAGGGTAGCCTGATACAGCTTGGCAGAAAGCCAGCGTATGTTTTTATAGTAAACCTTGCCTGAAATAAGGCAGGCAAGGGACACTGTGAGGGTGGAACTGAAGGGCATTAGGAGGAGTTGGGAGTCACTGGGCAGAAGACATTAAAGCAGGCCTCTCCTGATAAATATTGTGGGACAGGTAAGTAGATAATGGTATGCAACAGGGAAAGCATTAGGGTTTTCTCATAATAGATAGGCCCAAGGCAGATCCTAGAGTGTTGAATCAAAGCTTGGAGCTCAGACTTTTCTCTATGTTGGTACAGCACCAGAACAAATCCCACTTTCAGGGAAGTGTGGGATTCCTTCCCATTCTCTGATTGTGTCTCTTTGATTGAGAATGGGTCGAGAAGAGAAAGGTCTCAGGTCTTGCATTCATTCTGGATTTCTGAAGCTAATTCCTGGCAGCCCCACAGATTTCCTGTGTGATCTGGGGAATATTGCTTTGTATCTCATTATCTAAGTTCCCTTAATAGTTCCATGTTCACATAGATTGTATCTTTAGATAGCCTGTTTTAAGGAGTAGGACATAAAATATTAGGGCTTTATGGCTTCTCTGTGCAGGTGCATGTGCATGTCCCGTCTTTAATCTCTTTGTGCTGTGGCAATGCAAATGATTACATCAAATGCACCAGCTGGTTCAGCGTTGTGGACTCAGGTTTCCTACAGCCTGGGGCAGTGCCTCACTGCAGGATAGTTTTTCAGTGCCCCGGAGGCAGTTCAGGGGCGTGTCTCCAAAGGGAGCTATTGAGATTGAGACCAGTGATTTCTATATAACGTATCTGGGCTGTGGAGCTCGTTAGTCTTGTGAATAATTCCATAATTCTCTGCGGGGACTGGTGGAAAGGCAATCCATGAGTTTTCAGTAAGCCCTTCAGATAGACACGGTGACCTTGAATCCAAACCAGGAGGCAGTAAGGATCACTGGAGCAAGGTGTGGTTGGGGAACAGTGTTTCATCTTTGACTTTTTTGGAAGATGCAGCGTGGAATGGAAGAGTATGTTTGTCCTTCCCTTCTGAAGAAAGCTAGTTGTGAGGGTGGTGGGATATCAGAGAAAGAGGTCTAAGACTCTGCTCTGAAGTAGGGGGAAGAAAGCCTGATTTAGATCTCCCACATCCTTTGAGTGTCCAAGTCCCTGGGCTACTGTATTCTGAACAATTCTTTCTTCATCTCTTGTCTCTTTATGAAACTTTTCACATGTCTTCTTTCCATTCAGTATTAGGTCGAAATTCTGAAGTGTGTTGCAGTATCTCATTGTTGATCAGCTCTTCCAGTGCTAAGGAGGTTTGGCTGCAAACTCTTCTCTGACCTGGACATTTAGGTTCTGTGCTTTGAATCAGCTCTTACAAAGCTGAGAATAGAGCTTGACCAAAGTTCTTCTTATGAATTATTTTTTCACCAAAATAATGGATCTTCAGAGAGATCAAAACAGTTCACAACTGCAGACTGAATTTGTCAAATAGCTTTAGACCCTCCACAATTAAAAAATAGAATCTTGCTAAATTTCAACACTTTCAAAATTGTTTAAAAGTCTTAAAGTTTTAAAGAAATTTCTAATGTGATTATTCTGAAAGTTTTAAAAACATTTAAAGTTTCATAACATTGGTTCAGGGTTAATGAAATGTTTGGTATGATCCAAATATATTTTTAGTTTCGTTAATCTGTTAGTGTATTTTAGGTTTTGTTGTTGGAAGAATACAAGTGTTTTCAGATTGACCTACACTACTACTACTCTAATTATTATTATTATCATCATCATCATCCAGGTTTGGTAGTGAGGCACAAGAACAATTTACATGCACTTCTGCAAAGTTAGGATATCGCCTTAATTTCAGCTATCCCTTTCAAATATGGAATAGATTGGGGTTTTCATCTTGTGCCTGTCTCTAATGCCTGCCTCCAAAGGAGTGCTAGTTTGCAAGGTGTTTGTATAATTTAAGGCTAAGTGGATGTGTGCACTGAGCTCAGTGAGTATGGCGCAGTGAAGCAAGGTCAAGCCCAAGCAACAGAGACAAAGTTTTTGTTGTCTTATGCAGATTGAAGAGTTTCTGCTACCCGCAAACTGCTATGAATACAGCTTCATGTCTGTGGAGTGAGAAATTATGCAGCAGCTGAACTTTTAGATGGGTAACATCATGAGAATATACCTTTTGGCTTTTGCTTTTGTGATTTACTTTCTGTAAGGCTCAGATGGTCAGACCTTCTAATAAAGTTACTCCAAAGGCCCCACTAGTTCCCTCCCCATGAGGAATGAACATGACCCTAATAGAAAAACCACAAACCAACCTCCACCTAATCAAGTGCTAATTTCAGAGAAGAGTCCAATATAATGCAATTACAGACACCAAAATGTTGTAAAAAGACATTCCCTGAAGCCCAAACACTCACAGAGGAGAGATACCATCCGGCAAAAACCTCATACAAAGTGCTGATGAAAATAAAAGAGGAAGAAAAGCCCTCTCTGTTTTGTTTTTTTGTTTTGTTTTGTTTTTAATGCCTAGATTTTCACCCATCACTGCTGTGAAACACATACTGGCAAAATTAGGCAGTGGAAGCAGAGAATGCCAACTCAGCACTGTGTGAGGACCCATCTTACTCACAGTATCCGTCTTATGTAGCAGACTGGTATTTAACCACCCCAAGAAGGAATAAATTACCGTAGCTACAGTCAGAAATAGATACATGGAGAAAACCAAAACAAACAAGGACTACTGGAGGACAAAGCAACAGTAAAACAAGCATACCCGAGTGCCCCAGCATCAGTCGTGCTCTGCAGAGCCATCAGGGTAAGAGACAGTGGAAATTGATACTCACAGAACTCCACCAGCAGATACTTAGTTTCCTTCAATGCTCTGTCAAAGTTGCTCTTTTTCAGCAAGAGTACATTGTTCTCCTTTTTTATTTTGGGGAGTTTGGCTTTCTTTGGCTTTGTTTCATTTGGACTTATGCTGTCTGCTGCCAGGAAGCCTGTGAGAAACAGTAATGGCAGGAGGAAAAACCGATGTGTCTTCATCTTGTCCCGCCTTTGTGCAGTTACTGAGAAAGAAGGAAGCAAAGGAGCACTAAGCAGCAGGGTTTGCTGCTCAAATGGCTGCTGTTGTATCAGCCAAACCAAGAGGCTGATAAGGTTGATAAGAGAGTCTACCACCAGTGGAGCCAACTGCACATTTCCACTGAAAGATTAATATAGTTAATTACTTCCCCATCTTTAGCAGCATTTGGAAAAAAAAGTGTCTGTAGGGAAGGTGGGTTTACTGTTTCAGTAAATAATCAGAACCCTGGGGAGAGGGTGAGAGAACACAGGAGGAAATACTTGCCTGCAGAAGCACCAGTTGGTTCATAGTGCACTTCTCTCATTAGACAGCCTGCTCTTGTCACCGTTACCCAGCACAGAGCTGCAGACAAAACAGTGAGGTACCTGGGACAGTATTTGAGGGCTGCTCCTCTGCTTAATATTTGGTTGTCTGTTGCACTTCTGGAGCTACTTACAGATCTGATTCAGAGCATACTGAATGGGAGAAACTCTCATTGCTTTTCATATGTAATTTTAATGTCTGTGTTTCTTCAGTGCCTTGTCTGTGAGGCTCCCACCTCTCCTTAAGTGCCAAGTATCTTACTTATCTCAAGTAAGTTACTACTCTGTGGGTTAAACGAGATTTTGCCATTGGTTTTCCGTGGTAGCACAATTTCATGCAGTTAATATCTGTATAGTAAACTGAAGGGACCAAATATACTTTTTCATCCTTAGGATATCTATCAACTGTGTCTGTGAACAATGAGGCCTCCCTACCTAGTCTTTTCAGAACATTTTAAGAAATATCTTACAGAAAGATTAAGAAGGCACCGTTTACTAAGAAATGGTTATTTCTGTAAATATCTGCCAGTCTGTGATTGTAGCAGAATCATCTTTGTCCCTTAAACTGTGCTGAAATTTGTGAACTGCACACCTAAAGCTGTAGCCTCTCAAGAGGGGACCAGGTATTCTGGTGGTTGTTTCGTTGGCACAGACAAGGACACACCTGACTTGAGGACAGGTGGGTCCCTCCAAGAATGACTCTTCCTTCCTCTTGAGGAGCGGTAAGTGCTGCTTCACTTTCACAGATGAAAAATCTGGTATCAGGAGGGTACTGCTAAAAGGAACGAGTGTTCATAACGATGGTTGATGTGGTAACCTCCATTTTCTTGGGGGTGAAGGATCTTGGGTGGCATATTGCTTCAATTTAGGTTGTTTTCATGCCTGATGTGAGTGGGGCTGGGTTTCAAGTGAACTCTCCTATCAGACTCAAAGGCTTTGGGTTGTAATGCACCTTGAGATGTGTTCTATTAGCACTCATACAGGGTGCCTAATGAAATCAGAGGGAGCTGTGTATTCAGGCTGCTTGCAAGATAAGATCACACGTAAATACAGATGCAGCAATCAGGTACTGAATTAAAAAAAAGCAGAAAGATAAGAGTCTCCTGTTTGACTTTGTGGTCTTTTTCGCTTCATAGCAGGTTCTTTTTCCAAAGATGTCTTTCAAGTAACATACTAGGAGGGTTAAAATGCATCTTTCAGAAGTATAGGGAAAAACTAACAAGGCCTGTTGTAAGCTCAGAATGCAGCCTAAGGCTCCCAGAGCACAGGTAGGATGACAAAACCATTTGCTTAAAGAGCTGGTTTTTCCCCTGTCTGCCACTGAAACCAATAGCAGTCAACTCAAATCCATCCTGGAAACCTCCTACAAGGAAATAGGCACCATTTTGGAAAGGGCTTCTAACCTCTATGTCCTGGAAGGAAACTGCAGTAAGAGGAGGATCGTACAGCAGTCAGTCCTGCCAGGACAGATTTGCAATTAGGAAAGGAGTGGGATTTAGCAGAACTGAGTAGAAAATTGGTGAAGTACAATGTTTTCTTTTAGGCATACAGCAGATTAGGTCACATTTCTGAACATTTCTTCAACAGTGCTAACTAGTTCTGGCTCTTTCATTTTGAACTTTACAGTTTGAGAGCTATGGAAAATCTGCCTTCTGCAGAAGTCACAGACCAGTCAGCAGGAAGTGTAGGATGCAGGATAAATAAAATTCTTGGGCCTTTTGCTTTGTTACCACTCACACCCTGGAAATCGTGTGGTCGAGAGCCATTGACACATGCCTCACGTGTGAGCACCTTCTGTTTGCATTTCTCTATTTTGCCTCACAGATACAGTGATTTTAGAGTGATGTCAGTTACTGTTATTTATTGGCATTGAACACTTCAAGCTGTCACTACATCTACACTTGCAATACATAATGCAAAGGTGAAAGTAACTGCATAGTATGCCTGTGAGGTAGGTATGTACTGTTGGCTATTAAATAAGGAGAAAGTTGTAACTCAAAGGTTTAAAAGCAAATCTGGCTCTATTGAATTGAGGGAAAGATTCCTTTAGATTTAATGTGTAGGGTTGATTGTTAAGGACTTGATTACACTCCAGACAAGTTTATCAGAAGATTCTGCATCTATGAGTAAAGATCCAGTTTTCTTGACTTCCAAGGCTGGGCTTTAAATAACTGCAGTATCGTCCATTCTGCCTCTGCCACGTGTACCTGTATGTACTAGGAGAAACTGGAAATGCTGGACTTTTCTTTGCAAGTTTGTTTTACATGTAACTTTTTCAAGGTTGCACACTTCAGCTAAAGTGCAAAGCAAATGGAAGTCTTTGGCATTTCACCTTTGCTGGCCTAGTGTTTATTTTGTGTTTATTCCATGCCCCCAATGAAAATAGAACTCACAAGGAAATAAGTCAGAGATTCATCACTTTTGTTGGTGCTTAAGTTCAGTGTGACTCGCCATCTAGTGTATATTTAAGACATAGCATAATTACAGAGTCCTCAAAACACTAGTGGCATTTTATTTCTGTAAGCAGGCAAAGTAAACTATAAAATTTACAGGAATCAAGAGATAGATATTTAGAAAAGGACTCACAAGTGAAAGTTTAGAGGTGAGATAAAAGATTCATTCATCAACTGAAAAAGTAGAGGACAAAGATTATAATGAAAAAACATAGCACAATTTCTTTGCCAGAAAAGGAGGAACACAGTTTAAGAATCACGTAAAATAATGGGGAGAACAAGGAGCAGCGCAAACAACCTATTTATTCAAGCTGGTTTGCATTAATTTATCCAACATCACAAACTAGACAGCATCCAATACCTGGCTGTTTTAAAATGTATTTTCTTTCATTTCAGATGACTGATTCCTGTGGGTGTTCATCTGATTTTTTTTTTTCCCCACTGTTTGATAAGACATTGTTTATCATGAGAACAGTTATTAAATCATGGATACCTCAGTGTTTGCGGATTCTCAGGTCACCTTGCAGATTTTTCCATGGATGCAACAGGCTTCTTACATCACAGATTATTTCGTATTATGACTCTATAAACCAGTGTAAAAAGGAACTGCCGGAATATTTCAACTTTGCAAGTGATGTCTTAGATGAGTGGTTGCAACTGGAAAAGGTAGTATTTTTCTTTTACTTCATAGTCTTGGAACAAATCTCAGATGATACAAATGAATTTTCCTGATGAATACTGGATAGTATTAGTTGCAGAGTAGAATGCACTATTTTATTTTCTTTGTCAGAAATATATGTATCACTTTAAGAGATTAGTTGCCAGGGATGATTTGCTTGCTCTGGAGTTATTTTGGACTGAAATTTAACTTTTTATGGTTTGACTTCTTATTTTAGTATCTTCTGTTGCATCCTAGGATGGAAGACGACCAGCAAATCCAGCTTTTTGGTGGGTAAATGATGAGGGAGAGGAGGTGAAGTGGAGCTTTGAAGAGCTGGGATTTCTGTCTAGGAAAGCAGCTAATATACTTTCTGAGGCATGTGGTTTGCAGAGAGGAGACAGAGTTATAGCAGTTCTGCCTCGTATTCCTGAATGGTGGCTACTGAATGTAGCCTGTATGCGAACAGGTGAGTGACCTTAATGATCTCTTGGATGTAGAAAGAAAATAAATAGAAGATACAAAAAAATAGGCTAAATTAATTTGAGAAGAACGTAAGCAGGAATAAGGTGCTGTGCCCTGTACAATTCAGCTTTTGCATAGAAGGAGCGTGGCAGCACCCACTCAGGAACCAAAGCAACATTGTACTAGGTGCTGAACAGACCTGGTCCAGTTAAACGGCATCCTCAGTTGAAGCCAGTGAAGGTTGAATGGTTACAGTCTAAGGCCAGATTTGACCAGATACATTATCAGTGTTGCCAGTTTTAATGCAGTTAGTTACATGACTAGACTGATTAATAATTCAATACAATATTTTTTTGATCTGCTGTTACAGTTTTGCAAATTCTTAGGAAGAATATGACCTGTTGCATTTTTAGACAGCTAAACACCCATGATGGAATAATTCAGCACACCAACAGGGACATGATCAAGTATTTTTGTCCCACTTTTAAACTCTGTGATTCTTGCAGGTTGTAAATGGGGTTAAGACTCAAGGAATCCAATTTTATCATATCCAAGATTTTCTGGACTTAGATGTGGGAGCATCATTCAGTATCTCAGTGCCTCAGTTTCCCGATTGTAAAATTTGGTAGACACCTCTGAAGGTGCAAGAAGACTGAAATCGGTCTGTAGGTCAAGTCTGTTGAAATCCTTGGAAAAAGGAGCTATAGAAATGCACTAAATTGATTCCCCCCCCCCAAAATACGATTTCAGTCACGTTGTACTCAGTATCCAAACTTACGTTTGTTCACGTTACAGAATGAATCCAAGCTTGAGGGATTTGTTGATGAGCAATGTATGTAAGCTACCTGACCTCGATCTGTTTATTCCATATCAGAGGCATTAATTCCTTATTGAAATAAATAATGGCTTTATTCAAGACGTAAATATAATCCAAATGCTGGCCTTATTCATATACTTAATTAAGGGGGTGATAATCTCAACACTTCCTTCCTGAGTTACGAATCATGAAGAAAGTGCTCAAAAATACTCTAGATCTTACTCATGATCTAGATACCTTTAATATGGATGACATAAAACTGAACATCAGTGTTGCAGGGTTTGGAGGTCTTTCAGAACCAGATGATCCCAGGCCATTCCTAGGCCACAAGTCCACCCAAGCTCTGCCTTCAAACATGAGTTAAACTTGACTCGTGTTTCTCAAAGAATAAGTTTTTGGCAAGTAGCTCAGCTTTTCTACAGCTTGGGTCATGTCCTGTGATCATAATAAAGACAAATGGTCGATTTTCTAAATTGCTTGTTGCTTTTTTCCAGGAATTGTCTTTATTCCAGGAACATCCCAATTAACAGCCAAAGACCTCTTATACCGACTCCAGGCTTCAAAGGCCAAGTGCATCATTACCAATGATACACTGGCACCTGCAGTGGAATCTGTCATGGCAGACTGCCCGTTTCTGAAAAGCAAACTAATTGTAGCCAAAGGGAGCAGAGATGGGTGGCTGAACCTCAAAGAACTTTTTGTGTGAGTATCAAGCAGTATTACCATCATCCCTATGAGGTGAAGGACGCTGTATCAGTAAGGTGACATTGCTGAGTCTTGGGATTAATTTCCAAAACACAAATGAGTTACATTTTTGCATCCCTCTGCCAACTCACTGTAATCACTACATTAAGTACAAATCCCTCCAGTACACTTTTTGGAAGCTGTATTCAGGTCTTTCAGCTTCTCCTTACTCAGCAGCCTGCCAGCTTTTAAAAGCTATCTGCTGCTACTGTGATCACAAGACAAGCACAGGAAGTACTAATCTTGCAGGTGTTTTGTGCTTGTCTTCTACAGCCCAGCCTAATGTCTCTTGAATTCCTTGAAGATACCCACTGCCAGCTCTTGGTGCTCAGCTAACGTGGCATCAGTCATTTCTTCTCCTGACTATCTTGGTAGCACAAGACAATCAGAATTGTTCATCAGTCTCTTGACCATAAATGGTATAATTCATGTCTAAGGCATAATAGCCTGAATGTGGCCCCCATTGACTTCAGACTGGGAGACAGTATGTGTTGAGGCAGAAGTTGGTTTTGCATCTACCTACTGTTCATAACAAGAACCTTGAGTGCTCCTGCAAAATAGTGGTAGACAAAGTGACTGGAATGTACTGTAGGTGCTCACATCTTGGAAGTTATGGCATACAGAGCACACTCATGACTAGCAAAATGTGCTCTCTAACTCTTACCTGTGGTATCTGATGCAACTATTTAGTGAGGTCGTATAGTTTGGGGCCATTTTCCTGTTTGTCTCCTAAACCTTAAAAAAACACTGCTTCCTTTGTGAAAAACTACGTGTAGTAACTGTCATATACTGTTTCTTCTGAAGGGTGACATCTGCTGACCATAAATGTGTCAAGACAAGGAGTGAAGACCCAATGCTGATCTATTTTACTAGTGGAAGTACAGGCTCTCCAAAAATGGTGGTGCAGTCCCACAGCAGTTATGGCATCGGATTTGCAACCAGTGGCAGGTATACCTTGCAGTCGCTCCCAGTGTCCTGAATAAGTGACAGGATCGCAACTAAATCGAAAATGTGACCATAAAAGCTCCAGTAAATGTAGGCATTTCATGGGTGTAGGATCTTGTTTTCTCCTCACCTTTCCCCTCTCATGGCGAAACCCTTGTTATCAAAATCTTGAAGACTTGGTTGAGATCATCAGACACAGTGTTCTGTTGCTCAGGGGGCTGATTGCAGACTAGCAATAAGGATAGCATCCTTATAGCAATACCAGATAAAGTCAATTGCTTTAGTATTATGTAAACCTTCCTTGAGAACCAAAGCAACCCTGGACCATAGCATTATACCTTAAAAAGTTAGAGTTCGGTTTGAATCTGTGGCTTGGTACTGATTTGCTTTCACTGATCATCTTTTATTCATGCTTCCCAAGGAGTGAGAAATTTCATGAAGATCGAAGGATATATTTCCCAAGGCATTCTGAGTTGGAAGTTGGTGGCATAGAGTCCATAGAGGCAATTGGTTAGTTTCCTAGAGAAATAAGATGTGATTTAGCTGATGTCTCTAATCCACAAGGTGGGAAAAGCCTACTCCAAATGATCTGCTTGCATCTAGATCCAGAATCTGCAACTGAAGCCAAGGATGTTTTGCACTGTTCAGGAGAAAAGCAAACACTGGAAATGTTAAACAGGATGGAGTGAAGGGAAATAAGAAAATGTTTAACTTTCTAAAGAGCCCCACTTGCTGATGCTGCATCTCTAATGGAAGCCTTCTGCCCTTTCCTTTAATTATGCTGAGACCTGTGCCTGAGTCTCTCACACCCTATGAAGCATTTTTTTCATCTCTGCTTTATCATCAGGTACTGGATGAACTTGACTCCTTCAGATATAATGTGGAATACCTCCGATACTGGCTGGGTAAAAGCAGCTTGGAGCAGTGTTTTTGCACCATGGATCTGTGGATCATGTGTCTTTGTACACAATATGCCACAGTTCAAACCAGCAGTTATTGCAGAGGTAAGCATATCATTTTATACTGTGAGTTTTATTTCCATTTTGCATAAATGAAGCAAACAAGCTGGGCTCCCCTGCATGGGTACCCTGTAGCAGCAGGGATAGTACTTCCATCCCAAGCATTCATCCCTCCCTTTGCTGCCCAGTAAGCTAGAGGAACAAGTGTTTTCCTTCCTGGTTAGGCCATGTGACATGGCTACAGTGTAGGGGAGATGTGGTGAAAGATGCAGGATAAAAAGAATTCAGGATCACTGCTGTCTCATCCCGTATTTAGCCTAAAGCTCACTTCAGATACAGACTTCCAGCTACTTTGGGCTCAGGGTGAGCATGGGCCAGTAATCAGAGTATGGCATAGAGCTGAATCAGGGCCCCATTATCCTGAATTTTCAATTAGTTGTCGGAATGCCTATTCCTCCTCTCTGCCATTTTGCAAAACCAGTCAGCTGGCCTGTTCTCCTCAACGTTGGCCTCTTGTGTGGAGAGGAGACCCAGACTTTCCCAAGAATAAAATTGGAAAAGCTTTGGTCTAGTTCACTATTGTCACTTGGTCTTGAGCCTGGGACACGGTCACCTTGGGAAGCAGAAAACACTCTTAATTGGAACTACTACTCTCAGTAGTCATTCATTTACACGAGTGATTTTTGTTGGACAGAAAGTACTATATTTTCTACAGCAGTGGCACTGACTGGTACAGCCACTCTGAGGTCAGGATTCATAGTCACTAATCCATAGTCATTCTCTGTGTTGAATGTATGTTGCATTTTTATGGTTTTCATTTGGCAGACAGTTGAGCATGTAAGTTGTGTTAATCACATGCATGTTTACAGAGTCAGACTCCCCATTACATTTTCTTTTCAACAAAATAAAATTCTATTTTTCTAGACTCTCTCAAGATATCCCATCACTGCCTTTTGCACAGCTCCCACTGCTTACCGCATGCTGGTCCAACATGATTTGAGCAGGTATTGCACATCTGTCTGTTGCAGGGGTAGCAGAGAGAGGCTGGGATGTAATGCTGTGACAGCTCTGACTGCTTAGTTCCTTATGTTGCTTAATTTTTTTCAATTAAAGGAAATTTAATTAGCAAAATTTGCTCTCAGAAAAGAAAGCTATGTTCTGAAATATGAGAATAACACCTTAGGCCATTCAGGCTTCAGGAATGGGTCTTTGAAAAGACAGCACAGACGAAACAAATGAGATTTTTTTTTTTAAGTTGTCACTTCTTCTGAACACGGTTCACAGTTAAATTTAAGTCAAGGTTTCAGACAGCACTGGATCAGGGAATTACTGGAGTCCTGTGGAGTTGTTCCCATATACTTGAGAATGATGTGAGCAGTTAGACTTTCACATGCTGAGAGTTATTTGGCAGCTGTTCCTACCAGTTTGTTACACTGTAAAATACTCGGCTCATGAGTAGTCAGTGTGATTTGTAAGGAGTTTTCACATCTTCAGTAAGGTACTTATCCTTCTCACATAGGTCTTTCATCCTGACAAAAGTTAACCTGGTTTAGCAGAGAGCTCAGACTCTGTGTTCCTATTCAGCCTTCCTTTTGCTCTAGAAAATTCTTGGTGTTTTATTTGATCTTGGATGTTGGCACATAACTCAGCTTTCCATGAATATCTGATGTTCTTGTTCAGATTTCTCCTTCTTGTCAGCTCTTCCAAGAAAACACCTTTGCTCACTCTTTTTCCAGAAACCTACATCCAGTGACACAGAGATAAACCACGTTATCCTCAGTAGTAACACGAGCAATCTAGGAGTCCAATCCAGGACTGTGTAACAGGATGATTACTGTAATTTCCAAAGTAACTTGTGAAGTTTCAGGCGTGCTTACTTCAAAAGTTGAGGGAGGCTGTTCAGTTAAGGCCATTCACTGCTCTTTTCAGGAATTAAGAAAATTATTTCATTTGCTATTCCTCTTAAGCTACAAGTTCATGAGTCTGAAACACTGTCTATCTGGAGGGGAACCACTCAATCCTGAAGTGATGGCGAAGTGGAAAATCCAGACGGGGCTGGATATCTGTGAAGGTTATGGCCAGACTGAAACAGTATGTTTGCATTAATTCTTGCAGTATGCCCTTTCAGAGGTAATAATACCAGAGGCACAATGTGCTTGATAAATCAATGGAAAAGGGGAGAATCATTTAAATGAACTTTTTAAAAAAGAGGCTATATGTAATTATGATTATATAGTTCCAAAATCAACTAGCTGCGTATTTTAATGTTTAAAGGAAGTACTATGACTCCAGACTTCAGCCCCGCAACAAAAACCACACCAGAGATTACCTCAGATAAAATAACCTTAGTAGATCCCTTCATCATCTTTACTTAAAAGGCAACATTTTAAAAAATCATTTGCTCTGGGTACCAATTTGGCCTGTCCAAGGTTTTAATGAAAAATATTAAATCAGTTCACATCCCAGACTTCTCTGTAAGTGAACATTAATGAAACTATTAAGAGTCAGATTTCAGGCATTCTCTCCTCTTACACTTGATATGGTCCCAAATTAATTGTCCCATTATTGAAATAAGATCTGTAATAATTTCACATCTGCTGTCTTGCAAATTCAAGTGTTTGCAGAAGAACCAACTGGCTCAGACTGAGTACAGGCAACCTCATTCCACAGGGCTGATCTGAAATGCCTCTCAACTCCTCTCTGATGTGCTTGAGAACCACAGTGCTTTAGTCCTGATTCAGCCCTTGTCACAATGAAGTCATGAAGAGGTGTCATGCCTAATGCAAACAATAATAAAGTCTACAAGATGTTGCACAAATTAAAAAAAAAATTATCTATTATACAGGTGACAATATGTGCCAATATGAAAGGAATGGAAATTAAACCTGGCTCATTGGGAAAAGCTGTTCCCCCGTATGATGTGCAGGTATGTTGATATGTCACATCTGAGCTCAGCTGCAGTTGTGGGTACAAGAGTAAGGGAATGCTGTCTCTGTCCCTTCTCTGTCCTGCACTGTGCTATAACAGATACTTCACTGAGCTAATCAAAGCAATAACAATACGTCCTTTCTGCAGATCATAGATGACCGTGGGGCTATTCTGCCTGCGGGAGTGGAAGGCAACATTGCTGTCCGAGTTCAACCGACGCGACCATTCTGTCTGTTCTCTGAGTATGTGGTAAGTATGAACTGGTCTGTCTGTGCCTGCTGAGAAGCTCAAGAGAGACCCAGGGCAAAGTTCTGTTGGCTTATTCAAGGAGCAGAATTTCATCCAAGATCTTCACGAGGTCTCACTAGGTTGGTTGAGGGCTTTGAGCCTGATCAGTACATCGTTCTGCTATTCCAGGAACAGACTGACTGGCAGAGTATAGCTTCAAGATGCAACATGAACCAGGGATTACCTTGTTCCAGACCTGTCCCTGGCAGCTGGCATAGGCTTCATGTTCAGCGCATCACTCCTTTCCCTTCCATTCCACTCCTATTCTTGGTTAAGTGTTCACAAAGGAGGCCCATAAAGGCTACTCTAATATGTCAGAAGCTCAGGGAGGCTTTCCAAAGAACACAAGTATCTTACTCCCTCATACCACTGTCAGAGGTACCCACAGATTAATCTTTTAAATCTTTAAAATTTACACATTCCAGCATGCACATATTTCTGTTGTCAGAGACACCTTTGTACAGTTGCCTGTCACACAGATGATGTGCACAAGATCAACAGCACAAAGACAAGCTACAGCACAGAACCCTCAAGTGTAGATGATCGTATGGCTTTGTGTCAGCGGTGTACATAATCTAACATTACTATTCAAATGGGAATGCTCTACCTACTGAAAGCAGAACAGGCTTTAAAACTGTGTTGGAAGAACGGCTATTTCGGTTCAGGTCAAAGGTCCATCTAAGCTAGTATTCCGTCTGTGGTGGTGCTGAGTTGTAGCACATACTTAAGAAACACTAGAATCAGGCAGATATATTCTCCACTGCATTTGAACTGTCATGTTGAATAAGCTTTGGGGAACCTATGTATGTGTTTAACCTTCTTCTGAACCCCATAATATTAGGGTATTTGTAGCATCCTCAAACAACAACTTGCACAGAATAATTGCTCACTATGTGATTAAAAAACTTCTTCTGGTTCAGTACTATTACTTCAATTTTTCATTATGTCTTCTGTTGTCAAGGTGTTTTTCTTGGGTAATCTAGACCCAATAGATCAATGTAGATAATAAAGTTTTTCCTGTAGGTCATCTCATTTGTGTTTTGGTCTTGAAGATTGGGGGAAAAAGTTTACATTGACAGGAGGTTATTGTGGCAACCCCCTGCAATGATAAATCATCTTTCTGAAGACAGTGAGTTACACATTTTAGTAATTTTCTGTGATGGATGGGCATTTTGATAGAGCACAGCTTTTTTCCCCTAGAATATGAATCCATATATACACAAGTGCTTTTTTCCACCTCTTGCATATACACAAAATTGCTAATTAAAGCAGCTCTCTTTTTTTAATTGAAGACATAAAATTCAACATACTTATTTTGAGAACAACTTAAAAAATTGTCTTGATCATATTTAGCACTACTGCAAAGTAAATGCATTACATTTCACTAATAATCAGATACACTTTTGAAATGTCTGATTGTTGTCAGGATAATCCAGAGAAAACTGCTGCCTCTGTGTGTGGAAATTTTTATGTCACTGGGGACAGAGGGATTATGGATGAAGAAGGATATGTCTGGTTTGTTGGAAGAGTTGATGATATAATTAATTCTTCTGGGTAAGTCAGTTGCTTTTAGATTTGTTCATTTGCCTGTTAAAATTCAATCTGGAAAGACAATTGAATGGCTAGCTTGCTACGGCTGTCATACCTGCATTTTCCCCTAGGTATCGTATTGGCCCATTTGAAGTTGAAAGTGCATTAATACAACACCCTGCAGTCTCAGAGTCAGCTGTTGTCAGCAGTCCTGATCCAATTAGAGGGGAGGTAAAAAGAACAAAAAATATATAAAAAGAAATGGACTTCATTCTAAGCATCAAGTTCCGTATGTGCACTAGGCTTTCTTGAAATTAAATATGTTGCAGATTTTTAAATTAAATGGGTTAAAAAAATTTTAAAACCATACCTTGACAGATCTTAGAATTTCAGAATTCTTTCCCTGTTTGGCTCCTCTGATTTACTGTGGCATTTTTTGTCTAAGAAACAGAATTCAAATTATTTCTCTTTTTCTCACTAAGCACACGGTGGCAATGATATCCAGAGTGCTTAATTTCTCTTTTTATATTTTTCAACTTTGCAACATTTCTTTGAGCCCTGGGGTGAGATTTTCAGTTGTCTTTTTTTCTGTTCTACAACTTTTTGAAGGTTTAATAGTGTATAAAGTTAAGAAGGAAAAAAAGTGGAAAAATAGCAAAAAATCCTATGCTGCAGAATATATCCTTCATAACATTACATTCTGTAATAAACATCCAGTGAAAAGCGAAATTAAAGAAAAACCTCAAATTTTTGTATTTTGAATTTTGATACTCAGTTTTGGCAACAAATGTATCCCTTTATTCCCACATCTGGAAGTTAATGGAGTCCCTTAACTTTTGTGGTACAGGTAGTCAAAGCCTTCATTGTTCTAGCTCCTGCTTTTGTATCACACGATCCAGAAAAATTAACTCATGAGCTTCAGCAACATGTCAAGAAGGTGACTGCACCTTACAAATATCCGAGGAAGGTAGGTACACCACAAAAAAAGATAGGTCTTCTAATTGTATGAAAAATTGACATTTTTGTCCTGCCTTGGCTTCTTTTCAACTGTATTCTGGCAAACACTCCAACCATAGTTAAAAAAAAAATAAAAGTAAATTACAGAATCCGTTACAACTGTAGCCTTGCGTTCACTGTTTGTTCTAGAAGGAACCCAAAGGGAGGAAATAGTAATGTAACTTAATCTTTATAGGGTCTAGTCTTCCTTTCATGAAGTACTAGGGTTTTCACAGCAACTCAAATGGGCAAGGCGTTCAGCTCTTATCAGTTCCTCCCTTGGGCTCTGTTCAGACTCAGCCAAAGCAAAAGGGAAGTTCCTGCTGGCATCAGAGGGGTTGGAATTCATCCCTTACAACCAGGAAAGACACCAATAAGTCTCTGTCCTGACAGCTGAAGCACTCATCTCTTCAGGATTATGGTACTTGTCCCTGCAAGTACTGCCTGTGCAGTCAGCTAAAATGTGTAGTAAGGAATGTCACTGTCCCAGCCCCAAGCTGTGCAGCTTCCCATCTTTTTACACCAGCCATAATAAAGGTGTGTCTTTCCCTGCACCTGGGAGATTAATCAGAATGTATTTGGCTAAAAGTGAGCATTTTTGCCTTCCAGGTGGAATTTGTTCGGGATCTGCCGAAGACGGCTACTGGGAAAATCCAGAGAAAGGTTCTAAGGAACAAAGAGTGGGGAAGGGTATAACATGATCTGGAAACTGAGGACAGAAAATTTTTGTCATCCGAACCAACCATAGCACATCACATTTGACATGTGGTCATGACCCAGAGCACTAGGAGAACATATGGAAAATCAAGCTATGGAAACAAAAAGGAGATAACACTCATATGGCTTGAGGATATGTGATATTAGAACCACTTTTGCCATCAACCCACAAATTTTCAGAAGGGAGAAGGTACAAGTAATTAAGAATGAGAAATGGGAGAGAGAAGGGACAGATCCGGGAGCTTACAAAGGTTTAATTTATTTACTGTAATTAGTATAAACAACTTCCTTTAAAAAAAAAAAAGTGTAACTACAACATTTTGATAATTACAAATATACAAATAAATGATAAATTAATAAAAATAATCTTTGTCCTGCAGTGGGTATCAGCAGTGAAATGACATTCTCTCTTCAAAAACTATCACTGTAACATTTCCAAATTATTTCTGAGTGGAAGAGAAAGACACATTGTTTTAACTACTTCTCTTCATCTTGATGAATTTGTGATCTACTTAAATGGTTAAAGTGGGGGAAAAGAGAAGATACAAAGTGCTTTAGGTTAAGGTGCAAATTATACACAATCAACAATGGTGTAAATGATTACAAGAAAAAGGTTACTCCACGGAAATAATTGTGCTGCCTGGTCTGTTTTGTGCTATGTTCTGTTCTCATTACTTCAAAAGGAGCAAACAATAAAGTAGAAAGGGTTTCGCTCCAAATCCTTTTTGACAGACCATCCAGGTTTCAAGTCCCCAGATAAAGGCTAATCTTTACAGTGCATCGTTTGGGAAACACAGGTCCCGAAAGCTGGATGAACTGAATGAAGAGGATCTACCCCAGCCAGCTCTCAATCTATACTGTCCACAACAAACAGGTCAGGAAAACGTTGTTTGTCTGAATTCCTAGCGTTGCTGATCATTGAGAAGAAGCAGATGGTGCTAAATCAGGAAAAGCAATTTCTGATTCTTGCAGCAGTTCAGAGGACTTTGCCATTACTGGGTCTTTTCCTCAGTTTTCTTACTTGGTTTTCACCTCTGTGATTGCAGGTGAAAAAGTGCTAAAAACTGTTGAAGGTTCTCACAGCAAAACTTTGCAGACATTTTTGTAGACCACTAGGGAATCCTGGATTTAAAATGTTTTTCATCTTGCCAGTCTTGAATACCATTTCCAATCTTGAATACTGTTCCTGAATGTTCTTTCTCTCCTCTTTTGTTTACAGGGTATTGTGTAGATTTTGTCATTGCAATGCTTTGAACTCTGTAGATTGTAGCTATATCATAGAATTAGAGCAGACTAAGAAATGAGAAATATCCTACTATGTTATTAAAAAGAATAATCAAAATGATTAGGGTTTTCTCTTAAAGGATTGAAAGTGGATCCATTGTTTTTTAGCATTAACAGTGGAGGTCACAACCTCAAAGGTTACATTTAACAAAAATCCTGATATTTTTGCTGGCAGTTGTTTCCTTAAGTAAGAAAAAACAATGTAAATGAATATGTATCCCAGAATATGACATAAAACTCCTTTATTAATTTCTATTTTCTATGGATGTATTCAGGAAATATTTAAAAGACCATTTTTCACCAGTAAAACCTTTTTAAGTTATTTTTTTCCACCAGGTCCTGTTAATAGAGTTTTGATTTAAAATGTAAGTACCATCTAAAGACGTTTCTGCTCTATAATCCTGATTCTGAAGTGGGTGGCATTTAGGGACATAATAACACTTAATTTTATATTCATGTCCTATGATTCTTTCTCAGGAGCAAATGATATCCTATAGGATTATTTACAGCTGCTCAGTATTTCTCTGCCTCCATGTAGCATGGAGAACACCGTGAATTACTGTTGGTTTTGATAGAGTATCTGTTTTGGGGGGAAAATCTGCATCCAGATTTTTATGCTGTCAGGTATCACTGAAAAGATTAAGTGTGCAAGTTCTAGGTATTTGAGTTCATTCGCTTGATAGAAAGATTAAATATTACTGTAAAAGCTCCTGCTAAGGAATAAGGAAATAATTCCACTGTTAAATAAGTTGCTTTTTCTTGGGGAATAAAATTCAACCAAAACAGATCCATGTGTCAGAGATGCAAGGATAAGTAGTTATGGTTGAAGACACGGGACTGTTGTCCCAAATCTGAGTTCTTCATCTAGTGTGCAAAGAGCCAATCAGCACACTGAAAAAGAACAGAAACACCTGAAAAAGAACAGAAGATGCATAACCCTTCATTTGGCCCATTTGCACAACAGTGTAGTCTTTAGCAGCCCTGTCGATGTGGCCTTCTACTCGTCTTTAAGTTCTGACAGAGGGGCTTGCTTGACTCGTGTGTAGTGAATCCAAGAGCCAATTCCTTCCAGTTTTACTGCTGTAGAGGTGGTCAGCAAAACGATGTAGGGCTACTTTTTTTTCAGTGGCTCATCTTTCCAAGTGCGAATATCCTGCACCAGTGAATCCAGGGGCAAAGAAGCTCACTACTGAGATCTTGGGAGTGCTGTCTTTGTTTGAGATTAGGTACTTTGTAAGGTTTCGATGTGACCAGGGTTGGATACTCTCCCACAAGCCTACATAGTTGCTCAATTTGGAATCTTTGTAACTTTTAACCCTGTTCTTTCGACATCAGGACAAGAGGTAAATTATACAAAATGAACTTAAAAACCTGGGACAAAGGGCAAAACTTTGCAGCTTCACTCAGGCCACAGAAATTCCACATGGAAAAGAATTTAATCAAGAGTTTACCTATTGTTTTGTTCCTAGTTTGTGGGTGTCTTCATCCTTTGTAAGAACAGAAAAGAAAATTAACCTGTATTTCAACAGTCACTCACCCAACCTTGTATTGAGTTTAGTAACTTGTGGTTGAAAAGGGAAAATCAATAGATGGACCCAGGTTTTAGAATCATCATAAGCTTCCAGGATTCCACTGACTCCTGCTCTGACTGCTGGCTCTTCCAGACATGAGCCAGGTTTTTTTTATCATGTTTGATAATCTTCATGTGCACTTATGAGAAGCCTCTAAATACCATTAAAATTTTTAGAGTTGAGCACATTTCAAAGCAATCTAGACTGCTGAAAAAAATAATAATAAATAAATAATAATAATAATTTTTAAAAAGAGAGGAAAAAAAGTAGCAATGGAAAGGAAGAAAGTAATTGGACTTGAGAGCTTTTAGGATCATTATGTTGAGTACAGATGGAAGAGGGCATTTACAGCCAGCAAATGTAGAAGTGTCTAAATCAAAATGGGGGACTTACATAAGGGATTACTGAAGTGAAGGTTCTTGGGATATATGTGGTGAATGGATAAATCAGTCGGCAACTTAAAGCTAAAGCAGTGAGAATTTTGATGGAAGTAATCTGAAAACATCCTTCAGCTCTACGGGAAGGAAAAGGAATAGAGAATAAGCTACTGAATGCTTTGGTGTAAAAACCATTAACCTTCCTATAATGCAGACAATAATATCTGATGCTGTGTTTGACTAAGGAGAGTTGTGGGCAATTAGCAGCCCCAAAGAACACATCAAGAATATACAAGGATCAGCTGAGCTACAGACAAGATGCCAGATCAGTACAGTAAGTCCTTAAAAAGCTGGTGGTAGAAAATATAAAAAAGCAGGATGGGGAACTTCACATTTAATCGAACTGTTAAAAACATCAGTTTGGCTGTGACTAGCCTAAGTGACTTCAATTTATAACTCATCAATTCATAACCGAATTGTCTGTGGATAATCTCAAGATTATTTCCTTTTTTTTGTTGCTGTTGCAGGATTCATAGCAACAATTCTGCTGATTTTCTTAGATAGTCTGCAGCATCCACGTACATCATCTTCTGCCATGAAATTGTTGTTTAAATTACGGTTTCTAAAATCTTTGTGGACTCTGAAGCCTCCTAACAGGACTTTCCATGGACACCCCAGGCTGCTTGCCTCTGATGTGTATTCACAGTACGAGTCTGTCAGGCGGGGCGAACAGGAAATACCAAAGTACTTTAACTTTGCAAGTGATGTACTGGATAAATGGTCTGAGATTGAAAAGGTATATGGTCTTTTGTAGTGTAGATGAGATACTTTAATTTAAAATATCATTTGAAACAAGCTGGGGGGTTTTCTTTTATCAAAAAAATTAGTTGCCAGAACCAATTTGCATTAGGAAATTACACAAAATCTCATTCTTTCTTGCTTTATTTGAAAAGTGTTTCTGACCCTTGGTGCTTCCTATGTAGGTAGGAAAAGCAATGGTAAGTCCCTTTTGACTTTGATTTAACCTCAGAATGGCTGTGCTTATTCTTTCTGCATACTATAATATTAGATATTCGCATCATAAAAATACAGGTAACAATAACATTGCATGCTAGGAGAATTCTCCCACAAATGTTTAATTGCCTTGCTCCAGAGTGGATTCTTCATTTGACCAGATGCCCTGTAGTTAGAGACCACTTAACTCCCCTCTTCCTGAACATTCAGACTAGAAAGAGTCCTGAGATACTGTCTTTATCCTGTTGTTTTATTTTGTCCTCTGCCTGTGCTGTTTCTGTTTAATAGTATTCCACAACTCTATCCAGATTATCAGGAGTGTTATGTAAAGTATTTACAGTATCTGTTATTTTGTCAGAGCATTTATGCTCCACATAAGGCTTAAACTGAAATAGGATCCAGACTAGGACATGAGTCTGGAGACAATTGGGCTGGTAAACGTTTCAGGTTCAGAAAAGGAGAATTTATTGAGAATATCTGAGCTTGATCCATAGCAAATCTTGATCCATTAAGGACAAGGGAAAAATAATAGCTTATATTCTGGTTGTGAAATACTAGTATCTTCGATAATTTGCAGGTACTTGTGCATTATCATTTCATGGTCTTTCAGAGGAAAATATTTTGGTTTTGAATCCCTATGTTTTGTAGGCTGGAAAGAGGTCATCAAACCCTGCCTTTTGGTGGGTAGATGGAAAAGGAGAAGAAGTGAAGTGGAGCTTTGAGGAGCTGGCGTTCCTGTCTCGGAAAGCGGCCAATGTGCTGACTAAAGTATGTGGACTGCAGAAGGGGGACAGAATTGTTGTCATCCTGCCGCGAATCCCAGAATGGGGGCTGGTGAATGTGGCTTGCATGCGAGCAGGTCAGTGAGCATATCTGAGACTGGTAAAACTGCTTAATGCAAATCAGTTGAGAGGATCAAGAATTTATGATTCATAAAGGAAAAATAATTTAATAATCTAGTGAGTGGCCTAGCTACCAATTACACAGGCAGTCCTGAAGATTCTGCACTAGGTGCCGTAAGACAGGTGGCCTGTGCAGTAGGCATGGAGATGACAGAAGTCAGGGAAGATCTGTGGAAGTCACCAGACAGGCCCACATTTCATTCCTTACAGGAGGGCACAAGCAGCTGCATGACTCCACTATAACTGTTTGGCTTGGGAGTGCCAGGGCACATTCATCTCAGTTTGGGAACAGTTAGTAGTTTAGGTTCTTAGAAAAGAATCAGATGTAAAAAATGCCATCCCAAACTAACTTTATTGCTCTTCCAGGAATTGTCTTAATTCCAGGAATATCCACATTATCAGCCAAAGACATATTATATCGACTCCAGGCATCAAAGGCCACGTGCATCATCACCAATGACACAGTGGCTCCTGCCGTGGACTCAGTGGCATCTGAGTGTCAGTTTCTGAAAACCAAGCTAATCGTGTCCAAAGGCAGTAGGGAGGGATGGCTGAACTTCACGGACCTGTACAGGTGAGTATGAGTTAGTGACACGGCAGTCATGATGCAGAAAGCAGACCTGTTCTCCACAAGTGCTCATTTACAAGTATTTATCGACTACAAATACTCATCAAATGCCAACATTAAGGTGTTCGTTGTGACTGCTTGATTGTTGATCCACATCAGAGTTGTTTGCTAACAGTGGTCTTGTTCTGGGAAGTTTCATCTGTTCCTCTTAAGGGGAAGTCTGTCTTTGAAGAAGTGTAACTCCACATTATTTTAGTCTAATTTGGTGAAGAGCTTCTGTGAAGCTTATCTGGGGTATGAGTTCTGCAATATGCAATACTTAATTACATTCTGAAGCATGTCTAAAGTAACTATTGAAGTCACAATTGCATCCTCTGTTTTAAAGAAACCAATCTGCTGACCATTCCTGTGTCAAAACAAGGATTCAAGACTCAATGAGTATCTTCTTCACCAGTGGAACCACAGGGTCTCCAAAGATGACTGAACATTCCCAGGGTAGTCTTGGCTTCAGACCCCTTTTAAGTGAAAGGTATGAAAGGTTTGAGCCTGACTGAACATGAGATAATTGAAGCTGCATAGTAAAACTGATGAAAAATTACTGAATAAGAAATGCCTATGTACAGCCCCAGCCCTTCTCCCTCTGAAATCAGACTAGATCTCCAGCAGATTTCTAGGGGAGTAGGATCATCCCCAGTGTTTCCATTTTTCAATTAAGATCTCTTACCCTTTCTTTAGAGTGGTTCAAAGGACAGCCACCATCTTGGAATACTTTAGTGCAGAGAACCAAGAGATACCATGCTCTTTGGCCTGAAAAAAGCTTTGTGACATGTAGATGAGCAGAGGCAGAGTTTGTTGGTGGCACAGGTCACTCTGGTCCCTCAGCAGCCTTAGAACTGAAATACCTGCTGTCCATCACAGCATCCACAAATGCTGCTGCTTCAGCCCTATCTTTGTACCTAGTGGAAAGCCACTCTATTGAAATTGAGACTCCTCTCTTTCCCTTACGCTATCCTATGATATGACTGACATCATATATGTATGATATATGTATGTGTGTGTGTATGTATATAATTATACAAACATAGTTAGGTGCCCTTTTATCCTAGAGCCAGCTCATAAAATAAACTTACTCAGAGTGCCCAGTGCCCATGTATCTTGTCAGAAATCTTAGACTTGTTGAGGTTTTTTTTGTTTTCTTTGTGATTTCAGTTGGGGTATTTTTTAAGCAACAATTTTTCATTGCCTTTTTGTTCATTTTTTTCTGCTCTCAGGTATTGGTTGGATTTGACTCCCTCAGATGTGATATGGAGCACAGCAGACACAGGATGGATACTTGCTTCACTGTCATGTGTTTTTGATCCCTGGGTTTTTGGATCATGCATCTTTATGCATAAACTACCACAGGTTGATTCAGCAGCCATCCTAAATGTAAGGAAAAACTCATGGAGATGTGTTAATCTGCAGAAGAGTCACAAAAAAATAATTCTTAATAGCATCCATAGATCTCATGAAGGTTGTGTCCATAGTTGTGTTCGAGATGCTGTATCCGTTGTGTAAAGCCCCTGTTTGCATTTTTAATGTACACGGAAGGGGCCAAACCTGTGGTTCATTCCTACATTTTGCTTATAGCTGATGAGCACGTGAATTAAAATCATCCAAAAGCAGCACTAATTGCTTGCCTTTTGTTCTAGTGACTGTGGAAGTAATATCAGCTGGTATTAATGCAGACTGAAACTGAAGCCAAGATGAAAGTGAAAACCTCCCTATAATGTAGACAGAGACGGGCTATTCTGGCCATGCTCCAAACTGTGCTCTCTGGGTGTCATGTAGACATGTTAGCATGGGATTTTCTCCAATCAAATGTACTGTGAATCTCTGCATATTACACCAGCTGCAGGAGGGTTTCTTATCCAACAGAGAGCATATGATGCTTTTACATAGAAAGAAGAGCTACATTTGCCCCCTGTATCACCTGTTTACTGTACATCCACAAGGCAGTTTTTTGTCTGAGCTTTGTATGTCCATCTTGTTGTTTAACTCACTAGACACTCTGCAAATTCCCCATTGATGTGCTGGTTGGTGCTCCAACATTGTTCCGCATGCTGGTGCAAAATGATCTCTCCAAGTATGTCAAGATTTATTTACTAATGTTTAATTTACCCTCACTAAACTTTAGTGAACTCCCAGATCTAGCTGCTTGACCCAAAATAGGGTGGTAATTTAGTTTAAAATATCTTCATAAAAAACCTGTTATACAAAATCTGTGAGTTTTGCTGAGTTTTATGATCAAACATAGAGAAACTTGATGTTTTCCCTCAGAAATTTGAGACTTTCATTACTGAACTTGTGAGCAAATCCCTGAGGGTATGAAACTGAGCACCTGTTAAATTCTTTATCATAATTTTCAACTACCACATTAACTGTCCATGCTTCAGGAAGGACTGTCATCCTAGAAAGTCAGTGTCAACATAACTGTGAGGGATTGCCTTGGTGTGACAGTTATACCTCATCCCCTGCTCCAGTTCTCACTGCCTGCCACTGTTCCTTCCTCCCCTCTTGCACTTTCTCACTTGGGCTGTTGCAGAGGGTCAGCAATCAGGGTCCTGGCTCAGCAAATCATTCTGTGGTTAGTTATAGGCATGTCCTTAAATCCCAGCTGACTTCAGCAAAAATTTTACCTTATTTTTCATGTGTGTTTAACTCTGACTACTACTACTCATATGTATAGTGTTGAGCACAGACTGATATCCTTGCTGTGCCAGGAGCCAAAGGACCAGGAATCCTCTGATTTCCCCACTTCATGGAACTAGCTCTCCCAGATTACGGCTCTCCAGTATTATTTGGTTATAGCTGCATGCTCCTCGTCTTACCCAATAGATTTAAGTACTGCCTCTCTTGTTTTTTAACTCCCTGTGAAGCTACAAATTCATGAACCTGAAGCACTGCGTGAGTGGAGGGGAGCCACTCAACCCAGAAGTCATGGAGCAGTGGAAAAGCAAGACTGGGCTGGACATCCATGAAGTGTATGGCCAGACTGAAATGGTACATCTGTAGGGTCAATCTTCTATTAAATCTTTGTAATTCCTTTTTGCTTTATGATGTTTTAAGGTTTGTTTGGAAAGAACATAGCCTGTTTTCCCTTCACATTTCTGTGAATGTTTCAGTAATCTCCTCCCCTGATAACTTCTGAAAGAACACCCTTTCATGGCTCTCCTCACAGAACCTGCCAGAAATGTGGACTGTTGGGAGGAGATGTGCTCTAATATTTCCATAAATGTCCTTAAGCAAATTCCGAGTGACAGGCAAGAGGGCAGAGTTTGAATCTAAGGAAGAAGACTGATTGTCAGAGGACATGAATTCTTCGCAGATAATGGAGCAGGATTCTTTCAGGGAGTTTCTTGATTTTGCTTACCTGTACCATGCAGCACTGATATATAGGATCCTATGAATCTTAATTCCTTACTTTGGAATTAGTCTATAAATTACATTTAATTAATTGAATATGAATGTAGTAGTTTTCTATTGTAAAACTTTGTTTTGATTTTTACAGGGAGTAATCTGCTCTGTTTTTAAAGGAATGAAGATTAAACCTGGATCAATGGGGAAGGCAGCTCCCCTCTATGATGTTCAGGTTTGTTGGCTGCTCCTTAGATTCTTTCATTAGGGATTTTTTGTTTGGTTGGTTTGGGGCTTTTTTTTTTCCCGTTGGACTAAAATATGTTTTGTTTTTCATTCTAGATCATAGACAAAAATGCCAATATTCTGCCTCCAGGACAACAGGGGGAAATTGCTGTCAGAAGCAAACCTATAAGACCACTTGGTTTTTTCTCTGAATATGTAGTAAGGACTTTATTTGATTCCTCACCACCACCGATCTCTCCAACTGTGTAGTGGTTCAGAAGGTTGAATATTTTTCACCAGTTTATTATTTGTTACCAGAGTAATTTGTCTGTTTGGATTGATGGATTTAGAAAAGGGAAGAGAAGAATTTGCTCAAGATTGAGTTACATTTTTTTAAAGAATCCACATGTTTTTTAAACCTATTTTATTGTATTTTATAGCAATGTCAGTACAATTCTTGAACATCCTTGACTGAAAAATTAATCTGCAGTGCATTTAATGTTATGTGTGTTATAGCATAATGTATAGCTAATGCATGCTCAAAATCTAAACTACTGTTTGTAAACCACTTTGAGGATAACCCTAAGAAAACTGCAGAAAGTGAACGTGGGGATTTTTATGTCACTGGAGACAGAGGGACTATGGACAAAGATGGATATTTTCAGTTTATTGGAAGAGACGATGACATCATCATTTCTTCAGGGTTAGTTTGCATGCTTCCTTTCTAAATCTGACATTATATAATCTTGCATTTTGTGTTCCTGGTTAGCTTCTGTCTTAATAGTCCTGTGATGAATGTATTGACCTCTTGGCTTAAGAATACTTGCTTTTATTACTATTTCATAGACCTGTGGTATCATTTTGATGATGTCAGTGGTATCTCTGTATCCGTTTCCCTTGCAACATCTCATCTCTTTCAACAAAGAGTGAAGACTTCCATTGGCAGAAGAGGGATTTTAATCTAGTTTGTTTTTTGACTAAAATTGAAGGACATCTCTATCAGACTCAAAGAGCATTGAAACATTTTATTTTTAACATGTTGAAATGAAACAATTTGATATTTTATGATGTGATACCATAATGTGGCAACAGCTGGTGCTGCAGACCCCAACTATCAGGGTGGGATGGAGCTCCATCTTAGGAGCCACAAGGAGAGGGGAGAGATGGAGAGGTATCCACAGCCCCAGCAGTCCTCTACCACATGACCACCATGAAATGCTCCTATCTTCTAACACAGCCAGCTTTCCCGTTCTGCCTAAAGTTACTGTAGCTGACTGTTGGTCTGGTTTGGTTTTTTCTTCAATATGACAATTAAAAAACATTTGATACTGGCTCATAAAACCAAATTGTGCATTTTTCTTTCCTTGCCTAGATATCGCATTGGGCCATTTGAAGTAGAGAGTGCCCTGATAGAGCACCCAGCAGTAGCAGAAACAGCTGTTGTCAGCAGCCCAGATCCCCTCAGAGGAGAGGTAATGATGCTGAACAGTGGTGGGGGAAGAAATATATTTGTTTAAATATATAACTACATAAAGCAGTTCCTACTTTACTGAATAACATAGAGCTCTAAGGCAGTCATGTCATCATGGGTAATCCTGCTTGGGGTGACAGGCAACATCCCTTCCCATTTAGATGCCTTTGCTCTTCTTAGTTTCTTTTCATCCTGTGGAGAACATTATAGTGATGTTTACTTTCCCCTTGTTGTTAAGCACGTGTCTATACACTGAAATTGTCTTTTTGGGCTGTCTTGGTGTAGCCAAAGTTAAACTATAGCTGCCCTAGCATTAGGCTTGGTCTACACCTATGGAGAAAGCACAGTCCTGTGCTGGGGTGATGTGGGCCTACTGTCCTCACTGTGAACTTCAGAGAGAGACAAAATGTCCCACAGCTTCAGGGAGAACTCTGCAGAGATGCCTCTTATTACTCCATCTTCTTGACCCCCGCAGAGAGGATAAAGCAAATGCTCTTGCTTTGTAACAAGGGCAGGAAAACTGTGCTTTCAACTTTCCCTTCTGCACATACGTTGGCCAGAAGCTGAGCACAGCCATTTCTTATATTGTGCTGGTTTCTCTGTTCCTCCCTTTTGCACATCATGACTAAGCAGTACTGCTCACTGGTAACCTGTATATCAGCTCTTAAAAATGGATGGTGTCAGATCACTTTTGTTGACCTTACCTCACAGGTTGTGAAAGCGTTTGTGGTCCTGTCCCCAACCTTTTCATCCAGTGACCTGGAGAGCTTAGCCTGTGACTTGCAGGAGCATGTCAAGAAAACTACCGCTCCGTATAAATACCCTAGAAAGGTAAATGCTTCTGAGATTTTAAACCAGGGCACCCTTCCATAAATTTCAGGAGAATTACTATTTGGGTTTTCACAGTTCACCTGAAAGAGACAGCGGTAAAGATTCAGCTAGAGCACTGGCTCCAGAAAATCTTTCTTAAATAACATTAGTTTACATTGTTTTTCATGTATTTGAGTAAAGTGTTTGTTTAAACCTCTCAAAAATTTACAGGCTTTATACAATATCCTAGTTAGATCTGCATGTTCTAAATCGGGCTTACAATCATAATTCTCCATTTTGTATTTAATCTTCAACCAAGCACTCTCTGACTTTAGGGTAGTACCTGACTGAATATGAATAAGTTTTTATCTACTGGTCCTCATAGTTACTAAATAAGAAGAAAGCCCAGGAGGATACACTTGGTTTTTCTCAGTAATCCCAGCACTACAGGAAAAGAGGTAGTAGCAGTGCCTTGGTTCAGTTGTGTAGAACTCATAGGAACTAAGGATTATTAACGACTTTGTGCCAATAACATCCCTTTTTTCTTCTTTTTCTCTTTCATCTCTGACCTCTGGTACCATTTAGGTATTCATCCTTCTGTTACAATACTCATGTTGCAGTACTCAGTTTGGTTAGCTGGGAGGCAACTACACAGATGTTTGACTATGTAGGCAACCAAGGAAATTGTTTCACCAGTGGCACAATGTGCTGCCTTGATTTGGCTTGGACTTGATCATTTAGGCAAGCAGTTCTTACTGGTGGGAGTCCTCTTAGTTCTCCACATACACTGAGAGCCAGTCTTGAAAACCATCTCTGTAGAACATGCTACATTGTTTTCTGTCTTTTTATTTAGGTGGAATTTGTCCAAGAGCTGCCAAAGACAGTCACTGGGAAGATCAAGAGGAATGAATTAAGAAACAAAGAGTGGGGACGGATGTAGCATTGTTTGGAATTTAATAGAACTTCTTTCATCCCCGTAACACTATATAAATTTCTCTGATATAACTGCCCTCTTTCTGATCTATTTTTGTTGAATGCCTGAGCATCAAAAAATATAGATAACACCAAGATGTGATGATGCTTGCAAAGCTTCTAATGTCGGTACCACAGTTTCAGTTCCTGAAGCATTGCTGGGAAGGGGAACAAACCATACAACTCCATTCTAGTCCTGAATGTCCACAAGTTCACCAGAATTTGGCTGGTGACCCATCTCTCTTAAATGGCGTCCAAGATCAGTGAAGAGATATTGCTGATGTCAATTGTCTAACTCCAAGCTGCAGGAAAGGCAGGCATATGTTTGAGTGGTTCAATTGCTCGGTCCTTAAATGCAGCATGTTTAAACTGAATGCAGCCCTCCTACCATTTAGTGATGGTGGAAAGAATCTTCTTTATTGGCACCACCACAAGACCTTCATAAACCTTTCTTGTTTAATACATATGTTGATGACAAGCAGTGCCAGCTTCTCCCATGCTTTATCCACAAATACTCTCTCATACAGAAGTAGCTTCATTGCTCACCCTCTATTCTGATCTTCCCACACAATAGACAAAACTTCTGTACCACTTCTGGTGGTCTTTAAAATGAAGTTTGCTGATGGGCAGGTGACCCAATTTGTAGAACAGACATGGTTCTCTGCCATAGTAAACACTTGCTACAGGACCAGTCTATTTCTGCAGCCACTTAGAGGTGAAACCAATGAAAAAGCTCACTTGATCTGGCTTGGATGATGACATTTAGCTCTGAGCTTTATGAAGAAGCATGTACTGTAGTGTACACAATCTTCTCACAGTTGCACATGCAATAGCAGGCCAAACTTTAAGGCTATATGAGTTCTTAGCTGTTTATCCTCAGATTTTTTTAAATTCTGTTTACTCAAAGAAGATTTAATTTTCTGGCATGAATTTTCATTATTTGACAAAAACATCTCCAGCCTTGGAGTCCTCTTCTGTTCATTAAATAAGAAGAAATTGCTGGAGAACAATAGCATCTTTAGGCAGGAAAGAAGGTCTTTTACAGCTGTGTCTCAGTGCCTGGAGTTCTGTGCCTACTGCAGCTGTGAAGTGAGATTTGGAGAATTCTAATTTTGAGAAAGTAAAATATTTTTATATCTTGAGAGTAAACACTTTGCTTATGTCAGAGAAACAATTCTGTACTAGCAACTGCTGAAATGAAAGCAATTGTCAATAAATACAATGTTTACTTCATTATTTTTTGACAGTAGCTTCATTTTTTGTAATGCTCCTTAGAATTCCACAGAGATTTCATAACACTTTTCACTATTTCACTCCTAAGGTTTCTGGGAGCATTAGGTTATGTTTCTTGAATGCACTTGTTTGGACATGTCACTTGTTGTTCCCTCAAGCTCCTTTCTGTACTCAGTTCAGTTTCCTTTAAGAGCCTTGTACTCCTGGGCCTTTCAGGGACTCTACATCTTCTAGATCTTTCTGCTTGGTTTCAAACAAACAAGTCTTTAAAAACAACAAAAAGTGGACAAAACAACAAAAGGTCCACAAAAAGAGGAATGATAAACAAGTGTACAAACAGGAATTCAGAGCCCCTGGAAACTATCCTTGTCTCTGCAGTTAGCTGTTTGGGCAGTTAAACTCCAGTAATGTCTGAAGATCGGGAGGTTGATTTTTTTTTTTTTTTTTTTTTAAAGACCCAAATCAGGCAACTAAATTCAAAGTTGGGAAAGTTCTAAGCCTTAAAAAAAAATCTGAATGGAACTACCACACTGAAGATGAAAGTTTTACCACTGATTTCAGTGGGGTCATGACTCTTCACCCTCTAAATTCTAGTGTGGCTTGTTAGAATAATTTGCCTCAGACTTTAATGCTAGAACTGTCACTTACAGTAATCCCTTGCTTAGCTGACCTTAAAAACTGGGTTTCTGTTGTGCTCTAGTACCCAGTTTTTGCATGAATGGTCTGGGATCAAAGTCAAGCAGACTGCCAGATTATTTATGCCATGTGCTGTGGCTGTAGTCTGTGAGGTGCTCTGCTCCATGCTGCAGCAACCACTTATCATTGATACTCAGTACATTTTTCTGTGTCATGTTCAAGGTACATGGTTTGTTTAATTCTCCTCCTCTGCCCAGGATCAGAGAATCACCAATATGTTTCCTCTGATACATGCAGAATGGTTTCAGAGACACAGAGTTGCAGCTACAAGCATTTGAAAGCAAAATACATCTTTCTAGCACATGGCTTTCTTTTGGAGCCACAAAGCTTGAAACTTGTCTGGATTGTATCATTCCGGCTGAAAAATATAATTTTCAATAGACTAGCCTTTCCCTTTGAGACCTCCTCTCCATCCCACTTACAGCCCAGCTTCAATTTGATGTTATTCTGAGAGACAATAGAAAAGTTAATACCTGCATCAGAAAAGGTATTCTGTATCAAATATATTTTGATGCATTATTTCCTGAGAGTTTAGCTTCTCATCCAAAGCCTGTGGAGGGGACATGGTGACTTTGGTACGTATGGTCTCTATAGGGATTACAGAAGTGTGACATTATGATGAGGTTACAAAACAACCTCACCCAGATGTTAATGCTGCTGGTGCCTCTGCACGCTTTGCCTCATGTCTGCAAAGACAATCCTGTTCTCCCTTGTATCAGGATGACAAGGAAACAGAAATGAATCATAAGGACGAAGTTGTGTTCTTGAGACTCTCTGGACTTCAAACTGATGCTGAAGATAATAATATAATAATATAATTAGCCCTTTCTTTTGGTGTTTTATGTGTGTTTAGAATGGGCAACACAGCTATTGTAAGGTCAGCAAACAAGTAAAATAACTTATGATAGTTCTTTTAGAGGACTTGTTTCTTTTTTTTGATGTTTTATAGAGAAATCTTCAGTTTCAGCTGGGGTCAGGAAACATGTTTCCTCTTCAATGTTTTCCCCTTAATGGTCAAATAAATTTTTTCTGGTTTGGGATAGTGGCAGCACAAGTCCTGAAAATGCATTGCTACAGATGGGAGACTGGCAGTTTTATTGCAGCAGGATTCAAAATCCACTTTTTTAGTGGTAGAATGACAACCATGTGTAGGTGTCCCCTTCTTCTGAAGGCATGTCTCTTGTCTTCCAACCACTAGCCAGGAGTGGAATTCTCAATGCAAGGCTGGGAGTATTTGGTATGTTTTTAAACTGTGAGGCATGTTATTATGCACAGTATAAGACTACTAACTTGCACAAGGAACATGTATTTATACTGAAGACTATTTTGAAATAGTAAAGACGGTTTTGAAATAGGCATGAACATAAGACCCTATCTTTTGCTTTAAGAACCTCTCTGAGGTAAATGAAATGAGAATTGAGATCATATTCAGTATGTGAGAAATAATCCTTTCATATATGATGCTCTCACACATCATGAGAAATTACTAAGTTGTAGAAATTTGTAGTACATGCTTAATGTTGCATGTAGACATATATACCCTGTGTGTGTATATATATATTGTGTATGTATTTTGGCACATAAAATTGCTCTGCTTGCATTAGTAAGAAAGTTAATATTTAGTTTTATGTCTAGAAATCCTTACTACATTTCCAGAATGTGTTTGGAACTTGGTCTTGCAGATTTGCTGGATGGTGATTTTTGTGACTTCACATGTGTTATTTTAGCCAGTCCATTGAGCAGGAACCATTTTATAAGTGATCTACAACTTCATCTCCTTTTCCACAATACAAAAAGTTGGAATAAAGCTGTAATGAAAAACAGAGCAGCCATTAGGTGAGTTTGGTTTTAGTTATTCACAAGGCTTTTCAGATTGTTGATGTAAAACCAATTATTATGATAATACTTGATCTGAGTCTTAATAGTCCCCCCGTAAAAATAAAAAAGAACACAATTTATAAATGAAATGGATGTGAGCGTATCTGTGTGAGAAGGGCTCATTTTTGAAAAGATCAATTAGAGAAGGGGTAATTTGCCAAGTTTGGCCATCACATTCAAGTGTTAGATTTAAGATGCAGACCAGAATTCACCATCAGTGTCTGAGTTTCCATCAGCTGTGGCAGAGCAACAGAGTCCAGCAGCTGCTTGTTTCCTAATGGATTCCTTTACAGTCCTAAAATCCAAAATAAAGTTATCTTCAAGTACAGTCTCACAGGATTCTAGTGCTATAGAAAATGAATCCCCCATGAGAGCAAGAAGTTTGTTTAATGTGATTCTACCGGAAGAAGAGTGAACAAAATAAGGTTGTGGTCAAATCCGGCTGCAGCAGGGTCTGTCTGCCAAGGAGCCCATGCTCCGCACAGTTCTGTGCTCTCAAGTTAGTTTCCCCTTGAGAGAAGGAGGCTGCAAGCACCACATTCCTCTGCTTTTTAAGGTCTCTGTGAATGCCACACATTCTGTATAAATGGACTCAACTGGGAGAAGGTAACACACTTTGCCTCTTTAAATGAGACATTTACACTTACTTCCAGTGGGTGATGCAGCATAGGGATACATTTCCAAAAAAAATGTTTATCTCTTAGCCTTTTATGATGCTTTCATAAGAGATCAGTATTTGTTTTCCTGTGGTACTTCCTAGGCAATCAGGTGCAGAGGTGAAGTTACTTGCTGGGTAAGGGGCCAGGCATTCACAGCTAGATTCTTTAAACTTCATTGTCTATTATTATGACTGTGGTCAGACTGGCTAGTTCTGGATGGAAAGCATTATTTTCTTGGTAAATGAAATAAAATAAATTTGAAGGAAGCAGAGGGGACTTTGTGTGCTTCCATTAATCAGATTAAATACTTCCACAGTCTTTTTTGTCTTACCATGCTTATGATCTGCAGCAAAACGACACTAAAGGTAAACCCCTTCTACTAGGTGACATGAAGCTACACTCCTGAGAGATTCCTGACAGAATCAGGCCTGTTAATGAGGGGAAAAGGATTATGTAAATTCACAAGGTCTATATCTACTTAACCCCACTACGATTTTTGCTTGGTGTTTGCTTGTTGGAGTGGCCATGACAAGAATTTTCAGCAAGTTTACAGCAAATAGAACTCTTTTTTTTTAAAAAATGCCCAGCGTCTGTCTACATTTCCTTTCACCCACTATTAATCGCATGGTGTTGCAGCATGATCTTACCAGGTATCCATTCCATCAGAGGCACGTTGCAGGCTGGAGCTTTCCTCTTTAGTCCCATCCCACACAGAGTGTGTCATGCACTGTCAGAGTGTAATAATTTCAGAAGCTGGGATCCTCACAGAGACTTGCAGAATTGCCATTTCTGCTTGTAAGCAGCTGGACCCTAGGTTCAAACCATATTCTTTCCTTCAGTGATTCTAATGCATTTATTTCTTGGGGTTTTTTTTCCCAACACATATGAAGTTAGAAATTCAAGAGCCTGAAATAGTGCATTAGTGGAGGGGAGTCAAACCACCCTGCCATGATGGCAGAGTAGAAAAATAAGGTTAGATATCTATGAATGTTGTGGCCAGACCAGATCAGTATGTTTGCAGTCACTTGCATACCACATATGTCATGTGGAAATACCGTTACAAATATTTAGGGTAGAAGTTCCCTGGAGAAAATTTTTAATTCAGACCAGACTGTTCCATGGTGCCACTTCAGTGGTTGAGATGAGGAGAAACTCATGAAGTCCCATAAATCCAAGCTTGTGGACTTGCTTATCCCCCTACAAGAAATATCAGTAAAATGCTGACACTAATGACAGTGTAGCCAAGAACACTGCTCTGCTGCTTTGCTCACACCGATATAAATCAGAGGACATTTCTGAGAAGTAAATGGAACCAAATTACTGTAAAGCAGATCTGAATCAGAAGCATATCAAGCCCAATTGATTTAATCTGGAACACCACTTTGAAAACAGGATTTCTCCCACTGAGTAGGGTCTTTCACTGATGTAGGTCAATGCTGCTGTATGGATTTCTCTCAGCTGTGCTGATTTACACCATTAGATAAACAAGTAGTGAACTTTAAAATCACAGTGAGAAAACATGTTTTTAAATTAACATCTTTTATTTTTTATAGAATTGTAGATAATTGAGTTAGCTGCAAAATTATCCATTTCTATAGAATAACAAACCACATAAGCTCAGTTTTCTTTTACAAGGTATTGTACGTGCAACTCCTGAGGGGGTGCAAATTAAGCCTGGTGCATTAGGAAAAGCAGTTCCACCTTATGATGTTCAGGTGTAAAGCATTCTGGTTATTTCAGTCTGAAATAAGATAAGGTCGTGGCAGGGCTGTTCTCTGTTTAGCAGTGTATCACTTAATGCTCATCAGTGAGCTTTCTTTCATTTTAGGTAATAGTTGAAAATAGTAACATTCTGCCTCTAGGAGAAAGAAGGCAACCTTGCCATCCAAATAAAACAAGGTCTTTCTAACTTTATGTTAGATATGTGGTAAGGAATCAAACCCTTTTGGGGGAATATTTTCAGTTCACTGGTGATGTTTGAAGTGTTTCATTCCAAACATGTATGCTTAACTTATGAAAACCTGGGGTTTTCACACAGTTCTGAAAGGATCTCAGAAGCACTGGTTTCATTTACCACTGAACCAAAGATTTCAGAATACCAAATTCTTATTTCTTAATACCATACTTACTTCTTAATACCAAATTCTTATTTTCTTTCTAGATATCACATTGGGCTGGTTGAAGTTGAGAGGGAGTGCCCTGATCCTGGAAGAGCTGAAACAGCTGCTGTCAGCAGCCCAGACCCCATCAGAGGAGAGGTAAGGACACTAATATTAGGAGCTACCCAAAACACCTAATGTATGTGTGTATTGAGAAATAGCTATGTCTGTGAGGGAAATCTTGGCTTGTATTAACATTGTAAAGATGTAGACCAGCGTTTTCAAGTACATTTGAGGAGACAAAAAGGAATATAACTTCCTTTTGTTTTCAGAAAATTTAAGGGTGCCTAGGCCAATTTTTAGACTGGGTATTAGGAAGTATTTCTTTACAGAACAGTTTGTCAGGTGTTGGAATGGGCTGCCCAGGGCAGTGGTGGAGTCCCCATCCCTGGAGGGGTTGAAGAGTTGGGTTGACCCAGCACTGAGGGATCTGGTGGAGTTGAGAATGGTCAGTGAGAGGTTAATGGTTGGACTAGATGATCTTCAAGGTCTTTTCCAACCTAGATGATTCTGTGATTCTGTGAAACTCTGGCAATGGCTTCTCTGAATTCTCCTATACCTTGAAGCAACACCCCCTAGCTATTCTTTTTAGGAAGGCCACTAAGCAAGTGTGGCCTACCTAAGTCACCTCTCTTCTTGAACGCTGTAAGGACATGACGTGGCTGCCCAGACTCCAGTGAAGAATTCCTGTCTTCTGGGAATGCCACTATGCTCATTATGAGTAGTTTTAAGGCCCATTTGTGGAATGCAAAAAGCAATAAAAAACAGAAAGTTGTCCAGCATCTGGCTTGGAAACTTCTATTTCAACGGCTTGAAAGAAAATTGCATTGTACATCTTAGTCTTTCTACTGAATGTTATTCATCAAGTTAGTGATTGCTGTGTTGCCTTACTCTAGCTCTCTCCTTTAGGTGGTAAAAGCTTTTATTGTTCTATCTTCTGAATTTACATCTCATGATCCTGAAAATTAATTCTTCAATATGTAAGAAAAAGTTACCTTAAAAATACCCAAAAAAAAGCAAGTATCACTGAACTCTGAATATACATGTAGTTGCTGGCAATTCACCCTAAAATTAAAACTCTTCTGATCAAAACCAGTAATCAGATTAGAAATACAATCAGGTTTTATTTTGGAATAGTAGAATTTTGCTTTTTTTTTTCCTCCTGCAACCTCTTTAATTAGGTTTTGAAATGTAACATTGAAAATATGACCCCATCCTAACTACATAAGTAAACACTGTTCAGCTGAACATCATAGGCCTACCCTGATAGGATCTGATGTTGTCTTCTTACATTGAAACTACAGATGAACCTATATTAGATTTCACTGTGATTATGTGCAGGGAAATGAAATGTTCCTTCACCTAATCAAATTGTGTCTATGAACATAAATCTATCCTAATTATTTTGAACAAAAGAATTTTACAAATTAAATACAGTTATAAAATACTAAATGTATATCTAGACATTTTGAATTACTAACTGAACAGAGAAAGATAATGCTTGGATGTTACAGTAACAGGGGGTTTGAATACTGTAGTGTTAGCAAAAGACTCAGCTGGCAACAATCAATAGCCTGTCAAGTTCCTCAGCAGAGTTATCACAGTTTGCACTGGCCACAGATTCAGGCTCAAAGGGTACAACAGGTCTGGGGGAATCTCAGTATGGTTTTCACATCTAATTACTGGTGGTAACAGGCTGTGCAGAGGTAAACAGTACTACAGCCTTTCCAGGTGAGGCAGGAATCAAATTCCACTAGCAGAGTATCTAGAATGGTTGAAAAGAACCCCAGGGCATCTGCATTCAGAGTTGAACATGAGTAGTTCATCAGGAGTAGCAGGATAAACCCCATCTGACTAAGCAGTGATGCTCCAGCTGCCACCAAAGGTCTTTAGAAAAGACTTCACTGTCTGTCTTTGGCTTCCTTCAGTTTCTGCACAGGGTTCCAACATCTGTGATGGCAGGGTTTTAAATTTCCCTTCACTTTTCCTGAGTAACAGCTTTGTTGTGGGAGATTAATTTTTCTTTCCCTGGTTCAATCAGAACAGGAGGAAAACATGTTGGACATTTTAAACATAATCCCATTTTTGGAGTGGTATAACTAGAAATAGCAGAAATAGTATTAGAATTTTAAGAATCATAAAAACATGTTGAAAAATGTAATCTGGTCGCAATTTCAGAATCTTGATTCTTTGTTAGCACATTCAGATTTCAAATGTAAGTACTTTTTGGCAAAGTAATTTACTTTGAAGTGAAGTTATCAGACTGTTCACGTGTTCTATTTATTATATTTAAGTATTAATGTTTTAATGTAATCTAACTATGACCTTAGGAAGTAATTGTTTTTAAAGCAATCTTTAAAATACAATCCTGGAACAGATTCTTGGGTCTTGGTACTGGTTTATGTTGGGTTTTAAACAGATCTGACTAGATTTTCCCCTGAAACCTGTTCTAGCGGTGTAAATTGCTCATTAGAGCAGGAAGGTCTCGCTCGGGAGGTTTCCTCTCTGCTGCAGTCACAGACTTCTCAGTCTATACATTGGGTCAGTCAGACTCACCAACATGTTAGTGCAGTTTTGTAATGATACAAAATGACCATGAAAAAAATGAAGAAACAAACAGGTGGATCAAAACATTTCTGTTCAGTGTGTGGGCAGGAGTCCTAGCTCTGCCTCACTGGCCAGGGTTTCAAGCAACCAAATAAAGCCCCTTAGTTGCTCCCTTTGAAGTCCAAGTTGTGCTCAAAGTCAGTGGTGTGTGATTGTCCTGCCCTACTGATTTGAAGAATTACTGAATCACCCAACTGATGAGCTCTGTTTCTCTTAAATGTAACTTTTTGATTTTGTTGGACTGATGTGCTGCCTGCCCGCTTCATCCTCAAAAGAGCTCATAGCTTTTGAAATTGCAGGCTTAACACAGAAAAAGAACACAGCTTGGAATGAAGCTGTGTCAGACTGCTAAGTATTGTTGTTATTTCTGTTTAGACGAGTTGGAGTTTGTTCAACTACCAAAGATGACCTCTGGGAAAATCCAAAGGAAGAAACTAAGGAACAAAGAGTGGGGAAGAGCTCGGCTTTGCTGCTGCGCTCCTGATCAGAACATGCTTGTCCTGGACTCCTTTTCTGCCTTCTGACATCTGGTTCCCTACCCATCCTAAGAGGTACCGGACAACCTTCTTAATAAGAGTAAAAGATACCAATTTTTGTTCTGGTGCCTTGGGATGTTTCTAAAGCAATATATTCCCTATAATTTTAAATGTATGTGGGAGAAACTGTTTTGAAAATGATAAAAGAAGGGAAAACAGACTTGCCTTTAGCTTTTGCCTTTATTTTTGTATGTGCATTGTTATCACTGAAAGCCACAAAGTATGCAACTATCTGTCAAATATTGTCTTGTGAGAATGTTTTTTAACAATTGTTGTTGATCAGACTTCAGTGCTGGGTCACGTATAGTTTCAGGATTAAATATAATCAAGGATTTCCTGGACTGAGTAGTCAGTTCAGACTGTGAGATATTTCCATAACAGTCAAGCACAGTTACGTGGGTATGGGTGCAGCAGAGGTTTAGATCATCCCTGTTAGGTCATATCTCACATTTCTTGTTACCCCTCTGTAGCACTTGCACCTCACACAGTGCTGCTACAGCACAGCCTGTGTGCTCTTTATTCTTGCTTCAGAAGACATAAGTAGTAGTTGAACTCTGTGACCAAGGTTGTATTTACTGGGAGCACAAAAACATCAGTGAACCAAAAAAAAGCCCAGGGTTATTTATCACAAAATTTCCTGGTTCTGCTGTAAACCCACTATGCAGTACCCATGAGCACATCTGCTGTTGTACCAAGAGCCTGGGAAAATGGCAAACATGCTGTGTAATAAAGCTGTTGATGACCTTTCAGGACAACTAATTGAGTTATTAACTGGCAAACAAACACAAGTCCCAGGAGAGGCTGTACCAGGAGGGATCTGCAGGTGGATCTTGCCTCTTTCATACCCTTAAGCTCTGAAATGGATATTGCTTTGCTTTCCAGCTACAAAGCACATAATTGCCTGAGGTCAAAAACAAATGCACAAGATGCTGTGTCTGTGTAGATTACATCAATCTAAATGGATCTAAGCTTGCAGTACTGAAACCAGGAGATAGTTGAAAATTGATTTCTTTAGGAGCAGGTTTAGACCTCAAATGAAAAATAAACCCCGCTCTCTGGAGTATTTGCATGCTGAGAGCATTAAATTTTTTTAAGAAAATTACAAAAGTGACTGAAAGGAGGTGGTTTGGGTTTTTGTATTAATCAGTCCTTTGGAGATTCATTCCACAGAGGAAGTCTTTAGGCTGCCTCCTGTCCAAAGTGTTGTACCTGAAGTAAGCAACAGACATGCCAGAGAGGAATGCCATCATCTGCCTTGTGTGCTTTTCCACTACATTCGCATCAACAGCTGCTCTGAATTCTACTTTCTGGGAGCAGGTAGTTACATTTTGGTGAGAAAGTGAGAAACTTGTCTGGATTTATTGCTACCACCATGAAAATCACTGGTCAACTGTTTTTTTCTATGTGTGCTGGTGGAAGGCGGCTATAGTACGCTCACTGTTTGGGGGTTGTCATACTTTTTATTTGTTTGTTCTAGGACTTTGTGGACAAATTAGGCTGTCCCTTCTGTGTGTGTATCGCCCATCGTTATTGCACTAAATAATGGTTAATGATATTTCCAAACAGCAGCTGTGTTGTGTGTCTCAAAATGTATTTGCACGGTGCAGGCAGCCAGGGGGATGTCACTAGAGTTGTTGCTGTAAAACCCCTGAGTGCTCTTAGGAATCTACCCTGGGAAAAGGGCCAAGTTTGGCTGCCTTGCAGACTTGTGAGCAATTCACTCATTGATTTCAGTCTCTCCACATTGGGTTGAAGATGGGCTTAATGCCCTCTCATGTACATACACTAGAAACACCGTGTCTTCAGAATGGCGCTCTGTGTGTGTATTACACAGCTCGAAAACCACCTAACAGCCACAGTAAAGTGAGGAGTGGGAGAAGTAATTTGCAACATGGGGAGAGCAGATGGAAGATATTGTGCTGTTACAGAGCCTTGAAGTTCCTCAAACCCTGACCCAAATGTTCTTGCTCTGAATCTCACTGTATGTGCTCCTGAAGTGTAAATTCAAAGAACTGAGCACTGCACTGTGATTTTTCTCCAGGTTTCACTGGGAATTTCATGTGGTTGTCATTGCTCTGTCCATTTTAATTTCTCTGACTGAGACGTGGGCTTCCAGGCACCTCAAGACATAGTTATCCTTGCTCCCATTCTTGATTGAAAAATGGTAAGAGGAGAAGCAGAACCAGTTAACTAGCAGTCAGATCAGAACAATGGGGTAATTCTCATTTCAGATCGCCTTAACATCAGTAAACACGGTCACTTCAGGCAATCTGCTGCATGCCCTTTTTAAAAAGTGTTAAAACGAGAGACAAGTAGCCTATAATTACTTTAGCTTTGAGTATCTGCTTTTTCAGAATATCATTTAACAATCTGGGAAGGGTCATATGCTAACACTGAACTCTACAGCAGTATGTTGGGGGAGATGACTCTGTGTCCACAAGAAGACAGGGAGAGAGAGGTTGTACATGACTTGTGCAAAGACACTGATGCCCAGTTGAATAGTTTACTTCTTATACTATGTTTATTAGTAAATTCTTATGCTGTGTTTAACTCCAGAATCTGAGTTGCCCCACTGTTGCCATTTCCAGAGTCATTGGTGGCATAGAATAGAGTTATATATTAATGTATGGTGGATTATCCATTCGCCAAAGGCAGCGAACCAGAAATGCAGTCATTCATACTCAGTGCTCTTTGCATCTTCTATGAACTTTTCCAGTGATTGTGCCTTTTTTCAGAAGGTAGTTGGAGAAATAAAATCTGTGCTCTCGGGGAGAAATAATCCCCACCATGGAACATGATGTGTGATACTAATGAAGTGCTACAACTGCTCAGAGAACTAGAGTGAACCAGGAGGAGGCAATACTTGCCAATTAAGTACTAGGCAAGGTACATGAGGAGTTGAAAGAAGTCTCACCTGATCACAAATAACATCTCCAGGTAAGCACAACCTAAACACCCTGAGAAATTAGTTTTTATTTAGTAGTTGTTCAAATACTTAGTCTTCTCAAAAGTTAGGGATACTATCTGCTAATGCAAAGAAAAAAAAATATAATGCTGTGTTTTACTCCTTTTTTTTTTCACATGATTGTCACTTTTTTGAAGGAGGGTGCAGCAGTTATAGTTTTCTGGTTTGTATCAAGCAGACTGAAGTAGTAGCTTCTTTTGGCAAGAACATCTTCTAGGTTTGAGTGTGAAATTGCTGGCTAAGAAAAAGTAAAACGACAGCCAATTCTACAAAGATTTTACTGATTAACCATGAGTTCTGGAATCAGGCTTTTTTTACTGACCTGTTAAGGATTGAGATAAGAAGCAATATGTTATAAGCAGACTATGAAAAAAGAAAAAGCCTCCGTCTATATCATTTAGTCTCTGAAGCTGAGTGTATCCTGGGCACCATGTTGCCATACATACAGCTCTAATTCACTTCACTCTTCTGCAAAGTGTTTTCAGGGTAATACACAACTACAAATGGTATTTTGTGAAACTAAATGCGACTCTATATTTAAGGACAAATGCAGATGTGGCAAAGACATTAGTCTGGTAAACAAATTAATAATAGAATGTGGAAAACCACTTCTGACTTATTCATGATACTTTGTTATCCAACTAATACAAAGCAAATGGTGGGGGGACAAGGGGGCACAATCTTTTCTTTGGACATAAGGAAGGCAGAGAAAATAGTGCAATGTGGAATATACTTCTGGTTAATGTTTATTGCTTTAGCAACAAAAGCAACAATAAGGATGTTTGTCACTTCTCTTCCATATTGGCTGAATGCACAGACCCCTCACCCCTGCTTGCTAGCAACTACCCTGGTCTTTGAGTAGTTAAGATGGTTATATCCTGGATTCAGAGGCAAAAACCAGGAGCAGAAGATGGCATCCATCCAGCAACCAAATCTGTGTTTGTTATCAGTAGCCTTGGAGGACTGGGTGAGACTGCTGTGGTGCTTAAAATGTGGGAATAGTGGGTACCAGTCCTGACAAGTTCTTGAACTTTTTGCGTTTGGGTGTTGGTTTTGGGTTTTTTTTTTTTTTTTTTTTTTTGGAAACACCCAGTTGTTCATGGTTTCAAGTCCCTACTTTGGTTGGCCAGAATAGGCATTGTCAGCTCCAAGGGGAATTCTCTGAGAAACCTGTGGACAGATGAAAAAGCAGGAGACTTAAAAGGATTACCAGAGCTCTAGCTTACCCATAAGGAGAGGTGGGATAAAATGTCATAAAGAGGTGGGCTTGCTGCTCTGTATACATCTGTTCCATTTGAAGACAACAGCTCATCTGGGAATATGCACATCATGCTACTATTATTGATTTTTCTGTCTCTTGTAGGAGGGAAATAATAATGAAAAAATAGTTTTGATGGTTGTCATCTCCAAAAGCCCCCATATATCTGCTTTTGTGCCATGAAGATTTTACTTGAATTTAAAGTGTTGCGGTCCCCATGGAGCATCCAGACACTCTGCAGATTATTCCACCAGTATCACAACACTTTTGCACCTTTGAATTTCTCAGATTACGAAGCTATCAGTCGGTGTGAACAGGAACTACCTGAGTACTTTAATTTTGCAAGTGATGTGCTGGACAAGTGGTCTCAAATAGAAAAGGTAGCATTTCTCACCTTGTAGATTCAGTACTTTTAGTGAAACTGTGTCCCTATCCCCAAAGTCAAGTCTAAAACCATCACTGGCTTCAGTGGGACCAGTATTTCCTCCCCTATTTCTAACATAATCTTACATTGCAGAGAAATGAAAGGCAATTTGCTTTAGCATCGGAAGGGACACTGTGGTTTGTCTCTGTGACTCTGATTCAGCAGCGTGTGCTGGGTTCATCAAAGCCTCTAAGTAATTTGTGAGCATTACAAATTGGGTAGATATATGCATCAATTTATAAGTGCGTTGGAAAAGGGCTCTTTTAAACAAAACATGCTTAATATCCCTGCCCTAGAATATGTAACACTATCAGATTCCACTGCCTGGAGCATCCCAAAAACTGTGCAAGGAACTACAGGAACCTTAGAAGTAACCAGTGTGCTGTTTACCCTTGCATTGTGTGTAGGAACGAAAGGAACCGTCAAATCCAGCTCTGTGGTGGATAAATGGAAAAGGAGATGAAATTAAATGGAGCTTTGAAGAGCTGGGTTTCCTGTCCCAAAAAGTGGCCAACGCGCTCTCTGGGCCATGCAGTCTGCAAAGAGGAGACCGAGTTTTAGTGATTCTACCCCGACTCCCAGAGTGGTGGCTGCTGTATGTGGCTTGTATGCGAACAGGTGAATTGTATCATTCCTAATGATCTGTACATTGTTTGTGGCCTTCTATGCCAAAAGTTGGTTAACAGTTCATATAACAATTACATTTCTTATTTGACTTCACAGCTTGAACATTTCACAATCAAAGGGCCTGACAGGGGTAGTCTCTTATGACTGATGGAATTACCTTCATGATTTTCCTTTTACTTTCTGTGGCTTGTGTTGATGGTGTTAAATCAATTTGGTTGTGTTAAATCAATTTGATTTAGCTTCAACAGACTTAAGTTAAAGCTGCTAGTGTTTATTGCCCCAAAGTTATACTTTCTACTTATACTGTGCCTGGAGCAAAGGATCTCAGAGAAACAGAAGCTGTTTTTTACTTCACATCTGCATATCTGTATTCAAGTTCAGGTTTGTTGGACTTGGTTTAGCTTCTCATTTCTGGATTGAATGGTGCTGGTATTCAACAAATCAGGGGAAGTTATGAAGCGATCAGGACTGAAAGTGAAAAATACCTAATAAATTTCCAATTTTATTGCACTTCCAGGTGTTATCATCATCCCAGGGACAACACAGCTGACAGCAGAAGACATTTGCTATAGATTGCTGGCTTCCAAGGCTAAGGGCATTATTACAACTGATGTTCTTGCTCCTGCAGTGGACTCGGTTGCATCCAAGTGCCAGTTTCTGAAAACAAAGCTAATTGTATCTGAAAGCAGCAGGGCCGAGTGGCTGAACTTCAGTGATTTGCTCAAGTAAGTGCCTTCTACCTTAACTCCATCATAGTGATCTCTAGTGGAAAATTTCTAATGTTGTTTAAACACAGTTGCACACTTGTGTCTCAAATGAACTACATACCTTTGAGGAGGTGGGATAGAAAGCAATTTAGTCTCTTTTCTATTAAGAAAGGGAATATTTGGGAATAGCCAAATTGCTAATTAAAAAATAAGCGCAGTCTTACGATGCCTAGGTTTGTTATATATGACTATGGAATAATATGGGAAAATGGACAGGAAAGCCTCTTTTATTGACAGCTGTGGCCTATTTACCCTCCAAAACTCAAAGAAAAATATTATGTACAAATTATTCCAATCCATATTCCTAAAAATTGATGATAATAAGGCTAATGTGAGTAGCTTTTCACTATGAAAGACTGAAAAAGGGCACTGCAAAATGAACTTAATACTTTTAGGAATCCACCTGCCCCACTGCTGAAAAGCAGCTACTAAAATGGCACCCAAAAGGCAGCTCTTCAGTGCAGTGCATGGGACTGTAGAAGGGGTGGAGAGGCAGAGTGAGGAAGAAAAGCAAATACCCTGCTGCAATCTGGGTAAGGCCCTGGGTGTGATTTTACCAGCTGATACTTTGTTAAAAGCATCTATGTAGCTAAAACCATTTTTTCAAGGTGGGATCCAAGCTCTTCAGTCACTTCAAGAGTTTTAGAAGATGTACCATGTGTTCTCACAACCACAGGTGTCTGAACTAGCACTACTTGTGCAGCTCACTGTACAGTCTCACTGTATTTCCAACTCCTTCTTCAAACAATTGCCCACTTCAGTGTTACTAAACTAGAAGACAGAAGAAGCATTAACACTGCATTCTCAAACCTCCCAGAGCTACTAAAACATTGTCAAGTCAATTTGATGAATAGTCTTTCATGCTGGGCTAATATTCTATGGCTGAGTTCCATGGCAGAGGGTAAAATTGATTTGATAAAACCTAAATATTGTCTGGAACTGCATCAGTCCTGCAGAGGCTGTCACTGGCAGGCAGGCAGGTAGGCTGTCTGGTTTCCCTGGATGGCTGCCTTGCAAAGTGCTGGTTGTCTGGCTCCAGGGTTGCTCAGCTGTCAGGCTCCCAGTCGTCCCAGAGTGCCAGGCTGCTGCCCTGCCTGGCTCACTGTCTCCTCAGATCACTGGCAGCCTGCCTAGCTAGTGGGCTAACTGCCCAGACTCCCCAGCTCCCCATGTCCTGGCAGCCTGTCTGCTTGCCAGCGAGCACAGGGAGATGGCTGGCCTGGGGAGACACACTTCCCACGCTCAGCCTTGCAGGCATGGGCAATGTTTGCATGCCAAGCAAAACCTTCTTGAACATAGTCCTGACAGAGAAAAAGAAGTGGTTTTGCTTTCTCATCCTAGTAAGAGATGGGAATATTTCCTTGTCATGTGCCAGATGACCAACAGTTTGAGCCTCTCCATACTTCCCAAACATGGCAAGGATAATTAACTAGTGGGACCACCTACCAAAAGAAATGGCAGGTCCTCCCTCAGCTAATCACATTAAAGCTGGATGATATGCTTTCTGGAGGGCACTTTGGTCACACACAAGATGTTGGGCCTTTTGTTGGTTGTTAATAAGGGGGGCAAATAAGAGAGCCAGGTGGCATTTTTACTCTGGAAAAGGTGGACATGGATAATAGTTAAAGAGCAAGATCAGCAACACTTTAATACAGAAGTAGCAGTGCAAGAGTGAAGGGATCTCAGTAGTTTCTTATCCCTCACATCTCGCTATACAAACAGTCCTGCATCTATTTGACACAAGGGATCCAAGCTAAGTGCGGTGAGTATCACCAGCCACTGTTTCATATAACCTTTCATTTTTTTTAAGGGCTGCCCCTGCTGTCCATAACTGCGTAAAGACAAAAAGCCAGGATCCGATGGCAATCTACTTTACCAGTGGCACCACAGGATATCCCAAAATGGTTGAACATTCCTATGGAAGCTTTGGTCTGGGTGTTTTTCTCTGTGGAAGGTAAAGTATTCAGCTAATTATGCCTTTACAGCTCTGAAATGTGAAGCAAACAGAAGAGTTTTTGTATATGATAAATTATGATAGATGATAAGGCTCCCACAATACTGTACGTGTCATTTCTTTTGGTCTCCTCAGCTGAATTGTACCCAAGAAGCAAGGATCATGTTTGATATGGTATATAGCTCTATTTTAGAAACTACTTGCCTGTTAATCCAGGCTAAATAATGAGTTATGATATTGTTTGATTTTCTTTATCTTTGCCATCAGTATAAAGGCCAGGCAAAAGGCATTTATTTGAGCTCTTGAGTTTCAAATCAAATTCCCCATGCCTTTCTAAGGAAAAAAAAAACCAAAAAAACCCCCACACCAACAAAAAAACCCTCACATTCTTAATTTCCACTTGCAGACTCCCTTATATTGGCCACCTTTGTCTTCCACAGATACTGGATGAATTTGACTCCCTCAGACATCATGTGGAACATGTCAGACACTGCTTGGGTAAAGGCAGCTATTGGGAGTGTTTTTGGCCCGTGGTTCCAGGGCACGTGTGTTTTTGTACATGCCATGCCACAGTTTGATCCAGGAGCACTCTTAAATGTAAGAACACCATGCTCACAATAAACAGTTACTCATATTTCATGTTGTTTTCCAGAGAGGCCACAAAACTAAGCCTCTTACGTTTCTGGGATTAGCTGTTTTAAGATGGTGTAACCACAAGGTGATTGTTCTTTGAATAGGAATATAATACAGGAAGGATTTTGCAGCATGACTCTTTTGGGCACAGGATATTACCAGCTGCTTCTTATCAGTAGGAGTTACTGGTATTACTTAAACCTCTCCCCTACTGTATTTCACTATTAAAGTGATAAATGAGCAGAATTACATATAAATTAATATTTTAAACACGCTGCTGTGACCCTTAAGAAAGGCCAAGTCAGTACTGGAAAACACTGAAGCTGAGAGATTGGCTTGTTCTTAAAAGGAATTATTTCCAAGCTTCTCAAGCCAATCTCAGTTTTAATCTAACACAAAGAGACGAGTGCTGTTCCCAAATGGCTCAAAGCACCTATGTGGAAAAGTATACATGCCTAACATGTGGGGGTTATTTGAGGATTTTTATCTCATTTCATTTCCTTTCTGAAATGGTAGTTGATAGTTTGGTTTTCTTCTTGTCCTTGCAAACACCTGCTTGCAATGTGCATGGGATTTCACATCTCTGTACAAAATGAAGTTTGATACTAGAGGCTGCTTTACCCATGTGGCTGAAGTGAAGGCTGGTGAATGAGGTCTTCCCCTTGATTTTGTTTAGTGCTACCTGTCTCCCTCTCTGAGCAAATTTTCATTGCAGACAGAAGTGATGTTAAAAAAAAATAAAAATAAGGCTTAGCTCTACCTGAGTGTGAATCATCTGCTGGTGTTATGGGTGAGAAATAAACATGTATCAGAAAACAGAGGCTCAGCCAAGATCTTTAGTTTTCTAGCAATACACTCATGTCCTGTGTTCTGTCCCATGTAAAGGAGGAAATGTAAATTTGCCAGTCCAAAATAACCTTTTAATACAGCATTACTCGCAACTCAGCCAGAGCTCATGGAGACTTGGCTTTGCATGTCAGGCCCTTTGTCAGGTCAGCTGAGGGAGTTGCAGCATGTCTAAAGATTTGCAACAGTCTGTTTCAGAAAGCGCGGGGCTAGCTAAAAGACTGACTCAAACAAAATGTTCAAAAGAAACCTGTAATTTTAGGTGCCTCCATTCTGAGCTGCCTGACTTTGTCCTAGGGCAAGATGGGGGCTTTACTGATGTCCCCCACAAAACTTACATTGCGCCTCCAGGGCCAGGGTTTCATACCAAGGGATGGTCCTTGTGCTTCAAGTAAGCATCAGGATAAATTAGGTACACCAGTGATTTACTACAATTGATGCATCACCTCTTCAGCTGATGTTTGGGGCACTGTAACATCTTTCCTGAACACTGACAGCGATTACTTTGCTTTCCATGTAAGTTAGGTTATAATTACGTCTTGTAATTTGTGCCCTAGTATGGAATAGAAGGGAATAGTTAGCAGCAAGTTTTTTCCCAAAACAATATTGTTTAACCTTCTTTTATTTTTGTCAGACCTTGTGCAGATATCCAGTGACCACTCTGTGCAGCACCCCAACTGCCTACCGCACGCTGGTACAGCATGACCTCACCAGGTACCACGCATCTGTTAACAAGTGACCAGTTCAAGCTATTGCCTGTCTCTTTAACAGTGATTTCTGCAGGCCCTCATAGCCACTTAAACTCCAAGAGTGGTGGGAATTCTGTGTTGGACGAAGGGCCTTTTCCTTAGCACTGCAGAGAGGTGGCGAAATCCACTCCTTAAGCACTTCCAACCTAGAGCAAATTTTGCCCTGAGGCGCTACACAGTAAATACAGAGGCTGCTATTTGGCCCTTGAAGGCACACACATGGCTGCACTCTCATCAGTTCTGTGCATCTTCGCCACTCACTGCTTTGGCAGCCCCTTTCCAGCCCCACTCCAACTGGAGCTCTAGGCTTTCTCTCAACCCTAACCCTAAGAGGGTCCAGTGCATCCTGAAGTCATGGGGTTGGACATACAGATGTCAGGGAGAGCAGAATTTGTCCCTTTCTGTCCTCTGATAATTAGCAATGTCCTCTGTCTATGAAGGTACGCATTCAAGAAACTGAAGCACTGTTTGAGCGGAGGGGAACCACTCAACCCAGAAGTGATGGCACAATGGAAAAGCCAAACAGGACTGACTATCTATGAAGGCTATGGCCAAACCGAAACTGTATGTTCAGCTTTTTTGTAAAGGATTACAACTCAGCTATCACTTAGGGGACTTAGATATCTCATTCCTTTTGGTAAATATGGAACTTGGCCATATATATTTGACTAAAAAGAAAGGTGACATTAGAATATGTGGCAATTGCCTACAAGAGGGTTTATTGGTTTGCTTAGAATTACAGCTTGGTTATGCTACTGCTTCTAAGACTACTTAAGCTGTAAAATATCTTGAACATTTTGGCTAAGACTCAGTGAAGTTTACAAATGTTTTTGCTTGTACAGATGGAAGATTTAGATCTTACGTTAGCTCAACAGTGGACATACTACAAGAACAGGAATAGCCTCAGGAATGACAGTGAAAAATACGTGGGCTGGTTGGTTGTCTTTTCCAACAGGGAATGGTATGTGCAAATATGAAAGGAATGAAAGTTAAGCCAGGTTCCTTGGGAAAGGCAGCTCCTCCCTACAATGTTCAGGTATGGTTGGTCCCCTTTTCCATTTGCTGTTGATTTCACAGGAAGTAAACCACAAGAGTACAACATACCGTACAATTTTCGGTACCATACAGTGGTATTCAGGGTAGGCTTTTTTGAGCTGTTGGCTGCTGGTTAGTTTTAGAATGTAGCTTTCTTAAAATGGGAAGTTATAATCACCCCTTTGCCTTTTCTATTGCAGATTATAGATGAAAATGGCAATGTTCTGCCTCCTGGGAAAGAAGGAGACATTGCTATCAAAATGGATGCCAAGCGGCCATTTGCTTTTTTCACTCGATACGTGGTAAGCCAAAAGTGAGTTTTCGGAGAGCCAGTTGAGGTCTGCAGTATGGTTGGTATGTATTTATACCGACAGGAGCAGGTACAACACCAAAGAGCTGTGGCTCTTGACTTGACGGTGTTCTGACTTACAAAATTTCCATTCTCTCCACCATTCTTCTGCAAACCTATTGTGTGATCTTCAGTTCTATATCTGCCCTTATGATAAGTTTTCCCCTCCAGAAGAAGCAAGCACAAGCTCTTACATTCTTTAGACAGAAAATAAGCACTGAAAGATACTATGGGTAGTGTCCAAAAAGGCAAAAGTAATCTCTAAGCTTAAGGCTTCTCAATATCTAGAATATTTAATTGTTTGTTCAACAGGATGATCCAGAGAGAACTGCTTCCACAGTCCGTGGGAACTTCTATATCACTGGAGACAGAGGGAGCATGGATGCAGATGGATACATATGGTTTATGGGGAGATCTGATGATGTCATCATCTCCTCTGGGTTTGTAGATTTCAGTTAAAATGCTAGGAAATGTCTAAAAAATAACCATATACCTTTTACCTACTAAGCATTTAATTTCTTTCTCCCAGGTATCGTATCGGACCATTTGAAATAGAGAGTGCCCTGATACAGCACCCAGCTGTCATTGAGTCAGCTGTTGTCAGCAGCCCAGATCCCCTCAGAGGGGAGGTAATTAGCAGTCATCTCCTATTCATACAGTGCCTCATGTGATGGAGCCTACCTCAACTTCCACTGAATTTATAAGATTTTTAATATAGCTATAAAAACTTTTCCATCCCTTTACCCAAAGCAAAGGGAGAAGTATTTTGTGTATCACATATTGCTTTTTTTTTTTTTAAAAAAAAAGAAAGTGTAATCCTTAAGATTCCTAAAAACCATGATGCTCAATATAAAAATGACTCTGGTAAGAAGTGATGTACACTTTGACCCACTGCCTGGAAAATATTCTTTACTTTAACAACACACGTTTACAGAAAAGGCCCTAGCATCTAAGAACTTTAAAACAGTCCTTTACAGAACTCTTACAAATTTGGAAGCAGAGTTTTAAACTTCTATCATGTATTACTTAGGACCTTTACTAATGTAAGATAGAAACAGTCTTTCATCCTAATTGTAAAACTGCTTACACAAAAGCAAATTTTGCTCCAGTGCGCAGGTGTGATACAGCAAGTCTGTGTTGCAGGCAATACTCACTTATTCTCAATTAATTGCCCCATTTGTTAGGTTGCTCTAGTTTACTTAATGTTATATTTATTTTTTATTTTCCCTTTGTAGGTGGTAAAAGCTTTTGTGGTCTTGTCTCCTTCCTTTAAGTCACAAGATCCAAAGAAACTGGCCTGTGAATTGCAAGTTCATGTCAAGAAAGTCACTGCTCCATACAAGTACCCCAGAAAGGCAAGTAAACACAAGTGTATTAAAAAAAAATAAAATCCTAAACACCTATTTTAACCATGGAGGGCTAGAAACAAAGATTAGGCTGTTCAAATGCAGTAACAAACAAAAAAATCCCAAATATGTGCTATGCAAGAAAAACGATAAGTATGATTTTAAAGATTTTGGAAAATAGATACAACACAATCTAAAACCAAATTAGTTATCTCCCCAGTCACAAATTCTTATTTAAATTACATGGGATGGAGACCTATGCTGTTCTGAAAAAAAAATGTATAAATGAAATCTCCTCACTTTACTTTTTTCTTTTTTGAATCAGATTGAATTTGTCCAGCAGCTGCCAAAGACAGTCACTGGGAAAATCAGACGGAATGAACTGAGGAACAAGGAGTGGGGACAGAATTAGTTTTCATAAGCAATCTAAAAAAGCCTATCCCTATCAATTTCATTCATCATGGAGCTTTTCTATTACAATTCTAAGCACCAACATAGCATTGTATTTCACCCATTAGGCAGTGATTTTTGTAATAATGACAAGGTTTAAAAACTCCAACTGTATGGTTTTTAAATGCTTGTGTTCTTGCTTAACACAAAAATCAAGCCTGCTTAGCAAGGCATATGCAAACACATCTTCCAACCACCTAATGCTTTTCAGAATTACAGTACAAGTAGAAGCAAGTGATTACCAGGTGAAGGAGCAGTTTGTTCATTCTTTGAGACCAGATATTTTAACTCACAAGAAGCTTATTAATGAGGAAATCACGATAATATGTAACGAAGTTCCCAGAAATGGCCATAGATCTTGCATGCATCCAAATTAAGCACCCTGCTTGTATGAATCTTGAAAGCCTCAAAGTTTAGGAATTAATGTATTAACAATGAATGTTCAGTAAGTGCAAATTATGAAAAATCAGAAGTAAAAGAATGCAGACATCTTTAAGACCACAGCATAGGCAGCATTTAAATGTCAGACATGGGCTTAACAAATGGATGGTAGCTATTCAGCAGTTTCTTCTGAAGAACTGTAGTTCCTGTAGGCATACAGATGAGTGAGAAAGAGAAGGGAAAAAAATGCAAAACCCCACAAACTATCCATGAGTCTGTCTTTGTCCTTAGTAAGATAAGCCTTGAACTGTGATCACCAGCATCAGCCATCAATAAACATTCACAGTTGGCCTTCATGTCTGGTCTCAAAAGGTTCTTTCCTATGTGTGACCTACACATCGCTGGTTTTACTTCACACACAAAAAACTTTAACATTTAAAGAAAATGCCAATGGAGGTAAGAAAGCAGGGTTTTAATAAATGGGTGGTAAGGGAGACAGGACTAGGGAAAAGTCATCTTAATTTTCAAACTTCTAAAACAATTTTGAGAGAAGAGGAAAATATAATTTAAACACTATCGAGAGACTTGAACACATCCTTTTCATTAAACCAAGACAAGTAACAAGTGGTATTCTTCAAGATGAGTCTTTTCCTATTAGCAACCCACAGGCTTTTATGCTAGAAATGAAATACTAAAGCTAGACAGTTGTACAGGAAGCATACTCACAACCCTATTAGAAAGCAGGTTATAGCTGCACTGGTTTTGGTTGGTTTTTAAAAGTCACTGGAATATCAAAAGAGCTGCTTTAACAGACAACAGAAAGACTCACTAACATTACTTTCAATCTGAAACAAAATGAATACTGTAAAGCTGAAACTTAATTCCCCTTATTCAGTATAGTATAATGGAGAGCTTCTTTCATAAGAAGTTTCTAAGCAGTATTTAAATTCAAATTTTGAGACCCAAGAAAAAAAAAAAAAACCAACAAAAAAAAGACTTTATAAAACCCCCCAAGGATAAAGTCTTTGGAAGGAGCAGCAAAAGGCTATTTGCAGTAAATTACTCGAAAGGATTCTGTTCAGTGACTGTAGCATTTCCTATAAACCAATAACTGGTTTATACATAGCTAATGTAAACACACATGTAGTTTTTGCTAAAACCACCTGCAATGCCTGTGCTGTACTTCTACTGTTCTAGAACAGTCAGATCTATTACTCTAAGTCATTTCACAGTATTCAAGTGTTTTGACCATAGCAGTTCTTTCCATTCACTTTCAAGACTTAGCATATCCTTGTAGAGCAATGTGTGTGTGTGTATATATATATATAACCCTCCATCATACAGGAAATGATCAGATTTGGCTCATTGTTCACACAGAAAAATGCATCCAAGTTCTGCAGTCACACAAGTTGTCAGATCACTTCCTTAAAAGCCCTCTGCACTCAACTGTCTTTTTCAGATCTCTCACTTCTGTCAGTACTTCCCGATAGAGCTGATTCTGCACTGCCTTTTGGTTTCTGTAGCCATCAGATAAAACAGAGAAGAGTCAATATATCTCAGGATGGCCACATTTACGTACGCATGCACACACTCATGCTTTTTGTGCTAGGTAAAGGCAATGCAGAACAAAGCCAGTGAAGAATGACAGCAAGCTTCACCAGAAAGATGATGCACCCTTGGGCACTCTTATATCTGCTGTGATGTCAGCTCCACCTGCAACGAGCATTAAAATTCTTCACATGTGGATCTTAAAAACAAGATTTCAAAACAAAACCCACTCTCCTCTTTAAAACGCCCTTTCAGAACTCTAGGGCAACTTTTTTTAATAGGTTTTGACTGTGTTTACCTTTCCCTTCTACCACATTTTCTACACTGTCATTGCATCATTCCCCTTGGGCTCAGCTTCTATTTCACCTTGATTCTTGTTCTCTTGTTTTACTTCTCTTGAGCTCTTCTCCTCCTCCTCGGTTTCTGGTTTTACTACCTTCGAGTTCTGTTCTTCTGTCAGATTTGATGCGTTTTGTTGTGTTTCTTCTTTGTTGCTCTTCACCACCTCCTGTAGATTGTATTTTCTGAACAGAACATAGTCTCTCACCACACTCAAGCAACAGACGTTTTTTATTATTTCTACCACAATTGTATATTGTGGGTTATTAAGGTCGACTTTGTTTTCTGGATTAAGGCTGCCCACAATTCCTGTAAAACAAAATGTAGTTTAAAAGATGCTGCAAAACTGTTTCAGAGCATAAGCATGCCCTATTGAAAGGATAAAAGTTGAGAGAGAAGGCAACATCCCCCTTAGTTGTAACCAATTACTCATTTTTGCAGGTGCTTAAAATAGCAACATGGAGCAGGAGTCTTAGAATATACCACCAGTAGGACTGAAGTAACTGAAAAACTATCCCACTGAAATTATTTTATGAGTCATGTATTCAATGGAAATAGTAACACATTATTTAAATATAGCATCCAGAGAGAAAGCCTGATAGCAGCCATTTCAAAGCACATATAACTGACACTCCAAATTATATTCAACACTGTACTCTCTTCTGCTTGTCTCTTAAGACATCAACACCAACAATATTGATGTCAAGCTTTTCTAAGTCTTAGAGAAGATTTTGTAAGTCAATGTTCAGATTTTTAAGCAACAAATATGTAAGACCACTTTTGATAATCTGACCTATGTTATAGCAGTTGTGGGCTGCTTATACACTACTTCTTAGTTTTGTGTGAAATCCATACGTACCTGCCAGTTCCTTAATTACTTCTTCCCTACTCATATGACTGTTATTACGAGCTTTGTAAACGATCTGAAAAGTGCCCTTATTAGGGGCTTTAAACCAAGGCTCAAAAAATGTTTCTGTGTATTTTTTCATATCTTCCATAAAAGCCTTGCAAGTTCCAGAAATGGGTAGCATGCGCAGAATTACTCTCGTTTTCTTCTTTTTAGTGGCATGCATATCCTTTAATATATGGTGCACCAGGTTCTCAGGTTCTACAAGAAAAACAGCTAGGTTTGAGAAACAAATTGAAAGCATTTTCTCCCATCTTTCCCCCTCTAAATAACAAGCTGGGGAAATGCATGCTTGGCTGCACTGCTGTCAGCCTCAAATCCTTTTCTGTAAAGAGTTGTTTTACTATACCAAAACTGGATAATCAGATTATTTTGTCAGACCAGGTTCTTCTACCTTTAATGCCTCTGCTCATGGCAAAATTCAGTGACAATGCCAAAGGGAATGGGAAACCCTGTATTTGTTTGTAACACTCAAATTTCTTGGAAGTCACACTCTGTGGCTTGTTACTAGCACTGTTCAGAGCAGTTTTTCCCCACAGCATTACATGCAGGATCACTGGGTGTCCCACCTATGCCCCGGGTTCTGATGAAGACGACGTTGTTGGCACCACTCTCCACTGACTGGAACCGCCGCAGCTTCTGCTCCGTCGAGGCACGGATCTGGCCAACCTCCTTCTTCAGCGCAGCCTCAACATCATCCTCATCCTCCTCCCTCTCACTTCCAGAGAGCCGCTCCTCATGATCTGAAAACTTCACACAAGGCAGGTCTCTGGTGAGTAGCGAGCAACAGTGCGCACAACTTAAAAACCGCCAGCAAGGGGCCTGGAAGGGATGGGGCAAGGGCCTTTTCTCCAGCCAACCCGAGGGCCTGTGCTGGGATTTGCTTATAGAAACCGGCATTTTCGTGTGCGTGGCGAACACAAACAGGTTTTTTTTACATAGAGAAAGGGAGCGGAGGCCTCACGGCGCTGCACTCCCCGCCGGCGTTAGCGCTGCCAGCCAGCGGGGCACGGGAGGCAGGACCTGAGGGGGGCGGCCGATGCCGCGCAGGGCCGCGCTCCCGGGCCTCGGGGCCGCCTCCCGCCCAGCACCGAGCGACCGGCCGGGCCCGCCCGCACGCACCTGCTCGGGCCCGTAGAGCAGGTCCCCGTACTCGCCGAGGAGGCTGTAGGCCTCCCCCACGCACTTGCGCTCGTTCATGTTGCAGGTGATGAGGATGCCGCGCATGCCGGCCTCCAGCTGCCGCCCGCCGCCGCGGGGCCGCTTGGCCCGCCCCGCCGCCGCGAAGTGCCCCTTGGGCCGCCGCTTCCGCGCCGCCGGCTCCGCCGCGGCCATCGGCCACCGACCGCCACCCGCCGCCGCCGCGCACCGCGATGGCGTCAGCGCCGCGCGCCGCCCGCTGCGCCCGGCCCTAGCGCCCGCCCGCCGCGGGACAGCGCCGCCTCGCGGCCCGGCGGCCGTCCCGCCACAGCCCTGCCGGGGAGCGCTGAGGGAGGCGGCGGGCGCGGGAAAACTACAGTTCACCTCAGGCTTTAGGCGTGCCAGGGAGAGGTTGAGCATTACCCCAGGCACAGTACTCTGCACTCGGCGCGCTCAGCTGGGGCCAAACTCAGTCACTCGTAGCCCTTGACGCTTTCTCTTCCCCCGAACTTCAGTTCCAAGATTGAAGTCCGGGTTTGTGTTAATGATTCCAGAATTAAGAGAAACCGTGGGCTGGGGAGAGAAGAGGATGGAGGCTCACTGAAGCGCAGGAAAGCAAGCAGACCCCTGTCCTGCTCTGCACTGTGCGTCAAACACCAGCCGACCCTTACAGCCATGCGGAGGGAGAGCCGGGCTCGGACCGCTTCTCCAGCTTCCCATCTAACTCCTGGAGGTGTCATGGTGTAGAGGGACCAGCGGAAACAGAAACTCTTTATACAGGTCAATTTAGGCCTGAGGTAATAGAGAATGTGTTTTGACAGAAAATACATGGCCTGTAGCGTAGTTTCTAAAGGAATGTGTCTCTATGCATTCCTGTCCATAAGAGCCTCCTCTCACTGCGGTAACTCTTGAGCTTCTTGGGCAATTAAAGGGGGAAAAATTAAGTTCCTCAACATTCTGTGAAAACAGGTAGAGGGGAGACAGCTAAGGAGGCCTCACTAAGAGCAGGACTATCATATTATTTGCATCCGGAGAATCCAGTTGGGCTAAACTAGGAAAAAGGGAAACTTCATGAATTGGTGGCAGTATTTACCAGTTACAACCACAACAGCAAGATAGCGTTTACATCTTGTCTGAAGCTTTGTTCATGCAAAGCCTTTGAAGATCACATAATTCTGCAGCAGTTGTTAGACATGGGTGGGATTATTGCTACACATAAAATCACTAAATCTTTGCAGGGCTGGTGTTGTGTGAAAGACTCAAAGTTCTGTTGAATTATAGTGATAGTCTCTGGAGCTGAGCATGTCAGGACATGTTTGAAACACGAGGAAGAATTTCTACAGGCAGCTGTGAGTGGTGCAGAGGAAATGCAATTAACCACTCAGATTGTAACTAGGATACTTCTGTGGTGAAAAGTGCTGGGGAACTTGGAAATACCCATGGGTGCTCTGGAAATTAGTTGTATGCCCTACCGAAGGAATAGGTTACAGGTTAGGTCACTGTGGAAGTTACAGTTTTCTTCCTGAACTGGAAATCTTCTTGCCTATGTATTCCTGGCACATTCGCTGGCTCTTATCACAAGCCATTGCCGTCATTTTCTCTTAACGTTCGTGCCTCCTCTGGGGTGATGTGATCTTCTGGGCAGGGAATCCCTTTAAGGCTCTTCCTCTGCCTTTCCTCTGGGAGGATTTTGTCACATTTCAAAGAACTGTTTAAAATGTCACTGCTGTTTAAAATGTCACTACTGCAGACTGACTGTAGGTCTCCCTTTATGGCTAGGTAGAGAGCAGCTTTGTTGTTTGGGGGACTCTGTTTTGAATCAGTTTCTTTCTGCTGCAGTGAACATTTCAGGGAGCTGGTTAACATCTCCTTTGAGTGTGCTGTTTACAAACAGATGTCAGCAGAACCCCAGGAGGGAGTTCTGGCAAAAGCACAGGACCTACATGCCAGGAAAGTGCAGCATCACCCTCACTGATCAGCACCCAGAGGACTGTTCTGCTCCAAAGATGTAGATGGGTGTTATCAATCTCTCTGCTGACTGTAGAGCCACGGTTAGAGGATGGAGATACAGCAGGAACTACTTAGGTCTCTGGCGGCCAAACTCTTACAAATCTTGATGTCCCAATTTAAGCTACAGCTGTCCCTAGCTCCCTAGTGAGTGACATCCTCGCAAGAGAGGCTGAAGGTAGAGGCATACACCAATGCCACAGCTGTGCCCACAGTGATGCTGGGCTGTGCCCTGGGTGGCAGAGGGTGGCACATGTTCCCTCCTGCCTCTCCCCTCGGAGCAGAGCAGAAGCGGCAGCAATGCTGGAGCACCACATAACTCTGTGCTTTCTGAACATGAGGCAGAACCCTTACAAAACCTCACAAGTCACCAGGTATTAGCAAAGCTGGTCAGGCACCAGCTGCAGCATCCCAGGAATCAATACTCACTGTTGTCATGACTGAACTGCTGTGGTTATCTGAGGAACCCCCAAGCTACCCGCTGAGCAGTGTAGTTGCAAAGCCAGTCACAAGGTTGTTGCTTCTGCATTGCCCCAGCCAGAGCATAACAGATGTGATTTGGCTGTAGCAGGGTCTTATGACTGTGATCGTCTATGGGCTGGTGGGTGGGAAGAGGAGAGGAAAAGGAAACAGAAGAGATTTGGGACTTACACTTTCTACCTCCACTCTGACCTCTGCAGAAACCTATCAGCTCTTCTCGCTGTGCTGGACTTGGCTGCCCCTTGTGTAGTCCAAAGTACATGTAAGGAATGCAGGAGTCGGTCACCGGACACTATAATGGTGCAAGAGCGGGCACACAGCCAGGAGTCTGAGATCTGTGTAAGGAGTCAGACCATGACACATGCCAGCACTGAGAGGGCTTCACTTCGGTGCAAGGCAGAGAGGCAGTAAGCTGGGATTGACAGCCTTTTGACAAGGTAACTGACCCTCCATGCACCCCTGCAAGCTGCTGGCCAGGACATTTTCTGGCACTGGAGCAGTGCTGATTTGCCTCTTGTCTGTCCACATTCCCTCTTCTCCCTGCCCTTCTCTGTCTTTGATTTGTCTGGGTTTCTCTCCTGTGTTTGTCATATGCAGACAGAATGTTACAAATCCAAAAAATGTCCCTTTGCTTCACTAAATCACTAAAATCACATGATTTTACAGCTGGATAGTTATTAATTCCATAAGGAACTAGCAGTGTTTATATTTTGTAAATAAAAGACAGTTGACAATGCATGAAAATAATGACTTAAGAGTTTTCAGGCCTCCTGCTAAGTTGATTATTTTTGAGAAGTAAGGCTTTGCATTTTGGATCCTTTTTCAGGGGGTCTTTTAAAGTTTCCCTGTCTCTTAAAGTGATGCTTTTTGCTGACCACACATCAAAATAATGTTTAAAACATTGATACTTAGAATCTTTCCAGGGCTTTGCTACATTCATGTCATTCCTGGCAACCAATATATCCCCAGTGCTGATAAACTAGAAAAACTGTAAATATCTTCGTACCAAGTGACACCATGGTCAGCCAGTAATTCGTGCACAATTGCTGGATTATCTGTGCAACATCTTCGTCCATGCTGTTGGTTCTGTATTGTCAGCCAGTAGCAGACATTTCATTTACAGAAGTCAGAGCTGAAGTGCTTGGGTAGTGTTCAGTGCCTCTCTGCTGTATAAGGCAACTGAAATGTGATCTACAAGATTAGCAGGTCTTGTAGGAAAGAAAGGAACATGAATTATAGGAAAGCTGCCACAATGACAAGGCTGAGTGCTGCTAGTTGATTGCAGGTGAGGATCTCAGCTGCATGATGGTCACTGGAGAGCAGGGGCCAGACAATGGCCGAACTGGAACTGTTCTCAGTAGTTACTCCAATTAACAGTTGGGATTGTTGTTCCAGTGTATTTCACTGTAAAAGCTGTTCTGAAACCATATTGGCTAATACCAGGTTTGTATCACTGTAGCATTTCTTGGAGAGATAATCAGTAAGGAATAACCTTGAAGAGACTATTATGGCTCTTGCTGCTGTGCATTTTTTACTGAAGATCCCAAGTGCTACATCCCTGCGGGCTCCACTGAGAAGATCTCTTCAACTTTGCAGCCGGTGCTACCCAGTTCGTGCCTCTTGGAGTTATGAAGCCATAAAACAGCAGTACAGACTAGAGGTGCCAGAGTACTTCAACTTTGCAAGAGATGTGCTGGACAGATGGACTGAAGTAGAAAAGGTAACAGTTACTTGGTTTCTCTGATGATGAAGTATTTAATGCTGGTCATTAATGCTGAGTATCTGACAAATCCAATAACCAAGACACTGGGGTTATGTTCTGGTTATAATCTGGTGATCATCTCATGCAGTTTGAACCTTTAGATCCCTTAGGCCACACGCTGTCCTATCCATGAGTCCAAATAGTTCTTTCCTTTAATCAGTAACTCCAGCGAGATTGAGTGTGAGTAAATAAGTGCTTCATAAATGAGACTCTGAACTGAACCTAAACCTTGCATCAATTCTGCCATCAGCCGTGACATGCACCCTACCTGGATGTGCCAGGGAAATCACTTGACCTCTGTGTGTTTCACTGCCTGCCTGTGGAATGAATAATAAATATTGTAGATACCCATGTATCCCAAATGTGAAATCTTTTGCGTCAAGGACTCGGAATCTACAAAACTGAACAACTTTGAACCCCAAACCAGACATAAACTCTATGCAATGAAAGAGAATACAGAAAAAAACCCATGAAGTATAGGTCTTTCACCTTTCTACTACATAGGTCTGGCCTCTGTGGATGTAGGACTGGTTTTTCAGGCTCAGGCTGTTCATGATGAGGAGCTAAATGCAGTTATGTCCAGCCTGGCAGCAAGAACAGAGCAGAGGTATCACCTGTCTGGCACACTTGTTCCTTTTGCAGAAAAAAACAGTCTTTGGCAGGCTGTGAACAGAGCAAGGAACAACCTCTGGAGAAGAGGTTTTGCCCCCTGAAGTGCACAGATAAAATCTGCTGCCCTGAAAATGAACCTTAGTCTATTGTACCTTCAAATAGATAACATTGTGTCATATTCTCGCTGCCCCAGTGAATTTTTTGCTCAGGAGGTGACTTACTACACTATTACTGCTAAATGCATTGGCCCCCTTTAAAGCACATCATACACGCACATTTCAAATCACTTCACACATCAGTTAGGTGAGACACTGATTAAAGGTCACACTGTGTGGGTGTATGCTTTTGAAACTTTGATTTAATTTTCAGAAGTACCAGAGAGGCCCAAATCCAGATGAAGTTGAAAATGAGCTCTGAGGGCTCAGGAGACTCTGGGGCACAACCCAGAAGTACTCACTTTCATCAGCTGCTTTGTTGGCATGATCTGAGCCAAAAAGATTCTTCTTTCTCTGCGCTGATTACTGTACAACCTCTTCAGACTGTAAGATGAGGAACTCAGGAAAGGAATACAAATTTAGTTTCCTGAATTAGATTTGTAGGCTGTTCTTTCTAAGGGAAAGTTCTCTGCTACATTTGGAATCCGCAGTGGCAAATTTCTGTTGCATCCCCAGGTTTCTCCAGCACTGAATAAGTGATAAGCTTTTCTTCCTCAAACATAAGGTAAAGGCAAAGTGTTTCTAAAATGAAACATTTGTACTGTACCCTGTTGTTCTGTAGGAGGGAAAAAAGTCTAAAAACCCTGCATTATGGTGGGTAGATGGTGCTGGAGAAGAGGTGAAGTGGAGCTTTGAGGAACTGGGAGTGCTGTCCAGGAAAGTGTCAAATGTACTCTCTGATGCCTGCAGTCTACAGTGGGGAGACAGAGTTATTCTGATTCTGCCCCGGATCCCGGAATGGTGGCTGGTGAATGTGGCTTGCATGAGAACAGGTTAGTAAAAGCATAGAAAAGGTATATAGGTACAGAAGTTGTGACTTAAACCAATCCCTGCTATTTAATGCACTCAGAACTACCAACATGCTAATGAGGAGGAACTAGTGTCATGCTGGTCAAAAACACTCTTCATGCCAAGTTTTTTCTTCATGGTGCTTTTAGGATTTTTGTGCACACTCTAGCTGTTGAGGAAACCCTGTGAGTCCATGTGCCTCTGTCATTCTCTGTTTTCCAGCACTTTTAATGCATCACAAATGCACCCTCTTGCTAACTTGCAGTGAAATTAGCCCACACTTAATGAAGTGTTTCACGTGTTCCCCTGTGGGATCTGTTAATTACTCAGCTTCCCAGTATTTACAACCCAGCATGTCTTGGTGCCTCACAAACACTAGCAATATACCTTGTGAGGCAACAGCTATGCTTCCCAGTAAAGAAGTCAAATCCAGCGAGATGGCATGTTCTAGGGGCAGTGTTTGTAGAACAAGGAAAGTTATTCTGTTGATTTCTCTTACTGTCTCATGATCAATACAGTGTTTGCTAACTTGAATCCTCACATAGCATTTAATCCATCAAAGAAATCAGTATATTTATAAATGTAGGGCCAAGTACTGCTTTTAGTACAGTTCTGTCTCACTCAAAAGAACAAACTAAGCTGAAGTCTGCTTGTAAGTACAGGTGTTATTCTTAAATGTTGAGGCTGTTTTTCCACTCCCCTTCCTTTCCTTTAGGAACTGTCTTGATTCCTGGCACACAGCAGTTGACAGCAAAGGACATTCTTCATCGACTACAGAAATCCAAGGCAAAGTGTATCATCACTGATGAATCTGTCGCACCAGCTGTAGACTCAGTTGGGGCTGAATGCCAGTCTCTGAAATTCAAGTTGCTTGTGTCAGACAGCCACAGAGAAGGATGGCTGAACTTTAAAGATCTCCTGAAGTGAGTAAATACCACTGTGAAAGCACCACAGCAATAATGAAAGGAAAGCACAGTGGTTTGTTTTGCATAGGAAATGTTGGCACACACCAGTATTTTTTCACCCTTTTAGGACTACACAGTGGAAAAATATCAATGTTTATGACACTTTTGATTGCTGCATTTATTTTGGTTAAGTATTTTCAAAAATGTGTAAGTCACACTTTCAAATCTTCATCATTTTGCTTATTTTAAGAAATGCTTCTTCTGATCACCACTGTGTGACCACAAAGTGTCAAGATCCAATGGCTATCTATTTTACCAGTGGAACTACAGGATCTCCAAAAATGACTCAACATTCACACAGCAGCTATGGTATTGGCCTCACAGTAAGTGGAAGGTACAAATATCACTTTAAATCAGACATATTTCTGTAACTGGTCACATAGCAGAAGGAAGAGAAATACAAGATTTTTACCAGAAGCTTTTGTTTCAGTAGTTAAAAAAACAGCAGTTGTTTTACATCCCAAAAAGTGGGAGTTTTTTTCCATAAAACAAGACAGTTTGAGTCCAGCTGCCTTAGTTCATAGAGAACATAGCAGTCATGTAGTCAGTAACTTCTTTTTAACATTTTCTTTAACTTTTGGTAAATTTTTCATTCTGTATAGTTAATAGATTGCCTGTGAACTGAACATCATCACAAGTTTATGAAGTCTGTACCATAAAGGGAAAAAAACCTGGGTCTGTTAGGCCTCTGAATTCGCGTTTGTCTGGATTAGACACAGCTCCTGCAGGAACAAAATGCTGATAGTGCAGAATCTTTAAATTTATAAAGCAATGTTGTTTATAAAATTCGTATGGCAGTGCACTTCACTCTAACAGGCAAAGAATAACAATCAGAAAATACCAAACTAGAAGTAAGTAAACAAAATAATCCTTATCCCTAAAAGTTAGTTCAGCAAAACCCCAGCAACCTCATACATATTCATATACCACCATGTTCTGAGGTGGTGTTAGCTTGTGTGTCAGTATAATTTTTCCCTGAGAAAAATGCAACATCAGTCTATCCTTGATGACATCCTCACTATGCTGTGACTTACTCCTGCTCAGAAATTCATCCTTTTCTAATTGCCATTTACCCAAGACAACCAGTGATGCATTTGCTTCACTAGCACATCTCTTGTTGATGTTTTAATATTTACCTTATTCCTGCCAAATAGAGACTGTGGACTGTTTCCTTGTGTTACCAGGTACTGGCTGGACTTGACTTCCTCAGATATATTTTGGAATACATCAGACACAGGCTGGGCAAAGTCAGCTTGGAGCAGCATTTTTTCGCCATGGATTCAAGGGGCATGTGTATTTGTACATAAGATGCCACACTTTGACCCACGCATTGTCTTTGAGGTAAGGGAGGAGAGCCCAGCAACAAACAGCACTATTCTCTCTGGCTGGTCTTGCCCAGATTTTCATTTCCCCTGGTGCTGCACAGGGGCAGAACACAGTACAATTATAACTTTCACCAGGCAGTAACCAGCTGATTAGTTAAGTAGTGAGTGCTGCAAATATGTACCCCAAAACAAAAGCATATTTGACATCCAGAGAGTTTCATCATATACTCTGCTCTGGATTTGTCTGCACAAACCTGCAAACATATGTTATTAGGCCTAAAAGTGAAGTACACAAGAAATGGTTCTGGGATTCATGGAGCACTTTGGTGGTGTTATTAAAATAAGCACCAATAACAGATGAATGAGAATTTCAGTTGCCTGCACCGTTTAATTCAAAGTTAAGGAGTGAAGAGGCAGCAAGGTTGAATTTCAACAAAAGGCACCAACGTTATATTTTCTTACATCCTCCACACACTTTGAAAAAGAATACCATGTTTCATTTTGCATGGAATTACTTTTCATCATATCCATGTTAATTAGATAGCTGGAAATTGCTAGTAAATGTTAGGGTATGTTGAAGAACACTGACAGTTGTAACACCTCCAGAGCATCTGAAAAAGTAGGCTTATGATTTTACTCATTTTCTACTTAAACTGCAATTATGAAGAAATTCTGCAAGAGAAACTGTCAAGCTTTCGAGAGCAAAAAACTTTGGTGTGTTGAACTAATTGGAAAACTATGTAGATTCTGTTTTGAAGAAGAAACTAATTAAATGTAACTGCTGTATGTTGGTGTTGGCAAGTACAGAGCTAACTGCTTTTAGGACACAATGTTTTGTTCGTTTCATAATCTGGATGCAGAGATCATTATATTATCTCTTACAATGAAGATGAAACCTCACAGGTTTCAGTATATTGGCAACATTTACTTTTTTTATTCTAAATTCTCTAGAGTCTCTCAAGATTTCCCATAACTGTCTTCTGTTCTCCTCCAACTGCCTATCGAATGTTTGTGCAACATAAACTGTCCAGGTAAGCAAGAGCAGACTATCCTTGTTGGTGTATTTGATCAAAACAGTAGACCAAATGCTCATGTCTCCTTGATTTTATTCCAGATTTACAATGGCATAACAGTAACACAGCTCAGTTATTTCTCAACATTTTGAATCTTAAGTATTAGGAACAAAGTCAGAATAAGGATTTAGGGGTAGCTTAACCATCTCAGATTTCATAAATTACAGTGAACTTTGATAAGACTTTGAAAAGCAGTTTAGCTGAGGATGTAATAGGATACCCATGATATCATGATTAATGTATCTTCAGAAGCGCTTTTATGATCACATACCCCCTCCATTTGTTTTTCCACTTGTTCTTCCAATACTATAAGCTACAAGAAGTGTGTGTGTGTGTGTCAGCACAGCTTGGTGAAATGTATGAAAGACTGTGGCCTCCTTTAACCCTTCTGTGAGTTTTTATTGTCATTAGGGTTGAACTTTGTTATTCCTCTTCAGTTTAGACCCTAGTTCAGATTCTAGGGTTAGAAACAGTGTATTGATCATTTGATTTTCTAAAATAATACAAAAGTAAAACAGCAGGTTTTTTCTTTATTTGCATTTTTTCAGGTTTGTTTTTGTTTAACACTACACAGTTCAAATGGAATGAACAGGACTCAGTAACAAATTTGGTTTTATGTAGAAAGGACCCCACAATACAGGAATACAGTAGTGAATGGGACATAGCAGATAGATGACTGCCAATTATTTGTTTTCTCTTTCCCACTAAGCTATACATTCAAAAGCCTGCGGCACTGTGTGAGTGCTGGGGAGCCAATCAACCCTGACGTTATGGAAGAATGGAAAGCGCAGACTGGGCTGGATATTCATGAAGGCTATGGACAGACAGAAACTGTATGTTCTGCTTTACAAATGTAAAAATGTCCACTTTACAGATACAGCTATAAATTCCACTCAGGTTGCCAAGAAAAAGCGATTAAAATTATTATAAATAGTTATGACTTAGGGGAAAAGTCAATTGCAATAAGCAACACTGGAAAAATCAGTTTTTGTAAGTCACAGAACAATCATGACAGCTTCACCCAAAATCCAAGGACTGTTTTTCAATCATTGGATATATGATTATAATGAAGACAATTAGTATTTCCTATAGAAACACACAATATTAGCTGAGTATTTTAAACCTAAGCTAAAAACTGAATATACAGGCCACAGTTTAATTAAAAAAAAACAAACAAACAACCAAGGAAAAAAAAACCAACACCACTTGTTACAGGTGCTGATCTGTGGAAATTTTAAGGGAATGAAAATCAAACCTGGCTCTATGGGAAAGCCATCTCCAGAGTATGATGTCAAGGTATTGTATCTCTGGTGACTCAGTCTCTCTCTATTGCATAATCACTTTCCACTAAAGAGGAAATCTGAGAGCTCTAACGTGGAGTTGTACGATGTACCATCATTCAGCAGTGAATGAAAGAGTGAAGAAATGCATGTTACTGCCCTAAATTGAGCATGCAAAATAAGCAATTGGATGTCCCTGTTGCGCCATCCTTGCCGACATAGATGACAACCCACTGCTAACTGACAGTTGGATATCAAACTTTAAGGCAATGATAGAAATTAAATTGCTGAGTTAAGGAAGAGTGGGAATGAATGTTATTTCCTGGTGATAACAAAACCGCTGAAGCAGATTCTAGCACCAGATCAATTTGCAATATTCTTTCGGTTCTAAGCTTTCCCACCACATTACTTATGATCTTCCCTGGGGTCTTACTAACTTCATTACATGTTTGCATAGTACTTGGCATTCCTCAGATAAAAGACATAGTACAAAGTGCAGTGGATTAGTAATAATCTTACACTTCAGTTGTCAGAGTAAGATCCCCTACTGCTGCAAATCATTCCCCCCCCCCCCCCAAAAATTCAATTATGTATTTTAAGTGCGCACTAAGATTCTATGACTTTAACTTAATGCTTTTTGGCTCCAAGAGAATAAAACTGTGTTTTGTTTATTTTTAGATTATAGATGAAAACAGTAATATTCTGCCTCCTGGAAAAGAAGGAGATATTGCCATCAGAGTAAAACCTACAAGATCGCCTTTTCTTTTTACTTGCTATGCTGTAAGAATATTTCTACAGTAAGAGTAGATATCCTGTTAAATCTCTATCACAAGGAATCTGATGCTCCATTTCATTTACATATACTTTGATTACCAGTCTAAAAACCTGTGGGGAGGAAAGAGGGATTTCTGGTTTTTTTCCTGCAGATGCTTGGTCTACTGATACAAACAATTACGTGTTTGATGAGATTGTCCTGCCTAGCAAGTTAAAATCCACTTTCAATTGTTATTTCCTTAACAGAAAGGGAAATTTTTGACAAACCCTCTAATCCCAAAATACTCTTTGACCTAAGGGCTAGAGCCCCCATCTGAGAAGAAGCACACTGTTCAAATCCCTTCCCTCCAGATTTGAGCTTCATGGAGTGTTTCATGCACAGCAACATTTTTCAGTTTTTTTTTCCATGTCAGAATTTTCAGTCCAACAACCAGTAGAAAAAAAGCATAGTGCTTTCAGTTCTGACACCAGGAAACCTTAGTTTTATGGGTGGTATCAGCCTACAGTCAGGTCTTCTGAGCAGTACTGACCATGTGGGAAAGGAACACCATGCATACTGCCTAGAAAAATTCTTACAGAGTAAGTTGCATTGGCTGTAGAAAGCACTTGTTACTTGCACTGTGCTGAGGCAAAACTTTTCTGGGGGGGTGAAAAAAAAAAAGATAGGAGATGCTAGAAATACAAAGGAAAAAAAAATCATTAAAGGATAATCACCTAAAAGTGAATTCTCAGTTCCATGAGCCTACCTATTTTTGCAACTTTCAGTGTTCCCTAAAGCTGTGTGGCATAATATATTATGATTACATATTTAGTCACAAGTAGTGAAACTTCATTCATTTACCACAATTTTATATCTAGTTTTGTAGCTTAGTAATGGTGAATTAATAATTCTCTATTATTAATGTCCCACTTGAATCTGATGCCCATGACCACAGTATGGACCAGTCTGAAAAGCTGAAATTTTTGAATATTTGACTGTACCATAACTTATGTGCTGACTATGTTAGAATGCAATTTCATGTATTTTTCAGGTAGTTTTCATGTAAAATGCAATTTAATATTTCCTAGGATGATCCAGAGAAAACAGAGGCAACAATACGTGGGGATTTTTATGTCACTGGCGACAGGGGGATGATGGATGAGGATGGATACTTCTGGTTTGTTGGAAGAGCTGATGATGTCATTAATTCTGCTGGGTAATTTAAGACTAATTAACAGTAAATTAAATTTGAATAACACAGATGATTCAGATGTGAAATTATGCTTATGTGTTATCAAATACAGCTAAAAGCCCTTTCCTCTGTTTTAAAGATACCGTATTGGACCCTTTGAAGTAGAAAGTGCTCTAGTAGAGCATCCTGCAGTGGTGGAATCCGCAGTTGTCAGCAGTCCAGACCCCATCAGAGGAGAGGTAAACAAGTTGAACAAGCTTATATATTTAAATAACTTTGTGCATACCAGAGCTAATAAAGCCCAACTTCCAAGGGATTTGTCTATCCAGGGGTTTTTTTGGGGTTTTTTTGTTTGTTTGTTTGTTTTTTTAAGCTAAATGAATTCAAGATGGCATTTCTACTCTGTCAGACAGTTGAGAATCCATGCAGGAAAAACTGACCAAGGCAATTGCCCCAAATGTAACAAAAGCACACTTTGAAGCTTTCCCTGTCAAATACTTAGTTTTTCGTCTTTATTAAATGTATATAAACTGCCTGCACAGTCCAGACCAATAGCAAGCACACACAGACTTTGGCAAAGCTTTCTGTACCTACCCAATACATTATTCTGCAGTTTGTCAGCAAATGTTTGGTTAGAGTTTCAAATTGTAGTTGTGTAATAACTGTTTCATTGGCATTTAAACCATTGCTGCCATAACTTCTTTAGGTAGTGAAAGCCTTTATTGTTTTAACACCTGACTATGCTTCACATGATCCAGAAAAAATGATGAAAGAGCTACAAGACCATGTTAAGAAAGTTACTGCTCCATACAAGTATCCGAGGAAGGTGAGTGCTCAAATACCCAACTAACAGTTAGCACCCGCTGTCTTATGGTAGTGAAAATTATGTGGCTAATAAGTCTATGCCACTGAGGTTAAGAAAGTAAAATTTAGGTAAACTGTATGTTGTTTTGTATTGCAATTTCCTCCATTTCCCAATAGATGGAGTTTGTTGAACAGTTACCAAAAACTATTAGCGGGAAGATCAGAAGAAATGAGCTGCGCCAGAAGGAGTGGAGAAAAGATTAGAAGTACTTGTTGCTTTTTTATGGAATTTTTTACAAAGTAAAATATTGCAGATTTACTCAGTGACATAAAGTAAAAGACATTGTACTATGTCCTTCTTAGTTTAGGTTTGAATAAATTCTTACCCAATTCCCAATATGTGACTGTCCCAGGTACTACACTAATAACTAATAGTACACAAGCAAGCAGAATGACACAAATGAAATGGGAAACTCATAGTCAAGAGACCAACAGATGTGTGTTAAATAAACTATTTAATGAACGATCACTAGCATTTTATCTTTATTGTTATTTCATTTAAATGATAAAAAACCAGTAAGAATTTAAGAGAATACTATTGCTTCAAAATTCACTTTTGAGCGGTGCAACAACTAAATACATTTTTAAGGTAGTTATAATCCTGACAAGTATATTTAGAAAAAATAGCATAAATAAAATCTGTATCATTAAAATGGTCTTTAAGGACTGGACTAGTAAATAATTTAAAATACATAATAAAGCAGAAATTTAAGATGTGTAGCAACAGTTGCTCATACTTTTAATTTTATCACTTACTAGTTTTGGCTGTTCTCTCACACTTCATTAACAGCACTTTATGATATATTGATATTTTTGTATGCTTGAGCAATTTCCATTTTTATCTATGTTAACCAAGCAATGTCATTTTTGTCCCATTCTCAGAACATATATCTGACATCATGTGACTGTCCTGATTATATTAAAATCAGTTAGTTGATCGTGCTTAAGATTCAGATAAAAAAAATTATCAACTTTCAAGTTCTCATAGAGGGTCTAAGACACAAGTAATTTTTGTTGGAAGAATTTCCTAAGTTACTAGCATAAGTTCCAAGAGAGGTCAAAGCATCTGCATTCTGGGTGAGACCATTAGATTTCTCCTTTAGAAGCACATATTCCCACTTGAAGTATCCACAACCTTTCTTATTACCTTCATGCTTGCCAACAGGACAACAAAAAAATGCTTTGCCATGATTTGGACCAGCATTTGACACATATAGTTTTTTAGCTCTTCGACCGCAGTTACACAGAGGGGGAGTTGGTTTTCCATTTTTCACAGCTCTTATAGACTGATTCAAATTGACTGTGGAGTTCAGAATGGCAGGAGACACTCTGGGCAAATCTGAACTTCTTAAAGGCGAGGAGTGATCAAGAGATGAAGATTTCTCTTGATATATAGCGAAAGACTGTTTTTTTGCTGGTGGGAACGTTTTTGGACTAGTTGGCTTTCTTTTAGGAACCTCCAAAGGAGTAGGATAATTTCCAGTTAATGCTGATTGTGCTGAAATAGCATTTACCTTTACAGATGGTAACTTCAAAGCTGAAAAATTTGAAGTCTGCCTTTGTACTGTTCCTACATTATAGATAGTAGTATCAGGACTTTTGTAAATGGTAGATTTCAGAGGTTCCACAGGTACTACAGTTTTCTCCAAACTTTGATTATCTGAACTTATCACAGTCAATTGGTTTGAAATTGTTTTCTCTTCAAACACTGTTAAAATATCTGTACTTGAGTCATCTTTGAATTGAACACAGTTTGAATTTTGTTCATGTTGAGATTCTGGTATTAAAGCGACATCTTCCCAGTCAGTCAGCAGAGATAAGCAGTCAGAACTAGTACTGATCTCCTCATTGGAGACATTAACTGAGCTGATGGTGGTGGAGACCAGCACTAGTCCTGGTCTGTGTGCTGGAGGACCAGACCTGGCTGTACTCAGAGGCTGCTCACTGCCCAATCCTTGCCAAATGCCTGTTGCTACAGTACTGGGGGATTGCTGTGCCTGCTCAAGAGGAACAGGAAACCTGTCAGTAGATGCTGCTGAAGATCTTTGTGCTTGAGCACGTAACCCAGTCCTTGAGCTGCTGCTAGGTACAATGTGGACATCTGCAGAGGAATCAGTGGAAGTGCTCTGTTGTTCTTCAGTTTGTACATTCAAATTTATCTTAATTCCAGCAACGCCGTCCTGGTTTCTCTCAGCCAGAGAGTTTGTTTCACAAGTTCCATCTCTAGATGTTTCAGGTCTGCGGTTACTTCCCAGTGGAGTCTTGTCAGTGAAGTTTATAGTCAGTGTTCTAGCAATTAAATTATTCTTCTGATGTGCCTGGGGGGACCGTAAACAAAAGGAGATTTTGGAAATTTAATACCCAGAAGTTTTAGGAATCAATGCACAAAATTAATAAACTTATCAGCCAAGGGATGTTCAGTTCAATTCATAGTCAAGATGCTGGGTTTATTATTTGCATAGCTCACCTTCCATCTGTATTCCAGGCTACAAAGTAAGTAGAAGGGGAGATATGAAGTAGATACTAACCTTATCCAAAGATTTAGTAACCTTCAGCACACAACCATCACATATCAGCCTCCAAGCAAGACGGGCAGTATTCCGAGAATCATCCAACCCTTAAAAAAATATGGTTATATTAATGTCTACTTTTTAAACTACTACTGGGGATAGTTCTTATTAGAGGAAAAATGAAATCTAGGTAAGCCTCACATAAATGACAGGGATTCATAGAACTCCAACACATAGTTATCCAGTTCAAAAAAGGGAAGTGGAAGTAAAAAATTCCAAAAAATTCCCTGTGCTGAAACAGCTAAAGAAGCAATCCAGAGCTGAATATATATCCACAATTTTGAAAATCCTTGTTCTGTTTTATTAATCATGTAAAAAAAATAAATCATACTGTGCTGGTATCGTTACACTAATATGCTGTCCAGAGCTATCAGGTAAAATCAAGTTTCCTTATCCTTCCTCCACCTCTTTTGCACCCTAGCAATTCAGAAATTGATCTTGCACTCAATAGCACTAGGAAATTTCAGAAATAAAGTATGAGGTTAGAAAGTAGAAACTCTGATCTTTGAAGCATCTAGCCTTTCTTGTTCTGATGTTTTTGTTGGACAGAACATTGCATAACCTGGAAACAATTGTTACTATTTAGAGTAATGACTGGCTATTACTAGCTGCTTTAGTTTAGCCAACTAAAGCTAAATAGTAGCTATTTAGCTTTATAAAAAATATATATATTAAAATGAGGATCATCATATCATACTTACCAGAATGTTCCCGTCCTGCAAAAGCTATCCCCAAATCCTGCAAAGCACCATTTAGCCCTTTAGGCTTCCTATTATAGAAGGCCTAAGGAAAAAAAATGCAGGTGCTTAATGTAAAGCATTTCAAAACCTCTTCATAGTGAAGAGAAAACCATTTCAGAAATATCACCTTATGAATAATAAATCTCACAAGGCAATCATACAAGCGAGGTATCTTAATTTAAAAATAATAACAGTGACTTACCCTGTAACAAACTGGAATGGAAAGAACCATGAATCCTTTCTCTGTCTTAAACTAATCTGTTCTGTCTTAGCTCTGGAGTCATTCATTTGCACTTTATAGCTTACATTGATGAAGGCCTTAACAGAGCAGCGCTGAAGAATACAACTATAAATAATATCTTGAGATGTTTGAACTGTTGCATATTGCAAAGGCACGGGCATTAATATATTTGGCATGGGTATAAATTATTTTTAAACAAGAAAAAGTGAGTATCGCTACTCACTCCCAGCATCTCATTTGATCACAAGAAAGGGGGAATAGTCACGCTGTTTATCTTGAGAGGCCTAATTCTGATACCAAGGTTAAGAGCCTAAGCTCCAAGTGTCAGGACAGGTAGACTCCCGGACCACGCTTTGAAAGTTTCCTTGACTACACAGGGAAAGGTACGCTTTGGTGCTCTTAGCCCCCACTTTAGAGTTCTGCTGCAGTGTAGACTATGTAACAAAATATATGTTCATTTTTTCTGCATTATTCATGCTATTCAGAATATACTTTCTGGTCCAAGTGCAGCCCGCATGCTAGACCTTTAAGTGCCTCTAACAGATGATGATGACATTTTCTATGCAGCAATGTAAGACAGCAATAAGAGCACAGAAAACGAGGGAAGTTAGGAAGCAAGCAGAGCAAAAGATGTCAGGAAAGGAAGAGCAGCTCAAAAAATTGTCCTAGGATTATCATTCATTTATCTAACAATAACACCAGGTTGTTTTCCTAGCACTAAGATTTCTATTAAAATTCACACAGTTCTAGGGCATGCAGTTTGTTATTGAGTGATAACAACATGGAAGGAAAACAAATGGGTTACTGTAGTCACTGGAACATACAACACTGGCTTGTAACCTCAGATACAGGTAGCCTTTGAGATAATAACATTTGTATAAATGTTTCAGAGTCTGTCGATCGTCTCACCCTGTACGTTGCTTTGAGATCAATCCAGGAATTTAAAATGTCAGGTTTTCGCAGCTGCTTCCTTTTACATTCATACTGCAAACACACACCCAGGTCCCAGTCTGCACAGAAAAAAACCACAAATAATCCATCACTAAAGAACTGGCCTAAAATCTACATAAACATGGCTTAAAATCTATATAAAGGGACATAACATCAACATAGTAGTAGCATCCTGTACTGCTGGACAGGAGGCACAGGCTAATGAAGTCTCTGTACATGAAAAGCACTAGGGTTGCTGCAATGGGACATCAAGATAAGTGAATGCCTGTTGATATTAAAGAATGATTTCCCATGGGTAAAGATCTCAAAGACCTCATTAAATCATTTAGACACATTAAGAACTGTGACACAGTTCACTATATGTAAAGCAGAAAAATGTAACGAGACGCTGGAAACAAAGATGTAGTGAACGTCAGGATTCAATGAATTTTATATTTTCAGTCTTATCCCAATATTGCACATCTTTAATATCCAAAACCAGGATTTTGGCTGCCTAGAAGTGAAGACACAATCTCACTAGCACCACCAAATGTTAAGTTTTTATGTGGGCTTACCCCATAGAAAAAGCAAATGAAAATTTTATTTACCTGTCCAAGTAACAAAGGTACATGCTTGTGCTTCTGAGGTAGAATTACTTAGAATATCTGTACTGAATATAATTTTCTTCTCCTTTTGTATCTTTTGAATCCATTTCAAAAACTGTGATAAACAAATGTTTAGAGGGACTCCTTCGTCAACTTGATTCTTTATGGAACAGAACAAGATGTATGTGTTAGATGTGTTAGTATGCACTGAAATTTGAGGTTTATTTCTTCTTAGCCCTTTAAAGGCCTCTTTAAATAAAACAGTAAATAGCGATTATACTGGTGTAAAATAATGCTAAATAGCAATCATACCTGTGTTATGCCAGTTAGTTCTGTACAAAATTCAGAGAGAATAGGATGCTCCTGGGGCTGGACATATGTGTGGAATTCAGATTCAATCTCTCCCGTTGAAGTGTTTAACAGGACTGCTGGAAATTCAACTGTGACAAAAACAAAATGAGGAAAAACAACCCAAAAAACCCCAATGCCAGGAAGGTTAAAGCTGTTCACAGGAACTATTCCATGTGCTTTAAACTGGGGTGGAACCGTCGGGCGTTATTAAGAGCACAATGTACTGAAGACACAACGTTTAAAGCCGCCTCCTGGCGTATGCACGCCAGACCCCGGGCACCCCCGCCTCCTCCCCGGGCTGCTGCCGCCGCTCGGTGTCCGGCCACCCCCGCCCGGCTCCGCCCGCGCCGCCCGGTCCCGCCGCACTCACTGATCTCGGGGCCGCCCCGCGCCGCGTCCCGCCAGCACGTGGCCTCAAAGTCGATGACGATCAGGTACCCGAAGCGCTGCCCCGCCGCCGGCCGCGCGCTGCTCCGCGCCCGCGCGCTGCTCCGCGCCAGCCCCAGCTGCCTGCGGACCGCAGCGGTGCCGACTCAGCATCCCCCGTGCTGAGGGGCCTCCGCATCCCTCTCCCCTCTGCGCCTGGGGCGGGCGGACGCCCCCACCCCGCTGCCGGTCCCCCCGTCGACGCCCCAGCCGCCCTCAGGGCCTCACCCGCCCGCCATCGCCCCCCACGGCCCCTTCAGGGGCCTCAGAGGGAGGGTCCCCCGCCCCCCCCAGTGCCTGGCCCCGCGGCCCGCACCTGGCCAGGCGCTTGGTGGCCATCTCCGCCCTCAGCGGAGCGGGCCCGGCGCCGCGGCGGCCATTTCAAACCTCCCGCCGGCGGCAGCGGCTCCGCCCCCATCCGCGCTATCGGCGGATCGGCTGCCCTGGCCTTGTCCGCAGGCAGGCGCAGGTAGTCGTGCGCCGAGACCGCGTGTTCCCCGGTGGCCGGAGAGCCCGGCGTGGCTGAGGTGGGATCCGTGGCCGAGATCCCTCCTCGGGCGTCTGGAGGAGGGGGCGTCCGGGCTGCGGGCGATCCCCCCTCTCGGTGCTGCCCGGGGAGCCCCGGCCCTCCCTGGGGCAGGCCCCAGCGCCTGCCCACGGCCGGGGGTGCCTGCCAGCCCGGACTGTCGCCCCGCTGTGAGGGGCCGTGGCGGCATCGCCCCGCGCCGCCCTGACCCCGCGGTGCTTTCCTCTAGGCCATGGCGAAGGCTGTCTGCGTTAACGGGTACAAAAGGCCAGCCGGGGCCGCTGAGGACGCGGGGGAAGGGCGGGCGGCTCGGAAGAGGAGGAAGGCGGATGGCGGCGGCCGGGGCCCTGAGGTGAGCGGCAGAGCGCGCCCGGGGCACTGTGGTGGGGAGAAGGCTGCTGGCCTGTGGCTGTGCGGTATTTCTCTCTTACAGCCACGTTTTTGGTAGATTTATTTTATCACACGTTGGGATGCTGGAAACTCAGCAAAACTGTGTTTTGCTGGCAGTCCAGGTAGGGGGTTGACTAAAGATAATGCCTATGCATACCGGCTTAGGTTCTGCTCCAAGAAATACGGAAATTAACTCATTTGGGGTGTTAGGCATTTCTATTTAGGGAATTTTGTTAAAAAATAAATATACTCTCCTTTTTCCTAATACACTTTTTCCTAAACAGAGTAGATCTTAAAAGGAGCATTGTGTCTGCTCAGCACATTCACAACTGAAGGATGCAAATCATCCCAAAGTTCCAACCTCATGGTAACACCTTACTCACCCAGGTTACAACTTATTTGGTGCCCCGTATGGGACAAGAGTAAGCGTGTCAGACCTGTGAGGTCAGTCTTATTTGTACCTGATTAGAGACTGACATTCCTGCAATTGGCAGGTAGCTTTTGCTTGGTGAAACAAAACTTCTGCTGTTTGGTTGGGGTTTTTTGCAGACCTCTAATTAGGCTGTATTGAAAACAACGGTGTCATTTGTCTAATTTAGCATGAGAGATGAGGGACTAGCAATTACACCACCCTGTGTTACTATTATTATTACCAGATGATTCTTAACCACTTGAACCTGAAAGGTTGTCACCTCTGTTTAGCTTTCTTACCCAATGACAAATGGCTTTAAAAATGCACCAGCTCAGTCCCATGTGGGCAGGCTCTGTCAAAAATAATGAGCCCAAGGCTTGTTAGCGTGGTGGGGAAAACACAACTTCTGGTAGTTGTTTATCCTGTGGGATTTGATGTTCTCTAGTGTTCTGTGGTCTTTTTTCATTTCCCCTGTATGTTGTGATGTCTTTTCATCACATAAAGAAAGAGCATCTTTAAAATGTCTACAGATGAAAAGAGCTCATTGGACCAGCCAATATGGTCAGTGGAGGTCTCCGAAATCATGCATTTACTTGCTGATTAGCTTTTAGGAGCATCTGTGCGTTTAGGCTTAAAGAACTGTTGTGCTGAACTGTGTGGTACTGTCTCCACTCCATCTCCCACTCCATCTCGTCTACTTCATGCTTGCTTTCTGCAGTTTCCTTGGATTTTACTGAAACATTTTTTTTCCTGTAGGGGTCAGCAAATCCATCTTCCAAAACAGATCACATAATGTAAATGAAGTAAATGGCTTTCAGCAAAACCTTACATGAAGCAACAACATATAACACTTACATAAACGCCCAAAGCTCTACATCAGCAAGTGGGTGAATGGGTTGAGAGAGCAGAACATAGTGTTTGCATATCAAATAACTTTGTCTCCCTACTACATACATTTATTTATGTTAATCTTTATTGAATAAATCTTTGAAGTTAGACTACCTAGGTTACTGAAATATTGATAGTAAATTTAATATTAAAGTGTGATTTGAAAGGAAACTTGCCTATAATGAGTGGAGAAGTTGTTTTAAATGTAGTTGGTTGTATTCAAATGTAAATAGTTTCCTTTTACCATATCACTTTTACTCCTTTTACCACTTCATTTTCCATGAAGTTGTGTAATTACATAAAACCTTTCTTTACTAGCATTTCCCTTTCTACAGGAAAAGTCATCTCGTTTGACAGCAGCTTTATTTGGTGAGGACTGCGAAATCAACCATGACCAGCTCTATGAGTTGTTAAAGTATGCAGCGTTGGGAAAATGCCACAACGCAACACAGCCCAGGTATAACACATTCATATCCAGGAATCAAGCCTGTCTTGTGTCCTCACGTGTTGTGAAAACATACCTAAAGGCATATTGGCCATGCTGGTTTTAGAATCCTTGCAACGCAGTTGCCATAATGGCAGCCTGTATTATGTAGATACCATTGTTGTTACTTGGCCAGAGACCAGAATTCCCCTTCTGACAAAAATTCTACCATTTCATAGTTTTCTTTCATGCAGCTATCAAAAACTAAACAATTTTGAAGAACTGAAGAAGCTTCACACGCTGAGAAATGAAATACCATGTTAAAAATAATAACACGACACAAAAAATATTAACACATTTCATGATAGACATAATTGAAACAGACTAGAGTCTGTTCTAGAGTGTTTTGGGTAAAACATTTTAATCGCTTTGCCCTTTTTCAGGGCAGCTTCTCAGCAATGGAAGAGAAAGGCTGAGGAGGGTATATAACCTTGGATGGCAAAAATATGGTGAAATATAACAAAACTTAAGGCAAAAATGATCCCACTTTAGATTTTTAGTAGTGAATAGAAAATGATTTTGTGATAATTATTTTATGCATTAATTCACTAGACTACATCACTACAGCTGAAGTTACTTGTCTGTTCACATTCTGATGCACATAAACAAGATACAACTGTCTTGAAATGGTACTGCAGCAAAATTTTGCTATAACTCATTCTTTCTCTGTCTCCTGTATTCTGTTGCTTCCAGGAATACGTGGCTGTTTGAGATAAGCTATAAAGCGTCTTCTCATTGAAGTCATTTGGCACTTTGCCATTCACTGACTTAAAAGCTGGGCTGGTTCCAAGTTTGTTTTTAAGAGTGCTTGATAATTGTTTTGCTTTGATTTTTTTTTTTTTAAATTTTTTTTTTTTAACTGCAGCTGGTGCCGTATTTATCACCAAAGCCACCTGGCTGGGGTTGTGGTTATTGTTCTACAGGAAACGAGCCAACTCCATTTCTACAAATTCTATTTGCAGTTCAAACACCTCAGAAAAGTGTTCCGACATGTAAGTCCCCAACCTGTATTGCTGTCTTCTAAACTTTTTCCAATCCTGAAACCATGTCCCAAGGATTAATCGCTGCAGTGAAATCACTGCCTTTTCCAGTAGGAAGTGGCCATCTTTGACTCTCAAAGCAAGCTAATGAGAGGATCTATTTGTAGCCATTGTCAGCTCAGAACAAAGGCCAAGGCTTTGATATTAGAAACAACTTTTCAAAACTTATGTCTTTGAAGCCTTACCAGGTGAAACGTGTATTGATGTTTCAGACCTCTGACTGTTATGCTTCCCGCATCTTCAGGATGCCAATGAAATTAAAAATATCACGGTTAATTTGGAATTTACTCTGAGTGAGGAGACACTCAGTAGAGTTATGCTATTCCCATTGGTTGAAAAATCTCACTTGTACTATTTGCACTTTATGGCATGTTTCTCCCATTTTCCAAAAGGATTATTAAAATAATTAGTTTAATTCTCTGAGTTACAAGTAAAATTTTTGAAGAAAGAAAGTAGCACTTTGATTCAGACTTCTAGACTTTGATTCTCCCTGAACTGCAGCAAATCACAAGTTAACTGGAAAGTCTGGAATATACTTTAGTTTCTGTCAAAGAAAGTCTTGAGATTTGCCTTCTTGATCATATCAGACAAGGCAAATCTGTCCCTTGGTACAAAGAATCCCATATCGTATGTCATTAAAACAGGTTTGGTTTGTGTTGGGTTTTTTTTCTTCCTTAGGAAAACACCAAACGTATTTCCACTACTACTTTATCCATCCTCCTCTAAATTTGGCTGATTTGGGGATCAAGAAACGTCTCATTTGCTTGATATTTCTGCTTCTGTTTCAAAGTCTCTAACACATCTCTTTTTTCAGAGATTCACATTAACAACTTCCGCTAACTTCCTAGCCAGCCTGTACGGAGAAGGAGCAAACCTGAAACCTCAAAACACTGCACAAGGTATCTTGTTTGGTTTTGCATCATCTCTTTCAATCATAGTGATTCACTTCTAGCAGTAATTTATGCCTTTGCCTCCAGTGCAATCCCAGTGTGCTGCTATGGTAAACTTGTTTACAAAGGAAAACGTACAGTGGCTTAAACCATGAGACTAGTTACCCTGACTAGTTCAGTAACTCTCTGTTGGACTTATTCAACCAAGTAAGTGCAAAATGCAGAGAGAAAGTTTTTAACATGTTTAATCCAAAATTCTTATGCTTCATTACCCATTTTGTGATTATTTTATTCTAAGATGTATCTAATAAAAGATACAGAGATATAAATTAAATTCAAGCTAAGTAGTTACTCATTTCTTCTTAGTTTTCTTTGTTATACTGAGCAGCAAATCAAGGTAAAGAACAGGTGTGTTGATGATTGATTTCCTATTTTTACACTCTTTATAGAGGTGATTGTAATCCAACAGGCTTGTACAAAACCTGCAAGAGACTACAATGCGAACTTCACTGAAATTGTTAGAAGTGTAACAAAGAATCTTGAATTCAAGTCCTAAATGGGAGAATGAACAGCTGTTACTTTCAATGTATTGACAAAGTCCTCTAGCATCCTGACTGTAAACCTACTGCACAGTCACAGATCTGAGATGTCAGGTATATTTTTCTTTTAAGTGCAATCTGCAGAGAATCACCTACAGGATAATTTATACAGTTGTGGATTCTGGTGTCTGTTCAGTGCTTGCTTCTTGGTGAGCTACACTTAGAGCACATTTTCTCCTGATAACACTTACAAGAAAGAATTTCACAGAGAGGGTAGGAAAAAAAAAGGTAACTTCTTTTACAGCTTACATGAAGTAACAGATGATTATGTTGTCATGCTTATGAGGCAAGTTTGTTCTCTCTGTTTCTGAAAGGAATGTGAGGCAGAGACTTGTGATTTGCTTCTGAATCAGCCAGCAGTGTCAGTAGCTGATCTGGGAAAAGATTCAAGTATCCTGAATATCAAGTATATTTTATATAGATATGGTATATACACTGTATACATTATATATGGTATTATGTATATATAATTATGTATATATAATCATAGAATGGTTTGGGTTGGAAGGGACCTTAAAGATCATCTAGTCCCAACCCCCCTGCCATGGGCAGGGACACCTTCCACTAGCCCAGGTTGCTCAAAGCCCCGTCCAACCTGGCCTTGAACACTGCCAGGGAGGGGGCAGCCACAGCTTCTCTGGGCAACCTGTGCCAGTGTCTCACCACCCTCACAGTGAAGAATTTCTTCCTTAGATCTAATCTAAATCTACCCTCTTTCAGTTTAAAACTGCTACCCCTCGTCCTGTCCCTACACTTCCTGGTCAAGAGTCCCTCCCCAGCTTTTCTGTAGCCCCCTTTAAGTACTGGAAGGCCGCTATAAGGTCTCCCTGGAGCCTTCTCTTCTCCAGGCTGAACAACCCCAACTCTCTCAGCCTGTCCTCATATGGGAGGTCCTCTCGAGCAGGTCAGTGTCCTTCTTACAGTGGGGGCCCCAGAGCTGGACACAGCACTGCAGGGGGGGGTCTCACAAGAGCAGAGCAGAGGGGGAGAATCCCCTCCCTCACCCTGCTGGCCACAATGCTCTTGATGCAGCCCAGGACATGGTTGGCTTTCTGGGCTGTGAGCACACATTGCTGGCTCAGAGTCAGTTTTCCATCCACTAACACCCCCAAGTCCTTCTCCATAGGGCTGCTCTCAATCCACTCTTTACCCAGCCTGTATTTGTGCTTGGGATTGCCCTGACCCATGGGCAGGACCTTGCACTTGGCCTTATTGAACTCCATGAGGTTTGCACAGGCCACCTCTCCAGCCTGTCCAGGTCCCTCTGGGTGGCACATCCCTCCCCTCCAGCGTGTCGGCCACACCACACAGCTTGGTGTCGTTGGTGAACTTGCTGAGGGTGCCTCGATCCCACTGTCCATGGCACCAACAAAGATGTTAAACAGCGTCGGTCCCAACACCGACCCCTGAGAATGCCACTCGTCACTGCTCTCCACTTGGACATCGAGCTGTTGACCACAACTCTTTGAGTGTGACCACCCAGCCAATCCCTTACCCACCGAGTGGTCCATCCATCAAATCCCTGTCTCTCCAGTTTAGAGACAAGGATGTTGTGTGGGACAGTGTCAGGTGCTTTGCACAAGTTCAGGTAGATGATGTCAGTTGCTCTTCCCTTATCCACCAGCGCTGTAACCCCATTGTAGAAGGCCACCAAATTTGTCAGGAATGATTTACCCTTAGTGAAGACACTTTGGCTGTCACCAGTCACCTTCTATTTCTCTCCTGTAATGTATATATGAGATATAAACTGGAGATGCGCATATATATATGTATAAAATGGAGAGAAATAAAAATAAACTGGAGATAGACAGCTAGATAGACAGACTGATTCTCTCTTTCTTTCCCCCCTCCCCAGCTTCCAGTTTATTGTTCCAGGTAGTGTTTTCCTTTGAGGTGGTGTAGCCTCTTAGCATGCATACTAATGCAGAAAGCTGACTGCAAGTAGGGAGTGCTATCTGAGCTTGACAGATGCTTCTGTATTTTGCAGGTTTGACTTCCACTAGCAGTGAATGTGTTCCTAAAAGCTCAAAATTGCAGTGTGATCCCATCCTTCGGAAATACGGAGAAAAAAAACGAGGCCTTACTAGCTACACTCTAACTTTAGAAGAGCAGAAAAAAAATGACTATCCCATAAAAGGTCAGGTTTTGCAAGCTTTTTTTTGATTGTTGTGTTTCGCTTTTTTTTTTTTTTTTTAGAGTTTTGACAGTTTGGTCATATAAGATATATGATGAGTTTTAGAAGAGAGGGGTCTGTTTTTTATTCATGAGTATCTTTTCATTCTAGGCTCTCCTGGATGTAAGGGATATATATATACAGAGTGTGATCAGCAGAGGACAGACAGCAGCCCCCTCTTTGGTCTGGATTGTGAAATGGTAAAAATAAATGTGTGTGGCCTTACAAAACATAGTCAAGCAACCAAACTCCTACCAGCTAATCCAAAGTGAGCCAAGCACCCGGTGTATTTGCTAAACCACTTCTGATACATTAATATCTGCTGCCAGTCCCTTCATTGACAGTACCAGTGCTAATGCAGCCATGGGAAGGACTCAGGAAGTGGTTCTGGCAACAAGACAGAAATCCTATCTTGAGCAGTGCAGCAGAGAGCTCAGTTCTGTGTTGGCTGTCAGAGCAGCAGCTGGATCTGCCAGGCTCATCAGCAGTGCTGCAGTAACCTCTGAGACTGCTGTGGAATTCCTCCTCCCAGCTCTCCCCAAGATTTGGGAAAGATACTTCCCTATCACACATCTTTCCTTTAGACATCACAGTTCTGTCAGCATGCTGGGGTGAAGATTCCTCCTTTAGTGCAGTTTTGACCTTGCAGCGATGCCTATTTGGCATCAGCGTTGAGTAACTAACGACACAACCTGGGCTCTGCTTTTAAATTGTACATCTCTGGAAGATGCTCTCAGTGACAGCTCTGCAGTGCAGAGCACAGACTGATTCTGTGAAATCAGCACTTCTTTATAATGTTTTTTTTTGTGTTGTGCTTGCCTGTGTGTTTGCTGTGCTTATGGTGGGCATTTAACAATTAAAATTAAGCATGCTACATCATAAAACAACTAGCTATAAGTGGTAGATCTCTTAACTCAGTAGTGGTGCTGGCTGCAGTCAAATCAGATGTTAGCTAGGATTTTTGAGTGACAACATCATGCTGATTCAACAGCTGCCTCTGCTTCTTCCTGACAGTGCCTGACTGCAAAAGGGAATGAAGTCACTCGTGTCTCTTTGGTGGATGCACAGGGTCAATGCCTCTTGAATGAACTAGTCAAACCTGAAAGCACAGTAGTGAACTACCGCACCAGGTGACTTGCATATAAATTTCTTATCTCTTTGTCTTTAAGAGCTGCAACCCTTTCACATTAAGCCTGTTACACAGGACTTTTCAGTTTGGTTTGCACAGATGCCTACTGCATTTAATTCAGTGTTAAGAATACAATTCTTGCTGTGTGATTAGAATAACCAACATTACACACACACACTCTCTGTTACATAGTGCCTGTGTGGCTACTAGGCAGAAGCATTGCCAATCTGCAGTGTTCTAGGAAAAGTTCTGTTACAAATTAATGATACACAGTACAAGTTACTCTTTACTGCTGGCTATAAAATAAGATGGAGGGTAAGAGTACAGGACTGCAGTCTGCATCTCTGCTCCATAGCTAAGGTTGCCCATCTGAATAGAGCAGCTCATCAGCTTGTACAGACCTCTAGGGCTGGGCTTGGTAGCAGGCAAAATTGAAGCCTTGTCTTCTCCAAAACTTTGCCTGGCTTTATCCAGGAGGTGACGTGACAATCCCCTCAGGTACTTGGAATCATCTCCTTCCGCCATCAGTCTTGCAGTATTTCCTTACCTGTGCTGTCTGATGCTAAGAACTGCATCACTTAAGAGTAAATTATACTTGAGAGAGAGAAACTTTTGAAACATGTTGTAGCTTATAGCAGTTTAATATACCTGCAGTATATCCTCTTATGTTGGAACAGAAAGCAGTAAATAGCTTTCTGTCGTTAGTTACACTGACTTCATATTTTACTTGTCCTTCTTGTAATATTCTCCAGTAGGCGCTGTCACTAATGTGTTGTTTTTACCTCATCCAACGTTTGTTTTGAAGATTCTCAGGAATCACAAAGAAAATGCTTCTTCCAGTGAAAACAAGACTGCCAGACATCCAAACCAGACTAAAAAAAATGCTTCCCCATGATGCAGTATTGGTGGGTCATTCTCTAAATGCTGACCTTCAGGCTTTGGAAGTGAGTATGCTTTTAAGAGTCTTTTTCCCATCCCTGCGATACTCATTTCAGACCCGAAAACTCTAAACAATTCCTCTTTTTATTAGTGAACACTTGCTAATTGCTTTTTATTATGAATAGCCTTATGTCTGTAAGGATTTAAAAGAGAGAGACTTTTCTTACATCTATAAAACTTGCAAGGAGCTGTTCAGAACCCAAAAGGAAGGGAGGAGTCTGTCCAGACATAGATATGGTTGCACCAGAAGCTTTACCTCTCTGCTTCATCCAGATGCCTCTGATAGTTCTGTCACAGGAAGAACTGAAGTCCTTCCTGTATTTAATTTAACCAACCTAAAATGCTTGAATCATAATTTATCTTTCTAATCCAATCTAGATCTTCCCAATAGAGTGTTAGAAAGGAGAGTTGGGCTTGTTTCATTATTCCCATCTGCTCTCTTGTTGTGGACCAGTTATCTATCAGTGAGAAACTGGCAACTGACATGAAATGGCAGAGGCACAGATAACAATTGGACAGAGTTACTGCCCAATTCTAAATGACCACTGTTCTTAAATTAAACTGCTGACGTTTTCTCTCCTCCAGATGATCCATCCCAGTGTTATTGACACTTCATTGCTTTTTGCCAGAAATGAAGGTCGAAGATTTAAGTTAAAATTTCTAGCCAAAGCTGTTTTAGGGTAAGATTGTTAATGTATTGTCATGGGAAATACTAGAAACTGTCATGGTGGATCATAGGGTGTTGCTCCTCCACTAGTAGCATCAGAATTTATTTATTTTTTCACTAAAATTCAAAAGAAAGGAGCAGGCTGTGCAAATACACACAGTAAAGAAGAATTTACTGCCTGCTTGAAACATCAGGCAGCATAATAAATTGGCTTGTCTTTGAGGAAGCAGGGCTGCTGTGACCCAACCAGATTTGAGTCCTAGCAAAACTAGCTTTTCTGTGTGTCTGTAGCAGTACCAGTGTATTGAATTGTAGAGCAACAAAGACACTGGCTCACACAAATGAGATCTGTTACAGTTAGCAGAAAAGAAAGGCTAATGTATGAATGTATGATTTACTGACTTTAATCATATTTCTCAGTGTACTAGCTACCACTGGATAGTATGTCTTAGTGATACAGTTCTCACCATTCACACAGTGAATATTAATATTCTTGCAGCACCAAACTTCACTGAGTTGGAGGTTGCTTCCCTGTCTGTGTGCAAATTGTGAGTTGGGTCATTGGTCAAGGAAGAAGTAAAATTAAAAATAGTCAGGCATCAGAGTACCAAGTATTAGCACTGCTTCTGTCAAACCCAGTAAACAGTGTTTTGCTCAATGTTGCAAAAACATTTCTTGCAGTAACTTTTGGGAATATTTCACAAGAACGCTGCTGCACAGAACTGAAATCCTTTTTGGAGAGGGGAAGGCAATTTGGCTCGAAAAGGACCCAGTTTAGAAAAGACAGGATGTTGATCAGTTTGGAAAAACAGATAACCTGCCTGTACACCTAATTTTGATGCCTTAGGAAGGAGATTCAGTGTGAACAGAAGCTTGGGCATGATCCTGCAGAAGATGCTAGAGCTGCTTTGGAATTGGCTCAATTCTTTATTGAGCAAGGACCAGCAAAGGTAGCTATATCTAATTAAGATTTCTGTCCTTAATCACAGAACGTACAAGTTGTTGGGCTTATGAAAGAAAAAAAACCAAACATTCCTGCCCATCCTTTTGTTGATTTAAAAGAGAAAATGGAGCTGTGATAAAGGTCTCAATTTTGACAGCTTGTTACTTTTAGCATATATCCAGGTATCTTAATAACCTGAGCATTACCAGTGTTTCAGTACTCAAACGCTGACATGAATCAGCATTGCTGCTGATCTTGAAGAGGGGCATTGGGTAAAGAGGATTGAGATGCATCCAGCCTACAGGAATGCCCATCATTTTTCCAGATGAAAGAAGTGAGAGACCTTGTGTGTTGTGGTAGTGATTCAGCTGGTTTGATGAGTCTCTTGCTTCTGTCGTTGATTTCTGAGAGAACTTTTTTGGAGATGATTGCTGGTTGATGTTACGAGTGCTGCATGCTTGAAAATGACAACAGAAAATAAAAGGCAAGAAACTAATGCCTATGTTTCTTCACTACTGTGGAATATGCCTAGGTGACTCACAGAGAAAGCACGTGCTTTTTGGTTAGCTACAATTAGCTGAGATGAAAGCCAACTACTAATCTTTTTCCTTCCCCAAGGTAGCAGAACTAAACTTGGAGATGCTTCTGATGACTGAAAAACTGGCTGAGGTCTCACAGAACAAAGCTGCGTTACAGCCACGACGATGTAGGGTCCAGAAACAGTTGAATGAGCCTCCACATTTATCCAAACCATGGTAATAAGATTCTCAAATATGCATGTTTTTCCTTCAGTTGAATCCCAGTAAAATCAAAGAAGTGCATTATGTTTTTCAGAAGCCATCAGGATCTTTAGAGAGACACAAATAATTGTAGCATAGCACTGAAAAACTTTCAAAAGTTGCATCTTGGATGTCACAAAGCATTTTCTAGGCTTCTTTTGATGTTGAGGACAAGAATATTTTAGATTTTTTTAATATGAACTGTGTAATTTTTCTGTGACAAGCACTTCTTCAAAGCTTTTAATTCACCATATTGATAAGTACTGTGATTCACAGCTTTCTTCCCTCTGCTAGTTTTTTAGACTGCTTGCAGACGACTGGCCAAAAACCCCTCCTTTTGGGCAGACAGGAACTAGACTCTTCTGGCCTGTGTCAGAGTAACCTGAGCACCTCAAACAAACAGGTGAATGGACTTAGAGTGGGTTGTTCTAAGGAAGCATCAAAGTAATTCGGAGTTCTTCTTGTTCTGGGGGTGGGTAGATGAGTCCTATTTTAAAAAGCTGACTGACAATACTGTTAGCAATAGTGTTAATACCAGGTTAGCTAAATCCATTTTAACATTTCGGAAATAAGCTTTGATCCTCTACATCCTCTCATGACTCACTAAAGAATTATTTCTGCCTGAGGGCTTCCTTAGACAATAATGAAAATTACAGTTGGGAATTAAGTTCAATAGCTTTGTTTCTGATCCTTTGCAGTACAACTGTCTTGTACCTCTTTGAGTCTTGTATACTCTTTTCCCTCCAGATTCTTCAGAGAGCCTTGGAAGATGTTCCCCTGTCCACATTCAGTATCATTCAGTTCAGTTTGGGTCCAGAGTATGTTGCATCTCACCTTCTTGCTGGACTTTGTGAAAAGGTACTTTTTTTTGGAGAATAGTCTTCATTGCTGAGCTTGGAAAGAGATGTTACTTATCTGGAGGCACCACATAGTTAGTTCCTTTGCTTTGTGAAGTTCCTTCTCTAATCTGTGTTCCTACAGGTGAGAAGCAAGCTGACTGACATGCTGACAATTTATGCAGGTCCTTTTGAAGAAAGCTTTTGCCTGAAGTCTGTGAAAAAAGAATTTGGGAGGTGTGGACCAATCCAATCTCTTACAGTGGTAACTGAAACATACCAGGTGAGGAGCTCTCAAAGCATTAAGCTTGCTGACAGGCATGGAAGGCCCAAGTAATCTCATGGAAAGATAAGGATTAGAACCACTGAAATACCAGTTACTCTGTTTGGAGTTTTTTTCTGGTCATTTAGTCATCAGCTACAGCTCCACACAATGACAAGAATAAACACAGCTCATGTGGTTTATCTGTGCTGTTCAAGCTAGAGGACTTTGAACATTGGAGAAGCTGAGATGCTTTTTGTCCCTCTCGAGAGAACTGATACGCTAAGGCCTTTAATGGCCAAAAAAAAAGTTATTAATTGATGGTTGTTTTTAACAGCTACAGTATATGGAGTGTTACATATATTAGCCTCAGACAAAACACAACTCTACTGAGACCTGACTTTTAAAAAGGGAGGGGTAGTGTGTCTTATTGATAAGCCTGAACTATCTTATCATTCTGTTTCAAGCCCTATGTCTGTATCCAATATGAGGTGCTGGAAGCTGCCCAGCTTGCTGTGGAAAGCCTAAATGGAGCTGAGGTAGCAGGATCCTGCATTAAGGTAAACAATGCAAATAGCAAAAACCTAAGTTAAGTTGAGCACAGGAACAGCATTCAGCATGTCTCTTTTGACATGTACTCACAGCATAGTGTGTGGGTAAATGCTGGCTGGTTGTGCTGTTACCATCTCCCTGTCCCTGGACAATTTAGGGGCACTGGCAGAAAGGAAATGGATGGTTATAGCCTGTTTATTTTTTCTTTCTGCCTGTCAACAGAAGAGGGTTAGAAAGCATTCTGACCTCCAGCTGCAGCTTTAAAAGGAACAGCCAAGTAACAGTGTGTTAAAATGCCATATACAAAGTATGGAGTTCTTAATTTTATAGTGTTTCTGCATTACAAACATGATCTCTCTTCCTTTCTCATGACTAATTAAGTTAGCCTTCATTAGTCATATTTTTTTTCAGCGGAAGGAAAATAGCTTGTCAAGTTTTAGTAGTGGGAGAAAATGATTTAAAATAGAAGCCTGGAACACAGAGCTGCTTGGGCTGACATTTTGTGTTTGGTCCTGCTGAATCCACCCCAGGTCCAGAGACCTGTCACTGCAGCAATGCTGGACTGTGATGTTTTGATAAAGGAACTAGAACTGGATGTAGAAAACGAAGGTGTGATTTATGTGGCGGGTCTAAAGAAGTCATTAACAGAGGCAGACTTACAAGAAGAATTCAGCCAGTTGAAAGACCTGGAAACATTGTTCCTGCCAAAGGATCTCCAGAGTGGAAAGCACAGGAACTGCTGTTTCCTCAGTAAGTAGCTTCACTTACAGCCTGCTTATTTCCTTCAAATAAGCTCATTCAGCAACCCTTGGGACTTTGCACCGACACAGCAAGAGCTACCGAAATTCATATATGCTCAAAGTGATGGTATTTAAAATACTCCAGTGAAACCGTGTATTGTTTGGAGCAGCAGTTTACAGCTGAGTATTTAAAAGGAAAAAAAATCTGCTTAAATAAAAATAATCTTTACTTAGAAAAGTTCCAGGATAGTTCATTGACTCCAGTACCTCAACGTGAGGGCTGGCTACTGCACAGTTTCACACAGACAAGTAATTGCCTCCAAAAATGTGAGGAGAACTGGATGAGTGCTGTTGCAGTTAACTGGCATTTCTATAGTCTGAGGTTTAGCTGTAGCAAAATGAGGATCTGCTTGCTGCAGGGATTTCAGTTTCTCATCTCCCTTCCTGCTCCACACCTTTAGCCCTGCCCTACAGGTGCCAAGAACAGGGCAGCAACATCATTGCCAAAGCATGTTCCCCTTCTCTTTGTGTTTCAGAATTCCAGAAATCACAAAGTGCTGTGGATGCCCTTGAAGTTATAAATGGATGGACCGTGAAGGGTAGTAAACTAAGAAGTAGAAATGCTCTTGCTTCAGGTCACCTCTGGAGATGGATTTGGCAAATGAATCACAGCAATGAGAAGCAAGGAGGAAACATCTTATGTGAGAAAATGGAGCAAGCGTCTGACTCTGTGAGTTCAAGGCAATGCTGATGATTGTGCAGTTAGTGAGGAGGTGCCGCCCTGGGAACCAGGAGTGATAACTCTGAGCAGACTTAGGTGCAGAGCTGTGTCTAACAGGTGGTCCTGGAGCAGAGAGGCTGCTGAGGATCAGTTCCCACAAGGCAGTTGGAGGGATAACAGGCAAGACAATGGGATGTTTGCAGAGTACTATATAACCTTAAAACCAGCACAGCTGCTCAGGCCAGGGAGTGATGCTATGCAGGAACTGAAGCCTTCCACTTGAGAGCAGACAGAGCAGTATTCAGGTGTAGCGAGTGGTATGGGAGTCAGAGGGAGAAGTGACAAGTTCTGTAGCCATACAGGAAAGAACAGCTCCAGTTGCAGCTCTCATTTTTACTGGAGGAAGCTGCAGTGCCATTTGAGTAGGGCATATGGTTCTCCTGCTGCTGAGCCACTGCACTGCCAAATGCCAGCCAGTAATCACTGCTGTCCTCACCTGTTTGATCTCTGACACTGCCCGAGGGTCTCACCACACACACTTCTAAGTGTGATTGCTACAGATCTGCAGATGAATTGGGGGTTTTAATGCTTATGTTCTGTTATGCAGGAGCAGGATCTAAGGAAAAAAGTGAAGAAGTTAGACCACCATATCAAAAAGCTTTATAGAAGTCTGCAGGATAACACCCTGTGCGTTGTTCTCTTTCCTGGAGTGAACAGGTAACTTGCCACCTATTTTGCAAAGAGCCAAGGAAAATACATAGCCAAATATTTTTATCTTAATCTATTAAAAATTAAAACCCTGCCCAAGGAAGTGAGAGCCTGAGAGAAGGCCTGAAGAAGCTGTTGTACTTACTCAGTCTGACTTTCATGTTAGGCCAATAAAACCTGAACTGTAAGTTCTGCCCATAAGCCGTGCCTGATCCAGAACAAGCACAAGTGCTGACACTGCTTCTGTAGCTGATGGTCCAGATTAGCAAGGCTGAAGTACACAGTATTGATTAATTATACAGGTCTTCTCAGTTCACCTGCCTTCCCCTGTTGGATGTTTCATCCCTATTGACAACGAGGAAAGTTTTATGTGCCCATGAGAAAATCGAGCAGTTTCCACAGCAGCCAGTTTTTTGGGTGGTTGTGGTGGATTTTTGTTTGTTTTTTAAAGCCACCTAACTGCTGCAGCCAAGGCACCATCTACCAGTTGTTGTCTTGTAGCAGTCTGATGTATGTGCTTCAGACACAGCTGTTCAGGGAGATGGTTCATGCCCTCATTCTTACATGAGGGACAAGACTGGGAAAAAAGAACACTTTCACTGAGGCCTTAAGCTTTCATAGGAAGGGGCAACTCCTAGAGTTGAGTTGGGCTTCAGCACTAATACCAGGGATGCTTCCAGATGGGGTGGGCTTCCTGCATTTCAGAACCTGGGGCTCGAACTGCCACAGTCATTCACTTAATTATCAACCAGAAAGGTTAAATCTTTCCCAGATAAGGCCCTAGTTGCTGAGTACATACTTACTTCAGCAGTCTTCTTTCTGTTCTCTCACTGTGTCACTGTTCAGACAGTAAAATAAAGGTCACCTCTACCCTTGCTTTTCTTCAGCTTCCCTTCAGCAGAAGGGGTACCATTCCTTGTGGTACCCTGAAACAGAAGCAGGGAGACAGAGGTGCTCAGCAGCATCTCTTCTGCCCGGCTAGGCAGCCAGACCAGGTTCCCCTCTCTTGCTTGCAAAGCTTCCTGAGAAGACTCATGATGCTTTATTATCCTCTGCACCAAACTGTCCCTTAGAAGGGAGATGCATCCCAAGCCAAGAGTATAGGCGTAATGCCAGTGACAAACTGTTTCAGCAAGGTTGTACACCAAGGGCTGCTCTTGGCATGATCTGTTCTGATTGTTCAGTTTCTAGTAACTTCTCAAAAAAAATGTTTTAGATTTTTTTTAAAGCTAATTTGTCTTAAGATCATTAAGCTGTTTTTCCCCCCACATCAAAGAATAATAGCATACAGAATGAGACAGCAGCAAGTCCTACTTTATTAGAGAAGTGCTGATTGGGTGTACGTTGCATCACTGTGCGTAAATGGTTTTTGCACTAGCTTGATATCAAATACTGCCTCAGTTTAAACCAGCCATGGGGAGGCCTGAACTGAGGGCTAACCTCTGCAGGCAGGTTAGCAGTACATGTGGTCCTTTGAGCATTTACTGCTTTCTTCTGGGCTGTAGCCAAGTCAGTTCTTCCATTTCTGAGCAATCATTTGCCTCTTCTCTACACCCCTGTTATCACCTCAGTTACTTTGCTGACAGGTTTGAGGCAAGGATGGCTCTGGAGTTCCAATCCACACTATGTGTCTCTTGCAGCAGATTCACTGGTCTCAGGATGTCCAAATTTACTTTTCAAGGGCCATCTCAAACTAGCCTCGCTTAGCACAAGCTTGTCTGTTGTCTCACATCACTGAGGGGTGTGAATTCCACTAGCAGAACAGGTGGATTCAGGAGTTTGCACCCACAAGGAGCCTACAGAAGCCCAAAGACTCTGGCTCATGTTGCTCAGGCCCCCAAGTGGGTTGGAAGGGAGCTCCAGCCCAGGCTTGGAAGAGATTTCTTGCCAAGTGAGGTTCCTGTATTGCTGTTTCCCAGAGGACTGACAGTCCAGATGAGGCTTCTTGATTAAAAAGAATGCCAAGTAATTGTTGGGTGGGAAAAAAGAAAAAATGATTTTTCAATCTGCTGACCCTGAGGGTTTCAGCCTTCTCACTACTAGACCAGCAAGCTTATGTGCATCAAGGCTGTCCTGAGCAGAAATAACACACCTCTTGTTTATATTGCAGCATGCATGGATCACAATCTGGCCTTGGTCTGATGGGAATAAAAGATGACGGAGGGAGGAGTGCTTGTTAAACTGCCAAGTTTTTAAGCAAAGTCTTTTGTTACGATACTTTTAATTACTTTAAATACTGATGGCTTTGTAAAGACCTCTTACCATAATAACAATAGGCTTTCACTCTGTATCTTTTACAAAGTCTAGAAATAAAAGCTATTCAAAACATCTTAAAACACAAACCCTTTTCCATTAACCCTTCTTGCTGTGGCAGTTTTCCTTGGCAGCGGGTGAGTTAGGCAAGTGCTCAGGGAGAGCTGGGGGCAAACCAGGGGAGTGTTGCATAAAAGCCAATCAGTATTGGCCCGCAAGATGTAACTCAGCAAGTCCTTCATTGCTGGGGACTGACACACCAGTGGGTTGTCTTCAGTGAAACCTCGCAGGCTGTAAACCAGCAAGTCAGATTAATGTAGTACCTGCAGCAGCTGCTCCGCAGTGAGAAGCTATTCTCAGGAATTGTGTAGATTTCTGGAAACGTGCTGTGCCAGCTCTGAAGCAGGGTTGCTGCCTCCTTTCCGGGAAAGTGCTGTTCTTAGTCCATGGAAAGGAGGAATTGGTGATTCATACTCCTTGGACAATCTCCACTTTCTCCTCCCTCCCTGACCACCCCCCCACCCCTCACACACAAAAAAAGAAGAAAAAAGAGAAGTTGCAGTGTGGCTGTGGGAGGGGCAAGGGCCATTTTAAGGAAAGCACAGTCTGTGCAAACTTCACACATCATCACTGTCAGCAGGGAGCTGGAAGCGCAGTTGCAATAAGATTCTGTGTGCTACCAGCAGTGGAATGAAGTGATTTGCACCCTGACAGCTTTGGACCTGTGCTTTGCAGCCATTGCCACTTAAAATAAAGGCTGCTTGAGCATCTCTTGTTAACATAGAGAATTTCCAAGCACAGAGATGCCTAGGAGAGCTTTTGGCACTCAGAAAAAAAAAGAAAAGAGGAAATGTTTGTTACAAGGTTTGAATGTGAGATGAAGGATTTCCTGATATGAATTAGAATAGGCTGAGATAAAGTTGAAATAGTTATTATTCCAGAAATTATTAAATACAGCTGATAGAATATTTACACCCTCCTACCTTCCAACCCCAAGTTCACTGCGCTGGGCTCTTGAGCAAAGAGCGGTTTATGGAGTAGAAGCTGGGAGTTGCTGCCTGGAGGAGCGGGCAGAAATAAAGACAAGGGAGAGAAAGGCAAATGCAGCACTAGCCCAGAGGCAGCACTAGTGAGCAGGTAGTAAATGCCCACATCAGTGTCATTAATACCTAAATTTAAAGCCTCCGGAACTCCTGAAATCAAATCTATTAAGCAAGATGAATGCAGCCAATTTTTTTTCTTTTACAAAGGTACTTTATCCACTCCAAGTGAGCCTGGCATTCTTTGGCTGTAACTACTGCAAACTGGGATAAGCATCAACGTTGGTGCTACTACAAAACGTGAAAGGGAGTCAGCCCCTTCGCCCAGCACTGCCAGCCCCTGCTCTGACCCAGCCCAGCAGAGACCACAGGGTCAGGCAGCTCCATGGAAGGGGGTGAATGGCAGCCTGCCCTCAGCACTCATCCCTCTGTAAGAATACGCTCCCGTTAAGACTGTTCACGTCCAGCAGCTCCTTGCTGTAGACTCATACTGCAAAGTTGAAAAAAAAAAAAAACAGTTTTCATTCCATGCAATTAAAAATGATGTGGTCACCTCCCTGCAAGGACTTAGTAGCATCCAGGATTCCTGCTTGAGAAACTCTGGAGATAACAAATAAAACTAGCAAGAGTCCTATTTATAGGCATGAAAAAATAATTAATTTGTCCCCTTTTAATTGAAAATGTAAAAAGGACTTCAGCTTTAAATAAGACATTTTGTACAAAGCTTGAGCACAAAAAAAGTGAACACCAACGTGTCATTATGTAAACACCACAAATGTTACTCGTTTGTTCAGTAATGCACAGAACAGCGTGCAAGTTCACTTTCCAGTGGATTAGATTTCTGTAGCTGTTCCACTCTCTCCCCCTCAGACCTTATTGGAATACAGGAAACCCAGAAGCTTTGGAACATTTACAAAGCTACAGTAGTCAGGATACATTGTGACTAAAGGATTATTTTTTTTCTTTAAGGGATTGGTCATTTAAATATACAGAAGTACAATAATCTCACAGGTAAATGAATGGCAGCTTGGATTAGAAAAAGCACCAAAATATTTAATACACATCTGGCACAAATTCCACAAAAAGTCAGTAATGGACAAACCAATGCTTTGCTTATAAGAAAAGAAAAACCTCCGACTGCACTTAATGCTCTTCTTCCAAAAGGGACACGACAAAAACATTGCACTCAGGATTGTTATCAAGTAAAGACAACCTTCTTATTACAACTTATTTGCATTGTGCCTTAGATTGCACATTCTATAACATGATGCTTCCATTCTGTTCCAGACAACAATGGTGAGCAAAATATGATACAAGAAAAGTGTAAAACTACAAACCAAATGGGACTCAGTAGATGCATCATCTTGACTTCTCCCACTTCTCCTCTAGATCTAGGTTTCAAATTTGGCCACATCCCTTTAAAAAAAAAGATCCTACATGAAACAGAATTTACTCCAGCCATTTTCAAGCATTACATTTACACAGCACTTCTGATACTGCCATCTGAAAGAGGAAGCACGGGTCTGCTCCACAACAAGCAATACATTCATCGTTTCCCAGAGCGAGAAAATTGGATCGTACATGGTTATCTCTTGGGTAAATCCAAAAAGGCAAAAAACACTCCTGACACAAAGAACAGCAGATTTGATCCTATTCACCCTTGCTGGTTTACGGAGGAATTGAGAGATTGATCAGCTAGTTGTATTCACATGTGATTCAACGAAAGCCCCACAAAGGTGTGCTCTCATTATTTCCTTAGTTAAAATTAGTTACTTCTGTAGGAGCAAACACTATCAAAGTGCATTCCTTCCGTAAAGGGCAACTTGAGGATAAATTGGGGCCTCAAGATCCACAAGCAAGTGCTCCAAGAAATCCAGCTGCGTCAACTAGCTCTCCCAGGCTGACCGTCTCCACGCAGCCTGTCGAGGACTTGCAGTTGCTTCATGCCCTCAAGACCAGCCAGTACAAACCCCAGTAGCGTTGGGTCAGGACCTAATCCTGCCAGTTGCATCCATGGCTCTTGGAACTCAAGTTACTCAACAACTAACAGCAGAAGGCCCTCCAACCACTCCTGCCAGCCCATCTCCTTTTTTAAAGACTATTTTAAACTTACAGATAAGAAAGCAAGCATATTTTTAAGGTAACTATGTTTAGCGTGACTTACAAAGTCACAACTTCAAAATATTAAGCACTACTCTGTGAAGTCCTCTAACGTGTAATACCTATGGGAGTATAAAAACAGCAGCCAGCCTTCAGCTCCACTGATCCTCTGTGCAGGTTTGCCACCTCTGGTCACACAACCTCCGCTCTCATGGGCCCAGAGAAGAGCAAGACTCAGCAGTTGTAACTGCATAAAATGGCAACATTCAAGTAAACACACTGGTTCAACAGTAGGCAACCTTTAGTCCAAATATAATTTACAGGGGGGAAAAGAAAAGCACTTTACACTAAGAACATTGGAGACGGATGGGTTTTTTTCTGTGTGTGAAATGACATGTTATCCAGAAAGGGCTTATCTGAAGAGTGCAATTATGCAAAGATAGAAGCTTTTAAAAAAAAATACTGTATAACCTCCAGATACCTGTTGGATTTTAAAACCCAACTAGAGAAAGATGGAGGATTACAATAGTAGCAAGGAACCGCTGTAATGTCAGTGATTTAAGGCAAGCTATTAGCAGGACTAGTAGGTTCATGCTCCTTTTACTTATTGTCTCACACACATTGTCCCTGTTCTCTTGACATATGTGCCCCTACAGATAGTGCAAGAGGTCATCCCAAAAGCAGCCCTCGAACTGGAAGAAGAATCTTGTAGCAACAAGTTGCTACAGCATAGCATCTATTTGGGATTTGCAATGACAGTAATTGTGGTGTAGTTTTCTTTGGGGGAGGAAAGCAAGGGACACAGATGTGTTGTATGAAAGAGACACCACCTAAATGCATTAATGAACACAACGTGAACACTGAAGCCTCTCTGGCATCCACAACACTCTTGAGAACACTCCAGCTTTGCTCAAGTGTAAGCATTTTATCCTGAGCAAGATTCTGACTTCAGGGAGAAAAAGGAAGTGTGCAGCCTTTATATTTTTGCAACTCCCATCTTTGCTGGGTGTTACAGGTCCAGTCCAACATGGAACAAAACTCAGTATTTTTAATCAAAAGAAAAATACAGTCATGGCACTGCATCAGGTAGGTTCTTGAGGTTTTACAAGGGCAACTGAAAAGGCTGATGGCTCCCTCTTGGGGAGCAGCTGCTCCATCTTCAATTTATTGTCAGTACAGGTAGGCTGACCAGAGGATGTGGGATGATAAAAGCCCCTGAGCCACATGCAATGTGGCTCTAGTCGGTCACTCTATTGCACTCCAAAACTAGCACGTGGGAGGACCAACACTTTTGTTCGCTTGGCTCCCTTTCAAAGGGTTGACTGCATGCAGATTAAGAGCAGTATACCAAAAAGTATGGCAAATAGATAATACTTAACTTGGGTCAATTAAAAAACTACATTATTCATCGATACATAAATTCCTGGGAGAAAATGATGGTAACCTTAAACTATTCAAGTCTAAGAACAAGAGGTAGAGATACCTATGTACTTCATGGTGAAGGAGTTACAGCCTTCTGTCTTACAATCTCATGTATTTCACTTCAGTTGATAATATAAAACCAAAGATTCAATCTTCACTAGTCCAGAGAGGAAATTTTAACACTGGTGGTTTTGTTTGTGCACAAGAAAATTTAAGCAGACACTTAGCTTTCAATACTTATCTGAAAAAGTATTTATGTTTTGCTGTATATTGAAACACTACCCTGAAGAATTTTGAGGTTTGGGTTAAGCATCTTCCTTTTTAATATGAAAGGCTAAATTCACATGCACACATATTGAGCAGAGTGAGGTCAAGGGAAGAACTGGGTGCCCAATTTACCAAGGACCTTCTAAAAAAGGATCACACTGCAGAACACAAGGCTGCAAGACCCAGAAACTCACAGTGACTATTATTTTCCGGCAAACGGGAATGATGTAAACTCAGCCAACAAATTACATCACAACTGAGGTGACTATTAACTATGTGGTGTTTCTTTAACTTTGCTGGACTTTTCTGGAAACAAGGCTTAGAACTGTAAGGAAGATACTTATGTTGACAGCGTCATGAAAACACTAAGGTCACTAGTCAGTGTATAACCATATCTGGGAACCACGGATGGCAGGCTAGTCCTGGAATCCATGGGTTCTTCAGGTCTGACAGACATGCAAGGAGTGAAATAAAAGTCACACAGGCACATCTGCTGCTGCCCCCAGCACTCTGAACCCCCCACCTGGCAGCCACCCTGCCCTCGGGAAGAGGGGCTGCATCTAGCTGCAACCAACCCCGAGTCACTTGCTCATCAGCAGAGCAGGGTGAACTTGCTTCATGCTCTTAAATGTGCTTGGCTGAAAAGCTACAGTGGTTCAGAGGCTGATTCATGAGCAGATCTGCCATGCCAGCCTGGGGAAGCCAGTGCTTGGCAGACCGAACTGTCACAGGCTTCAGCTGTCTGATTTTATGCCACCTGCCACACCTTCATGTATTTTTCCTGTGGTTCTTTCATTACAATTGCACAGTATTAAAAAGCTGTAATTCTCCATATAGAATAGCACCAGCAGCAAGTAAACTCACAATTCAGCGTTCAATTTCAATTAATTTCCTCAGTCATGTTTTATGGCCAGCTATGGGCAAAATCTTTCAAATCCTTACTTGAATCAATAAATAGTCTTTGACCTCAGAAATGCACCCACACAAGTAAAAATTAGCACAACTGAGCCTCCAGTTGATCCAGGAGCCAGATTTTAAAGGTGTTGCAAACTATAATATGGTGCAGGTGGTCAGTGTTTTATTACTAGGGACTAAAGTTTACAGGAGTTGTATTTCTTTGCATGTAAGGGAAGGCAATAAAATGCCACAGAGTGTGGATGTCAGACCAGTTTTCCAGTATATTACTATAACTATCTATATAGTTATCTATAGTTATGTATCCCAAGTTGCAGCAGATTCACTACATGCATAAAGTTTTCTAACACATACTCTAATTAAGAAAAAAAATTAAATAGTTGCAATGGTTTCAAGGATTTCATCAGCAACATTGCTCACTACAGTCCTGTGCCCTACACAATAAAATTTAAATGATATAAAAACGAAGAGTGAATGTATTTGGCCTGTTCCACAGATATTCACAGTTTAACCTTTAAACAAGCATATCTTCAGAAGCTCCAATATTGTTAAATACTTCTCAAAAACATGTACAAACTCCTACTCCCACACAGGTACACCAGCACTACAGAGTACGCTCTATTCTCATTTAGGATCAGAAAGTCACCAGGCAATCCAGGGGGAGGTCTGATGCCCTCTCTCACTTTCAGCACTGCCAGAGTTGCACCTTCAGCTCCTGGTTCAGGAGTTTAAAACTGATACAGGTCTGGTTTGCATTCTGTAAACGGTAATTAAAAAACTGAAGTTAGGCTAAAAATAAATGGTACTTTGCTAGATAGATCATTCAGCCATTTTTACAAGTAATTTACCCAATGGATGGAGTTGCTCCTGCTAGGCTGAAAGCAGCAGAACAAGAGCAAGGCTGTCCTCTCCTACTGAAAGCATGGGACTGAAGCTACTGAGAATTGTATGTCCTTTCCCCAGCAGGAGTAAGATTTTCCCTTCCTGTATATTCACCACCACCATCTTTAAAAACAAGCTGTATTACATTTGATACACTAAAATGGCTAAGCCTTGATGTGCCACAGATTGATTTCCTTACTGCTATCCATGTTCAGACCACAAGATAAACATCTTCTTTCAAGAGCTCTATCCCTCACCCTTTGGAGCTGCTGCAGTTTAGTGTATAAATTAGTAGCAGCCACTGCCATGATTTTATGTGCATGCACTGGCTATCCATTTGAATAGTTAGTTTTCACACTCTGGACATTTTAAATTCCCTTTAGAAAAAAAAAAAATGAAGTGATGAACAAAGCATTTAATAGCTCAATGAATGAGTAGTCTCAAACTTATAAATACAGTCTTAATTTACTATCAAATCAGTCTCCATTTGGAGCTTTTGCTAACAAAGCAGCCTCTGTTGGGGAATTTTTTTCTTTTTTTAAAAAAACAGCACCAGCAAAAGTCTCACCATAAATTCAATTATACCAGCACAAGTGCTTTGGCATGCTTTGCTCACCAAATCAGGATAAGGTTTTGCTGCCAAACAGTGCTTGTGCCTTGGTAGTTTGGAAGGTTATAGTAGCAAGGACAAAGCTTTGGGTATATTTACCTATAATACAGCAAGTTCAGGGCTCCCCTCCTGCAAAGGGACAGACTCAGCTGCATCTTTTTCCACAGCTTAACACGTCTCCCAGCAAGAGCTGGCAGAAGCAGCATGCACCAAACTCTCCTTTTATTAGATCAAAGAGATGCTATCTGTGGCTTGTGGGTTTGTTTCTAAACAGTTTTCAATACCCACATTTTGTTAAGTGATTTATGATCTCAGACCCAAGCTATTGCATAGGCTGTGCACCAGCAAAGCCAGTGACAGAGTTCAGGCAGATCCTCCTCCTCTCTCTGCTAACCCCTGTGGGGCACAGCAGATGTGCAAAGCATGCCTTCCTGGATCCAGTGACAAGCTTGCCACTTAAAATCTGCTTCCCTTTAGCTTTAAAACCCCTATATCACAAAAGCCATTAGATGTTATGGATGACTGTCCAGGTTTTTTTTGGTTTGGTTTCGTTTTGTTTTTGTTTTGTTTTTTTTTAACTGAAGCCATTTTATGATCCTGAAATGCAGCTCTGAAAATAAAAGGGGTGTAATGGAAGTGTATCAAATTCATTAAGCCAGTACTTAGCTCTGTAGAAAGCCTTGGCAATCATCCCTTTTACCAAAAGGTGTAAAAAAGTTGACATACTTAAAAAAGGTAGCATCAATAACCAAAAAAGTTTCAACCAGTGTTAATAAAACTCCCTTTAAGTCACAAGTTTCAACAGGCAAATAGTCCCAATACAGGCGTTGTAAAATAATAAATTGACTCCTATCCAAATATTATCAAATCAGTCTAAAAACGACTCATCTACACTGTTGTCATTAAGAACACATTAAGAATTCACTTTGTCATCAGATGCCGATATTGTTGCTCCAGAAAGTGTGGAGTATTAACTGCGATTTAGCAATTAAACATAGGTTTTAAAAAATTGGTTTGTCAATATTAATGCAAAAGATAGTTCCTTACATAGAAGTACTGTGCTTGCCAGACAAGTAAGATAATACTTTAGGTATAAATCAGACAAATTAAAGCAGAATTATACCACAGTTTTCCTTGAAGACTTAGGGTTTGTGTGTTGCTTCTGTCAATGTTTAGCAAAGTTAAGAAGCAGAACCTTTGGTTCTTTTAGTCAAGTAAAAATATTCTCATGTAGCCACAAAAATACAACTTCCAGAGAAAATGGAAGTCCATCAAGAAGTCCACTTTCAATAAAACTGAGGTAGTACTGCTCTTTTATTACATGATGTGTAAGAGATTTAGATACAAATCATCATCTACCACTCAGTTGACTGACAGGTACAGTAATTTTATAAAACAATCCCAACATTTAGTTTGAAACTCCAAAAAAAGGAATGATCTGGACTCATTCGCTAAGAGTTAGCTTAAAATGGGAACTAGCCATATTACAAAAAGCTGTTGCTTACGTTGTTTTTTAGAGCCTTATTACCAGGGGATTAATGCATTTATAGTTAACAGTTAACACTGCTGTTCATCTTGGTATAAAACCTTAAAATTATTACAGCCTAAAATGTCAACAATGTAAACAGCACTACACACAGTACAGACCTGCCCTGACAGATGTAGTATGAAAAACTTAATCTGGCACTGTATAATTTAGCAATGTTAATTTAACCTAACTAAAAAGATCTACATTGTGCAAGAAATATCAGACTTACTTATACTAATCTGAAGTCTTAAAAAAAACCCCAAAAAACGCTTAACTTGTAGCCAGGGTCAAATATTTCAGGGCAAGAGTAAAAGGAATAACCAAAATTAAGAAAGTGCCTAAAACATGATACAGCATTTTAGAGCCCTTTCAAAGACAAGGCAGAAAAAGGTGTAAAGTAGAAAAATCTGGAGCCTCGGTAATTTCCAGAAACATCCAGAGTTTACATTTCATGAAGGGCAACAGGTTGCTTTTGTCACTGCTGCTTCAATGTTGCTAAGTCTGTTCCTCCGCACACAGGCCCTCTGTGTCCGAAGATGTAATACATTTGGTTTCCTCCTCCTTTTTCCTTCGCTCCATTTCCCACTCCACAAAGGTATCGAAGAGACTCGGCCAGGCCTCGTCCTCGCTGTAGTTGCTAAGGTCCGGTCCAATCACCTGAGTAAAATTTAGAAACATGTTCCATGTGTCCCGGGAGATTCCCTTGATTCCTGAGGGGTTCTCAATTAGGAAGTGTAACCACTGGTCCAAAATGGGGGGCTTGTTTTGGGTGAAGACTAATTTCCAAAGGGCAATGGCTATTTCCCGATGTAGTGACCTCTGTCCTTCTTCAGAGTCCAGGCCGAACTGGAAAGTGAAACGATAGAGATCCTTGAATTTATCTTCCTGCTTGGCTTCATTTAAGAGGCTGGGGAACCTTGCACAAATGCCATCAATGCTGTCTGCGTTTATTGCTTTGCAGCCTTCAAAAAACTCCTTCCTATTAAGCAAGAGAAGAGAAATTAGTGTGAGCACTTCCCACCGACCTCACACACTGCACACTTCCCATCTCCATTCAGCTACATCAAATCAGAAGAGGGTTATCTGGACAGGACAAGGTGTGAGCTCAGCCCAGGTGGCACAAAGATTTTGGCAACACAAGTTACTGGAAAGAGAGATGTTTCCAAGAAGTTTCTCATGGCCTGGGGAACCACACACACCCCTCAGATCTGCTGGGGCACTGTTAGCATTTGAAGGATTTTGCTGTCTGCCTTTCTGACTACTCAATCTTACCACATCCAATGACTTTCACATTAAAAAGTGAATAAAATTTACCAAAGAAGAAATGCCAAATGTTTGAAAACACCACATTTATGCACTGAAGCACATATATTAACCAGCTTGATTCAATATTGCCCATGTCTAAACGCCCATGCTCTGGGCAAGCTGTTCTCAAGAGAAAGAGCAGTTCACTGGTGGCTTTCCTGTGGTTTTTGGCTGCTCTTCCAGCCTGTAAAATAAGAAAGGTGCCAATGGCGACAGTCAGCAAGGCACCCAGCAAGAGAGAACGGCATCACACAACACAGGCTACAACACAATGTATAAACACTGCTCGAAGCACCAGTCCTATACTAATTAGCCCACTAATAATCTGGCCAAGTGGGTAGATGGTTAGCTCTGATTTCTCTAATGCTCATGAGCAAGTGTTATAACCAGCCAATATTAACCAAAGCCAGCAGACTCTGACGTGGGACAGGCTGGAGAGGAGACAGGAGATGGGGCAGTGCTCAGGAGAACAGATGACCACATTGCTTTCCTTGATGGAAGAAGTCAGTCAGCATGCCTTTAAACAAAGGTAACATCTCACCACCAGATTTGCTCTCTCCAAGAAAATCAAAACAATGTTAATAAAACTCATGGTGGTTGTGCAGAATCACAAACACTACTTGCAATTCCTTTACCCTGTTAGCAAATACCTGTACCATCAGCCTCCAGTAAATCCACATTTGCATTCCAGAGTAACTCATCCATTTGACACACACCCACATCCACAAAGACTCTGAAGATGCTGGAAAAGCTATCTGTGCACAGCAGAGGCTCAGTTCAAGGCTCAGAACACCAAAGTAATTTTGAAAGTTATTAGCTCAGTAAAAAGAGGTAGCATTACTCAAATCAATCTAGATAGAACAACAAAAAAAAAAATTCATTTTCTCTCAGCAAGCCCCTGTAGAAAGTCTTTACTTGGTCTTACCTGGACAGTGATAGTCAAGTTGGGGGTGGAGGGGAGCTGTTGTAGTTTTGAGTTTGGGTTATTTTGTTTCTTTTCTAGTAAATTTTAGCTGTTCTGTTGTTTCCTGTAGCACCAGACATGCTATAAGCCTGCTGACCCCCTTGTCCAGAAGGACAGACAGCACTTTAAATACCAATCACTTGTCAGCCAGTATGAAACACCTACCAGCGTCAAACACCTTGCGGTTCCTTCCCTCTCTAGGCTTTAACAGGATTACTCTCGGAAAAAGACATTACGTGCAACGCTGGTTGGGCAGGAACAATTCTTAAGAAGCAGTCTGTCATTCTTTCACAGAACAATAACAGAGTTGGTAGTAGTTACTAAGGAATCTCACATTAAAGTGAAAATTAATTTCAGTGTCCAATAACCACGAAGATAATTCCGGATACAGCAAAATTGCTTTTGGTAAATCAAGAATAAATGAATGTCTACAGAACCTCTCTACACTGTTCATGATTAGCAGCATAGTGTCCAAAACCACATTTTTGATTCTGAAATGCACTGTGAGGGAAAAGAGAAAAGAGGACAATACAAAGCTTACCTTCTGCAGTGGTAGTAATTAATTTGATCAAAATGCAAGTGTTAGAAGAAATAAGTAAGTGAAGCTAATGAGGCTGTCTCTCCAACATACAGATGACAGATACTTTAATATATGAAAATAATTACAAGTTCTACAAGAACTAACCTTGTAAATTTGCACATGGTAGCAGCCTGGAATTTCCAAGCCAAAACTAGCACTTTAAATTCAGTGGGATCAACACAGAGGTCATTGCAAAATCGTTCCATTCCTTCTTCCAGTATGGCATCTTCCCGTTCATCCTTATACCTCCTAAATAACTCCCCAATCCTTTGGAGCGAAGATTCTTCTGCGCTGGAAACAGAGTCCTTCTTTGTATCTCCAGAAAACGTTGGAGGCTGACTAGACTCTACAGCAGCATCCGTTTTCTTTGTCCCATTCACAAGTATATCTCCTGCAGGCTTCCCGCAAGCTGAACCATGCTCGTCTTTGTGGACTGCACTTCTCTTACTATGCGACTTGCTGCCGGATTCCCTTTCCCCATTTTTGCTGCCAAGGGTAGAAGAAGGATTCTTGCACTTCGTGACACACTGGCCCATGATGTTGCAAGCCCAGCGTCTAGAGCGGTCCCCTTGCTGTTGGACACCCTCGCAGCTGCTCTTCAACACATCTCACCATGCCATTAGCGGCAGTCAACTAGCCTGAAAAACAGTTTCAGAGTCAAATTGCCGTTTCTCCACAAAGAATATTATAAGTATTAAATGTGGGATAACATTCACCAGTAAAAGACCAACTTCAGGATATTCAAGTTTAAGTACTGAAAAGGAGTAGTGTACAGAAGGTTGGCATATGCCATAAATTTCAGGCAATTTCAGGCTGTTTTACCTAGAAATCAATGCAGCTCACTCAGTGGCCGCAGTATACTAACGGGTCCTAATAAAGGAAATTCCTAAAATTCTTACTGTAACATAGGTTACAAAGAGGTTGATTCATGTACAGGCTTCATCAAGACAGACTACTCTAACCCAGAAATATTTTAAAGGAAATGTTTTTTTAAAGTATACCCACATTTTATATATAGAATATAAAACACTGAAACAAAGCAGTGGTGGGGCAGGGACACTGACGGGACAACCTGGCAAAAACTTAAGCAGTAGATTTAGCCTGTACCTTCAGCAAATGGGCAAAATGGGTTTTGGGGGGGTTTGGGGTTTCTTTTTTTTGTGGGGTGGGGGGAGTTGTGGGTTTGGTTTTTTTAAACAGAGTTTGGAACCTAAATTTTTGTTCTTAAAACATACACAGAGCAGGTTTGCAGAAAGGAGGCAACACTCACTTTTCATGCAAGATGGTGTTTAGGAATTATTAATTGTTTCAAGTGGGCTCCTCCCTTCAGGTAACAAGACAGACAGGGGGAGGGAGCCTTTTCAGACAGACACACATGCAGATAAGAAGTAGTAACTCCAGTTCAGCTTTTTTTAAAAAAATCAAAATTAAAATGCCAAAATTATTTCATCATACTCTGTTTTTATAAATCACAATGTTAAAGCCTTGCATATTTGGAAAAGATACTTTACCCACAGAAAAGGGTTCTTAAATTTTCCCTATTAAAACCAAACTAACACTCTGACACTATCCTATCAGCATGCAGTCACACCACAGACAGACCATTTCTCAGAAACATCAACTCCAAGAAAGCAATTGCTTATCATATTCCTCCTTTACCCACTTATTTGCATTTCATCTCTGCTGTCAGTTAGGCAAAAGCCTCAAACATAAAAATTGGGTTTATCTTGTCTTTGCTTACTGCTTCCAGGTTACAAAATTAGAACAAGAAAGAAAAGAGACAAAAATTAAAAATGAAGAAATAAAATAGATGTTCTGTCAGTTTTTCTGTATTCTTTCTTGGGTAAAGCTCTTCTGAGACTGAACCTCTGTTTTAAGCTGTAAACCTGCTTGGAACCATATGCAGATGACTGCTCCAGAAATTAGGATTACAAACATAAATCTTCTCTCAGCCATTATACCTGTTCTGGCAAAACAGCATGTATGCAGTTTCATGAGCAAAAAAAAAAAAAAAAAAAAAAAAAAAATCTTTTTGCCAACAACAACCAAGATGCTGGTTTCAACTACCTGGCTTCCCTTCCCCTCCCCAATCCCTTTTCTTAAACCCATAACCCACAAACAAAAACTGCGAAAAAACTATTTTTAAGCAGCAGGAGGAACAAACATCTGGTATGTCCTTTCATCAAACTGCTTTAAAGCTGAACTTTGTAACATCATTTTTATAGGCACATAAAGTTCAATCTAATGTCATTAAGAATAATTTCTTATTCATTTGTATTTTAAAGGATTTATTAAAATCTGCACTTCCACATAAACAACCCAAAAGCCAATTTCACTGGTCCTTAGTACCTCACAGCTCTTTGAATTGCAGAGTACAGCCTGGCACTTGTTCCTGTGTGGCCATGCGTCTGTGCAACATCATCCTCTCCAGTCTACACCAGTCATTTTTTCATTACACCAAAACAAACAGGATATTATTAGGCAGTTTAAATTACTGCTTAGTGATTAACTCCCAGATACCAGCCTTCCTTCCCCCCCCCCTCCCCCCCCCCCATATGCATCAGAATTCAAATGCTCAATCTACACTAATTCTTGTTCTTCCATCAGTTTCTCAAAGGCAGCTAGCACTACTTTGGCTAAGTTTTTCTTCAGAGAATCATGCAAGTAAAGGAACAGAATAAAAAAATCCCAAGTAAAAACTAGTATTAGAGTTTAGCTAGTTTATAAAACTTTCTGCTCAAACATATAACAGCAGTTATTAGCTGTTGGGGATTCAGAACAGCTTTTCCCTATGGACAGGTTAAAGAAGAGCTGCCTATTAATGAATAGTACTTTCCTCTAAAGTAGCTGGTAGTAGTCAAATCACATGCAGCATAATGGACAGTGGTGAATCCAATTCACTTTAGGAATCCCAACTTAAAGTTTAAAAATAAAGAGAGTTTGCAAGACTAACTTAGATACTCTGTCCATAAATTCTCTTAATGGAACTGATTCATGCTGTCATGTTTCCTAAGCAACGGCTTGTATTAATGATGGTAAAAATCTAATATTCGAATCTACAAAGTGACATCACCAGTGTGATGAAACAGACGGGGTTTATTGTCATTTCCTGTCATGAAAAGACAGCATAACAATACATAGAGGGAAGGTCAGCCAGCATTATTAAACACCTATATGTGAGGAAGTGTCCCAACAGCTGTTTCTGAAAACCACTGGAAAGCACAGCGCAACGTTAACCCATGGAGTGCAAGTTAACCACGTCCCCTGCAGCGTACCCCTCTGACAAGCACGTTTTCTGTACTCCAACCTACCTGCCTTACAAGGAGCTGACTGCTGCTCCTGAACAGCCACTGCCTGGGCTCTGCTAGCACTGCTCTTCTCTGCAGTAACAGAGTTCTTCCTTTCTCCTCCCTGCCGAGGAGGTTTTCAGAGCATAATCTTACTCATTATGAGCAAACACTAGAAGATACTGAAATACGGTTGCTGCAATTCCTTACTTTTCTACTACATGAAACTTGATGTCACGTGCCAGATACTTTGAGGCATTCTACCCCAAAAATAGCAAAACCAGCTTGGGAAAAAAAAAAGTCAGACTGCATCCACTGACAGTTTGTGCATGTATCTGGTTTTGTAAGAGAAAAGTCTTTTGGTGCTCCATCAGCTACCCTTTTATAAAATGCCTTCACTGAGCTGGATCCACTTCACTTACTAGTCACCTCCGCTTCCTACATGACTCAGGTTTCAAGGCATGAAAGGAACAAGAGCCTCGGAAGGAGATAGAAACAAGTGGGAGAACCCGGCCCTTTTGTTAAGGAAGGCTGGAGAGAGGATCCGATTGCAGCATCAGGAGCTGCACTGAACTCAGTGTTCAAGGAGTATGAAAAAGCACTCTCAGGAAAGTGAACAGAGCTACTCATTTAACTGCAGAGCAGAGCAAATGTCACATCTAGGTCATGCCGATTACAGTTAAGTGAGCACAAAGATGTGTAGAGATATTTCTCCCAGTTGGATGGGGAACTACAAGTATAAAGTTCACATGTACCCAAGGTTATACTGGATTGATGGCAAAGCACCAATTCCCAAAAGGATCAGATCCCAAGAGAAAAATTACTGTAATAGGCTTGTACAACGTAACAGTGAGACACAAAATGCAGCACTGACCACTAGTTTTGCTAATCTACTAAAAAATATCAAAATTCAGGGCTAAGGTTGGAACATACTCAGTGCTACAGGATGCAGTACTCCCAAAGAAGTTTGATTACTCAGACAAGTATTGAGCAATAACCTACAGTAAATATGAATCACCAAGATGCCCACGAGGCCATCTTCCACATAACAGGAACTGCAAAGCAGAGATCGACAATGATGTTCTCTGCTTCTTTCTAGAAGGGAGTAAGCAACTGGAAACACAGGAAGCCTAGTGCTGGTGAATACAGACAATTAAAGAAAAGCCACTCTCTAAGAACAAAGGATGTGTAGAATTGTATTGCCCAATATATTAAACATAAACCCTAGAGAAGATTGGAAAGACCCTGCTAATGCTTGGTGGGGCGTTTTGTTTTGGGTGGGGTTTTTTTAGGTTTCTTTTTGGTTGTGGGTTGTTTGGGTTTTTTTAAGTGCTGTAAAGCAATTAGTTTTTCTCCATTTTCAAGTGACCAGATCACATGTAACCCAAGATTTGAAGGGAGCAAAACAACAAAGTGACTCAGTAATAATTCTCTGTCATACAAGCACAACATGGCACAATTGAAAATGGAAGCACTGAAGTCAGGGAGACCTGGCAGGAGGAGAGAAGATGCAAAGAAGATACTTAAGTAACCCTGTATTTTTCTTTAATGACCAACACCATTGTAGTAATAGAAATTATTGGATATGTCCAGAGAATAACAAAACACAGGCAAGCATTATGCTGTTTAATAAAAGCATTGCATCAGAATATATTTACAATGGGTTTCAAAACACAGAAAATATCAAGACAGAAGAAGAAAAAACCCTCCATACATTCAAGAACAGCTCAAAGACAAATTTAGGAAATCTCAAAACAAAAGCGGACACAGCTCAGCCAACCATTAAATCCCTCTCCAAGTAGCAGTTCACTAGCTAAGGCAAAGACAACATTGCTAGAGCTTAACTAAGTCCCAACCCAGCCTCAATTTTTTGCAAACACTTGAGCATAGTCTGTAAGAATTTTACGGAATTTCACTATGCGTTATCTACCTTCTAGTGGACAGGGATACATGACTTCAAAATAGCTGAGAGTAGTGAACAGTATCATGGGCGCCCCGTCTTTTTGCAGCTCTGAACAGATACACGCAGCTTTCTATTGGGGAGGCACAAGAGGATCATTGTAACTGCTGAACCAGAAGCAATCGCTGCTCCAACAGTTGATGCTGGGCAAGTGATCTTGTAAGCAAACATCTAATACTTACATAGTTTCAGCTACACAGGGAATCATTCCACTAGCTTCACAGCCTCCTTCCAGCTCCCTGGGTTCCACATGGAACGCTGTAAGACAAAAGACCACACACATTTTTTATTTAGAAGGGGCTATGAAAACCATAAAATGCACCAAATCACTCAAAAGCAACTATGTATTTAATAAAATCCTTCATAGCCAAAATCCATTTGTTGTAAGAGTAATTTTATAAAACTACTTCACTCTGACTTATAAAGTAGCATTAATACCATTAACTCTGCACTGTCATATAAATCATAGATCAGGTACTGAATACAACCGACAAGTTCAAATGTTTGTTAGGAGTAAACACACACTTCCGGATACTTTTATGGCTTTCAGCATGGGAGAGTTAATTCCTCATTTCATGCACTCAAAGCAAAACAGAGGACATGCTATCATTGTCAATGCATGTTAGCTAAGCAGCTGTTTAATCTGTGAATTCCAGACAGCTGCTACCTAGCAAAGCATAATTTGGGTCTAGAAAGTAATTCTCTTTTCATTCTCTAGCACATTCTTTTCCATGTTTGTTTTCCCATGTTCAGTTGAGCTGGCTCAACTTCACTTCTCTTAAATTCCCAGCTTTACTATGTAACTACGAAGCTCTGACGAAAAGATGACAAAGTTATGTCTGGTTTGTGTAGCAAGAGCTACAACCACAGCACCTAGTCAACACCTCTGTTTGTATCTGATCTAGAAAAAAAACTAACACAAAAAACAAGCAAGCTCGGGCAAAGCTCCTCTGCTCTACCATACCAACAGAAACACTAAAACACCTTGGTTTTACAGCTCTTAGTACATCTAGGGAGCAGACAGGTGATCAAAAGCTGCCTTTCTGCATACTTACTTTTTACATGAGACCTAGTCCTTAGGAAACAAGTAGGAACATTAGCTTGTTCAGGGTTTTCTTCAGTAGAAAGTAGGGAATGGATGTAGAAAGCCAATCATAAAACAAGTTCTTACCACACATGCCAGTCTCCACATAAATTGAGTTTTTCCCCCAAACTTGAGTCCTATACATGGATTAGGACAAATTTGACCAACAAATAAACCCTAGTTCAGATCAAAGCTTTTAAAAAGCTTTTAACAGCCCACGGAAACAGGCATCCAAAATGCTTCAAAACCCTTAAAGTAGTACTTTCACCCCATAATACAGACACACGGAGCAATAATGTATCTCTGCCGAACCATTTTTAGGCATTTACTTTTGAGATGGATAGTTCAAAAATCCCACTTCACTCTGGATTTATATCCTTTGCTTCCAAACCTCATCTTCCACAGAAACAACAAGCCTTTTGCCCCCCCCCTCGCCCTCAACAGCCTCCCAGCTCTTTCAGCATACACTCCTGCTGAAAGGGCTGCCCTGTGCAGGTGCACAGCCACCAGCCAGCTTAAATTTGTATGGGAGCAGAGGAGTTCCTGCCTCTCTCCTGGTGGAAGTACTAGTTTGGATTTCTTTCTATTTGACCATAGTATCCCATGAATTTCAAGAATTTAAGGAAATGTAACATCTGGCATTTCTATGTTAATTTCTTTTGGTTCCCTGCAACTAAGTAATTCCTTTTATAAATCATCAGGGGAGGAAAGAAGAGACAGGAGGGACACAGGGCTCTGTGCAGCCTCATTCCCCAGGGAGCCTGCTTAAATTGAAGAGAAGCAACATCTTACACTTCACATTTTAAAAATCATTGTCATGGCAACTTTATGCAACAAACTAACTACTTTTCAAACAGATTTTTATTTCTTTGGAAGAAACCTATGATCCACCAAATCTACATTTCAAGTTGACTACAGCACATACTGGAAGCGAACACTCATTTTAAGTTCAAAAGAAGCTGAATCTGATGGAGTTCAGCTCTAACCAGCAAAAGCCAAACTTTTTCAGGTTGTTTGAAGTAGTTTCCACATTGGCTGACTTCTACACACACACTGTCTGGAGCCAGGAGCCAGAAATTTTAACATCTGTTAGAACAGCCAGCTATAATTCTTCTCCTTTTCTTCCTACTTTTATTGTACCAAGGTTGCCCATTTCACCCTTTTATAATTTTTAATACAGTAGCAAGTGTAAACTTCTATGACAACACAATTATGGAATGTGGAATAAAAAGTTAGTATGAGTTAGCAGTTAAAAAAACAAGCTCTTCAAGTCTGTATTTAAAAGCTGTCATAGCACAGCAATGCGTTGTGGCTGACTTCATCCTAAATCACGCAAGGTGACTGCCGCGGGGGTGGAAAGAAGCATCAACACTTTTGTGGCAGAGGTTTTAATTCAGTCCTTGGGTCAGGGTTGCAAAGTATAGCTGTATGCTATGATCACCAAGCATCCCCCCCTTGCTGGTGCAGGAGCAGCGTCACACTACAGTAACTCAGAAAACAGCCTGCATCATTCGTTAGCAATCCCATTCAGCAGTCCACTGGGAAAATAAATAAATGGTGTGCACCCTCAGGATTATGGAGACCTTTGTTTTGCACACCTGCCTCTTTTTGCACCTGTGTCCCGCTTCCGCCTGGAACTTTGGCTCTCCTGAGCATGGGTGCATGAAGGATCACACTGCAGAATACTGCAGCACCAAAGCTGCTATTGCCACCGACAGCAGCGCTTGGCAGCTTTTCCAGGGGAAAAGAGCTGATGTCCTTCTCACAAATCAACTTTCTTTGCTTTTCTGTGGAGAATCAGTGAAGAATTAGTGATATCATTTCCTTCTTCAGCAGGCAGTTGAGAGGATCAACTCTGCACGTGGAAGATTTTACTGTGCAGTTAAGAGTTTTATACTACGGCACTAAAGCACTTGGTGCGTAAGTGTTAAAGCATAAACGAAGCTTCGGTCAGCAAAGCCATCACATGGAAACTGCTTATTTCAAGTCATAACCTGCAATGAAACTTCCTCAGCAAAAGCACTCTGACTCCAGCACCATGGGTACATTATGGGCTTTCATTAGCCCAGAAGACACCTCACCTCATCTCTAACCAAACGCTGTGCTAGCACCAGTCCGTCACACAGATCTGTTCCACACCTCTGCTGCAGAAATACATTTATGTGAAGTTACTTAAGAGGAAGTCTAAAAGCAGGAAAGTCCTGCTGCAATTAGTTAAAATGAATTATTAGTTTGTCAGGCTTCCTGCAGTTCAAGCCCCTTTCAATGAACTACAGCCAGGTTATGGTTTTGGGGGCATACAGATGGGAACTCTGTCAGTCTGCTCCAAATCGGGATAGCAAACTACTTCTGATTAACCTCACTTTGAGCTTTGGAAACCAGATTTAAAAACCTGATCAAACTGGGTAAAATTTGTCTCTACAGAACACACCTGTATCAGAGTAGAAGCCAGTTATACAGACACATGAAAAAGGCCCATGCAGTTTTGGCTGCTGCTTAGTAGAAGACTAAATGGCTGTCAATGGGAAAACCAAGCCAGACAATATGTATGTTGGAAACTGGAATACTTTCTCAAATGAGAAAGACCATACTGGAAAGGCCTAACTAGTTTGGAAGGGAAGAGAGGGGCAGGTACAAAAATATATATAAAACAAAATTCAAGTAACAACAGATTCAGAAACTGCTTCACCATGTCTACAGCCCATAATGATGGGTCATCTCTCAGTGCCAAGAACCAGAGCTACCACCAAACCTCTTTCCAGAAGAAGCCCCACAGTTGCCAGGAAGCAGGAAAAAAATCTCTTAAACAACTGCACCTTGACATGGTGTGCTGTCACTTCAAGTCCAGTGCTGGGATATCAAGGGAGATTTTTCAATTCAAGACTCTGAGGCAGAAGAAACCTGCTTTCTGCACTCTTGAAGAGCACCATACTAAGACACAGGGCATGATATCACATTTCATGTTCAAACTCCAACAAGTAGTCTCAAGACAAACTGGAATAGATGTTTTGGATCTGTAGCTTGCTGTGTCCAGCTAATTATACAAGGTTAGCTTAAGAAAAAATGAATAATGTGAAAAATGATAGGGAAAGAGAGAATAAAAGCACCTTACTACTTTTTCTCATGGAAGACACATTCCTTAAGCAGCTTTTTTAGCAGACACACACACATCATCCTTGAATCCCTTCCTCTCTTTTATACTCTCTAACCACACAATACCTTACTTACCAATTACTTCTCATTGTTTTTCCACTTGGCCCTATTTAAAAGTTTGAAATCCTTTCCTATTATGTGCTTCATCCTACTTTATTAGGTGGGTGGAATGATTTGTTAGGATTATTGTATTTTCACAGAGCAAACCCAAGTCCAGTTAGCTAAATAGCATATAATCTTACAAGGGTGCCTTAAGGGGCTTCTGTAATGTAAATAAATTAATGAACCAATTCACACAGCAGCAGTACTTGTTTTGAGAAGTCTATTTAGGCTGTGAGCAAGACAACAGGCAGAGGGGAAATCAAGACAGCCAAATGACATGGCTGTTCAAGATCACACCATCAGTTTTAAGTAGAGTTGAAACCAGAATCCCAACCAAATTCCATCCGATTCCCTACCTTGTACATACTTAGACATGAACAAACTCGTTTATTTCACTGCACATAACTCAAACCTTGGATGAGCTTGAATCTACCACCTTCAAAAAACAAAGATTTGGTCACTGAGCAATTCGTCTCCATCCCATTAAAAACTATCAATCTTACCCCTCTCCCCTGATGTCAAAGACCATCTCAAGGTCCAGCACTTACAAAAAAGCAAATTGTCATTTAATGAGGGTTTGGGTGTTTTTTCCCTTTAATGTGCAAAGGGTTGTAAAAGAATAATCCTTCAGTATTTTTCCAGGGTACACCAACTTTTGCACAGCATGACAGACCTTTAGCACCTTGTATGTATTATAATTACAGCAGCACATGCCAGGTGAAGAGATACTCTGTGCTCAGACACAACCGGTTCACATCTCCACAGCAAAACTGCAGATTATGGGACCAACAGAAACCATGACCCTTAGATATTTGACACAGATGCATTCTGCTGCAAGCATCTGAAAGTAGCTGTGCTACAAATATTTACCTTACTCTGTCTCAGTCAATTCCGTAAATTAATCTACGGAAAACTGCAACTATCCTGTAGCCAAACCAGAATAACTTTGAAAAACCACCTCGGTCTACAATCCGCTCTGCAATGGAAAAAAACATTTACTTTTAAACTGAGCTAAGTGTGCACACATTTTCTTTTGCACTGAGTTCAGCTAGCAGACTTCACCTTGAAGAAGCCAAGGCACCTTCATCCATTACATGCAGTAGAATATAATTCAGGTAGATATCAAATTATTTCTGTAATAATAAGATATGCTTTAAACTATCTGTAATAAGTGAATAACTGTATTTCTTACTACTCTCAACAATGAAGAAAACATACCAATCACACAAAAAAAGGAAGTCTTTCCAGCAGCTCTGGTTAACAGTGTCCCATCTCCAGCACAAAGTAGCTGTGAGAACCGTGATCCATACAGCGGCCTAACAGGGCAGCGAAGGGACAAGTCTAAAGACAAGAGCCAGACCACCTCCTAAGATCACTTCTGGCAGCAGAGCTCATAAGGAGTTTACAGAAGGCCCGCTAGCCATCTCAGTAAGTATAACATAGCTTACAGGCTGCCAGCCAAAAGAATCACTCATTTCTTGCAGTTGTGTAGGAACTTCATTACCAGCTGACCACGTAAATACTGGAATCATATTTAAGTTATGTACAAAGAATTGTTTTAAGTGAAAGGACTGACATCTGAAAGTGCTTTAAGAGTATATGCTTGGATTTTTAAACTTAGTGCAGTTTTTAAAGCAGGAAATACACAAAGCCACCCGCAGAGACCCTAGTTCTCTCTACTGATTTGAGTCCTGACTTCCCTATTACAGTGAATGACACTAACATTTCACACTGTACCAAGAATGCTGCAGCATTTAGATGTTAACTGTATCAACAGCTTCGAAGGAGCTCCTGTGAGTACTTGAACTTAGGTCATCAGTTATAACAAAGACTCTCAGCTCTCCTTGAGAAATCTGGTGGCAGCTTCAACCAACACACATTTTGTTAATAAGTTTTCACATATCCTTGATTTCACTTGATGTCTTGTGTCTCACAAGAGACGTAAAGTGTGTAGGTATCTATCCCTGTGCTTCACGAGACATAATCACTAACTAGAAGCACAGGTAACTGTGCTTGAAGCTGGTATACATCAGACCTTTGGCATTTCCAGACCGCCTATTTATGTACTGATCCAGAATACTCAAGGCTTTCTGTACAGACTCATTTGCAATGAAAATACTGAATAGTCAGCATATGACCAAAACCAAGTTCTAGGACATTTGTGTTTGTAAGTCTATTACTAAGCTACACACACCTCCCATAATCATAGGCGTTCAGATGCTTTTTCTCCCTCCCTGTCAATTTTAAAACAAAAGGATAAGACTGACTGCATTAGACGTTTCAAAGTTGCAGAAGGAAAACTTGTATTACACTAAAAAAATTTCAGAGTAAGAGCTAAAAACTGTCACTTTCTGCTACTACGTGCATGCAAAAATAAGACTCTGGTATTTTTCAGGAGCACATAATCATTTTGGTTTAAAAAAACCATTTATGTTCATTAAGTAGGAAAAGTGAGACAACAAATAACTGACTGTCATACTGTCTTTGGCAGTCTGACTTTCTGGGAATAACAAACTGTGACAGGAGGTCAGTAACAGCATTCTCACATTTTGCTAAGTAAGTTTTGTCTTTCACAAACCAGATGTCACAGACAGAACAGCATTTATAACTATTCTGAGACACCAGAAGATTATACTAGGTCATTCTCTGTACTGGAATCCTGCCTCACCACCTATGCTTTTGTTGGTTTCTCTACAGTATTCGTACTTCTGTGAAAGAGTTCTTTAATACTTACACTTAAGTAGTCCCCTAACCATCACTCTTCTAGTAGCAAAACATTGCAATTAAATAACTTTTACCTAAAATCCATATTTTCCGCTTCCTTCAAGATGCAGATCATTGGACTGAAGAGCTGACCCCCAAGATATATAGATAAAATGGAGACATAACAAGTCTAAAGGGGTCAGTTCTCAGATTATCTTCTAGGCAAGAAGCTTTGATTCACTTTCTCTTCCCATATTTGCTCTGTTCTAGTTAACACCAAGATTAGAATGTAAAAACATCACTAAACTGTCACATGTAACAAGGAGAACCTCCTTACATCACCATAAAAAACTGGCATTTGTGCAACGGAAAGCAGAGCTCCCCTTTGGTTTGCCAACCACCACCACCCCTGGGGCTCTCCGACTTGCTCACCCACAGCCAGTTACCGATAGCTAGGCAGTTCCACAAAACCTTCTCATGAAAGGGTGAAGTCAAGGTACAAGTGAACGATGGGAGCACGTCTGCAAGTCTTGGCTTTTCTGATCACTCCCTGGGAAGGCTTCCACCTAGATCTGTAATTACCTGACTCGAGTCAAAAGGGGGCGGGGGGGAAGAAGAGAGCTGACTGTTTCAAAAGACACACTTGAGACAACTTACTGTATAAAGAAACTGAGAAAACTAGCACAGACAGTTTACTCGTGTCATATGTTTACAGGGGGTAAATTGCAGGTGGCTCTTTACCAGAAGGCAACATTTGCCTTGAACATTTGCCATGAAATTACCATTGTTTCAAGTTACTATATCATTACTGCTGAATAACTTAGAGTCAAGTATACAATTAATCCATGTCACCAATGCAGATAATCTGCAAAACATTACAGCCATTTAATCTAGTATTTTTAAAAGGAGGAAGAGGGAAGAGACAAAAGAAATTATTAGACTTCCAGTAACCAGAAGACAAAGCCTATTAGTCAGAGGCAAATAGAGGAAAGGAAGCCAGCCAGATAAGATGCAGACCCCTAGGGAGAAGCAGCCAGAGAGAAGGAGCCCAGTCAGGGAATGCTGATGAAGGCTGTTAAGGGGGTTCCCTCTTATCTTCCTGTGACTACCAAGTCCCTTAAGTGTTTACAGATTGTTCTTTCAGTCTCCGAGAATTGTGGCTACCAATCTTCAGCTCCTTCTTTATTTTTAAGAGTCAAGATGAAAGGACAGACTGTTTTTCCAACATCCCATGCCTTCATTTTTACAGTCTCTTCTTAGTCTGAGCAGTTTCCCTGTTAGATTCACTACTACAAACCCATGTACCTAACGGAACAATAACATTGTTTCTGCACTTTGCAAGTTCTTACAAACTGCCAAAACCCCACCACAATGGATTTTATAGTGCTCCAAGGCTTTAAATTAAATTTATCAACACTTCCCCAGCACCAGTAAAGAAAACCGAGTGCTACAGTGTGGGACAGTTCTGAGCTGTACTCTGGGACTCACACTCCTGCTGACTGGCAGCTGTTCACCTCGTTATATCCAAACCACCTTTACATTGTTTTCTGTCATAAGGAAATGCAAGTTTAGAAGAGTCATGTCTATCCCCCATTATTTCACCCACTTTTCATCTACTTTATATTCCACTGCTCCAATACACATACACACAACATACAGGATTTTTTCCTGTTCCTTAAGCTGAACCGAAGAAAGCAGCAGAACCAAGCCTCTTCTTCATCGACACAGAAATTTGTCAGAACAAGTCCCTTTGTCTTAGAAGTCTGTCAAATTGTCTGGCAGCCCCTCTTGCTCAATATATGCTTAACTAATTTCAGCGACAGTCTTCCAAAAGAGCTGTTCTTAGTTTTCTCTCAAAGCCACCCCTTCACTTCATCTGATCACATTTTTTTAATACAATTCATACTAAATGGAAGCAAGATGTAATTATGAATGAATTCCCAAGATCAACAAATTATAATAACTACCGACACAGATCAGTTAGAATTTGCTATGAACACGACAACGTTCAACTCCAAAATAAAGAAATTATGTAGAGAAGGCACCTAACCCAGCCTTAAAGGTCCAGAAGCTGATTACAGATCATATCGCAGGCTATCAGTCTCAAGATGAAAGCAATTTCAGAAGCATCACATTGAGCAGCCAAGTAGTATCAAAGCTGTAAGCTCCCCCATTAATAGTTTTATGAAATTTTTAAAGGATAATAATTCATGTCTGCATATAACTTGCTATTAGGAAATAATCAGAATTTTAGAGATCACTACAAGAGCTGATATTTGCAGTAAGTTTGTAAAGCCAGTTGTACTTTGCAAATCTGAACTAATTCAACACAGATCACAAGCTCTCCTTTTTCTGCTGATGTGCAGAAAATCTTTGCTTTAGACTGTGTGCTGCCTTTCACGTAAACGGTTATGAAGGTTTTCCACAGACCACTAATGCACACCTGTGCAGGGAAGATTTTAAAGACAAACTACAGAACTGACAAGAACACGAAGTCAGATCTCTTTACTTTCACATGCAATCTTAACCAAGGGACTACGTGTCCTTTTCTGAGGATTATCTTTTACCAGGGAAACATGCAGCAGTGTTCAGATGCGCTTGAGAAACATCAGTACTCAGACATTCTCTCTTCCCATTGCTAGCCCAAATAAAACACTAATACCATAGTTATATGTTAACTGTTTAATAAAGAGGCTCTTAAATAGATAATAAGAACATAGATGTCTTTTGATCAACTGTTCTCCCAAAAAAAGACAGACCATGCAGCACAACTGCAACTGTTAGTGAGGCCTGTCTGTAATTTTCAGAGAGGTAAGGCAGTTCTGTGTGTTTTGTTTGTACAGCTATACCCCTTTTTTCAGAGCACTTAACCTATTACCCCTTTAAATTATACGGCAGACATTACTATTTAAAAAAAGTTACCAGCTGTGGGTCAATGCTGTTATTCTGATACTTGGCATCAGACTGTCCAGTTATCAATGTAACATTTTGAAGGATAGCATATCAGCAGTGTTAACTATTTAAAAGATAATCAATGATTCTTTCCAGCAACCACAGCACTAATAGGAAAGGCATATTCTTTTAACTAGTATTTGCTTGAAACTCTGATTATGCAAGTTACAATTTAAGTTGTTATGAGTGGCTTATTAGTACCACCACAGCCCCAGAGAGTTAAGAGTGATTAACGCAGATTGCAGCTTTCGCAGGAATGGTAAACATACTTAGGAAAGGGACTGAAAGCTAAAGTAATAAAAGTGGCTTTGCAAAGACGGTACGCTCAGATTACAAGAACTACCTCGGAAATAGATTGGTCTACATTTTATCTCTCTGTCTTTTTCCTGAAAACAGTATGAAGATACACCTTCTAGCGTTACACGTGTAAAGGCTGGGCACGAAGAGTGTTTGAACAAAGCAGCTGATCTCCTCAGCCCTGGAGGGGATGCGGTGCTGCACGCAGAGAGGTGGTTTGTCAAGAGACATTCTAGGATCCTGCAGATGGCACAAGCCAGAATAAAAAAAATAAGGAAAAAACCCCCGAAGTGAGCCAGCACCATTACTCGGGGCACACGAGTTAGTGCCGGGCAGGCTCGGCTCGGCAGCACCCAGCGCTACGCGTCCGCCGAGCCGCTGCACCGGCCTGCACGGAGCGAGCCCCGACAGACACCAACCGGAGAAGCGCCCCGGACGGGACCGCCCCGCGCCGCGGCACCGGGGGAGCCTCCAGCTCCCGGCTGGGCACGCCGGTACCGGCGGGCCGTCCCGACGGCTGCCAGTCCCGGGGGCCGGGCGGGCTTGCGGCTCCGGGGGGCCCCGCCGTGAGGGGGCAGCGGCGGCGGCGCGGGGCCCCCAGCGCCCAACCGGCCCTGGCGGGGCTGAGGGGGCAGCGCGGCGGCCCCCGCCGCCGCCGAGGCTGCCGGCCGAGCCCCGCAGCCCGCGCCGCCGGCCGAGCCGAGCCGAGCCCTGCGCCGCTCCCGCCGCCGCCGTCCCCCCCGCCGCGGCGCCCACAGCCCGGCGCGGACGGGAAGAGACATGGTCCAATTCACTCACCTCCGCGGCTCCCTGCGAGACTGCCTCCCCCTCCCTGCATCACTTCCGGGGGTGAGCAGTCAGCTGGCGGCGGCGCGGCGCGGCGCGTGGCGACGTAAGGCGGCGTGCCCGACGCCGCACGCACGGTGAGGGCAGGGAGGGCAACGGGTCACCGCCCCCCCTCGCCCACCGAAGCGGGGGGACGGGGCCTAGCAGGGCGGAACCGCCGCAGGGAGCGGGGAGCGGGGCCTCGGCGCGCTTCGTCCCGAAGGTAAAGCGAGGCGGTGGAGGGCGGGCGGGCAAGCCGACACGCGGGGAAGATGGAGGGGAGGGGAGAGGCTGGAGGCTTGAGGGGGTTGGTAAACCCCCTCCGCTTCCCGCGTTGGTTCCGCCCGGCTGCGGGGGCAGTGCCGTCCCGGCCGCCAGGAGGCAGAAGGGCGCCCGTATCTGCAGCGCCCCCCGGCGGCAGGGCGGCTCCGGGCAGCGGAGGGGTGGCGGCCAGCGCCATCTTAGCACCGGCCCTGTGCGGCGCACAGGATGCGGGGGGCGCCAAGCCCCACAGCCACCCTGCTTTCACCCACAGAGCTGCTGCCTGCACTGTGCTGTGCGGCCGTGGCCTTTGCCGGGGTACGCCTGACCCCCCGAGTGAGGAACGTGGCGGCCTTGCTGCCCAGCCCGTCCCTGTGCCCGCCTGATGACACCAGTGGCTGTGGGGTGGCCCCGGTGCCAGGCGGTGTGGAGAAGGTCCTGTGCATAATGAGTACTGACCCTCTCACCTGGGCCTGCAGTGGCTGCTGACCTGGAGCTCGTGTCCGGGAGATGTCCGCCCGTCCCGTCACCAGCAGGCTGGAGGGTCCTCTCCCCACAGAAACGGGGAGAAGGCCCTGGGACAGACAGAGCAGCACTTCCCCTGACCCTGTGTTCCTCAGCCCGGGTGCTGTCTGTGAGGCAGGAGGCCCCAAAGGCTTTTCCATACACCATTCAGGAGAGTTTAGGGAAAATACTGTGCAAGGCTTTGTTGGCCAAAGTCACAAATTTGAATGGGATTCACACACTTGATTTCCGAGAAACAAATCTTTTTTTTTTTTTTTTTTTTTTGATGTGTGCCCTGCTATAGTTCTCAAATAGTGTCTAAAAATCATATTTATCAATGTTCTGGGACCGCAGTGTTTGGAAACTGAAACAGAGGGTTCATGAAATGTATTTTATTAAATGACCCACAGAACAAAGTAAGAAAGGGAGTAGGGAGGATTGGTTCTCTTCTAGTATTAATATTTATACCTGTTCTAGAGTTTGGAAGCATTTCCAATGCTGGGAAATATTTCTATTCATGCATTCAGTTGCATTTGGCTTGAAGCCAAGTTATGAATAAGGTGCATAAATCCATACTCAGTTTTGTGTCCATGTTGTTATATTTCTGTATGCTTCTATATTATATAAGTAAGGCCATCCAAGGATAGCTGAGACTTCATTTTCTCTACTGAATTTGTTGCACTGCATTAAAACCTCTTTCTCTGCTTGTAACTAATACAGAACTAAACACAAAGGAGGAGAAAATGGTTCTAAAGGTATGAAAGCATGAGCAACAGGGTTGCACAAGATTAGAGACAAGTTTATATTGCTTTAGAGTTTACCTGGACACTGCATGCTTTTCAGAAGAAAGCTAAAAAAATGTGTAAAGCAATTGTTTTTTTGTTTCCCCTCCCCCTCTCCACAGTCCAAGTCAGCATTTCTGTTCTTCCTGAGGCTACTACAGCACAGGAGGCATTCCCAGAGCAAGAGTCTGTATGTCCTACTAAAACCAGATAATTCTTCGACCACCTCAGACTAAGAAAATGAAAACTCTGTGATCAAAAGGGACTGGTTAAGGGTTTCCACTTGCATTTATTCAAATGAAGAGAATGTTGTAGAATCCTAATTTTCTGCAATTTCATTTCCTTGAAATTACATAGGAAAACCAGTGATAAAATCCAAGTGCTCACTTTTACTATTTAATTATATTCTCTTTGCATGCAGTTTCCTTTTTCTGATCAAAAGACCGCTCCATATGTAAGACAAAGCTTAAAAGAGATCCAAGTTCAGTCAGAAATCTGAGGCATGAATAGAATGGCAGAGTTCTCATCCCAGCTGATGAACAGTGTAAGTACAAAGACTTAGTGAGGCTGGTTCAGAGGTGTCAATCGGTGTTTCAGATCGGGGTGGGTTTCAGATCACTTCAGTTTGCCAGCAGAAAGATACTGGTGTGACAAAATCTAAAACCACGTGAAAGTCACCTTGCTTTCAGATATTGTTTCCTGAATAATTCCATTCAGTAACTTGGTTCTTTTTCACCAAATCTGCATAGGTTTATGATTGCAGCTTGTAGATGGAAACAGTGAGAAATACTTGGAGTCAGATTAATCCTTGATGGAAACGTCTTGAAATTTAGAGGCTTACGTCACTGGTAGAAATGAAGATGTAACGCCACCGTGGAAGAATATGATCTTTCATTTTAGTTTGTTTTTCACCCTGTGGAGATGGAATATTTTAGCTGTGATTTTGAAATTTTGCTATGATTTGGTTTTGGCTGAATCTTAAATGAAAAATGTATGAATGTTCAATCAAGAATGAAAATCACATTAAGTTTTCACTTTGCTAGGTACATGCTGCAGCCACATGTGGCCGATGTTTGCAGGGTACTAGCTGTCACAGGCCACTAAGTCGTTGATTTGAGTAAAAGAAGATAAAATTACTCTTGTGGAAACTGGGTTTTGAAATTTAATATCACTGGAAGGCATGTGACCTGCCCAGCTATCACAGGAATCTGTGACCCCTTCACTTCTCCATGTGCCACAGGAACTCATTGTTTCAGTTGTTGTCCCTCAAGGAAATGATGGACCAAATTCATTGCTGCCTTAAGAACCACAGACTCATTTTGGCAGACTTGCATGAAAGATGAATATAGATTACTGACCTCTAGTTGCTGTGGATAGCTGTGAAAAGAATGATTGATTATCTGTTGCATTAGCAGCAGGAGAGAGACTGCAGGTCACTATTTAGCTAAGTGGTATAATTTAGCTCTTTAAGAAAAAAAAAAAAAAAGCCAGATATGCGCAGGTTTTTGCATCTCTTCAAATGAACATTAGCCAAAGAGTGCATTTGAAAATATAAGATACAGCTTGTCATACAGGCAGTAGCTGATGATGTTCCATACTATAATGTTGATACACTATGCTTTTGAATTATGTCATTTATTTCCGTAACAGAAATGTGATCATAGCTTGATTCAGAAGACAGTCAGCCCAGCAGTTTGTCATTGTGTCTTTAGGAGCAAACGAACTGTCAAGTAGAAGTTGTGTTGCTCCTAAATAAAATATTTAACACCTGAGAGGTTCAAAGCTGCTTTTTCAAATTATTTCACGAAGAGTTCTGTTTCCCACCATCTCCTCCCCTGAGCAAATATGGTTTCAGCATCAGCACTAAGTGTGTGTTAGTAATGCGTGCCCTAGTTAGCTGGGATGTAAAAGAAGAGATCTATTGTTTTAAAATATCTTTTTTTTTTCCCCATGGGCTATTACTTTCACCCTTTGTTTCCTAAAATCCTCTATGTACTTACTGCTGGTAGATTTTATGTTTAAAGTGAGTAGCTAATGCTTGACTTGGAAAGAAAGAATGAAATAAAATAGACTTACAACTTCAGCAAAGGAGCTGTGCAGATAGGAGAGTGCTGGACACACATTCTTAGCTGGGAAGCAGCTATAATTTAGCTGCTCATATGTAAGTAGTCAGTCTCCGTGCAGCTTGCCTTCTGTCGTAACTTGCTTTGACAGTCACTATTGGAGTCACTTTACAGTGCAGTTGTTTATTTTTATATAAACTTTTGATTTAAATTCTAATCAAACCTGCAAATAGCAAAAGACAACTGGTGTTTCACTGATTATTCAGATTATTGAACTTCTGGGTCAACCATCTAAAAATCCAAAGGAATGTGTATTTGTTTCCTGAAAGAAAAACTTGTTATTACATTTTATAGTCTAAAGGATTATTTGTTTTAATTAACAATGAAAAAAGTTTGCATCTTCATCATGCAGTAACTCATCAACTGCTCATGCCTCCTTTGCAAGTTTGGATACAATGGGATATTTCATGTGCTTGATCTGCATGTTGATAACAGGGGTTTGCATGTAGATCAAAAGAACGATACAACCCTGCATTGTCAGAACTCTGCCACAGCAGCCAGCAAATGCTTATTTGGAAGGCAACGCTTGGCTTCCCTCCAAAAGCTTAATTCTAACAATCGTCTCAAAAACAGCCTGCAACCTACCACTTTTCCCATTTGATATGTTTGTGTGTACAGACCTACCTTTGACCTCTCTGGGTTTGTTCTGTTGCAGTAAACACCTGAAATTTGCTCAGCTAATACAATAGCCCTGTACTTTTTGACAAAAACGCCTGTGGTTAACCTCTGTGGGCTGCATTCTGCAATGAAATGAAGGGCGGTAGAAGTTAAACAATGGGTGTGACTACCACAAGATGAGTGTTAGTGGGAAAGTGGTGTAACATCCATTTAGCATTCCAGAGATGTGAAATGTAATTATGATTTAAATGCCAAAGATGTAAGTTGCAAGATGAGTAACTACAAGGACATGAAAGCCTCCCTTATCTTCCTTTCTGTCCCACTCAGAATCATTTTGCACACCCACAAAACTAATACAAGTAGTGTCACTTGACAAAATTACACCTGATACATGACTTGTACTGTCACTTACATTTCGGTTGGTGTGGGCTCAGTTTATACCAAAGAAAAAAATTCCAATCTCATTTACGACATTTTAAGTTGAAGGTAATTTTGCTCTCAGTGGAACTATTCCCTATTTACAATCCCAATCAGATCAGAATCGGATCCAAGCTTTGAATTTTGTCCTATTTGCTCTCATCCTTTCCCGTGATAGGTGAGGGTCCTCTGTCTGTGAAGGGCTCCTCACACCTTCATTTATGTATCTTTGCAGAAATGGTTTATGAGCAGGTCTGTAATGTTAGAAATTGTTGACTAAATGAGGCATGGGAGCAGCTGGTTGCCGAGTATATATGAAAAGCTGCTTAATGTCTTTTACATCATCTAGCATATGTGGGAAGGAGAGCAATAATGCAGAAATGCAGCCCATACCTAGATGAGGGGATACACAGTTCTGTATCAATTCCAACACCAAAAAATTAAAGAAAGAAAAAATAAGTTCTAGGTGGGGGAGCCAAAGCAACTAGTGAGGAAAAAAAAAATTGTTGGTTCTAAACTTTTAAACAAAATCTTTATAAACAGATTCTTGGTATGTTTAAATCCAAAAGCAACACGTGTGATTACAGTTCTGAGCACAGGGCACTGTCCCAAGTTGTGGCCTTGGAAATTGTCTGATGCATAGATCAGAATTTAAAGCTGTATTTTAAACATTTTTTCCCATTACATTATTCCTCTTATTTTCTTTATGGATTACATGAAAACCTAAGCTGAAAGTCTCTAGTGCAGTACTACCTTTTATTAGCTATCAGCAGGGAACAAAGAGTATTACCAGCTCTACCAGAGGTGACACCTCCAAATAAAAGCAAAGGGGTGAGGCCAGGAGGGGCTCTAGGCAAGAACATGATTTGGGACTCAGCTTATGCTAGGTCAGCCCTTGTAATTGAACTGTTTATTTTCTGTACAAAATATGTACTTGACAGAGGGAAGCAATGATTTTTCAGATACACGTACATGCGTAGCTTCGTGTATGACTAATTTTATTGCCTGAAATGGAGCTGTAAAGTGGATAAAGTGAAGCGTTTATTCCAAAGTGTTTGACGAGCTGGGACTACCTAGCTATTTTATTGTGGGTATTTGTTTCCTAGAAATACCATAAACATTTACTATACTTTCTGAAAGAATCATTTCTATATCTAGGGAGAAAATATATGATTGGTTAAAAATTTTGAAATACAAATAGCAAAATAAAACTGGTTTTCTCTGATTCTTAAGAGAAAACATTTTTATGTCTGTACTTCTTAAGAGCCCTAACAGTTCATGAAACAACAAAAAATCTTTAGATCGTAGCAACAGTTAAGACAAAAAAGGGTAGGAGTTAATAGTTTGGGATTTTTTTAACAAAAAGAACAATGGGCCAAATCCTGTCTTCAGGTTAGCATCTGTAATTCCAATTTTGGTGAAGAAAAGACGCTGTGACTGTCTGAAGCCGCAGGAGGTCCGTACTGAAACAGTAGCGGAGGTCAGCGGCTCTGGTGGAGGCAGCCACTTGACAACTGTATGGCCTGAGAAGACTCTGGTTCAAACCCCTCTTCTACTCTCCACAGTAATAGGAATTGCCACAGACTGCAAGGAGATGAGCGAGAGCCACATTGCCAAACTCTCCGCAGTAGTTCGGATGCGTGCATGAGGAAGCAGCTTTTCCTCTATCACCGAGGGAGAGAGTGCTCCCTCCAGAGGGCAGTTCAGGCTGTCCGAATCACCCTGCTCCAAATTGTCCTCTGGAGGAGCTGGTCCCAGCTCACAGCTCTGATTTCGGGGTAGATTCAGCCACGGTAACTAACTAAAGCGCCAGGTTGGCAAACGGATCCTGAGACAGAAAATGTCCTGTCCCTGACACTTGTTCCGCACTGTGTCCATATCCTTTGCAGTGCTGCAGCATCCCCCTTTTAGCCAGTGAGGTACCTTCGACAGCTGCAGTGTCCCTAAAGCAGAAATCATTGTTTCTGTGAATCTAATCCATGTCAGAAGTGTTGTTATTCCAGCAGTGAATTTGTCTCAGGGGTATCTGTGGTCTGGCATGAAATAGTGTCACGACTTACATGATAAAATACTCATTTACATAGAATAAGAACAGGATTTCATTCTTCACCTCTAACAAAGACTCTTATCACACCTGGAGGCTGATTCAGTGGGCTCAGCAGGTACACAGCTCTGAAAATCAAGACATTCAGGACTTTCCTAAATCCACAGTTAGTCTGCCTCTCCTGCAGTGCTGAGATAAAATAGCTTTCCTCACCTTTTCATCACATCAAACTCCAGCTGAATCATTACTACATACTGTAGTGGTATCACAAATAAGCTTCTCAGTCTCTGAAACCGATACTGATTTTCAGCAATATTGTGGTGGTTTTATCATGTACTTTGTTCACAGATTTCAAGATGCTTTGCAAAGATAGGGTCAGCACTGGTATGACAATTTCACAGGAGGGGGGGATGCTCAGAGTTTTGTTAACTTGCCCAATGTCTGTTGCGAAATAGCAATGAAACACAATCCAGGCATTCTTGTACCAGGCTTGGGATTCAGCAAAGCACTAAAGCAAGCGCTTAACTTCGAGCAAGAGCTCAAGCTGTTTGAATGGAGAAGGGTTTAAGTATCGGTTTAAATACTTTGCTGGACTGGGTCTTCAGCTTTCAACAGCTAATTATTGTTTACAGCTATTTCTGTTTTTTTCATACAGCTCAGCATATCTTTAGATAGTGGAAATATTTTTAAAATAATTCAGTTGTGTGAAAAAAGTACTGCTTGGTGGCCTTTTAGCAACTCAAATGCTCATGCATATGTTTGGGGTTTTGTGTTGCTTTTTTAGATGACACCAGTTACTCGACAAGAAGTTCTTGGCCTTTACCGCAAGATATTCCAAATAGCCAAAAAATGGCAATCAGCATCAGGACAGATAGAAGAAACTATTAAAGAGAAAGAGTACATTAAAAATGAAGCCAGAACATTATTCCGAAAAAACAAAAATGTGAGTGTCCTTACAGTTTTGAATTTCTGAATTATTCCCCTCTTGCTCTTTGCACTGTCTCAGTGATTGGATGCTAAGATATGAATATGAGTTGATTTCCCAAAATTTCATTCACCTTAAATGCTGGTGTATTCGGGTTATAGTTTAAATTTCACCCCTGAAATAGTAATAAGAAAACTCAAACCATTTCAGCTCTTCATTAACTACTGTAGAAGTCTAAAATGTCTAGAGCTTTCACTAAAAAAATGCCAAGAAAAAATTAAATTCCAAAGATATACTGCCTATGTAATTGAAGCAGCTTTTGATCTTTCAGAAAGCTAGCTAAGTGTATCATTACCCATGCAATGGCAAACAGAGCTCAGTAGCTTCTTATACTTCCTTTTTTCTTTTCAAAGCAGCAATTATTAACACTTCTTTTAAAAGAAGCACTTTTAATTTTTTTCTTAAGGAAGAAATTTCAAACCCCTTTTGAAAGGGGCGATACAGACTCCGTGGTAATCGGAGGCCCTTCTTGTAATTCAAGATCACAGTACTTACTTATATCCCATTTTGGTCTGGAATTAAGTTGAAGTAATGCAAAATCAAAAAATGAATTTAAGTCACAATTTACACCACATTTCTGACTTCAAAGGAAGTTTCTGGATAGGATGATAACAGAATGTAGACCAAGGAGTCTTCTCCCTTTCTACTCTAGCTACGTTGCAGAGCAATGAATGGGTGAGTGTGGTTTTTTCAAGATATATTAGTAGTTTACATGTGTATTGTCTTTCTACAGAGAAAATACCATGTTTGGGTAAAAACCTCCATCTATAGCCTTAGTCGTGACAGCCTCTGGGCCTTAATATCCAGTGCCATCAAGCCCAGAACTGTTGAGTCAAGGCAAATACTAATGTTACCTTTTATGGATGTGAAAAATACAATCATTGTATCCTTGGGACTGCCAAAAAAAGCTAAAGGAGGTCATGTGACTGTGCATCATTTGCGCTTGAGCTTCCGATTGCTAATTGCTGTACTTGTACAAAACAGTTGTTTGTATGATCTTAGGTAACAGATCCAAAATTGATTAAGCAGTGTATAGAAGAATGTGAGGCAAGAATAGAAATTGGACTTCACTATAACATCCCCTACCCGAGACCTGTGAGTATAAATCTAGTCACAAAGACTTCAGCTATACCCACTTAGCTCTCACTGGACAATAAAACCTTAAGTTTACATCACTGTCAGCGCACTGCATTTTTAGATAAGCCAGTATATAAATGCTATGCTAAATCAGAGCCAAAGAAGCCAAATGTATATTGAAATGTTGTCCATCTCTCTTATTTCACTGTAAATTGGCTGATTTCTTCTCAAAATAAGGAGTCAAAGCCTAAATGGAGTTGCATGAGCTAAACTCCCAAGGTCTGTGAATATTTAGGCAGTCTTGTCTGACCAATGAATGTAGACAGAGACAGTAATGGAATCAAATCGGTTAATCTTTCCACATAATAAAAGAGAATGAGAGAATAAAAATACTTAATTACATCTGCCATAGATACAATAACTTTCATAGCCAACATTACTCGTAACTGTTCTGGTCATAAATCAGGTCTTATAAAGCACTTGCCTATGTTGCTGCTTCTTTTCCCCTGTTCCTAGAGAAAAACATGTCCAAGATTACTGAAATGCTGGAAGTTGCAGGAGTGTCTTCTATTGCACCATTCAATATAGTTTCCTCACTGCCCAGTCACTTCTGTCTGTAATACTTCATGCTGCCTCCCATAGAGACTTCCTGTCTACTCCTGTTGATTAGTTTATATTTTCACATCTGTAGTTTCCTTATCAAGGCAGTCATGGTCAAAATTAAATTGTATCTTCATCAGATGCTTGCCTAGAGTATGGTCACTGTTAGCATCTGCTTCACATACAGCTTTTTCTCCAGTATACAGCATAACAATGCACATCTGGCAAACAGTGCTACTAGAAATGGGCTTAAAATGTATGCTCTGCAGCAGCTTCAAAATCCCAAAGGATCAGTCCTAGATCAGCTCTCTCAGACAAACTGGATGATCATTATTTTTCAGATTCTAGAAATCTCTATTGCTGCAGTCAGTGCTTTTACTACTATTTGCACCTAAACAGCTCTCTTACAGGATGACAGCCTCAGCAACAATAACATCTGACTGCTAACACCTACATTTTTCAATCACTTAGGGGGGATATAGCTGCATGACTCCCACTAACAGTCTTATGAAATATAAAGACTTTGTCAATCAAAGGAAGAGCCTGTCACCTATTGCTCCTTCTGCTTGTGGAGTCAATGACATTGATTGCGCATTTTAATATGGTATATATAACCATGACAATAAGAAGGCAGTCTTTCAATACATACAGTTAGAGGTTATTTTGTGACTTGCTAGGTAGGTATGAATAAAGCACACTTTGCTTTAAGACATCTACTGAGGAATCTTTAGGTGTTTCTAGGTCTTTCTGCTCTGAACATTCTCAGCAGTCCTGTTTCAACAAGTATTTTATCATTACAGTCTGGAGTCAAGCTACAAAACAAGGTTACTAAAGCATAAAATATATAGGATTTTAATAAACAAAACATTTAGGGCCTGAAAGTTACACCACTAATCATTTCTCAGCAAGGGCTCCTCCTAGAAATCTAATAACCTGGTTTGAGATGGTACAGTTGCCCTCTCCAAAGTGTGAAGAAATTATTTAAAACTCATTGAAACCTAGTCTGTATAAATTCTGCCTTTTTCTTGTAGCTTCTCAGTTTGCACCTAACTGGTGGGATTTTCTTTTCCAGATCCATCTGCCTCCTATGGGTCTTGCCCATAAACAAGGCCGTACGTTGCGACACCAGGAAAAGTTAAGGAAGATTTCTAAGCCAATATACCTGAAATCCCATGATGAAGTTTCATAACCCATCATTTAAGCTGTGGTGTGTAATCATATCATTTAAGCTGTGGACTGCAATCCAGGTGATTTGTGCGCACAACTGTGAATTAAACTGTTTTGGTCACTTGCTCACACATTTCCTGAGGCCAAAAAGCTAATTGATACATTGCATATGATGGATAAGGTTAGTCTGGTATTTATTACATTTCAACCACTGACTCATCAATAAAAGTAACACTTTTCAAGGAGTGAGGTGTGATACAAAGATTACTTTGACATCAGGACAAATTACAGCAGGTTTTCAGACTGTGTTAATCTATAGCAGGGTTCTCTGGTGGTTTGAGGATTATATATGCTCAATTGTGATTCAAGGCAGCAGTGCCTTGTGTAAGGGTCAGCAAAAATCAAGAAAGTCCAGGAGAATCAAGCAGACACAGAGCCTCCAGAGCTTCCAAATGCAAGTGGGAATACAGTGACTGCATCATGCAGCTACACTCCTTCCTCTCCTGTCCCTGCTCTGCCTGTTGTCCCTGGAGAAACATTCCAATTTCATAGTATCCTTATGTTTCTAAACGGACAGTAGCAAAGAGACAGCAGAAATGCCACCACTCCTTCTTTTTCCTTTTTACAAACTGCAGAGGAGTGGCTTAGAGCCTCTATGTCAGCTTTTTTTTCCCATTCCTTTGGAGAGGGTGTGGATGTGAAATGCAAAGTTTGGAATGCCATTACACAACTCAGAGTAAAACACTCCAGTGTTGGGTTCCTCAGGTTCCCACATATGGACTGACTGAAAACTCTCCCTTCTGGGTATCACTATGGGAGCGAGCTTAAGATGCTTTGGGTGTCTTCACTGTGCATTTTTACATGGTTAGCTTTTCAACATAATCAGCACACTGGCTTTCTCAACAATTATTTTAGTGCTAGGTTTTAACTCTTACATTATGGACAGAACCACAACTTTATTAAAAGAGAGTATCTACAACTATCTCTTCAGTCTCTTAAGTTTGAGTGGCATTTCTGTTTTGCAGGTGACTTGTGAATGGAAGTGAAACAAAATTAATTTCCCCCTCACTGGCCACCAATTGTTTTGGCTCCTTTTCAGTCCTCTGATTTTAGGAGGTTGTTTACAAATTCTCTTCAGGAAAGTTAGGGGAGCCTTCTGTCCTTCAGGCTAGGAGTACCGATGAGACCAAGCTGTGGACAGGAGCCACACTGTACTGGGAGCACAGCCCACAGCTGCTTTAAGGACAGAGGGTAGAAGCAGCAACCTATTCCAGCCAGAAATTAATGGTGGCAAAAGAAGCAAATTGGAAAAATGCAGTGTAGATTACTACTAAAGTGGGCAAAACCAATGAAATCTCATTTTCTGAGCTCTCCAACTCATCCTAAACTCTCCAAGACCTAATAGACAATGGCAAAGAAATATTCTTATCTGCCTTAAAGATAAGTTAAAACTGGTCATGTGCAGAACAGAATGACAGTTCCTCCCCCAAGAATGTACTTGTAAGAGTGAAAAAAATACAAGTGAATGAGAAAGTACAAGGAAACAATGAGAAGAGCAAGTCAGCATGACAGGTACTGGCTAGCCCATTTCTCACTGCCCTTTATGGCTCCAGTCCACAAAGGTATCTATTCCCATGTAATTATTTCCTGGGAATGCCTCATGTGGAAGTAACACGTAAAATGCGATTGTTCTGACTGTCAGTGGGAGCTTTGCAAATCTACTGCTGCCAGGAAGACACAAAACAAAACTACTTTAGCCTAGGAAAAGGAGGATAGAATAAAGACAGTCAAAAATAACATGATTATACACAATGCTTAATCCTTCACTGAAAGAAGTCCAAATACAGTCAGTCCCTATCATAATTCTCATACACCAGTGTAGAGATGTGTCAGCTGAGCCAAACCAAAATGTGCAGAGACAAGGGTTTTGAATGGAAGCTTAGGCTCATTCTTTGTCATTAAACTATCATTTGAATCTTTTTAATTGTTAAAATTCATGTGGCTAGTGAAGGTACTGATGCTGTGACTCATCAGGTGAATAAACAGCTATGTAAATGAGCAGTCTAAATTTACTGTCTGTATTATAGTCACAACTCTTTCCTGAGCACATACTGTAAGATATAGATTATTTCAAAAGAACGTCCCTAAAATTGCAGAATATTTACACCAAATACAAATAACAGTATGAGTTTATTTCTGAAGGTAAATATAAATAAGCAATTTTAAAAATGCTCAAGTAACCTTAAGTTACTCAAGTGAGTATCCACTTGCTTAACTGAAAAGCCAGTAAGTTGAACTGCAGTAACAGCCTCACATTATTTGGGATGCTTTAAAATGCTAGTTAGCCCGTTAATTTTTCAAAATGTTTGAGAAATTATTAACTAGTGCCTGATCCTCACTACTTTCCAGCACCAGAATGCAAAGACTGAAATTTGCTAAAACCTCAGGCTGTTCAGCTAAAGGAAGGATTAGATCAGCTCTTTTGTCAAGTCTGGGGAGCAAAACCCTTCTTTCACAGCTTAAGTTAAACTCTGTATGGAAAAGAGAATCTGTCTTAAATAGAGTCCTTTGGGTTTGGAGGTCAAACTGGCAAGCTACCATTTTGAGGGAGTTCCATAAAAAAAAGTCTCATCTGCAGCTCAGTCCAGTGGTAGGCAGACATCTCAACTGGTACACATTGTACTAAATTCCAGGGACTGTATAACTTCTGTCAAGAAGTATCCCAACAATGGTGCAATATGTCATTCTTACACATTAATTTTACTTGCAAAAAGATGTTGTCCTAAACTGCCTCAGAGTTCTCAAGAGCTTGTAATGCACTGGATTCAACCGGTCAGTGTACACTCTGTCCTGTACTTCCTTAACTCTCTTAGTCCCCTTCCAGTAAATACTGTCTCTTTCCAATTTATCACACTAGTCAGGAGATGCTCTGGAATAATTTATAATAAAAATATAACATTAACTTTATATTCTTGAAATAAAAATCCTGAGTCATGAACTTCGCTGCAAGCTAACCAGTAGGCAATGCAGCAGTAATCTGTTGACACGATATCTGGCCTTGAACATATAAATAACATCTCCTCTCTGGAAATTCTGTCCCTAATTCCATCATTAGTAAGTAATTTATGAAGCCATGCTCTTATGAAAACAAATTTAACACTAACATTAGCAAGCACACAATCATTTAAGAAGATGGACTCAGCACCTGCTTACTGAACAAACCCCTCGATGATGTCTAGGGGCGAGGAAAGGCTCACTGAGTTGAAGCAGTGACCCAATCTATTCCAAGGGAAGTATCGCAGAACTGAAACAGGTTATCTGATCTATCGTCCTACTAATACGAGTTTGTTCTTGTAATACTTTTTAGATCTGGAGAAAATAAGGCAACCTGGACCTCAGTCTCTTGGGGCTCTACTATGTATCCATCAGAAATGAGATCAGTAACATCCATCTTTTATCCACAGACAGAAAGGTCACTTATTTGATCATACCTATAAACTAATTTTCAAGAATGCTAATTACAGGAGAGACCGGCACCTTTCACTAATTTTTCTAATCCTATTAGGCAAAACATTCTAGCTTATAGGAACTCATAAGTAGAAGAATTCACGGCCTTTGTCTTGTCTTGCTTTTTCATTGTATAATTTTCCCTTTAACAGCCCAACAGTGTTCAAATCAGAGATAGTACTTTCTGTTGCTAAAATGGATTTTTGGACAGATGAGGTACGAGAAAGGTTTCCATCTCCTAAGAAAATATACTAACTCTATCTGTCTTACAGCATGCCTAGCTGAAAAATCTATCTGCTGTTCTGAAGGAGAAAATATCTGTTGCTGTGTAGTGTCTGTATACTGCATCTGTTTTCCATCTGCTTTGAGTTATTAGCAAGGCTGTGAATCTATGATTTGCAGTAATTACAGGTGGGTTTTATGGTTTGTTTAATGAGAGCTTCTAATTAAGAAATGGAAATACTGTATCTGTAAAGCCAAGAATTCTAATATTACTATTACTAGGTACTTCATTTGTTCAAAAATGTTTCACACTTTTATCATGTCCAACTAAAAGCTGAGTTGCCTTTTTTTTTTTAATGCATCTCATCCAAGACAGGTTGTGAATTCTAATGTTTAGCCAGCTTATCATTCTTCAGGAAGGTCTAGAGAATGTTAAGGAAATAATGTTGGGAAGCTCATTTCAAAGAACCACAGGAAAATATCTCTAAGACAGATATCCCCCAACAGTAAATTCCATTACTTTTTCTCTAACAGTAAGGACAGTCCAGGAAATCACATACTTCAGCAATCATCAACTAAAGCAACTCAGCCATGCCTGATCCCTGGTGAAGGGGCAAGCACCAGATGCATGAACCCTCATTTATAGACTCTTATCTATATATTTTGGTCACATCTACAAAGCCTTGAAATATATCTTTAATTACATTGTAAGAGATGCCTTCATCTCAACTTTAAACATTAACACAGAAGAAGCATTTGGAAAATCAACACAGTAACAAGGACATTGCACACGATGTAGTAGCAAAGCCACTATATATTCACAACCACAACTGTGTTGTTTAATAAACTATCCATTAGTGTTTGTTGACAAAAAGGCATTAACAAGTAAGACACATGGCAAGCTATCCCACAGTATTTTCCACAGTTTAAAAGTAATCTGTCTCCATAAAATGTAATTTAGCTAGCATATCCTAGTGTATCTGGCTTTTAATTTAAAATGGCTTAATCTAGAGGACTGTGTTTGCAAGACTAGCATTATCTGAAGAAGGATGAAGAAACTCAATCCTCAAATTTCACCTTCTCTTCCTTCTAGTGTTTTAAGAAGGATTACTCTATCATTGCCCCAGCTTCCCTTTCAGCAGTGCCTCAGCAGTGACAGGTAAGCTGTCACCAGTCACTTGCATGCATAAGCTCAAATCTAAATAGAAGGATCCTTCCGAGAGCAGCGACTGAACTGATCAATCCATAGGGAGGGATCTAACAGCCAGGCCCAGCCTCTCTGGCCTGCGTGCAAAGCACCTATAAAGGGGGGGCTCATGACTGGTTTGTTATCTTTGATGCCACAGTGACTTAATCAGTGATCTGAATTGTTGATGTGATAGCAACAATTAGATGCAGCCATTCAAAAATATAGTAATTACCACAATGGTTTTTTAAATGTGTAGTAAATTTCAGTTAATTTTAATTATATGAAAAGTACAAAGTATCTGTGTTCCTCTTATGAGGCCTAAGAAGACAATTTTTTTAAAGGACCAATTTTAATTAATCTTTATTATAGATCTTCTGAAACACGATTCTCAAAAATTGTTGTCAATTTGGATGACTGTGCTGTAACATTCATAAACAAGTTTTATTTTTGCTATAGGCGCCAAATACCATTTAGTCTAAATTCTTAAAGAGTAGTTTCTTCTTATCAGTAAGTTGAAACACCTGCACATCTCTGTCCCTTTTATTGAAACAAATATCCTTAAGTGTCCTGGCCTGACATCTTTGCCCTAGTCACCCCATAACAATAATGATGCACCAAATGCCTGCGTACTGTTAATGAGGCATCGAACATGGTACATATGTACATGAAGCTACTGCACTAATTACCTATGTATATCTTTGTGCAGAGCAGCACTGTACAACATACCTTAACGCTTTTGCTTACCTGTATGTTACCATTCTTAAAAGTGATTATTTTACTAATATCTGTCTAAAACAAACCAGTGGTTAATAAAACAATAATGAATGCTGTTTTCACCTGTAACAGCTAAGCACAACACAACAGATACATTCCTATGACAAGAACCATATATTTTAATGAGTTGTAGCAGTGTCACTTAATGATTGTAGCAGGATACTGGGAATTGCTGAATTATAGCTGCATCTCTGACTTTGTGAGGCCTCGAGCAAGTCATTAAAATGCTGCAATTTGGGCAATGAAAAAAAAAATACAAGACCCCAAATTAGTGGATGTTTACGCAGTGGGGTTTTTTTAAATGTTTGCCTTGATCTTTGTGCTTCTTGTGTACTGTGTACACAAGAAGTCTAATGATGCATCATTAGTACCTTCTTGTCATGCTGTGGGGATTAGTTAGTGACTGCACAGCTCTTTGAAGATGTTCAGGCTATTTTATTTTTAATTAATGTTTGCAAGCTACTTTGAGCTTCTCTGATGAAAGGGCCTAAATAAGTACAAAATTTCAGGTGGTTATTACTCCAACATGTAAAAGGGCAAGACAAGGAAGTAAAATGAGACTATGGGAGAAAGGGAACAGTTCCATTTATCAGTCACCTGGGATATGTAGGTAAATAACACCAAAATTTAAAAAGTTAAAAAATTATGCGATGAGCATGCTGCTCTGTGCAATGGCAGGTTCTCAATGCATGTGCTGTCTAGAAGTTTTCCATGGAAATTCTGAGGCACATCTTCAAGGATTGTCAGTTATATAGTTTTATAATACAGCTCTGGCAGTTCATTCTAGCTGAGGATGGTTTTACATGTTGACAACAACTATACTCCTGGGACAGAAATGGTAGGCAAATCCACAGAGTCTTATTTGCAAGAGTTGTGGATTAGATTCCCATTAGAATCAGCAGCAAAACTCTTCGGTCCCAATTTTATTTAAAAAAAAAAAAAAAGCCCTATGATAGCAGCTAGGTGGTAGTATTAGGATTTCACAAGATTTGTAGTGATGTGGGTGGCACACAGTTTGATGAGAGGGAGTTCTGTTCATTCTGATCTATTGTAAGATAAAGCTCAGGCCTTTGAAACAAGTTTCTGTTTGTAGTGTTCTATTTTTCACTCACTCTTGCTCAGTGGCTGATAATGGCTAAAAAACAAAGGAATTTAGGAGCTGCTTTGAAGTCAGCAGGAAATCCCAATATAGAAAAAAAAAAATCAGCCATTGGGGAGTAAAGCACATCTTTTAATAACAAAATGTATTTTGACTTGCATACTCTCAGTCATCTAACTGGCATAGTGCTGCCACACCTCGATTTATCCAGTGTTTCTGGGGCTTGTCTGAAGGGAGTTCAATTGAGAGAACATAGTTGGTTGAGTGCCCAGTGGTGGATAAGACACCTCTTCTTGCACTTGTCTTGTATACAGGGCACGAATAGATGTTCATATGAAGAAATGTGGAACTTTCTCCAGGTTTCAGCCAAATTATGGGCAAAGAATCATAAAGGATTTTTGGAAGTGATTCTCCAATCACCAAGGATTCTCTATCCCATCGTGCACCTTCCAAAAAAAGGCCTCGCACATAAGCCCCGTCTTCTGGCATTTTCTCCATTGTGTGCTCCTGTTTCATCACCTAGAATGATTAAACCATTGCTTGATTTTTATTTTATTTTTATCTGGAGTATATTAAATCCTAAAAGTGATAGTCTGAAATTGCTCCTTTAAATAAAATTTCTCTTAATTTGAAAATTCTATTCCTTGCTGCCCCAGAACATGTTTCAAGTCGTTCAAGAAAACCAAAATTCCTCTGCATTTCCTTACCTCAAATTCAAATCCAATATGGTCAATCGGAATGGTGTATTTTCTGGCATAGTTTTGTAAAACACCAGTCAAAAAAGACTGAGTGAAGAAGAATCCCGAGAGCCAAAAGACTGTGGGTGGCCCATTGATGACCCAATCCTGAATATGGAGAGAAAAACCAAACGTAAGAAAAAATACATTTGTGGCTTCACTGTGCCAGTTCACCAGAAAAGGGATGTCTTTTCAGATGCGAACAGCACAATGAGATCTAAACCTTGTTGGGATCCTTTTGATACTACCATTAGTTCTGTATTTTTCAAAGACAACAAATCACAGAAGTCAGCTATTTACGATGACACTCACTGCAGCCAACACATCAGATCCTAGTAGAGGAAATCATTCCAGTACAAAGATGCCAGACAAGGAGATCTCGGGCCAGTATCTTTGTCGGATATCACAAAGGCAGCAGGAAAAACAAGGCAAGGGCAGAACATCCCCACACTAAGCCATGTGGAGTCAAAAGAAGCCCATATGGTGCTCTGATCCAGCAAACAGTAAACTCTGCTGCTTAAACAAATCTTTCAGACACTTCTTTCTAGCTTTCTCCTCCCCTGACATGTACGGGGTTCCACTACATCTCAGTACCTCAGCTCTTTAAAGTACATCTGAAATTTTAAGTAATTTAAAGAGAGCGCTAAGAATGCAAGGGAAATAATGGAAGGGTGAATAAAGAATAAAATAGCTTGTTCAAAAAGTGTGTGGAAATGGTGTCATTTTTTATTAAACTTGAAAGACATTTACAGTCACATATATAAAAATTTAATAGTGCCTGTTATACACTGTTTCTAAAGCATTCTCACACCTGGTTCAGTTTGAGCAGGGAAGTCATTAAGATATCAATGCAAAGTAAAATGCATCTTCTAGAAATAGAAAAATGGAAACTACCAAACACAGCACTGGATTAGCACCAAAGGACTGTACTCCCAACTCATGTTGCTGAGCAATTGCCCAGCTAATTCCAGTGCTGTTGATGCAGTGTGTATTTGGTCAAGAGTATGTGCAAGTAGTTCACAATCTAGAGCTATAAGGGTACTGCTGAGTGAGGACAGCACTGAAGCATGTTTTACTCATTCAGCTTTCAAGTAGCAAGTCCTTAGACCTGTCAGTCTGTGTTTAGCATACCTGGAAGAAGACCAAACGACAGAGGAGGTCAGACACGTAACTTCCCAGTGGCTTTAGTGATGGATAGGATTTGGCAGCCCACATTGATGGTACTTTTCCCATGAGCATGCTATTGAAAACGTCTTCAAGTTCAGATGACATCAACACTTGGCCTTTAATGGCTTTGCCTAAATTAATGAGGCTGCTCCGCACAACTTCAGTAAGCCTTCAGATAAAACAAAGAAATTGTCATCTCATTATTTACTTCTTACTATCTGGCTAAAGACCTCTGAGTCCAACTTGAATGAAGGGCCAGTCGAAGCTGGTAAATGTCCTGTCAGAAATTCGTTATCTCACCTGTAGTTATCAAAACTCTTACTTAACTTTGGAAAAACAAACAAAGAAAAAACACAGAGAAATGAAAGATAGTGAAAATTCCCATTCTGGACAAGGGAAATCAAGTGACAAGAGCTTTAAAGATTGTAACACTAATTAACATAGTGTGCTGTGAATATTGGGGCCTGGGTATGACTTTAAAACAATAGACTGCCCTACCTCAACACAACAAACTCAAATCTGATTTAAGTTCATACTCCAAGAATATAGGTACTATTAATATAGGTACTATTTCTATACTCAGATAGTCAGCTGCAGCTTTCAAGTCTTTTTTAAAGGTTCATCGAAAGCAGACTCTATCACATTAAGAACAATGTATTGTAAAAGGCTTATAATTGTTGAAGGCTTGTGAGTGGCTAGCACTGATGAATGCAAGCATATTCCAGTATTACTAGTCCTACACAAAACACTGAGCCATACCTGTTAAATCGAATTAGTTCTTGCCTAAGGACTGTATTCATGGACTCTTCATAAAGTACTGGGTATACCTTCATAACCTCTTCAACATCAAAGCCACTTGGTAATTTGGAGAGGATGTCCTGCGCCAAATCTTCAACAGTTTCCTGAAATCACAGGTTTGCTGTGAATAAGGAATTTCCCTTTTTTTCATCTATTTTTATTCAATAAATTCCATAAACCACTATAGATTTTATATTTTCTCTGTATAACAACATGGGTATTTTAGTCCATTTTCCTAAAGAAATAGTGTTTACATGCTCTTACTCTCTTTGTGCATCATTCTGTCTGTCTGTCACTGCATGTGCCTGCTTGCTCCTTTTCCCTTCTCAATAATTTTAAATTTGTTAGTAATTTCAGTATAATTTGCAAAAGGGTTTAGGCAACTTCTAAGGAAACATCAGCAGGGTAGACAAGCATCATCCTACTACTGCCACAATGAAGAAAAGACAAAGCATGCAGCATGGGGAAAATGACGGGAAGACTATATGGATACCCCAGCCACGAGAGCAGCTTTACTTACAGCATATTAGACATCAGAGAATACGATCACTAGACAACCCCACAGGAAATGAGGCTCCATCAGTTCCACTTTTCAAGAATCCACATGTGTATAAAATATAGGATGTCAAATCTGAGGGCTTTGAAAGGTCATTTATCTATGTCTCAAAAGGGCATGGATTTGGCCTGAGTAACCTGAGCTGCCAGGACAGGATGGAAAGAAATTCCCAGCAGCTTCACAACCAGGTCCCATGGAGGGGTAGATGACAGTGAGGTCTGTGTTCAAGTGATTCCATTCTGCCAAACTGTCCCCTTTCTTTTTGCCACATAGTTACATGTTTGGGACTGTAGACACTGAAGCAGCCAAGGGGAAGCAAAAAATCGTATCTCAAAACCCAAGAATTCAATGAGTAATCACAGACTGGAAGTGCCATTATAGCACAGACTTCACCAAGAAGACAACTTTTGCCTCTAAGGGGTTTATATTACTTGCCTGATGGCTGAATGACTTGATAAAATTTCCTGGCACTCTGGAGTCTGTCCCCTAGTGAGAATGGCAGGGATGGTCATACAACCACTGCTGGATGAAATCAGGCCACTACATGAACCTGTAGACTGCAGTTAAATGTCATACTTTCAAACTGCCTAGAGATGGATGTGATTTGAGGTGCGTTAGCAACTGTGATTGTTAACTGTGCTCTAACTACAATTCATGATTGAAGTGAAGCACTTTACTGTTACTTTAAAACACAAAATATGAAAGAAACACTCAAAATGCATGTTCTACTCAACCAGGTGGGGCTGTGTGGTATTAACCTATTTGAATTCAAAGTCATTAGGTATCTTCCATCTTTAAAGGTTCTTCTATGCCAAATCTGTCTGCTTCTCTACTGGGACATTCATTCACATCTATTCCAAATGTCACAGTCACGTGATGAGAGGTGTTGGGTTACTCTGAGACCTAGGGCATGACAGGAAAGGGTGCACATTGATCTTTCTTCCCCAGCTACCTGAGGGGATTTGCCACCTCCCCCTGCTTCTCTAGGCAAAGTCAGGAGCACTCCATGGAAAAGCTGGTTAGTCTCCTGGTTATCCTTGCTGATGTCTGCATTTTCATGAAGTCCAAACACTTCAGGGTGTGTTGTAATAGGTAAACTTCGTATGTATTCAATGTAAGACTGTAAAAGAAACATTTAGATACCAAAAAATCATGCAATGATTTACATTAACTATATTCATAAATGATCAGTTAACCCAACTTGGACAGAACCTTCCCATTTACAATCAAACACATTAGTTCCCTGTTATATTCATCTAGGAATTGAATAGTCCACAGAGATAAATATCAAAGTTTTGAATGATACAAAGACTCAGTGAGGAGTTGTTCTTACCCCCTCATCTAAGTAGCAAGAGAAAGCAAGAAGAAGGAATATACATTAGAAATATTCAAGGAGAACTGGTAGGAGTCAGAGAAGAGGGTAGGATGCTGTGTGTATCACCCTTACAACTGCAGGCTACACAGACAGGTGGGATTTGAACTCATTCTGTATCTCTATGCAGTTGTTAGAAGGGAAAATTGAGAATATATGTGCCATTCCACCTTCTCATCCTGATCACTGCTTTCAAGGCAAAAGTGGTTGAAAGAGGGTGCAGAAGTACCCTGTAAATTCCTGAAGCCTGACTCCTGGTGGCTTTCTACAACTCTACTGGAAACCCACACAGGGGTGGCTCTTTGCATCAACAAACATCAGAATATTGGATCATCACACCTTGGGTGTGCAAGATACTAAGTACCAGATGCATATTTCATACATAAGATATATTCTGGCACGGCTTTGTGATCTTATGTATTTTACTTTCTATTTGTTGTACTCAGCATATCAAAGTACAGTGTAGATAAGGTTTTTCCCAATAACTCAGAGACAATTTACATCTGTTATCTTCTCACCTCATATGGACCATGTGGTGGTATGTAGTAGTCATCTCCAGCTGCAAGCATATACTTGTCCTGCTCTATATCCTTGTTGTAAACTATGGAAAGAAGGGACAGGAGAAGACGCCTGTCTTTATCATCTGTTACTCTACCTCCATAGTTACATTCCCCTGGGAAAGGACAAAGAAAACCAGGATGAAAAATTGAAAGTTAATGAACAAATAAAAATTGTTTTGCAATAAAGTTGAAGTTCCAGAGCTCCAGATCTTCAAAAGTTTTTAGGTCCTATGCGTCAATTGATTCAATGGAAATCAGCCACTTTAACACCTTTGGAACTATGGGCCAAATCTGTGTGTCTTCATGATGAAAGGTTTAAGGAACACTATGAGATGATCTGCGAAACTGCTACTCATGCCACAGTAAATAATCTCATATTTTAAATGACAGCTGTTTTGCTTGAAATTCTCATAAGATTTTTTTAGAACTGTCAAAATCTGAACAGTACTATATAGCTGATCCTTGTCTTGTTCCTTTCATGCAAACTTAACCTGATTATGTATGTATACAGTAGAAAACAAGGGATCACAAATACTCAGTACCCCTCTGCAGAAGGGGTTGGAGAGACTTAAGTAAAGGGCAATCAATGAGGGGAAGTTTACACTGATATAAAGTACAGAAAACAGCTAAAACCTCACAGTTATTACTTTAATCCTGACTCCCAAAATTCTTTTTCATAAAGCTATTCATAATGTTAGCAAAAATCAGGAATAATCTTTATAAGACTGATGAAGGAGGTGCCAAGAAGCAGCTGTCTTTCTGGAGAAAGAGAACTGAATAGCCACAGCAACCAAGTTGTTCACACAGGTCAACATCTCCTGCTTTAAACTGATGAGTATTATCACATCCTCTGGTAAACTGCCAATGCTTACTGTGTCAGGATCATATTGATCAGCTAAGGTGAAACAGAGGCCATTGACGTTTTCACTTGACATATATGAAACAAAGACCAGGAGGTTTGCTGGACCATTAGTGATTCTTCTAGCTATACATTACCCAAGACAGAAATGACACCTGAGGGTCTGGGATCCAACTTGTCTGTATGTGGAAGGCCAAGAAGTAAACCTGAATGGAATCCACTCAGTTTGTCAAGAACTCATCAGTTTATCATAGTACCAGCTGAAAGGGCCTAGCAAAGCCAACACACGTTGTGCGTAATGCCTGTACCTGTTAGATATGTCAGAGCTTCAAATGGGATTTCTTCATATTCATTCAGAAACATCTGGATCTGTCGCATACTGATTCTGAGGTCAGACTCGTTGAACTCATATGGAATATTCCAACCTGTTGAATTCGGAAAAGATATACATGGCAATGGTGCACTGTACTGATATGATAACCACACTCAGGAAATTATGGTATTGGTACTATACTGCTACTACAGAGCTGAAGATAACAGCTGCCAGACAGTACCTAGAAGCAGCCCTGGCATTTACCAGGGACAATATGACTCCATAACAATATTGTATCCTAAGGCACTATTACCATCATTCTATGTAATTAAAACATAAGCATAGGCATTTTGGCATCACACACTCCTAAAAAATTATATTTTACCTTAAGCAGAACACAGACCTGCTCAGTACTCTCAGCTAATCTGTTGCTATCTGGAGACGATGAGAACAGGAGTTTTAATTCATTGATTGATTTTAATTTGTAATGAATCTGCCCATTGATTAATGTTGTTTGTATATGACATTCAGAGTAATGGTACAATAAAAAAACCCACACAGGAGAATACTCCAGATAAGAGAATCCTTCAGAAAACCTATACACCTAGCGCAAACCAAAAAATAGGGCTATTGCTGCAACTACCATTCTTCCTCCAGACAGCTGGGGGGAAGGAGTAGATGTTGCTTTTGAAAATGACCTCTTTGTCCCTTACAAAAATTATATTTTTACTTTAAAGCAATAAACATCTTCATACTGGCAGTCTAGTGTTTATTTAAACAGCTGCCTATTAAAATAAGGACAGTGGCTTTCAGTAAAAATATAACATTTCATAATAGTAACCTGTTATGACGAAGACAGAGTCAGTCAGAATGGAAGGCTGAGAACTTCGTGTACACCAGTGGAGAGGGTAAGCTTTATATAGTTACAAAAATGGAATCTATAATTCCATACATTTCTACGTAAAATGTAGAAATTCTATATAGTTTTCTAAACATTTCAAGATTATAGCAAAAGCTGAAGCACAAATCTTACTAATACATATCTTTTCATTGCTGTGTTATGAACAACACACTGCAGTTACATAAATTTGTTTCATACCAAGTGAACATATGCACTAGTTTTGATAAAAGGAAGTATACACATAAATAACACAAGCAGAATTGAAGAAGACACATCTTTAATTATGAAAATTTAAAACAGAACTGGATTTAATGGTTAGTAAGAACTACGGTAATAAGTTAATAATTTTGTAAGCTATAATTTAATGTAACTACTGTATAATATATTTACTTGGAAAACTAGTACTTTCTAGTTCTCCCCCAGGGTAACACTTTTAGTAGCTTTGCCTGAATAAGAATAACAGCTGCAAATAACAGCTTTTAAACTTTATTATGTTCTGTGCAACATAGATTGCACTCTTGTAATATTGCTAACAACTGCCTTTTTACAGGAAGGCTCCAATAATGCATTTCAAAACTACTAATCTTTTTGAAACAACCTGCAAAATAATCTAAACCTTACCCAGTGGGCCAAAGTTTCTCCTTTCCTGCACAATAGCATGAAAAAAGCAAAGGCCAAACATCAGTTTTTGCCACATTTCTGGCTTTTGGCAACTGCTAAAGAATGCAGGGTCAGAGATGGGATCATTAAGGTATGATCGAAGAAGATTCACTCTAACTCCTTTTGGAGGCTCATTCGTCATTTTGATGCCATTCTGGAGGATACTAACAGGAAACTTTTCTGATGGATAACTAGTTAACCACAACCTGAAAAGAATTTTAAAAAGCAATTTATCAAAAAACCATCAATACTGACAAATCCTCAATATTGGTCTGCAGAAGACTAAGTTTTATTACTTGCTTAACTATAATGATAACATCTAAATTTGTTCTAAAATGCAGGCATAAAGTAGATTATATTGGACAGGTAGAAAAGATGACATTCTAATTAGGCATCTATATTTTATCACTGCACACAAACGATATGAATGTTATACTTAGTTGTTCACACAAGAGAAGTTTTATTTCTTTTTACTAGTGTCTTCAGCTAACAAGAAATACTCCCATTAAAAAGAGCAAAATATTAAGACTCCTACCTGAATTTATCATTGGTATTCTCAGGCACTATAACTTCCTCACAGATTTTTTCCAAAGCAGGCATCCAGCTAGCTGCAAGATGGCAGTTTTGTAACACTACCCAGGTTCCATCAGTAATAGCCTGATAAATCATTTTTGCTGCTATTGGGCCCTGGCCCTGTCCAAGCGAGATAGTTTGAATGCTTGTGCCTCCCATGCCAACACCATCAGCAAATTTTAGCAAACCTATGATGGCAAATTTCACACAAAGTCCATTAGAAAGCAGATCTGTGTTATATTCATCATTTTTATAATAAAAAAGTAATTAAAGGGGCAAAAGTCAACAAATATTTTACTCAATTAAAAAAACAAACACCTCAACAACTCCGAAGCAGTATCAAATGCTGTATTAGTCACTGTGTTTGAGGCATATGCTAAAATTTAGGTCTATAAAGTAATACTGAAAAAAAACCCAAACCCCAAAACTAGCCAGGTTAAATCCCTGTCCTCTCCTTTAGCCCTGAATGCTCAGTTCCAGCCTGCACTACAGTTCTCTACTCTCTCTGTTGCATGGGTACAATTGTTTATGGGGGTTGAGCTGTAAATTGGATCTTTAGATCTGGTTAAAAATAACCCTCCAGCTTTGCCATCAAAACCAGTACCTCCTGGAAATACATCCTTACAGTATGGCTCCATATTATAATTCTTTTGGCAGAAAACCAGGTTTAAAAATAATCTGGGTGGTTATTTTTTAAAGGACATTTAACAGATGTGTTTATAAATGTGGTAATATACACTATTTTATTAGTAACTGAGAGGGCGGAAACTATCTGGGGGAGGAGTTGCAACAAAGACCAGGGCAAGTCCCAAACACCCACTGAAAGAATTGTAATGCAAGCATAAATTATGAACTGGTCTGGATGTTACAAGCTGTTAAATCCCTAAATTGCTGCTCAGAGGCCTAGACATTTCATCATCACTACATTCATTCCACCCTCTGTACTTTAAAGACACTTTAAGATCAGATGAAGGGGCCTACGCTATTATCAGTTTAGTCACACTCAGTGACATTTAACCAGATAAAAAAAGACTTTTTTAATACCAATCTCACCTGCCATAGGATCAGCACCTGGTGATAATACAAAAATCATAGGGGCACAACAAGTTGAATCACTGTAACTTCTTCCAAGATCAAAAGTAGGTGGTTCAATAAATGTTCTTCCCATATTTTCCACAATGAAGTCCTGCACTGCTGGAATAATTTTGTCAGGTCTCAAACATCTGAGAATAACCATGCGATCTAACCCCATCAGTGTGCTCCACGCATCTGGGAAGGCTTCTTCATGGGGTTTTACAGAGTCATATATTAGTTTCCACTTTGAAAAATTCTCTCTTACGTGTTCCATTAGTCCCTGGAGGTTTGTCAGACTAGATGCACGTACAAGCTCACCCCAGGATTTGTCAGATAGCCAATCTGGAGCTGGATTGGGGTAAGGATTATCAAGAGCAACACCTCCTGTCAGTAGGAAACGCCAAACCTCATCATCTATTTCGTCTTTTCCCTTCATAATGCCTACTGTCAGAAGGAAGGAGAATAACAGCTTATCCTTTTCAAACAGTGAACGACAGACATTATTATAGATGCTTCTTGTGAAATGCTGGGTTATATTTTTAATTCTCTCCTCTAGATCTTCACTCTTTTTGCTTTTAGCAATAGATTGAACATACAAGTTAATGAACCAAATCAGTGAATACTGGTACATAGGGTCAATGTTTGCCAGATCAGAAATGCAGAAGAAGACAACAGCTGAATGAATAGCAACTGGCTTATACCCCAATCGAGTAGAATCTATTTGCATTTCAGTTACAGAGGAAATTGTCTGTTTTTCAGAGATTTCTTCAGATAATTCTTTGGATGAAGACAAAATATTAATTGCTGTTTCATCTTCTAAGATGTTTCCTTCTGAATTGGAAAGGATCTCCAGGATTTTATCTTCTATTTCCTTTAGTTGTTTCTTGTTGGCTGCGCTTTCTATAATCAGTTCATTTTTCTTTTCTTCTAGCTCAGGCTTTTCCTTTGCAGCTACAATTCCAAGAAGTTGGTCCTGAAGACCCAAAGGTGTGATCATGAAGTTGAGTAGACAAACTTTCACAGCTACTTCAGGAAGATAATGAGGATTTCTTAAGTGGGTTGTTATGTAAAACCTGAAATCTCTTGAATATTCAATTATATTTTCCCCTAATTTCATGTACTCTACTCCTTGTTGTTTGAATGTTAGCTTTAATAAAATGGGTTCTATGAAAGCATCTAGCTCTTCACCAATATTTTCTAACAAGACCGGTGTTCCAAGCTGAATAGCATTTTCTAATGTCCTCACATAATGTGTGTCAGATAATTTGATAACTGACAGCCTGTTAGTTTTCTCCATATTTTTTACCCACTTATTAGCTTGCCTTTGAGGATCTATCATTAAAGCCCATCTTCTTGAGTTAGAAACAATTATGCCATTGTCAATGGAAAAAGAATCAACTGGCAATCCAGCAATCTGCCATGCACGGATTTTGACTGGATCCCCTAATGTATTACTCAAGCTAAAGTCACCAGAGCACGGTATGTTCTTTTCATTGCACAAGACCTGCCATTGCTTTTGACATTTTAGGCGGTAATTGACAGTAAAGGCTCCCAGATAAGCCACAGTTCCTGATGATAATAACACATCTCCTATAAGGTCTATGTACCGAATTCCTAATAATCGTGCAGCTTCTGTCCACCTATCCTTCTCTCCACCAAGACCACTAATTAGCTGTTCAGCTCTCATGAGCTTCTGTGAACAGAGTTCAATATTATTTTCTAATTCTCTCTTCCGGTCATTCATGTTGTCAAACTCATCATTTAAAGCTTGAAGGCGATCAACTACCTCCTTAAGTTCTGCTTGTTTTGTTTTTAACTTCTGCATTTGAACGTCCAGTAATTCTTCTGCAGCTCTCAAACGTTCGCGCTTAGGGGCAACCACTTTTGCAATACGGTCATATACCTCCATGGCACGCACCCACTTGCATAGTCCTTCACAGGCAGATGAGACATTTTTTATGACAGCTGGCTGAAAATCTGGATGATCAATAAACCTCTCTCTAATTCTCTTCATTATAGCAGGAGGAATATTATCTTTGTCATACGTCTTTAAGCTCTCAAGAAATTTCAGATCTCCAAGAATTTTTCTAGATGGCCCCCAGTAGTCTTCCAGCATTTTACCTATATTGCAAATAATATTAAAATCAGGCTTAAAACATGCATGTTTGAGCTGAAAAAATACTTGAAACATAATATGAAGAATTAACATCAATGATTTTGCAACATAATTTTACTATGCAACCACTGTTAACTAGCTTGGGAAAGTCATTACCTAAAGAAATTCAGATAGGAACTTCAGCATCACTAACTTAAGTCATGTTTATTAATGACATATTAATTCTAAATCAACCAAGCAAAATAAGGGAAACAAATTAATATACAATCTTTCTTAGCATAGTTTATTAGATAAACCAGTAACTGTGTGGAAGCATTCCTTCCTAATCTAGATAAGACAGTTTTGGATGAAAGACATTTATAGAATTCTTATTTTCAATTATGAAAGGTTGAACTAAGGGAGCATGGAAGAAAAGTGAAAGAAAAAGGTCTCTTTCCTACCTCACAAATCCTGTGCAATCCCACAATAAGAACTTAACCCACACTGAAAGAGCTTGTTAGAGTAATCACCTATGGCAGGGGTATAGCTAGAATTCTGTCTCCCAGATAGAGTTTGGTAGCAGGGATAGAGAGGAAAATACAGGTGAATTGTGCACAGCACATCTCCAGCTCCCAGTGTTCCTCATGGCAATGCAACTCTCAAGATTGGGTCAAAGCAAGTTGAAGAGATGACTTTGTGCTGGTGGCTGGTATCATATTTACAAAGCTTATACAAGAGTGTCAAGCAAGTGCAAAATGCTACAATGGCAAAAGCAACTCTTAGCTATTCAGTGTAGTTATAAGTCATTGCTAGCAAAATGTACTTTTAGTGCACACGGCTGCATTCATGCCAGAAGCAGTTCACCAGTACAACACAGCAGTACCCCAAGCATTCCTAGGGCAGGGATAACAAATACTGCATCATTACCACTGCCACTTGGGTCAGGCTTTCTCTCTGGTTTAGTTCCCTTCATGACACAGATACTCTCCATGACGAGTTTAACAGGACCAGGTGGATTCTGCATGGATTTCACAAGAGAGATGTCTGAAGGATTCAGGGTATCAAGAGCTGCAAGTGCTGCTTCCAAAGCTGGCGTGGCCTCAGCAAGGTCTCCTTCACATTCATCCTGTTAAGACATTGGGCAGAAGCCTGTAAACCTTCATACAATACAAGGTCTGCAACCTGATTACCACACTCCAGCACCTTCCAGAGAACCTTCTCTGCTTATAAGTACCTAATAAAAAGACTCTTCACAACATTGTGTTTCTTGGAGAGAAAACTACTTTCACAATTTGTCTGCACAGTTTAAAGAGGGAACGTTTGTAGAGAAATTAGTAACTTCCATAAACTGAACTGATAGCTGAAAAAGCCAGACAAGCTTTCAAGATCAAAGTCTCTCTGGTCTGACAAGGACAATTAAAATACAGGTTAGATACAGTTGTTCTTAGTTAAATCTTACAGTGCTGAACAGGTAAAAATATATACTGTGTAACTTAAGTTCTTTATCATGTACTCAGAGCTCAGTAATTATCTATCTTATTTATCACTGACATTTCCCACTAGTTACAAAAAAAATATTGAGGAATCCTGCAGCTTCCCACGGGAAATTCTGTGTTACAGACATCTGGCTATGGCAGGTTATGCCTAATAGGGCTCTATGCAGTGCTATGCCAAATTACCTCAGCTAACTCTAAACAAACTGTCTTTGGGCCTGGAAACAGTATAATCTCATTACTCAATCTGTTGAGAAAGAAAATATTTTAGTACAGAAGTAAGAGCTATACATCTTTTGGGATGTGAACTAGAAAGGGAAGCTATGCAGTACTGTGAGATACAGTCATAATCCAAACAGCCAAAATTTACCTTATTTATATTAGGAACATCTCCTTCATCATCCTTTGCAACTTTTTCACTTTAAGAGCTTGGATCATCCCATTAACACATCATCACAGCTCCCATTTACTTGGAAAGACTTGGAACCCATCATGCTCCAGGCTCAAGCCCTTGTACACTACCTTAATAGCTTTAGCAACAGCTGCTGCTTCATTAGCCTCTTTTTCATCTGCTGACACTAGTTCCTTCTTTGCATCTACTTCAGCTGTTTCCTTTTCAATTTGAATCATCATTTTCTCTGTTTCTGCAGAAGTTTGAATCAGTTCAGGCTGAAGGGCAGTCAGTTCTTTCTGCATCTCTGCAACCTGATGAATATAACAGGAAATCAAGAAATTTGTGTAAACATTGCATGCATTTCACATCTTGATGTATTAGGAAGAAAGATCAAAAGACAGTATATTAATACAATCTAAAAAGGGACACTTGATCTAAATAAATATTAAAATAGTTCTCTATCCTATTTTTACTAAGAGCTGTTTTATTCAACTGACTAGATTTTTTTAAAGAATTTTTTTTTATCCATGGAATACTCTTGCTTTTTTATGATCCACTTAATTTTAATAATGAGAAATAAATTGATTAATTTTATTTTTTTTCCTGACAGTCAGGTTTATGGAACCCCAAATAATCCTTTATTGCACAGGTGGAAAAATCCAAAACAAAGTTGGAAGAAAACACAGAATTAGTGACAGCAACAGCTGCAAACTGGATGATGTTCTTCATCCAGCAAGTATCTGGAAGACCCTTTACTTTGCATCTTGGAAGGATCAATCCCTAGATCACATGGGTTGAAAAAGGGGGTTATTTACCTGGAACCTGATCAATTTCCTACTGGGGATCTACTCAGGAATTAATGTTTATTATTGTCCTACAACATTCTCCAACTTCTCCCCTATTTTGAAAAGGGTAATATGTACTAGGATGCACTACTACTGAGGCATGGATTCTCCGTATAAGGTTTTGAGAAAATAATTAAATTTGTAAGGTTTATTCCTTCAACATTTAATGAGTACCATCAATTTCATTTAGCTTTCTATTAAGTGCTGTAATCCGAATTTGCATACCACAATTTCCTAAAATGGCTAAGCAGTAATCTAACTTCTTTTGCTGCTTTCTGTAGACAATTAACAATAGCATCATGAATATAGTGAAGAGGGAATTTAATAAGGTTTATTTTTATAAGTTTTAATCAGTTTATACAAAGCCCATACTAAAGTACGCATATGGCACATATTCAGTGTTCTCATCTGAAACTTACTTGGGAAGATGCAAAGTCAAGTTTTTGAAGTCCCATAAGATAACGAGTTCTCATCATGTCGACTTCTTGCCTTTTGCTATTCAGCAGAGTCTTAAAGGTAAGAATCAATTCTAGGTATGAAGTTGGTGTCACATAGTTGTGTCTTCGCAGTGTAGTAAAATAGCTGATGGAGAGCTCTCTCACACTTTCTTGGAAATATTTGCACATTGACACAACCCTAGAGAAAATTTTTCCACATTACTATGAAAATAGAATCTGTCTTTATGTTAATTATGAGGAAATTACTCTAAGCTTATGAAATTATATTAGTGTTAGTGAAGGCAGAATTGTTTTTTCCCCATTATAACAAATATTTTAGACTCCTTTCAAAGAGTGGCCTGCTTTTCTTGCACTGAAATTCCAGAGTTGGCTTAGCTTTGTCCATTTATAAGGACAGTTTCCTGATCAAGTATGTTGGGGGTGTGAGGGGGAGGGGAACAAACATTTGCTTCATATGTTTCTTGACAGACAAACTCATACTCTTTTCTAATGTCATCTTCGAGTTCAACATCCTCTAAAAACTTGTTAGCAACCATTTCCAAAGCATCTGTAGGCCAGGGTTGGAACCAATCAATGGTGCAGCAGTTTATCAATGAAGGAAACATCCGTAATCGATTCCGAAATGCATCTCCAATAGGACTCATGGCTAGGAAAAAAAAAAAATCATGATTGTTACCTAAGTTTGTTTGCAGTTAGGAAGCAGAAAAATCTAAGCCTAAGAAAACATTTGAAGAAATAACACATTGTATACAGACCTAAGACAATATGCAAATTTTTCTTCACCCTTTCAATAAAGAAATTGTACATAGCAAGGGAAGTGGCTTCAATTTTCCTGTGCTCCATCCCTGCTGCACTTTGCATTTTCTCAACAATTTCAGCTTTCTCATCTGTTGTGAAGATATTAGGCACATCAGCAGTATTTAAAAGCATGTTGATATCTTCTACAAATGCGTCATCCTTTATTTGATTATCACAGAACAAAAAGGACACATTCTTGTTACCAACACCTGCTTTCAGCATGATTTTTTTAACATCTTCTTTCCATTCATTGATTCCATAGGACTTCGTAATTTCAATTTGAAAGAGTTCAAAGGTATTCATGTAGGTTGCTAGCTTGGTAGCACTCTGTCGACCACTCCCGCCAACCCCCAACAACAACAGATGTCCATTATCCTGTTTCAATACCCTGCATATCCTTGAGATATGCTCAACAGCAAACTTGAACATGACTAAGGACATCGGTGCTTTGCTGATATTGTTGTATTCCTCAAGGTAGTATTCCATCACAGCTGTCAGTTGCTTTAAATCCGTGATTTCATCATATACTTTTACATTACTGCCTGGCTTCAAATAGTCTCCAAAGAACAGGCTGCGAATATTATCATCAGAGATTTCTCCAGTAGGTGAGATATGACTCAGTACCTAGAGAAAAGAATCAACAGATAATACAAACTATTAGAGAATTATTTTCCTTAACATCATAATCATTCTTATCTACATAGTAATAACACTGTGGGAAGCTGTTTTCCAGCTATTCTAGTTATCACTTTAGTCTGAAAAAAAAAAAAACCCACAAAAAACCACCTAAATGGGGAATATGCTGTAGGTTGACATGCAAGTTTCCACATATGCATACTTCACAGAGAGATTTTGCTTTCAAATATAGGACAAATTCCCAAAAGACTTCTCAGGAAAGTACCCACTACTCCCATTGGCTCATCCAGATATTAACTTAAGCAAAAGACCAGATAAATATTGTGTAAGACATTTATTCCATATAGTCCTCTGTACCAACACAGAATCCTTCTGAAGTTATGAATCATTCTGATATGAAGTAATTTGTATTAACTTGACTAAGAAGATGTATAATACTTAATACTGAATAGAAGACCATCCATACTTTTTAAATGCACTGATCAAAGTTATTCAAAATCTGTCTAATACTAATGTAATCTCAATGTCCAAGTACTTCTGAAAATGCATCAGTCTCATTCTTGGTCCCAGCACATTACCCAAAAATACCTTATTAAAGCTCTGCTTGAAGATATTTGATGTTGTCTCTTGTACCATCTGAAAGAATACCTTCCTGTCCTCCTCCTCAACTAAGCGATCATAGAAAACTCGGTAGACCTCATGAATCCAAAGTCTGATCAGTTTATCTTCATCCTGAAAATGTAAATACAAGAAAATGAGTAAGTATAGCTCAGGCAGGATTTGTTTAAAAACAAAAGGCTAGAAATGTCCATCTGGACCCTGCTATATCTTGTACTAAACTCAGTGGGAATCTTTCAATTCCAAGCCATTCAGCACATGGCTCAGCATCTGCTAACTTAACTGGCTTCCTCACCATCTTGTTACCATCTTGTCCTCCCTGCCAATACAAACTTGGACTCTTATGTCAAAGCATTTTTCTCTACTGTATCAAATCTCCCCACCCTTCCAACATAAAGTAAAGAATAAATCTTTCAAAGATATGGCTCATGGGTTCTAAGCCAAGCCCTGCTCAAAACTGTTGGTAGCTAAGACTTCCCCTGAATAGCTTGTAGCTGTTTTGTTCTGTTTCTGCACCAAAAACATTCCCCCAACAGAAATAAAACTGTTAATACTCCTTTAACCTGACATTTTACTGAAAATGGATGAAAAAAGTAGAGGGATGAAAATCATATACACCTATCAGTATTCATTTGTAGTCTGTGACAACAGGCAAACTCGGGGCTAAATTACTCAAGTCTTGTTTGCTGATGAGCTTGCCATTTGTAAAAGAGAGATACCAAGTCTTTTCCCACATTTGTTTCTTTTGTATATTTAGTTTGAAAGCTCAAGAGAAGGGACTGTCTAACTTGTTGTACAGGCCTTAACAGGTGGGCCTTGGACCTCTGGGCCCAACTGTAATACATGTAAAGAATATTAACAAAAATGACAGCTGTCTCCGTCAGAGACAGACAGAAAATATATAGCAAGGTATTCAGGGACTATCCTGATTTTAAAGCTTATAAATCTATTGAAATCACAGTTCATTTATTTTGAAACATTTACTTACTGATATTATAAAAACAACTTTACGGCAACATAATTAAACTACAACTTACTTGCAAATGAGTGTGTGGACAGAGCAGCACTCCTTTAATAACCCTGGAAAAATCCCGTAGATTAAAGACATAGTGGGATTTTGAAGGAGTTGGGAGAAAATTATCAACCGCCATTTTATAAATCACCATTGTCGCTTGAACCATTATCTTACCCAGCCTTAAGAAGGAAAAGAGATACAGTTTTAACTTCTGCAGATAAATCACAGGAGAAAAGATGACAAAGGTGTAACAGGAAATATATCACATTACCTTAGAAACACAGGCTCAAAGCCTTTGCTGAAGTGCCAATCAGCAACTGCAGTAAAAATCGTGGTTAATATGTCATCATCAAAAGAACGGATAGATACAATATTTAAGTGCCGTGTGAAGCGTCCTGTAATACACGCAAAAAGATGCAGAACTATTTAGGAATGTCCAAATATTTTTCCACCTTTCAGCTAGCATATTCTAGGATTGACTGTCACTCGAAAAACAACATTTGAATCTGGCTCCAGCTCCATGATTTTGTTTCTGGCAAATTTCTGCCCCAACAGTGATGTAAAAGAAATATAAACTGGTTTATATTTTATATCAGTATTTTACTTAGAACAACTGTTTTTAATATGAAAACATGAATCTCCATTACAACAAGACCCCGATTACCCAAATTTAAATTTCACCTCACATTAGCCCTGCTGATTGTGATATGACACAATAAAACTTTACAAAAGCAAGTATCTTGTTATGGGCTTTCACCTAAAAAATTTTGGTCTATACAGTAGTAAATTTCAGAAATTTAGCTGTATCAGAATAGTTTTTTTAATAAAGCCTCCTCAGAGCACATACAGTTATGTCTGTATTAGAGTGTGTATATGAAGCAAAGTAGCATAGATTGACTTATGACGGTGTAGCTGTAGCTACATTATGGCTTTTACTGACATAACTTTTTCATTAGAAAATATAACCTCCCTTATGGTGATATGACAGGAATCGTGGACTTGCAGGCAACATGCTTGTAAGTAAATGCAGGCAGCCTATCTTAGCAGCAGGAAATACAATTTCAGAAGAGAACTGCCAGAAAGACTTGGTAAGAAGATGTATTCCCTCCTTTTTCCAGAGAATAGAAAATGGAAAAAGTGTAAAATTGTCTAATTTTAGAATTATTTTCATCATTCATAGTTTAATCAACATTAAAAACATTGTTTCTAATATTGATTAAACTCCCACTGGAAAAGTTACAGATTTGACCTTAAGCATACAGACTTCTGTTTGGAATAATCCAGTCAGTAAATGTATCTATAGGTTTACAAGTAATAGATAAATGTAGAATTTGGTAGAATTTGTCTTCACAAAACTGAACTTGCCTCTCAACTTCAGTCAATTAGATAACTACTTGCCATAGTATTATATTGCCTACCTGTAATATCATTCCTGCCTCCCCCAGGTGGACCCATAGCTGAAACAAGCAGCATGTCTATAATATTAATCTTGGATCTATCTTTCTTGTCATACCAGTGACCATGATCAATCCATTGTCTGAGAAGCTCAATAGGTGGCTGGGCTCCATACACTTCCTTTGCAGGCATGTTTAGGTCATCTATGGAAAACACAGACATTGAGTAAAAAACCCTCAGCATTTAGAAATTATAGTTTTCTTTCAAAGCTAAGAAGCAAAAATAACCGAACTAGAGGTAGAAAAAGGTTATGTCTTGTTATTCTTGCTTCCCGTTAAACTAACCAGAATCAAATGACATTATACTTCACAGGCATACTCAGAGATGATGTTGGTTGGTGATTTTATTTTATTCATGTCACACTGCAACACGATGACTATTCTGAAGACAACCACCACTTAAGCAGTTAGAAACCTTTCAGCAGGGGGCAGTGCTAATCCTTGTTTGGGTACCTGAAAAAAGCCAAAGAGCACTGAAGCAATCCAAAATTACTAGTCTCAGTGAATCACTTCCTTTGCCTAAAGCCAGAATTAAAATGATATAAAAACCCTGAAAAAACTGTCTTACCCACAAATATTATAGCTTTTTTCCCCGAAGGAGGTCCAAATAATCCTTTTCTTCTTCTGTCCAGCTTGGACATAATAATATCCTGGGTTTGGTTAGCAGAGGTTCTTGCAGAGAAGTTGATGAAGTTTGGGATGTATTTTTCCCTTGGAAGTTGTAATAGGAAATTGTTTGTTATAGCTGATTTTCCAGTGCCAGTGGGACCCACAAAAAGCAAAGGGACATTATGATCCACATATGTTTTAAGAAAAAACGTTTGTCTGGCAGTTTCCATTGTTGGAATGATCAGCTCAGATACCTATACACAGGATAGTAAAACAGCACATGAAAATCAAACATCCAATACCTTAATCAACATGAATATTTGCAAGCAACTACAGGAAGCCTGTAGTGCAAATGCATTTTTTAAAAATTCTTTTCTCTGAAAACTTAGGCTGTAACAAGGTTCTGTAGATAGTATGACCCCAATTCTTGTTCAGTGTTTATACAGTAAATAGCACAACTAGTATTATCTGTATTATGGTTCAGAGAGGCTATATAAAGCCAGAAGGAGAACTGCCCAGTTAAGTATGACTTAATTCTGTTCCCCTCCTGTTCAAAAGGAAAGGAACAGTGCTATGGATTTTTTTTTTCTTTCTCATCTTCCACTTACCATTAGCATCTGTGCACTAGATATCAAGAAAAGATTTTTAGACAGCAGAATGAAATGTAATCTTACATTTCTCATGTACTTAATAGACAAGACCATTGCAACTACAATGGAATGAAAAGCTGAACAAACACCACCTAAGTTATCTTGAAATTTTATTTGCAGAATAGGCACTTTTTGCAGATGTCTGTTGTGCTATGCTTCAATGTGAGTGACCTTATTTGGAAATGGAGGGGATCCATGACCCTCAGTACTGCTCACCATATCCCAAAGAAGTAGTAAATCTCTTTGCTTGCTTTCTCTAACCACAGAAAACAAAAATGAAGGAATGGAAATTTAGGCTTTGTCTTTTTTCTACCATGATTTCCCCAACATCAGATGCTATTACAAAGACAAAAGCAGAACCAAAAATTTTAACCACCAGTCAACCTCAGGGCTCCATGGTCACCTGCAGTGCTAAACTTTCAATATTGATGGTACCAGAATTAAGACATAAACATGAAAAGGAGCCTACAGAGATTAATGAAATGTTGCCGATCAAACATTGAACAGCCTGATATAATAAAAGCTGCTAGCTAAGGCAGTCAATTTATACCTCTAAATCATGTAGTCAAATAATTATTTTCTAAAATGAAAGATATGAATGTGAACCTTAGCCCCTGGAGAGAGAACTTGCTCTTCCTTTGTGATGTACTCCGTCCACATGTTCCATTGCCCTCTGCCATGCTTGTAAAAATAGAAGTCATAAACAGTCCCTGTTAATTGAAAAATACAACATAGAAAAACCCACTGATTAAAGAATAAAAATAAACTTCAATCATTTTAGTGTGAGATGTCCAACACTGTGAGATAATGAAGGCTTTCTAATACATAAGATCCCCCTCCCAGCCCCACTGCCATTACCATCACAAAATTATTTCAGGTCAGATTCAGCTACATTGTTTGAGTACAACATGAGGCATATGCTACTCCTGGTTAAAAGAGGCAGGAAAGAGCATCCAACTGTGCAGCCCAAGGCTTGGCAGATGGTGGCTCTGCCACAGACTTAACATCTGCCAGGCCCTCTATTCTCCCCTACAGTGCTGAGTTTTCTTACTGCTTTATAAAAGGCCAGGCAAGTACAGTTATGATGAAGCACCTTTTTCTGGGAAGATATTGTTTCCAGTAAGCTTCACACTTTTAGGGCGTGGGTTTTCATCATTCATTCCCATTAGCAAGTTGCGGTAAAACAAATCAAATTTCTTTCTGCTGTCTGCATCGATGATCCCACCAATTGTCCAAACCAAAGCAAAAAGGAAAAGCCCCTGCAGCCACAACATGATATGCTGACTAGACATGCTTTCTTCCTTCTCTTCCTTGGATTGCTTTATTTCATCTAAAACACATATTTTGCATTTTAGTTAAATGCCAGTAATAACCATAAATCCCAATTCAAAATGCATTTTTGCAAAAGTATTCTGAGACAAATTTAGAGCATTTTCTTCAGTGGAACAAAGCCAATCTACAGAGTGAGGATGTTGTCTGTGTAAAATACTGTTTACAAATAAAACTAAATTAGAAGAAAAAATATTTACAAAGGATCCTAATTCTTTTCTTCCAATGGTACCAAACAGCAAGCAGAAATATGGAATACACTCACAAGATCATGTTCAGTTTTGTAATGACACCAGTGTCCAAATGTGAAAGGTCTGTATGCTAGTCAAAGCACTATTATTAATACTGGTCAGTGAGAAAGGACTTGTGTGGTATGATCTCAACAGTAAAGGAATTCCTTTGGTATTTCCTTGCATGTGACAACATGCATCTTGTTATGGGACACAGCAGGAAAAAAAAGAAAAAATTAAATAAAAAGAATAAGGCTTAGTGTACTTACCAAGCAGACAAGTGAAGAGTTTCATCAAGCTATAACTCAGATGAATAGAGGATGTTTGTACAATGGCTTTGCAATGAAGGTGAATAAACTCTAAACAAGGCTGGACTAGCCACATAAACATGTCATTGACCTGCCAGGGGAAAAGGAAATGGCTTTAAAACAATGCAGGAGTTGCTGTATTTCTCACTGTCCCCCAGTTCTCTCTCAATAAAACATAAGGCATCAGAAATTCTCCAAGTCGGCAGAGGGAAGATCAGGAAAGGACCTGTGTGAGGCAGTACTTAAGCGATCACTAAGTCACACCACCATTACCTGATAGTGAACACAAGTTGCTTCTGCCATGGAGCATTTCTCAAGCTAAACTCTAGATGTCTTAGACAGAAGAAGGATGAGTTCCAAACATTTTGAGTCTTCCAGTATTTCCCACATTCCATTTCTAGTACTCACGGCATCTCCAGCTCTCATGCACTTTTCTTGCAACAACATCTAACTTTCATCACTACAAACTAATGTACAACAGCCTCTAGGAGATCTGGGACCCTCTAAATCATGAAAGCACTTCAAAAAGTCTGATTTTGCATGCCTGCCTTCGAACTGTGAACATCACCTTAAAGTTAATCTTCTAAATTAGACCAATGTAAAAAAAATCAAATCTCGCACCAGCTCTCGGTGTTCTTCCTGCAGATTTGGAGGCAGTGTATTCATGTAGGAATCCTTCAGTGGCTTCCAACCTAACTGTTGCGGGTCCATATAGATCATACCACACCTGGCAAGAACAAACAACTATGGTACAGGAACAGATGCGCAAGGTGGGATAATTCAAGTTTGAATGCTTTCACATTACCTGCTGACAGTTGCTGGAGATGCCTCCTCTAAGTCTGCTGCCTCAAAGATTAAACTCATTTTTGAATTCATCTGAATTATTTCACCACTCATTAAGCATAGCTAGAAGAAAAACATCATGTAAACATGATCTAGTCATGTCAGTGCTGATCAAAGCAATGCCTATCATAAAATCACTGAACATTCTACTTAGTGTCACTCCACATTCACTCATTCGTGTGCTCATAACACATATTTCCTGACCTCGTCTCAACTTTTCCACGTTACTGTAATGACTTGCAAAGACACAGAGAACAATGCTCCTCTATCTTTAAATAACTACAAGCAAAAGCACTTATGACCTGCAGTGTTTTTTTTTCAGTTGATTTATTCACTAAGTAATTTAAGCAAGTTCAGTTTTCAGTTACAGAACTGAGTTTATGTATTTCAGTTTCCTAAAAGGGTCAATAAAAAAGCCTCAGCGAGCAACTTCCTTTGAATGAAGTAGGAGCAAGACAAGGCTTCTAGGGAGAAGTAACAGCTTAATATCATCTACTAAACCAACTCATGTAATTGGGGGAAAAAGCAATGCTTTTAAGCACACCAGCTTTTCCTGAGTCTCACACCTCCTTTGACTACCATGGTAACAATATTGCTACTACTAAAATAAAGTATGTATATTCAAGGACGAGGTAACTGCCAAAAATTAGGCTACCTTTTTATTATCATCCAGCGCAGTGTTCATGTTCTCTATCCAAACTGCATCCACTGGGCCATCAAAAACAATCCACTTCCGATCATCTGTGGTAGAAGATGCTTGTTCCCTGAAAGCATTTGCAAGAACTCCATCTGTCCACTCATGGCTTACAGGATCAAAACTTCCATACAACTGCCCCATAGTAATTGCTTTGGGATTAATAACTTTGTATTCAACAGCAAATTCAGCCATGGATTTTTCTGTGTAAAAAAACAAATAGATGAGCTTGAGAATTTGATAGGTTAGTTTCATTCAACAGCTGAAGTACAGAACAATGAGATTCCTGAGGATCCTACTTTAGCTGCCCAAGGCAAAAAAAACCCCAGACATTGGGCAGCTAGGTAGCAGTAAATAAGAACTTCTGTTACTTGCACAAGGAAAGTACAAAGTCCTATGTGCAAAAGCACATGAAAAAAAAAAAAGCAGAGCAAAATAGATTTTATAGGTTTATGGCAGCTACTTAAAATCTCCCTATCAAAGCTAGTTTCTTCTAGAGTATTATGCACAAATACAATGCTTAACAAAATTCGTAAAAGCATAAATACATTAGTATGTTTTACTACTCCAGTAAATGCAGACAAAAATAGTTCAATGAGTAGAAACCTTCCAGTCAAGAAAGCAGAGTATAGGACAATTAACAACCTGGGCATATCTCTGCAAAGGAAAAACAGTAGTCATAGAATTATCTTCATTTAATGAGAATCTTGTGGCTGAACAATGTTACCTGTGCACAAATCACCAAGGGCTCCAGCTAGCACTTTGTACGCACAGGTTTTCCCACTCAAAGGATCTCCAACAATCATAAAACCGTGGCGCACCAGCATCATTTCATATATCTGTATCAGTGACAAGAGACTGATTCTTTACATAGCACAAAAGGAAGTTATCAAACTAGATGTATCTCTCCTACACTCGGGCGCAGCAGGACAAAATATTAGCCAAACACCTGCACTCTATTAAGGGTGACTGAACTGTTAACCCAGATCAGAAGGCAGTCATATTATTATGGCAGTTCTCACTGATATAATTTAAGAAGTCATTGCTCCCAGATATCCTCCCTTTCTCCTTGATAAATGGCATCCATCAGCTGTAACAGCATCATTGTACAGGGTGTGAGTGCACTAACCAGACACTGCAGATCACAGACCAGTGTAAAAGCCTAAACTGAAATCAATGGCTACCAGTGAAGCTAACCCAAAGGCACTGAAACTACAGTTCTGAGGATCTGTTATATGACCGGTCCTTTGGTCTGCAAGGGTGGTAACTTCTTCAGTTATCCCACAGATCTTGCTAGAACTCAAATCAAAGCCTTCAAACAGAATACCATCAAGTAGACCTGTAAGAAGCCCTAAGAAAAAAAATTTTTTTTTTTTAATCTCAGGTTAAGGCTGATATTTTCTGGTTTAGCTTAAATTTCTAAACAGTTAATATTATCTCTATTTAAATGAAAAATAAAGCATGGTTTGCAAATCAGCATAAGCCAAGTCTGAACATAAGCCATAAAATCTGAACTTCTGTTGGAGGTGTCCCTCACAATCCTACCCCAGGCCACATACTTTTGCCCTTGCCATCACACTGTCACTAGGCTACACTACTCACAAGAAAAAACAAATTAAGCATTCTTTAAAAGGTTACTAATACTAGTAAATGGGAGACAGTGGGAACACAAAGCTAGAAGTGAAGCATAAGCAAGGGTGAGAAATGTGACCCTTTTCAAGACTTCTCAAGGAAACTGTGAGCAGAACTGGGAACAGAGCCTGACTCCCAGTCCAGAGTTCTGTTCACAAGGCTACACTGCCTCAGCTAGTAAGAGATTCAGTTTAATTTTCTATCCTGAACCATAAGACCTAAGATGTGGCTGCACATGTTAGCTCCTTCACAGGCTGGCCAAATTAAAAAAATCACTATGAGCAAAGTAGGCTTTAACTCCATGACTTTTACTCAGTGAAAACATGCTGTTTGTAATATTCTATTAATTGATCACAGAAACTATTAGCTATTAATTCATGACACAGACAGTTTGTGTCAGACAGAAGGATGTTTCTGCTCTCACACTTTTCTTCCCCAGAGGTAAGTACATAAAAATAAACCTGAATAATTTTTCCAATGAACCATGGAACTGGTTGAAGATCCATTTTTTCTATATTTTCAGTTAGTGCCTGGACAAACAAGTCATAGTCAGGTGTAGGAAGAACCACTCCAGGAAACAGGTCAGATATGATGCCCTGTTAAGGAAAGACAGAATAGAACAGTATTTAAACACAGATTACAAAAAGGGAAAATTCCCAAAGCATAAAAATCTACAAGTAAAACAGTATTCATACAGTTAACAAGATCTTAGAAGGAAATGTCCTTAGCTGGACAAAACTAACTTCTAGGCAAACTGTAGCCATGATTTTCTCATGCATATTCTGTATGCATGAGACAGAAACAAGTGCCTGAACTTTTCATACACACACCAATGTTGTAAAAGGAAGCTTAACCTTCTGCAAATTTGCCACAAAAAGTGTTACAGGAAAGGATGTGAAAGTGGTTGAAAGAATTTCAGTGGTTAAATAGAAAGGTATGTGTTCTGAAATTTCAGAGCAATGATTCTATGTGTGTGCATACCCTAGCTTTTAGGTCTTTAATACTGATTGCTCTGTAGCTTAGTGTAGTCTTTTATGAAAGCAGCATGCAAACCAAAACTGCATTGTTTTCATTCTGACTTCAAATGTCTAATTGACTGTAATTGTCCACATCTCTGTTGCAGCACAAAGCCAGAATGCAGACTTCAAAGACTGGTTTCCAGGAACTAAACAGCCCAAAGTGACTTTTAGCAAGATATCTTATAAAACATTTTATAGAATAACTTAAAAGCCACCACTGAAAGTTTGTTTTTCAAAATAATACTGATAGAATCAAAGAGTGCATCCACATCAGTGGAATGAAATAACTCTACAGTAATCGAGCACCTGGATCAAACTGTTCTAAATTAAGATAATGACCTGTTTCTGTAGGTTCCTAAAATGGACCTCATCATCACAAAACTTAGACACACCAACCTGATATCTTACCTGAAACAATGGCACATCCTGTGCCAAGAATTTGGCCAAGTTAACATCCAGCAAAGCCCGAAGTAACAATGCACTTTCATTTTCAGTTGGGTATTTCAGTTTTAAGTTTCCTGCTGCGGTCAGGACGGATTTAACAGCACGCATTCCATAGTCATAGTGATGCTGAGATGACAGCTGCTCAGAGCACAAACGGTAAGTGGCAACAATTTTCTGGGCAAGGCTGTGGATGTTAAAATATCACATGTAGAATGAAAATATCTCACCATGCAAGGAAAATAATTTAAGTAACTATATACAGAAAGTAACTGCAGTGATTATGAGACATATCAATTGATAAGATGGCCCAAAATACCTGGGAAGCAAAACTGTAGTTTATGCCATGCCAGAGAATGTATGTGCCATTTTGAAATTCTGTTTGCTATTATGATACCTTTTCCAAATGATCCTATGTAGAGACACATATCCACCAACATGAGGTAGTAAACGAGAATTGATTAAAAACTACTTTCTGGAGAAACAGAACATGGACAGCCTTCCAGAATTATATGCCTCACATATATATGGCTTACAGAGGAATGAGGTATATCAGATTCAATTGTGGGAAAACTCAGCATGGCTTACCTCCGAGAGTCCAAAAATCCCATTGAATAAAGTGAAATTTCTCCAATCAAAGCATAATCTGGAACCATCATGGCAACTGCTCGGAACAGTGCCTGTAAGAAAAAAAGTAAGATATAAGCTTGGATTATGGAATATGGTAAACTTGCACTTGTTTTGTAAGAATAGTAACTCTCCATAAATTCATGAACTGCTATACTCCGTATTCCATTTTCATGACTTTAGGAATCATCTGAAGTCTATAAGATTGAGTTAGAATTGTTACTGGAACTGTGATCCAGTAGGTTCAATAGGTCTGTGCTAAGGAACAAACGTTTAGAGTCACAGTCCTAAAGAACTATTAATAGAGGAAAAGGGAGGTGTCATTCATCTCACTTTCATAATAGACAAACTAGCACATGATGTGGTTAATGTCTTGTACAAGGTCATGCAAAAAAATGTGGCAAAGCTAGGAAAAGAATTAGGACCATATCAGTCTCTCTGCAGTGTCTCAACAACTTTCAAAGTCATAATAAATTTAAACTGGGATTTGGATAGCCAAGCTATTGTAAACCAGGAGAGTTTACACTTAGTTTACACTTAGAGAGAGCACAGTTAAAGCTGTGAACTGGTATCAGTATGGTTAGACTGACACCTTTTATCTGTGCATTTTGTACAACCCTAACCACTTATTAAATCTTAGCAAAAAGCCCAGCAGAATACACATGAATGGGTTATCAGTGTACTATTTGATTGCTGCCTTCCTTTTCTTCTTACAGTAGACCAAAAGTTGCAAATTCTGTTTAATTTCTACAACAAATCAGGATTTCAGATTTACCTTGAGATTATCAGGCAGCTCCGCCCGTCCAGCATACCCAGGATTCATCGTAATAAACACAGCACAGGCAGGGTTAAGAGAGATCTCTGTCCCCTCAAAGACGAATGTTTTGAGTTTGCGAATAATAGCTTGCTGTATGCTAAGTATTTGCTGGGCAACTACAGATAATACTTCAACCTAATACAGACAGAACAGATTGGAAAACATAAGACACTTGGAGACAATATAAAATGTTTTTGTTTAGATATTTTGATGGCTGTATTTGCATTTCCAGGTGAAAATCACTCTGTGTCTGATAACTGAGCCTAAATATTAGCTGTCTATTGGAGCAATCTCCTGGAAGTTAGTGCCACCATTCCCTGTTCAACTCATGTAGACAGATCAACAGAAGCTTCTAAAAGCTTCCATAGGGAAATATCATCTGCCTGAATGTAGACGTCTAAGTTAGGTAGACAGGAACTCCCTCTAGAGGCCTCCAAAAGCACTTTCCTTTCACCTCAGACGACATAAAGAATTTAGGCTCTTCAGAAAGACTGATTCACTCAATGCCCCAAATTAAGGGTAAATGTAAAGAAAGGGTAAGGCTGCCTAGAACCAATCCTCAATACTTTAAAGTATCGAGGTAACAGAATACTGGAAAATTAGAATGCTAACACTTGAATTCATTAAAAAACAAGTTACAGCAGACAAATGGAGAAAGTAAGGTGTTAGGGACACTAAAACATACAAAATAGAACTTCATGGAATTTTCACATTTACTAGTATTTACCTAAACCTAACCTCCACATTTACTAGTATTTACTTAAACCTAACCTATCAAAGTAACAATAAAACATATCCAAAGTCATTAGTGAACAAACTAAAAGAACAAAAGCAACAAAAAATCAGAGTAAGACCAAGGAGGGGATTAGATGTGTCTGGTTACACAGCTAGTTAACCAGGTTATTCAATTAGTGACACTCAGCTAGTCATCACAGGAATCCCTCCATTGGGATTTGTCTGTCTTGTGCTGAACATAGATAAATGCAGAGCCACAGCTGTAGTTTCATTTCTCAAGAAGGGCAGTGCTTTCCTAACAAATAAGTGTCACATACAAAAGAGGAAATTGCCCAGAAATAATTTTTTCAGCTAAAATAATCCAGAACACGAGACTTCTGTGACACAGCACAGGTAAGCATGTGCTCCTACAGCAGTCAGCTGAATACCTATTTCTGTGTGAGTGATTATCAAAACAAAGAAGCTATACCATAAAAGTAGAAAATTGGCAATAATGCCATCATGTCTAAATCTAAAACTTCTTGTGTCTTAAATTAAAGCTTTATCATTTGTCTGAATTAAAACATTACCTCAATTCTGTTGAACTCATCAAAGCAGGACCATGCACCAGATTGTGCCAGTCCCTTAAAGAACTTGCCCATTGCCTTGTGATTGAGACCATCGGAGCAATTAAAGACCACACACTACAACAAAAACACACAGAGAACATCTCTCAGTATTAACACAAAGTCCACTATAAAATTCTTAGCATCTAAAATGGGAAGGGATTATTACTGCTAATTTTGGATTACAACACTAGGATGCCACATAGTCCTAAACGTGTGCTCCTTACCAACTATTTCTGGGAATGAAGAATAGGTACAGAACAAGCAGTACTTGCTTAAGAATGGCATTTCAAGAAATATCTACATATCCAAACAACAATGCAAAGAAAGAAAGTTTGTATTTTGGTACCTGTTTAGCTAGTGCTTTTGCTAGATCTTTTGTTGTTTCTGTTTTGCCAGTCCCAGCAGGTCCTTCTGGAGCACCTCCAAGATTTAATTTCAAGGCACCCATTAATGTCCTATATAAACAAGAGCACAGGCTTTAGAAATAGTAATCTTTAATGGCAGGTTGTTTCTGAAGGGATAGTTAAGTATTTTCCTATACAGGTTCCCCTGGAAACAATTTACTTGTTGCCTACTGACTTTGCAACTTGCTCTAAAAAAACAGTATTGTCTCGTAACTGATTCCCAATTCTGGAAGCTCACATTCACCCACTTGGCCTACAAGGAATGTCAAGGCTTCTTATTACATGTATCCACTCTGTATATCCTCAGTTATGTAAGCAAATGCACAGTGTCATAAGCAAAATGGCAGAGTTTGCAAAAACACGTATTTCCATCAAGTGACATTCTTTATGACAAGAACTTGAAGCTGACTTGATAAATGAAGTCAGTCTTTAGAAATGGCTGAGAAAGTATAAAGGTTGTTTCATAAACCTGAAAATCACATTGCTCTCCAAGTGATTTTCATACTAAAAATGAGATCCCTGTTGACATTGGAGTGATCTGATTATTTTACAAAAGGCTCATTCAAGGGCTTTGCCACCAAAAGCAGTTGTTAAATTGTGCTGAATAGAGTCTGCTTGCTCATTGCTTACACTGAAACTACATCTGGCACAGCTGATTGCATAGTCTGAGTTTAGACTGAGTTAATCCTAATGACAACAATCCAGTTTACAACTAATGCACCAGCCACGTGGCTCTTTCAACACCACTGTGAATCTCAAAAAATAAGCATCTGCCAGCATAGGCATTAACACAGGCACTTTAATATAACTGTCTTCTACACAACAGTGAGTTCACAGCTCAGTGCTGTTTACATCCTCACCATATATTTGCCTGGAGATATTACAAAAGAAAGTTCTTTAAACCTTAGACCTAAAATTACCTGCTGAGATGACCTGTGTCTCCAGGGCTCACTAGAAGTAAAATACCAAATGCCCTTGAATACTTCAACACTGGGGGATGAAGTATTTCCATTTCAACCTCTTGCAAGCAAGTGGAGGAACAGGAAGCTAACTGCACTCAAATATCTGTGAAGGGCTCTACAATTACTTCATTCATTTTACAGGCAGGCATACTGTACCTGTATGTCTTATTTCAAAGAAATTAATCGACCAGTGCTACTGTAGAGTTCTTTACAGTTCCAGTACCATGAGCTGCCAGCTCTTTTCAGAAGCACACTCTTGGATACAACAGAGACTATTACTCTACTGGTGTAGAAACCTATGCGTTGCAAATATTCTACCATATTTGGGCAAAGAAGATATATCAGATTTGCCTCCAAAACCTACAGGAAAATCTTGGCTGCTGAGATTCCTGCTATTATTAACTATAACAGATGGAAGTAAATACAGATCAATCAAAAAACTGAAAAGATTATTCATAGACAATATGGCTTTACCTATAACATCGATCTGTTAGGGGGGTTATAACCAGACGTTGAGAATTGCCAAGATACTCATAACCATACTTGGCTTCTGTTGTAATCATTCGCACTATAACGTCCTTCTCTTCCCAGTAGTATCTCAGCTGAGAAATCCACTGGAAGTCATTCAGATCTGTGATTTTGTCTTCAACCAATTTTGCAACCACATCACGAGCTGCAGAGTAAGATACAGATTATTTGAAAAATCTAAACACTTCTACTATGTTAATTTAGTTAAAACAATGTATAAGGAAACTAACATTTACTTATAGCTATGTAAATCAACATTTAGATTGGTAGGCTGGCTTTCATGTTAGAAAGGAATCTGCATCTGTTTTGCACAGGGAATCAGCTTAATTTGATCTAGATTCCACTGCCTGTTCTAAGTAGATGGGAGATGGTTGTGCTGGACTAAGCAATCTCCATTTGCCCGAAGACACTGTACTATAACTCTGTAAAGGTTGTTTCAAGTTAGAGAAAGCATTTTAGCTGCCTCTTTCAAATAGTTCACCCAACTAACAATAGCAGCACTGTCCCAGATGTAACAAGAGTACCAGCAGCTGCACTTTTACCGTGCACATCAATGACAGTAAGAGCTCCAAGTGTTAGCCGGGCTCCGCTGGACAGCTTTCCTCTCACTAACTCAACGATGTCCCCAATTTGTAGATTGCTCTTCTCCAAGAAATCCTGGCACAGAAACAGAACACAGGCATTAACGTAATGCTGTAGCTAGCAGTTCTTAAGCTCCCATGGGTGCAGTCATTGGAAACAGCCCTTCCAACAAAACATAACAATGGAAGTCCAGGCACTACACAAACATTTAAAATTCTGTTTCATATACTGACATTTTATTTTACTATGAACACTTCAAAAAGCTTTATGGCCTGAAAGTAGTGTAAGCAGAAGTCTTATCTTTCTTCCTAACAGAAATGACAAAATTCTATGAGAAAAGATGAGCAGATTCTCTCTGTTGGGTAAATCTGGATTCGATTTCTTCTGAAAATTAGTAGTAAATTGAAAATTAATAAAACTAATAGAAATCTAAGATTCTCCTAATTTTACTATAAACATTTAAAACTATTTTCTCATTATTAAACTAGAAAGTTTAATGAAATTAAAGATTCATGAAGTTTTCATTAATGACCTAGACAACAGGACAGAGTGCACGCTCAGCAGGTCTGTAGATGATACAAAACTGGGAGGAGCAGTTGGTAGACCAGATGGGTGTGCTGCCATTCAGACAGACCTCAACAGACTGGAGAAACAGGCAGACAGGAACCTCATGAAGTCCAACCAAAGGGAAAATCCTGTATCTGGGAAGGAATAATCCCATGTGCCAGCACATGCTGGTGGCCAATCAGCTGGAAAGCAGCTCTGCAGGACAGGACCTGGATGCTGGTGGACACCAAGCCCAAGGTAAGTCATCAGTGTGCCCCTGAGGCAAAGAAGAGCAACATCATCCTTGGCTGCATTAGGAAGAACATTCCAGCAGATCAAGGGAGGTGATCCTTCCCCTCTGGTCAGCACTGCTGACACCACATCTGGAGTGCTGTGTCAGTTTTCAGCTCCCCCCTAGAAGACAAGCATGGGCCTACTGAAGCAAGTCCATTTGCAACCTGGTTTAGTCGGCCCTGCTTTAAACAGGGGTTGGACTACATGGTGGACTGTAAGAGGTCCCTTATATTCTGTGATTCACTGTTCTGTGATTCCTTCTCATTTTTCTTAACCTATGGATTGTTCTGGATATTTTCTTTGAAAGTAATAAATATTTTCAGTTCTGACTGCATATATGGATTAAAATCTTCAACTGGTATTAAACAACACAGGCAAGTTAAACCTAAGATACTGATTAAGAATACAGAAAAAAAAAGTTAATACTAAAATGTAGTATTTTGTGTAAAGCTTATTAAAACTTTTCTATTTTCACAGCTGAAAAGCAGCCCAAACATTCTGCTGACAAAATTAATCCCCAAATAAATCCTCATCCACCTAGCTCAATTAGTATCAGACAAAAGCCCACTGAATTAATCAGAAATGATTTCCATTACTTGAGCATGCATTTCATTAGCCTCAATAAAGTGATACTTAAAACCATTGTGATGACAGAGGCACTATAAACACATAAGAAGTCTCTTGTATGAAATAATAAACTTGGCTGCTGCACCTTTATTACCAGGAGAATTTAGCAATAACCAAACAACTGCACCATTCTGCAAGGAGAGATTTCTGCCTGCACGTTTCACGTTTCCCTGGGACTTCACATGTAAAGACAGGAGTTAAAATTAAAATACATAGTGTTTAATAACAGTCTATCGCTTTTTGTTTGGTACTTTTATTTACACCAGTATCACTTGTAAATACAGTAATACAATTTCCTTCAGTGGGATTTCTCCTGATACACAAAGTAAATGAGAACAAGCCCCTGCTAAGACACAAGAAAAAAGGAAATAGAAAATAAAGCACGCCGCATGAGTAAGTTGTAATATATTGTTGACTAAGGATCTTCTTTGCTAGAAGGAGCTTTTTAATAATTAATCAGAGTTTAGTGCTTAGAAATAGAAAGGTAGAAGAAAATCTTACTGTTAAAGTTCCTTTCCTTATAGCCTCAGACACTTCTTCTGTCCAGTAAATGGATGAAACACAAATAACCACCTGTCCAGGCCACTCAAGTACCCATGTTTTTCGAGGAACCTTCAACAAAAAGATCCATGCCAGACACAGGAAGTCATATAAACACATTGGATTATGGCACTGATAACAATTACTTTCCCCAAATTTCTTTTGTCTAATTCTATCAATGAGAATCAGCACAGAAAGCTTTAATACTTTTTCTTCAAGAAATTCAGAGTTAAAACTTCAGATTGGTACTACTGAACAAGGAGACCTGGATTCCACTTAGCTTCAAATATATTTCCCTGGTTAATAATTTCAGCAACCTGTTCATGCACAGCTGCTTGTGAAATCTACTTTATAGTATAATTCAGGAACAATTACCTTGATATATCCTCTTATACCATCTTGAAGAACTTGTCTTACACTGGCCAGCATCATTTCCTCTACTTGCAAAAGCCATTTTTCTACCATGCCCTTCAAAAAATAAAAACAGTTAAGAGTCCATACACATTTCCTGATTATATTCCTCTTAAAGGACAAATTCTTTGAAATGTATTAGGCTTAAATACGCTTTCTTCTAATCTGGGCATGGTATACAGGAGGAAGAAAGGTTGAAATCCCCCAAATTCTGACAGGCAATAATGCAGTTTAACACTGTCTGAAGGCAGCTATATCAAGCTAACTCTAAAGACAAACCAGCTGCAGAAACAGCTGGATATGTTTCATATAAGCATAAATAAAAAACACAGATCACAGATTGCATGGTCAGTTAAGATTGATCATTTTAACCCAGAGCATGTTTTGTTCCTGGAGTATTAAGGGAAAAAGGGTATCCGTATCTCACAACATGCCCCACCTTTCATCTCTTTGTGGTTACCATACAGCAATTCAGCTCTGTACCTTCACATTGAGAACAGCAGAAAAAGCTGAACTGAGGTATCTGTTTTCAAAACTTATAACGCTACTATTTCTACTCAGATCCCTTTTGAATTAATACTCTGATTCTTCACTACGAGCAATTCATCATCTCCCTCAGCCCTCTCTGTTTCAGCCATGCTGTGCAATGTTACATACAGATGTATATAGAGAACTTGGTGTATATATATATTTATAGGTGGGGGGCAGGTGTCTCTTTCTCTCTCTCTTATCTATTTATCTGTCTACATCTTAGAAGAAGTAGTAGGTGCATAAAGCAGCAGAAAAGTGCCTAGAGGAATTTACCCCAAAATTGGTATGTCTTACTCCTTTCTGTAGGAAATCCTCTTTGTTCTAGAATACCAGTCTGCACTCTCACTTCCTAAACACCTTTCATGATTTGATCCTAAATGTTTTAAATTTCATTCCCCAAAAAACATACACTTTAGCCAAAGTATTAATTTAATATCATATAGTAAAAAAAAATAAAAATACTTTTGCATTCGCTGGATAGATTTTATCTATGAAAGGAACAATTTCTTTCTCTGAACTGATCATGCCTACGATCTCAAGATCTTCTGTGAACTCCAGTTTAGCAATTCCTTCAAAGCACTTCTTTAAATGTGGTTGTACTCGAAGGGGATCCTTTGTTTCAGACAGTATTTCAAGCAGCTCATCATTAGACAGGAAAAAGAATCTGTAGAAAAATACAATTAATGAACATGCACTTTCCAATCATGAAAACTGTCGTTAATAATCTATTAATGCAAGACAGATGAAATTGGTTTTATTGTTGCTTAAGACACTAGTATAACAGAGAGGAAATTATTATCTCAAACCCCTTTCCTTAAGCAATTTTTAACATTATAAAATTTATCACACCTGTTTTTTCAGAATTTCAATATAACCATCCTTATATGCAGAGGAAGAAAGAGGAGTTCTCAAACTCAAGCAGGACCAGATATTTCTATGCAGTCAATAAGTACCTTGTAAAAACACAGAATCCTGTTCCTCATAATCATATGTAACTCCTACATATCTGCACAACTCAAGAGGGTAGGGTAGAGACATAACTGCAAATCAGTCATGGGAAGGCAGCAAGTTCCTTCAAAAATGCCCTGTAAGCGATAATGTCTTTCTAATCATAAGTTTATGCTGTGCTAGACAGATTTTGCCTCCCCACCTCTGCCTGTCCCTGGCATTGCAAATTTAACTGGAGCTGAGGAAAACGAATGATGTCTGGAGCAAAGAACAGGTTTTCATTTTTTGTAGCATGAGACTGTGTCCCACATGTGTTTATAAAATGAGACTTTTCAGTTCAGTAGAAATGATTTGAAAGTGCTTAGGGCTTTCTGTCTCTAACTTAGGCCCGTTTAATTAATTTACCTTGGGAAAAATAATCTTTTCTTCTCCAAGTAAGTATTCAACCCCTTTTGAATGTCTTCTAAGAGAGTATTTGCTTCCTGAAGTCTTTCTAACATCATGGGTTGTTCAGTTGCTGCAAGTACCTTTGTGTCTTTCACCTTTGCAAAAACAAATACACAGCAGAAACTGTAAAAGTTGCAATAGGTTTGTACATTAAAATTGTTATCATCAATCACAGGAGGTTATTGTTATTGTTATCACAATTGCAGGAGGCTAAAAAGCTATATATTCTTCTCTGTAGTGTGCCTTCATGTTATTAAATATCTATGCATTATTTGATAGTTTTCCTTTTCAGACTGTCAGTTTTACCAATTTGAACTTTACAGACAATAATGCAACATGGAAATATCCACAGGAAATAAAATCTTTGGCATTTGCTCCTGTGTCTTGAGCTTGCTACATCTTTTTCCATTCACAAATAAGTTCTGTCAAACAGACTGACGGTACATGCCATCTCTTCTTGCCATCTAGGTCGCATTTTTTCTTTCTGATAGCACACCTCTTAACTTCAAAAGATACACTTATTTCAGAACTGGCTTCATCATTCACACAGTCTGAGCTGTTAGACAGGTCTCAACTTCTATTTAGTTATGCTGATTATTTCAACACCTTTATCACACAATCACATACTCCCAATGTTTTTGACAAACATCTCAGCTCACACTACCACTAAGTATCTGATCTCTTACCCAACTTCTTTATTACAGGGAACTGAACAGGATACCCAATTGCACTTACTATCCCCATTATCTTATCCTGACACACTACCATCCCAGTACATATTCACCAAAGTTTTGAATAACCATGCAACCACATATTAGAGAACAATCATATGCAAAAAAATCCATTTAATTGCTCTAATAATGTGTACACCTTAAAGGCCTAATGCAAAATCTAACTGTATCCAGAAAAGACAAAAGATTGTCAGTGAACTCTGAAGCAGATCCTGAAAGCACAAGTCATTCATCTTTCTACCTAATTCTGATCATTTAACCATACAAAAGCCAGAAAATTTAGAATTAAAATGTTAATTGTGCTCTAATTCATCCTGCAATATCCCGCCTTTACAGAAATCTCAAAGCAATAATGATATAATCTACCACTTTTACAGCAAGGCTAGATTTTGGTGGGCTTTAGTAAAGAATTTTCCACTTTGATTCTACCTTCTTGTGACTTAAATACAAATATCTCAGTCCAGAAAAGCTAGTATATCTTCATGATAGTAATAATCATGTTACCAGATGTGCACAAAAATTCACGATTTTGCGAGCACTTACCACTTGTGCCATAATGTCCTTCCAGTATGAATCCACAACCCCAAACTTTTTGCCCTCTTCAGGCATTTGAGCTATAATGTCTTCTGCACTAAAAATTGGTTCCAAATACAGCCATGTTGCCTGACATTTTAACCAGCTATCTAGAATATCTTGCATTAAACATAGCTTATCTTTCCAAGCCTGTAATGAAAATATTTAATATTTAAGCAAAATTAGATCAAGAATTAATCTACACTGAGGAATCAAAGAGCATGAGTTGCTTGGCTTCAAAGCAAAAAAACCAACACAAACTAAACAATTTTAAAAGAGGAAGAAACTTCATTTAAAAAAACCCAGACACTAACATCTGAATATTTCTTATACAATACAAATGCAACAGACGTATTCTTTCACTAGCACTTTTTACAGCAAATTGTGAGAACTGCCTAAGAAGTGCAGAGATGACTAGCACGGCAATCCAGAATCTCTTTTTGAATTCTGTGTACTTTCTATCTTATCATCAGTGAAAGGATAAAAGCTTAACAAGGTATTCAGCAGACTGAGAATAGTCACTTCACAGGCCCTGTATGGAGTGGGTTCAATCTTTGGTTCCCCCGAAAAGTTATTTCATGGAACTCTAGTAGTACAAATCAGTTTTAAAACCAGAGAGAGATTCTTTTTCAATAAAGAATTTCAGATAGCATTGCTTTTGTGACAGCCTACAGTCTAAGAGACATGCAAGGGAATGTACTGCAGGAAGAAAACACAGCCAGCCTGTATTCTTCATTATTCTGCAAGAGGTACGCGGAGATTGTTAAAACAGCTCTATATTAATCATTCCCTTTCATTTCACTAGCTCTACTGGGAAGCAGAACTCAGCTTTACCTACAATTTGACTGAAGCCCACAAGAAAGAATAGAATTTAGGTCTTAGCACTGCTTACAAATCACCACTATTAGGCCAGAAAAAGTTATATTAAATACTGATGGAAAAGAAGTGTCTGCTTTCTGCATAATTTTCCTATTAGAAATTCATCATCTTTAACAAAGATCACATCTTTACAAAATAGTAGGACAGCTAACAAAAAAGCCTTTGAAACCCTTATGGATCATGCCAGTACCAGAGGATTACAAACAAATTATCTCTCACAACTGACAGACCTACGTCTTTTTACACAATGCAGCAGGATTTGTTTAAATCAACTGAGCCATTCCCAAGACATTGAACTAAAACCCCATTCTTATAATGACTAGATTAGCAATGCAATTACAATTTCTTTAGCTGTAAAGCAAGTTTTGCATACCTTTGTCTGGAAACCATTAAGTCAAACCGTTAATTCAAAGCTCTTGAAGAAAAATATGAATGTGCATTCTTACGGTTAAAAACTATACAACTTCTTATCATGCCAAATACCTTAAAGCACATTGTGAGACATGCAAGCTCAATCAAACCACTTTTTCCTTACCCAGCATTCAGCTTCTATTGCTTTGATGAAGGGAGAGCCACACAGTGTATGAGTCTTAACAATGTGATCGTCCAGCAAAACCTGGATGTCATCAGTTGCTGACAGGATGCTGGTGTTCTGTGAATACATCACATTTTGATAAGGCAAACAGCATTTGCTTTATTTCACCGCTCTTCAACCTCACATTCATTCAGCTTCCTGTTTCCCCCCTTCTCTATGATGGTTGGAGGTAAGAAAGTAGCAAGGCGTTGAGAAAGCCTGTGACATGTTTGAAGATACAAAATGCTATCATCTCCACTGTACATCTCTGTTTCAAAGGTCAAGAGATCGACTGTTTTGTGAATGGGAATCTAGCCAGGGATGCTAGTGACTTCTGACTCAATCTTTTGCACTGTGATTCTTGTTTCTTCTGGGCAAGTTAGAATTTCACTACTGTCCAGCTTTCCATACAGTATTGGAGAAGCTCTCAGGCTTACAGATTTGTCAGGATGAATATGTTGAGATCACAAGTTATTCAGATACTAAGGTCCAAATATAAGGATATATAGTAATGGAGACATTTGCCCAGGCTCTGGGATATGATACCACCTTCCATCATGCCACAATGCATCAGCAGTAATTTCCATCTATTTCTCAATTGGTATTCAGAGTTCTTTTCTACTATATATATATATATTGATTTGGTGTTTACTCACAGTATCCCTGTACTTCACCAGACTGAACTGCATGTTGACCCACTCAAATTTCATTTTCTCTATTGATTTCTCTAAGGAATACTCCTTACTTGCAGCTGCTCCAATAGGTTCCAGCCTAGATTGAAATGAAACATACCTTTGAAATATTTTTGCAACCTAGCTGAAGAGCAAAAAGAAGCAGTTGTAGGTAGCATTGCATATCAGACTACCCTTCGTATAAATTTGTTAATAATATCATAGACTCTTATTTCAAGGAGTATTTCTGCACTTTCACACTCACCAAGTTAAGATATTAATAATAATTTGAAGATAAATACAGACAGAAAATTTTGAACATGCACATTAAGTGGTTTAGGAATACGACTCTGTTTTTTGGTGCCTTTGTGCTACAAGAACAACTGACAGTTCTATCCATAGCTTGATAAAATACAGCTGATTTTACAGCAAGTTCTAACAGCACACAAAAAAACCCAAAACAAAAACTAATATTTGTTATCTGACATATGAAATACAGTGACTGCCTGAAAAATTAGAACAAAGTAAGCTTCTTACTGATCAATATATTTTGAGAGTCCAAAGTCCAATATGTTTTTAAGAGTAGTAGTTTCATCAGGTCTGATCTCACATCCTACAATTCCACTAATCTGAAAATAAAGCAAATCTATTATCAAGATGCACGTCTGTAACAGATTTCTCAAACAGCAAGAAATAAATGCTAAAGAAGTATTAATGCAACTCCCTAATTTGCTTTTCCACCACAAATTATTAATTCAAAGAAGCTCCTGCCTGTACCATTACAAATTTCAAAAGTGGATCTATCACATGACAGGATCAAGGATCCTCTTATTCTGAAACACAGAACTATTACTGTATTGCACAGGAGGGAATAGATGGAGTAGTATATTCAACTGACAGTTTCTGTGGTAAAATACTGCCACAGTTAAAGCAGAGTTCAAAGTACCTGCTCCCAATGTCTCTCCTTCATTCCACGATTGCAGGCAACTGACAGGACAGGAAGATGCTGTTTAAATTTATCAAGCTTATATTTCATAGTTTCTGCTAAGCGCCTAGGCCCAGCCAAATCTGGAAAACTCTTACTGAGCTTGTACATAGTCCTCCACATATTTCCAATTTCTTCAGTAATTTCATCAGCATTCAACTTCTGGACAGATCCTGAATACAACAGTATAAAAAAGGCACAGCAGGCACATCACAACAAGGAGATTTCCAGGGTGGTTTATTTACAGGTATTTATAATCGTTCTCCTTTAACTGGAAATCAATTGTGTTACAAAAAATGATCTTAATGCAAAATCCAAGTCAACAACTGTATTTCACACCGCTTAACAGCATCTATTTCTTCAAAATTACTTTCTCACAACTAATTAAGCCTTTCAGCTTCTACTTAACTAACTGAAAATTACATGTTTCATCCAATGAACTCCAAAACCTCACCATTCATCCATTCCTCAGATTTGGTATGGAAATTATATGCTGTTATCCAAAGTCGCTCAAAGGGTTGTTTGTTTGCAATTATAGTTTGCAGTAGAGGAAATTGACTCTTCTCCTGCTCAAGTAACTCCTCTTCTTTATTAATAGCCTTGAAGAAAAAAAAAAGAAATCTTATTTCCATCAAAAATTCCTACTGTTATTTAAACTTTTAAATAGATAATATTGAATACCATTTTTTTACATGTCATAAAGCCAGACAGATTTGTAGATTTAGGTCTGTGGATTTTAGGTAAATAAGGTAACTGTGTTCTTGAAAATTCCCCTAGTTATTTGTAGGCATCTTTTGCTACTCAAATAATTTTAAAAACCTGCATCTATTTTAGAAATAGATAATGCACCATGGCATTCAGTGAAACCAAGGCTCACAAGTTACCAACCCATTCTGAAACTTAGATGTATGCTCCTCAGTCACATAGGCTTATAGGAATTTTTTTTACTTGTGATTATTTTTTTCTATTACAGAAACATCTGGGAGCTCCAACCAATACAGATATTAATTGCTGTGCTTATTCATGGTAAGATACTGTCTTTGACCAAAAGACATTACAGTATAAATCAATATGCAAAGATTTAGATTTTTAAAAAGTATTGCCTTCTTCATTTTACAGGTAGGAAGGCGAAGCACAGAGAAATGCTGTCTGAAATACAGACACTGAATTCAGACTGAGTCCCAAGGCTGTGTTTTTACAATGCCGACAGACCTTTCATAAAACTGTTAATCATTCAATGTGAGATGCAGGCAGAGAAATGCAAAGATACACCTTCCAACATAATTTTTAACTTTGTGTATTATATATTATAAACTTACTGTCACGTCATTTAAATTGTGTGGATACACCCCTCATTGTGATCAGGTATTAAGAAACTTAAACTTAATTACTTATTCTGATCTACCTATAACAATGTATCAGTGCTGTTAACACTAATTAAATACACTAGATGCCTTTAAATCAGATTAAGAGTGTTGATATGTAGGACTAGCAATTTATCTAAATCCTAAATTCATTTAATTAGTTTCATTTTCTCTTTTGAGTGGGATTTAATTAAAGTCTTAATCCTTAAGGCTCCATATATGCAGAAATCTCATCATCTCACTGTGATTTAGACGATTAATTAAGCCTCACAATGCCTGTGAGATCTCTCAACAGTAACCATTCTCATTTCCCAGCAGAGACACAGCTAAGACAACTATTCAACCTAGAATCACACCGTATACTGGATGGGGAGCCCTGAATAAAATCTAGCAATATTGGTCTTCAGTTTCCTTCTAGCACCTGAAACTTCCTTTTTTTGTGATATAATACGTATTTAATGCCTATAGGCAACTTCTGCAAATGATACAAACAATTGAAAAACATTTGGTTTTAATTAGAAGACAAGCAGTGGGACTGAAAACATAGCTCCAACACCACAAACCACAGTTCAGGGAAAATGCCACCTCCCTAATATTCTGCTCCTGCAAATTCTGCCAGAAGAATTCTGTTTTCCATGGATAGCATCCTGCTACTACTGATTGCTTGAAAACACTGAAATTCAGTATCTCAATTTTAAAAACTCCCTAAACTCTTGTCCCCCAAAAATACACTCTTCAACTCAGCAGTAGGGGCAACTCAACATACAGGGACAAGAAGATATTCACCACGTTTGTGAATTTGGAAATTTTAAAGCCATCTTGACAATTTGTGGCCAGAACCTCAAAAAAACAGGGACAGGAACTAAATGTTTGCTCATCTAGCACATTGCAACCCACTCCATACTTGACTAAATAATACTAACCTCAAATTCTGTTAGTGCATTGTCTAGATTCTTATTTAACTCTTTAAATTTCTCAGCGTTGTTCTTCATTTCTTCTATGGTCATGACATCCCGCTTTTTGTAGCTTTCTACTTCTCTGTTATAATCTTCAAGAGTTTCCTCAAACTGAGAACACCTGAGGTAAAGATAGCTGAGGTAATATGATGTTCTGGTTCATTCCTTTTCAGGTTTCAATTATTTTATTAATTATAACAGGCACTGTCAAAATTAAATTTGATCTCAATACTACTGTAAGGTGAATACAGATGTCAGTGAAAACCCATTAATCAGTTATATCAATACTGTGCTGTAGAATTCAAGGTTCATTTTCAAACCTCCCAACTGATTTAGTTCGCTGACATTTGCTACCTTTACTACCTGGAGGAAAAAAAGGAAGGGTGAAAACAGTGTAAGAAAATTATGTGTAATGCTGTACTATGCAATACAACAAGATGAAATTATGAATATTCTAGCAACATCCTTCATTCCTCCTTTCAGACCTATTTAAGCATAGAAATATTCTAATGCACCCTCTTCAACAGTATTTTTCTGAAATCTCCATAATACTTCAAACCAGGTTTCCTCCTTACTTTCTCAGCTCCCTTCTGAGTTTTCCTTCTTTCTCATTATCTCCCCTTTACTGATGAGATTTTTGTTTTCTTTAAAAACACCCAGGGAAAGAAAATGTCCTAATACCATACCTTTCAAGCAAAACCATCTCTGCATGATTCCTCCTGTTACACAACTGATCTCTAGTGTTTTCAAAGATTATCTCAATCTGATCAGGCCAATGGAAAGCTGTGCTATTCAGGTTTATGTCATCATCTAAATTAAAAAAAAAAATATATATTCACATCTTTAAGAAAATAGCTTTTAACCAATGATCTAATAGAATGGCTGTTGTGAAGAGTAACCAAAATAGCTAAAACTACATTTAGGAACAAGTTGTCTAAGAAGCTACATATTTCAAGCTGATGGATGAATTACCTTCACTGCAAGGAGAATCAGTCCTTTAAACAAGTTAGACTGATAGCAAAACTCTAAAGTCAAGTTAAGAATGTGAAATTCTCTGAATAAGACCTTAGCTAGGCAGAGAAAATCAGTAAGAACAGCTATTCCAGAATATCAACTCTGTTCAACTACACACAGAGACAGATCACTCCTAACTATACATAATATACCTAGATAAGGTGGATAAAAGTAAAGTTTAAAGCATTTTTAGACCACAGTGTGCAAATGCTGAATTATTCACAAAAGCTAGATCATAATAACTACAATGAGCAGACATCTCCATCTTCGTATTTGTCTATTTGTTCAGTGCACTTAGCTCATTATAACTAACTGCAGGACACATGCTTATAAGCCCGGCTATAAAGAATATGTAATTGTGAAATAGTGCGCATGCAACACTCCAGTCCAAACTGGAACAGAAAAATGTCCTGGCTTCCATAGGCATCCTAATTTTTATCAGAAGTAAATTCTAATAAACATGGCATATCCTAGTTATTTCTATCACCGTCTGATCTGAGAGTGTATTCTGCTTAACGAGAAAGGATCATCCTGCCACTAAAATGGGTATGCATTCCTATAATTGCTTTGGGGGATTATTAATGGTGAATAACACACAGCATCTGTGAATGGCACATTTTTGCCATTGGCAAATGGCACAAAGCAACTTCTACAGATGTTTCTTCTGTCTCGGAGAACAGCCTTTATATTAATAAAGAACAGCAAACCACAACAGCAGAACGGCCTCCATTGATCTCAACTGCAGAGATGCAAGTTCTCACACTTTTTTATTTGCTTTCTGTCTCTTTTAGAGCTTTCCATTAGCATTCTAGAAGATGCAACATTTATGCACGCAGAGCCCAATATCTATATATAAATATTTTCATATGGAGAATTTTATATTCTGTACTTGAGACATACAAGAAAGATCAGCGTAGTCCATGAGGAATTCCAGTCTGTGTGCTGTTTCAGTGACCTCCTGTCTCAGTTTAAAACCAGTAACTTCACTGGATTTCTTTAAGTATGCATCAAATTCCACTAGCTCTTCGGTGTTCAGAGGCACCTCATTCAGTCTCTTTGCAATTAAGTTATATTCATTGCAAATTCTACAACAAAAAGAAAACAGACATATCACTCGGATCATAACTGGAGAGAGATGCAAGATCTTGTTAATGAAGTTTGTCTTTTAAACAAGAATATTAAATTGCTTGATAAATTAAGTATTTAGATTGGATACACACAGCAGATAGGCATTTATAAAGGATGCCATTTTACTCTGTACAATCAGTTATATTGTCCTACATTTACAAGAATTGATATATAATAGAATGATTGCTAAGTTGGTTACAAATTACAATTAACAGGATATTAACAGTTTCCCTCCTATAGGTTAGAGATTCCTTTTCAAGATCCAATCTGCTGCAGAAAGAAATGTTTGAATGCAGTAAGCAAGAGCTCATTTAATCACCCCACAACAATAAAATCTAGTGCATGGTATGAAACAAAGTTATAAAGAGAAAAATTATTAAACAATCAAGTTTATTTTACATTGTACATGGGAAAGAAAATACATAAAGGAAGAAACTCTGTTATTTTCCTTCTTCCCAGCAATAAATTTTCTTGTTCCAGATTCCAGTTCAGTACTGCAATATCTATACAGACAGCATGCATGCAAACAGCAACCATACACAAAGGATAGGTTCACTTAAACCAACTCAAGCCTTCCAAATGTTAGGTGTTCAGCATAAGCTCAGTGTCTAGACCCCCTCCACAGTTAGTGGAGGCAGAGATGCCCCTCTAGACTGTGTTTCATCTCCACCTGGAGATGCTTTTTAGATAAGTGGGTTGAATCATTTCTTTATGGTGATTGTCTCTCTCCATTCACTGTGGAAGTATTCTTTAAATGCAAGGGTGGGGGTTTTTTTTGGGGGGGATGGGGATTTTTGGTGTTTGCAGGGGGTGGGGGGGTCTTAATTCACAGAAACAGGACTATCCCATTACATTGGAGTCAAATTATATTTTAAAGGTCTTTTTTTTGTCTTTTTCTTTTTCCCTTTAAACTTGTCAAAGTATGAAATCAGGACCATTACTTCTCTAGTTAAAAAAAAAAAAAGAAAAAAAGTCAGGGACAAGATAAATGAGACACATGCAGAGCTGAGCTGCATCCTACATTCTTCATGTTGCTTTAGCTGGATACCAGTAGGGGAAGCAAGGACCTCAACTCAAATCCTAGAAGGTCAGTTAAGGAGGAAAGAACAGTATTTCCAGTCTAATCCCTATGTACACCCTATATAGACTAAGTTAGATATCTGTTTACAAGTATTTCTGTTCCTGTTAATTTTAAATACCCAGGTGTCCTTGCACATGTCTGGTCAGCACTAGAAAGTCCAGCAGATAAATAAAGTTATCTCAGTCACAGATATACAGCATCAGTCCACGCAGACAGCAAGAACCATGCATGCTAACAACATGTACCTTTTATTTAACTTTCTGTTTTCCATCACTTCAAATTCAATCAATCTATCTTTAAGATTTTGGGTCCGATTGCAGAGTTCCTCATTCAGTTGTGCAGCATCCAAACAGAACAAGGCCAGAGGGACAGTGACATGCATGGAAGCAATCTCTCTTTTCAGTTTTGTCAAGCTGTCAATCTTCTACAAATGGAAAATAATAGATCTGTTATTTTTCCTTAAAGTCTATAGATAAAAAATGCTAAATAACAACTAATTAGTTCCCATCCAGTAAATGGATAATATATTCCAAACAGAAGAAGGAACCACTATTTTTTTATCTTTACAGAGTTCAGCTCCTGTCCACAGATTCCAGGGCTGAAAGCTTTCCACAGCAATATGTCATATTAAGGAACACCACAAATTGCCTAAAGAAGTATTTAGCCATAGGCTAATTCAGGAATGCAGAAAGAAAAGTAGGCAGGGCTGACTAAGGACATGACAGTCAAAAGACCAGCAAGCTGCAGATTCACCAAGTACTCTGGGCAGTCTTCCACTGGACTTCTACTAAGACCCAACAAAACCCACAGAAGAAGCCCATAAAGAAACCTCCTTCTACATTTGCACAGCAGCCCTACAGTAAGGGGCTATGTAAATTGAGATGGCTTCCCTAGTATTCCCATGGGTAAAACAAGTGATTTGAATGGGAGTTCATTAGGCAATATGTTAGGAAGTCGTGTGATGTGTTAGCTGCTGTATGAACGTGTAGCAGTTGCCAGTTACATATTACCTCTGCTAAAGCTTCTAAAGAATGACCTTCTTTCAAGAAATCTGTGATATCTTGCTGTGCATTGTTGTTCAAAAGATTGCTGTATTTCCTGTACACATTTAAATACCTTAAACACAGAAGATCACAAAAACAAAAATAGAAGATTCCAATGAGAAGATTTTCTATAGTAAGAAACACATAAACTCAAACTGCTTGAGTCAAATGGATAGTGTTATGAATCTGAGGGTTTGGATAGACAATGGAGTTAACAGCCAAAACTTACTTCTGTGGACCAAGTACGTTGCTCTCAAAGATCTTTTCAAGTTTGTTCACATACTCTGTAAACAATAATTCATCTGGTTTGACTGTACTGAGAGTGAGATCACGTCTTTTTAATTCTGGAAACAGAAATCTTTCTACCTAAAGGGAACCATTGCAAATACTGTAACAACACATACAATAGAGGAAATAAGGTATTCTATTACCCACTCACCCACCACTTCAAAAAAAAAGTGTTATTTGGTAAAAACACTGCAATGTGAAAAGGCTCTGATTCATAATTAATGCTTGGTTACACACATAGTTTGCTTGCAAAAACTATATGAAAATCAAACCAGGGCTTTAATATAACTTGAATCTGAAAAAGAACAATTTCTATGCTATCTTCTATAATCACAAAAGGTCACACAGTTCATGATAGATGACCCCCATTTTTATCTTCTATTTGTCAGTTTACTGCCTCATTCATAACTTTTTGTTTTTATTAATGCTGTCTTTTGTATGCAGCTATAACTTGTCCAGTACCTTTGGAAGTTCCTCAGCATGGTGCAGGATCTCCCTGAAGCAATGACTCATTAAACCCCAACATTCTTTCAAAGGTGGCTCAAAGACAATCTTGGGTTCTTCCACACTGAGTTTGACTGTTAGTATCGAAGGTACAAAGAACTGCATTTCTTGATACGGTTCTGTAAAATCACTTCCATCCTTAGGGAAAAGAATGAAAATTGTACATGCCAAAGAAATCAGCTATAATAATTTAAAAGATTCAAACTCCCCCAAATCTCTTCACTATACAGCACCAATAGGATTTTCTTCCTTAATTTTTATTCAAAACACTACTGTCCCAATACACAAGATTTTAAGGTGAGAACTGCTAAATGAATCTATAAGAGTTTGAATTAGGAAACTGGATTTAAACCTAATTGCCTTGATTTTTCTTTAAGTAACAGAAGTAAAGCACTAATTACCATAGAGAACAAAAGTTCTAAAAAAGTATCCATAATGCCTATCAGAAATAAAATTTAGAATCACATACAAGATCCTGGGTTTTTTTCATTGCCTTGTATGGTTAGTAAGAGCTGCCCTACCCTCAAATTGCCTTTACAGTAACGGAGTCCTAATCCATCATTAGACTCGTAATGCAGATGTTATAATGACTTTAAAAAAAACAAAACCACAAAACCAAAAACCACCAAACCCAAATCAACCCACGAGACAAAAAAAAAATACTAAAAAACCCCCAAGCATCAGCAACACCATCATCACCCAGATGCAAGGCTTAGCATAAGGTTTGACAGCCTACTGTATTAAGTGTGATCCTCTGGCCGCAATGCAGTATTTAATCTGCCACATTTATTCCATTTAATTATGTTTCATTTCATCTCACCATGGTAGATCCTGAGTGATCTGATATTTAAAGAACTCATTTCCATTAAGAGGCAACTTTATCATAGCCAGTGGTAAAAACTCTCATGATATAATGTTTACTATTTTAATTATGTGTATTACTTGAAACAATACAGGGCACTCCTTTGGTATAGACAGGGACACCACATACATAAACTACCTCTGCAAGGATTACATGTATGACTATGCACACTTTTTGACTTCAAAGGGGATTACTCACGTGCTTTCAGAAAAACACATTAAGTGTTTTGCCTGGTTAAGGCCAAGAAAGATAAAACTTCAAAAAAAAAAAAGCACACTCACTCAAGACAGAGTTGAAAATTCCTATAAACTGCTAGTTGTAACCCTAGGCCTGCAAAACTATTACTCAAGGGAGCAGTTCTTGACCATTCAAAAAAAATGCACTTGAGTATGTTTGAAGGATCGTGACATTTTTTATGGATGCAAGAGCTATCTGGGATATTTTAGCCTTCAAAGAGCATTATATTTTATGGCTATATGAATTATTATCTCCATGTAACACTGAAAACTATAGATATACTTCACAGCATATACCTTGTGGATCATAAAAAATGCAAGAAGATCTTCCAAGGAGTTAACAACCATCTCACGTAATTGTAACGACATTAGAGTTGACACTGAATGAAAATAGCTTTCAACTCGCTGAGAGGAATCAAAGTCATTTTCAGGAGCAAAATGAAGCCATTTCCTTTTCTGATCAAGGAAAATGGATGCACAAGTTGGGATCCACCTACAATGAAATATACGGAGACAAAGTATTTAAAAGCTTATTAGCCTTACTTCACTCCTTGCAATGAAATCTAAGCTCAGAAATCACCCAAAGAACAAGCAAAATTCAAAGGACTAGCAGAGAATTGTTAACTGGATGTCAAACAAAACTCTACCTACCAGGACTCAGAGGAAACCTGAGTTTTTAGGCTAAGGATTCTTGTTATAATGGGCCCCTACTATTAGTTAACTTGTCTATTTGTCTATAATAGACAAAATACTAGTGACAATATTAAATTATTAGCATTAAATGGGAAACTTGAGTTTGGAAGATATCTCAGGTGGCAGAATGCAGTCACTTTATATCATGTGCTATTACCGCATATAATTTTCTTAAATGGATCGATTTCTGTAATTTAAAAAATTAAGGTTTTCTGACACTGTTTTTATAGATTTAGACTCCAATCCTCTCATGGTTAGAAGCCTTCTACTTTCCAGACTACATTTATTCATAGTCGGTTTATTCCCATTTGCTCTTGTACAAGCACTCTCACAGTTTCACCAGCTCTTTCAGCATCCAGATGTTTATCCCTCTCCGCTATTTTCCCCTTTGTTTTGGCAACCTTGTGGTTGGGACTAGCACCATCTCAGTCTAAGATCTGTTTTAAAAAGGGAGCTCCATGTAAATCAGACCCTAAAATACTTTATTTATCTACTGTTACTACAGTTGGCACTGACTCGTTCTGAAGAATATTGTGAGCTTCCACACAGTGTCTTCGAATGACCTCCTCAAATTCAGTAGGCAACAGTGGCAGGTCTCTACAACACATTTCTTCAGTGCGAACAAACCTTAGATGACTATACCTATTGAAGTAAAACAAATAGTAGATATTTTATGGAATACTGTTTAAAAAACCCCATGAAATACAGTCAGGAAGGTCTCAGATGTATTTATAAACACTAATATAATTTCGTTGATGCATATCACTTCATTGCTAAGCTGTCCAACAAGTGCACTTCTAATTTTTTTTTTTGCTGTTGGCAAACATAAAAGGCTTCACAAATTTCATTTTGTACTCGCTATATTTAAAATTGTTAATTTCTTTCTAAAATGGTCAGAATAATTTCTTGTCCTTTTCCCAGATGCATTAGTGTATCCAGGCATTAAAGAACATACAAAATGATACATCCTGCTTCTATTCTATATTGATAGTAATAAGTACCTATCCTGGCTAACCTGTGGGGGAAAAAAAAAAAAAATTCATCACTACATATATCACAGTCTTTAGCATGTAAGAGCTTAAATTCCTGCAAATGTTACTTAAATGCAAAAACAGTTCTCAGGATTACTAGCTATCATATTTAACTTCATAAGAAAACATATCTCAATTTTTAAAAGTCCCCAGAACAACTTCCAACTACAGATACTTGAAAGAGAGTCAATTTTAAGAGTCAATTTTGTTGATTTCAGGAATCAAGATGAGAATTCCAAATCACTATTTACTTGAGCACTGAATTTTAATTTAGGAGTAACATCTTTTAACAAAGGGGATGATCTTTTCATAGTGCGAAGTTATCCATTCTTCACTGTGGATATGTAAAACATGTTCACACTTGTATTCAGAGTCTGCAGGAAACAATCACTTTATGTTGAAATTCTTAGAGGTTCAGAAAAAAAAATTCTTTAGAAAACAGAACAGATTTTGCCACTTTCTCTCTACTGGCTCCCCCAGGATCTCCGTAGCATATGTACAGAAGTCAGCAGATGCACTCTCTAACCAAGTTATAAAATAAAAACATCCTCAATTTAGTTAAGATCCTATGATCAAGACATCTTACTGAGAAAGCCAGAGCTGTTGCAAAGTGGGCATCAGTGGATTCACTACGAATAGATTCCTTTCGTTCCAGCTTTTCACTTCTTCATAAGAGCTGTGCCATGGGACTGGTGCACGGACAACTCTCTGGGGAAAAGGGCGTGGGGTACTTCCAATAAACAGTCTCTCTCTCTCAGCTGGATCCATCAAGATGTAATCAACTAGAACAAATCATAAATATCATGGTGAAACCTCATGTATGGTCAAAACACAATATCTCCACAGTTCAGGAAGTCGTAGAATTCTGCACATTTAAAACTTACACGCTGCCATATAGTTACTTACTAATCCTATTTTTAGGATTAAATACAGCACAATAATCAAATTACCAATTTGACTATAAAATTATTTCAGAAAAAGAAAACAAGAATTGGTCCCGGTTCTAAAAATGGGAGGCAGGAGAAACAGCTTTTCATTCTATCTTTCCAGTTAAACCACATTTATTTCGTGCTTCAATTCCTCGTCCATAAACTAGAGGCAGAAATATCTCCCTTTCAAGGATGATTTTTAGAAGGCTTCTTAAATGTGAACACAGAAATCTTATGAATCATCTGTTGCATCTAGGAAGGATATGATATTCAAAGACCTGATCTATGACCTGCTAAGTGCCAAAACTCATGTGCTACGAGTTCCAATGAATTGCTCATTACATATGAGATTAACAAAAGCTAGGAAGCAGACTCACTACCTCTTGCTGACATTAGCATTACCACAAAAAGGGACTACAAACACTAAAATTATGACATTGATAAGAGGCAAATTAAAGGGTACTTAGAAAGATATTGGAGACTATAGAAGGCAGAGTGAAAACTGTTCAATCTCTCCTTTTTTACGCTGTCATGAATGAGAGGCCACACCTACTTACTGGTTAACATATTTAAGAAAATTGAAAGGAATTATTTCCTATGTGGAAAACCCAAGAAAACTGTAAGACTACTGGAAAGCAAATTAAAAAAAATCTCACGTTCTATAGAATTGTCTCTTTCATATTCACTTTCAGATGGGCATTACTAAATTTCAAGGATTATGATATTCTTCTGTATTTCTTCATATATGATGATCTTGTCTTTGTTGAACATGAGCAGTATAATCCTGCATATTAATGTATCATCTAATTTTCCTTAATCCAGTAATGTCTTAAATTCTTTGAATTTGTGACATAATCCCAAGTGTAACATCTGACTTCACTGGAGTTACGAGACAGATGAATTTGGCTATTAATGGGTATCACTGATTTACTGCAGAATAACAAAAAAGTTTTCCTGGGAACAATCTGTTAAAATAGCCTAGTTTACCCTCTCCCCACATTAGGATCAAATATACTTAGACTGCTGTTGACAGATACTTGTCCATCATGCAATTCAAAGCATCATTCATCAATGAATCAAAGAACATTCATCAATGAATAATCTGCTGCGGTGCTTCACAATCTTTATAGTCACAATGCCTACCTTCTTATCTAATTTCTTCTGCTACAAATTAAGATGATTACTCCTTGTCCACCATCATTTGAACAACCCCCTCTTTATACATCTGATGAGATGATGCAGAATTATGCATTTTGAACGTGATTTAGATTTGAATTAGGAGTGGGAAATTGGAAAAGTATCGACAAAACGATTCTATGGACCCAGAGCTACTGAACTTGGAAATTACTGTATTTCAGTGATGGGATATAGGGTTTAGTAAATAGGTATTGGTTGAAATGGAAAGGTTAGGTAGCATGATCACAGATTATATTCTCTCAGATATCTCCTGCAGTTCTACTGACCCCAGAGGAATTCTCCATGGGTGCTAAGAATAGAATACAGACTTGCTTTCAAAGTGCAATAAATGTCTACATACTCTGAATTGCTAAGAGATTTTGAGTCTTACCAATGGCTTTCATGAGGCCGATATGATAGTCTGTCTTAATTTCTTCTTTTAAACTTGCAAGTAAATTCTCCAGGTCTGGGTTAGCAAGAATGTGGGTTGGAATATGCTTTAAAATTACATTAATCACTTCCTTATCCTGAGGTGCCAGCATGTCTTCCTGCACTCCATTATATATGTAGTAACAGTATCGCTAAAAAATAATGTTTAAAATATTATGCTTATTGTATGAATTTTCTGACAGATAATTAATTACTACAAAATATTTTTAGCTTTTCTATCACTTGAACCTTTTCTGCAATTGAAAGGTGTTTGAATGTAATGGATTTTGACTGTTTCCTGGTTCTCCTAAAACACTGCCAATGCCTGACATTTTTACAATACTTCCATCTGTTTTGATGAAGCATATACACAGAAAGAACTGAGTGCAGCATATTAAATTACTGATCTCTAAAGTACTAGCCAACAATGTGAGAGGTTAAGAATTTGGGAAGATGCTTCTATTTGCAAACCCACTAGAACAAAAATCAGACTGAGTAGCTAGGAAGAGAAACAAATGGGAAAGGAGTGGACAACATTTAACAGCAGTTTGCTATATTAAATATGTACATCTTCTAAACCTCACGTACTGACTTGTTCTCTCAATTACTTTTAAGTAAACAGTTTACTGACATATACTGCAGATGACTACTGCTGCTACTTTTATCTTAAAAAGAAATTATACAAGTACCTCTATATCATTTCTTGAAGGTGGCTTTTCTTGTTTACTTATCTCCTTCTCATGTAAGTGCATGACAACAAATTGTTCTTCTGGGGTCAATGGTTGGTTGTCTGTATAACGTATGACATGTAATTCTGGCATATGGGCTGGTGCACATTGACTTCTTTGTGTAAGCTTGAGCTTTTTCCTAGAAAGATCAAATTCTTTTGAAGCTTTAAGCACCAGTTAAGAAAAATCACATACAGGAATATTTTTCAAATAAGGTATGCTTTCAGACTGGTGAAAAACAGAGCTAAGTCAATTAATCATGATGCTTTAACAGATAAGCAATTAGAGATAAAAATGTATAGTACAAGCAAGGCTAAACTTATAAACACATTCAAATATGGATACGCGGTGAGGCTGTTCTCTGCTCTGCTGAACCCAGTGACATCCCTGTCATTGAAGAGGACTTTAATTTGTGCACATTTTTCAATTTTAAATCCCGTGCAGTAAGAGTGTAGTTATTAGCTATGGAGTCACTTGGGCTTCGGTAGTAACTCTGTTCTTTGAATGGAGCTGCCAAAGTCCATGATGCTTGTTGCATCAAAGGGGGATAACAGCCGCTCTTAAGGACAAGCTGGAATTGGAAAAAAAAGCAATAGTTTTACACAGCACAGTAATTTAAAGAGTCATCTTAGAGCTAGAACAGTGATAAAGATCAATTAGTATAAAGAGCGAATACATAAGTCTGACTTAGAGTCATTTGACCACAAATCTATTTTTAGATCCCGATGTTCCACACATGTATAAGAATAATTTTACACAACGTTTCAGTAGTACTCGTGCATTTTTTTGCATAATCAAGGTCTTTTTTAAAAATAAGAGAAGCCATTAGTACATTATCTAGTGCTGTCTACTCCCCCACATCACCATCTTGCTTCTTTTCTTCTTCTCCTTACATTTGCTTAAATCTAGAAAATTCTTATTTCTCATTTGTTAATGACCTGTCTACTTTTAACACTCAGTCCTTGTACTAGTTGAACAATAATACAAGCTAACAAATTCAGCTCTCATCTTTCTCTCTCCCCCATAACAATACAGGATTTGTAATAGATTTCTTCTCTCTGTTCATTCCATGGTTTCTCAGGTGACCAGGTATCTATTGATTGGCCTGTCATCAGTCCTGATGTCTAAACTTTAATAAGATAGCTCACAGGCATAAGGGACATCAGATAGAAAAGTATGTTTCTTATCAAGATACCCTCAGAGAGAAAACAAACATAAGATAGAATCATGATTCAGACCATGGTTCCTAAAGCTCTTAGTCTAAACTCATATCTTGCTTGTTTCTGTATTACATCTTGTTTAATGATTTTTGCTTCATTGGAGTAACACAACCATATCCCTATTACCTGTTTCTTCCTCTTTACAATGCAGCATTACCATCATCAGTTTTAGATAATTCTTTAAAAAAGCTTCTAAATACATTCGTGACATCCCATCCTTGGTTCCCTCATTTCTCTTGCTGTTCCCTTAGGAGCTGCAGTTAAGCTCCTCTTCTCAGCATTTTATAACCTCTGAGAGGACAGCATATACTAGAGCATAAAACAGCTTCTTTTCATTTAACCTATAAATGAAGCTATGAAGTATTATTTTTCAGTCTATCATGAGCTTTAGTGAGAACAATACAGTTTGTCAATCTGAAATACAGGCTAAGGCAAGATTATTACATCTGCCTTGCATTCTTCTTCTGACTGACAGGGCTAATCTTATCAGCAAAGAAAAAAGCATTGAAGCTACTGCTGCAATCATACTCCTTAAATTAGCTTCTGAAAGTTCATAGAATCTTTTCAGTTCAATTTCTTCCTCTGCACACACTAGACATGTGGGTAGGTCCCTGAATTAAAGTTTTGGGGGACAAACTGATACATGAATTAAAAATAATTCAGAGATTTAGAGATTCTTCCCCAGAAAGTCACTATATATCTTTAGGAACTACTGAAGTCAGCCTAAACTCTGAATTCTTATCTCCTCTCTCAATTAGGTCCGCTTTGTAAACTATATTCTTTCTTCCCCACTAGGTAGAACAGCTTTCTGGGTGCAGAGCAGGTGCCTTGCTAAATGTGATAACCATGGGAACCCCCTGGGGAAAAAGCTGGTCAGAAAGGAACCTCTGGAGAAGTTACCTGGCAAAAACCTACTGCTTATGTGACACAAAAATTTCAGGACTGGCTAAATCAGCTCCCGTGTCTTACATAAACCCTTAACACATCCTCAGAAATCTGACTGATTTGTGGATGGAAACAAAATTTTTTAATGCAAATCTTCCTTGAATAATTTTCAGGTTTTTACCATAATTTTAGAGTATGTTTCAATTAAAATTTCCTATTTTCAAACAAAGACCAAAATAACCCAGTTTGCATCAGAAAGTACTTCAATTTCTTCACAAACAGTATCTTTCTAAAGAAAGACATCTTGGATGAACTGAAGTGCTGACACAAACGAGCCAAATGAGCAATTGTGAGGTACTTATGGTGGGGAAAGCCAGCTCTCTCTTCTTCCTCCCCTTAAGTGTAATATGTAATTTTTATTTGTGTCACACAGCAGAGGCTTTAGCTGTGCAGCTGTACAAGCTATCTATTCTGATCAATGCTGCACCTGTCAAGCTCTCAGCTGGTTTTGGAACAGCAGTCTAAATCAGGGGCTTTTGTGCTCTGCCATAAAGTACCGGGGGGGGGGGGTGGGGAGAAATCACAGTTTGTTTGGAAGAAAAATATTTTTACTACAGCTAATAATTAACAATAAATTTAAAGAACAGATTTAAACTGCCAAGGTTTAATATCCAAATCATAATAGAAGTTATAACAACACTTTTCTAAATAAGAGCAGCTCTAATGAAGTACCTGACAATCTGCTTAGTACTTTAACTTAGTAATTTAAATAGCTTTTCCTGTCCTTACTTCATCTGCCTAAGGCCTGGCAATATATGATGCCTAAAATCATGTTAGTACATGCAGCTTAATGTATACCTTGACACAAGGGGAGAGAGCACATACCTGATATAATTCTGAAGGTGCAGCTGAAGCAGAAGCAGGTAAGGATGGTAACTCCGGCAACCGTTTTGCATGACTCATGTTATACACAGAATAATTTTGTGACTAGAGAGAAATTAAAAACAACTTCAAAGCATTTATGAAATAGACTGTTTCAAAAAAGATTCAGAAAGAACAGAGACTTTCAGTTTTCATTGAAAATGACGTATTGCAACATTTCTAATTTTAAGGAAATGGACATTCTGTGGAATGAGTTCCTCAGCAAAACTGTTTTTCAGATTCCACTGTTCTTTGTAGTCATTTGATAAAACTTCTAATCACCAATAAATGTCACATTAAAAAAAAACCCAACTGGTTTTATATCACTGAAAACAAATAGTTTTTCATATTTTCAGTTATACTAAAAACTCCACATATCATGCAGAGTTTATAATGGTATAAAGACTGGATATTAAAATATTAAAGCCTACCAGACTGCCAAATTGGCAGTGAAACAGTCCAAGTTATGTGAACTGCATTAATGGGGCAAAAAAACCCACTAGATTTTTTCATGTCTATAATGACCCAGTTCCAGGAGAAGCTGTATTGCCAGGATGTCACTGGAAGAATAGATTGATCACAAGGACTTTGCAAAATGTTTTAATACAAATGTCAGAATACCTAATACCTCCTCAAGGTGACAGTACTTTGAGGTGGCCTTCCAGGACACCATACAAAGTTCTCTAAGGATATTTTCTCAGAATTATTTAGCCTCACAGGGCTTTAAGATGTTTTTGAATGGCAGCTTTCCTTGGTATAGGCCAAAACCTCACCCCTCATCTGTTCTGAGGCTCCTAAATCAAATTTGTTTAGGAGATTCACAAGGAACAAATTCCCAAATACATAGTGACACTATCAGAAAAAGGAGGTGGAAGTATGTTGTATCTGAATGCCATAAAACTGGAAGTTATCACCCAATACAATTATGTTTGAATAACATATAATAACCCTTTACATAATTTTTAATACATTTTTAGCACATGGTTATTGCTTTCTGATATATGACTAAGAAACTAGGCTGCTCAAACCTAGTTTTCCAGCAGACAAAATTGTGCCCTCCTCCATATCAAAGTAGAGCCCATTTACAAATAAAATTTGGGAAAGGACTAATCTGATTTACCTCCTTGGTATTCCCCACTGTGCCTGCACACCGACACACAGAAATCAAGACATTATCACCACCAGGCATATTTCACTAAAGACAGCATGAATTGCTCTTGATTAATGACTAAAGGACTGGGTCTTAGGGTACTTTAAAAATGAATAAACCATGGGGTTTATTAGGAGATTTGTTCATTCTTAAAGGTACTAGAGTTATTAAGAAAGCCATTGTTCATTCTAAAGCAACTCTTGATTTATATGTCACCTAACCTTTCAAAAAGTCAAATAACTGAGCAAAGGAATTCCTGATAGGAAGTATATTATAAAGGCTCAGGTCCAAAGAATATTCAACAAGAACGAGTGTCTTCAAATAAGAGTTCTTCCAATGTCAAACCACTAGCCACTGGTAATGGCCAATTTCATCTGCAGTTTTGAAGAAGTTATCAATCTTTCACAGTCACTGCAGAAAGAACTTACCCTCAGGAGTCTCGGGCTCTGTGTTGGCTTCATTTTGCTTTGTTTTTTTGTTTGTTTAGAAGTTTTCGGTCCTCCCTCTCAATATAAGCAACATTGGCATTACATGCACTGGAGAAGAATTAGAGACTCATTTCAGATACTACACAAGGTGCCAAAACAATCAGCTTCCTATCCCAACCTCCAGGAAGAAGAAAAATCCCAGCTCTCTCCATGTTTACATGTTTACAACACTAAGCTTTCTTCCCCTCCAAACCACACACTCTCTTTTACTTCATTCCTCATCAAGCTCACTTTTCACCTTAATCTTTCTCTCTCCAGATGTCTTTCAAGCAAGATTTTTTCCACCCTGCTCTTTCCACTTTCTCAAAAAACAGTTTCCTCCACACTGCCTGTTCTCTTCTAATGGCCCAGGGACTCTGGGCCCCTGATTGTGGTTTACAGCAGACAAAGCCACACATTAATTGCCATGAGAAATAAGCACACATCAAAAGGAATGGGAAAACAGAAAGGGATGCCCAGCACACCTTACATATCCACAGACTGCATGAGCGAGGAGGGAAAGCAGGTACTACCTGCAGGTGCCCTTGTTACCAGTCCCTCTGCCTGTTGCAGCTTGGTGAACTTCTCTGAAACTTGCCTTTCAGTCCCCGGCTTCGTTGCCCCAGTTACAGCATAGCTGGTGCTTGGAGACAGAAATTTCCTCCTCCCCCTCTTACCCAAGCGGGAGAGAAAACAGCCCCTTTCAGCACAGTGTTGCACCAAGCTGTGGTCAGGGAGATTCAGTTGTGGAACCAATGAGCAACTGACATTTGTATGAAAACACTGCACACAGCAAGGGAGCTCCCAGATCAATAAAGCCTATATAAACCCAGATTTTCTTAGGAGGAACTAGAAAAAAAAAATATTAAAGATTCAAAATCTTGAACCCAAACATCTCCACCACCTTTCCACCATTCAGAATCAAACTCCCTGAAGATCCGAAGACAGCAGGTGGGATACCTGTACTCCCAATTCTTCTAAGTCTGCTTGTATGCACTTGCCTCCCACTCACGGTCATCACTATATCCTGAAAGAGTCCTCCATCAAATTTCTTCACAAATGGAAATTATTACCATCCAACACAAAATCTAGTGCAGTCTCCCTATACCAATGCTCAAGAGAGGCCTTGTACATGTTCTATCAACACAGCAAGACCTCCATTTTAACTTAAACTCTTTCCCAACATCTTTGGATGCTATTTTTCATCCTATTTTCTGTAAACCATGAGAATGGTTGATATCCCTGAGTTAACTGCACAAGTTTTTCTTGCATCTTGACCAAATACCAACTACAAGTGCAACATTGTTCCTGCCTGGCCACAGGTGAAAGTTCCTACCATAAACTAAGTTGCTCTTTAAACACAAGCCAGTGTGGGGTACAGAACCAGTGCTGCTAACGCTGGCAACTGCTCAGCTCGTGTGTGCAGTAACTCCAAATATTTCAGTGCTGGTTTGCAACATGAATATTTTCCCGCTAATTCAAGCTGACGCTGGCATGAAGACAAGCTCAATTAAGCAACAGTTATAGTAACTACTGTTCCACTGCGCACAACAACTTGGATACTTATATATGCATGCCCTTTGAAGTTAAATAAATTACTTGTGCTGCTTGGTAAAAACATTTTATATAGAAAAAATTATATGTAAATTTTCAGCAGAAGAAATAATTAAACTTTAGAGTGCCATTATCACTGGATTATGTCACACTATAATTCTACCAGTATAATTCTACTAGTTTTTCCCTATGCTCACTTTAAAAAAATTATACAAAATCAACAAATTGAAATTTCATTTTATATGCACTAGTATACTAGGAATATCAATACACTCTGTACTTTAATAATATGAGATATAAACACTTGAACAGTTCAAGCAAAATAAACTTGCCCTCACCATCCTCTTCTTGCAGGTATTGTGTTGGGCTTTTAGAACCCATAGTCCAAATTTGCATTAATATGCAAATCTCTCTTACTTCCTCTGTCTACACAGATCCTTCCATGTATCTCCAGAGCTCACTGAAATCAGCACTCAAGACACAGAGCTCTGACAGGCTAATAGGTTAAAAACCCCACACTGCATAAAATCTCTTCGCTGTAACACCGACATGCTACAAATTAAACATGCTATTTATTTTGTTGCCTTAAAAAAAGAATAATTAAACCATTAATGTTCAGTTTTGCAATACTCTCATGGGTGGCACCAATCAAAAAGAGTGATTAAAGCAGTCATGAGAAACATGGATATTTTACTGATTTCTGACTGTAATTTACAGCATGAAAAATTCTATGTAGCAAAACTGGGAATTCACTGAAGCTTCACGCTTGCATGTAACATCATGATGGTGCTCTGGAAAGCAGCCAGACCAAGCCATCGTGCGACACACCTCCCCGCGCACCATTTCGGAGATGAGCAGTCCCATCCCAATGCTGGGACACTGTAGGAGGCACCCATCTTGCCGAAAACCGAATTTTAAAAATAATTATTCCTCACGTGGAGCATCTCCCCAAACAGGTTTGCCACACGGCCGCCCGTGGAGGCAGCAGGACAGGGTGGAAACGTGTGGGAACCAGCGCCCAGACAGGGGAGGGCGGTTCGGCCAGATGAAGCGGTTGGCGGCCGCCGGGGCAGTCACCGCTCGCTGCGGGCTGCCTTCGCCGCCTGCCGCTCCGGCGGGGGATGGCGGCCTCACAGCCGCGTCCCTCCGCAGCTCCCGCCCACGGAGCCCTGAGGCGCCGCTCGGAGCGAGGCCGCGCGGTACCGGACGCCCCCGCGGTACCGGACGGTCCCGGCCGCTCCTCGCGGCAGCACCCCCGTCTCTGGGGGCTGAGCGCGCCTCTGCTGGGCCACGCTTCCCGCAGGGAGGAGCTGCACGGCTATCGCACAGATCCTTATTTTCTGTCCGTAATTCGAAAAAGCTCACGGCTGTGTGTCCTAAAGCCACAGAAAACCCTGGGGCACTCCCTGAGGGTACCAGAGCTGAGCGGCTGAGGAAGGGCCCGGGGCGGGGGGGAACGGCAGGACGGGAGGGGGGCGGGAAAGGGCACAAAAGGGAAATAAATAAAAGCCCCTAAAGCCCCGGGCGGTCTGTGGAAACCCTCCCGGTTCCTTCCTCGCCAAACTCCTCCGTTGCGGTGCCCGTGCCACGCCACGGCCCCGGCCCTCTCCAGCCTCCCCGGGCGCCCGGCCCTGCCCGCCGCGCTGCCGGCCCCCGTGGGGAGGAGACAGCGGCGGGAAGGCGGCGGCGCTTCCCTCGGCCCCGGCAGGCCCAGCCCGGGAGGCTGCGGGAGGGCGAGGCGCCGTGGGGGGCTGCGGCGTGGCGGGCAGCAGCCGCAGGTGAGAGGGACGGCCCCGGCTCGGCGGAGAGCGGGCGGGGAGCGGCGCCGCCCCGCTCCGCCTGGCTGGGGACAGCGGGGCGGCCTGTCCGCCCGGGCGCAGCCCCGCGGGGCGCGAACCGCGTCCCCCTCAGCTCGGGCGGGCAGCGTCCCCCAGCCCACCGCGACGGGAGCGGGAGCCAACAGCGCTGAGCCCCGCGGCGGGGCAGTGCGGCCCCTTCAGCCCTGCGCGGCCTCGGCCCGCCCCGCTCGGAGGGGAGACCCGCGCCGTGCCCCGGCGCCGCAGGTCGGGGGAGGCCGGGACGGCGGGGCCCGGGGGCCCCCGTTAAGGGCAACGGCGGCGGGTAGCGGCAGTAGTGGTGTGGCGGGGGGTGGTTAATCCGCGCCTGACCTCGATTTTAAGTGTCCGGTGGAGGCGGCGGTGCGGTGAAGGTGCTCGGGGGCTGCCCGGCCCAGCGGGCCTCGGTAGGGCGGCTCGCTCCGGCACCAGCCCCCCGCCGTCGGGCCCTCGCCAACGCTGCTAGGAACGAGGTGAACGCTGCGGTATGAAAATACCGTGTAAACAAAGGGAGGGAGCGTGTATGTGGGCAGAGTGTAAGGCAGCGATATCGACACGGGCACTGTTTAGATTGACAAGCCGGAAAACATCTTTCAACCTTGCACTGGTAAGGGTACCCTTAGCAACAACAGATCAGGCTTTTGCGGGGTAAGGGGGAGTTTTGAGCTGATGTTCCCCTTAAACTGTCACAATTAAATATGTTCAGAGTGTTTGAAAGCATTTTGCCTTTATATGCAGAGTTTTGAAGCTGTACAGGGTATGGTTTCAATTCTGAACATGCAACTACTCTCAAAAGCAAGTGTCATTAATGTGTGAGAAGTTTCCAGCATTAGTAGCTATAAATTGTCCATGTGGATAGTTAAATTGACCTTTTCGCAGGTATTTCAATACCCTCATGGTTAATTATGGGTTAATTAATGGGTTAATTGTAAAGGAAGAAGGTGAGAGTCCCTTTGTATCTTGATATTTGGCTTTGAGAGTTTCAGAGGAGTTTTCAGGGACAAGCCGCCTACATTAGATGGACTTTTGTAAAAGTAATGTTTTAGACTCTGTGGATCACATTACCATTGGAAATCTACATTCTCTGTTTTTGCAAAAGACATATTTTCAAAAAACAACATCTGTATAAGCCTTTTACTAATTGTACCTTAATTTTAAGGAACACTGGATGGCTGAGTGAAAACTGGTGGTTCAGAAGATTTGCGATCGTGGCTGAGGTTACAACATGTCTAAAGAAATGCAAGAACTGCAGAAGCAATGGCACTCCATGGTGCAGTCCATCCACAGCAACTCAGATGTGGGTCTGGATTATAATTTTATATATTTATAAAGATACTCCTTTCATAACTCTCTGAATAGCACACTCCAATTTATTTAAATGCTGTGTCAAAACTTGGGGGGGGGAATTTTCACTCCCCTTTTTTAAGTGAACGCAGAGGAGCCTATGGGAAGGGCTGTGCTCCCACACCTTCAGCAATTGAGAAAAAAGGAAGGCTGTTCTGCATTTCTGTGTTTTACTGGTGTATCCATTTGAGATAGTAGAGTGGCATTTTAGTGAAATGGTTGTGCTGCTGTAAAAAGAACTAAAACTACAATACGTACTTCCTTAAGGTGTGGGAAATGTCTCTACTGAAGTAAAATTCCAGTGTATAACTGCCTCTGTAAAGAAGATTATTTTTTTTTCTACCAGTAACATTATAATTGAATTCCTAAAAACTTTGTGATACAGACATGCCTGCACTGTTTTTACACTCAATAAATGAGCAGGTTGCAGATACTACTGAGGCATGGAAAACAGAAAAATAATCTTAACATTTAAAAATTGTGTATTTTTTTCTTAACAAATACAGTCCTCTAGATCAAAATCATAGCTGTTGAGACCCCACTGAAATCTGTGCAGCTAAACTGTAATTTTTTTACTTGTTTTCAGGTTTTTTTATTGTGGTTTTTTTTTTTTTTTGATTTGTGCAAGAACTGAACTGGGAAGTCAAAGAGAAACATGTCTATTGTTGGTAGAATTATATTTGCTATGAAGTTATCTAAATTTGCAATAATCCTTATGCTTTTGAAATAGAGGCAACAGCTGCTCTCTATTGAAGCTGCAGACTTACAAAAAGATGCTACCTGTAGTTTGCTAAAGTAGCAGTAATCTTTAGAAGTTATCTATGACGAGATAAAAACAAAATCTGAAATGTTTTTCTTCCATCCACAGGTTGTTGCATTTATGAATTCTCGTGTTGGCCAATATTTAGGTGACCATCCTTTTGTTGCCTTATCAGTCCTGATGTTTATTGCCGTGTCTGCTATTCCCGTTGCATTTTTCCTGATTTTTGTTGTTACGACAGCCATAATGGCCTGTATCGGTGTGATAGTCGTGGAAGGTATTGTACGCATGCATGCACGTATGTACTTACTCCCTTTTAAGGCATGATGTCTCTTCCTTTTTTTCTTCTTCCTTCTGGAGTTCCCAGTTAAGCAATTGAGGATTTCTGTATGTAGTCCTCAGGTCTCAGCAGTAGTGAATAATACAAGAACAGTAATCTGATTAATTGTAGTTTATACAGGGGAAATCCTATTTCCCTTTCTAATCTCAGCCACCAGGATATGCCTAAACCAGTTATCTTGACCGTGCACAGCTTTTGTAGAGGCTAGCTAGTTGACTGCAGAAGACCGTTTTCCCAAATGGTTTGAAATTGGGGTTGTGGTAGAAGGTCAGTTCTTCTAATTTACTTGTATATAAACTTGCTTAAATAACAAAATGGTTTTCTTTTATTAGGTGTTGTAATAGCCACAGGTGGCATAGCCCTCCTTTGCGTGCTGTGTGGCCTGGGTGCACTTTCACTGGGAGTTTCTGGAGTACTGAGTGTGTGTTATGTCGTTCTTTCAACTCTGGTCAACTATTGGTATGCTTCAGGGTGAGTATTGATGTCTTGATCCATGCTTGGATTTCAAACTCTGCAACTGTACTATTGCATTCTTTACTTCATTTATTCTAAGTGAGCTACTGTTGATTAGTTTAACAAATGTTTCTTGAATGCTGGAGCAACTTAGGCTACCTTGGTGGCTTAATGTGCTGCATATAAATGTCTAGTCATCAATATATATTTTAATGAGAGTTACTACATGCCCTCCTTCCTGTTCAGGAAAGAAGAAATGTAAATAGTCTTTAAATGTGCATGTGCTAACCTAAGATGACATCAAGCAATAATATACAACTTTGTCTCACTCAGAGTATTTGTTGCTTTAAGTATCATTAAAACACACTTCCAAATCAGACTTTGCCTAGAGGATGAACCTGTTGCAGTTCTTTCTGCATGGTGGCCCAGCTATCTCTGCTTACCTGCATTTGTAGAGTAACGGCCCAAAATCAGTTGTAGATTTAGGATAGGCAAAGGGGTACTTGAAAGGGACAGTGTGGCCAAAATAGAAATTACAGGTTTGCTGGATGCTACACGTGTGCTGCTTGCCAGTCATGTCTCCCAGTACTTTAGGCTTGGAGGCCTGTTTCAGTCAGTAAGTGCCTCAGCCACGCCTTTGCCAAGCCTCTGGCCAGGACTACGAGGCACTCACATGTTGTGCTGGAGTGCCACCTGTTGCCCGCCTAAATATCTACCAGAGAATGAATAGTGATAATCATTTCTTAAGCATAGGGAAGAGCAAGAAAAAAAAATACAGCTGCTCTCTCCTAGACTTTCTTAACTTGCTCCTTCATCTCAAGGACACACCAGACTGCCTGTGGAGCCTGTGATATTGTCAGGATGACAAGACCGTGGTGTAAGGACCAGTGTGCTCACATTTATTCCAGAGCTCTATAGTGCTCCTCCAGGGCATCCTGCCAGGTCCACAACATTGCCTACCAATTCCACAAAAGACTTCTTTTTTTCCATAATGTATCAAAATACACAACCCAACATACAGACCAGTCATACTGACTTACAGCTTTGATGCTAAAATGGGTATCTGCTCTTTTTATGTTCTTGTGTCTTTTGAGAGAAGCTCTGGTAGACCAGCAACGGATGTTCCAGGAGTCTCAGGCACATTTACATCTCTCATTGCTCAGCTTTTTTGAGCAGAAAGGCAATAATCTGGTGAAAGAACAGACTAAAACCATTCTTTTATCCTATATACAGGGGTCAGATAAGGAAGGAAGAAATTAATGGAAGTTCGGCACAGAAGAGTCCTCCTGTCTTGGATCTTTCTGCCAATAATGGAAAGAACGAATAAGTGGGTTTCTCCCCACTTCCTTCATAGGCACTTAACTGTACTACTCTGACCTTTGCAATGTAATTGTTTACTTGTTGAGCATTCAACCTTTGTGCACTCCTCACAGGAACTGAAAAAAATCAGTATGCATCTTACATTGTCACTGCAAAACTAATATTAAGAATAACCATGAAGCAGCAGTGCATTGCAATGTTAAGTGTATGTGCATGATGGAATGTTCCACAGAACTTGGTAAAGGGATGTAATAATAACTGCTACTGTTAAGTCAGTGACAATTAGGTGAAAGAAAGGGTAGGTAGGTAGTAGCTTCCCACTTGTTACGGGAGTTCTGGATGTGTTTTTTGGATCTATCTTTTAAAATCTGTATGCAGCAGTTGGTCATTTTGATATATGTGTCAAAGCTCAGAACACCAAAAATGTGTTTTGAATGTTAAAAAATATTTTTTAAGCCTTAACAGCCTTTGTTAAAGTAGTATGAGCACACCATGCTAATGCTTTATATTTATTATACAAGGAAAATTGGGGTTTTTCATGCGTTAAGTCATGGTGTAAGCTTTTATATACCTTTAGATATTGTGTTAATCTGAAGGGATATTTTCCTTGTTCTCATTGCCGCATCAAATCAACAGCATGCAGTTAGGTCTTGCATTTTGTCATATTTGTTTAGGTATTTAAATAACCTGGTTTGCTTCTCAGTTGTAACTTTGTGTTATTTAAACTTTTTTCATTTTTGCAAATGCTATAATATTTTGAAGCATTAAGAAAGTATCTAATTATATTAGTTTAATAAAGTGCTGTTTGTTTAACCAGGTTGTCTTGTTATTCTGTTGATTCTACAGTAAAAACAACTTTTCCAGATTTACTTCTAGGAAGGCTACATTTTGGAGCTGAATTTTTTACCTCAGTTATTGGCCAGACAAAATAACATTATTGGTGAACTGCCGATACTCCCCTTCCCATGCCTGTAAAGGAAGTGCAGAATCCCAAGAACTAATTTAGTGTAATACTCCAGTTTTGCATGAACCAACGTGCTGTTTGACTCTAAAGTGGAGTCAAAAGTTTATCTGAGCCGTAATGCGTTCCACCTAGCCTTGGTGGTAATGTCTTCAGCTGTAGTAATAAGCTGGTCCCACACATCAGCACTAGAGTGTTACTGTCTGCAGGAGACAGGCAGGACCTGATACTGGTTTGTAAAGGACTCTAGTATTTACTAAATTCCACTTAAATATGAAGGATTTACAGAATGGAGATTGTAATAGGAGATTTCTTTTGTAAGTTACTAAGATAAAATGTTTGATTTTTTTCAGGTTCTTCAAAGCTTTATCCAACCAAAACTTTAACTTTTTAACTTCCAGTTGATAGTAGTATACAAGTGGTAGAACAGAGAAAAAAAAAAGAAACAGGAAAAGTACATTCTCTACTTTCCTTGTAAGAAAAGCCAGTGCTGTGATACTGTTTACATGACATACAGCCTGGAGAAATCCATCTGGAATATGGAACAAAGACTTAACATGAATGTATGTACTTTTTTTTTTACATTGCTGGTATCCCCACTTTAGGATCAAATCTGCAGCTGTGCTGTTAATTACAGTAGAGCTCTGCCAGTTTAGAGCAAGTGAGGATGGGGGGGGGGGGGCCACGTTAGAATGCTGTTCTTAACAATTGTATGGTGCTGCACATCACAGCTCTAGGTAATACAACATAGTGCATACATCAGACTGCAAAAACCCCAACGATACAGCCATTTGCAAACAAAGAGACTCCAGCTAGATAGTATGTCCAGGGCATTGAGGTGAAGGAGGCATTTTACACTGGCTGGTAAATGGAATACATTATCCCTTCTGCAAATAGACTGGTGCCTGCTTTTAAGAGCTGGGAGGTGCTGAAATAACTATTTCTAAGTACTAGAAATCCTTATGACTAGCAAAAAGTGAGCCTTGAAATAGGATTCTAGTCATTACAGAATCCTTCCCACCCTTCACCAGACTACTGGCCCCCACTACCAGAACACAGTTTGAGTCAAGTCTTTCTTTCCAAACCTTACTTTTTTTAGGCAGTAATGCCTTCAATCTAGGCATTTACTGGCTGCTAAGAGCAGACTAATGGTTATGAGGGAAATAAGCAGAGATTAGTGTGACTTGATAACACAATCACCACCTCATTTATTTAATACTTCCAGCCTTTTTTACATGCTGAACTGCTATCATTTCAAATACACCTTGAAAATAAAACCCTTGTTTCTCTCCTATTCTCTTCTATCAGTCTGCCTAAAATGAAGCATACATAACTCTATTACTGTGCTTGAGACCTCAAAATAATTGAAATGGAGAAAGCACTTCACAGAAGGGAGATAATGATGCTGTTTATCATCTGTGCTGCAACTTACCAGGCACAGCCAGAAAATACTAGCTTCTGCATACTTACGGAGCTTGTACATTTTCACCTTTAGGATGATCTTGCATCAGAATCTAAAGATATTAGCCCCAATCTATACTTGAAAATGTTGCTGCAAACTTGACTTTAGGTTAACAAGGTTCTTTGCAGAACTAAATATTGAGCTATTTATACACATTTAGACCCTAAAAACAGTCTGTTCTCAGTACTGGCTACCCATCATTTTAGTTAGAGGATTTTATTTATTTCCAGGCCCCCTTTGCCTCTCCAGAGCACAAGTTCATTCCTTAGTCTATCAGTGGATCCCAATCACTGCTTTTAGCACTAAAATGAAATTCTGCTCTCCCTGCAAGCATATTTCCAGCACTCTGCTGCCAGCTTGGTGACAGGCACTGCCTCAGTCCCAGCGTTACTTTTGCCTGGTGGTGGTGCAAGGAGCTGCTTTTTAACCTGCATTAACAGCTTCTGCTGGTGCTCAGAGCAGTGGCTTTCTGAGTAGCCCCACAGATCTCCAAGGAATCAGCAACCTTTATTCTTTCAACATGAAACACTAACATCTTCAACCTGCTGATGGGGACCAATTTTTCCTGAAGGATGGATTTTAAAACAAATCACACTGAGAGCTTGAACAGCTGCATCCCCAACAGCTTCAAGGCTGTTCAAAACTTTTCTCTGCCTGGTAAGTGAAAAATATACATTAGTATATAAACTATAATATGTGTAGGCAGGGGGGAAGAAAAAAATTCACTTATGTGAAATGATTTTGAAGAAAGCCTAAATAGAGGTATTATTATCCATGTAGTTGAGCAACATGTATCAGAGATATGAATGTATATATTGAAACATATTATATGTGTATACATTTGAAAGGGTCTAAGTACACCTACTTGGAATGATATATAGACTGGTGCTCTTTCATTCTATCATTAATATGTGTGGTCGTATATATGAAGGGAAAAGTAGGTATATGCACATTTGATTAGACACATTTTAACATATATATTTGTGAAAACTGCTGAGAAAGTGCCTGTGTGTGGTTAGACACAGCCACCCACACAAATCACTTCATCTTACATATGCTTAAGAAATCAATTATTGTTTGCATCCAGAGCACTTGTCGTTTGTTGGAAGCCAGAATATCTACAAGGCATGTCCTCACCAGTGGTCCTGGCATAGCTGACTTTTTCCTGCCTACGCTTGTCTCTGCAGGTGACTCCAGCAGGATGAGCTATGGCAGCTTCATCATGCCCACCCTGTTTGGTATTATCTGCCTGTTGGGCATTATTGGTAACAGCTTGGTTATCTGTACAGTCTTAAAGAAATCTGGCCCTAGCAGTAGTGTCCCAGATATCTTCATCATCAGCCTCTCCATGGTGGACCTGCTCTTCCTCCTGGGCATGCCCTTCCTCATCCACCAGCTGCTGGGAAATGGAGCCTGGCACTTTGGGGAGACAATGTGCACAATCATCACTGCCCTGGATGCCAACAGCCAGTTCACCAGCACCTACATCCTTACTGCTATGTCCATCGACCGCTACCTGGCCACTGTCTACCCCTTCACCTCCACCCGCTTCAGGAAGCCCCCTGTGGCAATCCTTGTCATCTGCATACTCTGGGCCCTTTCCTTCCTCAGCATTACACCTGTGTGGCTGTATGCTCAGCTCATCCCTTTGCCTGGAGGTCTACTAGGCTGTGGTATTCAACTGCCAGACCCCCAGAGGGACATTTATTGGTACACTCTCTACCAATTCTTCCTGGTCTTTGCCATCCCTTTCGTCCTCATCACAGTGGCGTACAGGAGGATCCTGCTCAAGATGGCCAGGTCCTCAGAAGCACTGATGAGCCAAAGATGCACCAGGGCTCGAACCAAAAGACTGACCCGTACAGCAATTGCTATTTGCATGGCCTTCTTCCTTTGCTGGGCACCATTCCACATCCTGCAACTGGCCCAGCTCACCATGACTCACCCCACCCTGCCTTTCTACTATGCCTACAATGTGGCTATCAGCCTGGGTTATGCCAACAGTTGTCTGAACCCCTTCATCTACATCTTGCTGGGCCAAAATTTCCAGAGGCGACTTGGGGTCCCTGTAAGGCCAGCAGCTGCAGGGCAGGCTTCCCCAAATGGGAACAAAAGCATTCAGGAGGATGCAATTGAGTCAGGGCAGCCATTGCTGCATTTGGTGTCCATCTCGGGCAGGTAGCAAGACCCACAGTAATCTGGGTATGCCCCCACAAACCAGCTGCTCTTCTCTCCTGATGAACCACACAGGCAGCAGCAGGCAGGTGAGCACCAGGCACCATATCTGCTCTGGGATGGATCTTTACTTGGCCTGAAGACAAAGTCATGGCAGCATTTGGAGAGAAGCTCTGTTTGGCATTGTGTTCTTATTTACATCTTCCCCAACAGCTGTAAGTTATATTCTGCCCAGGAAATGCAAAGCTTCCAAGCCTTTTATTAGATTACCCCACATACTAAAAATATTTTCGTGCAAAATCCCAGACAAGCAGCAATCCTCCACCCAGGGTTGAGACACTGCCACCATTTGAAACTTGGGGACTTTGAAGTTTATTTCTTGCTTCAAACTCACTACAGAGGAAGGAAGGAAGGAATTTGGACTGATCTGGATCTTTTTCTCCCCAAAACATGGCTCAAGAGCATAACATGCTTTATGAAGGTGTTGAACAATTGGACAATCATGTTTTCATCTCCTTTCTAACACACCAGCTCCATGACACATTTAACAGTGGGTGAGATGTCAATAATTTTCTGTCATTTTAAAGCCAATAAAACTGCCCATTTTCCAGAATCAGCAATTGTCAAGAGTCTAGTAAATACTCCCAAATATATTTAAATTAAAATTAACCAGATTGATTTATTCCCAATCACTTTGAGAGACAGGTCTGAACTATCTTGTTGACAACAGAAACCCAAGTTAAACAGTAGCTGTCACTAAGCCACTAATTTGTTTTGCAGTAGAAAGTAATGATTAAATCCTATCTACGTTAAAAAAAACAGAATAGTTTTACCATTGGCAGCCTATCATGTGCATATACATATCATTGTGGTATTCTCTCAGCTTGCAGCAAGCCTTTTGTAAATACACGTTTTGAAGCATATTGCTCAGGTTTTCAACTTGACTGTAGGTGGCTCAGCTTTCATGTGCCCATCTTGAGCAATTTTGAAAGGACTTGACATCTATTCTCTGACAATCAAACCTTTCTGCTGCACATGGCAATCAAAATCACTGGGCTTTAGTTTTAAAACACTACTATTCTACTAATAGCAGGCACCCACATCCAGAAAAACAGGCAAAAGCAAAGGTTTTACACATATCTGTTTTAAAGGAACATTTGCCTCTTTACAGCAGATCAAATTAAAGCTGCTTAAAAAGTGGTTTTATATTTCAAGAGATCATAAAGGCCAGACCAAATTCTTTATCAAGAATACTCAGTTGCTAGAACACACAACCTACTTCAATTTAGTAAATTAAAAGTTATAAACTTCAGTTTGATTTATTCCTGCTCCTATAAAGTAACCAATCAACACTGCAAATGAAGAAACATACTTATGATTATTTATATGCACTCCATAGTGTGGGGGATCTTTATCTCCACCTGCTTAGATTTCCAGGAGCCATTTCTTTTAATAGCATGTTAATTCAGCAAACAACTAGTACAAAACTCAGTAGTCAACAATCCCTGAAGCAAGGCTGTCTCCAATATCTTTTCAGGAAACACTTTTAAGGACAGAGCAATAAAACCCATACACCTGTCTCAGGTGACAGCACTCAAAGGCTTTAGACCACAGCTCATATGTGGATACACAGCTGAAGAGATCCAATCCTTCCCCCTGAGTTTCCTTTATGCCCTCCCTCATCTTTTGCTGAAGGGAGCAGGCATTGCTTAATAAACTCAGACACTGAAGCAAGTGAATTTCAGCTCAGAGTCTGGCCCCACATGAACCATTACCTTCTGCATTTTAAATTGATTTTTCATTATGCAATTCATTCTGTCATCAGCACTTAGCAGAAGCTAAAGCTGTGCTTTTTCAGTTACCAGCAGCTAAACATAGAGCAGTTTCAGTCCTGCTGCCCTGACCTTTGCATGTTTATCAGTCACTATTGTTTCAAGGCTTCTCCCCATGCCCTTTTAATGAGAGCTGCTTTCAGTGCTGTGCCATCACCACATTCATGTGGTTTTTGATAGGGATACACTGAAGAAATAAGAACTAGGTCAGTACAGACCAGGTATTTTTACAGGAGACAGTAAGGCTGTCCCTCAAATTAATGTGTAGGTTGTTCAAGGTTTTTTGTTTTATTTATTTACTTTTTAGTTATTAAACACTGCAGAAGAACTAAGAAGTCCTTAGCAAGGGAGGCTGGGGAGATGATGCCAAGGCCCCTTTTTCCCAGCTGTGCTCTCAACTTTCTGCAGAAGAGCACCAGCCCAGCAGGGAAATGGCAAGACCCTTTCCCACCCCAGTGGCACCATTCCCACCTGGGTCCTCAGCCTACCCAACCCCAAGGATCTAGTTTACTGGCCCTTATTTAGACATAAACATGCCTCAATGGGCAGCCACTCCTGCAGCCCTAATCCCTACATCCTGGGGGACCCTAAACATCTCAAGTCTTTCTAAGGAGATTTGGAGCAACTAACTTTGCCATGGTTCCTGAAACAGCTGCTTGAGCTCAAGCTGCAGACACCCAACGCTGACTCCACATGCAGCAGGTTCATTGACTCTCTTTCCCTGTGCCTCCTCTTGCTGCACCATCATTCATGCTTTGTCCCATGTGTCACAAGAGGGACATCAGGCCTGAAGGCAGTAAAGCAATCCTTTATATTTGTTAAGTGAGCTTAAAAATTCTACAGTGAACACACTTCAACAGGGGACTGAGAAACACCAGCACTTGTACAGGAAGAGGGAAAGAATGCATGTGATGGGCTCCAAGGTCAATTATTTACAAAGTAGGGGGAAAAAAAACCACCAGATTTTCCCCCATTTGAATAAGTTACATGAGTCTTCATTTAAACTTTCTCTGCAATATCCACAAATAGAGCACAACTAAACCACCCTGGGAGAACTGTAGAGTTAATACTCCCAGAGACCAGGGACAGATCTCCTCCCACGTGCCATGTCTGACAGTCTGCCTCTAAGCAGACAATATTAGCTAAAAACAGGAGCCAGGCAACAACTTTCCCTTTGACCCAGATGGCTGTCACTGTGTGTAACTTCTTTGTCTCATCTCTCCAGCTAGCAAGAATAGTACAAAAGATAGAAGTCAAAGAGGAAAAGTAAAGCTCTTACCTATACCCTTACTAAAGGTGAGACATTTTAAACACCCTCACTAGTACAAGTCTCCAGATTCATATATGCAAGCTATGTGAGAAATAATTTATGGGGATGTTGGCTAGCATTTCTTTTACACAGCATTCACATGACAGCCAATGTAATGGTATTTAGTAAGTTCCAAGCATCCTGGAGCAGAGGTTCAGACTCCATCCAGCAATGAGACAAGGAAACACATCTCTGCCTAAACATACACTGATCTTTTCTCACATTTAGGAATGAAGAACAAGATAGAGAGAGTGAATATTAAGAATATCAGCCCTGTTTGGCTCAGAAGAATTAAAAGCCCATACAGTTAAGTACAATGTACTGTCAAGTAAATAATAAATCCTCTTCATCAAGCACTCTTCTAGCTTTTGCAGAAATACTTCATACTCCATTCAAGTGCTAAGACAACAGGACTTAAGTATAGTAGGTGATTACTTAGGCTATTGTCCAAACTATTTCAACCCTAACACCTATCAAGCTAATAATAGGTAGTAAAAGTGACTTGCAACTAAATGTCACCAATGTGAATTTCATAGTTTCATTATACTTCTGTTGATGCTGTAACTGGCATTAACAGCATAAAGCCTTCCTTAATGATCATGTTCCCAATATCCATGCTCTTCTTGCATGGAATTTACATTCATATTTAGAAAGCATACCCTGAAGTCTGTTGTATTAAAAAAGCTCATTAGTAATGCTTATTAAGTGAAGTAGGGGCTGTTGCAGATGAGCCCCCAGCCCTGTGCTATTTATGCTCATCACGCTTGACAATTAGCACTAGCAGAGTCTGTCCAGTACTCAACCTGAAGCCCTGCATGCCCAGAGAACACAGAACTGGACATGTGATGATCACTCTCCCTGTTTCCACAAAATTGCCAGACAACGTTTAACCTAAGGCTGTTACACTCAGTGCAACAAAGCACTTTCATCCTTTTTCATTGTCACATGCAATTGTATTTTTATGCCTCATTTCCTTGACTGTGTAAGGCAATGTGTACAGAATACAAAATAAAAAGCATAATTGCATGACTGAAACCATCTCACTTCAAATGGTCTGTTACATGTACAGATATTGCTGTCCTTGTTTATAGTGAGAACTGCAATGAACAACTACAGTGACATTTTAGAAGAGACACACACTGACCTTTTAACAAACACTCATTACTCTTTCTCACCCTGCTGAAGTTCTGAGTGCAGCCACCTTTCATGTCAGGTTACATGAAGAAGAGTCTTAGGCTCCATTTAGAGGACAGTAAAACTATAGGTCCAAGATGTCTGTGTGCCTAAAGCATGCATCAAATCTTCAGTGACTCAGTGTTTTGGCTCTGCTAGCAGTTCTAAGATGGAGGGTTTCTAACGTGTATGCTTTGGATGCAATTCCAAACATTTATGGGCTTAAAAGGGAAGTACAGCTGAACCTCACTAATCCCAGTACTTCAGGACTCTGTCACTGTTTGGTTTAGTGCAGGAGTGTAACTACTAATACAAGGCACATTCTTCACATATGACTACAGAGTAGAGTTTCCCCTGAAGATTAGTATTTTGGTATAAGACAAAAGCAAAAGGAGACTATACCATGCAAGTGAGGGCACTAAGCACAGAAACTCTAATACTAGTGAGGACAGCAAGGGTAGGAAATGGTATAGCAAGTTAACATTCAGTTTAACAGAGCCATCCCAATTATCAGGCCCTAGAGGAACGGAGATCAGTTGTTGTAGCCTAGCAGAATATAAGGAAACCACAAGTCAAACACAATCTAATGAAGTTAGTGTGACACAACCAGACTTCAAGAGAGGTAGCATTAATGGAGGTGGCATTAGCATTCTCCATTCTCTCTGCCTGCAGGCTAAGCATACTGTTAAATCCTGTTTGGCTGCCTACAACCTAATGGTATTTAGTTTATATGGTTACATGGTAATTCCCTCTAAGCTCACTTGAATCTGGAGAACATTCCTTTAGGGAGGAAGGGCAACATATCAAACCTAGAGTCTGACTTTTTAATAGGAAAGAATATTAACAGTGCAAGTAACACCAAAGGTGACATGGGAAATCTTTATATAGCCTCTTCTGGCACACTAATAAATTGGAAGAGTTTTCCAATTTTTGTACAGGTTAGGAAAACTTACATGTAAAGAGAACCTATTAGAAAGCTAACAGAATTTATTTATTTATTCCTCTTTCTTTATAGTCTAGAGTGCCACGTAAGCAGGGGAGAGGGAAAATGACAAGTAGTTTCCCTTCCAAGCACCAGCAAAGCCATTTTGCTTCAGTACATAAAGTATTAAAGACATGTCAGCTTTATCTGTTACTCATACCCTTTCTTTCCTTTCCAAACACACTCTTTTCCTCCCCTAGTTTTCAAAGACCCTGAAATTACGTACTCCTGGTGCTCTTATTTAAATGGCCATGGAACTTCTGACCACCAGAACATCAGCTCTGGCAGCAAGAAGAGTCTGTTCCACTTTGTGGTTTTCCTAATATCCTTCTAGCCTGCTGTGTTCAGAAAAGTCAGGTTTCAGCTTCACTGTAAATACTCCTCCAAAGATGTTTTGTAATTATCTTAATCATAGTAAGAAGAAAGGGGATTTTTTACAATAGTGTTTTAAGAAAGTTTTTACAGTAATGTTTTAAAGCAAATGCTGTGTCCTGCTAACCAATTTAAATAGAACCAGGTTTTGATCCCCAGCTGCAGCACAGAACTCACATTTACAAGAACAGCTGGAAGAGCTGTACATGCTGCAGATGTTGGCACACAGATTTTTAAGATATAGTGAATGGAATCACAATTGTGAACAAAAGCATTTAATAAGCACTTCAAAAAAGGAAATTGGCTGCAAAGTCTAACAGGAATGTAATACAGCAATGGGAGACTTCAGAACAAAAACACTTAGGACATTCAGTATTATACTCATCATTAAAGCCAAATTTTCAATGAGGAGATATCAAGAGGACTAGCAGTATTCAGATTCATAAGTAGATGCAGGAGAGGGAACACATGACAAACAATTACAGAGTGCTGCACTGAATGCTCTCTACCCTGACAGATAAGGGAAAGCCTCAAGAAAAGAAAAGACAACAAACCTGAAGTGGATCCAGTAAGCAAAGAAACATTATTTTTCTACAGTCTGTAATTAGCCTGAAGTATTTATCATTTAGGATGACAGAGATGCTAAGAGTAGTAGAACCAAAAATAATTTGTTAGTAATGAGCAATAAACCTATTCATGAGTCTCTTAAACAGACCCTTGGTTTTAAACCATTGTTTTTCAAAGCACCCTATTATCCCTGGCTGACCTCTACTGCAATACAGAATGATCTGGCAGAATAAAAAACATTAGATAAAACCTGAATTTTAATCTCCAAACTCTGAGCCTAAATTGCATTTATTTGCTTATCAGTAATCACAAACAGGCTCCCTCTGTGCCTCTGTTTCCCTAAAAACATTAGTAATTATATTGCCTTTCTCTGTAGGGAAGCTTTGAGGCTTACAGATTGCAGGAATACAACGGAAGATTGGCAAGGAGGACTGTAAGCAGGCTCAAGTGACTTGCACCAGGGGTGTTAAACATATACTAATTATTTAGCTTTGTGCACTTGATGGGTAGAATGTCTGCATTTAGATAACATACACCTGCAAGAGACTCAGAGGCAGCTTATCAAACATCCTCGAGACTCCCAGCCTACTGTGAAAAGGATTAGAGCACAGTAGAAAACTACACCTATGAAAATCTGACATATACAGGGAACAGCAGCACATTCAACAACTTTTCTTTCTGGCCAGCAAAGATCAAGCTGCACAATGCCTGCATCCCCACTTGCATGCCTTTTCCTGGGTGCTGCTGCAGAGAGCCCCTGGGTCAAAGTAACAAGAACAAATTTACTCTTTATATTTTATCCATGGTTTGTGGTTGTCCATGCCTCCTGCCTGATATTAGCAACTTTTCTTGCTTCCTTTAACCAGGCCAGTTGGGAAAACTTTGTCTGCTATCTAGACAGTTACTATACAGATACCTAATTTCTAAGCTGTTTAAGTGACAGCAAAACACAAAATCTGTTCTGGTGGGGGTGAGATTTTTCTACTCCAGAGTAGTTCTTGGTTTTGTTATCAACTGCTAGAATCTCCAAAGTAAACCACTAATCAGTCTACAGGGAATAGAACAAGCCATAAGGCATAAAAAAACCTTCCAAGATACATTACTAACAGCAGTGTATCTGAAAACAAGGACCAGACCTAGAGGTCAGGATGGCCAAACAGAAACTACTGCTTATACTACAGAAGGGAAGGTAGCAATCAGCTGGCACATTCATAGCATGAGATAATTTCTTTCAAGAGCTTAGTACCCAGTTAGAGACCCCTAGATGCCAAGCACCTACTGGTTAGCAAGATGACTAGAAATCCTGCAGCTGATGTTCAGTATGAGAGGACTGGACCGGGCTATCCCTAGTTACAGGTCTATCTCCTTCAGGTGCCCACAGGGGGGCTGTTGGCTGGCTAACAGATAACTGGGTTGAAGTCACAGCAGCCTAATGAAAGGGAAGCACAGCCAGTAGGAAGGGCAGTTGTGCTCAACAGCAGCACACTGGTGCCAGAGCAAAGGGAAACAGTGCTTTTAAATCCAGGGGTACAGAAGGGCAGCCCCAGACCACAGCTGAACAGCCAGGGATTTAACATACCACTGCTGAGCTTCATTCAGCCTCAAGAAGCTTGTGATCTTTGACTCAAGTGTAGTTAAAAATCAGCCAGTGAACTTAGAAGCTATATTACAGTCTTCAGCTCCACAGGAACACAGAGCTAGAGCACTGAAATCCATTTGAAGGCACAAAAGCAGATTAAGGGACTACTTTTACATGGTCACTTTCTAGTCCTAGAAATACAAGTACATTAAAATTAAATTATTCTAGGACAGCTTATTCCATCACATTTAGTCCTCCCTGCCTGTAGCAGTGAGACATGAAAACAAATAAAACACTGCTGCCAAGTGTTTTGCTATTGTTGGAAACAGCATACCTAAAGCTATACAGATAACACAGCCTAGTCCCCATCTCTATCAGCCAAGTCCTCTGTAACCACCTCAGTGTTGCCCTCAAGTTTCCATTATGGGGAAGTTCATTTTGTACATTGAAACTGAGCTCAAGCTTCAGGCAACTAAAGGTCTCCAAACCTCTGCGGGATGGAGCACATCAGCCTGTGACAGAGGGCACTTTCTGAACATGTTTTAAGCTGAAAAGCAGAGCCATGCATATGTGCAGTTTTTAAATCCAGAAACCTTGACAAACTGACACCACTCGTTAATGTGGCAGCTATCTTGCCAAGTCTTTTGAAGACCAAGAGACTTGGTTTTTTATAGCCAGTTGATTCATTTCCACCTTCATTAGCAGTAAGCTTAAGGCTGGTTACAGGCTAAAGCCTACACATGGCACTCCTCACCCTTGCAGTGCAGAGACTTGATTATGACAAGCCAGAACCAAGTAAAATTATGTCTGACTTTACTTTTACCTTGAAGAGTAATGTGGCATTGAGAACTGCTACGCAGACTGATCTTTAGCAATTAGAGTGAAGCTACTTACCTGGAACATGCATCCCAGTGTACTTAAGTGCCACAAAACATTCACTGAGGAGCTACCATTTGTCCCTATTAAAGCCTTATGTTCACCCAAGATTGAATCCAGAGTTTTGGTAATCTAGGTGACTAGCATGAAGTACAGTTCACAGCTGGGCTTTAATTCTGCAGAGTAGGTGTCAAAACACTGCTTCTTTCTATATAGCCCCAGCCAAAATAGTAGGTTTATATTGAATATTTGGTTACTGCTGTAACTCTAGATGATGCCGAGTTACCAACATTAGGTCTAAACACAAGTTAACTGCGCAGTCAAGGACCACTACTTTGCTTTAAACTAATATTTTTTTTTTCTGTTAAATCTTCTTCTACAATCCTAGGAAAGGGCAGAACTCCATGGATCTTGTAGTAAGAAATCAGTTCCAGTATTAGAAGAAGTTTAGTACCCTGTCAGTCACCCTGTAATGTGAACTACAGAAATGAAGAAACCATCCAGTATAGTGGAAGCTGACAATGTCACTTGAGTCTTACCCAAAAAGGTTGAGCTTTTAAAAGCTTCAGTTCTAGTTTCAGCCAGAGCACTCTGACCAAAAACATTGAGAGCAGTGCCACTGCCTAGCAAGACATCCATCTTTGTCCAGTCTAATTACTGTACAGCATTCAAGGAACAACTCCACAACTCAGAGAAGACTTTTGCAGACACATTTCTACACCAGGTTTATTTGTAAAAAATACATTAACATACCACATTTACCATGGATGCTCTTCTCTTTAGGCATTTAAGAAAAGCCAAAAACAGTAGCATTGTGGCCACCAGAGAGAGAATACCAACAGCAGTCATTGTAATGCCAGCCATTGCCTCCTTGCTCAAGAGAGCACTCCCTACAAAACAAGTAGAAAGATAGTTTGTGGAGATCACTTCTCACTAAACCTAAGCAACATACATTAGCACCATGCTGGCTTAGTACCTTGGGTTGCAGACCATCCTTCTGGCACAAGGAGAACAGGACCCTGCAAACTCACCACTGCAGAGTTCACACCTGGCATCCCACTCTCTACAATAGTAACATAGTAAAGGTGAACCCTGTGGGTTATCTTGGATCAGTACAACCTAACATCTGCTTAGATATTACCTCTCTTGCTTCTAGATGGCTTAGGGCATCTTGTCATACACAAAAGGGAGTCTGGTTGAAAACGGTCACAGAGCAGACCACTGCAATGGAAGTATACCTAGGACACAGAATGAGAGATCCATTCATTTTGAGACAATAACTGCTCCTACTTACTGCTCTAAGTAGAATGAGCATATCACCTACTAGGCCAGGGAGGGCTTTGTCACCAGACACAAAGGCAAAAGTCTTCACTTCCAGCCTTTGGCGATAGTTAGCATAGCTGACACCATGCCCCACAGGATGAAACACAGTCCTGTAGCTGTCCAGGTCATACTCACACCTGCCAATAGGTATGAAGCAAATCAGAACAACAGGGTAGAGAAGGTTTGGGTTGTGCTTTGGGGGGTTTTTGTTTAAGCAGCAGGCTACAGTTCAAGGTAGAGGCGCTGCCACCTTCCTACAAGTTCCAATATACCAGGGCAGTACCTGGAAGAGCACCTCAAGTGAAGCCCTTGTACTTGGGGCTCTGTGTCTAAGGCAGGGGAGAATTAGTGAATCCTCCCACCTACTGGCAAAAGTGCTTCCCTGTCTGTGGCAGGGCACTCACCCATCAACAACAATACTCCACTGGGGAAGTGAGCTTGGATCTTGTGAAGCTGTTGCCCAACAGTCATCCAATACCAGATGGAGGTTGGGATCATTGCGGTTCAGGACCTGAACTTCCAGAAAGATGGGCTGCCGTAGGTACCTTACTATTGGGTACTGATCATCACGGTACGGCTGCCTGTACGAGCCCTCTGCAAGAACAAAAGCCCTATTAGATAAGTCAGTATGCAAAGACAGAGTCCTGAAGAATCTCTTGAGCTATTCAGCAGTAGCTGGTCCACCAGCTAAATCTGTGACTCTAGAACAAACTGTAAAGCATCTGCCTCAAGGAGCATGGATGGAAGGGAAGAAAACACATTAGGTCATTGGAAGCCCATGAGCCAGAACAGTTCACTCATAAATCCTTCCCCCCACAAGCTCCAGTTGCTTCCCAGCCACCTGAGCCCAGAGTCAGCTTTACCTGGATAGCTTAGAAGAACTAAGGAGAGGGGACCTTGGTTCACTGAAGAAGCCAGAGGAGGAAGGCTGTCTACCCTTATAGTGAGGGAGGCATCACCATTGCTGAAGGAGCACAGAACTGTTAGCCTGTAACAAGGAAGGAGCAGGTAAGTCTTACTTAGTTCTTGATATCCTACGTATGAATGTATTACCTAAAGAGGTTTCCAGACACACCTGAGTTCACTGTCTCTTGAGATCCTGCGCAGTGGAAAGTCTGCCCATAATGCTCTCACCTCATTCTCATAAACAATCTTCTCCCCATCAAACTGTGGAGAAACAACAGCATTAGTGAGGGCATTCCCAATTCATGAAGCCCTCCCTATCAATCCTGGCTACACACTTACCCAATACCTGGTCCCACATCCATTCAGTGGGACATGAAACCAAACCCTGTCATTCAAAGAAGACTTAAAGGCTGGCCGGCATGCAGGATCTCTGAGCCTAAGGGTATCCAAGTCTAGCAGTGGTGTAGTACTGTCAGCAAGGATTTCAAAATCCATGTACCCATCCTGGGTGCACACAGCAGCTGCAACAGAGGTTCATGTAAGTTGTCATGCCAGTCAGGGACAGCTCAGTCTGCCAAGAGCTGTTGCGTTCCAGCTAGAGATACAATTTCTTGTGAAGGGCTAGTTCAAGGACAAGCCATGCTGAAGGATCACCATCTGAGTAGCACATGGGCATTGCAGAAGTCAGTCACTTACCTACGGGTGTGTGCTGGTCACAGGGGCACTCTGGATGCATCACCATTGTCACAGTCTCCCCATGGAATTGAAAAGCCAGTTTCAAAGAGGACATGTAGGACTGAAGTCCTGAGCAGCTCTCCCCACGTACCTGAAAAACAAGAGTTACTCTCCTGGAGTGTAACTACAAGAGCTCATTTTAATACATGCCTGTGTTAGAGCTGTTTCACTTGCCCCGAGGCCATGATGCTCTTCACACTCAGCTAGTTTGTTAATTTGCATTGCTCCAGGCACACCAAATACCAACCCACTCCAAGAGGAGTATTTTCACCTCCAGCTGTTTTTGCCAAGAGGCTTCATGAAGCCCAGGTTACCTTTGAGTGATGGTTATTAAAGTCATTCTGCATTCATCTTAATCACAGCTTCCCTCAGCCAGGCACATGGATGACTTGACAGGTGCTTAGTCAAGGTCAAAACTACCATGCTCTGGTTCTCAGTAAGCACCAAGGAGTTGTGGTCACACCCACTCCTGTGACTGAGGATAAGAACTTACCCTGGAATTCAGGACTCCCCTGCTAATATGCAGCATAACCCCTCTCTTTGTGTCCAGAGCTATCCCATTTTCCTGAAGCTGATCCATGGGGATGGTCTTGTCCTCTACACCCACAGCCATAAGGGTCCCTGGAAAAGCTGGGATGGCAATGGTCATGTGTGTTGCATTACAGATTGCTGGACCTGCAACAACATGTTTGTTAAATGTAACACCAATTCCCTCAGAGCAGAAGGCCAGGTTCTGACTTTCTCCATGCATTACCTGGTGCACAAAGCATTGTTGACTCCACAGACAGTCTATGTTCAGGAGGGCCATACGTGAACTTGAGTGCCACAGTGTAGAGCACCTTATCATTGTGCTGACAAATAAGACAGAGCTCTATTAGAGACTGCCTAAGCTCATGATTCATCACAAGATCAACCCTGCAGGGCCATATAGTACATCTGGTTCAGGACTGCTGATATTCATATTTGCAACAGCAGTTTCATCTCATCAACACACTTCCAAAAAGCATCTGCTCATGAGACTGCCAGTCATATGTTCACAAGACAAGACTGTAGCTAAAATTCTGCTTATGTAGATGCCCATCAGCTAGGCTGTTCAAGGTACATGCTGTGCTCCCCATTTTATAGGGCTAGGCAGTTAGATGAGAGCTATACAAAGACAAACAGCTTCTCACACACCAGCTAAGTGCAGCAGTGCATCAGCTTGACATCAGCTCTGGCCATGACCTGCAAGTGCTTTCCATAGGTCTGCAGGAGGGTGGTACCCAGCCTCCATTAAAGCAGCACTGTCTCCTTAGTACTAGCTCTTTGTTCACCTACCTTGTAGGAGACCACTCCCGTGGCAGTAAAGACCACCTGAACAGTCAGGTTGTGGCCATCAACTAGAAAGTTATAGCCTTGCTGCATGGCTTGCTCAAGGCTCAGCTGATGTGTTCTGGTTCCATCATCAATGGAGAGAGTCCAGGTCATTGGAGCTGCTGGAACCTGCAAAAGAGGAGATCCTTACTAAGGAAGGGAAGGCACAACCACATAGAAGCAGCAAGACATCACACAGTTCTTCACCCTGCAGGGCTGCCACCCGAAAAGTTTTATATTCAGGTTTCCTATATTGATAGCATGGAATTAGGCTTCCCAGCAGCATGCAAGCACCCCAGAGCTAACTACTCTAGCTTGGAGACATCAGGCTCAGTTTAGGTCCAAAACCCAGGCACTCCCCCACCCTCCCTTTGCAGGACAGAAGGCACATACCATATGCTCATCACCAAAGCTTGGAATGAGTCTTGAGAGAGTAACCTGAAACACAACACAAGGGTTAGACCACAGGGACAGACAGTGCTCACAACACTACAACTTTATAAGAGAAATCTCTATAGTTTTCCAAGGCAGACATTTAGCACCAGCATCCCAGTTTCCCCTGCAATAGGGCTGGAGCCAGACCATGTGCATCATTAATGACCATTTGCAAACTAGCTCTTTAGAGAGCTGGTGGTCATGCCAAGACAGACATGCAGCCAGACCTCCCTGAAGCTGGCTGGAGCTTTCCCCAGATCCCAACCACACAGTTACAGGAGACAGTCATCCTGCATTGCAAGCCTCTAAGCAGGATCTATAGCACTCCCATTCCTCTACTTACTGCCATGAAGTCTTTTGTACAGTTTGTTGCACCAGCAAAGAAAGGGTTAACGATTTCATCTTCACGAACACTACCGCAGTGAGTACTGTAGGTTACATTCTTCTCCTCTCCCACTGTGTCATTCACCATCAGCCTTAATCTTAGCTGGTGCTGACCATGCTATAGACAAGAGACATTAACTAGAAAGAGGCAGCAGTACTCCCCACAACATGACAACTAAAAAACCATCGAGACCAAAAACAACTCTGAAGTTAGTTAGGTGTTTGTACCATGCAAGGAGAAGATGAATTGTTATTTCAAAAGCCCTATGGAAGAGGATGAGTTCTCTACGAAAGCATAGGGTCAGAAGGTTGTGTTGAGGAGTAGAAGGTACCAACAGAACTGCAGGAGCCAAGAAGAAAGCTCCAAGGACTAGCAGGTTGTAGTGCCAGGGTCAGCTGTTCAAGAAGCAAGTGAATAAATACCAAAACCAAGAGTCTTGTGGTATGTCAAATGCCTAAAAGCAACAGATACCAGTAAAGCCTCTGGTTCTGAGACTAGTTTAGGTTGGCCTCCCACTTATTACTACTCATAGCTGTTGAGACAGAGTATGTGGTTAATTGCTCTATCAATATGCATATGTGTAAATAGAGTGGAAGTCTTGAACCTGGTCCATCTCCCTACAAGATATCCTTTAAAGTAGCTCAATTCCTTTACAGGAAAACACAATACTTATGGCAATGTCTGAGGGGTTTAATCCACAGCTGAAAGAACAAGTATTCTGGTAATATTTTTCTACTTCTAGTATGAACTGCTCTTATAGAAGAGCTTTAAGTTATCAGAAGCATAATTATTTCCACTCTCAAAGAAAGTTAGAACTAGAAACCCTGTTAAATCCAGTTCTGGCCAGGAAAAAAGAATCCCACACACCATCACAGCAGCTTCCCAGAACAAAGACCCATTTACCTCCAGGCTAGTGCAGTTGACAAACAGGACACTGAGCAACAGACTCTCATAATCCACAGTGTGGTTACAGGATACTATCTCTTCACCACTCACATCTAGGGAGAACATAGAAGATTAGCCCTACAGACACTTGCTTTCAGGCTACAGCAGAGAGGGCCAGGGCAAGGCACCAACAATACATACCAACAACACTGACATGCCAGGAGTAGTTGCCAAGTTCTCTGGAAAACTCAACTTCCATCCCATCCCTATGGCACATCACACTCTCTGCAGAGGGAAGACCACCATCAACTCCACCATCACCCTCCTGGAGGCACACACCCTGTGAGTCCTCCAGGTAGCCAGCTCCCCTTCAGAGCTGCCTTCCACACCAAGGCAGAGGGGGAAGCAGCTCCAAGCAAACAAAGCCCACATCCACACCACTACCAACCCAGAGAGGCCTTATTACCCAAAAGGTCCTGATCCCCTGAGCCACCAGCACAAAGGGCTAAGGGCAGCAAAAAACCCAACAGGAGCAGCAACCTGAAAACAAAAGAGGACCAAATAAGAGAGCAGCAAAGACACAGCTCCCCATCCCACCTCAAACCCCACTCACCACATCCTTGAGGTGCTCAAGCACTGCTGCTTCACCAAAAATCCCATCTTCTCACTGCTACCACAAGCTTACTTTTTGGCTGCCCAGGGAGGATTATATAGGACCTGGTTCAGGCTCCACACAGGTGCAGGCTTTCTGCTGCCCAGGGGACAGAGAGCTTGCACCTGCCTCTTGTTGACAGCCAGCCTTCTAGCTGTGAAGAGGAGGACTAGCAGAAAACCTGCAGGTGATATGAAGTCTATGGCGTGGGTGGTTGTTTGCTGTTTCCTTCTATTTTGAAGGAATTTTTTTCTTGCTCTGATAGTGTACTCCCTTTATTCCCTTGTCAGATGTTGTATAGAGAAATGCACATTCTTTTGGCAGTTGTTTTTTAAAAAGGAGAATTCTGTGCCACTCTGATTTTCTGATCATTTAAAACAATTCCACTTGTAGATTTGAACATAACTGAGAATATTTTGTTCCCCTATATGGACAAATTGCAATGCTCATATAGACGTAATTAGAAGGAAAACATGAGTGGCAAGTTAAGGAACAGAAGTCCTAGATCAGATCTTTAAACTGGGAGATCTCTGGAGGCTTTAGTTGGACTGTCATTGTTCAAAGCTGTAGGGAAGAGGCCTGGAAAGAAAAAATCTCAGATTTATGTTATCTTTCACTTTTCCCAATGCTTTTGATTTCAGACAGACTTGTAAAAAACCCAAAGACTCATATTTTTAAACATAATCAAATTCTTGAGATGTGAGAAAGCAAAAAGATATATCACAGGAGAAGAGGAAAATGAGTAGTATGCATGGTAGTTTAGGAATAGGATGTTAAACTGGGCTTCAGGGAATAACAAATTTTGTATTAATGTACCATGTATTAATGTAAAATATATCCATTTATATTTCTTTTTACAGTTATAGACCTGTGCCTAGAGCAGATTTTAGAGTTTCCCAGCCCAAGTGACAGTAGCTTCAATTCTCTTAAAGACTTAGAGTTGTGAGAGAGAGCTTATCTGTCAGCTGCTGGTAGGTACCAAAGTGCTGGGAACATGGATGGGACAACAGCATGAGGCAGGTAGTTGCAAAGTGTGTGATTGCCATCAGTGCACTGTGTAGCAAAGCAATGTGATCCATACAGGCAGAGCAGATCACTAAGTGTAAGTAATTTTAAAATTTACATTCTTTAGAAGCATCTCTTTAACACTTACCCTTGTCACAACATGGCAAATGCAGAGTTAAAGCTATTATGTGAGTGGGGCTACCAAGTGTGCATGATGCCAGTCATAGCAATAGGCAGGCATTAGCTCAGATCCATAACCACACCACAGTAAATAACACCTGATATTAGTAGCACAAAAAGAAATTGCACTTCTGCTTTTGCCATCAATAGGATTAGCATGTGGCTAACCTTTGATAAGAAATTAACTTCTCAGAGACTCCTGAATTCACAAACATACATCATGTACCTTTTTTCTCTCTCTTTTTTTATAATGAGATTCATTTTTTTCAAAAGCAGTGATTATACAGAAAACTAATGAAACAAAACCTGAAGCCATACACAAGTTTACTGTATTAAGTATCTATGATTATTTAGCTTGAGTTTAAATAACACAGTAGGGGAAAAAAATTGTTTCAAGTATTTATCCTTTAAAAAATTTTACAAATTAGGTACTTTCAGACAATCAAATCTGATGTAAAGTTAAACTTATTCATAATTTCTCTGTCCCTGATTCCCAGCTTCATTAAGTTGATGGAAAAGCTACAAATCCCAAGGAGCTTTGACTCATGTTCCTGGAGTTTGGCTGATTCTGGGCCGGTAAAAGCTCAATCTTGCATGACACCAGAGTGATGCTGCTAGCACAGGGAACATCTGTGGGGGCCTGAGCAGAGTGGCAATTCATGGTCCATCTGCAGAAGGACAGCCTCTCCTCACGTGCTAGAGTTAACTCAGGGTTTTGCCAAGTCCCAAATGCTTCATAACAGGTTGTGACCTGTGTAGCTGAAAGGTAATGTTGGGTCAGACAACAGTTAGAGCAACGCTACTGCCACAGTCACCACAACTGGGTTTGTCCTGCAATAAGTGTTGGCAGCTCCTAATATCAATCTGAGTATATAGGTTTGTAGGACGTAATTCATCAAGATGTGCTAAAATAATTAGTTGTTGCTTCACTTAACACATCCGAATTTGCATCTTAAGCTACAGAGAAAGCGTGGCCATTCCCCCTGTCTGAGCTGTTGAACCTGTAACAATAACTATGGCCCAAGTTACAGGTAAACAGCTAATTCATGCCCTGAAACACAAAACTATCTCCATGGCTTTTTTTTTTTCTGCTGAAAAAACCTGCAAGGTCTTCTCTTCCAATTCTGTTTTGCTCCTTTACTTGTTTGATTTTCTAACTTTTGGAAAAAAGGCATTGCCCTACAGCAGTGCTGAACACCCTCAAGCAGCAGGGTGTTGCATACTGTCTCCAGAGAGCACAGATCACTTCAGCATAGATGCATTTTCCCATGGGTTTTGGCTGTCCCTGTCCCTCACACACTAGCAGAAGGACAGTATTTGAGACACCAATGAGGTCAACACAGCTTTCCTTGGGACTGTTTGTAGCACTGCTGATGATATCATGGGAAAAAAAGACCCAAAACCAAGAAAAAGGCTTTAGCAATGCAAAGAGCCCGAATGCCAGGTCAGGACTTCTACTTTGGAGCACTCCCAGGAAAAACATTTGTTGCAAACATCACTATGATACAACAGATAATGTCACTGCTTCTAGCCTACAGAAGCTCCCCAGTGTGCTTCTATGTGCTCAGCATGGCTGGGTGTCGAGGTGTGTGGGTGAGGAGATACAGGGCTTTGGTAGTTGGCTTTATTGCCTTTCAATTTTACGTATCTTTCCCTATTGCTTAGGGCTTTGCTCCTGAAATGACATGTGTAGGTAGACTGCGAGGGCTGACTTTGGGCCCCCTGATGCAGGTGTGGGTACACCTGAACAATGATCACGTCAGGATGGGGCTTGGGCAGCACCGGCATGGGTCACTCTCAACCTCACTGTGGGAACTGGGCTGCTCAGGAGGACATCCAGCAACAGTGTCCTTGGGCACAGCAGTTTTGCCTCTCTAAGGAGTGAAGAAATAAGCTTTTATTGTTGTTTAAATGTTGATGTCATCTCTGAATTGTGTAGCCGCAATTACCCTGTGTGACTAATTTTATTCTTCTCTAAGTCCATTAGTTCCAAGGATTTCATTAGGCAAACAGACACTTACTTGCCTCCCCTTGTATGGCCTTTACCATACCACGTTTGGTGCTCATAAAAGTTGCAATGAGGAAATGTGTTGAATAACACCCCATGCAAAACAGATGGCACAACATCGCTGTTCAGACCAGGGTCTAAGTTACCTAGAACAATGTAACTAATGTAGTCTTTCAATCTACATAGTTTGTTTAACTGGTAATATTTTATTTAACTGCTAATATTTTATTTCGCTCTCAAAAAAATAGAGCAATAATCATAGACATAGCAAAATCCAATAACAAATCAAAGCTGCTAGTTAAATAATTCATTAGCTTACAACACCACGTACCATCACATCAGAGTTTCTCCTGAGCCTGGTAGGACATTTCAATTGGAAGTGGAATGGTTTTGAAGCTCTTTTCAAACCCAAAAAGAAAAGCTTCATTCTAACTGCTCAGGGAGTTTAAAAAGTTCACAATTTTGAGCTTTAGTCTCAGAAGAAAAATCTCCATTCAGGCTGAGAAATTTAGCTCATTTGATGTTGAATCACGCATTTTAAGTTGAGGTTTTTGGATGGGACAAAGATTAACAAATACCAGGAGTTTAGAAACAGATGGAGATTTTGTTTGGTCTTTTCTTTTTTCTTTCTTTCTTGTGATGCCTACTTTTGTGACGTAAATAATAATAAAGCTTGTAAAGTCCCAGAGCTTCTCTCCAATTGACGTGGGTTTTGCTTTACCTCTATTTAAAACTTGGAACAATAATTTCCCACTTAGCATCATAGAAAGTAACTTTCTTTTAAAATCAGTATTTTCAGATGTTAGATGATAAAAATCACTCTGAGATCAATACTTTGTGTGCTGAATTAATTAACAGAAAAGCAAATTAATGTACTTCTGTAGTAGAAATCAATAATCTTGAAAATGAAAAGGTTTCTTTTGCCACCAACTCACTTTTGTGGGTATAGTTAACAATGTGTAATGTTAACATACAAGAAAAATGCTGTCTCCTCTCTTCTACCAGGCACTGGTGGTATAAGCAGTACTTGCCTTGGTGATCATTCTACACTCTTGAGAGCAAAAAAGCATATACTACCCTGTAAAGGAAATAAAATTCAATAACATCAAGAAACAGCTGATCTAATATATATATATACATAGATATATGTATTACCCGTCTTCATTCTGCAACAGCTTTTTTTTTCTAGCAGCTGTAAATTTAACTCAGTGCTGAGCCTGGTTAAATAGAAAATGGAATAAATGACTGTATTTTTGATTAGAAAAGTACTGATGGCAGTGCAGGGAACTTGAAAAAGGACTGAGGACAAAATTGTCTTCTCATGCAGGGATGGCGGTTGGCCTGGGAGAAGCACACCCCTTCCTCACTGCCCTGAGATGGCAGGATATCACCAGGGATGGCTGCATCTGTGCATGACATGAAGGAAAACCAGGGCTTTGGTTTAGTCCTACCTAGACTTGTTTATTCAAAGTTTCAAACCTGTCACAGGATCTGACTGACTCTCCTTGTCCTCATGGAAGAAAAATGTCGGTATAAGTTTGTTCCTGAAGAGCTCTTCAATCCCTGAGAAAATAATTAAGAGAGAAAGCCCATTTGGAGAGGTCTCTGGCGTATTACATGGGTGGCATTATGGGAAGTAAATGAGGTGGCACTCCATTCAGTAATTGCACCAACTCCGGGCAATGAGTTGGTTTGCAATTGCTACTGCTTCTGTACCAGGGGCATAATAAGCAACAAAACCTCACTGCTAATTGCGAGGGTAGATTCTCTAAGGTACAGGTTAATTCAGTTAGTCATAGAAAACAGCTTGACAAAAAAGTAACATTTATCTGGCATCTGTTGTGAATGTGACCAGAATAACAGATAGCCTGCAGCATTTTATTAAGCAGCAGGTAGTCTCTTACTGATTTCTTCTCAGATACCATTTTAAAACTGATGTTTTACGTGGTTTTCTCTTAGTAATTCTTTTGAACCTAAAAATTAGAATTACGGTCTAATTCTATAAACTTCTACTCACAGAGGTAGCTCTTAATGCCACTGAAATCAGGGGAAGTAATTTCTAAAGCAAGAAGTAGTTATGTGAGATGGGGACTGGACCTATCTGTTCTCAGGCAAGGACCACAGTGTGCAGGCTGGGGCAGTGAGTGCAGACCCATCACATTTCCATTTCTTGAATTCCCTGTGCTACCCTGAGGAAAACCTGCACATTTTTTGCATCTAAAACAGATTACAATACCTGCTAGATGAATGTATGTTTGCCAAGTGCTTTAAGATCCTCTGATGAAATGCTCTTTGCGGTTGAAAGGATCACACACTAAGCTATGGTTTTGTCAGCTGTGACTTGCGGACACGCTGGCGGTTTTATCCAAACACCACCCTGGTCCTGACAGGTCTGTTTCCATCCACTAACCAATCTGTGTACATGAAACAGCTTCACGGACTGCCCAGTTCAGTGGGGGAGAGGCTTGTTTTCAAATGCAGCAACCCAGTAAACAATAGGTTACAAAGGACTTCACCAGCAAAGGGAACTGCTTATGCATTTCATCCTTTCAAAAATCAGGGATACTTTATTAGTTAGGGTGAAACCTGCTTGTACTGACATTCATGGCCTTTTGAAGGCTTTTTGAAGTTTTGAAGGTTTTTTTGAAGTTCAAGGTCATTTTGAAGTTTTCCCAGAACAGTTAGGCAAAGACACAGAGAAGATGAATGAATTCCCTCTACCTTTAAGTAGTCAAATATGCAATGAATGGTAAACAGCAGAGCCACCTTCCAGAAAATGAAAGCATTCACCTCACCATTGCCTTATTACGTATGCAGAGGTCCAGATGAGTTGTGTGCTAGGATGAACTTTGCCTCCTCATTTCCATCCTCACAGTAACGTCTCAACATGTAATCATTAATGAACTATCCCTGTAATGGAAGGGTGACTGTACAGTCTGAATATCGTTCAGAGCTGCTTTGGGAAACCAGAAGTTACTGAAAATGTCAAGCAGATATCACAAAGCAGCAGCCGACGGCAATTTGGACCTCTTGAAAGAAGCCACTAGGAAAGACCTCAATACTTCAGATGAAGATGGGATGACACCTACCCTTCTGGCAGCATACCATGGGTATCTAGAAGCTCTGGAAGTCATATGCCGGAGGGGGTAAGTCAATCAGCCTCCATGGCTTAAAGCTTGTGGCTCAAAACTATAATTAGTGCATCAAGTTTCTATTGTCCTGATGACCTCAGACCCAAAAGGCTGAAAATCCTGGTCATTTCTTTCAATGCATTGCCAAGAACTGTTTCTCTTCATTCACAATAGTTTAGGCCCAGAACCTGCAAGCAGGTCTGTATGGGTGGGTGGTGAAGACGCATCGGCATCAGCGGGACCATTTCATATATGGAGTCTGCAGGGAGCAGTTAGTAGGAGCAGGAACCTGGGACCTTGCCTTGCTGTAATGGAGGAGAAGCTGGCCAACAATCGTTGATGATAACATATCTTTGAAACAGGCTCTATAGAGAAAAGCATAGTTTTAAACATTTTTAGCAAAAAATCTCTCCCATTTGCTTACAAAGTGCAGTTAGTAAACACCTGTGAAGATTTAATGCTTTCCAGAGGCAAGTCACAACTGATAGTTTTGAGACAGTAACATCTAAAATTGTTATTTCTCTGCTTTTTATAGTATTAGCAATTACCATCATGCTAAAAAGTATAATGCTGTTTCAGAAGATGTGGTATGATCCTTGTATATAAGAAAAAAAAGAAAGGAAAGGAAGGTTTTCTACAGGTTTATTTTCTAATAGTAGTATTTCTTTTTGGTATCATTTAAATGTACTACATGCTTAAAATGTATTATTGAAATGGTAATTACCTCCCCACCCTCTGTACGCTCTTGCTTGGAGCCTACCTTTTAAGCTGTGATTCTGTAATAAGACCTAATAAAAGAAAATCTGCTCTTGTGTAGAGATACAGTTAATAAAATATTCTTTCTGGGCTGAGATGAAGATTAAGTTGACCTGTATTTTCAATAACAATAGTTTAAAGAAGATTGGAGGGGAAAGTTGAATAATTATAGGGATGTATCTGAGTTTTCTTTTATTAAACATAGAATTGAAAATATGGAATAAAAATAGGTTTTTCATAGATATGCTTTATAGCTCCCTGAGCTCAGGTGTGGCTGTAATAACACAATAAAAAAGACCTTTGGACTGCATGGTTATTGCTGTGTCCTCAGGAGAAGCAAAAATAGATTGACAGTTTTTCAACTCATATAATTAAGGCAGCTCCAAGGAAATATCCAGAGTCAATAAAGGTTTGTCCCTGAACACCTAGAAGACAGAACAACTACCTAAGGAACAAATAACAATTTTTTTTTTCAAAATTTGAGTGAAAAATATGTTTTCTACCATATAAATTGATAGAAGTCACAGTGGATGACACAAAGATCAGAATTTCTATGTATTTGTTACTTAATGTAGTTCTAACTCTTTTTCTTGGTAGAGGACAGCTTTGGGACAGTACCACCCTCAAAATCTTCAAACATATGCATTCACCTCTATTTTAATCCAAGATTTCTTGACACAATCAGCAAGCTGTGGCTGTCAAAGATATGGCTGTAGTCTCACTGGTTTTCCTGGGAGAAGCTGAATTCTAGAAGACATTCAATCTGTTCTGCAGTCAGTTAATGTTTTCTTGTGAGAAAGTATTTTAAATATTTTTAACAAATTTATCCTTTCCTTTAAGAGGTTTCCTGACAAAGGCACTGAGATAAAGGACAGTTTTCTTTAGGGTGGTTGCAGATTTTAGGACTCTGAAGCTTGCAACACATTCAGCCCTTGGAAAATGTAGCAATAGTAACAGTAAGCCCCTTTCATCTTGAAATAGTTTATCTTCCCAGGTATCAAGAGATGTTTTCGCTGCTTGATTTGCAGGTACATGAACAAAGGCAAGACCTAGCAGCAGATCTGCTCTCTTTTGTGTGAGCCTCTTTCTTGGGAAAGCAGGAAAAAGAGGAGTATGAGAACCCAAAGTAGATGTCAAAGCTTACCCAGAGTCCCACTGAGCTGGGAACAGACACTCTAGTTTGTCATTTGTTTGAGACTCAAAGGCTGGCAGGCTCCAGGGGGAAAAGAGACCACAAACAGCTATGAAGGGACCTGGGGGAGGATGGATGACCCGGCACTCCCAAGGCTCAGGATAATGCAGCCTGTTTGCTAATGTGGGAGTTAAGGAATCTGGCATGCTCAGCCACAGTCAGGCAGTTCCCCAGGGCAGAACCGCAAAAGCAGAAATACATACACATGGTTTCCATATGTCTAAGTGGAGAAACTTTGATCCTCAGCTGCCACCTCCTTGTAGAAATGCCTGCATCCTCACAGCCTGGCACACTCAGATTTGCTATTGTTTCTCACTGTGAGCAGCTCTGTGTCTCAGCTCTGCAGGAACCCCTGACCTCTCTCTTGCCTGTGGCATTTCAGGCTGAAGGATGTTTTCAGATTTGGCCCTCAACAAATATGTTAGTGCTTTTCTTCAGAGATACCCAAAGCCAAAGGTCAATGTCTGAAGATTTAGTGATAGGATGTACCATTTCATTCATAGTACAGCTGCTGTAGAACAAATTTCCCAAGACACTGAAATCCTTAAACTCCCAAGAGTAGAGATTCTCCTTGTAAATTTGGCCCCTGGGTCTGAAGTTATTAAAGGTTTTGGGCTGTTGTGGCTGCCTTGGTCATTGATCACAGGATGGTTCTGAACATTGCTAATGTTGATCCTGCCAAATACGTATCAAAAGATTCAAGCCAATTCTCAGCCACAGGCAGCAGAGTTCTGTGTGAAGTCAGTGCAAGAGTTAAAAAGAAAGCAATACTTTTCACTGGCTTTAAATTCAATTGAAAAGATGTGGTATTTTATTTTCAAATGAGCTTCTGCTTTTCAAACCCCATGAGCAAAAGCAGTTTAAGGAGAACAAAAGAGTTGAAAACAACGGCATCTATCTGAGCTTAATCTAATAGCAATAGAGACAAATGTGTAATGAGGGCTTTGCTCCTAATCATTTACCTATTACATACCAAAAAGTTACTGCATGGGCTCATTAAATATGTATCACTGTGGCCAGTGACGAATCCTCCTAATATTGCCCCTGCATTTGATATGCAAAAAGGAAGAATCACCAAAAGCCTTTAAAATATTCCACACAAAAGCTATGGTAACAGTTTTATCATTAATTCCAACGAGTGTAAGTCGAAACCTGAGCCCACTTCGAGCTGTCAGCAGCAAAGCAGTCAGAGCTGCAGCCCCTTGCCTGCACACGTGTGGCTGCTTATTTCTGCCCTGTTGCAAGAGGCAGTGAGACTGGCAGAGAGCAAAGCAAGCCCTGCCAGCAGCCCTGCCAGACCCTGGGATGACACAAAGGAATACCCTGGCTCTGTTATGGGGAGTTGCATATGCAGTCACAGTCAGACCCAACAAGCTTGCTTAATTCACAAAGAGGCAGGAATTAGAGCTTATGCCACACATGCAGCCAAACTCAGTGCTCGTGTAAGTAGGTGCAGCACCATTCTAAAGGATGGAGCTAAGCTGACTCATTTTCATTGGGCTGTACTCCTCATTGCAAAGCTGAGCTAAACATTTAGTGTCTGTTCAATCCCCCTGCAGTGCCATGCTTGCATATGTCCAGCTCACTGTATGCTATTTTCTTTCTCAGAGGTGATCCGGACAAACATGATATCTGGGGGAACACACCTCTCCACCATGCTGCTTGCAATGGTCACATACATTGTGTTTCTTTTTTGATCAACTTTGGTGCCAATATATTTGCTCTGGACAATGACCTCCGCACTCCCCTGGAGGTGGCTGCCAACAGAGATCGCAACGAATGTGTCAGAATCCTGGACAAAGCTGCCACTGAGCAGAACATGCTGAACCCAAAGAAAGTCTCCAAACTCAAAGCGCAGGCCCAGAGGAATGTGGAGAAACAAATCAAGGAATGCGAGAAGCGCCAAGAGAAACACCAGCATGAAATGAACCGGAATTATATGAAAGAAAAGGTTGGCACAGTAAATTCTTCCAGAGGGACCCACTCCAGAGTAAAGTTGCCTAGTCTCTTTGCTTCAAATACAGCAAGTCCCTTCTCCAAAAATCTGAAAGATACCCTCAAACTGAAGACAAAAAAGACAGCTGACAGCACAAGAAGCCAGAAAACACAAAGCAGTGACCAAGAGGAAGGTGCAGGTAGGAGAACTGTGATGCATTTGTTCGATGAGAGAGAGGAGGATGACCTCGGAGAGAAAAACTTTTCTGATAGTGACAGTCAGCTCTCCATTTTTAAGCGGCCAGGTCTCGGCAAGATTGTATTTGGAAGGAATTTGGCTGCAGATGTAAATCCTGGAACTGCATCTTCTGAGAAAGAAGGTATAAGCTTTAAAATGTCCAGTGAGCTCTTTCAGCATGAAAATGCCGAGAATGGCAGGGAAGATGATGCTGAAAATGGTGCTGATATCCCTTGGCATGAGGAAGAAGTCATTTGGGATGATGAAGAAGCAGAGAACACACCCCTTGAGGTATTTCTGGCATCACAGATGCTGGATGAGTTTCTTCCAGTATTTATGAGGGAAAAAATTGATTTAGATGCCCTGATGCTGTGTTCTGATGAAGATCTACAAAGCATTCAGATGGAGCTTGGGCCAAGAAAGAAAGTACTGAATGCTGTGAGTAAAAGAAAAGAAGCACTTAAGAACCCTGGAAAGACTGTAGATACTTGCTTATAAATTAACATACCTGTTGCTGTAACGTGCACACTGAGTGATTCTTTTTCTCTTTCCAAAGACCATGCAATTCTTTTCAGAAAAAAAAAAAAAGGCAGAGGTTACCAATTGCTTTAGCAAGGACAAAGATTTTTCTCTCTAGATAGATGGCTGTGGTGCACAGGATATTAATTCAAGCATATTCTGCCAGAAAGAAATAACGTGAAGGTAAAACCCCCAAAACTATAGATTTAAACCTTTTTATCCCTGAACTGTTTATGCGGATTGGATTTCTTGTCAAAATAACTTAAAATATCAGTGAAAGTAAGCCACACTACATTTCTTAATAAAGCCCTTCCTTCTTCTCCAAAATCACAATGCAAAGAGCATTCCCAAAGCTTGAGAGCTTTGAGTTTTCTCCATTCAATTCTGTTAGAATGCTACAAACTGCCCTTCCCTGTACTGATATGTCAGGAAGAGCATCTGAATCTAGGTTTCAGTTATGGCTTATTGACCCTAATAGCCTCTGAATGAATATAAATAAGACTAATTTACAGCAAGTTTCATGTTCTTGTCAGTAAAGTGTTTTGCTACTGTATTGATATTACTTTAAAAATATATTAAATACTTCACCAGAAGATGTTTGGTGTGAGTTGTATATTCTTTTATCTTGTCTCACTGGACCCAGCTGCCAGCAGCCATCAGGCCCTAAATGGCATCAAGACTGCAATACTTTTAACTACAAGAAGGTGAGGTTTTATTTTCAACATTTTTGATCTGTTTTGGTATATCCTCAGCTTAGTTCCTATAGGGTGCATTTCCCATCTGAAGTCAGAGAAACCATAACTGTTATTACCCAGCATTTTCTGCTGGTTGTTGTCAGCCTCAGTCTGAAAACTGCATGTAACACACACATGCAACTCATGAAAAGAGAAAGAAAATGAGACTGTGCTTCTGTGGAAGCTCCTGTTCTTTAGTCTGTCTGGAAGCATTCACAGCAGGGTTCCCTTCATCTCTCTCAAGCCTGTTCCCTTGGGAAGACAGCACTATCCAATATGAAGTAATCACTCCTGTTGAGCTTTGTGAATCTAATAAGGTGCTTGTAGCAGTCTTGCTCTGGCTAAGATCTCAGATTTTAGAGACACAATAATTAGCAGGACTTTTATATTTAAATCTCTTTTTACAGCTTTCCAGGAGACAGCTATCATTTTTTCCTTAGGGGTATACTGCATTTGTGGACACTAATCCTAGTTAAGAGTCTACTTTTTCATGCTTCCTTCTTTCCACATCTTCTTGTTACTTCGATTTGTATATTATAATTCCTTTTCTTGGCTGGACTTCACAGCCCATTCTTTCCTCCTTGGATTCCTGTACTTCAGCAGGTTGATATTTTCTTCTATTAAGCAGTCACATCAGAGTCCTGTTCTGCACAACTTTAAATGACTGCTGTGCTTAGCACAGTAATTAAATCAGACAGCATTCCCCCAGACTGTGTTATTAACATGCTGGGTTGTTTTCATTTTGGCTAAGAAACTCCCAAATGTTTAACAAAGCAAGAAGGAAATGATGAATCTTACATATTTGAAGGCATATGATGAGTGGATTTTGAAGGATCAAATCCTACCATTCTCAGTCAAATACTGATGTATTTTATGGTTCTTCACCTGCCCAAATGCTTGTGACCTGCCCACAACACACAATCAAAACATCAGTGAGTGGTGTCAGTCACAGAGGACCTGTCTAATAACAGCTGGAACTGTTCTGTGATAGGCCCCAAGTATCTCTAAATTGCACTGAAATCTGCCTCTCTGCATACTCATCTGCAAATCTGTCGGAGGTCACAGCAGTCATTCAACCAGAGATAATAGCATATAAATTGACTGACTGAGTTGTCACCAGCATCCAGCATGTTTTGGTATGTCCTTAGGTATCCACAGTAACTCTATGGAGCTAGCAGATACAGCACAAGATCTACAGGAATGAGTTCCTTGTCCTTCTGGAACTTTATCTAGAGACAGAATAAGAAGCCTCAGAGCACCCCACATAACACTTGTTTTTATGGAACTGAATCAACCCCCATATATATATATCCTTTAAAAATAATTGTTTTTTAAAAAAGTGCAATAGTGCTAGTCCTTTTCTTGCAGGCTGGTCCTGGAAATTGGCCTCCGGTATAAAGCAGCCATATGGAACAAAATGGGGGGGAATAATAAAAAGGAACACTCATATTTCAGTTTTCTCCACTTGTGTGTTTTGCTGTCTTCCACATTTTTTCACTAACCCCTTTGTTTCTTTTATAATTTGGAGTATTTAAATTAGTGAATCCTGGATCTGACTCCTTACCAACATTTCTATCACATGTGGCATCTTATAGCCCAAGCCAAACCCAAATCATAAAACCACAGGATCTCACATGATCACCAGTAAAAGATTCTCCTCCTTAAGGATTTAATACTCTGCACTGGACAGACATCAAGAGGAAGGAATGTGCAGCATGCAATAATGACTGCAAAACCGAGTATCACAGTGAAGCAGAGCAGCCTCAACTAATTTTCCCCTTTACATTCAGTGATCACATTTACTGGGAGAGTAGTCACTGCAACAACCTGAATACCTTCTTCTTTCACTTTAAAAAAGACAAAACAAAACAAAAAAGCCAACCACCCAAACCAAAAGTAATGGACCACAAAATGAAAGCCAAAGAAAAACAGCAGTATCTATTTAATTTGAATATAAATGCAAGTTACACAATTTCTCGAGACTCTGATCTGTAAGAGAAGGAAACATGGAAATTAAGGCTATTATTTCCCCTCAAAAAAAAAAAATCTAAAAGATGGCATCCAAGCAACTCCCATTGTAATTGAATCAAATCCTCTTCATGAATTCAGAGGTGCAATGCTGAAGCCAGGCTCCCAGAACCTCCTATTGCCAATGAAAGCTGAGAACACTGTGGGTTTTCAGGACCAGGCTGTTGGACTAATTCCATCTACTTTTAAAGTGCAGAGTTTGTAGAAGAGTACATGTGAAGATAAACTGAATTTGTCTTCTTCCCAAACACTGTGTCTCACTTCAAATTACAAACCTTGTTTTACACAGGCACAGAACTGGGATAATATTGTCATAAGTAGGAAGTGCAAGTTTCCATAAAGTTCTTGAATCATGGAACATCGATGGCTGTCACGTTTGTCTCAACCTAGTGGAGTTCTCTATCGCTGAAGTAACAGGCTAAGTCAACACTTACATTTCTGAACACTTCAGAAGTGACAAAGAAGAGACACGTGTAAAAATAAGAGTTATTTTGCTACAATTAAAAAATGCAAAAGCTTATAGAGAAATTTCTCTCCTTGTTTCTGCTGATACAAACAAGATCAATAGAGTTAGATTTCTATCCACACAAACACATCCTTTGGCCCTACTCACTTACTGGTCTGGTACCCTTCCATGCTAAAACTGCAAATTACAAACTCTGCCACTTACTACTTCTTTCCAACTAGTTTACACCAGGCTTATAATTTGGACTATTATTTATGTCACACCCACACTGTGCTCGTTAACCTCTTCCATACTTATGCACCATCAAGGGCTTTAACGCTAACTGCTTCTGAACTTCTTTCCTGTTGCTCCACTCTATTATACTGCCATCAACATAGAATGACCATGTCCTCTAATCCTTCCAGAAAGTGAAGAAACACTTAGTAGTCTGCAGGAAATAATACGTAAGTAGAAGTAAAATTTCACTAGGCACAACTCTAGCCTGAGACAAGAATTTGTTTCCAGGGCAATAGCTATTTTTCAGCAGATGCTCAGTCTTTTGTAAGGCAGTTGCATAACAGCACAAAATTGGAACTTTTCCTTATGTAGAACATCACTGGGCTCCTCCGCCAAGAAAGGATCATGGAAATTCCTGCCCCAGCAAATACCCACTGGGATAAAAGAACAATTACCAATTGATCCATGGTACAGCCAAGCTGAAAATACTTGCCTGTATATTTGAAGTTTATCCTACTGAAATGAATTTGCACAGTTCCAACCTTCAAGAAGCTTAGAAAAATAACTTAAACACTATAGATTACTAACAAAATCTCCCCACTGAATACAGATAAGTTAAATCAAACCACATTTTTAGTGTTCACATTTTGGGTGACTCCTTGCAATATGAAAACGGCAATATCCCACCCAGGAATCATATAACAGTTTGGGTTGGAAGGGACCTTTAAAGATCATCTAGTCCCAACCCCCCTGCCATGGGCAGGAACACCTTCCACTAGACCAGGCTGCTGAAAGCCCCATCCAACCTGGTCTTGAACACTGCCAAGGAGTGGGCAGCCACAGCTTCCCTGGGCAACCTGTTCCAAAGTCTCACCACCCTCACAGGGAAGAATTTCTTCCTTATGTACTAAGAGAGGTATCAAGTATAGTTTGCTCCCAGTTAAAACATACATAAGATTAGATCAGATTTTTTTGCATTTTAAGTCTTCCTGAGCCAGGCCTTTTACAAAAACAGAAAGAAATCTAACTGTATGGAGGTGTCATCATGAATATAAACTCCCACTCAGGAGTATGTTCTTAAATGAAAAAACATTGGGTCTGAGGGCAGGGAAGGGAGATTGTGGAGGGTGAAAGTAAGGATGATGACCTCCAGATCCCAGTCTGAGTTGGACAGGAAGGGGTGTCCAGGAGTCAGAGGTGGGCTGTGTTCCCAGGAGACTAGTTACTGTCAGTGTAGCACTGAAACCCACAGATGCATTTAAAGTACCATCACAGGAAATATGATGCCAGAGTCCATTCTCCAAGCTGATATATTTTACTCCGGTATGAATTACCTCTCTAAAAACATAAAATCTACCCACACACTTGTGCTACTGAAATAATTAGGGAGGAAAGGCATTGATTCCAGAATTATACAAAAATATGTAAAAATACCCTTGTTAGTATCACCGCAAACATCTAATACTTGCCATTACATGAGATACATTTATTAGTAATACTGCAGGTATCTAATACTTGCCGTTAGAAAACTGAGAAATTAGTCTAGTGCTGAAATTTTACTTTTCATTCTTGAGTGTTCTAGAAGGGCCGCATTCAGATAGGATTGGTGCCTTTCTTGTTAACAAAAGATTACTAAGCACAACAATTTTCTTGGTCCCGTTGACAATGTAGACTTCTCTCTTTAGTTACCAGCTGACCACGACTCATAAACAAGTTTTGCTGCTACTGTATCTTCAACCGCCATCCCTGGAAAAGAATTAGTCACCTTCAAACAATTCTTCAGCTGTACAAAATAATTTAGCTTTGAAAGGGAACAAGAGAACTCAGGAAATTATCTAACTTGACAAGAACAAAAATCATTCCCTATCCTGAACAACTACAGTGTTACATTCAAAGTTTATAGCCATCATGTTACTGGTAGGTGTGTTATATGCAGTTAATGTAATAGCATGAATCTAATTTTCAGTGTTCATATCACAGCTTGGCCCTTTTGGACACGTCATGCGGCTCAGAGCATGGTAACCCATCACCACTCCCACTTTCCCCCAGACATCAACTCCAACCCCACAGTACACTGTCACATTGTCTGTAGGTCAGACAGACTCCAGAGGCATAACAGCAGGGCATTCGGGTTGAAGCTGTATTAATAAATGCTGCAGTCACGTGTTGAACTATGAAATGGAAAATGTACTTCCTCCTATTGTTTGATTGCTTTCCTATCACTTCTCATTACATCAATCCTGCTAGATAAATAAAAAGGGAAATAAAAAGGGAAAACACAAATAACATTCTAGTTTCTGCTGGACAGTGAATTGCCACAGCAATTTGTGTTTTGTAGATGATCAGCAGCTTTCCCACGCATGGGGGATCTAATAATAACAAGGCATTGTTTTCCATCAGACTTGTATACAGGAGGGGTTGTTCTTACCCAGTGATTTAAAAACTGTTGTTTTCTCAGGCAGGGCTGGTTTTGTACCCTTCACTACCTCTCCCAGCTCAGCAAAAATCTCTGCCTGCGAAACAAATACAGATTTATACAAAAGCATATGTTATGAGAAAAACTTTTTTCCTGAGTGACTTCAAAAGAAAGAACTCCTCCAGTTCTGCTATCCCAGAACTGATTCCTTTCCATTGTGAAGCAGATCAATATTCAGACAAACAATACATAAACAAAAAACATAATCCTAGAGGAGTAGAATGGTTTTCAGAGAAAAACAGCTGGCAGACTTTAATCAGTCAGTAAGTTTTTTACAGTGGATAGTTTGTTACTTATCCAACAAAACACATGGGATTCCACACACCTTACCATAGCTGGACCTCTTATGTTAAACCTCAAAAGTGGAAATCATATTTGTTCAGCAAAAACATTAAAAGAGAAAAAGAAAACTCCATTAAACCTAAAAGGGTCCCTGCTATCAAACTTTTTCAGATCTGTCTGCTTGGTTTCTGTCGTCCATTCTCTAGAGGCCTGTTTTGTGTCAATCACACTGAAATCTTATGGGAAGAAAGTTACAGGTTTTAAAAAACAGATTTGAAAAATATTTACCGTAACTACCAAACATGGCAGGAAAGGTAGGTCTTTCAAAAACAATACACTGTTATTGTACACAAAGGCCAATACTGAAAACATGATACTGTAATACGGTGTCACGTAACGGTTGATACACAAGTTGCATGGTTTTGGCACAGACATATAGAAGTCTCAGTCTGAAACCAATTTATCTTTCAGCCTGTGCCTGGAAAGCGTTAACAACTGTATCTGATGCTCTAAAAAGTTTCAGTGCACCACATCATTGGTACCAACACATTTCAAATGCAAGCCAATTGCCACAAAAATAAACTCCATAATTTAAGAAAGTCTTACCCCTGATAATATAACATCTCCTGATTCCGTAAGAGCAGCCTCTCTGGAATCCACAAAAAGAACAGAATTCTTCATCAGTTCATCGTCCAGTTCTCTCCAGTCTGGTCTGCTTGCTCCAACAGCTAAGACAACAAAACTGATGAACTTGGGAGGAATGTTTAAAACAAATTCAAACCACATTTTGTCCAAAAGACATGTGTGAAGTAACAATGGACATTATTGTGGAAATGTAATATACAATCTGATGTTAGCACTGAAGACATGTTGATTGATAAAACAACAGAAAAATAAGACATGCCTGAACAACTGGGAAAATGGACTTCTCTCAGCCTGGCCTCAGCTGTAACGCTGACATATATATGGCCTGTTTCTATAAGGTGCTAACCTCCTTAATTTCCACCAATGTCAATAATGACATTGTGTCCAATCCTCCAAATAACAGCTCATTAAAGTGTACAGCATCCTTAACCTCTAGTCATGCAGATGCTGCTGCTGACAAGTTTTATATTCCCATAAGCACAGCCAGAACAAGTGGAATCAACTGGCCTTTGCATTTCAGCCTGCTTGAAGCATTAAGATGCAACTCTTCAGGAAGCAGAACTGAGATTATTTGCTGGCACTGTTTCCACCTCTTTGGTACACTAGTCAAACTGCTCCTTCCAAATATTGCTGACAGAGAAGAAAAGGGGAAGTAGCACTGCTCAGCCCTTCATCATCTCATATCTAATCAAGAAATGTAAAGATATGTGTAACTTCACATAGCTAACAAAATAAACAAGCCTTTGCCAGCAGCTTTGAAAGTGACACGGATAAATAGGTGTGACACAATTTTCTGCTTAGAAGCACTGTTAGAATAAACTTTGATCATTTGGTGGCACAACTCAAGGAAGATAATCTTAGACCACAACTCTCCTGCAGACAATCAGTAACCTGTTTCTGCAGCTGTCAAATTAACACTTTTTTTTCTTTTTATTTTTTTAAACAGAGTTAACTAACATCTGATACAGCTTCTCTAAAACATTCCATATTTGATTTGTCATTAGAATAGCCTTGTCAGCAAACTCTGGGTAGCTGAGGCATAAGAAAGTCATCTCCCTTTGTCCATTATCTTAGACCCTTGTCTTCAGTGAGATCATTACCAAATGCCTTGAATTTTATAGTTCTTTTATTTGATTCAGATTGTGTTTGTTATGTGTCCATAGAGAAAAATAAGATTTGAAGAATCCCTCAATTATCCTGAACAGATGACAACCGAAGTATTGTGCAACAAAGACTTGCACATGCAGACAGAGAGTTCAATGTTACTAATTAGAATTTTTAAACCTACAGCCTTCTATTTCCTTGTAACCTTATAAACAGTACAAGTTGATCAGATTATGGACTTTCACTTACCTGGAGAAACTGAAAACAAATCAAGGAGCTTAACTTTTTAAATACAGCAAGACCACTATCAACTTGTTATGAGCTAAAAACAATAAAACCAGTTATACTGTAGTCAAATGTTTTTTAAAAGTGTCCAACTGTTATGGAATAATAAATTCCATGTTGCCTGAATGCCTCTTCAAACAGCACAAAAGCCTCAATGGAAGGGGGAAGAAAAAAAAAAAGGCAAAGAATGGAGAGGGGTCTTTGTGTATGTTGCCTCAGTGACTGTAGACCTTAATTGATTTTGGTTGTACTTCTGGCTTCCGGGCCTTGACATAACACAGACAACAACATTCAATGACAAAGGACTAAATTGAGTTTGAAAAATTGGTAGGATGCTGCTGGAATGAGGGACCTTTCTTTAAATTGTTCCCTTTGACAATTCACTTTTGTCTTATTACCACGCTATTTGGAAAGTGCACAAGGTCATCTGAACCAGCCCCACAATTAATAAAATAAACAAACGTGGGCACATCCAGAGACTCCAAACAATAGTGCTGCAACATCATTACAAGGCAGGTAAATTTAAAAAAGCGCCCCCCCAAACCTCACCATAATCAGATGTCAAATTATGAAGTTCTTAACTCAGTTATTGCATCTTTTTAACTCAAAAAACCATAAATCAATGTGACCAGCCTAAAAATGAACAAATAAAGGAGCTTACAAAATTGCATGAAGAAAAGATGACAGTTACTAGGGAAACATTACAATGAGCAGGAATCACTTTGGAGATAACATGTTTGTATGGGTTATGTAAATGGAGAGCAAGGTGAGCATTAGGTGACAGCAGGGTGGCACAGATGATGCACTACTAGGGAAAAAAAGCATATCCTATGCTCTAGCAAACATCCAGTGCTAGAATATGCAGGAGTTCTGGCTCCAGACAAGCAGGAAGACAGGGCTGGGAAACGTGGTCCTCACTAAAGGGGAGAAATCAAAATGGAAAGAACATTCATTCTGAGAAGCATAGAGTACTACTTTTCAACAGTTTTTGATGCTAAACAATGTGATAATAAATGTATCCTTTAACCGATGAGAACATAGCATACCATTGATATGGGCACCTGGTTTTACCCAGTCTCCAAATAAAATTGGTGTTGTTGCCATAGTGACTGTTATGATCACATCAGCCCCAGTAACTGCCTCCTGAGCAGAAGAGCAGACTTGCACTGGACCATTAACTGAATTAGCAAACTTCACTGCTTTCTCTTTGGTGCGATTCCATATCCTGATCTTCAAGGAAAAAAAGACAAACAGATTAGCTGGGAGAACTTCTCTTTGCTGAAACGGAACACTGTTTCAGTTTCCAGTAGGTAGTTACACATATCCTAAAGGTGGGGCTTTTTTTTCCACCTTTAATGTTCTCAAACAAGCGATTAAGTTTCATGTGTGTGCAGCTACATTTGAATGACTGTTTTGTGATGCCAGAATAACAGCTCCTTGTAGAGCTGCGTTTATAAAATACAAATATTTTTAATAAATATATTTAAGGGAAAGTCACAGAAAGCTTATCCAAGTATGGCATACACAGTAGTATAAGTATGGCATACACAGTAGTATTTTCTGACAGCAAGAAAGAGCCATCTGATATTACTTTGTTTCCAATCTTTTTTTTTTTTTTTAAAGGCCAACATATGAGCAAGAAATTCTACAGCTGTTCAGAGTATTCTTGGGTTCTGTAGAAACAATATCAAAATATGATTAATCCCTTAAATTCTGTGGTGGGTTGACCTTGGCTGGATGCCAGGTGCCCATCAAACCACTCTATCACTCTTCTCCTCAGCAGGACAAGAGGAGGAGGAAATAAGATTGAAAAACTTGTGGGTCAAGATAAAGGCAGTTTAATAAAGTAAGAGCAAAGGCCACGCACAGAAGCGAAGGAAAAACAAGGATTTCCTCTCTACTTCCCATCAGCAGGTGATGTCCAGCCACTTCCCAGAAGTAGAGCAACCGTTACATGTACTGAAGCCCCAGAAGACATATGTTGTAATAACAAATGCCACCACCCTCCCCCCCCTCCTTTTAGCTTTAATTGCTGAGCAGAGGCCATGTGGTATGGAATATCCCTTTGGTCAGTCAGGGTCAGCTGTCCTGGCTGCGTCCCCTCCCAAGATCTTGCCCACCTTCAGCCTACTGGCGAGGGAGGAATGTTGGAGAGACAGCCTTGATGCTGTGCCAGCACTGCTCAGCAGCAACCAAACCCCTGGTGTGTTATCAACACCTTTCTAGCTGCCAGTACAAAGCACAGCACTACAAGGGCTGCTATGGGGAAATTAACTCCATCTCAGCCAGACCCAATACAACTTCATTGGCTGTACTTTATTTGTAAGTGCTCCTGAAACGTAATAGAGAAAAATAAATGTATCCTGTTAAGATGTGTCCATTACCTCTTTAAACGTGAACAGCTCTGTGAAGATATCATAATGGCTGTATGCTTGAACACCAGCTCCCAAAATGCATAGCACTTCTGCAAAAGCTGGCATTAACAACTAAACAGTATCAAATATAAAAAAAAAATATGTAAGGACAATACATTAACAGATATGACAAATACATGTCAAAATACAAAGAAAGCAGTATCCTTAGCCCTTTTAAACAAAAAAATGTTTCTATGCAAAAGCTAGTATTGATTCATATTAATATAAAACAATATTCAATTACCACTATATATATATAAAATTTTTAATGCAAAAGCTAGTGTCAATAGCACCAAAATACATCTTGGCTTAATTCTGGTCTTGGAAAGAAGTCTGACTCTTAAAATTCAGACTTAACATGCAACAGCATGAGCCAATGCAAATTCTGGGGCCTCAGCACACTCTAATATTAGTATAATATATTATACCTCTGTGACTAATTAAGTGTAAACCATAGTGTTGATGTTCTACGCTGGCTGAAAACATGGCTCATAATACCAAAAGCTATCAGTACTGAAAGTGGTAGCTGCAAACGAGTCCTGATAGCCCCACACTAAACCTTCTTTTTCAATTCACTGAAGCCATAAATTATACCACAATTTGGCATTGTAAGAGCCATAATACGTATGCATCAAGCATTGTAAAAACAAGGATAGTTCTGAGAAACAAATATTAAAATTCAGTTCAACAGTTGCTTTTGGTTTTCTAGTTTAGTTCTTGCCTGTGATTCACCAGTACTTGGCAAACGGAAGGGAGGGCTGCTGGAGTCCAGCCCTAAGCTATCCTTGTGTCTTCTTTATGCATTTGCTGGGGCCACTCACTTCTATGTAAAAAGCTTTAGAATTGTCTAGGCTCTCACTTATTCTGCTGCAAATAAATTGAAAAAATCTCATTGATCTCATTGTTCAGTAGCAAGAATTCTTTTTAGTGTTCCTTTGAAAGACTCTGAAGCACTGATTTCAAAGGTTCCTTGCATAAAAGCATGGGTCTTTGAAAAGCAAATTCCATAAAGAGGACAACTATGAGCCAGACTCAAACACTCCTGAAAATTCCCCAAAACAACAGATGATAGTGGAGGATCTGACCTTGAAGTCCTTTCAGCAGTTAAGCTCCTTCGAGGCCAGCAGAGCCTTGACTGTGTAAAAACTGTCAGAACTGCCCAAGTATAGAATGGCTAAGATGGGGTCCTATAACCTCATGTCCAAGGAATCCATTGTAAATTGTTCTGTCCCTTGATTCAGAGGAAGCTCTTGGGGATAGATTCTTCACTCCAATTTTTTGTCAGTTTAGCTCTATTGCCATGGATAGAGTCACACTGGCATGAAGACTGCCACTAATGAAGTGGTGAGATCAGCCTTCATTCTGATGCAAAGCTGATGGGTGAAAACCAGAAGTATTTTTCAGCTCTGGCCCTCTTCTTATGAGCTCATCCTTTGAGGTGAGGACTAAAACCCTGCTGTGCAATGGATGGTGCCTTGCTCTCTTCCCACTATTAACAGCCCAGCTAAATATAGTTTTAAAAAAAGAATTCAAAACCAACAATTTCCAACTGAAATTGAAATGATGTAAAGCAACATAGAGCAAGATACACCTCACCCGTCTTCAGACACTGAGGTTTATGGCTGTAGTCAGGGATAGTCATCTGGACATCTTCCAGTGACAACAGAGAAGCTAACAGCCACCTCTGGACAAATCATCCATCTATCCTGGACACCATCTATCTTAAGAGGACCCACATTGCCCCCTGGAAATGTGCCTTTTTCCTCTTTCTCCAGGTCCAGTGCAAGCCACATGGCCTGGCCCAACAGCAGAAGACGTACATGTAAGCAAAATTGAATTTATCACATCTATGTCACCCAAAGCCATAAAGCAGTATGTTAAGACAAAACACAAAAAAAGAAAATGACAGAGGAAGACACCTCAGTAAACCCCCAGAAAAGCGTGCAGAACACACCACAAAAACATAGCTCAGAGTTCTTCTCCAAGCACATATAAAGTGTTAAACCCAGACATGACTCACTTAAAACAGAAAACTCCGATTTTAAGTTTTCCCTGAAGGTACATACATTATCATAAACCTAATTTAAAGCTGGATTTGATGAAAATTGACATACACTGAAAGCCATTTACATCATTCCTTCTAGTTAATTTATATATAACACCACTAAATCTGTTTTGATTTAGGAATCAGAAGACATACCTTGGTAGCAATTGCAGAAACTGCAGCTGTTCGTTTTGCTGTAATGACACTGCCATCTAGGACCTTTAAAATAAAGTTCAAACAGACTAAAATGAACACTGAAAATATAAGTAAATACCACACAGTTTCATCAGATTTGTTAATTATGTGATATTACAGAGCATAGATAAAAATATAAAAATTGGTAATTACTATTATAGCATCCACAAACCACAGTCACATGTTTAAAACCAGGCAGATTCTCCGTCTTTTCCATTTCTTCCATGTCATTCCACCAACACAAATGGAGTGAAAACTGATCAGAGCTGAGCCATCTGTAACTCACACAGCTCTCTGTGCATTGCACTTCCCTGGCTCTCCAATGCAGGGACTAGATCACTATAACTGCAATACTCTGCACTCCAGTAAGACCAGGGACCAGTGCAAGTTGGCAGCTTTTCATGGCATTGTCTTGGTCTGTACAAGGGGATGGCAGGGAACCATGGAATTCCTTTAATGTGTATCACAGTGGGGCACTCCTGCCTCAATGTGCATTAGCTACTGTGTACAAACAAATTAAGGGGCTTAAAAAGCCAAAATGTTTTCTGATACAGTTTAGGAATAAAAGACCAATATAGTTTTCCTAACCAGTTTTGGCCCTTTAATAATCACTATTACTAAAGTGTAATGAAAGTGGTCAATATTCTTAAAAAATTCTTAAATTTTTTAAACAAACAAATCAGACTCTGAATACTGTTCCCTGTTATAACAATTGTAAATCTCCTTAGATTTAACTTAAGATAGTTGAAAATCAATTCTTTATTCAGCAAAGTTTTTTTTCCCTTTCAAAGGCAAGGTAAACTATTCCTCATTATTTCTCTCTTCCAGTCACCCTGTAAGCCATCAGATACTCTTCACATCACATGTAGTAGTAAAGAGCAAAGTACAGTTTAACACATAAAAAAGATACAATGATTTAGGCCAAATCCTCATGCAGCACAAACACATCTTCGCTGATGATGCAGATAAACTCAGACCAATTTACACCAGCTTCAGCTTCTAAGAATCAGAAGGGAGAACTGACAACATAAACAGGGAAGAATGCAGAAGCATACACGAAACTCACAGCTTTTAAAGAACCATTTCTGGGGTCAAATAGGAGGACAGTAGCTTGGTGAGAAGGGACGGAGGAATCCTTCTTGTGCTCATAAAAAGTCACCAACTTGGTTGTCAGAGCATCATCTGCGGCACTATAAGCTGGCATGACTCCTAGGAACCTTGTAAGAGAATTACGTACATTACTCATGTACCTTTAGCATGGGAGCGTACAGCGCCGGAGCGGTTAACAAATGGCTACTAACTAGCTCATCAGTAACCCGGTACCAGCGACCTTCCCAGATGCTTTAATTCCTCCCACCCCGTCGCGACCCTTCCCCACCGCAGGCCCGGCCCCCCACTGCCGTTGCCCCCGTCCCCCGCTCCGGCGGCGCCGCGCCTCCTCCCGCCGTCCCGCCCCAGGGCTCCGCCAGGCCGCCCCTCGCAGCGCCCGCCCCGGGGCCAGGAAGGCAGCGCCGCTGCCCGCCCGCCTCACCCGCCGTGCCGGTGCACCGGCACCACGGTGCGCACGGGCTGCACGACGCCTCCCGCCGCACCGGCCGAGAAGTTGGCCAGGGCGGCCTCTAGAGCCGGGAGCAGGAGGCTGGCCCGGTGCAGGTGCTTCTCCACCTCCTCAGCGCCGATGAAGACGGGCGGAGTGGAGCTCATGGCGAGCAGCGGCCGGACAAGACGGGCCTACAGCACCGCGCACCGCCCCGCACCACCACTAAATACTCGGCGGGGCTCCCCCGCCCCCCGGCCCGGCCCCGCTACCGCCCGCCCCGCGGCGGCACCGCCCCGCGCGCCGCCGGGGTCCCCGCTCCCCCCTCCGCGCCGCCCTCCTCGTCACCGAAATCGGGAATAAACCTCTTAACGTCAATGTAGCATTAAGAGGCGCATTCTCTTTATTGCAGCGCCGGGTGCACAGGGGATCGCTCCACCTAACATGCACCCCGAAAGAGAAAGGCACAGTCGTTATATACAATTAAAAAAAAAACCCATGTAATTTCTGAGAAGTACCTATTTCCAGGGAAACTAGTGCATATGTTACTACGTTGCTCAAGCGTACTAAAATTTGGAGGAGGGTCTCTGAGGGGCTTCCACGGGGGCCTTCGGTGGTCTGTGGTGGTCCCTAGCGGCTGCTGAAGAGGTGTCCCTTAGCGTCCTTTCCATGAACTCTGAGTCTTTCTTTCACACAAGGTCTTGTCCTGGCTCATCGCTCTGGCTGTAAAGCTCCTCAGGTTCCTCATCTCGGTTCCAGCAGGTGTCTGCGGGTTTCTCTGCCCTCCCCGGGATGCACCATCACAGGTGCAAAAATTACGCCCTTGGGTGCCCTCTTGCCTGAGGCTCCTCACAACCCCCTCAGGGCACGGCGGACTCACACACACACACACCACCCCGACCCCCGCCAAGGGCCGCGCCGCGGCTCGGGGCGAGCTCCGGCGCCCCGGGAACGGCCGCGCCCCCTCAGGCCCCGCCGCGGGGGAAGGCGGCCGCGAACGGCACGAAACGGGTCCGCTGTGACTTATCGACGGTTCGCCCCAGCCCGGGAGCGGGACCCCGGCGGCCCGAGGGGTGCAGCCGCCCCGCAGTGCGCGGGAGGTGGCGCCGCTCTGCGCATGCGCAGAGCCGCCCCGAAGCCCGCCAGGTGTCGCTCTACCCTCAAGACGTGATTCTGAACGCGAGCAGTAGAGTTTAGGAATCGCTCGCTAGAAAGTCAGAGCGGCGCAGGGCGTGTCGGGAAGGCAGAGTCTTCCTCCGGGACAGCCATCTTCTCCTCGCCAGGGCCGAGCTGAGGGGCGCGGAAAGATGAAGGGATTCCCCGTGGCCGCGCGTTCCTTCTCGGTGAGGGTGGTCTGGAGGCGTTGTGTGCGGTGGGGCAAAGGCATTGGCCGTGGTGACAGCGGTTGTCCGGGCTCCAGCGGCTGCCGGCGGGCCTGACCCCAGCCAGCCCCGGGGCGGCGAGCAGGACCGGTGGGCAGCGGGCGGGCGGTCGAGCGGGCCGCGTTTGTGTCTGTGGGGCTGTTAGCGAGGGTCGTGGGTGGGGGCTGAGGCCGGGGTCGAGCCGGCCGGGCGGGTCGCGGAGTGGGGCGGTGGGGCTGAAGGTCAGACAGGCCGCGGGCCGGCCTGCGCCCAGCTCCGTCGCAGGTTGCTCCTGCTGGGGCGAGGGGCTCCCCGGGGCTTTTCACCCCAGGGCTCTCCCGAGAGTGACCGACGAGGCAGGACCTCCGGTATGGCCGGAAAGAGAGGAGGAGCGGTCTGTGAGGGGATCCTTTCTGGCTGGGGAAGCTTTAGCTGCTTGTGGCAAGGTGGTGCCTTTGGCAAGTGGGACTCGGCTTATCCTGGAGGTGTGGAGGGGACAGAGGGTTTGTTCTTCTGCAGAAAGTCTTGTTGAGCCAGCGGACAGCTGTAATATAACTTGTGTTAGGTCTCTGCTGGAAATGCTCTCTTTAATAGGATGTTGAATGACTTCTGAGTCACAGTATGTGAGTCAATTTTAGATGTGCACTAGTAACTCATAAATAAGTAGGCTTAGAGGTCAAAATTAGGTGTCTTAGCAAATTTGTGGTGAGGGAAGAAAGGAGTTTTTCCTAGACTCATTCACTGAATAGTCTGTGGCAAAGCAAGGGGAATTATGTCATTGGTGTCCCTACAGCTGAGAGCAGCAGTGTTTCTGTCACTCAGCTTTTACTTTGAGATGTATGGGAATTAAGTTTTTTTTTTTAATGTGAAGAGAAGAGTAATAAATAAATTTATTTTACAAGTGTAAGAAACTTCCAAAAAGGTAAAAGGGATTTCAGATTCAAAATCAATAGTGTTACCATTTCTGTTGGCAGCCACTGAAGGGAAGGCTCTTACGATGTTCACCTCTTCAATTGGAAGGTCTGCTTCTGGTTATTACTGTGCAGTTTGGGGGCTTACATACGTGTCATCTTTGTATGCAGCAGTCAGTGTACGTAGGTTGGTGCTCTGAGAGGTGACTCTTCAGCAGTTGAACTGCCTACACCTAATAAATTGGTTATCTCCAAAGTTGTGTTGGGTGTATGTGGATGCTGTAACTGTTTGTTCAGTTAATTGCTATACAGTGGTCCTACAGACCATATAGTATCAGTAGAGATTTCTACTGCACAACAGCAAGGAGAGAGGAAAAAAGCTTTCTTACAGTGCTACTTCTTGAACTTCCAGAGACCTTGTGTAAGTCATTGCACAGGTCTGAACAATGATGTAAAAAATGAACAGAGAAATTAAAAGGGAATTGCTGTTTTTACTCTGGGGCTTGAAGTTGTTCATTCTATTTCTACTTTAAAATTAGTTGCTTTTTCAATATGTAATGGAACATCTGATCAACTAATTCAGGAAATCCATTCTCTTATGCTTTCTCCTCTAGAAGAGACTTTATTCACTTAAAGTAGCTCCTAAAGTTGCAACCTCAGCAACTGCAGAACGAATGAAATTATCTCCAGAGTCTGAGGATCTTGAGGTTGGTATGAATACTGGTATTTTTTTCTCTTTTTTTAAATTTATTCTTTAAAACTCAGTCAAAGCAGAATTGTGACAGTACTTCCAGTGGATGACTAAACCAATGTTTTACTTTTTAATACAGATCACAAAATTACCAAATGGCTTAGTTATTGCATCTCTGGAAAACTTTTCTCCAGCTTCAAGAATTGGTGTGTTTATTAAAGCAGGCAGCAGATATGAAACTGCTAGTAACTTGGGAACTGCTCATTTGCTTCGTCTTGCATCTAATTTGGTAGGTGTTTATTCTCTTTGTTATTATACTGACAGTAGATGAAATGGTGGAAGGTTTATGATTGCGAAAAGAAACAATGTGGCAAAATTTAATGTAAGAGATCTTCTAAAGTGGAAAAAAATGTACATTGATTCTTGGTTACCAGGTTCAAGTGCAGGAGAAATAGTATTACTTCCTGGAAGACAGGCGGTGACATTTCTTTAGAATTATGTTCTCCAGTGGTGTCTTAAACTATATGTGTGTGTGTATATATATAAAAAACATATCTATATCAAGCTATGCACATAACTCATTTTATTTAAGCTGCAGTAAAAGTTAATTTGGGTGGCTGATACAAACTCAATTTTCTGTGTGTGTGAAATATTTCTGAATAGTTTTTGTTACTACTTCCATTAAGATATTTCAAGCATCTTGCTTTCCCTTCCTGTTTTATGTCTAGCTTCAGTTAAACAAGATTCTGTGGGGGTAAATAAATATCAGCAGGTTCAAAAAAAAATCAGTCACATTCATTGATAGCAGATCCTTAAACATTTGCTAAAAGGAATAACTCCTGTAGGTACTGCAGGAATACCACTGAATGGCTCGTGGGATGTAACATTTAAACAGCCTTTTCTGTTGCTGCTGTCACGTACAGAACGCTGGGCTCGATGTCCCGTGGGCTTGACCCACTGTGCCCGTTCCCCTCATGCCTGTTGATCTCAGTTGCTGTCTGGCTCCAGCTGCAGATGTAAACACGGTCTCTCTCACACAGCGGCCAGGCTGTGACGATTAGGCATTCCTTGCCCTGCTTTTGTCAAGCTTACCTAATTCAAAGAATCTTATTAAATGATCGAGCAAACCTGGATCATTCCGAAATGAGGTTGGGGAGCAAATATGTGGGCAGTTGCCCACATATGAGAGAGGGTGATAGAAATGATTGGGAGTAAGGATGCGGTAAACTGGCTCAACTTTTCAAAATGGTTTCTGTATAAATGAATAAATAGATACTGTTTCAAGATTGCCTGAGCACTGAACAACCTCAGGCAAATCTGTTCTTAAAGTAGCTAGAATTTTAAGTTGCCTTTTTTTTTTTATTATTATTAATAGACTACTAAAGGAGCATCTTCTTTCCGGATTACTCGTGGCATTGAAGCTGTTGGGGGCAGCCTAAGGTTTGTAACCACATGTAAAAATAATCTGACTTGGTAAGACATAAAATATGACTAAAGGAAACTTAAAACAATAAGCACAACAATATATAGGCAGATAAGCTCAGTGTGGTAATGGTACTTGAATGGTGAACATTGACAAGGAACGTCTTTTGTACTTCTCGTTAAGGTTCAAGAGTGCACCCATGATTTGTATTTTAAAAACATCTTTCAGTTAACAAAATATAACTGTTATGTACCGGGAAGGAATGTAATTTGTCCAGAAAGCTTAATGTTCTTTCTGCCTTTTCAAGCTTTGAGGTTAAACTTCCTGAAATCAGTAGATTTTTTTTTTCCCTCCATCTTTTGTGAATAGATACCACTCATCATACTGCAATTCAGATAGCAGTTGGCTTTCGTGATTTGAGAGTTTAAAGCCTAGAAAACAGGCCTAAGTGAAATAAGAGGGATCTTGCTGTGCCTGCTTTCTTGCAACATGTCTTGAAATCATCCAGTAAGATTGTTTTATATAGAATTTGGTTAAAAGCAGTGTTTTGTATAACTTGAGACTTTACCTTTTCTGTTCCTGTTAATCACAAATGTGTTGAAGCAAGTGGAAAAGACCAACTATGTTTTCTGCCCAAAGAGAATAATTTCTAAGTTACACATTTTTCTTCAGGTCTTGCTATTCAGCCTTATTTGTTGTTTTACCTTGATTTATCTTGGTATCTTAACTTCTGATGGTCACAAGACACTTGTTATTACTTGAATACTTAAGGTATGAGTTTTAGTTAAGTCCGTTTCTTCTGCGTGTGTATTATCACTCCTTTAAATGGTCATCTCAAGCAGATTAAAGGTTAACTAGATATTCCAGTCCATTTCTGGATGGCAAATTAAAGCAGTAGGGAATATGTGTGAAAATCCACTTCTATGTTCTCTGCTGAAATGGATTTTGTATTTTTTCTCATTTAGCGTGTACTCAACAAGAGAGAAAATGACTTACTCTGTTGAATGCCTCCGTGACTACGTGTAGGTATCTAGATATGCTGTAAATGGAATTACTGCATTCTGTAATAGAATTCTGTAGGAATCATTGCTCTGTAGTAGAGACCTACCATTTTACAGGGTAGGAGCAATACCTATTTTCATGTTTTTGTAATAAATTAATAAATTACTGTATTAATACTCAGCTTGTGTATCATGTTACTGAGCATATGAATGCTGCAGAACTGAAGTTGAGTTCTCTGTACAGCAGTGCTCGTAGCTACTCTGTCTTGAGGGACGTATTTTGTTGTTAACGTGTTGTTTACAGATTAGTTTGAACTGCTTTCAACTTCAAAAGAAATGCATGCTGCTTCTGTTGCGTTTAATGCCTTTGTAACTTTTTTTGTCTAGTGATACAGTGATGGAGTACCTTCTTAATGTCACCACAGCACCAGAGTTCAGACCATGGGAAGTAACTGATCTTCAGCCACAATTAAAAGTTGACAAAGCAATCGCATTTCAGAATCCTCAAGTTGGTAAGTGTATTTTCTGATCCACTGCATTGGCTTCATAGGAGTTTCTTCAAAATGAAAAACTCTGGAAAAAATAGTTTATCTTTTGCTGTCACATGACAGTTTTAATTTTTCAGCTTTTCCCCATTGATAGGTATGGTCTTTCTGTTGTTGCAGAACTTACTTTTATATATAGACAAGTTTCTCCAGCCCGTCCATAGCATTTAGCAAGTAACATGCTGAGGATGGCTTACACCATTCTCCTTGACAGCTTCCATTTTACCTTTTTGATTTTTTTTTTTTAAGTACAGCCAAAGAATGTGCAAGTCATGACTGTTGTGACAATATATTTGCAGCAGCTTGTGTTCTGAAAACAATATTTAGGTATTCATCAATGTGGAAACCGTATTCTACAAAAGACTTCTTGAATTTGTATGGTTATTTTGGTATAAAAATAATATGTATTTTCATTATGCTGAAAGTGGATTCCAGCTTTAGGGTTATAAAAACCCTAGGCTTAAAAAAACCCCAACCAACCCAAATCACAAACCCAAAACCCAACACAAACACAAAGCCTCAGCCAAACCAAGCCTATTCCAATACATCTTCTGTTCTTTTAATCTAGTCATCTAAATTCACCTAGGTAGTTCTATACAATAAACATCATTTGTACTACTCTGTGAAGCATGCTCACCTCCATAACCCATTAAAGGTGACAACATAATGTTGGGCTTTGGAAAATGTCTGGGTTATATTGAACTGCTGCTAAAAGTCTTTGGTTTTTAAATTTGTATCAACTACAGGTTGGTTTCATAGTAATTTAATATTTTCAGTTACAGTTATGTTCAGAAACAACTATGAAGAAAGGAATGTCATCTTTCTCTTGAGGAAAGAGTATGAACAAATACAAGAATATCAAACGGGATTGAGTTGAATGCTATTGGATGCAAGACAAAACTAGTGAGAAGGGAACTGAAGACACGAGCATCCTGCATCTGAATAGGGAGATAGATGAGACATCTCACACAGCTACAAATAATATTATAAACAGCCTGTTCTTTCTCAGGCTCAAGAACCAGGGATGCTTACAGTGAAGATAACGATTCTGAAACTAATAAAAAGGATGTTAGTGTTTGTTGTTGTTTTCTACTGCTCCTCTTCCCCCAAGCACTTGATTGCATTTATAGCTCGCTGTTAAGGCCAGAAAGTGTTTGGCATATGCAAGTTAATAGATTATTTTTTCTAATAAGTTACAAAAGACTAGAAGCCCTCAGACCAGATTCTGTTGCCCAAGGATTCGGATGAAACTTCCACGTGTATTGGATTATTCCAGACCTGCTGTTGCAGATCTTGTGGTCCTTAAAGTGGACCACAGCTCTCTTTCACTGGGGTAACATTTAGTTTCATTCATAATCTTCATTAAAAGTGGCTCTTTTGTTAATCATCATCTCTGAAACTTTGTTCTTCTTAGGAGTGCTGGAAAACTTGCATGCTGTAGCTTATAAGAATGCTCTGGCAAACCCCTTATATTGTCCAGATTACAAAATTGGAAAAATTACTTCTGAGCAGGTAGGATTGTGTTGTGTTATGAATCTGTTTCAGTTCCTTTATTAAGGATAGATGATAACACTTGAGAGAGAAAATTAATTTAGTAAATATACAGTCGGTATTTACTATCTTGTTAGTCTGGTGTAAATTTATTTCTGTGCAGCTTCTTGTATTGGGTACAGAACTCATGTTCACATCTAGAGAGGTGGTTAATGTCAGAGGCTTTCTGTTGATAGTAAGTCTGTCAATGAAATGCAAGTGCTCTTGTATAAAAGGGTTTTGTAGTTGTCACTGGAGAATTTGTAAAATGCTCTTCTATAGACAGTTTCTTTTGGAAGTATTGGAGTTTGCTGCGTTTAGAAGTGTAAGGGGGGAGGTCAGAAACATACTTGCCATTTTTGTTCTTTATACAAAATACCCTAAAACATGAATTTACTGTTGCAGCTTCACCATTTTGTACAGAACAATTTCACAAGTGCAAGAATGGCTCTTGTAGGAATAGGTATGTATGTTCTTCAATGGACACTGAAGTTCATAAGGGGAAACTGTTGTAGAAATTTAAGTTCCCTGTAGAAGTAAAATGTTACGGTAAACTTAAAACACTTTTGCTAACTGCTGTAGCTTTTTAGTGCCATTACATTAACTTGGAATAACTATTGTATTGCAGGTGTAAAGCACTCTGACTTAAAGCAAGTTGCAGAGCACTTTCTAAATATCCGAAGTGGAGCTGGCATTTCTAGTGCAAAGGCTGTCTATCGAGGGGGTAAGTACTTCTTGTGTCTGATTTGAATTACTGATTTTCTGTTCATTATAAATGTAGTATTACTCAAAGATGCAGCTGAAAACTATATAGTTGTACTAAATGCTGTACATAGGAAGTGACAGTTCAGAGGCATCTATCTAAATAAGCAGAGGATTATTCCCCACCAAGGAAAGTTGTCAGATAAAATTGAACCCGTGTCTTCAACAAAGCTTTATCTGCAAGATCATTTATCCCATAAAGTGAAAAACAAGTTGGTGTATGGTTTCTGTTGGCATTAGGAGTAGATTAAGGACTGTCTAGAAGTGGTGGTAGGCTTTCTTTTTAGGGAAGGTCTGTTAGAATGTCCTAAGTCTTTCATAAAAGACAAAGCAATGCTTAGCTCTTTCAGAGCAGTATCTTGTACTAACTCCAGTAGCTATTCTTTAGTTGGAGTATCAGATCACTCTGTAAACAAATGGGGGGGGGGAAAAAGTCTCCAACATTTAATATGTGACTGGAAAAACTTCAGTTCCTATAAAATAGGATAAATATTATGACCAGAAGGAATGCTACTTTTCTGGATATTTGTTATCTGGAGACTCAGTGAGTTTTTTTATCTCATACTATGTATGGTTTAGGGTCAGGTTCAAATAAGGCATAGTAGGGTACTTGGTTTTGTGCTTGCAAGAAAATTTTTGAATGTGAAGGACTTTAAAATTACCTACAGCCTACTAACAGCTTCTCGCTGTCTTCCTGAGTGGACATGCAATAACGCTGTGGCTTCTTTCTCATGAAACTCCTGGCTGGAAGTGTTTCCTTTCCATACCTCTGAAAATACAATAGTTTCTAACTGAACACTGTCTCTTATTCTGTTGTTGTGTTTTTAGGAGAAATCAGAGAACAGAATGGTGATAGCCTTGTCCATGCTGCTATTGTAACAGAAGGAGCTGCTGTTGGGAGTGCAGAAGCAAATGCATTCAGTGTTCTTCAGCATGTTTTAGGTGCTGGACCCCTTATCAAGAGGGGAAGCAATGTTTCCAGCAAATTGTCCCAGGGTATTGCTAAAGCAACTACCCAGCCATTTGACGTAAGTTCAAAGGATTACTGTACTCTGATATTTTAAGCAAAACGCATATTATCCTTTGAGAGGTACTGTCTCCAGCTAGAATCTTAATCAGTTCATTCTTGCACGAGTTAGAAAATTTCAGAGAAGGCCTTCCAATCTGATCTTTCCTCTGCACAGATGGAGTTTAGCTTCCTGAATTACAGTATTTTACATCCTAATAGTATTTTCCTATGCTTGATGCCGAGTTGTTCTGATACTTGAAACAGTTGATGATAACGTTTGTTTTGCAGGCTTCTGCATTTAATGTCAATTACTCTGATTCTGGGCTCTTTGGGATTTATACCATATCCCAGGCTCCAAATGCTGGGGAGGTGAGTTGCTGAATTAGAATTTAACTATATAAGTATTAACAACATAATCCTCAAACTTGTGTTTTCATTTGAGATAGTGACTGATTCATCTAAAAAAAGTTAATTCATCTGGTTTCTTGTATAAGAATGCTACATGTTCGGTTATGACTTAGCTCTGTAAGCTGGAAATAGTAAGACTTGCTTTCTGGGAAGTACAATTACCCATATGAACTAGAGCTAGTGAAATACTTTGAATTGCTGATTTACATGTGTAAGCCTAAATACATCATGAGGAACGTGCTGGCTCTTGAAGCTGGTAGAACTGAATACTCTCATCAAAAATGGTGAGACGGTACAAACAAATGAATGTGGTGTTGCAATTTAAATCCACACTGGTTTTTGTGTCTCATTTGGGCACTTATTACAGTGGTTTTAGTTTTGTTATAAAGCTGTTCAGAACTGAGGTCAGGCAGACAATCCTAACATTGTCCACTGGTCTCTCCTGAAGTTTCTAAGATGTCAGATAATAGAAATAACACGTTGAAATTTAATGTGGGAAGAAGTCTTAAATGATTTCATTTTTCCCAGGTCATTAAAGCCGCTTTGAACCAGGTAAAGGCAGTTGCTCAGGGCAGCATCACCGATGATGATGTCACAAAGGCAAAGTAAGTGCGTAAATAACTGTCTTGTGTGTTGTAAATAGAAGTTTCTTAACATGCAGCTACTTGTCAAACACTTAGACTATTCTGTACAGCAAAGCTTATTGTGTCCTGTAATGATTTCTGTGGGGAACTGCTCACTTTCCTGCATTAAAACTGAAGCACTGTCAATACTCTTTTTTTTCAAAGCTATACTGATTCTCTGCTAGTGACATTTCCTAATAAAAACTTGTTAACAAGTGTTAATGTTTTCTGAAAACTGTTTCAGTGTAAGAAATTAGCAAGTATCAGCAATGCTGTCATTTTAATCACACTCTGTAGCATTAAGATGTATCTAAATTGTAATCCTAAATTGTATTAATTAGGTAATTCCCTTTACAGTCACACTGCAGCAATTCCCAAAACAGTTAAGCAATCTTTTGCATCTTCAAAGAACAGTAGTAATGAGGGTCTGCAAGTGTGAGGCACTGAATTAGTGATGTTACATCCAAGTACTCAAAATATGTGTCCCTAGGAATATTTGAGATAGGGGAAAATTACTATTAGATATGCAGTAATACCAACAAAGTTTTCTGATTTACACTGCTGTGCACCTTAGTTGCTGCTTGATCTCAAAGTAGCGTTAAACTGCACTGAGCCTCTTAAACCTTAGTTGTGCAATATAACAATGTAGTTCAGATTCATTCAAATAGCAAAATTAAAATATTGTCTATTGCATATAGAAAAAAAAACTTACAAGACTCCACATAAAGTTTGATTACACAAAACATAACCTAGACATGATTGGTTGTGCCTTAGTCACTAGTAGCTACATGGTGAATTCTGGACTTTTATATTTGGCGTTATTAGTTTTGTGGTGGGGATTTTTGGTAATGAAGCTGCCTGGTATTAAGGTGTTACACACAGTGCTGTGCCTTTTTTTTTTTTTTTTTAATTGGAGTTTCCCTTCTGGAATGGCTTCACATATTTTCTATATTGCTCTTTTTCCTTTAGTGATCAAAAAAAGCCAACCTAAAAAACAAATTCAAGGTCAGTGATATTTGCAGAGTCTTGCAATTCAGTCAAAAATACCAAGCTGCTTAATCATATTCTATTGGAATAAACTTTTCTGCCATTCTGCCTTTTAAAAAAGAATAGAAAAATCTTATAAAAACAAGATTTTCATAGATAGGTAGCAGTGAGACTGTGAAACAGAAAAAACAGCATAAACTTGCTGTCTTTTAACAGAACATGAAACTATTGCACAAGGAGCCTAACCATTTACATTCATTGCTTCTTTGTCACTTAAACAAAATCACTCTGCTGGAATCAACTTTAAACCTAAATTTTAAACTTGATAGAGGAGTTTGTCAAATTCCTGGGGTACCTGCATTAGTTACTTCAAACAGAAACAAATTCTGAGCTAGAGATCTGACTGTGTGGGGTGGCTGATCATTCCAAGGCAGAAGGTGTTCAAGTACCCTGTCTTTTTCATGCTTGAGCTATTTGTGGTGCCTCTTTCCTAACTACAGAACCCTTCCATACTTGAAGGAAAATAATTCCCACAGCCATTTAGTTAACTAATCCTGGAGTCTTATTTTTTTTCAAATGCTTGTTCTAAAGACAGGTTCGTTAGTTCTGAAGGTCCTCTAATATCAAAAGGAAAACCTTTCAAAACGGAGAGGAATCTTGAAAACTTAAAAAGCACCAAACAGTAATTGCACTTACAGGGGCGGTGGGGAAGGTAGTAACAGGACTTACATGCTCACTTAATGCTTTGTTTGATGGCAGAAATCGGCTGAAAGCCACCTATTTGATGTCAGTGGAGACTGCAGAAGGGTTACTGAATGAAATTGGCTCTGAGTCATTGGTTTCTGGCACACACACGTCACCATCTGTTGTTGCTCAAAAAATTGACTCTGTAGCTACTGCGGATGTTGTGAATGTAAGTATGTGTCGGCATCTCCAGGTGTTCCTTAATCACTGTGTAAGGGGTTTTTTATACAAAACTGGTGCTCATTTGTGTGTTTATAAACATACACATATACTATCTTTAAAAAAAAAAAGGCAACTCACAAATCCCAGCTGGCTATCTTTTGATGTCTTTACTTTCTTTTATTAACAGAAGACCCTTTAATCCAATACCCTCCAAACTAGCATAGCTGGGAGTATGTGAAATTCTCATCTTCACTTAAATTTACCAAAACTGCCAACAAGTATTCATGGAAAGCTTGGTATTAGTTCCAGTGCAGGCACTTCTGTGTCAAGGCTTTTAGGACTCCCAAGTCTAGAATACTTGGTGTGCTTAATAAAACAATTAGGCTTTCAGTGATAAATTGACGTCACTGCATTGCTATTCCAAATTATCTTGTTGCTTATGCTTGAAGAAAACTTCATATGGAAATCCATCAGAAATTCTAAGATAGAAAACTTATTTTTCCACAGACATCACTAATTTGTGTTGCAGTAGCAACTAGCAATAGCTTTAGTATTAAGGAGAGATCCACTATATCTTGTGGTATAGTAATTATTCTAGGAATAACCATTTTCAAAGAGTTTTTATGCCTTTTATATCCAACTGTCATTCTATCATTCTTGTTTAGATTATACAGTAACAAAGAGCTGGATTAGAAGCAACTAAGTTAGCAAAAGGAAAATTATGTGATGATGTACTATAGTAGTGTTGGGATTTGTTGTTTAATAACTTGAAGCTGAGGCTGTGAGCAGCAAGATAAACTGTTGTAGCAAGTATTTCTTTATATGTATCTTTCTGATTTATTTTCAGGCAGCAAAGAAGTTCGTCAATGGGAAGAAATCAATGGCAGCTAGTGGGGATTTGGGAAATACTCCTTTTCTTGATGAGTTGTAAAAATGAAACTGGGATGCAGATTCAAGATGGACCTGAGCTCTAAGTCACCTATGTTCTAAATAAATTACTACTAACTTGTTATTTATGAATTCAGTTCTTTCAGAAAATTAATCTGGAGTAATTGTGGGCTTGCACTCATCAAATAAAGTGCTGAGTTCATACATTTTGTGTAGAGTTTTTTCCACTGAAAATGGTATCTAAGATGCTGGTAAGTCTGGCTCTGTACACTGGAGGTAAAACTACAGCGAGAAAATAAGGTGACTTTTAGTTGATGTAAAAAATAGGTATATCAAAAATGATCACTGTGATGCAGACAAATACTGTAACTGCCACTACTTGTCCACATATTCTTGTATTTTCAGGAAAAGTTCTTGATAAACTGTCTCCACCATCCTTATCCAGTAAATGAAGAAATTTACCTTCAAACAAAGATGAATATGTTAGACCTTCTTAGAGCTCGCAACTGCTGCTTGCCTGGCATTAGCAGAGGTAGTGTTTCTGAATGTCTTCTCCACAAGTAGCGTTGATCTCTGAGGGGAGGGCATTGCTAAAACAGCTTTATATAGCTAATATATAATTTCAAATATCTTATGACATTTAGATTTTTTTGAAGTCTAGGTATGTATTAAAACAGATTCAATACAACTTCAGAAAGGTTTTGAAGAGTTCAAGTTTTGAGCTACTCTGAAACAAAGGCAAATTCTTCTACATAGGATGTATCTGATACAGAAGAGCAGGAGGCAGAGGAACTGGTCACATTGTTTTCCATAGCCCAGTGTGAAGGAGGTCTTAACACACCACTAGCTTCAAATTTAGGATTGCTCAATGCATCGACATCATCATGAGGTACAGCATCACCAAGATTGTCTGTGCCTACTCAAAGTGTCTGGCCTGTATCAGAGATCTGCCAAATTTTGGATATTGATGGTAACTTCTGAGTGAATTCACAAGAGTATGATTGGGAAGATTCATACTGAAAAGTTTCCAAGTCTCCATCATCATCACTGCTGGATCCAGTGTCATCTTTGTCCGCAGTATCTTCATTTGTGCTGAAAATACACAGCATGGTATTATTTTAACATGCAATAATTCCCATAGCCATTTAGTTAACTAATCCTGGAGTCTTAATTTTTCTTCAAATGCTTGTTCTAAAGACAGGTTCATTAGTTCTGAAGCTCCTCTAATATCAAACTAATACTACTGTCTGTAGTCCTTTGCACATTATTTCCTTTGGACTCTAAAGTAATAGCTAAGTTGTAATTCGGTCACCACAAAAGCAAGCTATTCTTTTTCTGCTCCTTCAGAACAGCAAATAATTTGATTTGTTTAAACATAAGCTTAGAGGTTTAATCTCTTGGAAAGCCCTTTGCTGTGTGAGCTTCCTTTCTGCTGTTCTAGCCTAATTATCTCCTTTTAATACTTCTGTTCCTTCCCCTGCCTCTGAGGTTTCTTTTCTATTACAACTTTGTGCCTCAGGAAAACTTGTAACTGCCTTGTATCCCATCTAGATTAATTATACTTACTATATGAGCCACCTTTAGGACTGAGAACAATACGTTTTTAAAAGCTTCTATACACAGTAGCTCTCACAAGAATTTATTTTTCCTGAAGTTTAATTTTAAAAGTCATAGTCATTAACCACTGTCAGTAGTTGGGCTGATTAAGAAACAGATAAGCTTTTTACATGGTTGTAGCAAGACGTCCAATCCTTGTAACTGTCTAGATCTTTGGCTATTACAAACCGACATCACCTCTTTGACTTCAGTGGCATTATTGCCAGCCAGACTTTCTGTGCTCACTGTGGAGGCAGGAAGGGGCATGTCTAAAATTAATGTTTGTCCTCACCCTGTCTTCACTGTAACTAGAAAAGTAAACTTTTCCTTTGGTATTTGTTAATTTCAAATCACAGTTTTCTATTTCAGAAAAATAAAAGTAAATCCTTAGACTAACATCCTAAAATGGAAAAGCTATTACCCTATTTATTGTTTCTTGCTAGAATAACAAGGTGTGAAATTCTAATTATGTACAATACTTATTTCTTACTCTGCTGTCATCACAGGAAGCTTTCTTTCAGGAATGAATTCAACTGCACTTTGCCAGTGTAGAGGTACTTCAACACAATCTCTGTGAACTCTGATTTGTAGAGTAGTCCCTATAGGAACATTGTGCAGGAATTGTCTAAGCTCTCGCAGAGTCCATCCCAAAACATTAGCATGTCCAACTTTTATTAGAACATCACCTGGCAAGGAAGAAAATTGAGAGCAATCAGTTTAAGAGACTTTTTCAATTTTTTTGATGTTTGTATTACAAAATTAAAGTCTTAACCACTGTACTTTGACATTTTTATATAAAAGCGTGTGTTTTGCAGCTTTTCAACTGGATGCAATTTTTTTTCCTCTATTTTAACGAAAGTTTTTTTAGCTCCATTAAGACCTAACCTTTTCACAACACCTCGGAAAGCTGCAGTTCACATTTACTTTGGGATTTTTCTGAGTGAACATGCTAAACTTAAGATTGCCTATTCAGTGCTACCTTCCATTTCTGTGGGGTTTTTTAGGCAAGGTAAAGGTACAGTGGTGAATGCTCTGATCAGGACCACTACTTGGGACCAGACAGACTCCAGCAAGGTTGAGCTGAGGTTACATAGCTGCACTCCCAACAGTTCTGCTGGCATCTTCCCACTGCTCCCCTCTACCTTTTCACAGCTGGAATACCCTGTCTATACGTATCTGCTGCCTAGCTTGTATGTCACCTTGCTGTTATCGCCTCCTCCACAGTGTCTAAGTTTACCTACGTGGATGCTGGAGAGAATCCGTGTAACAGCCGTGTCACCTTGTGTTTGTCTGGGCCCCTGGAGGTTTCCAGGGTTTGGCTCTGCTCCATGGCAGGTGCCTGTCCCTCTGTTCTGACAACAACCAACACGTGGGCACACTGCAAGACAATGTCAAGCAAGGCCAGGGGAGAAGTAGTAGGTGCCTATAAAAGCTGGTGCAGAATCTGACCGAGGAGTTCCAGCAGAAAGTGGTTGTGATTTTTTTTGTTTGTTTCATTTTTTTGAAGGGATAAGGCTGCAAATAATGTTCTTACTACCTGCTGCCTATGGAAAGCACTGAGCTGCAGTTTTGCAGAAAGCAGTAGTGTGTCCAAGAACTAGAGAGTACAGAAGCCCCAGCATCTATATATACCATAGGGTATAACAAGATGGGCTTCGAGGGGTTGGGGGAGTTGCAATTACTGTGTAAACCTGTAATTTTGGAGACTGCAAAAGGCAGGCAAAATCAATCTGCAGCAGACTACAGCTCTATCAGCAGCCTGGCAGAAACAGTTGCACAGAGGAGCTGTATCAGGAAACATTATGTACTGAACAGCAACAGACAGCACAGGGGATTTAAACAAGCGGTACAGCTGTCTGCTGCCATATTAGGCAGAGCAAGGCCCTCTCTCCATCTGCTCTGTTTTCTTTTTAACCCTTTTGGGTTAAAAATGCCTATAGCAGAAATTCACAGGCTTTAAAACTGTCTACCTGAACTACTGACTACCATTTTTTCATTCACTTTTTCTACTAACTACTCCTTCTACTCCATCATCATCATCACACCCTCTCTCCACTCTAGCTTATCACAAGATACTGTTTCTAATGGGATGCTAACAAGTAGTTCTGGAACAAGTACCAGGATAGCAGATACCAGAAAAGCAACAGAAAACTTTCTACCACAGTTTTAGGTAAGTTCTCAGCCTCAAACAGAAAAATAAATCACCCAAATTACATGTTTCAAAAGGCATTTAAAATATCTGCAAGACACTCTCAGCTTTTAATAGATTCTTTTAGAATTCTCTTTTCTCTGCCCATACTGTCCTGATTCTTTTAGAATTCTGTTTCTTCTGTTCATACTGTCCTGATTACACTATTGTGGCAAGTCAAAGCCATCTCTGAACTGCAGATGTAAATAATTTTGCTCCTCTGCTCCAGCATCTGGAGTCTAAACCACCCAGCTTTTCAGTTCACCTATCAGTTTTGTGATTGTGGCCACTGAAGATTTGTGTGGAGAAAACCTCCTGCCCTATGAAGGTATTTTGAGGAAACACATGTACTAAGCAGCCCTGTTTCTTCTTGCTGACATGGAGAATAGGGCATGCATACATACACATACACATGTAGGATTTTAAGACATTAGTGTTTCCCACTACCTCTGTTAATTTCTACCTCCTCCTCATTAAGGTCAGCAGAATGGCACCAGCTCTTTCCAGCTACATGCAGTAATAAAATTGTTCTTCTAGGTTCCAGTTTGAAATGGTACAGATAATACTCATCTCAATTAACTGAAAAAATAAGTCCATAAAGATAAAACCTAATTCGCCTTAAGAAAAAACTCCTAAGTGGTGCATTTGTGCATCATATTTTTCTCAAGCCCCATGTTCTGTACATTGGTATTAATGCCAAAATAAGTGTGCTGCCTGTGGTACCATTAAGAGGTGGAGCTTCTAAAAATACTGTATTTTCTGCAAAATTTTACAGCTCTGGTCTTAAATACAACATTTTTGTAAGTTCACTCTAAACATGAATTGAACAAATTCAACTGTTTGCTTTTGTGTGTGTGTGAAATGTGCTGAGTTAGATCCAGGTGGTCCATGAAGCATGCTCAAATTGTTCCTTTTGGCTTCAAAAACTAAGATCAGCTACAAAGGGATGATGTTTATTACCAGGCCTCAAATCCCTTTAAACTATTCAATACTTGTTGCACTATATCAAACACATCACATGCAATAAATAATTTGACTCCTTGTTCTTGTCGCCTTTATTGAAAATGTTTTTGGAGCTTGCCTTTCTCAAATTGTTGCAAATAGAACTACTTAGTTTGTGATAAATATTCTATATTTTTTACCTTACAGATGTAAAAAAAACCCCAAACAAATCAACAAATCGGTATCATATATATGCTTTTATATACCACAGGGAGTTTTTTTAGGGAATAGATGAAACCTATCAGCTCCTAAGTTCACCATAATAAAAAAAATACCTAGTTCAAATCCAAATCCATTTCTATTTTATGCTCGCGATTTTTCCACTGATTTTTAGACTTGGATCAAAAGTACAAAGCCTTTCCTAAAAGGAGGTTAAGAAATCCACTCGATGTTTTTTATTTCATCAAACAAGTAGATCTTTCTTCCTAGTGCTTAGAATTCTAATACTCTCCAAAAGGTGCGAGAATAAAGGACTGCCCAAACTATAAAGGCAATGGTGGGAAGATTGTTCTAATTTAAAGATACGCATTTTCACTGTACAGCCAGTAAATTTCTAAATGACTTCATTACACTCAAGACTTAGCTTCATAGATTTCTACGTTAGAGACAATTTAATACTTGGTAATAACATAGCATGCTATCGTCCCCAAACTGTAGTTCATGAGTCCAATGTAATTGGTCTAGGGACCCATGTGAAGCAGTCAAATTTACAGAGCTTTCAATTACGAGCTTAATATAGGTGTCTGATGTTCCACAAGAAACCTTAATAACTAGTAATAGTCTGTTAGTATTGATATGGCACATTTCAGGTTTAAAGCATTTAGCAAATGAACACCTGCATGGATTGTTAGAGCACAGAGATCAGTCCATTGCCACTTTGCAACTATTCTGTATTAATAAAGAGAAGTAAAAAGCAAACAATAAAGAAAATTCATTTCAAGCCTTTGGGAAGTTTTGTGTTACTTGTAGAGTGAAATTACTTGAACAATAATGCACTGAACAAAGAATGATATTACTCAAGTTTAGTTGCCACATAAAGGTAAGAGTCAAACTATTTTTGGACAAACCTGCGATGAATAGGAAATCTGTTTTTGTTGGAGAACAATATATAGACTTAAATCTTGATCTGATTATGAAACAGTCACCCATATCAGCTATTTTAAGATCACAGGTATTTCATTACAGTGGAATGCTGGCACTGAGCTTTATACAGTTTGTGCTAGTTTCTTTTCTTTGTAATTTTGAATTGAGTTTCTTTTGATCTGTGTAAGTGTAAATAAATCAAGAGACAGGCTCAAAGCATATATGCAGAACAAGAATATTTTCAATGCTATTAAATTTGAATATCACTGTTGGTTCTTTTTACCTGGTTTTAGCTTTCCTTCATTAGCTGCAGAGCTTTTCTCAACAAGGCTAGTCATCTGGAGATATGGCCCATTCTGTATGATTGTAAGACCTAATCCTTGTTCACCCATCCTAATATTTGCCTTCAGTGCTGGCCCTTTGAAAAGTGAGAGAAAAATTTTACTAGTTGAAAGTGTGATACCATTCTTCAATAAAAGATTTAAGGAGACATTTGAGCAGGTGCTGTACCCATAAACAGTTAAGTCCCTCGTCCTTAATTGCTTCTCTAGATAGGCATTGCCTGCTGAGTTGCTGCCAAAAAGCCGTAAAGCAATACTTACGAAAAGTTATAGTGTACTCCATAAACTAGCTTTCTGCAAATAAATATACTGAAAGTAGTTTTTACTTAGAAACTTATTTCTTAAAGAGTCACATGTTTTACCAAGAGAAAAAGCAATACTGTTGTTACTTAAGTATTCATTCATCATGGCAGTATGAATCAGGGAAGGTAGAGAACAGGGTACAGTGTAACAGAACAGAGGAGTTTTTTAGCTATTAAGGACTTCAAGAAAAGATTGAATTCCTATTTAAAAATTGATCTTTCAAATCAATATTTATAAAGGAGATTAATTTCTAAATTTCCAGCAGATTGGTTCCACACCCTACTGCTGACATGAGGGAAGGGACAGTACTTGCCATATTTATCACCTACAGAAAAATACTCTTGAGCATCCGCTATCCATTAAAATGCACAACACAAGTAATATAATATAAATGACATTATCGCAGTGTCTCCACCAAGAAATATAATAGGGTAATAAAAAAATCCTCCATCTCTCAAGCCCGTTCTCATCAAGTGCCAGGAAAAGACTGTCACACGAGTGCTTGAGACTCCTAAAACAAACTGTATTCTGTTAAAAATTACTTTTTTGTCTCTGTTTTAAGATGTAATCTCTAAATGTAACTTCTAACAGTAGGGCAGCAATAACTTAACTGCTTGAGACTGTCTCCAGTGGTCTGGAATCACTTAATGAAAATTCCCACCACTTTACCCCTTTTGTTTAAAATATGGAAATCTAGTCATCTTTCCGACAGCTTCAGTAAAGCTTTGGATCAGGCTCTAAATGACAGCACAGAATGTCTATAAAAGAATCAAGATTGAAAGTATAGCAATGTGAACATTTGATTTGTCAGTTTGGCTGCTGAACTGAAAAACAGAGAAGGAAGCAGGAATGGTTTGAATTTTTTTTTTCCTTCCCCATGAAAAATGCAGGATTTTTTTTGTTGTTGACTAGAATACTACATTTCATTTGGATGAAATACTTAATTTTCATGGTCATGCAAGAAAAGCAAAGGAAGACCCACTCTGGAACACACTTTCATCTGTTGATAATTCTGAGAGGTTGGACGTCTGACTTGCTACTGTTTTTCCAGCTCAGGAATTCATGCAAAGTAGAACAGGATCAGAGGAAAGGATTGAAATCTTTCCTGTGGTGTTCTTGGTCACTTTTCAATGTGTGTTTCAATCTTTTTCAGCCAGAAGAGGGAACTGAATCCTAGTTTCCTACTTCCAGCATAAGTACTTAGCTCCCAGGCCAATAAATGTAAACAGATCACATAAAGTAAGGCTACTTTATATTATTTTCTAGCCAAAATTACTCAGCAAATCCCATTAAAATTCATGAGCAGTTATAGGTCAGCAAATGATCAGCAGTGAAACAACAAACAAAAGATGCTAATAATAAATTTAGCTAACTTCAATTAGAAGCCAGAATCCTGATTTTAAGTTGCTTCTTATTGCAAGTTATCTTGTTGGACATGAGAGGTTTAAAACCATGAAAGCTGTGACTAATCCAAAGCTTACAAAACATTAGCAGGAACGCTAAGATTCACACTTTTAGATGAGACTCTTGGTTTTTTACTATACCTGGTATCAAACTATACAGCCTCCAAGGAAGATGGATTTTCTCTTAGTTCTGTGCTACAGAAAGTTTAGACACTTGACCGAACTTACATTTCCCCTAACACTGTCCTGATTTTCTCCAAGGTCACGTTCAATTCTGCACGTTCTGCAGGCAGCAGCATAGGATCTCATCCAGTCCTCTTCTGCTGAAAAAACATCTTTTCATCTTGTCATCTGCCTACAATTCCGTTTCAAATACCCAACCTCAAGAGCGGGAATGCCTCTTGATGCTAAGAAAATCTGGGGCACTGGGGTCTCTGTGAAGAACGTAAACTGTCTGGTAGCACAAGGACTTTAAAAGTTTGAGATACTGAAATAACAGGACTGGAAGAGTAGTGCTGGGGCAGCAGTGAGGAGATGGAAATGAACAAAGGGAGAAATGACCAAAAGAGATGGAAACTCACTCTTAGTTTCATTCCCAACCACTGGTGAAGACTGTGAATGTCCCATGCAGTCCAGAAGAGAAGCTTTTTCTATGGAGCCAAAACCCCTGGGCAGGTGTGTCCTAGGTGAGCCTCTTGGAAATGTGCTACTGCTCCATGATGGCCTGTGGAGGAAAAGTGTACCAGCAGGTGAGGTGGCAACTGCTCCCCCCGCAACTGCTCAGAGCGTAGGTGGGTTCTGAGCTCTCCCAGCACCACACCAGTGTCATGGGCATAGGGAGGTCTGGCGTTGGGCAGAGAATGTGTCTGCACCTAGTGCATTGTTTAGTCCAAGAGGAGTAATTTGATTTTGGCTGCCTGTCTGTCAAAACCACAGCTCTGTCTGAGGCCTCAAAGCTTTCTGGAGAACCTATAGCTGGCAGTGTTCTCCCACATAGCATCCTCAGGGATGTGCTCATCTCCTAATAAACCTGAGAAAGATTAAACAGCTGACCACATAGCCTGCAGGGTATGGAGACTGTCACTATTTTTGACTTCATATTTGCCTGCATATCAAAAGCCAATGAAAACCATATCTTCCCTTTCTGTACCGTTTCCACCCCTCCTTCCTTTATTCCTTTTGCCATGATGCTGAGTTATTTGGAGACAAACTCATTCTGAGGCAGACTTTTACATAATGCTCGTATTAAAAGCTATTTAAATACCACTTAAAGCCAATTTATAGGATAGTTGCAGATGATTCTTGGAAATAACTTCTTTTCAAGGCTGCTGGATTCCCATTGTTAGTGCAATATAATTTTTAAATCTTTTAAATAAAAAATCAATTGTCCCATTTCTTCCACACAATTGTTCCTAGTTTAAAAGGAATCATTTCAGCTGTTTTTCATCAAAAGCTTTACTATTTTCTCCACCCTTAAGAAAATCTGTCAAGATAGGCGATTTCCATAGAACCTAGTCCAGCTCTTGTCCTCCAAATAAGTCCTACTGATTGCTGTTGAACACCTTAAGATGACTTTACTAATATCTCTATTTTGTTTGTATAGTCACCCATCTATATAAAAGACTTACATAAAAATAAACAGCACAGACAATTGCCCGCTTGGCTTCCTGGTATGTTCTGTATAGACCAGTTATGGAAAAAGCAGGTGGGTGTTCACTGTTAGAAGGAAAAAAAATGTAAGCAATAAGGTATTTTTCAAGTACCTGTAGCTGTGGGGGCTGCTAGACTAATTTAGTTCAGCATTTCCATGCCAGAAGGACAGTATCAAAGGCACAGAGTTATTGTGGCCAAAAGCGGGCTGGTTTCCCACATTTGGTGCATTGTTCATTTATTGGCTACAGATTCCCCCCCACTTCAATATAGATGAATCCATGGAAAAGCATGTCATCAAAAGTCACTGTATCTGGGTGAATTTTCTAGTCAAGGGTAATTAGGTTTTCTTCCAAACACATGGCACAGACAGCAAGGCAATGTAGTGCTTCTGCGGTGCTCCACAGTTGGGTAACATCTGGAGGAGCCTCCATGTCTCAGTCCTTCCACTTCCCCTGTTTTTACCATTGCTACAGAAGCAACTCTGAAATTTAAGCTAATGCCCAACATTTCAAAGGGATAGTGACAGTGACTAGTGAAACACGAGATGGTTTTTTTTGTGGTGAAGACAGACCTGTGATGGTTCCTCAGCTCTCTTTACGCAGTGCTGGCCAAGTTGCTCATTCTCATCAATCTGCGCCGTTTCCCTTGGGGCAGGCAGGCCCTGCCCGAGGGCGGTGAGGAGGGGGCAGCCCCGGCTGCACCCAGCCTGAGGGCTCGGGGCCGGGGCCGGGGCCGGGAGAAGGGAGGGATCCCCGTGCGCCTCGGTTGAAAAACACCTTTGGGGATACAGATGCGTGAGGGCAGCGAAGGACTAGGCCGCGGGGCAGGTGTTGGGGCCCACCCAGGGCGAAGCTGGGCGGGGACGAGGCGGAGCCGAGGCCCGGGGCACCGGCCGCCCCTCACAGGAGACCCGCCCTGAGGCGACGGCCGCCCCTCCCCGCCATCTGCATCCCCGCGCGCACCGGCGGCGGCAGCGCCCCCTACAGGCCCCGCGGCGGCGTCATGCCCCGCCCCCTCCCCTAGCCCCGCCCCCGCGGTGCTCCGCCCCCCCCCGCCGCTCCCCGCGGACAGCCCGCCCCCGCGCCCGGCCGCCGCCCCGCCCCTTCAGGGCCAGCCCCGCCCTGCGCCCCGCCCACAGCGCCCCGCCCCGCCGCGCCGCGCCCCGCTCCCTCGAGGAAGCCCGCCGCGGCCTCGGGGGTTCCCCCGCCCCGCCGCGGCGGAGGCCCCGCCCCCCCGCGGGAGGCCCCGCCCCGCCCGGGGGAGAGCGCCGGGGAGAGTGGGTTTCCCTTCCGGAGTAACCGCCGCCCCCCCGCCCGCCGGGTTCGCTTCCGGCTCCGACCGGGGGGCCCGTTCCTGGCGCCGCTGCCGAGGGGAGCGCGGGGCCCATGGAGCCGCGGCTGTGAGGCGCCCCCGGCCCGGGCCCGCTGCGGGAGCCGGGCGGAGGCCGGAGCCGGGAGCCGCCGGAGCCGGAGGAGATGGACAAACTGACCATCATCTCAGGATGCCTCTTCCTGGCCGCCGACATCTTCGCCATCGCCAGCCTGGCGAACCCGGACTGGATCAACACCGGCGAGTCCGCGGGTGAGGGGGGCCGGCGGCGGGGGCCCGCCGGGGGCGCGGGCGGCAGGTGGCTGGGGGACCGCGGGGTTCGGGGCCCGAGGCGGCGGGGGGGCCCGGGGAGGCTGCCCCTGAGGTGCCGCTGCTCAGGCGGGGGCCGCGGGGCCTGGTGCTGTCGCGGTGGGGCCGGGGGGAGGAGAGCCCCGGGGGGGACAGGAGGGGCGGCTGGGCCGGGTCCCTGGCGGCTGCGGGGAGCTCCCGGGGCCGGACCCCGGCGCGGAGAAGGGCGAAGCGCCCGCTCGGAGCTGGCGGGACCCTCCTCCCCGGGCAGAGCCGGGGGTGCCCCGCGGTGCGTCCCGGCTGCTGTCCCCGGGCGCGGAGGGGCCGCGCTGTGCGGAGCCCTGTCTCCCAAGGGGTCCTGCAGAAGCCCCTAAACCCTCTTTGCGCTCCCTAAAGCCGGAGGGCGAGGGCGGCATCCCCGCCTGTGTCTCCGAGGTTCAGTCACCTTGGACAGGGAATTTAGATGAGTCTCTGCACAGTTCGTGGCAGGTTTTGAATGTTGGGTACGATACTGATGGTTCCTTTGTTGCAGGGAAGATCTTGCCTTCCTTCATATTTTTTTTTTCCAGAATGTTTCCCGTATGCTGATTTTCATCAGCTTTTAAGCCTAGATCCTGTGTGATTTTTATTTTAGAATCTGACATTGTTTTCTTTAAAAGAACAAGGATTTGTGCATCTGTCTTTTTACTAATGATGTAATTGTGTGAACAATTTATTTCAGCCTGTTGATAAAAACCTGCATGTTCTGATGAGGGGAGTAGGGAGAGATAACAGGAGGAGGGATGCCCTTTGACCTCATGTCCTAGAGAAACCCGAACCTTCTTACCTGCAAAGGAAGCCATCCTTACTACAGACAGATGAAACTTACTTAACCAACTTTTCCGAAACTTATAATTTCCAAGCAAACCACAGGTATAGAATAGAGAAAAGGGGTCTTGGGGTAAAGGCTTAAATTCTTGAGTGTAAAAAATTTTCTTTGTCTGTCTTGCATCTTCCATGTCTAATATTTGGTGCACGTAAGAGGACTGAACTGGTTCAAATGGAGTAATATTCCCTTTATTCTGAGGGAGTATTAAAAATGTTGGGTATTAGGGATTGATGACTGGCCATTCTCTCTGACCAGACTATCTTTATGGTTTGTTTTTAATTGCTTCTAGTTAGCTACTCTAGAACCTGGCCTTTCCTTTGGGGTCGAGAGGAGAGGAATAAGTCCCTTCCCTTCCTAAAGTGCAGCATTCAGGAACTCCCTAGATGACTTCACCATTCCTCCTATACCTAATTCTGATGATCTTCCTGCCTATGGCTACATAAAATAGTTGGTTCTTTCCTCTTACAGTTCTACCTAGCAGCAGTGCTGCAGTAATGAGCCCTTCTTCAGGGGCTTAAAGTCAAATAAAAAAATTTTCATTTTAAATATTTAACTATGTCTGTCTTAAGTCCTGCCTCATGTTAATAGATCCTATGCAATGTGTAAGATGTTGGATTCTCTGACTGTATAGAAATGAGATAACAAAAACTATTCTAAAGAAATTGCTGATGGAAAGAAAGGTCTTTTGGGAACGAAGCACAGTCCATTACATTCTTGGTTAAAGAAAAATGTTTAATATTTTATATACTATTATTAATATACTAATATTAATAACCATAATATATAAAGATTAATATAATCTTTATAATACAAGAATTGTTTCATGAAATATTATTCTTCTTAGTTACTTGATGAATGTACTCCTTTTAGAGGTGCAAATAATAGTTTTAATTAGGCTAGCAAACATGAAATCTCTATGGATTTTTCTGAAGGACTTCACTAGTCAGATAATGTTTTGACAGACATAAGCCTTTTCTTTGCTATGTTTTGAAGTCAAAACAAACTGTTGATCTGATAAAATTGTAAAGGAGAACTAGCTGTCATCCTTCCTTAATGACTCTTTTGTAGATTTTTATTGATATAGGATTTGATGCGCTCTATTAGACTTCTGGTTAAAAGCAATATAAATGTGTATTTCTAGTACTAGACCTTCTAAAATGAGCCTTTTGCTCAAACAGTAAAGAAAGGAAGTGTGAGGATGCCCATTGAATCAAGGACTTCCTGTAGCAAACACTATAGTATTGAATTGTGAGATAAATGCTTTTATGAGTGCTGTTCATTACGCAGAGACTGCTGTGGAGAAGTATGGCACAGGAGGACACAGCCCTGATGTAAACCCTGTCCCAGCTGCTAGCGCGATTCAGGCACTCTAAGCAGACTACCATACTTGGACCACATTCAAACCATCCAACTTCCATATGTGCCACTAAGAAGTAGGTTTTTTTTTGAAGCATCCTGCTCTCAGCTGGTGAAAGAAGCTATTTGGTGAAATATTTCTTTGCTTTACCTCTGTGTTCTTAAGTTCATCTCCTGTGGGAATTATTCTAGATTCTGCGTCTACAAGTCAGCCTAGTACCAAGGAGAAGGGGGAGTAATAGTGTTTCTCTGCTTGGCTGCTGTCCTCAGGGCTCTGAAAGGCAGCGTGGAACAGCCTGGTCTTCTCAATACTGCAGCTGTTTGAGAATTGCATAGAGCAGAGGTCTTGGCAAACCTGGGAAGGCAGCACTGCATTGGCTCATTCAGAGCTGTTTACAGCCATTAAGATTGGGAACCTGGGCTTATGTTTCAGGGGAAAAAAAAAAAAATCTGTTCTGATTTGAATGCTAAACAATATGTACCTCTTACTCCAGAGATAATGATGATTTTCTGCTAAATTGGATAGCAAAATAAATCAGTGGCTTTAATGCTTTGCTGAAAAATCTAGATTGTTTTCCTTATTTTTTTTTTAAAGGAGCTTTAAAAAAAATGTTCTTTATGTTCTGGGGGGATCGATATAGAGGAAGGGCTGATTAGTCTCCTAAATCTTACTCTTAAAGATAAGTTTTACAGTAATTTAAAAAATGTCGTCTATAAAAATTCCTCTCCAGCACTGTAATTATGAGCAAAGGATCGCAACTGAGATCACTGCAGGTTTCGGATGCTTATCTGTCTTTAGGCCAGAAGAACTACACCTTTGTGGACATAGGTCCCAGTCTCTATTGGGTGCTTTTTCTTTATGTAGTTTTGTAAGAATTGGTCATTAACTTGGTTTCAGGTATTTCATACATCTTTAAGATTACAAAGGAAAAATGAACATGAAATGGATTTTTCTTTCAGAGAGTTCTCAGTGAGGTTTCGTTATTTGTGGTGTGCAAGTACAGAATACTGATAACTCCAATCTGGAAACCAGTGGCTTCTCAGTATTCTTGCACTGACATCCTTTTCTTATCAAATTGATATTCTATGTGAGAAATAAGGACAGAGTTGGCTTTAATTTAAGCCAGTGCCCAAACTCCCACTGATTTCAATAGTAACGAATTTTGCTCCTGTATCTCCACTTCTTTTGCGATGAACTTTAAAAGCTGATAGTTTTGTCTCCATATGTTCCTTTTTTGTGTGGGAGTGTCTTTAATGATTTTGATATTTTGTCTTCAGTAGGGGAGGAGAAGGGATAGAAGTTGCTCTAGCTTCAGCTCTCAACCCTTTTGTAGGGAAAAGGGTATGAATAGTATGCACAGTTGAAATTAGACATGTTAAAAGATGTACATGTGGGGGGTTTGACAATTTGAAAAGCTTTTAGGATAGGTCAAATAATTCAAGAGGATAATTTAATCAAATAAAATCCCCCTTCAGAAAGCTAAGCTATCAGTTTATTTATGTGACTTAGTCATCCCTTCCTATGTAGCATGATTGTTCATTTGATTCCAATTTACAGAACAACGTGTACCTTCGTTACAGCAGTCATTAAGTTAATATGGATGTCAGAATTTAAGGCTGCTGAACTCTGATGGGTAACTTCTACAGCAGGTATTTATCACATCCTCTTATGTTGATACATATATCACAATGGGACACACAGTATAATGTTATGGCCAGGCCACTCAGCGTATGCACAACAGTGCTGTCTGGGGTGATATTAGTGTTCAGCAGAGCTTCCAGTTTTATCTTGCATCTGTGACAGAAGCACCAAGGTCACTTATGTTAGGAATTATACTTTTCATTTAAACTGCCTTCTGTACCATGCTGTGCAGTAACAGTATGATAGTAAGTGGTGAATCTACAACATACCGCTTAATTTGTCTGTTTTGTTTACAGATGCTGTGCTTTCATGTATCTTCCAAAGTATTATGTGTAGTTCTTGGTTTTGCGTACTCAGTTGCTTTTTTGTTTGTGAATTATGATTCCAGATTCAGTGGTATCTATGGTCTTATAGAAGAGCAAGTTATACCCAGCAGGTCATTCCTCCTGGGGCAGTTAACTCTGCTGCTGTGAAATAAGTTGTCTAGTACTAAGTGGCAAATTACTGCTGTTCAGTGTTATTCCTCTGCATGTGATAGCTTTTCCTGAGAAATTTTGCTCCACACTTCCAACAGGAGCTGTAGCTTTGTTGGGTTCAGCTTGATGAATGGTCACAGGTGATGTGACCAAGCAGGGATGCCCAGCTCCTGCTGAGCTTGAGACCATATTGCCTCCAAAATCTTACTCTTTACTTGGAGCACTGATTAGACATGGAATAAACCCAAGACCATATGAAAGTACTCAAATGAACCAGTATTTCTAAATAGACAAGGTAGAATAAATAAAGCATCAACAACTTAGAAGAAGGTGTAAACTTGAGTTCCAGCTAGCACTATTGTTCTAAATGCAGTTGTCAGCTCAAAAAGTAGTGGTATGTAAAAATTAGTATGGCATATTACCACTTCTGCCCTTTAGGGCCTGTGCTGAGAAACTGTTAATGTACAGTGCTCCTCTGGAGGAGTCATGGTGTAGAACAATCATTGTGTTGTCCACTGAAGTAGACAGTGTTTTGTTTCTTTGATGTATGGATAGTTGGCTTTTCAAAAACTGTATGTAAAAGGGTTCTGATGATTGTTTGTTAAGCACCTTGAAATATATTCAAAACACAGCATGCTTCTCCCGGTTCTTCTCCATAGAGAATGATGGGAGCAATTCTAGGATGATATGGAATGATGTCATATATATCCTGTATAAATGATAGGAAGAAATTCTACAAAATTTCTTTTCCTAATGTTTTTTGTACTGTATCACGTAGGGCTGTGAAGATGAGGGGATTAGGACCTGCTGTAAGATGCAGGCACTGCTAAGAGTACTTGCCTTTTAGAGATGTTGCCAGTGCCTTAAAAACAATACAGACCCCAAATAAGAACTAGTAAGGACTGGCAAAGAATCTGAACCCCATGTAATCTGAATACTCTAACAAGAGCAGTCTGTTAATAGGTGTGCCTGAACTGGGAGTGTCAGTGCCATCTTTAAAATTAACATTTCCATTCCACTTCGTGACTGTAGATGTCTTTCAAGTGGATGTAAAAATCTGACAAAGCAGAGTGTTTGAATTGTGCTTTGGTTCTATAATTGACCAGGCCTTAAGGCACAAGAAAAATTAATAGTAAGGCATTGTTGTAATGAATTAATTTTGTGCTTGCTCAACCACTCAACATTTAAACATATGGAAGTATTTTATGTGTAGGAAGAATCTCATGAAAGAGAGCTGTGTCAGCCTGGTTATTTGAGCCTGCCAGAGCAGAGATGAGAGAGCTGATTGTTTTTGTCCATAGAGCAACTGATGTTTTACATCTGTTTTTTAACAAATACAAATTAATAGTGCTTCTGTTAGGTGAATGTTTTGGTTTCTCTGTAGTGTGTGAAGGTACAAAACTGTTAGTTTGCTTCCCACCAAATCCTGTTGAATTACTTATTCTCTGATTAGTGTTAAAGAATTAGGTAAGAAATAACTGATTATAGCGTACAGATCTGGGAGCCAGTATTACCTTTTAAATCTAGCATCTGGCAAGACTGACTTAAGATGTTGGAAAATTATTGTGATAGTACCTCCATTTCTTCCTCTGTAAAATAGAGCTGGTATCTTTATCATAGAAACTTCTGATAGCATTAGCAGCAAAGCTTTAATTTGATTTTTTTTTTTAAACTTTTGTTTCCTATCACAGTTTTACTTTATTAAACAGAGAAAAAAAAAATCTAAGAATAACAGTTATTTCATTTGTCTTTTCTGATAGTTGATGTTTTTACTAAGGTACCTGGGTTTCAGGTGTTTGGAATAACTTTTTTTTCTTTATTTACTTCACAGCAGTATGTACAATTACTATAGAACTAAATTATACTCAGTATGTGCAGATACAGATTTGTTTTTACTCAAGAAGTGCGTAGTTGTAAATCTGCTTTATAGACAGTACAAACTGTGGGAAAGGTATCTTGCTGCGACTTCAGCTTTGTGCCTTCAGGAACTATCTGTGTTTCACTAATAGTGATGATTTTTTAAATCAACTTAGAGCTGATATTAGGCATGTGTATTGCATTTGTTGCCACAATATGACACTGAGATTAACACAGGAGTGACTCAAATATATGAAATTAAAAGTAAGGATTCAATAGTATGTACTGCAAAACAAAGATTTAAAACTGTTTGAAATTAAAAAAAAAAAGAGTCCTGTTAATGACTGAGGCTTATTAAAAACACTTGTTTTGTTTAGTTTCCAGCCAGCGCTTACATGTGAGCAGCATTATGTAAACTCCATTTGTACTTTTGCCAAAGCAGAGATCAGTAGGTCAAACTTTAAAGCTTGACCTACTTTTTTTTATAGGTACCTCACAACAGCTCAACTTTTTCCCACTTATTTTTTTGCTGGTCTTGAAACAGTAGAGAACTAACTTTTCTGCTGTAGTACAGCTGCAGTATGTAGGATTTTGATCTTATGCAGGAGTTCTCCACCTAGTTCTTGAATCCTTTTCCAGCAGTGGTTGATACCTGTGTATTTCAGAAGAAGGTAGCTAGTGTCTCATGGATGAGGAGGAATACTGACCTTTGAAGAGGTTAAATGCTGCTATCTATTTTAAAATGAAGTACAAAATTATGTTTGTAGTATGGTGGATCAAATACAATATGGAGGCTGTGTTTATTTCTTGTACAAAGTAATTTGAGAAAATTATAAATTGTTATAAATTTCTAGTTTATAAAACTTCAAAAAGAAATTTCTTATTACATGATTATAAGTTATTGTGATTCACAGTGCCTACAAATTTAGTAAAGGACAGAGTCTTTTTTTATTGAGGGCTATAGGCAGGAAAAAAGTTTTGTGGTAATTTTGCAGCAATCCCCTTATGTGTGCTCCAGTCGCTTTGCTCAATTTCACTTTTCTTCCCCAAGCCTCTGACTGATGGAGATATACACAGATCTGAAAAACTGGAGATATGGCCAAGAGGAGGATCTGTGCAGGGTATGTGTCTATTTTAAGGAGAGGGGATACAAGCTAGAGCATTTGACTGGTGAAGCACTTACATTGGTTTAATTCCATAGGAATCTATATGGAATTAACAGTCATAGGTTTTATCCTTTCTCAGGGTGAAGCTCTTGGTTTCTTTTTATTATATCATATTTTATTTCCTATTTGATGTATTACCTTGTATGTGTTTTTTAAATTTTGTAAATAGAGTTGATTACAAGAGTTTGGTCTCTTGGATACCTTAGGAAATGTAGTCCAATCGTGATGGTTTGTCTGTGGGATGAGCTAATCAAGTATGACACACTAGCTGCTAAGAGTTAGAGGTTCAAAATTTCACAGAGTATGTAGAGTCAAGTTCCCCTCTTTGAGCAAAACATATTCAGTCTATTATGTCTGGGTCCTTGGAATGAACTAAAATGCTCCCTTGTGAAGGCATCAAAAGCCTCCCAGGGATTTACTGCAGTATCAGAAGCCAGCATTTCCTATCCACGCAATGTAGTGCGATAAGCAACAGTTGGCTGCTACCCAAGAGCCTCATGGTAGCTGCAGTTCTGTGCCATAAATTACAAAGCACTTTGGGATTATTAAGGTTGACGGTCTCTCAAGGCGTAATGGTTAATAACACACTTAGATGTTTAAATATTTGTCCAGTTGAAGACAGTTCACATTAGGCCTTGAACTTGACCATGAGGAATTCTTTGTGCAGTTGTTTGGACACTGCATTAGCAGGCCTGAGCTGTCTCTGAGCTTGGTACATCCAAGAATTTAATAATCAAATGACAGTGTTCATAGGCAGTAAAATCAAGTAGTTTACTTTTGTAGTGCTCATTATTGAGCCAACTTCCTAGTTTATAGTGTTGCATTTCTTACTCCTGAGTTTCCTGTTCTCCTGCTCTCCAATCATTGCCCAAGTTATTCTTGCCTTGTTTCCACTTCTTTTGCTGTGACTTCTTCCAGCTATTGGCAGTGATGTAATTTAGTTGTATTTTAAGGAATAGGTATGGGATCAGAATAAGAGAGAATGGGACAGCTGATTGTTCCATGTGCCTCAGAACTGCTTTGCAGTGAATACTTCAAAAGAGATACTTTGAATCTAGATTCTTTTTACACTTCTCAAGTTGATGGCATGTATACTAATGTTATTAGGATGTCTCAGTGAAACTGCTTGCTTTCTGCAATAAAATCTTATATACCTCTGAAATGAGATGGATCCTGACTTCCATGATAGGCAGGTCAAATGTACAAGTAAGGGAGAACATAAGTATGAGCTTAATCCATCAAACATACACAACCTTTAATTGTAATGTCTGTATACCAAAACAAAGTCAAGAAAACTGACAAGACTGTCATTGACCTCAGGTTTCCTGAAGGTAGACTTTTGTATAGAAGGTGACTTGTTTGACTTGAAAATTTGCTTTAATGTTCAGTCTTCTCTGTACAAAATAGAGGTATTATGAAGTGCAGCATTAAGAGGTGTCTTTTCTCAAGCACAGACAGCGACCAGTGGTATTCACACAGTCAGTGGAAGTGTCAGCTCAGAACAGTGGAAGATTCTGATCTCCCTTCTTGTAGAGGAGAAAATGCACTGCATCTTCTGTGCCTGTTGATGCGAGGAGCGTTGTAGGCGTTGCATGCGGTGGGGGAAGAGAAGTCACAAGGGTGAAGAAAGAAATTTTTTTTGCTTAGGTTAAATTCCATTCTGAAACTAATCATGCACGTAAATTCACGTGTTAATGATGTATTTCTCCATTGTAGAAACTCATGTGGGAAGAAGCATGTTTCACTTTGTTTTTTAAACCCACACTTAATTCAATTTAAAAACTATGCAACAAGATTATACAGGAAACCTGAAAAGATTGAATGGCCAAGAATTTCTAATGTGGTCTCATAAATTCTTTCAGTGGAATATTATTGGGTCACTCAGCAATACAAGAAGCAGCCTGAAGCTTAATACATGAAAAATGGTGGAATAGAGAGAGTACAGGCTAGAAGTAGTAGTTGCTGTTTGTAAAACAGAAGTTTGTTGACTTATGCCCAATGTAATCTGAAGTAAATGCTCTCTCTAAGTATATGTTCAGTAAGATGAAGCTGGTGATAAAGACAGAGCATTTCTTGGCTGTTTATACTGAATCTAAAATTAGAGAGAATTCTGTTTCAGAATGTCAGTATAACAACTGTATAAACATATGTTAACAGATATGCTCTGTGGAGCACTATATAACATCTGATTGCTTTTTAAGAATAGTCCCACTTGTTCAAAAGGGACTGAGCCCTGCTGTTAAGATAAAGTCATATTTTATTTCAGTAAAGTGCAAATTTATCTGTTCAGGAGTGCTCTGTCTTCTCTTATTCTAGCCAAAAAAAAAAAGTCTCCAGACTCTTACAGTCTATTTTTGTAGATGCTGATTTGTGATAAGGGAGAAAGTGTTATCACCACACAGACAGCACCTGTTAATTGCCTAAATTCAGGCTTAAGTTATGCAGGCTTCTAAAACAAGGATTTGCCTTAGTATTGTGGTTTAACCCCAGCCAGCAACTAAGCCCCACACAGCCACTTGCTCGCTCCCCCCTGGTGGGATGGGGGAGAGAATAGGAAGATTAAAAATGAGAAAACTCGTAGGTTGAGATAAAGACAGTTTAATAGGTAAAGCAAAAGCTGCACACAAGCAAAGCAAAATGAGGAATTCATTCACCACTCCCCACTGGCAGGCAGGAGCTCAGCCATCCCCAGGACAGCCGGGCTCCATCACACGTAACGGTGACATGGGAAGACAAACGCCGTCACTCTGAACGTCCCCCCCTTCCTCCTTCTCCCCCAGCTTTATCTGCTGAGCGTGATGCCAAATGGCCTGGGATATCCCTGGGGTCAGTTGGGGTCAGCTGTCCCGCCTGTGTCCCCTCCCAACTCCTTGTGCACCCCCAGCCCCCTCGCTGGTGGAGTGGTGAGAGAAGCAGAAAAGGCCTTGAGTGTGTGTTAGCACTGGTCAGCAGTAATGGAAACATCCCTGTGTTATCAGCACTGTTTTCAGCACAAAGCCAAAACACAGCCCCATGCTAGCTACTGTGAAGAAAATTAACTCTATCCCAGCCGAAACCAGCACACCCAGCAAAAGGAATAAGAAAATAGAACTTAAGGATAAATCCTGAATATGCTTCCTGCCTTCCTATTCTTTGTTTTTAATGTTTTTGTTGTGATGGGAACAAGAAGTAAATGCCCAAATTTGAGAATTATTACTACAAAAGAAGGTGGTTGTTTTTTCCTGATTTGCCTGAAAAGTTAAAGCTACCTTTTATACTGGGGGGGGCTTAAAATGTTAATCAGGCAGGAAACTATGTGCTGGCTGTCCTTGAGGACAGATTGTATGTAGTTAAGCTGCATGTCAGTCTGTCTTTCGGTGCATGAAGTGGTACTTGTAGAGAATAAATTCTTTGGCCCTGTACCTAATCCCTATTTAAGGTGCAGTTTAACCTGTATTGCCAGTTGTTACAAGCATGTCATATACAGATTTGGCAACAGTTAAAAAGTGCCTTTAGGAATAAAAACTAAGGTTAGCTTTTATTCTACTTGAAATATTACTCTAGTTGCAATGAAATACATCTTGGGACATTTAGGTGCCATTTTTCAATTGACAAAGGTGCCTTATGGAATAAAGCAAGTCTAGTAGACAGAGATGGTATCTTTTATATCCACAGTAGAGTGGGGAAAACCTGTGTGTCCAAGGAAGGGCTTGCAAGACCCGAAATGTGCTTAATCTTTCTAATTATTCTATTTGTTCTAATAAAAGGTATTACTTCTACCTGCAAACTTGCCTTTTCATGTCCTCATTGCTGTAAATGCAGTCCTGCCATCAGTTACGTGATTTAAAGAAATTGCCACCAAATTGTTAGTACGTTTTACTTGCTTTTTGAATATTTTGTTCTTTATTTAGTGAGGTCTGTTGTAGTTTCTGGCAATCTGGGCCTAAAATTTGCTCTCAGCAGTGGACCAGGAGAAAGTTAGCCTCAGCTGTAAGAAAGCATTCAAGCACATAAGGTGTATTTAGGCTGAGGGTTTGCAGAACAGACACCTAAAATTTGCAAATATGCTTCTAACCATATAAATGCCAAAAGGCATTTCAACACTTCTCTTTTCACCTTACACCACTGGGTGATTCATAAGGCCGTGGAAGAGCCAGATCAGTGGGTGTCCTTGGAGCATGTCTGACACAAGCTGCGATCAGTGCAAAGCACAACAGTACAGCTGACAGAGGAAGATGATCGTTATTCCTCCTTAACTTCATTTGATAAAATGCACAAGCAATTTCAGGGCAGGGCCAGAACCTGAATTATCTCCGTACCCTTGAATGCCTTTGTCACTAGGCCAAAGAAATGGCTTTAGACTGTAACCAGGAAGGTTGACAGATATTTTGTTTTCATGACTAGAGAGAGAACAATAGGATACTTTACTTGGTGTGATTTGGGGGTTTTCCTATATCCGTCCTGATCTGCTTGGATGTCTGTTAAGTTTGGAACTCAACTGACTCAGGAGTTAGAAAGGGACAGCTCTGAAGTCTAGTTACTGCACAGACCACCTTATAAGACACCTATGTGGAAGGTGATTCACTAAACTGTGAAGATCCAGAATTTCTGTGTTCTTGCTGGTTGTGTTGTGTTTGTATCACATGGTGCTGCCATTACTGACTCAGCCTGGCCAGCTCACATCGCTGGCTCCTGTAGATGTTGGGCAGCCTCCAAGAGCCTGCACATCAACTATACAGTTGTGAAGTGATTAGCAGACCATTTCTGTGAAGGTTGGGATAGGGTTGTGTTGTGTATTGGATGGAGAGGTATCATTTTACAGCTCTGTCTGAAGCCAAATATAACTCTTAAAAAGAACACAAGCTCATCAGACGTTAAATGGCAGAACAGCTGTAGGTGTCATAGCTTCTGGCTTTCAACTGAACATATGGCATAAAACTGGTGTAGCTGACTAGAAAAACCACTTTTAAATATTGACACTGCCTTTAATTTTTCTTTTTTTAGGCAATGAATTTTGTCAAATTTGAGTAGCTCTATTTTGTTTTGGGGAAAAATGGAAATAACTATGGATTTTTTTCTTTGTTTTTAAGGTAAAACATTCTTCTTTTTTGTTTGTGTTTTTAAAGTTCTCTCTTTTTTCCAGGCCCATGCCACTTCAGAAACTGTAAAGATTCTAGGCACTGACACCATTATCCTATTGTGAAAATGCTTAGTGTCAGAAAATAAACAACCAGAAGGATGCAACTTATTAGAGATCCTGTTTACCAACATTTAATTAATGCTGTCTTCTGAAGTAGGAAAGAATACCTTCAGCGTGGGCAGATTTCTTGGCTCTGATACGTGAGAACACACAGAGCCTTTGTTATGTCCTCAGGAGAGTTGTTCCTGTGTTGTTGCCGGAGGATAGCTCTTTCAGTGTGTGGTGGTCCATCTAGTCTATTAAAAAAGAGAAAAAGGACAAAACATAAAACAAACATTAAAAAAACCCACCCCAATACGCAAGTAGCATGGCACTGAAACTTGTATGTTGGAATTCAGAAATAAATTTTCTTTTTATTCATCCAAATGACTGCAATTTAAACATCACTTACAACTCATATCGTAACGATTGTCATCTGTAGTAATAAACTTTTCTAATACATGTAAGTCAGAAGGATCTTTCCCAATAGATGGCTCCTGATTTCTTTCCTTTTTGGGGGTGGGAGGAGGGAGGAAGAAGACTGTGGTTTTTGTGGAGGGGGGATTTGGTTTGAATTAGGCATGATACAAACACTGAATTGAAAACTTTTGAGACAAGTCAGTCACCAGATGGTCTTCAGCAGCAAGGCAGGCTTTTCTTCTAATATACCACAACTCTTTTAACATTGAGTTTAGACTTTAAAAATTAGCATTCTTCTGTTTAAAAGCCAGTAAGCTTGGGAGTTCTAAAGAGTGCCAGAAATGGTACCTAATAAATTAAATTCTATGGACATTATATTGTTAAATAGAACTCAATTGGTAGGTTCCTCATAGCAAGCATAAGCTGGATTTGAAGCTAGGGATGTTACCTCCCCTATTGTTGCCAATATGAGTATTTTTAAGACAGTCACTTAGTTTCTGAAACAAGGAAATGCACTTTAGACCTCTAGAGCAAGAAGGATGGTGTATTTCAAAGTTGGTTTGAAAGGGAGAGCACGTTCTGATTTCAGAGAAGGGGATAAATGGAGTAGAAGAGAAATAGCAGCTTATATAATAACATGCTCTATCTTGCAGTATTGACTTGAATTGCTCTTAAAAGATGCACTCTAGATATAGCAAGGACTTTGCAAGTAAATCTAGGTCTTTATCAAAACTGATCTTTTAACATTGTATAAATACTTTTTAGGTGTTTGTTTCTTACCGATAAATAATCCAGTGGGCATATGAATTGATCTTGCATCTGGTCTGGTTCAGAGTGAGAAACTCGAAAGCTTTTCTTCCAGGGTTATAATACCTATTAGATGATTTGAGAGACAAACCAGAGTGAATGCCAAAAATATAAGATCTGGTATACAAAGGACAGGAAAGATAATAAACCCTTTGTTTTGAACTCTTTTATGTTCTGTGCCTTTGTAGTTAATCCTCCTATTCTTTTAAGCCTTTCTCTAAATCATCCTTTAACATTCATAAATCTTAGTAAGTCTGAACTTGGTTGCCTCTTAATCTACTAACTGAACAACATAGTGGAATATCCGCAGTAAAAGAATCAATCTGTCATGCCACATCCTCAATACTGTACTTGCATGGTAACCTCGAAGTTATTTTAGTGGCATAAGTGCTAAAGAGCATCTATTCAAACTACCGCCATCCCTCACATAAGTAGTAATTATTTATGTAAGAACAGTAACAGATACGGTATTCTCATACCTGATTGGAAACTGGTAGTTGATCCTGTCTTATATTTTGATCTTTTTATGTACCCTTTATAGTTATTTAGGTCTGTCGTGGTTTGAGCTCAGAGAGCATCTGAGCACCATGCTGCCACACATTCCCCTCTTCCTCTCCAATGCTGAGAAGGAGAAAATAAAGCAAAAGGCTCAGTGGTTTTTGCTCAGAGAGCAACTGAACACCATGCAGCTGCTCATCCCCTCCTTCCCCCCGCCAGCTCTGGGAAGGAGAAAGTAAAGCAAAAGGCTCAGAAATTGAGATAAGGACAGGGAGGGATGACTCACCCATTATGGTCATGGGCAAAAGGCAGATTCGTTAGGGGAAGAAAAAAAGAACATAAATTTAATAGAGACACTAACAACAACAACACTTAATGGACAGAATGGGACAGTGAGAAGCATTACATTATCTTAAAAACACCTTCTCCCCACTCCTCCCTTCTTCCTGGGCTCAGCTTTGCTCTCGATATCTACCTCCTGCCCCCCAGCAGCACAGGGGGCAAGGAATGGGGGGTGCAGTCAGTCCTGCTGCTTCTTCCACCTCAGTGGGGCTGGAACTTCTGGCATTCTTCCCCTGCTCCAGCACAGTCCCCCTCTCACAGGAGACAGTCCTCCACAAACTTTCTCCAACATGAGTCCCTCCCACGGGCTGCAGCGTTTCCCTAGCTGCTCCAGCCTGGGTCACCTGTGCGTGCTGCAATCCTCCCAGTGCCGAACTACAACAGCGGGGCCTTCTTCCCACAGAGTCCCGGCCTTCTTCGGGCGCAGTCACCTGCTCCAGCATGGGGCCCCCCACAGACCGCAGGTCAGCATCTGCTCCACTGTAGATCTCCATAGGTGGTGGCGGGGGCAGCCCAGCCCTGCCCTCTCACCAGGGAATACAGGGGGGCTCTCTGCACCAGTGCACCTCCCCCCCTTCCTCCTCCATTCTGCCACCGGCCTCAGTGTTTGCACAGACGTTCTCCTCACAACTCCTCCTAGGTCTCCCTTCTTAAATAAGTTACCGCAGAGGTGCAGTGAATTGGCTTGGCCTTGGTGCAAAGGCAGGTCCGACTTGGAGCGGGGGGAGCCTCAAGAAGCTTCTTACAGGGGGCCACTGCTGTAGCCCCCTCCCCTGCTACCAAATACCCCGCCACTCACTCAAACCCAGGACAAGGTATAATCCAGTTATTGTATTGTCCTACAACAATGACCTAAGCAAAAAAGCAGAGGAAAGTGTGCTTGACTTGCGTATATTTACTTAGCTGCAGTTAATTATGTGTATGTGCTGTTTTACAAAGTGCTCAGATACGACATTATTTGAGGCTGTAAACATTTTTAAATTGCTTTAATGGGTCAATGGCAGAAAATTTAGATGAGGACTAACTGCATTTCCTTTTACAAGGCTGTAATTCTGAGCAGTTGTAGATACAAAAAATTTCTATGAGCTGTGCCCTGTGGGCATCATTCAGTGGGACCTTACATACAGAGACCCTGCTATTCTGTTTAACTATTACAACATGGACCATGCCTTTTAGAATCAAGAGATCTTCCCCAGCGCTGTTAATCCTTTTTTCCTCCCTGGTTTTGAAGTGCTTTGCAAACTAGCAGGATACTGTAGCTTTGTCCTCTTCACACCAGAGGTGGTGCATATCCAGCAAAAGCATAGCTTTTCCTCTAACCTTCTGCACTGCTTACTCTTAAGTATGACTAATCTCCTCATAAGAGAGGATACAGGGGTCGATTTCTGACGGGGTTTTTCACTAGAATAAGTAGAACTAACTGTATGCACCCTGGAGTACCTCCCAGGCTATGGCAGGGAAGGATCAGCAGCGTCAGTCGCCTGGATTTTGGGAAAGGCAGAGGGGAGAGTATTGTTTCCAAGGAACTAAAACCTGGAATATAGAATTGATAGAAATTTTCCCCAAAACAAAATACATAAACCTAAATAAGTCATTCTTTCTTACCTCATTGTATAGTAACATCACTTAAAGTGCCCATTGCAGGAAAATAAATTCCGTATGTAAGACTCGGATACTTCCCAGTTAAACTGCCAGATTCTTTGGATGAATTTGAAAAATTTTCTTCTTGGAAATACCGCCTCCTTGTTTGCTGTTATGGGCAGTTGCATTGGAACTATTCTTACCATGCCTTGTTGTTTATTCCTCTCAGGAATTCCTCGGCTATGCTTCGCTCACTTTGAAAGCGGTCTTCTGTTAGAGAGGCTTGATTGCAGGCAAGGAGCAGCAGACATGTTAAAGGCAAGGTGGCCAAAGTCAACTTGATGGTTATCCTTAACACTGCTAGAGGCAATTAGTCTGCCATGACCAAATCACTGCATTCTCTTTAGACCTTTGAAGTTTCCACTTGGACTGGGTAGGAAGCTACAGCTGCAGCCTGTTCCTCCTCTTAGATGGACCTAGACCTTTTTCCATTCAAGTTTATTAATTGGCTAAAACTTGGAAACTTTCCAAGAACAGCTTCAATTCCTCCTGTCTTTGTCTGTGGCCCAATATGAGTTACAGGGAATGGCTTAACTGAGCTGCCCTTATTTTACATGCGTCGTTCTCTGGCATGAGACTGTTACCTAACCAGCAGCAATGAATGTTTTAGTGTGCCCAGATAACATAGCTCCATGTACTGTGCTCATTACTAAAACATAAAACTTATCAGTGTCCTTGCCACATTGGTGGCGCTCTAAGATTTATGTCACCAACACGTCATTAGGAACCCTGCAAACTGTGCTCTTCACTTAGCAAAGATGGTTGGACAAGTCCTCAGCACACTAAAATATCTTGTTTGAGCAGAAATCGTCTGGCAGTCACAACTGGCATTTCTATCAGAAGCACACCATCTCATCAGGACAGCAAGGGAGGGAGGGCGGGTGGGCTGTCTGGGAGTGGTTGAATGTTTCAACCTCCTCACTAGGCATATTGGCCTGCAATGTTTATTTGATGTTGGTAATAAACATTTGGCTAAGGATGTGGTTGATACATGGAAGATAAAAGTGAGGAAGCTGTTGTCAAGGAATATAAAGGGTTGCAGATGCATTTAAACCCAAGGAATAGCATTTTCTCTAAACTGAAGGGAAAGAGTAAGGACATTTTCAGGTGGGGACAGTAGGGGAGGACAGAGGAGGAGCAGGTACCCCAAGCTGTATGAGCAGGAGCAGTTTTGAGCATTTGTACATGTTCATGAGACAGCGCAACTGCTGAGCTCTGTGACCTTCTAATGTTTGAGCCCCATATCATTCACTGCATCATGCTTTTACCATATTAGTTGCTTCTTATGCTGTGGTAAGCTCTTCACAGCAGTGGCACTTCTCCTTTGTCCATCTGGCACGCTTGATCCCACATATTCTGGCAATGAAAGAATAGATGAACAGTGAATAGCCATTATTATGCTACTGCTTTCCAGCCGTGGTATCGCTGTGCCACTTTTAATAATTCAGAAGTGATGGAGAGGTGGGGGAGTGAAAGGGCTGCAGCAATCTTTGTTTCTCTCAGTAGCATGTGATTCCTCCTTGGTGGCTCTGTAGTTACCACGGAAACGGGAGAGGGATGGCACAGCACCAGCAGGGCTGGAGTGGGACTTGTGGGTCGGCTCTGTGGCAGCCACACATGTGTGCAAAGGGGAAAAACTAGGGCTTACCTTTCTTTGGTTTGGTGCCTTTTCCCCTCTTTCCCTCTATGGTTTTGTGAAACAATTGTTAAACAGGTGATGCTCCCAAATGTTGGTGTATTTGTTAAAGAGTCTTTTTATTAGTGATTCGAGGAAAAATACGCATTGTCAGAAAATTACTGGTGGTCTGGACAAGTTGGGTGAGGTAGTGTAGGAATATGATCATGAAATCTTTCACTAATGTGAACTGGAGTTGTGGTTATAGTCAAACTGTCACTACTGGAAGGTTGTTTAATGTGTTTGAAGTGCAGTGGCACTTTAGGGAATAGATTTACTGGAAAAGACTAAGGACCTCTTTACCGACATTTCCTCAGTGCAGCATTCTCTGTTTTGATCAAGGCTAAATCTCATTTTTAGTAATTAGAAATATATATCCTAATCACCTCTTGCACTAGCTGTACTCACCTGCATAATGCCAGTCTCAGAAGCTACAGAGGGAGAGGCATATGAAAGAAAGGGAGCAGCCCCCCGTATCCCCAGGTTGTCCCAATTACAGCTCCCGATGGCTGTGCAGTGCAGGTACTGGCAGGTGGAGCATGGGCAGGTGTAGTTACTCTGCTGCACATGTTTTAGGGCCGTATCCATCTTCAAGCTGCCTAATCTACTAGCATTATCTGTGCTGTTTGTTCTATACCTGTGTAAGGTGCTTAGATTTTCAGCAATTATGCTGGAATTGTTCTGAGGGAACAACTGAAAACCTCTTGGAACTTGGTGACTGGCTTGAGATGGACTGTTAGGCTATTCTCTAACTACAGGCAGGAGGCTGATCAATTCAGTATCTCTGTCCCTCCTTTCAGTGATAGACTAGATAAGGTCAAACAAGATTTTCTGTAACAACTTAGTTTGTTAGCAGCTGCCAGGCAACTGTTTGCCTGATTGCTTCAGAACAGGACCAAGACAATAAAATACTGTGTAAACCCACTCTTCTTTTGAATTTTGTGGCAAATAAATACTCTTTTTCCGCACCATAGACTTCTTTTGAAGTCTGCATTCAACAGATTTGTCGCTATGGGAGCAAGCTATAAGGCTTAATTTCCTTCTGCCCAGTTTATGTACACAAGTAAGGTATTCCTGTATAGTGAACTTTAACTAAATTTATGAGCACATAATGAGGTTGTTTCTCCCAGTTACCTTTGTGAAACCTTTAGAAACAGTTATCAGACCTTGTCTTGCCCTCCGTTTGCCTCCCTAGAGTCTGCAGACTCAAGGTTCAAAACCTTGAATATGGAATATATCTCCTTCAAATTTGTAATCCACAAAGCAGAGTTAAGAGAAAATACTAAATATGTGCTGGCAAAAGCATGACCATAAAGTAGTTCAGTGTTTTTCCTTCAGAATGGTAGATCCTGAAATTTAATTGCTGATGCTTCAAAACTCTGATTTTAAAAAACAAAACAAAAAAAAATAAAAGAAGAAAAGTGGAACAACAGAAGAAAAAGAGTGGAACAACACACTTGGGTACCAGAAATGATGTTTAGGAAGCCCTGCTCCGAGTTGTTACTTGCAGCTATCCTTGTGTCTTCAGAAGGGATGATACCCTGGTACTTACAATTAAGAGATTTTTGTTCTCTTTTTTTTTCATTTTCAGTTGTGGGTTTGCTGGAGGTTTTTTTGAGAAAAGCAGCCTTTGGAGAAGTAGATGTGGACAGCAAAAAAATTGCACTGAAAAATAGTAGTTCAAGATGGAGTTCTCTTCTGTTTCTGCTAGATAGGGCACTGCTGGGCTTAGCTTTGGTCCTCTCTGAATCTGACATGTTAGATATGCTCTTGTTAATAGAAAAATGTCTTCAATATAAACTGCAGATTGCATCTGAAAGATGAGTTAGTGTCTCTTTCTAATACATGCTCATCTACAGCAACTGTTCTTCAGTTAACGCACAAAATGGAATGGAGTCCAGCGCAGTGATTCTTATCACTGTTGCTTTTGCCAAAGTTAAAAATGCATTAAATTATTGCCACTGAATTCAGGAGAGGTCTCTGAATTCAGAAAACATCTATTGAGTGTGTGATGTCATTTTTATGAAGTCATTCTTTGCATTAGAATTGCAGTTTAGAAAAAACTGACTTCCACTGCAAGTATAGTAAAATTGTTGTTAAATCCTAGTCTTGCAGAGTGATAGGGATTAATTTTCTGTTCTATGATACTGCAGTGAATAGTCTCTTTATCCCCAAACTACAGGAAACTACTTAGTGTTTTGTATGAGGTTCTGCAATGTACGTATTGTTTCAGGGAGCTTGACTTTTAAGGACACATGCCCTTCTGCCCCAGCGGCTGATGTAAAATGAAAATTATTGCAGGCTACAAAAAAGCAACTGAGAAGCAGTTCATGTAAAACTGTACTGTACAGGTGTGTGAGCTGTCCCAAGTGCGTGGCTCAGTTTTATGTAATCCTGATGCACAGCAATGGTGTTATTGCTGTATATCTGGAGTAGAAAATGGCAATTTTTTTTGTTTTGACACTTTTTTAAAGGATTGTACTTTTGGCTGAAAATTCATCTCTGAATCTTTCAGTTGAAGAATATGTAATTAAAAGGATGTATTTGAATAGGGCTACAAATTTTTAGTCTAAACAAAGGTTACAGGAATGCTTCAACAGAACTGATTCAGTAATGTTTTTGTTCTTACTCTAGGAGGTATCAGAAGCACTACATCTAATAAAACATGATATTCTGACTCTTAACCCAATGATTCTAATCTCAGAAGCTTATTCTGCAGGTACTCATTGATGAGGTGTAACCAGACATGACTGAACACTTGTAGAAATTGGCTCCAGGGTGCTAGGAGGTGCATGCTAGGACTGGTTACCCTTTTGACTATTGGCTTCTTTGTTTCATGCTTTTTTTTCTTCAAAAAGAAGCTAAAAAGTATGACAGTTGTTCTTCCTCCAAAAGACATGCTAAACCTAAGCTTCCAAATCTTACTGTAATTGTTTCTAAGTTGCCTTCTTTTTGTTTTAAACAGGCCAACTCTAACAATATTTGCTTACAATAATTTGTGGAGGAAGATGTTGACTCTAATATTGTCCATTGTTGTTTCTTGCTCCTAATTTAGATAAAGGACAATTGTGATTATTTAGGAAAAGAGTTCAGAAGAAGGGACAAAATTGAGAAATATAGGACTTGTTTAAGAGACACTGGAAGAAATGGATTTTAATCTTGCATGTTAATTTTGGGTTAAGAGAACTTAACTATTAAAGCTTACTAAGAGTTTTTTTATGAGTCTCAAAAGCACTGAACTGGATTTTCAGTCAGGTTTTTTTTTTTAATTATTTAACAGAAAATACCTCATTTTGTGTAAAACTTTCTGGTTCCCTTACCAGTCTTGTCCTCCTTCTAGGATCTTTTTATAGATCTTTTTGTGTAGATATCCCAGTTTGTGTGTGTAGTAACTTGTTAGCTGTCAAAAGGATTGACCAGTCCCTTGCATAGAGGGACTCTTTTTAAAGAGTTATTGTGGGTTTTTTTTATTTATTCTTAAAATCTTGGTATGAATTAAATGCAGTTTCTGATGCAAGACTTTGAAGATTAAAGCTGTATTTACAGATGAGGGAAAAAGGCATTAGACAATTAAAGGCATTTGAGCAGGCTGCAGCTCATTTTGTTAGATTATAAAAGTATGTCATCTTGCACAGATGAGGGAGTGATCCTCTATACAACTCAGCTACCACTTTAGCTGATATTGGCAGGCTTTACAGGAGTGCTTTATCCCTTTGATTAGACCTTGATTGCCACTCAACCAGATACAGCTTGCAGCCATCTCACTTCAACTTGTGCAAGCATATGATGAAAGAACATGAAGATAGATGTTTAAAGCATACCCCCCCCCCCATCCTCTGTGTTTGAAAGGCTTATTAAGGTTCATCAAAGAAAGAATCCCTTATTTTTGGACAATTCTGAGCTTTGGTTTGCAATTGAGCGCCCCTCAGAGAGGATTTTGAAAGTTTACTTGCCTCTCTGCTATGTATTTTCAGGTGCTCTCACAGTTGGCCTTGTGCGACAGTGTCAAACCATCCATGGACGTGACAGGACCTGTATTCCTCCACGGCTGCCTCCTGAGTGGGTCACTACGTTATTTTTCATCATTATGGGAATCATTTCACTAACTGTCACATGTGGTTTGCTGGTGGCTTCCCACTGGCGAAGAGAAGCTACTAAATATGCCCGCTGGATAGCTTTCACTGGAAGTAAGTGACCTCAACTACACAGTTGACCTGTATGCAGGATAAACTGGTGGAGTCTAAAATAACACTACAGGGTTGTCAAGGAGCAGTGCTTAGGGCTCTTACTAGACAAAACATTCCTTCTCTTTAAATACCATGTCTGAGAGAAAAATAAAATTCTTCAAAAATTAAGGGGTTGATATCTTAAGTGACTATAATAGAGAGTGATTAATAGTCCGTGGGCCCAAGGTGAGAGAAAGGAAGGCCCAACTCCTTTACCTTCTTTGGGCAGTGCCATTAATTGACCTAAGAAAATGAGCAGGGATAGAAGAGGTCAGTCCTGAATTGTGTGTGTGATAGTCTTTCATACTTCCCCCCCTCCCATATATCCAGGACTTACTCCTATCAGAATGGAATGACTGAAGTTCCCTCCCCTAGGAAGAGGAGGCACCTGAGACTTGCTACAGTCTGAAATCCATCCCTACTTCAGGTGTCTCATGAATACCTCATTCAGGGTTGATGCTGGTTCAGTCCTGCTTCATGCTTACAGTGGCGTTTTATTCAGAATATCTGCATCCTAATTGGCTATGCAGGAGGATTGCCCACTGCAGAGCATCTGCTGTGTTTCACAGCACTGAGACTTTTGCTTCCGTTAAGTGACCCGCAGCAGTGCTTTAGCTGGAGGGAGGAGTGATAGTGTTTTTCTGTCTCCCTTGATTCTGCTCCATATGAGCACCAGCATAACTCCCCACAGCCGAGCCTCCTCTAGCAGTCCTGTGTTTCTGCACAGGGAAACATCCTATGGCTACTTGCAAAAGAAAAACAGCTGTAACGAGTAAGGGGAATAACTTTAAAACTTCCTTTTCTTGGTGTGTGTTACAGGCTTAGCCCAACTGTGAAATGGTGCCTTAATGGTGGGGATGACAGCATGAAAAAGCTCAAAACCTGAGGGCTTTTAAATTGACTTGAATTATGACATACCACTAAAGGTAGTGTGAACACTAACTAGAAAATGCAAGTTTGTGGTTTACACAGGCATAAATAAGGTTTAATGGAACTCTATGACATCTAATGATACCTAATATAAATGAGATTTAACCTTGTTTTGGGGGAGGGAATAATATAAAAAGGTGCTCAGCTTCAACAAAGGTACTTCACTGAGGCACTTGTACAATCAAAGCCATCCTTCTGACAAATTTGCTACACAGCATATTAAATTAATAGTGCAGCTCTTACAGACAATGGAGGTATTGAAATGCTGTATCTGTTATGATTGACTTTTATTTATTTTCCGGTGAATGATTAAAATAGCAGACATGAGTATTACTGAATATTCCATCCCAGCTTTTCCAGTGCCCTTGTTTATCTGTAAGTATTTCATGTATATCTAATGTATGCAGGGAGGATTTAAACTCAAAATGACATATAAAATTAAGATGCATACAGTGAGCTGAAGTCAAATCTCTAGGGTAAAGAGGGGTTTTGGGGTACTATATGTTAATAGTTGAAACCATGATTTGTTTACTGAGGTTTTTTCTTAATTCAGAGATTGTATTTTGGGCTTTACATATTTTAAAGGGTTTTTTAAAATATCTTAAATTGCCACATCCCCGCATCTTTAGTTTTCTACAACTGTGGTGGTTAGTTCAGTCAAAAAATCTGACACCCTAAAGCTGTTTTTTTTCTGTAGATTTCTTTAAGCTTGCAACAGGTCCATTATTAGAAGTCTAAATATAGAAGGACATTCTTTTATTTCAGCACTTGCCTTTTTGTTATGACATATTTAATAATGAAACATATTAATTTGTTCTTTTGCAAGTCAGAATTATTCATAATTCTATTAAGATATGATCGCTGTGTTGCCAAAATTCTAAAATTCAATGTCTTTGGTATTCATCTCCAATACATAATGACTCTGTGACCTTTGCATTCCTGTTAACAATGATGATGGGAAATTTTATTGCTTAACTCCATTGTAAGAAAAGTCACTTTTGGAAAAGAAGTGAATGGGAGGAAGAGTTCTTTATTTTACAAAAAGTTGAGGAGAGTGACTTCTGTGATTCATTGGATGGCAATTAGTAATCTATTTGTAGATTAGTATTAGGAAATATGTAGCCATATGGAATCAACTTGGAATACCACGAACAGGTCCTTCCTGTGAAGTGCCAGGGCTGTATGATGAAAACATGTGTAACTCATCAGAAGGGGGCAGGGAACACTTTATGGTTGTATTACATCTCTTCTGCAAGCAATTTCAAGACTCGGCAGCCTAGTACAGGCTGCTAGCAAATATTCTTCTCACAGAAATTTCTGAACACAACCGAGGACATGCTATCCCAGGCAGGCAGGGAAGTCTGCTGGGACTGCCAAGGGCAGCTTCTGGGGCTGGCAGCTCCTCTAGAGTAAATCATCTAAGGGCAAAGGAATTCTCATGCTCAGCCCTTTCCTTGCAACTCTGACAGCAGCAAGGAGAGCCTGGTAAGAGGTCACTCTTGCCCAGTTCATGCTGGAATTTATATATAAATTTATAGCTTGTATTTTTCATGGAATTTTTGCTTGTAGTCTTGTCATCTTGGATGACTCCAGATTTTTCAGGTGTGCATCTATAAATATGAATTTTTGCTCACAGTGGTGTTGTCTATCTTGTTTAGCTAAGGGACACATGAAGGACAAAAGTTTGATCTGTCAATTCTCTTTCCTATATACACTTCTAAAAGGATACACCTGAGAGATTATTTACTAGCACAGCGTTTGCATCCTTTCCCAGCCATTGGTGGGTTTACTGCACAGAAACATGTCTTTCTGGCTTCTTTGCAAAACAGCATTGTGGAGAGGAGAGATACTTCCCTCTTCCAGCTCATACTGCAGGAGTGACAAAAGTCTTCTAATGGCAAATGCAAAAGTTTTCCTTTGCATTTTGTAGAGAAGAGTCTTTCAAGAATCACGGTATTTCTACTGATGTGATAGGTATTGTCATTTTGGGCATAGATACTATCAAAACTATCATTACTGTTTGAGTCCTGTTAACTGTAGTGCCAAATTCATACAATGTAATGGAGAGTAGATTCCTTCTTGGCGTTCGTTTGTGCACTGCCCAGGTCTTTGTGTGTTTCTTCAGTGAACGAGGCCTTGCAAACTCATAGTTGTGCCTCATGTGTTGATAGCAGATGAAGATCTCATCAGCTATTCCTTTGCATGGTATTATTTACCTGTTGCTCAGGTGTGAGCTAACAGGCTATTACCATCCCAGCTTCTATACCACTTCATCGCTAATTATGCCCAGTGGCATAGTGGCATAAGTTGGTAGCAGAACAAGTAACCTGGCTTTGGTATTGTTTCCCATATCTCTGAAATGGCTCCTCTTTTGCTAGCCCTACTTCAAATTTATCTAAACCCTTTGCCTTTTCAGGGTGCCTGTTATGCCATCTTCTGTTCTAGAAAATAGGATGTGGTAACCCTATGGTAAATCTCACACGGTGTGATTTCCATGGCCCTTAGAACAGATACTGTTAGGTTCCATAATTAGAAGCAATGTTCAGAGCTTATTCTCTGCGGAGGCCATATAGGTGGTCTTATGTATAACAGTCTTGGCTATTGCAGGAGTTCACAGAGCTCCCCCAAGTTCTGTTTACATCTTACACAGATTCAGGTCTCTTACCATCTGCTACAACTAGAAAGGGAATTAATTCTGTTTCTGCTGCCACTGAATTGGGTGCTTCTCTGAGACATATCGAAGAAGGGGATGCTGGACAGAAAAATCATATTTCTACTTTTTTTGAGCAGTTACCAGAGAGTCTGTTATTCTCTTTGTCTGAGGATTTAAATGTTCATGAGTATAATGGACTTGCTTTTTGGAATGCAAATAAAAATGGAGCAGGATAATCACATTCTTAAATAACAGTAGCTATGCTGCAAACGTTTGTCCCTGGTGCTCCCCAGTGAGTAAAGTGCTGCTTGAGTTATTAAAGATTTGCACCTGGTGCTGCTTTCTGTGTTATGCATCTCTAAAGAGGCAAGTAGGTACTACAATGAGCCCTCTAAAGACTAGACCATAACTTTTTCCCTCTTTTTATATGCTGTATCCTGGATTTTTGGAAGTTGTCATTGGATGCTCAAAATAATTTCAAGGTAAAGAATTAAAGGAACTAGATATTTTTGACAGCCACCATTCAGAAGCAGACTAGAAATTATTGTGCTTGGTTACCTAATTATTTTTGTTAATAGACACTGTAGTCACTAAGCATCTTTTCTGCAAATTTTCCTATCCGAGGGAGAATTTGAAATCATAAGCAAGTACTCTTGAGGGAGAAGTTCTTTATGGGTTGCTGGAAATGTTGCTGGAAATTCACTGAGTTGATACTAACAGATATGAAGAGTTAGATTTGGGCTACAGCTTGTATAAGAAATTCCTATCCTCTAGCTTACAAAGTTTTCTAAAAGAATACACACTAAGTTGACTGAGCACTTCACGTCTGGATTTTCTCCTCAGTTTCTTTTTTTTAAAATAAATTTATCATGCAGTCTTTTCTTGATGACTTTGCAAAACTTTACCATAATTCAGGCTTCCTAATCTGACAGAGACTTTGATGAATCTGTTTTTCATTTGCTATTTCATTAGACTAAAAATTCAAACCACACTAAGAAAAATTGCTTGGACACCCTGACAGCAGAACATGTGCACTGTTATTTGGAAGAGAAGAGATGGCTGGTTACTTCTGCAGTAAATGTTTGAAATGTATATGCACATCAGCATTCTGCACACTGCCTGGATGTGCAGAATTTATTTTTTCTCCTGCTGTGAACTGAGGGAGTTGAGGTACCTGCACCCTTCTGTCTCAGGCAGGAACACAAGGAGACGCTGGACACACACTCTCCTTGGCAGTACAGTGCCACTAGCAGGTCTCAGACCTGCGAGCTCCGGTGCATGTATGTACAGCACACCCCAGAGAACAGTGGTTTAGTAGAGAGGGATAAAGATCTATTCTTCAACCATATCCATGAGGCCATCAGAACTTTTCCAGCTGTGTAGTTCTTGAATGTAACAAAGGAGATTTAATCTTGAAAGTGCAGGTTGTTTTCAGAATGCTAAAGCTATTTCCTATTAAGTGTGTTATTGTTAAAATGTAACAGAAGCTTTGTAGATAACTGGAATGCTCATCAGGGACAAACTAGATGTAATAGGAAGCATGCTGAGTTATGATAATGTGACTTATCCTCAGAATATTGTTCAAACTGTTACTAATTTTATGTTACGTTACTAATCACACATCAACCCCTATTTTCTGGACCACTATGAGCTCTTCTATGCTTATACAGACCTGCTAAGAAACGCATACCCGAGCTTTCTCTCCTCAGATGGAGCAGCTGTTGATGAAGATACAATTTAAAAAAGAGAAACATTCTTTAAAGATTAGATTGTGTAGTGCATGGAATTACATGCACCAATAATCATGCAGATTAAAGCCTTCTAGATTATTTAGTGTTTAACATCTGGCTGCCGGCTCTTTGGTTTCGTTTGACTAGATGGCCCCGCGAGGTAGCGCGGAGCAGGGATGCCGGCACTGTGCCGTTGCCAGACGGGTTTTGCGGCGCCTTTTCCTTCCCGTCACCGCAGAACCCGCCGGCGCGGTTGCCGTGCGCGCGAGGCGCCAGCGCCCTCTAGCGGCCCGCGTGGTTCGGGACGGGGCGCGCCTGGCGGAGACTGCGCGTGGGCCGAGGGTGTGAACGGGGCTTCGCCTGTTGGGAGAGGGAGAGCCGCTCGTGTGCGGGCCTGGACCCTGCCTGGTGAAAACGGCCTTTTTAGTTTATGCCCGTTCAGATTCATCATGCCCATAACTAGTCTCTTCTATAGAACGTGAGTGGTTTTTCCTCAAAGCTGAGATCTGTGCTATGCAAATCATAAGCTTTGAGCATTAAGATATAAAATATGCGATAAACTGTTCGTCTTAGATACACATGGAGTCCATTAAAAAAAGATTTTTAGTATGGGCGTGTAAGACTAGCTGGATAAACTGCAGCACCTGTATTTTGTCAGAAAGAGCAGTAGTGAAGGTGCATTTAAAAATGTTGAGGTTGGTCCAGCCCATCACTGCCTCGTTTGGAAAGACTAGAGACTGTTCTGGTAGGCCAAAGGGGATGGGCAAGCTGCTGAATTTATTTTACATACCTTTGGAAACAAAAGCAGCTGCAGCACTGCTGACTTGCGCAGACACCAGTGATTAAGGTGATGGCTGTTACTGTTGCCAGTGGTTGGTACTGTTGCTTGTTTGACATGGGGAAGCTCAAGCAGGGAACAGCATCTCCAGAGTTTGTTCTGTCTCCTAGTGGTGGAGAAGAGAAAGGGGAGACAAGCACCTGTGTCTCTTACTAACAAACAAAAAGCAGAAGTCTGTGTTAACTAAGAGAAGGCTGAAAAAATTAGCATGTAGTGCACTTTATTCAGGCAGGAGCATTGTAACTTGACTTGAATTTTCTTTTTCATGTGGTTAAGTTTATAGGTAGACTTTGAAGACTAGGAGAGGCTTCAGTGTTAGCTGTGCATCATGTTAGGAGATGGTGGTATGTGGCTTTGTAGGGTTGGTGGGATCTCTCTCCCCCCAGATATAATTTAGATTTGTCTGAATGGGTATTGGGATGCTATGTTCCACGCACAGTAAATAACATTTGAAACAAAGTTGAAATACATAGAAGTGAAATAAGAGTAAAGCACTAATAGTGACTGAACTGGTAGAATCAGATAAAATTCTGCATTATTCTAATACTGATAAAAACCCTAATGTGTATATTCTTGTATATGCAATCAAACCAATTCAAAAGCTAATCCTTTTTATTGTGAAGAATGTCTTGCCTCTTAGAGGAGCCATATTTGGAAGTCACTCCCTTGGTCAGGACAGTAGAGCCCTGCATATCCCTATGTTCAAACTACACAGGGTTCCTTATCCAAAGGTATGTTACAGGGACACTGAAGTTGTCATCTGGGAAGGATTACAACACTGGATGTTCTCTCCTGGATTTGATCAGAGTACTGAAATGTGCTGTGAGGAATGTTGGTCATTATAGATAGCCAAAGGCCTGTGAAATCCGTAATGTAATTCTAATGAATGGTTTTAATAGGAGTTCTGGTTTCTTTTTTGTACATCCACACAGAGTCAATTGTAAACATGAACCATGTACATAAGTCTAACTGTTCAGGTGAAATAAAAAGCCTCATTGCTTGATTCTCTTTGTTCATGGAGTCTGAATTTGAAGTTTTTCACTAAGAAGCTTAGATTAAACCAAATCAGAAAACTTTCTTTGTATTCCACTGAAAAATCTTAAGGATATTTCATTACTTAAGGAAACATAACTTTATGAAACTGGTATATTTTAATCTAAAAGAATCTCTAATGACAATCTATGTGTTTTCTATTTTTAGCCAAACTTTTACAGAAAAGGAATTTATGTGGAAGAATGGGAGAGGGCAACTACCGTTGGAAAAAGGCAACTGATTATAGAAAAGGAGTTTCTTCAATGTTGAATGTTAGTTTATCTTGACTTTGGGGAAAAATGACTCTAAAATAACTGGAGAAGTAATGAACTTGGTGACTAAACTTGTGGATGGTGGTAGAAGTACATCCACCAAATTTTTATTCTTAAAGACAGTTCAGGATCTAGTGAGCAGGACTGAAATTACAGTCAAAGTGGGGGTCTTTCAGTCTTGGGAGTAGATGAGGAATGTTTTAAAAGTGAGATAAAGCCTACTCAGTCATTTCAAGCAAGTTAGGTACTGTAATATCTTAGCTCTTCAGTTTGGCCAGAATGCTTTGCTTGCTTTTCTGGACTGCTCTATGAACTGGTAAATATTTTGACTTTAACACAGCAGTGACCATTTTTTCTTTTCTCTTTCCTTTGCAGTGATTCTATTCTGTATGGCAGCCCTAATATTTCCAATAGGATTTTACATCAATGAAGTTGGAGGTCAACCATATAAATTACCCAATAACACAGTGGTTGGGTCTTCATATGTACTGTTTGTCTTATCCATTTTCTTTACAATAGTGGGACTTCTATTTGCTGGCAAAGTTTGTTTACCTGGCTGATGAATGTCTGAACTTCAGGACTTTATTCTGGAAAAGAGCAAGAGATCAGAATTGCATTCTCAGGAGGATGCCTAGATCAGACTATCGAACACTTACTGAAAAGAAGAATGCTTTGACTTGTTCTCACTATGCACTTTGGATAAAAAAAAGGAGAGCCTTTCCCATAACCAAATACAGACAACATTGACTAATCTCCTGAGCATATTTAATGCAGTCAGGTCTGCACTGTGATAGGAACTAGTGAAGAATGCTTTACACTGAGAAGCATAATGCCCCATGTTACTGTACTGTTCCTGTTTTTAACGTCTAATGATTTGGAAGTCAAAGTATTTATGAACTTTGTGGTAGACCAGAGGGTTGCAGAGGAATTCAAGTGAGGCTGGCCTCGCTGTTTAGGAGATTAGTATTTTACATCTTCCTTCTGATGAGCAAAGCCTTTGGCACCAACGTGGATCAATCTTGCATTACTGCACCAAGAAGCCAATAGATCAAAACAAGTTCTCTAAATGTATGTAACAGCAAGAAGACATACATCCCCTCCTCCCCCATAAGCTCTAGAAAAACACTAAGGAACATTTTAGAGGGGGATTTCTTCCTTATATTTATATAAATATATATATAAATATATATATATTTTGCTGATGCAGTATACAGTGTGTGTGTATGTGTGTGTGTGTATATACACATATATGTATGTATATGTATATACACACAAATGGTTCCTGGAAAAGAACTCAGAACGCTTTGCTAGCAAAACACTGTGGTGTGCAAAACTAGAACTCAATAGAAAAAAGCCATTTCTCTGAAGGCCACATAGCTGAGAGTCTTCAGTTTACCTCATTCTTTGTAGCAGCCCTTGATTTTAACAGTTTTTGTAATAGGTACAAACGATCCCATGCCTTTTTAGGTGCAATTTTAAGTTAAGCTAAAATTCTTTTTATGGTAATTTATTTGTATATGAGGGTAGAAGGTGAGATCATGTCATACCTTAAAGTTAAAATCCTAATTTTGGGAAACTGACACTATTTAAATTATTAGCAACTGTTGTACAGAAAGTCTCTTTTTCTACTGCATTGTTACATTAGCATTCATACTTGTTCAAGCACAGCATTTTACCATTGATAAGCGTTTCTCTAGCACATGTAAAATGCAATGTTTAAAGTAATGCAAACACTATTCCACTGCAAAGATGGATGAACTTGTTTTCATTTGAGTATTAATTCATCTTTACCAAAAAAATTAGCAATATAGTTTAAATTATAGTTTAAATAATACGTGTATTGTTTACTAAAGTTGTTATTTTAAGTGTGGATTTAAGGGCCACCCAAATTTGGAGTAAATATTCCTCACTAAAGGTAGTTTTATTTTTCAACACAAGGATAAACCTTTGAATCCGTAGACATCATAACTCAATACTCAACCTAACCTTGCAGAAAGTACAGTTCAGTGTCCCAGGAAAGCTGCCTGCACTGTCAGTATTTATTTTCCAGTTAATACGTGGTTTACCTGAGATTCATTATGAAAACAAAAAAAATTGTATGTTTCAAGTGCTGTTTCATTGAGCTTTTTAGAAGAACTGCATTGCTAAATAGCCATTTTTCTAAAATGTTAGTGTATTTTAGAATGAGGTGGTTGTTAAAATATAATCAGCAGTTTCCAAAATAATCACTTATCACATAAGCTTAAGTGTTTGAAAATAAGACAATTTGCACAATTCTTTTAACTCTGTGCCATTCAGACCCTAGCGGGTCCCTGTCTTCCTCCTCCTCCACCTCTTCCCTCTCCCCCTCCCAAGGTATTTTAATACGAAAAGGTTATTTGCTGAATTAAGTGGTTTTTCTTTTGACATTTTTGAACAAATTTGTCACTGGAATGGTCTATAAGTGACTTTTTTTCCAGTCAGCTCACTCACAGGTAGAAGGGAATGTTTATAAACACTAAATTTTTCTGAAGTATCCAACCTGTCAATACAGCTAGACACCTACTTGGAAGTAACGGTATAAGTATGATTTGGTTCCTAATTTAAGCCTTCATCTGCATGGGTAGTTTGAGGTCCCCAGTGATGTTGATGGAGATGAAATGCAGGGTTCAGCTGCTGGATGTGTGTCTAAATTTGTGGTGATATCACTGCTGCATCCGAAGCTGAAGTATTGCTAAAACTTAGATCATAAATTATGTTGGAAAAAAGCGCTCTTCTCTATTTCAGAAAAGTCACCGTTGTAAATAGTTCTAGGAGATTTTTGTAACTGGAACACAGATTTCTCAGCCACTAAGATTTCTTACCCCCCAGCTTACTTATTTCTGTTATGGTAACATCAGGTATACAGTGAATTTAGGCTTAGATTAAATGAATCATCATTTCATTAAAAAATATAAACACTTATCTTGGATCATACCCAGACTGTGGCTGGCTGGCTGGAAATTTATCTGATTTGCCAGTGCTATTGCTCTGCATTAGTAAATGATAGTGGAGATTTAACTAGCAGATTGTTTGATTAAATATTTGAGCATTTTAAGTCCAGAAATAGATGCAGCCATCTGCATTTAAAAAAAACCCACCCAGTAATTGAAGAGACAGCTGTCAACAGTTGCTTTTAATAAGGTCACTAAGTACTATATAGTACAGTATTAATTTATAGCAGAAAATCATATCTTGTAAACTGTATATAAAACACTGTTTTATGGTGCAATCATTTGTCAAATTTATGTCTGTTACTTTTGTTTTAAAGTTGTGTGCATTCTTTTCATACCTAAGAGCATCACTGTAAAATCTGCTGAAGACTATTTATAGGTTTTATTTGCACAAGGTTTTGTTTTAAACTACAGGAAGTTCGCATTGAACATGCCTAAACATCTGTAGACTTTTTCAGTTCATGAAAAGCAAATGTTTCCATACGAATCTTCTCCAAAGGTGATCCCATATTTGTGTTGAGTGTTTACATAAACTTTTCTGATTCTGCCAGCCATTGTATTTAACTTTTCGAAGGACAGCTCATTTCATGCATCACTAGGGATTATTTAGTCTTTTGCTTCAAAATTCCCCAAAGGGTTTGATGTCCCATCATAATGGCACGCTTTGTCATTTATTTGGCTAACAAAATGTAAGATTGGAAACTTTAAAATACCTTCAGAAGAAAAGCTAGTTAATTTGGCTGTATAAATCTTATCGTTGAGCTCAGCTGAAATAATTGCCTGGAAGCCGTTTGTCTTAGACCTGGAGAGGATGTGCTTCCCTGAACGCACCAGTCTCACCATTTAACATCGTTTTCCATTGTTAATCTTGCTGGCAAGTGATACCAGTTTCCTGAAGACGCTGGTAGTGTGCAGCACCACCTGAGCCGGCCCTCTGGCTGAACGAAAGCTGCCAGATTAGGGCCCTCCTGTCATACCTGTGTTTCAGAGCCGTTGTTTAACCACTTCAGAACACAACTGTAGATTACTGTTTGCCCCAACACACACAAAAAATGAAAGCTGTCCTTTAAAACCGTTGTGAAGGATGAAAATAATGAAGGAAAGGGTGTCTGCAAGCGGGTTGTCCTGCCTGGGCGTCGCGTCGCTCCCCGCTCGAGGCCTGACCGTCTGCGTCCCCCGCCCCGGCCTTTACTGAGGATTGTTTTCTAATTGGTTAGAACATTTTTCGATTAATGATTTCCGAACAAATGTTAATACAAACTGTATAAAATGAACATAATTTTCTTCACTTGTATTTTTGTTATTGAGCAAGTTTATCAAAATAAATTGTCTACTAAAGCGACTGGCCTCGGCTGCGCTGACTGGAACCGGCCCCTCCCCTGGCCCGGGTGTCTCCTCAGCTCCGGCGGGGTCCCCGCCCGCGCTTCCCGCCCTCCGCCGCCGGGAAGCGGAACGGCTCCTCCCGCCGGCGGCAGCTGGGGCCGGCCCGTCTCCACCGGCAACGCCGTAACACGGCGGGACTTGGGGCTGGGCTGCTCCGGGCCCTGCCGCGCCGAGGGGGACGTGGGGCTGGGCTACCCCGGGCTCCGCACGGCGGAAGGGCCGGGTGAGTGCCGGGAGGTGCCGCGGCCGGGCGATGCTGAGGGGGCTCGGAGGGTCCCTCTTACTGGCGCGGTGGCCGCCCGGGCTTTCGGGACGTGCCCAGGCTGCGGGGGAGGGGAGGGAGGGAGGGAGGGAGGGAGGGAGGCCGGGGACAGGGGAGCCCTTTCCCCGGTGAGGTGAGTCTCTGGGGACGGGAGGGCGCGGGGTCGGTGGGGCTGAGGGGCCTCTGCCCCCCGAGGTGAGGAGAGTCTCGGGGGAGGGGACGGGAGGGCGCGGGCCGAGGGCTGCTCGGACACCCGCTGGTGAGCGGAGGGCAGGGGTGGCTGGGGCCGGAGTGAGGCGGCCGAGCCCAGCGAAGTGCAAAGCAGGATTTTATGATCGTTTTTGCTCTGGTTTTACAGCGCCTAAACCCGAGGGGCAGCTCACCTACGTGCCTCCATCCCCGCGGCTCGCAGCCCGGCTGTGCCAGCTGCTGGCCCCCTTGCCCCCGCCGGGGCTCGCACTCGCCCGTAGAGCTCGGGGTTTTGCTTTGGTTAATCTTCTTTCCTGGTTGAGCTGTGTAGCCAGTCTATACACACAATAACTGCATCAAGTCCCCTGACAAATAGCTCTTGCAGAATAGTTCTTAAAGGTGTTTTCTGTAGATGGATAATTGTAACTCCTCTTTGCAGCTGTTTTTTAATTTGCTGTTGTCCCACATGTGGTGTACTTATCATAGAAGTTGCTGACAGTATTAATAATTTTTTTATAGTGTATATTCCTGAGGATTTAAGCTTTTTACTCTAATACTTTGTCTTTTTGCTTTTTTTAACAAGGTTAAGTCTATTCATCTAATGGATACACGCATCAGGAATATGGCACAGTTGTTGGACAACGATCAGTTTTTGGAAAAAGTTGGGTGAGGATACTGTTACAAAATCTTGTTGGGACTTCATATGTAGATACAAATAACTGTAGCTCATGTAAGCAATGTACTATGTCCTGTGGAAACATTTATCGTATATCAAATGGAACGTGTAAACAACTGTCAAAATGTAAAACAGTTCCTACAGAAAAAACTTGTGAAGACTTTATGACAATACAGGAATACTATGGGTAATGAAGTTATCCCATGAAATTCATTGTCTTTTAGGGTGACCACAAAATCCAGTCTACAGGGTGATCAACCACCATGGCAAGATTTTCCTATGTCTCATCTAGGACCAGATAATGGATTGCTGGTAACACATATCAATAAGACACAAGATCTGCTGGTAGGCAAGTTTTCCTGCTAAATGGAGCAACTAGAAAAGTAACACATACCCACTACAAATGCAGAGTGGGGAATAATTAAACTGATAGACAACTGATATGTTTCTTCATAAATACTTCACCAAAGTCATGAAATTACATATAGTTTCTCTGCAGAAATAAATCAGTCTGTGAACAAATCAGGCAAAACAGTAAAGGTAGATCAACTGTTGATACTGCATTTTTATTTAGAAAAGCAGAAGACAATATATACCCTTTCAAACACTGTGAGGTGGATTTTGGAGATGCTTAGTTTTTCTTCCTCTCTGGTAAATCACTGGGGTATTTCTTTTATTTCTTTTAAACTCTCCTATTTCTGGTCTTCCTTCCCATCTCCTCCAAACTAAGCTCTCCTTCCCCTTACTTTAGCTCACAATCTGAGAGTGTTCTGAAACCTTCTTTTCCTTTGCATCCCACATCCAAAAGAGTATGCCAGTACCTAAAATTATGTTGTTCTTGGATATGCACTGCCTACCAGCAGCTATCCTTAGGACTTACATTTTTGTCACATTTGAACAGCACATTTAATTTTTTCTTATTTGATCTATAGAGAGTGCACATGAAGAAAATACAGTCTAAAAAGGTGCAATCCACAGAAGAATGGCTAAGAAACTACAGTTTAGAATCCTTGCAGTTAACGTTAGAGCATCTGCTAAATGAAGGCAGTATTATTTTGTAAGTGCAACACTGTCCTTTCTTTAGTCAGTCTTAATTTGTGTGCATCTCTGATGCTAATTATGCATAGTGTTCCAGGAATTCAAGAAACGATGTTGAAGAGATAGAGTTTACACAAGAGACTGTTAACAATTTTGAGTCCAGACTTTCTGAGTAAGTATCCATCTTGTTTATGATTCTGATGCAGAATTGATTCTATATCCCCATCCCCCATGATTACAGGTACTGCCTTAAATCTTAATTTGCTATCTCTGAGAATTTGAGAGTATCTCAGCATTAAATCCTTTCTGCTGAGATTTAGGGCAGGTGATAATTATTTGTCACTACAGCTGAGGGGTTTTATTTTTTTAATGAAGATTGGTATCAGCCAGGTTTGGAACTGAAGCAGCTCATTTTAGAAAGGCAGCTAGTACACAGGTAATACTGCGTATTTGTGGGTTATGTTTACTGTAACTTGGATCAGTTTCAGGTCACAGATTTAGTCATGATATATGGAAGTTAAAAGTTTTGTAAGTGAATTTTAGATGTATAAAGTCAAGGGAGCTTAAATTGAGGTAAACAATAGGTTCAATAAGCTGTAGAGTAATCATAATGTTTTTGCTGGTCTTCACAATACTTGTTAGACTGTTCCTAGGAGTGCCACTACTTCAGCATACCTCCCTATGTCAGTCATGAAGACCCAGAATCTTCAGAAGGTCCTCCTTCAGTACTTAGGCCCTGTGCCATCTAAGCAAACCATCTGCAAATCTGGTTTAAAAAAGAAGTAGCTTTTGTGTTTTGGAAAAGCCAAAAGTTTTTCACCATTTGAAACGTTGATTTAAACGTTCACTTTGCGAAACTGTAAATCTAGGCATATGGTATTAAAAATAAATTGAAGTAAAACAGTTTTGGAGGAGAGAAAGAACTTTGTTTTACCTCAGGTTATACCTATTTTGCAATGAAATTTTTGAAAGTTGCGCTGCAGTTAGTCCAGCACTTCAGTGAGTGTGTGGCCTTTCAATCACAAGGTTGGATTTCATGAGTGTCTTAACCAACGATACAGTTTGTGTTAAGTACATCTGACAATAACCTATGTGTAATGAACTAAATTCAGTTTTGCCCGAGCTTCTGTTCACACATAACACGTGGTGAATACCCCTCTCCTATCTCTGAACAAAATAGCCAGCAACTGATCAGAAGACATTTCAGTGATCCAGTTTTTCAGACAGCTACATATCTAATCAGTCAAACAGCTTTAGGGGAAGGAATATTTAAATGGTTAGCCCTGCAACCAATCAGTTGTATGAGAACACTGAAAACAGTATTTTTAAAAGGTGATTTTGCATCTGCAAGAAAAAGCATGTGATGAAGACAAATGGTTGAATGTTACATTGATACCCAATGCAAGAGAATGCCTGAGCTAAATGTGTGCTATGCCTTTTGTCAGAGTGATTGAACTTTACCAGCAGCGAATTCAATGGCTGTTGCAGGACAGCAGAAAGGTAACTTTAACTTTGCAGTATATTTTTAGAATGGAACTGTGTACAGCATTAAAGAATAAATTAACTTTTGAATGCTATTGAAAAGTGGCTTCCAGAAAGCTTATGTATTTTGTTTATTTACTGTGAGTTACACATCATGTGCACAATGGATTTTCTTGATCTTTTCATTGGTATGCAGTTTTCTGCTTTCTAGATCTAGCTTTTCTCTTGCTCTTGGCAAGCTTAATCATCAGGACCTCTCAGTGTGATTTAAACGGGAGCAGACAGTGCTGAGCAGCAGACTCTCAGACTGGAGTGGAGCTGTCTTGTCCATTGTACCCTCTCTTGCACAGCTGGTTAATCACTTCTTGTGCCCTAGCAGTGCTAATGCTCAGGAATGGGAAAGAGACATAGCTCGCTCTTGAAGGGGATAGAGAAAGAAGCAGCATTTCAAAATCTAGCTTCCACTAAGTTGCTTGATTTAACCTGAAGGAGATGCTGTAGACAAAGTTATTTTTTTATCCTCTCAAATAATGACTAGGTTGTCTTGGCAAGGAGCAAGTATGACTCACTGGTAAATATAAACTGGTAATTCTCTTTTTTTTTTTTCTTGGCTTTGTCACTGTGTCATTTTTATGCTAAAAAGCTTAAAGTGAAAATAAATACCTAATACTTGATTTTAAAATGATATTGTACAGAATAAACTGTAACATTTTTAAACTTTAGATAAGCATAGTATTTACAATGACTTTTCTCTTTTAAGGTGTTTGGCCTCATAAAAGGAACCAAAGTCGGACTTGTGGTTGATGTGTCCAGTATGAGTCATGGACCTAGACTACGGGGTTTTCAGAAGGACCTTTTGGTAAGTAAGAATAAAGCAGACTTTGGCAATTGTAGCATACTAATCAAGCTTTTGTGTAACTACAAGCCAGGAACTAGGTAGAAAAAGATCTGCTTAAATTCATAATATACAATACAATAGAAGTTTTCTGTTGTAGTAAAGTATGTTTTAAATGTCTTTGAAAATGTAGTCTTTGTTAATGTCTAAATGCAAACGAACTCCAGTATGTATCCTAATAATAATACTTTTTGTATTAATATTTAGAAGTTTCTCAATTCTTGTACCTGCATTCTCTATGGAATAAACTTGATTAACAGAAACAGATGTAAGAGCTAGAACCAAGTTCTACATAGAGCTATTTATAGTTTCCTTATGCCTTTATGTTTTGTCACAACAAGGCACACTTCACAATTTCGGTCAGAACCTTGGTGAGTTAATCACTTCCTCAAGTCCCCAAAGAAACTTGTCATTTATTGTGCTCTGTATTTTTATAAGATTTTGTGGTAAGGAAGGAAGACATAATGTGACTGTTTTACTGTCTAACTTTGAAACTTTGTACAATTTCATTTCCTGCATTCAGGAATTATTTAAATTTTATTTATATTATCTGCATTTTTCATTTGTGCATTTTAAAAAAAACTACTTCAAGAAAACTCAAGTTCCATGTAGTCTGGTTGGCTTAGCCTTAATACCTGAACTATTATTTAGCCCTATCAATGAATATGTATTAAACATCTTTTAGTAATTGCTTGATGGGTGAATATGCCCATTCTAGATCAGTATGTTGTTTTGTGTGCTCAACAACTGAAGAGAAAAACTCATACCAGTACAACAGATACTCCCTGCCTCCTGGCCTATTAACAAATTGGCTGCATTACCATAGGTTTACAGGTTTTCTCTCTGTATGACTTTTTCGTGGAAGCTTTTCTCTGTGATAGTTGAGAATATTGCTGTCAACTATTGTTAGGAAATTACTATTTTTTTGTTGTTTACATAATAACCTGTCTAGAAGCAGCATGGATAGTAATGCATTAATAATTTTTTGTTTATAGTCCTTAATAGATGAACAGCTATGTTATAAGAAGCAATTGTACTGCCTCTCATTCAGTACAGAAATTTCACCTCTGTGGGAGAGTCCAAAAAACATCAATGTTCATGTGTAAGTAAGTTCATTTCTCTGAAAAATAAAGGTGTTTCAAACAAGGTCTCCACTTAATTAGAGCAATCTCTTGTAGATAATAAATAGTGTTTTTCATCTTGTGCCTGCAGTGATTTGTAAGAGGGGAAAAAACCCAATGAATTTTAAGTGCAGTCAGTGATTTCAAGCTGGTTGCTTATGCATAAAATATCTTAGCAGCTTCTGCAGTTTGTAGTAATCTTCATGATCTATCTCATTTAGCACCTGCATGTTAAGTGTACCTATTCCTTTTTTTTTCCCCTAGGCTACATGAAGCAAGACAGTGGATACAACAGCTGGAACCTGGTCAAGGCTGCAATTTGCTGAAAGCCTTAAAACATGTCCTTATGGTGAAAGAACTGAATTCTCTGGTTCTTATTGTAGGAAGCTGGTAAATCTGTTATCTGTTGTAACAACCAGCTTTAACTTACATACAGAATTGGTACAAGAATCTGAACTTGATACAAAAATAAATAGAAAACTTAAGATCCAGGTTTTATATATTTTTAGTTCATAGCACTGATTTCCATTATTTCTTCCCTTTTTAAAATATTTTTAAATCTTCTCTTTTCTGATAGGAAGCTACGTTTTTCCTTTGCAGATCAGTTATCGCAGTAATCCATTGAGAGTCTGCTAGCTCTAATGCTACATCAATAAAAATCCTTCAGCATCATTAAGGATGTCACTGAAAAGGTCCACACCTCTGGGAAGATTAGATGATGAGCTAGATTTTGCTGTAAAATAGCTTTAAGCATTCAAAGATAGTCTTCTCTCTGTGATCTTGGTCCTGATGGAAAACTTAAAATTTCTGATTAAATAAATGAAACCAGGCTGAGATTAGATAAATTATGAACTTAAATTCTGCAGTTCTGATGTCGTAATTTGAAAACTTGCAGTAGTCAGGATTACAAGAAAAAGACCACAGTAAGGATTCTGGGAGTGTTACCCTACTCCTAATTTATTCATTATATTTATTTTAAATGTGCAAAAAAGGAATGGCATAAGCTTGGCAAGCTTGATATTTAGGGTGGTTGAGATAACATTTCACCTATTGTACTGGACACAGAATGTTCAGTTAAAAGGTTCCAAGTTTTGCTTAGCTCTGCTTTGAACAGAAAGCAAAAGTTTTTAGTATGTGCAAGTGAAAACTTCCTTAATTTCTGTCCCTGGCAGAAGTGTAGCTGGAAGGAAAGGCTTTTACTAGCCATGAAGAACCATCAGAACTCAGGGAATTAAACCTGTGTGGGTCACTAAATTCTAAACACAAAGCAAAGTTTTACTTTCTTTCATGCCTATGGAAGATAATGGACATCCTTACACACAGTTGAAGATTTGAGTTGAAATTGTTTCTATCGCAGTTTGTCACAGGAGGCAAAACCACAGATCCTGATTTTTAGCTTCCAGGGCTAGCAAGGAATAGTTTAGAACATTTAATCTATAAGCTGTTATGAACAGGAATAGAATCTTAGTGCTTTTATTATCGTTCAGGTTTTCAGGACAGAACAAAACCCCAGTAGTGGTACCTCAAGTAACTGTTGAAAGAGGAACAGGAGGTCAAGTTATGATAAATGACTGGATTCCCATGATTTGTTATTTCTTTCCCACTTAGTTTTCTTCCCTGTCTTCTTCAATATGGCCTTCTTCCCCCATTTGAATACTGCCATTGTTAATATCTTTTTTCCCCCTTATTTATTTATTTATTTATCAGCCCTGATCAGTCTTTGGAAATATTGTCTGACTATGCTCAGCAGTGTATGCTGGGGAGAAAACTGCAGACTCATGCTGTTACATATGATTGCAGCAATCCTGCTTCTCTTGTAAGTAATGTTGTTAATACTTACTTCCTTAAGTGTCTTGTCATTTGTTTCCTATTCAGCTGCAATGTCTTCTCCCATAAACTTGTGGGGAAGCTAACTTACTCATTAAAGAGTTCTTGATCTAAAGTTGTATTTTCTTTAGAGCAGATTTGCACACATGAAAAAAAAATGTTTGGAGCATTTATCTTGGTTCATACCAAAGCCAGAAGTGGCAACCAAGTGATGTTGACAAGCTTGGCAGCTGAAGGGAAACAATTATTTCCAGATAATCATCTTGTGTGTTTACAGAAGAATCTAAGAGCTCTTTTGCAGGTGAAAGCAGAAAATTAGGGGACTTCAGGTAGGTGATATTGCAGTAAGGATGAGTGGGTAATGAGAGGGATCACAGGAGAAAGACGGGGACTTGGGAATGAGATCATCTGAGTATGGCAGTCTCTGGGATAGGAATATTTTTGTATGGAGTAGCATCAATGCAAGACCTAGCAGCCTTGCTCAGATAGTGTTGATCATGAACAATGGTTTGGACGTTAGCAGTGACTGCCTGAAGGAAGAGGAGAACAGAAGGATAAGCAGTTACTTTTGATTAACTTCTGCATAGAAACGGTTTTAGGTGTTGATTGCTTGTTTAAGCTTATCCCTAAGGCATGTAGTGACTTAAGCGGCAGGGAGGAGACAGTTGAAATCCTGGTAAGAGAAGATTGGATGCGGTAAGGATATTGTAGTTGTGGGAAAAAGGATTGCGGTGGTAGATGGTAGGAGAGGAGATGGGAGAGGTGAAAAAAGCAGCAAGGGGGTTAAGAGGTAATTGTGGGCTGGGGAAGGATAGCCTAATACTTGTAGACTTCAGTGATATGCCTTTGATTTGACTAGCACAATCCTGCCTTCAAAGGAGCAGAAAGTGACTGGCATTTTAACACAAGGTGAATGGATTTGAAGCTTACTGCCTATTTTGTGTATTACTACTGAGTTAGTTTTTCAGCCATATTAAAATAAGACTGTTAAGAAAACAATGGAAACAATTACTTTGACTTTCTCACTACATGTACCTCAAAGATTCTTTCTTTGTCTCTAATTGAGATTTGAATAGAAAGAACCCATGTTATCAAAAGAGACTACCAAATCAAAGTAACTATTTTTCTTCCTATTTATATATGTAGGCAGTTCTAAAGAACCTTGCAGAAGCTGTAAGAGGCTGTTATCATTGCTACTCTTCAAAGGGAGAGGTAGGTGACAGCTAGAGAGGCAATGCATTTTTCTCTCTTTTTGATGATTCTTCACTTCTAGAAGGTAAACTGGTTATCATCTGAGAAGTTTATAGCAAGACCTGGTGCTGAAAGTCTCTGTTATAGAAGTACTGAGGATGTGGTCAATAAACGTGTGTTTAATTCTTTTTGCAACTGAAGATGCTTTCCTAAAAGCACAATAAATTTTGCAGATATTACTGACTTAAATATGATGAGTAGGATGAAAGCAGTGGCTTATTGTAGACTGATTCAAAGTAATAAAATTATACCTCATTTATAAAATGATTCATAACTTACATGCAGTGCATTAGATACATTTACACTGAATTCTGCTATGCTAGGCAGTCTTGTATAGATGCATGCACATCAAAGTAAGAAAGCTGTGTTTATTTGGTATTTGAATAGTAGTTAACTTATTTTTCCCCCTTTGTTTTTATATGTACAGAATTTTGATAGCAGTGATGTTCAACTGCTACTTCAGGAATCCCAGAAGGCTAAGAACCTACTCAAAAGCATCAAACAGACTTTTCAAAGAAGGATTGGTGGCTCACTTATTAGTAGAATAAGAGATGTATGTATCTTTTCATTTTCAGATGTGCTTTGAAGTATCAGGGGTAGAATTTTTTAGTGTTCATAATATGAAAAAAAATTATATGATTAATCAAGTATTTTGATAAGTGAACTTTGAATATTACATATTGGCCATCCATTATAAGAGCAAATTAAGGCCAAAACCAGGAGATTTTGCTAAACATTCTCCAAAACGCAGTGAGTTTTGTAAACTGATCCAAACGTGATGAAAAGAACATTGTACCATGATCATAATGGAAATCTAAGAGAATTGCTGACCTAACCATATGCATGTTCATTTAAAAGAAGTTCCAACAGTACAGAGATACTTAATCCTAGGTGTTTAAGGTGGACACTTAAATCAGTTGCAAAATCATAATCCATTACTAGTGTTGAAGTTAGGAAGCTACAGTCTGTCTGTTACACATCTGTGTTGGTCCTGTCTTACTGGCACAGTTTGGTCTGTAACAATTGTCCTGGTAATGTTTCTGGTTTTATGCATTATTTGACTGACATACCAGAGGTTCTTACCTTGTTTGGCTTTTTTCCAATAAAGTAACTTTTAAGTGCTCTTGATGAAATAGGGATGAGGAAGAAAAAGAATCTCCTATGATTTTTCTTTTTTTTTCTATGGAATGCTTCGATAATTTCTAGTTCTGTTTTGAGCTGGTAGAGAGATTATTTACTCATGTCTGTCTTTCACCTTGTGCAGATAGTTTTAAGTGGAAATACGCATCGCTTCTGCCTTATTCTCATCTCTGTACTTTCTAGGGGCCTGGAAGTTTATAACGTAGCTGAATTCACATATGGTTGCTCAACTTTAATGCCAGAAATTTGGCAGCACTGTTTTACAAATCTGTGAGGAATTTTTTTGTTAACAAAAGTCTGTTCTCTGTCACAGCTACTGTAGAGAGTTGTGTGAGGTGGACAAATCTGATCTGAAAGAGGAGCTGAAAGCTTCCATTGGGTATGCTTGGGTATCTGGTCATCTGACCTGAGACGTTCCAGACAGGAGGCAAACTGGTCATTTGTGACTAATATTTCTAACTCTGTTTCCCCTCATCCTCCATATTCCGTATATATAGAATTCTTTCATCTCTCTTCCAAACTCGTAGTTACTAAGGACCATATAGACTACATGTAAAGCAGAAGTCACCCTGAAATTACTTAGAAGGTCCTATATCCCCAAATAAAAGCATGTCATTTCAGAAACTTAGTAGTCTAACCTTCTGTATGAAAAAATATTTCCAAACTCCTGTCCATTCAGAGAAAAAGGTCTCTTACCCTTTTTTTGAAACAAAGGAATTCTAGTGCCCCATAGGAATTTTTGTTGACTTGTTTCCATTGGAAGGAATGAAGACAGAATGTGTTTCATTTGACTTGGTGCAGGTAGAAGATGAAGCAGTCAAGATTCAATCTATGTGTAACAAAGATATTTTTCCTACTCACTTTTCTTAGAGAAATGATTGGCTGTTTTCATGCCAGTGTGTATAACCATGATGTTTTAATTTCCCTGTGCATTTTTACATTGTGGCAAACACAGTGAAGTTAATGGAACATTGTCCTCCAAGCCCCATTATTAGGAGGACCAATGATAGCTATTTTCACAGTATTTTGCTTGTTGAAATCCCAGCACTTCGGTGAACATAAGTAGAACTAATATTCCACGCTGGATATTTTGGATTGAGGGTAAAAAAAAAAATGCTAAAATTTGCAAGAGTTTTTCTTAAAATCCATTTTAGGTTTGCACAGAATTTGCAAGTACAGCACCCTCCAACTTCTTACTAAAGCCTCCAAAGCATGAAGGACCATTAGTTATTCAAACACCATGCGTCCTGGCCAAAACCTCAACAGACTGGTTAAAGACAAATGGATTGAAAGGTAGCACAGAAAGAAGAGCTTAACAGGTATGAAACATAAATTAAAGAGCATCTGTTTTATTTAATTTCTTTGTTCCTTGCTATAGCTAAAAAGTTAAACCTTTATCAAGTTTTGGCTCCCAATGCCTTCTCTCCCGTGGAAGGATTTGTACCTATTCTTAAAAAAACAGTGTCATCAACTCTACATGAGGTAAGTGATAAGGACCCTTTCTTTTTGTTGTTGTTGTTTGGGTTTTTTTCTTTTCTTTCTGGGGCTACATTTTTCTAATTAAAATCAGTACTTTATAAGTTAGTGAAATTCTACAGGCTTTAACTGAAATTAAAGTCATAGATTCAGATCAGATACTTACGCCATTCTTAAGAATGATTCAGGAAGGAATTCCATGTTAGTGGAGCTTACATAGGCTTCTGTAAACACATAAGTGTATTACTTATCCTTCTAGAAAGCGATGATGCAGTTTGAATGGTATGATGGAACTGTGAAAAATATCCACGTTGACCTGCCAGTATTATACAACTATCAGGTGAGTTGTCTGTAGTTATGTGGCCTTGTCAGGGCTAGATTACTATCTAATTATTCCACATTAATTGTCCTGATACGTAAGTACTGCAGGGATTCACGTGCAGGCAGCTCTCTGTATAAGTCTGCAGTGATCTGGTCAGACTTGGGATCCAGATTCTTATGGTAGTGAGGAAGGAGGCTAAATAAGAGAAGGAGTCCATCAGCGCTGCTCATAAATACAGCAGCGTGCATTTTGCGATCTGTGTGTAAGAATGTATTTACATTATTCTACCCATGTATGTGTAAATCCTTTAGTCTGTACGTTGGAAGGATACAATGCAATAGGGTACTCCCACTTGCTTTAACAGAACTGTCCCATTTCATCTTGGTTTAACAATTTAAAAAAAAAAAAAGGATTGTATTTTGTTTTATTTCTTTTAAAGTCAAACAAGTTTTATGAAGAAGAATGTGTAATTGTTACTGGCTAGACCAGAAAAGACTCAAGGCATAACAGGAACATTCTAGGAAGTAGTGTAGGAGCCAGCTTGGATGATTGTTGACTTGAAAGATGTGTGATATGAAAGTATGTGCAAAGGCACATAACAGCAGCAAACCAGAGCCTCTTCCTGTTGTAGCAGCCTAGTCCCTCAGATGTGTAGGAAAGAGAGTCAAGGCAAGGGATTATTCTGAGATAAATTTGATCTTAAACTATCAAATAATCCAGAAGACTGGTTGAATAAGGGATTAAAAAATTATACTGTGACATGAGTTTCTCTGGTAGGTGAGCTTTTTTTTTTTTTTTTAATGTACTTGACTGCTATTTTGGGACATGCTAGCAAGAGGAAATGTGAGGAGAGTTTAGACCTTTAGACTTTTTGTTGTTTTTTTATCATTGTATGTTTTTGTCATGGACTGTATTCTCTTATCTTTACTAAGAATGAAATGCTGCTGTCAAAATGAATGAAAATCATTACTTTTTTCATTACTGTGCTGTCATGTTATTTCTGTATCAAACATTTGGCAATAAAGGGCTTACTTGAACTTTTTATTTTTAACTTAAATTTTCTATATTTTATCCATAGAAACTCCTTGCTAAAATGGTTAGAATCTATGAGGAACGAATTGACTGGCTGTCTGTTGCTAGCAGAAGAATATGGGGAAGTGTTTGTGAAAGGAGGTATCGTACTTTGATAGCCCTTTTTTTGTGTATTGGTCATGGTTCTAGTTTGCCAGCCTTTGCTTTGTGTGTAAGTCAGCACCAAGGAATACAGGGCAGAGAATAGTCAGATGTAGAGACAACAGTTGCAGATTTGACCAGTGTAAGCAATCCACTTTTGAAAACAGACATTGATATTCAGCTTTTTTAACAGTCCAGTCAGTTTACTGAATTGGATGATCATCAGTCAACACAAAACTGCAATTTCCATAAGGCAGGATGAGATTTTTCAATTTGAGTTATCTAGCAAGTAAGGCTTTGGGGAATGTTCTATCTTAAATCACACATAAACAAAACTGATGTTTCTGGCCAAAGGTAGCATTTACAGTCAGCTTTCCAAACCTGTGCTGTTAGTATTTATGCCCAGAGCTTTTCTTGCACAGCCTCTAATGGGTTCTTATCAGAAGAAGAGATTCAACCTACCAACCACCACCTGCCTCCACCACTTGAAGTGCATTCTAGTGCCAGATGACAAATGACAGTGCAGATATACTCAAAAACCTAAGATCTTTTTTCCTGCATGAAGTTTGAGGTCTTCATCTGATTATGTATTTGAGAATGATGTTTATTTACATTGTGTGTGAGGCCTTTACTGGAGATTCCCACCCAATGTCAGGTGCACAATTGCTCTTTTTGTCCTGTTCACAAACCTTGAATATGAAGTTTGAGACAAAAAGGAAGATGGCTGAGACCATTATTACTAGAGATTTTCATTGATCAAGGATTGAATTAGCCCTTCTGGCCACTGTATTGTGTTGGGAACTCGCGTCCCACTGTCCATCACATCTGTGATTCTTTTCATAACCACTGCTCCTAAGATATCCCCTGTCCATTAACTGTAACCATCCTGCATTGTCTCTGCAAGCAAGACTTGATACTGGCCATACTGAAGAAGGTCGTCATTGACAGTTTTTCTCAAAACAGGTAACGTGACAGATAACATCAGTCAGTCCATACCTGAATAACCAGTCTGTCACTGACTTACTGGGAGAAAACTCACCATTTATCTTTGGAGTAATACTACATACATTCCTGAAATGCTGGCTGGGGAAAGGACAGTGAACTGCCCAACAACTCTTCCTGTTGGATAACATCCACACGTTTCAGGCGTGTTTTGGATATTCAAGTACAGAGAAGAAAGAGGACCTGTTTAGGGTACAACAGCCATTATGGCACTATATGTGCCCGTACCCTGATAATTGCATAGCTTAAGAAAAATATAATTTTCTACTATCGTTACTATTTTTTTTTTAAATCTCACCTTATGTTTTGCAGATTTTTTTTAAAAATATAGATTCGGTGTTTATACATTTTGATACATAGCTAGAAGATACTTTCCCTGTCAAGTTAGAGTACAGTGATAATATGTAATTAAATAAGGTGTTTTTTTTAATGAATAATATATTTCTTATATAGGGTGGTTATACTTGTTGATATATCAGTGACAAACTCTATGTACATCATCCACATCCAGCATTGTTTGCGACTTTTACTTGAGGAACAAATGTCAGATAAGGATTACTTCAATATTATAGCGTAAGCAACTATCTAAAATAATTGTAACGTATTGCAATGAAAGAAATATGCTGAGAGATTGTAGTTACTAATGAATATATTTTAGATTTTGTAATTGTATTTAATGTTCTATGATGAAGCAATTGCAAGAGTAGCACTGATTCATTGTTATTGCATAAGCGCATGGATCACATGTATGGAGGCCAGATCAGTAATTAAAAATGACTGATTTGGGTGAGGCTCACTGGAACTGATTGCATTGTACCTGTAACCAATTCTCATCCTGCCATATCGTTCATAACAGTATTAATTCACATGTCAAAAACTTACTGGAAGAGGATTTTGGTCTCTCAAGTACTGTAACTGAGAATGGCCTTCAAATTTTACAGTAACTCCAATACTTTTGAATATGTAATAGTACTAAAATTCTGTACTCGAGACTGGTAGTCGGAAACGTATGACACAGCTGCTGAACAGTAGCTGGGTGGGTTTCTGTCTGGCAAGTAAAAGCAAACGACAGAAGCTCGTGGAGTTCCACACTTGGTGGGAGAACAGAGCCCTTACCTCATAAGAGAGGTACAGGCAGCATCTGAGCGTTGGGGGTTTTTTGTCACAATCCTTCCACTGAACTTTTACCATCTCACTTAAGATCCAGTTCAGGAAAGAAAAATGTAGTCTGGCCCACTACCTTGAAAATCTGACGACACCTGAGTGATGGATAAATATGAATAATTAAATGATTTGAAATAGAAAATAGTTAGCATCAGTCAATTTTACATCCATAATACCCCAAATGAGGTTTTTCTTTTTCAGTGAATTTATTCTATATTTTTGCTTGTTCTATAGCATAATCTGAAAATTAATTGCTGTTATCTTTCCGTGAAAGATTTGGGAGTGACGTTGTGCCTTGGCAACTGGAACTGGTTCCTTCACAACCAGAAAACTTACAAAATGCTTGGAGGTAGGATCAAATAACTTTCCCATACATCTGAATTGAGTGATCATAGGTACCATGAAACAGATAAAACAGAGGAACAGATTTAAACAGCATTGTGAACAATTTAGAAATTTGGTAAGTTTATCATATTACAAAAATAGGTTGCCATGAACTATTCTACACTGATTGTTTATGATGCTTTGTTGTGAAAACAGCGTTATAAAGTTTAATATGTCTCAGTGACTTTGTATTTCACATGTATATAGAATATATATGTACACAGATACAGAAGTGTCTGTCTAAGAAGCACACAGGTTACATGAAGAATTGAAAACTGCTTCAAAATTAGTTGGGATGTGAAAACTAAACTACATTTTTCCTCACATACGCTGGACACAAATCCAGGTTTCTGTTTGTGAAGTCACACCCTGAGCAGTTTCATTATACCTCTGTAGTTTTATTTTTATTTCTGTAACTTCTGCTATATTACAATTTTTGCACATAACATTAAGAGGTAATTCTTTCATCTCTATGCTCTGAATCTTACCTTAAAAACCAGTTCACCATGGTGGCTGTACAGAAACTAGAACAAATAATTTGGGTCATTATATAACCTGGGTTTGCTCTCTGTCATTGTCAAAAATTTTAGACTCCAGTGCAGTGTTATTTAAGATTCTTAGTTCTCTTTATTTCTTTAAGCAAAAACAAAAGCTGTTGTTGCTTCATTCTTTGAACTGTAAATATCTTTTTTCAGGTGGGTGTTGAGCTTGCAGTGCAAAGGGAGTAGGAATTTCATGAGTGCTCTAAGGAGAGCTGTGGAAGTAGACTTCAAAGACAAAGATAAACACGAATCACAAGGACTTTACCTGCTGACTACAGGAATACCTGATCAGGAAGCAGTAAGTATCATCACAGGCTTTGCAACTCTTCTGTAAGTTCCTATCAGAATTAATCTCAACTTTATTTTTCTCTCTTTTTTTTAATTTATTCTTTTGGCTAGTCATCATAGCTTGTTGGCAGAATACTTCTCCATTACATATCTAAGCCAGCACAACTGTTAGGATCTCAAAGTTCCATTTCTGCAATCGTTATTTGTGTGTTGGAGGTAGCAATTATTAATGATGTGTGAATCATAGAAAATTCAAGAGGGGTTTTTAAGATTCCTTTCCCACTCCAGCTCTGGCCATCATTTCACCACAAATTTCTGAATCTGAACAAACCAATTCTGATTTTGTATGATATAATTTCCTAATAACTCGTGGGAACAAAGCCATGAATAATTTTACCGTGAAACTCCATAGTACACTATGTAGAGACAACTCCTGTCTTTAATAACAGTGATCCATTGCTTGGATATACGTTTGCAGTGCATGTGATCTGTGGCTGTTAAGCCACGTGCACAGCCTGGAGTTTCTGTACATATGGTAATCCAACTGGAGTAACCATGCGTGTACAGCAGGGTTTCTCTTGCTTTTGTTACCAAACTTCTGGAAATTCTGGGCAAACGTAAGAAATAATTAAAAGCCCATGCAGATAACAAGAAAACAAAGGATGCATGCAAAAAGCCAAATGGATAGTTCCATCCCTACTTCTTTGCCTCAGTGCATGACTACCCTGAAGTCCATGACCTGTGTCCCATAGCTACCTCACTTCTCAGCTGCAGTAATGCTATTGCCATTGTTACTAGTAATAGCAACAGTTTTTGTGTATATACATGAACTGAGGCATTCAGCTACTCAGGGTATGTTCCTGTACTGAACTGCTTGGGTTGGGAGTGTTTGTACATCAGTTTAGGGGCCACTGAAGCAGATGGAAGCTCATCTGAGTTAGAGGGTCACACTGACTTTTTTCTTTTTTTTTCTTTTGCCCTCTGTCTTACAGCACACAGTCAGTGCTTATGTGGCTGAGGTTTGCAGAGGTTTCAATTTGCAGCTTCATGTCTGTCTGTTCAGTGTAATGGAGGATGTTGACTCCAATGGGATTATTCCAGCCCGCTATGCTAACCCAGCTGAAACTGCCATTGCTTTTAAAAAAATAGTGCAGGCAGCCAATGGGAGATTTCACTGGTTTGGAGAAGCAGGTATGTAAAAAGGAAAGTCAACACGTAGTTCTCTTTCATTAATGAAATAATATTTATTAATGGGTTTTTTCCCTCAAATCAAGGAGTTTACTTTTTTAGGATGTGATAATGCTATCCTAGCGCTGAGATATAAACAGAGGGCCTAGTTTGATTGAGGCTTTCAGTTATATTGCAGAATATCATAATGCAGCCTTAATGCAGGAATTTTTTTTTCTGTTTGAATTCACTATTTTCTGCTAGATATTTTAAAGATGCACATTTAAAATATAGTTACTAATGTGACAGGTCCACACTGCCTGTCGTACAGGAAACAAAGGCTTTTTGATTCTTTTCATTGATATTTGACATGTTCTACAAATTGTTGTAGACTTTAAAAAAAAATATATATTTTGTACACTTAAAAAACCCCACGCTGATTAGCATGTATTTGATTATCAGGTATTTTTGAAAGTGATGATATCACTATTATTGTGTCTGAAATGGAAAAAGCAAACAACTACTCCCAAAAGGTATGAATTACATGTATCTTTTTAAGTCAGAAAAAAATTCAACAGCGTTTGTTCAGCTGACAATGCAGAAGATTGGACAAAGTGAAAATCCTTGTAAGATGGGCAGGAATGCTCTGGAGTGTGAGAATAGTCACTGTAGAGTAAATATGGACTAGAAAGCAGTTGTGTAATATCACTGCAGTGATGGGTGTTGGAGTGGCCATGATTCCGTATCAAATACTTCCTTGTACAATTGAAGTGATTGTCCTTTTTATTGCCAATCCTATGATGAATTCTTCTCAAGTATGTCTGTTATATATGTATAAAAATATTAGAAAGTTAAATATATAGCAAATATATAATATGTTCCTATAAGTCACAGTGGAGGGAGGGTTTGTCATTGGTACAATACCTTAGTTCAGTTCTAAAACAATTGTTTTTTGAAATGTACTAAGGGTGTAGAGCTAGACCATATCTCTCCAGATAACATGCATGTGGCTTTTTCCAAAGATACCTAACAAAGTGACTGAGGCAGTATAGCCAGCCTGGCAGTATGGTGGTTGTTGCTAAAGTGTGATTAGAAAGATATATACAGTGAGATATATGTCCAGAGGTCTGAGTACCTGGTTGCATGCAAGTCTGAGTCACAGAAGTATTTTTAAAAAGAAGAGTTGGTGGATGTTCAATGGGATCTTAAAGTATTTTGTTATCATTTAATAGTGCATCTACTTGGTTCATCATCTTCCAATTTGTTCTGGTCTTGGTATGTGTACTGTTGCCTTTTCTTTTTAGAATGTTTGCTCAGAGTAGGAAGGATTTCTCTCCTATATGTTTGAGCAAGCACAGCACAGCAGGGTTTCTATTCAGTTACAGGTGTTAAGCATTACCAGATTAATAAATTTGGTATTAATTATTTTTGAAGTAATAAATACAGAAGGCCTGTCTTTGAAATGCCATGTACTTAAATTTCACATATATGAATTACTAAATGATGTGAACTTCCATTTCAGTGTGCATTCCTAGTGGAATCCTTAAAGCAACGTTCAGTAACTCAGTCTGTTCGTCCATTTATACCAGAAGGAGACTCAAACATGCTTATGAAGAAAGAGAAAAGGCAGCCACAGAAGTTGCCATCTCCTAAACCCACAGCTCTGAGTCTGGCTAGAATGGTTTGAAATGGTCCCATTTTTAATATGCTGTGTGTTTTAATTAGAGATCCTACCCAACTATCAGATGCTGCTCTTTGTGACAGAAGTGCTCAGGCTGAAAATTTGAAGGAATTAAACCAGCACTGAGATAGTACTCTGAATTTACATTTTATTTTGCATTCAAAATACTACATAAACAAAGAAGTACATCTTATTAAGTCCTGCTAAGTAATTAATTATAATGGAACCACATTGTGGTGTCTAAAATTGTCTAAATAATCCTTCTCTGACCTTAAAAATTCAGTGTTTAATGAAAACAAACGCAAAGCAGAAATGTGCTTTACCAAGTTAGTCTATCTTACAAGTCCTTCTAGCAAGTACTGAATTTTATGGTATTCTGCTCATTTACAGATGAGACAGCTGTAGCTGAGTAGCATGTCTTTGGCCAGAGAGCCAGCATAAAACAAGAAATAGGATTCAGGATTTGTTTCCTGTCCACTGTGCTTATTTCCATGGAGCTATGCTATTGAGTCTTTTGGGATTTTGCTAATGTTTTCCTTGTTAGTTTTGACTGTGTGTGCATCTATTTTGAGTGGGTGTGCAAATCTGTAATATGGCCAGTGCCACTACTTTGGTGTATAAATGACTAGATACAGAACTGCCTATTGCAAAGGATATACTTAACTTTTGACCTGAATTTTTCAGGTCTCATGTTTGAAATGGGAATGGCACTCTTAAGTGTAGGTGTGTTCATGTTGCAAAGACCTTTGTAGGTAAGCTCAAACAGGTCTTCCATGCTATTTTATCAAAACCAGTATATTCTCAACACCTCTTCACAAAAGCAGGAAAAAAGTAATCACTCAGAGATACGACTACATAGCATAGTTTTACAGCTATTAAACTTGTCGAAAAGTGAGACAGGTTTCTCTGTAGTTGTTTGATATTTATAGTAGAGCTGTATATTAAGTTAGATGACTTGAAGTCTCCGTGTCACAGCAAAAGTCTGATCCTACGGTAGGGTTAAACAGGTGTTCATGTTGTTTAGCAGGCTGCTCAGCCCCTAGAGGGTTGAGCCATACCTAAAGGAAAAATTACTGTTGTCAGCACTAGGCTTCCAATATTCAATAAAACTCTGAGGAAAATACTACATACTATATTCTATAAAACAGTGCCATTACCATACTAGACTGCTCCTTCAAGTGACAAAAATGGTCCAGATTTGTCTGCCTGTAGATGTTAGTCTTTAGTTTTACGGCAGCAAATGAAATTTGCAAGATAATTAAAACAGAGCAATTAGTTACTTAACCTAGGAAGAAATCACAAATTAACAAGTTGTCATGGCAATCTGCTGACTTGTTAGAAGAGCCAGAGTAAAACAGGAATTAGAGAATAATGAAAGATAGTTACAGTTTTGAACAATGCAGTTATGATCCAACTGAAATACTTTTTTAAATTTTTTGTTTATTATATGTGCTTATAGTATATCAAAGACAACTATGGTGCAGAGAGAAATGCTTCCCTAAGAGTACTGGCATGGCGTCCTACTAGTGCCAAAGCAGAAATTCCACCAGGTCTGTATGGTTTAGGGGCTTTTAGTCTTCAGTTTCTTTGAGTTAAAAGAAAATAGTAACTTAGGGCTTTAATTTAAGTTTTAGAAACACTTGAAATTTCAATCTTTAATCAGACTGATAGGAAACATGGCAGCTGCTTTGAAATTGCTTTGATATGAGTAATGTGTCTAGCTTTCTTTTAGGTTGTAAGCAGAAGGAACACTGCACAGCTGTATAACTATTTCCAGGTCACATGATTGACTGTCCATCCTATATCAGGAAATGTTAAATGTGTGTGGTGGAAAGTCGAGCCCAACTTTGTCCCCTGCCGGAAGCCGTAATTAGAACATCACTGCTCTTGGTTTCACTTCATACACAATTTTTTTCAAAGGCTCAACAATTCAGAAATTGATTATGTTATTAGTTCAATATATATAGTTCTGCTAATACTGTTAGATCACATTGTAATTAAGTTATTCCACTTGATTGATTTATGATCCAGTAGTGAAGGAAAAAAACCCATAAATGTCAGATTATCTGAAGTGCTGACTCTTGCAACTGCTCCTGGTATATGAAACAGCTCTTAAATTGATTCCAGTGACTGTTGGTCTCTTAAAGTCCAATTCCTTTCTGTAATTTTCCTCTGTTTTTTCTTTGCATCTTTGCTAACAGCTGCAATTTTTTTTTGTCATTAAATCTGAGTCTTGAAATCTGGTTTATTGAAATGGGATTGTCAATATGTAGCAGTGTTTACAAATCTGGATTCATATTTGCATATGAGGTGCTTTGTGCAATGTTAATTGGCTTTTCCAACAAATACTATGCTTATTGTAAACACCTAATCTTTTCAAATTATACCTTGTGACATTCTTCCTGATCATAATTTATAAACTTGTAAACGTTTTGGTTCTATTTCTATGGAAGTAGCATAAATAGTTCTAAAATATGGATTTTTCTTAACGAGTATCTAATATCTGATTTATAATTGTGGTAATGGGAAATTATGAACTCAAGAACAGGGTTGCATGTAAGAGTTTTATCTAGCTGAAGTAAGTCAACTTTTTTTTTTTTTTTTGGTAGCACAAGCAATAAAAGAATGGCCTCAGACTGAGAATAAAAGAAAGCATAAACCGAGGAAGCAGCCAGAGTTTTCTGTGTCAGTATTTTATACTGATAAAGGAAGACATGTGGGTATGTGTTATCAGGATATGATGGCTGAAGCCTTTTTATCAGCATTTTTATCATGAAGCTGTTAGGATGTTAACTCACTGATAATCAGTGTGCTTTAAATAATGAGTGGAAGTGAGTCTCACTTATCAAGTAGTGGTGGGTTTTTTTGGTTTGATGTTTGGTTTGCGGGGTGGCTCTTTTTGGCTCTTTTTATTTTGTTTTTTTGGGTGTTTTGTTTTGTTGGGTGGTTTGGTTTGTTTTTTTTAAGTCCTTTGGGATCTTTTGGTCAAAGATGCTCTAAGGAAAAATGCTGTCATCATGGTTTAGATGATTACAGAAGATTTCATTTGGAATTTTTTGAAGGTGACAGATTTTAAAAATAAGTGATTTTTTAAAGTACTTTGATCTATAGAAACTGCGTTTTTTTCAAATGTGGAATTGTGTATAAACTGCTAGTCTGTGGGTTTGGGTTTTTTTTTGTTTGGGGTTGTTTGGTTTTTTTAATCAACAGTCATATGTGATTCAAAGGGGCCATGATTTAAATCTAGGGCTTCCAATATTGCTTTGTTCATTTTCTTAACTAGGTACAGTATACCGAAAGTATCCAAAGATAATGTGCATAAGAAAGTCTGTTCCCTCTGTTACATTGCCAAAAAAAGAGGAAATCTGTTCAAGCAAAGAGGTATTTTGCTCCTTCCTGATAAATTGCAATTTTGGAATCATCCATATGAATTAATGTGAACATGTTAATTCTGATTCTGTACAATGTATTGTTACTTAAACTGTTCTAATATTTACTAACAACCAATTGCTACATCTGTTTGTCTTACAAGTGGCTGACCAAGTACAGTATTAAAAAGCTTAAACTGGAATTGCCCAGACTGGTGTTTGGTCCAGGCTGTACTCACCAAAAGAAAACTGTGGAGTCTCTGCACAAGAAAGTGTCAGCAAAATACTGTACTATCTTCCCAAGTGTAGAAATCAATGTAAGCTTTTGCAGATGTCATATACCTACAACATTGAAAGGCTTTGTTTAAGACAATGCATGTTGATCAATGTTTGTGGCTTGGCAGTGTGATGTTCCCTCCACTATTCCCTGTTCTTTCTAAATCACCCTTCAATTAGAAAGCTAGAGAATGTCTTTTGTTCACCACAAAAAATACTTAGTATGTTTGAAGTGCAAACCGCATGGGATCCTTAGAACGTATAGCATCTCCTCTGCTCATACAGTGTGAAAAATAATTTAAAAATTTTAAGTAAAGCTTTTAAAAATCATGTGTGAGTCAGAAGTGGGAAAATGGTGGATCTTGATTGGTTTACTTTGTGTAATGACTGGAGAGAAGCATAGAAAGTTAAGTCCAAGATATTATTGCTCCATTATATCTATTATATCTATAAATCAATGCAACAGATGCACCTGTCGAGTCAAATTATATCATTTTGTTGCCCAGCTCAGCTTGCTGAGATGAGAACTAGGCTTTCCTAATTTGGGTAAACCCGTTATTTAGTAGCAACAGAGTTGCAAAAATTTTCTTACACTATTTCATAGAGGTAAAGACAAAAAACCTAATCTCCCTGATTTCTAATTCAGACATTGCATATATAGCAGCTGAGCTCAAATCTCCTGAAGTAAGATGCTCTTGTACAAACTGAATTTTTCCAGGGGGTTGTGAAACATCTGCAGTTTCAGTCTAAAGAACTGGAAATCTACACTGAACAACTGGAGAAAGTGTTGCAGCGCTATATACAAAGAATACAGTGGCTTCTGTCAGGTATTTGTGTGCATCTGTTCTTCTATAAAGCACAGTTTAATCATACATAAAATCTTCTTGTCTACTATTCCTAATAGAATAAATCTGGACCTCAAATATGAATAAAGGTCATCCATTTTGTATTTTATTGAAATTTTTGAAAGTACTTTTATGACAATAAAGTAAGAACTACAAGATAATTCAGCACCTGTGTAGCTGATAAACATCTAGCTTGCTGTGAAATAATAAGGGCTGTGATGTAAGTTTTTCCTTTTTATATGTTGTGTTTTTGAATACAAGGTTTCTGGTGTCAGAAACTTCTGTCAACAGAATGTATACAATAACATATACAAGCAAAATTAGCTTTTCTGTTTCTTTTGCTAAGAATGTGCCCTATTTAGAATTTCAGCGTCACTGCTGGTGAAAAGTATTTTGATCCCTCTGTTGCTCATAAAGATCTTTGGGGAACAGTTTAAATTTTTTGCTGGAATGTAAAGTAGAAGCTACAAATTGTTTAATGCAAGTTGCTCCAATTGGCTAGTAATTAGCGCTTGATAGTGCTAGATTTGAATTGCAGAAGACTTTTCTGTTATTAACCTTTGAACTACCTAGTTTCAACAGAATTTATTATGCAGAAGTGTACCCAGAATAACCCCTAAAGACCGAAGATTTTACAGTGTGCTCAATAAAATGGTATGTTCAATAAAATAAGTCTATGTAATGACACTTAATTAGTTTTAATGTTCTGGCCCAGGAAGTCGAAGATTGTTTGGTACGATTTTAGAAGCAAATGTCTGTGTTTTGATTGATACCTCTGGTTCTATGGACTCATATCTGCCACATATCACAAAAGAACTTGCCTCCCTTATCTGGGAACAGCTGAGAAAAAATGAAGTCAGGTATGATAAACTACTGATGAATACTGTAATCTGCACTACTTATTATGTAATAAGATTACTTAATAATCACAAATAATACAGTACTGAAATGCAGTACAAGTAATTATTATATGTTAGTGCATAATATGCATGTGACATGAACTGCTTTTTCTGCTCTTCTTTTTAACCAGCTTTTCATTCTCAGCTCTTTAAGATTTGAGCTTCACTTGCCATAGGCTGATGCTCTTTATTCTTTTGGGCTCAGCATTGGCCTAGATTTTCTGTTCATAGAGAGCGAGATATGCCTTCTGACTCTCCCAAAGCTGAAGATCTTATTCCAACACTAGGCTCTTGGTTTTGTTTCTTTTGGGTTGTTTTGGGTTTTTTAATTGGCTTTGGGTTTGTTTTGGATTTTATTTATTTCAAAACTGGCTTATTGGAAGTGACTGATGGTATAGGTTGGGGTTGAATGTTGTGAGGCATCTTTCTCCTTAGGTTTAACCTGCTGAGATTTGCAGAAAATACAGAGACTTGGAAGGAGTGTCTTGTAGAGGCAACTGATGAAACATGTCATGATGCTGTGCAGTGGGTGTCCAAATTCCATGCTTATGGTAATACACGCATCCTTATGGCTTTACAGGTTAGTAAATTGTGTACCACATTTTGGAGAAGACATCGTGTCTTGTGGTGATAAAACACTTCCATCTGACTGATAATGTTTTAGGAAAATTATTTGGTCAAAGCATGCAACACTTTTATATGCAAAACGTTGAACAGATCTGAAATCAAGTCATTGTTCTGTCCCCAGGGCTCATACATACTAGAATTCATTACTCATACTGAATTTAAGAAAAATGTGAAGTATCAATAGTTGCATTGATATTTGTGCTCAAAGAATACTGGAGAGATAAAATAGCCAGTTGCTCAAAATTATGCTTATGTACAACTGTGGGTGATATATTTGCTCTGAGTCAAAAAGGGGTTTTAAAGAAGCAGTGTTTGCTGGAATCACATGGGCATTGAGTACAACTCTTGAACTTCAGTAACAGGTGAAGAAACTTTTCTCCTATAAAGATTCTCAGTGTAGAAATTAACTAGTAATAATAAAGCAGAGACTGAAAGAACTTGCAACTTCATTAAATTTAAAATTTGAATCAAAAAACAAATGTTGCCTTAAATGAATGATTGCTCTTCTAGACAGCCTTGCAGAATCTCCTTATAAATTTTATGGATTTTATGGTGAATCAAGTCCACTAGAACCATAAGGCACGTCTGTATTGCAAAAATGTCCACTAAGTCAATTACCATAGCAAGTTTTCACAATATAAAAAGGCCAAGTCTTAGTAAGCCTGATTTTCAAGCATTAAGCATCTTTAACTCCCACAAAATGTGATGTAAAAATCTTCTGTCAGCAGTTCTCCAAAACCAGCTAATTTGCTTATTTCAGTGAGGCAGGTTTTGGTGATGCCCTGTTTATGAATATATTGTCTTGTGCTACAAATTATCTACTTGTTTATTTTTCAAATTTACATCCTTGATCTCTTTCATACTTAATGAAAAGACAATACTAACTTAATTCGTGATGTGGTAAATATAAAGCTATTAAATAATTGGAATAGCATTTTCATTCTTAAGTATAACTTTTTATATAAATGTACTAATTGTTTAAGCTTATTTTCTGCTTTTCAGAAGGCTCTCAGTTTCCAAGGTGTAGAGGCACTGTATGTATTGACTGATGGAAAACCAGACACCAGTTGCAGTCTGATTTTGAAAGAAACTGAAAGATTGAGAAAGAAACACGATATTAAAATCCACACCATTTCTTTTAGCTGTACAGACAGGTATATGATACTTTACAAGAACAGCAAAAAAATCTTTAAAATTACTGGTTTATTTATTGTCAAAAGGCTGTGTTACTAAAAAGTGCTACGTGCTCAGTTCACCGAACAGCAGGATTGAGCTAGACATTCATACATGTGGGAACTGGGAAGGCTGTTCTAACACAGGTAGTTGCCACATGGCCTTCATCTCCCACAGCTTATGTCCTTGAGAGAGTTGCCTTCACGCACACAGAGAAGTGATATGTATCACTAGTCTGCAGCACTGAGGTCTTCCCTGTAGTTCTATCACTAGTCTATCATATACATATCCTTATGTATATTTAAACTGAAAGAGGGCAGATTTAGAGTAGATGTAAGGAAGAAATTCTTCCCTGTGAGGGTGGTGAGACACTGGAACAGGTCGCCCAGAGAAGCTGTGGCTGGCAGTGTTCAAGGCCAGGTTGGATGAGGCTTTGAGCAACCTGGTCTAGTAGAAGGTGTCCCTGCCTATGGCAGGGGGGTTGGGACTAGATGATCTTTAAGGTCTCTTCCGACCCAAACCGTTCTATGATTCTGTAGGGACGTGAAAAGTTAATACAGTTACCTGGACTGGAATTAGGAGCACTAGGAAAGTGTTAACGCCAGCCATGATGGGGTGTAGGTTAAAGATACATCTCTGGATGTTCCTTTTCAGGGATCTTTGCATGGTCCAGAATTGGAGACCATGGGACAATATCAAAAAGTATGTGCTCCTCTAGATTCTCATTCATGCCTGTGGCTGTCTGATGTGGGGAGCAGATAGCCAAAGAGGCCACCAGCTCTTCAGGCTTTTTAGAATAGGTGCATGTCCGCTCTGCCACTTCAAAATGCAGTTATCCCAGGTCTTCAAGAACTTGGCCTTTGTGTCCTTGAATCGAATGCAGCATTGCCTGCCAACCGTGCTGTCCCAGTGGCAGTCACGAGGTTAACAACTTCTGGATAATGCTGTTGGGTTATCCAGCTGCCATGAGATAGCATTGACCCTCTCATAGCACAAAGTGACAAGAGTGCTTTTTCTGTTTGCATCCTGTGGGGTAGATGCCACAACAATGGAATAGAGCCTAAAAAGAGATTAAAAAGTAGAAGAAATAAAAGGTTCAAGAAGGTGAACATGCATCAGAAAATAGTGTCATAGGAAAGGCAAAATACTTCAAAGCAGGAGTGAGGATGGATGAGGAAAGACCAGCAGAATCTCAAGGAAGTCTGAGAGATGATAGTCATGAGAAAATAGGGAGGCATCTGTAGGCATGTCTGCTAGGTGTACACTGGAGAATGTTGTAATACTACCACACTAATGCCTGATAAGTGTTGAGAGCATATGTCTACTGGAGTTTCTAGATTAGCCTCCTACTAAAGGAGTATAGTTTGCACACAACAGAGCTACTGTGAGAGCCCAACCAATATGTGGCAGACAAAAATAAGTAGGGGATTTGGTTCAAAACTCTATTACTGCTCCTAATTAAACTGGCCAGATACTATACTGCCATGGTAGCTAATAGACATTAAAGCTAAATCCCTCAAAGGATGACAGTTTGGATGGCATCTTTCAAGCCATTAAGGGGAGAAGTAATAGACCACTTGATACATAGTTTGTGGTCTTTGATTTTGGAAGTGAGTTTGACAGGAAAAGAGTGTAATTTTGAAGGCTTTTGTATATCTTTCTTTCTGGTAAAAACTTTGAATTATTGGTCCTAAGTTGAAAAAAACAACTTCAAGTATTTATGAAAAGTCTTTTAATTATTAATATTTTGAATTAATTTATTTGCATATCATTTGGTGAACTGGTCAGTAGCCAATAACTGTCTGTTAAGGAAACCTGCTAATAAGGGAGAAAGATGTCAGTTCTGACTATGAGTTACTCTGAAACAAAATCTGCTGCTTCCTTTCAAAGAAATCTCTTAGTTGTGGAGATTTTAATGTACAGTTCTAGAACGGAATTGATTCTTGAAGCTTACTTGAAATGAATGGATTTATGACTATTTCTGACTTTGCAGTGCTAGTGCTTGGGAGACAGAACTCTCAAATGATGTATAAATGGCAGTAAAAGTGTGTGATTTGGCATACTTGCAATCAAAATACAGTAACAACTGTACAAGTTATCCCAATGGTTCTTGTTGGACAATGACAAGTAATAGAGGCTTAGGCAAGAGAATAGAATACAGGGCGTGCACAAAAAGTTCTTTCCCTTTACGGAATCTCCCAGCTTTTGGTTTTTCTCCCCTGTGTAAAATATTACTGTCCTTTATCTGCCAGCTGACTTCTGGATTTCTTGGTTTAGTTTCTTTTTTGGTACTGTTGCTACACTGAACCTCTTGTCCAAAAGTAGCATGATTTTGGAGGTTATGACAGCTAAGCAGTGTATATTCTTCATTAGCAATTGACAATTAGAAATGATACAGAAGTTTATAATTGTGTCCTCCAAACAATTTGTTTTGCTGTAATATTTTTGAGGAATTCTTAGAAATTCTTTTTCTACTGTTGTTGCTTTCAGAGAAATAATTTTCCTAAGTAACGTATTACATTGTTGTTAACAGAGGAGCTAATGAATTTCTGAAGAAGCTTGCTTCCCAAACAGGAGGGCGCTACCATTGCAGTTTTGGAGATGTGGATGGACAATTAGCAGCACACAGAACATTGACAGAGGGGCTTGATGATGAAGATGTATGTTAAATAGATTGGGTTTGTTGGGTTTGGTTTTGTTTCATTTCCACTTAGTTCTTCAACAGTAGTCAAACTACATTTAAAAGAGAAAAATCATGAGAAAAATTAATATAAGACTCCTAAGATACTTCACACTGAAACTGAAAGGAGAAATCTTAATATCTGGCTTTGCCTTTCTGCTAGCTTCCTTGGTCAGGTGACCAAACCCATGACAGAAGTATACAATGCAGTACAGTTTTTGAAAGAGAAGCAAAAACCTGTATCTGGACACTGTGGGTTTTAAGCTAACTTTAGCTTTTACTGTACTTTCTTATCCTTACCCTCTTGTATTTCATTTATGTAATTGTAAAATCCTTATACAGTGTTTAGCATGTTAGTGCTTCAGCAGGAGACCTTGGAGATTGCCACAGCAGAAAAATATGTTAGTGAACAGAACTATATTCAGTCCAGGGTTGATCTGGTCTTCCCTTGTAAGACCAAGACCTTCTCTGCAAGTAGATAGGAGTAGGGAAATTTAGAGCTTAGGCTCAGTTAATTAAATTGGTAGAAATTGAAAATAATAAATAGGTGCAAGTAGAATATTTTAATTCTGTTTTCAGGATCCAGTTTTCCCTTACTTTGAAGGAGATGATTTAAAGAAACTTACTCAAGAAGTAGCAAAAGCTAGAAGTTTCTTAAAGCAGGCAAAATCTTTGAGGTGAGTATTTATCAAGAATCTTTCAATAATTGCTTTTTTATTTCATGAAAGGAAGACATGAACATCTGACTTCCAGGGTCTGCTATTTAAAAAAGCATTGCTGTTTCTTGTACTGTCAATTTTAGTGGTTTTTGAGGCTTGGAAAGTGACATGCAAGCAAGCTGTCTGCTTCAGAGGGATTTAGTTTTAAGATCTTACACAATTAGCTAACATCGTAGTAAAGGATTTGAGCAGATTCTAACAATGTGTTAAACTTCAGGGCTGTTGTTTTCTCTCAGTTGTTGTCCCTCCATTTCTTATGTCAAAGAAGTTATATTAAGTTTTCCTCTCCTTGCTGAGTTCATCCACCAAATCAATGTATTTCTTTTCATATATATTATTAAAAGAGGAATTTTACTCTTGTTAATGTGATGCAATGTTCTTTTTAATACCTTTTCCTTTATTATGACTTCTTACTCGGAAATGCAAATTACTTTTATTTTCCAAAATCTGTATGGGCCGCTTCTATTCTGCCTCATCCTGACTCCTCTAACTGCATCATCATCCATTCTTTGCTAGAATTATGTTCTCTGCATGGAATAATGTGAGCTTTTTCTCCTGTTCTCAAACAATCCCATTGCAACCCATTTACTTTTGAAGTTACCATCAATCTGCCTTTCTTTTTGCCTCTAAAGAGCTGTAAAGTTTCTACCAGCCTTTTTCTGGGCAGATTCCCTAAGCTTTCCTCTTCACTCTTCTTACACTTCCTGATTTACTGAAGGATCTGACAAAGTCATTTTCCTCTGAGTCTTTTTCTGCTTTCCTGAGTAATTTGACTGTTAATCTTTGTCCTTTCCCTATTAAGTCATGGGCCTACCAGAATTTGTCCTGTGTGTTCCCCTCTTCTGTTCTTTACTGTAATTTTCAGCTTCCTTTTCTCTCTATAGAAAAAGAATATTCTGCCAACACTCTTCAGGTTTGTCTCCCTTTCTTTTATCTTCAGCATCCCCCCTCAGCGTGGTTTCTTCTTCCCTTTTCTGTTAACAGTTATATAACAGACAACAGTGCAATGTGACGCCAGGCAGAGGTGTCCCAGCAGACTCCAGATGAGCTAAGTCGTTTCCTGGAAGCAGCATAGCCCTGTGTGCACTGCATGCCATCTGTATGTCAGTAAACTGAATTGGCTCAGGTGGCACACCATTCCCTGCTGCTTCTGGTGTCATTCACAGCTGACTTTGATACCTGCCTAGAACTGGAGTGAAGGACAGTTAAATTATATTGATCCTTATGTTTCTTCATTGTTACACTTCCTAACTGCCAATCCAGAAACAGAAAGTGCCATTTCAATAGTAATAGTGGGCTAAAGTACTTGCAATGAGCTTTAAAATGCGTTATATCTCCTCAATGAAAAGATTTTCTGTCACAGGAGGGCATGGCTAAACGGAGATACAAAGCTGCTATATTTCTCTGTGAAAAGCTGCTGTAATTCTTTGGATTTTGTTTTTCTTTCAAACAGGTTATTACTACAAAAATGGAATATAAACCAGAAGGACAACTCAGGCTTTAAAAAAAGTGCTCAGGTAAATATAGTCATCACAATTAGATCATAGTTTATATATAGTTCATATATTTCAGTAGAAGGATAATGTTTCATAAGCCTGACGTAAAACGTATTAATTTCTAGCAGTGACTTTTTCAGAAGTTGAAAACATACGTAATGATTTTAGTTCATAACTGAGCTAGTCCACAGTGTAAAACATACACAAAGAATAGTTCAAAGAGAACTATGTTTGGGGTGAAAGGAGCAAGGCAGATGTGTATTTGTAAATATTAATTGTTTAGCTCTCTCTAAGAGCAAACAGCTAAGCCCATTAGAGGGTTAGGACCAGATGTAATGGCTGTAATAACAATTGCTACATGGGCTGCATGATTTATCAGTTAAATGAACAAGGCTGACTGAAAAAAGACCTCACTAACAGTAAAGACAGCCTCAGCAAACACTGGACTATTAAAACGTCGTGGGAGAGGCAGCTGAACAAACTAAACCTCTCACAGAGCCAACCTGCTGCTTTTAAATTGACAAAGTAAAAATTACAGGAAAAAAGAAATTGCTGGGTGGAAGTACTTTCTCAGGGTTAAACAAGACAGAAGCATTTGTCACAGAGCTGTTTGAGGGTGGAAAAGTGGACATGCAGACAACTACAGAGAGTTGCACTGGAGAACTTAGACTGCTAAGATACTCATCAAGGAATTGGGTAAGGCAGATATACAGTGAGACTGTTTTTTAAATCCTTGTTTCCATAGTAGTAGTTTGTATTTTGGTTTGCAAACATTGCCCAGTCATTCAAAGAGAACTAAAAAAGATCCAGTCAGACGCACTGGTTAAGAATGCTTGCTTCATGGAGAATGGAACCTGGAGCCTGGTCAAGTATGTGCAGAATTCATAAGGGCTGATCACTAGAGAGAGATGCTTGGAGAGGAAACAGATATATAACCATCACGTAGTAGCAAGAAAGTTCTTACAGACCTGTAGAGACAGAGGCTAGTGTTCCACAACCATCTCTGTTATTTGACCTTCCAAGGTAGACTGTATTGCTTGTAAAGTGTATTAACGTACTTCAGACAGTACATAGCATTGTAGCACGATTAAACATGTAAGTAAGGAAAATGGGAAGTTAATCAAGTTAATTTATATTGTTTTTTTCATTACCATTTTGTCAAGGGTGATGGTGAACCTATGCAGTTTATATATTTTGAATTGTATTTTTAAAATTATTCATGTGCTTCACTTGTAGGATTAAATTTTAGATGAAGAAAAGATGCTGAAGAGGTTTGGAGTCGTACCACTAGCCTGCTTCTTTTCAGAGTGTGCTTAAAGCTTCCAGCTTCAAGCGGGAAGAGGAAAGGTGTATTTGTTGTCTCTGAACTGTCAAGAGAAGGAGTTACAGATGATAAGTGCTGCAGACTTACTCCATTTGCAGACTTCACAGGACTCAAAGTAAATGAAGCCCTGAACTCTCCAAAGTTTAAACATAAGTAGAGGATATTTTTCAATATAGTTAATGCAAATTTTAAAAGTGTATCTATTTCTAATATAATTAGTAGTTATATAGGGTCACAACTTTTGTTTCTCTTTTATTCTACTGCATCATACTAATAATTGCTTCAATTAGTGGTGGTATGTCCAAGATGTCTTTTTTCGCAGTTGGTTTGAGACTTGCTTACTGGTGCTCATTATCCCTAACAGATGGCACAGATGGCACAGATGGCTGTGACACTAGAAAGAGAATTCTTTAGCCAGTTTTGCATAGGAGTCCAAGAAATAACCTTAGTGCAGGAAAGAAAGCTTGGAATGAATATTTTTGCCAATAGAAGTTTGCTAATAATTATTTCGACTCTTTGGGTTTTTGTGTTGGCAGTAGAGAAAGATTTAGAGTTGATGATTCAGAACTCATCAGACGTGCAAGCAAGTAGTATCTTGCTGCTGATAAAGCCTAGTTATGTTTGTGTAACCAGACACTGCCATTCTTCTAAGCGATTCTATTAAGTTTTTGTATGTTTCCTGTCCTAGAAAGAATAAAAACGTTTGCCAGTACCATATAAGAAAATCCAGTTTAAGCTAATTGCAGTAATGAGGCATATATTTTTCCAGTTGATTTATGAAACACATTTTTATTTACCAAGAAACTGCAATGACAATTCACTGGTATTTTGCAGGTGTTTACTGTTGTCTTTCAGAAGGTTAGGAATAGGTGTTTAATATATGTAATATTTAACAAAAATGGATTCAGACTGCAAAATTCAGGTACTTGATCTGAATTTATTTAGGAACCATTTCCATCTCCTGAGTGCCAGCTGATGGGATATACTCTGATATGGGAAATACTGTCTTTTCTGTCCCTACATCTGTTTTGTCTCCTTAAAGAATTAAAAATTATTTCTATCATAAAAGCCTCTTTTTAGTGTTGTATGTTCTGCACCAGCTGACCCCTGCATTCCATGCTAGTATCAGCCTGCTGTGGAATACTGCAGTTAAGATGGTGCTTTGTGCTCTGCATCACTTTCTGTGATTTTATTAGTAATGTGTTTGTACGTGTGTAACTGCTGAGATGCTTTGATATGAAAATCTTAATTGTAAATTAATAGGATTAGTTACATTTTTATTTGGGGTATGTAAATATTAGGTGATGATCACTGATAAAATGAGTGGATTTCTACTAATAGAAATGTTAAAACAGTAGATCCAGGTGGAAAGGATGAGGTTTCTGCATTACCAAAAAGAGATTCTTACTTATTTCTCGGAGGATCTAAGAAACGTCACAATACTGTAGCATAGATTCTGATATTCTTATAAAGGTCCTTTAAAAGAACCTTAAAAGGAAATATACTTGGGTAGGTATGTTAAATGGTATCAGAGACTTTTTGTGAAATAAGATAGTAATGCACATGTCAGATTTTGAAAATGTGGATAAGCATCAGTGTTGTGTTAGATTGCAACCTGTCAAACCTCTCATTTACAGCCTTTTCTTTCCCCTATATAATACGTGGTGTTCGGAGATTTTACTCATACAAAACAATTCCATTTATACAGTGTCTGTATAAACTGATTGTCAACAGGTCTATGTAATCCTAAATTCACTGTAGCCTACACTCATACTCATCACTCAGCTGTTTGTTTTGGTTTAGACGGTCATTTGTTTCTGTGGGCAGAGCATAGCAAGTTTCTCTGGTTCTCTTGAGCATGCTCTCAGACTTAAAGTAGGTGTTAGGAATTCAGGAGTCTTCTCTTTGCTGGTGGTGTGGGCTAAGGGTTTCTAAGTCTCCTGTTCCAGAAAAATGCATCTAAAAAGTAAGGAACAAATGTTGACGCTCGAATTTGTGTAACCACAGAAGCTATAAAATAGTTGGGTGTTACAATATTTAGCCATTGCATCCCACCCAACTTTACTTTTTTTTTTAAGTGTTTTCAGGCTGTGCAGCCTCCATGCTTCTGAAGCCTTGTTGTCTTGCAGGCTGGTCAGTCCTGCTACCTACTCAGAGCAGCTCCTTCCTTTAAAATACAGTTTCAGTCTCCTGCTTATTACCTACCTGGAAACTGCTGTCCTACTTGCTCCCATCAATCTGAGGGCTACTTAGGCAGGAAAACATTTTAAGGAGATGGTTTAGCTGTGATGACCTGATTAATCAAGTGCTCTGTTAATGACTTTTCAGTGTTGATCTGTCAGGTATATGTCATTTGCTTTCCTGGTTTATGCTTGCTGGAATGCAGTTCACTGTATTCAAGACATAATAAAAGAGGAGTTTTATAATTGACAAAGATGTATATTTTTCTGCCAGCTTGTTTGTAAGTCATGTCATTGCTGTGACTCACTGAATACATTGATTTGCATGCAGTGAACTAAAGACAAACGGTTAAACCAGATGCTACTTCGCAGTATGTGTTCTACTCCCTATCAGAAGAGTGCTGTTTTCACAGCAAGAGTGGGTAACTCCATGTGGAACAGCTCAGGTACTGCCATAATTTACGGTCAACTTCCAGCTGCTGTGCTACAGTTAAATGGTGCAAATGTTCGTAAAAGTTTAGTGTGTAGGACTTGGCAGTTCAGGAGCTCCTTTGTGCATGGTTCAGCCATACCTGCTTCAGGGGACAACAACCTTCAGAAGGGTGGGACAGCTTGGCATAGTAATAAACTCCTCCGTCCAAATATGCCTGAATTGGAGTCAACCCCAGGAAGTTCATGCTGCTTCTAAGGAAGATAACGGCAATAAGTGTGTGTTGTGCTGTGTCCTTTAGAATTCTGTTGAGTAACAATTACTCTGTGCTTTATAAGCATGTTATCTACTACTAGTGTGTATCTAAATTTGTAACTACAAAGTTCCAAGACTTTAGGCATCCAAACGTATTACTACAACTAAGTCACAAGAATTTTCATTGAATCATTTTAATGCATCTCAACCAGTCAGATGTATATAGTATACTTTTCATTCCATTGAACTTCAGTCCTCTTGTGAAACCTTCTCAAACAGATGCTTATTAGATGTTTGCTTTCTGAATAGGTTGGGGGTTTTTTTTAAAAGAAAAAAAGGAAAATCCAATTCCGGGAACCTGCCAGCATCAGAAAACATCCTACTCCTTCCTGATCTCTTACAATAAAGAGAATCTAGGTTTTACGTAACCTAGATGCACTGGTGGACCTACTGTGTGAGGAGATTGGTAATCTCTGACTCATATCATTTGAGACTTCATCAGTTAGAATCTTAAATTCTACCCAGAGTTTGATAAGTAGATTAGACTGACCTTATAAGCCACAAGTTTACATGCTTTCAGTGATACGGGCTGACTCAGTCATTGTGGTAACATTTAATGTGGTACTGAGGCTCTTTCTTAATAGAGAAGTAACTAGCAAATAGCAAATTTAATTTCTTTTAGAGGGTTTTTCCTTTCTCCTTTCCTACTTGGAAAGTTCTGCAGCTTATGCTACGATTTCTGGGTTATTAATAACAAGAGGGGAATGGAACTTTGTAAATGAAACTTGGTAGAAGTTATGACAAGTTTTTAAATTATAGCTGACTGGCATAGTGCAAAACAAATCCTCCTCTTCCATCCATCCTAAGCCACCTCCCATGCCCTTGTAACTCCTCCAATGGTTTTTTGGGTATAAAAACAAACCATGTAGTAGTAATGATGATCTGTACTTCTCTCTTCCAGTGCAATAACCGTAAGGAAACCTCCTAGGATTGGTCTTCAATAATCTTTTTTAAACCTGCACATATATAGCTCCTGTGGTTTTTTTTGTTTTCTCCGTGATTCCTATATGTAAGAAGCCAAGCTGTAATCCCTGCTCATTATATAGAAACATGCCTTTATTCGGGACAGTTTATTTATGATGGATTTGTATTCCTTCCCTTCAAATATTACATAAACTGTCCCCTTTTCTAACAAGACCTAAGAGCTGATAAAAGGCATGTTCGTTGTTGCTATTAGAAGTTGCTTTGTTCTTCCTGTATTTCCACCCTGACTTGACAATGCAGTTTCACAGTTATCATTTCATTTGACCTGTGTATCTGTATAGCATGCAAAGCAACCACAAATGCAAAGTAAACAAGAACAACGTAACTTGAAAAGCATTTTATATGACACATTCCAAGCCTGTGCTTTGAAGTATATGTGTGCTTTATTCCTTCCGTGAGGAAACAGTGAAATATGCAGAATCATAACACAAATAAATACACAAAGACACAGGAAAAAGGAAGGAATAGAGTGAGAATGTTCATGTATGTTAAGAACTGAGGGATTTAAGAAGAATCTGATCTCTTAGCTTTGCAGCTAGCTGAAGAATATGGTAGAAAACCTTGATTTTTCACTTTTTTTAGGAGGAAAAACATGTTTAAAGAGGTAGATATCATTGGTTTTAGAAACACTGTATCTGACAGTATTAAAAGAAAAAGCCATTAACAGATGACAGGGCATGAGAAAAACAAAAAATGCATAGTATCATCTCTACTAAATGCATATTTATAACTTTCTGCTGTTGTTGTTATACAGAAATGAATAATTACACTGTTATACAGAAAAAATGTCTTTACAAAAGACAAACTATTGAAATGCATAGTGATGAATGGCTAATATCTTTGCCTAACGAAAAATTGGAGCTTACTGCACAAAGGTTCTTAACTTAGTCCTAGCATACAGTTGTTCTTTTGCTATGTTAGGCATCAAAAATACACCCTTTGTCTAATAACAGGAATAAGGATCTGCATCTTCTTTTCCCTTGTGGCATAGACTTACAGTGTGACATGGGTAAGTTGCTTTGCCTCTGTACCTTTCTTTTCTAACTTAGCAAGGAATGTGAAGAATGTTGTATTATCATAAAGTATTTAATGTTGCATTTGAATGATGCATACTTTCGGTATTAAATTAACATCTGTTGTTGCATTAATATTGTGTTGGGAAACTTTAAGGACAACTTCACTCCTTAGAAATATTTTATATGTACCAATGTTAAGCATTTGGTTATATGAAAAATAAATATTCTTAAGTTTCCTTTCCCAAATTCAGGTCCGTTGATTTCTCTTTTTGAAGCAAAAATTCTAAGCACAGCAAGGTACGATGTTTAGAAGAGTACCATTCTTTTCCATTAATGTTGCAAGACCTTCTGATTTAAATGTTTCTTAACATTTTCTGTCATCTCTCACTGAAAATGTGAATACCTCACCATCATCATTTCTCTCTGCTCTCTCGTTTTTTAGACTCAATCCTTGCTATGAGGGTGATTGTTTTTGTAATCACAAAGAGACCTTTCATCAAAAGTACTTACACACTACAACAGATCTGTCTAGACTTTTTGGGAGTTGCAGAGAGGATCAGCAATTTGTCAGTTTGTCCAAATGAGTCTTGCTGCTCTGAGTTCATACGACTGTGTCTACATATGACTGGTCATCTGGATGTGAACAAGTGAACAGGGAGGTGTTCAAACACATGATGAGCCTGAACAACTCTACTAATTTAGGGCTTAGATATAGAATTTTTAATAAGTCAAATGAAGAGAGGGTATTTTTATGCTGCAGTTATTTTGGCAAAATCCTGTCCTTGAGATAGCTTTAAGAGAGCTTAGGCTCTTAAGCTTTTCTGCTATTTTTCTGCCCTTGGGCAGTGCAGAATATCCCATCCTGACTATGACTCAGGCAAAACATATGGCTTTTTTTTTAACTCAAGCCTCTGTTTAGCTCTCCATGCTTTGGTTATGTCTCTGTTAAAGGCTCCTTTCTGCATAGTATCTTCCAAGCAATTAAGAACCCTCATTCAGGTTCCTATTACATCACAGCTGGAGCACTGCTCCTGTTCTGTGACCTGAAAATGCAGACCTGTGAAGTTAAGGGGACCTGCAGAATGAAAGGGACAAAGCCCCAGTTTCTACACACCTGTCTCCTAGGGTGTGACCCAACACCTCTCTGTGGTTCAGTACCCAGCACTGGTGCTCACTGAACTAGCCCTGGGACAAGAGTGTTCCTCTGTATACTGGAGACACATAGTGTCTTGTCTTTCCTATGCCCTGAGTCCTACTCAATTCAAATTTTTCAGTGGATCTGTCAGCATGTGATTTGAAATCAGCTTGTGTAAGCTTACCAGATTCCTTTATGAAACAGTGTAATTACATTTCAAGATTGCTTTACAGCCTGGATGTAACATTTTGATAAGCCAGCCTAACATTTCACAAATGTGGACCTTCTCCATGTAAATAAACAGGCAAACTCTTTGACACCTCCCTGTTGTACTTTATGCAGTCACCTCCTAGACGTATTGTATGTATTGTTTATTTCTGTGTGCCTACATGAAGTGTGGGTGGTTATAGGAGAAAAAGTAGAAAAGGGCAGTATAGAGTTCTGATTCAAGACCAAAAGCAAGCTTAAATCTTAATGTAGCAGCTTTTCTCATTGTAACTTTAGCTTCTGTTTCTTTCAAAAAGACTTAGTAGAATGCAGTGAATAAAATATGGCCACCCCTCTTCTTCATTAAAGATAGGAGAGTAAGTGTAACAGGAGAGGCTTTTCTGAGGTGTCTCCTCCTGGCTAAGGTAGAACCCAAAGCCAAGTTAAAATACTCCTTGTTGATTTCCACTGAGCCATGAGGGATTGATATGCTATGAATAAGCTGACCAGCTGCTTTGACTTGTGGGGTAGTTCTGTAGTAGTCCAGGGATAGAACAGCCACTTTCTTGGATTGAATGGTAAAAGCTATCAGTGCTGTGGACAACTCAAAACAGAGAATTTGGTATTCTTGGGGGTTTTACTCTGAGCTGGGTTTGTCACTCATCTGGCAATCTGAGAAGTGCAGATTAGTTTGACAGGTTCAAAGATTCTAGTTCTAATGCAGACTACGGGGACTTACATATATGGTTTGTGCTAAAATATATTTGCGTAGGTGTCAGTTTGAGTTCTTGTCAGCACATGAACATTAACTTATATTTAAATTGCAAAGTCACCTGTGAACCTGAGATATTTCTAACATGCAAACGTTTAAAATTGTCGTGATTTATATTTAGATTTGGGAGTGTTTCTTTAGCATCTTAACTACTGCTTTGAGACCTAATTTTAGACACACCCATTTAAAAATGTTGGCCTCGATTTCTCATTGTTTAATTTGAAAAAGGATATGTGCTTTAAAAGTGCTTTAAAATCTTAGGATCAGAGAAATTCTATAATTAGTAATCATTTAATTCATTGTTCATTTTAAATGCATTATTTAATAGTAAATTACCTTTTCCTGTTCTGGTGTGTACCAGTTAGTTTGTTGCCTGTACTTCATTCATCTTGGAAGCCAGAGAACCCTTGTGCCTACAGTTAAGCCTCTTTGCAAGTATATAATTGGGTTGAGGATGAAGATAGAAAAGTCAGGATGAAAGTACTAAGTACCACTGCCAAACAAGATTTTTGTTTCTTCTCTTTGTATCCAAACTTAGATTGAAAACCATAGAAGGAGAAGGATTTCCATTCACTCTGCTGCTAGATGGGATGTATCCTACCAAAATTTCACACAACTGTGAGAGAGGTTCCCTTTGGAACATTAGTGTTAAAAATTTCTTTCCTGTTTTTCTTTAGTAAAGAACCCTTTTCTTTGTACTTTTTAAAAACAGCGTGAGATGTTTTAGTAATCTAGTACAATTTATCTACAGAGTGAGGTACCAATAGAATATTTGTGTTGTCTAGTGTCTAATCAATAATTTTACCAGGTAATAGTAAGAGATACTATCCTATTCAGAAGGGTCGGATGTGGAGAAAATACTTCATTTTTTCCTGAAAAGGAACGTAAATAATGTACAAATTAAGCCCTGCCCTTTTTGGCTCCTGGCCCAGCCACCAGCTACAAAGGAGCAGGAGCAGCAAAAGGGCCTGAGCACGCGTGAACATCTCTGTTTGTCTGAGAGTACCTGACTGATGCCCTTGTGTTACTAATTGTCCAGCAAAGAGAAGTCTCACCATCTTACTTGGACAGGAAGGACTGGGAAAACGCTGACATCCAGGATTCTACCAAGGGTACTTACTACTACTTTAGCTATTTTTAAAAACCTGAAATGTTTGAATTATAAGTTTTTATGGGAAGAAATTTCTGCATTTCTACTATTTGAAATTACAGTAGGAGAGCTAAGAACAACTCACACTGCATGTGCTGCGTAAGATGTAACTATGCTTATCATGCAGAATACATTAATAAATCAGAATAGCTCCTATAAATTTAGAGAAATAAGCAAGTTACTGATTCTGGAAATAATTTTCTTACAGGAAAATGTTTACTTTCAAAATGTGATAATAATTTTCTAATTCCATGAAAGAGATTAATATATCGATGCTATTAGTGCTTTTTAAGAAAGAGATTTCTGAACTTTTTGATACAACCTCCAGCTTGCTTACAATCTAAGGAGATATTAATGACAAGTATTCAAATATATGCCATTTTTCAAATATGTCTTTTTATGGTATATGTGACAAGCTTGACCTTAGTTCTCCTTACAGTGTATGAAAATGTACTTTTTCACAGAAGACAAGGCAAAAGAATTTTATATGGCTTAAAACTACTGTGTTGCAAAATCTAGAGATGCAAATTTAAATTTTCTTGATCGAACAGAAGAGTGTATTTGGTTTAGTTTTATTCTAATTTAAATTTTGTTTGGAAATGTGGATTATTTGTCGGTTTTGAAATGTCGGGATAGTTTTCAACATAAGGAGCTCATATTTTCCACTTTGTTATGCCACTCAGTTCACTGAATTTAGTGAGCTGACATTGGGGTTAAAACCATATAACAGCATGGAGAATCTGGTATTTACTTCCCTGTGTCTGAAATGTAAAAAACAATGTATTAAGTATCACAAACAAAGTTATAAAAAATTAACTAAGTAATAGCAAAAATAGTCCATAACTTTGTGTTCTGTGGGCTTCATTTTCTGTTGTTTTTCTAGTAAATTTTTGTCCCCCTGGAAGTGAGGTAGCGGTCAGTTACCAATCATGCCCAGTTTCTGCATAATCTCTGCTGAACCCAGGTGTAAATGACTGAGAGCAAACTATGCTCAACTACCTGTGCCCAGCTGGTAGAACATGATGCACTCACATGCATGGGGATGTTACTATGAGGACCCACTCTAACTATGAGAACACCATAACAGTCTGCAGGAATTGGGTCTATATTCCTATATTAGGCTGGCAAGCACCCAGTTTGGCTCCCACTTTACAGTGACTTAATTTGATTGATTTCAGATGTATGTATTCTGGATTTCTATTTGGGGACGAAAAAGCCTAGATCCCAATGTGGAAAGGGCATGCAAGGAATCAGGACAATAGGGGCTGTCTATGCAGGAAAATTAACTGGACTGATTTCTCAGAGTATATTGTGATCTGGAATACCTGTTATTTTATTTGCAGAATATGAGTGAATTTCTTAAGAGAAGTGATTATTGTAAAATAAACTCATTTCTAATACAGAACAAAGTGTACAGATGGGTAACTCCTGTGGAATTGCTTATCTCAGAATGATATTCTAATCAGTTTTTCCAAGCAGATGAACCCACAGGGCAGATGGCTTACCTCTTCTGTTCCTTGTCAGTTTAGCTGTATATGAATGCCCTAATGAGAAAACTAAATATATTTAGTGTGTAACCAGAAAAGTTTAAAATGGTAACAAATTTTTATCATTACTGAAGAACTGTGGCCCAAATGTGAAATAAAGTGGAATCTAAAAGCAGAATCAATCCTTTTTTATATTCCTTATCTAATTTTTTTTCCAGACTAGTAGGTTAACATCTATTTGGTGTTAATATATCAGAAGTCAGTGAGTTTTCAAGGATAAAAGGTTTGATATAGCAAGCCTTCAAAAATGTAATCATACCTGTTAAGATCAGGTAATTATAATGTCTCTAAAATCCTGTAATTTCTCTTCATTTCTATATAATATGAAATGTGCGGGTATGAGGCAAAGACTAAATCTTGAAATATAAAAGTATTCAGACTCATTACTCATTGTACATAGAAAACCCATTACCAAAATTATGAATGTATATATTTTAAACATGTTAAGATAATAAAAATATATAAATAAAAACAGTATAGTCACAAAAGGAGCATTGTAACATGAAAGTTACTGAAATTACCCAGATCTCAGAGGAATTTTCAATAGATCTTCTATCTTGCAGTCGTGATGCAAGAAGGATCTACAGAAGAGCTCCACAGCAGCCAACCATGTGAGAGCAAACTAAATGAGCATGCTGGTCCACTGGCTAACAGAAGCAGAAGGACAGTGGTGACAGGAGGTGGAGGCTACCTGGGATACAATCTGGGATGTGCTCTTGTTAGATCAGGAATTGCTGTTGTTCTGTTTGACGTACAGAAGCCTAAATGGGAAATTCCAAGTGGAGCAGATTTTTTCAAGGTATGTTGAAATTACATATTTAACAGCAGTGAAATAAAGTTCTACTACTTTTATGCACATTAGCAAGGCTTGCTCTTAAGGATTTTTGATAAAAGCATTTACTGAAAGGCCTTTAAGGACAATAAGAAATCATGGTTAAAGGTCCTCACATGCATAAGTAACTGATTAAGTCCAAGTGGACAGTTCTGTCTGTCACCAGTGAAGTTCTGGAGTCCTGTGTTGGGAGGTACACATCCGTAGCTCACCTAGGTGAAGGAGTGAACAATGAAGTGACAAAGTTTACTGCTCAGGGAGATCATTTCGAGTAAAAAGGTGGGAGCAAGACAGGACAATAAAAATGATCCCAAATGTAGAATGACTGCCACACAGAGAATGATTGAGGAAACTGGGATTCCCAGTCTGGGAAAGAGATGACTTGGGAGTGGGAGAGCTCTACAAACCATGAATGGCATTGAGATGGATAGGGATGGACTGTTCACTGTCCTTTCCAGTGGAAGAAGGAAGGGCCATCAGGTGAAATGAGGAGGAGTCAGTTCAACACAAAGAGAGATTGTTTTTTTCATGTAGTAGGTAAAAGGCACGGACAAAGCCTTGCCAAAAATTTACTTCCGTTGGAGATTACTAAATAGGTAAACTAAATTAGGCTGAAGTAATCTTCTGAATTAAAATACTTGGAGACTTCAAGAGTATTCTGGGGGAAAGTGTCACATATGCTTGCCCCGATCCTGCTCTTCTCAGAGCACCCATTTATGAGCACTGATTCCTTTTGATTCTTAGCAATTCAAGGAATTTATTGTATCTGTAAAAGAGGGAGAATGAGAGAGACCTCAAATATTTAACAGCTCACAGTCATGTATGGAGGACAGCATCCCCCACTACTCCCTGATGTGGGGAGCACCAGCTCCTTACAGCTGCTTCGCCACGCAGATGTGGGGGTCTGGGTGCACCTTCTGCATGCTCCTGTCACCTTGCGCAAGTTCTAGTTGGGCAGAGAGAATCATTCAGCTGATCTTGTCTGAGCATTTAGTGTAAGAACTCTTTGACACCACCACGAGAACTAGAAAGTTGGTGGCAAAGTTGAAAGTGATACACAGGATCTTTGTCCCAGCAGCTGTCGAGGTGATGCCAGATTTTCTCCTCCTGGCTACATCACCATGTGGGACAGGCGGTGAGGGAGGCAAAGGGGGAAGCATGATACTGCTCTGCACAGCTGTGTGGTGGGCAGAATACCAGGCTAGGCAGATCTTTAGTCTCACCCAGGATGGTTGGTCTTAAGTTCAATTTCATAAACAGCTTTTACAGAATATGGAAGAGAGATAAAGTATTATTGAGGAACCATTCAAAAACCATAAGCTCGATTGTTAATGATACAAATTCACATAATTTAAGATGATGGATCAATGGCAGTTTACATCTTCCAAATGAGATTCAAGAGATCTGACAAATGATCTTCTGAGAACAGTGTTTTTATAATTCAATTTAAAAAGAATAAATATTACAAAGTATAAGTGAATTACCGAGAAAATGGAACTATGGAGACCTAGTAAATAAAGTAATAAGTCACATCAGAGATCTGAGCCTTGATCAGTGATTTGAAGATTGTAAATATTGTTTATACTGGTTGGCTATTTTAGCGTTTGATTGAAGGTAGGAAGTGTAAGTCAGCCATATTTGTGAAACACTTTGACAGCCTCAGAAGAAGAAAGCTGAGAGTTAAAGACTGATTAGATTACCTCTTAATATTACCTCCAGCCATTTGTTTTGTGATTATTCTATAAATTTCTATAATATAAATAATATCCAATATTTTGAAATATAATTCTGAAAAGAAAGGTACTATATTTTTACTGATATCTGTATGTGTGGAGTATTATTCATACAGTATTACCTTCTATACAAAAATGCAATATAATGTCCTAAGCGCAGCAGAGCATTTGATAGTAGATGTAGCACATGTGTATTTAGTACAGTACAGTGTTCAGTAGTATATAGCATTTCATATAATGTGATTGTAATACACTAATCTATACTAACATAATGTTAAGTGTCTATAGTGTGTCCTCTGTTTTAATTTTGTACAAAACTGTAATTAAATTTGTCACGCAGTGCACCTGAAATAAAGGTTAGGTGGCAAAGAGACATTTGTCCAGATTGCACAAGTCAGATCTTAAGGTGCTAACAGATAAGGGGTTCTTTTATTTGGCAATTCCATGGCAAACAGCTGAACCCTTCCTACTGTGATTTATTGTCCCTGGGACTTGACTCTCCAGCCCTCAAGCATATGCTGCTCCCATTCAAGTCAAACAAGTTTTTCCAGCCTGCAGGCTGCAGGACTAAGTGTGAAAATACGCATTATAATTGAAGCCAACAAGAGTCATATTTGTTTTGCAATAAAATATTGACAAAATTCTTAGTCATGGATGTTTCTCCACATTTATAATGTTCTATTTAATGCTAGTTAAATATTGTAAAAAATAGATCAGAATTATTTTAGATTTTCCTTAATAGCCATAGTTAATACTAATTCTATAGAGAATGTAGTGAGCTCTACTAGTCAAAAATCCATTCTTTTCTCATTTTACAGGGTGATGTGAGGGATTATGATACGGTGTTCAAAGCATGTGAGGGGGTTGACTGTGTTTTTCATGTGGCTGCATGTGGAATGTCAGGATTAGAACAAGCAAGTACAATTTTCCTAACGTTTTCTTTCGTTATTCTTGTGAAAGCAAAAGTTTGTCTGCATGTAGCAAAGAATGTAATTATATATCTATGTCAGACAGAAGTTAGTTGTAAAGGTCAAGTCATCCATACAGGCAACAAGGGAGGTACTTCTTAGATAATAAATGTCAAAGCATGAAACTAATGTACTACACAAAATACCCTAGAAAAATGAGATCATAGATTTAAGATGTTGGATAAGGAGGCATATCCTCTTTCTGTAATCTGAAGAAGTATGACAATATTGCTCTAGAACTAATGTTGATGTGTTTTCTTGTGAACTCGTACTCATGAGGAAACAGATGAGCAACTCAATATAGTTATGCTAAATAACTGTGATATTCAGAGAGTGTTATCAAAAAGTCATGAAACTAATTTATTTCTAGGAACAGGACAGATTGCCACTGGAACAAGAATTTGTGAAAGATTTCAGGGAGCATAACCCCTGCCTGTAATTCCTGTTTCTATATCATGGTTATCTGGGGTGTTACAGAAAACTGAAGCATTATCATTTCCTTTCAAATGCATTTTATCTTTCATTTTTCAACTTTATTTATTCATACACTGAACAAGACAATAAAAATGAGAACTGCTAGAAATCACTGTATGTCAGAAGGACAGATAACTGTAACACGTACATCACAAAAAGGTGACAGCTGTTCTAGATCTGGCAATTGTAAAAATTGTATTGTGTGACTTGTTCCATTAATAAGATATTGTGCAAACTCTATTTCTAGCTTCAAAAGAAAGATCAGATTGAATCCATAAATGTCGGAGGCACAAAAGTAATAATTGATGGTATGTACCTACATTTTCTTTTTTTGCGTCTGATCCAAATCATTAATGAAAAAACCTTCTGGTTGGATGTTTCCTGTGTTGATTTCGGAGTACAGTGAGGCTCTTCTCTCCCTCCTTTCAGAGTATGATGCAAAGCTAGGTGTGCAGGTCCCATTAAATGGTAGATTTGCCACCGGTTTGAACTGGAGGTAGGTTTTCAACCTGGACTTCCTTCCTTGGCAGACCGAGTTAAACTCTCCTCCATGTACTGGTTATTTTTTCCTGTTACTCTATGTAATGGAGAAGTGTTATCCTCTTTCCTCATAGAAATAAAATGAGAGATATTGTACTATTTCTTGTGTTGTAAACATTGGTAACGGGAGCCATACATGTGCTAAGCATATTTAGCTATTATTTTATCACATTAATATAGAAAATTTTCTGTCCTTTCTGATCATCTGTCTAAACATGATCCTTTTTAATTATATACTGATTTTTAACTACTAATTCTAGAAAATGTTAGTAGATTTCTTTCTATATATTCAATTCCAGAAAGAACGTTTCAAAATGTATTGTGAATACCAAAGCTGTTTTCTCTTTGCTTTTCTCTCTCAAAAAAAAAAACCAGGTGAAAAAAATCAAAAAGGCAAAAGCAGGTTTTATTTAGACCCATATTCATGCTGCCTGTGGGTTATTATTGAAAAAAGCAGAAATAATTATAGTGAAATGGTAGGCAAGTAAAACTCTAAATGAGGTATAGGGAAGAGGTTGCCACATATTCCCTGCCTCTTACCCCAACCTCTGAACCCACAGGAACATGTCGTGTCAAATTTTCACAGACTCCCAACAAAGCAAGAATCTGGGAGGAGCATGAACCTGTTAATCTACATTTTAATAATAGATTTTATTACTGTATTTTGTTCCAAATATTTACAACACAGTAATTGCATGCACTGTTTTCAAAATGAGCCAATGAGCCAACTGGACTGATTGCTCTGTAGGTTCTAAAATTTGCTGACTTTGAATATTAATTAACTTAAACTTTAGAAGTATTGTTAAATCAAAAGGAAATTCATGTTATTCAAGTTTGCAATGACATATAGGCAGCAGAATTTAGACATAATATCTTAACACCCAACTGGAATCCATAATTAAGACTTTGTTTTGTAATTAATATTGATTTCATTTGTATTTAAGGTACACTAACAGCATATGTTTCCTGCTAACATGTCATTTATCACTTATGAACAGCTTGAGACAAATGCAGTTTTGTCACACACCGGGGCGAGTTACCACATTTTCTTATACACCTTTACTTACCTGCACAGGCATCCATGAAGCTGTGGTGCAAGAAGCAATGCTGCTTACTGCTCACTGCTGGAGTAAGGGCAAAAATAATGGTCCACAGACAGGCTGCTCTCTGCAGTACAACCCCTACAGAAAGAAGCAGGGAGTTTTCAGTGCTATTTGATCTCAAGAAATGTTCATACTCATCTTCTTTTTATTCAGTTTGTAAAATGAATGTGCTTTAAGAAATGTTTCTGAAGTAAAGGAGGAGTTTTTTCCCCCCTGTCAAGATAATTCCTCTGTCCAGCTGATGACTACAATCCTGTGGTGATATGATAGTTGCAGATACCTAATTGTAAAACGTTTGGTGACCACAGTATGTAATATTTACATAACAGGTATTTGGGATGAAAAATTCCAGCTGAATGAACAAGAATATTATATTAAGTGATAAGGTAATGCTAAAATTAAAATACTCCTTTTTCTATAACTGTAATGTTTGTTTTCAAAAAGAGTTCATTTGTTGTTTTTCACTCTTTATTTTTGTTTTAAAATACTTTATTTTGTATACCATTGTAGTCTGCAAACAAAGAAATATCCCTAGACTGATATATACCAGTACAGTGAATGTGGTATTTGGAGGGAATCCTATTGAAGAAGGAGATGAAGAAACTGTGCCATATTTTCCACTGGAAAAGGTACCTTGTTTGTGTGATGGCATGGCATTTACTGTGCTCTAAAGGACAGATTATGTGAAGGCTGTTCTGAGAGCAGAAGCTGGTTTACTGTAGATCGCATCAAATTCTATAAAATTACTTTTCATTAATAAAAATTGACCCATGATCAGTAAAGAAATACTCAAATCATAGTGGCTTTAATCTACTATAACTAGACAGATGTGGGATGATAAAATACCTAAAAATGACTAAGTGGAATGTGACATTTAATAAGAATATTTTAAGAGGAAGGGCTTTCAGAAGACCATCCACTATGTAAATACTGAATATTATGGCCCCTGTGAGCCTTTGCATTGAATAATATTGTTAAATAACAAATTCTGCATCTTTATCACAGGCAGTTTTGCTTCTTTGAAGTTCCCAAACCTTGCTTTCTTGCTGCAGGCCAAGTGGTAGTTACAGTCACCTCAGGGCTGCTCTGAAATACCGTTTTCTTCTTTGCTGTGATCATTTAGGAAATATTTTCTAGATGAAATCTGAAGCTAAATGCATTCTGGCCACTCTTCCCATTTGTTCTTTACTGCTCCCAGCATACTGCCTGCAGTTAAAAGCTGTAATTTTAGAATGTACATCCTGTGTCCAGGAATCCTAAATGGGACTGACTACTACTCTGTTGGTGCCTCCCAAGATAGTTACTTGGATGTGTCAGTTCGTGCACAGCCTGCACAGCACCTCAGACTTGTGAGAAAACATTTTAGGAATTCCCAATTAGTTGCATGTGTCTGAGCCCTAATAATATATTTTCTCTAATGGCGATCATGTAATAGCAAGCAGCAGAAGTGGGGCATGGAGGGAGGTGGAGCAGGAGGATTAAGCCACCTGGGAGTAGAAAAATTTTCCATCGTGGGATTTTTAGGTATATTTTTCAATATGAAGTATCACAATACAAAATTCAACAGATACATAAATAGCCTCATGTGGATAAGTAATCACGAAACCAGCATGTGCTAACTCTGTCCAGGATCCTATTGTTTAAATGCACTTGGGTGCAATTTTTAAAGTTAAGGGTAAAAGATATAGCTGGGAGAGAATTGTTTATAACTTCCCAAATAGCTTCAATAAGAAATTGAAACATTTTTAGGAAAGTCTGAATTTTTAATTTCATATTTGACTTACTATTTAAAAAAACTTTTTTTCCAATTCAAAATGGATGTTTTTTCAAAATAAAATTATCTGACCCACCAGAAGATTTGGCTTAATATTAACTTTTTCAGTACATCCAGCACAAAAAGTGAGTTAAGTAAATACTAGTGGACTTAAATTCACTCTGAAACTAAACTTGTGCAACTAAAATGTAAGTCTGGTAAGTTTCTTTGTCAAAAATTAAGTATGTATTTGCTAAATCTTTTTATTTCTAGTTTGGTTTTACTTAGCTGATGTCTACAAGCTGGCTAGATTTAAATGTTATCGGACATAAATAGTACGTTTACCTTTACAAATGCAATAATGTGATTAAAATGTTGATCATATTCTGCCTTTCTTTATAGCAATTTAATCATTATTCTAGAACAAAGGCAATTGCAGACCAAATGGTTCTTGCTGCTAATGGAACTTTACTCAAAGGTACATATAAAACATTTGGGGTTTTCCTATCATTAGTAGTGCTAATGGATATTCCATTCTCTGGTTACTCATTTATCAATAAATAATACACTTTAAATTAACTGAAATAAGGATTTATTTATTTTGTTTGTTTCTACTCCTCTCTTCAGTGGATGATTAATTTTTTATGTGTATACCCAGACAGGTATGAGATGATATGCAAACAATAGATGGGAAAATTCAGAAAATTTAACCTTACTTCTTCAAATAATCTTCAAAGTTTATGAATTTTACAATAGATACAGAATTTGTGCTTTTATTCCCCATTCAATCTATCACTTCAAGCTTCTCTGATAATACCAATCTCTAAGCACTGTCCAATAGGTCATTCTCTTAATCCCTGAAGTCTTGCAGGTGTCTGGCAAGAATAATTGCAGTTTCTTAAACAGATTGGCAATATCATATCAGGGTCATGCATGAGTAGCTGTGGCTCAAAATCTATCTGTGTGTGGCAAGGAAAATATTTATCTTTGCTTTTACCATGCATATTTTGCTATTCCTACTGATTTCTCTCAACTGAAAAGTTGGCAAACATAAATTAGGTGGGGAGTCAATTTTAGCATCCTTGATTAACTACTGAGAAAATGCCTACCAGCTGTTACACTTGCCCACATAAAAGGTGTAATTGTGCCTGTTCTCAGAAGTCAGAGGAGTCTACTTACTGATTCACATGTAGACCTTAAAGTATTCATTTTGATTTAAAATATTCTAATTTGAAAGCCTGTGTTGAAGAGACCTCTTCCATTCCTTTGTGACGCCATTGAGCTGCAAGCAAGCAAGGTGTCTAAATACAGAAAATTGAATGATCTTCTTCCAGTATTGCATGTGTCTACAATGATGGACAAATATGTACATTATAAACTTATATCTATAATAAATAGCAAAAGTCAGTCAAGCAGAAGGCATATCTGTAGGAAAGTTTGATTTATCCTGTCCCTGTTCAAACTCTGCCCTGGTCAGAGGGATTCAGTTTTTCAAGCTGCTAAGCTAGGGTCTTTCACTACTATTGAGCTTGATTTTATACGGAAATGAAAACAAGTTACTAGGAAGCAGAATCACATGGAATGGTCAGACTGATCCTTTCCTTCCACAGTGTAAAATTCAGACAATGTATATCAGCCATATGTTGATATCAAAGCTATCTGAAAATCACATTTTGTTTTCTCTCCAAGGAGGGGACAAGCTCCACACTTGTGTGCTTCGTCCACCAGGCATATATGGACCAGAAGAGCAGCATCACCTGCCACGAGTAGCCGTATGTGTTATGTAGTCAGCTCTGGAGGACACTGCAAGTAGTTGTAAGGGCATAACACAAGTGGAAGTATCTTGATTACAGTTCTTAACAATTCCTCCAGGAAGACTGTTGTGAACGTTTGCTGACAGATCAGATGGTGCAAGATAACAGATTACATGATATGAGCCCTGCAGAAATGGCAAGGATCAAGCTGTACTTTTAAGTGAAAAAATGCAAGGCTGAAATGTCATGATGGAGGAGCTAGGTTTGCATCCCATAGTGTCAGCCAAACACTATAATGTCACCATATTTTACCACTGAGTATCAGTGCAACAGTCCTTGATTTATAAAACCACCAACTAGTTGTTTGGTTTTTTTCTTGTGACACGTTTCTTGTGCTGTAATTGTACTCAAATACAGCAAATAGTAAGTATGCAGGCTGAGCCAAAATGAATACATTATACTGCACAATAAAGGAATAATGTAGTTATTTCATATTTTCTGTTTCTACAGGTAAATATCCAGCGGAGACTATTTAACTTCAAGTTTGGAAATCACAAAGTTCAGATGAACTGGGTTCACATAGGAAATCTAGTACAAGCTCACTTACTAGCTGCTGAGGCTCTCACCTCTGAGAAAGGTTATGTAGCTGTAAGTAAACAATATTAACATTGTGTTTGTAGCTTTAGCTCTCAAATAGGTTTAATTTTTGACGTTCTGAGATCAAAGGTTCTCCAAAAGGTCATGTGCTAAATTCTCAAAAATGGTGTGTGGTTCAACAAGCGCATGGACAGTGCAAATGCAAATACATTCTGCTAATATTTTGATGCTTGGTTTTTTTTCTGGTTTGAAAATATATAATATCCTGATTGATTGAAAGAAATAGTATTTTTAACCAGGTTAATATTTTCACCTTCATACAAACTTGTATATTCTGTTATTCTTTTGAAAATAGATTCTGATTCTAGATGCATAACATAAAATTTAGAGCAACCATTCTGAGGCATTCCAGTTTTTCAGGGTTGAAAATTCCAAAGAGAGATGTACAAAATTAATGGACAATTTTAAAAGATTTTTCTTTTTCTTCCACTGGTCGTAATTACAACAACAATCTGAGGACTGTGAAGCATTACAGAACTGACAGTGTTGCAGCAGCTACTACATTCACAGCTCCTGAAGCTTCCAGCTTCATTTATATTGGTAGGAACATACAGACAACAGGTACAGATATGTCTGAACATCCTGCCATGTGCTGTCAACTAGTTAAGAGCTTGGAAACTATGCAGCTGTTTTAGAAGGACATAATGCCCAGACTCCCAGGGTCTGCTTGGGCATTCAGGTGTTCACAGTGCTCCCCGTTGGACAGGCTCCTCACCCAGAGCACAGCTGTCAAGGAAGTATTGCCTGCTGGAAGAAGGTAGACTGGAAGCCAAAAGTGGATTCAAGCACTGTGACATGTCCCACAGAATATATATACCAAATTTGTTTTCATCAGAAAATTAACCAGAGGTGGAACTTGACCTCAAAAAGCTGTGTTTATTAAATGCTGTCAGTGTTGCCAATTCTGTTGGACTCACAAAGGTAATTCTGTCCCCTGCACATCATGAAGAATCTAACGCTCTAACAGCAGAGTGACTACATAGTGAAATCAAGCTCCGATCTACATTACACCATGGTTAATCATGATTACCACCATGGGGTTACCCAAAAGCATGAGACATGTTTGAGATCACAGTGAAGTCCAGTGAAGGTAGTTTGTTGAGCTGATTTGTGTACATTCACCGTGTGCATGCTGGCATGTTATTCACGAAATCAAGAAAGGTAGGTATAAAAGAGAAAGAAAATGCCATCCTATGTAAAGTGTTTTTCTAATTGTTTTTCTCTGCTTCTTTAACAGAGTGGTCAGGCCTATTACATACATGATGGTGAAAACGTCATATTTTCTGAATGGATAGTCCCTTTAGTATGTATTGCACACATGTTTAGCTCTAATGCACCATATGGGCCCTAAACATATTGTTGACTAAAAGACCATACTAACTAAATGAAGTGCAGTGCACATTAATTACTAAATTATTTAACATTCTAACTGCGTATCTCAAAGTTCCACTGGCTTTAAGGGAAGTTTCAGATATGTGTAACTGTGGAGTTTGGCCCTTACTGTTTTGAGAGAATTTAGCTGAGAGGTATAGAACCTGCTGCAGAACAGTAGTATTTCTGTGAAGCAAGCTCACAGTGCATGAGAAGTTCTACTGTTAGCATCTGGCAAGCCTTTTATAACCATTATTTACTTCTTTGTTCTGGCATCAACTGCAACACAAAAGGGAAGGCCATTTAGAATGGTATCTTAAAAGCATAAAAGAGGCAACATTGTATTTTCATCAACATCAGGCTGGGATTGTTGGAGCATGCTGAAGTTTTGATCTTGCAATGCCAACACAGAAAAGTCTTCCAGGAAAATTACTGCAGTAGAACGATGGGCCTGTATCTAAATGTAGTTAAGTATTCCAGCCTCGGTCACTTGCCCCTTGGAAACAGCATTGTTTCCCCTTTACCATCCAGTTGCATTTGAAGGGTGGGAGGTGGGCATCGAAGAATGAGTAGTGGGCTTAATCACATTTCTTACTACCAGTATTGATAGGAAGATTAGCTGGAAAAAAGTTTAGATACATGTTTTTTAAACATTCATTTTTCCATTTTCATGCTTCATTGACACCCTCAATTTGGTACAAATTCTGTTACTCTTTCTTTTTATACCCCTTCTAGTTTGAAAAATTAGGCTACAGGAAACCCTGGATACGTATTCCAGTTCTCCTGGTTCATATAGCAGGTAAAAATAATAAAATACATACTTAATTATTGAGCTATTTATTTTTTAAATTTGTTTTCTTATTCCTATAAAGCTACATAATGGTTTTATAAAATGCAGGGACACAAATTGTAGGAATTATATAATTTAACATTATTCTAATTAATAATAATCATTTATGCCATTTGGCATTAATTATACCAGATAAAGTGTAAAGGCTATTCATAAACTGAGTCCATCTTTATAAATTAAATACTGCCTTCTACCACCTTAATTGCATTCTCTGATATCAATAGGAATTATAGGCTGTGCAATGTCAGCATTATCTCAGTTTATTATTATCCAGCTGTCTCATAAAGTACCTTTCTGTTTCACAGCCACTGTGATGGAGTATCTGCACCTGATACTACAGCCAGTTTTTAGCTTTACACCTTTATTGACAAGGAATGAGGTAAATATATAAAAAGAGAGAATGTTTACATATTTCTGACCAAAATTCTCGTGAAGTACATGATGCAGACAGGATGTCCCTTTGGATGCAGACAGGATTGTCTGCAGTAGAGGTCTGTTTTTCTGCTCAGGGCATAGTCCAGTCAGGGCTTACACAGTCATTTTGTAGCCTGATTTTTCATGCCATACTGGCCACCAAAGTCATCAGAAATTAATTAATCCTTACTTGAAGAGTAGATGACCCAGAGAAACATCCTAGAGGTGCAAGACAGAGCGACTGACCCAGAGCTAGCACAGAGAGGAAAACAGCCACTGCATTTCCAGTGAGCTGTCCTATGCTGTGGAACTACTTGTTAAAGGAAGGTGGTCCAAGAGTACAGAGCAAGAGTCTCGGGTCAAAGTGGCAGCAGTTATAATACCAGGCTAGCCAATAATTAGAAAGGCTACTAAAAATAATTCTAAATTGGAATGAAAAGTCAATTTTCTGAAAAAAAAAAAAAAAAAACACAAATAAAACCCAAAAAACAACAACCAACGAACCAAAACCCAACTTCTGGACAAATTAATTTTGATCTAACATGTTTTTGTACAATATTATGATTTATAATAGAAGTCAAAATGCTTTAACTAATCTATCATCTAGTCTCTTACTATACTGTAACATGTAACACAATAGGACACTGAAGGGACTGAATGGATCTCATAAACTACTGCTGAAGCTTTTTGGTTCTTCCACAATTTATCTATCTGGTTTTATACTTACTTCTACATTAGTTCTATATCTGAAGCAGAAATCGAGACTATGCAACTTAAGCACTTCCACAGGTACCATGCATTCACAGGTGGAGGATATAACCTCTTCAAGAAAAGTACATGTTTTCCACTCCTTAGATAATGCATTTCTGCAAAGTTGAGAAGCCACACCACGCTCCTCCAGTGCATTCATCCAGTTCCCTTGTGCATTTCTCTGTACAGAAGAGCTGGTCTGAGGGAATTGTGCTGATCTGTTGCAGGGGATTTCCTTGGTTCTTTATTCTCACATTCACAAGTGAGAAATCAGTATCATAAACTCCTGCACCCAGTCCTCTGAGCTTTGGCTCTTTACCTGTCAAGCTACATCACTTATTCTGTTAGCTCTGGACAGAATTCAGCTCCAAAATGTATACATTTTTGCATGTCTGTCTTTAGGCATGTTTTTAATTCCACTGTAATATCGTTATTGACGTATTTTCATCCCATTCTAGAAAATCAGATATTAAATTCACTTCTCTTGACTGTCCTTTTGGATTTTAGGTGTGGAACGTTACTGTAACTCACACTTTCCGAATAGACAAGGCACGAAATCAACTTGGTTACAAACCAAAGAAATTCTCATTGGCTGATTCTGTGGATCATTATCTTAAAACGAGACCTACTTGCCAAGAAGATCACATGTTCCTTAAAATGGTGTTTGCTTTTGGTGTTTTGTTAAGTTTGATCATTCTTTCTTTCTTCTAAAATCAAATAACAACCCACCTGTTCCAGAAAACCTAATTTTGTTTGAGTATTAATGATCTGGTCATAGTACATTCCTCAGTCACTACAGACTTTATTGTTCTTATGACAACATCTCTCTGATCTCATTTTAAAAAACAAACAAACACAAAAGTGAAAACACAGGACGCATTAAGGATTGTTCCCAAAGGACAATGCTGTGTCACAAAATCAAAGGAGTTCACCACTAACAGATGCAGGAATAGTTTTAATGGATCTTCGTTAATGGATTGCTTCATGGTGAGAAGGATTTTCTAAAAATGATCATTCAGGAGAGTAAGAAATTGGAAGAAGAGGAACCGTTGTAGAACTGCAATGCTGTAACAAGTCCAGTAGCTCCAATGAAGAAAAGGTTGACTAAACAATTGCTCTGATGAAGTTGCTGCTACAGCTACTGTATGTGAGTATGAGGAATTATGAAGACCTGGGAAATAGTACAAAAAATATGAAAATAAATATTTATAAATAACAGGTGGTGAGAGGGCTGAAAGCCGTATTTATTGTAAAATAGTTTGTGTTCAAAAGCCTTGTAAAAATGTAATAAGTGACATTCTGTGTGTTTGTAAATCAAATAGTATCCTTTCAATGCAATAATAAATAACTGAACCAAATACTGTTTTTAAGGAGTCTGTGGGGAGGGGGAGGGAGGGCACATAAGCCCTCAGAGTTCAGCAAGCTGTTACTGCTACCTTGCCCTGTAATGAAGCCAGGTCACACTATCTGTAATCCTGTACCGGTGCTGGCACGCTCTGTGCGTTCAGCGAATTGCCAGTTCGGGGTGAGCAGGCAAGCCAAGCGCTAGACCCGAGTGAGGATCCAACCTCACTCTTTTCGCCCTTAAGACTTACGTTAGTTGTTTGGGTGGATTGTACTACCTGAGCCACACGTGCTACACGTGTACTACATGTACACCTACCATGTGTAGCCCAGATGAATTGTCACAAGTTTACCTGTCGCCAGGATTTTCTCAGGGACCGGCTTTGCTCTCCCCAGGGAGCAGCTGCTCCCTCTCTGGCACCCCACATGGATCAGGAGAGCTAGACTTGCCAGGGTGGGTCACAGAAGAGAGTGACGGAAAAGCTCTGCCATCTGATTATCTCCACTCTGTATTCATCTTGCCTTTTTGTTAGTGTTTTACAGGATTTTTTTTGACCAGTACGTTTATGGACACTCTCATTGTATCCTTAAATTTACAGGGTTCACAGGACAGCTTACAGCAACCCCACAAGAATAAAATGTTACAGGTAAAATACAGTATACAGTGACAAGAAAAGGTGTGAGCAACGACAATTGCCACTGCAGCTTATGTGAGCAAAAATTTGTTTCACTCTGTTTTTTTTCTTTTCTTTAAACAAATAGTTCTGTGTGCAGTGGAAGCAGTAAAGCCTGGTCTCTTATGGATTTGGATTGTCCTTGTCCATACAAACTGAGCTCACACTGTACATCTTCCTTTAGCAGGGGCACTACTCAGCCCTCTCCCCTATTCCTGACTGCCTGTTGTCAGGAAACTTAAAGAAACTCAGTATATATGAGACCTTTATCCAAGTTTGATTAAAACCGGTTAAGTTCACAATTTATCAATATAGAGCAGCTGACTGACAGACGAGCAAGCACTGCAGGAGGTACTGCGTAAGCCTTGTTTCTCTAGAAATGCAGAATAGAAAATCACAAGTGTAAAGTTACTTCCCAGTGTGAGCATTTTAACTATATGCAAACATGTAATTTGCTTTTAAATTAGTTATTTATGAATCTTTCATATATTGCTTTTATTAGACTAATAGCTCAGGACTGCATCCTGGATTACACCAACACTTTTCAGAAGAGACATCGGGCAGTTGACTGCAGCCCAGTGAGAAGTGCAGGCTGTGGCCTTTTTTTGACTATTCCTCAGTAAGGACTAACTGAGGAATTTTCTGGCTTTGCGGTTGCGAGTCCCTGTGGAGTCCCACCACTCCAGCCCTGTAATGTCATACCTCTGATTTGTTATTTCAGGTAAGATGCTTTTTACATCACTGTTACAACAGTACTGGTTAAAGCTAACTGACTTTGTTCAATTGATTTATCGTTATTAAAAATCCAGTATTTGAAGTTTTAAGACAACTTGTAGTATCAGTTTGGAATAGCTAGCTGACTTATTTCTGTCAGTCTTTACTGAGTCTTAGTTTAAGCTGGCTATTGTTTGAGTTACTCATGCTCTGACATAATTGTAAGTGTGTCTTTAAATGATTAAAATTTAATATGAACGTTCAGACATGGCACAGCTATAGTGGAAGAGGTAAACGTGTTCACAGTTTAATTTTTGCCTGGGATGGGTAACTGAAATTCTGCAGCTCCTGACCCTTTTCACATCTTCCCAGGCACAAGTGACCACAGAGCTGAACAGAGACCCGCTGCCAGCTCCGGCGGGCAGGGACCTTAGTGCCTGTTTGTTTATGGTTCTGTTTCCTCTTCGGGGATTCCTGCTGAGTTGCAGGTGTTTCTGATGCTCTGCGTTGTTCTGAGCCATGTCCTGCCACCGACTATCCAACCGGTAATCAAGAGATGGTGTTTTTTTCCCGAACAAGCTGCTCAACAGGTATCTCAGTGTGGACGGAGCCCCAGCCACTGACAGGATGCTTTCATGCAGTGGTCGCAGCGGTATGAAGACACATGGAGGTAAGAGCCACCATAGGATGCTGTAGGGTCCAAGGATGCTGTGGGGTCCCCAGGGATGCTGTGGACTGCAGGGATCCTGTGGGGTCCAGAAATTCTGTGGGGTCCCCAGAGATGCTGTGGGATGAGCAGAATCCCAGGGATGCTGTGGGGTCCCCAGGGATGCTGTGGGATGAGCAGAATCCAGGGATGCTGTGGGGACCCTGGGGATGCTGTGGGGTCCCCAGGGATGCTGTGGGATGAGCAGAATCCCAGGGATGCTGTGGGGTCCCCAGGGATGCTGTGGGATGAGCAGAATCCCAGGGATGCTGTGGGCTCCAGGAATGCCTTGGGGTCCCCAGGGATGCTGTGGGGTCCCCAGGGATGCTGTGGGATGAGCAGAATCCCAGGAAGGTTGTGGGATCCCAAAGATGCTGCAGGATGAGTGGGACCGCGGGGGGCTGCGGGGAGCCCGGGGGGACTGTGGGAGCCCGGGGGTGCCGTGGGGTGCCAGCGGTGCTGCGGGATGAGTGGGGCCCCGGGGAGGCTGCGCTGCGGGCCCCCAAGGAGCCCGGTGCAGCCCATGTGCGGGGCAGGCGGGGGTTGGCGGGGGCGATCGCCGGGCCGGGACATGTCTCTGCCTCTGCGGTGCGGCGGGACGTCCCGGTGCCGCTTCCCGCCGCCCGGCCCGGCCGGTCCCCGCAGCGCGCACCGCCACGGCGCCCAACGGCCGCAAGGGGCCCGGCCGGCGGAGCGGAGCCCGAGCTGCCCTGGCGCCCGGCCCCGCGCTGCCCTGGCACCGCGCTGGCCCTGGCACATTTGCAAGTGAGATGCAGAGAATACCTGGAGGAGCTCGGGTGACTTTTAATCTTTCATTGCGGCACAGGGAAGGGATGCGGGTAACTAAGGCAATCGGTAGCTGCAGCCTCTAAAATGCCTTGTCCGTCAGGGATGAACCCTTGACCGTTGTTGTATGGTCGGGGAAGAACCGCCACGTTTAAGAAATAAATGATTCACTGTTACTTTTTTCTTAATATACTGACCGACCCTTTCTGTCACATAGCAATTCTTTCATTCTAGTTCCCCTGGAAAGTGAGGGATTTGATAGCCTTGTTCTCTGATACACCTTCTAAAGATACAAAGTAAGTATCAGGCATTCCTCTTTCCTTCTGAAATCCTCACGTATCTCAACCCCATCGCTGCCAAGGATAAAAACACAGTGTGTTCTTAACTTACATTCAGCTGCCGCTACTTAGAAAGGGGTTGAAAATACCACTTTTCTCAGATGCGTCTGTCTTTGTGGTACACCGGGGACAAGTGGAAGAAGCATTAAAAATTTCTTTGCTCTAGGGGAAGTTTTGTTCGGCTGCTGTTCTGCTTGGCCCTGCTTGCTTGTTTTTTAAGCACAGAAACTTAAATGCAATTTGTTCATCATTAGTGTTTTCCTGACGGTTCAAGATTTCAAATTCAGGTATGGGCCTACATCACTTGTGACACAAACCAGAATGAACTGAACTAAGACCACGAGATGCATTTCACATAGGCAGCAAATTCTCTTCCACTAATAAAAAATTATGGTCTGTACTGTTATTCTAATTTTGACCCATTTGTGGAAAACATTTGAATTCATGGCAGTAGGGAATTTTTTTTTTTTTTTAGCTTTTCTTGATTATTTTGGATAGCATCTGCAAATAAATATTTAGTCCAAAACATGCAACCTTTGTTATTTGTTTTCAGGATGCTGTCTTTAATATAATATACAGACATTTAAAATGTTTGTAAAATGTGACAATTACGATTAAACAAACTCTTAAACAATCTAAGCAGAAAAATTAAATTAGTCTGTTAAAAGAAATCTTTGAAATCTGGAAATTTTGTAGCCAGTGTTTTGCTTTTTTCTCTCTTAAACAGGTTGCATTAAAGGAAAGTTTTGCTGCTGTGAATAGAGCTTATTAAGATGAAGCTCACTGGAATCGTCTGCATCCAGGAGCGCTATGGAGCAATTTTCAACATGGAGGAGAAGTTGTTACATGTGTCTGGTAATAGAAGACAGTATTTCACTGACAGAAAACTTACACGGCGTGGGGTAGCAACACCCTGGCGCCAAACCTCTAACTCCGAAGTGAACAGAAATGCTGGAGCACTGAATGAAAAAAGTATGAGAGCAGTAGTGACAGGAGGCGGAGGCTACTTTGGATACAAGCTGGGATGTGCTCTTGCCAATGCAGGAGCTTCTGTCGTTCTGTATGACATACACAAGCCTATCTGGAAAATTCCCAATGGAGTAGTGTGTATCCAGGTATGAAAAATTACATTTTCACAACAGCCAAAGTTAGCTTGTTTACCTTTTCCATAATGTCTTACTAGTTTTCACAGAATCCAAATACCTAACTGCAAATGATTGCAAATTTCAATAACCTTTTTAACCCACATGATTTTTTTGTCAACTGATTTAAGTACATCTGAAATAAGGAAAACAATGAAACCTGTAATGCGTAGCACAGAGAACCCACTTCACCTCCTGACACTGAAGTACTCCTCAGGACCCAGTCACTGTCCTCATCTGTGCCTTAGTTTAATCACCTGTAGAATGAACATAGGGGGATTATGAGGCTTAATTAATGTTTTTAAAGTCCTTGGAGTTCTCTGGAAGAACATATGATTATCAGGAAGCATTGAAATGGGCCTAGTTTTCAGTCCCAGGATGTACAGTAAGTACAATGATAGATATGCACTCCCTCTCTGCTAACCTGCTGCATGACAAATGCTAACCTGCAGCTTTCATTTCAAGTCCAACTATCTTTTCATATGTATTACAGGCAGATGTCAGGGATTATGATGCCATATCTGCAGCCTGTGAAGGGGCTGACTGTGTGTTTCATGTAGCTTCATATGGAATGTCAGGAAGAGAGCAAGTAAGTCCAAACCATTTTGTATTTTCCTGTGTGATTGTCCACACTGAGGATGAGAGACTCGGTGATGTAACACTGCGTGTTAGATTTTATCTCTTTAGATTATCCTGAGAGCCTGAATCCAGATCCAGGCTGTTTTGGTAAATTGCTCTGTGCAAACTGTTGTGCTAGCTACAAGCAGTCTTACAGTACTGTTTTCCTAGTTGTAAAATTATTTCCTCCCCATTAGAGGCTCTACCAGCACCCTGGGAGGGCTTTTGAGTTGGAAATGGCATTGAAGAGTTCTGAAAATAGCGCAAGGACAAAAGGAAAGACAAGGGAGGCTGGTTCCCTCCAAACCCCTCATCTTTCCCTCAACCTTTCACATAGAACTCCTAGCTGTAAGGTCACTGGGAGGAATGAAACCTGAAGTAAATTCTAAACTATTTTCTATAACTAAATTATAACAATGGCTGCATTTCAAGTCTTAACTGTTTGCCATTAGTGGGTAAAAAGCTGTAAGGATGTATTTGATGTAGGACTGAGCCACAATTCTTATGATTAAAGTTACAAACACATACCCTTTCTTACCTTAATTAATAAAACAAACTTCAGTAATTACCTCAGCTAGATAAAATAGCTCATTCAAAGATGTTTGCAATTGAGCAATGCATACTTGGAATTGGTCACTGAAGTGCTACTGAAACATGGATATTGAACACATTGCTGCAAGATGTACAATCACTGGAAACGTGTGTTCAGAAGCACCGCGATTCTCTTTGCTTCAAGCAGACTAGTCTGTAAAGATGCAAAAAAAATACAGACGTAGTTTAAAAATAATGATTTGAATTCCTGAAGTCTGAAACATCAGTCTAAATGATTATTTTTATGATCAAAGCACTAAACTCATTGCTTTTATTTGGGGACATTTATAACATCCCCCTATTGAATTTAAAATGTATTATTATTTTAAAATGCACAATTTCTTTATTTTCCTAGTTGCACAGAGAAGAAATTGAAACTGTAAACGTTCATGGAACAAGATTCATCATTGATGGTATGGTATCTAACCTTGCCATTGGGTGTTAGTATAGCATATCAAAATATTACACCACTTAGAAAAAGCCAGTTGGTTTTTTTGGCACACACTGTTTTTTACCAAATACTTAACATTTTTGGCAGAAGATGAGGAAACATGTCAGGTTTTTTTCATGCTCGATTCTGCTATGGGGTGTGATATGATAGCCAGCACTGCAGTTCAACTACTTCAGCTTTTTGTAATCGTATTTGATCTGATGTCAGAATCCATATCCATGTAAGGAGTTAACTGTTTCCGTGTGTATTTTGTGGCAGTAAACCTCGTTGCTATCGAATAGCTTGTGCACAGGTAGTGGGCAGCCCTTGAAGCAGATGGTTCTGCTTAGAACCTGGCTAGAGCTGAAGCCCATCTCAGCAGGCTGGTAGCCGCCCTCCCAGAGGCACAGTGTTAGCTTGCAGCATCCAAATTAGCATGTCCCAGATTATAAAGCACTTGATTCTAAACTGGTATTGATCCTTTAAATATGCTTTGCATTTTAAGTCACCCAATCATAAAATGGAAGGATTTGCTCTTTTAAGATTTGTCAGTTTCTCAGAAAAAAGCTCATACAAACTTCCTTTCCATAGTTTCATCTTCCACTAAACTAATTTACTTTACACATTGCCACAGCCTGCAAGCAAAGGAACATCGCTAGATTGATATACACCAGTACAGTAAACGTGGTGTTTGGAGGGCTTCCTATTGAAGATGGTGATGAGGAAACTGTGCCATATTTTCCAATTGAAAAGGTAGTTTGGTTGTATTATATTTTCAAGTTTCCTCTTCGTTTACTTTCTTGTTTCTGAAAAAGCCTGGTGTTTTTGTGACCATGTTTTGCCTGATGCCAGAATCCAGGTACAAGAAAGAAGAAAGAAAACTCTTTACATTCTTCGTAGATGCTATTCACAACCTTGACACAGCAGTTTCATGTACTTTGCAGTATATATTTCTCTGTTTCCTATCAAGGCCTTGCTTTTGGAAAATAACTCATACAGTGTCCCGTTAACATTAATGAAATTCCACCTGGACACACGGATTGTGTTATATGGCTTGGTGCCTCTTTAGCCATTTATTATTTATATGATTTTTCTGCTTCTCCCTTATTGGAGATGACGTATATTCATTGTAGAGTTGATATGGAAAAGCAGTCTATTTTTATATGGTTTTATTGCATTTAATTAAAAAGGAGAAAGTATTTCTGGGTGCTTTGTATACACAGTTGTTTTTTGTTTCACTCCTCTCTCCATCAAGTACTTCACAGTCTTTCAAGAAGTAGAGATGGATAGAGAAAATATTGAATTTATATTTTGAATAATATATCAAATAATAGTTTCTCTGGGATAGTGCCACAAGAAGGTGAACAAGATAATTCAGACCAGTCATAATGTATTTAAAACTTGGCTTTTGACTTTTCCGTTACCTGAAAAAGAAATCCGGATTACAAAGTAGTGATCAATTACATTCTTGGCAGCATTCAAAGCATACATATATTTATTGCTTCTCCAATGTGCTAAAATTAATTAACTGGATTTGCATAAACAAAAATGCTTGCTTACCTTAGCAATGTGCATGTGTTTTACCCTAAACTAATAACCCATGAATTCTGTATTTTGAGGTATTTGTTGCCATCTGCTAAGTAAAAACTAGTAGAGAAGAGATGCCCCTCTGCCCTGTCATTTCAAGAACAGATAAAAACATATTTGCTTTTTCTCTGTAGCATGTTGATCATTATTCCAGAACCAAATCAATTGCAGAACAAATGGTACTAGCAGCTAATGGAACGCCACTAGCAGGTACTTTTGTCCTCGCACGAATTCATAGAATTTACTCCTCCTCTTCTTATTCCTCACTACCATCCTGTATCCTGTATCAATCCTTGGTGGAAGATTGTGAATTGTGCAATTATGAAATCAAGTTATCTATCCCCTCGCACAAATTAATAGATTTTCACTTTGTTTTTAAGTTCCCACAGCATCCGTAAAAAGTTTTAGCATGGTAGCAATTAGTTCAGTATGTTAATTGAAAAGATGAAGACAGCTATAAATTAAACAAAAACAAGTGTTTAATGTCACTGTACTATGCAACATAAGTAAAACATGAATGCTGATTAAATTGTTACCCACCCTGCCCCAAGTTATATTTTAAAATCTGAAGAAGCCACCTGATACTATAGCCTGGAATTATTTATTAGTGCTTCCCGAAGTTTTCCATGTTGAGGAAGCCAGTTATACACTTGAATACTTAAGCTCACCTGTGAGATACTATAACTGCCAGTGCAAAACAAACTAATGTAAAGTGTAACATGATTCTATGTGAACAAGTGATACTGAGCTAAATTTAGCTGTAGACAACTTACAGAAAAGACTCTCTTCACTTGATACTTGCAGAGGGCTATAAAGAGATATAAAGTCATTGGTGGGCATTCCACTCCAATAGAATTATTTTGTTTAAAAAATAAAGGTTTCTTTTTCCTTATTTCCTCTTCACATCAAAGACCATCTTATTTTAGGAGCAATGCACAGTTCTGCATTTGTTGATGAAATTGGAACCAGTCAGTGTTCCAAACAACCCATTTTGATCCTGTGCCATAGCAGGATTGAGTATTTTGCATGTTTTCAAGTACTATTAAGAACAGCTATTAGCAGATGATGAACCAGCTAACTGATATACTTGGGAAGTGATTGGATTTTTATGATGGTCCATCCTTTCTCCCACTGAAATTATCACGAACTTCTACAGCACTTCTCGTGGGCTGTGCCTACCGTTGAGAACCTTTCAGCTCTACCCTGTACTGCTAGCGAGTCACTGTTTCCCATCAATACTTTTGTATGAGATTAATTGGTTTCATTCCACTTTCCTACCAATAACTTGCTCACTTCAGCAAACTCATCACCACAGCTGGCGCTTTGGTACAGAGAAAAAGGACTGGTGAGAGAGAGGTTTGAAATATCTGGTAATTTCTAGGAATCCAACTATGCTGGCAGGACTTCCCTGAGTCTTATCTTGCTGGTTTGCATGTTCTGATTCTGCCAACTTAATATCCAGCTACTAATCCAACACCTTTCAGTATGTATTATTTTTTAAGATGGTGAATTTATTTCAGAGTAAGTTCTGCTACCACAGTTTTTGGTTCATAAAAAGAAAGGTATAGCCATGTGAATGTCACTTAAGAATGGTCTTACCAATTCTTCTAGGAGGTGGAATGCTCTATACATGTGTTCTTCGCCCACCAGGAATCTACGGACCAGAAGAGCAAAGACATTTGCCAAGGCTAGCAGTATGTATTTTAATTTTTTGATCAGCAGAATCTTCTATGATATACAACAGCATCACTTATTTGTGCTATAAATTGACCTTCTTACTAGGCAGCAAATCAACAAGTCAATTGGCTCCTGAGTGTGATACAACTTTGTTATATTATATCTGTAAAGAATGCCTAGTACATTTAAAAAGCCCTTTTTTGAAATACAAACACCTGTTAAGTCCAGCTTTATAATGCAATGCTTACTATAAGATTCAGGCCAGTCTGTGATATTTAAAATGTCTGTTTGCATGCAAGTTACACTAAATGGTTTAAAATATTAATGAAAAGAGATACAGCAAAATATCTTATTTCCAGTCTCAACTATTAACAGCTTTCACGATCCAATGAAACAAGTTAAGGAGTCGAAAGCACCTTCTGGTACAATAAGTTACTAAAGGGCAAACAGCTGAGGTGCTCTTGTTTTACTTTTTCACTTGCTGTGTTTTAAATTGTAGGACTAGTACAGTGTTTAGAATATGATCCCAGTAGAATTATATGAGTCAGTTATTTTAAAAGCATCAGTACAGTATAAAGTTACACACAGCTTTGAGGAAAGAATATATTCAAGCTTACCGCATAATAAATATCTTTGTTTTGTGGCTGAGGTAGGGAATTATATTGAAGTCAGTCAAAATATACTTTATAATCTTCTAAATAAAATAACTTTTAAGAATGGTAAATATAATTTTAGTTAAACCTGAGATGTTTGCTTTAGCCCCCCCCCCCCAATATAGTCTTTTTAAATTTCTGTGTAAGAATTTAAGCTTGTTATGAGCCCATTTTAAGGCATTATGCAACTGTCACATTTTGCAATTTCTAAAATGTACCCATTAAATGAAAAGTGTGACACCTAGCATTACCTTCCATTTTCTCCCAGCCAAAGCTATTTGTTAAATTTGATCCAATTTTGTGAATACTTTGATCCATTCAGAACTGTATCTTACCTTTCCATACAGTATTTTATTTATCCTTTGAACAGACTTGTATTTTTTTGTAAATTCAGGACATAAATGTGTTCAATATGTTCTTCGATCCTTCCTCATGAGCAATATTTTTAAAGTTCTCTACACTTCTTGATTTTTAATTGATTCATGTATTTTTTTAAGTAGAGACAAAGCTACAATTAGCTGGACAAGAAACTGCACTGTACCTCATCTTAAAACCCATTTTGCTTTCGTTTCACGTTTGTTTATGTCTACAGAAGAATATTGAGAGAGGGCTACTTAGCTTCAAGTTTGGGGATCCTTCTGCTAAAATGAACTGGGTGCATGCAGAGAATCTTGTTCAAGCTCAAATTCTAGCTGCTGAAGCTCTCACCCCTGAAAAGAACTACATAGCTGTAAGTGAACAATAAAAGCACCACAGTTTTGACAGTGGATCCTGCCACTTTATCCTGTACTGTAGTAACTACTGTAGTAGTAGTAATTAATATTTGTGTTATTGTCCTTTAGCTTATGTTGCTGTCTGTATTTTTAGTTGACAAATGTGCTATGAACAGTGTGGAACCTGGCAGCATTGGCTGTGCAGTGTGTTAAGAGTTGGAATATTCAGTTCTGTAAGAACATCTCCATCTTTGCATTTTTGTAATATAATATTTGCTATTTCTGGAAGATGAGCAAAGAATGTTATATATATGCTATGTCAGAAATGAAATTGGAAGGTCAGGCAGATTTATCCCCTGTTCCCCTGTATATAGATCCAGGCTTAATGTTCTGAACTGTGATAATCAGTTCTTCCCATACCATATGCAAATAAAAGCACATTTCATCTGGATTGGTTTCAAAAATAGTTGCAACTGTTTTCCTCCTTGTAAACACAGTTTTTTATTTGACCTAGAAGCACTACCCTTGAAGTATTAGTAGAAAGATTTTTGAAGTAGATTAAACTACTTTTTCTAAAACCCTAAAAGCAAAAGCAAAGAGGTAACTTATGCCTTGGTTACACAGATGGAGTCTTGCGGATTTCAATGAGTCTTAACTAGACAGAGAGCAGAACATGTCCCACCATTTGGTGAATTTGTGTTAACAGTACAAGTGAGATATGGCACCACTTTCAGTGCATTTGCTAATCTCTGTATAGCCCTTCTGTATAGGCACATCTGTAATAAATAATTTATACCAAGGCATGTTAATCACATAAACCACTTGTCCCCCAATTTCATTGCACACATTAGTACAACTGATTGAAACACATGTAGATAGTTTGTTGACTTGTATGTACATCCATGCATATTTTATATTGCTGTATTATTTTTAAGCTATTCACAAGGAGTGAGATAAAGAAAAATAAGTCAATATATATGTAGTATTATTTTTACTAACTTTTCTCTACCTCTTTAACAGAGTGGCCAGGTGTATTTCATTAATGATGGCGAAAAATTCAACCTTTTTGAATGGTTAACTCCACTTGTACGTGCAATATATACTTCAACTCCAAATACATTAATTTCTTTGACTGTATACAACTCCAGCTTTTGTGTGCATGTTACATTTGGTATGTTTGCTTTGGGTGTAAGAGTTCCGTTCTGAATGTGGGTTTAATTCCTTCTTGAATTCAGTGTGATTAGTGCTGTAACAAAGCCTACCTAAAATATTACATTAGAGCAACTGTCCTCACTGAGACCAAAGGACCATCTAAACCAGTATCCTCTTTTGAGTTGTCATTATCTTCATTTCTCGGGCACACATCTGTTAATGGTGGCTATTTTGGGTGCACAAAAAATATAACTCCTAATTATTAATCTGTAATATACAGTCTGTTCAAAAGAACATTTTATTGTTAACAGTGGGCTCAAAACCATAAATATGTCACAATGTTAAATTAGGTATCAGCACACATGACACTTCAATCAATTATTATAAACTTTTTTTTCCTTTTTTTAAGACTGCCACTTGAAAATTACATAGTGTCTGCATGTGACATGTAACTGGAATCCCCTGAAAAATGAAAACTCAAATAGTAACAGCAATGACAATTTTTTCTGGTTTATCAGTAAATATTTCCACAAATATCTTCTGTATTGAAACTTTAAGACTTGCTTGAAGTTTCCGTTTTTATCACTGTTTTTTAAATCTCTTTCAGTTTGAAAGATTAGGTTGCAGTAAACCACGGATACGTATTCCTACTTCCTTAGTTTATGCATCAGGTAAAAATATTTTATCAACTTTTCTCTTTCCTGTCCACACGACCCTCATTCCTAATTGTAATATAATGGTGGGGTTTTTTTAATTTGCCCAAAATTTTCATGTATAGAAGTATGCTGTGGGCTCATCTAGTGTGCAGTAGTTAGGGGTGCAGTAGTAGTAGTTCAGCTCTACGCAGTGTGTTGAAAAGAGAATGATCTCTTATTTAAGTCCCACAAAAACAGCTTTTATAGGGCTTAACTCCACAAAGTTATACATCTGTTAATGGTATAAACATAAAAAGTTAAAATGCAAAAATCCATGACTTCATGAAATACACTGAAGACTATCTGTTTTGCTGCATGGGTACATTCCTTGTTCTCCTCTATCCCATGCTCTCCAGAATCAAGCCCCATGTGCAGCTAAAACACAATCCAACTTTGAGTATTTTGTTGTCACCCCATTTTTTTATGAAGTCTTACAAGTTTTTCACAAGACTTGTCACTAACCCTCCAAACCCTTTTCACACAAGCACCCTATTTCAGGCTGACTGAAATATTAAGATTAAATCCAACCCCTTGTGAGCAAGTAGCCCTGTTGATGTTAGCAATGGTGCCCTGAGCTCTTAGGGGCGTGATTATCCTTCACTATCATATACAGAGTGAGATATGCCAAAAGCGTAATAGCATAGCAATTTACTATTCTTATCTCAAGTAGAAATCTTTTGTTATGCAGCCATGATAATGGAATACCTTCATCTGATGCTGAAACCATTTGTTGAACTGTCTCCACTGCTGACCAGAAATGAGGTAAAGTCTTTGTAAACTCCTCTTCATTCTCACAGGATGCATACATACATGTTAATACTGAAGTACAATTTAAGATTAAGTTAGTAGAAAGTAAAATCCACCCAGTACTACTTCAGCACCCAGTTTCCAGGGCAAATGTACGCATCATGTACCGTTTAGGCAATATATTATGCTTGTTACCATAATCTTTGAAAAGAGAAGCACTTAAGTTTCCCATCTGGGAGAGGCTGCTTCAGCTCCTTCCTCTCAAGGGCCAGTATCCTGTATGGCTTTAGCTGGTTAGTTGGACTCTAATTTCTGAAGATATTTAAGCACTTAAGAGATGGCTTTTATCTGCCTCCTTTGATACATAAATGAGTGCAGAACATTTTTTGTGGATGTTTTCAAGGCTAGAAGATTCTGCTTTGCAGTTTTTACTGCCTCTTTGGGCTTTCAAGATTCTCTTTTTGAGTGAACAATTTTAAACATAATGGGACATAATGTCAATAGAACATTCATATAATGTTGTGGGGTAGTGGGGTTTTTTATTTAACATTTCCTTTAATTGTGCTTTTACAGACTTTGTTCCTGTTTCCTATGTATTCATATGTTTGTATGTTGACTCTTTTGCCCTAAAGGTACAGAACATTTCTATAACTCATACATTTCGAATTGACAAGGCACGAAGTCAGCTGGGGTACAGCCCAGAGAAGTTTGCATTTGCTGATTCTGTGGACCATTACATTAAAACCAGACCAGAAGCCCGGAATCATCACATCTTCCTCAAAGTTTTGCTTTCTTTAATTGTTAGTTTAAGTTTGATCTTTCTTTCTTTAAGATTTGATGGCCTTTCAGTTTTGCATTTTTTTAAAGAGACACAACACTGACTTGCATAAAGTGCATGTACTCAGTCACAGTACTGCCACCTGGCTCATTCTAATCTCCACAATAGTTAATGGCCCCAATACAATAAACAGCAAGTTATTTTTAGATTTAAAAACAAAACTGTAACATCAGTAGCTGTATTTGAGAAATTAAAATACAGTAAGCAATTACGGCCAAATCACTGAAACACACTGGAGTCAAGACTATTGCATGTTTATTTCACCAAAAAAACAACTTTCCACACTGACTGCTGAAGTAAATGAGAACCTGCAGAATGAGCAAGAGCTACAGCCAGCCTGCAGTGCTTCGCCGGTGAAGAAAAATTGCTAAAGGAGAAATATTGACCACAGCTGCTGCTACGGCTCACACTGCCTTGGGGAACTGAGGAACTAGCAAAGGGACGGACAGAACCGATTACTGTAAATAACATACACCAGCCCTACAGAGAGAGTTCACACTGTGTGAATTTCTTTTGTGAATTAGCTGTATCACTGCATATGAGGGAAAATAAAAGTGTACTTGAAACTTCACTAGTCAGTCCTGTGCCTCTGCGCAGTCTGTTCCAGAACCGCTCCCGCCCTGCCCCTGTGGTGCAGAACCATCTGTGACAGCACCTGGCACCAGTCCGGAGGCCTAAGGGGGCACATGCAGGTATGGGTTTTCATGAGTCAAACTGACATTTAAATTAAACTGGAAGTTAACTAAGTTACATTAGTACATTGATGTCACAGTAGAGGAATCTGCCGCTATGGGTTGTACTGCTTCCTTTACCTGCTGTAGTGGAGGACAACTAACGATAAAGCTTAGTTGCTTGTCAGCTGAGGTACAACTATGGTTTTGCACCCGATTTCTGAAGTACAGCAGTTGTACTGAGCAAATCCCTAGGTAGCTGAAGTGAACAATGTGCTTTTTGAATTACTGTTCAGCTAAAATAGGCCTAAAAACCACCTGCCACTCATGCTGATGATTTATCACAGAAATCTCCCTCCCATCTGCACTTTTTCCAGCCTGTAACATGGGAAGCACAATGCGAGCATGAAGAGCAAGCTTGGGAAGGGAGATGGGACTAGGGATGAAACGGGAGGTCTAGAGGAATCAGGGTCGGGAGGTAGTAATCCTAGATGGATTTGAGAATTCTGGAGAAGGCGAGAGGGCTGAGACCTCACCTCGGCTGCCTCTGTACAGGGCAGGTAGCAACGACCCGGGGTTGAGGGAGCAGTAACCCCAACACTATGCGGGAAGGCAGAACTGCCAAAACTAGTATTTCCGAGTTTATTTTTAAGCCGAAAGACGTAACGTTTTTCACAGTACATACCACAACTTTCTGCACTTCGATCGCAACGAGTGTGACGGCCAACCCCCACCCCGCCCAGCGGCCGCCGAGCCCGGCCCGGCTGTAGCACCTCGGGGCCGCCGCCGGTCGTTGCCAACGCGGCCTCGGTGGTCGGGCGGCGAAAAGGAGCCGCCTCTGCGGCGGGGACAAAACAGCTTTGGCAGCGGTGGGATTCGAACCCACGCCATCGAAATGACTGGAGCCTAAATCCAGCGCCTTAGACCACTCGGCCACGCTACCGCCTGGGTGCTCAGCCGCCCGGCAGGCCTCTTTCAGGGGGGGCGGCGCCGCCGCTCTCCCCACCCACTCCCACGCGTTGCCCACCTGTGTCTGCACTACCACGGCGCGCTCCGGCGCGGCCGGCCGGCGCCGCCCCTCCCCGAGAACCGCAGCGGCTGCACCGGGCGCGGCCCCGCTCGCTCTCCGGCGGAGGAGCTCCGTGGCCACGGCTGCCGGCGGCGCCGCCCGGGCCCGTCCCCCGGCCCAGGCCCCGCGGGCTCCCCGCGGCCAGGGCGGCCGGCGCGCGCCCGACAGATGGCGCCGCTGCCGCGCGCCGGGCGCCGGCTGCACACGTGGCCTGGGCGCCGCCCGCGCTGACCCCTGACCCCGCGGCCGCCGCCGGGGAGCCCGGAGCGAAGCCCGCGCTGCCTCCCCGCGCCCCGGCCAGCCCCCGGGCCGCGCCCCGCTCCTCCCCCGAGGCACCCGCCGTCGGGCCGCACCTCGGGGCGCCTTGTCCTCGGCAGGCACGGGGCCGCCCCTCGGCGAGGCGCTGCCCGGGGGCCTGTTCCCCACAGCAGTAGCGGCAGAGCGCCAGCGCGTCTTCAGGAGGGCTCTGTCCGGTGGCGCGGGTCCGCCACCCTCGGGGCGTCCTTTGCTGCGGGCACGCGGGGCCGAGGGCAGCCCCGCGCTGGGGCCTTCGCAGCCGCGAGAGCAGGTTTGCACACGGCCCCCTGCCAGGGAGAGGGTCCGGTCTGCCCGCCAGGCAGGAACTGCCCCCGCCTTCTCTCCTACCCTCCCTGAGGCAGACGGTAGCCTCTTGGCCCACGGCAGCGCAAATGCTGCTCACAGCTGCCGGCACACCGCAGGGCTAGTGACCTTCCCAGCCAGCTGCTGACTTGGCACCACAGCGTGCCTCCAGCTGAACCATTCCCACCCAAAATGGGAGGCCCCTGGCTGCCTTTATCTCGGTGTTGCTCGACATGGAGCAGCAGGGGCTGGTACAAAGTGCAGCTGGTGGCCAGGACTGTCCATACGCAGCTCATCCTGCTCCATCTGTGCCTCGCTTACCTGCTGCTGCAGAGCTTGGGCATGGTGTAAGCAGGTGCTTTTACTGTCCACCTCAATGAGGGAGCTGGGTTTGGCAACCAGAGACAGATTCAGGCTATCGCTGGTGAGTAGAAAGACAAATTCTCTTACTCTGGGAGGCCTGCAGGAGGAATTTGTTTAATTACTTCATGGACAGAGCTAAAAATATCTGGACTAAATGCTGTGCAATTAATACAGAGAAATTATGTCTCCCATTGCTCTCCTTCCTTTAGGAAGTCATGCGCTGGTGCTCCAGGAAGGTTTATGCATGTATATTATATGCACCTGCCATATGGCTGAAGTGAGGTTTATGACCAACTGGATTTACCTCATAAAAAGGGACTGTCATAGGAGTATGTGGGCACAAATTGTTCATAGGATTAAGTGATTTACAGGAATTTTTCATCTGGATTTTCAAATGAATGCAGAATAAAACTGCTCTGAAAGTATCATCTAGGGTATGCTTTCCTTTTTCTTTTTGAAAACCACAGCTCCCTATAACAGCAGTTTTTAAACAACTTCAATTAACATGAGCATACTAGAATTTAGCAAGTTTTGGTGCTCTTGGAAAAAATATATAAGCACTGCTGAGCATACTAAAGGAAAGCATAATATACTAGACTCGCAGATCACTAATTTCCTAGGTGGCCATTTTAAATTTTAATTTTTAATATTTTCAAAAAAACACCCAACATGAATCAAACTCCTCATGTGTTAAGGATATAATGGGTAACATCTAAACAGAAAACTAAAACTAGAAGATGCAGCATGCCTGGGCTAATATCTGATATGTAATTTTGATATACATCTTCAGTATTTCATCATCACTGATTGTTCTTTTAAGAAAATGTTATAGAGAAGAGAAGCCCCAGTTGTAAGCCTGAAAATAAGTACACCCTTGCATCAGGGTACCAGAGCTGGTTTATTTAAAAGCATGAGAAATGTGTAGCTTGAGATGGTATAACCTAACTATGTTCCCAACAGAGCAATATATCCATGAGGATATATAGCATAATACAGCTGTTACCCACTGGGTCCCTTTTAGTCCAAAACAATGCTGTGTATTTGCGTGAGTTTAAAGCCAGTTACTCTTGTGACTTGCTCAGTTGTGCTCATATCACACCAGTAACAGTATTCCACCGTTATCAGTACCCCACGATAGCTGATGGTGATTTTTTTAACCATTATCAACACTTTTTCATGCAGTGGGAACCGAGCATCTGGCTTCCACTAGGCCTTCAGAATTAATTTGACAAGTCTGCCCTCTTCCCAGGCCCTGCCGTGAGGCATCCCGATGGCAGCCCTGCCGGGTGCTGCTTTCCCCAGGGTGCTCAGCTGGGCTGCCTGCAGAATGAGAAATGGGGAAATGCACATTCTGGTGCTGATGGGGCAAAAGTGCTCTGGTTTTGATAGTTGTTAATATTTACAACAGTGATTTGCAGCTGGGAGATGAATAGGACCTCGAGGTTTTCTGCACAACCCGCAAACGTTGTAAATGTGCTTCATTTGAGCTTAAACTCTGCAGGAATTTGAGGCTACCCAGAAATGTGCCTGTAAGAAGCAGCATTAAATGGGGGCTCAGTCAAGTCTTGGCTTTACATTCTCAAATGAGGGCTGCACACTCAGTGCTGGAAATTGCTGCCAAAATCACAGGTACCCTCAAAATTGCTGGCAGCATTCCTGGGTGCACATGCTGCTCCCTCCAGTCCCCAAGCTACGTAAGTAACGGTGGTGGTAGGCGGGTGTTCCTGGCAGAGAGTCAGAGCATCTGCTCTGTGTGTTTTTAATTAAATATTAGTAATCTTCCTCCTGAAGATTATCTCGGCACTAATGTTGCAGCAGCATCTCTCTGTTGCCTCTCTTTGGAGAGAACAGGGATTGTGCGTTCTTCTGTCTGTGATGCTGCAGGAAATGGTCTGTCGTGAAGGATGGACTCACATCTTCCATCTTGGTTTTGTAACCCCTACTTATGGCAAAAAGCACTAATGAGGATTATTTACATGAATACAAGATTCAATGACAGTAAAGGGGACAGATTCTTTGCAGGCTGCCAAGTGATACAATTAAGCCAGAACCTATTTACATTAATTTCCATGTAATCCATGAAAGGAGTTTTGTTTAAATTTTCCACAAATTGTAGCTTGAGGAAAAGCTTAAATATGGGTGTTTTCAACCCAGAAAGCTGATGTTTTAGGAAGAAAGTAAATGTGAGTGACTTGAGGAAATCTGAAATGTGGTGCATACTTCTGCCATTTCTGACAGGGAAGTGAAGCACTGTGCAATTTCATGTACCTGAAAAGGCCAACCTGAAGCGCACGAAGCCCCCATAGGCCCCACGGTCACTGCCCATGTCTGCTCCCTGCCTTCCCCCAGGCTGGGGTCTGGGGGGGCTGCTGTGCCAAGGCCCCTTCCCGTGGGACCACCTGCCCCCGGAAGCCCACCTTTGGGCTCCAAACGCTAAGAAAGAGATGAAAGGAAAGTCGTCTGCCGCTCCCAGGAGCAGCACTGGGGAGATCTGGCTTCGGGGGGTTTCCGGCACAGCCGCTTTCCCTCCTGCTCCCTCTCGCCCGGGATTGCCCCGTGTCTAACCCCTAGCACTGCTAACCGAGGGGTTTCTCCTCAAATTTTCAACGTATTTCTGACAGGAACAAAGTGTCTGGGACGCTCCCCGCCTCACCGTGGCGCGAGGCTACGAGCGCGTCGCGCACCTCCTGCGGCGCCGCCGCTGAGGCGAGCGTGAGGCGCCGCCTTCCCGCCCACCGGCGGCAGCGCGGGCGGTGCAGGGCGGCCCCGCTGCCCGCCTTCCCTCCGCCGGGCGGCTCCGCTGCCCGCCTCCCCTCAGCAGGGCGGCTGCGCGCCCGCCTGCCGGGGGCTGGGCGGCGGCGGCGCGGTGGCGGCGGGATTGCTCTGCACCGGCCGGGGCGGCGGGTCTGGGCTGCACTAACCCGGTAGGTGCCTTCGTGGTGCGGGGGGTCGGGCCCGAGAAAGCTGTCGCGGGTGGAGTGCGGGGGGCGGAATGGGCGATTTTAATTACAGAAAATGGTGAACAACTTGGCGGGCATAGCCTGTAAAAGGCCGTCGGCCAAGTGTGAGCTTGTGCGGTGACCTAAAAATAACCAGATGTTTTTGTGTCGGACAACACTCCTGTACTTACGCTTGGAGATAACAGTTTCATCCATATGTGTTTCCAGGATAGGACAGTTAATTTTAGGGCACGCCCGGTTTAAAAGTCCTGAAATCCTGTTTGTAACGGTGGAGCAGCCCAAGGGGAGAGCGGTGCTGGTGCGTGCAGAGCGGGCAGCGGGACTGCAGGCGGTAAAGGGCTGCCCAGATACCCGCTGGCAGCCTGGAATGGCCTTTGGGACCGTTCGTGTTTCGATAATTTTTCAATATGCACTAATCATGTGGTTGATTAATAATGTGAAGTACTGGAGCAAGTGCTTACAAAAAGTCAGTGATAATTGATCAGTGTATTTAAAGCCAGTTGGAATAACAGTTATTAATGGCAATGGAGGGACATTTTAAAGTTATCTTGAAAGTTCCTTTTCTGTTCTTTTACAGCCCTGTGTTTTGGCAACTGCTGACATAGTATTTGTTTGCATGTTTGGCAGAAGGGTGGACTTGACTCAGAATGGTCATTTCTGTGCTTTACTGCTTGCAACTCTAAAAGCTATTTCTGTGAAGCTGCGGTGCATTTCCTCGCGCAGGGTTTTGAGTTTCAAATGCTTCATACTCCACGCTGGCCCAGATGAACTCTCCCATTTGCTTCATGAATTTTGCATCATTGCTCTCTGACACTCTCTGGCTAATGCAATGCATTATCCCAGCTGTGTTTGCAGACAAACTGGATGTGATTTGCGCCACGGTGTTTGTGATAGTGACACGCTGGAAGGGACCTGAAATAAAGGCTTCTCATTAGAAGATCTGTACTTGGTAAGACCAGGTTTGTCAGAGTTAGCCAGTGAGTTGAGACATTTCTGGGTTTTTTTAATCTTGTTTTTTATCAGAGCTGTTAGTGTGACTCACTAAACCTGTTTTCTTGCCAGTACATGGTGCAGATGAGAACAGACGTTTGCTTCACAAGGGTCGGTTGGGTGTTTGGAAAGCGCAGTAGTTCTGTAATGTGCTACAGGACCTTAATGTAGCAGTGGGATTGTTCTGGACCATGTTATGTAGCTTTGTGTCTATAGTTCGTGAAGATCATAACACTAAGTTGTAAGGTGCACAGCCTGTGTAGTTGCTTAGGTTAAATTTCAAATAATTTTAAAAGAATGTTAATCTGAAAAAAGCAATTTCTCTCTTAAAAGAAAAAAATACTTGTTACTGTTACAGGTATCCTGCTAGATGGCTTTAGCTGATGTGGTATTAAATCAAAAAGGATTTAGTATTATGCCAGGGAGAGGGGGGTCATTCTTGGTTTAATGCTTCTCTACAAGAGAAGGTGGGACTTCCTCTGTTCTAGGGCAGTTCGTGTTCCCCTGTCCTGTGCTAAAGTGGTGCAGAGGGCTGTGTCTGAGCTGAAACGGCCACTAAGAAGTAGCTGGAGATGCTCCATTTCTCCCTTCTTTTGCTGACTAGAGTAGAGCATTCGTATTGCTCAGATCTTTGGGATGAATTAAGGCAGTTTTCAGTGCTGAGGCAGCTGTGGGGTCTTGCTCAAGGGTCTGCCAAACCAGGAGTGTTTTGTAACAACAGACACCCTACAAGAAACAAGTTATTTTTATGAGTGCTGTGATGTGAGTTTTCCCCTCTGATGATCTGTGTTTGCGTATGCACTGTGCTCAGCAACACAGTGGATTGTCCTTGCAACTTGCCTGCCCCTCCTGGTGCTGTGACTCTTGGATATAGAGGCAAGAGAAAGAAAAATACATCAAACAGGCATTGGAAAAGCCCAAAAGTTCATAGAGACTTGAGCAGATTTAATGAATGACCATATTTTAGAATATTGCCATTTTGAATCACATAGTACAAGATTGATTTTAAAAAAAAGGAATACATTTTCAAAGTAGATTGGAGTGGGTAGTTTAAATTAGAGGTTTTGTGTGATAATGCAGGCTTGCAGCCTAAGTTCTGTGCAGTCTGACTCTGCTGCTTTGCTTTGATTCTGTAATGGATATTAAAGACTAAATGATGAAAATGTAGCAGCAGTGAAGTGGGGGTTCCTAGATAGTGCAGCTTTATGCCATGATGCGAAAGCGCAGAATATAAACCCTGGGATGAAGCTCAGGGCTTTTGGTCAAATAAACCGAGGTTTAGAGCAGTGTTTGTGGAGTTTAAAGTTTGGATATTGAACTCTGTTTTAAAGAGCACAGTATGTGGACAATTTTTAGTAAATACACTTCCAAAGTAAACACCACAAGTCCTTTACAAGAAGTATGGTTCCAAGAAAAACTGACAGAGTTTTATAAACACCATTAGCTTTAAATACAAACTGGTTTGTGTCATGATGTTCCATTTACACAGCAAGTCACAGAAATCGTGACTGTTTGCAATCACTACTACATAAACCTGCATTCCCGTTGCTGCTGCTTCTCAGACCTGATGGATCTGCTGATGTGTATTTGACTGCAGTAGTAGAAATGAGTGCAGGACAGCAGTTGGGGGTATGAGGCTAGTCCAGTGCTACAGTATATCCTGGAGTTAGTGGTGTACTTGAAGCATCATTTTACATCTGCTGTTTGTGTGTGCTGACAAGCAGTAGAGGTTAACGTTCTCATGTAGTCATTAGACTTTGGTAAGACGATCGCAGTAAAAATGGTAGTGGCAACTGAGGATTCCTTCCCCTTCCAGTTATGTGCTACTGCTTCCTTCCAGAAATGACAGCTCTCACGTGGTCTTTGCTAGAAAAGCAGATTACATGAATGCTCCAAAGCTGCTTCAGTGCAAAGTCAGATGAGTTGTCTCAGACCTCCTTCAGCAGTGGTTTACTGTAGCTGATGGTGCCCGATGGAGGTGGAGTTCTGGTGCTACCTGTGCTGCTAGCTGAGCCGTGGGAATGCTACCTCTGTCAGAAAGCCAGTAACCAACATAATGTTGCTAATGGTGAAAGCTGCCAGACGTTAAAGCACTGCTTCTGTGGTGACCATCTTATCAGTAGCTGTGGTCTAAGGTCTGCAGCTATGAACGCTGCCGTAGGAGTGTATTTATCTGGTACTACTTCATGGAGAAAGAAGGTTGAATTTGCACAGAGCTAGAGAATAACAGCGAAGCAAAACTGAAAACCTTGCTTTTTTGGCTAGCAGTGTGAAAATCCCTGATTTAGCTGGTTGGGTGAGATTGCTCTAGAACTAAGCAATTGATGGGACACTTAGAAGTGTCTGCTTTCAGCTGCATGCTGTTGCGCAGCCAGTGTCAGGGCTGAATTTTGGAAATTCTAACTAATCCTCTCTTTTGTAGGTGCAAGTATTTTCAAAGTATCTATGTAGGCTTCCACCTCTTCCAAGGGCTTTGATTATTCCTACATCTCATTTTTCTAGCTTGTAAAACAGATGATACTTCTATTAGATGGGTGTTGGGAGGAGGGATGATACTTTATTGAGAACAAATTAAGTGGAATATTCTGTAAGCTCAAATCATTGTTTTCAGGGCTCCAGGACCAAAAGGGTTTTAAGCTGTATCTTATGTGAAACAAATCAAGATAAGCTGCTTTGTGTATTCTACTTCTGCCCTCTAATCAAGAACAAAACAGTCAGACCTGACTCTAATATACTCACAGTACCCATCTGAAGAGCCAGCAAAATTCACTGCAGCAGACTTGTCGACAAATACTGGTTTAAACTCAGCTAAATCTGTGTGAAGATTTGGATGATTATTTTGCATTCATCTAACCCCTTCCTGTTTTTCATGCAGCAGAGCAATGTGAATAATCAAAGCTAAAATGAGGAGAAAATATTCCCATTAATTTGACTGGGCCTAGAAGTTTGTGCTTGTGCTACTGGTTTCTGACTGCTTCAAAAAAAATACCCTTAAGTGCTGATAGTGGTTTAAGAGTCATGGTGTGTTTTGTAAACCTGCTTTATTATTTTTAAGGAGGAAAATGTACAGTAAAATCAAGTAGTAGCCCAGTCCCTTGTGTGTCTGTCCGTTTCCAGTCTTCTCCTGGGTGAGCCTATGGTGGCTTTTTGTTCTGATCAGAAAATCGCTTCTGAAGCGACTCTCCTGATCATCTCGACTCATTGCACTTTGATTCAAGTCAAAAAGCAGTCTCGGATGTTGCAAACTAAACTCCTTGTTTATGAAACTTAACTGGAGATCATAGCACAGCCACTGGTGGTATCTGCTCCCCGAGACCAGACTGGAGTTAGTCTGAAGTAAATCCCAGAGAGGCAGATGGTGGGGATGTCAGACCCTCAACACAACCTGCCCCCAGTTCACCACGGTACTTGCGGTGTGGAAGGAGCTGTGCTGTGTTGATGCCTCCTGGGTTCTTGCCCAGGCATATGATTCTCCTGGTGAGTTTTAATGACTCGGGTTGTTCTTTGCTGTCTGCTTGGTTGTGATCAGATTTGATGATTAACTTCAGCATTGTATAAAAATGCAACAGGAAACAGTGGAGTGACCTGGAAAGCCTCAAGTAGGATACGGTCATAAGGGAATCAGTTGTATGTTGTTGTACTCCCAATAGAAGAAACTATTAACAAAAGTGTGTGGCAGAAAGGTCATTTCCCTTCAGTCTGTGTGTTCTCTTTAGTGTGGCATGAGCTTTTGATGATACTGGGTATAAAAGTCATGACAAAGTAATTGAATTTGGCAAAGGCTGGTGTTATCCATGAGAAACTTCAGGAAATGACTCTGAAACCTAGAGTTAGTGCAGTTAATGAGAACAGAGTTTCAGAAAATGTGAAAAACTTAAGGGTGTAAAATCTTCCCTATCAGCAATAAGAAAAGCAGGTGAATAGGGGTGGGTTATTGTTCTGTGAAGGTTTCTTTGCTCTTCGAAGCAGCTGGTATTAGATGAATCACAGACCTGGCAGTTCATACCTTCCTTGATATCTAGAAACCTCCATAGACATGTACCTGATCGTGTGAGTGGGCTCAGCAGAAAAAGGACAAGAGTTTAGAGGGGGAAAAAAAAAAGCACTTGTAAGTGCAAGAGTATCCAGGAAATAGCCTGGCAGTGTGGAGAGAGAGCCTGAGCTGTGTCTGCGCTGTGAAGCAGACACCACACTGAACAGGAGGCAGGGCTGCTGGCAGGTAACACCAGTTTCCTACTCAGGCACACGTACCATATGTTATATATGATAGACTGAAATGAGCCCTTGCAGAGAAGATGCGGTGTTACTCTACTCCAGGTGTCATGGCCACCTGCACCCTTGTGTTTCAGAGGCCGCCTTGCTGAAACTGTGGAGTGGAGTGGGAGACTTTATAGGTCTAGAAACTGGCAAACTCTTCTCTCTGAAAGTCAGCATTGGTGTGCTGCTGCCAATGGCTCTGGACTGTGAAATGCCTAAGAATGGAAACTGTTTGCATCTGTATGTGTGAAAGACACAATACTGACCTGTAGCTTGGGCCTGTAGGAGTTTATTTCTACTTGAGTTCTGCTGAATCATCACAAACTGTTTCTTGGGTAGAGGCTGCTGGGCATGTTCCAGTTGTAAGATCTCCAGGGGTGGAACCCGAGCTCCAGAAAAAATACTTCCGTGATTCACCTATCTCTTTTTATAGCACGTCTTATTGCAGCAGTTGGGCTGTACAGTGTGCTCTGCCTCCCTGAAACTGGTGTCACTAATTTGGAAAAGGTACAGTAAGATGGGAGACTTTGCAGAGCTGCAGTTTTGATACCCATATGGAACTCCCCATATTGCTTACTCTAACACTGTTTAATGTGTCAGAAGGCGTCAGTGAAATATTTACCTAGAATGTCACCTTCCGGGCTTGGAAATAGTTGAGCAGATTTTAATAAAACCCATGACCTGTCTGCCTCACACTGTTGCTGTTACTTTTATCTTAGTTTACTTTGGAGCTAGGACATGGGAGAAGCCAAATCCTACCTATTCTGTTGTCTTAGGATCCAGGAAGCTACTAAAAAGTTGAAATAACCAGTGACAAAATCAAGCTTTCTAACCTCTTTGGAAAAGAACTATTAACCAGGGAGAGTATTTTTTCCTTTAAGCTCTATGTTTAAAGCGAACACAGCTCAGAGGCTTGATGCTGTTGGAACAGGCTGTCATATCTGCTGTCTTTGGAGTTGGAAGAGGACTGTTTAGATCACACAGGACTGGTCCAAAGTGAAATCCCATCAGAGAGTGTAGAAGACACAAGGATTGAGGTACCCCTTACACATACCTCCTCTTGTGGCTCTAGTCTACTAGTGAGTGCACAGCAGTGGAATGGCTGGCTTCCTTCCTTGGCCTCTTTTGTACTTTGTCCTTCTGAGGGCATCCTGGGTAAACTGGGCAACGTTCTTTGCACTTTCAGCAGCGTGCTTTGCACTGTGGACTGTTGGCTGTATGTGAGCTAAAAGCCAACTTAAAGCTTGGCAGTGGTGGGACAATTTTCTATGTTGTCCCAATATACTCTCTAACTCCTTTGACTATTTATTTGTATGCAATGTCCTTGAGAAGGCTTGTCCTGAAAAAAATTGAAAACCTGATTGTGGTGTTTGAGGTAAAGCTCTCTTGAGTTTCTAAGACCAGTGTTGTGAAACTCAGCATTTCAGATAAGAATAAAAACATTCAAAGAAGGAGACAGGAACATTAACAAATGTCAGCCATAGGCTGCAGGTGGTGTTTGCAGTCCCTCAGATTTTATGGTATTACTCTATACTTGCTACAAGATTGAGAAAAGAAGATAACCAATTTAAAAACCGAGTGCATTCTGGAAACCCAGGTCCAGCACTGAGGTGTTCAAAACCTCATGTAAGTACTTGGGGGTCATTTTTATAGAGCCATATGCAAATAATTTTTTTTTCTGCCAGTGTGCTGACATCAGTTTCATGCATTGTTTGTTCATTTAATAACAGCCCTTTTTTTTTTTTTTTTTTTTTTTTCCCCCCCCTCCCACCCAGCTTCTTCCCTCCATTTGCATCTGCATTGGAATAGTGGCTGTTTTAATCATTGCAGCAGTTAAACGGACCTCCCACAAACATGGCAGACGAGGACCTTATTTTTCGTATGGAAGGAATTGATAATGCTAGATCAACTACAGCGAACTCTGGAAATTATCTTGATGCTGATAGTGATGATGAAGACAATTATTTTATCTGTCCAATAACTGATGATCCGGTTTCTAACAAGTCTGCTAGTATCAAAGTTGACAATTATTACAGCAACTTAGCAAAAACTGAACAGTACAGTTCAAGCTCTTCTCCTAGAAACTCTTTTAGCTTTAAGGTAAGTATTGGCTCCAGCCTTCAGTGAGGTTTTGGTTTTACTTAGTTGGCATGAGAAATTCTCTGTTTCATCTCTTATAACTAACACTTTTCAATTAAAAAATACATCTGTTTTTTCCAGACCTGCAGTTAATTCCATTAAGCCAGTAGTCTGACACTGCCATTGAATTGCTTACTGTCCCTTTTAGTTCAGTGGGAGATCTGCCTCTACAGAGGCAGCAGATTTCAGGCAAACAATTCACTGCCAGTATGATCAAACCATTAAGAAAGCAATACACTGATCGGGAAATTTAAAAGATGTGTTGTAAACTAAATGAGGTCTGCCAGAAGATTATCTTATTATGGATTTTGCCAAGCAGTTAACAATCCATAATATTTTTATTCGGACAAATAAAATTGTAAATGATAAAATTGTAATGACAGATTTCAGGTTATAGTTCCTTCTTAGGGGAGCTTTTAACATGTTGACACTCGTGCTTGGGCATGAAGTGTCACACTGGCAGTAATGCCTGACAGTGTATTGAAGTGGTATCTGACCTTTTTAAAATGAACGGCGATCACAGCATTGCAGAGAGGTCAGAGGGGCTGTAGTTGGTGCTTCCTTGGCAGTGTGTCCTGTTCCACTCAGCTCCCTTTGCACAGATCAGGCCAGGCAAGGGGAGGCAAACCCACAGGCAGTGGAGCCTCAAGAACACAAGTGACGTGCACTCCATAGATTAGATATTCCAGATGTGCACCATTTGTGGTAAACTGGCATGTCTCTTAGATTTTGTCTAGACTAAGATTTAATGTGTTTTATTAACACATTTCTTGTTATAAATATTAACATATTATTTATTTAATAGATACTCTAAAATCTTGGTTATGCCTAATGCATGTTTTATTCCTGGAGAGATACCAGAGGGTTTATTTCAGTCAGCTAACATTTTAAGTAACACATTAAAAGTGAAACTGTCTTGTCTGCAGTAAGATTTTTATCAAGGCTAGTTAGTAGAAACATTAGAAGGTACATATCTCCTGAGGAAGGTGAAGAGTAAAAGTTTAGTATAGACAAGGGGACAGATTTTAGTGTATGCTATGCTAAGCAAGTTAAGACCTGAAAGAAGCTTAGTCTTCATTTGTGTGTACGTTGTAGCATGTACTGAACACTTGCCTCTGGGTTTGCAGTGTGAGTTCTGAGTCATGTGGCCTGAGATAAAACTGATAAAAGATGTAAGAAATTGCAAGTATTTCCTCCTGCCATGTGCCCATGCTTTGGGCTCCACAATGTCTAGTTTGGCATTTTAGCTTCTGTCACAGCTGAAATATATTGGGTTGAGATATAGAGCAAGTGAGTCTCCACTGCTGCTTAAGCTGCAGAAATGGTGGCTTCTACCACAGGGTGAAGCAGCCAGCCAGGACTGATAACATCTTAAACTGACACAGCCTGGTCTGATCAGACTCTACCTCTCGAACCCCAAAGCTAATAGCTAATAGTGGGCCACTGATAATGAAATGCAGAGACAGATAGAAATGTTAGTAGAACTCTCTGCCTTTAAACAGGACTGAGCAATGTTTAATTAGCTAGTTAATAGGCAAGACTCTTTTAATGCATATTTTCCAATTAAAAAAATTGCCAGCTTACCTTAACAGGTTTGTTCACAGATGTTCTAAGAATGAATTTAAATTAGGAATATAAATTGAAGAGTGTCTTTTAAGTGGAATTTTTTTTTTCTAAATTAACAAAGAGAACAGAGACTCTTTGTCAATCATTTGTCTTATTATATGTATTTTCCTACTTTTATGTTTCTCATGCATCCTTTAGAATGACACACAGCATCGTTCTAAGCACGGCTCTGTGGTTGACCATAGTCGGGTAGGTTAAAAAGAAAATGTGAACACCATATCTAACATACATTAAGGTTTTTTTGGTTCTGTTTTGTTTTTTCCCTATTATGGCCTTTTTTTATTCATTATTTTATTATCTGGGAGAACTGCTTGTTTCAGCCCATAAAAGTCATTAAGTCAAAACTAAAATAGATATCTGTTAAATGAAATAATACCCATCTTCTGTTCTTTACCCTGGAATGTCACTTTAAAAAAAAGTGCATTTCTGTAGTTGTTTCTTCACAGTATTACCTACTGTGGACAAGAATGGAGTGGATGCAAGACACCTACTTAGTCTGTATGGCAGCCGTATGCCTACAGCAGGAGAAAAACTGCACTGCTAGCACCATTTCCATGAAGTCCAACTTCTGTTTGTTTGAAGATTAGAATTCAGGTTTTGTACAAAGCACCTCATAAGATCAAGCACAAGCAATTAATTTATTTAAATCATTACCTAGCATGGGCACAAATCACCTTTTGGAGAGGGGACCCTACTCACGAATGATTTGACATAGATAACTGACCAGGCAGTTCTATGTGTTTCTTTCTCTCCCTGTTTTTTTTCATACATATCCAAGTATGGACGTTCCCAGGTCCATAGAAATGTGTATCATCGCATGATCTGAGGCAACTTCATTTTGTTATGAAACACATAGGAAATCCTTCTCAGCATATCTTTCAAATTTGTTTTATTTAGTGTAGTATTGGGTTCATTTTGTGGTTTTATTGTGAGAAAGGGGAGTATTTAAATTGTTTGCAAGGTATGCAGATTTGCAGCTGAAATAAACATGAACAATGTAAAAGCTCAGCTGCTTCAAAAACTTCCTTGATGTCATTGTTGACACCGATTTATACTGCATTTTTAGAAAAAGTTTTGACTGAGATTTAAATTCCAAAGGAAAAGAACCAGTATTTTGGAAGTTACTGTTTCTGCATACTTGAAATTCAGTAAGAGAGGCAGTAACAAAACCTCAGAGCTCAGTATTTCTTTACTGGCAGGGATGCAAAGTGGCCTTTTCTCGTGCTCACCTTGCAGAAGGCTTTTGGCACATCAAAGGATCATATCTCCAGTTTTCTTGGAACAGTACAATGTAAAAAGAGGGAGATCAAAATGTTGAGAGACAAGCATCCAAATTGGCTGGTACAAAAAGACTGTTTATATTCCAGAAAACTCCTTTGATTTTTTACTCTTGACTTGGTGGAGATTGAAATAGCTACTTGTCTGGAATTGTTATAATAATCCATTTTTACAGCATTCTAATTTCTTCTTTCTTACGCTAAGCACAATTTGGGGGCCTTGGGGTTTACAGAACTTTTTTTCTTCCTCCATACTGCCCTATCACTAATGGACATGTTATGCTTACACTGCCAGCATATGCTGGTAGTTACAAAGTTAAAAATCAGTAAAAAATAATATCATCTAAATGTCATTTATCACTATTTGTAACATGTTAGAGATACTTGCAAATGACAACAGGTTTTGCAAATTGGTATATAGTAGACCAGGTTCTGTCCTCAGTAACTTTATGGCAGTGCATATTGTACTGAAACATGATGCTTTATATTTCTGAACTGTGTTTCATTATACTTGAAGCTCTAAAATGTCAGAGTGATCTTCTGTACCCCTTGGTCCCTGCTCTGAATAGTGCTTTGGGGGGTTGTGTAGTTGCACATCTTTGTAGCGTTGGAATCCGGATGTGCTCTAGAAATGCTGTTGTCGTGAGTTGCTGCTGATTATAAATAACCCGCCAGTTTGTAACTTATTCAGGAAACCTGGAAACATGCTATTGAGAAAGCTAAACACATGCCTGATCCGTGGGCAGAATTTCATCTTGAGGACTTTGAGACGGAACATGCCACTCGTTACAGGTCTGTGGGTCTTTCTGCTTTTAATGCTGACATTAAACAGAATGTGCTGGTTTATGCAAGGGTTCTGTTTGTGTAGTGCAGAATATGTGTAATTAGATGGCTGAAGAACATTCAATAATGCCCAAACTGAGTATGTCTTAACTGAATCTCCCAGGAATATGTAAATACTGTACATCATCAAAAAATAAACTTTTCAGCAAACCAGTGTCACAGTCCTTCTCTCTTTCCCACCTAAGTAGTATCTATGAGTTTCACCATGTGGGCAGGAAACAAGGCTGAAAAGTATTTTCTAGTTGATTTATTAATGCTGTAAATTTAATCTAATAAGGAAATGAATCCCAATAAAAAGGCAGCATACTTAGTTTAAATAGTTTAGAAAAAAAAGCAACATAACACTCTGTGCCTTTCCCAAAATAGCAGTTTCACTGTTGCCTGTCCATGCAGTATTGCTGCATGTGGCTGGAATTTAAATCCTTATAAAGCCCAGAATAGCTCAGCATAGTGTACGTGCTGAAACTGAGTTTGGCCCTTAAACTATTCTCAGTGCTTTAGCACAGGCTTTGCCAAAACGTTTACCCTACTGACATGGGTTTCTGGGTGGAAGGGGTAGGAGTTAGAGGCCAGTTAATTACACTTAGCATCAGTGTTGAGGGAGGCCTCCCTTCCAATCACATAACGCTGTCACGCAATGCTGCTCTTCCCCATAGACTGCATCTGTCCCTGGTCAGCCACACAGTCCTGAAATAGTTTGCATATTTTAAAAAACCAATAAGTGATAATATTGGTTTAGGGCTACTCAAATACCCTATTAAAAAGAGATGGCTCTGACATTCCTATTTCCATCTCTTTTGCCTTCTGCAAACTGGGGTGAACAGAACATACAAGGGGTATATGGAGTGTCTGCATGCATGAAGTACTCGGTGCAGGTCAGGGGAATCAGGCTGGAAACAGTCATGTGTTGGTGACTCAACCACTGTGGTTCTCAGTTTGGCTTTTACTGTGTTGGGAGTTAAGGGGGTGGGGAGAAACCACAGTTGTACTCTTTGTATTATCATAGGGTTGGGCAGAGACTTGCTCCTCCCTTGGTGCAGTGTTTGGCAGTTCTTGGCCCTGCTGCTTTTCACAGCCACAGCTGGTGCTGCATTTTGCTCTCATCCTCCACAGCCCTGCAGCAGATTCCCAGCCAGAACCAGTTTTATGCAAGCTCAGGGTTGGGGGAGACCACCAGTCTAGTGTGTAGGGCTTGGTAAAGTTCTTTCTGCCCCCAGTGTACTGCCTAGGTATCACAGAGGAGATGTAATGTCAAAGCAGATAAAGCCTAATTTGTAGTGTTGTAAAAGTTCAGCTTCTGTAGCGGAATCTGTTCATTGTCAGTAGGATTCAGTGTCTCATCAAAGAACTGTACATATTTCTTGTTTCCCCACCCAAAGTAAGGAGGGCAGTAGTGTGGTTGGAAGACCAGAAGTTTTTGTGTGGGAGTGGCAGCAGCACCTTTTAGCAGTCAGCTAGAGATAAGGAAGGATAGTCCTGGGGCCGGGGGATTTGGGTTCCCTCTGCATTTTTCTAAGAGGCACATCTCCTGATTTTGCAGGTACAATGCAGTTACTGGGGACTGGGTTGAAGATGAAGTCCTCATCAAGATGGCTTCACAAGTAAGATCACACTGTCCTTCATGTTTATTAGCAGCCAAATTAGTCATTTCCTTCCTGTTACTGAATGGTGGCAGCAAGATGTTTTCCTCATATAGAAGTTTTAAAGTCTCAATGTTATTCTTTTCTGCTACCTCTCTTTTTTCTCGGCTCATTCATTATGTTTTGGCGTCCCAAAAGCCTTTTTTCCCCAGCCTTTTTTCCCCAGAGTAGAGTAGAACATGGAGTCAGCCCTTCCCCATCAGCAATATGAGGCATTTGTTCCTTTCCCAATGATCTCCCTCCCATTTCCTGCTGGCCTCATCTCCCTGCCTGGCAATAGTCCTGCTATTTTATGTGCTTCTAAATAATTTCTGCTCATAGGATGAAACCAGACTGAAAGCTACGATTGCTTCACAGTTAAATCATGGGGTTGGTAGTGTGTTGGAGTTGCCCTGCTCTGTGCTGCTGACATAGTATCTGGCATGTGGGGAGGTGATGCTCTGTTTGGCACATCCTGTACGGAAGCCTAAATGCAGAGAGCATGAGGTCTGCAAAGCCATCTTCTCTAGGCAGACACAACACAGCTGACTCCAAACTGGAGAGAATTTAAATAGCTTATTTAAAAGACATATCATGTCTGCTTCATGGGATATTGAAGGGTGAAGGGGAGGGGGGCTTATTTCAAATGTCTTTTCCCCAGATACCTACTTACACTGCCAGTGGTTTTCACTTTTCTTTGAGGAGACAAAAATTGTATAGAGCCTGTTTGAGAACTGCTTTCTGCAGGTTATAAAGGGGGAAGACATGGTTGTGTCTCTTACTGGTTAGAAATTAACTTTGTGGAAATGGCAATGCTGAGTTTTTGTTTTTTCTTTTCCCTAGCCTTTTGGTCGTGGAGCAATGCGAGAGTGCTTCAGAACGTAAGTATCTTCTGGCTTTATCTTTGTTGGCCTCCATGCAGTATTTTCTTCTATGGTGACTGGAATTTCACTTAGGTGTGGTGGAAATTGTGCAAAGTTCAGCTCCCCGTTAGCTCCCTGCTGTGCCTTTCTAAAAGGCATAGCTGAGGGGTTCATTCCTATTTCTGCACTCCAGCTGCAGCACAGGGAGTGGGGTTCAGAAAGCAGAACATTCTCTTAAGGAAGCACAAGCAAGCGTGATGCAGGCGTTCAGTGAGCTTGCTTTGGAAAGCCAAGCCATTGCCTGTACTGGAACTGCAGTGGGATGGGTAATGTGCAGTCATGTCCAGTTCCAGCAAGTATAATCAGCCTATCAATTAGCAATTCATAAATATATGCTATTTCCACCATCTGTTGGAGGCGAAATACTCATAAAAGTACAGAAGCAGCTACTTTCCATGTTCCTAGTGTGCTGAAATATATTTGAATTTGTTATGAGGCTGTAGGTGTCTGCAGCCTAAGGGCCAACTTGAGGCCTATAGTTAGGCAGAGAAAAGGGGAAAGAATAGTAGGATGGTGCAATCTCAACTCAGAAAACCTCCCTCGCTTTAGAAGGTTATCATCCCAGAGTTTACTTCGGATCACGTGTACCAGAATAATCCTGTTCAGAGTAAGGCAGAGCTCGAATACTAAATTACTCTTTTCAGAAGGGTAAAGTGTGGGGGAAGACAGAGGAGGAACTATTCTTTCCTCAGAGAGTGTTAGAAAATATGGTTGCAGGCATGAGCATCTAGCTATTACAAATCAGTTCATGCTAGAAGAGTACCCCACCCTTTCCAGGCTTTGGAAATTAATGTTTCCTGGAAAATGTGCATGTGCGTGTTTAAGGCACTCCCCATCTTTCCAGCTGCACAATCCAGAGAAATTGCATTTCACGTCTGGTTTCACTCTGGAAAGAGAGAAACTCCTGAATGATGAAATGTGATTTTTTTGAACTTGAGGAAAAGGGGGGGAAAGTAACCCCTTAGTCCTCCAGTTTGGCATTGTTTCACTATCAGTTTGTGCTGGTGGCTCTGTTCGTGCAAAGCCAAATAGAGACAGCAGTGAATGAAGCCTAGAAGTAACAAATCTTAACTTGCTGACATTGCTTTTAGCTCTTGTTTCTGAATGACCAAATTCCCCTTTACAGAATATCTTTAGTAGTGCCATAAACAGAAATTTATCTTTGCAGCTTTGCCTTAACCTCATACAAAGAAAATACAACTCGTATGTCAGCTTCCTACTCCTGGATTTTCCGTAACTCTCAGTGGTGCACTGATACTTCCCATCTGGAGCGCTCTCTTTAGATTTTTGCAACTCTGCAAGTCTTTAGTCATTACAGTGAAAGCATTAGCTGCACTTGGCTCAGTGAACTTCACAGAGTGTTGGCTTTGGAAGAGCACATGAGCTGGCTTGTTTTATGCAGAGAAATTTGTTTCTTCAGAGAACTGGAAGGGTTTCAAATTCTGGCCAAAATTCTTATCTCACTTGCTTATTCCTTCTTTCAAAGGCCTATATTATAGTGACTGTCTGCCTATCTCTGCAGGAGGACAGACCATCTGGAGCTGCTTTCCCTTTAGAGAGTCCGTGTACTTCTACCTCTGCACCAAGGCCTTGGGAGGGAGAGAGGAAAGGAAGCAGGGGGAGGGCTGAGACTTTGAGTGCTGCTACTAGCTTCTCAAAATGTACAGTTTGGGAGAACCATTGTTTGTTAGCAGAATATGAGAACTGCTCAGTAGCCAGCTGTGCCTTATTTGGACACCTCTCTTCATACTCCTCCTCCCCCTTCAGACTGCCTTGGCATTGCTGGGGTCTCCAGCAATACCACTGCTGCCACAGTAGAGGGTTTTTATACCCTTTTGCCATCCTCTCTGTTGAATTAAGTTCTTGGAGGGTGCAGGAGGAGAAGTGCTTTCCCCCTTGTGTCCCATATAAATGGATGAGGTTGCTCTAGGAAAGAAGACACTGTCTGCTTTGAAATTCTTGGTAACAGTGTGGGTTTTTTCCTCGTTTGGCTTGAATATTGGCATCTTCTGCAACCACTGGGTACCTGCGTAATCCGTTTGTTGACAGCCAGCAGATTCTCTGTTGTCAAAGTCCTAAAGTCCTCCTTTTTTCTTTTTCCCCCACTCTTGAGAGATCCATGGATTAAAGATTTGCGCATCCACAAAAGTTAAAAGCTGCATCATAAGAAGATCTGTCGTGCAGTTTTCCTTTTGGGGTCATGGGGGATATTAAGTAGACACCCCTGTTTGTTGAGAAGGAAGCAGTTTGTTCTTATCATGAGGAGGGTTTTCTGTTTTCAGTTCATGTTTGAAAGGACACTTCCTGTTAATTACTGCAGAAAATAATTGTTGACATTAGAACAGGGTGTTGAGGTGACACCAACCCTTCATACTCTGGGTTTGAGGGAAGTGGGGAGGGAAAAGAAATGAGAAAGGGAGGAAGTTCAGAGCAGAAGTAGCTGCAGTCAAACCCAAGAGGCATTTTGGCACACGCTAGCTGCCATTCATACAGGATGTTGCTTTTTCCCTTGCTCCCTACCTGTGTTTCACTTTTCAGCTAGTATAGCTGGTAAATGACTGAGGGTAATGCTGATCTCAGGACCTGGCTCTGTCCATGCAGGCAAAGACATGGGGAAGATTGAATTCAAATTCTTGGTTTTCCCTTCATCTGTGATTGATTTCTCTTTCAGGAAAAAGCTGTCCAACTTCTTACACACGCAGAACTGGAAAGGTGCCTATAACTATGTTGCCAAGCAATACATAGAGAGTGTGGGCAGGGATGTGTATTTTGAGGATGTCCGACTTCAGATGGAAGCAAAACTCTGGGGAGAAGAGTACAACCGGCACAAGCCACCAAAACAGGTACATTCAAAGATCTTGCTAAGCGAAAATGCAGTCTCGTTCTCATATTAGATTAGTTTTCAAATTTAGAGGGAATTACTTGTTCACATTCCATTAAATTTAATTGCTTAGATAGACTCTTCTGCCCTACTGTGTTTTCTGTTAAATGATAGCTGATTTTTAATGAAGTAAATGCAGAAATTGCTTTATATTTCCAGAATTAGGGGCTGTGTGTTTGTGAATGTCTTGACTGTTCTCAGCTGTTGACTGAAGACCAAACTAAAATGGTGTTTGTATTGCTCTTTTTGATATTTGCCCAGCTGCTTTTGAGATAACCAAAGATGTCACAGAATTTATTGCCAGCAGAAGTCTCAGCAAGCACTTAACTGTTAGTGTTCCAGGAAGGTAGATGTTTAAATCTTGTACACCTATCTAAACACCTGATTAGCATTGATTTTTAAGAAGAGCTGGAAACCTGAATAACTTTACAAAGCTATTCAAATACAAACTTTTGAGGAGTGGTCAAGAATTTTCCAAAAAATGAAGATACCATGGCTTTGTTTTCTTTGAGTGTTTCAGTGACAATACTGGCACACTGTGTTAAGTGCAAAGCATTAAGATGTATGAAACTCCCAGGTGGGTGGAATGTCAGACTGGGCTCAGGGTATCAAGAGAAGTTCCCACCCTCTGTGCTAGGGATATGCATAAACACACGTAGGATTCAGGCAGAGGTGGTTGTACTGCTTTGCTGGCTGTATTTCTGGTTCTGGGGTCCATGCTAAACATTTTGTACAGCCAACATAGCTTTGTGCTTTTCCATGCTGGTAAGTTGGATAGCTGCTGGTCAAAGCAGGCCATTGTGTCCTGGACAAAAACACCTGCAGCAGCAACCAGTTTGTTAAAAGACAAGAAACTCAAGCGCAAGGATGAAGGACTGCAGCTGTTGTTCACTCCCAGCCAGTAGTTCCTCTTTGTCGAGTGTGTCCGTGGTATGTATCAACGAAGCTGTCAAATCCCTTTCATCTGCAGTAGGTACTGAATGCCTCAGTGTAACTGTGACTTCAAATGGATGGAGGAGGTGGCTTGTAGGAAGAGTGCTGCACACGCACTGTGGTGTCTTGGTTCCTGCTCTTGGCTCTACTACAGACTGTGTGTGACGTGACAAGATGCTTGGGTCAAGAAGTATGCCTCAGTGTGGGGGCCTTATCAATTTAATAGCCAAAACGAGTGCTTCTGAATATGTGGACCATTGTCTCCCACATGAGGGTTAGTTAATATCTACCTGTCTCGCAACAGCAAAGTGAGATATATAATGAAGTGCACAGAGAAGAATCTAGAAATCTAGAAGTTTTAAATGTCATGTGGGGGGGAAAATGTAAGCGAAGTGAGAGTTGTGATGGTTTCTCCTTTAGGAATGTGTCTGGGACAGAGGGAGGAGGTGAGGCAGGATACAGAAATATCTGAATGGTAGAAGTCTTCAGTCCTTCTCTGAAGAGACATTTCTTCAAGTTGTGCAGTAGTTACTGTATGTTTAGCTCTCTGGGTATAGACTCTTTGCAGTGTACTCTTAAGGTACCCACAAAAATAAAATAGAAAGCAAACACTAAGAATTTTTCAGAGGGATTTGTTGCAGAACTGAGCTGTTCTGAAGTGACGGCTTTTAATTTATGGAATTCCTCCAGTAACCTAAGAAGCATGTGACTCTTCCCCCACCCCCTTGTTAAACAGACAGATCTTTGCAATTGTTCAGCTTCTTTCACTGGAAAAGTTTTCACAGCTGGAGGATTCACACACACTTTGATCTGAAGACAGTATTCTGTTAGTCATTGTTTATCTTCTTTCCCTCCCCAGGTGGATATAGTGCAGACCTGTATTATCGAAATGAAGAACAGACCTGGAAAGCCTCTCTTTCATCTGGAACATTACATTGAGGGCAAATACATCAAATACAACTCAAATTCTGGATTTGTGCGAGACGACAACATTCGTCTTACTCCGCAAGTGAGGCTTTGTTTAATGCTTTCCATAGAGTCTGCTGCAGGGAATTTCTTGGCTCTACCAAGAAGTCTTGCATTACTGCCAAGAAAGGAAACTGCAGGCTTTCCAGTACAATGCCAAATTAATTTCTCTTTTTGCAGTATGTCTGCCCCTTATTTGGGGCCCGCTCTTCCAAGCGCTGAGTGCTGCTTTATTGCATTTCAGAGTCTGTTGATTTTAGTTGAGTTGAACATGGTTAATACTCTTTGGAAACATTAAGCTTTTTGACTCTAATTATAATTGCAGGCATTGACATATTTCAAACTCTTATGTACTATCTGCTAAACAGTCTTCTGGTGCCTCATGTAATAAACAAAAGGAGGTGGCAGATACCCAGCTCGTGTAACTAAACACCTAGTCCATTTGCATGTAAGAATCTGGGTTTTTTCAGCTACAACCTCTGAATAGGTGAATCGAGATTCTGTATGGAGATACAAGTACCGATTTCAAGTGATTCTTGGGTCTCATAAAAGAACTTAACAATACTGGTGAAAAATGCGAAGTGATCCATGTAGCAAAGGAGTGTTTTACTGGGGCTTTAGGGTTTTGTTCTTTTAATCTTTTCCCCCTGTTTTTAATGTACTTGTCATGATGCTTAATGTAAGAAGAGGGTTTATGTTCTGGGCTGTCTTTTGTACACTGAATCACTGCTATACTTTCACAGGTTGGGAACAAAATGTTCTGCGAGATTTGCTGCAGTTAAAATGTTTGTCTGTCACCACTAGTCGTTTCCCCCAGGCCTGGCAGTGCTTTTTTGGAGGTCTTCCCAGAAGATTCCTAATGTCTCAACTTTATGCCAGAGAGAAGGGCTTTTTATACCTGATTCTTGAAATGCTGCCTTTAAAGAGTACAAATGTGCATTTTATGATCTGATACACGAATGTAGAGCCAGATCAGCTGTTCAGGGGGACCTCCCAGAGGGCATAGTAGGGGAAGGAGAATTTGTGGAGATGCTCACTTTTTTTCTTTTTTTTTTTTTTTTCCCAAAATGTGGCAAAGCCTTGCCTGTTGACAGAAGGAAGCAGTATCCCAGTGCTGCAGAGCTTGGAGATCCACAGGCACAGCCAGGATGTTTATGCAGAAGTTATTCTGCACTGGCTTCAGAGTGTACTGTTGTTCCCTCTGCCAGGCAGCTCCCCACTTCTTAAGGTGAAGACTGTAGTGGAAGACAGGATCTTCAGAACAGGAAGGAGGAATAAAGCAGTCTCCTCTCCCCTGCGTGTTCCCACTGCTGCTTTTCACCCTTTTAGTCCATCTCTGAGTGGGGTCAGGTTGGAGAAGCAATCTACTACATGCTTTTAGTCCCTCATTGCTTTCATCATGATGTTTATACCAGTTATATTTCACCAATAGAGTTATCAGACTTCTTTGCCCATTTCTTTATAAGAGGTGAATATGTGTTGCTGTTTTCAGTAGATCAAGGGAGAGTTTTCTCAGACATCTTCTATGGTTCTTCCCAGGCCTTTAGCCACTTCACCTTTGAGCGCTCAGGACACCAACTTATTATTGTCGATATCCAGGGAGTTGGAGATCTTTACACGGACCCTCAGATCCATACAGAGAATGGTACAGATTTTGGAGATGGCAACCTAGGTAAAATCAATGATCCTGTTTCACATGCTAATGGGTGCTTATCTTCTCTTCCCAGCTGTCTGCTGAGTGGCTGTTACACGGCTGAGTGAGCAGGCATGTTTCTGAGGGTCTTGCAAACAGCTGGGGAAGTTCTGCTGTAAGGAGTCCCTGAACAGGGCTGCTGTCACACAAGGGCAGACTTAAAATGAGAGCTGATTATGGCTCATGTCTCCTGGCCTACTCTTAAACCAAGCAAGTAATGAAATTAAGTAGCCCACTACAATGTGAGAGCAATAATCATGGCCTTTAATTTCCTTGCCACATTGCAGGAATGGATAGAGCTGAATGTGGAGAGATAAGCCTTGCATATTTTTAAAGCTTCAAGTGTCCATACGTGAAGTTGTTCATAGGACACAGCAAGTTTTGTAAGCAAATTTAGGCACATTTTGCAGTGATACAGCCAAATTAATTTGATATTATATCCTGTGCATATATAGCTTTTGAAGATTTTGCAGACTTTCTTTCACTCTCTTTGGAGAGTGAAAAGCCCTTACAGGTGTTAAAATGTAAGTGGGTTGAGCTCTGTGTGCTGCAAAGCATTTTCTCTGTTTCTTTCTCTTTTGACTTTTTAGAAGATGCTTTGGGACTTCTAGCTTTTATTCAGTAAACTGTCATATAAACTTGGAGTAAACCCTTTCTTCACTTTTTTTTAATGCTGTAGGTGTTCGAGGTATGGCCTTGTTCTTTCATTCTCATTTCTGCAATAGGATTTGCAAAAGCATGGGGCTTGCACCATTTGATCTTTCATCCAAAGAGAAAGATGCCTTGGATTGTAATAAAAAATTGCTTGTAAGTGCTTGGTGAAAAAAGTATAACTAAGCAGTACAGCTGGTTTATTCTACCTTTAAAAACCCTGTAAATAAAACTGAAATAGGCTATTTACATAGCAAATAAAACCACCTTAATTACTAATGTTGCAGTTTAAAATACAGCAGTTTAAAGCTGGTTTACCCATGCTTGTCTCTGAATTAATGCTGTAGCTTTAATAGTGAACCTTGTAACACATGTATATTTAGGACCAAGTATATTTTTGAATGCTGAAATCATTATTAAGTTTTGTATCTTACAAAGCTGATTTGGGGAGAAAAAAAGAACAGAACTGCTCCTCTTTAACTGATCTCAGTTTCAACTGATATTAGTGGGAATGGGACTTGTTGAAACACTTTGAATGAAATTTGGTCTTAAACAGAACTCTCTCTGACTGTAACAATGCCGGGACTTGATATTTTGTTGGGGTGTAGAACTTTTCAAAGTCAATAGTTACATATACATATGCGTATTTATACCCCCCCTTTTCTAGAGGACTAACAAACATTCATGTTGGCTTATGGAGCATGCTTAGAATACAGAGGAGCATTATTCATGGGACTTTCTTGTTAATTTGCCAAGGAATCTGCTCAAACAATTCTCCGTGGCACAGAGGAAAAATGTGGCAGCAGCCGGGTGAGAACAGTCTCTGGTAGTCGGCCTCCTCTGCTCTTCCGCCTGTCTGAAAACTCTGGAGATGAAAGCATGAGCGATGTAGCATTTGACTCTCTACCCTGCTCTCCTTCCTCAGCAACCCCTCACAGCCAAAAGATGGACATGCTTAGTGAGTGAGCCTCAAACATAACTTCCTCGGGGGTTCCTGACCTGTTTTATTTTATTAGTTTTAAACACAACAACATGTTGTATTTAGTTCAGAATACTTGTCTCTAGCATTCCTCTTTGAGCAGAAATAAAACTAAAAGTACTTCTATGTAGTTAATTAATGCACAGATGCTTCTGTGAAAAAAAGTGGTAAGATTGTGGTATCTAGAGCTTTCTCCTGAAGCATGTTATCCTTACAATAAGAAGCAAATATTTTTCTTCCTAGATTGGCCTGTGTTCAATGAAGTAGATAACTTGGTTCACAGAGACTATGATCAGCTTGATAACCAAAGGGTGAGTGTCTTTCTAACAGAAAATGAGATTGCAGTTCCTTAATGAATGTCTTGAAAGGACTGCCTGAAGGCTTTGTTGAGTTAAAGCACGTAAAGGTGCTCTGCTTGCAGTCATTGCTGCAGGTCACTTTACCTGCATACATTTTCTGTTTCTAGTAAAGGAAGAACATTTTATTTTAAAATAGTATTTTTTTTTCCCTCCAGGAATTTTTTTCCCTCCAGAAATGTATCTGATGTATTTTAACAGATAATTAAAGTCTGTGTTTGTTCCCCCTGCCTGCATGTTGCGTCTTTGGCACTAGTGCCAACTGCTGTGGTATGAAAGCTAAACAGAATCTCCATTGATTAGGTCTCTGCAAATACTGGTACTGTGGGATGTAAGAGAATCTCACCTGAGGAGACTGCAATGAGTTTGCAATGAGAATTTTCCAACACTAGGACCTTAGTACCAGGGGCTGCCAGTTACTGTTTTATATTTTAACTGGCTACCACTGAAGACTGTATTAAGTAGACTCTTGGTTTAATAAAGTATGTGAGTCCTTGATTATTTTTTTTTTAATGTATCTAAGAGAGAACTCAGATTTGGACAGCACCTTCAGGGTCTGTTCTGTCTGTCAGAGGTAGCACAACATACAATCATTTTCATCCGGTATATCCATCCAGCATATCTCACTGAACCAGCAGAAGGTTTTCTGTGTGGGAAATGTCAAGCTGAGATCCTTACAAAGGGTAGTGCTAATGCTGTGATGTTTTGTTCTTCTGTAGGATTTTGAAAATGGTGGAGATAGTGGATATCCCAGTGAAAAGAGAAGTGAGCTAGAAGATCTGGATCATAGAGAGAGGGTAAGAACCTGACTCTGGGTTTAGCAGAGTTGGGCGTGTTCATACTTGAACTGTTTCCATCGAAGAATCTTATTTTTTATCCCTTTCGATCTAGACTTTGTAAACAGAGGAAACAGTTGGAAAGAAATTCCCACGTGTTGTAAAATGACTTGTCTTGGGAATGTCAGTGACACTTTTACAGGGAAGAGACTATTTGTAACGAGGAGCTTAATTTCAAACATGACATTTGATTGCATATTGTTGTTTGTGTTTTTTTAAGAATTCTGTATTGCATTTGAGAAATGTAGCCAGCTTCTTTTTATACAGAATCCATGAATATGATTTACTTTTAGACTCTTTTACCCTCTGTAATTTCTATGACTTTATATGGCTTGAGATACACAGAACTTAATGTTGTCAGTTAATAATATGCAAATTTAGAATTCCTGTGGGTTAGTTCATTGCTGATTTAAAATACAAACTTTTAAATAAATGCTTTTTCACCTGAAGATCTTAACTGGATATTTAATTAGAAGATAGGAAAGAGCATACTGCTTCCAAAGATACCAATCCTTTTGTCACCTTTGAAGCAGCAAGGTGTTTAGCATGGGATATCCAGTTTACGGGATTGAAGCCTTGGGTGTGCCATATTCTTCACCATTTCAGTATGTTACTTTTTATAATTGCGATATCACTGAGAGAAAAGGATCCAGTGGAAACTATTTTGGTCATTGTCACTAATTTTGCTGGATAGGAATAGTCTATAGAGAGATAACTGACACACGTCAGTTGCTGCAGATTAAATGATGCAAGTCTTTACATTAACGTAGGGCCATTCAAACAACAACCGAAGACATGAATCTGATGAAGACAGTTTGGGAAGCTCTGCAAGGGTAAATAAAGCAAAAATGTTCATAGACGATAGTTTGCCACTTTGGTTGTCCTTTGTTCCACTCGTCTGCCTTCTAACTTCACATCACTAAATCAGATGTCAGTTTTCCTTCCTCTTCAGTTACAGAATGTGTTTATTAATATTAGCTTACCATTCTGTGTTGGTTCTTTTTTTGTTTTGTCTTTATTTTCCTGTTAAAGTAGTACTGTTATAAACAAATTGTCACTTCTGTAACTGATCCCTGACATAAATTAATGATTATGCAAGGGTTTCTCACTTTAAAAAGATTAATTATAGTTCTGTGGATTTTTTTTCTGCCTATCTATTTCCCTTCTGCACTTTATTTTTGGAACTGTGTCCCATATGTGGTTGAGTGATTTTTTAAAACATGCTGTGTTTGAAATATCTGACAGTAGCTCTCTCCGCTGTGTATCTGAGCTAGGGGAGACCAGACCTTGTATGTTTTTACAAAATACAGTTTCTGTGATAATTAGTTTCTGTGGCTATAAACTTAAACAAATAACTCTATTTTGCAAGAAAAGAAAAAACAGAGCTTTGACAACAAGGAATAATTTAATTAGATACGCTTTTCAGAATTTGCTTGTAATGATTACATGTTGCTGTTTCAGGAAATTGAAACAGCTTTAACAGACTGAAGTTCTGTGCCAATAACATTCCTTGTTGTGTTTCCCCTGAGTTACCTCCAAAGGCTTTCATTTTGATAGGATTGTTTTCGGCTACTGTTTCCTATCCACCCATTATGTTGATAAGTTGTTTGTTCTTGTTTGTGTTGGACATCCATATGAATAGTACAGAAATTTTAATTTTGGATAGAAATAATAGTATGTTCTCTATTTCAGATCAGTGTGGAGAAATGGAATCTCTACAACTCTTCCAGAGTCCACATCCACAGACCCTCCTGTGTTGCCCAAGAGATTCAGAGGCTCAATGCATTAGAACTTGAAAAGAAAATTGGGAAGTCGGTCCTTGGGAAGGTAGGATGGGTCTAGTAATCTTGTTATTTCCAACTGGAAAAAAACATCTTGTATTTATTACTTACATAGGGGTGTTGCACTGCATGAATTACGTGTGCAGGTGAAAATAAAGAACATATCTATAGCTTTCTATCACCTAATCATATTTTATAAGGGACATCTAAGCTCAGGAATCCATGAATTCCATATGCTTTTGGACTTGCAACATCTGGACTGCTTTGGGAAGGACCCTGTCAGCTCGTCTGCCTTTCCAGAGGCATCACACAGAGGAGATACAGTGGGATGGATACGGTGTGCCTGACCCACATACCTTGCAAATAGGCAAGGCTGGGCTTCTGAAAAATGGTAGCATGGACCAACTCTTTTTACTCCAGACTATCCCTGACAATGCAAATGTGAATTGTTTGGGTTTATGTATGGGCTTAAGCCCACACTCAGAACACACAGTGTAGATCTTCCTGAACATCCTGAGATCCTCAGATGTTCTCAAACCTTTTGGTTTGAGAAGAAACCTGCCCTTCCCTGGGGGACGGGAGGAAGAAAACCCCTCAAAATCCCATGGCATATTTGGAGTGAAATCTTGCCCCCACTGACAATAAAGGTTTCAGTGGTACAAACTTTTACCCTGGATAACCTTCTTGATTTTCTGTGCCTCAGGTTAATTCCTTTCCTGTGAGGGTCCTTGCTGTACATAAAAGTCTGTGAGCCATAGTCACTGCCATTTGCCCTGCAGGCTGGTGTGTTAGGCAGTTGCAGGCTGGGTGCCTTTAACTACAACTCCCTTTGAAAGTTCTCCCAGGCCCTGGCAGATGTGCTGCGACACGCCCCTAAGACCTAGTGCTCTGGTGTGGCAACCTGCTGGGACACTGCTTAGGGCACACTGATGTGGGAAGATGTTGTGGCAGCTACTGTCTTGCTGAATTAGGTCTTTTATCTCTAGTAGTCAAGTTTATAAAGCTATATGTGTCTAAGCTCACAGAACTGGAGAGGCAGCTGCACTGTGTATAATCATTGCTTTTTGCCTGTTTAATCTGTTCAGGTACAAGTCAGGCTCCAAGTCTGTGTATTATCAAACTAGTCCTCTGCTCAGTCACAGAGGTACACAATTAAGTAGTCACCTCAGAGAGGTATTTTTGTGCCTAAGAAAAGTACAGGCACAGGGCTTTTGAAGAATCAGATCTATGCTTAATACTTGTGTCTCTTTTCCTGTGCAATTGTGTTCTAGGTTCATTTGGCCATGGTTCGCTATCATGAAGCTGGGCGTTTCTGTGAGAAAGACAAGGAATGGGATCAGGAGTCAGCCCTGTTTCACCTGGAGCATGCTGCAGACTGTGGGGAGCTGGAAGCAATCGTTGGGTTAGGACTCATGTGCTCTCAGCTGCCACATCACATTCTTTCTGAGGTCACTCTGGAGGTAAACAAAGATCAAAGAAAATGCCAAAATGCAGAATTGTGGTCCATTGTAAAAATAACATAAGAATAGCAGGAAATGGAGACAAGACAATAACCATAGTTAGGTGTTCTGTAGCCTCTTCAGAGAAAATAGATGACTTGGACAAAGCAGCAAAAAATGCAACCTGTTCCTGATTTTGCTAGTAACTTATTGCATACCTTTGGTTTTTGAAGTGATTGTTGTTATTCAGCTTCTTAGTTTCTTGTGGCTGGGCCTGTTTCTCAGACATACTAAACGCCTGCAGCCATTACTGACTTGGAGAAACTGCATTTAGTGTTAGAGGAAGGGAAAGATGGTTTTACTTAGAAACATGCATTTTAAAGGTTTTGTTTCTTTTACTAGGATACGAAGGAGAACAGAAATAAAGGATTTGATTACTTGCTGAGAGCAGCAGAAGCTGGAGACCGGCCTTCCATGATTCTCGTAGCAAGAGCATATGATACAGGTGTAAATCTTGGTTCAGACAGGTACTGCGCATGACTGAGTAACTCAACTTGGTGATACTCCACTGGGGGTTAGGGGGAGAAGCACTTGCTGCATGTCTTTAATTCGCATAAAGAGCTGTTAGGTCATAAGTAGTGATAGGTTGTCGATAGTGGTAGGACGAGGGGTAACGGTTTTAAGCTGAAGGAGGGTAGATTTAGATAGATATAAGGAAGAAATTCTTTACTGTGAGGATGGTGAGACACTGGCACAGGTTGCCCAGAGAAGCTGTGGCTGCCCCCTCCCTGGCAGTGTTCAAGGCCAGGTTGGACGGGGCTTTGAGCAACCTGGTCTAGTGGAAGGTGTCCCTGCCCATGGCAGGGGGGGTGGAACTAGATGATCTTTAAAGGTCCCTTCCAACCCAAACCATTCTACGATTCTATGAAGTGATGCTATGAAGTAGTGTTTTGGAGTTACTTCAGACTTACCCAGGTATGAATAAAAGCAGGGTTTAGGCCATGATAGATCAACACAGAAAGAAAATCTGAGATCGTTTCTGCTGTTGGACACCTGCATGTGTGTGGGATCTACCTGCATGTTTGAGTTTAGTCCTCATACTGAGGTTGCCCTATGATAGTCAAGTTTTATTTGCTCTGAAGTTGGTGATAAAGATCCCTTTGACTTCACTTGGAATTGCATACTTGAAAATCCTGGGATCAGTGGAAAAAATGAACACAAGAGTTCTTCTGGAGATGTAGTACCCTAAAAATAAGTGAAAAGTATTTACAACTGCCATGTCTCCTCTGTAGTGATTTTTTGAAAGTACTCCTCCGTAGTGATTTTTTTAAAAAAAGTGGGGTTGTTTTTCTAATAAAGCTGTGAAATAAGCTGTAGGAGAAATAGGTGAAATCGTAAAGTGACTATAGACAAGAGACAGTGAGATGAACAAAGTATTTGTCACAGTTGTAGTCGTTCACTGCTCCTCATAATAAAACTAGCAATGGAAATTTCACAGGAACGTACTCTTAATGCTGAGGATGTTACTTTTAAGGATGATTTTAACTTTTAAGAAGTTTACCTCAGTAAGTCTCTCAATTTGGCCAGAGCTTCTATCTTGATAGGAGGGATAGGAGCAGCATTGTGACTTAAGAACTAGATTGTGATTTGCCAGAAGGCTACACAGTATATTGGTTTGATTATTAATTTTTTTTTTTAGCACTTTAGGTGAGGTTTTAGAAGTGGACAGATATTAATTTCCTCAAGTACCAAGTCTGGCGATGGCAGTGATTTTTCTGCTTTTGTATTGTAGCATGTCTTTGTTACTTACATGAGTTTTCTGTTTTGCACAACAGTGAAATTCTTGGCAATGATGAAATTTAAAATAACACTAAACTTCTCATTCAAGTGCACCGAGCATTCTCCATATGAAAATCACTGGTTTTAAATTACTTATGAAACAAGACTCTCTGCAACTTCAGATTGTTTCTACATCCGTTATCCTCACAAATATAAATGCCAGACCAAAACCATACAACTAGTAATGAAGCTTAGACTCTGGAGTTCAGCAAGACACTTCAGTATGATACTTTCTCCTCTGTAATTACTGCATAAAGTGACCCCAGCCTCATTTTAATATAGTGACCTGATTCTGCAGTGCAGAGTTAGTGAGCCTCCATAAGAACATTTGCTTTCTTGGAGAGCATCCGGGCTCTGAGAAGCCAGTGCAAAATTGAATTCTGAATCTTCAGTGCAAACATGCGTTTCCTGAGGTAACCATCTTCAAAAAATATTTTTAACTTCAGAGTACAGGATTGGAAGGAGGCGCTGTACTGGTACAATGCTGCACTGAACATGACCGACTATGATGAGGGAGGTGAATATGATGGCACTCAGGATGAGCCTCGGTATCTGCTCCTGGCCAGGGAAGCAGAGATGTTAATGGTGGGAGGGTTCCACCTGAATAAGGATCCACAGAGATCAGGTGAGGCCTCGTTTTGTTTCTGTAATCAGTAATCCTGCTTTCCCTTCCCTCTTTACCTAGTTGTATAAAAATCTACTGATCTTGTATGATATTTCTCCAATGATATACAGTAGCAAGATCTGTAATATATGGGTAATTTGAAGTTATTTTTACAGTGACCCATGTACCCCAAAAATTCATGTCCTGCTTCAGCTGTTATAAAACATGCACAGGTTCAGTACTCGCAGATTTTTGGATGAAGCTGTAATGATGCTGGGTGATACAAGGCTGGAAAGAGTGAAAGAAGAGATCTTAGAGATGACGGGGGTAGTGGGCGATGCCAGGTCCAATCCTGTACACACTGAGTCACTAGGAAGCAACCTTCACTCCCTGTGAGGCCACTAAACTGCAGGTTGCTGCTTGTATTTTGAGTTACACCCATGACTCCCAGGCCCTACACAACATTGCCTTAGCTGCTGTGTAATCTGCATGTCAGGTGTCTTAAATCTTAGAGTCGCCTTGGAGGATCCTGCAGGCTGGTCATATTTCCAGTCCTTCCAAATACATTGAAGAGCCATCAGCAGCCAGTCACAACTTTCAGCTTGAAAAGCAAAAGCCAGATTCCCAGCTGATGTAACTCTGCTGACACTATTAAAATACACTCCTACATCTGGCGCTGTAGTTTGACTTTGGTTTCTCTTTTTGTTTTTTAATTGCTTCAGGATAAAGAGATGTTTTTTCTTTACTCTGTTAACGTAACTGCTACTATTTTCTCCTCTAGGTGAGCTGTACACAGAAGCAGCAGAAGCAGCAATGGAAGCCATGAAAGGCAGACTGGCAAACCAGTACTACCAAAAAGCAGAAGAGGCTTGGGCAATGATGGAAGAATGACATTGCAATTAAGCAGTTCTTGTATATAAATTTTTTTTATAGACTCACTGCATTTGCAGCTAAAAAGATATATTTTTATGTGGCGTTACCAGTTCTCTTTTCGTATTTTAGTTTTCTAATTTTTTGAGGGGAGAAATACAAATGTAAGTGGTATGTAGGGTGCCATAGCGTACTTCTGCTAGTGTTTTAAAGCTGTAATAGACACACTTGACCTTTTGTATTTTTTTAACTGTTAGAACTGAGGGGCCTATTTTTTTTGATGAAAAATGAAGCTGATGTTTGTTTAGGTTTCACATGTCCTGTTTTTTACACAGCAGATGATCAGTATGTTTACATTTTTCTTCTCTCCACATACAGAAAAACATTTTCCTAAATTCTCAGCATTTCTTCATCATTTTTGGTGCATCTCAACAAATTTGCATGTGAGTGTAAATATTCAATTTAAGCATGCAGCTACTTATTTTAATAACTAGACCCGTCCTATTAGCTGGTGTTGTTGGGCGCTTCTATTATTCTTCAGAAATGAATTCCAGGTGGAATCCCTAGAGTTTGGGGAGGAGCAGGGAAGAGGCTTGAGATTGACAGTGAGGATATTCAGGGTGGAATATGCTTTATTCATTGCTGGCAAAATCACTGACGTTCCTGATGAGGTGAAGCACCCAGCTACCTCTCTCATTTTCACATTTTACACCATATAATTACCTAGTTGTACAGAGTTCTACTGATCTTGTATGATATTTGTCCAGTGATGTACAGTAGCAAGATCTGTAATATATGGGTAATTTGGAGTTATTTTTACAGTGACACATCAATTCTCAGTGAAGCTAGATCATATCAGTTAAAATGAGAATACACTTTCCACCATTTCGAGAGAGATGTTTGAAAAGGTTAGAGGATGTTGATTCACCTATTTCTATGTATAGAAAATAATTTATCTGATTTAAATAGCTTTTAAAGTAGTGATTTATCCGCAAATGGTTTCAAACACCAGTTAGAGAAAATTGCTGGTTAAAAAGAAAAAAACAATATTATCCCCAAACACTTGAATTTCTCTGTCCTGTTTGCATAATTCTAACCAGTAATGGGAAGACAAATGCATGGTGGTGGTTGAATTATCATAGAGATAATTTTCTTCCAAATCCAATATTTTATTCGAAAGTTGCTGTGCCATTTATACAAATAGTACAGAAGTTCCTCCTATTTCTTGGTCGTGGTTAACAGTCGTTTTGCAGAAGATTAAGATGGAAGCTTCTGCCTTCTTGGCCTTAGAGTCTCCTAAGGGTGTAAATTGATAATTCAGCCCCTGTGAGGTGCTGAATGACCTATAATGCTCACCAGCCTCACTTTAGCCAAGCTTTCAAAAGCATGCTTAAAACAAAGCAAGCTGCTGGATGATACAGTTGATTTCATTGGGCCTTCTTGTGTGCATAGCCAAGTAATATTAATTTCTTGTAAAATGTAGAAACTATTCAAGGAACAGTTCTTCCTTTCCTGTGCGAGTGCCTGTCACCGGGCTCCAAAGTTGTGCTCCCCATTTATTCTCTCTCTGGCAAGTGGATCTTGAATTATTGTTTAAACAGTATCCAAGCATGATGTTAGTAACAACTGACACTGTCTGAAAGAGGTGATATCCTGGTCATTAAGGAAATGAGATGAGAATATTTGAATCCTTTCTAGGAGGGAAGGAAAAGTTATTGTTGGATATTGTATTTCTGGGTGGGTACTGTAACCACCAGGCAGTTGTAGCCATGAGTAGCCTTGCCACACATGGCCACGTCTCCTTGCTGTATAATACAGGGGGTGTGGAAAAGTAGTGCTTGTGGCCTTTTAATTTCATTTTTTGTTTTATTTTGAGAGTGAAGGTGAAGCTCTTCACCCATTAATTCAGGAATGTCTAATTTCTACATCTCAGTCAGGCTTAGGTAGATACTAAGCTAGGTAATAAAACAAATTTTTGGACCTAATATGCTAAAATAGAACCAGAGTTTGTAGGATCCCAAGTCAGATGGATGTTTGAAGTGCCTATCCAAAGTTCTGCTTTAGGTGTCTAAAGCCTTTTTTTTTTTTTTGGATGTGGTCTTCTTGCTCTTTCAGTTCTTAGCATTAAAATACCAGCTCTCAATGAAAGGTGAATGTGCCATTCACCTCTGAAGACAGCTGAATAGTCAGAGTGTTTGTGCAGAACTGATACGGTGTAGGCGCTATAATAAATTCAGACAAAAGGATTTGTTTTCCTCATAAGGTGTTGATGCCAAGTCTTTGAGATTTTCCTTGAGAAGGAAGCATGTGTAGCAACACCACCAACCATGTAGGGAGGAGAGGAGACTGAATGTGCCCATCCAAAATGTGTACATAAAGGATGTAGAGTCTAATTATTGACACTTTTTCGTGTAGTTTAATTTGCTAAATTCAGTAGTTTCTAAAGTTGCTGACAGTTCTCTGTAGATCTGGTATGTAAATGTGCACACAGCTCAATGGAAAAAATTATGATGATTAATTTGTTGTTTGAAAATACTACTTTTTTAGTGATGTAGACTACCTTCTGTCCTAAGGTGGTATCATATTATTTAGCTATACAATAAATAGACTGTCAGTAATTTGAAAATGGAAACTGTTTACAGAAATATGCACAACTTATTCTATGACATTCTTTTGAAAAGGAAAAACTATATATTTGACAGACTTTTGGAATGATATTGCTATATGCTGTATTTTTAATCTATTCACAATGAATAAATATGTATTTTTAAAAAATGTGAGAATAAATCTGAGGCTCAACCTGCCAGAACTTACCCAGGTTCAGTGTTTCCAGATGTCAGTGGGAATATTGCTTGGGTAAGGACAACGAGATGGAAGCCTTTGTTTGTATGTCAGACATGCAAATACTGATTGTCTGTGTCTCTTAGTCCTCTTATTCACTTTGCCTGGTTTCATTCTGGCTGGTCAATAAAGTTGTTCTTTTTGTCACTTTTCTCAGTAGACTTTTAGTCATTGCATGTGGTGGTTTGCTTTTGGTTTTTTCTTTATAACTTGCCAGTGTTCAATCCTACTATATTGCAAGCTTCCAGAAACCCTGTGTTGTTTTTATTATTCCATCCCTGACTTCAGTCACTTTCAACTGTCAGAAGTAACTAACTAGGAGGAAATAACTAGATGTGTACCAACAAATTCTGGTTTCCTTGAGAAGACTAAATGGTTGCTGTGCTGTTTTATTTGCATTCAGTTACACATGCAGTGTTTGTAACTAATATGGTGTAAGATGTAAGGACTGAAGTGCTTATTTGCAGGACTGCTACAGAGGCATCTTTATGCCTTCCATCTTTGCTTTGTCCTGAGAAAAGAATGGAAATAGTTCGCCTCTATGTTATGAGATGGGAGAGTTTTTTGTAATGGCTTCAGTATCTAATGATACACTGTCATCTTCAGTATGATTTATTCCCCTTTCTGTTCAAGAATAAACTGTCTGATACTAGCCCTTTTAAACTGTAAAAATGGAGCTCTTACTGTTGCTTTTTCATTGCTTTATTTAGACAGGTATAATTTATTATACCTGTGCAGTTTAAACGATATGAAATTGTTCTCCAGCAAAGGCACTTTGAAATAGCAGAATCTCATAACACAAAAGCCCCAGCAGGGCCTCTTCACTCCACCATAGTGTCACTGAGATGAAAAATGGTGAAAATTGTCACTGCAAGTCTTGTCTTTAGCTGCTGTTACTGAGAGCTGGAGTGTTTGGTAAGTGTAACAAAGGAAGCGAGGATAGCATCTATCAGAAAGTACGGAGACAGCCAACACTTAGAAAGTGTAAATAAAAATATTGCCTGTTTCTTAATTACTGGTCTGTGGGACTGATTTGAATCTTGCTCTCTTCCCCCCAGGTATAATTTCACTTCTGAGAGTAGAGTGGCTGCTGACAGACACAGGTGTAGTTTACTTGAGCTAAGTCAGGACTTTTCATCTGAATTTTAAAAGGGAAGATTTTGATTAAAGCTCAGGTTGGATTCAGGACCAGTGCTTCTGGTGGTGAGTCAAGCTGTTTTCAGGTTTAAATTCAGGGGCTTCTCTCGTGTGCCTCCCACTGCTGGGGACCTGAGCACTTCATGGGGACAGCTGCCCAGTTTGTAAGCATCAGGCCTGGTCCTTACTCTGGAGACAGATACGAGTGTTGGGTCTTTGCTCTTCTCTGGCTGTGCCAGGAAAGCAATATAATGAGGCTGGTAGCTTGTGTTGTATTTTGAGTTCTCCTGTAAGTTGATTCTTTTAATTGGCACTGGTAAAATGAGAAATCTGGTGACCCAACTGCCAGCCCTGAGGGGTGACCTGTACTCTTACCCCTGTAAGTGTCACATGTGGCTGATGTAACTAATCTTGGGTGCACAGGCTGTCTTCAGTGTTCAGAAGTGCCTCTGGCCAGGTGCACAAACCTTTTGGGGTCAGAGGCTGAGCTCAGTCATGGCAGGGCAGAAAAGCAATTCTGTAGGAGGGTGTTGGTACCTCTCACTGCCTGGGCAAAAGGACCTGGGGTGCCGAGCAGCTCTTGCAATAAGAAAACCACTTGTAAGATGTGCTCCAGACAGCCTCCCCACACACACCCAGTGTGCTGTGCTGTGGACAGTAACCCCTGTCTACTGCTGCACGTGCAGGTGCTCAGAAACTGCTAAATCAGACTATTTCCCTAAACTTTTCTGCCTGAACAGATGACAGGTGCTTTGCTGTGTGAAGCCAGTTCAGGTCTGCCTACCTTCTCTCCTCTCTGAACCTCTCCTGCTTTTCTGCAAAGCCAGGGCCGTGGGAGGAGCGTCAGCTCCCTCTGTTCTCAAAAAACCCCGCATCTTTCTGAAAAGGCACTGAACTGAGGGTGTGAAACTGCAGCAGTGCTGAAGAAGGATCCCATTCACACTTACACGTGTGTGCTGTTATTCCTCAGTACTTTGCAGGCAGTGAATGAAATTTTTAGCAAGACTGTGCAAATCTGCAGCCTTTTGGCAGAATCACGTCCAGCAGCTCCCTGGGGAGAGAGCCGGGACTGCAGGGTGCTGCAGGGACCGGCAGGCTGCGGAGGTGCCTGGGAGGTGGGTGAACGGAGGCTGTCAGCAGGGCTCTGGCAGGTTTATCTTCTCTACGGACTGCCACAACTACAGAATTAAATCAAGCTGCATTGTCTTTGTGGCCCTACCTTAGAGAAGCTGGAGTTTTTCTCCAACTCGAATTAAGGGGTGAGAATAACATCAATTCCTTAAGAAAACCTACAATAATTTCAGGCAAAATACGGACAGAGACTCCCAAGGGCGCCTTCATAGGGCACCAGGCAGCTAAAGTGTGCTACTATCCCTTTTCACAAAAGTTGTACTACTACTGCTGCTACTACAGCCTGCCACGCCGGTCCCTGTGCTGCAAGCAAAAACCACCCCCCTCCAACCATAAGGTCTGCTGACTTTCCACTTGCAAATTCAGTGAGTTGTAGCTTGGCAGCAGAAAATTAAAATGCCCAGGTTTTAGATTTATCTTTTTTAAAGGCGAGCGTGCTGCGCCGTGGCATCCACGTGGCAGCGGGGCGGCGCGGAGGGCTCGGCCCAGCCCCGCCCGCGGCCGCGCTGTCGCCCGCAGCCCCCCGCGGCCCGGGGCCGCGCAGGGACGCTGCTCCCTCCCTCCCTGCTGGTCCGGCCCTGACGGCCTCGCGCCGCTGCAACTGCGGCTGCTCGGAGACAGGGATTTAAAAACCCGCAGTGTTTTATTTTTAAGCTGGGAGGGGTGTGTAGTGAGAGGCGTTGCTCGGGTCGGGGTCCGGAGATGGGGTGGGGGAACCGCCGAAGGGAGAAGCAGAAAGGGAAAAAGCGGGAGAAAGGCCGGTCCCGAGTAAAAGTGGCAGCGAAAGAAAGGCGTTCAGGGCGGTAGCGTGGCCGAGCGGTCTAAGGCGCTGGATTAAGGCTCCAGTCTCTTCGGGGGCGTGGGTTCGAATCCCACCGCTGCCAGCAGAATTTTTTCTGCTGCGGGCCGCGGTCGCTGCAGTGCCCCCTGGCGGTCGCGCCGGCCGCCGCGCGGGAGAGCATTGTGGGTAGGAGGAGGGCCGCGTCCCCACGTGCCGGCCGGAGTGACACCAACATGGCCGCTGCCTGAGGGCCGCCCGCCGCGCCGCGCACCGCCACCGGGGAGCCGGCGGCCCCGCTGCCCGCGCCGGCCCGCCCGCAAGGTAGAGGCTGGCGGCACCGCTTTTGCTCCTGGCGGGGCCGCGTGGGTGACGGGGACCCTCCGGGCGGCGGAGGCGGGGGGAGCGCGGCCTGGGCTGAGGTGGGCTTTGCCTCTGCGGGGGGTGCGGTGGAGACGAGACTCTCTGAGGACTTGACACCGCGGCGAGCACCGAGGGCGCGGGGCTGCAGCCGTCCGGGCGGGGCCACCGTGGCGGGGCCCTTGAAGGGGCGGGGTGGGGGTCCGGTCACAGGCCTCTGCCCCTCGGCTCCCCTCACCGGCGCACCGAGGGGTGCCGCCCGGTCCCCCCGGGGCTGTGAAGCGGCGGCACTGGCCGGCCCGGAGCCCTTCCCCGCCCCGGGCTGGCAGCTCTGCGCCTCCCGCCCTGGAAGGGCGCAGCTCACGCCCCCAAAAATGCAGCTGGCTGCCCCTGCCTGAGCATCGGCTCTGCGGGGGCTGTAGCACAGCCCTGCCCCGCCGGGGGACGAGGCGCCCGGTCCCTCCTGCTCCGGGCTGGCTTTGGTTCATCCCCGCGTTACGTGCGGGTTTGGGTGGTCGGCCGTGGCCTTCCTCCTCAGGTCCCCCTTCCCTGCGCTCCGCGTCTGCTGCCAGGCTGCTGTGTCAGGAGAAAGTGGGCTCGGAAGTTGCCAGAAATGAAGAGGCCGTTGTCAGCGGGGAGCGTTGGGGTGCGCAGGGCCCGCGGCCGAGCCTCTGCGAGGTGGAGGGCTGCCTGCCTGGAGGCTGGGGCTCGGCACCCCCACCTGCCACGGTCCGGGGCTGCCCGTGGGTGAGTTACCGCACCGCAGCGAGCAGCTCAATCCCTGCACCTGGCAGAACGGGCCTAGCACTTCGCAACATAAACGTCGAGGTGTTAAAGAAAGGTTCATGCTTAATGCATAATTTCTTAAATCCTGAAGGTGTGCTTCAGTGACATCACCTCCAAAGAGAGGTCTTGGTGCAGGGGAGCCCTCTTTGGGTTCACTACCTGAAGGTGACTGTGCAAAGCTGCTTGCAGATGAGCAAAGCAAGGAGAAAACTAAGCAAATAATTGGGTCAAAACTGTAATTATCATAAATGTTTGGAAGGTGCTTCAGCTTTTTTTGCAGCTTCCATTTTACCGTATGCCATTGGCCACCTTGAGCTAGAGGATTGCTGTTAGGGCTGGACTGAAAGAACCCCCTACAGAAGAAAGTCCAGGTGCCAGAGGAAATTATGGTAGTGACTCAGGAGATGACATTTTTCCCACTTCACTGGTTTGTTACCTATAGGTTAAGGCATAATTATATGTGAAGAATATTGCAAGTTTCAGTGTTGGCACTTTGGGGGTCCATTATTACTGACAAATTTAGGTATCGATGAAATGCTGGAGCATTTCTTGCAGGCCTGGCTAAAAGTCTGTGTGTGTCAGATGACATGCAGATTTGCAATTTTTCTTCTTACAGTTATATTGAAGTCTCTGGTAATAAAAATAAACTGTAGTAACCAAACGCCCTTCTAAGCTCAAACTTAGGGGTAGGAGTGAGTTGCTTTTCTTACAGTTCTTTAATAATATTTTTCTTCATTGGTTCTAAATTAATGTTACAGGTGGCTAATGAGTGGTTTCATTGGTCCTAGTGTTGGTCACATTGGAGGAGAAATTAGAAGATTTATGTCTCTTGCCCTCCTGCAAGCTGTTCTGAAGTTTAATGATTCATGCTAATAACTTGCATTATATTTTGATTTGCACCTTAAAGGAAAGTCACTTTTAAAAGAACTGCCAGAAGGAAATTTGAAACTGTTGACCATGTTTGCTACCTCCTAGTGTTTAATTCCATTCTATAACTCTTGTGGTGTCATATGTATATGACCAATGTAGAAATGAACACCACCATATATATATATACACATACTGTAGGCGTAGAATTGCGTCTGTATGCCTTCAGAGAAAGCTTCACTCTGATTTATAAGATTTCTTCAGGTTGCATGAGTATTACAAATTGTGCTGGGACAGACTGCTTCCTATTTATAGACCTATCATTCTGATATTCCCAATAAAAGGAACTGTAGTTATTCTTTATCCTTAAATGAATTTAAAAAAATGAAATCTCTGTAATACAACATTTTCCTTGAGTACTGACAGCTGGATTCACAAAGAGATTTCGTGTGTAATTGCGTAAGCAGCATTAGATGAAAGACCAGAGACCAGGTCCTTCAGGCTGAGTTTTGCTTTATCTCCTTAGCCCAAGGAATCTTAATTTCTCTTCTGGAAAGTGGAATAACTTTCTCAGGAGAGAGAGAACAAGCTAGCACATACTTGGCACTCAGGCTGTCAGGAAGGGAAGGGTGGTTTCCCAGCCTTCTCATGGGGGTAAGGAAGGGGGGTTTGGGCCCAAGTCTCCCCCATTCTGGATGTTATCACATGTGCTCACACATCTTGGGCATCCTTCTGTCATCAGCTTTGTTCTGAATGAAAACTGCAGTTATTCCATTTCGTGCAGAGCTATCAGGCTGGCTTTATGTAAGCATGCTGTGTCAGGCCACCCAGGGGACATGCACAGGGAGAGCAAAATTGGAACTGACAAATCTCATTTCTTTAAAACAACATATTCATGCATGTCTTTCTGGGTAGAACTGAGTGCCCGATTGCAGAAAACACTCTAACATCAATCAGATATCACATACAGTCATACAGTGACAGCCCCAGCCTGTAGTTAAGGTACTGGCTTTTTGCTGTGAAGGTTTTGCATTTCTACAAAATTATTCCAAATAGAAATCTGAAATATTATCAGGTGGTAGATTTTCAAATACAGATGTATGGTGGGACAAGCCAGGGATATGCTGGTGTATAAAGAAATGGAAAATTCCAGTTCACTACTGAGAGGGGTACTTTTTTGGTAGTGGAGAACCTGTAAGTGAAAAATACGGAGTCATATTTCTAGGTGGAATGGCAGAAAGTGTCAGTAAACCAGAGGTGTTGCCTGAAGGGAAATTTGCCCGCATGGTGATGTTAATAACACTCATATCCAGAATGCCTATCCAGCCTCTCTGAAAGGTTTTTTAGATAACTGTGTGTATATTAATGTGATGTTTTGAGAAGCCTGCATGTCTGCTGAAATATCCTGAGCTGCTTAATTGTGTGATGGCTTGTGTATTTGAAAAAACACCACCGTCTTGTATGTAACATGGATGCTGGCTTCATTCTTTTGCAACCTCTCTCTTGCCAACTGATCCTGGATGCTGCCTCTTTCTCTTTCTCTTCCTACATAAGAGTTCCAGCAAAGAAGCAAGCTGGCATTGAGGACTAGAAGACAGTGAGGGAGAGTTCCCGAACATAGTTCTTATTTCTTTGCCTGATCATTCTTTGGTTAGTTTGTGAGAGGTCTTACTTTTTTATGCCTATCTTGACCAGTACTGGCTGATTGACGGTGTCTTAAATGATCTAGACTAATTAACATGTAACGGCATCCCAAATAATTTGTAAATACTTTTGTTTGATTTCAGCAGGGAAGAACTATTGTTGCTTTAGCTGAGGGATCATTTTTTATTCAAAGGTCCAAACCAGGCATGACACTGACTCCAGCACTGGATTGAACATGATGACTCTTAGTTCTAGAGCATCCAGTCCCCAGTTAATATCAGAGTCATTTTATTTGGAGTTGGTGTAGTTATGAAGTAAAATCTGTTGTTCTTATGATTTCAGAGGACTCCAAGAGAGGCTGAGGAGTGTATTTTTGAGCTCTCATTTAGCAATACAGTCTGAAGAGTGGTAGGCCAGGAGACCAGGCTGCAACATGTCAGGTAGATGAAATCAAGGTCAGCACATTCACAGATGGAAATATTGTCTGGTCCCAAGCACACGGTTTACACAGGCTGTTTTCTTCTCCCATCTCTTTAGCTGGGAGCTTTCTGCATTATCTGCTTTCAAAGAATTTTTCTGAGAAGGGAAGCTAGCGAACCGTATGGCACTGTCCTTAGTGACAGTGACGACTGCAGTGGCAGTTTCAGAGCTCACACATGCTGACTGGCGAGCCAGTGCACTGGAGATGTGCTGGCTGGAAAACCAGCTGCTACCTGTGGTTGTAGTTACGAGTATATAAAAGATATACTTTAATCAAATACAGAGGCCTGTCTTTCCCTCCATAGAGCACTGATTTAGTGCTCTCCTTCTTATATAACTGCTGGCTTTCAGAAGAGTTACAAGAACTTAACCTATTTTTGAGACATGTGCTTGTCTTTTAAATTTGATGGCAGTCTGTCGAGACTGTGGAGTATTAGGGACCCGATCACGCAAACACATACATTCCTTCGAAAAATAGACTAAACAGATTACCACTGAAAGGAACTAAGTTAACTTGAACAAATACTCTATGCTACGTGGTACGTGGCACCGATGTAATGACTCATATGACATTTCTGTTTTCTTTCAGGTTGTGCCAAGGAATAAGCCAAGAAAAAGCTTTTTGTATCCTAGCATGGCAAATGAAGAAGATGATCCAATTATACAAGAGGTAAAAGTGCACTGTGGCAGCAGTGATTGTACATGAGACTTTTTTTTTTTTTTAATTATCATTATAGTTCTCAGTGTTCTTATGTTGCTGAAACAATGTGTCATCAACATCAGGGGTTGTCTTATAACCAATGGCTTGCTCTGTGCAAGGAAATATGTTGTGTGGGCCAAGTATATGGGTCATGGTATTTATTTTGCCATAGTGATGTCCATGTTGGCAGATTTCGGCTCAGGTTTTTTTACCCTTTGTAATCTTTCCATGTCGGAAGAGGAACACAGGTGGAGAACTTGCTTCTACCACTGTGTGTTTCCAGTGACTTTATTGCATGTCTCTGAGAGCTGTAAAATTTGGAATGACTTTGATGAGTTAATATCTGTTAAATACAAAGTGAAAATGTCTCATGCCTTCTGCTAAAACAAGGAGTTGTGTTCTGATTTTGGACTTCTTTAAAGGACTGCTGTGTCCCAAAGAGCAGCCACAGTGTCCTGTTCGCTTTATGTCTGAATTTACACAGCAGATGTACAAGGAAGGGCAAGCTTATGAGAAGGAGGTATCTAAAGGTATTTGAAGGTATCTAAAATGGCAGCTTCCGTATGTGATATTCATGAAACATCTGTGGATTTTTGGTGCTGGTGGCAAAATGCTAATACTGAATCAGGTTTGGGATGTGGGTGTCTCTTGTCTAATTTAGAAAGATTTCATGGCAAAATACTAGTAATGAAGTTACCTTTTAGTCATACTGCCAAAGAGAGAACTTCCTTCTCTTTCTATAATTGGGATAACAGGTTCACTTCAGCCTCTTGGAAAAAAATTTTCCTCTTGCATTTCAGATTTGTTTGCCAAGTTTCCTTAGAAAAAACACAGCTAGAGCCACTGTCTGTCTGCATAGTGGATTTTTTTTGTTTGTTTTTTAAAACAGCCAACTGCAGAATTTCATGTCAAAATCAGCAGAGAGGAGATCTTTGACAAGAGAGTCATGAATGTGTTTTGTGTTAGAGTTTGTAATGAAAAGCTAGTATTGTCACTATTTTAGCTCAAGGGATTCTACTTTTATCTGAGGCTCTATCAGTTACAGCTGGCATCCAATAAAAGTTGTTTGTTTTGCTTTTTAGATTGATGTGTTCCTGGCCAGAAGTCTACTGGAGAAACTGTATCTGTTTCAGGTATTTCAGTTAACTTTTGTGCAGTGATAGTTTGTTTAAAATAAATTCAAAGAACAGTAACTTTTCTTACTGCTTCAGCCTGCCAAGGTCTTGGATATAGGCAAGCTTGTTTGGGTCTCAGTCAGTTGAAATACTTGTTACTAAATCATTGCCAAGTGAGGAATGGTCATTTATGGCACAGACTTGTCATTAAATCACTACATTTAACCACCCTAAGGAAGTGCTTTTAGTAGATGATATCTTTTTATTGTGGTTCGGATAAATCTGCAGTCTCTTAGCCGTCTTCTGTCATCACTGATTTCTGCCATCTTTACTAAACAAACGTTTCTTTAGGACTGGCCCTATTTAAAACATCATCAGTCTTTATAAATCAGTGCGAGTCATCAGAAGAGCCCCCTTATGTTGTGGAGATTAACTAGTGATTGAAGGTGGAAATATGTTAGGAAGGTAGAGGTCTGTTTTCCATTGTGCCACTGAATTTCTCTAATCTTTTTATCCTTGTGATTCACTTTTGCCATCTGCAAAACGGGAGGTCCTTTGAGGCTGTTGGATGAAATGTTCATTCTTAACCAGTGATGCCCGATTGGCAAGCCCACTGCCTCCTGTACAGATCCTCTGCATGGCACGTGCCAGCGAGCACGGCTGGAGACAGCCAGCCATGCTGGACCAGGCCGGGCAGCCTTGTCTGTGGGATACCCGTAGTTGCTCCGTGTCAGGAGTGAGCACTGGTTAGTGACGGGGCCTGTGGGTGTTCTGGAGAAGTGGCAGCTCTGAGCAGGATGCTACTATGGCTGGAAGATTTCATTTGGATACCACACTGTCCTCTCAGCATGCCCCAGAGGTTCAGAAGAGAGACCCACATGGCTAAACCTGGGTCTGGTGTCCTAACTATCTGCATGTGGCCCGTGTCCTGTAAGCTGACACCACTTGTGTGAACCTGCAAATATTTTAATTTCCGCTAATAACTCTCCGGAGAGTTAATGCTGAGGGATGGGGTTTTAACTGCTTCTAATGCTTCCTTTTTCTGCTGGACTAATGTGTGGTACCATTTTCCCGTGTTACAGTTTACTGTGGTGTGTGAGGGGCAAGAAGAGGGTTGTGTAGTGATGAAAGCAGAGGACTGGGGGCAAAGCACCAGGCTTTCTATGTCATACTGCCAAATCCCCTGATGACTCACAAATCAGTCTGGTAATTTCTTTTCTCGATGTCTTGTATCCATCTGGCAAGTGGATCTACATGAGGGGACAGGAAAGATTGATTTATTTTCTGTGAAGTTCTTTGATGTTTAAATGAAGAGGAGTTTATGAAATGGATTTGTTTTCCAGTATCCTATTCGTCCAGCTTCCATGACGTATGATGATGTTACACATTTATCAGCGAAGATAAAACCAAAGCAACAGAAGGTTGGTCATCATTTGAGTCCAGTTTGTAAAAGTTGTTTTATGTTGTGCAGAGTGTACTTATGAAAAGCACATGGTGCTATCAAGCTGTTATAACTATGCAGCTACTTGCAGGACCAGATCTCTGTGCTTGGAAGTATGAGGGAGTCTTTCATTGTGTCTGTAAAGTACAGTCTAGAATAAGAGTAGTTTATAAAGAGAGGAATTAAAGTCATGATAGAAATGCCACTTTTTTAATATAGAGTCACTCAGGGAAACGTAGTTAATAATGCTAATTCAGTCTGTAGGTGCTTGTGCTAATACAACTTCATTTTAAAGGTCTTTACAATGTTCAGAGAAGGGTTGAACTTTGGAGGCATGCTCTGTCTTTCAGTGTCAGTGTGGGTCTTGATTTCTCTCTTGCCTGACTGTGGATCATCATCAGGCCTTCTGAAACCAGTGTGGTTGTATAGGTAGTGAAAGTATAGCCAAAGCCAGGCTGATTACACTTCCTCGCAAATGTATCCCAAAACTGTGGCTATGATTTTAAAATGCCTTATTTAAAAAATGCAGCAGTAGATGTCTGTGATACTAGGATCTTGTTCTGGGAAATGGTTAAGGAGAGTGCTTGGGTGAACTTTGGAGTTTGGATGCGTGTTGTGTTCAGGAAGTCTTCTATTAAAATTAGCAAGCATTTGCATTGTAAGCCCTGTGCAGACTTGTAAATCTGCTGTCTCATCCAGGGACTTTTAACTAGTTCAGTCTGCGAGTAATGTAAAAGGGAAGAAAATGAGGCAATAGCTGTGATATATGGATTTATAAGGGATTTGGAACACCCTGAGGAAGAATATATGCTGTATTGTTATAGTATATAAAGAGAAGTGCTATGCAGGAAAACACTTATTTTTTAACATTTGTCTGAAGTTTAAAGTTTGAGATGGGGAATAGTTCTTCTTGTAACTAAAAGCTTGGAGCTTGTTTCTGTACTTCAACCAGTGTAAATCAGAAACAACTATGAAGTCAGTGGTAAGTGCTGCAGTCTCAATCTTACCAGAATTGAGGCCTCTTTGCCTCTGAAGAGGACACAGTTACTTTATACTGCTTGGTACCCAGGCTAGAAGGAAACATACCTTAAGTTTGAGAGATTCTGAATGGATCCTCACTGATGGGGATATTGCTTGTTTACTTGATAAGTAAACTAGACTGGTAATGTAGTGGAAGGTATCCAACAATGTGAAGGTGTATTTCAAGGCTGCCTAAATAACTTTTGTTTCTCTGCTCCTGTTAATTTACATGGGAGTTTATAGATCTCTAGCTTATTGTTAAAATGTCCCCATCCTACAAAACCCCATATATATGCTCAACTCCATGCATGAGGTTTGCCCTGTGGATTTGAATGATGCTGCTTATGTATTTGAATTTGCTGTAAACCTATGAAAATGTTATCAAGTATGAGACTGAATTTTAATTGATATGTTTGGAGTTCTGCCATGGTAATCAGCTGTCTTTCCTTTCATATTTTTTAGGTTGAACTTGAAATGGCCATTGATACTTTGAATCCTAACTACTGTCGCAGCAAGGGAGAACAGATTGCTCTCAATGTAGATGGCACGTGTACAGATGAAACAAGTACCTATTCCTCGTAGGTGTCCTCTTTGCCTTCATTCCCTTCTTGTGGTGAGCATAGATACATGTATATCCACCAGACCTTCAGGGAAAAGTGAGAACCAAGTGGCCGTACAGTCTCAGGGGTGCTTTGGACACTTATATAGCAAGTATTCTTGGAAGTGACCTAGGTTTTTTGGTGTGCTTCATGAATTCTGAATTGAAAACAGAAGGATGAGTATATATATTTGCTGCAGTTGTTAATATTCCATTTTGAGAACTGGTGATTTCAGACTTTTAACATCTGTATGCCACATTGCCTGTGGAATACAATCTCACAGTATTCATCTGTCTGCAGGAAGCTGATGGACAAGCAAACTTTCTGCTCTTCGCAAGCTGCGAGTAATGTTTCCCGCTATGCAGCTGCTGTTTATAAAAAAGGTAAGTTTCTTTTGCTTACCCCTCATGTCAATGAAACATGCACATTTCAGGGTTAAAATAAGACCTGTTTGGGGGGTTTTTTTCAGACTAGGTTTTAATTGACTGATGCATCTTTAAAGAAAGGAAAATTTTTCTTTATCAGTGTCCCCAGAGTCCTTGAGAAGGTCTAGCAAAATTATAAATAATATATAAGAACGCTGTGGGTTTGTAGATACCTCCAGGATCTTAACAGTGCATGGTGGCCTGAAATAATACACGTTTGTAGCATAAATTTATCATTGTTATTTATATTACTATCTCCGTCTAATTGTGTCTGTCTCATTTCCTATTCAACACTTTTTCAACTCTCTTGTCCCCTAATGCCATCACAGAGTTTTGGTCTGATATCATTTGAAATGAAAATATGTAGATTGTCTTAGTGGTGACTATTTTACTGGGATTGTCCTGAATGATTGTCCTGAACCAGAATGTGGCTCTGTACAAGATCTGGTTTCAACACAGAATAGTAACAGAAATAGGTCTTGGTCTTTCATACTCCTTTGAAATCCTGAGCACTGGATGAATTTTTCACTTCAATCCCTTTTTACGTTTTACCGTATTAAATATTTATGTTCAATTGAAGCTGTGCCCTTACAGAGATACGAAGATGATGAAAAGTGCTGTCCTTGTGCAGTGGAAAAAACCAATTTAACCAATGTTAATTCTCTTTTTCAGGTGAACTTCACCTCACTCCACTACATGGAATTCTTCAGCTGAGGCCAAGCTTCACCTACTTGGACAAGGCTGATGCAAAACACAGAGAAAGAGAAGCTGCTAATGAAGGTAAATACTCCATGAGTTGTGTTTTCTTTTGGGAGGTGAGATAAAAGTTCTCTCTATAATTTTACTGATAAGAGTCATAATATTGTGAAGGTGTTTATTGTAACAACATACTGATTATAAGGCCGTTTCTCAGATTGTTTCACTGATCTTATTTTCAGTGTAGCTGCATCAATGGTTTCGTGGGCACAGTGTAGGGGATTGGCAGTGGGATGGGAGGTGGTGGGTAGTGTCAAAGGGCAGCAGTAGGGAGTGTGTCACCACTGCCGCTGAAAAGTTGCACTGCAAGGCTCATGGGAGAGCTATCATAGGAGCAGTGTGGTGCTGTCATACATTGCATAGTTAGGCAAGCTGGGATTGCACCCATGGTTTCCGCTTTCTTCCTGCACATGCCCCCAGACAGTTACAGATTGGCTTTGGCTCTTTTACTGCAGTGGTGTGTTTACTCTGTTGTGGTTTTTGGCAGGTGGTGATTCATCCCAGGATGAAGCTGAAGATGATGTTAAGCAAATTACTGTATGTCCAAATTCCCTTTTTATGATAGTTCAGGCAACAGTTCACAAGAAAGCATGACAATTCACATCCAAATAAAAGGAACCTCAGCTAGTCCTGGTGATCCTGGGCTTGGGAGGGGGGAAGCAAGATGGACTTGCCCTTGTTGCACAAGCATAAAAATGGCACTGGCAGCAAGAGGTGACTCATTTGAGCTACAGCCCCTAGCTTCTGTTACTTACTTACCAAATAAGTAATGCAGGTTTTGTTTCAAGGGTTTGGGGGCTGTATTTAATGATGCGCAAATCATCTAGGTACGGTTCTCCCGCCCTGAGACTGAACAAGCTCGTCAACGACGTGTTCAGTCCTATGAGTTCCTGCAGAAGAGACAAGCAGAAGAGCACTGGGTTCATCTACACTATTATGGCTTGAAGGTTGGTGTGTGCTGGCTACTGAGGAGGCTGCCTGGGCCTGAAGGTTCAGCGAGGTCTAGAACTGTTTTTAAATCTGGGCCCATGGAAATCAGGGAATCATCAAAAAATAATGAAGAAAAGTAGGCCTGGAGGCTTGAACAGACCCTGCAGTGCTCTGTATCTCCACCGCTGGATAATGCTTTGTGGTCTCCATGCTGGAAAAGTTTTAAAACTGAGAGCTGGACAAACATAAGGGGGGATCTGAGCACAAGAATCACTCAGGTCTTTGAATTATCAACTGAACTTTGTGAAAGACTTGGGGAACCCAGTCAGTTGAGTGTCAGAAATCCTGTTTGACCCACACGCATGTCAGTCAGGAGATTTTTGGAGTCATAGGAACAGAAGTGTTCCCACATCACATGAGCATTGTTCAAGAAAGTGAAAGCAGAACATCAGCTAGTGAGGTGGAACACTTGAGTGATGCAGTAATGACAGGGTGGTCATGGTTTGGAATGAGGAATCCAGCTCTCTGGCATTTTGTATGTTTTCAGTACGTGGTAGTGACTCTTGCTTTTTTCCATATCTCCAGGATAGCCGTTCTGAACACGAGCGCCAGTATTTATTTAGTCAGGGTCATGGCCTTGCTGAAAACACGGAATTAATTAAATCTCCCAGGTAATGGTTTAATGGTTTCCTACAGAAATTGCAGTAATTTGTTAGGATTGTTTTCAGAGTAATAAGCAGGTATATTCTTTAAAAGTCTGCTCTTTGATAATTCTCTCCATGATAAAAGTTGGAATTGTTTAAAAAAATACAGGAACTAACCTTCAACTTACTCAGGTTGCTTTCTTTCTTTCCCTGTAGTCTGACGTTAAAACCACTTGTTTGCACTTGGGATTGTAGTCTCTTGTATGTTATCACAATCCTGCATTATTGGGACTGCAAATACTGTAAAGGAAAAGTAAAACAAAAGCTCCTTCTTGTTAAATTAAAATTCTGAAGCCAATAACTTCAGTTGTTAGCAAATCTTAGAAAACTTTCTTTTGTGATTTGTGAGAAACACCTGAAACTACCTGAAACTTGTTTGGTTTCTTGGTGACTGCAGTTATACAGGAATCTTCCCATGGTGCAGTCAATACTAATGCTTTGCTATAATCTGATACAACCATGGCCCAAGTAATAGGAAAGTGTCAGACTCTCTGCCTGTTTAATGCTGTGGGTGTGTTTTTCTTAATATTTAACACCTCAGTGGAACAGTACTAGGTGTTCCGAGAAGTCTTTTGTATCTGATTCGTTCCTCCCAGACACTGGTAATTACATGGCTGGAAAAGACTTTTTGCTTGTTGCTGGCCTGATTCTTTCTGTCCACAGGACTTCACAGGAGCCCTCTTACTGCTGTGTCAGAGCACCTGTGTTCAGTGTATTGCTCTTGCAGTTCCTCTGTTTGGACACCTCTTCTGTCCAAAAGAGCTGGAATTCTGACTCCCATTTATTTCATACCTTCTCTTTGGGCAGTTGAGTGTCAATAGCTTTTACTAGTCCTGAATTTACAGAGGAAGATGGGAGAGAAAAGGGGAGAGCTTTCTTTTCAGGCTAACGTTTGTTTTGTAGATTCACACAAGTAGGATTGCTCTAAGCAAGGAATAACTGTACTTAAACTTGGGAAGTCCCAAGACAAGCATTTTAAGGATATTTTTTCTTTTCTTCTAGTGAATATTTAATGATGCTGATGCCTCCAAGCATAGAGGAAGAGAAGTAAGTGTTTGTACAGAATGTTCGAAGTCCATATTGGCTGGATGCTCTTTTTCATGGGCTGCAAATCTGCTTGTTTATCTGCAGTGACAAACCAATGGCTCCAAGCAATGTGCTTTCTATGGCCCAGCTGAGAACTTTACCCCTTGCTGATCAGATTAAGATCCTGATGAAGAACGGTTTGTAGCTTTTGTAATACATTTGCACCTTACTTTGTGACTTCTAATTGCCTGAGATAAGGTACTTTTTCTAGTAGTACCAGTGCTGTCACCCCACCAGACAGTCTTCCTGGCGCTCTGATTCTGTGAAGAATCCAAATCCCGAACCTTTCCTTAAGAAGACCTGCTGTGCAGAGAGCAGTAACAGCAGATCTGACTGCCGATCTGTATGTTTGCAGTCAATTTACTCTTAGAATAATTTCTAATCTGATGATAGCTTTCTGCAGGTATCTCCTGGGATGTGAGGTGTGAGGATGGATCATAAGTTGAAGGTTAATGCAACAAGCTGCACTTTGGCATTTTCTGGGATGTTTTCAGTAATGGGCACTTTTATGAGTGTCATCTAGGAATTTTGTTTTGTTTCCTCAGAGTTTCTCTCTGATGAGAGCAGATCCTGAGGACTTTGCCTCAGGAGCTTCCTGTCTCGTCAGGTATCTCTGTTTCCAGATGTTGACAAAGGCATAGAATTTTTAAAAAAATTTTATTAATGCGTTAATTTGGGACCAGATAAGCTAATCAACTTTGATTCAACACCAGCAGATATTTTTAGAACAGATGACAACTATAGTGCAGGGGAGGACACTTAGAACTTAGGTTTTGGGTTTTTTCAGCGTTGACCATGAACTTCAACGTAAATCATAGTATCCTAGATTTGTAAATCTGTGTCTGTATTATGTACATTGAAGAAACCCTTAATCTGGTGTGTATTTTGCCTTTCAGTGAAAGTCATGCCATTTGCAAATCTGATGAGTTTGCTAGGCTCTGGGACTGACTCTACGGCAGTTCTCCGCTGTATACAGCAGGTGGCAATGCTGGTCCAGGGAAACTGGGTGGTGAAGAGGTATGGCTCGTCTTTGTTACTGGGACATGGTTTTCTGCTTTTAAGGAGAGGATCAGAACAATAGATTTTATATACTCATTTTCCTTGTGTACCAAAGTAGCCATGTTCTTAACTCACAGTACTGTAAAATCATGATTTAATGTTTGGTGCTTTTTAGTGCAGTCAGATATCCAAAATTCAAAGGGTTGATGCTAAAGGATGATATCTTAGTACCTACCCCAGCTAAAATTATGGCTGAGCAGTGATGTAATCTGTATTTTAATTTATGTCAGGTGTTTGATGTTGTCCTCATTCATGTTCTTTTGTGAGAGGACTGTCCTGAACTCTTCCAGAGGTTAGCATCAAATATAAACACGGAAAATTAAACCAATGTCAGCTATAGTATTTTTTAGCTAAATTCAGTCAAAGAAAGATCTTTGTGCAGTCACCTTGCTGTTCATCAGGGGATGCTGCTCTTGTCAGCTGAAAACTACCCTTTAGAAGGCATTACCTGTTCAATAAATCAGGCGTGGGGTACTGAGTGTACTGCATGAAATGGATTCTGTATCCTTCTCCTGTTTATTCAGATAAAGCATCCCACTGGGAATTGAAGCCTAAAGTGCAGTATGATTTTTTTTACCTGGGTGGAGCACTGCATGCGGAGAATTCTAGTCTCTGGAATAGCTCTGTGTGTTGAGTGGCACCAGCTACCAGTCCAAGTCTGTTAGCAGGATGTGTTTCAGCTATTGTGGTACAGGCCTGTATTAGCAATGTGAACAGTTCTTACAGCAGCCCTTGCTGTCCCTCCAGCCATTCCAGAAGGAAGCTGGAAGCAGGTTAAAAGACAGTATGTTAGCATTCAGATTGTTTCTATGTTATAGCTGATTCTTTGCTATTTGTCCAGGGAGGACGTTTATATCTTTAGTAGATGTGGCGTGTTTGTGGTGGTTGGGCACAGAGCAGCACATGCACACATCAGAGCTTTAAATGGAGAGGAGACCCATTTCTTTGGCCTGGGTAGGATCAAGATCATGAACCTGGATTGCCTTGAGGCTTTGGAGAGCACGCTAACAAATGTCATCCAGTTGGTCTGGCAAGCAGACAAGGGCACAGCGTAGTGTTGGTCTCAGGGCTGTTTGGTTCGAACGTGACATTTTGTAGTATTGTTCTCTTAAGCCCTTGGTTGCTGGGAAGGAAATAAAAAACCCTTATGCCCATACATCAGCATTTTGGCTAAATGCTGCCTTCAAGGCTGCGTACCAGGTTAGCCTAAGCATTTCTTAGGATCAATCTGGTCTTGTTTACACTGATCCAAGGGAGGATAGGCTTTGCAAGAACAAAGCAGAACTTGTACCTCTGCATGCATCTGCTAGCCACAAGGCTGTGCTTTGCTGGTGTAAGCCTTTTTGCACTAGTGTAATTGCAGTGGTGTAATTACACCAATATTAATTCCTTTAATGAAAAACATGCTTTGGATAAAGGTATAATTTAACTGCAGAACAGGGAGGACATGTTTGTTATGTTAATCTTCACCGATGCCGTTTTTCTGGAGTACCTAGTAACTAATCTGTCTTCCTTTTTAATTAACAGTGATGTCCTCTATCCGAAAGATACTTCTAGTCCACATAGTGGAGTCCCTGCAGAAGTGCTCTGTAGAGGGAGAGACTTTGTTGTAAGTATAAAAGTGTTTGTTGTTTTTAAAGGAAAACACAGGTGAAGTTTCCCTGAGAGGCCATGGCATTGCAAAACTCTGCTGCTCCACTGCAGTAAGGTGTTTCCTCCAAAGAAATTATTTGTACTTTAATTCTGAAGGTGTTGTTACAAGTCTGTCATGGGAGTGTTGGTGTAGATTGACATTGTGGCTGGCTGGCAGGTTCAGATCATCTGTCATTAATAGTATTCATCCCTTTCTAACACATGCTGTAGAGCCACTATCACATAGCCCCCACAATGTGGGGCTTACAGAAAAGCCAGGTCTGGATAATAACGTTCTTGTTTCTCCAGATATATTTCTGTGGGCTCAGGACTGTGAGGTCTCAGGAGGGTAGTGTGGGTAAGCCTTGTGCTCCCTGAGCATGCACTATTGATCTTTAAAAAGGACTTTATTCCCCAGAGCAGCTAATCAGTGAAAGAACTTTGTTCCCAGGCACCTTTTGTGAGCAGTAGCTGCACATGGAAGTTGAAATGAATACAGGTCTTGTAAACACAGATGTAACCACAGCAAAAGGAACAACCTCTGCATTGTGTTTATTTTCACTAACTATGGAAAGATCAAGTTCCTAAGTGGTTCCTAAGTTCATATTCAATTTATAGCTTCCGCCCCATCAAAGAGAAGCTGACAAGTGCATTGCTCTCATTTTTTTCAGTTAGACCTGACTATTTCCCTTGTTTGCAAAGGTTGTTTATGAGATTTAGCTCTGAATAGGAGCATGCTGTGCAAGAGACTTTTGGGATATTGCGGAACTAGTGTAAGGTAAAACTGATGGTGATTGAAACTGACTTTTTGTTGTGTCTTGATGTCTGCCCAGGACACTACCACGCCAAGACCTGGATTCAGGTGACCCAGTGACATAAGTCTTTAGGACACAGCAGATTAGCTGACACGTCGTGTGTAAAGTTCTAGGGACCAGAAATTATTATGCTCAGTTAAGTAAGCGGTAGTGTTTTAACGATTAAGATGTGAAGATAAATTATTTTCATTTGAATTATGTCAAATACACTTTGCATGAGAAATGGATCTGTGTTGATCTTAAAGGCAAGTAATTTGCTGATGAGCTCTACAACAAGGAAAAAGTTAAAAGGTTTGAAAATAGAAAGCATCGATATTTCTGGCTTTCAGACAAAGTGAAATGTCTGGTCATAAGACTCAGAAATAGTACCTAATGCTGTATTACGTCTGTGGAGAAAACGTGTTCTAGCTTAAAAAGTGAACTTTATTTCTCTGTATACGTTTGTGTAAAGTAATTAATAAGGTTAAAAATATTTATGGCCAATAGTGACTTTTAGTGTCCACCTGTTCCATGCTGTACTTTGGGGAGGGGGAAAGGTAATTTCTGTCTTTTCTGAAAGTGTCTGTTTTTACCCCAGAGACTCACATAATAAGTTTAGAGGACATGACTACCATTTGCTCTAGTTGAGGGTAAAGGGCCTAATGAGAAATGGCTGCCTCAGAGTTGTGTGCAAAGAGAGCTGATAGATCTACTTCCTTTGGACAGCAGCTTCTTGTGCTTCAAAACAGAAATACCCTGTGCCCTAAAGTGAGCGTGGTGGTTTTGTGTGTTTGTGGGCAGAGAGAAGCTGAATCAGAGAGAAGGATGCACAGATGACGTTGTAGGGCTGGAAGAAATTGGCAGTAATGAGATTTTGAATTCTGCACAACATTATTAATACACACAGACTAAAAGAGGTTGTAGTCTATTTAAATGAAGACAGGAAGAAATCAAAGGTCATGTTCAGACAGTGTTCTGTTCAAGTCCTCACGTATCCTGTTAGCCTGCTCTCAGCAGCTGCCTCCTGGAGTGTTAGACCTTGGGAGCTGCTCTGCAGAGCACCTAGCTTTTCCATTAACGGGACAAGTATGTGAGTGACAGGCCATCTCGGCGTAACTGTCAGTGATTGTGGTGTGCATTGAAGAAGGGAACAGGCAGTTTCTAGGTGGCTGTGTGCTGCAGAAGGGCAAAGTCATCAGCCTGTACAGGCCCCTGCATTAACAGAAGTGGATGAAGAGTTTCTTTAGGTTGATGATGAGGTATGTGAGAAGCTGAGCCTCAGGTATGACTTCTGGAGTCCCAATATCACTGCAGTGGATCTTTTTTTGTTGTTGTGTTTTGAAGCTAAATGGAGTTTGAGTTCAAGTGGTTCTACATAGCTTTTGTAGTCACAGGTTCACCAAGGCAAACTGTGGACTCTTGAAGCTTTTGATACTGTGTTCATGGCCATTTGGGGACAGAACAGGCCAGAAAGTTTTCCCACTACCTGGCTGAGAATCGCCTAATTCCACATTCTTGAAAGGAACGGGGTTTCCATTTTTCTGGTAACATCATTGAACAGGGTCGTTACTACAACTTGAGTAAAGCAACTGCTTTACTGTTACTAGGTTTTTCTCATTTGTTCCCTCCCTAGATGTGGAAGTTCACACAGGACCGCTGGGTTGTGAGAAAGGAAGTGGCAGCAGTTACAAAAGTGAGTGGTTTTTTTGGTGTTTTTTTTTTTTTCCTTCCTAAATCAGAAGTTGGTGATAAGTGTTGGACATTGTCTGTAGGTTGGTAGTGGATGCTGCTGCAAGCCTTTTCTCAGGTTCACAGCATCTGCATTACAGCTGACTTGCAGTGTTGCTCACCAGGCATGCCTTCGCTTTGGAATAGGTTTAGATACGTATTCTTTTTAGAAATGTTTCAAGCAGCTCCTACAGATACCACGACTCCACAGGATATGACTGGCCTTGTAGATGAGCCACTGGAATGCATCTTGTCCTCTCATCTGTTTCAGTGGAAAGCCAGACACAGTTTGAATTAAGCTGCCTGATCGTGCACCAAAGCAGATGAGTGCTTGTGCAGTCCACACTAGCTACTCTGGTTTGGGTGTGTTACAAAAGAGCAACTCTTCTGTCAGCATTTGCCAGTTGTCAATATTGAATAAAAGCTTTAAAGCAACTCGGGCACCTGAATATTCTGTTAAAACTGGCAAGTGAATGAGAAACATTAAGTAAAGAGGACAAAAAATAATTTCCTTAAAAGGCAGTAAAATGATAAAACAGGAGTCAATTTATGCACAGACCATCTATTTTTGGAATGTAAGATCCAGTGGTGCTTAAAATCTGTGCATGTGCAGCATGTCTGACCTGCAGCTCTAAAATAAGATTAACGTTGTAGAATATGCTTCTCTTCACAATAGTCTTTTCATCTCAGTTTGGAAACTCCCTCTTCTTCACAAAACATGCCATGAGCTATTTGACTCTCAGGTGATTAATCACCACAGCTCTCTGAAGTCCTGTGCTTTTAACATTGTGTGAAAGTGTTGGTGCTGCAGAGGATGAGTATTTCTGACTTAGCAGGGTGTGTATTCATGAAGGTGTCCCAGGTGTACCCAATCAGCCCAGCTCTTCCTGTCTCATGGAACAATGCCCATTGCTGGATGGCTGCATGTGTCCTATGTAAATTGACTTCCATATTATCTTTTTCCTTTAGCTTTGCCCAGAAGATGTGAAAGACTTCCTAGAGCACATGTCTGTGGCAAGAATAAACAAAGGTTGGGAGTTCATGCTCCCTTACGATGAAGACTTTGTTAAGAAGCATCCAGATATAGTTCAGAGGCAACATATGCTGTGGATGGGCATTCAGGCCAAGTAAATGACTTGTTTTATTTTGGGGAATAAACTAAAACCAGAGAACTATCTAGTACAAAGTTTCTGTAGACATGGATAGATATTTTGATCTGTATTGCCTCAAAGATTTCCCCCTCACAGTCACCAGGCAGTGGTGTGGTGGGGGGTGTCACTGCATCGTTAAAGTAATCCCTGTTTCTTGGCTCCCTGGAGGAATTGAGTGTTCTACCTGATGGCCAGAGCTGGCATGGCTGCATGCAGGCAGAACAGCTGAAACTGTCCTGGTATATTTTATCTTTGTTTTTCAGATTAGAAAAGGTCTACAATCTCTTAAAGGAGCATTTGACACCAAAGAAACAAGAGGCACAATCAGGTAAATGGAATTGTGCTTGGATCATCTTGAAGCACATGCATCCCTCCATATTCATAGTTCCTCTCTGCTTCTGAGCGTGGTGGGGTCCGGTCTTGTTTAATATTTTTCCTCTCTTGCCATTTCCTATGGATTATTGGAGACAGATCTTGTTCTGTACTAACGTCACTGATGTTGGGGTGACATAGGCTTCCCGTAGCATCCTTGTAGCAGAGCAGGGAGGATTCCTTGGCACTGGGGACTCACTGTTTGATAGTGTAAAATCAGCTGGTTCTGTTATCCACTTCTTCATTTAAGGCAGCTTGTATGGTGTAAAGGCATAAGCAGCCCCTGAAGAGAGGACAGGGCCAGTGCACAAGTAATTCTCACCTCTGGGTTTGCAAGCTAATGTGCATGAGGTGATTTTTTTATTTCCCCTGATTTGCACAGGGCTCTCTGTGGTGTGGTTGAGAGCTGAGCAATTAATGAAGAATGTGTTTGGCAGGGGGCTGTAAGGAGGTGTGAAGCTGTCTCTTTTTGACATCCTTCTCCACCAGGGATGCTAGTGAGAATATTAAAGTAGCTGTTCCATAATCCTAAAAGACTGTGAAAACTTGAGATTCCAGAGAGTTTTAACTAGGCATTTGGCTCATTGCCAGACACTGGAGCCAATGAAGAGTATAAGCAGAACTGACAAACGAGCATATGAATCCATTTCAATACCCTGTGTCTGATCTGTTTGGAAGGATTAGGTGTTGGGTTATTTGGAGAGGATTAGCGAATCGAAGAGCAGAGGAGATAACAGCATGTGTGCTGTGCATGCCTTAAACGTGTGCCTTAAACACAGCACTCCCTCCTTTGGCATTGAGACTGGATTCCTCTGCTGCCAACACGCCCCTTCCTTTCACCTTTGGATAGCTGGGTGTGGAGAGGACACAGGGAAAGAAAGAAGCATGGGATTGCATGGGAAAGGATGCCCTCCAGTCCCTTTCTGACCCTCACTGGGGAGTAATAATACTAAGAAGAGGGTCTCAGATTTTTGTACTGTGCACCTCATGCTGAAAGTGTTCAGGTCCACTGTTAACCCCTTCACTCTGCTCACTATACCTCTAGAATATCCTTGTGCTGGCTCTGGCAGTTGCTGCAGCAGGCCCCACCACCCACTAGATACTCTGAAAAAAAAAAAAATATTGTTGGGCGTTTGGATCACAAGTAGAGAGATATAAGCAGTCTGTATCCTGGTTTCCTGATTTGCAGAAAAGGCCCTAGAGATTGGAAAAGTGTACTTTGTCTTTGCCTCAGGTTCCTTGACTGGAACACTCTTCCCCAAGCATCTGGCTTAAAATTGCCTACATGTTTGTCTTTAAAAAAATAAAACACTCACTGCCCCTGCTGCCTCACCACCCCCGACTCCCCCCAAAACCCAACACATAACTAAAGTAAAATCTAATCAACAAACTGAGTTTATGCCTTAGATTTCACAAACAGATGATGTTTCCTGCTTTTATTTCACCATGAGCCCTTCAAGAAACATTCTGCGAGACTGGAGCCCTTGTTATGGTGAGATTTATGGTATCTTTTGTTTCTTACTAGCTCATCCATTGCTGGTTTCTGGGGAGCAGAGAGTCAACATGGCTAAAGCAAAAGTCAAGCAGAACTATGGGCAGCTGGAGAAGGAGTTCCAGAAGCAAAAGGCAGAGATGAAATCAAATGACACCTCAGCCAAGATGGATGTTTCCAATATCCGCATTAAAGAGGAGCCTGTGAGTGATGAGGAGCCAATGGATACCTCGGCTTATGAGGGCATGAACAACGGCATTGTCAACGGCCTCCATGCAGAGGAGGACTCTGCAGACTCTTTAAACGGCCACTTGCCTGGAGGCTGCATTGACCGGGTAGCCCAAGAACTGAAGGCATTTGTGTCGTCAACATTTAAGAAACAATTTGTACTCACTCTGAGTGAGCTTAAACGGTTATTTAACCTTCACTTAGCCAGTCTGCCTCCAGGACATACGTTGTTCAGTGGCATTTCAGACAAAATGTTACAGGACATGGTGTTGGACACTGGCTGCAAACAGATTTTGGTGCCTGTAAGTATGTTTTTCCCTTGGTGTACTTTGGGGAGGAGGGATTGGGGGGGCAGTTAACTGAGCTGTGAAATGTTTGTGTCCTGTGCTGGTGGTCCGGATGAACAGATGTGCTTTGAGTAACTGTCCAATGTTGGGTATGTTGAAGCTGCTGGAGGTTTGTCTGGTGTCCTGCTTCTGGCAGGCCCTGCACTCTGCTTTCTTTGCTCTGCAGTATGCTGCATAGCTTAGTTGTCTTGGGGGCTCTGTTTCCACGTCCAAGCTGTTGGGCTGCAGTGATTTGCTGTCCCAAACCGCCCCTGTTAACATGATCTAGGGCAGTCCCAGATTCCCATCAGCTCTCCTGGACTTGCACAAGCTCCTTCTCTCAGGGACAGGGACACAGTTGGGAGGGTAAAGGTGACATTCACTGCCTAGGAGCAGCAAGGCACACCCAGCAGAGCCCTCTGGGAAGCGACAGACCATATCTGCAGCAGGTTTCTTTGGTCAGTCCTTTTCCTCCTAGACTGTGCGGAGGTGTCTTTGTTTCTTTGTCTTTATGGAAATGACATGTGTGATTGCATGAGACAGAGCAGGTTTGTGTGACAGTAGATCGCTTAGGAAAGGAAAAGGAATTTGGCATCATGGGAAAGAGCCTAAAAGGAAATTAATTTTACAAGACATCTGGCAGTGCTGATTGGGTTGCAACCAGAAAGAGCTTGGGAGTCAGCTGCCTTTGGGGAGAGAGGAAAAGAGACGTGTGAACTGCTCAAAAGAGCAGGCAAGGCAGAAAGAGCAGGAAGCAGGCAGGGTGATGAGAGCGGGCCTGGAGCATGGGAGTTAAAACTCCACTGAGGAGTAAGGCTTGCTGGGGGGGGGCAGAAATAACATGTTCAGTCGTGTGCACAATACGTGCTGTGGCACCTGGGAACTGAGTAACAGACTTGAAATGCCACTAGGGAGACCACCGATTTTGGTGCTTTCTGCTTTCTCTCCTGACAGCTTCCAAGTCCTGGGGTAATGTTTGCCTGGAACTGCCTCTTAGTGCTGGCTAGGCTCTCCTTTGTATGTGGTGTAATGTGTGTGCTGTGCCGGTGGTCAATAGCTGAGGTCATTGCTGCTCTATTACTTGTTTGCTTTGGAAATTTGGGGATTTTGGAAATGATTCCATTCACTCTTTGCTTAAAGGCTATGAGAAGTGAAAGTGGGATAGTTTATTTTTTTCAAAAACCAAAATAAAATCCTCCTGAAGAGAGGTGGTTGGAAACTTCTCTCTGGAAAACGCTGTCACAGGAGACCTGCAGAGGTGCAGAAGCGGTCACGGGAATGTCTCTTGCTGGAGGTCTGCTGTAAGTTTTAGTTCTGCTGGCCCAGAATTTACTGCAAAACTTGAGGTCTTGTACAGGAGCCTGTATAAGCCTGTACTGTTATCAGTAATGTAAATCATTACCCCCAAGCCCTCCCCCTGATGCTCTGCACAGATGGCAAAGGTGCCAGGACTGGTTTTACTCTTTGCATGGGTTCATATATTTTGGTATTTCTTGATTGTTCCCCTGGACAATTTTGTCAGATCCCAATGAGGATGTCTGAGCTCAGGGAAAGTCTGGAGGGTTGTTTAGCGTGGGATTTCATAGTTGCTCATTAGTTTTCTGTAATTGAAAGTGCTTTGGTGATAAAAATCAATGATCTGAGGTAATTAAAATGATGTTCTGTGGGGGGTGAAGACACTCTTGGCTTGCATGCTGCCCTATTATAGAAGACGTGTTGCTGAAAACGGCGACTGAAACCTTACCAGGGGAATGCAGGATTTATTGTAAAGCTGACCAACTGCACCCAGGGTATGTGATAAATAATATTTGTGGGGAGCCAAAAGAGATGCCACTCCAGCTGCAGATGAGGCTGTGGGGACACCTGCACGGTGCTGTGCTTGTCTGTGCTTTGTATTGTCCTCAAATGGGAGGGAAAAGCACATGAAAAGAAATAGCGAATCCTGGGCGGATACACCTGAGTGCAGTGGGCTGCTGCTGCCGTCAGAGAGGGCGAGTAGAGGCGTCCTCGGCAGACACTGGCGCTGCGCGTGTGTCCGGAGCTTGCGCCGGCTGAGCCTGTGTCCAACCCCCGGGAAACATGTGCACCCGAATCTGGCTCCTGAGTATCTGCACCCCTTTCCTGCAGGTTGGTGGGGTTGCATGGGGGGAGCTGGCTGCTGCCGCCTCCCTTCCCATGGTCTGTGGAGTGATAAGGTTCTGCCCAAGTCTTGAGGATATTTTTGAGGCATCAGGAAATGATGTAACCATTGCCGGCATCCTGCCTGGCTGGGGTAACGGGAGAGGAATGCAGCCCTGCACTTACAGTGAGCCCTTTGGGCTGGTGCCGATGCCAGGCTCCTGGGGAGGTAAGCTCAACAGTTCACCTCTAGGATTATTCCAGCTGATAAGTTTTTTCTGGCAGACTCAGCCCCTTTCAGTCTGGTTTAGCTATAATGCGAGGCTGCCTGGCAGTGGCTATTTTTAGGGCGTGCTCAGTGCTTGAGACACATCCCAAAGCCAAGGGCTCCTCCCCGAGAGCTTCCGTTTTAACGTGGCAGCCCTGGGGACCCGGGGCAGGAGTTCATCTCCTAAAAGCCCTGTACTAGCTCTGGCAGCTTAGAGCAGGAAGGGGCATGGGCAAATATTTTAAAGAAGGATTTTAAGGCAGTGGAGAAATGTTTCAACGTGAGGCTGGAGAGATTAAGATAAACATAGAATGGCAAAGGGACTGCGGATGGCAAGACAGTAAGGCAGTTTGGACAGCAGCATGTCTGTCTTCAGAGTGGCTGATGGCATTTCCCGCTCCTGGGAACAGGCTGTATGACAGCTGCAAGCGAGCAGGGTGCTGTTGGCAGCAGTGTTTGCAACAGTTTACAGAGTAAGAGGAGGAGATTCTGTGGGTTTTTCTTCCCCAATAAGTAGTGTGTTGGTTTGGAAGCAGCTTCCTCACAGAGTGGCCAGGTGAACACAGCTGCATTTCAGACCTGTGGCTGAGGAGGGGGGAGTTTGCACTCCAGGTCTGTGTTGAGTCACTTTCTCAGAGCGAGGCAGCTTGTGGCTGGGTGCTCCTGGTGCCATTTGCCTTTCCTGCTGCAGCTGTTTTCTGGAGGGAAGCTGAAGTATTTGATTTTATCTGTGCTGAAAGCATACAAGAGATTCTATTCCTCAAAAGCAAGCGCCCTTATGAGAAGAGAATTATGTCAGGTGTTGTGAGCCTAATTAACCTGAATCCTGGCTCTAAACCAAGTGTAAAACCTTGTTATATTCCAGCCATTTGGACCAATGTGAGAGCCAAAGCTGCTAATCTCACCAGGCAGCTCCCACTGGACAAAACTCTTCCCCTTTGCAATAAGATCAGAGGCAAAGCGTGAAAGGAAAGGCTGATCTTGTACTCTGTGATGCACAAGTCTCTTGGTGTGGTGTGAGGGAGGCTGGAAAGAAAGGTTTGGTTTGTACCAGCAGCCAGGATTGAGGGATACTGGAACAATCAGGACTGGCTTGTTAGCTTTTCATAGATGATTGATTTAGGTTGTATGGGTGGTTAGCAAGGAATAAATTGTTAGCGACAGACAGGACGATGTCTGTCAGGAGTGAAGGCATATTCCAGCATTGCTCATTAGTCACTGCTCTAAGGGGAAATGTTAAGGCAAATGGATAGTATTGTATTTTTTTAGGAGTTTGGGGCATGAAGTGGAGGCAGTTGTGTTCCTTCCTGTCTGCAGGGGTGTGAGGCCTCTGCCTCAGAAAAGACAAATGTATTTCTCTAGCTTGGCACATGGAGGGGAAAAAAAAAAAAGAAACAAAACCACTTCATTTTTGGAGTCTGAAATGAGCAAGCATCTGGTTCACCGACCATCACCATTCAGTCTTCTGGAGTCCTGTAGTCTGCCCCAAAACAGAGATGACAAATACAGCAGAAACACAGTGCTTGCTGGTAATGCTGACTTGGGGTCAGTGAAGCAGATAAATACAGGATGGAGTCTGAATCTCTAAAACCTGCTACTGTAAATGTAAAAACCTCCAGAAAGACCCCCTTGGTGCTCTCAGTTGAATACTGCTTTGGATGGTCTGGAAGCAAACGCTGCTGACAGGAAAAAATCTAGACGTCTTGCCATGAGATACCAGCTGAGGTCCAAGCCCTGGGATTGTTCTGGTACATGGTGGTTGACCCTCTACCAGTGGGAAACTGTCCCTGCGAAAAATTCATGGGATTCCAGTATGCCCAGCAGTTCCCTTTTAAAGCTGTGAAATGGTTGGTGGTGTACCAGACCTGGGACCAGGCCCAGGGTGCTGGTGTGGGTTACTCCACCGTGACCAGAACCATCAGTCAAACGTGGCTTGGGCACTCACTGGGGTGCCATGGTGCTCATGGTCCCATTTCCTTGGCCATAGTTAGCCCCTCGCTAATTTGGGGTCTCTGTGCTGCGGGATCACCCAGAGGAGAGGTTTGACACAGATCAGGTTTCTGTTGAAGTCACCAGGCCTGGGAGAAGGGGTCTGCCCCGTGGCTGCAGGACGGGCCGTGCCTGAGCAGGCACAGGGGCTGCCAGAGCAAAGTCACCCCTTCAAGCGTGGAGTGGGAGAGGAGCTTATGTTGTTTCAGCAGTTCTCATTACATGGTAATGATGTTTTTGATTCAGTAATAGGTGTCCAGGGATAATGTATCATAGAATCATTAAGCAGAACTCATTAAATAGATGGTTATTTTTAACAGCCTCTTGTTCTCAGTTTCCTCCACAGACTGCTGCTTCACCAGATGAACTAAAGGTCTATGCACTTTGGGAAGCTGGTGACACTTACGATCAGGTAAAGATAAAAATAAACAACATTCCCAAACCTATGGTTATTGAGCATTTGGCATTGTTTGAATTTGTGTTTCTGGAACTGGTACAGTAGGTAGTGTTTCCCTCTTTCCCAGGTGAAGTGTCCAGTTTTCAATACCAACCTACTTCCAGCTGAGAGGAAGCTCTTGGCTTGCAGGGTGATCATTGCTGTGTCAAGACAAGGCGGTATGGGCAGAAACGTGTTGGAAATATATGTCAGTAACTAGCTCAGTGGAATGCAAATAATTTTGAACCTGTGTGGAGAAAGGATTCTCCAATGCAGGCCTGTCCCCAGGATCCAGTCCCAATTTTTTTTTTCTTTTGATGGTAGTGCAACATTAACCAGAGATGAAATGATGTTGTTACCTGATGTATGTTTATACTTAGAATAGGAAATGATTACAGCATATGTGAGCATCTCCTGAGTTTTAATTGCTATCAGAGTAAATGAAGTGAAAGGGAAGGCCCCTAACAAAATGTGGATGGACAATGTAACTCCTGTGTCCATGATCTAAATAAATTTTTATAGGAAAGAGTCAACCAGTATCCAGTCTCCAGGCTGGAGAGGACCACATGAAGTCCTGTGAAAGCATTTGAGAGGAATATGTTGCAGCCCCTTCTTCAGCATGTTCTTGTACCTTTGGAGGTGTCACAGGGCAGGTGCAGGTCTGGCCACGGGGTGTGGAGAAAGCCCTGCAGAGCTGCAGAGGCTGGCGCACTGCTGGAGAGCAGGTCTGCGTGGGACAGTTTCAGGGTTATGAAGCAAGAATCCTCCAATGTAGTTCAGTGAATGTTTTGTACAGATTAAGGCGCATGCAGTTTTGAATATGGAAAGATAGGAATAATTGTTCTTCCCTGTATTTATGATACATTTTCTCTTAAAGCATCGCCAAGTTTTGCTTGAAATCTTTTCGAAAAATTATCGAGTGCGCAGGAATGTCATCCAGAATCAGTTGAGTCAAGAATGTGGAGAAGATCTAAACAAGCAGGAGGTGGATAGAGTGTTAAAGGTAAGTTTCTATTCCATTGTGGGTTTGATCCAATTAATAAATGAATTTTTAATGCTTGATTTGAGCAAAGGATCATATTTTACCTTGAATTGATAAATGATGAGGATGATAGAACAATTCTTGTTGGAGTGTGGACAAAGTCTGGTTTTCAGCTTGTCTCATTCTACCTTCTTTCCCTCCAAGGAGTAGTGATTTTGTCTCACTCATTATTTTGTATTATTGTGACAAATCTTTGTCATCTTGGACCAGCAGAGAATAGAGTGTAGTAAATGTGGTACTTCAGAGTTATTTTTGAATAATGTGGAGTTAAACATGAAGGAGGTGGGAGGATTCTGCACAGTGTTTTGAGTTTACCAGCTGACTGCTGTTGGTTAATGCCGAAGAGCACAAGTGGCACATATTCAGAAGGAAATGCATTTCATTCTGTAGCAGGACGTGCAGCAGTGTGCAGAGCAAAACCCTAGCCAAAACAAGCAGGCAAAGTAGTAGTTAACACATTTCATTGTGAATGTTTATTTGAATCCTTTCATCTCTGTCTTTGAAGATGCTCCATTTACTTGCTAAAGCAGTTTAAGGTATAAAGTGGGGACCACACAGGCCATGATTGACAAGCTTTAAAAGCGATGCAGGATGGCGAAGTAGAAAGTTGCCAACTAATGTAATACTTTAATCATTGTTGCTGGGCCTTTGCTCACTGTCACCCACTTCAATAAGACAAGTGCTTATGTATTTTATTACATTGGCATCTGAAAACGGAATAATAGCATATTTGAAAAATTACAGATCTGTTCCTGTGATAATAAGCAAACTGGTCTTGCTTGAAAGAACCTGGTTGCTTTAGTATTAAAATAAGCTCCGACATTTCTGCCTGCTAGACAGTATTTCATGTGGCTTGCCTGTGCTGGGAGATTTGTCAAGCGACTGATGAGCTCAAATATCAGCTCTCCTGGAACATCTAGACAGTGCACTGGCATTAGTTTTTCATGATGCTGTTGCTATTTAACAGATAACCTATTTCTAGAAAAAATACCTTCTCCTAAAAAAGGAGGGTACTGTTTTCATGTAAGTCATTAAGTCATCATGCGACCAGCCTTGTGTTGTGTCAGGCTTCTTTGCCTTGAATACGTTTGTCACAGAAGTGTGTGAAATTATCTTTGTTTCTGAAATAAAGTTCAGAACTATGAATTAATGCAATAGGAAGATTCTCTGGTTTCTTTAAGCCACAAGAGATTGGATTCCTTTTTGAATGAAATTGGAATTGTTGACTTCTATTTCCCCATATGCGTGTGCTCCTTTTTTATACACAGAGGAACAGACTGACAGGGTTTGTATTTTTGCATCTGCAGATCAAGTCTGCAAACCCTCTTTCTAGCCCCCACACTAAATTTCTTACTTGATACTTTTTTCCCTTTAAGCTCCACAGCATCAGTTCTGTAGCAGTACTTAAGCCTGTGTTGAATTACCTAAATGGGAGGGTGGGAGCAAAAGAAGGAGATGCCATTAGTTTTGAACTTGAGAGCCTTGGTGCTCATCTAATAGCAGTAAGAAAATGAGCCACAAGAAAACCCACTTACTGAACTCCTTTGCTGTGGTGCTTGCGTGCTGGAAGCTTAGCAAACGTGTGGTCAGACTACCCAAGCACGGTTCTGAGGTTTCAGTTCATTATCATAGAACGTTGTTTCTTAACAGGCTTCAGATCTGGCAGCTGCTTTCACACCCAGCCCCTTCCCGCTGCTCCCTTCAGGCTCTCCACCTCGGCCTGTGTTACCCCCTGTTCTCCCCACCACCTCTCCTAAGCTGCCTTCTGCACGATCCCCATCTTCTCCCCCCAGAAGCCCGGTTTCTTGCTGCCATCCCATTGCTTGTCCTCGTGGCCTCTCAACCTTCCCCTGCTTGTGTTTGTCATCTTCGTTTAAGCTATATGGTCTCCAGGGTGGAGACAACCTGCTGCTCGGGACTGGGGCTCTCCCTTGTGCACCGCCGAGGAGACTTTTGTTGCTGTTCCCAAAAAGAAGCCAGGCCGTGGTTCCCAAGAGCTCACGGCCTTGCCCTCTCTCCCCAGGACTGCTGTGTCAGCTACGGCGGAATGTGGTATCTTAAGGGGACGGTGCAGTCCTGACAGCGGTGGGGGCGGATTCGAGTGATCTCCAGGACGAAAGAGGAAACCTGCAGCGGGCGGCACAGACAGTAATGCCGTGGCCTCGGGGGTGTGGGGCAGGATCTGACCCACTTTGGGGCACGTGGGCATTGCAGACAGTCCCTCCCATCCCAACACACTCACACACGTGTTTGCATGGCTGCCGAGGCGCGAGAGCAACTAGGAAGCAACCGGGACCCTGTCTGCAGCTCGATTAATTGGGGATTTCTAATGTATTTCAATTCTCGTCTGTTTCAATATAAAAAAATAAAACCATATACTGACACAGACATGATGGAAAATCATGGTCTAATACTTTATTTTGTAAGTAATGCCAATAAATTAAATTTGTTTACAAACCTCCCAGTTTTTGTTAAATACCTAGATGCTCTCCCTTGCAGCCCTCCTTAGAAAAAGTCATGTTCGTGGAAACGACAGGCTCGGGAGGGGGGAACAAAGTCCCTGTCTGTGAACTCTGTACTACATAGCAACTGTTCTCACCTGGTGTCTGTGAAACGAGTGATTTGGCAAAGTACCTACAGTTGAAACAGATGTGGAACAACTGCTGGGTTTCTTTTATTGGTGGGGGTTTTGTTTGAGGGGGTTTTTGCATTACTGTATGCAAATACAGCGAGGTAAGTAACTGAGTGCACCCTCTGGAAGGCATCCAGCTGTAGTTATCACATGGCAACAATGTAAAACCTCTATTTTGTGTAATTTTTTAAATAAAATTTTATCTTGAAGGTCAATTCTACCCCGCCTTGTGTTTGTCTAAGAAGAAACAGAAGCTGCCCCCACTCCTTGTATAGCCTGAAGGCTTACGGAGGAAGGAGAAGTCAGGACTGTTTTAGTAGAGGCTAGAGGTAGATGGCAAACTGCTCGACATCGCTCTGCTTGCATCGTGTTCTTTGGGAGTGCCTGGGGCAGCTGCCAAGCGAAGGGCCTGCTGCCGAGGTACGGTAACCCGGCGGGGTTACAGGTTCATCACTGGAGCCTAACTGCAGTAAGATAAGGAACGTCCAACCATCAGCACTGTAGAACGTGGTTACTCTACTGGTCACGTTCTTTACTATAATTTCCATCACATGAGAAGCTCAAGGAGATTCTATTAATTTCATCTACTTAGGTTCAGAAAAGACCGAGTTGAGTTGTTGACCAAAATAAGCAGATTAAGGTAGTTAATCCAGGTAAGATTGGCTAAGAATATTGTTATGGCATTTCACATTTCTGTGGAAAACATCTATTTTTAAACTGCTTAAACTCTACCTTTATTAATAAGCTAGTGTAGTTTATTAATGACATCAATGTAAGTGGGAGGTGATTTAAGTTCAGGCAGCTTTTGCAGCCTTTGTCTTGGTTTGTTGCGCACACCCGTGGCTGACACTTCCCCAGTACAGCCCTGGTGCCACAGTGTTAGCTGTGGCTGTGGCTGTAAAGTCTCTCCGGGAAAAGCACCGTCCAAGAGAAGTTATGAAAGAACCCAGCCTTGGAGTTTTTTATTGCACAATATGTGCAGTTAAGTGTTAAAGTACAGTACAGCCAGAGCTTAGCAATGGCTTGTTACATTACAGAAGAATCAAGTAGTGGTGTGGAAATCTAAGAACATTTTTGCTATTTTTAAAGCATAAAAATGGTATATATGAAAGTGCTCTACATCAGCCAACAGTAATAAACCACCAAAGATCACCTATTTAACCAAAAATTCAGAATTGCTTTTATATGTCTTCTGGTTAGGGAAACAGTGACAGTACAGTTACCCTGATGGCAGAACAGCAGCTCTTCTGCCTTTTGTTTCCCCCCCTCCTTTTTGAACAGCACTGACAAACACCACAACAATGAGGAGAAACTACTTGGTTCCCTCTGGATTTCTAACCTAGACAGGCCTATCCTTTTCCATGTAGCATAACCCTTTTAAAATACAAATTTAATGGGAATTCCATCTGAGCTCTGTAGGAAAGCTGGCAAGGCTAGATAATGCAGGTACCATCTGACTGGCACAGATGGGCATAATTACTAGTTACACATGGAGCTTGACTGGATTATTTATTTGCTTAGAAAAATACTCACAAGATTCAGATTCCCATTTTTAAATAACTTTCAGAATGCAATACATGTTTTAGAGAAACTCCCACAATATGAAGTCTTAATACTGCAACTGAAGGACAGCTATACACGAGCGTAAGAGGGCAGGACGCAGGGCAGGCGGAACTGCAGCAGCAGCCCCTGAACTAAAACTGAGAAGCTGTCAGTGTTCTGCATCAACTGGTACATCGCAGCAACCCAGACAGGCAGGAAGTCGACTCCCAAGAACAACTGACCAAATTAAGCTACGAGACCCTTTATAAGGAAAGGATGTCACCTTTCATTGTGCCTTCCCCCCCGCCCCCCCTTTACCTCTCAGCCTTTGTTTTCTTCATACTTTGAAGCAGTTTTAAAGAACATACTTCTCCCTGTTCTTTGTTTTTCAGAATACATATGAATTACTATTAGGGAGTGGAGGAGGAGAGGAAGAACAAGAGCTGATCCCTGTCTGCAGTAGGGTATGTTCTGGCAGTGTTGTGTCCATCCTCCCACCCCCAGGCAGCATGGAATAGGTCCACACAAGCCGACACTGGAAGCAATAGACAAAACAATACGCTCAGGTTTTATCTGGCCCATCTTCTTCAAGCACTTGGGAGCTTGTGGTATGTAAGATTAAAAGCTATTCCACTATGTCGATGCTACTACTAAAGTTAAATAGCTAAACTGCAACTTTCTATCTTACCAAATACACATAAAAATGTACTTTGCAGACATTCCACCAAAGAACAGTAGGTCCCAAATAACACACATGAATCAATTCACAGTATCTTGCCTTAAGACAAAGTGCCCTACATAAGAAACCATACCTAAACAGCCACGCAAACTTTACATCAAATCCTTTCTTAGTAGGACGACATTTATACTAATCTGTGGGAGAGCTTAGTGCATGTGAAAACATGGTATTAGCTTAACCCAAGCACAGTGCAGCTGCTGTGCCAGCTCTCCACCTTCCTGCCAAAGCAAGTTCAGCTAGACTGCCAGCTTCATGCTTGAGAATCGAGGAGAGGCTGCCCCAAGAGCAGTCAGGGGCTCGCTTTGTGGTCATTTTCTACATCCTCGGAGTGCAGGGCTAGATTGTCACTGCGAACCAAAGGAAGCCGCAGTCTTGTGTTTAGTTCCTTGTGAGAAATACAGCACAGATCTCTTAGCTCTGTTATTTTTGAAGTGGACTAAGGAAACTAGTGTCAGTTACTGCTCTGGCCAGAGATTAAGTGTAGTGTGAAGTAGTAATATTAAGCTATGACACTTGTTTGCTTTACAACCACTAGTTTGTGTGACAGTGCTAAACAACATAAAATCTATTGCTACATAGGTACAGGGAGACTAGCTGTTAACTAACTAGCTTGTTAACTATAGGTCTACAAGCCAATTCAAAACATTCATTTTGAGTGCTCAAGAAATACATCAGTATAAGGGGTCTTCTGACACTCATATAAACGTTTTCCCCTTCTTGACTAACAGATCAGTCATCAACAGAAAACTCAGCAGCAGCATGTCCAATGTTATGGCTGAGAGGAGAGGGACTTGTACTTAGCTCTGTGTTCATCTATTTCTTCCTTTGTTTTTCTGATACAGCTAAAAATTTCCTTGAAGAGTGCTTTATATTCAGGAAGAGCATTTGTGGGAGAGTCACTTAGCTCCACATTTGCAAATTCTTGATTGCTAGCTGAAAGATCACACTGGGTATTGCCCACATGTAGGTCTTTGGAATACTGCTTCAGCGTTTGTACAGCCTTGTGTTTCAAAGAATCTTCATCCATTTGACACTTCTTCAAAAGTTCCTCATACTTCACTTTCAAAGCATTATACTGCGCATCAACTTCATTAAGTACAGAGATTCCTCGCTGCTTCACAGCTTCAGCTCTCCTAATACACGTTTCTTCGTGGCCCCTTAGGATGTCCCCCCCTGCAGCACTGCTTAGGAAAGATTCACTGCTGCTCCGTTTCAGTGCCTTCTTCTCAAGCTCCGATACAGTCAGAAGTCCATCATCTGCTGGGCTCTGACCAAGCTCCCTTTCTAAAGATTCCTTGAATGAAATGAAAAAGGATTCCGGCACCAATTTCTCTGCATTATGGAGTGTGTTTTCAGACTGAAGGATTTGTCGCATTTCAGCTACTTCCGCTTCTAACTCCTCTGCACGAGCCCGATACAAGTCTGTATCAACAAGCCTCTGTTCAAGGTCACAGTTCTCTTTCACCATAAGACTATATTCCTCTTCCATTGTTACCCTCTTCTCTTTTTCTAGGTTAAGTTGGGCTTGCAGAACTGTAACTGCTTTTTTCAAGTTCTCATTTTCTTCTTCTAGAGGACTTAGCTGACTATCCATCGAAGTAATCTTTTCTGCAAACACATGATCATAAACAAAATACCTGCAGAAACAAAGTAAGTATCATCAAATGTAGGAAGTACAGCTGACCACACCTCCTCAGCTTTTCCTGTCCTGGGTAACTAATGACCGATTTGAACTGTGTGCTAACACACCTCCAAGTATACACAGCAGTCATTGGACTGACCTATCAGTCGATTTAATAATCAGAACAGAGTTTGTAAATACTTAAGTGCCATCAAATCAAGCCTCACAGCTTAAGCAGGATGGCAGCTCATTAACAGTTTCAAGTTACAGATAAGCTTATTGAATAACTAGACCTACAATTTAAGTTTAAATAAACATTGCCTCCATGTATCATGCAATACTTTGTCTGACACTCAGATTTTTTCTGCAGCACTCCACTCTTGTGTGACTTTTGTCATTATTGATTTTGGAAAACAAGCCTGAAAATTGACAAGGCAATTCTGTAGGCTGGTATTTCCACAAGCCTTTGGCAGTTTGAAGGAATCCACTTATCTTTTGAATTGTCAAGAAATAACTTCTTTTTAGTCATACAGATTTATTCTACAGTCTTACCTCCACGTAGTGCTGAAGCCCAGACACAAAAGCCTGTTCTGCCTGTCTGTGGAGGTGCTTCACTTAGGAAATTCCCTTCTAGGATTGAAGCTATTCAGCTTTTACCCCAGGTGATTGTCCTGATGGGCAAAACTGCTCTAAATTAAAAAAGCAGCCCAGAGCTCCAGGCACCATTTTACCAGCTTAAGCATCATTTTAACCAGCTTAAGTTCAGGAAAGCTACTGCAGGAATCCTGCCTTCCTTGAAGAGAAAATATCCATAGACATCCAAGGAAAGGGTAAGTTACAGAAAATATTTTGCATTTAGGATGTTTGTTTTTCTGATTATCTGTGTGTATGCTTTTATCTGATGGAAAAAAAGTGGGGTGCAAATTGCTGTAAGCTTTCTAGGTTACAATTTGATATGGTTGGAGACTTTAGGAGAGAACCTTTCAAGACAGAAGGTGGTACCTGCAGTTCCTCTTGCACAAAGAGTAATGTGATCTAGAAGTGTGCCAGAAGCAGTGGCAACACCACACAGTGCAGGACTGTGCAGGTATTTGCTAGTTGAGAACATTAGATCTTTTTCTGGTAGCTTGTTTGACAGCTGTACTTGTGTGTCTTAGTTTTTAAAGCTTTGCTTAAAATAATTTCAGTATTCTCTTTGCTATACAACATAAAAAGTCTTACTGGCGAAGGTCATAGAGCTCCTTCAAACATGAAAAACTATGCATTGATCTTGGCTGGTCAGATCTCTCATGGTTCATCCGGCCTCGTCCAGACTTTTTCAGTTCTTCTACTTGTCGTTGCAGGTCATCTATGTGTGTTTGCAGATTTTCAATAGTCTCTGTCAAGCTAAAAGGTGAAGGACTGCTGTTAAAAACATTTGAGTGTTTAGTCAAGGACATGGGAATTTCCCATCCCCTCATACTGTAGTTTCTTCTCTGAAGGCTGCTCTTTGGCCCCAAGAGACCTTTAAATAAAGTGATCCTTTCAATTTAGCAGGATTGTAGAACACCACTAGACAGAGACAGCCACCCAATAACTACACAAATACACTTGGACTGCTCTTTTTCATATTATCAGCTGCGGGGGGGGGTGTGGGGATCTAGTATAAGTCTGTTACCTTAGTATCTTTTGTTGTGAAGCTCTACTCTCCACAACTAGTTTTTGATTAGTGTCTTCTAGTTCTCTTGCTGTCACATCCAGCTGTTCATAGACTTTTGCATGCTGATCATTCATCTGACGCAAGAGCTCCACTTGCTTTGTGAGGTACTGCAAGACAGTATTGATGTTACTAGTTTACACTTGAAACAAAGACAGGACTACTATTTGGCATTTTTATTCACATTCATAGAGAAACTAATAAGTTTCAGAAATGTAGATTCCAGTGGTTGCTTTGCTAAGTGTTCAGTTGAAAAGGCTCTACCAGTATCCCAGCCAGCTTGCCTCTGTCATGGAGGTCAACTCCCACTCATCAACCAGCCTTTCACCCAGAGGAGCTGGGTTTCTCTGTCCTTGCTGCACCTAGACTTTTGCCAGTACCCAAGCCTTCTGGATTGGGTTTGGCTGTACTGCAGTCGTCACTGATAGAGCCTTGAATCCAGACTTCAACACAGCCCTTAACTATCCACTGAGTCCTTCTAAAAGTTGCAGTGGGCTTCAACAGAAATTTTCTAAGTGTTGACCCAACAATTTTCTCAGCATTAAAACTGAAATACTGGGTAGCACCATCCATAATTAAGTTTCTTTTCAGCTGACCTAAGTTCTTCCAGTCTGAGGCAGCATTAGGTTCAGTAGAACAGAATTTAGGTTGTGGTCACAGCTAAGACAATGTGTGGGCTACTATGTGTCAGGAAGTACAATCAAATTACTGAATTAATTCAATTACCTACAGAGAACTATTCCAGTTACTGTAATCCCAAATAAAGGTCTCCTGCCTTTTTTTTTTTTTTTAAATAAGACTCCACATGAAGTATTCTCATTTTAATCCTCTTTAGTTTTACAATTAAGAGCATAGGCTGTTAAGTTTCTTGAATAATGTCAGAAAGCTTGGAATTCTCAGTCTAAGAGTAGTTAACAATCACCTAAGGCTCTTAATACAAGTGTCTTTTATTGTCCCACCCAGGACATGACTGATCCAGTTCTAAAAATCCACACAAGAGTTTGTATCAGACAGACTTGAACAAAAAACCTAACCCTTTAAATCTGAAATACTTTGTTCTTACATTGAATTTATTTCTTGCAATATATTGTGTATTACTACATGCTACTTACTGAAAAGTAAACTTCAAGTAGGAACACCCAGCAGACTTCTAGGCAGAATTACTTCTCTTTATGTAGTACTGTTACATACTGAAACCTTCCAATATTCTACTTAACCTTTTACCTCATTAAAAGATTGATGGGTTTACATTTTAGGCAATTTAAGAACAGGTAATAAGTTAATCTAGGGCTGGTAACTGCTACAGACAGAATTCTAGAAGATCAACATGGTAGCAGTTGGCTAGATCCTTTTGTAGCCTGTGTGCACATGACAGAGGATTTACACAAAAATAGTACATGGATTAGCAGCAGAATCTCAATGTGACCCACTGCAGATTAACTTTCCCTATTAGTTATTCTGGGAAGGAGCTGGAGATTTTCAGATTTTCTTCAGGAACACCTGCATGGCTAAGCACAGAAACCAGGACTTTGATGCCAGAATTAGATGTTACCACTTACTGCAATGGGCTTTTGCAGAAGTTTTAGATGAATGGAAGAGGTGAAGCACCATTTTCTCCACTTTGCGTCTCCATTGTCTTTAGTGCTGGGGTCAAGTTGGCCTGGTATAACCAGGCCACCAAAACAAAGTATAGATGTGGTAATAAATACTTGAGAAGTTCACATTTATTCCACCTCCCCTGCAACTAAGCACCTAACATGAAGCAGCAGTTGAGACTTCTTGCATTCTACCACATGATAAAAGGAGAGTGTCAGTATTTCTGAAGTTGGAGTGCCAAGATTCAGACCCGAATAAAGTTGTCCTTTCAATCCAGCGTTTACTACATCTACAATGATTAGTTAGTGGCACACGTGTCAGCACAGAGGTCAGATATAATGATCCAAGGCTGTAAAACGCTTAATACGTTAGCGTTTAATATATTAGATGTAATCTTAAGCATTGCAAAACCTTTGACCCTTCCTTTTCCATGCAGACAAGAGAGTACCATATTTCAGAATGATTTCTTAGTGAGTTCTAGATTTTGCTACTCAAAAAATGTGAATTAATAGGGAAAAAAACCCCACAAGGACTTACGCCAATATACTACACTGAAAAAGCTAGTCAAAAATGCAGCAGAGTAGCTACAGGAACAGCTGAAAGATCACCTTTAGGTTACAAAGACAAGCACTTGAATATTTGGGGGGGGAAATCAAGAATAGAGACTGTATGTGCCACTTGCACATCTATCCTGTGCAGTGGGATATCCTGCATTCCCACAGAAAACAGAAATATAGGTATGAAAATAACTGACTGAACTGCTTTTACAAGCTGAAAAGTAGTACTGCACTTTGCATATGCTAATTTTATTCCTATTTGTTTCAGTGAATTGCTGTAACAATCCCTTCTGCCAGTAAGCTAATACATTCAGTTCCTCCATCTTGAGGTTCTCTCTGGGTATTTGAAGAAGGGGTTAATTTGATTTTCTCTCTTCTACCAGAAATCCAGATGCAAGAGAGACTTCTTCGAAGGAAGAAATGTTTTGAGTTGCTAATACACTTTTAAACTGCACTGGGAAAAGACACAAGTTTAAGACAGGTGGTGGAACTGGGAAGACTGTGTTATTACAGCAGATACAAGTACAGTCTACAGGTTCTTTGACTCAAGAAAGTAAGTTGGGCAAATAAAGGTGCAGGCACTACTTATGTCAGAAGCATCACAAAAACTGTTCTCCCACCTCTCTATCCCTCCTCTTGGAGGGAGCTAATAGGACAACCCAATACACACTCTAATGCATGCTGGGGGAGAACAGTAAAGAGAGGAAAGAGGTATCAGATAAAGCCTTCAAAGAATAGTATTGCACAAGTCTTGACTTGGTTTGATTGGCTAAGCAAAGTAAGATATTGAGAAAATAAATTAGTCTGTCACCATCTGAAGTTGTCTGAACCTGGAATACCTGACCCTGCAACACCCCAACTATAGATCACTGCTGGAAGGACACTTCTGGCCACTTCCTGGTGCTGAAGGTCTCTTATGTAGTCAATCAGTGCTAACCCACCAAAAAAGCTTAAGCAAATAAACCAACAGGATATTACATCCTTAATAGCACTAGGCTATTTTTATAAATGAATGCAGCTTAGCAATAATACATTTCAACATTAATATAAATGTATTATTTCAATAATATTTTAAGACAGCATGAAAATACAGCTGCTTATTAAGTAGCTACACTCATTGAGCCAGATGAGTTACCTATCACAACGTTATGCAGTGTTATTTCAACAGGGGTGTTGTAACCATGTTAAACACTTCCTTAAACGTGGTTGTTCATACAGGTGTTGAACCTTAAGTAGAACAGCATTTGTATAGCACTTTGAAGTGTTTGTCCTCTCTAGATCTTAAGAATTAATCTTTGTATAAAAACCATTAATGGCAATGAGTTATTTCAAGTCTCTGCATAAGTAAATATATATTTTTGTAATGCTGCAGCACTAACATAAATATCAGCCATTCCAATCATTGTATCACAGAACAAATAGGATAACAAAGATGACATTTAGCATATAATAGAGGAGAAAGCCAAAGTATGAGGTATAAAACAGAAGTATCTTATCAAAAAGAAAATGACCTGCACCCAGAAATTGTGCATCACCTCATAAAAATGGTGCATTTGTGTTAACATGACTACTATAAAGACACCTATATATCAGTCACCTATATATCTGTAAGTATTAAGCTTAGGATTCTTTAAGTTACCTGTTACCATTACAATGATAAGGGATTTAAATCTTAAGTGGCAGTTGTACAAAATCCACCCAGCGTCCATAACTGCATAAGTACTGCTTGCACAAAGGAACTCAGATTTTGTAAAAATCTAGTGTGTACCAGTCAGGCCATTCCCTATGATTCACAGCAGAACCTAACTGAAATGCTGACTACATTTCCAGTATGTTGTCAGTCAGCAAAGTACTGAATATTTAATAATTTAATTATTAGAGACCATGCATTGCCCTCTAATAGCTGAGAAAAAAATCATTATGCTGACAAATGCTAGGTCTGCAAGAACTCAAGCAATATTAAAAAAAAAAAGCCAAAAATGGCCAGGTTTTTCCACCAAGTAACACAAAGATGAGTGGTTTTGAAAGGGCAATTATGGATTTTTTTTAATCCTGGAAAATACAGAACAATATATCCACTACGTCCTGTATTTAGATACTATTTAAGTGTCTGGTTTTGCTGCTGTTTTTTGTTCTTTTGTTTATGGGTTTTTTTAAATTGAAGTAGACTTTAGTTCCATTTACCACAGCTCAGGTTAGTGGAAGTACATATCCTCAGATTTTACTTAAATCTCTCTCCTGCACTTACTAGCATTTAAATTTCAGTGCTATAACCACTAACATTTTAATATAATAATTTAAATTATTAATTTATCATCATATAATGTCATTTTACCTGGCAAGGTCAGCAAAGTTTAGCAATAAAATAAAAAATAACTTTTCTGTAGATAAAGAAAAATACTAGCTGTCATTAAACAAGCCAAATCCAACATGAAGTTTAATGGCACAAAGCTTCCGGTAATCAGACAAACAGTTCTAACTATGATCAAGCCTATACAGGTCCTCAAATTCTCAAAGTAGGAGAAGTGGTTAAAGATTGTGTAGTATTTTTCTTTAAAGTGTCCATCAGGTGTCAAGAAATTTAGATCTCAACTTCTGTATTGATCTCAACTATTATGTTGCAGGTATAGGTGCCTTAACACTTGGATCCCTTAAACATTTACCTCTATCTCCTGCAGTTGTTCCTGATTTGTTGCATACATTTGCTGTAAAGATTCTTCTAGTTCAGTGTTACGGTCCAGTAGTGTCTTCCCAAGCTCAGCAGCAAGGTGAAGATCTAAACAAAGAAATCACGTTTGCATGTAAGTTATAGAGCCAGTAATATAATCTAATTGTAAAGCATTTTAACCATATACTTGGTCATTTTTTTATTGCTGTCATAACTGCTTTATTTCCAGGACCCAAAAAGAAAGTTAGCTTAAGTAGAACATTCATATACCATCTATAATGCAAGTCTAAGTCAGTCCTGAAACCTAGAAGATACTCTTATTTCATGAAGCTTCCTTAGTTCCTTTGGTCCTTCAGCCACAGGTCAGACACATCCAGCCATCTTCACTTCCCACCATCTGCCTAGTACTGCACCAGCATCTCTACCGAAGGTGTCTGTCAGCTACACTTCATGTTTACAGCACTCATATTTTAGAAGAATAAGCATAAAAGACCCTGTAAATGTTCATCAGGCTAGACCCAGGCCAAAGGTGACTGCACTCTTATTTACTTTGCTATTCTTCCCCATTACTCTTTCACCAAGGAGCTCGGGTCATACAGGATCAAAGTGCTAAATGAAAGCTTCAGATGCTTTTTATGGTGAAACAATAATATCAAAAGACATAAAACTGATAAAGAAATGTAGCTATTCTGCTTTTCAAGCTCATAAACCTAGGAGACAAGAATTGTTTTCTGTGCTCCAAAACATGATTTTAAATGTCATTTGTTCTCAGGCACTTAATCTCAATTTCACTTCAGTCATTTTCAATCACCTCCAGGGTGCAGTGACTGTAGTTGTTTCAAATTAAGAAATAAGTCATCTGAACACTCAGTTCCTTTCTAGAGGGAAGCTTGATATTTGTTCAACAGCATCAGTAGTGCTAGATATTCTATATTATTATGTTTAAAGATGTGTAATTTAAAAGCTAACATAATGCGACAAAGAAACAAATCTTGGTGTTACTGCTAAAATTGTGATTACTCTATGCAGTTTATTACATGTTAAGAATCCAACAGATTTCTGAAAATCTCTGATCTTCCACCTCCTTCCCATCACCTGGACTATGACCAGGTTGTCTCCTGCATGCATGCAATACAATCTTGTTAGTTTTCACATAGAACTAGCATCACTAATGGGAAAGAGACAGAAGAAAAGTCAAGAAAAACTCAGTTTCACTTCAAGAAGACTTAAATTAATGAGACATGTATTGCATCATCTAAATTAGCATCAGCTAAATGAGAAAACACATTCCATTTTCATTTGATTAAGATGCCCTTGTTTTAACATGTTATCTTACCTCTTTCCTGTCCTTTCCCAATTATCTTATCAGCTAGTCATTGTAACAGATAGAACACTGTTCCAAGATTGCTCTGTGCTAACCTTCAGTCTGGCAGCCTGTCCAAAATGATTACTCCATCTACACACATAAGCCAAAGACCAAATTCAGACTTACAAGGACAAGTGAGTAGGAGCATTTGTCTATTAAGTTGTAGATGTCCAATTCTAGCAAAACAACAGCTGTGGTATTCTTTACAGCTACAGTGCATTGTTTCCTACCTTAAGGTCAGATTCTTAGAATAAATGCCACAAAAATTATTTGAAACAAGTCACACTGCATGGGAGTTCCTTGCAGTTTCAAAAGATGCATGACTAGGAGGCACATGGCGGACTGATCTATACTTACGGGTTTATCCTCACATAGCACTTGTTAAGAAACACAGCCTGTTCTAGAGCTGGGGTTTAAAATACTTGGATAAGGAAACCTTAAGGTGTCCTGCTTAAGTTTTTCCCATTTTCAAACAGAGATTGTACATTGTTTACTCATAGACAGAGTAACTCCCAAATAGCAAGTTGTTTGTTCTATCAGATTACAGAATACAATATAGTCTTCAAATCCAGTGAATCTGTCGTCCTGTATAAAATGGAGTCCTGATCCACAGGTTCCCATACTACACAAATCTTCACTAGAAGCCACAATCTTTAAAGCTAGTCAACAATACTGGCATCATTTGAGGCAAAGACTAAGTAGTCCATTCTTTTATTTTAACAGTAGAATAAGAGCTTTAGAGAGGATTTAAGATTATGTTAAAGACATAATGCATAATAGCATTACTTGCTGCCATTTCCCTTCCCAAAGTGAAAGTTTGTTTTGATGTTTAAGTACATTTAGGAGTTGATAGTTTCATTCTTAAATGCCCCCTCATCTACTAAATCAAGTAGCACGTACCACACGGTACTTTGAATACAATGTGAGTAATAGAATTCATGTCATTATACTTACACACTCATTCTGTTCTTTAGAATGGCAGAAACACAAATGAGTTACTATGGGAGAAGCATGCTATTTTGTAATTAAGGCAATTTGTTTCTGAGGGGGAGAATACAAGTGGAAGAGCTCAGGAACATGCAATAAAACCCTAACTGCTATCCCCAGAGAAAGCAAGAACTGCGAAAGAATTTCACCTCTTCTAAAATTAAGAATTTGCTTAGTGTCCATTTTTCTACATTGTTAAGTACCTATAAGCCCTATAATGAGCAAATTTTAAGAATGAGATGTGCAATATATATGTTCTCTAGATACAGAGGGAAAATGGTTAATTCCCATTTCTCAGGAGTTACTGTACAATACTAGAAGCACACTGCATTTTCTGTTGTAAATTTATGTAAAGTAACAGCTAAGTTCTGCCACAGACACGCATTTTTCCTTTTCACCATGAAGATCTAAGCAGGGAGGTTTTTAATAATGCAAACTGCATACGTTCAGATCTTAAGATCTTCATTTCAGTAAATCAGATCAGTTGTACTGGTGTTTTAACAGCTCCATCAGAAATCTCTAAACCAAAACAAGACTTCAAGAATAGGTCTTCTGTGACATTAAACAGCCCTCACTTAGCAGCACTTCTCCACAATCTCTTCTGACAGTGTTACTATAATTGAGAAAAAAATAAAAAACAGTACCAAAATCCTTCTCTTCTACTTTTTCATAACCCACTTAACAAAATGATTCAGATAATTTTCAATGTAAAAATAAACCTGTTCTTTTCAACAGCAAAAGGCATTAGTAGTGCAAGGTACATATAAGTGAGCCTGGTTGAAGTTTACCTAACTATAAAATTAAACTCTTAATTTTTACTTAGCTTCCTATTTCTTACTCCATGTTCAGACTGCCTTCTGTTCTGTTAAAGTGAGGAACAGCAAGATGTAAAAAGAGCAGTCGTATAAAAATTCTTTTTCAAAGGTCAGCACGCTACAGCACAACATGGATGTTGCCGAAGCAAGGATGGCTGTTCCCATCCTTAAAGGAATTCCACGAGCATTCTGTTCTCATGAACAGCATGCCAGAAAAGCCCACCTCCATTGTTAAGGCAAAAGCTTTTGGTGCACACAAAGACTGTCAAAGTTTTTCCAAAACCCTACCCTAATTTAGATTTCAAAGACTGGCTGACAAGGACTTCAAGCTTGTTTCAGGGTGCTTCCTAAGGTTTTACAACCTAGGTTTTCTCATAAACCTACTCAGTTTTTACATGTGCACTGACTAGGTTGTGAAAAGTTTCAAGAGACCTTGATCCTTAAGCATTCTTACTACTCTGTTTACATACATTGGTATTGCTTAGTCTTAGGAGAAGGAAGAGTATCTTTCAGACTCCAGGAATAAAGTGTAACAGAACATTTAAACAAACATTCCTGAAATGCAAAGAAGAAATTCCTTACAATTTGCCCATCAGTTTATTTTCCTCCTTTCCCTTTTGGCAAGGCTATCAGTCACTTCAATTTAGGCTTGTAAAGAGATAATCCCCAGAAAAAGATTGTTCAAATGTTGAGAGAGCATTAGCCAACCCTCAAAATGCACTAACCTCTAGAATGGAATACTGTTTCTTAAAAGCTCACAGCAGAGAGCCAAATGGTGATTATTTCACTCATTTTAATTAAAATATGAAATTAAAGAAACATCAATAAGGCATGAAGTCAGTTGCTATACACTGTGAAGTCTCTTTGTAGGTCTTCTACCCCATAAACACTTACATAGTAAAAACTGCTAAATCATGTCTTCAAATTTTCTACTCTCTTCCCTTTGACAGCAAACTACAGTTTCAGAATCTTATTTAAATTGATTGGTTTGTATCCTAGAGCCATGAAAACATCTATTTTGAGCAAAGAGTACCTAAATACAGCTTTCAAACAGCTATTTTGTAGTCAAAGCATACAATTAGAGACCTATTCCTGTCTCAAAAAAAGTTTCTGCTGTCAGACGCCTGATCTCAGTGTGAAAACTGCTTCGCGAGGAAGAGCTTTCGAAAGTATCGTTCTTTATTGTTTATACTCCAGGAGCACCTACCAATCCCAAGAACTCAAAAACCGTATGGCTGGAGCAGGTTTGCAGGAAGCCACTTCACAGCTTTAAGCTGGCCTTTTAAAACGAACTCGGGATTAATAACAGAAAGTAGAACTAAGTAAATACCAGTCATAAATGCCACTAAGCTCTTAAGGAAATTGCACATTCTTTCCATATCATGACTGTAGAAGATTTTTACTGCAATTATACTTGGTATATTCCTGTGACTCCCTCATCTCTGAAATGGGACTAGCATTTACCTTTTGCTTATAGTCTTTTAAGACCTATTGACAGACCGACATACAGGAGCTATATATGTATAATTATGATGCACAGGGTACTTATTCGTATATTTTAATAAGGAAACTTAGAAAGTTTTTAATAATGGATCTGCAACTAATCGAGCATAGCCACATTTACAACTTCATTGACTGGAAGCCCTTACAAAAAGGCTCAACAGGGCGCAATACAGCAACCCCGATGCTTCCAGCGCCCGCTATTTCCAGCGCCTACCCTCAAGAGCTGCTTTATTATCCTGTCAAGGTGCAACTTTTCGGAGAGCCGCTTCCCTCCCGGGCGGAGAGGGGCCCAGGCACGATTCCACTCGGCTGCAGCAACCCCTTCCGTCAAACAAAGACGGCTGCAATCTTTATCGATAACGGCGATCCCTCTGCCTACGCGCCCAAGGCGGCGGGAAGCACGGCCGTGCGGGGAGCCCGGGCTCCCGGCTGCGACACTCGCGGGGCGGCACAAGCCCCGCTCCCGCCGCCACCCCGCGACCCTCGCCGGCGGCCTCGGCCCCCTCACGCCCTTCCCGCCGCCCCGCCCGAGTGCCCGGCGTCCCCCCAGGCTCCGTTCCGCCGCTGTGGCGGTGCCCTGCGCCCGTCCGCCACCCCCTTCCCTCACACACCCTCCTCACCGCCCCCCGCGGCCCCTTCCCTCACACGCCCTCCTCGCCGCAGCCCCTGCCCTCACACGCCCCCCGCGGCGGCTCCCCACGGCCCCTTCCCTCACACGCCCTCCTCGCCACGGCCCCTTCCCTCACACACCCTCCTCGCCACGGCCCCTTCCCTCACACACCCTCCTCGCCACGGCCCCTTCCCTCACACGCCCCCCGCCGCAGCAGCACCCCGCCGCCCACCGCCTCTCCCCCGCCCCGGCTCACCTTGCTGCAGGTCCTGCTGGTCGTACCAGGGCTCATCCTCGCGGATCTCGAACTCCTCCACCAGGCTGTCGGCCAGCATCGCGCCCCTTCCCCTCACGGCGCGGCAGGCGGACCGGGCGGCAGCGCCCACGCGAACCAGTCCCCTCGCACCGAGCGACGGCGGGGCAGGGCGAGCCGGCAGCCGCTCCTCTCCTTAAAAGCCGCCTCCGGCCATTGCCGAGCGTTTCCGGACTTTGCCGAACCTCTCCCCCTTCTGGTCGGGCTGCGCGAAGCCGCCGGCGGCAACGTGGCAAACTACAGCCACCCGCCCCCCGTCTCCCCGCGATTCAAACACAACACCCTCACCTCCCCTGCGGGAGGCCAATGGGAAGCCGCCCGCCAGACAGATCGAAAGGAATCTCTACCAATCACAAAGCGAATTCGTAGCAAGCCACCAATGAGAACGAAGAGAAGGTTGGCCCGGGCTAATTCCGCCCCGCCCCAGCATCCAGCTGCGCAGCCTCCAGTTAGAGGAGGTGGGTTAGTGCCTGTGGAGGGGGCGGCGGTTGCTGGGGCTCTGAAGGGTTAATGGCGGAGAGCGGGTGCTGTGGGGTATTCCGGGGGGTCTGCGGCGGAGCAGAGCTGGCACAGCCCGGGGTGGGGCAGCGCCACTGCACGTAGGGGAAGCCGTGACTCCTAGTCGCCCCGTGTTGGGAGCCCGCGGGGAGCGCTGAGGGAAAAGCCTGGGACGAGGGGCTCGGCCCCTGAGCCGCGGCTCCTCACCGGCGTCGCGCCCAGGTGCGGGGTCGCGTTCCCGCCGCCTCCGCGGGGAGCCTTGGCGCCGGAGTGCGGAAGGGAAGGAGAGGGGAGAGGAGAGTGTGGCCCCGCTGGAGCAGGCGGCCGTGGCCGCTGCTGTCATGTCTGAAAACGGCGAGTCTCCAGCCCCGCGGCTCCCATGTCGCTCCGGCGGTCACCGCTCGCTCTCGCCTCTCTTCCTTACAAGGAAGAGGGAGCCGTGTCCCGTATCTGGGGAGCTCCTGAGGAGAACCTAGCCTGATTTGCCCAGTTTTAACAGACGAGCACCTCCAAACTTCCAGTCCTGCAAGTTTTCAGTGTCCCCCGCCTTCCAGGAGTCACAGTCCCAGCGCCTGGGCAGCCATGGCATCGCGGGCTGGGAAGAGCGCGGCACGCAACCGGTTCCACTTGCCCTCCTGCTCCAAGTGCCTTTTGTTTGCATCTCCCCTCTGCTTCAGCAGCGTTTGCCCTTAGCATTACCCCTCGGGATTAGGAAAGCGTTTATTCTTAGTTCTGCCTTCATGTGGTTCAAAGTCATGGAAGAAAGATGAGGAAGATAACTTGTGTCCAACCAGTTTGTCAGGACTGGGAGCGTTACGCTGCAGTCTGGGACCCGGTACAGCAGAGTGTGATGTGAGCTAGTGTGCTTCAGTCAACATTTATTATCACTCGGGAATCCACTTTCTTCTTTAGACTCGTGCTCTAGTTTATTTTAGTGATTGTCACCCAGCTCTGGGAGAATAGCAAGTAATGTCATACTGTGTCTCACTGGTTTAAGCAGTCTGTTCCTTTGGCTCATCTTATTAACATAGTTGTAAGCACTAGAAATTTCTGAAACTGATTTGCCTTCTGTGAGTCACAAAATGTCAACACCTGTGCTTTAACCTATTCAATATAAAGGCTGACTATTAAGAAGAGGGAGGGGATACTCATGCATGATTTCATTGTAGTACAATTAAAGAGCACATCTTCTGGGAAAGGAAGTGTGGTACCTCAACTTCTAATTGAACCTGTTTCATAAACAAGGTACAGGGACAGATGTACCAATTAGTGTAAAGAGTTGTGTCAGATCCTGCGTATTATAATTAGTCATGGCAAGAGGCCTGTTTGTGCATTGTTAGAAGGTTTTTGTTGAAAAAAATTCAAATTTCTTACTTTCAAATTTTATGAAATTGAGGGGACTTTTTTTTAATTTGTGTGTACGAAGGCACTGAGGCAAACATGATTTGAGAAATGACTGTTAGTTTGCTGGTAATGTTAGTGTGCAGCATATTTATTCACAGTGCTCATGGAATTTGAGGGAAAGAGTCTCTCAGTTTTCATTTGAAGACCCGTGCAGGGGGCTCCATGGACAAAGAGATTAAATTTCTACCTTTCCAAAGCCCTATTACATAAATCATTAAGTATATTTGTGAAGGCTTGAACACGCACTTTTAAAAAAACAAAAGTGACACTTGTCAATAACATACTTACTGTAATGACTTTCACAGCAATACCAAACTTATTTTAAAAAACAAACATTTCAAATGGACATCTTTTCAATAACCTTATTCTTCACTTTAGGTTTCTCAGTAAAAGTTTGTGAAACCAAACTTGTTACAAAAATACAAAATTTCATCACCTGAAAATGGAATTGTCTCTACAGCTGTAGCTCTCCAAAAAATAAACTTTAAAATATACATGAGAATCATCCTCAAGTATCTAAAAATTCAGTCACATTCTTATAAATAAATTGGGTTTAGAAAAAAATTTGAACCAAGTTGTTGTCAGCTTGATATTTTTTCTTACCTGTAAAGTGAAGTTATCTACTCAATGCATCTTGTTTCATATTAGAGCATCTTAAATATGTACACAAAAATGCATCCACATTTTATTTGCGCTTCAAGAGTTCATTTTCTGTGTTGGGGGGTGGAAAAACTGCTGTTGAATCGGCTGCCTTAGCCAGAACAGACACTTCTTCAGTGCCTACCTGATGTGCGGCTTTTGCCTGGCCCTCACCTGGTGATTAGGAAGTTACCATCCTCCCTCACAACAGCCTGTCTTCAGCCACTTTGTAAACCACAGGAAGGTTGGAAACAGCCTTGGTTTTCATTTCCTGTTTCTTTCATGATCATTTTTATGAGGAGTTCAGGAAGTTACTTATAGATCTGCTTAGCAGACTGAAGAGCAGATATTCAAACTAAGTATTTTGATGGATATTTGAAAGTTGCATTTAGGATAAAATAGTTAATATGCTGAGGAGCAAAGTGTGGACTATTGACAAAAAGCAGATTGTAAAGCTCTGGAGTTAGTGTGCATAGTAAGGCTGAAATTTCAACCTGAAGTATCTCCAAATTAATGGCAGACAGCTGCTTTCAAACAGATTAAAGATGAGTAAAGCCTCAGTTAAAAACATACCTGGGAGAAGTATTTTCTGTATTGGGCTTATAGAATCTAATGTGGTGAAGGACTACCTTTAGGTAGTCATTACTCTGCTTTAAAAGGTAGATGTTCCCCGAAGCTAGCGATTTTCATGGGATAGTTTGTACCAAACATGATGAAGGTAATTCCTAGATAGACGGGAAAAGTCAGCATCTTATAAAATTGTTGTCTGAAGATCTGTTTGATATATTAAAGAACTCTATATTCTTGGGCTGTCTCTGTTATTTGGACATTACTTTGAATGCTGTACATGTGTTACTTGCTAGTTTTTATTTACATGCAGTCTTTTATACAATGAAAATGTTTTCAGCTATTACAAGGTGTTTTGGTTGTTTTATGGTTTCTATTCATATTTCATTAGTTTATTAGGTGAAAATATTGCTTCCATGGCTTGATAACAATTAACATTTAAAAATAGAAGGACAAAACTTGGTATTTGTTTGAAAGAAATATTCATGTAAGTGCATGCTGCATTTGACATTCATAGCAATGGGATATGGAAGGATACAAATTGAGTCACTTCATTCCTACACAGTCCATAATTTTAAAATTATGTAGCTACCCAGAAGGATGTAAAATGTATGCAATTACTTGAACTCTACATCCAAGACTGGTGTTTGCAATAGCAGATTTTTATATTGAGTCTGTGCAACAGTTAAGAATGGGTTATTTAAAATTTTTGTCTACCTGTTTGTTTGATTTTTAAGCACTGATTATATTTAGAAATGTCACCAACTTCTTAATACTTTGCATCTGTTCAGTTTTGGGCTTAGTGTCTTGTAACTCAGTAAACTTGTGTTTCTCGTTTTAAAAAAAGGAAGTACGAATGGGGAAGTTTTCCTCTAAGAATCCATTTCCACACCTCTGAAACAAGCAAATCTCCCATGTCATTTTAATTTGGAAAAGTATTCTACCAATGGTTGTAATTCTTTTTTGTAACTTGAGGAAGAAGAGACTTGTGGAAGATGAAGTTTGGTTTGGGAATTCATCCTAATGCGCTGGCATATTCCATGACTACATTAGGTGCTGGAATGATGAACAGTATCTTTAATTTCTACTACGTTAAGCTTTTCCTAAACCGATACAAAATTTCCGAAGTAGCATTTCATCAAGCACAGGTATTGTACAATGGAATGTTTTGGTTACCATGTTGTGCTATGTGTCTGTGTTATCATAATGAAGGCATTTTTTAAATTTATGAATTAATTTTGGATGCACTGCAAATAGTTACACAGTAAGTGCATTTTAAATTTAGTTAATCTATAAGTAATTGAAGGTACACTTAAGGCACATCATTTAGAGTCTTTAGACTAAAAATCTTCAGAATTTAATTGCTGGAAAGATTTTTACCTTTGATAGCTTGAAGTAATACTCTAAATTAATCTTGCACCTCAGCTCCATAGATATGTTTGACATTAGTGCTTTCCTATGGACTGTTTAAGTACTTAATACTGCCTTTATTCTGCAAGTCATTATCCACGTGAGCAACTCTTGTCGTAAATGGTCTCCTGAAAGTAATGGGCCAGCTCATGTTTTGAATTACTTGCTGTGAGGGTAATATCTGGGCTTTCCAAGATGAAAGCCCAGATACATAAGCTGTTGAAGGAGTGAAGTCTTAGAGACAGGGGTTTATTTCGTGTGTAGCTGGGCACCTGCCTACTTATTCATCTTGTTTTTCAAAATTACTATAAACCTCTAAATATCTTTAAGAATTTGGTCTGGAGTCTGTTTTGACCTGTGAAGCTTTCATCTTTATTCTTTGAATAGAGATTTATTTTAAATAAGTATGGTGTGTATTACTTCTGTGTTTGTATAACCTCTGCAGAAAAATCACACTGATGATAAATTCTGTTGTGCTTCTTACTTGTTTGTTGCAGGTTGTATTTATGATATGGAATGCCATTAATGATCCTCTTTTTGGGTATATTCAAGATAACTCCAAATTCAAGTGCTGCTCAAGACGCCAGTTCTCAATTTTATATGGAGCTCCTTTATATGCGTTAGCCTTTTTGCTTCCTTGGTTTCCTTGGAAACATTATGAAGAAGGTGACTGGCTAAGTGGTCTTCACCTCATTGTTGCGTTATGTGCTTTTGATGGTTTGCTTACATTTGTGCTTCTAGCGCAATGTGCACTCTTTGCAGAAATTTCAACAAGGCATGAAAGTAGGCTTCAGCTTATTAAATATAACCAAGTGGCAACATTAATCGGATCAACAAGCATTCTCTTTTGTGGTCTCATATCAGATAATATGGAAAATTTTGCGTATTTTCAGGCTTTCGCTGTTTTGGTCGCAGCATTAGCAACAGTTTGTATGTGTTACACAGGCAAATACAGTACTAGTCAATATGAGCAGAGAGCAGTTTGTATGGAGAATGCTAATCTGGAAAATGGTGATGGAGCTCTCTCCTGGTCCTCAGTAATTTTATTGACCAAACAGATTATGACAGAGAAAAACTTTTTATTTTTTGTAACGATGAACTTCTTCCAAGTCTTCCACCTAGCCTTCTGCAACAATTTTATGATGATCTTTGCGGATAATCTTATTCCTAAGGATGCCCTTTCTTCCTCAGTAAGAAGTATCATGTATGGAGCAGGCTTTATTTGTCCTCAGGTAGGCAGTTACCCTTTTTTATTTCAAAATATGAAAACATGGTGTTACTAGTTTTTTATTTAAGCTACCTATTTACACTGTTTGTTGAAAAAATTCTGTATCCGGCATAAGCCATTGGCCATAGTGAAACAAATCTAGCTCACCGATACTCTAAAGAAGAAAGTACCTCTGTGTACACGCTAGCCAAACACAAGGGTCAGGTAGTGAGAATGGACAAGCAGGCAGGCTGGTACAGTATCTGTTTACAAGAATGTGAGATGTGAGTATGCAAGGAGTGAATGTTTTGTATCCTACAGGGTTTACAATACCTAAGTATAAAGGAGTTAAAAACATGGTCAAGATAAAAAGTTTCTAAAATCAAAAATCTATAGAATTCTGAATTCTTTTCTCTTTGGTTTTGATTTGAAATACGTGATGAAAACAATCTCTTCTTCAGGAAGTTTCTGAGATAAACTGCACAAAACACCAGAAAAATTATTAGGTATTAAAAGCATTGTTGAACTATGTGGTATCTCAGTCATGGGAACCAAACAAAACTCTAAATAGCTGCTTTTGGAGAATAATACATTCCCATTTATTTTGTCATTTGCTGTCTTGGTCATCTACATTTACTGGGTAGAGAGACATACTTTCAAGATCCCAATCAGGGATGGGGGAGGAGTAATGAACTGGAAGAAAGAAGCAAGAACCCAAACAAGTAGTGTGTGAAAACAAGAAAAGCAGCAAAAATATGTCCCACAGAATGTAAACATACTTGTCTGCAGTGAGTAAAAAAATTCTTCCTGTTTGTTCCCTTCTAACTTCTTTCACTGGATCTTTTAAAACTTTCACTGTGTTTACTTACTGGATGATGAAAGTCAGGATTTTGAGTATTCTGACTTTCGTCATAGGTGCTGATGGGGTTCAGAATTTCTGAAAATCAGGCTGTTATGTTCATTAAATTGTAATGGCTTTCAGTAAGTAATATGTAAAAAAAAGTACATGAAAGTGCAGCTGGAATTCACAACTCAATTTCAGTTACTGTTTTGGCTTTTGCATATATAACATACAAATCCTAAGCATACCTTCTCTGTTCCATAAATCCTAAATATCTATCACTTCAACTTTTATCCTTACCACAAGTTTAACAGGGTGGTTTTTTTTTTTTTCTGTAGCTCAAACAGCTGATGCACTTTGGAAATAAATCAGAAACTACAGAAGTTAGGAAAGCTTAAATAATTTTACACTCAATATATAGCAATCACTTTTGTTGATAAAATCAGTGTGACAGAGTGAAACGAACAATCTTTCAGAAAATGCATCTCTCTCTGCTCCCCAGAGCCTCTTTGTCTAGAAGGTCACTGAACCGTAGAGAGTTTGCTGTGACCTTATTTTTCTCAGGTTTTGTCCCTTTGAGCTCAAGATATAACAAGAGAATTCTCTGGTGGCAATGTCCTGAACTTCACTTACTGGAAAAGCACCCAACCCATGTAAAATAAAGCCCCTTCTTATGAACTGTGCTTCAGTGGCTTGTACTAAACTGAATGCTTCTGTCTTAGGTTCCTTTTAGTAGTGGGTGTGAAGAATAAAACCTGCCTACAAGGGAAACCTTGTTGCTGAAACATAGGCAAACAAATTTAAGTTTGCATCACTAAGTATTTTTCTTAGAAATATGCAGTTTTAGAAACATGCAGGTAATAAGGAATTTTTAAAATTATAAGTACTTCCTGAGACAGGGTTATTTCTCAATTATAGGGAGACAAGGTTATGGTTTTTACAATAACAGGCATTCTATTATTCCTTACCATTTCCAGTGTAAGCAACTTTTCTGCAGAATGCCTGAAAACAGCCAGGAGGAGAAGTATGTTTAGGTTTCTTACAACCAGAGTTTTTTCTTATACCAACTTTCCAGATTTGTTTTACCTCTCTGAGCATTGGTTTAAGTCTAAAACTTGAGTTTCTTTAAATAGTATTTGCCACAGTAGTCTTTGTCTGACTGTAGCATCCTGGTTTTATTTGCTATGTTAACGCATTTAAATGTGGGAATAAATAAATGTACAAGGAGAACTTTTCCTGTTCTTCATCTGAGTATTACACTGTTCATCTCTGTATCATAGAAGGAAGGAGAAAATGTGTGTCTCTGTAGAGTTTGTGAGTATTTTTTGTGACAGTGATGAGTACCACATACATGTAGATGGTGACATAGCTCATATAATAAAAAAGAACATAATGCATTACAAAATGTCCTATTTAAAGTGGAAAGTGAGGAACAATCTACAAAAGCTTACACTTTGTTCATACTATAATCAGCACTTAATACCATTTTCACGAGTTTGCCTGTCACTAGCTTCTCACACAGATTACTGCTTGCTAAGACTGGTGGAATTAAAATGCATCCCTACATGTTGTCCACTGGCATCTGACTTTCTCTGCTTGCTAGTAAAGCCTCTAACTTGCTTAGACGAGCTGTGAAAAAATGAAAAAATAATTATCAAAAATATTTTTGATTAGCAGTTAAAATTCAAATGGCAAGATGCTTGGTTTACAGTTAACATACTGCAAAGTTAATTATTTAAGGGATATCAAACATAAAGATCATGAGCACTAACTAATAGTTAGGCAATGTGGGTAACTATTTTCCTCAGGATAAAGTAGTTCTCAGCTGGCTAGTTCTGAGTGAAACTTCTTACCTTGTAGAGGTAGCATAGAATGACCCAGTAGATAGTTCTCTTTGTTCAATTTCTATTTTTTGATTTGGATTAAATGTTTTAGAAGGGGTTGGGGTTTTTGTTGATTTTTTTTTTTCTTCAGTGGGTAGTAATAATTTATGTCTAGTCTGTGCTTTATAGCTCTCCTAATGCTGAGATATTGTACTATATCTTTCATCATATATGTGTATTTTTTATCTTTTCAGTGCCTTGTTCTTCTCAGTCAAGCTTCGTTGAAGAAGTTTGGTTATTACAGAATCATCTTGTTTTCCTTTTACTTTGAAGGAGTAGCTGCTGCTTTCATGTTTGTTCTAGGGCCAGAACACTATTATCTGTTGGCATTTTATCTCACAACAAACATGTAAGTAAATACACCTCCCTATTCATGGATATGGCGTAAATAATTCTAACAGAGTGGACATTTACTTTTAATAACATGAAGAATTTGCCACTGCTTTTGTGGTTTTCTTTCTGTTCTGTTTCACTTGTCAGAAAAGTTGAAACTCCAGTTACAACTTTTTTCAGCTTTAATTTTATTTTACCTCAGCTTTTAATTTCTGCTTTAAAAAAAAAGCCTTCAATGTGAACAGTAATTCAGGTTTGCAGTCACATGCCTCCAGCCACTTATCTGCTTTAACATGAGATTCAAGGGAAGTAGAATCTTTTCTCATCCACATAGACACGCAAGATCTCAGTAGAGGAACTCTTCAGAGGCTGCTAGGAAAGCTCAGACCTCATTTTGTGTTGCACTGTAAAACAAATGTCGATAAGTCAGGTATCTGTTAGGTAACCAATGCCAAGTCACATTTTCACTGGTACTGGGTAAGTACGATGCTAAGAAGTATTATTTTCACAGAAGTATATTATGATATATGGAAAACCTTAGTTAAAAATAAAGACCTGTTTGTATCAGAATATCATTAGAACTATTAGTTTTTATTTCTTCATTTTCTATTTAATTGGTTTCTTTCTACATGTTCTTTCCTCCCCTTCTTTTCTTCATCTTCCCCCCCCCCCCCCCCCCCCTTTTCATTCTTATTTTCAGTATTTCAGTCACAGGCTACTGTAACACTGAATTGTGTGAAACAATAAATTGAATTTCATTACCTGCATACTTTAAATGATGAAGATATATTTTGATTTCCCCAGGAAAAATTCTAAGGTACCTAAAGACTTATGTTTAAAGTGCTGATTGTTCAAAGCTTCTCATAAGTAAAAGCTAATCACACCCAGAATTTAATAAGACATAGATATCGTAATATTTCAGTTTATGGTTTAGCAGTTTGTTAAGAGTCGGCTTTGTGTGTATGTGTGTTTAAATGCATATATATAATGTAAATACATACATAGGAATGCACATAAAGTCTTTTTACTACTCTAATTCTCCCACTTTGAAGTCTGTCTTCCATGTAATCTTTCCTGTAATGCTCATGTCCTTTTCAGATTTCAAGAGGAAATTTTCAGTTTCTCTTTCTTCTAAGGTGTTTCTTTTCTCCGTGTCATTTAAATGACATTCACTGATAATCTCAAGCAAGTATTTATGACCCTTTGCACCAGTGTCCAGTACAGAAAGAAAAAAATCCCCGGCTTTTAGGTTTGCATATTGATTTCTAATTCTCAATTAAGAACAGATCTAATAATGCTTTCAGAACTGCTGTTTAAACAGATAAATCACCATGTTTTAAAGAACATCTCAGCTTTGTGTGTTTGCGGAAATGTCAGTGTTGGGGTGTATGTGTTAGAATGTCAGTTACAATTTCATTATGAAAGTGTGTATAAGAACTATGAACATCTTTTTGTCTTTCTTTAGGGTAATTGTACAAGCTTCATTTAGTTTATTCAATTTGCCTTTGGCAGATATTGTTGATGCAGATTTAATAAAGCACAAGCGGAGGTATGTCAGCAGTAACTACTTTTCTTTAAATATGCTATTTGCCATGTTACTCTTTCGTAAGTTAGATTATGTGAAAGTAAAGACAGTAAATGATCTTGGATCCTTGACACAGAAGTACTTGCTGTAAAAGTGACTTGGCACAGTAAAGATAAGAACTTGAATAAAATTTCCTGTGGTTACTTCAGTAGCATAATTTAAGCAGATTATTAGGTAATTTCTAATTTTAATTATACTATAGTATAAGCCAAGTCCTTCAGTTTTTTATGGTTTTATTTTTGTTAGCTTCAACTGAATTATTTTGTAACCATATACATCTATTATAATTTATGGAATTTTTTGAATAAGGCCTTTCTAACATGGAAAAGGTGTTTAGAAAGCTTTGCCTGTGCTGCTTAAAGTGCAAATTTCAAAGTCTAACTGGTTGCTGTTACCTCTCTGAAATAAAAATTGATAAAACCTGCTGTGACATAGCATATTACAGCTCATAGACCTTTTGGATTTTTATCGAAGTGCAGATAACTTGCTGTTGGTTCCATCAATGTTTATATAAGTAAAGATTCAATCCTAGTCACTGTATTAAAGGACTTGCCCCTCAAAGGTGAGAGCTATTGCTTTCATGAAGAAAAAAAAGCTTCCTTTTCTGGCCTCATGCATGTAAAGTCTTAAGTTGTAATTAATTCTCCATGCACTGTTCAGTCTAACTTAACTTCAGTAATTACTCAATGTGCACAAAGCTGAACTTGGGTGCAAGTCCTTTCAGAATTGGGGCCAAGCTGTATATATACCCCAGAGGTTTATTACCTTTCATTTCCAAAGAAATTTAAATTTCATTATAATAGCTGATCTGTTTGCTAGAATGTGTGAACCATATAAAGCTACGGATCATGACAGTTAGCATTTGCATATTAACAGGATTTTTAAAATCACTATTGTAATCAATATACTAATAAGTTTGTATTGCGTATTTGTTTTTTTCCCCTAAATATTTTAGATCACCACTTTCCTCTATGGTTTTTGGTACCAATGCTTTATTTACCAAGCCTGCCCAATCTTTGGCTCCAATGCTTGTGGTTACAATACTAAATCAATTTGGATATGAGAACTTGAATAATGAAGTTGCTCAACCTGATCCAAGGTGAGTTCAAAAGTGATACTTTAAATCATAGAAATTAACATGAAATAATCCTGTCATCTAAGAAGCAAATTAATCTGCAATTAGTTTGCATCAACTGCACTTCAAAAATATGAGTGCTTTAAAAAATATTTTCCAGTTGTTTTTATCTGTGTAGAAATTTATTTAAAGAATAAATAGTTTATTAAACAATACACATGAGGATATCTACCGAATTTTGACAAAGAATACATTTCAGTAGTTGACCATACCCAGTTCTATTGCAAAAAAGAGAAAAAAATGTTTGAGATCACCTAATACCTCTTATTAAGATACATGTTGTCCTGTCTTCTGCATTTTGTTTATCTCATAAGCCTACTTCGTTAAATATATAATCCTAATAAGGTTGCATTTAAGATACATTTTTGTTTGAGAGAAAGCAGTATAATCACTGGAGGGAGGGAATCTGTCTCAAGTAGGAGTATAATTTTGGCTTCAATACTACTTACCATTCTAATGCTAATGATTTCATTGCAGTCCCTGGAGACCTTAATACACAGCATAAAGCTGTGGTTGCTAGTTAGCACATTGGAAATGCATGGCCTTTTATAAAAACAAATTAACAGGGAGTCAGTACACTGAAAGGGTCATAGACTGTTTATTTATGACCAACAAGAGGAAGTGGCAACATAAGGAATAACTGAAGTCAGGAATAAAAGGCAAAAATCAGTCCTGGTTAGGATTTGCTTGAGAGAACAATATGAATATCCTCAGAACTACATAGCTCTCCTAAATTTTGAGTAGAAACCTTAAAAAATACATAGAAGACAACTGTATATGAACTTCTGCGGAGATAGCTCTTGAAGGAGAAAGGACTGACTAGGAGAATGTTTTGCATTTGAGGAATTCTTAAAAAAATGTATGAGGAAAAGCATGACATAAAAGGACAACAGGTGGTCTTCAGAAAAGCATCCTGACACAAGCAAAGAAGGCTTAAGTTTGAGGCTACGTCTGAGAACAGTTGATTTTATTTTAATGCATTCTGTAGATAGCCAGCCAGTGAGATGATGTGAGGAGAACATGAACCTCATTATAATGTCAAATAAGATGAGTGATTTTTGCAGAAGAGTGGTAGGTTGAACTGGGTGTGGATAGGAGAGGGCTGAATATATGAATCTTGATGTTTCAGAAAAATTCAGATTTGACACATAAAAACTGCAGTTCTGATCTCTTTCAATCAGAGAAATGATCCCTTTGTGGATGCATTTTAAATCACAGTAATGATAAATCTTTTTTTTCCCCAGTAAGTAGCCTCTGGACTATAGCAACAATAAATTTCTTGTATATAGAACTGAAATACTTTGAATGTTCAATCTCTAAAACCTATATTTTCACTTGAGCCATGTTGAAATTTGATTTATTTCACCAGGGCAAGGAACAGCATAAAGGTACAAAGCTGAGACCAGTTAATCAAAGAACACCTGAAATATGCGATATATTTCTCTTGCTTGTCCCTTCAAAAATAATTTCTTAAATATGAAGCAGTCTGCACGTGTTTTCTGTATATGCATGTATGAATGTGCTTGTCCTTTGCTTTGCAAATGGACTACAGTGTGAACATACAGTCCACAAAGACCAGACTACTGAAAATTGTTTCTAGGGAGTCAGTTTGCTCAATGGCAAGGTACTCAGACCATTGACTGAGCTAAAATTACTTACACATTTTAAAACCCTATCAGCTGATTTTAGCCATAGACAGCTAAAATACACTTGCCTCAGGACAGAGTTGTGTGGGGACAAACAAACTGAATACAGGAGATTGCTTTAAATATGCTCAAACTGTTTTTAAAAAAAAAAAAAAAAATTTCACACATATGAATTATATATAATGAAGTGTTCTGGAAAGCATTTACTTTATTAGATGTAGTGGTAGTGAATTGTAAAAATAGCACAGAGGACCCTTATTCTACATTAAGAAAATATTTGGGCCCTGAATAAGTATGTCTTAAGAGTTTCCAGCAATGTTCTTTACTGGGAGAAGAGAAAAAATGCAGTCCAAAACCATAAACTGGTAAATTCTAAATTATTTATTTTTTCTTGAACTGAAAATTAAACTATAGCAACAATGATGGAGCAGCTAATCCTGGAAACCATTTCCAGGCACATTAAGGACAATAAAATCATCAGTAGTAGTCAGCATGGCTTCACCAAGGGGAAGTCCTGCTTGACCAACTTAATAAACTTCTACAATGAAATGGCTAGCCTGGTAGGCAAGGGAAGAGCTGTGGATATTGTCTACCTGGACTTCAGTAAGGCCTTTGACACTGTCTCCCATAAGATCCTCATAAACAAGCCTTTGATATACGGGGTGGATGAGCAGAGAGTGAGATAGGTTGAAAACTGGCTGAATGGCCAGTCCCAGAGGGTGGTGATCAGTGGCATGAAGTCTAGTTGGAGGCCAGTAACTAGTAGTGTACCCTAGGGTTCTATACTGGGTCCAGTCCTGTTTAACATCTTCATTAATGATCTGGATGATGGGGCAGGATGTATCCTCAGGAAGTTTGGTGGTGACACAAAACTGAGATGTGTGGCTGATACACCAGAGGTCATGCTGCCATCCGGAGGAGTCTTGGCAGGCTGGAGAAATGTGCTGACAGGTTCAACAAGAAGTGCAAAGTCCTGCACCTGGGGAGGAACAGCCCCATGCACCAGTATATGCTGGGGGCCACCCAGCTGGAAAGCAGCTTGGCAGGAAAGGACCTGGGGGTCCTGGTGGACACCAAACTGAACATAAGCTAACGATGTGCTCTTACAGCAAAGAAGGCAAATGTTATCTTGGGCTGCATTAGACAAAGTATTGCCAGCAGGTCAAAGGACATGATCCTTCCCTCTGAACTGGTGAGGCCCCATCTGGAGTATTGTGTTCAGTTCTGGGCTCCTCAGTACAAGAGAAACGTGGACATACAGGAGAGAACCCAACAAAGGACCACAAAGGTTATTAAGGGACTGGATCATCTCTCCTGTGAGGAAAGGCTGAGAGACTTGGGACTGTTCAGCCTGGCAAAGAGAAGTCTCAGGAGGGATCTTCTTAATGTATATAAATACCTTAAGGAGGGGTGCAAAGAGGATGGATTCAGGCTCTTTCCAGTGGTGCCCAGTGACAGGACCAGAGGCAGTGGGCATAAACAAACACAGGAGGTTCCCTCTGAACATCAGGAAACACTTTTTTACTGTGAGGGTGACTGAGCAGTGGAACAGGTTGCTCAGGGAGGTTGTGGAGTCTCCATCCTTAGAAATATTTGAAAGGCATCTAGACACAGTCCTGGGCAGCTGGCTCTGTGTGGCCCTGCTTGAGAGGGGTTTGGAGCAGATGACCTCCAGAGGTTCCTTCCAACCTCAACCATTCTGTGATTCTGATTCTGTGAACAAAGTTCCGTTATTTAATGATAGTGAAAATATGGGTATATTACAGTTATAGACAAGCAGTTGCTTTTTATATACAGTTACTGTCTGTCGCATTAGTTTTCTTCCATGGTTATTTCACAGAACTTCTTACAAAGCAGAAGAATCTTAATAAGATGTATTTTATTATCTGTGTTCAGTTTGGGTTTTGTTTTGTGTGTTAATATACTGTGGAGTGAATGGAGAAAAGTATTAGCAGACCATCAGTGATCTCCTTCAGTAATGTCCAGATGTCTCCCTTATCTTTCCCTCCAGCATCAAAAGTCTGAACATTGTTTTTTGTATTCTCAGCAACTTTCCAGGCTTTTGCTGTCATAAAACACACTTGCCAGCAATGAGTTTACAGTTGAAAATTATGGAAATAAGCTTTTCTTGTTCACACTGATTTTTGTGTAATACTGTAATTTCATTTCCTCATTTCTTGGTATATTGCTTACTCAAGACCACATGGAATGCTAGAGCTCTCAAACATTCTGGATGACTCCAACCACATAAAAAAAAAGTTCACAGCTTGCAGGGGAAGGGTGTTTCTTCTCCCCTTCTTTATTTATCTTATACATTTGATAGCATTTTATTTATAGCATACTGCTGTCAGAAGTGGGCTTCATAAATATCCTGTCTTTGGTGCTCATTTTACACTGTTTCAAAAAAAAAAATCTATCAAAAGCTATCTGCTGGGAGAAATCATATATCTTCTGATTCTTATGCCTCCAGCAAAAAGTCTCGAAGATGACACTACCTCACCTACACCTCCTCATCATTCCAGTGATTACATTTTGGTTCTTCAGTTATGTGGTATTATGACTCATTGACATCCTCTAAGATCAGGATATTTCATTATTGCTTCATTAGAGGACCAAAACTCTGTTAAAGAGTACCAACCAACAATAAGTTGCTGGTTTTTAAGCTTTGCTGTCTTTTGTTGCCATCATGCTGTTGAGCAATTCACACATATATGTTCTCTGACTCAGTAAAGACCACATTCCTGAGCAGCTTATTAGGGCAACTGATGAGTTATAAGTGAAATTCTTATCCCAGAAGACCTTCTGAGACAAAATAGTTCATCATCATCTTGGTGGCTTCTGTTACAGTTGTGTTCTCTAGGGCACCCAAGCTGGTAAGACAGTGAAGAGGTTTTATACAGAGTAAGATTCTAGAAGAAAGGAAAATTCAGTCCCCTTTTTCTTTCATCTATGAGGTATAACACCTCCAGGTGGATGGTTAAGATTGATCAGAAATGAAAATATGCTTATCACTGAACAGTGAAGCCAGTACTGTATTAGACCAGGCATTCCAAAGACCTAGACTGTCTCTCTTCCTCTGTAGTGAAGCCTTTGCATTGACCATTAACATCACCAACTTCTTACTTACCAGTACCAGTATTTACTTCTGCCTCAATGTGACTTCTTAGTCACAGTGATGCCTTCTTCCTTAGGAGCAATCCAGTATCTCTTGATTTTGCCTGTGGTATTGTAACTCTGAAGTGTGACTTCTGCGATGCATAGTGTATCTCTCTTCCAGAAGTCATCTTGCTTTTTGATGTAACCTTTTTCACACGTGAGGTTGGCCTATATATTGTACACAATTCCATATGTGTTACACATGATTCTGTATACATTAATACACACATTATACCACATTCTTAGGAAATGTGGTCACTACACATCAATTAAGCATTTTGTAGTGGAAGCTACCTTAAGTATTTTTTAATATCCTTAAAATTTGAGCAATAGCTTGCAGAATGGAATGGTCCTGTTTTGGTTTTTTTGTTTGTTTGTTTGTTTTATTTTTGGTCCATCATCTTAGCAAAGCATTACCTGACCCGTTTGCCTTGGGGTTTTGTTTTGGTTTGGGTTTCTTTAGTTTGGTGGGTTGTTTGGTTTTTTCTTTTTGTTATGGAAAAGATAGCTAGTTTTAAAACTCCCTCTTCTGGAAAGCCACTGCAACTACAACTAACTTCTATTGGAAGTGTGCCTTTCAAATTCGTTCTTCAGCATGAAGTTATTTGACAGCAACTCTTCATTATTTACTGGAGGCACTTTAAACTGTTAATGCTTTCATATTGAATTACTGGACTGCGTCACATTCTATTCAGAGTGATATTAGGGCAGTTTAGTGAAAGATTGTCTGTTTTATTCCTGTGTGTGCAAAAACTGTAGGCAAGGAAATTTCTGAAATTACTGGTTCAGCTATTATTATGATGAAATCTGAGCTCTGCTCTTGATTTATCCCAGTCCCTTAATGAAATATTTTCCCATTCCTTGTTCTGTATACTATAGATAGTTTTCTTAATTCCTGCAGTAACTCAAGGTTTTACAGTACAATAGGTAATATTATTTTCTTAAGGCAATATTGTTCCAGTGAAACCAAATCAGGATGGCACCAGTGTGCATGATTTGGCAGATGTTCTTTCTTTTTTTGTCCTTCCTGAAGTCCGTGTGTAAAGGCAGAATAATTTTAGTACTGAAAACCACAATCCTCTTTAGTGTGCAGAACAGCCAAGTACAAGCCCCCAAATCCTGTTAACTGTGTCTTAGTCCTGTTTTCACCTTTGGATAGGTAAGTAATTGGTCTGTGGCCTCCCTGCTGACACTGCTCATACAGTTAACTATCGGCAGTTGTGACAGTGGTGTGCATGATGTGGGCCCTTGTTTACTTGTAGGTGGACTGAAAATGCAGTTGAGTACAGGCCAGGAAACAACATCCAAATGGTAAATTACTGTCATTGCCAATAAACATTGGCTACGGACCAGTGACCTACTAGTGAACAGTTCCAGTCTTAAATGCAGTTGCCCAAGTGATTAAGTAATTCACTTGTAAGCCTGTGTTTTTTTGTTTTCTTATGTAGCATTAGCACGTACTTAACTTGAGATAAATTGTGATTGTCGTATGAGTGTGTGTATGTACTAAGAAATAAATCTGGGCTATGTTGGAGGTTGCAAGCATTTTTTCTGTTAAACACAGTGAGACATGAGTTGATTCTTTTATGATTCAGAGAAAGTCTTAGGTTTTATTCAAAAGCCTGCTCAAGTTTTTTTTTCATAGATTTCAGGTTTTTTTGGTCATGTCCATAGCTGTTCCATGAGTCTCCTTTCTCATCCCTGAATGCTAAGGAAACAAAATAGAAGATAACATAAACTGCCTCATGGAGAGAAAGTTCATTTAGGGCCTGTTTCTCAGTTTGAGTTGACTTTCCTGATATTTAAGTAATTAGACTCCAATAATTAACAACGCCAGTAGATAATGATTCTAGCTACTAGATGAATGCCTAAATGTATGTTTTGAGCTGTCAGAAACCATATTGCTCATAAAAGGGAACTCATTTAACTTCTGTATTTTATTTTTTGATTCATATTTGTTGATGTTTTATCTCTTAGTCCTTAGAGAAGATTTAGATGAGGAAATACCATGCATCTGTGAGAATAAATGAGAATGAGTGTTAATTTCACATGTATTCTTTTTATGGTTTATCTTGTAATCATTAATTTTAAAACAAAATGAAATAAGGCTTGATATTTCAAACAGCCCTTTACACCATACCTGAATTTTGTGCATTAATCATGACTTCCATGTAGCACTGGGTGACTATAACAACACACTATGTGGATAGCTAGTAGCACAGACTTTAACTTAATAAAATAATTTCATATTAAAATGTTTGCTTCCATTTTCTGCTTTCTTTCTCTTCCAGATTTTTCAGTCTTATTAAAGCTTTTCAGATGCTCTGTTCTATAATTGGATTATATCACTTAAATTGATTTCTAGATTACGTAATACAGATGTGTACTACAGTAGCGAACAGGATTTCTTAGGTTGCCTGCAGTTTACTAACATTAACTCTTTGTGTGCTAATTATCTAATTTCCTCCCAGCTATTATGAAAGAAGCAAACAACATAAAATTCATATTTGTATGTAGAATTAGAAAATATAATTGAATTACATTCAATATCTGATACTTATATTTCTTTTATTTAGAATAGATAATACACAGTAATGTGTATATGCTGTATATGTGTATATAATGTGAACGCTTGAAAAATAATTTGTTGTGAATTGACCATGAAAGTTAATCTTCTTCATGCTGAAAGCTGTGTTTTCATCTTCTTCACCAGTTTGTTTTTAGGTCTTCATGATGCCATGTTCTATTTGATCTGTCTGGTTCCACTTTGCATTGCAGTCATACAGATCCTGACGTGGACTCGCTTTTCAATCCAGAATAGTCATATGACAGCTGTACGCTAAATTTGTAGCAGTTGGTCAGTAAATCTTCTGCTGAACTGTACCACAAAAGACTTAGTATGTTTTAAATGTGAAAAAGCAAAATTGTGTTAAATGGACTATTGGACCAAACACAGTTTGAACCATTTCAATACAGTTGCATTCTTCAGTCTGTGTAGACTACAACACAGATCACATTCAGCCTTAATGCTGAGCCTACACAGAGTTTTTTACTACCTCAGTTGTTTGCCTTTAATGAGCTTTATCCTTAATTACCAAATAAAGTCATTTCTGGTATATAGTGGTCACTGCTAACTCCTCTGAAGAATTGATATAGCAGAGGTAAAGGAATCCCAACCCTGCACCTGGAATCCAAGGGGACTGTATTTTCTTAAGCTTACTGAAAGATGGTGAATTAATTTTGCCATACTGATAAAATGGCAGATCTCTGAAGTTAATCTGGAAGAGTCTGGTGGACATCCCTCATGGATGGCAGGGAGATGAAGAGAAGAATTTAGATGGTGTCTGGCTGACCAGTATCAAGATAGCTACCACAGGAAAAGTCAAGCGTAATTAACTACCCTGTAAAAGTCTGTGTAAGGCTAAAGACGAAAAAGATTCAAATGCTGTTCAAAGTGTTGCCAGATATGGAAAAAGCTCCATGCATCCTCACTGGCTTTCCGGATGTCTCTAGTTGGTGGTAGGTAGATGCAGTTTTCTGTCTTTAAATGGGAAAATTATTTTGAAGGTACCATATTGTTAGTACTTAATACAGAATGTCATTTTGGTAAGAAAAACATTAGTGTATGGGTGTAGTAGTGTTCAGTTAGTTGGACAAATCTAAGCACACACATATTGAATCACACTCTACCTACTTAGTAGTGTTACACTGGCAAACTCATTTGATGTGCTGACAGTTGAAGTTAATTTCTGATTAATCATGTTGAAGTTGGTTGATTTCTGATTATTACCAAATCTTTTCAGTTAAACTTTTAAATGGATCCTGTGATTTTTATAAAATAAAGTTTTTTTGATAAAATTTCAGAAACATTGAATCCTCTCTTTTATTTCACACGTTGTAATGATAAGATACATTAGCATGTTTACAATTTTCCTGTTTAATAAATATTCTTTTTCTTCCAGTATATCCAGTGTGTAATTTTGTAGTGATAGATAGCTTAAGTATAATATAATCACTTCATTTTTGTTCTTTGTTTTGTCTGGGCAAATGTAATTTTAGAAGCACCTTTGTTATGGAGTGCCAGTCACTTGAAAGTACAAGAAGATGCATTGTATGTATCTTGATTTTAAAATGCTGGGCCAGCTCATTTCTGAGGTTCTACATTTATCGTGATAGGTAACTTGGAGAAGAAGGGAGTGTAAGAAGTTGTCTGCATTTTGGTGGACGCTAGCATAATTTAATGAAGAGGTTTGAGATTTTAAATACCAGTGTTAAAAAAAATAGTCTTTTGTGCCTCAGTTTTTACATTTGCAGAGTAGAAAACATTGTTTCCTTGCCTTTTTTGAAATACAAAGTGCTTTCAAAGTGATGAGTGAAAAAGTGGGATAGCATTGTTAAATATTTAGAAATCCAAATGAACCCTTTGATAGGAGTATGAAGATTTATGTTAAAATGTAAGAAGCCAGAAGTGTCATGAAGTTTTAAGTTGCATTATCTGTTTTTTATCTCTGTCTTGTCAGAGATATCATTATTCATTTGCATTGTACGTGCTAATAGCATTAGGTACACTTACTAGTGTCACTTGTATTTACAGATCCAAAGAATATTTACACAAATACCAAAGCAGATATGGACTCTGTGTTTAGATTCTGAATTTTAAAAGATTTACTGCATTGTATGTATGCCTGAAAGGCAAAAGGAGCAAAAGCCAAGGGACAAAAATCTGAAGGAATTTAAGTTAATGTAATCTTTGATTCATTATATGAAACAGTCTTCTCCCTGACATTTCCTTTAAAGTGGTAATAAATAACTTAACATAGTTTTATTTTTCTTTACTGTTTCTATATTTCCTAAAGTTGATATGTTCATCCTATCCTCATAGAATATATATTTTGATAGGTGAAAATGTTGTTGTTCCACAAATAGGTTTTCTTAGATGACTGTGTTTATTACTTAGATCGAATACTAAGTTATTAGAACATAGTGTACGATGGGGAGAGTACTGTGCTATACAACAGGAAAATTAGTAAGTGGTTTTAAGGGTCAAAATTACACCAAGAATTCTCTGAAACAATTGGATTTTTTTTTTTTTAATGTTTGGTAAGGATACCATTTTATTTGCTGAAATAAGAAAGTAAGGGGTGATATGACTGAATGCATAGTTTGAATAGCCTCTATAAACTGCTGCATCTTTAGAATTAAGTAAATAGTCAAAGATTTCTAAGCAAGACATCATTAAGATATGAGAGATTAACTGTGTAAAATAGTCTAGAAAACAAATCTGAGAAGTACAGTACAAATTATTTAATATGTAAAATATTGATAATTTTGCAAATTTTTTATTTATTATTCTCCCATTTGTCTCTCCAGGAAAAAAGCGTCTTTTGTCACACCAATAGTCAATCCAAAAGAGGACTGGCAAAGTGCTTTAAATTCAGGTAGTATTCTTATTACAAGAATAGAAGGTTGACAGTATATTATGATTGACATCGCTTATTCTCCATTTCTCTGTCACCCGCTAAACTTTGTTATCCTCGCTAAACCTACATGAGATTGTTTTTGGCCCTGAATCAAGTAAAGGATGATCAAAGGCAAAAGTTCAGTGTCTTGCAACAGCTGGTTTGTCTGCTTTCTCTCCTTGTTAGCTAATAGTATCTGAGCTTGAAGTCCTGCTGCTGGAAAAATGCCCCAATTTAATCTTGATAATTTAAGAGTGTCTAAAATAGTCTCATAACTGATAAAGAGAATTTAAGTGTGTATGATATAAAATATGAAATGCTGTGATAACTTCAGAGAATGAGAAATTTTATGCTTGAATCCCATTCTTAGAGTTTCTCTATAAATTCTGAGAATTTGGATCTTAATACACTAAATGAATTTTATTTATTGAAAATCAATAGGTAAAAGTGTCTACTAGATTTAAAAGGATGTTATCTAATAGACACTAAGGAATGTTAGTCTAGTATAGTAGTAATATAATATATGGTTAGTGATAGAGTGAAAACATTGAATAAATGGCAGCAAAGCCTATGTAATTTTAAGTAGGAAAAAATTAGATTTATGTTTTGTGGCACTTACAGGCCTGCCTCTGTTCTTGTCTTGTACAAAATGACCTTCCCAGTCCCCTGCTGTGCTGATTTTGGAACTGCTCAGTAATTCATGAATATACTATGTTGACATGGCTAGTAGGATGTTTACATTTGAATAGGGTTGTACAGCTTAATGGGTGCTGTCAGGAAAGACAAGCAGGAAGGGGAAGGAACAGTTATGATAAGCCACATCTCCGTAAATACTTCTGAGCTCTTTCTTACAGAATTAAGCCAACTCAGGAAAAAGTTCAGTAGTACATGCAGTCAAATTAATTCTAGCTGGTTTTGTAAAGGAACATACAAGTGAGACTGGGGGTGAGTTGTCTTAGAGAGCTGGACAGACCCACAACTGGGATTCCTGGGTTACCTTTGTGGGAGAGGATTTTAGATATCTATGTTTATCTTAAAGACCTCTTTCTGGTAATCACTTTCTTAATATTATTTAAATAATAGAAGGGAAAGTTGTTCTATCGCTGTACTTGATCAGGAAAATTGCAGATTTACATCTTGGAATACGTGAGGCTGTGCAGCCAGCCCTGTCACTCTGAGTCCTGCTCCAGCAGACCAGGCTCCTTGTGATCACCACAAATGAAATGCTGGCTGTGTTAAAACCTTTGGGTATGTTTTGGACCTTTTGGACTCTAGGTGTTCAATCAATTATAGAAATTTTCCATCAAGAGAAAGAAGAAACACTATGTAAACAGTTGAGGAGAAAGTAGAAAAAAAGTGATTCCTTTTTCTCTGGAAATCCTCTCTCAGCACACTTATTGCTTTGAATGATGTATGCATACACTTACACAACAAATAGTTTTCTGACATTGTCCAGTGATTGGTTACAGTTCCACCAGCCTATATGCAAATGACAATACATCAAAATTATTACCTAAATATGCATGAATAGTGTGTTTTTTGTAGCCTGTCAAGAGAAAAATATGCTTAGTATACAACTACTGCAGCAGAATATTAATGACAAATGTAACACTGAGTAGGAACTTTGAAAAATCTCATTAAAACATACCCAGGTTTTATACTAACAATGCAAAGACAAAAGCTAGCATATTCCTTACTTTATTTGGTATGCAATTTATTACCTGTATCTTACATGTGATAAAATTAGGATATGTTTCCCTGTGAACAACATGTAACTAACCTGAAACAATTTTATTTATTGGTTTACACATTGTGAGCAGATGTCTGTTTAAAAAGCAGCAAATTTAGCTTTTGCATTTTGGATTTTGATGATAAAGGTTTTTTTATTCCTGGAGGGAAAAAATAAGCTAATCTGTCTTTACAAACAAGAACATACATAGAAAGGACAGTCTTAATCCCAAACCAAATAAAAAGAAATAGACAAAAAAGGCATCTTAGCCCATCTAGCTATTGGAGAAAATAAAAATCGTCATGTGGAAAACTGTCTAAAGCTCTCATGTCAAAAACTTTCCTCAAGGAGGTTAAACGTCAGTGAAAATGAACTGAACAGAAACATCCTCTGGCAGTATTCTGTTGTTGCTCTGGTTTTGCAGATTTCCCAGGGTAAGCAAGGTTGGATGTGATTAGTACTTGATCAGAGGATATTCCAGGTAGAAGCCCGGATCCCACAGTGGTCTGATTTCCAGTGTCATCCTTACCAGGAAATTAAGGGCAGCCTTTCAAATCTGATCAAAAGGAAAGATACGGATTGCTTGTGGTTGTTAAGAAACATTTTTCTGAGATGAGAGATGATAGCCCTGATGCCATACACAGCTGGAATTTGATTAATGAGGTAGGCTTTGTCTAGATTTTCTTTCAGTTTCAATTGTATACAGTATTCCTCACTTCCTACGTTGTTAGCACAAATAACATATGTTTCTTAGAGCATAAGGGAGAACAGTAGTACCTAACCCAAACTCACAGTAACTATGGCTTTTGTTCTAGCAAAGCACATGCTAATGTATGAAAAGCCAAAAGGTGTTTAGCTAGCTTGACCTGTCCCAGGTAAAAATGTTCTGATAAGTATGTGTCTGTTCTAGGCTAGCCTTCCTCTCTAGGGTATTAGTTGCATTAAGGGCATATTTTTATCCACGAGTCTCCACTATGCCCCACCGCATCCCCACTCACAGAAATAGGATGCAGGAGTCCAACTCTGAAGTTCTTGTTTTCCTGCCTACACGATGACTTCTCCTTCCTTTGCATGCACATCCCACAGCTTCAGGAGAAAAAATCCTGGATTGAGGGCCTTAGATCCTGTGCAGTGACACAGGCTCCTGCCACAGGGCCCACGTTGCAAGTTTTGTAAAGAAGGCTTTATGAAACAAAATGTTGCAGAAATTCCAGCAATAAGGTTTACTCTGAGCCATTGCAAAATAGTTGTTTACAAGAAAAATTGCAATGTCTGAGGGTTTGAAGCTGAATTTTATATTTCAAAGGGTTGTAGTCTTTCATCTGCAGACTGAAGTCCCTTTTGAAGAGCAAGTCCTGTAATGACCCAATTTATCTTTAAATGCTTGTGGTTTGGGGTTTTTAGGAATCTTCCTGTTGAAGATTAAGCTTTTAGAACAATGTAGCAATATTGCGCTTAGGTCAAGAAGGATGTTCCTTGTATATGATAAAGCCAAGGGCATCCCTAATCAGAAGAACAAGTAGGTAGCCTTCTTTGAGCAAGGACATCACAGACACATTAGATCTTGAAGAGGATACATTGCTAACTTCGCAAGCAAACTCAAGGTCCATGTATCCTTAGCTGAACTACCCTCATTATAATACTAAAAATCACACCTATAGGTCAAGAAGACCCTTGCCCAGGTGGAGACTCTTCCCCTGAGCATGCATAGTAGTAGAAGTACAGTGTCAGCAGTATTATAATTGTATGTAAATTACCAATCATTATAGAGAGGGTGGACTTGGAAAACTACTAACTCTGCGACTTGTGTGTATAAATATAGTGTGAAAAGTCCTGTTGGCATGCTTGATTTGTGGGAAACCACGGAGAACCTAGGCTTGTGCAGCCCTAAAATAAATAAGCAGTGTCTCTCCTGAGTGTGTGATTATTGACCTATTGCACACCAGGCCAGGAATCCGCTTTTTGGACACCATTGTCACCTCCATGCTTATCGACCTTAAATTTCTGTGTACAGAAAAAACCTGAAGATAATGGAAACCAAGCACAGCTTTATGTGAAGCACCACTTCCATCTCTCAGCATTTACTGCTGTAGCAGCCAAGAATTTCTGAAATTGATGATCTCCTCCCAAAGTTTTGAACCTTAAAGAAAGGTACTAATTCCAGGAAGGTCCCCTGGACCGACAGGAATCTGAACTGCCAAGGCAGCAGGTGGGAGATGCCAGGGAGGGTTTCGGGCAGGGAGCGCGGCAACGACATCGGCGGGGGTCCCGGGCGCGGCCCCTCTCCTCAGCCTCGCGCCCTCGGCGCCCCCGCGCCTCCCGCCCCGGCCGCTCGGCGCACGCGCAGCGCGGGTGACAGGGCGGCGCCAAGCACGTGCGCGCCTGAGGGACCCGGCGCGAGCCCCGCTGAGGCGGGGTTGGGGGGAGCTGGCGGGCCGCCCGCGCTCCCCGCCGGTGACCGGAGCCGGGAGGAAGGAGGGGTACGGACGAGCCGCCGCCGCCAGCCCGCCCCGCTCCGGTTTGAAAGCAGCGCCCCGCGGGGCGGCCCGTGCCGCGCCACGGCCCCGCCCGCCCTGCGATTGGCGAGAGAAAGGGAGGGAGCGGGAGGCCCCGGCGTGTCGCAGCGAAGCCGTCCGGCCGGCCCCCGCTGCCGCGGCGCCGCGCGTTCCGCCCCGAGCGTGTGTGCGGGCCCCGGAGGGGAGCCGAGCCGAGCTGGGCGAGTTGCGTGCTGCCGGCGCCGCCGCTGCCATGGAGAGGGGAGGTGGCGGCAGCGGGAGGGGGTGACTCCGCGCCCCTTCCCCCGATGAGACTGTGGCTGGGCTGGCTGGGCTGCTACACCCTGTTCCTGTGGGTGCTGAGGAGGAGGATGTGGTCTGGCCCTGCCAGGTACCTGAGGAGCCCTTTATCCAGGTCCCTCTACGTGAATATGATGGGCAGCCACAGCCAGCCAGCCCCGGGCGCCAGGGAGAACCACCAGGTACAGCCGCAGAGACAGCCGCCCCTCCCCTCCCCCACCCCACCCCGCCTTCCCTCCCCGTGCCCGGCGGGGCCGGGCTGGCCGGGGGGCTCCCCGGCGCCGGCAGGCACAGGGGCCTCCTCACCCCCCGCCGTCCCAAGGGAGCTCCGCCGGCGGCAGCGGGCGCGGGGGGGGCCTCGTCTGCCGGGACGCCCTGAGGTACCGGCCGCCGCGGGGGCAGGGGGGGAAGGAGCGGGGGACCCTGGTGCGGGCTGAGGAGGGCACCGGGCCGGGCAGCGCCAGACAAAGAGAGAGGGAACGGCTCGGTCCTCCTGGTGAGAAAGTTGACGTGTGCCCTCCGCGTGAAATACGTCCGGGACCCTGCTGGGGAGGTGAGGTGAGGTACCGGGGCTGCGGAGCCGCAGGGGGAGGGTGGTCGGGGCTGGATGCCGGCGAAGCGTGCTGTGGGCTTGGCTGTTCGCCGCGGGAGGGTCGTCGGAGCGAGTCCGGCGATTAGCGGCGGGATCGGGAGCCCACGCGATGTCCCGAGACTGATAATGCGTCGGGTTGGGGTGGCAGAGCTGCTCCTGAGAAATGTAAACCTTCCTTTTGCGTTTTTTTCCTGGTGAACTCCGTGAGTACACTCGGATGAAGTTTGCAGGTGGTGTTGAATGGCGCGGGTTTGTAATCACAGGGAGGTTTTGAATTAATGCTGCTGTATCTAGAGGAAAATTCTAAAAGTGAGCAACTGGAAAAATGTGAGGCTCACAGAGGCCTTGGAACAGTAGTAGATGGCAAGCTAGAAGTGAGTTTGCGATGTGATATGACTGCAATAAAAGGTTAGTGCTATATTTGGGCAGTATAGGCACGTGGATCAGTACTTCGTGAAGAAGTTAGGGACTATACCCTTGCAATGTGATATGACTGCATTTGGAATATGTTCAGATCTGCGCTACATTTTACCAAAATGCTACTGAAAATCTGACAGGAGTTTAGAAGGTTAATACAAACGCTTAGTGCTGAAGGAAAATACTGACTTTAAGTAGAATATACAGAGCTGAGCTAATGAAGAAGACTCATAAGTACTTGAGGACTGCTGTACAAAGAAAGAAAATAATTATACACCGTAATTCTCCAAGCTGATCCATTACCAGGGCATTTTTTAGTGCTCTGGGTGGGCACTGACATACAGAATCTTGCTACTGAGTGAGTGAGTGTATCACTGGGGTTTTATAATACAGTCTGCTGTTTGGATCATTCAGTACATAAGTACAAGGAGAAGTAGAATTTAGATTTACAGAAAAAACTTCCTTCTAGCAAACAAAGAAAATTGGCAAGTCTCCTGTGTTGCTAAAAACCATACTAGAAGGACGAGTCAACCAAGGAAATGTGTTATGGAGATGATTGCCATTCACAGGTAGATGGTCTGCAGTGGATACTCTCCGTTTCTAATTTATGGGATCTAGATTTTAAACCTAAAGTATTGATTAAATTTAGTAAGATTTGTGATTACTGAGTTTGTGGGGTTACTCATAAGTAAGGATTGCATGTTGAGGCCCCAGGTACTTTCACTCTCTGCAGTTTTACTGGCTTCATTAGTTTTACATAAGTTAGCTAAAAGAACGTTTTCTTCCTTTCACTAATATTAGTCAAGAGTTGTCAATAATTATAATTTTTATTATAACAAAGGTCTTAACATACATTTTCAGATTTTTGTGCTGTAGTTTTTCTACTGCTATGCTATAAGAGATTCATATGCTTTCTGTCATGAAACTAGTGGCCTGAAAAGGGCTCTTCAGATATTGTACATAGAGGATAACAAAAGCAGTTTCTGTTCTGAGGAAGTAGTTTCAGAATTAAGCTGTTTTTCACCAGTTTTGTCATTTGAAATTTGTATTGGTTTTATCCTGTGCTGCTTTTTTTTCTTCTTCTAGTTTGCTATCATTTCTGTTATTCACTAGTGTTCTATACATAGTTGCCAACAACCTTATTGGTGAGATTAATCATGAAGAAGAAATTAGACGAGGTCTGTGAACAATGCCTAATTTCTGGGAACAAGCTTCTTGCAGTTGTCACCATCATCATTCTGCCAATGGTGATGTCAACATATATCAATATTTAGAAGTCTCAATGACAAGAACTGTAGGACTGTTGGTTTCTATGGTCAGATCCTGGCACTACGGGTGACGGTTCAGTGCAGATCCAAGGTGTATGAGCTCAGGTACAGCATATATGTGGTCATACTGCTTATGGAACAAAGCCTATTTCCCAAGGCTTTGATAGTTGGATAAATTTTCTGCTGGATTGAAAATGGCCACGCATTGAAAAAGGCAGATATCTGAGCCACTCCAAACCTGTCCAGTGTAGCTAGGCAGCAGCCTCCTGAATGAACCTGACATGTATCCCAGCCTGCTCCTCAGCTCCTTGGGATTGTTCGCTTCTGCCAGGCACTTGAAATTGGCTTCTGAAGATGGATGTACAGAGTACACAGGCTGTTGCTTTAGTGGTTTTTGACGACTCACTGAGAATTCCTTTTGGGAATCACTGGATTGTGCTGATTCATTTAACTAGCACTGCGCTGCAGTGAGAAAAGACCTAAACTGGTAAATCAGCAGTCTTGGGGATCCCTGTGCCAGGCTCCATCATGTGGTATGTACTTGCTCAAAATCTGGTTTTTAGAGGAAAGGGTCACTTACTTGTGCTACCTACAACTGTATTTGAAAACAGAGTTGAGAGCCTGATTGTGACAAAAATGTACCCGTTATGCAAGTAGTTTTCAAAGAAAACCTAGGCAGGCATATGTTTGCTCCTCAGGTGAAGGGTGTCGATATCCCTTGCTACTTGAGTCAGTGTTTGATGGAGCCCCTGTTTATGAATCTGGCATAATGGTCTTGGTGCAGCTGTCTACTCCCCTCTGCTTGCTGGGATTACTGTGAAGCGGCAGGACACTGGGATAAGAATCCTGTCCCGTTATTGTATTACAGTAGTGACTGAAAGTCCCATTGTGCTGAACACTGTATACAAATGTGTTAAGTGACTGTTCCTCTCCCAACAAGGTACAACAAATGTGAAGGGATCAGGTTACAAGCATACCTTTTGCATAGTATGGCTATAGACACAATCTTAGGTGTTAAATTGTTGGGGAGTTACCCCAGCTGACCGTTTGCTGTCCCTCTACATGCGTTTTTACATGATTCTGTTAAAACTCTCCATTTCTCTTTAAGATACTTATAAATCCCTATCTGCACAATAAACACACGCAGCCAGATTAAGGAGCATTATTGCAAGATCTAAGGGGGAGATAAAAGCGTGTTAGCTGTAGGGAATAATTCTTGATATGAGAAAACAGACACAATGCCATTAGACATCCCATGAGAAGGGCTGACAATAACTCTGCATAAGCGTAGGAGAGTGAAAAATAATAGTGACATTCTTAATTACATTGAAAACTTTTTTTGTAATTTATGCATATTGAGTGGAGGGGGTTTTTAGCTTGGCATTGTAACCTAGCAATGAGCAACCTTTTGAATTTTATTACCAGTGCTGACATTCCAGAATGGTACAGCATTAGAGGCATTTGCTGGGGGTGCAGAAGGTGGCCATGAGGGTCCTAAAATTTCAGAATTTCTATAGGTTTACCTTGTTTTGAACAAGTTTTTTGCATTTAAAATAATGTAAAGCAGGCATTAAGTTTAGATATGCCTTACACATGGATAGTAAAATATTAGGATATTGTATAGTTTTTTACTTTTCCAGCTAGATTTGATATCAAAAAGTAGCATTCTTTTTCTTCACAATTAACAATAGCTTGCATATCAGAGTTAGTTTAGTTTGTATAGGAGTGGTTACTGAGTAACACAAGGCGAAAGGAATCATTGGCCCGTTTTAGCTTGGGCTTTAGATTTTGCTGATATAAAAGTATAGAACTGCCTTTCAGCTGCTGCTGATCACTTCCTAGATGTGGGAACCTATTCCTTTGTTCAGTAGAGATGCTGGGAGGTGGCTTCATATAGGCCTAATTGTTTCCAAAGACTTGTGGACCTGCTTGTTGGTACTGCTGAGTGAAGACACATAGTCCAGCAATGCTGTAAGACAGACAAGCTGCGGTCTAAAGTATTGATTGGATTCTTTATTTTCCTTTCCTGGAAAAATATTGCTGGTTTCTTTTCAGAGGATGCCTGGGGAAAAGTTGAGAGTGAATTGGAAGATAGAAAACAATGTTGTCCCACTCCATACTATTTTATCAGCCTGGTTCTGTTCCGTAGAGGACCTCTGCTTACTTTCTAGGGAATTTACATTGTCGATTTCTTCAAAGTACAGGGTAATGATTAAGACAAAAATTAAAAGCATTGTTTCTTAGCAAGTAATTGGTCCTCACTTGATTACAGTTCAAATCTAAGTTAAATTAATCCTGAAGCTTGTTGAAAAGTCTGTAGGAAAAACTAAATTTTTATATTTACGGAAATGGATACTACCCTTCCATGTATTCAATTTGTTTTAACTACTTCTGGTTTTATATTGCTGAACTTTTTAATGATCCTTTATCTCTTTCTCTAGTGGTATGTCTGCAACACAGAACAGTTGTCTGAATCCCTTCAGCCTATTTTTGTCCAGAGTTACCTTGACCAAGGAACACAGATCTTCTTAAACAACAGCATTGAGAAATCAGGCTGGCTGTTTATCCAGCTCTATCACTCTTTTGTGTCCTCAATTTTTAGCCTCTTTATGTCTAGAACATCTATCAATGGGTAAGTGAAAAGTCAATCTTAGGTAAACTAAATACAGTTTGGATTTAGAGTTTTCAAGTGTTCAGCCCTACCCCCTGATCTGTCAGCTTTTCTTGAATTTGTGGTTTTCCCTTTGCCAGTCTAACAGATCTGAAATGCCATACTGTGCTCTTCATGCCCAGCCCTCTTAATTGAAGAACACCATTTCCAGTATGGGGGAGACAGAAGGGGTAATTGCAATTAATAAGAGAGGGTTGGAGGACTCTAATTGTATTTTATAACCATTACTTGTATTAATTTCCATCTGAATAAGAGATCGTTCTCTTTGTGTTAGACAACATATCCTTCTTCCCTCTGCTTTCCTTCCCCCCGCCCCCTTGCCCTTAACCTACTGCCATATCTGTATCAGTTAGTGTTGTACTTGTCCTTGCTGAAGGTGGCTATATCCAGTCACTTCTGTACTGCCTCTAAAACTCTTTCTCCTAGAGAGTGTGTGCGCACCCACTGCAAACCTAGGCAGCGTTCTAAGCAGTGCAGAAGTTGTCTGAGTGTTGTGTCTGGTAACACTGATGTGGAACAGAATTCTGCCCTGTCTCTTGTTCTGTAAAATTTAATTCCACCTCATTTTGTGTTTAAGCTGTACTTGAACAGGTAACTTCTGATGTAGCACATTTGACTGATGAAGCATCAGGAAGGCAGGAAAAGAGAAGTTTATAAAACAATATTCTTCTAGTCTTACTGCATCAGTCTCTTCTGTGTCTGCTCAGGGGACTTTAGTCATTCGTCAATGCTTTACAATTTTTTCAAAAGAAGTCAGTGCCTTTTTTTGCTCATGTCACCCCATTTAGTTGTATGTTTAACAGCTTATCAGTTTTGACCTTATGAAGAATGCATTTTGTTACATTTACCTGATTTCTCCACCATCCCCACCTCTGCACCTACTACATACATCTGCACAGTCTGATACGAGGATAGTAGCTGTCTACTAAGGCTGGAAAAATAATCTTTTTCCTTATTTTCTAACCAGATGAATTTATGAGCTTCCCTGTGGTGTTCTTAGTTACTTGTAGCTTTATATAAAGGTTCCTTTGGTCTCCTCTTCTTCCTTTCTCTTCCATTTTTTTTTTTCAAAGGCTCTTCAGTGCTTTGAATAACACCTCATAGTGCTGTTAGGAATAATAGCTATGAGCCAATTATACAGTGTGGACTGACACAAGTGTGCTGCAAGGGGGCTCTACTTAAATTGGCTGTATTCTGTTTATTTTCATACATTTAATATCCTGCTTTAGTTTCTCCTATATGATTTTGTATACTCTATCCTTTTTGTTTCTTTGTCTTTTAGTACAGTCAGTCTTTCCTAGGCCACCTCCTTTTCACATTTTTCTGTTCTTTGATTCTTTTTGTTTACCTTTTTTTCCCCTTGAACATAAAAGACTTCTGCTCATTGTCTTTAAGTTTAACCTGCTATCCAACATTAGTTTGAAGAACTGTATTTATCTACCTTCAGTCTATTACTGGCCAGTTCTTTTTCCTCTGCTTGTTCTCCTAACTCTTTCATCTGAATTCTGCTATGACAGCTGATATCTGTCACTATGTAGTCTTCAAACAGTTACGGACGGGTATGTCATTGACTTGATCCATAAGGAATCCGACTGTCATGTCTACCCAATTCCTTAATGAATTGCCTATTTTCTATTCCACAGCTCTTCATGTTGAATGCAGGATCTGCAGATAGCAGCAAAAGCCACTGTAACATACGATTAAATCTCTTTTGCCACTCCGTCAGTGTTACCCCCATCCTTTCTTTAAACTTGTTCCCTGGCTTCCCTCCTAGTTCCACATCCTATTCCTCATTCATTGTGCATGCTCTGTGTCTGCAGCCATTTTATTTCCTCTGCTATTTCATCTTTTTTTTTTTTTTTTTGTAGGTGGCAGAGATTCAAATCTGCAAATGTGACAAATAAGGTTCAGCCTTTATCTTTCCCTCTCTTCCTCTCCCCCCTCTTTTTTTTTTTTTTTAATGTGATCATTTTCTTGAGCTGCACCCCGTGAGCTCTCCCTTACCTAATCAAATTCCTCCTGAAGTCTTAACCACTGTAACTGCATGTGGCTATGTGTTTGATCTCTGACGAGTGCAAGGCAAGTTGAACTGGATTTAAAATTTATTTGAGCAGTGACCTTGTCTACTATTATATGTGACTGGTTGCTGCCAAAGCACATTCTAAATTACTTCATTGCCCTCTCTGTTAAAGTGTGTACAAAATTTGTCATTTCTCGTTTTTACATTTCAGGCTGCTGGGAAGGGGCTCGATGTTTGTGTTTTCCCCAGAACAATTTCAAAGACTGCTTAAAATAAATCCAGAATGGAAATCCCACAGACTTCTTGATTTAGGGGCTGGGGATGGAGAAGTCACTAAAGTCATGAGTCCTCACTTCGAAGAAATCTATGCCACTGAGTTGTCTGAAACTATGATATGGCAGCTTCAGAAGAAGAAATACAGGTATTGTACTGAATGCTTCCGACATCCTTTATATCAGATGTTACAGCAAAGTAATCTATTTGTAATATTTAATGAATATTCAGTATTTTCAGTCAATTCTTCTACTGTTTGTTATAGAAAAGGTTAACCTGTGCAAAAGCAGGAAAACAAACACATCTGATGTTCCTTCTTACCAATGCTTTTGTTATGTGGATGTTCCCTGTTACCGTTAAGACAAAATGGGCAACAACCAAGTCTCTTTTTCATAGCTTGCATAAATTGCTTTAATCGAGGGAGTCAGGAAGATGAAGTTCAGATGAACAGTCTAATTGAACAGTCCAGAATTGCAAGAGGAAGACACAGGCACTGCAGAGAAAGCAAACTGAATCCTGGTAATAGGGATACCTCAATAATCTGTGTCTATCTAATACCACAGTATACACAACTGTATAAAGATTCTTTTATTCTTGCTGTGCTTAGCTCCTGCTGTTAAGATTGAATCACGTCTAGTAACAAAAACCTTAGCACTTTCAGAACTTTGTTCATGCACTCAACGCAGCTCCTGGAGGTTCTTGCAGGCAGTAGATCCAGTCTTGTTGAGTAATGGTTAGTATTTCAGGCCCTATAACCCTAAACTTCAACCTAAGGAATGAAGGAACTGTGGATTTCTCTTCTTCACCTGTCCTTGAGTGGGAACATAACAGCTACTTTGCAAATGGGTTTGCACGCTGGTAAATCAGAGTGGATAGAATGCAGAAAGCCATTAATCATATTTCAGTTTTGTTGTTCCTTGAGAAGCATCTTCTAGGACAACACATTTTTTTAATACGTGGGGCTTTGTTTTTTGTCTCCTTTATTGCCTGGTGGTTCTAAAGCAATATAAAGGTTCATATGGCTGGATATATATCCATGCCCATTGTTGATCTAGTTTTCTTTTCCAAAAGACCAGAAGGATCATGCCTGTCTCTTCTCATTGCCTAGATGGCTGACCTTACCTGCACTGTCAACACATCCATAGGGAATTTTTGTGTTCAGTGGTTCTCTCTGAACGCAGCTTATGTTTGTTTAACAGACTGTATCTCTTTCTCTTTCCTTTTTTAGGGTGCTTGGTATAAATGAATGGCAAAACACAGGATTTCAGTATGATGTTATCAGCTGTTTGAATTTGCTGGATCGCTGTGATCAACCGCTGACTGTATTAAAAGATATTAGAAGTGTACTGGAGCCAACTAGAGGCAGAGTCATTCTAGCATTAGTTCTGCCATTTCACCCGTATGTGGAAAATGGTAAGTACACAGATTAATAGCTATTTAGGCAGGTAAAGAAAATGTTTGTAGGTTATAGTATCCCAAATGAAATGTTTAATAAACAATTAGCATTCTTGTGTTTGTTTTTTTTACAAATAACTCGTATGGTACATGTTCAGAAGTATGAAATCATAGGGAAATAGGCCACATGATGTAAGCTGTTTTCTTAATTTCCCAACATATGTTGTTGGCACCAACAAAAAGCTCAAATATTAAAGTCCCATATCCTGTTCTGCAGGGTGCCACATTTGAGCTGTGTTGGAGCAACATGGAAAAACTGATCTCTGATTAGGGCCCTCTGCTGCTGTCATATAGGTAACCCCAGTTGTCTCTGGCGACCAGCTGAGCAAAACCATCAGAACTGTCTAATGGTGAATAGAGCAGTTTAGGTCAAACTGTTTCAAGTGTTCCAGATGAACCACACCTAAAAATTCATGGGGAGATAATGTTCACTTTCCAACATGAGTTCTCAAAGTGAAATATAGACCCCTACTAATACAAAGTATCAACCACTATTTATGTTGTATTAGTAATTAGAATAAAAAGGTAAAATTCAGTGCCAAAACTCCATTATTTCCCCTGGTTGCATTTTAAAGAAATACATGAGAGATTTTCATGTTAATATCTCCATATGACTAAACTTCAAAGGAGATTAGAAACTTTTTTTAGGTGCCTATGACTGTGGATTCAGGTTGAGGCACCCTAAAGATGGTTTGAATTCCAGAAGGCTGGTGGCTGAAAGTCGTTGTTGGACACTTGCTCTCCTTGAGTATTAAGACTTGTCTGTGGAAAGGCATGTATGCCCAGAAAATACAGAACTAATAACCTTAACATTCTGACAATTCCGAATGCATCACACTGAATCTGTTTTCCTCTATGTGCCAGTGGTATTTTGACGGGAGGCGGGGGGGGAAAGGTTTTAAGTATAAAAAATAATGCCATCAGATGAAGAACTGCTTAAAATACAGTATTTGAGCATATAATTTTTTAACTATTCTGAAAAGTTGTGTGTCTTAAATGAGATAGGGGAGTTGACTTATGCATCTGTACAGTATTTCAAGCATATTTGGTTACAACTTACTGTTCTTATAACGTGGAACAATATGGCTTCCTCTTTTAAAAACGCTTTAAAACTCTGAATAACAGCACTGTCTTTCTGGTCTTTTATTGGCATATTAGAAATGGAAGAAGTTATTTGGGTGGTTTTTTTGTTTGCATATCTTCAAAACCAGTGCCATTATGTTTTGCAATCGCTGTTGCACCCAGCATCTACTTTTCTGTATGTTGTTGGGTAACCACATGACAGACCACATGCAACTTCCTGACTCAACAGGAGGTAGATAATTGAGGAAGAAAGTACGCTAAGTCCACTTATATTCTTCATTAATCTCCTAGAGTATACTGGGAGGAGAGTAGAGTGTTAAATTTATAAATCCCAAGGGACTGGAAACCTGTTCTGTGATTGTTGAATTTGGTCATTCCTACTTGTTGAAAATTGAAATCTGTTGTAAGATATTTTGTAAACCAAAGTCATACTTTTGTTTGTGGTGGGGATTTGTAGCAGATTAGTCACTTTGCTTAAGGCAGTTTTGTTTCCTTAATATGTTCTGAAACTTAAAAACATACTCAGTTTGTCTATTTATCACTGTCATGGATATGGGCCCATATAAACTTCTTTAGACAATGGAAGTTAGCACACACAAAAATTACTGTCACTCCACTGAAGCTTTCCCACTTAAGATCTGTTTAACTGTAGTCTAAAGAAATAGACTGTCTTCATGATGTACAAATTATGTTAGAATTTCAGTATTTTTGTTCAGCTGTTCTCTACAAGATGATACATTTTAAAAAGCGTTAGATATGTACATATGCTTTATATTTAACAAAAAAAATATACTTGGAACATTCAGAGGAGAGTATTTCATGGCTCGAGTAACTTCTTGTAGCAGCTAATTAAAAACAGTTTGCACCCACCTAGAGAAACTTGAATTTTAGAGGGGGGAACGAATGGAGAAGAGATGAGGCAGGTGAGGTGTTTGATCAGTGTATAAATCAGTTGCTAGAAATGAAGAAATTATTTTAATCAATATGAGATATTTGGATTATTTCATGTAATGTAATGGGAGGGTAATTGTGGAAACTGTCTATGTGAATAACACAAAACATGCTTTAAGAGAACAAAGCAAGGTGGAGGAGGAGGTAAAATATATTTCTGTGCTGACTGTTTCTGGAATTATAGTGACATCTAGAGTCCAAAGTAGCTTAATCACAAACTCTTTCTGGGGCTTTTCAGAGTTTTATTTTCAACATACAGAACAACAAGTAATGCACTTACTGCACATGTCTAAATTTGGTAAGTAAGCGGGATAAATCATAAAGGTATTAGACTAGTCACATAAGAACATGTATTATTATAACTTTATATTTTTAATAGGTATCCCATAGGGTCATATAAAAATCCTTTGTGTTTCCCAATATAGACATCATATTTATATAAAGGCATTATTAGATAATATATAACCAGACTGGTTTAAGTTCCTCTAAAATAAAAATGATAGAGACACCATGCTTCAGAAGTAGTAAACACCAGCAGCCTGGGATTGTGAAATTTTCTTGTTGAACACAATAATGCCGTTGTGATTGATTGACAGGAATAAGAAGACAAAGGTGTGTTTTCCATCTTCCTGAAATACTTGATAGTAATTGAGCTGGAATCACAGTACTGTGCTAGATGGACCCTTGCTTTGTCCCAGTTGTCTGTTCTCATCTCACTGAAGTGAGAAATGCTGTTTCATTTGTTGAACAAAGCTTTGCTTTATTTAAATGATGATAAAAGATACAGCTATTCTTTAGTAGGGAGAATGTCTGATACTAACAGATCTCTTGTAAAAGTGCTGATTTTGTAGATTGGGTAGGTAGTAAATGCTTAAAAAAAAGTTACTTTTTTAAAAAAAGTATACTACCTTGTGTAGATAATATGCTTTTTTGTTCATGCTTGTATCCATGTTGAATAGGCATGTGAAGACAAAACTTGGTGCTCCATGTAATCCTGACTTTGGATGGTAGGACTGGAAAATGGGGGTTGTCTGTCTAGCAAGTGAATTTTAATATTGCAGGAGCAACATTCTCACTATGACCACTACTTTCTTTTCCTAAATAGGCTAGGAAGGAGCTCCCATCCCAAATGAGCTTTAGTATAATAATACATGCATTTATATTGTCTTTTTTTTCTGCTTGCCTGTCTACAGAATACATAGGGTTTGCTCTGGTTAAGACAGTAGCTGTTGATCTGTACATCTGTTACATTGATAGCTATCACATTAACATGACTAAACCCAGCATTTCACCAATGAAACAAGATCATTTTCTGTTGCTGTCAATTATGATACATCTTTCACAATGCTCAATTCATGTAAAAGGAATACATGTAAATTTACGGAAAAAGAAAAAAGACATAGAATTAAATCTAGACTGATAAAGGAAACGTCTATAAAGCGTTAGCATTATCTTATGAAAGATGAAGTCTTTTCCCACGATCTTATTCTTGCAGAATAGAAAATGGAGGTAATACGTGACATAGATGTAATGTACAATGTGCTTGGTTTTGGTGATCTGTTTAGAAAATACTCTTGAAGAACACTGCCCTGCAGGGTTTTCTCCCCTCTTTTTAAAGCAAAGGAAGTCTGTGAAGAAGCTTAACTTCATCTGCCCCTTTGCTTGCATGAGAAATATTGAACAAATCTGAACTGCTGCACATGCTCATCTGTTCTGATAAACAGTGTCGTCTTCCAAATCATCCTAGGGGAAGAATGTACAAGTATTTCATTACTGATGTGAACTTTTTTTTAAAAAAAAAAAAGGCAGAATTTCCTTTATGGATGCAAGCTCCATCCCTTTACTGTTTCTGTAAACTCCTGTCTCCCCATTTATCCAGTTGCTGTTATCCGTGTGGCATCTACAGGATTCAAAACATATTTCTTTTCCTCTAGGCTTTTCCTAATCTCCAGGGAGCACAGAGGCAGTAAAACATATCCATTGTTTTTACTGTGTTCATATCTGATGCTCAAACCAAGGACCAGGTCATGTCAGCAGGGACTTGAAGTCTTTAAAGGGGTAATTACACAGGAAAGCAATTGGGGCTGTATGGAAATACATGAAGTAAAAATGAATAGAGCAGAAGTGTCTTTTGGTTTCTTCTTGCATCTCTGAAGTGGTGTGGTCCATGCTCAGAATAGGAAAGAATTTACACAGTTTCTCAAGAGAAACAACATTTTTGAAGCCATTTTCTTTGCTTGCAGATACCTGTGACTTCTGAAGTTATTTTTTATATCTTACATGGCATATGCAAAATTACTGTCATATGGTCATATAAGACTTACTGGCATAAATTTGGAATGACGAAATAAGTTGTGTGGCTTTACCCAATTATGTTGAATACTTAGTTTGGGCTCTGTAAGTTGAAGGAGGGGGAAATACCTGTAAGAATGATGTAGAGCTTTTATAAGTTTTGTTACGTTTCTGTCAGCTAGTTACCCTGGGCTAAGGGAGCAAAAGAAACTACAATAGAAATATTTTTCAAAAATGAACTCTTCATAGCTCTGTGTGTTTTACCAAACAGTCCAGAGCCATTTGCAGAGACCTCTTCTTGGCAAAATACAGATTTATGGAAGCTTCATTTTTAAATGTACATACATACATTGTATAAGGTATATACTATCTCATATATATATATATTTAAAAATTATGTGTATGGTCATTTAGAATGCTTTATAATGTCTTTGACTGTTGTGCAGAATACTTTTTTTAGCCCTTTATCAACTTTAAAAAAAAAAAAAAAGTCTATTTCCTCTGGAAATAGAAACAGCGTACTCTTAAAAACTCCCAGTTCCTCTTTTGCCCCATAAATACCAGTACTGGTAGATGGATACTCACAGGCTGTCGCCAGTGTTCAGCGTACTTCTGCTTTTGCAGTTCTTGGGCAATTGCTTGAAAAATTTTTCGTCCACTACTGATTTTCTGAAAATTATTTAAAAATATTTTAGGTTAGTGCTACATTTGAAGTTGGGGGAAACATCTTTTTCTACCTTTTATAATTCTGATTTTTTCCCCTTTATATGTCTTTGGGAATGTTACTAAATAACACTTCAAGAACATACGGTTTGGCAGACAGAATGGTTTTAAATTACATTAATATTACATCTCTTAACATATATATATCTTTAATGGATATTCAAATGTATGGTTTCTGATTTTTATGCAAGGATACATGGTGATAGAGCTTCTTAATAGGTTTGTTTTAAATACATTAGGGCTTACCTGAATGCACCGTTTAAACAAAAAATTAATAGCAAAACCTGTTATTTTCAGAAATTCAAACAAAATTTACTTAAAATGTAAAGGAAGCTGTGTATTAGAGATGGCCTTTACATAGATTGACTTTATCCTGTATGCAATTCATTAAAAATAAATTAATTTTAACTAATTTGTTACAATTAGCTAAATGTAAAATCATTAATTAGTTTTGTACAAATCTGAAGTGAAGCCTTAATAGCTCTGAACGTCTCTTTAACTGAATAATCAATCACAAAATTGATGACAAATATACTTAAGACAGGAAAAAAACCCCTCTGATTCACAGACAAAGCAGACAAAGTGTTAACGTACACAGTTCTCTGTTCTTTGGTCTTCATTCCCACTTTTCTTTAGCAGCTCTGGTTTTAACTGGAGGAAGGGATAATAAAAAATGATGAAAACATAAGATGAGAAGCCAACTGCTAAGGTAGCAGAATAGTTAAAAGCACTGCCCTATTACGGCATCAAACAGTTTGTAGATAAGTCTTTCATTAGATCAGATTATACCATTGGAAAAATCAGAGAAGTTTTCAAGCATGTAAGGCCTTTTTCAGCTTCTGGTAGTAGATACTGCAAGCATTTTTGCTTTGAGTACAGTGGGACCAGCCTGAAGCATTACCCAATTTTCAAAAATAATCAAACCTTCCTCAGGGGAAAAACTGGTATCTGTGAGGTGATTGCTTTAATTTTCCCCACTATACTACTTCACCTAGTTTAAAGAAAAACAAAAATCAAAAAGACTGTCTTGTCTTTATGCTTAGACAGTGATCACTACAGCAAAGAACCTTTTTACCATATCACACCACTTAGGTTCTCACTTGCATGTCAAAGTCTCATTACTGTGTAAAGATTCCAGTTGCAGCTTTGGGTGTTTGTTTTTAACTGAACACAAATTTTGTCCTAGACTTAAAAAAATAATCCAGTAGTTATGTAATTTTTAACTGGGTGCATTCTAATCTGTTAGTATATAATCATAAAACTTCTTCCAAGTGTCTGATATTTTAAAATTTTACCACGGTCTCTCTTCTGTGTATGTATAATGTATGAATATTATTTCATTACACAGGTAAAGTCAGTCTGCAGTAACTTTACTGCAGCTCACAAATACTTTGAGATTAAATCTAAATTATTTTACTTTTACTGGAGACTAATCCAGTGAGTTGATGATTTATGATGGTGATTTCTAGTTTTGCTCTTTGAATGTGCCTTGATAGATAATCTCCAACTTGCTGATTAATACTCTCAGGATAATTTTAACTTCAGAATACCTTTTCTTCTAGAGACTTTACTGAAAAAAGAAAATGTGGTTGCTATTGAGAGTACACGTATGTGGCACACAAGAGTTTGCAGATGTGTGCAGCATATGAACTTCAACCAACCACCTCTTTAAAACTTAATCATAAAAGTTATGTAATCTAGGAATGTCTTATGGAGATGTTAAAACTGCTTAGATTTACAAAAATGAACAAAATCAGAAAAATCACTTCAAGCCTACCTTGTAGACTACAAAGAATGTGAGTACAGTAGTGCTGTATAGAAACAGTAAGGATGAGGCGATGATCATGAAGATGAAGACGAGTTTTCCATTGCTGTGCTGCTTCTCTGCTCCTTTATTAAAAGTGAGTGTTAGAATAAAGGACAGTTCTTCTGATTCACATAATTTTGCTTAAGATTCTGCATTTCAGCCCTCTTCCTCTGAGGAATTAAAAAGCCTTACACCCATCAATATTTATTGGTTCATTTTCAGTCTAAATCCTTCGTGAGATCACTTTCTTTTGTTTCCCTGAATGTTTGCAAGGGCAATGGAGACTTGTTATTTTTGATTATCTACCTTTCCTTTAGGGGTAGACGGAGAATAGAATTCAGTTTTCTGCTCTCATAAAGGAATATCTGAATAAAACTTACAGGCTTTTGTTCAGAAATGTGATTAGACAGAGGAAGGAAGGAATATAGGGAAAGTAGCTGGGTTGCTTTGTAGTTTTTTTCCCCCTATTTTAGGCATGTAAAACTTAAATGTAGTTAAGGAAGTCTCATACCTTTCTTAACTAAAGGCAAATGATACAGGGGCTCAGAACTAAAACTTTTTTCTCAAGCTGGCACAGCGAATCCCCAGTTCTGAGACCCTGTACTCTGTGGCGTGTATTTCCACTACATGTCGGTTTCTCTACTTCTCATTTGTCTGTTGGTACTTCCTTTCTGATAGCAATTGAACTCTTTATGTAAGAGGATGTAGAGATAACACGAGTACAAAACTTCTTTCTTTTCTAGAATTCTAGAGTCATTTACATCATACGACAGAACAGTAATTAGCAAATGAGGTTAAGATGCTTATTTGTAGAATCCCTCCATGGTTTTACTATTAATGTTTTAATATAGTCATAATACTCCTAACAGTTTCATTGGTATTTCCATCTTAAATGCCATTCTTGAAAGTGTAAATAAAAAGAATATTTAGGAAAGGTAATTTATTTCTTTTAAGATGCTTCATTAAAAAGCAATGATCAACTGACCTGTTTTCGTTAGTACTGTTCCATCTCCTACTTGTTTAGAACGGGGTGAAATTGAATCTGAAAATGCTATTCCACATATATAAACAGCATTGTCATCTACAGACAGATCATTGATCTGAAGTGAAATGTTATTTTCTGATAATAAATGTACTTTGTACTTCTGCTGATCTGTGCATCCAGGAGTACACAAATCCTCATGTTTATTAGTTAAAAAGCGAAACCATAGGACTTGAGGTGGGGATGAGGAGCATCCAGAGGCAGAGAAAGCACATGTTAGGAACACAGTGTGTGTGGAGTAGTCAGCTTCCTGAAATCTGGGTTGTGTTACAGTGACTTGGCAGGTATCTGTAGCACCTGTTGAGAATAAACAATTGGTAATGTGAGGGACAGTTAAAAAGCAAGGCACAATCTGAAAAGAAAATAAGCTACTTCTGGTTCTTTCAAGAAAAAGTGGGAGTAAAGGAGGAAAACCAACTGTGTTTCGAACTGGAAATATTTAAGGTTGTTTCCTGCAGACTTTTCTTTTAGCTAATTCCTACAGCTTGCCCATGTGTTCGTTTAACAGTTTTACTTATGTGGTAACGTGCTTGGCGTGCTGTTTTTCTGAAACAGTATAGAGAAGATTCATATGTCTAAAATACGTAAATGTCTCCTTTGGCCCTGGAGAAGACCAAAAGAATACTTTGTGTAGCTCCCTGCCTCAGATTAGTCCTGAGTGTTTTGGGGATTTGGGGGGGTAAGAGGGGAGTGGGGGTGGTGTGGTGTGACATAACTCTAGATGCCCAGTGGAGTAGTTCTGCGAGGGTTTGTGTCTCCTCCACTGTTCCTGATCTGAGTCAAGTGAAACAGCCTGATGGCAGGCAGTGGAAATGTCATAAAGGGAGACATTTATAATTTAGCAATTTCATAACATTGATTAGAATTCATAATAGTTCCTAGACACTTCATCACATATATTGACTCTGGGTTTCTAAGGATAATAATATTGCTTGTGAGTTCTGACATTTAAAAATGTGCAGAGAAAACAGGAAGGTTATTCAGAGAAGAGAATTCTCATTAAGGAACTGAAATGTAAGGCTTAATATGACTGGTCTGAGAGATTTTTCTTTTTAAGTCCTTATTGAAATCCATAATTTAAATACTGGTTTAATATATTTAATTTTATTCAAATAAATAGCTTAGTTATTTAAACAATGGAATTGAGATTATTGCAGTGAAAATTAAGGTAGTAGTTTAACATCATCCCTTTCTACTTCCTAGAATATAACAAATTAGAAGAAAAATAAACTGAAGTTTCTTAATCTACTGCTGATACACAATTTATAAGCCTGTTCATGGTGGATAATCAGCATTGTCACTTCATCGTTTTTCTCACTGAGTGTTTTATGGACTAAATCCAAGCAGATTCAGTGTCTGTGACTTCTACAGGAATAAAATGAAGCTCTACTTCTGTGTCAGATCAACATCAGAGCCATTCCATAGCAGCTACAGCAATCTGAAAATTGTAGTAATATAAGTTGTTGGTGTACTTGCACCCTGTGTGGTGAAAGGCAGTAGCTTGTGCTTCTGCAGCTGATCCCCTTCTCTTTTCCACCTTACTCTAGGGCTCTGGGTGGCCTTGCAGAGCAGAACTCCATGGCTTCAGTTCATGTAGATACTGTCTGCTGAACTTCCCAAACCGTTCTCCCAAACAAGCACAGCTGCACTGAAACCGTGCTGCTGCTGCTAGAGCATTCTTTGTAGAGAAGTGCAGTAGGATTTGACCCAGCAATTGTAGATTACAGGAGCATTTCAGATTTTTAGAAGAAAAAGCACTTACTGACAGTTGTTTAATTTGAAAGTTTTATGAAGATAGCAGAAATTAGCTTGATTCTCAGTAAAACTTTTTACTGATCTTATTTTGTAGCTATGTCGCAAATCATAACCACAACATTTTCAATCTTGTTTAACTGCTATTACATGAGAAAATATAAGAAGCTTAAAGAAAAATCTTACCAGCACCGTACAGAATCCAGTCAAATGCCAGCATAAGCATGTTTTTTAATTTGTTGAAAGATGCCATTTCTTGTATCTCGCTGGAAACGATTCTGCTTGAAGGAAGAGGAACTTAGGAAATCTTTGGAGTTGCAGAACGCTCTGAATCACAAGATTTAGAACTTCCTGTTTAAGAAGGGTGTTTACTATTGCATTTAGCAAACCGGTTAAAGGTACAGACCAAACTAGAAAACATTTGTTATTTGTGAATTATATTACTTGGAAAATGAGTGAAGAGTTTTAAATTTTGAATTTCTGGGAGTTGTACCTATAATCCTTCGGATTATTTCATTGGATATAACAAATGACAACACATTTTCCAACATGCTACAGATGTTCAGCTTCTTAATTTTATTTGACCCTAAGCAGCCGTTAATTGTATCAGCTAGTAGGTGGCCACTAGAGGAACAAAGGTTTTGTAGCCATCTGTTACAGTGTGGTGGTCCGCTGATGGAAGCTTCACAGCAAATCATAATTTTCAACTTGCTGGCTCTATTTACTGTAATTACCTGAAGCCATCTTTGGCCAGACAGTGGGCACAAAGAAAGAATCTGCTGAACACCAGCCTCACTAGTGGAAGTTACTTTTCAGCCAGTCTTGGAACTGCTAGTTAAAAATGTAACAAAAGATAACCTTAAGAAGGAGCTGCTTCTGAACAATAGGCAAAAACTTGAACTGATCTTGCAACAGCTCTACAAATGGCTTGTCAACCTCCTGTTTGTAGTGGAATGGAATATAATCTGTGTCATATGCTTTCTGTAAGAAAATACAACACACAATAAAGTTTTCTTTCTAATTTAAACAAAACTGTTTTGTTTTCTCAGTAGGTGGCAAGTGGGAAAAGCCCTCAGAAGTTTTGGAAATCAAAGGGCACACTTGGGAAGAACAGGTGAATAGCCTGCCAGAAGTTTTCAGTAAAGCTGGTTTTGCCATAGAGGCTTTCACCAGACTGCCATACCTATGTGAAGGTGATATGTATAATGACTACTATGTACTAGATGATGCTGTCTTCGTCCTCAAGCCAGTGTAAGCGTGTACGAAGTAAATCTCCAGAATCTAACCCAAGAAGCAGCCTCTGAAAGAGGGGTTTGATTTATGGTTACTTTAAAGGGAGGGAATTCGGGGACTGCCATGCTAAATAAATACCATGTAAGAAATTTAAAGGCCAAAATACTAATGTATTTCCTTGTAGTGCGATTAGGAAAAAAGGGTTGTTTTTTAAACAGACTCCAGTTGAGAATTTCTTTTTTTACCAGCTCTTAAACCAACAATACATTCTGCAATCCAGCAGTAATGGGGGATATTTTTTTATACTTACCTGCAACAGGGATCAGATCCAAACAGAAGCAATAGTCCTAATAATGATGAAACTGATTCAATGTGAACTGTTGTTAAAGAAATCAAGTGAAATCTGGCAATAAAGTTATCCATTCAGTTCAAGCCTTGTTCAATATAAACTGTTGAAATGGATATTCTTCCATGCTAAGTTACTTTCTCTCTTACTGTCATTCTTCACATGTTTTTAATCATGCTAATAAACTTTTTTTGAGATGACTTTTTGCATTAACTTTTGTGTTCATTTTTGTAACCATAGCCACGCTTGTCTGCAGCAGCTGCTCTTTGTGTTGAAAATCAAGCTCTCAGTAGCAGCACAACCTTGTGTTTATTTACAGCATTTAAGTATTGTTTAAAGGGATAAGAGTCCACAAAAACCGTATCACTTTTGGTTGGTTTTCCTTCATGTTCCTCTCAAAGCCTCATAAATCCTCATTGCTTTTGCATATGCCATTTTCCAGCTAAAGGGGTTATGGTAGAACTTGCCAAAACTGCACTTTAAACTGATGGGTTTTATAACAAACTTTTTAGGCAAGTTGTTCCCGAAAGTTTTCAGCTTAAAAAACTTGCAGGCAGTTTCTTGCAAATTTTGAGTCAAACTGCCTGAGGATCAGGCTCTAGGGACCTGATTTTGAAGGTTTTGCTAGTTTGGGACATTTTCTTTTCTTCAGGAACACTCAATAAATGCTATTTATTTTAACATGTCGTGGTTTTAAAAACTCTGTTTAAAATGGATAATTTCTGGCAGTTGGGATATAACCTTCCTTTAAAACAACAAGCGGCATCATAAGTAGTACAGAACTGGCAGGCGTATGTCTTGCGCTGCTTGGGATGTAAGTGTTGTGAGAGAGCAGAGAAACCTCAGCTTGTGTATCAGCTGGTAAGTAAAGTAAGAGCTGACTTATCTTTTGCTTTTGAAGTCTAAAAAAGTTGTGTGTTGTGGGTTTTTTTGTCTTTTTTTTAACGATGGGTGATCTTACACCAGGTAGGATGCTTCAGCATGTCTTTTTAAGCTTACCTTCGACTTCCTTTGCCTGATGGTTAGTGATTTCTCTTGCTAATTTAATCGCCTTTTATTCTCAACTGAGAAATCTTTGTGAAATAGTAAGTATTCTGTAGTATGGGGTGAAGGGTTTTTCTGGTGGGTTTTTTCAACAGTAATTCAGGCTCAGTAGTATTCTCATTTCAGCATGTGCTGTTGAATTTTGTCAGAGTACAATCAGATTTGTCTGTTGGAAAAATGAGCTATGTATGCTTTGGAGTGAATCCATTCATTTTTGTTTTGTTACCTTCCTTTGTACTCATTTAGTAGTAGGAAAATATGTTTCTTAATGTGTAATGAATTTAGTTTCATGTAGCAAATATGTATTAAGACAAACTTCTTCAAAGTTACTTAAGTGTTTTAATCCCACAGGTTAAAAATCACACAAGAGACTGCATTTTTGTCTCTCTTATTTTCTAGTCTTGTCACTTAGGACTTCGGTTTGTAATTGCTTTGAGAGGTTTTGGCACAGAAGGTGCAATGTAAATAATAGTGGGTTTTTCCTAATGACTTCCTATTTTGTTCCCTCTATGTAAACAAGTATTCTTACACTTGAGATGGGAAATTAAGACACTAGTTAAAGCGTGAGCAATAACAGGGAAAAGCTATGAACAGAGTATGCTTAAATTCTAGGGGACCATGTTCAACAGGGTCAAAATCCTTAGTCCTGTTGAACGTACAGAGTAGCCCTGAGGGACTGTACCTAGAACTGTACTTCTAAAATGGGAATTCCTTGCAAAGGCAGGGGCACAGCATGACTTGTTGGGTCAGGGAAGGAACGGAGTTCTCTTTCCAGACCTTGAGAGTGCATTTGTGTGCAGTTAATGCCAGCTCACACAGCCCTGTGTAAAGAAAGTTGAGTCCAGTAGTTGACTAAATTGCCTGAAATACTTTTAAGTTGTCATCCAAGGCGACGAGTGTTTATTGCAAGTCCAGTGTCCAAATTCATTACTCCTGGCCTTGGGGAACCTGCCTCGTCCCTCCGCTGTTCCTGTCTTGTGTTCAGTGTTCTCACTAATGTGCAGTGTGTTGCCCTGGAGAGTAACTAAACTATCTGTTCTGTCAAGGTGGCACTGGATGTGTTGCATCGCAGGAAAAAGATGCCGTGCAAGGGCATGATTTAGTCGGAAATTTTCCACACAAAGTTGGAACAACTTCGTCTCACAGAAACCACAGCCCCCTTTTGCCAGGGGATCCCAGGTACAGTCTGTGCGTATTCTGCTCCGAGGAGCCCAGGGCCACCTGCCCGAGCTGGGGTGGGCAGCTGGGGGGAGCAGGGCGCTGGGCACCACCGGCCTGGCCCGGTGTGTTTCCCCCACGCAGCTCATGGCGCTCCCTTCACCTCGGGAGGGGAAGCATCTTCTTCCACCTGCTCGGAGTCCCTCACCCTCTGAGCCCCCAGCAGAGGAGACTTTTCCCCTCCCCTCCGGCGGAAGGCTGGGTGCTGCTGCAGACGCCTGAGGCTGCGAGGCGGTGCTGGCCCCAGTCCCTGCCCCCGCTCTCGGGGTCCCTGGCTGGAGCCGCCCAGCTCATTGCACTGGGAGTGCGGGGAAGGAGACACACACGGCGGAGGCGGGTAAAGTGCCGTGGGGTCCTGGCTCTCCCCAAGAACCCACCATCTCTTCCTTCTCTTCTGCCCTCTCCTTACTTCCCTCTCTCCCTTTCCAACCTGAACCCCTTGAGGGTTCCTTCACTGCATACGGAGCTTTTTTTCAGAGGTGCTGAGAGCCTGGCTGCAAGGGGGAGGGTGGGCACTGGCGGTGCAAGGGCTTATCAGCAAGACTCCTGATCATGAGGTTAGCTTTCTGGTTATCAAGCTTCAGATAAGGCAGCGGCTGCATTGGAGTGAGTGATAAAATGTCTAGGATTTCTTTACATGGAAGAGTGGCTGTTTAGGGAGCAAGAGGAGACAGCAGTCTGGGAGCTGCTCATAACCAGCGTCCTGCAAGGGTGACATCTCGGAGATCTGGTCACAGTATGTGTTGCCGTGGTGCAAGGAACGATCTCAGGAAATGCTGGATGGGATCTGCAAGAGATCTCCACAGGGTGATTTGGGATTGTCTAAAAGCTGCAGTGAATTTCTGCACACAGATTAGTTTCATAGACAAAAGGAACTATTTCATCCCGCAGATTCTCTTACCGGGCAGGGCTATTTCCCAGCAGACTTTTTCTGCACCTGCTAATTGTCCACTGGAGTTAGTCAGGATAAAAAAGCACTTTCCTTAGCATTTAATCTCCTTATATATTAATTTAGCATGTTTTAATTAAAATACACTCCCCAATCAAAGTGAATGAGCTGGAATAAACAAATCAGGATTGACATTGGTAGCATGATTTAAACTATGCAGAGTAATCAAACCTTACTGCAAAATTAATAGGGCAAAGGCAGAAACAAACACAAGAAAGTTCATTGTCTAGGAAACCAGATATGTCTGAATGAGAGACATGTACTGTGGCAGTCCCAAAAGAATTGCTGAAAAGGGTTTCAGTGCGTGCAAGAACAGGACAGAGGCAATAGCTTCCTAAAGTCTAATGTTTAAATTTTTTGTCATCCGTCAGTTTGTGTCACTCCTGTTTCAAGACTGGAGTTAAGTATTTGCAATAGACTGAAGTATTGCTAGAGGCTGTTGAAAGACGTTTTCATAAAAGAGTACCTTGCTGATAGATGAGATTAAACAATCTGAAAAAGGCGTTCGTATTTATCAAATGTTCAGATCTGTAACTCAAGCCATGGCAGAGAACTTTAAATAAATAAATAAATAAATAATGGATCCAAATTCAACAGCAAAAAGAAATGCAGAAATTAAGTGTGGCTGCACTTGAAATGAAGGAAGGGGAGAGAAAGCCTGACAAAGTCATCTCAGGGCCAGAGAGAAGTTGGCTAATGAGGCCCTCCATGTCATTTGTTAAAATCAGGGACTAATCCCAGTGTAATAAACTGCAATCTGTAGAGCAGGGCATCATCTAATATCTCAGATTAATTAATTCTTTTACCTGTGGGGATGGTGACTCTCATGGCTGGGCAGAGGGCCAGGCAGAGGGTGCAGACATAGAAAATCCTCTCTGCCTTAAACTTCATGCAATGTGGATTAAAGCAGCTCATGGTCCTTAGGGCTGCAGTGGGGAAGTGGCTGCAGAAACACCTGTGTGAGCAAGACCTGCTCAGTTTCTGCTTCTTTTCCTTCCTGCTGCATTATTGCAATGTGTATCCTTGTCCTTCAGGAGCTAGACCAAAAGCAACAAATTAATTTCACAGAGGACAACTGTGAGACTGTCAGTCTTTTCTGATGAGAATGAGTGACACCCTGGTGAAAAGCTCCAGGTATCCCATTACTACCCTTCCAGCTAATTTATCCTTCAGTGATCTTCATGCTGCATAGCACAGAGCAGCAGGGATAGCAAGAGCTACTAAAACAGATATTTCCATAGAAACTATGTCCTATCTGATTGTGAAAAATTGATGGTACACTTCGGATGAGTACCAAGACTACAGCTTTGATCCATCTAAATGAAGTGGCAGGGTCTTGAACTCCGATTCCCAAATGTGTCGCTTTCCCTGTGCTTCAGAAGGGCAGAAGGACATTTTCTCCCTTTTTGCAGAGCGACAGCAGCAGGGGAGGGGAGCACTCCATCACCCTCCCTGCATGCAGCACCCTGCACTGACATGGGGCAAGCGAGAGGGCCAGGCCCTCCCACTGTTTGAGTTCAGAGGTCAGCAAATGGATGGTCCCAGACCTAGTCCGCAGTAATCACGCAGGCAACTTAACGAGCTAGAAAAAGCTTGGGGTTTGTTTGGAGCTTCTTTACTATTTCCTTTTTCACTCCCTCTATTTCTTTTCTGTGTTATCTGAGTTTAAAAGGATTTGTTTGTTTGCTTTAACAAAAATGTGTTTAAGTCATGTTTAGGTGAAATGTGACTTAGTAAATAAACAGTACTACTAGGAAGAAAATTAAAAGAGCTACTTGGTAAAAGGGAACTAAGGGGAATAAATCTGGCTGCACATGCACACTTGACAGACTTGTATTTGCGTAAAATATATCTCTATCCTGGAAAAATATCTAAATTAAAAACTTGGGAGCAAGCACTTTTAGATCATTCTGATCTCTATCTGTACTCTGTAGCTTAGGCTGTCTTTGATTTATAGCTATGGAAGTTTTGGGTGAATATGGCCTTTTGACTCTCTTCTTTTTATTTTCCTTTTCAATCCAAATATCTTCTGATTCTAATAAACACTAGAAGAAATGTCCAGACTTTTGAAGATATGTTTCTTATTGATATCTGTGAATCATGCTGAGATTGTACACAGTCAGAATGCTGAAGGTAAGACCAGAACTCCTGCATGAGGGATGTATTTTGTGTGGATGGAAGAAGCTATGTGTAGTAAAATAGATGCAGTACTGGTTAGTAACTAGGACCATATTCTCTGCTCTCTTGACTTCATGGAGCTATGCCAGCAAAGAATTTAACCAAGATTGCTTATTATTTAATAGCCTTTTATTTTCACTGTTTTTCTGTAGATACATTTAATCAAAACTGCATTAAATGCTTATAAATAAATTATATGTGTATATGTAGTTTCACTGCATATAATACATGTATTTTTGTATAACACAGTTGAATGGTAAAACATTAAATCAGCTTTTAGTAACAGGATAATCTTTTACAGATTTGCCTCCATTATTACACAAAGCTGTGGTTAGTATTTTTATTTGATCTCTCTACTAACATTTTATACTAGAATCTAAAAATAATAATTTATTACATATATTTATCATTTTTTCCTTAGGAGGAAGTAATAACTGGGAAATATCTGAATGGTAATGTACAAAATTGTTCCCACTTATGCTTCTAAAAGGAATTAAAACTCAGTATCTCACCATAACTTTTTATGTTCATTTTTCATGTGTAGCCATCCTTGATATACTTCATTTTCAGAGGTAATGTATTACTCTCACCATCTTGATTTTCGGTTTTACCTTGCACTTCAGATATGATCTGTTTCATTTCCACAGAAACTGGAACATTATGGGTAGAATGAAATTGGCACATGCGATTACTTTGATTTAGATCTCCTGTGAGGAGTATTTCCTCTTAACAAGGAAAAAGCTGGTTTTCATGATAAAGCCAAAACCAGGCACAGAATGAGGCTGAGAATAAATACCTGCTACAGTTTGCAAAAGTTTGGATAATTAACTTTGTTTATATGTTTCAGAGGGGCTTCTTAAGGAAATTAGATGCAGTTCCAGCTTTCTGTCCATCTTCTTCTTTCAGTCCTACTCCATCCCCCATCCATCCCACTTCCTCTGCCTCTCGGTGACTTTTGAATTATTTGCTAATTCTGGCTAAATTTGAAAGAGCAATATAAGCCTCAAAGGCAATTCCACTCCTACATATTTTGAGAAAATCAATGGCTGTGTAGAGAAGACACACTGAAATTAATGACTCTGCTGAAGGAAAGGCAGTAGCCATTAGTCACTGTACTTTCTTTCTACAAGCAGGTCAGAACAGGCATAACGGGGTGCCAGGAAGCACACCTATAGCTCCAGACTAGCCACAGCACAGCTTGTCTCATGCCTGGAGGTGGTACTGATGGCAACATGTTGGAAAATTGAGATTATTTTGGGTGGTTGTGGAGTTAGATTAAAAACCCCATAACTAATTAATTCCGTTCCTCATTGAACCACACATTTTCATTGCATTAAATAGGTTAGCTGTTAGTCTTGTTAGGCCAAAAAGCTGAATACTCATGTCATTATGGTGTTAGTAACAGTGTTTGCTTTTCTTATTCTTGTTTTGTAATCTGCTATTTTACATGTTATATTATTTTACTGGCATTTTTGGTCCTGTTTTCTGTTACAGTTCTAATGTCTGGACAGCAGATATGCTTACAAAAGTCATGGCATATTTTCATGCCCAGGAAGTTATGTTTACTCTTAGCAGCCTACAGGTTTGTGCCATTTAAAATGCATGAAAATTCTTATTTAAAAAGGAATGAAAAAAGCAGCCTATCTCTGTAGCCAGAACTAGGTTGTCAATAATAGAGATAACTAACAGATCTACAGTGTGGCAGATAAATAGGAACTAGGAATATTTTTTTTGTTCGTCTTTTTCAGATTGCAGCAGAATGCAAGGCAGAAATAATAAGAAAGATCTTTTTGCTTCTTCTCTGATGGAAAGCAGAAATTAGGAGTTTTCAGGCTCAGTGACTGTTTCTGAATTGAGTGTATACACATCAGTATGTGTATTTCTCCACAAAATGGCAGGGTTTTCCCAAATTTTGACCACAGCTGTAGTTTGCACTCCTTCTGATGGAATGAGAGGCTCCAGAGCATCCTACAAAATGTGTCGACCTTTTAAGGCTCCTCTGAACTCTGACATAGGAAAAAGTAATTGGTCTTTATCCCTGGTCATTACGATTGGTTAGGACATGGTTTAAGTAGAACTGTAGTCTGCTAATCAAAACCTGACCCCCTCCCTCCTCCCTACACACACTCTGGAAAAGGAAAGTGTCAAATGTGCAATCTTTGAGCCTCAGGCATTCCCAAAAGCCCATGGCCATGCAGCTCCACAGCGCTCAAACCTTTTCCCAAGCTCCGTTTCACTGTCACAGCTCATCCAAACCTACAGGAGACTAACACTGCCCCTTCCTGTTTGATCAGATTTATTAACAGTTTAAGGCTGTAATCAGGCCTGAACCCCCTAGACAACAAGGACCTAACTATGTTAATATTTGTTGGTGGCAATGCAAGCTAAGCAAGGACAGCAAAGAACAGTTTCAACTCAAATTTCAAACCAATTCTGAAATAATTCTGTCAGGAATTAGAAGAGATTTTACTCCAGTCTGGTGCTAATGAGCCTTACTGTGCTTTCTGTTCCAATGTTATAATTCCCCTTAGATTTTCAAAACAGGCATGAGATTGTTAACTGGTAATGCAGTATGATGTGAGAAAATATTTTTGCCTTATGACCTGGTACACTTTTCCTCCCATCTAATTGCATGTTTCCTTCCCTTTTTTAAGTAATAATAATATGTACGCAGAACCTGATTTTTTTTGAGCTCTTTAAAAGGTTCATTTTCACAGCTCTGCTGTGTGAAGCAGAAAAGCATTATTACTCTTGTTTTATGAAGTGAGAAACTGGGGCATTTTTGTTAAATGACTCACTGGAGAGGACTCACTGATGAAGCCAAGAATAGGATTTAAAAAATATTGTCTTTCAGGATTACATTTAGATTTTTTTTTGTTTACAGTTTTTGTTGAGTATAGTTATTCTAGTCGTTGACAACACAGACAGGAGCTAAGCACTTACCTCTCCTTAAGCAGAGATTTTCAGGGAGTAAAAAATGCCCCAGTACAATAGTATGAGTTTTATGTATATTACACATATTCTTCTATACTTCAGGTGTCCATAAAAAGTTACCTGCAGAACCTTTTATACCAGCCTAGGCAACTACTATCCGAATTTCAACAGCTTGATCAGCAGCAGTTCCAAACTGCAATGAAATATCTCTTCAACAGCAGAAAGCACCATATTGTAAGTCACTTTGCACTTGTGAAAAAGAAAAGCTGCTGTCAGTGGGTTAGATAAATGGGAAAGGGCCAGACTGTGGGTCTCACAGTGCACGCCATGCAGTTATTTATCTGGTTTGGATTAGATTCCAGGAGCCTTTTTCCTTAGGTTGGACTTCCTTCATTTAAATCTTGTTGTCTAAAAGTTTGGTGACAAGTCAGTCATCTAGATTTTCTCTGTAATCAGTGGAGAGAAACGCATCTCCAGAGAATGACTTACCTTCCTACGCAAGTATCTGAGGTAGGTAGGACCAGTTGTTCTCGGGGAGTATCTGTTTCTCTTCAGTGGCTAGAAAGAGAGCCAAGATGACTAAAGAAGGTGAAGTTAGTTATCTTGTTAATTACTTATGGGAGTGTGCAAGCAAATTGTTAGGCAATTTGGCAGGGAGGCAGCATAACATAATTTACTTGCCTTTGTGGTGTGTTTCCTGTGTGATCCATCTTAAAAGTCTCACTCAAAGTCAGCAAGTGCCACGCAGGGAGGTTTCCCCCTGCAGAGAGGATCTCTGCAGGGTGGGATCGTAGCCTGATGTATGAAAGCACTCGGCATCTTCCCTGCCGGGAGGAAGGGCCTCCAGCATGGCTATCGCTGAGGGGGTGGAGATTAATCCAGGAGAAAGGGAGAGTGTTTCCCCAGACACAGGAGGTGAGTGTCCAGAACAAACACTGTGTAATCTGCTATTCAAACAGCTCCTGCTGCCAGAGCATACAGAATAGGTGTGCAGCACACACTGGGAGCCAGAGCAGTAGAGCATAAGCCCTTTCAATAAACAGTAAATTTCGTCTTCTTAAAAATAATACTGCATGAACAAATCACGAGGCCCAGGACTATCAGCTCTGAACCGTCTGTCCCAGACATGTCAGTTTATGAGATGGATCAACCTAATAATCTGTCCCCAACCAGGGTGACTTTATTCCCTCGACTTCGTTCTTTGATGTTGCCCCATCTTCTGGGGGAGATGTTTGTAGTAATGGGTGCAAGAAATACTGCATGGGAAAAGATCTATTCTAGAGATGTTCTCATATTAATAGAATAGAGATATTCTACATATTAAATTATCTATGAATTAATACCCGTTCAATTCCGATATCCTTTCATTTTCCAAGTAACTAAGTTGTTCTTGAGAGCGTGCCCTATAACTTCAGCCATTTGGATTACTCTTCTGGTTTTCATTTTGATTTTGTCAGAAGACTCAAGCTGGTCTCTGGCCAATGCCAAAAGGAGTTATCTGAAGTAATGCAACCAGACAGTATTTTGCACCATATTGTTTGTAGAGTGCTTTCTGCCAGGCCTCAAAATGAACAATATAGTGAATTAATTAAAGATATGTTCTTTTAACCCATTGTTGCTTGCAGGAAATGGGAAATATTATTATTGACTGGGACAAGACTAGAGAGATACTTTTTCAAAGCCCAGGAGTAAACAGGACCTTGTTCCTTATAACACTGGATAAATGCTTTCTGGCTTTGAGTGCTTTGGACTGTGTGGATATCCTAAGCCAGGTTTTGCATGTGTCGGCAGTGAACTATCTCCAACCTGACATCATTGGGAGCCTCCCAAATGTTCTGCAGGAGGATGCTTTCAGAAACTTGTAAGCCATTTATTTTCCAGACACAATTAATACTACGTAGCATTTGCTGACTATATATACACTTTTAAAAAGAGGTTGGTCTCAGTCTATTTTCCGGATATAGCTTTCTGCTTATGTGTTGCTGTTTCTAAAAACATTTGTCCATGTGTGTCATTTAAAAAAAAAAAATAGTTAACTAATTAGTGAACTAATACGCCCTTGTATCACTTAGATCAACGGTATTCAAGGACCTCTATGACAGAACCTCAGCAAATACACAGAGAGCTCTGTATGGCTGGATGAAGCAGATTCTACAAACATCCTATAACAGGAGTGGTATGTTATATACAAAGTATTTTCTTTTTGCTTATCATAAGAGAAAAACAGTCAGCAAAAGGCCTATACATTGTACTGAATTGTTTCCCAAATTTAGCACAGGTCTGTTTAAGAGTAACTGTCTTGAATAGCTTTGCTCCAGAATACAGTAAACGTAATATATTTGTTATTCATGGCAAATAGTTCTCCAAAGATGTTTGTTCTTCACCTCTTCTGCACAGAGCTATACACAAAGTCTCAATACTCAAGTCCTTTTTCTAAGACTTAAATAGGATACAGTTGTCAGGAACTCCGCACAGGTGTCTTGTTCACTTCTGAACTCCTATTCAGACTAGAAAAACAGATCCGTCTCAGAATACATTAGCCAATGCACTGTTTAAAAATAAAAAAGAAATGCAGGATGTGTGAAAATTCAACTGCACCTGGCACGGTCTCGTTCAGAAAAGGGACAACATAAAGACAAAGTTAATTAATTCTGATTTTATGCATTTTACCACATCTGTTTGCCTTGTTAATATATCTTTAGAAGATGTGCCACAGCTGGGACAGTGCAGGACGGGTTCCACGAGGGGGCTGTAAAGCGGCAGCGGCACTGACATATCAGAACCAATGCTTGGGTTTCACTGAACATCCCAGCAGTGCTGTCGCGGGGCATTTTAGACTTCTAGATGTGTATGTTCTTCCTCTTTCCCTGGGAATCAAAGGCAAAATGCCCACTTGCTTCAGTGGTGCAAAATCTCGCTCCTGGGACTTCTGTCATTTCAGTATCGGCGTAACCCATTAAGTGGTAGAGAGGAAGTTCATGACACTGCTATGAAGTGTTATTACTGCCAGTGCTTTACTGAGGAAGCAAAGATGCAGAACTTGCCTGATGATACTCGGCAGTCCTGGGAAAATCCCACAGCATCAGACGTCTTGGGTTGTGTCTGAAACATCAGTGAACCTTCAGTTTGTAAAACATCACCCAGCTAAGGAGGGACTGGGACTAACCATGCCTCTCGTACCTCCTGGTTGCTGCTTCAAATGCAAAGCAGTGCAGATAAAATGAATCCACTCCTGAAGGCATTAGGTGGGACCAGCTAGTTCTGGTAGTATGAGCTGCAGAACCCATCAGCCCTGAGCAGGCACAGCTGGACTGCTACCAACACCCAGGTTGGCAAGTTTAAAGCTCACTCGAGTCTGTCGGCACGCCATGGGTCACAGCATACGCTGTGTGGGACAACAGAAGAGTCCTGCAATAGTCTGATTTGTTCACTTTATATGTGGGCAGCACTGGGACCACCTGGGAAAGGGATCAGCCCTCTGCAGAAGCAGCATCTTCCTCACTGAAGCTCAGCAGAAAAGAAATTTGAAAGAAGCTTCATATTTGTGGTGCTTATGGGGCCACCTCCCAAGCATTTCTGCTGGTTTTGGTGATGGAGAGCTCATCTCTGTGTCTCTGTTGTGCCTGCAGAAGGAAGAAATGCAGAGGGCTTTTCCATCATACCATATCTCCTCATGGTGTCAGGCAGCCCCTGCAGCTGGATCCCTGGGTGAGCAGGAGGACATGTGGCTTCTATGTTTTAAGAGTCAAACCTTCCAAGAAATTTCTCTGCCACTCATATTAAAAATGCTGAGATATGCAGAGAGAAAGCATGCTGGTAGCCCTTGCAAAAATAAGAGGCTGTGACTTTTGAATTTTGTACCTTATTTAAAAATTGCAAAAGTTTTTGGGGATCATGGCTGCCGTGGTTAGTAACTGGAAGTCTGTTCTGCTAAAGGCCACAGTCAACATCCTTAAATTGTGCTAGTATTTGTTTAACTCTTCTATCATATCTTTCAGCTCTCTTAATATTCCTGATAATGGGAGATAATATCACTTAAAAAAGCAGGCCTGACAGACAGGTCTGCTGGGAGCATCATCTTGTCTCAGCTAAGCTGCTTAGATCTGTGTTTTCAAAAAAATCACTTAGTAAATGGGGTTCTTCAGCTTCTGATATTTGTAGCCTGTTTTTTTTCAGATACTGAAAACTCTTCAAAGTGCACTGATGATTTTATTTTAACAGAGTTGTGAGTATCAGCACTGCTAAGGAATATGTTCAGAGGTATCACACATTGAGCCATCCAAATTATGACACCTTGGAGAAAATACTGTTGTGGCACAGAGTATCCACCTAGTCCATAAATACTTTTTTCTCAGGGATATTTGGATCTTGATTTAATTTTCAATCCTTGGGAGAATGTTATAAATGAATGACATCTTTTAACTGTTATGCAATATTTTGTATTTTTTTGCCAACCTATTTCCATATAGGTATATGAATGATTTTTCATTTTCTCCGTTATTGCTATTGCACATTGCTGAAATAAGTGCTATCATCAATAATAATATATAAGATGTATAAAGTGTTACAAAGTATCATGCCTTCCTGGTGTTCATAAATAATACATTTGATTAGGAGAACTGAATTTAAAAAATGCTGCTCCATATTTAATATTATTGGTTTAATTTTTCCTGTCTCATACTTTATCCATTTTCTATTTTGACAACATAAAACATTAATCATTTTCGTATGAGAAAATTTGAGACATTTAAAACATTATTTCATTTTCATTAAAAAATGTATAGGCTCATAAAAATGTGGTGCTGGACTCTAGCTAATGGAGGGAACCTGACACTCTGCTAAGGATTTTTCTGATTTGCAGATATTTTTTTGATTATTTGCCAAAAACAATATACTGGATACAATATATTTGAAAAATAATTACTTTCTTAACATTGTAGTGAGTATTTATTTGTACGAAACAGCTTTCAATGAATCAACTTCTTGGGTCAGTGCAGAAAACTTATGGATTTTGGGAAGATACATGGTCCATCTGCCGTTAGAAGAAATTCTGAAAATTAGTCTCAGTGAAGTAAGTAACAAATTGTGGTTGGATATATCGTCAAGTGATGTCACTTACAAACAATATGAACACAAATGCAAACTTAAACATGAAAAAGAAGTTTCTATGTTTTAATTATTTAAATATAAAGTGAATCCAAATCCATGGTCAACCAAATATTCTTTTGGTTTTGGAATTTGAAAGTGCCTATGATTAATATGTAATTATTTATCTGTAACAGACTTCTGTGACTTGTACCGAAAGATGGGGACCAATGATAGGAGACCCTTAAATAATTTGACAGTTTGACAGAGAATCATTCACTCAGCTTTACCTTCAGAGATACTGTATTAACCAAATCCATCTTCTCCCTTTCTCTATAACATGGAGTCAATTAATTTAGTGTCAAACATATTTTATTGGATGTAATTTTTTCACAATCCTGACACATTATTTTGTTTGTAATGGTCAGATAAGACTATTCGTTAGCTATGACAACGCAACAAAGCAGTTGGACACAGTGTATGATATCACACCAGAGCTTGCACAAGCTTTCCTGGAAAGAATAAAGTCATCAGGATTTGATATGAGAAACACTTCAACTATCTACAGGCAAGACTGCTTTTCTTTTTCGTTTACGGCTGCATATGGAGAGAACGAATAAGTAAAGAGAAAAGAGAGGAGCAATAAGTAGCTGATGAAATTGTTGATGTGGCATAGCTTTTTCCTTCCAGCAGAAAAATCTAGGCTGAAATCCAACCCTAGTTAGCAACAGTGAAGAATTGCTACTTTATGAATTTCTGGAGGTGTGCCTAATTAGCTAATGCTTTGTCTCCTGCTTTGCAGCGAGTTGTTGTCTGTAATACTAGTAGGAGGACTACAGCAGTATCTGGGGGATCCAGTCAAGGCTCTGTTGCATTGTGCAGTACAGTGAGAAAATAAATTGGGATAGCAGGACATGAGTTGACTTGACTGTTTGAATCACAAAAGATGGAGGTATTTTGTGGAAATCATGTTACAGTTAGGATTGAAGGAGGAAATCTTAGCTCAAGCTGGCCAGGACTGCAAGTGTTTTTTAATTGGCATGGGTGTCACCAAAGAGGTCACGAAGTGAAGAGGTATAAAGCCCACCCTGCTGTCCTCTTTACGTCCTGTGGGGTAGAGATGAGCCACATTTAAAACGCATGTGACTGTTATGTGGGTAAGCAGGAAACTGCATTTTTAGGGCTGTCAAATCAGCACTGAACTTACTTTAATAAAAAACAAAATAAACTGCTCCTACTTATAAATATGCAGTGAGCTACCTGCAAGAAAGTGCTGTACTCCACATTTCCATTTACACTGTCATATAAATGGATGTATTTAGTCCCAAGACGCCACTGTCTGAAGTTATTTGTAGTCTCCTTGGGGGATACCTTGGAGTTTTAAACTAATGGAGAATATGCTTTATGGCTTCAGAGCTCCTGTCATTATTGCAATATAACTCACCAACTTCCATGAAGTATTGCTGATTGTCAGAGATGTAAGCGAGAGAAGAGTTGTGCCCACACTCTAAATTTCAACGTCAGAAAACTTAAAAATTATTTTACCACTCATGAGAGGTGCCACATTCTCACAGATGAGAGAAATGTCATGCTCCATAATCTTTAATATATTCCATTTTTACAACGCACTCATTTTATATTACTCATTTTAACCATTCTGATGATTTAAATGCACTTTTAAGAAGTAGTATTATTCATTGCCGCTAATCTCAAAGGAGACGAAGAGCTCTTGGTGGCTGTGCAATAATGCATCAGAAGGTAATTATTTGTTATAAAAATGCATTTATAGATGTTTCTTTGATTTGTATGTTAGTTTGATGATGTCCCATGAATTCAGATGGGCTGCTGAAGCAGTATTCTGTTATATTGCTAAGCAGGTTGTTGTTGAGGGACTAGAGGAACTAAAAGTTAAACCTTTCTGCGCTGCAGAGTTTTACTGAGTTTGTGATAGTGGTGCAGCTGTTTATTTAGTTCACATCTGGACATTATTGCCTAGACTCTGCTTATGCCTGCGTCACTGAATTGCTAAAAACCAGAGACTGTAGCAGGAAAGCTGGGCTTTGTAGGTTCTTGTCCTGTGTAAATTATGAAAGCAAAGGCTAGTTGTCGACAGTGACAGGGGATTGTTTCAGGCTTCCTACAAATGAATTCATCACCATCACAAGTGATTAAAGTCCAGAGAGAGGGATGCACACTTCAGACCTCCTTTGCAGGGCTGCAGGTAATGGCAGTAAATAAGCACCAGGCCCAGGTCAGAAGGACACTTTGAGCAGACGCTTACCCTTGGTGGTATGATGACCACTCTCCACCAACTGTGGTTGTGGTTGCACTTTACAGAGGTTAATGGAAATGCTGAATTTAATATTACAGCACAGGCACTGTGGAGGAAAATGAGCTCCATGTCTGGTTCACAACACTGCCTTGCAAACTGCTGTGCTGGCACAACTAAGACAGCGAGCCTCAGCGCGTTTTCTCCTAGCCAGTGTTGAATTGGACAGGTCTTCGTCCATCGGCCAGTCATATGTTTGATGTGAAATACACCAACCAGGCTTTGTTTAAATCTGAAATGATAAAGAGACTATGCAGTGCTCTAGCTGCTGCTCTGACACATGCATGAGTTATGTTGCATGTGAAATCCAAGCAGGGTTTAGAGTTCAAAACATCCAATCAATCCAGATAAGAACTCAGCAAGCCACTTCTAGAGACTTATTGAGCCCTCTGTCCTTTTCAAAGCAGAGATTATACTGCAAGTTTTGCCAAGGGACATGGAGTCCTTAGCTGGGAAAATCCAGCCACAAACAAATAGAACCAGGAAAGTTAAATTTTTGACAGCACAAGCAATCTGGGTAGAATTCAGCTGAATACAGAGAGCAGTGCATATGTCACATATTCCAGTTTCAGGCCATGTAGAGTTTTAAAGATTGCAGTTTAAGGCACTAGTGATAAACAGAAATGATTGAAGTTTTGAGCACAAGTAGGGTATTCCATGCTTTATTTCGGTTTTCTGAGAATTACACCTTTTATGTCAGAAGTTAGCTAATGTATTTTCTTCTATATAGGCTAGGTTTATTGGTCTGCTTTTATGATGACATGGAACAGATGGATGCTGCTGTGGCTCGGGCTTTACTTCATCAAATGATTAAATGCAATCAGTTGAGAGGTTTCCAGGCTGAGGTTCAGAAGGTGGGTGCAATGCTCATTCTTCTTGCCTAACCTAATCCTGAAAACAGAGGAGGAGGGACTTTCTTCTTGAATTTGGAAAGAAAAGAGTGAAAAATGACTGGGATCTAAGAAATAAGTGGAAATAGTTCTCTGTCATAAAATGTAAAGAATAAAAGCCCATTTCTGGTTTTTTACAGTGCTTATTCTTTTATCATTGTTTCCTCCCATTCCATGTTCCTTTGACCAACTGTGGTTCTATTTTTCAATTTTTATGAAGTGTGTGGTCACTAAATGGTTGCCAATGCCTATTCCAGAAACTCCAGTTATTTTGTGTGATAATGAAAATTGGTTCTTGGCAGATTTTTATTTCCCATCTGCGTTTCTATTTACTTTAGCTCAAATCTCAGCTCCTGAACATTGCCATGCAAAACCAGACATTGAATGATATCCTTGGATCTCTGTCAGATGCCGTGGTTGGACTAACTTCAAGTCAACTGGAATCTTTGTCACCTGAAGCGGTGCATAACGCTATTGCAACATTAAACCAAGTCTCTGGGTGGGCAAAAAGCCAAGTTATGATTTTATCCAGTAAATACCTCTCTTATGAAAAGGTACCTCTGATAACAGCTTCCCTACCTTCTATTTTTAAAAGTGAAATGGCTTTTTTTCAATGATAACTGTAGATTTTGAAAAGTTTAGTACAAAGATGACTTTTTAGTACTGTTAGTGGTATGAAAATTTTGTTTAAAACAAATAAAAACATCCAAGACTGTAAAACAAATAAAAACATCCAAGACTGTACCTCCCAAAGCAATTCTTTAGTAACAGAGAGAATGACTATTTGCGTTTGGCAGTTGTATATATTATTTTGTCTGTATTACTGCCTTAAGCAGAATTTGCATGATCAGAGATCCCAGACTATATATTCAAATATACTGTAATGGAAGGAATCAGGGTCCTCTCTGAAGTTTCAAAAAAAGGAGCCTCTGAGAAAACTGTCGCATTTGTTCCCTGGACAGTCTTGTCAGAATTGAAAGAAATCTAAGAAAAGTGCATCCCCAGGCAAGAAATGTATGAAGTATTCAACAATAATAGTTTTGATTTATTTATTAACTTTTGCTTTTAAATACATCTGCTGTTCACAAGCCAGAAAACTTTCTTTTTGTTTGTGCTGTTATCTCTGCAGGTTTTATCATTTTATAATGTTAGTCAAATGGGTGCATTGGTAACTGGTATTAGCACCCAGTCATTCTACAGCATGAACCCAAAGGAGCTTTCTCAGATTATTCGAGGCACAACATCACAATACTTATCTGACTTATCACCTGCACAACAGCAAGGGATCCTCAGAAAGGTGATTATAAACTCAAGTGTGTAGCAGGTTCTCTCTGTACAAGAGCACAATAACCAGATATGCAGAGCGTGATTTACAATGTTGTCACCAAGATTTGTGTTTTACCTCAATGGTTAATATTTCCAGTGTTTTTTCTGAACACCAAGTATATTTTGAAGGCTGTCTCTTGCTTAGTCCTGTGGCATTTTTAATACTGGCATGTTTTCCCTTTATCCTCTTAAGAGAAATATTACACAGAACAGAAAGAAGGGCAAATCCTGTAAATCTAAGCATCAGTTCTGAAATGCCATGTATTTATCTGTTCCTCTTTTTAGATAGCTGCATCTGGAGATTTTTCTTCATCAGTCAAAGATATACAAGGAGCTTTCTTTAAGGAAATATCTCTTTCTGATTTATGGAAGCAGACTGGATATAATTCTTCAATGATGAAAGGAAAAGAACTAAGAAGAAGCCAGGTAAAAATTATTATACAGTTCCCATTCCACTACAGTTTAGTATGATGGGAGAATAGGAAGTGCTCTAATATATATGTGTTCAAGGAACATAGGTAAAAGGAAAGAACTGCCCCAAATATATCTTGACATAAACAACCAGAGGTCACTTAGAGCCTAGGCAACATTATGAGACAATGTTACAGAAAGGGAAGCATTAATATGCTGAATTTAAAAGTCTTCAAGATTCTGCCACATAAATTTTCTCTTTCCAGTACTGTATACTAGACTTTTGCACATACAGTCAGCCCTTTGGCTCTGTCTAGAGAGATGCAAGGTTGGACCAGATGATCTCCAGAGGTCCCTTCAAACCTAAATTATTCTATGATTGTGTGCCGTCACTGTATTTAACATCATTTCATAGTGCCAGTCAGTGATGTCTTCTGAAGAAGAAATTCAGCACTGGATGCCAACCTTTTGGTTGGCCAAGCTGGACCATAGAAATGCCTTTAGAGTACATAAGAGAGTTAAGCATACAAAAATCTTGTGGCTGTTATTGCATCTTGCAACTGAATTACTTAAGGTTAACTTTAAATATGGTGGGTTTTATTTCAGGCTTTGTATCTGTATGAATTACTGTCTAAGAAAAACTATCCTGTTGACCTTCTAAGGTATGGATAATAGTCTCTCTTGAAATGGGGTTTAAGTCTAGTTTTGTGATGAGAGTGACTGAGGTAAGCATAAACACTATGTGGTTATTTTTTACCGTCTTATGTTTATTCATTCCTTGGTACCACAGGATAATTCACCTTCCTCATTAAAAAGGGTCTCCAAATCCAAAATCTGTATGAAAGTGTTGCAGAGGTTTTGGTATTTTAAGGCTCAGTCAATATTTTTCAATTTGATTACATTTTTACTTTCAATAGCCTTTCAATTAAAAGAAATGGGGAAGAGAGGTGGTGAAGAAACTGTATCTTAGGACATGGTTGTGGGGAGTAAGGACTAGATCCTGCTTGAATATTCAAAAGATTGAACTCTGCTTTTCCTATCAGCACAGGACAGCTTGTGAAAGGAGTAACTTGTCAACTCGTTGAAAGTATGGGCACAGACTTTTTTTTAAACAATTTTAAATTCTTTGAAAACAATCTTCATCTGCTTTCTCCATATCAGGTAAAAGTAAAAAAAGACTTTGTGTACATAAACATACTACCCAATATCCAAACTGTAGGTAAATTAGAATTTGTTTAATTCTATTTTAATTTTTTTCAAAATCTTGTATGTGTGAACTTGTCTTCATATTTCATTGAAGTCTTTTATGTGTGAATTTGTCTGTTATCATACTTTATTTTGACAATTTCGTTTGTCACAAGTCACAAGCAAGAAATTTCTACAGTCCTTCTGACTTGCTAATTCATGAGTAATCTGTTTGGAAATATACATAAGTTTGAAAATATACAAATGCTCTCATGCATCCAAATATAGGATGTTTCATCACTGATGTCTACAAAAAGAAAACTCTAAACTGCTTGCAAAAAGCCAAAGAAAAATACCCTCTGAAGTCAACACGCAGAGGTTTATATAGATAGAGATAGAGATTTATAAGCTATAATAAGTAAACCATACTTTCATTCTTCCTCAAAATTTCCATATGCCTAAGATCTTGAATTTTTGTTGCTTTTAGGTTAATTGTTTGGCTTGGAAGTTTTGGAAAATCTCCAGTGTATCTATTCCTCCCTTTCTCTTACTGGTGCTTCCGTAAGTTACATCTTACTACATCTTAAGTTACTGCATTTGTAGCAGTACACTCAGAGTAGTGCTTCTGAGCACTTTTTGATAATCTCTTCAGTCCTAAGATAACTGATGATTCAAACAAATGGTAATTTATAAAAAGTGGTCACTGACTAGCCAAAATCTGTGTCAAGTGAAAGTTGGTAATACTTGGTGTCTTTTAGTACAGCCCATTTTTGTCACAATTGTGGATTGCTTTGCATCCTTGAAATCAGTCCCCCTTGAAGCGCCCTGTGTGCAGACTGAATCATGGTGCAGTGGTGTGGCAACGATGAAAAAGCTTGTAATGTTGCTGCTTATACTGTTGCTGATGTCTGCTAAAATAAAGGGGTTAATTCATTAAAACTTTTCAGTGTGTTTAAAGACATTTTTGTAAGCTAGCAAAACTGCATTATGTAAATAGCCAAGTAATATTCAGTGACAGCTGTTTTTGCTTAGGAAAAAAATAATAATTGTACCTTGATAGGAACTCCTGAATTGTACAACTTGTTAATTCTCCTTTTTCTTCATTTCTTTCTTCCTACATGTTTAAAGGGATAAAAACGTGAATGAGAACTATTATTTTCTTGGAATATTTTTAATTGAAAAAAAGTAAGAAAATAGAAGGATTCTGTTTGAAAAGGCATGACTCTGTTTAAAAATAATAAAATAATAGTAGAAAGACTTTAATACAAGGTTTTCTACAAACTGCAGCAAGTTATTTGGCTAACAGTTGCATGTTGCTTGTTCAGGACCATCAGAAGTCACTGGTGCTCTTGCCTACAAACCCTGGTAAGGCTGGGCTTGAGCAGCTTTGAGATACGACTTTATTTGCAAAGGCTGCCTGTCACTCTGGGTGGAGAAGAGCATCATTTTGTTTAATTTGGCAGGCTTTCTTGGACTTTGATAAAAAGGAAACCTACTCTAAAACTACTTGTTGTCCTTAACCCACCCACCACATCTTCATGCATCAGAGATTTATTTCTAATAGAAAGGAGAAAGAGGAAAAGTTTCTGAACTGTAGACAGTCTTGTTTCATGTGGTGTTAAAGCATCTCAGAGCACTTTCATCCACTTGCAGCTATTTATAACCCTTAGCCATTTTTTGACGTGAGGTTCATGTGCTGATGAACTGGAAGAAGATGTAAGTTAAAGTAAGGTGTGGATTAATTACAGCTTTTCTGGCCTGGCCGGTTTATAATTTTTCAAGTCCAGACTTGTCTCTAAATTTTTCTGTCATCACAGATTTTATGGGTGTTGTTATGGGTGTGTGAAGGTCAGGTTTATGTGAATTTTGAATTCTTTCTGCAGGATTGAGTACTTGGAGTATGTTTCAGGCCCTCTGTGTGTCTCTTTCATTGAAAGTTTGGGGAAGACTGAGATGGATCTTTTGAATCCAAGCCTTCACAAAAAGAATGCTGTCCTGCAAAAAGTACAGGAGTGCTTGGTAGGTATGGCTAGGAGGGGTCAGCAGTGGAGAGTGAACTGCAAAATAAGTAATCTCTAATTAGCCACTGTCAATTCCAAACTAAGTGAGAGCGGTTGATGAGTTTTCTCTCCCTTTATTGTCATGTAGTGCTTCACAAAGTTGTCCTGCCTAGTTGTACTCTCCAGTCTGCATGCACACGCTCGTGGTCTCCTGTATACAGACAGCCACCTGAGACACAGGCTGTCCTGCTCTGTGTTTGTGCGGTGAAACCAGAGCTGATGGACTCTGAGAGGCCAAAAGGCAGTAACACTGCATGCTCATTTCTTCACCATCACAAGCAAGAGCAGCTTAGACTATCGCCTGGCTCAGAGAAGCTCTTAGTGCCAAGGTCCCCACAACCTGCTGTAGCTGAGCTGCTTTGAGCAGTGGGGGTAGACCTCCAGAGATCCCCTCCAAACTCAGCCATTCTGTGGTTCTGTTGGCACATGTTACTGTACTGCATTTCATATAGTAATGTCAGTCACCTTCTACGTAAGCTGTTGACTTATCCATCTTTATTCTCACGTTTTTTTCGTGTACTCTTTCAATTTTATTGTTCCCTGCTTAAGGAAACCTTTTTATAGTTTCCTTAAAAATTTTCCTTGAATCCATGCCTGTTACAAAGTGTTCTCATGAAATGTCATTGCTGACTACAGCAAACTGTCCGGGACAGCCTGGAGCTGACCTGTTTGCACCTGGAGCTGTTCCCCCTTGCTCCAAGTGGTGCTGGTCCTGTAGAGCTGTGTGTGGCACAGGAAGCTCCATGGGCGAGGTGGTGGGATCAGGAGGTTTTTGTGACTTGTGCTGACTGGGAGCTGTGGCAATCACCACTTTTTAGGGGAAACTAGTTCTTTGATGTAGCTGTGAGTATTCATGTCCTTATACGTTCTAACCAATCATATAGTCCCTAGTGTTTTGGCAGCTGCTTGAGAAACCCGTCAGAGCTAAGCCTTGTGACACCAAGAGCTTGTGGCCCCTTTGTTACAGGGGCCACGTGACAGCTGTGCTGCCAGGCAGAACTGCACCACCCGTGCAGGTGTTGGGTGGTCACCTGGATGTAGAGATCGTGGCAGAATTAATTATTTTTATGTGTGCTTCAATATAGAATAAAGGATACACTGAAAGCTCTGACAAGTGCTTATTAAGTATCACCAGTTGCATTGGTAAAAGCAAAAAGTATAAAGTAGTCTCAGCAGAAATTATAGATTAAGTTGCCAGTGCAAACTGTTGTATCTTTGTTCCCTAAAGGGTCACAGAGTTTAAATGTGTCGTGATGCAGTTGAGTGATACAGGGCAAGAGCCAAGATTAGCTCTGCCAACAAGGTAAATGCTTCTTGTTTCAGAACGGCTCCGTGGCTGATGAATATGATGTTGACCTACTTGGAAATCTAATCTGCCACTTACCTCCAGCCTTTCTACATGGCAGAATGTCCCTGAAGGCAATGGCTACAGCCCTTCATCAATTCAAACTCTGCCAACAGCTCAGCCACGAGCAGAAGACTGAAATTAAATACAAACTCCTTGAGTTATATGGGTAAAGTATTAGATATACCACCTTGCTTATGCCGATGGTTAAGCCATGCAAATACCAACCATTTGTTTTGCCCAGATAGAACTGCAATGAAAACAGCACAAAGCAACTTCTATCACTGGCCAAGCTTGGGGTCTCTGTCCACTAGAATGATGTTTCTGTTCTTGTGTGTAACGTGATAACTGTGGAACAAAATACAACCCCAGGAACACCCTGCATGACTTGAGTCCCAGAGGAAAAAGAGAGAAAGTGTAATGGTTGAGGAGGGGCAGGCAAACGGACTCTGTGGCACGGCAAGAGAAAGGGCATTACAGGCAAAAAATGGCGCAGGAATGCAAAGAATGGGAAAATGGAATTGTGATACTCTGTGTTGGTCTGAGAAGAGAAATAAAGAAGACTGCAAGCACCTGTGGCAATGGGAGAGAGTTAGAGAAGAAGCAGAGGGATATAAAGTTCAACCAACTGAAGTAACAAAGCAGATAGTGTGTTAGATGTCATTAATGACTCAGATTAGGAGGCTGATTGGAACCACACTGCTGTATCAGTCATGCAAAAAACAAAGCCATCCTCTCTCTGGCAAGAATATACTGTTTCTCTCTTGCATTGTCTCTTAGAAGTATCTTACATTTGAAACAGAAGACCGAATGCATAGTTTCTAACCATCCCTTCAGCCCTGAAGTCTGTCACTTGATCCACCTAATCATTTCAGTTGCTCATTCAGCTTCCTCCTAGTCAGCATTTTTCTGGTAATGGAATAGCTGTATTTTCCACCAGATCCCATCCCTGCATTAATCTTGATACAGATCCTTTCCATTGAATCATGACACACTGTGCTAAATAATATTTCATTTTATTTTATTTAGAAAATATTTGTCTAGTCAAACATCCTAATAGTGGAGCAGCAAACCAAATAACAGTTTTCTGTGAAAATATGTGCTAGTAATAGATTTGTTACTACTATCTTCTTCAGGCTCTTTCAGACTAAAAATTATTTATCCAAGTGCTTTCTTGAGTCAATCACCAAGTGGGTTGGCTAACATATGTCAGATTTGTATCAAACAGACCAAATCTGTATAGTGCTAAGTTACATACATTTTGAAACACCCAGCACCACTCAGAACTGAACCTGAACTTAATTTTTAAGACCTGAAATTCCCACAAATAATTTAGCATATTATTTCAAGGGATACGGTACCTATCATAGAATTGATCTCTCATACAGAAATGGCATAGGTGTCATTAGATGTGGCTCTCCCAGGTGTTAGATCTGCCTTCTGTAACTCTTGACATTGCATATGAATGAAATAGCAGACAAAAATACAGAGCTAATAAAGTGTGGATTTAAATCTTCTGTTCCATCACCTGTGTTTCATGTTTCTCTCCCTTAGTTTTAAAAAGGCAGCATTGGCAGCAGACTGGTGCCACACTGAGTTACTTTCCCAAGTTGTTTAGTGAACTCAATCGTTTCAGAATGAGAAGGAAACTCCACTTCTCCCATGTGTGATGGACCTGTTTTTCAGAAACATTGAGCACCCATAGCTCTTGCTGGCATCACAGAAAGCTACAGTTGCCCAACAGCAGTGAAAAATGGCCACTGTAAACCTGCAAATAGTTAAATATTTGAATAAAGGATATATATTTTTTTAATTTATAAGCAAGTACTGATAAGTATTGCTTGCTTGAAGTATTATCCACATTGGTCCTTAGGATAAGATTCTTGAAAAAATGACAGTTTCAATTTTAGTTATGAGGTTTCTACTTCTCTTTTGATACCATTTTGTGGATTACTATTGCAGTATGAACCTGATAGAAAATGGTAAAATTTCTTTTAAAAAAAGAATTATTTCTTCTTGCTTGAACACTGTAATGCTAAGAATACTATGACTATTGAGAGAGAGAGAGATATCCGTTACCACAATATTTGAAGGCTTTCTCTGAATATATTGAGAATTCCACTAATGCCCTGTATATCACAGAGAGATGAGAAAATGCAATCTAATGTTAATAAGCATAAATCATCACATTGGCATAGGAGTATCTGTATTTCCTATATGATACAGTATAAGAAAAACTGAAATTTTACTATAATTTTGATTGCAAACATTCTTCATTAACATAATTTTCCAAAATATTTCTTCAGCTCCCCAAACAACTGGACAGCTGAAACAACATTAGATGTTGGACCATTCCTAGCTCTGCTGTCAAAAGGGGAATTAAATGTCCTTGCTGAAAAGGTATGCTTTTATTATAATTTTTAAATTTGTAAAAGATAATATTAGATTTTGGATTTGTGAATGTCATATTGCAGTCTAAATTATGTAACCTGAATGCTAAACTAGGTAGATAATTCTCCTGGCAAGGAGCCATGTGTTAATGTTTCACACATTCTCGACTCAATCAAAATTTCTGAGATTTCTTCTTGAATGTGATGATAGTATAAACAATTATTTGCATGTACACAATGATGATTGTACATTGACATGTAGAAAAAAAAGGGTGTGTTTATAGTGATGCAGACTCAAACATTTTTGGTATTTTACACCTTGCAATGTTGTTTTCTCCATTCCCCTGCCTTCCAGCTGTAAACCTTGTTTCTTATCCTGTTAATAATGGGAACATACTGATCAAATTAACATTTACTTATGTGGCCCTTTACCCTAGGGCCGGTGTAGCACACGTAACAATAACTGATAGCCTCAGCATTGCACTTTGTAGTTTCTTTGCCCTCTTTAGTTCTTATAATCTTATAGTTTTTATGTATGGTGGTAAACTATACTGGAATGAGGAATTCATTCCTCAGCAGAAATATGTGAGCACAGTCAGCAACTTTTCCTCAGGAGATAATGCTCATAATTGACCAAATAGAATAGGACTCTTCAACTGAAAGGAAGGTGTCTAGCAGCGTGGAGGAGAGAGGTCTAAAAAGCCTAAAAGAGGTGAACAGGTTAAAGTTATTTCTCATCATTTAATTGGGTCCCTATCCTCAATTCTTATACTTATCTGGCAAATGTAAGACAAACAGAATTAAGTACTTTCTGTATTGCACATACTAAAATGGTGGAACTCATTGCTACAGAAGGGTCTGGACACAGACTCCAATCAGGCAGGGCTCAGGTGTTGCCAGAACCTGAGAGGACATGCAAGAGGGGGAGAATCACTCAGAATTTGCTTTGTTTCTAATTTTTTTTTCCTCCTCAAACTTACGCTGTTGACCTTTCAGTAGCAACCAATTTACTCTCCTCTTCTGAAACATCTGCACAAATAGGACAGAGGCTGAGCTATCACTAACTCCTACTTTGCTGAGGTCTGCACAAGTTTTTCTCTGCAAATTGATTTGTTTTAAAAGGGAGAAAGAAATCTTACTTATATTCTTCCTTTCCCTTTGAAGTTCCCTGATACCATTTTACAAATAGCAAAGACAATTGGACCAATTTCTTCAGCTGAAGAGCTTCTTTCAACTGTATTTGAATCTGTCTCCAATGCCACTGCCAACATTGAATCATCTATCACCAGACCTGGTCAGTATTTCACCTGGTATCTGTACAAAGTGCCAGTGGTGGTGCAGTTCAAACAGACTTTTTGTTTCACCTTGTCATCAAATACATTCTGAGAAACTGGACAATAAGAAGTAGAGCACTGAGTAACTTAAAAGAGGTTCAGACTTTTAGCAAAAATAGTGAGTCTTCGTTCTGTTGCCTGTAGTTGTCTCATGCATTGGCTGATTGCTGAAACAATTTCATTACAGGATGGTTCGGCATCTCCCAGAATGTTCCTCAGTGCCCAAAGGAAAAAGATGAAAGATTTGTATTAGAGGGGTTTGTTTATTTTTACTTTCCTTTGTAATCTAAGTGCAAATCCTTGAATTAAAAAGCAGTGAAGGTGGCAAGTTACTTTTGTGCCAGAAGGTTGCACATAGTTAATCCTTTGCCAGACAAGAGCGTATGTTGACTCGGCTGTTGTTGAATCTGACATGGGTGGCACTGTGTTTTGTCTCTCCAAATGGACAAAGTTTGTTATAATCTAAAAGGTATTTTAATTAGCAACCAAACTAATTTATTAGAATCTCTGGTCACAAATGGATCATTTTCTCTGTATAAGGTACATACTTTAACTATATTCTATTATTATAACTGTATCCTTTCTCGTAGTTGAAATTCACCCAGGCAGAATTTTTAAGCTATGCCATCCTGTGCCATGGAAAACAACCCTGCTGTGGGGGAGGCTTTTGAAAGCACTAATGGGAATTTGGATCCCAACAATTTCAAGGAGTTTGGTACTGTCTGCCTTTATGTCTTTGAAAATCTCCCATTTGGTTCTCTGCCTAACAAAATACAGGTCCAAGCTCTCAGCAAGCCCTGAGGCACCATGGAAATCCATCTGCTTGTATAACAGCAACTCTGAATGATGACTGTGTGTCTCTGGGAATGAATTTGCTCCTGATGGTGCTGTATTCATGTACAGAGACAGACAGAGGGTGTTCCACAGAGTTGTATTTTTGTATAGCCTGAAAAAAAAACATGACCTCTGTTGATCAGAGGAGTCATTACACAATTATCATGCTCTAAAAAAGCAGGATCAAGCTGGTGGAATAGCAGAGTATTAGTCCATCTGTATGCATGACATTCATTCTTCCTTAAACAAGTAAACCATCAGATCATAAATCATGTTTCTTTAGACATGGGCCACAGGACTGGACTGGCATCCAGCATCGGGTATTTCAGTATGCTTGTGTCCTTACATGTGCTTTTTTAGGCCTCTGGGTAGCAACAATGTGAATCATAGACTCATATCATAGAATGGTTTGGGTTGGAAGGGACCTTGAAGATCATCTAGTTCCACCCCCTCTGCCATGGGCAGGGACACCTTCCACTAGCCCAGGCTGCTCAAAGCCCCATCCACCTGGCCTTGAACACTGCCAGGGAGGGGGCAGCCACAGCTTCTCTGGGCAACCTGTGCCAGTGTCTCACCACCCTCACAGTAAAGAATTTCTTCCTTATATCTAAGCTAAATCTGCCCTCTTTCAGTTTAAAACCAATACCCCTCGTCCTGTCACTACACTCCCTGATCAAGAGTCCCTCCCCAGCTTTCCTCTAGGCTCCCATTAAGTACTGGAAGGCCCCTATAAGGTTTCCGTGGAGTCTTCTCCAGGCTGCACAACCCCAACTCTCTCAGTCTGTCCTCATAAGGGAGGTGCTCCAGCCCCCTGATCATCTTCATGGCCTCTTCTGGACCTGCTTGAGCAGGTCCTGTCTTTCTTATGCTGGGGTCCTCATAGCTGGACACAACACTGCAGATGGGGTCTCACAAGAGTGGAGTAGAGGACAAGAATCCCCTCCTTCCACCTGATGGTCATGCTTCTCTTGATGCAGCCCAGGACACGGTTGGCTTTCTGGGCTGCAAACACATTGCTGGCTCATAGTCAGTTTTCCATCCAGTAATACCCCCAAGTCCTTCTCCTTGGGGCTGCTCTCAGTCTGCTCTTTACCCAGCCTGTATTTGTGCTTGGGATTGCCCTGACCCATGGGCAGGACCTTGCACTTGGCCTTGTTGAACTTCATGAGGTTTGCACCTCTCCAGCCTGTACAGGTCCCTCTGGATGGCACATCCCTCCCCTCCAGCGTGTCGGCCGCACCACACAGCTTGGTGTCGTTGGTGAACTTGCTGAGGGTGCCTCGATCCCACTGTCCATGGCACCAACAAAGATGTTAAACAGCGTCGGTCCCAACACCGACCCCTGAGGATGCCACTCGTCACTGCTCTCCACTTGGACATCGAGCTGTTGACCACAACTCTTTGAGTGTGACCACCCAGCTAATCCCTTACCCTCCAAGTGGTCCATCCATCAAATCCCTGTCTCTCCAGTTTAGAGACAAGGATGTTGTGTGGGACAGTGTCAGGTGCTTTGCACAAGTCCAGGTAGATGATGTCAGTTCCTCTTCCCTTATCCACCAGCGCTGTAACCCCATTGTAGAAGGCCACCAAATTTGTCAGGAACGATTTGCCCTTAGTGAAGACATGTTGGCTGTCACCAGTCACCTCCTTATTTTCCATGTGCCTTAGCGTAGTTTCCAGGAGGATCCACTCCATGATCTTGCTGAGCACAGAGGTGAGACTGTAGTTTCCCAGGTCGTCTTTTTTTCCCTTTTTAAAAATGGGTGTTATGTTTCCCCTTTTCCAGTTACTGGGAACTTCACCGGACTGCCACGACTTCTCAAATATGATGGATAGTGGCTTAGTCACTTCATCCACCAGTTCCCTCAGGACCCGTGGATGCATCTCATCAGTCCCATGGACTTGTGCACCTTCAGGTTCCTTAGATGGTCTCCAACCCAAAGACTTCTCTAATCAGACTAACTCATGGCCAGTGCAGTTACAGAGCTGTCACATCTGCATTGCAAGACCAATATAAACCTGCCAGTGAAGCTAATGACCTTTGTCAAAGGATAACTTGGCTCCAAGGCTATGGAGGCTTTTCATTCTTTACTTGGGGTACACAAGCTCAGCTGGAGGGGAGAGTCTGGGAGATGAAAAATTGAAGGATTGTTTGTGCTAGTCTAAGAAATACTTCTGCAGTCCAAGTGTGGTATTGAAGTTCTGTTACCAAACATAATCTTACCAATTCCACACAACTCACACGGTGATTGCAATAAGGAATGGAGTTTTATGGCTGATTTGCAAATCACTAGAAAATTGGGTCTTATGAAAATGGCTCTAAATAACACTGATGCTCTTCATGCTACCAACCTGCTATTCTACATTTCCCCCTGTCCAGTTGTGAACTAATATTAATAACAGTAACAGTTACCAGTGACAGAATTCTTACATTTATGTCTACATTAAGATAAAGACAAAGGTGGTGCTTAAGGCAAAATGGAACATATGAGACAAAATTCAGGAATCGTCCGAGATGCTACCAGAAAGCAGTGGCAGTGCTGGAAAAAGAATTCAAGTTGCTTACTTTAAGCACTGAGATGTTATAATTTATTATATATATAATATGTTCTTCATCAAACTAAATGTGATTATATAGCAAAAGGAAGAGTGAAGTAGCATCAGATACAGGAAGCAAAGCCAGGAGTCTAATTAGTATTTCCCTCTGTAATCACGCCAATGTAGCTGGTGTGTTACAAATAATAAAATGAATGTTTTTTCCAAGAACACAAAATATTAGGTTTTCATGACTTGGGGAAGGGAACGACATTGTGTCTGGATGGGTAGTATTTACATGATAAAAGCTGACCTTTTGCAGCAGGGGAAAGTGAAACAATGCAGCTTCACAAGAGGGCGGTGAAAAGGGAGAGCAGAACATCAGCTGGTACAGTGGAAGCTGAACAACATTTTCGTTTGCTCAACAGATTCAATCTTTTCAGTGTTCTACCCACTACTGCAGCTTCCTTTGATGCAAATAAATCCCTCCTCTGCCTCCTTTCAAAGTACAAATCTACTTTGTACATCCTCGCTTTAATTTATTTATCTGGGGGAGCTTAGCTCAGGCACAGCATCTGTGAAATTCTTGCTTTTTACTGGTAATGACCGTATCTGAAGACATGTAGGGATTATTTGGTTTAGATAATTATTTAATACGGTTTTCCTAAATTAGTGACAGAAGAGAGAGCAGTAAGCAACCACATTAGGATTCTAATTTCTGCTTTCCATCAATATTAGAGGTAGATTATGCCAACAAAGACCAGGATTTGTTAAAACACACAGTGGAAACTGTTTTGTTTGATCATGCATAGGGCCAGAACCTCACCATAAATAAGATTTTTAAATGGAGTTTGTCTGCCCAAACAGTTCTGTTGTAAGCGAACAGCCCTCTCTGGATCCTGACATTTTAACAACATGCTTGACATAAAGAACAAGCACCGTGTTTCTCTGACACATCCAGCTTCTGTCTTCACCTTGTTTAAATGTCAGGCAAGTCTTACAAGACATACATCTTTGTCAGGCTATTTCAGAGTAAAAGGACCTCTCATGTCTGTTACTTTCCTGTTGAGCTAGATTCACATATGTGCTATTGGAACGTGGAGAAGTTTATTCAGCTGCAACATTTTTTTGTGAGCAATGACATAGCTGTATGGAGACTTCCACTGAGGCCATCCCAAAGATTTGCATTTCATTCTTACTCAAACAAGGCTCACAGCAAATGGTGGTTTTACCTCAGAATAAGCCCTTGCCTGGGTTTTGGTGCCTTTAGGGAATTAGACTTGAAAGAATCTTGCAAGATATTGGTTACTCTTACTGCACACATCCAGATTTTAGTTTTATTGTGGCATCCTATATTGAAACTGTTCTGAAATACATGTCTGCTCCTATTTTCTTTCCCAGCATGCGCTGCCTTTGGAGGACAAAGAATATACCATTTCTTGCAAGTTAGGCAAGTTCTAGTTTTATATACAGGATGTTAACAATGTAAATATTTAAAGAAATTATTTCATTGCAAGATAATTAATTTGTCAGTATGACATCAGCTGCAGTTAATTCATAGTCTGTCACCCTCTTAAATCTCTATATTGCTTTGTTTTCTTTTCTTTTTTCAGTCTCCTTGAAGAAAACTCTTGCTATTTGACTTTTTTTCCAGATTGCCTGGGAACCAGAGCTCCTTCTTCAGATGAAATTATTAAATTAGCAGAAGCAAATGTCTTTTGGTCAGTTCAGGAACTGAAATGCATGGACACAGGGACTTTTGACAAAAATGTGGAACTTCTTGGGACTGTCTCAGGTTTTAACAGCTCCCAGCTTATTGTCTTGAAGGAAAAAGCCAAGCAGGTAACTATTCTGTCTGTGAAAGAAAATTAAATCCATAATTTGATTTGCTGCTATTGAAGTATGCACTTCTAAAATAACCGTGCTATGGCAATGTCACTACTACTGCAAGAATATCTGTTGTTTATTGGGAAAATAATGTGAGATGGTGATAGAAGACTATTGCTCTTGCAGGAGTCAACAGGCAAGTGGTTCTGAGTTATTGGCAGCTGAAAAAAAAGACTACTTTTACTTTTGAATTGTTTTCCAGTTGCTTGCATCTCACTTTTCTTTCAGAAATGGAAAATCAGCAAGCAGTACTATAGGCTGTTGATTGGCCTGCTGAGAATTAAGTGCTGCATGTTAAACTGTCTACATCAATGTTAAATATAGTTTACAGTGGTGTAAAACCAAACTGACTGAAAGAGGCTCTTATTAGCTGAATAAAGTTTGTTCTCCCACCTTTTTGTCACAGACAGGGACAAACCCATCAGTAGGAAATTTTAGGGAGGAGAAAACTCCACATGCATTTAGTCTGTATTTACTAGGATGTTACTGGTGAGTGCAAGTTAGGGAAACACAGCAGAAAGAAGACCTCTATCTTTGCCAGGCTGTAGATTCATGGAGAGGAACAGAGCTGCAGTCTCAGCTCTTGTCACCACTCCTGCAGCACTGCTGTCACCTCTTTCTTTCAGAGTGCAGCAATGCAGCTCCTCTTGAGCTCCTCAGAGAGGTCTCTGCCCTGTGCTCAGCCCGTACCTGATGCCCGTGCTGCAGCAGCAGTGCAGGATCCTGGGACTAAAGCTTCTCCCCATCTGGCACTGCAGCACAGGATCTGTGCCAGAGTATGCAGGGCAGAGTGCAGTGCTGGGTGCAGTTCACACGCTGTGTCTGGGGCAGAGCATCAGCAGGGTGTTAGAGCATCAGCAGTGCATTGGCCAGCTGTGGGCTGGAAGTCAGAACTCGCTCCATCCTTGTTGCTGGTGTTGCAGTCCTCCCTGGGGGTGACCTCCTTTTGCTGCTTTGTGGTTGCCTGCACTGCCAAGGAACAGGTAGTGTCCCAAACATACTTTTGTTTCAGCAGGAAAAAGCCTTAGGGTGCAATAAGACAAATTGTTTTGGTTGCAGAAAACCCAGAGGTGAAGAAGCTACCATCCCCAGCCTATCTTCAGCTTCCTGTCACCAGCATCTGCTGGAGGTTGTCTGCTCTCTGCTTCTATCTCTGCATGGCTAGCTACTTTGTAATCCCGTTCTGTCAAAATGATCCAATGTTTTAAAAGTCCTTTTTAGGCTCCGTCATTCTGACAGAATGAGGTTAGGAAGCATCTATGAGTGCAGTTGGCTGCAAGTAGTACAAGTGCAGATGCCTGGAGATCTGAGGGCTGTGACTTCTGGAGGAAAGCTGGAGCAGGGGGCAAGGTGGGCCTGGGCAGCATCTCCCTAAACCAGCAGCTGCAGCCAAAGTAGTGGAGCTGACCATGACTTTTGGGTAGATAAGCCCAACAGTGCAGTTTTTAGCAGTGAAGCTCAGCTTTTAAACTCCTGAACTGCAGGTGCTCAAAGAGAAGTGGCATTAACCAGATTTTCGAAAGCAGATGGTGACTCTCTGCAATTCTGCCTCTGTTGCCTTGCTGCAGTAGGACAACAGCCCACTGCATCAAATGCTTTCTTCCCAAGACAGCTTCGCTCTGTCTGCACAGAGACATGTGAGTAGGAAAAAGGAAAAAAAAATATAATTCTAGAAGAAAATAAAAACAGTGCTCATCTGAGATAGTGGGAACTGAAATATTTTACAGCAGTGCAACATAATGGTATACTTACAGAGTGATATCTGTGTAGAGAAATTGCCAACAAGGTTAATACACTTACATCCCAGCTATATTCAATTCAAAGATACACAGATTTGTAGTGCACTGAATGAAACTATAGTCTGTCTGTGTGAGTGTTTGTAAGACAGATTGCTGCTAGACAAAGACAGACTTCCTATATATCTGCAATATGCAGCATGCTGTTAATACTGAAGGTGAAGCACGAGAAATCAGAGAGTACAGGCAAAGCTCTTTGAAATTATGTGCATAAGATGCTGTTATGTTATTAACTAAAGGGCATCTTTGACTAAAGGTTTGATTAAGACAGCTTTAATTTCTCCTAAATTGATTGATTTCCCCTAAAAGAAACTGCATACTACTCACAGTCCCAAACTAATTCAGAAAGTCTAGTTATCAGATTGTGTCTTAATGAAAGTAAGAAGCTTAGCTCACTTGTAAGTGGAAGGTCTCCAAGCTTTGTGATAGTAACAGATGTATGGATCTGTAGTCTCTAGGTGACTGAGGACAAAAGAGTGTTTCAGTTTCATGTGTTGTGTTATTTATAGCGTTATGTCTGAGATTTCATCCAGCACTGTCAGATAACACTATTTATGAAATACTTCAAATTCTGTAGTTTATGACCTAGATCAGGAAATAGACACATGACATTTTTAACTGCATGGGTTTCATGTATCTCTTAAGCTAGAGAATTAAGAGCTTTAAAATTGGGCTAATGGTTTTTACTATCTGTTTTCTTTGGAAAAGATTGACATTTCCCAGGCTTAGACCCTTTTTCTGTTTTTTTTATGACATCATAAAACCAACATAAAAGATCGGTGGAAACTCAGTCAGGAGGTGCAGGTCCAGCAAAGTATCTCTTAAACAAATCCTTAACCCGAGGGTCATAGTTGAGAAGAGCACCTCGGCAGTCCTGAGGCTGCCCTGTGTTGGATATGCACGTTGGTATGAACAGCAGATGGTCTGCAACTCTGCGTAAGGAGTATCTTATTCTAGAGATCTAGCCCTTTTTTTAAATTTTATGCAGGTTGTACAGCTTCATATGTATCTGGATGTACAAACACAATTTAGTAGGCAACTGCAGAGATATTCCTTCTGCAAGTCCTTACTAGCTTTGACCTTTCTGATTTTTTGAACAAATGTTAAATTGTAGATATCCTGAAAATGGAATAAATATTTCCATGAATCAGACAGCATGATTGGTAAACTTAGCCCAGGACCAGGCTTTTAGTTTTATTTTTCTGTGTGAAGTTAGCAGCACAATCGTGTACCAGAAAACTGTCATGTATTGACTGACATAAAGCAAAGTTGCTAAACTATATGAGAATTTTAAAGGGAGTGCTTTTTTTTTTTAAATGTATGCTTATCTTGTTCAAGTCAATTCCTCCAGCCAAAACCCAGTGTCTTTCTTCTGTAAAGACAGTTGACCACATCCTGAGAGATACTGACCACTCATTACTGTCTTCTATCATTTTCAACTAAATGTAATTGACAGTTCTAGCCTCTGAAAATTCAGCTTTTGATGGACTTTCATTATTCCTTATTCAGGCAGACCTTTTCCTGAAATCAAAATTTTCTTAGGGCTGCTCTGTGGCAGCTTTTGAATCACTGTAACTATATCACAGATGAAGTTAAGAGCAGTGGAACTTGACAGTTTAAATACATTGGTACTGTTTTAGAAGAACCCCTGCTTATTTCTTTGTCTTTACAGAGCTTTACAGATTTAACTGTATCTGTACGAACACTTTTTTTTTTTTTTAAATATTGTATGCACACAAACTAGAAATCTGAACTTTAGGAATTGGCTATTTGACTGTATTACCCAATTCTCTACTTTCGATTTCTGCTTTCCTTGTCAATGACTGAGCAAGAATGACTGGTCACAAAAGCAATTTAAAGTCACTCCACTGGAGTAATTGCAGCTGCTGTAGAAGCCTGGGTAGTCCGGGTGCTGCTTTTGTGGTAGCTGTGTAACAGTGTGGATCTCACACAGACTTGCATTTTTATTGTGTTCAGTGGTACTTGCTCCTACAGCAGCACTTCCAGCAGTCCCTGCGCTGACTTATCAACAAGCTCAAGCTGTACAAATTGCAGCGTTTTTAGATAAACTAATCATTATTAGTGTAGAACCTTGAAAACCTTCACAATACCTAAGCTCTGCCTTTTGTGTGCAAAGAGGCATACTTCAGCTATGGGAACTTTTAAAACCAAGGGTTTTGAGAATGGTGCATATAGAGGAAGATTTGTAATGATCCAACAGACATTAATGAATCTCTTCTAAAGGTTTGGGGATCGCTGCCAGACTGGAAGAGTTATCATATTGTTTCCCTGGGCCGCACTGCTCTGGCACTCACTGAACATGAAATCAAAGAGCTGGATTTGCATTCTGTCGACACCATTTCTGTACTTAGTCAGCAAACAGAATGGACTTTTACCCAGGTAAGTATGTTTTTGCATGTGCTCCTAGTGAAAGGCTCGGGATTCACACCGTTTGGGACTGAAGTCCTGGAATCACCTAGGAAACATATAGAGCAATCCATACTCCCTGCTGCTTTTCTGCAGCTGTGACCCCAGTGAAAGTGGGCAGGTAGGTCAGTGCTGATGTCTGGCTGGCTGCTGGCTTCCCTGTGAGATGGCCAAGAGGACATCAATCACTGTTAATTGTGGTGGCGACGAGTGTGTTCTTTAGCACTTGCCCACTAAGTAGTAGACAGAGGTCAGCAGCTCTTCTCATGCTGGCCCCAAAATAGACACTGCTGCTAGGAGGTATTAGCCCTTCCTAACTAAGAGTAATCACTGAAGAGGTAGTGTGCCCCCCAACCCCAGCATCCATTGCCCTAGAAGTCTAAGTTATTAGCAGATATGCTCCTCTCTTCTTCCTTTCCTTGAATAATTTCTAGTTGTGTCAATGGGACTTTCATAATAAGAGTTCAGAGCTTTTATTTGTATGCAACTGAGAGCATATTTCTGACTGTGACCCATACCATCAGGGCACCTCGGCTGCACAGGTGGTGACATGGTGGCAGCCAGCTTTGGCAGAACATCACAAATCTCTTTAATAGATTCTTGTTCTGAAGAGCACCATCAGAAGGAAGCACTTGGAAGAATTTCATACAATACTAGTTGGCTTTTGAGATTTCCTGCTGTTGGTAAGAATAGCTAGTTAAAAGAGATTTATCCTGCCTAACTTCAGTTGTCTAAAAGTTAGGCAGCCAATTTGAGCTAGTCATTTGAGGCTCAGAATAGTGGATAGATTAGGAAATCTTGGAAGATGCTTGTTTCTTTCACTGACTTTGTAGGAAGCCTTGGTGGCAGGCTTAAGCTAGACACACAGTTTTTAAATTATTAGTTTAGAATGAACACCATCCTAAATGACTTAGGCTTGCAAAGGCATTTTGACACCAATATCCCATTCACATCTGAAAATTAATCCTAAACACAGGTCACCACCTATATATGATACTTAAATAAGACAAGACAACCTGAGTATTAGAAAAACTAAAAATTTCATATTGATCCCCTTGAGTAATTTGTCTTCTAGCAATTTCATTGAATTGGGCAGTTCTGCTAGGCAGTTCAACGCCTGTTTCTTCTGGTGAAGTGTTTCCCTGTGACGCAGCAGAAGAGGCACAGAGTGTTTTCAAGTCACTAGCACTTGGGAAGTGGTTGTGTAACAGTGCCCTTTTTAAGTGTCACGTATAGGTGGTGACAGTGCTCCTCCTGAAGGCCATGGCAAAACTCCAATTAATTACATTGGGGAGGCTCAGGATTATATGTGGTCCGTAGCTTCTCATAAGATTTTGAGATTCTAGTAACAAAATCTTCAATTATATTTACTCTGTTCATGCATAATATCTTACTGCTTTTGTAGGCGAGATCTATTTTGCAAGGTTTTCTAGAAGACTCTGGCCAGACGATCAGTACACTAAAAAGCTTTGATTTAGTTGGATTAGGAGCTATTCTCTGTGCTCTGAACTCCACAGAAATAATGTCCATAAGGACTGCTGAATTCAGGTACTGCATTTAATACTTAATGAAATATTTATTAGTATCTCTATTGATAAAATTTATTGTGCAATTTGTTTTCCTTCAAGATTTCCAGAGCCTAAAGGACACTTTTTTACATTTTAAATGCTTTTAGAAAGGCAATAACTGTTATAGAAGGTGTACACTAGTTGTTTAAAATGTATTCTATTTTAGGTTTCCTCTGCCATTTATATCCCACCATTTAAGTGGTGCATTGTGAAACCCAGGTTTTTGCTCAAAGCATTAAACATTTGTATGCAATTTGTGTACATATATTTTAAATTGAAAATGGGTTTACAGTGTTCTTACAGCAGACTAAGTATATCCTGGGCATATTTAGCATTGCATGTAATTGCAGCATTTAACATTAACCTTGTTGCCTTTTGCAGTGCTGCTGTTGCAAGAATTGGCCTGTTGTTTTGTAGCACTCCTGTTCTGAGACAGTTTAAGAAGATGACAGAATCTGTGTTTGGCACTGCTACCAGCTGGAATGGCTCTATTTTACAGGAGATTGGTACTATAGCAGGTAACAAAATTCAGACTCCAGATGGTGATGGTTCTGAAGCATTGTTATTAAGCATTAAGAGACAGGTTCACGTAGCAGCGCATTTTTCTAGACTGGCAAAAGACATTTGTTCCAGAGAAGAGTCACCTGCAGGGATGGACATCCAGCAGTTTCATTAGCACTAAGGAAAAGTTGTGATATTGTCCATAAGGTTCTCTGAATCTGCTCAAACCGACCTCGGGGAGCACAGCCTGAAGTTGTTTGGGTCCTGTAGTTTGGAAAGGGTAAATCAAGGAGGGCAAAACCAACCAGGATTTCAGACCCACTCACTATTTGTGAACCATGGTGCTACAAGAGTGGCTGTATGGGGTCAGAGCAGTGCTCTAGCTGACCGAGCATCCTGCCTCCAACGGTGGAAAGAATGGGCTGCCCAGGGAAGAGCGGAAGAGCAGGGTTAGCCTGGAGTGATAACTTCTCCAGAGTGCTCTCACAGGCTCGGAGACTTCCTGAGCCAGAGGTCACACAATTTTGTTCATGGATTCTTTTCTCTGTGATCCTTTAACTGCACATTGAACTCTCAGAAATTTTAGCATCCCCAGTGCCTGCAGCAATGATTCCATGCTGTAAGTACCTAATGGGTGAAGAATTAACTCCCATTGCGTGCTTGCGCTTCCTAATCTTGCATCAGAAGAGGCTGTGAACAAGCATTCCCTGATAACACTGCTTATGATTTTATTGATTTTTATCATTGTCTCTTTTCCAAAATAAAGTAACTCAGGTAGAGTACATTCCATACCAATGGTTAAGGTCAGATGATCTGTAATGTTGGAATATGATGAAAGAAAGAAAAAAAAAAAACCAACAGTATCTCTCTCCATAATGCACTGGAGCAAACCATTTCTCAGATATTTTGTATAAATGCTTAAAATTTGTATTAGCCTAAAAATAAATCTAACAAAAGGAATATTAACTGAGTTTTGTTCCTATTGGGTTTTTTTTAGGTGGTTTAAATGAGGATGAATTAAAAGCTTTTGATAAAAACTTGATGCCATATTTCCAGCCAATAGCAATAAGATGTATACCTCCTGAAATTTTCCAAGTAAGAGCTTGATTACTAAAGAAGTAACCAAATTTCTATCATTTTTACTCTAGCGTAAACAAACCACAGCACTGATTTATAGTTTGGTTTTGGGTTTCAGCAAGAATTTTTCTATGGTGTGTTAAATGAGAGGCAGTCAAGGATCTGAAACGTTAACTTTCAGCTATATCATCTGTATTTGTGATGGCCATAAAATATGCTAGAGAAGCTTTATTTATTCCTCTGAATGTGTCCCAAGGAAAAAGCAAGATCTAGGGACAGAAAGCAGGGAATGGACTCTCTTTCTTCCAACACTGTACTCAGATCTGAGTTTTCTTCTCTATTTATTAACATTTACAAGGATGCTATCATAGCTACAAATTTCTCTGCTGACTGTGTAAGAGCTTTTTTTATTATCCTAAAATCTGGCAACATTCTCCTGAGTTAGCTCTGAAAAACAGATTGTACAGGCAGATACAGATCGGAAAGGAATTACATCTAATTACAGCAGTTCTGAATGTGGACCAGAAATTAGAACATGGATCTTGAGATCATTTCCCCAGACTTTATTTGACTTAGTGACAAGATTAATATTCTGCTTAGGCTGGTCTCTTTTCAGATGCTTGGGCAAGGAATGTACTTATGGACAGATGAACTAAACAGATAGTTAACTGTGTCAGCTTCCATAAAATAGAAAAACTTGAACACTAACTGTTCTTCACAGTACCACAGTTTAGATAAGCCTGAAATGTCCTTAGTGAAACTATTTCTTTGAAAAACAGGCAAAACTGAAGATGTATAGCACCTTGTGGAATTTCTTTCAACTAGCGTACATTTTTGTTAGTAAGAATAGTAATGATAGTACAAAATGTGCTTAACAAATAACAGGGCACCTTCTCAGAAGAGTTTTCTGTATTTGAAAGATGCAAAGCAGATATTGTTTTTATACAGGTTTTGTATAAATTAATTTTACAGCTGCATACATTATTCAGATTATGATTTATGAAAAATTAAATTGTATTACGGACTTTAATTGAGTTAAGAAGAGGCTCAGTTCAAAATTTCTGGATCTGTAGGCATTTCAGTGAGTTTACTCAGTTTAAAAGAGCACACCATTTAATAGACAATGAAAAATTGAGAAGGGTTTACTCCAATCTCTGACCTACTTGGAAGTGGAATTTAGTCTTTCTAAAGCAGAACCTGGATGCAGAGTTGTTGCGGCAGAGAAGGCTTGTTGTGTAGGAGGGCTAAAATTCTTGTGACTGCAGAATGTTAACTAGAATCAAAGCAATCCAGCATGCCCAATATATGCAGGCTTTACAAACTGGTTAATTGCTATGTGATACAAGATAATTACCATAAGATTATGATTGCCGTGTTTCATTTTTAACACAAGTTTTAATATGACCAAACTTGGAAGATGTTCAGTCTAAAAGAGAAAATTGAATAATGAGATTTAAGCATGGGGGTTTTTTCATCTCATTGCTCTGCTGCTAACTGTAATCAAAGCTCAAACATAGGCTCAAGTGAGGTTGCTTGAGAGCAGATGTAAGAGGAAGAAAATGAAAACACAAGAGGATGCACAATGTCATCAGTCTTTGAACAAATCAGAAAAGAAATGGCTGGAAAATTAAACTCCAGCAATATATTGAAGAAGTGTCCAATACAATGTTGGCATAGAAAGCTTCTCAAGCTGTCAGATCCCAGCAGCAAAGAGAAGGGTGAAAGATAGATGAGTGGTCAGTGAAGTAAATGCAGAGGATTTTTTTTAAGCTCTATTGAGCTCTTTTATAGCAACACAATGTTGAAGGCTGTTTCCCCTCATTCCAAATGCAAGACAATGCTGACTTCTGAGTCCTTACCTGCCTTATATAATTGACAGCCTAAACCAATTTTTCTGGCTTTTATTCATCCTAGGCATTGTCCCCAGAACAAATAGCAAACCTGGGCCCTGAAAATGCCGCCATGGTTACCAGATCGCAGCGTGAGCATCTGAATGCATCACAGCTCCAGAGCCTTCAGCTGGCACTGGACGGAGCCAGGACAAGCACCCCAGAGACACAAAGCGGTGCAAGCACTACCCAGGCAATGCAAACCCCAGCTGCAAGTGGTGAGTAGAGTCACTCCCTCCTCCTGCTTAGAAGGGAAGGGGACACACACCAGTGGGATGCAGTCTCGCAGCATCCACCAGTATCAGACCTCTATTTTGAAGGTGGGTTACAGCGAATTTTCTAATCAACTATTTAACTCATGCCTTGAATCACATGCCTGACCAAGACAAACAGCAAGGATGTTGTTGGATTTACCCACAGCAAGAGATAATGGAGGAAGACTGTCAGATGGCATTAGCAGCTATATGCTGCTAGAAGCATTACACTATGCTAAGCACTAGCTTGTGTAAAATGTAGTCTTGAAACAGAGAGCTTTTGACTCTCCTTCTTTCCATATTCTTTACCTAAATTTAAGGCAGGGCTCTCCATCTCCGGACCTTCAGATCACAACTTTTATCTGCAGCAGAACCTTGTTTGCAGAGCTGCAAGTGAAAGGAGGTAGCACTGAGGTAGATTAACATCTTTATCCAGACTGTAGGACCCCTTGAATAGTTTTTCCTGCTGCTTCCATCCTATTTGGAATTACAGCTTCTTAGTACTCTGCTTCAGTGGTTTAACATTTTACTTCTCCATATTGCAGTTTATTCTGGGCAAGTTATCCTGACAAGTATGTTAATGGACATTCTACAATGAGTAAGAGTTCGCACATAGTCAAGCCAACGCTGAGAATTTATCCCTATCAGACAGCAAATATTGTTGCCTCTAGTGACACCAGCGAGACATAAGCTGTTGAAGAAGAGAGAGGGATAGTGAGGTGCTAAAATAGGAGTAAGGAGAACTAAATTGCTATGATGCCCTTGCTGGAATTAGAGCAGACCTTCCCAGAAGCACAAGTGGTGCTCTCAGCCCAGCTCCTTTATGCGTGTGACCTGTTCTCTCTGTAGATATGCCAAAGGGAGGAGTTTTCTGGGTAAATATCACCTGAGTTCTTGAGCTTCTCATTCATTATTCTTATCTCTAATGAGTACCACCCCTATGAAATGCTTCTCTTCAGAGCTGTGTGCATTAAACTGGAAGTGACCGTTCTGGCCACTGTCATCTTTTGAGCAGCTGAATGTAATTGGGATTCAAATGTTGGAATTTGTTGCACCTCTTTGGGGTGGGTAAGTCTGTACTAGACCTGGACTGTATTGTGACACTAAGACACAATGCTTTCTGCTTTTCAGGTGCTCCTTGTTTGAGTGGCTTCGGCATCTGGTTGTGTGCTGTGTTTACACTGCACCTGCCTTTCTGAATCCACGATTGTTAAGCTTAAGGTAAGTTGTATTTTCAACAAGAGGTAGCTTTATAAAAGAAACATAGTTCACCTGTAACAGTGAACAACACAGGGTGAAGGACTATGAGACCCTCTTCCTGCTTTGAATACAGACAACAATTTCTGAATAATTTTTCTGTATTACAAAGGTGTCTTGTACCTCTGTTAGACTATCTTAGAATCTAATCAAGGGTAAAGCACTTTACTGTAAAGCCAACCTTAACATTAAGAAAAGTATATTTAAAATTCCATGTAACACCAATCCATTACTGCATTGTTATTTGGAACATGTTGTTGGTATTAATCTGTATTTTGCCTATTCCAGTCTATTGATAAGATTTTATTCCACAACCACTTTCATATCCTCCAGTTAAAAGAATGTTGCCATTAACTTTCATTGGATTTTACTATTTTGACAGGCTAAAATGTAACAAGAGCACTGGTGGGCTTAAGGTATAAATTCCAATTAAGCAAACCAAACGCTTAAGTGTTCTACTTAGTCTTTAAGACTGCAAATCAAGGTACATCAAAAGACTTAATATTTCTCTTCGCTTTTTGATTTTCAGTGTCCTGGAGCTTACAAAGGAGATGCTAGAGATAAAGAGTTGCAGCTCAGCATGAATAGTAGAATCAAGAAGCTTTGAGATGCCTGAGTGCAAAGTGGTTAATTTCTGAAAAGCAACATCTGCCACCGTGATGTGAAGTATCCCCTTTCCCTGCCTTTACCATTAACAAGTAAGACAGGAGCCCTCCAAGTACTTCAGACAAATTTCAAAACGGGAAATGGCTTGTCTGTCTCATGAGAAAATCACTGAAAGATATGTTTACGTGTTAGGGAGGAGCCTGTTATTTGGAGAGTGATGTATTGTACCCAGTGCTTTTTACGTTGGCTAATTTGGTCACGGTATTGTATCCATCTGTTGGGTTTTCTTCTCATACTTTGAGTGTACATTCCTCTGGACAGAGACTATCCTTCTGTGTGACGTAGTAGAAAACATACTAAAAGTTACTGCTGTTGCAATAAAATAACTTAATCTCTGGGCTCCTGGTTTAAATCCTGCTCAGATAAGAAGTGATGACGTGTTCTTACAATTTAAGCACCTGTGTGGAATGTTCCCCATGGCTGTATGTATTCAACACAGACCTGTTGACACAGAGGGCATTGGCAATACTGTGATTATTTCATGCAACAGAATGCACCATGGAAACCTGCTTATGTTCATCATGAGGTAGTCCATTCGCTTCAGGTAGGGTTGAACCGTACACCTGGGAATATTAAGGGAAAACTGTTCACTGGGTCTACACACTACTAGGACTGTCAATCCAGTACTTTTCACAAGCTCTGTAATAACTAATTTCTCATAATTATAAATGACAAATATTTTAATATGTTTTATCAACGTATAGCTTACATGTCTAATATTTTTCATGCCATGCCTCAGTATTTTAAACAACGGAAAAAACATATATTAAAAATCCTCTGCATGTGAACATACATTTTGATGTCGTTCAGTGTGATTTTATGGCAAGAATGCATGGTACAGTTTTCCATTTTGCCATTGCAAAAGTCTTTATCTTTTCTAGACTAAAAAAGGCAATGCATAGACTTAAAAGTTTAGCTTTTTCACTTAGGGCCGTACTGTAGTAAATGCCTTTCAAACTTTTATTTGTATCTCTTTATGGCAAACATTACATCTAGCTTCTCAGCACAGAAAGCAGAATTGAAATTTTGCTACAGGTGGTGAAGCAATAGGAGTGGGGCTGGGAGGGAGCGCTGGAGGGAAGAGGCTTGCTGGTTTTGCTGGTGCTGGGGGAAGGACGAATGTTAGCTGGTGCTGCTGTTGAGAGTAACAGCTCCCACCATGGTCCCATATATTCTGTAATTCCTGCAGCAGCAGGAGCCCACCTGATTTTCAGGGCTTTGTTACTGGCAAAGTAGGCAGTGAGAGCATGGCTGTTTTTCACTCCCTCCTGTTCCCTCTCCCCCTTTAGCAATCTGCTGCTCTAGGAACTACCTTTGCCTATAACTAACAAATGTGACATGATGTTACAGATAATACTACATGCTTTAGTTCTGCATTTTATGAGCAAAGAACTACTATTGCTACTGCCTTGTACCTTTTTCTCTAATGCTAATGATAAGATTCCAGCTTTTCCCACTGCATTTCCTTTTCTGCCTGTAAACAGTAGATTGCGACATTTATTTAAATAGAAAAAAAATTGTTTTATCAATCCCAGCAAATACATGCGAATGCCCACTGAAACCGAAAAATGCTTTAATGAATCAAATACATTATAAAGATTTATCTGTTTTTTCACATTAAAAAGTTCTGCCTCATTTAGATGTGAAAGTACTAAAAAGTTGTTTGATTTCTAGAAATTGCCTGACTTGAATTCTGTGTGCACTTCAGTGAAGATGCAGGAGAATATTTTCATAGTCAAGAAGACAGTCAACATTTCCAGTTCAGCTGTTTAAGTCAGATATGTGACTTAGCTATCCCAAGCACTTCAAAAATCTATATGAGCTGAAAATGATCTTCTTCTGTCAATGTACCTGGGAGTGATTCCGTCTACCATTATGTGAGTCAGAGTTTAGATTTTAATTGGAGCAGGAGCGAGCTCTTTGTTTTGTGCCATCTGTGCTGTAATTTCTTTCAAGCACAAGTGCTTTTAAATAGCTGAACTCCTTGATTATTTATTTATTTTATTAAATTAATAATTATGTTAATGACTTTGACATTGCATTTACATTTGGTCAAAGACATACCTATTTCTTACAAGAGTAGTGTAGGAGGGGTAAATGTGGAGCACCCACTTAATGTTGTACTTCACGGTGAGATTACAAATCCTATTTGGTTCATAAAATGGTGCGAGCATCTTGGATGGTGAGAATTGTAGAAAAGCAATTTTACTTTTGCCAATGTACCTCTTGTAAAGGTCACTGATGGAAAAACCCATTCTACAAAAACTGTGATTCATGAGATACCTCCTTCAAAACTGTTGAAACTGAATTTCTGTGGGAAGAATAGATGGAGAGAGAGATGGAGAGCACTAGTATGCATGGTATGTAATCCATGTATGTAATTTGCTATCCATTCATAATCTAGCACACTTCTATCACTAAGAAGAAACTGAAACATGTACTTTTTCTTTTTTACTCCTGTGAAACAAACCACAGAATCCCTTAATGCAGGCATCCATGCCATAGGATACTGCCAGTCATACAGATCTGTGCCCTGTGCATATGTATATTACATACAAAATGCACATGATCACTTTCTCTGGAACACGTTCATGGGAAAAATGTCTCAGAGTCCCTCTCTTTTCACACCATCAGGATTTTAGGGAAGAATATACTACAGAGAAAGATTTCTTTGATCCTTAAAGACATGTTGCTGTTTGTTGTAGATGTGGGTAACATTTGTTCAAACAAAGCTTAATTTTTCCTATATCCTTTTAGATCTGACATTTATATTTGAGAACGACAAAAAAATCAGATTAATGCATAAACTGGCTGTTGAATATATACCATGACAATAATTTTCTTATCTGCATATTGTGAGAATTGTAGCTCTCCTCTCCACTTGTGACTACTCTGATGGTTGCTAGGCACTGCCGTACATACCGTGGGATATACACCCGACTGTTGACAGTCTGACAGAACTCTGGTGTAGGCCTAGCTCTTCGGAGTGTTGTGAACTCTGTGACAGGTGGCCCTGTCCGGCAGTATGTATGAGGAGGTATTTAATTTAATTCATTTGATTGGATGTAGGATTCTTAAGGGGTTAACAGATGGGAAGAAGTACTTTGTTGGTTTATTATTTCAGTGCCTGACACCTTTATATTCTGAATTGCATTTAGAAAAAAGAAAGGGGCTACTAGTTCTGGATCACCAATAGCGAAAAGATCCCTACTACCTGGTACTGAGGAAGTGCCACATTTGTGGTATCTTTCAATCCCTGAAGATAAGAAAACAACTACCCATCCACAGCATCTGAAAACTGTCCCTGTTAAAGCTGGTATTATGGCTGTTGTCAGGTTTTGTAGAGTACATGGAATGTTTGACTCCCAGTGATCTCAATCTGTCACATCAGAGCTAAGCAACTCCTATCAGTGTGAGGCTCTAAAAATACCGCTTTAAAAAAAATGGCATCCTTCTTTAATTTTAAGATGCCTCTGTATAATCTGCTCAAATATGTACTGCATTATGGCAGATTCAGCTTATCATTTGACTGCTGCACCTATCTTAGGATCATCACCACCTGATTTATTTTCCCATAACACAGATTGCAGCCCCATCATATTCGACTGGGACCTTGTTAGAGTCCCGTTGCCCACGCTGAAGCAGATGTGAGATGTGCCTCCCAGGTGTGCCAGCCAAACGCACCTGGGCTTATGGGAGAGGTCCAGCTACCTGAAATGACACTCACAAATAAGCAAGGAATTGAATAGTCGCCTGGAATGTGTCACTTGAGCAGGTAATCCCGTAGCTTTGGCCACAGTGCACTTGCTGGTGTTCCGGCTCTTACTGCATTGTGGTTATCGATATTGCACGCTGCTTCCGAGCGTGCACACAGCCAACTAGGGCATGTCAGTCGAGGAACGAGGACTCGGTGAACTGCAGTACCTTGTTCCCTTGTGACTGGCCATCTTCCCTAGAGAGAAGTAGAAATCAAATTTCAAATAATCTCTTCCTCTTTTTTTTTTTTTCTCCTCAAAAAAGGCTGATATTCTACGCTGGGACACAACATTAAGCAATGTGGTCTCTTTATCTGCGTGAAAATGTTTTTGATAAGTGTGTGGGTTTGGGGTTTTTTTTAAAGCATGATCTGTAGATACATGGGCTAAGAACCTTATTTTTCTCCCTTACAGTCCAAATTAGTAAAATATTCTCTCCTGTGTCGTATAATGTGGGACAGCCTCATGGACTGCTTGCTCCACTGCTGTTGAGGTGAGGGATCTGACTTCCCTTTCCAGTAAGGCAGGAGGGAAACAGGTCTGCACAGAATAAACACAAACTCCGATGTAAGTTAAATTTCTTTTATCGGTACCCCAGAACACCTGAAATTGCTCCTCAGAAACAGTATTTTGTGCATTGTTTTTTTAAAAGTGCAGATAAATGACAAACTTTTCAAAGAACAAAATAAATCTGTGTACCATCCAGGTATCCAGATCATCATATTTTAGTAAAGTGCCTGATCCATTATCAGACTGTCTTTCCCTATCTATCTACTCAGTCCCTAAACAGAGAAACTATGAGACTAGCTCATACACCCCACCTGACCTTGTCTGGTATCAGGACCTGTAGCAGTTTTGTACCATAGGATATTTTTATCAAAATTCACATCTGGTTCTTTAATCGTACCCAGAAATAGATAGTCTAGAAATGTATTACACTTTTTTCTGCAATAAGTAGCAAGCAGCCGATGTCCATCTGTCTCTTCCTGCCCCTTCATGTTCAGCATCAGTCTGCTTTTCCAATCGGATTAATGAGAGGATTTTCTTGCCCTCATGATGCAGGAACACAAGGCATTTTCAGAGTTTACAATCCAAGTGACTGTACATTGGAGTATTAAATGGAGGAATTGTGATTGCTGGATTTCTTGCTTTGCTGGCAACAGTGTAACATCTATCTTCTAATGTTTTAGCTGCTATTAATTAGCCTTATAAATATTTAACAGCATCTCACTTAATATCTCCGATATTCTCTTTGGGGGACAAGGAGAAGAGGGGCCAGGACTAAATTCCTAGAGGAGAAATATGAAAATAGTGGAAAATACTAATCTGTCACAAATACAGCAGGATAATATTTCCTGGTACCCCTTTCCCCGATAATTTTAAACTCGTGTATAGAAAATAACTGTATTGATTTATCAAAGAATAGCCATTGCTGTAGTTAAAATCATGTGTTGGTTTGATGCACAAGCTAAAGCTGCCCTAGGTCATCTTTAACTGGGGCCTGACATGTTTCAATATTTAATCAGATGTCAGAAAAGAACTTAGATCACAAACAAATTCTGAATACATCCTGCATGAACTGAGAAAGGGGTTGAGAGAGAAGGGATGTCAGCTCTCTGCCTTTAATGTATCTATTAAAATAGATTCCAGATACGCATCTGTCAGTGTTTTTATTAGCTACTTTTATTTCAGTAGTCGTCCTTTTAGAAGTGTTTACATCTAACGTATTAAAATGTGCCTATTTCAATCAAGCCTGTGTCAAACAGCTAATCTGGCTAGTTCAGCCAGTGCTCTAAGACATAAACTGTACTTTCGGACCTTATTGTTACACTTTTATATAGTGATGAAAGTGCCACAGCATTGCAGCCACAGAGGTTGGACTTACGTAGTTGCACTTTCTCCCCACTGTTGCAGTCTACACCATGGACCTGGGGATTCTGTCAAATGCTGTTGTCTTCAGTACAAATTACCCAAGTACTGGATTTCTGTTCCTAACGTGTCCTCAGGTAAGCAACTTGCTTGTAATTACATCAAACATTATTTGATGCTTAAAGTTATTCAATATCTGTTTAAAATAATTAGTCTAATTTAGAGTTCAAATCTATTAAACTTTTCAAATGTAACATATAACCTGACTTGAGAGGACAGACTTTGATGCCTGATCTCTGAAAATAAGTACATTTGTTTCTGTCACACTGTGGGTACTTATTAAAAAAAGGTAAACTCAATAGGAAGTACTAATCAGTTCTCTCTTCTTTTGGGGAATATGTAAGCCCTTTAAAGATTTCAGTGTTTATGCTACATTTTAAACAAGAAAATGAAAGATTGCACTTAGGATCTTTTTCATAGTTTCCAACCAGACATAACCTTCCACTGTGGGAAATTTTCTGTACGTGGTTCTGTACATTGTTCTGTAACAGTGAAGTCCTTACTCTAGTTCCTCAAACAGGGCATGAGACAATGCAAACCAGGAGATTTTTAATAACTTCCCCTTTCTGAAATGGTATAAAAAAGCAAAGCACCACTGTTTAGCTGGGATAACCTGTTTTCCAGAGTCATTGGAAATCCTATTCCTGTGAAGTTTTCTAGCTTGCTTTGTTACTGTTTTGACTGCTGGTTTTTTTAGAGAACATTGGTGATTAAGCCGTGCTTAAGAGGGGATACCTCCTTGAACTGCACACTGCACAACTATGATGGCGATACCCTTCAGGTTAAGGGATTGAGGACTGCAAAGAGGCAGCACACTAATTCCCAAAGCCTTATTGTTGCAAGGAATAATTACTTTTCTTAGAAATTCGCATACTCTCTTGGGCCACTAACCATGAATCAAGCTCATTTGCACAAAACGTGGCAATAGCTATTAAATACCAACTGCTGCACTAGCCAGCTGCCTGATGGCCGAATTTCACGGCGGTTTCTCTCCCCGTTCATCCCCGGTACTTGCTCCACTGGCCGGCGGCTGCCTGGTGCTGCCGGAGCGTCCCCCGCGCAGGAGCCGCTCCTGGCTCACAGCTCTGTTCTCTGCTTACTGCCGGTTAACAAAGAACCGCGAAATTATCCGTCTGAAAGGGCTTCTGAAGAGTTTAAGGCAAAAAAAGGGACCGTGGCCTACTCCGCCCTCGGTGCCGGACACCCAGCGCGGGACCCGAAGCGAGGACTTCACCCTTCGGGGCCCGGCGGGAGCCCGACCCCGCCGCCCCTGGGCCCGGCACGGGCCGCTCCCCTCAGGGCTGGCGCTGGGAGGGCTGAGGGAGGCCGGAGGGTCGCGCGCATCCCCCCGCCGCGGGCGGCCGGGCCGGGGCTCGCCTCAGGGCTAACGGCTCGGCCGCCCCCGCGGGAGGCGGCGCGGAGGGGCGGGGCCGCCCCCTCCCGTTTCCCAGGGTGCACCGGGCGCGGTGGCTGTCTGGCCACGTCCCCGGGCCACGTCGCTCGGTGCCCGCTGAGCTTACGCCATCTTCGCTCCCCGGCTCCGGGCTGCGCTGCCGCCTCTGCCGCCGCCATGAACATCTTCCGCCTCACCGGGGACTTGTCCCACCTGGCGGCCATCATCATCCTGCTGCTCAAGATCTGGAAGAGCCGCTCCTGCGCGGGTGCGTGCGGAAGGCCGCTGGGCGGGCGAGGGGAGGGGAAGAAGGGAAGGGAGGGCGGCGGGACCGGCTGGGCAGCTCTGGGCCGCGGTGCCTGAGGGGAGCCTCGCTGGGGCCTGGGCGCGATCGCCGCCTTTTCGCCGCGGCAGGGGGGTGGGCCGTGCTGCGATCACCTCTGCTGCAGTTTAGGGACCGCTTCCTGAAGAGAGCTCAGCCGAGCCGGGGGGGGGGGGGCAGCACGGGGGGGTCCCGCCTGCCCCACTTTCCCGGAGGCGGCTGTGGTAAAGCGAGGAGAGGCGGGGGGGGGGGGAGGGAATTGTGTCCCCCTCGAGTCGCCGCCTGAGGGCCCCTAGGGCGGGAGGGCAGAACTCGCCCGGGCAGGTGAAAAGGGACGATCGCTCCCTTCAGCGCTGGCGGGAGGGGGCTCAGCCCCCCTCCTGACTGACCTCCCTCCTAACTCAGTCCTTTCCAAACGCAGGGTGCGTGGAAGCGGGTGGGCAACCGGGCGGGAGGAAAGGGGAGCCACATCCCCTCCTCCGGGGTGGGGGCGCACTCGGGGGAGCAGCGATTTCGTTAAAGGTTTGGTGGTTGGCATTATTTGTACTTTAATCCCCGAGCACCACCACCTCGGCTGTCCCCGGGAGGGTCGCCCCTTCCTTATGTAACTGCCCGGTGGCGAGCGAATGAATGGGGAGGCAGGTTGGGAGGAGGGGAGGAGGGAGGAATGCGTCCCCCGCGGGGCGGGCAACCTCCCTCCCTTCCCCGCGCCCCGCCACTATCGGGAAAGAGGAGATAGAGCTTATTTTCTCGCTTTTCCTGACAGCGCACAGCCTTCCGTCTGCGTGTTTGCTTGGCAGCTTTAAGCGCCTCTCTGGTGCGTGAAAGCTGGTTTTGGTGCAGCGTTGGGAGTCGCTGACTTGCAGTTTGCAGATGCTGAAGTTTCCCTCGCTCCCTCCTTTTCCCTCCGCGCACAGGTTTGCGTTCGCGGCAGACTACCGCGCCCTCTTCTTCCCTTTTGTTTTCCGCCCTCGCTGCGGGAAGAATTAAACTGCGATTCGTGCCGTTTATAAGGCTTCTGGGGTGTTTTCTCGCTTGCCTGGCCAGCTGCAGGAGGAAGCTGTAGGAGAGAGGCTCCCGGCTGGAGAGAATAGGCTCTGGGTCGAGATCCCGGCCTGCTCTGACGTGGCAGCGGGAGAGGTGTGGCGGGGAGGGAGCTGGGTCCCGGCCGCCCTCCGGGATGGGCGCCGGGCGAAGCCCCGCTCCCGCGGCTCCGCTGCCAGCCCGGGGGAGAAACGCTTGTGCTTCCTCCCGTGTTTTGTACGTGCTTGCTCGAATTCCGTGTGATGTGGTTTGCTTCCTCGCTTCGAGTGTACGGTGTGGCGGTTGGAGGGAATTGCAAGCAGTTCTTCTAACTGCAACATAGCTGATCTCTTTCAGAAAACTAGGAGTTGTTGTAATTCAAAATGGGCATTTCAGTGCTATGTGTGTTAAATGGATCACGCCACCGACCCTGGAAATAACGTTTTTGCTGTGTCCTGGGGTTTGACTGTGAGCTTGACTTTGCCTTCTTTCTTGTGAGTTTCTCCTTTGTTAGTAAGAGTGATTATTCTTGAAATCAGTTTGCCATGTGTTGGCATGAAATACTGTTCAAATACCGAGTTAACACTGTTGAACAGATGTATCTGTAAAGTCTTCAGTTAAGAGCGTGAAGAATTAGTTTAAGCTGCAACCTGAAAGAATTGAGGATGGGGAAATGAAAGAGATTTGCACTACAGGTAAGAGGAAGTACAGTTTCTGTATGTTTTCATGCCAAGTCACTTCTACTATTTTTTTCTTTTGCACTATCAAGTGATTAGCAAGATTAATAGCTTTAGTTTTAAACACACATAAAGTAAAAACTGCTCTTAATTTTACAAAAGAGCTCAAGCAAATGCCTCCGCAGTCCAAATGCAGTGGTAGTGCAGAAGTATTGTTTCTGAGGCGATGGAGCAAGAGCTCCTTCCTAACGAACTTCCCTGGCTCACACTCTAGTGGATCAGGAATTCTGTCTGGATCTGGCAGGAGAGGGCCTGGCCTTCTCCAGCTCTTCTGTAGAGTTCTGTCCTCTGCCTTACTGGAGAAATGCAGTCAAGTTTGCAAGTAACAACACAATTAATGATGTAAAACCTAAATATCTCTTGCTCTCTGAAGAAGGAAAATGAGAAATTCTAGTGCAAGGCTAAAATTCAAATAGGGTTTTAGCCAAGAGATTGTTAAGTGACCTTTGGACATGAGGTTATTTACACAGTATAGTACAATGAAACCTAGTCCCATCTTTCTGCTTAAAAAGTGATCTGATGTTTTCCTTAAATCAGTTGTGATTGAGGATCTCTGTTACTAGGGATTTATTTATAAGAAAGTACACTCAAACCAATCATTATCTTTGGTACTACTTTCTCCAACACAGAAAAGTAAATGGGCCTATATTACATAGGTCCCTCAACTCTTCTCTTTACAATATTAGCCAGCGTCGCTGAACACAAGCAGACATGCGTGGAATCTTTCAGTAGAAAACGTCTGCTTCATTCATTTTCCTGAGAAAAAACAAAAGTGAAATGGGTGATACATTTGTCTGGGATTGTTTTTTTGGTGTCTTCCAGTTCTGCCTGAGTCCCTAGGAGTGAATCCAGATCCATATTACTTCTACGACTTTAGTGTCTGAGGTTTTAGTGTTTTTTAGTGTTTAATGGTTGGACTAGATGATCTTCAAGGTCCTTTCCAACCTAGATGATTCTGTGATTCTGTGAGGCCATAAAAAGTTTGTCTGGAATGAGAAGAGCACCTCAAAGGAGCATGGAATTTTATTTTTGGGGCTCTATCCTGTTCCTTGTAGTGGTTTGTTGTTGTCAGTTGTGGTTTCTACTAATAAAAACATAATACAGACTTATTTTATGCAAATATGTATTTAAAGTCCTACACAACAATAACCCGTAAATCGTTACCAGTTAATGTTGAGCAGCTGCTAAATGCCTCTTGTTAGTGGGCTTTCTGTGATTCCTTTACGTTGCATATTAGAGCAGTTTATAAATTAAATAAACTTATACCTCATGGTTATTGGTGACTAAGGAGATGTGGGCAAACCAGCTGCTGCTTTAACTGTGCACTTTTGAAGCAGTAGAAGCTTAGAAAATAAATAAGGCTTCTAACTGATTGCTAAACTGTAGGCTGTGATCCATGAAGAGCTGGCAAACCACATGGTGCCGACTCCTCTCTTCTGGTTGCATCTGTGTGTGTCTGAGGCCTTTGTTCCAAGAGGAGCTCAGAGGCCTGTAAAAGCAGCTGGAAACAACAGGGAGACAGCCTGTGTACCTCTGCCGCAACCTACTGTTTTCTGAAGACACATCAATCCCTGTTTTCTTTCCTAAGAAGTGACTCCTCTAATTGAGGAAAATAGGTGAAGCTAGGATAATCTACATTATGAAGCAGTCTGTGTTTTCAGTGTTTGACAAACTTTTTTTTTTTTTCTATCCTAATTTAGTCAATATGTTAAAAAGAGAACAAGGGGAAGGCAAATCAAGTCATGATTTCAGAGCTGGCAGGGAAGCAATTTTTTGCATGACTGGTTACTTGAGTTTCCAAATTTAGAATTTGGAAAAATGTTTGCCACTCCAAATAACAGCTCAAAAATAATTACTAGGAGCCATGGAGAATGTAGCAGCTAACTCCATTATTGACTTCATGTCATAATTAGGAAATTCATGAGACTTTAAGAATCCTGTGCTTTCAAACATTGTCATGTTCAGACTGTATTTTCTAATCCATTCCAAGTCAAATTAGATTGTTTGCACTGTGAATTACTGCCTGAAAATTGATTTGCTTTTCTCAGTGTCATTTGTCAAGTGTTAAAGGTGACCTGCAGTTGCAAGGCTTGTCAAATTATATGCTGAACACTCTAAAAAAGTAGTGTGGATAGTAAATGTGTAATACTTTTGCTACATAATGTAACTGTCTCTCATAATTTTGTTTGTCTGGTATGGACCAGATTGTATGTTATGTTGAAGACTTTAGACAGTGCTTTGCCACTGTCTGCTGCCAATTTATGTCTCAAAAAATGCTGCTTTAGGTAGGTTTGGAATTTCTTCTCTCTCTTTGAAGGAAAATTTTGCCTTTCTCGACTGACAAATTTGTGTTTAGAGTTAGGTTGGGTTTTTTAATTGAAAGTACAGGATTCTTAATGTTAGTACTTTATTAGCAGAACCAAAGCAGTTGCGGTTCTGTGGCTGATGGGGACTTCATAATGAACAAAGCTACTTTTTTTGCTGAATACTTCAAAAAGTCTGTGAAGTTTTCATGACAAAGTATGGACTGGCTTTCCTTAGAAAAACTTTTGTTTGTAGATTTTATGGTTGTGATATGGAGTTCATAGTTAGTAAGTAGCATATACACTCCACAGCCAGGCTGACTGAATGCCTCTGCTGCTGCCTATTGCTCTTTACCTAATTCACAATAACAAATTGAAGTCGATGAGAAAGTACTACAATTTCAGCTCTGCTGTCTTCCCTGGCTGTGAAAATCAGGTGAGCTTTTGAATTAAAGTTTCATTCTATTGCTTTTAGCCAAGCCAGAGTGCAGAAGGGAAGTTTTTCCATGTGTGAGGATGAAACAAAAATGAGATGTTTGACTCTTCAAAATTTGACCCCAGAGCTTGGGAAGAAGAAATAAAAATGTGTGTTTATTTAGCTCAAGAACTAAGTAATGTTTGTGGGAGTAAAAGCAGAGGGAGAAGGATGGGAACGGCATTGTGAGCCCAGTGTATTGCAGTTGCCAGCCATAAGCCAAGGTCAGCACTGGCAGATATATTGTTGTATTTCCTAAAGTTTTGAAATGCATCAAATTCATGTGGCAGAGTGTTTACCTGTTTACACCCCTCATTTTTGCTAGTGGTGTAGATCTTTTTCCCAGTTTGCCTGTCGCTCTGTAGGTCTTTGGTTTAAACTTTGAACCTTGCTTAGTCTAGCCTACTTAACTTGAAAATTAGTTGTGACTAGAATGTGTTTCAGGAAAATTTGACTGTTCTAAAGATTCAAAATTCAGTGAAAATACTGAAAGCCTTAATAAAAACTACAACTTTTGGTTTGGGGGGTAGGTGAGGCTGACAATGGCTTAGAGGAATTTGTCAAGCATATTACATGTATTTATGTGACAATACCTCCAGATACAAATTTATAGCTGTTATCAATTGTTAATGTATATTACATGCTTTTTCCCCCGTTTTTTCTGTTTGCTATTTATTAAAAGAAAACAGCATGCTAAATAATTTAACATAACTATATGCTGTAGCATGGTTGTTGTACTGTAATCTGTCCAGGTGGATTTCTTTGTCCTGTAGGTTTTGACCTTAGGACACCGTTCCTTGCTGAGAGGTTTTACTGGCATGAGAGCAGGGCTCTGTCAAGAGTTGTAATGTCAGCGAGTGCACCTGGGATGCAGCTGAGAGTGCTGCTTCAGCTGTCTTTGCAGCATAGTTCTAGTTCAAGAAATGTCAAACCTATTTTTTTTCTAAACTTTACAAAGTGGTTTGTTTTGGGGGTTTGTTTTTGTTTTGTTGTTTGTTTTTTTTTTAAAATACAGCTTTTGTTTTATAGTTTTTCAGCCTACAGAACTGTAGGTTTTGAGGCATTGGCTGTTTCCTGTACTACAGTTGCTTATGGGCAGTGGGGTTGTTCTGCAGGTAATACATTAGGCTCACCTCACAGACATTTCACGTATGAAAGTTGCAAACAAAAACCCTTTTTAATTGTTACTGTTTCAGCCATTCCTGTACTTTATGTATAAACATAAAGTCTCTTCATCTGGGGCAGTTTATTCAGTGTTTCTTAAGCCAGAGTGGAAAAGGAGTTCAATAACCACAGCAGATAGCCTTTCTTCTAATTGCTTTATGGCACTGTTAATAAAAGCCTTTCTCAGAAATATCACTGTATAAAGAGACAAGGATTTTCAGCCGTGCATCGTAACCCTCTCCTAAAGACTATTTTTCCCTCCTGTTTTTTGAACAATATTTGCATGCTTAGCTGAACAGATTCAAATATTTTCACCCTGGGTGACTGAAAACAAGAATAATTGGAATAACAAGATAGAGGCACAGGCTAGGTTGTTTTGTCCCCCTGCTGTGACACCACCACCACCACATCAGTATTATGGAGTGATGCTTCACCTCAGTTTTCAGAAGCTTTTAGTGAGTGATTGTGCAAAGTTTTTATGCTTCTAACTCTGCTCTAGTGGCTGAAATTAAGTATAAACAAATTTTGATGTTGGGGCTTTGGCCTAAAATTGAAAGTTACTTTGAAGATGCAGTGTAGATGTCTGTCATTTTAGCTCACTTCTCTCTTTTTTTAAATTTTGTTACAGTACATAGTAACATCTGGATTTGACTGTTTGATTCCCCCCCCCCCATGTGATCAGTTAAGTTTTTGAATTTAATTGCCTTATGTTTTAAAATCGATTTATTCCTTTAAAGTCATGTTATTGGTGCTGGCATACTTTCTGATTATCACTGGATCTGTAGTATCTATTGCCCTTGTACCTTTCCAGCTATTCAGCATCTAAAGAATGGACTGAGGCATGTGACAGCACTCTGAGAATTGAAAGCTAATGCAGCCATGCTGCATAGTGCCCAATGATAATGCAGAACAGATAGTGTAATCTCCAAATATATCACCTGCACGCTATCTGCTGTGAGTAACTTCTAAATCTTGTGTAGTTCTAGCACCTCTTCCAGTACAAGGTAACTTACATGCACGCTACTGAGATATATGACCTTACAGTTCTGTTTGTACAGCTTGGAAGCCTGGATTTTGTCCTAATTTTGTAATCAACTTGCTTAGAAATAAAGGCTATATCTTTTCTCCTCCTTGGCATCAAGTGTTTTAAAGCACATCACCACTTTTTGAATAATTAATTATTTCCTTTATTGCTTTAGGTATTTCTGGGAAAAGCCAGCTTCTGTTTGCACTGGTCTTCACTACCCGTTATCTGGACCTCTTCACTTCATTCATTTCATTGTATAACACATCTATGAAGGTAGAGTATACTGAAGAGTTAGAAAAGCTAGTAATGGTGCATGCAGAGTGCATAATTTCATTAATAAAAGCCTCTTTAAATGGCCCACTGCACAGTTACTACAGATAAGTTTTAGACCAGCTTTGGATAAAGAATGTGAGAGATGGACTCAAAACCCTACTTTTTCCTACACCCTACATGCAATTATTAAAAACTGTATGGGGACTGTGACATCTAGAACAAGTGACGTTTTGGTTATTGAAAATAAAAGCTTTTGGAAAAATGGTTCAAATAAATTGTATTTCTCAACTGAGACATTAGAGCTTAAGTAAATCTCTTTTTATCCACTCCAAGGTAGATTGGTATTCAAAATGCATTGCCAGAATTGCAGCTAGTGTCTGGTCAGAGGCTGATCAAAAGTTGACAGGAGTACGTTCTTACAAATGCAGCTTCCATCAGATTATATCCTGTTCGCTTGTCCACTGCATATTAGTGAGCCCAAATTTGGTTTTGTTATTTCTTATTTATTCCTGCAAATTCTGGTGCTGAGTACAAGAAAATAAAGCAGCAGACTGGAAGAATGCAGCATGTTTGTGGCACCAGTACAGGTTGGTATATTTGTGGCACCAGAGCAGACACATTATTAATCCAGTTCCTTTACTCCTGGATTTTCTTGATGCTCTTCAACTTTAGCTGAGATAGAGGATAGTATAACTTTGCCAAGAGGAAAGACTAGGTAGCGAATAATGCAAAACATACTGAAGAATTAGGGGAATAATACCATAAAATAAAATTTTAGATTTTAAACTCACACTCTTGTCTTCTAACAAGTCAAATGTTTATGCTTAAGCTTTAATAATAACAGTCTAGATGCAGAACTGTGGATTAAGTAAAATATTCTTGAAACACAAGCTTTTTTCCCTGTGTGATTTCTGAGAATATTGAAAGCTACTGTTGGGTGCACTGAAGGAGCAGCTAGGTTTTTCTGCATTTCATTTATTGGTTGTGATTCAGGGGTCATGACCATGTCTTTGTTCTGCAGCCCTCCTACCCAGAAAAGGAATGAATATGGGAAATTACACTTGTGATACATAGCTTCATACTGAACTGAGTCTTTCCAGTAATGAAAGAGTGGTCCTCTGTTCAAATCCACTATTAACTTGCAAAACGTAAGCCTCTATTAAAGGTTACTGCTTAGAGAGACTGTTAGATGTAATTGGCTTTGAGCCCATTATTGTAGTGCCAAGACAAAGCTGCTCGAGTGTCCCAACACAGCTTTCTTGTTCTATCTACATATATTTAGGAGTATATAACATTACACAGTTGTAAAGAACAGGAACTACTATACAAAGAAGATTACCCAGAGCATAACTAGATGAACTTTCTAATCTGAGGAAAGTGCTGTCATTTGCAGCAAAAAATGTATTCATTTCTGTAATTAGGACTTTCTTCAATATATTTAGAGAAATATTTATTAAACTACAGGTGCCAACTAGCTGTATTTGGCAGTGATCATCACATATTTAGGAAAATGAGTTTCTTCTGCATTCCAGGAATATATACAGAAATACACAAACTGGCACTGCCTACCTTTCTTAACGACCTGCAACTAAGTTTTGTGATCTGTAGTGTTGTATATCTTACAGTTTCTTTTTCATGGTACCTGTATCTGAGTATCAGATGCATTTCTGCTGGTGCACTCTGCAGTCATTTTTCTACCATTCTTTTATTTTGTTATCTTTAAAAATGAAAACTTTTTGGGTGTCCCAAAACACACCATAATTCTCATGAAGAAATCATAAATAAGGAGTTCATTCACACTTCCTTAGTGACTTCTATGACCATACCAATTATGATTAGTTTACACCTGTAGTAGGGGTTTCCTATATCTGATATCCTGTCCTGTGGTCCTTTATCTCCAGTCAGCCAGGGTGCGAGTGTAGTCGAGTCTTCAGATTCTGAGCGCCTTAATACAGCATTTGTAACATTTTGTATCTGTGAGCAGCGCTTTTAGTGATTAGTAGATCTGCATACAGTGGGGGTTTAATCTGTTACTTTTCAGTAGTAAAGAACCTATATTTAATGTGATAAATGGCTTGGAATATTTAATCTTTGTGATGAAATTAAGGCAGAAGCTAAACTATTTGTCTAGTCCTACTGTACTGTGTTGTCTCCAGGACAATGTGGGCTCTGTCCTGATGATGGCAGATTGACCTTTAGAAAGTCATGTATTTTCTCTGATTCTGTTTTCTCTTCTGTAAAATAAAGCTATTTGCCTATTCCACGGGGAATAACTATGAAGTCTACCGTATCATAACAATTAAAAATTGTAACATTAGACATCAACTGAAACTGAGCTCTGGTTCAGTGCTTCTAGCAGTCTGTTAGTTTTGCAGGTTTTATGGCCTGTTGGTTGGTGGAGAACATAGTCCACTTGCCACTCTTCAGATTTTAGAGATGGTTAAAGGTCTAAATGAAATCAGCTAATTTGTGATATGTTAAATGGCTGAGTCCTAATGGGGCTTATCGAATAGGTTTTTGATTGCCACACAGGCCACACCACTCCCAGGCTTTTTGAATGTGAGAAGACCCCTTTCATCATTACTACATGTATGCTTTTAATGTAAATGTTTTGGGCCAATGCTTCTCCCACAGTAGTAGAAGGGGTATTCCTTCTCCAGTCAATTCCTTAGTTCTGTCTACTCAGGAAAGATCTGTAAAGAAACTGTGGACAGTCACTTCAACCAGAGGCAAGGTGATGCTTTTAAAGCAACAAAACCACTAGAGCCAGAGTTGTTGGTTTTGAATTATCACTCTGCTGAGGAAAGATAAATACTACCACATAGCCTGGAACTGCAAAAGCATGTAAACAACCAAAAAAGACAGCACTTAATTCTTCTTAGTGCCTGGGAATGTCTTTGTTCAGTGAGTTTGATCTAATCCTGCAACTTCTGTGTCTTGTTTTGTTTTTGTTTTTTCTTCCCTTGCTCTAGCTTATCTACATTGCCTGCTCGTATGCCACTGTGTATCTGATCTACATGAAATTTAAGGCCACCTATGATGGAAACCATGATACATTCAGAGTGGAGTTTCTGATAGTTCCTGTTGGTGGACTCTCATTTCTTGTCAATCATGACTTCTCTCCTCTGGAGGTGAGTTGATTGTGGCCAGGAGGTTGTACTTTTTTCTCCAAAATATGAAGGTGAGTATTTTTAGGCTGATTGAGGAATGCTTGAAAGATGCATATGTTTAGTAGGTTCAGGCTAATCCTGTTTCCTTAAAGCATCTTTACAGTGTAGATTTCTGTGAAAATTTAAGCCACTTCATGAGACTAGCATTATTATCAACATTGATTATTTTATTAAGCAGAAGACAGTATGCTCTGATGGTTATATTATTTCAAAAGTATCCTTTCTTTTGTTATATTTGTTAAAGAAATGTCCCAGAATGCAGTTTGTGAATAGTTGGTGCCACCTGGTGAAAACAAAAGGAATTATAATACTTCTTAAATTTTGTAGAAACACAGATGGTCAGGAGTATTAGAAAGAATTGTATTGTATTTGAAATGCAGCTATGTGGTTTCCTATGAGAAAAAGTATATTAAAAATGTAATTGTAGAGAGTTCAAACAGGTAATTTTCCCCACAAAATGGAGAATAACTTTAGATGCTTATTTTAAGTGCGCTGAGCTGCATTTCTGTATTTATTACAGTAAAATGATTTTATTAGAAAATAAAGGAATTTTAATTGCAATACTTTGAGACACTATTTCAAATTTTGTTCCGTATTAACTGATTCTTTAAACCAGTAGATTAAAAAAATTGGAATAACATGGGGAAGAAAGGACTTTGTCTTCCCTGCAGCTTTTTACAGCACCAGCTCTGTAAGCTGTGTTTCATGGGACTGAATCCTGAACTCATGGATGCACATAAGTTTTCTCATGAGTAAACCTACACCTGCCAGCTCACTAGACAGCTGGTTTGGAGAGTCTGTTGTCTGCCAGGAGAGTTGTTTCCCTATATCATCCTGTGGTTGATTATGAAGCTTTCACTTGGTTTTTCCTGTACCAAGCATAGTTTGCCAGAATATTGTACCTTTTCATAACGTTGTTAGAGAGTCAAAAGTCAGGCCAAGTCAAATATTTTCTGTGCTTCTGTTATCAGTAAGGCAGTTGAATATATCTGTGTGTTTGTTTTTTTTTTTTTTCTTTCAGATACTGTGGACCTTCTCCATCTATCTTGAATCGGTTGCTATTCTCCCTCAACTTTTTATGATCAGCAAAACTGGGGAAGCAGAGACCATCACTACCCACTACCTTTTCTTCTTGGGTCTGTACCGTGCCTTGTACTTAGTCAACTGGATTTGGCGCTACTATTTTGAGGGATTTTTTGACCTCATAGCTGTTGTTGCTGGTGTGGTCCAGACCGTTCTTTACTGTGACTTCTTCTATTTGTATGTTACAAAAGGTAAGTAGTGCAATAACTTCAGGTTGTGGAATGTAGCAATTAACACGTTCACAGGAATCTGCCATATCGACATTACTAGGTTGTTAATTCTGTGTGCAAATTATCGCTGGAACCTCCTTGATAGATTTATGAAACATACTTCCTGCTAGCATGGGGCATTTCTGAGGATTGGTTTTGAGTATGGATAGAGTATAAGTGGTCTGATGAACTTAATTGACAAGGTTAAAATAAGTATGGCTAAATACATGTTGCTGTTGTCTTCCATCGATGAGCGTGATCCTTATGCTTCTCCTGACAACGTACACTGTTCTGTGCAGATTCCATGCTTACAGACACCTTTCTCAGTGTTTTAAATACTCAGAGTCCAAAGGATTTTGGATCTTTCTGTTTATGCTAAGTGTAGAAGCAGTCATTTCTGCTGAGTGCATTGGTAATTCTGTCCTTATTCACATTCCAGCTTCCATCATGTATCTACAAAGCTATATGGGGCTGTGTTTTTTTTAGTCCTAACTATTAAGAAACCACAGTCATAGGCTGGTAGGTCCTGTGAGGATGAAAAGTGAGAGTTCCAGGGTGCCACAAGAGGGCAGGATTGGAATAGTTGTTAATTTATCATAGTTTTAGTAGTATGTATTAAAGAGAGAGAGGCAAGCTTGGGAGGACTGTCTGCGGTGCACCTGTTTTGTAACCGAGTGACTCTGTGTGGCAGGTTTTGGTCCCTTTGAAGTTTAAACAGTATGTGCTTCTCCTAGTAAAACAAAGATGTGATCTAATTGTTTTCTTTCCTACTTTTCCTTACAGTACTCAAGGGAAAGAAGCTCAGTTTGCCAGCGTAAGTGCCAAAAAAACCATCACCAGCATCTGTCCTTTTGGATGCTTGGACAGAACAATCCTTATCACAAGCAAAGGCGAAGATGCTTGAGACAGAAAGTCAGAAACACAGCTCTTTATAGTGCAGGTAGTCATCAGCGGCTCTGTAAGAACGGAGGAAAAACAACCAGCAGATTTCTGTTTGATGCATCTTGCCTTTATCTTTTTTATTACTATGTATAAAGATTTTTTACATAAAGAAACTTATACTGTATTAATAAATTCAGTGTATAGTTTCAATTGGAATAGTTCCAAAAGTGAAATTTTTGTGAGATTGTTTATGACCAGGAACAAGTGCAAACTTTTTTTTTAATTTTCAAGAATTTCTTTGAAATGACTGATTTTTTTTTTTCTTTTTTTTTTTTCCCAGTGCACAGATATGTGCATCCTTGATGGATGGTAGTCATCTGTTCTTTCCCTTTGATTCAATTTTCATTCCACTATATTTATTTTTTTCCAAAAGGTGAATATATGTCAACTCTAAATCTGAAACCACCGATGTTCAGTGTGATGTGCTGGTGCCCAGTCTTTGTGCCATCTGCTGACATGGAGTTCCTTATTTAAAATATATGTTGGTGCTAGAAGGGAAACAGTCACATTTTGTAGCTGTTCCCCTTCTAAAACAGGCTGATGGCAAGAGGACAGTAAGGAAATCTGTTGAGGCCACAAGGATGGGCCCTTTCCTGTTTTGCCATGATGTTTGGGAAGGTAATCCCAGGGATGAAAGCACTTGGCAGCGCAGGTCGTGAAGGGTAAGAGGTGCAGTTGTGTTGCTTAGTGGCAAATGTTTGTGACTGTATTCTTTGTCCAGGAAAAGAAGGTTAAATATCTGGGATGTACAGCCCTGCTACACCACTGCAGCTATAGAAACGGGAGACTTGTAAGTTGTTGATTACAGTAATCTGTAGGTGATCATTTTAAACAGTATCTACATTTTCTTTTAAATGAATGCTTTATAAGCAACTTCCATGTTCAGCTTCAAGTGGTTTTTGATGTCACTTTTGGACAATTAATATTTTTTTTTTATAAACTTTTCAAAATCAGCAGCACCAGTTACCATTCTTTATCCTTTAAATGATTCCCTTTTTTTACTGAGCTGTTGCATGATTTATCCTGTGTTACCATCCTCAATAAACACTTTATGAAATGGTGAAAATGGTTTTTTTTATTCCTGAATTAAAGTTTTCTGTTAGCCTGGGACTGGATGGAAAGTTGTAGTAAGGACAAGTTACTTAATGTCATTGTTTGCTGAAATTAACTTTTTAAGGCTACAAGGGGCATTATCACTGGATGAAGCAATGGTGACTTCGTTCTGCTTGTTTCGTAAAAGGTCAGTCTCCAGGCTACTGTGGAGGAGGGTTTGGTGCTTGTATATGTTTTTGGTGTATCTTCAAGAAATCATTTATCTTCTCTAACTTAGTTTACCATCATTGCCCCCCTAGTTAGCGATGGTTATCATTCCTAGCCCCAAATGTGAATAGTGTTTTTTATCTGCAGAGTGCATATGCCAAGATGCTGCGCTCTCCTATCTCGGACACTACACTGAGTATCCCGTTGCTGTTCAGATCTGATTAAAACAAGGTCTGACCCTGTAACTAAACACAGTTCTAGCTGTAGTCCCAGAGCGACGTGAGGTCTGTGCCTGTTGGTAGGAGAGCGCACTCTGCAGGGTCGGCGTAGGTTACTGACTTCCTCGGGGTTAGCTTTGTCCTTCGATTCAGTTGCAGGGTCCCTCTCGGGTGTGTGTCCCGGCGAGTGCCCGAGAGTGGAGCAGGGCCGCTCCAACACAAGCCAGCAGCTCTCAAGCTGACTTCACTTGCCGCTGCAGCGCAGCGGTTTCTCCGGTTTGGCGGGGCCCGCCCGTGCCGCTGGGCTCGGCGGGGTCCCCTGGGCCGCAGCCCCTCGGCGGCACCAGCCGGCGGGCGCCGCTCTGCTCATGCGCCTGTGCCTCGGGCGGGGCAAGGCCGTCGCGCACGCGCCTGACGCGCCCCGCCGGGGCCGGGTTGGCCGACGCCAGCCAGGGCGCGTGCGCAGCTTGGCCCAATCGGAAGGGGGGGGGGGGGGGGGCAGTCCCGCAGGGCAGGTTGGGGCGCCGCGTGGAGCGTCGTGACGTCGCGCCGCCGTGACGTAGCGCCCGCCCCCCGGGTGGGCGGCGCGGCCTGCGGGAGCGCGCGGGCCTTAGGGGCGGCGGGACGGCGGCGCGGGGCCTCGGGCGCCCGTGGCGGAGCGGCGGCGGCGCGGCCCGCAGGATGCCAGGGCTGGTGGTGTTCGGCAGGCGCTGGGCTATCGGCAGCGACGACTTTGTTCTCCCGGGGGCCTTTGAGCTCTTCGTCAGGCTGGTGTGGTAAGGCGGCGCGCGGGGCCGTTACCTCAGCGCCCGCGGGGCCGGCGCGGGCAGGCGCTCGCCGCCGCCTCGCCTCTCCTCGCCTCGGGGGCCGCTTCCCGGCGCGGCAGCCGCTCGCCGCCGGCACTGGCGGCCCGCCTGCGGCTGAGCGGCTCTCGGCGGAGGCGTTCCCTCGGCCGTCAGCTGCGGCGTTGGCCCCTTCATCCGAAGCGTTGAATCACCGGGGAGGAAAGCGGCGGGTTTGTGAAGGGTCCCTTGAGTTAGATAATCACGTAGCGTCATATAATCACTGCGCTGTCTTCTGTACGCACGGAACCATAATCGCTTGGTTGTATTTAATCGCTGACTAGCGCTAATGGCGTTTCGTTACTTCAAGAATTAATACGATGATTCCTTTGTTTAGATCGGCCTCCGTTATATTTGGCACCTGCGGAAATGAGCAGTGCCCTAAAGGGAATCTGTCGCTCGGTCTGCAGACGACTTTGTTGTAATTACTGCTGAGTATTCGTGCGGTCGTTTCATTCTGACAAATTCGTTATATAACAACTCCCTTTCTATTAATCTTTGCGGAATGCTTTCATTAAGATAAAAACTATATATCAGGTGATCACTTTGCAGTATGCACTTTTCCCTTCCAACTATAACTTTTATTATCTTTCTTCCGTGTAGGTGGATTGGAATTCTTGCTCTTTACACAGTTCATAAGGGGCAGTTTAACTGTCCTGGGGGAGGATTACTGCACAGCTACTTGCTCGTCCTCCTCATTCTCCTGGCTTCTATAATATGCGCATTATCTGCTCTTGTATACATCAGTATGCAAGGTAAATGGTTAATAATAATATTTTATATTTGCCTAGTAGGATTGTAATATAGATGGTTTTTTTACTCTGGAGTTGACATTAAAAAAAATCAAATTCAAGTGCTCTAATGGTAGTTAAACTTGAGAAACTGTCAGCATTAACATATTTGCTTTAATAGTATTACCTCTGTTAGGAATCTAAAATAATAAATGGACACAATAGATTAGTGCAGCTAATAGTGACATGTTCTTTGCCATCAGAGCATCTTGAAAACTCCCTCTGCATTCACCATCAATACGTGACCTCTAATGGAACAGCTCAACCTCTCTGACAGGAATTTAGGGGAATTTATTCAAAATCAATTTCTCATCTGAAGTACCACGTTAGCTTTGCCTTGCATAGGCATATTTAGTCATGTCTTGTGAAAGTTCATTAGCTGCAGTGGATTGCTTAGGAAAAAACACACGCAGGAAAGTGATCCATATAAATGTCAAACTAACGCAGTAAGTACTTCTGAATAGAGCAGGACTTACCACTTGAAGTGAATGGCTAAACAGAAGTAAGGACGCCAATGCAACTTTTAGTCATTTGTAGAAATGGTTCATTTTGGATTAAAAAATGCTAGGAAAGCTTTTTTCCTGGTGAGGCACCTCATTGTCAAAGTAATGCTAGGAAGATTAATTTGAAATATATGTGAGGTCTCTGGAGTAATAGATGAGACCCCACAATTTCTAATATGTTGGTTCTGACATCATATTGTAAATAAGAGAGTATTTAAATTATTTAAATGGAAAGACACATAAAGAGTACATGAAGAGAAACTATGACAGACCAGAGATGTGGATGATAATCCTGTCCTTGAATCTAACCACTGGTTTTCCTACAGTTTCCAGAGGAGGGAAAGGAAAATTAGCCGAGTTACACTGCTTATGTTTATATCAAAGTTGAGGAGGTGAGAGATGTAAATACCAGGGAGAAAAGAGCTGTTTGATATAAAAGTACATCTACAAGGCCATAATAACTAAAAAATTGAAGAATTCTGAGGCTGAATTTCCAAGAAAATTAAGGGTGAGATGTCTTGGACTGGGGTTATAGTGCGTGGGTTTGGGAGCGCTGGTTCTTGCACCACCCCTTGCACTGTACTGACAGGGGGTTACTGATGCCAGTGGTGATCCTGACTGGAGAACTCACACCCTGGGTTGTGGTGCTGGGAAAGAAGTTGTTTTCAGGAACTACAGTTCCGTCTGATTGCGTCTGTGTAAGCATCTGTGCTGCTGCTGTGGCTACCACCCAGGAGTGGGAATAAGTGGCCACTGGATCAAGGGCTTTTTAAACAGCTTTGTCACTGGATATGAACCACAGCTTGATAGTTGGAAGATAGTTTCCAAAGGTTTTTTTGTTCTGCAGTGTTTTAAGCCTTTACAAATTACCCTGACTACACGTGAGCACACACACCCCACCACCTCGTTACTCTGTGATCAACAAACTGGTTTAAGGAGTTGAGCTGGGCAAAAATTACTCCCTTCTTATTGCCTAAGAGTGTTGAAAGGAAGAGCTTTATTAATATGCTAACAATACAGAAAATAGTCTTAAGTATTTGTCCTGGTAATGGTGCTACTTCTGTTTTCCTAAATAAAAATACGAGTGAATTTATTATTTAGTGACTCAAACTTCATTGTAGCACAGCAAAGTAGCATCTAAAAATGAAATATTCAGCCAACTAAAAGCTAAATAAAATAATAAAAGCAGGCACCAGAAGTCATGAGGAAGTGTAGGTGAGCCAGTGCTCCAGTATGCTGCTTTGGCTTCTGCTGGGTGCAGCACTACAGCTTCAAGTTCACTGCAGAACTGTCTCAGAGTAGAGAGTGATTTTGGGTATTAGTAGAGTAGATTCTAAGAACCACAGCTATTGTTGTTTTTCTTTTCTCAGCTTCAGTGATAGCTTTGCATTAGTGTGAAAATACTCTATAGTTTCAATTAAGTTTCTTACTTTCTGTAGAGCTCAGAAACTTCATATATCCAGGTAGGACTTTATGTACTTAAGATGCATTTATGAACAGTTCTTGTTTTAAATTCTCCCTGTCATTTCAGGAACAATTTCTAATCCAGGCCCAAGAAAATCACTTCCCAAGCTACTTTATACTCGCCTACTTCTCTATTTGCCTGAATTCATCTGGGCGGTTTTAGGAGCTGTATGGGTGTCAGACAGCAGTGTGCGCTGTGAGAAGACTGTGATAAATGTCATCATGGGGACAGTTATTGCAAGGTAAAGATGCCTCCCCGCCAAATCTAAGCTTGACAGTATAGGTGAGATGGAAAATACTGCTGACGTGTTTTCTGTATGTATTTATTGAAGGCTTTTCCAGCAGTTGGAGACTTTGATATTTCTTATAAATTATTGTGGTTTCTCATAGAAAGGAGAAGAATTTTTAAATCTAGACAGCTAGAATGAGTTGGTATCCTTCCCTAAACAAGCTTGAGCTACTGGCCTTGAGAGAGTACATGCTAGAGTGAAGGAAAGGAGGTGAAGATCAGAAAGGGTAAGAGGGATAGGTGGGAATGTAGAAAGCTGGGTAAGTGTGAAGAGGGTAGTAACTAGATCACTTCACTGGTAGTGAAAAATGGAGCATTCGCACCTCTGGGTTACTATTTCCAAAGCACAGGGCTGTGATTTTGAGTTTGGTGCCCTGTGTGAAATGAGCCAACGGCCTTGTTCCTGTGCCTAGTGCGTTGAAAGCCTGATAACAAAACATGCACCCTTAAGACCGTAACAGACGGTGTTCATACCTAACTTTGTTTTCTGTCTGTCAAGATCTATAGTTGTGTTTTCTTGCATACTTGTCAGAAGTATCTGGTTTCATGGTCTTTTTATCCCACTTCCTTCTGTTTTGCAGCTGGGTTATCATCATCTTTACCATCATTGGAGTTGTAATCGTGTTTGATCCACTTGGGGGGAAAAAGACGTTTTACCTCACCGATAGTGTAAATCGGAACCTGGAAAGCAGTCAGTCAGGGCAGTTGCTGTATAACGTGAAGAACACGGCCACCAGAGTCTGGGAAAAAAGAATCAGGTTACTGTGTTGTTGTATTGTGCAAGATGATGATCATCGAGTGGCTTTTACGAGTATCGCAGAGCTTTTCCGCAACTACTTCTCAGTAAGATGGAAAGCTTTTTTTTCTCTTTTGTCTAGCTCTGAACGCAGACATTGCAGCACACATGTACCTTTGTTCAGCCAGAGGTCCCTGCTAGCCTGTGCCTTGAAATCAGGTTTTGAATATGCCACTTTCAAAATTAAAGGTGATTCTTGTACAAGGTATACAACACTGATTTTTCTCTCCCTTCACAAGCATGAAGGGCTGTGAGAAAACAGTATTCTTTCTCCTTAGGTGAGTAACTAGTCAGGACAACAAGGGATTTTCTTTTCCTAAATTTATGAAGATCGAGGCATTTTTCCTACTGACAATGAGTAAGGAGTTATACCCATAGCAAAGAATCGGACTACTTTCTGACTGTTAAAAAAATGAGCCCCACAGTATGTTAAGGCAGCCTTCCCATTCTGGGCCACTTCTGAGCACGTGCCAGACTAGAGCGTGCACATGCAGGAAGTTGCTTTTTGGCAACAGAGAGCGTCTGCCAAATCAGAGTGTTGTTTGAGCTGAAGTTTATGTCACCTGCTGCTTGGGCAGTCAGAGTTCAATGTTGACTTTGAAGTCTGTTCATGATTTCAAAACTAACAGTTCTTGTTTATTAAGCAGTACTTGGGCATGCTGATTACAGCCTACTCAGTGGTTTATAGGCTAAAGGGTGTGAGTCATACAGAGAGATGACTGCCCCAGATAGTTGAATAAAAACCCTTCAGCCTTCTCCTGTGTAAAATCCTTCCTAGTTGTTCTCAGCATAGAGGACTTTCCACATAGAGGTATAGAACAGTGATCAATAATCTCTGGACCACTATTTGCTGTATGGCTGAGCAAGTGCTCTGTCAGGTAGCTCGTTAAGTGATGAAATGCAGGTGTAGAATTGTCATTGGTCTTACTGAAGAAAACATTCAATGTGTACAAAAGGGGTGGGAGGTTAGATGCTGCTGTGACCTATTTCTCCAATGCACATTGTCTCTGAGTGAAATGTATTTATATAAACTGAAAAAATAGAATTCCGTGTGCATTTTCTTATGAGAGTCTTGCCATGTTGAGGTGTGGGATGGTTTTAAGCGCTCTTTTATTTCTTTGTACAGGACACTGATCTGGTGCCAAGTGACATAGCAGCTGGTTTGACTCTGCTCCATCAAGAGCAAGATAAAATGGAAAGTTGCCCAAAAGAGCCTGAAGAAGTCCTGTGTCATTCTCCATCATCCCTTGTGGTAAGATAGGGTCATTGCAGCCTGGCGCAATTACTCTAGGAGATGGTGCCAGATCAAATTGAAATGCAGTTCTTTGCGCAAGGGTGTTTTGGTTTTGTTTGTTTAACAAAATTAAACACCGCTATAAAAATTCACAACAGTTTATTAATACATGCAGTGAAGACATCTTGATGAGTTTGCAGTCAAAACATTTGTCTGCTTTTGTATAAGTAGAACTTACATGAATGGGGAAGTAAGTACAAAAAGGAGCCATTTAGGACATTTGATGACAAGAGCTGGGAGAGAAAGGAAACAGAAAATTAGTATTTAGTAGTATGTGCACAGAACTGAAAAGCTAGTCTTTTAGTATTGTGGTCTGTTTAAATTATGTCTACTGCAAATACCCAGACAAGATAAGAAGCAAAACCAGGTTACAGTTTGCTAATTTTTGCTAGTCCTTTATGGTAAAATGCCTTTGTAAATTATTTCACCTTCTCTGGTCTGTGTTTCATCGAAGTATGTTAATTCTACTTCAACCAATTTCTATCAAATTCCTTTTGAATCCAGCCAGTGTGATGGAGTCATGCGTACCAGAGAGGTCTGCTACAGGCTCTTTAGCCATTCCTTTGACATCCTTAATTAACATATTTGGAGTGAATGCTGTGTTCAGTATTGAGCTTATTGGTGTATAAGTATCGGAAGAAATTAATTTAATGAGAGCTTTTCAAGATCCTTGAGCTGCGTAGCTATGTAAATAAACAGACTTATTCCTGGAATATGAGTGGCTATTTTTGATTCTTCTTAGACCTTGAGGTTTTCCTTTTGGGTAGTGCGTATTTCATCATGCCTTGATTTTCACTAGTATGTGTTCAGGTTTTATTCTGGGGCTGCCTAACACCCCTTTCTTCCTCTCCTTCCTTTTCTTTCCCTGTGTCCTTTCAGACAGACGATTTGGATATTGAACTGGAGAATGCTGCTCACTACATGCTGTTTGCCGCAGCTGCTTATGGCTGGCCCTACTACATATACACCAACCCATTTACTGCACTCTGTAAGCTCAGTGGTGACTGGTAGGTTCGATCAAGAGCTTAAAAACACATAACTTCCTTTTATTTAACTAGCATTAGCAGAAATAAAATAGTTTCAATAGCAAAATTTTTGTTGCATTAAATTATATCACTCTTGGGAGTACATGAGCTTGACTGGTGGAGTTATCTTTCACAAATTCAAACATCAAAGTAGAAACAAAATTCTAACATCTTTCCACCCCCAGAAACAGATTAGCTTTTGTTTCTTAAGATAAGTTTGTGATTGAGAGAGATAAAATTCATTTAGCAAAATGACAAAGGAAGAATTGGAAATAAACCCAACATTCTCAAATGAGGCTTTTTCGAGCTACCTTTTGGGCACATATGTATGTGTAGAAATACGTGTGTATCAACAGTTTTCCCTGTCTTAAAAGGATTAGCAAAAGTTACCTGTCCCTCCAGCCTCCATTTTTTTATTCCCTTTTCTCCCTTTACTAAAAAAAATGTTTACAGTCAGTATTGAAGTATGCATAATGCTGCGTAGGATTACTGTATATTTAAGTGACCACTGACATTTGTGACTGTAATCATGATTTTCTTAATTAGTAACATGAAATTATTTAACCTACTGAAATAAAAATGATTTGGAGAAAAACCCAAATCACATAATACAATGGATAAAACATGAGATAAACCCGCTGTACAGAAGTTTTTTTAATTTCCTCTTTGCTTGTTTGTATTTTCTGTCATTGGCCTGTAGTCTTAAGAATTCTTATTGCATTGTTTACCCTGCTTGTAGTCCTGTAGCAACAGTGTATTTGCCAGTCCTTGAACTGAAAATGTATGGCATGCTGCTCAGGCAAAACCAGGTTTGTGGGCGGAGGTAACATCTTGTATCAGACTACTGGTATTACTGGGAAAAAAAAAAAATTAAAAAATTTAAAAAGAACATTTGATTCCTGGCAGAAATCTTCTGCAAATGTAACTGAGTTTGATTCCTTGAAAGGAAACCTAAAAATTTGAATATGAAAGTTTTTCTCTTCTGTGTTTGTTAGTTGCGGAAATAGACCAACAGATTCTGATATAACTGGCAGTGATCGTCATAACTTTCACTTTGGATCCATCCTAAAAATAACAGGACTGCAGTACAGAGACTTCATTCATATCAGTTTTCATAACAAGGTAAACAATCTGGACAGGCATTCAGCAAAAAAACTTAGTGATTAATTCAGTGAAAGCAAGGGGTGGAGTTTCTACTTTGCCTTCAGCATTTATAACATGCAAGATGCAAAGCCAAATGAAAACAGGCCCTGAAACATTCAGTTCTGATTTTTTTTTCCTAATCTAAAGGAACAGCCACAAAACCATTGACATAAATCTGTCTCAGTATTGCAATAAAGACACTTATAATAACTTGATAAGAAAATAATTCAGCTTCTTTCCATAATACACTGAAGAGAGCTCAGTAAGAGAGCTTTCAGAAGGTGAGAACAAATGTTTACTCTTATAAAAAGTTGGTGTCTTTACTGATTACATTTTTCCCCTCCAGATCTATGAGATCCCATTTTTTGTTGCTTTGGATCACAAAAAAGAAGCTATTGTGGTTGCAGTGAGAGGAACCTTGTCTTTCGAGGTATCATCCATCTGATCTATGTAATTAGCTTTGTAGAAATGGGTGAACTCTAGAGGTAACTTTGTTACACGGGCACATGGGAAAACAACTCACTCTCAGGTATGAGTCTTCCAGGGTTAAGCTGTCAGCCCTCCTGTCCTTGGAGGGGTGATATTCCCTGTGCCGCTGTGAGAGAGCACGGAGGGCGGGCAGAGGTAATTCCTTTTCACTGTGAGTGGAGGTGCATTTGTAATGTCTGTCTGTGCAGCTTGGAAATAGTTGCTGAAATCAGAATTGTGATTGCTGTATATATTTGCCTGGGTGGTGGCTTATGGTGGGTAGTGTTGTGTTGCTTACAAACTTGGAAGTCGGCTTGGTGATGTCCCTGTGACAGTGTCGAGTAGCAGAGCGGGACCCAAGAGCCGTGAAGCCCTGCAGAGGGCTCTGACAAAAGCTCTTGTTTACAGGACATTCTCACTGATCTGTCAGCAGATTGTGAAGACTTGACGCTGGAGGATGTTCTAGAGAATGGGTTTGTGCATAAGGTGTGTGCAGTCTGTAGCTGTTTTAAATCATCTCAGCAGTAAGGAAACTGTGAACACCTGAGATCCTTTAGTTAAATGGAAGAGTATTCTCCTTGTGAGATGGATTGCACAAATTATTTCAGTGACTTGGTTGTTGCATCAAATACTGCCTCCGGAACTGCAAGGTAGAACTTGTAATCCTCTTGTCAGACTTTATGTCCTTATTAAACATTCCAAAAACTTTTTAACCATTATGTACAAGAGCACTTGGTTATAACTAGACCTCTGTCAGGAGCATGTTAAAAGAGAAGACCAACTCTGCAAAAAGAAAGTTTTTCTGTGATGGTGTCGTATTTAAAGTATACATGTATCACACTTCAGATTGGATATACTCTTCTAACTAAATCCTGTCTTGTAGGGAATAACTCAAGCTGCAAATTACATCTATCGAAAGCTAATAAATGATGGAATTTTAAACCAGGCTTTTACAATTGCTCCAGTAAGTTACCTTCCAAGTAATTTGGTTTGCCAGAAAAATTACTCAAAGCTTTTTCTGTGTCCGTCTGTGTTTCAGACTTCTCTTTCTGTCTGTAGGAATATAAACTTGTGATAGTTGGTCACAGTTTGGGTGGTGGAACAGCTTCTATATTGGCGATCATGCTCAGGAACTCCTTCCCAACATTAAGATGTTACGCCTTTTCTCCTCCAGGAGGACTGTTAAGGTAAGAGACTTCTGTTATTTGGTTCTGTGTCGAAGATGTAAAAATCTTCAAAGTAGTTGACAGATATGTTAGATGATAACTCTGGGCTGGACTGTGTTAGGAGTTTGTTTATACATTCTCCACTAGGATTAGATTTGCTCAATCTTGAATTACAGTCGAGTTCTTGGGGGAATAACAGAATGAAATATCTGTCAGGTAGTATAATTAGAGTTTAAAATAAATGTTTCAGAAATGCTCACCCGCCTAGTCTTGCTTGGCCTGTTTGACATCCACACATGCTGTTATCAGCATTGAAGTTACTCTGTCATCTGTAGCAAGTAGGTCTGAAAGCTGACTGAAGAACTGACTGCAAATGCTGCTGCTGTTGCCACATATTTGTATTTTTATTGAAAGATAATGATCATCATAAAACTGAAGTGTGCATATCTCTTCAGTGTATCTAAAGCGCATCTTTTTTTTTTTTTTTTAAGCAAATCACTGGCAGATTACACTAAGCACTTCATTGTTTCAGTCATTGTTGGAAAGGACCTTGTTGCAAGGTGAGATGGAAATATTTTTAAATTGTTCTTTCAGGGACGTGTCAGATTGCAGAGAATAGGAGGTTTTGCTTTACTTTGTTCTACGTGTGTTTATACAGGTTAAGTATGCCCAACATGGAGGATTTAAAGAGGAGAATAGTGAGAATTGTGGCAAACTGCAACAGACCCAAGGTAACTAAATGCAGTTCCTGGTTAAAAGTCAGTGGAATTGTTACCTGGGTTAAGCCCCAGCTTTAATGAAGTGACAATTGGTGTGTGTATTTTTAATCTTAATGATGAGAGTTACAATTGTGTTTTGGAACAAAAGTTTGTTTTTAATTTGGCGACGTTTGTGTTAGTCTCTTATCCTATAAAGCTGTCTTGTTGGAAATTAAGATTCAGGAAGACCTGGAAGATACCTCTGTGTGTAACATCCAAGACCTGAAATTATCTGTTTGCTAGATTTGCTGATAAAGGAAACTTAAAAAATGAAAATGGGGGAAAAATTATGCTAAAATTATGAAAAATCAGTAAGATTACTTCCTTTAATAACCATTTAGTATCAGTAAGTTAGTTCTTTTACTTACATTTTGTCTTCAGAATTAATTTGGAAAGCAAACATTTTTCTGTTACAGTATTAATTGCTTACCTCTTCTTTTTACTGTTAGTGTGAAAACACAGTTTTAAAAGTGCTGAAACACTGTGATGTTGGGCAAGATGGGAGGTATAGGGGAGTGGCTTAAAGATTCAAAACTGCCATTTCTGAACAGCTAAAGTTAAATCTGCTTTACCCACAAGATTTCTGTGTAGTCCCAGGATGAGGAGTCGTGGAGGGCCTGGGTGACGTAAATACAGAATAAGATAACAGAGAGTTAGAAGCTACAGGTGCAAGAAAACGTAAATCTGCAGAGCAGATTCCACACATTCAACTGGTAAAGGATGTCATGTTTTCTGTAGTGTTACTAGTGACTTGGGTTAGATATCAGTGAAGTAGATATTACCATGGGGAGAATTCAGAAAGGAGATTTTTCTCAAACAAGAAGTTTGGGGAGCATGTGCATACAGTAATTTTTAATCTTTTCATTGTAGTTTCAGATGATGTGTGTGCAAGCACACAACTAGAATAAGTTCCTTGAAGAGCTGCCAAACCTCAGTTCAGCTCTTTTTCTTTCTGATTTCAGTACCAGATTTTGCTGCGTGGGTGTTGGTACGAAGTATTTGGAGGAGATCCAGATAACTTCCCAACTGAGCTGGATGGTAGAAACCAAGATGCCCTTACCCAGCCACTCCTAGCTGAGGAGAGTTTAATGGTTCATCGGTCACCTTCATACAACGCCCTTGAGGATGAATCACACCTAAATTCACCGCCTCAGTATCCTCATCTGTATCTTCCTGGAAAGATTATCCATGTTGTAGAAGAATCCAGCTCTAGGAGGTAAGTAGAATAATGAACACCGCTCTCCTGTTTTCCTAAAATCTTAAAGCTGTTTGTCACTTCAAAGTACACGTGTCCAGCTTTGCGTCTCATCTGCATCTCCAATACCCATCTGTGGTTATGACGCATTAGCCAGCCTTTCAGTTTTTATTCTGTGCCACCCTGCTTCTTTCTGTTCCACTTCAAGCCCTGGAAACTGTTCCTCTTCATGCCTGCGTGCCTTACTCTGCCCAGATACTGCATGTGCTCAGGGGATGGTTTTAAACAAGATGACTGTGAGGTTCAGCTTTAGCAGGCTGCAGTTCCTACCTGCAACTGTCTATGTCCTGCTAGGAGTGAAGCGATAACAAAATACCTCATTATTGAGTAGTCACATGAATATTGCCAATGAGAAAGAGGCAAATTATTGCCCATAACACCAGCCCAGCCAGACTGGAGAGGTCCAGTTGCCCCAGTAAGCAGAGTGCCCATGCAGCCTCTAGTTCCCTGTCCTTTGCTTCCTGGGTGCAGGAAGGTGAGACAAAGATGGCAGACAAGCTGAAACGGTGAGGATTGGGGTAGTGTTGTGTTTAGGGGTTTTTTGTTTGTGTTTTGTTGATGTTGGTTTTTTTAGACAAAACAACCTGAAACAGCCCACAAGCTAGGCAGTACTTGATATCCTCTCTTGTTTCATTCCCAAATGGAAATAAGAGCATCTGTAACTTGCACAAGACCATCTTACAGGGGGAGAAAAAAATCTGTACTGTACAGAAAAGGGAAGAAAAGGGCTGTAGACGAAATCCACTTTTTTTCCTCCTGTTCAGTAGATTAATATTGTATTTAAGCTTCACGTCTTTAATGTTTAACAATATTGATACTGATTTTACAAGTTAGATGTTTTAACACTTGTGACCTGGCACGTTTTCTCAAGGGCGGCTCTTCTACCTTACTTTTGAGTTCATTTCTTTTCTTTCATTTACTCCACAGCACAGCAATTAATCATGGTTTTTCTTAATTGGACTAGCACACAAGAGCCCCCGTCATGCACTGTTCCATAAAATAAAATCCTAAATACATACACGCAGCCTTAAATCTAGTGTCTAGTCTCCTACTGCTGCCACTGTGACTTATTCCCTAAATTTGACATTAACCGTGTGAATGTGCAGTACTTAACCCCTCACCCCCCTTTGCTCAGGCTCTCTCCCGTGGTTCTTTGAGCAGGATTATTTGACAGCTGCTGTCACTGTTGAGGCGCAGTGTAACTGGGCGTAGCGCTGCCTCCAGGGACACTGCCCGGCAGCGTTTCCCGCTGTTTGTGGAAGGTCAGAACTGCACTCTCTGGGTGCCCACCTTCCCGCTGTCAGACGGTTCTGATGCCTCCCCGAGCAGGGGCTGAAGGCTCCAGGGTGCCTGTTCTGGGCTTGGTGTTGAGCTCCAGTTCTGGCAGTCTGAGCCGTTGTACGTGTGGTGTTTCTGGGTTTTTCTAGGTTGTGCTCTTCAGATGTTAAATATACGGCAAGATGGTCAACTGAAACAGTCTTCAGCAGCATTTTAATAAGTCCCAAGATGATCACAGACCACATGCCAGATGTTGTGCTCAAAGCTCTGGACAGTTTGTCTCAGGAACGTGGATCGTGTATTTCTTGTCGAACACGAGAATGTCACACCAATGTAGTATAACCATAGCTTGAAGATGAGCTGTGGGGGCTTTTTTTTTGCAGGTTTCAAGTATTCAGGACATGTTCCACTTCCATACCTAAGTGTATTTCAGTACTTTTCTGGTGTTGCATAAACTAAACAAGGGTGTTAATACCCTTGCTTCTGCAGTGACCTCAAGTAACATTATCCTGGTTAAAGCACAGGCTCTGCATTTATGCTGAAGGTTTTTACAAAACGGAACAGTATCACAAGTTGTAGCTAAGCCTGTGCGTGCTGGCGTGCAGGAGCCGAGGCGCCAGCTGAATACTTGACTAAAGCCAGGGTGGGTGTGAGGACAGCTTGGCCAACACACTAGAGCAGAGCCCTGTCAGACCTTAAAAAACCAAATCCAGTTCTGCTTCAGAGTCACTTCACGCCACTGTCTCAGCGCCCTGTGACCTGTGCAAAGCCCCGAGGGTGTTGTACGAAAGGAGCGCCCAGGAAGGAACGCAGAGAGCAAGCGGGCAGGGCGTGGGGCTGCAGCAGCTCAGCGGCCAGAGGGGGGTAAGTGCCCAGGTGTGCGGTGGGGGAGCGGGCAGGCGTGTGCCCTGGTTGTTAGTCGGCACTGCTGACTGATTGCACTATTTTTCTTACAGATGGGGGTAGTGGGGGGCGGGGGGGGGGGGGGGGGGAGTGTTGTGGTTAAATGCTGCTTGGATATACACGTGCAATATTCTTTAATCTACCTGTCTTTTGTATTTGTTGATCCATATGACTACTTTTATTGATTTTAAAGTGAACTAATACTGTAACCACTTAATGAGAACATGAGAATGCTCTGGCATCATCTTGGTCACTAGCTCTGGCTCCATCAGGAGCCCTCATCTTATTTTCCCAAAAATGCCTAACCAGTGTACTGATTTTAAAAAAGTGGATTCCTTGTTTCTAGTGTGCAGCCATTTTAACATTTGTTTTTGAAAGATTCAGCAGCATTTATTAAAAAAATACTGAAAGAAGTACTATGATGTGGTTGAGAATAACCATGTGGATGTTCCTGCTGTGATACTTAATATGGAGACAAAATAAAATGAGCTCTAAAAAAGTGTTGTCTTATGTTCAGGTGTGCTGGGTGTGACACCACTTACTAGGTTACAGCTGCTGTGCAAGGTGAGGCCACACCCCAGCAAAGGCCCAGCCCCTGCTCCTCCCCAGGGAGGGGGCAGCCTGGGGGTGCTCACAGCCCTAGCGCCTGGCTCTACCTTGAAAATGAGGCATTTAAGCACAAACAGTACTGCACCAGAGCCATGGTTTTACAAACAGTTAAAGTAACTAACAGGTTTTTAACTAAGCACTTCTTGTTTGCATACACCGGTGTGAAACAGGTATGTTTTTCCCTGGTCAGCTGTAGCTTTAAAACATCATTTGAGCTGTAACAATGCAAATGCTCGTGCCAGCCTCTGAAAAACATTGCAAAGTACCATATTTAATTTTGGTTCTTAACATCAGAGCATCAGTGAAAGAGCCTCTGGTTTGCACACAGGCCCCTGAGGAGAGCTGAAGGCCACACTGCTGCAGGCACCCAAAGAGAGAAGATTATTCAGGGTGGTACAAGAAGGAGAACACTTGCTCAGAAACTCAAACATTACCACACATGTGATTCAAGGATTTATTAAGTCATACATGCAAAACATACTGCTAATTGCATTAGCAAAAGATCAATGTAAAAACTTCACAATTTTGCAACTTTTATTTTTAAATTTTGCTTTAGTGGTTGAAAGGGTGTAGTTCAACATTGTATTCCTGCCAGTTTAGAATGTACAGAACATTAGCACTAATTTACAGAACCTCACAGACCCAAGTCACCATTACTCAATCTATGCTGCACATGTACATGGAGTGACAGAGAGAACACTTGTCTGCGTTAGTCATGTTACAGTGGTGGGGAGAGCGGCAGTGACAGTTGAGAAGGTTCATAGTTTATAGAGGTTTAAAATATAAAAATTACTAAAATGTGTAAAGCTGCTTCACATGATTTTTACACCTAGTTAATGGACTAAAAGCTCCTCAGAAAGCATAACTTACTGGGTCAGAAAAAACAGGAAAATAAGGAGAATATGCCTGAACATTCTACTCTACCAAAAAAAAAAAAAAGGCAAATTTTATAATCAGAAAGGTTTTAAAATACAAGTTATATTGCTCAGTAAGAAAAGATTCTACAAGAAAAAGCATTTACTACACAACTTGTGGGAATGACTGGTTCAGAATTGTACCTAAATGAATGCCCTACCTGAAATCCAACGGGATTTACCTGTGAACACCAACCTCTTCACTACTGCACCTCTGGGAAAACGGTCTCTGATTTTAACCTGCACTAGAAGTCAATTCAGTTTCAGCTACCCTGGCAGTGTAGTGCAAGTCATCTGTACAGTGTCAAAATACTGTCTGGCACCAGCATCTGATCCAACCCAATCTTCCATTTCTCCATCACAATACAATGCTGTCAAAAGGACTAGATACACTTCAGTAAGAATAGTTATTTATTTATTTTTTTAAATCACAGCAGCAAGAACTAGATTGCAACCAAGCCCTTACCAATGATAAAGCATTTTACACTGTGACTTGAGGGTGTCAGTCATTGTCAAAGATTTAGGATCGATATACAACACTATGCAATGACTGGGTTGAGAAAACATTTAATAATAAAACACATTAGAGTGCAGTGTTTTGCTAATTATACGGTACTGTTACTTACTGTGAAAAACTAGAAAGTGTTTTTGCATTTCCTACCAGAAATTAGAGTCATCTTCAAGAAGAATCTTTAAAAAACAGTTTAGTGCTTAGTGTTCATAGCACAACAATGCAACTTAGTTCAGCAGATAGTTTGGCAACACTTAATTGAGCAAGAACAGGATTTTAAAAATAAGGCTTTACATAGGTTTGTCTTCTCAGGAGTTTGCTTTTAGAAGAATGCAAGTTAACTTTCATACTTTAAACAAATGAAACCATGAAATTGTTGATTGGTTCAAGACTTTATGGAAGAGAACTAATTTATAACAGAAAAACTTGGCATTGAATGTGAATGCTCCATTGTTCTGAGCAAAGCACAGGGTTTGGAGTGGGGTGGGGGAGGGTAACGTTTACAGCAGCAGACATTTTCTCTTCCTCTTCTTTACAGGAGGGGGGCACAGAACTGCTCGGATAGCTTCATCAAACACTGTCTTGAGGCCTCGCTGTGTAAGTGCTGAGCATTCTAGGTATTTCACTGCACCTGTGGAGAGCAAAAAGGCAGTTACAAAGTTTTCCACAATGGGAGCAGTGCTGCTTCTAGCCGCCTCCACCACAGAAGCCAGGCATTTCCTTTAATTAAGGTACAACATCCTCCACAACCAAAATTTAGATCAAGCCAACAGTAACCCCATTGCCGTCATACCAATCTCTTTTGCCATGGCAAGGCCCTGTGGGTAGGTGATGGGAGTCAGCTTCTTCTCCTTCAGTTTTTCAATAGTGTCCTTATCATCCCGGAGATCGAGTTTGGTGCCCACTAAAATGATGGGGGTGTTGGGGCAGTGGTGCCGCACCTCAGGATACCACTGCAAAAAACAGCACAGGTTGTGTGGGGGGATGGATTTCCACAAAGGCTCTCAAACGTTACGACTAAAAGGCTGGTGACCCTTTCAAGAGTCAAGGAGTAAAGGGGAGAGCACAAGGCCCCATTAAGGCAGTATTAGAAAAGAGCTTACAGCTGGCTTCATTAAAAATATTTTGCAACAGGTATTTCCATAGACTTAAAAAATGTACCCTGTTAAGGGCTGTACTTTCTCCACACACCAGAAAACCCCTGATCTGCATTTCCCTCACCCATGAGACCACCTCTTACTCGCGAGGTCTCCACAGTGCCGTACACTCAGTTGTCCGACGGCATGACAGACTGCAACAGCAGCACAGCACGTGCTCGACCCCTGGCTGGTGCTAGAAGCAAGTATCAACCTAATTTTTACATGCATTTGTGCTTTAGTATTTTTCTTTAAATTGCATTAAAAGGGAAGTTCCTGTTTGTGATTTTACCACCTTGTTGGCTGAAAACTACTGTTACCACATCAATGTATCAAGGAATGATTCATACTTAAAGTATTTGATGTGCCCTGAACTTTCGTGACTTAAAAGTTAAGCAAATGGATTTCTGCCTTTTCAAACTACATTTCGCATTGCCTGCCAAAACCAAAATTTAAAAAAAGTAACTAAAAATCACCTAATATTTTCCAGACACTTGCTATAAAGTGAACACTATGCTGAACCCTTAGAAACAAAGTGATACCAGCTTGTACTTACCTTAGCACGGACATTTTCAAAGGAAGCGGGACTCACAAGGGAAAAGCAGATTAAGAAGACATCCTGCAAAACAAGTGGATAGAAGTTAGCCCAGCAGAGCAACCTTCACAAAATCTCCTCACCCTGAAAAGGCCAGTGTCACAGCACCTCTATCGCACTTGCAAAAGGCAAGGTCAAGGATACAGCTGCACACGACCATTAGCAGTAGCTCTCCCAGAGGGAAATCCCTTCCCAGGCAGCTACAAGCAGACACAAAGGGTGGGGGGAACCAACAACAAATAGACTGTAATCAAGTTTAAAATCAGCTATTGCAGTAGCCAGCAACTAAAATGCTAATACCACTGCACTGCAAGCTTTTTTCCTCAAAATGTCATCTCCCTCACTGACGTTCAAAAAAACCCCAAAACCACCAAAACCTAACACTGCAGATCCTTGACAAACCCAGGAAGCAGCAACAAGTTGTTAGACCGGCCTCTAACCTGAGGCTGGATACTCTTTGCAGACCTTTAAGTGATCTAAGCCCCAAAAGATGTGCAACTCATCAGCATAGGGTGTTGCAAAGTGTTACCATTGGCCCCAGTTTCTAAAATACGAATATAGCACTAATATACTACTCTAAATTAGTCTTAAATGGCAAAGTACTCAGTATGGAATTAAAAAAAAAAAACATAAAATGATAGTTTTCACAATTATTACTTCCATGCCCAAATCAGAAGAATCTTGTAGAACTGTCAATTCTACTGAATGTCAGTATGCAAAGACTTCAGAATACAACCAAATTAGAATTGAGAAGGGTATTAAAAACCACAAAGCTCCTTCTCTTTCTAAATAATAAGGAAGCAGAGAGAAAAGTGGGTGTTTTCAGGGATCTTACACATCTCACTTTTCAGTTGAAGGCAGAAGATAGATTGTAAGTAAATGCAGGTAAAAACATTTTAGAGCACATGTTTACACTAACTGCTGTACAGTCAAAAACCTGTGAGCTTCATACATGACACTGTAGTCTACAAGCATTCAGAATCGTTTTCTCCATCTAAGCTGAGGAAGATTGTAATCTTGTTGTATGACTCAAAACTCAATAAGCATCTCTCAAACAAGCCCAATATCCCCCAACCTACCTCTGCATCCGTACTTATTCCAGTATCAAATGTGGTACAGAATCAGGCATTTCAGAATGTTAGTTGATTGTGCTGCATTTCAAGGCATTTTGTTAGGTCAGCATCTGACATCTGCACTGCTAAGCACTTGCAACCCAGTTGTTCATGCATCACCCCAACAAGTTTCCGTAGCAGTGTCCCAGAAGAAGAAAGAAACAACATCAAATCATGTGATACTATGGCCACTACTTCTGGTTTCCAATTCTGCAGGTTTGTGGTGACTGAAGTTCTGCACATTATGCAGACCCTCTCCTTTTCTAGCTCCAGAGATCAAAAAATTCAGTGTAACCACGAGGAATTATTTGAAGATTTCAGGTGTCTTGCACACTACCAATCTTTGTAAGTAAGAAGAAAAACTATTTGCGAAAGGTTTAGTCTTAGCAACTCAGATTTGCTAACAAAAAGAGAGATTTGCTAACAGTTCTCAGATCTAGTAATTTGATAGTTCCAAGAAAAGTAGCTGTTTAAAAAATAGGGGCCAATTTATCACTATCATAAGCAAGACAAGATGACAGAACTTGGAACTGAAGTTTATTTAAAGTTTTACATACGGCAATAGGTTGATCTGTCAGACTGGAAGATAGATTCTTACCATTGGTTCCTCCAACCTAGTAACAGTAGGAGATAAAGTTACTTCTAAATGGATTTAAGGGAAAACGTTCTCTCAGTCAGCAGTGTGTGCTCACAAATATTCACAACATGGCTCTTCTTCTTGAGAGAGATGCTGCCCTGTAATTCAGCACAACCAACTACCTGCCTCCAGAACAGAGCACCAAACTTCCCCCTAAACCTCTCAATGTCTGTCTGCATTGTCAGAGGAAACTTGCAAGAGCAAACCCCTCATGGAAAGCATCCTCCCAGCTTTTCTTTTTGATTTGGTCTCCTGAGGAAATGAAGTTAACCACCTTTTCTGTCCCAACTTTGTCCTTCCCCCAATATTTTGAAATACCAGTAGATTTCAAATACATTCAGGAGAAGGTATTAAATTTCAGTATATAGAGAGAAATCTGAAAAATATAAAAATATGAATAAGGGAAAAACATATAAATTAATGCCTCCGCTATGGCAAAGTTCTTCCTGTGAAGTTAACAGCTGTCGAACTGCCAGTTGGCTAATCGAGATACACATATTGGCCAAGTAATCAGCAATACCTGCTTTCACCTTGCCCACAACCTAGTTCAGGTGCCCATATAGGGAAAGAGAGGGCCACCAGAACATGTGAGGGGCAAGTTTTAAATAGCATAGCAAAGGAAGGGGGAGGCTGAATACAGATAAAAAAAAGTCTGGCTTCATCAGCTCCACTGTTCTCTTCCTCTGTGCTTTTTGTTAGTTTTGTGGGGTTTTCTCCCTAAGTGATGTTGAAGCTTACATACTGTGTAAGTGTAAAAATCTGGACTGCTTCGTAAATCCAAGACTTACCACCCTGTTTCATTTTCTGCTGTAAAACACAATCCAAGTAACTGAAAGTACTTCAAACCTTTACTTAACAGTTATACATGCTTGTACAGAAGAGATTTTTTCCCAAAAGTACGCTCAGATTGACATGGAATTCTTTTGCAGTCTATCAAAAAGCCACAGTTCTTTTAGCAGGCTGAAGACATGCACATGCATTCTGTCCCTTTGTCACAGGGAAGAACAATCTTCTGCCTTACAACTCTGCCTTCTCACACTGTTGAGAAATCTTTCAACATACCTCCTTCTACCCTGAGATACTTTTTTGAAAATATTTTCACAATGTTAAGCAAAGCTTAAGTTCTAAGTATCCTATAAATATCTAAGTATTAGAAACAAACAGCTTTCCACTGTCTCTCTTCCTAGGAAAGGCAGATATTTCCGCCATTTCTACTAGAGTTGCCTACAACTGGCAAGTTCATATCCATCGTGGGTATCGTAACTGATGGAAAAGCCTAATTGTAAGAGTTAGTGAGCAGTGAATTAAGGAAAATTGTGAATTAAGTCAGTTTACTAAAAAAGCACCAGAGTTCATTAAGTAAGATTCACATTATTCAAGGGAGCAGTTATGCTGTAGAATAACTGGAACAATTTTGCATTTTACATTATTAGCATTGACTATATATTTGACAGTTAACAACAACAGTAATCAATGCCAAAAAACCCTGTAAATTACCACCTTTCTTTACCTATAGCACAGCTCCACCAGATAAAAGTAACTGCTCTGAAGAGATTAGAAAACCAGCCTCTACAAAGATTAACTGTAGCTGAAGTCACACTGGAAAGAAGAGAGCAGATTACTTCAGCATTTTCCTTAGACAAGGAAAGATGCAGCATGCCGACAGGACTTAACCAATTGCAAGCATGGAAGACAGAAGCACATTTGTATTGATGTTATAGCACAAACTACAGTAAATAATAAAATAACCACAGGCTTAAGTACATTCGAAAGTTCTGATGCAGCCTCTGTCAATACCAATAATATCTTCATTCAGTGCTGCCTCTTTCACATTTAGAACATCTTCAGAGACTAAACAATATCAAGTGCTTAGCAGTGACAGTGTCAGGTTGCAGCCAAACAGCAGGCCTGAAAACAAAAACAAACCCTGCTTTTGGCAGGCATGCTAAACTTAAAATCAATGGACTAGCTGATGGGACTGTTCACAGAGGGTTTTTTTGGTTTGTTTTGGGGTTTTTGTTTGTTTGTTTCTTGTTTTAAATCAAGCATTCCAGTTGTTTCTGAGGCTGCAGCTACACAAAAGCCAACATGTATCAGTGCATGCGAATACACAAGCATGCAAATTTTAACATTTGTGCAACTGTACACACATCAAGGATTATAACATTACAACTACAGCATGTAAGATGAAGGAAGGTAGCTTGCAACAAGTCACTGTTACTAATAAATACAACTCCACGTGTGACAACGTTGGCCTTATGTTCAGAAAGAAAAAACCTTTATGTTAGACAAAGCTGTACAGATTTTTTTTTTCTAGTTTCACACTGTAGTTCTTACTGTTTGCGGATAGGAGAGTGGACGTAGTCTGTCATAGTCCTCTTGACCAGCTGTATCCCACAAACCCAGATTGACCGGTTTTCCATCGACCATTACATTAGCAGAGTAGTTGTCAAAACTGAAAAATAAAGAGTTAACTGCATTAGCTTGCAGTGAAATGGGGCACCCAAGGTCTTTTTCCTAGAGAGTCCTGACTGGGAACACTACAAAGGGAAACATTTTTACTGTATCCTTCTGCTCCCCAGAAACCCTACAGTTGTTCTTTAAATACTGAGCCTGGCATGGGGTAGTGGAAAGAAAAAATATGCACAACAGACTTGGTCCAGTCTGAATAGAAGTCATCTTTTTCATTGCTCTTCCAAAGGAAGTGTTCATCTCAGTAAGTACAGAAAAGCAGGTGATGCACTTAGCAAGCCCTTTCCAGTCTTAGTGGGACATCCAGCAAGTTAGTTTCATTTTGTAAGATTCAGAACAGGAGATTTGAGCAACAACCAAGGAATCCTTAATGACAACAGTAGGTAAGCAAAACTTATTAATCCTGCTAATCAAAAACCTCTCCAATAAAATATCAAAATTAATAACGAGGGGCCAGTAGAGGTGTGATTTTTACCTCATCACTACTATAGTTGCAAAGGTTTTAATGACTTGTGAAGGCTAAACTAGGTTGACTGGAACACAAGCACACGGTGATGTAAAAATGAGAGTTTAAGACCGAAAAAAGGAAATGGGAGTAATTAAGACAAGGTCTTGGAAGGGTAAAGTCACCTGTACATCTCACTAGAATATATTTTGTTATCTGAAAAACTCATCAATACTTAGAGAGCAAGATAGCCAGATAGAGACATCCAAAAAGAGCAAAGAAGCTGCTCTGTATAAACACCTCCCCCCAACAGGCCATCAAAAAGAGAACTCCACTAATACCGATACTGACAAATCCTTACATGCAGGAAAATGGGAAGCACCAAAATAAATTAATCCCCACAATCATGCCTGAAGCTAGAGCCATGGCTGGCTTAGCACAGGATTGGCAGGAGCACAAAAAGTGGAAGGAACAAAAAAAAATCTCTAGTCATATAAACCAACTATTTCTGACCATGATACGATGTTTTACAAGCTGTTCAGCCTTGGGACTGCTTATTATGAATGATATCAAAGATAGAAATAACACATTATTTTAAAAGAACAACATCTGATAAATGTTAGTATATAATAAGCTAGGCCTAGAGGTCAGAGAGGCTAAACTGATGGAGCATGAACAGGCACAGGTACAACTAAGCCCAAAGTGCTTCTCCTGACACCTAGATACTCAAGTTACACTTTTAAGATGAAAGTGAGGGTGCTTGCAGCCAATTCAAATAAGGAATCTGGAATGGCAGTAAGCACAGAGAAGTTGACATAAGAGTTTTTAGGATTTTATAAGTACTTACACAGTGGGTATATATTCTCCAGGAAATGCATTGGTTGTGTAACTGATGAGTAGGCATGTTTTACCTACAGCACTGTAAAAAGACAAAGTGCACATGTAAAAAACATTCATCTTGAATAATGATAAATAGTATTCCTTTTAGGGAAAAAGACTGATTATATCCAGTCATCTAAGGAACAATTGAGTGTCAGTAGTCACTACTGTGCAGGAAAAGAGCTAATAGACTGTAGCCTTGAAATTACTGGCAATGAACACACACCTAATACAAGCATCCATTTTTGAAGCGTAAATTAACAGATTTTGATAATCTTTAGACAAAAAACCCCACAAGTATTAATAAGACTACTAATATCTGCTAGTCACTTGACTGAATACTCAAGACCACCTTACTCCAGCTCTCTGAAATTAAAAAAGTCCTGAAGAGTATTTCCAGATACCCTTTACACAATTCCAAAACTGTTACCTTTTCCAGAAAATGGTATACTTCCACATAAGTTTGAAAAACCTTGAGAAGTACAATTTCTCAACACATCGTTACTTTTGAGTATTTGAGGAAAATACACAAATTATAATCCTCACAATATTTATTGCTATTGCAAAATTACTCCCCACATGCATTCATCAACTATTCAAACATCTCATAAACTGATTTATAGATAAATTACATTCCAGTATTGGAGAACTTGGAACACCAGACCTTTCCCCACAGATCTAATTCTGAACAGCCTCACATGGGGGCAAGACAAGGTTCTGCTCCAGGTTTCTTTCAAAACTGGCAGCCAGTTCCTTCTCTTTCCACCCTCCCTGCCACATCTTATCTAGAGTCAAACATTAGATTACCACCACCATTGAATTTTTGTTACAGTTTCAATTAAAGGGTTGTAAAACTTGAAACTGGACCCTATTTCTTTTTTAAAATAGACTCTGCAAAGGTGTTTTGACACTGCAGACTGGTTCTCACGGTGACTTCTCACTTGAGAAGTGCAAGAGATTCCAGGGGGTGAGTGTACAACCAGTTCCTCAAAAGCAATAACGCCCAGACTTACAGTCTTCCCGATCACTTTTCTCAAACAAACTCCCATGCAAGGAAAACTGCACTGTCTTGCAGATGTTTTATCACTACAACAATTTGCTCAAAGCAAATCAGCAGTAACTTTGAAGCCTTACTGTACTTACACATATAATCTGGCCATTTGTATTAGATTTGACTCATGAACCTCCTGAACTAAATCCTTCCACAAGCTGAAGGAACTCATTAAATTTTTAGTCTAGAACTACAGTTAATATTTAACAAAACACAAACCAAACCCAAGAACCAAATGGTGTTGCTAAAAATATCCTATTATCCTTTAGCTTCTGCAGAAGAAAAAAAAAAACCAAACTCACAGGAACAAACTTTACTCAAGGGCTTACTAGCTCTCCAGCTGCAAACCTTGAGGCATTCATATCTGGATTTTACTATGTATCTTCCACTTAAATCACTGCATTTCTTCTGGTTTGTCAGCACATGGACTGTCCCCTCATTTACCAAAGACCATCTTCAAAACATTACTTAAAATGATTTAACACTGAGTATTAACCAACGAGCCTTACCTAGTGACTCGCAGGTTAAGTAAATTTGAGCTCTGTCACAACCATAAATTACCACCTCTGTTGTAGCTCAATCTGTAACAAGTCTCTCCATTAAACTTCAAGCAGTTCCATACTGCATTGGCTCAAGAAGTAGATAGCAGCATCTGACAACATTACCTTAAATGCCTGAGCTATGAAAGACTTGCTTCGGTGCGCAAAATTATCTAGGATTTTATCCTACATGTCCGTTTTTTAATTATAATTTTATGTTTCTGAGCTGACACCTAGCATAACATCCCATCTGCTGCAACTCTCTCTGATCATACCATGCAGTTTTCCACACTACTTTTCACACCTGCTTCTAAGGAAACAAGATTCCAGCTCCTTGTACAGTCTGAGACTTTTTTTTTCCTTTCACCATGCACTCCCTTTTACCCAGCTGTAACAACAACAAAAAAGGGGGCATTTAATTCTGTTCTTGACAAGTACAACCTCTGAACATTTTCCTGTAGTCAAAAGCTTGAGATATATTTGTGCTCAAAAGCAGGAGAGGTATTTACCCTTCAAAAACTTCTGTGGGAAAGAACTGGGCAGCAGTATGACAAGGCAGCTAGCTAATTTAACAGCTGTCAAAAGAGGAGATACCATCTTATCTCTTGCACTAGCACTCACTGACTCTGTAACAAGCCAGAACAAGGACTTAAGGAAAGCTCTTCACACAACTCGCTGTTTTAGCTGCTTGAGCTATCAGTCAGATCAGTTTGATCATATTGCTGACTTGCACTCACAACGCTATGAAGTGGGCTACGCTGGTCCAGCTTAAGAAGGACAAATGTGAAAACCTCCAAAATACCAAGAGAAGCAAAAGCCAGTTTCTTTGGGAAATTTCTGGAGGTGCAGAGGCTACACGTTCTCACACTTCTAGAACCTGTTTCATCTTCCAGTAAGTTCATTATAGGTAATTTAAGCTTCTAACAAATTAATGTTGAACTCAACATTTTCAGCAGTGAATCAAGAACTTTTCTCTGCACCCAGGCTCCTTTGCTCACCTTGCACTGAAACTGGTGAGTCTGCTCTGGCTAATCAAAACAGTGCAGGAAGGAGGTGGTGAGAGATTTCATTCCAAGCTTAGAAGTGCCTGTAGTGTGTTTCTGCAACACCAATCAGCCAGAGTCATTTAAACAAGAAAAAACACGTTCAACAACTCTGTTTCAGAGTTGCTCCATCTAGGTTTCCTGCCTTTCTTGCCTGTTGGCTCACTGCCCTATGAATCAGATCGGTCACCAGTCTTAAAAATAAACACTAATGCCTACCTTTATAAATAAAGTACATTCTCCAAGTACTTTATCAACTTTTTTAGACTTCCAACTTCTGTATTAAAGCAACTCCCCTAAAGAGAATTCTGTTTGGCAAAATATAAATCCTTGTACATAAAGGCTGATACTAAGAAACTAAAATAACATCAAACCAAGATTAGTCATAACAAGATTTCTAGCAACTACTTAATCATAACTCTGTCCACCCACTATTACATAATGAAACTAGTAACATTTGACTGTAATTAAAAATATGGCCTACAGAAGTTTGGCGTTTTAACCACTTAACAATAAGTGAAAGACTTAAAAAAAAAAAAAAGAGAGCACCAAATCCCTTATTGCTTCCTGGTGTCATCCAGGAATCAATGTATTTATATAACCACATAGGTATTAATTCCTGAAAACAAAACATGTCATCTCTTTCCTGCCATTATTTATGCTAACAAGTTTTATGGAGTTTCCCCACTGTGTTAGAGCTGCTTGGAGCCATGCTATGTGACATGCACTGAAAATGCTGTTGGAGGACCTGCACCAGCATTTCCTCCACTCTAAAGGCACCAGAGCTGTACAGAAGGCTTAGAGCCTCCTGCTCTCCCGCAACTAAAAACTAATTGTGAGAACTTAGTTCCCATTTGCAGCCATGGTAATGGAGGCCAGCTGAAGTGCTTGCTGGTTTAATTGCAGAAACACCGATATCTGCAAACAGGTGGCAGCCTTCATAAAAAGCTTTATGTAATTTATTTCTTTCTTTCTCTGATCGACATGAGCTACCTCCCTAACAGACATGATGCACCACAGCCCAGGTCTTCACTCAAACACTGAACAGTAGCTGAGATTTCTCTAGTACACCCTCAGATCAAAAGTTCAGTATTTTTGCCATAGTAGATTTAGTTACATACGGCTCTGCCAGATAAGCTGTTTTTACTCACTATGACACACCCTGTCCCAAATATGCTGTTCAGTACCTACAATACTACAACATTTTTAAACTTCAAAAGTTCGGTAACACAAGTTAGCACATTTCAAGTCACTGCACTCCCTACAGATTGCACTGGAGGGACCTGAGGTGTTCTGCATCTTCCACAAACGCTGCATTACAGCCAGTAAGAAGCCAACTACCTCACCCCACCCCCCTTCTCAACAAGCTATCAAATCAAATACAACATGGCTTTAGCAGCTAAGGCCTTAAATTAAGCAAAATTCCAAACAGGGACTCTTAATTCACTGTTCTTGTTCTTGCAGCATTTCTACAATTTAAAAGCGTCTACCAAAGAGCATGAAGTGTGACCATTTCTGTGGCATCTAGTCATCATTTCTCCAAAATGCATAACTTCCCCTAACGTTACACCACATCACGGGAGATTTCATACCACTTAACAGCTGCCTTTTCAGAGTGAAAACAAAAGCTGCTAAAAATAACTTACACCAATGCTTTTTCTCAAGTGTCAATCAACAGCAATTCTTGCAGTTACTCAAGTGGAATGCTCTTCATCTGTCCTGCACATTCCTACTGCTCTGTATCATCAAGGAGTGAAAGCAACAGTTGCCATTTATTTTTCCCCAAACAATCCTCAGTAAAGAAAAAAATCAAGAGCAAAATATGATAGCACAACTAGCATACATGCCATTTTTTTCTAGTCAGATTAGTTGTCTAAACAGACACCAGTCCAAGCTCCAAGAACAAACATGAGTTATGTATGAGAAACAGCCTACTCATTTACAAATTTAAAAAAGTCACACAGGTACTTCTACAGCTTTGTTTATTTTGTTCCTAGCAGATCTTTGCAGAGGGTACATAAAACAATACCTAACTTTTGTATTACATAAGCAAATCTTTAACTTGCATTGTTTTACAGAAACACTAAAGCTTCAGCCTTATCCAAGGCAAACATTACACATTTCCTAGAATACCTGTAACACTTAAACTTTTGAAGAAGCAGCAGCAGCACAGACAAAACACAAATAGTTAAATATTTCTTAAAAACACCGCATGGAGAATGATACAAAGCTACCAAAACTGAGTAATAGTACCTGAATGAAGCCTTAAGAGAGATTTGTTTCTAACTAAGGAGAAAGGAAAACAAATTAAACAACTGCAATTTGTTCACACATAAGTACGAAACTCAGGTAGAGTCACACGACTTTCATTTCCAACACAGAGAGGAATAACCATGTTCGGCAGTGGGATGGTTTACAAAGCAAATGATGAAAAAAACTGTTTTGTTGAATGAATTACTGAACATTATACAGTTTGTCTGTGGTGAGATCTCAAATCTAGTGGAGGAAGTAGACTGAACTTTTTTCCCCAGCCAAACATAATGCATCACATTTATTTACAGCATTGTCACAAACAATACAGTTCAGATGAATTAAAAAAAATATATATATGATAGAAAGCAACTGGTTTGCTTTAAAAATCAATATAACCGAAAGAACAGTCCATAGTTATCCTATCTAGCTTCAAAGAATCACATTACTATGAAAAGTCTTCCTGTGTTAAGATACCACTTTCATGCTCATATTGCTCAAAATCTTATACAGTAAGGCAAAACAAAGTTGTCTCACTGAGTAAATTTATCTCTCAACCATAGTTAGCTGCCTTTTTAGGTATTCTACATCTTAAAAACCAAAGCAACATAAAACAACTCCACACAAATAACTTGAAGATTAAGCCACCATGTGAAATTACAGACAGCAGCAAGACCATTTAGCTACACTTCACTCCTGTCATCTACAGAAGTTTGCTGTGATACCAATTATGCTCAGCCTACACTGGGATTTTTGTTTCTCCTAAGGGAAAAAACCTCTCAAACTGCATAAGACAAGTCTTGTTTTCCAGCCGGCCTGTGATGTTCCCCTGAGCTCTGACATCCAGTAAAAGAATGCCTCCGAGTTGATGGGAACAGAATCATGGAGAACATTCAAAAGTAGTAGACACACAAACTCTTTCCCCACCACAATTCCAGCATTCCTCACATTGAAACCCAACACCTAAAGACTTTACTCGATGCTAAGAAGCATCCTCAAGTTGTTTCACTTGGAAGTAACACCACATTAGAGTGCTGTAAATGTAACAGTTCTTTACAAACAAGTATATTGTTAATTATTTGTACTTCAAGGGCTTTATCAGTTTCTTTTAAACAGGAACCTTGCAAGACTATGTATGCATGCAGGAAAACAGTCTCTGCTCACAAGCATTTGTGATCTGCTTAGAGTTCAGCACATTTCATTTCGTTTTACTGCGAGAATCAGATGTCAAAAGTCAAGCTATAAACAGTAATAAGTTTGTTAATTTCAAAAATATTTCAAATCAATATTAAATTTCTCATATCATTAAAAGCACTGTACTTTTTTTTTTTTTTAATACACTTTGATTTCCTCAGTGCGCCCAGTGACACACGAAACGCCAGAAGCAAGCGCCAGCTCCAGGCTGAGCCGGGCGAAGCTGCCCGCCCCTGCCAGAGCTACCCCGCAGCGCACACCCGCCTGGGCCGGGCAGGCAGAGCCGCTTCTGCCAGCACCAGCAGGAACGATTCGGCCACCGCCAAGCACCCACCGCCCCAGCACCTTCCCGGCAGCCACGCAGGGCCCCGGAGACACCCACCGCTTACCGACACCCCCGCAGAACCCCGGCCCTCCCGCTCCCCAGGCAGCCACCATTTGCTCGCAGCAGCCAGCGCCTTGCCCCACGCTTCCCTCCCCTCCCCCGCCACCAGCAGGAAGCCGCGGCCGCCACCCACCCCCCCGCCGCCCCCCCGCCTCGGCGCCGACACCCCCGGCCCCGCCGAGCCCCCGCACCCCTCAGGGGCGGCAGGGCCGCGCCCGGGCCCCGCGGCGGGGGGCCGCCCATAACTTGCGGCGGGGCCCGGGCGGCCCGCGCCGCTCCCCGCCCCACGGCGGGACACCCTTCCCCCTTTCCCCCCCGCCTCCTCCCCGGGGGCCGGCGGAGCTCCTCACGGCGAGGCCCCGACCGAGGGGTCCCCTCAGACTTACCCGTCGCCCACCACCACACACTTGATGGCCTGCATCGGGGCTGCGCCGCGGCGGCGGGTCCTGCTGCTGAGAGGGGCGGGGAGGGCCGCGCAAGAAGGGAGCCGGCGGCGGTCTCCGCACCAGGTCGCGGCCGCCTCCGCCCTGTGCCTGGGAGCGGGGACGAGGCAGCGGCCACCACCCAAGGCGGGGAGAGGGAGGACTGCGGGGAAACAGGAAGCGGCCGCTCCACTCACATCCGGCCGGGCCTCGCTCGGCCCCCGCGGCCCCGCCCTCGGGCCCGCTCGGCGACACCCCCCGCCCTCACGGGGAGCCGCTTCGGGCCGGCGGCGCGCGGCGCCCAGCGGCCTTCGGGCCGTTTCGGCAGCGCTCGGGTTTCTCCGTGGCGCCGGGCGGGCCTCGGGCGCGATCGGCCGCGCTCGGCCCCGCTTCCCGCCGAGCCCGAGCGGCCGCCATGCTTGTGCTGCTAACCCGGGCAGCGGGCGGCGGGGCCTCGCGCCGGCTCCCTCCGCCTCAGGGCCAGGCCAGGGGCTTCCGCTTTTGTTTTGTTTTGTTTTGGTTTTTTTCCTTTAATCATTCAGAGCCCTGCTGAAATGTGCTGTCATGCGCTGGCACTGGGGAGACAAGCACTCAGGCCGCAGGGGAGCAGTGGGGAGGCTGCGCGGCTGTCTGCAGCCAGCAGCTGGTCACGGACACGAGTCGGGGCATCGTCCCGCCCAGCCCCGTCCACCACCTCGCTGGAGGCCTGTGGACCTGGCAGCCACGCTGTCACATCATGGCAAACCCCTCTCCAACAAAAACCTGTCTCTGACACCACTGTGGATCCTCTCTGCGCTCCCGAGACAGTCTGACACAGCCCTAGCACCCCTCCGCTATCAGAACATCGTGCATCAATCTAATCCTTAACATCTCGTGAAGCATGTTAATGTGAAATTATGTCTGTCCTACAGACTGAGCGGATGTAAGCCCAGTTACCAGAGACAACCTGTGACGTTCCTGATGTGCCACCATGGGTAGGTTTCCATTTTCCCCAGGCAGCCACCAGCCATGGGACAGTCCCTCCGCCAGCACAGTGCGGAGCCATGACAGTTCCCTTCACCGATGGATCCTCACGCCGCCCTCCCTCCTCCTCCTGATGCGCCGTGACATGAATAAGCTCTGCTGGCAAGTCTTAAACTAGATCGGTGCATAATCACTCTTCACAAGATGGGATAGCCCAGGGACTGTCAGGCTACACAACGCCTTGGGTTTCTTTTTTCCCCCCAAGCAAAGCAGTTATTTTCAGGAAATAAGTAAAAGTCAAGCAGAGCAGGTCCAATGATCCCAGGAGTCTTCTAAGTTCTACAATTAGTTCTCACCATAACTCTACTTGGCAGAGAAGCTTCTGGTTGGACTGATGCACGTGACCACTATTCCCTTCGTTTGCGTTGCCATTCACTCCAAGTACGGGGAAAGGGCCCATGCACGTGCTGCTTCAGCAAAGTGCTGATGAATTCACTGAAACTGATACAGTGTACCATCACGGGTGATCTTCTAGTGATTTGATCTCCTATTAGTTTCAGAACATTTCTAAATTATTTTGATACCACACAGTGCAACCTCATCAGTGGACAGAGCATTCCATGATATTTATTGTCTTCCATTTTTCTTTCGCTGAGCAAAGATAATTCTCAGATATTTCACATCAGTGAGGAAGGAAAACATCATAACTACCACTGTGAACTGACAGGCTATTTTTGCAACACTTGTACGTCCATGTTGCCTCATACAGATGGAAGCTGAAATGACTTGTCATTTTAAGCTAAATATCCTTAAAGCCAAGACTCTGTTGCTGCCAATGACCTGGCAACTGTTCTCTACCCAGCAGCTGGGAGCTGTGGAAGAGAGGTGTGGGCAGTATCGCAGCGCTCCTGCTGTTCTTGGCTGCTACAACAGCTCTTGAGGCCTTTGAGACACAGCACAGAAATTGAGCAGACATGAAGACTGTCTAATGTCGTGGTCCTGGGGAGACCAAGAACACGGGAAAATTCAAGAGACATATTAAACTGCTGCTGACTTTCCCACCACCTACCTATTCCGCCACTGGATCTTTTTTGTCCAGTGTAAAACAGATGGGTGATTAGAGTTTTCTACACGAAAAAGACGTACACCAAAATTTACAATATTATTACAAAATAGCATACAAAGACAAGGATGACGGCTATAATAGAGAAAATACTTAAATTAGCACAAATTGCTTTTATGATCCTGTCATGAGACAAGCAATATCTTTTTTTATATGTTCTTTTCAGTGCTCCTCCATCCTATTCTTTTGGGATCAATTGTTTTGCGTTGTCAAAAAAATACTTAAAACACAGGGTGTGCTTTGGATATATTTTAAATTGACAGTTTTATACCCAATTGAGTATATGATTGCCAATGTTAGAAAATACCTAGATAAAAATTTACTGTTAGTCATTAAAAGAATATTACAGTTTGGATAGATGATGATGGTAACAGATGTATACAATTTTTTTCCCCACACATTTGTATATCTTTATTTCCTCAAATATGATAAAAAAAAGTCTTCTGGAATTGTTCAAAATTTTGCATTTGAAATACTAGTTGATATCTCTCTTAAAGTAACTTTCCTTATTTGCCCTGGAAGACAGATTGCTACTTGTGTGTATGTTCCCTAGAATACATGATGTGTTAATTATTCTATTATTAAATTTTACTATATTTCAGATACATTTTACTTTATTCTTGCATCATTTTTGTTTAACTAGTATGTAGTGTATTTGTTTTTAAAGAGAAACGAATAACTTACATGGTGCTACATATGCTTAACACTGTTTGCAGGTATGTTTTTTTCCCAGTGAATGGGAGGAGAGACTGACACAGGGAACATTTTGAAACATTAGTTTGAGAAAAAAAATCCTTGGAGAACTCTATGAAAGACAGGGCAAAGAAGTGAGAAGTTAGTAACAAACTACTTAATAGAAAAATTATGAGTTTGATAAATATGATTGCAGTGCTGAGTTGTATATAGAATACTTACAAATGCACTACACAGAGGAGTACGTAAAAAGAAAATAAATGGCAGTAACAATAACCAATTATAAATCTTTCCATACTTCTGATAAGATCATGAATCACAAAGCTGAGGCTTAGATCAGTCCTAATATTGTTCCACAATCTATCACCTTATCTTTTCTCATCCATTACAATTGTTGTTGAAAGTCTTTTTCTTAGACATTGAGAGGAAATCATTATTTAAAATTGTTTCAGACACTGTCTGAATGTGTGTATTGTGTATGTGCTGGCACTGAAGGAGGATTATTCTCCTTTGTGGATGGGGAGTGGCAGGGTAATCACGCTGATGCAATACTGGAAAGTTCTACTCACCATGACACAGACTATCAGCATTACAGAGACAATAATTATTTGCACTTTCATAGTATCTTTCATCCCAAACTATTACTGTGTTCTTTAACATGTTAGTTCATTAATAAAGCCACAAACAAGTGCACAGAGAAGTAGAGAAGTACCAGTGCACACATTGTACATCCAGGGAAACACGTCAGTGAAGCAAACAGAACACCTAAGAGTGATTCATAGGTGTATTCCGTACTCCTAGATGGCACTTCCTGCTGACACCACTTCTGTTCAGTTGCCTTCAGGAAACAGCAGGCTACAATATCTAGGTCAAAAGTAAAAGTCCTTACTGATACCATAAAAACTGTTTTAGGGGCAAAAAGCTGTAATGGTAATTCTCAGCCATTTGAAACTGGGGGTTGAACTGAAGTGCAGGAGCCAATTTTACGTGAAGCCAAGGTGTATCACAAAGCATCAGAGGGCTGACTAAGCTTTTCAGCATATTGCACTCTTTTCTCTTTAGATATTTCTATTAAAATCAGAAGCAAAGAAGCCCCACCCAAAACAACTGAAGAGAGATTTACTGCAGAAAAAAGGGGTTTCCAGATGCTTTTTTCATCTCAAAATAGCTAAAAGAATTGTCTTTAAAAATTGTACTTAAGGCTTGCTTTTATCCCAGTTTGAGTCAGGTGATTAATGGTAGTATTAGGGATATAGTAACTGCTAGAAAGAAATCAATGCACAGCACTCGGCATCTGAAATTCCTTCCTGGACTCTAGTTCTGCCTGTGGTGTTATCTGCCTTTGTGGCCTGCCACTCACCGAGCCCCTCTGCCTTCCCACTTTTAAATCAGGATAGTACTAGTTATTCAAGCTGTTTGGATAATAGCTAGCACTTCAAGATTCACACCTAACAGTTGCCTGAGAGTCTGAAGTTTTTTGCTTAATGATCTTTGAATTCTTTAGTTATGTGTCTTCATCAAGCTAATAGGGCACACAGTTTTAATTAGGGAAGCGACACTATTGCTGGAGAGGAAATTCAGAGTATCTTCACTGAAGTTGGGGAGTTACCGTGACATAAAGTTCATGTTAGAAAATAATATACTCCACAAGTAATGGTCCGCAATTTCTAGATATTCCAGGCAGACATTTTTGGCATGATTAGTTTCCTGAGTGTTGAAAAAAATCCCTGTACTAGCATGTGATATGTACGCTGTACAAATATAGCACTCAGTCTGCTCTAGAGGAACCAAAGCCAGCAATAAAAAAGGAACCACAACTTTTAAATGTCAGCATTTGCTGCATCAGAGAGAACAGATTAAAGGAGCATAAAAATAAAATGTTAGTATATAAATCTCTACATTAATAATAAAGCTCTGTAAAATAAATACATCACAGTCATATGATATTAGCATAGATGATTTAGCTGGTACACGTACACAATAGAAACAAGTCCTGTATTTTCTTTAGGTAGCTTCTGATAAATATCTCTTCTGTCAATAATTTCAGTTATAAAAACCACATAAGGCTTTGCATTCACTTATGTCTACCCTCAGGTTTAGCAAGCAGTAACAGACAGTGCTTACTACAGTGAGAACTGTTGTTGAAGGCAGTGGGACTATATACAGTAATCCCTGTATATGGCTGGAAGCCTTTTGGAACAGAGACATCATTATATATTTATAAACAAGGACCTGAGACTTCTCTGTGTCACTACAGTTTTTTATTGCTGTAACTCCCTCAGCAGAAATATGGGAATGAGCCTTTTCATAACTGTAAGCATCACATCATGCCAAGGTGAGGCATTGCTGAAGTACACAGATGTGTAAGCTGCAAGTTCTCCTCAACTTCTGCCTATCTTGATATCAAGAATTTCACAGAAATGAGCCTTAAAATATTAAGAAAAATGATCAAGGTTTAACCATTACATAAGCCCATTCAGTATTACTAGTTTTACTGCCTTCTGCTGCCCATTTTTCACACGAATAAAGACCGAAGGCTACAAACTTTAACCTGGCCACCTGCTTTGCTTAGAAAGATTTAGTGTTTCTTTTGCTCCAGGCTTGCAGACATGCTTATGGACTTTACTAGAGCTAAGGCCTAAAAGGATCAAGTCTTCTGTGGTCAGTCTCCCTGAGGACAAATGGAGTGGTAAGAAGCCTACTTCCCTCAGTCATACTCCACAGCTGTGACTCACATCCCGACTAACAACTTCTCTTGGAGTGGAAAGCAAGACAATAACCAGACAGCTTCAAAAACCACAGTAGATCAAAGCCAGAAATTAAAATCAGTGGTTCCTCATGTAGCACAGTCAGCATCCGGAACAGAAATGTGCATTTATTACAGAAATAAGACAATTGTCAAAAAGTGATGATATATTCTGGAATCTATTCCTCACTGGAATAATTTGTAGAAATTCTGAAGAACGTATAAGAGGAATAAATATAATAAATAAGTACAAAATAGCTTATTTTAGCATAAATAGAATATAGAAACGGTATGAAAAACTTACAATTTTTTCCCACAATGATTGTATGATGATAAGCTGCTAAGTAACAATTTCTGTGAAGAGGAAGACTTTCCAAAATAAGGTGTTTGACTTATTCTCCATTTCGTAAATCTAAAAATTACAAAGTTGTCCTGATTGCCAAACAGTCTAGGTTCATGGTTACACAGGTCAGTCGCCTTCTTTCTGTTTTACCAAGAGATGCAGTTGGGTCACTGGTATTTCTGCTTACTTCTGGCAGCTAAGTATTTTGATTTAATGTTAGATCCTGCCTTTATTAAACTGATGAAAAATACCTGTTCCAAGGAGGTCTTGTGCCTTTTTAATACTGCCTGTGTTAGAGCACCAATGCTCCTCAGTGCAAGCTGTGTTATAACACAACAGCTTCTGCAAGAGTTGTTCATATTGTCGGCAGCCTTCCATGTATCTAACTATAACTTGCCAACACTGTGTTGGTAGAATCCACAGTGTGTTGTACACATAATTTTCTGAAAGATTTTGGAGAGAGGAGGCTCTAAGCTCAACGTCATCACAAACCAAAAGAGTAAACTGAACACTTTTGTCACCAGGGACAATAAACTCTCTGAGGGGTGCCTGGGATTCCAGACGGCCAAGGCAGATCACTGCTGGGGAAGGAAGGCATGGCGTCAGCAGACAGGCTACCATAGCTGTTTCCTTGCAGTCCTAAAAAACCCACTCACAAGAAGGGGTTTGTTAGGAACCATCTGGCTTTTTTTAAACTGAACTTTCAGTCCAAAAAAGTACAGAAGATCACAGGAACTGAAGAGAACAAAATGTCTTATTGTTTAAAATATTTGACTTTCCCCCCTTTTCAAGTTACTGTTATGATCTCAGTCTTTTGCAATCATTTTATCAATAATTTTATCAATCATTTTATGCAATTTTTGCATACATAGCAATGGATATAAAAAGGCACCAGAAAAAAAGAACTGCAAGCACAAATAAGCCTAAACTGTCTCATTCGAATACTAAGTGTTTTTAGTTTATCTGTGTTGTTATTAGTTCTTCCAGAGAGCCCTGGAGACCTGATCACAAGCCCAAGGATAGTTCTGCGTCACGCTCCAGAGCAAAGAGAGGACCCTTCCCAGAAGAGATCTATCCCAAGCAGAGGGCAAACAGATACAGTTAAACACAGGAATGCAATTAGATAATTGGTCTATGTGGTAGGTACATCAAGGGCCTAATTTTTCATTCTTTTGGAAATATGGTAACTTACGAGCCCTGAAGGAGAATAGAGGAATCGTGGCATAAACCTACAAGGAACTACTAAATATAATGGATATATGTCAAGAAAGCTTAAGAAGACATTTTGAAACTGTAACAAGTAATGTGGACTAACAGCATTTTTTCTTTGAATAGAGGAATATTTGAATACCTGAGAAGAAATTTTAAGTAAAATGAAATAAAACATGAAAAGACTTGAAAAGATAAGGATGTGCTTGTCTGATGCAACAGAGAAAGAGGAGTCAGGGTTAGGAAGCAAAAATGGGATGATGGCATTAAAGTGATGGAAAATGATCTCTGCAGCCATCAGCCACAAACTGCATGTCAATAGTTCTGAACTTCTGCATATTAAAGTAATCAGTGTTCTAGCTAAATTGAAAATTATTTTACCGCCATGACAGAGATGAAATCAAAGGAGGAAGTGTGGGATGGTTTTGAGGTTTAGTTTCACTGTCCAGATAATTAGCTAATTTCCAAATCTTCATGTGACAAAATCTGGTGAATCTCTTCAATTGGTATTCAGTTGCATTATCCACTCCTTTCTTTGCTAGAAAGCTAAAGAGTGTTTTATCAATCTCACTATTTAATTAAATAATTAGATCCAAATCAATACCGATGCTAACTTGTTATTATGAACTAATTTATTAATTATATTACCTATTTTAGTGTGAAAAGTAATTTACATTTAATCAAGATTTTTAAATTGATACTGTGTCACATCTATTTCAATGTGCAACATGAGCCAGAACTAATGAGAATCTGGCAGATATCTACCAATAAATATAAAAGTTAACCAGCTCCCTGAGTTAACCTTTGTGTATCACATTGCATTCCAATTTAATCATGGAAAGCTGCTAAATGTCCCGTGGCAGCTAAATCACATTTGTGCGTAGCTGTTGAGAAGGTGGTCTCAGTACACATCATGGAGAAGGGAATGGAGACGATAGGGAATTAGAATTACCTTGGAATTCCAGAGTAGGGCCTGGACACATCTCAGTTCTTGTGCCTTCAGTACTAACAGGGTTATTACAAACTTCAGATGAGGAGGAAAAAAGAGATGCCACTGTCTTCACAAACCAGACATGCTGAGCTGACATAGAAGGGAGGCTGGGGACACCAGACAGTGGTAAAACCACTGCTGTGTACATTACTTCCCTGCTTGCAGAAGCACTATACCTGTCTTTGGAAAACTGTAACAGACGTTAAGACGCTGTGAAATTGGAAGCTGTTGCATGAACTTTATGGATAATACACATAACTTCTGGCTCCTGCTTTTTTTTTTTTTTTTTTTTTTTGGCATAACTTGCTGTAATAATAACCTGAAGGATACTTTTTGAATGAACTCATGAGGAGAGTGAAGGCTATTATTTCAAGTTCTCCAAAATGAAAACAGTGCAGATAACAAGTCCTTTGAAATTTTCCCTCTTTGGAATAGTACAGGTAGGCTCAAGACAACCAGGCACATGAAAGATATGAAATTATAAACAGATCAATCCTGGCCTCAGAGGGGATCATTCCTCTTTGATTAAAGAACTGACAGAAGTCTGTGACTAAAGAGGGATCTGAAGAGCTTTGAATCTGCTAGGATACCCTGTGGAAGATGAACAAGTTCCTGAGAAAGTAGGCTTTAAGAGACATTTTCTTTGAGACCTTTTTAATCTGTGTGAGTGGTGTTTTGCTTTGTAGGAGTCAATAGGATAATCTCAACTCTGAGCCATTTAACTCCACAGTCTGAATTTCACTCAGATCTACTTAGCAGACAGCAATGACCTGCAGCTGTCTGAAGTTGGAGAACTGCATCTGAAGGAAGTAGATCAGGGATTTTCACGATAAGAGGGAGCTATCTAAAGGTCTGAGATCCAAATGGGTTCCTTCAAGTCTGATCAGAGGCTGGATGGAGTTAAAAATTGTGTTAAGGACTGTTCTGCTCCCTGGTTCTGCCATTTATAACCTGCTCTACTTCTTCTGACCCCAGGGCAACACAGGTCAGGCCAGAGGGGCTTCCTCACCCTAACGCCACAAGCTCTCGAAACACAGTGTATCTGTAAAATAGTCCCATTCCTGAGAGCACAAGCTTGTGCCTGTAGTTTCCTTAATTGAACCATTTACAGTTTCCAGCTACACAGTGTTTGTTTTCCACTCTGTTACGTAACTAATGGATTACGGACAAAGGGATTGGAGATAAACTTGGGAAGGTGTCCAGTTTTGTTCTGGAATTCTTTCTTTGTGCACCAGCATGATTCTGTGGCAATAAAATAGTGTATTACAAGGAGTTCAGATCAAGATATTGATTTTTCTGTTTCATTTTAGAGTTATTAAAAGTTGATTGAATGAAAACTGTATAGAACAGTTCTGGGAGGAAAAAAAAAGGGCCATCTTCACAAACGGTATTGGTTGTCTACTAATCTTTTGGGGCATTTTCCCCTATCTGCAAAGCAAGTGTCATGATAATTTACGTCAAAGAGCTTCCTAGGAAGTGCTTGCAAAATGTTTCAGAAATCTTAGGTGCAACCTGTACTTGAACACTCTATTTAAATTTCAGAATAACTTAAGTGTTGGCTTAAAAAGCATAGAAAGTATTTCCTTGTGGAATTAACTGGCTCGCAGAATTTTTCTAAATGTCGTTCTGCATGAACAACAAAACGACAAAAAAACCCACCCAAACTCCGAAAGCATTATCAATATCGATGCCCCATGAGCTGCTTATTGAGAAGGTTAGAGCGCACACCTGGGCCAAGCCCTCAGGCTGCTCCGCCTCAGCTGAGCACAACTAGCTCCCCGGGAAACGGATTTTCGGAATCACAACAACTCCCCGTGAGCTCCCGCTACGATTTCAACACCCGAGGGCCGAGGCCTTGGCGAGGAAGCGCAGCCGGCGTGCGGCACGGCTGAGGGACGTGAGGGGGTCCCGGCTCCCGCCGGTCGCCCCTTCCCGCGCTCCGCCCTCAGGCGGGCCCCGCCACACGCCCGCCTCGGGCCGGCCCCGCCCTCCCCCGCGGGCATGCGCGGCGGGCAGAGGCCGGCGGGGCGGTCCCGCGCGTCAGCGCGCCGCGGCACCGCCCCCGGCGTACGGCGCGAGGGTCACGCACGTCCGCACGTCGCCGGCGCAGGGCTCCTCCCCGCTGGCGACACCCACCGCCGGGCGCGGGGAGGGGGCGGCTGCGGGGCCCGGGCGGCGCGGCGGGGGCCGCGGGCAGGGGTATATGGCGGCGGGTCTGTCCGCCCTGGCTGCCAGGCTCTCCCAGTCGGCCGCGGCCAGGTCCTACGGGGTGTTCTGCAAGGGGTTGACCCGGACCCTCCTCATCTTCTTCGACCTGGCCTGGAAGCTCCGCATCAACTTCCCCTACCTCTACATCGTCGCCTCCATGATGCTGAACGTGCGGCTGCAGGTGGGCGGCGGCAGGGGGCGGGGAGGGCTGGCGGCCCGGCTCTCAGCCCGGTGGGGCCGCCGCTGGGCGCGGGGGAGCGGTGACCGCTCGTTCCCGGGGGCGGCGGCTCGGAGCTGCTATCGCCTCCCCCCGCGTAGCGGTAAAGCGCCGCCGGACGTGTCCCTGGGCTGGGCTGGGGCGGGGGGAGGTCGCTGGGGTTCGGCGCGGCTGCGGTCGGCTGCGGAGACCCGCCTTTGCCTGCGTGCAGGGGTGAGTGCCCCGGCCCGCTGCTCGCTCTGGGCCGCAGCAGCACACGTGCCGCGTCCTCACCTCGAGTGCGTTCGTGTTACTGAGCCATAGTCAACTTAAAGACAGACCATAAATTGTGAATATGTGCGTGTTGGTAGTACATCCCTGCCACCCTCTAAGGAGCTAAGAAAATTTATTTCATAAGGTGTGTTTTTTTTTTTTAAAGTCAAGAACAATTGTAGCAGGGAAAACGTGGAGAGAGTTTTAAATAGTGTCACTATATGAAAATGACAGTTCAAATTTAATTTGCATGTCTCCTGTCTTGAGCCTGTTTCTTGAAAACACGGAACTCCCTCAAACAGCTTTGACCTAAAGACACGAGAGGCTCTCACTCTTCGTAAGGTTGAAGTTTCATTGGGTTTGTGATGAAATAAAAGCAATTTAACTGGCAACAGAAGCAGGCTATGGACTATGACAACAAACATCTGTTCTGGCCACAGATTGGACGCTTTCTTTTTCCTCATAAACATAACTGTAATGAAAGCTTTGACAACTGGCTAGTGTCCAAGTGCTGAAAGACAAGTCTGGTTGCAGTTTGTGACTTGTTAAAGGTGAGTTGAAATGGGAAGAGGTCAAAATGTGGTGTCTCATATTTTTATATTTGGGTCTCATCCTACAGTTCTGAAGCTTGAAATCAAGCCACGCTGCCAGGAGTTGTACACGTAGCTTAGTAGCCTTGGTGGCTAAAAATGCTTTGCCTTTTGCTTGTTATCTGTGCTGGTACACAATAGTTCTCTTGTAACAACATCAGCTTGTCATTTGATTACAATACAGGCAATGCCCTCTAACTGTGCTGGTGCAGCCAGTCTGACCAGTTCCCTCTGGGAAGCCGTGCGTGGTACACTGCTGATTTCCAGCACTGTGTATCTGATTTCAGCATGCACTTCTGTTTACAGGAGTATTATTTTAATATTTGCTTTTAATGTTAAGCCTTTAATCAGTTACAGTCTGCATTTTCTACTGTTACCCAGCAAATCTCTAGCTTCTCATTTGCTGACTTTGATGCCTGTTACCAAAAGAGAGTTTGTAGCAGATTAAACTGAAACTACAGAAGAAATTTTATATTTGGGTATCCTTCCTACCTCCTTGGATGTGCTCAAGCAGCCCATAGGGAGACTTGTCTGTTTGGACTACTCTTACTTTCTGCAGTTGGGTTGTTCTTTATGTTAAAGATTTTTTAAAAAAATTTTTTTATATACCAGGCATCAAGAAACTGGGATATTAGTGTAATAAATTTCTGCATTTTTTTCTCTTTAGGTCCATATCGAGATCCACTGACTTCGGACTTGCTGTGCTGCTTGCACTGTATGCTGCAACTAGAGTCAATTGCAGTCATCTTCAAATTCAGCCTGTCGTGAAACAGCAAAGCTATGCTCGTCTTCTCTAGGACTATGAAGAAAGATTTAAATCAGAAACGAGTATGTGACGGTGGCCCAGATCGTCACAAGGCAACAGCTCACCTGACCCATGTGCATTCCATGTTGAACAATTCTCAAAATCATAGTAGCAGTTTACAAGAATTATTTTATTTTAACACCAGGAATTGTTCTCTCGTTAATACTATACCTCTGCCTTCTGTTGGCAAGGATATGCCTCTGAGTTTGAGTGAATCAGCAGGGAGGAACTCAAGTGCAGCTGCTCCTTGGAAGGATTCATTTCATTTGCATTTTTCTTCTGGGAAAGACAGTCTTGATAGGGTTTTTCACTGCATTAATAGAATTTCAGTAATGGGCTGGCTGGAGAAAGCTTGCAGTTTTGCTGGAGACTTTAGCTCATGCAGTCCAGGAGACAACTTTGTATGTTTTGCACACTTCTGGCTGGGAAATTTGCAGTGTAATAAAACCCTACAGTTTCTGGAATTAGAAATGAGCAGTAGCAAAGAGAATGAATCACAGCTTGCATTTCGTAAAGAGATGGAGCTTGGTGGACTTCCTGATCTCTGTTCTATTCCAGTTGCCTCACTGAACGAATATGCTATGGGACTCTTAAACAATCAGAAACCGTGTTTTTTGATTTGTTACTTAAACCTTGTATCTTCAGAGCCAGCACTTGGATACAATCAAATGCTTTCAAATATACAATATGTGACTAATAATTTTCACATCGTACAGCTAGTAACTTCTGTGCTAGCTTTTGCACTTAGCAGGTGTCTCATATGCAGTAGTGAAGGTAAAAAAGTACTAAGATTTTAATAATTATTTTAACATTAATAGAAACTTAAATAGCAGAGACAAGGTTACAGTTCAGGTTTTAGTGAGAAGTAGACAGCTAAAGTAAAAATTATACTTGTGTAATTGCCAGTAAAACTGGCTGCTGGAAGAATAGGGACTTTTTTGGGAAGGAATACCTGCATCTGCGTGGAAAGAACTTCTTAAATCTCAGAAATCTTTGGGACTTCTGCAGGTCTGCTGTTAACACTAGACTAGAACCCAATGTGATTGTTTAGCACAGATCCTTTGTTTTCTTTAGGGTTTGTATTAGCAGAGTGTTCTGGCTATTATTTACAACCATTTCCAATGAGACTGTTTCTTGTAGAATTGAATTCCTGCTCTGAATTCAACAGTAACTAACATATCAGTCCTTAAAACACTTTGAACTGGAAAGGTGTTGGGAGGGTGATCTTCAATACAGCGTAATTCTCAGCAGTGTTCCTTTTCACAGTACTGCTCTAATTTAAACAATATCTCATGAGCTTTATTGGGCTACAAATAGACGCTATAAACAATTTTCTAAAAGAATGTTTTCTTTCCTTGAAAAAGTGATTGTTATCACTGAAGCATAGTAATTATTTCTTGGCCTGTTGACTTTGGCTTTGGGACAGACTTCTGACAACAGGGTTTGGCAAAAACTGGAGCAAGAATGTTGGAATCAGTAGAGCTGCTTGTGAATAAGAATTTGCAGGAATAGGCTCCCATGGGCTTTTAGATGAAGAAATTAATTGTGCAGTAGGTCAAAATTTGAACGCAGTGTCCAAAATTCTCAACAAGGGAGTTGGTATAGGTGGGCTTAATGTGCTCCAGGGGCTTACCTGAAGAAGGAAGTATTGATACGGTGAGTTAGAATGCATCATCAGCTCACCCTTCACCCTGAGTTAAAAGTGAGGACTTAATGCAGAGTAAAGTCATGCCAGTGATTTACACACCAAGTATCCTTTTTGCTACCTAGCTTAATTTTGGAAAGAGAGTAAGTGATGTTGCATTTAGTTTGAACTGAATTCACCTGGAAAGCCAGTAGAGTTTCTAATGTGGTGGTTATTTGGGTGTTGGCACACTTATATAGAAAAGACCTTGATCATGAAGATGAGATGCTGGTTATCAGTTTTATGGGGAAATATGTTGGAATTTTTTAATGTTATTTGAGTCCTGAAAGTAAGATATACTACTTTTTATGTTAAATGATATGTTGTGTTTTTATTATCCCTATTGGTTGGATATTTCTTCTGGATGTTAGAAGAGAGAAAAAGCCATTTACTTTAATTTAGAAAATAACTTTTTCCCTGGTGTGTACTTATATTAATTGTTTAACTTTTAGACTTTTGACCACATGATTACCTGTCACAAAATTATCAAATCCCACTAAATAATAGGGGATTATATACTGTAAGTAATTATTTTGACAGCAACAGTTTCCTCTTAGTCAAGCCATTCATGCTATTCACTCCCACCTCCACTGCTGCAATTTATCACCCTTGCAGTGGTATTAACACGAGATTAACAACAGATCGCTGAAGCAATGTGGATCTGAAACCCCGAAACACCAGAAACAAATATACTTCTCCAAAAGTCTGTGCCTTATTTGAGTTATGGTGTTAAGCTGTTGTCTGCATACAGCTTGACCCAAAACAGGCACTTGGCAGAGCTGGGGATAGAGGAATGGAGGTGGGGAGGTGTTGGAGCGTGTTTAAGCTGGCTTGACTGCTAAAGAAAACATTGTGCAACTGCATCTTAATCTCTATAACTATATAGGTAAAGAAATGCTCTCTTCCTGTATGGTGAGCTTTTTTTTTAAGTTGCACATAAACACAGTCCTGCATCTACAGTTGCATTTACTTCCTATATAAAGACTCAATTGGCACAGTTGTACCTGTAGCTGGTACTTGAGACCTTGTCTGTTCAGCTGAACGGTTTGGCCTGGAAGATTTTCTACTCTGCTGTACATAATTTGGGAACCATAGTCACATACAACAACTTGTAGGTGATATTGTCAGGTTAATAGGCAAGAGGAGTAGCTAAAGGCATAAAAGTATTAATCCAGTTTTTAACACAGCTGTTCTTTGTGGTGATTTTAAAGGGGAGGGAAAAAAAAAGGGAGGGGAAATGAAACATGAGAGAAACCACCTGTAAATTAGAATTTAAATGTGGGTACACTGGGGTGCCAGGGGTTGTCTCTATCCATGACAAGCCTATGCAGAAGGGGATCTTGGAACATTGAATCACATCATGTATCACAGTCCTGTTTTAAGCAAAATTTGCTTTGAGTAGCCTTTAATCACTTATTACAGGATCACTTTAAATACAGATACAACGCAGCAAAGCAGAATGATGGATTTTTTTTTTGTGTATATGTATATTGAACATAAGATATAAAGAATATGTCTTAAGTGAGTGGATTTAATCCATTTTAAGATAGTTTATGTACTTTGCCTTGGATTTTATTGCTTAAAACCTAAAAGGTAACCTTCTAACTTGAACATTCCTTCTGAATTTCAAATAAAGGATAGTTTGGTATGTTAAAATGTCATGTAATATACTGCACTTTAAGCTTGGGGAGGCCATAAATTGAAAGCACTGTTCTTGCACTAATAGAACTGTTTGACTGGCAGTGACAATGCTCAAATGGCTTTTACTGTCTGGGGGGAGAATAGTGAACCAGAAGGATGGCAATCCTTTGAAAATATATGTCAATCAAACACTATATGGTTTAGACCACTGTTGTCTTCCTACAAACGTTTTGATATTAACTCATCTCAAAAGATGGAAGGTGTCACAGCTAAGAACCAGTTTTCATGGAGTTTCGTGGCTTCAGTAAGTCAGCTGTGGAAAGCTTTTCTGAGTAAATATGCCATTAGGGCTGAGACTGGCTTGGATGATTATTATAATACAGAAGAATAACATTTTTAGTAGGGGTAAGGGACCTGTATACTGAACCGGAAGTTGCCTTCTTATTTCCAGTTCCTCTCTCATCTTGCTCTTCTCTTGGCGTTGGAAAGAGGTATTTCTAAGCAAAATGTCAGGGTTCTACTAAACAACTCATGCTTTCTGAAGTTTCATTGATTAGTGTCCAGATTCTTCCTGCACTACATAGCACAGAGTTCTATTTCTGCCATTAGAAAACAAGTAAGAAAATATTCAGTATTTAGAGAATTGCCTAGTAGTTTCCCATAAATTTACACTTGAGTGGAAATTTACTATATGGTATACTGCTTTGAAAACAAAAAAAAAAAACTTTTAAATGTATGCACACAGAGCTCTGCATGTAGATAAAAAGTGTTTTATCACAGTATGATGTTGGAATGCTTATGCAAATGCTTATTTACTTTCTGACATTACAATGCAAAATGCAGTAGAGATGGTGTTGTACTTCCCAGTGTGATATTAGCTAGTGCAATCTTTAAACTGTCTCATGGTGTATGATAATGCACACATAATTTCTATCTGTAGACCTTATTTAGCCTTTTGCTTTTTCAGTGTTGGGTTGTTTGGTTTTTTTGTTTGGGGCTTGGTGTTTTGTTGTTTTGGGGGTTTTTTGGTGGTGTTCTAGGACTGTAAAGACTGCACTTTCTTAAACTTTGCCAAAGTTTGCTTTCTTTCTGCTTTTTTCCTCCCTTGCCCCTCCTTATAGGTATACACACTTCTAACTTTTGGAAGAAGCAAGTCTGTATGTACTCTCCTAATATATCATCTTATTGTCTACCTGTTCCTTTTGGTTTTGTGGCCTGGTCTTACCTGTATCTTCCTTCTCTTCCCTCCCCATCACTTCTCAGTATAAGCATATGCTGATATTCTGTTTCAGGAACACTCCCCTGTAATGAATTATGCATAAAAAATTGACAGAAACCATGTAGAGATGTAGGCATCCATAGTCTGTCACTAGGGTGTGTGACAAGTGGTATATCTGACAGAGCAATAGGTATTCAATGTGACATATTTCTGCTTTTTCTCTTCAAAACAGCTGCTTTGCTTAAAAATCTAATATTTAATTTAAATTTGTAGTACCTCTGTCAGCTGAGAATTGCAGCTAGAACTTGTATCAAATACACTGAGGTCAGAACTTAAGAAACAGTTACACTAGCTTCAATACTCTTCAGGTTTTTAAGTTATTAGTGTAACTTTCTGAAAAACTCACATGAATGTACTCTGAAGGTTTAGAAACCTTTTTTTTCCCCTAGGAGTGCATAGAATAAAATGTGTTCTGACACGTGTTTCTGTGATGCAGTCAATAACCGGGGGGGGGGAACCCCACAAAACTTTTTAGGATTTTTAAAAAATATTTGTGATGAATCCCCTTCTAATATCTCGGACTACAAAGCCTCTAATCCTCAAGGAAGAGTTGCATTTGGTAGAACTTTCCAATAAACAACTTGTTGCCTATGAACATACTAGTATTTATGATCAGCTCACTTAAATACAATGATATAGATATCAATCTGCTGATGGTGTGAAAACAATAATATAGAAGTGCTAGAATAATGCTATCCTTTACCACCCTGCATGAAGTAAATCCTATTGGTGTGCACTTTGAAATTAATCCTGTATTGCATTCCAAAATCTCAATTATCTTAGTCTTTTTGGAATTGGTGATACAAGAGTCAGACCAAGTAGATGGTTCTTTTGTTGTTAATGATGAAATAAATTTAAAAGCTAAAACATTTTAGAAAATGGCCTGAGGGGCTTCCAGAAAGAATATCTGCCTTGAAGAGATCCAGTTTATCTCTGTGATCTCAATATATTTATAGTCTGTTTTGCAACTCTCTTTTCTTCCTTCTTTGTGGAAGATTGTATAAACCTGATGGCAAAAATTGTTAAAACCCAGATTTGTAAAATTAAAGAATACTGATACTTTTCTGTTTTGTAGTCAGTTTTATCTAGTATCAAAAATAAAAATACCTATATGTAATTTAAGCTGTTCTTAAAAGTAGGTAAATCTAATGCTTAGTTCCTGACGTATTACTTGAAGTTGAGTGTTTCATGAACTTCCTTGAAAATGGGGCCTGCTACCTGCTGGTGACTAACACTAACTTTAAATGCTGACACTTAATACTTCCTGTGAACTGTGATGTTATCCCTGCAGAACAATTTTAATTTATGGCCTTGGTCTTTGGCCCTAATCATTTTTTTTTTTTATAGCAATGTGGGAGATGGAGAAGGCTGCCACAAACCATTTTTGTTTGTTCCAGAGAAAGATGTTTACAAATTTGTATGTATTTTTAGAAATTTATTGTAACATTTCTTGAGAGGAGTTTCCATAGTAAACTTGAACCCTGTTGTCCTAATAAGGTGAATACAGACTTTTGAATAATATGGAGTGCTATTTAAGCTTCCAGAAGCTGTTGATTGTGATGCTGCTCGCTTATACCACAGGAGGGAGTTAAACATCAATCTTTTAAATATTTTCAGTTACTGCATCGTTTTTTCTTAGTACAGTGCATTTCAGTTTATAAAAGTATGCCGACTTTGGCTTGTCTTATGGATTGTCACTGCAAATAGGTTAATGTACAAAATCAATACACAGCAGTAATGTATTGTAACTGTTTACAATTGAATTCTGAGTACCAATTGATGGGTTTTATCAAGCTATTTAAAAACAGAAATAAAAGTCTTTTCAAAAATGATGTTTTGTCTGTGCTCTACAAAAGAGCTAGTTCTGGTGCTTCTCATTCCAATTGTATAAATTGTACAGATATACTTAAAGAGATCATGTTTCTGACTATAGTCATAGTGGCTTTTTCAGAGATAGTTTGAGCGCTGTCTCTTTACTGAAACAAATTTAAAACCTGCCTGAGAATAAAAAGGCTAAATGCCTTATGCTTGGCTTTGGAAACTTGGTATTTGAGCTCTAGGCTAGCTTAATCATGTTAGCCACCAATATTCATTCATAGGCATTCTCTTTACACACTTTTTTTTTAGTGCCACGCCTTAACAAACCAGTTACATTCAATGCAGTTCCAAGGTATTTCCTAACCAACTAGCTCTAATCTTGCATCAGAGTTTCATTTTACAAGGGGGAAGGAAACCATGCTAAATATGTAGAAAGGCCACAGGAACTCTCTTGCTTATGTCAGGATAACATTACTGGATGTTTCTCTTGAGTTAGAATCACTGCAGTATTAACAGATATGTCAGACCTCTTGTTTTTGCTGAACAAAGTATTTACATTAAAGGAGTGGAATAAACATGTATCTTCTGCTTAATGTTGAGCATTAAAAAACATTAAAAAAACCCTAGAAAACCCTCACTTTTCAGATCTCTCTTCTGAAAGTTGCTATCATGACTTTTTGATTCTAGACTCAAAAGACATGATTCACTTACAGTTTCTGTTTGATCTCAGGATCCCTTGATGCCACAAGTGATAACTTTGAGGAAGTATGTTATTGTTATGTGCTGTGTTTATTCTGAAAAGAAATGGTATTGACAACCCTGAGAAGGCTGATACCTTCAGTACAAAATTAATGTGTATTTTTTTCTTAATGACGAATGCTGAGAGTATCTTTCCCCTCAAAACATGCTTTTTTTTTTTTCTGTTACAAAAAAAAAAAAAGGTGAGGAGGTGAGGGGGAAGGAGAATGAATGTAATCATCTAATAAGATCTGTTAAGTTTTGGCATGTGGTTAGGCATCCACAGTTAAGAAAGTGCTATCAAGATGCTCTCTGCACTTCACTCTAGATTCCTCATTGCTTCTGCAATTCACGTGGTACGTACTGAAGTAATAGTTTCTAACCTGTTTGGATGCCCATGATGTTCCAGCCACCCCACTGTGACACTAATGTGATCTAGCCTTAATTACTCAAGTTGTCATCACTTTCAGATGGTTTATCAATAATTTTATATCTATTTATATAAATGGGTATGATACCTGCAGTACATGGAGAACTTCAAGGAACTTGGAATACTTTTGCAAATAAACTCAGGAATAGACGTGCTACCATGTGCATATCCAAATCTCTTCCTATTAGGATTTGAATTCAGATTCAAGTTGGTGGCCTGTGTCTTTGTCCATCCTGTACTGCAGAATTCTACGAGAGCAGCTAATCGGTACAGGAACCAAATTTCCTCTATGCAAATCTGAGACTGCCAGAGGACCTTTTAGCAATTTAGACCGATCACAGCATTTACCTCTTCAGTATGTTTCTCAGCTCTTGCCTTTCTGACAGATATGATAGCAACTTAAAATTAAAAAAAAACCCCTTGAACCAAACACAAATACCAAAGATTCTGCTGAAGATATTCACATTTCTTAAGGAGATGATTTTTTAAAAGTGGATGGAGTGCTTTACCTTCCATTAAAAAAAAATATTGGATGGGGGTCTTGTAATCAAGAACTATGGTGCGTTTGTAAAAATCACGTTATAAGACTCTTGAGGATTAGGAAGTGCTATGTCTATTTGTTATCACAAATATTTTCTAGACATGTCAAAATACTCCTTTACTTATCTTTAACCTCATAGTTCAAAGAAAAGAAAAAAAAAAACCCAAACACATTTTGGAATTCTGTCAAGTATTATGCATTGTTAAAAGTATCCCCAAGGGCAAAGGACCAAAATCAACACGGAAGTTAAATGCTCACCTCTTGCTCATTGAACAAAAATGACAAGCAGGATGTTTTCGATGCTCCTTTTTTTGGGGGCTAGTGGCTGGAGCCCTTAATCACTTCAGCTGGAAGTTATTCACAAATGACCCTTCTGAGCTCAGTAATCCTGTCTTGCTTCATATAATAAAAAAAATCCTTTCTACAGCAAAGATTCCTCAATTGCCTTTCAGATCATCGCCTTGCATTCCAAGTACTGCCCACAGAATGCAAGCATGTATGACCTGCTCCAGAGTTAGAATAGTTACATTTCCGATTTCTGGTCTTTGGTCCCCTCCTTTGATATAAAAGCATTTAAGATTAGAAAAACAAAAACTATTTTTATGATACTGTATAGCACCTTTCTAAGGCCTTGCTTGTACACCTTCAGGTGTCTGTCATTTTAGGTCAGGTTTGTCGATGTTGAATTTTCTATCAGGCTGAAAATCAGAGACTACTCCAAAAACTAGATTCACTTGTCAAGACAGAATGAAAATCCAAACCATTTTCAGAGTTGGACAGCCTTCTTTTATCTTCTGTTCCCTCTGGCTGCTTTCTGAGTGAGAACATCTGTACAGACTATAGCAGGTTTCAAGTACTTCACTTTGATATACAGTGTGTGTTCCCAACAATCTGTTGGTTAAAATAAAAGCTGTCTGGTGTGTGTTGTCACTGTCAAACATCATTTTCAGAGCTCTTCCTCACAGTTTCTTTCTGGTTTATAATCATTCATTCGTAGTTGATAACAGTATCTTCTGATTTCTTTCTATTTAGCTAAACTACTTACTTGCCAATGCCAGCAAGCTAGAAGTCTGTAGAGATTTTCATCACTGGATGTTTTGTTATGATCAGTTTGTCAAGCTTCTTCACTACTTGCTCAATTTACAGTTAATTCTAATATATTTTCATAAAGTATCCATAGACGTTGTAGCTATTCCTGAATGGATTATTTAGCAGTTTCTCTTTCCTCACATAGGAAGTGGTTTTTCTGAAGGCCTCTATTGAAACAGCATTGTCCAAAGGTTTGATTCCATTTTGTATATTGCTATTGTTACTACAGTTACTATAAAAGAATGCTTTTAACAGTGAAAATACCTCTGGTAAATCTTTGTTACTCACATGTGCTTGTTAAATCCATCAGCTGATCTGCCTGGGAGGGAACTGCACTTCTGCCTTGGAGCAGATATTCTAGCTGGGATAGATAATGACATACACAAGATGACCCTTCTCAACCTCACATATAAAACCTGAGAGGTAAGGAATAAACTCAGGGGGGAAATAAAAGACCAAGAAAAAAAAAAGTGCTTTGAACATAATCTTGGTTTAATTTTGATAGGTCATTTTGCCAGAAACATGGAATGAGAAGAAGTAAATTACAACTTGAGACAAGAGGCAACATAGATATGATCTGATTTTTCCTTCTAACAGGAACTCTGTCAAATAGTTCAGATTCCATGTAGGGGGTGGGGTTAAATAAGGACTGGAAATGGGCTCAGAGGAAATAAAAAAGCACAAGTATTTTACATCCATTTTATGGAAAAGGAAAATGACACTTTTACTATTTTCCCCCGAGTTATTTCTGTTGTCCTTCCAGTCCTACATATACCTTATGATAATGCAGAGTTAGAAGGTGAAGCAGCCCATTAAAAATGTGAGGAAAGCAAGCAAGGTTTTGGGGTTTTTTTTTGCATTTCAGAAAGTGTAATCAATAAGAAGAGAAATCTGATAGTAGGATTTATCTGTTTAAGTAACTTAGAGTGGTTTTAGTAAGACAAATCACAGCTTCAATCCTGTAATCCAATCACAGAAGATCAGTACTGATATCTAGCCTTGTTGACTTAATCAGAGCTCTGGAAGCATGAGGAACTCCCTATGTGAACCAAACTACAAGGTCTGGACTTGTGTATTTTATGGGAATATCCTTAAATTTAGGCCAGGTTAAAAGTCCAGGCCTACTGACAGTAGAGTTGATGTGAATCTTCCCAGCAATTCAAATGGAGACAATACCATGTTCCTGAAGTGCTTTGAAATTTATTGCATACTTCCCAAATACTGTACTCCTCATAGAAAAACAATCTTAAAATAGAAGTGTATTATTTTGAAACAAAGAATCAGCATTTAGTAACTGAGAATTACAAAAATAAAATACACAGTGTCCAAAGTTACAGCATACTGGATGGTCTTCTAAAACAGAGAAAACTCCCAGGAATTCCATTTGTAAAATGGTATAATTTACTACTTCATTCGCATGAATACATTTATAACAGCTTTTGCTACGAATTTTTACATAGCTTTAGTCACTCTTGTTTTTTAATTTTAGATATTCTCACATGAACTGCACAAGTCATTGTTAACAAGGTTATTACAGCTTTTTATGCAAAGTAAGTGTAACTTTCGTTGTTTTTTTTTTTCTTGGAGTATTAAATTTTAATTTTTTTTGTTTCTCAACTACACATTGTTTACCTGTGATATGCTGGGTTTTTCATTACTTTGTTTAAATTCAGCTGCTTGATGTTGGTGCTGCAATAAAAGAAATAGAAGTTTCATATTTTTATCTACTACTAATGATCAAGAAAATATATTGGACTATCTTCTTGAAATGGTGAGTTAATGAAGTCACACCAAATTCCATTAATAAGAAAGTCCTTACAAGAAATTAGGCTGTTAGAAGAAATATGTATGAAAAAATATTTTCAGAGCATTTTTTCTTTTCACAGTTTAAATCACAACAAATTCTGCTTTCGCATTACTCTGATGTTAAGTTGTAATAATTTCTTGTTATTGTATGGAAGAATCCACAGTTTCTCCCAGTTATTCTGAAGGGTGTTGTGACTGACACACACATCGGCAGAGTAGTAATAGAGTGTCCCCTTGTAATTTCTGCTTATAACATAAGGCACCCCAACTAATAGTATATTCAATAATTCAGGGAGAATTTTACATGACATTTTTAAAATTTGCTGCTATTACTGTTGGCTTTATTAAAGAAGTACTACAGAAGTGTTAAATAATTGCTGATTGTTAGCAGAAGGAGAGGATAAATTATTTTAATCAGGCAGACTCCAAACTCAGAAGTGGAGTCTCTGTCTAAACTTTTGCTAATGAGGTCTGTAAGGAAATCAAAAAAGAATTCCCATTATTCAACCGATTATTGAACGTGAGTGGACATGCCTCTGTTCAAAATTGGACTGAAACCAACGCAGTATATCCACACCAGCTTTGCAGCAGCCTTCAGAGAGTCTTTTGCTCATCATACTCCCAGCATACCTCTAATCTTGTGATCTAGAGATAAAAGACCATTTCATTAACATAAAATATGAAGTTGTAGTTTTCTGACTGCATATATAACCATATATAAATATTTACATATAAACATACACATGCATGAATGTCTTTGCTTGTTTACCTCACGAATAAATTTCTGCTTATGTGCTTTCCATAAATGGTAAAAAGTCCAGTAGCAAAGAATGGAAACACATCCCTAAGTGCTACATTAAGCATGGTAAAGCATACCTTTATTTTCTGTTGAATTATTCTGGAATTAATACATATATTCCAAAATTCCAGTGTGATAAAGGTACTGCTTTACTCATTCCTATTGCCTATGGTCAGCATTCTGGAATAACATCTTCAATTGATTAGCAGTTCAGATTTCTGAGAAAACTCGTTTATCTGCATTTATCTGTCATTACTTGCAGTTTCATAATCTAATAAAACCAATATTATCTCCTTTCTAATAGTTTCAAGAAAGCTTTTCATGATTTTAGCTGAAGAATATGAAGAAGAATTTATCTCTTAAGTCATAACTTATATCTCAGCTATACTAAACCAGAATGAAATACAAAAAGGGGATCTTTGTACAAATTATGCAGAAAGCCCAGACCATTTCAGGAAAAAGCAGCAGCTAGAAAAAGCACTGTCAGGCTACCGTTCGTCATAAATCTGGAAATTCTGTAGAAGCAATCAGGACACCAAAGATTCAAATATAAGAAATGCCCAGAAGTACTTCATGGAAACATTTAACCTATGAAGGAGATAATCACTCTTGTCAACAAGTTAAAAAAGGTTTTCACTGTGAGAGAACGAGACATTATTAAGAATATAAATAGTACTCAGATAACAGTCAATTTTTTCAACATCGTCATCACATTTGCAAAATAAATAATGTTTGTTTTAATTGTAGTTATCTGCTATCTTGTTTTTCAGGTTTGGAGTCTTCCATACATTTTGAGTCCTGGAAAAGCCTTACAGATGGGAATAAAGAACAAGGGCTCGATTTTGTTAGTCATGAGAATTCAGCTGTGCTCATTATCCATCTTCTATTGAAATGGTTTCTCTTCTAGCAGGAATACCAGAATGCAGGCCTTACACAGGCCAGAGAGGAGAAAACATCCTTGCAGAAAAGAATTCATTTGTTCTCAGCTGGTACAATAACTGAACTAAACATCCTAGATTCTCCTGCTTTTGAAGTGTTCTCAAGTGTTCTTAGTCAACAGCAGATTTCAAAAACTTTTGTGTGAAAAGTCTTTGTACGGTTACTTTGTACTGTTATTTCCTAAAGCTTTCGATTTTTCCTCACAAACATATAAGGAAATGGAGAAGATATTCTGTTTAAAAAAATATTCTTTATCCAGTGTGAAAACGTTGAGAAGTACACATTTACTTGAGTAGCTCTGTCAATTAAAATTGTGCAGTAAATATTTTAAATATGTGAATAATTTTTCTATAAACCATGCTTTAATAGTTCTGCTGTTTTGAAAGCAAAAGATTTGCTTTCAAAATAGATCTCCACCATCTTTGTTTAATTTTTGGATATTTGGAAATCTTCTACATCCTGCTGAATGGCACACCTGATGTAGACATCCTTAGAGGAGAGCTTGCATCTGTACAACTGAGATTTCTGGTATCTGAAAATATAATGAAGCTTTTAAAGATACCCATAAAAAAAGGAAACAAAAAAATTTTTAATTGAATTACTTTGTAGGACATTAGTTTTTCAAATGTATCTATTGTATTTTGTACACTAAGTCAATTTTTTTTTTACATTACATTGCCTGTTTTATCTGAAGCATGGCAATTTGCCAACCTTAGCTTTTAGTGATAAATTGTTCTATACAAAGCAAAAGTTTTTATATCTGAGGCCACTTCCTTCTGCTATTTTATCATCTTCCTGGTTTTGTCTGTTTTCAATAAATGCCTTTGTATTTTCACATCTTTTATATGCATGTATACACAGATCCTTTCCTCTGTATTAAAACTGATAGTTCCAAGTTGGTAAGGATAAAAAAGACAAGACTGTTGACTTCAATTTCATTGCACTAATATACTATATGGATGCTTTTATATTACAGTGTTAAAAGATCTTAACATATATTAAAAGTATTTCTTGAATCTGGGAGTGGGGTGGGGAAGCAGGGGTTGATGTTTCATAACAAGGTTTTAAAATGGAAATAATCTCTGGGTACAGCTATATTTGAGTACTACAGATTGACACATGAAGGCTGGGTTCTCACAGTGAAAATGCGTTATTTTAAAGCATCTCAAATTTAAGCATACTGAAATATAAAATCTAAAAAGAAATTATGGTGGAGGCCAAACATCTCTCCTTCATCTGTCCCAAGAGGTTGAATATGTCTGCCTGAGGAGAAAAATCTAGAAAACTCAGCAGTGTGGAGAAGCCACAGAGATCCCTGCACACACAGTGGAACCCAAAGAAACTTGAGGGAAAAGAGAACTGAATTAGGGGTAGTCAGGGGAGAAGAACAAGATCAGAGGAAAAAAGTTGAAGTTGCAATGCAGCAAACTGGAGAAAAGCTTTTGGAACTTACAAGAAAGAGAAGCTGTCCCTGACGTCACTGCCCATTTTAGCAGTCTGTCATTAATTCCTCTTTCCCACAAAAAACTGTTACTAAGGATGTAAGCTGCAAATCATCATGTACTAATCTTTTTATAAAGTCATTTTTGTTGTTGTTCTGTAGACCTATTGTTCTTTTATAATTGTATTAATGGACTAAAAATAACAAGGGCAATTCCATCAGACATAATTTACAATTTTGTTTCTTAAGAATAATTATTTTATATTGTTCTGATTGAGATCACAGAAATCCTTTTCTGACCACAGAGGTATAAGGTACCAAATTCATCCTTCATGTAACTGCACTGAGGTAAATGGAGTTACATAAGGAATTAATTTGACCTGTCTCCTCCATTTCCTTGGAAAAATTCTTTGTTTTAGTGCCTGCCAAGTTTTAACTTTGACTCTCCCTTGCTTCACATCTTCTTGTACTCAGAGACAGTTTTTCCTTCTTTAAGACTATGAAGAGAAATACAGCAGGAGAAAGACAATTAAGGTGAAGATCTGCTTTTAAAATTGAAAGTACGCTTCGACTATGGTAAGAAAATACCAAAACCTTTTTGCTTTGGTATAGAGGTGTATGGCATTATTCTTACATCCATGAGAATATGAAAGGAATAAAATAGTATGTATAGCCATGAGAGGGAAAGGATTTAAGTGATGTTTTTCTGCCTCAGACCTCGTGTGTTTCTTTATAACTGCAGCAGTTGGAATAAAGACAGACCTTTCTTGGTTAGAGACAGTAAGAATTTAAAATATTATACATCACCTCTTAACAAAGAATCACCTCCCCTTTTCATCTGGACTCAACAGGAGAAAAAATAGCGTACAAGAGAAGCTGAAGGCATATTCTCACCGGTATACAACTGCAATTTCATGATACAATAAATTTAGTTTTTGGATGGCAACATGGCACAAAATTCTTTGTACAAATTCAACCCACCAATACAAAGTTATTTATAAAACAAAACTCTCACCAAACAAGGAGTGAAGAGTGGTTTTACTCCTGATGATTTTACGTTGGAGTTGGTATCATCTGTCTTCCTGTTGCCTGTATAAAGCCAGGATAAAGCTTGGTCTAAACACTGTAACTCATAGCTGGTAAATCTTGGCAGCAATGCAATTATGTGGTCATATTTGATCTTGATCAATTTATTACCATTAGATGATCTAGTACTGCACAGATCAGACATTAACAAGCACATAAGTCTGACTAGGAGCACAGTCTGAGAAGGGCTGAGCATGAGGGATCAGGAAGTGAAATTGATGGAGAGTCTGTGGTTCAGAATAATGTTAGAATTATGCAGGGATATTGTCCCCACTGACAAAATAACTATCCACCAGCCTGCCTGCTTGCTTTCCACACCATCTGTGTGTCAGTCTACCAATGCTGCAACTGTGCCAATGCAACTGTTTGTGGGAGCAGAGTGTGAACTTAATAGATGGAATAATTCTGGATAAAAATTATTAGTTTAGACAGAACTTTTAAAATCTGGATTGAGTGATCCGATTTACAGCATGGCTTCACAAACGGTTGCATGAACAGCTGAGAGGGCACTAGAAGTCACAGTCATTAGTTGCCAGTTCCTGCTCCTGTCTAAATTTATGGTTCCATATTTATTAAATCCAGATTTGTGCACTGCTGACTAGCCAGCAACAAGATTTGAGCCAGCTCATGTAGAGATACACAATTGCATTTCAGAAGCTCACTGGTGAATCAACAAGAGCACCTGGTACTAACCCTTCTAACACTGTATGTCATGAGCAAGTCCAGCTTGTCACTTGGCTGCCATATGTACTGTGGGATGCCAGCCCTGTGACACTGTGGAGGTGTTTAAGAAGGCTTCTCTAGGCAGGGAGGAGGAAGGAACTGCAGGGGCCTTCCCTGTTATCAGCACTATTACAATAAATCCCTCAACTTCTGCTGTATGCATGCAGCTAGAGCACGACTCACGTACGGTCTGCAGCCCAGCTACGGCTCCCAGTGTAGTATGAATTAGGAATTTCAAATTCCCAGGCCTTTGTGAGACTGGAGAATGGTATGTGATAATACATTTAACCATCCAAGCTGGAGCTAGCTAGCAGAGGTGAATTCACAGACTGCAGCTACTGCTCAGGGTGGGAACAGAGTCTGGCCTTAATCAGTGCACTCTCCTTTGAGAATTACTTTACATCAAGCTCTTCCATTTTCCTGATAGAAAAACTCTCTCAAGCTTCATGCAAAATTCCACTCATGATCTGTTTCAGCCCATGTCCTTTGAATCTCTTTCTGTTATTTTAGGCACAGTTTTCATGCTAGAAAGCATCCTGTTTGTGTCTAGTACTATGCATAATTAATACAGGTAGAACAAGTTCTAATGCAAAGTATATTTCAGATCATAAGCATTACAGAGTTGGTGGACCTCCACAATTTCTAATGCGTTTGGTTTTCCTCACTGGGACATTCTGGTGTTCTTTACTCCATGAGTCACCAGTGGCCCTATCAGTGTTACACAATGGAAACAAACACTGACTTCCAAAACCAGTAATATCTGATGCTAGGAGTAGATTAAGCTCATTTAAAAGTCTTAAAAAACCCCAACAACCTCAAAATATGTCAAGAATTGGAATTTTAAATAAGCTGCAAATAAAATTCAGGATATGATTTAAAAGTTCATCTGGAGAAAAACCCATGCAAAATTCTTAGGAGAGAGGCATCTTTAAATTTGGGGTTTTTTTTACTATTTTAAGGGAATGAGCTCCCTATCCATACAAAAAAAGCACCATCATAAGAGGTGTTTGACTTGCTAAACTTCAGCTTTGATGTTCTGCAAAGCAATATAAAATACTTGCATGTAAATTTTTTTTGCACTAAATGAAAGGTGCAAGCACTTCTGAAACCGTTAAGACAACCAGCAAACAGGATTTTCTATAAATGTGTTTTTCCAGCTGAGACAAATAAGATATGTGTGACAGCATAAACATTTTAAGAAACAATAGATGGCTAAAACCCGTCTGCCAGACAGAGGAAGTCAAAGAGTTTGCCTTAGGGGTTTAAGAATACCAGATTATTCAAGTACTGATAAATAAAAAAAAATATAGGGGAAAAAAAGACATGATGATGGACTAAGACCTTCCTGTCTGGAAACTGTTAGGCAATGCTTCTTAAAAAAATAAAAATTGTTTGATCGTCTAGATTTGAAACAGAAGTATTCTTTAATACAATAGCTGAGTATCAGTGACAGTGATTCTGACCATCAACAAGATATTGTCTTAGGAAATTTAATGCTTGCACCATTTTTCTAAAAATGTCAGCATTTAAGTGAGCAAGTAGTAAAATCAACCAAATAGTTCTAGTTTACAAAATGTCACGCAACATCTGTATTCTTTAAGATGTATCTATATTCTTTAAGATATGTCTATATTCTTTGAGAATGTACATTATTATTCTTAAGACTGTACAGATGTTCATGTCTTTAAGATTAACTGTTCTCCTTAAGGGTAACTATAAAATCCTTCTTACCAAATCTAACAGAAGTCACAACAAGCCAGACTTACAAATTAGCAATGTCTTGACTGAATGCATGAAATGGGAATACCTGCATGCAGGATGGCTATCTCATTAAATAAGTTTTCAAAGATTCTTCTTTCCAACAGTAAGGTACATTATTCCATCTCCCTGTGTCTGATACTGATGTTTAGTCTGATGGCACAATGGCAGTTACTTTATTTCTTTCTGCATTGCGAAAAATCAGAATTGTATTTCTTGTCTTTGAATACAAGTTACTATCTACTTTGCAATTACTATCCATGTAATAAACATCATCATAGCTCATGCTTTTTAGAAATAAGTTTATGAAATCTATCATCATAAAATGTTTACATCACTGAAACATTTACATCACTGAAAGAGGAAATTTACCATAGTAAGATCAAGCTTATTTCTTTCTACAAGTAAACTGAAGATGAATGATGTTTTTTCAGAATTTCCATTAACCAGTAAAGAGCAATCCAGAAAAAAGGGAATCCACTCTTGCTGAGGAAAGGATGTGATAACCAACAGGGCTCTCCTACTCTTGAATTCTTTGATTATTAAAAAAAAGAAAAAAAAAAAAGGGAGGGGTAAAGAGTCATTTTCATTCACTGCTGCTTGGAATATGGTTCAAATTGAAATTCATAGAAATGGCTTAATATTTAATGAGCCTTTTAGACCACAAAAATGTGATGTAAGGGATTCAGTTGTCTTCACTGACTCTCTGCGTAGGGATGAATGTCATAACAGATGTGCTCCTGACCCCTTAAAATGAAAAATGACACGATAAAGGACTACTTAGTGGAAACTGAATCAGAACAGGTACTAAACTATCCAATGAGAAAAAAAGGACAAAGTGTATTATTACCTGAAAACTCAGCAAACAACCACACTTATCATTAAGGAATCAACCCTGCCAACAGCAGTTTTTGGAGAAAGCCCAATTTTCCCCTAAAAATAATTTCAACAGACCAGCTATTAGACTATTATTTACATGAATGACAGACTATGAAGTTCTTCCAACACAGAAGGTTAGACTTGTGGATATAAAACTGGCAAAACATACTTGTGGTAAAAATAGAGCTATGACTACAGAAGGGACTGCAAGAAAGAAAAAAAAGATCAAGCAATCTTCAGAAAACTGTTGATTGAAACCCTTATTAATATGGAGAGAAAAACAGAATTCATATGTATTTCAAAACAGAAGAATGATCAAAGTTCCAGAAGACAAAGTAGATGTGAGAGAATTATTCACATGAGTAGGAAATAGTTTATTGGAGTGTATCCTAAAACTTGCTGAGATTGTAACCTCTCTTGCTACTTGGCATCTTTGTTGGTAAGGAATTAACCAGTATTTAATGATAATGGCATTGTTACTGTCAAATTACCAAAAACTACAGAGTAGTTCTGCTATGGTAGAACTACTATAGCTACAATATAGAACTAGGACTGTAATTCTTTAGTTGATTTTGTACATTTTCAGAAAACCTATTTCTGACCTAGTTAGGTTTATACCCAGACATGAGACTTTATACACAGGAAAATGAGACAACATAAAAGGTTTGATCTTAAAAGCTTCTATCACACATCTCACCTGAAGATTAAACAGCTTTGTCCAGTAAGCACCTTGTATGCAGAACTACCAGTTTTATGCCTACAACACTTGCAGGATCAGGCCCATGCAACACCAAGTCTATTTATAGTTGTGCTGGGTTTGTGTGGTGGGGTTTTTGGTAGTGGCGGAGGGGGCTACAGTGGTGGCCCCCTGTGAGAAGCCTCTCCAAAGCTTCCCCTGCTCCAAGTCAGACCTGCCTCTGGCCAAGGCCCAGCCAATTAGCGATGGTGGCCACACCTCTGTGATAACATATTTAAGAAGGGAAACCTGAGAGAGGGTGAGGGACTCTGAGGAGGAGTTATGAGGACACTTATGTGAACACTGAAGTCAGTGGAAGGAAGGGGTGGAGGTGTGCCAGAGCAGAGAGCCCCCCTCTATCCCATGATGAGATGTCAGGGCCCCCCTGTGCCACCCCTGGGGGTCACCAGAGGAGCAGAGACCCACCTGTGGAGGATCCCTGGGAAGAAGCAGACCTCGTGGTTGTAGTTTGGTGCTGGGAGGACTGCAGCATGTGGGGGTGACCCACGCCAGAGCATCTCGAGAAGAATGGATCCCATGGGGAGGCCTCATGGCAGAGAGAGTTCGTGGAGGACTGTCTCCCGTGAGAGGGACGCCCTGTGGAGCAGGGAGAAGAATGCAGAGGAGTGCTTCCTCCACCCTGGAGGAGGCACTGGCAGAGTGCCTTAACCCCCATCCCCTGACACTGCACAGGAACAAAACTGGGCCTGGGAAGAAGGGAGGGGTGGAGGGAGGTGTTTTAAGACATGGTAATGCTTCTTCTCCCTGCCCCATTTTGTCTATTAAATGGTGGTGTTAGTGTGTGAATTAAAGTGATGTTCTTGTTTTTCTTCCCCTAACAAGTCTGTCTTTTGCCTGTAACCATTTAATGGGTGAGCCACCCCTCTCTGTCCTTATCTCCATTCCTGAGCCTTTTGATTAATTTTACTCCTTCCCAGCACTGGGGGGGGAAGGAGCAAGTGAACGGCTGCATGGTGCTCAGTTGCCCTCTGGGCCTAAACCACAACAATAATATACACCTTATGTATGAAAATTTCAAGTTTTAAGGAATATCTGCTATCATTTCAGAGACAGCCTTGAAGAAGACATTATAATTTCAATACTCTTTTGTACTATGTATCATGAATGTTATCCTACTAAAACAGGACTGGAAAGAATAGATTTTCCTTGAGATGGTATTGAATGACATATATTTCAAAGTTACAACAGAGTAAGCTACGTATTCAATAACGCAAAATACTGAAAATTTAACTGTTTGCTCAAGTTAATAATGAAGTTATAATAAAGAACATTTTGCTTATCTCACAAGTCTGACGTTGTCTGATTTCACCATAAAGTTTATATAAAATATCTCAACTGATCACATAACTAGAAGTCTTTTTTTTCATATATTGCTTGCATCACAAAATAATTTTTACCTTTGCTATTAATTTGAAGAATTTTAAAACCTAGTATTGCTTCCATGAATTAAACAGGAATTTTGTACTGAATTGGTGGGAGGAGGACTGTTCTCCACGGCTCACTCTTCTCTGCTGTTAGAATTAGTGATTGGGCTATCTTTTATTTTGCACTAGAATTTTCCTTATAGCTAAAGTATATTAAGTTACACTGAAACATAGGAAGGAAAAAAATTATACTGACAAAAACAACAAAGAAATATATTTTATATAAATATGTAAAAACAGATTAAATGAAAGCAAACAGTCTGTGATAAATTATAAAATTAGAATTTTTCATATGAACCAGATTCCCCTCTAATGTAAGTTAACAGTTTGCTCAGTGTGCAAAAATATTCAAAGCCCACTGTCAGTGTCTGCACTTATTTTAAAACCATCCTGCAATTGCACTTTATAGACACATTTCAAAATAAATCTCTTCCCAAGGTAATGCTTCTGTTTTATGTAATCATATCCTTTTTATACACTAACTCACTAAAATTATAACAATGTTTAATCTAAAATATGAAATACAGATGAGTATTTTAAAGGTTTGTATTGTTTATGATTTCTAGATGAGGTAAAACGCTTTATCACCAGAGCAGCTGTCAGAGCCAAACCTCAGCTCTCAGCAAAATGGGCTGTAATAACCACCTATTAGCAGCGGTGTCAAGAGGTGAGAGCTCCCGACACAGCTTCCTAGACAGTGCTCTGTCCCGTGCCAGCCTACAAAAGGAAAATGAAAACCCCAATATTTTCCTGTTGGCTGACCCTTTCCTCCCACAGCTTCCTGAGTAAAATTTTGACACCAAAGGTTTTAAAAAAATAAAGAGGGGTGGTGCCTGAGAAGGAAGGAAGGAAGAACAGTGGTCTGTGCCAGTACACTTCTGCTTACCTTTACAGACTTTGGAGGCTGCCGAACCCTGACTCCCGTGGTATCTCACTGAAGATCTTTACTGAGGACTTAAGAAATCCCACAGATACTCTGACTCCTAGGGCAGTGAGCAGCCAAATCCTTTCTGTTACCAACACAGACAATACACACCAACGCAAAACCCGTAGGGGAACCGTCCCACTTACACACACATGGCTCCTGCGGCGGGGGAAGCACCCAGCACCCCTCCAGCGCCGGACCGGACTCAAGAACAAGGAGCAAGCAAGAATCAGCTGAAAACATGCAGAAACGTCATATGCCTCAGGCTCCTTTTCGGAGACTTCAACCCACCTCGTCCCCCGTCACGAGGAGGCTTCAAGCCAGGTCGGCCCTTGCCTTCCTGTCACCTCCAGCTCTTTCTTCCCCCTTTTAGACCTCTCCAAAAGAGTCGGCGGCTCTGCAGACATTTTCTGGCTACCGCAGACCCCCAGAGAGACTCCCTACCGACATGACACCCAAGTGACTCGACGGCTCCCCTCAGCCCCTCCCGCCGTCGCCCTCAGGCTGCTCCCCAGCGGGTGCCCCGCAGACCAGGCTCCTCCCGCTCCCCGACCGCCGCGCTCGCCCCCTTCCCGCCGCGGCCGCCCCTCGCCCCACGGCGAAGCCCTTTTAGGGGCCTCAGCGCTGCCCAGGCCGCGCCGTGCGAAACCCGCCGGGGAGCGAACACCGACAAGGAGAGGCGGGAAAGCGGGAGCGACGCTCCCCGCCCCGGGCCCGCTCCGCCGCAGGGCACGGCCCGGGAGCTGCCGCCCCCTGAAGGGAGGAGGCAGCACGGCGGTGGCCGGCGACCCAGTGGCGGCGGGGGCGGTGGCGCGGGGCCGGCCGGGCCTGCTTTCCCCCCTCCGCCCCTCCGCGGGTCACATGAGAGGGGCGGGCGGCTGGGCCGAGGCGGCGGCTGCCGCCGGGGCAGGGCTGGGCGGAGAGGGACGGGGCAGAGGAGCGCGGCGGCAGAGCGCGGCGGCGGCGGCGGAGAAGGAGCAGAAGCGGCCGCGAGGCGCCGAGCGAGTGGAGCGAGCCCCGGGCCTCCCTCAGCCGCGGCCGCCGCGGAGCGCCCTGCCTGCGGCCCCAACATGGACGAAGAGGGCGGCGGAGGTGGCGGCGGTGAGTGGCGGCGCTGCTGCGGGGGCGGCGCGGAGGGAACGCGGCCCCTCACCTGGCCGCCGCGGGCCTGAGGAAAGCGCGTTCCCGGCCAGGGAGCCCCGTTCCCGGCCGGGGGGGCTGTGGGGGGGCCGCGGCTCGTCCGCCTCCGAGTCCGTGACACTTGCTGCCGCCGCCGCGGCCCCTCCGCGCCCCGCGCCGCGCCCTTCCCCTCAGCGCGGAGCTGCTCGCCGGTGCTGTGCCCCCGTCCTGCCCGGCTCCCCCCCGCGCACTGAGGGGCCGACTCGAGCGGAGCGACCGAGCAGTTCCCGGGAGCGGGGGAGAGTGGCGGCGGGGGCCAGCCCTTTCGCCGGCGGCCACAATGGGAGCTCTGTGCCCCGCGGCGGGCGCCCCCGCGCCCGGGAAGGGCCGGGTGGGGGGTGAGGCAGGGTCGGGCCGGCTCGGCTGGGCTCGGGCACAAAAGGGGCGGCGGGGCGGGGCAGGGCAGGGCAGGCGGGTCCCGGCCCCCGCCGCGGTGACAGCCCGGCGACATCGCTGCGCTCCCTGCGTGCAGCTGCTCGTCTGCTGGGAGAGGGGGGGAAGGGGAAAAAAAAAAAGTATGTGTCTTGCAGTGTACGAGCAAGTGAAAAGAATAATTAAGCTCTGCGAGGGCTCTGTTTGTGTGTGTCATCTTAATGGAGGCTCGGTGATAATCACGGGGTGGTTCATCCAGTTTAAACAGGGTGAAATGTTTCTAAAGGCAGCGGCGTTAACGTTGCCAGATACTACTTTTAGAAAATCCGGACTCGCATCTTGGGGGAGCTTTTATTCTTAATTTTTGTCTTTCGGAGACCGGCTTGTGCACCGTCCCAGTTGAAGGCACTGCAGACTTGCAACACGCTTCCCTCCTTTAATTTATAATGCGTTTTGTGAGCGCGTGTGTAAAGCTGCTGCCTGAAATAACCAGTTCTTATGTATCATCAGCGATAATGGTGGTTGCGGTGGCTGAGGAGTAGCTGAGCCTGCCTTGGGGCAGAGGGATTGACTGAATGGACCGCCCTATATTCTCTGTGTCTGTCAGCGTCTGTGTCGGTGGTGGTGGTACAGAATGAAGTGATGAGGATATATCTTAAATAAAATGCTAAACAGGCTGCGTTTGAATGAATGCATTGGCTGATTTCTAAATAGGTAAAGTAAGGGCTAAACCTTGTATGATTAATAGTTGTGCGGTGCTTGCTAATTCTAAGTATAATTACCAGAACTCGGAAATCAAGTGGGTGTGGTGTTTGTTTTGACAACTTGAAAAAAAAAATGCTATGATGATTCAGAAAAATAATTCTTCAAGCAGTTGTCTGGAAATGTGGCCGTTTCTCAGCAGGCACTTCTGCTCATTTTGTCAGTGATAGACTTAAAAAAAATCTGAAAAAGGAAAACAAAAGACAAAACAAGCCAGTCCTGAAAAGTTATTATTCAAAACAGTTGAGCACTAATTGTAAAGAGCAGAAAGCTCATTCAGCTCAAAATATGTTATTTTTACAGTATTATGGACTTGCATCTGTACTTAAGGGAAATGAACATGCTTATTACTGGCACTAACCTTGTGTAGTATAGTCCTTAATCACATGCAAGATGTAAACTAGAAAGTGGATGTATTGCTGAATCAATCTTTCATAAGGTGTTAAGCATTTCAAAGTTTGATTTTCATGGGAGGAAAAATACTCAGGACCTGGGGAGGAGACAGTCTATATTTAGCTAAAGGCTGGTTCTTAGGTGAAGTCAGATTTTTCACCTAGCATGCAAGTGAAGCTATTATTTTATTTATAACGTCATATGACATTAATAAGCATGTTGCTTTTTTTGGGTCAAATTACAGTATAGTTTATGTTCCTCCTTACTTGGCTTCATTGTAAACCAGTTGTAGACTAACAAGACTGGAAATTTTTTGCCATCAGTGTATTTGACATTTTACACTGCCTTCTTGTGAGTACTGCACTTTTTTCTTGAATAGAGATCCAGTCTGGCTTTTTCTTATGGACCACTGACAGTTTGGAACACCAGGATTAGTTAGGTCATTTCCAGCGAATTAATAGGTATTTTGAATTGAAAGTAGTTTTTTTTAATTTTTCTTTTTAAACAATAGAAAGCATGTGGAAGGTGTGGATTTCCCAGCCAGTTTTAAAATCCTTTATTGCCTCTGATTAGTGAGACTTGTGGGGTACCAAGGGAGTCTGACCAGGGCAGTCCAGTGTTTTGAACCTCAGCAGGACATTTGCAGTCCTCAAAAAATGGACATTATTGAGTGGGAAACTCATAGAGATAAGCATATCGCTGTGCACAGGTACTTCAGGAAGCATGCAAATTTTTTTGAGGACTGCACAGAATCACCCTAATTAGAGACTTGAACTAGATAAGCATCTAAATATCTAGGACATTAAACTGTGATTCAGAAGGTAAACTGCTATTCCCAGTTTAGTTCTGCCTGCTGCCTTGCTCTTCAGTTTAATTTGCATCCTATGCTTCAGTTCCCTTACTTGTCAAATGGGGGTCAGTTGTTTTACCACCTCTGATAAAAACTGTGAATGAAAACAGCTGTGTAAAGTTAGGATTTGTTATTTTAGAAGCACTTGATGGAAGAGAAATGTTAATTAAGGGAATTGTTCTTAGTACCGCTTTCTCTTTTGTATGTGGAGCCCTAAATAGGGGCATGCGTTTATATTATACAATCCACTTACACACAAGCCTCCCATTGATTTCAGCAGAGGCTCTGTTCATGGATTATTGATGCGATATGATCCGAGTCAGTTGGTGTTTGTCTCAACCTTCTTTTGTGTTCTGATTAAAATATCTCTGTGGTTCACTTAATCCAGGATATTTCTCCTCCTCCCTCTTCTTGCTTGATTTCAAACCGCATCTTTTGTGATTTGACTGAGGCTTTTTCTTACGTGCTTGCTGTTACGTGGTGCTGATGGTACCAGTGCACTGAGATCCTCACGTTGAATAGTGCTGTTGGCAGCAGATGATATGGTTGCATACTGCTAAACAGTAAGCAATCTTCTGTATAACGCTGAAATACATAAACAGGTAGTGCTGGAGGTGCAGAGTAGTACTTCTCTTTGTTTTTCTGAATTTCAGTCTAGTCATGCAGTGGCTTTGTAGTCCCCCAGATTCAACTCTGTGCCATTCCTCTTGGAAAAAACTGTAAGATTGACTACTTACCAACTTCTGTATATATGTTTGTTTTAAGCTGTCTCTACAAAGGGCTCTAAACAGACATCCCAAAAGGTTAAAATCCTGCTTCTTGACAAATAGGCAAAATTATAGCACTAATTATGGCATTGAGGTTTCCCTACTGGTCCTCCAAACTCTGTGCTTTATTTCTGAATTTTGAAGCTTTTTTGGGGAGAGAGCAGTTCAGTTGCCAAGCTCTGTTAGTTGCTGGCTGTATTTGCCAGTGATGGTGCCAGGTAGCATGTTGATTCTGTTATGTAGACAGCCGTTCACGAGGAACTAGACCGAGAGACCAGATCGTCTTACAGAGGACTCAGAAGAATGGATTTGCTGCCAAACCAGATTTATCAAGATGACTTCTGTTCTTCTGCAGGGCAAAGCAGTTACCCATTCATAGGTAAAAGCTGTTAAATGTAACAAAACCCCCAGATTTTTCTTAGAAAAAATGTTTTTAAATTGATTAAATTTATCTACCTATCTGTTTTGCGCTTTTAGACGTGAGCAGCCCGATCTCTTCTGTTCTTTTCACGTTGTAATATCTTTCACAGATGTTAAGGAGGATCCCGTGTGGCCTTGTGGTTATAGACATACTCTGAATTTTAGACTAAATCTGCATGTTTTGTTTATAATAAACTCATAAGAAATGTATTTTAACACAATGTTAAATATGTTTCACTCCCTACTCATCAAAGTGGATAACTTGTACTGGTAGTTTTAAAAAGTTGTCCCAAAAGTTCTTTAGAGGAGGGCTTGTAGTTTTAAATAGCACTCTAGGGAAATGCCAAGAATATAAAAATGCACCTGAGTGTTAGACTGACCACGTGAATTGATTCTAGGAAGAGAAGAGAGCAGATAGAGAGATAGAACACAAAACCCTAAATGACATAAATATGACTTTCATCAGCCAGCAGACCTTTATGCTGTCTCTTTTTGCTAAACAAATGCTAATCTCATATTTGTACAGGTTACCTGTCAGATCAGTAGTATCTTAATTTTTAGCCCAAAAAACATTTAATCTGTTATCACTCAAAAAGAAAGCCGTCGTAAAATATTAATAATTATGTTGTAAATATTAGTTATTTCTGGTGGTATCCAAAAATGGGCTTGTTAATTGCAGTAACACATGAATAAGTTTTTTCTTAGCCTAATGTTCAGTATTTTTAGCTGTGACTTGGAAGAAAACATTAAATTCTTGCTGATACAATTTCCAGAGGATAGTTGGTTGCCAAAATTGATGTATTGTTATATAATGGTATTTGATGACTTGTGCTCAGCAATGTAAGGATGCCATGGATTTAGGGGAACAGTATGCCTATCACATAATATCTGTGTGTACTATTACATCTAGGAAAGAAATCTGTAGGATTTACTTACAGGAACAGAGTGTACTTTGCAGAACAATGTCTGGGAATCATAGTAATAGCCACCTGAAAGTGGGCTCCCGATGTGCTACTGTTACTGAATCTTTTAATATCACTGGAGTTATAAGAGCTTTTACCAGTTGAGGGACTGCAGATCTTGAGGCAACAGACTGTTTTCCAAGATATATTCTGCAGTTCACATCAAATTTCTCAATCCCATCATATTTATTGTCTCCCCTTCTTTCTTTATAGGACTTTGAACACTTTTTCAAGGGAAAATGAATTAAATACACAGTGCCTTTCCTCCGGTTTCTTCTGCTTGCCATCTTTTTGTCCTATAAGTCTCCTTTCCTAGTACAACAGAAAAGTTTTAAAAGCTTTGAACTGTTTTGCTTATACTGTAGCTCCATCTTATCTGCTGCTAACTTTTGCTCCCTTCCTTTCCCTCCCAACGCAAACATACTTTAGTCTTGTTTCTTTTTGCATCCCATCTTTGGCCCCATTTACTTTTTGAACTACCACCCCATCTCCTTTTCATGTTGAAGGTCATTGAATGAGCTGTTTGCAGTCACTGTCCGAAGAGTATCCCCTCCAGGTTCATCCTAGGGTATTTCCACACTTGTCCTGACCCCTTGTACTCGGTACATTCCCTTCCTCCTCTTCGTCCTGTCAGCTGCTTCTCGTACTGTTTACTATACTTTTCTTTTTGAAATCTTGCTCTTTTTTTGGCTTCTTTGACTGTTTTCTCCTTGTTTCCCTCCTGTTTTGTTAATCGCTTTTTCATTTGGAAGATAATCTTTCTGCTTCCAACTTTTCTGTGAAGATTTACAGGACCCTGCACTTGGTTTAATGTTCTCTTCCTCTCTATATCTTGTTTCTGGATAATCAATTTTGCAAATAAAAATGGAACTATCATATTTAAACTGATGACTCACAGCATATACTGTGTGCTCTGGATCCAGTACCATCTGTTGGCTTGTTTGACATCTGAAGAATGTGTAATTGTCATCTTAAGCTTAATGAGTCTCAAAACAGAGCTCTTAACGTTGTTTCCACCCACTTCCTTTTTTTGATGTCTGTGGATGCACGCTGACATCCCGCATGGTTATTGACAAGTAAATAACAAGTGAGTTGTTATAATTTATTAGTTCTTAAAAAATAGTCTGTAGAAAAGATGTAATAAAAATGGCTGTAAAAGGGCAATGCGTAAGTATTGGAACACTTCTTCAATCTCCAAGTTATGAAAGAAGTTACATTCTCCTATGCAATATTAATTTTCCTGTTTGAACACACAAATAAACTTAATCTGGTTGTAAGTCACACGTGACATTTTCTGTAGACTTCTGCATGGGACTAGCCAGCATGTAGGATAGTGTTTTATGATGATTGAAGGAATCTATATGAATTTTTTTCCTTCCTTTTAAAGTAAAGTGATAGTTAATGTCTGCTTCACTTTTCTCTCCCTGTAGTTCATGAGTACTTAAGCACGTACAGAAGGATTGCACTTATTTTAGTGAAGAGTTTGGACACATTGACCATGTGCTTCATTCACAGAGGATAAAAATAAGTACTTAGCAGTTGGTTTATTAGAAAAACCTGTCAACTTACAGAACTGTAAGGCAGGAATCCCATGAAAGTGAAGAACACATGATACCTAAAATTTACAGAAGCAAAGGAAAAATCACGTACATGATCATGTACAGGAACACCAGTAATGTTGGCATTTCTGACTTCTTCACTGTGCATTCTTTTAAAGCAGTATGTTGTATAGGAAAGGTATGTGATTTAGGTAGTAAAAGTGTATTTAATTATGCGATTTGTATAACTTTTAACATCTAGTAAATTGTTTTTAATTGCATATGACTTCCTTCTTTTAATTCCAACAATTTCATGGGAAAACTTAGTAGTGCAAATTTTTTGGATAGCAGTGTTTCCTCTTAGTGGGATAGACACACAAAATCCACTAGAAAACCATGTGTTTTGTGGTCCTCTGAGATTTGCCTGAAGACGGAAATGGCTTGACCTATTTGGTTGCTATGAAGTAAAAACATTCTTGTTCTTTTTTTTTTTTTTTTTGTGAACATCTGTGTCACATTTATTTCATTAGTTTCTGAGGTTCTTTAAACCCATTACTTGGTAATATAAAGTTTTATTTAAGGAGAATAAAGTGATGCATAGCTGCTTCTACAATCTAATACCTATTTATACATAGGTATGATATAAGCAGGTAGGTTTTCCAATAAAAGTTGACATGTTAAAAGGCAAACACAAACATTATCTAACATTTCCTAGGAAAAAAGTATTTGACAAGTTCAATAGGATCTCATGGTGTTAAGAGGAAATGTTGCATGCTAGAAGCTTGTGAAATCTAAATCAGAATCTCATCTGGGATGTGGAGTACTGAAGATCTTTGATCTAATTTTTCAACAGATCAGGCTTCTTGGCGTGGTTTTACTAATTAGTCTCATTTTCAGATGTTCTGTTTATTATAAAAAGAAATAGTTACCTTATGTCAGGTATGCAAGAACTGTGAAGCTGATATTGTTATTTAGCAACCCAATGGAAATTGTGCCAACAAGCATAGGTTTTACTGCAAGGCGATTATCTAATAAGTCTTCTGAATTCCATAAGAAAATTCTTCAACAATAATTGAAGATCAGTTCATTTGTGAAAGTTGAATCTGAATTCAGGTCTGACTTTCACTGTCATGTCCAAGGGCTCAGTTGGATTTTGAGGAGCTGCTGCTGTTCTTTGCAGATGTGGGTCCTTAATACAAAAGGAGAAACCGATGTTGATTTTTAGGTGAAATACCTTGAGTTTCTTAAAAAAACAAAAAAAGTGTGTGAAAATGATGAAACACAAGTCTGCTGACTTGCAGGCTGAATAACAACTGTGGGAATTAATTTTAGTGGCTTTTCTCCCCAGCTACCGGCTCACACACAGCTTGTAGGAGTATCTACTCCTCAGTCAAATTAGATTGAAATTGAGTTCTACACTAGGCGTGCTTTGGCAGAAGGAGTTGACGGGTAGGAAAATAAATGTGTCCAGTCTCTCTTGTGCTCACTGTCATTCTCACACACATGTGTGTGCAAAAAAAGGCTAAAAAAAATGGCACGCGCAAGTAAAGAACTGCCTCTTACTGTTTACTCTAAGAGGAACTGAGAGATGTAATCATTTCATGAGTTACCTCTATATTTTTATACAACCGCCTCATTAATAGGCAGTGTAACTTAATTCTAGCATGGAGATTTGTTGGTTTTTTTTTTTCCACTATCTGATTCATATTGCAAAATACCATCCAGGTTGTTTTCTTGTTTAATTCCAAGTATTCAAGAGTCTTTATTTGCTGTTACATTTTTGCTTTCATGTACTGTAGATACCATGTTCTTTAATAAGATCCTTGTTTAGCTCATAAGCAGTGTTGTCTGTAGGGTCAAATTCTGACATAAACAGATCCTGTGGCCTTAATAGAAGAAAGGGGGAATTGTCAAAAGGGGCATTTGTAATTGCATTGGATATTACAAAATAAGGAATTATGGTCGCTTCAAGCAGTATTTCTTATATTCAGTAGTCAAATTCCAAGTAAGTGTTTTTTCTTTCTTGCTCATGTGAGTTTGGACTAATGAACTTCCTGCCTAGTCATTCTAATACACCAAGGAGGAATTTTCCCACCAGACTGTGTACTCTGTCTGAGTACAACTTTGACCACTTGCAAATGCAATTTTTGAAATTGTAAAGTTGCTGCATGTTTTTGTTTCAGTATCTCATAACTGGCCAGCTAGGGGATGTGGAGGGAAGTTTTCCCAAGAAGTTGAGGTTAAACCAAGTGGCTGTAAGAAGAGATGGTGGCTTTGTTATGGAGAAACTCTGTTCCTTGGGAAGAACCTTGCAAGTTAAATGCATTCTCTGACCATGCAACTCCTAATGTATACGGGACAGGGGCTTGGTCCTGCATAGGACCATTCTGAGTCCTTGAGAAGACCAAATGAACCTGACCCTTTGAATGTATAAAGTGCTCAGCTGTTTCTGATTGCCCACACAGGAGCTACTGTGTACAGATTGTGCAGACTGATGATCCATTGTAATAGATCCGTGGACTTTATTGCGTGGGGTACGTGAATGTGTGTTTATATACTGTTTTGTGGTTTCCCTTTTTTTCTTATTTCTGGTTCAATTTTTTTACATTTCTTTTTTCTTTTAACTGAAAGAGTTCTGCTTGGGACCCACCCAAAACAAACACTTAATATTTCAGGAATACACCTTCAAGAGCTTCTATCAGGCTGAAGTAATTCTTGGTTTAGTCTTGCATTTTGTAACCCCAGTATATACTAAATGGGGAAAACTCGTTTTTCATGCGGTATCCGCCATGTAAATGCCTAAATGGGTAGTCTGTATTATGGAAATATACATTTATTGTCTCAAAAGTAACTTTTTATATTTTATAGAACTTTATTATTTAACTTGCTTTTCTGCAGGTCAGGTTTTACCTAATGTACCACCCTTTTAGTTATTAAAATTATCATATCGCATACTTGCAAGATTTTAAAGCAGCATCCAACATTCATCTGGGGACAAGGAGAGTATCTGTGCTTTTTTTCCCACCATCTTTTATCATTTGTGCTGCTATTCCTGAATTGCCATTTGTATAGAAACTGTCCTAAGTGGCAGTTGAAACTGGTAGCTGAGGTTAGTCAGAGGCAAAGTTTAGAGAAATGGCTGTTGTGTCTATGAAAATGCCTGCAGTCACAGAACAGAGAGACTAAAAAGGTTTCAGGTGTGTGACTAATTTCTTCTTCTTGTAGGTGTTGCTGATTAATACGGAATCTTCGACTGTGCCTTAAGCCTATCTTCTGTGTATTATGTGAGGTGAACTTCTTTAGGCAGCGTGTGGCATTTCAGTTTGTTGTAGATGTTTTAGTAAGGACAGATAAATGGACCATATGGAGTTGATTATTTATTTGGCTATAGGAAGTGGATTTTTGTGCATTAAATATAGTAACTTTCTTTTTTTAAATATCTGAGAGGAAGCTTCCCCACCCCCAGTGATTTTTTTAAAAAATCAGAATACATGTAACTTCATTCTCATTTTGTGCAATGTAAGTTGCAAAGACTGCAATGTTTAGTCTTGGTCTTGTACCAATAAATGACATACTATCACATGAATGTTTTAAAAGATTAGGTGATATTTTATAAGAGCAAACATAAAAAGATGACTGGTTTAAGTCCTTCCGCTGTGAGTTCACTGATATCCAAAGTAAAGAGAGTCTACATTATGTTACTGTTCTTATTTTGCTGAAAAATTATTTTCCTTTTGTATCTAATACCCATGTTGTAAGCCTGAAAAAGTAACATGTGTTATGAAGGGGAAAGGTTGGGTGAAATTGGTAATCCAAATTAAATACAAATAATACTCTAAAGTTTATGGAGCCTGTGGGTGGGTGGACTTGGCAGATAGATCCATTGTGGTATGTTAGACTTGAAAGACCATATGGAGATTATTATTTTCTGGCATTTTGTAGTAAAGGTTTTTGAAGAAGGAATTGTTTTTTTATTTTGTAGAAGAGGGGTGAAAAATGGGAAGAATAACTTCAGTTTGCATTGAGTAGTAAAATAGCTTGTTGTAGTAGCATATGGAAAAACAATTTATTCAAAGGTAAGCTGCTAAAAGTTCTCCTACTGTTTTCCTATTGGCTCTCTTGTCTTCTGAAGGCAGCCAAAGATCCTGTGCAGCTGGGAATAATACAGGATCCAGCTGTAACTTTTTTTATTGTTGTTCAGATGTCCGGTGATGGTCAAATCTAAGTTATTGTGTGGAAATTCAGTAAAGGAAAAGGGTAGGGTGGGAAAAAAGTGACTCTCTGTAAAAATATTCCAGTAAAAGCAACAGGAACTAGGAGTATCCATTTCAGAACTCTGCCATAAATCCCATCCTGAAATACTTAAACGCCTTCAGATTTTGCTGTAGACTTTAAGTCATCTAAGAGTTCTTGGTTTATTTTTTAAACAGAAATGAAGTTAGCTGATTGGAGTGGGAAAGTGGCCGTTCTTTTAGATTACTTATGGAAGAAGGTACCATTTTCTCATTCATAGTACAAGGTTTTAGTTAAAACAAAATTCTTTACTGTCTTACATATTGTACCAATACTTTAAATGTTACAACATGGAGTATATCAAACAGTTTTGATTTACTAATTTCACTTATGCCGTGTTTTGCTAGTCTTTGTTTTACAGAGTCAAAGTATGTAAGGAGGGGAGAAGCCTAATAGTTTTCTGTAGAGTTTGGTTTACCTTTGGTATATTTGGTGCTTCCAACTCTGTAGATGATGCCTTGGATTGAGCTTAGACAAAATAAGTGAGCAATGCAGCAGGTAAATGGAATGGTGAGAATACTTGATGATGATCAAAATAATGCATCCTTTTTTCTTTCAAAACAGTTTGGTTTTTTTTCCTTGTTAAAAAGGTCATATTTCTCAAGTTTCTTCATAATTGTAGCCAGTGATCCTTTTTCTTAGTTACTTGAGACTAGTGATGCCAGTGTAGAAATGCACTGTCCTTTAGGTATCTTCTTCCTTTCCAAATCTTCCTTCCAAACTTGAACTTGCCAATGGAGTCCATCAGATGGCTAACTGAATTTCAGTTACTTGCACTGTTACTGAGTCTTTAGTTTTGAGTGTCGTTACTTAGTTTGTAATTATGCTAGTTTAATTTAGTAAGTTTAATAACACTAGTATACAAATTGTAAGTCCTAATTAACTGAAAGACCTATCTTGAAATACTGTAAGTTATTTCCATTACTAGTGAAGTGAAAGGAATTTTAAAACATAACTACTGTCTCAAGCATAATCCTGGACAGTATTAGTGCATTCCTTTCCATGTGCCTTAATTGGTTGTTGACATTAATTCTTTTATCGAGGAGGTGGGGGGGAAAAAAAAAAAGAAAAAAAGGAGAAAGATCTGTGGTTGGTTTGTTGGCTGTCAGACAGCCTGGCGTTTTGCCCCACAGTGCTAGAACATAACAGCAACAACAATTTATTTTCCTTCCTGAGCTAGTAGGAGCTGATCTGTGACTTCAAAGTGGAGGTGAAATGTGGACAAAACACTGTGCTGTGAAGGCAAAACACTTCTAACACAAATCAATTGCAATGCAAAAATATCTATGATGTCCATATAGTGATGTTTTAAAACGTAATAATTTTTGGAGTTCTTGAATGTGGTCACCAATACCAGTTGTATGAATGAGGAAGTTTTCTCGGTGGTAGGAGTGCTGCGGTCTGTGGGTAAGTGACAATAAGAGTTGATATTCTTTGCGTGGTGACTGAATTAATTCACTGTCAATGTGTTTTGTAAACCTGCAATCAAATTATTATTTTTTTTAAATCGACACGTGTTTCTTCTTTTTAATTAAGCAAATCATGACACTTATTTTGCTCTCTTACCGCACTGGGTGATGTATATTTTGTATTTATGTTTGGGCTTTGGTCAGATTGTTTCCCAAACTCTCTTGTATTTTATCTTCTTTTTATTTTATCTTATTTTTTAATACAGTATTATAAATGAATACAAGGCAAATAATTTGCTTTCCCTCTTTTTTTTTTTTCTGACATTGTAGTGATTAAATAAGCAGTACTACTTCATTTTGTTTTACAAGAATGGTAGTCAAAGTTCTTTTCTCCCAATTTTTAAAGGTTATGATCTTTATTTGAATTGTGAGGAGCCTAAAGGAATCTCTTTCAGTTTAATTGTTTTCTTGAAGTACAGGTCAACTTTCAGTGCTTTTTGCAAAATTGATTGTATGTAAGGTCTGACAATGTCAATTAAAATGCAACTAAAATAAGAAACTTTGCTTACAGATTAGCTGCGAGATGCTTTGGCTGTATTCGTGATATATTATAAGGAAAATTCAGAAAATATTCGTGGCTTGAGAATAAAATTTGCCAGCTAAATTGAAGAAGGTAGTATGATAACATGTTGCATCTTTGAGAGGGCGAATACTGTATTTCAGCTGTTATTTCATTGTATTTTTCTCTGGAGCTCATATGGATTTAGGAGATGATTTTCTAATGTGACGGGAGAACATCAAAAGGTCCTTTTCCATTTGAGAAATAATAGTATAACAATTCCAGTAAAGTTTTGGCTTTTCACTACCTCATTTTACATTTTGAAGAAAGGGTTTCCTGCTGAACAAACACATGTTAGCCTGATAGCATTTTCCTGTATTTGAATTGCGAACAGTCAAATGACTCAAAAAAAAATTTGTTATAGTAGATACAGAATTTTAACATAGAGTATGTGCATACAATAAATCTATTCAACTAATCAGTCTGCTTCCTTTCTCTCCCACCCGCTTGCAGCTGGAAGTTCATCAGCTTCTGCTACTATATCTAGCTTCCTCTTGAGACTTTCTGGAATAGAGTTAACAGTGGTGGCAGGCATTAATGAACAATGTCATGATTATATTCTGTGGGTCTGTATAAGTTGTCATTTTCCATTGCTACTAATTCTTATGGAAACTATGTCATCTATTTAGTATGAGCACATTATGAGTGCCATGCAAAGTTGCATGCTGTAGTATTTAGTGAAAGCATGTACATCATCATCAAATCAGTAGAAAATATTTTTAAATTTCTTTAGTGCCCAATCTGCCATTGAAAATGGAAAATTTATGATAAGATTTTATTTTCATAAGTTCTTAGCAAGTGCAATGCAGGATGGCTAGACTTCCTTTGATAGTTTGTAATTAATTATGTTTTGAGGTTTGTTGGCGTATAGTAAGACATTTTTTTAAGGTACAACTGTGCAGGAATCCAGGAAAAAGAAAAATTAGATGTTTCCATTTGTCTTAGCAGTTGTAAACTTTCATGATAAAATACCTGCAGTCAGGTCTAATGGAATCTAACAGCCTGATTAAAAAGTTGCATAACAGTGATTTTTGCTGACCTTTTTTCTTTAAAGAATTAAATGTAATCTTTCAGAACTAGCTTCTGGACATTTAGAGGTACTGGCTAAACATCTGCAGCTTCAGTTGGGTGTGACACTCAGGTGTTCTGATTGAGCTTCAAATACTTCAACAAAGTTTTAAGGTCCAATTTATTAAGACATTGAAAAGATGGTAGGACAGATGCTGTACTTGAAGAATCTTTTAGAACTAGTTTTTGTACAGTTTTGGACTGTAGATGGCCGCCTATCTAGACGTATGCTGTCAGGATTAGATGATGGTTGGTGACAAAAATCAATGCTTAATAGTGCCACCACTTTTATTACCAACCAGTTTTCTCAGTGGTTGAGAAATACTTAATAAAGAGTTCATATGTGAATGGTATTCTCCAGGTGTTTTGTATTCACTGCTGTATTGTCTGTGTTTGTGAAATCTGGAAGAACCTCTAAACTGCATTAATAAGTTTTCTCACTACCTATAGCATGAGCTGTGTCGGCAGAGTTGCAGACACTGTTGCTACAGACTGCTTAACAGAAGTTACAACTTGGTATTTCTGGTTGCCCTAAGGCAAATTTGGGATGATTGCAAGTATGTTAATAAGAGTCAGATTTTTTCAGCCTTATACGAAGTTTGTCTTTGTATAGTGAAAGCTCATGCCAGGTAGAGCACTGCTCTGAAGAAGAGACTACCTCTTTGGAAATGTGCTTACCAAAGCTACATATAACCACATTGTCAATGAAGCTGGTGTCTGCAGGTAAAAAAATACTGATTTGCTGTAGGTTTTACTCATTTAAGAAGTGATATCTTTTATTGTTACCTTTTGTCTGATGTTGAGGGGTAGCAGAACTAAAGCATTTGGTCCCACTCCATTGTTTCCTAGTCACCAAAAATGTTTCTTATTTGAGCATGGCAGGATGAAGTGGAAATCTGAGAAAGAATGTTTATTAATAGGAGTAGCAGGAGCTGGTGGATTTAAAAAGAGGTTGAGGGTTGAATGCCAGTTAGTTGCTTAAAGTTTTAAAATATCTATTCATTTTCAGGGAAAATGCTGAATTTTATATGCTGTAAGTCGGAGACATTGAGAGTATTAAAACTAAATTGCTTAGATCTTTGAAGTTGTAGGGATATTTTTTCTTAAGTACTTAGCTGAGAAAAAATGATTGAATTATTTGAAAATAAAGTACAAAAGATTATATGTTCAGATTATTTTTCACTGATCTCTGGAAGGAATGCAGTGATTTTTGCCAGCTTCAGGCAGAAAAAACAGCTTAGAAAGGGCAATGTAATATTTTAGCAGATCTGGCTGAAACTGTTAGGGAAAGTTTAAATAGGAAGAATGTATTTATTCAAATGAGTTTTTGATCAGAATGCCAGAAGGTCTGCTTGGAGTATGAAAAATCTTTCTTTTTGTAACATGGAACTTATGTCTGCACTTACAAGGATTCAAGCATATGCTGAATGTGCTATATTTTGGAAGTATGGCGAGCCAGATTTGGTATGAACTGCTGATGGTCTTTTGCCAAGCAAAGAAAGAGAGACCAGGGGTTTGACCTTATGGTAAGTGAATCCATCCAGCAAATTTCTTATCAGTGGACCAGATAAAAAGCTCTTTTATATCTGGATTAGTGACCTGTCAAGCTAATTGTTTCATGGTGTGATGGCAACCAATAATTCACAAAAGCTAAATATACTCTTTTCTGAAGAATCTGAAAATGCTTTACAGTCTTAAACTAAGCGTTACTATTCCTTCACTAACAAATCTGTGAATAAATTCCTGACCTCTCTTAGTGCCTCCTGTAGGCTGCAGGACATATGACAGTGGGCCTGTTGATGTAATAGCAAGAAGCTGGAGCAGTTGAAGCCTAAGATGGCCAAGAAACAAAATACTGTATTACCTATAGTTCATTTCTTTCCAAGTACTGCAGCTCCATGGTTTCCATAGCAGGTATCAGGGTTATTTTTTTGGAAGAGACTGCAGGAATGTCGAAGGCTCACACAACGTCAGGCATCACATTGTGCATCCTGGAATTTGTCTTGTTTTGGGGAAAGGTAAATGTTACTCGAGCAGTTATTCGATAAGTGAGCAGTCCTGTATGGGACTCTGTAGCTGCCTTTTGGAGACATTCTTCAGAGGATGAAGATTGCTTTCAAATCCAGCAGTTGCTCTACCTCCTCCAGCGTGCAACTGATCTAGCAAAATGAATAGATAGAAAGCTTCTGCAATAAATACTGCTTCTGAAATCTAACTCCAGAGCTGTGGCAGGCAGGGAGGGGGGAAGGGGAAAGATGAACTTTGCCTTGCTTTTTCTGCAAATTGGATTTGTGTGCTTTAGAAAGAGCCAGGAATCCTAAGTAAGCTAATGCTCTCCACTAATGAGTGAAGTATAGTGAGCAGCTCCCTTATTGCCAAGAGTAGATGTTACTGGAAATTTGTGACAGAAAGACTGTCTGAGCCCCAAATGTTTTGCTGGGACCATGGTAGGTCTGATGAGCTGTACCTGAATCTCTAGCAGGATTCGAGGGTATTGCTGGCGGGTGGCTGCAGGGGCTGGGCTCCGGGACCCCCCTGCAGCTGCTCAGCGACATTCCTGTCAATTTTCCATGCTGCTACTTGAAATGGATCTGACAGGAATGTCTGCTACTACTCTGGTGTGTTTGCTTTTCGAGTCTTTTTTCCAGGGTCTATCCTAGGAAAAAATGTAGGTGCATGCCAGCCAACCATTTCCTCTTCCCAGTAACTGGGGGTGCTGTGGGAAACACAGCCGTTTTGTAAGCGCAAAGCTGAAACATACTGCTACAATATTTTTTTTTTTTTTTTTCCTTCTCATAACATTTCAAATGCTGAAGGGATCAGTATGTTCTTGTTTGGCTCTTCCTCACCCAAGAGATTATAGAATCATAGAATGGTTGGGTTGGAAGGGACCTTAAAGATCATCTAATTCCAACCCCCCTGCCATGGACAGGCACACCTTCCACTAGCCCAGGTTGCTCAAAGCCCGGTCCAGCTTGGCCTTGAACCCTTCCAGGGAGGGGGCAGCCACAGCTTCTTTGGGCAACCTGTTCCAGTGCCTCACCACCCTCACAGTGAAGAATTTCTTCCTTACATCTAATCTAAACCTGCTCTCTTTCAGTTAAAAACCATTGCCCCTTGTCCTATCACTACATGACCTTGTAAAAAGTTCCTCTCCAGCTTTCTTGTAAGCCCCGTTTAAGTACTGGAAGGCCATGATAAAGTGTTCCCAGAGCCTCTCTTCTCCATGCTGAACAACCCCAACTCTCTCAGCCTGTCCTCATAAGGGAGGTGCTCCAGCCCCCTGATCATCTTCGTGGCCTCCCCTGGACCCGCTCAAGCAGGTCCATGTCCCTATGTTGGGGGCCCCAGAACTGAACGCAGTACTGCAGAGTAGAGGGGGAGAATCCCCTCCCTCGACCTGATGGTCATGCTTCTTTTGATGCCGCCCAGGATACGGTTGGCTTTATGGGCTGCAAACGCATATTGCTGGGTTGTGTTGAGCTTCTCGTCAACCAGCATCCCCAAGTCCTTATCCTTGGGGGTGCTCTCAATCCACTCATCGCCCAGCCTGTATTTGTGCTTGGGATTGCCCTGACCCATGGACAGGACCTTGCACTTGGCCTTGTTGAACTTCATGAGGTTCACACGGCCCCACCTTCCCAGCCTGTCCAGGTCCCTCTGGGTGGCACATCCCTTCCCTCCAGCGTGTCGGCCACACCACACAGCTTGGTGTCGTTGGTGAACTTGCTGAGGGTGCCTCGATCCCACTGTCCATGGCACCAACAAAGATGTTAAACAGCGCCGGTCCCAACACCGACCCCTGAGGATGCCACTCGTCACTGCTCTCCACTTGGACATCGAGCTGTTGACCACAACTCTTTGAGTGCGACCACCCAGCCAATCCCTTACCCACCGAGTGGTCCATCCATCAAATCCCTGTCTCTCCAGTTTAGAGACAAGGATGTTGTGTGGGACAGTGTCAGATGCTTTGCACAAGTCCAGTAGATGATGTCAGTTGCTCTTCCCTTATCCACCAGCGCTGTAACCCCATTGTAGAAGGCCACCAAATTTGTCAGGAATGATTTACCCTTAGTGAAGCCATATTGGCTGTCACCAATCACCTCCTTACTTTCCATAGCATGTGCTTATTTTTCTAGCATAGTTTCCAGGAGGATCTGCTCCATGATCTTGCCAGGCGCAGAGGTGAAACTGACTGGCCTGTAGTAACCCAGGTCGTCTTTTTTTCCCTTTTAAAAAATGGGTGTTATGTTTTCCCCTTCCCAGTTAGCAGGAACTTCACCGGACTGCCACGACTTCTCAAATATGATGGATAGTGGCTTAGTCACTTCATCTGCCAGTTCCCTCAGGATCTGTGGATGTATCTCATCAGGTCCCATGGTCTTGTCCACCCTCAGGTTCCTTAGATGGTCTCGAACCTGATCTTCTACAGTGGGCAGTTCTTCATTCTCCCTGTCCCTGCCTTTACATTCTGCGAGTTGGGTGGTGTGGCTGGAGCCCTTGCTGGTGAAGACTGAGGGGAAAAAAGTCATTGAGTCCCTCAGCCTTTTCCATGTCCTGGGTAACCAAGTCTCCTGTTTCCTTCCGCAGAGGGCTCACATTTTCCCTAGTCTTCCTTTTATCACCAATGTACCTATAGAAGCTTTTCTTTTTGTTCTTGACGTCCCTGGCCTGATCTAATTCTGTCAGGACTTTTGCCTTCCTAACCTGTTCCCTGGCTGCTCGGACAGTTTCTGTGTATTCCTCCCAGGCTACCTGTCCTTGCTTCCACCCTCTGTAGGCTTCCTTTTTGATGATGAAATAATCTCTGCTTTCAGAAGGAGTTGTCCCATCCTTGGTCTGAGGTGCTTGGATCCTGGAGCTGAAAGTAGTCTAGATGGGCTGCAGGACATCTGTGGTTAGTCCAGGTGTTTGCAGGGACTAGTGGGAGTTGTGTGCCAGCAGGAGATGGACTATCCCTGGTTTCTTTTTCAGCCACATGTACTCCTTGGGATTGTTGGGAGAAAGAGAGTCCAGTCGTGGTTGACAAAGAAAAGGAGTCGACAGAGGGGGATTTGCTCTTCTGTCAGTAATTTAAACTTTGCCTCACACTCCGCAGAATTGCTAGGAATCATCCCAAACCCTCCGAAGTGAACACAGAGCCAAATTCTGGTCAGTGGCGGCAGTAGTTAAGCAATCCAGCTTCCCAATCTGTACTGGCTTCCATTTGTTCACCTGTTTTCCATCAGCAGTCTGTGCTGATAGCTCTCCCATGCTGGTGAGCTGAAGATTATGTACAGGATCACCTTTGTTCTGTTAGAGGAGTGTGACTTTGGTGGTTGGAATGGAGGTAGTCCAGGGCTAACCACTTCCCATTTTACATGAAAAGGGAACGTAGTACAACTCAAAGGTGGATATTCTTTGCCAATTTTCTGATCTGGATTTGAACTAGATAATGTCTTAATATTATAGAGCATAATGTCAGTCTGCTGAAGACTTAGTGGAAATCTGTTAAAGCTTATCTGAAGTTTTGAAATCTTGCAGTTGTTTAAAGTGATATTAATTAATGTCAGTATGGCCTGTATACTTGGCTCAATCAGAAGTCAAGTGTGCTGTTGTAGAAATTAGTTGTGGGACCATCCAGTCCCTTTCCATCCCATTCTTCATATAATTCTGTTTAGTAATACACTACACTTTTATTGGGCAAAATCATAAATGCCCCAAGTTAAAAGGTACATGCTGCTTCTGTTCTATGGCTTAAGATACTATTCTGGGAAAGCTATTGCATCTACACTTTTTAATTTCAGAATTTTCTCATCCTTCTTGCAGGCAGTCCAAATCCACTGCTCTTTTGCTACCCATTCTTTCCACTGTAATGAATGAAGGGTTTCAATTAAATATGTGTTATCTTTAATGAGTCACTTAACTATGCTGTGCATATTTGGCATGGTGATCTGTTTCTATCACCTCCTAGGTAATGCTGAGGGGGATCCTGCATTTCCTTTCCCAAGACTCCCACTTAAAAAGTGGCTGTTGTTCTGCATTGCAGGTGGATACATTATGTGCTATCAGCTCTTACCTGTGGTCTCTCCTGGCATTGCTGAATCAATCTCTTACTCTGGGGTCCTAAAATTTCTTGTGACCTGGATCTTGCTATGAAAGTGAACAAAAGGAATTCAGAATTTGCAGACTTTTACTCTATAAAGACTAAAGTTTTGTGTTAATACTTACTGTAATGTAATATGCTATAAGCAAGGGCTTTCAAATGCAAACGTTGGAGAGAATTTATTTGATTTCAGCTGTAGCACTATGTAACCTACCTATTTGTTTCTCTGGTTTTTCACATATGGGTGCTCTGTGGGAGGAAAATTATTACTGAGTTCTTCCAAAATTATTTATCTGTGAGACTCTGCCTTGCAGCATACATATTGAGGGGGGGAAAAATTGATTCTGTTTGACAGTGTTTTGTTGATCTGATGCAGTGTAAAGAAAAGGCTTGAGACCTCTTATGTTTGGATGGGTAATTTCTGTATTTATACTGGTAGTGTTACTCACAAAGCTGATTCTGACCACCCCTCCCCATTATTCGCTGTGGGGGAAAGAAATCAGATGCAGTAATTTTGTAAAAAAGCTGAAAGCCAACTAAGAAAATTTTAAGGCAATATAAATGCACCACTGTCCCTAAACCAGCAAAACAATGCAGGACTGTGCATTTTTACTTAGGGTGCTTGGCACTGCAGGGTATTACATTTGTCCCACATTACCTCGATGTTACTGTTTTCCCTGTTGAAAGAGGACTATAATGTTAAGATGATAGTATGAGTGCCAGTGTATAGCTATAACACTGTTATCAGAATGGTGATTCACCAGATTTCTTGAACAATAATTGGTAACTGATGCTAATGAAGGCGCATGTTATCTTGGATAATTTCCTGTATCTGTGCTAATCTGTTCATAACCCTCTCCAAAATATGTGCCACTACAGTGTGGCCAACATCTCCCTTTATAATTTCCACATTAGCTAGCATAAAATTTTTCTTCAGTTCTTAAATATGCATGGTCATGCATATTTTAACAGTTTCTATTATTAATGCGAATATTAATGTATTTGGGTAAGGGACTTAGAATGTTAAGTTAAACTCACTTTTCATATTCAGTAATTTGTATTTACATATTTTAGAAAGAAGAGTTGGCCTAGAAGCATCTTCTGATCTTGAAGCAAGAGTAGAATGACTTCAAAAGAAAAATGCTTCTAAAAGGAGATCCACACTTATCTATTTTTAATATCAGATTGAACTACTTTTAGGATTTAGAGAATACAACCTTGTAAGGGTGGGGTTTCAGGGCTGAGCTGGGCTGGTTTTAGGGCTGGCTGATATCGAGGGAGTTGCTGTCCCCTGTTCCTCCCTGTTACCAGGGGTTTCTGTTGCACCTGTTGCGTTGTCTTGGGCAATTCTGTGAAACCATTGGGCCTGCTAACCTGGCAAAAAACAAACCCAGAAAAAACAGGATCCAGACAGGATCATATATGCAGGAGCAGCAAGTGGCAAAGTGATGCAGGAACATACAGGAGCCGGCACCAACTCGCTACCTGGGAAATCTCGCTCAGAGCTGGTCCCTGTGTGGTTTTTCTTCTTTCTCCCCAGGTGATGCTCCTTTATTTGCTTGAAGGTGGTTCTTTTATTTTGTTGTTGCAAAACCACTTGGCTTCCTAATGGAAATACATCAAAATTAGGAAATAAGATACATTATTGAATATAAGATGCAGAGGAAGCAAATATAATGTAATCGTGGCCTTCACTACTGCCTGTTCAAAAAAGTAACACATCATGATTAGTAAAAAAGAAATACTTGTTAACTTAATACTGCTTTCAAAAGGCAAATATCTGTGTCAATGGCATAATTAGGAACTAAAAAGCAAGGTAGATGTCTCCAGTTCTTTCTATGGAGATATATATATATATATAGCGCAAGGTGAAGATCTGAAAGCCGTTATAACAGCTCTGTATATACCTATTTGTGCTTCAGTGCCTTTAAGAAGGGCAACTAATAGCAGCAAGGGTTAGCAGCTCATGCGAGAGCTATGAAAAGCCTTTATGCTCTTCCACTTCACAGCTGTTGTTGCTCATGTTATCCACATACACAGTTTGTAAAGATACATATGCTGCAGCTGCAAGCTCCTGTTCTGTCAGGTTCAAGAAATGCATTTACTGTGCATTATACTTTATAGACAGAAGCATGTTTGCAGGCACCATGGCAAGGCAGCATTTCTGTGTGTGACAGCTGAAACCCAGTGTTTTTTGGAAGGCAGGTAAAATGGGTGGATTGGATCCCCCCCCTCCAAATCAGTGTTATCTGGACCCTGATTTTGAACAATTTTGGAACTGCCTGCTTTCTGCTTGACTAGAGATGCTAATTAAATTATATATGGCTATTTCTGACCAGGACAAAAACATAATCTTGCCTTATTCGAAGTAATTCTTATGGATTATAATAAATACTGTTTGTTTTTTAAAAGAAATTATTTAATAATTGGCAGTGCAGTTACCCTGCTGTCTCTTTTCTCTATAGAGTAAAAATGTATTTCATATTTCCAATTTTTATGCTTTTGTTTGTTCTTTCAAAAAAAAAAAAAAAAGAATGTGAATCACTGGTATAATTAAACCTACCTTGTGCTGGAAGTAAAAAAAATCATAAAAATTTAGTGGGTCATGTCAGAGGGAAACTGTGTCCTCTAAATTTCTCAAAACATATTTTCATGTGGTAATAGGATTAATGTTGTTTTCCTACCATGTATTATTAGAAGCCCAAAAGGACAGTATCTTAACTATAACTTGCCTGTAAAGTATCTCCTTATCCTAGAGTGAAAAATATTTTCAGGAACATCTTGTAATGGTGTAATTTCCAGCAGCTAAACAATGAGAGCGATGGATGTGAGTTTGAGGTTCTTTTCTGGGTTTGGCCACTAATGTGCTTTCTGGCCACAGTGTCCCTCGTGACTGAAAACTCTCAAAATAACTTTGCAAGCCATGGACTTGGTCCTAAATTCCTCATACCACCAACGGGTAGCTTTTGTATGTGAAAGGATACTGTGTACAGGATTAGTTCCCCTCTTAATGGAAGTGTGATCGCCTCTATGCTAGAACATGTTCAGCAGTGACTAAATAGCAAAGGTTGATGCTGTAAGGTAGTTAAAAGAAGGAAGCAACCAAATCCAGCTAGTTTTACTGATTGAATTTAATGCAGATAGGGTTTGGTTTTGCACTGTGAAATGAATCTATTCAGAAGGATGTCCTCCTACAAAAACTTCTATGGAATTTTTAATAGCCACAAGTGGTCACAGCTTTGTTTATACATCTTGTCTGAAAGCTGGAAAATGTTCCTATAATTAAGTTTAAAAAAAGGGAGCGTGTAGGGGGAAAGTAAGAGAGAATAGCCTGAGAATATCCGTTGAGACAAATGTCCTGAGACAATCAGATTTGTTCTCAGGGATGAATGTGTATTATTTTAAAGGCCAGAAGAAGCATGTCTACATTCTGTGTATGGGTGAGGATAGGTTTGTTTAGTTTTAAGCCTTGCATTGTGTAAATATCTTTACACTCACAAGATGTTTCAATTCCAGCAAAATTAAATTCTATCTAATTGTTCTTTGCTTGAATGGAAATACTTAAGACCACCAATTTGGGGCTGACATGGAAGAAGGAAAATATTTATGAAACCAAGTTAGTTGAGCAATGAGAGTCAGGGAGTTGTATTGCTTCATAAGTGGGGTTATAGAATTAGTGTTCTATCTGTTGTTAGATATTGTTGTTTGCTTTCTGCTGGCTATGGATTATTTTACTGTGTCCTCTTGAGAGACTGAACTCTGAAGTCAGCTGAAGTGGTAGAGTGAGGTTGCTTTACACCTTGGCCAGTGGCTGCTGATCAAAAAGCTATAAAAAATTTAAACACATGAGTTGTGGTTCATATGATACCACATACGGGAAAGGGTTTACTGTTTGCTATTGAAAAAGATGAAGGTATCAGGGGTATGGACTTGGAAAGTACTAGATTTCTATCTCCTGTTATGCGATTTGCTCCTAATTTTCAGTAACCTGTGGGACTTTCTTTGCAAATTGATGTGTTGCAGTTCTTTCTCAATCTGGAAAAGACTTGATTTTTTTTTTTTTTTTTTTTTTTTTTGGTGCCTGCTTGCTCAAAAATGCTTCTTATGTCTTCATAAATGTCCAAGTTCTGGGCTAATGCTCTTGTTTGGATACTGTACTTGGGTTGTCTGTAGTGGAAAAGCATTTAACAGAGTGATATCACAACTGCAGGACTATACACTGATTTCTGTGGCAGAAACAGTTGGGATTTTGTTTGGTTTTTTTCCTGACACATTTAAAGTAAAGAAACTTGTATTAAAAGTGTGTATTCCAGTGTTTGTTTACAGGAAATTAATTTAAGTACATTTAAATCAGTTACAGTAATTGAACAGAGATATGCCAAGTTGGAATATATTAAATTTTTCTTTTTTCTTTTTTTTTTTTCCCCTGTTGATAGTAGGAGGAGTAGTTGTAGTAGCAGCAGCATATATGGTGTTGTGTTGTGTTTTTGTCTCTTGCTACTTGGCCAAGAATATAATTTGTACTTTCAACAACTTTGTTCCTCTTAAATAAAATATCAGTAAGTATAATGACTTCCTATTTAGTAGTAGCTGAAACTCTGAAGCTTTAGAAAAAGGAAACGCTCTCCCTGTAAGCTAAAAGGTTTTCATACAAATGACTTGCATTCGAACTTTGTCTTTATATAAAGAATAGAAGATAGCATGAAAGCATGCTGCAGCTGCAGTTTGTTCACTACACTGAAATACTTTTGTTCTTTTGTAGTATTTAAATGTTCATGCTAACTCCTCCCATCCTGTCTACTTTGTGTTTAGATTGGTGAAAGACAAAAAACTTGGAAATGACTCAGGACAGCTAGAAAATTTATCTTACAGAACAAATGTGTAATATGTGCTCTATGAGCTCTTCTGTGTGGAGGATTATGTGAACACAAGGTTAGAAAAAGCAGAAGTGTTCTAGCTGCTGAAGTCAAAAAGGTGGCTCATGGAAGGGGTGTTGCCAGGGCAGATCATCACTTGTCAAGTATCTGCAATATTTGCTTAGGACTGTAAAGGTGTTTTAATGCACCACTGTTATTTGTCGGCCATTTTTGACCTCCTGTTTGCTTGACATGAGTCTTAACACCAGCCTTGACACCCAGCATCTCAATTGTGGTTTTCAAATTTTTTTGAATAAATAAAATTAACATTTTTCTTTTCAAATGAGAAATATTCAAAGTGCTTATTCCATTTACTAAGAACACCTGGGCACCACAGCTCTACAGGTTTGCTTTCCCAAGAAAATTATTTTCAGTTTCTCACTGTGGTTCCTGCATTGCAGGTTGCATAAGGCAGTTCATGTTCAAGTTAGGACTGATTGCCATTCCTCTTTAGAAGTAGGATGTATAGTTTTTAATGTTTTCTAGGTGGTTTTGAATCATTAGGGATCATTGAAAAGCAAAGAATAATTGATGTGGAAAACACAGATTCTTACGTTTCCTTACTGTAAGGAAGAGGTTTAACTAATGGTGGGTGCACTTTTGTGTTGGTGTGGTGTGATGTGTGGTGGTTTTTGTTTTGTTTTTTTTTTTTCCCCTTATTTAGCTGCAGTTGAATATCTTCCACTCTTTCTTTCCTTTCAGGTAAGGTAGGCACATCTTCTAATGTTAATATTTCAAAAGGCTTCATTGAAATACAGAAATATTGTTAGATTTTGGTTTAAGACAGAGAATTGAAACAACAGGGACAATAGACGTGAAGTCATGTAGCCTCCTGGAGTTGCAGGCTGTAATGCCACATATAGTCTCTTAAGAACCTTGTTTTGGTGAGTTCATTTTCCCATCGTAAGTTTTTCTCTTCAGTGTGAACAGCAGCACTGGAGAAGGGAGGCAGTGATGATAGGCAACTTAGAGAAGGATGAGAATAAGGCAAACATCTTCAGTATCTCACACTCATGTTAATTTATGGTGATGATAGGACAGTGCACTTAGGAGTCATCCTGACAAGTCAATCATCCCTTCTCTGTGCTGGTGGTGTGAGTGGAAGTAAAATATTGACTATACCAATAGTTTCTGGAAGCTGGCAGTACTGTAACCCCTGCTCAGTTGTATCCTGGTTCTTTTATTCTCAAAGATGCTGGAATCTTTTGGCTCTGATATTAATACCGTTATTTAAAGATGTTGCGTTAATGTGCAGTTTTCTTTAAGTGCTGTCTTCTAAGTGCTCTCCAAGTGCAGAATCTTCTTTTCCAGCAGACTTTTCTTGTCTTGCATCTGGCAGATAGATACTTGATGTTATTTCCTAATGCAAAAGGCAGTCTGACTCCATTTAGTTTATTTCCTTTTTGTCTAACAGCACCATTAATTATACTGTGAGGGTTGTGTCTCTGCTGTGGCTGTGATCAGAGGAAAGGAAAAAACACAGCAGTAAGTCTTTGGGTGCTGTAGGAAAAGAATTGAGGTGTTTGATTTCTTTTCTTTGGTGGGTTGCTTGAGCATAGAAAACTGTTGCAATTTTTGTTGATTCCAAGTTTCACTTGTTCTAGATACTCCAGACCTGTCCCAAGGAGCTTTCACTGTGTGGTAATGTAAGGGAGAAGAAACTGCAGTACCACTCACTGATGTTCTGCTTTGGGAAGAGCATGTGATAGCAGCTAATCCAGAGATTTTGTAACTCAGCTTGAAGAAAAATCAAGCACCATCTATGAATTCTAAATATTTAATGCTTTAAATATTATCTTCTGTTTGGGTTCTGATTAGTATTTCCAGTTGCCAACGAAGGTTAGAGTTACCAAAATGTCTGCTGTGGCAAAGAGTTACAAAATTAAGAACTCTTACTAATACTGGTACTGCAAAATTTTAATCTAATTTCATCTACCAATGTAACATGTCAAAAATGCTTTAAGAATACTTCAGCATACTTCCTACCTAAGAGAGTGATTGATTATACACAGTTTGCCTTTTTAATAATCAACATTGGGTAATATTTTTTTTTTTTTTTGTCAGTACTCAGTTAACTAATTGGAATGTTTATGGTATGGGTCTGTATATAGTGTTCGTATAGTCATAAAATCTCTTGACTTTTGATGGTTTAAGATCTTCGAGCATACATGTAAGACAAAGATGTGATGTAGGCACATGTGTTTATAAGGTTTGATGTGAAAAGAATCTTACCGGTATTTGCATACAAGGAATTTTTAGGAGTGGGTGAGTTTCTGATGAGATGAAGGGAAAAAAGCAGGTAAACATTTTGAAGTCTGGTATTAGTTCAACAGAAGACCGTCATTTCCTAAACTGGAAGTAATTGAATCATGTTTGTATCTGGAGTAGTTAAATGAGATCATTTGCCATAATTACTTCATGTCTGACAAGGTCTGTTGCCATTTGGATTTTATGTTATGATTTGAATCTTAAAAAGAGAGGAGCTTAACCACTGGATGTTGAAAATAACCAATATATTTAATTATTAAGATTGGAACAGAGGCTGTGTTTCAAATGTGTCTTTAAAAATCTCCTGTCAAGGTGAACCTTTGCTTGTGATCCTTTTGCTACAGTCTGTTAACATGTGTATATGACATAAAGAAACAGCTTTGGCCATCCCAAGTGACAGCATTTGTTGTGTGTTGCTCTTGGGACAGAACCATTTAAGTATCTTAATTATTTTTGTTGTTCCATTTTACTGAGCTAGAAGGAGAAGCTGTTCTATAATTAAGGAGCTATTTCCGAGAAAGTGGGTAGCATTAAAACTGTTTTTATAGGATCATTGCAGAGGAGGTGAATATTTGTGGTTGATGTCTAGTGCTGTAAAGTGAGTGAGAGTAATCTCTGTCCAAAGAAGTTTCTTGCTAGGGAAAAATCTAATTTCTCAAGAAAAGCAGAGGTTTTGTGTGAATAACTTTTCATGTTTCCTGGTTGTCAGAGACTACAGGGTAAGATGCTGCTGCTAGAGTGATGGACAGCCATAGCTGTGTACAGAAACATGTTTACATCTTCAGTAGCAAGTAATTCATATCAACAGGGTAACGTATTTGTTTTTGTGTAGCCAAGGAGAGACCTAAAATTGACTTAAATACTTCAGACTCAAATGATGTTATACAAAAACATAGGTTTGTGATACACTGCATTAAATAACTGATTTTGACTGTGTATTTATTTGTATATCCTACCGATGGAAAGTATTTAGGATGTTAATATGTTAGTATTGTACTTAACCTGCATCTCTGCTCTACAAAGCAACCAGATCAAGGGATGTTATCTGAAGTCAGCACCAGGATACGCATCTTGGTAACAAGTTGTATATAGCTTTGGCTTTTTTTTGGCTTTTTTCCCTGAAAGAGTCATGTCTTTTGAATCATAATTAATTTACATGAAGAATTTTGGTCTGTTACTGAAATAATTGGAATGATATCGGACTTGAATTTGGCAAATAAGCTGTAGAGCAAATCTTACCACGTATTATATGATAACAAGTTCCCTTTGATCGTCTAGCTTTCTTTTGAAAGATAGTTTCTATCCATAGTCATTCATTCAATTACCTTATGATTTTATAAAGTAGAATTCCAGTAAATTAGGTTTGTGGTTTTTGGTTGTGTGTTTTGGTTTGTGGGGTTTTTTGTGTTTTTTTTTTTTTTCTGAAAATGATTCCAACTTAAACAAAATGCCCTGATGGTTCATGTAAGCTTATTTTTCTTAATCAGGTTTCTGTGATGAAGGATGCTTGGAAATGCTAAGACTGTACATTTTGCTCTATTCCAGTGCCTGATGACCTCTCCATAGAAGAAAGAGAAGAGCTTCTAAATATTCGTCGCAGGAAAAAAGAACTGATTGATGATATTGAGGTAATTCATTTATCTGTAAAGGTCCTTAGAAGACTGATTCAGTAAATTAAGTATCAGTAAACTGCATACCTAGGTATGTATACCAGGCAATGTTTTTAAAAGCATAGAAATGGCTTAAGCTAAATCTTACTAATAATGAATAGGATTTATCCATCATTTGTGTGCTTTTAAAAATGCTAACTTCTGTATTTACATAATGCAATATGTGCATATGTACACATTTGTGTAATCAAGAATTCATTAAACAGCAGATTTGCATACAGGATAGGTGTGAGTGAGAAATCTGGGTAAAGAAATTCTATGCTGCAATTGGTAATGGCAGTTTGGTCTTCATACTCTGACATGAGCACACACTGGGAGTTTAGATCCATGTGTTTAACAGTCATTCAGTTGTGGTAAAATCTTTAAGCTAAATATCTAAGGAAGCCGTAAGATTCATCATTTTTCTTCAGGTGACAGCAAATATTAGAAAATAAAACCTAATGGATCATATTAATGTATGATAGATGATTTCAAAAAGTATTTTAATGTAGGTTAACATATTGTCCTTCCTTTTTTTGGCAGAGATTAAAATTTGAAATTGCTGAGGTTATGACAGAAATTGATAATCTGACTAGTGTAGAGGAAAGGTAAGTAATGCTAACATATGGACATGATTCAGTAAGACCTTGGAACAGGTCTTCCAGGAATAGCAAATAAAAATAGCTTTAGCATGCTAAACAAATATTGGATCACCTTTATTCAGTCTGTTATAAAGTCTCTAAAGCCTGACTTTATCCTGTTCAGGTGTGTCATTTGTTTGGCTAGAGAATATGCTGGATAGAATGTAGTATTTTAGACTGTCCAATTGGTAATGATCTAGTTCTCTGAAACTGTAATCATTTGAAAGAATAGTAACATAACTTTCCCCCTTATAAAAAGTGAATGTCTTGTTTTTGTAATAGAAAGTACAAAGTAGCCAAAATACAAATTAAAAGAAGCTCATCCAGAAGTTGTTGTTTTTGTAAAAGAGCAACTGGTAACTGCTTGTTGTTTTTATTTTTTCTCCATGTGTAGCAAAACTACACAAAGAAATAAGCAAATAGCCATGGGAAGGAAGAAGTTCAACATGGACCCTAAGAAGGTAGAGGATTTTTTTTTTTTCCACTTGTCAAGAATCAAGTTCCTGCTTGTAATATGATCTATGACAAATACAGTCGTGTTTTCTTAAGAAAACATTTCTGATAATATAAGTTCACAGGCCTTATTTGTATATCCTGTAACACACTGAGCAGAGAGTTAAATCAGAAGCAGTCATCTAGATATTTGCTAGTCGTGTGTGCTTTTTTCACTTAAGCGAACCTTTTTTGATAATGGAGGTTATTTATCAACAATCAAATATGACAGGTATTGATTGAATTGGCTTGCAGAAAGATTATATGTACCCGATAGAGGTGTTCTATGTTGATATGTCAAACTTAATTCTAAAAATATTTTGATGTTTGGTTATTAGTGAGGCCATATGGGTTTTTTTTATGCCCTGCTATTTTTTGTTTCTTCTAGAATACCTTTAACATGTTTTTTAATTTGTTCTATAGACTTTTATATTTGCATATCTAAATTCTGTTTGTGAAAAAGGCATGTGAACATTTGTGTGTTTGTATACATATATACCTATATATGTGTAACTATATGGCTTGTACAAACACCTACAGGTAGAAACTTGGTTACCAATTTCAAGAAGTGTACCATGCATTTTGCCAAGAAGTAGTTAATTTCTCTGCAGTGCCTCTACTTTTTTTTAAATAATTGTTAATTTTCTGGAAAATTCAGGGACCTCCACATTTTCTTACAGACCTCCCCCGATATATTTAAAAGAGCTGCTTTGACATATTTGACCTTTAGCCTTTACTTTTCATTTTACATCTTCCTTGCTTTGTTTTACTGTCTTCTGTTGTTTGTAATTGAGATTACATTTTGAATTTGTGGAGAGTCTTCTTTAAGGTCCTTTTGGAAATTGTTTAGCATTTGTTTTTCTGTGTTAATTCTTGACATGTTTTCTTTCCAATTGTATTGAATTCAGTTACAGTTTGTGGCTTTTCTGTGATGTTCCAAGTACAGTGCTGGCTGCTGTTCTTCAGGCTGTTTCCAGTCTACCAGAAACACTCAAATACTTTGAGATATAAAAACCCTTTTAAAGCTACTGACCATGTCTTTTATTTTTATTTTCCATTTTGGTGACTGTTTAACTTATGTTGAGGGCAGAATATCCCCAAATATCTGGATAGTTTGCTGTTGTCCTCCAGCTCTTTCACATCCTAGAAGTTTGTGGCAAAGTCACGGGGTGATGTCAGATGCTTTCATTCCCATGTTAACTATTTTTTGTTGCTGTTCTTGCTGGGTGAAATTTTTCTATAAATAGATGCCATGGCTGCATTGCTACTGTAATATAATTTAAATGTGGTAAACAGACTTACAGTAGTAATTTCTTAATATGTCTGTGAATCAGTGGTGGCCTGCAGTAGCTGGCTGCTCTAAAGCTAGATCATCGTGTTGTTTGCAGCTGCTACTTTAAATTACAGGCAGCTAAAACATACGTCCTTCTAATGTTGAGAGAATTAACTTGGAGTCATTGCAAAAAGGATGTTTTTCATTCATAAATGGGAGATGGTCTCTGGAGTTAGGAATGTGAAAGAACTGGGATAATATGACATGTGCTGAATCCCCCAAGTTTTCTTCTCTAAAACCAAATAAGAGATCAAATGCTTTCATATCAGCAGGAACAGAGTGAGGTAATTTTCTTTTACCGCTTTTATTTGAAGACCTTTACATGTTCTAGTATGTATGTAGAGCAGTTCTCCCTACCTCCACCCAGAAAATCCTTGTTCAGAATAGCTGTGTTTAACGCAGTTACATGATGTAATATCACGTACCCCGCTGTTTGGATTTGGTTAACTAGTGTGGGAAGGGCTGTAACGGTAAAGTTTGTAAAAACACTTCAAGAATCTCTGTGCAGAGGACATAAAGCCATGCTTGACATTTGCAGCACTGGAAGTCAGTACTGCCTGTGTCAGGCCCAGAAAATGAATTCTCTGACAAAGGCAGGGTTTAAATAACTGCAAAATTTGTAATTAAGCTACTGTAAAAGCTATGAAATTCAAAGCAGATTTAATTGCACTGACTTTAAAAAAAATCTATGGAATATTTGTAGTGAATATTGAATATTTCTGTAGCCATGAATTTTGTGTGGTGAGATAAAACTAGTACAGCTGTCTTCCTTAAGAAAATTTACATCAAGACAAAAGATAGTGTAGGAGTTGATGGGGGGTTGGCAGGCCTATTTTACCATTTATTCCAGACGCTAGAGATGATGTCCCAGACAAATTCCTTTTCCTGTATATTTAATTTGGGTTTCTTTAACAGTTTAAGAGTTTTTTTAAAAAAAAAAAAAAAAATCCAGAAAAAGGAGATTTAGATTTATTTTAGTAGTATGTTTAAGTATCTGCTTCTGTGCACAGAAATTTGTTTTCTGTGCTTCTAGCCATGTCCATTATCTTTTTCAGGAACTTGTACAACTTCTTTAAAAGTATTATGGTCAGTCTGTTTACACTAAGCGTGAATAATACTTGTTTATTGCAGGTGTTGAACAAGGGAATGTGCAACTGCTATTTCTGATGTCTTTTAGAAGGAAGGTTCTCTGTTGGTTGACAGCTGAGAGCTTTTTAAATAACTTGGTATGGGAAAAAACATTGTGTTTCATAGTCAAATGATTTTTTTTGTACAAATATTTAGTTATCAAGTAAGGTTTGAAGGGATCACTTTTGAGGAACGCTCAGCTATTTCCGCTTCAAGATAAAACGGATATATTCTTTGCAACGAAATCATGTCTGTTCTGAAATGACTTATCAAAATATTAAGTTGTCAGAATACCAGCCTGTCATTGAAATTAAGTTTTCAGATGATGATAAAATTGTGTTGAGAGAATTGCATTCCAGACTTTTTGAAAAAAGCTTCAAGCCTTATAACATCACAGTTCATTTTCTTTGTTAAATTAGGTCAGACAATTGACTTTTTTTTGTCAGTCAGGTAATAAATTCATTATAAAAAAACCAGAATCAACCAAACAGAAGGATAATTACTTTTCTGAATGTTGCTGCAGGGCCTCCTGTGCTATATCAAAAAATAATGGGAAGTTTTCCCAGTTGCAATGAAATAAAAAAGAAATATATTCCATTTGCAGAAATTGAAAAACTTCTACTATTTCTGAAATTATGAAATATTCTAGTAGAAAAGATTTGGAATAATTTATGAAGCTCTTCTGTTCGTATTTGGAATCCAAGACATTAAGGTTACTTACAGTTGCCATTTCTACTTTTCACTAACATGCTGTTAACAGCTTTGTGAAAACAGCAGAAATAGCAACATCTTCGTTGGGATGTGTGGTGGGAAAAAAAAGAGTGCTATCTCTTCATGACCTGCTGAGTGTTGGAGTAACATTCCTTCCATCCTTTATGTAATCTTTACATAACTCTTAGTCTCCTGTCTTTACCGCTTTGCAGAAAGTTCTCTGGGCATCCCTAGAGTGTGCCAGTTATAGGGCCAGTAATTTATGGAGGCATAGGAGACCAGGGGCTTGATCAAGCACCCACTGAGGGACAGGGTAAGACTCTCCTCCTGGTTTTGATAGAAGCTCCGTGGTAGAAGCTTGACTGGTTCATGAACAGTCCTTTGTGAATAGTTTAGTTTCAGCACAACCAGAAGTCACTGATAATCGCAGTGTCAGCATAAACTCTTATAAACTGATTTCAGTATCCTCAGCTGAGACTTCTACTGCAAGTAGTGGCTTGATGTATTGGGTTGCAGTTTGTAGATTATAACAGATGCTTTATTTTGTGTCATGATGGTAATTAAGTTATTCCTATGTACCTCTTAATTATATGATTTTACAGATTATGTCTCTGCAGATATTTATGCACTATTGTGACCAGGCCAACTCACACATTAACTCCAAAGAGCAACATGGAATCATTATTCAATTAATATTTGATATTTCTATTGTTGCGGGATTCAAACTGCCACCTAATACTTTTAGCCTTAAAAATGTGTTCTCAAGATAATCTTTAAACCAGTACTAAATATTGCTTATCTAACTGAAAAATATTTGTTTACCATTTCATTGTAAAAAAGAAAAAATTTGTAAGCTAATGTAATACTTAATGTGCTGTATATATGTCTGTGTCGGTATATTAATAACAAATGTTATGAGCGGTATTTACATAAATGCTTGTAGAAGAAAATATAACATTCCTTTTCCTCTGGAATTGCTCTTCCCAGGGAATACAGTTTCTGATAGAAAATGACCTCCTGCAGAACACTGCAGAAGACATTGCACAGTTCCTTTATAAAGGAGAAGGATTAAATAAAACAGTAATTGGAGATTACCTCGGTGAAAGGTAAAATAAAAATACTGAAACTTTGTTCTTGAGTTTGCAAAGCATACTTACGGGTTTTGGTAGTCACCTTCCCCTTCACAAGCTGGATGAGAGAGCTACTCTACTACTCTGAGATCTATAAAAGCTACAGTGGGAAGTAAAACTACCACAGTATTGTGATAGGTTTTTTTCTGTTAGCTTGTTGTTCTTTTTAAATGGGTACATAGTGGAATGATATTTAATTCATTGTAACTTACTGTTTTGAGAAAATACCCTTAAATTTGTCTATAGTGCAGAATTTAATACCATAAGCTTTGGAATGTCTGAGAGTTGTATTGCAACAGTTCCGGTAACTCTTGATACTGTCCCCAGAGAAGGAGTGATTTGCAATCACTAATAATTGGAATGTAAAGAAATTACTTATGAAAATAGGTAGTTCCTGGGACAATAGTTACAAGCAGCTTTTAGTGCTGTCGTCTTCCTGCACACAAACTCTCCATTAGTAAGGAGGAGTCTCAAAGGGCAGCCGCACCATATCTTTATCAATCTTAGTACAATAAACATGCAACATGCATATTTATGCATACTGTTGCAAAACACAATCAAAATGCAAATTATTCCATTGCTGTGCAACCCAGGAATTGATTTTGAAAAAGGCAGCAGAAAGAGGCAGAAGTGAAGAGTGGATTGGAGTATGTGTATCTGCATGCTTGTACATGTTCCAGTTCAGATGCCATTATGGAGGTTTTAAAAGTTGACTCATTTAGGATATACTCCTGTAGTGATACGTTCTGGCAGATCCCTTTTGAAGCACCCGTAATCTGTTTACAGCATGAATGGCTTAGTTTGTGCTCAGCAATTTCCTCCTGACTCTTAATAGGTTTAATGAAAGTTTTTACTGTAATATTTATATCTTGAAAATAGATCTTCACTATGAAGTTTCTGTACAGTATATGTAGACATTTCAGCAATTTTTATACAACAGTATTATGTGTCTCTTGAATATGCGGGCAATCAGTATTATAAAATCACTTATACGTTAATGTCCATAATTGCAAAGCTTGTATAAAGCAGTCTGTGTTCATTTTTGAGAGCTGCATTCTACCTTGGTATTGTCTTCTGAAATACTTCCAGTTTTTCTGTGAAGGGTGTAATATTAATATGGTAGTGGCAATATGGCAAGTGGTATTTCTGTCTTTTTTTCTTCACTTATATGAATTTATAAGGGGGGGTGGAGTTGAAGAGATGGCAATCTGATTTTCAGGAATATGTATGGAAATTTCAAGGTAGTCAGGTCTGGAATGGGGAACTGATTCATCATACTCCTTTGAACTGCATCATTAATTTCTTAGAATCCTTAATTTCCTAGAATTATTATTTTTATTCATGTTTCTCTGAAAATAATGTATTTGGCCTTTTGGTCCTGGGGTAAAATATACCCTGGAATAAAATAAAATGTGACCATTGAGGTGGTCTTACGAAACAGGCCATGAAGTGATTTGTGCAAATGGCGGTGCATATTATAGATGAGTGTTTGTTGAGTTATGTGCTATCATTTTATCAAGGCATTTGGAGTCTGAGGACGTTCTCTTCTATTTTGCCGCTCCCTCCTGGGGACCCATCATGAATTACTACTGCATTCTAGCTAAACATAGCTGAAGACAGGACCAGGGTAGTCAATGGAATTAAATATTTGTATAACATTTTGCCATGAAGAGTTATATTTTAAATTATTGACTTTTATAGCGTTATAGCACTCATCAAACTGGAAAAAAGTGAATGGTAAAATGGAACAAGATAATACCTAAAAATGTAAAATAAATAAGGGATTAATTACATCCTATAAAAGATTTAGGATTTCTTTATATGTTGGTAAGTTTTCATTTATTTTTTGAAGTGGCTTTGTAGACCTTTCATGATGTTTGGTTTGTGTCTTTGGAGCTGTACTCAGCACAGGTATCGCTGTTAATCCAGTCTACATTAAAACCTAGAAGAGCAGAGATTAGAGTATTAGACTAAGACTTATTAAGAGTATAAGACTAATACTTATTCTGAATTACTGCAGCTTTACGTGCATATAAGCAAAATCAATGTTTGGCTTAGAGTAACAAAGTACCCCTATTCAACCCTACAGTTGAATTGTGCAATACTAAATTCCATGAGAATTGCTTCGTTTTGCTTGACAGAGCTGATACTGTAAACAATATGGGGACATCCTAATGAATAAATAGTTTTAAGGTATTTACTTACAAGTGTTACAGGTTAGTCTGACTATGCAGTTAGTAACGCAACAGGTAATTCTTGGTGGATGCACACCATTCTGTTTTCGGGTGGAGGCTGATATGCAACATTCTGTCTTGGTGATGTATTTAAAGCACACCCTGAGGTTTATAAACCTTTATACTTCTGGCGTATGAACTCAGTGATGATGTAGACTAAATACTGTCTGCACCCAAATAGTTTTGTGTTCATTAATGTTTAAATGTTCTTTTGCATTTAGACACTTTTGTATCAAACAAAGCATAATTTGGCTCATGATTTACATAGCAATATAAAAGATAGGTGAGAGGAAGCCCATTCAAAACCTCTTCTGATTTTAGTAAACTTTCATTGTAACGATTTTTGAGACTGGAGTAAGAATATAGTATGTACTAAGTAGCTCTTTTAAAAGAAGTTGTTCTTTTTTTAGGTATGGTCAGTTGAAACATTTCTGTTCCTCTTTGTACATAAATTAATATACTGCTTTAATATTTTCTGTTCTTAGAGGAAAAAATGGGATAGTTTTTTTTTCATGTGTTTGCAAGGCTAAAGAAAAGTCTTCTGCAGAAATTGTCATGAATTCTTCAGTGGATAAGTTTATCAGATATTATCCCATATCAAGGCAGCTGCAGTAATAATAAATGTGAAGTGAAGAAGGCCAGGCCATTTTCAGGACATTTAAATAAGCAGTGCTAAAATCAGTTCAACTGTACTGGCTCTTGGTAACCTACTTTTTTAATGCCAGCAATAGTGGCTAAAATACTAGTGTTAAATATAAAAATACCTGTCAAATAAATCTGTAAATTATTTCTGATTATTTGATTTGATCAGTACGATCATTTATTTCCTTGCTTATTCTTGGAAGCAAATAGAGATAACTAACAAGCCTTTAAAGTTCAGAATTGTAATTCTCTATTTCCATTTTTGTCTTTCACAGAGATGAATTTAATATTAAAGTTCTTCAGGCTTTTGTTGAACTCCATGAGTTCGCTGATCTCAATCTTGTACAAGCCTTAAGGTGAGTAAATTCCTTCTTTTTTTTTTTTTTTTTTTGACCTGAGCTTCCTTGATTGAATTGCATGTTCATATGAGTCACTGTGTTGATTTATTTGCCAGAAAGCTGATCTAAAGCTTAGCACGGTTATACACATTACTGTGCAAGTTAGCAGAGACAGCTCTGTTTTAACCCTTCCAATTGCTTGTGTGTGTGCTGCCTTCGATAGGTGAAAACTTTTAACTATTTCAGACAAATACAAACAACTGGAACATAGCTGTAGCTCTGGAGTGCCTGCCATATGTGGACATTTGAAGATCTGTTTTTATATCTTAGCACAGAGATAGGTAAAAACCACTCAAACCCCTAACCCAAGCAAAGACACTTTATTTGCTGCCATCTTCTTTCTCCTTTCCTTCCACCTCAGTTTGTTCCTCTGGGTGGGGAGGGGGGGAATCCCACTGACCATAGTCGGTGATTATGTTCCGTTTACAAAGAGGTAAACTTTGAATGAAGTAATTTCCTTTTACTTTCCTCAGAGTTTCCCAAGTTGTCATATGAAAGAAAGTGTAATATCTTCGTATAGTTTTTTCCCTTGCTGAGTGATCAGTTTACTTGATTTCTCTGGCATGCCAGCATACAGTGACCTTGTGCAGTCCCTTCTTGTCTTGGTGGAAATCCATAATAGATCTAGCAAATTAAGTTGATTCAGACAGTTCTGCCAATTCCATTGCCACAAGTAACTCCCTCCTGACACCAGATAAATTGAAATGTCCATGTGATCTTTGTCTCTGGTGCAGTGCCTCGTGATGTGGAGTCAGAACAGCTTTGCTATGGTTGAGTGATGTGGTGGTGATGAGAACTTGAGCTGCCTGAGGCTTGAGCTAAGGAAGCCTTTTCTCTAGCTGCTGAGGCTTGTCAGGGAGGCTTCATATTCCTGTCTCTTTTACCCAATTTAATGTTAGGTTTGATTTTATTCTTCCTTAGCAGCCGCTACTATTAAATGTTTGTATTTTGGTAGCTTACAAAATTCGTGATCTGGGTTGGAACCTTGCATGAGGTGAGTAAAAGACAGTATATAGAGCTGACAAACTAAAGATGGCCTGTGACACTTTAATGTCCTAAAATGAAAACTGATGAAGACAGGAATAAATGGTTATTATATTGACACCCAGTGTACAGGGAATATTAAGAACTTGTTTTGCATGGCAGAGCATGTAACTTTGCTGGTTTAGATCCTGTTTTAATTCAGATAATTCTTTTGCTAAGAAAGAAAAGAATAAGTGATTAAATTAATTGGAGCTTTTTAGCGTCACAGTGTGCCAAAAGTGAATTTGTGAAGACTTCTGTCCTGTATGCATTCCAGTGTACCTATATATAAATATATAAATAGTAAGTTATGAAAGTAAAAACTGTATTCCAGTTCATGCTGCTAAACAGGAGCACAGATCTCCTGCATGTATTACAAAATTACTGGATGATACCATGTGTCTTTCTTTTTTACTGTCTGGGTCTGATTCTTGTAGGGTGAACTTAGACTAGACAGGCAGCACCTCTCTAAGCACTGGGGTTTTTTGTGGTGGTGTTACTATTTTTTCAATGGTTGAGGAGTTCAAGTAAAGATGTGTTGTTTTTTTTGTTTTTTTTTTTTTGCTCCTTGCTTCTGTTCCCCACCAGAAATACTTTATGTAATGTGTCTTTTTACATTGTAAGTATAGTCTAGCTGAGTGTTTATTGCTTTTAGTAGCCAGGAAACCCAGGGAGGATTGAACTGATTGTTTCCTCATAGCATTCTCATGGCAAAAATGGGATGCATACAGAAAATTGTTTACCAGTCTGGAAAAAAGAGAGTCTCAGAATATGAACTGCCATATTATCTTGCCTGATAGCATGCAGTGTTGCTGGCTGAATAACTGGGCTAGCCATCTGTGCATGTTGCTTTATAATAGCTCCTGACTTGTGTGTTGAGAGATTGAGAATATATTTCTAGGACACTTTATATAGACGTTGCTGGGGGTTTTTTTGTTGTTGTGTTTCTGATTATTAGTATGTATGTTTAATATATAAATAGTGGAATGAGCCTAACAACTATTCTTCCCTTCTGTAGGCAGTTTCTGTGGAGCTTCAGACTCCCAGGAGAGGCTCAAAAAATTGATCGTATGATGGAAGCTTTTGCTTCACGCTATTGCCTTTGTAACCCAGGAGTCTTCCAGTCTACAGGTTAGTCAGAGGAAACAATAGGATTTCTTAAGTGTATATGTTTTTGGTTTGTTGGTTTTTTTTTTTTTTTATCATATATGTTCTTCCACATCTGATGCAAGGAGACAATGGCCAGTTAGGAAGTTCAGGATAAAATAATATGTGAAATGAGAACTTTCTGAGAACTGAGAAAACAACTCTCTAATCCTACACTTTGTTTCCAGGAGTGCAAGCTTATGGTCAGAATGCATTTCCATTTATAAAACTTCAGCATTAATGGATATCTAACCCAATTAAAGTATAAAACACACTTTAGAAATGTCACCAAAGATTTTGGCTAGGAACTGGACAAGTATGATTCTCAGAGGCTTAAAGGCAGTAGAGACCAGTAGGTTGGGTAGTCTTGCCTGTCAGCTATAAGGACTTTACACATGATTAGCTCTGCATCAAGTCAACCTATATGTGGGTATAGTATATTATCTAGAAAGTCATCCATTTTTATGAGGACTGTAGCCTTTCTCTTTAGCAGTCTGTTCAACAATGATTATCTCAGTTAGAAATGCACCTCATTTTTCTGTTGAATTACTTGGTTTAGAATTACTCAAGTCATGAAAGCTAACAAAACTCTGTGATACTGCACAGAATGCCCTAGCATTCTGGCATTATTGGTCTGTTTAAATACACACATAGCTTGCTGTTGATCGCTTAGTTTGAGGAACAAATGGGCTAGGAAAAGGTTAAAGCAGGACTGCAAGAGCTGGAGAGGAAAATACCTATTGAAAACAAAATGCTGAAGATGCAAAAACATTTTTCCTTTTTGTAGCAGAGAGGTTTTCATCCTGCTCTTTCTTACACAGGATCTTGTACTTGAATTCTGGGAGAACTTACTATAGTCATAACTGTGTCAAGAGACATGATAAGATCTCCTTTGTAATCTTTTGATATTATTCAGTGGTACTAGCCACCTCATGTATGCTAAGAAAGTGAGTCAATGTCATTTCCAGTCTGTTTAAATGCAGTTCAAATATTATTTTGAAGAGACTGTTCTTTCTCTTTAGAGAAAGATTTAGAAGTACTTTGAGTAGGAGTTTGATAAAGTCTATTATAGGATCTACCAATATGATCTAGGCAAAATCTGTGTGCAGAAAACATTTTGCCCAACAACAATTCAGTGTTTCAAGGGAAATGTTAATTTAAGGTGATGGCAATGATTTCAAAGAGCTTAAAATTTTTTTTGGATTCTCTTGTACTATTTTCCTCATTTGCTTTTAATTTGAATTGCTATATATTTTGTCTTTTTAGGCTTACTTCAACAATTTTAAAGAAAGATTTGATACTTTGCTTTTGTGTATAGTGCTCAGGATTTTTTGACTACCTGTTTCTTTTTCTTTATCAGTCAGAATAAGCTATATATTCATTTTACAGGTTTGTGCCACAATGCATAGTAAGATAAATAATTTTTCAAATCTTATTTCAGATACATGCTATGTGCTTTCATTTGCCATCATTATGCTGAACACCAGTCTGCACAACCACAATGTAAGAGATAAACCAACAGTAGAGAGGTTTATTTCTATGAATCGTGGAATTAATGAAGGTGGAGACCTTCCAGAAGAATTACTACGGGTGAGTTAGATTGGGTAAGACAAGGCATTGCTTTGTGTTTTTAGTAGGAAACTTAGAAGTGTGTATGACAGTTCTCAGGCAAATTTGCAGAGGGACAGTAAGAAGAAGATTTTCTAGCATGTGAGTAGCTGAAAGAAGCATTTTCTGATATTCACAGCTGCTTTGAGCTAGTTCTCCCTGTATTCAATCTTTTGTTGAGGAGATTCCAGAGAAGACACTCTGTATATCTCTCAGTAGTTTGCTGTTGGCAAAATTCTTGTGGAATTGGTGGCTTATGGAAAAAAGTAGTATTTCTGGATAAGTCAGAGAAAGCTGGAAAAAATAGTAAAAATTGTTGTTTTGTTATTGCCTCTCATTTGTTCCCATGTGTCTTGTGGAGCTTCCTCCTGTCCCTTGAGATATCAGTAAAAATACTTATTTCTCTAAGACAGTATGATGGTCTAAACCATTTTCTGCAAAGCCAGATTCATTCGGCAAAACTTGTACCAAATGAGACCTGAAGCTGAAACCTTTGAAATACTGAATGCTGTAGTTAAAGAAAAAATGTCTTTGCTAGGAGCACTTATAAAATCTGTAAAAACAGACACTTGTTATAGATGAAGTAGTTTAAAATCAAACTTAATCAAAGTAGTAAGTAAAGATTTAGAAGAGATGGTCCAGAATTTTATGGACAGTATTTCCTATGCTTTTTATACAAATAGTCTGAGAAGCAATAAGATATCGTTGCATTTTCTGTTAGACATTTATTAATGAGGTCTTTTTCCTCTTTTTTTATTCTTCTAGAATTTATATGAAAGTATTAAGAATGAGCCATTTAAAATTCCAGAGGATGATGGAAATGATCTAACGCATACATTTTTTAATCCGGATAGAGAAGGTTGGCTGCTGAAATTAGGTTAGTTATAAGGGCAGTTTTGCTGCTATATGTTTGTTTGTTGTTAGCGTGTTTGCTGCTTCCATGTCTATCAGCTTTCTTGTGAAGGTAATAGGATTAACTTTGTAATTTATGTTTAAAAATGTATGAATCGGAGTAACTCCTTTACATCTGAAGGTTGTTACTTCCTATTTTACATATCCAAATTAGCAATCTTGTTTCAAACTTTGAAGTTTTATTTCTAATATATGAGAAAAACTCAGTGACAAAGAGGAAACGCTGTATGGTATTAACCACATGCTGTGACTGATAAATAACAACTAAGTCTCCGTAAGGTCATTTCAGAAAACTGTGTGATATTTCAACTCAGTTTTCTGTGTATAAAAAAAAAAAAAAAAAGGATTTCTCTTCAAATAGTTATTTTTGTATGTCTTTATTTTTCCATATTATTTGTGAGTTTCTCTTGGTTTGGTTTTGGCTATGATTTTTTAATGAGTGGTTTAAATGTGCCTTCTTGTTTTCCTTATGGCCTATGACCTATCACCTTTCTGTTCTGTGACTGGCTGTCTCTGCTTATTCTGCATTAGGAGGTACGTATCTGATTGCTTTCCAGTCTCCTCTTCTTCAGTTGCTCATTCTTTTATTTTCTTCCTCCTTCCTCCTTTTTTTTCTTTTCTTTTTTTTAAATCAAATTTATTGTAGCATTTTGCTTTTTCACTCAGTGTCACTAACAGTATCATCAGTGGTACTCTGAAAGACTGGCATGTCAGTGTCTAGCTCACATGCGAGTGTGTTCTGCAAAAGAAAGTGTGTACATGTAAAGCAGAAAAATAAAGGTGACTATTCAGCATGTTCTTCTTGTTCACTGAAGAACGTAACAAGGGAAGAATAATTTCTGCTGAGAGAAAACAGCATGTCTTACTCTTGTGAAGTTCCAGAGTGATTTTTTTTTTTTACTTGTACATTGATTAGATTATTGAAAGACTGATTACATTTGAACTATGCATTTATAAAAGCTGTTCTTTTTCTTACTTATTTTCCTTTTTAAATAACATATTTAGTTTACTTAACAGAATCTTAAATGAGCACCAAATCTAGGGTTGCAGAAACCTCTGGTAATTTGCAGTCTCCTGGCACTGCAAGGTGGCCTCATTTACAGACTCTTAAAGTTGATGCGATTCACTTTCTTACTTGGCCTTCAGGATTTTTTTTTTTCTATATAAAGGAGACTGAAATTTTATTTTAACATTTGTTTTTCAATGAAATAAACCTCTTTTATATAAAACACCAGTACACACTCCAGTAGAGTCAGTTGTTGGCCACTTTAACGTATAACTGTTTGTTAAAGGAAATTTGTGCTTGGAGGATGGTGACTAAAGTGCTGGGGGGTGCACATGGGGGTGAGTATGGTGCAAGTAGAGCCTGGTTAGAGCCATGGGCCTGCTTGACCAATTGCACCTGGAAATTAGTGATCATGCTAGTGCTGGAAGGAAATAGATGTGAAAAGGAAACATTTGGAATTCATTCACGTGCTCTCCAATGTCTTATTTTGACCTCGGCGCTACAGATGGTATAGAACTCTTTGTCTTTCTAACTACAAAAAAAGCAAAGCTCTTGCTTTTTCATGTGTGTTGGCTCAGCTGGCACAATTTCAAAGGTGACTTTGCAGCTTTTCTCCATTTAATGTGAGGTGATAGTTATCTCAACAGAAAAGGTTTTCAAGATGATGTAGATAAAATGTGCTTTCTGGAGAAGAGGTTGGGTATAAGCTCCTGCTGTGCATATTTCTGTTGCCAGTGTGCTCTCATATACTTAAACACATACTGAGAGCACAAGCAAGAGTGTGAGTGTGTGTAGAGTAGTGACAACATCTTTTGTGGAAGAGTCTGTCAGTAAAAGACATAAGAGATCTGATAAAAAATAGAGTAACAAAGAAATTGGAGAGAAAAGGTGACTGAAAGTCAGTGGGAGCTGCCAGGTACTTCTGCACTATCCATCTCTGGCTCTGGCACAAGGTCAATAAATCCAACTTTTCATTATGTACGATGTAGATGAGAGAGAGTGCACAGAAAGCCCAATAGTAAAAGCATCTGTGAAACGGAAGGGTGTTGCACATAACACTCCCATGGCGTGACGGTTATTTGAATAAAGAAATGAAACATGTCCAGGAGCCTCTGGTGAATCAGCCTGTAAATGAGTGAGGCTGCGCTTCCGTGAAAGACTCTGCATTTTTTTCAGCAGACATGGACTGGTGCAGACATGCATTTTGCTAGTTCAGATGCATTGACCAGAAATAAACCTGTCAATCTCTTTTTTTTTTTTTTTCTTTTTCTTTTCTTTCTCTCCCCTTCCTTGAGTTTCGTATTTGCTAGGAGGCTTCCAACTGTATGTTGAGAGTGCTCTCTTGATCCACATTGTTTGCATTTTTGCAGTCCTTTCTGTTGGGAAACACTTCTTGTGAAATGCGTAGGGTTTCCCTCAGTTTTGGAAGATGCTGGTATTAAAAATTTCAGTATTGTTGAAATGCTAAGGAGACTGTATTTCTGTGTGAGAATTTAAGTGCTCAGTTGTGATAGTACTTAAAAGTTGAAATAGAAAGTTGTATATAAAACTATAAATATGACTAAGACAACTTGCAAACCCTGAGTATATCAAGACAGTATTTTGTATTTGGTGTTTCTTATAGTCAACTCTTGCCATTTCTCTACTTGTGCCCCCTTTTTAATATTCCAGGTCACTGTATTGATTATCTTCTGGGCAGGAGATGGGTATCATGAAACTTTGATATACTGTAAAATTGATCTGTCCGGAAGACCACTCTAGCTCTTTAGCCTGGCATTGGGTTTTAGAAAGCTGGGAGGGTGCAAAATGCTTTTGGAGTGTTTGCTGGTCTGAATTGTTCAGAGGTGACTTTGTGTAAGTCCGAGTGCCAAACCTGGCAACCAGACAGCAATTCTGGTTTTATCTATCTAGACTCAGCTGGTGCCTTTATATAGATGTCTTTATCTTGGTAAACCTGAATTACCATTCTGTTCTACATTGTTTGAAGCATGGTGTAATGAAAATAAATGCTACAAGTAAAAAAAATGAAAGCTGCTGAGTGCTAATGAATCCTTGCATAGAGCAGCTTGAGACATTATGAGCTTTTAGGTTTTTCTGGATCATAATTATTAGTGGTGTATTTTGAACGTGTTGTCTCTGCTGTCTGTCCTAATGCCCAAGGTACAATCGTTTTGCAAAGGGAGGCGTTTCTTTGCCTAAAACAGCTTTTCTTGGCAAATAGCTTGGTTTGCGTAATATTTTATTCTGTTTAGAGGGAAACTGTGACATTATTTCACCAAACTGGAGAGGAAATGATTCGAGCCAGACACATAATGGTGTTAATTTTTTTTCTGCCAGTCAGGCAGCTGCTGAGAGCTTGGAGAGTGTCCAAAAGCTTTGCATCCGGGCCCATCCCGGCAGTGGCGCTTATCCCGGTGCCTCTCCTTGAGAGGATGTTGTTTCTCTTCCCTAATCTGGGGCAAGAGAATAGTGGTGGTTGGTCAGGAAACTGGTGCCTTCTGGTACCTGCCTGGCTCTCATGGTAACTGATGCTCTTCTAGGTTGAGGCAGTTAATGTTGCAGTCGAGGGAAACTTCTTTTTCAAAGAAACCCAAACTTTGATCCAGTCGTCTGTATAACTGCACAGTTCCTGAGTCCATTCCACCTAGTGGCATCTAAGTGAACTGAGAAGAAAAAACATTCTTGATACATGCCCCTTTCTCTCTTTCTCCTCTAAAACTATATAAATGTGCTGAAGATTTGGGTAGAATTTTTTAACTCTAGATACATTGCTCCCTTTAGTCTTAAGGCCTTTTTTAATTTTGAAATTGGTGTTTCCTAAGTCATTGCCAGTTGTTTTTCCCTTTAGTATAGGTGGTTTCTTTCACCTTTGTTTTCTAGTTTGTACTTCGCTCAGAGCTGAAAGAAAATAATCCTGTGTTGGGTTACATAGGCTAAGAGGGTTTCTGTTCCTCTTTCTGTACATTTTGCCTTGTTGTGAACTTTTCTTGTAGTTTCCTTAGATTTCCACCTACAAGATACTGTGCTGCTTTATTTTGTTGTTTGAGATGTCTTTGCATTTTAGTTAATCAGCTAGATCTTTCAGAAGTACATCACTTATCTCTCCATTTCTGTAAATGTTTATGGATTCATACTCTGATTTTATTGATCCTCTTTTACTAAATTAATTCCTTCCATTTTAATCTTTAAAAGTCTGGGAGCTGGAATAAGATACAAAGTATGGTACTAAACCCTTTGTTGTTGTTTTGTGAGCCTACAGCAATCTCCGCCAAGGGAAGGAATGTTTTGTTATCACGAGTTCTTTATCCATTAATCTTGCATGCAGTGTTTGCAGGCCACAAAGCCTTATCATCCGGCTTCTTGGGTTTTAGCCCATTGTAAAGGCATATTAAATGCATGTTATATGGTGACCCCTGCAAACTTGATGAGTACAGATTAGATTGCCTTTCAAGCTGTATTAGAGTTTCTGTGCGGTTGGCAGCTGCAACTAAGTAATGGGGTGGGGAGACAGAGGCTTATATGTGAAAATAGTTCCTTGTCCCGCCAAAAAATCCTGGCTTGCTGCTTTTTTCTGGAAGAGTAATTCATAGCTTGGTGGAGCAGCGACTTAGAGTGTATTTCCATGACTCACGTGAGTGCTGTAACCCGGTGAGCTACTGGCTGTTTTAGGGAGAAAGGAGCAGTAAGAGGCATGTTGTTGGAGATACTTAATCTTCTTTCTGGCTTCAACATCAATACTATCCTGGAGCTGGGAAATGTTTCATGACAAAAGCTTCATCAAAACTGCAGCATGATTATAAAAAGTTTTGGGTTTGAGCAATCTGTCTTTTCTGAAGAGAGGGGATGTTGTCAGGAAAAACTTCAGCAAATTCAACTGTCATTTTCTACTTGGCACTTCATATTGTTGTAGGAGGTGTGTGTTTTAAGTTCCTTGTTTCTGCCTTAAATTATAAGCAGGCCTTCTTTTAAATACATGGGTATTATCTGATTATTTTTTTTTTGTGTTTTGACATGTTATCACAGTTTGAGAAACACCTTTGTTCAGTTTAAGCTGCCTCTGTGATAGTAACCTGTTTGCCTGTTTGGTTCATCCTCTCTCCTGCTGAATTGTTTATCTACTAGAACTGGGCAAGCCATGACACTTGATGCTAGCTGATGTTACCTGTTAGCCTGAAAAACGAGGTGATGTTTCTGTTCCATAAAAATGTTAAATGATGTTAGCCTTGTTAACCTTAGATCAGAATATGACTTAAAGTCACAGCAGTGAACACTGGGTTATATGAAAAAGTGTCATGTTATGGCGATAGCAAGGACTGCCTTGGCAGTCATCTTGACTCAACTGCTGCTTATTCATTGATCTGGAAGTGAGTCAAGCTAAAGTTCGTTGGCTTTCCATTCCTAACCCAAATACTTCCTGATACTTGAACTAGCTCTCAGTCAAGGTGATGGGACTTTTTCTGGTGACTTACATATCAGTTTGAATGCTTCTACAGTGCTTTATGTAAGGATCTGTCACAGTGGTTGTTCTAAAATGGCACCAGTTCTTCACTCACTGTCTCCAGTTCACTCAACCATTCATTCTGTCACGGCTTCTGCATCTTGCACTATTTTGGCTTCTCTTATTTCACCGCACCTGCTTGCAGATCAAATTTTTCTTAAGATATGTGTGCGTGCAGTAGAAACATGAAGTTTGAGTACATTGAACGTTGGAGTGTGTTGGCACTGGGTTATCGTGTAAACCTGTTGTAAACTGTCTCGTGTAAACTGGGTTGTCATGAAACCAAGCGGAAGATACGACATGGAACATACTTAGTCTGCAATGCAAACATGTAGTGGGCTGGTATCAAGAAATTTCATTATATTCCTAGAAGTGTTCTTTAATATGATTTGGAAAATCGCACCTATCTCAAGTAGAACAAAAAGATTAAAAAATTATGCACGTCTTAGATTCAGTTATATGACTTGGATTAAATCGGGGGTCTTGTGTGTATTAATGGTGCTCTTTTATGCATGGGTGTTCAATAGCAAGATCAAGTATTTTGAAATGTTGGGTTAATGAGATTAAATCACGGCTGAATGGATGATGCACAGGTGGTGACATAATCCTGAAGTCAGATAACTATGGTGGAACTAAGCCTGTATATTAATAACACATGAATGCTTTATCTACAATCATCTTTCCTGGAAATGAGGTTTAAAAATAATGTAATTGTGGAATGCTAGACATGTTCTGAAGTAGCCGATGGCAGAAAACCAGCTGAAAGAGACGAGACTATAATGTGTGTTTCTAAAAGGAACTGTTCCCTACAGTGTAGGGACACTGACATTAGCAGGTGTAAGAAAGAGCTCCGTGGTTGCTCTTGTCTAAACTGTTAATGTAGGAAAAATTGGCATTTTTGGAGCAGTAGCTATTCCTTCTGTCAGGTGTACTCAAAGATATATTAACCCAGAAAGAGAACATACTCTTAAAATACTAAATTATGAAAAGTGACTAGAAGTGCTACGTTTTGGCATAGGATTTGCTCCTTATTGATGACACATCATATTTGTTCTGCTAATAATGTTTATAAGTATCTTATACAGTTGATGTTGAATCTGAAAGTAGAGATGGGTTCTTAATTACATGTCTGCTTATGAGTCAAGTGAAAGGAAGGTGACAAAATGCCCTTAATTTTATTGATGGGACCCTTTTCCTTGTACAAGACAGGCTGTGGAGAGGGTCAGTCCTGTTGCTGGAACCCAGTTACTGGTTTCGCTGGTGATTGGCCTCCCTTTGCCCTGGCAGCACTGAATGCATTTCTGAGGGCTAGATAGTATTAATATTTTTGATGCAGTAAACAACTGTGATGGCATGGACAGAGGGAGCAGGTCTGACTGTGAAACTATTACATTCTCTATGAGAGAGGAGACATCTGCAACTTAAGAGCATACAGTTTTTGTGGCTGGTCAGCAACACCATAGTTAAGGCTGTCTCAGGAGTTCGATCTTAGTATGAGAGTTACAGTAACGTGTTCCTTTAACCTCAGCTCATCTGTGCCTGATCCATTTACGATTAAGTAGTTAAGCTATATTTTGAAAAACAAGCAAAAGTAAATTACTTTCTTACCCATTGTTGAAGCCTTGACAGCAACACATGTTTAATTCAGCCATACCTTTTGATTGTAGGGGGAAGAGTAAAAACGTGGAAACGGAGATGGTTTATTCTGACTGATAATTGCCTGTATTACTTTGAATACACAACAGTAAGTATATATTACAGTGAACTTCGTTTGTAATCAAGATATTTAAATGGCTAATAATGTGATATTTTCCTAATTTTTTAGGACAAAGAACCTCGAGGAATTATTCCGTTAGAAAATCTTAGCATAAGAGAAGTTGAAGACCCTAGAAAACCAGTAAGATATCTTAATAATTTTTTTTTAAGTTAAGTAAACCCTATAGAATTCAGAAGTAGTGTTAAATTAAGATGTTTGTCAGTTTTGTTTTGGTTTTTAAATTTGTTTCTTCATCTCTACCCTCCAGAACTGCTTTGAGCTCTATAACCCCAGTCATAAAGGTCAAGTAATTAAAGCGTGTAAAACGGAAGCTGATGGTAGAGTGGTGGAAGGCAACCATGTAGTGTATAGAATATCTGCTCCCACCCCAGAAGAAAAGGAAGAGTGGATTAAATCTATCAAGTGAGTTTAAAGTCTTAAATGTCTTTCAGAAATGAAGTGTAAACTCTTTCCAGAGTAAGATACTAAGAGAATTTGTATTCTAACCTGTTTGAAGAATTCTGATGTCTCAATGTCCTCTAGGATTAATGACAAGCTACGTGGGGTTGACGGATCAAGACACGAGTCTGTTACTGTCTGGTCCTAAGGAAGTAGTGCTACTAACTCAAATGAGGAAAACATGAAATTTTTTTTTAAGCAGATGTAAAGCCTTGCGTGAATTGTCTTGAACCCTGATTTTATTAGCTTCTTACTTCACCTAATAATTAACTTTAGTGACATGTATCTTAAGCATGTTCACAGTGCAGCTTTAAACTTTCACAGCCTGACTTTATTTTGGAAGGTTTATAAAGCAGACCCGCAATTAAAGAAATAAATAGCGGTCAAGATGAAGGTATGAACTCTTAACAAATCACAGCTGAATAACATCTTTTTCTAAAGAAATATTTGTGATGCTTAGAAGTCAACCATCCATTATCTTATTAAGAGTGTGGAGTCATCCACAGGGAAGAGAACAAAATAGTTTCAGTTTTCAAAAACAGATATTTGTTAACCAAACGGATGGTTCCTTTTTTCTCTTCTAGAGCAAGTATCAGCAGGGATCCCTTTTATGATATGCTGGCAACAAGGAAACGAAGAATTGCAAATAAGAAATAGAACATGAACAGCAACTTGTATACCTGCATCAACATATAAATGAGCATACGGTTGAGTGATAATGTAAAAATTGGACAAACTAAATGAAGACAATAACTGTAAATTTTATATATAAACACTTCACTATGATGTAAAAACTTGGCAAGACCTTTCAGGGTAAATAGTTATTGGCATGTAATTTGAAGTAAGCTTCAGATCCCAGAGGATGACTATAATGAACTTAATTCAACTGAAAACATGGAAGCCTTGTTTTCACTTACATTAGTCACAACTCCAGCTTACTTGGGTTGGGAGGGAAGGAATTCGAGGCTAATAGTAAAATGTCCCATACCTGTTATTTGAGCGCATTTCCCATAAAAGGAGGAGTGATTATAAGACTTTCATCTCTCACTAAAATGCAGTACCAAAAGTGGAGTACAGCGTGATCTAGCACTTAATTTTTTCTTTAAGCAGAAATCCCACAATCTCAGTATGTTTTCAAATCTTGTGTGTTTCACAGTAAATGAACAGCTGAATGCAGCTTTCATTTAGGATTTGCTCTCCTTCCTTTATGGAAATAGCTTTTCTTCTTCGGAAATGCAACTCGGTGGTAGACTGGCACCTACGTGGTTAGCTAGTTGTGCCAAAGGGTTTGGTTGATATGCACTGAAGTATACACAGGTCCCAATGGCAAAGGTTTGAGTCTGGAGCCATGACACTAATTACAGATGTGGTTTGACATTTGCCCGTAGGCTAAAACTCATTCCTGTCTGCTCATACACTCACAATAAGCAGTAAGATTTAATGACTGGTTTAATCTGCTTTTTATATAGTAAGATCCTTCGTACGTTTTAGATATGTTGTAGTTTAATTAACACTAAGTTACTACTAAAAGAGTAAGATGACAGGGCTTGCATGAGTTTTTAAAGAGGAAAACCAGGAAGGTGAAATCTTTCTGCAGGATACAGCCCTAGAGAGTTAAGCAAGCAGGATTCATTCCTTTGCTTGATAACACACTTTGGACATACCGAAAAGTTCAGTATTTTTATTGCATTCTTAAAGGCGATTTTTCAGATCTGTGCTTCAGCAGTTGAAATTGAAAAAATGAATAGACAGCCTTATTTTTACTTTAGAAATAAAATCTTACACACTGATTACCTAGAGTAACTAAACTCCCCCACAAGCACGTGTCTCTCTTTTTTTGTAATTTGTGGAAGATCTTTCTGTGGTCCTACTGATAGTCTTTCAGTAACATGTAAACTGCTATGGCAGATTCTACTACAATGTTTTTCTATTGATCGTGCACTTACCATTCTTAAGTTAAAGCCCCTAATTCCACAGCGGGGGCAAAATCTGGGTTTTTTTGGACCCTACTGCTTCTGTTAGTACTCAGTTTTTCACAGACATGTTGAACCTGAGCCATGCCTACTGTGCCAATGAATGCTTTGGACACCCAATACATTGTCAAAGCAGTTTTGCTTGTTGGAGTTACAGAAGCATCTCTGGATACATTATAGGGAAATGTGCTGCACTGATGAAACCACAGACTTAGTAAGTTCTATTTCAAATCTCCTTTTAACTGTAAGGGAGAGTGTGTTTCATTGTTCCTGACTTACTGATTTGCCTGGTTTTGCATGGGGTGTCAGCCTGTGAATGTTTTGCTTTATTGTATGTTTGCAAAAAAGGCCGAGAGGAAAAGAACAAAGTAGACTTTTTTACACCTTAGATTTTCCCCAGAGACTGTGGAATTGCAGTCTACTTGGATGGCTGTTCAAATCTGAGTACTTTCAAGGGAGTGAAACTCAACTAAAGGAGGTAGAATCCTTGAATAAGTATCAGTGTGGGGACATGTTTGCTTAATGGAACACATTTAAACTCTTTATAGAAACAAATTAAGTTGTATGTCCTATGTTTGCAAAGCAGCATGATTATAGCATGCTGACATCATTTGTCTTGAGTCTTCTGTTCCACAACTCCCAAGCTTTGTTTTCAGCCAATGCATACATCAGTTTTAGCTTTGGACAAGTAGATTTGTAATGCAAATAGTGCTAAGCCAGAATCAGTGGTACTAATGAGTGTAAAGGTGAAAAGCAGCAAATAAATTATTTCTGGAGAAATGTGAGATGACAAAAGCATTAAAAAGTCATGAAGCACTTTTGTATCAATTCTTATCTTCTGAAATATCACCTTCAAGAAAATCTATTTATTTAACTAGGTGAGGATGTCTGCCTATAAGCATGAAGGAAATGCCTTGAGAGTTTATTTGCTGTATTTAGTTTGAAGTTCTTATATCCGGCAGAAATACTTATTTAGAGTAACATGTAACTGAGGATATTATAGCAGGAAATATATTATTTCTTAGCATTAAAATGCAACATCTTAAACAGCTCTTTGTGGTGCTCAATATATCTATTTAATTTACCAAAGCTAATGGAATAACATTCTTGTGTGTGATATTTGATTTCAAATGTTCTTTGTAACAGTATTAACAGGGAGTGAAACTGGCCCAAAATTTCCACTGGCCACGAGGCCAGTAAAACAAAGTGGCTTGTGAAAGTTTTGGCCAAATTAGGTACTATCCATGAGGGTGAAGAAAAATCTCTCGACCTTTCCCTTTTTTATTGGGCTTCAAGTCCAGGGGTGGCTACTAAGACTAGCTGCTCGGTGGCCTAAAGCAGTGTCTGTTATGGTTTGGCCATGCTGAGGAAAAGTCCTCTGGGGACAACAGACTTCTCCCTTCCTGTTGCACTGAAACTTGCATTAATTCTTCAACTCTTTGTTTTTAACATTGCCCTTTACAACTACAGGGGCCAGGAAGAGCCACTACTGCTTCTGCCATGTGCATGGCTTCGCACAGTGTCTAAACCATTTGGCCACTAACATCAGCCACGTTGCCAGTGCAATCTAGGGAGAGAACTGTATATAATACTTAAGCTCAGCTGGACTGACTTAAATTTTACAATATCTGATAAAATAAGCTCTACATCACTTAACATTTTGAACCGTTTTAAACTGGTACAAAACTGAACCTTTGTAAACTGAGCAGCATTTATAATGCTTCATATATAAAAACAATGCATATTTTTAAGATTTATTACATATCTATGTAGATATGCTTGCTGGAAAAGCTAGGTCTGTTGTAGACCAAATGCTACAAATTAAGACTTGTGGCTTACCAGTTTCATTTCTATATTTTCTTGGAAAATGTTTCTAGCTAGAGTTTAAATATAAAATGTAAATACTGTACAGATATGTATTGATATAAGTATTTACTTGGTGTACACAAGTGATTTGCATGACAAATACTCTGTATCAATCATTGTTAAAAATGTGATGTCCTATGTAAATCCACTGCAATATTAATGTTTTCATTTATCATTAAGACCTGTTGCTTAAATCTGGAGATTTTCTCAAAAATAAAGTGTGAAACTATACTATTGTATAGCTCCTCATTTACCAATAACACATGGGAGGCATTTTTTTTCTGAGAGCTTAAGTTTCAATTTTACAGCATAACTGCTCTTGTAAGTAAAAGGCCTCTTTTCCCTACGTTTAGGCACACTGATTTAAATTATCAGGTTTAAGTTTTCAGAGAGAAAAACCTTCAACTGCAAAATAGATTGTTTCAGTAAAGTATGCTACAACTATGAGTGCTGTTCCATTAAGAGATGGTTTCCCTTGAGAGCCACCCTAAATTAAGGAGGTATTTTGTCAGTTCCCTTCCATGAGTTTCAGTCAGATGTAAGTAGGGGGCAGAAATCAGATCTCTGCTCCTCAAGTAGATTAATTAGACCTCCCCCAATTAGTAATAGCTAATGCTGCTGCAGTTGCCCAGTTTGCTTTCTCCATAGCTCTGTCTGAAGCTGTCAGAAACTGCCCTCCCTCCAGTTACTGCTTGTTATCTACTTCAGGCAGTTGTTGCTTCTGAGGTACAGCAGTCAACACTTCAACTTTTATACATTTATGTCGGAATTACTCATCAGACAAAAGACAAGACACCAAATCTTGGAGCTAGAGGACAAAAGAGGAAAAAAAAGCCAGATACAGGAACGGTATGTGGTTTGTTTGTCATGTTACTTTATGTAACTTCACATAACTGTTGCCATAGGAACATTATGTACACTTACGTACACTTATGGTTTGGCTTTATGGTGTTCTCCATGTACCAAAATATTACTTTAAGTATTTAGTAAAACATTAACTTTGCTCCTTTCTTTTTTTAGTGTCACACACAGTAAAAAGCTACTGCTGAGCTTCCAACCTGTTGCCTGGTTTTGGAAGCTTTTAACTTCAAAGGAGAAAGCCTTCTGCATTCTTGTCTAGGCAGCTGAAGTCCCAAGTTACTTATCTTCTCTGGGTCACACCGACAGCATCTTCTCACCTACCACTGAAAGGAAGATCTGATTTCTTGAGTATCAAACACACTCTGAAAGCTGTCAATTCACATGACATATTGCATGTTAAATAACTCAAGTAAAACTCAAGTAAAAATCCATTTTAACTTTGCTGTATTTATATACTATATAAATTTTACATGCTATATATTTACAGTGGGGCAAGTGCTTTTTATCTTTAAAAAAACAAAGATCAAACTTTAGACATCTCTGAACAACACAGCTTGTATAAACCAGACAGATTATTCAGATGAACTGTATTTAATACAGGTTCCCCACTCATCTCCTGATGCAGGACCAGTGAATAATAAGTGCATCACAGTTTGATAGCATTTAATAATAAAAATAAAAATCACAGTATGAATTTGTCTGTAACTAGACACTTTAGAGAGACAAAACAGACAACTGAGACTTAAGACAAGTGACAGTATATTAAGAAAATGTAATAAAAACATATGGAAGAGTTTACAAATAGTCTTGAGAGATACATTCAGAACTGCATATTCGTTGTTTCACAATGTTGAAAACCAGCAGATTTTCTTCAGATCTTGAATATAACTCAAATGTGAAGTAAATTAGTTTCTAGTGTCAGACATCACGGAAAAAAGATGACGCTCTTGCAAAGCTCTAGTTGTTTGAGAGCTTGTGAAATTTTAAATAAGTCTTTAAATTAAATATACAGACTGTCAGTTGCAATTTTTATAAGTCCTGGTCACTCTTGCACCAGATGTCTAACTTGGAGTAACATTACATGAATAACATAAAGTCAACCTGAGTCTGTAATTAAGCAGCATTTGAGATGGTCTATTCCAGGGCATTACCTCACATGAGTGAGATATTTATGTGGTAATTTACAATGTTCAGCAGTTGTAAAAAGTTTCCACCCTTTTGGATTAGAAGTATATTTTAAAAAAGAAAGTCTCAAGTTAAAAACTAAAAAAAGTTCTTTCATGGTAAAATTCTGTAGAGAAATGTTAAGCACCACTTATGACTGAATTTTGTCTTGATGGTAATTGTTTCGATAATAGGTTTTGATGGTCAATATTGGTAATGTCGGGTTTGATGGTCAATATTGGTAATGTCGGGTTTGATGGTCAATATTGGTAATGTCGGGTTTGATGGTCAATATTGGTAATGTCGGGTTTGATGGTCAATATTGGTAATGTCGGGTTTGATGGTCAATATTGGTAATGTCGGGTTTGATGGTCAAAAGTTGTCGGGTTTGATGGTCAATATTGGTAATGTCGGGTTTGATGGTCAAAAGTTGTCGGGTTTGATGGTCAATATTGGTAATGTCGGGTTTGATGGTCAAAAGTTGTCGGGTTTGATGGTCAATATTGGTAATGTCGGGTTTGATGGTCAAAAGTTGTCGGGTTTGATGGTCAATATTGGTAATGTCGGGTTTGATGGTCAAAAGTTGTCGGGTTTGATGGTAGGTTTAGTTTGAGTAGTGAAGGCTTCCACCAGTAAGCTCCACAGCTGAAAGACAAAAGGAAGCAATGTCACTCCCTGTCGTGACATTCAACATAAAACTATGTCTCAGTGGTTTGATTTCTGAAAGAGAAGTCTCAAACCCGCCCACAGCTCCATCTGCTCTGTCACTACAGGATCCAGCTGACTCGAGAAGGTGGCTTCCTCACAATTAAACTGACTGCATTTCAGTTCTACGCTAACGTTGGTGAACTCTACAGAGTGTTAGGACAAAGCTACCTGCTTTAATAGCAAATGGTAGACCTGAGGTAAATTAAATTTTGTTGAAGTTTTGCCTAGACAGCATCCTTGTTTTACTAACAATCTTGTGGTCAAGCTGACCAAATCTTACAAACACAAGCCTTCAGAAACTTGCTGGAGAGAACATATAGGAGTATAGAAAATTAACTGCTTTAAAGCTGCTCTTTCTCCCATTTTAATCCTTAGGAATTTATTCAAAGTAACATGAGTCCTGGTGAAAAGGCACAACCTAACAATTCTTTCTCAGTTGTTCCTAGTCTGTCCCTGGCTTTGAGAGGTTCAACAATCTAAAAAGACAGTGCTGAAGTGGCCTTTTTTGAGATTAGATTCCATCATTCAGAAAAGCCTACTTGAGACCCCATTTTTTTAAAAAAGATTGACCTTCCACAAGATGAAGCTAATTAACATCCATGGACTTGATGAAATACTAAAATTCTCAAGACTTAAAAAATTGCTTTTCACAGCCCTCATATCCCTCTTGTGTTGCAATCAGTGTACCAAAGTGGGGTACTGTCATCATATTTAACAAAGAACATCTTTCACCCACATAGCCTGGTAATCTTAATGCCCCTGACCTGTGTAATGAGATGCAAGACATTTACTTTCTTACTATACTTTTGACTGGTTTAGAAAAAAAAACCAAGTTTGCCATCTGCTGGCTGGAGAATTCACTAAAGCCAAACCAGTATTAGAGCAGATGCATTTTCTTCTGGTTCCTGATCTATCAGCTAGAATAGACACAGTTTTAGTGCAATAAGGATTATTTTGACATTAGTGTCATAAAAAAAAGTATATTTTTACAACAATAGTATTTGAAAGACCTCAATTCAGTCCTCCTTCTTAAATTCTCCTTGTTAAAGAGATAAATATCATATTAAGTTTTACAAGAAGAATGTGTGAACCTTCAGCTTTCCCTCCATACTGTATTTTTAGAATAAAACTTTTGGTTGTCTATGTCCTAAAATACAATAATTGTTTTTCCACAAATGCACTTTCCTCTTCGCCTTAAGCAAACTTTTCAGTGCAAGAATCTACTGACTGGCAATTAACTTCAACGGGGAAACCACATGAAATTTTTGGAAATTAAAATCTATTCTAAGATTCAACTTCTCCAAATTGTGAAATGCATTCAGCTGTAATGCAATTCTTCTGGTTTTTATGCCAGAATGACATTTTCAACACCAGGCTATTAATGAACAGGATTGTCACTATTAAACCCAATTCTTAAATTGTGGGTACATATAAAATGTAGAAAATTTGGAAAAAAACCCTTGCTTTTGGACAGGGAGCTCTCTTCTTCAGGGATTACTTATCTATAAGAGTAAAATAGGTGGTTGAGGGTGTTGTTTGTTTATTAAAATATCTGAGTAACCAGGACTGTCTTTATGTCAGATAATGGGCATTTATGAAGGTTTTATTTTTATAATAAACACTTCTGTTCAGAAAAGTTTAATGGGAAATGTCAAATTTGATTTTAGATGTTGAATTTGTTCCAGTGTGCAATCTTCTTCATTGTATAATTCTAGAGCTAATTAACTTAAAACACAGTATCTACTGAGAGCCCAAGTCAGGGCTATGACAAGCAACAGCAGAGTTGTGTAAATTCAGTCAGGCACTCAAGCTTGTATTTAGTTTTTATAAGCAGCACCAAACTGACTTTTTAAATATTAAAAATTGGGAAAGAGCTGTTTCATCATTCCACTTCTCTGTATTTTTAAGCCTATACTAACAGAAAAACACCAGAGGTAAATAAAACAATAGCGGGAATCGAACATACTCTCCAGGTATTAAATTGCAAAGCGTCCTCTGGAGGACTAACAACTGTGCTTTGAAGGCAGATCTACATCTGAAACCACAGTATTTCAGTATTGTCACCAACTTATGTTACTTTGAATAAGCAGGCAGCACTGTTTGTATGTTATGAAACAGCTGAACATAGTATGTTATTTAAATCAATTACTCTGGCAGTCTTTTTTAGGAAGATGGTGCTTCACTACAATATTACTAACAACCTGGAAGGCTCATGTCACCATCTTCCATCCTGGCTACTGAACCTCCTGTCTATGTACTAGATTCTTTTTCAAGATATAGCTGCCCAAGGTTTTTTTTCCTAGTTAGCTGGACTGAATTTAATAAGGCATCTTGCATCTCTCCCACTTGTTCACCACTTAACCATCAGACCAAATTAAAATCACTTGCCCTTCAACCCCTTCGCAGTTTTATTTCAGACTTTCTTTCCTAGCAGTCATTTAAAAATAGGAAAAAAAAAAAAACCTATCAACTTTTTTTTATATTAATGCAGGCTGTTTGGGAGCCACGATAGAAAGCAGAGATTTCATCACACAAGCATTTAAAGATTGTTTTAAATAACAACGTCTATGTGAATAAAAAGCAGTCCTGCAAACATTCTGTGGTCCCTTACCTTTAACATACTCGGATGTGATGCAGCTGTATTTCTTGCTTTCACCTGCACCATCCTTGTAGGGTTGCTTACTGCCCTGGTTTCTGTATTGCTCACATAAATAGCCACCTGGAGGACAGGATTCTTCCCCCTTCTCCCGTGTTTTCTTCTGGAAACGATCATCTAAATATTCCAAGAAGCCTTTCAGTTTCCTGTCGTGTTTCTTCTTCTTCTTCTTTTTCTTATGTTTGCGATTGTCATTGTCAGAGCGGAGCATAGAGAAATCCAAATCACAAGGTCTGAGGAAACATGCAAGTTAAAAATAGAAAAACAGATGTGGCACTTGATGCATATATGAAACATTATTTATTTTACCACAGGTGATGACTTGCAGCATGTCAGCTATTTTGTGGGAACTTCTGCCCATCTAACTTATTTTAGATGCAGCAAACTTAAGCCCTCAGACTGAAGGACAATAGGTCCTGGTTTGTACACAAATCATTAACAGGGGCTAGTTGTGGAATATGTGGAATTAAACAAAAAAATTGTTGCAATCTAATCAAGAACGGTGTGCAGATGCGATTCTAACTATGTGGTCCAGATCTAGTGTTCTAAAACAATTCAGCCTTATCTTTCCTATGACCTGACCCCCAGCCAGATTATTCTATATAAATAACTTGGAAACAATGAAAAAAAGGCAAACATGAGAAACACCCAGAAAAGAATTAGGAAAAAATTGCTGATTATGCAGGAATCCTCGCTTACATGTAATCCTTCTCTCGATGTTTATCTTTGGACTTCTTTTTCTTCTTGACCTTCTTATATTTTTTCATTCTTTGGTCATCTATCTTTCGGCATTTCTTTTCTATTTCGCTTTCGCTTCCGCTTCCGCTTTCACTTCCGCTTCCGCTTCCTTCTGTGTGGGTATATTTTCTTTTGAGACTTCTTAGTTTTTCATTGTTCCGGGAAGAGTCCTCGAAATTTGAATGGGTTGATACAGGTGGAAGTGCATGCCTTTCACGAGAATATTTTTCAGACAGCTGCTGAGGTACTGAACAATGATGTAAGCTTGCTCTGTGGCTGCTAAAGTGATGTCCGTCTTCCTCTCTAGAGAGTGCATTGTGAGACCATCTGCTTTTGCAATGATAATCCTTATGTGACCTGTTATTGTAAGCTTGACTTGATTTGTCAAAGTCTTTATCACAATGAGAGGACCTTCTCTCTCTACCATCTCTTGTTCCATGAGCAGAATAATAATCATTGTAGTATCTGCATTTTTCCCATCTCCGTGGTTCATCTTGATAGTATCTTTCTCTGCTCCAAGTTCTCTCTCCTTTGGAATAATAATACCTATTCCTGTCTTGTTCTGTTCTTTCTCTGCTTCGGGATCGATAACGAGAATATTTTCCTGAGCTTTTGCCATTATTTGGACTGTTTCTGTCATTATGGGAAGATCTGTACTTGCTTTCATTGCAATATTCCTGCTTATGACGATTTTGCTTGTTTGTTTCCACACTGCGAGAGCGTCTGCTCTTGTGGGAATAATCATCTGGTTTGCTTCTGGTTTGCTTCTCCTTCTCTTCAGTGTCCGAGTTTTCTCTCCTCCTTCGGTAGTGCTCTTTGTCAGTTTTTTTAGAGTCATATATTCTTTTCTTATGTTTTTTCCTATGTTTATCTTCTTCACATTTTTTATTATTCAGTCCCTCATCTTCTCTAGAAAATTGACTCTCCAAAACTTTATCCAGCTTTGTAATAGAAGAGTCATTAACAGGTGGTACTGCTACATAGTCATCAGAAGTGTCCATTGGATCTTGGCATTCATCGGTAATATCTAGAGATGCAAGTCTACATTCAATGTCACACTTTAAAGAGGAAGTTTGCCCTAATTTCTCTCCGCTCTCAGGAGACCCTTTGATGTACAAAGGATTTTCTTTTGAAATGAGTTCAGGTTCTTTTGATCTTCTTGGTTTGTCTTTGTCTCTACCATCTTCATAGTCACACTGCCCAAGGAATTCATCTTCAGTGTCCAAGGATTTTTTCCTGACCTTGTGCTGCCCATTGATATTGAGTTGCGCATTATCAGCTTTTGTTATAATACTTTCAGCAACTTCTTCTTTGGTAGAAATGGTTTCAGAATCTGATTGAGTAAAAAGATTCTCAACCTCACAGCTAAAGTTGGAAGGAAGCTTCCTGGATTCTTCATAGGCAAACAGTGCTTCCATCACTACAGTTTCCATAAGAGCATCATTCTCAGATTTCTGAGGTCCAGGGACACTGCACAAAATAAAACCACATTTTTCACTTGAAAAAGTCCATCTAAAAGATGAATGTTAGGAGTAAAATCCCCTTAATTAAAAAATCTGGTGGCTACTGCAAAACTCTGAAAGACATTCTCTTTAGAAACCTATTCTTACACCTTCCTCAGCTCCCAGAGGAGGTTTTTCTTCTCTTGGTTCTGCAAGTACTGCATTAAAAACCCCACACCCAACACATCTGTCTCCCTGTACTTGCTGCTCTGAATCACATCAATAGGCAAAACCACTATATTTGCTCTCCCCCCAACTAGAAAAACAGTAAACACATGGATTTCCCTCTCTCCCCCACATGGGAGAGCAGATGGTGGGAATTTACATTCACACATCCTAGGATGGAAAAAAAGGGAAAGAGGAATAGAAAAGTATTCCAGACAATGGAAAAAATACAAAAACATTCTATGAAGAAACCAAAGTTTTCCAAAAGGCATCTCCCTGCATTTAATATCAGAATAATATATGCTCAGTGCTGATGTTTGCAACACTAGATGTACATTGTGGAATTCTCTGTACTGATTTAAATCTTTCTATTAAATAGTATTAGCAGACAGGTAAAACAATGATAAACCTGTACGAAATCTGGTTATGAAATCTGGTTTTAATCTGAGTGTACTCATTTTACCTTATTTCCTCTGACAAGCTGTTCAGCTGGCTGTATGCGAGAGATTCTAAGATTATTTCTTGAGGAATTGGTGACAAAGCTACAGGCATCTACAATTAAAACATAGAAGTTAACAGAAAGTTAACAGAAAAACAGAAATAAACAGAAAAAATACTATCTTTAGTAGAAAACTACTGTTTGCAAAATTTCTACATTAGATGTTAAACATGATCACTTTAAGTTATATGTGCTATCCCTATTTTGCACATCACCCCACTCACCGCCCCCAAACATATTTACAAAACTTATGAATATTATCACAGCTGAACTTCTCTTAAGTTGACATGTTCTCGTATGTCAGCTCAGCCCTGCAAATTCTAATGGGATAATAGCACAAAGTTTTATGATGAAATTTGTGCTGTTTTCTCAGTATTTCACATGAATTAGGAACATTACAATGTTTCTGAATACCAAATACATCATAGGTGAGAAATTCTAGATGGAACAAACATAACTCACTGGTTCAAACAATCCATTTGTTTTAGAAAAGAAAATCTCAGAAGGTTTAACAGGTTGGAGTTGGCAAGTGGAATCATCAAGTTTCAGTCCATTTTCTTTAGATTCATTATCTAAACTAATAGCACCATTTAGTGAATCATTTTTTGGCAGCTCATGTTGGGATCTTTCTTCTTCAGCATTCTGACAGGGAGAATGGGAATTCTGCAATGTATGGACCACCTTTCCAAGCAAAATTCCATTAGCAGATATTATGTTGCAATTCTTTTTAAACAAGCCCTTCGACTCCTCAGATCTTCCTGAAGATTCTGCACCGTAAGGGACAGTGTTATCAGAGCTGAGTTTAGGATTTCCATTCACTGCTGGCTCAACAAAAATTTCATCAGGAACTTCCTGTTTGGAAACATTAATAGCAAATGACATTGTAGATGCATTTGAGGTAGACTCTGCTGCAGTAGAATTTGTAAATGTGGATGAAGGAACAGGCTTGCTTAGATCCTCATCCTCCGCAGCACTAGGACAGGCAGGTTGTGACACAGTCTGACGGGCAGGCAATTTGTTGTGAATACTGATAGTGATCTTCTGGTTTTTTGATGGGTCTGTAATTGAAGGCCTGGCAATTGCCCAGTTTTGAACACAAGCTGTTGGTGGAGCTGAAGATGGCCTTTTTAGAGTGACACCAACAGTATTTGCATCCTCTTTTAGGGGTCCATTTCCATTTAAACGACTTGAGTTCTGTATTTAAAAAGAAGAGATTGCAAGATGGGTATGTGCAAATACACAGCATCTAAAGTTTTAAAACATGAAATTCTCCTACTAAATATTTCTATAAATTGCCTCAACACCTAAGAAGAAAACATACCCCCCTTCAAAGATAAATCTAAGTCCAACAAGTGTTCAATTCCTGCTTTTGGGTTACTGCATATTGGTATCAAATGAGCATTATTTCTGAAACCCACCCAAACATCTTAACATTGAAAGCTATTCCCAAATAGATTTATTTTCCCCTTTAAAGATTCCCTGAAAACACTGGAATAATTGTTCTGGTACTCAGGAACAAGACAGTTTGTTTTCACTGTCTCAGCTAAAGTGACACTGATGCGGGGGGTGGGGAAAGCTTTATGTTTTCTAAAAAATTATTTAAGCGTTAATTGACTACTTATATTGTCTCAGAAGAGTAGTTCTCAGTGCTTTAGAAAGCTGAGTTGGAAGTATTAAGTAATGAAGTAGCATGGCTGCACAATTTAGGATTAGCCACTGTTTGAATAATGCTGGCTGTAGCATGAGGGCTGTGAAGAAAGCTGCAGTGTGGGAGGGAAAATAAACCTAAAAATGCTAAAAAACAACAACAAAACCTATACCAAAACCAAAAAACAATATCAGCATGGTGCCCCCCTCAAGTTACCTTAATCATATGAGGAGGCAGTCGTGGTCCCATAAATCCAGTCTGCTTACTGTTGGCCCCCCGCTGACCAAGGAATGAACGGGAATAAGACGGTGCTGGTAAGTAGAAAGCACGGTCTCCGAGTGTCAAATCATAGCGCCTTGGGAAAAGAGCAGTGATCGTAGTTTAGAGCTTTTCTTTCAGCCTATTATTGGATTAAACCCCATACTATAATTTTATAGGAACAGTTTATATGACACAGAAGACATGTACAGAAGACTTAACCAAGACTACAAACTGAAAATTAGATAATGGTCTTCCTACAATGACTATCCTTTTCAGAGCAATAACTCATCCTTACACCATCTGTGGCGTTAACTTCTCCTCTTTTCTAAATTAGCCAGCTAGAGAGAGCAGATATAGAGCAACGTACACAAGTGCAGCAATTTAAGGCCAAGCAATGAAAGATAATAAATGACATGGGGAATTTCAGGTTAGACGGAACTGAATTATACAAACAGTAATCTTTTCCAAGGACAGAAAGAAAAACACTTTAAAAGAAGAAAAATATCAATAACAAGAAAGTAACATATTCGGAACGCATTTAGTATTTGTTATTACCTGATATAAAAAAGTACGTAAGCTTGCTGATTGAGAACTGTTTTGATATCAGAAAGCTCTACTGAGGCATCATTCATTCGATACCAAAGTCCATTACCGGCCTGCAAATAAAGACAACAATATCTTTAGATGAATTGCATGTTTTCCAGATGACATCACAGGTAGAACACTACAGAACAAAACATACCAGAACAAATCAAACCAAACATACAATGCAACCTCTTCCCCTAAACACAGTGGTTACCAGTAACATTTTAACTTGTCAGCAGATTTTACCCTGTTAGAAATCAAGCTGATATCTACCTTTATGAAGCAGAGATAGTGTCCAGCATTACAGTTGAAACCACTATGTACAAGAACTGCATATAAAGCATAGATGAGTGGTTCTCCAATTGACTGGGACATATATGCTCGAAGATCCAAATATTCAGGATATTTTACATCCTAAACACAAACGAAGAAGATTCAAAAATTATCCTGAAATACTTCAGGGAATAGCTCAAGAAAAACACCTCTAAAAACACAGCCTAGGATGATCTTAATATATTTAAAAGAAATATATAATTTAAAAATACCTATTCTCATAAACAACATTTAATAATTTAAGCTGCAGTGAACTGTCTTCTACAGAATTAGCTCTTTAAGAGTAAGGTATATTCTTATGGTCACACGGGAACTTTATTGTTATTAAAAAAGAAAGAAGAAGCCACAGTTGTTATACTGACTTTTCTCAGACTATAGTTATTAGTCTATACTTATCGCCTGCAAACGTTAACAACATTTAAAAGAGTATTCATCTTTGGAAAATCTCCCATTCCGATAAAGTGCATTACAGCTGTAAATATACCTTGTTGATCTTTCCACCTGTAAAATTTGCAAATCTTTTCAGTGATATTGTGAGAACGTTGGAAGAACGATGTATCGTATATCTCTTTGATGCAGGAACCATCTTTTTACACCTTAAAAACAAGCACAGACAAATGTTTTTCCCCCTCCAAAAGTCAAACAAGTTTTCATCTCTTGCACATAATCTTTACTTGCATAATATGTTTTTTCTTTTCATAAATCCATACACTGCATTTCAGGTTTGTTAATAGAAGATAGCAGGATATAAGAGGATATAAGCTCTACAGAATAAAGGATTTAGAACATATCTTTTGATAGCCAAACAAATGTCTGAACATGTATGTTTGTTATGCCGAAAACGTAAGGCTTCCCAACAACTCCAAGTGAAGCAGGACCAGGAATTTCTCACTAGAGCGCATCAGCAGAATGTGAGGCAAGGTAGTATTTCTTGTTATACTAAAGTGGCTATTTTGAACACATGTCCTGAATACATTCTTTCAACTTTCTGCAGCAATGCCAATACTAGAAGTGGAACAAGAGAGTCTCCATCCTCAGAACTAGAAACTGCAAGTAATTTCCAAAACGGATCATCTATCAACATAAAAAAATTCACTGGAAGGAAATAGTCATTCTGCAGGAGGGAGACATTGGACAGTACTAAGTTCTCACGTGCTGGGGTTGTGTAGAAAGACACTGAAACTATCTTTGAAACAAAATTGTTAACTGTTTGTTGCATTGCACACTCAAAGGTAAGACCTACAGAGTAAGCTGTGAAATTCAACCACGAGCACAAAGACTGCAACATGTCAGTTTGCATCATCAGGAAAAATACTGTTGATAGTTAACAAATAGAAAGAATTAAATAGCCTCTTTCCAAATCTGATGTCAAAACACAAGACAGAAAATTCCAAACTGATGGAGAATGCCTATGAACAAAAAAGAGATCCACCCAGAATAAGCAAAAGAGAAAAAAAAAAAGGCATTTTATAAAATTCTATGAAACTTGTAATTAGATACAAAGTTTTGAGGCAGTAATCTTTATTAGAAAAATTCGAAAAAAGGAAAACGTCAATTAGGAAAAACTTAGAAGTAGTAGAATAATTTACCAGCAATGGAAAAGATACCGTACATATGCTAAACTTTTCTTTTTAAACTCACAAAGACTGAAACTTCTGGTTTTATGTGTGACTGAACTGATCATACTGCACATTAATGAAGGATCATGCAACTGAGATGTGAAGTGCTTATTACAGTTATCTTACTCTTCCTTGACCATGATCTGTCAACTATGAGAATCCTTCATATATTACATGTTGCTTGCTAGGATCCACAGACTATAATGAACCTGGGATTAAATTATTGTAATAGCCTATTGGATGCTCTTTTATTCAGTATCTGCATTCAAATGTACTAATTAACTTACAGTTTTCCAACAACAAAAAGCAGGTATTGCATTTTTCATTTAGGAGGATCAGACAGGAATGTTACAGAACTGAGCCTGGCGGCTTTTGCTTTTCTCAGTTTATGTTTGAATAACAACTTGTTCTGCCAAAATCTCTCATACAAATGTTCAATGCTCTTACATACGTAGAAACATTTTACATATTGACCAGCAATAGGACATCGTAATTTCATATGTTTTCACTAAGCATAGATTAAGCTTAGGGTGACTCATTTCAGGCAAAGGTAGTCCACAGGTTTTAAAATTCAAGAACTGTGCAAGACATTGTTCAATGAGCCAGGCAGAGGTTGCGAATATTAATTATCACTTAGTCTGTTCACATTCACTGAGACCCAATCTCACTTTGTTTCACAGTGAACACTAGGACCTTCAGGAAGCTGATGTTGCTTCCCACCCCAAATCGTTTTCCTTAGCTCCGTGCTTCAGCTCACTGCTACTTATGGCCATTTAAATATTTCAGTGGGCAGATTCACACTTATGAAGACCGACAAGCCCCTGTGTAGACAGTATTAGGCATAAAAGTCTAACGTGAGGTAATAGCTACAATTCTTATATTTCCAAATATTCAAAGAGAAACAAAAAAATTACTCACTACAATACAAATGTATTATTTTCTAAGCTTTGAATAATTTCAGTGTATTAGTTATATAAACAAAACTAAATGAAAGAACAACAGAGCTGTGTCTCATTGTATTATTTCTACATGAAGTCAAAAGATAATTTATGCTCTCAGTCATGCAATACATTAAACTCATATCCTGTATTAAGATGTAATTAGTAATAATCTTACTTGCTGCACTTATAGCTGTTTTCGCCGTCAAGTTGTTCTGGCTTCACAAACTGCTCTAAGGCTTTAGTAACAGATGTAACCGCCTGAATGAGTAAGAAAGTAGAGCACTAAGTCACTGGAAATGCAAAATTTCAAACACTTACTAGTAGTTACAAGAGAACCTTGCTAGTTCATACTTAAGTGACCTACTGTGAACTAGCAAACACTGTGAAAAAGGAGGCAGAAACAGAGTTACCTCATTTGAAGATGATTCTACTTTGAATTAATAAATTTTGCAATGCCACAGAAAGCACCTGTGATATGCTTTGGCATCAGTAATGAGAACAATCAGTCTAACAATAGATGTACATTAAAGTAGAATAATCAAGAAGTATGATAGTATTACTGTTTGTGTAGATACAATTATTATTATTCCAGCTTAAATACAATGCCAACATGGAGACCATTTACATGGCTTCCACAGAAGAACAAAGTCTAATCCACTCCCATGCACCACCAAGCTCTTTTGTTTTAACAGTATACGTTTTCAAGTAAAATGACTTAATTTTAGAAAGCGCTACAAGTCTTTACACATCTTGACCCATATTCACAAAACATCTTACCTTTATATCCAAAGTAATATCAAGGAATGGCTCATATGTATCTGAAACCGCTTTGCAGTTCAAGCACTTGACTGGAATCAAAATACAAATGCTTAGCAATATGTGAAATTTAAATTATTAATACATATTACTTTAGTCAAACTACAAACTCCTTTACTACAGACAGACAAAAAGACACAGACCAGTTCAAAACACAGTGAGATTTTTAAAAAGTACCTCGGGATCTTAGATAGCCTCCGAATATCTGATAAATAAGTGTAGTGGCTTGAGATGATCTGTCCAATCTGGAAATAAATTATAATCAGATCTCAGAAGATTTAAGGCACCAAGTTAAAAAGCAAAACTGTTTGAAGAGTTATGAAAACCAAGGACATAGATTTTAATTTATGATAGTAAATAAAGGTGTAAGAGGGGCTAGAGAACATTGGAAGTTAATTTGTTTATGCTTACTTGGTGCTTCCATTCAAGCATGCCTTCTGCAAAGCGTCAACGGTGAAACATAAGAATTCATGGGCATCCTCTTGACTACCAAAATGGAAATGTTTTCCTATTCCTAATAAATAAGAAGGTTATTATATTTATCTCATATAAAATGAAAGAAACATCATATTTCTAAAATCTCTCTTCTTTAAAGTATCAAAATCATTTATACGCATCAAATAATTATTTGAAAAATTTAACAACATCAAAAAATAAAACCATCTGAAATGACTTACTTTTAAGGCCATTAATAACAGATGTCGGCTTGATGGCACTGTTAGAGGAGCAGAGGACCTGGTTAATGTGAGTCTCCATGGTACACATCATACAAAAACCTTCTTCATGACCTGAAGAGTGAAAAAAGAAAGCATCCCAGTCTAGTCAAATATACATTGCTATAAAGAAAAATCTAAAAAAAAATAATAATCTTTAAGTTATAGGTACAATGTCCACTCTCCACACTACATTGTCTTCTCCTAAGGTGTCAATATCCCAACACTGTTGTGACATTTTATTATGCAGAACTGTACAGAATAAAAATGTCAATTAAGTCTGTATTAACTTGCATTTTCTGATGAGAAACCTAAGTAACTATTGCAATATCTTTTTTTTTTTGCAGGCTGACAGGAATGTGAACTCCACAGACTGCAGAAGACATGAGGAAACAATATTGACATTGATGATACAGCACTAAGAGAGAATGTGTGTTATTTTCAGCACACTGCTGTTAGGTGAGCTGCATGAGAGAGCTAAGAATCCTCTGGGAGAAAGGAAAGATAAGTAATGCATGTATTAGTATTTCTGCCCTCCTTTATTCAACAGGATTCTTAACTGAAATAATTTTTATATATGGTAAGAAAACACAATTAAATTTCTAGGAACAAATACTAAGACATCAGACTAGAAAGCATACAGGTGCCTTTGTAAAAATACACATATATGGATACGAAAAGAGGCTCCTAGGCTTAAATAAATTAAAGTATAAAAGCAAAATTCAAAGAACACAAATTCAAGGGTTTAAAAACCACAAACTTTTATTTTGAATAAAATCAGTCTAAATTTTAATACAGTCCCACACAAATTTATATTTGAATTGATAAGAGTTAGCTCGTAGTGCTTTCTAGGATGTTGGGGTTTTTTTAATGGGTCAACAGTGAATGTATCAGTCATCGCAGTATCTAGGCGGCGAAGACTAAGAATCTATGATGCCAACATCTTAAATTTTACCACCTTTCTACCAGCAGGAAACCCAAATGCCAAATGTTCTTTGAACTCCTTACTTTACAAGGCACCTCACTATTCAAATGAAGCAAGAAATTATTCTTTTTTTTAAGTTTTATCATGGTGCATTACATGAACAAATGCACTTTATATGCAATTCTGAGCCTCCTGTTAATATAATCATAGAACCACTTTCCTAGGTTGGAAGAGACCTTTAAGATCACATTCAAAGCCAGCTTCTACAGATAAAATAAGACAACTAAGTTTTCGTCACAGGATCACTTGTTCTTTCACCTTCAGAGCTGTCCAACAGATTTATAATAACGTTAGAATGTACTCACATGACTGGGTGTGTTCGAGGGAAAGCATATAATTGGCAAGAGGTGGAGTGTAGGTCAAACACTGCAGGGTCGAATTGAGGAAACAGGTGTTGCCAAGATTGTGCAGGCCCACTCCAACGCTTTGAGTCTGCTGCCAATCCATGCAGATTTTCTCTGGCGGAAAGAGTATTCTTTGCGGTGGGGCGATTCCGTCATTAACAACTGCAAGAAAATTCTATTTTAGAAGAGATGTATTGTTTCTGTTTTAAAAAGGATATTTTAAAAGTAGCATTCTGCAGGAGCACCTGGAAGAACAGCTATACTCCAAACACAAACACATAAGTCGCACAGTTTTAACACTGCCACTTGAATTTGCTGGTCAACACACTGTTTTGGATAATAGTTTATTCAGCTGTTTTAATTCTTCTAATGCAAGACAAACTACCACTCTGATTTTGGTAACTATTGCCATCTATTGCCTTTAATCTGATTATTAATTCAATTATTTTTTCCTTATCGTAACTTAAACCATAAACTTACAATTATATACTAATAAATATAAGACCTAAGACAGAAAAATAAGCAAGTAGCTAGCACAGAAGGTAACCCTATAGACATCAGATCTCTTCCTGAGCAGTGTTATCATTCAAAGACTTGTGAATAATGGAAGCCATGAATAGCAATGGTAAAATGTACTTTTCTCTGCATAACAGAAAAGACCTGGGTAAGTCTGTGTATTATAAAAGGCTCCCCATAATTGATTGTAAATAGATCAAAACTAAGTTACAAATAGATTGTAAATAGATAAAATTAAGTTTTGCAACAGGTCCCTTCAGTTGCCTTAGGGGATTCTCAAAATGGAAGCCTACCGCTGAAGTCTTTATTTGTTGTAGTCCCATTTTATAGCAGAGCAACAAGCAAGAACTGAATTTTCTACTTTTGTTTTTAAGAAAAAGGGGGCAGGACAAAAGACACACTTACCTAGGTCTCTTTGGCCAAAAGGTTTAGATTTCTGAGAGGATCTGCAATAGATAGCACTCCCGGGTCCTTTGTCTACAGAGACCTTGTTCGTATCTTCTGGAGGTGCTACCCGGCCCAGATTGGCAGCGCGTGATGTCATTTTTTTTGAACGGGGTGCCTTGGATTTGTCTGATCGTCTTGACGATGATTTTTTAGAGTTTGAAGATTTCTGTTTAACTATTGTCATTGTTCATATCTGTAACAGAGGCAAAAGTTCTGGTTGACATAAGAACGTCAAGAAGCATTCCATAAAGAAAAGGAGAAATCCTGTCACTTAGTCTCAAAGAAATAACTTGAAGAACTAAGTAAGACTGATTAAAAACCAAAACCTGCAACCCAAAACTAAACACACAAAGCAAAATTTTCCATCAAAACTGTATCAATATTACTCTTAACTTCTGCAGAGCTGGTGACTGGTGACATTTCTTACACTTTCATGGGATTTTAATCCATTACAGTTATAAAGACTTTTTTTAAAGAAAAAAAAGGAGCTGTGAGCAGTGGCACATTCAAGTTCTGGCCTGTTAAGATCCAGGAGGAGCTGTTTGGCCCATCTTTTCACTCCTGGGAATCACACACCTCAGACACAGAGGATGGGAGATAGCTCTGACAAATCTTGGGAAAGGAGAGCAAGAAAATACTTGTAAATTTATTTCCACCTGGGTTTCTTCTGCCCTTCCAAGAAATATTTGTTTGGATACAATTTTGGCAGCAGTACTTGTGATATTTCGCACCTATCACGTTTACAACTCTTACTATCAACCAAAAAGCATCTTTTTCAGTTCTACTTATGTAAAGGTGTACATTTTTCACTGGCAAAACCACAGAGGAACATAAGCTTCAAAAAGGAAATGCCAAACATAAGAGAAAGCAAACCAAACCCTCAGCCCTCAAGGCCAAAGGCAATAACTGACATTAAGTCCTTTTTAACATGCTGATTAGGTTTCAAGATGATACATCTTTAAATATGTGTAATTGTGTGTGCATAGTAACCTGCTGAATAATTACATAATCAATTATCAATTTCTGTATTTAAATTTTTGCTACTATCCTACTACAGCACTTAGGATCTTTTTAAGTTTAGAAAAACTGTAAACTTAACTGAGGGTTTAAAGCACAAGCTGCTTTGTTATACTGAAATAACTGAGAGAACAAAGCATAAAGCAGTTTCAGATTTATGGCACAACTTGATTGCTACTGATAAAACTTAAGGTAGATTAAACAGAGCACAGTAAACTTCTAGTCCCACAAAAGAAATGTGCAAAGCCTTTAATTAGATCCTTTCCCCTTTAAATTTTCAATTTAAAATCCACTCAACACACATTTTCCAGTTCTGAGAAGGTAATACACAAAAGTGGAAAATTCTCTCTCATTTCACTGAGAAATGAAGACATCCTTGTCCATTTGGAAGACTAAGATGACAGTTCTTGGGCTCAGTGATTTTCAAGTAAGATCCTGTCTTCAAACTGCAGATACCAGTGGCATCTCCTTTTTCCAATTAAAAGGGAAAGCGTTTCAACAATGTATTTAAAACATATTTGTGGGACAAAAAACAGAATCAAGACTGTAGCGAAAGGCAAACTGAAGAATATTATCACAAAAGAGCTTTAGTGTTATATTGACCAACGTAAGCCTTATGCGTTTTTTAATTTTTTGACAACCAAGTGATACATCACCAGATACCAAGCACTATACAACAGCAAATATCAACACTAGTAAGAATGCACCACTTTTTCAAAATATCTCAATAAAAGTCCTAATTTGAACATAACATCTCTCTGACAAAGAAGTACAAAAACTATAAACACTGTCATTTCTTCCTCTCCCATTGTTCAACATACATACAGATTCTGTTCCTATACCACTGCTGAACATAAATTTACACTGTCATGTGTCTTGAGTGTTATTTCCCTGTGCGGATGTCCTAATAGACTTTTCCCAGTGTAATATTGAAAAGTAAAACAGATAAAATAGTTACTTTCCTCCCATTTGGAGTTTTGCATGAGCATTATTTAGATTTTTTTCATCAGTCTCATCACAAAACGCATCAGTTATGACTTGGATCTAAATATTTACATTTGGTCTCCACTTTGCATACAAAGCCACAGCTCAGGAAGATTTTATACAAGATCCCATTCACAAAGCTACGTTTAACCAGGGAGATGGTTAACCAGGTGATAATGCATTTACCTCATTACAAAACAAACATTTTCAGCAGCGATTGTAAAAAAATTACACACACAAAAATACCTAGGTAGCAATAAGGAGCGATAGAAAACTACTACAGCGTAGATACGAAGCCGAGGCACGTTTGAATCTCTAAATTACAAACTACACTTCCACCCTGCAACGCTACGGTAAGCAAAAAAAAATAAAGGAAGTGAAGAAACACTCCAAACACACACACGCCGCGCTAGTTTTACCTTCATCAAAAAATAATCCAGCCAGAAGCCAGGAAAGGCGAAATTAAGGATGGCTTTACCCTGCCCTGGAAGGCAGCGGCGGAGCGAGGCGCAGCCGGACGGTGCCCGGTCCCTGCTCCCCGGAGCTGCCCGTTGCGGCCGGTTGTTGTGACGCCGCCGCGTTCGGGAGCCGGGGCCGCCGGGGGCAGCCCCAGGGGCCGCCCCGGGCTTTACGACCAGTGCTAAGCTTAAGGCGCCGACCCGGCCACCTCGCGCCCCACCTTTCTGAAGGGGTTCGGTTCCTGAAAACGTTTTGACACCGGCAGTAAAAGGCGGCTTTCACGGACAGGCACAGCCCGCCTGCCCGCAACATGTCCGCGCTCGGGAGCGGCCAAACACACGCCCAAAACAAAACCGACCCCGACTACAGCGGGCGAGGGAGGGCCGGGGAACGGCTCTGAGGGAGCCTCCGCTTCGCCTCACCCCCCATCTGACGCCGCGCTCCGGCCCCGCCAGCGAGCCCCGCGGCCCCACCAGCAAGCTCCGCGGCCCCACCAGCAAGCTCCGCGGCTCCCCGCCCGGCTGGGGGCAGGCCCAGAGCCGTGCTGTGCCGCCTCAGCGCCCGCCCTCCCCGCCCCGGATTCACCTTTCTGGGCCCGAGCCGGAGCCCGCGTCAGCGCCCTGCGAGTCGTCCGGAGGCAGAACCGCCACTGGGATGGCCCCAACGGCGACTCCGTGCCCATGGCAACGCGGCGGGGCACGCGGTGGGGCACGCGGTGGGGGGGCGGGGACCGCCGGCGGGGGGGCGGGGAGGGGTGCGCGAGGAGGCGGCGGCCGCAAGGGGAGACGAATCGCACCGGACCCTCGGAGCGGGAGGCGGCAGGCCCGGCGGGGAACAACCGCGGGACTCGGGGCAAGGGGCTCCCGGTCGACCCTCCCGCCGGCACCGGGACGAGGGGAGGCAACGCCGAGTCCTTGCACCGGCAGGAGGAGGAGGGAGAGGCGGGCACCGGCGGGACCCTGACGGAGGCGGCGGGCGCGCAGCGGAGGCATCGCGCCGGGCACCGCCACCCCGCGTCGCGCCGGGAAGGGGCCGGTCCCGCCGGCCCAGGGGGTGGTGGCGGCGGCGGGGCTGGGTCCCTCCGCCGCGTGCTGGGGACGGCGCCCCGCCCCGCCCGGGGTCCCACCCCCTCCGGCTGCCCGCCAGCCAGGAGGGCAGCGGCCGAGCGCCCGGCCGGCGCCCCGGCGGGGCGGGGTGGGCTGAGCCGAGCCGGCTGCTCCCGCCGGTCGCTTTCCCTTCCCTTTCCCGGGCCGGCCCCTCCCCCCCGGCCCATTGATTTCCAGGCAGGGAGACGCACGCGGCGCTGCCGGGCTCCGCCAGGCCGCCGCCAGGCCCGACGCTTCCCCCCGGCCCCATTACCTGGCTCGGCCCCGCTTGACTCGGCGCTGCCGGGTCCCCCTCGCCGCAGCCCCCGCCTCAGCCCGGCCCGCTCCGCCTACTGTTACAGCCCGTCGGGGAACAATGACGTCCCTCCGCCGGCCTCTTGCATCCGGGGCCCGGCGCCGGCCGGGCAAGCGGGCGGGGGGAGGGAAGGAGGCGGCGGCGGCGGCGGCGGCGGCGGCGGCGGGAGGGGGGGGGAGAAGCGAGCTCCTCCGGGTCACACGGGGACCAGCACCGCCCCTGTGCCGCTGCCGGGAGCCGCTAGAGGGGGCTCGGCGACCCCCGGTCGGGGCGAGGGGGCTTCCGCGGGGCTGAGAGGGCGACGCGGGTCCCGCCGGGCGCTTGGCGGGCGATGCGGGGAGCCGCAGCCCCGCGCGGCGATCGGGGGTCCCGCCAGCCCCGCTGCGTGAGGGGACGCCTCAGCTCCCCGCTGCGACGCCTCGGCCGTAGCCGTCCCGCCCGTCTCTGCCTTCCGGGCCGCGGTTGTCCCTCTTCCATTTATTCCCCCAGTTAATGTTTTATTGCTCTGCGCTCAACGAGCGGCCATAAACGCTAGCCCGGCCCCCGGGGCCGCCCACAGGGAGGCGGGGAGGCCCCGCCGGCCGCAGTGAAGGCCCGGAGCTCAGCGCCCGGCATGTGGCGGGGCGGCCTCCCGCCGAGGGTCGCGGCCTCCCGCGCTCCGCCGCCCGCCATCGAGTTTCCTGAGGAGAGCCCGGAGCCTCGCTTTGACGGTAAGCGGGGCCCGCGGGGGCGGCCCCGTCCTCTGCTCTGGGGAAGGTGTGGGGGAGCAGGGGGGTGCCCCCCTTCCCGCGGGTGACGGCGGGGCCCCCGCCTGCCCCGCGTTGGCAAGCTGGGAGGGAGGGTAGAACCGCCGCCTTCCTCCTTCCCTTCGTCCCGTCCCCATCGCCTCAGGGCCGCGGCAGCCACGGGGGGTGACGCAAGAGCGGACAGGCCCTCAGCAGCGCGCCCTGCCCGGCCCTGCCGCCGCTGAGGGAGCGCCCCCCCCCCCCCCCCGCCCCGGGCGAGCCTCGTCCGCTCCGCTTAGCTTCCTTCCCGAGGCGCTTATAAAAATTAATTAGTTTCCTAATTAGTGTCTTAAACTTCTCGCTCAGCGGCAGCTCGTGTGGTGCCTTTTTGTGAGCCAGGGGTGTGCTGAAGCTGTGTGGGTAGGGATGTGGATTTGATGTCTTGGTAAATAGGCACAAATCGAGACTTCAATTCCTTCGTCTGACTGTCCTTTTCCAGAATCGGATGTGCCGGCGGAGCTGCGAGTTGCGAATGGGTCGCAAAAGTTTGTGAATTTCACTTCGACCATCCAAAACCAGCTGCTGCTCGTGTCGCTGCTGGAGCATCTCTGCCACATGTACACGCACAACCCCGTTCATTCGAGGTGTTTATTCCGAAGTTAGTATGAGTAGTTCTTTCCTGTCTCTTAAACTGCCTTACAGCAATATATACCAGATTCTTCTGTGCAGAATTACAGTATAATATCAATGCAAAACTGTAGGTCTCATGCCTTTGGGACAGGAGTAGTTCTGCAAAGAGGATGAGTACCCAGAATCGTGTTAATTGGGAATGAGGACCTGTCTTGTTTTTGAAAACATAATATTGTAGATGTGAGGATCAGACAGCTAAATCATGCGAGTTCCACACATTTAGTTCCAGCTAAATCATGTGACTAGCATCATGAGAAGGGTAGCAGGGTAAATTATCTAACTGTTAAATCTGATCTAAAAACACAGAATAGGAATTTAATAAAAATATTTATCAAGAAGTAGCTGTAGCATAGTCTTCACTAAATCTTTCAAAATTATAGTCTGTGAAAATCAGAGCAAATACCTTTAAGTCCTTTATTTTCCCACACAGTCTTTTGATGTAATTCAGGGAGCCCACATTTTTTAGGTCTGAAATCTGTCGTTTTGGTATGTGACTTATCTTAGGTATTTTGTTCATTTAGGCACATACTTAATGCATTTGAGAAACAGTCTCCAAGGTTTTTCTCCTTACCATACAATTGTAGAAAATAATTATATATTTATAACTGTATAAATAACTATATTGCTCGTACTTAAAATTGAAGACATAGCATCTAGTAACAGTGCAGACAGCTGTCATTTTTTCATTCTTGAAGTCTGATGTAGATGGTTGGCTCTGGGTCTTACTGTTATCTCCATCAAAGCCAAAAATATCAGGGAAAAAAAAATCCAAATTGCTTCCTTTTGGGGAAGGAACAAAAAAAACCCAAAACCTGGTCATCTTCCAAAGTATGTAGCTGCTTGGCTTCCCAGTATACTTCTGTAGAAAATGATGTTCCTCCATTGGTACAGTTTAAACCAGTTTCCCAAGTGGAATAAGCCTGATGAATAAAAAAAATACATATTGCAGTAATCTTGTCTGTTTTGTGGTTTTGTCTGGTATATTCACCTTGGCAAGAGTGGGTTTTTCCCACTTTTCCAGTATGTGTAACTGTATCCCTAAGGCTTGTGTAGCAAAATTCCTGATTCCTTATAGGTTCCCTTTCAATAAATGTCATCTCCTTTAAAAGATAAAGTAATAGGCTGGTTTTTAAATTGTCAGTACTAGAGAAACATCTTAAAAAAAACTCTTACAAGCAAGTTTGGTTTAAGACCTTGGAACTCCTAGAACTTTTAAGTGCATTTTTGTAGCATCCTTGCAGTTGCTCCCAATCTCCAGTATTGGTTAGGTTTTTGCCTGTGACAGTGTTGTTTTACTCCAGCTGAGAAAGACATGGTGCTTGGGGGTCGGGGGTGGAAGGGAGTGACTTCATTCTTTACTATGAGTATGTGCACAAGTGTGTGAGTTTGTACGTGAATTCATGTGAAATAATGTGAAATTCTTGATATTGCTACTTTTTATTATAAATGTGTCCTCGTAATTGTGAACATGCTTTGAATTTCTCTCTTCACTGATCAAAATGAGTCCAAGGGTAACAAGTGAATGGGTGGGTGTATGTATAGTTCATCTGCTGAGATAAGGAATAAGAGGAGATGTAGTTGTGACCGTGAAGGGCATGGTAAATAACTGTATTATGCAAAGAGATTCCCACAGAACAGCCCTAGTTTGGGTCTAAATAGTTTTTATTGCTAAGAGTATGGGAAACTGCATTAGAGTAGGAGTGACCATTCAGTTTTTCAGATGCACTATCTTTCAAACAAAGTTTCTCATTTAAAAAACAACAACTGTTTACATGGTCTTATTGGCAGGCTTTATTTAATGTGACCTTTCTCTGTTCCTTTATACAGTACTTCGTCAGGCTTTCACAAGAACAGGGTTGCTCTCCCCTTTTGCCTTCTGTAATGAATTTAGTACTGTAAGACTGCAACATAATAGAGCCATTACTGAACTAATGAAAGCAGCTAATCAACAAATACTTAATGGGGTAAGCTTTGTTAAATTTCTTTGGCAACCTCTGCATTAAGGAATTAACACATCATTGCATCCAAAGAAGCTTTTGTTTGGGGGTTCTTTTAATACTGGATTGGGTCTTTTTAATAATTATACAAAATGGTACTCCTGTTCTGCCTTAGCTGTTTGGGATGGCGTGTTCTGGTTCTATAGGTGCACACCAAAGCTTTTGAAACCAGCAATATTTTGTTCCTTATTTAATAATAAAAAAAACCAGGCAAGGTGTTTAAGTATTGCTACAGCTTTTTTCAACAATGGACAGACATCCATTTTCAACTTTTAACTGTTCCAGTTGATTTGGTTAACACCTTTGTATTCATATTAGTGGAGGGCATAATTTGTATACTGCATAATGTGCTTCAGGCTGAATCAGACCGGTTTGCTTATCTCGCTGCTTGAACTAAGCTAGTTAATTTTGTCTTAAGCACATTTTAGAGCCCTCATTTTATCCTGCTTGCCAGCAGAACTCTAAAAGGGCAGTAATCTCTCCAGCAGAGAGATGTTAGATTACTGGTGGGATAATAATACTTTAATTTGCTGAAGCTCTCTGCAGAATGTGAATGGCTATCAGTAACCTCATTTTCTTCTAAGAACATGGTTGTAGTTTCTGTTTTAAGCTGTCCATGCTGATGACATGGTAGACCTGTTATTCTGTATGGCATGTTTTTATGTTGGATTTTGTTGTTTTGTAGGAAATTGATAATGGAGATTCTCATGCAATTGGGTATGTATTCAAAAGATTTAGAAATATTAAACTTAACTCCCTCCCTAAAGTTCTGTGCTCCACTCTGAATTTAATTAGTACTGCATTTCATATTTTGGCTCTGAAACATAGGAAAAAAGTGAAACTTTCTCCAAACTCTCAAAACGATCTGGTAAAAATTCCTGCTTTAGTACAACTCTCGGGGTTAGTGCCACCATTTAGGAAAACAAGATTTATCAGGCATAAACTTAAATCATCTTAATACTCCTGTTAACGCAGAGTGCAGATTTGTAGCACGTGTGCATGCTGTTGCAGTCTGCTGGTTTTCAGCATTCACTGAAACAGTGAATGGTACAGTGTGGTAATAGCAAAGTATTTTCTTCTTTTCACAATGTAAATAGTATTTCTAGATTGTGTACACCTGCAGCCTATATAATACCTTACTTGTAAGTTGTAATTTAGTTTAATGCAGCCTAACTTTTTTGATTAGGGAAAAAGAAGTTCTCTTTGAAGCACAGACTTCTCGATACTTGAATGAATTTGATGAGGTTGCAATACTAGGAAAAGGAGGATATGGTAAAGTATACAAGGTATTCTTTACCTTCCATTTATAACTGATCAGTTTATATCTATTTTTTTCTTTGAAATTTAGAGGTACTGTTTCAGCTGTTTCTTTTATTTTTCTAACGGAAAACCAAAAATACTCATTTTCCAATAGAACAGGTGCGAACCTGCACACGTGAAGCATGTTGGCATTTCATTTCAAAAGATGCTCAGTTGTGATTTCTGTTTTGTTAGAAGCAGGATATGTCAGGTGTTTTACTTTGTGCATTTTGACTCTTTTAAACTGAACGAAAACTCCTTATTGTGTGAAATACTGTGATATATTGTATTGACTTAAAACAGCCACAGGAACTGATTAGTCTGCATACCCCAGTGTTCCAGTTGTGGCTGCTTGAAAAAAAGCAGCCTTAATATGAATGTAAACTGTCCAACCCCGTGTGAATTTTATTAAATATTTGTAGTGTATGGCTACATGTGTGCCATATGTAAATGACAGTTGTGGTCTCACAGATTTATTGAGAACCTGTTTAAGCAGTTATGAGGACCCTTCAGCATTTTTTAGTTCACAGAATCATCAAGGTTGGAAAAGACCTTGAATATCATCTAGTCCAACCATTGTTAATGGAAAGATAGCTGTAAAGCTATGTATTTCACAAGGAGATGTTTGCAGTCCTGAAAGAAGGCAAAAGTAGAGTATCCTTATCTTAGCTGGGGTCTAATTCCAGTTTCATTCTCTGATGCAGTTGAGGGGTTATGTGAATGGAGTGCAGAAATTAATTTTTGGAAAATAGTTCGTTCTAAAGTATTAGTAATTCATCAATCTAAACACATTAACATCTAATTTTGTCCTCTTGCAATTGATTTCAGGTCAGAAACAAGTTAGATGGTCAGTTCTATGCTATTAAAAAAATTAACATTAAGAAGGCTACAAGAAGAGATTGCATGAAGGTATTATTTTTCCTGTGTTTCATCTGTGTTTAACTCCCTGTCTGCTCTAGCTGATTCTGATTTAATTTAGGAATGCAATTAATATTTCCCAAAACATCAAAACTGTTAATAATACGCATGCTGAGCTTCTAAAGATTTGACTGTATCAATAACTAGCAGAAAAACTAGTAGAAAAAAACAAATGAGATGTATTTACGTCTATTAAAAGAAGTGTATTAACTTGAATTTGCTCATCTCTGCAACTATGAAAATCATAATTTGTTTTAAAGCATCCAAATTTTCTCCATTACTGTGATAATTTTATCCGTTCCTTGACTGTCAGAAACTGTTATTTTTTGTTAGCTTTTGGGTTTACTAAGTGTTCAGAATAAAGGACAGTTGTACTGTTTCTTTTTGGTCTTTTTAGGTGCTACGAGAAGTTAAAGTGCTGGCTGGCCTGCAGCATCCTAATATTGTAGGCTATCACACTGCTTGGATGGAACAAGTTCAAACATTACACCCAAAAGGAAAGTACAGTATACTGTGTAATTCTTGCTTGCATCCTGCTTATAATCTCTGCACTGTTGTTTGCAGGAGAGTATTACTTCTCTGATAAAATAACTATTTTTTTTCGCTCCTTAAAACAATGAAATAAAAGCAAACTACAGGTGCCCGCCAGCTCTTCATGTCCCTCTGTGCACTTCAATTTCTTGGCTAGTAACTCATCTGCTACTTAATGATGAATTTGAAGCTGTGGGAGTATTAACTTCACTTCTGGTAATACAGGAGGAGGATTTTAAAGTTGTGTGAAGTTCAGTGGAATGCGATGAAAACCTTTTAATGCAAAAAGTAGTGAGTTGACAAGGAGAAGAATGAATACTAGGGAATGAGCCACTTTTTGGGGAAAAGTGATGAATAGGAGAAAAAACCCACAAATTTGTTACCATGTTTTGAAATCTCAGAGTTGTAGCAAAACTAAAATAAGTTTGTCACTATGCTTCTCTTCCTATCTGGAAAAGAGTTTAGAAAAACTGAAAGAACCTGGAAATAAATACTTCAATGGCAAAAAAAAAAGAAAAAGTTCCCTCTTCTTTTGCTTTCCACAGGAAAGTTTTTTAATTTGATGAATTAAATAATTTCATAGTTCATAGTTTCATAGTTCTACAGTGGCAGAGCAATCTGGGGTTTTGTGTATCAGCTACTGTCTGTAACTGTTGAGAATTTATCTACTTTCATGTTAATTTTACACCTTCTTCCCTGCCCCCTTTTTTTTCCTCTTCAGTTTCTCTGTTCTCTGCTCTTCCCACACTTGGTCCTTTGGTCCCTTTGTAACCCTAATCCGTTGGTCCCTTTCTTTCTTGTCCTTTTCCGGAATGCCTTTAGCAGTTAAATCTTTTGATCCTCTCTTAGTGGGAGGTTTGCTTATGCCCTGTATGACTTTATTGCTTTCCAAGTCAGTGACGATGCCCAGTCAGCTATAAGCACAAAAGAAAATGCATAGGAAGTTGACAGTATAGTAAACCAGACAAGACTTTTTAACTGATGAAACTGAGAATCTCAAAGAATGCAACTTTTTAGTGCTAGGAGTACTTCACAAGTATTTAATGGTGATAATGTAAGTACATAACTAGATCTGTAGGTAGGTCCTGTGCTACTTAATGTTTTTCCTTGGCTTACAAGATTGGTGCATCATATTTGCTTCTGTGTGCTAAAACAAACTGCTTTTTCACATAAGTGTACAATGTAATGAAAATTATTTCCAAAATACTGAGTGTCTTCAAAACAGCAATAGGGTGATGCCAAGGGTGGGTGATGCCTTGTGGAGTTGCTTCTTTAACTGTGTATTATCATATATGTTATAAGCCCTAATTTTGAACAGGTTAACTTCTTAAAGGTGATACCTAGGTGAATATCTAAGAGAGCCCAGTACAACCCTTTCAGTGACCTTGTACAACATGTATTTTCTTTCCATTTAAAGAAAAATGAAGAACATACTAGGGTTGCTTCTTAGTAGACTAACAAGCACCTTTTGCAGCAGTAGAAATAGAGAAAAAGATATGGACAGATAATGAAGTTAAATTCAGTAAGATGCTGTAGCTTAAATGTTAACTTATAGTAAATATATGCATGCTTTGTTTTGTAAAATACTATATTTATCTTTTCATTCAATAGATAAAACAATAATGCAGTTGCAGCCATTATCTTTGGAGCAAGAGAGTAGCAAGTAAGTATTATAAATCTTAATGATAACATTTATTTGGCTTTAACATCAGGCTTTTTTTAAAGTAACATTGAAAGAGCCCAGAATCCAGCATATATTGCACAAGTGCTTTTTGCTTCCAAATTATCACCAAAAAAGTCTTAATTATCCTTGTCATTGTTTCTCTTGTTGCATAAGCTGAAGAATATTACCAGATGCTTCTACCTTTGGATCTCTCAGTTTCTGAGTGCCTGAATGTAGTACTGGGCTTCAAGTTTACTTCAAAAGTTCTGTGCCAGTCAGTGACACTGATTAGTACTGTGAAGTCTTATTAGAGTGATGGGGTGTTCTGTTTCTCAGAAGTGTTGATCAGCCCTTTTGATAAGGAGATGAAGCCCTGTGCAAAATACAGTGTGACTTCCTAAGTTTAAAGAAATGGTGATGCATCATACTTCTGTCCAGTGAATGCGGTGACCTGGGACTCCATGTACCTATGAGCTGTCTGGGTCAGCTATCAGAAATCCCCGCTGGGGGAAGGTATTAAAAAGGCTGGAGCCTACACTGCCAAGTATATAATCCTAAAGTTTTATATGGAGAAGCAGCTGAACTCTTACTCTGGAATGCAGCTTGCAATAAAAGTTTTCAGAATGATGTATCACAAATAGATGGTATAAAACTCTGGACATATTTTGATTTCTCTCCCTTACTTTATTATTTTCAGCCATCGCTGTCACATTCAGAGTGTGGAAAGTGGTAGTTCAATTATCTTTGCTGACCTTACTTCACAAGAAAAGAAGTCCTGTGACGATACCAGTCTTAGAAATCTGAGTAGTGAATCAGTGCAGAATATGAATGTAAGGAATGATTTTACAAACAGCAATAGTAAAGAGTGTATGAAACCAAATAAATGTGAATTATCCATAGAACTACAAGAAGACTCTGTAAGTAGGGTTAACAGTAGATCAACTGATGTGAAAAATCATTCATCATGGGGACCTCATTCTAGTCTGGATGAAGATTCTAGCACTGGGATTAAGTCCTGCACTGAAGCGTGCTCCAAGAACGATGTGGCTCTCTGTGGAGAGTTTGAGGTAAATACAGTTCTCTTTAAATATACTTAACTGCTGTCTAATTGAATGATGTTTGTAAAGTGGAGTGTGGTAGAATAATGATTTATAATGATAAATTTAAAAAAAAATGAAATGACTGTGATTAGAGTCAAAAATACAGACAATTTTTACTTAAGTGGGTAACACCATTACAAAGAAGCTGACGAGAGGAGCTGGCAAAACTCAGCACACAAGAAAGTTTCCATGTGTTAGTCATCTTGGGTCCTTTCAGAGTACGTACATGAATAGAAAGTACTACTCCCGCATAACAAAAACCAACCATCAAACTGGAAAATCTTCAGCATTCAGTAATGATGGCTAATTCAGATATTGATGAAAGTGTCTGGGTGTGTAACGTGGACCCTATACAGTGTAGGATTACATGTGGAAAAGAGAGAAGCATATTTAGGCAGGGAATCACCACTCTGCCTATGCTTCTAAAACTTCGTTTGCATTCATACCACTGAAAGGTTTTGTGTAACAGCCAGCTCTGGAATGCTGGAAGCTTTTGCTGTCATTTGGAGTTCCCTCTCGCAAGAAATCCAAGGTTTTAAAGGTGTTTGCTTGAGTTGTCCAGGTTATCAAATGAACTAGTGCATTATCAGAAACTGAATATGAAGTTACATATTCATGTTAATAAATCATGAAATCCCATATCAAGAAGTTGGGGGGTTTTTGCTATATTAATGTACACCATTTTCTTAAGCCAGAATGAACCTCTGTTCAGTATGTCTAGAAGCTTTTAAACTCTAATTTGAATATTAAGGTATGTAGCTGGCTGTCTTGTTAGCTTTTATCATAGAACAATTGTTAAAATTTGAGGAACAATCAAAAAAAAAAAACCAAAACCAGACAGTGGCGTTGTATCTGCTTCTTGAATGCAGTAGATTAGTAATACTGTATCTGATGTCATTTTGATATCTAACTTTTTCTAGTTTAATAAAAAATTTTGGTTTTATTAGCTTTAAAGAAAATAACTAAGAAAATACCATTCATATTACAGTGGCAAAATCATGGACGATTATTTTTTCCGTTAGGTGGAGTATCGTTTGATGCTTCATATACAAATGCAACTCTGTGAATTATCCTTGTGGGATTGGATTGTTGACCGTAATAAAAGATGCAATGAGAGAACAGAGGAAACTTCCAGTAAGATTCATCACTGTCTTAAAAATTTACTTATTCATTCAAAGCAAGTATTTCTTTTTTCCTAACTGGAAGTCCACTTGCCTGATTTTATGTTTTACTTCAGCAGCTTATATTATGGACCTTCTTCATTAGATTCTTTATTCACTTGATCAAATAACAACTAGTATCGAATCTTTGTATGAGAGATGTTAGTAAAAGAGATTAAAGTTCATGAGTTGTAGATGACTCTTGAAAAAAGAAAGAATGTATGCCTGAGGCATAGTTGTTACCTGGAGAGATCTGTGCCTGGGCAATACTACTTATTCGGAATAGAGTTTTTTTATTGACAGAATCTGCTTTTTCTCAGTAATCTGTTTAAATAATTAAATTTTTGCTTTGATAGTAGTCTTGCAGCTACTAAATAGAGCTCTTCACTGGCTAATTTATCTGCTGTGGAAAATACAAATACATCTTTTGTTCCAGACAAGTTAAAACATACTTAAAAGTTTTTAAGTTTACTCTTAACAATTTGATTAGCTCCTACACAGGCTGATTTGTCATTGGTCTAAAGAATCTAATATTTATTTTGCTTGAGTGGCCAGTTGGAGTTCTCATGCCCTGATACCAAGTGGTCTTCAGTAATTGCTGACATTTGGAAGAACAAGACTAATACTCTTAAAGCATTAGAGACATGTTCCTTTCTCTGGGGTGGTTTTATAAAAAAAGCATATGCTTAACAGATTGTAAGACATAAACTGTATGATTAATGTATAATCTTAGTTTTAATCACTATTAAGATTAAGATGTTCTCTTCAGTCATGGAGTCAGGTTTACCAGCTATCAGCTGACTTTCACTAATCTCTCCTGTAATCATAGTCTTTTAGCTTTCGTAAGCTAAAAGATGACATTCTTGGTCAGGGAATGACAGAATTACTAGGGCATTTAACCTTGGAAAACGCCATTTTCACAGGTAACAGGAAGGGAAAGGTGAATGCTATCATAGGTTAGACATTAAGAAACAGAAACCCAAGTAGGAGTAAATGGTGAGTGTTCAAAGTGGCAACAGACATGTTAGATCTGGGTCATTAGAGATTTGGGAATTCAGAGGGTAGCACAATAGCAGAAGGATTAGGATCCAAAAAGGAAGGGTGCAAATCAATACAGAAAACATGTCATTATGTAAATTAGTATGATTTTGTCTGGAACAGTATTTTTCATTCTAATTCAGCACTTACATGCAAGTGAAAGTTTGCTGAATTCATAACCAAAGAACTATCTGATGGGGTTTGGAGGAATCTTTTCAAGCAGACATATGTTCATGTCCTCTGAACTTTCCTTTTTGGAATTTTGGGGTTAGTGACTTTTTGCTGTTTCAAAAATACTATCTTAGGAGAAGCATGGGAAATTCCATTTTTAAACTATGCTCATTCTGTTAAAAATTTCTTCCACATCATAAATAAACAGAATTCAACAAGACATGCCACCGTAAACTTAAATAACTAAGTAAAATTAGCTGAAATAACTTAGATTTATATTGTTTTAAGGTCCATACCATATTGTGGATGCCCTCTGGACAATGAAAATTTTTCAAGAGTTATTAGAAGGAGTATGCTATATACACAGCATGGGAGTGATGCACCGAGACATTAAAGTAAGTTCATTGAATTATTATTTGAGGTTGAAGAAAACAAAGATAACTTACATTATGGGAGAATGAAAGCAACTTCATGTTTAAATTTGAGATGGCCTGGGCTCTTAAGAAGTTATCTATGTCACATATGAAAAAATAAATTTTTGTCCTCTATACCAGTACCATGCTTTCTTTACTATGAGCATAGTACTCAATTACATTGACTTACAAGTGAATTATGATTAAGTTCTGAAAATGTTTTCTCCTTTATGAAGCCATTGTCTTGTCCTAAACAGAGGTGGTCAGATTGGTTTTGTTTTGTCTTGGTCTTTCCTTAACCAGGGTAGGACCTGCATTACCTAATTACCTAAAAAAAAATTTCTTTTAGTTAATTATAAAAATAACAAAGCCCCTTGGCTACACCTCAATTTACTAACACCATATCACTTAGCTTTTGAAAATATCTTCAAGTTATAATTCCTTGCTTTTTAAAAAAAAATAAATTCCCTCAGTCACAAATAATTGCTGTCTTTCAGAATGGTTGCTGTCTCTTCTAAGGACTGAAATTGTAGGTGATGTTAGTGACTGAATGAAAAGTTGTGGTTTCATTCCTATTAAAAGTAATGAAGAGCAGACTTAAAATAATGATTAGAATAGGATGCCCTTTATATGTTTCTGTGAAGTTTTTTTGGAACTCTAATCATAAGAATAGTTTTGACTTACTGGCTGGCTTAAATGTGAAGCATAGGTAGATAGATCTTGCTTCCTGCGCCCTGTAACTGATAGACTTAAATAGCAAGGAAGTGAATTTTCCTACTCTGCTTACTACAGAGGTTCTCTGCATTTGATACAGTAGATATATGAGGAAATTAATGTAAAAATAATTTTGATTATTAAAATTTCACATGTGGAAACTTGGAACTGTGGAAAAAACCCAGAGTCTTGGTTCTAGATTAATTTTTCTGCCAACTGCTTTGGGATCAACAGTTTTTCAGTTTGCTTAGCAGCTTCATGGCCTTATTCTCCAAAGTCCTGGTAGTTGTATAAAGAATTTGATACGGTTACTGGGAGTCAGTGCTCCTTGTTTTCACCATATATTCTTCTAATGGTGATTTTGAAGATACCTTGCAGAGACAGTAATTTCTGTGATAATATTATAAGAAAGTCTTTCAGTGTTTGAAGTTCTGAGAACAGAAGTCCAGTGGGTGGGTGTCCTTGATTATCTCTTTACTTCACTGGATATGAGAAGCCTAGCAACTTCTCCAACAGTGCTGTATCTCTTAAATTTGGTCTGCATCGAAGAAATTAAAAGCGTGGAGATGGCCCATTTCTTGTTAAACTGTTCATGTCTGCTTTATACTCTTAACAGAAGATCAGCTATTTCCTTTCTGCCACCCGAGTAGGCCTCATGAATAGCTGTTTGTCCTTCATGATCTTGGGTATTTATGTTGCCTCTGTTACTTAATAGTAAATGGATGCAATCTGTATTGACACCTAAAATTCTGCTTGCTTTAGATGACGTTGTGCACACTGCAACGTGAAGGGCAGTTCTTCCACAAGTTGGGCTGGCAAAGTTAGTGTTTGCTCCAGAGGCAATTAAAGTGTGCTGCTACCTCTGTGTTTAGTGACCCTGTAGTTACATGAATAGGTGTCCAGCCAGACTTGCTGGTGTCCTTTTAAGTTAAGATAATACTCAAAAAGAATGGATATACGTGGAAAGGCATCATCAGACTGTTGGCCTAAACATAGAAGACTGTCATATTTGTAGTTACTGATTTTAGGATTTATCCAGTGATTTACATTTTGCAAGATACAGAGATGCTTTTTGGTATTATGCTGTGAAGTTGGTTGATTTCTCTGAAATTTGTCTGAAATGGATGTCCCATCTGTAAGTACTAAGCAATTTTAGTAAGAGAAGGTAAAGTGCTATGTAGGCTCTTGTTATTTCTGTATCATAAAACATTGGTTTAGGTTAATTTCTTTTTATTAAGATAAAATTACTTAGACTAAAACTTATGGGCTGGTAGGGCATAACATAGTAACAGGTCCCAAAACTTCAGTTGTCAGAACAAATATTACGAGTTGCCATGACCTAACAGAAGCTTGGTCATTAACTTATATTTGTTAACCACAGCTTGTTTAGGCCCAGCAGGAATGCATAAGGTGGTGTTAATGCCTTCAGTGCCTTTATTTCCTAGTTTTATAGCATGAGAAATGAGTCATCGTAGTTCAGCTTCAGGCCAGTGAAGCTCATAGAAGTGTAGGCAAGCAGAAGTTTCATCTCATCTGTACATACAGACTTAATCTGGCAGTGCTTGGGCCTATAGATTACAAAATCATAGAACGGTTTGGGTTGGAAGGGACCTTAAAGATCATCTAGTCCCACCCCTCTGCCATGGGCAGGGACACCTTCCACTAGCCCAGGTTGCTCAAAGCCCCGTCCAACCTGGCCTTGAACACTGCCAGGGAGGGGGCAGCCACAGCTTCTCTGGGCAACCTGTGCCAGGGCCTCGCCACCCTTATGTCTTCTTTACATCCAATCTAAATCTACCCTTTTTCAAGTTTAAAACTGTTGGCCCTTGTCCTGTTACTACTGGCACTGGTAGAAGGTCTCTTTTTTTTTTTTTTATAAGCTCCCATTATATATCATGACACTCACCATTCACTCTCCCTTTTCTAACCACTTACAAATACGTTGTTCAGCATAGTTCTTGGCAGAGATTCGTGCAAGAGTCAGTTGATGATACCTTCCACTGTGAAAGCTGACCATTTATCCTATTCTTTCTTTTATATCTTTAAGCTAGCTATCCATGTGGGGACCTTCCCTGTTCTGTTCAGTTTTTAAAAAATGTTAATTTCTTAATCTAAAATTATTTTTAATCACAAGTTACAATCCTGATCAAATGGTTACCTGGAGGGAGAGCAGGTCTATGAGGTGTAAGGGTCCTTCCCAGCACTCGCTGTTTCTCTGACAGGGTGATCAGCTAGTAAAGCTTTAACAGTGCTATTGTCATCTCCCATTACTACTTCATACAGCTCTTCATGGTGTGAATTTTATTTCTTCTGCCCACAGGAAAACACAGTGGCAGGCCTGCTGGCTCCTTTGATTATGTTACTCATAGACAAGGGAATTGTAATTTTTGTAATGAAAATCCATAATCAGAAATAGAGGATTTGGAATGGCACTTGAACAGTGTCATTCTTCGACATGTTGCAGGATGTCTGGTTCTAGAACAGCTTTGAAGTATCTGCATTATTCAGTGCAACATTTTAAAAGCACTACAAAACTAGCGAAAGTTTAAGAATTAAAAAAAAGGCTTGACTTTGCTTTCTTGCTGGTGCTAATTTCTATTTAGTAGGAAAAAACTCTGTACTAAGCAATAGTGCTTTCACTTCTCAACCAAACATACCTAAGCTCAGAAACCTTGTGATATAGACTAAGTAAACCCCGTGATTTCATATTACATTTTCTTTTGTCCAGCACATATGTGTTTTTTTTCTAGATACATAATGCTAGCATTTCTCCTCCTTAGTGGTCCTAAAGCCAAAATATATGGATAAAACTATTTCAGTTTTTCCAGACAGTGCTCTTGAGTCTCTCATAATTTTGTTTTGCTTCTTTAACAACTTCCCAGAACCAAGTAGCATGTTGAAGCTGTGCTTATTGTATAGAGAAGTATTTTGTTTTACATTATGTCTAGCCCAAAGATGGTATCTAGTACTCCATCCCGCTTACATCAGTTAAGTCTAATTTGCTGTGTGCTCTTGCCTGTTCCTGTTAACATTACTGTTCTGCAAACTTCCTATTTTCTGCTGGAAAAAAAGAAAGTACTTTACCTTTTACTAAATCTGTTTTTCCTATTTTGCTTTTCTTCCTTTTTTCTAGATCCTTCATACATGGTCTTTCTGCCCAAATGGTGTTGCTAACACATAATTTGGTTATCAGCTATGATTATTTTTTTCTCACTAATGAAAGTGTTAAATAATTATTATCTTGTACCTGTGAATTGCTAGATTTTATATTATCGACTTTGAAGCCACTGAAATGTTGTATTTCTTTATATAGATATATTTTAGATTTTATACTGTCTTGGTTTGTAGCCCAGAAATATCTTTCTACATGGATCAGATCATCATGTAAAAATAGGAGACTTCGGATTAGCCTGCAAAGACCTTCTTTGGGATGATGCAGACCAGTGGTTTAAGACAGAAAGGATAAATGGTAAGAGAAGAAAACTTCATAGGTTTCAGTGTTCAAGCTTCTATAATATTAAAACCATTAAATATTAAATTTGTAGGTGAAATGGTAACCATGTAACACTAGCTGAGTAAGTCTAAATTGCCTTTTTAAAGGACTGACACACACTTCAGGAGTGGGGACTTGCCTCTATGCCTCACCAGAACAATTGCAAGGATCTCACTATGACTTCAAGGTAGGGAGTATTTTTTCTTCTATTAACACGATGATAGATAATAGGAATAAAACAAGCCTTTCAGTAGGTAGATACATGATTATTCCTCCTACTGTCACTCCTAATGTTTTTGCTGAAACATGGGTTTCAACTTTGCCTTCTAGTTTGCTAATGCAAAAATTATTTGTTCCGAAGATTATCTCAAGGAATGTACATAATTTGAATTTGTGTTCCTTTAGTAGTGTCATGATACTTTTCATATCATCATGAAACTTCTTGTGAAACTTTTTCATATTGTGAATTTTTTACGAGAAAAAAGAATCTAGTGAGTATATAAAAATAGCAGTTATCCTGGAACTTTTTCTTCACCCCCTTACCAGTCTGACATGTACAGCATGGGTGTTATCCTGCTAGAACTCTTCCAACCATTTGGAACAGAGATGGAAAGAACAGAAGTTCTTACACATTTAAGGAATGGCCAGATTCCTCACACGTTCTACAAAGAATGGCCTATTCAAGCCAAGTACATTAAACTCCTTACCAGTCGGAGATCTACAGAAAGACCAACTGCTGCTCAGCTTCGTGAGAGTGAACTGTTTCATACCCCAGAACATGTAAGTTATGCCAGTAACCTCAACCTTTACAGGATAAAGAAATAGAGAAAAAAAAATGCCTTTTGTTTCCCTGAATTACAGGGTTCTTGTTTTGAACTTAAGAGGATTGTGTGACTGACACTTTTTTTCTGATTACAATATTTAGGCCACTGTATTAATGTTTCTGCTATCTCTGCAATGAGAAATTGTCATTAAGTGGAGGTAGCTTTTTGAAGACTGGACAGTTGATTTCCATACAGCTTGAGGTATTTTTATAGGTCAGAAAAGCTTCTGAAGCTTTTTATCAGCTCTGCAGAATCTTTTTATCATTTTCCCTTTCCTTGCCACAGTTTTTTGTTTGTGGATTAAGTTCTAGTATCAAATACACAGAATAGCTGTGGTGCTGCAGAATGTCTGTAGTGGATTGCAAACATAATTCAAAGAGGTTTATAAGGCTTTATGCTTGCCTGCCTATAAATGAATTAAACAGGCTCTCATTTTCAGGTTATTTCTAACCTACAACAGAAAGTGAGACAGCAAGAGGAAGAAATAAAGAAGCTGAGAGAGAGAATAAGACTGCTTTCTGATGAACAAGACGAACGTATGGAACTAGGTTCTCCTGTTTAAGTACAGGAAGAACTAACCTCTATTGTATGCTAAGTTATATAAAACGTTTCATTTTTACATAAATGCATTTTGATTTTCCTGTCTGTTCTTTAAAGGTATTCATCTTTTTGTCTTAGTTCAGAAGTCTCCAGTCAGAGACTGGAAGGATTCTTGTTACATTTGCTTCAGTACAATTGAACTTGTGTAAATAAGCATTTGTTTTACAGGGAAAAATAAGGAAAAACTAGAAGTGGAGCTTGTATTTACAGAGGACTACTTTAGATACCTTATAATCATTAAAAAAACATGCATGTTATGCATCAGTTACAAAAAACAAAGGTCACACTCAGAAGGCAGCTGTAATGTTTTTATTGATTTTAGAATTCTGTCCAACTGTAGAACTTGAATACATCTTAGGACGGACTCAAACCACTACAGCAGGCATGAGGGGGAGTAAGATTAAAAGTACACTATTATGAAGAGTACAGGCTTACTTTAGTAGTTTCATAACAGAGCTGAAAGGTGCCAAGTTCTCACATGACTTCATCCATTTTTGCACATTGGCTGGGGCAGCATTTGCACTACCTGTCTGCTGAAGCGCACCCCATGCAACAATGTCTGCTACGGTGAGTTCGTTTCCCACCAACCACGATGTCTTGCCCAGGGCAGCATTCATAGAGCGCAGGACTGCTCCCTTTTCCTTACTGCTACCTTCTTTTAGCTGGAAAATGGCTGTATCAACCCAGCTGTCAATCAGAGTTGAAGTAACTGCATTGTACTTCTGGCCAAACAGAGAAAAGAGAAATCTAGCGATGTTCCCCTCTCCTTCAATAGGGCACATTGTTTGAATGCTGAACTTCATCTGGGGTTTGGGAACTGAAATTAAGAAAAGAAAAAAGTGAATAAATACCACATGGTAGAAGTTAAATGTAACGGTAAGTCTACCATTATTTTTTTTTGTGATACCAGCAACACTGTTAGCTTCATTAACCTGATGAACAATTTTCAGTTTTCTTAGTCTAAATACTTAGACTACGGCAGGAACCCGGGGTAAAGAGATTACTTTTGGCAAACTTGAGCTCAATCGCCCACCTAATTTCTATTCTAGCTAATTTATTTGTAGAAATTGAAAAGCACTTCTATAAAAAAAATCCCGTGGGTACAAACAACCGTGTAAATGCCATGTGTATTTTAATAGCAGTAACCACAAACAAGAATCTTCCTCCTCTGTCCCCATCATTGTTCACAGCTATAAAAAGAGGGCAAAAATGTTATCAGCAGTACCTATCCATCACGTATCACCACAAAGACACCAGAGCATCTGTTGTCAAGGTTTTATAGCACAAATTTCAATCTATTGTAAAAAAGATAACTTTATTCTTACCATCCTTCCAAATAAGAGTAAAGCCCAACTGATATTCGTGACGTGGTTGCTTCTTAGTCTGCTCTCCAAAGCATTTCAAGAGGTTTTCTGGCACGCTTTTCACCGATGAATGTGTGTGAACAGCTGATAATATCTTATAGCGTTCACAAAGCAGACTGTGTAGTACTAACAGTGACAGTGGAGGTAGAGAAGGATTTGCATTGATTACAATGTCTTTCAGGGCGCCATAATCCTGAATGGAAAGTAAAACATTCAGCAGATAAGACATTCCAGATCAGACTTTGAAGTAGTGGAGTTATCATTTGACACCAAAACGTACACAGCCATTCACATGTGTATCTGAAATTCTAATTTTATTCAAATGAATCAATTCAAGTTTGGACATTTAAGGCTTGTTTAAACATCTTCCTTCCTTGACATACAATTCAAGAGCATGACAGAGGTCAATTCTAGTCCAAACTGAAGTCAAAATTTCCATTTAATAACAAACAAGAAACCAACTGTAGTAATTTCAAAATGAACCATTCTAGCTTGGAATTCTATCCAAATGAGAATATATAGGATTTAGTATTTATAATATATAATAAATTATTATTATATAATTCCAGTTATAAAACATTTATAAATGTTTGTATCTGTAATCTGGATGCCCAAAATGAAATAATGGTAGGTTATTTGTAAGGATATAAGACTTGTATATTGAGTTCTGAGTGCACCAGGTTTTAATGCCACTCTTCCAACCCTGGAAATCTGAGAGCAAAGAAAGTATCTATCAATCTATGTGCTCAACTAAACTTACCTTTCCAAGCATCAAATCCAAATCTGCTCCATTTGTTGTCAAAGGGGAACATTCATCACTTTGAATGATATTAGTTACATCAAAGTCAGCATCTGGGGTTTGTATCATCTTTGAGAGACCATCGACAGCACTCTTCAGTTCATACAAGCGTTTTAGAATCTCTTCCTGGCGGGATTCAAGTGCTTGAAGTGACGGGTCAGCCTCTTCCTATAGGAGAGGAAAAAACAAGGTCACATAAATGTTTGCTCAGCTCAGTGTCAAAATAGTGCACAGCTCACTTGACAGTAAGTTTTTAAAGACTTTAAATACATTCAAATAACCAGAACATCACGGAATGTCACGGTCTTACATCTGTTAACTGTCTCTCTTCTTTCGTCTGTATGATAATGTGGTGAGAGATGGGTTATTTAATCAAATCTGAAATCTTCCTGCTTAACCTATTTTTTTTAAACCACTCGCTACAGGAAACTCCATAACATAGTGAAAATCAGATCACAACCACAGAAACTTAAAGTTGGCAGTGAAATGCTGAATTAAAACCTGAAAAACCAGAGGTAGCTTGTCTGGATTCTTTTCAGCCCAGAAGTGCAGACTGATAAGAGTTTGTGTTGAGGCTGCCAAACAAGGCAACTTTTTGACAATTCAGATAGTTAATAAAAAAGCCTGCAGGTTTAGATGGATGGTATATCATATGAAATCACTCTTTGTAATCATTCTTTGTTTCACAGAATATAAACTATAGAGAAAAAAAGTCTTTGTTACATGTTAATCCTAATGCATCTTTTTGTTATCTCAACTATCTTACAAGTCTCTTATCTTACAGTGCTACCTCTTCTAAAGGATGAAAAGTATATTCCTGTGGGTGGTTTTAAGTCCACAAACTTACAATAATGTTAAAGAAAAATCTTTATATAGATAATCCATTTCTAATCATTCTGAATAAGGATTAACAAAACCCAACCTATGGAGCAAGCTTCCTTCTTTCAGTCTCATGGATGAAGAGATAACAAGCAAGGTATCCAAGTGAAATCTTGATACCCACTTTCACAATATTCTCAGACAAGACAGGGAAACACCTCTTAGTGACCATTCTTTGGCTAGTACACAATTCAGTGAAAGAAAAACCACTCTCAAAGCAGACTGGTAGTTAATACTTTTGTTGTTGCAATGGGAGGGCAACTTAGTTAGCATTCCTGTGAAGTTCTGCCCCAAGTCTGCTCCTACTCAGTATCTCCACCAGCAACCTGGGTGAGGGCACAGCAAGTACTCACTGAAAAGATGTAATAGTATCAAGCTAAAAACGGCCACAAGCAGCCTGGAAGAATTCAAAGCATTCCTGACGTTGGAGAGAGGCTGAAGTCAACTAAATTAACGTAACATATTATTTTGCATTTTTGCCTTATTTAATAAAGAAGTAACTGAGACTAGAAATGGAGAGTGTGTAGCTGGCCAGTTCCTAACTCAGCAGCAGAAAAGAAAATAGACTTGAGCCAACAAAGCGATGATGCGGCGGGAAGGGGTGAAGCCCGCTGGGCCACAGTCACCGACCTACGGGCTTGCACGGCCTCAGCTCAGCACGGCGCTCCAAATGCGGCCGCTTAAAAATAGAAACTGAAAGACACGCAGACCAGAGCCCAGAGAAGCCAAGTTAAGAATTACCGAAGGCCTTAAAACAGAGAAATTCCTGGAAAAGCTGAGCTTATTAACCCCCGACCGAGCCGCTGATAAGCGCGGAGGAACCAGCGCTACCGCGCTCCTCCTGCGGGCCAAGGCGGGGGATCGCGGGGACCCGGCCCCTGGGAGCTCCCCGGCGCCGGCCTTCTCCCAGCCCCGAGAAGCACGCCCGTCCGGAGCAAACACCGGCCCAGAGCGGGCGGAGGCAGCTCCGCCCGCCAGGCTCCCCGCCAGCGCGGCGCCAGGCGCCGGCCTGCTGCCCACGGCCGAGTCCGCCGTGGCGAGCACTGTGGGCCACGGCCCGGACAGGCCTTCCGCCCGGCCCGGTGGGCTCTCCCACGCCCCCTCGCTCCTACCTGCGGCGGCGGCGAGGCGGCGGGCGCGGGGCGGCGGTGCAGGTTGGGCAGGCGGTACATGCAGGAGGGCAGCTGCTCCGCCAGCACCTCCCCGCCGACCCTGTGGAAGGGCCTCACCTTGTACATGGGCATGGCGGCACCCGCCCGCACCGCGCACCCGCTCCCGGCCCGCCCGCGGGCCCGCCCGCCCGCTGCGCCAATTGGGCCAGGCGGGAGCACAGCGCCTTAACTGACTCACGCGCCGCCCAATGTGCGCTGGCGACTGCCGCACCGTCTCCTTGTCTTTCCTCTATTGGCCAGCGAGAGCAATTGATCCGTTCAGCGAGTCTCCATAGGGCGAAAGGTGCAGCTTCCAGCTCTGATTGGATGGTCCTATTGACCAATTGGTGTCAAGGGACTTAAAAACCCACGCGGGAGGGGTGGGCCCTTTTCTTCAGCAGCCAATGACTGGGCGGGGGCAGGGCCTGCGGAAGGGGATCCTGAGGAGAGGACGGCGCGATCCGCTGGGTCCCGATGGAGGCGGCTGCGCCTTGGTGAGCGCCTGCCCCGGGGCAGGCTGGAGCGGGCCCCGGCCCTGGGGCTGCCCCGCGCTCGCACTTCCCTGCTCGGGCCGCCTCTCCTCACGGCAGGCTCAGGGCCGCGCTCCCCCGCCGTGGGCCGTGCCCTGGCCGCTGGCGCGGTCGCGGCCTCCTCGGCCGCCGCTGGCTTCTCGGTTCCCGCCTCCCCTCCCGACTTGCTTGGGGAGGCCGGTGGGGCTTCTCGGGCGCTCCGCGTTCGGGTGCGGCCACCCGGGGTATCGGTGTTTTGCCCCCCGCCTCGCCTTTGGGCGGCGGTTGCCCTCACTTGCGAGGAACGAACGAGCGAGGCGCGGCGAGCCTTTGCCGCCTGCTTCACACTACCGTGTTTTTTCGTGTCTCTCCCCTCTTTCCAGCCTGCAGCCTGCCAAAGCCATCAAGCCCATCGACCGTAAGTCCGTTCATCGGATCTGTTCGGGACAGGTTGTGCTGAATCTTGGCACTGCCGTGAAAGAGTTAGTGGAAAACAGCCTGGATGCTGGAGCTACCAACATTGGTAACCTTCTTGCCATCATAATTTCATAGACTTATAAAGTACTTATCTTTCCTCAAAACAGAGTGCATATTAACAAATCAGTGCACATACTTTCTGTTTGGGCCAAGCACGTTTGCCGTGGTTTTACACCTCAGATAAATAAAGCATTTTGATTCCCAGGCTCTAGCTGGGCCCCTAGAGGTATGTGATTTTTGTCTGTGTTATTTTATTTGTAGCCCTTTTTGCCACTGAATAAGGCATGTGGCCTGTACAGCAGTGGTGATTAGACTCTGCTGGCTGCTGGTCTCAAGCTAGCAGGTGGTTAAGGCAGGGTTGCAGTTTCCAGAGCTGCCAGGATGATGATAGCTTTGTAATTGGGAAAACTTCTGTTCAGGCAGAAGTTCAGCAAAGCTGGACTGTTTGTGAGTACAGGCTGGTTTGCATTAGCTTGCTCTAACTTTTGACAGGTATGAGGATTTTTTTGTTCAAACTTGACGTGGAAAACAGTTACCTGATAAAATTGCTTCAAGTACATAATTAATACTGAACACTGTATGAACATACAGAATTAAAAGACTTTATTACTCAATTTTGTAGATATAAAACTTAAAGATCATGGAGCAGAACTGATAGAGGTTTCAGATAATGGAGGTGGAGTGGAAGAGGAAAACTTTGAAGGCTTAAGTAAGTTGAACCTTTTTCATAATTTATATTTGGACATTTTGAAAGCATGTTTTCAGTGAGAAAGCTACTTTTTTTAAAACAAACTTCCTAAGTTTAATAGTTCTTAACAGATACTCAGCTTTTATATAATGTGTGCATGACCTGCAAGACTTGGGCAAAACTAGACTGGACTTCTGTAGTGCTGTTGTGGTTATATTATTATTCTTGTAGCTCAGAAATAGACTTTGATTTGATTGCTTATTTAAGTGGAATGAATAACAGAAATATTTATAGAAGAGAGAGTCCTATAAATGTTGATTACATTCACTTGTGTTGAATCATCAGTCGCTGTTGAAGGAGTCAAGCTTTGTGAAAGTGATTGCTTTTGAGAGGTGAATTATAAACTTGAATGTTTGCTGAAAGTGAACTGTCATTGCATGCCCAACTGTCAAATTTTCCATTTGCTAGCTTTAAATTGCACAAAATGGGAGCAGAAACCATACTATATGATAAATGTAACTAGCCATTGCAACAGAAATACCCATACCCCTTTTTTTCATATAATGACTAGGGATCTCTTTCACCATGAGTTATTACTCGGTAACTTTGTGTGTTCACAGTATGTACATGGTACATCAGAAACTCCTTCTCCTATTGTTCCAGGACAGTGAAAGTTCAGGGGTCTGCTGCTAACTCAGTTTGTTACCTGGTGGCTAGTGCTAGTGCTGCAGTGACTGTGTAGGCTGAGGCCTCCTCATGTGTAGCCATGGTGGAATAGACTTACGCCTGTCTGCTATATACCATGCACAGTACAGCACTGCAGTTGCTTTCTTGCAGGGCAAAATCTGTGACGGGTACATCAGTAGCAGAGGCAGGTGCTGTGTACTGCTCTGAGGCATCTTATAATGCACATACCAATAATGCTGTATGAATTTGGGGTGTAAATATGGAATAACAGGTGTATCTGAGGATTTTCAAGGGATCTTGCTTATAGGGAAAAGGGAAAGGAGACAAGTATTAAATTATTTAATAATGATGTAAAATACAATGAATAATACAGAAGTTCTTTTGCTTCTTGATATGCATGCAAAATCTACTTGCATAGTCTCTTTGAAGTGAAATATGTATGTTAAATATCTTTTTCCAGCTCTGAAACATTATACATCAAAGATACAAGACTTTTCTGATCTAATACATGTTGAAACATTTGGGTTTCGAGGTGAAGCTCTGAGTTCACTGTGTGCATTAAGGTATTAATATTAACTTCTTATTAGTAGAAAGTTACTATATGCACAAAAATAACTGAAGCTGACTTTTCAGTTTACCGTTATTGATAAAATGAGGCTTTGGAAACTTCCAGTTCCTTAATGTTAGGTCGATTTTGAGCAATAGGTGGTGTGAAATCCCGAGTCCTTTCCAACCAAAATTATTCTGATTCTAAGCATTTGAAGTTATTCTATGATTCTGAGCACCTGATCGGTCCTTTTATGTACAAAATTTAGTGTTACTTAAGTATGAAAATCCTTACAGGATAGAACTGTGTACTTGCATAAGTGTTTGATCCTATAAAGCAGTGTAATATCTAAGTGCTGTTTTCTAGGTTGTAACTCATTAAAACTGTACTTAAACTCCTCCCAGATAAACTATACATTTGAAATAGCACACCTTTTGTATGCAGCTCTGTGCGTCAAGAATATTCTGCTGTTATGTATTAGTATGAGGAATGTAGTGTCCAACAAAACCCGACTTCAACATTGCATTTTATAAGAGAAGAATGAAAGGGGTACAAATAAAAATGTTTGCGTTCTAGCTAGGAAAATGTTACACCACTCTTTGGGTATATTTTTAGTTGTTTGTGGTGAAGAGTTAGTTTTAATTAAATCAATAGTATTGATGTAGTTTCTATGCCTGATTAGGTCATGAGGAATGGATAAGAAAATACAGTGCTCAGTGAGTAATTCTGTTGCCTCTTTCCTTCCATTAGTGATGTTACCATTTTTACCTGTCATAAATCTGCAAAGGTTGGGACTCGTTTGGTATTCGATCACAATGGTAAAATTACTCAGAAAACTCCTTTTCCACGACAACAAGGAACAACAGTTAACATACAGCAGTTATTTTATACTTTACCAGTGCGGCATAAGGAATTTCAAAGAAACATTAAAAAGGTAGGTTAGATCCGAAATTATTAATTCAAAGGAGTTTTACACTTCAGAATTTATTCACTGCTGAATATATTCAGTTCTCTGTAGAACACATGGATTATGTCAGACTATTTTATGCCTGTCTTATATCTTCATCAAATAAGAAATCAGTTGTCCTGTATTCTTTAGTCTTCTGTTTTGCCATGATCAATTTTACAGGTACATTCTCAAATTTTCAGATTTTGAAAAGAATCAACATCATGATCACTTTTTTGTATTTTAAAATCAGGAACTGCTGTTTTATGGCTAAATATCAATCTTGTAAACATGCTGTTTGTTTTTAAAGCACTATTTTTCACTTTCCTTTTAAATTTAGTTTGTAAAGATTTTTTTAAAGTATTAAACTCACTCCCCCACCCCCTCTTTGCATTACCTGCAAATGTTGAATGGTTTTTTTATACATTTTTGTTTTAAAAAGAGACATTTCATATAAATGTGAACTTTCCTTTTTCTTTAATAGGAATATGCAAAAATGGTCCAGGTATTGCAGGCTTACTGTATTGTTTCAAAAGGAGTGCGGATTAACTGCACTAATCAAGTTGGCCAAGGGAAAAAAAACTCTGTGGTATCCACTACTGGAAGTCCTAGTTTAAAGGAAAACATTGGAGCAGTATTTGGGCAAAAACAGGTATTACTTTTATAATTGAAAAGAGAGATGATATAGCTGTATAGACAGATTTTTAATATCTAATAAATAGAGGGGATGTAGGAAACCCTTAAAAACCGTAAGAGGTTGGAGCATGTGTTGGCTTCTAGCACACCCTACAGGTTGAAAAAGGAAAAACAGGGCAGCCTCCACGGATCCCCCTGAAGTTTCTAAATGTGCTTAGAGATGTTTTGATGGAAGAGAAATTATTTAGGAGATAGCGTTACTGCTTAATATCTCTCTGAAGCCAGGTTTATGAGCTGTAGTGCCAGCAAGCCTCTGAAGGTTTGTGCTTTTGAAAAACAGTACAGGCACTACAAGGTCTGTGTGTCACAAGAACAAGCAATTAAAAAAATTCTAATAATGGTATGATGTGAAAGTCTTAATTGAGGAATAGAAAAATGAGGTGTTTCTAGCTTTTGCAACCTCTTCCTGTGTTCTGGTTAACCTTTAAACGGGATTACAGTCAGCCCCTGTGCAGGTGTGGACTGCAATGCTTTCTAAATATTAGCTATAAAAAAAATTGTTCCAGAAGAAAGCAAAGATGAAAAAAAGCATAAAAACATCATTCCTACAACTGCATATTACAACCATCAGGAATATTGAGTGGTTGATAGCTGCTGGTTGTTGATAAGCTCTTCTTTCCTTCACAGTGCCTGTGTAGAGATTTCAAAGCCTGTTCATGCTGTGACTGAAAGGCGAGATGAAAGGTGTAACTTTGTCTTGCCACATAGCAACAAGCATAGCTGAAAATTCAGTGTTACCAGAATAGAATGTTTAGTGTATAGCCTGCTTACGTAATATCAAATACTTAAATGTAAAATCAGTAGAAGATGCTGTAATGACAGAAAAATAATCATGGCATGACTGGGAAAATGTTTGTAGTGAATGTATCTGTACTTAGGCAGCTCATGATTTAAATAACTTATCTTTTTTAATAGTTTTATTGTCCTTTCAAAAGAAACTTCCATCACTCTTTTTGCCTTTTGTTTTTGCATAAAACTTGATTAAGTCATATGTACATCCTGGAGAGTCCAAACTGTCAATCATTTTGTTGTTCTGTCTATGTACATTTTAAAATAAGGGTCTGTGAACTAACTAACACAGAAGTAGTGGTATCAAAGGATGAGAACAGCCACTCGTTTCTGTTTCTCAGTAAGCAGTGCTACTGTCTTCTGGTAGGTTTGGGTACTTTAAGTATTTGACTTGGTCAGGCAACTTGAAAAAACCCACCATTTTATCAAATAGATTTTAAGGCTAATAAATAACAATAAAATAGAAGGAAAAAATCTGTATGTTTAATGTTTCACTTCTTTGGTTTTTTTTTTAGTTGCAGAGCCTCATTCCCTTTGTTCAGTTATCTCCTAATGAAGCTGTTTGTGAAGAATATGGACTCAATGGTACTGACATACCACAAAATCTTTATAGGTAATTAGAAAAGTACAAACCACTGTTGCCAGTGGCATTTTACCATAACCCAAAATTTAAAAAAAAAAAAAAAGTGTGGTAGTTAATAGTATTAAAAATAACTAAGATAAGCATAATAGGTATTAGTATACAGTTTGGGAAAGACCATTACTGCATTTAAAAAGTTAATTCAGCACTAAGATGTTGCTAGTCAGATGAGTGGGAAGAGCAAAACTACTGTTCCTTGTGTCCTAGTTAGTTATATATTACAGTAATCTGCTGGACGTCACCTTTGTCAGTGCTCTGAGTAATTGGATGGATGAATTGTATCTGTTGTATTTCTGTATTTGTCCAGTAGCATTACTGAGAAATGGTATGAGCTGAGTGTGAATCAGTTTGTGTAAGTGAATTACCCTTTACTTTCTTAAAGTTAATTTTTTTTATCTCTCACTATACATGAGATCAGCAAATAGATGCATCAGTATTTGATCAATGACAGTTCACAGTTGACCCCTCCTGCTTTCAGAGCAGAAAATTTACAAATGCCACTTCTTTTGAAATCTGAGAGCGCTACTTTTTCAATTGTCTGATGCCTTTTTGGAGCTGAACATCTAGCCTTTGTCAGATAAGGAACTGGGAGAGGAAATACGTATATGTATTTACTGATACTGTATAATGGTGTTTCTTTTGGCCCCTTATAAAATACTTTTCCATTAAATATGCTCAGAGTCAGAAAAATTCCTTTTGCTTTGCTGCTCTATTTTACCTTACTGTTGTTATTATTCAACAGTATTACAGGCTTCATTTCTCGTTGTGATCATGGTGTTGGAAGGAGTACAACAGACAGACAGTTCTTCTTTATCAACCAACGTCCATGTGATCCAGCAAAGGTGAGGTTTTTATTTAATTATGATCACCAGCACTAACTTATTGAATATTCTCTGAAAACCACTGGATTAGTAGCTGATATGTATATTTGTGGCTTGATGCTGCAAGTTCCTGTGTCTGAAGTTTTTGTCTTCATTGCGTCTATTTGTGTGAACAAAAGCTCAATCATACAAGATATGATTTAGTACATTAATTGGTTTGAAGGGGGTTAAATAACGTACTGGTGGGAAACAGAAGATAATAGTATTGGCAGTTACTGTTTTTTCACCTTCTCTGCAGGTTGTCAAGCTTGTGAATGAAGTTTATCACTTATACAATAAACACCAGTATCCATTTGTTGTCCTTAACATTTGTGTAGATTCTGGTAAGTTATAAAAAATCTTCGGTAACCTTCAGTAAAGGCTATAACTTCATTGAAGAAGAAATTGTATTTATTTAGAGAATATTGTAACTTTTGTCTATATGACTTCGTGCGCTGTGGCGATTCTTTGACCTACAGTTAGAGGGGGACAGACTGGGTCTAGCTGTGGTTTCACTTCCCCCCTGCCCCTACTTTTTCTATAGTCAAAAGTAACTTCTTATCTCAAGTAACGAAAAGGAGGCGATCTTGTGGTTGGCTTAAATACAGGAAAACTTGTGTCATATTATTGAACAGAATTAGCTTCTGTTTTGTTTGCTGGGATGTTGAGAAAGTTAAAACTTTAATTTGCAGACATACTGTGAATGTTAACCGTGGCTTTCGTTTTAATCCTTTGAAATAAAAATGGAGGGAGAAACAGCAGAAAACTTTGAGCCAAGGGTGAATCTTTTAAAATTTTTTATTTAGAATGTGGTTGTTTTTCTTTTTTCTTTAGAGTGTGTCGACATCAATGTAACTCCAGACAAAAGGCAAATTTTACTTCAGGAGGAAAAGCTTTTATTAGCAATTTTAAAAACTTCTCTGATGGAGATGTTTGGTAGTGATGTTAACAAACTGAATGTCAATCAGAAACTCCTGGACATTGCAGGTAGGACACAAACTGTGAAAGTTTTGTGTATGATATATGGTAGAGAATTGAAAATGGCGAACTGTGTTTTTAGAAACCCAAAGAAGAAATGAAAAAAATGTCTGGCTGTTAATTGATACACTTTTTTCATGTATGGTTTACACTGAAAGATCGTTATTGACATCAAATAACAAAAGGAGGACCTTAAGTTATTAAGTGACTTAAGAAAATTATGCATGCCAGCACAACATGATTTACAGTCAACTTTATGGGGAAAAAATTAACACAAAATTAACTGATAATGCTTGAAAAAGATCTCTTCCACTATCTTGGGAGAAATCTGTGTTTCCTTTATTTAAATGTCCTTGAGAAAGAATGGTTAAGGTTTCATAAATAAAATCTGAAATTTGAGTTTATTGAATTTTGAACTTTGATTCTTTTATGAGAACTACAGAAATTGCTGATTCTCTTGTGTCAGTATAATCTTTCAAAATCGCTTTTCTATGTTAACAGAAAGGTGTTAACACCACCTCATCCTCCTCATTTCTTTCAACAGAATCCCTTCTAACTTCCTTTTTAGTGACATACAGAATCAGTTATAGCCTGATTCTTATTTTAAATTAATCTTTAGTAAAATACATGTCGGACCGACAATTTGTGAGGTTGAAGTCCTCTAATTATCTACAAATCACATACACTACAAGTATCTATTGTGTCAGCTCCTAAACACCTTGCCAGCGGACTTTTATAGTGACTATTAAAGTGTAAGAGCAATTCACTTTTCATTGTCACTCAGTCATTAAACTCTTTTGCTAATAGCTGGTTACTGTTCCAGTTTAAAGAGAGATTAAAAATTCATTCACACAAGTACCATTAAGTTTCTTAAAGTTGTAACTGCTTGTCTGTTGCATATTAATGCATTTCAGCCCCATACTCGGTCATTGTCTGAAGTTTAAGGGCTCCTTTGAGAATTTTGCTATATTTCTACCTCTCTTTTCATTTCCTTTACTAAAGCACATAATTTAATTCATGTTTTGAGGTAACTTAAAATCTTGAAATATTCTTTATTCTGGTTTTATTAGGCAACCTGAAGATGCTTCCTGAAGAGACAGAAAAGCCTCGGGTAGAAATACTGCCTGACTCTGAAACTGAAAATTCAGGTGGTGAAGGAAAAAGAATAATGACTCTTGCCAGATTAAGAGAGTCGTTCTCTCTTCATCAAACGACAGAGAGTAATTTTCGAAGCCCTAAAAAGGTAAAACAGCAGCACAGCTCACCTAGACAAATGTCACTTGATACCACTTTGAGTACTGTAAAGACTCAAAAGGCTGTCTTGACTAAGGAGTCTGAGAGTCATCGTAAGATGGACTCAAAGATGTCAGTTCCAAGCAGGTATCTGAGAAAATTAGAAGATAATACAGATTCCGGATTCTGTAGCACCTCCGAGTCAGATGCTGGATGTAGTACACCAGAAGCTGGGAGCTTCGTCAGTAGTGAAAGTGTAATTAATCCTCCTGAAGAATTCTGTAGCTCAGAAGAACAACTTCAAAATGAATGTCTTAAAACTGTTGGATGTAGTGAGAAATCACTGGAATGGGATGTTCAGGTCTTGGGTCCTGAACATAAGTTAAATCAAGTGAATGACTGCACTAATCAAAATAAGTTATCTCAAGAAGCTAATAGTTCTTCCCCAAGAGTAAAATGTTCCAAAAGCAGACACCTTAAAAGTGAAACAGATGATTTCAAGGCAGGTAAATGTCCTGAAGTGAAGAACAATAGGAACTACACAACAAGTGTTGATGTACTGGTGGAAGTTAAAAAGAAAACTGTGCCGCTTGAATTCTCTATGAAGGTTTTAGCAGAAAAGGTAAAAAAGGTAATACAGCAACAACAGAAAAGTACAGAAACACAAAATTACAGAAGATTTAAAGCAAAAATTAGTCCTGGAGAAAATAAAGTAGCAGAAGATGAATTAAGAAAAGAGATCAGGTATTATCACCTTCTTAACATATTGTATTCATTAATTAATAAAAATAGTTAAGGAAAAATATAAGAACTGTTTTGGGGCATGGGCAGGACACTTTACATCTCCCTGTTAGTTTTTGATATATCTTTTATTCAACTTACACCATTAAAATGTCCATTTGACAAGTTGTTTTACCTGACAGCAGCTGTTTGAACTAAGTGCAAATGGAATGTGGAAAAAGACACTAAAGAGAAGGCTACAAACATCATAAATTTGGTTTAGTTCAGACTTACAATTTGCAGTGAAGTCAGAGAAACACCAAATTTCACGAGATAAGAACACTGTGAAAAGACTGTATAACTCATTTCTTTCTCATGTGAATTTGAAATATGGTGAGACATGGCTGTGAAAATAAGCTACATTCAGATGGTCACTGGACAGTAGAAGTGTATGACCCGTTAATTTTGGATTGAAAAAAAAAGTGTTAGGAAAGCCTTCTAATTGCAAAAAGAAGGCAAATGTGTCAACTACCATTCTTCAAAACTCTGATGCTGCCTTCAGTGTTACTCACTTGGACTATTGCCATGCTGCCTGTTTCTGGTTTTATTATCACCAGTGGCTGTATTGAAAATGGGAGAATCCTGAATGAGTCCTGTCTTAATGCTGGATTGTGTTCTGTCTCATCAGTCCGTGGCAGATTCCAGATAGCTGTACTTTTTCACATTCATATCCTGCTCAAATGAGATTTTTTTTTTTAAAGTAAAGTCTGTTCTGCAAGGGAGAAAAAGATGTTTTTAAGTTTTATAGTCTAACATGATAACTGATGAAGTGTAATTTATAATCTGTTTATATTTTCTACATACAGTAAAGAAATGTTTGCAAAAATGGAAATCATTGGCCAGTTCAATTTAGGGTTTATAATAGCAAAGTTGAATTCTGATCTTTTCATAATTGACCAACATGCTACTGATGAGAAATACAACTTTGAGATGTTACAACAACACACTGTTCTTCAAGGTCAGAAGCTGATAGCGTAAGTATTTTCAGTGTTTTATCCTTCTGAAACATTGAGTTAAACATTATTCTTGTTATCTGTGATTATATTTATGTAGCATTTTACACATTCAAAACACTTAAGACAAAAGTTGGGTTTATATTCTGTGTTTCAAAGAGTCAATCTTCATATGAAAAATACATTCCACAGATACAGTCATAGCTATGCAGTGAGTGAGTGGTTGAACAGATTCCACAGTGGGCTTACATGGTTGTAAGCTTGGTAAGCGTGGTCATACAGCGAGGAGACATACAGTCATACATACAGTGAGGTACAGACAGTCACGCACTGGGAGTGCTGCCCAACCGACGTTACTCTGCTGAGTAACGCTTGGAAGTGATCTGTTCAGTAGTGAGACTTTTTTAACAAAGTGAAATGTTTTAATAGAGCTCTGTATTAGTGTCTCTAGATTGCTTCTGAAACCTATCTTAAGTGGTCTGCACTATGTGCCTATGCAATACCATATTTTCTGTCTCTTTCAGGCCTCAAAATCTCAATTTAACAGCTGTAAATGAAACTGTGTTGATTGAAAACCTGGAAATATTCAGAAAAAATGGGTTTGATTTTGTCATAAATGAAAACGGTGAGTTTTGGCCAGAATTAATGGAAGTAAAAAATGGTCAACAGTTTCATCTCATTTATCATGTAAAAGTCTCTTCTGGTAGTTATCAGAAACTTCAAAATAATATGCATTACAGTATATTTTTTTGTTTGTTTTTAAGACTTAGGATTCTGTGGTTTGTTTGCACTGTTTAACAGAACATTGTAGAGTATTTATCTCACCAGCTTTTTACGGAAGTTTCTGAAGACTCTTTGGGGTCACTGTTTGGCTATGTGGCTGGTGGTTTATTTTCTGGATGTGTTACATAAAAGTCGTTTTTTTTATACTGGTACACTTGCAGGTCCCAGCAGGGTTAGATGCAGGCAAATGATAAATCTAGTAACTTTAGAGTTCATAGATACCATGGATAAATAATGTTCTTTGGTTTTCTTTATGGCTTTAGCATTGACTTGCTGTGTAGTTTGGAGCAAACTGCATAACCTGCAAGCTCCTTATTGTTTTCCTTATACAGCAAGAATAATGCAAGTGCAGTGTGTTACCACTTTGGATTTGGGAAGTCGCTACAGACTTTCATCATATTCTTTATTCCAGAATCTCCAATTTTTGCCTAAAATGCTCTTGATTATCAATCACTTACCAAGAAAAATCCTTAATTATTTTGTAGTCGCATAACCTCAAAATAGCTTCATAAACTATTTGTTCTTTGAAATTGAAGGGTTTGTCAGAAATTAGATCTATCTGCTTTTAAGTTAACAAGCAGTTGTTTTGTTAAAGTTTAAAAGGATATCTGCCATAGTTATCATCATGGTTAGTTAGTGACCCCTGTCAAAAGACTAAATTTAAACCTTTGCATATATGCAGGTCACATCATATTAACATATCAAAGCAGTTTCTCAGTTCTCTCAGGAAGATGTAATTTCCTGTAATGCTCTGTTTGATTAATTACTGCAAATCTTTCAGCTCCTGTAACTCAAAGAGTTAAATTAATATCGTTGCCAACAAGCAAAAACTGGACTTTTGGTCCACAAGACATAGATGAGCTGATCTTCATGTTAAGTGACTGCCCTGGAGTCATGTGTAGGCCCTCCAGGGTCAGACAGATGTTTGCTTCCCGAGCTTGCAGGAAGTCTGTAAGTACAGCACTTGATGCTTGTTTTGAAATAAATACCATATTTTCTGTTGTGTTATAGGTGTCTGTCTCTCTCTATATATATATTGCAGAGGAAGTTTATTTACTATTGAGTGTCAACAGCTGATATCCTTCGTTTAGTGTCTTGTGTTTTTGTCTAGTGTAACTTGGGAAAAATTTCTGGTAGTTTTTTATTTTGTTTCAAGCTAGTGTGCTTATGAACATACTTAACTGTATTTTGTCTTCTGTTCATCTTGTAGGTCTTTCTGCTTTTAATGTCTTGCACAGTATTTATTTGCTCGGGTAGCTGAAGTACTGCTTTTACCTGTGTCAGTTGTCAATATGGAAAAAGAAAATAATAACTTTTTTTTTGCCTTTACTTGCAGGTGATGATTGGAACTGCACTGAATGTACAGGAAATGAGAAAACTGGTCACCCATATGGGCGAGATTGAGCATCCCTGGAACTGCCCCCATGGAAGGCCTACTATGAGACACGTAGTCAGTTTAGACTTGATTTCAACAGAATAAGTCAGTTTCTGTTTATTAACATGCTTGATTTTAATTCTTGGTGATACTTTGAACTTTTATCATGACTCCTTCATTTTGAGTAAAAATTTTAGCCAGTCTTCAAATTTGAAGACAGTAACACTTAAAGGTACTCTGCAGGGTTACATTGTTGTTCCTATCAGATCAACAATATCAGCATACTGGAATTCGTGTGTAAATAACATTTCTTTTATTACTATTTACTGTGTGTATTATTTTTGCAACTAAGGCTTTTAAATAATAAATGTTTATATATAAAGATCAAGAGTAGGTGAACCTCATTTGTAGCGGACTCTTAAAATTAAGTGGAATGTCAATTTAAGTCTCTAGTAATGCCATAAAACAAACATTATCATAGACAGGATCTATAAACATAGAATTTTAAAGAAAATATAAATGATGTACAAGTGAAAATACTTTTTTTTTTTTTACTTATACTAAAGCTGGGTTTCATTAGGTAACTACTTCAAGCATTAATACTGCATTTAATGCTTAACTTAATGGTATCTGTGTTTAAGACTTGAACAGAGTAATTCATCTGGCGTATTGCTATTAATTGGCATTGTTCCCATCCCTATTCCAAACTTTTTTTCAAGAACAGGGATTCCTTTTCTGAGAATGAATGGAAAAAAGCCATCTCGCCAGGCACTGCTGATCAGGTCAGTCCAAATTACATCTTGATAAAATCAAAATAGTTAGAAAACTGACTTTTTGAATCAGAAATCCATTAAAACAAATAGCTAGGCTCTTCCACTTCTGTAGGACCAGGATTTGACCTAAGAGTCTTTGTGTTTATGAATGGCTTTCCCTCAGCACCTCCATTTGCTGCTCACAGGGCGGTGCGGCTGTGGGGCTGCAGCCCTGGTGCCCAGAGCAGCACCAGCTGCTCCTCTCCGCTCTGTGGCTGTTCCGGCAGACCCAGGCCTAACGCCGTGACACCGTCACGCCCGTGGGCCCAGCACCGGCCCGGGGGCTGTGTGGGACATGTGCCCCGGCAGCTGCCCGCCGTCCTCCACCCCTGACTGCTCTGCATTACCCTGAGCCGAGCCCAGGCCCTTTCCCCCCCGGTCCTGGGTAACGAAGAATTCATCTGACTCAAGGCAAGCGCGAGGCCAGGCTGCCCTCAGCGGCGGCCCGGCCCGGCCCCGGGCGCACTGCCCACGGCGGGGCAGCGGGGAGGTCGCTTCCCTGAACGCAGCCTGGCCCGTCCCGGGCTCCGCTGAGGGGCCGGCGGCGGCGCCCCGTTTACCACGGGCAGGGCTGTGGCTCGGCGGCCCCGACGGGGGGCCGCGGCGCGCTTGGTGTGGGTACGGCAGCCACCGCCGCACTGCGGCTGCGCGGCCGGCGGCGGCATTTGTGAGGCGCGGGGCGGTGGCCGGGGACAGCGGGGGCTGGCAGCTCTGGCGGCGGTTCCCTGCGGGCGGGAAGGGCGGCGGGTCCCGGGCTGCCGGCCCCGGGCTGCCCTCACCGTCCGTCGCTCTGCTGCTCGGGCCCTTCGCGCAGCTGAGCTGATACTGTAGTTGCCCGAGTGGAACGGGGCGCTGGCTGGAACCGAGCGGTGGTGAGAACATGGCGGTTGCTTGAGGCTGTCCCTGTCAGCCCTCGCCACTGCAGCACGGGGATTTGATTCTTGTGTTACAAAGCAGCGATGATCGGTCTGTGAAATGAGTGGGAAATGTGATTACAGCTGTTCAAGCAGTGCTGTAACCTTCAAGGAATTCTTAACTGGCTAAAGAACTTTATAAGCTCTAGTGGTTATTCTATGTTGTGGTTCAATTTGCAGCTCATAAGTTTGAAAGCAAGTTAAGTCAATAATACTAGTGCAGCTGTAACATTCATCAAGTAACTCACCAAACTCATATCTTTGAGAAACGGTTTTCAAATCTTCCACAGGATTAGACACCTAAAAATCTCCATCTAGTAAAGATGGAGACCGCCATGTAGCAAAAGTAAGTCTACTGGCAACACTCCTGTCGTAGTGGTTCTGATTAACTTCTTAGAGGTAATTCCCAGGTAAGGCTTCCTGTTAGCCCTGCAGTCTGCCCACCATGACCTGAAACCACTGCCTTGAAGAACTGTTAATACAGAAGTAACTTAAAATACATGCATGTATAATAACTAAGGAAAATCATAATTTTTCATGTAGTTAGCTGGTTTTTGTTTTTTGTTTTTTTATCAAATAGATTATAGGGGGAAAAAAATCTTTACATAATACATGTTGAGACAATTCAGTAGTTATGGCAAAGGATAAAAAGAAAGATGTCAAGAAGGCAGAAAAACCTGTACATTCTCCTATTCCTGCACAAGATACTACAGCTGATGGTAGTTCAACAAAGCTGTCAGATTTGCAGACCTTAGTGAACAAAGTGGAAGAAACACAGGCAAATCCAGTGATACCAGATAAAGAACCAGCAGAGGTAGAGGAACCTCCAGTCCATGATGTTCCTCAGTACTATGAGGAGCCTATTCTTCAAGTTATTGTGAAAAGGTATGCTTCTTACGAATACACTGGTAAAGTTAAGAATTCTCATTTAATTGTGTGGTGTACCCAGTGTCATACAAACACATGCAAAGACTCTTGAGGCAGTGAATCAGGTTATTCGGACCTAGTAGTCGTGACACCTTACGAGACTGATACATGTGGAATTCTATTGTCTTCTTGCATCCTAGAGTGTTGCTGGTGATCTCTGGCTGCCAAAAGCCTCAGTTGTTTGGCTTGTTCACCTGTGATGAAGTTTTGTCTAAGTATATAGACAGTGAAGAAAGTGCATCTGTGTCATGTAATGTTCAGTTGTTGCTGCCTTATAATGTTTAGGGATGCTCATATCCCTTAACAATATCCTACACTGAGGAAGCAGGTGAATAGCAGTGTTAACCAAATCCTTTGGTAGTTCAAGGGGACTATATATGTTTCACATGCTGACTAGGTTGCCTGGTTGTAAGTAAGTAAATGCTACCGATGTGATTTGTTTTCTTAAGTGAAAGAAATACGGGTCTGAGGCAACACAACAATTGCATGAAATACACAAGGAAGGTGCAAAAACCTGGAAATTTTGTTGTAGCTCATTTTTCTCCACAAGATGCAACAACTGGCCTCTCTGTAGATCATGGTAAATCAAAGGTCGTTTATTTTATGTCTGTTGTGATTTAGGTCTACTAGCAGTGACTTGAAATCTTCACCTTTAGTTTGTTTTCCTTGTAGCTATGAAGGTGAAAAAGTCTGTGGATTGTATGAGGGAGAAGGATTTGCATATTTTGAGGGGGGAAATACATATAAGGTGAGTGTATAAATTAAAAAAAATTAGTAGTAGTGGATCAAGTTCTTTCTCTAGAACAGGCAGGATATTTCTTTTAATGTAGGTGAAGGTTGAGCACTCAATGTGTGAGCATTGAAAGCTCTGTTGGTTTCTGGTAATAAAACTTCATTTGAAACTAGTAGCTGGAGGGGTAATATGTCATTATTTTGAGATCTTACAGTTACTGTAGGCTTCAGTTGTGGTAAGAATAAATTTGTAAATGATGCCATTCTCTTCATTTTGAAGGGCATGTTTTCTGAAGGGTTTATGCATGGACACGGAACTTACACGTGGGCTGATGGAGTGAAGTATGAGGTAAAGTGCAATTTAACTTTTAACTGAACACAATTACAGGCAATTAGATGTGTAAATTCAAGGAGAGTAGATAAGCTGCAGTAATTGGTACAGTATGGGTGGCAACTGCAGAACTATGGCAGTGACTTCAATCACAAGCCTGATTTCTCCCAGATACTTGGAGAACAGCCAGTCTTAGTTTTTTAGATTTTGTAATTTAATCTTCTAGGGAATGTTTGTTAAGAATGTGCAGATGTTTAATGGCCGTTATACATGGAATGATGGCAGCATTTATGAAGGAGCAATCGAAAATGGAGTTAGGCATGGATTTGGATTTTTCAGGAGCGGTACTCGTCCTGTTTCTTACATTGGCTACTGGTATAAAGGCAAAAGACATGGAAAGGTAAGTAAGAACACCACATGAGAGCAAGGTCACTTACCTTCTAGAACAGCAAGCACTCTTGTGCAAAGATTTTGCAAAAATGTTTTGTGCTGTTGCATGGTCTTGTGCTATGTAGAGATTAGTTTTTCCTAGGGATCTTCTCTGAAGTCATGAATGCTAATTAAAACAATTGGGGTGGGATCTTGTTTGTAGTAGAAGGGATGAACGGTATCCTAAATTGGCCTGTTATGTGGTTTGTACTTTATGCTGCTCCAAGTGGATGATGACTGCATCAGTAGCCCCATAACAATGGCAGAACAATTAGCTTCACAGTAATGACAAAGTGATCCCACATCCCAAATGTGTTAAGCAGACCAAGTATGATATTTACAATTAAGACTGCCTTATCTAGTGTAAGTAACGTCTAGTTCCAACTTTGTAAAGACGAGTAGTGCTTTTATCTGTCTCTGTCTTGTGCGCTCAGATTGAGACACTCTTCTGGGCCCAAGATTTTGAAGCCCAGTGCTCAGCATGTGAAGAAAATCCATTCTAATCACATGGTTTTTTGTTCTGTGTCACTAGTGAGACACTAAAATCACACGGGCTGCTGTGGATGGTCATCAGTGCAGTGGTCTGACCAGTTTGTTCTGAGAGGAAGCTATCAGATAAAGACAGAAGAATTAACGCTGTAGACCTACTGTTGGAAGTTGAATACTGAATGAGTCAGAAAACTGATCTATCTCAGAGTGACTACTGTGATTAAGTTGCCAAAGTTAGCTCTCTGAAAGTATTTCCAAGTGGTTTGAAAAACATGTGGACTTTGACATAGTGTAATATAACTTTTTTTAACATTTGGGTTTTTTTAAGGTCTTAACTAATATTCATCAAAAGACGTTGCTTTTTTTATTTAATTTTATCGCTTCAGTTGCTTTCAGTACAGTGTCTCAAAATGACTATAAGAGCGTAATTACATGTGTCATATAATTTGTATGTGATGTTTAATGTAGTTGAATAGGTATTTAAATTGACTATACTGTTTGTTTCAGGGTACCATTTATTATGATCAGGAACACACCTCTTGGTATTCAGGCGACTGGGTAAATAACGTCAAAGAAGGATGGGGAATGAGATGGTAAACATAATAGCACTTGTTCTTCATATATTTTTTTTAATTATACGTGTATTATCATACAGTTTCTCCTATTGTTTAATATGGATACAAATGCTACCATTTCATGGTAGTGTGTATTTTCTGCAGTGGAATAAATAATTGTACAAAGCACTTTATAATAATAAAATAGACCTTCTCTATAACTTACATTTTTATGTTGGTGTATTTCTAGTGATCATTCCCACAAAAGAATGGCTAAAGACAAAATCCAGAATGATCGTTGGTAAACCACAAATCAACATTTAAAAACAATGATTTGAACTGATGTTGACTGATTTGAACAGACAGCTGCTTTCATGAATAAATGAATTATTTGTGGAATTATATATAAAATAATATTTTGATTAGCTATGGCAAAGACTCATTAGAAAAAAAGAGCCGCTTAATATTTTTACAGTGATTTGTAAGTTAAAAATAGGTGGCAAACAGTGGGTACAATCAAACCTCTGTATCCATGTCACAGTGAGCCAACTTTCAAGTAACGTTAATATTTCGCATTAATAAATGCTAACTTTATTAGCAATGAGGTTTTGCATAAACCTTGCTTTCATAAAATCTACTTAGAATTTAGTATGATTGAGTCATTAACTTTTATTGTTTTCTTGCAGCTATAAGTCTGGAAATATCTATGAAGGTCAGTGGGAGAAAAATGTACGTCACGGAAAAGGAAGAATGAGATGGTTGACAGCTAATCAAGAGTATATGGGACAGTGGGTGTATGGCATACAGGTATTAATATCTTCCCCAGCAACCTCTTTAGTTCAGCATCTGTCCATTACTCTAGTAAAACTAGATAGGGAGTTTTTTACAATATCAAAGGAGCTTTGTATGATTGTTTTTGCCAGCTGACATAGCGGAAATATGCTGTTTATTCTCATGTTAGCAATATTCAAATTTTTAAAAAACTTTTGACTTAGTCTTACAAAATCATAATATAATTATCTAATGGAAAATATAAAGCTTTTTAATTAAAAAAAAGTTTAAAAAGTTAAATGTTTGTGACTATGCTTAGCTTGAGATATGACTTCAGCAGTGAATATATGTGGCAGTTTGCTTCTGTGTCACCTGTAAAATATTAGACCACACTGTTCCTTCTTGTAAAAGTTTTATGATGGAAGGAGAAGATCTCTAGCATTTTCTGTTCCTTCCATTTCTGTTGTAAAAAGCATGTGAGCTGCTTTCCCTGTCTTTTCACTTTGCATAAAATTGTCAAGTAGTCCAGCTTCTGGAACACTGTGGTGCTCTGTCTGTCATGGTGTTCCTCGCCTGGCTGTTGAGCATTACAATCAAAAGGGTTCAGGCAGGAAGGATGTCTTTAGGAGTCCCGTGGTAGAGCTTGTTCAAGTATGTGTTGATTTGATGTATCTGCGTGGTTCTCCCATCCACTCCCATTTATACTTTGTAGGATATAGTTCTGTGCATGGTTTGAAGTACTGCAGCTATCAGCTGGGTGCTTTTATTGGAGAGATTTGCCAACAGTGACTCTTAAAGATGCCTCGGTGATTCTCTTTTTTAAAAGTCTGGATCTGTAGCAGTTCTAGCTCTTCTGGAGACTTTTTTTTTAAACACAAATTTTTTTTCAGCATGGATATGGCACCCACATATGGTTTTTGAAGAGAATGCATGCGTCTCAGTATCCTTTAAGGAACGAGTACATAGGTGATTTTGTAAATGGGGAACGACATGGACATGGGAAGTTCATGTATGCCGGTGGAGCAGTGTACGATGGTGAATGGGTTTGTAATAAGAAGCATGGCAAGGTGAGTATTGACACACAGTAAGACAAAACTACAGACCCCAGCAGAGGGGAGGCTGTTCTGCTTTGTATAATGGATCTCTAGATTTCTGTATGGAAAACTACATTCAATTTGCATTGTGGATGGAATCCCAACGTAAAGGGCAGAGTCCACTGAAAGCAGTAGGAGTCCTTCCAAGGACCTTGCTGGGCCACAGATTTGACTCCCTGGTTAGATGTGTGTTGTGCATGTGAAGAACTGCTTCTTACTGTGGAGATTTTCAGTGCAATAGGTGCATCTTGATTTTTGCAGTGGTTGGTCAGTACTTCCACTCTTACACTACGAGCTAATGGATTTCAAGCTATCCTTGCACATTAACAGATGTTTTAAAAAGCCCTGTGAGCAAAGTGCCACATGTGCAAAATAAAGATTGTAAACAAGTCTTTATATTTGGGGGGGTATTGTTTTTTCCTCAAAATACTTTTCAAAATCAAACATATATAGGCAATTCTTCATCCCAGCAGTGTACTTTAATAGATGACAAAGTACTTTATAAAAGAGGGTAGGAAAAATTATTTTGATTTATCTCTTATATTGCATTTTTGCCAAGATTCTTAACAGAAAATTTGATTTAGAGCATTAGTGTCATTTTTTCCTGATCTTTGATTTATATTTATATTGAAATGAATCAAATCTGTCCATAGGGCAAGTTTGTCTTCAAGAAAGGTTATGTTTATGAAGGAGAGTTCATAGATGATCATATAGTAGAATATCCTGCTTTTCAAGTGGATGCGATGAATGCGGAAGAGCTGAATGCTGTTTGCACAGGAAGTCATTTTGGCACTAGTAAGCAGCTTAAGAAAACAAATTCTACTCAGTTCACACTTTGTTGTTCCTTTTTTCTGTAATGTGAGCTGTTCATACTTACTCAAGAGCCAGACATATTTCTTCAAAGAACTTTGATAAAGATAGGAGTTATCTTAATAATTAATGACTTTTGGTCTCATGCTTCTTGGTTCCTGTACATGACACTTTGAGTTGAGTGACACATCTTGTAATGCTTTTGGAACACTGTTGTCTGAAAGTTTCATAACATATGTAATATCTACATTTCCTTTTAGCTAGGGGTTGAATTTGACAAAATTACTCTTCCACTGTTATGCTGTTGATTATTAAGTCTACTCCCTATAAAGGAGTCTGTTCTCAGTTTGAAGTCAGTAAAAGAAGAAGGAATAATATGTTTTATTTTCTCTGTGTGTGTGTACATATTTAACTTCATTTTAGTTTGTTCTAATTTATTTTATTTGCATAGTAGAAAACACCACAGTCATTAATGGCTCAGAAAATACTTTTGTTCTGGGATCAAATATTGAGTTGGATATATCTTCACTGCTTGACTTGTTGCCAGAGGAAGAGAGACATGAAGAACTGAAACAAGTAAGAGTCTACTGTTTGATACTTTCAATTTTCCCTCACAGTGTGTTTCATATTATTTCATTTCTGGTTTATTTGTATTAAAGTAACTCTTTCCATTACAGAATTATTTGAAAACCTAAAGGCCATGAAAACAGAAAAGCAAAAACAATGAGTAGACAGTATTGCCTCTTCCTGAGCTTTCACTAGAAGACAAAAAATGTTAACATTCTCTGGAAGGGCATTCAGCAACTGCCTTTAGCTACTGTGGGGTTTGTCGGCTAACAGAGACTAATTTATTTTTATCAGTCACCAAAAAATATGTATTATAACTACAGTTGAGTAATGCTCTCATGAACGCTTAACCAGGGGTTTGCTCTTGGAACTTACAAGCTCAAAAGCATATTGATTGGCATTATATGCCCAGTTACAGGATCAATACAAACTGATCTCTACTTGCTGTGAGACGATGCTGAAACCATACCCTGTTTTATTTAGGTAGAATTTGCTGTGTTGAGGCATATTACAGAACTGAGAAGAGTTTACACCTTCTACAGCAGCTTAGGCTGTGATCATTCTCTTGATAACACCTTCCTCATGACTAAACTCCAATTTTGGAGATTGCTGAAGGACTGCAAGTTTCATCACTCCAACATAACTCTTGCTGAAATGGATCGGATATTGAGTGGTTTGTATTTCTGTTGACTGGGGTCTTGAATCTAGAACTTTTAATAGTAAGCTGTGCAGAGTTGGAGTGGCAAGTTCTACAGATAGCTCAACTCTGGTAGTTCAGTGGCCCTGAGTGAGTACCTCTGTGCCTGTGAGATCTCAGTGGATGCATTAATGCTTCTCCAGGCGCTTCAGGTGCTTAAGTAAGAAAATGCAAAATTAAAATACCACTTAAAAAATTGTTCTAAAGAGCCATCTGTTCAAAAATTTTATTCAGCCCTGGTCTTGCCGTTACTATTGCATGTAGTTTTAAGAGGTCTGAGAAAGAGAAGAAACAGATCGATCTATTTTTTTTTTTTCTTTTTTCCAGTGCTCTTACCCTTAGTTTGCATGTAGTATGTTGTTTTTCTTCCATAGAGCCTGTTAATCAGTCAGTTCCCTTTAGACCTGCAGTGTCCCTAGTATGTGAAGGGTTTAACACCAACTTCACTTCCCCTTTCAATCCTGTATGCTGAGTGGACGCATTTCTAGGAAGAAGGGTTTTGATAAGATTCAGCTGTAGGTGGATGGTTCTCCCTTGACGTGCTTGTTTGAAAGTGATGCTGTGTCTGGTCTGATTCTTCTGGGAGTGTTGTTACACTGTAATAGGTAGAGATGGAGAGATAAGGCAGGCTGACAAGTCAATGTGCCTATAAGCATTTTAATGTACATTATAGCAATAGAGATTTATTTTTTCAATTTTTTTAGGTGATAAAACACAACTTGAGGAGATACATTGTCCACATGAGACTTTACTGTTCAGAAGATTTTTATCTTACCTTATTTATCTAGCATTTCATATCTATCATGAAGAGCAAAAGTAAGTTTCATCTTCTAATAAAATTTATTTCAATGTAATCCGTTTGAGTCTTCCCAGACAAGAGGTGTTGTTTTTTTTTTTTTCAACTGTAGAGAGAAAGGTCCTTATCTGCATAAGTGTTTCTTAGAAATGATGTCCAGGAATGTTATTCCCACTGCCTGTCATATCCAAGGTGAGTAATGGTATTTCTTCTGTGCTGTGCAGTTCATTAATTAGTACCACGTACGTCACAGTTTTATTGTAATGGTTTTTTTTTTCCAATCATTTTTTAAAGGTATCTTATTTTCTGAAGAACGATGTACAGTTTTTGCCATGAGCTACATTGACAAATGCTGGGAAATATACAGAGCTTTTCGTAGACCGAGTACCAGACCTCCATTTGAACCCACAATGACAATGAGGCACTTCCTTTGGATGTTGAACGTAATTTTTTTTTTTTTAATTTTGTGTGATTAGATGTGCTTTATTTGTTCAGTTTATATGAGCATTTTAAAATACTCCCTGTGGCTTCTGCACAGTTGAAAAGGTAGGAGCGATGTTAAAGGGACAGTTGTTCTACAGAAATTATTTATGTACTTTTGCATGGTTGAATTCTGATTTCATATTTGATCATTTCAAATAGTCAAATCTTAGACAAATGTGTTTTAAGGGAATATAAATATTTTTGCTGGCTTTGCAGACCCCACCCTGTAAAATGTATATATGAAAATGTCTTACTGGTAGAACTCAAAGACTGGCAGCTTTTGAAATAACACGGTAAACCACTTTAATAAAGTATTAATTTAATACATTGCAAGATGAACATGAGATTCTTTACTAAAATTCAGTAATTCAGGGACAGATCAAGATTACACTGAAGCTAGGGAACAATTCCCATTGATATGCCTGGGTTTTGTGTCACTGTCACTGTTTAAATCCAAGCTTTTTTTCATGAAAAAAATGAATTAAAATATCACATGGCAAAATTGAAATTTTTTATATTTTTAGTTATGAGCTTTCACAAGTTCTTTCTTAACACTGTTTTTTGCAGTCTAGGAAAAATGTCCATTGACATCAGTAGGGCCAGAATTTCACTCTGTGATTAATTACATATGTGGAAGTACTATTTGAAACCACTAGAAAATTCGACACAGACTTTAAAGGGAGTTAGATTACATCCATGTGAGAGTGCCTTAAGTGTTGTTAATATGTAACATTTATTCTTACCCAGGATTTTAAACTTCTCAGCAAACAATTAACTGCTTCCAGACTTGTGGAAATACTTGTCAAAGATTGTCCCTCCCTACAAGATAGCAGTAGTACCAACCTGGAGCCAGAGGTGTGTATGAAAAAAAATATAGTTCATTTCTACAGGAACAACTAAAATTACTTTTAAAAAATGCTGCAAATAGTGTCCTATCTGCTAGAAAGGAGGAAAAATAATTTATTCAAAAAAAATAAGAGAGTACAAACTTGAGCCTCTATATTTGTCTTCCTTTGTTCTGCCTGTATCTTCTAGTTTAGGTCACGTACTTTTATCTTTTGCGTATTATCTTGCCCTTTTTAATACAGTCTCAGCATACCTGACCATACAGGTAACTCCTTAAGAGTGCTGTAACCCAGAGGGTGAAATACCAATTTTCTAGGAGAGTGCTGCTAGTACTAGTTCTGTCTGTGGGGCAGTTGCCTGACAATATGTGTGTGCAGTGATTACGCAGGGATGAATCTCCCAGCTGCTGAGGCATGCACTGGAAATGTTAAGATGGGTCGATAATTAAGATGTGAACTCACTGATCTTGAAAATCTGGTGATCCAAGAAACCTGATTAGTGAAGTGCTGCCACCTCAATGAAGTTGACTAGTGACTGTGGAAGACTCTTGCGCTACCTGACAGCTGGCCTGCTATTGAGGGCCTTCACCCTTAAAGAAGGGCCTTCACACTTGCTCCGTGACAGTCTATTGTAAATGACATAATTGATTTACTGTTTTAAAACAGTATCTGATAAACTGAATGAACACCCAGTGTAAGTCTTACTAAGGGATTCATTATATACCTATTCTTGGGCTTTCTGGAAGCATCATATGCAATGAAATGTTTTAGGAAAAGCAATAGTTTTGTGTTATTTGTTAGAGAAATTTCTCGTAGCTCCAGATACAGCAAAAATCTATGCAGTGTTTTATTTCAGTATGACTTGTATAGGGCGTAACACAATATTTTTTTTTTTTAATTTTTTGAGCTTTGGCTGTTTTCAGTTTTTCTTCAGAAGAAGGGATGTTTGACTAGATAAATGAGGCCAGTGAGGCTTCACCATCACTTTTGAATTCTTTGCTCAGGTACATATGCCCATTAATGAAGGAATTTTGCAAAAATGAATTAATTAATCACCATATTTGTTTTACTCTAGTTGGTTTTTCTTGAATTTGTTGAAGCTCTTCTTGATTGTGCATTGGTGTATGTTACCAGTGATATGATTAAGGAACAAGTAACTTGTGATAATTGGAAAAGAAGTAGCTTTAGAACTGGAGGTCTCTCCGAGGGAACCACAACTATTTCTCTGTATCCAGAATATTCTCTGTCCCAGGTAAAGCTGCTGGAGACCTGTTAAATATTATACGACCCCTTAGAGGGCAAAGTCAGGCCCTGCAAATGTTCTGTGTTTCCTGAACGTAGAAACCAATTTCCTTTTATTGCATAAACAGTCGTTTGATTGGGTCCTTCTGCTTTTTCTGTCTGTTGCTACCTTAGATTGTAACATCAGTATAGACGTATTTGCACATTTTCCTAGATAACTATAAATACACATAAAATTCTAGCAAGTCTTCTGGTGTTCCAAGGGGAATTGAGGAATTGGTTGACTGGTGGAAGATATGCCGCTCCTGCTTTAAGTCACATATCTAAAACTGCTCTGTAAAAATGGCATTGCTGTTGTATGTAGCAAGACTTGCTGTTTCCCAGCAATTAAGCTATGCTCTTTTTGTTTTGCTAAACTTTTGAATAAGTATTTTGTAGATTGTAAGATGTTGCCTGTGACACTGGTACAATTTAGATGCACAGGGTAGTTGAAGGCATGAATTAGAATTGTTATTGTTTGGAATTATGCACAAGATTAAAGTATTTTTATTAATTCAAAGAGCATTCCTAAACACCTGATTTCATCACAGTGTCTGTAAGCCTGTAGTGCCACTGAACACCACCACTTCCCATTCTCTGGCCAGTTGTTCCCATCCTATGGAACCCATTCCCTTGTATCACTGCAAGTATTAGTGCTGTTGCACAGTGAAATGGCCTAGTTAAAATAGTCAGAATTTCCAAGACCAAAAGAAAATCTTAATTTAAAATATACTGAACATAAAATTCTTCTTGTGTTTACTTTTTATTAGTACAGCAGAAGTACAATTGGTACAGACTTAAATGATGACATTTCTGAGTCAGCTGAGCTTTACACTTGCTCATGGTTGTCTTCAAGCAAAAGTGTCATATCACAAGATGAAATAAAGAAACATGAGGTATGTAAAAAAAACCCACACTGCAAGATGGAGCAGAGGGTTTGCAATTCATGGGTGACAGAGTAGCCAAGGTAGTTTTAAGTTTGGAAAGGGACTAGAATTTCATCTAATATTAAATACAGTGTGTTCCCATGCCTGGATGCATGTATGAGCCTAGAAGTGGTACATTTCCATTGCTAGTAAAAGCATTTGCTCCCACACATACTCAGCTGCTGTTATTTAGAATATTTTGTGGTGTCTTCTACATTAACTAAAACAGTGGTGAACAAAGCTACAGTTTTATTTTATGCACAAGGTGGGGAGTGAGAGGCTGAGAAGTGGACAGAGATTTAGAAGCACTAGGGAAGGTAACTAATATAATTCCTAAAACATTTTTCAGAATTCTTCTAGCAAACCTTTCACCATCACTGCCTTTACAGTTATGTACCCAGTGTATGACTATAATGAGATTCTTGATATTCCAAAAACAGAACTGTGTTTGACCTAAGTTTTTGTGAGACTTTTACTGTCCCTTGTTTGAAAAGAGTGGCATCATCAGGCTGCAGAAGATGCTTGGGATGACAGTTGGAAAGATTTCAAAGCATCCTTTACAGATACACTCTTGAACGTTGTTCTCTTCTTTTCACTCAGTATATTTCACTTGGAGTATATTCCTATAGTCAGGAGTAGAAATTCATTATTGTTTCCTCAGGAGCAGATAAATACTACTATGTAGAGCAACATGTAAGAACAGAGGGACATGTCTAAGAACAAGAGCTTTCATTCTCTGTACTTCGATCTTTCCATAGCTCTGAAATAGGATAAATCCTACTTCCCTGGTTGATATCAAGGGTGAAGTGTTATGACAAATTTGCTAATACTTGAAAGTATGAAACATTATTGCAATTTAAATGTTTTGAAATAGGCATAATTGCAGAATGCATTGGATTGGCAGAATGTTTTGGAGCTAGGGATTTGCATGACTCGTGGACATGTGATTTCACTTTTTAATTTGAACACAAGTCCAGGCATTTAGTAACTGAATTTAAAACTTCTTGCCAGTCACTGAGATCTTCTGAAGACAGAGGGCAGCCTCTTCAAGGATTTCTACTGGGTGAGTACTGTGGTTACTATAAGCATCTATAAGCAATGGTGCTAGAGGAAATTAACTCTTTCTACAACTTTAAAGATGATTAAAACAGTGGCTGATCATTGAAATAGCCAATGAATTGCAGTTACAGAGGGTAAATGCATTCAGTTTGGCAATTGTGACAAGGTTCAGCTTTCCACACCTATACACAGATAGCTGGGTAAGTTTGAATTTCTGAACTTCTTGTGATTTTTTTTTTTTTTTTTTTTTTTTAATTAGAAGCTATCACATTTACCTTAAAAATAGCTTAAAGGCTTTTTAAAACTGAATTTTTCCTGTTCTGTCCCACTTATTTGGGCATGGAAACAGGAGATCAAACTCTGCACTGTGCTTTCATTATAAACAAATTTTTCATCAGTACAGAAGTGTTTGAATCACAGGTCTAGCTGTAAGGTCAGATGACAATTTATATTTGTTTGTGCTGAAGATCAAACCTGATATTTAATGCACAGAATTACAGACTGAGTAATTTTAATTTTCGTTCTTTGTGATATCAGATACTGTTCTCTCATTTCACACAACTCATGGAGATATCAAAGCTGTTCCGTCATTGTTCAGGTGGGATGCAGAAAAAGAACAAGATTTCTCCCCAGCAAAGGAATTGACAGGTAAAGCAGCCCTACTGTTTTAAGACTAACACAAAAAAATCTCTCATAGCTCTTGAATTGCAAAATTTTGTTGTATATGCAGATTTGTCACAAGAGGGCAGTAAATGAACATTAATTCTGGAGGAAGATTTTTAAAGAAAATTTCTAAAAGAAATTTTTTAAAGAAAATGAAACTTAATAAATGAGACTTTTAAGTACTGACTTAAATAGTTTCCCCATTTTTAAAATGCTGCATTTTATTTGTAGGGCATCTATAAGCTGTAATTTTGTTATTTTCTCTATGAAAAGCTCAGTTGGCAAGCCTGTCCAATTTTTTTTTAATGTGTTGGACAAATAAAACATATTACTGGTACTTAATATAAGAATTATTATTAATGGTGTGCCACCAGTAGTTGGGATGTCATATGATGGGCCAGCAGTCATGCAGAAGAGAAATCAGTGAGAGCGTTTTCATTTTTATACCATCTCCCTTCTGGCTGGTCTCATCTGGGTTGGTTTTTGTACTTGTTAAACGTTTTCCACAGATAAATAACCCAAATCCAAGAACATAGGTAGATAAGGATCTTTGTGTAGTCATCAGCTCTTCCACCGAAATCCAATGACTGAAAATTTACAGATCTGAAAAAACATTGCTTCCGAAAGAAACAGCATGGGCCCTAGCCTGTTTTTTGACAGTCCTGACAATTGGATGTTTGCATGCAATTCTGTTCTTTCAGGTAGTCATGTTTGTTCCTCCATTTCCCCATGCACAAGAGTAATGGATACTGAACTGTCATCAGATTACTGCAGAAGACATTTATCATAGGATTAAAGGGGAAAGTTCATGTTCTTTTGATGCCATTCCTAGGGACAGGTCACTCTGAAGACCCACAAAAGGGCCATCCCTTTTCACATGCATCAGTTAAAAGTTTCTCACAGTTGCCATCTTGAGTACCATGCAGAAGCCACTTTCCCATTGCAGGGTATCAGATCTGAAGTACTGTAGTCCAAAACACATTTGAAATAGAAGTGCCCTGCCAAATAAACATGTCTAATTTACATGTTGCAGATGAACCAAAAGAAGGCAAAACTGAACAAGATGAGGAATTTCGTCTGTGGATGTGTCAGGTGCAAATCTTTTTTACAACTAAGCTATTTCCTGCCTACCAGCATGAAAAAGTGCTGAGGGAAAAAATAAAAGAAAACCGAATACAAGATGCTGAATTAGCTGAGCTGAGAAAGATCAAGGATGAAGAGCTGGCAGAGTGAGTTGTTGTATCTTATCTTGAAGCACTGTCATATCTTCAACTAACAAAATTATTGAAAATAGGAAGTGGTATAGCATACTGTAACTAGGAAGACATCCAGGTATACTAAGCAACATACATAATAAAACTCATGTGACTTCTATTAGTGTCAGGAGTAACAAATACAGGCTGCTTTCAGGTTACAGAACTCTTAACTCTCTGCTATTTCCTGGCATTTGAGCCCTGCTCTGGGTAAAGGCAGTTAAGACATATTTTTTTTATATACCATAAGTCAGTCAGACTTGAAGTGGTAACTAGACAGATTTTCTGCTTCTCTACAATATGACAGTTTATACTGCTCATCCTGTGAATATAGCTGTAGTTGCTTAGCCAGTATAAATCTGTCTTCCCCTCCTGCAGTACATTAAATTTAAACTTTGTTCATTCAGACTTATTGCTGGAAGAGAAGCAGAAGAGGCAAAAAGCCAAGAAGCAGCTGCAGCAGAAAAAGCATTGGATTCCAAGAGTGCAGATTTTAAGGAGTTAGAGGAGCCTGTCACACAGTTAGTAACAACAGAGAGTGCTACAATGGGTGCCTCTTCCTTCCGAGGGGGCACTAAGGTGCCTGCTGGCAAAAAGAGAAAGAAAAAATAAATCTTCTGATGAGCACTGCTGAAGCTTCAAGTAAGTACTCTTTGAATAAGAAAAAAAAACCCAAAACAACCAACCACACTTGCAGTAAGGTCTAAAATACAAGTATGACGAAATTGTATGCACAAGACTTGCTCGTTTCAGAAGGGAACTGTCTGCTTTTACATTAAGGGGCTTGGGAAAGAGAACAATCATTTACATGAGTGTAACCCTTTAAACAAAACTATTCTAGAAGTCAGTATTTGACTTGTACCTAAAACTTCCCTCTGTTAAGTTGATATCAGTTCTTGTATCTTGTTGTGATCATATGTCCCAATGAAATGGTTTCTACTTAAAACATGGTTCATTTGACTGAAATACTGCATATAAACAAGTATGTAAATCAGGCTGAAGCAGGAGTTGCAAAGAATTGGGAGTCTTTTGTAACCAGTCTGGTTTACAGTGTTAGAAAACTAGCAGAAAGTCACACAATGATGCAAATGAACACAGGAAAACAAAAAGATGCCCTTAAAAGTGTAACAATTACTAGTTTTATTTTACTGGAAAATATTCACATAACAATATCAGAATGGAATGGTACAGATGAACTCAGCCTTGTTTAATTAGTTTGCACATAAACATTTTTAAAATCTAAAAATTTTATGATCAGAGTTTACAGATTTTAGTAGAAATTTTGATTCTTACAAAGCAAGTATTGCTTTACTATTGTCATTGTTCCAGTCAATAATATGACTAATAACTTTTCATGTTGAACAAGTGTCTGACATTGACATCCTCAATACATCAGCCCTTTGCAGATCAATCCAGGAAGAAAATATTATTAAACTGTGTTGCACAAAGTTTCTTCACTTCTTCTGTTAAAAAAAAATAAAATATTTCAGTATGATATTTGACTGTAACCTCTGCAAGAAAAACCCTGGGGATTATCAAGGTGAATTTAATTACATTCTAACAGAAAAAAAACCCTAGGAGTTTCTAATGTGGAAATACACTTAATGTTACTGTGTTTTCAGCACGAGAAAGTTGAGTCAAGTCAGACACGTCTCAGTGTCTGAAAGATGAGTTGTATTTGGAGTAGCTTAAGTGTAAATGATGGTTTGAGAATTTGTTGCTGGGCCATTCGTCTTGTCAAACTTTTACACTGCAACAGCAGAAGACCTAGCTTCAACACAAGGAAGTATACTGTAACCCCTTTTCAGGGGAAGGAGGGATTAGGGTAACCTGTTACAATAAATGAAGACAGCAAAACTTTTGCTTTGTGCTGTCCAGCAGACACCACTTCCTAAGTTTATCAGGCACAGAAACACTGATTTACTGTTTCTGTATGGCAGATTTGATCCTGAAAGACAATTAGAAATCATTCTGTAAGTCATGAAACTCATTCTTTTTAAAATTTATGTTGCTAAGCTTTGGTCTTGGAGAATTAGTAATTCTTTCCCATCATTCAAGTGAGCACATTGCCTCCTATTAAAACAGAGAGCCCTAAAAGTGCTGCAAGTAAGACTCAAAGTGCCATTTCTCTTGGTTTATTTAAAAGCTTTTTGCATCTTAATGTTAATTTGCACTCTTAGTCAGAGTAAGTAATTTTCAAAACAGCATTAGAAACAAGACAACAATGGGATGAGGATCACTGACAGGATAGACATTATGTCTAAGTAACCTACCCATGGATCACTGACAAATAAAACCTAACTCAGATGTAAATATGTTCATCTCTCACCTGTAATACACTTCATTACTCCTAAACTAAGCTCACAGAGCTCTCCTTTATTATTTGAAGGAGGAAGAATGACTGATTAATAATTAAGAACATCTGCTGAATATTTATGCTGTTCTTTCACAGCTGGTGGAAGGCAGACTAAAACCTTATGCAAACTTACCTGGTCTATCATAGATAAATCCCTCTCTAGATTTCTTGTGAGATGGATTTTATTACTTCTTCAGGGACATACATTTTAGTAGTAACTGTATTTAAAGGTAATAAGAAACAATCCTTACCATTAACTTCAATCAGATTTGCATTTTTTTGATTCAAAATAACATACAGTTCTCGCTGGTCAGACTTTTTCCCCACTACCCAGTAATCACTCATTGCCTTCACAATAATTTCCTCATCTTCATCAACTCTGAAAGAAGTTTTAAAAAGTAAAGAAGGTGGCAGCAAGTTCATCTTCAATAACTTTATTTGTAATCATTAGGACAGCTTAATGTCATAAATTGTTGTGGTTGTGCAGCATCGAAGAGAGACCACCAATACTAACTTAGACATAGTTTGGCAATCCAGGATGAAGGCTTTATAAATGGCTGCTTAGGACAATTACATCCCCAGATGAGTAAATTGTTAACTAGCCAAACACTCCAGTGCTCTGAAGAAAACAACTACCATCCATGCTGTTAAGAACACACTTCATAGAATTATGTGCTACACGGTGATCAAATAATGAAAGCTGGAGGTGGTATGGTAATACTAAGCTTTCATGTATCTAATTGTTAAACCTAGAACTAAACCATGCTCAACTAGATATATTACATAAAGCTGTCACTAACCCAAGTACTTCCACAATATGATGAAACATTCTTTTTTCATTTATAGAAAAATAAAAACCTTGTCCTTAAACAGAGTGGGAAAATTGCTAGTCACTAATTATAGACATCACAATCATTCAGCATTTTCATGTTCATTAATTTTTACACTGACAGAGGGTCTCTCCCACCTTGAAGCACAATACCCATTGACAAGAAGCCAGTTATCTTCTCTAACAGCAGTATTGTAGTAACTGCAAGGTTTGCATTTCATCTATTGTCTAATCCCTAAAAGCAGCCAGCTCTTTCAGAGGAGAGTATAATATAGGCAGAAGCAGGTTTCCCTGTCCTTTATACTACTTATCCAGGGACTAGACAGACTTAAGTGCAAAAGCACTTCACATTCCTTTTAAGTTTGTTACGGCTACTCTGAAGCTTCAGATAGACTAGATGTTTTCTTGGATAGAGGCCCTGGCCCTTCTTTAAATTATTTTTTTAAAAGGACAATGGAAGTTTTGTTTAAGACGAACTACTTATAAACCAACACAAAACACCAAATATGACCCATGTTACTCCATTTATCTCAGAGAGCTATGAATAGCCATCCATGAACAAAAAGACATGAAAGCTTCACTCATTTGAAAAAAATCTACTTGACTGAGAAGGAGCTACAGACTATTTAATAGTTAAGCATTACCTGGAGAAGTCACTGTTGATGTCACCGAGAATCTTCATGAGGTCAGGGTGAACAGATGCAAGTGATACACTGGGTGTTTTCCTCATGTGAATGGTACTTTTCTCTGCCAGGTTCATGTGATTGAAATAGATAAACTTAAACTGAGGCTCCTTCTCAGCTCTAGGAAGATTTAGAAAAAAAAAAAAGTGACTTGTGAATACTGACATGTTCCATAAGCACAGACTTCACAGAGAACATGTAACTAGCCCGTGCAAAGCTTCCTCAGACATCCTGAAGTTTTATCTTCACATTGAAGAGACCCAAGTACATTAAGACTTGTGGCACGATCAAACTTCATTTTAACACATTTATAAAAACAACAGTAAGCCTGCAAAACCAACCAGTTTTTCCCCTTCTGCTGCTTAGGTTGCTAGTAAATAGGCACTAGACTGCTAGTTAATAGGGGAGTCTAAAGGCCTTGTCCCACTTGCCAGTAGTAATTTTTCTAATGAGCTTTTTTTCTGTCCCCATTTTGTTTCCTTGCTGCTCTCCCCTCTGCCCGTCCAATCTAGTCTGAATGGATGCTAGGTCTTTAATCTGATCAATAAGTAATCTTCCAGTCTTTATTTGTTACAATCAAGAAGAAAGAACTCTTCCTTGATCCAGGCAATTAGATTTTCCCCCATCATTTGTGTGGGCCAAGCAAGAGACTATTTTCAAACTCCTGCCTTGGCAGTCTTCCTCCATTTCTTCTTTTATTGTTATATAAAATCTGTCACCTAGAACTCTGTTTTTGGTAGAAGTCACAACAAATTCAGACTGGCAAAAACTGGCTGTAGCAACTGGTACTTCAGGGTATGTATTATTTAGAATCAGGGAGATACTGTGATGACACCACTCACCTTAGCAAACAACTAGATACCCTTGCTCTCTGTCACCCAGATGCATTAGTGTCAAGAAACTGTATCATGTTTTCAGGACACTGTGGCATTAAACTTTTAAAAGAGTTAAAGTTGCCAAAGCCAGTCCCAGATGACATTAAAAAACCCCAAGTTTAATGATTTAGTAGATTGGCACAGTTTCAAGCACATCCTATTCTATACCCTGCGATTTTGCTGATTTGGCATGCTACCACTAAGTGAGTTCAGTCACACACCTATCTTTGCTTTAATTCCTCTTTTGTTGTCATAGGCAATGCTGTTCTTGCTTCCCCAACAAACAAATCTATCTACAAATAAATACAGTTTTATGGAAAGTCAGCTACAGTTTTAAGTGAAGGGTATTTTCCAAAACATGAACATCCTTTTTCATTTGACACTTCTTTTGCCCCTTAAGTAGTTAACCTTAGTCCTGCAAAATAGAAAAAAATAAGACAGTTTTTCCTCACCTACCATACACAGCGACAGTTCAAGAAGCAGTAATTCTGGCAAAAAGTACTAAACGGTAAAGCTTGCATTATAACAAGTAATCCATTCACTAAAATTCCCATTTCAAACTGAACTTGAACAAAAGTTGTTCTAGAATCTAGACCTTCATTTTCCTTTTGGATTTGTAACAGAGTTAAGAGTTACATACACTCCATCCAAGCAGTAGTACTTGTGTTTAAGGCAATACTCAACTAGTGATGTCAGTGTCCACCTGATGTGAAAAATTCAGTTCTTTTAAAATTATACAAAACAGCAGCCTAGGAAAGCAAAAGTCAAAGGAAATCGGCACAAAGAAGGACATGGGCACAAAGACAGTTGTATTTAATTTTTTTTTTTTTTTTAATAAACTGAAATGTTTTACTAGCCCAAGGGCTATTTGTGAACACTATGAAATTCCGTTTTTCCTCAAGAAAAGTTAGAAAGTATAGACTGAAGTTAAGATTTTGCAGGAACTGCTACTTCTGTACTTCAATATGGGGGACAGTGACAGAAGACTACCACTTCAGTTGGCATTTTTGCCATCTTGTATATATTTCTGCAAGCACAGTAATCTGCAGATCTCATCACCTCCACAGGTCAGCTAGTTTCAGTTCACATATCAAAGAAGCAAAACCTAGAAGTTCTACCTCTTGTATCTGAATAATCTGCTAACAGCTAGGGGATAGAGGCAGAATCTCAATTGATAATGGTGAGATTTATCTTAATATTTACATGATTTTTTCTGCAACAATTATGCATGTAGAAGAAAAAGGTTTCAGCTACACAATAAACACTCATTACTAAATTAATAACATGTATGTTGTTACTTGAAGGAGACCTAAATACGCAACAACAGGCGTTTTATAAATGCTTAAGATGCAGAAAGGTAGATAAACATCATTTAAAGTACGCAGTTAACTCAATGCTTTCGACATTTGGGCTCATGTTACCATTATTTAAGCAGTTCATTAAACCTAGTTTTTAACCAACTAATGAGGGACTGCAACAGGAACAGAAATGTGGTACAAACCCCGATATTCTTTTGTTGATGTTGTATTGTTCACATATGTCTGATGCTAACACAGTGAGTTGAGGCCCAACAATGCTGTCCAGTTTACGGCAAAACTCCAGCGTAGGCGGAATTGAAGCTAGGTGACAGGCAAAGAAAGGGAAGAGATGAGATTCCCTTCCCACAGTTGAAGGTGCAGTTTTTCTGTAGTTGTTTTCTTTAAACAGTGAGAGTCCTGGGACAAATTTCTCTCTTAATTATAACCTTACAGATCATTTTGAAAGTGCATCACTAACTGAAGCAATATTTTGTCATTTTTTTGTGTAAACTGAGTTACTTATACCACTGGAACAAATATCAAAAGACCAATAAAAGCACTCATGAAGAAGTGACTCCAGTAACAAATTAACATATTTTTCAAGAGTAAAACAAGTTGCATGTAATAGCATTTTGTACTAACTATGTCTTGGCAAATAAGTGATGCTAATAGGTACTTACCATCAATCATAAAGCAGACAGCTGCACTCATGGCCTGGAACAAAAAAGTTAAAGCAAAAAAACCATTTACAACAGGTTACCTCAACTACCTCAAATAAATGACAATACTTCAGTGAGGTCACACACAGGTAAACCAGTTCAAAAAAAATTTACTTTAAAAGTAACACCTTGACAGGATCATCTCTTTGCAATCCTGCACAACACAGGATAGTTACGATTTTAAAATTCAGCCCAGTTAACAGTTTAAGTTGTAGGGGAAAGGTAAAATTTGCTAAAAAAGCATTTCATACAAGGATATATTTCTGCAAGAAACTTGCATCTCATTTTTAAAAAATTAGGTTTTTGTTTATTAATGCTACATAAAGCCAGGTATGAAACTACTTAAAGTAACTGAAGGCTGGTATTTTGTTTTAATAAAACAACTGTTTGTTTTGAGGAAGGTACAGGAGAGGGGAAAAGAGAATTCAGGCTTTAAAGCTTGTTGCTAGAAACACCAAACAGTTTTCTGTCTCTTTGCTTTAACCTGGACATATCAATGCATCTTTCTATATAATTCATAAGTACTTCACATCATTGTATATAGATTCCTAATTCGTTAGAATAATTGCAGAAAAAAATGGTAATACCTTATAAACAATTAAATGAAGCTCTTCGTAAGTGTCATCAGTGTTAACAAATATTTTGGGGAAACGGCATTTTGCTTCTGGATCATTAAGATTTAAAGGTCCAGTAAGAAACCTAGAAAATAATTCAATACATCAGATGTGACAAATTCTTGTATTTCAGTTTTTCCTATTTAACGGATGTTCTTGAAATTAGCAATTACTTGCATGTATGAATATATTTGAATACAATGAGTTTTCAGCCATCCAGATAGTTGTAGAGCCCTTTATATATTATCTCAGCACTCTTACATTTCTGAAATATTATTTGCATATATGCTCCAGAGAGTTACAAGAAACAGGATCAGAAAGCCAGAATAATGCTAAAGACAAACTACGCAGATCAAAGCAGCAACGACAAAACTCTTCCCACATTCAAGTTGTGACTATCTTTAAAAACCCTTTTTTTGTTGCTACTGGGAAAGCACTCTTCCTTTGCTTTCCAACAGTACATTCAAATTAGTTTTATGTAGAACAGTGGTGTACAGAAGCACCTAAACTTGGGGGGACGGCAAGGCGGAACAGGGAGTGTGTGCTAATGCCTTGATCCCAAAAGAATACAATAAATCAGGCAAGAGGTATTATCCTGATTAAAGAAGATGTCCAAAGCCATAATTATTCAAAATAACATTGCCCAGCTGCTTAAGTACAGAATTCCCCACTCTTGACAGGCTGAGTACACAGGTAAAATAGATAAATCCCTAGATTAAATCTACACCTTTGTCTGAAGAGCCTGACTGAAAAGAAATGACCAGAGCAGTTCCAAATTTTATCATGCAGTGTATTAAGAAGAGTGGGAAAGAAAAAGAAATAGCAGTAATGTTAATGAAGCCTTTCCTCTTTTTTTTCCAGAGGTCAAGTTTTACATTGCACCAACTACTGTGTGATCCTCTGAAATGAACTATGTGTGGAATATGTACTCAAAATACATGTACTCCTCCCAAACATTTTGCCCTTGAGGGAGGAAGCAGCAGATGGTAACAGTAAACAAGAGCTACCTTCCATAGTGTTGTAGATTTCCTGGCATTTCAGCACGTATTGGAGAATCTCTTCCTGCTAACTGAAGCAAAAAAGAACACACACGAGAAAAAAACAGCTTAGAGGTATTTTCTGTTACATTTTGTGGACTGTCTTTAAATCAAATCAAAAGCAAACCATTTACAGAAATTGCCACTCACGAAGATATATACTCTTTGTGTAACATAAAGGAGGTAAAGCTAAAGTATAAGAGATGCTGATATAACAGGGCATTCTGATTTTGCATTTATTAATTTTAAAATTTAGTTATCCCTCCCGCCATCAAAAAGCTCCATAAGCTAACTCCATGTGGTCTCATGGCACTCCGTGCTGCATTTAGCCATTAAGCTGAAGTGATTCATTTGCAGTACTGAGCAGTCATCAGATATCAACATTCAGTAAGCTCCCTATCACCATCCATGTTCAAATTATCAGCATAATTCATATTGTAAGCTTTAGGTGCAAATACTACCAAGTTTAGTAAAGTGCCCCAAAAGCAATACATCTCAGAATTCCTAAACTAAAATTTAAGGAGGGGGAGGGTGGGGTGGAGAGAGATACTCCTTTTTGGTATTTTAGCCCTTAGTGGTACCAGGTAAACAGAAAGAAGAAAGAAAAAAACCACACACACAAAAAATAAAACCAACAACCACCTCCACCCCCCAACCCCAAAAATACCCCAGCTACCATATACCTCAGGCTCCATGTGCCTTGGAAACAGAGACGTTGTGAGATATTTGTACAAAATTCTCATGTCATCTTGTTCCAGTCCACTCCTAGAACATCAGGGAGAAAAGGAAACACAAGTGATGTTTGTGCTGCAGTTCATATCACATGTTCTCCTCTTAACCAGAACTCAGGCAAAGCACATACCAAAGCAGGGTAGCAACATTTCAGTGTCTCAGTAGATTGAATCCCAGAAATTAATTAGAAAATTAATTTCTAATAAAATGTTGGTTTATATGCTAAATACACAACACATCTAAGTTAGCCATAAACCAGAAGATAAATAGAAACAATATTTAAACAAAGATCAAGTTTGCTATTCTTAAGTCCATTTTTAAGTAGAACTCTTCACAAGCATTACAGCTTTCTGGTTCAGAACCATATAAAGAACAATCCTTTAACCTTCTCTACTAAAAGGTCCTACAGAGGAATTTGTGTATATACACAGAGGCTCTTGCAATGGAAACGACAAGGACACTTTAGCTACTCCTCAGGCCAACTTGGAAGTAATCATTTGGTACAGGTTAGAGATTTTAAAGCTAAAGACCAATGCCCTTCTTACCTATCACTCATCCACCATTCAGTTTTCTCTTTTTCATGCAACTCTTTCACTGATACAGAAGCTTTGCTATTATGGCACTTATTTATAGGATGAGAAATTGAAGACACACAAAAAAATATTGAAGTACCCACCAGATAAGCTGGTCGTTGTAGAGAAATGCAGTATACTTGACTATGTTCAGGCTTTCTTCCATCCTATTAATAAATGACTGAATTTTCAAGTAAGTCATTTTATCCAGTGGAAAGAAGCTGATTCCACAAAACACATCCAGCAGATCACAAGACTGTAAATGCAGCGTCTGCAAATACTAGGAGAATAATTACAGTTGGTTTTTAGAATTCAGAAAACTTCCAATGTGTAGATTTAAATGACAAATTTGAGTCTAATCCCTAGTAATCTAAACTAATGATCCAAAAAAAACCCCACCAAACTTCTTCCAGTTCTGCTTGTATGACAGACTCCATGTGGGGACAGACTTTTTAGTAGGGTCTGTAGTGACAGGACAAGGGGTAATGGTTTAAAACTAAAAGAAGATAGATTCAGACTACATATAAGGAAGAATTTTCGTATATTGAGGGTGGTGGAACACTGGCACAGGTTACCCAGAGAGGTGGTAGATGCCTCATCTCTGGAAACATTCAAGGTCAGGCTGGATGGGGCTTTGAGCAACCTGATCTAGTTGAAAATGTCCCTGCTCATTGCAGGGGGGTTGAACTACATGACCTTTAAAGGTCCCTTCCAACCCAAACTATTCCATGATTCTATGTGAGAGTGTGTGAATGTGATTCCAGGTATCAGCTTGCAATTATTTAATCATAGTGATAACAGCTTTTAAGGCTAGCTCAAGATCTTTTGAGAGTGTAAGCAAGTACAGCCTATTTTACTAATATTTAATTTAAGAAGTAACTCCATAGAAATATTAGCAGATAAATCCATTAGCTTTCAGTGTGCAAAGGAAAAGATAATTTCTACTACTCTCTTTCTTGATACTGTAACCTTTACCAAGAGATTTCAAATGCACTACCAAATGGTCTGCTCCATGAAAGATGAGTTATCCAATGGCTCCCTCTACAGTCATTCCACATTACCAAAAACCCCAAGAAGTTAAATACAAATAGTGTGACAGATGTGTCAGAGTTTATAATCTAAGTCTCATTTCCTTTCAGAGTTTCAGTGCAGTCCAAGCCTGCCAGCAACACGTAGCCAATTTGTTCAATAGGGTTATAATAGAACAACTTGCATGACCAAACTTTTTAAGCATTTTAATTTCCCAGCAAGAAAGAGAAACAACTTTTCTTTGGATTTCTGTTATACAAATCTATAGCGGTTACTGTTTTATCTCAGTAGGAACTTCAAAGAACAGCAGTGTTTTGAAGATAAAAATCTATTACTTCCCTTTTTGCCATGCTCTATTTTTTAGTCTAGAAAGAAGTATACACCAGCTAATCAAACAAGTACTCCTTGTGCCAACAGCGTTCATTCTAAAGTCTATGACAGTCTTACAAAAAACAAGCAAAAAACCTCCCCAAACCCACAAGCGAATCACAGAATCATTCAGGTTGGAAAAGACCCTTGGGATCACTGAGTCCAACCATCAGCCCTACTCTAGAAAGTTCTCCCCTACACCATATCCCCCAACATCTCATCTAAGGAAGGCTGTCCTAAAATCAGTGTAAACAAAAGTACAGTTCAGTCTACACTGTCACAACATTGTGCTATTTTAAAAACCTGTTAAGAGAACAAAATTTTAAACACCAGTATACAGTGTCTGCACTCCATGATTATCAGAGATATCAATACTCAACATCTCTACCACAAGAGAATTAACTGCTGACAGCAGTCCTCTGTTTCCTTCCGTGCAAACGAGAAAAATGGGGGCAGACAGACACTTGGTTTCCATCTTTTAAAGCTAGCTTGATAAAACTTTTCATGTAGGAACTCTAAAATTCTGCCAGACATGACCACTCAGTCAGTTACTTTGTGAGAAATACCTGAATAATATTTGATGGATTTCTTGCTCAGAAGTAAGTTTTGCTTTCTGTCCTTTCACTAAAACATTTGCTTTTAAAGACTGAAATTAAATTCTGAAGACCAGAGGCAGTATTTCCTGAAACTTTATCAGGCATGACTACTAATTCCACATGGGGGTTGGGGCAAAAAATTAGAAATTACAACTATCTATTACTTCACAGTACTATGGGACTTCAAGTCTGTATATGCAGGTTGTGGAATCTCCATCCCTGGGTATTTTCAAGACTGAATCAGCCAAAGGCCTAGTTTGAATTCAGTATTACCCTACTTTGAATAGGAGGCTGAACTGCATGACCTCATCAGATTCCTTCCAACCAGAATGATTCTGCAAGAGTTACTCAAATAGGTCTGCACAGATGGTTATCACACTAACCAATTCAAACATTACAACAGAATTTCCAGAGAATGAACATGATTCCATCAGAAAAAATATCCAACAGCTAAGCTGTTCCACCAAGCCATAACCCTGCTTGTTGTTCAACTCCACTTAAAGAACCTACCACATTAGTAAGAAGCAGGAAGTATTTGAAAAAATGAGTAACCAGACTTCCTGTGTTGCCACTACACCTTTTCCACGGCCTACATTTTATAGTCACGCTTCAGCCTCTTAGAGAAGATTTTTCCATTTTATTTCCAATGCAGAATCACACTGTATATGACTGAAAAATGCCTTACCCGATGGAAGAATTTCTCTAGTCTCTCCTTTAGAACTTTTACACCTCCATCTTCCATGGCTTTCAGGAATGTGCCATTGAAAAGCTAATAGTTAAAAGAAAAAAAAATAAATCAGTCAGTTGGGTAATCATTTACAATAATTTCTTATATTCATGGCTGAGTTATAGCTAGATTACAATACAGCTCCCGTTTCTCAGTATTTGGACTCCACATAGATCCAAATGTATCCCCTTTTTATTGAAAAAACATCTCTCAGATTTGCAGAGTCCAGGTATATATGGCAGCAGAGGCAGAATTAGAAAAGGAAACTAAATTCTCTAATGGTAGAGAAATTATATATCTGCGTTGCTTAAGTATCTTATGATCTTGTTTTGTAACTACCAGATTGATGGCCTTTATTGAGTATCATTTCTTCAGCAGATAATACCTAACGCCATCAAAATCAAATTCTTAGTAGTGTAACTGCCCATGAAAGAAGAAATGTGGACTTCACATTTTTTCACATTAATTCACAGAAATTAGAAGACCCTTATTTTTACAATAAACTAATGAACCAGCACAGGTAACTGCAAAAGCTTTATTTTTCTCTTCCATCAACACCATTGCAGCTTCAGGAAGAGAGCAAACAATAGTAATGAGACAAGAATGTCAAAGCGATGATGAGCTTGCACATCCAAATGGTACCATGAGGATCCCTTCCTCTGCCCAGAAGAGCCTCTCGTATTAACTCTACCTTGTACATACTGTAGCACTGCTGTAGGACCGAACTATAAACCTTGTCCTGCAGAAAACAGAACAGGACATTAGTGTAAGCAGAGATAGATTTTCAGATATTTTGGCTGAGCTACACATACGTTTTCAAAGAGCCAGCAAACACACAAATTAGATATATCCATCTCAGAAAAATTAAAATGCATTTTCAGTCAGCATCTAGAAATTTCTTTGTACTTATAAACTACTATTTCAATAAAGGGAGTCCCTTTCCCCTTTACATTTAACACCAAAAGTGCCTTATTAACTCATGCACAAGATACCAGTTAGAAATAGTGCCCTTCCCTAAGGCCAGTGGTCAGTGAAAATGAACTTATTTCTGACTGGTTTTCTCTTCATCCAGGTCAAAGCCTAAAGGAGGTGGGACACAATTGCACATTTTTATTGGGCTAGGATCTTAATCCAGATGAAAAAAGAGACTATTGTTTATCTGGCAAAACAGAGTGCCTATGACACCAATCCTTTCCTTTGAACACAATGAGGAACAGAACTAGTGCACACTGTAATGAATGGAGGCAGCATAAGCAACCAGCTTTTTAAATATTATCCCACCTGGCCAAATACCCTTTCTGTATACAATTAAACTTACCTAATGATGCTGCAGTTTGGACAAGAAATCCCATGATAGTTGTTTGTTTTTCCAGATTGTTAGTAAAGATTACTAACAGTCTTAAGAAAGTAGTAACATATATATTTAAACTTTATAAAAATACATAGATTTAAAATCTTGCAAGAATTTTATTAAACAAACAGATCCTAAGAAATATTTGTCTATTCCTAGCTAAAAGTCTCACAGCTGTATATTTCACTGATGTGTATCGGGTGATCTTGAACTTCTATCTGGATAATTCTCTGTCTTGCTCTCTTCTTTAAACTTTATTGAAAATTACTTTTCCCTTTTTCCATTTATGGAGGGATATATATATTTATATAGAGAGAGATATATATCAAAAATCAAATTGGCAGCAGTTCAAGAAGAATCAAACTAAGATATTTCTGGAGGTACTCTTAAAATACAAAATAACCCATTAAAAAAATAAATAAAAGGAAAAATTTCAGTATTACCAGTAATTCTTCTTCCTGATATTCATAGACTGGCTTTCCATCTTTGTGTTTTTCTATTATGGGATTCCGTACAACCTAGGAAGTGGAACAGGCTGGTATTAGACAATGCAGAATGCATTGAGAACATTGCGATACGATGTTTTAGAAATATGCATATCACATGCATAAGTACCATGACCATCCAGAAGTTTTCTTCAGGTTCATGGAAAAATTGTCTGTTCTTCTGCGTATGTAGAGATTTTGCAGGTTTTGTTGGACTAAAGGTCCTGGAAAGAAAACGTATATGTAGACATAGATATTTATACACGGTCACAAAAAGAAAACGTATGATTAGGAAATTTAAAATACAGTGCTTGTGCTAATAGTGAGCCATGCAATCAGACTTCATACCTTGTGAATTGCACTATAGCTTCACATAGTCCCACATTTCTAATTTTTTCATTCTTTTCAACTTCATTGGGGTGATAGAAGAGAATCTTCTTTTCTTCCTATAATTTGAAAAAAGAATCAAAGCAAATCAGAATTAAAGGACACTGAATTCATGATTTGCTTGTTTTTTAACTTTAATCCCTTAATTTCCCAGGCAGAATTTTATCTTGTACCTAAATGAGCTTCTGTAATAATGGATAAAAGGCATCTTTAAGCACACTGAAGCAGTCAGTCATCACAAGATATCTCAAAATGCTTTATAAACTGAAGGGTATTGAAACCATAGGCCCTAGTCAGTTCATAGCTAGTTCAAAGCAAGGCTAGCTTCAAAGTCAGATCAAAGCATGGCTAGCTTCAAAGCTAGCTCAGATTGCTCAAGGCCTTGTCCAGTGAAGTTCTGAATATCTCTAAAGATGGAGATTTCACAACCTTTCCGGGCCCTGCTCTGCTGTTTGACCACTTCACTGTGAAGAATTTTTTCTTCCATCTCATCAGAATGTTCCTTGGTGGAACTTCTTCCATTACCTGTCATCACTTCAAGAACCTGACTCCATCCTCTATACCCACCCTCGAGGCAGGTGAAGACAGCCATCAGACCCCCTTCTACATTGTCTCTTCAGGCTGCACAAATCCAGTTATCTAAGGCTCTCCTGGAACATCGCAGGCTGCAGCCCCCTGACTAACTCAGGGGCCCTCCACTGGGCCTACTTCAGTTTGACAGGATTTTTCCTCCTCTGGGAAGCCCCCGAGGAACACAGTGCCCACCAGCAGTCTCACAAGTGCTGAACAGAGGGGAAGCAATCCCTTCACTTGACCTGCTAACGCACGCTCGCTCACGCAGCCTGGTACGCTGTTAGTTTTCACTGCCACAAGGGCACACTGCTGATTCACGTACAACCTGTTGTTCACTACAACGCCCGGGTCCTGTTTCTGCAAAGCTGCTTTCTAACCAGTTGGCCCCTGGCCTGTCACGGCACACGAGATGATTTCATCCCACATGCAGGACTTTGCTTTTGCCTTCCTTGAGCTCCACGAGGTTTCTGCGAGCCCATTTCCCCAGCTCGCTGAGGGTCGCTCTGAATAGCAGCCCTGCCCTCCAGTGTATCAGCAGCTTCCCGGGGTTTGGAGTCACCCAGGGACTTGGTGAGGGGGCACTGTCTCATCACCCTGGTCACTAATAAGTACGTAAGTACGCTGTGTACAAAAACTATTAAAACTGAAGATTATCACATGAACCATACAATATGCTGTTATCTAAAAATAGAGACTATAGTTTCTTGAATGCGCTTATTAAAGATCACAATGGCAAGAAAATGCTTGCAATAACTTGAATTTAACTAAGTTAAACATTAAGCTTTCTACCATGTTGTATCTACCTGGAGAAATTTATTTTTCCAAAAAGTTACTGCATCAGTAAAACATTCTTATTAACCGACTAGCCCCCCCCCCCCGCCCCCCAATATTTAAAACACTCCCGGTTACTGTTCCTTTTTAGCCTGAAGCAAACAGATCCAGGCGTGCGAGGCCCCCGTCCCTGGCCCGGCTGCAGACCGCCGGTACACAAGCCCAGCGGCGGCCGCGAGCAGGGAAAGCCGCGGCTCCCCCCCGCCCAGCGAGGCTGCGCCAAGGCCGCCTTTGTTCGGGGATGCTCCGCGGAGGGAAGCGTCAATCCCGCGGGCACATGCTGCGGCCCAGGCCTCGGAGAGCGACAGCAGAGCTGAGACAGCTGCCCCGGGAGCCCCTGCGGCAACCGAGGCCGGAACAGCGCCGGGCCGGGAGCGTAACCCCCTCTCCCCACAACCCTGGGCCGCGACGCGACGCCCCGCTCCGGTACCTCTCCCTCTTTGGGCCCCAGCTTGGGGTTGTAGATGAAGAAACTGAGCAGGGTCGGAGCGAGCTGTTTCTCCTGGCCGGCTCCCCCCGCCGCCGCCGTCGCCATACCGACCCTGAAGCAAGCGCGCCTGGGGCCGGCAGCCGCCACACACCATCAGGGAGCAACCCGGGGCCGTCCGCCGGCACCGGCCCCGCAGCACTTCCGCCTTCTCCCCCCGCCCCGGAAGAGCTCGGCGCGGGCCCGGAAGCGCTCCCGGGGCGGGCGGGGGGCGATGCTCCGCCGCGCCCCCGCCGGCGGGGCGAGGAAAGGCAAGTGGCGGGCCGGGGCACTGCCTGGGGAGCTGCGGGGGTCCGGTCTTCCCTCAGCAAGAGGTTGTACCTGGCCAGCGACCCGTGAGCCCTGCGGGAGCTTCCCAGCACAGCCCTCTGCAGGCGGGAAGGTGCGGCCGGCGGGAGCGGCGGGTGCTGCAGTGCCAAATCACCACCTGGCTGTGACACCCCTCTTCTGAAGAGCGAACACAGCGCAGTTCAGTTCCCCTCTGATTCGTTCAAAGCTACCTGGCAGCTGAAAAAAGTAGAATCGCTTTATATTTAGAGGTAAAATCCGAGATTTGAAAGATGAGATCTGTAAGTTTGCATATGTTGAAGGAAATGTCATCGAGCATCACTTAGTGCAGGTAATCCTTTCTCCATAAATAGATACATTACGTTTGTTCCGATTATTTTTTGGGGTTTTGTCTGGCACACTTAAGATAGTGGCATTTAACTAATAAAATATTCCAGAAGCTTTTCTGTTACTTTTCAATTCCCATTTTAATCAACATTCAGCCTGAACTAAATTGTAAGTAAAAAACATCTACCTGGTAAGAGATGTATCACTTTGCTTCTCTAGTTTAGGAATCTGATGCACTACAGTTACATAATTGGTTAAATAAACACCAAGGTAAGGTATAAAAGATACAATTTACCATCTTATTCCAGCAAGTAATTTAGAAAAGTGTACCTGTAAGCTTTCTTAAAGTTGTGCCAGATTAAATCTGACAGAAGACACTATTTCTTGAGATTTTCATTTTTCACTTATTATTTCAGTTCCTATCATCACTCTTAGTTTATATTTACTTTCAGTGCTAGTAGTGTCATTCTGGATAGTCCTCATCAGCCTCAGCAGTTGATGGTTTACTTGAGAACCCAATTCAGTGCTGTAGGAGCACTGTGTGGAATAATGATGCTGTAAGACTGCAGTACTTTAATATGTGTACTCAAAGAGTGATGTAAGCAAGAGAGAGAGAGAACCACTATTTCACCCTGGGCTGGTAGAGTCTCACATCCCTACTGCCATGCCATGGCTGCAAACCCTCCTGGTACCTGGCCTGAGGGAGGGGAGGCACAAAATGGAGGGGGCTGCCTCCTGTGAGGCACAAAATGGAGGGGGCTGCTTCTTGTGAGGGAGGGGAAGCACAAAATGGTGGAAACTGCCTTCTATGAGGGAGGGGAGGCACTAAATGAAGAGCGTAGCTTCTTGTGAGGGACAGAGGCACAAAATGGGAGGGTTGCTTTTTGCGAGGGAAGGGAGGCACAAAATGGAGCAGGCTGCGTCTTGTGAGGCATGAAATGGAGGTGCTGGCTGACTGGTCTGGTAAGCCAGGTGGGCAGCCACACTGAGGCCCTCTCAGGCTGGTTCAACACGGAGTTTGAATATGTAAATTCATGTGATTGTAGTGTGTGTGCAGACTCCCTTTCCATGAGTGCAGAGCTTATCACCACCTTGGCTGTCACCTTTCCTGCCTGCACACATGGCATTTAACCAAACCCCTCAAGAGCTGAGCAGGTCCTCATGTGTGGACTAGGCAGGTAGGAGTGGCACAACGGTCTGAGCCATAGCAGCAGACAGGCCTCAAACAGCTGTAGGAAATGCTTCCAAAGCTGCAGAGAGAATCTGATTTATAATTTAATGCAGGTGTTTTCAGAGAGGCCATGGCGGAAGGTGACCCTTGCCAACACAAGAAGGCATGATGGGGGAAGGCCCTGCTGTGCTGAGCTCCACGGGGTTTCCCTGAGCAGGGGCTGAGTAAGGATCAGACCAAATGTGTTAGGATGAGGCATCCAAATACAGTAATTCTCACTTCCCACCCTACAGCTCTGAGTTAGAATTCAGTAGTGTGCGCAGATCAGCCCTTTAGCATTATGGTCTGTCCACTTGAAGTCTGTAACACAGATGAGACAATTTCTGGGAACATCCAGTCAGGATTGAATATATAAAATGAGAAAAGCAAAGTCCCCCTCCTTGCTTGTGCTATACCCGGGAGGGGCGGGGGGGCAGAGTTGGGTGGTGGTGATCAGGACTGCAGGTCACAGGGGAAGTTAATTTCTTTATACTACTCACCTAAAGCAGAACATGGAAATTCTTACAATTGGTGGTATTGATAGTCAAGTTAATTAATTTCTTACCAAATAAATTATAAAACTGCAGTGACTGTGGATTTGGCCTTGTGTTGGGTTAAATCTTTGGATGTGTGTTTGTTTGGGACTTAACACAATGGAGATCCTGGTCTATGACTAGGGTGCCTGTTTACTGCTGTAATACAAATACTGTTTGTTGCAAGGGATATATTGTAGTGGCATGCATGGTTGGACAGCGGATACTTATTGTAATTGGTGATTGCTAAGGAAGGTGTTTCCATGCCAAACTTTCCCCAGAAAGGGAATTAATGTATGTGTAGTGATTGCTAAAATATAATTCTGCTCAGTGCAACCTCATCTGTAACTTGACATTGCTTTTGGTGGAAGTATTTGTGAAAATCTACAAAGAGTAAGTGATAACAGATTCAATTAAATTATTACATTTCTAATGTACAAATTAACAGGGCAGGAAGAAACTTCGATTGTGGTTCCAATTTCATCCCATCTTCTTAATTGTATGTGCAGTAACACCACACCTTGACATTTGCAAAGTGGCATCAGATCACCCTGAGTTTGAAATGTGATTCCTAGCCCATGATTATGTAAAATTAAACTGCTGCATAAGTACGTTGGGAATTTGACAGGACAACCCCTGCATCAAGAGACAAATATTTAAAAACTTTATGAGTGCTTTCCAATTTATTAAAAAAACATTACATAGGAGTAAGAAATAATATTGTATAGTCATATGTTTTGGTTTGTTGAACCTATTTCTAGGTACTATTTCAAGCATTTCTGTCAGCTGCATAGTAGCAGACTTAACAAAAAGGTACACTATAAATCACTCTGGGTATTAGAGCTGACAGCTGTAAATAAATACAGCTGACAGCTCAAATAGCTGTTCCATTGACAGTATGTGGTCTAAATGTGTTAACAAATGTGTAGACTCAGCAGTTTGGGATTAGTTTAGCAAATAAATTACAAAATAGCGCTGTGATCCAGCAAAAAGCACAATGCCTATGTATCCTTGGTCTGCACGCTTTGTTAATGCTGTAACAGGCCTTTGTAGCTCTGTGTGAAAATACAACACTGCAGCTAGATGCAGGGGTCCTGCTAAGAGTATCATTCATCTCCCTCAGATTTCTTCTTAGCGTGGTGGCAAGGAATGTGAGCAACTGAGTGTCGTGGTGAGTAGAGATGGTTTAATAATGGATGTATTTGCTTTGCAGGATCAGAGGTTTCATAAAGGTAGTAACTTTACACTAGCTTTGGTTATGATTAAGGATGCAAAGTTACTGAACAGCAAAAAAACCTCTTTCACGCAAAACTTGAGATATTTAAATATTTTGACTTGTTTAATGTGTTTAATAGGCATGTTTAACAGGAATGCCTTGAGTGTTGTTACTAGCCTGGATCCATAGTACATGTGAAAGAAAAGCTGGGAAAAGAAGATGAGGAAGGGTCTAGACAGTTAAAAGAATTTCAGCTCTGAAGATTAATTATAGTAATATGTTAGTTATTTCCTCGCTGATCACAGCAAGAAATGAGAGAGAGAATTACATGAAGAATTATGCCATAGTTTGACATATTTAAGGCACAGTATTTTTTATGCATAGAGGTTGAATAAAGCCACTGTTTATTATTATATATTTTCATTTTAACTATTCACAGACAGGGTAATATGGTACAAGGTATTATGGGGTAAATAATGTGGACATGAAATGGAACTCTGGAGACCTGTATTTTAATGAAATCACAAGTATTCCGGTATTTTCTAAAAATGTATTTTTATAGTTGTTGTGTCTAGTGAATAGTTTTAGTATACAATGTACAAGTGGTAATTCTGATAACTAGTTGCAACTTCTGTTGCAGTCCGTAAGCATGCTTGTCAGTAGTGGCTGATTTCTGAAAGCTGTCTCTCATGTCAAATCTTTCTAGCCAATGCAGTTGATGAATGCAGTCCTTATTTCCACCCCATTCATTAAATATATGATTATAGAAAGTGGCTGCTCATTCGCTTCAGTGAGTACCCATATCCACATGTTAAATGGTGATTAAATATGGTAAACAGGGCAAATTGTGCCTGACAATTTTCGTGGCCCTCTACAGCATTGGTGGATAAGGAAAGGGCAACTAACGTCATCTACCTGGACTTGTGCAAAGCATCTGACACTGTCCCACACAACATCCTTGTCTCTAAACTGGAGAGACAGGGATTTGATGGATGGACCACTCGGTGGGTAAGGGATTGGCTGGGTGGTCACACTCAAAGAGTTGTGGTCAACAGCTCGATGTCCAAGTGGAGAGCAGTGACGAGTGGCATCCTCAGGGGTCGGTGTTGGGACCGACGCTGTTTAACATCTTTGTTGGTGCCATGGACAGTGGGATCGAGGCACCCTCAGCAAGTTCACCAACGACACCAAGCTGTGTGGTGCGGCCGACACACTGGAGGGGAGGGATGTGCCATCCAGAGGGACCTGGACATGCTGGAGAGGTGGCCTGTGGAACCTCATGAAGTTCAACAAGGCCAAGTGCAAGGTCCTGCCCATGGGTCAGGGCAATGCCAAGCACAAATACAGGCTGGGTAAAGAGCAGATTGAGAGCAGCCCCAAGGAGAAGGACTTGGGGGTGTTAGTGGATGAGAAACTGACTATAAGCCAGCAATGTGTGCTCACAGCCCAGAAAGCCAACCGTGTCCTGGGCTGCATCAAGATTGGGCCTAAGTACATTTTGTATATTTCAGATGTTTTACAGGAACTTCAGATGCAGACAGCTGTGATATAGTCTTCTTTCTGGGAAATGAAGAAAGTTCTAATTTCACTCTCAGATTTTTTGCGGGCCATGGCACTGCATGAATCTTCTGTCCACCTCTGTCCAGTGACCTGCCCCAGTAATGTGTTGCATCTTAACTGAGAATAACAGAATTTGGACTTTGCCTCTGGGTTTCTTTGTCTAGGTCCATGGTGCAAAGGCTGAGCCATTGAGAGGAGCTAGAGTTCAGAGTGCAACAGCAACTGGAAGATTCTTTATTTCACATGCATTTGCCTGTCTGACATAATGTGATTAGTCAAGGTCAGGACACTTAATTGTCAGTGAAATGGAGGGCAATTTGGTCGTTACTTACATGTGAACTATTCCAAGACCCTTTTGTCATCAGACTGTTTTTCATTGTATTTCACACACTTTATTTTTTGTGAATATACTGTGACATCCATCTTATGCTATGAGAATCTCCATGACTCAGATCCTCATGGGTCAGATCCTCAGCTCGAGTACCTCTGTTTAAGTCGCTGATACACTAGTGATTTATGCCAAGGGAGCATATTTCATAATGTTAAGAAATATTGTTAAAATTCAATGTTCATTTTTTATCAGTTTGTGGTAATTTTGCACAGTAAGAGGAAAAATGTGGTGACCGTAGTAAATTATCATGTGTACTGAGTATACCAGCTTACAAACCAAATTAAGCTGCTTGCAAACATTTTGAAATGGGACAAAAATTCTGTTTTCACTCGTCAACTGCTTAGAATTGTGGTTAGAACATGGTTTTTTAAAAGGCAGTAGATTTTTCATGGCTGGCTCTCCAGTACTTGGCTTCCAAAAGAGTATATGGCTGCAGGGAAGACATAGAGGTGAGTACTTGGGGATGAATCATTATACAATTTTTATTGGTGCAGCTGCCTAGGGTGACTTGGAGGATGGCACTCCATGAACATTTCTTCACACTGAGTAAAGGAGAATTTTAATTTATTTAACTGCTTTTGCTTCAATGATGAACATGTTTGAGGCCAACAGGAATTTTTCTATGACTGCTTTGTTAGGTTTGCAAAATACAGACTGGAAGAGAGAAAAGGGCCCAGCATATCAAAGCATTAGCCATATGGACTTTGTGACTTTTTTGCTCCGAAAGATATACATTCCTTCTTGCAAGTGCATTCAGATTCTTTAGTCTCTTTCCCAGCAATAGCTGGTTATCTCATAAACAATTCAGCTCTGGTTTGGGTGTTTTTCTGCACGATTACCAGTATTTATAGAGATGTTTGAAAAGAAAAAAATACACTTAATTTTGAATGTAGTCATCTGCAGCAAAGGAAGAAATGCACTGAAACTGCAGTAACTAAACCATTCACTTTGCTGAAAAGGCTTCTATTGTGTTCTAGTGACTCCTGCAAGCTGCATGTGTGTGAACTGCAGTATATAGCCCTTGTTAGTGTTGAGAAAACAAGTGAATATGTAAATACTCCATAAGAGCATCTGAACACCTCTCTTTTCTAATGACTGAATTGTTCATAAAAAGACATTTCTTCAGCAAACCCAGAGATGGATGTTTTTATGAAGGACATTTTTAGTACAGCAGACATAGCCCAGAAATACCAGGTAGAGTACATTGGAGCTTCTTCAACATGCAGTTCTACAAATTCTCCCTCCACACTTTTAGTCCTCCCAATTGAAAAAGCTAGAAAATACCACAAAGATACCTTTTTCTTCCCCTCTGCTTTTTAAAACCTTACAGTTATCTGAAACCTCAAGTCCACATAGGCTTTCCTTTTAATTCTTTCTGCAGGAAAGCGTGTGGTTTTTACTTTCTTGTTCTCTTAATTGGCTAATGAAACTCTCATGCAGAAAGAGTGAAATCTCATGCAGAAACCACTTCTTAAGCAAAACGTATGACTGCTTTTCACTTGGAATTCAATGAGAGATTTTATCCTCACTTACCTTACAACTACATCTGAGCTCCTAGTCTTTGATGAAGATCTGACTGTTTTGAGAACTTCAGGCTTAATCCAGAAGGCCTATTGTAAACAGAACTCCCACTGATTTCAAAAAACATTCCATATATGAAGGTGCGATAAGATCAAGATCTTGGAGGGATTAACACTTTTAGTTTAAGAATTCACATATTTCAGTTTAGCAGTCAGAAAAACAGACACAAGCTACAGTATATGATTAATTTTTATTGGATGTTTTTAAGGGAAGTGTCTGCTAAAGTAGAGTTTAGAACATGGTAAATAGTCCACACAATGAAAAAAGTCATTAATCAGTGTTTCATTATGTTGCTAAGGCAATGAACAAATAACAGACACTGTCAAGATAATTAAGGGACTCCTGATTTTCAAGGTTTTGGAGTGTCTTGTGCAGATTCATCCCAATTCTATCTTGTTTGGTCCTTTTGAACCTCTAAGACTGCACCATTTCCTGGAATTCTGCAAAAGATAAGAGAATATTTACAGTAGAAATATTAAAATGAAAGGATTAGGAGTAAAAGATTAGTGGCTTATCAAGAGATTTAGAATAGAAATGAACAGAAAACAATTACCTGATAGATGACCAGGGGAGAAGAAACATGTATGGAAGAGAGACATTGCCTAAACTTCCTCTTCTAAACAACAGATAGAAGAGCAGTGTTTTGTTGACATTTTTAAGGAATAATAAAATGTTCAAGGTAGTTTTAGCTTCTCTCTGAATAATACTGATTTTAGGCAAAAATAATGGAATGGCTAATACAGAATTTGAGTAGGAAGTTAAGAGCTGAAGTAAAGGAATTAAAAGTGAGTCCATGTGTCTTATTAGCTGTTTGCAATGCTGCTGCAGTTGGGAATTATTGATTTGGAGCACAGTCTAAAGCTGAAAACATTGTGCAGTTCCATGTAGTATGATACTGAAGTATTGTGTTGTACAATAAGATATTGTTATTTGGAAGATCTTTCAAATGTTTCGCTTCTGTGAGTATATGATCAGTCCCATCCCTGAACAACTGTATTAGTATATAGATTGCTTCATAAATCATGTATGTTTATTCTGGCACATTTCCTAAGGAACTGGATTTAATTCCTTCTGAAGAAAGAAACAGAAGAGTTCTGTCCTCCTAGCGCAGTGAGCTAGGGAATCTGCACACCAGCACATTCCCTGCGTGCTATTCCCTAAGCCCCTTTCATGCTTGTCTAGGCAGCTTGCTTCTCTCATGGAGCAATCTGCCATTGGCTGCAAGCCTTTTGTGTGAGCGTGAGCTTCCTGTTCAAAGTGGGACACAGAAATACAGAATTATGAGCTCAGAAGGTTTCTGCACTGAGCAGCCGTTAAATCACACTGGCATTTCCACAGGGTGAGTGCAATATGCTGCTTCCTAAAACAGCTGCTCCTTCCTATCTGGTCCAGCCTGCCACTGAAGATAAATGGCAACCATGCCCATGCACAGAGCCTGTTGTGGCATCTCGTGTCGGGTAGTGACACTTGATCATTCTGTTCTTATTATGCGGAACAAATACTGAACTACGGGCTGCTAGCTCTTGCATATTGTGAATGATTTCACTGACTAGTGGAATTTCTGTTGGGAGATAACTGCTGTAAATGAGCTGATGTATGTGCTGTTTATTCTCCTGTGTAGAGCTGCTTCTTTTGTCCTTGATTTTACATTTGTGTATTACAAATGATGCTAGCAGAGTAAGTGGGAGGAGAAATAAGGGGTAGTTCCTTTCAAAACAACTGGAAATTTGTGAGTGAGTGGCAATGAGAGAGTTCCTTAGGGCAGCCTAGGTGGATTTTTTTGACTTGCTCGTGCAAAAGGAGTTGCAGACATGAACCTGTGACATGAACCTTTCTGCCCTTAAACAGGTTGCTACTGCAAGGGTTTCAGTAAAATCACTCAGGTACATTAAGGTACCATCAACATAAAAGAGAATGACACATCATTACAGCACATCCTGAGGAGCCTTATTCTGTATATAAATAAGTTAATACCTTCAGCCCCAATTTTACCATCCCCATCATGGTCTGCAGTTGCCAAGAAGGTCTTGGTTTCTGAGGTGGTTAACACTCTGGCTCCACACTCAAACCTCTGAAGGAAATACCTAGGAGGAAAACAACTTTGATTGTGATTTTCACAGAATATTATTCTTTTATGCTGGTTGTATAACCAAACTGATAGGTATCTATAAATAAATTATTTACGAAAATAGCCAAGTCCTCCAAACAATGCTTTGTTTGACAAGTTAAATGTTAGTCATACACATTTCTGCTTTGTAAGTCCAGCCCCGATACAACTGATTCTGCCCACTACCAAAATCCAGCCCCGGCAGTTATCTTTTTCTATACTGAGCATTAAAGGCAGGTATTTGCTAATTTGTTTTTCTCTGGAGGGATTATCTACTTAAATACAACTTTCACAATCTGCTGAAGGTCTTATCAATGTTTAGCATAACTTGTGCTTTAAAGAACAATTCTAGAAAGAAAAAAGTGCTGATTTTTGGATAGCCTCTAAATAGTTAAAATTCTTACTTGAGTTCATCTTCCTCAATAAAGCCACTTTGATCATTGTCGAGAATCCGGAAGATCTCCTTGAGCTGGCTGCTACTCTTTTTAGACATCCCACTGATCTGAAAGAATTTTTTGGGACTAAAGGAATCTGGAGCTGAAAATAAATTAACAAATAAATTAACCCCAGACCACTGCGTTCACTGTTCCTAAAGGGTCTGAGGATGCTGCTTTGTTACATTCTATTTGTTCTAAACATGAAAGATAGATAAAGCCTGTCAAAGAATGAGCTTTGCCATACTGCACCATACCCTCCTAAACATCAAAAAAACTCACATAGGGATAAGTTACAAACTGACAATATAAACCAGTCATGAACAAATATACTGTGACAGCTAAGTAAAGAGATTACAGAAATCTGTTTACAGTATGTGCTTCTTCAGTATTCCTTTGGAACTGAATTAAACTTGCTATGTGTTACACAAATTAATAGATTTTTAGTTTTAATTGTTTTCTCACCTTGGCAGTCCCGCAGAGCAGCAGCAATATCAGAAGGGCTTAGAAAGTCTGTAAGGCTCATTTTAAACCTGTGCAAAATAGTATATTGCAAACAGATTTGTGAAATGCAATATGAAGAATACTGTGTAGAATATGTAGAATACTATATGGCTAACAAGACTTCTCAGGGTAAATGGATCTAATCGATCAAACCAACATCGCTGCTATTCCTAAACAAATCAGAAGATTCAGTACATTACTTCCTCAAAAATAGCAATGCTGAAATAGTACTTTTTAATGAGATGGATTACGTAAATGATGTTGTGAGTTGATGATCAAGTTTGTATCATTTACCTGCATCCTGTTTAAGTACAACACATTTTTAAACTCTATGTAACTGTTAATCTAATAATTAATCTTACTGGAATGCATGGCATCTGGCAATATAAGTAACAGTATATGCAGTGGAAAACAGAAAGTCAAGAAGGTTTGCTTCTGTTTTCTCCCCCAACAGCTCTGAAGAATAAAAAGAAAACTGATACTTATCTATATAATGTCCATCCATATGTAATACCAGCAATTAAAAGAAAAATCTTAGAACAATGGTTATTGTACTTACTACTGGTGCAGCTCTGCACAGTAATTTCATTTAATTAATCTCAAGTCAGCTGCTCACCTTTATAGTTTTCTCAGCTCGGTAAAGGAAAAATGGCTGAGGAGATACCAGGCAAAATAGTAATGTTGGATCTGGCTTGCCACTCTGGCTTATAAAGGATTCAAAAGGTGACAATAACCACTACTTAGGTTACTGTTTCATGGATCAAATGTTTGATTTGAGACCTAGCTCAAATTTCTTCCTTAACTAATTAAACTTTTCTTTCTATTTATATCCTAAGATAATATGGACAAGAAGAACAGTTTTTTTAATAAATCCGCTTGCTCTTAATTAAGTACAACTCTGTCATCAAAACATAGCCTTTCAATCTCCAAGTATGCTAAAGATTTTCAGTTAACCTCTGGACCTTAAAGTCACTCATTGGAAGATGACTCCAGCAGTCAAATCCTTATGAAAAGAAACTAGTTTGGTTTCCTTAAGTCTTTTGATCCTTTGGAATGTATAAAGGAAGTTGGAGATGAAAGCTCAGAGGTGACAATGTGTCATTCTGATAACTTGTCACTAGGCTAGAGGAAAGCATGCTATACCTTGGGGTGAGCTTTCTACAGTAAGCTTCATTTCATATTTCCTGACCCTTTTCTAAATTACAGCGCTGTCCCTGATCAGGGGTAGAACAGAAACCAGTGCCTTCAGTGACAGCAAAATTCTGAAACTAGGTAAAGCTGAATAAGATAATCCTGTTGTCTGTATTCCTTGGAAGATGATGTATATTCAGATGGCCTACTTAATAATCTATTTTGAATATTTTAAATTACATGAAATCAATAACAGACTTACTTGAAGTTGTAGGAATCAGACTTTGTTAGTGTGGAGGTAGATTTCTGTACATTTTACAACACACACTCTTACAATCTATTTCCTTCATATGAAAATCTATTTCCTTAATATGAACTAAGTAGGGGTTTATTATATTTTTCAAGAGCATTAATTTTTGGAAAAAAATTTAAGGAAATTTGCAACAGCAGATATGAGGTTTTCCTTCTCAGAAAAAAATCTATTTCCGTCTTTAAGGGCATTTATGTGGACAGAATTCTAGGATGAACACCAATAAAAAACACATGTATTTTGGTTAGAGTTTATTGTATAACAGTCTATTAAGGTACCTAAAGTAATGTTCTCCTAATACATGCACATCGTTTTATTTTGTAGTGAATGGAAATAGCATGGTACACTGAACAAGTAATATTTTTTATATTAGCAAAAGTTACAAATTATGCTGTGGAGTAGAGTAGTAATATAGCTAAGCCTTAGTGTAAGTTAATGGACTACAGTGGGTTTACTCCTGATTGGTTTAATGACAGTGAGAATAGTATCAAACATGACAATTGTTCCATAGCACCTGTTGGTCTGAATTTGGATAGAGGAATACAGGGTATAATTAACACGAAAATGCAGACATCATTTAATGGTACTTTTACCTTTTTTGTGATCTCTTTTGTATGCAAAAGAAGGTGGCATAAATCACAAATAATCAGATTTAACTTTAATTCCAAATATCAGCTCTCTAGTAATGAAAGAATGCTCTCTTCTGTCTCTTTCAGTAGGAAAACTGTTTATAGTAATCTGGAAGAACACTTTCCCATTAAACATAAGAACCATGGGCTGTTCTAAATTAGTATTGTCTGATTAAAAGAAATTGAACGATGCCGATTTGTACAAGTTGAAGATCTGGTCTCAGGTCTTTTGGTGTTCTTTCTGTTTATCTTCTTCATTCAGTACTATATATTCATATTGCTTTCTGTCTGAGATTTGCATGATATTATGATCTGTCAGATAGTGGCAGTGGGAATGAAGCGCATATTGTGCTTTCTGCAGAATCATCCTGAAATAGTTTTCATCCTTGAAGGTACCTTTTTGAACTCTTGTGATTTTTCTCCTTTATGATGATCTCAAGTTGATATGAGTTTGAACAGAAGGGGGTTTTACTGATTCCTCTTGACACTTTTATTGCCAAGATGCTTCTAGAGAAAAGGTTTTTTTAGACCTCTGCGATAGTGCCATAGAAGTTACTTTATAGGGGGCTTCCTTTATTTCTGCTTGCTCCTACACACTGCTCATTGAACTGCTTGCTTTGTTTAAATTTTTGACTTGCCATACAAAACTAATTATTAAAAGTTAATGAGAATAAGGAAAATGAAATGAAGTAGAGGAAAATTACGAGATCAAGGCAAGCATATAATACTCAAGCTCAAAATATATCTGCAACTAATTCAGGCATTGTATTCATGTAAGTACCAAATGCTCAAAGAATGACATCTGGTTACCTCATACACTCTGCCATGGCACACAGGGTGCTGAACTGGTTTTGTGTGTATTCAACAGTAGTAAAGTAACCAGAATTAGTATTATATTAAAATATGATCTCAAATAAAAGTGAGCTAATTGCTACAGTAAGTTCACTATTATTGCTTATGAAGGGATCTTTTAATGTTTGAAATTCAACACTGACAACAAAAGTGATGCTAATCCTGGCTGAAAGATGGTCTACAAAAGCCTAAAAGAGCTGAATTTCAGAATCAAGTTGATGTCACTGTATATTGATACAGGTGGGAATCTAGGGTTACTGGGTTTTATTTATTTATTAATGACACTTCATCTGAAGTACAGGTTTCCCTCTGCTACAATTAGAATGAAATAATCAGGGATGAGTATATTATAAAAGGGATATTTTAAGTAGATAATCTATTCTACAGTTAAATTATCTGCCTGTTTTCCTTACTTCTGTGGATATGTGTTAGTTTTGGTGATTGTAATCACTTTAGGGCTTCAAAAACCGAGATCTAGAAAAGAATTTTTCTAAAAGATGTTATACAAGCAATGTAATACTATAAAGAAAATACATAATAATTCAACCATATAGAATAGCTTCTAGGTAACGGACAGCTAACAATAGTGCAAAATCTGGTACAGAATCTGAGTATTGCACAGTTTCCAGGAATGTTTAGCACTTGTTCCTATGAAATTCAAGAAAAACTATTAATTTTTGTTTGTTTGTTTATTTGTTTTCGGTTTTTGCTCTACTAGGGACATTTGAAAGTGCTGTTGAGTTGTTCATGTGAATTTTTATGTCCTTCTGTAACTTCACCTCTGTTGTTTTGCCCCAAGGTGTCTTCATGTGCAGTATATACAGGAATATTAAAGCCTTTTTTTGTTGTTGTTGTTGTTTCAGACTTCCAGAACTAAGCGTGAAGGTGTAGTTCTGAGAAATACAGAACATTCATATTGATAAGTTCTTGCTAGGAATCTAAACATCTATACCCACTGTTTTCAAATCAAGTACCATTCACTTCTCTAATAAACAAAATAAAGTTGTATTTTGGTAAATCATTGACAGGTTGTGGACTAGTCTTGTACTCTTTGTGTTCTGTTTGGTATAAAGTACAGAGTTAATTAGCAGCGGCAATCAACCAAAGACATGACTTCAAGTAGATGCAAAAGAAACATCAGCAGTTGTCTCAGATGAGATCAGAGGAGAGGTGTTAACCTGAGACCAACTACAATAGCGTAAAGAGATGCTGTAGCAGCTGTTAAAACCCACACAACTCCATCTTTCAGCCCTGGTTGTGTTAGGGCCAGAACAATTGTATCATGATCCTGGGTAACAGATTCTGTCTTTGTAATGAGTTTGGAAGTAACTAAAATAGATACTCAGTAACCTATGCGGTTGATCATTAGTGTTGATGTCTCAGTGGTGATGTCAGAGAACCTTCATGTGAATATAGCTATAATCATTAGAAAGGGCCTTTACAACAAAGTGAGTTATATCCTGCCACTTCAAGTGTCTCTTAAGGCACATGCTTTAATCATATAGGAATCATTACAGCATCTGATTTGAATGGTTGCTTGGACCATAGTCTTTTACTATATTTAACAGAGAAGTTCAATAACATGGTTTAGTATTTGACTCTTTTGGTACTGTGCATTATTACAATAAAGGATGAAATCCAGGCCTTGGAAGCCTCAGTGACAAAATTTTCTTTCCCTGCAGCAAGTAGAGGATATTACCCAGAGCACTGAAAAGAGATGTGGACTGTAGACTCCAAGATACAAGATACATCCTGTGGCACTGTGGGTCTGGAGCTAGACTAAGACAGGTACTTCTCTCACATTAGGAGAAATGTCTTGTGTACTTTCCCCAGTTTAAATTATGTCCTTATCATTCTGTGTAAATGAGATTGATTTCTGTTTGAAAATGATAGCAGAATAGACTAATATAACTGGTTAATAGTGTAACTAATTCATAGAGATTGGTCTGATCAGGATATTTTTTCACTTAAAGAGCTGTCCTGGAAGATCTCTGCTAGCATTTGATATGCTGTGCGTTTGCCTTTAAATGCACTTGCAAGTGCTTCTGTGACTCAGTACACAATTTTCTGTCTCTGACCCTAAATATAATTGTCTAAGATGTTTCTATCTGCTGTCAGCATTATAGACAGTGTCAGATCTTCAAAAGTAATCTTTAAAAAGTAATCTTTAAAAGTCTAAATTGTTCAGGTTTTTTGCGTATTTTAATAACTGTGCCCTAAGGTTGGAGTCTGTGAAATAATCTGTATGCTGCCTTTTGTGACATGTAAAAGATATGTACAGTGGTACTATACTGTTACAAAAGACTTTTTGCACATGGCTTATTTCACTATGATCCACAGTGTAAGAAGCCATGGTAAAATAAAACAAATAGCACTGAAGTGGTTCCAACTATTTCTATAGTCACTGTCTGTCCTCATTGGTGTCAGTGGGATTTCTGCCATTAATTTCAGCTGTAGGAGGATGTATAACCCTTAGTGAAGTATAAAGTAAAAATACCCTATAATTAGAGTTAACCTTATAAGTAAACATCAAAAGTCACTTGTTTAACAGAAATGGCCTTCTAAGTAAAGGAAAAGCAGGTGTCTAGATTCAGACAAGCGCTTAAAACACATGCGTAAAGCATGTGACAAAATTCTGTTTACAAAAGGCAACCACATACTTAGGGACTCTGGTGGAAAGAGTTGGATAGAAACACTTGCAGAATGCAGGTCATGGTCTCAGGCCTCCAGATCTATGATTCTAGAAGAGTGTTCTTCACTTTAAGGAAGCTGTGTGGAAATGTGTTTATGATCATGCAGCACTCTTTCCAGCTGTGGCCTTACAGGCACAATTTGAAGAGCTTTCTTCAAGCACATGATAGGCAGTTACAGAAATTTCCCAGTACCTGACAGCCTGTGTGAGTGAGAGACAGAGAGGAAGAGAAAGAAAGTGTATTCTTGTAGACAGAAAACAGTATTTTCTCCACCAGTCTGCTTAGTGGTAATACTGAAAGAAGGAAAGGTCTAAAAAAGCCTCTAGTCACAAGCTCTTCTTAACTTTCTGATCACTGAAGCTGATATCAGACTTACCCTGTCATTAATTTTTTACTGTTCTTAATGGAATGGTAAGTGGTGAAATTGTCTTAGATTTGTAGACCTAGCAGGCTAATCAGTGTGGAAGTAAGTGTGGTTAAATAAAGGACCTGCCTGCTAACTCAAAACTTATCTGAGCTGTCTGTGCCTTTCTCTCTCATTTAGCCATTAATATTGGTATGATGCTTGAAGATCTTCAGGTGACCCATATTAAATAGTGAAAATATAAAAGATAATATCAGCTGAGATACCTAGCATTTTCTGACAATAGTGAGAGCTTTTGGCCTTGCAATCAGACTGCAGTTACCAATTCTTCAGAATTTCCTTTGTTTATTGCTCTCCTGAGATGATACTGAAACCATAAATGTGAATTTGTTTGATGGACAATTCTTTTTTCACTGTTAAGGAAAATTCTACAATATTAGGGCCTGATTCATTCATTAGAGTTAATGGAAATTGATTTTTTGCTAACATATAAGGCATGAACACATTATTGAGTATTCATTAACATCCTGTAGATTGCTTTAATTTTGTGTAATATGATGATTTCCCAACATTGTGTTGATGTTTCCTTCCTTCTCCATAATGTTTTATCATAAATGTATTATGCATCAGAACCACTATAGCATTAGCAGATAATTTTGAAATGAAGATTTTTGATTTGCAAACATTGAAACATCTTCTTAAATAGCTCCCACAAATACAGTATGAGGCAGTCATCATACAGTTTTTCCAAGATTAATGCCCAAGAACAGACTCTTCCAAGAGTTGCAAATTTTTCAAAAAGAGTATATAGGAGTAACTATCATGTTGGAAATATAATGTTCTGGATGATTAAAGCCATCTAGATTTTTTTTAAAGGCTGTTTGGATATCTGTTTATTTTTATCACATGTATAAGCCTAAAAACCCCCATACACTGTAGTGTCTAGTTAGGTACTGTTAGCAATTATTTAATTTTTGTAACCCAATTTGATTGCTGTGTGTGTTTCTATTATGACAAGATCACAATGACATCACACTCTTACTTTCCAACCAGAACCCTAACCTAGTGCACAAGCTGCATGAACAACTATGAGCAACTGTTCAGAATTTTGCATTCTCCTCATTCCTATTTCCAGCTTGCTATTTCAATCTGTCTGTGAAGAAAAAAGATTTATTTCTTAGCGATTTTTTATGGAGGTCTTAATTTTATGATACTTTCCTCACAAACATTTATGCATTTGTTTTTACAACCCTGTGAGACGTGGGTGTTATGTTACCCTCAGTTTTAAGATGGAGAAAAGCAGCAAAACACTGATTATTGGGGCAACATGCCGCAGTTTTCCATTATGGAGCATCAGGGACTTGATTTTTCCAAGTGCTTTTCACCTAGCTATATCCAAAATACATCTTCCTTTGCCTTCAGTTACATTTGTGAGGGTTGTAAAAACACATCTTCTCTAATTAGACTTCCATGCAAAATAAACAGCTTAGAATTGTGCTAACAATTAATACTCTTTACATTGATCTTGCAAGAACTCATTTTAGCATAAATCATGTTGGTATGATTAAAGGGTACCGAATCTCTGTTCTGGCTGTCTGGGTGCAGACCTTCAAGTCTCATACTGACAGAGAGAGGAACTCTGGGCTCCTGACTCCTACCCCTGTGCAGGTAGACCCATGTCTTGCTCCTTTGTATCTCTGTGCCGTGGTGTGCAACTTGCCAAGTACAGCCTGGTATGCTGCATTATTTAGTGCCATATGGATGGCACTAAAGGGCATTCAGTGTGCAAAGTGGACCCGGTAAAAGGTATTTATTCCCTGACTGCAAACTAGCACCACAGACCTTTCCTGAGACCTCTGTCCTGCTCCCAAGATCTGAGGCATAGGGAAACTTTCTCCTTTGGAAAACAAAATGTTAGCATTCTGTGTTCAGAGATGATTTAATCGGGAAAACTGAGTCATCATCAGAAGTGGGCATGTGGGATACTAGAAGTGTTCTGACTTGAATTAATTCAAGCAGATAGAATACTGTTTTAACTTCTTGTAAGTGGAACAATAGTGCCATCAGGTGGGCAAGAAGGTGAGTGATTCCCTGGAGAGTTTTGAATGTATTGCTTTTCAGTAATCTAGATTCATCTTGGATCCGGTTGATCTTATATTAAAATTGACAGCTTAATTAGTGCTAGGTCCTGCCATTTAATTATTATATGAAATATAATAAGTTGCATAAAGAATGACATAAAAAGATATGAACCATTGAATACACCTTTTGATTAAATACCACCACTGCTAGTTACCATAACCAGTTTTACACCTGGTCATTTTATTAATTCTAGTTTTTTACAACAGGTGCTAGCTATTTATGCAAATATTGAAAATTAAATGTCCCACAGAGATGCTTTATTTTCTCCTGCTCTTAATATTTTTACTAGTATCTTTGATGCCCAAAACACAGATGAGCAGAGTGGATTCCAATTCAGTGTCCCCATTGTATAAAGACCTTCTGCTTAAAGCACTGGGGAAAGTGGTTTAAGTAGTGCTTGCACTTGTTTTCCAGCAATATGAAATCACTTGGCAGCAATTGTTCATGACCTTCCAGGGTACAAAATGTGTAAATACATAGTAGGCTTGCAATAGGAGAGATTGTTTATGGCACAGATACCTTGGTCTTTATCTTGACTGCTTGTTAAGATTTGACCAGAGCTTGAAACCCTGAAAAACAAATAAAAGAATAATAAAATGGGACCACATTTTGTAATTGCACACTCAAAAAAGTACTTTCTTAATTTGAAGAGTTAAAATGGGAAACTAATGATACTTCCTCTGATAATCATTCCTTAAAGGTAGCACATTGTATATTCATAATAATAGATACTTAAGACAGAGGAACTGTGCATTTAAATGTCACATTGTACCATAGTTCAATGGTAAAAAGCAGTGAAATTATATACTGAAATTTTATAAATATATCAATTTAGGTTCCAGTCCTGCAAAAATCTCTGTAGATGTAAAAAGGGACTGACCACCTGTAGCCAAGGGCAGAATATAGACCAGCTCCTGTGTTAGATTCTCTCTACAATACAGAGCAGATTTGAGCCCCACAGAATCAGATCCATAACATCCAGTGTATGGAGCAGGGCAGCTGCCTAGAGCGAGTCATTAGAAAGTCTCAAAGGCAGATGTTATTCTGTTTAATAAAGGCAGTCTTACCATCCACTCCAATTTTACCGTCTCCATCACTATCACCTGCTGCCAGGAATGCTTGGTCTCAGCATCAGTCAAAGCTCTGGCACTGGCTGAGAAATTCTGCAGGAAAAGTGTTAAAGGTGAGAGGACAAATGAGTGAGACATACTCAGTACTGAAAGCATATAGAGTTTGTTATTGGTAATAGCTGTAAGATTCTACGCCTGATTCAGTTCTTGAGACTATTTCAAAAGCTCTTTGTAAATCATTTTGAATTCAAGGGCAAAACTTCCTCTAACTTCAGTGAGAGTAAGGGTAAGAAAGTTAAGGGAATGTTGCATCACAACATGTAAAAATCCTTGATGACATTTTGGTTTCATTAGATTAAGAAGGCAAAATTAAAACTGACTCCATAATGGCAGGATTCATCTTCCCTCCTGTGTTATCTTTCTTATTTTCTTCTAAGATGTAGACTCTTAAGAGTGGAAAGAATTTTTCTGACTTTACTTTTTAAATTCAAAGCCAGATGAATATGATCTGGAAGATAGAATTCATATGATAGAAAGATGAGAGAAAAATAGCCCTTTGAATTCAGTCTAGTAAAAAATCTTGCAATAATAAAAAGCAAACTCTAGCAGAACTGCTATTTTTATCTTCACAGTCTGTCAGTTATCCCTACATGAAACAAGTATTTTCGGTGCTATTAGAGTGTTTTGTCGTTGTGATCCAGCCTTTGTTATTTGTCTTGCAGGTCCTTCAGCACAAGCACGCACACACGTGCGTGCACATGTACACACACTCACAGGTTTGTCTCTCATCTAGAGAGACAGAAGGAAAGGGAGTATTTCTGATCTTATCCTGCATTTTTAGACAATGAAACACAAGCCTGCTGGTTACTCATTTATTTATTTACTTACTTCAGTTCATCTTCCTCAGTAAAGTCACTCCTGTCCTGATCAAGAATTCCAAAGGCTTTGGTGAGCTGGTCTTTGGACTTGGAGTTGAGACCCACTTTGACAAAAATGGTTTTGTAATTGAATGAATGAGCAGCTGAAATGAGCAGGGTGAGATGAAAAAAAGTAGTTCAAGATCTGGAACAAAAAAAAAAAAAAAGCTTTTTCGTCAAAAAGCAACAAACTGTTTTGCAATACAGTGAGGGTCATTACAAGCCCCAATCAACAATCTTTGATTTTCCTGAGTTTATTTCAGATTAATGGGATTTTTTCCATCAATGATCTCTCAAACCTAGGAAGATAAATATTGAATGTGGTCTTCATCATGCAAGAACATACATTTGTAAATAGATAGTTCACCCAAAAATAAATTCACAGAACTTGAGGATAAATATTGTGCTTGTATTGAAATCAGCAGTTTTATTATTATTCTCTGAAAAAAACAGGCTTCCAGGCTCTGGATTTTTTCATATGTAAAATTGCTTCAATGCACAAGTGATGATGGGTGCCTGTACCTTGGCTGGCAAAGATTAAAACTTGCATCTGTTCCATTACCTTGCCTCCTTTTCCTCTTTTTGATAAAACAATTAAAGCTGTAATTAGCAACCAGACGTAACAAGAACATCTTACCATGTATCCTGAAGAGGAAATCAATATTTTACTGTCTAGTTCATCCTTTCAGCCTTTTCTGTTTCCATTGGAATTGGGATGTTGGGGTAGTGGGGTAGTGAGGACAAAGGAATTTGATAAATAAACTGAACCCCCAAATTTAAAACGTAAATGTTACCTTGAGAGCTCTGTAGGCCAGCAGCAATTTCAGCTTATGTCAGGACAGCAGAAAGAGCCATGTCAAAGCTACTGTAAAATGAAAAATACTATTGGGTAGAGTTCATATTGATCTTGCTCTATCAGCCTTTGATGCTGCCCCACAAGGAGAGCCAAGTTTGACTAGTGGGGCAGTTGCAACCTAGGTCCCAGGGCAAGCCAGGGGAGCTGCCCTGCAGGATCCACCTGTTCCATCCTTTAGTTCAGATACATGGAGTGCATCTGGCTTGCTGTTATCTCTAGTTAAGTCTTCAGGTGCACAAGCTGAGGACAAAACCAAACGTATCTGTAGAACTGCACAGCATTTGGGGATCTTTGGTTATTTCCATGCATTTTTTGTGTGGATTATTGCGATGTCTTCAAAAGCTCCAGAGGAAAGATTGAACTCACCTTGACACTTAGTATTCCCAAAGCCAAGAACAGAAAAAACTGTAGGGTAAAAGATTTGCAGAGTCCTCTTGACTTAATTATTTTTCAAATGACAGAGGTAATGATTTACATAGACCTCAGTTAAGCCCTCTCAACCTTTTACAGAATTCCTAGAGCTACGTGGTGGCTCAGATACCCCAGGGGATAAGTTACTGTGGCTGAGAAGACCTGCTAGCTAATCACATTGATATTTATATCCCAAAGGAATGTGTGTGGTGTTTTAGAAAATATATAAGGTTTAGTGCCATACAAAGTAAATCCTCTCAGCTTACACCTACTTTTAGTCTAGTGAATGATTTTTGATCTGTGAATGAAAAAATATTTTTTTTAATTGCTTAGTGATAGCAACAAATGGACATCTTCATGGTAGACTTTGACTTTTAAGGCCCTGATCCTGATAGGAATTACCCATGAAACTTTACTCCCTCAGTAGTCTTCAAATAATAATAGTCTTCAAATAATACTAATACTGATAAATTTGTAATAGATATATCTGACATACAAGTAGAATCTCACAGATAAAAATTTTAATTTTAAATCAGACCAAAGTATTTTTAATAAACTGCTATATAAGCTTTGATTACCCAGTTACTGAAATATGTACTTTAGACTGTAAAAGTCTAATATTGAGGACATTTGCTCAGTATTAATTCATTGCATGGTGCACATTTTAAATCATCATAATAAATGTGTCCATTTTTAGAAGGTTGTCGGTTGTTCAGCAGCATACAGGAATATGCATCAACTAATGGTAAGGAGTGAAACTGAGCAGTGAAATATGTGATATTTGGCTCTTTCTTTCTGCACTGAAAAAATAAACTCCTGTAAGGATTCAAACAGTAGCTATGATCAAAGTGCACCTTTTCTCTTACTGGTTATCAATAGGATCCTCCACTCAACTACCTCATGAAATCTGTTGGACCTTAATGGCCTCAAGAATGGCTGAAATCAGCTGATGGTGTGAAAAACCATTGGGAGAACATTTCACACCCACACATACGTAATAAATGTGCACAGAGTTATCATTGTAGATTTAAATAATATTTGAATTATGCCATTACATTTAAAATAAAGCCTAGCACTTGGTCAGTATAACATAAAGCTGCTGTCTTTTCTTTCAAAAATTATACACATGAAAATACAGACAAAACCTCATCTTGCACATCTTAGTTTCCTTTGATCATTTCTTCAAGAGAAGAATGCTTATGAGAAGCGCTAACTAAATTATTCTAAACCCATGCTGTGTGGTAAATGGAACATTGTGAAAGCAAAGTTTTCTGGACTGTAAAGATCAACGGAGCAAGTTACTTTTAAAGGCATTTTAAATCCTGAAATGGTGGATTTATAAACTAAATGATCCAGTCTTTCCATTTGGGAATCTAGTTTTGCCTTTCTTTCAGATTCCTAGAAAATAATTGAGATTATGGCCTGGGATCAGAGAGGATCTGATAATTGTATTGGAATTACTGAATATTCAAAAAATAGTCCTTGTGAGAAGACCACATAGAGATTACCAAGCATTTATCGATAAAAGTTTTGAGTATTTCTGTGACAGACCAGAGTTTGCCTGTAGATGGCACCAAAGACAGTCAAGTCCAGACGTGAAATCTCTCCGGGACTACTTCGGGTGTGAGAAAACCAAGGAACTGAGAATGAGAACAGGTTAACAGGTGAGGGTTCATGAGCAAGGAAGAGAGGAGGAAGGAGCAGATATTTAAAAGCAAAAAGTCTAGTCTACCAAATCACTCGAAAGACTGGAATATAAACAGACTAAATTAAAAACTCAGAAATAATTCTGGAGGACTTTCCTTTAATGATGATTAGGAAGAATTGGGTTTTACTGTGTTTATTTGGCTAAATATTACAGTCTGTTAGGGAGATCATTGCAAAGATAAGATCAGTTTGTTCTGGAAGCCTTGGAGTTAGAGTAGAAAGTTAGTATCTAGAAAAGACCAGCTGATTAATATCTAGTTGTGATGAAACTGCTGTGATTTCCTTTGAGTCAAGTATTCACATATTCGACTTTGACATAAATTCCCCTTTGAACTTGGGGTCAATAATGTCTTTGTAACTTCAGGGGAAGGTGTTGTCTAGGCGTACCGTCTGTTCATATTGTATCCTGGAGTTTGATACACGGAAACTGATTTTCTTGTTTTCATGGGTGTAGGACATACTCATAAGCAAATCAAAAGTTATGGAGCAGCCACATCCCAACTGCTAGATAGTGTGCTCTATAGGCCTTTGGTACAGAAAGCGTACCAGAAAGGGCCTAGCCATGTAATGGTATCTTTCTCCGCTTGCAAGCAAAAGTAGTATAAATATTAAGTTTCATAGAATGTGAACACTTTAAATTAGTTCATATTCCACAGCATCCACTTATTAAAATGTTTTAAAATATATGAACAATTAAGCATGAAAATGTTAGGTACATGTCTGTTCAGGGATTTAATCAAGATGTATCTATTTCAGTAACCCATTCCAGGAAATGAATCCAGTCTTGGCCCCCTCTGCCCATACTGTATGTGTGAAGAGCTCCAGGCGCCTCTGATGATGCTGCATCAAAGATTTTCCACATAGGCTGGCTGCTAACTCAAAGAAGAAACTTTACCAGTCTATGTGTGCAATGAATGTTCTGACATCCCCTTGCCCTTTCTATGCTCTCTTACTTGTTAGAAGATGACTGTGAGATTTTGAACAGTTGGGGATCTGAAATTGAATCTGAAGTTTACAAATGACTCTAGGTTGGGATTTCCAAAGGAACATGAAGTTAGGAGGCAGCCAGCTTCCACTAAATACCAGGGGATTTTATCTTATGCATGATTCTGCTCTTTTATCAGGTCAACCCAAAATTTCGGTTTAAGGGAGTTGATGGATTCAGTGGCTAGAGCACTAGGGTGGGTTTGGGATATTAGGTTGAACACCCTGGCCCTCTATATCCTTTTTCTAAGAGCTTGTGTAGGACAATCAATTTATTTGTGTTTAGTTCCCACTCTAAGGCATCATAGTATAGCTTTATTTCACAGGAAGTATTGGGAGGATTAAACTGCTCATACAGTGTAATGAGGAGACTGAGGTATGTCTGAGAACTCCCAGTCTTTGGGCTCAGTGGAACTCAGATCTGCCACTCACATTTTGGGTTGTTCTCTAATTGTCTTAAGTAAAGGTAAAACATATAAACAACTTTTCCTTTGGAACTGTGAAGCAGTATTATACTGAGTAGGATGGTCTTACTCTAAACTGGAAAAAAGGTTATTGGTGTGATAATATAGGGTGTAGTTAGATCCTTTCTGATCTGATGTAGCATAAACAATTTCTAACAGAACTTTGATTTTTAACTGTGTGGTCAGCAGTGTTTTATTTGTGTAAGTCATTCATAAAAGCTCGATGCAGAGGATTTAATCCTTACTTATTAGATTGCCCAGAGAGGTTATAGAACCTCCATCCTTGAAGATACTCAAACTCAGCTTAGAGCAGTGTGCCCTAAGCTGGCCCTCTGAGGAAGTGATTGAACCAGAGACCTCCAGAGATCCTTTCCAGCATGAATTACTCTGTGATTCTATACCTCATTGTGGTAACATTGTGATATCACCATTTGTCTCTTTGCTACTTCAGATGGCATCCACATAGACATCCTGCAACCAAAGGTTTTCTCTAGGGCAATGACACTGTCACATTCATAGAACACTCCATGCTATTCCTTAAGAAAATTGAAGGCTGCCACTGGCTGAACTTAAATTCAGTGAGATGAACCTTCCATGAAAACTAAATTTTTGGAATTTGTTTCCTTTAGGTGGGAAATATTATCTTCTTGTTTGGTTAGCTCTAAAAATGCGAATCCCAGTGCCAACAGAAGACTTAATAGGGACTAGGTGTTGTTTTTGCTGAACAGTCTGTGGGCTTTTTTTTGAAATTGGGGACTTTTTTGAATTTATTGTTGTTCCTTCTAATGAAATGGCTGGATGGTTTTAATAAGATTTAAAACTCATCTTCTTGCCACGAGTTACTGTTTAAGAAAAAGAGATTTTCTCATAAACAAAATTCTCTGAGTTTTACTTGAAGTTGCAACCTACACAAGAATTGACTGATTCTCAGAAGTACTTAATGCCCCCTTGTGGCAACAGAAGGCAGTGATGTGCAGTTGTTTAGCATCTCTGTAATACAGGATAGGCCACTATGTAGTCTTGCATTTCTTGCATTCCACATGAGACTTTCAGATGTGCAAGGAATGCAGTATCAGGTCTGTCACTTATGTATTGTGTGTGCCGTCTGCTTGTGAACTAGTGACCGGACATTTTAGTGATTAGTAGTGTGAAGTGCTAATGTATATATTACATCTGTATATTGCTGCAGATCTGGATTGTCTGGTTTTTTTTCTTCAGCAGATAGGAAAACGAATAAGGTAAAAGGAACCAACAGAGTCTCATCATTATGCAAAATATTTCAGTGCTGCAATTAACAGCAGCTACAATTTAAGCCCAGATTTAACATCAAAGGCGGTGAGGATAGAATTAGGATTTATATTCATTATAACTCTGCCAAGGCTTCAGTGAGTCTGATTGCTAGAATTCCTCTTTTGCATTAGCCATCTTAAATCTGCCAAACAGCTCTCTTACATGCCTGGGTATGAGTGAGCTGTACTTGCCTCACATAATCATCTCACAATTCATGGAAATGCCAACATTGAATGTTACATAAAAGTTCCAGAAGTCTTTGTTTCTGCTCTTCTTCAAAACAGCTGCCAAATTATGTTATAATTATCATCCAGTTTCAGCAGAGTATTAAAATGACAGTCTACTTGTGAGCTGGAAACACGTCATGATAGATGGGAAAGAAGACAACTAAATGTTGGTGGGGAAATTTCCAACCCACTCAGCCAGAAATGCACAACATCTACTCAGTCTATTGAGCTCTGCATTTAACCATGAACATTATTTACTTTGTCCATTAATGAAGACAATGCTATAACTAGCTCTAAATCCTGTAAGACACTTATCAAAGGAAAGACTATTTCTCAGTAATTTTCAGACTTGAGAAAATTGCGAATATTATGGATTATATAGATGAGTATTAATATAATAAATGAAAGAATGGAGTAATAGCCATCAGTTAGCAATGTAACAGAGCTTTAAGGTAATCAAGCAGCAAGATTGGCTGTTTTTTTGTCTGTAGGAAACACAGAAATTTACAAATGTGGCAAAGTATTATTGTTTTGTACATATTAAATGATAATAAGCAACATGTTCATGATTCACAGAAAAACCTCCAGGCCTGTGGCCCATGTTGTCAGGGGACTGTGACTTGTGACAGTGTCAGAGTTGGGATTAGACCCTTCTCCTCTATCTCACAGCTGTCTTAGATTTCATGAAAGATAAATCTTCTTAAGGGAGAGTTACATTTTAGGCCATAAACACTTTCTGATGATACATGCTGTAGCCTAGTACTTCATTTTGTAAAATTACCCACAAACTTATTCCATGTTTTGAGCTATGTGTCAACTCCTCTTAATTTTTTTTCCTCATATTCTCAGGATTGGGACATAATAAAAATTATTTTTAGGTATCTTGTTAGCATTGCTTTTCCTCAAGGATCAGAGAATTAAGCAGAAATAAAACTTAATGAAAGCCTTAAAAGATGTCATATTGTTTAAGATCATTGCCAGACACAGGTCTGGCAAGTCAGCATGGTATGAGGATGGAAAGTCAGCATAAGTATGAGGATGGAAAACCTAAACAAAATTTAAAAAACAGCTTTTTCCCCCAAGGTTGTGGTTTTTTAAAATTTTTTTTTCCTCCCCTCTTCCAGCCACAATTTCAACATTATGAGTGGCTGAAAATCACAAAGTCCCGTCTTTACAATGGAAATGTAACAATACCACGTGACCAAAACATCTGTACATTGCAAGATTTCTCAGCAATCCGGTGTCTGAACTTGATGTATGGGGAATTGTTTACTCCTGCAACAATATAACAATGTACAAACACATGCTGAGTGCGAAGTGCTTGTTGGACGAGGTAACTGGAAGAGTCAGTCCAAGATTGCCTTTGGTCTAATGCTGTTTATGCCTTCACCAGAGATTGGAATTCTGTCAAGGAAGAAAATGAGAAAGGCAGGGAATAAAACTAGATGAAAGCGGTTCTTAACATCTTTAGAAAAGACAGATAAAAATTACTTAAACTCCTAGCCATGGAGGGCTCCCGAAGTTATTATAACACTGCACAAGCTACTGCTAAACTGAGATTCTGGGGGCGTAACAGATTTTTCACTCCTTAAAAAGAGTAAGTGCAGAGAGGAGGAGTGCGTCTGTAAATTCATATTTGTGGGAAATCCTGAGTTAAAGGTAAACTATCTTTAACCCGTTACAAACTCTGATAATAGCCAAGGAAGCAGAGAGTGAATTAGGTCGAGCCTGTAGCTTTCAATATGAGGGATTTTTTAGTTTTGTTATTCCAAAGAAAAAAATATCAGTAGTGATGTAATTTCAAAATGGGAGATTCAATGGTTAAGGGCTAAGATCTGCATAATATAATGCCCTATTTGGGGCTCATAAACAGAAGCTGCAAAAGCTGCTGCTAAAGCAAATTCCTCCAACAGTGTATCTCTCTCCTCCCAAACTCTGGCTAAGATTAGCACGTGTGTTTGTTAGAGTTATTGCCACCTGTCCTAGTTCAGCTGAGACAGCCCTGTTTTCAGTGACTTCATCTCTAATATATGATGTATAATGTCCTATTTTCCTTTGCTGCAATTCTAAAAGAAATATCCTGACCAGTTCACATCATCCCTGTGAGGTTTTCTTTAGGAATTTGATTTAGTTTCTCGTAGGACTGCCCAGTGAAATTTGCACTTATCAGATGATTCTCCAGCACAAAATTCTGTACTGCATTGCAGCAGTTCTAGCCTTGAAAAACAATACCAGTCTTATTTTACATTACTGAATTAACCACTCAGTAATATTGGCTAATGTTTGATAGTGGTAGATGAAGAAATAAGTTTATGTAGGTGGAAGTGTGTTTAAAAATGAAAGTGACATATGGCCAGAAGTGCAGAGCACCCACCGCCGAAATGGAAATTCAGAGAGTGAATAGGTGTTCAGGATGTTTTAAAAATCTGGCACTTTTTGTCTATGGATCAGACACGTGACAAATTAACCCCAAAGCTGTTATTATTGATTGGAAGAACAAGCTTTACACTGGGCCTAGATATGCTGTTGCTGCAACAGAGACCTAATGGGAATAAAGCTATGACAATAAAGGAGTATTCGCTAGTATAAAAATTGTGGCAGAAAGCACCAGGCCAAAGTACTTGGATGTACTCTTCATGCCACAGTTTAAATGCAGCCCTAAATGCATTTTTAAACACAAATTTGATGAAGTTTCCAATAATCTTACCTTCCACTCCAATTTTGCCATCACCATCAGTGTCACCTGCAGCCAGAAAAGCCTTGGTCTCCGCGGAGGTGAGGACTCTGGCACTCGAAGAGAAATTCTTCAGAAACAACCTGAAATAGAACAGGGTAGAGTGCTGTGCTTGAGTTTTATTCTCTGAAAAGTCCTTGACGTATTGGTATTTCTTGTTTTCTTAAACCCATGTCAAAAAACCCATAAGGTAATGCCTGCTCTTAGTATCTGAGAAAATCCAACAGATTCAAGGAAAGATAAGGAATTGTGTTTTGTTTTTAAAATAACAGCAAGTTTCTTCTAGGACACCAAGCAAATTCAAAGGTTTGGGTTGTTTAAAGAAATACAGCAGCTGAACAGTACTTACTGAAGCTCTTCTTCTTCAATGAAACCACTCTTGTCCTGATCAAGGATTCCAAAAACTTTCTTTATCTGATCAGGAGTTTTGCTGGTTAAACCAACCGTGGAGAAGAAAGACTTGTAGTTGAAGGAGTCATCAACTGGAAGAAATAGAAGTTGTTTAAATATTTTCCCTTGAAGTTGCTACTACTGTATGTGTCCTTGGGAATATGCGTTTTCTTAATCATCAGCCTGCTCCTCTTTCTTGTGTTCCCCAGTGTAGCAAAAAAGAAGATACAGTGGATAATTTCTCTTTTTAATCACTCTGTGCCTGTGGTCATGTATCCTTTCAGCCAGTTTGAAGTTTTCTGCTACAATGCACATTCTGCTAAATCAGGATTTGTGCAATGTGTCAAATGCAATTAATAACAAATATTTAGAGGCTGCTACTGTGGCTTACAGACCAACTCCTATAATTCTTACTTTATCTTCACTTAGTCCTTACTTTGGTGAAGGAGTTGGTAGAAAAGTAACTCACTCACAGACAAACTAGCTCTTTGAGCATTTGGAAAATTGTCTTGATCTTGCCGAGGAACTCTTAAGAGAACTGAGACTGGTCATTGCTTCACAAATGACACTTTGATTCTGCAAGCTGAGGCTTTTTTTGACATTTTGAAGGAAAAGTCTATTTAAATGTAAGTCTTTAATAGTTTGAAAAATTGACAGAGTTTAGAGTTAAGCCAGCCCTAACTGAAACTGTGGCCCTTTAATTGCTGCTCTGTGTTTTGGGGAATGTTACCCACCAAATAACCACTTGTGAGACTTTCTGAATTCAAGGGGCTATAGTGTAATGTAGCTAGAAAGAGATCTCACAGGGAAGGAATCTAAGGGGAAAATGATAGGCATGTCATCTTAAGACATAAAAATGATATGCATCTTCTGGCTGCAGAGAGACCATTCCTTACCCTGGCAGCTGGAGAGTGCAGATTCAATATCTTTAGCAGAAAGGATGTCAGTGATGGCCATTGTTGAACTGTAAAATAAATTAAATGTGAGCTACTTAGTCATTAAAATGACTTCTCTACCTCTTTCATGGCTCTATTTGAAGTTGCTGCTGTGACAGTACATGATAAGGGAGACATTATTCATCTAATTGTAAGCGGAGCATACTGTAACAGATGTCTGCAGCAGGTGCTTCCACTTAAAGCTGGGTAATGAGGGAGGAATTCTGCATGCAGGAAGATCTGATGCCTGTACTGCACTGGGAGAGCAAATCAAAGGTGTCTAGCACCACAAAACTTCATGACTTTTTTCTGGTTTCTGGAGGTGGATTATTATTAAATTAAAATAGGCATATATTTACAGCATACATAAAAGATAAGGCTTAGTATGTCTCCTGGAATAAATGTAATTGGAATTTAAAAAATCTAGTAGTATTATCAATAAATGTAGTGATATTTTCAAAGAATGAAAATAATAGTGTAGAATAAGTAATAATAATTTTACTCATTTCAAGGAAATCTAAATTTGAAGAGTAAGTTTCTCTGTTTAGTTGCAACAATAAAAGTAACTACGCTATAAATTTGGCTTGCTGAGCTGCTGCATCATTAAAAAACTACATTTCATGATAGCTTTATAAAAAAGTTTTCCTAAGTATGTTGTGGGGTTTTTTTTAATTCCACGTAGGTGATAATAAACCATATTTTTATCCAGATTTTGGCATTTCAGTATATTGATGTGCTTAGAACAGAGGTATTGATACTTAATATTCATTCCTAGCAGAGTGGAGGAGGCGTTTTCTTCTGACACAGCAGCATTTGACAAAAGATACTCTTTGTACCATTCAGCCATGAACAGCTGCAATAGTTTGCCAACATAATACATATTGCTCAAGAAAATGCTAAAAGGCCCGAATTTCTAGCCAATTTTTTAGTGTGAACATAGCATCAATGCATTTACAGTTTGGTAAACTGCACACACCAGTGCAGACTGGTTACAATTTAAAACTTGCAGCATTACTGTAAAGTAGCTTCATGTTAGTGAAGGAAGGGGAACTAAGGCATAGAAAAGTTATTCCTGAAAGCCCCAAGAGAACAGAAATACCTTTTCATAAATCCCTAACTGATCTTTAAGAACATCATTCCTCCTGTTTAAGCATGGAAAGCAGCATTCATGAGAAGGAAACCAGTGCTGGTAGCCATTTCTAGTTGGTGCGCTGGTTTGAGATCTACACACAGGTTTAAACTTTGCCTAAAATACGAAATGGCTGCCTCTGTACCTGTTGGTTTGCAGCAGAGGAAATTGTCTATCACTTCAGTCCCTTTCTGAATATCTCAGAAGGTGTAAGGAGGCAATGGGAGAAATTCACGCTGATGGCGATGGGTACTTCTCCAGCTAAAGCGGATGAGTTACTTCTGTTTTGCTAGCAATTATTTTGTCCCAGTCGCTTCTTGTGCAAAGTGCTTTCCCCCTCTCAGCACTACGCAAGATAATTTGGAGCTCTGCCATTCACCTAATTCTCACTGCTGACAGGATTAAAAGTGGGGAAGAGTTGAAGGAAAAACTAAAAATTGCAGCATTTTTTACAAGGGGCATCATTCCTGTCTTTTTCCATCCTGTGATCTGAATGCTGATTCTATTCTATGTTAGCTTGTAAAAATACAACATACTGGAAGCTGATATAAGAATAGTTATTTTAATTGCGTAGGCTCTTTCCATTTAGGGAGCATTTTGCTTTGTGCTTTTTCTGAAAGCAGGGGATCTAATCAGCTTACCTTTGTGGTCTTCTTGGCTGGATAAGGAAGCAATCTGGTTGGGAGGAACGTACTTGCTGTGTGTCTCCAGCAGAGCTGAGCTTGCATATATATACTTTAAGTTGTATACCATATACAGATTTTAGATTTCAGCGTCACGAAGGGGGAATGGTGTCAAATGAACTTGCCTAACTAATCATCTTGCACTATTTTTATCTCAAGAGAATACATATGATATTTGCAAACGAAACAAGATAAGTGGCTGGATAGGCGAAAAGGACAGAGTCATATTAAATTTCTTCTGATTTAAGCAGAAAATAGCAACTTCTCTATATGATGTAGGACAGGAAAAAACCCCCACTATCTGATATGCTTGATCCAAGGAGTCAGATGAAATGAAGCACTACTAACTTCTGAAGAGATGCCTTTAATGAATGTTTAAATGCGATAACTTGTTATCTTATCTGTAGACGCTGCATGTGATAGAGTTCCATCATTAGAGCACTAAACAAACAAACAAAAAATATCCTCTTCAAATATTGTTCGTGTAGCAAATAATTTAGGGAAAACAATAGTCATGTTGTCTCCCAGAATGTCTGGTTTGTTGTTTTGAAAAAAACCCCACACAGTCAATTTGTTGCTACAGGAGGTAAAATAATATTATGTCAATCCATCGGAACAGTTGGTTGGGGGAGGGTATTTTGTCTGGTATGTTTCCAGAGAAAATCTTACAATTCTGCAAGGTTCTGACATCCTGTTTAGTCATGTATGTATGAAGCAAAGGGGTTGTGATCTACCCAGCTGTCTCTAAGACAAAAACCCCTGAGCCCTACATGAAGGATCTTTGCTTTCAGAACAGAGAGAAAAATTTCAATGGCAGCATCACTGCAGGGAACAATATGTGAAGAGTGGCATTGCAATTTTTTAGCCTACCCTCCGATCTCTTTTAGAGAAGTGATTATTTTTTAAATGTTTTGGCCAGTGCTGTTTCCAAGTGTTCCTTTGTGTTAGTTACTTTAAAAAAAAAAAAAAAAAAAAAGCATAGAAACAATTTGATCATCTGTTTTCTTTGTGAACGTTGTATCCTAACTGGCTGAAGAGCCTGTCAGCTTGGATCTCACTTGTGCCTTGAGGCAGCAGAACAGTGAAAGACAAGTCATATGGATGACAGCACAAGATAGCATTATGGCCGGGGTAAGGGATGGCAAGAGATGACAGTGCAATTGGCATCACAACTTGAGGTGGTGGCACAGTAAGAGGTGACAGTGCAGAGACTGTCTTAATGTCAGAGACAGTATCAAGGAATCTTTTTTCCAAAGCATTTCCCTCTAAGATGGAAGGCAAACCTAGCCAAGCACTGAAGCCAACCACTAGTAAATAGATCATAGTATGAGGCAGAAAAAGTGGCAAATGGGGTACCTATGAGCCCTTAGTGCATCCAACATTGACAGCAGCTGTTGAAAAAGCAACAAAAGACTATTGCAAAAGATACTGTGTGTGGAGGGGGTGTTATTTTTCTTACTGCATATAAACATAAGAAAAACTATTGCTACGAGGTTTTTTCTCTTTTTACAAATTCTGAATGTCTGTCCTTCATGAAAAAGTTTCAGACACAGATAATTCTTGTGAGGGGAAGAACCAGTGGTTAAGAATGGCTGTGGAAGATTTCAGCTTTCCCAGTTTTGTGAATGGGTTGTTGACCAGCTGACGCTGAAAAATTTCAAGAAGAATTTGATGGATAGATATTTAATACTGGCTCTTGTTGCCACTGGTGACATCTGGTAGAAGGGATACAAATATCACTTTCCCCCCTCAAAGTCTTCTAAGAAATGACTTTTATTCTACATGGGAAAAAAATTCCTCCCTTGTGCACACACCACCCTTTTCTCCCTCTCCAATTCGGAAAATTGCCTACATAGTGCCAACAACTGATGTGAAGTAAGTAGGGCGTCCAACATAAAAACTGATGGCATGATATGACCTAATGAAGCTAAGTTAAGAGGAAGGCCAAATTCTGCTGAAACTCTTGGACTGCAGGAGTCTACATGGGAATTTGGTCTCCGGTGTCTATTTCAGAGAATGCATTTGATTTTAGATGCAATGGCTTCTCATTTTGCCCAGAGCTAATTCCACATATGTTAACCCCTCGCCCCCACTCTTCCCTTTAAAAATAGCATTGATTGCTGTTATTTCCCTTAATGCCTGTGGACTGTTGCCATTAGGTTGAACTTCTGTATGTGAATCACATAAGGATGGAGTCTTTAAAAAGTGTGCTTTGTTTTCTAAGAGGCTTCAACAAGATGATTCATTTTGTTCTTTGAAATTTTAAGGATAAAGCATGAAAGTTAAATGATTTATGGTGGTAATCTGTTGAGTTGCATTCAGACTCCAACAAATTTTGGAGTCACTTTTGCAGTGAGATTGGAGGCACTAGAGATCCAGAACACATGCACTGGCTGGCAGGGTGAAATGCACAAGGATCATGTAACTATTTACAACCAGCCTCCAACATTTTATTTTCAAGCCCTACATTAGAGATTGCAAAAACATCTGTCCAGTCATTTTTACTTTCTTAAATCAAATACTGTTAGTAACTTTCCAGCTGTCATCCAACTTGGCAGGGAGAGGAACTGGGGAAGTATTAAAAAGTACGGAGAAGATATCCCTTTCAGATTGTCAGGTTACCACTAAAAGCAGCTTTAAACCCTGGGACTTGAGCATTTCACTTTGCTTGAGTCTCATTGCCTTCTAGAGGATTCTCTAATGGAAGGCTCCTCTCTTGTTTTATTCTTCCCATTTTCAATCTTAACTCTTCTAACACCTGAAGTTACCTCCCCAGGTTGAAAAGCTATCTCTTAAGTAATCATAAACTCTGTGATTGTTCTATAATATATTCTTATCATTTTTCTTTGAGTGCTGACATGAATTGTGTGTGCAATAGAATAACAAAAATACACTAAACACTTGTGAATGCCAACTTTAAATAAGCGTGATTTGCTGCCCTTGTATATGCCTGAGATCATTTTCCCTGAATGCTTATGATAGGAGTATCCATAGTCACCAGTCAAAAGGAATAGAAATCACCTTATGAAATGTGTTTAACCTATTGTTAAAAGACATGTGAATAGGGAAAGTAGAATATTCATTCACCTTGTAATATGCTTTTGGAATACATGAGTTGAAAGAAATTGTATGAATGTAATTTAGTGTAATTGTATTAATGCATCATGCTCTGGCATTTGAGGAACGTAACTCTTGGAGTGATCTGGAAATATTTGTGAGTGGTTTTAGGTTTATATTACCTAATTTAACATCTGTAGGTAACGTGTAACTAACCCCTAGTAAAATGCTGAAAAACGCTAAAGCAGTTGCTATGGGGTGTGGAAGCTGTACACGGGAAACATACCAAATAACATCTATTTTATTTTTACAAACTTGAATGAGTCGCAAAAATTAAGTAATTTATTTTTCACCAGTTATCCAGTTACCAGTTCTAGTGTCAAGTGGCTTCAATCTCTGAGATAGATTTTCAGAGATTCTAGGAATTTACAATGTAACTTTTCAACTTCAAGTGCCCTTTAAAGTGCTAATGTACAAAATTTCTTCAGTCATATTTTTCTTATATGTGTAAAGCTTAATTTTTAAGCCAATTGGATTGTTTACATAAATAAAAAAATTTCTGGTTCTGCATATCTAAAATTTGCAAGAGAGAGTTAAAATTCTTATTCCAAAATTTGAAAGGAATATGGTCCAGATGTAAAATCTATGTGATTTCTCAAGCTGTAGCTTGAGATTTTTGTTTCTGAATTCAATCTTTCCAGTTCACTTTGTTTCTTTCTGAAAATGTTCATGCATTGATGCAGAAAGAAAAAGGCCTTTTTTTGAAGAAAGAAATTGACATAGAATGATTTCTGAAATGATAAATTCCTGGGGCTGTTAAATCTGATACAATCATTTGTAAATGGACAAAATACTTGAACCTCCAGATGACTCTATCCATAGTTTAAAAATTACATGCAGCAAGTGTCAGAAAGCCTATAGAGTAACTAATTTTCCTGCTTTAATTCTGAAGCAAATAGCTTACTATTTTTGGAAGTATCCTAATAAAATTGCCAGTAAAAAGGTATGTGTGGGTTAATCATGTTTTCTGAGTAGAAAATAAAATCAGTTTTTTCAAGGCAATCTTCTTTAGCTAAGTTGAAAGTGAGGAAATATGCTGAAGACAGAAGTTCTATTCAATATTTGATTACTATATTCTGTTCATGAGCTATGTTTTTCAACTCCCGTCTGCTAACATCCCTAAGGAGGATCCTTGTTACAGGAATTGTAACATTAGTCTGTGTGTTTACACTGCGCAGCCCAGTGCAGTCCTGCTCCCTGACTGTGGTTTATAAGCACTATAAATAATCATCAGTTGCAGCAGGCTTTCAAATATAGATATGGTTGAAATTAACTCAGATGTTTTTGAGCCTGTCTGTATGTTCTTGTATAGGCCTTATCACACTGTGTAAACAGTGTATCCCACTGTAAACAGAAACAGCTCCTTGTAGTTATGTAATTGCAGGAGCGTGAAATAAGAATTAGGTCATTATTCATACATATACTAATCTAGTACTGATATTGCTGAATAAAGCAGTGCCTTTGATTTTTCTGGCAGAGTTGCTTGTCAAGGATATATATATTTCAAGGATATATGGGTTTCAAAAAAACCCAAATGCTAGCTGACATAAAATTGACTCTTAGAGATGTTTTTCCTGTGCACAAAGCCCATACCCAACCTGATTTACAGGTGCCCCATGAGGTGTGACTTAACTCCCTGCCTCTCCATTTGCTGAGATCAGTAAATGGTAAAACTTGTCACAGCTCCAGTCCAGCTTGTGTACTTGGGCTTCTTTTCTATGGAAACTAGAGTGTGATAAGGGGCTGACCTGTGTTTGTCCAAATGTGGAGTTCATGTCTCCAGGGCATGCACCCAGACTCAGGAACTCAGAAGCATTCCTTCGTCCCTCATTAGACACTGCCAACAACGCTGACAATAATTAGAATGTGGATTTTTCTATGAAAAGTAAGTTGAATTAATATGGAAATTGGTACTAGAGACATAATGGCATTGGATGTGAAAGCATTAAGTCTTTACAAACAAGAATTCATTGAGCATTTGAGAGCTAAGCCTGGTTTAATCAAATGGTGCATCAATAAAGTGATTCCACTGTTCAAATATTTAAAGGATCAGTGGGATGAAAAGACAGAAGCAGGCATTGTTCTTACTATACAGTGCTGCATTTGTGCTGCAGCTCCTGTGTAATACCACTGTCCAGATAGTCCAGTGATTTCAGGCTTTAATTGTATAGTATGGAACAACACAGACAGAAAATGTGAGTTCTTATTACTCATTTATAGGCAAACTGCATCATATTCACTATGGATCCTATTAGCAAGTTGCTGCAGTCAGGTGTAAAGTAAATCACTTCAAATCTGTTGCTCTGAATGAAAAAATAAATTTATTGTATTCTAGTGATAAATTCGTGTAACAGTCTTTCCTTGAATAGTCTTGGCCTCCATCTGAGCTGGATTATAGCACTGATTGCACTTTACTAAAATGATACATTTAAAAAGGAATTTTACTAAACTGGAAACTTCAGGAGGAAAAGGCTAGGTGGATCTCTGGGGCAGAAGGCCTGTCTCCTTAACAGAAATTCAAGTCTGGCTGTGACTGGTTAGCAGATGTAGCAGAAAATGTCCTTGAACTGTTCAGAAATCGACTATGAGCTCTTGCTCACCCAAGACGAGGCCTGCCAGCAGTAAATGGGGAGATGCTTGATTGAATCTATTCTCTGAGCCAACTTGCAGAGTAGTAGTATAATCCATAGACAACAAATAGGTGAAGAAAACTTTTGAGGATCAATCTTACAATTTTTGAAGGATTTGACTAATTTTTTAACTTTTACATTTGGATATACTATATGGCAACTTCCAGATTTGAAAATCCAGAAGGTTACAGCAGAAGGTATCTTGCTGATTCCTGAATTCTCTGTATTGGCTTGTCCTTTTCTGAGTAGAGGTGGATGGAAGCAGGTGTTAAGTAAAATATATGCTTAAGTGCTTTGCTGATTTTGAAAAGTAAGACCATTTTGCAAGTGTATTGTATGTCCTACACAATGCTGAGCTGGGCTGTACAAGCTGCAGTTCTGGGCAAAACTTGGCACTTACAATTTTTTGCTGGAATGTTAATTAGTTCTGTGCACAATGTGATGTTACTGAAATTTGATTATCATATGAAATGTGAAGCTTTTACTAAGCAGTGCTCCAAAGCTCTTATCTCAGAACACCATGGTAAGGTAATTTCAGAATACCAAATCCCAGCTATTTCCTGAAAGTTACAGCTATATAAAACTTTACTTAACAGTGATGTTGAAAAATGCATGCTAATCAGGGCAGAAGATCTTCCCCATCACATAACATTATAATTAATGGTGTCATCAACAGCAGAGACAGTCATTTAAATTATGAATGCTTCTGGTTATGAATGATGGAATTTTTTGGCATAGGAATTAAAGTGTATGCATTATTAGAACTAGTAGAAGAATTCAAATCATGCTTTGGAAAAAAGTACAAAGTTAGACATGGTTTAATGTTCATGAATATTTGGGTAACCAAGCATATTTTTCTATTAAATATGTAGGTATTACAAAACAGATAGAGAAGCAACCACTGAATAATGTTTGAAAGTTGTTCTAAGCCTTGCTGAAGTTGGTATATAAGGCCACTACTCTTAAATTAAAATATCTATAAGCAGTTATGTCAGTGCCTTTATGGATGCAGGAAGCTGAAATGATCAGCTTAATCTTTGTCAATCTGTTCTATTTTGACGGAGCTAGTCTAGGGAGCTTTCTGCTGAGCAGTGACTCTGATGGATCTGAGGGAGAGTGACTTCCTACATAGGAGTGACCTGCTGATCTGGAGTGTTTGCCTGAATATCTTCTATAATCATCTTTATTTGCAGAATACACTTCTATTTAGACCCCGAGTATATTGACAGCATTTAGTTATGTGTTATTAACAAAACAAAGAAAAACATGGGAACTCACCTTCTGCTGATATGGCCAGCAGGTCACCTTCCAAAAAGAGGATTTCCTTTGGGTGAGTGGAATTGGATTTAAAAACCAGAAGTATGAAAAACACGACCTGATAATCAAGCATCCCTTTCACTGTATCTTGGTGTCCTAATTCTGCCAGTTCTTCAGGAAGCCCCTAGAGTTTTCCAAGGAAAACTGTGTAAACAACAACAATGACAAAAATAGCAAGACAGCTATTAGAAAAACAAAACTAATCAGTAAAATGGAAAATAAAAGTGCAATCTTTAGAGGTTAAAATGCTGTAACTCCCTTTCCACAATTGCTTTTATGCTCTTCTGTCGAGGGAAACATCCATAAACCTCCTGGAGACTGCACTCTGGAGTATCCCCTGTGTAGGGATACTGCCTAGGAGGTGGGATTTGCGTGTTGGCTCTGGGATGAGGCCATGGCGCTTTGGCCCTTGTTATCCCAGCTTCTCCAGTAAGCCCAGTTAGAGCCCACGGCAGCTTGTGGAGATTGCAGCTGGCTCTAGGCAGTGCAGAAGGCATCATTACACAGCCTAACTCAGCTGTGCAATGCACCTCTAGGAAGAAAAATAGCCTGAAATTCAGTTTTCTCAAAAGAGCAAAATCTGTTTTGAGATACTGTCTCATTATATATAACTGAGGAGAGTTTGAGAGTTTTTTTGTTTATATAAAATAGTCTGGGTAAGCTTGATTGAAATAGAGCAGCGATTTGTTTCTCTAAAGTGATCTTACAGCGCATACTTCAAAGTGCAAGCAGTGGACTGTAGGCCAGTTGCTACAACAGTTTTACAGCCCTGCTATAAGCAGTAGGAGTAAAACTAAATATCGTAACCTACTGACTTGTAATGACATGGGCTTGATGTAAGAAATTCAGAACTGAGCTAATATAGTTACTAAACTGTCTGTCTGTGTCCAGGGAATGCTGAACACATGCGGAGCAGATGGAAGAGATTAAAAAAGCATAGAATTATAGATGAGAAATGTTCACAATTAAAGTGACAAACAGATTTCTATGTATGTCTCTTTTCTGATTATTTTGAAGTGTGTTAGGGTGAAAAAGGCCTAACATATAAAAATTATTGTTAACTCCATTTAGAATCAAATTCATTTGACTCAAACAATGCTTTTCAAAATGATCTTTGTTTCCTTGCACTCCAGCCTAGCAAAAGCAGATCATTATGTTTAACTCCACCACTTAATTTATGACCATTTTAAGTTGTCTGATGAATTTGATAATTCAGCTTGTCCTCTACTGTTTCAGCTACTAAGGAAATTCCAGTTAGGATCTGCTGGATCAGATATCCTGTGTCTCAGCTGACCCAAAATCCCCATGATGGCTTTAGCACCATTCTTAAGACAACCATGCAGACTTAGTGACTAACAGACTTGTTTACCTGATCATGGCAGGGGATTTAATTTAAAAGATAATGGCATCAGTATTAGAAACCTTAGAATTAAAGGATGGTGTCTTGAATATTCTTATTTTTTGCTGCTATTTAGTGCAATTCATTAATGGCAATGAATTAAGTAGAAAATAGAAGCTTAATGGATCCCTCTTGTTGGTGGGAAATTCTCTCCACCAAAATTGTAAGTGAAGAGTAGAAATCTTTCTAGGAACCTTAGATGTTTTTTTCAAAACTCTGCTTTCTAAGGATCATGTATCTTACTTCCACTGTGCTTATACTGAGCAAAGCTGAATAATACTATAGTAAGAACTATCTAGCTTGTGCTGCTGCTCACAACACTAATGGTGTGGTCTTGGTGCAAAAGCAACAGTACCAAAGTGAAAAAGACCATTAATTTTACTCCAGCCCCAGGGTTTTCTAAAAGGACAGGCTCTCAGCCAGCTAAACAGACCTAGTTCATGTTAAGACTGTTTTTATGGATCCCTGACAGGGTGTAAAATTACAGAGTGGTCAATGCAGATAAAGCTGACACATACTTTCAATCCTAGTGAGAGTTTAGGGCTATATTTAACAAAAACACTGCGTTCGGTGTTTGGGTAATACACTCTGCCTCTGTACCCAAAACAGTCACTGGAATCCAAACTCTCTCCAGTTTCTCCCGTTGATTACATCCTACATACTGGTTTCAAATTTTATCAGATTGTGTGTGCTTGGGGAAAGAGGTATGGTTTTGAGGTAAACACACAGAAGATATTTTCTTTAAATGCATCCAATTTTTAACTCTCAAGGACTTAGTCTCTTCTCTCCATAGTGTTGGTAAAAATGCAGCATTGTATTTCATGTCTTTTCATGCAGGTGAAAAAGTGCAATCTTGACAAGCTAGGGAGAATGGACATATTTTCTGATGATGCTAGAGCGTGTCTTTAAACCAGAGCTAACAGTCTGTCTCCTGCACAATGTGGACAAAACACCTATTTTTGCCTTTATCTCATAGTTGATAACATTAGACTACTAGAGTTAGGTTTTTGAAAGCGCTGCGTACTGAATGCTGAGTTTTAAAAATCTATCTGTAAATATCATAGTAGAAGCTGCTGGTACAGTGAAAAACCTGGGCAAAATGACTCTTCTTAACGCTGAAAATTAGGCCCTCTCCCCAAACAAACGTAATGCGCTGTCTGTATTGTGTCAACTTTGAAATCTATGCAATTACTGTTCTAAACTCCATTTGAATCATATGTGACAGAAGTCATTCCCTGGTGGTAACGGCTATTTCTGTTCTGAGGAACGCTGAGCACTTTCCAGATCTTTCTGAGATAGTTTGCATCATCTGACATTTCTGCAGGCAACATTTGGTCGGTGGCGAATTGGATTGTAAATTCTACAGCTGTGAAATTATAGGAAACAGGAGTCTTGGCAAATCTCTAAATAGGGCTCTGGTAAGGAGTGAGTGGGAATTTAATGAATACAGATTGTGGAATCGGTCTCTTAATTTGTTTTGATTAGGGTAAAATGCCTATATAATAGGTTTTTCTGTATTGCATTAGTAAGTATGACAACACTGAAATTTATCGTGTGCACCTCTTTATATTCTTTTTCTTTGCTTTTCATTCTTATAAAACTTTTGAGTTTCTCAGCATCGGGATTGTGGCCTCTTTTAACTTAGTATTTGTATTTAAATCCTCCCAGCTGAACAACTTACAAAGAAATGATCGTTTGAAGTCAGTAACACTTGGAAAGGATTTTCCTCTGTGCATGGAAAGACAGGCTCTGTACGTGTGTGGTAGCTGTGTCAGACTTTTCTTTATGATTTTTTGTATTTACAGCTTTATAAGAAGAGGATGTTTAAAGAATTGCACTTTATAGCAACTGATAGTAATCAGGAGGTTTTATCCTGCATTAAGGAATCCCTCTGACCAGAAATAGTTTTTCTGGTGAATGAATCTAGTTAAGATCTCAGTGTGTCTCACCCTGGGTATCCCCATATTCTGTCCAGGACCAGCAATATCCCTGTGTCCTGCCTCTTTACCCTTGCCAGTTCATATAGCACAGTGACAGGTCACTTTGGCTGAGGAGGGCTGGACATAGCTCTTCCAGAGGCTGGTGCTGTCAATTCTGTATTGGCTAGAGAACAGATGAAATTGCAGAATGAAATTAACTTTCCCTTACAGGAATAAATTCAACCTGCACAGTGTTCCTGGGTCCAGGACAAGGAAATTCCATGGCTTTTTACAGGGAGTGGAGTAAGATTCAGCCTTCCAAGCAGAGCAATCATTTATAAATTATAGGACAAACATATGATATTTATAAATGCCTACTATACAGAGACTTCCTGATTCCATTGAAGTCAATGGCAAAATTCCCATTGACTTCAGTGCCAACAGAATCTGGACCGCAATAAGACAAATGTTTCCCATTAAAATGATGATATAATTAGCATTGGGAAACTGCTTAATGACGTGGATCTGATAGCTACAGAAGCTGTGGATCATTAGTATGAATTGGATCTTTCTTTGTTTCTCTACTACTTTAATTTAAAATTAAATAGTGTCCTTGTTTTTACCAAGCTCTTTAAATTTTTCATCCTGTACCACATTGTGGTTAATGCCATCATAGTATTATTATTAGTATTATTATTATTAGTGAAACCTACATTGTGGACTTTGTCAAAACAAGTGGAAGTTTCTGTTAGGGCAATGTGATTATTATCAGTCATATTCTTCAGAATATTAGCTGTATTCTTAAATTTAGTTTCCAGTCAAAAGAGGAACATTTCAACATACAGTGAAAGAAAGATGGTAATTTTCAGTATAAGGAGGAAACAGACACTCTTGAGACAGCAATGGTTGCAGGATCTCCAGGAATGGTAGCAGGTTGATATTGGGCTGAATAGTTCGCATGAGCTGAGTTTAGGACTAAGGATCTACTCTGTTAGGGAACAACAGCAAGTACAGGACTGGACCCCACTACTGTACATTCTGTAGTTCTGCCACCAGGTAGCTTCTGTCTTTATATTTAAATTGTTTACACTTATCAGAGAGACATACACAAAACCCAGGATGGAATATCTGAATTCTAATTCTGATGCTGATGTTGAGCCTCCCCGTGGCCCTGGGCAGCTATTATTTATTGCAGTCTGACACACATGCATTTAAGTGATAGGCTTTGTCCCTAAAAGAGGGTCAAAGAAAGAGGGCAAAGCCTAAAAGGCAAATTGTGATATCACCTCAGTGTATGTTGAATAGATTCTTGTGCTACAAACAGCTTCATGACAAGATAGGTGAATCTAGGAATCAGTTCCTACTGAGTGTAAGTGTATCACAAAGTTGTTGCTATAGGTTATTAAAGATGCTGTTTCTCTACAAGTAAAACATAGCTAATTTCTTTAATGACTTCAAAAGGTGTTGTATGAACTTGCTAGTTACAATTAATTAATTCTGGAGATGAAAAATTGTACTTAAATACAGGCCAGTACTTTTTTTTTAGTTTTTCTCTAAGTTCTCCATTTTGGTAAAAACAGAATTTGGCTTATGTCAGTCCTGCACTCTTGCTTATCCCTTTATTGCCAAAGCTTCTACTGGAAGTCCTTTGAAGTTTTACCTGATTTAGGGCTGCTTTATGGTGGATTTGGTCCATGCATTAATTTTCCCAGTTATCAACATGGTAGTTTTATTTTAAACTGAAATAGTCCCATCTGATCTGCTATGCAAGACAATAATAAATGGCAAAATACTCAATTCAGAAAAATTAAATTATTAGTATTTTTTCTACACTTCATTTTGTGCTGTAGAGTTCATCCTGGGTTGGGTAATGAAACAAATATTGTTATGGAGAGCAAAGAAAGAATATAAATATATTTATGTATTTCTAATTTTGTCTTTGGGTGTTGAATTGCCCTGGGTTAAGTTGCGTAATGATAAGTAAAGCAACTGGACACAATCCAGTGCGAAGTGATGCATGAAACCAGCACTTTTCCCCCCTAGTGCGTGAAAATTTGTATCAGCAAGAAACAGATAGTCTAACTTGTATGTAGTTGGAGAACTGCCTGCATTTTGATACCTACATTCTTTTAAAATGAATCATTCTTCAGTTCAGACACAAGATCCCTAGCTTACTGAAGCTAAGCAGTGAGATGCTGACACGGCTACATTAACCCTCCATCTTCACTAACTTCTGTGAACTAATGTGACCCTCATAAGCGGTGACCAAAGAGGAGCTGTGGTCAAGGCTGTGGCGATAGTAATTATTGTGCAGTGTTACAGCACAATACTGTACTTTGCAAATCCATACTGGAGCCAGGGTTAGAGCCAGGGTTACATCTGAAATCTGCTAACATCTTGTCACAAATCCAGTCACTAAGCTCCTCATCACTGGTACTTTAGCGTATGATTGCTTGGAGTGGCCTGGTTGCAAAACTCACCATCCTGTTCAGCCACTTTTTGTCCAGAAGATGGGGCAAGGTGCTTCCTTTTTAAGGAAAGGGCCAGTCATTGCTTTTCTACTGGTAATCAGATATATTAGTCATTATGGGCTCAACAATTATCATAAAAGTAAATGCTTATGGTAATGATTTTGTTTAAGCATCTTTCACCCTGAAAACCTAACACATGACTTTCTATCAACTATATACCAGGGAACCCTCGTGTATAAAAAAAGCCTTTGGTGTTAAAGGAAATTACATTTTTTAATAAATAACTTACTTTTAAAACAACCCTCTGGCATCAGATAGTAATCAGGGAATAATTTTTCTGTTTTGCCTTTTTTTAAAAGTAAAAAATTTAAAGCTTTCTATTTTTAGGTACCTGCCCAACAGCTACTTTTATAAAGCATAGAATAATAGCATTTGTGTGAAAGAAAGAGGGAAAGGTTCAATTCTAGAACGAAGCTCCTATTTGGATCTGGTTTTGTTGTTTTTTTTTTTCAAAATCCACATTCTCTGGGAGGTAGGTGCTGTACTGGGATTTGGAGCAGTGCAAGAATAAATATGTAAATAAATCAGATTAGTCTCAGGAGTAGGGAATGTTTTAAGTAATGTTACAGACTAAGCCAGTGTTAAAATGTGGGTAAAGATCATGCAGATTTTGACTGTTGCTCAATCAGTCAGTTAGCAATTCTGCACTTACGTTTTTCTCAGTGTGTCTCCTTTAAATAAGGCACAGATATATAAACACACTGCAGATTTATCTTACTTTGTCAGGTGAAGATCTGCAGCCTAATTGCAATTAAAAGTAGCTGTTTATGGCTGGTTTATAGACCTCCCAGAGTTGAAACTAGCAATGGGAAAGCAAGCACATCGTTCTCCTCTGTGATAGATACCGCTGTCCTTTGAATGTACAGCAGGCCTTTTCAAAACTGCTGGGGTGTATTAAACACTTTGTTTGTTCTGATTGATAAAGGGGCAACTGAACAAATCATAAATCATCATGGATATTGTAATGCATCTCTGTGATCTCTGAATGGCATTTAAAGATTGAGAATTTGTTCCCGAGTGAAGCAGCGAGGTGGGAATTGAGGTCTTCCAGATTTTTGTAGCAGATGTGCAGTACTTTGCTTTTGGAGGAGGTATAACTTAAACTATACTGTTGAGCAGTCAACTGTGGAGTATTCTGCTTCTACAATGGTCAGAGGAATGCTGTATGTTGGATAACCATTGCTGGAGCAGTAGAGGGATCAAGCTGGGCAAATTGACTGGTTTAACTAAAACCAAAGTGGAAGGATAAATACTGTCTCCTTTAGCTTAGTTGAGGCATTCAGCAGTGGCCCAGAGCTGTCTCACAGGGCCAATGGGCACTGTGCCACTGGAGGCTTTTTAATGACTCTGGTGTTGCTGTGATGCTCCTGGAGGCTGATATGAAGCAATGGCAGTGGATTTTTATTTATCCCAAACATACACCTTGCACTCCACTTTCTAGCTATGTAACAATCAACAACCATGGAACTAGTCTTTTCAAAGGATGTGGCCACTGTGTGTGGACTCATTAAATTCTACACCCACTTGGCAGTCAATCCTTGCAGATTAGATTATTTTTGGACTCCTGTGTGATCATGGAGCAGGCAGGATTTGCCTAAGAGGAAATGTCATAAAAATAGGATGGAAAAGAAGAGTGAATTCTGTTGCTTAAAGGCTGGTCCTTGAAGAATAGAAGGGATAATGCACTAATCAAATTCTGACAAGGTATTAAGGAGAAAAGAAAGGAAAGCATTTTTGAGCTGCCTGCACTAAAGCTGGATGCCTGAAAAATAAAGCAGTTCTTATGCATAAACATAATTTTGATTTAGTTGGCATTACCCAGGGATAAGTCATACAACTATAGCAGCCATAGACGTCAATGCATTCGAGAATGGGCCTCGCACATGCTGGTGATGCCAAGAAATCAGGGAGACCACCTGTTCTGAGATGAAGTACAGTATAAATAAATGCAGCTACCTAATCTTGCCCAGCTAGTATCAACACAGGTAGCACACGTTGCATGTAATGCACATTGACATGATTATGTGAATAAAGCATGCATGGCCTGACCTGCTTTTACAGGAGAAATATAAGTAACAGAGGATGTGATCATAATCAAGAACTGTTTAGGGAGAGCTTTTCGTTGTGATCAGTGAGGTTTAGTTGTCTTCACTGTGATATTTATGTAAATGTAAGTTCTTCAAACAGAAGCTGATTTTCAGACTACAGTGAAAGGCGTATGATCCATCTCTGAATTGCCCTCTGCAGTCTGGCTCTGCTGCAGCCGTGGTGGCAAAGATGGGGAGATCAAAGCTTTGTACATGTCAGTCAGGGGTTGGCTTGCTGAATCTTCTTCCTTTATGTTTTCTGAGACTACACAGGAGAAGCAGAGAATGGAGACTGAAGAGAAATAAATAGGCAGGGAGCAGAGAATGTCCAAGAGACAGGAAAATAACAAGAGTGAAAATGTGAACAAGATCTTGTGTTGTACTACACATCTTAGGCTATCTTGCCTTTCTCATTTTTGCTTCCATTGTCTGAGCTTGGCAGGAAGAAGAGGGCACGTGTGGTAAGCCTGCAAATGCTGAGCTACAAGCTCTGGTAGGATTGACATCAGTATGTTAGGATGTCTCTTGGCTACCCCAATTTTATTTTCTTTCATATCTTACCATAACATGTTTATTACAGTTCATAAGAGTTCTTAAAATGTAAAGCCTTTAGACGTGGCAGATTTGCAAACACTGATGTAGAAAACAGTTGTTAAGGACCAAGTGTGTGAAGTGCTCACCCAACTTGGCTCCCAGCCACTAGACTGTCTCTGGGCCAGCTCAGCATCGAGCCGTTTGAGAGGGCCAGGCCGAGAGCACTCAGCGAGGTCGATGAGCACCATCTCGTGGCTGCTGGGCTGCGGCCGAGGTCCCTGGGCTGCTGGGGCAGCAGGGGCTGGGGAGGGCTTCCCCCAGTGCCAGAGGCAGCAGGATCAGGCCGTGGGTTAATTGCACTCCTGCAGAACAGAATGCCCTGTCGGCATGCTCTGGGGTGCTACAGTACGCGTGCGAGCTATGCAGACAAGCTGAGGCCTTGAGTATGTGAAAAATCAAGCCTGTAAACCACTTGTAATCATATTTTATGAAAAAAAGCTATCCCTCTTACACTGCTGAGTTAGCTGGGAGAATGAGGATTTATTGATAGGTCACTAAATCCTGCCCTGCTAGTGCGAAAATTGAGAGACAAAATGCCAGCAGCAAAGTCAAGGAAGTTCCCAGTGCTGCCCCTTCCAGTTGCTCTGTTGTTTTGGGTCCCCTCTGTCTGTGACTCCTCTGGTTCCCACAAGTGAGCATAGAGGTGCTCTGAGATAACCCAAACCCCTTTCACCCTGCCAGAGTATCTTGCCCATGAGCCTTCATCCCACTGCCATCTTATCTAGTGCATTTCTCCACAGTGGAGGTTCAGTTCTCCAGAAGGATTTTCCCCTATAGTCTTGATTCTCTCATCAAGCTGTGAATAGCTCCCATTGGCACTGCTACCTGAATCGTAGCCACCCATGCTAAACCTTATGTAGATGCCTTCTATTATGTAGAAACCTCAGAAAGTGGATCCCCGAATAAATAAAGGACCCAATTTCAAACAAAGCAGTCCTTTGGGATTTGAAATATCCTGCAGTGCTATATCCACTGGGACACAGAAGTGTCTAAGTGCACAGTCAGAACCTATTAGAATTACGCTTATTCTAAGAGAATAAACCAGTTTATCCTGACAGGATACAAATTACGGAGGATTTTGTGATTAAATCAGAATTATTCATACCAATTTTGCATGTTCAAAAATCCAGAAAAATAAGAAAAGATTTCATGTGATGGACAACCTGAGTGGGCTACGTGAGAGCTCTAGAGACAGATTATGATACCATCAGGAAAGAGCTTAAAAGGAACATGACAGAGTGAGTTCAAACCATGGTAAATGTGTTGTTGTTGTTGTTACTGTTATTAATACTATTCCCACAATTGTTTGAGATGTCGTAGGTATTTCTCAGACATACAAGAAAGGATTATATTCGGCCAGGTAGTTCATAGTGGGATATGAGGTTTTTTTCAGTTTGACTTGGAAACAAATAAAATAAACACAATATTAGCAATTACTTTGCTTCCTGTTGAGAACACGTTATGTAACTATTCTGGCTTTCTTTCCTCATAAAATAGGGTGGAGAAGATGATAGCTGTAGAGAAAAGAATAATATGAAGACATTCATCCATCCTCCAATAGTTCAGGGAATCACATTTGGCAGGTACAGAAGTGGTGTCCTTGAACTTATATAGCGTCACAGCAGAAATTCTTTATCGCATACCACACTTTGATAAAAGAGAAGAATCAATAAAGCAGAGAATGTAGACTGAGCAGCTGATGCTGAACAGAATTCTTAGGTGGCAAAGGGTGTTTGAAAAGAATATAATAAGCAATCGAAGTTTCTCAAGTCCTCTATAATAACCCATGTCAAATTTCAATTACCGAGGGGGGGCCTACAGGATGGTTGCTCCCGATTTATACCAAGATAGGTAAGAATAAAAAAAGCAAGCACTTAAGGAATGAAAATTCAGCCATAAAATTGTAGAGGATAAAATGTCAACCAATAATTAGTTTAGGCGATGGAAGAGAGCGCATTATGTTTGAAATGGGAGAGCACTTTCAGGTGATGTGCTACTGCACTGGAGCCAGTGCAGCAGAAGGGGACTGGAGAGGAGGAGCTGGTCCAGTGAGGTCCCATCGTGTGTGTCCTTCCACACATCAGTACACCCAGGTACAAATCACAGCTGTCTGGGATGAGAAGTAGATCATTTAGCTGTGTCTCATCCAATGCAACGTGCGCTTCCTAGGCAGATGTCTTCTTTCAGGGGTGAAGCTGAACAATTGGCAAAGCTCCAGTGTTTCATAGAAATGTGAAAAAACCTCAGAAGCTAACTTGTGCAGCAATGGGGATGTTTTGGGAGGAACCCACTGGTTCCCTGTTGGTGAAACCTTTTGGCAATCAGAAAGCTCTGTGAAGCATGGGATCCATACACAAGAAATACAGAGCAAGAGAGATCTAGTCTTGTTTCAAACCTCTTTAGGTATATCCAAAACATTTATTGATCACAGACTCATTTTCTTACTTATACAACTCTTCCATGGGTATATCGAGTTCCATCTCAAGAATATTTAGGTTTCTTGCCCTTACTGCTCTCTTTGAAAGATCATGCCAATGTGTGATCTCCTTGAATAGTTAGAAAGGTTTTATTTAGTTTTCAGTCTAAACATACTGCTGATCAGATTATAAAAATTTGATCTCACAGTCATGTTAACCTTTAACTTAGTTCTTTTTCCATGTTGTTTATCTCAAAATCTATTTATAAAGGACTTGCATATTGTTTCTCCACTCTCACACTGAAAAAACCACGCTCTTTTTATCTCTCCCTAAGACTGATATTTCTGTAGTTGTTCTAATAGCTCGTTTGCACCGATTCCAGTTTAAGCTTATCTTTCTCAACACTGTTGACTGGAATTGTATAAATATTTCACACAAAATCTTACCAGTGCCTTGTCTAGAAGTCCCAATATTTCCTTCTCTACTAAAAATGTCACCTAACCCATCTGAACATTACATTATCTGTTTCCACAGCTGCGCCGTACTGGCAGCTCTGGCGCACTGACAGTCTATCAGAACACTTGGATCTTTTTCCTCCTCTGTTGCTTTCAGCTGATGAATCCTAAGAACATGATTTTGCAGTTCACATTATTAAATTTCTATCACTGCAGGCAAGAAGGTCATCTAATTCCTGTGTGATGAACTGATCCTCCTCAGTATTGGCAATACCTTCTACCTTCCAGCTTTGTATCACATGCAAACCTTTGAGGCTGGGCCTGATCATTATTCCTAATTCATGGAAGTATACATTAAATGGTATTGCTCCAAAGACTGATCCCTGGGGAACACTGTTGGGTAATTTGCTCCATTCTTATAACTCCTTTTTTATTATAACCTGTTGCTCCTTGTTCACATTGCTTTTGTATTAATCCCTATCATCTCCACTTTCAGTAATGATTTCCTATAGAGCACTGTATCAAGTGATCTGTTTCAACTTCAATAGACTGAGTTCACTGCATTATTCAGTTCTAAAAAGACAATCACGTTACTCAAAACATGCTAGCTCAGTCTGACATCCTCTACTTTGGTAAACCATGTATATTTTTTCACATTCTGTTTGCCTCCCTACAATTAATTGTTCTTTCCTTCAAAATTTGTTCTAAGACTTAGCATTATACTGAATTTTAAAAACACATTTTAGAATATATATACTTTCTAACAATACTTTTTAGAATATAAACATTATATTTGCTATACTGAAGTCCTAGGCAAGCTTTCATTCAAATTTATTAAACACTGGCTGCTTTTACTTGTAATTTCACATACCAGTTATCTCAGTAAGCTAGGGAAGAGTTTGTATGTATCCCTCAGTGTTTTTTGCATTAAGAAATACAGTTTGTTTCTCCTAAGATATTGTGATTTCTGTTAACCTGATTCCTTTATATGTCATTCCCATCTGTCATTAGCCTCATGTAAATCAAAGCAAAAGTCCTCTTTGCTCACTCTGAAGTTAACACCATCTCTTGTTTATTAATAGATCATTAAAGAAAAACATCTTTTACCATCCCTATGCCTTTGATGGAACTCCTCCATCACTGGTGACATTTATTTTCTGCTTTATGTCTGGGAAATTAAAGTCTTCTATAAACAGAGAATTGTGTTTATTATTTTTGTGTCATTTTACATCCCTTATAATTTATATCCAAGTTTGAATAGAGGAAGGAGTCTGTAAAAGATCCTCATCACTATCCTTCTGGGGCAGTTAGTGTCATCTCTTGTCCCAGAGGTTTCCACCCAAACAGAATCTATTTCATCAATGTGATCGCAGATTTCTTTACACTTAGCCATTTCCTTTATGTTCAGAGATACCTTTCCTCCCTTGCTTTCATTCCTGTCTTTCCTAAGAAGCTCCCTATGCAATGCATTAGTGGGAATATTCTGTCCCCAGCTGAAGTGCAGGAGGCATCTCCATGCTCCAGCAGAGTTCTATAAAGACCTTGTTGCTTCTGATTTCTAATATTGCCTTTGGCATTGCCATTCTGTCTATGCAAGACAATTTTCAAAAGAGACGGGGCATGTTCCATCTGAGGCATGCAGAAGAGAAGCTGTGTACTGCCAGTGGTCAGCTGGTAACTGAATATTTTTCACAGTCAAAGATGGTCTGAAATAGACATTTCATTATTTAGTGTCTGTCTGAACACCCTGACTCCATAGGTCCTCAGGCCCTGACTACCCACTCAGGGTTATCAGAGAGAAGTATTAATATGAAGTTAGAGCACAGAAACACTCTTTTTCATGCTTATTGATTTGTTCCCCTGTGGATATAATTTTTTTCAGTATTTTTTCTGGCATTCAGAGCCAATGAGAATAGTCAGGGTGCTTCCTACAGAGAGATCTATTTGAGCTAACAAGTCATCTCTATCTCTTATTTGTTCTTTACTTCTTCAGAGAAATTATTTTAGCCACATCATGAAGGCATTCACTGAGATTATAAGTTTCAGCAGGGCCAGGGGCCGGGGGAGAAATGCACTACAACTTACCTGATCCCCTGAATCCACCAGAGATTTGCTTCTTGGCAGTGAGTGCAACATCAAACAAAAACTAAAGGACCTGTTGACAAACGACATTGCTGAAGTTCTTTTCACTGCAGTCACTTGTGGCTGCACACACCCAGCTGCTGTTGTTGGGAGTGCCTCCTCCAGACAGAGCTGGATGATGCAAAGCATTTTTCAGATGTTTACACAATGAAGAATTGCCATCGTAGGGTCAGGAGCAACTGTTTTCAGAAAGTAAATATTCTGCATTTCTATGTTAGATAATAGCTAAGGGCTGCATGCATTGTAGCTGGAGCCTAAAGGGAAAGCATGGCAGTGAGGCGAAAGAGGTATTCTTGTCTCCTGAATCTGGATGAGATTTCTGCTGTGTGGTTCAAGTGATGTTTCCCTTTCATCTGCTACTACTGGCTGCAATGCATCATGCTTAATTTTTCAGAGATGTAAAATTAAATTAGAAAGGGGGAGAGTAGCAAAAGGTTCAGTGAATTGGAGAAAGAGTAATAATTTTCTATCTGACTCATCGTCAAACCATTCCATCAGATCAAAAATAGCTCAACTCCTCTTCAAAGATAAGTGCCAGCAACAGCATCCCAGCAGTTTCACAATGTTTACAATTTAGCAGCTCTGGTCGGGACTTCTGCATTTCTCCATGTAGCAAGAACAGTCTTCTTTAACTACAATGTTATGAATTCAAATACCATAACTCTCCTGCCTGTTATCTGATAACACTTTTTGACTATGTTTCACTACTGTTGTTCTCATACCTTTCCATTGTCGTATGTTACTTACAGAAAGGATTGGCACTTACCTGACTTACTGTAGCTGCAGACGGTTTTAGTAGGTCTTCATTAGTAGTTCTCAAAGTATATTAGGAGGTAATTTCTCAATAGAAAGGATAAGAACAGAAAGTTTAGTATTGGAATGTCCCACTGGCATATCTGTGGGCTCTGTTTGATGCTCAGAATATGTTTTGAACAGATGTTTGGTCAGAGTCATGTCTTTTGAGGAGTTTGGGGACTGACTACTTGCAAAAGGACAATATGGTTTAGTTGTAGCACCAGTGCAATAGTGTTTCTAAAATCATAGAATGATTTGTAAAGAACTTTTGGCCTGCTGGTAACAAATTTTATATGCTTTATTCCCACTAGCTGAATGGCAGGAAACTATCTGAAGTTTTTGTCTTCTTAGCAAGGCACCAGATAGTCTGCATGAGGCTCTAAGAGTGAAACATCTAGAATGAAGACAACAGGCAGCACAGTCACAAGGGCACAGAATGAGTTGAGTAGAATTGAATATCGAGTTAACCTGATAGTACTAACATTCATTACATTGCACAGTGTTATCCTAAGCTTGCTTCTGGCTGGAAGGGACAGCCAAAGGGGAATTTATACCTTCAGTGAATGAGATTGGAGGGGATATAGATATGAAATGGTCAGCTGGAGGAAGTGATGGAATCTATCTAGACTAGGACAAAGCCAGCATCCTTCCTTATCCTCAGGAGTGGCCAGCTGCTAAGAGATTTGCAGCATGACTGAAGTCCTTGTTTTGTCTTCTGCCTAACTTCATTAAGAACTGAAACATCTTTTTGCCTGTTGCAACTCAGTTGAAGTCAACAGATTTGCATGCAAGAGTTTGGAGCAGAGGCTGGTATGCTGTCTGTTGTCAGTTCTCTTTGCATGCCTCTGCTGACAGGTGGGTGAGACAGGAGGGCTGTTTCACATGGGGGGAAGAATTACAGGTGGGAAATGACAGCTGAAATAAACACTTGATCTTGTGCCTGTAGTTTTAGATAAGAGTGAACATGAGTCTTACCTAGGGTTGGTGAGCAGATCCAGCTTGTGTGATTCATGAGTATTTCCATGCAGTCTATATAGTGCTCCTTGGGTTGTAAGGTCCACTGCACAGATATGATTTTGTCCATGATGTCAGCTCTTAGGCAGTATGTCACTGCAAATACTACCAAAATTAAATGCTGATGAAGAAAATTGGGCAATTGTGTGCTCTGTTTCTGAACATCATCTTTCAGCTCCAACTCAGGTGGCATTTTGTACATGTAGCAGTACATGTGACAGCTTAAGAGAGATGACAAAACAAGCCTGAAACATTAATTATTGTATGGGCACAACTACATGCTATGTAACATGTTTCTTAGAGATACCAGTGCAAATATATGATAGTACTAATGGTACTATCATTGATACTGTTTGTATTTTAATAGTACATAACTCCCAATATATGTCCCAGGTCCAATTAGGGATGCCTGAGTGGTTTGGAAAACCAAGTATTTTTGGTGCCTTCTCAGTCAAGGCAGTTATCAGTTCAGCTATTTATAGTCTACATCATCAATCCAGGTCTTTTCAAAGCATTATATTCACACTATGTTTTTGACAAAAAACTTTGCAATGGGAACTTTCATTCTGATTTTAACTCTTTCAGGCAGTATTACCAAATCAGGATTGTGATCCTATAAGATGCATGAGTCAACATTGGGACACATATAGCTGAAGTTCTTCTGACTGCAGAATCAGAGTTCAGAGACTCAATTGACTTGTGGGATAGAGAAGCCTTACACAGTATCTCACATCTTGTTCTATAATCTGAAGATACATAACGTGAGTTTCCAGGGGATGTTTGCTTGAGAGTTGAGCAGAAGGGAAGATCCCAACAGCCTAGCCTATTATTTTGTTTCACCATAGATTCATTAGGAGTTAGGAAAAATGTTTTATAAGTGATCACATATTTGTTTGTTCAAAACTGTATTGTAATGTGAATTACATACCAGTGAAAATACAGAATAATCATTCCTGTTTACAGAACCACAGCTGCACAGTCTAGACCTCAATTTCCCCGAAGTCTGTGGTATTTATTTAAAGCTTCAGTTTTGACCTAGATCCAACTCTCATTTCTGAAAGCTACATAAAGTTCTGACTTGCAGCAATTTTCTTCTTAAGGTCGTTAATGTATATGTATGTAAAATCAAGAATTTCAGCCCCTTATGTGAACTATATAGTATTTTCAAGAAGAGTCATCATTTCTACATAAAGATATGCACAGGATATTGCAGACAGGGGAAAAAATGTGTGGGCCACATATATTTGTTATTAACTGCTTTAACTTGACTTATCTGGTTTTATAAGCAGCATTGTCAGGGGAATTAATTGCATCAGAGTCAGTGGAGAGAAAAATCAAGGAAATTCTACTCAACAAATTAAGATTTAATACTGCAAAGTTGTCATGTGTATCAAAGGCTGCTGAAAGTCATGTTGCTGGGAACAACTAGGGGGCTTGTTAATGCAATCATGATCATCTTTCTGACAGAAGCTCACTTTTGGGAAATGTGATATGAAATTTTCCTTAGGTTCTCATCTCATTCCCATACTGTTTATTTCACTCTTAGTGTGCTCCCTCTAATTTCTCAGTTAGGAACTCATTTTTCAGCATCTACAAAACTGTATAATGAATGATGAGCAAGTCTGAAAGGAGCCTTAAGTGAATGCAAGTTACATCTTCTTTTCCTAGTTTTGGGAGTGGGGGTTTCCTCAACTAATTTGAGTTGGGGCCCTTGCATAAATAGGGTCATGTTGTGCTTCTAAACATAGCCACAATAGAAGGCAGATCCCTAATTTCTGCTTCTTGTAGTTCCATTTTGAAAGACTATTTTCTTCCTAGCATGTCCTTTTTTAGGAGACTAAGCCCTAAGTGGGTGTATTTCTTCCTTTCTAGTGATTTCTACAATATCTTATCAGTCTCTTAGGGGCTGACCCTTCATTCTGTGAATGGCCGGAACTGCTATTGAAGTCTGTAGTGGTTAAAAGAAGTGCAAAATCAAAGAGGTATTCTGCTGGCAGTTTAAAGCCTTACAGCATTTGTAGCACTAATGTAGACATTGTTTCTCTGGGATTTTATGTGCATTCTTATGTATGTCTATCACATGCAAATCTATCTGTGGAATTCCTTTTCCATCCTTCCTCAGTAATTTATTTTTTGTAAGATTGGGCAGGAGCCTGAGTTCTTTTGCCAAATGTAGTAACATGAAGCAAAAAGCAAAAGCATATCAATAATAATGTAGTAGGCAGAGAACACATGAATGCCTGTTCTGCTTCAAATCCATTTGACGATGTCTCATTTATGCCAAGATCGCTCTACACTGATCATGCAGAAAACAATCAGACCCAGTATAAGAGTCTCTTTCTTTTCCAGAGTGGTGTAAATAAACATGACTATAAATGATAGCTGTTCCCAGTATTTCCTGGGCCAGATGATGAATTGTACTCAAAATTACATAAACAAAATGCATGACCAATTGCATATTTTAATTTGTAATTATCACAAGTGCATATGCTAATTGCTTGTTATGCAGTAGCATAAAATAAAAAAGCCCGTTTCAGTTTTCATTGTCAGTACATTTTCAGTGTACAACTAATTTATTGGTCCTCTGAATGTAATGGATATTCTTTCTCTGTGTGGATGATCTATATATATCTATAAAGCCTTAAACGCAAGATTCCTTCAACCCAGGGTCAGAAAATCCATAAGTTATTAGGTACGTGTTGTGTTCCAAATGGCGACCTTCATATCTGTGTCTTACTTAGCTTTTAGCCTATTTAACAGTGGGCTGAGCATTGTGTTTTCATTGTACAGCACTAAGCATACTTTCTCTGATATTCTGTTATGTCTTGCAATTCTGTACAGCAATACAAAACTCTGCTTAAAGGAAGCAAATATTCAGAGCCATCTGGAGATGTACTTAATTTCTCAGTGGTGGATAAAACTGTATTTCAGACAAGGACAGGAATGACAGAGCAGAAAAGCAGTTAGAGCACATATGAGAAGCAACATAGACCAGTGAGCTCTTTGGACACTAAACCAATCCATGGCAGAGCTCCTATGTGTTTCTCACTCAGAGTTTATTCTAACTATAAGGAGAACTGTGTACATTAATTGAGGCAGCTGCATAAGTGCCACAGCACCAGAGGCTACAGAGAAGGTTAGCCTGGGTTCAAGCTGTAACTGGTGCTGTTCACATCTCCATGGGAGTCAGTGGCAGGTGATGGTGGGGCACAGACAGGATCTCCTGCCTTTCAGTGATCACCTTGTTGTTGTAGAGGACCTCCTTCTCCACTTTCTCTCCTATTAGTACCTCCTCTACAGGATGAGGCTCCCAGTAGATGAGACCAGAAATCCTCAGCATGGGTATTTCCTCTCCAGTGGGTCTGCCCAGGCAGGGAATCTAGCTCAACATGGAGAATGCTACCAGATTGTTGCCAGGCTTGTGTTTGCCAGCTGGAGCAAAGCACATTGCAGCAAGGACATGTGTACAAGCCTATTCCCAGTGGTGGGACCAGCTAATTGTTCAACACTGGCAGTGAAGAGGAAAGCTCCTGTAACTATCCTGGTCTCTAACAGCTGTAATCAAATACTAGACAGAGGAAAAAACAGACATGATTATGCACAAAGAGCAGTGCAAGATTTTTGTATAAGATAGGAATATTTAACCTGTAGGAATGTAATATGAGTTGTGTTAATTTGCTTGATAAAAATAATATTTTCTGTTACTTACATTCAGTGAGCCAGCATTTTTATACACGTCTGACAAAAATAAATGTGTCTAGAGGTTTGTGTGGTATGAAGATTGTATCTGGGTTAAATTAAAAAGTGGTCCATACTGTGTTGGATGGTTAAGCTGTAAAATTTAGCCAATGAAAGGGTAAAAGTGATAATACTTTTACCAGCTCAGCAGTAAACAGAGCAGGTGCAAGCCATGTTTAATCCATGACCCCTGGGAAATGGTAATGTTAATTTCTGTTGTCTTCCTGTGCCAGATGTCAGGCTCCCCAAATTTCTAATTGAGAGCACTAGCTAGAAAGACTGATAAGGCACAACTGAGCACCTGTGTCGCATCAAAATGAGAATAGCTCTCTTAACTGCTGCTTATTGTAATATCCCACTGTAGGCAACACCTGTGGTATGACTTTATAAATAGATAACCTGAGCTATGTTCACACAAGGTTAATTCAGGAGTTGTCAGCTTATTAGGCAGCTTTCCAGCCATTTGCTGATGGCACATGCTCATAACATAAGAGGAAATCATACTCAAGTTTATATGGTACATTATGACATAAAGTTGTTATTTTTTTCCCTTATATTTAGAATTCCTAGTCTGTTTCTGCATTAAAAGTATGTTTCAAGTAGATGTGATTTTAACATTTTCTAATGTCTCGGAGTATGTTACCTGCCATGTTCTAAAAACATTTGGATAGTTAAAATTACTTAGCACTGGTAGCATATACTTGCAGAGGAATTAAAATTTTGGCAAAGGTGCTGTTAACTGTTTTCTCACGTAGTTTAATGTTATCATGTTTTTTTCTCAATTTACAGTGATAGTCACTGTACCCCATGGAGTTTACAGCACTGAAACAGCACATCCTTTTGGTATTGTGTACAGATCTGAATAAGAGATCCTCTTGCTGAACATCCTATAGGCCTTGGATTTTGATTAGCTTTGAGTCTTTAGACTGAATTTCCTTCATGTTCAAATAATTGACATTTGGAAATTATGAAGAAAAAAACGCAACTTGTCAGCCACCATTTCTTCCTAATTACTCAGTGTATATGGAGGTTGATTCACGAGATTCATAAATAGTGAACAATTTATCACTAAACCCCTTGGTACTGTTCAGTAGTTATTTAGATTCTGTGTTGTCTCATATATCATAAACATCCTACTAAGGTATATTTATTGGTTTCTACATTACTTTGATAGCAATAGAAAACACCAATTCTCCATAAATGCATTTTTTTGTTTGGATGAATTTTTCCTTTCCTGGATTGGAGAAGAAAATTATAGCTACTGACATTTATTGAATGAAATTAGACCTTTTCAGTTTAGTCAAAACTTTGAAAAGTAGCAAAGAGGTGAGCATTTTGAAAAATGTCTTTTGTGCTCAGGTAGCTACTGCTCATACAAGATAGGATCATTCCCTGGGGTTTTCTAGAGTTCATCAGTAAAAATATGAGACATATTTCTGCATATACTTGCACACATGAGTAATATCAATTACATAAGCAGCACTACTCCCTTGTATAGGGCAGAATTAAAGGACATGCAATACTCCTATGATGCTGTAACAAGGTGGGGGGGGGGGGGAGGAATATCCCACACAGCGAGTTGAGCTCATTAAGTTGTTAGTATTGGGAGTGAAAAAACAGCTGCAGTATGATCCTTGCTTAAATTTTCACTATATTTTTATCTGTCTCTATTTTGTAATCCTACTAGTGAAGAAACTTCACCTGTAAGACTCCAAACTTTTAAATAATTTTGCAAACCAGTTTCTGCTGGATTAGTTTTATTAAAAAGATGAGGAAGGGACTGTGGAAGATAGGAGGTCTTTGATTCTTGGATGATCTTTAGACTCTCGGACTGCAAGGATAAGGAAAATAAGCTACGTATTTCAGGTCTGATTGGTTTTTGTAAGTAACCAGTTAAAATTAATAAGTAAACTTTAAAAAAAAGACACTGACCTTAATAGTGCCAAGATTTTTTAAAATACATCTGCAATTTGGTTTTAGTGAGTTGTTCTTTGTCTGCGGCATAACCTTTGCTCATGGGTTTTCATCGCTTTCTCTGTAACAAATTTTCATTGAGGTATTTTATACCTTTTCCTGTTCTGATTACCAAATAGTGCAGAAATTTATGTTTAATTACTACCTTTGATAAATGGTTCTTGTTCTGAATTTTGTCTTTTGAACCCATAGCTATTAAAAATAAATGAAAGTATCAAAAATTATGTTTTCCAGTGTACATGTGCTGGATATATTGGTTTGTGCTCCTTGCTCAGTTGACAAGATTCTTCCTGATCCTGCTTAATTTGTCTTGATTCACCTCGATTCTTCTCTGCCTAATTGGTCATGTTGAAAATTCAGTGCTCTGGAAGGCAACATTCATTAATATAAGAAGAATAAGTAAGATTGCAAAGCATCAGCATTTCCATACAAGGTAGATCCTTCCTTCCCTTACAGTGCTTCAAGGAACTGTACCTTCCTTTAAATCTTGAATACTTGGGTTTTTCTTCCAAGTGTGCACTTTAGCCGAAAGCATCAGACCAGTTGTCTGTATGTCAGCAGCTTACTAGGCTGTTTTATTTACCCCTTTCTGGATCTGGCCTCTAGATGCAAGTGCTTCTTTTAAAAATTCCTTTTGGCAGTATTGCAAATTATTTCCAAATTGGGATGCTTCCCCTCCATACACAAAGTGGTCTTAGCCTGAAGTCTTTGCTTATACTTTTACTAAAACTAAGTGTGGAAGCCAATGAGAGACTGTTGAAGGGGAATGCAAGTGGTCTAAGATAATTTCTAGTTTAATTTTGGAGCAGTTACTTAGGATCGGGTTATTAAAGATACTTAAAATGAGAGGGGAGTGCTTACATATGTAAAAAATTGTCCTTTAATCTTCCCTGAACTTTGGCTTGCTCAATGTTAATGAGAACTAGTACTTCTATGAGGGTTTTTCTTAATTATTTTTTATAAAGTTAGGTATAAAGCGGTATGGAAATGGAAAGTATTACATTAATAGGCAGGTTGATCAAGAATACCCTGTTTGATAGGACTCAAAACACAGCTCTGAATAACTCAATTTTTCTCTTTCAACAGGTGACACATTCAAGTGGTGATGTATAATATTTATTAAAATTTAGTATTAGAATTACTTTTTAGAGACATGCAAATCATATTATATCTTCTGCTCAAATGTTTGCTTTCCTTTATTGAAAGGATTTGTGATGAAGGCATTCCTGCTGATCTAGAGGTCCAGAAACAGAGAGTGCTTTTTTTGGCAAGCTTGCGTGAACAGAGGTTACACCATCAAGCTACCTGGCTAATTACAGGACCATTCACTGCAGCCTGTAGATTGTTTGTTTGTTTGTTTTCAAAGAAGCACTGGTTCTATAACTTGTAGGTAGTTTTACTAGACCCTTACACTTAGGCTGAAATGTTGCTGAACTATTCCTTTGCAGGAGTGCTGTTCTTGTCATATTACACCTACAGTGTAAAAACACATGAAGCCTTAAGCAGTAACAGTTGCTTATTTGAGTAGTCTCAGACAGGACAAGTTTGAGAGTTGCTGAGCAGCTTCCACAACTATTGCCTTAAATGAAAGTATTGCATGAGGAAAGCATGAATTGAAACCTCGTTGTCTGATCTGTTGTGTCTTACTTGGTCTGTTTGTGAGAATATTCTTTCTGTTTTGCCTTTTTTCTTTTTCCCTTGACACACACATAATGTATATTTAGACCAGTACTGCATTAGACATTCATTTGGTTAAATAGTTTCTCACTATATTCAGTACTGCTTTGCTGCACTTGGAGCAAAATTTAATAGAGCACACAGTTTAGTGTTTGCTAAAAATAAATAGGAGAGGGTGGCAAGGAATTTCTAATGTAGCTATGAAAGTTTTACAACTACTTCTTTACACAGAAGTCATCACTTTGCATTTCCTTTTGTGTTAATGGAAATTACTTAGTTAAATCTCCTATTACCTTTGGAGAGAATAGACACATATAATTTCTTGAAATTTTGGTGGAAGGTTCTGTAGGCAGCTTTAAGATACAGATCTATCACCACAGATGTGTCTTTTAGTCCAGCATTAGATAGTTGTCAGTGGCATAAAAACCAGTTTCAAAATTGGCATGAATTGGCATTTTGGCTGGCAACATCATCAGAGAGTAATATGTGGGGAAAGAAATTTGCCCACTCATGACTGTATTTCTTGTAAGCCAGGATGGAATCCTGCTGAGAAGAAATTTATACCGATGTTGGCACTTTTTATGCCTTTTTGAGGGAGTACTTAAATGCTCTTTCACAAAAATTCATTCTTTTGATTAACTCCATTTTTCCATGGTTCAGTGGACTAAAGTGAAATGAATTTGATTCAATAAAGCAAATAAATTAAAATGAATTGAATAAGAGACACTGACAGTTATGACCCATCTTCATATCTTAATGTTAAAACCTCTTCAAAGTACACCTGTTTGAAGCCAAAGTAGGTAGTGCCCTTCCAGATCAGGCCCATCAAAATACAGTAGGTATTCCTGAGTCAACAGAAATGAAATCTGGACTAAATTTTCTGGGACATTAGTGGCAGATGCAAATCCAAATATTAAATATTTCCCAAGAAGAATGTAATTCCTTAATGGATTTACAAGGAATGGATTAACAGGAGCTGCTGGATCTTTATTTAACACCTTATAAAATGAATATAAACTGAATTTTCTACCAGAGATTCAAAATATGCCCCACCATATTTTTCAGAAGTTCATTTCTCTGTGTGCAAGCTTAATCATTTGTGGGAAGAAATCAGAGAGTTCCATTCTAAGCCCATTTTAGAGTGACAGATAGATACTAAGAGGAAAACATTTGACTCAAATAAGCAGTTTTCCTTTAATGATTGTTTTAAACCCAGTATTCTGTAGCCAATTTTCCTTGGGAGGTATATAAAATCATTTTGGATGCTGTAGTATTAGAACTGAGAAAGATGCTTCCCATTATATAAAAACACTATTAGGTCACTTACGACTGAAAGTGGAGGTTAAAATCAGTGATACTTATTTTGTCTCTATCAGGTAGAGGAGCAAATCACTTTCTTAAGTATAAAAAGACAACACTGACAGGGAGAGAAAAGGTTATATATGAAAGGATGAGACATTTTTCTTTTTGGGGAAGGGACAGCAGGGTGTGTGTCTCAACATTCATCTATATGGAAACTAATCTTTCTGCTTAAAACAGTGACCTGGAATAAAGACCTTGGTTCTGTAATCAGCTCTGTTCCTGATGCTCAGTGATACTCTGTTTTGTAGTAAGCAAATTGTGAATCTTTTGGGGCTTTATTCACAGTCACATTGAAGACCTTTAACGCCCCTCTGGCAACTTGCTCAGTCTGCTAGACAATATTCCTTCTGCACCAATAATGTTATAAAAAGTATTGAAGAAAGCCAAATGAAAATAAGACCATCAACATCCTTTAGTTGATCCAATTATCTGTCTCTAAAAAAAGGTTTTAACACCTCCCACACGGAACAGCAGCTTCAGTAATTTGGCAATGATAACAGCACATAATCAAGAAACATGAGGCTGTGATATGTGATAATACATCCCATTTTGTGTACAGGAAGAGTTTTGTTTAAGTAAATATATTTTCTTTTTAAGTACCTTTTGGACTACTTGCTATTAGGTTGCTCATCCCATTAGTCTTACATAGTCACTACAAATGTTTAACTGCAGAAATTGCAAATGGGTGAATCGTAACATTCTTGATGACGGCAGATAGGAGATGAGGCTTTCCAGCTTTGTTTTTTTGTGATGTTCATGGTGTATTTGATGATAGGGAGTAACTGTGACTAACATTTAGAACAAAGGATTGGAAGGTTTGGTTATTTAGCTTCTACCAGTGACTAATTCACAGCTAACCTCAAGTGTACCATCATTATAGAATAGTGCTCTAACAAGTCCTTCTAATGATATGCTGCCATAACTTCCCAGATGGTATTACAACATGATGTTTTATCAGCAAATTACATCAAAGGCCTAACATTCAATTATGATAGGGTGGGTTGGGAAATAAAGCAGTCTGCTGTGTTTAAAATGAAATGAATTGTTTTCACTATTGAAATGAGAACACCCTTACATTGTAAACCTGCTGACAGGCTACAAATGAAGTTTTAAATTTTATGTCTGTAGCTGCTATGAACCTCAAAATTATTTATGTATGGAATTTGCGTGGTCAGTGACAGATCTCAGAAGTACCTTAGACCCTAGAAACTGTAGTGATAGGTACACTAGATTTGCCCATGTAGTTATACCGCAGAAGTACAGTGTAGTTTGAATAACCATCATTAAAAAATGTGGCTATGATGTCACCTAGAAGGAGACACATTTACATTCAGAGGCCCCAGCCCTGATGTCCGTACGCAGCAGAGGGAGATATGAGAGAGTGAAGAATAAAGGACTAACCATTAAGTTTCCACTGGATATTTATAGTAAACATAGAGAAAGACCTGGCTGCATGCAGTTTCACATCTGTACAGAGTTATTTAAATTGAGATGGTGACTGTTTGTACATGAAAAAAAATTAATATGCATATTACGTATCACTGAGTTTAAAAGGAAAGGACCACATTTTGCCTTCCCAGTCCATACAATCTACAGACAGCCAGACAAGGAATTCTTTGGGACTGTTTATTGGTTTATATTGACTTAAAAAAATAATTCACAATAAGCAGCATAATGCATTAATAATAGTTTACAAAAACAACAAAAGAGGAGATCGTCTTCCATATCATTCAAGTAAAATATTTCCCTTGGAAGAAAAACTAATTAGAACATTTCAAAAAATATGGGTCATTTGGTAGTACAATTAGTGAGGGTATCTGGGAGTAGACACAGACTTGGAAAGAGGAAAGTAGTTTGATTTTAAGTACATCTGCATGGTAGGAGAAATATTATCCTAGAAAAAATTCTTAGTGACAGAGAGAGATTTAGGTTTATGTTGTGTCTTCCTGGACACCATAGGTGCTACTTTGAGCACAAAACTTTCCTTTCATGAAGTCCCAGGGCTGCACTCATTGTACATTTCTCTGGACAATCTGTCATCCCAAAGTCGTTATATAATCTTGACATAATTAGCCTTTTTGCTAAATTATTTGGAAAATTGAAATCTAGTTTGTTAGTTGTATGGTATTTCCCTATTTCCTCACTATATAGAGTCCCTGATTCCTTAGGATTAACACTTCCATTTATGCTACTTAAAACAGCCACCTCATTTTCATGTACTCTAAATTAATCAGAATTACAAACCTAAACTAGAATAATAATTATTTCCAAATCCTGCTTGTATCATAAATTTAACAAGGTCATTTCCAGCCTTGGAAACACACCGGCTGCAGAAGGTAGTTTATGCCCATCTCTGTGTCTAACTTGAGGCTCATGCTGCTCCTGCCGAGGAGGTGAACTCCCCAGGCCCAGGCCGGGGGAACAAACAGCACGGGGGGCCGCGCGCGCACGCCCGCGCCCTCGGGGGGGGGCAGCCCAGCGCAGGTGCCGTGACTGCTGCGGGGAAGCCCTGCCCGAGGGCTCCAGGGCTTCTGCGAGGGAACTGCGCTCTGCCTTTTACTGTTTCTCTCGAGTTTCCTCGCTCGGCCTCTGGCACAGCGCGGAGCCGCGAACCCAGCTGAACAGGGGCTGCCCAGGCGGAGCGCTCGGCCATGGCCCCACACCGGCTCAGGCCCCGGGGGGAGCCCCCCAGGCCCAGGCCGGCCTGGAAGAGCAGGACACCGCCGTGGTCTCGGAGACGCGAAGGCACAGGTTTGGGCCTGTGCTCCTCCGTGCGGGGCAGCCCTGCTGAGGGGGCCTGTGTCTAGGGAAGGGCCCGCGGAACTCGGCCCTTCAGGGGGCCCAGGCCGCGTTAAGCGCGGCCCCGGCGAGGCCCCGCGGGCACTGCGGAGGGGCGCGGCACCGCGCCCCCAGGTGGCGCTGCTCCAGCTACTCCCGCCTGTCCTGCGCACGGGCTCAGCCAAGCCCCTCCTCCTGCCCCCGCCCCCGGGAACAGTGCCGCCCGCCGGTTGGCGGAGCGCGCCTTCAATCCGAGGGAAACTCCGCCCTCCTCCCGTCTCTCGGAGTGCGGCTTGATTGGCGCCGCAGCCTTCGCTCGCCCTAACTCGCCCTCTGCGGAGCGACTGGCTGGCCTGGCTGTCAATCACGGATTAGCCCCGTCCCAGCCACTGATCCCGCCTCCTCAGCGTGAGGCGCGGGTTGATTGGCGCATTGGGCTATCAATCAGCAACGCGCTCCACCCCCTCCCGGTCAGGTAGCCCGGAAGATGGCGGCGGCGGCGTCCGCAAGGGCTGGCGGGGTTCTGTGAGGGGAGCGGGGCGACGGGGTCCGATGCCGCGGGCAGCCGCGCCGCGGAGGCGGGGGGCAGCGGCTGCCGCGGGGGCTCGCCAGAGACGCTGAGAACCTCGAGCCCCTCGTTCGGCGCCGAGCCTCGGGCCGGGAGCGGAGGACATGCAGCAGCGCGGGGGGCTCGGCAGGGGTGCCGGGCGGCGGGGGGGCGGCCCGCTGCCCTTCGGACTCCGGCGCCCGCTCGGGCTCGTCCTCCTGCTGTCGCTTCTCCTGGGGAGCGGCGGGGCGGCTCCGCTTCCGCGAGCAGGTGCAGGTGAGGCGCGGGAGGCGGCGGCGTGGAGCTGGGCTGGGAGCGGGGGGGAGGCGACTCGGCGGTGGGGCCTGCGAGGGGGAGCCTGGGAGCGGGGCGGCGGCGGTGGGGGCCCGGGGCTCTGGGGGCGCGGTGGCGGTGGAGCGGGGGCACTGCGGGATTCCAGCCCCCCGTCCCTCCCCCGTGCTGCGGTCAGGGCTCGGCCCCGCGCCGCGCTCGGCGCTCTCCCCTCGCCGAAGCGTCGGGAAGGGCACGGCGGGGGCTGGGGCTCCCCGGCACGGTGGGCTGCGGCTCCCGGCCTGTAGGTCACGTCCTGTGCTTGTTCCATGGAGCGGCATCCCGCTGCGGATATCTCGGTCTCTTCAGACTGAACTACGTGCCGGCTCCCTCTGTGCGTTTACCCGCATACGTTCTTTCTATAGTGGCTGCTGTTCTAGCCTACACAGACCTCGGCGTGATTTTTCTTTTTCTTATTTGTGGATCACCGGGACTCCCGTTCCTGGGTGGAGGCTCTTTAGGGCAGACGGCGCTTCCCTCCTTTCCGGTCAGATTAGTCTGATTCCCCCCGCGGCCCCCCCGGCCCAGTCTCTCTAAATAGTCATGTAGTTCACGTTTATTTGTCTCTTATGTTAGGTAACGCTAACTTCCTTCGATTTTCTTGCTTTTCCTGTTTGTCTTAAAAGTACAAACTAAATATGTCTTGTCAATCATGAGAGTTACTGATTAGAGATTTATTAGTACCAATAGGTAGCAACCGTCTCTTTGATTCAGGTGTGTTGGAGCTTTTTTGTATTTCATTGGCACATAGCACTGTATTGAGACTGAATTTTGTTAGGTTTGGTTTGAATGTGTGCTGAGATTCATTTCTAGCTTTGAAGAGTTGAACAGCTGAAACAGACAATATGTGCAGAGAGAAGGAGGAGGAGTGGTGGGGAGGGAGAGATCTGAAGCACTGAGATTGGGTAATTTGGCTGTTGTTCCATGGAAAGTACCAAAACTGGAAGTGGAACCCATACTTCCTTTATTTTTGGATCTATGCCTCTTTCCCAGTTTTTTTTCCTTCCCAGGAACATTTCAGAAGTGTTCATAACTTACTCCCTCCATCAGCCTTCTTTGAGGTCTTCCTTTCTATAAAAGTAAACTTCTGAAAAAGAGAAAATTGTCAGTCAACTCTGTATTTCCTTTGAGACTGAATTATAGTTTTATCATTTATGAAATACTTGAAGTTTGTCCAAATAATATTAACTTGTCATCAAGCTGTAAGATAAGACAGCAGAATCAGTTCTGTGTGGAGGTCTTTTCTGCCTTTTCTGTGTCTTACCTTTCCTGAAATGTGATTAATTTTTATGTTTAAGGGTAGATGTCAGAGTGTCAGCATCCTGTGTTTTCTTTTTTTTTTAAACAAAAATTCCTCTTTGCTATCAGGACTATGCTATGTATCTGACAAAGCTGGGAGATCCAAACATAATATGACACTGGTAAAAAGCTTCATTCTCGGAATGAAAAGCTGATTGGACAAAATGCAGGAGATTGTATTAAAGTGTTTGGGGTGTTTTTAATTTTGCTTTTTTAAAAGGTCAGATCAGGTATGCTAAGTGCAGTACTGCTAAGAAGAGTACTTGTGATGTAACAATTGTACTCATACTAATGAGATATTGTAAGTTTATATGTTGGTTTTGGTTATAATTTAGGCCAAAGTGTGTATACATGGGATGTTATCTGAGGTTCAGCAAACTGTCAAATCCTGTTATGGAAAACCCAATGAACTCTGGGAAATTGCTGCTTTCTACTGTATCTTTACCCATGTAGTAAGAAGCAACATACTTGGATTATTCTGTTGGCAGATATTTAGTATTGAAACCTTTAAGGCCTCAGGAGGAACCTTTTTCAGTTTCACTGGCATCACTTTTCCTGGGAAGACTTCCTACTGAATGAAATAATGTGCGCAAATGGCTTTGTCATGTTCTGTATCATCACAACAGCAGTAACCAGTTAGAAAGCTACAAGGACTTTTTTTTCCTTCCTTTGAATAGCTTACCAGTGGATGACAATGAGACTGTTTTTGTCTTGAACCTTCTCTGTCATACTAGGAAAATTTTGTAACCTGTCTGGAAGACAAACCTGTGACTATTTTGCTGCTTTAAGAGTCATGAGCTGTGTTTAAAACCAACTTCAGCCATACTGTGAATTTCTCTCTCATATATCCCATGACAGGTGGCTTTGATTTCTTGTATTGGGACTGGCAGTCACTGATGGGCTCCATTCTGGGCCTTGGCAGTTTTTGCAGTTCACCGTAGCACTTGGCCTGATACATACGAGTTGTAAACTTGGGAAGAATTTAATGGGCTTTTCATAAAATAATTAGTAACTGCTTTCAGAATTATTTCAGGATCCCAAATTCTTCACCTAGCAAGAACGGTTGCTTTTTTGACAATGGAGAAACATTTTGATGTGTGGTTGCTCTGAGCTTGTTACAGGAAAGGTGGGAATACACAAAAAAAGAAGGAAGGTGTCTGTAGTTGTTGTAGTGAACTTTGTGAAATAGTTCACAGAATATACCCATAATAAATTAACATTTCTTTTGGGGAGGAAGCTGGAAAGCAGGAAGTGGTGATGGGCAGGTTCTAGCAAGACTAGATTGGATTCCTTGTTCAAAAATGCTCCATTTTTTGGACCTGCTGTGAAAGTATGCCAGACTGTAGCTGGGGAACTGTCAAGTTCCCAGGGCCTTGATCAAGATGACTGATGCCACTCTTTTTAAGTATGGCTTCATAGTGTTTGCAGATAAAGGTGTGCATTGATGATGTGTTCTATATTTGTCTTGCATTTTTGAGGTTATATTTCTTAACTAATTTATTTTTTTTTCTTTTTAACAATAAGGAGAGGAGGTAAAGGAAATAAGGCTTTAACTGTTCCCCTGGTGGGGTTTGTAGCAATTACTATAGGAAAAACAAGATGCTGAAGATGCTACTAGCTAAAAATACTTTGACCAACTTAGATTTAATTTATTCTGTGAATGGAAAAGGAGGATACTGATATGTGCTGTGATAGTTCTGAATTTAAGGTTTCACTTTATACTGGAGGTGAGAGCTGGGGGCAGGTCTACTGGAAAGGAGTTCATAGAATGAAGTGCTGTAGTTGTTTTGAGCCTGTGGAGTATTGATGATTTTACCTGAACGCATCAGACTGAGATGACTTCCACTTTCAGTACTGTGTGGATGAAGTAAGGGCATTGGGAACTACTCTGTAGCAGCAGTATTTTGCAGCCAAACATAGTTATAACCTGACATGTCTGCTTTACTGTGCTAAAGCTTTACATTTACATTCAGGCTTTCTTTCTGTTCTTCTGACTTGGATTTCCATACTTGACCTTAATTCAGCTGCCTCTCCAAGAAAGCTGAGAATCTGAATCAAGGCTATGTGTTTAATGTCAGACAAAGTATTTCTACCATCTCTGTGCTCTTTGCAAATACTAAGTAACAGGGTCTCAAAAATATTCTTATTTTCCCGTGAAACTTGACTAGGTGGTACCATTTTTGGAAGGTGTGTTCAATTTTATATTTGGGATGAATTCTGTAGTCTGTTCATTTGAACTGAGACAGCTGGGCTGGTGCCTACATGCTTGCTCGGATTGTGCTGAGAACCTCAGTCTTGGGACCAGTTGAATGTCACAGCAGTGAGTCCTTGCTAATGAGCTTGTCCAGTGGTCATGTACAGTCCAGGAAAAGACACTTAGAAATTGATGTGTACTATCTAGAGACATCCATCTAGGTGTTCATGCAGCTGTATCTAGTATAGTCAGCTAGCCATAGATGACAAGTTAAAACTTAGAGATTAAGTCACTTTTTGATTTATTAAGATGGGCTCTGTAGCATGTATGTATACACTCTGGGAAAATTGTTGCTTTGGCTTGGTGTTCCACTTGGAGTTCTGTCAGACTGGGGTCCAGTTGTGGTTGTGGCCTGTGGTTTGGTACAATGTAAAATGTCTGACACTTGCACATAGTAAGAAAAGCAATTTTCTAAGCATATGCAAGTCAGTGACTTGGATCACTTGAAGTTAAGAAAAATCTCGCTTGTAAAGTGGGGATTTTAATTAGTGGTATATACTTTTCTTGGGAGTGGTCTATCTTCCCTCCTCCTTTCAAGCATTAGACTTGTCTACTTCTCCCTATATGTCTTTTTGTAGCTTCTGTCCCGGACGCCTAATAATTGTAGAGCTAGAGCTGCTAAGTTGTCTTTTATCTTTTGTTTCTATCTGTGAGTTTGTGACTCTGAGGTAAGAAGCCAGCCCTGACTCTTTGGCCTGGAGGGATGTTCCATGCAAGGCTTTGTTCACAGGCTTGGTCTACTTTCTCTGCCTCTGGCTGTAAAGTGTCTGGACTTTGGTACAACTAAAGCAGTCCTTAGAGGGGGAGGTCACTTTCTGAGGTAATTTCTCACATCTTGAATGCTTGGGTGTATTTAGTAATTCCTCAGGTATCATTGCAACATATTAAGATAGTACTGATCAGAGACAGTCTAAAGGTATTTTGTCATATCATCAGACAGGTCATTGGTTTGAAATGACTCATTAGTTAGTGCTGGTTTTGCCCCAGATCCTGTATTCAAAAAAAAAAGAGTTTGTGTTACATAGTGAGCTCTGGCATTCCATTTGAAAAGCACAGAAGACAAAGTTACGTTTTTGGGGGCTACTGAACAACCGTCAGGCAAATCTGAATAGAAGTAATTTTCTGGACATTACTATAGTCAGGTTTCAGTCACTATCCATGCGTGGTTTACCTGCACGGGATAAAGGGACCCTCAGTCAGTATAATGCCAGAGGCTACAAAAGTCGTAGTTCTCTGTTCCAGTCCTGATGCTCCAGTTCTGCAGCAGAAGGGCAGAACATGGAGTACTGGAGTCTTCCTTAGACTTTACTTTGGGTCTGCCTTTCTGTTTGGTGTGTGCATCTAGTATCTGAAGCTTGATATGGTTCTGGATACGATTTGCAGTAGCTTCAGTGCTTTTATTTCTCTCTATGAACTCTTTGTTCTCGTTGTACTGCTGTTATGAAAGGTCTTGAGCAACTTCAGTGCTACTAGAAACATTTTGTAGACACTTTTATAATCAGAAATATACAAAGTGTGTCAGGATAGCTGTTCCAGTCTACATGCATAGTTTAAGCACAACCTGTAGCAAGGTGTTGTGCCACCTTGGGCAGGGTGATGGTGTGAAGCAAGTTATGTTAGTGAATTGTCTTCTGTGGGATTTTCAGTATGAGGTGCTGGTACAAAATAACACCTTGTCTAACACTACTACACTAGCAAAAGTTTCCTTAGTGGTGAGGAAACATCACTGCAGTGACTTAAGTGACGTGACTTTTTTAGGACTACCTTTGCACCCTAAGGTGGCTTTGGTATGAAAGAGGTGTAGAAAATTTTAACAGTAGACTTTTGAGTGCTGGCTTTTAAGCTTTCAGCCTGTAGACCAGATCCAGTTCTCCAAAATCAGTCATTCATTTTATGACCTGTTCTTCCTAGGGGTCCTTCAGTTACGAATAGGGATGAGAAACAGAGCTGAACAAGCTCTTTTGGCAAAATGCTCCTTCTTTCTTTCCTACATTTCTTAACCCAGTTGTACATCGGAGTTGGAAATACATCTACTGTAAAATCAAGATTCTAGAAAATCCCATCACATGAAGGTTGCATGTATGGATGCCGTTCACATGAACTGAAAGAAATTAGTCTCTTCAAAACCAGTATATCTTAATAGGTTGTATTTGTGTCAAATGGTGGGAGAAACAGATACAGTTGTTTTGGTTTCTGCAGGTACTTCTGATGGTTTGCGATACCATAATGTGTAATCTTCTCATACTGCTTGAATGACTGTGGTCTACCCTGTTTAAAAAAAAATCTACAACTTCTGTGCCTGACTGTTGGAGAAATGGTATAGCAGATGAAAACATACTGTACTTGAGCAGGAATTAATTGTCAAAACCAGCATCTAGCAGTATAGAATGAAGTATGCTCAGCAGAATTTTTACATATATATATATACACACACACACTCTCTCTCTCTCTCTTAAGAATCAGATGGTGCCTTTGCAAGATAATAATGCTACCCAGATTTTCCAGAAATACTGCCATGAAGGCATAGGGTACATAATTATTTAACATGTATATTTTTTACCTTGTCTTAAGATGCCTTTGTGCAAACATGAGATTCTAACACTGAAACTTCAAACAGATCTCACTCTGTAAACACTTGAAGTACTAGCCTATATTTAGTCCTTATTAAAATTGAGCAGTATGCTGTTGTGTGAGTAATTCTTTGACATTACTGGGAAGACTTGTAGGGTAATAGAATCAGGACAGTAATGTAAAACTAATCCCAGCTCACAGTTTTACAAGTTACTAACTGTTCAGCCAACACTCAGGCCAGGACAAGTGTTCAGAAAAAAATGAGGATCGGAGCTGTGTTGTTCTGAGGGTGCTGTACTAGATGAGAATCGAGCATCACCCCAGATAGTCTGGCCTTAGGATATGTAACCGGTGCCACCCAAAGTGTATAAGGTGGACTTAAGCAGCTGTAGAAGCTAATTTGAAACACACTGTAGAAGTATTTAGGGGGAGCATGGGATAAAATAGTTTGGAAAAGTGTTGGCTTAGATTGCAGGATAAACTACTTCTTTTTAAGGACGAATGGGAGGCCTGAAATAATTTGCCAAGAATTGTTGTCATACAGAATTACACATCCAGTTGTGATATGAAGCAACTAAGATTTCTTCTTGAAAGTATTATAACTTGTTGCATAGGGCAGTAGTGATTTCAGGGTCATGTTTTCACAAAATACATTTAACTACGAAACTGGCTTTTGTCACTGTAAAACTATATCTAGGACACAAGGTGGGTTGGAGGAGTGTGTCAGAGGTTTTTTTATTGCTTTATGGGGAAGAACTGTAGGAAATTGCCACTTGCTGTCTTCGTTACCCTTACTTCTGATGATTAACTGTTGTAAAGAAGAAAAGCTGGTGTTTTTTCAAAAGAATTGTCTGTGCACATGTATTGGCCTTTCATTCCGCCCATCTCCCCCATGAGGGACTTAAATAATAGAGTTCTAGGCTAAGTTAAGGATTGTAATTGACAAGTTGAGTAGAAGGGTGAAATGTCTCCATTTCTATCTAGAAGAATATAGTAACAGAGTAACCTGTAGGTGACTTCTGGCTTTGTGGAGTTTTTTCTGCTACTGCAGAAAGTCTTGTCATCTTACTCGCATCTTTGTAAGTGTGAGACTTTGATTTAGGCCATGTAACACAATTCCGATTTAGGCAGGAAATAGTTTTATTGGCAGACTGTTAATTACTGCTTCTTGTATTCAGAAATATTAAATACAATGTGCACAAATAACTTGGACAGCTGTAGTTTTAAGTCCTTAAGAGGTTTTTTTCTCGAGACTATATCTAGCAGTAAGGATTTTCCACAGCTGTAAGGAAGAAGGGAAAATAAAACTAGGTGATAAAGTGCTTTTGCATCAAGATACATTTGTAATATCCATACTGAAGGTTACTTATGTTAGTTATGCAAACTGCATTATCCAATATAAGGGTAGTAATAATGTAATGAGAGGATAGACTTTTGAGAGAACTCTTTTCAATTAATAAAATTTTTAATTTTTAATAGTTCCGTATTATAGTTTTAAAATTTTAAACATTTGTGTTTTCTTTGAATGGCAATAAGTACTAAAAATCTGAAAGCTGAAAAGTTCAGGTATAAACAGAGAACCTCATTAAAGGCCCTTAAGGAGTATTATATATGTCTGTTCTTAGGGATTTCCTCAGTGGAGGAATATTTCCAGTCTCTGCTTGAAATACGTTGGGCATTTGGAAACAGTTTTAGATTTCATTAAGGTGCTGGCATTGTGTTGGGGACATCAAGTCAATGAAAGTCATCTGAGATCTTGGGAATGTTTTGTCCTGCTGTACTGGCAAATGGTCGTTCAAATCAAAGGGCTGATTGGAATTTGGAGAGCCTCTTACCTGAAAATTCTCTTCTTTTTTTTCCAAAAGAATGTCTGAAGTGCAAATAACACTCCTTCAAAACTTGTGTTAAGTTTTTGTTTGCTTGTGATGTATCTTAGTTGAAGATGGTTAGTGATTTGAATGCCGTTCTAATGCAGTATTTTAAAGCCTATTGTAATATAGCGTTGCACAACCAAATGATGGTACTGCACACAGTTCTGCTGAAACTTATTCTCAAAAATGATGCTGTTTGGCTCGATTGTTAAATGGAGCATAGCAGGAAAAAATTGAGATGACGGGAATGCACTAACTAATGGAATGTGCTCTTGAGGGGTTTTTTTGGTGAAATACAGGAATTGCAATGCATGTTGTGCTTTACCTTGTCATACAAATCAGACATACACAGTAGATGTGTCTAAAATTGTTTTGAATAGGCTTTTGTTTAGTATTCTACCTGTTACCTGTAGGCCTTCAGAATTTATCTGTATTGGTTTTGAGCCTATTAATAGCAAACCTCTGATGATTTCAGGTAGTAAATAAATGCCAGAGAAACCCTTTGTGAGGAAAAGATAATGATCTGAATCTGACTTGTGGAGAATGCTTTCCCACTTAATTGCTAGCATAGAAGATGACATCATTATTTAGGAAAGTCAGGATAGCTTTTAAAAATCATATTTATCAAAGCCACCATAAATTAGAGTGATATTACACTTTTTAATCTTGTTACATTAATATCCATTGAACACGGAGTAAGTAAACTGATCAAGTTTATGAAAGATACCACGGAAGTAGCTAGGGAGCAAAGTTAAGTTTGGTCGTTCATTAGTATTTTAAAGGCTGCTCTGTTGCAACTTGGTGTCATAAAATAGCATCTCAGTTCATGATCATACAATTTGAGGGTGTCCAAGAGACAGTTTAAGTGACTGCTGTCATGCTAGATTTGTGCTGGAAATAGTGGTAGCTATTAGTGCAGAACTGCCATTTATATAGCTGCTCTTGAAAGAAAAGAGGCTCTTGCTTATGCAGTGGGACTGTTGTCGCATAGCAACTACTGTGCTGAAAGCTTAAAATCAGATGCTCCCTTGAAGCTCACTGTGCCCTAATAATGCTTAATTTATCTGGGCCTTGCACTGCCTTTATCACAGTAGTGAATGTCTTTTATTACTGTACTCAGTAATGTCTGTCGTGTAGGCTTTTCTTTTTTCTCCAAGCTTAGAAATGTGTGGCGTTGTGCATTTTTTAGCCCAATTTCCTGAAGGTTGAGACCTTAATAACGTGATTAATCACACTGAATGAAATTTGAGAGAGTCGGAGTTCAAGTGTGATGGCTTTTCATAATCTGATAGTAGAAGAAAGGCAAGCCTGCCATCCCTCAGATGGACAGGCAGTTGCGTCTGGTCCTCTATCATTCGGAGTGGTGGCTGTTGGTTGGCAAGTGAACCCGGATGGACTGTTTAGCTAGATGACATGCTTGTTGCTCCTAATTAATGGTAGCAAAGGATGCCACAGGTGGATGACATATTGTGGGTGTTTGAGAGTATTGTGAGCAGACTGGGAAATTGAATAGAGAAGGCAACTGGTTGTAGTGAGAAACAAACTTTTGTTTGCTTAGTTGTTGGATTTGGTAGTTGGTGAACTATCTTATGAAGAAAGTGGACTTGAAAGAAACTTAGGAAGGTATAGAGAATCCTCACCTATATAAGCTGTTTTGAAATATGCTTTGTATGAAAATAACATTTTTTCCACCCCTGGAAACATTCTAATACATACTGAAGTGTACATTCTCGTGTCTATACTTGATCCTGAGAATGCCAGCATAATTTATCATCATTGTTTTTTCAGTGAGCATGTTCATGTACTTGCCCGTGTACAGGGTTTGACTTCAGATGTGCTGTGCTCAAACTTAGACATTAGTGTAAAACTCATGAAATGCCAGTCTTCAGATGTGCTGAAGAACCTGCTTCAATAGCTGTTAATGAAACCTGCCTCAGCCAGAGCTTTGGATTGTTTATGATACCATGTACTGTTAAGAAGTGAGTAAATAACAGCATAGAATTAGTATTTAATACTGTGAGGCTTTGAAAAAAGACCTTATTTTCTGTGTTGATAATTTAGGACCATCTAGATTCCATTTTGAGATGGAACATTTACTAGCACAGAGTTCTTTGTAAAGAGTTATGTTGTGTTAACCTCGCAGTAACACATATAGTAACAAGACACACTGCATCTCCTGCTTATTTTAATATAGTAGTGATATAATCCAGGCCTCTTCCTCATACTTAAGTAGTTTGGATATACCAGACCAAAGTAGTCTAGACGATTAACTGACAGGAAGCCTTATATTGTTGGCATTTTATAGATAGCATTTTTTGGATCTGTTTTGCAGTTCCTTTCCTAAAGAACAGATTCTGACTTTTGGATAGATAGTAAGATGTTGTAGGTTGTTACTGCCTAGGGTTACATTAAATAGGGTAGGTTTTTAAACTGAGATGATACGCTGAGTAAATTTATTAAGTTCTCTACTTTTAGGATCTGTTATGTTAAGATTCTTAACTTTTGCATTCAATATGAAATTGATATTTATTGGATTTTATCTAGGTTTAGATTAAAAGAAATTAAATTTATAATGTGTTTTAACAGTTTATTAAAGAAAACTGGTTTTTGTAATGACTATATAAAATGGTCCTCTGTTTAATTGAATGGATTTCTTTCTGGTTGCTTTTTCAGTCCAGCTCCTATAATAAATAGCTGTCAATTCTTCATACTTTCACAATTTACAAACAAAAGGGGATATTAAACATCTCCTACCTCTTCAATTCCGGGTCATTTTACTAAGCTCCAGTGACTTAATCATTATATGGAAAGTGTTGAAAAATGCAGAAGAGGTTATACTGCAGCAGATTTTTCAGCACTTTGTCAAACACCAGTTCCAATACTTACTCGGTGACTTCCATCACTGAATATGTATTTATGCAAGCTATTAAAATAACTTCACTTATAATAAATTTTAGCCCAATTACAGGTTGCCATCATTTTATACTTAATTTTACATTCTTTTTTAAAAAGTGCAAATTAAAAGATATCACTTATTAATGACTATGTGAGAGACTTCAAAGTTTATCCAAATAGAGATGGATTCTTTAATTCTTAATAAGTAGCTCTTGTATGAGTCATTCTGTAAGTGTTGCAGAAACTTGCCCATGATAATTGGTGTTTTTCTTGTATTAAAGCATCTTTTTATAACTTTGTGTGTGAAATTTGCTTTGTGCTTTTGGAAATTTAGATGATTTCCATCTTCTTAATGAACTGTAAATGGTTAGCTGCTTTTTCAAAGGTGATCTTTGCTTTCCTATTTTTTTAAAACCTCAATAATTTCTCCAATAAATTACTGTTAGTTCACACAGTTTCTTTTCTTGGGAATTATAAAAGGTCTGTAAGGTTAGGAAGTAACATAATGAACAGCAGCAATGTTTTTTTTCTGTATTCATTCCAGGACACGGTTACGTTATGGGGAAGAGTGTGATTTGCATAAAACACTTAGATTTTTAGGCTTGATAAATGTGTAGTTTTCTTTACAGAAGGAATTCCAACCAAAATATGTTCTCTTTTTCATATAAAATAGCCAAATATATGTGCATTTTATCTAACATGAACAGTAAATGCAGCTTATGGTTGTTAGTGCTCATTATGTCTCATTTTGAGTTAAATAAACCAGAAAATTGGCCTAAGACCATAGGAGCTTGAATCCTCCTATCTGGATTTGCTGTCATAACTTGTAACTTCTGGGATGTCAAAAGTGGGATCCTAAGTTGGAGTGTGCATGATAATGTTAATGTAAATACATGTTGTGGTCATGCTGTTGTAGTTGTGATAGTCTAAGGGCATGGGTGAGAAGTTTGTAGGTGTAGAGATAACATCTTCTACTAGACCAGCTAATATAATTACAGTAGATGTACATTTGGATGCATGGCCCCTTGTCAGGGCTTGGAAAGAAGCAGTACGGTTGAAGGCAGTAAAGCAGCTGTTGAAGAATTGCTCCAAGATTTGATAGGGGCTGGTCAAAAAGACCATCTAGAAGAAGATACAGTATTTGGAACAGGGGAGGATGCTAATGAGAAGTGACAATGCTAGTCTCCTGTGGGGAACAGAGACACCGTGAAATTCATGTTAGCCATGTGGACATCAAAAAGGAGACATTATAGTCTTCCATAAACCCAAAGTAAAAGTTTGATAGATTCTTTGAGTGTTATATACTTGACAGCTTTATACCTCCCTCTTAAGGATCTGGTCTGCAGTTAGTCTCCGAATAGCATTGTTTTAAGACATGCTAGTAATGCATTCTGTGAATAATAAAACATGCTCTCGGTGTCTGAGTTCATTGTGTAGTGATCTACTTTTGCTTGGCTAACTTTCCCAGATGCATCTGGTACACTGGATGAAACATTCTAGGGATTCAGGAGTGTTAATCTACTGGGAGGAATATATATTGTAATGGTGGTGATGTGTTCCTGGGTGTTTATTAGTCAGGGAAAATTTGCATCTGTTCAGTAGATAGTCTGTGGTGAGTTCTCCTTTCAGTGAAGTTGGTGGTGAAGGTGAGGAAGTTGTTTGGAAATTAGGTGGAATGGTTTTAGAAAAATGTCTTTAATATTTTTAATTAGTAATACTTGGTAATGTTTACTTTTTTGGTAGTAAAGCTACCTTGTATTATTTGGTTTCAGTTAGAAGTTCAAAGGGATCTCTTAAATTTTATCAAAAGCTCTATTACCTGTGTGTGTGTTTGTTACAGTAATTTAGCTAATGACTTCACAAAACACTTATATCTGTGGTTTAGGTAATTTTCAGTCTAGTAAGGTTACTGAACATCTGAAAGAAGTAAACATAAATCAGCTGTTACCTTCCCCTTTTTTCTTTTGATGCTTACAAATGGGAAAATACATGGTTGTTATGTGGAAGACTTGATTTGAATGAATATAATTTGTTCTATTGAGAGCCCTCTTCAGAGATTTCTTTTCAGAATTTTGACTAAAAGGTGGTGAGTAGCCTTATATCGTGGTTGATCTGCATTTGAACAATACGTAATATCTGCAAATGCAGTATTCATGTTCTCTAATGAGGTTAGAATGCCAGAGCTATTGTGGAAACTAGGGACAGTATCACTTGTTTGAAAACCTTCCTTTTCTGGTTAACTTTTATTGTTGTGTAGATAATACTCCTAATTGTACAGAAAATATGTGATCTTCTGGAAATATGCTAGCACTCCTTAAAGCAGTATTTTGATTATGTCAATTTGCGATTTACATGTAATTAAAATAAGTAAATATTCTGTAAGTGTTCTGTAGAACATGATGAAAAGCTGTAGCTTTTTCTGGAAACCTCTTAATTACTTGTAGTTTTTTGACGGTTTAAGAGATAGGTGGACAAGTTTGTATGTCCCTTAACTAGTGATCAGCTTCTGATTTTCTTTATTGTTGAGGCTTCATTTATACTGTATTATGTTGCCAGATGTTCCCATTGATACTTGGATGTTCCCACAAAATCCTGTCAGTCCAAGTCACCTGACATTGTTAAACACTGATGTAATATCTTAAATATATTTTAATTGGACAAGGTCTAACTGTGCTTCCGGTCCTCGTGGCAGTACTCGTTTAAAAAGAAACAACAAAAGCAGACCCTCAAGATGTGTGCTGTGGTCTCCTAGGGAACTATGTATCTTTGTTCTCAATTTAAGATGAAAACAGGGATGAAATTAAGTCTTTGCGAGGGGAATTAAACCTAAGATTTTTATAAAATGCCATTTGAGGCTTTCGATCCTTTGTGAGTAATAATAACCTGACTTAATCATAGAAAATGTGTTGTAGAATGTTTATATATAACATTCTGGAAAATTATTTGGAAGTATGTTTGCAAAATGGTTAGGGATCATGTCTAAAATTCTTAAAATGGAGACAAATTGCCTAATGAATCACAAGAAACAGAAATTGAGGTGGAGCTGATTAGATCCATTGCACTTGTGAAAGCAACTTGTGTATTTGGCAGACTGTCATGAATACATTTATTGAAAGAGACAGTGCTGCCTTACAGTAATATATTTTAAATTTGTACACAAGTTAAGTGAGGATTTCTTCTACCTGCCTTCTCTCAGGACAGGTGTGTTAGCTCACGAGAAATGTCTTCAAAAAGATCAGATTTCTAATATCCGTGTTTAAATAGCTATATAAATTTGTTGACTTAAACAGAATCCTGAGGCTTGGCGCTATCACTGTTCATCATCTACTTCGGTAAATCATGCTGGCTGTGGCCTCTTAGCTTGTATCACGTAAGTCCAGAACAATGCAGGCAGGTGGTAGAGCATAGATATATTTTGCCAGTATGTCCTTTTGTCCAGTTTCCTCTTATTTTTGATCATATCCACAGAGTTGAATGTTCAAAGTCTATCTTTTAAATAAATGCAGATGGATAATATATTTTGAAGGAACTTCTTAAAATGCTAAACATATTTATATAATAATGCATACATGTTTGTTTTTAGGAGAAGTAGCTACAGCTGAAGTTTCTTCATCTTTTGTGATTCTCTCTGTATGTACTCTAGTAGTACTGGTAATACTGCTTGCCAACTGTGTCTCCTGCTGTAAAGACCCTGAGATAGATTTCAAGGTAAGCATCTGAAGTTACAAATGTATATACAAGTGGTATTCTTAGCTGAATTCTGATATCCGGAATACTTGATTATTTGTGCTAATACTCTGCAGTTAGTGACACTTCAGTGTCACTGTACAATTCTGTCTTTTGAAATAGCCAGCAACTGTATTTCTACATGCTGTGAAGTCTTGCTGCAACCATTTATTTTAAGTACTGGGTCCATGCTGCAGTAAGGATCTTCAATGTCTTTTCAAAATCTTTACTAGCTATTTGGATCAGTAAGAAAAGTATACCCTTGAGACAATTTTGCTGTAAAGAACCTTTTTGTTGTTTTTTCTGTGTATTCTTTTATTTTGTTTCTGTTAGTCTGCTGATGGGGTTTGAGACACTCCTGTCAAATAAGAATGCTGAAGATGCATATCTACTTTACCAAAACTCTTGGGGGGAAATTGTTATCAGAGAACTGTTAATTTTGCAACATTGGTTATTGATGTTCCTAAAATTGAGTTTTGTTCTCATTTCTAAATGGAGAATAATTAGCCTTAGCAGTTCATGGTAATTCATTCAAAGCTGTGGATAGCATTTAAAGTAAAAAAAAAAAAAAAAAAAAAAGCGGCAAAACCAAAACCCCCAAACAAACAAAGAAGCAAAAAGGAAACAAACACACCCCCCCCTTTTTTTTAAAGCAATACTTGATACTTTAATTTCTTTAAATCAGTAATAAATTGAAAATAAGGAAAACTAAAAATCTGTTGCTGTCCTTGGAAAAAAGCTAAGCCTCCATAACATTGCATATTCAAGCTAAAAGAAATGTATTAGTGCTAATTTCAAGTCAAAGATCAGCTTGTTTACTAAGTTTTTTTTTTTCAGGAATTTGAAGATAACTTTGATGATGAAATAGATTTTACACCTCCAGCAGAAGACACTCCATCTGTTCAGTCCCCAGCAGAAGTGTTTACTCTTTCCGTTCCCAATATTGCTTTACCAACTCCCTCCCAGTTTCCATCTCGTACAGGTAAAATATTGTTTTTCAATGAAAAAACAAAAGTAGACAATTTCAGTGTCAAAAGTGGAGTGTAGCTGATCGTATTTGACTTTACTGTAACAAGTAAGTTGTTACAAACTTATATAAACTGAGTAAATATATAGGATAAAATGTGGGATATTACTTCAAAAATGTTAATTTATGGCAGGGTGCCATGTAAGGTAGCTTACGAGAATGAAACTAGCTTAACTGTCTCTCGAGTACTTTCATTAAACCTCTCTATACATAAAGGGTTTGAAGTACTCTAGGACATTAGTGACTTCTGCTCTTCAGTGGTTTTCTTCATGGCTAAGTTGTCGTTGGATTTTGTCCATTAGCCTTAAATGGAAGCAAGAGTGAATCTCTTACTTGACAGCAGTGCTACTGTCTCAGCTGCATGGCTTTCTTAATGTCACCGTAAACTTTTCATGCTGTAAATATGGTATTGGTAAGACAGAGCATTACATTTCTTTTCCCTGTGTGAAAGGTTTTTGGGAATGTGTTCTTCAAAATACAATTTTTGTAAAAGGAAACTTAAGCATCTTAAATATTACACATATAGTTTAGCATAAAGTAGTTGTTCTCATAGTACTTCACACATAATTTTTACATATATGGCTTGTGTTGCTTCATCATTAGATGTTCAGGTTCTAGTAAAATTTCTGTACCTACAAATTTCAAGAAACGTGTCAGTGTGCCTTTAATATAAAAGAAATGTTATTCCTCGGTGTTTTAATGAGTGAGGGAAAATTATCTGTGAAAAATTTTGTCAGCTATTCTACATTGCCATAATTGTTTAAACTATACTTTCTGTCACTAGAAGTTATTTTGCCAGAAGAAGTGTACTAGAATAAGGTACACTGGTAGAAATGTAGTTGTATAGATACAGGTTTGTCTGTGCTTAGGAGCACATTGACAGTATATTGTACAGCTGTAGCTATTCCAGCAAAATAATACTGCTGTGAATGTGGTTTATGGAAATAAAAATGTGGGCTAGAATTCTCAGTCAGACAAGTAGTACTGATGGAAAGTTCTTGTGTACATCTATTGGTGTTCCTAACCAATTAGGCAGCAGAGGGATAAACACTGCTGAATCTCCTCTGTAGTGTAGAGTCTGCCATTGTTACTGTCCATCCTTTGCCAAGATCTGGGTCTTGTTTTCTATACTTTCCCTCTCTGGACTCTTTATGTGAAGTATATTTAGTCAGAAAATGTCCTCCTTCCAGATGGTAGCTATAAGTAGGGCAGTTGGGCTGAAGAATAAAGTAGTCAAACCCTTTCTCTTAAAATGGTAACTCTCTATATAACTATAAATGTTAAGATCTACAAGCAATGAGTGTTGTCTTGAGTTTTCTACTTTTATTTACATAGGAAACTTTTGTAAGTAGGTTAACTGCTCTACCCAGCTACAGGGTATGATGCACTTCTATATTGGAATTAGAACTCGGCCTTTTTCTTTTCTTCCTGAATGTGTTAAAAAATCAGAAGTTTGCATTTCATAATGAGAATCACAGTGTTTTTATGGGGGGTGTATTCTAGTATGGTTTAGAAGCTGGAGTTGAGAAAAGTTTCATTTGAGCGCTATTGTCACAACATTACCTTCATACTTCATCTATGTCTGGGTTTTGTTGCTTGATCTGAACGTATGCACGTAATTGGGAATAAATATTGTAGGAGCTTGCATTATTGCCTCAACAGTTGATAAATTTGGCCATCTTAGTGGTTTGATACATGTTACATCTGTTTCATTGTGTGTGACAGATGGATCAAAGTCTCAAGTTGCACGTCAGAGTCTAAACTACATCCAGGAAATTGGAAATGGCTGGTTTGGAAAGGTGAGGAGTTATCTTTTGATATTGTACTGCAGTTTGAGTCTTATTCCTAACTGACTAAGCTACTGTATTTCCTTTAAAATGGTACTCTTAAAAAAAAGAAAAAAGCAACAGCATAAGAAAAACTGACGTTGAAATTAAATGTTTCCTTACCTGCGCTTTTTAGCTGTAATCACAGCACTAATTAGTGCTTCTTTAATTCACATGTAGTTTCTTACCAGAGTTACTTATTAGATAGATATTTCACTTCTGTCGATTTGAATTAATACATTCCTGTGATTATCAATTCTTTCTAGGAAAAAATCTTAAGTAAGTGGTCTTTACTAGAAAACATGTTTTTTGAAAGTTGATATATAGGTCACTTGTCAAGGTTTATTAAGTATGGGTGTTTAATTATCAAAGCTCTGCATGCATTGGCAAAAAAGCCAGAAAATCTTTCTTACAGCATGTTTTTAGCTCTTGTTTTTATTTGCAGGGAAACTCTAAAATTTTTTTCCCTCTGATTAAAGACACAATGATTATCTTTCAGGTTCTGCTTGGAGAGATCTACACAGGCACTAGTGTAGCAAGGGTAATAGTGAAGGAGTTGAAGGCAAGTGCAGGTCCCAAGGAGCAAGAACAGTTTTTAAGAAATGGAGAACCCTATTAGTAAGTGATGTTTCACAGCTTGGTTAACTTACACACTTCATACTACTGCATATGAATTATGGACATACCTTTTGTTCAGTGTTGTTGTTCCTACTTGCTCTCCCTTATAACCAAAATGCTTGTCTTTAAAAAGTGAAAAACAGACAATCCACAGTGAGCAAAATTTGGGTTTGCTTAGAAATAAAAATAAGCTTTTTGCTTAAATGTGTTTGGTAGTTATTGTTCATGACTGAAAAACACACTTGGTTTGGTTTATCAGATTTTCTTCTACAGCTGTTTGGAACAAACTCCTGATGTTGCAAACTAACCTTATGCCTAATTGCCTCTGAGAAATAAGGTTAAACCCCTACACTTGGCTTTCCTGTTAGAAGCAGGGGAACTGGCAACACTTTGTTATCAGATACAGATTAATTTCTTTCAAGTTCCCCTTTTCAAAAAATCAAATGCAGCAATAGTGATAAAACCAAATTTTTTTCAGGTAGCTTGCAAGAAGACTTGTGGACAAAAAAAAACCCCAAACCAGAATTACACTAACTTCAGTCCAGTAGTACTCTGCAATTGAGAAATGCCAGTAAAACAGGATTGTTTACTGTTCTCTTCCTCTTGTGTTATCCTTGAAGAATACTACTTCCAGGGGTTGAGCCTTTGTAAACTGGAAAGGCATTTGTTACATTAAAGGGAGTGTAATTTCTCTTCCCGTGTTTTGGGAATAGTGAGAATTCTCTGAAGAGCTAACTGCCACAAGTTAATGGCTTGTGTAGATGAATAGAGAGGCATATTGTAGTTAACTAGACATGCCTCATAGTGTGGTTTACCTTGCCTGGATATGCTACAAGTGGTCATAGAGAGCTCTCTATTCTTAATGCTTCCTAATGTCCTAGTTATATTTGTATTTAGGCTTAAATTGTAGGCAGTTGTCAGAAGAAGAAATCTCATGCCTTCTGCTGCATTGGCATAAGTGTTTTTGAAGCAGTTTAGAAAAAGTAACTTATCTGGCTGGGAGCTAACCTGGCTAAAAAAAGTTTAGCTTTTAGCCAGATTGGTTCCTTGGTGTAGTTCGCGAACCAGTTGCATGCGCTTATTTTTGGTACAAGGGATGGTGGGAGGATGGGTGTGACTTTCTTGTGGCAGTGCTGGCTTTTGTGGTTTTGAGATCCTCTGAGTTTCAGCTGCTCTCGATATGCTGCAGCAATACAAAGGAGATGGAAGGGTGCAAATGGAAATCTGTGGCTTTGAATACTTGCACCTTCTGTTTGTGATGTGCCCCCCTCCCCACCCCCTGCCCCCCACCATTGTTAGGTGTTAAAACTTGTGGTAGGGATTTCAGTGTGTTGCGTTATACTGCAAATAATGTATATGATCTTTCTGGCTTTAACTGTATTTTTTCCCTTCAGCATTCTTCAGCATCCAAATGTTCTCCAGTGTATTGGGCAGTGTGTGGAAGCCATTCCTTATCTCTTAGTTTTTGAGTTCTGTGACTTGGTAAGTGCACTTACTCAAACGGCTGAGATTGTTTTTCCATTGGTGTAAATTGTATGTAGTGTATTTACTGTCCTTCACTCATGAAATGATTTTCTTTCTGGGAAGTTTTTTGAATAACCAGAATTTAGGAAGACAGACTTTTTTTTTGTTTAGAGACAGACCACAAGTGTGATTTTTTTTTTTTTTTTTTTTGGCTTGTATTCTTTTGAATTCATCATGTAAATTCTAGGTGCTTGTGGAATGTTCTGAAGAGGAAAATAGCTGTCTGTTCTTTAATAATGGAATTACTAGTCTCTTTCAAGTCTGCCTACATCATGTAACAGTGAGCTTGGAGGGGAAAGGAGGTCATAGAAGGAAGCTTTTTATTGCAGTCCAGTATCACAGGCACATGCTCACATCACATCCTAAATTCTGTTTTTTATCTGTGCAATCTTAGTGTGCTTTTATTACCATGTCTATGAAAATGTTGACTGAGGAAAACTGAGGAAAGAATTTCTTCTCTTCTGCCTCTCCCCCTCCAGACTGCCCAGATTTTACCCATGCTGTGCAGCTTTGGGCTAAAATGCAATGGTGGGCTCACTTGCGGAATCAGTAATATGTATTGTAATAGCTAGAATTTCAGTATCATCCCACTCCCTGATCCTTTCTGTTACTATATTCTTCTTTTCCCTACTTTCTTATCCTTCCTTTCTTTCACTTCCCCACCTGCCCCAAGCAAGTGCTGCCTTGTGCTTCCTGAACACCGAAAGAAATGCTAAGAGCACAGGGAAGGGTGTTCTCACTGCTTTCTGCTCTGCTGTTAGTGTCATAAAGGCCACTGAAGATGGGAAGGATGGTTGCACAAAAGCCTTGCTCAGCTACTGCATTCCTGGGCATGTGTTGGAATTTACATGAATGTGGTAAGAAAGCGGATGATACACATATATAGAAACTTTGAACTGTGCCCAGTATACAGAGAATCTTCGGAGATTAAAATTTGGATATGGTGATGCATCCATGGTCTGGAAAGACCTGAATTGTTTTACTGTAGCATAACACATTTTTAAAAAACAAACCAACCTGGAACTCCAGTGGCTATCTAAACATTGGCTCAATAGCTGCTTTTAAAGTTTAGGTATCATTTAAAGCAGAGTTCCTTGCAAAATGTCAAGACAGAAATGAACTCAGAAGTGCACATACTTTATTAAGAAATAAGTCTTTCAGAAGTAAGATAGTTTACATTTATAAAATTCAGTGAGATCCTTTTTTACCAGCTTCACTACTGCAGAATTTTCCTTTAAACTCAGGTGTGCAAATATGGTTCTAGTTGACATCGGTTGCCTCAAACAATTCAAATAAGAGTTAACATGAACTTTTGAGTTTTCTTGAGAAACATCAGTTAATCTATGACCTTAAATAACTATATTTTTTATTACTGCTCTTCTGCTCAAATTTATGAGCAGTGGTAAATTAATGAGGCAGAAGTGCTGATAAAAATCATTCTTCGCTAAATGGAAGAAATGCCTGAACTTTTTAAATGACTGATCAAAGGGAAATGTTTCTTTTTTGCTAAGAATTAATAAGTAGGTGCCTAAGGTTAACCAGATAATGGTTTTTATAGTTTTTCAGTATGTAAAAATAGAATACTACTCACTGATTTTTAAACCTGCTACTCAAACTGGAGGTTCTTTAAAAGGACCTTTGAAAGAGAGTTGCATTTTATAGAGTCTAACAGATATGTATCCAAATCAGATTTAATTGCTGCCATGTTTTTTTAAGTAGTTATGCTATTTAATCTGACTTTGAATTTGAAAATGGAGTAACTTTTAAAGATTGCCCTACTTTAAGTATACAGGAAAAAATTAATATTCTTGTTTGATGCCTGGTGATTAATGCCAGAAATTGTCATGATCCTGCAGAGTAGTCTGGAAAGGATTTTACTTAAGGGGATAAAATAGATTTTTCACTTCAACTGGGGGCAGTAAGCTTGACAGCCACAGTGGTAGTTTTATAAATTTGAATGTAGTTAGGTAATTTCTTTGGAATGGAAAATAAATGTCTGTGCTGATTTCTATTCCAAGTGAACTAAAACTTGTTTTTAGAAAATTATAGTGAGTTAAACATGACTTTCATACTAACAGTCTGGCTCACGTAAAAGAGTTCTTACTTGGTGAAGCTGAGTATCTTCTAGACATTGTAGTATTTTATTCACTGTGCACACAAATATACAGGGGCTAGGCAGACAAAACGGTGTTCGCTTGAATAGTTTTATGCAGAGATTGAGATGAGTGCAGTAAGTTAGCTCAGTGTCGCTGTATGTCACTAATTCTTGTTGTAGTCCCAGGGCCTAGTGTGGGAGGTAGCAATATTGGAGTGAGGGGAGAGGAGAGACATGAAGAAGGGAGAAATGTGAAGGAAGCCAGACGGCACCATTTGGAATAGAAGGTATGGCTAGATAGCTTTTTTTAGTAGACAGGTTTTTAGTGGAGTGTCAGTAGGCTGATATTCCAGAAGCTGCTTTTTATCACTGTGGCTGGGATGGCAGTTACTTGGATTTTTCAGGCTTTTAGTAGGTGGTCTTGAAAGCCGATAGCTTCTTTTGTACGGTGTTGTTTGTTTTTTTTTTTTTCTGAAATTGGGTAAATTGGGGGTATGGAGGTGATTTCAAAACACGCAAGAGTCTTATTCTTCAGCAGAAAGACCATGGGGCAGACGCAGTTGAAGTGGCTGACTAAAGGTTCTAGTGTCTGTGGTGACTATATATTGTTCAAATGGGAAGGATGAGAAACATGTTCCTGTTTTGCTAGCAGTAGTATAATGTTATGCTAAAAGATCTTTACCTTGTGTTACTGCTGTTGTGTTTGTGTATACAGCAAAGAATAAATTTGTTTTCATCCCTTGTATTTATGTGATTAAGAATTTGATGGTTAAGAAAAAAGGTGACAAATATGTCAACTGTGTTGGATAGGAAATTTAAATGTCTTCAGATGACAAGTTCTTTTGAGGCTCTTTCAGCAATATAGACCTCATTTTGCAAGTTTGGCCTATTAAGTAATGTGGCTATTCTTCTGACCAACACAGTCTAGAGGGTAGAGTGGTTGTTTTCTTTGTACTCCATCAAATTCATAACTTATCACAGCATGTCCCTTTTTTGCAACTTCTCTTACAGGATTTGTAGCCTTTTTAGGGCCACTCGACCTTGTACAGCTGCTCAGACAGCCCTGTTGGGTTATCAGTTCCCAGGCTTCTTGGCACTGAAAGGTCTTGATCAGAGGCACTGAAAACTAGCACAGAGATACCAGAGCCAACTGTCATGGTAGCAGTGCTGAATGTCATGCAGGCTACCTGACTTGTTTTCTTGGCTGTATAAACTACTTACACATTTCTGTTACTCGAGATTGCTTGGTTGTATATGCAGTAACTGCATTTGCTAATGCTTAGCCTATTTTATAATGTAATCCAAGCTGCTGTAGGTCCCTTGCTTTGCAGGGCTGGGTAAGAAGCAGGAGAGGTCAGTTGCACATAAGTGATTTAAGCTTTTAAATCCTAATTTTCCTTTGTGTTAAAATTGTTTAAAAAATGGTAAATATAAAAAGAAATGCTCACTAGGTTCTTATACCCCCACCAACCCCACCCATATTAGTTTGCTTAGTATGTTGGCGCAGTCTGCTATGAATAGTTAACTGTTCACTGTTAAACATTGTAGAATGATGCCAGGTTAAAAATAGGGGTAGCTGGCTTATTAACTTTAATATATTACTCAGCTGTGTGTGGCCAGCATTTTGTCAGCACAGCAAACCCTCTAATGGATTGACATAATTTATGAGTAAAGGAAAGTTATTCAAATGTGGAAGTAGCATGTATATTGTGAGGCTGATTTGCCTATCAAATTCTTACAGAAATTCTTCAAGTCTTACAATTCCCTGAGCAGATGAGATCAGCGGGATGCAGTATTTGCCTGGAATGCCCTGTAGCTTGCTTTAGGGATGTTGCTGTTAGTGGAAGGTGCCTGCCTGCAGTGGTTGGATCTTTCTTTTGCTTGGTCTTTTCCTAGTTACTGCCACTCGAAAACATTATCTTCAATACAAAAAAGAATCTTTGGAATGAAAACTTCTTAACCAAAAAGCGAACAAATCTGTTTAATAATCATAGTAAATATTGAGATGAGGCAAATAGTAGATACATCAGTGGTGTATGGTTTAAAAAAGGGGGGGGGGTTGACAGGTCATGACAACTTCAGAAATCAGATCTGTTGGGTTCAAAGACTCTTTATGCTCTCAGAACTGTTTAATGTTTGTTACACTTATGCCTAAACAACTTTCTGATAGTATAGGTGCTGTATACCATACACCAGTTTCAGGCATTTTAATGATAGTGACTGTAGGTACTTACATGGCAAATCAACGTTGGAGTATGGGGCAGGAGTAGTATTTTTAGTTGTCTCAACTTCAAAGGGGGCAATTATGTGGTATTGTGTGACTTGGCAGGTAGCTTTCTAACTTGGTAGAAAGTGTTCAGTAGACATAATTTGGTAACCTCTTTACACTTCTAAAATCCTGTCAGCAGTACCTACTGGTTTAAAAAGTCATGTCAGCTATTTGTTTGGGTGTTCATATGAACCAAATGCAGAATTTGCACAAACTAGAAAACCAGAGTACTGCATGTAAATATGCCCCTGGCTCCTGGATGTTACAGAGAAAAAGCATATTAAGACTTACTTACAAAGATGGCTGAACTGATCCTGACTAGAACTGGAAAGGATGGGAGAAAAGGTGAAATTTAGTTCTTCGTGGAGTCCCAGAAGAGGAGGAGGGAAGAGGCAGAGTGGCAGAGGAAGTTGGAGAGAAAGTGGAGCCTTCTTCGAGCATGACTATTGAGCTTTTTATATTTAGGCGTTTGCACAGTGAATTTTGCAGAACTGTATTTATTCAGATATGTATTACCTTTGGTATTTACTGTGTTAAAAAGTCCATGTGATAAAGGGCCATTTTGCGGCTCATAAAATAGTATGGGAATAGTACTGATGTATTGCTACTGTCTGCTTGTAGGCAGGGAAACATCACAGGCTAATTCAGGCTAGCAAGGAGCTCAGGAGGTCTTCACTCCAACCTCCTGCTCAAAGCAGTGGCAACCTGAGGTCAGACCAGATTTCTCAGGGCTTTGTCCAGTTGGATCTTGAAAACATCCAAGGGTGGAAACTGCAGTCTCTCTGGGCAACATGTGCTTCTGCTGCAGTGTCCTCATGTGGAAAACAGTTTTCCTTATACTCAGTCTGAATTTCTTGTGTTTTAACTCCCACCTGTTGTCTCTCATCCTCCCTCGGTGCTCCACAGTGAAGAGTCTGGCTCACTCTTTAATAACTTCATACATACTGGACAGCAGCTATTGGGTGCTCCCAAAGTCGTCTTTTCTCCAGACTGAATGAGCCCAATTCCCTCAGCCTTTCCTCATAGTGAAATGCTCTGATCCCCTGACTGTCTTGGTGGCCCTATGCTGAACTTGTTCCAATTTGTTGTCTGTCTTGTTTTGGGGGAGCTGATACTGGACACAGGATCTAAATGTGGTCTAACAAGTGCTGAGTAGAAGGGAATAATCCCTTCCTTTGGTCTACTGGCTCTGGGCCTGTTTATGCAGCCCAGAAGACTGCTTGCAGTCATTGTTCCAGGGCACACAGGTGGTTGATGTTCAGCTTGCTGTCTACCAAGATCCCCAGGTCTCTTCCTGCAGAGCTGCTGCCCAGCTGATCAGTCCTCAGTCTGTATTGCTGCAAGGGGCTTTTCCTTCCCAGGTGCAGGACTTGCATTTATCCTTCTGGAGTTTCGTAAGGTTCCTGTTGGACCCTTCTTCCAGCCTGTCCAGGTCCCTCCAGATGGCAGTCCAGCACTTGAGTGTATTCATTGGTTCCCCCAGACTGGTATAAGCAATGTCATTTTAAAGCAACAACAAAAAAGTTTTATATTTTTAACTTTGATTATAGCTTTAATTAAAATAGAATGGGAAAGTGGAACCAGTATGTTTCAAGGTGCTGGATTTAATAAAAGTTGTATTTCCTGCAAAAATGTGTGCCTACATGAATAATTTAGTAATTAAGGGATGCCACACAGCATTGCTGTTACTAATGCATTTAAAAATTAAAAAGCAATTCCTTAGTGCGTTTCAGGCACCCTAGGAACTTAATCCACCTGAGACAAACCCTAAGTAACCAGTTGCTGTTTTAATGAATGACAATTTTGGAGAGTTTGACTTTCTTCAGGCGCTTGCTGCCACCTAGCGTCAGTTAAGCTCGGTATTTGTACTCGCTTATATTTGTTAGGCTGCACAATTGGGAATCTGTGTGTGTTATGGACACTGTTAGTTTCATAGTTTTTTGGAACCCTGCTCTAGTAAATCTGTTCTTTCAAGGTACAAAGGGGGGTGTGTGTGTTTGTATGTCATGTTTATACATATATACATATGTATACAGTATGATATTAAAGCTGTAATTATAAGTCAGAAGACTCTTTTGGGAAACATTTTTTAAAATGTAATTCTGTAGGATGCAAATATGTAAATGTTACTTAATTAGTAGCTAAAAACAGGATAAAAAGAATGTAATGAAGGCTTCTACAACATTAAACAGTATTAGAAATTATGCATGCTTTCTCCCAAGGTGGTATAGCTGCTTGCAGCATAAGTAGTACATATAGAGCAGATAAAGATAGAATAGCTGCTTGTGTGTACTGTAGAATCTATATTTTAAAAAAATAAAATGAAGTTGTTTTACATAGGAGTAGTGTCTGCTTTTAAGTAGACTGTCTGTCCCATTGCTTCTTATTTTATTAATTATAACACGGGTTTGCGACTGTCCAGCCAGTCACCTTAGCTATTACTGCACTGTTAGATTTGAATGCAGCACACAGACATCTGCTGCTTGAACTCATAGAGTTGTAAATTGTCACCCTCAATTAACCATGTTAAGGAGGAATGAGATGCTTCAGTTGTAGCTCTGTAAGATACATGAGCACCAGAGAAACAGGAAATTTAGTGCTTTTTCAGTCTTTTCTGAACATCAGAGTGCTTTTTAGCCGGTGCAAGGACTGCCCTCTTGTCTGGTCAATCTCAGGACTTCCCTTCAGTCTCCTTCCTGGCCCAAGATTCAGGCAGACAATGGACACGGACAGTTAGAGCTCAGAATGTTATGCTGGTGAAACAAATTGTGGTGTACTATATTGTGCAATCTCAAAACAAAAGTATCCTCTGAAATAATTTGCTAAACTTACAAAAAGTCTGTATTTTAAATGAGAAAAATATAGGAGTGCTAGGTTAAAAGTCCAACCGTGAAAGTAGGAACAATAATGGCATGAGAAGCTTGTTTTCTTCCATTGCTTGGATTCACTTACTATAGTCTTCCTTGTCCTGAATGTTGGACAACTTTCAGTTATTCTCCCTATATTTCAAAGCTGTTCTTTTTTTAGCAATGTTTGGAGTACTTCTGTGGGTTCATTAATTATGTGTCTGTTGCTCAGCTTTGACTAGGTTCAGTAAAACTGCTGCCATCATCTGAATTCTTTGACTGGAGTGGGATGTATTACCATGCTTTTTATATCTAAAGCTCTGGTGAGCTGGCAATGTCTGAAACCCTTTTCTCTTGTCTCTCCCTTCTATCTCCTTGTACATTCCAGACAGTCAGCTTTGCTGTTTTGGAACACTTGAAAACTCATCTCATTTAAAAATAGAAGCTCATCAAACTCTGTTTTTCAATGCGAAGTATTATTGTGTGACAGTTAGGTTTTATGTGGCAGTCTGATGTAGGATGTTAATTACTAAACAATTTGATTAAAAAACCCTTAAAAGGACAATACTGTATGCCTTAGATGACTTCTGTAAGAATCCTTATGGCGACTGGAAACTTGAGATTTTTTTTATTAAGCACAAATGCGGTTAATAAGTTATGTGGTTAGTTGGTTCTTCATTAAATATTTTTCAGATTCAGCCAACATACAAGGCTGATAAGTATTTTCAACTTCTTTTACAGGGTGACCTAAAAACTTATATCTGCAATGAGCAGGAACACATCAAAGGAGATTCACAAATAATGATGCTACAGAGAATGGCGTGCGAGATTGCTGCTGGACTTGCTGTAATGCATAAACATAATTTTGTGCATAGGTATGCTTTCCAGATTAATTACTTTTAGTTATGATGCACTCTAAAATTCATGGAAATATTTTTGTTAAAATCTGTGTGTATTGAAGATAGTGTTTTAACAAACTTCTGTCTAACTTAATGTATTCTAAGTCATGAAGGTGTGATGCTTATGAAGGTGCTAATTCAACTGCAGCAGTGTGATGTTAAGCTCCCACCCAGCTGCAAGTTGATCACTTACATTTTCAGGTTTGCAGCCCACAGAACACAACCTATTGCTAAGCCAATCCAGAAGATGTAGTTGTTTGATTAATTCTTGGCCAAGTTAAATTTGTTTTGTTTATTATGAGGGGAGGGATGTTAGAATTTTGTGAGAATGAGTCTTAACCTGCTGTGTATTTTTAATAGATTATAGCAATTTGGAACTTGTGTTTCATCATCTGTTATCTTTGTTACTAACAATGGAAAAAAAAATACAATGCTGCTTTTCTAATGCAGTAGGGGAGAAGCTGACTTCAGATGAAAAAATCTGTTTGAAGCAGGTATTCTGTCACTGAATTATGGTCCATGTAACCTTCTAAGCTTCAGTAATGAAGGTAGTCAGATTTAGAAGAAATCATAATGGGAAAACAATTTTAATTGGTAGGAAAAATGCTATATTTCTTTAATGCAGTCAATACTGAAAGCATGGCAGTAGTTGTAAAAGGAAAAAAGTATTCATGAAACATTCAAGGAATTGGAAGATATCAAGCCTCGATTTGTCATGACTAAAATACTACAGAATACTTGCTCCCCAAACATGGCTTACCTGATGAAACCTTGGGTATCACAAGATAGTTTATTTTGGTTTTATGTTGAGTCAGTCTGTTCTTTGCTGTAGAAACATCACTGGCATCATCCCTTTCAGCAGGTTAGGAAGTTGTGCTAGAGCTTATCAATGCACATCTCACTACTTAGAGAAAACAGAGACCTTGTGTTCAGGGAGAAGCTGAACTATCAAACTGAAGTCTGAAAAGTGCAGGTGTACAGCAGCAAAACCCTGAGAAAACCCCAAAGCCTGAACTCAGCTGGTGTCTGATGGGAAGAGCTATTCTTTTAACCCGTTTAACAGTTTCAAGTGACTTGAAGGTAGTTCCAAGTGTATCTGTCAAACTGAGTGATCACTGTTTCTTGTGTTGCAGCAGCATGGCTCTGTAGGTATTAAATTTAACAGTACATTTTCAGTGAAATACAGTTAAACTTGATAAATAATTATTCTGTGGATCAGCAGGATTCTCAATGTAAATGTTTACTTCTAGCAACACTATCCTGATGCTGTCAGAGTAAGTGGTAAAGCTCCAGCATCAGTGATTTTGTTGTTAGTGGTAAATTCAAGCAGCCAAAATTTTACTTTCTCTTCCAGGATATTTAGGTAAATAGTATAAAACAAGTTGGAAAGCTTTGGAGCATACTGAAGGTTACAGATGTGTTTCTGACCTGTGTAGTTCTATGACTCTGGAAAGGAAAACATTTTCTTCTGTCTCTGAAGCAGGGAAACTGTGTGGCTTTCAGACCGTTTGTACTTCAGACTTTTTTTAAGCCACACAAGCAATGGTAGAGTTTTTCCAGTGCACTCAGTGCACTTAATTGCCTGGTACCCTTCTGTGAAACTGAGAGGCAAAACATTTGAGGAGTTAGTTTGCTGAGCTCTTTGCTGTCACAGCTACAGTTCTGTAGTAAGCAAGCATGCAGCTTCATTAAACTTGCATAAATTTCTGAGTTTGTACGATGGGTTTCCTAAAACAGCTTCTTGGTATTATTACAGCAGCACTGCTGGCTTATAAGTACTTGTGGGCTGGTGTATGGTGGAAACTGGAAACAACTTCTGTGTGTATTCAAGAGCTTTTCTGAGTTGTTTGTTAAAAGACTTTTATGGAATACATCACTTTTTCTGATGGTCTTTTTTGAATACGATCTGTAGTTCTAGTTCATGTGTAATGTATGGGTTTGTTATTTAGAGGAACTTAACTATAGGTATAAGGTATTATTAGTTGCTTAGTATCATACAGTGAATTAAGTATTTAAACCTGATCTGAATTGTTGATAGATTTTGCTTATGACAATTAAAATGCAAGACATGCGGTGATAGGTGTTAGGTAGAGAGGGACCTACATCACTCTAGCATGTGAATAGCCTAAGTAATCTGCATGATAGGATTATTAGTAGAATGAAATAATTGCTAAATTCTGTGTGTAGTTTGAATGCTTAAGACTATACTTCACTATTCTGGAGAAGTGACTAGATTTTGAACTTGTTTGTAAAGGACAGCATAACAGTCTGGTTTTTTTGTATAAAATCTTTACATGCAATTGCCTTCTCACTATGTTTTCTTTGGATTCCAGAACACAGATTCTGTTTGATTGTGTGGCTCTAAATTGATTCTCTTTTGAAAATGTGGGAGGGCCTAAGGGCAATCATATCCTTGTGGTCACAAAACAAATCTTGTCCAGTAAGTCTTGTAAGGAGAGGCCCTATCAGTGTTTGTGTTTTCTGGAAGTGATGAGTGTTTACATAGAACTACCATGTCTGCATTATTCCAGTGAGATAGGGGATCAGTTGTTGGCTTGTATAGGTTCTAAAACTTCATGAAAATGTAAGGAACAAGAGAACTATCTTAACACATAGTTTGGATCAAAATTGTACTTTTGAAATTTACCTCCCCAGTTACTGTGCCTGGGTTTGCATTATGAGTTGGTCTTTTGGAGTGCATGGACTGGTTTAATTTCATTCAAAGCGAATCAGAAAGGTTACTTCAGGAGCACACCTTTCTTGCACCTAGCTTGCTTCAGCCTTTAGTAGGATTTAGGTCTATGGGATTGGACTACAGCTCATGTGAATAAAATTGCTGAAGTATATATAGTGTGGATGTTGACTCTTCAGCACTACTGTGTCATATTGCTGATCTGTTATTATGGCCTGTACTTGCTACTGTAACCTAGAACTGTGCATAACTCTGATTTTTTTTTTTTTAAGAGTTTTGTTAGCTTTTCATTTGATACTTTAAACTGTGGCCTAAATGTTCTAAGAAGTGTCACTTGTCACAAGTGTTTAACCCACTTGTCTGTATTTGCACTGAAAACTTCTTGGTTTGGTCTCATTATTTATTTGCTTGCTTTTTCAGTGACTTGGCCTTACGGAATTGCTTTCTTACATCCGATTTAAATGTCAAAGTAGGAGATTATGGTATAGGATTCAGTAGGTTTAAGGTAAGTTAATCTAGTCATGTACTGATTTTTCTTTTTTTAAGTATTTGGAGCCTAAGGTTATAACAAGCATACTTTAAAGTTATAAACTGATACTAGATTGTCCTTTATGTGAATAATGGACTTTCAGAGTATAACTGCCAAATAACTGTAGGAAGCTCATGTAACAGAATCGATGATCTTTCTAGGGATGAGTGGAATTTATGCTGTAGAAGGAAGCTTCTGGTTAAATCTGTCTTTTTTAGGTTCTATTTACAGTAGTCCTAAAATATGCACAAATTCATTTTAATGTTTTAAGAAAGGAAAAAGTCAAATTTCTTAATGAAAATGTTCATAGTATTTAAATATATCAAGGAAGCGAAGAATTCAAGGCATTAATTAAAAATGTTTTCTGAGTACCAAATCTTAAACAAGAAGTTGGCATTCAGTATTTCTGCTATGTAATGAACAGTGAATGCATTTCCTATAGCATTATTCTCTTCTACTTGGGGAAAATGGGATTAATTTTTTAAATTCTAACTTTTTGCATAGGGATCACATAAAACCGTATTAAGGAAAGGACTGTCAACTTGTGGAAGTTGATCCAATGTTTGTTTAGTCTTTCTTTGTTTTTTTTGTCAATAATTTAGGAAGATTATATTGAGACAGATGAGAAGAAACTTGTTCCTCTCCGATGGACTGCACCTGAGTTAGTAACAAGTTTTCAAGACAGACTGTTATCAGCAGAGCAAAATAAATACAGCAACATATGGTATGTAGTAGACTTTAAAATCACTTCAACGAGAGATTTGTGAACATATTTTCACAAAGGAGTAAATAATATAGTTAAAATGAATATTGGCCTGATGAAAAAGTAAATAAAACTTTTCTATTTCATTGGATGTACAGTTTGTACTTTTTTGAAATCACTTCAATTTTCAACTCCTCAGAAATTTGCATAATGGAAATTGAGGTTTAGGCTCACATTTCTGAAGACATTGTAGTTAAATTCCTGCTTTTATATTCTAAGGGTATTAAATAGTAGACTAGGTTTTATTTGCTAATTTAAAGGTCGGGTTGCAGAAAGCAAGTGGGATAGATAGAAGTTATCTAAATACTGATTTCCTTGCATCCTTCAAGCAGCCTTCCTCAGATCATATTGTTCATCTAAACTACAAGCAGCCAGGGTCGTAAGGTTTTCAGCTTGAATTTTAGTGCCTCTTATACAGAGTTACTTTGAATGGACTTGGACTAGATGACTTCCAGAGACCCTTCCAGTCTAAATTACTCTACTGTAATACATGCAGAGTCAGTTACTTTGCATATTGAGCAAGGAAGGGTTGCCCAAAGATCAGCATCAACTCTAATCACTGGAAATGTGATTAGTGTTGTATACAGTATACATGTATGTATACAGCACTGAGCAAAGAGGTGGCTTCTGAGTACTGCAGCTTAAAACCAAGTAATTTTATGAAAAGTGAAACAAAGATTAATTTTCTAGCAGTTTGACCCATAACTGCAATTTGTGGTGAAAGCTTTTGCTGCTGTTGGACTAACCATAAGGTTTCTTTATCTTGCTTCTCTAAATAAGCATTTTCTATTTTTTTAATATGTGGGGGTTTCTTCCATAGTTGAATCATTTTCAGCCTCTTAAATTTTGTTGCCTTAATTGGTGTTACCTTCATTGTCATTGCCTTCAAGCAACTTTATTTTTGAGGCTTCTAGCATTCTGTCAAATAAAATGAGTTAACAGGTTCTGAAGTTAGTATAGAACTAATGGGAGAGTGATACTTATTTCTTCTTGCCAGTTATGCTTTGCACAATCCTTACTTTCTTAGGAAAGCAACTTCAAAATAGTTCTTAGAATGCAGAGTCGTTTGCTCTTTTTCAGGTCCCTGGGTGTAACATTATGGGAGCTGTTTGAGAATGCTGCTCAGCCCTACTCAGACTTTTCTGACCGGGAAGTCCTAACCCATGTCATAAAGGAGAAGCAGGTTAAACTCTTCAAGCCACGTCTGGAGCAGCCATACTCTGATAGATGGTAAACTTTAAATGTTTTTATTCATTCTTAAATGTTGCTGAAAGTTTTTCAAATTACTGAGTTTTCTTGAATATATTTAAATTATTACAGGGAATCATGTTCCTGGCAAAGAACCCCTAAAGGGAGTAAAAGGAGTTGCTATAGATGGGAATTCCTGCCAGTGATATTAATTGTTACTCCTTAGTTTGTTAGATATTTGAATCTTATAAATTCCTTTTCAGTGTGAAACCTATTGAAACATGTTTCTTATTTGTATAGGTATGAAGTTCTGCAGTTCTGTTGGCTACCTCCAGAAAAGAGACCAACAGCAGAAGAAGTGCATAGACTTTTAACTTACCTTCGCATGCAAAGCCAAAGGGACTCGGAGATTGATTTTGAACAGCAGTGGAATGCTCTTAAACCAAACACCTCAAATAGAGAAACAAATAATTCTGCATTTCCAATCTTAGATCATTTCACAGGAGATAGACTTGGCCACGAGATGGAGGAGGTTCTTACTGTAACTGAAACAAGCCAGGGTCTCAGCTTTGAATATATCTGGGAGGCAGCTAAACATGATCATTTTGATGAATGTGGTCATGTGAATCCTGATGAAGCAATGACATACACAAGTATTTTCTTTCCAGTGGAGGTTTTTGAGAGGTCACTTTCAGAGCAAGGGTCGGGAGCACAGGATGGAAGTGGTCAAGAAGCATCACTTGCTGTCCCTGGGGTGTTACCTGTGTTTGATGCACATAAGCTTTCTGTTGGAAATGACTACTATATCCAATTAGAGGAAAAAGGAAGTGGCTGCAGCATGAATTTTGATAACCAATCAGTTGTGCTAACTACAGAAGTTGATCATCAAGAAGCTGTGCAAGAAAAAAGTTCTCATTTCACGGTTCTCAGGGATCTTGATGTTGAAGAATCTAGCACTGACGGGGACTTCTTCCACTACAATACAGATCCTAAAGAGGAATTTTTGCCTGCTACCAGCAGTCCAGAAAGCCCCTTCCAGAGTATGTTTAATGACATTGACAGATCAGAAGAATTGACAAACAGAAAAATACTTGGTTTTGCTGAAACAAATGATATTCCTAAAGACTTTAAACCAGCTATTTTAAACTCAAACACAGATGCTAGAAAGGCAGTAGGCCTTTCTGAGAAGGAGTATTCTAATCATGCTTCTGAAAAGGAAACAGTTTCCTCATGTGAAAATATCTCTAACCAGTCTGACTTGGTAACTTTAGAAGAACTTTCTGATAACTTCTTATTTCTTCAAGAGAAAAACTTATTAACAGGGTTATTGTCTAACAAAACCAGCAGCGATTATGGGCAAAAGCCAGAAGATGTTCTAAAAGGTATATTGGAAACATCAAATAGAAACTCTGTAGAGCCTGAGCCTGTGCTGGCTGAAAATGCACAGGTCTTTTCTTTAATACATGAAAATCTTAGAACAGTGAAAGATGAAAATTTTAACCCAGTGACAATGAATAAAGATCCAAATTCTCAGTCTTCGACTACTGTAGAGATGCAGGCATCCTCTAGTCCATCTGCAGCACATAAGTCATGTGATAAACATGCAAATATTTCTTATTTGAAGGATGAGGAAAAACTATTAAATGTGGAAGTCAGTGAAGTTGTGTCCTGTAACATTGATATTCTCTGTCAAGAAGAGTTATCCAATAATGCCAAAAATAATAATGTTGGAAACAATCCGTATTATGGTGTTGCTGTTGAAACAGATGAGTGTGATGCACAAATAAAACAGGGAATGCTTTTCAAGTCTGATGAAGTAGCTTTTAATAGAGAAAAATGTGGTGATCAGGAAGATGCAAAAAGAAACTTGCAAGATAAGTCTCCCATATTAAAAAAAGATGAATGTTTATTGGAAGAAAGGCAAGAAACATCAAAGAATTTTGAGAACTGTAAGGATGTTCCAGAAGAGGTGACCTTAATTTCTGTTGCTACTTCAGACTGTACAAGTCAGGATAGTCTTTTGGAAGACAGCCCATCTCCTATACAAACTGTGGAACAAGCCTTAGAGACGCCTGATTCTTTGGATTCTTTAGATGTAAATGAGGTTTTAGAATCTTTACAGGCTCAAAGTCCTCAGAAACTTTTGCCACCTGATAGACCTGCTGACAGTGGCTATGAAACAGAGAACCTGGAATCCCCAGAATGGACTTCCCATATCACTGTTGAGGATACTTCTAGTGTAGATACTGCTCTCTGTGTTGTCAGTGAGAGCAGTGTTAGTGCTTTACCTTCTAATCCAGTCATAATTGTTTCAGAAGCAGCAGCTTGTTTAGATGCAGTGAGCAGCAATTTTGAAATAACCCCAAAGGTTTTTCTGGGTGGAAATCAAAACTCGTATAGAGACTCTGCCTATTTCTCTGATAATGATTCGGAGCCAGATAAAAGAACTGAAGAGACTGTAAATCTGTCAAGAGAGACTATGTGTGTTGTTTCTTCAAATAGGGGAGAGAATAATACTGAAGAGGATTACAGTTTTGAAGAGAGACAGCAAAAATGTGATGTAAGGAATTACCAGGATACCAGTAATGAAAACACAAAATTAGAACTAAATCACAACTTAGAGATCCAAGAGATGGATGTAAGGATGCAGGGGTGTCCTGATGAGTGGTCTGAGGCAACTCTGAATTCCCTGGAAGTATCAATGGAAAGTAACCTAAGGGATGAAATAAAACTATCGGAGACTTCCCGTAAAACTGTCTCTTGTGTTGGCACCAATACTTCAGAACTTCTTTCACACAGAGACTTGAAGTCTCTGCATAACATACACAGCCCTTTAGATTTGAGTAACAATGAGAAGTCCTTCTATCACATTGAAGGACCAAAACTGAAAGAGCCAGATATTGAAGGAAAATACCTCGGCAAACTCGATGTTTCTGGAATGCTTGATTTAGAAGACGGTGATGATGCAGATGAGGAGGATGAAAACAGTGATTCTGAGGATGACATGAGGACTTTTCATATGCATAGTCTGAGTTCTGATAGTGAAGATGAAACTGTTCATCAAGTACCTGAGATACTTACTGACAAAGATGATGGAAAACATCTGAGAAGCTTGTTGAAACTTCCAAAACCTCTTAATGAAAGGCATCATGAGCACTGGCAAAATGAGAAAAAGGCTGTAACGTTCTTTGATGATGTGACAGTCTATTTGTTTGATCAGGTATCTTTTTTTTAATTAGTAAATAAAGTTTTTGTTGGTTTGGGGTTTTTTGACACAACTTGTGGTAGAATAGCTTAATAATACTTGTGGACACACTGTTACAAGATCACCTTTCTTGTTTTGGCAGGGTTAGATCTTGTTTGTGATGTGGATTATTTTTTCTTTATATATAAAGAAAAAAGCCTTTTTTTCTTGGCTAGGTGCAATTGTGTGCTGCTGGCAGAACAGCAGCACTAATTTGAAGTGAAGGAGGATTTTGCTTTGGGCAGGGTTGGTTGCCAAATCCTGACTCTCTATTGCTTTTGGACCCTTGACTGCATGTGCTGAATGAAATGTGGTTTTTGTGATGTCTTTCTGATGTTTATAAGCTGTATTTAATTTGAATATGTGAGACAACATCATTATGGACCAGATTTGATTAATCTATTTTACCAGAATTTTGTTGTAACTTTGTAGAAACAGTTTATCTGTTTAATGAGTTTGAGGACTTTGAGTTTAAGCTCAAATGCCTTTACAAAAGAAAGGAAGAAGGAAAAAAAACTGAAACAAAAAGCCCAAACCACAACCTAACTCTGCATTTTGTGTTAGGTAGCATTAAGGTAAATTTACATTAAACCATAATCAAACCTGAGAACAGTATTTAGATGGTAATGCTACTTTTTATTAATTCAAGTTCAGTGAAATAGTGATCTGTTTATAAAATTCAGCGTTACCTTTGTTTCCCTATCTGCTTTATCCATTTTTAACTTCTGTAACTTGATACAGAGGGGTTGTGTTTTAACATTATGGCAACTAAACTAGTACAGTGAGTTCAAAAGAACAGTCACATTGTCAAGCTTTGGAAATGTTGCTTATGATGACGCACATAAATATTAGAGATAACTGTGTTTTGGAATAGAAAACATAGGTGATATATTTGTGTTTAGGCAGTCTGTAGAATAGTAATCCTTTTGTCAGAGGGGAAGGAAAAAGCTTAGCTGTGTTTAAACTGCTCCTAGTTGTTGAACTCTTTACTTATTATTACAGTAACTGATAAAATATTGGCTGCTCAAATACTGGTCATACAAAGTCTGTCTTTTTGTCCCGAAGCATGATTAAGGGGTGAAAAAAAAAAAAAATTAAAAGTTGGGATATGGGATAAGGCTTTATTAAAGAGGCTGATAAGGGAACTGTTTTCAGTTGGAAGATGTTTTAGCTTTGTTCCTAGAAATATGAAACCTTTTTATATCGTAACATTTAAATAGTCATTCCCTGTGTGGATTTTAGCATAGATCTGATACAGTTTTCTTTAGAAATAGAAGTACATGCATATGCTTAATCTATAACTCAAAGTTTTGGTGTGTGGTGCTAACTTAAGAGTTGACAGACCATTTATTTCCACAGGCGGGGGTGGGGGAGTGTATTTTTGGAATGCTTGCATCTATAGGCATGGATACATTGTGAGTACAGGAGAGTCAAATAAGTTACTTTGTTTGCCTTAGGAAACACCGACTAAGGAGCTGGGAAACCGTGCAACAGACTTGAACGGGGAAGGCTCTCACAGCACTCCTGTTCCATCTTCGAGTTTTAGTTACTTAAATAGATTTGCAAATTCGGAAAGCTCGACAGATGAAGAAGGTACTGGAATATAATTATACCCAGCAGGGGCTGAGACTGTTTTATGCGTAGTCTTTAATGAAATCTTATTTAAATTATATGTGATTTGTGAATTCACTCTACCATATTGGCTTCAGTTTTGCATCCTAAGCGTACACTTCAGCTAGGCTGAGATCCTACCCTTACTGGTTATCAAAGCTTGTGATGTAAATACTTGTTGTTTATATGTTGATGTGTCTGGGGTATCTTGAGAGGCAACCAAACTATGGGTGACAAATCTTTGCAACCCCCAGGGCTAGAACAGAAAAGTTATAAGTTTTGTTTTGGGTTAATGCTGTCTTTCAGGGGCTTGCTTTTAAAACTGTGTATGACTTTACGTTATTTTAAACTGCCTCTTTTTTCTTTCTGCAAGGTGGGGGTTTTGAATGGGATGATGACTTCTCTTCTCCAGAGCCATCCTTTATATCAAAGGCAGCTAATAGTCTTATTAGTTCTAAACCACCTCTTCAGTCGTCAAAGTACTTCTCTCCACCTCCACCTTCCCGAACCCTTGATCAGAACTGGTCACATCCATCCCCTTATTCCAGATTCTCTATCTCTCCTGCAAACATGGCAAGCTTTTCTCTCACACATCTTACAGATTCAGATATAGAGCAAGGAGGTAAGTAAGTTATAATAATTATTTTAAAACTACAAATTAAGAACTTTATGCAAAGATATGTCATAGATATGACAAATCTTATTCTATTTTAAATACTTAATTTAGAAATGCGTTTTTAACGCTATGAAAGTTGTGCATGGTCTTGTATTTCAGTTAAGACATAGCTTTCCATTTAGAATGAGATTATTTACATCTAAGTTGCTACAAATTTGTGGCTGAATATCTATGGAACACTTACAGGGCAAGCTCACAATTTTTCTGTTCAAAAACCTAGTGCTGCATTTATATAAATGACATCTATGCAGTCCTTAAGCACCTCTGTATAGCTGCCACACTATGGCAGTTGAATAATTCTCATTATTGCACTGTCAAAAGTCACAATTTTATTTTCATTGCACGGGATGAGGATGCTAGGAATATAATGCTTCTGACATTGTTTTCTAAGCTTATTTTACAGTTTGGTTTCTTTTCATATTGCTTTTTAGAAAGTACATTCTTGACATTCAAGAATTGCAGCATGTTTTCTAGAGCTGTGAGTAGGATAGTTCCTGTTAGAGCCAAACAATCTGTTCGTAGCAATACTGACTGAGTACTAGCAGTATTTATTAACAGAAGCTTTCTTGTCTAACAAAAAGCTTTTTTAAAACTTTGATACATTTTTGAGAATTAAGAGAAGCAAAAATAAGCAGGCTTGAATCAGTTCAGCATATTATTACTCTTGATAAAATGTTGCATTATTAAAAATAGATGTTACTGATTGCTGAGCCTTGCTAGTGGTCAATGTCTATAAATACGTAATCAGTGTTATAGAGAGTTGTATTGTTCTTGTATTGTGCTTATTGATTAGATAATGTTTGCTGCTTAGTAACTTACAGATAAGAGAGATTATTTTGGAAATCATACATTGCCTTATGTGTCCTAAGAAGTGACATTGAACTGTGCGATTTAAGCAGATGTCTGGGTATAAATGTACCAAATGTTTACAGTAGGTGAAAGCTGTAAGGAAAGATTAACCAAAACTTGGAAGTGTGAAGCAGCAGAATGCCAAGTTCTAGGAAGTCTTACAAAGAAGTGAGAGTTGTGCCGAAGAATCTCACTGTACCTTTTGACCTTTTCTCTACTAATAGGAAGCAGTGAAGATGGAGAAAAAGATTAAATGAATTAAAACTTCTTTGGACTACATATATAAAACACACAGACTTTGTGTCTGAAACTTCTTTATCTAAACTCTGGATCCTCCTGGAGTAACACAGGTAATCAAGAAGTACTAGGAAATGAAAGTAAACACTGAAAGCAATGTTAAATCAGGACATTAATTTGAATGTGTATTTAACTTTGTAATGTATTTTTAAATCAGTGCAATTTTGCTTTTCATTGAAAGATGATTCTGCCGCTGTTTTCAAGTACTTGAAGTATTTTTCAGATAACTTAAGACACAAGTAAAGCAATTACACTACAGTCTGGTTTATGTATGAGATTGTATAATATTCTTTTTATATTTTTCCATGTAGTTCATTATCTAGTTGAACATACACCTGTTGTAGAATTGTGTATAACTGTCCTGTGCAACAGGTGGCTGTGTTGCTGAAACTGTATGAATGATAGTTGATCAGTAGTGAGCCATATTTATTCAAAAAGATATCACTACATATTACTTTGCTTATTACAATTGCACTATGGATTACTCTTCCTTTTATTTCCTGATGATGTACAGAATCAAAATCTTAAATCTTTCAAGAAAAATAAGACAAGTTGAATTGGCCCAGTTATCCAGTTTAATTTGTCCTTTTTGTAGCCTTTGCTATGCACGGTACTTGTAAAACGTACATAACTTCTGAGTGTTATGTTAGACTTGCTGAAATCTTATATTCAGTACCATTTCTAAATTATAATGGTTATAGGTTGATTGTTAGTGTTCATGTTTTATAGGAAACTGGAAAAGAATATGTGATATACTCTGGAATTTTTAGATGAAAGAGATAATGTCTCTTATTTCCTGAATATGATCCTACTGACTGCTTAAACTGTAATAGCATCTGACTATATCATAATTAAGGGCCTTCCAGTTTTTACTACAATTTCTGCCTTGGAGAGAGAAGAGGAAAAATTGGCTGTACAAAACCGTGGAATTTATGGATTTTATAAAAAGACTAATTTCAATAGACTGGATTCAGGCACACTTGGCCCTTCAGTTGTACATTCTGTGAATTTTGAAGCTCACTCTTCTGCTGACTGCAGATTGGGGCTGCCATTCAGAGGCCTGTGGTAAATCTACCTCTCAGTAATGTCATGACAATTAAGAATTAGATTAATGGTTAATGCCCAATTTTGCACCCTTTATAAGGCCAGACGTATTTTAAGATGTCTGCAAGGCTCCATGGTACGTCTTGAAATGCATACTGATCAAAAGATGCAGTATAATAAAGTTTACTCTGAAGCTGTCTGTAGGGAAGGGAATACAACGTGAGTGGTTTTAACCTTCATATTCTACCATGCATTTATGCTAGTTTAATCCTTTAAACTGCTTGGGGAAAAAAAAAATCCTTAATTATTACTCCAAAGTGAGTTCAGCTGAGAAACACATCCCTGACCTCTTGGAATGCCTTATGCAGCTGTGGATCTGTAGGAAATACTGATAGGAGCAGTTTACCTGGCTTTGTATTATAGGACACTAAAATACAAATGTACTAAACTACTAAGTACTTTATGTTTTAGTGGCTCTTTTGGCAGTGCTTCAGTATAATGGTGGTCCAGGTGCTCTGTGTTCAGATCCAGTCACCAGAGAATTTTCATCACGTGAAGTATGGGAGGACTAGGTATTTTCAGATGTGTAAAGTTTGTTTTTGTATACCTCTCTATTCATTTTGATTTTAAGTATATTTTAAAATGACAGGAGTATGTTAATTGCTGCTTTTTCCAGCATTGTTGTTTAGCCCTTAACCAGAATGGTTTCCATACCGATCAAAAGGGAATGTGATTTAGTTATAATGTTATTTAAAGTTGCCAATGTATTGTTGGGATAACTTTTTCTGATGAGGCACTCAGGTTCAGACTTAATCAGAACTGTTCTTCAGTATAAGTGAGGAACTGAGTATTTCATGGACTTCTCCCAAAACATGATTTAAGAGGCAAAGCCAAGTAGTTCTTAATACAGGCTTACAGTATATACTGTAGAGGGTTTAAGGAAGCTGTGTGCTGCTACTCAATATTTTAAAATAGAGTCCATAGACTTTGTATACAAATTATTGCTTAGAAATTCCATAATTCCCACATTAAACTCCTTGATACAGCTAGATTTAAGGTATCTCATCTGTCTTCTGTGATTCTCACCATAGTAAGAATGAAACTCCATAATGGTCTGCAAGGAATGTGTGGGCTTATCTGCCTTGTGTGGTGAAAAATCTGTCAGACCTGGAGTTCAGCCTTAACTTTGAATCATTTGATTTTAAAATATAGTCCAAGGTTAAATAAAAGCTTATACTCCAGAATGTTACAAATTGGTTGTGCATTTTCTTTCTTATAATTCTGGAAAATCAGATGTTCATCTTGCACACCAGGAATTCCATTAGCTTGATGGAAGTCTAAAATGTTTTTTTTTTATTCTTTACCCGGGTTTAAAGAAAATCTTACACGGGAAGTGAAAGCTTACTCCTTTGTCCAAATGGAGTGATTGCTAATGAATTGCCAAAGGAGCATTTTTTCCAAAACAATCTGGGGTGTGGATGATATTAAGCAAGGTAATGTCCTTTTTAGCTGTACAATGAAGAGAAAGAAATATTTAAAGTTGACTAACCTCACTTAAACACGAATTTTAATTTCAGTAATCCAGAAGGCTGGATTGCAATAATATAAAAGGTCTTTTTGGAAAAATTTATAGTTAAAAATCTGATCAACTACTAGCAATATTTGAATATCTGCTTAGCAGTCAGTGGCACAATGAAAACGAATCAGTAATTCCAACGTGTTGCATTATAATAAGGGGATTTGTTAGAAATCATTCATTAAACTATATGTAATTTCTTGCACTAGCTACATAAGCATGGTTTTCGTTTTAGAAGTACATGTATCTATTTTCAATGGTTTATTATGAGGACTGGTTACATTTTAATTCCTTCTCTAGTAGAATACCTTGATTATTTGAATAATGAAGGCATTGTCTCAATTTGGCTACTAAAGCTATTTAAAAGATCTGATTTCTCCCACCTAAGGAAGGTTGTTTAAAAATGAGGATCTGTAGTGAGAAGCCAACAGAGCAAGAAGAGTGTCCAGTTTTAATGGGAACACCTGTACTCTCCCAAATCCCCAAGCTGCAGATATGTTGCGTGTATAACTGCATTTATGGAAACTGCCATTTTCATGGGAATGAACAGATTAAACATTTTTTCATATCCTTATTGATGCACTAATGAAAGCCATTTAAGCCTCATTCTTTTTATCAGTATTTTTAGCAGATTTTTATGTAGTACTTAATCTTTTTCATGAGGAGGCTCGTTGGTAGAAAGACTTTTTTTTATGATTAAGCACTATGCTAAAATGTCAGCATTGTCAGGTGTTAGTGACATGGCTATTTTTGTTGGAGTTGGTGAAAGGTGGAATCCAAGTATATTAGCCTTATAAGAAATAGCCTTAAATAAGAATGGAGTGTACAAAATTACTTCAGCTTTAAGTCATACAGAAATATCATTGTATGTTAATGGTTTTGGTACAAGACTGGAAAAAATCTAGAGGAGAGTCAAACATCATATAAACTTATTGAAAATAAGTATTTGTAATACCAGCAGCCTGTTTTTCAGAAACTTGAATATGACTTACAGTTAGTTTTGTTTATGAAATTGTTTGAACTTGCACAGATGTAGGTGTAACTTAAATGATAAATGGTACTGATGTGTGTGTATATATAATGTTTAATTCTATTTGTAAATGAGAAACTATGTAACAAAATCATAGGTATGAGGTTTTCCTATTGTAATTTAATACAGGTATGAGGTTTATGGCAATATATCATAGTTAATGAAATTTCAGGTCAAAATGTCTTTAAATTGTGTACATTTTTAAATTGTAATTTCTACTGTATATTGATTATCATGCATAGTGTGATTCAAGAAACTGCTTGTAATTTAAAAATATTTAATATTAAAAATAAAATACAGTTATATATTTATAATCTCTTTGTCTGTTTGTTCATTCTTAAACAGATGCCAGCAATGGATCATGTCCACAGTATAGTTCTACTCTAAGATATATTTGTTAGTGTCCAGAGGTTGAGAAAGTACCAAAAGCTCAAAGCTACAGTCCCAGCAGATAAGTCTACGCTAAATAGTGTAGTCACCTTTAATTTCTTCTAGTATCATCCTTGTGTGAGCTTCAGGTAATGTGTGTACACAGTCAGTAGAGAAGCAATACTTGAAATACAGGCAGTGTAATTCTAAAACCTGAATATTGCTTTTAATCCTAGAATTAAGCGTCTGTAGGAAGAATGGAGATTTCAAAATTTGTGAGTACCCTCCAGAAAACAGGTTAATACATTTTCTTAGTATTCACTGAATTTGTTTCTAGAACATGATTTTCTTGTTTGTTTGAGTTTTTTGTGTTTTGTTTTTTGTATTTTTGGGTTTTTTTAATCTTAAGTGCATGTGCTGAATGGACCTAAGATCACCAGGTAAATGTTTTGGTAGCTTCTTTCACATGAGATTAAGACTGTTTCCTCCTGGACACTGAGGCAGGAGGAGAGTGCTGTTTTTTTCTCTTAACTTGTTAACCATTAAGGTGTTGATGACACATGGCAGCAATGTCAGTAGTTCATGGAGGCTGTTGTGGAAGTCCCCACATCATACTGTGGCTTTTCTGAGTCCTGGCAACTGTTCAGACCTGGGAATGAGAAACTGCTATCAAGATGACTTCACTTCATTAGGTAAAATGTAACTACTGGGCTGAAACTTGAGCAAGACTCTGGTCGTTATTGAGAACAGATGTAAAAGATCCCATGCACTAAATTGATCTTCTTATATAGAACCTATTATCAAAGAATTTGAGTGCTTGCAATCTTTATCATCAGCAGCCTTCTTGCGAGGGATCAAGTCCTTTGTCCTGTGGGCCTTCTTCCCACAGGTGGAATGATACCTTGCACAGCCCTTGGTGTTACTGTAAATTTGGTCTCAAAAGAACCCCCTAAGACTTAGTTTGAAGTTTTAGAAGGCAGTCATTCTCCATTGCTGGATGCACAGGGGATCATTCTACCTAACGTGCACACCGAAAGACAAAAGACAATAAAAGAAATGAATATTCATGTAATTTCTGAGAAGTACCTGCCTATTTCCAGGGAAACTAGTGCATATGTTAATACATTGCTCAAGTGTACTGAAATTTGGGGAAGGGTCTCTGAGGGGCTTCCATGGGGGTTTTTGGTGGTCTGTGGTGGTCCCTAGTAGCTGCTGAAGAGGTGTCTCTTAGCGTCCTTTCCATGAACTCTGAGTCTTTTTTCATATAAGGACTCGACTTGGCTTTAGTGCTTTGTCTGTAAAGTTTCTCAGCTTTCTTATCTTTGGCTCCCATAGGTGTCTGCAGGTTTCTCTGCCCTCCCCGGGATGTGCCATCACAGGTGCAAAAATTCCGTCCTTGTCTGAGGCCCCTTAGAGCAATTAGCACCAACTGCTTGCAGCCATCCTTGGCAGAGCAGCGTTGAGCCAGGCTTTATCCTCCTCCACCCGAGGACACTCCACCTGCTGAAGTACGTACTGGACTGACCCCTCCCGTAGTGACGTTGACCTGCGAGGCTTAGCGTCCATCAGCTTGGTGCCAGCGCCTCCACACTGGCACTGCTGCAGTGCTGGCTGACAGCGCTCACACCCCCCCCCACACACCACAACCCTCCCCGCCATTTTGTTGTCACCGAGAGCCCTGTGACCATCCAGAACCCCGGAGCCTCGTGCTGGCTGCTGTCCCCCTCCCGGGGGGTGACGGGGTAATGGCAATCCCTGGCTGTCCCGTGCCCCCGCCGGGCTCCTCGGCCGGGCTCCGGCGCTTCGCCCCGATGCGGGGGTGCCCCTCCCCTCCCCGCCCGCTGCGCTGGGGGCCGCCGGCTGAGGCGCGGAGCTCGCGCCCGGGCCCGCCCCCGCCGCTAAAGCGACGTGTCGCGGCGGGCAGCGGGGCCGCCCTCCGCCTGCCTGGCGGGGCTGGGGGCCGCGGTGCCGGCCTGCGGGCTCCTGTCCGCGCTGCCCGGCTTGGTCCCTGAGGCTGTCCCCGGCCTGAGGCGGGTCCTGGTTCCCTCACAGACTGCCGCTGACAGACCGTGTCTCAGCCCAGGGGACGGGCAGCGCCCCTGCTGCCCCCGCAGACCCTCCTGCTGCTCCTCCTGGCTTCCCTCAGGTCCCTGCTGTGTCACCCCTCAGGCCCTAGGCACCTTCTCGGCAGCTGGTGGCGGCGGTAAGTCACAGAGGAGGGATGCCAGCCCCGATGGATGGGTGCAGAGGGTGGAGAACTTGCTTCTATTTGGCTGCTCTCGCTTTGGTTTCTCTTGGCCATGCCAGTCTGTCGTTCCTGATCCCCTCTCCATCTCCACTTCTTTCTTGTGTGCCCATGCCACCTCCCTGGGAGTCCCGGCAGCCTGGCTGTGGCTCCATCAAGCAGTTTCTCAGGGTTACAGCAGTGTGCAGCTGTCAGAAAGCGAACCTTGGCCAGCTAAGCACCCTCTTACCCGTGTGATCCCATTTGCTTTCCCCCAGCCTGCCGTTTCAGATACTACTTTGCTCCCACAGTTTGCTGAAGCTTCCTTTCTCTTGGGTTTTCTTCCAGCTTTCTGTGCTGGCTGCCTCCACGAACCTCCTCTTCACCAAGTCCTGCAGGCTGTTCTCCTCTCAGATAGCAGCTGCTTACTTTTGTGCTCTCCCCAGCAGTGCTTTTTGCACTGGAGGGAGGAGGTTGACTGGTCTCCTATGTGTCCACCTTTACTTTTCTGTCCTGCAGTTATGTCTTTTCTGTCAAGTGAGTTACAAACAAACCCAGTGCTTGGATTTAGTCCTATTTTCTTGCTTAAGATACCTGTGTGTCTCTAGCATTTCTTCTAGGCTCCCACAACACAAGCTCTTTGGAGCTGTCTTTCTCTTGGCATTCGTCACCTGGGTGCTACCCTAACCAAACTGCTTTGTGAATTCCTGTCCTTTCTGGCAAAGTTGTCTTTCTGGTAGCAAGGAACCTGGGGATGGCCAGGATGCCCTCACAAGGCAGAGAAGTGAGTCATGGTGAATGCCGAGCAGCTGAAGATGTCTCTAAAGAAATGAGAGAGGAAGTGATATTTACGGCAGCACACCCAGGAATTGCTCACCACCTGCTCCGGCTAAGGTTAATGTCCTATACTGGCACAGTCCAGCACCTGTGGCTAGGGTTTGTTTTTAATTGGCTCACCAGCTGTCTAACTGTTCCTATGTAACAATATCAGGGTAAAAAGATTTTTTTTTTTTTTAAGACCAAACCTTTCTGTGACTACATGAACTAGAAGAAAGTGGAAGGAAGCATTTTGGAAAGGAGTCTCAGTAACATTGATTGTTGGTGTTAGGGGTGGGATTGCTGTGAGGCTGCTGTCTTCAGATGTAGTGTTGGCACAGAATCTGGGCTGAGGGAGGGTAAAATTTCAGTGCTGTCATCTGCCTTGCTAACGTGTGAGGAAGGAATACTGCTGTGTCTTTTTGGATAACCTGGAGAATAAATACTGCTGCTGTTGAACAACTGGGGTTGAAACTCCAATTAAGCCCCACCATTATTTGATTGTTGTTAGAAGACAAAAGTGCTTTTTTTTGGTGTGTGGTGGGGACTAGCTCAGAATGCAGAAATGCTGTGGGTGAAAACATGTTGCTGGCTAGGGGTTTGAGCTTCTGTATGAGTTAGTGTGTCATGTTTCCCTCTAGTGGACTGCTCATAAATACAGTGGAAACCAATTTCTACAGAGAGCAATTACTAGGGAGTTCAAGGAGAAATTACTTTCTGAGGAAGAGCCTGAGGGTTCTGTCTTATACCCCACACATAAGCCTGCATACGTACAATGAGGCGGTGTATGGTTTCATTATAACGTGTGATAACTAAAGCTGGGAGAAAACAGAAGCATGTGAGATCAAAAAACAGAGGCAATGCGTTATCGAGCTTAACTGAACATTGTACTCCTGATATTTTTTTGAGTTGTGGTTCACTTTTCCCACAGGAAGGATGGGATCAGCTTGGAGGCCATTTTCTCTTATGTGCAGTGAGAGAAATGCCTCCACTTGGAGGCCTACTTATAAGAAAGTAGAGAGGTGTCTTGTTTTTTCCTTTGACTTACCATATGTGAGGACACTAGTAGGTGATTCACTGCATCTTTGTTTCAGTTGTTCCATTCACTTTGCCTCTGTTCCTTCTGCAACCTCTTCCTTCCTGCTGAAGGAGGATCTCTTGTTCTCTAAAAAAAGGATTTTCTCCTCTGTTCATCTGCACAGGTCACCTTGACTAATAACATTCCCAACTTGTAGAAAAAAACATAACTAAATTGAGAGCCAGTGATGGTTTTCCAGTAGTGAACAAGTAAAAAACATACCAAACAAATCCGCATCAGATCATTTGTTCAGCATGGAACTGTGCAACAGTTAAAGATATTGGTGTCATGTTTTTACAGCAAGCACATGGATGCTTAAAACATGAAGACTAAAACCAACCGAAAGAAGCAAAGGCATACTGTTGACAAAGAAGCATTTTCTGAGGAGCCAGCAATGAGAAGAAAAGAACTGGTGAAATGTTTGCGTCGCAAGGAAAGGCGGAATGGGGGAAACAAGGAGAGCAGCAAGATTGCCACAGCCAGAGCCAAGCATCCTTGGAGCAGTAAGGACAGGCATTTGAGGAGACTGGAAAGCAACGAGCGGGAGAGGCAGAGAATGCACAAGCTCAACAACGCGTTCCAGGCGTTGCGGGAGGTGATCCCTCATGTGAGAGCAGAGAATAAACTTTCCAAAATAGAGACTCTCACACTAGCCAAAAATTACATTAAATCCTTGACCTCCATTATACTCAATATGTCCAACGGACACTTTCCAGCAGCAGAAGGGATGGGGGGAGCCTGGGGGTCCAAGATGTACCAGCATTATCAGCAGCAACATGGGGATGATGATCATGAGGAACATCTACAGAAATATTCCACAAATTCATAGCTTCAACCAGAACACCTACAGTTAGCTACTACTGTCATTCTTTTTCCTTCTTGCCTGATAATACATGTCAGTACGTAGATGTTTTAAGTGATTCTTTTTGCCTCTGGCTATCCTCTATTTTTTCTTAAAAAGACAAACAGGTAATACTCATCGTTATAGTTTTACAGCACATTAAAAAATTACCTTAAATGGTAAGAATTTTTCAGAGCTTAATGGATATATTTGTGTGGTCTGGAAACCTATCCTATAACACTGTAGTTGACTTGAAAGTAAAGATTAGTAATTTCTGAAAATTACCCTCTCTGAAAGGGTTGTGAGTTGAGCATTTAAGGCCTATGTCACCCAAGTTCATTCAAGCTTGTTGAGAATCTTGGCTGTAGCACTGTTCACCAACCTGTCAGTGACTCTGTTCTTCTCTATCCTGCTATGGAGGAAATTAAAATTGATGACAACATTTGACTAATTTGATGAGTGAAGTGGCACATATGGGAAATTGGCCACCAAATCTGAATATTTATCTTGAATGTTTTAGATCTGTTCTGATAGTTCTGAACCTTGCAAAGCATAACAACTTTTAAAGTACTTGTTAATATAAACATCTACAAAGCTATCTTAGATTGTAAGCTCTCTAGAGTAAGGACATTTTCTGGTCTATGTTTCCAGAGCATCCAGCATCATGGAGGTTTTCTTTAGTGGGTCTCTGGGTGCTATTGTAATGCAAATAATAAGGGACAAATGACATTTTTGCCAAAACTATGATAAAAATGCTTTAGTATAGTCATAAGTTAGACAGTGATCTATCCAGTGACAAATTATTTGCTATTGAAGCCTGTAATGTGATCAGGTTTCTTTCTGGGTTAGTGCTAGGTTCTGGTATTATAAACATAATAAATGAAGCAGGAACTCTTCAAAGAAGAAAATGAGCTGCTTTTTCTTCTTTTTTGTTTTTTTTTTTTTTTTTTTCCATTTCCCATCTTATTGTAAAAAGTTTTATGTCACTAAGGATCTCTCCTTTCTTCTTCTGAAGAACGAGCTGAGGTGCCCTCAGTTGGACCTGCGCTGCCGATGGAGCCCCAGTGCTACAGCTCTTCCTGCCCACATCCCTGCAGTCCTATGCTGGCAGGATGGCTGTCGCTCTGTGGTGTGCATAGCAAAGGTAGACTCTGGCGTCTCAGCTGGAGATAGAAATTATTTGGATCTTGCCTCAACTTGGGCTTTTCTTAGTTCCCAAACTGTTTTCACACTGAAATAGTTGTGATTAGCCCTGGTAGTAGTCAAGTGTTAATGAAAGTTATTATGTAGTCTGTTCTAGATTTGACTTGACGTAACGGTGCTGTATCTTATTCATTCAACAGCTGCTCCTGTTGGTGAAGCCCTTGACGTATTTATATGTTGTCTGATTATAATGGGAGGAATCAGTACCACCAAGGCATTTTCTTTCAATTGTTCTACTTAGCGTCTCTTCAGGTAAAAGTATGCTGAATGTTATTTGGTCATTTCTCACGATGTAGGTCAATGCAAACAGGGCCTGACGGGCTTGTGGTAAGACCAGGCCCACCTGTACGTGGGATGGCAGCAGGTGTCCTGGAGCAGGAGCCGCTGCCTGCGGTGGGCCTGGGCTTTATTCGGCTGTAACCCCCGGCTGGGCACACGGCTGGGGGCACAGTGGTGGTGCCAGCAGCTCAGCGCTGAGGCGGGCTGGAGGCAGTGTCCTGTATACGGCTGCGTGTGCACTACATGGATTCAGGTACCAAAGGGCATTGCTGGGGTACCTGCACTTTTATATATTTTACATATTACCAGCAGCCCCGGGGAGAAGGCGGGCAGGGTCGTGTAGCCGTTTCAACTGTGGGACACGCCCTTGCCCTGCTGGGCCTCCCCGGAGGTGGGGGAGCCGCCTGGGCCGTGGCGAGCGGCGGGGCCAGGAGGGACCCGGGAGGGGAAGCGTCGCCGGGAGCGGTGGGCGCCGCGGAGCGGGCGAGGGGGCCGAGGGACAGCGGCCGTGAGGCATTTTGGCGGGCTCGGCCTCTCGCGAGAGCAGCCGGGCGGCGGCGCCGCTCCTGAGGCGGCTGGGCGGGAGTGCGGCTCCGCCTCGGCCCCCCTGGGCTGCAGCTGCTGCGGGGAGGGACGGAGCGGCCCGGCAGCTCTGCGAGGGACAGCTCGGAGCCTGCGTTGAGGCACTGCAGGGCGGGATACCTGGTACTGGGTCATATCCCGGGCCTCTGCCCCAGGGCAGGGACGCTGCTGCCCAGGTGTGGGCAGCACGGAGGCTCTGCCCCGGTGGTGGCCTCAGATACCAGCGCCAGCCGGGTGCTGTGGAACTGCCCTCCTTGGAGGGGTCTGAGATCGGCTGGACATGGCTTGGAGCAACCTGAGCCTATTAGCCATACGGAGGGTTTGATTAGATGGCTTCAGCCTAAAGGCTGTGGTTCTTTGTCTCATACAGTAAATGATGCACTCATACAGTAAATAAGCACTTTTAGATAAACATAATTTTTTGTAGGATTCTTTAAAGGTCATTAGTCTGCTAGACCAGTGCATTATAAGGGAGATCTGAGTTTCCAGCTACTAAGTGGTTTTTTGGGATAGCCATGTTTGAAGTGCTATGTGGTTACTTTGGTAGAGGAAGCAAACTAGTGAGTTGGAAAAATGGTATTTTAACAGTGTAATTGATAAAGAATTGCACATCACTTTAAGAATCCATTATACTGATATTAGCTGTTAGAAAGGGAGAGTTTAAATGCTTGTGGCAGTGTATTTCTGACATGACTTCCTGCAAAGAAGCATTTCAAATACTAAGCCCCAAATGGCATGTAATATTTAGCTAGAAATACAGTAGCAGAAGAGACACGTGAAGGTTACCCTGTCTCTGAACAGAGCAACCCCTGAGGAGTAGTCAGGCACAGGACATAGGCATTTTAATGGAGTAACAACTGCTAGTTCCACAATGGTTATTTGCTGTGAAGTGCTGCTTTCTTGGACTTGTCAAAAGGGATTTCATAAGCATTTTTTTCTGATAAATTACATTTATTTTTCAAAACTGTTTCAATTTAAAGTCACTTTTCCTTATTTTAACTAGCCACAACAATGACATTGTATTTTTAAATTAATTTTCTAAATAATAGTTTCAGAAGGCAAACACTTAGTACTCAAACGTAATTTATCTTTCGTTCACTTAAACTCAGCTTTTTACAGTAAAGTAAGTGAAACTTGGCAATGTAGGGGAAAATGCAAAGGTACATTATAAAGCTTATTGTATGAAATCAGTTTGATTGTTGAATATAAACACTATTAAAAGAAAAAATATTTTATATGATGCAGAGAAAATACAATCCTAATAATTCTCTAAAAATACATAAAGTTATTTATTTGGACAAGATACTGTGCAAGTTATGCAAAACATATTACGGTAATTAATGCAAACATGTTATTTATGGTACTCCCACAATGTATGTATAAACCAGAAATCAAGAGGTTTTTTAAAACAGTAGAGCATCTTCAATCTTCATTCACATTTGGACTGGGAAACAGTGCTTTTCTTGGCATTAAAGTACCAAATATATTCTTTAAATACGTGCACACATAAGTTTTACTTCTACAAATACAGTACTGAGACACACCACACTGCTCATTATATAAAAATAACTCCATATACAGTCACACACACAGAGGAAAAATTAATGTAAACGGCTGCCAGGGGAAAAATGTTGTGCCTTCCTGAAGCTATCAGGAGAGGCTTTTTCAGCACTTCCCAAGGACTAGATTTCAAATAATAATTTCATGTCATGGTCCAATTATGATAAGACAGGAAAAAAAGCTTTTTTTGAGAATAAGAAGTGGGTTTTTTTGTTGGAAGAAGGGATGAATCCATCACATACTAAAAACAAAGAGCAGAGCTTTATTCCAAACCCACGTTAGTATACGTTGGCAAACTCCACTGATAACCAGTAAAGTTGTTCTGCATTCCTGCCACTGTGAAGTCAGAATCTTAAAGACCTCCTATTGTCTTTTACACTATGAAAGCATAATTTACAATGATCTGGAACACAGCCAAACTCCTCCAGTGTCTGGTGCCTTCCAACCTCACTAGGTAGGCATCTGTATACTGCAGTTAGCATGGCTCCAGTTAAGATGGAGACAAACATAAGCTACCACCATTTGGACTACAATTTTGAATACAACTTTGTCACTCTTTTAGACTGAATAGGTCCATGCTCTCCACATAGTCTCACTGAAACCAGTGGTTCCGCTTGTTGATTAAAGTACTACTCACTGTGAGCAAAGGTAGCAAAAATTGGCCCTTACTGGTGACTGCACCCTAAGCTGAGTTGTATAGAATTTAATTTCACTGATGGGAGCAAGAATAGCATAACCCAAGCTACATGCTTACCACGACTCACATAAGCAGAGTTACGTGCATGTAAAAATGCTTGTACAATTAGGACCAGTTATGTTTGCCTTTAATTCATTTAAATTGGTATGACATCTTCATCTCTGCTCAAATATGAATCTAAATACGAGAAAAACGTAGGGAAGGGAACTGTAATATTCATAAATAAGTAAATGTAGTGACCATCTGCAAAGATATTCACATTTGTATGGTTGTATAGCAGCTATGGTAAAGGGTCAGAAATACATTGGCTAAAAAGCTTGCCTGCTTTGACAAAACTATTAGCTCTATCAAGCCACATTTTACACGTGATGTAGTAGAAGAAATCGGTATTTAAAACACCCCATTGCAAATTCCAGTTCAGTAAGATATATTAGTAGCACAAAAAGGACATGTTTTTCTCTCCAGGCAATAGACATTTAGTTTCTTTTTAAATTATATTGACTACTGCTTGTTTGCAACATGTAGATGGTGACAACAATTAACAGCATTTCTGTCCAATTCTTGACTTTCACTGACCATCAGAGGGGTTTTACTGTTCTGTTTTCCCTTTACTCTCCTCATCTTCTAAATCCTTTGATACTGCAGGGTTTTCCTCAGAAGTGTCATGCATAGAGACCCTAGATGCTTCAGTTGCATTTCCTCTGACTGTGATGTGCTCCCATCCACCCTGTAAAAGATTGGTAACGAAAAGGAGAACCATCACCCTGCAATTACAGTATCTGATGTGATGCTTTATGTACACTACTAGTTTTATACTATTTTTTCATGTGGAAAGTAATCCTGCTCTGGGCTGGATCAGAGAAAAGGCTCCTTGTAAAACAGAACAGAACAGGACACAACATACCTCCCTGACAGGGAGGTATATAGGTAGTAAACTCCAGGATTATTTTTGTTAGAGGGAACTGAGATTAGTAGGATCAGGCATTCATAACAGAGCCACTGCAGGTTTTCCATCAACTTAAATGGGCCAAAACCTTGAAATAGCCTTTCTCAAAACACTGAGGGTAATACAGGGAACAACAACGAGGTATAAGCAGACAGAGACTTGGAAGGAATCAATTTTTAAAAAATGGTACTTACTTTACTGATTTTTCCATTATAACTTTCTATTTAAAAAGAATACTTGTCAAATACAAATAAATGATTTCCCAGCTATAATTGCATAACCCATTATATTAACTTAAAAAAAGGAACCTAAAACTGAAGAACAAAGGTTAATTTCTCTCAGGTATATGCAAGCTTTAGAAAGCTGGCCAGCTGGAGCAGGATGGCACTTTACTTTCCCATGGGTATTTGGATACACAACTTTTAGGCAGTATTTTGCCCCCCAGCACTTACCCCAATACCATAATCCCATGAGAGGCCTTTAGGCATCATTGGCTGAACACCAGTCCGATGGCAGACGGTCCCACAGCTCAGACTATGACTTCCTTGCACTTTGTCAGCTATCACCCAGACCTCAAGAAAGCAAAGAGAGGCAATAAAATGTGCTCTTCATGCTGCTCTTTCCAGACATGAGAATTCTAAGTCTGATCACTTTCAGAAATTCATCTTGATTTTGAATAGGCCAAAACTGTTCTAATCTAGTCAGAGACACCCCCAAACAAACAACTAGATACCAGTGTTATAATGAAAACATTGCCAGACAGTAAGACTTGGCAGGAAAGAAATTAAATATATAAAATAGCCTTGTTAAAAAAAAGAAAAAATATAATAAGGCTTTTTACAGCAAAAGGCTGGCTGTATCACTGTTTCATTGGCATGATTTCTGTCTTGCTATCAGGATTCCAGCATTGAGACAATCGCCTTGTGGAATAAAGTTAAACAAAAATAATTCTGAAGAACATTTAACTTTACTACAAAAGTATGTTAAGCATAATTTTTAATAAACTAATGAGATACAAGGAAGCTTAATACACACCTGGTCCAGGGGCCCTACAGACATTTTACGGATATTATTTGAAACATGATCCCATGTAGACCCTTGAGGGTAGCTTGGTGTGATACCTTGCCGGTACCAAAGATTGCCTATAAAATAAATAGTCCTGGTTACAGCTTGGGATGTCTGCTTTGTATAAAGTGCTAGTAAACAACAGAACAAATCAGCAGTTAATACCTTCTGTGTTCTGTGGAAATGCATTGTGGTTTTGACTAATGTGTTACAGGGAAGGACAATGAAGTTCCTACTTTGGAATTTGTATTTCTTTAGGTATTCTTTATAACTTTTCTGGAAACCAGCAAATAGTTTATTTTGTAAAATTTATTGGGGAAGAATATTCATATAAAGAACTATGCACTAGAGAAGTAAAGCAAATGAAGTTAAGATCTCTGAAGGAGACTGGTGTTAAAGGCTTGTTTCTTTTCAAAAAGATGCTTCATTATTTAACTTGCAATGATTTGCAACAGGAAGGTATTCTTCACTTTCACATGTTCTAGGGTTTCAGACAAATCCTTCCATGCAATTCTCTTCTTTGAGATTCATCTATCTCTTCCCCCCATCCCATCCCCCTCCCAAGTAACAGCACAGATGCTGGATTGTTGCTACCCAGGGCACTATATAACAAAACCCAAGTCTTCAAAACTAGTAATGAAGCGGGCTGCCTACTCCATCCTCCATCTGTCTGAATATGAAATACTACTCGGAGCAATAGTAATCTGTCTGCAGCAGTTCTGAATTAGTCTCTCCTTTTTAAATCAATCTGATGTATACTAATTTATTTTTTGTAATACTGATCAGTAATTTTTAAGAATCCTTACCATTTTTATCCAACACAAACACAGATGTTCGTCCTACTGAGACTTGTTTTAGCTTTTGTTTTTGAGGTGAAGGAATATGGTACCAACAGTCACCTAAAAGTTAGAAATACTTGAGTAAAACATTGAGAAAACAGAATTATGTATGAGAAGTCTTGGAAATGTCTGCAGTTGAAATACATAGCTGTGCAAGAAAGCTGTGAATGAAATTACACGTAATATATTTTTACTAGCTTGTTTTTAGAAACAAACCCTTTGAATCCTGCAAGTGAAGAGCAAATTAACTGCTATAATTAACGTATTATTCATATGCACTGTTTTGCACAGCTAAACAGATCTGTCATTTTCAGACATGGCAGTGTAGTCAGGCTCACACAATGTGTAAGATGAAGACTCTACTAAGAAAGTACAAGTACCTACCTGCAGGTTTTTTTGGAGACACTGAACCCCGATAGAAGGCAGAACCATCTCTAGCAATAGCCCACACTTGGTAAAATGCTCCAATTGATACAGAAATGAAGGGCTGATCTGTTCCCACATGCAGCCAGGATGTTCCCTAACAAATCATGGAAGATGAATTGTGAAGCAATGATTAGAAACTCCACAGCAAAGTCTCGTTGATTATTGCCAAATGGGAAGAACCCTAGATAGTGAAAAAGATTCTGAAGAATAATTCTTACATAACTTTAGAAAGTTATGTAACAGAAACAAGGTCCCTGATCTTCAAAGATATTTGGATATATAACTCTTTAAAAACAGCTATGTTGGACTATAACAGGGCCTTTTCTGTTGAAATTGGTGGAATTTAGGCACCTACATGTCTTTGAATAGCTGGGCTACAGCCTTTTTGTTTTTAATAGTCCCTTAGTTTTGATTACACAGAACAATAGTCTCACAAAAATCAACTGATATGAGGCTTTAGATTCCAGACACAGTATTCCAGTTCTTGCTGTTGCAGTGCCTTACAGTTCTGTGCTATTGGAACTAACTGAACAGGAAGAAAAAAGAAAAAATCATTCCTATAATTTTTCAACTTCTTGCAGTTTTTCTCCAAATTCCACTAAAGTATATTGTTAGATTTCTGCCCCCCCCCCCCCCCCCCGTTGTAAATATGGCTTAAAATCAGTGCATATCAACCCAAATTAATTTGGTGTTTTGGCATGTGGCTATTAGTCGGAGATAAGTATTGCTATTGAAGTTACTGGGACTGTTCCTTTCTGCATACTTTACCGAACATTCGTTCATTATTTTTGTCCCAGTCCATAAAAAAAGTCAAATCTGTAGGTTAGTCCAGGCCCACCTGTCTTAAATAAGCAGAGTCAGTTCCAGGCCCAGAAAAGTCAATGGACAAACTCCTACTGGTATCAACGGGCATCAGACTGGCACCATACTTCAGAGAAATTCTTTCCCTCAGCAGTTCATTTAAATGGGATACACACATTATCAACAATTGAAAAAAAAACCAAAACAAAACAACTAAGCTATCAGTGCAGGAAGGGGAAGTGAAGCGCTTCATTCACAAGAAGATATACAGGGGCTGAGAGAGGCTCCTGCAAGTGATGTGGCACAAGCTAAGGCAGACTGTGCAAGAGAAGTGCTATGGTAAGAAATGAGGGCAGAAAACTGTGTTACAGTTGATGGACAAGGACTTTCAAATCTGGAACATAAAAGGGAAAAAAATAACAAGGTGCTTTAAGAGAGGGCACTGCATGACTGTGTGTATGTACTTGCATAACTACATTAAATATATCAATCAGGCAGTAAAAATAAACAGGGTGTCTTACCGCTGGATTTTGCTGTGTCACTCCAAGCCTGCAGAGCACATCTCCTTTGTCACTGATTGCCCACAGTGCTACTGCTTCTTTGTCATCTGCATCTGAACCTGAACTGGGGATTATGGAGATGTCCCACAGGGTAACAGGAGGCACTTCCAGCCATGGCCCATTGGTGACTATCCTACATTTTCTGAAGCAAAAAAACCCCAAACCTGTCAGAAGTACGTACCTTCTATAACTGAATTTGTTTCCCAGTCTGTTGCTGACTTCAGTACAAACAATCCTGAAGTTTTTTCATTAAGTAGGTAACAATAAGTGTTAGTACTTTTAATCTGAAAAGGGTTTACAACAATCAATGATGTTTTGTATCAGATTTTGAATTTTGACATATTACTGATTTCTCAAAGCTTCTGTTTTTAAAAACACAGTTACTTTCTAAAACCAAGGCCATCCAAGAAGTCTTCAGCTTGTGCTATGCTCTCCCTAACTCTCTAAAACTCACTGGGCAACAGCTGAATAATGAATATTTGATCCCAAGCTGAGAATCCCATTGCAGAGAGAACTCTACACCCAGTTTGTTCCTTCCTCTGTCTTGGTTAAGGGAGTCATTATACAAGTGGTTTTTTGGTGGAGCCTGTTAGAAAGTTATGTAGCATCCTGAGGTAGGCAGAGATAAGGCAGCTCTAAATTAAAGAGTTGGAGGTAGATCATTCTGGGAATTTGTCTATTTTTTCTGTGGAAACTGCAAGGAAGTAGTGCTGTCTATTATGGAAGTTATTTTAGATTCTATCATCCCAACAGCAATTTCTGTGTATGAAGAATATCCTAAAAATCTCAGGACATTTCTCCTTTCTCCAGTTCCGAAAAACTGGATCCAGCCTGAAGCTGTTCCCTATTTGTTTTCAATTTTCAACTGACAGTTAAAACCAGAGGAAATGTTTAGCCTTGAAGATATCTCTCAAGTTGCTTCTTTTATTTCAAGTCACCATTTTGATTGATTTGATGTTGTTTGTTTTGTTGCACATCCTGGAGCAACAGTTTGATGCTTCAGGACCTTACTTCAGAGATTTTTGTACAAGGGCCAAAATACTAGCCTGGTAGTCTCAATGACAAACGGAACAATGCCTAACTAAGTTCACAGCAATTTATTAGCATAGCTGTTAGATACTCTAGTATAGAAAGCATAGAAAAGCTGGAAAAACACTGCACAGACTTTCTCTGCTTAACAGGGAAACATAGTATGCAGTATGTGGAATTCATCTATTAAAACTATGAATATAAAAGACATATTACCAGTTGTTACTGGTGACCTTGCATGTACTAATATACCTAGACTCTACTATTCCTTAATAATTTACCATAAGGAAAATCAGATACAGAGAATAACTGGCTGACTTTTATCTATGGATCCCGCAAAATCAAATAGGGTGTCTACCTGTAAAGGTTTAAAATTAAATCCATAATGCTAAAGATCATCAGCTTCTCTATTGGAGATGGGTTATTTATTGCACATTTCTTCACTACTGCTTTTGTTGATTGCGTGATGAGACTCTTCCCCTCATAACTACAGGAGACTTTAAGGGAACAGTTAGCATGCAAGTTAAAAACATTTATATCTTAGTTCCTCACCTTGCCCAGCGCCTCCGTCTGACAAAGTCTTTCATTGTCTTGTGGCCATGGTAGGACCTACCAAAACAGATTTGAAGAGGTGTTCATGAGGATGTCAGAGCATCTCCAATGTCCGTGCCCACCTGAGAGCACTGTCTGTGTATCTGCCCACTAGATGTGCCTGCTGACTTTAAAATGCTTGAAACTACAATTTGCTAAGTGCACCTTGCTGCCCTACCTCCCCGGCAAATTTCAGTTTTGGTATCCCCATACAAAGGGAGAAATCAAGGCATACTTGTCCCTGGTAAAACACAGTTAATAGACAAAACAGCAAACCAGAAGAAATGAGGACTTAAGTAAGGCATTTGCCTGCTAGGATTCTAGGTAGAAGGTATCTCCTTACGCTGGAAAGTCTGCTGCATACTGCCAGCCTTCCCGATCAGTTCCACCTGAAGTATTAAAATCAATATACCAATCGGATACCTGTTGTCAAAAGGAGACAGTAAGAATAACAAGCACAATCAACACCTAATGGCTAATAAAAATAACCTCTTCTGCTATTTCCCTTTCACCTTTTGGAGTGCAGTGACTTGGTAGAAACCTTCCAATACTAATAAGTATATAATACTTCTAATATTTATTAATATAAATTCATATAGAGGTTCCCAAGTCTTTTTAATTTGGTTGAAGAGAAAAGGTTTGAAACAGAAGTCTAAGTCCCACTAAAATCATCCCACTCAATGTTTAACATTCCTTTGATTATGGAAGACTATTGCAATTGTATAAATGGGGAAACCAAGGTTAAATACTACAATAAATCCAGGAAGAAAATCTGGGTCACTTGAGCCCAAGTCTTGTATCCTTCTTGCTAAGCCTTGCCTTCTTAGTAAAAAGACTTTTAAAACAAAATTTACCCAAGACCACTGTGGTGAAGGAGGCTTGGTGTTGATTTTTGTACATTCCTGCAGGCCAGAAGCATCACTCCACATGTATCTGTCTGTGGGCAGACCTCTGTAGTGAAACAGTGTACAAGGAATGCAAGGTCATTTACAACAGCAAATTTAAAAGGTAAGGGAAGAAAAGCCTATTTATAGCACCTCCTAGTTTCATACACAAATCAGTCTTCTATCATTAATCCGTGCATTTAGAAATACCATGTGAGTGGTGAGGGTAGTGGGAAACAATCTGTACAATTGCTTCCAGTTACACCAAACTTGAGGATCATGTAAACTTTTCTCTGTAGAGTGATATTCCTCACTACTATTTAAAATTGGAAGGTGAAACCTAAGTTTCTTTGGCATAGGCACCCATATATGTGAATGCTTTTTCAATACTTCTGTTCAAATATGCTATTCAAGGACCCAGAGTATTTAGCACAATATGTATATGAATATATAGATCCTAGTAACTGCTGTATGGCCTAAATAACGAAAGATGTTGCAAGCAGGCACACTTTGTGCACTCACAAAGCAAAAATCTTTAATGTTTTGCTACAAATGCATTTTGAATGGATAATTACAAATCTAGAAAATTGAGAACCACTGCTCCTTCCATCTTGGGTTAACAATAAATGTTGGAGGAGACTGAAGACAGAATAACTGTAATAACTATTCTGAAAAGCTAGAACAAACCCCTTGTTTCACATTTGACAGTAGTAAAAAATTACAGTAAATACATACAATAAATTAAGTAAATAACCTGCTGCTATATCCAGTGACTGGGTTCCACCGTTGGTTCTCATAGATGTAAACACATTTCACATCTGACTGCATATAAATGTTATCAGCACTACTGGCCAGTCCTGTAAGAAATAAATGATTTGGATTATAGTAAAGCTAAACCGTAAGGACACTACATTTTAAATTCCAATAGCCACAGTAATATTGCTGATTATCCTATTTCTTACTCTTAAACTGAAAATGTAAATATAAAACTGCAATACCAATTCCTTCCTGTGTGGCCTGTTCACTGTATAACCCTACATGTAGGTTAGGCTAAAGGAAGGACAGCTGAAATAGCTTGAATAGCTGACCCAGCCAGGAAGAGAAGCAGCGTGCACACTGCAGTAGACCAATTGTCCATACCTTGAATGAAGCCACCTCCGTATCCACCAGTATAAACCCAAGCTGTGTGATCGTATCCTATGCCCCACACTATGCCTCGGTTATTGCACTCTATCAGTCGAAGATGACCTCCAACTTGACGCCAAAACCTGCCAGAATGACAACATTTTACATTTAGTCTACCCCACATCCATCAGGAATGTACGCTTTCCCCTCCTACAACTCAACAATCTCAAGGACATGCAACTTTATATGCTTGTTAGTTCAACCTCTGTGCAATCTGTAAGTGAAGGCAGTTGCCAGTTGAAAGCATTTCCTGCTGAACAACTACTGAAAAGGCAGCTGGACGGAACCTACCTGCCTCCACTTGGAATTTTCAGGCTTTGAAGTATTTCACTTTCTTTTTATTTTATAGCTTGTGTTTTTAATATATATATATACACACACATGTATATTGTTTTTAAACACTAGTTAGGATGATCTTGCTAGAATCTTTACATCTTAGTAGCCACCAACTGCCTCAGCTTTGACTTCATGTTTTTAAAACCTAAGAACTGCCTTTATGTATTATTTATATATTTGCTACAGAACTTGGTGAAAACAAGGGCTTTAATTCTTCCTATTCGCCTAATCTTTGCAGGTTATTCCTTTTCTGGGGCTTTACACAGCCAGTTGGCCATGATACTTTTCTGGGGAAGAATGGGGAAAATAAAAAACACGGCAGAAAGAGTATTTTAGTTATCAGAATGGCAGGAGATCATCTAGGTCATGGTTTCCCCCAAAATAAGATGCAAGAGCACATCAGCTCTGTGATTTGCCGGATGTTGAAGGTGCTCTACCCTAAAGGAAAAGCACTAAAGGATTCTCTCAGGTATTACTCAAAGACACTTTGTGCAAGTAACTTGAAACTGGGGGTGTTTTTTAAATTGAAGATTGGTCTTTACCCCACCAGCTCTGAGGCTGGTATTTCTTTGCTTGAAGAGTCTGCAGTACTATATTGTCACAGTTTGAATAGAAACTGTAAAAGAGCTGCTCCTGGACTGTAGTGACTATGGAGGACTGAGAATTTCAGATTTCCTGACTCAGATAAAACTGGAAGCTCAAATTACATTACAATTACAGTGATTAGGTTTACTTTTAGTCTAGGCCATCTCTTAATTTAAATAATTATTGCCATTAAAGATGCAATCACAAAAAAATGGGATCTTGATGAGAAAGGCTTTTGAAATCACATGAATAGCTCCAGCACCTAAGAATTAAAATATGATTTGGTGAATTTCTTCAGATGTACTTATGAAGTTAGCCCTGAACCTTGTCATTGACAGACACGTGCAGTGTACTGTACACTCCAACAGACCATCAAAGCCACTGACTCGACGTGAAAGACAGTCTTTGCTGGCTGGCAGCCCATGTAGAAAGAACAGCTTCTGAAACCTCTTACATTTGATCACATGGCATCAGGTGTGGTCCGGCCTCCAGGTCAGGACTTGGCTCACTAACAAAGATGTCTCCTTTACAAGTAACTGACCAAATGGCATGGTGAGAAGGAGCGCCTTGAATCCGTCTGCTTTCACAACAGGACATGTTCAGCAAAGACAGCTACAAAACAAGAAGCAGAGAACCAAAAGCCTCCTTTTACAGTGAGAACAAAAATTTCCATAGATGTTTCAGTATTACAAAATGAACTTTTACCTTTCCAGGTTCTTGAAAATTGGCAAAATGAATTAGCAGGTTTTTCTCAAAGGCACTGGAATTCAGTGTTTTAGAAATTATTAACACAATCACTGAAACCAATGTGGTTTGCAGTATCTGATCATGATGAAGTCTTACAGGTTTTCCACTGCTTTATAGTATACTTTTCCATTGTATATATGCCTGCCTATACATAACACTTTAACAGTGACAACACATAACAGTTTTACCAATGCAGAATAATAGACTAACTGAATTATACTCCTAACTCATTTGTAGCCTAATCTGTATCCAGAGATAGGAAGGGAAGGAAAAAAATATCGGTTTTACTGTGGATAACTACAGCATCAGAAAGTGTGCAAACTCCAGAGGAGACAGGAAGCCTCATGTGCCACTATGTAGGTCTGGACAGACTTTTTAAATACCTGAACTGCAAAAATAGGTAAGTAGCCTAGATACTGTAAATGCAATGCTGAGATTTCAGAGATTTTATGTTTTATTTCAGATATTGCCAGCTTGAAATGAAAAATTCATAGAATTACCCAGTCATGCATTTCTTGCTCTGTTGCGGCTGCCAGGCGGATCGGCCATCGCTGCTTCGTCTTTTCAGGTGTATACAGTGCGAAGGAGTGTTTGGCTTCATTCAGAACTTCAACGATAATAGTGACTTCATTCAGGAACACATGGATATACTAAGATAAGAAGAAAAAAAAATTGTGACTAAGGCAAACTCAGATGCACCTTCCTCAGAGCCAGCATTTTTGCACTTCAGGACAATGAATAAGGCATTCCTGCCAAGGAGAGCAAAGAATCAGTTCTTGGTGCAGAAGGAACAGGGCTCAATTTCCAGTCCAGCACTACTCTGATTCCTATTGCTCGTATGCATTAACCCTATTTATGAAGACCCTGGCCAGCCAAGCTTGGCTCTTTCTTCACAGTCAAGAACATTTTGAACTTCCAAAAGAATTCCTAATTAGTGCAAAGCTGATGGTTTAAGCAATGTGGATGGTTGCTGACTGGGTATTTCTGACATAGCATTAACAGAGCTACAGCTTAGAAAAGCTTGCCATTTGCTAGTACCCTGGGCTACATTTGAATTGCTTCCTAAAACTTGGAGCAATCACATAACATAATTTGCCTCCCTTAAGAAAACTGTTTTCCCTTCAAAGGTTTTCCTTTCCCAAATGCAACTCTCTCAAGGGTCTCAACCTGAACACACCTTTTTCTCCTCATGATACATGTAGTAGATGAACAGGATGCTGTCACGCATTCCATCGCTTCCAGTGAACTGCTCAAGTGCGACTCGAACATCTATCCATTTGTGAGGCTTCCAATTCCTCCACCATTGCAAGGTCCCAGTTTTAACCCAAACCGACTGCAATGCAAACACAAATTTACAAGACTAAGGAAACTGCATGACTCTTATTTTTTCTCCCAAATACTATTTTTTGTGACCACAAGAAGTCTCTGCTGCAGGTTAGTCTGTATCATATCAGTTAATTCTGTCACAGAGTGTAACAGAGTGTTCAGGAAGCTGAAGACAAAATGAAAATTGACCAAACTGGATAGAAAGGCACTGAAATAGCATGTGGACATCAGTATTAACATTTTACCTCTGCAAGAATACAACAGCACAGAGATACTAATTGACTCTAGTGGTGCTCCTTGTTATAAAACAACTTCTGTTTGGTTAAAGGCTTTTGACATAATCTTTTTGAACTTGATTAAACCCCTGGACTCCAAGTGTTTTTAATCCAATGAATTCCAGATGTCATTTGGCAATTAGCAATGAAGGGACCAAAAATCTGAATGAATCTGAAAAGAGCCAAAGAGTCATAACAAAGGGAACATCAAACAAAAGTGCTGCTATTTAAGTGCTGCTATTGATGTTTGCCTCGTGGCTTTATTTATGTGAGTTGCATTAATCCCTTAATTACCACAAAGAGGGAAAGTTCACCTACTTGAGTCACTGTTTCAATTAAGAAGCGTCATCTTGTGGTGGAATAATTCATACAATGTTCCACTGTTGCAAATGTTTCTCTGTGGATTTGAGGTTTCAGTGCACTCAAATAATGCTGACCAATGCTTCATCTGCTCCTATACAAAACTCTCAGCTAATGTTTTTAGATAAAGATTGCTGCTCCATGTTTGATAAGCTGCTACAGGGAGCTCAGACAGTGATAATCCAGGAAAGTTGTCATAGACAGAAATCAAGAATATAGAGCTGACAGCAAGTTCAGATCAGTACACCAGAAATGTATTATTGATGCCTAGTATTGATAGATCTAAGTGCTTAGTAGATAAGAGATGTGTCCTCACTGCTTACCTGCTCAATAGCCTGTTCGTAGTGCCTAAAATTCTCCAGTTCCCGCTTTGTCCTTTCACTGAGCTGCTGAAAAATCTGCTTTCGCCACGCTGCTGTCTGTGCTGGAGTGATAGACAGAGACAGAGACTGCACAGAGGACGACAGGCCTAGAACAGAACCCAAAACAATAAACTCCAGTGAGCTTTGAATACAGTTCTGTGAAAGGTAAAACATGATGCTACTTTGAACACTGGACTGAATCCGCCTGGTCTAACATAATTTTTCTAATTATTATACTTTGGAATCAATGTATTACAGCCAAACTTTGTCAGTGATGCACAGAACTGGGATCACTAGATTAGATAGGATCTTTCAAAGCTGTAACTTTTGTTGGGAGTTTTGTCACTGAACTGCAAGATAATTAGGTAATACAATGCATCAAGAGTTACACTGTTATTAATGAATACTGGGATGCCACAATTCATGGCTTGTTTTGAAAATATTGTTGTATTCCACCATCTTTCAAGAATCTAAATTCCAAGCCCATCCAGCTATCAACTGGCTCCCATTCACAGTGCCTCCGAGTAATTTCTCTACCCTACCTTTGTCTCAGTAGGAACAGTAGGAGCAAGGCAGTTATTTGTGGCATCTGCATCTCTCAGGAGAGCCCTTTTTACTATTTTCAGCTACTATTCAGTGATACTATGGGTTTTGCCTGAAGTTGCAGTTTCAGTTCAATTAAAAATGAGATGTAGATCCAGCACAGATTATTTTACTAAATTCTTACAGAAACTCAGAGAAAATATCACTTCTACATTTATCTATCTCAATCCCAAAGTGTTTTGCAGCTAAATACATGCAGCACCTATCCTCAGACATGGCGCGTATTACCAAACTGCAGTAAGAGTAAATGGGTTATCAGAAGTTTTGTGCCATGGTTTTGTTCAAAAAACCCAAATGAACATTTTTCTTAGAGCATACTGAACTGTGATTGAGAATCAGGTCTGTTGTGGTGACTGGATAGTACCTGACAGAGCAGTGAACCATTTCAGTGGGCTGTGCAGATCTACAAGACAGCCTCCCCCTGACACCCAGGCCCACAGCGGGTGCTCATCGGCTCCATACTGTTCCTCAGCTCCCACCGAGAACATGCCAAAGGAGGACAGGCTGGATGTTTCTGCAAAGGTGCTGACAGAGAGGACTGGATGCTTTTGGGCCTCCTTCAAGTCAATGTTTGTCCACTGCAGTTCTGCAGAAGGATTTGGGTTTGTAGATTTATGCATTTCAACATCAGCTTTCTCATCACTAGTCGAAGCAGCAGTGGCTTCTCCTTGATCAGAGTCCAGAGGATCCACAGTCAAATTTGCCTGTATTTCTGCTGCCTGGTTGCCTGTGCTGTTACCACCGCTGCTGGCTGCAGCTCCCATCGGGGGTGTGTTGGCAAGGTTCACGGGTACACTTGGAAGCTCTGTATCAGAGCAATTATCTGCATCTCCCTGAATGATCGCGTGTGTTTGGTTCTGAATATCGTCAGTAAAGAAACAGCTAGCACTGAAGGACAAGTGGATAATTAATTAACTATCATTCAAAGCAGCATAAATGAGATCACAGACATACAGAAATAAACATAGTGTTTCAGCTTTAGGAGAGAAACAGCAGACTTATTTTCTGAAGGCCAAACTCTATCATCAAGGGAAAAAGAGTCTAACACAAATCTGGCAGACCAGTCCAGTAAATCTGAAACACAGGAAGGTATTTCATTCATCTTTTAAAACAATTGGTGGTGTTGGCTGCCTATAACTCTCAGGAAAACACTGAAGCAACATCACATTTTCTGGATATGAAATAATGAATAGGATTTTTTGAAGCCCATTATTAACTTCATGATTTTTGTCTTAGCTAGAGAGGGCTTCTACTCAGAGCACACTGATTCAAACAAATAGCTTCTGCAGCACCCCCAGCTTCACTGGCATCTTGCACAGCCAGGAGGCCAGCAGTCAGCAGGGAGTTACTGATTGAATCTCTCCAGGAAAGGAAACATACAGTCACACTCAAGAGAAGGATGATTTCTTAGTAGGGTTGACACTCCTTCCTGATATTTCACAGGTAACATTTTCTCTTATTAGAGACTAGTTCCAGATAGTGATAGTAAAGCCCAGAGAAAAACACTCTACTGCAGGCATGCAGTGAATTCCAAAGTGGGAGCTTCAGTTTCTACTCTGAGTGCAACAACTACTGTTTATTAATTTTGAAGGCAGAAAACGCAAATGCTTTTTGGCATACAAAATGATTGGAGATGCCTTCCCCACTCCTCCCTGTCTGTATCATTTAAATGTAAAGAAGTATCTGCTAGCATTGAAACTCTTGGCGTACAAAGTCACGAGCAGGTATTTTACTAAGTACCTGAGCAGACTTATTGAGCTCCCAGTCTGAGATCTGTCACTCTCTCGGCCAGATACAATTGCCTTCCATGTCTTCCCACTGAGCTCACTTGGTGTGACACCTTGACGAAAATAAATTGCTCTGTCATCGCAGCCAATTCCCCAAACCTAGAGAAGGAAAGGGTTTGGTGAAGAAAATAGCATGGAATGCAGGTAGATACAACCTACAGAAAAGGTGCAGTGGTGGAAAAACACAGCACAAAAATCTGCTGGAAACAGGATTTTTCATGTTCTTCCTTAATGCTGATACTGTAGATGCAGTATAAAATTCTCTACCATCAAGAGAAAACTATTTGCACCTGAATGTGCCATACAAGAGACATGCTCCTGTTCATCTCCTGGTGAAGAATTCAGCCACAATTCCCTGCTAGCAGTTCAAGCACATGGACCTCTTGTTCAGCTGTCCATACTGGCACTGCTGACAGTCCTCACCATGTATGAATACTGCCTGTACAAAGGGAAACAAAAATATCCTCGTCATTGGTATACAGCTGTCTTACCTGGTTATTTAAGCCTACAGTTACCATCATCATTTCTCCAACCATTTCAATCCAGCTTGTTCCACGAGGATTATGTGAGTTCACTCCTCTTCTAAACCACACCTACAACAGGAACAGCAACAAGTCCTAATTTTGCTCCTTCTGCATTAGCAAGCAGACAGCTGGAACTTATTTTCTTTAGTGGATTAGTCTTAATCTCTAATACTGACTTGCCACATTGCCTTAAGAAGTCTCTTACCTCCTTGGTTCTTTTTCTTTATCAGGTAAAGATAAAATAATTCTCTTTAACAGTATCCAGACCGTGTGTCCTTGTGACCAACTGCAGCCAGAACAGCCCCCAAGGAGACTTTTTGTTATGACTTTCTGTGACAGAGTTAAGTTTCCCTGTCATTGGAAAAATAGTTTCTATTACGTGTCAACTGTGGGCTATTTTTGGTCACTCTGAATGGGCTTCTAAATAGTGTTCTTGTGTTCAAACCTTAGAGGCAGGACTGATGGAGGGAACTGTCAGAGGGATCTTTTCAGTGGTACAGCTCTTTAAATTGTCTCTCCTTAGATTGGTTTTACCAATCCAAAAGTGTCTGTGGGCTGGGTACCTGGAAAAATTTCCATCTGTATTTAGCATATAGTCATATAGTGGCAAGCAGCTACTTTAGGAGTTGTTGGTTGAATCACATAACAGAATGTACTTGACTATCTTGTGGCAGATCTGCAGAAAAACATGCTAGCTTATCTACATTTATTATAGTGGTTTTATTTGGCAGATGGAGCAGGCTGGACACAGTCTGTTACCATGGCTCAGCTGACAAGTAGTAACTCATTAAACCAGAGCAATTCAATTACTTAAAACTGCTATACATGCACAGGATTCATTTATGTTTTTGAATTCAGTATGAAGGGTTTTGATTGCAGCCAGCACTACAGCACTCTAGTACATTCTTCAAGACCTCCAAGACTTCCTGTGAGGAGCAGGGAGTTGGACTCAATGATCCTTATGGGTCCCTTCCAAATTGAGATATTCTATGATTCTAAGTTAAAACCCCAGGAAGAAAGTAATCACACATACACAGAACAGATATGTCAATGAATCAAAAAAAACCTACATTAAAAGGCTGATGAAGTGGGAACAGTTACAGTAGGAAGATAAAAAAATAGGATCATACAGAAAAGCATAGATAAAAATAATCCCCATGCCGCTTTTGATGTAACATTCAGACCATGCGGAAACAAGACTGAGCAGCTAAGGGTCCCTTCAATCTTGATGTTTAACATCCCTTAGAAGTAGGCCCCGTATTACATCTCCTACCACATCTGTCTGAATTGAGTTTAGAAAACTCCTTCCAAGAGAAAAGCAGAAAGTCTTCCTTAAATTAAATGCAACTATGTGTATCACAAACCACAGAGCATTCCCCTAACAGCAAGCGAAAACAGAATTCCCCAAACCATGGGGATAGAGACTTCAAATCAGCAATGTTTCCTATGAAAGTTAAATGCCCATTTGACAAAAGCATATAGAAAAAGGGAAGAAATAAACAGAACCAGAGCATAAGACCCCTTACTTTTCTATCCTTTGTAACACACCACACCACATCAACACCCACAGAGACGTGCATAATTCCATTTTCAGAGCTTGGAGAATCCACAATACTCCAGAAAATTCCTGCAAGAAACAAAACCCAGAAGACATTGCAGGTTAGTTTCTTATTCAACGCTATACAAAGCAAAGGGGTTTCGAGCTAAATTTAACAAACTTTACCTTGAGGGTTATTCCTATCAATTCCTTCTCTCACAATAGCTTGTCCTTCCCAAAGAGTTGCCCAAAGGAGGTCATATGGTCCACAGCTGATCTGTACAACCTCACCAGGAGTGGTGATTAAGGACCACATGGAACCTTCTGGATTGTGATGGCAGACGTTTTCTCTGTACCATACCTAGACAAGTTTAAAAAAACCCAACAAATAAAACTTAGAAAAATATCACTACAACAATGAAACCATTGAGACAAGCATGAAGTCAAACTGGAAAGAACAGTCCTCCTTTAGCAACAGGGGTTTTTTTATGCAATGTATGCACTCTGACCTTTAAAGGTTTTTTTTTTAATGTTGATTATGCAGTTGAAGACTATTTCCTTATGTACTAAGGGAGGAGGTTTTTCTACAAACTAGCTTTTATCATGGAAGTAAATCTGCATTGGGTACAGTAACCTATTGCTACAAGTTCTGTGTATATTTCAACATTCAAAAACACTTCAGTGTATTTCAGGGCATGTTATATAAACCAAGAGTGAACAAATATATAACACAAAAATGTTACTGTTAGATGATAGCCTGACCTCACTTTCACTGAACAGAGCTTGCCACAATCTGGGTGAAAAATTCTGTGCAGCCTTCAGTGACATCCAGTCCATTTGCTAGCCTTGGTCCTACTGTCTGTGCACTTTTCTATAGGTCACAGTTAAAACAGGAAGGTCAAACATAGAAAGCATCCTGCAGTAGTCACATGAGTGCTCCGAAACATGACTGATGACTGCTAAATCCTCAATTTTAGAAATACTTTATTTCTCTGGGGACTATTACTTGGGAAGTGAAAGCATTTTACAATGTCAGTCAAGTAAGCCTGTGGAGTGGGATGCTTGTAACTTATTACTGGGAAGTACGAGGCATAGGGAATTTTATTTTAAACAATTTAACCAAGATTGCTTGCCTCTCCAGGCAGTGCCAAGTGTGACTGAAATCTCAGGTTATCTGTTAAAAGTATTACATTCTTCTCTGTGAGACCACAAGTTAGAAATTGTTTAGAGACAAAGAAATGTCAGATACGTGCCATAAGGATGAAGAAAGGAAAGCAAGAATCAAATATTTACAGCACTGAGCAAAAGAGGAGAGACATTATGGTAGGCCTAAACACAACAAAAGAAGAAAGATGCGTAGTTTTCAGTAGAAAATAAATTGAAAACATTCCAGAGCTGGATTCCACATTGCCAAGTCAGGTTCCCATTTTCCGATCAACAGGTCTTAGAAAACCATTTTGTAAACTCTTTCTTGAATCATTCCTGACTCTCCACCAGAGACGTGGCACAATGCTTTGCAAGAAGGCTTTTGCTTAAGGCTTGTTCTCTTGTTACCAGTCCCATAGTCTGCATTCTGGACGTTTTTCAGGATATAAGACACTACTCAGCCCAAGTTTTTAAGATTCACCTGTTTATAGAGGTTTAAGGCTTCCATAAAATAGCAACCCTATGAGATACTAAGCCTTTCCATTTACAACACAAGCTGTTACATAATGCAGTCCCAAAGCAGCTTTTACATTTTCTGCCAGATGCACAAACAGCACATTTCCTTACCAATGTCAGACAGTAAAAAACCTGCCTTGCTTTAAAAGCAGTTAACTCCTTTTTCAGTAGTAATTTATATTAGAAAACTGAGGCAAAATGCACGTACCCTTCCTTGTAAAGAAACCGCCCATACTGATAAACGGCCAGGAGGCTCATTGGTGATTTCCCATCCTCCAATCGAGATGTCATTGAAAGGGTCTGGCAACTTATCTGCATTATCGTGGGATACGATCTGAAGCAAAAAGAAGGAAGATTGAGAAGCGGAGACACTGCAAAAAGACAGGTGATCTGGCTGGTGGCCTAACTTGTTTCTTGCAGGTTGGTTTACGTATCACTTACTGCAGTGGCTGAGCAAGGAGATTATGGAGATTCTTCCTCTCATTCAAGGCTGTTATGCACAGAGAGAGGGGAAACACTGCCAAAGCAGCACGAAAAAGTCTGTGTTTCATCCCCTAACTAAAGGAAATTTTTACTCACAGAACAGTGCATAGAGACATTCTTTGAATTGGAAAGCTGGAACATCACAGATTACAATTCTTGTACATTCTTAGAATGGAACAACAAGTATTAAAGAATAGTTATTCATACAGATAAAGGACACAGCTGGTGAATGATGTTAGGTGCCACCTTGAAAGAGAGTGCTTTGTCAACCAACCAAAGGAAGTTAAAAAGTTGGTTTGAAATTTGCAAAGGAGATAAGCTGCTTTACTATGAGAGTTGGCACCTTATTGCCACAGGCTTCTATGAAAAATCCCAGCCTTCCATTTGTGCTTGCAAGAATTACAAGTTGGAAGTCAAGAAATCCAGGTCCAGCCTACAAAGCAGTGATACAAAAATGGATTTCCCTGCGTTTATAATTATTTCAGAAAACCAGTTTATTTAATATTTAAAAGATATCCCGAACCTTTGCCCAAACGTCCCGCGATTTATATCTCCTGTATCTGATCCATCTCCTGCGTCTGACACAAGAATTCCATTTCTTATCTTTTGTGTAGGTGCTGGGGAAGTCTATGGCGTAAGTCCAGCCCTGCAAACAGAGGTTTTCTTGTATGAAAATCAGGACTAAGTGAAAGCTTGGAACAATAACTTGGAGCAATTCTGCACAAGAGTCACTCCCACAAATACAGTACGAGTTACTGTGCATGTCTCAACAGCCCTGATTAACAGATCAGCTAATTCCATGAATGATTTGTGACTCCTGTCCAAATTCCTCTGCATGATATACACAGAACAAACAAGACACAGTAAAGCATTTTAGTTTCTTCCCAGTAAAGATCTTAAATAACAATGGCATTTAGTTGCCACCATTTCATGGCCTGATCAAAAGAAAAAAAACTTCTACAGAAGCTCCTATAGACTTCAAAAGCTTTCAAACAAGATCCTTCCTTCTCTGGTATTATAGTTGAGCTAATTCCCAGAAAGAAGTAGCTATGGGAAGTTAAGTGCCTTTTATTTTTGCAGACCTTTTACATGTCTATAAAAGTGCCTTTTATTTTATAGACTAAGGATTCCCAGAATAGACCTCTTTTTGGTATTGTTCACCTACCCCTTTCTCTGTTGGTTCCCCTCCAATATTTTCATCCACATACCAGTCAGACTCCCACTCCCAGTGTGGTGAAGGCAGTGTGAAACTATCAAGCTGCTGATGTTTTAGCCCGCTCACATCACTCCACTGCCAGCGGTCACTGGGCAGTAATTTCTCACAAAAGCCAGCAACTGGATTCCAGCGCTGCCAGAAATAATAAATAAAACATTTAATTGAGATCACATCATCTCACTGGACATCTACAGTCATAAATGATACATTTCTTATTTTTTGCAGTAGAAGAGGAATAAATTCCTGGGGTGAATGAGAAAGTGTTCACACTGTAAGCCACTACCTAACGTAGCCTTTGGAGGAAGCTTTTTTAAGTATCAGAGAAGGGCTGACTGCAGAGCTAGTCCCAACCAAGTCATTTTCAGCTACAAAAATAGGAACATCTGATGTATTTTACTACTAACAGTGCTTTTTTCTTTGGTGATGTATGGCCCCATGACACTGCAGCATTAGGATAATGCTGTCTAGATGGCCTTGGGATCTCTAATCTACTCCCCATGAGAAAGACGATTAGTAACTTGCCTGTACTAGAAAAATTGCATAGCTTCTGTGCCAGAAACTATGTCGAGATAGCTATCTCAGTAAATCTTCCCTGTATCTTCCGTTATACCAAGAGGGGTTTTTTTCCAAATCAGGCTTTAATCAGTTACAGAACAAATAACTTGCTTGGGTTTTCACCAATGCAGCTGTGATTTTAATTTTTTTCCTCACACTATTACCTACTATAGAAATAGTGGCAAAATTTGTCATGTAATACTGTCTTAGATTTGAGGGCACGTGGAAAATGAGTGGTTCAAAATCCTTCTATAATTTTTATGCAAAATATTGTATACTTTTACTAGGAATCTGGCTAAATTGCTTTGCACATTATCTGCAAACTATTTAATTTTGTCATGTCAGCTCTTGCAGAATATTTCCTTTTGTGCTTTCTAGTATTTTGTTTTCCATTTTTTCATAGCCTAGAACAAACAAACCAAAAGTTTTAAAATAACAAAATTTAAAGTTTTGCATTTTTAAAGAACATGTTTGCATAACAAAATGAACACTCTTAAACGGCTGGAAAGCTGTATCAATGTTAAATAATGTATAAAATTAATTTGTTGTATTTTTACCCATGCAAATAAGTTAAATTTCTCAACTTATACATATCCCATTAGAAATCAGAGAAATGTGCTCAACAAAATCCTTCAGTTTTCTCTCGCAAATAACTTTTAGTTAACTTAAAAACAAAATGCATAAATTTCCTTGAAAATACTATTTTAAAGACATTCTTTTGAAATACATCACGTAGGCAGAATTCATCTTAACAGTTCTATGCAAAAAAGTTGGAAACATCTAATGGAGAGTTATGCCCTTATTAGAGAAGTCTTTAAAACACTGAAAAATAGCATTTTCTTAAGAGTAATATATTTCTGATAATGTATCTTTGTTGCCTGGAACATCTTCTTAAGGGGACTGTGTATTTGTCACTAAGGAAAGGTAAAAAGGGTGAACGATCAAGTCTGAAATGGCTTGTATAAAACAGGCCGTAGTACACACTGGTGTTGCTTTTGTAAGAGCAGGGAAGTATAACCTTCCTTTGGGAATTAAAATATTAGAAGAATAACCTGCTATCTGGCACACATATACTCCTCAGAAACATCAGGTAAAAAATGAGAACAAATAAAACCAAACAATCTTCCTGTGAGAAAAACATGCAGAGACAACTGATGTACGGATTTGCTATCACTCCTTTCTGACGAATATGTGGCAGTGTGATAGAGGTACCCATAACACGACATACCTGATTCTCATAAGTTTCTTCCTGGTATCTAATAGGAACATCACCTGAGAACACGTAGGTGTATACTTTATGATCACAGGCTATTCCCCAGCAGCACTGTTTGACGGCAGAGACCCGTTTGAATTCCAGCTGTGTGTCCTTACAGAGCTCCCAGTACTGGCCAACAGTAGAGAGGGTGTAAACCCTCCCAAAAACGTCAACAGCCCACAAAAGGGAACTGGGCATGGCCATGTCTGAAAGGCAAAAAGGATGTATTAATGGAAATGACAGTTTTAAAAAATGGATCTTGAGCCTACTGTAGATCAGTCCTGCTCTGAGCCATCATCAGTCAAATTAAATAAAGATGTAAAGAATGAGCTTTTAGAAAGATCCCATGCAAAGCTGGCAGCCAGATCTCTTTCAGTCAAGAGCTGTGTACTACTTACACCTCTTAGATGGCTCTGAAAAGCCACACAAAAGACCTTGCTCCTGGCACACTACTGTCCATCCTACAAGAGCTCACCACATTCACAGGACAGCTTTGGCAGGCTGAGGACAGAAGTCAGCACCAAACTGAGATGGAGTAGCACAGACCATTTTATAGTAGAACTCTCCACTCTCAAGAGCTGATAATGCTGGTGCTGCTACACACCCTGCTCATCTCAGTTCCACAAAGCCACGACATCTCCTTCTCAGCCTCCTCTTGGTGTATGCCAACATAGCTACAGAGGTACAGAAGGAAAGATGTGAAAGGGAGCTTTGCCATAAGCACACATCTAGTTTTAATCCATGGACGTAGTACCTACTGTTGCCAGGAAACCTCTTTTCAAAGCATTCTGGTGATCACTTTGGGATCCGATCTGTATTTAATATACATAGGGGTGACATTTATTTAAGTATAGATAGAGCAGAAACCTGGTTGAGTTCCATTCCAGTTTTATCATTTAATAACCTGCCATCTTCTGGGCACTGCAGTCCTACCCTTCACAGAGGGGTCAGCATTTTATATGAGGTAGGTGTATGCCAGTCCTTTCAGAAGTCAATAAAGGCCACCAGATTTCTGTCACTTGGCCTTCTGGGTGCCATTAAACTGAACAAATTTCAGTTGTTCTGTATGTCTCACAGTCAGAACTACTGATGAGTATTTTGAACTTTGCCTCCCGTTCTATTAACTATGCAGTGGAGGACCAGGAGGGGAAAGGGAGAAAAGAAGACTCGGATCCAACACAATGAAAGAAAAGAGGAATCCCTGCTTGGAGTCAGCGTGGAACACTGCTGCTTCCTTGTCAAACAGCTGCTGTGCTTTCAACACAAGAGCCTAAGAAGACTTGCCTGCCTGCTCACTGACTGAGAATAAGCAGCAGTACAGAGAAACTGCCTTGTACGGTGTACTTGAAGGGAGGAGCTGGAACTGCAGAGAATCTGGAAACAGCCAGGTCAGTGTGAAAGAGCAGCACAGTAAATTCACATGGGATCCCAGGGAGGATGTTTCAGAATGCTTTGATTCCTACAACTGCTGCTGCTAAGTATCTAAAAACCTGGATCACCAAGTGAATAACAGGTAACAGTGAGAAAATTCATAGCAGCAGAGAACGAGTGAAGGCAGGAGGTGGTCATGAGCAAAATTCTCCTATTACTTGTGGCAGCATATTATGATGAAGTCTCTAGTTTTGACTTTTTTTTGTTGTTGTTGCTGGGAGTATGAAGGCATGTGTTACTGCCTTTGTTTGCTCTTGGACCAGTCATTTATCTTCTTTATATCCTGCCTTTCTACATTAGTCAAGTAGGATAGTACAGAAGGACATAATATGGAAAAAATGGAATGGAACAAAGTGAAGATGAGGTGAAAATTATGTGTGTAACACTGGGAAAAAGGCGGCCATGAAAATAAGCCTTTCAGTATTAGCACGTAAAACGCTGCAGAACAGTCTTTATAACAGAGGAAAATATTATGCATTTAATCTTAAGCCACCAGAATGCCAGCGAGTGTGGAGTAAAGGAAGCATTATAGAAAATGCAATGACGGTATCTACCTAGCCAGGTCATACAGAAGAGTGATGCTTGGGTGAGTTAAAGGTGGGCAAATATACAAATGAAGGCCTGTACCTGCAATGACAGTCCCAGCAGGCAGAAAAGTAGCTGGAACTGTTCAGAAACAGGTAGTGAAAGTTCCAAAGATGATGAAGTCAGGAAAAATATAGATGGGACAGAATTAAAATAATCCAGGCAGATGCAACTGGATTAAAATACTCAAGGCAGCCAAAATGAGAGTTTCTGCATATTCTTTCTTTGGAACTTTTGAGACAGAGTGTTTGGAGAATCATGGGAAAATCCCAAATGCATTTGGGATTATGAACTACTTTTAAGAGTTCAATTTAGGCCCCTTTGCACTGGTTGTGCTGCAGAAGATGGAGACAGATGTTGCTTGATTTTGAAGGATGCTCAGCACTTGTGGCTCCTGTGCATTTCAGTGAATGCAGAAGTGGCCCAGTATTCTCAGGGGACTGGAACAAATCAGATCCACACCTGCTAAATTCTTCCTCATCCCTCAGCTCAGCCACGTAATTTCTGATAGAACCAAAACTACTCAAATGAAGATGTTAATTAAAATTTCCAGCTGCCTGGCATAACACTGATTGCTACAGAACTGAAGAAAAATATCCCAACTCCTTGCATATTATAAAAATAATTAAGTTCCTCAGGGGAGAGGGGACGTGCTCCCGTCTTCAGGCGGTGGCAGGATGTGGTGTAGGTGCCCCACCACAGGACGTGCCGCGCCCCAAGATAAAACCCTCCCCTCCGGTCGGAACGCACCCCAGCTCACCCCGCGCTCCTGTCACGGCAGGAACGCTCCTCTTCACAGCCGCGGGGCGCTCAAAGCGCTTTACAAACTTACCCGAGCGTCAGCAGCACCTGGGAACGCGCCGAGGCGCGGGCAGCGGAGGGCGCCCGCTGCTTTTCCAGCCGGGCATTAAGGCCGGATCGGCTTAAGAGCCCTGCGGGGCCGGGGGCTGCCGCCGGCGGGACCGGCCCTCGGCCGACATGGCGGCCACCCCCGGAGGAAGGGGGCAGCCAGCTGCGGGCAGGAGGCGGGAGCGGCGCAAACCCGCTGCCCGGAAACGCCCCGCGGCCCCCCGCCCGCCTTCCCCGGGGGCACTGCGGCACCTCCCCGCGGCCCCGCGCACTCCTCCCGCCGGCACCGGAGCCGCCGGGAGAGCGGGGGGCGGGCACGGGGACACGGCGGGCGCTGCGCCGGGCCCGGCGGCGGCCCCATCTCCAGCCGCGCCGCACTGCGCTGCGCAGCGGCGGCCAGCGAACGGCTCTGCCCCAGCTCGGCCCCCCCGGGGCTCGCCCCTCACCTACCTCCCGCCGGCCGCGCCCCTCCTCGCCGCCCGGCGCCGCTCCCGGCGGAAGGAGCCGCCGCCGCGCCGCGGCTGGGCTGGGCGGGGCGGGGCGGGGAGGCCCCGCGGAGGCAGCGGCCGGCGGAGGGCGCCGCGCTCCCACTGGCTGCGCCGCCGCCATTGGGCGGGGAGCGCCGCGGCGCGCGCGTCACGGCGCGCGGGGGCCGGGCCGCGCTGCGCGGGGGCGGCGTCTCTGCGCTGAGGGCGGGAGCGGTGCGGGCTGGGCCTGGCCCCGCGGGGGCAGCGGCGGCTCCGATGAACCCCAGGGAAAGGGGCTCTTGCAGGCGGAGCCCACCCCTGCGGCCAGCTGCTGCGCGGAGCGGGCGGTGGCTGCAGCCAGAGCTGCGGAGGACAGCGTTTCTCTGAAGTTACGCTTACCCGGTGCGTCCGCAAATGTCTTCCCTGAGGTGTAAGGAAGGAGGCGGCCTTCACTGGTGCAACCTGTAGCAGTGTAGTAGTAGCCGTCCTTCCCAGGACACCAGAGGTGCTGCTTAGCATTTATGGCAGGTCAGCCCTGTGCCTTGCCCTGCCACAAAACGATAACCTCCCTTTGAAAGGACGTGCTTATAAATCTCAGATTTTGCCATCCCATTCCAGTTCATTCTGAAGTGAGTCAGAAAATTAAGAAGATAGGCAAGAACTTCATGCCTGCCTACTCAAATAACCAAACAAGAAAGAGATTTGCAAACAAAGAGTATCTCAGATCTTTGTGTATCTCAAAGGCACAGTAAAGGAGGGTGGAAAAGCAGCCGTCTTCCATTTCAGGCCTTTTTCAAAGGGAACTGGCAGATCCATTGTGAATCCAGCCTGAGGAGTTTCTGGTTAAAGAGAATTCATCTGCCTTGCTCTTGTTCTGTGGCCTGTAGGTTCAGATGGTTTTAATGTGCAGAGGGTTGTGGTTCAGAGGGTTGATGTACACATTAAATTCTCCAGAACGATGACTGTGTGAGGCAAAACCATCCCGTCTGGGTTGTTCCCTTCTGAGCCCCAGGGACACTTGGCTCAACGCTGCTGTGGTTTGGTCCCTTCTGCAGATTGGTGCCTACCTGGACGCTGAATTTTTGCTCCCTAGTAGTGTTTTGATGATTTGATCATTGCAGTAAAACATCTTTATAAAGACCAAGTACCATTTCGATCCTAGGAAATTAATTGTGCAAGACTGGTAGCAGTTGTGACTGATAGATTCGACATGCATTCAATCAAGTTGCTGTTTTAAGCAGATGGAAACAAGACTTCCGTTGTTTTCCATGGGAACTGGATTGCAGTAGAATTTAAGGAGAATTTTCTGGGATTTTCTCACAGTTTGGATTTTGAACCCCAGTCCTGCATTCCTACAGGATATCAGCATGAATGATTGATTATGCAACAAGTTCGCGTAAGTCATTTACAACTAGTACAATTTTCTTATGCTTATTCTAAGGAGGCCTTACATCTGAACCCGGTGAACGCTCTCCGTAACACTGGCAGCGTGTAACTTTTTTGTGGTCTGTACCCAGCTAACGAGTACGCTGACTCCGCTACATCTGTAATTTGATGTAAAAAGTAGGAATGAATTGATGCCTTATGAAAACTCTTGCTTGCTTTGGGTGTCCAGTGCTGAGCCCTGCTTTGTTCAGTTGCTGTTGTTGCAATAGAGACTTCCATTCTGCAAGGAGCTAACAAGAGAAGGGTTTTGCAAAAACAAACAGGTAAATGTAAACCGATTTTCATTTTGCTGTCAGTGGGTTTGCTGTATAATCCCGAGGCCCTGGGTTAACATGAACCTCTCTTCCAGTCTGTGGCCTGTGAGGGGTGAACCTGGGGTCTTCCCTGAATGGGGCATCGAGGCCTTGCAAAAGAGAAAGAAAACATTCAGATATCCTTTCCTACTTCTGTCCTTCAGTCTCGTGGTTACTGTGTGACTCAGGAGGAAGAAGTTATCTTCAGTTAAACAGGTCCCACTTGGTTAAGGCTGCTAGCCCTTGGCTGTGTAGGTTTCCCTCAGTTTTGCCCATAACTGTAGCTGTCTAAATACAACCTGCAGTGTACCACAGCAAAGCCACGGTTTGTACTGAAAATGCAGTTAGGGGAGGTGTACCCCTGTGACTGGGACACATCCCCAACCTAGGCAAGGCTAAAGCGCGACAAAATTAACTGAGTGTTTAAACCTCCTGTTATTACGAAGGGTTTTTCTCTGTTCAAAGCATAGTCAAGATATTTTAAATCCTGTTTCACTGTTTTGCAGCCGTCATCCTAATGCAGTCGGAGATGGTTTGTACATGTAGCTTCCTGACTGTGGTCTCTTTCACACTCTCCCAAGTCTCACTTCTTTAAAAGGGGGATTTTTCCTTGTCACTTGACATTCATTTTAGGGAAGTATCTTTCCCCTAATGAGGAAGTACTGCGTTGCACTCGTGCTTTTAAGATTTTTCTCTCAAAAACTTCATGTAATATTTATACCACTACAGTTACAGTAAACAAAAGCTTTCCTCAGAGCAGGAGCGGTCTTTAAATGTCACTGCAAACCGTAGGGAGGAGATGCAAAGCAAGAGGGCAGGGATCCTCTCACCATCATGTGATGCTGGCACTGGCTTGGATTTTGGGTCATGTGGTGTCCCTATCTGTTTCAAGAATTTGTTTGATTTTGAGGCAAATTGTTTTTTCTCTTTTCCCCCCCTTCCTATGAAATGGGGCTAAACCTCCCCCACTGCACAGCAGCACTGACAGATGCGGGAGTCGCTCAGTGTTTGCCACGGCAATAGGGGCCGTGCTGGTACCTGCAGCGAAGGACAAACCCGAGTGTATTTCAAAACCAAAAAGATTTGGTGAATCAGACAGCCCAAGGGATGAAGGTGTGGAGGGAGGAGGCCAGAGTTTTAACTGTGATAAAAGACATGTAAAATCCTTTCAGCACCTGGCCTGAGCTGTCCAGACCTCGAGAACTTGGATTTCAGAAGCAGCGGAGCCTGGTGAAACCGCTGTTGAACTCGGTCCTTTAGTTTGTTGTACAGGAGAAAGCAGCATCGCCCTTGCTTTCCTCTTCCTTCCTTCAGTGTTAACTTTAGTGTTTCTTGGAACCATGTGAGTTTTCTTCTGCTTTTTTCTCAACCTCTTTTCAGAAACTTTCTCTCTTTTTGCAACATTCCCATTCTGTGCCACTGCACCCTGAACTCCCTGTTTTCTGTTAATCCTCAAGCGTGTCTCTTCCCAGTGGGGATGTAAGAGTTTGCAGAAGTCACTGCAGAATACAGCACCATTTCCTGCTGATTTTCGCTTTTTCCTCAGACTGGGGGTTCTGTGTAAAGGCAAACACACACACACACACTATGTGAATATATATATATACATACACACACTGACACTCCGTCAACCTTTCCATCTTCCCAGAGCTCAGCTGAGGTCATTTGGCTACTACATGGTTCAGAGCGGCTCTTGGCGTTATCGCTGGTGCAGAATTGGTAGCGGCAGGGGGGATGGGGCAGGTTGACGTCCCCGGGTGCTCCCGGGGGGCACAGACCCGCCAGCTCCGCCCGCGCTGGCCTGGCGGCTGCGGCCAAGCCAGCCACGAGCCGCCCCTCGCCCTGGGAGCAGGGATCGCCTTTCGGGGGAGGCGCACCTGAAGGGAAGCGATGCTGCAGAGGGTCTCGGCGAGCGCGTTCACAATCCATCACCGGCTTAATTAAAACAGACGGGCAGGCCCGGTGGTTAGCGCGCAGCAGCGCGTCCCGCCGGCGGCCGCTCTCGCTCGGCACACGAGGAGCAAGGCACCCCCCGCCCCCCCGCGGGGGCAGCGCGCTCGCAGCCCCGCTGCCGTCCGAAGCCCGGGGGGGAGAGGCGGCGGCTGTCGGGGCGCTCCGTGCGGCGGGGAGGCGGCGGGGCGCGCGGGGAGGCGGCGCGGCCCCTTTAAGGCCGAGGGTTCGCGGCGCCTCTCGGCGAGTCACCCCGCGCCGCCGGGGAGCGGCGTCACGTGGGGCGCAGTCTTGTGACCGGCCGCGAGCGCAGCAGCGGGGCCGCCCGGCGCGGGGCGCTCGGGGAGGGGCCGCCCGCGCGCCAGGGGCCGCTCCGCCGCTCCCCCGCCGCCGCTCCCTCGCGCCCGGCCCCGAATGCGCGGGGCGCCGCCGCCGGGGCGCTCGCGCCGCCGCTGAGCTCCGGCGCCCCCGGGCGGGGCGGAGGGGCGGCGCCCGCCAAGTTGGGCGCTGAGGGGAGGGCGCCGCTTCCTCTTCGCCCTCCCGGCGCTCGCCGCGCCGCCGCCGCTCGGCTCGGCTCCGCGGGCTGGCAGCGCCGCCGCCCCCCAGCATGGACAACAAGCCCCTGCTGCAGGAGCGGCCCCCCGCCTACAGCCCCGCCGCCCAGGGCGCGGGCTACGACTACGGGCAGAGCAACTACGGCGCCATCCCCGCCCCGCAGCCCGGCTTCCAGCCGCCCCCGCCCTACCCCTACCCGGGCGCCGCGGCTGCCGCAGGTGGGTCTGAGGCGGCGGGGGAGGCGCCGGCCGCCAACTCGGGGGGAGGGGGGGGGGACTGGGGAGCCGGGGGCCCCCGGCGTGCGGAGGAGAGCTGGAGCCCCGCTCCCCCCCTTCCCTGGGCCGGGGGGCGGCTCTAGAGAGGCCGGTGACTGGAGGGGGGCGGCGCTGGCGGTGCCCCGGGGGCCGCAGGCCCTGGAGAAGGGCCGTGGCCTGCGCCGCAGAGGGGCTGCCTGGCCGGAGCGGGGCAAACTCTTGAGCCTCTCTCGCGCGGGGCTTCCCTCAGGAGCCAGGCGGTCGGATCCTCTCAGTTTTCACGTCTAAAACCAGTGCAGGGAGGAGGGTGCGCAGGGGATCCAGGTGTTTAAATGAGCCTCCTCGCTTTCCCCTCGTTCCTTGGGTGCCTCCGAGGTGTAACGTCGTGTTTGTGTTTTGCCCTCCCCAAAATACCGACGGAGTTTGCATGCATCCCTCGGATGTGCGGGTTTTCTGCCTCAAAACAATGGCAGAGAGGCACAGCTGCACTAGCAGTAAAACAGACCCCAAACTTGCACTTTTCTTTGCATGCACTTTACTGTATTCTGGTTAATGTTTGTTTTTTCTGATACACTTCAGTAGTCTTGGAGAGACTTAAGCAGGTGAGTAGCTACAGACAGTACTTCTGTTAACTGAATTAATACTAACCTCTGTCAAAGAAAGAAATAGCCTGTCAGACTCTGTAGAGTTAAGGGAATGCTTCAAAAGTTACAAAAAAAAATACACAGAAGACACAGACCCCAGTCATCAAGCATTGGGCTGAATCTTGAGGCCATAGATGGATTTCCTGATAATAACTTGGAGCTTATTTTCCTGCAATACAAATATTACTGATTGCTTTCAGTCTAACTAACTTTAAGTAGTGAGGTTGGTGGACTTTACAGATGCATAACATGATTCAAGAAAATTTGAGAGCTGTGCCCTGGAAGAGAAGATCAAAATGGATTATACCTGGGCAAAGTGTACCTTGACTGTATGATTACACTGCATACATCTAACCATCCCTTTAAAAAGCATTTTTAAAAAATTTTTTAATGTTAATGCAGTAGTTAAAAGCTTGTGTTTTCTAACTACAGCTGTTAAAATGACACATTCACTAGCTAACAACATGGGTTTTCTGAAAGTTTTTTTTTTTTTTTCCATGCTATGCAACCTGCTTCCTTTCTATTTGCATCCTATCACTCCTACCTCTCTTTCCAGTTATAAACCTAATATGTGGAAGTAAAGCTGGAAACCAGAGGAAGATCTATTCTGAAACCAGAGGAAGATCTGTTCTGTTTCAACTAGCTTGTCCACTGGAGCGGGACATACCTGATACATAACATCCAGAAGTGAAAGCTGCGGTCATTGTTTGTTTAAACTGTTTTTCCCTGGTGCTCAAACAGCATTGAAACAAATTCTCAAAGTTAATTATTAGCTCAGTGGCCTTTTTAGATGGTTAAATTGTGCTAGGCACTTGGGTTTATGGAGTGGCTTTGCTATTAGATGTGCTGAGTGTTCCAACTCTGATTTTAATAGAGCTTTTTAAAGTACTCAAGGCTACATTTCTATTTTTTTTTCCATGTTCTGCTTCCATACTTTTTAATTATTGTCATTATTCTCTGTGCCTTATGTGTGGTGGATTGAGGTTTTTTTCTTATTTTAGGGTATGCTGTTCCTCCACCGACATCACAGCCAAACTATTCGAGCACATACACCATTATTCAACAGCCTGCCACCACCACTTCTGTAGTAGTAGTTGGTGGCTGTCCTGCCTGCAGGTAAAATTGCTCTCTTGTTGAGAAATAAACTCAGTCGTGGGTTTTATTTTTAAAATTACAGGTATCCATAAAATTCCTTGGTTTTCAATAGTTTCTCTTTGTGTGTGTGTATTAGAATTGAATTAATTGAAAAAGCACTAAAAGTTAGCAGTGGAGTGCTTTAATTTATGTAGTATGAGCTTGTCCTAAATGGCTTGTGACAACTGCTATAATTAATACAATAGACTTTATATATGTAAATATGTATCTGTTCTTTATGATGGAGGAAGATCAGTAAGTGGTGTTTTTAATGAAAAGGCAGTTCAGTCACAGATGTAAAGGGTCAGTTCTTGGGGGAGAGGATGACAGGAAGTCTTTTCTGATGTGTTTATGCCCAGTGATAGTGAGTAGCATGATTTTATTGTGAAACTTTCTCTAATCTTTGACCCTAGTCACTTCCGGTTATCTGGCAGTCCTGTGGAAGGGCTTCCACTGCTGTGGTGTGTGTCCCCATTCCCAACATCCAGACTGTGCAAAACCAGGCAGGGTGATTGTCAGTATTGGTTTAAAACATTAGTATCTTAAGGCTTTAAAAGATCTCTTACTTTAAAAGTCCTTTTATTGGAGAAGAACAGGGAGATTAATAGATTTGATTCAAAGTGTTAATCTGATGAAAGTGGTGAAAAGCAGAAAAAGTGGTCAGCTATTAGCTGGAATTGCAACAAAAGAAGAACTCCCACCTCAGAAATCAACAGCCATAAAAAAAGGGAAGGAGGCACTCTGTTTCCACATTAGTGCTGCAAGTCAGCTGTGGTCCCTTTGAACTTCTCATTTCTTCTCATCCCAGGATATTAACTGATGGGTGAGGGCAGCCAGATTGCTGCTGGTGCGGTTCAGACGCTGGTGTGCCTGGCCAGCTCTGACTCAAGTGCAGAATCATTCCCCTTCTGTTAAAATGTATGGGAGTTACCCTTGTGGTGTCTTGCGAGGAGGCACTTAATATTGTAGAAGTCTGAGCCCTTGCTTATCCATTTCAAACGTGTAGGAAACAGACTTGCTAGAATAGCTGAAATGATACCAGGTTTGAGTGTGATGAATGGGATGGAGGTTGTCACAGTGGCAGAGGCTGTCCCCCAGATGCCTTTTGGTTTTGTTAGAATTGGTGTTTGTCTGAGAGGACCTGCTTTCAAAGGAGGATTCAAATAAGTATCTTGTGGTGCTATGTAAAAACAGGTGCCTGCTGAAGTGCCACTAGTTCAGGCTGAAAAACCTGTACCAGTTAGAGCTATTGATCTAGAAGTCGTATGTTTTAAACAGTGAGGGCAAATAACTACCAAGCAGGTCAGAGGATGTGGTAGATTATGCCACCTGCTTATGCTTTAGCTCAGTCAGAAGACAGGAGGGATGTTATGTATTGCTTGGTAAAAGGCAGGCAGTGTGTTTATACAGGCCTTCTGGCCCTAAACCCAATAAATCTCAAAACATTTTACTATGGAAGTGGTCTCTGCAATAACTTAAGATTGGTAGACTCTTACTGTTTAATCTTAGGAGGCTTTTTTTTTTTTTTTCCCAGAAGTTATCCTGGGATGTTCTAGGAGAGACCTTTGAAACAGTCATTTGCAAGTAACTTTAGCTGAATTTGGGAAAATGAGCTAGCTTTTGTAAGGTGTTTTTAAGTGACCTCACTTGAATAGTTTTCTGAAGTCATCAGACTTGCTCTGCTGGAGGTACCCAGTGCTCTGTTATGTCACAGACTTTTTCCTAAAGCAAAATACCCTCCACAAACCCATTGTTTATTCTTGGATCCTCAGGTTTTGTTTTAGGCTGTGGAAAAAAAAAAAAAAAAAAGTTGTGAGGAGAGCTATGACATGTTTATTATGAGGCATAATCCTGCACTGCTTAAACTGTAAGACTCCTCTCAGCACTTCTGAAATACTCTTTATCAGGGAATCCCGAGGACAAGTGACTGTATCTAGTAATGGTGTGCCGTAGCAGTCTATCACTGTGATTTTTCCTAATTGTCTTTAGAGGAACAGTCAAAGTGTCAGGGTAGGAGGGAAAAATCTCAGATTGCTCATGTCTTGACTAGTTAAGGAATTGATAGTCTAGTATTTCAAGAGAACAGGAAAGCTGGGTGGGAAGCATAATACTAGAAATATTCATGGGAGCTTGAAGGGTCAGGGTTCATGTTCTGGAAGGTTACACTGGCCGCTTCTCTTGGAGAAAGAGCTCATAATCCTCTTCAACTTGTCAAGACCTTAAACATAGTTCTAGTTGACTTCCTTGGCCTGGAAACCTATTTTATAAAGAATGTGACATGCAGCTACGCTCTGAATACAACACTGAACAGAAACGTTGTTGAAAGGGCATTGATAAACATAAAAAGCTATTAATGGTACATAAAAAACTTTGTTATTAAACTGCCAAGTCAGCCGTCCTATTGCTCTTCTGATTTGATGCTGTGCATGATCATTAAAGTCCATCTGCTTTAGGTCATGAGGAAGAAGCCTTTTTTGTGGCTGTAGAATAATGTAACTGATAGAGTAGGCTAAAGCCCATTGAGAGGATTTCTACCATCAGAAATACAAACCAGTCCTTTGCACTACTGCATTTATGAATGTTGCTAATTGAAATCAAAACCGTTTCCAACTTAATGTATACTGTTTAGGAGAAATACGCAGTATTGGTCTGTTGTTTGGGTAGGAGTTTATTTTATTGCAGCCATGAATGATCTTGGAATTAATAAAGTAGCTACAGTACAGTCGCTCTTTAGGCTTGCTTTATGGTATGAAGTAATAAAAAGTACAAAATATCTCCAGAAGTAGCCTCTCTACAAGTAGGTAGTATGCCCGTGGTCACTATGTGGCTGCATTTTTTTCTTCTATCTCTGAAGCATTGCTGCATCTGAGGGATGATTCTCCTGTCTTGCAAGCTGTGCTTCTTGCCTAGAGTTATTCGTTAGTCAGATCATCCTAAACTCATCATTGGTCAGTGTTGCTTTCTAATTACAGACTTCAGTATTAATGTATATTTCATCCTTCCCTGCATTATTAAAACGTCTTGGGTGGTGGTAGTCCTGTTGTCTTAGTGTGAGTTTTCCCAACCCTGATGTACAGAGAATTAAACCAAGTTGCAGAATCTTGTCAGCTTGGTTGCTCGTAGTTGACATCTAAGGATTGGCCAAGTCCTGCTTTTAAACTATTCTATGTTTCCAAGTACAGATTGAGTCATTACAGCCACTGCAGAGATCCAGCCATGTAATTCTCTTTTTAGCTTGGAGAATGCAGTCTGGCTGCTTCTCTTGTGGTCACTTTCATTTTCTCTTTCTCCATTTTGCGTTGTTGGGTAGAACAAACTGCAAAGGAATGTTTGCTTTCCTGTTACTTAACAGAAGAAAGAACCCTTTAAAAATTGTGAAAACATTCTCTTGATCTGATGCTTGCAAAAGCTGGTTCTTTCAAAATCTGGGACAGAGCATGTGATAGGCCCTGTTGGCTTTTTATTTTCCTGTTTAACAAGTATTCAGTTGCTTGGAAGAAGGGGTGAGGGAAAGGACATAATGCTGCTGCATTGTGGGGGCTTTCTCTTCTGACAGTTACAAAAATCTGCTTGAGAAGTATTGTAGTGGGTCCCAACTTACAATAACACTGGAAGATGAGACAGTTTTGATTAAAACTGTGTTTTTTATTCTCAGATCTCTTACAGCCTTTTCCCTTGCCACAGTTTTTTGGTGTTGTTTTTTTTGTTGTTGTTGTTTCGGGTTTTTTTGGGTGGTGGGTCTGTCTGGTGTTTTTTTTCTGTTTTTTTGACTTGACAAAGTATTAAGTTCTCAGGTTTTTGTTGAAATTTTGTTTTCTTCAGTTAAGTGCATGTCTCCTGAGAGAATTGCACTTAGGTGATTAAGTCCTTCAAAATTTCAGTCTTCTGGTTTTACTTCGGTTATTTCAATCACAAATGCTGTGTGTGGTTTGATAGAAGGCCATTCAGGATATAGGTTTTTTATAGTTATTCACAACAACTATCTTTAAACTTTATGTAAATATTCTTAATATAATTTCATAATGTGTACCAGTTAAATATGCAAGGAATAAAAAAAACCCAACCAACCAAGTTATTTAGAGAGCATGTCTGATATTCTGAGGAAAACCTGCGGATTTTCGGTTTCTAAGAGCAGGCTGACATGGTAGAGATCCTTCTGCATCTTGTGAGTGAAGCCAACTTTGAAATACCTTTTCAAGAGTGCTATAAAGAGGAATAGCTGTAATAGTGCAGCAGCTCCTGACACTGTTTTTTGTCACAAAGATGATCAGCCTGTGCTGGGAATCAGCGTCGCTCCCTTATACTACAGTTTGCAGCTTTTTGTAAACGTACGCTGTTCCGGCAGACTGGGGTGTTCATCCCTGCTGAGCTGAAATTCAGTGGCTGGAGCAGTTAGGGCATGAAATTCAGCAGTGACTTAGGCACGTGATTGCAAAGAAGAAAGCCTTGATCCAGCAGACTTGAGCAGATGCCATGAGTCTGCCATTTGGAATTACTGACTAGGATAGCTGTAACTTTTTTCCCCCCAGCCTAACAGCAGAGGCACGCAGCTGCTTAGTGGGAAGGCTGTTACCTAAGCCCAGAGGAAGGGAGGTGGTAAGCCTGTTAACAGGGTCCCAAGTGAGATCAGCATAGCTCTTGCTGTTTCTGGGGATTTGTGTTCTACTCCTCTGAACTGATTTGTGGATAATAATCAAAACACATTTTTCTAATAAATGAGACTTGATGCGATTAATAAGATACAGCAGGAATGTATTCCCTAATGGGACTGTATAAAAATGATAATCTGGTCCCTAACACGTAGTCTGTCATTGAGCCTGAGTTGATAGCATTTTTTTATTAGTGTCACCGTTTATCTTGGTGTCTGTATTCTGATAATTAGGATTTCTTTGTAGTAATGAGTTCTGAGTGAGAGGAGGAAACAGGCCTTGTTTGTTGGTAAGCAGAGGTGATACTGATTTGGCTGTGTGTGCAGATGAGTGGGGAAAACCACACCAGATCTCAGTCTAGTTGTCATGGATAGATGTCCACCATCTACAGAGAATTTCAACTGGCATGCTTACTTAGCCTCATTTGTGAGGCTAGGCTGCTTCTGTGAAGCATGAAGCTTGACGCTTAATTAGTGTGTTCTCAGAACTGGCATTAAAGCAGTGGTGCTACTGCATTAGAGAAGCCTGGTGATTTGTAGGCATTTCAAGAAAGATAACAGCTAGATACAGCCTGTTCCCATTGCCAGAGTTTCTCTGGCTCTGCAGCTAGCCCTCTGTGTAGGAAGTGGGGCTAAAGCCTAAAGAAGTTCAGGCAAATGTGCAAGTACTGTGGTGTCTCTTACTTGAAGGTGACTTTCAAGGATAATTGCATTTACATATATGTACAGCTTGTGTTGAAGAGGGCAAGCCAGTGGCTATGTATAGATTTGGGCTCCTTTCTGTGGATACGGATCAACAACCATTCAGTATGCCTTTGAGCTGAGGCTAGAGGAGCTGGCACCTCTCTTCACAGGAATTAAAACTGTAAACATCCCATGTGACTCAGTAGTTGCATATATAGTTATCAATTATTATTCTTCTGCTGCTTGCAGGTGAAATTTAAACATGCTTAACCTAGCTGCTGTTGTTGCATTAGCTAGGACAGACACAAAGAAAAGCTATCTACGTTTGTTTTTATGTTCCAAATCAAAGATTTAGTGTGCAGCTTCCAAAGTCTATGCTTGTCACTGGCCTGATGTTTCCATTGAAATCTAGAGACTCAACCAACCTCAGTGGCAGGAGAAGTGGGATACTGATTTGAAAATTCCACTTGCTTGATCAGTGAGGGAGTATCTGTGTAGAAGACAGCAGTCTTAAGTGCAGTTTCTTTCTAGGTCCTGCAGAGCTTGTCATCCAACCAAACTGTCTGTGATTACCTGGGATGACCCTTCGACTTTATTTGTAAGGGATGAAAAATGCTGATAATTTCATGTTTAAATACTGTGATGTAGTGTTAAGTCTAAAAATGCACATGCTAAACTGTACAGATGCTGTGTTTGCAGATCTCACTATCAGCCTTCTGATCCTGAGCATTTGACTTAAGATGTTAATGTTTTAGGACTTACTTTGAGGAAGGGGGGTGTCTAAAAAGTAATTTGGTTTAAGTACTTATCAGTGGGAATAATTGACCGACCTTTATGGAGTTGGCAGCTGCAGTTATAGCTTAAATCCAAGATGCTGCTTGCAGTATAAATAAACCTTTCCACTTTATTTTTAGATGGGGAGTGGTGCAGTTATAATCAGCTTTTATGTGGTTTATGCTGTAGAACAAAACTTATGTTTGGTTGCATTAGTGAGTCTACAGTTTGAGTATGGAGTCTCTAATTACTCTGCAGCTCAGGTAAGATACACAAGCAAAAACTAAAATATTCATAGTCTCCCTTATAAAAGTATTTTTTTTCTCCCTCTAAATTTAGTAACTGGCTAAGCATTGATTGGATAAGTGTTCATCTAAAATTAGGTGGTGACACAAATCAACAGAAGCCAAAAAGTGTTTGTGTAGCTAACGCTGTAGTAGTAATCACAGTGCTATAGATGTGCTAGGAAGTGGCTCTGAAGTAACAGGTGTGCTGTGGTGGAGGTCAGGCAGATACGGTTCTGGTGAGCATTCTGAGCGACCGTCACTCGGGCTGACACGGTCTGCTGCCCGGCTCTGCTGCCCCTGCTCTTCCTCTGTCGCTGACCCAGCCCTGCTTCCTGTGGCTTCCTTTGTCCCTTGCAGGTCCCTTTACCCGGGTCTAGTGTTGAATATGGATGGTGATATTTTTTCCTTTTTTTTGTTTTGTTTTTAATTGGCATTTTGCATTACCACAAAACACTTCCTGAATAACTCTGTTTAGGGGGAAGGGAGTTTAAAATAAATTCTATTCAAAGTGTCAGGGACATCTGCTGACCAATAGACTTGGGCCTTGCAAGCTGATTAAGAGGGTTGATTGTAATGGGTTAGACAGCAGTCATCTATGCTTGGGTTTGCAGCTACTCGGGGCTGACCAGGGGTATCCTGATTGATCCCTCTCTAATGTTTACTTAGTGTGTTTATTCTTTAAGGTCAGATAAAAATTAGGCTGTTTATACTCTAAACACACTGGCTTACTTAAGGTAGAGTTCAGGGCAGGAGCTGAATATGGAATTACTGAGAGATAAGGAGAAGATTTAAAAACACTAACAAAGCAGGAGTTGAATGCCTGCAGGAGGGGAATGCTCAGTCTGTGTGAATGAAAAAGATGGCATTAGTGTAATAGCAAAACAAGGCAGGAAATACAATAGGCTTAACATGCTGTGTACTGCACTTAGTATGCATTTTCCAAAGTAATGTTATTTTTGGTGTCATTGAAATGCCTGGAAAGGGGACTTTGCCTTTCTTGGATGGATCTGTAGTACTGAAAGCTGCCTGAATCTTTAATTACTCAGCAACATGTAGGCTGTGTCTGAGCCTCTCGGAACATGCAGTATGTTACCGGGTTAACCTGTGGAGGAAGGAAAAGGAGAGGCCTCACCTCCAGAGCTTCTACTGCTGATTTTTATTTGGTCTGAGGGTGCTCAGCATTTCATGTGTTTCCACAAGTACAAATTGCCATATGCAACTTCTGCATTCAGGCTTGCCAGTTTTGGTTGAACATTCGTGTCCTTTCTGTCACTGTACCTGTAACCAGTCTGGCTATCGAAACAGTTTTGAATAGCTTTGTGTTTCAGTCCTATTAGCAGATTCTTCCCAGGAGATGGCTCTTCTAGTAGCATATCTTTTTCCCTAGTGAATGAAGTCAATGGTATGAGAGCATTAATGGATGAAGCATTAATAATCCAGAGTATATGGGAAAAGTTTACTTCATGATATGCCCCTGTATGATATTTGCCTTTTTTCTAGTACTGACAGTGACTGTTGTTCTGTTAATAATTTTTCAATAACTTGTTCCATATTTCTTTCCTTGGCAGTACTATCCCCTCTGACTGTTCTCCCCATCGGTATTTCACTTTGTTGGGGAATGCTCTGTGGTGAGAGGGGAGGGGAAGCAGACATGGTTCCTGTGGGCTGATGGGAACCCTGGGTTAAAGTTCTTTGTAGCAGAACACTAGACACAGACTAAACAGTAATATTAACCAAGCTGAACAAATCTAGTGCCTGTAGTTTCTATGAATGCTGTTTGCTGAGGTGATGCAGGGCAAGTGCTGTGAGTCAGTGCCTAATGTGCCAAGACAAGGGCAAGTTTCAGCTTTGCAGCAGAAATGGCCTGGCTCCTTCTCGTCTGCTGGCATATAGCGTCATTTGTCAGCACTTTCCCTGCAGAGGTAGAAATGCGTTGCATGCCAGGTGGGGGTACGTGAAGCCTTTCTCTCTGACCCTCGTAAACCCACTGGATGTACTTGTCATCAAGCCAGCAGAAGTGTAAAGGCTAGTTGGTGGCACACACAACTCTCTTCATCACCCCCACCAGGAACATGTGCAGTGTCAGCTGGACAGACATAGGCGTCACCAAACCTGACCTACAGAAGAGAGCTCTGGTAAACTGCATCACAAAGACAAGCAGTAGTGCTGTTTCCAAGAAACTTGCTTTTGCTGCTGCTGAGTATGTCTTTTGTCAATGCTTAGTATTAAAGCTTGTAGTAGAAATACCAGAAATGAAAGAATGAAAGTGGGATTCTGTGTGTTAAGTCCATATGTTAAGAAGTCAGCAACTCATTGTGGCAAGAATCAGTAATTTGAATTGAATACAAAACCCCAGTAGGTAGGCTGGACCCACTGCCTGGGATGGCAGTCTGATTGCTTAGGTGTCATATCCCTTTGGAGGTGTAAAGAAATCTATTTATAAAGAAAAAAGTTCCACTGTTACCTTATGCTTGATTCCTTAAACATCACTTTTGCTTCAGTTGGAGAATAAGATGCTACTAATACCACAACTATTGTACAAAGTACTCAGTAAATATTAGGTTTTTTAAGTACTTCTAGTACTAACAATAGTATCTGTGGGTGACACACTAGAACCATTGTCCTTTACAACATGTGCTGAATATGGCAATTCCATGCTGGAGAAAGGTGGTTTTATGAATTTGGGCAGTACTATGGATACTTTCTAAGTTTAATTTTAGGCCACTGTTGATATCTGGATTTGTGACTTGGTGATAGAGAGGTGTGGGAATGGGAGCTAAAAGGTACTGGAGAGAGAGGTGAAACTGTTCCGTGCTTGAGGAGGCTTTTCTGAAGTGCTTTGGAGCTGTGGGGAAAAAAGGTGGTACCTACACCACTGAAACGAGCTCTGCAAAATGTGTTCCAGCTCTGGGAAAAATGGTAGGATCTGAAGTCCTGGGGAGTTTGTCATAAAAGCAGAACACTTCTGCAGAGCTGCTTTCTCATTGTTCTTACTTCTCTGGATGCACAGATGTCAGTGTTCAAGAGTAATCTTACATTGTTGTGGCAAAATAAAGTGCTTGCACTGATGGACGGAGCTCTGGTACATGCCTGACTTAAGGGAACAGAGGGCTGATGTTACGCTGAGTTTGTAGGAGTAGCTGCAATGAACAGCACAGGCTACAAAAGTCTGAGTTTTGGGACACTTGTGTGCTGAGACTAGTATCTGTATGGTGATTTGAGCATTAGTCTGCATCTTTTAACTCGCTGCCTTAAAGGAGCATTACTTGAGGATATGAAATTATAAAACTACTGCTGGGATTAACTGTACCCTGACAATACCTATATGCCAAATATAAAGTTGACTTCGGTCAGAAGAACTCTGTAAACAGAAATAAAGTTCATCAAAAGGAGGGGACTGATGTTGAAAGCTTAGGCTGAACATGAAGTTGTGTAAGCAGCAGAGTATCAAGAACACTTCAGAAAGCCTTTGGCTTCTTATGATGGCTGAGGGGAAGGGGAATGATTCCTAAGTTTAATCAAGGTGTAACGTGTTAGCCAACTGCAGTAAGGAAATGATCTCTGAGCCTGCATCTTCCTCCTTTCGCTCTATTTACGTGTACAAGAAGTTGTCTGGGACTGCTCAGTAGGGAAACAACAACTTGTTGGCCTTGGCGCCTTGCTTGTAGCCTGTATTTCAGGGTCGCTTAGTTCTGTTTCTGTTGACTTTCACTGTACCAGGGAATCTAAGAGGACACATCTTGTGCGAGTTTTGCTAAACACCACATTTTGACTATTAAGTATAGCTGCTCAAATTTCTTAAGTCAGGTTTTACTGTTTTTCTTCATTTTGGGGGGGTGTTTAGATACAGCACTTCAGAAAGAACTCAGGGACTGAAATTCAGGTAAATTTCTGCTGTCTCAGTTTCTCACATAGGGTGATCATTCAGTTGGGACTCAGCTGGAGCCAGATGACATCGATAGTAGGTTCTCCTACAGCTCTAAAGGGACAGCAGTCTTTGGAAGTAGAAACCAGAAACACCTACTGAGGGTTATTTTAATAGTGATGCGTGTTTGCCCCTTGGACTTTTCTAGCTACCAGAAATAAACTTGTTAAACAGCTTATGACACCAGCGCTGCACCTCTGAGTGTTCTGGTGACTTAGGAAGTCTGACTGTGAGTAGTTAGCACTGTCCTCTACACACTTGTTTAATTGGCACCTTCCACAACAAAATGCTGACATTTGAAGTACTCTTTCATGGTAAAGCTACAGTTAGAATGTCTTTTAAGTCCTCCTTATCCTGCTGAATTGGTCAGAGCCCTAAACACCCAGTGCACCCAGCCCTTTGCATATTAATTATATTGACTTGTGCTCTCTGAAGAAAAACGCCAGCACATCTAAGAGAACGTGCTGGCAACTCCAGGAACCAGACAGTGCCAAGTTGTGTATTAATTTGAAGTAACATACTGAAACAAACCTATTTGCATGTTGCTGTCTGCAATGGTTTTAACTTGCTTAGTGAAAGCATGAGTTAGATGTTTCACCAGAAGCCCTTAACCAGTGTTACACAACTCTGTCCATTCAAACCTTTCTCTTAAGAAGCAGCTGAGAAAAAGATCATCAGATTAAGACATTCAGAAAGCAAGGATTATTTTTTTCTGAAAGAGTGCTAGTGCACATATACTGTGGGACACTTGATGTTGACTGAGCTGAGAGTGTTCACCCCAGGATAATTGAGGAAATGAGGTAGGCAAAGCATATGACACAAGTGTGACTGCTGCCTGTTGTAAAAGACCTAAAAAACTGAGAAATGGAGTTGTTTGGTGTGCGATAACCAGTATAACAACATCGGTGCAGCTAAAGCTTTAGCGCTGTATCATTCCAGAAGAGCCAGTAAACTATTTTTAAAGCAGGCTTCTTTTCATTTTTATGGGAGTAGACTTCAGTGACACTGTGGTTTAGTTCCAGAAAACTCTATCCTCACCTGTACACAAGAGCTTGACCCCAAGAAGGGCCAGCAAGGGCTCAAGGCTGATATTTGCTTACTCTTTAATGTGTTATCTAGTGACATAGTTACTTGACAAGGCTCGTTGAGCTAGGATGCAAGAATACAGGAGAAGAGCCATGACTTTCAGCATCTTTAGGGACCAGAGGTGGCTGCAGAGGCACTGGCTGTCATGTTAAAAGCTTTTTCTGAATTGAGAGAGCGTGTGACTTGTTCCCCTGTACAGCAGGTGATACACCTGTGTGTGTGCTTGGGTGTACTTGCATTAACCAATATTTGGAGTTGAGACAAGCACTCAGAGGTGTGGTGGCTGTTTTGTTCTAAGTGCCAGTCCTGGATTGCAGTGATAGAGAAAAGGTTGCTCTCTGGAACTAAATAGCTAGTTTGAATTAAGCCTTTTAGACCTACCTACAGTCTGATCACTTGCAAATTTCCTGTTTTTCTTTAAGTGGTATAATTCAAAACCTTCTGCTGCAAGCTATGAAATAAAGGCCTCTTCAAGGGAGAAAAACAACCCCAAACCTTCGTACTTTATCTTGCTATATAAAATGGTGTGGTTTTCAGTGACTACCAGATCACAAAGTGCTAACTTTGGGGCAAATGTGGGGGTGTCCTTGACTAAGTCTGTTTTCCATTTTTACAGGGTTGGCGTGTTGGAGGACACCTTCACCTGTCTTGGGGTTTTGTGTGCCATTGTATTCTTTCCAATTGGGATTCTGTTCTGTCTTGCACTGAGGCAGAGAAGATGCCCTAATTGTGGGGCAGCTTTTGGCTAAGGGGATGAACGTGGACGTGCTTATGGAAGCTACAACTGTTAGCATACTCTTTCTAATGTAAATGTCATGTACAATCATTTTATTTGCTTCAGACCTGTTTTGTAAAGTGTGAAGAAATTTAGTCTCTTGCATGTAATTTAAACTTAATCTTTTATGAGCATGTGCATTGCAAAACATGAAAACCCAACTTGTTTTCCATGTTTAGTGGCACCTGTTGAAAACTAAATAAAACTGCTTTTCCTTTTGCAATCCTCAATTTGTGGCTGGATTATTAAGTATGTGACTAACATGTCTGATAACATGTACTCTGAAAGTGGAGTTAGTAATCCTAGCTACAAAGAAGGATAAATATTTGCCAGAATCCTTATGATAAAAAGACAACATGGTTTAAGGCTGTACTTGCTTGAGCACAGCAGCTGTTTTTGAGGAAAGCGTTGCAAGTGCTGTATGTGCTGCCACTATGCTAATGGCCCCTCTTTGTCTCCTGAAGGCACTAGTAATAACAAACACTTAAGAGCTCTATTTTAATTAGTGAAGGTTTTGTTTATAGGGCTACAAGTGACCTCCCAGGGCTGCTAGAGCTGGTCTGAATTCACAGACAACAGTAACATCTGACTGGCAGAAGTTTTAGAGAGGCTGAGGCACTGCCCTAAGTAAAGATTTTTTGCATTTTAGGTTATTTAATGCTGATACTGAATTACTGAAAGCCTATACAGTTGAGGTTGACATGCCTCTAATATGCTTTAGAAAATGGGCTCAGGTGTAAGTTACTCCTGAAAAGTTGGTGTTTCAAAATGAGATAAAGGGTATTTACACAAGCAAAGTGTCCTTAGCCTTGAACTTGAAAGGCAGTGTGAGAGGAGGAGGCACTTCTAGAGCCATCACATGCTCATATACTATTTTTTGATATTAAGTAACCAAAAGGCATTTCATGTGACATGAATTCACTGTTTATAGTAGTAGAAGCAGGCACAACAAAATGTAGGAAGCATGTACATATGTAAGGTAGAATGATTTAGAGTAAGGATTAATCACGGGCAGTAGTCATGATACAGACTTCATACAGCAGGTGGGAAATAGCACCTGAACAGTACAGTGCTAAAGCACCCAATGCTGACGCAGAGTGAAGAAGCAGTTTCTAACATTGAGATGATTACTACTGTAGGAAAAGTCTTTCAGACAAGGTAGCACCATTGGATTTAGAAAATTGGGGCCTGAGATAAACCGTAAAGCTCTACTTGTGACTGAAGTTAAAGACTGTATTTCACCTAAATCAGACACTATGCCAGTATTTATGCCAGCACTAGGCTCCTTAACCAAAAGTTTTCAAACTTAATCTGTTTTTCTTTTGTGGAAGACTGCAGTAGTGGAGTAACTTCAAAGGCAGCTTTTTATATTAGAATTTGAGAAAAAAAAAATCATGGCAGTGTTTTATTATGACTTTTTATAAAACTAAAGTTTGACAATGTGTTTTAAAGAATGTTATCTTTGAATAATGTGTTGACAGTACAACATTAGACTTAAAATAGGTTTATGTTAACACTTGAAAATTTGTATCTGAATATTAAGCAAAGCATTACAAGTTGTCTATTCTTAAAGGATAAATATTTATTTATAACCTAGAGTGTCTTTCTTAAAATAACATATAATCACTTTATACAGGCAGTTCTCTATTCTGTAATAAGGCAGTTGTTACATTGTTCTATTTGGAAAAAAAAAATTTTCTTATTCAGTAAGTGGCATATGCAGGCTTATATTCTAGAACTTACCATTGCAGTTTCCAAATAATGAATGCCAAAAGATTCAGATTTGTGACCTGTTAGTTACACTGGTTTACTAGAATATCCAGACTATCTCCAGTATTTTCACAATTCCTACTACAAAAAAGGCATACTGTAGAATCAAACCAAAGTGCTCAAACATTAGCCCAAAGCAGTTACCTCATTAGAAAGTATAGGTTTAAAAAAAACAGAAATTCATTCCAGTATGATTCTATTGTACAGTAATTACATTTAAATAAATTTTCCAAACAAGTTTAGATAGTAATTGTCATTACTGAAAATGGTCTTTATAAGGAGGAAGTACATGTGTATGGACCATATATTCATCGAATAATTGGTGCTGATCTGTCATTTGTTACAGTTGGTCTGAGTTTCACAGTTGCAAAAGGATTTTCTCCACTGAAAAGAAATGCACAAAGTTACTAGGTGGCTTGCTGCAATACAAAACCAAATTTAATCCATGCAGTTTCTTCATCAAAGTTGTTTGAAGACTAAGTTATTGTTTTAGACTAAAGGATTCTGGGAAACTCTTAGTTTAACTTGAATTTTTAAGACAAGCTTACATGTGAAGGCTCCCTTGCGATATTTGGGAAGTTAATGTCCAGTTAGATCTGGACATTATTTTTTTTTTTTAACAGCTCCCGGTCTCCAAAGATATGTTTTTAACCCTCAAAGACATAGTTTACGTCCTGCTCCCTGTCAGACTATTGGAGGAACACATGTTGTTTCTGAGAAGGGCCTATGCAATATATTTTACCTGATGCCACTCTTGAGAAAACTGCAACCAATTTTAGCCATAGTGTTTTACCAATACCTAGGAAAGGTCACAGAGTAATTTGGGAAAAACATCCTTACTTTCCCTCACAATCAATACAATAAGCAGCCAATATAAAAATCAGCACAACTGAATTAGTTTAAAAGCTTTAAAAAACATACCTTAGAAAAGGTGGTTTTATAATGCCATTCATGTCAGGTTTCTGTAAAAGAAAAAGATATCTATGTAGATTTACAAAGCATGCTACAGGTGATCTCACTATCCTGCTAAGGAAAAGAGACTCATTCAAGCAGACTAAAATATTTAGCTATTTAGAATAATCATGTAGTTCAGCTGAACTGTTGAGAGGTAGTTGTAAGGGGAGAATTATCTCAGAACATCAAAATTAGAAAGTTAAAAAATGGTGTTAGCATTAGTTGGATTTTTTTGTGTGGTATCTACCCAACCCCTCCCAGGTTTAAGATCAGTGGTCACCTGATGTCTAGCTGGGCATTTTATAGATGAAAATAGAAAATGAAATGTCACTGCAACAGTCATCAACCAAAAGAAAAAGGACAGAACTACCTGCAGCACAAATAACATATCATAGTGTTTCTATAGCATAATTTATAAACTGCTAGTTGTCACAGCAAAAAGCTAGAACTAGGCTTGGAGCAGATCTTAGCGTGAACATAGTCAGTGTATCTTCATATAACTGTAAAATCATGAAGTTAAAGGGAGCAGCCAGCATAATGACATACTTTAATATTAAAGGCCTAAAGTGAGGGCAGATTTCTGATCAGTATTACGTAGAGTTTTTTATACAGCCTACTGTGTTTAGCTATTGTTGATTTACAAACTACAAGTTCACATAGCACCTGTGACTTACTAATAGTGGTGGTGAATAGAAAAGGCAAGAAAACAGCTGATGGCATGTACATATATGATTTGCCTTGTTTGTACAGGAGTGATACAAAAGAAGGAATAGTTTTGCATAGCTGTTGCTAATATTTCACTATAATGAAACTGCCATGTCTAAGTGTACAATCTGAAAAGACTTGGGTTTATAGCTACACTTCGCACTGTACTTGCTTGCAGAAGCATACCTCCTGCTGGCAAAGTTCAGCTAACCCAAAGGCAGTGCTGCTCTGCACGCTGCTGCTGCAGGATGCCCTGGTTCAGGTGCCATAAATGGAAACTGTTGCAAAGTATTACCCTCTGCAAGCCTGTTGTGCTACATGGAAGTTTTGGCAAGCAGTTAATTTCTACCCCCCCCCCTTTAGTAATAATCATACTTAATGACATATTTCCAACGGCAAACTAATTGCATTGCTTCTAATAGGTGTCAGGTAAAGTTCAAAGTGAAGACCTGAATACACATTCTTGCATGTAGAAGCAGGAATATGCAGTCACCTTTTATGTAGCAGCTTGACTTGTACTAATTATTTGGTCTATGTGGCCATTTTTGTTTTAATAGTTAAAATTTCACTGCTGAACAAAGGCCTGTAAGCCTTTCTGTCTCAGGTACACCACCTATTGTACCAGTAGTCCCTAGCTACCATATTCACAATACCATGATGCAGGTGAAGAAGTCTCTATTTATTTAGGACCTAATTCAGCAGGGTTCTTAAGCACATGCTTGACTTGTGATTCCAATGAAACTGCTCATGTACATCGGTCATAGACAGACTTAGGCCTTAGAATTAGGGCTAATTAGCCCTTTAATTAGAATGAAGGAATGCCTGAATTACATGCTACTTCTTACTGAACACCAACCCTCAAAGCTCCGTCAAGTACGAAGCCTTTTTTAGTTGATATTGCTCTGCATAGTGCTGTCCTACGTAACACAGCATGAACAATTTAACTTGCAGGAACCATTCCTCATCTTTCCTTCTTGAAAGCCCAAGCTATTTCTTCTGTGTATTCTGAAACAAAAATAAGATGCCTCAATGAATATTTCCTGCTTCTGCATAAGACACTGTAAGCATACTGTTTTACATGTATGTACATTCTGTACAAGTGTACAAAGCAGCCTGGTATGTTGTTGAGCTTATTTCCAAAGCCTTATGGTGGTGGGGGGTTGGTGACTTGCACGAAAGCAGGAAAGACAAGGAAGCTCTGCAACTTTCCAGAAGGATGGAAGTAAATAGTGACTTTGGAGCAAAACACCTGGATGCAAGTGCAGCAACTCTCCTCTGCAGTTCTCTTCCTTATTTTGAACGGTAACAGGTAAGAAGAACCATGGGGTCACAGTAACAAGGTACCTGCTATGAGTGACAGGGTACCTCAACAAGAGTAATCATTATTTTATACTCCAGAATTCCTTTTTTTTTTTTCTTTAATCTGCTTTCTCTGTGCCAATTTAGGATTTCCAAAAAGATGTATTTGTTTTCTACTCCTAAGCAGCTGTAAGCTCCCTTTCTGGCCTCCAAAGAGAATATACTGTTCTAATTAGAATTCTGTCCTAGTCTGTCAACTAAATGATCAAAGGACCCTAGAATCCCAGGTTGGAAGGGACCTCAAGGATCACCTGGTCCAACCTTTCTTGGCAAAAGCATGGCCTAGACAAGATGGCCCAGCACCCTGTCCAGCTGAACCTCAAGTGTCCAATGTCTGCCATTCCTCTTGGTTTTTCAGTTCAACACAAATGTTAGCCCACAAGCCATAAGTTTATTCCTAAAACCCCTCAACTAATGCCACAGAACAAACAACCCTTCAGGTGACTACTCTTGAGAGCCAGCTGAGGACAGTTAGCCAGGTTAAATACAGTAGCACAGTACAGTGATACTGAGACAATTCAGTGGATTCAGTTTTTAAGCTCTACAGTAAGTCACCTTGTCACAGGGCAAAGAACTTGCTGTACTGCTTGCTTGGCAGCTTCCACAGGCTGATAGATCTTTTAACTATTGTGAACATAATTCCATGGAAGGACATGTTGATCCTGGAGGTCTCAGCAGCTAGCCTGAGCCTAAGTGAACCAATGTACAAATCTGATTTACACAATTCTTAAGGCTCATTGCTTCTTTGTCCAAAAATGGAAACTGCAAATGTGTCAGTATTGATGCTTGTCTTCACCATCATTTTAGAAGTTCCCAGATTCTTGATTAGAAAGTGACTGAATGCTAAAATTTAATCTTATTTCTTGATACTAGTTCCATGCATTGGAAGGCTTTATTTCTCATAGAAAAAAACATTGTCCTGGAAACACAACATCACTGCACAAATTCTATACTTCCTCCACAAGGTTCGCTACTGATAAATAAAATCACTTGAATGTGGATTCAAATATGCTATATTCAAATATATATATGCTAATGTTAGACTGTTCTGACAAAAAAATCAGATAATCTTTTAATAGAAGTATTTAGATTAAAAAATTAATATCCCAAAACATTGCTAGTCTAGTCTAAATGGGGTAAAAATCTGAGAATAGAGCTTTACAAGTCCCTGTCAAGCAACTTTCATCCTTTTTGTTATGAAAGACTTAGCTCTGCTTCTAGTTCTTCTTACTTGTTAAGGAAGAGAGATTTTTCTGTAATGGAAAGCACTAGCCTTTTTTCCCCTCCCTGCCAGAGAAAAGATACTTTTTTCTTTCAAATTCTGCATCTGCAAGAGATATTTTGGCAGTAGTTAGCAGAAGTGTGTGCCTGGGTTGTATCTGTAACTGGTCTTCTGAAATAGCTGTAGAGTGGCTTTACAAAGCCAAGTACAACTGGAAGGAACATTTCCAGAAGGCCTGTATAGCTGAACCTCCAGCAATTTTTCACATTTTTCATATTCGTAAAGTTGAGGTGACCTTTTAAGAACTAGGTACAAGTCTATGATGTGATTACCGAAGTGACTTCTTTGAAGACACACTATTTGCTCAAGAAAGAAATATAATTTCATTTCCCTTCCTCCCATTTGTTAAAACTGCCTTTCCATGTTTCTGATATGCAGATAAGCATTTAAAATTCAGATGTTACTGACAATTTATGTAATCTGTGTCATGCTTGTGCTTTTCCAATGGTAGTTTTTTCTAGAGTTAGTGAGGTATTTGAAGTTATGTGTTTGTTACTCAGTGTTTTTATTTTTACTTAAACACAGTTCATTCTCTTTGCTTGTCAATACAACAAAGACTTGTTAACCCCCTCCAATGCCTAATGACTCCAAGTAAAAATGCTGTAGAAATATGTGACTTGCTAATAGTAGACTGAAATGAAACAGCAGGAGAGGCGGCTTCTTTAGACAACCATTGTTTCCCGATGCTTCTCCATTTTACAGGAGTAATGTTATAAATATTCTGTCATTCTTTAACCTTAAACAGACTTTCACCATTAGTGAAAATGTGATGCAACCAACTTCCAACTTTGTGCTTTTTAACTTTTAGTTAATTTTACTTCCATAAAGTAAAAATTTACAAAGGCCACTTCAATTTCTACTGTATGATTCAGCAGATTACTTAGAAAGCAGAAATGTCTGTCAGAAGGACAACCCAAAGTTTGTTCAGATGTTATATTGATATACAAAATATTTTAGTCATGCCAATAAGTAACAAAATGTAAATTTTTTAGCTACTGGCAGCCAAGTATAGGATTCCTGACTTCTGAGAAGTTTGCTATGGAACTTTGCATCTTTCTTCGGTACAGTCTCAATTTAGCAGTGACAACTTTTTTTATATATGTGTGTGTGTATCAGAGAAAGCTTTTTGCCATCAAAATGTGATCTCTACTTCAATAGGCTTTTTGAAGAAAGTCTAAGAAACATTTATCACCATTAGATACACATCAGCAAAATATTTAAACATGCAGCAAGAAAAACACCAGCAATTGCTTAATTTGGTTAGATTAACCTTCATTTTGAATCAGTTTGAATGCTGACTTAATAGCAAAAATACTAGCTTTATATATCATTAGCTATTCATAAAAATGTATTTCTACTCAGCTGTGGTTCTGCTGAATATAGACATTAGTACATACATCCCTCAGCAACATCCACAAAACCAACAGTAACTTTCATGGGGTTGTGTAAAGCATTCCTGAATACAGAGTTTATTAAACTGCTTTAAGTCCCCTGTACCCCTCTAGCTCTGAAATCACTTAGGGTGATAGATTTGTACTACTTTCTGTGAGAATTTCTTTTTCATGTTTAACAGATTCCATTCCCAAGAAGTTTGCTATGCAAAGTAAATCTTTTAGTACTCTTAGGTATACTCCTGAACAATTCCTCTCCCTTCCCATTACTACAGATGGATTGAAGTGCCAAAACCACATGGTACTCCTGAAGACAGCTGCATCGAAGGGCTGCTGAAGTCAAGTGCAAGTAGCTAAGGTAGAATATTCCAGGGCCTCATTTAAGAGTTCAGCTAAGTAGGTCAAGAAAAGTAAGCAGGGCAGAACATTTGGATTCATGGTATTGATTACTTACCAGACCTGCATGTTCGGGTCTGTCAGTTGGTGTTTTAACAGTAGTACCCTTGGAAGGCTCCATTCTTTTATCTGTTGGCAAAGACCCCAGATAGTCTGGTGGTGGGAGGACAACATCACCTTTTTCCACAAGATTTACAGAACTAATACTTCGGATTGGTGCAGGGCTGCAAGACAGAATGCAACAAGTAACATTTTCAGTTATAATACATCTCCTCTTGCTTACCTTTAGCCCCAGGAAAGCACAAAAGTGAGCTGAAGGTTAATAAAGGCATACAATCCCATTGAAGTCAGTGGGATTCAAAGTTGGGGTGAAGCTAGTTCTGGGGTCTTCGTGTAAATCATTAAAAGGTGTTAATGTAATCAAGGCATCACACTACAGACTGTTAGTATTTACCGTATATATTACTGAATAACAACATGAGCAGAAAAATAGCATTTTTAATAAATGTTAGGAAAAGATTTAGGCATTTCTGCAAGCCCCACCCAAAATGTTACCTTGGCGTTAGGACAAAGGCTTTTTCCTCTGCTGGTTCTTCTAGTGGTCTAGTATATGATGATGGAAACCATCCTTTTCTGTAATAGGAAAGTTTTTCATATTATGTAAAATTGGAAAGATCTTTCAAAAGACAACAGTGAACAAAGCAGTAGACTCAATGAACTGAGATTTAACTTTTAAAGATGTGATTTCTGATGATACAAAATTCATATACAAAATCTCCCTAAAATAAGTGCAGTGATTTACCTTACAGAAAGACTCCAAGTCCCCAGTCAATGGGAATCAGCAAAAAAGGTGGAAAATAATTTACTAGTATTTCCTAACAAAATCTGATGAGACACATTTTTCCCTTCATGTTCAAATTGGGTAATATATTGATTATCTTACACTTTAGTTGAGTCATGTTCCCCATAAAGCCAACCATCCTTTTCTTCAGCTACAAGAAGTGTGATGATATCCCCCTGTGCAAAGCTAAGCAGCGTCTTGTTACTTCCAGCAGTATGTGGGAAGATTGTCTTTACTTTTTGCCTTTTCATTATATTTAGTCCTGTGGCAACAGAAGTTGAACGTGATAAACTGGCATCATCTGAATTCTCTGTCCAAAAAAAAGAAAAACAAAGCAAAAAAAGAAAATTAGCCACACACCAATACAATTAGATACAACTACTAGTCTGACAGGAAAAAGAGTAGATAAAGGAATAGTCAAGCACAAATCAAATTCTGCAACTTTGTAGTGCTTTGGTCTCCACTTCGACACCTCTCAATTATCTGCCAGTGTTTTTCATCACCATGCAGTTCTTAATAGTATGTGCATTTATATACACACACCCCCATCACAATGAAGTTGAACCAACAGACAAAAAGTTACATAAGTTTTAACTTGCTACTTCTTTCCTCTTTTGGCATGAAAAATGCTAAATGTTCACAGCCGTAAAAGACCTTTGAAAATTTTCCATTCTAAAAAAGCATAACTCTGTATAGAGTCCAAGATTTCATTGTCAAATGTGCCTAGCACTCAACTTCAGCTGAAGCTATGAGAGTTGCAGATACTTGGCACTTTGCAGACACCAGATGTTTACCAGAAAACACCTTAAAGGAGGTCTTAAAATTATATTTTATTTGACCAGTACAATATATTGTAAATGTATTTTTAAGGAGGAAATGCTGGAATTGCTATTATCACATTGAAGAGTTCTGCATTTCTTATGTTGTGATTTAGGCCTAGTTCTTTCCCTTCCTTCCCTATAGCAGAGAAAGTAAAAAAAAAAAATCAATTAGAAAACAAATCTTAATAGGATTTTACATTTCAGGAGAGAAATAGAAGACTGTGCTTATTTTATCCCATGTGCGTTCTTCCCTAGCTGCTACATGCCCTTAAAGGAAACCAAAGCAAGACTGTAATACTAGTTTAGATTTATTTGTGTGCACTGAAATAATCACTCGGATGTATCTTGTTCAAAATTGGGGAATGTATTCTTCTGGTAAGATTTGAATTCATAAGAGCAGTTAGGCTGGGTTAATCAGGACACACAGAAAGTGATTAAAATACAATTTACCTATCTTGACCTGCATTCTACCGCAAACAACTCTTGTAACACATATTTCTCCTGTTAGGTAACTTACATAAATACTTGGGAAAGACCATTTTCTACTCCTCTATACATCCTGAAATTCACATCATCATAGTAGTCAAGAAGTCCTTAGATAATTTCGAACACTGTAGTACATCATTTACACTTACATAATTTGCAACAACGTAACACTCACCTGCTGAGTTACTCAGTTTTTCAGAAGATGTCTTTGGAACTGTTGCAGGGTTGTTAAACATATCGACAAGCGGACTAGTGTATGCCCTACCTGTAGGAGCAGGGGGCACCTTTGATGCATTTTCATGATGTGGATAAACATTTCCAATCTAGAGTCACAAAAACAACAGTATCACAATACTGAGGAGACACTGACAACTTATTTGCAACATTAAATTCTAAAAGCAATTCTTAAATATGCCCAAATGATACATATTACACCCATCAGAAAGTCCTCATGTTCCTACGAAATTGCTGATAGAATCGTTTGTAAGAGGCTTCTGTCCCTCAATAAACTTTTGTTAGTGGGAATGCTATGATAGCCTTTTTTCCCCACAAATAGTGCAGTTACACCTAGATAATCTCCAGATTTTTTTTATTTAGAAGTTTACTAATATCATTTAGAAAATCAGTAACTAATGGTGACACAACATACAAATAGGTAGGATTTAGAACTTAACCTGTACTCTAATATGCTAATAAGAATCATGGAGGGAAGAAGGAAAGAAAACAGAAAATAACATTTTGTTTAAGTTTATATTGAACTATTGATTATGTAATTACTATTACTTGCAGATAAGAACATAGGAAGTAAATTGGTTAGAACAAAAGTAGTCCTGATGCTGGGCTCTGTAGAAAAAGTCCCAGGCACCTGACTGAAAACTGAGCCTTGTTTGGATCTGTGCTTCTGCCTACTGTACTGTGTATTTTTCCAGCAGCAAAGCTTCATCTTAATGATGTTGCTTTCATACCCAACCCATATATTCCAACCAAGGTACATTACAGACTCCATCCCAAATGCTTAGGCACAAAAGCAGCTAGTGCAGCCACTCTACTTCCGTTCAAGTGATAGAACCTTTAACCATCAAAGAACATACCATGGTATTTCTCTCTATCATTGGTGAAGGCTGTGGAGTTCCTGATATCGGAGTGGAACCAGGTGTCCTTATTTCATCTATCATCATTCTGACTTTTTCAGGCACTTTGGTGGCATCACTACAGATTTCCTGCCACCCAGGCAGCTTGGATTTTAGGAAGTCCGCACACTGCATCCAAGTTTAAAAGGTATTTGTCAAAGACACTCTATTCCATAAAATCACACAGACCTACTGGTTAATTTTCATTATAACAAAATGACAACACTAGCAATATGGAAGTCTCTCCAAGGATTTTTGTAAGCAATACCTCTCTGAAGCATGTAATACGTTGTAGAAAGAGACTGTCCTTTTTCGGGGTCAGATACTGGAAATACCTGATCAGTCCATATATTTTTTTCCTAATATAAGATTTTTAAAAAGTCACAGTAACCCTTTATTGTTGCTACAATACATTTAAGGGAATATTGCATTGTAAACATTTTCTATGAACAGATCACAACACTTGTCTGGCACTGCAGTGTTGCTAAGTGCTATCCTGGCTATTCATGGCAGTCTGATCTCCATACCGCAGGAAATACTGAAGATCTCCTACATGATTAGATTTCAGGAGTTTCATTTCTGTTTACACTCATGCCACTGACCTGAATGTGATAGAAGTGCATGTGCTGGGTAAAGCTGCAATGCTTGTCAACCAGAAAACAGAATCTTCTTTTTTCTTCAAGGAGAGCTTCTCTGCAGCCTTCTGCAATAAATCTCTGAATATCACTCTGTCGAGAGCTCACAGTTTCCAAATACTAAGGAAAAAAGAAAAAAAATCATATGCAGTCTCATGAATTTTATTTGCTACTACATCCAATTACTGAAGCAGACTCCAAAAAGCCTTAGAAAAAGTTTTTGGAAAGGTGGGTGGGGTAGGGTGGCTCCACTTCCAAGGCTGTCTCTTTTCATGCACACACCTAACTTCCCTAATCTCATCAGGTAAATGTATATTCTCATTACAGGCAATCAATAATCTATTTAGGGGTGGCGGAAGTGAAACAAAACAAGGAAGTCTTTTAGACTCTAAATAAAATGCTGCAGTAAATAATCACATCAAAGCAATGGTGCTGAGCAATTTTGAGGCCACAGGTGTTCTAAGTAGACTAATTACCTTCATCTGCTCCATAGCAGTTACATTCACCCTCACAAAACTATGATGAATCTCTGCTTCATTTTAGAGAGGGGAAGATGAGTTACTAAAAAGCCTAAACTGTATTTGTCTGAGGTTATGAGGATTCATGGCTAAACTGTGATTAAATGCTAATCCCTGGATTCTCAGTCCATTACCTTAAAAAAACCCAGCTGTTATGAATGCAGGTTAAAAGACAGGTAGTAAGAAATAGGAGCTAGTACTATTTATTTTTACCATACCTTGTTATAAACAAAGCTTTCTTTGAAAAAAAATTAAAATAGAAAAATATGGGGAAAAATATATAATCTAGCATGAAGTAAAAGTATTGTGCAAATAAAGATATCAGTGGCAGGTATCTTCTGAGATACATGACAACCAGAATATGACTTCTTAATTTAAAATAGTTTTCTCTTCATTGCCTTGCCATTTCTTATTTCACCTCAAGATGGCAATGCTGTTTCAAGATCAGTAGCAGAGGTAATAAGTGATAACAGAAGTTGGCATTTGCCTACTCTGGGAAATTAATTTATAGCAAATTACTACTGAATTTGCATAGCACAGCTGACTCCCTGTGTAAACCTCTACATAAAGGTGTCCTTACGGAGGTACTTAAAAAAATAAATAAGTAGTGGTCAAGGGATGAAACCTAGAAACTAAAGCAGAAGTCTCTGAATATGTACAGCAGAACAGTCTACCGCTGAATTTCAACTGGAATGCGTACTCAAGTGCCTTTAATATAAACCAACTTTGAGGAACCAAAAATGCATGTTCTTTGAAACTGTAGAGTGTAACTGTTGCCAAACAACTTAGAGACATTAGGTGTAGTAACTAATAAGATTGCATATACAAAAATTGTGGTAAGGTTCAGAAGTCAAATTTTAAAAGACTCTGGTGTGACCTGTAATAGCTTAACATTTTCTGTTGACCAGTCTCATACAAAGAAAGAAACAAATAAGAGACAGTACACTGACCTCCATTTCTTTATGTTCATATTTCATTACATTTCGTGCTCCTTGGCTTTTCCTTCTGATTTTTTTCAGCTCAGCCTGAGACTTCTCTAAAGAATCTAATTTGCTTCTGTGTTCAGTTTGGTACCTCTTTAAAGTTGCCTGCAATCAAAGCATTAAAACATCTCATAATGCACTCGGCCATGTAACTGGGTAAGTGACTAAAAATCATTACCATAATCTACAAGATATTGCTAATACACATCAAATTGAGTTTCACCTTTCTCGACTTCAGTTTAAAAATGCTACTAAGTCATGCATTGGTTCCCTTTTTAACTCAAAATAAGCATGAAAATTTTTGCCGTGTTTATGTATCTAAAGATCAGTTCTAACATATCAATTAACTAACTGTTAGGGGAAAATTTCTGAAAAGTTCTTTGACTAGAAATAGATAAAATATGACTTTTAGAATTGAATGTACTTACATTCATATATTTTACGTCCAGGTCTGTTTTCTTCTCCAGTTCAGATATAATTTCTTTATGAAATTTTTTGAACTTGAAAAGCAAATGAATGGTTATTAAAAATTGGCAAAAGTGATTTATAATTTCAAAAGGAAAATACATTAAAAAAGAAATTGTTTAACTTACACTCTCCTCTAGACTGTCATTAAGTTTCTTGTGTGTTCTTGAAATTTCTACAAGAACTTGGCCTGTTGATAAACATACAACCACATTTGTTTCTTTCATAAGTTCTGAAGTTAGTTAACAAAGAGCAGTAATAAAATATGTTTAACCAATATATTCATTAACTGGAATACATTTAAGAGGGATATGAAATTTCTTGCTGTTCCTCATCCTAGCAGTTTAAATAGCTAACTAGATCTGGCCACAGACAAACCAAGAAGCTCCTAAGTGACAGAAGACTAATTAATCACACATTATTATGCAAAAGGAACATGGAGTGCCAGACAAAATAAATAGTTTCTTCTCTCCAGAATAGCTCATATTGATTTAGTAACAGCCTCCTTTCTTGCCAAGTCAGAGAATAGTACACAAGAACTAGAGATAGTCGTTACTATCCAAATAGCTGCTATTCATTTTTTAGTCTGAAAATTAAACGTTAATGTTTATTAACTAACTGCACCTTCTGAATTAACAAAGTAACCTTTCACATTCATTCACAGCACACCTGCTAAAACAGATCCAATACATATGCTGATTAATTTTCTGTGCTGTTTTATCAGCAATTACAGCCTGACTGTATGGCATTAACTAACAGCCAAGAAGCAGATTTCTCAGCATCCTCTCAACAGATCCTAAACATGCCTATTATGCTCTGCTGTCTCTCAGCACAAAGTTACACAGCTTACTTTTAAAGGCAAGCAGTTAAAAGCTGAACTGTTTCACTTTGCTTTAGGAGGATATAGAGGAAAAAATACCTCAATCCTTTGGGTGTGGTTCTGTGGTGCAAACCAACGTAAACTGTGCCTGCCGCAGTCCTGCCCTGTACGCAGACAGCCACATCATCCTGCTGTGGATACAGATGGCCACGCCATCCCCACTCCCTTCCTTGCGCTGGCACCACACGCTGCGTGTGTGCCAGTCTCAGCCAGGAGATTGCAACATACTGCTGAGAGGAGTCGTTGGAAGTGTCCTGAAGTGCCCAGTTTGACTTCACCCAAGTTAGACCTGTAGATAGTTACCAGGTCTCAACCAGGAGTCTGTCTCCTGGCTTTTCAGGAATCCCTTTTCATGCCCCAGACCCACCTCTACATCTCTTTGCACACCAGGCTAGAGGAGACATGGAAGAAGGAATCAGAATACAGTGAAAACCGTCAACCCCTTGATTAGCAACAGAAAGGAATTCTTACTTGGGATGGTAGATGGGAAAGACAAAGAGATGCTGTATTTCTATTTTAATTACATATATATTGTTTTTCTGAGTCTTTCTGTACAGCCTACAGAGTGCTATGCTTTTTTTGTTTACCATTAAAGTTGCTGGGGACTACATAAATATAAATACTATGAGAAGTGAGAGGTGCTACAGTCATTAGTTGCTCATGTGCAATAGAAAAGTAAATACAATGTAGTTACACAAACACTTGAAGTAACAGACATGAGTAAGCCACCCTGTTATTTTAAGGCTGTAGAAGTGTATGCACTTCAGTCCATAGCATTTCTGTTCCACCAAACTCAACTGTAAAGATACATATTAGACTGTAATGGCCTTTTAAAATAGAAGTGTTTTGTAAACACTTACCTGCAACTTAAAATGGAAAATAGTTACATCAGGAAAAAAAAAAAAATCAAGAAATACTAATAAAATTACAAAGTTCCGTTTTAAATATGCAGACTAGAGATCTATTTTGGAAGTTATGGAAATTCAGGGTGTGTTGAAATGGCCCTTAAAATAATTGCCCTTATAGATTTTTGTTCTTTCTAAAACGAACTTATCGTCCCCCTTTGTGCACAGTACATTCTGAGAATCTGCTGCCAAAGCAGCACACTTAACTAATACTTGGCAACGCTAACGCAGCCAACCCTAGCGTTCCAAGTACTGACAGACATCTAACAACGTCGGGTATTGACTCAGCTCTCGCATTGCTCTTTCACACTCCCTTCCTCTGGCCTGCCCTGCCACCACAGTGTAAACGCTCAATAAAACAACCCATTCACCTGGTGCGTCAAGAATGGAAAACCTGACGCTCCGAGGTTGTTATTTTTGTCTCACACAGCACTTGAACTGACTGCAGCCTTCAAGTCTTTAGTCTTTGAATGCTTGGTTAGAAACAGGTTTTTTCATCTTTATTACAAAGAATACTGCCAAAACATGTCCTGAAATGAAGAGAACTTTAAAAACTACACTTCCTTCTAGATGGTTTGTGCTGGATTATTTTACGAGTTTATTTTAGAGTGTTCTAGAACTCTTAAATAGTATTTTTAGATATCAGTGACTGTAACTCTGCATTTACTTCTTCTCTCAACGAAAGACTCCCTGTGTGCTGTGCATCAGGCAAAAGCCACTTTATGCTGGTATCTCCTTACAGCCACCAGTAATCCACAGACACTGCATGTACTGGCTCACCCATTTAATTTCCTCTTTCATGTTTTGAATCAACAGTTTGAAAAGAACCCATAGTAAGCACACTCAAACCTATTAAGATTTAAATTATAGTTTATAGGTCAGATTCTGCACTTTGATTAAATAGAGAAAGTTTTTACAGTGAACATACACCATGGTTTTTTATTGCCACTTTTAAGATAATGGGTTGGCCACATTTTGATGTCCCTCCCAAATAAGATTTATACAAGGAGACAAGTTTTTGTAGAAGACTAATTCAGGAAAAGCAGAACAACTCCTAGCTTACATGTAACAGTGTTCAAGTAGAATAGAAACTGAATGACTTCAATATAATATTTTGATTTTATTTACAATGGTGAATTATAGCATAGCTCTAGTAAAGACAGTTGGTTACTCTGGATTAACAACAGCATAACCTAAAGCCAGGCTCTAATGTTCAGTAATTATTCAACTTCTAAAAAAGTAGAGAAAACTACTTAAGGTGAAGACAAACATATTATTTCTCACATCAACTAAAAATAATTTTGCTGTGTATTAAAGCTGCTCATGATCAGGTTTTATATACAAGAGCTTGTAATACACAACAACCACATATTAACCTTTTCATCATTTACTGGCACACCTCACACCGATCAAACATAGTGACATGAGTAGAGTGCATGATAACAGACCACTAGTCCAATTTGTGAGTAGAGTGCATGATAACAGACCACTAGTCCAATTTGTGGCTGACATACTATAAACCTGAACCAGTTTTAGGCATCATATTATGCAATGAATTAATAAACCAAAACCACTGGTCTTGATAAGCATAGCTATTAAAATACCTGCCTTTCAAAGATACTTTTTTCTGCTTTCATTCCTCCACACCCTGAACATGAAATCTTTGTGACTAAAAGAGTAGAGGTACATTAAATATTTCGACATTTGTTTTAGAAAACAAAAATGTAGTTGTAAACGTTTATAGATACTTGTTCTGTTATTTTGCTATTACCTTACAAGCGTACTACAGGAAAGAGAAGAAACAATCTCTTTTAGATAGGGATTTTGGGGGGAATATATCAAATGTCTTAACTTAAAAATAAAACAAACATTTCTCACGCATGATTTTTGAAACCATGCTGTGTAATACAGCTATAATCTGAAATATGACCAGGAACAGTAACACCAAGTTCCATGGTAAACTTATTTTAGTTTGAAATAGGTTCAACACACAGGCAGAAAGATCTTTTAAGCTGAAACTTCAGGAATTTGTGGAATATTTTTAAGCTTAACTAAGGCTGTTTGTTGTATCAATATTTTCTATTGAGAAAATAAGACAGGCTAGAATTCTATTAATGCTGTTGGTTTGTTACCAAAGACAAAAATAACTTATACATTTTGGGTTAGTGATTATTTCCCCATACACAGCATCCCATGAGCAAGATGACATCCTTAAAAGACTGTCTTCACAGTAGATGAACAAGGAAAGCAATTTCTAACAGGTATACTCATTGTAATGCCAGAATACAGAACTTCTGCAGCAGTAACACTTCAACCTCACTGTTTGCACTGGTTATTTATCTTTTTAGCTTATGTTGACTGTTCTTATGAATAGAAGACTAGAAAAATTAGTTCAAGTTAGAAACAAAAATGGAACTCAATAAGAGTTCTGTCATAGAAACAATTATTAACAGCTACCAACAAAATCACTTAAACTTTTAAAATACTAAATAGCTACATTAGAATCAATAAAAGTATTCATTGCATCACCTTACTTGAAATATACTTCAATTTTGTTTTATTTAGAGGAGGTCGCTCTTGAAAAATTTTGAGTCTCTTAAATGAAAGACAGACTTAGATGTCTGGGAACAAAGTGCTTAATTATATCACTCATTTATCTCCTGTTGTCCTATTTTGCATTCAGGGCAGGTCTAGTAACTTCATGTCTTAGAGATGAAACCACATAATTATTTACATTAAACAAGAGAATGAAAGGCTGAGTCAAAGCTACACTTGGAGACAATATAGTTCAAATATATTATTAGATGCCATTTCTTTTGAGATGCTCTTTCTTCCAAGTTACCCTTTGCCCAGAAGAAAGGCGCTTGTAACAAGGGAAAGTTAGAAACAAAGTGCTTTGAAGCCACTAGCCCTGAAAGGTAATAAAATAGAAAGTTTCAAAGAAATACAGTGTAACAAATAAATGATTGAACAAAACATCTGTTAAGCCTCAAAAGCATTAAGTTTATCATTCTGTCACAGGAAGGATTTATTTGTGCAACAGATCCTTTAAAAGTCTTAATGGAATTTAATGTGAAAGAATAAAATCATAAAGAAGGACAAAGTAATGTAAAACTTCCCAAGCTCTAACTGTACTTTGTTTCTCAGACAATTTGTCCAGAATGCTTTAGAAAACCCACAATCTGTAGAATTAATACCAACATGCACATAAATCAATAGGACTAGGTCAAGTCTGCCTTTCCTTACTGCATGAACGAACATGAAATAAGAAGCAAGGAGTAAATCTCTCTGTAGTTCATTTTAAAAATGGCATTGATACATGACCATTCAATGTCATTTTATGAAGGTGACTGCCGAAGGTGAAGAATAAAAAAAAAGAATAAAGCCTGCAACAGAGAAAAGGGGAAGAGATTTCAGAGTATAATAAAATATTTTAAGTCCACTATACATGCTAGATGCAGTGCCCTGAAGCAGCCCCTCCAAATAGATAGTTATGTTTTGCTAGAAGAGCAAATAGGTAAAAAAAATAATCTGTAAATAAAACAAAAATAGAAGCAAAGAGAACTTCACATTCTAAATGGCATTCTCAGATCAAATTTTAAAATATGCGGAGTTCTCACTAAGGCTGTGAGCAACAGGTATGTTTCTGCAATATAACAAGCAAATATGTTAATTACAACAGATTAAACACAGGTTAAAGGAAATGAAAAAACCTCCACAACACAATAGCTGAAATCTGTGTATTCATGTACTAGTCCAGTAAAATAAAATCCAAAGGTGATATTGATTATTAACCACGACAAATGAAACTGAACATTATGATGCTATTGGACACGTAAACATTAAATTTAAAGTACTATACAGTTAAAGATATATAAAGATATAAAAACATAGTCCTGTTAACAGCATGTGTTGTCAAAGGTGTTTACATTAGGCTCCCACACAAAATAAACAGCAGCAATTATTCATTTAACATATAAATAGTCTCATGCTTTCAGCTCCCCTTTAAAACTATGTAAGCATTTTATATGAAGTTGTTTTCAAAGCATCATTTCTCATCTAAAGTTAGCTCATAATATTTCAAGTAATTATCTGAAACTCATTTAATGCTCAGTAAGAAGTTTCCATTTCTCCATAGCTCAGTTTTATCACTTTTTTCACAAGCTCCATTACTCCTAAATATTTAAAATCTTTTTAGCTATTTTACAGTCTCATTGATACAGAAGAGAAACAGTCTTCCAAAGTTCATAAGACCCTGCAAGGTGCCTAAGTCTAAGTATCTTGCCTCCCTGTCCAGACAAAACCAGTAAGCGATAAATAGGATTGTAGAAGACGCTGTTGCTAATGTTGTGAGTTGGGCACCTATGGTGTTAGGTGGGGATGAACTCACAGTACTTTCTCCTCCTCATAGGGCTTCTCTGCCTGCATTCCTCACTTGGCTCTCTAGTGAAAAAAAAAAATATTCTAGCGCACGCACAGAGTTTTTATGTATGTTTGACCACAGTCAAAGCTTCCTCTGCTTTAAGTTAAAAACCAAGCAGGGGCAGGGGGAAGTACTATGGCCTTTTCTATCCAGTCAAATAATTTCTTTCCAGCTACATCATAGCCAACACACTTTAACAGGAGTCCACAGCTGTTTTAATCAGCAGAGACTACTTTCTAGGTACAACATACTTTCTTCTGTTGGAAAAAAAGGACCTTTCATCGTTTTACTTTTACAGCAAATGCCAAGTTCTGTGCTTCCCAAAATATTTGCTTAATTTTGATATGTACAAATTTGAATGCACATATAACATACATACAAATACATATCTATATCTCACTGACAGCCTGCTCCCTCTGCACCAGAGCCAAAGAGCATCAGAGGAAAAAATAAAGGTGGCTAGTAACAGGCTGCCACTGCTATTTTCTCTCGGTCATCCTCTCTGCTAACAAGCTTCTTGGAGCCAGCCAGGAGCATACAGCCAACTGGATTAATTGCACTGGTGGTAACAGCTCAGCCATGGCCACCACCTTCTCAAGGACCTCTGTCTTCCAGTCACAGGCTTATTATGTTGTGGAAGTGGCTGGAAAAATGCATTCAGGACCAGCTATATGATGATGGCTTGGATTTTAACCAGAATTAATTTACATCTCTAAAGGGAAAAACAAAAAACCTAACCACCAATTCTCAGCAGCTTAGCTGTATGTTATTTGGAATAACATTTGCTAGAATGCATACTTGGCAATGCTCTTTAACACTGCCCCTGTTAGATTACAATTGCTCTCAGCATGAGGAATATAATCAAAGAATCCTGCTATTCAAAAATCCTTTTCCCATTTCATAAGTAGACAAACAGTGAAGGGATAGATCACAGTTCACTTCTACTGTAGTAGCCTAGAACCTCTTATTTATGATATAATTTGCTTTTGTAGCTCAGGATCAAAATTATGTGGTAATCTTGTCCTAAAACTTTGCTGATGATCATGTGGGGAAAAAGATAGTGTAAGACTGCATAATGAAGTACTTTCCCAGTACGTAAGACAATTAAAATTACTTGAATTAAAATTATGACTTTTCTTTAAAACTTTGGAATATTTAAGTATGAAAAGATACAAAGAACTCCTCAGCTCTTTATACCTCAGAAAGTCTATGACTGTTTACAAAAAAAGCCATATTCAGTTAAACCCAAGGATCAACTTGCTTTTAAAATATACTTTACTTAGACTAAAATTAATGCCAAATTCTTTCAGCTTGACACAAGTGATTTTAAAAAGTACTACTAAATTCATACCACGCACTACATGCTATAGAGCAGGCAATGAACTGTTCATAAAACAGCTATTCCCCCATAAGACTTTACAAGAGACAATACTTAAGAGATCATCAAGACCATTACAACTTCCAGTTACTCTGAGTTTGTTCTTGGTGTGATGCTCCTGTTTTACAATTTTAAACAGAACAAAAATATTAGCTTACATTATATTTTAAAGAGGAATGTGACTTAATTACAGTTTTAGCAAAATTCAGTCTGCTAGTCTAATTCCCCTTTCTCCCAAGCTGGTTTGATCTCTTAGTCAAAAAAATTCCGAGATTAGAATTTTTTTAAACCTACTATATCATTGAACAGATGTTAATTAACATGAAATACGCATCTTATTTCAGATGATTGGTAAGCATAGTAACTGAATTTTAATGTTAAAAAAGGAAAGGAAAAACATACGCCACATAAATAATACATGAAAAATGGCAAACTTGTTTTTCCACCTGTTACTCCATTACCAATATATACGAAGACTGCTGCAGGCATTTACTTTTTTTACCCAAACATAAAACCACAATATATTAAGGTATGTATTTCAGAGGCATCTTTCATAGGGCCCTGAAAGCCTTACATACAATAGCTTTTCATACTTCAGCCGCAATGGTGTTAAACAAGTGGCTTGTAATCCTTACACAAGTCAGGTGCAAAGAAAATCAGTTACAATACAACCACAAGCCTGAACTTGCCTGTATGAAGCCCTGCTGTTTTTAGGCAGATTAGTTAGGGAAGATTGTACAATAGAGCTAATCTGTTTTTCAGCAGGACTGGAACAAACAAATCATGCTAAACAGCAAAAACTGAAGTTCTTTACAGGTTTCCAGTACTAGAGAGGATAAATATTTAAGTTATCATTATAAATGTTACATGCAATTCAATAAAATGCAAGGAATCACAGCAATTTTTGTTACAGCACTTTGGAACTGCCACCAAGTTTCAGAGTCTTGGCAGTGTCCAAAAAAATTCCACACCTAAACTGAGCTCAAAGTTTTGATAAAAGTCTTCTCAGAAGTCCAAAACAACTGGTTTTGGCCCCCCGTCTTAGGGATGTTAATAACATATGACATACTGGTTTTTTGTTTAGGAATAATTCATCAGGAAGAGCTGACTGTACATACAAAATATAGTTAGACCTTAAAGGATTTACAAGCTAGTGACATACATGATGTCATTTTCTTCACTATGTTGTCATTTACTTTCTATTTTCCATCTATTTCTCTCACTGAGAAGACAACTAGGCATATGTTCTCTACACAGGCTCTCAGGCTTATTTCTTTGCCAACAGACATACGTGGGGATGACGGTGAATTAAAACTAATTGCTAAGTGTCAGCTGAGAGGGAACGGCCTCCTGCCTGCTGTACTAACCCCAGCACCTTGTGATCGTACTACGTTGGGTAAGTTGGAAGAGCTGCTGAGGAACACACACCTGCCATGCACACAGAATGCCAGTTCTCACACTTCCAAATTACTCTTTCCTAGACAGACACTAGCCACAATCTACAACACGTTGCACGTACACACAGGTGAAGTTCAGGGCATCCTTTCCAGGGCTTCCACTGCAAGATATCTTCGCTACCTATGAGACTCATGTGAAATTTATCTGTTCCAATACAGTCAGAAAATCTTAAAGGATGCCCTTCATGGTGTCTTCTCAGGCCTTTAAGGCACAGCATGAAGATATCAAGTACACGCTCACTGTAGGTGTTCTGAATATCTAATTTTTCCCTTGAGGGTGTATGATCACATGTATCATTATGGATGTTCTGTGCTAAACTCCAGAGTCATCGTGCCCAAGGAGGTGTTCTTACAGCAGCAGATGCAGAGACACAGCCCTGGTGTCATAGCTACCACACTACAACCCTAACACTGTAACGATGCTGCACAGGTTAACCGCCCTGAGAAATTCAGGGCTTTATACTGTAAGAGTGTTAAACCCTTATCTTATCACTGACTAAAATCAGGAGAATCAGCTTCAGTTTACAGGTTGCTGTAAAAAAAAAAAAAGAATACTGAAATTGACTGAGCAATATGACCAATTATCTAGAATTTAATCTGAAAAAATAACTGGAAAAATATCACTAGAGTCCTATGAATACGTCTTCTTCCCTGGTGCTACTGCAATTGTTCCCAAAGAACCTCATATTCTCATATTCAAAGAGCCTTTCATATTCTATTACTCCCTCCAGCCATTTCTAGAAACAGAAATTTGTACCTTTTCTAGAAGTCTTCATAACAGAAGTTACAACAACATGATTGTATACAGAACAAGCTTTTTTTGGGATAGTCCAATAAGAACAAGATGCAATATCCATTTTTAAGTATTTACATTCTTTATGCTTAATAACAAACCCACCCCTTGTTCAATCCATTTCTTGGTAGTATCATTTCTGTTTTATATTTTAGCAGGGAAAAATTATAGATCTTAGGAACAACCACCAAAAGATCTTAAGCCATCGACTATTTGTTCTTCACTGTATGACACCATATGACGACTCATTGTCCAGGACATGTTTTGTGGCAACCTTCTTCACTGATTATTTATTTTTGTTTGTTAATTATGGTTCTGGATATCAACATGGTAACAGGTTTCTCTTGCCTTTCTTTTTGGTTTATTAATAGCACAGTGCCAAGTATTCTCCACTGTTCATGCACACTGACTTGCAGGAGCTTTTGCTAGGCCACTGGCAGGGCACGTACTTATGAATATCTGAACAGTAAAATTGATTTATAAATCAGTGAACATATACAGCTTCCAACAGCTCTGCAATAGATGGCCAGGCAAATTATTAGATAGGGAGTTAAGTTGTTCATACTTCAGAATCTAAGACTGAAGTTTTTCTTTCTTCCAGCAGACTTTTATCAAAAGATTACATGCAGAATACTGAACATCAAAAGCCACAGTATGGATTCTAGAGGAAAATAAAGTTGTCAGTATGATTGTTTTAACCTTATAAATGACCTTGAAAAGTAGAGCTATAAATAGCAGAAAGTTTCCACTAATCCAGTTACTGGTTTCATCAGTATAAATGTATCTAGAAAGGCTGGCTCATCTCCTTCCATCTTTCTATAGCAGACTGGAGGTCTATATAGCACAAGCCCGGAATGTTATTGTAAGATTAGAAGATAGAAAATTTCTCTCCTGAAAAGACACACAAGTACTTTGTATTTCCTTTTTTAAGATAGGTCTCTGTGTACTTTCCTTTCACAGAGCAGAGCAGAGAATGGAGTGGCTTCTTCCAATGCAATCTCATTATAAATATAGTAGAAGAGCATTTTATTAATGCTCCATGGGAAAAGCTGGCCTGATATACTAACTACTTAAACTACAGCCTCCAAGCTAGTTTCCCAGAAGTTTCCACCAGATGAGGCGCTAAAGGGGTTCTGTAGTTGCTGGCACACTTCACTTGCCTTTCTCTCCAACATAATCTATTTCAAAAACAGAACATTTACACTATAGAAGGAACAACACCAAGGCAGTAAGCAAGATGGGACAAGATGACAGATCTCTTTTCTTTAGTTTAAATGAGCCGGTGAAGGGAAGGGTGCTAGGTGTCATCTTTCTAAGACAAATGAAATAGGATTCCACCTGAAAGGGTCAATTTATATGCTAAAGTAAGCCAACAACTCTGCCTGCCTGCCCGCCCCTCTCCCTCTTTTTTTTTTTTTTTAATGAAGTGCAACTAGCTACATTGATCCTAAACGGTAGGATTTTGTCTTGTTCTGCTTGGCTTTCTCAGTAGTGAGAGTGACACTTAAGTGCTATTATCACACAAGTAGTAAGAGAGCGCTATAGTTTTGAAAAAGTACCTGCTCAAGTGTCAATTTTGCTTAATCAGGAAGGAAATAGACAGTTTTGAATGACAAATACTTGCAAGATAGCATTTTAAAAAGATGGTATTGCCTTACATTACAGTCTGATTAGAAATTTCAGCAAGGAGATATGTTCTTTTTAAAAAAATTAAAGTTTTCCAATTTGGTTCCAAAAATTTTTCTATACAAGTTGGCCACTTAAAGCTCAAAGTTTCTGATATAGAAAATATTTAATTTCTGCAAATAGAAGTGAGGAGAGAGATAAGTCCACAGGGTTTCTTAGTTGCAAACATAAAATGAAGTGGTTATCACTGAAAAAAAAAAAATCAGAACCCTATGGATTGAACTACTGATTACATTAGTATTAAATTTACATTATTATCAAATTGTTAATTATTAGTTTGCTTTAAAAAAGCTAGTTACCAAAGGATCTCTATGATCCTGTTAGATGTTACTCAAAAGTTCTAACTTACTAGCTTACTCATACAGATTCATAAAAATGCTACTGGATAAATTGCAGGCCTATTCACTAATCATTAGCTTATTCTCTTAACTGACTGATGGTTTATCAGCCTTGACTCTCAAACTATTATGCAGTTACCCCAATAACTACAGACACTTGGCTAACTGCAGAAAAGTATAAGGGCTCCCAAAAGAAACGTGCATATAAAGAACCCCTGCCCTCAGCTATCCACATCACAGTATCACTGTATTACTATATCACTTCACATTTGAGATTTTGTATTTGACAAAGCATGACAAAGTTGTGAAGAGCTTTAAAATTACACCACTTGATGAGGAAACTTCCATTTTGTGAATATGTTCAAATACTGTCTTTCAGTCTCAAAGCACAGTCCCTTCTTTGTTCCTGAGAATATCAAGTTCAGGGCTCATCCTGTGTCGGGCAAGAATTCCACTTACTATGCACACCATTACAAGTTTTTTTGGTTTTCTTACCTCCCCACCTCTCCCTATCTTGTGACTACCACAACCCAGAGCAAACTTTTAGTCCAATACTTGCTTTTCTAGATCACCTATAGTGGTTTTTAACCAGAGTATTTCTCCTGTAAAGAACCCAAAATTTTTCCAAATTCTTACATTTCAGACTATAGATGAGCATAAGCTTTTGCACATCTGTTTCAAAATAAGTTTTAACAGAATAAGACTATGAAAACAATAAGCCTGTAACACACAGTAATCTTTAAATAATCAGTCTTGGTTAGATTAGGAAAGAGATTGGTCTCCTATGATTTTCCTTTTAACATGCTGAATTTCTGCAGTTTAGTTCCATTGGTCAAGACCACGCAATGTAATAGTCTTCTTACAATTGGGCTTTTTGTATTTTGAGAAGCAATGAATAATTTTCAGTTATTAGTTCTTGAGCAATAAGCTCTAGGTACATACCCATAATATAATTGCGGGTGACTGCTATAGATACAGTTGCCACCAACAAACTGGGACTTTACACCCACAATATAATAAATGAGTTGTAGCTACAATAGCTGGCAGGTGCTAAAGAGGATAGTTGGGAAGATATGGGAAGTAGTATTCAATGAGTGAAGATTGCAAAGACAACCTGTGCTACCAGAAAGAGTTTATTAAAATTGTAATCACTAAAATTCAATAAGAAAAAGCCTCATAAACCCATATTTGGGGCAAGACAAAAAAAGATCAGCAACACATCATGAAAGTTACTACTTTAACACTGTATCAGTGGTATAGTATCTACATGAATTTATTTTTAGTGCATTATTAAAACCCAAGGTTTTACTGTGCTGATGTGGTATGCTGAAATTTGAAGTGTGAAATCTTAACACTTTTAGACGTGCAGTTTCTTGTTTCCTATCTTTTGTTCCTAGTGGGTTTTCCAAAAGATGCCTAGGAAAGATAGATATGCAAATTGCATATTGCAGAATAAATTAAACCACATAAATTCAGGCTATGTTCCTAACTGCTTGTAGCCAAGTCTGAGGGATACAAACTTAGAAATTTAGGGAAATAAAAAAGTTAAAGAATGTTTACCTAAAATCAATTTGTCCCTTATTCATAAGGATTGTATTATGAATGTAGTGTATTCTTCTATTTCCTCAACTTACTCATATTAAATTATTCTGTATTAAAATAATCCAGAGAACTTCAACCAGACTTGAAAGATACAGATACTTAATACAACAGCTCTGAATCAGCTGGAATATCCAGATGTCCAGTTCTTTCTCTTCTGCTCCAATCTCATTTGACAGAAGAAAGCACTTTCTGGCATTTTTACTTGATTTTTTGCCCCACTACTCTGCCATCTATGCACTTTACTCTCTACTTTAAAAAATTTTTTTTGCTATTTCTTTTCCATTTCTGTTTCTACCCTGCTGTGGGGTTGGTATCCATTTTAGTCTGTCATTACAGGAAGACCATGTTCTGCATTTCCTTATGAGAAGGAAGGATTGACTGTTTGACAAATCTTTACGTCACACTTGGCAATAAATACGCTCTAGGTCACCCAGCAGGTTTGGGTTTGAACTGTAAAATGACTCAGTGCAATACTGCAGTAAAGATTCTTCATAAGTTCTAAAGAATATTGTGTTTTAGCCATCTGAGCCTTGCAGTCCTTTCATAACTAACTGTAAGAAGATTAACGCAACAAGACTGAATTTAGAATAAAACATTATTTTTCATCTGCCGCTACTAAAGGTGAAGTTGCTACAGGAAAGATCTGAAACATTGGTTCCTGCCTCATTCCCCTGTTCATTATTCAGAAAACTGATTTTAATATGAACTTTATCTGCAAAGGTTACAGCTTGATATGCTAACTATTGGAGAAAGGGGGAAAGAGGGGAAAAGTACCTAGTGGCTGATGGGTGAAACACAAAACTGATGGAGGAGGCATGTACATTTAAGATGAGTCAAAAGATAATCAATTGGCAGATATGCTTTCCCTTTGTTTTTGCTGTAAATGACACAATGCAGTAAAAAACCAGCACCATGGATTTGTGACTACTATGAAGTCTTGCTATCCGTAAACCAATTGCCCTGACTGTGGTTAAACTGGTAAACCATGGAGGGGAGGTGCTTGTTTGTTTTTAAACAGATTAGTTTCAAGCATTACTTTAAACATTTACTTTGGATGTTTAATTTTTTTTATTACTCAGATGAAAACATTTACATTTTCTGGTTGTCCAAAGACCTAAACACTGAAATCCAGACCACAGTATCTCAAATTGTGCTCAAATATTAAAGCATTTCAAAGTGTTTTAGAACTTGGTCATTGTTGGTTTATTTAATTCACTGTGAAGAGCCAGGATATCTTAAGTATTAAAAAAATATAATGATCTCCTACTGACATCTGTGGGAATGTTGCTATTGATTTCAGTTAATAGAGGATGAGGCCTTAAAATATAATTTTAAACAAGTAAAAAGTTACAGAAATATTCCAGATAACACACATAAAATTATGGAAGTCACTCCTCTCTGCTTCTTTGCCAGTCACCTTTAGACTATTGCTCTTATAAAACAAGCTAGTGTGTCAGCTCACTTGACGCTCAAGAGAACACATTCCAGAAAAGTAGTTCACAGGCATATCACAAAACTTAACTGATGACTCCTGACCTCTTTTTTTGGCAAAGATAACAGAAGTATTGTGCATGATAGAGCTGTCAGTGGTCACTAACATGTCTTTTGGCAAATCTAAAGAAACTCACAGAAGAGACAATTCCACAGTGGGCTGTGCCTACAGTAACTGCACTGGCGTTAATAGGGTCCACAAAGGAGCAAATCACAGCAGTTTGACCTAGTCTTTACACATCCAATACTGCTCAGCATGCATCTTCTTATTTTTAAAATACTAAAAGGTGCAGTAATTTTTTTTCCCCTCTTTAAGCAAAGATACTTTTAGAGATGTTTGGGGCATATCATGTTTCTTTGCTAAGTAGTTCAGTATTGTAGCCCAGCTTTAGAACTATGAAGACTTTTTCAAGAAAATGCAAATTATCTCTCAGACTCCTAGCCACATTATCCTGCCTTTTCCAATGTTCACTGACTTTCCTTATCTCTAAATTTAGTATTCTATCAGAGAGTATACTGGAAGAAATCCAGAGTTGCTCTTTTCCTTAAGAAGAAAAGATTTTTCTGCAGTAACAGTTTAAGTAGGAGATTAACAGAAAGCCGTGTTAGAGGCCTGACCCTGAAGAAGGCCGTGTTTTCTCAATACATTAAAGCTAGGAAAAGTTTTATAGTTGCAGGGAAGAACTCATCGTGAAAAAAAATATTTTCAATCACAATTCTGTGTTATCCCCAATAATAGGGAAAAAGAATTATTTTCTGAAGTCAGTTTGAGACTACCCAATGGTAATATTTTCAAACAAGCAGATAATATCCCAGAGTCATATGAAGGTCAATAAATAGATTACTTCCATGCACTTGACCAACCACTTGATTTAAAAAATTGTAATTATGCATTTGTTGATATTTTTATAAGACTCTGCATGGTTATTACTTTCAGCTTTCTCATACTTTTGTTCTATAGTTTGAAACCAGCAACTGTGCTTTCCGTAAACAACCTGCAAAGCAAATAAAAAAAGCAACTACATTAGGACTGTTTGCTTTGTACTGTTTGCTGTTCTGCCGCTCCCAACCTTCAAAACAGAATGTTAACACTCACCCAAAAGTAGTTTCAGAACAGATCATAAAAATGTATGCAGGCACACAGAAACCAGCAGCCACTATTCAAGAACCACCTTTCCCTTCAATTCTACTTCAGCAGAATCATTAAAAAACATTTACTAAAACCATCCTTTTTAATCACCTGAATTAACACACTACTGTGAGTGATGCACGTTATATCACTGAAAGACTCCTACATTGCCCATAATCAAAAGTTCAGAGACAAGACAGTTTATCAAGTTATTTTTGTCAAAAAGCAAATGAAGGCTTTAAACAAATGTCCGCTCTCTACAGTATAGTTCACACTTTGTTTTGTAGCAACATTTGAACCTTTTGTCAGAAATATTACAAGTACTTTGATAATTTCACTTTTGTAGATTGAGCAGTATCATGTCAATGCTAGCCAAAGGAGTACAAAACACAGCGCTGATGACAATCTTTCAAAAATTCAGAAGTTATTTTCAGAAAAGTACAGAACTTGGATTAATTTTACATTAAGGTAAATATACTACATCTTTGACTCTACAGTTTCTCTTTCAAAAGCTCAACTAGAAAATGAATGCATCTGAGAACTTTTAGTGATACACTCGATCAAATATAGTGAAGTAGAACTTAACTCTTCATAATGGAACTCATCCAAGAAAATAATTTCAGTTTAGAACTGTTGTCATACACTAGGACTCCTCATACCAATATTCTGTTGCAGAAATATTTCAACATTCATCTCTACTAAAACTCAAACTACACATTTTTCCATATTTATTTATTATAGAATTAAGTGAACTTAATACATGCTTTTGAATGCATAGGTGGAAATATATTCATAAAAATGAAAAATAATGTTTTGACAATCACCTTTTAAGTGTCTTGAGAAATAATATACCTTAAAGGAATCTAATCCCTTCCATCCATGTGTTATTTAAGAGTAAAACATACTTCTTCCAATCCTTCTCTACTTATAGTTTATATTTTGAAGTAGTTTTAAAAAAAATGAAGTTTCACTTACCTAATTCTTTAGAAACTGGAGAATCAGCTGATATATCCCCAATCTTTGCAAGGCTATCATAATATGCTCTTCCAGCCACTACCATAGCTGGTGGGTGAGGAAAAGAAAGGTGTTAGAAAAACTGTTGGAAAAAAGCAGAATGCAATCCCAAACTTACTAGAAATGCCAAGGTCTCTCTGCCCTGTATTGGACAGCCAGACCACTGATCTGAGAAATGGCTACTGGCCATGAGACAATGGACTGACAGTTGCAACAAGGGACATGGAGCCCTTCAAAAGCAAATCATCATTTACTGTTTAAACTGGCTGAAATAGTAACTTGCTTCAAAAAAAAAGCTATGGTGAAATACAGTTCATCAGGTGTGACACATTTAAAAGAAAAGTGAAATGTGAAAGGTTCAACACCTCCAATACAGCCACTCTTAAAAATTACAATTATGGATAACACTGTAGAGTCATCATATACTGCAATGACAAACATGATTTCTTGTCAAAACAGTCACTGAAATTTGAGGATCTTATATAAACACCAACTTTTCCACTTTAAGGAAATTTTAGGCCTTAAATGCTAAAACTTCAAAAGCTAAGTCTCTGTTGGAGATGACCCATTTGGCATTCTGTTCTCAATTTTCAACATACCATCAGTGTTCCTGACATTAAAAATTACATTGTTCAGCAACTTAGCGATCTTAAATGTTGGAAGATGTCTGGTTTCTTGGACAGACACGGAAAATTAGCATTGATATATACAATTTCTGCACAGAGTTATTTTGACACTCCGGGATTCGTCACTGAACTCAGGATGGCAGAGAAATCTGTATTTCAAGTACTTTAAGCAATAAAAACCTCCAGGCAACAAGTGCATATACAGTTTAAGAAGAAACCTGAAGGTTTAATATTCCCAAACAAAAAGACAGACCCTAGTTAACACTTCGATGCTCCCCCCCCCGACAGTTGCCCCCCTTTTATTGTTTACAGTTCAATTGCAGTTTTACAGGAACCAATAAGCTCTTAATATAGATCACTGAGGTTTCAGTTATTCTCAGTTAATCATTTCCTGGTTATAGCCAATTTAAACAGCAAAGCCAGTTCTGCTAGTATGAACACAGAAACATCAAGATTCAAACTGCAGGGGGACCAGTAGTGAGAAACGTTTTACATATGTAGAAGATCTACAATGGTTGCCTTGCATCTTCACAGTATCTAGAACTGATCTGCACACCACAAAGAGAAGAAGTAACAAGGACATACTGGCAAGGTTTTATAATGAAAAGTAGTGAAAAATACTGATTGAAGTAAGTCTTCATGATTTTTTTGTAGTAGTACATTTTTAACCTAAAGTGGAAGCCGAGCAGACTCTCACTGTTGACTTTAGAATAAATTTTTCTGAGAGGAATATAATTTGCAATTGCCAATTACAGGCCAAAATACTATATAGTATTTTTGGTCTCTGTTTTATAGTTTTTACTAGCAAAGGTGACATATTTGGTTACCTAACAGCATATTCACTGAGAAGCCAAAAACTCTTCCAAATGAAACCGATTCTTTTTGAAGCTCTGTGCATTAGACAAGAGTAATTTCTGTCTAAGCTGTGTCTCATAGGTGCTCTATAGTCAAACTTTCTGAACAGAAGAATTATACTGATGGAACAGTATACCACCTGTATGCAAAGATTTTATGCCATTCCAACTCTTGCTACCTAACGTTTTCTCAAGACAGCCCCAAGTCTATCTTTTATCCTAAAGCAGGCACTAAAAAAAGGAAGAAAATGTGTGATTTCTCCAGTGGTGATCAAGCTAAATCAAGAACTCCACTTGTAGAGTCTCTTCACCAGTAGTATGGCTAGTAACTTCTGCAGAAAAGTTTTGACCTTTTATCCTCAAAATGTATAAAAACACATTATAAACCTATCAAAAGTGCTTGTAAGTTTTATGTTCCTTGTCAGCCTACTCTGACTTGTTTGGAAAGCTACAAAGTATTTGTTTAGCAACAGAGTATTTACTCCTTGTTACAGATCTATTTATACCACTCAGAATTTATGGAGAAAAGATTAACAATTTATGAGAGTCTAAAGATGACTTTAATGTAGTTTCTCAACAGTTGTTGCAACACTGTAAACATTTATTCATTTGAAATTAAGCATTCACGCTAGATATGCTTTGTCAGCCAGTCTTAAAAGGCAAACTTGCTAGAACACAATGCCTATCAGCCTCTCCAGTGTTGCCGTGCAGTTACATTGTGAATTACTGATGACAAATTGAATTAGAAGAGGCACAACGTAACATATCAATATTAAAGTATGTGAAAACCAGAACCCTCAGAAACTAGTATAAAAATCTTTCGGCCAAACATGAACACATTTATTACTTCTGGTACTACCTATAATCCCTAAGGTTACGTATTAGGTAACCACAATGTTAACCCATCAGGTTAGGCATTACTGCAAAAAAGTCAACATTTCCCTATTTCCATCTCCAGCAGGCTTTGGTTTCATCTTTTCTCAAGCCTGGTCTAAAATTTGCATGAAGAGAGATTTCAATGTCTATTTGGCTATGCACTACTACTGCAGTATCACATTTCTCAGAGTACTAGATTACATGTAGGGGAAAGATATGCAACAGACTTGAATGAGGCAAAATTAGAGAGATTTTACATTGCTTTAATATGGTATCAAGCAGCTCAACAGGTCTGCATAGGTGCAAGCTCTAACAGGTCCTACAATATAAGCTTTGGGAATCTAGAGCCCAGTCTTGGAATCCCATTCTTAGGTAGATAGTTTCTGAAGTCAATAATGCAAGTAAACAACCACATTATAAAAAGTTTGAGAGACTGGGTCCTTAGATTCAAATTTATTCATTCTAATTTTGACTCCATTAATAAGATGCCATCAGGTTTAGTATGGACAACAAAAAGATTAATCTGCTCCTGCAACTCTCATTCAAGTTGTTCTGTGCACAGGGTAACTTAGGTAGTGATATGTATAGGTGAGCAGGAACAGATCTAAGAATGTGAAATATGTTTGGAAGATATTTTCAGGGGAAACAAAATAAAGAGCATCTAATTTACATAACTGTTTTTTCCATGTATATTATTATTCTAATGTGGGTTATTTACACTTTGTGTTCAGTTTATTTTGCAGTAGCTCTGTGCCTAAGTGTCTGGGATGCAACTTCTGCAGGATGGTAAAAAAAAAGAGAGAAGGTACATGTTAGTGCTTTTTTGTTTGGATATGTTTAATTAGGAAAAAAACCCTAAGTTCAACTTGTGTATAAGCTTCATTTCCAACCCTTATATCCAATATGTATAATTAAATGAAAATTAAACATTCTTTCTAAAGTTAGGACCTAAAAGACTTACCATTAACAGCTTTTTCATAATTCTTCCCCAGATTTATTAAATTCCTCAGTCCTGGATTGAACTGTTCCATAACATTCTAGTGAAGAGAAAACAAAATTTGTGTTATAACCAAGGCAATTCAACAGTGGATGAAAGTATTTATCTCAGTGTCACTTAGGTCTAGTCTTATGTTTCCTATGTACAGCATACACCTGAAAAGACTGTGGATGGATGAAAAATAAAAGACTTGGGAGGAAGGGGAGAGCAAAGAATGGAATGGAGAAGAAACTGAGTATTTAATATCAACAAACAAGAAAAAAGGTAAACTATTTCAATATGAGTAAAAAAGGAATCTGGCTGTTTATAATACAAAAGGATGTCAAGTATGTGATCAAAATTCACATAGATCCTTCTTTAACAGTAGGTGATGGTGAAATGAGTGAAAAACCTTTATCCACTAATTGTTTTATGAAGTCAGACAATAACAAAACCTTTCAGACAATGGTTCAGGATTTGAGTTCTTCCCCAACCTGTGCTAAAAAAAAATAATGCTGGGAAAAGTAAAAAAAGAGAAACTCATCAGGTATCTGATTAAGGGAAGACTAAGTACTGTATTAATATTTTCTAAGTTACAGATAGCATTTCGGGAAATTAGTTGGTTTTTAATTGTTTTGTTTGGAAGTGCTGCATTTTATTGTGTGAAGCCATAGTTATTTCAGGAAGAAAACGAAAATGATGACCTTATTTAAATAGAAGGAGAAAAAAACCCCACTGCAGCTGCTTTGGCCGTTAAATACAATTACTGGCTGAAACAACCAGAATCTGAAATCCAGCAGCTCCAAGCATGACTACTCTCATACCTAGCAGATTCTATAAACTGATGAAGTGGTAGAAATTGTGACTGGCAGTTTCATAGTGCGAGAAAATAGCTACACCATTAAACAGAAAAGTTTCAAGTCTTTGCAAAAAGTAGAAAATAAGTTAAGCCATGAAGTATGAATCCAAATTTGAATTTGCCCAGAGTTGGGGGAGTGAAAAAGAGAGAAGCAGCTTTTGCCCACTCCAAAAAGGAAAATCACCCACCAAGGTCGAGTTGTCCCTGCTCATAGGAAAGCTTCAGTTTCCCTCTTTTCAAAGACAGTAACTCCCTCCCCCCAGCCCTGCCCCCCCATGGCCAGTCAATATTCCAAAATTACTTTTATCTTGTTATGAACACTGAAAAAAAAAAGAAAAAAGCTGACATGCTGATATAAATGCAGTAACTATTCACTCCTCAGAATCATACCCTTGAAGATGCCTCAAACACATGTAGCATAAATAGAGGTATTCCAAAATATTGGATGTTGCAATTCACTTTTGAACACCACTAAGTTTGAAAGAGAGCCCTCTGAGCTTCATTTGGTGGCTTCTTGGTTTCTTCAGGTAGAATTGCTATCCGAATTAAAGACATAGCATGTTTGTTTAACAAAAAACCCTTTGTACACTTGTAAATAACTACCTCTGAACTAGTATTCTAGAATTTGCTCTATGTGTCTGGTCATTTAATAGTCAAGTAACCACAACATTCTAATCCTTTTCTCTCTTCCATACAAAATACAATTTCATATAACACCAACTGCTGTGTCTCAGGAACAATTTGTTAATGATTATTTTCTTTTAAAAATACATCTAATACAAGCCCTGAGAACCTTTTAAGTTTTTGCAGATTCTAGACCTTCTTTTCCTGGAATCTTCCTAACACAACTACAGAGACATCACTCTAAAATGTCATCATCATGAAAGGAAGATCATGAGATACCTGAAGACACCACTCTGTTATTCTTACTATTTTTATGACAATATTTTATGACACAACTCACGTCTTTCTAGATACTGTTCACACAGCAGAACTTTCAAGTTCAAGGAATTCAAAACAGACGTGTTATGTTTACAGGAAATACAAGACACAAAACAAGTGAAATAATATTAAGCTTTTTGTCTGTTATACTACTAACAGACTGAAAATATTTATATTTAGTACATACATGGACCCAGAAAGAACAGGAATACCACCACATTTGTCTTATTTTCAGGCAAGGTCATTCAGACAGAACTTTAGTATTATTTTGCAAATATAGTGTTATGCCTGAATTCCAGTCAATTTAAAAAGTGAGGAAAGTAATTAACTCCAGATTTCACCAATAATACTTTAACAGTCATAATGAGTAAAAAATACAGATGTTAAAAAAGATATAAAACTCAAGTTCTGACACTGGTATAGTATATATGACATCAAAAGCAGACACAAAATAATATTATCTAGCCCCACTGCCTTTGTTTGCATGAATTAAATGCAACTGGGACTGTTTTCTGGTCTATACCACTAAACTCTTAACCACCCAAACACGATCACTGCAAGCAAACTACCTATTGTCCCCAGGCCCTTGATTTGTGTTAACTCACAAACCACATCCAGAAATCATTTGGGAAAGTGTGTTTCAGGTTGCGCCAAGAATGCCAAGGGCTATTCTAACAATTTAACAGTATGGATTTTCAAGCTCTAGTGTCTGGGAACATCCCTCCTCCTGTCCCAACTCTAATTTACTAAGTGTTGCTGCTGTGCCACAGTTGCCTTCCCTGTAGCTGAAGGTATTGTAAGTGTGAGGCTTTTTTTCCAAGAGGCAAGTTGTCGCTTCCTATTGCAACTTTTTGCCATTTCTTCCCAGCAGTGTACTAAAGATGATGTCTGTTGGCATATATGGAGTCAGTGAATCATAAGGAAAAAAAAAAGGCTGAATTAGGCAATTTGTTAGGATACAGAGTCCTGTGTTCAAAGGATATGGGGGAGAAGAAGTGTGTTCATAACAGAGACCGTGTGTATCCATGGCAGGTAAGAATCCCAATGCCACCTTGAATTGCCACCCTATACTGAAAATAATTTCCTTGAAAGACAGATCCTGTCCCTGCTTACCGTGCTCCTCACAACAAGAACTTACAGAGTAAAACCCTTACTGCCACCTACCCAAAAATTCTAATGGTAACATGATAATTATAGGTCTTGAAATACTGATTTTTGGTATGTCTGTCTTAAGGATTCAGGGGTTAAGATTCCAGTTTTCTTGACAACTTCTAATTCAGATTTGAAACAGAAAACAGTGGTTGCACCTGTATCATTAGTTGTTTTCATTTAGGAGGAAGTCAACAAAAAAATGCCCTCAGCAGCTCCCCTCTCTGAAGCCAGACCCCACAGCTCTTTATTTTCATTAGCTGACTTGATATCCATCAGGTATTCAAGCACAGCAGATACAGACCATGCTGTGGAAACACAACGGGTCCACTGAAACAGAGAACTCTGAGGAAGAGTTCCACTACATCACATCTGCTCAACATATATGTAAAACTGCTGGGAAAGATGAAGAAACAATTTATAGCTCAGTGCCTTCAGTAGCTGGAAGGCGTACAACTAATGGATCTCTTCTCCATTAGACCAAGCAGTCTCTGGAAGCTTTTCAGTCTTTGAGCTGCCACAGTAGTTGATTGTTAGCAGAAGCGTCTGCACCAGTCTCTAGACGTGAACGCCCAAGGAGCAGCAAAAACCTTTGCAATGGAAATTCCCCTTTGGAATTTGCTTGGTTTAACACAGGGTATGGTTAGCTGTTCCTCATAGCACTGTGCAAGGCTCATCCACTCTCCTGCTAAGGTTTTATGTTTGATAGAAAGACTTAGCTTCCCCCCCTCCCCACATCTCCAACATAATCTAACAAAATAATTCTTACATGATTTTCCTCTCTTCAACATTAGAAAGAAGCATATGTTTGGTTTTTTTTCTTTCTACTGAAGACTAGATTCTCAAAGCAAACAAAAACCTGGCCATGCTTCTAGTGCTCTTTTTATACAGTTAACCACTGTTGCTGTCTTTGAAGTACTGTCCAGGAAGAAATATCCAGAGCGATTTTTCAGAAAAGGGAAACTGTCACACACAACTCCCTCTTCAGGATCAGCTATAAATTTGATATTGCCAAGACATTTCATATCAGTTAAAATGATTGTGGTATTTTGTTCAGCTTCAGAAGTTATAGGGGAAAAGAGCCACTCAGAAATCAATTTGTATAGCTATTTTTTCTTATGATGTCTTACAGTTTTATAGCTTCTCTTACTTGCAGTCTAAGGAAGAGGTTAATGAGTGGGACTGAACACCAGTACAAATTTGCAAGTCATACATTAAAGCCAGATCTCAAAACTTCTAAAAAAAGCAGAGACAGAGGAACAAAGATTAATTTCTGATCAAGAGAACCACTAATTTAAAATTGTCAAGATACTCAGAAAATATCACAATCTTGTTATCTGCCATGCTGTACGAAGATACGGGAATAAAACTTTTGTCTTAATACAGACATCACAAAATAAAAAAAAAAAAAAGGGAGAGAAAGTGGTTCACAACACATCACTTGCCTGTACAGTGAGGGACCCAAACTCAGCCTCCTAATTGTTGATCTAGTGTCCTATATTCTAGTGACACACTACCTCTCATGAACAGAATAATTAACTAGAAGAGAAGAGGAGGCACATGATCAGATCCTACAGCTTTCTATTATTTAGGATGAATGGAAATAAAGGGAAACACTTTCAAAAGAGGCAGCTAGAAAACATCTTTTTATGCAGAGAATTTTAGAGTTGGCAAAAGTGACCTTCCAAGAAAAAGCGTAAGAAACCTATTCTGGTCATTCAAGTCATTAACTCCTCATATAATCCGGTATAAGAGTCACTATGTACCTTTTCACCACATGAAACCAATGTGAGTTAAGGAGCCCGGTAGCAAGGAGCTGACTGAAGAGGAACAAGCCTTTTATTTCCATTTGCGTATAGGTATTATATCTTCCGCAGTTCCTGATAGTCATATAAACAATGTTAATCTTCAAAACAAATGACAGCCATTGTAAAAGTGCCTTCCTGTAAATGCTCAGCTTTGCTTTTTGCTTAAAGACACACCTCACAGAACAATAGCTCAGCAGGTATGAATACAACTGAACAATGCATAGACTCCCTGTAGTTTCAAGTTTACATCCTGCAGGCACTTTGCAAGAGTGGATAACAATGTATTTGGGTAGAAATCTGAAGTTATAGAACCAGCACAGAAAAATAGATCTTGATGTCTAACATTACTCATATTACCATCACCATAGCTATTCACAGATAACCTTTGTTTAGCTACTAATAATTTAGTTTAAATTGTTATTCCTCAATCTGGAAAACGGTAAAATTAAGTTTTAGGAAAAAGTCTTTAGTGTTGTTACACTATGTCTGAGAACCCACTTGAGAATATCTGAAAAGCCATATAGGAAGTAAATCATACTGCACTGGAAGCGTTTTGTACATTACTGTATTTCATCTCCTCCATTAACTTTTGAAATCTACAGTACAGTTTTCAGAAGGGCAAGATTAAGCCCTCAACACATCTCACGTGAAGCTGTCTCAGTTGTAAGCTTGCTTAACAGAATAGAAAAAAATAAATCAGGATGCCAGTGTTTATTCAAAACGACTAATTTTTATGACTAATTATTAGTCAGCTTGATTGAACATTTCTTGTTTAAGGGAAACATTAATAAATCACCCATCACCGTGTTTCAAATACAAACTTTTTCAGGTTATGAATACATGACCCAGGATAGACTCAAAGTAGGCATAACTCTAAGTAAGGTCAAAAGAGATAATTTGTACTAAAATAGAACTGGACTTTGTACACAAACTCCCAAAGGCTCCTCTTCCCCCAAGTTAGATTTATATTTCAGGAATGCAAAACAGCCTTACTGCAGCATGTGCTAAGACCACAGGTGAATTTTAGTGAATAAGTCTGGTAGTTTAATCTAATTGCAAGGTTTTTTTAAAATACAGAAACATGGGATTTAGGGCTTTAAACAATTTATCAGATATATTTCCATGATAAAACAATATAGCCTACCAAATAATTCAGAATGCCCCTGTAGGGAACACATGCCCCTCCGGAGAACACAGCACTCCACTGAACAAAGCCGGGGTTTTGGTTTGGGTTTTTTTTTTTTTTTGAATTACACTTTGGTTAATAATCCAAATTTCTGGGTAAGATTTACCTGAATACAGAGAAAAATACTTTTAAAATCCAAGATTACCAACACCAATGAATTACAGCTATCAAACTATTATCCAGAGGTCCGGAAACCTCAAACCGCAGGAGTAATATGTGAGCTGCTGGCCCAGCCCTTAGACCATACAGGCAGAATGACAGGTCTGTAACTCAGTACTTTCCTGTTTTGTCCCCTTTCCCCTGCATTGTGTGTATCATAGCTGGATGCCAAATGGTTCTCCCCCATACACAGCAGATAAAAATGAAACCGCATGAGCTGTGGTGAGACACCAACAAGTAACAACTTTCCTGGGGTTACTCACTGACAGTCTGTGTGTGAGGGGGTCACACAGTGTCCCCCCACAGCATGCCACATCACTGCAGCGAGTTACAAGGGCAGGGCAATGTCATACCAGTGAACCTCTCAGCAGTTCCTTGGTAAAAGGGAGGCTGTGGCCCTCTTTAGTCATAGGCTCCCACGCCCTTAGGCTTAATTTTGCACGTGCCATTCGTATCATGCATTGAAGTGATTCTTCAGGTATTACATAAAGAGTAAATGTCAGCCTTGATTTTTGTGTACGCACACATACACTTATTCGTGGATTATGTTGTTTATTTAGTCAGGTTGGCTAAAAAATGTTGAGATATTCACTTACCAATGTTGTTGCCAACAAGGATGAACTAAATAAAAATACAAGGGCATTACTTAGCCACCTAATGACTTCTGTAAGTATATTCTGAAGCTTGGTATAACACAGGTTACTATGTATTTAATAAATCCAATGGATTAGCACTGTAAGAAAGAAAAAAGAAAACAGACTAGCAAGGTATTCAATTTAATTTTCTATTATTTTTCCCAGTCATCTAAAAGTTGCCTTTTTTTTTTTCCCTGAGAAGTCAAAAGCCTGTGTTTGGTCCTGCAGCACACAGATGCCATCACTGCACTTTACTGAAATGGTTTCCCCAGACCAAGCCTTTCTTCTTATTGGTAGGAGAAACACAAACATTGCTCCCGATTTTATCAATACCAGCACAGTGTTTTAAGCGCCATATTGCTAAGAGGGCACACAGCAAGAGTAGAAGTTACATGAACATTATTAAACAAAGGAGAGCATGCTCACTGTGCAGACTAAAGCACAGCACAAAGAGGGTGTTCATTTGTTTTAGATGAGGGAGCTGTGATTACAGTCACAGCAAATGCTGAATACACAGGCTAGTGCTCTCTGCCCTTAAGAAGTAAAGAACTATTTCAAGATTTAAGCTCTGATATAGGAATAACTGCTTTAAAGCAGACCCAGAATCCATTCTCTATCTGAAGCAGCCTTTATACCTTATCTGGATAAAGTTTCAGTTTTTAATGAGGGCAGGAGGGTTTCCAGGCCTGTGAGTACTAGCTATGTGATGCGACATACCAGACCGCTGGAAATATCCACATAGAAGACATTTCATCACACTGTCAACGTTAACTTTGTATTACTGTGTTTTTGCTGGTTGTTTCAGTCTTAAGTATCCCTTTGAATTAGTTTTTAAAAAGTGTAAACTTTCCCAGGAAATAAGTACTGAGTAACAGGGAAGGTTTTGTTTATTTAGAGGTCTATCATTCCTTTAAAGTCTATTTTGTATTATATCCATTAAAACACACAGGAGATTTTCTTCCCCCTCCTCTGTAAAACTGTTTTAGCTACATTCTGGAAGTCAATAGACAGGGTACAACATTCCTTTGTCAGCACAGCCCTGAACAGTCAACTTCCCAGGTTTGTCTTCTGCGAGCCTGCATTTACAGGCTGCTCTTCTGAAAGAAAGGAATTTATGTTTGCTTATGGCCTTACCATGAATGTAACTGATATCAAAAGGTACCAGACCATTTCAGATGACCTGCACCGATTCTAGAGGACAAAATTTACAGCCAAGTCAACTCATTTTTTCAGTAGTTTTGCAAAGTCCAAAGAAAGTAAACAGCAAATACAACATGACACCAACATAACCAGACTAATTGAAGAACTAGACTTAAACATGTTGGAAAAAACCAAAACTAACAGCAAAATCCTCCAGTAGATGTTTTTAAAGACCTTTAAATTATAACAACATCCTTCATAACTATGAAAACATTCAATAGTAAACCAGGAAAATTTAGTAAACAGTAAAACAGAACAATATCCCAGAAAGCTTTCCTTTGGGCTCAGAACAGCAAACGTATTGCAGCTGTGAGTTCATCTGCATGATTAAATGCATTTGCAAATTTAAGTGTTTTCTCTAGTACAACACACTGTACAGAACGAAGATTACGGATCCAAGACTACCATTGCTACTCAATCAAAAGTACGATTAAGGGACTTTTGCCCAGTTAGAATTAGCGTGTTTTGAAATGGCTGAGTCTATAGAGACAAAAAGTTCAAAACAAGTGCCCATGTGCAAAATATTCTTAATTCTACAAATAACAAGGCATTTTGGAGAGTTTAAAAGTCTACCTACATAAATTAGAGTACCCTCACTAGTCGGTGCTTTGAGGCAGTGCTGGGATGTATCATCATAAATCTGATTATCAGCTTGGGACACAGACAAGCAACTTAATTCAGCGTTAAGCCATGTGTAGGCTCTGGCCCATATGCAGAAACGGTTCAAGCAGAGGACCACAAGCACCAAGATCTCCAAACCACCTTATCGTCAAAACACACCGAGGGAATTATGGCTCGCTGGAGAGCCCAGCCTGCCAGAGAGGGAGAAACCAGTCTTAAAGCCTGCCTTGTCCCGGCGCTGTCGCGCCCAGCTGTAAAGCGGCCCAACCCCGCGGTCGGGGCCGCGGTGGTGCCCGCCCGCCCGCGGGGGCTGCGGCCGAGCCCCGGCGCCTCCCGGGGAGGGCTCCGGCCGCGGGACGGGGCCGCCGGGGCGCGAACCGCCTCAGCCAGCGCCGCGCCGAGGGGAGCCGGGCCTCGCCGCTGCCTCCCCCCGCCCCCCCGAACCCTTTCGCATTATTTACAAGCGAGCACCGAGCAGTCTGTGACACACTGGGACGGGCGAGATCACTCGCGGGGGAAGAAAAAATGGAAGGGAAAAAAAAAAAAAAGTTTGTTCACTTTCTGCGTGAGGAGCCGAGGCTGCCCTGAGCCCCCCCGCCGGCCGCGCCCGTGGAGAGGCGGCCAGCGGCCCCCGCCTCAGCCGCCTCCGGTGCCGGCCAGCGGGGGCAAAGGTGGCCGCCGTCTCCTCAGGCGAGGCGGCGGCGCGCAGCCCCCTCCCCGGCCCGTACTCACTTTGTAAGTGCTCTCCGTCAGCTTGTTCACCTCCTCGGGGTCCCGAGACATGGTGCTGGCGGGGAGGCGGCCGCTGGGAAGAGCTTCGTCCCTGGGAGAGCGCCTCGGCCCCAGCCCAGCGCCGCCACCGCAGGCTCGGCTTCCCCCTCCGCCGCTAAGAAGCTGTCAAAAACTTGTGGAACCAGCCGGGCAGCGCCGCCGGGGCGGGGCGTGCGGGGCCGCGGCTGCCTGACGCGGCAGGACTGGCTGGGCGGGCGGGGATCGCCTCACCTCAGCGCGGAGGGCGGGCGGCCCGCGCCGCCTCTACCTGAGCTGCCGCCGCCTGCTTCGTCCGCGGTGCCTCCGCCTCCTTCTCCTCCCCGCTCTCCGGGAGCCCCCCCGGGCCTCTCCCCCACGGAGTGCCCTGAGGCCGGAGCGCAGCCTGCGCCGTGTGGCGGCCTTCTCGGGAGGCAGCTTTGCTGTGGGTGCCTAGCGAAGTCGGAGGTAAACTCTTCCTCCCAGCAATTAAGTGAGGGTTCTGTAAGAATTCATTAATTAATTAGTCTCGTCAGAATTAATTAGTGTAGCCCTAGCGGTGCTAGCGAGGCTGGGGATGGGCCCTGGTCTCCTTTCCACAGCAGCCCCACATGAGGGAGAAGTGTGGGGGTTTCCTCAGGGCCTCAGGCAAGGACAGAAATGTCTTTGAGTCACGGTCCAGTACACCACCTTAGGTTCATGCTACATGCTTTTTTTATTTCTTTTAAATATATACCAATAAAACTGCCCCCAGTCATCTTTCCTCTGTGACGTGACTCACAAGGCCTGCATGGGAGAGGGGGAGGGGGGGTGAGGAAGGCAGGAGTAAGCTATAAATTTTTGTGGACCATAAATGGTCCAGAGATTGTGAGATTAATTTAAAGTATGCTAATTGGAATATCTTTCTGATAATGTAATACCAACACTATCTTGAAGGACTTTGTGGGAATTTCATAATCTTGGGTATTTAAAACTCAGATGCAGTGCTAGGTATTGAGTGTGTGAGGTGTAATCAACATCCTTACAGATTGGACATCCTTCTCTTGCTTGCTGTCTCTCCCTCGGTTTCCTCCACTTTATTGCAGCAATAAAATCATGGCAGGAAAGCAACAAAACCTGGACTTGGAACAGAACCCTAGATGTTGGACTCTGGTGTGGGAGGAGGTTGTTATCAGGTTTCGAGAGCTGTAAAAATGTTTTCGTTCAAGCACGTGGAGGTGTTTATACCTTTAGAACTACAATTTACCTTCTGGGAAAAAAGTGGGCACTTAGAGCATTATCTTGAATACAGCTAAAATGCTGGGCAGAGAGGGAGTTTTATGAGACTTCATACTCCCAGCTAAAGTCTTTGCAGACTTCTAGTATTAATTGCCTTTCTGTAATAATCCAATTTATAATGTCATGTATAAATATAATGAATTATTTTGGGCCCAAGTCTACAATTTATGTTCCCACTGAGCAGTGTTTGCTCATACAGTCAGTCCTCTCGAATATGATGTCGCTGCTTGCCTGGACGTGGGATGAAGAATCACACTGTTTATTCCCAAGTCTTTTGTCTGAAGAGTTTTTTACAAATCCAAAACCAGGCTGTGCCTGGGTACAACTGCCTTTGTGTTACCATGTGCCAATATTGTGAAAAGGATGTTTCTCTCTAACAGGCTGGCATTCAAATTTGAGGGAGCAGGTACTCAAAGGAAGATGTAGAAAAGGACTTTTCCTTTCCTGACTCCTGCTAAAGGAGATGGGAATATATTGTGTAGTAGGGAGTGTATTATTCCTGTTAGTGACAAAGCATTTGTCTTATTTCCTCTGAACGTTTTGGAGCTCAGGGACCTCACCTAGGATTCAGTGTGTTTGTTCCCAGTTGGCATGCTAAGTTCAGTCATAGTAAATGGCAATGTAAGTATTATTGAAATATGCAAAGCATAAAGAAACTATGGATAATTAATGTAGGCAGAATTGTTTAAGAATGTTATGATACTTTATATATTGTGGGGATGCTCAACATTTCAAAATACACATTTCTAAAGGTCTTTTTAAGCAGATGTAAATATTTTAAAGGTCTATTGAACTTCATATTGTGTTTTTCTTGACTTTTGGTATTAATTTCTGCAGCCTCCATGTATATACAATTTTTAGAATTTTTACATAATCTTTCCTAAATTTTTAGTGCTGTAGACTATTAAAAAGAGGAAGATAAAGTTTGAAATTAGTAATACAATTGTGAGGTAAAAAAAAAGAAAACAAGAAAAAGCAGTTTTTAAAGAATACCGAAGTGGGAAATGAAGCTAGCAAGGAAGAATCCTTAATTTGGGGTAATGATTGCTTCTATTAATTCATCTATGTACAGATTAAAAATGACCATAAATAGTTGAGACAACATAGGAGAAAACGTTAACAGATTGAAAATAGCAGGACAGACCTCTCTTTTAAAGTAAAAGAATTAACAATGCTTGCTTCAAATTTTTGAAATGAGTATTAGAAGTAATAATTTACAGAACCATTATGAGATTAGATTGTGTGTTTATTAAGAAAAAAAGCAACAACCTGGTTTATTGTTGAAATTAGGTGCTAGTATAAAAACTATAGTGTGAAAAATAATTTCTATAACTTTATTCAAGTTTTGCTTTGTCACCATAATTTTGTATTGTTTTTCCCAAATCTTGGGACTCTTACAAGTGTATACAGCATTTGGAAGCATTTTCTGTATCTTTTTTCTGTTGTGATGTTAGAAATATTTTATGTGTCAATCATAATAATTAGTAGTACTGCTCTGTTCTAGTTTAGTGTTTTACTGTGTTTTACCGTGTGACTGAAAAACTTGAAATGTGACAGGCAAATCCAATTCTTAATTTGCAAGCATCCAGACCTTTGCTATAAATCATAAATTTTCAAATTCACTCAGAAAAAAAGTCTGCTTGAGCTTGTAATATAAATGCAAATATTGTGTTCTCTTAATGGGAGATTTTTGATCTTACATTGTGTTAAGATTAGTGTTAAGTTACTGACTTAGCTGGAATTAATCCTGATGTGTGCAAACAACATGAATTTAGAACGGTTGAATGAGATCTCATTTTTGCCAGTTACTTAAGGATGATCTTACATTTAAATGTGTGTGTAGCAGTCCTCTAGTAACATACCATAGTGTTTTGTCTGATCAGGACAGAATATTTAGTAGCTTGCAAAACTGAAACTTTTCATGAGTACATCTTTATGCTCTGTTGCTTACATACTACTGTGAGCATTTATGATAAACATACTAATATGTGATATATTCTGTTTATTTAGAAGTTTCTGTTTTATCGTATTCATCTATAGCACTGAATTTTGGGTGCCTCGGTATTTGAGTACTCGAGGTTGTGCATTTTGGAATTGTTTCTTAAGGCTCGAAAGAGTACTTGCTAACTGCCCTGAGGAGGAGTTCAGAGCAGGAATCTAGCTGTGACCACTAATCGCATATGCTCTCTGAACTGATTGGAACTAAAATTAATCTGATTACTTTTTTTGACTCTTAACATACATTGTTTCATTGGCCAGAAAAGATGAAGAAGGAAATATTCTTACTTTGGTGGTGAACCCATCCTGTGGTATAATTATGTTGTTGACTGTATCTTTGTACTGCATCTCAAGCAGTAACTGCATCTCAAGAATAATTCAGATTAGAGGGAACCTGGCAGTTTAGTAGCTTACCTGGTCCTGTCTCCCATCAGAGTAGGGCTAATTTCAGCATTGGGTTGCTCAGGGCTTTGTCCAGTTGAATTTTGAAAGTCTCCAGGAAACAAAAGTTGTGGAACAGAACTGGAACAGTTGTATTTGAAACAACCTGTAACTCAGCAAGTAAAGAAAATCCTCTACAGCATTGTAGAAGGCAATATTTGTTATGTTTTATGTGGGGCTGTCCCCTGAGGTATGTTACCCATCCGAGTCGCCTATCCTTAACAGGCTTCCTCCATATTGTAACTAGAACTTTGATATTAGACTGTAACACGTCACCTGTTGAGAAGGTGAAACTCCTCTCCTTCCTCACTACCTGTCATTCTGCCTCACGTTGCCCTTTCCTGATGTCCAACAGAAATATTCGTAGGCCTGTAGTTATGCATAATCTCCAACAGACCCCCTTGACATTGGCAGTTTAAGAGAGATGACTTGGATTTCAGCATCTCCTGGTCCAGTCCTTGCAGTGGTTAAGATGCTTCTGGCTTTCACAGGTACACAGCTAACAGGAGCACCCAGGTGCAAGGACTGGCCTGGAGCTGAGGCCGTCTGAATCTGAACCTCTCTTCCTCCATGTATGCCTGTGAAGTGCACGCTCAGGGTCCGAATCCCACAGTTGATTCCATGTTGGCCAAAGGCAGAATCACAGAGATTTGCTAAAAAAACTGCTGTTGAGGGCCTAACTCAGAATAAGTGCTTATATTTATTCTATACAGAAGGCCAGTTCTCCTTTGTAGCATTTAAGCTTTGAAACATGAGTAGCAACAAGAAAAATTTCTCCATGCATTGTCAGATTTATAGAATTGAAATTGTAATGAGAAAATGGTATTTTTGATACATCTTTTGAAAAAGTACTCAGAAATATTCCTTTGAGTAAATATATGTATTTCTTTAAAATCAGTAATATTTTGATGTATGATTGTTTTCTGTAAGTGTTGTATTTGCGTGTCAGTGGTATTTTCAAATATTCTTTGGCAATGGCTTAAGCATGCTGTAATGACCCATTACTGTCAGCTCATCATTAGATCTTTAACATGTGTTTTAAACAGCTTAATATGACTGTAACTAATTACATAAATTGTGGCTAAGCAGCAATCGCATATGCATGATATAGCCAGCTGTGGCCTGTTTCATTCCCTGTGGTCATTAGCAGACGTTTAACTTGATTAAGAAAATAAAAACGTACACAACATGTTATTTAGTGGTGTCAAACAACATTGAGAGTCAGAATAAAATTTCCTGAACAGGAAATTAAAGTGACTCTATCAGCTTGTTTTTGTGATGGATACGTATTTTTGTTCTCTGTTGACACTTACAAGGAATTTTTAAATATTTTAATCCACTTCAAGCCGACAATACAAAAGTAGACTAAAACTCATGCAAAGTGCCATTGGGAAGGAGTATATAAAACTTTTGAAGGCTTACTGAACCTTTTGGTCTGATTCAGCTCTGGTTAGTGAAATGGATTTACTCCATGTTTAAACTGATGCAAGCAAGCACAAAATCATTTTGTTCCCTGCCATTCATTGTCCTGAGCTGGTTTCAAAGCAAATGAGCTGTAACTCAGACCCACAGATCAGTTCAGTACTGAGATTTCTGATCAAGGAAGATGCTTAATCAAATGCTTAATTTAAACATGTAAGTAATTCACTGTACTTTGGGGAGGGAGGGAAATCAAGGAGGTGCAAAGTGCTTTTTATGAACTCTTCTTTCTCCAGACTAAAAATGGGATGATGATTTTGCCTTGGAGATTGAATGCTTTGAATGCTTGTATTATGTGTCTCAGTTGCCTCATGTTGCAACTTATTTTGGCAATATTATAAGATGAATTATAATTTGTTTTTTTATTGTGGTTTATTTTTTGAGATTGGAAATAATGTATGGTATAGAAGAATGCATTTTTTAAAAGGGTTTTTTTTGGAGATTGCCTAGGATTTAGACAAAATTTAGCGTTCAAGGGACTCTAATAGGCAGTACTGTTAACAATGCTAATCTCTTTCTACTGCTAATTGAAATACTTATTTCAAAACTGTTATACCCACACATTTTGTGACTGCTCATTTCTTACTGAAGATATGTTTACTTGAATTTATAGGCTGTGTCCACTAGATGGCAAGCAAGCTATGCATGATGGAACAAAATAAAGTTGCATAATCTTTATGCTCAAGGCTTTCTCCGAGTGCTTTATAATGTAACAAGATAGATATTAGTGGTAAGCAAATGGAACAGCCTTTATATTGCTCATACACAGCCTTGGAATTTTTTCTCAAGAGTGTAAGTGCTGTTAGGATGTTCATGTTATTGAAATCTAAATACGCCTCAGGATCTGGAACTTTATTTTGTAAGTCAGCACTAGTAGCAAGCTGACATCCCGGTAGAACTCTTGTTATAAACTTCTGATCCATTTAGGTTCCAGGGTTTCATGAGGTGACTCATGCCAAAAACACAGTATTTTAAATAACTACATATTTGTTATTCTCCCTTTTGTAATTTGTCAACTGGGGATTAACTAAGAACACGTGTACTCTGTTCCAGATGGATAAACTGGTTTTGCCTGAGGCTGAGGGTAGAGTACTGCAGCTAAACACAGCATCTGCTCGTTGTGGATCTCGGTAATATCAATAGATTGCATACTATAAGCAGAGTAAGAATTATCCATGTTTGTTATGGGGTAGAAGGTAAAGACCTTAACTGGAATGTGATACTATTGCTGGGCTGGGAACTAAACATGCACCAGGTGTAAAGTAGCATTTCTGTGAGTATTTTCAAAGAACTCAAACATAAATTTTGATGCTGTCCTTACCTCTTCCTTTTCGCAGCTAGAAAAATATAGAATAAGTACATAATACTGGTCATTTGATTGTACTTTAAACATGGCAAAAATCCTAGAACTGCATTTCCATATTAAAAAGAAACTTGTAGCTCATTAATCCCTCTATTTTATGCAGCCTTACTGTAACAGGGAATTACTGGAAAAATGTTCAGGGAAGATTGTATTAATAATAAAAAATTCAAAGAAAATACCATTACATTCTTCCTGTAATTTATCATTTAGTTGTGAGCATTTTTTAGAAGCTGTACTGATACCAAAAAAGCAATCCATTTTTATTTTTTGGTAATAAAAATATGATTCCAAAACCATACATGGATATTTTTGGATTGAACCATACTGAAGTTTCTTTGTATGGACTCTGTATGAGCCTTCCTTCTTCTCTTATGCTCAGTTGCTGTTCCAGGAAGCTGCTGAAGTAGAATATAACACGGCTGTGCCTGCCCACTCCTTGTTTCTAGACACCCACTGGCTAATGGCAATACTAGTAATGCTTTCTAGAAAATGTATGGGCAGGGATGGTTGATGCTCAACAATGCAAATCTTGGGAGCAATCCGTGCAGCCTATGATGGATATTTATAATCATGCCTCTCACAAGCGTGCGTGCAGCCTGGTGGTGTGCGCTGAGTGTGTCTCCGTAGCAGACTCCAAAGCAGATGCTGACAGTTACTGTCTCCACTTGAGGTCTTGCATCTGGCTTGTAAACTTCCTGAGAAGGGAGATGGTTGTAGGCAGTGGGCTGTTCTGCAAAGATGGGAAGATGATGATTAGACTGGCAAAGGCAGTCTTGGAGGTTTTGATGGAGAGGATGATTAATCTGGTTGTCTGAAACGTGGGAGCTCCAAGGGTCAAACTACCTCACTTCCAGTCATGGTGAGATTAGGAAAATAGCATGCTTAGGGAAGTTAGAGTGATTATGGGTGGCTTTCCATCTCCTGATTAACTGTCTTCATTGAAGTCAGTACAGTTCCTATGGATTTGCTGAAAGAGATTGGCTTGACGTTCATCATTTCTGCTCAGCTTTCTCATTTGAAAGTAAAAATGTGGGCTCCTATCACAAGGAGTGATTCCTAGCTTCAAGGCAAAGTGGTGTGGGATGGCTCAAATCCACCTGGCTCTTGCTGGGTTTGCTCTAGGGCATACTGACTGCATCCATGCTGGCCAACACTTGGTTTCGGTCACCACTGGGCTCCACCCGAAGGGCTGTATACCCTTAACCATTGCTTTGTTTTGTGTTTTTCAGTTCAAAGAGTCTGAACTAATCTGAGGGCTGTGTTGTAGCTTGCCTGAGTGGCATTTGCATGGAATGATACTGCAGGTACGTGGTACATGCCCTGGGGCTTGGCACCAGGGGTGTGAGAGTCTGAGGGCAGGTTTAGCTCCCCAGCATTCCAGTGGTGTGCTCAGTGGAGGCAGCTACATCCAATGTGGTTGTACATGTTTGGCCTTTAAGGTGGGTCCTTGCAATGAGCTTTTCTCAGGGGGCAGCTCAAATTTCATTTTAAAGGTGAGGTAGCAGCAAAAGAGATCCTGCATGTAAAGTAACACGTTATGTAGGTGATCGAGGGGACTGGGATCTAGGAGTGAACTAAGGAGCTTATTTGCCATCCTCACCTGACATGTGAGGAGAAGAAAGCACTTGGCTTCTGATAACTGCGCGTGCGCCACTGACTTAGAGGGTTCCAAGACATAATTCTTCCATGATATTAAGCCAGTGAATTATTAGAGTTATAGATAACTCACTAGGTAAGATTTGTCTGGGTTGTGATACAATATAAACATTGAAGCTGCTCAGTTATATGGCTTCTGGGGAAGAAGCATTTTACTATTTCTTTTGTCCTTTTCACACAAGGACTATAGTTTCAGATTCAGGGATTCCTGCAGATCTTTTAGAACTAACTGTCCTGGAACCAGAGAACTTGTGTCTGGATGCAGGAGATAAATGGAGTTGCTTCTATGCTGCATATTACTGCCGCTCCACCCTAGAATTCACTAAATCAAATATCGAGATTCTCATTAACTTCAGGGGTTTCTAAATGGATGATGTGTTAAATTTTGAAGCTCTTTTTTCATATAGAAAGTCTGTACAAAACTGCTTGTCCAAACTAGGAAAGAACCCACGTAGTAGATCTTCTTTTGACCAATCTTGTCTGTGAGATTCATGTCATTCTGTTAAGTTTCGGACAAAATTTTGGTTGAACTAGAATCAATGAGAGTTTTTGATTTATTTCAGTGAAGCCCAGCTTTCATTCTTGATTTGTGTTAAACTTTGAGTAATGAGAAATTCTAAAAGAAAAAACAGTTCCTCAGAAACTCTTACACTGATAGGATTTGTGAAACAATTTGATACTATTTCCTCCTTCTCTGACTCTTAAAAAATCAAGAGATAGCTGTTGTACATGCCACATTTTTATTGCCTGCTTTTCATGAATTGGTTGTGCTATGTATGGACATGGAATTTCTTTGTAAAGCTGTTTTTCATTAGTATCAAGGAATATACATACTTCTCAGCTAAAGCCTTATATAAAGTTTTATCTCTCTGCCCACATTGTTACTATTGTAATACTGCTTAGCAACTAAATCAAAAGAACAACAACAAAAAACCACTCAAAGCCCCTTTTTACAATAGAGAGAAGGGTCTAACCTGCAAAATTCAGGTACAAGTTTGGATCTGAAATTTTCAGAAGTTCAGGGATCTGACATCAGTTTTATACTTTTAAGTGTGAAAAGTCGTCAGAGTGACCTGGTTCTGGTTTTGAGTGTTCTGTATATAGCATTTACAGACTAAGACACAAGGATGAAACAAAAGTATTACCATACATAGTAATGAATTAAAAAAAGACAATTATGATTGTCCCCTTTTTTGGAATACCCAGAGACGATGTAATAGTTTACTGGGAGCTTATTCCAGATCAGTATACTAAGTCCCCTTCCTCCCCCACTTGACAGAACAGATGGTTCATCTATCTTCTACAATTTCTGAATCCTTCAAAATCCACACTGTGAGGAACTGGGGATAGGTCTTTCTTTCATGAAGTCCTATACCTCTAGTCCATTTTAATTCTCAGCTTCATGACTAACAGTTCAAGTAACACTTCAAGTATTAACCTGTTTTGTTGATTTTTCTGGAAATTTTGAAGGGATGAGATGTGTGTAGAATTAATACTGCTGATGAAAATATCAACACAAGTAGTACTTCAGCACTGCAGGGGAAGCTTATAGGGAGAGTATCTACAATCTCTTTTCCCCAACTTTATTGTATAAGCCCGTAGCCTTTCAGCAGCAGGACCACTTCACTGTGAGAGCTGTGGGGAGTGTGACCAGTTTAGGCCTGTCTATATCCCGTGGATGGCTCTTTTGGCAAAAAAGGATGTTGCAAATTATAAAGGGAAGTAAGGTAAGAGCTGTAACAATGTGCAACAATGACAACATTACAAGGACTGCTAAAGGGAGGGCTGAAATCTGCGTTTATTATGGTTGGCTATGTATTCATTATGGAACAATGCTTATAAAAAGAATAAAAGCATCCTTGACAGTCAAGGACCAAAATCTGTACTCACAGAAAACAAAAGGGTGAAAGATAGGCAGCATCGTAGCAAATGGACAAGGAGATCTTGAACACCTTCATTAGCAGCAACAATGAAACTAATTACTGGAATAACTGCAGGTAAGGAGGGAAAAAAGGATCGTTAATTTATTTCTATTTTCTTCCATTGTGGGGAATTTTCCAAGTCTTCAAGAGAACTATGGCAACTACCTAGCATCACATCAGGAATGACGTCAAAATGACCGAGTCAAATGGACTGTGTAATTGGGAATTTAAAATCACGCATTGCTTACATTGATGGATAACTTTTTAGAGAAATGAACATTATGTTATGGTGATTCACCAGCTAGCAGCTGGATATTTTTCCCAAAATATTCAGAAATATTCAGCTTGTTAAATGCAGCCAACAGTTTGTGCTGTTTGAGTAATGTTAATGGGTTAATGTAAAAATGTGTAATATTTTGTTAGCTCTTAGTTTCTAGACAATGTGGCCAAAATCACATCTCCAGCAGCAACATGAAGTAGTTGAAAAGGCAGACAAAGTGGCTAGGTAGGATTTCCACTTAGATAGGAGGAATCCCTCGGTAACGGACAACTACCATAGCAGCTTAATGTAAACTTTTCTCCAGCGTCCAATCTGTTGAAATTCCTGAGCAAAACAAGAGTTGGAAATTTCTGCTTCTGAGTTAGTCTCAGCTATCAGCACAGTCCACCAAGAAATGGTTAGCAGCATATGAATTAGGGCAACACTGTAGCTTGAATTCTGTTTGATGTTAATGCTGGTCTGACTCACACTGTGATCTGGATTTTACCACAGCTGCTGTGGAGTTTGAGGTCTGAAGATGGAGCTCCCTGGCTGCCACCCAGCCTGTAGTATCAGATGCAGCTGGGATCAGGTACCTTTCGAATTCTGAGCTTTTTCTTTGCCAATTTTGAGTCAGTCTCTTATTCTATTTCTTTAATTTTCAATTTCTCCTGCCCTACCTACAGGTACTCTTTACCATTATAATAAAATGAAAATATTGTATAAAATAAACCACATACAAACTAACAGAAGTCCTGTTCCCCCTTTTCAGATCTTTAACATTATGTTCCCTTTCTCTTTGCCTTTCCTGCTCATTTTATGGCTCTTTCCCATCTCAGTTTCTCTCTGCACTCATTGATTACAGATGTAATATTTCCCGTATCAAATTCAGAGCTATAAAAATAGGCCACAGTGCAGAAAATATTTTAGAGAGGGGCTGGTGTAGTTGAGTGAGTGAGGTTATGTGTTGGAGAATCGAGGCACATTATTTATCTGCAGGGAATTGTTAGTGAAGTTTCTTGTTTATGCCCTTTCACTCTTTCTACTGATTCATTCTCACCTGTTTTCCAAGAATGACCATGTAGAAATATAATGTGACCTAAATAGCTCAAATTCTTTAGAACATGATTATGAAGTGGCAGGGCTAGCAGATACATTTTAAATGAGAAAGTAAGATAGATAGGTAGCTCTTTATTTCTATGAAAGTGTGAAAATTTGAGTTATATTTTTATTAAGTTAAGGCAACTAGGTCTCCAGCATGATTTGTGTACTGCTGTACATACAGTGATGTGAAATAAGCCGGAAACAGCATCCTTCCCACTACTTCCTCCTGCTTTTATTGGTTTAAGTGAGGCTCTTGGGTATCTGATCCTATCCTGATGCCTAAAGATTTATTCATATAACTCCCCATGCATCAGCATGATGTTATACCACTTGTTCTCTAGAGAAAATAATTAAGTGAATTACTAACGCATAAAATGCTCAAGTTAAAATGCTTAAATATTCCATTTGATGCAGTTATATATAGCCTAATGTAATGTAATAAGTGCAGTGTCCTCTTAGTCAGAATGCCTTGTGTGGTATCCTCTTAGAATGCTTTGGCTTTCATCTCCATTAAATGGAATACTAATTAACAGTTGATTCCAATTTTGTCAAGGTTACTGTGGTGTTATATTCTTAAACAAGACCAGAAGGTGAAAAAGGACTAACCTGTATATAAATTAAAAGTAATCATCAGAGGTCAGTGCAATAGTGTTAGTACTGTATAAATGCAGACTTTTGGATTGCAGTTATAAATACTGTGCTGTCACACAGGGTTTCTGAAAAGAGACAGGAACTTAATCTATTGACTGACTGGTAGCAGAAGTTGCTCCTGGGGAAGGCAAGTTTGTTCAGCTTAAGTACAGTTATTGCAAAGAAAGTGAGAATAATAACCAAATACAACCAGTGATGAAGCAGGTAATAGAATTCAGTCTTTTGTTGAAGGAACTAGCATGAAAATGCAATTCCAGAAGAGCTGCCTGTAACACTTAGCAGCTACTGGATATATATGAAGTTCCCAGTATCCTGGCCAAGGAAGCCATCAAATGACTGCCAATTGTGTATAAGCTACTGATACCCGGAACAATTAATTCTTTTTCTGAGTACTTCTTTTTTCTTTTTTGTTAAAAAGGCTAATTAGTTGAAATCAAACTTTTATATGAGAGATGGTTTAATTTTTGAAAAAAACAAGGTTTTTTTAGTCCTGAAGTTGCTTAGATGTCATTTATTATAATGAAACAAAATCTTTTTTATGTTTGGATTTCTCCATATTGTTTAAAGTAAGATAAAAGTCTGAAATAAGTATTTTGAAACATTTTATGTTATATCAGAAATTTTTTGCTGGATACAGTTCTGTTTGGCTGGGAACAGAACTATCAATTCCTGATTTTTATTTAATTTTTGCCTTTTTGTCTTGTTTCACTATGGAAACAGGCATTTTAACCCCCAAAATCTGTAGTGAAAATACAGCTGATATTCTCCTTTTTACTGCAAAACATATGTTCAAGGACCACATCCTAATATTCATCCATCTTCATGGTTCCTGCTATATCTCTTTCTCTCTGTACTTAGACATTTATATAACAACTATATTGTACTGGAAATTGAACGCTGACTGCATATGAGAGAGGGACATGAAGAGAAAAAGTTTTTCCAGCAGAGTGGTGTATGTGTAGATTTCATGGTGCAGGTGCCCATTTCCTTCACAGCATTCATTCAGCACTGAGAGTTTGATTCAGTTTTTGCTGGTTTCATGAACTGAAACAGTATCTGAGTGTAAAACTCATTTTTTAGAATTAACTTTTTCTTGGGGTCAGTTAGGAAAATTCAGCCTATACTGGCTCTGTTTCTGCTTGCTAGGAAGGAACAGAGATCATCCAAGCTTGTTGATCTGTTGGCAGCATTGCCTTCCTATGGTGATCCTATGTACTTCATAAGTAAAATGTATTGAAGCTAACAGCATTGGCATTTACTCCAACATCATACATTTTTATGCTTTGGCTCAGAGAGGAAAATGAAAAATAGATTAAGCTATAGTATGTTGTTGATTCACTTCCTCTTTACCTAGTCTCCATATAACAGAGAGTTTGAACAAATTCTATGCTACGACAGTTTCACAGCTCGAATCAATTTAGCAGATCTACATAAAGTGTGAGAAACTAATAAGTTTTGTTCATCTTTTAAGTAGGTTTTGCGTCATTCCGTCTGTCCCCCTCCCTAATACTTTTCTCACTTTGATGCAAATGATGGGCTTTAGGTCAGAGAAACCTAATGCTAGTTAACATTTCTGATCATAGAGAGATGTGCAAATGTAAGAACAAAATTGATATGCCAATGTTGATCTAAAATGTAGAAAGTAGTGATGCATTCCTAAGGTATCCTTCATCTGAATAAAAAGGAGGAGCTTTGATTTTAGCTAGAACTGAAATGGATAAACCTTCTGACACACGGAATTGCAGTTGAAAAGTAGTATGCGACTTGGATATTTGTGTGAAATACTATTTGTGTAAAATATTATTTGTGTAAGATAAGAGATATGCTAGTATTTTTGGACTATACATTGAAAACATTGAAAAATACTGTGATAATGTATATACATTATTTCCCGTTGTTTGCCAAAGCTGACAGTTCACTGTTTGTTTAACTAGGAGGTCCTTAATCTCTAAACCCACTTCCTTTTTTGCAATGCTTACTTCTGTGGTTGTACATGTAGTGAAGTCTACTTTGTATGGAATCAAGTCTAAAGTCAGAGGCAGATTGTTCTGATTTGGCAAAGATAGGCACATAAGATAGAGCTCCTAGTCGTGGTCACCTGGAGCCTTTCTTCAGGATGCTGTTTTGTCTTGCAGTTTTGTCCAGGATATGGAAATTGTCTGCCGTACTTTCTCAATTAGCGGCCCTGACTGACACATTCCCAGTGTTGTTGCAGGAAAGCAGGAGGAAGGGGCCCAGGCCTACACCTGGCTAGAAGATCACATTCACTGTAACCTTCTTACATCTCTTATTCTTATTTTTCAGTCTCTTCATTATAAAGTTAAGTGTAAATATTTGTGTAAGCATAAACACATGTGTAAGTATTGGCATGATGTAGATTAAAATGTGTAGGTGGCATTTGAGGGTGAGATAGCATCTTCTAGAGTGCAGGAAAATAACGTGGTAAACATATACTGTGTGGTTTATTTCTAGAAGATACTGTATTGAGATGGTCTGATCCCACCTGAGTCTCAGTGCTGTATTCTTTCCCACGGGTTAGCTCAAGGTGGCTTCCTGCTCAGAGCTTTACCTGTGCTCTGCATTGTTTTTTGGAAGTGACTGGGCACTGGAATGTAGGTGACACTTAATCTACCTGAATATACTTACTATAATCATACATTATTTTTTATTTCTTCAGGAACTGCTGCTGATTTTTGCTGCACTATTTCTCATCAATGTAATAAACCTCTTCTTCACATGCTTTGTGCAGCTGTTGTACGAATAGCCTTCTAGGTCGTGTAAATTCAGGGGAGTTTGGTTTGGGGAAAAGTTTGCAAAATGAAGCTGTAAATTGTTGGGAAGCATTTAAACTGAGAACAGTGTTGCAAGTTTCCCATGGAGGTTTAAGTCTGATTAACTTACAGAACTGAAATACATTTTTCAATTTACATTCAAAGAATGTTCATTGTTATTTTCTTTATCGTGTATTTTTAAGAACTCCAAGGGGAACATTTCTCTACAGGTATCTGTCTTCTTTACAATAAGTCCAAACATTGCCATTGACCTTGAGTATTTTCAAGAGAGAAGATGAGGGGAGGCAAATAAGTGCAATTTCAGCCCCCATTTACCAGCCGTCTTTTAGTGTGCCAAATGTCACAACTTCCACTAACTTTGAGGAACTCTAGTCTTCAGATGATATGAAGTCTAGAGATGACATTTATTTTGAATGTGTTATAAAATGACAGTTAATGCATTTCAGTTATTCAGTAATATAATGTCAGAGCCAAAAAAGAGTCTAAGCTGAGTAAATTTAGCTATAGTGTAGGCTCTCCTGTCTAAAATTGTGATCTTAAAACTTTCTGAGGCCTCAACTTTAGGACACCTGAAGTTGCAGTTCTTGTGGTCAGAAGTGTGCTCTATCCATGAAAAATATTTGAGATTTGTTATTACTGAACACAAGGATGGGATGAACTAGATTGTAATATTCTGGTGATTCACAAAGTCAGCTGTGAGTGGAGAACCTTTGAATCTAGACCTTATTACTAGAGCTGTTTCTATATTTTGTCTCGTTACTTAATGCTAACCCAGTAACTGTTTTACATGAAATACAGCAACAGTTAATACCCTAATTGAGCATAATAATTTTCTCATGAGAGACGTCAGCTATAGCTTTGAGTTACTTCACCTCGAGGCAGGACTTGAACCTGGCTCTGGCTCTGCTGTACATTGGGTAAGAGCTGTAAAACTGAAAGTGGAATGAGCACAGTTTTTCCAGCTTTTTTTTGGAAGAATGTACGTACCCCTTTTTTCTAATTTTTTGGAAAGAAACCCAGCAGGATTTAGGTGATGGCAGTTCTTTGAAAGTATGAGAGAAGTACTTGAGTATCTATAACCTCTATATCTGTTCTTCATTTAATACTATGTAATGTCATGTTCTTATTATAAATATGGTTGCAGCTGTAGTGTTTTGCAGACCCCTTATTGAGACAGGGATTGCATCAAGGATCCCAGTGCTTTGTTCTAGGCAACTGCTTCAAGTGTTGACCTTTGGCATCTCTGTGCTTAGCATATTGCTGTTCTGCATGCTGTTTTGGGGGGGTCTGACTTTCCCTCTATTTTTTATATGGACATAGGTCACCCCTAAAAGCTAGCTATGCTTAGGTTGTATGTTCCCAAGTCCTTTATTGCATCCTTTCTCCTTTATTGTAGCCTGTTTTGTAGAACAGCACCCTTTTCTATTTTCTGCTTACTCAATCTTAGAATAATGAGTATAGCATCTGTCATATTTGTGTTCTGAGGAATCATTCCTCTGACGGGCTTTTATAGTATTTAAAGCCAAGTAAATGTGTTTTTCAGTGCTGACCAGCATGTGTAGGCATCTGTCCTGTGTTATGGAAGAATCTTATCTGTACAGCAGGCACAGTGTTTTCCAGGAAGATACTGTTTTGCCTTTCCATATTTATTTGCAATTTCATTTGAAAGTTTTGAAAATCCAGCATGATCCATTATGGTAGTATTGGATTTATTTGACAATAGTTTTGTGTTTCACTTAATGACAGTGTGTTGCCACATGAACAGAGACCTTTTGAGGCAGGTAATACAGTTGTTCTTTGGGCCAAAACTGTTATAACTACTAGTAAGAGTATACTGTAATTCATTGAAAGTCTATATTTTAGTTAAGAAATTGTTGTCCTCTCTCATTGGAATTTGTAGGATAGCTTTGTTCCTGATCCATTTACTTGTATTAATTCCACTATCACTGACGGAAACAGTGAAGTGATTCTTTACACTTCTGTAGTATCTCTTAACTACAAATGCAGATGTTTTCAATCAAAACCTTTTTTAGGCCTCTGAAGGCCTTTGAGAAGATAGGAAATTTAAAGCTTATTTTAAGCAACTTACACAACTCATACAAAGTTTACTGCAAAGTCAAGAACAAGAAAAGGAACTTGGAAGTTCTTGATCTTTTATAATTTATTCTATTTATGTGGGATCATCTCTCATGTTTAGTAATGGTTAAAACCTTCACAGTTACATGATTCAAAAGAAAATTTTTCTGTTATGTATAGATTAGAAGAAGCTGCATATGTTTTGGATTGCCATCCTTCTGTTCCAACATGATTTTTTCCTTTATTAACCTGCAATACCTTTGGCTTTCATCAAGCCATCTAATGTCTAGCAGAATAAAATAACATTTTGCATATGGTGTTACCTACAGTTTGTCTCTGAATTGCTAGTATTTTTATCCTTTTCAAGCAGGTAATCTTTAAATAAGATTTTTTCCAGATATGTGTAAAATATTTCTTGCCTCAATATTCTACAAATGAAGTTATTTTTCATCTTTAAAGCTCTGTACCAGCATTATTCTGTTCTTTAAAGTGTTAACCAATAACCACAGTAGTAACTGTATCAGTGATATGCTTTTAGAGGCTTTTTTTTTATATAATGTTGACATAAGCTGTGTTATAGCTAAGGAAAATTTGTCATTTGTAAGATAACTTTAAGATATGTTAATTAAAAATGGCAGTAGAAGGCAGTTTGTTCTCACTTCAACAGTGCAATTTTAGAGTAACTCCACAGGTTTTAGTTGTTTCAAAACCAGGCCCAATAGGCTTATTTAATTTTGTGTCTGTTTCAAGAGTAGTCAGTGGAGCCTGAGCTCAGTCATGATATGAAGACTGTTTGCTCATCAAGTCATAGCAAGGATGAAAGAAGCATGTTAAAGAGAATAAAACGGTTCTTCAAGACATTATAGAAATGTAGGCAGACATTTCATTCATTTGGTTTGTCCCGGGAGGATAGTACTTACTCTGCTGGGAGTGAAATTGAGAAAAGAGAAAGGAGGGAAAAAATGAAGAAATTAGGCTTCAAATCTGTATTGTGATAAACTAATAGTGAAAGTTTTGGTGAAAATCTTACAGGACTTTTCAGAGTAACAGTTATAGCAAGACCATAAATTCCTATTACCAGTTGTGTCTGTGCCAGATTGACGGGTACTCAGGTTTGTAGTCATCCTTCTAAAAGATAGCAGTTTGTCTTAGAATAATATGAAGAATTGTTGTTCAGAGCCAGGAAAGCAGTTGAGCAGATCATAAAAGATAACAAAAATCTGTTATATATGTATTTATGAGTGATATTATATAAAGTAATTCAAAGGACACATCCACATAGCTTCTATAAAGTTAAATGACATCTTTTCGACTGCTGCAAATTCTTGAAGGATTTAATGAAACATAGAATAAAAGCGAACTGAGAGCTATAATATATTTAGACATTTGAAAGTTTTTTGCTAAAGTAACTCATACAAAATTATTAAGGAAAATTGGAGCAACTAAGGCAGGGGGAAAGTTTTGCCAGTCATGAAGAATGGATGAAGAGGTAGGAAACATAAAGAGCAAGATCTCTGACTGGAAAGGACTAGAAAGCAGTCAAAGGTTGGGGTTATTTGGGTCTTTGTGCACCAACTGATATTTTACTATGTTATCTGCCTAGATTAATGGTGAAAAGCAGGATGTCAATATGTGGTAATATCATAAATTTATTTAAATTAGGCAATATTAGAAAAGATTACTGAGAGCTCCAGGAGAATGTAATAGAACTTGGTAATAAGATGTCAGATTAAATTCAATTTAGATGAGTGCATGGGAATTAAAATATAAATCACTTCAGTGTGTGCAGTTCTAAATTAGTCCTTAAGAAAAGTACATGATATTATATTGGATTTTTTGAGAAACAATGTTTTGATTATGTAAGTAGGGATTATAGTAAAAAGTGCTAGAAAGGCATAAATATTTTAAAATTGTTTGGGGCTGTATTCTTGCACTTCTTGATTATTGATCATTGATTATAATGGTTCCGTAAAGCATTCCAGGTGCATGAGCCCATGCCAGATTTGAGTGGCTTGGTACAAACATGGAAGTCCCATTCACAAAGAACAGCTTAGCAAGCTGGTATCTGGCTTGTAGATTTAAAAGTAAATGTTCAGATGTTAATGTAAATTTGGGGGATTTTTTTCCACAAGAGGAAAAAAAAAAAATCCAAACTATATTGAGATCATGGGTTTTCCAAAGCTCATTGTTCTGACACCAGACCTGTGAAATTAGGGGAGGTCTCTCCTTTCAGTCATGGGCTCAATTCTTGGCTCCTGGGTGGACAAAGGGACATTAGACCTTTCAGTCTGTAGACTTTCAAAGCTAAACAGAAAGTGTATCACCTCACTGGTAAAAGCTTTAAATGCACAGATTGTCATAATCTTTGAACCAGAAAAATAGGTCTGTTCTGAAAATGATATTTATGGTTTTCAATTATGATAACTAGTTACAGTAATAGGCTGTTTCACAGCTCCCCAAATGAACAAAACTTAGATCCAGATGAGGGATGTTGCAATCGCAGGCTGTGGGCCCTGTGGTGAGCAGCCGGAGGTTATCCTCAGTCTGCTGAAGCTGGGCTACAATGCAAAATGGGCCCAGAAGAAAGGCATGAACAGAAACACTTGATTCTGCAATCTATTTATTTGGGAGTTACGTGCACAGGGAGTTCACTGGTGTCGTGGTTTAACCCCAGCCGGCAACTAAGCCCCACACAGCCGCTCGCTCACTCCCCGCAGTGGGATGGGCGAGAGAATCAGAAGAGTAAGCAAGAAAACTCGTGGGTTGAGATCAAGACAGTTTAATAGGTAAAACAAAAGCTGCACACAAGCAAAGCAAACCAAGGAATTAATTCACCACTCCCCACCGGCAGGCAGGAGCTCAGCCATCCCCAGGACAGCCGGGCTCCATCACACGTAACGGTGACATGGGAAGACAAACGCCGTCACTCCAAACGTCCCCCCCTTCCTCCTCCTCCCCCAGCTTTATCTGCTGAGCGTGATGCCAAATGGCCTGGGATATCCCTGGGGTCAGTTGGGGTCAGCTGTCCCGCCTGTGTCCCCTCCCAACTCCTTGTGCACCCCCAGCCCCCTCGCTGGTGGAGTGGTGAGAGAAGCAGAAAAGGCCTTGACTGTGTGTTAGCACTGGTCAGCAGTAATGGAAACATCCCTGTGTTATCAGCACTGTTTTCAGCACAAAGCCAAAACACAGCCCCGTGCTAGCTACTGTGAAGAAAATTAACTCTATCCCAGCCGAAACCAGCACAACTGGTCAGGAAACACAAATAATCCAGGAATCTGGGAGTGCAACCAACATCTTTCCCTTCCTAGCTGAGTTTCGTTATGAAGGGGACTTGCTGTATTTGGCTTCTGCAGAGATGTAGGCAGAGTGGCAACATCTTTACATATAATTTCTGAATTGTAATTAGCTAGGAAAAGGCACTGAAATGCTTCTGAACCTGTCTGAGTTTTGGTGATCAAAACATGGGTGTTGATTGAATTTAGGTGCTTATATTTTTTTAGTATTGCTGGAGAACAAATTTCTGAGTTGTATTGGATTTAACCAAGCTTGGGGAGGCTATTTCCATAAAGATGTGCAAGTTCCAAAATGTCAAGCTGCATTAGCAGGGTATAGCCTTGCAAGTACATGGTAATACTCTAAGCATCATTTTTTACTTTCCATAATGAAGAGATGGCTGGATTCATATCTCTGAATGCTTAAAAATAACAACCCTGAACTGAAACCAAGACTGGGAAATATCAGGCCACCTGATGAATATCAGTATTTTTCAGCCTTGTTTAACTCTGCTGCTTTCCTGAAACCACTGGAAACTCTGCTGCAGATGGTAAGCACAGGGTATCGCCTGCAAGAGTCAGAGACCTGTGTGTTATAATGAAAATTCTGATATAATCTATATATTGTAGCTGCTATCAAGTGTCTGCAGTAAGAGCGCTTACAACTAAATAGTTGCAGATTTGACCCTAAGTCTTTTCTAAGTCCTCTACTTGTATATAGTGTAGCTCCTCTGGAGAGCAAAGGCAAATCCAATTTAAAATCTTGTCTGTGGTATATCTTACCTTAAAAAAACAATATAAAGACATTTAGATAGTATTTAGCCTTGTGCTTTCTCATTTATGATGGCTGTTGCTGCTTGCTACATTAGATATTTATACAATGAGGAAAGTGTTTTTAAGTGAACCAAAACATAAATTTGACAGGACTATAATGTCCCGTCAGATTTCACAAGGAAATTTTTGTATTACAGATACATATGCATAGTCATTATATACATGGTTATTTGTCATTTGGCTCTTTCAGCTTTTAAAAATATCCTTAAAAAGGAGCAAAAGTTGTAGAATTGGAAAATTACCACAGCCAAACATAAATAATGAAATTATATAATCTTGTTGTTTAAAAAAAAATTAAAAAATCAGACATTTGCTTATGTATTCCCTTTGATTTCTTGTTTGCATTTGTAAGATATATATCTCCTCTAGGTTTTTCCCTACCTATTGCTTATTTATATGAAAATAATTCGTGGTAAATCTAAAAAGGGCAAAGTATGGAAATCTTATACTGCCCATGTTTTGTTACAGGCTTTCATATTTAATATATTTAATCTACTAGTATGAAACACAGTCTATAGAAATAAAGCAGAACCAATACCACAGTGACAATAGGGGGAAAAAGAGCCATGATAAAGAAAGTTAAAAGATCATTATTTGGGAATTAATGTTATTAAACCTACAGTGATATACACAGTAGAAAAATCAATTTTTGGTTGTCTTCAGGTCTTTGAAGACATTTCTGTGGAAAAAACCTCTGTATAGTACACTGCCAATGAAAAACTAAGTAATTTCAAAATGTATTTTCATTTGGTGGAATGTTCAAATCCAAAACACCAGGGAAAGAAGAGCTTTCCAGTTTGTAAGTAGAGTGGGAAGAAGCTATGCTGCTGATCTGATTCATCAATAGATAACATAAGGGAGCATAGATAATTAATAGAAATAACAACAGTACATTTAAACATTATCTTGCAAAAGCAACAGCTCTAAAAGGAAGGAATAGATTTGGATGTTTCTACAGTGAAAAAAATAATGACCGTTTAAAAAAATACTCATGCAAAATCATACATTCAGTAAGAAATTTCTAAACATTTATAGAAATTTGGCTGAGAAAAAATTACAGTTTTATGTTTGCAAAATCTAGGACAGGAGCTATAACTCTTTTCTGGCATTAAACTAAGAACTTAAGTGCCAGCTCAGTTTTTCCATCTGATGCAATATTGTTGGATAATGCATAGTGCTTGTGCTGGTAGTGTTTATCATCCAAACACTAATGTGAGGTCCAAATATAGTACTGCCAGTCTCAGGCATTCTGAAGCAAGACAGACTTCCCAAAATCATAAGATTGGCTTAAAATAAAGCGTTTTCAAATTGTTTGGGGTTATTCTTACTTTAGTTTTTAAAACTGAATTTCACAAGAGATTAGTAACAATGCTAAGATGGGACTGCATGTTCAATTTAACTTTTGGAATCTTACGTAAATGCTAAGCATTTTGGCCTAGTTTACTTCAGGAGTTGTAGAGTTTGGATTTAAATCCAGGGAGGAGGTTTTTCAGAATCTGTATCGGGTTCAGGCTAATCTGTAGACATGACATTACTTTTTTTAAGTCTTAAGAGTATGTATGCTGTGGGGAGTATATATAATTGAAATTATAAATGTAACATGGAATATGTCATAATTTTTGTAGAAACTTTTAATGGATTTTATCTGTTGATATTTAGTACATGTGATTTTAGATATTTTAAGCGACAGAATGTATTTCATCTGTACATAAGAAATTAATTAAACTGAAGAGTGAAACAATCCCAGTTACATGATGATGGGTTTAAAAAGGAAGGCCAAAGCATACAGTTATGAACAAATATTGGGAAATTTCCTATATGTTCATGTAATTCTGTTGCCACAGTGTATTCCAAAATTCCAATCCTTTAGGCAAGGATAATAGCACCTTTGATAATGTGACCCTTAAAACATGCAGCCTTGTATATACATTGATTTGCTACCTACTGAAGAAGTAATAGTCTGCTTGTTGTGTTTGTTGATGATTCTGACGTTATTGACGTTCTCCATTGCTTTATCAATCCCTGCCTACTGTGTAAAAGTCTTGGAGAGGACTTCTGCTCTCTACAACTCTTCAGCAGTCTTCTTGTCGTCCTTGCAGTTCATATTCAGTGTGAAATATTCCCTTTCAGTATCCATTTATACTTGGGCTCCAGTGAGATTGCTCACCTTATCAAATGCTTATCACCTGTTAATATGAAAAATTCTGTATTTTAGAGAGAGAACAATGATCACTTGAGTTCTGTGTTAATAATAACTATTCTCAACTCATGATTGATAAAGGATGTCCTTTTTTTCCCCTTTCCTTGCTGGCAAGAGAAGTATGCTTAGTCACTCAGTTAATTTTGGCTATAGTTCCGGAGCCTTATAATGAATAAGTTCAGCCTCTATTTTTGGTTCTCTCTGGATATTTGAAAAAATTGGGAACAATTTTTAAAGCAAGGGTTTGATGCCATCTTAAATGACTGGTTGCCTTTTCACATAATTTTGATGGAATTTGTTGGTTTTGTACTTTGTTTCACCAGTACAGCTAAATCTGTCGTTCACTCCCAAATAATACATGACCAGCTTGCTTTGCAACACAGAGGATTAATATAGACTGCTTACTGTTGCATGTTTTAATACTATCTGGGAGAAAAAGGTTTCCTCTCTTATCTGTTTTCAGAAGCGTTAAAATGTTTTACAGTTTTTGTTCTCATACATTGTCTTCAATAACTCTGTTGTAAAATTATGGAAGCAATAAATCCTTTCTATCTTTAATTGAAATCCTTTGATATCCCTCTTTACGGTGGTCTGTGTTTTGCAGTTATTTGCACATATTCAGTAGGAAACGTATGTTGTGGTTTTTACAATCTTTGTCCTTCAACACTGTGAATCTTATGGCCCACAAATGTTTTCCATGTTGTATGGTCCCTGTTTATACCTTTTTTTATTTGCTGTGTAGAGCTTATGTTGCATCTTTTTTATCTTTAGACTCTACGGAAATAATTTTTGTGCCTGTTCAAGTCATGAGGGTCAAATCAGTCTTAGGCTCAGTTCCTCTCCTTGCTAACTCTAGTGTCTAGTTCTAGTGCTGTGCAAATTAAACCAGCATTACTACTGAAGGCCACAGCCACGTGTTAACTTCTGTTCTGGCTGTGCAATCCCACGCTCTCGCCTCTCCATCCCTGGTGGCACAGTACAATGTTCAGGTGGCAAATTGGATCAGGGAGCAGACTCAGCTCATTAGTCATAATCTGTCACGTGGCTGTGTTTCACTGCTACAGATATTTGTGTCAGCTTTAAGGGAGATTAGAGGCACAGGGATGGAAATGAGTACTTGGAACTGGGAGGTGCTGCCTCTTTCCATCAGCATCGCAGTTTGCAATCATCAGTGCGTATGGAAGGCTGGCTGGTGAGAAGGAGATGTTCTCCATGGAGGCTGCAGAAATAGCCAGAGCTGGTAAAGTACTTGTGCCAGTGGTTGCATGTTCTATCTTTCCAACACACTGTTGGTCCTCCACATACACAGTCTCTGGCTGTGGGTCAAGGTGTCACATCTTTTGCAGATTCAGACAGATTCAGAGCTTTTCCCTAGGGAAGTATTGCCAGTCCAGTATGTCTAGAAAAAATAAGTTTTTTTCCCCTGAGTTTCTGAAGAGAACCTTGTGAGGCGGTTTTTAGATTTAAGAAATGTTCAATATTTGCACCCAAAAAGTTTTTGTCAATGACAACAGTTGTCTGAAGCATTAGGCTTAAGAAGTTTCTCTTTCGTTTCGTTTTGTTTTTTTAAATGAAGGTAGGGTTGCTGTAATAAGACGTGGTATCTGCATAATAACCTGCTATGGAACCATTATGGCACCACAGTGTAGGCAGGGAAGGATTTTCTTTCCCTTTGCAGTCTCTTTCAGTTTGTTGTTTTTTAGGTAGCACAGAAATGTAGCTCTGTTCATAACCAAAACATAACCAAACCAACACTGTCTATATAGTAATTGTAATTTTGTATGTTGTATAAAAACATAAGTAATAACTTTGCTATTCACATGCTGCTTATTCTTTGCAAGTTTATTTTCCCATAAAAAAACCCACCCAAAAAATCCTACTAGAACATTGTAAGAAATAAAGTATAGTAAGGGCAAGTACCCAGTAACTGGGATGGATATGACTGCACTGAGAAGATGCCATGTTCATTTGGGGATTACCCTGTTTATATTGCTGTTAAGTCACTGAACATGTCCATGGTGAAATATAGACTTATATTTACAGAACTCTGAACAGTATCTTAACTGAGTTTCAAACTTATGTAGTTAATAAAAGAGCCAATTCTCTTCAGACAGCCTTGAATTCTTATTAAATGTATAAGTTTCATTTTAGGTAGCAGGTTTCTGCATACTGGAAGCCTCAGGCTAAAGGAAAAAGAAAAGGGAACTTGTGTATGTTTTTCAGTATAGTGCAGAAAGGAAAATGTCTGTTTCTGCTGCCAGGGCTTCAACTAACTTAGTTGAAAGATGGGTTTTCTCCCCTTTAAGAAGGGCAGGTAAGAAATATAACTTGAGGAGAACATAATTTTATTTCTGGTGCTCTCAAGTAGCTAATGTACTTTTAATTAGAAAAAGCATTGAAGGGGGGAAAGCAACTGCTGATTCTTAATAAAAAATATTCTATGTCCTGCACAAAGACCAATAGAAGTTCACCTGAGAATTTTCACTAGAATTAATGGGGCTAGTTGTAGAAATGATACTTACTATAAGGAATGAAAAAACAAGATCTGAATTAATAAAGCCTTCCAGTAGTACTGTGTGGTAAGTGCAGAAACTTCTTGTTTCTTTCACAGCTTGAAAACTAAGGCAAAGAGAAGTCATATGACTTGAATATAGCATAGTTTTTCTGTTAGAGTGAGGAAGTGAATCCAAATTATTAATTCTTGACGTCTTCCATCCCACTTAGAAAACAGGGGGTTTTTTAATGCTTAGAGGCAGTAAAATCATTGACATATTTGTGATAACAGTCCAACATTATCTTATTTCAAAAGTAGAACTGAATCAAATGAAGTAACACAGTAAGAACTGCATTATAAGTAGGATGCTCTTCACAGCAATACCAGTGTACTTGTAAAACTTACTAAAATCAGTAAGTTCTTTAACTTGATTCAGCTAGTGTATCACTGAAAAGATATTCTTATAAATGAATGGCTGCTGTGGGCTTTTCCATTCAACTTAGTTGCTTCCATTTTCAGGCAGAGTGGCTCTCCTGAATTCTGCATTGCTCTCTTTTGCCTAACGGAAGGCTAATAATACTTCTTCATGGAGGCAGTCCTGTATAGCAGAAGAAAGGAGGGCATGTGAAAATGGATGTTTTAAAACTGCTTGGCTTACCTGTTGATGGGTGGTAGAAGTGGCAGCAAATTTCACATCAAATAAGTAGGAGATACAAATAAATAGGAAATATTTATCACTGGCAGTTCTGTCTAAGGCTGAATACTTCTAGGTGCCCAACACACCAGTAATTCTTGAAGCAGCTGCTGCTGTGAATACACACATGTGAGAGTATTTATCTAGAATGCAGCACTTAAAGAGTATTTTGGAACCGTATCACTGACACATGGTATAACAGTTTAAATGAGACGAGCAGAATCATTGTCCTGATACAGACTTTACAGATAACAGTAGCAGAACTAACTCATGAAAGGTGCAGAGCCTTATGGAGTGATTTACAGAGAAACTGGATGTGACAACGCTAGTCAGTCTAAAAAAAAAAATAACAGCCCACAAGTTAAAACAGTGGAACAGCTTTTCCTTAAAGTGTAATGATGAAGACAAACAGACGAATGTAGGAGGAATAAAATAAATCAGCTGTTAACACCCTCTTTGAAAGCACTTTTAAAAGAGAATAAAATTACTTTTTAGTGCTTTTTAGAACTACTTTAAACTTTTCATCCTTTAAAAGAAGAAATTAAAGTATCTCTTGATTCTGTACATATTAAAAATGAAGTGTTGCCCAATTCTGTGAGCACTTTCACATCATAAAAAGTGTTATGTCAAAATGACAACTGTTAGTTGTGTGAACAGATATCCTTCAACCCTATTTTTAACAAATGCAATAAGATGACTTAACCACCATCAGCTATCACGACTTTGGCCTCCAGTCCAAATCCATTTCATGCAAAATTCTGGGGAGGAAATGGGCTTCATGCTGGGAGGAGAAAATTAAGAAATTTGGGTCAGAGAATGTTCCAAGTTCAGTGGTTCTGTGCCAAAAACAGTCTGTAACTTTCTGCCTAGGCTTTATAAATCAACAGCAGCATCTATAATTGGACTTCCAAGCAAAAAAGAGCACAGCATAAATAGATAGAAGATGTTCAATAATGTTAGTTCACCTAAGCAAATGATCCTGTAATCTCTTCCAAATCCTAATGGGATGTTTCTGACCTTCTCTCCTCCCTATTTTTACAAAAACTAGTATTCTTTTTGGTTCTGATTATGAGTTACAAACCTGCTTTCTTGGGTCTTAAACAATTGCAGCAAGCTTGAAGTTTTTTTAGGTCTGTCTTTCCATGAAGATACTCTATGCAGTATTCAAAATTATAATCATGGAACTGAAATTAATGATGTAGACTGTAGTGTTGAAGAAATGTAGAATAAATGAAGTAACTAGAGTCACTAAAAGGAGAATCAAGACTTCCCCAAAGTTCAGAATGGGGTATATTGGTAACATCTGTTTACTTCAGATGTTATGAAGTACATTTTTAGTTTTAAATAGAAAATACTGTTACATTCTAATTTTTGAAACAAACCACTGAAAATTGAGTATTGGATGGTAATCTGCTTTTTCATTCTATCTCCTAATCTCACAGGTTGATAATTACTTTGCACAACTGCCAGATCATTAGGGAGTATTTTACCTGCCTATGCTAATAAAAGGGGAAATCTTTTTATTTTCAGATTTTAAGCATCTCAGCAGATATATATCTGCTTTAAACAATTCTGCTGCTACAGCCTACTGGGTGCTTAAAAACTTGAGCAGCTTAAAATTACTTTTCTCTCTTCTTCATGTATTGGGGTTTTTTGGGGTAATGTCTCTTGTTTCAGTTTGTTTGCAGCCAGGACACCTTGCAGAATTGTTTTACAACTCTGGGTATTTTAGAGAGCATTCCTTCCTGCATACATTTTTTTCTCAGAACAATTAAAAAGAGGAGAAACATTAAGAATAAATGCCTTTTAAATGGTATTGTAGACTTTATTTTCAAAGGATATGGCTAAACAAATTAATATTTAGGCATAAATGACCAAAATTTGATTTTTATCATTAGAAACACTGAAAGTAGAACATCATAGACCAGATTGAACAATGAGGGATGTTTGGAAAAGGAAAGATTAATTTGTTTGTCTCTGCACTGTGGAGATGGCAGTGGGTATTACATAGGATGACCTCCACATGCTCAACTCTACTAGTATGGGAGCTTCAGGGGAACCCCAGCTTGGTTTCCTGGCCACAGGTTACAGAGGTTTGAGCAGAGCTGCTGTGCAGCCATCCCACTGCCAGCTCTCATCAATCATTTCCCTCTCTGAATCTAGTCTACTTAGAGACTGCGTGAAAGACTTGGCAGTACGCTCTCTCAATCTCCAGTATTTGTATATTCTATTTAAACACCCATGTTTATAAATTAGGTGATGCATTTTGTACATTCTGGGCTTTTTTTCTTGCATTTGGCCATTTTAATGTGGACTTTCAAATCTATGAGTATATTCTGGTAATTTTAGCAAAATTTATTGCTTACTAGATAAAATTATGTATATTTGATCATTGCATGGTGGACAAGGTAAAATAAAAAGCCCTTGTGGTTGTGGTATATATTCTAAATACTTATGTAGATATTTTATTTGATAACTGCCATTCTGCTTTAGCTATTTAATGTGGTTTTATTGCTTATTTTGCAATAAAATATGGAGACCCAGGTGTACCAGGTGGCACTGAGGTATGTTGCATATGGTTTTGCAGAACCATATTAGTATTCCTTAACCATTAAGTATCATAAATTGTGGTCATATATGTTTTAAAATAACACACATGATTATAGATCAGAAATGCATTAAGAAACTTAAACATAAATTAAGTGGATGAAAACATTGCTTAGAAGATCTTGCAGACTCCATTCCATTGTGAGCACTCCTTAGTGGTGGGAAAGGATAATTCTTACAGTGCTTTCTGTCTGTGGATTTAAAAAAGGGCTTTACAAATGATTGTTGTACCTATTTGCAGATGAGAAGATTGAGACAGAGAGAAAAGAAGCAATTTATCCAAGGTCACCTGGAAAGCTAACGATATGGCTGGAAGGAAAACCAATGAATTCAGAGGTCTGGGCCAGTTCTCTATTCAAGTGCTGTACTGCCTCCTTTGCTTCCAACTGTTCCCAATTTCTTGAAGAAAACAAACATCTCCACTACAGTTTCCAACTAGAAAGTGGTAAGTATTCTGAGAAAATGTCTGCTGTGAATTTCTAGTTTTATTTTTTGCCTCTAGCAACATTATGCTGTTAACCATATCGAGCCTAATTTTTTTTTTCCTAGTTGATACCACTGTAATTTCAATGTTGTTTTTTGAAATTAATTGAGTTATTGTATATTTTTACAAATACAAATGATGGTAGTTTAGCCCAAATTTTCTACATTAGAATTCCTAATGTTCTGTCTTTAGAGAGATGCCTCCTGCTGCAATTTATCTTACAATCTGTTTATGTAAATAGAAATTGTACCAAAAGCAAAATCAGAGGAAAGGCCTTAAGTAAACCTTTACATTAAGTAAAGTTCTTACTCAGATTTAGGTTATTAAAAAAGGAAAAGAAATAAGAAAAATAATTCTATTTTTCCTTTTTTAATTCTTGACTATACATGAAACTGTTAGTTTATTTCTGTGAATGGTATCCTTCTCCTTGGTGAATTACTAGAACTGCCATTATAAATCTTAACTTCACAAGGTCTGTTTCCTCAAGACGATGCTGTTCTTGCTATGACGAAAACTGCACTTACATTTTAAACTTTCTGATGGAAACATTGCTGGTTAGAGTTGGTTGAAAAACTTGTTTTCTTTTAGCTAGTCTCAGTCTCCAGGTCTACTGAGACCATTTATCTATGTCACTCTGTGACTCATGAGTAGTATATATTAATGGGCTGGCAGATGACTTTAATAGGAACAAGGTAAGGTTGTCCCTCTGCACTGACCACTCGCCTATTGTAAGCAGTGTTAGTAAACCACAAAGATCTGTAGACTTTCAAGCAGGATTTAATATGACTAATCATGATCCCACTGGGTTTGACTGACATTTCAGTAATTACTCCAGTGCAGCAGAAATAAGCCTTTAAGAATCAAACATTTTCTGTAGTAAAAGGATACCCTTTATGTTACTGCAGCAAGCCTAACAATGAGGAATGGCTGTTTGAGATCATGTGAAAAGCAAGGTAACAACCCAGTGTTTCAGTGTACACACAAGGATTTGCTAAATGGAATAAACACAAACATCTAATTCTGATGCTTTCTAACTTATGCATACTTGACTTTACACGTCAATAATACTTTTCAAGACAGACTATGTGTACATTATCTGAAACTGAATAGGTGCCTTCTTTGTCTGCTTAGAAGTTTTTTTCATGAGACAATGCAATAATATACACAGAAATGTCTGGACTTGTTAACATGTATACTTTTTCCTGAAATTTGCAAATTATGTATTGTGTATGCTTTGAAAAGATTAATTCTCATTTTTTTCTATGAAATCATAATAAAGTGATGGGTTTTGGCATCCAGATATGACCTTTACTTTCTTTGAAAAACAGACTTCCAACTTCAGGACTCTGTGATGTAGTGTATCCTGCTTATTAATGGAGGAGATCTTAGTCTTATTTTCTCTTCTGAAATCCAAATATTTGTACATAAATTTCAATCCATAAAATTAATGTAAGAGCAACTTTGGTTCCAAGACCACAGCTAGTTACATGTGTTCAGACTCTTATTTTTTTCATCATAACTTTATTTGTATCTTGTTCCTTATAATTCCTGGCTAAAATCAGTTGTATCACATCATTTTGTGTGGCCTTTTCAGAGGTGCTGTTTGTTCTGTCTCAGAGTTTCCTCTTCATATTATTCAGTACTGTGTATTATCCTGAGATCTATTTTCTACAGCAAATTGCTTTTTTAGCATTCTGGTGCAATAAATGGCAATAAAATGCGGTGAGATTTCCAAGTTGTATAAGAAAATCGTATCATTGATGTTTTTTATTGAAAAAAACATTTAATTACTTTTTAAAGCTTTTTTTAGTCATCTTGGCAATGTGCAGTGTGTAGAAGCTAAGAATATGTGACTCAGGAGAAAATGTGTTGATACTCATTTTGGAAAAAAAATCCAGTTGTATTCATACAGCGCCTGAGCTGAGACCCAAGGGAGCAAACAGAACACTATTCATTACATACTAGAGAAAATCTGTAGTTGATGTAAGTTTTCATAACTCAGTTGACTTCCGTGAAGCTACAGTGATTTATAAAAGCTGAGTATCTTTTGCACAGTGGTGGTATTTTCTTTGTTTACTTAAAAAACAGCTGTTTGGGCAGAACAGCAAAATAATGTTCCCTGACCTGCATCCTTGTCCTTGGTGAAGCGCTTCTGGATTTACATTTGTCAAGCTAGGATCAGAATCTGGTTCAATATATGCAAAATGCTGAAAGGCATAGCTATCTCTCTTTTTTTTTTTTTTTTTTTTTTTCTTACTGCTTTGAGCCACTTTGTTGGATCAAAGCTAGTTGAAAGCTGAGCTAACCAGATGGTTGGGGATTTCCCTGTGGAAAACTATCCTGGGGAGACATAGCAGTAGCACAGGGGATTACTTGATTGGAGAGGTACTGAAAAGCATTTGGCTAGAGTATTGTTGGGCACAGGTGATTGTAAACCGCTAGAATGACCTGGGGGGGCTGGCATTATGTAGAGCATCCCTAAACTGTCCTTTATTGTGCTGGGTCTGAGATGGCTGTGGGATTAGTGGATAGAGGAGGGAATGTGCCCCCTCTTCTCCTAGCTATATAGGGTGCATCTCAGCTTCAATGAAAAATTCAGTCTGTGAATTATAATTTTTACTTGACAAGCCAGAGTTTTATGTTTTCATTTTTGAGGAGTGCTGTTTTGTATGCAAACCTTCTCAAGCATCAGGATGAGAGTATTCTCTAAGGTGTGTTACTGCTGCTTCAAGTACATGGTTTTGCAATTCATTAAACTCTGCTCTCTTGCGTGAAAATGTTAGTTCATATAAAAACCTGTAATGTACATTTATAAAATGGCACGTATAACCATGTTGCAATACATCTCCATTAATTACATTTCAGTTACTGTGCAATTTGTGAATTTAGCAAGTGTTATGGAACAAAGAATGTCCTTTTAGTGCTATTGAAAGAAACCTAGGATGTTTCAAATTATGAAAATTGCTGGTTTATTACAATATTCCTACAACTATTTCCAATACCAATGAAGAATTTTTTTAGGAGTTCTTCATATTATTTTCTAATGGTTGAACTGGTTTACCCATTAAATCTCTAAGTCACAGTATTAATTTAATCTGTAGTGACCCAGAAGTCTTGACTGTATCTACCCGAGACACCACTTGATTCTCCAGGGAACATCATGACAGCTGAAATTTTTTAATGGGTTGGGCAAGTAGTTACCACATGCAAATGGATGGCAGCTAACTTTTCAGTCAGAAGCCCCATCACAGCTGAATTGGTGATGTATGTCATATTGTGGGATGATACAGGAAAATATATCAAACACAAATCTGATATATTTATAAAAATTTCTTATCATACCATTTGCATTGTTAAAAATTGTGCCTAAATTTAGATGTAATCAGCCTCTACTTCTGTTGTTTACAGGAGTGTAAATTGGCACAGATGTGATGGGCCTACCCTATGTACAATTTATAGAAGGAGAAAGAATTGGATGTTTTGCAATTTGTGTAAATGCAATTTATGAAAGTTGCATAAAAATGTACTCACTTTGGCTGCTGCAAATACTTAAAGGAAATCTTGGCCAAGCATCTTGCTTGGTGGTGGAAGATCATCCTTAGAATAAGGATTAATGTGCAGTTCAATATTTATTCATATGGGTTTTTCATTTTTAGTTTCAGCACATATCCTTAGTCTCTCTCAGTCAAAACATCTGTCTTAATATTAAATGAGAGTGCTTCTGGTTGTTAAGAAAACAGTGTTATGAAATGTGAGGATAGAATAATCATCTCTCTAATACAGCATTAAGAAATTCCCTGCATGGAGAAAGACAGATTTACACTTGCTTTATCTTATGTGGGTGTAAGAGATAATGGGAGTATAAATCTCTGTAGGATAATAAAATGTATAATTTAGAATCTCTTCATGAGATTAATGCCATGCAGTTTTTTCTTTTTTTTTTTGTAGTTCATGAGATTAATAGTTTCATGGGTTACCATTTCCTTATCAATCAAAATAATCAGTTGAACATAATCTAATTACAGGATTTTGGAATTTTAAAAAAAATCTTAGGGCTGCTGTTTTTAGGAATAAAATTTTTCCATAATAATTTCAGTGTAGACTCTTAAAACTCCATTTTTATTCAATTGCCAGGGACTTTTTTTTAGCTATATTATATGATACTGATTTTAGTTTAAGAATCAATGCTTTCTAGAATTATGGTACATTGTGATAACAAAGAAGTGGAAATACAAGAAGAAAAAGTAATATGTAAAGAAGGAATGTTTTCTAGTATCAATGTTAGTACTGGTTACCGACATGCAATAAAAATAAAGTAATTTTGTGAGATACTTTGTATTATTAAGTCTATTACCAGATGTTCCGACTTCTAAAAATAAAAGCTATTGTGTTAGTGAACTCTGTTCAGAGAGGCTGAATATCAGAAGCCTCTTAAAGCCCTTTGTTACTCCTTTATAAGGGAAGTTGGAAGGCAGCTTAATTAAGGGTTTGGTTACTAAGCTAAAGCAGAGGTCAGTAGCCCTGGCTCTCTAATTTTCTGTGTTTAATTTACTAAGTGAAAGTAAGGGTAGCAGTACAGAGCTGCTTGAAGATCCCAACTGATCCTGGCAAAAATATAAGTGTTACAGGATACTGTTCTATAATTTTGTTACTAGGAGTTAGCATTCAACATACTTGTTCTAATAAAACCTCACCCTGTTCTTACTTATCTAGTTTGAAATACTGCTTCTCATTGCATGAGAATACCCTTGGACAAATGTTTTTTGTGATAATTTTATCTTTTTAAACTTTGGATTCCTTATTGTCTAATTTTTTTTAATGCTTTGCAATTGGATTGGATCAGTTTTTTACAGATTGAAAATGGTTTCTCTTTGAGGTTAAAATTTCACATTCAATGTATAATTACACCTATTCTGGAATTTAGTTCTTATATCTGAGTTGAAGGTCATTTCCTTTGTCAGGAAACCATTTAAGAATCTCCTATATGCTTTTTACATGTCTTTTATGTGTGCTTTTAAACTGCTCAAATGAAAGAAATGCTTCAGTATTTTCTGCAATTCAGTGGGATTTAAACATTTGTTATTGCTATCAGTGTGCAGTGTGCTATGGTACTCTTCTGCAAATCTTCTGCTGTAAACTCAGAATTTAAGCTATTTGTTTTTAAAAATTAGTAGAAGCATTTCTTAAATACCCTTCAGCAGAAGCGGGTGTATGAAACATGCTGCAAAACTTCAGTGATTCCAGCTGTTGGTAAGTACATGTTGCTCTGTCCATGAAAGCATTACTCAATTATTATTTGTGTTTCCAAGCTCTACAGAGTATACTGAGCCTTACTGACAGTATCTTCTACCTTGCACTGTCTTTGTTCATCTGATAATGCCACTATTTTAGAAATCAGTTCTTAACAAAATTATTTGACACTGATAATGCCACTATTCTAGAAATCAGTTCTTAACAAAATTAACCATTACAATCCTGTTACAGAGAAAAGAAAGGAACTGAACAGTCCGTTTGTTTTTGCACTTAACAAAGATACTTTTTTATAACCTTCAGCAGTGCTCCTAAGTGAACATTTTTGTGTACTATGCAGAAAATAGTTATGGTTTGTCTTTGATCCTGAGAAACGTACAGAATCAGAAAAAAGGGTGAGGTGGAATTTGGTAGAAGTGATGTGCCTGGGAAAATGCTTTGAAAATACCTGGCACATTGTGTATGCTGCATTATTACAAAGACAAATGTTTATCCCTCATAACCGAGTTTATGTTATATATAATTTCTGGCAGAGCTCTGTTAATAGAATTAGAAAAAGTGGAGATGCCATTGGAGGCAAGCAAATCGCTTTAGCCTTTTCCTAAAATGGAAGATGAGAATACTCTGATCTGCTTTTTAAACATCACGGCTGTACATTGTATCCTGTGTCCAGGAAAAAGAACAGACTTGCTTTGTATCATTGTTCCAAATATCTACTATAATATGAAATATTACCAGAAAGATGCTTCTAAACCACAGTCTTCAGGGTTTGAAAGTGCTTTTTTTCCCCCTAATTCTTCAATCCATCTCTGTTTTTTACAGTTGCAAATTAAAGAGGTTGGTCTTCTAGTCTGTTTCTATTTATGCCATAAATGTGTCAGGAAAGAGCTGTATATCCTTTCTTCAATCTGACACAAATTCTGCAACATTTTCTTCTTTGGTAATCTTAAAATTGAATAACAGTAATAGTTATACTTAGCTTTTATATTGTACTTTACTGAGTAAAAAAAAAACTGTGTAAAAAATTAATTAGGGAAGGTTTAACAAATAGCATTGTTTTTCCTTACTTCTGCCTCTCATTGTGATAATTAAAAATGTTTTTATTTTTGTACTGTGAGAAGCCACACTGCATCAAGGCCAACAGAGTGTTTACAAAGAAGTGATATGTGAGCTCTGTGTAGCCATAAAATACAGTGAAGTAAGCTGACATTGACTTGGCTCCTATAAGTTTCTGTTATTACAGGTTTGTAATTCTACTTGGAAGATTGTGAAAGTTTATTTATATAAATGCTAGCGATGTTGTTAATAATTGTGTCCAGGATCAGCATAGTACGTCATTGATCAAACCCGTTGCAGCTTTGTTTTAAATCAAATGTGAGAAATTTGACAAGCCCATAGCTGTCTGCCATAGATTTTTCCTGATATGCTCCAGGTATCAAAGTTAGAATTGCAAAACCAGTAAAGAACAAACTCCAATTTACGAATCTGTCAATAATGCAGCAGCAGCATTATGATTGATGTAATATATTATAAGATTACATGGGGGAAATAGCACAAATGATTTCTGTAGCACTTGTTACTTACAGATTTTACATTTAGAATAATGACCATCTAATATGCTTCTCTACAAAACCACAGATCATAAATTTCAGCTATTGGTTCAACTTGCAAACTGGTACCTCGTATATTGTTGACAATTCTTTAGGCCCTTTTAAGAGTCAGGGATTAGAGTATTTAATTTTGACATTGCAGGCCTTGTATTTGGCTGTTTAGAAGAACCGTTTGAGTCTAGTTTACCAAGCAAACTGTATTGTTGTGTTACTGTTCACTCTTTTCTATCCATCCTTATTCCTTTTATGAACATTATCAGATTTAATTCTATATTTTTAGTAAAAGAACACATTATGTCATGGGCTCAGAACCAGTCCTCTAGGTAGCTTTTCACCCTAAATAATTGAGAATTACTTATTAAGAAATGTGGTATCAAGAAAGTATTTTCCAATTTGATATTCCCATATAACTTCTGAGTATTCCTGTCTCTCAGAATCAGAAACTTGTGTGGTATTGAGTTGAAAGCTTAAAACATGTTCAGAAATATGTTGTTAACAGTTTCTGTCATTTGTTAGTGGGAGTATTTGATCTGACAAGACTTATCTTCCCCCAAAACCTGTTGAGTACTATAAAATATAATTAATCCTTTAAGAGTAAGTAATAATCTTTAATCAGATATTGCATGATGTTTCTTGAAATCAATATTGAGGTAGATGACTCATAGCAGTATAAGTGACACTATTTACTCTTTTGAAGTATTGACAAAACAATGAAATTCTTCTAGTCCTATGGATTTTTCCAAGACAGATTTATTCTAAGGGAAGTATATCTGTTTTCTGAAATTGAATAAACAGGAAAAAAAATATATCTTGAGACATGTCTGAGATGCTGTCTCCTGATGGCATTCTGCAACAGTAGAGAGAATTGAATTGGATTTGGCATTAGTAAATTTGACTAGGAAATGATTATTGGTGGGGGTTTGCCAATAGTGCTTTTGGAACCTGGCGCTTCTTTGGAGGTACTGATTTGCGGAAAACAGACTCTACAACTCAGAGAGTTATACAGCAGGTATGTTTACTCCGGCGCCGGGGTGCGAGGGGATTTCTCCACAAAGCTTGCACACCCACAGCACATTTTACCAAAAACTTATAGAGTGTGGATATACATATTCATTGGATTACATAACACAAACATACATATGCATGAGTAAGGCTGGGTTAGTTCAAAAGGCTGGTGTCAGCAGTTTGTTATCTTTGCACTTGCGCATTGCCTCCTGGTGGGCGTCTTTGGGGGTCTTTCGGAGGAAGGCTCGTAGTCTTTCTCACCTTGTACTTTTCCCCCGGAGCATGCGCAGATTCTCAGCCAATTTCTTGAATAACAAGAGTGTTTTCAGCCGGTTTACTCATTCTATCTTATCTAAAAGTACCAGTGGAACTTCTACCATCCATATATGGCTATCTTTATTCATTACCAAGACTAAACAGACTAAACTAGTTAGAGCACATGTGCTTTCCAAGGACAAGAAACATTTTTTTTTTTTTGCTAAACATAGTAATTGGTAAGTTTCCGCAGAAAACTGCTGTGTTTTGATGAACACAGTAGCAGTAGCCCTTGGTAAGCTTCCACAGGACAGTTAGGGCAAGCAGGATTATTAAGCAATATTCAGAAATCATTGTAAGTTGCTATAAGTAAATAAGTTGCAAAGCAGGTGATCATTTCCTTGTATCAGTACCATAACAATCTTTGACTTTTTTGAAATGCAGCAAAGCATACCTATTGAGCTGGGCTGTCAGAGCAATATGAGCTGTTTCTTTCCCTTTTGAATAGATTTGAATACTAATGGTTAATAGATTTTTAATATTAATGCTGGTGGTTTATGTTGCCATAATCTTAATTGTCAGGGTGCCTATTTGTAGGCAACGAAAACAAAATCTGGAGAAGACTGGGAAGAAACCTGATGTTATATACTTGTGCTTCTGTATTATCAACAGTGGTTGAAGCCAGAGTTTGAAACACCCAGAGATACAGACCTCCCTACATATGTGAGTCATTATGGCTTCCCTAGAATATGCAGCTTCCCTAGATTTCCCAGGGTTTTTTTTAACATATGTTAAGGTTCCTTACATACCGTATTCTTTCCTATAGACAAGTAAAAAATCCTTGAGCTGGAAAATCAACTACCTTTCTTCACTGGTGAGAAATGTTATACATAGAGCTGCTAAAACCTTGGCATCGATTATCGTGCCAGACTTGAGCATGGCTGTAGTGGGACCCTCAGTGTCCCTCTGTGAACTCTGCTCAGCTCTCCCGAGAGGGTGTGGAAGGCAGCTTTAAATGACAGTCACAGCCCATGATTCTGAAGCTATTCTAGTGTTGAACCTTTTGTCTCCTGACAAGAAGACTTGTACTAGTGTACTTGTAACTTGTACTAGTGTCAGAAGTCCCATAGAGGGATTGCATGTTTTAACAATACTTTTCCCAGCTCTCTACTCCATGTTCACTTCTTGCACAGTGAAATGCTTGAGACATATCGAAAAAATAATCTTCTGCAGAGTCCTCCTTGGGACAGCTTTTGGTTTTGTACCCTAGAAAGTTGTACTAGGTTTTGAGACACGGAGTTTTTCACAAAGGTATAATAAAAATGGATTGTTGGAAACCTGTAATCAACATCCATCCTAACATTAATATTTTGATCCAACATTAGCGAATATATATGCTTGTTCATATCCACACTGTGTTGCTTTGACTTATTGTAATGCAATAGTCATTTGAGTTGTAGAGAATAATCTTATTCGTGACCTCAGTTTCAGCTTGGGGAATGCTTAGAAACATTTAATCTGATTTGTCAGCTCAATGGAAAGAAGTTTGCATAATGCAGTATAAAGAACTTGCGGTAGTATTACTTAAATCAGATAGAGGAGTTTAAATTGATTCCTGTTTGTTGTTTACTATTTCAGCTTTATTAAGGTCTAATCTCTTTTTAACATTATCTAAAGAAAGTGCTGTCCATGTTCTGACTTGTCGTTGTCCTGTTTTTGTATAGCTATTTCCAGTTTAAAGCGTTCTTAAACTTGTCTTTAGTCTTCTAACCTGGGTACTTCCCTCCATTGTCCATATTTTAGAAAACTTTGGCTCATAATTTATTCCCCAGGTTAGACATTAACTCCTAAAGCCCCACAGTTAGCCAACCAGATGCTGTCTCTTTACCCCCACCCTTGGGATCCAGCTATGTATTGATGTGTATTAATCATTCAGCATCTGTCAAAATGCTTACATCCATCCTAATGTGAATGTACACCTTTCTTTTATACTCGAGGATGTCTAGAATATTCAGTGCTTTTTCTTTATACTTGCTGGGCTAGAGCCTAGGAAACCCAATTCAGTGCCAAAGTTGACTTTTTTAAAAAAAATTTGGTTTATTTATCAGTAAAAGAAGCCTGTCTTCACACACATATGTATGTCCACGTGCTTTCCCCTAACAACTCACCTAAGCACTGCATCAAGATCATGAGCATAACACAGTTTGCTAGTTTCAAGTCTAGTAAAAGGTCCTGTGGTATGTATAAGGACTTGAACTTGATGTGCCAGCAGATGTGTGGATCTGACAGAGGGAAGAGCAATACTTCATTGACACAGTTTTTACAGCCCTGTGATTTTTTTTCTTCTGTGGTCTTCTACACATCTATGAACTTTTAAAGGATGATCCTGCTTAGTTTGTGAGATCATAAGCCATACTCTGTGATTTTTACTGAGTTGATCCTTACGGTTTTAAGGACAGTATTTATAAGCAATTTGGAAGGAAGTCACATCTATTATAGTTCTCATTTTAAAATGGCTTGGGTTTTTTGTTATTATGTACTAATAAAGCAAATGCTAAAAAGTCTGTAAAGTATATCCAAGGTTTCACCAGGGTTTTAGGAATGCAGCTCAGTGTTACATTTAACGTGATGTAACTGCAAGCTGCTCCCAAACCATTCTCTCCCATTTTCCATCTTTATCTGTGCATTGCTTTTGCATCCCTTGCAGGAGGTGACTCTACAGCATCCGGGGGATGATTTTGCATGGGGCAAGGGCAGCACAGGACCACCTTTTCAGTGACAGTTCACTCTTAGCTTGGATTAAGTATGTAAAGCTGTGGTCTTAATGTGAACTGCCTTACCTTGGTATGGTGTGAACTGTGAACAGAATCAGGATGAGCCTCTTTTTTCAATTAATTGGACTGAACCATTTTTATCTGAAGTGCATCGCATCTGTTTAAGCTAGCTTTTCTGTTCTAGTGAATGCAAATCTGTGTTTGCATATACACAGATGTAGTGTGTGAGGAAGGAAGTCCATGTGCATGGAGGGGAGTACGATCAGTGCACCAGGGGAGACCAAGTACCAGCTGGCCTGGTCAGCTCAGAGGCATGGTGCTACATACAGATTTGCTATGCCAGAAGCAGGCGGAAGATGCAAACTTGTCTCTCACAGTTGCATTTCTTTGCTAGCTCACCGTTTTCTGCAGAGCAGACCAGTCTGCACTGGGCCTATGCATTGTTACAGGTTTCTTCTTTGTTATAGCTTGTCTGCTGGTAATGGTGTGCTACTGATGGGATTGAGGTCTACCAACTCTCTTCCCCTGGGCTATTTCCTCCCTGCCTGCATCAGTGAGAGAGTAATGACTGTAGAAAGAGCTCCATTTTCCTGCACCTTGAGTCCTTTTAGATAGACAATGTGAACTACAGACACCTTCTGATAGCATATTATATTTGGAGACAGTCTTTTTCATCCACTGTACATGCAATGGGAGCTAATTGTTTCTGAGCATTAATGAAGCCAAACATGGAGTGTTCTCTCTTTTTTTTTTTTTCCTTCGGAAGTATTTCGGTTACATCTTTAAGTTAGTCCCTGATGCCCAGTGTAGATTTTGCTTTCCAGCTAAGTATAATTTGGTATTTTGCCAGGAGCATAGATATCTGTAAAGTACAGGCTCTGACTTTTTTAAGACATGCTTTGGGATTGTGTTTATCAGATTCGGGGAAACCATACCTTATTAAGTGGTTTGTTTCTCCCTGCCTGAAGGTTGAAAATTTTTTTTCTGAAGTACATCAAAACTAGAACATGACAGAGCAATTACTTTTTTTTAATTTATTCACTAGTAATCAGTAAACAGATACTTTCTCATACCCACTCAGCATGTTTTGTATATGCATTTTGGTTTTGTGGAGGCAGATTGCTGTCAAGTTAGAAGCTTCAACACCATTAGTAGGATCTCTTCATTAGTATCTGTTGACAGGAATTTGATCATATAGTGTTAGCTGAAACTGGGACTGAGGATTGGCTCTGGCAATGTTATTAGTTTTGAGATAGTTGCTTTGTTCCTCCAGCTGATACTAACTGGCACATAGTTTGGCTGTGCATGATAAATAACCAATGGTAAAATAATTTTAGATTTCTATTTAATAATTTATATGAATAATAGCATTACGTTTGCTTTGTCACTTTCATCTTTGAATCCTGCATCCTTTCTGTGCAGCAGAGCAATTGCTGTACTTGAAAGGAGGAGGCTGCCTGCACTCCAGAACGGTCACAGCCTGGAAGATTTTCCTGGGATGGTGGGAGACGCGGTTTGCAGCCTTTCAGGCTAATGAGGAAATTGAATCGAGGTCTCCCACTACATGGAAGAGTTTTCTGATCTCCAGGTTATTATTAAAATACACATATCAACATAAACACCTGTATCTTAGAAGAAAAAACTTACCAACTCTGTATTATCCTGGCTACAGGATGTCTTGGACATACTCTGAGACTAGACCCCTCAGCAAAGTAGATTTTAGAACTGCTCAGAGTGGGTAATTAGAGCTGTGCACAGAGGAGAAGCTCTAAGTGTTCAGAGAGCTTTAAGGTCAAAAAGGAAATGCCTGTGAAGCAGAGGCTCATCACTGGTTGGGAGGCAACTGTGGCAAAGCTGTTTTGGTTGTAGTTTGAGATGTATAGGCAGAAATAGTTCCAGATTGTATAAACTTATTTTATAGAAGTTGGGGTATTCCAGTACTGTCTTAAGGGTCACAGGAAAATTTGTGTTTTTACAGTGTGAAATAAGGTGAAGACAAGCTAGTTTAGTTGACAAGTGCTTTTCAGCAGCCATTATCTCCACTGAGAGACAGTTGAATGGTTCTCAGTGATTTGCTGAAATGTTATTTTCTGTGCATCTGAGTACATCCATAGTTGCAGTGCATGTATTTTATTGCTGTGTCTGATAAAAGTATAACATAATACAAATTATGCAGGCAGATTGTAAATCAACTCTGTGGTTTTCTGCAAGTTTGGTAACTTTTTATACTGTTGACTTAGACAGAACGGTGCTCTGAACAGTTACTTGCCATGTGTCCACAGCCAAAAACCCCGGGCAGGTTTTTGTATGAAAAATCCATGCTCTGTATGCTGGACCAGCAGCTAAATGGATAGAAGTAAAAGGCTTTATGGTGGCTTCTCTGTTGTAGAATGCAATACATTATTCATGACACCAACCTGCCTTGGCAAGCTTAAATGTATTTCCAGCATTTAACCTCAGATAGATATCCAAATCCAGAAATTATAGTGTGACATAGCATCTACCTGATCCAAGCATATCTTAATAAGCCTCTCAGATCTCTGTCAGTCACTAGGGAGGAAGAATGTGAATGGCTAGCCTGAATATTACTGGATTTGAAGTTTATCAGAGGAAAAAAAATTATCTTTGGCTGTTGCCTTGCTAATTCATCTTCATTCCAAATGGTAAACATGTTGGTAGATGTGAATGAAGAGCATCCAGAGTATAAATAATAAATACTTCTTTCAGCTGTACGTTTTTGAAATGATGCCAGTATATATTTTTTTTTTTGCTTTTTAAATGGATTACATTTAAAGTACTATGCTTTCTGCTAGACTCTGTGAAGGTCTTTATTTGTGTTCCTAACTGTTGATTTTATATAATTACTATCATAAAACATCATGTGCTGCAAATTAAACAAATGAAATGAATGTTCAGGGAATTCTTAGCAATTTGTAGTATTCTGTATTTCAGTACAGATGTTTAGGATTTTCTCAGTTCTTGACAAGTAATAGATGATTTTCTTCAAAATGTCTAAATTATGAATATATTTATGTGTTTTCTTACTAGGATAATGTTTGTGAATTTATCTTACCTGAGTTATAATTATTACATTAGATACACACTAATGGCAGTAGTAAGTGAAATCAAAATGCATGCCTTCCCTCCACCCCCCAACATTTCTAACCATACAAATAATTGAGGATGTGTCGTGGCACTGACTTTCATTCCTTTAGAAGTCCTTCATCCGCTCCAGTTTGGCTTCCTCAATTTATAAGGTTCATTTCAGTATATCTTAGGCACAAGACAAAAGTATAAATTAGCTATCCTTCATAAATTCCTTTGAAAATCATGGCACGAATCTTTATAAGGTTCCAGCTATCACTTAGGAGGCAAACACTGACTTTTCTAACAGTGAAAAAGGTAATGCCTATCAGAAGATCACAAAGTGAAATCTTAGGAGCAAAGACTGAGTTAATCTTGGATTTTCTTGGCAACTGTTGTAGTATACTTTCTTTGCATAGATCTGAGAGTTAGTCAATGGCAGAATTAACTCATCTTTATATTTCATAGGGTGGTATCCGTACATAAAACTGAATATACACAGAGGGCATTCAGATAAGATGGTATGGTGGGTCTACACCGTAAAAAAATAAAAACATGGGCATTGCACGTTTTAATAAAGGGTGAAAACAGAATTATTTTCCCAAAGTAGTCAATTTGTATGACTAGTCTTTTCAGAAAGAAGTTCCAGCTGAGGACGAGAAACTAGTATTTCCTTTCTGTCAGCATCCTGTTGAGATATAGTTCAAAACAAAGCACATAAAACAAATGATAAGTTTCTGTGCTGAACTGCGTTTGTTCTTTGGATGAAGGGAAAAGAGGTAAGAGAAAAATGCTGTGTGTTGGAGAATATTTTGTGGGAGTCAAAGTAATCAAGTCACACCAAGCTTAAGCTTTTGCACGGTTTTCCCTCTTTAATGTGAATGAATCTATTGCTGAACCACTGTCTGCAGTTTCTTTCCTGAATTGTCTCTGCTTGAACACATGGATGAAATTCCAGTCAGAGGCAGTCGCCTTCGTTTCCTGAATGCACAGTCATATAATATGATCCTGTATTAAATAGTATCTGCAGATAGAAATTTGATAATGGCACATTAAAGATTATTGTCCCACGGAAGTAAATGGTTATTTAAGCCATCTGTATCACTGGAGGTGTGATTAAGGCAAAAATGCAAGAAGTTTTTCAAAGAAGGCAAAGCTCCAGTGATGAATGAAAAATCTTAGCTGTCAGAAAGCATTTGATATACAACTGTATGGTGAATTCAGAGTAGAGATTTGATCTCTGATTTGATTAAATTTCCTTTAAAAGAAAAGGCTTCCTTCTCTCTTTTTTAGGTGTAGGAAAATCTCATGAGAAATTGGTCATACTTAGACTGCAGAATGAGGTGCTTAGCTGCTGTTTTGCTGTATTTGCTGCTCTCTGGACATGTATTGCCTCAGGCTGTTCATTCTCAGCTCACCAAGGCATTGCAGCTCTCACAATTTCTTATGCTTCTTTTGAGGGCAAATGTATTTGATCTCTACTTTGTGCAGTGCAGTGTTCTGGCCCTGTTTCATCATCATGAGTTAAATCCTCTTCAGACTCCTTCAAACCCTCAAAGAGTCTTGACACAGCAGAACTTTTGCAGCTGAACTGTATTGTGCACCAGAAGTGCACTGCTCGCGCTCTACAGGAGCTTTCTGTTTTCCAGCATGGGGAGGCCTGGAAAAGTAGACAGCTCCTGAGCCGTATCTGAGGAGAGCTCAAGAGTAAGTGCAGGAGTTACTGGAACCAAGTGGCAATTGTGAAATAAAAGCACACAGTCAATAGACATAGATACTAAAAGAATAGTCACTGAATCTGTGAACTCATTTAGAATTTGGCTCAACAATAGCAGTAAACGGAAGCAGATGATAATCAGCTTCTGCACTGTTGGTGCAGAGGGCAATGAATGAACATTTACTGCTTCTGTTCTGAGAAGCTGTACTGAGTTAGCAGCAGCATTTGGCCAGCTTGGCTTTGATTTTATTACAAGTGTCGGGCTCTCCTGTCTAGACTGGTGTGTTGACAGCTAATTGATCTCCAGCATTTGATATGCTAATTATTTCTTTCATAATATGCTAATATGTATACAGTGAAAAAACACCTTTTAAATGCTACAAGGGTATCTCAGAGGCATATTTGGAAATGGAACATAGGATCTGTAAATCTTGTTTTATATCAGTACAATATACAAGTGACTTGAGTGCTTATAGTTGTAGGAATTTAGCTTAAAAATGGGGTTGTTAAGACAGATATTGTTTAGTCATACAGTGACTGTACAGGGCATACGTAACAGGCTATCCTGTGCAGCCCAAACAGCTAGAAAATTGGTGGGTATTAGGGAATATACTACTCTGTTCAACACACTTAATAGACCTTGGCAGCTTTTTTGCTGCTCGTACATGGATGTTCTTTTTTGTGAGGTCAGTAATCCGGACAACATAGGTTTTTATCATATTTCCTGCAGTTAGAGAATGAAAAACTAATAGTGCAGAAGTGTAGTTGAGTCACCTCCCAGTTATCCCCCAGGATAGCACGTACCTCTCTATGTTAAGACTACTTCTCCAGGTAACTGAATTACTTGCTGGCTCTCTGTGAATTCCTACCATTTGACCATTCAAAAGTAGATGTTACTTGACTGCTTTCTGAGATGTGCTTGTACACTGGATAGTTCATTCTCAAATTTTGTGTCCTTTCCCTTTTTGGATTTTCTTCACACTCTGAGTACTTATTTTAAAATACAGTCTGAATCTCAGTCATTAGCTTTCTGTAGCTCCCTGGGGAATTATAATTGTACACATTTTTCAATCTTTGAAAGAAAAGAGCCATCAAGGACAGTTTTTATGCACATTTTCTTTTGTCTGTCTCCACTCAGATAGTTTGAAAAATACTTTTATTAAATACATAAAAATGTAATTTTTTTGAAAGCTATCAAAACAAGTCTGCGGAAGGATAACTATTGAGCAGCCTTCCTAGAACCTAGGACAGAGCTACAAGAACACATTATTAACAGAGTACAGAGCCAGAGGCAGAACCAGGATCCTTACTGACCTTTGGAGATCAGCCATGTTTGGCAATTGAAGGATTTAATTTCTTTAAATATTTTTAAAGGAAAACTGCTAGATTTTCTTTTATACAGACATCTTTTGCATAGACAAATAGGCTGTCCCAGGGCCATTAAGTAGATAGTAATTAGATTATTAATATGTACCTAAAGGTTTAAAAAATAGGGAAATGTCTGATCTACATTTGGCTTCAGTCCTTGGCAGCAGATTAGATGAACACCTATCAAGTGTTATAAGTGCATGAGCAGATTCTCAGCTGTTACTGGAACAGATTCCATGTCTGCTGTAACAAGCTTATCTGCATGCTCAAAGCCCTAATCACCCTCTTGTTGACTAGAGAGGACTTTGATTTTATCCACAGGGGTATAAGAGACTGATTATTTAGCTCTGCAGACCAAACCAAAGCAAACAAAACCAACCATTCATTTTACAGAGGAAAGTTAGTGAACTGACTGCTGAAAATGAAGTCAATGGAGCTATGCTTACTGAAAAACAAAGTAGTAAGTCAAAATGCTTTCTTATGTACAGTTATTACTGAATTATTATGTACAGTTAAATTCATTCCACTACAAAATCCTGCAAATGATGTGGAATCACAATAGTGTTCAAGGCAAAGAGGGTTATATTTTTGTACTGCAATTTAGTGTGTTATATTGGTTTCACTTTGGGCTTCTTCAGAACTGGTATAAAGCTGTTGACAAAGTAGAGTTTCTCATCCTGACAGAAGTGTAAATGATAAAAGGATCTGGGCTCCCATAAATGACATACATTCATGATTTTTTAAGCTTACTTTTCAAACATTTAATTTTCTTCACTTGTAAAACTGATTTTTGAAAGCAACAAGTATCTGACATCCTGAATCTCCCTCTTAAGCTGGAGTTCTCAAGGGAATAATTTTAATTGAAATTGAAGGGTAAAATGTATTTTTGCATCAAAACAAGGACTCCTTGATAGATCTTATTTGTTGCCCTTTAATTCTGGTTCAGGAAATTATTTCCTGGATGCACTCAAACCCTACAGCAATAGACTTGAGAATTAATACTTGGAATACATTGTGGGCTTTTTCGTCTTTTAGCCCAAGGAGTTACGTCTGGTTGAGACCATGTAGTTATACCACAACTGCTCCTTTGAGCCTTCATTGGTGAGGCTAAAACCTTTGTGACTTTCATCTATGTGCATAATGCCACATAAAATAATGTCTTAATATGCTTACAGATTATTCAAACATAGCACACAGAGGTGTTATTGATACAGCTTTAATCAGGGACATACTTGGACTGGTTAGATTATTGAAATACTGCTTCAATAAGGGAAAGAATTAAAATTTGTAAGTGATTTAAACAATGAAGTGTAGTGACTTCACTGTAAAGAAATTTAACATGCTTCAGAAATCTCACATGCAGCTGAGTAGACTTTAAACAAATGTGTTTTGTGACTGTTTGTTTGAATGTTGAATTGAATTTATTTTAGCCATGTTGTTGCCTCTTGCATTTGCTTTCTATAAATATTCTAGATAACAGGATTTATGAGTGGGAATGTTCGCCAAAAAAAATCACAGCATAACCTTTGTAAGCACAACAATAGTCTCCATAAGATACAGCATCCACATGGAAGATTTGATGTTATAAATTTCATCCTGTCAACATGAAAAAGAAAACATATCTTTGAAGAATTAAGTCAGATGAGTCAAATTTATGATGCTAAAAATTTGGAAGAAAATTCTAAAAATGACCCACAGATAAGTCAGTGGTGATGAGGAGAGTTGACAGATAAATGATACAGCATGAGACCAGTGAATGTTCAGGAGGAAAGAAATAATGAGTAGAGCATTCCAGATAAGACTTGTGTATAGAAGAGTTAACAAATTAACAGAAGTATAAAGGGTTTTCAATTAAATGTGGAAAATAGTTCTCCAGAAAGCTAATGTGCAAAATATGCACATTACTCCTTAGTGTGATGTATATTGGCTTTCAAATATAAACATGCCCTATTAAAATGATATCAGGTATCTCATACAGTCACATCATTATGCTGAAATGCAAGGTGCTGCTTCCAAAGTATTTGTTATGCAAGCAATACACACACATTGGCAGTTGGATTAATGGTACTCAGTGGATTAATTAGAGGCTGCCACTGCAGTACGTTCAGTACTTTCTGACAGTTCAGTAATGCATCTAGGATACATCAGCTTGTATACTGTGAAACAGATTATTCCAAAATAATTTTCTTGTGTGATTTTTAAATAGTACTTGGATTTTTAAACCTCTCTCAACAAGTGCTTCCAGATACTCCAGGCTAGCTTCAGACAAATTAGGGACTCTTCCTCTTGCCCAGTTGAGCTACCCTGCTTTTCTTATGATGTGTGTTTAAGTTCATTCAATGTCTGTTGAGAAATGTGTACAATATACTGAGTTATTTTTAGAAGACTAGAATGCTTCTGAATGAGTAACACTAGGTAAATAAACCATATTGTAAAACAATGTATCTTACTAAAAGATCTAAGCTGTGATGCCAGTTTGGGTACAAGGATTGCAGAGTTGGCCTTAGACTAGGCAGCTCTATCCTGTGGGGTGGTGGCTTATGGCATAGTAACGCAGGGACTTGTGTGCGTGTTCACTGAGTTTGATGAATACAGTTCAGAGATAAATACACCTCCGGTTTTTACGGAGTTCCTCTGAACATTCCCATTTGGCAGTACTCGTGATTTTTCGATCAAACTGAAAATAAACATCTGCAATAATGAAAACTATAGCTCAGGAGAATAATGTTGAACTGTGAGTGTACACCTGTTAAGACCGAATTTTGAGCTGTGATATTTCCTGTGTGTTACTAAATATCTCATAAATTTTGCCCAACCTTCTTAGCAGCCACAAAGAACTGTGCTGTAGATAAAAAGTCTTGATGGCAGTTGCATTTTAAGTGGTTCTTACTGGAATAATCTAGTTGTCATAATCTGGAGCCCTCTGGTTGCTACTCAGCAATCCTTTTGGTATCAAAGTTACACTTACTATAGATATCAAGCCATTTATTCAAGAGTTCTAGTGCTGCAGTCAGCAATGATATACAAATCTTGAGTTTACTTCAATTGGAGGGAAATTGTGGAGCAGATCTGATTTTGTAATGAACCTCATTCACAAGAGCTCCCTCCCTCTGCCTTGCTCTGGAGCAGTGCTTACATTTGTGCTCATTCTGTTTTACTTTATCTTTGCAGATCCTAAGCATCAAAAGCTTGTAGCAAAATTGTCTAGGAGAAAAAGGAAAAAAAACAGTTACCAGTAACTAATTCTACACTTGAACTATCTTTCTGACTAAGCAGAAATATTGCAACCTCTAACAAGAGTTCCTTAATCATCAAAAGAGAATATGTTTAGTTTTCCCAGCAATTATTTTCATCACTGTTGCATTAACTCTGTCTTCTAGCTTGGAAAATGGAGGAACAGGCTTGGTGATTAAGCCCAATGCAGTGTGTTATAAAGCAGAACTCTGAGCTGTAGCACAATGGCAAGTAAGTCAGACAAGAATATTCTCCTTTCCCTTTATTTTTAGAATATTCCCTTTAGGGGCTTTCATTCATAAACAGTATTTTATGTAAGTATGACAGGACAACACTAAAAATTAAATCTGGATGCAAATTAGTAAATATTATTGCAGCCTAATGTTTGTGGCGCTTACAAAAAGGTTAAAAATATTCTTGCAGAAAAATAACTATTTGCCATTTCTTCATATATTAGGCAAGAGATTCCAAAATCTCCTCTGGTTTTAAAAATTTCACTCATCTCTTCACAGCATGGTGATGGCACATCAAGCTAGGCACATCTGTAACTTGTGGCACACTACTGTGCCTGGTGCCTTTGTCTTCCCGGCTCAAACAGCGAAGTACTCTTCTGCCACTGCTCTGACTGAGTGTGGTCTTTGGCACACAACCCAGGATCAGGATTTGAACTTCACTTTTGGATTTGTAGCATTTCCTTAAACAGCTCTGACACTAAGCCCTTTATCAGATCAAACAACAGAAAAGAAATTCCTTGACTTATCTGACTGTGGTAGCTCAATGGCTCTGTATTGAATTCTTTGCCATTGATCCAGACTAAACCAGCTTCATACATAACCTTGCATGTCAAGTCATAATTTTTGGAAGGTATCTGGTTGCAGTCATTTTACAAGCAGAAAGAACCTGAGGTGATTCTCTCAGTCTCATCCTTACAGTTTTAACAGCCTATGAAATCATATTGTACTTCCATAATCACATATAAAAATTAGTTTGGTGTATGCTTAATGATTCATGGAGTTAGTGAAATAAATAGATAACTAAGGCACTTACAGATTGATCAGATTTTGATGTATAGATACCTAATTATTTTGAAAATTCGTATGTAAGTGCTCTATCTTTGTTAATCATTAATATTAACATTTTGGATAGTCTTATGAGAGCTTAGATTTTGATGCTTTAATCCTCAGTTGGTTTTAATCATTTTATTTAGAAGGGGTTTAGCTTCATAAGAACTGCTGCGAAAGTGATCTTTAGTTAAACCTGTGAAGTGTGAAAATCATCTGTCAAAGCAGATGTACAACATGCCTACTGTTAATATCTCTATGGCCTTTAATCCTATTTTTCCGGTTTGTGTGGGCACTGAGAGTTAACTCAAGTTTCAATCAAATCTAGACAAATAGGATTTTTTCCTGCTCTACAGTCAGGTAGTCAGAGAATCAGTGATTTTTTCACACTATTCACAAACTCATTAGACCTTTGTTCAGACTGGCTGAGGCACAGCAAGGATGTAGAACATGCGCTTTCGTGGTCCAGGATATTTTTCACAGGCTGAAGATTAAGGATTTATGGGCAAAATATTTTCCATTTTACTTGAAAATGAAATCTATGTAATTTGCAACTGCAAATTTTTGACATGCAGTATAGAATGAAAATGTTGAAGCTGGATCTGTTCCACAAGTGAATTACCTTAATGCCCTTCATTTCATAATACTTAAAATATTGCTAAACACTTAAACACAAAGTATTGAAAATTTTTACACTGCATTACTGCTATTTTGGTACATGTTTTCTAATGAACATCTATCGGTCTGCAAAGAAAGGAATTTAGTCTGTGACATCATTTCATGATGGCGTACTGTGTGAAAGATACTGAACAAAGCAATTATATATAAAATTACCAGTGAATTCAGATCTTGGATAATGAAAATATAGATGGGGGTAATACCATTGCAATACTGAGTATTTGTATTTGGTGTTAGTGGGGAGTTAACTGGGTACTATGAAACGCATAGAAAATGGACTGTCACTTCCCCAAAGATCTTGTTATCTTTCCATCCTTTAAGATGACAGGTTAAGTCAAAATGGAACTGGGCAAGTGGCAGGAAGGGTAAGGTAAATCTGTTATAAGCATTAAAGTCAAGTAATTTTATTTAGATCTACCCCTCTGAAAATATGATTGCAGCCTGGCCAGACAGAGTTAGTACAATGATAAGTAAATGCATTTTTGACAATTATAATTTGCAAAGATTTGGGCTGGTTAACTCTTCTCTCACACAAGTAGCTTTAAGTGCAAATAACCCTACCAGAGCCAGGGGATGAAATACCCTGCACAGGTCAATAGTGGAGCTGCTATGATTACTGTAAAGCCAAAATACTTCACAATCTTAACTGTCGGTGTAAATAAACTAATCTCCAGATTCACTGTCAAATCTACAGCCTGGCCCCAGGTGTTTTGTCTGAAACATACCTGGTGCAGAATCCTTAGCTAAAATTATATAACCCTTTATTTTGTAATTTTCTAGCATCAATCTTCTTCCATCTGTGCACATTCTAGCTTCTTGCAAAAACTATCTCCACAGACAATGACTGTTTTTTTTCTTGGCCTACCAGAACTCTATGGAGCGTCTCCATGGATCGTTACTTTGTCACACTCATTAGAACTTGAGATGAAACCTATTGAGGTGACTTAACATCATCTCAGAACACCAGGTGCTTTGGCATTTCACATGTCATGTGGGTCAAGACATAATAGCATTTCTAATTATCAGCCACAGAATGAGACACAAAAATAGTGAAAGGGGGAGGGAAATCCCTGTAGGGAGAACTCGAGGTTATCACTCCATTTCTGACAGAATTGAAAAACTAACTCACTGACTTGAAAGACTGAGCTTCTCCTATAGTAATGGTCTCTAATGGAAAGGCACTGAAAGTTGTTCTGCCTTTGTCCTGGATTTCTAATCTCTCATGTATTCTTTTCTTTCTTTCTTTGTCACAAGGCGGGTACATTACCTTCTATTCTGTGAATTCTAGCTCTAAATTCAAGTGTGTATTTCTGGCGTGGTGACTTCAAAAATATATTTAATTTAACATACATATGTGAGTGTGTGCTTGCATCTAGTACACACATACAGTAATATAAATGACTGATACAAACATGTATTTGTGGTTTATGTAACTATATCGTAGAAAGAAAAACTTCCCAATACCTTAATGACAGTCAACCATCTGCTCAAAGGACACAATTTCCTGGCCAGCAACAGGGAAACTATTCACCTGCTACTGGGCTTTAAAGTTTGTAGGACTAAAGGGATTTCAAGGGTCTTCCATAAGCTTATTGACTCTAGAAACCCACCAAAGCAGGCCCAAGTGTGGACTCTAATAATTATCCATACTGCAGTGTTTGGAGATGTAACAGGAGGTTATTTATCCTCCTCCTGTGCAAAACACTGAGACACCTACAATGGAGTTTAATAACTGTGTATCACAGCTAGTGTACTGAAAGCCGTAGTCCATGCGGGAAGTGGTGCTAATGGAGTTAGCAGAGAGGAAATGCATCTCACTTACTACAGAAGAAAGTGCGATATTAGGTCTTTTCACAGCAGCATCTTATTTTGCAAAGCCACCAAATCTAAGTGGACTAAGTGTTTTGAAAAGAAACTTGAGCAATAAATACCCAGTTCTGAACATGTAAAAGCACTTGATGCATTGCAATATATTTTATATATATGCAGACTTTAAAGTATTTTGACATGTATTTTGCATATCTCTAGCCAAATTCTGTGTTTCGTATTGCACTTGGAATTGGGGAAAATTCTTCCAACTTCAGGGAGATACGCATTAATAAGAACTGAGTAATAAAGGTGAAGGTCTTGGGGTCTGTTCTCCATGCAACTAACTATGTCACTTCTCAAATGTGTTTCTAAGCCTGGCATTTTGGGCTAGATGTCTGTGGAGTACAAGAAAGATAATAGTTCCTGCCGTGGCTGACCTGCCGTTTTGCTTGCTGGTGATTAGTATCAGGGCGACAGGCAGCCTGTGTGTGTTCCTGGAAAAGTCTCCTATTCCTGCCCTTTAGTCACCAGCAGCATATGGGAATGCTGGAGGCAGTAAATTCTTTTTTAAGTATCTGATGTTCTTTGAAAGTTCCTGCAGTGAATCGTTCTGACAAAGTTACAGTTTTTACAGTGAGTACCTCTACAGTAAGTTCTGTTTTCCTTCTGCTAGAAGGAAGATCATCCTAATTAACAATTCTCAGAAATGTATCATGATCTAGAGAAATCCTGAATTTATTCAGATCAATGGCAAAAATCCTGTTGACTTAAAAGGGAGTACATTTTTTATTTAAGATTATCACAGAACAGCCTAGGATATAGAAAGAAAAAGGGAGTATGTCTCAACAGTTGTTTTCTTCTAATATTCTATCTGTATTTTATCCGTAAAAGGTATATAAGATGGGAATAATAAGAACATCTAAAGTATGTTGGACAAAATCCTCATGCTGCAATATCCCTGGATGCTGTGACTTTTAACTTCTGTAGGCAAACACGTTTCGTGTTTCTTTTCCTGTAATTGGCTAATTATCCTCTCTTCCCCCCCCCTAAATTTCCTGATACTAACACTTGCCAGATACCAAGTTTCTTGAAACATGCTTAAAAATTTCAGAGTTCAGTTTTGTGGCACATCTCTAATCAGTAGCCAGGAAACTTTTATGCAGTCAGAAGTAGGTGTTAAAGATTATGTAAAGAGTTTGTTCATATCTGATTGCTTCAGCAAACATGCTAAGTAGGAGACTGAACGAAATTAATAATTTGAGGCTTTGTTGCTGGTGAATAGTTCTATAGTTTTGCTAGACTTGTTACGATACAAGTGAAATTGGTCTTTTTTGTCAAAGTGCTATATGCTTAAGGAATTATTGAAATTATTATTTTTTTTTTAATTTCTGGGAGCTGTAAACGGCAGCCCAAATAGCATTTTCTTAGAAGCAAATAGATTAAATAAACAAGTATTACCTAGTTAATATAAGCACTACCCTGATACAAATAGTAAGCATCAGGTGAGACTATGTCCCATTGTGATGCACAGACATGCAGGAATAGACAATTTCTGCCTGGTGAGAGTTTGTAATCTGAGAAAGGCTAGAGAGGAAAGGGAATAATATGTTCATTTTATAAACAGAGAAATGAGGTGTAGAGAAATTAAAGATTACTTTTTCAAATGTCCCTAGGGCCAGGCTGAAAATTTATGTACTTACTGAAAAAGTTGGACAGTTAGCACTTTTGAAAATTTCACTAGGCAGTTAAATGCCTAACTTCCATTACAATAAGACCTGAATTTCGAAGTCACCTATAAAAAGGATCTAAACCTGCATCTGTAGGTCTAGGTTAAGTTGAGCCTTTTAGATATTTAGGCCAGTATTTCACTGAACATCTGCACAATAATGAGTGGAACAAAGTATCAAAAAAATTAAGAAGCCTATCTTTCATCTAAAGTCATTTGCACACTGCCTTTCATATTCTTAAGCTACACTTTAAAAATGAGGCACAGTCTCCTAATTTATTTAGAAGTTTTTGAAAGACTGTGTTAGTAGATAGTGGCCAGACAGAAGTGCGTTAGCAAAGTTTTATGTCAGATCTCCTGAATTCCAGGAGATCCTTCATCCTAAACAGAAAAACTTTGTATTATTGAGAATCCAAGTGCATTTTACATACATTCTGAAGTTCCAGTATTAGATATTAGAGTTGTGCATCAAAGATAAAGACAGATAGCAGCTAGCATGCAAATGGTGTTTCCGAAGAGAATAAAGCTCTTTTGAAGGCAGTAGAAACTGTCAAAGTTAAATTAAAAATTAAAAATCCATTCTGTGGGCTGGAGAGATCCTAGGCTGCCTGACAGCCACAGAGCCAGGAAGTTTTAAAAATCTCTCAAATGCAATAGTAAGTTATTTGTACTCGCTGGGCTTCCCCCTCTACCCCAATCAACTTTTATGCTACAGTGACATATAGTCACTGCACCTAATGAATTGTTCATCTTGGTCATAAGGAAAAAGCCCCTTCTTTTTTAAACATCTCAAGTTACCAAGTATTCAGCTTGCTTATGCCTTATCATGTAATATATTGGTGTAAAAATTAAAGACTTTCTCAATTTTTTAATGATTCATGATTTATTATATATGATAATGTACTGATGCATGCTAGTCACTCAAAATGAAGACTGATATGGCCTTCAACATGAAAAACCACTGGCTACAGTCACAAACAGTGTTTCAATAAATTATTACATGCATTAAATTTAGGTCTCAGTATCTGGAAGTGGGGTAAAGTGGGGTAGTTTATGTTGTTTTGGTTTGTGTTTTTTTTTTTTTTTTTTAAAGCACTGAAGTACCATAGAAAAATACTAAGGATGTTAAGGACAGTGGATAATACCTGCCTTTCTCCAAGTCAGTCCACCCTTCCTCCACATTTATGCCCCCACTGTGCAGTAACTGACAGTTCTGAGTGTCTTTGTTGGGATTCTTTTCTGTTTTACTGACCTCCCCTGTCAAAAAGAAACAGTATAGTAATAAAGGACAATACTTTTGTTGTCATGAGCAATTTACCACCACATACCTTACAGAACTTTGGAAGTCAGATGTTTATTGCTTGCTGCTGCTTGTATTACTTCTCAGTTTGCCTGAATAAGAGATTATGACAAAAATCTATCTATAATTAAGCAAAACCTTCAAGCTATACATTGCTTGGATTTAAAAAGAAGCAATGCCTTTATCACTGTCATGCATTGCGTCAAAATCTGTTTGGGAACAGCTCTGAATTGTAAAGTGGGTTTTAAAATCAGGATCAGAGTTTTGAAGTTTATTTTTAAGTAATGTGAGGCTATTTTCATAGGGTACCATCACAATTCATATTACAGAGGATGGAATCAAGCTGTATAAAAGCAATAGACTACTGTTGTCCTACAGTAGGGTGATAGGCCTTAAGGACAGACAAACCCAGCATTTTACAGTTGTTTTATTGAGTTTTTTCATACTGCTTCACATGACATTCAGGAGAAATGAGTTACAGTGTGATACAGATGTGACCGAATAATCTTACATGTAGAGCAAAAATTTTGGTACATTATTGCATGTAGGCTTTAATATTTCTGGATTTATGTGCACTGGAAAGACAGTGTGTTGACAGAAGAGATGTTCCTAGTGTACTTGCATGGTCCTCCTCATTGCAGCACCCAGAATTTTAATCAGTGAAATTATTTCAATGGGAGTTAAATGTCTAACCAGGCATTAGAGCCTCTGTACATGAGTGGGTACTTCTTTTTCATTCAACCAGGAAGTGGTACAGTCTCTTGAGACCTGGTTTCCAGGCAAAAGGAGTTCAGACAGAAATTGGAGCTTCTGGTCACTTACTGAACTCCGTCCGTTCTCTGTGTTCTCTTCCCTTGAATAAGCAACATGAGCTGCATCTCTCACGTGTGTGCCTTTAGCAGTCGGCTTTGCCTAACATGATTTTCAACCAGGACATTGCTAGAGGAGTTGAACAAATAAACTGGGCCTCATGAAACAGTCAGATTTACCTATCACTGTGATACACACTCCTTGAAACTTGCTAACTCATTCTGTAACAAAGTGATTCCCATGTTGACTGAAAAAAGCTAAAAATCTTTTAAATCATGTATTCTTTATTCCTTTTTATTAATTATTATTGAAAAAGTTATGTATTTCATAGTAAGAGCTACTCACTCTATGGTAAAATGTCTTTAATTTCCATATATAAACTTTCTAGAAATCTGAAATTCTACTGAAAGGTTTTAGAGTCCTAAGAGCAGCCTCTGCTGATGCATAAGGAAATTGTTCCTTTATTTTTCCAGTAGAGTTTTCATTGCATATCCATAAGAAGTTTGCAAGAATTGTTCAGTTGATGTTTGTATGGCCCTTGGAAAAATACACAAGCCTTCGTGGATTATAAATTTATTGTGCTCAGCATTAAAAATACTGGATATCACAAACAATATAGCTAAAACCACAATGGTCTCCTGGTCCAACAATAGTCTCTTGGTACTCTACAAAAATTTCTGAAGCTTCTTCTTAAAACGTCCCTGTCCCTTCCCCCCCCACCCCCCATCGTAAAACTGACCGCTGGTCTATAACTTGAGCCGTATGTCGGTTTTGTGGGGGCATTGTCTTTCAGGTCGAAGAGCACCAGGCCAGCGGTATGCCAGGCTCCGGGAGCGTGGCCAGCTGGGCGAGAGCCGGTGCCCTGTGTCACATCGGGGGACGGTGCCCAGTTTTCCCCCCCCGGCCCAAAAGGAGGAAGACCCCGACAAGCCGGAGCGACCCCGGCAGCGGAGATCAGCGAGGCGGGGCGGGCGGTGGGCGGACGAGGGGCAGCGGGTGTCAGCCGCAGCACCAGAGCTTCGGACCGGACCCAGGGCGGAGCTTTTCCGCACCACAGGCACCGGCTGCCCGGGGAGGCCGCGCAGCTCCGGCCCTGGCGCCTCCCGGCCCCCGGCCGCACAACGCCCGCAGCCGCTCGTGCCGAGGCCGCTTCAGGATGTCCCGGAGACGTCCCGGAGACCTCCCGGGCTGCCCTCCGGCCCGGCCCGCATCACCCGCCGCGCCGCCCCACGCGCTGCCCGCGGCTCCCGGCCGGGTCCCCCTGGAGGTCCCGGTCGCCCCTCGACCCCCCCCCAGCCCCCGGGACCGCGTGGCGTCAGCGCCGGCCGCAGCCAACCAGCGCGCGCGGCGCGAGCCGGGCGCCCCACCCCCGCGCGCCCGCCCTGCCCATAAAAGCCGCGGGCCGGCGGCCGGCGCGTGAGCGGCGCGGGAAGTGTGAGGGGACGGGACGGGACGGGGCGGCGGGACCGGCCCCTGTCAGCGCGGCGGCCGGCGCGGCCCCCGCCCCGGCGTCCCCCTCACTCCGGCCGTCGCCCCACTCACCATCAGCCGGGATGTTGCCCGTGGTCGCCGGGCTCCTGCTCGTCGTAGCCGCGGCCGGTCGGGGGGCGGTGGCGGCGGCAGCGGGGGACCAGGAGAGCCCGCCGGGGAGCCGCTTCGTCTGCACCTCGCTGCCGCTGGACGCCGCCGGCGCGGGCTGCCCGCTGCCCCCGGTGCCCATGCAGGGCGGCGCGCTGGCCCCCGAGGAGGAGCTGAAAGCCACGGTGCTGCAGCTGCGGGAGACCGTCCTGCAGCAGAAGGAGACCATCGGGAGCCAGCGGGAGGCCATCCGGGAGCTCACCGGCAAGCTGAGCCGCTGCGAGGGCGCCGACGGCAGGTCCGCCACGGGGACGTGGAAGAAGGAGCTGGGCAAGGGCAAGGACACTATGGGCGACCTGCCGCGGGACCCGGCGCAGGTCATCGACCAGCTGAGCCGCACCATGCAGACCCTGAAGGACCGGCTGGAGAGCCTGGAGGTAGGGCCAGGGCGCGGGGTGGGCCAGCCTCCCTGCCCACCCTCCTGGAAACTTGGAACGACCTAACGTGTAACAGGGGCTTTGGACACAACTTAGTCTTTTCAGAGATAAATCCAAACTGGCCGAGCCCTGGGAGTGAGTTGCTTAGTTGGCTTGGCTTGTTCTCGTGATTATTTATCTGTTTGCTTTTATGGTAAAAAACCCTGACAAGCTCCTCTGAATGTATTCTCCCACTGCTTGGGGGAAGATTATGGTTTTCCTGCTTGTCGCCAGCTTAGTCTCTGTATTAATATGTTTAAATCTCTCTGGGAGTGTGACTTCATGGGGTTTGAGGTATAAAGCTGACGTCTTGGGCAGTAAGACCTTGGCATATGGTGCTGAATAGATCAGTGGTAACGATGAGATTGTGTTGGGCAGATTGTGAAGATAAGATGATGTATTTAGAGCTGATGTAGAATAAAATGAACCTGATTCTCTATGCCTGTGAGTAGAAAGGGGATTTGGTCCGAGCCCACTGATAAGTGATTTCCATGAGCCTTTGGACAGTGCCCATGGTTGAGTGGCGCTCATGGAAATATTTTTATAGAGCATGTTCCCACAGGAGTCATGCTGGATGTTGTTTTGTTTTCCACACCCTGAGAGCTACATGCGTGTCCTCCTACTGTCCTCCAGTCAGTGATGATGTGAGGATGGAGAGTAGCTTCTTAAAGGTTATTCTGTGAGGTCTAAACACTCTGGACTATTTTTCAAGTACAGTTTGGAATGATCTAGTAGTGTAACATCCTTTTATTACTGTTGCTGTCTTTTTGAATCACTTTTTTTAGGATTGTAGAAAAGAAACTCCGTTAGAATAATGTGGTAGGTGGAACTGTTGGTTTTTTAGTATCCTTAAAGATACTATATTTGAGAGAGTGTGGGCCTTTTTTTTTTTTTTCAGTTTAAATAAAAATACTTTCACTGGCTAATACTTACAGTTGAGCTAAAGAACATCCGACTTCCTTATCTACAAATCAAAACTGAGGAAACTTTCATTTGGTAAATTTGCTTTTGAAGTAGCTTAATTTTTTATTTAAAAAGAGATAATATTTTTTTCCATTTACTTACATTGGCAATGTCACTTGTAGTAAGTAAAGCAAAAATTGCCTAATGTGCAACATGTACCCATACTAATGGAAGTGCATCAGACCTGGCTCCCTACATTGATTGTATTGAACTTAAATGTATGAAGATTCCTTCATATGCAATGCTGAAGCCTCTAACAAAAGCACCCTTTTGTTTCAGGACCTGTTTAGCTACAGTGTTGATAGAAGCACTGGACACGACAAGGGCTAAAAACCAATGCCTCTTTTGTACTTGCTGGAGAATTCAGTGATCTTGCATCCTTCCCTTTGAATCAGGAGCATATCCACATTTCACAGTTTGTGTTTTAGAGATGACAATTTTTTTTCTTTTCATTTCCCCTAAAGCACCAGCTCCGAGCCAACGTCTCGTATGCAGCACTGCCTAGTGACCTTCGAGAGATGCTTCAGCGGAGGCTTGGAGACCTGGAACGCCAACTCCTGAGCAAAGTGGCTGAGCTTGAGGATGAAAAGTCTTTGCTTCATAATGAGACGTCGGCCCATCGGCAGAAGACAGAGACCGCCTTGAATGCATTGCTGGAAAGAGTGTCTGAATTAGAAAAAGGTAATCTGCACAGAATCTAAATGCTACCCCATGCTGATAAATTTTGTTTATGCCTTCCTTCTAGTGCAGTAGTCTAAGTGTGGGCCTTGAGGGAAAGACACTTAAGGTGCTGAGCTAAATAGTAGGTGACAGCGCAAATACTTGGATTCCCTTTTTCCTTTTTTCACAGCCTTCCTGCTTGACAGGCTTCTGCATGGCTCTGTCTTCCTGTCTCTTAATTTGGCATATGTGGGTGGTTAGGATGAAACTCTTGGAGTTTGTGGGATGGAAAGATCTATAAGGAGGCAAATGGAATTAGGAAGAAGTATGACATTGGTGTCAGGTAAATGCCTAGATAATGTCAGGTACACATCTGAGAAGAGCTGCGTTTCTTTGGACTGAAAATCATATGGGCTAAATTTAATGAGCACAACTGCCTTTGGTGTAATGAATGGTATTTTATACCAGAACCATTTCCTGCTGCTTTGGAAGTATTGCTGGTGGTCTTTCCTTTTGTTGCTAGTTATGACTTTGGGTGACTGCAGATACTTGAATTGTGTCCTGTCCCAAGTGTATAGCCTTCAGAGTTTACAGTATATTAGACATGGTGTCACTGGGGGACACTCTCTTAATCCTAGTCATTTATTCAGATACTTAGATTAATTATTACTGCGATCTCTCTGCTTGAGTAGAGTCTGTTTATTTGAATTACAAATGCTCATGGAAGTGAGCTAAAGAACAGAAGTATTTTCCTGTATTGACTATATACACCTACAGAGTGAACTGTGTAGGACTAGAGTAGCAGTAAATATCACTGCCCAATCTTTAAATGATTTTTCAAGGTGAATGGGCTTTCTGCTTAAAAGCAGTTTAATGGACATGCTTTCAAAATGGTGCAAACATACACATCTCATGAATTTTAAAATACAGGCTAATGGATCCATTTGTGTAATATTCTATTTTTTTTCATTTACAAAGTGTGAAGGAGGGGAAAAGGGAAGAAGGAAGAAGAGATCTTCTGCTGGCTCTGGCCTTTAGTATTTCATGAGAGCCAAGATAAAGCCTAAACTGCAACTAAAGTTCTGGAGCATTAGTGGACTGTTAATGTCTTATGTGGCAAATATTACTAGTCCTTGCCTCTGAAAGATGTGACTCATATCAGCAAGTCATCAGAAAGAGAAGGGGAGTGGTGGGAGAAGAAGAATGTGTAATTTAGTTAGGTTAAAAATAGCCTGTTCCCACCTTTTTTTTGTGTGGGGAGAGAGGACTGTCTTAAGTCTCCAGGAAAGTGAAAAATTTGGGCCAGGAACCAAGACACAGATGCTCTTTTAGTTGTGTAATTTGCTCTCTATTACAGTGCAGCTTAACTGTTCTGTGCCTTTGGTTCCTCTGTCACATCAAAGTGAGGGTAATAATGATCTGAGGACTCAGTGATTTTGTAGATTAGATACAGACAATATTTGAAGTGATCTGACCTCTTTTGAAAATAGTATTTCTATTGTGCTTTTATTTTAAATACCATATTGTTTAGCATCTTCCTGACAGCTACCTAGAGTGTCATAAACTCCTTGTTTTCCTGAGACTAAATAAATGGAGAAAAAAAATAACCTTATAAGGTGACACTATGAACTTTGGATTTTTTTTTTTTCTCTGTAGTTGTTACAGTTGTCCCTAGTTACCAGTGGGGCAGAAGGGTTTGAAGTTTGTACAACTGTTGTGATTGCCAAAGCCTTCTGCTAATTCCTTCACTGGTTGTCTCCATCGACAGCAGTAGATGATGCATTAAAAAGCAGGACTGGGTAGAGGAATGACCCTGCAACTAATAGTGCCTGGATTTAAATGTGATACCTAGCTTTGGAGACATGAACAGATCACTTGCTATGTATAAATCTATTTTCACTGTCTCTAAAACGGGATAATGGTATTTCTTGCCCATTTTGTCCAAAAAGAAGTCTGATTCTTTAAGAAAAGGATTATCTTATCCTGTGTGTGCCCATTGCCCAGGGCAAGAGGATCTTGTTATCATTTGGAGTTGTGGATGATTTCAAGTCATAAGAACAAACTGAAAAATATAAAAAAGATTAATTTTTTTTGTTCTTTTCCAACATGTTATTGCTTCCTTAAGCTCCTTCACAGGGTGACTGATGCTCTTAATGGAATATGTTTCTTTTTTTTATATGTGAGTTTGTTTGTGCCAGCCTAGTGGAGGTTGCTCAACATTAGCCTTAAGACCCTGGGGTTTTTTTGCTTAGAATTTAGAATATTTCAGTTTCTGGTCTGTAAGTTCCTCAAGATAGATGCAAGCATCACACAAGCGTTTTCTTCTTCCACCCCCTCGTTCTGTGAAAAATGCAGTCAAAACACTTTGGTTCTGAGAATGGGAACTGAGGGAATGCCAATGGTTTAAAAATTACATATGAGAATTGTGGCAACCTTTTGTGACAGCAACTCTTCATTTGGATTGGAGTGTGAATTTTGGCAGGGGGATTGAATTTGTTTGAGGAATGTGAGTAAAGGAAATGAGTGGGACTCAGAACAGGTTGCTAAAAGGTTGAGGGTGACACTACTACAGAACTGTGGGGTTTCATTTTGTGGCACAGTGTGGGATCTTCTTAATATTTAATTCTAGAAAATTACTTGTAAGCAGATACCAGAAGTATACACAAACTATGTAACACAGAGTATTGCAACTTTAGAAAGTTTTGGTCTTAAAGAGTTCTCAATTTCATAAACATCTCTGTGGAGTATCTCACTGGTTTTTATCACATCTTTTAGAAGAAGCTAAATAATAATTTCTGCTTTTATATCCAGCCAAATATCTAATGTTTTCATAGTTCATAACTTTATATTGCATTTTTCTTCAGGTCACTTTGAGCTTCAGCTTCATGTTTTTGTTCAGATCTCCTCCTGATTTGTCTGTGGGACAGAAACCAGTTGTACTGAATTTAACTCTTCTTTCTGGAATATGTCATATTTTTCTTATTTCAGATTGGCCACCCAAAATGAGCATCAATCTGTTTCTCAGCCTGCTATCTGTAAAATGGAGATGTTGCTGCTAGCTCCCTGCGTAGCAGTAGTAGGAAAAGAAATACTGTTTTTGAAGCACTGTGCTTTAATAATGAACATGTCAGAGAATCCATGTTTAGTAACAGTAAATATCTTTTAAAACAGTTTGAATTGTTTGAAATACTCAGGCCTCCAGCCATGAACTAAGCAATGAAGAAAGAAAATACTTACCAGCCTCTCATTAGTTGTCTGCTATCTAGTCTTTTGCTCTAAATGAGCAGAAAAAGTAAACTAAGTAATTAGCATGATGTGTATAAAATCTAGTTGTATTTTTCTGTGCTGCAAAATCAACATTCAGCACTACTTCAATATTTTTTTTATGTATTTCTTTAAAGTGATTAAAATTCCAGAGATTCTCAGTATCAATTATATTGTTTCTTAACCTGAATTACAAATAGGTTGTTTTGTTTAATGTTAAGGGGTTTTCTTCCTTCATGTAATTCTAGGTAACAGTGCATTTAAGTCACCTGATGAATTCAAAGTCTCCCTTCCTCTTCGCACAAACTACTTATATGGGAAGATCAAGAAGACTCTGCCAGAGCTGTATGCTTTTACTGTATGCTTGTGGTTGAGATCAAGTGCTTCTCCTGGAATTGGTACTCCATTCTCATATGCTGTTCCTGGGCAGGCTAATGAAATTGTCCTCATAGAGTGGGGGAATAATCCAATAGAACTGCTAATTAATGATAAGGTGAGAATCCACTAACTCATCTTTATTGTCTACATAATCAAGATAAGGCCCGAACTCTTGGTACCTCTCTAGTAACTCTTCCATTCTCTCTGAGAGAAGCCAGCTCTAGGCCTTTGAGATGGTGGTGTCTACTGGTCCGTTGTTGTCCATCTGTTTGTTGCAAGTTCATAAAGTTCTCAAAACAAAGTCAAATGGTATATATATTTGTGTGTTGAGACAAAGCAGCATGACACCTAGATGTGCACACACTTATGCATGTCCTCTAAATTTGCAAGCAGATCTTGGCCTCTTACTGTTTTGTTTTATGAAACAGAAGCAATATTTGAAGCCGTGCTATTGCAAAACCTGTGAGATCTAAGCCAGTTGCAGTATTTCTATCTTTCTAATCCTAGAAGTTCAGATGGGTTAAAATTAGTTTTGCAGAAGACAGAGCAAAAGGCATGTAATTGGGGCTGGCTTTGTTATGCTTAGTGACTGAACATCAGTTTAAATACAAATTTTTCAGACTTCAGATACAAAAAGCCACAATTGTCTCACTACTTCATACCACTGATGGTTTCTGACAAGCTTCAGAATGAAGCTTGAGGAAAACAAAACCCATTGAAGCTTGGCATTAAAATAGATTATAAATACTTCCTTTCTTCCCACCTTCAGTTAGGTTTCCTAGTAACTCACTGCTCTCTAAGGAATTTGGTGTTTACAGATCTACAGCACAACTTGGGTGGTTCAATCATGTGGCTAGTTAAGGACTTTTAACAGTCCTATCATCCTCCCAAATCAATAAAAGTGAGAAGCTGATTATTTTTAATGGTTTGTGGAAGAGAAGGAAACTTGAGTTTGCTTATCTTTAGCAATAACTTTTTCTATTCAATATTATGTCAGTACTATTAATGTTCTATAAGGCTTTTCTTTCTCCCACATCACAGCTGCTCCACAGCCCACTGCATTTGTGTCTTTATGCTGACTTGAGTAAGTTTACAGATCAGATCCCTAAAGGAGCATAATTCCTCCATTTTTGGAACCCTATGTAAAAGTTCCCACAAGTTTTACTGGAAGCAGTCAGGTCCATTTGTCAGAGTTGTTACTGCAAATGGTGCAGACAAACCCCAGATTTTAAGAGAAACTTAACATGAGCCCTGAATGGAAAGTTAGGACTAAACAGTGAGATTTAAACAACAAATGCAACAGATTAGTATGCGGGATCAGTGGATTGATAGCAGCTTAGACTCTGGTACTTGTGTCACTTGATTCTAGATGAAACAAAGGCTCACATAGAGAATAAAAAGCATGGCTGTATTGCTGAATACAGGAGAGCTGGGACAAAATAGAAAGATGTGGACTAATTTCCACTGCTGAAGTTTTTGCTTCTGGGGACAGTGTAAATACTGTCCCTTTTAAAATGTTGTACTTGAACTGGTAGACTTGGGTTTGCAATGTGTGTTATTCTTTGTTTTTTGTAGGTTGCCCAGCTCCCTCTCTTCATCAGTGATGGAAAATGGCATCACATCTGTATAACATGGACAACCAGAGATGGAATGTGGGAGGCTTTTCAGGATGGAGAGAAGCTTGGCACTGGGGAGAATCTTGCTCCTTGGCACCCAATTAAACCTGGAGGTGTCTTGATCCTGGGTCAGGAACAGGTGAGTGAATGACAGTGTGTTCCAGGGTTTAAAAAAAAAAATAAATCTAAACTCCCCAAACAAATGGCAGCTGTAAGAGAATTCCTTTGTTAAACACTTGGTCCTGTTGTATACACAGTATCAGAAAGACTAAAACAAAGCAACAAATACTTAATGCAATCACACATTGGTATGTTTTGTTTCATTTATTAAATATTCAGAATATTCATGTTGCAGCTATTCTTATTCCCACTCTTAATGCTACAATGTGCAACTTTGTCAGTGATCTGAATAATGCCTTAAATTAAAGCCTTTGAGCTAGATTGCTGGTAACTAGCAATGTGGCCACTGAAGTTACAGAAAAGGACAGAATTGGCCAGTGCTGTTGTATGAGCTGTCAAAAAGGAGCTTGCTGAAAGCGAACCGAGTATAATTGCTTTGATTTGTTCTAATTTTCATTTTTTTACTTGAAGCCAAATTGACTGTCTCCCTTAGCAGTGTACTGGATTTCCCCGTTCCTTTCCTCTTCATTCCAAGAGTAGCAAGATATTAGTCCCTAAGCCTCAGAACAGACCAAGGAGGGTGTGTGTCTGGGGGTGAGGGGACCAACAACTGTGGGCACTGGAATGCTTGTGGGTATATTAGGGTCTTTTATAATTTGGCCTGCTATGGAGAACTCCCTCCAGACTGAATTCTGCAGCTTTTCAGGTATGTAACATATTTTTAGAATAGTAGAGTCTGTCACTCATTCAGAATTTGATGTCTGCTTTAAAGATGAGTCTGAAGTCAAAGGGACAAACTCTAAATCAGACATTTGGTTTCTCATTAAAGATGTAGGTAAATAACTCTCCTAATGCAAATGCTAATAAAGTTTGAATACTGGTACTTCCAACAGAAGACATTCATGAGGTTAAGGATAAGTCCTTTCTGAATATTGAAAAAAAAAAAACAAAAAAAAAAAACAAACCAAAAACCAAACACAAAAACCCCAAAGGATTTTGAATCTCGCTCTTCTAGTTAATATCTCATTAAGCTATTGCCTATGAATTGTGTGGCTCATCTTCACATTTTTTTCTCTACCTGTTCTTTGTATCATTATACATATACTAAAAAAAATATAATATTGTAATGGGGACATAGCCTTTCTCCAGGATCCCCAGTTCACAATGGGGCAATGAAAAATTAGTTTTGTCCTGACACTGATTTGAGCAGATACTTATCTGTGACATAAATGACAGAATGGTAAATTTAGAATCCTAATGCGCTCTGCACAGCAGATGCTCCAGCTCACTGTTAAGTGGCTGGAAGGTTTTCTGTAACTCTCTCACGCCATTTGCCTGTACTGTGCTTGGTTCTATCCTATGCTATTGGCTTCATGTTAGTGTGCCCGCACAAAATGTGTGATTGCTGTCCTTGAGTAATGGATGGAGAAAGCAAATACTTGTAGGCTTAATGCAGTAGTGGTTTGAGTTAGTCATTTGGTACAACCAGAAGAAGCCTGTGTATTTGGATCTGAAGATCACATCTTACAGGCCTTGCAGATAACTGGTCAAGGGCTGCAGTACAGTATAATCCATAGCCATAAAGCTTTTGGAGTAATCTTACTCATCTCTGCAGTTCTTGCTGAAGATGTCCTGTGCCAAGCTTGCAAAATGGCTTCTAAAGTAGACTCAATATGTAAAGCTGCCTTCCTACTCTACTGCTTGGGGCAGGGTTAGTTATGTATGGCCTTTGTGTGATGGTATACAGTCACTGCTGTTTGCTTTGAATTGTTTTGACACATTTCAGATTGGAGCTTTTAACTGTTACATAGAACATCTTGCTCAAAGTAGCCCTTCTAGAAACATGAAGTTGTTTGTCTCTGTGACCTAGCTCTGTACCTCCTTCTAGCAGTGTGGCTGGGGGGGAGGGTCTTCAAGTTTGAAGAAGAAAATGCTGCAATAACCTTCCCATCTAATCCTAACTCTTGTGTGCCTAAAGGACACGGTAGGAGGAAGATTTGATGCCACTCAAGCCTTCGTTGGGGAGATGAGCCAGTTCAATATATGGGACAGGGTCTTAAAAGCTGAAGACATCATGAATATTGCTAACTGCTCTACCAACATGCCTGGCAACATCATACCCTGGGTTGATAACAACGTTGATGTGTTTGGAGGTGCTACTAAATGGCCTGTGGAGACATGTGAAGAGCGTCTGCTAGATTTATAGCTGCAATTGTTTCCCATTCAAGTGCCCCCTTTAGTAGGACAATATTCTGTGCAGTCTAAAGCACTTACTTTTCTCTCTGCCCTTCCCCAATCTTAACTCTTCAAAAGAATAAAAAAAATTGAGTAAACTGCCTTGGTGCAAAGATAGCTGCTAGTTTGGGGCATTGAGCCTGACAATGAAAGAAGCACTTCTTGGCTAGAGCAGCCCTTGCTTCCTTATGGCCTGATCCAAAAATATGCTTTGGCCTACAGCAGTCTTTTGGTTAGGCCCGAGTTCAGTACATCAGCACTTCTGGCAGGGAGGGAGAACAGCTGTGCACATGTTAACTATAGTTCTCCTTTTGATCATGTGCAGTGCTGACAAAGCACTAAGATTAACAGGCTAAATGTGAATCTTTCCTTCCAGTCTATCATCTCCCCTTTGAATTGAAGCCATTCTTTTTTAGCCCTTTTTAAAGAAATCTCTTAATCCTTACACTACAGTGGTTATGGTGCAACAATGGGAAGAGCAGAACAGCCACTGTTGGAGTGCAAGGGTCTTGCTTTTTAATTTGCAATTAGAAAGCCTTATTTTATGGTAAGGAGGCAATGTATTTGAGCCATGCTATTCTAGTTCAATTTGAAGAAAGGGCTGTGTAATCAGCATAGCTCCACTGAAATAGAGATGCTTCAGGTAAGGTTCTGTCCCAAAGCCTGTCTTTCGCTAGCCAGGATCCCAGCGTAGGTGGATGGATGAAAGACTGTGTTTGTATTTTCTGTAGGCTGAATGTACTGAATTCGTAGTGACCTGGCTTGTAAACTTTTCTCTATTGTTTCTCTTGCTTTAGTCAATGTCTTTATTTTTTTTTTTAAACATACAAGCTGTGATTAAGTGAATTTCCATTTTGTTTTGCTTTGAAAGGCCTTTTTATGAGTAAGTGCCAAAGTTCAGTTTCTGCTTGCTGAGAATAGCTATATATTTTTCCAGCATAAATCTTCTGCACTGTTTTCTATGTTATAATGGTCCTATGTAATATGAAAATGTGCTGTTTTTTTCAATTCTTGTTGACTGTCTCTTCTGTAAGCACTGGGCTGACTACTATATTTTTTTATCATTTTCTCTTGATATTTTGCAAACAATGTTGCTGTTTCCTTGGCATTGATGTGACTACTTGGTTCGTGGCTTGCAGATAGCAAATGCACTGTACCAGGAAAGAGTTAATACTTTTGTTATTTAAAAGAAAAAGGATTTAAAGAGGGGGGAGGGGGAATTTATAAAGCTAAATATCATATTTTATTTTTCATATGTTTGAATTGTAAGAATAATATGGTGACAGTCCCATTTGTAGGATAAAGTTACATATTTCCATTAATATGTAGTATGCTGTTCTTAAAAGAAAATTCTTATAATGAACTTTTAATTAAAATGCACTGTAAAATGAGTCTTTTAATTCCTTTATAGTCACACAAGACACTGAATGTTCTTTTTCATGGCTGCTAGGAGTTCAGCTACTGTCTCTCTAGACTGAGAGAAGTACAGTCCTTTAAGAAGTTATCTTTATTCCCTAAATGTCTTAAATCACAATCTTCTACCAAGAGGGGCTTAGGTCTTCCCTTAACTGGGAAGAGGGTCCCTGCATTTGGATGTGGTGGAGTGTCTGAAGATCTCATCAGTGCTGGTCTATGGCAGAGCCTGGGGTACAGCTGTTTAATGGGAGTGGGATGAGACACAACATATGTTCATAGTTATTTTTTTCACTTGTGAGAAACTGAAAGCATATGACCCCTTCTGGGTGAAAGTAGTAGTAGGTGATTTAAGTGTCCCACACCAGTGTGAAAAGAACTGTTCAGCAATGAGAGAACTTGCTGAAATGTGATAGCAGAGGCACTACACCTCTGCAGGTTGGAAAGTGCAGCATCCATGGAGTCTGACAGTAAACCACATGCTCTGCTTGGTGAACTAGCAAGTTGATAGTGCTCTCTGTAATAAAACACCCAGCTGGGGCAGAAATGTTTATCCAGCTCTGATGTCCTCCTCTGGCCAGGGAGAGTTTGATGTTTCTATGAAACATCACACAATGCGATATCAAATGTTCTCATTCTGATTGGCCTTAAAGCAGATGCTGCCCCTCTGACCCACAACAGTACTTTCCCTGTCCTAAGGAAAAAAAAAAACACCACCCCACACCAAAAAAATCCCCCACAAACCAAAAACCCTCACTATCCAAGAATCTGTGTCCTAAGAGCAGAGGAGTGCAAAATTCTCACCTCACATGGGCTGCAGACCAACAGAGGCATCAGCCCTCCAGTCAATTCACTTTATCAGCTTTTTTCAAAATGAACTGAAGTCTGGAGTTATCTGTGCTGCAGTCTGCCCTTTCAGGAAATAGTTTTTGCATATTTCACTCTGTTCTTAAAAGGTGCAATGGTGAAGCTGTCTCAGACCCTTTCCTGGATGGCTAGGAGCCTGTGTGGGGACGTGGTCTATCATTTTAATTATCATTGAGTGTTTGGCTTCATTTGTTGGTTGAGGGAAGCAGAGGGTCTTTACACTTCGACTGGCCGTGTTGATCTTTTATTCAGAGTTATTTAAGCATGGTGTCAATCTTAGGTCTGTCTTTAGCACTGACTTTAACAATAAACAGCTGGGCAAGAAGCCCCACCTGCATGGGGAGGTGTTTGTGGGTGGGGGGTGTAATCCCTTTGTTTTGTGCACAGTGAGGACACCTGGTCTGGAGCTGTTAGGCTGGTGCTGCTGGGGGGTTGGCTGCTTTTTTCTTTGGGTGCTGTTCAGGCTCTGTGAGGGGGAACTGTAACAGAAGTTCTTTTCAGTGTGGAAATCAATGCTAAAAGTTGTTTTTTTTCCTAAGGTATGTCAAGGTGCTCAGGTAAGAGGGTGTTTGGGGACATTCATCCTGTTGTAACCTGACCTAGAGCTGGGATGGATCTTTTCTTCTAAAGATAAACAACTTAGTTCTCTGTTTCTGGGTTTGTTTTTTACTGATTACATAACCAAGATGGTAGGGATTTGGGGGGAGGGGTTGGGGTGGTTTTTTTTAGACACCAACTCTTTAGTAAAAGCCAAAGCTAAGGAATGCATATTCTGTTGAAAAGGTGGTGGTTTTATTTTTTACTATATATATACTTCTTTCTTTCATGCAATAGTACCTTTTCCATTAAAAAGAAAAGATGTGTATTGATTTTTGTACCTTTATCTTGTGATGAAAAGCTACGGCTGTTATTCTGCTGCTCCACATTCTGAGAGTCACATGTTTTATGTGCATATATAAGCAGATGGCAAAACAGGAGTAAATATTACCATATTCCAGCATCTATACTGTTCATGGAGTGTGGAAGTGACAAGACAACCTTCAGTTCCCAAACTGCTCTGAATACACAGAAGTAATAACTTATGGAAAGCTGACTGACAGCTACAGCACTTGGAACATGCAGTAATGCAGATTTCTAGAAAATCTGTCTGTTTAAAAACAGACAGAGTTAGGACTCCTAAAAGCGGTATCAGTGATCCTAACAAGTCAACCTCCTGGGAGCTGTGAACTGGCTAGGTCCCCAGATGACTTCTTGGGTGTGAGGGCTGTTCAGTCAGCTTCTGTGTTGCACTGTTCTGTTTGTATATACTTGATGCATTTCATGGCTGTTGAGCAACAAGGGGTCTAGCATTTGGTATGTTTAAATCCAGATTATATTTCTTCAAGGACAAGTTTTTTTGACTAACTGGCTGGCCATTAGAAACTTTAGATCATAACATATGTTTGGTATTTGCTTGAAGACTTTAGCTACACTCTCACTGTCTTAACTAGAGCCGAGTGTTGCCAAGGGGAGGATCACCTTTGTGCCTCTGGGATCCCGTTGTCAATGGGAGACTGACTCTGTCTTGCAGGTGACTTTTGGCTGGGTGGTGTTTGCTCATTGAACTGTTAGTTTGGGTCTCAGAAATGCAAGAAAGACCACAGAGATTCTTGTTGGTAAAGCTCCATCCTCATTTTTATGCACACTTCCTCAGTGTTTGAATACGTGAGACTGCCAAGGAGAAGCTGATTCTGTTTTGCTCCAGAGAGCTGGTTTCCCTCAGGCCTTTCTTGAAGGTGAAATGCAGGCCAGTAGCAAAGCTGATGCTTTGTATTTAGTGTTTAAAGCTGGCGCTTTCTCAATCGGGATAACTGTTGTTCTAAAAAAACCCTTATTTCTTCTTTGCTACCTCTCTCTGTGTATAAGGATTCTTCATCCAGCTGATTTCAGTTACCCAGGTTGGGAGGGAAGATCAGCCTTCTACTGTATCATACTTGTGGGGACCCAAATCTTGCTAGGAGTGCAGATACATGAGCAAATGGCCTGGCTGAGGCTTTTACCGCAGATGATGTTCCTTGATACCACTGTAGGAATCTGAGGCTGAGCACAGCAAGGACCCCACTGAAATAGAGGTCTGCTGATGGAGAGAGGCAGGTACCATCAAACTCACTGCAGAAATGAAAGGTCTCTTGGTAGCCAGGGAATCTGGGGGTTTTGAAGGTGTTGCAGGATTTTTGCAGAAATCTTTCACCAAAATGTGGGGGCGCTTGTGTGTGTGTGTGCACAAAGAAAAGCTGGACCTTGATAATGTTCATGGTTTAGCTGTGAAGCTTAAATAATGCATGAGTTTCACGGAGCTAAAAATCTTCTGGAAAGAATGGAATTAATTGCACCCCTGGCTATAGCTGTTTCTAAAAGGCTGCACTTAGAAAAGTATAAATTTGCACAAGGAGTTCAAAGGTCTGTTTCTTTCTCCACAGGAGGGCTGGGTTGATTTTTTGGCAAAGCTTCAAATACAGAAGCTCCCTGATGGCTTGATGCCACTGAGAGAAATAGTTTTATTTATTAAAGATGCTTTGGCATTTCACTTGATGTGGTTCCCAGCACGTGTTTGTCCAAGCAGTTTCGCTCCTAGCGGTGCTGTTCCCGGGTGCTCCCGCCACATGAAGAATGCCGAGCAGTCTCCTTTGCGGTACCCACTTGTTCCCTTGCTGCCGGTCAGCTTGTCCTGAATCACAGGGAGCAGAGCTTACTTCACAAAGGGTGGTCTCAAGCGTCTGTGGCACATTGTGAGCTTTTCTTCTGTACTAAAAGATGTTTGCTAGAGTTTTGCCCTGGTTTTTAGATCACGAAGCTGTTCCCATGAGCAGTTCTGGAGTGCTTATTAAGAATAAGGATTCAGAAAGTTAACTGAATGACTATTTGTTAGGAGGGTTTAGGTGGTTTTTAAGGTACTAGATGCTTTTTTACTTTATATCTTTCAAAACACTTAAACCAGCTTATAAGTAACTTAAGATGCTTATGCTACTGCAACAGAGTTGGTCACCTAGGCTTATCTCCACAACAAAAGATTGCTCTCCTAACCTCACCAGACAGAATGAAACCTATTTAAAGGGCAACCTTATGTGTTAAAAAGAGTATGCTAAAACCGCCTGGTGGTTTATAACTTCCCCCTTTTTTTTTTTTTTGTTATAATTGGTGTTCACTGGTGATACACAGTGGGAAGCCTGCCATGCCATCATGCTGTGATCCCAGACATAGCTATTTTTTTCTGCAACAGCAAGCAATTTGTTTTCCTCCTGTTTCAGAGGGCAGAGAGCAGGCAGTTGCCTCCTCTCTGCTGCAGAACTGGAAAGAGATTGTCCTGTGCGGCCACCTTCTATCTCTGCAACTGCACAAGGATCTGGGAGAAATGATCTGCACTGTCTCTTAATTTCACGTGACAATTCCCTGCGGGAGATATTTGTGTCTGACAAAACAGGACAGACCTAGATTTGCTTTCCAGGGATGGTATAGCTCACAGGAATGTGCTGTGTTTTAGGCTAAGGTTTCTCTTTTTTCCTTTCTTTATGGCAAATTATAAATGGCTGATAAACACCTATAATAAAATACAGATGTGCATTGGCAAATCATCCTTTTTTTCCATTAAAGAAAGCTCTTTCTTACTGTGTAGAGAGTGCATATCCTCCTAAGAGATCAAATTATTTATTGCAGTGCATTAATTAGCTTTTTCAAAGCTTCTAAGGTCTTGGAGCTACTTTCAGCTCCAGGGATAATTGCAGTAGGTAAATACCTCTCTGCATCAAGTATTATTTAATGTAACTGAAAAACAACTGTCAATATGTGCTTTGGTCTTCTGGCCTGTTGGGGGCTCTTCTTAAGTGGAAAACTAGCACCTACAAGACTTTTACAAGGAAGTGATCAGAACTTGCTAGTTGGGTAACTATGTTGGCCACAGATATCCAGACAATTGAGGGGACTTCCAGAACTGGTTTGGTGTGTGCTGTCATCTTAGTTCTGAGGCTGTACTAGCACTTTTGCTTACCCATCGTGACTCTCCTTTTGGTCTCGGTTAAAAGCAGATCTAACTGCTCTCATGTTCATCAGCAGCTCCAGTACTTTTTCTAGTGGCTGTTCTGCCTTTTACCAAGATCCATGCTCTGTGTGTTCCACCTCTTGAATTTTAGTGTGTCTGTTCACAAGTATTTGGCATTGTTCAAATATGCTGCTATGGTTACTCAGGCACCACTGACTGCACAGGTCAGCTTGGAAGAGCTTTAAACAAAGTATTTGGGACAGAATGCAGCTCTCGCTTGTTAATTTAAGACCTAGCACATCAGTTTGAACAAATTACATAGAGGATAATGTCTTTCTTTTTTTTCCTGCACTTGGGATTTGGAAAAAACATAAGAAAAATATTGCCTTGACGTGAGTCCAAGCAACGACAGTGGCTATTGCTGAAAATAGATACCAGCCTATTTGTTCTGGGAATTGCCTGAAGGCTGGCAGGGCTTTGTGCGCACAAGTGGATGTAGGATGTACAAAACAGAGCAACCTGTTGAAGAGTACAGGCTTCCTCAGCTGCGTCAGTGCAAATGAAGCACAGCTCCATTGATGGGAGCGGGGCTGACTGCAGATCTCCACCACAGCCTGACACCTGCACAAACATTGAAGGGCCAAATTTTACAACCGTTGGGAAGTGGGAGGGGCTGATATATGATTCTTAAACATCAGGTTGCTGTCTGATGGTTTCAGGGTAAGGTGCTAGCTTCTCACTTCTGGAGACTGGGGCTGGGATTTTTGGAGTGATGAAGATACAGTGTGCTGCAAGGATGACGTGTTGAGGGCTGTAGTCATGATTTTAATCTTCTGATCCTGATCGAATCTGTGAGCTGAATTAGCACTGGTGGTGTTTAGGTCCCAGAAATTTAGTGAGATCTGTTTTGTACTGCACCATGGGCAGAGTTTGAATAAGGATCACTGTAAAGTGGCTTTGCAGACATGTGTAGGTGTGCCCGCACTAGGCTATGCCCTTTAATGTCTTTCTGGTTACTTTACCGTGGAGAAATGAATATGACTGAATTTCCTCTTCTGATTACACTGAAGGCAAAATTTCCCTAGACTTGAATGGGAGAAGAACAAGAAACTTTGAGACAAGTCTGAGCGTGCTGGTATAAATGGTAAAAATGAAACAAAAAAATCTGGTGTGACTTTAAAGCTATTTTTAAAAGCACGAGCTGGAGTGGGTTACTCTGAATCACTGGAGTTTATGTGCTTATTTTATTTTTTTTTTTATTTCCACTAAGTAATTTTGAGGACACAGTGAGAAGATGAGTCTTTAGAGATGGGTTATATGGGTTAAAGGGGGGAATGCATTAGCATTTGCCGAGCGCAATAAATATCACTGCTAGATGAGCAGGTCCCTTTTCTGATATGGCAAAACTATCATAGATGAGAATTTATATCAAGCCATTTCAGAAGACAAGGTCATTGATTTATTGTTTTCATTAAAATATTAACTTTGCTTCCTTCCTTGATTGTTTCTGTGGGAAACTGCATGATGCTTGGCATTTGCACAGTAAATCTTGGGGCAGCCTCTTTGGTGGGTGGGTTGCGTTGGAGATTTGTCTCCTTGTTCTCTCCCCCCTGCACCAGCCCTTGGAGCCAAGTTCCCTCAGCTGAGGGTGGGGACTAAAAGTAAAAATAATCTACCTTCATTGTAATAAGTAATCGGAGAATCCTACGAACATCTCTTGGATTGCGTTCTGGTTTTCCATTCAGTACTTGAATTCAAAGGCTGGTCATTCACATCCTTGTTTTTCAGTTGAAGGATGTAAATTTCAATGGCATTTATTGAGCTGAGAAGGGGCAGTTCTCTGTGTAGTTATTTTTCCCTGTCCATTGTAGCAGACTTTTTGCACTTGAAGGAGGACAGAGAGGAGGGTGAAATAGCATAAACCACTTTAGGGGAGAAGTGGAAGGAAGGTGTGACCATTGCAATATGTGTGGTAAGGGGAAAGTTGTCTCTGAATTCAGCAGTAGAAGTTAGAAATAATGTCTGTTGCGATCACTGTAGATACAGAAAGAACCATCTTGCCCTCAGACTTTGCCTAAAGTCAAGTTTGTGTTTCAGGAGACTGGACTGCATCAACTGGCTTCAGACACGCTCCTTTTCATCCCACTGTCCTGTGGGATGTGTATGCAATCCCTTTTCATTACCAGAAATACAGTAATTTCTTTTTCCACATGCAGACAGAAGTACTCTAGAGCAGCTGAATTAAATGCCAAGGTGAAAACGGGTTGCTGTAGAAACCCGTGTCAGATTTGCAAATGGTTCTTGTGTGCTTCTGAGGCTATGTTAGCAATAAAGACTCTTCAGCTATTATTACTTTTTTTAGTGGTATTGAGAAATGATTATTCATTACTAAAAACCAGCTGGAACTAGCAGAAGGTGTATGCTACAGTTTAGAAAGGCAGGAAACTGTATGATGGGCTGATCAGGAATCTGCTAAAGCTTTGGGAACCATCCATCAGCTTTAGTGGACTTTGGATCTAGCGCCCCTGTTCACTGGAGTCTATGCAATATGCAACATACTGCATCCCAGTTTTTTTAAACTTCCAGTAAGGGCTTGTTGATGTGGGGGAAAAACTCCCAGGAAACTGTTCTATAGCACTGCCTTCTCCTTTCCCTCCTAAGCATAAAAGGCTGTTGGTGACAGTTGTATATACGTTGTGCCTCTCAAAGAGCTGACAGACACAACTTGATTCTGAAACATTGCTATGGCGCTTCCTCAGCATCCCTTTGATACCTTTGCATCTTCTTGGTTTAGCAATGCTGTTATAATAGTGCATGGCACAAATCTAGTTACATGAGCTTTTTGTTATTTGACTGTATTCTGAGCAGCATTTCAGACATTATTAAAACATTTCTGTATGCTTTTTGGCTTTGAAAAATACAAATTCAAAACAAAAGCCCATAAATCTTTGCTTAATCAAATTATACCTCTAAGAACAGTCTACATGGATATTGTATAACGAGGAGGGTGAATTCCAAATAGGACTTTTCAAATCCAGCTGAAGCAGAAAATCAAGACTGGTGGGAGATTGTTACAGCACTTCGCTTTCTTCCTAGAAGAATCACTGTAATATGTTGTATTATCAATGCTTAAGTGACAACTGCAAATCGATTTAATTAAGAGCGACACTAAAGGTATATTGTATTTTCTAATGCATAGTTTATCTCTGAAGATGTAAATGTTCCTGCCTTGCTGAAGCTATGTTGGCTTCACTGACTGAAACTTGCCTGTTGACAGTCTTGTCAGCTGAAAGCATTAGAAGAGAATGAAATTGCATTCTGGGCCTTGTCCCAGATGGGAATTGCTGTATTATTTTAAAACCTCAAAAAGGATGGAAGTGTAACAGAACAACATGACCACAGTAAGATTTACTAGTGCTGCTTTCATCTTGGCTTTGGGCCATCCCCTGTCTGCAAAACTCCCGTTGATGTCCCATCTGGATTTATGTAGAAATTGATGGTAGTGTAAAGCTCTCTGATCCTATCAGTTCACATTTGCATCAGTTTCTGTTCTGGTTGTGCTATAAAGGGCTGGAAGCACCACTTGTTAAACTCTAATTAGCAGGCAAGCAGAGGAGAATGCAAGGTCAATTTAGCACTCATGGAATTTAAATTATTTTCTGAATTGGAAGGGTGGGAGAAAGAAATCAAAGCCCATGCCTCCGAGTTCAGCTGTGTTTCTGAAACATCTCCTTAAGTGATAAAAAAATACTTGAATAGAGCCATTAAGCTCTGGTTTGCTTTATATTTTGCTGTCACAATTTTTGCAGACATTGTACTTTAATGCAGACAATTTGGGTTTGATGTCTGTCTTCCTCTAAAACACATTGAGGATGAGTAAAGGGAAACTTCATTGTGATTCTTGATTGCTTCCATTAGAGCAAGTGGGTGAGGTTTCCAAATCTCAGTGTAACATCTCCTTTGGATTTGTCTGTCCAAAGGTTTTGTGCCTCCTAAAAGACCCCAATACTTCCTCCTGGTACAAAAATCATGATAGTGGTGCCCGTTTCTGCTTCTTCCTTCCCTTCCTATTTAAGCTAGTTGTGTCATTATAGTCTTTAACCACAGCAGGCGGTCAGAACTTAAACTAGGAGGAAGCTACATGCAGACTAAAAGTAGGAAGGAGGAATTCAGTAAGAGTCCTCGAGCAGGACATGCGGTCCACCTGAAACTGAGATTTTTGGCGCAGGTCACAAAAGTTAGCTTCCAAACTAGCAGGATGTGTGTTTTGGGCATCCTGCAGAGAGCTGTATCCAGTATGTTTGCTGGCTGCTTTGCTCAGTCGTCCTTTAGAGGGTGCCCCCTCTCTGCCCTCTGACTAAGTGACAGGAGAAACAGGCTCATAAAGCTAAAGTGAGTTCTTACTAGCTTTAATCAGATGCTCCACCAAAAAAACTGGCATTCAGATAGCGTACTGCTACGTTCAGCTTCAAGCTGAATTAGTTTGCATTATTGCCCATTATTTTCGGACTTACACAAACTGTTTATGTGTATCCTGGGTCACTGATGCAAACAGACTATTATTATAGGTCTGAATCAACATTGTGGTACAGTTGTTGGCAGTCCTGGTCTCCTTGTGCATACCAATTTATTCTCTAAATGAAGTCATAGTGAGTGAAGGCTCATTCTCCAGTAAAGGTGATTGAATGCAACTGCAGCTGGTTGATTAAACTGAACGAAGAGAAACACTCATGTGTCACTCAGCATGCTCTGCTACATAAAACAAGGGGATTAGATATGGTGAATTTCTAGTAATGAAAGCAGGCAATCAGGTTTGTCTTAAAATCAGCTTAAAAGAGCTTTCTAGATCCCAGAGAGAACTAAAATAACTTGACCTACCTTGGTCCTGTGATCTTTAAATGCTGCTTAACGTCTGCTCATCAGCACTTGGCAATAATATTTATTAGGAAATTTTTAATAGCAGACACTGTCTTGTGTTGAAATTAATAATGCAGAGGGGTGCACTATGGAGGAAAAAAATGTCATTACACAAGGGTTAAAAATGAAATTGAAGTATTTTACTTCAGTTAAAAAAAAGGTTTAGAAAAAAGCTGTAGCTTCAGAAATCTTAGCAAGGTGACCAGCCTGGTCCAAGTGTGGCCCAGTGGCCTGGGGCACGGTGAGGCATCCTTTTAGTCCCCTGCAGGTAGTTAGCATTAGAAGTAGTTCTTCTTAAGGGATCTAAGTTAATAATGCAGTCATTGTAGAAACTGTCCTGAATGAGTGGAAAAGAGAGATGTGCTGAAGATGCCTTTTAGATTTGAGCTGTTATTTGGAAACAACTTTCTTTTCCTGAGACTGGCAATTCTGAGTGTGTTCTTAACTTTGGCAACGCAGAAGGTGCCTAACATTAGGTGGGCTGGATTTGAGCCATTATAGGCAGAGGAAGGAGTTTGAAGGGCTACGTTCCTTACTGCACACTGTGTACTCTTGAAAACTGTAGCACAGGAATATAAGAACTCCTTATTCCCAACAGTTACCAAAGAAAAGTAAATTGCAATTCTCAACTTGAAACATGTACCAAGTAACAAGTTCTGTAGACCCTCACAGGTCCCAGTTATTTCTCTACTGAGCCTGTAATCTGCCCTATAAAATGGATTCCCTAGAAAGTGGTCTGAAGATGTCAGCAGGCACTGAATCCACATTTCCCTTTGCAGTGTGTTCCAGTCAATTCTCTCAGGGTTGTGACAGAATGCTTTTCCTAATTTGATTTTGTCTGGTTTCAGATTTCACTAGTTGGTCCTTGTCATGCTTATCTCTTAGATATCTTTCTTCATTTCAAGTCAACCTGCCTGTTGCATAAACAACTAGGAGCAATTTGGGGTATTTCTTGCAGCCCTTAACACTTTTGTGGCTTTTTTCTCTGCTACCACGAGTCTTTCAACATCGGGTCTGAAGCAGGAATTGGTTATTGCCAATACCCTGTAGAGAAGTCAGATATTATCTCTGCTCCCAGATGCTGTTCTTGGATTCATATATTCAGGGATGATATTAAATAGCTTTGCAACTGGGAATGCCTAACAAATTGCTTGTTCTTTATGTTGTCCAAATCCTTTATTCAGTTTGCTTTCTAGGATGTAGTTTCTCATACTGAATGCCTGCTATTCCTAGACATATAGCTTTGTGTCTTGGCTCTATTGAAGCCTATTTTGTTGGAAACAGCCCAATCTATTAAGCCATCCTTGCCACTCTATTGGCCTCTTTCCATCCTTATTTACTACTGTGTTGTCCTTTGTGTTGTCTGTAAGTTCACTGCTAGTAGAATATATGTGTATTTCAGCATCAGAAATGACAGTGGTGAGTATGCCAGGCCTGGTTTGAATCCATGTGGAACATACAGTCATTTGCTGATACTGCCCTGTAGACACTGACTTCTGGAAATCTGTCATTTCCCCCACTCTTAATTCATTTAACATGGACTTTAATTGAAACTACAAAGTGGTACAATAAATATCTTAAAATTGAAATCCCAGTAGTCTTCAGCAGCCTAATTTGTGTGTGTGGTCTATCCTCCCAGCTCTTCCCCTAGAGCTGATCAATACCTGTTCACTCTTACTTTCTCTCTTTTATTTGTTTCCCCCCTTTATTTAGGGGTTGGATCTCTTAGACTGTTCAATAGAGCATATACACTTTCCCTACAAATAGGTAGTTCTTGACATTAACATTCTGTTGAGACTTCTGCATCAAGCTCAGAGTTTAGCATTGAATTCCTCTTTAATATGTCTCTGAACTTTTCTATCAATTTTTTTAAACTCTTGTGATATACATGTTACCTTTGTCTTTCATGGGAGTTGAAATAGAAGGATTACTTTGCATCTCTAGTAAACAGCCCCAGCCTAATTCAGGCAAACACTTTAGCATATCCTTAACTGTAGAGTTGGGCTGGAGGCTGGTATTTTGTTAGGATAAATGCATAATTTCCAAGGTGTGTTGTTTTTCTTTTATTTTTCTTTATGAATTGCAGTATGAGGGGGAGAAGAAAGTGAATCGAGTGATCTTTTTTTTTTTTTTTTTTTTTTCCCCCTAGAAGGACCAGCCTGGATTTTTGCTCTGCAAAGCAATGCAAGTTCTATGTAGAGTAATTATTCTGTAGAGTGTCTCCATCAAGGAGAACTTATGGTTTTCTGCTGCGTTTCCTACTCCCACAATGTGTACTATCTGGTTGTTATCCCTTACTCCAGAGGCAGTTGTGTTAAAGTGCTATTGTGTGTATTTGTTTAAAAAATTTCAGGGGTCAATAATACTAGTGTTGACTGCTAAATATGGTATGTTTTTCTTACATATGCATTTATTTGTTAAGTCTCAGATTTTCTACAAATCTCCTTTATGGCATAGGGAAGGTGACTGGTCTGTATTCTCCGTGCCGGTGTAAATCTGGGAAGACTCTGGTGTCCAAGCTAAGGCCCTCTTCCTTAGTCCACAGGCAGTTCTTGCATCCTTCCTCCCTGCCAGGCCTCTCTCCATCGCTGCATTGAACCAGGACTAGCCACCCATCTTGCGGAACACAGAGGCACATTCCCGGAGGGAGGTGTTGCTCTATGAGGTGAAAACTACTGTCTGGCCCTCTACCAAGTATATGCATCCCTGGGTTATACAAGAAGATTCTTGACAAACACTTAACAGCTGTGCTATCTTCATTTATATGTTCAGAGAAGTATTATTTTGTCCTCCTTGTTAAAAGTGAATGTTTCTTTCATTGCTTTATCTCTCTGCACACCATGTCTTGTTGTTACATTTAAGTTACTATAAACTCTAAATCAATAATCCCGCTAAGAAGAAAAAAGGGGTCTAGTGGCAATAAGTACAATTGCAGAGTTAATCAGATCATCTTTATTCGAGTTGTAGACTCTGTTTCCCAAGGATGTTCTAGCTCTACAAAATCAATATGGGCGCAATGAAGTAGGTTTATTTTCTGGGTATCAGCAGTACAAGGGTGGGGGCTGGATGCTTGGAGGGAACCAAGGGATTTTGCTGCCTCTGAACACAGTAGCTGTGGAGAAGGGATGATTGCTGCCATGGAATCAAGTAAGAGAAAGTAGTGTATATTTTGGGCACTTAAACGTCTGGGGGCGTACAGATCCAAGAATTTCTCCCTTCTTATTCCATCCCCACCAACTCCACAAAAAAAGTATGTCTAAAATAACACTGCATTTTAAATATAGCATTTTGAGTTGATAACTACTTTACAGTGTAAAACCCACCTGATTTTAGAAACAGATTCTTCAGAAGAGATGGATGATATTTTTCTTAACTCTTCTTTCCATCATAATTTCTAAATGTGGTCCTTACTGCTGATCTCTGTGCTAGTTTTATGCTACACAGCTATAAAGACTTCAGTGGAGTTGCACCTGGCTAGGCTGGGGAGATTACAGTGAGATTTAATCTTTCCTAAATCAGGCTTTGCACAACTTCTTCCAAGTACAGCTGAACCCTGTTCTCCACAACCACTACCCTGCAAATAGCTACTGAAGCCACAAAAATGATGGGACTCCTTGTTGTTTCAATATTGTTAAATATGATCTCTGTTGTGCTGTGGAATAACCAGTGCCCAGCTCTGCTGTATCTTGATTGTTACTCAGTGATCCTTTAAGCTGAACCAAACTGTGTGTTCAACAGATTAGTGTACTGCTTTCTCTTTGCCCTTTACATTAAGCAATAGATCATGTAACTGTGCCTTAAATATTAGCATGCTTGTGTTTGCTAATAAAGCCTTTTTTTTTAAAAGAGAAATAATATTTCACACTGACACCTGGGCTAATAATTGAGTGCAGTTTGCTGAAAATGTATTTCACCATGGCTCAGTGCTGCCTATCCTATTTGGAAAAGATGTAGCTGTAGCACAGACTCAAATTGTAGTGAGAGCCAGTGAGCTATTGGACACATGTAGATGTTGTCCTATGAGTGCTGCAGAGTGAGAGGGGCTTAATGCATCCTCATATGGAAGATAAGCAAAGCTTTTCAAGAGCAGGCTTAATTCAGATGGAACAGTTGTTGTGCTTTTGCTAGTTAAGCACCTGTCTGAGCTGGCTTGTTAGCAGCTCCTGTTCATGAAGAGCTGACCTATGTTATGCATTCTCAGCTAGGCGGCTGTACAGCCTTTGTTTGTGTAGTGGGAAATTCAAAGACATCCCTGCAGTGAGAACTAAGCTTCCTTTTAGTTGATTTAGGTCCTAAAATGGCTTCTTGGTTTCATCAAGACATGATTTGAGTGAGATGTTAATTTACATTATTCTGAAAACCCATACTGTCTTTGGCTATCAAACTGGTTTTTAAATATAATTAATTTCTTAATGATAGTTTTAAACTTTGATAATGTCCAAGAAAGCATTCACGTGCTGTTCTCACCAGCTGGTCTTTGTGGATTAGATACTTTGCTTGAACATCCCCAGTCCTGATTTTCCTCCAGTTAAGCTCCCTTATACTGAAATGATTTGTAGCAGCAACTGGCTGTGCTGTATCTGTACACAAACTGGCTCTCTGTTCACATGAAAGAAGTATCAGAAAGAGCATGGTTAAGAAATGCAGTGTTCATAACTATGCATCTTTTACACAAAGCTTGAAAAGTTTAGATTTTATAGGCTAAAAAGCATTTTAATGAGATCCATAGTCCTTTGAAATTGGCTTAAACAAATTGACTTTTCCCAAAAAAATAGGAATTTGTGTATGAGAGATGGTCTGCTTGCGTTAAGACTTAGGGCTCAATGAATTTCTGTCAGTTCAGGTCTTTACAGTTCTCTACTTAATTTGAACTCTGCCTAAAATGTATGTATTTAGGAGGTTGCTTTTCTTGATGTGAATACTATGGTCTGCACTGACATGAGAGGTGGGAGGTGAGTCCAAATCTTGATGAGCTCTTCTCAGTGGCAGTTCTCGCTTTCAACCACATTATTGTTTATAATTTTATAAATTGCTATTTTAAATTTATTTACAACCTACTTCTACTATTTCTACTAAATATGCTACAACAAACACAAATCCAAATAATCAGCTCTTGCACATTCCCAAAATATGATCTGAAAAGAAATGCTACAAAAAGTGAGACATAGTTTATAAATATGACTGTATCATAACTATATAAACAAATACAGTATTTTATAGTATATAAACCACACAAATATATTGTGTACATATATACATGCACACATACTTTTATCATCCATTTGACACTTTGACACTAGCTGACCAAACTTGAGATTTTGGTCAAAGAAAGCATGATATTGTGAAGTTCTACTAAATAGGTGAAAAACTGCTGTGATTAAAATTAACTTTCTGAAGCTGTAAACAACTGTTGCTGTTACACCAAGGCTTGAGGGTACACAAAGTATGCATCTCTTTAGTTTCAGTAAGGTTAAGTTGTAATGACTTAACCCTATTATTGCATAAAATTAATATAAATTTTTCAAAATATTAAGGTTCCTCCTCAGCACAAGAGAGGCTACATATATTTAGATAATAATATAGGCGGGATAGAAAATAAAAATGGAAGATGAGCCAGGCTGTAAATGCCAAAGAAATTGCTGGTCAATTGTGGTCATTACCTTTGACATTGGTGCCATTTTGAGGAAGGATAAACTGACTACTTTGGACTTACAGTATGTTGTGGTGGTGTTTTTTTTTTTTATTTATTTGTTTCTCACAATTATTTTTTTTTTCAGGGAAAATAAGTTTTATATGTATGTAAACATTCTGTGTGTGTATACTTGTCTTGTATGAACACATTTTATACATATATACATGTAAGTACACACACATAAAAATGTGTACATGAAAGTATGCATACGCTTCCCCACATGTGGGAAGAGGGAGCGACTGAAACTGAGATTCAATATCTACTTTAAATTACCCTGGCAGTGCAAACCCACCCACAGAGCTATGGCTAAACTCCACAGGAATGTTTCCAAGTAACCACAGGAACTCTGTCCTTTAGTGTGGTGGGTTATCTGATACTGGCACGTGCTTTGTGTCTGTGCATGTGTAAATACTTCATGTATACAGCATAAAATCTTTCACCTTATTTCAGATATACAGCTGGAGCTGTACTGATTGTGTAGAGGTGTCTGTGCACTACAGTCACTTGATCAGCACCATAATATGTAGAATGAATAATGTATATTCCTGAAGAAAAAGCACTGACTGGGATAAGAATCAAATTGAATCTTGGGAACAAGGGCGTGGGTGAATCCTTGGCTGGATCGTATTTTTTCTGAAGCTCTTTGAGGGAGTCAAGTGGCTGGAACAGAACTAGAAAGGTGCCCTAATGTACTTTAGAGCAATATTTAACATGGATCTTGCCCCCAGTCACTTCAAGCACACAGACATGTAGAGCAAAAGGAGGGTTAATCTTGTGTGGCATAAATTAGTAAGAGCTGTGAAAAAGAACTTTTCAAAGACTTGCTTGCTAAATAAATTACTGGTCATGTTTTATTTAAAATGCTCGAGCTGCCAGCAGAGAACATAGCAAACAAGCACACTTTCAATTAAAGTAACAGCTAGGATTTTCCTTCTGGCACTCCTATGACTTCTTGCACTTGTTCAGCTTCTCACATCTCAAGTAACTGAGCAAATCACATGTACATGCATGGTTCACGTGTGCATGTGGCATCATATGATCAAATGGTTTATCTCCTTTTACTTGCAAAAGTCCTTTTGGTAACATACGTTAGGACATCCAGCTAACCCCAAACCCATTTGCTTAGATCCTATAAGATGGATGCCAGCCTGGGTCTGCATTAGCAATATTGGACTTTGCCTAATGCTGTGCATTACCTAAAATCCAGTGTGGAGCTGATTGCTGCGCCGTGGGAGTCGGGCTGTTCCTTGTGTCTGCCCACGTGCTGCAGGAGTTGAGGGTGGGTTGGTGCCAAGCTGCAGAGTGGCAGGGGGTGGGTATGAAGGATTTACATTTCTAACAGAACAGATGTTTGCTTTCTTTTCTCCCAAACATCTGCTCACATGCTCTATTTTGGGAAGTTGTGAACACTGCTTTAAGGGCAAGGCTGAGGTTACAGTAGGTTATCAGCCTTATGCCATGAGATGCCATCATGGGATTTCCGGCAGTTGTTGGTTTAAGACTGACGGAGGAAATGTGTGAAGATGTTTTCTACCTCAGGGGTGCTTGAATTTTCCTGGAAAAGTTGTCCATTGCAGGACAGCCTATAGCACCCTCTGTCACCCTGGTGACACAAACTTTTTCTTTGGTTTCAGGGTTTCATGGCCAGGCTTGATATTCAGAGATGGTTGCCTTGTCGTGGGAGAGAGCCTTAATGTTAAGATTTGTTCTTTTGTGGGTTGTTTTTTTTTCTCAACTACTCTCATGTGACATATCCAAACAGCTCACTGCCATCGATGTTAGGAAGAGTCCATGCCATTTTCAGTAGTTTATATAGATTAGGTCTCTGACGCTTTTACCTTGAGCGTAACATTGATTAGCTCATGTCCCAACTTCTCTCTGAAAATCAAATAAAAGGGCTTGTTGAAATGACTGGAAGGCAAGGAATGGTGTACAGGAATTTCTTAGGAGCTGGATGGAGAATCTAATTGTAGCTAGATGATGGGTTCCTTTGTGTCTAAGATGCTTCTTTTTAGAAATATCTCTCAAGGGATGGACAGGAGTCTGACAAGCTCTCCTCGGCTAAAGGAGCAGCCTTTTTAAAGTTTGTAAGACTTCATTTGGGACAGATAAAGAAAACCTGAATGAGAAAAAGATGAATATTTGGGAAAAAGTGTGCATGGTCCTGAACATTTGATAGGACACTGACAGCTTATTTTCCTAGAATCGGGTGAATCATTTAGCATTGAATGCAATTGAAAGGAAAGCTACCAGTCTGGGAGCACATTGAGATGAACAGTTGCTATGCTTGTGCCTTTCTTGGGATGAAAAACAACAGAATACTGGCGAAGCAGAAAGTTCTGGAGTTATCCTTTCAGTGTCTAGGGGTGCGGGAGGTATCTTTCCAGCATGGTCCATATTCCTGTGCAGTAGGCACACTTATGTCCTTCGAAGATGAAATTTGACCCTCAGAATGTTGATCAGAACAGAGATAGTATCTGTAAGACTAGCAAAAGCAGAGATATAGTAGTGCATATTTTAATTGCACATGTTGAAACAGATCAGAGGTACCTAACCTAGAATACATCTGAATTTTCCTCCTAGACTGATCATGTTCTGTTGATGAGTTGTGTAGAGCAGATCTTCTGAACTTAATTCCTCCTTGTCCCACTGGACATACCCCTGGGAGCTGGGATCTTACTCAGGTTCATCTAATTTATAGGTGAAATTAAGGACTCTTCCATAGGACTATATGATAAGGGGAAAAAGTTCATGAGACCAACCTCTGTTGTGAATACTTTATGGTGCCTTTTACAGATGTACCAGGGACCACGTTAGCATCAGTGTCCAAGTGTTTTTGTATGTATTTCACAACCTCAAAATCTGAAGAGCTTGTTGGATAGTCTGAACTATTGTCTGTAGGGTGGGGTGCAACCATCCACTCACACTCACTCATTCAATTAGACAATCAAACCTTTGGTTACTATTTTTGCATTCTGTGCAGAATAGTTTGGACTAACCTCTGTAAGTTTTTAGCCTGTCAGGTGTCAATGTATTTCAGAAGAATAATGAAGTGTTCATCTCTTTTTGCTGTGGAAAGAATCCCAGAGAGGCTGTTGTAGCAGGTCTGGGACTTCTGAAGCACAGTAGCACCCAAAAGCATATTCTTCTCCCTCCATGCTGTGAGAGTAGTCCTGCGCTTAGGGAGTTTCAAGGCAGAGAGTTACAGTTGCTTTTTTTGCCTCATGTTGGAAAGTTGTTTTGCTGGGGTCAAACTGAGCCCCTCTGTTGTCTTAGTCATAAAAGAACTCAAGTTAAGAGTATAATGATGGAGATTTTCCCCCTGTAAAACTGAGTCCTTTAACTGGAAACCCTTCTGAGCTTGTTTCCTCAAATTCAGGCCCTATCAATTGGGCTGTCATTGAAAATTAGGATAACTAATACAGTCACTTAGCCAGTAACACAAGTGAAATGTGTATTCTTCTAAAGCTTTATTATGAATATGAAGAAAACATTTTTTGGTGTTACTAAAACAGCGTGGACTAAAGCAATGAGAATGATAGCATTCAGAGGTGATCTCCATGCCACGCCTGTCTGCTCAAAAATAGCATTGCAATAGCGGCAGTGGTGGCAATTGTGCCTTTAATGCAATAAAAGTTGGAGTCCTCTTTGGGAAGCCCGGTCAGATAATTAGATTTACAGAGAGATATGATATTGCTTTTTGCACAGGATCTAACATATGACAGTTATACTAATATCCAATCCAAAGTGCTATATGAGAGAAGCCATATGCACAACAAAGAAATGTGTCCAGCAGTCTGTGGTCCTGGCATGCATCCTTCAGTAATGTCTTTTAGTGTGTGTTGAAAAAGCCATTCAAAATTGTTGAACACTTTTGGATTAGATACAATTTTTGTGTTCTCAGCATTAGGTACTCTAAGGAAATCACAAATTTGGTTTAAAATGCAAATATGCACTTATTATATATATAGCGATTTTTACAGGGTTTCTTCCTTCAGATTTTTAGCATTTGGCTGTTTTCTGAGGCTTCTTCCCAGCTAGAAACTAGTTTTTCTTTAAAGGAAATTTAAAGGGAGATTTTTATATAACTACGTGTGCCTGGTGAGCTCAAGTCCTGGTTAAGCATTTTGAAATTAGTGTTGGTAGTAACTGAATGAACCATACTCAGTACTGAGGATGTCTCATTCACAAAGCTTTACAAACAAATACCTAACAGTCCACTAATTAATCTAGACAAATTAGCTTTAATTAGACAGTACCTCATTAGTATTTTTCAAGTTTTTTGTAGTTTGTGGTCCTGTTTTTATGGAGCACAGCTTATTTTAAATGCTTCCAGAACCATTCTAAGATCATGCAGTTATCTGCAGGACAACACATTTTTAATTACATTTCAAAAGCTTCACTGCTTTACTCCCTCCATCCCTTCAGCAGTAAGGAGATTAGGTTCATTGCCAAGTGACTTGCATCACCCTCTATCATGGGATGTGACTGCCTGGGTCTTAGCAGTCCATCAAAATGACTCACCAGAACAAGTGTGGTTTCATGGGGGTGCAAGTACGTAATGACCAGCCTTGTGTAGGGAAAGGTGAAAGAGCCTTTCGTAAGGATCTTGCTTAGATGTGTGGACATGCAGGGCAGAGCAAAACCCTAGCTCAGGCCACTGACAGCTAATCTGCCTGCCAAAATACTGCACAGGTATGGAATCTGTGGTCTAGGTTGAGTTGATTGTTGAATAGCTCCGTGTATTTACCAACATCCTATCCAGCTTTGTTTTAATACCTCTAGAAACTTTTCTACTTTTCCAGTATTTGAAGTGTGTGATTGTATTGTACGGACAAGATCTGATCCTTTATTCCAGACAAATATTGGTAAATATTCATGGCAATTTCTATGCATGGTTGCTCGATAATGTATGTGTCTGTCAGAAACATGCAGATTTACTAAAGAAAGTCTTGATAGTGAACCTACCCCGCTTCCTATTTTAGTCTGATATTCAGACTACGTTTTTACATATTTAAATGCAATCCCATGAAGCTTCCTTATATCTTGCAACAGTTTTCCTTCTAAGTATTTTTATATTTCAAGGCCATGTGTAGGTAGGAGTACTTTACCAAAACGGGAATGCTTCTCTACTGTTCAAACCGTGTTCCTGGGAATAGCTCTGTACCTGCAAAGCTGCACACTGAATTCACTTGAAGACAGTGCACAAATGATATTTAGTGCACTGGCTTTAGCTGGTGTAGCTGTGCTGGTCAGGGATTCTGCAACTTGCTCACTGAATCAGCCTGTATAAGCTGCAGGAGTTGAGATGATTCAAAAAAAGGAAAACCACAAGAAACAAAGTAATAGCGTGGTCTGCACTCAGTATTTGCAGGGGAAAGCATGCTGATTAGGGGAGTAACTTCAATATTAACTAATAAAGACAAATCTTTGTTCTACTAGTATGAAGTACCTCTAGTGTACAGCAATATCGCAGCATACCACTAGCACTAAAATGAACCCCCTTTGGACAGGCAAATGGCAGATATCTCTCAAATACTGCTATGCACAGACTGGTTAGAGAACAAGAAGAGGAGTGCAGTTAAACTTTACTTTCATCTAATGCTGATTTTAATGCTAGTTCTAATGCTGTAGCTGTCAATCTGACTTCTACAAATGATGGAGGTGGCATATATCACTGCTCTGGTTTGGAAGGCATGACTCTTATTTGTGTAACAAAATCCGTCTGACAGGTAACCACATGTTCCAGTTAATCTTAGCTGGGATATAAGTAGATCCTGTATCAAATGTAATGATTCAGTTACCAAGCCTGATGCTAATGTCAGAGACATCTGCTTCAGCCTCTGCGTTCCTTAAAAATGGATTGGGATCAGGCTTATGAGTGAGTTCGTATTAGGGTAACCCCCACTTAAATACTGTAGGTCACACTGATCTCTGATGCCAGTAGAGGTGCACTAGGAGAGATTTGTCCCAATGTATTTGTTGTTTGCCCATATCAAAGGACACAGCTGCAAAAGATTGGAATAGGTTTTCTGGTGCATTAAGAGACTTATCTATTATTTACTCTGGGAATAGCAGTCTTATTTAATATTAAATTCCAAATTTCCTTTAGGTTGTTTACCAAGTGTCCAGAAGATTAGGTGCACTAAATTAGTGAATGTCCCTTTTTCATGAATCATCTTCTACCTCTCTTAGTTTGTGAATAATGGAGTCAACCATCTTGTATGCCCTGTCCCCAATGCTGCACTTAACCAGGACTAGCATGTTCTTCTGGTTTTTTGAACAACCTTTAAGGCATCTGCAAACCTTTAAGCAGATTTTTAAAAGCAGGCCAAGCTTATCGAATTCCGAAGAACCAAATTCACATGGGAGGTGGTATAGCCTAATGTTCTGCTCTGTGGAACAACGTGTTTTACTGAATTTTTTTTAGACAAATGACAAATATGCATGTCAGTCTTCAAAAATGTGCTTTATTTAATTATTGACAGTGACAATGAGTCAAGATGTGATTTCATCTGCTTCCATGTACAGGGAGTGTGGGATCTTTGTTCTGTTAATCAAATTCATGTCCTATTTAGTCTGTTTCACACCTCCCTTTGGACTGTGGTCTCAGGTCCTGGGCTTAGTCTGTACGTGACCTGGAGGCTCTCAAGGAAAAAATAAGGATAAGTGTTGATCAGGAGATTGCATGTTTAGGGCTTTAGGATGATCTAAACAAGGCACTGAAAACAGGCCACTACCCCAGCTCCTCTCTAGCAGTAACCCAGTTTGCACCATTTTGCTTGAAGACTGTCAGCTGGCAGTTGCATTATAACTATGAATTATCACTGTGACTTGGTTGAAACTGGCTTCCAAAAGCTTGCGATATAAACGGAGGAAGCCAGATGCAAACCTCTGGTGCCTGGGAATCTCCTGACACCAGACGCTTGTGAGCTGTTTGTCCAATTTTTCTGTAGCTTTCAGGTTCCCTGTCAGACTTGTGACTAACTGTACAAGTGATGCAACCTATTCTTATCTATAACATTATGCAAAGATAAGATATATATATATAGCTACGCTACTACAGGCTATGTGTTATGTGTCTAACACCATCTGTCATGTACGTGTGTGGGTTTTGTTTAAGGGAAGATCTTCAAAATCTGAATCATTCTTAACCGAAACCATCTGAAAATGTTAAAAAAATTTCAACAATGGACTTTGACTAATGATTTGGTACATTTAGGGAAAAATATAGCTTTGGACCCAAACTTTCAATCACAGACAATGGAATTTGATTGGCATCAACAGTAACTATTAAAACACATCAAGTTTCAGAAATGGCTATATAGCTTTAAGGGCTTGGAGAAAGTATCCCCTTGTGCTTTTGCCAAGATCCTGTTACAGATTTCTTTGCTCCCTTCATTCTTAATGATTTCAGTGGGAATTATGATGGATAACTGAAATAAGATCATTCTATTTCTAGTGAAAGCTTTACTACATTGATTTCTTTTTTTTCTGTGCTGCTGTTTGTCAAAAGCAGCTGATGTACAAAATTCAGGTGTCACTGGGAATTGAACCTGTCGCTTCTGTTAAATGTTGACTACTGCTTATAACATGAAAAACTTAAGTACTGTAAAAGGTAATTTTTTATAGTAGTGGCTGATAATTAATGGACTTGGTAGAAAACTACACTGCATTAAAATAAAACTCTTGTGTATAACTCTAATGACACTTATTACTTCTATAGTATAATGCTATGTTATAGCAATACTTTGTGCTCATATCACTTTTTATTGTGGGATCTGAAGCGTTAAACAATGTTATTCATGCTTCATAAAGTGCTATCATACAAGCTTATTAGACAGATAAGGTGGAACAAAGACGAGTAGAGATTTGCACAGAGATGTAAAATACTCAGCCTTGCAAAGCACTATCTATATGCATAACCTGAAGCACATGCTTAAATTTAGCTCTGTTACAGTCACTTAGATATTTTGCCAAATCTGGACCTATGTAACCAAAATTCCTGGTCAACTTGATTAACTTTAAGATGATCCTTCCTAAAATTCACTAGAAATCAACGGGATTTACAAATGTGCTTATTGTTTGGCTCCAGGTTAGCTGTTTTGCTGGATGAAGGCACTATGAGGGTATATCCTTGAAGAGAGCTTATGGTGCACTGAGCAGAGTACCTGGCTACTATCATTGTTGTACTGTCATTTTAGACAGCAGCTTTCATGAGCTTTAAACTCACCTACTAACAGGGAAATATCTATTTTTGGACTACCTAGTGCAGGTGTTGCAGCAAGTCTGCCTCTGGAGCTCCAACCTTGCAAACAAAGTAGATATTACCTGTAGGCTGTTGTTAATAAAAGAATCTTTCCATCCGTGTTTACATTGGAAATGCACACTGTAATTTGGTTGACAGGTTTTTGAATGCTATTTATTCATTTTAACTGTGAGAGCTCTAAGTTCACAGCAGCCAAAACAGTAGGGAAGATGGTCATTCAGAAAAGTGTTGTTAATTTATTTACCTACCTTCCTGGAGTGTTGGTTTGCTGGTTTTGTTCTTAAAAAATACTGGAGATCTATACAAAATAAATAATTCATTGTGCAAGTATCACATTTTTGGGAATGCTAGCATGAATATCACTAAAATGCATTTAGTTTAAGCTTGATTAGGCAACTGATTCTGTTCTAACACAGTCATAATTAAAATGTAGTCTTGTGAGGTTTAAGCCATTACAGGTACAATGCTCCATGTGCAGCATTGCTAATTAGGAGGGGTCTTTTTTAAGCTGACAGGCTGGGTGCCTCGTTGCATGAGGCGGCAAATGGGACTCCCATGCGAGGGGCTTGGAAGGCTGATGAGAGATTGGTTGATCACAGTGAGAGAGTTGAAATATTGCAGAGGCAATTGAGGCACCCCCTCCTGTTCTGCTTGTTAACCTGTTCTGCTACCCACAGGGATGCCTCAGCATCCTACCCCCTGCCTACCCCCATCCCTGTGGGTAGCAGAGCAACTGCTGCATGTGTCCATGTGTTACTTCCCTGCCCTGTTGGGAATTTCTGCCTGCTCAGACCAGCAGGATGGGAGAAGCAGACTGGGAAGCAGCTGAGATGAGCCTTGTGATGGAGCAATCTGCTGGGGAACCAGGCTGGATCCTCTGCAATGGCTTCAGCAGGAGCTGGGTTGTGGACCTCACTGTGGGACCCATCAGTGTTACAGAAATTGATTGCTGTTAGGAGTAGACCAAAGGAAAGCAATCTCCTAAAAATTAATTGGGCAGAGTCATGGGATAGATGGTGAGGTTCTCCTGTGTGCAAGGGTGTTCTTGCTCTGGACTTCAGCTTAGCTGTGGGAAATTGTCAGTAGTATTATTTTTAATAGGTAAAATGAAGGGTGTGTCCTGCAACCCATCCTCACCTGAGAGAGAAGATATGCCCTGGAAATGCAGATAATGTTGCAAAGCTAGGTCACTGAGCCCCTTTTCTGGCTGGTAGAAAGGTGAGAGCTGCAACCAGAGATGGCTGTGGGTGAAATCCACATGTCCTCCTCTTAATTTGGCAGCATCTTGGAGGCTTTGTCACCAAGGCCTGGCAAAAGTGGTCCTCGGTGGGTGTGGCTGGGCAACATGGGGACCAGGGTTCTGTGTTGAATTATCTCGTCAGCGTGAGGCTGTCACTTTCAAACTCCTGTTTGGCTTTTGTTTGCTTGTTCTTTGGGTTTTTTTTCCCTTTTCCATCTCTCTAATCACTACAGCTACCTGCTGACTGCAATTTGTCTGGGCAGCTCCGAGCAATGGTGAACAATCCTGACAAAGCTTAAATCTTGATCTGAGCAAATCTCTTTTAGGCTTTCTCATTTCAACAAAGCCCTTGTTCAGCTGCATTAATTCCAAGGAGTGCCAGTCCACTGCTCAGTTGATTATCTGGAGGCCTGGTTACCCTCAGCATGCACAGAAAGTTTTGACATATCCCTAATTCATAATGTAAGAGCAAAGTCTCTTGGGGTGGGGTAAGAAATTCAGGGTGAGAATGAACAAGTCCCTGATGCTGCCCATGAGCAGACAGACCCACAAACTCTGCAGGGTCTCCTCTGTGTTTGCAGTTCAGCTTCACTGAACATCACCCCCTTCTTTTTTGGTGTCTTGTACAGCTGGGAACTGGTTGCTTGCTTCTGGCAAGCCCTGCTTTAATTGGGACAACTGGTAATGGGATGTTTTCCCTTTGCTATTGCAGACCAACCTGATCGGAGCACCCATGACAGCACTTAACTATTTTCTCTGTGACTGATATCACCCAAATCAGGGCAGTGGTGGTCTCTGAACAGTCATGCTGAGCTCAGCAGGTTCTTGGAGCAGGAGATGGAGTCTGTCCATGCTGATCTTGGGAAGGCTGAAGTGAGGCAGGCTTTAGGAAATTAGGCTTGTTTCTCCTCATTCTAGTTGCTGATTTTTACTCCTTTGTTCCATGGCCTGAAATACTATTTTCTGAGTGCTGGTATATTTAATAGGCGGTTTTGCATGCCAGTTTACTGTGAGGCTTTGGTGTGTGTATAAGCAATCATCAGATGAAATAATGAGAGGTATATTTGTAATTTGAGTTTATAACCAAAGTGGTTTGGTTTTCTCTCCCAGTGGCTAATCTGCTTCTGCACATCCACTGCTACATCTTATACATTTTGGAAGTCATCTTTTAAAGCAAAGATGCTTTTCTTTGCAGACTGCTTATTGTAGCATGTTATATAATATAATTCTGTTCAACAACACTCTGTTCTGTTGTGCAAACACCACAAAAAAAGGAGGGGAGAAAGGGGAATAAATAAGCAGACACACCAGCAGAAATTTTCCTTTGCAGGTACCTGAATTGCTCTCGGGAAAGCTGACACATTTGTATTCTGTCACTGCTACCATGACCAAAGAGATCCCCTAGTCCCAGAGCTCCAATTTATAAAATCTTGCTGTATAGTGCTTTGAAGAAAAAGTGTTTCTCAAATGAAAAAAACAGTGATTGTGGAAGTGAATGGCTGATGCCACTGTTGGGGCTCTCTGAAGGGGGACCAGCCTTGCCCAGCTGCGTGGGAGCCCTCGGGCTTGCCCCACCGGGCAGTGCACCGCAGGCACTGTGGGGGCTGCCTGTGAGGCAGAGGCACAGCCTCTTCTTCCCCTCCTGCCTCACCGTGCTCATGCTAGCACAACTAGGCTTCAGGTGGGTTGCGTTTCTGATTCACACTGGTGTAAACATGTGAAGAATGGGGGTGAACTCGGAGCAGGGTGAGAGTGCCAGTCATCGTGACATGGCGGGTGCAGGCTCCAGGCTGTGCAGCTTCAGAGATGCTTCCCTGGGGTGTAGTCTTCCTCTCCACAGCTGTGTCCAGCTGAACACAGAAAAAGAGCAGGAGGAAGAAGGGCAGGAGCTGCTTTCTACAGTATAATCCTGCAGCCCCTATAGACATGTACTTCTACCCAGTTCAGAACTGGCTTGGTGATACTGGACTGGGTTTCTGTAGCTGTGCCCCTGTGGTCTGATGTTATGCATTTGGGCATAAGTACTCCACTTCTCCACTATCCAGCATTAAAGAATCATATCTTGCTTTAAACTCGAGTTAACCTCCGTTCCCCAGGTCATCTTGTGTTTCAGGCTTATTATAAATTATTTAAACTAGAAGACAGCTTGAACTGTAATGTGGGCAAATGCCGTTTATGCTAAAGGAATAGATACCAGTCTGGCATCCTCTAGAATTTACAGAGATATTTACACACACTGCTACTTTTTTTGTTTTCTCTGAAAAGGTGGCATAACTGAGTCAGCATTGTGATATGTCTGGTCCCAGGGACCTCACATGATGTGCTCTGAAAAGAGGACACGCCAGATTCATGTTTTGCCAGTGTTCCTGTGACTTTTTTAAAGCAATCCCCCCCCCCCCCCCCCCCCGTTTCTTTTAAATAAAATTATCAACTAGTTCCTTTGCACTGTAGAAATATTTCCCAGACCAGCCACAGAGAATGTGCCACTGCTGTGTGCCAGTGTCAGGGCTGAGATTAGAGCTCAGGTGTTCTCATTTCCTGCTCTTACTGATGTTGTGTGTATGCTAGGACACATTTGTGCAGTAATGGATGAACAATAAGAATTCAACAAGACTAGCAAAAACTAAGCTATGTCCCTGAACTTCTTGTTGAATAATGGTAAAAAAGAGGTGCTAGATGCAGTGATGTCAGAAAATGTGAAACCAGCCAGCAGCTGCCAGGGAGCCTGAGAATATGCAATCTCCAGTGGGTTGCAGTATAGCTGTCTCTTTTTTTTTTGATGGCAAAGAAAGATGAAACACTACAAAGATATTCCCAGAGAGAAAATAGATGTCATACAACATTTAAATAGATCCTTTCAAGAAGGAGAGCTTCAGAAACCCTTATAACTAGCTCACAAATGTGAACCTGCTGATTTTTTTTTTTTTTAAAGGTTGGTAGGACAGATAGCATGCTTTAAATACACATCCCTGTTGTCTTGATAGCTTAATTCTATTGTTCAACTTTTGCCTGAATGTACCAGCTAATAAAGCAATACAGGAAGCGAGTCCATACCTACAAAATGAATGTTTAAAAAAGCTTTGTACTCTACAAAGCAAGACATTTTGAAATAGAGAACTGGTTAAAATGGAAGTTTTAAAGACTGCATAGTGATCCATGTCAATAGAGGAGACACAAGTGGCAAAGAAACTTCTCATGCAGTGGAACTGAAATATTGATAACTGGGAGATGGGAGGGGAATACAAGAGGTGAAGAGAAAGCTTAGAAATGGTATTTCTTTCCGAGAAAGCTATATGCACTATGTAATGAGGGCAGTTGTCCACTTTTAAATTGGGAATGATTTAAATTTGACCTATTTGTATCAAAAGGCAGATCAGTATCTGTCCATTAATGATGAGAAAAATACAGTAACTGAAAGTACCCCCTGATCCTGAAACACATTAATATATATTAGGAAACATGGCCCTCTTGAGCCAGGATTTCCAGTTATTTTGGCAGAAAACACTAGCTAAATGTATGGAAGGAGAGAGGGAACTGGCTGTAACTTCCCCTTAGTGCTTCCTGTTCTGTCACAGTCCTGTCCTCGCTGCAGACTTGCTGCAGGTCTCTCCTCTTTCATCTCTGTGAGCCCCTGAGGGCGGCTCTGCTGCTTTGATTCTCTTTGCTCTGGCAGTGCCTGGTCCTGGCTCAGGGTCCTTCCCTACTCTTGCCTACAGTGGGACTCTTTGGGATCTTCGCAGGGAGCTCTGACAACCTACTGAGCCCTTTAGTTTTTCTGGTGTGTCCGTGTGAACGAGTTGCCCCATTCCTTGCAGCTCAGCTTCCATTACTGCTGAGCCTGTCCCAGCCTACCTGTGTGCTTCATTTTCACCTTCCTCTCTCAACTGCTGCTTGTGTTCATTCCTCAGTGGCTGCTGACAAATGAACATATATTGAAGGACACCATCGAGCAAACTTGTGCTTAAGCTGGTTCTTGCCAGAAAAGAAAATCCAACTGGATACCAGCTTGATGTGGAATAGTTCCACTGGATTTACTGTGGATTTAGAGTTGAACCCTCGTTCATTAGTACATGATGATGAAATTGATTAGAGCTGGCCTATGGACTAGAAAATGCTAATATTTTTAGGCTTCGGTAGTTCTGTGAGTTACAAAGGTGATCTGTCTTTGTTTATTTATTTACTGCATTCATCTCTGGAAAAGAAGGGCCACATCTAAATGAGACTGATAACAGCTCTGTGTGTCTTAGACCAGTGGATGCAGGTGGCCATGACAGTACACATGACTCATCTCCAGAGGTGCTGTCAAAGACTGACTTCCTTCAAGTTCATACACAAATATCATCTATATTCCTCTGTCAAGGTGATTTCAAAGTATCTGCTCACTGTGATGGAAGCAAGGATTTTGTGAAATTAGAATTTTTCTGTTGATTGTAAGGAGGAAAAGGAAAGAGGTTTTCATGCCCAAATTATCAGTAGTTGTGGAAGCTTTTATACCATTATATAAAATGTTTTCTGTATTCATAATTCAGATTTAAAACAAACATATAAAACAAAAATTACAAAGGAGATCTTTCCTATGAATTGCTCAGTGAATTCTGTTCCTCTGCCTTTACTGTTTCAGTCACTATATATGAATATTAACTAACAATTCTTTAAAACAGAATACTAATTAATGCAACATCTTTGTTGGACCCTATTTGACACAGACAACGCAAAGCCTTTGTCTGGGGCTCAAGCTGCCTTCTCTTCCTATTTAATGTTTCCTGAGGATGGATTTTTCTTCAAAGCTTGCACTGACTTTGGTGTAGAGTCAGGGCTAGCTAATCCTGTATAAGTGGGGAATAAGAGGGTTGCTGCAGAATTTAGGGGGCTTTAGTTATAAGAGATGTTTGTATTGGCAGTGTGAAAAAAGACAGCTCATGGATGACCCACTTGTGGGTACTTGTGGCCTGTGTCCCTTTTCTGCACAGAGGTCTCAGTTCTCATGAAATACCCAAAAAGGAGATACAGAGAAACACTGGTGCTGAACTGGTGATCTTCGAGCTGGCTGCAAGCTGGGCTCACACTGGGGAGGACTGTGCTGCTTGGAGGCTCCTCTTCAACCCATCCGTGTGTTGTGGTGTTAGGAAGTACTTGACTGGTGAGGAAAGCTGTAGGTATCTTTGCAAATCAACCCCTGGGTCCCCAGAAGTTGTATGTAAAAAATCTGCAGTGGCTTTTGGAAGCAAAAAGTGCACCTTTTCTGTGAATGTTAGTATAGCTCTGTTATGGTCAATGGGGAAAATTTATTGTTGATGAAGAGACCTGGAGGACAGAGAGAGATTGCTTGCTTGATTGCACTGATCGTACTTAAAATACATCTCTTCTTATTGTAAAACTGATAAAATTTTGAGAGGTTTCTTGTACTTACAGCCTCAGCTGAGCAGATTAAACATTACATAATGTGCCTCTCAGGGGCACTACATGATTAATGAATGCTTACAAAGTGCTTTGTTAAATATGACATAGTACTAATGTCTCTCTTGTAAAAGAATAACTGAGGGGGCGTTAGTAGAAATTGTCTTCCCTGAAAAGGCATTCTCTAAGTTTTTTTTCCTAAAGTAATCTACTGAATGAAGGAAAATAAACTGTGAATGATATGCACGATAAAGCAAACCACCAGATTTCTTCTCTTGTGTTGAAAGAGGGACTTAGCTGTTCAGGAAATCAGCTATGAAGTTGTGCAAACTTTAGAAAAGGCAATGTGGAGGCCAGTAATTTAACTGACAACTTTCCTGTGCCACAAGCATAAACAAGAAATATAACCTGAGGCGAAAAGGAGGCTTTCTTGAAATGACTACTGCCGTGATAGCTGAGCTTTGATTTATTTTTATTTTGTATTGACAAATGGATCCAAGTGGAGCTTTGGCTTTCAAGTTTCTTTTCAATAAAAAAATATTTTGTATGTAATTATTCTAAGGACTCCATTTTGGAAAAGTGGAAACAGTTAAAGAAAAAAGATTCCGAGGTATTATGTCTCTGTATGAAGCTGAAATACAAATTATGTGTCTATTCAATTAAAACCCAATATTTATAAAGACCTGTCGGGACTAATTGCATAGGGATAGACTGATGGCTGCTGCAAATCAGCATGGATATATTGGCTTTCATTTTTGACAGCTGAAGATCTGGCCTTCAGTTTTGATGCCTCTTATTTAAATTCTGGATAACCTATTATTGGTGTTACATGTGTCTTTCTGTACCTTCTCCCAAAGAGAATACTCTTGGTATCGAGAGGAAAAATCAATAGATTCATGTTTTGTGTCTTCATGACACTTTCTTGCAGTGGCTGTCACTGAGAGTAACGAGGGACTGAGATCAGAGGCGGAGGAACGGCAGATTAAGCTTAGTTCTGTTAAGGATTTAAAAAAATGACCCTGTCCATGTGGATTTCCAGATCTCACCTGCTTCCTTCCAAGGAGATCCTATTACTGCTCTGATTTTTCTAGCTGCTTGGTTTTTCAATGATGTTACAAATTATTTTTTTTAAAAATGTATTTTCTCTTCTTAAAAAGAGAAAAGGGCAGAAAGAAGTTGTTGTGTTTCAGAAAGTGGGAGATTTAAAACACTGGAATTTTTCTTTGCTTGGTAATTTTACACTGAGAGGGTAAAATTCCAGCATGGTAATGTTTTGCATCCATATTTCACTCAGATAAGTGAGGACGTGAGGCACAGTGTAATGGAGAAGCAAGCCTAGAGGCTGGCATCAGACTGGGCTCTGATCTGTGTTACTCTGTTGCTTCCCTCCTGTAGTCCCATACGTGTTCCAAGTCCAACTGGGATCAAAATTTGAACCAAGCTAAATTTTGCCACCAGCCTTTCAAAGCACTTCAAACCTGACTTGCTGTACATAGTTTGGACAGAAGATCAAGTTGTTCGTTGGTGTCATATAGATTGTGTCCTGAAAACTGAGTGATTTACTACTTTGAATTTCTTCTTAGAGAAGAGATGGAGCATTTGCTTACAGTAAGCCTACGATTGGTGAAGGTTCATTCCTGAAAAAATCAAGCTTTCCTTTTACTAGCTGGATGGGAACAAACAGACTGGCCAAGCGCCCCAGGTTTGCAAACAGAAAAGTGGCTGATTGCAATTCGTCTTCAGCTAAGAATTTGCCAGAGGGGTCCAGAATATGGAAACTTGGGTATACATTCCTTTAGATATTTGAATAAAGGAAATTACATACATGCACATGATCGTAGGTCCGGAGAATCCAAGAATTCTTAAGTACTTAAAAGGACAAGCAAAACTGGCAATAATGGCAAAAATCTTCACTGGGCCACACTTCCATCCACGGTATATGAGGAATTTTTTTGAGTCTGAAGTTGTTTGCAGGTTCCAGACCATAAGATTTCTTTATGATTTATTTGCTACAAGTATAAGTTTCTGTAGTACTTGCACTCATTTCATATCATATATTATTGTCCCGAATGCTAAGCAGTGTGTATTTTATTGCCTGTATAAACTACGCAGCTACAATGATTTATTTTCTACGTATATCTTGGAAAATTAGCAAAACTTTATTAGATTAAAAAAAAAAAACCAAACAACAAAACACAAACCCCTTGAAATTATCATGTGCAGATTTTGTGACATATTTTCTGAGAAAAACAAATTGCATGTTCCTGAATATTTACTTTTTTAAAAGTGTCATATACAAAGCCAAGTAGTTAACTGACATTTGGATTATAATTATGAAATGCTGTGCAGCATAAAAAAATGCGGTATTGTTCCTGGTGTACTGTATCCAGGTCCCTCAAAGACCTTACATGTATGCATAACTGCTGTAAAACCTTATGACCCTGTGTAAGTCTTGTGGGACTGAAACATTAATAACTAAAAATTAGTGATTGTGTTGTTAATGCTTTCAAAATGAAAAAGGGCTTAATATTGCTTTGCTTTAAGGTATTAATGGCCACTGTTATGTAGGGTGTATTTTTTGTTCATTTGCGACGCTGGTTAAAGTTGATGGATATACTAACCTCTTTTATTTACAGTAAATAGAAAGACCAATTAAGTGCTCCTTTGTGTGGTGATAGATGAAGCAACAGCAAGTTGGTACCCAAGGCAGTGAGCTGCACAAAACTAATGAGCAACTGAGCTGAATGGACAGGGGTTTTCCTGCAGATTAATTGCAAACTCTGGTTTGACTGTTTGATGCTATATCCTTCCATATTTTTGAGAAGTAAAAATTAAGGAAAAACACTGCAAAAAGGGAGAGAGGCAGTGCTTAGCCTGGGAGAAAGCCAAGAGCGAGAGCTGCAAGTGGGAATAGCACTTGCTGGGAAGACAGACTTGGGTTTCTGAACAGAAAACAGATGCCTCTTTTTTTTTTTTTTTTTTTTTTTTCTTTTTTTCTTGTGTGTTGAGGAAGCAGGGTTGTGTATCCCTCTTCTTCTATCTCTTTTTTTTACCAGAGAAGCACTTGATTTGTCTCAGCTTGTTTTCTTCCCATTGGGAAGTAAGTGCGCTAGCTGGACCTGCCCACTCCTTGTGCAATCCCTTGGGGAGAGAAGGAAGCAACAACACACTGAAATGTGAAATGTTTTTTTTTCTTTGTATTTCCACATGTCACAACCTAGACCAGGCTTCTGTGATAGGCACGTTAGGAAGCAGGAGGGATTGTCAAAGGTGAGGGTGTTTATGGTTGGATTTAAAGTCTTTCAAACAAAACTACTTGTTTAGGTTAGTTACAAGCAACACTGATGGACTGTGAGTGGAGCTGGAGTGCAGTCGGTGTCGTGATTCATGTAGGGCTTGGTAGGCACATTAAAAATGAGGTACTATAGCATTTCAATGTTACTATTTTACTGTTACTGCTGAAAAATAGATGCAAGGATTTCTAGGATGAAGATGCAAAGGGTTCCCCACAGGGGAAAAGGTCTCAGAGGACATTTTCTGACATTGATGAGAGCAAGTTGGATGCTTGGGATTTATGGTAACCTCCTGACAGCAAGATAATGCCTTGGGGAGGTGGACTAAAAATTGCCAACATACTCTTTGTTAAAGAATACTGGAGTGTGTGAGTCATTGGGGATTAAATACAGGAGAACAGTATTCGTTTTCAGACAGCAGCATATCAGTGCCCGCCAAATAGGTTTAATGTTTACCCTATTGTAAGATTTTCTTCTTTACTCATGGATTTGAGAACATCTTGTTCACTACAACTTAGTCACGGATGTGTCCTGGTACAATGACTACAAAAGTCCACTTGGAAGAGCTGGTGGCTGTATCTATTGATATTCATGTTGCAACATGATTTTTTTTATTTTTTATAGGAGTCATTGTTACGAAGTGTTAAGCACTTGTGAGTGTTAGGCTGTTCTTGTTTGTTCCTTCAAAAATGTCAGTGGTGGGGAAAATTGTTGATTAGAATTGTGTAATATTTTGCTTTTCCTATACAGTGGTCTGTCTTCACTGGTATATTAGTTGTATCACTATGAGTGGGTGCTCAGTTCAGCTGTGACAGTATAAAGGTATACAGAACACTACGGCAAATTTTTCCTTCATATTTGTATGATTTCACTTGATTTCTGTTCATATGATTTCTCTTCCACTAGTAGTGTAAGGATTCCAAAACTTTAGGATGAACATGCCAGAGCTGCCTAAACCTGGGGGTAAAACTCTCAGAGGAATATGTGGCCTTGTGATCCCAATAATGAAACAGAGAAAGAGCTGTTTTTGTCCGACAACTGGTAAAGATTTTTGTTTAGAATAAGGAAAATGGTATTATACTCAAAGGCACTGCCCCTTTCCTAGGAGGAGGGGCTTGTAGACTAGGATAACCTTCTTGGGTACTTCTCTGTACCCTTCTCGTGAATGGAAAGGAAAAGAAACTGCTGCTAAGCAGCTTTACATAGCCCTTGTTTGTTTAAATGCTGAGAGTTAACCTGACCAAAGGTTTCAATCCAGCTTCACAACAGGATTTCAGGACAAAGTGATTCAGGATACTGGTGGGAGCTAGAAGAAAAAAAAAAGAGCAGTGATTCTGCAGTTACTGGCTCTGTTTAAAAAGCAAATACTATTTCAGGAGAATACTGGATTTCTTCCTTTTTAATGGAAACAACATCAGCATGTCTTGCCTCCCTTTCTGTGCTTATATTTACCTATATTTTCCATATGAAGGCATGCCACATCTCCGTTCCCTGAACCCTACAGCCAGCACATGTGTTTCAGTCCTGCAGGCAGCAGGGATGGATCCTCATGCTAGTGTGCAGCCTCTCCGACACAAGCATTGACCTAGGAGGAGATCAAGGCTACAGTATTCACGAAGCCCTGGGCCGTGCTGGTTTGCTTTGAGCTCTGCCGCGTAGGGAGATATTACAGAGCAGCAAAGAAAGGGATTTTCATTACCAGGCTACAAGAAGCCTTATGCGTGTCTTCAAGAAGAAAAGCCCTAAAGGCAGGCACTCAAAAAGGCAGTCACCTACTGCAGAGATGCTCTTTTGGGTACTCGTTCCATGCGTACATATCAATTCTGAATAACTCCCCCCCCCCCCCCCCCCCGTATAATATTTAGGACTGACTTCAGTATGGTGGAGACAAAGTCAAGGCCGTAGGCCAAAAATCCCATCTGGCCACTCGGCCCTTGCTGGGCTGCAGTGAGGAGCTGGCACGAGGCTGATCCGTGAGGATTTGCAGGCTGGGTGGGTTTTACATGGAAGTAGAGCAGATCCTGATCTCTGCTCGTGTAGCTGCAGTTTAACAGCATCGCTTGGTGGTGTAAGTGACTGTGTGGGAGGCCTTGGGGCTTCTGGGGTCAACCTGTTTTAATGTGTTTTGGCTGTGCAGTAGCCATCCTAAGCAGAAAGCATGGGGAGAAGGAATTGTTGCTGAAAAGTTAAATTGTACCTGTGGAAGCCCTAAGATTTGAGAGATTTCACAGGTAACAGCCATTGCTTGGTATGTATTCCTGCTTCTGGGGGCTTGAAACAAATTCTTCCGTTCTCCACAAAACCTTGATATAGATAGAGGTGCCCCCTGCTATTACAGCTAAATATTATTATTTCAGCAGAGCATTGAGAGGAGTGAAGAACAAAAGATATTAAATTTGGAGTGAATTTTTGGCATCCTAGCGTGAACAATGTCTGTCGGACCATGGAAGGTGGCCCTCCGCTCCCAGTGGTACCACCTCACGTGGTCTGAACCTGCCTGGTGTATTATGAAGTGTCTTTTATGAAGCATGAAATCGAGTCAATACGTGAGAATCTCACCTTTCATTTTGCAGGAGAGCAGAGAAGAGAGGAGGTGGGAGAGAAAAGCACGCTTTTAAACCAGCTAAAAATAACAATCAGAAAGTGAATTAAAAAAAAAATCCCAGAAACTTAATATTTTTAAAACTACGTGACTTTTTAAACCAGCCACATGACTTCAGGGAGGGAGGGCTGACTCATAATATTTGAATACTACAGATTGGCAATACTGAGCCTCTCTGTTTTCCGGACGGGCGTAATTACTGTTAGAGAGTGAATTGCCTCCCTCGGATCTTGGAAAGGAGTAGTAGAGCAGAGGAGTAGCTGTGACTCAGACGTGGGGATGTGTGTGAGTCACGGTGACTTGAGTTGGTAATAGCTTGCTTAGGGCAGCATTTAAAATCTCACAGTCCATCCCCACAGAAAGGTGGATATTTGCAGCAGATACAAATACAACTTTAAAAGCAATACTGTTGATGGCTCAGAAAAAGAATGGCACTTTGCTGTGTTACAGGTGAATTAGAAATTAAATGGAAATGCTTTGATTCCTTTCCCATCACATAGGCTGATTTCAGTATTTAAATGAACTCTAACCCCTAAGTGCTTCGGAACTCCAAGTATTTGGTAAACGCGCACCAATGTAGTCTAGACAAGGAGGAAAGTTTGAAGAGTAATGATAGTTTGAGGGTTTGAGATTTTTGTTATTTTCATTGCTTTTATAAAGTATTTGTCAGTCATGTTTGCAGAGTGGGAATTCTAATGAGTAATTGGCATTGCTATTGTTTATTGCTTTGATGTGAAATCTATTTTATTTATTTGTTTGGAATTCAGCCCAGCGGTGAATTACTGTTTTATCCATGTCCAGTTTAAAATATTTGATTTAAGCTTTCAGCATGCAAATTAATCTTGATGTATTTGTAAATGGAGAAACTGTGCAGGTTTCTATTTATATGATATTAAAGATAAGGGACAAGAAGCAATGAAAATGGAACCAAATATTTACAGTTGGGAAAAGAGAAACAGCAACATCTAAAATGATATTCTGCACGAACCAAACTAGAGAAAAAAGGGCTGCAAGAACATAAAAGTAGTTGTCTTTGCCTGCCTCTAGGAGATATTTATAGGCATAGCAGAATTTAAACTGAAATTCGGTTTGAATAAATTCTAGACATGGGCTTCATGAGAATACAGATAGGAAGCTCTGTAAGCTTTACTGTGTGTTGGAGATGTTTGTATATGAAATGGGCATTGTCTAGTCTGTGATTTCCACCGGGCAGGTAGGAGAGGTGAGGGTGGGAGCATGCCAGGGAAGGCAGCGGGTGCTGCCTGTGGAGATCACCCGTGAGCAGCTGCTGCAGCCGCTGCACCGCTGCACTTGCATTAGGGATGGGGACCACAGCTGGGGTGAAGGGGACATGGCTGCACCTGAGAGACCCTGCCCTGTGCAGGCAGCAGAGAACATTGTGCAGAGGTATCTCTGAGCTGCTGCTTGGAGCATCTGGTGTGCTTATTCCTGAGCTTCCAGACAAAAACAAGCTGCTGGGCTTCAAGGACATCTTAGTTGGCTACAAAACTCCTAGATAAGCCTGGCCAACTCCCCAGGTTTTATTTCAGTGAAATTTCACATTTCAGTTTTATGTGTGTGTCTGAAATGAGGTTGAAAGCCACTGACTTGAATGACATTTTGTGGAGGAAATTGCACAGCTCTTAATTTGAGTAGCATTGCATGGATGCTTTCCAGAGCAAACTGGTGCCCTTGGCTGGCAGGAGCTCAGCAGCCAGGGCTGTGCCACTGTGGCTCCTGCTGGTTCCGCTCCTAACACCAACAGCAAAGTGCAGAAAAGAGACTAGGAAGAGGCAGGGGCATCTCCTCAGATGTATTTCCCACTCCTCGATTAGGGGATTGTTACAATTCCTTGGTGAAATCACTGTCATAGTCAATGGAATTATTGTCAAATTGGTCTATCCCCAAGTGATCCAATGATGTTTCAGGACTAGAAGACAGTTGAGGGAATTTAGAGGAGAGCATTTACTGTCAAAGGGATTCTGATCTTTTAAAAGGTTTTATTGCTTTAAAAGACATTAGAAAACAAACTGTCACCCAAGTACTGTATCATAAGGTTGCTTGTTTTAATGGTTGAAAAGAATGAGTTGGGAAACAAAATTTGTACATTTGGAAAATGAACAGAAGATATTGAGTGCCTTGTCCCTGGGTGATCATATTACAGTCTATATTCTCTTATTTTTAGGAGAAATGCCAGTTCTGTCTGAGGTGAGATTTCACGGTTACTGTAGTGCAAGTGACACTGAGAGGGGAGAAGGTCTCTGTTTCCTTCTACACCTTTTAATTTAGAGAGGTCTAAAAATAAATTTTCTCAAAAAGACTGATGTTTGGGTTGTTTCACTATTGCTCCTCTTCCATTTTCTCTGCTCATCTGTCCTTTGTACATTTTAATAGCATAGCATTGTGCTTGTTTCTTCATGCTCTGTTCATGCTGTACTCGGCATAATTAAAATGAGCTATGTAGTTATTTTGGTATTACTTGTACAGGGGATCTCCTGTGAGTCTAGTTATCTGTAGCCAAATGTGCTTGCTCAGTGGCCCTAAAGTAAAATCTTGTCAGCATTAAAATCAAACTACTGTCCTTGTGGAGTTCAGTGGCCCAGCATTTAATTTCACCAAGAGAAAGCTACACTGGCAACTGTTGATCCCATCAGCATTCTGCTTTTCCCTAAATTGGTGATAACTTATGGGCTGTGGAGATCCCTTGAAACAAGGAGTCCCCAGCCCTTTGGGATCTTGCCCATCAGTTAAACCTCTGATCATTAATACTGGCAGCTCTGACTGACCTCAGCCATGTCAGTAGGAGCTGACAATAGAATAGAGAGTACTGAGTGAATTGGAAATCTGAGTTTCGGGTATTTTCCTGTCTTACTTGAGGTTTTGTTTTGTTTCTTGGCCACCTTTGTCCCAGTGGGCTCCAACTTCCATCACATCGAGTTTTGTAGGAGCTGAATGAAGCCCTGTGTCTGGAGTCTAATTAATCTCAGAGCATGTCGCTAACTCTGAAGTACAGTTTGTAACGTCTGCTGGATTGTGCTTAACGAAATTTGTGATGCGTTTAACAGTCCTTTGCCAAAACGTAATTGTATCCAAATAAATAACAGTGCTGCCCTATACTGTAATAAGTTTGGTTAAAATCAGTGCAGTAACAAAGCTGGTGAAGGGTCTGGAGGACAGGTCTTACGAGGAGTGGCTGAGGGAACTGGAGTTGTTTGGTCTGGAGAAGAGGAGGCTGAGGGGAGACCTCATCGCCCTCTACAACTACCCGAAAGGAGGGTGCAGAGAGCTGGGGATGAGTCTCTTTAATCAAGTAATAAGCGATAGGACAAGAGATAATGGCCTCAAGTTGTGCCAGGGAAGGTTTAGACTGGATATTAGGAAGTATTTCTTTACAGAACGGGTTGTTAGGCGTTGGAATGGGCTGCCCAGGGAGGTGGTGGAGTCCCCATCCCTGGAGGTGTTTAAGAGTCAGGTTGACATAGTGCTTAAGGATATGGTGTAGTTGAGAACGGTCAATATTAGGTTAATGGTTGGACTGGATGATCTTCAAGGTCTTTTCCAACCGAGATGATTCTGTGATTCTGTAAATATGGACTTTACTATTAATTGTTTTTCTCCTATACACTTTAAAAGTACACTTTTATTTTTAAAGTGCTTTGCTGATTGATGGCTCTCCTTTACTATGCCTTTTTGAGGGTCACCCTGGTCTGGTTTGACATTCAAGCAGCTTAGATTTTGCTCTGGAGTAAAATCAACTTTTATAGGCAATATTGTTTTAGAGTTTTGCCTTTTATTTGAATTAAGCTAGGCTGCCTTTCCTGAGGCGCCTGCCTGATGCATAGTGAAACCACGGAGCCCTTGTAAAGAGGATGAGCCTTGTCAGGAATACATCTACCTATGTCAGCTAAAGCAGAGTTAATGGCACTTCATTTAATACAATTCCTTAATCAGTGCATTCAAAATGCAGTGCTGCTGGACACTGGCTTAGTTTTCTTTTCTGTGTCCCAGTTTACTGTATTGATGTGTTTTCGTGTCTAAAAATATCTGAGCTGTTTCCATGATGCACTACGCTTCAGTTTGCACAGAAAACAAGTCTCTGTTTGACAAAGGAATATCTGCATTATATCCACTAGCACAGAGAGTCTCTGGTATTTTCACTGGATATTCATGACTGAGGAGGGGGTTTGGCGCAATATTTTCTCATCTCATGTGACGATTCACAGTCTGGGAAAAACAAGTTATGAGGGAAGTTGTGCCTGTGACATCCAGCTTGACTCCAACTTACAGGGTTCATTCCTCACTCCTGCCAGGCTGGGACAGACTTGCCCCTGTTCTGCACTCTCTTCTTTGTGCTCTCTTATTATCATTCTGTATGGGTGCTTGACTGGAGCAGGCAAGTCAGAAAATACTCAAAAGGAAAATATATTGATGAAGACCAAGATAAAGTTTTAAGGGTTTGAAGAATTTCCCAATGGCTTTTGCACCAATGCAGCTTCAGCTCTGACAGAAGAGTTGGGGTATTTTTCCTCTTCTTTTGGCATCATGGACATTAAGGAGGTGAGCTGATTGGCTTGCACAAGGGGAGCAATTGCAGTCTCTCAGATGAAATGCTTGGGTGTCATGTAACAGGTCAATAATAATTAGGCTATTGCTCCTCAGATGAGCCAATTTAGAAACCAGGCTCCCCTGCAGTCCTGTTCCCAATAAGCCCTATCTGGAGACTCAGGAAATAGGAGGTAGAGAAGGTCTGGCAAGGTCTCCTCCTCTCATTCGACGGATGGTTCCTAGCCCCAGTGGGTAGGCAAGGCTAAGTGATTGTGCAGAGGTAAAGAGGAAGCTTTGACAGTGGGCAAGGAAAATCTGTGGTGTGGTGTTTGTGGTTTTTTTTCCTTACTGCCCTTTTTTTTTCTTTTTTTTTCTTTTTTTAAAATATTGTACCCCAGTTACACCAGGGCGGTGGCAAGGCTGGGAGAGCACATGTTGCTCCAAGGGCTGCTCTGCCTTGGTCCCCCACCTGCTCAATCTCAGCCTTGAGTCTGTTCTTGGTATGTGGTCTGCTGGTACCATGTGGTCTGTGAAACTCTCACTGCACTGTTGTAGATCTGCAACAACTCAAGCTGAGTTTAGTGGAATTAATCTGGATTTACTCCAGGATAGTTGGCAGAATAATTTGATCTAAAATAGCATCATTATTACCACCTATGGCACAGTTTATTGGATACAGTGCTTATTTTTAAGAGCTTAATATGCAGCTGAGTAGGAAAGGGTTTTCCTGTCCCAAAAGATCATTGTGATTTCAACCCCTCTCCCTCTCCCAACATCCTTCTTTGATTAGACCTCTTAAAGGGCTTTTCTAGGAGCAGTGGGGAGCACTAGAGGGCACTGGAAGAAGGGTGAGACATCGTCAAGCACGAAAATGCAGGTGTGGAGGCTTGGGCACCCTGGTCCAAGTCTGTGCCTTACCCCCCTCCAACATTCAAGCCTATTTGTTATTGCAGCATTGGTTGCTCAGACTTCACCATCCCACTTGGAATTACTGACTCATCCAGGATGAAATAAATATTTCCTAATGGAGATTTATAAAAACTGCAATCAGTCCTACTGAAAAAACTTAGCAAGTTGACATGTCTAATGGAGGTAAAAAGCCTCATCTGAAACTTTCTGCCATCTGTGGTTTGTTATCCCTACATAAAATGTGTATTAGCTACTTGTTTACTTCTGCTGTTTTGGGATTTATAATGAAAAGTGATGCCAACACCTTGCCCCTTTATAAGTAGAAGTTGATTGTCAGCAATAGCAGGTTGATCCAGGATTTCAGGTGCCTTTAGTGCTACTTACAGTTGTAATTTATGACCGACATTTTTCTGTTGGTTATTACAGGGATAGAGATATAAAATACCAACTTTAAATATTTATGTAGGTAGCATATCTTCGTGAATATTTCTTAGTGGTAAGGAAATGCTGTTTAAAGAGCAATACATTGCAATTCAGTGGGAATGACTATGTGAAAGCTGTCAGTGTTTTGAACAAAATCTGTGGATGCCATAAAGTGATAGAATTACTCATTCACCAAATCTGTGCTTTGGGAGGGAGCAAAATGTGTTAGCTAATGATACTTCAGTACTGACAAAGAATTTGTCTAGAAAATTGGCACATCGATTGAGAGTATCTGGTTATTGAGATTAAGCATTTAGGGGTTCAGTGATTCTTCAGTGCATGCATTTAATTCCAGCTAAAGGCACAGAACTTGTGCATGCAAGCTGAATAAAAAACAGACAGCGACTACTTATCTTGCTATCGTATAATGTGGAGATCTGGTGATGCTCAACTTTCCTCACTTGCCAAATCTGACAATTACAATTACAAATGTCTTTGCAAAAGATCCCATTTCCTTCCTACTGACTGAGAACTGCCCAGTGGATTTGCATGCATAAATCCATTTTGCATGCAAACACCTCAGATAAAAAAGAAAGTGTTTCTGTAAAAACTTTGGATCTGCAGCATGGCAAGAGTTGCAAGAACTGATTTGTATCTCTGCTCTTTTTTGCCTCACCATAAAAATAGCTAACAAAAAGAGAGGAATACAGTCTAATAATGTCTTGTGAAAAAGATAAGAACAAAATTAATCTGGAAAATTACCTACTACAGGTTTTATTGACACTTAATTTTTTTGAAGACATTGAATTACTACATACTGATTGTATAATATTAAAGTTTAAGAATATATTAAAATTTAATGAAAATGTCTTAAATAACAAGCTGAAGAGCCAATGCTATCAAATTTTTTTTGTGTCTAATGGATCTACAGCTGAAATCTCTGCAAGTCTTTCCCTTGTCTTTAATAGATAACAGAGCAGGCTTTTAAAGGAGCAGGTCTATTTACTAAAGGTCAGACACATTTGTAATGAAAATTCCATTCATCAAGATGCATTTATATTGTGAAAACAGCTTACTGCTTCAGAATGGATTTTTCTTTCTCCCTTGTCCCTCCTGGAAAAAACAAACACCCCTGAAAAGAAGATGGCAACATTTCTCATGGCACTCAAAGGTCAATTTATAATATAATAGCCCTGAGGGCTTACTCAGCTGGGTGAGGAAGCTGTGCTCTTGCAAAGTGCCGATATACAGAGAGGTATGCAGGCATTAATATCTCTTTGAAATAATCTGTCAAAGGCAGTATTTATGTTTTTGATAGTAAAGTGAAGCTAGTGCTGAAGAACATTTTAGAGAAAAGCTTACTGGTGGATTGTCAGCTTTGAGGGGTTGAGGAGGTCTGGCCTTGTCTCTCCTGGTGTCTGTAGGATCATGTAATTATTTTAGTTTTTCCTCAGAAATGGGTTTGCTTAGTTTTTAGAAATGCCTTTTCTTCCCTCCCCCGGAAAGAAAATGTTGTTATTATGGTTTGATTTAAAAAAATAAATAAATTTAAAAAAAAAATCAAAGCTCAAAGACAAGTGCTAGAGCCTGTCCGAGTTCAAGGAGCATCTGGACAATGCTCTTAGTCATATAGTTTAATTTTAGGTAGTCTTGTGAGGAGCAGGGAGCTGGACTTGATGATCCTTATGAGTCCCTTCCAACTTGAGATATTCTATGATTCTGACTTCCAGAATACTTCAGCAAAAACCTGAAATCCCTCAAAGGACTTGCAGCTTGGGCTTTTTTTTTTTTTTTTTTTACTGCCCTGCCCCACTCCTTGTGTGCTGTTTGCATGCTCTCTCTCCAGCTGATGGAAACGGGATGGACTGACATAGTCAGAGGAAGGAATATGGTATTTAGGGTAGAATTAATGAGTTAAGCTCAAAGTAGTTAAGCTCAAAGTACAGCTACTAAATGCAGTAATGGTATCTCTAAATTTATTTTTGATAGCTGAAATAATTGTGTAGCCACTGTAGATGAAACAGAGGGTTTTCGGTGGTGGTTTGTACATAGCTGGCAAAAGAGAAACCCAATTTACACTTATCTCACAGTAAGCCTTTATTAAGAAATGTGAATTATTTCCAAGCTGTGCTGCTCTCCCCACTCTCCCTGTCCCCTCTGCTCCTGCCAGTGGTGGCCAACCCTGCTTTGGCCTTTGCTAACAAAGCATCTCATTTATTATAATGGTTTCAAGCTTTGTATCTGCTACCAGTATTGCCCAGAGATGTGATGCTGTAAGCATTAAAACTGAAGCCTGTCCCAAGAGGATCCTGCCTCTGCCTGGTGTGAGCTAGGTGAAGTCTGTACTATTTTTATAAACACTTATTTTGTGTCTGATTCAGAACATGCTTCCACGCACAAGCAGCTGCCCCTTTTTCCTTCAGGGGCATATCCTGCACAGCAGCAGTAAGAGCTGGTGATAAACTGAACAGCAGTTGAAAGCAAACTCCCAGCTTGTGTCCAGAGATGCCCCCTCTCTCCTGCCAGTGGCTTAGCTGCCAGCATCAACATCGCAGGGTCAGACTCCTGCATGAGTGTATGTATATGCAAGGTGGGGATACACAGCTTTCACAGGCAAAAAGAACCACTTGTCTCCCTCCTCACATGTGCAGGCAGTTCATGTGCATGCCTGCACGGGAGAACTAGTTCTTCTGTAACAAGTTAAATGGTGCTCTAGGGTATAGCCAAGCCTGCCGATGCTGCGGGCTGGGGTAGGAGGGGAGCACAGGGAACTTGGCCACTTCAAAGCTCTGAGATAACGTTCCTACCAAAGGCGTTGGTGCTGGTGGTACACTGAAGCTATTTGTTTTAATGCTGTGGATTTTGAAAGACACTCCTCCCCCTTGTAAAGAGAATATTTGTTATGCATTTTATAGTCTCAGGCATGGCCATCTGCTAATATAGTCAAGTAGACACAATAAAGGAGGCTTATATCTTTTTTGGTTCTGTTACTTCAGGTTCTATTTTTGATGCAGTAGGAGCCAGCACAGCTGAGCTGAAAGACTCTCAGGAACATGCCATGCATTTTATAGTGGATGCGACTAAAGAAAATTTGCTGAAGGACTAGAATTAAAGGCAGCACATAACAGAGAATTTGAAATTGCTATTGCCCTGCCTTTAGCCAGGGGTAGTTTAGAAGCTCTTTTTTACCTAAGAGACTTGAGACACTTTTATTCTGACATTATGTAGTCTGTGCAGTGCAAGTCTGTGTGTGTGTGAACGGCACTGAGATGTGATGGTAAATACCAGCATGTCTTTTACCAATATAGGCATGAAAAGCTTTTAATTGCAGTCTGGAGGAGGGTCTGTCATGTTCAATTTGTCTCCTGACGCATGGTAGACTCATATCTGCATTAAATAAATAAAGCACACCAGTAATTTTGTGTATAGATAAAACTTCAACTGTCCAGAGGTTCAGTTTCTTTGCCTTTGCTGTAAGTGTCACTTGTCAAAGTTGGGAGCTCAAGGCTGGAAAGGACTCCTGCGTAAATGAACTGGGTGTCCTGCTTGTGCAAGCAACCACACTGTTTATTTTGCATTTGTCTAAATTGCCTCAAATCTGAGGTGTTTCTCACTTTCCAGAGAACTCACAGTGGAACTTAGTCCAATTCAGCCCAGCGTGGGACAGGTCAGTGGGAGTGTGGCCCCTTCCTGAGCCCAGTGGCATGTTGTGGTCACTTGGGCTGGATGAAGCAATGTAGCCATCCATGTGCCTCCTCAGCAGCCAGGCCAGGCAGGACGAGGGACTGAGTGGCTATCAGTGGATTATCTCCCATCTCTGTCTTTGCTGCCTAATGTCCTTGCATATTTTTTTTGTGTTTGTTTTTTTTTCTTAAATTAATTTTTTATTTTAACCTTTTAACCTGCATGCTAGAAAGCTTCTAGTTACTTGTTTTCAAGTCTCTTGCAAGATACGATTCAGCTTGACTTTTTGCAGTTCTCTTGTGTATTTCTACACTTCTTGACCTCCTGTAAGACATCATTATCTTTGGTTGATTCTCTGTTTCCCATTCACTGTATGCACTAAGCTGTTCCTGAAATGCTTTTTCTTTTTATATATGATTATTCAATAGGGAATTCAGAAGTGCTCTCTTAATCCGAAGAATTTGATAGGAGTTGGGCCAAGAACAAAGTCTAAGACCTCAAGCTGAACTTTCTAGATTGTCTGGGGGAAAGCTGTGGAGACTGAACAAAAATTCACCTGCTGAGAGCTATAATTTCAGAGTGTGATTTTCGTTCATCCTTGTCTTTGCCCCAAATTGTCACAATTCAAAATCTTTTGCTACCTTGATGCCTCTCAAATATGCCAGTCCTTTTTACAGGAACTCTTCCAACTTCTTTTGTTGTTAATTTGGGTGGGTAACACCACTCAGCCGTTCTTAGGCTGGCAACCTTGCACAGAACATGTGGTTCCTGAGATAAACCTCATCAGTGATGGCAGGTGTTGTTTTTTTTTTTTTTTTCTTATTTCACCTTTTAACCTGCATGCCAGAAGACTTCTAGTTACTTGTTTTAAAGTCTCTTGCAAGATCTGGTTCAGCTTGACTTTTAGCAGTTCTCTCCTACAAAGAGCGAAAGCAACTGTAGTAGGATCATGCCCCCCCACTTTGATTGGTGTAAACTGAGGAGCTGTAGGACCGTGACTCTTGGCTCATAGCACTCTGGTGCTATGAATTTCAGCAAGTTAATTATGTATGACCAGCTCTCCCTGCCCTGTTTCTAATTAGCTGTGGTTTATGCCAAGTCTTTCCCTGTCTTAATCCTTCCCTGCTACTGTTTTGAGAGTTCCCTGATAACCAAAACAGATGAACTGGTGTATCTTGTGATATCTGCGTTGCTGCATGTTTTCTTTTCATTTTCCTGATCCCCTGAACCGTGCAGAAGGAAGCGGACTCGAAACAAGGAATAGCAAAGGAAGATGAGCACAGAAAGTTGTCCTCTATTTTCTGATGCTCTTTTGGAGTTTCTGTGTGTTTGGGACAGGTCCTCATTTACCTCACTTTCCTGCTTTTCTCATTGTTTTCTAGCAATAAATTGACTTGGGCATTTTTCTGAAGTCTACACACATCTACGTGATAGATTCATGCAATCCTCTGTAGTATTAATTTGCTGTTTTATCCTGTGTTTTTTATATTTATGTTTATGTAGTTTTTGCTTTCAGTTCATCAAAATGCTTTGCAGTATTCAACTTCTTATTCCACAACAGTTACATGATTAGATAGCAAGTGCTTAATTAGACTTTGGCTAGTTGGCTACGTATCTTGATATCTGTAATATGTGTCTGATCACAATTAATAAAAGGGAATATACCCATGTAATTATATAATCTTGTTTAAATATCCATGACCATGAGCAACATTAATAAGTAGTTAAATAAGAGTATTAGGGTATTACCTCTGTGGGTGGAAGGATCTTCTTGGAATTACGCAGAACAATTTGGCATCATTAACATTAATAGCATAGCAGGTGATTTCTGCAATAAAAATTTTCTGTAATAATTGGTCTATTTGTTCTTTTTAGGTAATGCATTTTACAGCAGGTGCAATAAATACTTGAAATTTATAACATATGTTCAGGAGAAAATCTCTGGTAATAGAAACTGTTCCATTTTCATATGCCTCAGATATTTTTAATATTCCCATGCAAGGTAAGTACATTTGCTGAAGTCACAGCATAAATGAATGATCATGGTAAAACCACAAATAGCAGGAGTGTACCCAGGTGATGCAGTAGCCCCCTCCAATATTAGGACACAATTCCTTCCAATACCACCATGTATAGAAACAGCAGTTGGAAAAGCAAACATACGATTCTGGCATTTGAAGAATGATACTGTAATGACAGTCTGTGGAGACATCTGGAAATTATTATGCTTTCTTTTTGTTTCCCCTCTGTCCTCTATCTCCCATTTCCTTTGAAGGCATCCCAAAGCATCCTCAGATGCAAACAGTTACTGCTATTTGAGTAGCATCTATGTTTTGGAATGCTTATAAAAATGTATGAGCCTTGGTAGGAGTATTGCTAAATGAAGGGACAATTATTCCAGGTTTTGCTTGTTCTGGTGAGAGATGTATGAAGGTATGAACGTGAGTGGGAACTGATGGACAAGCACCTTGAATGAAATTTTGTCTGTATCCAAACAGCCTGCATCCAAACCAGTCTAACCTTGTGATTGCCATTTCCTTATTAACTGAGAAAACTCCATCTGATAATTTTATAGGTGTAAGGAGAGGAGCTTTGGAGGGCATATAAGAATGGGGTGTGTTTAAAAGATCTGATCTGAGATTTCATGTGGAATAAGAAAAGTGTCTGTTCAAGAAGGCTCAATTGCTTTATTATTAGGAGCATGTGATTGGAGTAAGTATAGTCTTGGCAGCAGAGCTGACTGGAAAAACACTGTTTCACTGAAACCCAAGTTGTTGGGATTTCTTCATGAGTTTAACTATTTTGACATATTTTCCTGAGGGGAGAAAATTATCCAAAAGAACATACTTGCTTTGAAATAACATTAAATTCTGGCTTGAAGAGTTCAGCCTGCTTTCTATCCTGAAGATACGAGATCTCTCTGCATTCTGTTAAAAGGCATCTCTGAGGAGGGAAACAGACCCCAAATTAGTTTCCACAGATAAGAAGAAAGGATTCATTGTGAGACTGCATGATGCAGTTGGAGGGTCTAGCAAGAGAAGATGCCTTTGCTGAGAGAGTGAGACAGGGATCATCAGGCTGTGGGAGAGATGAGGGGGAAAAAAGAGCAAAACCAAAACTGTAAATCACAGGAAAGTGTGTGCTGTGGTGGAAAAAATAGAAGAGAAGAAAGTTGTGCTATGGTTTCTCATGTGCCTCTTCATGGTAACTTTTTTTCCTGTGGGATGTGCACAGGGACAAGGGATAAGTCTGTCATTAATTTACAAAGCCCTGGCTCTGTTCTGCCATGCCTCCTCTTCAGATTTTGGTGCAATAGCATCACTCTTACATGTGGCAGCTACGTTTCTGTATATCTTGTATGTGTTTCTGTAAAAGTAAGTATTAAGTACATACAGGTAACTTTGTGCCCAATTTAAAAAAACAAACCAAAACATCTTTGTGTCTTTACAGTGAATTTAAATTGAAAACTGTGCTGCCATATTTCAGCTTCAAAAGGAAGATGTTGACCTGGGTTTTTTGGGGGGGTTTATTTGGTTGGGGTTTTTTAAGTCCCATTTTCCTTTTTGTAAGTAGCGGCTCCAATACTCCAGAGAGCTGGGCTGGGCTCCTGTGTCCCCATCCTGCTCCACTACCTTTGCGTAGATCCTCCGGATCTTCTAAAGGAAGAAAAGGCACTTTGTGGCATGCTGAGCTCTTCCAGCCAAGGTCTCTGCCTCATCTGCTTGAAACGTTCTCTCTGGCTGTCTGAAGATCACTCTCAGCCTTGAAATCCACTTGGGCATTTTCCTTCTGCGCAGAGCTGTGCATCCTCACATCCTTTGTTTTCGTCTCATTGTTTCAGATCTTCCTGGGGGAGTTCTTAGCCTTTTTCTGTAGATTTTTTTTTCATTTTGTTTTGCATTAATAATACTGGAAGGAATTGGGGAGTGGGGGGAAGGAATCTCTTCAATTCTGCTGGAGTTTTTCCAAATGGGTTCATCATCATTAATCTTCCAATGTTATTGCCCTCCCTTAAAGCTTCTAGGTTCATTATTGTCACAAAAAAAAAAAAAAAGAGGAACCCTTTGTTCAGTAACAAGGGAATTTCTGTCTGTCAAGGCAGCAGCTTTTTGCTCCAAATTCCATATCTAATTTTGCAGAAAAATATTGTCAGCAAATTGCTTGAGGTATTGCAGTGAAACACAGGGCTTATGTTACCAGCAAACATTCATGCTATTATGTAAATCTTTGCAGAGCTGTATTACCAGAAAAATAAATAAATGGACTGACCAGAAAATATACCTGAAATCAGAATGCGGTGGGCACAAAGAAGAGTTGGCTAGTGACACCGTAAAACAATTAGCTGTTTGCTTAAATGACACTTCCATTTCATTAAACGCAGAGAATTTAGCTTTATTCATTAATTATTGAAAAATAACTTTGAACAGAAGAATAATGTTTTCCCCATATGTGTAATCTGTGCTTGCAAAGCAAAAAATCCCAGCGGTTCAAAATGGAAATGTGTTTATTGGCATGCTTAGTGCCTCTCTTCTGCCAAAGCGTGGAGTACTTGGTGTTTGACTTCCTACATCTGGACTTGCCAGCTCAGTTTGCTTGGGAAGCACCACCAGCAGCGGTGTATGCAGCAGCACCTCACTCGGTGCATGTGGCTCTTAAGGTGCCATTCAAAGAGGCTGGTGCAGTAGTGCCCGTGGTGGCGTGCAGAGTGAACCCTTACTCGAGGCTTCATTTAGCCAGGGCTGAGGCCCAGGTACTCAAAAGTATCTAGTTTCTAGCTGGAGGCCAATAACTGCAAAAGATTATTTTTGGTTGCACAGAGATAAATACCACTATTCTGAAGCTTGCATTTTCTCCAGCTTCTGGAACATAATTCTGTGACCATATCTGTTCCAAATGTTGCTACATTTATCATAATTGGCATTATATTTAGAAACTGGGTTGTCATGTTCTAGCATTTTGAACTGTTTGTCTTCAAGTCCTTTGGAATATTGCACAGATCCCTGGAAAGACCTGGATCTAGAAAAATGAATAAAAATCCCCAAACATCCCTTCTGTACTGCCGAAGCTCCAAATAAAATAGTTTCTGAGTTGCACTTGGATTCTTCTCCAATTATTTCTTACTGGATGGGGCCCAAAGAGCCTAGTGTCCTGAGGACTTCACAAATCCAGTAAAATACTCAGCACAGCCCACATGCTACCAACTGCCTCCCCCAGACATATGGCTATGTTTTTTGCCTATCACTATATAAGGTTAGAGTAGGGCAGAAACGCTTTCCCCTCCTGCTCAATGGAATAAGTGTGATAGTTTTTCTAAATTAAAACAAAAACAACTTGCACTCAGGAGCATGACTAATGCAATGTAACCCAAGTGACTTATAAGATATGCCAATGGAGTAGTTGCTTCATTGACTTCACTATGTTGTGCAGTTGCTATGACTTGCATTTCTGGCTCTGTGGTTCAGGCATGTCTAGAAGCTCCCATCAAAGGTCTGATGTCTCAGTGCACATGATGAGACATGACCCTGTAAGATGGAGACTGGTTTCTTACTGAAATTCAATGTTGAGTTTTCAGTATGCGTTGCTGTTGCCTGGGATGGAAGTCTCTTAGCTTCTCTAGTAGCAAAATTCTTCCAATGGTTGCCAGTGCTTCATCTGCCACACTGTGTGGCAGAACCAGAGACATGGCAAGGAGGATGTTTACAGAAAAAGTTTTGCAGTTTTGCATTGTTTTTCTTCTTACAGACATTTCTTTGCTCTAGTCTTGTCTTGAGAAGTCTCACATGCTTCAGAAATGCTCTATATAGAGATTGTCACTACTGGCATTTAAATCCTTTTGCTGCTGGGAATTAGAAGGACAATTGCAATAACACTGCCAGATCATTGGCAGAAAAATATTATCTCAGGATTCAGCAACTGCTGGCAGGTGGCATATGGGAAGGGTTTGAAGAGCAGGGCAGAAATGGGGCCTTCTTGTCTTGGGAAAGGCACTGTCTCTGCTGGTTTCTGAACTCAGCTAGAGCTGGGAGTTACTGCCTTGTGCTGGGACAAAATAACATTTCCGGGCTACATGGAGGCTTTTCATTCACAGAAGCTGCATCTCCAGGCCCTGCTGAGTTTCTCCCAGTGCACTTACTGCCTCGATTTGAGAAAGAATAAACATTGTGTGCCATACTGCCTTTGCAAAGCTCCCCACTTCTATGTTGTTTAATCAAACTGTATTGATGGTCTGATGTGTCCAAGCAATGTGCTTGCAAAGGATATCTAGAACATTGGAGACTTACAAATAAATATAAACTGTAGGAAGATATTGAACCTACCATCAGAGCAAACACTGCTGCTGCTACCCTGGAGAGTGAGTGGCACTGTTCTCTGCAGGTTTCATGTCTTGGCTCTGCTCCTTCAGCAGTATTTCAAATATTTGGTCTTTTGAGCTACAGGACAGGCTTATCCTTGCAAGCTTTTGGAAGCAAAATGGTTGAAGATGGACACTGTTATGATTAAGAGGATTTAGGACTGGGTTTGAAGATTTGCATTCTCATTCAGCCAGGGTCTTCCTGTACAAACTATGGAAGGTCACTTGATCTCTCTATGCCTTGATTCACCTTTGTAGAAAACAGATAATGGTCCTTTATCTTGTATGCATAGATCATAAATGATAAGGACATGGACTTACGTATGTAAATAGCTGGTAATGCAGATTTCCCAGTCATGATTAGGAATTCTGGTTGCTACTGTCCTACGAATAAGTAACAGGATGACAATTTTTGTAATGAGATCCTGAACAAAATTTTTGTAAGAAAACATTTTGTGGTTCAGTTCTATTTTTTGCGTGCTAGTCATTGAGCATGATAATGTTTCCTAGTCAGTGCTGTCCTACGTGAATCCTGAAAACATTATATTCATTTGGGCCTAGGTGGGAGGGGGAGGAAAAGGAATTTAAAACTTTTATACTTAATTGGTCATGTATAAGTCTCATAGGTTTTACTCAAAACTCATCATTGGTTTTAACAGATCTGCTTAGCAAGTGTTGGTCTGAAATGCCTCAGGGTAATTAATGCTAATTCTTACATGGCCTTGACAGTTCTGCAAGAATTCCCTCTAAAAGAAATAATCAAGGGATAAGTTATTATTTTAGCATATATAATGATGCATTCCAGGAATTAGAGTGTTAGAAACTAGATAACTAAGTTGAGAGGAATTTCTTATAAGATTAAAGCACTTGCGCATGAAAGTTCCCAGATGTCTTTCTAACTATCGTGGTTTAACCCCAGCCGGCAGCTAAGCCCCACACAGCTGCTCGCTCACTCCTCCCCGGTGGGATGGGGAAGAGAATCACAAAAGTAACAGTGAGAAAACTCGTGGGTTGAGATCAAGGCAGTTTAATAGGTAAAGCAAAAGCTGCACACAAGCAAAGCAAAACAAGGAATTAATTCACCACTCCCCACTGGCAGGCAGGAGCTCAGCCATCCCCAGGACAGCCGGGCTCCATCACACGTAACGGTGACATGGGAAGACAAACGCCATCACTCCAAACGTCCCCCCCTTCCTCCTCCTCCCCCAGCTTTATCTGCTGAGCGTGATGCCAAATGGCCTGGGATATCCCTGGGGTCAGTTGGGGTCAGCTGTCCCGCCTGTGTCCCCTCCCAACTCCTTGTGCACCCCCAGCCCCCTCGCTGGTGGGGTGGTGAGAGAAGCAGAAAAGGCCTTGAGTGTGTGTTAGCACTGGTCAGCAGTAATGGAAACATCCCTGTGTTATCAGCACTGTTTTCAGCACAAAGCCAAAACACAGCCCCATGCTAGCTACTGTGAAGAAAATTAACACTATCCCAGCCGAAACCAGCACATTAATCTTACAAAAATATAATATGACCAGAATCTACTCTCATATTCAGCCCACAGAGCAAAGTAAAGATGGTTGAAAGAAGGTATCTGGTTCCCTTCCCTATCACTGATAAATATGGACCAAATTAGGAAAGCATTGGAGCATACGCTTAGAAGAATGCTTAAGTGTTTTCATCAGGGCCTATAGTAGTGAATTAGAGCAACTCTTACTGTTGTTCAAACCACACTGATGTCAGTGGAAAGACTCTCATTAACCTCTGAGGATTTTGCATTAGATCTGTGGGTAAAATTCTGGTTCCTTTGAAGTTAGTGGTGAAGCTTCCATTAACCTGTGCCTGGGACTTCATTTATTTTGCAAAAGGAATGTTCCTGGCATAAAACATATGATCATGTCCTGATAAATATAAAGAAAATTGATGCTATTCATTTAGGAATATCCAGCACTACCAATTAGTAGAAAGTTTGAATACAGAAAAAAGCTAATCTAATTATGTGAAAATCCTTGCTGTGTAATAAAATAGAAATGGTTTCTGCATGTCTTACTACAAATTAAAGAGATCAGTATTCAGAAACATGTTTGAATTTATTTTAATATGTATTGAAGATACTTTTTGCTTTCAGACTGCTTGGTAACCATAATAGTCTTCTTTTACCAGCCATAAAGCTTCATTTGCCTTACAGTCTTTAGTTGTTTTTCTATTCCTAATAATGTTTTGGAGGCAACCTGTTCATGTTTTGTAGGGTGTTATAATGAAACCTGGAAGTTCTGTTCATTCCATGCTTCTGAGTCATTTTATGTGAAAACCTGTGAAAAAGAAAAGGAGTTTGGGACTTTGAGGACAGATAAAATTGGTCTACAAAAGTTCAGGAAGAGCAATTGCATCAATCTGGAAGAACGCAGTTGGAGCTAGAATTCACAAATACAGACTGAAAGAATCGAGTGCATTTAGCCTAAAGAAGCCACAGTGAAGTAATGAAAAGGCACCCTGAGTTATCACTTTCCTTCTGAGGTGAAAAAAAATATTAAGTACCAGTATAACAATAAAAAATGTATCAAGGGCTGTATTGCATAGTGAATAGAAAAACTTTCTAAAATGGGTCTAGATGGTGGCTAAATTATGATCATGTATGCTAAATTATACTATAGGGAAACTGAAGTATAAATATTCCAATTTTCCTTTAAACTGTATTCAATTAATTTTCTTAATGGTGAAAAAGCTATTTTATCTAAGAAGTTCAATGTTAAAAAAAAAAAACAAACCAACAAAAGTAGCCACCTGTCAGAGATGAGCAGTTTCCACTGTGAAAAGTATATCTAGAGGATGAGATTTTTCAAAAGCCTGTAAAGCTTTGATAATCCTAAATACCTAAATAAAAAAATAAACAGAGCTTAATATTCAGAAGGGTTTTTAACCAGTGTTTCCAGAGGAAGCCAGAGGGCAGCCTGCAGAGATCTCTAAGAGTGGGTTTTGGGGGGACATGCAACACTGCCTCCTCACTTACGGAATGTTTTGGAAGAAGGTGTTGCCGATGCCAGGAGCAAGTCTGCATCCTCCGGAAGGGTAAGCCCACACGGCAACCTGGCTGTGAGCATCGGCCTTCAAGTGAACATATTTTACAAAATGCAAGCAATCACATCAAGTCATGGCATGCTCTGTCTCATTTTTACATCCTCTGTTTCAAATAGGATGATACACTTTGCAGGTAACTCACCAACACTGGATGAAGTATTAATGCAGTTGCTGAACCGGAAAACTCATTCACTCTGTCTTATGAGTCACATACCCTGAGGTTTGAGAGGTGCCGAGTGTCCTGAGCTGATACTAAATTTGTCAGGAGTTGAGGGTACTCAACAACCCTGGAGATTGTGTCAGGATGATATCAGATTCATTTGTTTCAGAGGATTGACTGCATGGCAAACTTCCATGATAGCTTTCTGACTGTCATTGCCAGCTCTGCATTCCCTAATGACTACAGTTAGGAAACCTACATCAAAACAGATGACATCATGTGGTATCACATGTTTGAAAACATGTGACTTTAGAACACTGCATGTTTTTTAAAGATGATGAACATTATCTCCCTGTATGAGCTGGAGCCTTTTGTACTGAGAGATCTCTCTGTAACTCTTCCCCATGTGTCGAATAAACTCACAAATGAAGACATAAATGCAGGTCTTGAGAGAAGACAAACAACTAAAGTAAGACAGCCAATTAATCTGAAAGTGTATTTACCAGTTAATGAAGTGTTCCTGAGTTCTTGAGTGCTGACAAGGAATCTATGTTGGGAAGTATTTCTTGCTCCAAGGTATCCATCTGCAACAAAAGCCCTGAATGGCAGCATCTGCTAAAGAGCTGCTCAGTGCATCCTCCCAGTTCTATTGTATATTGTTCACAGTATGTTTTCTTGACCGGGCTACAGTAAGTATGTCTAGACTGTATTTCCCAGGGTTGCTTATGAACTGTCAAGTAAAACAACATTAAGAAATGTCAGAGAAAAGGAAATTACATTTACTTCATGTATTTTTTTCTTCACAAATCCTTGTTGGCTATTACTCATCTTCACGTCAACTTCTGGTTTTCTACAGGTTATTTATTTCAGTATTTCTCTGAATACTGAACGATGTGTAAATCTCTGGATCCTCCCTTCCTTATTTTCTAGCATTTTGGATTCTCACCTATCTCAACTTCTGCTCCAAAAACTGTACAACTATTTCCCTCAATACTCTTTTGATTATTTTTTTTCCTGACCAACACATATAAAAACCTCCAACTTAGCCAAGTATTCTTCAATCTCTTATGATTTTTGTCACAGTTCATCCACTAATCTCTCTGAGCCAGCATCAATTTTGTTATCCATCTGATCACAATTAACCTTTTTAGTGAGGGCTGAGGCAGAGGAGGGAGTAAATGCTTTGGTCTGCTCAGCATCATTTATTGAGACATTCTTTCCTGTTCAGTAGCAGACTGACTTTCTTTGACCTTCTTCTTCCTACTAATATAGCCTGTTTTCTTGTTTCATTTTGTGTCTTGTTAGCTGCACCTTTGTCTTTTTTTTTTTTTTTTTTTTCCCCCTTCTTTACACACTGCAGCAGTTCTTGGACACACTCACAGAAATTAGAAGAGTTTTCTGATGCCTCTTGAAAGGACTCAAAGTCTTTGCAGAACTCTAGAAATACTCCAGCTGCAGCTTTAGCCGTAGTCTGTTGTAAAATCTTATGCATTAACATTTAGAAGGGATAATAATCAGAGGATCAAGTAGCATTTGATTACTCTTTTGTGGAATAGTTACTGTAATGGTTAGGGTACCATAACAATAACTTACTAGGCTACTAAAGGGTATACCCTTTCCTATATTTCTAAACAGTATTTATAATTCAAGAGAGATGCCTGTTATAGCTGAATATATATAGGCTTACCTAAAAAAATACCCTAGCTAGTAGACCTTTTTTTTTTGACAGATGTCACTGATTGGGAGATTTTTGAAAACATTGATTTGTTTTGATTTTTTTTTTTCAATTTTTATCCTTTCTTTATTGTTTCATTAGTACCGTGCTTGAAAAAGCTTCTTCAAATGTTGTCTATCCACGATTATTTTGTTTTTATAATAAGCATTGTAAATCCACAAAGCTGCGATGTTAATACAACAGAAATAATTGATACTGTATATGTATAAACATTAAAAATGCTTTCCCTAAATGTAATGGTAGCTTAACTGGGACTCAGAGAGACACTGAGTATCTTGTGTCACCTGTGATTTCAGAGGGACTAGCATGGCACAGTGAACTACTCTAACAGCCAGGCTGCCATTGCTTTACCTTTCTCCTACCCGAACCAAAGGTGTTGGAAGTTATAAACTGTCAGATTTTCACTACTGACAACAGCCATGTGCTTATCAACAGTTCTGGCCTTTCCCCCTATTGACACCATCTGGATTATCTGGTTATTATCAACTGTAGAACCAAACACTGTATAACAATGAATTAACAGAAAGTCTCTACACCCCCATGGGCTGATGAAAATTAATAAAGGTAGTACTATTTTTGTGTTGAGCTACCTGTGATGAGAAGGGTTTTTTTGATTTTTTTTGGTTTTTTTTAAATAATCAATTGTTTTTTAAAGCTGAATGCATCATTTATATGGCCATTGAAAGTGGTATTAGGAGTTAGTGCCTAAAACGTACTGAAACTCATCTGATACTCCTTTGAGTATGATGAAAATCTCTTCCTTCTAAGTAGACATATTGATGAGGTTATAATGAAATTATATTTACCTGCTTCTGATTCAGGTTTTGAAGACTTTTCTCACCTCTCCCTGCCCAGCCAGGAACTCCAAACACCTAAACATATTCAGTGTTTATTTGCTACTATGTGTTTTTCCTTTAGATGGAAAGTTTTAGTGTGGTTATTAGTATATAAAATGCTAGTGTTTATTTAAATGCAGCTTCCTTCAGCAGTGTGCTTTCAGCTTCTCTGTGGTGCTCTAACACTACATATTTTCATATTTAAATCTTCTGTGGGTTTTTTAAATGTAAAGGTGTTACTTGCAGATGGAACTGATGTGAAGTTTAGACTTGCTTTATTATCGTTACACAAGAACCAAAATAGCATCTATTTTTTTTCCTGTAAGTGTGTGGTTAGTGTTTGTAAATACTGAAGACTAGATTGTGCTGTTTAAACAGGAAGGTTGACTAACCAGTTTAAATTATCTGTATTTTCATCAGTCTAAGATATGAGGTATGTGACTGTAATTGCTGCTGAAACCTGGGGGTTGGCCACAGCAGCACTGTGGCGTGTAGTGGTGTGCAGTGTGCAGCTGTAGATGTGCCTGTTGTGGGCACTGGATCTGGGCTGTTACACCTCGTTCACCAAGGACTCTGTTCACAAACGGTCTCCTTCCATGGCGCTGTGTGTGCAAGCATGTGGCTGACTAGTAAATGTCGATCAGTGTCTGTTAGCCCCGTGGCTGCATGACCCTCCCCACAGCCTCCTGGGACACTTAAGATGAGAAACAGCAACTAAGGGGAAGGTTTTGGAAAAGCACTGTAAGACCTACAAGTATCCACATGGTTAAAAATGCTAAACTGCAATATAGGGTTGTCTGCAAAGAATTGCTTTTGGAAGGAGCCGGTGGTATTTGCTGAGAATGTGGGTATGTGACATTATTGCCTACAACACTCTTTGCAAGCACCTGTGCAGGTCTGTGGGGAGGGCTTCTCTCCAGCACCTGCACAGTTTGGGCTGGGGTATTTGACCCCTGCCAAAACGAAGAAAAAAGAAGAAAAAAAGGGTCTCGGATTGAGTCCAGCAGAAATAATCACCTCCATGAAAATAAGAGCCCTCAGGTACCCCTTTGACTGCTGTTGAAAGGATGATGGCTTTGGGTAATAAAAACCGTAGCACTCTTTCCCCCCTCCTGTTGCCACCCCACTGCTGACATTTAATGCGTAGAACAGGACCTGTGCTGCAGTGAAATATCACTCCTGTCACTTAGGCAAGTGACATGACCGGCGCTGGGGACAGCGGGCTGTGAAAGCACCAGGCAGGAAGAGTCATCCTTCCCAACTGATGAAAGCAAAGTTAAAAGGGGATGCATAATTATGGAAGGAGGCTTCTCGGAGACCAGAGGTAGAAAGAGTGACAAAGAAAGTGCTCATGTTGAAAGGCACACAGACTGATGTGTGCAGCCCTATGTGACACAGCAGCTCTTTCATGGCCCTTGCGTGCGCCTCCACTTGGTTAGAGTTTCTGTAGCTGGAATCAGGCCCCTCTCCACTCATCAAACACTGTGTGCTGATTTTAATAGGCAAGATGAAACAGAAGACAGCTCAGTATGGGTTTAGATTGAGTCATGGTTATTGAATTTGTCCAAGGTACAAAGGTGCTGTTTGCAGCAAAATGAAATAAGTGATAAAAAAAATCCACAAAGAACAAAGGGACTGGAGAGTAATATTTGTCACACTCTCAACAGTCTTCTGCTGTTTCTGAAAGATTTATATGAGAGAAAAAAAGAGTAAGAAACATACTGCAAACTTGCAACAGTGAAGTGCCTGAAAATGAAAAAACTTTAATGAAACTGAGCATTGTTTTTACTCAACTTTACAAAAGCTTAGGGGAGGGATAGGTATGTGGAACTGAAAAAAAACTCCACAAGTAACAAAGATGAAAAAAGGAAAGATGTTGGGCAATGAAGGAGTCTTCACAGCCTCCATGTGGAAACCCGTGTGCTTTTCTGTTTACCTGGATGCACTGCCTGGTTCAGTCATTGTGTGAGTGTCTGTGTAATGTTGAGTTGGGAGTTGTATCTCCAGACACGTGGTTCTTACCCATCTGCTTGTGTACGCCTCTGAACCTTTTCTACTTTTTGATTTGCAAAGAAACATGTTTGTTAAGTACTTCAGCATCTGAGGTTTGATCTGTCTTTTTTAGCTCTTAAAGATAGGAATAGTTTTCTTTGTCTGTCATAGGCATCTGTGGTGATGAATAAGTGATAGGTGATTAGCTGCTATAATAAGGGGAGATTGGTAGGTAGGTGCTTCCATGGTAAGATTGTTGTGACTGGTTGAGGACATAGGCACAGCAGGACTTGCAGGTAGAAATGTCTTGTAGGAAGTACTCTGTAAAGTATAGTTATGAGTACTCCAGTCTTCTGTGGACAGTCTGCCCTTAATTTGTCCCTTATATAGGTTATTTAATCTTTTATGAAGCGTTTACATAAAAAGAAAATTACAATATTGAAAGAATTGGGACAGAAATCAAATGAGAGCTACTTATGGATGAACACTTTGCCCTCTCTTCTTTAAATGGGTATCTAATCAACCTCTGCTAACCTTTATCTTTCAATTTCTCAGCTGTGATTATTTTTCCAGAAGAAAGCCGCCATAGGTAGAAGACTCGTGGGCAGGTACGTGCCTTTGCTTTGTGCCTGTAGGGGTGTAGCATCTCTAGAGTGACCCAGCAGGCTACTGTCCTCCATATGTGCCAGCCGTTGTCTATTATGCAGTATCAGCTTTTGTTTCAGTTGCTGTCTGGAATTGGTAGAAATGAATAAGCCTTATCAGGAAGGAGCAGTAGAAGGAAAAGCCAGCTGGACTGAGATAAACTTTTCTCTCCCTCTTTAGTGAGTCTTCCACGTGAAGTGACGCCATCCCTCATTAACGCACAGACGGCTGGAGTGCCGTGTTGCTCCCCAACTCTGTTGCCAAAGCTACAAAATCAGATGCTCTGGCTGTGAATGAAAGAGAATGGTTTCCACTTTTCTCATAATTTAGAATGGGTTTGGTTACACGGTCCAGGCACCACAGCTGAATCCTAATCTGATCAGCTCTTACTGACTCCTCTCTGTTTTTATTTATTTCTTTTTATTTTTTTCCCCCCACTCAAAACGTCCCACCAGCAGGTGAGGTCATCAGGGATGTGTTTACTCCTTGTCCCAAGGCTCTGTAAATGCTGTGACCTGAGGAGGATTCTTGGCAAGGGAGGAAGCTCATAGAGGGAGATACGATGCTAACCTTTAGGAATTGCTCTTGGCTGTGCTGAAACTGCATTTAACTTGACAGATCTGCTCTTGACAATAAAATCATAGAATGGTTTGAGTTGAAAGGGACCTTAAAGATCATCTAGTCCCAACCCCCCTGCCATGGGCAGGGACACCTTCCACTAGACCAGGTTGCTCAAAGCCCTGTCCAACCTGGCCTTGAACCCTTCCAGGGAGGGGGCACCCACAGCTTCTCTGGGCAACCTGTGCCAGTGTCTCACCACCATCACAGTGAAGAATTTCTTCCTTATATCTAATCTAAATCTACCCTCTTTCAGTTTAAAACTATTACCCCTCGTCCTATCCCTACACTCCCTGATCAAGAGTCCCTCCCCAGCTTTCCTGTAGCCCCCTTTAAGTACTGGAAGGCTGCTAAAGGTCTCCCTGGAACCTTCTTTCTATGCTGCACACCCCCAACTCTCTCAGCCTGTCCTCATAAGGGAAGTGCTTCAGCCCCCTGATCATCTTTGTGGCCTCCTCTGGACTCTCTTGAGCAGGTCCATGTCCTTCTTACACTGGTGGCCCCAGAGCTGGACACAGCACTGCAGGGGGAGTCTCACAAGAGCAGAGTAGAGGGGGAGAATCCCCTCCCTCGCCCTGCTGGCCCCACTTCTCTTGATGCAGCCCAGGACACAGTTGGCTTTCTGGGCTGTGATTGCTGGATCATAGTGAGTTTCTCATCCACTAACACCCCCAAGTCCTTCTCCTTGGGGCTGCTCTCAATCCACTCTTTACCCAGCCTGTATTTGTGCTTGGGATTGCCCTGACCCATGGGCAGGACCTTGCACTTGGCCTTGTTGAACTTCATGAGGTTCCCTCGGCCCCACCTCTCCAGCCTGTCCAGCTCCCTCTGGACGGCACATCCCTCCCCTCCAGCGTGTCGGCCGCACCACACAGCTTGGTGTTGTTGGTGAACTTGCTGAGGGTGCCTCGATCCCACTGTCCATGGCACCAACAAAGATGTTAAACAACGCCGGTCCCAACACCGACCCCTGAGGATGCCACTCGTCACTGCTCTCCACTTGGACATTGAGCTGTTGACCACAACTCTTTGAGTGTGGCCACCCAGCCAATCCCTTACCCACCGAGTGGTCCATCCATCAAATCCCTGTCTCTCCAGTTTAGAGACAAGGATGTCATGTGGGATGGAGTCAAAAGCTTTGCACAAGTCCGGGTAGATGACATCAGTTCCTCTTCCCTTATCCGCCAGTGCTGTAACCCTGTTGTAGAAGGCCACCAGATTCATAAGGCACGATTTATCCTTAGTGAAGCCATCTGGAGACTCACGCATTTGACTTGATGCTCCACTACAAATCTGTATTTCAGTGCTTCCCCCCTGGGGGCTGCTGAGACTTTCTGGTTCAGCACAGCCCTCCAACACTTGTGCCCAGACATGTTTACACCAAAGCAGTTTCAGAGTGTTTTCTGTTGTTTATTGCAAGTTGTGTATATTTATTTTCAGAGCAAAGGTTTGATACTCAGATTTAACTAATCTAATTTTTTACTGGTATAAATTAAAAGTTAACCACTTATTTCCAAAATAATTGTCTGTATCTTGGACTGCATTGGAGTAATAGGAGAATCAAACTAGTCCTGTTATAGCACCATTTCTGTCAGTAAATCAGCTATAACTGTGTTTCTGTCTGGTCTATTATTTTTATTCCAATATTATAGATCTGAAATTTTCTGTTCTTACTCCAGGGAAGCAGATGACAATTCTACTATACCATAACTTCTAGTTAAGTCTTTTCTTTCTATTGCTCACTGGTTAAATGTGATTAGTGAGACATTTGCTGCGTGTGTTTCTCCAGCTGTCATTGCTTAATGCAAATCAAGGGCTTGAAAAATGAAGGAAATGTAGTTCTGCTGTTTTGCCTAATTTTCGTTTTTATGTCCTAACCCTTGTAAGAACAGCAAAGTTGGGTCACATTTTCTTTCTGTGTTGTACTATCACTTACCACTGTGGTGGCCAAGAAGTGCCTGGCTTTCCCATCTTCATTGTCCTCACAGTGTTAGTAAAGGAGGTGAATATAAAATAACTTCAGAAGCCTTTTTTGGTAAAATTGGTCAGCTACCAATATTGTTTTTCCTGCAAAATGCAGGATCTAGGTTACTAAGATTATTTGCAAATAGTTTTTGTCAGATAAAAAGAGGGGAAAAGTCTAAATGTTTTCTTTTGATATTTCAAAATGCTGGTTTTGTTTCCTTCTGGGTAAACAAGTAATTAGAGGTGCAAGGAGTTAGCTGTAAAAGAAATGTCTCCAATGAAATGTGTGTGAGAACTGTGGAACAACTGAAATAAATATAAATTTCTGTAACTGAAGACTAAACATCTGTTTCTTTATCTTGGGTTTGCTCTGGCTAGTTTTTATGGGAGTATTATAAAGGGAATATGTCCATTACCCTTCAGAGATTTAATTTGCCTTGATTGTCCTAACTATACTTGCATAATTAGTTCTTAGGATGAATGAAGTTCCTAAACAACTTGAGTATGAACAACTTCAGTCTCCACTGGGTCTTCCAAGAAGTATTTGGGGTAATTTTGTGTGTAAGAGTCCCACCAGCCTCTCAGCCAGAGTAGATTCCTAAGTTAATGGCACTATACAGAGTCTTGTGCTCTTCTTACTTCCCAATAATTGATTTTTTCAGGTTCGAGTCAGATTTCATGCTGTGTCTTGGATGATGAGAATCTACAAATACACTTACAAAAACTTCCTAAAAATCCTCAGTGTAAACAAATATATCTTTGAACTTCAAACTATGACCTAAAATTCCTATTTGCTGGAAATCATAATTTTTACTGGCATTTAGTTTCTTTTTTCGCATAGGGAAAATAAGCATGTACAACAAGGCTGATGACCTCTCTTCAGCGTAAGGATACCTGGAAATTTGTCTGCTGTGCTGGGGTCTGAATTTTGTCTTCCACTTCCCATTTGAAGATGAGCTATGTGTTATCCACCCATAAGCTCTGTGATAGACACACAATTCTTTTTCTTTTACCTATTAACAGTGTCTTTCTAGCAGAAATTTCTTACAAAATTAAGATTTCATTATTCTTGCAAAATGTAATGCGATACATTAGTTTGTATAATAGGAAGTATTATCACACTGTAAATAATTGAAGAAACCATAAACTACAGTTGACAATCTAAATGAAGCAAGTACATTTTCTGATGCTTTTTTCTGTGAGTTTCCGTGCTGAATTTTGCAAATTAGCAAGTAATTTGTAATGGTGGTTATCCTGAACATTATGTGAATTAGTGAGGGTCCATTGTAATTAGATTTTTTTTTTTTTAAAACCAATTAGCAAGTGAGAATGATCTCATCATTTACTTAGAATTACTCAGGAAAAAAAAAGAGCATATTTTTATTTGTACTGTATTTTTTTAACATTTTAATGCTTTCATTTCCTCCTAATAAAACAACTTGCACCAGAGCAAGGAGAAAAGGAATGGTGAAATCCAAAGTTATATTCTTTCCGGATAGATATGTAGGCTCCTTCTATCCTCAAAGGTTTCTGGATCAGACCCAGCATGATATATGTAGTGTTCTACAGGGCAGGGAATGAATTGTGCTTTCTGCAAATGCAGTCTATTGCCTTCACCATTAGATCATTCTTTTTCTGCATGTCTTTGCACACGTCACACTAGAATATTTTTAATTTCCATGTTAACAGAAATGGAAGTTCTTTTTTAATTTCTTTTTAGTAGTAACTGAATTGTGATAGAAACAAAATTTCATTAAATTTCAACCCTGTCCAAGGACATCTCTAGTTTTGTTCTATTTTTCTGTGAAGAGTCTTATGATAAGAGCAAAACCTTGTTTTCCTTTGCTGTCGCCTCATAATGTCAAAGGGAAAAGAGATTTGGCTGCTGCATATTCATGAATTACTATAGGAGATTGGATGAAGTACTTGGCAGAGGTTCATGTAACAGCTGAGATGTTGACTTCTTGGCTAGTGCAAGAATAATATGGACACTACACCAGTTTGCACAGCAGGTCTGCAGTCATCAGCACTGAGAATAAGTATTTTCTATCACTTCAGGACAGAGGGGTCAGTCATTTCCTTCTGTCATATTGCTGTGCACTAGAATGCTAGGTGATAATTGGAATCTCTGGGTGCTGAAGGACTGGTGATCTTTTATGTGAAAGATGTGACCTGTGTTAGAGGTAGAGTGTAGTGAAGCTTTTCAAGTAGCAATGCATCTGTTTGCGGAAGGCCAAGACCAGCTTGATGGTTCCTGTTACTCATTTACAAGCTCCTCTGTGGATGCGTGTCTCTGCTGTGTTGCAGCATAAGGCTTTTTTTTTTCTTTTTGGTCTGATCTTATTTCCCGAGATCTATAATGAGATGAAGTCCTAGGGATTTTATGTGCATTATTCAGCTGCAGAACTTTTCTCCTTTAAGCAAGGTATTCTCTTCCTCTTCGTATTTCCATTGTTTTCTATTTATCCTCTGCAAAATACATGTTTTGCTGTTTAATTGTAGTTGTGCGGTCTGTGTGTCCTCCTTTCTGCATTGCTTTTACCTAGTTCTTCTCTTGGATTTTCTGCCATCTTGAATAAATCAGTGGAAGAGTTCAGAACAGAGGTGCTTTGTAATTTACAATCAGTTTAGCTTGGTGATGGGTCCAAGCTTAGGAAAACTCAACTGATAACCAAAACAAAGTGAATGTTGCTTGAATAGACATCAGTGGGAGCGGAGAGACCCTGGCTGTTGGCTGGAAGGACTTGGAGGTGCCCCAGACTGAGTTCAGCCCCTGACTAGGAGCTCTGCAGCTGAGAAGCACAGCTGCTGAAAGCAATGATTTCAGAGGTACAATTTAGGAAGTTTGACTAACCTGCTAATTCTGACTATAAAAATCCAGAAACAAATGATAGAATGCTGTGGTGGATCTGTTATTTCCCAGTCAGAGTGTCTGTAAGAATAAGCATTAATTGACAACAGAGAAAATCACAGGAGGGTGCGTAAAATTGTAAAATTGGGCAGCTGCATGTAAAAAAAAATTAACCCAGGCTAGAGCAAATCGAACCTTGACCACTGCAGCATTTAACATGTTCAATTATAAGCTGACTTACTGACATGGTTTCGTTGCTTGAGATTCCTTCGATAGTGAGACTTAAAGAACTGCCTGTATCTGAACATCTTGCATGTTTTTAATGTTTTTTTTTTTTGTATTTTTTTTTTCTCCTTTCTTTTTACTGCTTAACTTTCCTGTGGGTAATCCACATAATAATTTTCTTTTTCCAGTAGTCTTTGAAACACTTATCAAGAGTCCAATGCAGTTTTGGTGGTGGAAAAGAAGTTTCCTGAGTACATTGGTCATCGTAACAGCTGTAAGCCTTGCTGAGGTTTGGGAGGGAAGAACAGAGGGCTTGAAAATAGCTAATTGTATGGCATATATATACTATCTGGCAGAAAATTCTAGTAGTTTTCTGCTCTGATATACACATATGAATAGATATATCTTCTAGTTAACAAGCTCTGGACCACTTCTTGCTCTGTGTTTAGGTAACATCTGGCTTAAATAAGAGCAGAAAATAAAAGGAACAAATTAACCATAAACTAATATTTGTGTCCTCCCATTTTCCTAAATAGAAGTTTTTTCAGCTTTAGTAGGAAGCTTAAATTGAGCAGAAAGTATTTAAAACACTTCTTTCTGAAACGTGAGCTTTTAAAATCTAAGCAATACACGAACATTTTAAAAACAGGAAAAGTGTTTCAGTTCTGTTTCTGAGCTCCAAATTACTCCTGTGATTGTTCTGATTCTTAGAAGGAAAAAAACCACACCTGAGTAACATCAGTAGGATGTGTGTGTCCCCTGGTACCACTAAGCAAACCAAGAGATTTCACATTACATTAATTTGCATGGTTTGCAAATATTTCTGAAGTAGCCTGTTGATTAGATTTCCCATTACTGAGTAACTGATTCATTGCAAGGCCCTTAAGAAATGTATTACTGAAAATAATACCTTAAATTATTTGTTTATGCAGATGAAGGAAACTATTGACAGAATATGGACACAGTCTAAATATTAACTGGTGATATATGGGTGGGAATTTGTGTATGAGAACAAGACTTCCCCATGCTTACTGCTTTTAAGAAAAGATTTATGCTTCTCATGTTACATTGATAATAGTGGCAGTCTCTTCCTTCTCAGCAGGAATAGCTATCAAAGATGAAAGTATCTTTGTAGGCTGGCGTGAACTGATTTCTGTGCATGATAATATTTTAATTAGGCAATTCATTGTGGTGGTAACTAGCTTTTCAATTAACCATTTTTTAAAAGCTTTCTCACTTTCTCTAATTATGTTACTTTAATTTCTTAGTGAAGAAATAAATATCAACAGACAGGAATTCATTCACCTGAATTTTTGGGTGCTAAAAAATCTGCATAAAATCCAGAAGGCAATATGCAGTGAATGAAATATTAATGGCCACTCTGTTTCTTATGCAAGTTATTTGTTATTAGGAAAATAGGTGATGCACAATGTGATGTGCAGAATTTCTTGCTCTTTAGAAGAGTGAAATATAAAACATTTCTTATAATTGAAAATACTGTGATGTCTATTCCTTAGATCACCATCAAGTAACTTGCCAGTTCAGACCTTGAAGAACCAAATTAATTTCTGATCAGTGGAATCAAACCTAATATGGAAGCAGTCAAAAAGTTTACCTGAAGATCATTTAATCATGTTTTTATTAACATTTCATAGAAGTTATGTAGGGGTTAATAAGTTACTGAGATGCTGCAGGTATTACTACGTCACATGCATTCAAGTGCTTGGAGCATCTATAGATGCAGAGGACTGCAGGTGAATGAAACTGCTTAGTTTATATATAAACTGCTTTAGTTTATATATAAACTATAGGTGAATGAAACTGCTTAGACTCTGTAATGACTATTTCATCACAAACCTGTGAAACACTTAGATGTTTTATGCACTATTTAAATCGAATCTTAACTGCCTCTTTTTCTGTTCTAGTTCTATTAAAGTATTTCTATTGTTTCTGCTTTCAGATATATGTAGCAGCTTAATTACTGTTTTGAAACCAAGGAACGTTTCAGAGGAGATGAAATTAAAAACAAGTATTCTTATCCCAGTAGTTAGTGACTCTTTTAATATTGAAGAAACTGCCCACTGATGAGAAAAATCTCATCAAGCAGATTCATAAGCAGTTGACTATGGTTCAGCTATTCTTCACAAAAGAAAAAAACTCTGGAGATACTCAGATAATTATTAGTTCACGGTCGTCCAAAGAGCCAGGGTCTAACTCACAGTGGCCATAACTAGAATCTAATTAATTCCTTCATCTTGTGATTGTTCTGAAAGATAGGAGATATAGCTTGTCTTTTTTATAGATTGTAATGGGGAGAGTGGAAAACGCGAGGACCTGATAACACGATACCCAAACTAGAGCTTGTTGGAAATGTTTTAGTGGAACAGTTTTTCATCTAAAAAATATAGCTTGAGGGGTGGGGAATGGAGATTAAATATTAATTAGAACATGTTGATATTTGACCAAGAAGTCTGATAAGGAAAAACTAGAACAAATATTAATCAGTTTTTTATTTTCTTGATTTCATGTATTTTATCCCAATTTATATTTTAAATAATATAATATAAAATTTGAACCTTTAATAGTAGTAGTTATTTTATAAAGTTTTGACACTTCTGAAATATTTCTAGTTGGTAACAAATTATTTTATCAGAATTCTCATTCTTCAGGTAAATAAAAATTTTGACTTTATGTTCCAATTCAAAATAAAAACAGATTTTGAAATGGCAGCTTTTCCTGTGGAAAGAAAATCTGCCTTTCTAAACAGATGTACATGTGTCTTAATATAGTTTCATTATCACAAAGATTTTCACTGCAGTTGACACTAATTGGAGGGGACAGGTGGTGGTGGCAGTGGGGAGGAAATCTCTCCAGGATTGTGTAGAATTGATAACAGGACACACAGAACTAGAGCTGGTTGAAAAATGCATAAATATCAGTTATGTAAGAAATTGATTAGCTAAGGTTAAAAAAAAAATAGAAGAAACTGCAGTATAACGTAAACTAACAGGAATAAGAAAGATACTTTCTCTTCTGTGTCTTCACGAAGAATCCCTAGAAGTGTAACTCTAAACCCCTAAACACCTCCCAACTAAGGAAACTTAACACAGTGCAAAACATGGAGAGCATTTGTGGTGGGGAAGCACTGGAAGAGCTTCATTACCTTGTTGATTATGGATACGTGTGTTCATGGCTGCATAGAATTGACTGAATCTTTTCCCATCTTGGAAGACAAATCTTTGGGTAGCATTAGAATAAATTCAGAGTTCAAGATTAAAATAAATGCAGTTGGTCAGCATTCTCAGTAGATTTCCAAGAGTACAAAGTCCCATGCTCAGCGAGGGTGAAAGCTCAAATATGGACACTCTGCTAGGTAAGAGAATGCGTACTGTAACAGACATTAACACAAGAGGGAGTTTGAGATATGTCTCTAGCACATGTACTATGGTAAAGTCTGTATACCATAGCTGAAGAAGTAGAGATATTTTTCCCAATAAGATACAGGCTGTGAGAAAATAGTGGAAGAATAAATTTAAGAAGCCTGTATCGATTCCATTTACTTTGAGGATCCACTGATTTTGCCAAAGGAGAACATGAACTACTGAGTTCTCAGGCGTGTAATCCAATGGACTGATTCAACAGAAACAAAGTAGACACTGATAAAAAGCCATGGTAATTAACTTTCAAAAGTTAAGATTTATTACCAGAAATCAGATCATATTATCACTGACATTTAATACTCATAAAACAAGATGTAGTTGAAAATTTTCACATTATTGAGATTTTTTTCATACCATAAATATTTGTCTCTAGAGACCTTAAAAACAAAACAGATAAGAGAAGTATGTAAAGTCATATGAGGAATTGAAATAAAAGTGCAGTGGCCTAGAAGCCACAAATAGAGAATGGTTTTTTGATGCCCCATGGCTTGAAAAACAGCTGCTTTCCAAACATGAAACTCAGCTTTCCTTCCCATAATCACTGCCTTTCCTCCAGGCACTTCCTCAAAGTGAATCAGCTTGAGGATTAATAATTTTGCACAATGCTTTTGACAAAGTGTGTAATGCCAGATTGTATGAGCTTGAGCAACACTGAGAAAGAGATTTTACAGAGGAGCAATATAGCACCTTGAAACATCAGTGTTATCTACAGAAATACTTCAGACCCTTTGATAAACAGCCCTGGAAACACAAGTGATGTCTCTGCCTGAAATGCTGGAGAGGAAGGCAAAGAGAAGGGAAAAAACCTGTTTCCAGCAGGAAGTTCTCAGCATTCCAGGTTTCTCCCAGTTTCAGTGATGCTGCTGAGATTGGACTTGGTGTACCTGTGGTTTCCAGCAAGAATAATGAAGTTGTATAGCCAGCTGCTGGTGGTGATCTGGAATAATTTGGGTTTGCTAGGGCCAGTTTCCAGTTGCGATGCATGTAGGTGGAGCAGATACAGCAATTTAAAAGACTCTCTGAGCCTACTTCTTGTCCTTGTCAGCTCTTTTGGGGTGAGACATGGTTAAACCCCACAGTGAAAGTGATCTGTAGGAGCCTGGCTGTGGTGGGGAGAGGCTTGCCATTCTGCCAGGGACCCCTGCCAAAAGGGCTGCCCTGCAGCAAGCCTATGGTCAGAGCCCTTGATTTATTTGACTTTTGTTTCGCAGCTGGATCAGGACAAGGACTCAGGTGTAGGTAAGGCAGGATGGAGCCTGGTGCAGTGGCATGCTGCAGTTATTTATCACCGTTGTATATAACCTGCAGTGCTGAAACAACATTATTGCTGACTTATCTAGGGATTGCATTGTTATAACGCTTCCTTTTCCGTACTGCAAATGAGAAGTTGATAGGAGAAAGAGAATCGTGCAATAAGCTTTCCAAAGCAGAATTGACAGGCTGCTGTTCCTGCAGGGGTACATCTCCCAGCAGCAGCTTCTTATTGCATATGGAAGAGACGATGATCTATCAGTGACTCACTGAATGCTTTTCACTTTATCATAGCAAATGATCAAAAAAAAAAAAAACCCCACCACATTTCCATGGCCTTATAAATGTGATAGGAGCCTGTAATTAAAAATAAGGAGCTTAGCATGTGAAGGGTATGAGCACGGCAGCAGGAGCAGCAGGTTAGCTGTTATTGCTGTTATTGAAATGGAGCACAGGGGTGACCACACTTTACAAGAGCTTTATTGCTTCACTCTAGTAAAAATGAATCACATTTCTCTCTCTCAGCTCCTCATTTTTCCCCTCAAAAGACTGATAGGAAAAAAAGATGATAAAAAGCTCCAACATGAAAAAAAGTTCAACTTTACACGTCAGTGCTGTGTACAGATAGATGATTCACCAGAATCCATCTCTGTGTTTTTAAGTTGGCTTTTTGTTTGAACTGTAAACATGTCAGACTTTGTAGAGATTCCAAGTTTGGGCCTATGCTAATACTTGCTTTTATCAGGTAAAATGTTATGTGATGGCATAGAAGAGACTCCTGCTGAAAGTGCTCCCCTTTGCTAGTTTGATGGGAAAATAAAGAGAAACCTATGTGAAGTCTCCATTTTTGTGCTCTGAGAGATTATTTCCATGGAGGTCTATACTGGGCACTTAAATGGCATCTAGAGCTACTTTTCAATGTTGGATGCCATCCTTTGCAGTGTCGGAGGGGGTGAACCATACACTTTTCCAACTCTGAATCAGTGATCATCCAGTTTCTGTTAAGCAGCTTTTAACTTTTGTTGCTGTTACAGTCTTGTGAGTTATGGGCAGCAGAAGGCTCAGACTATACACCATTCAACAGGCTCAAGGCTTTGCGCCAGGTAGTGCAGGAACTGAAAGCCGTTGTTTAGGAAGCTATAGCATAAAAGTGCTTGCAGATGTACAAAGGACAGGGCACCAGCCTGCAAGCAACAAAGACAAATTGTGTTTATAGTCCTGTAATATGTGCATATAAACTACGTATCTCGTTGTTCCTACTTGCAACAAAATTGTACGAGTCAATGTTCAGTCTGCAGCAGCACAGCTTGCCAAAGCTAAGCTACGCTGTCTGTGATAGGAACACTTCGCTTTCTGCACTGCCTGGCATCTGACAGTCCTGAAGCATTTTGCAGTACCAATGTTAATTAAGCTTTACAACAGCTTTGTGAGGTAGGTAAATACCGTTAACAGACATTTCAGCTAAGGCACAGGGCTATCTCTCCTGTGGAAGGGTAGCAGGGTGTGAGAGGAGGCCTGTTGGGTGGGTAGCCCAGTGTCTGGCGCCAGATTTGCGCTCGGGAAAGCCAGTCTTCAATTGCCGTGGGACCTTTTGTGCTAGCAAATTGGGACCTACACCACAGCTGGGACCTCTGCTATTATTACAGCAGGAGAACTACCTATGGCAGTAGAAATGCTCCATAGCCAGGAATAGCATGGTGGTCTGTCTGCCAGGGAATTATTTTGGATTTCCCCTGAGATTGAGACTAGAATCCAGCTTTTGATATGCATAACAGCTCCTCTTGTTCCCACTTAACATGAAGCTTTTACTTGTTCCAGAAGTGTGACCTGTACTTCAGCTGTGGCAATGCCATGTTGTATGGGCTTGCTCTCTGCAAAGCTTGCCGAGCCGCAGCCGTGTGCCCTCTGGTCTGGTGTGAGCCTTCATTTCATTCACACATTGGTGAATTGTTACCAGTCTGTGTGCAGCCTGCCAGCCCTTCATGTTCTCCCTTCAGTGCACTTTCCTAGCAGGAGGAAAAAAAGCTCCTGGCTCATAGCTGAAGCCCTTTGCTGTCATATGTCCTTGTCCAGAGCCTTTCCTCCGAAGGGTGAATGCTCTGTCCGACAGCCCACCTCCAAGCTGCAATCTAACGTCCAAGGGTTATGCTGGGTCTTACTTAGACCCATCTGAATCTTACGGGTAAATACTGCAGAATCTCTTTGCAAAAGGGTGGGAGGGAGGAGGATGTAGACAAAGTGCCCAGTGTCCTACTTAGCAAATGCCTAAAACCTGGCCGGCTGTGTTGCTTTGTCAGACACTGTATGCTGCAAAACTGATTAAATAAAAATGTAACGTGTTGGGGCCAGAAACTGCCCAGTTCAATGTTAACATTGTGTAAACACTCTCCAACTGACTAAATTTTAGCAGATCCAAAAGTTGCCAGAAGCATTTTAATGCTTTCCCTTTCTGCTAAAGCTAAAATGGCAACTCTAGCTACATTACTGTCTCCCTGGGACTCATTAGCATGGCGCCGTCGTACTTTCTGCTAGCGGTAGGCAGCCACAGGGGAAAGTGTCACACGTGCAGCTAGTGGCAACCTTCATGCAGGAGCAAAACTATGAAGCAAAACTGCAGCGGAGGGGAAGGATCATGCTTAATGATATGCAAATCAATGTAGCATCTCACAAAGATTTGATTTGCGTTTTGAGGCAGCTGCTAAAAATGTTGTTTTAACCCCTCTTGGGAGCGTAAATATATCCAGTAGACACAGACTAGATAGAGGGTGATTACATTTTCTAATAACTTTAATTTTACAAGGTAGAACATTTGAAAGCTGCCGTGTCTTTCATCCTTGGACTGAGTTTGTTGGGAAGATGTCCATGTAAGGGTAATTGTATCAATGTTAATACAGAAGAACCCTGCCAACTCATGCAAAAAATTGCACTAAGAAATGCCCTGCAGATTTGTCAGGACGTGAGAAAGTTTTGCTATACATAATGAAAAGTGAAATACAATTTTCAATGCACAAAGGACATGCTTTCTCCTTGCTTTTTATTGTTTCATCACAGGCAGCCCAATACTCAGTGGTGCTGCCTGGGCTCAATCATTACGCCATCAGGCTGCGTATCCTCTTCGCTGAATCAAGTGCTTACGTGCTAACCTGAGAAACTCAGTCAAGCCTAGTTGTTTTTCCATTTGTAAGGGCAAATGATTGGGGTCCTTTTCCTTCCTGTAACCAATTCCACACGTTGTTAAGCTTGTGTAACTCAGGTGGCTTTTTATTGCCTGTGTCTCACAGAAAGCAGCACTAGACTTACTGCAGTTGCTTCAAAGTGACACAGCTGTAAGAAAGAGCAATATTATGGCCTGGTGCCGGTGAGAAGCAGAGAGGTGCTTCAGGAGGCAGAGACCTACATGAAGGCTGAGGCCCCAGTGCCAGGAAATGAATAAATGAGGGGCATGCTGCTGCGCGAGCACTCGGGGAAGAGTTGATTGTGTCCTGCTCTGCTAAGTTATTGTTCAGGAAATAGCAAACTGGTATTTCTGTGGCTTGGATCCCTTTTGAGTTGTTTTCCTGTATTCAAATCATCTGCTTTCAGCTGCTTTCTCAGATTGAGTTTGTCAGAGATACACAAATGAACTCATGGCTCATCATCTAAAGAACATCTGTAATTTTCCTCCCTTTAGTTTTTGGTTTGGGCATTTGTGATAGCAATGCCGCTGTAATGGGCCAGGATTCCTGGCTTTGCAAACACAAAACCAAAATGCAGTCTTGGGCTCAGGGAGTTTCTAGGCTTTATTTTGTTTAGAGGCACATTTCTGATTGCAGATACAAAGTTATTAATGGACTTCATTGTACTTTGGTACTCCCCTTGGCAAAATCTTCTTAACTGTTAAAACAAGGCCTGTTGAATCAGAAAAGGGCTGCCCAAAGGCTTTGCTGTACTCAGGCAATCTTTATGGCAGTAGACCAGCAGCCCATTTCATTTTAGCTCTGCAGGGCATGTCTCCTTCTTCTGCACTGACCCACGGCTGCAGGGAGCAGTTGTGTGGAGCGGTGTGCCCAGCTGCAGGATTTGTGCTGCTCTCTGATTGACACCCGGTGCCTTCAGCACCTCTCCATCACATGAGGGAGGGAGATTGTATCACCCTGAGACAATCTACTGCTTCCCCAGTGTTTGCTCAAACATTTAATCATTCTCTATATTACATGTCTTCCAGGGCACTGTTTTGAATTTGCCTAGTCTCATCTAGATTAAGGAACCTTTTATTAACAACTATTCCACTTCTGCCTTTCCCTCTGAGGTCTCCATACATTGTAAACCACAGCTCTTGGTCTCTGTTTTGAGCTCTCTGTCTTACAAAACCAGGCATGTTCTCTGATCTTCTAAGAAATTCTGTGGTTTTACACCTTTACTGGTTTTCAATGCTATTTTTTAAAAATTAGGGTACCAGGGCATTACAGAATATTTCATTGTCAGTCTCACAAGTGTTGCAAATGGAAGTAAATTTACCTCCCTATTTGTTACTTGTTTATACATCTGAGGATCATTTTCTAGGTTATAGTCCCTTATTCTGTAGCTGTGCCTAGGTATAATTCTTGTTCCTAGATATATAACCACAAATTTAGCTTTAAATGAACTTGGTGAAAATGAATAGATTTCCCTGAGATATCAAGGTTTATTAAAAATTAAAAAGATCTCATCTAACTCTGCTCCAGCTCCTCTGTGCAGGCTCTCCTTAACAGCCTTAAAATGTTTATCCCTAGATCTTTAACATCCTCTTTAGTTACTCAAGGATTGGAAGACATTTAATTTTCCTACTGCCCTTTTCATATATGGAATAGAAATATGTATTAAACAATTTTACCTCTTCTACATTATTATTGAAAACTTTGCCAGCTGTGTAGCTGCTGTGTGGCTGAGGTTCTTTTGCTGTTTAAACTCTTTGTCCTCAGCCAGGCCTGCAATGGCTTTTTCTCTGTCCTTTTTAGCTTTCCTAATAAATATTTCATCTTTTCTAACTTTGTTTACAAAATTGATTTCCTACTTTTCAGTCATTTTATGTTGGCTTTTTGTTCCTAATTACCTCCTTCACTTTGCACCAAATGAGAATGTGCTTTTAGCCAAACTTGTTCCTTTTTTTAAATTGTAGTATTGTGGCTCTTGGCCATCTCATGAATTTTTCCCCAAGAACTCCCAATTCTCATCCAGTCTACTTTTTCTTTTCAGTCAGTTTTTGGGCATTTTATGTTCTTGATTTTTTGGGCAACAGTCCCGTTGAAGATTCAGGTATAAAATTACATATGTCACATTTATTCTTCTCCTTTCTGTTCTGTCCTCATTTTTTAATGTCTTTTTTTATTATGTTTTGCATAGTATGATATTAAACTGCAATATCTGGATCAGCAACAGTCTTACCAATATGTTTAAATAGAACTTTGAAAATCATGTCCTATATCTTTGTGGTCCAGAGTTTTTGCAGAGACTGTTTTCTGTTCTATCCTTTTCTCAATTAATACAATGAAGTTGAACTCTAAGCAATTTGTTCTCAGTTTGTGGCTTCCATTTCAACACTGAAGAAGTACCCATGTTCTTCAGGCTATATCTGTGGGGTTTCTTCTATATACATTAATTGGTATAATAAAGGCTATTCCTTCTGCAAACCTTGCTTGCATCCTTAGATTCCTACAACTACACTGTTGGAAAACAGGATTTGGTTATAATCTTTTTTAAGAGACTACACTAAACTAGATCTCCTGAAAGTAGGAATATACTTCTGCAATGGTGATTTTATATATGGAAGAGACTATTACAGGGATGAAACTTCTTGTTTGGGGTGCTGAGTTATGAGACCTGTTGCTGTGAGTTGCATAAAACCAGCGTATGCTCCAAGATCTGCATCCAAAGCCACTGCTGCACCAATCGCTATGAAATAATTTGCTCCTGCTGTGGCAGCAATTTTGGGTAGTATTTGGCAGCTCAAGTTGCCAGAATGATCTTGTTCTTATTGCATGGGTGTCCAGCGAGCTATGCAGCAAGCTGTAAACCTAAAAATTTACTGTTTTGCAAGAACATGACAGGTTGAGTTTGCATTCCTAATCAGTCCCTTACTGAGTCACTTTGCCTTGTCATGGCTCTGAATCACTGACACTTAATTGATGGAAACATTTTTTTTAATGTAACAGATGTCAGGCCTTGCACACAGACCTGGTGAGTGATCCTGGACTCCAGGTAACTGACTGGGAAGGTTCTTTAAGTCAAACTGATCTACACAGAGACAACCTTACTTCCTCCATACTGCACCTGGCCATGCATCATAAAGGATGCTTTAGTGGCTGAGTGTGGTCAGATTGAATACCACAATCATAATTTTTTGTATCAGACCCCCAGAAGTATCTCTCTTGAGCATCTTCTCTGGGATTTGAGAAGGCACCATGATTTTTCATGTGGCAGAGGACATCTAGTAGCTCCCAAGATGTGAGTGAGGTCATGGTGCTGTGTTGCATGAGGTATAAACCTACCCACAGGGAATCCGGAAGCACAAACGGTCTGTATCTGTAAGGCTGACAACAGCCAGCTCAGGCTTACAGAGCATTCACGATGTGGGTTTCAAAGCCTGGGAGAGCTTTTACTTCCACAGAAAATTTCTTGGAGCCCCAGACTTGATGATTGTCCCTGATTAAGGTCTGCTGCCATTGAGCTTCTCTTCTCCCCCTTTCCTACCATACAGCCATAGCTGGAAAGACAGAATCTGGCCCTACTTGTCTGTGCTGATACTGTCTTCTACTTGGCATTTGTGCAATATGTCTCCCTGCTTTCTTCCTTCTCTCAAAATGCACGTCCCTAGATATCTAAACACGTTCTACCAAGAGTGCTCAGTGAGCATGGAGCAGATTGACTGTGAGCCCTTCTGATACTGAATTCAGCTGACAATCAGCTCCTAATGCCAGCAGCTATTCCTGTTTTGTATCCTCTTCCTTCAGTCTGATGTCGACAAGGTCAAGTTTAGAAACTTCTAACAAATGTTACTTTCTCATTAACAGACAGCCTATTGGGTGACAGCTCCTGTTTTGTGTATGCCAGTTGCCATTTTAATCAGCTCTGTCTTCCGTAAGCTTCCGATTTGAATAGCTGGTAATTCTAGAGTGGTGACTGGCATACGAGCCAGCAGGTCTCACTGCACATGTTGTTTAGCTCTTCATATCTTTTATAGCAATTAGTATTTGAATCCCATTTTCCAAATGACTCTGACTGTTCTCTGCTCTTTGAGGAGGAAGGGATGAGGTAGCAGGTCAGGGGATATCAGGGGGTGGATGGATGGATGGATGGGTGGATGGATGGATGAATGAATGAAGAGCATCATGAACAGGTTGCAGCTGGTCCACAGAGCTGTGCTGTTAAAGGGAAACTTCTTCCATGTGGCGGAGTCCTGGTTCAAGATCCCGTAATTCCAGTTTTCCTATACTATGCCTTCAGCATCCTCCACTAATCCTCCATTGGCTAAGGGTCATTGAAGTTTGCTAGGGACTCTAATTCAGCTAAGTATCTTAAAACTGTATATCCTGCACAGTAAGGAAAAGGAACTCCCTGGTGTATTGGTTTTGGATAATAGGCTGAAGTAAGAGCCCTGCTTTATCGTGACTTGAATGTTGGCTCTTCTCATCTAATTATCGCTGTAATCTCTAACCTAGTGCTGCAGGCATAGATTCCGATACTCACTCATAGCAATTATAGAAGTGAATGAATCAAATATATATATAAAAGATATATAAATACAGTGATTTAAAATTTTATTGTGAAGACATATATGGAGACTTACAGTTTGAATCAAATCCCTTTTGAATCATTGGGAATCTTTCCACTGGCTGTTGGTAGCATTTGGTTTGGCTTCTTAATTATTTGTCTTAATTACTGAAAGTTGTACAGGCTACGTCATCCTATGAACGGTTCAGGGCTGTCAAGTCCTGGTGGATGCTCTGTCTGAATGATGGTACTGCAAGTTAATGTCTGTTAGTGATGCAGTAAGGTGCGTGAGCTTGTTTTTTCAGTCTTGCTGAGGGGCAGAGTCAGGGCTGTTTAAGGATAAATGAGGGTGGAATGACTTCCCACAGATCGGAAAGAGGAGCTCCAGAAGAGCATTCTTGTCCAATATGCTTTGGGATTGACACCTGGCAATGAAATGACCTCTCATTAATGTTAATCACACTTACCTCTTACTTTTCGTATTAGATAATGAACACAGTTATGTACTGGAAAGCCTGCTCTCCCTTTTTCTGCTGTGACAGCATTAGATTGCTCTGATTTATACTCTTCATATAGGTAGTAATATGATTATTCAGTTAATCTATTATTCATTTCACTCATGATCTATTCTTTTTGCATTCTTATTCTGTGAGTCAATTTCTCTCTCTGCTATTTTAATAGAGCAGCATTTTAAATTGTGAGAACACCGCATTAAACATGTATAAGATTTAATCTAATTTAAAATGCTTTCTTCTAGCAGGATATGCCTAATAAGCATAAAAACAATAATGTTCAAAATGCTGTGGCATATTAACATGACACATTGTGAAGGATGCATTTTTCAAATAAAGCTAAGCACTAATTAAAGAATATGTAAAAAACTTTCTTAGCCCTTATCCTGAAGCTGTATGATTGACATGGAAAAAGATCTTTTGACAGAACAGTATTGCATACAAGCTGCCTTGAAGTTTACAAATACTATTTCTTGCTGTCTAATGTGATATCTTTAAAGCAACATAAAATCAGTGATATCTCACAGTATTAATGTTATATAGACGCTGAAGTGCTTGTGAATAATTAATCTGCACTTGATTTAGTGCTGGATGTATGTGTGTGACCTACTGGTTGAAATGGATTTTAGGTTTCCTATCTGCATTTTTCTGCAGAGATCATGAGTCTGTTCCAGCCTGCAGTGTCACGGCCTGGCTGTTGCTTCTTATGCTTGTAGTTTTAGAGACTCTTACCAGAGTTAAATTATCTGGGCAATAATTATTTTTGCTAATAATTTGTTTGACAGAGAAATGAAGTTTTGGGTTGACTAAAAACTTATTTGAAACAAAGTCAGCCTTCTACCTGCTGCGTGAGAACTGAGTAATTTTGATGTGTTTTTATGTGAAACATTTTTGTTTTCTGCTTTGAAATCATGCTTCTTTTTAGAAAGTTAGGTCAATGCACTCTTGTGAAAATGTAAAACTGGCCAGATGCAAAAAGAATATTTTACTATCAATTGCACAAATATTTAGTCTAACTAAAATGAAATTGTCTATTTTTCTGTTTCATTGACTGCTTTCATGACCCCTTTTAATGCTCAGTTTTTGACTGTGCAAGCAGCCCCACGGTGAGGATGCAGAAAACAGTAAAGCCCTGATCCTACAGGAAGTTATGCAGGAACGCAGGTTTTATTATGGCTGTGCTGGCTCCCATGCAGCCCACAGGAGCCCATTTTCCCTTTCTGTACAGAGCAAGGCAGAGAGTAGGAAGGCAGCATAGCTCGGTGCCATACTATGAGACTGGGCTGTGGCCAGGACAAGCCCCCCCATCATGCAGATTTGGAAGCCTTCTCAGCTCTGTCATTTTAGACAAAGCCAGTGGAAGCTGCTTTGTAATACCCAGTGGGAAAACTGATGTAATTAAGCACCTCTCTATGTCTCTGCAGTTCCTGAATCTGCTTTTTAAATCTTGTATTCATTATCATTGTATCAGTTTAATTATAGATTTTCAGCAGAGGCTGACATGCAACAGGAGGTCTAATTGTGCATTCGGTTTCCGGGATTGCTCATTCCCAGCAGGTGACTCCAGGCGCATATGGTGGAATTAGCCATTTGCTTGCACTGCTGACCTTCTCTGCACGCGTGATCTCGGTGACCGTGAGCCGCTGCACTCCCACACTTTCAGAAGGGTGAGTCTGAAGTGATGAAAAAGGAGACTTGGACAGTCAGATGAAGAGCACTGAGACAGCTTCCTGTAAGCTGTGCCTCAAAGGATGTAGAAAAATGACTAATGCTGCAAGTTCCAGAATACAAACTCCTGTGATATTAGGAGTGCTTAAAAAAAAATACTTTCTGGCAATAGGTCAGAATGATATTGGTTCTGAGCGTGGCTTGGATTCAGCAGTGTTCTTCCTTAAGCATATTTAAGTTCTTTCTAAGGTCAGAGCTTTACTGAATATTTCTATTTATTATTTTGTATCTTGCTATTTGCTAGGTACTCCAATTGTAGTCCAGTGTCTATTGTGCTGGTGGTGTTTGAACATAAGAGAAAAATGAGAGTGCTTCGTATTTGAGGAATGTATTAGGAGTGTACTTAACTCTACATATCTCTGCCCTGGAATTCACACAAAGTTTTATGGGAAAACAACTTTTCTGAACGTTACAAAACCAATATTTGAGAATGAATGTGCATGTGTGGCATATTTTTAAACTGAGGAGGTGTAACTCCCTTTGTAATTCTTTGTCCCAGGAGGAGCTTACAGAAACTGTATTATAGGGATTTGAGAAACCCAGACATAGATGCTGGCTCTTCAGTGATGGTTCTTGGTGTGCTGGAGAGACTGATTGGTAAACTATGGTCATTCCTGAAGACATACAAATTTAAAGCAATCACCGCTTTCAGAACTGGGAAGGAATTTTTCCTATGTATACCCCAAGTATTGCTAGGTGCTGCAGATCCTCCTGCTGCCCACCCCACTGTTCCTCTAACTCTGCAATCCCAGTGAATTTAGAAAAAAAACCACTGGGTACATGGTTCATTTTTATGTGGCTGCGGGTGAATGGCATAACTGGATCTCAGTCCTGCCACCAGGACTATGTTCCTATTCGCAATTACATCTGTGCCTCTGCAGCACTAGAAAACAAGGTGAGTGGCAGTTCTCCTCTACCGTGTGCTCTGCTTGGCAACATGCCCCAAAACCTACCCAGAAACTTCCAGCAGTGTAAAATGCTATTATTTTATTACATCGCTTGGTTTTACAAAATACTGCCCCGTAGGTGACACCCTTCAGACAATTAAAGGAGCTGGCTTCGATCTATAAAGCTTTTCCTGTTTAGGATCCTGGATGCCTCGGTGCTGACATATCTCAAGTTGACAGTCGGCGTCATTGACTATTTGGGAAGCTTAGGCCCTGGGCACACAAAGATGCAGCACTTTTTTTTTTTTCATGTCTACCTCTCCTCACATCCATCCATCTTAATAGAGATGTTATTTCTAGCCCTCATTGTTTTGTTTCTGCTTTCAGCAAATAACATAAGAGAAAGGTCTGTGACAATTTGGGGAGACTTTATAGAAAAAGGTTATTGATGGCTGCTACTTCTTCTATGGGGATTTGGAAAATCCTTGAAATGATGTTTGGTGGCTTGGTGAAAGGAATTATTACTATGGTAACAGCTGCTGAGATGTTACAGAAAAGTTTATCTCTACTTTTCCTTTTTTTGTTTTTATGCTGACATGAAATCATGTGGCCTTATTGCTGAGATGGTGGCATGAACATGTCAGTAATGTTCGTTACGCAGCTTAAAAAAAGAGAAAGGAGCAAGCATGTCAAAATCTTTGTATTCAGGATCTGAGCACAGCAGTAGAAATAAACACCATCTTACTGCAATAATAAACTAGGAAGAAAAATCTATACGCATCAACTGAAGGAGTCTTATTTTAAATGCTAGTGATTTCTTAAATTAAAATATTATTTCTTCCTGGATTTATAGCACAATTCTACAGTTATGATCTACTACTGAGTTAAAAAAAATTGCCTTTGCAGTAAAAATTTCATATTTCTGCCAGCATGCCCAGATCTGCCTTATGGCAGTTGGTAAATTGTAGAGAAAGAAAAGTTGAATGCTCTGCCTGCCTGCCCTGGAGTTGATTAGGCACAAAGTGTCTTATCCACCTTGATGGTATAAATGGCCCTAAATAATCAAAAGTGTGAATGTTTGCTTGACCACACAAAACACATCAGGAAAGTAAGCTCTGGGCCTCCAGGTATAGAAGTCTCAGTTCAGTTAATCACAGTGAACGCTAAAGTATATGAAAGTGTGGAAATTCAAAATTAAAGTTAATAAAAATTTTTTTCAGCCTTTTGTAAGGGAGCAAAAAGAGTTTTTTTGTTCAGTTCTAGGGTGTAAATGATCAGAACACTGAGGAGCCACTAGCAGTTGACAGTATAGGTGGACACAAAGAAGCATGTGGACAGGAAATATGGCTTTTTTGTCAATGTCCTCAGAATCCAGCTGGATTGTCCATCATGGATAGATACTCCAGCCCTGGCAGCTCATCTTACTGTAGAGATGAAAGAGCCCTTGCCAGGCCAGTAGTTCATTTATCTGCTGTGAAGCAGAGTCTGCACTTGTGTACATCCTCTGGACTTGGGAAAAATTCAGCGCCAGTTCAGTTATCAAAGCAGCTTGAGAAATATAGAGCTGTTTTTCCGTATGAGATTGGAGCAGTTTTGTAATAAAAGAAGTAACTTTGCTGGGTGCATTGCAAGCTCTGCACAGTGGTTTGCACCACTCATTCTGAAATGAAAGTTGAATCCAAGTCAAGGGCAGGAGCTCTTTTTAGCACAGTGATTGCTAATGCTGGTGCTTATGACCGAAAGAAGATGCCAGTCTCTTAGGTTCTTCCCAGGACACTTGAAAAATTATATATTAATTGTGTTGCAGGGAAGCCTCAAAACAAATCCATGTGTCTGAATAAGGTGAAATGTCACAGACTCTGAGATTTAAAACCCAAAGGCGAGGCCAGTCCAAGCATTGCATGTGATACCAACCCAGGAGCCTTTATTCAGGTGTTACCAATCTTGGATTGGTCCAGAGTTTGGCACCACATGAAACACTTTAAGTGTGTCTCCAAGCTGTGTATTCTTTGCACTGCTGCTGTGTGTGTGTAAAGCCTACCATGTGTAGCAGGATGTATAAAGACATATAGTTCAACTCCTTTTCTTTCCTTACATTTCAATAATATTTTTGAATTAGGACAATGAAAGAGAGGAAGATGTTATCAAAGACACAATAATTTCATGAGAACTGAAGGCAGCTGTAACTGTAGTCAGTGTGAGCATAGTCCTACTGCTTAACCATGGACTTGGGGGAGAATCCTGCAAAAGCACATGATTTAAGGATCTAAACCCAGGTTTTAAATACAGATTTATCATGTCAGTGGGAATAGACAAACTGGAGTGTGCTCCCTGGAGCGGTCTCCTGAAATTGTGGGCAAGTTGATGCACAACGCTGTATCATGCATCACGTGAGGCTCATGCTCCTGCCTTGGCTTTAGTGGCCTGACCCTGCCATGCTAAAAAGCTACTGAGGTGTTTTGTCATTTAACTCCCCTGTGAAATTCCAGTCAGACTTACCATGTGTGCAGGTACCAGACAAATAGAGGGCTTGATCTCAAGGAATGACTTCTGCTCATTCTTTTTCAAAAACCTGCCTTTAGTGTGCTTTTAGAGGTTAAAGCTTTGGTGATGGTTAAGGTGATGAGCTTTGTTCGAAGCCACAAGCACTTAGAAATATTTGATTTGAAATGACACCTAGTGAACTTTGGGATGTTACTGTCAGTTTTATTCCAGTATTTGGGATCTTAGTCCTTCTGCAGCCGCTCAGTATTTCAGGTAATTTTATTTTGTGTAGCAATGGCTGGTTGGGGCTGTCTGGCTACTGCTAATTTAAGAAATGGATTGAGGAATTCTGTGCATGGAAAATGAAAAGCTACAAGTGGATCAGACGGTGGGAGGAAAAGGGGGTTTGCATTTGCAAACACCCACTCAACCCTGAAGTGCTGGCACCAGAGATGTTTTTTGAGAAATCCTGGTTCTTATCCTGTATAAATCAGTGGCAATTAGGAGCAACTCCACTGAAGTGAATGGGATTATCCATGTAAATAGAGATGAGATAATATTTATGCCTCTGTGCAACCAGTCTTAGCAGGGAGTGGATCCTGAGCAAAACTGAAAGACTAAGGTTTGGATGCATTTTTAACTTTTTTTTTTTTTTTTTTTAAACTATCCTTCCCATCACTCCTGCCTCTTTAAATCCAAAATAAAATTTCACATGGAGTGCTTTCATAAATAATTTACTTTCTGCCTGACACCAGTCAGGGAGGCATAAAGCTTCCTGTGTGTACATGCTGCTTCTAGAGCTCAGCAGTAACTAGATCTGAATTTAAAACAAAAAATCTGAAGATTTTTATTTTTCTATGAGGATGGAAGAGGTTCAGCAATTCTGAAAGAGTCAGTTCAGGCCCCACCACATCAAACACTCTCTGTGGTGTTTGAAAAGGCACCGTTCATTCATCCTGACCCCCCCAGAGGGAAGAGGGATGACGTGGGGAGGACTGCCCTTGTGGTTAAGGAACTGGATGGAACTCATGAGATTTTGGCTCAAGTCTCTGCCCTGGTCTAGGTGACGTCAGCCAGGTACAATGCAGTCCTGTGCTGAGATTTCCAGGCTACCTCCAAACAAGCTGGGAAGCAGAATAGTTGCATTGATACGTTATGTCCCAGCAAAGATACCTGCTGCCTGTTGGGGTTAGCTAACACAATAGGTGTGTCTTGTTTTCCCCAATGACCTTGCAAAATTACTAAATTTACATCCTTCACAGGGAGAGTAATTATTGAGCAAGCTGTGGAGTTTGGAGCTGTTTTTCCAAATGTCCTGCGTGACCTTGTGCAAATCACTTAGGCAGAAATTTAGTGAAGTATTAAAGCATTTCAGTCCTATTGAGAGCTTATCTCTGGTTCATTTCAGTGGGATTTAGGCTTCTGCTTTCTACTTAAGTACCTAAATCTCTTTGTGATCCATACAAATCTTAAAGTTTCTCTTTGAAAAAAGGGGACCATAAAATGTCTTGTCTCACAGGGATGCTTTGAGGAGAAATTAAAGATTGTGAAAAAAATAAAAGGTTTGGCTATGAGGCTATATAGACGTGATAGAGAGAATGATCATTCATTCTCTAAAACAAAATCCAGAGTACATGCTTGGCATGAGTGTTGTACAAGTGTTTCCAAGCTGGCAAGAGCACTTAGTCTCCACGTTGCAGAAAGATCTTCTATAATTTTACAGCAAACCTCCAGAAAATATTTCTTTCACTTAAAACAAAAATACGAAAAAATTCTGCCTGTGGCATGGCATCTGTAACATGCTTAGCAAGCAGCATGAGCTCTTCATAATTCATCAAAAAGGCCACACAGATAATGAGACAAGGTTCCTCGCTGTAGCTAAATATTTATTCCCAATGCTGCTTCGATACGAAAAGTACTGAGATGATGGGTGAAGGGAAGACTTGGTCCGGCAGTGGAGCCCGGCATGTCCCAGGAATGAGCAGTGCACAGAGCGGTGCCTGTGTCTGCAGGCACCATTTGCTGCCCTGCTCCAGGGATGCTCCAGCCCAAAGTACCAAACCATAAACCTCTCCTGCCCAGCTCTGGCACAGAATTTGGGCTAAAATGTCCAAGATGCGGCTAAATGGGCTTCAAAAAGCTGTCAGAGCTGCCTTGGTAGCTCTGCTGCTGCCCTCTGCCACCACTGTGCCTTCATCTGGGGCTGGGATGTGAAAGTTTTCTGGCTCTGGACAGACTCAGAAAATATTGCTGGAAGGGAAGGAGAACTGGGGTTTGGTCTTGTTTTGTTTCTAGATGACATTGTGAGCAGGGCTGAGCTGAGCCTGCTTGTGGCCCCGGGGAAAGAAAATGTCCGTGGGAAATGATTCTTTCACTTGGCACTGTTTCCAGTGGGAATCAGTGAGGATTTCAAAGATGTTCCCCTGATGTGCTAAAGCTTAGCTTAAAAAACCACAGAGATGAAAGGGCAGCCTCCTCTGGCGTGCAATGAGATGTGACAGGGTGAGCGGCTGCTGTTGCAGTGAGCTGTAATGAGTTCCTATAAGGGGAGTCACAAGCTCTAAAAAGTCAAATGAACAGAAATGGCTGCGTGCAGAGTGATTTCAGCAATGGCTGTGCTGCCTGTACACATGGTGTGTTCAGTCCTGCTCCTTTTCACGGCTCTGTAATTCCCTGTGTCTTTGGGGGGACCTCTGAGGTGACTGGAAAGACAGGGAGAAATGCTGCACTGCATAGGTTTGCTCTGGATGCTGGCCCCCTCCCTAGCTCACTGTTTGGTTTTTTCCTTGTCTTTGAAATGTAAACTGCAGAGACTTTGATACTGTAACAGAAGAGGAGAGTTAGGTGACTGTACTCTGCTGAAAAGCTGTTAGGTTATTTCCTAGTCTTACAGCAGTCTTTTCCAGGCTGCTGTAACTATAGCTGAAGCTGTAATGCAGAGATACGGGATTTTCCATCATGTTGCATGAATTTGACAAGGTTGTCAGGCTCTGTAATTATGCAAACTTTTAAAAGCACAATCTCTTTGTGGAGTTTGAGGTCTGCATTCTCTGATGGGTATTGTGGCAAACTTGTAGGTGTAATGTGAGTGTTTGTATCTATGAATCCATGGTTTCCTTCTCCCTTTTCTCATGTTTAGTTTCATGAATCTTGCAGAAATTAGTAAGGAAGATTAGGAAATGATGCCCCCATCTCTCTGGCTGTCGGATACAAAGTCAAACGAAAGAGGGCATCGAAGGAGAAAACACAACAGTGAAGAGTAGGACAGGATGGAAGTGCTTCCACTGCTCTAGCTTCCAGGCAGAAGCTCTGTATTTAATTGCAAAGTAAAGGATGGGAGAAGCAACATTAGAGAGAGGTGTATGAAGCATTTGCTAATAGTTATAAGTAGAGGTCTGCTTTCCCTCTTCCCTCCTTCAGTTTAGAGTATGCCCTATGGTCTCAACAATGCACTGACCAAGCGACGTGTGCTTCTGTCTAGTGGATGATAAATGGCACACAGTGAGTAGCAGTGACTAGAAATGGCACTACCTACATCTGCTTCCTAAGTGGGGTGAGCAGCCAAGCTAACTCTGTACACAGTGGAGATGTAGGAGTTATTGTGGCAATAACCTGTTGAGTCACTGTTTTTTATTGTACAATTATTTGTGTTCGGATCTGATGCCTAAATAATGTTCACTACTGAAACACTGCAGAAAAGGAAATGAATGCAGAGAGCATTGCTTCACACGGCAGAATGTCCCTGCTGAATAAAATCTATAGCTATTTCCCTTAAGCTCTAGTTAATAAGGTTCTAAAAATGATGGGTGAACTCCTTAGAGGCTGGCGTCTGAGTGCAGTTCGAAGAGTAGCCCGAAGTTCAGACACTTCTCTAAAGCTTCTCTCATCCGTTTGAATGTCACGAGTCTTCAAGCCTGGGCTGAAACCGCTGTGAGGACACGCTTCTCTGCAGTATTTCAACTTCTCAGGTTCCCACTGGAGAGCAGAACTGCAAAGGCACACAAACCTCACACCATTTCAAGCTTGAAAACAAAAGTTGGAGGTGCACTGGAAATAGGCAGAGTTGTAGGGTGGAGGAGCATCTTTGTGACTGGTTTCAAACAATGGAAAATCTCATCTTTGTTTAATGTATGGAGTGTGGGAAGCCTCTAGATAACAAATGGGGGAGGGCTTTGCAACCTGTCCCTATTTGCTCAATGTTCATCTTGCTTATGAAATATCCTGTCTAGTGTAAGACAGGTTAACATAGCCCAGCCCACTGTCATTGACTTAATGCCAAGGCAAAACATGCTCCCATGTTTGAACCGCTGGGATTCCTCTTGTAGCTCAAATAGCACAGGCAGATCCTTTTACACAGTGAGGGCTAGGGCTCAGTCCTTTTACATGGGCTGAGAAACAGGCAGGTCCCTCTTCCAGGACAGCAATCTGTAGCCAGCTCCCATCAGCACCGCTTGGATGTGGTGCATGTATCCCTGCATGACGTGACCTGGTCGCATACGGCTCTAGGCTGTGGCTTTCCATAAGGCAGCACCCTTAGGAGGGATGGCGGGTTTCCATAACAGATACAGTTTCAGTAGGAACCTTCTATTCTTAAAAGAAATACTTTTTTTTTTTTTTGTGTGTGTGTGTGAGAGAGAGTGAGCAAGCCACACAGAACCTAGCAACTCTGGATTTCTGGATTTCAATTCTCAGCACAAGAGCTGGCAATCTGTCAAGGACAGTCTTTCAGAATACATATACGTTTGCAAATCGGACATTAAGCATGCCAGTGGAAACCTGATATAAATGGGAAATGTTTCCAATCCAAAGTCAGCATGCTACTGATCCAGCTCATCATAGTGTCTTGCCCCTGGGGAGGCAGCAGGTTGCAGTGCCTGGCTCACATGAGATGACAGATAAGGGAACCAGGGGATAGAGACCACCACTTTTTGTTGACACAGGTGCCTCTCAAGGTGAAGTTGTTCCATGCTGTGGCCCAGCACCAGCCTGACAGCTTGCTGTTCAAAATATCAGCTTTATCCTCTTTGCCACCCCTGTTCTCTCTTGCTCATCACCAGTCTCTTTTGGGTCCTTTGACATCAGTGTGAGTTCTGAAAATCTAATTTTGTCTGAACCACGCAAGACTATTTAGAAATTGTGTGACTACAATGATGTGTCAAATCTGTGAATGTTGTCTGTTTGGGGCTTTGAAGGAAAGTACATATGAAGGAGCGAGGAGGAAGTGTATGAAAATCCCTGTCTTGGGTTTAAACAATGATGACTAAGGATTGTCTACACAGGAGTTTCCTGTGCGATGAGGTAGGTTTTGAAGTGAAGTGCTTTATTTAGCTGTCATTCCCATCTGCAATGTCTGGATCCATCATATCCCTCCTACAGGTTTCTGAGGCAGTAGCATAGCTGAGTTAGCCAGGGACAAGAGACAAGGAACCTCAAGTGACTACTTTTAATGGAGACTTTGCACAGAGTGTGTAGAAAGCTGTGTGTGGAAATTAATATTCTTGCTTAGAGGTCTGTACCATTTACGGTGTTGTAGGAAAACCTCTGTGTTCCTTTGAATGTTAGAACAGAGACTGGGAGAGTTCATCTGCGGTGCTTATGGAGTAGTCAGAGATGGGTGGAACATGCACTTTATCATAGGTCTATAAATGTTTGGATGCGCATATATGTTTACTGTATGTCTGTAGAGCTTTGTGATCTAAGAACATCTGTGATACTTGTCCTGGGTTACTGGCAGTCCTGCAGTGCTTCCAGATGCCTGAAAAGGTACAGCTAGCATGGTATTCTGGCAACCTTTTTTAATAACAGAGTTGTTATAAAAGTCCCAACAGGACAAAGAACTGCAAAGGTGCATTATAGAGAAGTGAAATTCTGGCAGTGAGGCAGTCCTAGGTTACTCACTTCGTAAAAGCCATTTTGATCAAGCAGGAACCTAGAAGGATAACTTTCAGCAGCAGAGGTAGGATTGTTCCTAGCAGGACCCCTCCTGCTTCGTTGGCTTTCAGTAGCACCCATGGCCTTGCTTGCTCTCTGAGCTTCTGAAAATGTCCAGGCACATTGACAGAGTTTCGTGAGAAAAGCTAGAAATGCTATATTGTGTGCATTTTCTGCTTAAGCCACCTAAGATAAAGCCACTTAGTTGTTTTCTTGTCAGATTGTGTGGCAGTTGTGTTGTAGGCTGTCACAGTGAACCTGTCATTAAATGCTGTATTAAGGTATTGGAGAGAGGAGAATAATGCAAACTGTAGTTATCAGTGCTTTAGCTTCCAGAACGTTTTGCAGGTAAACTGACTTTAAGGTGTGAAATGTGAGGACCCCTGTTTTCCTCCCTCCCCTCATGGTGTTTCTGACTCCTCCAGAGCACCAAAGCTCATCCTCCTTGAATCCGCAGAGGGAAGCCGAGGAGTAGTTTCAGTGCAGCTTACCGGATCCTTGATGCACTCTTGAAGGCTTTTTGATTGCAATGTTATTTCCTCTCAGAGCCAACGTGATTCCTTCTGTGCCACAATAAAACCACTTAACAATCTTTCTTCCCTTTCAGGAGAAAGGAAACAATTTTAAAAAAAAATATAGCCACATATATCTCCAGCATTTCTAGGCTAAAAAATATATCACATTTAAAATGTTGCGGCTGTGGCTCTGCAGGCTCTCCCACATCTGAACAATACAATGTCATGCTCCAAAACTTCATGACTTGTGAGATTCAGTGCTGGGCTGGTAACATATACATTGCATTCTTTGAAAAGTTACAGGGCTGCATACCATTAGAAAGAGAAAATAATTATTTGTCTTCTGATATTGAGTGCTGATTAGTAGCCATGTCAAATCTGAATTAGAAATATTTTAAATTGTGGCACTCACCAGAAAATAAAAGGCATATTAGATTATTTTAGAATGCTTTTATGGCTCCATGTGAGTAATTTGACAGATGGTACTGAGGCACTTGGTTATATTGCTAAAGGAATATAAAAAATTGTCTTGCTTAAAATAAGAAAGTAAATTCTCAAAAAATTCTACAACAGTTTCAGAAGTGTGGCATGTGCAGCATAGATAAAGAAGTGAATGTGAATCCTTAATGCTATAGCCTGCCTTAAAACCTCAAGTAAAATCTCATGCAAGTAGTAATGCTGTCCCACATGCACACTGATGAAACATTTGCATTCCATGGTTCTGCATCTGTCTTAAAGATAGATGTGTGTATATAGGTACAGGCTGTGTTCGTGGAGTATATGAGTTAGGGAAACATATCCAGCTGCTGTGAAATCATGCTAACTTTGTGGCATAAATTAGGTGGACATTTTCCAGATTCATATTTAAAAATGGCATACTCAAGAGCTTTGGAACTAAACAAGCCCCATCTGTTTTAAAGATTATACAGCACTAAGAACGTGCCATGGTATACATAAAAATTTGGGATGTTGTGTAAGAAACAGCAATTTCTAGGGTAGCAGGAAGATTTCAAAAAAATTATTTTGTATGTCTCTTCTTGAAACAGTCGGTTAAATGCACTCATTGCCTAAAACTACTAAGTTTTTAGTGCTAATCATGAACTATTCTCAAGTGTGATTTTCTGATGGAGCTGTTTCATCACATCTTATGACTGAACTGTATTAGTTGGTAGGTCCCGCTCAGTTAGGAGAGGGCTCACTCTGGCACCAGCCAACCTATGGCCCATCTGCTGCATAATATCCATCTTTGAAGCAAAGATGCTTTGACTGTAGATACATCTAAATTTCGTTGTGTTTGGTGCTGCTGAATTCAAATATCTGATGATATCTGAATTTTCCATAGCTTTTGCATCAAGTCACTGTTCCTCTTGGGATGCGCTTGTGAGCACAGGGAGGAGAAGGTTATCGGGAGCTGTCAGCACAGGTTGACCAAGAGTAAACATGCCTGACCAACCTGATTGACTTCAGTGATAAAACATCAGGATTTGTTGATGAGGGAAGAACCTCCCTGTCATTTACTTTGACTTCAGCAAAGCTTTCAACAGTCTCCTAGATACTCCTCTATCTAGAGGATGGACAGACAACTCAATGGATTAAAAAAAAATGGTTGGATGATTAGGCGCATCAATCCTGGTCACACTCAAAGGCATGTAACAAGTGCAGTACTCCAGGGTCTGTCCTGTTTATGACCTTAACCAGTGACCTGGAGGAGGTGATGGAGCATGCTTTTGTCAAGTTTTCGGGTGACATCAAGTTCCAGGTTCTACCTGTCTGTAGCTTAGGGGCAGACCTGCCATTCAGAAAGACTGTGATAGGCTGAAAGGCCAGCGGGAACCATATGAAATTCAATATTCAAATTGTCCTCAAATACAAAGTCTTGCACCTGTGAAGAAGAGGCTGTGTGACAATAAAGGCTCTCCAGAAGACAGAGCCAGACTCTTCATGGGGTTGTGTGGTGAGAGGATAAGAGACAGCAGGCGTAAACTGCTATGAGAGAGGTTCAGACTGAGTATAAGGAAAACAGTTTTCCCTGTGATGACTCTCAAGCAGTGGAGCAAGCTGTCCAGAAAGGCTGTGAAGTTTGCATCCTTGGAGGTTTTTAGGACTTGACTGGACAAAGCTCTGAGCCACCTGGTCTGACCTCAGGCTGGTGGTGCTCTGAGCAGCAGGTGGGACACTGCAACTTCTTGGACTCCCCTCCAGCCTGTATTATCCTGTGACTCTGTGATCCTCTGTGAGTTTAACATTTTGGGGTTGAACATATATTAGCATGGGATTTGGTATTTCAAGTCTCCCAAAGAGTCTGAGATATAACAGAAGAGAGATGAGGTTCTGTGAAATGACAAACCTGCTGAACATTTGTTGATTGAGTCTAACAGGGCTGCTCAGCTCTGTTTCAAGTTTCTCTGCTGGCTCAAACACTGCAACATGTTACTGTAATAAATAGCAGAATGGTGGCCACACATCCGGGGTTTGCAGGGGGACTCCTGTATGTTCATTGCACCCAGGAGATACTATATTGCTGGGATTACTGGTAGTAAAGTTGCTGGTTTAGGGAGAGAGGGAAGAAAACAGAGAGGTTAGCTCAAAGCTTGTGTAAACAATTAGTAGCAAGTAAACCAGGGTGTGAAGTGACAGCACATCAGCTAAGGCTCTGGATTGCTTTGTGTGAAGCAGTTTGCTTTACTCAGGAAGCACAGTGAGGCCCTGTACAGATGCCCTTTTGCAGGCCCAGCTGAGCCAATGGAAGATCTATTGATCCAGATCCTCCCTAGTGCTTCGCTGCCAGAGGCTGCCGCAGAAGGGCTTTGCATGAGCATGTACCCCTTTGGTCGGCAGCATGAGTAGGGCTGGCACATACTGGCCATGCTGTTGGCGTGAGCTGGCCCCAGGGATTTGGGTGATGTGAATTAGGGAATGCTCAGTGTGGCAGATCCAGTGCAGGGACAGGGACAAGCGCTAGCGAGTGCTCCCATGGCACAGCTGGAGTGGGAGGAGGGCAGCCCTCTGAGGCTAAGGGCACCTTGCATGGAAGAGCATCTACCTGAAAAAGGAGTGCAGAGGAACTAACGAGCTGTGAATTCACATCCCTCTTGCTGTGCATTAGCTTTCTCACTTTAAGAGGGTGATTAGATTGCTGCATTTCACTGCCAGTGAATGGCAACACCCACCTTTTCTGAAAACTCCCTGTAATGTTGTACACAGGCCTTGGGGTTACCATTGTCTTTCTCTTTGGCCCTCAGGAGTATATTTTACAGAAGCACAGATGTTACTCAGAAAATTTCAAAACCATAGAATTGCCTCATATTTTTTATGCTTCTTGCTTCACTTTGATATTTCCCCGAAGGATGCTATGCCTTCCATCTTTTTCTGGACAGAAAGTCCCTTTGTAATGTCCTGATATTGCTGATGTTTTTTTCTTTTTTTAATTTAAAAGCTTGCTTTGGAGGTGTTTCTCCTTCTATGACAGTTGGTCCCCAGGAATTATTTTGTTTTTACATAATTTGCACATCTGTGTTCTGTCTGTGGTGTGCAAACCAGCAGAATGCTGGTTGTTAATGATAACAACTGTATATTGTCGCTTTCCTATTGCACTGTGACCCTCCCAAAGTCATTGACAATTCATCATCTTGTAGCAACTCAAAATGAGCAGTGCACGTGGGGTGAATTCCTGCTGGGTTAGTGTAGCTATTAAGTGTCCTCATTGCATCTCACACCCTGATGAGTTCTTGACCCTGGAGGACAGTTTCAGTTCACCTGTCACTGAACTGGGGCCACCTCTGCAACAGGCATGGCAAATTTTGAACAGGCTCCATTTGATCCAAACTAAGCTCACCAGGGAAGGGTAGGATCTGTTGATGATTATTTGTGGCAGACGTTTGCCTGTCCTGTAATGATGTGGGAGAACAGCTCTTTAAATCACAGGACTGTCAGTGGCTGCAAACATCTGCGGATATGGGATGGGGATGGGATGTGGATATGTAATCTCTCCTCTCAGACCTTGACATTGCTGTTTAATCTCTGCTATTTATGACTACATTTTTTTTTTTAATAGGAGTAATGTAAAATCCACCGCAGGAAGGAATCACTGCACATTTCTCATTTGAATGGCAGTGGATATTTTACAATACATGTATATGTCTGTATGTGTGTGTGTATATACACAAATAAAAACACAGGAAGCTCTAGTGCAAACATTACCACATACTCTGGAAAGCCAAACGGAGGCAGCAGTTAGTACATGGGATGGAGCTGTTGACTTTTCAAGTGGTACCATAATCAAAAGCAGATGTGCCTTGGAGTCCTGGTCAGCCCCAACGGTGACACCCTTGAGAGCCCAATACATGCCTCAGGGATAATATACCCAGAGGGATGTAATTGTTCCCTATTAAAGTGCTCATGGTTTTGGAACTGAGGACTTTATTTACTGATCAAAGAGCTGCCTTTGATTAGTCAGTTTTGAAATGAACAAATTTCTAAGTTCTCATATTTTGCTCTTCTTAGGGGACATATTTCAAAAGCCTTTTGATCTTTGGTGATGGGTATTTAGTAGAAGGCAGGTATGCTTTTACGAAAAGAATCATGGAAGTCTTGTTGTAAAAGGTGACGTACATAAAGCCCTGATCAGAAAACATTCAGAACATGTGTTCAGCAGGTCCGTTGACTTCAGTGGGCCTATGCACACTCACAGGATTGCTCTTGTGCTCATTCTTCAGCAGGATCAATGGTTTTAAAAGGTAAAATCAGGCTGCTGGTCTGTGGAGAAAAAGGGTAATACCTACTGCAAAGGTCAGAAAATATTTATGTGGCATCATACACTAACAGAGTACAGGCAGCACAAATCTTTACAAATAGGCATCCTGCTGGTACCAATAGAAATGTAGGAAGCAGTTAGTGTCTCTCAGTTGTGTCATTTGATCCCCAGGGAGGCATTTAATGGATGATATTTCCCTACTGAGAGTCCCGTCTTTTCTTTCTGTACTTCATTAGTAATAGTTGAGGGTCCTCCTGTTCATAAAAAATGTATGCACTTCTTACCTGATTTTTCACATACTGTATTATGAAAAAGGACGTAATTCCCAAAGAACTAAATAGAATACTTCACCTTTAATTACACGCTGTCTTTCTGGCTGCAAGCAGGTTTTCCCCACTACTTATTACCAAGCCAAAAGGAAGGAAAGAACAAAACAGAGAGAAAAGAATAAAACCAGAATAAAATAATGGCTATTTGCAAATCCACTTGCCTCTGAAAGTTCTCTCCTCCCCATCCAAGCTGTGTGGCCTGGATCGGTCTTAAGGATAGTTCAGAATGCAACTCCTATCTGTGGTGAGATATCTATGGGAAATGGATGCCTCACTCCTGCGGAGGTGGACCTGTGATATGAAACACTCATCTTACCGAGCATGAATAATTTTATCCATAAGTGAAATCTTGCAGTTGTTTGACAGGGTAGAGCATTACTATCCTACTGCTGTTAGATGGAGAAAAAAATCACAAGTAAGAACTCAAAATACCACAAGTGGAGCTACCTGGAATAATTTCGGATTCAAAACTCAAGCTGTAACAAAAATGTAAGTCTTTCCCTGGTGGCATAGGGGGACTATATTGACCCATCTCTCTCCCCCAGGATCAGGGCTGCCATTCATTTTCTAATACTGTCTTGTTGACTGCTGTCCAATTTTCTCACAATGTTTTAAATCAAATTTATTTGCTTATAACCTTGATCAACTCCACAATATATAGATTATTTTGTAACAGAAATATCTTACTTCAATGGTCTAATTAAATACAATAAAACACTTTAACATGCAAATATAGAGCCTCCCAGGAACTGCTCTGTGTTGTTGGGGTTCAGTTCAGAAATGAAGATCTATCTGCCTTTATGGCTGCAGCATTCCTGCATGGGGCACTCACCTGGGGTGGCAGAGAACACGCCGTGCTGCCTGTCATAAACCAGTCCTGTTTGTCCCCTGGGACCCGTGAAAATGCTCTGGTTTCATTGCAAGTGAATTTATTGCACGTGGAAAAAATCCAGTAGTGGGCTAAGAAATGATTTTTGCATTAGACACCAGCTCTCCAGATGCAGATGCTTGCGGTAGGCCATCTGATGTCCTGAGAACTGGGCTTTCCCATGGAAGCGAGGCTTTATCTTTCCTTCGGACCCTTTCCACCACCCCAAGGAGCTGCTTCTCCAAGTCTGCTCCTCCAAGTGTTTGCACTTACGTATGTGTTTGAGTGCTTTGATGAAGCAGAATCAAACCAGCCAGTTTCAATATTGGCTTGTTTTCGTTAAATTGAGCATGTTGTGTTTTGTTACATAGCTTGGGGTGGTGAGAGAAATCTATTAAACTTAAAGTTAATTAGTATGGGAAGACTGTAATGTAACAAGATTGCCTGAATGAAAGTAAGGGCATTGCTGTTTAATTAGCAAATGCGTTTGGATTTTTTAGATTATTTTTTTCTTTTTGATTTAATTCAAAATATTTTAAGTCTTTGCATATAATGAAAGAAGAATAGATTAAGGTCAGGAAACTGAAAAGACATTAAAAACCTATGGCATAATTTTTATTTTTTTTTTTTGCTATTAAATACATGCTGTTGATCAGATAACAGAGCTTTTATTGCTGTGGTCTGTTTTCATTTTGTTTCTAAATTGTAGCCAAAAAGATGCTTTAAATGCCAGAGTCCTAATTTATATTACCAGGAAGGACTGAGCTTATAGAACTATTAAACCTGAATGTGCCTGTTTGTTGCTGCTTCTGCTTTCTCGTTTTTGAGACCTTCCACTGAAGCAATGGGGACCTCCATTCAAGATTTCAAGAAATGCTTACACTCAGCTGTGTTTTATATTGTGGGCTGATTTCTTCTTCATTTTCCTTAATTTAGGATAACTCATTGTAGATTGAAACTTCACTCTCCTTTATGGAAAATGATACTGCTTTCATTCACAGGAATGGGCCTAGTCCCACCAGTTTCTAATCATGCAGCATGTGTCCCACTGACATAAGGGACTGTGGAACAGGGTGTTGTCGTGTCAAGGGCATTGAATAAAGCACAGAAAGTTCTCTCCCAGGAGCGGTAGTGCCTGCACAACTTGCTCAGTCTGTCCATCCATCGCCTTCCAGTGAGAGATGCAGGGCTCACCCCTCATGGGGCAAGTGTTTCTGTGCATAGTGATCGACACAGTCATTTCTCATAGTTGCTTGGGGTGGCGCTCAAAATTACAGTACTTGTATTGTGAATAATATGCATCTTTTATCGAATCTGGTTGTTCATTTAGCTTACATGCCACAGCGAGGCGTGCATAAAAATATTCACTGAAAGTCTCACCAGCGGCTCACGCCTGCCATCGTGGGAGTGTGAAGATTGTGGAAATATTCTTGTGCAGTGGGAGACACCTGCTGTGCAGTCCACAAATCGCAACTCCACCGGCGTGTACTATGCCCAGGCTCCCTGTTACAGCTGCAGTAGGTAGGCGTAATACCTAAGTTGGTGTCTGTAAAAGGTAACCTGAATGTAGTGCTTACCTTGCTCCACAGACTGTAAAAAAACCAGGCTTAGGTAGATGGTCTGCATGGTGCATTCATCTGTTTAATCGTGAATTCTATGCAGGCATCTACACCTGCCTCTGCAGGAGCGAGCTCCATATCTCTATATGGCTCCCTTTGCCTCCTGTGAATGGTGATAATATCACTTCCCTGCCTCCCAGGACTGCTGTCAGTAAATGCATTAGAAATTTATTTGGCTGGGGTAGTCTTTCACTAGTGCTCTAGTATAATTTGCTCTTGTATTTGTGTCAGTTGTGCAACTGTGGTACTTTGCACAAAACCCACTACATGCTGTGACTGCTCTACTTATGCACGCAGCCATAGGAATTATGCACACTGGCAATGAGTATACCCAGCTCTGAAAGAACTTTCTGGAACTTCTGCATTCCCCACATTGGTGGCTGCAATTTAAAAATCCACATTTGTGGTGCTTGGTGTGCTGTCAAAGCTGAGATCTGCAGGATTTAAACAATTTTGTGACAGCTGCAGGATAGCACTTCAGTTTCCACGGAAACTGGCACTGGCTCTCCAAAATCAAGGTGAAGAGTTGGCTGATTATCTAATAATAATGCTGAGCATTTAAAGATGAAGTTCTTCACCTTCCTCTTGCTGAAACAATTTCCATTCCTAAGGATCCAGCAAAAGCAATAGAGGTCTTGTAAATTCAAACTGTTGTCACAGCTTGGGCTGTGTAATCTACTTTCCAGAGATGAAAGCCTCGGCCCATTCAGTCACTGAGCCTTATGCTCTGCTGTTAAGATAAAGGGCTAATTTGTCCCCACATCTACTGCACAAACTGATACCATTGTTTATATGGCAAATTACAGAATAACAGAAGTTCTTTTGCTTTACCGTGTGTTTTTGTACTCTGCCTTTCCAGAACATTTTTATCCTTAAATGCATTTCCTTGAAATAATTCTCATTGCATAAACTTCTTATCTGCTCACACTCTTGCTTATCACCTGAATTTAATCACTCTTTGGCTTTGTGCTCACTGGACTCTTGTTTTGAATCAGTGAGTTTCATCGTTTTGCTGAACATTCCTTTTTCCAGGTCATTGATTTCTAAGGTTAACAAAACGAATCCTCCTGCTGATCCTTGTTACGTCCCACTAATCTCCTTGCTATAACCTCAACTGCTCAATTACCTTTTGTCTTCAATTTCAGAGGCATTTATTGAACCCACAGATCAGTCTTTTGTGCAGGAAGCAGTTTCATATTGGATTCAGGAACATGTTCATGTGAATATTTCTCATACTTATACCTCAATTAGTCAAGGTTGTTTAAATTTTCTTGGTTAATTTCCTTCTTGACATGCCCTTTTAAGTGTACTTTCTCCACTGCTTATTTTTTGCAAGAGATGTCTTTCTTTCTAACCTCTATTCTTTTCCATCTGCTCTTGAATAATATCTTCCACTATTTGATAGTGTTGACTTTCCACTTTGCAGCACTTTATCTTTTCTACCCTTCTGAATCATCTGAGTCCTTTGCCATCCATCCGTTTGTTCATTTTAGGAAGAGAGTAAGAGCCAATATTCTTCTGAAGGATGTTTGCTCTGTTTTCCTCAATAGGGAATTGGGGGGTTTCTTAGTCTTTCATATCACTAACTCCATGTCCCTCTTTTTTTTTGACTGGGGGTTGATACCCACTTTAGCCAGGTTTGGCATGACCAGTTGTATCTCAGCTCAGATGTACTGGGGAGAATATGGAGGCACAACACCGAAGAAGCAATGTTCGTCACCTGACTCCCCATGATACCATTTGAATCAGCTGGTTATTAATGGAAAATGGGGCAGAGCAGAGGTCTTACTCCTTTGATATGATCTTCCTCCAACCCAAATGACCCCTGTTTCAGGTACCTATAACTGCGTCTTCTCTCACAGTTATTGCCTTTGTTAGGAGGGCAATGTGGAGAAGAAGGCTTTTTAGACATTCAGTAGTGTGCCAAGGGGTTGTCTTTAGGTGTATTTTAGCAGCAAGGGCCAGATGTCTGTCACAGGTGTAATAAAAGAAGAAGTCCAAACTAAACTTCTGGCTGCAGAGAGCCACTCTGCAGTCTGTCTAGGCCCACTGTCACTCTGAGTTGTATTTTTCACATCAGAAATCTGTTATTTCCAGTGCCCAAGGACCATGTAGCCATTTACAGAACACGCTGATATCCCAGAACAAGTCACCTACCTTTGGCAGTGGCTCAGATGGCTGGGATCTCAGGAATAAGCAATAAAACTGAAGCTCTTGAGAACAATAGCTTCTTTGCTAAGGAGAGGCACATTTTTAACAGTGGCTGAATATGACTGAAGATAAGAGTTTGACACCAGAGCACTGAGAAGGAATACAAAGGACACACTCCTAATCAACAAGCTTGCTTATAAATACAATTACTTTTTAGAAAAAAAGCCAAAAGAAGGTCTGCCTTGGAAAGTACTTTTTGACAAAAACTTGGTTTTACTGGATCATTTGTTATCTTAGATGATCCTATTCTGTTTTGAATGTATAGAATTAATTAACAAAGCCCTTCTGAGGTCCCGTAATTTTTTTTCACAGAGGAACTGAAGCTCTGGGCTTCTGTGAGGAAACAGAAGTTGAATGTGTGAGATGAGCACCCTGAAAACCTCATGGTAAATCCCCTCACATTCAGACGATTATCCCCCAATCAATGCATTTGAGAAATTATGGCGTACTTTTAAAACCCCCAGCCCAGGATACCCCATAGGCTTTAAATCAGAGGTGGGAAAGGTGTGTCACGTTTAAAAAAAGAAACTGCCACAAAGGCACTTTTGTTTAAAAGCCTCCAGGGTAGTCTGAAATGACAGGTAGCAGGGGACAAAGCCTGTCTGAGCAGGAAGCTGATAGCAGAAGATAGTCTGCAACAGGCATTGAGTTTATACAGCCTTGAATATTGACTATGAATTTGAATTGAATATGTTTTGCTGAGCAGCTTTCAGCTCCTGGTTGTTGCATTTTTTGGAAGAGGAGCTTAGGTGACTAGCTGGGTAATAATATGAGAAAAAGAAGGGTGAACAGCCTGAAAAAAAAAGCTACTTATACAGACTAGAGTGGTGTACTACTTCACAAAGTGTTGGAGATGTGGAGTCTTCTACAGCACATGCTGTGGTCCCACCAAAATACTGCTGGCAGCTAGCTCTTCATGAGCAGGTCACAAGCTGCTGCAGTCTCACAGAAGCCCATTAACTTAAAAAGGGGGTCTTTTAAGACAGGGGGAAAAAACACAACATAATTGGGTAGTCTGGTTCATTGCAAGCACCTAGGCCATTCTCAACCTGGACAAGTCAGTTCCTTTTTAGAACAAATACACGTTCAACAGTATTTTGGGTGACTTCCATTTCCAGTAATATTGTTGTAAGATAGGAAAGAGAGGTATGTTTGTCTTAAGCATTTTCTTCTTTGTAACAGACAGCAGAAGGAACAGAGAAATTACAAGAGGTAGTGAGTCTTCACATAAAACAATCTTTCAGAAGAATAAAATGCTGCATTTACAGCTGTAAATGTATACACCCATATAATTTAAAAATACAAAGCTACTTTTAGTGTGTCTCAGGGCTTGCTCTTTTTTAGTTCAGATAATGAAATGCTCCAGTGCTGGACTTGAAGTGGTTAACCTCATCGCATTGGCAAAACCAAACCATTCATGAAGCACTGGGCTTTTAACTCATCGAAAGTGAGAAAGTTAAAATTGACAGTTAGTGTAACCAAAGTGCAATTGTGTTCTTCACACTGTGTACATTTTGACTGGCTTGTAAAAAGAATGTAGAAGTTCATGACTCTCTCTGGCAGCTTCTTGAGATGACCAAAGAAAACATGATCTGCAACATATTTGGCTACAGCCCGACCCCGATTGAGAAGACAGGTTTTTATCAGACAGTGGAGAAAAGTCAAAGTCAGCTACCTGGAAAAGAAACATCAAAGAGATAATTTTTAATTTGGGTCCTACTGGCTCAAGTGAGTCCAGCAAGAATACTCTGGGCTAGAAATGTCACTTCACCCTCAACCAGTTTCAGTCAGTCACCAACTTCAAACAGACTTCTGATTTATACCTGCTGCACACGTGGCTCATAGGCAGTCTCTCTAGAGGTATATTATTCATATTGTGGCATGATGTAAAGTGTATTAGGTACTTTCCAAAGGGCCATGAAATCTACTTTTGATTTAGGAGACCATGCTTATTACAAATACAATAATGTAGCAAGTGAAAGCTACACCAGAGATGGAAGGGAGCTGGGGACATAAAGGTCACATACTGGGGGTCAGGTGACAATTTAGTCTGCTTTAGGTAACATGCCCACCCTTTTTTACTATTGAATATCCTCTCTCACTATCCCCCTGCTTTCTTTCATGGAACCATTCTGAGACAGATCCTCTGGAAGGGATGGCTGAAAGGTACCTAATTACTATCCCAGCTCAAGGTAAGAGTAACTGAATACCTCTATGAGATCTTTTTGTTGCGTGTTACTTCGAAAGGTCGTGTACAGCACCAATCCTAGCATCGCTGAAACCAGAGCGATGCAGAGCAGCACAAAGAAAGCTGGGTGGATCCCTAGGAAAGAGCACAAGGGTGCATTCCCAGACTGATACAATACACTAGAGAAGAGGCAACAGTGAGAAGGAAACAATGTTTTAGGAGAAGTTTTCGTACTTTTAGAATGAAGGACCTGTGTGTAAGAGGGAATAAGTTTTTCAGCCCAGATCCCTTCAGGTCTTTCTGAAATCTCAGAAGTGGGAATGCGGGGTTGTGAGGTTCTAAGTGTCTTTCCCTTTTTACCCCTCTTTTTCACTGAACAGCCTAAAAAAACCCCATCCAGTTACATACGTTACCCCTAACTCCTCAGGGTGTTTGTACCTCTGGTACCACAGGAGGATAGGAAGTAACCTCATCTTCACAGCAGCCTCCAGCAAAGAGGATTTGCACACTTAGCCCTGAATGCACACTCGTGTCTTCTGGAGTGAGCTCCCCTATCTCTACACAAGTGCTGGCCCACAGTGAGATGGTATAACCATTCTGTACCACAGCCTGGCTGTCCTCTGGTCAGGTCCTCTTCGCCTGGCCACCTAACCACTTTCTCAGATGATTCAGGGACCCAGGAGGGACATGTTTGAGCACGCATGAGGGAGCCAGCAGGGATTACTGGCTGGGGGGACAGAAATGTGTGATGAAATAGAGATCTAGAAAAGTCTACCCTTAAAAAACCATACTAAACAAAATGAAGAATTGAGACTGCTTAATTAAAGGAGTGTTACAGGCATAAATGTTTTCCTAGTTATCATCTCTAACTACAAGAGCCAGACTATTTAAACTGAAAAATATGTAATTTAACTAACTCAGCCTTCCCAGGAAACTCATTAGCTTCAAGACACTCTTGAGACTAAGGGTTCAGCAGGATGCAAGAAGCTTAGACCAATTACAGTAGGTACATTATAGGCTCTCCTTTCCTTTCCTCCTTCCTGTGCTTTTAGGGATCTATACCAGTTTCCAGAAACCTCATCTGCAGGCTGGTTAATCCAAAATTGTCCCTGACATATTTGAGACTGTTGGGAATCTACGTGCTGCTCAGACTAGCTGCTCCTCACCTGTTGGCCACACTTTTATTTCATGGTACGTCTGCAGCATTGTCACACCGTTCTCCACTCGGACACTGAGGCAATACTGTCCAGCATCACTGAAGGTATGGCTGAGATTATAGCAGGAGCCATTAATCACCACCAGATGGCATTTTTCACCTTCAAGTGGAATGCACTCGGACTTTATAAGCCAGCATAATGCTAGTGGTGGGCTGAAATGACAAGAGCAAAAAGGAAAAAAAAAAAAAAGGTGCAAACTTTGCAAAATTTCAACTAAGAGCTGATGAATCACTTGGTTAAAATAGCATAATGATTTTGAAAATAATGAAGTTAATCTAAATACAAATAGAGAAGTAATTAACTGCACAATTGGTTGGCTTATAGCATTTGTCAATTGAAAATGTTCTTTGTGATGCTTCTATAAAAGCAAGCCTTTCAGCTGAGAGTTAAATACCTGCGTGGGTCATAGGCAGGCCATTGTGTGTAGAAAACCCCATAGTCCTTCTCCAATAAAGATAAAAGGAATCTTTTTTCCCTGCACTTCCAAGGGAGTGTAGGTTGGTTTTTCTCTGTCTGTGCTACTGAAGCACACCCAAGACCTTTCTGATTAACAAAACCCCACAACCAAAACTGGAAAGAATGTAAGATGAGCTCTGTACAATGGACTAATAGCTGGAAAAGGTAAATACATTTCAAGGATCACCAGTACTCCCTCACAATAACAAAAAGGTTTTTATTTGCTATCAAGCAATTTAGGTGCAATCCACTTTATGGCCATCTGTCTTCTCATCATGTCTAGTTGATGCCTTTTATTTACATTTTCAGACCCTTGTTCCAACTAATTCTGCTTGGACTCACCTGATGCACTATGGACTTTGATTCTGACAACAGATAGAGCTTTTCTTTACCCCATCTTATTAGTATTTTGTTCCTTATCTCTTTAGGACATTTGCATTTCTTTGCTAAAGAAAGCAGCATGTTGATGTGTTTAGCTCATTTTCTAGCTTTGTTTTCGATAACCCATCTCTCAAACATTTGTCTTTGCTTCTCTATCATAAACTCACATTGCATCAGTCCCAGTCCAGTGGCTAGGAGGCTAGGTCTGGCAAACATTGTCCATCCTAAAACCAAGCCAGCTTTTAGGAATCTCAAGTTTGCCTGTAATGGTTTTTGGCTGTTCCTATTTACTGGTATGCCGTCTCCAGTTTCCACTCCTGCCAATGTGTCATCATTTTGTGAATGCAAACTGTGCTGCTTTGTCTGTTGGGACTATTTATGCCTTTGGCAAGTGACTCTGTGTTGGGTGCTGCTTGCTCCATTCTACATCCCTACTAACAGCCCTGCTTTCCCTGCCCTTAATCCAGCATTAGCCTAAACAGCTCCCAGTAGCAGAATGTGAAAGTGTTACTCTTCTGGAGAATAAATGACTTCTATGGTCATGGAGTTTTTATGGTGAAGGAGCTTTCCTGGGTGTTTCAATGGTATTTAAAATGTTTCTGCCATACCAAAAAAATCTGATATGTTCTAAATACTCCAGCTTGAGAGAGCTTGTGCTAGGATCGAGGTGCTCATGACTCTCCTATATTCCTATAATCCTCACTGCATGGAGCCTCTCTGTCTTATTCATCTTGTGGCAATCTTAACTTTGGCAGAATTATTCCCCAAACCCATTACTTCCATGTGCCAGCCAAGGATCACTGCTATGCAACAGGACTCTGAATACAGTTTAATTCAATGGTGGGGAAATTGGCTAAGGGAAAAAAATCAAAAGGAAGTTTTAAAATGTAATTTTCCCTACTATCTTTCTCTGGCTACTTCTCTTTTAACATTCTCTTTACAAAGATACAAAAATAAAGTTTGTGTTACGTAGGAGGATTCGACTTTTCTGTAAAGAATCAGGCTCTTGCAGGCTCTTAGAGTTCATGGTATTTCAAGTCAGGAAACCACAATATTCAACAGTATTTTGTTGAAAGAAATTTTTGTTTTAAGAAACAGTTCTGGGGGGTGCAACTGACTATTTTAAGGAAACAGTGGGGAAAAACACTTAAATAGACAATGCTTTTTGGGGAAAGAAGTTGTGTTTGCTACTTACGTGCCATTGATATGAAGAGATAAACTCAAGTTTTCCATTACGTGAGTCTCTCTGGAGCCCACTACATTAATACTTTTAACAGCATCTGAGAGGATAAAAAAAAGTATGTCACACTCCACGTGTAAACTTGAAATTCACCAGTGAAGGTTTGTTTCCATAGACTTTGCAGATTTTAGCTCTGTCACACAAATAATAATACTTGCCTCATACCCAAAAAGGAAACCTACCGCTAGAGTTGTTGTAAGTTCTCTGAATGTTTTGTAATTTCTTTTTAAAATATAATAAATTACTTTATTAATCCTCTATATTTTTTACTTATGTGTTTATTTACTCCTGAAGCTGAACAAATCAATGAGACTTTCCTAATGCTTATTTTAACTAATTTATTTTTTAGGGATAGCTGGCATAAATTAAATGAACAAATCCTCCATAAATTACGGTAGACATTTTCTTGTCAGTTTTAAGTGCATGTGAGACTTTTACAAAAGACAGTGAAACTTTTCTTAAATGGAAAAGAAACAGAAGATTTTATATATTTTCCCCCATTTTTTTCTGCACTAGAATAGCACAAAGTCCATTTTACAATCGAAACTCTTCATTTAATAATGTTGACCAGTTCTTGCACGTGAAACAGCACTGACTGAAGTTGTATTAAAGTTGCATTAAAGCTAGATTGTAACTGTACATATATATGAAGTTCTGTTCTGAGCATGCAAGATGTTTTATAATTACCTAACAGTGCCAGAGCAGTGGTAAAATCACCAGTTTTCTGCACCATTTCACTTTCACGTATGATGCTTCCAATTTGCTCCCATTCAGCTATGACTTTCAGATGCACTGTGCGATTCCCCATGGTAGAGCAGTTATAGTAGACAAAGGGTTCCTTGGTAATCTGATAAACTCTGTGTAACAAGAAAAGATTTAGAATGAAAATCACCTTTTACCAAATCCTTGCATATTTCTGATTTAAAAAGGAGCAAGCTCAAATACATTTTCTTTATAGACAACGCTACAATCAGCTCTGATTCTAACTCTATTTTATGTCCCTGTCAATGGGGATTAATGTCTGTGGCATTACCAATAAAACTACAATCAGTGGAAGACCCAGAGTATATTTATGCATTTTTAATCAAAGAAACTAAAGATAATGCTAAAAGAATTCACAAAATGGAATAGGAATAGTCAGTAAATTATGAAAACTATCTTTATAACAGGTAGACTATAAGCTAACTGAATCACTAAGATGGGGTGGGAAAGGAAGAAAGAAAAAAATGTAGCATTCAAAGACTAAAGCTCACATTTCTATTTGCATACATTTATTTGTATTGGACATATATTCATCCTCAGAGAAGGAAAATAACTGAATGTCTTTTTCCCTACTGCAGAGTGGCTTAAGGGCTAGATACTACCCATGGTTTTATTTCTGATGGTTATAGGCTATGTTGGGGTTTTTTCCCCCTCCATTTTCTTATTAAGTGTGTGTTAATGTTCACCTCCATATTATTTGAGACCTATCCACTTTCAAAAGCTCCTCACCCAAGCTGTGGTATATTTACTGGTAGCTGGTCATAGTAACAGCTACTTGCTGCCCAAGCACAAGACAGTACACCGCTTCCATTTTCCTGAAGTGCACAAATTATTCACATATTCAACACCAACAAACTGCTAATGGAGATCTGCTGGCATAATGATGTTTTAAAATACCAATTTACAATGATGTTTTAAAATACCAATTTACAATAAGTTACTTTTTCCAGTTCATTCAGTTCAGCTCATTGCACACAGAGTAACACATCTAAGCATAATTTGAACAAGAAACATAGGTCTTTAAAACATCACCTTTGTGTGAGTACGCAGTGACTTCTGTACCAAAGTTTTCATAATTCACCTGGTTGATATGCTAAGAACGTACCAATTGACAAAGGTGTATGCTTTGTCCTATGGTTTAATCAGGATTTTTCTCTAGATGAGCATCTAAATCAGAGCCATCTCAAATAGTCATTAAAGCAAACAAAGTAACCACACCTACCCATCTCCAAAATCCCAGTTGTAAACAAATGATGCTGACTTGAAGTAATGACTTGGGTCATGAAGACAGAAAGAAATCCGGGTCACGGCGCCCGTGGAGGAACTAGAACCATGCGTGATAAATCTACTGTCTTCTATCTGGGCAATGGTAAGATTCCCTGTGATAAATTCTGCAGAATAATAAGGTAGAGAAAGAATCACAGTATATATCACTTTTGTAGCATGCTCTGTGTGAGTATCAAAACATTATTTAAAATGTACTGCATAAGTCTTTCTGTGTCAGAGTCCAAGTGCTTAAGTGTAATTCACATCGATTACTCAGTGTTGTTATATGTGTTAGTGAGGCAGAGACATTAAATTACTTATTTAGTGTTATACACTGGGCTTCTAATAGAACTAAGAGAAATAATCCTGCACTGATTGAGGTCAATATCAATTTTTACTATTGATTTAAAAAGAACTGGGATTAACATCAAGTATCTAGATCAAGGGATTCAGAATCAAACCAGTATCCATGTCCTTCATGTTTGGGGTGGTGGTTTTTGTTTGTTTGTTTTGTGGGGTTTTTATGTTGCTGGTTTTTGTTTTTTAGTTTTAGCTACTTCCACAGAAATGAAAATTTGACTACTATGAATAACAGATGTGCTATATATTGTGAATACAGAAAGGGTGAACTTTTGATTTTAATGTCTGTGAGAGACCCTGTGCTCATGTTTGTTTACAAGGACTAGCAAAAGCTGATCAATAAAAAACCCTCTCTAACCTATGAATGAAAAGGTATTATGATGCTACGCTTATCAGCTGTTTATAAGGATATTAATTACCAGTAACATACTCTTACCCTGTTAACAATTCATGAAATCTGGTTAATTGTTCTCTTGATGGTGCACAAATAATCACAGTTACTGCTTCAGAATGGGGCTTGCAATGCAGAACCAACTGGAGCTGTAATTTAGATGAGTTATTGGCAACTACCTTTGGGCCCCTGTAAAGCCCCTGTGGGTGCTCATGCTTGGGGAAGGCAGAAAGGTGCAATGGGATCTTACCTTTCACAGCTATAGAAACCTTCTATTCCTTTTGCTTGTGGCATGAGAATATGACAGTGCAAAGCGAGAAAGGAACAAGTAGATATTCAGCAAGGCAGCAGTTCTTAAGAGAGAAAAGATCTCATGTTTGTACAGACTTATCCAATAAGCTTGGTGTTTCTCAAAGAAAAAATCTCAGTAGCTATTCCCCAAAATGTCAGCTATGCCCTATGGCTGGCTTTTTGGTCCTCATGCATGTCCTTGTCTTCGGCTGGGAGCTGGCTCTATTTTGCAGTGTGTAAGTAGAGCACTGGCACATGTGCTTGGAGGGACGTGGTTACTAGTCTCTGAAAGAAGGGATTGTGGGAAGCTGTCTAGTGATATTTCATGTCAATCCCTCTAGTTTAGGTTAACCATACTGCACCATTGGTCAATTTGTTAAAAAATGCATATTTGTGGTTACGAATATTCCCAGTAAGCTGAAATTGCATTTAGCAGTATTTGGAAATGCAGCCATGACTTCACATCAATTTCAGTACACTCAGTCAGAACTTTAAGAGAAAATGTAATGGCTCTGCTGTGCTGATGACCTAAGTTTTTGCTATGTCAGGCAGCAGGGAAAATCAGTAGATTGTCACTGCTGCTGGTCATCCTAACTTTAGGACTGGAAATGCTGGGAAGCAGTACAGGAAGCAAGGAAGCATTGTTTTAGGAGTCTGGACATCACTGTTTCTAGTTCAATTTCTTCAAGTGATACAGGCAGGAAAACATGGGCAGGATCACACTTGCTTTCTGGATATAAGTAGACTACAGCACGGCCCCGTTAGTACAATGCCATCCAAACCCACCTTCGACCAAAGGGCTACACAAATCAAGCTCTGTTGGTAGAAGCCATATTTACACCTGGCTTTTATTTTTCTGGTGCTGGCAAAGCACCCTGGTGTATACTGAATTCCTGAAGACATAGAAGTTGTAAAGCCATTTTACCTGTAATCTGAAGCACAGTGACGTTTCTAGCAACCGGCCGACATAACCAACAGTTTCTGTGAGTCACCCAGACAGATACAGGAAAAGTCCCAGGAAATTCACTGGTCACATTAATTACGGAGTTAAACCGCTGCTCAGATTTCTCTATCAGGATCAGAGGAGCATAAATCCAGTTAAAGTGATACAAGTTTGATGTGACACTGTCATTTTTCATACTTAGACTGGCGTGAACAGTAGCTTGAGCCCCCGTTGTGATGGGACCATTGTTGGTTATTTCCAGGTCATACTCCTCTGTGGAAATCAGAAGGAAAAAAAAAACCATTGTTGTATTGCATTTTTTATTTTGTTTATTTATTTACACATTTTAACTAATCATCTGCAGTTATGCGACTCACAGTGACACTCATCCCAGCAAAGACTACCTGGAACAGAATCTGTTGCATGTGTATACGAGTTCAAACAATTAGCATTAAACAACATGTTAGACTGAGTCCTAGAAACATTAATAGTAGAAGGGAGCTTCAGACTAGAACTTCACAAAAACTTTGATGAGGTTTTATAGGCAGAGCAGGGCACTGGCTGTAGTGCCACTAATAATCTAACATGGTCACTTAACTTCCAGCTACTGGAAGAAAGTCAAGCTCAGCTCTAATCTCCGTCCTAAAAAAATGCACTTTCAAACTGAGGTAAGATTTCATCCAATAGATTCCTTTGTCAGCTCTGTGGACCCACAAGTCTCCCCCACCTTCCTCCTAACTGAAAAAAAAAAATATCAGTACCAGTTTCTTCTTCTCTGTGGTCCACCACTGACTTCCTTTTCCAGGAAAGGACCAAAAATGCCAGTGTAAATGAAACTCATACCATGACCTAGTGGCCGATCATTGCAATCCAGAGGGACCTGGACAAGCTCGAGGAGTGGACCCCTGTGAACTTCGTAAGGTTCAACATGGCCAAGTGCAGGGTCCTGCACCTGAGTTAGGGTAACCCCTGTTATCAATACAGACTGGGGGATGAAGGGATTGAGAGCAGCCCTGTGGAGAAGGACTTGGGGGTACTGGTGGATGAAAGCTGGACATGAGCAGATAATGTGCACTCACAGCCCAGAAAGCCAACCGTGTCCTGGGCTGCATTAAGCAAAGTGTGGCCAGCAGGGCGAGGGAGGTGAGTTTTTTTGATGAGGGTGGTGAAACACTGTAACAGGTTGCCCAGAGAGGTGGTAGATGCCCCATCCCTGGAAACATTCAAGGTCAGGTTGGATGGGGCTCTGAAGAAAGTGATCTAGTTGAAGGTGTCCCTGCTCATTGCAGGGGGGTTGGACTAGATGACCTTTAAAGGTCTCTTCCAACCCAAACTATTCTATGATTCTGTGAAACAGCAAGGCGTGAGAAGTGCAGGACCTGTGATACTGAACCACCCCTGCTGCTCTGGATCACTCACCATTATCTTCTTGGCCAATGTTTACACAAGCTACTTACTTCAGCTGTCACAGCTACTGCGGTGGGCAGAGCATGAGTGAGATTGGGTTTTATGGAAAGGATACATTCAAAAAGGATACATGCAACAAGATTAAATGACCTCTGTGTGTTAAAAACAAACAAAAAACCAACTCCAAAACCCCAAAACAAAAGGAAAGGCAACAACTACTGAAAGTTGTCAGTTGGGGCAGAGCTGGGAACAGGATCTGGTTGTTCGCCTCCAACACAGAGCATATTCCCTCCCTGGCTGTGCTCTCACCAGTGAGCAATGGGGCAATGCTGGGCAGAGCAGCAGAGCTGTGGGGCTCCTTATGCTGGTGACTTTCCTTCTCCTCTCTTTCAGCAGCCACCAGATTGCTAACAGGGACCTGAATCTTTGAGCTTCAGAAACTGCATTTCTCACTCATCCGTGACCTGTAATGTGGAGGGAGCACTGGGGTCAGCTAACGGTGGTGCTGCCTCTCCTGCACCCACCAGCTTGGGATGGGGTGGAAGGAGAACTCAAAGCATCTACTTCGTGCTTGCGTTTTATTTCACAGATGGCAGGTACTGAGCAAATCTGGATGCAAAAGGACTGTAAGAAATACATTACTGCCTGGGCAAGAACTCCACTGTTCCCATTTCATAACACAAGAAATGGCCCGGAGTTCAGATTTTTGAGTTAATAGAGAAATGCTTGTGATTTGATGAAATCTGGCACAGAGAGGTTTCAGGTCTCTAGAAGATTGCAGGCCACCCTCTGCTCTGTTTCAGCAGAACTTGGGAAAAAAATAACCAGCTACCTCACGCTTATCTAGCACTTCTCCTTGGAGGTTATCACAGTGCTTTACAAAGCAGGGCCGTGCTGGAGCCCGATCGCTGCAGCAGTTGGAGATTAAGTGGCTAACCCAAGGTCACCCAGTGAGTCACCCGCAGAGCAAGACATGCCATCCGATTCATGGATTTCTTCTGCCTTCCCGACCTCTCTGCGGAATGCAGCACAGGGAGGCTACCCAAGGCAGAGACAGAGGCTGCCCAGGAGCCTGGGTCAGCGGAGGGAGCAGGAGCGCAGCTTTTGGGTTAGAAGGGGGGTAGGAACCCTGGCTCCCCGCGACGCCCCAGCTGCGCCGCAAGCCCCAAGGTCGCAGCGCCTGAGAATGAAGCCTGGGGAGGCGAGAGGTGCCCGGAGCTGCCTCCTCCATCCCCTGTCACGGCCAATAAGCCCGGGCAGGGAGCCACCACCACCCCGCAAGTAAAGCTGCTCACGCCTGAGGTCTGCCCCCCCTCTCCCCGCCCCGCCGCGCCCCTCGCCCCCTTCCCGGGAGCCGCTCCCCGGCGGCGATGACACCGCAGACCGGCGGCCCCTTACCTGCCGCCGGGGCGGCGCGGCCGAGCAGCAGCAGCACGCAGGTCAGCCGCAGCATGCCCGGGGCGGCGGGGGCCATGGGCACGCACGGCCGGGCCGGCGCCGGGGCCGGGTGTCGCCGCGCTGGGGCCGGGCGCTGCCCCCGAGGCCGCCCGCGGTACTTGCGGCACCTCCGTCCGCGCCCCCGGGCCGCTCCCCCGCGGCGGCGCCCAACCAGCCTCTCCCAGGGGAAGGAAGTTCCCGCGGGGTTGTGTCGGCGACGTAACGGGGCCGCTGCACCGCCGGGGATTTAAACGGAGCGGTGAACGAAAAGCGCGAGCGCGGCCCCTCTGCGGAGGGGGCGAGCGGTCGGGAACGAGTGTGTCTGTTGGCCTGCGGGCTGCCACGGCAGAAATAAAGTATTTTTCAGGCTCCGGTGGTGCGAGGACGCCTCGGCCGCGGGCAGTTTGGCTGCTGTTACCCGGTCGCTCAGCGTCCGGGCTGGCGGCTCTTCGTGAGCAGTCGGTAACGCGGAGCTGCTGGAGAGAGCCGGAGGAGCGGCTCTCACAAATGCAGTGTTGTGGTTGTTTTTTTTTTTGTTTGTTTTTTAAAGTACTTATTCGAAGCTCTTTCTTACTCCTGGCTGCATTTTTTTTTTTTTTTTTTTTTTATGTTACGCATCAGTCCCCCTCAACGGGCTCTGCTCCCGGTTCCCCGGCGCGGCGGAGCCGCTCCTGCCGCCGCGCCCCCGGGGCGCCGCTGGGTCGCGGCCGCAGCAGCGGGGCGGGTCCTCGGCGGGAGGGGCCCGGGCCTGCCAGGGGCACCGGCAGCCACCGCGTCTGCCCGGGGTAACTCCTCGCCCGCTGTTACCGGCGTCGCACCCGGTGGCCGCTGCCTTCGCGGAGACCCCGGGGCCGAGGGTCCGGTCGGGGCCGGCCTCGCCTCAGGCAGCGCGGCCCGGCGGCGGCGGGAGCTGCCAGGCGGCCTCCCCTCAGCTGAGGCGGAACCGCCCCAGCGGCGCGGGGTGGCCGGGGGTTGCGGGTCCCCCCTCCCCGCGCCGGGGCGCGATGAGGGGACCGGACGGCCCCGTGGGCCTCAGCGCCCGCCTCCGCCCGGGGAGATGCGCGGGAGGCGGGTAGCGGGAGGAGGCGGCCGGAACTGGGCTCGGGCGCTTCCGTTGCGCCCATGCGCTGCCGCCGGCCTCCGGGAGCAACAAAGGAGGGAGCTGGGGGGCCAAGGTCGGCCGAGCCCGGGGAGCCGCGGGGTGAGGAGCCCCGGGGGCGGCGGCGGCAGCGCCTCGGTGGGGCCCGGGCCTGGGCGCGGGGTGAAGCGAAGCGGCGGGAGGCGAGGCCCGGCCCGGCGCAGGCTGCGGGGCGGAACCGGCGCGCCGCGGGGAGGAGGAGGAGGAAGGGGCCGGGGCCCCGCTGGCACGGCGCTGGGAGGCCTCGGGCGGGAGCGGGCACGGGGGGCCGAGGGACGGGGGAAGCGATGTTGGCGCTCACGGGTGCCCGTGTCCACAGGGTCGGCGCCTCGGCGGGGATGGGGTCGGCGTGATGGCGCCCTGGCGGCGGGGAGCGACCTGGTGGCCACCAGCCCTGCGGCGGGGAAGGTAAAGGGGGACGCGGGGCCCTGCGGCAGCCGCGGGCGTCCCAGGGGGGTGTGTGGGGTGCGTGGGGCACCCCCGGCTGCTGGCCGCGGCGGCTCGGCTGCAGGGGGCTGAGCAGGAGAGCTGACGGGAGGGCGCCGAGGGGAGGAGGGAGGTCGCGGGTCTTTGAAGCTGAGTTTGATTTGGGGTTTCTTTAGAAGCAGAGAGGCAGCTCGTGGCGGCAGGACAACTTCTGGCACCTCTGGGGTGGGTCGTGCTCGGATGTGCCCGAGGGTGGCTCCAGGTTTGGGATCCGGCCGGTCACGGGTGTGCGGTGCCGGGAGCATCCCTGAGCCTGCCGGTGCCTCTGGAGAACCGGAACGGAACCAGACCCAGAACGAGGAGGCTGCGCTGTGAGGAGCCCGTGATTCTCCTGTCTGGAAGCGTGGTCCTGCGATACTGAGTGTCACCTGCCAGGCCTTGGCTTTGTAACTAAATGGGACAGTTGGGGTTTTTGGAAAAGACGCGTCCTCTTCAGTGTGCCGAAAGAATGGGTGTCGGTGATGTGAGAGCTGCTGTTAACCAGCCGTAAAAACTAACAAACCTTTTTAAATTTTTTTTGTAGGTGTGTTGTTCTTGATTTTACATACTGAAAGCTGATTCTTCCTCCTCCAAGATGGCATTCGTTTCAGCACAAGGGCCTACGGTGGTGGACCAAACCACTTTAATGAAAAAATACCTTCAGTTTGTGGCTGCTCTTACAGATGTCAATACACGTAAGATACTTTTTGCCTATTGAAAGTTACAGTTCTTCAATAGTTTGTTTCACAAACATTGCAGTGTTGTTTAGACAGTTGATAAACATGTGTCGAATTCACATTCAGTTTCGAGTTTTGATTTTTGAAGAAGCAAAGTGATGAGTAATACTTGCATGAGCCGAAGTGAGTGAACTGTGTGCGTGTGCAGTTGTGTGACGGTTGTTTGTGAGAGTTGTGTGCCTTATAATTAGGCGGTGATAGCTAAACTGATAAGATCTGATTGCTTCTTTGATCAGTGAGCGTGGTGTTTTCCTTCATGATGTAGTTTTATATTTAATCTTTCTGCTTGAATTTCTATTTTCAGCTGATGAAACCAAATTGAAAATGATGCAAGAAGTCAGTGAGAATTTTGAGGTAATTAAAAAAAAAAAAAACCCAGAGAACAAAACCCCGCCAAAAAAACCCCAACCTTCTGAAATGGCAGTCTTTCTTGTGCTTAATGTATGTATGTTGGTTTGATTCTGATGTTATGTGGTTAAAATATTAATATTAGTATCTTGTGACTTATAATTTATATTATTATAAGTCATTGATTTTAGGTTTGTATTTAGGAATTAAGTTATTGAAGAATTACAACATTTAGACTTACAGAGCATTCTCTAATCTTTATTCAGTAAGCATTTAAATAAAGGTGAAGTAATAGATTTTTCTTCTGTTTTCTTGAATGATGTGAAGTGTCTGTATTTAAAGCTTTCTTTTATTTAGGTCAAATGTGTGTTGTTCCCTCATGAAGCAGAGGCCCCTCTGATTCCTCTGAGTAGTTCCATAGTATAGAAGTGAGGGAGGAGTTGTCAGGTGCAGAATCTGACATCAGGAGTGGAGATGGCTCCAGTGACATCTTTTGCATAGTGATGGACGGTCAAGTTTAGATGAGCAGCAGAATAAAAGTGAGACACAAGTTAAACCAACCCTATGTTAGCAAAAATTATACTTTGGTTGACTACCTAGTTATTATGTGTCTGTTCTGAAATTACAGAGAACTTGTTATTTTGTAGAACAAGTTCAAAATCTTAGAATAACCATAATTCTCTTTGTATCTAGTTTTTAGTCATGTTGCAATTAAAAAAAAATGTTTCCACTATAACACATTTTGTCCTTACCTGCTTTATTTGAAGTGGTCTTGCTTAGTCCGTGATACGGAAACATAAATACACATTCTAGTCCTGTTTAATGTCTTTGGATATTTTTAAGTAAGCTTTATGCAAAGTTACATCCAGTGGATGCTGGATGTTGAAAGCTGTGCCAGTTTTAGTTTTTCTCAGCATTTCCTGTCCAGTGAACTCTTTTTGTTTAGTTTGTGTTAACATAGTGAAATAATAAATTTAGAGCTGGTGTAACTGTATTATAAAAAAAAAAAGTTAAAAGGCTTAATCCTTGCTTAATGTATATGAGTGAATAAAGAGATGTCTGTGACAGTTCTGCATCTATATGCACATGGGATGAGCAGAACATGTTACCATAAGTGACTATCAAAAAATACCCTTGTGGAGTTTTGTATCTGTTTAAGCTGACCTGCCGTGTCTGAAGCAATTTGTTATCTGACTAAAAGAATAGCTTTAACAGCTGAGTGTCTAGTGATCTGTTTAGAATCTGAAGGCTTAGTTGATTCTCTTTGCTTTTGTCTTCAGTAGGGAAGAACTTGTTCAATATTTGTTTTGATAATGTTCTCTTGGAACTCACTTAGTTCTGTAGCATCATTCTACGTAAAGAGATGATGAACTGACTTATACTGAACTACAGTTCTATTTGTTGGAAAATACTTGTGGGAGCAAGAGGAACCATTAATACAGTTTAGTTTCCTTTTTCCCTTTGGAGGTTGTGGACAGTACTGTTGCATGTTGTTAGACACACATGCGTCTGTGCTAGCAGACGATGCTGCTCTTCTAAACCAATTTCTGGATGGACACGTTTGATGGTTTTGAATCTTGTTTCTCAGAAATTATTCATTTGAGGGAGAACTTTTCCTTCTCCATTTCTTCATAGAGATTCTGGATTCCAAATGGGGAGAGGAGTATGTTCATTGTTTTTCCAGTCTCTGTTTTAGAGAAGAAAAACCTTGCAGAATCAACCTCAGTTGCTGTTTCTGATGTTTTGTGCCAGCAGCATAATTCTGAGCTTGGTTAGAGTAGTGGGGGATTTAGTTTCTTGTATGGTTCAGAACAGCAATTCATAGGTACCCGGAGTGCCACTAATTTGCTGCTCTTTGCTGTTTAGCAAAGACATTGGGAAGGTGCTGTCAGAAATTTAACCTGGTTTTGTGAAGGTATACTTTTCCTTGAATGGATTTGTGATCCACTTTCCAAGAATGTGGCAATACTGTTTCATTTCTTGTTGGAAACTTTCCTTCCTTTCTTCATCCAAAGTAGGACCGTTCTCATGGCATGAAGTTGGGGAGGTTAAGGAGTTTTTCAAAATTGGAAAGACTAAGGGGAGGGGGAGGAGGAGAATATACAGAGTTTCTTTGGAAGACCTTTGAGATGAAGAGAAGATGCAGACTAATCTGCTGGTGATAATACCCCGTCTTGCATTGTCGTGGTTTAACCCCAGCCGGCAGCTGAGCCCCACACAGCCACTTGCTCACTCCCTGCCCCTGCCCCCGGTGGGATGGGGGAGAGAATCACAAAAGTAACAGTGAGAAAACTCGTGGGTTGAGATCAAGACAGTTTAATAGGTAAAGCAAAAGCTGCACACAAGCAAAGCAAAATGAGGAATTCATTCACCACTCCCCACCGGCAGGCAGGAGCTCAGCCATCCCCAGGACAGCCGGGCTCCATCACACGTAACGGTGACATGGGAAGACAAACGCCGTCACTCCGAACGTCCCCCCCTTCCTCCTTCTCCCCCAGCTTTATCTGCTGAGCGTGATGCCAAATGGCCTGGGATATCCCTGGGGTCAGTTGGGGTCAGCTGTCCCACCTGTGTCCCCTCCCAACTCCTTGTGCACCCCCAGCCCCCTCGCTGGTGGAGTGGTGAGAGAAGCAGAAAAGGCCTTGACTGTGTGTTAGCACTGGTCAGCAGTAATGGAAACATCCCTGTGTTATCAGCACTGTTTTCAGCACAAAGCCAAAACACAGCCCCGTGCTAGCTACTGTGAAGAAAACTAACTCTATCCCAGCCGAAACCAGCACATGCATTTAAAATGTTTTTGTGCCCTTCTTACGATAGCTGTCTGCTTTCTTGAAAGCCATTGAGAGAAACATAACTTTGCACAGTGCCTGGTGTAATACAGCTTATGGTTGCATGTTACAAAATCTTACTGCGAAGTAGAGAATAGTAGTGGAAATCTATAAAAGGAGGTGGCTTTATAAAACTTTTATGTTATTTGAGGAATAATGTGAATAAACCCCGGAAATACCTATATAGATTTTTCAAAAGAACACTGTGTTCTTATTTGTAACTTTATTAACAAACCAGTATGCTTCTGTATCACAGATACTTCAGAGAATTGCCTAACAGCACGTACGTAAGCTACAGCTGAGTTTCCTAATAAACCTCACAGTGGCCAAGTTAGATTTTTTTTTAAGGCAGATGCAGCAGTTGCAGATGGAGGAAGCTTGCTCATCTAATATTTTTTCTGGCTTCACAAGTGGACAGTAGTGCAAGATTGTTTTCACAGTGGAAAGTAATGCTCGGTTGGGGTGATGTATGCATGTACACATATTTGCAGAAATAACTAAAATCTCAGTTTAAGTGTCTCGGGAATCCTGGAGCAATGAAATGTGAGTGTGCTTGTCAATCTTTCTTGTTCGAGAACATCAACAGTGTTTTGTTGGCGTTTTTTTCCTCCATTTAAATTAGCTGTATATTATGCCAATTTTATTTTCTATGTGAGGTGATATTGTTAAAATAGAAAAAAAAATCATATTACAGTCCATTGGGATTGGAGGGAAGAGATTAATTTGTATTCACTTTTGTTTGTTTCACTAACAGTGCTCTGTAGTGGGTCAGCAGATGCGTAATCACTGAATCTATTAAAAAGTCACTTAAAATGTTTAATAGCAGCTTTGAATGTAACTTTATATCTTCTTCTTCTTTTTTTTTTTCTTAATTAGAATGTGACATCATCTCCTCAATATTCTACGTTCCTGGAACACATCATCCCTAGGTTTCTCACCTTTCTACAGGATGGAGAGGTTCAGTTTCTGCAGGAGAAGCCAGCACAGGTAAACTGTGGAGCATCTCTTACCTATTTGCATTGTGTGCAGCAGACTACTCCTTCAGTGAAGTACTCGATTAACCTAATGAACTGATTTACGTATAGACTTTGTTGTTAAAAATACATCTGTCATTTGGAGTGAAATTGAAAAAGTCCAGTTTCTAAATAAGTTGCTTAGAAACTTTACAAATCTGAGCTTCTATGAAAAATGAGGAAAAACTAGGTGCAACAGAATTGGCTTTCTCACTGAAATATAACATATTGTTAGAAATTACTGACAGTACGGTGCAATGAAGGGCAAAAGTTAAATTTATGTCATTAAATACTTAAAATTGAGTTACCTAAAAGTCTGATAACTTGCATATTTCAACGGTAAATTTGTTAAATTTGCCTTATTCACATATGTAGGTAGTAGGAAGCATTATGTGTTTGTATGTAAACGTATGTTTATATGAAGTAAAATGGCTTTTTTTTTCTTTTTAAGCATGCAGAAGTATTGAGCTGAAAAGATGTTGCAATCAGTTGGTTTTTTTTGTGGGCTTTTAAAAAGTTCTATCGTGTCTGTCTTTTTTTCCTTTTTTTCTTTACAGCAACTCCGAAAGCTAGTTCTTGAAATAATTCACAGAATACCAACAAACGAACACCTTCGTCTTCACACCAAAAATATCCTGTCTGTGATGTTTAGATTTCTAGAGGTATTTTTTTTTTCTCCTCTTAAAACTGTTTTAAATTTTCAGAAAGATTTTTCCTCTTCTTTCTTTACCTTCAAGAATTGCTGGAGGTAGGATTTTAAATAGCTGTGTTTCTGGAGCAAGAGTGGAAGGGCATCCTATTTAGGCTTCACCAGTGTGTTATCTTACTATCTACAGGTTTTCTGCATGTTCTCTTCTGCCCTTTAGAAAGTTGGATTTTAAAAATGCAAGGAACTGTTCTCATGCTAGACAAGATTTCATTCATAAACACTTTCCTGGCTTGTAGCGGTGCAGATACCTTATTCTAGAGACTTTATTTCTTACTTGGAATTGAAAACACTGTCATTTGAAGCACGCAGAAAATAACCTGCTCTATGTGGAGGTGCCTCGGTGTGTCTCTGTGGGGCATTTGAAACAGGTCTTGACAGTATAGAGTGGTTGAAACTTCTGTTTTTTGTTGCAGTAGGGATGAATTTAAGTTTAGCCATACTCTGAGGCTGCCAGGTAAAGTTATGTCAAAGGACAGGCATCTTGCTCATGCAAATACATATTAATAGGGCACTTGTAGGTTCCTGAGATGAGTATAATTTTATAGGTTTTTGAAGTACTTAGAGTTGTTGAAGAATGCAACAGTAGACTCACTAAAGATTTTCTTTTTTTTCAGACAGAGAATGAAGAAAATGTACTGATTTGCTTAAGAATAATTATTGAATTGCACAAACAGTTCCGACCAGCAATCACTCAAGAAGTAGGTCATAAATCTTGTTATATGGTATAGAACTTACTGCCATGCTTTTCAGAATTGATATTTTGTTCAAGTGTGTTGGTTGGTTGGTTTGTTTTTTCCTGCCATCCTTTTATGTTGGCTGATTTTTTCCTTTGATTTTTCTCTTGGGAAGACTTAGTTGGTTTATAATAATTATTTCTACTATTACTGTATTGGAACTATGTTGAGCTGATAGGTAAATTGGATTCTTTCTAAGAATTCAAATTAATATTGGCAGAACAGAAGGAAATAGGAGAATTCATTCAGATTCTTTTTAAATATAATGAAAAATACACTGTAGTGATGACTAAAGATTTTATGTAACTGCACTGTTAATACAGAGATGCTAAAATGGTGAAACTTTCTTTTTCTTTATGGTAAACCGACTTCTTCCTTCCTAGATCCATCATTTTTTGGACTTTGTGAAACAGATTTACAAGGAACTTCCAAAAGTAGTGGTAAGCTTTTTATTTGTTAAATTGCCCTTGCTATAGTCAGAAAAGTAGTTTTATTTCTTAATTTTATCTCTAAAAGATATTGATGTAGTTACTTTTGTATCTAGCGATACATAGTAAATATAGTTTTAATAAAAATATTTAACAAACATAAGTCTAAAAATGGAGAAATTCAGATTTTGAATTGGAAAACCTTCTGTTTCTAGCACAGTATGAGAAAACTGAGGTAAGCTTGTATAATAAAGCACTAGTCAGTTGACTGCAGTTGTGTCCATGTAGCCAAATGGGTTTTTTTGAGGGAAGGGTGAGGTGATACACATTGAAGAGCTCTATCTGCTGGAAAAGACTTGATCTCTGTGGACAGAGTCTCTGTTTGAATGTTTTTCTTTAGCAACTGAACAACCTTGGTTAGTGATGCTTTTCTGCTTGCTCTAGTAGGAGTGAAAGATTGCAAGATATGTGTGTAGTCTTAGTAGATACTGCGATGTAAGCCTCATGTGCAGAGCAGAAAAAACTGTCTGCAGTAAGTTGTGGGGGAAAATTATATGGAGAAATTCTAATGAGATAAATGGCCTTTTGACTATTACTAGCATTATTATATTTTTCTTCTCTTCTTTGCGTGTAGAATCGTTATTTTGAGAATCCTCAGGTGATTCCAGAGAACACCGTTCCTACTCCTGAAATGGTTGGCATGATTACAACAATTGTGGTGAAAGTTAACCCTGAGCGAGAAGATAGTGAAACGAGAACAGTAAGTATTCTAACTGCTCTTCAACTATGAGACTGTCTGTATTGCAGTACCTCAAATCATAAGGGCAGGTAAAGGTAATAGGCTTTTTGCTTGTTTTTCTTATCAAGATTTATTTGTAGAAGCTAATTGAAACTTTTCAGATATTTTCTGTGCAGATGTAATTACAGGATTCTTACTTAATATAATACGAAATGGTTTTGTGCTTTTAAAATGTTGTTATCACTAAATACAGTGCTATTAAAATGAGATGTTTCTTTAAAAATGTATTTCAGACAATTTTTGGAATTAATAAACTGTTTATAAAACATGTATTCTTTCTTTCAGCATTCTATAATTCCCAGAGGATCTTTATCTCTAAAGGTCTTGGCTGAGCTACCTATTATTGTTGTTCTTATGTATCAGGTTAGTATACTCCAATATTTTGTGTGTAAATACTTTTTATTACTGAATGGCTTGTGTAACTTCTACTGGCTAACATATTAGTGAGAATGAATGTAACATGTTTTTGAGATTAAAATATGGTCTAAAAATAAGCTGCTGAGATTCCTTCATTTTTTTCTGATTAGCTCGCAAATAAGTTGACTGAGTATAATTTGTAAATTTCTCTAATAATACTTTGTTTTTTTTAAGCTCTACAAACTGAACATTCATAATGTGGTAGCTGAATTTGTGCCCTTGATTATGAACACTATTATAATACAGGTTTCTGCTCAAGCAAGGTAAGAGCATTTTATCAGTATTTTGATGATATTTGGGATGAACTACTGAAATGTGCCATACAGTATTGCCTGAAATATTTTTGTCTTATATCCTGTGATTTTTGCTTCTAGTCTTAGTGCTTTTAATCTCAAAAGTAACAATGATTATTTGACTTAAAATCGTCAAAGTTTTGTAGGTGGAGTAGTTGGCAAATCTGAATATTTCCATTATATGTCACTGAGAGTCTATAGCTGTGCAGTAGATCCCAATTTATTATTTAATAATGTGTTTTTTTTAAAATAGAGTTTGTGACAGCAATCCGTATTACCACAGATAGTATGGGATGGAGACCATATTAGCTAGGACACTTGCTGTTGTTCAGTCTTTACCATACCACCAATGATACGCTTCTTGCTCTTCAAAGGTATAGCTTAGGTGAAGCCTTCTGGTGTTGCAGATAAAGGTGCTGCTTTTCTTGCTTCAGAGGGAGACATTTCTAAGAAGGAGCAAGTGGTGCTGAGCAGGGCAGCAGGAGTAAGATCTCTGTCTTTCCCTACCTGCCTGGATGGTCTGAATAAGTGGTTGAAGCTCGAGAGAGACAGACAAGTCTGTAGGAGGGAATATTGCTTGGAGAAGGAAAAATGCGCCTGTTAGAGGAATGGAGCCAAATGTTTTGATGCTAATGTATTGGCTTGGCTTTCTGTAGAAAGGTGAAAATTGTATGGCTGCCTCAGGGCTGTGTATTTCTGCTTAGAGCATAAGATGCTGGGAATTTGAATGGCAGAGAGCTTGTTGAAAATGGGCTCTCCCATGATGATTTTATTCCCTTATGAAGCAGGAACCTCACTACAAGATGATGTAATTTGAAACTTACGTGAGTTTTCTGAACGAAGGTATTAAAGAGAAGGAACAAAATTGTAACTGCTGTTCAATTTAATTTCAGGCAACATAAACTTTATAACAAGGAATTGTATGCTGACTTTATTGCTGCTCAAATTAAAACATTGTCTTTTTTGGCTTACATCATAAGAATTTACCAGGTAGGTTGCATTTTTGTTAATTTGCTACTCTTAGTGCAACAGATCTTTAGTTATTTTATGGCAGGCAAGTGACCAGCATGACTGCAGTGCATCAGGGATTGGAGAGAAGGACATTTGTGTAGTAAATCTGAAGATAGGGCTATACATGGTTGTCCTTTCAGAAGCATTTACGTGAATGCAAAGTAAAAATATGCTGTTCCCCCCGCCCCAGGCATTTATGTAATGGCTATTGTATTTTAGTTTTACAAGTAGACTTCTTAAAGAGAAACAAGTGAATTTTAATTGAATGTTATTTTGCAAATGTAAATCAAACCTTTAAAATAGAATGTCACAATAATTGTATTCATGTTATTTTTTGTTATAGGAATTAGTGGCTAAATATTCTCAGCAAATGGTAAAAGGAATGTTGCAGTTGCTCTCCAATTGTCCAGCCGAAACGGCCCACCTCCGAAAGGAGCTTCTGATTGCTGCCAAGCACATCTTGACAACAGACCTGAGGAGCCGTATGTAGTAATTTTAAAAAAATGTATCTATAAACTGGAAAGATTTCAACTATTTCTGTGTATTTAAGAGGCATATTGCTTATTATTTGTTTTGGACTGTTATATACTTATATTTTGGGAGTGGGTGTGATTTTTGTTTTGCCTTTTTTTCCTTAAAAAAATAAAGTCATCTGAAGAAGATGGCATACTGAACAAGTGGCTTTTCTAGCTTCCAAGTATCTATTGTTCCAAGTAATTACCATTTGATGATAAACATTTATATTGGTTTGTAATTGTGCCTACAATTGTATGGATACTTTAAAATATTAATCTGTTAACCTGAGTGGAAGTAGTTCTGTTAAAACCTGATACAATATGTTTGATTCAGCTTATAGTATTTGTCTTTAGCAGGGGAAAACCATTTTTGATCTGCCTGAATTAACTAGTTTGGTGGATATGTTCTGTTTTGGCAGAATTGCAAAATTGGAGATGAGTGTACTTTGTAAAATATTAACTTCTATCATGTCATCTTTACTGTGTGGTCCCCTTTCTTTTCCTTCTGCTAACAGTAATTGTGGGGTAGTGTGACATATTACAGGTATTGTTAGCTTGCCAAAAAAATAGCATGTTTCCTAGTTCTGGAATTTAGTATGGCAGTTACATGGAAAGCTGTTTCTTTAGCTATTTTTCTAAAGAAATTAGCTGAATTGTTCTACATTTTTTCAGCCTCCCTTAATAACTTCTGAACTTGACCAGTTTTAACAAAATTCATCAGAGGAGTGAGGTCTTGAAGATATGATGTTCTGTATCCTTTGTGAACTGTAGTGTTTGGGTAGGGATCAAAAGCTGAGTTAGTGTCTCCATCGGAGGAATAAGCAGCAGTGTGAGGTTGGCAGTTCATTGCCCTTGGTCAGCTGGCTGGTGTTTTATCGTACATGTTGATAACGCATCCCTCCAGCCCTGCTCTTGGCTACCTGGCAGCCCCACAGTGGATGTAGAGAAGGAGATGCTTAGAAATGTTAAGGAGAACAGGGAACATGTATCGCAGGAGGAATAAGGAGAGTGAGGAAGAGGAGAAGTGGGATGTAAAGTGGAGATCTGTAGAAGATAAGGCTTTGGTAGTTCTTCTGGTACAGTTCTACTTATTTGGAAAAATGAGTGTTGAGGGAAGTGTTTCATGTTTGTGGGTCTTGCAGTTGGCATTATTGTTCTCAGTGGAATAATCTTTCAAACTGAGTCTTCTGTGTTGATTGAGAGTTGATGAATAACGCCGTATATCTTAGTGTGATGGATTTTGACTGCACGGAACTTTGCTTCTGATTTCTGAAAGAGAGGGTGGAGATGAAGCTGTACTTGCTCCCCACTGTTAGCACTGTAAAGACTGCCCCTGTCTAAAAATACTTCGTATCAGCAAAATGTGGTATGCACAGGAATGTTAGATGGATGTTTTAAAACCTGGCTTAGAAGATAGAATTTATATCAACATTTAGAAATGTACCTATTTACTTCCCTATTAAGTGAGTTCTTTTGAGAATTTTAACTGAGATGTCCATTTCAGAAAGCTAGAATGGTTTGTATGGTGTTTCTGAAATTCTAATGACTGAACATTGTGAACATTTCTTAATTTCAACATAAAATATTCTTATGAAGTTTAATGAGATCGTTCAATCAGTGGTCTGGTGTAAATTTATTATTGCTTGCTTTGCTTTAATTTGTCTTACTAGTTCACATTAAGAGTAATAGCGCAACGCAGGAATATTAATGTTAATTGTGTTCAATACACAAAAACTCATTACTGTTTTTCAATTTGCACTTCCTTTGCTTTTTTTCATTGTCAGGATTTGTGTCTTAATCTCTTTGCTCTGCTAACACCAGTGCCTCTAATTCCTTTTTTTCAGACAGATTTGATGATTCCTACCATCTTTTTGACTTAGCTTTTTTCTCCGCAGTATTATTTGTTGTCTGTGACTGAATTTATTTTCATGGCATGACTGCCATGGTGGTTGCCTTGTAAAGTAATGGATTATCTTTGCATCTAAAATCTTTAGTCCCGATCTTTATTTGCTTTTTCTACAGATTTCTACCCCCCTCAAAAAACCAATGCTGATGCTCTCCTTTTCTCTTCCTCTGTGTTTTTTCAGAATGTGACATTCTCTTAAAGCAAAGATAGCTACCACGCTGTCCTTTACATTTAAGTGGACCTCACTGATTTCTTGTCCATTCTAGATTTCATTCAGAAAATGCTGGATTTTTATTTGTAATGTTGTTTGGAAATCTGTGGAGAATGAAGATTGCTGGATGTTCCTTTTTCTCTTTATTTGACTTTTTGCTTATTTGTTAATAAGTTTTAGCTTGTTGCATTATTTGGAGGTGGGAGCAATTAATCCTTCCTGCCATTTCCATCATCTGCCTTTAGGGTGGAGTGACCTAATCAATTCCATAAACTTGCTGATTCCTATATTTAAAAAGAGGATGCTTCTTTGGTCTTGCTTTGTCACTTGATTTTGTTACTGGACCCCAAGTTGCATGTATTCCTCCTTATAGTTTGGGATACAGCTTGTATGATAAGATGCCAGACAAAACACAGTTGTGTTGTACAGTGTTGCTTAAACTTGTCTTTTCCAGTAACTAATTAGTTCCATTTAAAGAGTGCTGCAAAGTTGATAATAATATAAGCATTTTTTCTCTTTCTAAATGTAACTGGTTTTGTTGTATCAATGCTGTGGCTTTGACTGTGTACTGTAGTGTTAGTCAAGGGTCAAGTGTCAGTTGGAGTTTATAGTCACAAGAGGTTAATTGAAAATTTCATTGTAAATGATACTGCCTTTTATAAGCTTTGGGAATGAATTTTATAATAAAACCACTTACTGACTTAAGTTTAAAAACCTAAATTAAGTGACTTAATACTTAACTATCTTATTTTGATTACTTCCTTTGGCAATCATTATGTATAGCTTTTTCTTTTTTCCCTCTCTTTTTTTATTTTTTTTTTAATTATAGAGTTTATTCCATGTATGGACAAGCTATTTGATGAATCTATACTAATTGGCTCTGGATACACTGCTCGAGAGACGCTGAGGTATGACAGAAAGTTTAGAATAGCTATTTTGAGTGCCTGCCAGGGCTGATTTCTTTCAAGTTTTATTGATATTTACAACAGTGTCTGTATAGGGTCCTAAATCGTTGCTTTAAATAACTAGTTTTATTAGATTCTAATATTGGAAGGGCTTCAGCTGCTGTAAAGAGTGTTTGTTGTTTAACACTTTGATGGCACAGCATGGTAGCGTGGGTGTAGGGCAAAATGAGATAAATGGGTGATTGAAAATGATTTCTATTCTTGAATTGCAGAACACAACCAAAAGAGTGGTCCCAGTGCAATCAACTCAATGTCTTCCCAATATTTCATGAAACAGCCTAAATCTTGTGTCCAGTGTAAAATCTGAATGAGATTTAAACTGTTTTGTCAATAAGTACCTTAAAGCTTTTTCATTCGCAGTTGAAAAAAATAAATAGGGAGAATACTTACCTTCTGTGTCTTCAGTCGTCTACTAGTTTTTAGGTGCTTTTGCTGACCAAATTAAAATATGTCAACTAGGAGAATTATTTCCTCATGCTTAAGTATCAGTTGTACCTTATTGATGTGTATTAGATTTAGAAATATTTCTAATATTTCTGATATTTGAAAAGAAATTATTTTTAAAACTTATCAGTTTTCATAACTCCTTTTGAAATCATGAATCATCAGTGATTAGTTGTGAAACACTTACCAACACTGCTTAAAATGTGGCTTAAAACATGCTAATTTGTTCTTAACTGTGTGTAGATGAAAATATGCCCTGGGGATGTTCAGCAATGGGGGAAGAAAGATCAGGGAGGTAATACTAGTGTTGTGGGACAGATTAATGTATCTTTGGTTAGATTGTGCAGGTTATAATTCTCTTGTGTAATTGAAAAAGCCTTGTGAACTCTGGATTTGCATATCAAAATAGAAAATTTGGATTTAGAATCTTGGAAATAGTTCCAGGCAGTAATTATTGGTTAGGTCCAATTAACAATAATTTTAATTGTCCTCAATGTATTTTCTTCATTTCTTGTTTTTACTGATAGACCACTTGCATATAGTACACTGGCAGACCTGGTACATCATGTCCGTCAGCATTTACCACTCAATGATCTCTCCCTTGCTGTCCAGTTGTTTGCCAAGAACATTGATGATGAGTCGTTGCCTAGCAGTATCCAGACAATGTCTTGCAAGCTTCTGCTAAATTTGGTAGACTGTATCCGGTCTAAAAGTGAACAGGAAAATGGAAATGGTAGAGATATTCTTATGAGAATGCTGGAGGTATTGATTTGTTTAAAACATTTGATAATAAGTTGAATGTCCTATTTTATAGTATGTTGTGAATTATATTTTACTTTCTCCTTTCTTCAGAAATGAGAATATGTAGAGACAGTCTGCATAGTGTATTTCATTTTAATACCTCAGAGAAGGACTTTTTAAAATGCTGTGCAACTGGGATAATATCTCAAGTGTAGCGGATATGCTTTGCCAACTCAGCTTATTCTTTCAGTGACTTGTTTCAGAGCAGAAAACTGAATGTCTGTGATGCTGGGGGTAGCTTAACTGCTACTGTTTTTTTTAAAGTTTTCTTTTAAATTTGAGTTGTAGTCTCCTTTTTTCCTCGCTTAAGAGTATGTAAGAGTGGTATTTTTTTTATGTCTTCTGATTATGTGTGGGTTGTTTGTGTTTTTTAATTCCCACCCCCACCCTGAAAGAGGATCTCACATTTTACACACTTTGCAATTTGTAAAATTTAAAATATCCGCACTTTCAAAGCCTGCTGATCCTTTTAAAGGATCTTCTTTATATGGAGGATGTTTTGGGGGCTTTTTTTTTTTTTTGTTATTTTTAAAAATCAGGGATGCACCCAAAAAGGTGTCACCTGTGGTGTAGTACAAGTGAAACACTACCTACTTGCTGTAGCCAAGTTGTTAATGGAAAAAGGTTGTCTAGTGTTTCTCCTGCCACAACATGAAGATGCACTCAGTTGTAGAGTAAAACCCTTCTAGGGTAAATACTGGTTTAATAATTTCATTGTGGGATGTGAGAGCATTTCTTGAAGTCTAAATCAAACTGGTGTTAACACTTTAAGATAACTAAGGAAGCTGTATGGTTGCTTGCTTTGTTTTGGAAAGGGAGATCTAGGAATAGGATCCCCTCCATCTTCGACTCCTCTCTGTCACTGACAGACTATCATGGTTCTGAGTACACCAGGGAAGAGAGTTACTCATTTTAGTCATGCCCAGATTATTTGGTGTTACCTCTGAACTTTTTTTTTTCTTCAGGTAGCAGTAGTTTAGGGAATGGCTTTCATCCTAAATACAAAATCAAGTGACTGTGCAAGTGAAAAATCTTGATGTTATGCATTGTAATGGGTCCTTTATTCCAGATTTCTCAAACTGAAGTAGCTTTTTAGTAGGGTTTGTCTTCCAAATAAACTTCTACTTTTTTTCTACTTTTTAAAGTATCTGTAACGTAGCACAGTTGTTCAGTCATTTTTTTATCAAATTACAATTTGTAATAATATATGACTTCAGAGAAGATACATTGAGGGAAGAAAGGATTATATAGAACTGTGGTGGTAGTGGGGAAATATCTGAGCAAGCCAAGTAGATCTAGACTTGAAAATCTGGGAAGTACAGAAAATTTTAAACTGAAACCTTGTTCAACATGGCCCTTCTGTAGTATCAGGTGAGATGGCAGAAATGTTGGGGACCACTGCTCTGCAGGGTTGATTATTGCTTTCTAGATCTGATACGCTGCATAAGACTAAAACTTGAACCTACAATGTATAAATCTTTTAATACATCTGACATAGATTACATATATATACACATCTGAAAAATTCAAGCTTTTTATGCTTAATAGTAAATATAGACTGAAATACTAAGTTGTATTTAAAAAAAATAATTCAAATAGCTTTTCATTTTAAATTAAGTAGAATTGTAGGGAGATCAATTTTTAGTTTTTAGTTTTACTAATTTTCAGAAAATATTTTTATTTTTGGAACCTGTTAAAAGTAAACAAACTACTTTGTTGATACACTTAAAAGTGTTTGCTGTCATTTGAATGACTTCAGAAATACTTAGTTGTAAATTTCATTGATCTCTGTATGCTGGCTTGAACTATTAGTATTACTAAATTTAGAATGATTTTTGAAGAAGAAACTTACTTTACTTTTTTCTCCCCCCCCCCCCCCATTTGCCTTTCCTCTTTGTGCCTTAGGTTTTTGTTCTGAAATTTCACACTATAGCACGATACCAGCTTTCTGTAATTTTTAAAAAATGCAAGCCACAGTCTGAACTTGGGGCCGCTGAAGCTGCGTTACCCGGAGTACCAACAGCAGCAAATGCAGCACCTGTTCCTGTTCCATCTCCTGCCCCAGCCACTCCAGTGGCCCCTGCACCAGTACCTGTATTTGAAAAACAAGGGGAGAAAGAAAAAGAAGATAAACAGACATTTCAGGTCACAGATTGCCGAAGCTTAGTAAAAACTTTGGTCTGTGGTGTCAAGACAATCACGTGGGGCATAACATCATGCAAAGCTCCTGGTGGTAAAACTGCATAATATTTAATTATATTTATCTTTTGTAATTCTACAATTAAAACTCTCTAGCATGAAAACAAATAGTATTTTTAATGGTTACCTACTGTCTTGTTCTTTATCTTCTTTCAGAAGCACAATTCATTCCCAACAAGCAGTTGCAACCTAAGGAGACTCAAATCTATATAAAACTGGTAAAATATGCAATGCAAGCTTTAGATATTTATCAGGTATGTGACCTAGCTGCGTAGGACTTTTATTTATACAGTTACTGTGTGTTAAATCATTTAATAAAGATTTATTTTTCAGCTAAAAGACAAATTTTGCATGTAGTATATTTTCATTAAGTCTTTAATTTCAGGACCACAGCTATTGGGAAATTTTATAAATTTTAAAGTGCTTATCACTTGCAAGGAACAAATTAATTTCTTAACAGCCATTATTATTTTTGTTTGTGCAGGCAGGTCAAACTAAAAATAATTGTCTTTCATGTAGTGGATTAAGTCTTTTCTTCAAAGAGATAGTTTAGCTATCAGTTGAACACACCCATGTGAATGCTTCATCTTCTGTAGTTACACAAAGTACTGATGAAATGTAAATGTACTTGATTTGGAATTAAGTAACTTTACAAATACACCGTGATATCTCCTGCTGTTGTTCTTTTCCACTCCTGACTTCATGGTTTTAAAATGTGTGCTGAAAACACTCTATTTTAATATTTTTATTGTCACTGTTGTCTCTTGTGCCCAGCTTCTAATTGAATGGACTTTGCATGTGAAACCTGTACGATCTCTGTTTTTTTTCAAAAGGTATTTTAAGAATAGGGTGGAAAAAGTTACTCAAATCCTGTAACCAATATATGTTTTCTCACTTGCTGTAGGTCCAAATAGCAGGAAATGGACAGACATATGTTCGAGTAGCAAACTGTCAGACAGTCAGAATGAAAGAGGAAAAGGAAGTTCTGGAGCATTTTGCTGGTGTATTCACAATGATGAACCCTTTAACTTTCAAAGAAATCTTCCAAACTACTGTTCCTTATATGGTGGAGAGAATCTCAAAAAACTATGCTCTTCAGGTATTATGTTTTTGTTTACTTTTTTCAGGTGATAATAAACAGTATGTAGAAAGTAGCTTATGCCTTGAGGTACATAAGGCTGAAGTGGAATTATAAATAACAATGTTGAAATTAGCATGCAAGATTTGAAGCAGTCTATAAAAATACTTTGTAAAGATGGATTTTCAAAAACTTTCCAGACTAAGTGATACAATACAAACGTAAGCACTTCGGTTTAGAAGGTACGAATGGACTTTATTCTTGAAAAGCAGTGCACACTGTGGAGTTCTTGTTTTGTTCAGGCTGTTGTGTTAATGTTCTACTGTTTTACAGAACACAAGTCCTGTAATATACATTTAAAATTAAACTTTAAACTTGAATACTTAAGTTACAGGCATGGTTGTTTTCCACTGAGGATAACCTGAATCACTTGGGTAGCGGTGGAGATGGGGAAAGAAATTTTTATTTTAAGTGGGTAGTGCATTTATCCCTCTGCTCTTTTCGTTACATCAACAATAACTCCTTTGTGATTTCCTTTTATAGATTGTTGCCAATTCCTTCTTGGCAAACCCTACTACCTCTGCTCTCTTTGCAACGATTTTGGTAGAGTATCTTCTGGATCGGCTGCCAGAAATGGGCTCTAATGTGGAACTCTCCAATCTGTATCTCAAGCTGTTTAAGTTAGTCTTTGGCTCAGTTTCACTATTTGCAGCTGAAAATGAACAAATGCTGAAGGTAAAGGTCATTTGTGTTAAAAAAATCTGTTTTGACTCTTAATACGTTCTTCAGATGTCTGAAGGAACTTAGAGTTTTACGCTATCTAACATTTGATAGTCTTTTCATGTTTGAATGACTATTAGTGATAAATCTCCATTTTTTTTCCAAATGCCAAGTACATTGCCTTATAAATAAGAGTCACTTTCTGTGAATGTTTGCTTCATATTTGAAACTATCAAGTGATGTACTGAATCTGATTATAAATGACTGACGTATGCTTGTGGTCCGATCAAGATTGCTGTGAACCCATGTAACTTCATGATCAGGACATGGATATGGATATCTTCTTGCTTCTTTTTTCCCCTTTGTTTCCATATTACCTTAAGACTTTTGCTTAAACTGCAATCACTTCTTTGTGTGTTGGTTGGTGAATCTTGTTCGTTCATGTCATATTCAGTGACATGTACTTCTTGAGTTAGATATTTTTGTGCTCTTGAAAAGTCTGGATTAAGGAATGCTGTTTTTTCTAATGACAATATATTGTCTGTGTATTCCAAGGCTCTATTTATGTTGATGAGATCATCTCATTATTCAGTGAGTTTATAAATACTGAGCTCGAAGCAAGAGTGTGCTTTTCTCATAGAAGTAACAGCTGGCTATATCCAGAAAAAACATTAATTGAATGCTGCTTCTTCTCATAATTTCTCTCCATTTCTCTTCCTTCTGCCTTAGAATAAACAAAATTTCTGATACAGGTAGCTGTGTGATAATCGTTTCCATGCTTAACAGTTTGCTTTAGCAGGATTAGTTCAGTTTTCTGGGTAGAGTAGGGACTACAAATTTTCCAGATTCTTTGAAAAATAAAAGTTATATGAAGCAATATATGAAGCAATGTTAATGTAATCTTAAGTTCTTCTAGTTTGTCATCAGAATCAAGGTCATTTGGATTTTATAAGCTGGAGATCCAATTTAAAGAGTGTGATTTACTACCTTCACAGTTTCACGCTTCTGTTACGTTTTTTTGTTTCCTCAGGATTGATGATATGGGCCTTGGGTAGACAATTTAATTGAACGATGAAGGCTATTTGCAGCATTTGCATAGCAATGTAGAAAGCTTTTAGTTATTCATAAAATCCAGAACTGTGTCATTTGGTGTCCCTGACCTGTGAGAATCCTTGTATTTATCAACTATTTTTAATGATTCCTGCAGACTGTTAATGTCCTCTGCTCTAGAAAGGCCACCAGTTCATAACCATTTTTTACTTGTAGAAGTTTGCTTTCAAAGTGAAACTTTAGCATTCACAAAAATTAAGATTTAGTGATGAAGTTAGATCAGGAGTGAATTAATATTGTAAAATGTCATCTCTTGTCATTCTGACAGTTCTCATTTCTGCTGCACATCCCTAGGTTCTGTGGAGCAAATATTTTTCATTGTGTCAGGTTTGCAGAATGCTTTTTGTTTGAATAAAGTTACTGCTTGGAGTAGCAAGCAGACTTGATAATTTGGCAAATATGAAAACAAGATTTAATTAATTAAAGACTGCTCTGGGTTCTTGATGCAGTTCAAATATAGATTTACTTTTTAATAGTTCAACAGCAGTATAAAATTAGTGTGATATCAGAATACTTGGAACAGATGAAGGTTTTTGATCTGAAAAACTTGTCTCATGCTAAACTCTTGTACAGTACAATGATGATAAAATTGATATTTTATTAATCTTCAAGCTTTATTTTTTTTATAGCCACATTTGCACAAGATTGTGAACAGCTCTATGGAACTTGCACAGACTGCCAAAGAGCCCTATAACTATTTCCTGCTGCTCAGAGCACTGTTCAGATCTATTGGAGGAGGCAGTCATGATCTGTTATATCAAGAATTCTTGCCGCTGTTACCAAACTTACTGCAAGGTAGAACAATACCTTCTTTCCCCACCCCAGTTTCTGATCTTTTTATGTAAATAGTAATAATAAAGTTATGTTATGTAATAAAAACCAAAACTAAACAACTAACCCTGACAAGTAGCTTCTGATTTTGAGCTTAGCAGTTGATTAAATATCTTGAATGTGGCTTATTTTCATTTACTATCAGCTGCTTCAGGCTCCATAGTTTTGGCTGCTTCACAATTTCTGCTGCTTGTCTTTCTGCTTTTCACTGTGGGGCTGTTGGTTTTTTTTCGTTTGTTTCTTTCATTCATTTTTGCTGTGAATAGCTATGTTAGCATAAAGCATTGAGGGGTAAGAGTAATAGGAGAAGCAACGTTGCCAGGCCATCACTGGTTTTGTGGGAAGAACATTATAGAGGAGCTCTGGTTGTTCTGCAGTTGAGGGCATGCGTGTGCACCTGCAAGTGCACGCTAAATACAAAGGCAAGTAGTGGTAGTTTGCAAAATGAAATGGAACTAACTAGCAGTTTGATTAATTGAGCATTTGTGCTTGCAAGGACTGTGTTCCAGAGATACTGAGGATGAGCAAGGAAATGTGGAGAACTACTTAAACCTAAGGACAAGCTAACTGGAACAATTCCAGGAACATGGAAGTCCTGTGGTTCCCATCTGCAGCTGCAGGGGCAGTTATTCTTGTAGTTAGCAAATATGTATGCCATCTATAAACCATTGTGTAAAATACATCTCGGTGTAGAAGTGCTAACTAGGTTTATGGAGTATGTAAAGTGTTGATGGGGAGAAAAATAATTTGGGGAATATGTTTAGTCTGTATGGGACAGTGAATGTACTTGAACTCATGTAATGTTTTTTTCAGGATTCCAGATATTTTAAAAATCATTTGTTCTGTGTGGATTTTTTTATTGATACAAGGCTGAGGTTTGCGTCAAATTATCTTTTTCTGGTTTTTATCTGCTGTATTCAAATGCTACGTTACTGAGTCTAGTATTAAATTTTAGAATGTGCATAGATATTCTTTTTTTTTTTTGTATATGCATGTACCTAGAAAAGCATTCACTGCACAAAATCCTTAGATATAAGTTATAATCATGAATGGTATTATATTTTGTAAATACGTTATTTACAAAGTTATAATCTTTACAGAATTTAAGAATGTCAGGTTATTCTGAATTTAGGAAATAGCAATTTTTAGTGATAATCTGTGGACTGTCTTTTGAGTGTATAACTTATCAATGATTTTCAGGACTTAATATGTTGCAAAGTGGCCTTCATAAACAACACATGAAAGACTTGTTTGTAGAGCTCTGCCTCACTGTGCCAGTTCGTTTGAGCTCATTACTGCCTTATCTGCCAATGTTGATGGATCCGTTGGTGTCAGCTCTCAATGGATCTCAGACCCTGGTTAGCCAAGGCTTAAGGACTCTTGAATTGTGCGTGGATAACTTGCAGCCAGACTTCCTGTATGATCACATTCAGCCAGTTCGAGCTGAGCTAATGCAGGTAAATATGTTGTTTCCTGTTAGACCACAAGAGGTCATTGATTCACTAAATATTACTAGAAATTTGTGTGAACCTTTGGTTATAAAAACTTGAAAAATCTGTCATGAGAACCATACTGGTCTGATTTGTATGTAAAAGGCCAGTTGGTGTTGTGTTGTTGAACTGAAAACTCTGGAAAAATTTAGAAGTGAATTAATAATTTCTTTTGTACCCCCTCTTAAGGGGTTAAAGTTAAGACTTGGAACCAGTAGCAAGGATATTACTATGTTTAAGATGAGTTGGTACAGAAATGGTTAAAATTTGCTATTCTTTTAAAAAACCAAGAAAAGCTAATTACCTTCAGCATATCATGATTGACAGCTATATGAAATCTTACATATGCAGTGAAGATGTTGTGGCTGAAATTCGGGACAATGTTTTAAATGTGGCTATTTCATCTAATACAGTGCTTGTGTATACTTTATGGTTTAAATATAATATTTACTTTATTTGCTTTTTATATTTCAAAACTAGCTCTTTGAGGTTAATTCACTTCAGCCTTAAATGGACTGCGGGGTTTTTTTGTTGGGTTGTTTTTGTGGTTTTTTTGTAAATTCGTCATGTTGTTTATCTAATATTAGTCCTAAACGTGGAATCACATTTCAGTGTGGCAAAGATTTTTATAGCTGATCACAGTAATCTAATCTAAAACCGCGTTTAGGACAACCTTGTTACAAAATACTTGAATTGTTGCGAACTGAGACTGCTTTTATTCAATCTAGATAAATATTTTCTGGAAGTTATGCAGGATCAATTACCCAGGTATAAGAATAAGTGTTTTCTGTGACATTTTTTTTTACATTACAACTTGAAAAGTTTTGAAGTGAGACTGGTCTGACCATGTAACATTTAAAATACTTACAGGCTTTGTGGCGTACACTGCGTAATCCTGCAGATAGCATTTCTCATGTGGCCTATCGTGTGCTTGGTAAATTTGGTGGAAGTAACAGGAAGATGTTAAAGGAATCACAGAAACTACAATATGTAGTCACAGAAATCCAAGGACCCAGTATTACAATTGAATTTTCAGACTGTAAAGCATCCATTCAGCTCCCAATGGAAAAAGTAAGGGCTTAACTTATTTTCTGTGCTGAGGAACCATCTTACTCAATTTTCCTTCTTTACAGATTCTTTGGAAGTTTGTTTGCTTGTAAAATGTTGATAAAATACCTGGTATGTCTGCCAGTTTCAGATATGAGTTACTGAATATCTAACATTATAGAATTTACATAATTAAAATTAGGTTTTAGGATCTCTTGCATACCTGATTTTTTTTAATATCCCTTCAGTTAGACAGATTTCTAATTAATCTCTGTTGTAATGAAGAAACAGAATATAAACCCCCTTATGGCTTTTTTTTGGTTCTGTTTTGTTTTTGTCTCAGGTAATTCTTGAGTTGCCAGACTTGGCATGTAAAGGACAGAACGTTGTTTCAGAAATCACTGTAAAGAGCTTCTTTTGTGTTTTTTTTTTTTTTTTTTTTTTTGTTTTGGTTTTTTTTTTTTACTATGTAGTGATCACTTGAGTCTATAAGGCCAGTAGACCTACAATAATTTCTTGCTTCATTTTGACAAGCAAAATTAGCTGAAGCTTGCCAACTTGTTCTTTATTTATTTTCCTTTTAAACTGTTTTATAAGTCACCCCCAAAATAATAGATTTAACATGCTATTCTGCTTTTACAAACTGATAGGATAGGGAGCTAAACTGACACAAGTAAATGCTTTCTGTGCATTATTTTCCCTCTTCCTAACTTTTGGCATACTGCTTAGATTAGGATTGGGAATCTACTCTAAAACCTCCCTCTTTTCTTTTTGAAGTGTATCAAAAATTTATTGTAGAAATTCTTCAGTGATGATCATTCTAATGACTCCAGTGATTTGGTTTTGTTTGTTGTCTCTGGTTTGGGTATAGTACTTCTTGTAGCTGCAAAACCACTTTGTACTTGTAGTGGCTTTCATCTGACAATCTCAGTGTATCACAGAAGCTTAGTTCTCACTAATTACAGCAATCTAATCTGTGTCTGTGTCTTGGGATCTGAGAGTGAAGCTGGATTCTGAGTTAATTTGGCCTGTAGAGTTTTAATGCTTACCTTTTCAATTACACTTTCATAAGTAGGTATAATCTGAATGTAGTAAACAATTTTCTTTACAGGCAGCTGGCTCTCTTTGGCTCCATGCAGGCAACATGCTTAAAAATAGCTTGGAAAAATGATTCTTAAAATGCAGATAGCTTCACTGATTTCTGCTCTGTACTGAAACTGATGAGTTGAATACATATAAATACTGTAATTGCTGACATTTTCCTATCCCTCAGGTTTAATGCAAATCAAGTTTTCCAAAGTATTGATGCATCTAACATTGGTTAATGATTTGGAAGGGTCTTCTGCTTCTTGGTGTTGACAAGAAACAATGATCTGCTGAATACTTTATATCGATGGGCTGAGGCCAACTGTATGAGCTTCAATAAGGCCAAATGTCGGGTGCTGCACTTCGGCCACAACAACCCCCAGCAGCGCTACAGGCTTGGGGAGGAGTGGCTGGAGAGCTGCCAGTCAGAGAGGGACCTGGGGGTGTTGATTGACAGCCGGCTGAACATGAGCCAGCAGTGTGCCCAGGTGGCCAAGAAGGCCAATGGTATCCTGGCTTGCATCAGAAATAGCATGGCCAGCAGGGACAGGGAAGGGATCTTACCCCTGTACTCAGCTCTGGTGAGGCCGCACCTCGATTACTGTGTTCAGTTTTGGGCCCCTCACTACAAAAAGGACATTGAATGACTCGAGCGTGTCCAGAGAAGGGCAACGAAGCTGGTGAAGGGTCTGGAGCACAGGTTTTATGAGGAGCGGCTGAGGGAACTGGGGTTGTTTAGTCTGGAGAAGAGGAGGCTGAGGGGAGACCTCATCGCCCTCTACAACTACCAAAGGAGGTCACAGAGAGCTGGGGATGAGTCTCTTTAACCAAGTAATGAGCGATAAGACAAGAGGTAATGGCCTCAAGTTGCACCAGGGCAGGTTTAGACTGGATATTAGGAAGCATTTCTTTACAGAACGGGTTGTTAGGTGTTGGAATGGGCTGCCCAGGGAGGTGGTGGAGTCCCCATCCCTGGAGGGGTTTAAGTCAGGTTGACATAGCACTTGAGGGATATGGTGTAGTTGAGAATGGTCAGTGTGAGGGTAATGGTTGGACTAGATGATCTTCAAGGTCTTTTCCAACTGAGATGATTCTGTGTTTCTATCTATAATAAGGAAATGTCAAATCAAAAGGAAAAAGAAGTGGAATAAATTGAAAATGAGAAACCCATGTTTTCTTTTAGTGCTCTGGTAGTCTTCTGTGGTCTGTGTAAAACTCATTGTTCTTTTCATTGAGGTGCTGATGAGGTTATTCAGACAGTGATGGGATGACAGCTAGTTAAGTCAGTAAGTGGAAAGATGGCTTTCCTTTCAAAGAAGGAAAATCCCACTTCTTTGTAACAGAGCCTTTTTCTGCATAATCCTGTCTAAGCATGGATGGTTATATTTTTATTTACAATTGATCAGGTATTGAAATTCTTTTTGTGCACTGCAAAACAATTTTTATGTGTTTTTATTACTTAATGCCTGTCTCATTTGTTTTTAATTTCTTTTTCTTTTTTTTGAAGGATAGAAAGTATCTAGCTGTGTTCATATATATACAAAATAGAAAGTTTCGAAAAAGATATACTCCCCTTTTCATTGCTTTCATATCTTAAGAGATTATTTGTGTTATTCTCAAGTGTATTAACTAAATCTTCTTGCAAAAGAGAAGAAGAGTACTATTTCTATTAAGTAAATGGTGTTTAGAAGTTGCTTACAGGGACATTTCATCATGTATGATGTAGCTCTTGATTTGCATGGAAAATACAACAAAGTAATTTGTACTCTAGAACATTTTTTGGTACCATTTATATATGTGTATAAATGCATTGTATACTTACAGTATATAGGGGTTAGGAACAGCAATTACTGCTGGAGGGAAGGTGAGGAAAACCTTCTTGAGGGGCGAGAGAGAGAATGAAGGTGTATGTCACTCATGACTTCAGATGCTTTCTGACCGTGGAAATAAATATATGTGCCATAAAACTTTGCATTTATAAAAGCACAGCAAATACCATGATAGCTTCAAGTCCGCTCTCTCAGGCATTCTCCGCATTTCTTAATTTAAGCAGTCCAAATTGTACATACTTTTAAAGTTACTTTTAATATGTATCAAAGATACGGTGCCCTTGATTAATCCCCTTATTGTAAATACTAAGAACAAGAAGTGTTTGGTTACTGTCTTTGTTTCATTATAGGCAATTGAGACTGCTCTGGACTGTTTGAAAAGTGCTAACACAGAACCGTATTATCGGAGACAAGCATGGGAAGTAATCAAGTGTTTTTTGGTAGCTATGATGAGCCTGGATGATAATAAACATGCATTATACCAACTTCTTGCACATCCCAAGTATGACAATTCTTTAAACATAAATGTGTATGTAAAATTTATAGTGTCTTTAGAACAATCTAATTTAGAGACAATGGTAGTCTAGGCAGTCTTCGTGGGATTTTTACCTACTGGTTTATCCTGCTTCCTTTTAAATCAGCGCAGGACTTTCCAGTAAGAGGAATTTTGTCAGCTAACTCTTTAATGCCAATGACATGTGCTGATGTTTCATACTTTAATTTTCTTCCCCTAATCACAGTCCAATGTATAATCTGTTACATATGATGAGACATTTTTTAAAAATTAATTTTAGTTTAATATATTTAAATAGTTGGAATATTCTGGTGCTTAATTGCATTCTAAAGATTGACTTAGATTGTGATGTTTTGTATGTACATTTAACTTTTTACCAAAGTGAAAGATACACAAAACTCAGTTTCATTTAGTGACCAAACTATAGCATAGTCACACATGTAACCCATGTTTGTCTTAGTGTGGGGGTTTTTTATTGAATTTTTTTTTACATCTTTTACAATTTTAGTTACTGATATTTAATGAGTTTATTGCTTTTAGACAACTTTGACATCTTTACCCACAAACTGTGCTGACTGACTGTTGCAGTGTAGTAAATGTAGCTAAAGAGTATAGTAGCTTTTTATAATTTGGACTTGTTAGACTTGATATAAACATAGCTTTGCAATGAATAGGTTTTGTTGGGCAGTGATTTGATAAATAATGTTTCGGTCTTTCAAGATTAAAATCAAATGTCATTTTAAGAAAGGGAAAAACGTCAAAAATTGAAAATGACATTCTGTAATTGAGTTGCAGTGTGAAGCCTGTATACCTATGATTTGTAATATATGTGGCTTCTTCTGAACCACTGGCTTTAAATGTTCCTGATGAAATTGAGCTATCCATCATGTTTGAGACCAGTGGTTGACCAAATTAATACAGACTGAACTGGTATAGGTCTATGAAAATGAGGGGAAAACGGGAGGTAGAGAAGGAGTTAGATATGAAGAGCAAACTTTCAATCAAGTACTTGACAGTGCTCATGACTGAGCTGCCAGCACTGCAGTTTAGGATTATAATGAACTTAATTTTGTCTTTCAGCTTTACTGAGAAGTCCATACCCAGTGTGATTATTTCACATAGATACAAAGCTCAGGATACTCCAGCTCGTAAAACGTTTGAACAGGCGTTGACAGGGGCATTCATGTCAGCAGTCATCAAAGATCTGAGGCCTAGTGCTCTGCCTTTTGTAGCCAGCTTAATCCGCCATTACACGATGGTGGCAGTGGCTCAGCAGTGTGGTGAGTGGAATAGAGATCGTGTGGACTGCCATGAGAGGGCTGGAGAAGTTTGTACTTTTTCTCATAGTAATTTGTTTTAAGAAAGTTATGATACTGAAGTTGCTTCTGGGTAGATATGTTGGTTTTTGTTTGATGGCTGAATCATGTTTTAATTCGTTTGAGCAGTGAAAAATTATTAAGCAAATTTTAAGAAACAATTAATCACCTAATAAAACTTTTAAAATGCTACTGCCAGTGAAATAATTAAAGCTTGGTATATTTCCAGAGCATTTGTGTAACCTGATATACAGTTATTTTTGTGGATGGTCTTTAACTGGATTGTTTCCACTTGTGGTTTTGAAGGACCATTAGAGGAACCAAGTAAATGTTAGAGCACTGCATTGTCTTGTGTCTGTGAAGAAAACTTTTTGTTTGGTGTTGGGCTGTATGACAAGTAATTTGGGAAAAGACATAGTATAAGCATATCACTCTTCACTGTCACATTAATGTAACTTGAATTTTTATGATTCTTTATTTTAATTAAATCTTCTTGCAGTGCATAGTCTAGTACATAGAAGAAAATATTTAAGTAGATGTAATCTTTTCTTCTAAGAGTGAAGAATGCCTTACAATCCATTTATATGCAAATAGACACAGTGCTTACTGGTTTTGCTATCAGCTAGTTAGAGGAGTAGTAAAATCTAATTGAAAGACTGTTCATATTAAAATATCCATTGTTTTATCTTTTTTTTTTCCCTCTCTCTGTTTTCTTCCCCAATACAATTTACAGGTCCTTTTTTGCTGCAGTGCTATCAGGTTGGAAGCCAACCTAGCACAGCCATGTTTCATAGTGAAGAAAATGGGTCAAAAGGCATGGATCCCTTGGTGCTTATTGATGCCATAGCAATCTGCATGGCATATGAGGAGAAGGAACTCTGCAAAATAGGAGAGGTGGCTCTAGCAGTGATATTTGATGTTGCGAGCATTATCCTGGGTTCAAAGGAAAGGGTAATATATATATATATATGTGTATATATATAAAAATGTATTTAAATGATCTAGTTTCAGCTAATGCAGTTTTGCTTCTAAAATTTTGGAGGCTACCAGTGAGCTGAAAAAACAAACTGATACATTTCTTTGTTTCCAGGCTTGTCAGCTTCCCTTGTTTTCATACATTGTGGAACGTTTATGTGCTTGCTGTTATGAACAAGCTTGGTATGCTAAACTAGGAGGTGTTGTATCAATTAAATTTCTTATGGAACGACTACCACTAATCTGGGTCCTCCAGAACCAGCAGACTTTCCTGAAGGCACTTCTCTTTGTTATGATGGATCTAACTGGAGAGGTATTTAGTGAATGAATTATATCAAATAGTATGGGGGAAACAAACTTTTATTCTTAAATTCACACAGATTGAACTCTTGCTAATTTTGATTTTACTTCAGAATATATCATATCTGCGGTGTTACGAATGAATTTTAGTCATTTTAACTTAAACCAAGAACTGATGTTAGGAACAAGGTCTGTTTTTTTCACATAACTTTGCCAAACTTACTGGAATTACACTTTCTTCTTTCAGAGTAGAAATGTACAGGTCGCATTTAGATCTGTGAAAGAACACTAGATTCACTGTCACTTGCATGAAAGATGGTTTTTTTTTTTTCTTCTTTCTCTGTTTAGTTTGAAAGGTATTCATCTTAATCAAAAAGCTGTCTGTAGTTGTAGATACCTAGAGATCAGCTGCTTGACCTTTTCTCAGTTGTGAATTAGATGGTGACAACATTCCTAAGGGTTCCAATGCTTGAGTTTGTTTATAAAATTGTATTGCATTGCAACTCATGGTTTTGGAATGCTTGGTGGGAAGACTAGTTGAATATGTGTTCTGTTCAAGCTTTATGTGTTTTTAGCTGTTTGTAAAGGATTCATCAAAATCAAATGTTAAGTTCTTTGAGTAGTGTGCAGATTTGTGACCTTTGGTCTGTACTTATTTAATAAAAATAATCTATGATACCTTAGGTTTCCAATGGAGCTGTTGCTATGGCAAAGACCACATTAGAACAGCTTTTGATTAGATGTGCAACTCCTTTAAAAGATGAAGAAAAAACAGAAGAAATCCTAGCAGCACAGGAAAAGTCTTTCCATCATGTAACACATGACCTTGTTCGAGAAGTAACCTCTCCAAACTCTACTGTGAGAAAACAGGCTATGCATTCGTTGCAGGTACTTGCACAGGTCACTGGAAAAAGTGTCACAGTGATTATGGAGCCTCATAAAGAGGTAAGCAGAAATACTTACTGAAAGTGAGTTTAAAGTTGTTTACCAGTTTGGATTTGCAAAATGCTTTTCTGAGTACATTTTCCCACATTAGTGAATTAAGTTCTTAGTGCTTTGATAGCATATGTTTGTCATTTGCTAGGTTTCATTGTTCTAAAACACACTGTGGTGGGAGTACTGTAGAGATTCATACAAGCTGTGCCTGACTACTTAGCCAGTATTTATAGTATCTTCAGGTTGATTTACGTTCTGCAATTATGGACTGCTCATCCTACCACCAATCAGATGTAGGTTAGGCCTGGTAGATACTGCATTTTGAACCCCAATTTTGTCTTATTCTCTAAATATGAGGTATAGTGCTATGCCTTTCCCTATCCAGAAAGAGACCATAAAGATCAAAGCTGGTTGAAATAACTTTTTTGCGAGATACTCCTTAAAGCTAATAGCATTCATTCTCTTGAAAGACAAGTAAGCATACATAAGCTCTAAGGGCCACTACAACATATGAAATTATAGGTGTTGTTATTGTAGTTAGGGAACATACAGAGAAGCCCCCTAATTGGTACCTTATTTTGCTAAAGGTGTTTATGGAAGAGAGTGAGATGTTGGTGTAATGGAAAAAACTTACACAAATGTTTTTGTTTTCCTGATGTTTTAGGAGCTTAAAATAGTCTTTCTTCTTGACTTGAAATGCTTAAGTCTGATTTCCTTTGTTGCTCATAATGTTATGTGATGTATTAAATATCATAGATCTGTTCACAGAGAATATGTAATAATTACAGATACTGAGTTGTTTCACTAACTGTGAGTTAAATTAGTTCAGAGAAATACTTTTCTTCTTGCTTAGTGATTTCTGAAGAGGTACATCTGGAGCCCCAATAGCAAATGAATAGCAACATGCAGCCATGAGTAATTATGTCGTCTTAGTGGCTAGGTCTGTGGGGTCATTTGAATAGGCTGCTAATTCACTAATCTAAATTACATTGCGTAGGTTCTCCAAGACATGGTTCCTCCTAAAAAGCATTTGCTTAGGCATCAACCAGCAAATGCCCAGATTGGCCTGATGGAGGGAAATACATTTTGCACAACCCTGCAACCCCGACTGTTTACGATGGATCTAAATGTTGTGGAACACAAGGTTTTCTACACAGAGGTATTTCCTTTTTATGTTCTTATCTTTGAATGTAGATACTTAAATAGTGATGGTGTTAGAACTTTTGTTGTTAAAATATGTATTTTCTCTGTCCATTTTAAACTTTCGCTGAAATGTAAGAATTTACCTTTTGAAATGCAAACTGAAGTCTGCCTTTACCTACAACGTAATAGCTCGGAACTGAGCAGAATATTCTAATGTGTGTGAAACATATTAAATGAGCTTTGTTATACTCCTAGTCTAATAGGTCTAACTTTAATATTTAGGCCTTATTTCATGCATGGTGTATCTCTTAGATAAGTTGTTGTACCACCAAAACATAGATACTGTTTGTTAAGGTTCTTGAGTCCCTAGCAGTTTGAGTAAAGTCAGATATAAAACTAGCATGTAGATTGAACTCAGAGAAACTCTCTAGTCCCTTGGTTTCCTAGCTGTCTTGTCCAAATGTAAGTTCAGAAGGTCTTTGATACCAACAGTAATTGCAGTTAGCAAGGCAGGTGTGAGGTATGGTTAATGCCGAGGATCCTCTATTTTTTCCTTAAGACAAAACCAAAGTGCTGGAGATCAAAAAATGTCTGTAGAGGTGAGAGTGATATATTGGTATTGTGAAGGTCTGAATCTTAATAACGTTCTTGGATGTAGGTGCAACCTGGACATTGTTAACTTGCACGATTTTCTTTCAACCTGTTCAGTGTTTCCTAACAAAAACCATACATATATTGAAAATACTCGCCTGCAAAGAGGAGAGCTCTGTAGTCCCTCTGGGCAGTGACCCTTGACCATTAGAATTACTGAAGACATTTTCAGCACATTTTTTCCCTGTTAATCTTCTTCTGTTCTCTTACCCCATTCCTCAGTATTTTCAGTACTATTACTGACATTCAGGAGGCAAGCTTTTCTCTAGCCTTACTCTTTTTATCATATGAGCAGCCTGTTTGCAAATAGACCAAGTATTGGCCAAAATGCAAAATGACTAATTTTTGCCTGACTTTTCTCTGGTGGCAATGCTAATGGGGGTCTCTTGCTTCTGTATAATCACCAGTTTTCATGGGAATTTATGCCGTAATTTTGAGTAGAATTTTTCCCTGTTGGTGAAACTTGGAGGTTGATTAGTGTGTTTGCATAAGCTTGGCTCTTTGAGGAAAGAAGACCGAAGTGATAATACCGTTTCAAATGTGGTTCACAATGCTATGCTAAAATGATTGTTTATTTTCTTCCCTAGTTACTGAATTTGTGTGAAGCTGAAGATACCGCCTTAATGAAACTACCTTGTTACAAAAGTCTTCCATCGCTTGTACCTCTTCGGATTGCAGCCTTAAGTAAGAAAAACTTCCTAAACAAAATTTGATGTAGATAAGTGTCCTTGTGAGGAATGGGCAGTCTTCTTTCTAAAATCAGCAGAAATCTTGAGTGCTTGAAGACTGATGACTGCTCACTAGAGGTCACAGGTTAATGGAGAGAATAATGGGAAAGTATCTCTGCTTTTTTAATGAGTAGGATTTAGTTTCTGAAATGAACCCAAAATATTTTTACGCTAATTATGTTATATAGCATTAAGAAAACTTTAGAACACTGTTAATAGAATTTCCTTTCTTTTACTATTTTATGATGCCTGTTGCTTTTGGCAAAACATGCTATGCTTTAGCTGTCTGTAATTGAAGATGAAATAAAAGAAACTTGAAAAGAAGAAATTTAGAATTAGTTTTTTTTTTTCCCCCTCCCTTGAAATTGAGTTAACAAAGAGAACAAATATACTTTGGTATTTGCAGATGCTCTAGCTGCCTGCAATTACTTGCCTCAGTCGAGAGAGAAAATCATTGCTGCACTTTTCAAGGCACTTAATTCAACAAATAATGAGCTGCAGGAGGCAGGAGAAGCATGCATGAGAAAGGTTAGTGTATTAAAACAATGTTGCTTTTGAGGCCATTGTTCTCTCTGCTTTCTTCCTTGTTACAAAGCTTTTTGGGAAAGTTTTCTACAGGAAATAATGGCTGCTTTCTTAAGTTTTTGTTAGTGGCACCAATGTAATTAAGTTTCTGTCAGGTGTGGTTTTTTTGGGGTTTGAACTTAGCCATAAAAATGTCTTCTGGTTGAAATTGGGCATTATAAGCTCTTGGACAAGGACCATGGTAAGTCTTTCAGTCTTTCTGTGTGTCCAGTCTTTTGGTCTTTCTGTTTGCCTGGTCTTTGTAAATGCATCTTCTTTTCTAAATAAACAGTGTCTGTGCTTCCCAGTAGTTTTGCAAATGTGCATGTCTGACTTGATTGTATAAGCTTTTCTCTTGTTTCTTCTCTGTTCCTAAAAGAGAGGTGTTAGAGACCCCATAGTTGTGTTTTTGAAAAGTAAGCAATACTTAGCGGAATTAGATGCTGCATCACAGTATGACAGTTACCTTAAGGAACAGGACTGTGGCTGTACTGTTTAAGGTCGGAATGGTATCCTCACATGGTGCTAAACTACACTGTCTTGTTCTGTGAATGCTAGGTTAGACTGTAATAAAAGCTGGAAGGACATGGAAAAGGATATTCTGTAGTGATTTGCTGCCCGGTAGATATGCATAATTCTGATTCAGCAATATTTTAATACCATTCTTCTAAATATAGAAAATTATAATAAAAATTCTTTGTAATTATGTGTAGATTGTCTGGCATGTAACAGGGAATATAACTATAGTAATACTGGTGGTTTACATTTGTTTAGGCCATTGACTGATCAGAGGTCAGACGTTGTCTTTTCATGTGACTCTGGTCATGACAGGGAATTACTTACTACTTATGGATTCCTAGCAATACAGTTGGGTTGAGAAGTAAGAGGGAGAAAATAAGGGTTGTTCTGACCTATGCATTTGGTATAAGATTTTTCTGATCCTTTTTTTCCTGTGATAAATCCATGCCCACAGGATTTTTGGTTATGACAGGAAATATTCTCTCTGGCTGCTTGCAGCCAGGTTGTCTTGACCTTTTACATTACTCAGGATGCATGCAGATTGTAACACAGAATTTTGCTCTGTTGCCTTTGGCCAGGTTCACAGGCAGTTCTTAATAAAGCAGTGTCTAAGTAGTTTGTCTATAGCTGTATGTTTAATTTATAGTCATGGCAGTTTTTCAGTCTGTCTGTAATTAAGATCTCCTACTTGATTATTTTATGGGTATATCCTACTGTGCATCAGAAATACTTAAGTGCTTCCCAGATCCATCTTGTCACTAAGTATATTTCCAGCAGTAAATATTGTTTAAGCTATTGCATTCTGAAAGTACAAAATAAAAGAAGAAAAATAAGTCAGCAGAATTTATTTTAAAAAAGATGCTTGCACAAAAGTCTCTCCCCTCTCCACTGTATCTTAATCCTGTACTCTCTTGCAGTTCTTGGAAGGAGCTACCATAGAAGTTGATCAAATTCATACACACATGAGACCATTGCTTATGATGTTGGGAGACTATCGAAGTCTGACACTGAATGTTGTGAATCGTCTGACATCTGTCACTAGACTTTTTCCAAACTCTTTTAATGATAAATTCTGTGATCAGATGATGGTAAGCCCATTCAGGTTGTCTTTAGCTCTTCCAGAAGAAATTTTATTTTAGCTAATATTCATATTGTTGAAAAGTCAAAGAACAATTCAGTAGTGACTCAGTGTTTATATTGGAAGTAAAAGATTTTTGTTTCACAATTACTAGAAAATAACCCAACTTTAGACGTTTTGAGTTAATTTCTAAAGAGCTACTAAACTGGGAAGTTGAGATGTTCTTTTCTAGTGAAGACGTACCTAGTTATTCAAAGGTCTGTTTGGACAAATTTATCTTTAAGTAAGGTGCCAGCAGCATAATATATTAGGGAAACCCTTGAACGTATATTTTACTTCCTAGTGGGCTAGGTCTGTTTTGATGTTTTCTCGATTTAGAAAATGGTGGAAGGTATTGCCCTTCTTATTTGCAGTTTTTTAACGGTGTATATGAATTATTTATCCTTCTGCCATGGATATTTAAATATTTAAATGCATACATATCAAGCAAATCATTAAACAAGTGTAAGCGTATCGGACTTCAGAATTTTTGTGCCTTGTAATGTGTGTACTCTTATAAATCCTGCTTTCTTGAATACAGAGGGGACTTTTAGCAACGTTAAACTCTTCAGTTTGAGGGAATGAAAATAACTAATCATTTTTCCCTTTGTTTCCTTCAAACAATCATTTCTGCCTCTATTTCTTTTCTTGTAGCATATACTGTGTCTTGCTAAAATGAACAGTATAATTAGAAGAATAATACTAATTATCCTCTCTTTATAGCAACACCTGCGTAAATGGATGGAAGTTGTAGTTATTACCCACAAAGGTGGACAACGGAGCGATGGAAATGTAAGTTAATGAATGCTTTTGTGGAGAGACAAGAAATAAATAGTATTAATGTTTTGGAATTACAGAACTCATTCAGTTGTAAATGTTGCCGTAACTGATTACACACTCTTTTGTTACATGCTAATGAACTTATATGTATATTGAGTATTTGTTACAAATATTAGTAAGAGGAGCTTCTTATCTGCTAACAACGGTTACTTTAAAGCCTATATGTTACAGGTTGGTGTAGGAACAGCTCATTGATTTTTATTTTTTTCCCCTCAGGATTTTCTGCTTAGAAATCTGTTCTTCATTGGAATGGCTGATGAGCTCAGCAGCATAATCCCTCTTTTTTCACTAATATGTTTGATGTTCATAACATAGCCTTTTGGAAATTATACAGAATAATAATATAATCCCAGTTAATTTTAAATACAATTTATGAAAAACAAGTTCAGTATTTACCGGTTGAGATCACATTAAAATCTCTCTCCAATCCAAACTAATGGCCTCAGTGTTGAACTATGGGAAGCTGATCAATTTTCTTATAAATGGAAAATCACACAGCGTAATGACAACACTGTGTGCTCTTAGCAGTATGACACTGAAGGGAATTTCTGCTTCAGTGTGGTTTCATATAGATTACCACAAGTCCCATAATTCTATTAAGATTTTGTTAATAACTTATATTGAGTGTTGAGATTTATTATTGCAACTAGGAAAAAAATTGGATGGAATTTTATTACTTTGTTTTTCAAATTAGAATTAAATTAGATTGGCTTTTTATTTCCCTCAAAACATGGAAGTGGCTTAATGGCTTTTCATTATTCTTTCCTGTCATGGCAAAGAGAGTTTTTAAATCGGAATGTAGTCATTGCTTTGGATTTGACCTAGATGTTCTCTAATGGAGTAGAATTTATTTCTTATGTTTAAACTTAAAACCTGTGCATTTTTCAGTTAAATACATTTTATTCATGTTAGAGTACTTCTGAGGCCTACATATTCTTCTTTTGGGATTCACTTTTCCTCAAACATGATCTTTACAGGTATCTTGCAGATCTTTTTATAGCAATAGTCTTTTAAACCACAGTGTGACACCTCTAGAGCAGTTTTAGTTGTCCCTGCATCACATTTTATTGTGAATTCTGCTTTTAATGTTTTCTGTTGATGTTTTCTATGTAGTTGTGTGTTTAGTTTCCTAAACTTGTAATTTTTTTTTAGCGTTGGTTTAAAACCTATTCATGTTGAGGGGAAGGTGCACACCAGACACTTGAGAAGGAATCCACTGTCACATCTTAAGGGAGGAGAGAAGTCTATGGAAACATTTTCAAATAGAATTGTGTGACTGCAAAACTGATTGAAATAATACTTTTTTCCCCCCAGTTGTTACTCTAAAGTTTCCTTAAAAATAAAAACTCTAGGAAACTGAAGGAGAGCACAGACAGTGTGGTCTTTATACAATTGCTATGGCAGTATGTGTTCATGTGTCTGTATGTGCAGTGTGCTGTTGCTGTAATTGTATCTTCTAAATGTGGAGACACTAGAATGGTGAAACTGGTGGTCAGAGTTAATGTAGCTGGCCTTTCACTTGCTCTGATTTCTTCTTGACCATAGTGGGATTCCAAAATCTGAGCTATTCACTTAAAACCAATGTTGGGGAGTGTTATTGGAGTAGGTTGCATCGTTCAGACTGAGTGATTAGGTCTTGGAGATGGTAAACATGCAGTGGAGAATGGAATTGGTCAGGAGAGCCTTACGTTTGCTAGCTGAAGTGGTACAGAGAACTGTTACAATAACTTTTTTGAACTAGAGTTTTCACCTTTTTCCAGCAGCACTTTATGAAGGTGCCATTTGATGGTGATGCTGGTGTTGTCATGCAGTTCTCCAGCATAGTGCAGATAGTGGCTAGTCAGCAAGACTTCTTAATGAACCAGTCCAAAAGTCTATGGAATGAGGTTTCATATGTAAATTGCAATTCTAGACAAACTAAAAAGTTCAGACATCTCAGTTAAAAGTGCTGCAGAATAATAAAGAACTATTGTAAACATCCACATTGACACCAGAGTAGCTAAGCTCTTTGCTCACCTAAGTAATTTAATGAAAGTCGTACTGTGTTCCTGAACTGTGACTTGGCTGTTTAGATAAATGAACAAATTAGAACATAACATATTACGTAACATTTAAGATCTAATTCTTTGGCCCGGTGAGTGAAATCTTTGATTTTTAAATCCCTTCTTCCTCTCTTCCTTGCCTCCCCAAGGAAAGGTGTAGATTTTAGGTCATGTCTGATGATTGAAAAAACAAGTTTTGACTAGATGGTTGCTTCTGACCCTCTTGGGAACTGTGGCACCAGGGTGGAAATTCTGCATTACAGCCTGTTAGAAGGCTTGGTAGTTCAAGTATTGAAAGTGGTTTCATAATTGATGCTGGACAAATTTGTCTTTGAAGATGCTAAAATACTGTTTCCCCTGACTTAATAATCTCTAATATCTTTTTATTCAGTACATATATTTGAGAAGCTTTGTCTAAAGAATGTATGAGTAGCAAGAAGGATGCTTTTCATCCTAATTCTTAGGAGAGCAATTCAGAGCATGGGAGATACTCATTGTCTCCATTCTTTCAGTCTGAGATGAGAAAATAACTCTGCAAAGTCCGTTTCTGACTGCAGCCTGAAGAATAGCGTATACTGGTTTGTTCATTTATTTGATATTTTTGTGGGCTTTTTCTTTTCATGCTGTGACTTCTGTTCTGGTTCAGCCTGCCGCGGAAGGGGTAGAGGTGAGAAGCTCAGTGGAGGCACCAGGAAGTTCTTTGTTGTGGTTTTTTTGTTTTGTTTTGGTTTTATTTTTTTCTTTTAAATTGTGGTTTGTTAGTTTTCTTGTTGTGTTTTGGGCAGAGTGCATTGTGCCTTTGAGTGCAGTGCTGTGAATTGTCTTCTGTTTGCCTGTGGCAGAGTTGTTTTGATAACATTGCTGTTAAGGATGTTAAGCATGTTTGTAGTAGGAAGAGCAGGATTTTGAGTTTCTGTGAAGGTATAAGTGTTTTCAAAAGATTTTGTACGTGTTCTAAGTCCTGTGCTTCAATCCATGAGAGTAGTCTTGTGGGGGTCTGTCTAAGCAGATTATGTTAAAGGAGTGGGGCCTAATACTTTGTGCTTAAATTCAGTTGAGGAAACGCAATGCACATGATAATAGTCCTTTGTATACTGCATAGTAGAAATTGGTTTGAGGGGAATGGTGAGGGTGGATGTTTGGTTTTGTTTTTTCTGTTTCCTTTTCTTACTGAGGGAAATCTACACTCCAGTTAACTGAAATGTAGTCCCTGTTTAAATTACACAATGAAAGAAACCCACAAAATTGTCTCGGACTTTAGAAGAATTTAATATCTAATGGGAGAGCAGGGTTGACTTTTCTTTGAAGTAACCAGCTGTTTGCAAGTTACACTGAATAGCGCTGTGATAGCTGTCTGCCTTTTTCTTCATGTCTAGTGTCTAGTCTGGCATTGTGGGGTGTATATGAGAAATTGTTTAGAAAGGAAGGTCTGGCTTTTTGATGCATTAGCCACTTGGCGTAGTGCCGTGAGCACTCTGTAACTCCTCCATCGCCATTATCATTACATAATGTTTAGCTCTTACCTGTAAAACACCACTATACTTACAAAGAAAATAAAAATAAACCATGATATTACAAGGAAGGGAAGGGCAGACTTCCACAAGAGCAATTTTCTTCATGCATCATGGTAAGTAGATGCTGTATATATGTTAACTCTTTGCATTTGGTTGCTGGCTATGCTAATATAGAGAGGAAGAAAAAAGGTTGGATGTGTGATACTGTTTTGATATATTTGGCCGGTAATGTTAATTTAATCATGTTTCTTTTTACCTGTAGGAAATGAAGATTTGTTCAGCAATTATAAATTTATTCCATCTGATCCCAGCTGCCCCTCAGACTTTGGTTAAACCTCTGCTGGAAGTTGTTATGAAAACAGAACGAGCAATGTTAATTGAGGTAAAAGGGGAATTTAATATTGCTGAAACTTTTGCTTTACAGTATTTTAAAACATTAGTATATAATAATTATAGTATTTTAAATGTGGTGTGGGAACATTTAATGTAATAAATAAATATGCTCTTCAGGCCTTTTAGGGGGTGTTAACATTTGTCTTAGGCTCGTAAAAGTGAAGTTTTGAAATTGTCAATAAATTCTCATCATAGAAGTTCTGAACATTTTGTATCTGCATAAATGCCAAGTCAAATGTATTTTTCTGAGTGCTAGTAAATTAGTAGAAAATACTCTGTACTCTGCATTTTTAATTTAAGCTTTATGAATCTTTTAGGCTGGCAGTCCATTCAGGGAACCACTGATAAAATTCTTGACACGTCATCCGTCCCAGACTGTGGAGCTGTTCATGATGGAAGCCACGTTAAATGATCCACAGTGGAGCAGAATGTTTATGGTAAGCTATGTGGGGAGGGGAGCAGGAAAAAGCCCTCATCTTCACAAATCTGATGAACAAAAAGTTTTTCATCTTTTCCATCTTTTTTTCCCTGTATGACCTTGCATCCTTAATCATGGTCTTACTCTGACTGTAGGATGCCTATTCTCTGTTTTATATTTGTTTGTCCTGAGATGTTGTTTTTATACCTTTCCAGATTGTGTAGGATTAAGTTGTAGATGTTATTTTAATATATGTGAAATATAACCTCTGCAACTTCAGTGAGGAATATAAGAACTACAGGATGATACAGCCTTTTGGTATTTTTGCTTTTAAAGGTTGTTATTAAAAATATTTCTTCCCCTTCTTCAGAGTTTCTTAAAACATAAAGATGCCAAACCTCTACGAGATGTACTGGCAGCTAATCCTAACCGATTTATCACTCTACTGTTACCCGTTGGTACCCAAGCAGCTGTTAGACCTGGTTCTCCAAGCACTACCACAATGCGTCTTGATCTACAGTTTCAGGCTATCAAGGTATTAATTTGTTCTTGCTTGTCTCTGCACTAGATAGTTAAAACCTCTTTAGGTACAAGCCTGTTACATACAGGCTTTCAAGTGTGAGTGTATGTATTATAGCTCATAGAAAACCACTTGTAAAGAATGTAAAGTGTTTGTAGTCAGAGTCACTCTAGGAAGGGAACAGAGACTCAAATGAAGTATACTTTTTTTTAAATAAGGTTAAGATGCAAGAGGAAAACATGGCAACAAACTTTTTAAAAACAAGAATTTCCTTTAAAAATTGATCTAAACTAGTTTTTATTTGACTTTTTTTTTAGCATTTTAGAGCCCATAATTGACCTTAAAGAAGCTTTTATATCCTTTCTACTGACAGATCTGTTGCATGTTGACTGTGCATTTGTCTTGTTTTGCTTTTGACAGATCATAAGTATTATTGTTAAGAATGATGAATGTTGGTTAGCAAATCAGCATTCCCTGGTGAATCAGCTGAAACGTGTATGGGTGAGTGAAGCTTTTCAGGAGAGACATCGTAAGGAGAATATGGCTGCAACAAATTGGAAAGAACCTAAGCTATTAGCATATTGCTTACTGAATTACTGCAAGTACGTAAAAACATTTATTTCCTATAGCTTGCATACATTTTTTTATTAAATTTTGAAAATACTGTAAAGGTATACATGGGTACTAAAAATGGTTTGCAGTCACTGAAGACAAAGATTAATGTATTTATAATACTGCCATTAGCTCTAAAACCGTGCCTCTCGTACTGCCTGCTCTTGCCTGTCTGCTCATTTAAAACCAAGATTAGTTTCTTCACCAAGTCATCAGTATAGTAGTTTGTTTGGGTATTTTTTCACAGAAGCTTTTCATTTTATGTGTTTTTACAGGAGGAATTATGGTGATATAGAGTTGCTCTTCCAGTTGCTTCGAGCTTTTACGGGTCGATTTCTCTGCAACATGACTTTCTTAAAGGAATACATGGAAGAAGAGATACCCAAAAACTACAGTATTCCCCAAAAACGGGCTTTGTTCTTCCGGTTTGTAGACTTCAATGACCCAAACTTTGGAGATGAGCTCAAAGCCAAGGTAACTAAAGCAATTAAATCAAAGAAGCCTGGTATTTTAGATTTAATTTTCTTCTTGGGAACTAGGGCAACGAAACTTGCTTACTTAAATGTCAATGAGTTTGATAATTGGCAGAGCCATTTAAGTGAAAATATCATACCTGAAGAAGAGCGATAATAAACAGAGACAGCAATTCATCTTGCTTTCAGTGCTGACTACTTTAGTTTACACTTTCTAAGAATCTTTGCCCTTGAAAGGGTGAAAGAGGGGGGAAAAAAAATCTGTGTGTATCTGTTTCTTAGGATTTTTACTTATAGCTTCTTTTTGTAATGCAGTGAGCGTGTCTAACATGCAGGTTTGCATATAAAATTACTTGAATGTTCACTGCCATTAGAAGAATCTGATAGTTGAGTATAACTGGTATTTTGTTTATATTCTGTAGGTGCTGCAACATATCCTGAATCCTGCTTTCTTGTACAGTTTTGAAAAGGGAGAAGGTGAACAGCTGCTGGGACCCCCAAACCCAGAAGGAGATAATCCAGAAAGCATCACTAGTGTTTTTATTACAAAGGTAACAATCCTTGTTTATGTTAAAGCGTTTGGAAATTAAAACAAAAAGTTGTTCTTCTCATTTGGCTTTTCAATTCTGATTTTGTTAGTTGTGCTATTTCTAAATGCTGTGATCAGCTATATCAAATCACATCATAACATTGAACTGTTGTGAGATCCATCAGTCATCAGTAGGATTGGTTTATGGTATCTTTAGGACTTGAGTGTCTGTCTTTAGAAATGGACCTTATATGGCTGTAATCTCAGTCTTTCATAAGCAAAGCTTTCTGTGACTGAATATGATTATCTGTAATTCACTTAGATTTCATCGAACCAGTTAGTGGTTATAAAATAGATGTTGTTGAAGTTGAGGATTGGGTTTTTTATTTCTTTTTTTTTTTAATAGGTTAGCACTTTGGAAGTTCCTAGATATGCTCATTATTTAAGTGTTCTCACCTCAGGAGGCTCTTTTTTTTTTGGGGGGGGGGGTATTAAACTGAATCAAAAAAGTGGTTATAGTTATTAGTCTTAAAAACCACTCAAAAAGCAAAAACTAGGACTTTGCTTTTATAGATAATATTTTCCTCTTTTTTTTATTTTTGTCTGACCTTCCTTCTCTTTGATCATCACTGGGACTAGGTACTTGATCCGGAAAAACAGGCTGATATGTTGGATTCTCTCAGGATATACCTCTTGCAGTTTGCCACGCTTCTGGTTGAGCATGCTCCACATCACATTCATGACAATAACAAAAACCGGAACAGCAAATTACGACGTTTAATGACGTTTGCTTGGCCTTGCCTCCTGTCCAAGGCATGTGTGGACCCAGCATGCAAATACAGTGGACACTTGCTTTTGGCACATATCATTGCAAAATTCGCCATACATAAGAAGATAGTTCTGCAGGTATTGACTATGGGCTTGTATTCATACGTTTAAGGGATGTTGATAAGTTCTGTATTGTGCTTTTTTAAATTTTAAAATGCAGAGTAGAGGGTGCACAGTAGTTTTGGATACTTAGTATACAAGTGACAGTTAAATTCATGTGCAACAAGCAAATACAGAAGCAGCAACCCAAATATTAGTACAAATTTATTTGGGGATAGCAGAGTATAGAAAGAAGTTTGAAGAGAAGTGAAAACAGAGAGGGTAAGTGGGACAATGAAAAGTCCCTTTTGTTTGAATTAAGAAAATCGGTAATGTTTCTTCATTTAAAAGAGACATTTCAGTTGAGACAGAATGTGGGGACCAAAGAAAAACTTCAAATTGCATAGTGGAGAGAAAGGAAGAAAAAGGGAACATAAGGGAGACAGAAGTATAGACTATCTGCTTCTGATGATGAAGTATCATCATGTATTTACTGAATTATGGGCCTTTAGGAAAAAATGATGTTGTTTAGAAAAAGTATGTTCTTTATAAATTGCTTTATTTTTGTAAGTATGTAAAATATTAATGTTGATCAGAAACCTTGCTCTTTAGGTTTTTCATAGTCTTCTAAAAGCTCATGCGATGGAGGCCCGAGCTATTGTCAGGCAAGCGATGGCTATTCTGACTCCAGCTGTGCCTGCTCGAATGGAGGATGGACATCAGATGCTGACTCACTGGACACGAAAGATCATTGTGGAAGAGGGTCATACAGTTCCCCAGCTAGTACATATTTTGCACTTGATTGTACAACATTTCAAGGTACTTGTACCAGTTATTCTGTTAGTCACTGTATCTCAGCTATCAAGGAGGTAAACTGCAGTTGGATTAGAAAATAACGTAGTCTGATTTATATGGTTTAGCTTCAGAAGGCATCATCTGTCTACAAAGATATAAAACTGAAAACAACTATTAAAATTAGATAGCAAACCACTTAGTAAGCTTTATCATGATTGAAGTGAGAACTCAGAATGTTAGGTGAAAGTCTGCAAGATTAATTAATTGCATGTGCATTAGCAGCGCTCTTTAACAGAGTTTAAGAGTCGTTTAAAAAAGCACATAACCATATCCTTTTCCATCCTTCAGTCATCCTTGTTTGTTTGGGTTTATATATTCTGTCTCCAGCTAATGTATGTTGGGAAACATTACACAAATAGGGGAATGCTGCGGAATGTCAATACAGGAGCATTTTTGAAAATGCATATTAAAATATGATCCAAAGTGACAGCTAGCTAACATTCATTTAAGTCACTTATCAAGAATTGAAGCCTCAGTGCTTTTTAAAAAAATGTCTGAGTGTGTTCAAATGTGAGTTACAGCTCTCTCAAAGGATGAGCTAAAAATTGGAGTGATTGGTCCTTGAGAAAAATGATGTATCTTCAAAAGAACATCTTCATTTGGGTACATGAACTCCGTAGTCTGTACTGAAAATTGTAGCCAAAATTTTATTTTCAAAACACTAGTCACTTTTCTGGATTGCAAAAGTTGAACATGGGACAGATTTAGCAAACTTTAGGATTAAAGACTATTTTAACATTTTGCTTTATTTAGACTGTAGATTTTGTGTAGAATTTCATTGGTTAATGGCTAACACAACTGTGAAACCATCTTTTCAGGTTTATTATCCAGTGAGACATCACTTGGTTCAGCATATGGTTAGTGCCATGCAGAGACTGGGCTTCACTCCCAGTGTTACGATAGAGCAAAGAAAATTAGCTGTGGATCTTGCTGAAGTAGTTATTAAATGGGAGTTGCAAAGAATTAAAGACCAGCAGGTAGGAAGTCTAAATAAACTGATAAAGATTGAACTATTATACAGTTAAATGCTTTTTTAACATGCACATTGCTGATATTTCAGCCAGATTCAGATATGGATTCAAGTGCAAGTGGAGAAGGAGCCAGTTCTGCCTCATCTGCTGTTAAAAGAGGATTGTCTGTGGATTCTGGCCAAGAAGTAAAACGATTCAGGACAGCTACAGGAGCAATAAGTGCTGTAAGAAAAAAAACAGGTTTTGTTCAGAGACTCTGAAATCATAACCTGCACTGACTAAGCAATTTAGTGTAATTGTTTTTTCCACATAACTTGAAACTCTGTGTATTGAAGGTTATAGTTTTAGAAAATATTTTAAGTCTGTTCTGCTTGTTACCCTTCTTCAGGGTTGCTTATGGTTTTTCTGTTTTGTATACATGCAGGTGTTTGGACGTAGCCAGTCCTTGCCAGGAGCTGATGCACTTCTTTCCAAGCCGATTGACAAGCAGCATACAGATACAGTTGTGAATTTCTTAATTAGAATTGCTTGCCAGGTAGTGTGTTTATTCTGATATGCAAATACCAATGCAGCATTAGTGGCCAAAACCATAAACCCCTCTTTTCATAAGAGTCCTTTTATGCTTGGATTATTCTAGTGTTTGTATACTTTCTTTCGATAAAAGGTTAGAAACTTTAATGTGAAACCGTACAAAAAGTAAAATGTTTTTATTTTAAGGAGGAAAGAAATTGAATTTGATAACCAGTTTCTGCATGTTTTTCATTTCACAAATGACTGATATTATTCATGAGAGGTATGCTTTAGCTTCTTATTGATGGCATTGTACATTTATAGCTTGATGCAGGGAGCGTGCACTTTGAAATTAAAGCTTCAAATGTGAACTTTGCCATCCAGATTTTGAAATGGAAAGAGTGAGTCTCCGTTTCCCTGTGCTGTTGATCACTTCTGGCATTTTGGTTGTTCTTTACTTTTCATGCAAGTACTATATCAGGAGTGACATGATTGAAATAAACGTGACTAGTAGAATTTGGCTTGGGCCAGGCAGACTTCAGAAAGGTTCCTTTAAGCGTTTTTATCTTAATTTATATATTTGCCTGATGCTGCAAAGTATGCTTCTGCTATTGCCTAGATTTAATGGCAAGAATATTTTACCCAAAACCAGAAGAATATTTAGAGAGTTTAATAGGGAAAGATTATGTCAATTACGTGTCTAAGGATAATGATTGTAATTGTATTTTCAAGATCAATTACATGAAATTACTTCTTTTCATGCAGCATGTAGAACTGAAGCTTTTCACCAAATTTTGTTAAGAATTAACTTTTCTAGAGTGGGGAAAATTAGCTGGGTGTAGCTCAAAGCTGACAAATTTTATGGCTTCTGCTTCTGCAGCAGGCTCAGCTGGTAAGTGACATGGAATTTTACACACCACAGTCCATTGCACAGAATAAACATTCTCTTGAAGTATAATGATGAATTGAGTAAAGAGCTATGTATGTTTATGGATACCTTGCAAACAGAAAAGATTAACCATCTTGAGCATGTTCAGAGTTGTAGTAATAAAGTATGGGATTAAACTTTTTTAAAATAATCCTTTGATGGGTGATTTGAGGTAATTAGCTAGCAGTTTAGACAGCAGTTCTGATGTTTACTATTAGTTGTCAGCTTTTTATGCAGTTAAATACTCTGTGACTATACTGATAAAACTACTTAAGCTCATCCATTTCAGAAATAAGAAATTATATGCTTGCTTGGAATGCATAATAAATTAATGAGTTGGTTACAAAAGGGTGTCATTTTGTTAACTCTGATAAATTGCTAGGTAAATGACAACTCAAACACTGCTGGATCTCCTGGGGAATTGCTGTCTCGCCGCTGTGTCAACCTTCTGAAAACAGCTTTACGACCAGACATGTGGCCAAAATCAGAACTGAAGTTGCAGTGGTTTGATAAGCTGCTAATGACTGTGGTAGGTAACGTTCTAGTCCTGTAGGTTTTTAGGTTTCACTAGCACATATGTTGATTGAGTACTAGTGATACCTGGATACTGATTTTTAGAGTCTTAATCTTTTCTTCTTTGTAGTGAAATACATAAATTGTTAAGTATGTGATTTGCATCAGTGGTTATAATTTGTGTAGCTGCAGTACTTATAAATATTAAAGTAAGCTTAGGAGAAGGTGGAGTAACTTCCTGTATTACTTTGATTTTGAAATAGGTTGTAGTTTGCTTGCTTGGATGGCCTACTGGTTGGTGGTGGCTTTTTTTGTTTGGTTGGTTGTTTTTATGTTAGTAGGAAGTTTTACAAATTGAGATTGATTGTATTGTTCCTAGTTTTCTGACTACATTATGATAATATGTTCAATGAAAGGCTAGCTTCCTGTGTTTGATGATACAACATAATTTGTTTATCATCTGTATGCTGTTTGTGTGCTTTTTGCTATATAGTAAGTTTTTCTACACCTATTTTATTTGTATCCTTCTATTTAATAGACTAGCAACTCTTACTGTGTTAAATTTTTAGGACCTCTCTTGATGTCACTTTCCTATTTCTTTGAATAAAGGAGTAGTATATCCTACATTTTGAAACTTTAAAATGTCTAAAATTACATGAAAATTCACTGTGGCCCATTTTTTCCAAACGTTGACCTGCATGTGCTATACTTTTTTAATGCTGTTGTCTTTATGGAGATAGTCCTTGAAAGGGCAAGTACCTGCTTTCATCCTTTTCTCCTTCTGTTGGAAGAGTTTTTGATGTGGCTCCATTTGCTTTGGGTTTACAAGTGTTGATAGTGCTCCAGAGAGCTCATACTTGTTGCTTTACTCATCTTTTCCCAAGTAGTGTGCAACCTGATTGAAAATTGCCATTAAAATTAATACTTTTTTCCCTGTCGATGGCATTTGATAGCCTATAACAGAAAGAACTGCAGTCAGTTCTGACTGTTGTTGCACAAGGATTACTTCTTACTCATCTTCCTCACTTAGTTGCAAAGGTATTTAAATGCCGGGTGATGGAGGCTGTGCAGTAACAGCAGTATGACTTCAGGAAAGTCATGACTTTGAGTGATTCCTCTGCACTGAAGACAGAGAAAGTTGTGAGTGTCTGCCTGCTGACTGCTGAAGAAGAGCTGCGTGTTATGTACAGACCAGCATTGCCCTCCCATTCTGGAACATAGGGGAAGATGGTGGAGTTCTAAAAATAGCAAGAGAGAGTGCAATTCAGAGAGTTTGTATGCTTCCAGAATGTGAACTGCTATCTTTTCCCTCCACCTTTTCAGACAAATCTTCCAGTTTATCATCTTTCATGAATTTGGGGGAGATGGACAAAATGCACTGCATCTGAGAGTGAGCCAAAGTCAAAACCTAGCCTACTCCACTTCTTCTCCCACCTCAAAACAAATGCACCATACCACCCCTCAGACCTGAGCAAAGTGGACATTGTTGATGTTTACTTAATACAAGGATATGAGTCCTCTGGAATAGGAATTTTATATCTGAATTTTGTGCTATGTGGCATCAGTTACACAAGAGGTTCAGAAAAAAGAATAAGGCTTCTGCAGCAGACTGACTAATTTACGATCTTAATGATAGTTTTGTAGGTTTATGAAGATATGTCCAGGAATATTTTATTCTCTGTTTCTTTAGTTCCAAGTATCCCCTTTTCTAACCTTTAAGCTATAACTTATCATAGAATATGCTATTTTAGCTCTTCACTGAAGGCCTGTCTCTGAAAGATATTGACAAGGAGATAAAACATAATCCTCTGTTGAAAGCATTTCTAACCAGCAAGGTTGCAGGCAAGTTTCAAAGCTGAGGATCACAAAAAACACCAGAAGGGAACATACCTGTAAATGCTTAAGTAACATTTTTATGGTTAAAGATTTTATAGCACCTTGTATTTCACAGTTTTATATTGCATGACTTAACTCAAAAGATTGACGTGAAACATCTCTAGTATAGAAACCTCAGCCTTTAACAGATTTGATCTGGATGTACTAATCTCTGTAAAACTTGTGTTATTTCCTCCACTCACTGCCTTTTTGTATGTGTTCTCTTTAGGAACAACCCAATCAGGCCAACTTTGCCAACATTTGCACTGGTTTAGAGGTCTTAAGTTTCCTGTTAACTGTACTGCAGCCCCCTGCCATCCTTAGCAGTTTCAAACCCCTGCAACGAGGTGTAGCAGCTTGTATGACTTGTGGAAACACCAAGGTTTTGAGAGCAGTCCACAGTCTGCTTTCTCGCTTGATGGGTATTTTCCCTACAGAACCAAGTATGTAGTATTTTCTTCCTCCTTTTATTCTTTATTGCTGCATAACTGAAGTGATTAAGGGCGGGGCGAAGACACTTTGCAATGTGCTAATATTCTGGTTTATGATTCTTGCATTTAATAGTCCATTTTAGCTTGCACTTTCAACCTCTGTTTAAAAAAAGAAAAGCTGAAATAAGTAATCATGTGGAATACATCATTATCCATTGACATAAAAACTTAATAACCTGTGGCTGTCATAACTTTGGTTCAAGAAATGCAGGCTGTAAATTTAATGTATTTTTGCAATTATAATTTTTCAGCTTTGGAAGTGCAATTTTTTAGTTGTTAAGCTTTGCTGTTTTGCTAAAACAAAGAAGGGAGATAGAACGTAAAAAGGACAGACAATAGGTAATATGCTGTGTCTTAATACAAACTAATTTAGATAATCTCTTAAAAAAAAATCAGTAATCTAAGACTTCTTATCAAGATGAGTTCCTTAGAAGTAGTGTTACGCTATTATAGAAGACATACTGGTTGTATAATAAAGAAGTTTATATAAATGAGGGATCTGCTTGTGTTACCTTGGTTTATTAGTGAGATAAAGTTCTGGTGATGGTATAGATGACTGTATGTTCACAGTGTAACTGTTCTTGCCTGTTCTGTGCCTAATGTTACCAAAACTAAACACAACTCTAAACTGTTCAGGTACCTCAAGTGTAGCTTCAAAGTATGAAGAGCTGGAGTGCCTTTATGCTGCAGTTGGAAAGGTTATCTATGAAGGACTTACTAATTATGAAAAAGCTACTAATGCTAACCCTTCTCAGCTCTTTGGTAAGTTTCCCACATCTCTAGTAGGTGTATGTAGAGTGCCTGTTAATCAGTAGGATCTTTCTCATGAGCTTTTATTTTCTGTAAGGAAATTGAAATCTGGTATCACGCAGAGGAAGCTGTGGGAAGCATTTTGAGCTAACTCGAGAGACAAGCTTGGGATGTCTGTCATTTTTGAAGAAAGGGACTGGGGGGTTCACTGCGTTCTGTCTTCTCCCCATAGCTGACTTGGGAGCAATTATTGAAGGCTGGGGAGCTGCAGCTGGGCTAGATGGTTCCTTCTGTATTCAAAGTGAATAGGAAAATACGCAGCATTCAGATTAACCAAAATATGAAGTGAAAGTTGCTGGAAACTTTTTACTTGGAAGAACCAAAATCCTGTGGGTAGTACTCTCAGATACAATAGAATATTTCAGGGAATCTATATAAACATTCTTGCATGTTACTGCCTTATACTTTCTTTCTCAGTTGTTTTTAAAGCCTCATTTATCAACTGATTTAAATAGTGTAGGAACATTTATGTATTTATAGATCTTGAATTCTCAGTAAGTAAGAAATTACAAAAATATCTTTTCTTGAGTGAGCAAATCTGAATTTTTAGCATATACCATTCTGAAGAGCTGAAATTTTCTTTTCTTGTTCTTTATGCTTACTTAGCTGGTAGAGAACTCAGCTACATAATACATGACAAAGATATATTGGAATAATACAGTTTAGTCCAGAACTGGCTGTGTTGGTAATACAGACCTGAAATTGCACAATTTTGGAAAACTTGCTGATTTAAATGGCAAATGTCCTTCACTATTCTACTGTGTGATCTGTGTAGATAGTTGTAATTTTGCTTTGGGAATTGCCTATTTGTCAGATGTCAGGATGTGCTTTACAACAAACTAACCAAGAAAGATGTTTCTTATATTTTGTCCAGAGCTCACTTAAAAGCAGCACTACAGTCTGTCAGGTGGTGCCTATCTTACTGATTCTATGTTTAAGAGGCTGAACTTTGTGTGCCAAATTATGTGCACACCTGAGAACAAAAAGAAATCAAAACTTTCGAAGCAGCCATTCAATGAACAGCATGCTTCTATGTTGTTGTAGGCTTTTGTTGAATTATGAACTTGCAGTAAGGAAAGCGATAGCTGTTGGTTTTTTAGAGGGTATAGTTTGATGGGATGTGTGTACTTTTTTTTTTTTTTAGAGTTAAGTATTTTAAAGCATAGATATTGCTAGAACTGATTGGTTTGCATGAATATGGATAAGCTTATATTAGGATAGGCATTGTTAACAACTGTGTAATTTGAATGGACTGTGATCTTGGCATAGTGCATTCATAAACTGCTGAAATTAGCTGTTTCTGTAGTTAGCTTTCAATCTACAGTACTTGATTTATGAAACTTTATAAAATTTCTGGATTAGAAAACCAAGATTGTGTAATTTTAAAATTAATTTTATTTTGAAATTCCTAAACCAACGGCTGTTAATGTAAAAGTTACGTTACTTTTTGCTAGTAAAACAGATGTGCAACATGAGGAGTAATGTAATTTTGCCTGGTTAACTAGATTTCGGGGTTTTTTTTTTAAGGTCTTGGAGAAGTGCCTACTCTCAATCTCTCTCTGTCCTCTCTCCCTCTTGCCCTTCATCAGACACTTATATACAGAGCTTTGAAATATTCTGATTAATGCAAAAATAACTTTTTAGTCTTCGACTGAAAACTAAATTTGAGACAAATATTTCCAGGTTTCTCATGTTCGTACCTTACGTAGTCCCATGCTTCTTTTGTGGCAGGACAAAATACAGCTAGAACGTTTTCCTGTGTTCTTTCACAGAATGAGAACATACACATTGAAAACCTGTGTCTTACTCAGGTCATGGTCAATAAAAGTTTTACTTCCTTAAGTATTGTTTTTATCAATAGGTACCTTAATGATTCTGAAGTCTGCGTGCAGTAACAATCCCAGCTATATTGACAGATTGATTTCAGTTTTTATGCGATCTCTGCAGAAGATGGTCAGGGAACACTTAAACCCACAGGCTACAGCAGGAACAGCAGAAGCAAATACAGGTATTACATTATATAGTCTAAGGATGTTAATGATTAGAAGTGTTGTAAAGTATTAAAATCTCTTCCCTAAAGGGATCCAAATTGTTTTGTAGAGTTTTGTGTGCATTATTACATGTTGAAAAATGCTTCAGCATTAGTGAGAAATATTACTGAAGGACTGAAGAATGCACTTTGAGTTCCTGTTACCTGCTTAATATATGAATTTTGTTATTAACCCAAACATTTCAGTTAATGGTTAGTGAATATTTGTTGAGCTACAGCATATATGGAGATACTGAAATTCTTCAGGAGTTTATAGTGTTGAGGAGAGAGGGGCTGAATTCTTCTGATTGTTCTGTTTTCACTTTTTTTTTTTTTTACTCCTTCCTATTTGATAATACTGGAACAGCTGTTTTTGAAATTAACTTGTTGGAGCTGATGCTTTTGTTTTTATCTTAAAATAGCATCTTTTGCAGTCTGTACAATTCTATCAAATGAATTAGGTCATGAGTCATGGAAAAAATCAGGTGTTCTTGTAGAAAAAAATTCAGTGCTAGTAAAGAGCACTGTAATTTATTAATGAATAAGCTACTGAAGAAAATACTTTGAAAGAATTGCTGCTGTTAGATTCCCAGCCCGGATTTTAATTGGGTAAATGAGAACCTTGCAAATTTTATTAACACTGAGAAACAATTGGAAGATTATTAATCTTGACAGATAAGTAAGTCAGGAAATTAACAGAACAGAATAGGTGTGCTGCATCATATCGTATTTCTTTCACAAGTTGAATTGCAGTTTTTCAGTACTGGGCTTCTATAATACCTTTACCAAAGATTTACTGAAATGAAACCACACAGGCTTGCCTTTAGGATGTTGAAAGGATTTGTATTTTTTTGGAAGGAGAATGTAAAGTAGTAATTCTGAAAACACTATTTCTAGGGATATATTCCCAGGTAACAAATATTATTGTTGCTATTTTTAAAATTACAGTATCTTATCTTGAAAATTTTTTTACTAGGCATTTTACAGGTGTATACACTGTTCTAAGTATTTTTTTGCATCCACAGCAGGTACAAGTGAACTGGTAATGCTAAGCCTGGATCTTGTGAAAACTCGCCTGGCTGTGATGAGCATGGAAATGAGGAAAAATTTTATACAAGCTATTCTAACATCTCTCATTGAAAAATCTACTGATGCCAAAATTCTTCGTGCAGTAGTAAAAATAGTGGAAGAGTGGGTGAAAAACAATTCCCCAATGGCAGCTAATCAGGTAAATTGAGAAGATAAAATCATTGCTCTCAAATACTAAATAACTATAAGCCACTGTTATAATTCATCAGTTTTTGACAGTGATATTTGTAAGGATCTGTTATATATGTTTAGATGCCCTTAATGGGATTTGGAATACCTGTGAAAGTAACGAATTAAGGATGCTTAGTATTTCATAGGCTTATATTAGGTGTTTGATCTCAAATGCTGTTTTGTTGAGAACTGGTTTTAAAGTAAAAATTTTAAAATATGTTTCACATTAACTTGGATAGAGAGATTCTTTAGGAGGAGGATGACTAATGCTGGTTTAAATTGTGTTATTTCTGTAACATTTTGTGGCCTCCTCAATCTGCCATATTTTCTGTTAGAGTTGAGTATTTGACAAGTTAGTGCTATATAAAAGGACCTACACCTTTTAAAATACGCATTACAGATTTTTATAGTCACTGAACAACTTAAACCTGTTTTTAAAAATTATTTTAGAATTTTCTAGCATATATTAGAAGAATAAATGCTTGAGTTATTTTTCTTTTTAAGAACTATGACCTTCTACCAAGCTATTTTTCTATACTTTAGAAGTGAAGGAGTGATATAAAGGATGGCTGAGGTGTACTTTGAATGTTCCAGGTCTCTGCATGTTTTAAGTTGAATTGACAAAATTAATCATGTCTTCTTTTAACACAGACACCTACTCTCCGGGAGAAGTCCATTTTACTAGTGAAAATGATGACTTACATTGAAAAGCGTTTTCCAGAAGACCTTGAATTAAATGCCCAGTTCTTAGACCTTGTTAACTACGTCTATAGGTAATTATAGCAATTAATCATTTATTGCAGCTTATTGGTTCATAATTTGTACCATATATGACCTTTATAACATGCCATCAATCTTTTTAGGTCTGAATTAAATGAATTATTTTTTCTTTTCCTAAAATGCAAAATCAATTAATTTCACTGAGACCACAATACATATTTATGGAAGACAATTTGGAAACAGAAGTTCCTTAGAAAAAATTTCCTTTTTAGCTCTGCTAAAATATCTGTTTCTTTGCCAAGATACCAGGGCATCCTCATAGCTGATTGTATTCTGAACACTGTGGTGACAGCTGAAATCTGTCTGTCTTTTCACATCCATAAGGTATAAAGATTTTCTTTTTTCTTGGAAATGTATTGTAAATTATACTTTCAGAAGAGTTACTTCGCTAGCTAAACTGGCAGGTTTCGTAACATGGTGAAATAATTAAAATAGTTACCTTATCAACAAATGCTAGGTATTTAATTTTGTGCTGATGATTCACATTATCTTGACTTGCTGTTTGCTGCTGTTCTGTTTGCAGGTGTGGACATGGTGGTCAGAAGTTTTTATTAATAAATATCATTTGGTATTTCAAAGAGAATACAGATGTGGCTGAAATTGTTCTACTCCTGAAAGAGTTTTTATGATAGCTTTGGGACAGTTTTGTAATAAGCAGTAATATCTTTCTTTGCTGTTTCTTTCAAAATGCCACACTTGGATGCATGCCACACCATGTGGGCTTCTGCAGAATATCACGTCTTTTGATTTTTAGTATTTTAGATATAAAACCTAGAAGGCTTCTCTTTCTAATGTCTCTTCGTCTTTATTTATTTTAGGGATGAGAATCTTTCTGGTAGTGAACTTACTGCTAAACTTGAGCCAGCGTTCCTTTCGGGTTTGCGTTGTGCCCAGCCACTCATACGAGCCAAATTTTTTGAGGTCTTTGACAATTCTATGAAACGTCGTGTTTATGAGCGCCTACTTTATGTGACCTGTTCTCAAAACTGGGAAGCAATGGGAAATCACTTTTGGATAAAACAGTGCATTGAGGTAAGGAAATAATTTGTATCAGAAATACAATTAATTTGAGAAATAGGCTTTATTCCCCGTTTTTCTTGGCTGGGTGTAAAAGCATTATGCAATGTGTGTCTTGTATGTATTATCTGTATCAAAGCTAAAAATACCAAGTCTGCTGCCTCAGATACTTCCTGTGGTGCTTGAAAACAAATACAGTGTCTAAACCATGAAATGTTGATGCTTGGAAAGTGGCTTTAATATCCACCGTTAAAATCTATTTTCTCTGTGAAAAGTTTAATGACTGGGTTAATACTTCTTAAGAAAAGCCATCTCTTATAAATGATGGTGATTATTAAAAAAAGAGAATTGTTATCGTAGATGATTTCAGGAAAACCGTTAAGGCTAGAGTGTCTGCTCTGGTGGTATGATAACTGTTAGGTGGGATTGCATTGAAACAAAATTGCATTTTGGGTTGGTTTATTTAAAACAAGATGGGACTAAACCTTTTTTTTTTAATCAATTTGCATATTAAAACATGAGTTTAAAGTGATTTTGTACTATTTAAATTATTAGAACTCCTTCCAGAGAGATGAAAACCAGCATTGGGGGTTTTTTCCATATCCTTTCTGAGAGGACTTTCATTGTAGCAGTGAGAGTCTATGTACATTAGCTGATTGAGGGCACTAAATATACGTGTTAAAAAGTACAAAATACAGAATTTAGGCAAAGAAAATTCCTATTTATTCAGCATTTTTAGGAGAGGCTTGAAAAACAGTCTTGAAAGTATAGTCATTAACTTCAAAATTGTAACAAAATGTCATCAGATTAAGATGAAAATGTCTTGGTGTATTTATTGAATAAAGGTGATAAATAGGCCTTAAACATTATTGCAACTTCTATCTTGTTGATAAACATTAAACCATAATGATGTTTTCCTTGAAATACTACAGTAAAATGTGTATTTTAGAACTCTCCTTGTTTTTTAATGTCCTAGCTCCTGTTGGCAGTGTGTGAGAGAAATACTACAATTGGGACAAGCTGTCAGGGTGCTATGCTGCCCTCTATCACCAACGTTATCAACCTTGCTGACAGTCATGATAGAGCAGCGTTCGCTATGGTAACCCACGTCAAACAAGAGCCTCGTGAAAGGGAAAACAGTGAATCCAAAGAGGAGGTAACTTATAGAAAAGACTGTAGAAAAGGAAATCTTTCTGACGGAATATAGCTCTTCCTAGTTTCTCATTAAATCAGTTTGGAGAATATGTCTTGAAGATGATGTGCACAGATTGTTCAGTATATCTTGTGTTTAATACATTGTATATGGGTTTCTCAGAACTTATATTCATTCATTTAGCCTTTTCTTTACTATAGCACTCTAGCAACTATGTGTATCTGAACTTGGAAGAACTAGCAGAAATAGGGAGACCTGAAATAAGTTGATGGAAGGGTATTTTGTATTTGTATGGGAAAAAAGCAAAAGTACTTAGAAAATGTTTGCATGCTTTGAGTTGTTTACTTCTGTACAGGATGTTGAAATAGACATAGAATTGGCTCCGGGAGATCAGACCAGTACACCTAAAACGAAGGAGCTCTCTGAGAAGGACATTGGGAATCAGCTGCACATGTTGACCAACCGACATGACAAATTTCTTGACTCTCTTCGAGAAGTGAAGGTTGGTACAGGTCGTTGGTTTCCTGACAAATCACTCTAATACTGAAATCTTCAAACTGACCTGGCAAGCTTTTTTTTTTTTCCTTCTTTTTTTTTAATCTCACACTTTGATTTTTTTTTTTTTAGCTTTTTTTATGTAGACATCTCTTATAATCTGATGTAATTTCTTGTCTGCATAGGGTAAAAAATTCTTAAGCCTTCACTTGATCCCTTACTGATCCCTTTCCTGTAAAGTTTAATTTCATCCTTTTCCACCTGTAAGTGTATTTTAACTGTTCAGTTAAGAAAAAAGTGATGGCAAAGGCAGGCTATAGGATCAAAAAAGTGTATCAGCATCTTATGTTTAAATAATTTCTAAGAAAATAATTTTAGCTGAGAGCTATGTTGAAATAATTCTCACAGTAGTAACAGCTCTATCCAATTAACTTGATCATTCCAATTACCAACCATCAACTTCTTTCCTTTTTCCTCATTTTTTTAAAAAATGGTTACAGTAATGAATCGAGTCTTGAATAACATGAAAATAGGATTAAGTTCTTGTTACACTAGTCTGTATTGCTAAAGGAAACATTTTTGATATGTTGCTTGGAAAAGGCATTTGCATTACTGCTTAAACAACTGTATAACTGAACTGTTTTTCCATAGTATTAATCATATTTTTCCCATTTATACACGTCTCTTTCTTTTTGTTTTTAGACTGGAGCATTGCTGAGTGCCTTTGTTCAGTTATGTCATATTTCTACACCATTAGCAGAGAAGACTTGGATACAGCTTTTTTCACGACTTTGGAAAATCCTGTCTGACAGACAACAGCATGTGAGAATCTCTCTCCTCACTTATAAATTCTTCTTTGTAAATGACTGGTGTTTCAGGAAAATGTATTTGTGTGGTAAATGACTTGTTCACTTGCTTTGAGAAGTTTGCCATTCTTTGTGACTAGTGAATGCTATACACCTTTATGAGTGCATCTTTTGAAAGAAATAGGGCCCTTCAGTTTACAAAGAGAAATACACTTACCGAATGATTGTTCCCTGTATTAACAAGATTTTTAATCTAAATTCTCTAACTGAAGTTTCTGAATGCACAGATAACTATTCTTATGTTTTTTCTTCTAGGCTCTAGCAGGTGAAATAAGCCCTTTCTTGTGCAGCGGTAGCCATCAAGTGCAGCGAGATTGCCAGCCGAGTGCACTGAACTGCTTTGTGGAAGCAATGTCACAGTGCGTTCCTCCCATTCCCATCAGACCTTGTGTCCTGAAATACTTGGGTAAAACTCACAATCTCTGGTTTCGTTCTACACTGATGTTGGAACATCAAGCCTTTGAAAAAGGACTGAGTCTACAAATTAAGCCTAAACAGACAACAGAATTTTATGAGCAGGAAAGCATAACTCCTCCTCAACAGGTAGTGTTATATTCATTGAAATACCTTATGCAATGTGAAGAGAAAAGCACAGTGACAGTGTAGTACAGTAGTATCACAGAATCATGGAAAAGACCTTTAAAATCATCAAGTCCAACCGTAAACCACTGCCAAGTCCACCAGTAAACCATGTCCCTAAGTGCCACATCTATATGTCCTTCAAATACCTCCAGGGGTGGAGACTCAACCACTTCCCTGGGCAGCTTGTTCCAATGCTTGACAACCCTTCCGGTGAAGAAAGTTTTCCTAATATCCAATCTAAACCTCCCCTGGTGCAACTTGAGGCTGTTTCCTCTTACCCTATTGTTTGTTACTTGGGAGAAGAGACTGACACCCACCTCGCTACAACCTCCTTCCAGGTTGTTGTAGAGAGCCATAAGGTCTCCCCTCAGCCTCCTTTTCTCAGGCTAAACAACTCCGGTTCCCTCAGTCAATTCTCATGACTTGTTCCCTAGGGCTCTCACCAGCTTTGTTGCGCTTTGGATGCGCTCCAGCACCTCAGTGTCTTTTTTGTAGTGATGGGCCCAAAACTGAACACAATATTTGAGGTGCAGCCTCACCAGTGTGGAGTCCAGGGGGACAATCGCTTCCAAGTCCTTGTATTAGAAGCTTGTTGTGTTGATTTTTTTAAATTCGGTGAAGAAATTCCTGTTCTTATGTGTTTGTGAATACAGACACTTGCAACATTGACTGTTTTGTTTCTCATGCTTTTCTTTCTTCTGTCATCGATATTTTAATACTTTTCTCTTGATCCCTCTTTTCCATTTGCTTTTGACACTTAATTCCCTGCAGCACTGTAGAACTACTTGAAACCATTTCTGCCCTTAATTTTAAATCCTGAGTAGAAGTCTGTATTGTCTCTGTCTCCCTCAAAGGAAGTATGCTTTTCCTAATCAAGCCTGTTGGTATATGACCTTAAAGAATTACTAGCTAAACAAAACTGAGTGCCCTGTAAAGCGGTGCTGTTGTGTTTAGTAGTCTGTCAGGTAGTTATGATCTCTAGGCATGTTTGTGATCAGCTGAGGAAGCTAAATATTACAGATTCCTTTTACATTAAAGACCAAGTTGTTGTCTTGTTAAACAATTTTGTTTTCTATGCTTTGATCTGATATATTAGGGAACGCAAGCATGAATCAATGTACAAACTATAGGTTTTTTTTCTTTTTGTCATGTAATGCAGTGGTTGCGTCCTCAGTACTTGGTTGTTACTAATTGCTTGCCTTCTAGAGTTTCAAAAAGAGTTTATATAGACACTACTCTATTTTCATGTCTTTCTCAATTTGCCTCAGTGTAGAACATGTGGTTTTGCTATCTACTGTGCTTTATAAGGACAGCTTGACTGTGGAGAAGTATGTGTGCTTAACATTCTAGGAAATACTGGATTCCCTTGCTGAGCTTTACTCTTTGTTACAAGAAGAGGATATGTGGGCTGGACTATGGCAGAAACGCTGTAAATTCCCAGAGACAGCAACAGCTATTGCCTATGAACAGCATGGCTTTTTTGAACAGGTACACTCTTGATACTAGAAAGGATTTGAGTAGTTCTGCTGTCAGGATGAATACTCTGGTCAGCAAGAAAATAATTCTGAATATTAATAAACAGCTTCAGTCTTCTGGAATAGAAAGTGCCACAGTTTCTCTACTGGCTACTGGCTAAAGTAGTAGTTTAAGGGTATGTAATAACTAGATAAAGTGAGATTTAGTTTTTTTGTAGCACATCCGTCAGTTTTTCATGACATTTGTAAAGCTGCTAAATAATGAGTATATGAGTATATTCAGGAATGAGTTAATACACTTCACTTTTTTTTTGAGAAAACCCTTAGAATTGATGAAAGTTTTCTTAACACTTTTTTTTAAAATAAAAGAATGTTGAGTTAATGTGTATACAGCAGATGGAAAAATAAAATGGTTTGAGTTTTATTTAGGCACAAGAAACTTATGAAAAAGCAATGGAAAAGGCTAAGAAAGAGCATGAACGGAACAATGCTTCCCCTTCCATCTTTCCTGAGTATCAGCTCTGGGAAGACCATTGGATTCGGTAAGACTTTAAAGCTGATGTAGAACAAGTATTTTTACCCTGCAATAGAAGTAAAATACCTTGCTGGTTTAAAGCATTATTTATGAGAATAAATGTAGCTCAGGACTTAGCTCAGATACAGGGGAAACTTAGGGGAATAAAAAAAGCTATTTTTTTACTCCCTTAACAGACCTTCAGAAGTGATACGCTTGAAGTGTTGTAAAAATGTAATTTGCTATTGGTGGAAACAGACTGGAGCTAAAATTTGTTTTTCGTATTTAAAATGGTTGTTCTGGGAGACACAAAATGCAGCTCTTCCCTGTTCACAGATTTCTGTATTATAACTGGTAATAAATTAAAAAAAAAAATTTTCCCATCTGGATAAAACTTTTGCAGTGCTTGCAGAGCTGTTCATAAACGAACAAATATGCAGATAATATTCTGATACACGACATTTATAGTCTCTTTTATTGAAGTTTTTTTTTTTTTGGTAGCCAAATTGACAATGTTTTTTATTTTCTTAGTTGCTCAAAAGAATTGAACCAGTGGGAACCTTTGACAGAATATGGCCAGTCAAAAGGTCATATAAATCCTTACCTAGTACTGGAATGTGCATGGAGGGTCTCAAACTGGACTGCTATGAAGGAGGCTCTTGTGCAGGTGAGTGAAGGCTTTCTTCTGCTAACGTTTAGTTTCTTCCTTCATTTTACTGATTACAGTTTAACAAGTCAGCATTACAGTTCATTTGCAGACACAGTAAACTGCTCTTTGGAAGTTTTCTTTGATGTCCCAGCTCACAGCTGGGTATTTGGACATGTCATTTGACAGACAAGCTTGGTTCTTTGTTTATAAAGCTATGCTATGTAACCCATTCAGCCAGGACAGGTGAAAGACAAGGTGCATGGCAATGAGTCATTAAAATGCTTGCAGCAGAAGTGTGTGCTGGCAGGGATATGTGGAGAAACTTAAAATGGGACCTTTGCAAATATATGTTATTATTTAAAATAATGCAGTATCGGGGAGGGACGTTTTTTGTATTTTACACCTTTACAGGAACAAATGTTCCTTTTGTGAAAGGGAATAAAGTATGAAAATACATCTATTATCATCTTCCTGTCTGTGGGCAACATTACTATGCTTCTAGATGTAAAAGGGCAAAAGGCCATTGCCTCTGTTGTTTTTGTTTGTTTTAGCACCTGAAAGGCAAAGCCAAAGTATTCTCAACTTCTACTGTCCAAACTTAAAACTGTTAAACACAATTTATTCTGTTTATCTCCACTGCACATGAAAGGGGATTAAGACATGTATGAAAATGTGAGGGTCAGGGACTTGTCAGCTAAATTTGGTTGACCTTAAATACCTTAGTGTATCTGAGGAATATTTGTAAGGCTGTGTTTTGGGATCCCTGTTAAAAAATCCCTGAACAAGCAACACATCAAATCTCAGTTTCAGTGTTGATTGGTTGGTGAGGCTGGTGTGCACTGCAGATTATATCAGTAGGTATTGTTTTAATGAAGATGGTGACAAATTTGACATTTTTTATATGTAGTGGGAAATGTATTGGGATTACTTACTTGACACGTGCTGGTTTGATTTTATAGGCTTGCTTAGCAGAGGCATAAGAGAAAGTTTGTTGTAGCAATGTTCTTTCAGTAGCAATGTTCTTCTGTACTGTCTGTCTGGGGATTGCTTCCTGTATCTGCTGCCTTTTGCTTTCTTCTTAAGTAATCAGATACTTTATTACTGCAAATTAATTACTAGATTTCTAACTTTATTCTCACTTTGAGTCTACTTTAGTTCCATTTAAAATAAGGCTCATTTAATTTTGCAATGTATTCATTACATTTAATTTTAAAATATCTTGGGAGCACCAGAAGTTGGAGCCAGTTTGGTCAAGACTGGCAAGTGAAGATCTAACAAGAGATGAGGGACAAGAAGACAAGGTAATGAACCTCAGGCACTGAGCCTGAGATTGGGGAGCAATGAGAAGAATATGAGGTGAGGATGAAGGAGGCTAGAGGAGTACAAATTTGACTAGGAGTGGCAAGGATAACTGGGTAAGTAGGCTGAAGCAAGAAGTTGAAGAAAGTGATTTCCTTTGAGAAAGTGTGAAGGACTTGGTAAAACTAGCAGAGAGGAGAGAGGCATTGAATTAAATGTTGCAGGGTACATCAATGAGACTGGCTGTACAGGAGAGAGAGTTTGAGTTGATTGACAGGGAGAGAGACAGGGATTGGACTTGAACAAGGATCAGTGGGATTACAGAAAGGGATAGGTTACTTCTGGGGGAGAAAATACTTTGATTCTGCTAAAGTAGGTTTATAAAATAAAGAGAATCATAATGCATAAGCAGAAGGGCACACTTAGCTTTTAGATGATTGACTTTCAAATGTGTTCCCCAAACAATTTTTTGTGTATGTAATCTTTATACTAGAAAGCATACAAGTAAAAATACTGAGACCACTCATAAGAAAGAGTAGGCTTTTGTGAAGTGACACTGTTTAAATCTACAGTCTTTACTGAAAAAAAAAATAAGGCTAGAAAGTACTTTTATCTCCTGTCAAATTGTCACATTTTCTGTTAAGTTTTGTGCTAGAAGTAAATACGATGATTCTACAGAATTCTAGATATATACGTTTATGACAGAGAATGCTGAGGCTTCAAGACAGCACTGCTAGTAGTTGTTTCCTGTAAATTCCATATTTGATGTTTTGTGGAATTGGAAAACTCGAGTTTGGAATTTTCTGATGTTCCGAGGTTTCCCCAGAAGCTTAGTGTATTGACGATTATACTTTTATAGTTTAATGTAAAGCTTACAGAACCATGAAATAGTTTGAGTTGGAAGGGACCTGTGGAGGTCATCTGGTCCAGTGCTCCATCCAGAGCAGGGCCCAAGTAGATTAGGTTGCCTTGTCTAGTGGAGTTTTAGTGTCTCTAAGAATTGAGATGCCACAGCCTTTCTGGACATACTCTTCATCATGCAGTAGCATAAATGTGCCCTGCATGTTATACATTATTTTAGAAACCAGCGCACTACTTAGCTTCTTTTGTTAGAAACTAAGGAACTTGTGTATGGCAAGTGAGGTAGTTAGCATCCTCGTTTGGTAACGGATAGTATGTATTGTTTGTACTTTCCTGCTATTGACCTTCCTAATTCATTATGGAGTTCATTATTGTGTTCTGCTTGTAATTCATTTTGCTGAGCAGCATGCACTTGTAAAACATTTAACCTTCCCTTTGTCCTTTCCTGGGTTTCACTCATGAGACTGTGTATTCTGTGCTATCCATGTGCTTGGTGAATGAATGCTTTGTACAGTTTTGGCTGCTACAGAACAGTTTAAAGGCAGGGGGCGCACTACATACAGAAAATAACACTTCGAAAGATTTAAATCTGGGAGATGTTGGAAAGATTTAAATCTGGAAGATCTCTTTCCTTCTGAGTGTTCATAAACATTTTTTTTCGTTGTGAATAAAGTTTAAATGGCTAGGGAAACAAGCTGTAAATGACCCCCCCCATTTTCTGAAAATGTGCAACAGAAAAACTGTAGGTTAATATTTTTATCTGAGAGCAAATTTTGATGTATTCTTCGACATGCAAAAAGCTGGCTGTATTTAGGTAACTTCTTCCTTATCCTCTCTTAGGCATCTTCTTCCCAATTGTTTTAAGAACCATCCCATGTGAATAAGCTGATGGTTATTGTGCTTGAGGTTGCTGTAAAATGTCAGGCTCTACAGCCATCTCAGGCTTCTTGGGGCAAATGACAGACTTCAGTATTGGCATCACCAGTAGATTTTTCTGGGATTTTTTTTAAACTTTGTATGTGGTATCACTGTTCTGTAGAAGATGGAAAACTTTTTTTTTTTTTTTAAATTTAGGGAAATATACCGTCTTTGTATGGTAGGTAAAGTTGTTCATCTGTGATTAGTTAATGTAACCAGATGTAGAACTGACATCTGAAAGGTGAGAATACTGCATTAAATCACAAGTAGAAAGGAGCTTGCTGATCTTCACTGCACCACTGCTATATAGTGTGACATTACTGGAATTACTCTGCTAAAGATGCCAGAGTTCAGAATAAGGGGGTGAACTGCATATTTAAAATATAATATTAGTGACAAAGCTCTGAACAGAGCCTTAGGTAGTGTTTTTTCATATTGTAGAGAGTGAGCCAGTAGAATTAGTCCTTCACTTAATTGGGGCTTATTGTTTCATCAGTACTGTTTAAGTTTTGAACCAAAACCTACCAGTTAATAGTATTACATGTCAAAATGACCAGTTGACTGTCTACTTTCATAATATTTGCAAAAGATAAAACATGATTATGAAAAATGCTGAGCATCCTTTAATTCCAGTATCTTGCAGGACGAGGTTCCTGTGTACAAAATACCCTAACAGCATGCTTCATTGTGGTGACTTAGTGTCACATGATAAATATGCCAAGTTGTGTGTGTCTCTTACTTTCTTCAAAATCAGACTGAATATTACATTTTTTAAATGTGTTATGTTTATTCTTCTGTAACACTTTCTTTTGTCAGCAGGGAAGATAGGTGGATGCAATCAGTATGTTTTGCTTTAAAGGCTAAACTCTGAAAACGGTAAAGGTTGTTTAATTAATTAAAGGTAGCGTTGTCTTTTGATGGAATCTAAATTAAGGGTGTCCAACCATTGCAACATTTGAAATGGAATTTTTCAGTATTTCTAGTACTGATGGTTCAAATTAAATAGGTGTCTCTAAAGATGGATTTTATGCTTTATCAGCCCATGTGAAGCCAAATCTGTAAGTAGCAAGCTGGATATGCTACAAAAATTATCTTATAGGTTATATTTATATTTTAATTAACTTCTCTTGTTCTTATAGCAATTGCTATTTTGTGTCCTATTTAAGTATGCAACTTCAGTGGCTAATTGTAGAAATAATATTATTTGAGAAACCTGTAAAGCCTAAAATAAGGCCTGTATTGTACAGTGTATTATAACCTAGAGTTTAACGAGAATGAAATAGATCATGTCTGACAGGTTCTGGTTTCGGAGATTTGCAAGTTGAGTAGAAGTGACAACCATGAGTAACTGCTGATATGCTTTAGCTGCGGTTATATTAAATGAGATATTTTCAGTAATAAGACATTTGCTAAACGACTAAGGAGAAGATGCTGCCGAAGCCGTAAATGGAGCTTTTGTGGCTCTACTCAGATTCTTGTAAAAGTGTCAGGACATGTTTGCATAAATATTAGGATGTGAAAGAGTAATTGATTCTATGCTGCTATACTTGCTACTCCAGTTTTATTGATATTCTTTAATGTGGCTGCTTTTTATCAAGTTCCATGGTTGATTCACAAGAGAGGTCAGAAAGGATGGCAAATACGTATCAGTTTTTGTAAATCTTTGTGAAACATTTTTAATAATCTACCTATTAAAGTTGAGCTATTAAAACAGCAAGTGGCCTTTGATAGGACCCAAGACTCATTTCCATTCGCTCACATTGCCATTGCGTTTAATGATCCAGTAGATAATGTAATAAAGAAAGAGATTATTTTCACTGTGTAAGTGTAAGGTTGCTACCTGGCAGTTTCTCTTTGCTGGCTCAGGCGTAAAAGTCAGTTGAGGATAACAGAAATAACAATTGTGATGGTTAGGATACAATATATCAATAAGAAGATAATGCAGAGGGATTTCTGTATTGCATATCAAACCATAAAGGGTTTGATGTAAAGTGAAAGAAAGAGAAGTGAAAAATTTCTAGATTTAAGGCCTGCAGTGTCAGCTAGTGAGCATTGGTTAAGTGCAAGTTTACTGTAAAATACTCACAGAATTTAGTTGCTAGGCAATTCAAGTACTTTGCTGGTTTAGTTGCCATATTTCTACTGTTCCAGGATTTTAAGAAAATGGTTTAAAATGATTTTAAAATTATTTTATCACTATGACCTGACTTTGCACCTGTTTGCAGAAATTGATATAAATGGAAGGTTAGCTGTAGATTACTTAAAAATTTATTAACTGTTTATTTTCATAAACTTAGTAATGTCCTAGAGCAGGCAGTTAGGAAGTACAATGCTGGCATAATGTGCTGACATACAGGGACGGGACCCTTTCAAGTGAGAAGTTGACATTACTTGTTCTGGAGCCCCTGAAGCATTTCAGAGGTTGTATGTGTTATCTGCTGAGAAGCATCTTTTTTCTTCATACAGGATGAAGTGGTTTGCAGTGAGCTTCATGCTCCTGTTGCAAGACTGCTTTCAGCTTGCTCAGCTGTCTGAGCTACACTGCAGTTGTCAGTGTAAAAATACCCTAACAGCAGGTTGTATGCAGGTACTTCTTCTCCTGTGCTGAATTTGCAATTTATTTGCTAGCCTGCCCTTGCCAATAACTGTAAGAGAGCTGAAACTCCTCTAATGACAAGAATTTTGATATTTTAGTCTGCTATTTTTAGAAAATGAGCTAATTTTTAGAAAAAATAAAACTGACTGCCGAAGAAGGCTTTTAAAAAAATAATTTAAAAAAAGTTTGCATTTGAGTATGATCTTTACTAGATTTTTTTCTATTTCATTACCAGGTTGAGTTGAGTTGTCCAAAAGAGATGGCATGGAAAGTGAATATGTACAGAGGATACTTAGCAATCTGTCACCCAGAAGAGCAACAGCTTAACTTCATTGAGCGTCTGGTAGAGATGGCGAGTAGTTTAGCTATTCGAGAATGGCGAAGGCTTCCTCACGTGGTCTCACATGTTCACACTCCCCTTCTCCAGGTAAGAATGAAAAGTTTTTTTACTGCCAGTTATTTAGCAGGTTTCAGAACTTTTAGTAACTGTGAGCATAAAATATTTTACTGTATAGTACTGATTGGTTTTTTTATAATGGTATTTTTTTGTTAAAAGTTGCAGAATGTGCATTTCAGTTTGGATTCCTTTTAAAGTTTTTATAGTTTACTTGAATCCATTCTGTTTGTGGCATACATAATTACCTATTTAAAAATGGATCAGATGGCTCAACCTTTTTTGTGGACTAATGCATAATGCACTGCAGTACTTGGAGATCTTGAACATACAGTGGGTTATGAAGGGAGGTCCACTTTGGATGGGTATATAGTTGCATTATGTCATTTGCAGAAATGTTGAAATAACCTCCTAAGTGTTTTTTTCAGTTAAACGTGTTAAATGCGGTATGGCATTTTGTTAACTGTAATGTACTCCTATATGTTTTGGTTTTAATTTTATTTACTTTTTTTTTTAAATCTGGGCATTAACAGTTAGCTCAGTAAGGGAAAAGTGTATTTAGAAATGCTGGTATTTCTTTGAGGAGTAACGTTCTCAACAGGCTGAGCATCCCTGTGGCTTAAGGATGAAGGTCAAAGAACCAAAAACTGTAGAAGTATGTTGTTAGTGAAGGACTTTTCAGGTGAGCACTACTACCTTTAGGAAAAATACTGTAGCTTCTGGCCAATGTGAGCCTTACCTTTTCTTTGTCATTTCTACATTATATTGCTAAATGTTCTGATTTGCATCAGGAGAAGGAAGAAGGAAGGAACCTAGTCTTTTAAGTATACATTATTTCTCATTGGACAGGGAGTTAATTGTATACAAGTTCTGTTGAAAAGGAGTGTGGATTTTATTAAACCAACGTGTGTACTTCAAAGCTTCGTGCATTGGTCTTCAGCTTTATTAGTTGTCCAGCTAGCTCATTTGTCAGGTTCTGTTCAACAGTGTATTAAAATCTTGTAGTAATATTGTAAAAAGAGTTCCCATTTCGAATCATGTTGCTTCACAGACTGAGAGATGTTGTAGGTTGGGAAGAGTGATCTCTGCTCCCCTCATCTAATCTGATGCCAGCTACAGGAAAGAAAAATTCTTTGGTCTGAATTGAAGGCTGTATTTCAGTAATGCTCCTTGTCTACATGAGGGTGCACATCGTCCAAATTTAACAGTGCTTATTGAAAAGGTTACTGCTTGCAACTAATTGGTTAATTTTAATTCCAGTCTGTTGTGGAGCACTCATGTGGGTAGGCCAGCTGGAAGATTTGAGTCAGTCGTAATCTCTGTCAGGGGCCTTTGCTGAACTGAGGAGGAATGGACTACTTGAATCAGAAGGGATGGAGCCCTATGGCCTTACTAGTTTCTGATCTGAAAGGGATCTATATGCTTTATGGACAAAAATGGACAAAGCAAGCATAAGGTTAGAGAAGCTTGTTCCTAAGGTAGGGGCAGAATTCTGGCAATGGAGCAGTGAGATGTCCTGTCCAGAATGAAGTGAGGGACAGCTAATGAATTTGGGGTTACAAGAACTTGAAAAGCAAACAAACAAAACCCCTAACACCTCCCCCCCAAAAAAATAAAACCCGCCAAAAGTTGAGTATTACCTAATCTTAAGTAGCTTAATTCTTTTTCAAGATCATTTAAAACAGGGGAAGAAGTTTGCAACTTGAATTTGATACTGTCCTGTAGAATTACAGCAGTATATTGCACGTGATTTTTAATAGCACTGATGTTCAAGTAAACTCTCGCATGCGTGCTTGAATCCTTGACTTAAAAAGGATGCGTAACTTCCCAGTTGGGTAACCCAGTACATACACAGAGGATGGGCAAAGCTAACATTTTTTGTGCCATTTTTCTACTTAGTTTTTTTCTTAACTTTGTCACCCATTTCTAGGAGAAGGTAGAGCTCATTGACTGCTTCTGAATCATAAAAGTGTTTTGCTCTCAAAAGGGGAAATGCTATTTTCTGTTTCTCTAAAGGAGAATGCTTACAATAAGGAAAGTAAAGGATTACTTTTATCCTTGCTAAACAAGTTCTTAGTGCTTATTTAAGTGCATCATGTTTTAGCCCTCAAATCATTAAATATTACAAGGCAAAGAATGTACTGTTTTCCAGCATTTATTTAAATGTAAACTGGTTTTAAGATGCTGTACACCAGGTACATGTTTATTTTTGCTGTGAGAAATCTTTTATTTCATTTCACGCAACATTGACAATTCAATTTCAAGACAAGACGCGTTTAAATCCTTTCTCTTTGGCATACATGTTACCTGCAAATGGTCCACTTAAAAAATTAAGGAAAAGTATGTGTTTCTTGTCCTGTCAGAAAGAGCTTGTAAGAACTTGAGGTCATTTTTTTCAGACCTCCAGAAACATTTTTGGGAAGTAGCTGGCACAACTCTGATAATAATTAAACTGCATATTCTATATTATATGAGATGAAATAACATGTATTACGTGGTGAAAAATGCACGGCTTGTGTCCTTTGCAACTTTTACACATATTTCACCATAACAAAAATGTGGTCCTATTTCCTTTTGAAATGTATGAAATGTCAACACCCTTTTGTTTTCTCTTGAATTTAATTACCAAATTCATTTTGCAACTGTAAGAAAATAATTTTGGAGAGCAGATGTTACTGCCAAGTGTAATTGAATGGAAGTAGGTGCCTAAACTCACCTTTAAAAAATGGAATTTGGCCTTGAAGTGCTTCCAGAAGCTTCTTGAAAATGAACCTTGTGTCCTCTGATTTGTATTGCACAGCTGCAGCCAGGGCGTGGAAGTGGGACTGGGGCAGGATTGTGTTCGGTCTGTCATGCACTATGTGATCTGGACAAAAAATGCCATCCATTTGTCTTTTAGGCTGACCGTGTTCCTATTTAGGTGTCCTGATAAACATATAGCTGATGAAGATTACCTCTTGTTACTGTTGAGGGAACCTGTCATCTCCAGGGAGAAATTCTGGAATATCCAAGTGCAACAAAACCTGAAATTTTGTAACAGGGATGCATTTCTTGATGGACCATTGCTCAGAGAACTGTGAATGAACCTTACCTGTCGAAGTGCAGAGGACCTTGCTTTCTGAGTTCTGTTTGCTATAGTGGCTTCTGTAATTCTGTTTAAGATCAGGAGTTTAACCCTGTGTGTCATGCCCAGTGTGATTCATAAGTAACTGTACTTGTGGATAGAGCTTACACAGCAGCCCCTACTTTTGAATTTTTATAATATAAGTTGATGCATCAGATAAAGTGAATGAATATGGAGTTTTTCTCCATACTGAAAGGAAGTTGTCAAGTAAACTGTTTCATTTGTTTGAGCTGATACAATACCACTAGAAGGCTTCTGGATAAAATGAATTCACTGATATTTCAAGTTTTCCCTCCCCTAAGAATGGCAGTATCTGCAGCATGAAAGGATTAGTATTGCTAAATAAAGTATTTAAATGCTTTTGGATATCAATTAAAACCAGCTTTTAAAATAATCTAATATGTATATATTCTTCCTGAAGAAATGATAAATTAGTCAGTGACTGACAGAGGTACAAATGCAGCCGTGAATTTGCACTGCAGTAATTACTTTTTTCTTAATATCAGATAGTATGTGATTAAATACCTGTGAGAAAATTAAATTTACGTGATGAATGGGTGTAGGATGAAGGTTAAGCTATTGTGAGAGCTGATACTGAGATGATTGTAGGAAAATATTACTTTAATTTATTTTGTTTCAGGAGATTTCACTCTGTAAATTTGGACTGCCTTTTTTTTTTTTTTCCAAATAGTTATCTTATTTGGTTGATTAACAATGAATACAACTGTTATCTGCCCAGTGGTAGCTTAGAGAATACTACATTGGTTTTATTGTACTACAGGTAATTAAATTCCATTAAGTTTGGACCTTTTCTTTAGGTGGTTGAAGTTTTAACAAAATGTCTGTTGCCTTTAGTAGGTTTGAGACTACTGCCATCTTCTGTTTGTACCTCTCATTAATTTAAGGATAATAGATGTCAGTGAAAAACCATTCTAAACTTAAGTAACTTCTCAAAGCTAAGGTCTTTGCAGAATATCTCAAAGTAGCACCTTCAGGAGCACGTAGATAGTATTTCTGTACATTCAAGTTTCTATCAAGAAGTCAGATTATGGCCAGGGAATTTGTACAAGTACAGTTCTGTTAAAAGTTTTGGGTTTCATTCTTAAAAGTTCCATTAAAAGTTTTGTTTAAGGTCAGTATTTTTACTTGATCCTTGTATTGAGTGCCTTCTCCATATATCTACTTGTGCTATGATTAGTGTTGATGTAATAAGTTTAAAACTGTATGTTAGAATTTAATTCTAACCTATTGTTTTATTTAAATGTGGTGGGGAAAAGGGTGGAGGTGAAGAGAAAGCATAGATTCCAGTACTTTGGTGTGTGTTTGGGTTTTTTTGTTCTGCTTTTTTTTTTGAAAAAAAAAACAAACCAAACTTCTTAAAAACAAGACAATACCACTTGAGGAATAATTTGTGAAAACATTTGCAGTTCAGATTAAAAGGAGGAGTGGAGGGAATTTTTATCTTAATACTATCAAGGAAAGACATGTCATAGTTACCCAAAGTTAAACCTAGCAAGCAAACCCGTAGGAAGAACACATTAAATATAGATCAGTAATGTCTTTTTGCAACCAAATAATGTTAGGCCATTTAGGTTTTGTCAGAATGAGGCATGCATGAAATAAATTGCTTGATACTTGTACTCCATCCCTGGAGAAGAGGGGAGCCTGAAGTTATGCAGGGACCTTTTGCAAGCAGTAAGAAAGTACTTTATGGCACCTCTATTTTTTAAAATAATTTGTTGGTTTTTTAAGACTAACAACCCATTGGTATAATTTCTGTGCTGGTGATTCAGTGGATGAATTCAACATTTCAGTCAATGACTAAAGTGTTGAATCAATTTCATGGATTTTTTTTTTACTATTTTGTTAATTATTAGATTGGTTAAAGGTCATTTATGCCACCAATAGACAGGTCCCTAAAACAGCATAAATAGTTTTGCCTTTACTTGATCATTTAAAGGTGGCGTCATACATAGAGAACTTTTTCTAACGATGAAATTGGCCGGCTTATTGTACTATTCTTGGTGATATTTATATTGTTTAATGTTTTCTAGGCAGCACAGCAAATAATTGAACTGCAAGAAGCAGCCCAAATAAATGCAGGATTGCAACCAACTAATCTGGGAAGGAACAACAGCTTACATGATATGAAGACTGTTGTAAAGACTTGGAGGAACAGGTTACCTATTGTGTCAGATGATTTATCCCACTGGAGCAGCATTTTCATGTGGAGACAACATCATTACCAGGGTAAAACTGCCTGGTCCAGCATGCATTCATCATGTAATTTTCCAGACAACACATTGTTTGAAATAAGTTCTTAGTACTTTTTTTATTTAAACATACAGGAATATTGTTGAATTTGGGAAGTGTTTGTTTTCATTCGATTTCCGTTTAAGTGTTTCATTATCTGAAGTCATCATTTCATATGTATTGCTGTGTAAGTTACTGCTGTATATATAATTTCATTTATAATGACAGACATTTCATGTTTTATTTCTAGCCATTGTAACTGCATATGAAAATAGTTCTCAGCATGATCCTAGTTCCAATAACGCTATGTTGGGAGTTCATGCTTCTGCATCGGCAATTATCCAATATGGAAAGATAGCTCGGAAACAAGGGCTGGTCAACGTAGCTCTGGATATACTGAGTCGCATTCATACAATTCCAACTGTGCCCATTGTGGACTGCTTTCAGAAGATTCGCCAGCAAGTTAAATGTTATCTTCAGCTGGCTGGAGTCATGGGAAAAAATGAATGTATGCAGGTATGGTGGCTTTATCTCTGAAGTTGTTGGAACTTGGAGGATTACAAGGGCCATCAGATACATTGATTTAAATAAACTGCCTGTGTACAGAACAGGGTCTAAATTTCATCAGGCATGTTATACCATGCATAGAGTGTTGTTTTAAGTAATGGTGTTAGTCAAAAGCAGTCGTTGTCCTCTTTAAACTGAATACTGTGAATATGTTAAAAATTAGCTGAATAAAAAGTAAAGTGGAAATACGGGGTTCTTTTGAAATCTTACAAGATAGATAAATGGAGAGGTCTTTGAAAATTATATTACTTGCAATAGGAAGAAACAACACTATTGCAAGACTAACTGAAGCTCTAAGTCAGTTTTGAGTGTCTGACTCATGAGTGATGGATGCTGGCTTACTGAAGTGAAATTGTATGTGTTGAAAGGAAAAAATGTGGTTGTAGTCAAAAGCCACTGACATGATTATAAGGTCAGCAAACTGGGACCTTGTAATAATAATGTAACATAACATATAAATAATAATATAACATAAGGTGAAAAAGATAAACCATCACCTGATGAATGTTGTCTGTAGTGTCTAATAGTTTTGCATAGGCCAGTGTAAACTTAAAATTGTTGTCAGTTCAGATTTTTTAAAATGAAAATTAAATACTAGAAACTCGTGCTATTTAAATTTCAAGAGAATATTTTGGCTGTTGTTTTATGGCACTTTCATCTTAATAAAACCTTCCATTTCAGAAGATTTTCTCACTAAGGCTTATTTAACAGGGTCTTGAGGTTATTGAATCAACAAATCTGAAGTACTTCACCAAGGAGATGACTGCTGAGTTTTATGCATTGAAGGGAATGTTCTTGGCACAGATTAACAAGTAAGTATGTTGGCTGGAAGAGGCACAAGCACACATCTGAGAAAAATGCAGCTGAGGTATTTCAACACTTTATTTGAGCAGAAAAGTTGTTCCATATGTTTATACCAGCCTAAAATTTGTCACAACTGTATAAGAAAGTAAAAGTATACATGAGAGTTCCTTTACAGTTTGAAGATGTAATAGTTGGTCATATTTCTAAGTATTGTAGGAAAGAGGTAGTTAAAGCAAACATTGCATCAGTTCTTTTTTAAGAAGTTTTATATTTAAGGGGGTGAGATGGGAAGAGGCAGTGAGAATAGATTTGTCCAAAGCTTTGCAGTTTAAGATACATTTCTGCCCCCCCCTCCCCTGTTCTGTGAGTACTTAGAAAAACTGACATCTTAGTGTAGTTGACAAAAGGAGGTGGCTTTAATTATGTTCTTAATGTAAACATCACATATAAAACCAAGGAAAAAAAAAGTTCAGTCAATAAGCTTACAGCTACTTAAACAAGATTAGCCTGCCTCTTTGTTTCTCTCATTTCTGTTTCCTTGTCATTGGATATGTCCCATTAATAGCTGCAGCTGGTCAAGGCATAGGAAAATGTGTTGTGGCATAGTTCAGAGTGCTTAGACAAATCTGGTGTGTGATGCAATATGGAAATGCAGCACTCATTTCAGATAACTGATTTGAAAACACTAATGTGCTGTGTGTTGGAGATCTCTTGCATTGCAGCAATTAAACACCTAGGTGCAACCCTTGCTTTCACACAACTACTTCTGTAATAATTTTGCTTTATGCTAACAGGCATCTTACTATTTTGAGGAAGATCTCTCTTTAATTCAGTAAACAAATATCTCAGCAGTCAAATTTTGTTTAGTGATGCCAAAAACCCCCTTCGGATTTCAACAGCTTTTAGTATGCATGGTATTTAATGGCAGTATTGCTACATGTTACATATGGGTGGAATAATTCCTTTACCACTATGCTGTGGACACTTACAGAATGGAATCCATCAGGTTTTAAGCTGTACACTGCAACCTCACATAGCAATTTAAGTCAGGAAATGATGAGTATCATCTTCTGTGGATACAAGAGAGAATTTTAAATAGACAGAATGCAATTATTTTGATGGAAAGTGCAGTGGGCTTTTTTTACGGCCATAAGCAAGCTTAGTTTCACTTGAGGTGTAGAGAGAAGAGAGTGTACCTCCCCCTATCTTTTTAAATTTTTTTTAATTCATGCAGATAAAGTAAAAGGCAGCTAAACTGTCTCTATTTGTTCTTTCAGGATAGAATAGATAAAGGTTTTTGTTTAAAACACGGTTCTGATGTACTTACAGTTCCTTAATCTTACCAAAAAACATACAGGCATTTTTTAGCACCACAGTTGAGATCAGGAATTTAGGAAGGTTACGGTTAGGAACAGTCGCAGGGTTGAAGCTGAGAATGTGTGGTTACTGATTATCTGTGTGTCAACTAAACTGGAAGTTAAAGGTCACCTTTGCTCTTGCATCTGCCTGTGCTGTCCATTTGCTGAACAAGGTGATAGAAACCATTTTAAAAAAGTCATCTCAGGTGTCAAGAATGATGGATTGTAGAGAAGGAGAAAAGAAAACCGATGGAAAAGTCCCCTTTTTATAAAGGGGAAGTCATGATACAAAGTCATCTATCAGGCTGCTGCTGTGGTAGGTCACTTCAAAACCTTGATCTAGGGTGTGGAAAGCAACACATTAATATAACATAAAAACTAATATATACTTTGACAAAGTTGCTTTCCTTTTTATAGTTTTGCCTCAATAACTAGTCATTTTAATTTATCACTATAATCCTCCAAGCTAATATTTTTATATAAAAAATGGTTAATTAAAAAAAAAAATTAGAGAAGCATTATGTTACTTTTGTATGGTTTATTGCAATGTTTATTCTGGAAAGGGAGAAGTGAGGCATTTTCTGTTAATAAGGAATCTTGGAATACCTTAAAAGTTTCTTCATTTCAATAATGTGTATGTGAGTTTTCTCATCCTTTATTTTGATGCCTGAAAAGTTATGGATTCAAGGACTGTATATATATATTGGGATGAATCATGCCAAATCTTGGACTGAGAACACTTGAGGAAACCTCGAGAAGACTTCAGAAATATCAAACAAATAAGCTTTTGGTTACCAAGAACTGTGTGATTAACCTTCATAGTCCTTCACTTTTCCTGTTGAAAAATAAGCTTTTAAAGCTGTAGGGATGAGGAACTGACTTCTTCCACATAACACTGATTGTAAATTTTTTCATGACTTTTGTGGGAGAACAATTAAATAAGATGTAGTCCTCCAAAAGAGAGCTAATGTAACACTTTCCCAATGTTGCTTTTTGTTACTCCCTTTTCTGCTTAGCAAAGAAGCACTTTTTAATGCATTTGCTTTCGCTCTTCTTGTGTTATCATTTGTTCTTCTTTCTCCCAGTATCATTGCTTGGGTTGCAATTGAAGGACACTGGAAGTTTTTCAGGGAGTATCTGGAGATCTTAGACACTTACATAATTGTTCCCATTATGAAACATTTACTTTCATAGGTGCTGAACTTTAAAAAGATAAAAACAGTCATAAGGGACTTTACTAGAGAACTTTAATGTAAAAATATCATTGAGTATTAAGAAAGTAATTGAGTGTCCTGTCAGAAATCTGACTTACATAATTTAGTAACTTTGTGAGTATAATGCTAATATTCTTACTGTCACAATGCAGGTCTGAAGAAGCAAACAAAGCTTTTTCTGCAGCTGTGCAAATGCATGATGTGCTAGTGAAAGCATGGGCAATGTGGGGTGACTACCTGGAGAATATTTTTGTGAAAGAACGTCAGCTTCACCTGGGTGTGTCTGCTATTACTTGCTACCTGCATGCATGTCGTCATCAGAATGAGAGCAAATCAAGAAAATACTTAGCAAAGGTAAGATCTGGATGTTTAAAAAAGAATCGGAGCTCCGCCCCTTCAGAAAAGGTTGGGATAATGTTCAATGCCCGAATCTGTGCAATTAGAGAAACATCAGTTACTGATAGCTTTAATTTAGGCAAAAAGTCTGCATACAGTTGCTGTTGGGTCACTGCATATAATTGATCTTGGGTTTTTCTGCTTCATTGGGATATCTGGGGTTTTCTTTAGGTTATGGACCTTTTTGTGGGAGGAAAGGGAGAAATCACATCCAGTACTTCTACTGTGTAATGCGGTGAAATATCTGCAGAAAGGCATCCTTTGGTCTTTTTAAAAGTAGCATAATTTGATGTCTGTTTTTCATTACTATGGATAATTAATATTAACTTTTACCTTAGTATGCATTTTATTCCAAATAAGCATTTTTTGTAATTTTTACTCTTAATTCAACAAAATTTCAGCCAAAAAAAGCTCTTTGTAGTATTTCTCAGTTTGGGGATATTTGCTTTAATCTCTGTCATGAAGAAGACTTAAAAAATGATAGCAGACTGTGGAAGACAATCAAATTTGAACATGAAACAAACAGAGAAAATATTTTTTTAGATTAAAGGTGACCTTGATAGCACTCTGAAGTTTATTATTCTCCCTGTCTGTTTGCATAACTGTTAGTGATTTTTAGTCAGGGCTTAATATAGTTGCATTTAAATTAAGCTGTAGAAAAAGTATCATTAAGGATGAACAGTTAAAATAATAAAAAATACCCAGAGAAATACTCAAGTTCTTGCATCAAAGTTAATTTATATGAATAGCATATTCTAGGTTCTATAAATATGCCTCATTTTCCACCCGTTCCCCCCAGTGAATTTGTGGAATACAGTCATATTCTTTCACTTTTTTCTGTCTTGTTTCATAGCAAGTAGGGAACTTACATTTATTTTTTTTACATCCTTTAAATATTATATCCAAGGGAAGAAATGGCATTGGCTAGGCATAATGAATGTAAGTTCTTGTGTCCGAGGCAACTTTATCATATTAATAAAATATTTGTGGACTTCTGTGCATCATCGTGATCGATGTTTCTTGAATTTAAGTGCTGAGATATCCTCTTGAAATTCTCTTTTAGGTTCTTTGGCTGCTGAGTTTTGATGATGATAAGAACACCTTAGCAGATGCAGTAGACAAGTACTGTATTGGTGTCCCACCCATTCAGTGGTTGGCCTGGATTCCTCAGCTGTTGACATGCCTGGTTGGCTCAGAGGGCAAACTCCTTCTCAACCTCATCAGTCAGGTACAGAAGATAATCACTAATTCTTTATTGTCTGTAATCTTTGTTTTCAAGATGAGATACAAATATTTTTCCAGGCAAAATAAGAAAATGCCAAGCTTTAAAAATGCTATTGTTTGCAAATATTGATGAGTTAAAAAAATGGTAATTTCTCTCTATAAGTAGAGTATTTTAAATTTCAAAGTGAGTGTTACTTAATGAGATTGAATCCAGTGAAATTGTATGCCATATGTGCATGAGTCAATATAGATTTCCCTCTGGAATTCTATTTATTACATTTTTGTGAACATTATAGAATGCACTTAGAAATATGTAGTTAAATGTTTGTAATGTAGGAATAGGGATAAAGAATTGTTAGCTTCAGTGACTAAAGGACAAACTATTTCATTAGTGTTTTGGTTTTTATTAGACATGATTTTAAAAAATGAGACTCTGTCACCATCAGAAATCTTCACTGGGGATTTGTAAACTTTCGCTTGAAGTTTAGCATGACAAATGATTAGACAAATAAGGATAAGGTTTAGGGAGTTAGATTAAGAAACTGACTTCCTGGATTTGTACCTCTGAACTGACAGATAAGAGTTAAGAGTTTTGATTAATCTTGCTTTGGGATTTTAAGATTTTATTGCCTGTTCTGAAGCAGAATCTAAGAATAGAACATATACCTGTATCTCAGTATAAAGTTGGTTTAAGCCTGTCTGTAGGCTAAGGGAGAATAAGTGACATCTTTCTGTTAATGTGTGCTTAGATAGTGTTTTGTTACTGCTTGGTGCAAACAGGGGTCAAACATCCTGTTTTCAGAGATTTTAACTGTTTGTGGTCTAACTTCAGCTCTGTTTTAGCATGTGCACAACCTGGAAGCATTTTGATGTTTGTTCATTCAGGTTAATGTAAAACAATTGTGAAGTCCTGTTAACATCCACGTGAACATATGAAGCTCTCACAATAGCCTGTACCTCAGGCCACTTCTCTCTGCAGTGCTCCACTGTTTTCTGAAAACTGGCAAAGGACAACTGTTGTGCTGAATTCCTTGCAATATTCTTCTTCTTTCCTTCCCTCCACTCTTGATTTTTGAGATACAAATGATGATTTCTGTGGGTCCCTTCCAACTCCGGATAATCTATGCTATCCAGCTCATTTTACACTATCCCTTATTTTTGCTCTTTCAATGCTCTGACAGCGTGTATTGTTGTGTCCATGTGTGTTTGCATGTGCATTGATACTTGTGTACATAAATCCTAGATAAGTGTGTGTGTACATACATGTATATATATGTTTCCTTCCCCCTCTCTCCATAAAATTAAAATGAAACTTTGAAGAGACGAAGCACCCAAACAGCTTAAGAAAGCGAAGTAGCTAAGGCAAAATTTCTGATGCATATGGCGTGGTGTTGTCTTGCAACACCAGTGTGCTCAGCTGTCTTCTGATAGCAGGCAGAAAAAGCTTACTTTATTGCATTGTAGACGCTTTTTATTTCTCGAGATCTGTATAACATTTTTAGAAGTGAATACCTACTCAGAAGTCCTACTGTAGTTGGAACTTAAGCTCATAAATATTGCAGATATTTTTGTTTATCTCGCCTTTAAACTTCAGGTGTGCAGAAGGAATATAAAATTAAAAAAACCCCAAATTTTCTGTGTTACTAATTTAAAACTCTAAATTTGCAGAGGTACTAGAACCTAAACCTTACAATTGTCTTCAAATAATTTACTCTTGAATTACAGCGCAAAGCATATGTGTGTCAGGTTAGTAATCTGCAATAAGTATCATAGAATCATAGAATGGTTTTGAGTTGAAAGGGACCTTAAAGATCATCTAGTTCCAATCCCCCTGCGATGGGCAGGGACACCTTCCACTAGACCAGGTTGCTCAAAGCCCCGTCCAACCTGGCCTTGAACACTGCCAGGGAGGTGGCAGCCACAACCTCTCTGGGCAACCTGTTCCAGTGCCTCACCACTCTAACAGGGAATAATTTCTTCCTTGTATCTAATGTAAATCTACCCTCTTTCAGTTTAAAACCATTACCCCTCATCCTGTCACTACACTCCCTGACCAAGAGTCCCTCCCCAGCTTTCCTGTAGCCCCCTTTAAGTACTGGGAGGCTGCTCTAAGGTCTCCCCGGAGCCTTCTCTTCTCCAGGCTGAACATCCTCAACTCTCTCAGCCTGTCCTCATAAGGGAGGTGCCTCAGCCCCCTGATCATCTTTGTGGCCTCCTCTGGACCCTCTCGAGCAGGTCCATGTCCTTTTGATGTTGGGGGCTCCAGAGCTGGACACAGCACTGCAGGAGGGGTCTCATGAGAGCGGAGTAGAGGGGGAGAATCCCCACCTTCAACCTGTTGGCCACACTTCTCTTGATGCAGCCCACGACACGGTTGGCTTTCTGGGCTGTGAGCACACATTGCTGGGTTATAGTCAGTTTCTCATCCACTAATACCCCCAAGTCCTTCTCCTCAGTGCTACTCTCAATCCACTCATCGCCCAGCCTGTATTTGTGCTTGGGATCACCTTGATCCATGTGCAGGACCTTGCACTTGGCCTTGTTGAACTTCATGAGGTTTGCACGGGCCCACCTCTTCAGCCTGCCAAGGTCCCTTCCAGTGTATCAACCACCCCACACAGATTCGTGTCGTTGGCAAACTTGCTGAGGGTGCGCTCAGTCCCACTGTTCGTGTCGCCAACAAAGATGTTAAACAGCGCCGGTCCCAACCCTGACCCTTGAGGATGCCACTCGTCACTGCTCTCCACTTGGATATCAGGCTATTGACGGCAACTCTTTGAGTGTGACCACCGAGTCAATTCCTTATCCAAGGAATTCCTTATCCAATCTAATATATTACTGAACAGTGAAATGCCATTGCAAAATTTCCATCACTTACCATACCCATTTGGATAGAGAAAGAATCCATGATTTAGTAAAATTGTGGCTGGAGAAGATGTGCTCTATCATGCATAGTACTTAGACTATCCGTGATAGAGCACATTCATTTCTTTCCTTTAATAGATACTGAGATTTACAGAATTTAAAAAGGATGCTGAATGTTAAATCTCTTCAGCTTCTTTTTTTTTTTTTTTTTTTTTTTAATGGAAGCCATAAAATCTTTTTTATTTTTGGGTGAAATTGGTATCCCCTTACATTAAGTGCCACAATTAGGTGGAATAAACTTACTCTCTAATGGGCCTTCTTATCAAGTATCATGGGGCTCACTGGGAATTCTGGCCTAATTTAAAGACTAACCGCTGTCATTGTGTCTGTTTTTCTTCCATTATGTACATGAGTAAGATCTTTGAGCTGGCCCAGCTGGTACTCTGGCATTATGCTGTTTTCAGGTTTATTAAGCAATATGATCTGGAAGCCGTAATTAGGTAATGCCTTAACAGTGTGTGTAGGGAGTTATTTCATCCTCTTTGGGTTTCTGTTACTGAAAGAATCTTTAATTTCCTAGTTTTCCATAAGCTGTTATTTAAAACAAGGAGCTGATTATTACTGAATTGCACTCATTAAAAAGAGAATCTGTACGTGTTGATCTGATCTATAGTCAGTTTTCCATAACTGGGAAATATGTATATGTGTGTCTCCAAACAGGTGGGAAGAGTCTATCCCCAAGCTGTCTACTTCCCTATCAGGACTCTCTATTTGACCTTGAAGATAGAACAACGAGAGCGCTACAAGAGTGGTGAGCTTGATACTGATCAAATTGTTTGGGCTCTTTGTAACTTTGTTATTATTTTCAGTTTCACCTGATTCTACTGGGAAAATAGATTCTCTAGAGAACATACCAAGTTATCAACACTAAAGAAAAAAATTCATAATAAACTTTGCTTGCATTGATTTGTTTCTGTGAAGTTAAATCTACAGATGGCTTGAGCTGTCGTGAATTTTCTTGAATAAAACATTCACCAAGAAGAGTTTCATCTCCTTCATTGTCATGTCACCTTAATTACTGAGAATCACATGTTCTTTACTGGATTTTTATCTTAAAAAAATGGTGGAGAAATAGAAAATTCTTTCATTAAAAATACAGAAGAACATTATAGTTTTCTAAGATGTTCTAGACTACTTTTGATTGGAAGTATGAACCATGCAACATTCAGTTTCTTTTCAAATGAGTCAAACTTGAAAAATAATTTAACAAAAGTGGGTTCATGTAATTCAAGTGAGGTAAACTGCTTTCTTTGAATAATCTGTACTTTAATGTCTGTAATAACTTGAATGTGTTATAGTGGTGAATCTTATGGTGAATTCAAGTAAAATGAGCATCTAAGTTTATACAAAAAAATCAATTTTGGCTTTGAAGAAATGTTTGAGGGGTGGGGAGAACATTAAGCAATTTATACAACACCTTTTTTTTCAAGAATAAATCCCATTTAGAATTGTTGTGTCAGATGATTCCACAGAATTTAGTTGTTTTTTTGTCCCATAGAATCTCCTGGGCATCCCAGGAGAGCTACCTGAAGAGCTCTCCCTTCTCTTCTGTATTTTTCGTTACAAAGTGCATTGTTTATTTAATAGCCCTTTTCACTTAGGAATTGGTTCACTAAATTTCTGCATAAAATTTTGCAGGCACTTATTAAGTAATATCTTATTTTCCTTTGTGTGTTCCTTTGGAGAAGGAGATACCCACATACCATAATACCTCACTACATTCGTATCCAGTGACAGAGGTTTTTGTGCCAAATTATTGGTATTGCCACCTGCACAGTTAGTGATGGTTCTAGTGGTTCTGCCACAAACAACTGCTCTGTCAGTGGGTTGTGTGAAGTAGTGGGGGTCATCTGGTAAAGCAAAACTCTGTGCTTAATCACTGTCTGATGTAGTTATAATGCAAGAGATCAGTTGTACTTAAAGATACTCTGCAACAGTTTCTGTGTTGTTGACACCAGCATGTTTCATTCTTCAGTTATGTGTGAGAGATCTCGCCAAAAGGGAAGGGAGCAAAACGCCCATAATTTAAATAATTTGATCCTATATGAAACAATGTCAGTTACCTTAAGAGCATGGTTAGTTAGCATGAATGCTGAGGCTACACTCCTGTGTGTTTTTGAAGAGTGTTTATATTGCTCTAATTTTAGGAAGTCCGTACCCCACTGAACAGCATTTGGAGCAGAGTTCTCTTTCTAAAAAAACCTGTTTTCTTTCTAAAAAACACATTTTCTCAAATTTTCTGAAATTTGGTAGGTAATACATGATTAATAATGCAAATCTAAAGCAAATCCTTGGAACAATTTATTTCATGCAGGCATGTATCAAGTTTATGAAAGGTAATTTTTATTTTTTTAAATTTTCCACTTTCCAGATTCTGGGCAACAACAGCCAAGTTCAGTTGGAAATCAGTCCCACTCTGCCTCAGATCCTGGGCCAATCAGAGCCACTGCACCGATGTGGCGATGCAGCAGAATTATGCATATGCAGCGAGAATTACATCCAACACTTTTGTCTTCCCTGGAAGGCATTGTAGATCAGATGGTCTGGTTCAGAGAGAATTGGCATGAAGAGGTATTTGGCTTTAATACACCTTCATATGTATGTATCATCTAAGGAAAAGTTAACTGCAAAATATTTATCTAAATTTATTTTTAAACCTTAAAATATAACTATTTGGTTTGATTCATAAATTGATGTGTTTGTAGAACTGATTGTTCTGATTGGAGTTTTAAGGATCTTGGTTATTTTGGGAAGCAGTACAGAGGTTTCCCAAGACTATTAATTTGGTGAATGTCTGTAGAATTTAAGCTGTTGCTTGTACTAACTGAAAATTTATATTCTTACACTAAGTTTCACAGCTACCAGTTTCCTTCTTGATCTGGTGGTCTGTGACAGGTGGTGATTATTGTCTGAAGTTTGAATTATAACAGAGAGCAGATGGACATGCTACTCCACTTTTATTATTTGCCTCTCAGTGTCAGGCTATTCTGTTCTGCCTGCCTAGCACAGTGTTTGTTTGAAGAAGGATTACTCATATCACATCATTTTCTAATATATCACAAAATAGAAATCTCAAACTTAGCTGCTGTTGAAAGTGCAAGGTGTACTTTGTGATGCAGCATTTGCACTGCTCAGTTTGTTCAGTTGCAATGCTAATAAGAATCAGTGCTGTCATTCTGATTGACCCTCTGATACAGTTTAAAAATACAGTTTTAAATAAATGTTTCTGAGAGGATAATTTACTACATAAAATGCAGTGTGGGAATAAATACTTGGTGTTAAATCAGAAGGCCTGATCTTCCTGACTGTTTTGTCCTTTTTTTTTTTTTTTAATCCTTAGGTTCTTAGACAACTGCAGCAGGGCTTGGCGAAGTGCTATTCAGTTGCCTTTGAGAAAAGTGGAGCTGTTTCAGATGCCAAAATCACTCCTCATACACTAAACTTTGTCAAGAAGTTAGTCAGCACTTTTGGAGTAGGTCTTGAGAATGTCTCTAATGTGTCTACCATGTTTTCTAGTGCAGCCTCAGAGTCATTAGCTAGGAGAGCACAGGCAACAGCTCAAGATCCTGTCTTCCAGAAGTTAAAAGGGCAATTTACAACAGGTAAATCTTTAAAATGTTTTTTTTAAATGTTACTGTTAATCTCCAGAGAAATTTCCCACCCAAAGTTCAACTGTGAAGGCATTCTGCTTTTTCAGTATTCTTCCTGAGAGAAAATAACGAAAACATCACCTTTCTGTCATTCACCAAACCTGGAATAATTTATTTCAGTCTTTCATGGAGTAATAAAGATAATTCATAGAATCATAGAATCATTCAGGTTGGAAAAGACCCTTGGGATCATCAAGTCCAACCATCAGCCCTATTCTGCAAAGTTCTCCCCTAGACCATATCCCCCATCATCTCATCTAAATGACACTTAAACACATCCAGGGATGGTGACTCCACCCCCTCCCTGGGCAGCCTATTCCACTGTCTGACCACTCTTTCTGTGAAAAATTTTTTCCTAATGTCCAGTCTGAACCTCCCCTGTTGCAGTTTAAAGCCATTCCCTCTTGTTCTGTCACTAATCACCTGTGAGAAGAGACCAGCACCAACCTCTCTACAATGTCCTTTCAGGGAGCTGTAGAGAGTGATGAGGTCTCCCCTCAGCCTTCTTCTCCTCAAACTAAACAGTCCCAGCTCCTTCAATCGTTCCTCATAGGATTTATTCTCCAGGCCCTTCACCAGCTTCCTTGCCCTCCTCTGCACTCGCTCCAGCACTTCGATATCTCTCTCGTATTGAGGTGCCCAAAACTGGACACAATACTCCAGGTGTGGCTTCACCAGTGCCGAGTACAGGGGGACTATCACCTCCCTACTTCTGCTGGTCACACTATTTCTAATACCAGCCAGGATGCCGTTGGCTTTCTTGGCCACCTGGGCACACTGCTGGCTCATGTTCAGCTGCTATCCAAGTGGAAACCAGACCTCAACATAGGAAATGAGTATATCATTGTATTTTTATTACCTAAAACTGTGGTCAAATCACATATGTGTTTAAAGATAAATTAGATTACTTCACTATAATTTTGCAGTTTGTGTAGAACTGCCTGCTGTAGCTAAGGGACAATAACGATCTCTTATTTTACGGTGATGGCAGAATTTAATGAAGTTTTCACCCCAGAAGTCCAAACTGACAGTGTTGTATGAAGTCTTTCAAAATGGCCTACTTCTGATGAGTAAGATTACTTTAGTGTTTTGGATAACTAGATTATAAAAATTCTATTACACAAATTTACATCATTGTTAGGTAAATTGAATCAATAACTTTAATCAGATCTAATAAAAAAGGTACTTAAGGGAAGTAGCTTTTTTGCTTCATTTGTTTTCTCTTTATCAGTGGAGTTACATGTTTGAATATCTGATGTTGATTTAAAATTCTAAGAAAAGCTTGTGTACAGTAGAGCGTGGTTTTGATGTATTTGGTGAAAAGTGTTAAAGCCATGCAGCTATATATGACAGAAGGTGACATTGATTGGCATCACTGTTTTGGACTGCCAGGATTTTGAGTTTTGCATCTGTGTAAACTACATCAGCTTTTCCTTAAAGATAATTGTAGAATTAGATGAAAATGAATAGTTAAATACAGGTGTTGGTATTTTTTTAGCAGAAGAATTCAAACTTACTAGTTGTTCAAAACGGGAAAGATAAAATTTTTGTGAAGACCTGGGTTTTCATCTTTTTCTGAATCTACTTTTTCTCTTTACCCTACTGGGACTCTGACTTAGATCATTCTGGCATGAGTTAAAGCACTATCATAGCTTTTATCGCGATTTTAAAAAACATCCCCTTCCACTTGAAGTTGATTCCTCTGCAGAAGTGAATCTTGCATTGAAAAGTTACTCTTTTTAGAATTCTAAGTTACATAAAGTTGCCTTAACTTAAAATTATTTGAGGTCAACACAGCTACTGAGAATTTACAGTTTGACAAGTAGACTTGTGGTATTTTTTCAAGCATTTTACTGACAGTGTTGTGAAAATAAGTGAACTGATGGGAATCTTGTGAAAGTAACTCAGTTGTAGATATGACCTACATATCTTGTGCACGCTATGTATTGCATGATGTCCTTTTTGAGACACAACAGTTGCATGACAGCAGATAATGAAAGTCCTGAACCATATGATTAAATTTTTAATGGATGAAATGGACTAGGGAGGGAAACAGAAGTAAAAGCATTCTGTGTGTCTTTAATGGAAGCGTACAGGGGGGAAAAAAATCATTGGGCAATGATTAATGGCATGAAATTTAACAAGTCCAAATGCTGGATTCTGTACCTAGGGTGGGGTAACGCTGGGCACAGATATAAATTGGGAGAGGCGTGGCTGGAGAGCAGCCCTGCAGAAAGGGATCTGGGGGTGCTGGGTGGCAACAGGCTCAGTGTGAACCTGCGGCGTGCCCTGGCAGCCCAGAGGGCAAACTGCATCCCAGGGTGCACCGAACACAGCACGACCAGCTGGTCAAGAGGTGACTGTCCCGCGGGATTCAGCGTTGGTGCGGCCTCACCTGGAGTGCTGTGTGCAGTGCCGGGCCCCACAGTTTAAGAAAGATGTGAACGTGCTAGAATGTGTCCAGAGGAGGGCAACAAAGCTGGTGGAAGGGGTGGAGGGAATGTGCTGTGAGGAGTGGCTAAGGACTTCGGGCTTGTCTAGTTTGGAGAAGAGGAGGCTGAGGGGCGACTTCATTGCCCTCTGCAGCTTCCTGAGGAGGGGACGGGGAGAGGGAGTGCTGAGCTCTCCTCCCTGGGATCCAGTGATAGGATGCGTGCGCATGGATCAAAGTTGTGCCAGGGGAGGTTTAGACTGGACGTCAGGGAGCATTTCTTTACCGAGAGGGTGGTTGAACGCTGGAACAGGCTTCCTAGAGGTGGTCGATGCCCCAAGCCTGCCAGTGTTTAAGAGGCATTTGGGCAATGTCCTTAATAACATGCGTTAATTTTTGGTCAGCCCTGAATTGGTCAGGCAGTTGGGCTAGATAGATGATCGTTGTAGGTTCCTTCCAACTGAAATACTCTGCTCTATATTTAAGACAAGTTTGGACTTGTTTTTCATTTTTAATAATGGTTTATATGTATTTACATTGCAATAGTAGTATAGTCACTTCTTGATTGCTGTGAATGTTGTTAATCAGTTTTTGTTGGATTTGAGTTCTTTTTGGTCTATTACAGTATCTCTTAGTTTTTTTCCTATGAGTGTTAAAGAGATCAGGGATTTCAGAAGGTGTAAAGGAAAACTAAATACAACACCAGGCTCAAGTCTGCAAAATATAAAGTAATGTTTCAGAATTTTTCTAGAGAAACAATTAAGAAAGTTTAACTACAATTCAGGTACAATTTTTAGTTAAAAATGGAGGGGATTTTCCGTTTTCATATGTTGTTGTGTATTTTTTTCAATGTCTTCATAATAGTTAAATGGCAGTTAAGGTTTTCAGGTTTGCTATCTACTCACAGAATTTGTAAAGAATTATACGGAACAACATACAAAACAAAGAGTAACAACTGGGCATAAAGAGTAACAACTGGCCTGGGCATAAAAATCATGTAAAGTCATCAAATGCAACATGTTTCTTAGTAAACTTTGGTTTAATAATAAGTAATTACTTTCTGTATTTTTTTGTTGCAGAGTTCATGTTTTATTTTTCAAGTATGATTAAACATGAATGTCTACAGGATTAAAATAATTATTTTGCTTAGTGCTAGATTTGATTTTATTTGAATCTAATCTGTTTTAATTCACAAATGAAGTGTGGGAAAACAGATGAAATTAAACTGATCAATATACTTACGCATTTTTGTAATTTAATTCATTATGCAGGAAATGAAAATAAGTTTTTTATTAATTTTGTAATAACAGTAAAATGTACATAAATAAATGAATAAGATTGTAATTACTGTACTGATGATAGCAAAGGCTGTTTTATGAGAAACCATTTGTAAATCATGCCTACTGTGTCCTTTTGTCACATAGAACATTTATATTTGTTTGTTTTTCTGAGTCTCAGTACCAGTTGCATTTAGATGATGGACAGATAATTACAGTGGTTGCCTTCCATTTCAAAAGTATTCAAGCTGAGGAGGTGTCTTGGAGTAAACTCTTCAGTTATTTCCAGATTAATGTTGGCAGCTATGTTTTATAGACACTTTCAACGATGTTTGGTTGCATAATCATTTCCATCAACATCTGAGTTGCATCTTGATTCCTGTTTGGAGCCAGTGGGGACCCTCATGCCATTTTTTATATTCTTAATACTTTGTCTGCAGTAGTCTGGACCGTTGGAGCTTTGATAGGTCATCTTTTTCCCTCCTAACGTTCTATATTTTAAAACCAAATTTTACTTTGAATTTTTTTTTGCTTGAACTTCAAATGCATAGCTCTTTGACCATCTGTTCTTTGTTCCTTCTCTCCTTTTCTGCTAAACCTTTGACATCAAAGAACAGGCAAATGCTGAGAAATGCTCCCTTTGAGAGCTGTCTCAGCAGTGAAAGGAGGAGGAAAAACTGCCTCAATTGTTCTTTTGTGGGCAGATGATAGTTTAGAGTTTGGATTGGCTTCTTTCTACAACCATCTCTCCACTAAAGCTGAATATGAATGGAAAATTCCAAAATATACCCTTAAAGGGCAAGATAATTTTTTTGAGAGTTTTAGCACCCAGCACAATGAATATATTTACTGTGAATGGAAACTCTGTAATCAGAAGGAAGCTTCTTGAAGTCCTAGTGTGGGGAGAGGGCAGGGGAAAGAGCTTTATTCAGATTTAAGATTTATTATTTAAGATTTAAGATTTAAGATTTATTAAGATTTCAGATTTAAGGATGATTTTTTTTTTTTTCGTAAGTGAGCATAGCATCACTTTGGTAGCTCTTCCTTTACTTTCCTTCTGATTTTTAAATAACAGGGTGTTATCCAAAAAAACTATTCAAAGAGATTAAACTTAGCATCGTATTTGACCTTGGTCTGGTCTTTGCAATCGTGGTTTTCTGGAGCTGACTGATAAACTAGAAGTTGTGCTTCATATTTCTGCTTAACTGTTACTGAGATTTTTCATGTTTGTTGGTGCTCTCCAAAAGTTCTTACAAGATTAAAAAGAACCTTTGGAAGAGTACAGAGTATGTAAATGTCTGAATAATAACATCAAAAGCAAGACAGCTCTTCTTTCTTGGACAATGCTTGGATCTTCTTCAGTATCCTATGTATAAAGGATTTGAACTGCTCTGCAAAGCTAAGCTTACATTTTAGTCCTTAGTCCTCTATCATCTTACCTGATGGGTGTCCTGGGTCTTTAGCTGAAGATGCTTGGGTCATGAACTTTCTTAAGCAACTTTGTTTATGCTCTGAATATCAATCTTTAAAATCTTGCAAATGAGCTATTTCTTGTGCTAAAAACTTTAACTGATTAGAACTGTTTTCTGCCAGTGTAGCAGAAGGACTTTGTTTTAGTTTTAAGTCTTTGTTTGGAGGCATTTTCTTTGGTTTTTGATGGTATGTTAATGTTCTGTAGGTCAAGGGTTTTGAGGGGACAGAAGGTTTGACACTCTAATTTTGCTAACTATTATTCTTGTTGGTTTTGTTCTATTTTTTTTTGTGTTGCTTCATGAGAAGTGATGGTACAGCCCTCATTCAGAAAGTATTAAGCTTTTATCTAGTTGTGTTAAGAACTGTCAGGATTTTTTAGGTCTGTCTTACTGGCAGAAAGATTGTCCTCCCTGCTTATCCTTTCCTCAAGAGTGGCAAGAACTTCCCAATTATGCTGGATTGGATGGATTCAGGTAGCAGTTTTTGAGTCATTCAAGACTTTAAATTGAATGTATTTTTTTGAAATACATATATCACCCTGTAAAATCCTTAGCAGCATTGAGAACAGACAGCAAGCTTCCTCAGTTGAAATGCAGTCTGTAAAGTATCATGGTCTTCTGTGAATGTCTCCATTAAAGATGAGGAGGTAAACTTCCTATTCTGTTTAGGAAAAGATGTAAGTATTTTAGTAAGGTATTTTAGACCAGCATGTGTTAGCTTTAGAAGATGTTTTTCAGTAGTAAGTACTGGAAAAAGTGGATTTGTTTGAAACAGAAATACTATTTATATAGATTAAGATGTCTGCAAAGCAGAGAGACTGTACGCAAATAATGTCTCGTCTTGAATTTCCCTTTCTTCTGGCTGAAGTGATTTTTCTTCTCAGATGGGCTGTGACCTGAGCAAAAAGACTAATTGAACTCTGTTTTTCCCATCTGGCACTGGGAAACAAAACAACAGAAAAATCCTAAAATAGGCATTTCAACAAACTAGAGCTATTCTCCTGGTGAACTGAATGACTTTTTGTAAGGAATATATATTGATGCCTATTTTTACTACTTGGGTGATTCACATTAGCACAAAAACTAGTTGCAATTTGGGGGTGCTGTCCTGGACTTCAGGGATTCAGGAGGTAAATGATTCAATAATTTTGTCACTTTCATGAAATGATTTACTCCCACTGCTCACTAGAGGGTAGGCTTGGGATTATAATAAGAGTGTTTTACAGTGATATCGCAATAGATGCACTGCCCATACCCGGTAGAAAAAGAAAAGGGAATATTACAGAGTTTTATACTAATTTCTAACATCTGTAAATATGAAACTGTATTCTTCATTATAAACTTATTTGTTACAGAAGTGGGAAGGATTTTGTATATGCTAGGTTTTTGCTGTTTTGGGCTAGTTGATTTAAGACGTTCCCTGAAAGCTTTTAGTATATCAGTTTATTGTGGATACACAATGAAATATGTTTGGTTATGTGTTCTCTGATACTTTGTTTCAGTAAAGAATAGCAAAATGAAGGGAATCCTAGGTTACTTTATTTTATTTCATAATAGTATCCTGTACATGTAAAGAAGATAACTTGGAGAAAAAGGGCGTATATAGAGAATTATATGAACTCTTCTGCCTAAAAGCACAAATGTACTAAGCTTGTTGGTAGGAGTAGGTCTTGTGGGTAATCAGAATTTTGAGTGGTTTTAATTGTGGTTGAAAAGAACTTTTATATGCAGTAGTTGCTGTGTGCATGTACTTCATTCACTGTTGGCATACTTGCGGATAGATGCTTGTAGCATATTTATGTGGTCAAATTAATTTCCCTCCTGAGTAGCACTCATGATTTTTTATGTGTTTCTTTTTTTTTCTTTTTTTTGTCAACTTAGGAAGATATTGTGTGTATGCAACATACTGAAACATAGGTTCTGCAATAAAATTCAAACTCATTTTTGAGACTGTGTTAATTTTCTGTTGTATTGAACCATAATGAATCTCAGAAATAGTGAATTGACATTCTTGCTGTTGCTTTTTCACTTGTAACATGTTGAACTTAAAATGGCATCTTTTAGACTCTAGTGTGGAAGTACTTTTTAAAAATTCGAGTCTGTTAGTTAACTTGCACAATTTGGGATACCATAACTAATGAGATTTACAGAGAGAACAGTTTATATTCTTATCTGAGTATGTTAAATCTGTTTAATCATGGTGCTGAACCATAATTTCATGTATGTGGTTTATTCATTTTCCTTCTTTTGAGAAATTCAAACACATGTATTTATTCATTTATTTATTTATTTGCCGTGTTCTGAAACTTGTAGTGAAAGTATCATTGAGAAGATGGCATTGGTTTTGGCCCAGAAAATGGTTGATATTGCAGTGATTCTGTTACAGAATTATTTGCATAGTGTATTGAAGAGCACGTATTGACCTTGAGAAAGTTCTTATTTCACTTGCATGGGGCCTAGAGGAGATGGTTCCACGCTGCAATACTGTTATGTTGCAAAGAAAAGAGCAGGCTGTTTGCATAATATTGTCATTTTTGCTTAGGCTGTCATATCTGTTCTTCCTGTGGTGGCATGCAGTTGTTATCTAAGCCAGGAAAGAATAAGGAGCATTTTCTTGCAGCTCAATGGGAGCATAATAGTAATAGCAATTTTGCTACTTGTCCTGCAGTTGCTCATAGATTCTACATTGTATCTTTGGTTAAGGCTCTTTCATCCCTTTTTAAAAGTAAAAAGCCTCCACTGATTTTAAATAAATAAATCACTTCTAATGAAACAGGCAGAAAATTATAGTACTAGACTGTAAAATAAGCTTACTTTTCCTCTTTCACTAAATGATCTGGTCTAACCTAATCATTTGTTTTATTACTGCTTTCTTTCTATGCAGTCCGTCTGGTTGCAGTATATAGACAGTTAAATACAGGAATATTTAGAGTAATATTACAGAGTACCGTGTCCAGCTCTGGGGCCCTCAGTATAAGGATATGGACCTGCTTGAGCAGGTCTAGAGGAGGCCACGAAGATGATCAGGGGGCTGGAGCACCTCCCTTATGAGGACAGGCTGAGAGAGTTGGGGGTGTTCAGCCTGGAGAAGAGAAGGCTCCGGGGAGACCTTAGAGCAGCCTTCCAGTACTTAAAGGGGGCTACAGGAAAGCTGGGGAGGGACTCTTGATCAGGGAGTGTAGGGATAGGACGAGGGGTAATGGTTTTAAACTGAAAGAGGGTAGATTTAGGTTAGATATAAGGAAGAAATTCTTCACGCTGAGGGTGGTGAGACACTGGCACAGGTTGCCCAGAGAAGCTGTGGCTGCCCCCTCCCTGGCAGTGTTCAAGGCCAGGTTGGACGGGGCTTTGAGCAACCTGGTCTAGTGGAAGGTGTCCCTGCCCATGGCAGGGGGGTTGGGACTAGATGATCTTTAAGGTCCCTTTCAACCCAAACCATTCTATGATTATTTAAAATTTTCACAGTATGTTTTTCTAATGCTTACATGACTGTAAAATAGGAAAGTCTTGGAAAGTTCATTATTTACTAAATAACAGAATATTTTAGACCTGCATACAGAAAAGAGGTAGCAGATTCTGACAGGTTGAAGTTATATATAATTTTAGGACTTTTAGTAAAAGATTTTCTATAGAGATGGAGTATTCAACAGAGCCTGTCTTTTAAAGGCAGTACAGCTTTATGTGTGTGTTCAGTTTGTACAATTGAATTGTAGGATTTGTCTTCCTCCAGCATCTACTGTTGTAGTGTTATTGCTGTTTTATGATCCTATACCAGTTATGGTCTGGCTCTTTCTTAATGATTCTTATGTTTCTTCTATGTTTGTCTGAAGCTGCTAGTTTTAATTTGTGTTTAGGGTTCATAGGTAGCCGTGTTTCTCTCTGCTGGACTTGCTTGGTAGTATGCTTTCTGTATTTTGTGTGAGTTGCTGCTTGTAGTAGCTTTCCATTTTACTACAGTATTTGAGACCAGTGTGATGTTTTTCTGCATAACAGGTGTGTGTGCTGTGTGTGGGACTCCCTAAAGTATTTTACTAGAGGGCATGTGGCTGAAAACCTCTTTGAAAATGTGAACTTCAGACACTTGACAGTTAAATACTCTATACAGAATTTGAAATGCTGAGGATGTATATATATTTTTTTTTTTCTTTTAGACTTTGACTTCAGTGTGCCAGGGTCAATGAAACTTCACAATCTGATCTCTAAACTGAAGAAGTGGATCAAAATTCTGGAGGCAAAAACTAAACAGCTTCCAAAGTTCTTCCTCATAGAGGAAAAGTGCCGCTTTCTAAGTAATTTTTCAGCTCAAACTGCAGAGGTAGAGATACCTGGAGAATTCCTTATGCCAAAGCCAACACATTACTACATCAAGATAGCAAGGTAACCTAAAAATATCCTTTGGTAGTTGTAATTCTGAGAGAATTACAGAGAAGAAAATGAAAACCTCCTCCATACGTCCACTCTGCAGAAGTAGATGTTATGTACATTTCATATATTTAAATTACGTATATGGAGTCATACTTTTGTATAACACCTTTATTTTTTTATTTCATCCTCCTTTGGTAATTTTACATTGCCTCACTAAGCAACTGTACTGTTATATGAAGAGCATATTTGGTTTTCCTTTATGTTGATATAAGTTGAGATTAGTTCTTCTGTTGTAGTCAATAGAGGCACTCTTCTTCCAAGTAGTGGTAAAAGTCTGATCTAATGATTAATTTTGCTCAAGATGGTGTTTTCTTAAAAAAAAATAAACAGAAGAGCTTTTTGAATACAAAATAAACCATGGGCTAGCTGGATAATAGAATTGTACCTTGTAATGCAGTTGTACTGCCTTATTTCTTTAGGTTTTTAAAATTTTTTTTAAAAAGTTACTTTTTTATCCCTTTCTTCCTGATAGGTTTATGCCCAGAGTGGAGATAGTTCAGAAACACAATACTGCGGCTAGAAGACTCTATATCCGAGGCCATAATGGAAAGATTTACCCGTACCTGGTAATGAATGACGCTTGCCTGACAGAGTCTCGTAGAGAAGAGCGGGTATTACAACTTCTTCGCCTTTTGAACCCCTGCTTAGAGAAAAGGAAGGAAACCACAAAAAGACATTTGTTTTTCACAGGTACTGAAAAGAGAGATTTTATATTATTTTTAAATACATGTTATACTCAAAAGATTACAATTGCTGAAGTTTTTGACAACTACTAATCACTGATACTGAACTTTTTGAATATTTGGAAGGTAGATTCATATCTGTCTAGGGAATTAGTCTTTTCTGGCATTGTAGCACCCCTCTGAAGAAGTAAGGCTGATTGCGTGTGATATAAGGTATTTTTAGAACGACTTACATGCATCATTTATGGTATAAAGTTCAGTTGTGAGTAACTATATAAGGCAGAGGCATGCCTGCTGGATCTGTTGCTGTGGGAGTGGATATGTGTACTTCAGAACAAGCATTTAGAGACAATTGGAAAGGGACAGAACAAAACTTTTTCTCCCCAAGTTGCAATATATGAATATTGAATTTCTTTTACCTCTTCCACATAACACAGAAGAAGAAAGACTTTTTTTTTTTTTTTTTAGCTTTGAATTTGATACATAGTTTCTGAATTCTCTGAGAATATATCTTCGTAATTTTTGAAGTAACTTTATATATCCATGGAGATGTTTACTTTAAGGAATATATACTGATTGGTTAGTTGTTGCCAAATAAAATCCATTCATAATCAGAAAATTGGATACAGGTCTTCTTTTGAGTGTACATCTATGAACCTGTAAAAGGTTGTTTGGTTTGGAGAGAGCGCTTTGCCAACAGCACCACCTGGCAATGCTTGAACATTACAGAGTTAACAAACATAATGAAAGGGAGGCCTTAATGAGGAGACTTAAGGAGGGTTCCAATATGATTTATATGTATAAATTGCCAAAATACTCCTGTAATAAAAAGGTCACACGGTTAGACATTTCTAAACAGAAACAGAGAGTGAAGGCTGAACACACAGTCTTAATTCTTTCTTCTTCCTTGTGTATCTTGGCTTTTTCATGTGTCGATTATGAATAATTCATTCATAAAATGGGAAACAGAGAATACCAGTGTCTCACCTGGCAACATACTTGATCTGCTTGTGATTTAAATACAGTGTAAATGCTTTAAAATAGTTAAACTCTTTTGTTTTCCAGATACTAAGGCTGTTGGCAAGTTCCAGCTTACAGCTGTGTAGTTACTTCATGTTAATATATAAATAATTTTCAGAAGGTCAATGAATCACGTACTAGCTTCACATAAATGAGTTCTGTACATTGCATTAGTCAGTTCTAATAATCCTTGGTTGGTGAGCAGGAAATATATTACGGATAAGGGAAACTTTAATCAAAGACTCTAAGACAAAGCTGCTACTTTGCTATTGTTCTTCTAAAAAGTGCTGAGATCTGATTTTAAAAAAGTATGGTTTTATCAGTCCTCCTTTTTTGGCTAGTAACACCTATAGACATGTAGTTGCTGTCATGAGCTTAGGTGGCCAGGTGATGCAAGTTGCACCTGTAGAGCTAGAAATGCATGTTTGAGTTCTAGCATTAAAAAGACCAAAATATACAAGTCAAAGCATTTGCTATAACAAAAGGTAAATATAGTATCTCTATGTATGTGACGACAATTCTACATGACTCTGAGGCCAAAATAACAGAAATGCAGTAGAAGAAACCTTGAAAGATGTCATAAACAAGGCCATTGATACAGAAATACATCCTCTCTATATATAACGTGATTAGTGAAGTAGCAAGTTTTCCTTCAAAGAACTGTTTTTAAACTAGTGTCTTTGGGAATAATTCTCTTCCTTGTGGTTTGATACTACTTGAAAGAACCTAAAGAACATTCATTTCTCTGCTGCCACAAGTTAATGGAAGCAGACCAGAAGAAAGAGCTCATTAACACTCCTTCCTTCTGCAGAATGCATTTTTGTCTTTAGTATTGAAGAAATTACATCAAACAATTTAAATGTATTTAAACAACTTTCCCCTATATTTCTGAGGTTAATTATTACAGCTTCTGAGAGAAATGATGAGAGAACAGTTTTGGTGGTAACTGGAAGTTGCTGTCAAAGAGTACAAACAGTGTCACTGGAAAAGCTACCTATGGAGGAGGCCTTGCCTGTCTTGATGTAGGTGGTGATGCACATAAGACTCAGTAGGATGATACATCTGTTGAGCACCATGGAAGTGCAGATAGGGTTTTTGCAAGTTTACTGCTCATCAAGGAAAGGTTTAGTGGCTTAAGTTTTCTTATTATTGAATATTTCCTTGTGTCTTTCCTGTGTTATTTTCAAACAGTGTAATTTAAACATCTATTCCTCAACTATGTTCAGATTTTTGTCCTTCAGTTTTTCTGAATCATTTTAAATACCCTATTGAGTTTAGTAGTTTTGTTTTTCAGTCATTTTTATTGACATAATGCCAGTGTGGTGTCATCAGATACTACAAACCCCTTTGCTCCTGACCAAAATATTACCCCCTTTTCTGCAGATAAAGAAAATTAGGAAGAATATATGAGTGTAGTATTAAAAATTTTCTCTTGATACACTTCAGTTGATTATCACAGTTTTGTTTTAAGGGCTGATACTTGCATGCTAATTCTTCTCTTAGTATTTGGGTTATGGATTAACTGTTTTGTTATGTTTTGTTTCCCCCCCCTCCACCCCATCACCATCCTCTCTCCCCCTTTTCAAATTACTCCCAGTCCCCCGTGTTGTAGCAGTTTCTCCACAGATGCGTTTGGTTGAAGACAATCCCTCTTCTCTTTCCCTGGTGGAGATCTATAAGCAGCGCTGTGCCAAGAAAGGCATTGAGCATGACAACCCTATTTCTCGTTACTATGACAGACTGGCAACAGTTCAGGCACGGGGGACTCAAGCTAGCCATCAGGTATTAGAATATATAATGAATTTTAATCAAGGGCTTTTCTTGAGGACTCTACTATACTGTATTCAATCCCCCCTCCTTTGCCCTGACCCTTCACCTTTCATTAGATGTGAGACATATATTTTGCAGAGGTGGTGTTCTATTTTTTTTTTTGTTTTATTTTGGTTTTGCTTAATGTATTCTTGGGAACTCTTATATCTCTTTGGTGTTTTAGATTATCTCGGAAGGCTTCAGAAAAGCTGTATGTGTTTTACTCTATGTTGTTCGGGTAACTGCAACTGAAAACAGACAAGGCATTGATTGTTTTTTGGCCCTTTTGTATAGGTCTTTGAAAATAATTAATTGAAAACAGCATTCCTGATTTACATAAGCAGTTACAGCATGGTACATGGTGCAGGCTTCCCTATGTTCTTCAAATGTATCTCCTAAAATTACCAGTGGATTCATTACATCTAAGCTGAATAGAAACAGTTGAGTAATCTCACCCTAATGAATGATAGTACTCAGAAAGAACAAACCTCCCTCTCTCTGTAACCTCCATCAAACATCTAATTGTGATATATAAGGTTATTTTATGTTTTTTATCTTAAGGTTAATGCAAATTCTTACATAAAATGCCAGTCCCATTTTATAGCTATTAGAAAATACATGGGGTACATGTATCACAGACATAATTTAGAGAAACTGTCTTTGCAGGATTTCTTTGTTACAAAATAAAAGGAAGTGTTACGTAACATCTGTTTCTATTTTGAGAATTTTTCCTTCAGGTTATGAAACTCTTTAACAGCCATTTAATTGAAGTCAGTATGACTATCATGCTTTCTGGTATAATAGAACAGATCCTAACTTTATTTCTTTTTCTAAATAATTAGGCTAGTATATGCTACAGTAATTAAATATTTTGGTAGATTGCAGATGTTTTCATCTAGGGAAAAAACTATTTCACAGACCCAGTTGAATACATTTCTCAGCTTTTATCTTTTCGTATTTTTGAGGTAATTTTTCTGTAATAATACATGATACAAATTACATTACCCAGTGTCTTTCCCTATCTTGTGTAATAAAAATCCTTTACCTTTTACCCTGTGTATGAAGACACCATGCAGAGAGCCATCTTTAGGTTGCGTGCTTTGTAGGTCCTATGTATACTTTCAAATCTTGCAATTATGCTTAAAATAAATGATTTTATTTTATTGCTGCAAAATGCATATCCAGCTTGTGCTGAAGCTAGAAAATAATGAAGTATGTTCTGTTATTTCCCATAAGGAAGTGCAGCATCATGAGTTGAATGTCTCTCTTGCTCACTTCTGATTTTCTTGAAAGTCTGGAATAGAAGATATTTCAAATCTAACTTTTCAGTCTCAGGTTTTCTGACATGCCTGTCTGCAGTTCTCATGTTTACATGGTTTCATCAAAAATTTAGTCTTTTCAGATAAACACTATTTTCTAGCTGTGCAGAGGGTGGGCTAAAAATACATTATGTGTGTTTTGACAAAGAAGTCAGGAAACAGTGTTGGATTGAAAGAGTCCAAGTTCAGGATTTTTTTCCTAAAATGGGATACAGCAGTTGAGAAGTTAACTTTCGTAGTTGCTTTTGGCATATTTGTCTTGCTAAGAAGTGTATTAAAAATTATCTCTTTCAACTAATATTTTTCATATGTAGGTTCTCAGAGATATACTTAAAGAAGTGCAGAGTAACATGGTACCACGCAGTATGCTAAAGGAGTGGGCTTTACATACATTCCCCAATGCTACGGATTACTGGACATTTCGAAAGATGTTCACTATTCAGTTAGCCCTAATTGGCTTTGCAGAATTCATCTTTCATTTAAATAGACTCAACCCTGAAATGCTGCAGATCGCCCAGGTATGCTTTAGCTTGTTCTAGATGCATGCTGTCATCTTTGATCAAATGGAAATTTGAACTATGCTTTTGAAATGAGTCAAAACGGTAATTCGACATATATAATTAACAGTGCATTTCAGTAGGCTTTTCACTTATATGCGATTGCACATCATGTAGGTAGTAATTTAAACTGTAGTCCTCGTGGACATCAACTCTACTTTCTGTGGTGAGAATTTAGAACTTTGTCTGCAAAATCATTCTTAGATATTGGAACTGTTTGTGTAAATGACTGATAAGTCTCTATTTTCAGTCCTCCTTCAAATATATTGCTTTGAATATATCTGTGTCAAACAGATTTATAAAAAATAAATATATTGAGCTTCATTTTCTTAAAGGGGAGTACCCTTTTTTAATACCTTCTCTTTTCAGCATTGCCATCACGTCAAGCTACAACTCCTATTAATAGCGATTTTTCTGTTTTAACCCAACATTTAAAATGAGGATTGCCACCTTAGTAGGGCAAAGGTGGTATATATTAAAGTCTTAAAGCCATTTTAATGCATGGAGAGCTATACTGTGTATAGCAATTAAGATTCTTTCATCCCTCTAGATAAGTGTTCAGATGCTTACCCAGAGTGAACAGTGCGTAGAGAATGCTTACCCAGAGCTGGGGTGCCTGAAGAATGATCTATCTGCATGACTCCTTACAGACCATGCCACAGAAGAATCTAGTCCTTAAGCTCGATATTACAATAATGTGTATTTAGTAAGGGGTTTTGGACACACATTTTGAGAGAAATACATACCTGACTTTGTGCATGCTTGTAGTTTTAACTTTTTTGCTCAAAACCTGTCTGGCTGAAAGAGTGAAAAGCTATTGAAGTACTGTTTGTACTCTGAGTATTAACAGTAAACAAAAACCCAACTTCTTTTGGTTTCATTAATGAAAATCAGTTCCTTTAAATAGTTTTGTGTGTCTTGCTTTTAACTCCAGGATACTGGCAAGCTAAATGTAGCTTACTTTCGCTTTGACATTAATGATGCTACTGGAGATTTGGATGCCAATCGTCCAGTTCCATTCCGGCTTACACCAAACATTTCTGAATTTCTTACCACCATTGGGGTGTCCGGTCCACTGACTGCATCTATGATTGCAGTAGCTCGCTGCTTTGCACAGCCAAACTTTAAGGTTTGTATACCTTTTGAAAGGTTGCTTGTGAGCATGTTATATTTGAGAATTTATAAACTAAACAGCACTTTCTTGGTTAAGGTAGAAACTGAACAGCCTGTATTTGTTTTTAAATCTTACTCTAAGGTCATCATGAAGGCCAGCTGAACTGTTTGCAATTTGCGTTTTTGGAAGGAATAGGAGGAAGATATGTGTAATTCTACCCTTAATTTAATTTTTTGTTCAAATGTGTTAATCCAGAGTGATTGTTTCTGTGCTCTAGCCTCATAAATCCTTACGAATTCTGGCAGTGGAATATGGTAAAATGACAAATGCAACATCATTTAGAATCTTCATAATAATCTGTGAATAGAAATGTGTCTTAGCCCTTTGTTAGCAGAACAGAATGCTAAAGATATACTGTTACTTTGATGGATTCTAGCTCTTAGCAGGGTGTAGTTTTCTAAAGAAATTGTCTAACTTGCTTTTAAATTCTAATGCTTTCCAAAAATGAGGCATCTTGCACTTAGGCAAGCAATTTGCACCAGAAAGACATTGCACATAACATACTGTAGCTATGGTGTGAGCTAGGTACTTTTAAAAAGATGGAAAATGTCATGATTTTTTTCTTTATCTATAATACAGAAAGCTGTGTTAGAATATTTTTTAATAATTCATCAGCTTACCTTACAAAGCCATGTCTATATGTGCAAATGAATTTGCAGACATAGCCTGTAATTTCAACGTCTGAATGACGTACGCCCATTTAGATTTGCCACATCAATTTGGTGCGACCCCACTTTGAGTACTGTGTGCAGTTTTGGGCACCTCGGTATAAGGAGGACATCAGACTATTAGAGAGTCTCCAGAGGAGGGCGACTTAGATGGTGAAGGGTCTCAAGGGCAAGATTACGAGGAGTGGTCACTTGGTTTGTTCAGCTTGGAGAAGTCTGAGGGGTGCCCTCACTGAGGTCTACAATTTCCTCAAGGGGGGCAGCAGAGGGGGAGGCGCTGATCTCCTCTCTCTGGTGACCAGTGATAGGACACAAGGAAATGGAATGAAGCTGCATCAGGGGAAGTTCAGATTGGACATTAAGAAAAAGTTCTTCACTGAGAGGATGGTTGGTCACTGGAACAGGCTCCCCAGGGAAGTGGTCACAGCACCAAACCTGTTAGAATTCAAGGAGGTCTGGGTGACACTTTTAGTATATGGTTTAGTTTTAGGTAGTCCTGCGAGGAGCAGGGAGTTGGACTTGATGATCCTTATGGGTCCCTTCCAACTCAAGATACCCTATGATTCTATGATTCCTTGAAGATCAGAGCACAGGTGCCCATTTATTCATTTGAGAGTGATGTGTGCCCAGCTCAGTTCAGGTATGTGTCAGTTATTGCTTTAGATTATTTATCTTTCGGGTTTAAGAGGAATACTTTGAACATTTTCTGCATTTATCTTTTTAACAATGTCCATAAAATATATTTAATGTGTGTATGTATATGTTTGCCTAATACCTATATGTATTATAAAATGTTTTGGTTTTAATGTGCAAACAGTGAATTTGACTCAGACTGGATACCTAGAAGTTTGGTTTAGAAGCTGGAGATTGTTGGAGTTGATAGATTAATGTCAGTAACTCAACTCAGTGATGAGAAAAAACAGGAAACTATTTGTTGCAGGCATTTTTTTTTTTTTCATCCAAGGGTAGAACTGGCCTGTATGTGCATAGATATATACATATGTAAGTATGTTGCAGTCAAGGTTCTTTCCCTGTTTGACAGAAAACAGTATTCTCTGGGAGCATAATCACTCTGCAAAAGAAAAAAACAACCAACCCAGCTTTGCAAAGCACTCTTAATCTTTGCACAAGACTTCTGTGTATGTGTGCATGTGTGTGGGAAAAGTCATAAATTTAGTGGTGTCATTTAAAAATAGGATATACAGGACTGTATTTGTGTATGAAGATCTTAATATATGTTATAGTTTATGTGATTTTTCATTTTGGTAGAAGTCATTGTGTTATGTTTTCATAATGAAAACTTTTTATGAAAAGAAAACTGAGAGGAAATAGTAAGGACAGTTGGAAACCACACTTACCTTGAAAATACTGAGATTGCAAAGCAGGACCAAAAGTGTCAAAATGCTGTTGACTGAAATCTAGTTACCATCCTATAAATCCTGATGGTTCTTTGGATTACATATAATAGTCTGATTTTTCTCCTTCATATAGGTTGATGGCATTCTAAAAACTGTGCTACGGGATGAAATAATTGCATGGCACAAAAAAACACAGGAAGATACTTCCTCTCCACTCTCAGCAGCTGGGCAACCCGAAAATATGGACAGCCAGCAGTTGGTTTCACTAGTTCAAAAAGCTGTTACTGCTATCATGACTCGACTTCACAATCTTGCTCAGTTTGAAGGTGGAGAAAGCAAAGTCAACACTCTGGTAGCAGCTGCAAATAGCTTGGATAATCTCTGTCGTATGGATCCTGCCTGGCACCCCTGGCTGTAACTTGAAATTTTCAATAGCTTTTTTTGCTGCTGTTTGTGGTGTGAGCCATATATTGTGTTAAGAAAATGTGAAAAAAGCTTTCCAGACCATGGCTTACCTGTCACACTGCATTTTGTCAGTCTTCATCTTAATGGTGTTTACAGTGACATGACAATTTTACGGTTTTTAATTTCATGAGGGGACATTTCCTTCTGTTTAAAAAATGTTGTTCAATATGCAACAACAGCTTTCACAAAGAGCTTAAAATGAAGAGAGGAAACTTCAATAATATACAGAAAAACCCTTATTTTGTGATGAAGACTATAAAGCTAGCACTGTTAGATTTAGGGTCTGCTGTTCCTAATAACCTGCAGTATATAAATTTTTTATACAATAGTAATTAAAAAAAAAAATGGACAGTATTCCCAGTTACTGAATTTTACTTTGTGAAATTTTACTTAATCTCTGTCCCTTCATTATACCAAATTGAAGGCACAAATAAATAAATACTCTTTCTTTAAGTTTACTTCGAATTTACATGAGCAAAGGTGGTTTGTACAGAGAATTTTGTACCAAATGTATAGAGGTGACTTTTTGTTAGGCACTGAGAAAATGATGATCAAATTGTGCTAGCTTTTCTTGGAGCACAAGCTATGTACAGTAAAAGTGTAAACCATTTAGGGTGTTTAGTTGTGGACAGTGTTTGGGGGGGAAGTCATCCTTTGATACATGTATTTGGCTGTAATAGATAAAAAAAGTAAAATCTTATAAAGTTCTCTTTTTTTTTTTTTAATGTGTAGAATTACAATAGCTTCTTTAGAGTGAATCTGTTTCTTTGTAATTTAAGAAAAAATCAGTTTAATGTTTCACTCGTCTTTCTGTTGTGTTAGCATTTTTATAAAACGTCGGTGTTGAGAATGTTAAATTTGTACAGAGTGATTTTTTTCAAAATAAATATTTTGTAAAACTCTCTATGGTATTAATTTTATTTAGAATATTTTTAATTGAACTAAATGAACTAAATATGAACTAAATAGAAAAGACTGAAAAGCAGGTGTAATCTTTAATAAATGAAAGCAGCCTGTATGTTAAAGGGTGATGACTGTATTAATAAGACATGAATGTCATGTTCTCATGTGTAGTGTTGAATTTGTTTACAGAAGAGCTGCAGATAGGAAGTATGTATATGACAAGAATTTCTTCATTCAGTGTACAGTCTTTCTTCCCAGCCAGTCAATTAATGTGTTAACCATCCATTTTCTAAAAGTCTTTCTTCAGACAGAGCAGTCTATTTCATGTCTACAAGAAAATCAGCTTTTAAGTAATTGTTCAGAGGTCAAGATTATATTTGCAGATGAACTCTATTAAGGGATTTCTGCTATTCCCACAGAAACAAAGATGATCTTCATTGCCATAGCAAAGAATGGGTCTGTCTGGGTTTGTTTTGGTTTTATTTTTTAATAAGCAGTCAACAGGTTCTTTAGAGATTTCAGAATAATATGAGGGGCATAATTGAAGTTCATCACCACCATTCAGTACTGTACTGTCTGTGAAACAAGGGGAATTTCTAAAAGCCGATCTGATGACTTTTCCTGGGTGGGTGAGCTCACCTGCAAGTTAACAGATGAACATCATGTAACTCATTGGTTACCCGCAGATCAAGGCTCGCGGTATGTATGACTAGTCAAGTTGTCATTTAAAAACAAAGCAACGTGTGTTCCACAGGTCTCTTACAGAGTTGCAAAAAGACTTGTTCCTTTCATCTTTGCAGCCATTAGCAGGACCAGTCAATTGACACACACTTGAGTGTCAACATTATGCAGGGGTACATGTCCCTCTCTACTGCTGATCTTATGCGGGAGTTCTGCTAACACCATGAGCAGCGCTGAACCTGATGGAGAGAGAACTGAGGCTGATGGGCAGAAAGTGCTGTGTGTGTATATACAAATCTATATATAAGTATGCACACAGAGTTTGCAGCCATGACTGTAACATGAACTCAGAATTTTTTAGTTAAGTTGATGAATTTAAGCCCATTTGAAGGCTAAGTGTTAAATAGGTTTTTTACTGCATGTTGAGCTGGGAAGCATCACTTTGTCATGTCAGATAGTCCTCGAGTATCAGTTATTTGCTCAGTCTTCATTACCTCTCAGGTGGGATGTTCACTGTTGTACTGAGCATGAAGCCTTTGTGGTTAGTACAGAGTATTTTGCTATATGTTAGTTATGCATAAATGTTATAGTTTATGCCGATTAAACATAATATATAGGATAATGTATAGTTTTTCTAGATTAAATATGAATTTGCACCTGTTCTTTACCTTTTGACTAGTAACAAGTACATCTAGTATTAGAAATGAAGATATCTTGCACTCCAATTTAAATGCATTTTTTTCCCCTTGGGATATAACTATATCAGGAAAAATAAAATGCAATTTTGAAAATGGAAATTAAGATAGTGACTTGTAAATGAAAATGAAAGCTTTACCCTTAGCTCTCGCAAATGAAAAGTAAATGTGCAATAATGAATTTACGGAAAAATGCCGTATTTTTAGAGAAAAGGCCTGGAAAATAAATGAATGTTCCATTTTTTGTTGTGAAAGACAACACAATATTAAGGAACAGTGATAAATTTAGCTTATTCTGTGTAGGAGTTGCAATAATCTAATCCTAGAAGTTTTAGAATAAAAAGTGAATTGGAAAAACTTGTTTTCTAGCTTAAACTGCAACTTCAGTAATGCATTATGTGTGTGTCTCAAATTATGTCACTTAGAGGACTTCCCATGCAAGTTTCTTTTCAATTCTTTCCTAGACGAGAGGGACCAGAGCTTGTCCCAGCTGAATTACTCCTGCCTTTCCCATTGGTTGGTTTGAGGACCTCAGCAAGAGTAAAGGGACTCTCATCAAGCAAGTCATGACTTTCCCACATGTCTACCTGTGTCTCCCCTGGGTCCAGAAGAGCAGTAACAGGTAAGGTCCAGCAGAAACAGATGGTAAGCATTCAGCCCTCAAAAGTTTAAAAAAGAATGGTAGCCAACTGGTTGACTCTGAACCATAGCCACATGGTGACAGGTAAGGCCGGTCAGTTTGTGGACTTGAGATGCAGGCGTTTAGATCAAGGGGATCAAGCCTTTCTGCTTAACATACTTCTTACGTGGATCAAAGGATTTGCTGTGGGATTTGGCTGAAAGGAAAAGTTTATTACTTCTCACCAGATACCTTTTGTTCTAGATTATGGTTCTGTTTCCTTCTATGGTGAATAAAGCGTGGCCCCTTTATTCCCACACTTGGCTTGTGTGCTCCTTATATATCGAAGAGAGGATGATAGATTGAGTCATGCTGTATGCCAGTATATACAAGTGGAAGCTCAAATATATGAGTTGTAAGGACTATATAAGGATTTGGAAAACAAACATATCTTTTTTTGGCAAAGACTTGCTTCCTTATCAAAATCATGTTGGCAAGAAGAATCTGAACTTTCTTATAACACTTCCTGCATGTGTCACAACATACTCTATATGCAGTCATTCACAACTAAGCTTAGTGCTTTCATGACTTGAAGGGAATTGTTGGCTTCCTTTTATTGAAGATTGTAACATTTGTAGCTGTGAAATATGGCACATGCTGCATCAGAGGAGTTGCAGTATCTTAATCATTTGCATGTCTTAGATATGTCCGACTGAGAGATGACAGCACTCCCTGAAAGGAAATCATCAGATAATTCAGACACTTTTCTGTTCATGATAGAAATCATAATGGAAAAATGAGAATGTAAGTTAAAAGAGACAACTTTTTTGTTTTTAGATTTGTGACATCTCTCTTGTTTATTCAAATATATTCCTGAAAGAAAACTTGGGGTGTGAGAGAGCAGAGCTAATAGGGAAAAGAGTTATTTTAATGAGGTCCCTGATGGTGTTAATGTGCAAATGTTAATACTTGCTTCTCTCCTTTCATGAATATATGCTATGGATTTACCTTATTTTGTGAGAAGGCTGACACAGTCTTAACCCAGTTTTACCACTGGTTCCGAGGAGGTAAATCCTGAAAGCTTTAAGTTATACATGAGCATTCTTCAGAGTCTGGAGGAAATCTGCTGACCTATCTTACATGATCAGCAACTGTCTGTTAGCAGGCAAGTGGTTTGACATAGTACAGCATATGAAGTTCCTGATTATCTTCAAGAACACATGGCATGTATCTTAGCTGCATTTAATTTTTTATGATTGTAGATGAGGGTTCCCTATGTCTCATTACCTCAGATATGTGCTCAGTATGCATCTTGCTGAGCAGATACGTGAAAGTGAAGTACATTAATTGTCAATTCACTCTAAGTATTCCCTTTAAGGTTTCTTGCCTCAGATTAGATATTGCACAAAAAAAGCCCATGTTATTACTCTGTAAAATCAAACGCTTGAGTATTAAGAGAGATAAATTTAAAATTGTCTTTGAAATTGTGTGCATGGACATTATGCCATTCTTAAAATTTCTTCTGTTGTATTTTTCTTTTTTTCCCTCTGTAGAGTCCTGGACAGATTTGGCTGAATCTTCATGAAGGTAACTAGTGACAAGCCCTTGACACCAAAGTTGTGCCAGCCATATTTTAAGTCTGTATGAAATGCATAGAATTATACATGTTGGTAGACTTCTGCACACATACCTGTGTTGGTGGGAAGTGGGCTTTATGGTAGGTTGCTCAAATGACAGAAATATTAGTAACTCAGAAGCAGATTTGGCATGAAAAACTGTAAACAAAAATGTGAGCTGTGGATTTTACATGGAGAATAAACAGTTGCCAGGTTTCTCAAATTATGCTGTATTATTTCAGTCTCCTGATTTTTTGTAATCATATTTGGCTCCGTCTTTATTAGACAATGCTGCTGCAATTTAGCCCTTTATTATTACAGTCTGCTCTCAAAGTAGATTATCAGAATTCATTTGCTTAAGTGAATTATACTCTAAAACAAAATCATTTAACATTAGTTGGGTGTTTGAGTCCACCCTCTGAAACTGGTATGCTGCTTTCCTCTCCTGTAATTGGGCTGTCCATGAATTGTCAGATACAAAGAGAGCAAGCGAGAGATTAGTTATTACTGGAAGAAGATGACTCAAAGCATTTCAGCAGCAGACAATGAAAGCTCTGTTTCGTAATGGCAGTAGAATAAAGTTGCTTTTAAGGCTCTGATCTGTTTCAAATATGATGTATGAAATGTTCTTTTGTGCTGTAGAAACCTATTCAGGGAGAAGAATTCACACTCACAGGAGCTTTTAATCAGCTCAGTGTGGGTGCATTTCACATTTAAGAGGTTCAAGAGAGCACATGTGAAACAACTGGTGTCTCGCATGTGATTTATCATTGTTCATTGGATGTGTCGGGGTCCTCGGCGTCCACGTGTGCAGGCACTCGGCTCGCTCTGGGGTGCTAGTCAAATGGTAGTGCTACGTGGGATTTCTTTTAAAGGAGAACTCAAGGTTCTGAAATGCAGGGGGGAAAAAAATGTCTGTGAAATTGTTGACTTAGAATTTTATCTCTTGACTGTGGCCTTTTCATTTGCTCTAAATTAACACTGCCTTTCCCTGAGAGTTTCAAGAAGAGACCAGAGGAAATGCTATTTCTGTCTCGGTCATGTTGCCTCCCCTCTCCACTTTCAAACTTCTCCCTTCCCTGTTGTAATCTAATGCTTTACTCTGAGAAATGCTTTATTTCTTTCAATTACCCCACAGAAAACGCCACATACGAGTGTACTGGGCATAAATGCCGGGGTCTGGGTAGCAGGGGCTGGAGCAGTGTCCTGTGGGGAGGAGGCTGCAAACCGCCCCGTGCCGGTCACAGCCGGTTCCAACCGGTTCGGGAAACTCAGGCGGCATATGGTGGCGTGGCTCAAGTGTGCTTGAGGGAAAGCAGCAGCCGTGAGGGAGCCCGGCTATGGGCGATCCGTGCAGAGCAGAGGAGCAGGAAGAAGTGAAGACGTGTGGAGAAGAGAAAGAAGTCAGGAGTTGCTGGAAGGCGCCATTACGTGCTGCCCATGCCCTTGGCCAAGGGGTTGGAGCAACTGAGTGGAATCCACTGCAAAAATGAGGGAACTCGAGCCTGGGAAGCAGGGAGTCGAGAGGTGGCAGACTGAAGCTGAGGCTGGCGAAATGGGAAGGTGCATCCCTAAGGGTTTGTCTCATTGTTTGTTTTTTTTCCCCTCAGTAATTAAGTCAGTAATTAAAGTTTTGTGTTAATTGGCAATAAATTAAACTGAGTGAAATTTCCCCAGTCCAGACTGTGTGCTGACGACAGTAAGCAGCCTGGCAAATGTTTTTAGCTGTGGTAACTTACTCTGATGGCTGGATCTTGTACAGCCAGGACTTTAAGACATTGTCATGGAAGCTTGTTAAGGGAGATTTTGGTGCTACAAAAAGCAGTTACTATTTTTTTTTTTTTTCTCATTAGGTGATGCTTTTCCCTCTCCACTGGAACACTACATGTGGTTAATATGCTCTTGGAAAAATCTTTCTTAGGTGAGCTATAAAACTTGTCCTGACCTTGTCTAGTCCTGAAAGATCATATCACCCTTCTTGTAAGACATGAGGTGTGAACCCTGCAGTCATGGCAAAGTTTCAGGTGGTTCATGACGTTCTGCTATGTCTGTATTTCCAGAGGAGAAGCTGTAACTAAGGTGGGTGCTTTCTCCCCTGTCCCATATTTTGCCAGTGTAGTCTTTGGATTTATGAGGGCAGAAGCTGTTTATTTCTTGTGTTCAACAATGTGAACCTCTTCAGCACTTTGTATGAATATCTTGTGATTTAATTGGTGCCGGCTGGATTTCTTGGAAGAAAACTCTTAACTGTCCCAGAAATCAGCTATCATAATGAAGTGCTGATAAAAGCCCTTTTGCAGTCCACCTGATTCTTGTGCTCCTGAACGTGGTATAGGCATTTTTTATATTTAGAAGTGATACTGGCTTTGGCTTTTAAAATTTCTGTGCTCTACACACTAATACCAGGCCTCACTAGCTGCCTGCAGCCTAATTTTATTTATTTTTTTTTAATGAAAGGATATTTATCCAGGCTTTAAGATGCTGTCAGAATTGTACCTTAATCAGTCAACCACTGCTTACCCTCAGTCCAGCCTCCATGAACCATTACAGTCCCAGCTATATTAAAGAAGCTTTCTCAGTCTGTTATCTGGGAAAGGACAGAGACCTTTGCAGGTTCCTTGTTTCTCTTGATAATAACACATTAATTATTGTCTCTCTCCACTCCTTGCTGCTGTTTGTAAGAAACTGGCATTAAAGAATCTGTTCTGCTTATTCAGCAAGAGTGCTCATCAGTAGCAATTCATAAACCACTTTACAGTTGGGTCAGTATTGCTTAACCATCCCTTGAAGCAATGCAAGTGGCACAGAATTTTTAACTGAAGTCTGGTGGTGTCACTGAAATGGTTTCATTGTGTAATAGCAGTCCCCATTCCTTTCTGTAATAAAAAAATACAATTATCAAGTAGCTAAAGATGCCATTTTAAAATTCTGTAAATTAAATGCATGCATTACTGTAAAGGCTGTTTTTTAACATCTCATGCAATAAACTCTCTGCTGTCCTTTTTTTTTTTTTTTTAGCTTGAGCATGCGAAGGGACTGTTCTTCATCTTTGTGATACTCTGTAGAGGGCTGGGTGTCAGGACTTCAGAACTCCTTGTCTACCTCTGAGAGTGATGCACATTCTCCAGTATGAAGTAAGTGGGGGGAGAAAAAAACATTTGATAATTTTGATACCTGTGGGGGGGTGTTGTACAACATATTTGCTTTGTAGTCCGTGGGTGAAAAATGCTGCTCTCAGTTAAAATAATCTTATCTGCCTTGTTAAAATATGGCAGTCTGGGTGGTCCAAACTCAGTTTTGTTGGGATTAAATGAATTTTGAGACACTTTTGTGGGACAGTGTCCAAAATTCTGAGGTTTCCCATAGCCCCTTTACCCTCTTCTCCCTGTTACTACACATGCTTGGCAACAACTAGCAGAAATTAAATGTATGGACGTGCAGAGATAAATAGGAGATGGCAAGATCACAATAAAAAAAGTAAGTGGGGTCAGATGAATTTGCCTTTCAGGCTGTATCTGGTTTCCAGATGTGTAGCTAGATGCATCCTGTGTGAGATGTGCTGCTCTTGCTTTAGCCTTTGGAAATTTCTGGAGAGAAAATAGTTTGATTTTTCTTTTTTTTTTCTTTTTTTTTTGTATTGCATATAAACTCTTGGTGGAAGTGTTGGGTGGTGTATGGGATTCTGACTTTCTAGAAAGCAATTGCTGTGTATTGCTGGGGTGTGGTTTGTAACTGCAGTGGTTTTCTCTGTAGGCAAGAATGCATGGAGAAATACATGAATGATACCTTGGTAAAGGATTTACCTGCTTTTCTATGCAAATAGCTTATCTTTAGTGCACTCTTAACTTGAATTTGAATGCTGCCTAGAATCGAGATTCTCCTCTAAGGCACCACACCTTCCTCTTGTGGTGGCACTTTCAATTCAAACTAGCTGATTCTATGGTGTCGGTTGACATAGAGCTTCACTCATACACAGAATCCTACTGCCCTGCTTCAGAATTACGTGACATTCAGGTGAACTAGATTAGTTTTAGAGGAGCCAATCTGACAATAGGTAACTTAAACCAACCCTGCTGCAAAGATGTAGTCTTGATTGTTGAGTGTAGCTGTAGATACTAAACTGAAAACCTTCAGGACATTATGTACTGCTCATAAGAGGTCCTTAATTGACTGCAGCAGGGCAATAATTTAATCGTTAACCTGTGAATTAAAGACAGTATAGCACAAGAATTATCATGCAGACTAGTCCATTCTTCCACAGCTCTGACAGTCCAGTTCTTTCAGCAAAACATCTTAATAGGCCTGTCAAAATATGCATTGTGATCCTTTGTATTCTGGAAATAGTTCTAAAACCGAAGACTTACTAAACAGAGCTTCTAGGGGACAGAAATAGTGGGGACCCTTCCTCTGACTATCTGCTACCTGGTTTTGATCTGATGATTTTGGAAAGAAAGACTTAATCTTCCTGAGCCTTTCATAGCTTTGCAAGTAAATAAGCATTAGTTTGTGGCGAAATGATGACTTGCTTGTCTCTGCTTTGGCTGTTTCACTAAGCCGGTATGTTGTGAACGAGGTAACTACTGAAAACACAAAAATGCTTGTTTCATTCTTTTTGTGACAGATGTGATGTTGCAGAGCCTTGGAATGGTTTGCTATGGATATGAATTCTGTGCTCAGTTCTCAGAACAGGCTGTTAGTCATTCAGGGAAAGTTATCTAGTAAGTCCAGTTTAGCTTTCATTTGGACATATTTTTTAGGAATTACATGAGCTAAGTGATTCATCAGTTCTTTCTGTGACCTGAATGAAGTCCTTAAAATGGTAGTAACAGTTACATACAAGGGTGCTCAGCTTCATTTGTTGCACTCTTGCAAGTCCACCCAGAAGGAGATCTCAGCTTTGGTAACTGTGTTTTTAACCCTCGATGTGCCTTCTTTATGAAATAAGTTCATAGATTGATGCAATAGTTGTTCTTTAGTGGGGCTGATTTAATGTCAACTCAATTTAGTGTCTGAAACCCCACTTCTTAACTGAAAATTTTATTCTAGAAAACTTTTTGTAACTTTTTAGGCTGTTGTTGAATAAGATACTTGGTTAGGCTGTGGTTGTGCAGCTCTTGGTATTTATTGCAGCATGATAAGCAATGCTCGAGAAGAGGATTTTCACCAATTTTCAGTCCTGTCTTTGAAAAGAAGAGAACCATAGATTTCAGGGGTTTTGTTACGAGCAACTTACACACAACTTACTTAATGGCATAACCCTTCATTTCAGATTCCAATTAGACAAAACTGATATATTTCCTTTGCAATGAGAAATATTACCTTCAACTTCTCAGTCTTTCTCTTACTTTTAAATGTCATTTAGTTAAATAATAGTCATGAATTTGCTAAAGAATAAAGTAGCTTTGTCTGATCGCAGCCTTTAAAAAGTCTCCCTTTTCTTTACACAGAATTAAGCATAGATGAAGAATTGGTATTATCTGTCGACTGCAGGTCATTCTTAGAGGAATGCAGCTGAATGAATGGTAACTTAGTTTACAATGCCTACATCTGAGGACTCGAGAAACTCTGATGTCCCCTAGCTAGGGCACAGGCTGGAAAATTTCAAGATCTATTTTCTTTTTCTTATTCTGCCGTTGACTCGCTTTGTCATGTTGATCAAGTAACTTTACTCCTGTCTGCTTTTGATTTCCCTGTCACTCTTTTGTCTTTTCCAGAAGGGGAAAAGCTTGAACAGTGCTTGGCATAATGAGAGGCCCAACGCAGCACCATGTCTTTAAAGGTCCTTGCTATGTAAATAATATGTTGCTATATAGCTATGGTTAGTTTCATCACCCAGGAGCTAGATGCAGACATAGAAAAGAAATGTTGCCCCTTTTACCTTTAGTAGAATTCTTTCCATTTCATTTATACGTGTTAGTTTAGTGCTTTTGAGGTATTACACTTTTCCCAGAGTGGAAAACAACACAAACACACAAGTTAATTGCTTTAGTTGCAAAATTTTTCTCTCCGTATTTGTAGATTTGATTAACAATTATATTCCTGTTTTGCCTGAATCAATGATAAGAACTGTACACTTAGAGTTGTATGATTCACCTCTCTACATGCTTTTAATATTATTCAGAAATAACAGGGATAAATGCTGTCAGTTGAAGCGGTAGATTACAGAACGTGAATCAGTGATAAAAATGTGCAAATGGACCTGACATCAGTGGTGTAGCTGAAATATTATTTCATGATTGCTCTTAGGGATTTGCAGTATCTGTCCCCACCATCTTTAATAGGTAGCTGTTCATGAATCAAATACAATTTCAGTCAAGAAGTAGCTTGCCAGTGGGAGGAAGTGTATGAACATAAATTACATAATTATTATTCCACTCGCTTTTATGCATTTAAACACAAAAGAGCAGAAGCCAGAAGATACAAAATAAACCTTAAAGGCATCATAATCTTAAACAACAGCAGCCACACACCAACACGTGCCCTGTAAAATACAAAAAGATTAGTAAAAGAGTGATCGGGACAGTTCTTAATTTATTTTCTTCTTTCATGATCATTAGGCAATAATATTAAATTAGCATACCGTATTTGCTTACAGTAAGTCAACAATTCTCAAAGCAAAAGCTGCAGAGAACCGGAAACTTATTGGGAAAAGGAGGTACGTGGGTGTACCTCCTCTTATTAGAGGAGAAAAAGAGGGGGGGATTTTTATTTCTATTTTCTTAGGGCAACTGTCACTGTGATGCAGTGATGTCTGCCTGAAACAATAGATCTGAGGTGAAAAGTGCATCATCTTCTGTAACTGGTTGCTAACACCAAGGTCAGTCATGGATTTTTTTTTTAGGTGTCAGCATTGTGATCTGTGTCCTTGTTCATGAAAGAAGAACAAGAGTCATGCAGTCGATTCTTGTCATCCATGGTCAGTTTATCCAGGCTGTAGATTTTGTCTTGAACACAAAATGCATGGATGTGTATTAGGGGTAATGAGTGTAGCGATAATGGAGGGTCTATAATATTAAAATGTTATTTGCATTTCCCACAAGTGCAATATGTCCCAGGGCTTGTTATAGAAGATGGAGCAAAAGAAGGTTCCACAGCAATAGTGGAATTTTGTGCCTTCCTCAAGGGCAGCTCAGTTCAGCCTTCTTAGATTTGGAAACTCTGTTCTAAACCCTATCATGGCTGTGCACAAACTTTTTCCAACAAAGGAGCAGTACTTTCACTAACAGAGAATACAATATGTTTGGTTATAGTTGCCTTTATTTTTAATATAGGATGGGCTGCAGGAATGATAGGTCATTGCATGGGATGTGCCTGGATCCCATTGCACAGAAAACATCTGGTCATTTAGCTTAGAAAGTGTCATGATCTTATGGAAATTGACACAGTAGTCTTGTTGATCAGTATTAGTACTCTGAACCTAGTTTACTGACTCCTAGTGCTCCATTCAGAAATGGATTCCTGAACAACCTGAAGGAAGAATTTATTTTGTAGTCAGTGAACAGTCAAAATTAAATTAATTCTTCTTGCTTATGAATCTCTAATCATGTTTAGGTATATTTCTAAGACTTAGCCTGCCTTGAAATCAAATACAGAAAGCCTAATAGATGTGGGAGTGCAAAGCTTTAGTGTGTCAATAAACGTGGCAGAAAAGTGAGTCTTTTGCAGGAGGTTAGAAGCAATGTATATCTTTGTCTATAGCCACTGACTTAGGTAGGGAGACATTTTGGGTTTTGTTGTGGCACAGTTTGTTTCCCAGTGGCTTTTTGCTCTTTCAGCAGTGATTTTGACTGTTTACTCGTTTGTCTCTGGGCTTCTAGATAACCGCCATTCATACCTCTATGAACCATCTTGGTGTCTGTAAACTGCAGCACATCTGTTTTGCCCTGGACAACACAGTATGAGATCCCTGAGCCACCTCCAGACTCAGAAGCAATGTAACATTGTCAGCTGGATGATCTGCTCCACCTAATTCAGCCTGACAAAGGGTAGAGTTTATCAGCTAAGTCAAAGCAACAGGGCAGCTAGTCCATAGTACTTTCAAAACTGCAGCTGGTATCGCCATGTGGCCTTGCTCTGAGATGAATGGGTGCATTTACACAGCCAAAGCTTCCCTGTGGTGTGTCAATGCAGCTAGTGGGTGAGGTTTTCCACAGCTCACTACAAACACCCCTAGGTCTTGCTGAACGTGTCAGAAGGGCAAAGAAATGCAGAAAGTTAGTTTAGCCATAGATTGCTGGTCAAGACATTAAAGACTTCACTGTGTCACAGCTGGGAACAGGCTCCTCCCTTTTATATGACTGCCTTTAAGTGTCCTACAAACATACACATTCAATAGGAATGCATTCCCATTATCTTCTCTGCAAGAAAGGAGCGATTCTTGGGCAGAAGATACATGGCATGTTAATAAAGCTGGCTGAGGTGTTAACCTCATTGGAGAAAATGACCTAGGAATCTTATTTTTGTTACTTTATATCTGTATTCATCATAAACAAACAAACAAGCCATAATGGGAAGACCATTTTATCAATATACTGTGTCAATGGTATGAAGATTAAGGACGGCTGAATTCTTGCACAAGCACAGAATGTTGGACAAATGTACTCCTATACAATTTAATCCTTTAATCCATGCAGTAAATAAATGTTTTTGATGTGAAACACAATCACTTTGATTACAGCAGCAGAGAGGAATATTTTTTCTTCTGCTGATTTATGTAGGATAAATAGGAAAAAGACTGATGAAGGTTTGACAGACTAAGCCTTATAAATATACTCTCTTCCTGTCCTTTCGACAAACTAATCTTTGGATAAGGGCCCTGTTATTAGCGGAATATGCCATGGCTCAATTTCTTATCACTGATCTCTCAAGTATGACAAGTATTCTTCCAGAAGAGTTGTGTTATTGATATGGGATAATGTAGTATGTTCCTGAAGCTCTACTCTTTCAAGTGGTCTATGAATGTCCACTTGACAACTTTAAGGTCATGATCCTGTACGTTTCAATACTTGTCTCAGTCAGGTTTCAGATGCGGTATCATAACACCACTGTATGCTGTATGAAGTCAGAGTTCACCCATTCCATGTATTGATGATACATGTTAAAATATGTGGGGATAAAGTTCTACCACACAAGGTAAAAACAGGTCAAAACATCAGCAGAAACTGGTGAGAAGTAAGAGCCACCAACATCAAAGCATTTCATTAGCTCATTCAAATTTTATGAAATTGTTTTCAGAAAACAATACAAAGGTTGTGCTTTTTAAACCATTTTCAAATGAAATGTATTTAATTTTTTTATTCAAAAAGACTTTATTTTGAAAATTTGTTTTTCAAACTTTAAAAATAGTAGAAATCTAAATATTTTTATTTTCTTAGTTCAACCAGAAACAAAGTGAATTGCAATTTTTTTGGTGGGGTGCAGTTGGGTTGATCTCAAATTTTACAAGCATTACATTTCATGTCAACTTAATACCAAACCATCTATTTTTATTTTTGAAAATGTCAAACAAGTAGAAAAGTTATTTTTGTCTTACTGTGCTATTGTTGGCTTATATTTGCAGTTGGTATTCTGAGGAACCTTAAATTGTTACTTCCTGCCACTGGGCTACATTATGCTTTGGGGCTGCGTTGCCTTTGGGCTACCCATTTAAAATAATTCTGCTACATTGATAGGGGAGCAGATCACTGTGATTAAAGATAGTGAGTTATTCTGAGAGTATGATTTTGCTGTAGATAAAAAAATATTTTTGAACTGAGATGCATTTAGCAAAGACAGAATTTGAAAAGATTCATCCAAAAAATGATGAATCCTTACACATACTGAGTGCAGTGTTAAGTAGACAAAGTAGCATTAAGTTAGTTGTGTTCCTACACTATACGGGGGTATTTGTGTGGTACATATATAAAAATGAAAGAGATGAGGAAAGTTGTGATGCTTCATTCTAAGCTTCTTGGTACTTTGCTATCAATTATCAATGGTAACACTGTCTAGAGATCCTGTGACAGAGCTGCCTTCCACTGGGTGCCATACAGGATTGGAGCTTTCGAAACTCTAGGGATAGAACTGATGGTTTAAAAGTGAAGGAGAACTTGAGCAGGATGGATTATAATAATCTAGTTAAATTAATTGAGATCTAAATGGGGCAGGCCTTTGAACATCTCCTGAGTAAATATTGGCAGGATTTAGGGAGTTGGAATTTAGTTTGTCCTTCAGAATTACTTCTTGGCATCTCTGTTTTATGAGTACAGTGTGGCTTCTTGAGAACTTCTGTTTATTAGTTACCCCTTAGTAATTACAGTGATCTGAAGTCTCATGTTTATTCTTGATTTGTTTTACATTATTTTATTAGAAAGGCTATTGGGCCTCTTAAAAGAAACTTTATCGTTGAATGTCTGTGCCTGATCTCACAGAATCACAGAATCATCTAGGTTGGAAAGGACCTTGAAGATCATCTAGTCCAACCGTTAACCTAGCACTGACAGTTCCCAACTACAGCATATCCCTAAGTGCTATGTTGACCCTACTCTTAAACACCTCCAGGGATGGGGACTCCACCACTTCCTTGGGCAGCCCATTCCAACACCTAACAACCCGTTCTGTAAAGAAATGCTTCCTAATATCCAGTCTAAACCTGCCCTGGCGCAACTTGAGGCCATTACCTCTTGTCTTATCGCTCATTACTTGGTTAAAGAGACTCATCCCCAGCTCTCTGCACCCTCCTTTCAGGTAGCTGTAGAGGGCGATGAGGTCTCCCCTCAGCCTCCTCTTCTCCAGACTAAACCCCCCCAGTTCCCTCAGCTGCTCCCCATCAGACCTGTGCTCCAGACCCTTCACCAGCTTCGTTGCCCTTCTCTGGACACGCTCGAGTCATTCAATGTCCTTTTTGTAGTGAGGGGCCCAAAACTGAACACAGTGATCGAGGTGCGGCCTCACCAGAGCTGAGTACAGGGGTAAGATCCCTTCCCTGTCCCTGCTGGCCATGCTATTTCTGATACAGGCCAGGATACCATTGGCCTTCTTGGCCACCTGGGCACACTGCTGGCTCATGTTCAGCCGGCTGTCAATCAACACCCCCAGGTCCCTCTCTGACTGGCAGCTCAAACCTGTTGTTCTTTTCCAAAGTTTGGAAAACATTATCCCAGATCACATGTGGATCCAGCCTTGGTGGCTATAGGGACTTATTTAAATTCTAAATTGTTTGTAATATCCTTTTTCTTGAAATTTGGTAGAGCAGATTATGTCTCTTTTTTTTAAAGGAAAAAAAAAAAGAAAAGGATGTGGATTAATTTTATTTTTATATAATAATTAATCATACTTTGATTTTTTTCATTATCAGTTACTTGTGATGTCTCAAATAGATATTTTTAGGTGTAGAGCTTAAGCTTGTTGTGAAAGAACAGTTGTTTTCTGTATTTACATACTGTCCACTACTATGGGGTTTTTATTCATCCCTCCTCTGTGCTATCTCAATGTAAACGGTAGAGTGATGATGCATTTTCCTGAGAAATCCAGAGGGGCTTTTTAGTACAATTTTTTTTTTAAGTGTAATATTTTAAGTCTGATTTTTCCATCCTACAAGCTATAAATCATACCTGTTTACAGATATGTATAGGATTCTGTGGACTAATGATTTGAAAGTGCTATCACATGAAAACAATGGTGTCGCACAATCGTTGACTCCCTTAGGAAATTACATAGCTATCTCAGTACTCAGGAGGTTTAAAACTGTCAGTGGTTGGTAAAGATGAGTAATAGCAATCCTAGGTGTTCTCAGCCTTGAGTTTTAAAATTGTTTTCAACTCTCAATGCAAATGTCCCTTTCAAGGTGAGAAATGTCACACCAGAAAGGCTGAAAAGTTTCCAGGCAATTACACTGGTGTATAAGTGTGTATGGATTCCTGATAACTTCTAAATAAGCTCTTTTAAAATAAATAATAATAGTGAAAAAGACAAGAAGCTCTTGTAATTTATATATGGGTTGACTGGACTGGAGAAAATAAGGCATTGAGTAAATTTGTAAGGCTATTTACTGATTGTGGAAATCTATAAATGATTTATTTATCAGTGTTGCACTAAGCTTTCCACTACAGATCCAGCTCTACAAATGCTATCAGGTATTATGTAATGACATGATCTAATCTCAGTCAGTGACATGCAGAGCCCCAGATCTGATCTTAAATTGCAAACCAGTATAACAGGCTGTAGACCAACCACAGCTTATCTTTTGTTAATTTAAGAGCATATATAAGCAGTAAACAAAAGCATATATAAGCATCAAACATGGCTTCACTTCTGTCTCACCTGTAGTTCTCTCTGCTGTAGATAGCATGAAGTCTTATACGATAATTCTTTTCATGTTCATATTATGGCAGGAATTTACCTATGTGTTCAACTGATGCAAAAAGCCTGCTTCTGTCTTTTTCTAGCAATTTTAGGAGGTTGAAAGACAGAGACAGAAAGAGGATTGCCACTACTGAGCAAATGAAAGTTAGTATTTCAGAGGAGAGAGAGGAATTTGTTTAATGCATGTTGTGATTTTCATAATTTTCTGTTGACATATGACTTTTTTGATGGACACCCAAATGAAAACATTCATATTCAGCACAACTAAGATTTAATTGCCCTGTTGCCCCTGTGTAACACTTGAAAGGAAGTAGAATTTGGGTCAGAGGTGTTACCTGGCAAGTTCTTGATCAAATAGTTGAATTCTATGAGAGCGGGATTAGAACTCCCCACAGTCTGGGAAACACCTGAGCTTTCTCTTTACTTGCAGCTTTGTCTTTAGTTGCAAGTAGAGCAACCATTTAATTGCTAACTCTGCTATTGAATCATTCAGTAGTGTTGGACATATCTTCATCTCTGTTGTTATTCCTCCCAGTCTTCTTACTCATCTTGGTCTCTTGTTGCATCATGTGAAAAGGCTTGGGTTGGATTCCCCACTGCAGAAACTCGGCTTCTCTGCAGTTTTCATATTTGATGCACTGAGACCAACTTGGCTGCTGAGAATGTGCAAATTGCTGGGAATGTGTCAGAGGACTGTGAAATCAGTGCAGCTAAAGCCTCCATATCCTCCCAATAACTTTGTGTCTCCTTGACCATGAAGTAGAGCACATACAGGATGATGTGCTAATGCTGAATGAATTAGGCTTCAGAACACCATAGCTGCCTGAAGTGAGACTTGCACTCGTAATGATGGAAAGAGCTAAACACAGTGTGCCTGGTCTGTTTCCTATTCTGGACACGATACTTGTGGCCCACTGCTCTCTTTGGCTGCACAGCTGGTGTAGAGCTGTTTTGGGCATCTTTTAAGTTGGTCCCACACTAAGCTGTGAGCACACCTGCTGAGTGAATAGGACAGGTCTTCTGAGATGAAGATACGTTTTCAAAACACAAGCTGTAAGAGTTCAGTGTGAGGAAAAAAAGAATCCTCATGTACGAGAAAATAAACACGCTTCCTTTAAACTATTTTTTGTAGCCACTTTGAAAAATTACTTTTAAATCCCTGTTTTGCAAATTCCCTTATGCAAAAGAGAATATTATTCCAACAATTATTATTATTTAATGTGAATTTGAATTTTAAATAACCCATTTCCAAAGAAATATGTAAACTTCATTGTAATTCTTTTCCCTGTCATTATCCTTTAGGGAAATAGTACATAACGTGCCTGGGGAAACCTGAAGGCCCTCTTAGTAAACTGCCAGTTATGCTGCAGAAGGAAAGGGGGTATATTTAGATGCTTTAGAAATGGCAGAAATAAATCTGGTGCCTTTTGGTATCAGGCATAAGTTTGTAGGCTAAATGGAAAGAGTAAATATTTTTATAACATTGTAACTCTGTGAAGCATAGCAGGTAAAAGCTGAAAATACAAATTTAAAACAACTTCTCTTTAGGCAAAAAGAAGCAAAGAAGGATTAAAGCAGGTAAAGAAAGTACATAAATGGATAACTGGAGGAAAGTAATTCTGTGAATCATCTAGTACAGACAACTGTCAAACGTATGAGGCTCTATTTTTATCTAGTGCTTTATGGCTGTGATCTGGAAGAATGCTTACACACATGTATAACATGGAAGCAATTCCATTGCTTTCAGTGAGTTAGGAACAAATGGGGTAGCCATATGTGAATATGTTTGCAAGCTTAGAGCTATCAGACTCTCATTCTTTGTGTTCAAAGCACCCACTGAAGTCAGTGGGAATTTGGGCCAGTTGGAGATTTCATCTGGAGTTCATTTGGAGCAGTCTCACAGCAGAGCTTGTATTTCCTTTCAGGATGTAAGTCATAAAAAAAGAAAAAATTAGGCAGCCATTTCTCCCCTCCACATGGCCTATTCAAGACAAAACATTCTGATTACTGCTTGTGGAGGCTAACATCAAGCAGACCATTGCTTAGCCTGGAGACATTTATCCTCGCAGCCTTGTAGTCTTAAGCAGATGATGGCTTCAGCAGATTGCAGGGCTTGCTAAGACAGAGCTATGAAAATATAACCAGACAAGCCTCATGCTAATGATAGTGATGTCTACTGAGGGCAGGCTGAATCTCTTCTTGAACGTTTAAATTTGGACTTCCTGACCACATGGTGAGTGTCATGAACGGCTTGATGCTAGTTTAGAAATTTGTTGTTCTGTATCCTCCATGCCTAGGGTGAGCACACTTTCCCTATCTTGAATTTAACAGCGAACCACCCTCCACTCTGTTCCCAATGTGGCTTGGGATGGACAGGCCCTAGGCAAGCTTGGTGTGACATGGTAGTTTGAAACAATGGGCCAAATATGGCCACTTGCTAAATTATTTGCAGTACAGTTGAAAAGAGCAAATACGTTGATGTCTAGGTATCTCTAGGTTTCTCCGATCTAGTCCTGAAAATTGTAATTATGATTTCAGTTATGACTCTTACCTTTAAGGATCAATGATGTGTATAAAGCTTCAAACTGTTTCCGTTATAACTTATGAACAGAATAAGATTTGTCTTTTTCTTGGAAGCCTCTCCTTTTTGACTAAGAAACAAACCAGTTTAAAAATATTTTTTCCCAAATGATTAATTTTCCATTACGTATTGATATACACTTGAAAAACAGCACCTATCATACAAACATCATTCCTTACCTACCAATTACCTAGAGTCATTTAGCTGAAAGCCCATTATACACTCCTGCCATGAGTAGATCAACACCATGCATCTATGAAACAGTCCATTGATATGGACGTAATTAGATTTTTATCAGTTTCAGCTAGGTGTAACCATTTCATTATAATTGACCTGGATTAGTTTTTACATGTCTCCCTCATTAAAACGTATAGCACCTGTGCTAATGGGTTTTGTTTCTATCAAGATATAATGAGGACTGGCATATCTGCATATTCTCTGAGCGCACCAAGAACAGAGACAAATACTCCATTTTATTACCAACTGACAGAGACATAATGATTGCTGAGAAACTCATTACCATCATATTATGCAATGATTTAACTTGAAAACCTTGCTATGCTGCAGCCTGGCAGTGGTAGAGCTCTTGGAAATGCATGTTTTTTTGTTTGAATAGTGTGAGCTGAGCTGATTCCCTTCTCCCTATGTGCTTTACGCAGTCTATTTGCTTTGCAGATTTCTGACTGATTTTGAGTGTATTTCATTACTGTGCTGTGTAATTAAGGAATATCACTGAAAGATGGTTAGAAAAACACATGATGAAACTACAGGTAGTGCAGAAAGCTTGTACAAAAGGCAGAACTTCAAAAATATTTTTTCCTTCTCAGTATTCCCTCATTTACACAGCCCCATAACACTGTGGTTTATAGGTAAGACATTTTTTGAGGCAGCTGGTGAAAGAGTTCTTGCTGCTCTTGGTCAACTTTTCTGCAGCTTTGCAGATATAGACAGGTACTTACAGATAAAAGCTTTTCAGCTGTAATTTGTGTCTTCTTTCTCTGTGCACTTACCCTCTTCCAAATGCTACTGCTAAGCTTATTTCTTCAGAGCTCAGTTTAGTGCAGAAGACCATGACAGAAAATGTCACCGAGCACAGTTTATCATTTGAACACAAAACCCCACAGTAATGCAAAATAACACAGTTCATCTGGCAAATGCTGGCTGCAGTCTCTGCATCCATGCTAGACAGGGGAGAGGGGATGTACTGGTAATTTGTCTCTGTCACCTGAGATGGGAGGTCCTTAAACATTAACTATCTATATGGTAGTCAAGAATGCCAGTTCTAACCCCTTCTAGCCTGTTTGACAAATTCACCTTGAGGTTTATCATTTCACTGTATGTGAAGGGATGGGTGCTTTAGAGAGAGATCCCGCTGCTCTTCCTTACATTGTGTAGTAATACTTCTGTAAGTAGCCAAAATTGTTGTAGTCTGACAAGTGCTCATTAGCTTGAATTAAATGTTTTATTGTTCCATGCGTTTTCTGGAGAGAAACATCCATATTGCAAATTACTCACTAATTAACAATCTTGGTAACAGAACTAGTATAGAACTGAAGATGGAACTCATTTCTGTCCTAGCCAGAATGGATATTTCTAGTGCAGGAATCATAGTAGCAGTGATCAGAAAGACAGATACCTTGTTCTGGAAGCAGTGGTTCCATTTCTCCTTTCAATGTGTAGAATTCACAGTGTGGAAATATTTAAAAACTTCATTCTTTCACATATGTATGTATACACAAATACACACTTTTTAATGGGGGGACAGTAAGAGAGTTTTGTCATTTTGTAAACTTTCTGAAGTTCAGAAATTGTGTTAACATTTTGAATTTCAAACATTGAGCAGCTCTAACCAAAAAGCCAGGCTGGATTAATGTTGGGGATGACACTGACATTTTAAATAGCTGGACAGCTACTTCAGCAATTTTGGTGCCTTTGAAAATCCTTTGTTCTTTTAAATAAGTTCAGTTATTAAAGAAACATACAGGTGTTCACACAGATGTAGTTTATTTGGTAAGCAAGAGGAGGAGGATATAACTTTAGCCATTTAATTTCAGTACTGTAAAGTCAATGGATAGAGATTAGTTCCAGGCTGTCCTTTAGAGTAAAACAACCTGTCTCCTGTGCTGATAGAGAGAGACTAAATATGGATGCCTAAAATGAGACAGTGCTTTGTATTCAGCAAGGAAAATGACTGGGATGTTTCATAAACCTGTTTTCATCTAATCAGCAATGAGAACTTTGCAATACAATGACTTCCAAGACTTAATTCATTCCTGAGCTTGTTTACCTGTGTTTTAGTATTTAGAAAGGAAGGGGATGGGGAAACTGCTTATTCTGTCTCTGTTTATGAACATTGGTGAGCAGGTTAACAGATTCAAATGCCTGCTGAAAAAGATAATGAGAAATTGATAAAATAGGCTGTGCATACCTGAAAATAGATGGAAAGCTTTCTCCATATTCAGTGTTTGATCATGTAAGTAATTTAGCTGTGTTATGTCATAGAATTGTAAACACAGTATTTCACCTGGGAGAACTGCCTTCGGTTTGTAGAGCAGGTTTCCCAGTTGGAAAATGAACCATATGGTGCATATGTCAAACCAAGGGAAGGAGGTAAGTCACTCAATACATAGAGTTAACAGATTGACTCTTAATTAAGATCAGATGGTGCCTACGATTAATCAGATACCCAAACAGTCTATTTATAGTTGCCTTGATCTTGGGTATAAAGTTGTTATATGTCTCTACTCACCCCAAAGCAATGGAGTTTCACTGATGTGAATGAATGTTGAACATGACCCTTAGTCTGTGTTGGGGGAATTCTTGTGAGTGGAGACAATAACCTCTCTGGACAAGCCATCTGTCTGCTGCTCCTGTAGTTGTGAGGTTGTCATTCTTGGAGGAAGACAACACACAGAGCAGCAGAGAACTAGGAAGAGCAGTGCGTGACAGAACTTGTTTCTAGAGTGCAGAAAGGGTGAGATCCCTTAGTTTCTCCACCTGGCTGCTGTTTCCATCTAGCTCTTCACTCTTCACCATGCTTTCAGATTCTAGAAAGCACCAAGGCATTTCAGTCTGTTGCGAAAAGCTTATTTGCTCTCAGAAATATTAACGATTATTTTTAAAAAACAATGGGGTGTCTAAACCAAAGAGATCTAAAAGTCCTTGGTGGTCTCCAGATGCCATAAGCCCAGGTAGTAAGAAAGGGAGAGCCAAGACTTGTTTCTTACCTCTTAAAGAAGTCCTTTAATTCAATTTGCACAGCGCTGTGCAAAGTAAAGTTGTACGCCTTGGTAATTGTTTCTAATAAGTTCTGTTTTATAAATGCCTTCTTCATGCAGTCCTCCCTGCATTGCTGGTGTTCCAAGCCAAGCAGTGAATGAAGACATTTGAGAGGAAAGGGTACAGATTAATAATGGTGGATGAAGTGACTAAGCCACTATCGTTCATATTTGAGAAGTCGTGGCAGTCCAGTGAAGTTCCTGCTGAGTGGAAAAGGGGAAATATAACACCCATTTTTAAAAAGGGAAAAAAAGAAGACCCAGGGAACTACAGGCCAGTCAGTCTCACCTCTGTGCCCAGCAAGATCATGGAGCAGATCCTCCTGGAAACGATGCTAGGGCACATGGAAAATAAGGAGGTGACTGGTGACAGCCAACATGGCTTCACTAAGGGCAAATCATGCCTGACAAATTTGGTGGCCTTCTACAATGGGGTTACAGCGCTGGTGGATAAGGGAAGAGCAACTGATGTCATCTACTGGACTTGTGCAAAGCATCTGACACTGTCCCGCATGACATCCCTGTCTCTAAACTGGAGACTTGGATTTGATGGATGGACCACTCGGTGGGTAAGGAATTGGCTGGGTGGTCACACTCAAAAAAGTTGTGGTCAACAGCTCGATGTCCAAGTGGAGAGCAGTGACAAGTGGCATCCTCAGGGGTCGGTGTTGGGACCGGCGCTGTTTAACATCTTTGTTGGTGCCATGGACAGTGGGATCGAGGCACCCTCAGCAAGTTCACCAACGACACCAAGCTGTGTGGTGCGGCCGACACGCTCGAGGGGAGGGATGCACAGTTATACACAATTATTTCCAACAAACTGTAGGATTGCTGTCACGACATACAACTTTGGAGCTCAAATGCTTGCCCATCTTGCATTACTCTCACACACAGAATTTTATGTTGATTGTATTGACTAGAAGGAAATAAGGTCACTGCACAGTGAGGCATTGAGCTTATTACTGATGTTGTAAAGGATTGTTTTTCTTAAGTAAGTACAAGGATATTGATAACTAAACTATACCATGTGTTTGTTCTGGGTAAACATTTTGCTGTAATTCAATTTATGAGAGGGATCTTAAAAGCATTGAACATCTCTGCGTACTAATAAGAGATTATGCTCTTTAGTCCTACCTATTGAAGTGGTTGGAAACAGGTCTTTTACGTCCAGCAGAAATTTTTTTACTGTGTAAGTATGAAATGCAAAAGGTAGCACCCAAAATGACAGCCAGGGTGCTGACTTTGGAAACCTTCTGTCTTTGGAAACCAGAGTTGTGTTGATTCTTGTGTTTCTTGGGTTGGAGGACTAGTATGTTTTAATGTTGTAAAAAGAAAAAAAAATAAAATCCATATGACAGAGAAAAACAGTAAAAATAACTATAGCTGTGCAAATCTTAGAAGGATGAGAATTGCTGTTTCCCAAGCACAGGTTTGTGTTTGCAGTGTACCAAAAGGAGCCTGTTGTTTGTGTGTGTTGGTTGTTTTGGTTTTATTTTTTTTTTTCCCTTGAGCTATATGCAAAGCACGAGGTTACTCTGCAGTGAGCAATACTTGGTGTGGCAAAGGGATATGGAAGAAACCAATTTGTGGTTATCCTGTAAAAATAAATTCTGGAGGAAATTCTTTTACATCTGTAAGTGTTTAATCCATGTTCCAGAGTTTGGTAAGTGATTCTTTCCAGTTAACAAAACCAATTTTTTTCCCCTATCTAAAACCATAAGAGGTTTTCTAAGTAGTATTATATACAGTTTAACTCCTAAATTCTTACCTCAGTGACAGTTTCTCCATGGCCAAGTAAAGCTTCTGAGGCTGCAAGTGCAGACCTTTTGCAGTGAGCGATGTGCTGAGGCTGGGAGGTACCCTGTGGTAGTGTCCCCCCTGTGCCAGACTCCGTGCTGCTGCCAGCCAGCCCGCGGGCAGCAGCCACCGTGCGAGTGCTGTGCCCTGGTCCAGTCTCTCCCTGGGGTATAGGTACAGAGCCAGAGATATATCCTGCGGTGGTGATTTCCCTTAGTAGATGGCATGCTCTAACAGAACAACTTCTTTTTATTTGCTGAGTTTTCACTGTCTTTTAATTTAGGTGAGTTTTGGTTTGCTCTAGAGCAATCTTTTATAAGTCAGAAAATTCGTGAATCTGGTAAAGCAAAGGCCTGTACTTGCTGTAAAATATGAGCCTGACTCAGAGCTCTCTCAAGCTCTTGGAAGTATTTCCATTGATTGCAGCAGGCTTGGATCTATTCTTATTTCTGTGAAAATTCTGTAATAAATGAAGCTGCTTTAGGTCATTGAGAATGAAGGATAGCAGCTGTAGGTAGAGTGTTATTACTGTGGTGCCAATAATCTCCAGCTGTATTAGGGCTGTTACAAGGTATTCATGGGAAATTGTTCTTTTTGTGAGGGAGAGATGGTTTCAGAGTTCCATAAGATTTTTTTTTGCCTGGTTTGTACTGGTTTCTCTTAGGTTCTCAACTTTTGTTCTTTTTTTCCCAATTGGTGTTCCAGTCACTGACAGAGCCAGTAGCTCATTAGATACCTTATGGATTCCAAAGTTGAGCTTCTAAACTGGTGTGGTGGGTTGACCCTGTCTGGATGCCAGGTGCCCACCAAAACTGCTCTATCACTCCCCCTCCTTAGCTGGACAGGGGAGAGAAAATGTAACAAAAGGGTCACAGCCTCCTTCAGGCACCCACCTGCTCCGGCGTGGGGTCCCCCCCTGGCTGCAGGTGGGATCTGCCCCACCGTTCCCCTCCATGGGTGCAGGGCACAGCTGCCTCACCAGGGGCTGCCCCACGGGCTGCGGGGGAATCTCTGCTCCGGGCCTGGAGCACCTCCTCCCCTCCTTCTTCACTGACCTGGGTGTCTGCAGAGTTGTTTCTCTCACATATTCTCACTCCTCTCCCCGGCTGCAGTTGCACAGGTTTTTCCCCCTTCTTCAATACATTATCCCAGAGTTGCTACCACCATTGCTGATGGGCTCGGCCTTGGCCAGCGGCGGGTCCATCTGGGAGCCGCTGGCACTGGCTCTATCAGACACAGGGGAAGCTTCTGGCAGGTTTGCACAGAAGCCACCCTTGTAGCCCCCGCCTACCAAAACCTTGCAAACCCAATACACCTGAATAATTTATTTAGACATTCAGCATCTTGTGTAAGAGACTTTATCCTGTAGCAGTCTCAGACTGTATCAGCTTCTTATATAAGAGAGTGTATTCGGTAAAATACTGTGTCTGTACCATGTTACTAGAATGTACTTCCAACTTCCCCTTAGTTGATAAAATGCTTTTGATACACCTAAAATTAAATGTTTCTCCTAGTACATTTTTGCTATGTGGTAAACACTTTCTTCAGATAGCTAACTGAACTTAAAATGTATGTAGATTTTTCTGTCCAGTCTTGTGTTTCTGCATTTTTTAGCAGTGATGCTGGTACAGCTCAGAAATGCTTGACAGCAATTGCTGCTGCAGGACCATCAGAGGGGCAAAAAAGCATATGGTGTTGAGGTACTGAGCGCAGAAACATTGGTTGTTAGCAAGCCTTCTACCAAGATTTCAAGAGTCACATAATTTGAATAAGCTCTCTTTCTCTTGCATTTTCTCTCCCTTCTCTAGCTAGGAGTTATGAAGAGGGCCAAGCTGAAAAATTATATTCTCTTCCATTTAACCATGAAATGTGGTACAGCAGGTAATGGTGCTGGTGATGCTGTCAACGTGCTCTGAAACAATAAAATCAACTCAAAAGGACAGTGAGGACTGTTCAGTCTTGGACCTCTTCAATCCTCATCTTCTCTGTTGAGACAGGTGCCAATTAATGCCAGTAACAGTGGATGGATTTGATGATGTGGAGACTTCTAAATGAGGAACAGGAATAAAACTAGTTTATTTTATAGATGTTTCTATACAGACATTCGAAGTGCCCATTTGTCATTGTTACTGTCTGGGATTTGGGTCAGACAATCTCCGTGTCTTTTTGCTAGTCTCCTTACAGACTTGATCATCAAAATAGGTATTTTAATCTCTAAAGCTAAGAAATAATTGCAAAATAAAATGTTGAGCATCAAACCATAAGCTGTAGCCAGTCTCCTTGAAACAGGGCTGATTCTTCTACATTGTTTTGGGGGTTTTTTTGTTTGTTTTGTTGTGGTTGTTTTTTGTTGGTTGGTGGTGTGTTTTTTTGTTTTTTTTTTTTTTAAATAACGTTGTGCTTTGCACAACTGGGTTTTATTTTGCAGTTACTTCAGAAAAATACCTTTAAGTTTCCAGTTGTTTATCTGCATTTTTAAATGCAGGGTGTATTCAGGTCATGTTTTTCCTTCCCTTTCCTTAGGCTTATTTTAGGTCTTTGACAATATACAGAATATTTTCAGGCAAATTAGAAACAATATGAATTGTCATCACTGGTTTAACTCTGTCAAAAATAAAGCATAAGGTATTTCAGGCACTAAGTTATATTGCTTTTATTATAATGTTTAATTTATTATTAATTTGAATATTCTAACAATATACTAGATAAAATGTCCAAGTATATTTGCATATGTATAAAAGAATGTTTTGACCACAAAAATCTTTATAACTGAAATGAAAACCAACAAAAAATTACTTTTTCCTTAGAATTAATTATAAAAGATAAATGAGGCTGAGTTAACTAAGATGTTTACTCTGGCCATTTTGCTGGTAAATATATTATGTTCTGAGTTTTCTAAAACAGCTAACTGGGGAACAAATTTGAGTGTGTTGCTTTGATTATATCATGCCATTCAAATTCCAGAGACACTGGAGGCAGGTCTAAAGGAGCATTAAAGAAACTCAGTTATGTTTATAGGCATCATACCATTGATGGTCCTGAAATTTAGACATGGTGCTTAAGTAATTTTCCTTGACCCATCAATATTTTTTTCCATCCATTTATACTGCTGCCTTGTGTCTGAGTTGCATAAACCCCAGAAAGCTCTGTCCTGTGATTTCATTTTTTTGAAAGTTAGTGTTCACATTCAAAGATGCATGCGTTCAGATAAAGTTATTTTCTAGATTGTTGCTATTTGACATGTCCATGTCCAAATAGGTTCCTCTGAAATCTGTTGAACTCTGACTTCTGGAAATACTTTAATTTGAAATTTGAAGGAAATGGATAGCAAGTGTACAACACTTAATATTGGTTTAGCTAAATAAGAGAAAATTGAGGAATAAACAAAACCCAAGTCTCCCTCCTTGCCCTATCTCCTTGGTCCCGCTCTGTGCAGGTTGTAGTCAGTACTGCACATTCCCTTCTTTACTAGGACTGGAAAACTTGGTATTTTGATTCCTGCCTGGTCTGCCCAGTTTGAGAAACTAACCTTAATATATATCAATTAAGATGAGAAACACTCTTTCCCTAGCATGCACCCATGGAGATTCCTGATGGCCATTTGGATGAAACCCAAGCTCTTGTAGTGGTTGCCTGTGGTGAAAGTCCAACTGCTTTTGTGCATAACAGACTTCTGGCATGGATGGAGCATGTTTGTGTGGATCCAACTGTAGGATCAAAGCCCTCATTAGCTCTGCTCGGGCTTTTGTTGGAAGCTGATCTTTCATTTGCACAGATCTCTGCTTTACCACTGTGGAAGTGTGTAGAGCCAGATCACATGAATTTGCAAACAGGCTGAGCAGAGAGGCTGTAATTCCTGCTCTTGTGACACAGCAGGGACTTTGCAGCCCACCCAGCTGCATGTATTGCACCCAGCCCTACGTACACATGTAGAAACAAAGCTCATCTGTCTCCTTCAGCTAAAAGTTTCTACTGACCCTAATTAAAGAATTATCCTTATGATATAGTGCCTTTCTTCCTGTCATCACTGTCTGGTCCTGAATTCACCGTAGAGTTTGCACCATTCAAGAACTTATGTATTTCAGAATAACTTTCAGTGAATAACTGTGTTGCACTAATTCAGTGGGGGAACAGTCAGGACAGAGGGATTTTGCTCAAGAGCTAGCACTTCTGTAACAATGCCATTAATTGTCTAAATGATAGGAAGTGTAGTTTCACATGCACTTTGAGCCAGCATAAGCAGACATTACTGCCAAAAGCAGCGGTTCGACCCTCCCTAAGCCCCTGGCTACTTTTTCCCACTCTAGAAATGCCCTTTTTGGTGAACTACATTGTTTTCATTCAGATAAGTTCCCTGATCCACTTCCCCACATGGCCACACAGCTACTTGTCAGCATGATGGAGTGGAGCTGGGAGCAAACAACTGGAACTTGGGGGAAGGGCAGGACTGCCTCTTCTGGTAGCCTGTCCTAGCTTAAGACAACTTAAAGAGTATGTGAAACTACTGTCTCACATAAAATAGTGTTATTTTACATCCTGCTCCTTTAGTTCTTCACAGGGTTCCCACTTCAAAGTGCCTGTTCTGTAATATCTGGTTAGAAGAGCTGCAGTGAGAGAATATTTGTTATGTATTAGAAGATGGGCTCGGTTAATTAGAGTTTGAAAAAAGATTGGATCTTCTCTCTCAAGTGAAGAAATCTAGAGTTTATTGCAAGGATAGAGTTGGGGAATGATTCTGGAGGCATTTTAAAAATGCATCATCTGGAGGCATGGATTCTCCTGCCTATTGGCTTTCTTTCCCTAGCAGGTTTATTGGCTGGTCAACCTTCTGACTCTGTAACAGCTGGTGCAAATTTAAGTAGATTTTGAGTTGGTTTATGTTATATACAGCTGTTTCTTCTCTGGCTTTGAATTTGGGAGAAAGAAGGAAGATGGTGTCAGGCTACCTCAGCTACCTGTCTTAGCTGAACATGCATTTGCTGCCCTGTGGAGTACTGAAACACCATCTGTCCCAGCACTGGGATTCCTGCCAGCTGGAGAAACATGGGAGTGCTTGGACAGACCGAGTGCCTTGCCCCACGAGCTGTGATCGCAAGGTGGACCTTTTCGGTTTGTCTCATTGTGCTTGCTGCATGGTTAACTCTGTGAAGGGACTTGCTCATTCTTATGCAGGGCCATCTTTACTCAGTCTCACCAGTAACGTCACTGCAACTCGGATTTAAGTGGCCAATTTTTTAAAAGCTGCTACAGTCTTTAGGCTCCTAATGACTCCTAAAACATGAAGTGAATTCCTATTCACTGAGACTGAAACAAAAATAAAAGGGAGCTCATTGCTTTCTCTGTGTGTTTTTCTTGCCTTTTCATGGGTGAATTATTATAAAGGAAGCTATTTATCCATGGAGACATGCATTATTATAATGATAACTGGAAGGGGCTTCCTGTTGAGGAATTAATAAGTGTATCCTGGGTTGAATAAACTCCAAGAGAGAAAACTCTCCTTCTGCCTGTCCCAGCATGGTGCCCCTCTGCAGGAGCCCTGACAATTTCTACATAGAGCTCAAAGGAGAAGCTGCTTCTCACAGCACCCATCTCTGGCTGTGTTAGGGTCTCCAAATGGGAACCCATGTGGGAGGTAATAGAGCTGGGAAATGTGTTATTTCCCTCCAGGTCCCATCTGCTGTCACCTCCCAGGTGGGAACCCTGCCAGTGATAAAGTGGTTACGATAGCACAGCAATGGGGAAGGTATGATGAGATGTTATCTGTTTGCTGTGGGAAGGCTTCTGGCTGCTATGGGAGGAGAATGGCTCTCAAGGGAGAACTTCATAATCTGTGAGTTTAAGAGAAGCAGACCTTCTGGAATTGCAACCCCTCAAGTGCTTTTCTCTATTAAGGACTGTTTTAGAGGAAAGAATGGGAGGGAAACCTTGGAGCGTTCCTCTTTGTTTTAGTAACTTCTGCAGCAGCGAGAAGCCTGGACCTCAGTCCTCTGAGTCAGCTGCATAAGGCCTGTAAATGGGGAATGCTGGTAGACAGGGCAGAAAGGATAACCATGTGAAAACTGTTTGGCTAAAGTTGTCCTCCTTTCTATGCGCATTTACTTCTCCTGTGCACCTTTTGGACAGTTAGTGTCATTTGCTGAGGAGTATTTGCCCAGGATTGTCATGGGGTTTTTAGATTTTGTTTTAAGTAAGCTGGGGAAACATATCAATTTCAGCAGGGAGAGAAGAGAACCATGCAGAGTGTATGACTGATTGAAAAAAATAAAATTACAATAATTAAAGGAAATCACTGACCTTGGATTAAATGTTGCTGTCAGCTGCTCAGAGCATGGAGCTTTGCATAGCTGTGGGGTGATTATGCAGATCAAATGCACAACGAACCAGAAAATAGGAATTCTGTTTTGTGAAAAGCTAGAATCGTGCAACAGTACCACAACAGCATCTCTGCACCCTGGGTGGCTGGGGCAGGACTCCTTCAGTCTGTATCAATAAGCCACACATACAGAGGCCAATCAAAATTCTCCTTCGTTCAGAATCCTTTTATTCTAGATAAAAAATTTCATGGTTAATCATTATCATCTTGTTCCCTTGCTAGGTAATTAGTATTGCATTGTTGCTTTGTGCCTTTCCCTATGTTCCCTTCATGTTAGAGAAGTTTAATTGACATTAAAAGAAGAGGAAATTAAAGGGATTTTAATCAGTTGGTCTGTCCTATCTGTTTTAAAAAGAAAAGCTGGAGTAATAGAAAAATAGGCTGGTGTCTATGCTCTCTTATCATCCATTTTCCTATTCATTACTGAATTGATGAGTATGTCTGCTTTGCATATTTAATCATGTAACTGATTAAAATACTACTGGGGTTTCTTACTGTTAGTGGATCTGTAGGGAATGTTATAGGTGGTCAGTAGTCTTTTACCTAACTATTACTTCAACTTTTCTTCAGTTTTTACTCAGAAACAAACACTGTGAGTGGAAAAAGGATGTTTACTGCAGTTTTCTCAAAACATCTATTGATATCTACAGTAAGACTTCATCTCATAAAGAGCTAAGAAAATAATTTTCTTATCTATGAGAAATCTGTAAGTGTGTACTTTAACAATGGTTTGCTTGAAGTTGTTTACTTAAAGTTTTTCTGGATCAAGACTTTGGTGCATGAACCTTGCAGAATCTAAAAATTCCCAAAGTCCTAGTTATAAAATGATTAGTAAACTTACACTGAAGGCAGCAAGAGAGTAGTATAGGTCACAAAAAAGAATATTTTCAACTATATTAAATATTCAAATCTTGGGAACATTTTAAACCAATCTAAATAATAAGTCCTTTCTGGAATTTGGCCCAAGAAATAAAATCAGTTTAATATACTTTAATGACCTGAATGAAAAGAGAAAGAGAAATTGGTCTCATTTTTTTAAACCAAAGATGTTGAAGAACTCTTACTGTTTTTCAGTGTTTCTTATAGTGAAGAGCAAATACAGATTTTAAATATAGCATTTATTAGGCTCACTTCTTTTCTGGAATTTGCAACAACAAAGAAAATCAGAGAACATTCTTTAGATAGCCTTGGAGAAATTTGCTAGAAAAATAGGATTTCTGCAATTTATCGTGTGCTGTTCAGAGATGAACTCAAACATGCCTCTACCAGGCAATTAATACAAAGCAAATTGTTCGGGACTTCAGGCTGTACATACTGGAATAAGCAGGAGGGCTCCTACTGATTTCAGTGCGCTTGGAGTCAGGCAGTGGAAATGAGATCCTGGCAGTTCTCCAGTGCAAGCTGATGACAAAACTCACATTGCCTTATTAGGGGCAGGATTTTATACTAGGTTTTGCTAAGACTTCATTCCCACAAAGTTTTTATCCTCAAAAGACAGAAAAGCAGGAGATGCATTTCATTGGGTCTCTTGCTATCGCTATTTAGGTGGAAAGCACTTAAATGCTATAGTCAGGTCTGGACTTAGCAGCCTGGTTGGTGATGGGAGATGGCCTTCAGGAGCTTTATTAGTGATTATTAGGAGATGGAGTCATTCATGAGGAGGTGCTTAGAAGCTCTGACTGTATAGAATCTGCAGAATGACACATTGGTGGGAACATGCTGCATAAATGATGTACCTGGGGAGGAAGCTTCCTCGTTTATATCCTCTTATTAGCTGTGCTCATTCACCTAAATCTCAAAATCATGGAGGTGGGTAGATGTGTTCTGAATCCCAAGGGGCAGTGCTTCCATTTCATATTTTGTTCCTTTCTGTTCTTGGCATGTTATAGCAAGTTGGACAAATTGCTTATAAACCTTAAGACCCTCCCTAGGATTTGTCAGATCCCTGAGCTAAGCCTGTCGGAGTCTCAGAGCAGCTGATGGTGTGTTTCCATGCACCCCTGAACACCAGTGACTGTTCTATCTGATGTGAATGTATTATGGGGAAGATTCCAGCCCCTTCTATAAAAGCACTTAAAATGGAAACTTTGCACAGTAACCATTTTCATTTGCTGTCTGTAGACTAATGTTGGAGATGACTTGGGAACTGACAGAAAATCAGTAGCAGGTTTTTTTGTCTTGTAACTTTGTGACTTACTGTCCAAATATGATACCCGAGCTAGTTCTGATTCCACTGAAATGACCACAGACTTCTTTGCTTTGGTTTTAATAAAACATGGGTTGGTTCCTCTGTCTACATGTTAGTAATTATGAAAATAATCATGTGTGGCAATAATTACTCCTATGCTTAATTTTCATCCTGGTTAAAGGCAGAAGGAATTTATCAAAGTAAAAACGGAAATGGTTTGGTGCCAGATAGGGAGTCGTGATCTTGCATGTAAAAAGTTCCCTGACAGACTAGATGAAATGCAGGTCTCTTCTGGGAGACCTTTAGCCATTGTGTACCTAAAAGAAAATTTATTTACCATATAATATACATTCCTCTCAGATTTTATTTCAGGTGTCTTTTGGAGAAGGCTTCTTTTTTTTTTTTTTGAGGGACACCATCTGCATGAAAATCACATACTTCTAGGAACATCTGTGCCTTCATATTACAAGAATACCTGTGTCTGTAAATGAAAACAAGAACAGGTGTAGTGTGGTTCTCCTGGGTGTGGGATGATGCTTTATCCATAACAGCGGCCATTTGCACTGGAAAGAGAAAATGTATTTACTGCTACTTTCTTTTCTGAAGCCTTTAATCTGGGAGATCCTTAGACTGATTTAATTTCAGGGTCTCTTTATAAATAGCTGCCCTGGTATGGGAAAGCATGGAGGAAATTTAAAAATGTCTTCTTATGATAATACTGCTACAGTAGCATAGGTGTTGTCTAAGCTGCCTTTAAACTAACCTATGTATCTGGAGAAGTATAGTGCCAGCAGTACAGAGGTAGTTATAGGCTAAAGAGCCATCTGAAAAGCAAGGTTAAAAAGTAGCAAAAGAATTCTTTACAATCCTTCAAAAAAAGACCCTATGTCTACTATTTGATGAAACATAATGCTTCAGACAGCACAGAAATGAAAATACACTTCCACATTATCCATCTGCCCTTGTGGGACTACCTTTAAAAGGCTCTTTGGGATAGGGGTGGGGGGAAACCATTTTCAGTTCAGTAAGGCCAGCACTAGAATAGAGACAGGAGCATTCATGAAGGTTTTTCGCATTCCTTTTCTTTTTGAGTGACTGCAGTCTCTAAGGGGAACATGGATACCACCATTGGCAGGGGATGAAGAGAAAGATGTGTTGCTTTTCAACAAGTGGACAAATAGAACAACTTGGAAAGGAGATCTGAGGAGAAAGGAGACTCAGACCTGTGCACCTTTGGGTTAATGAGCCAACTCAGTCCTGTAATAGTCCCTCTAGTAATTCCTGAATAGGGCTGTTGCCTGGCAATGGAGTTGAAGGACATTACACATCTCCAGTCTTCTCCTCTTTCCCTTCTTGTCCCTGTCTTGTTTCTGCACTCAATAAGCAGAAAGCTTTGCTGCAAATCTGCAAAAGCCCCAATGGTTTCATAGCAATCAACAGCTTCCTGTGGGCTTTGCAGGGTGTCTTGATGTGAAGGCTGGAATGATGAGCAATTCAGTCTGCACTGATGGCTGGGTCTGCGGTCACTGCCTCAGTGCACTGAGAAGATCAGTAGGGTCTCTTGTTGGACTTGGGGTGTGATTTCCCTGTGAAGAGGCTTGATCCCTGAAGCTCCACTCTTTTAATCTGAAGTTCTCTCTATTCATTCTGGGATGGGAGCCTTATAACAAAGACCCCATGTGCCAATTTATTTTAATGGATGAGACCTATAGGAAGCCATTAACATAGGTCTATGCTGTGTTAAAGCCATCAGCATTACATGGCACAGCTTTACCTGCCCCTTCATAGCACTGCAGCAGGGCAACACGTGACAAAAAGATAGTGAGCCAAAGGGAAATTTACTCTGCAAGCAGAGTTCTTTGGAGCCTAACCAGTTTCTGGCAATGCTGATACGATTAGGTGGCCTTTGGTAGGGAATGAGTGAGACTCAAGAGGACGGGACTGCGCTCGTAACCTGTGCTGCTGGGATGCTCTTTGCAGTGGACCACAAGAGGGAGGTAGATGCTGCTTTATTGTCAAGGAGGATGACAGCAAGGAGATGCAATCTGAGGGATACATGAGTACAGGGAGGCTGTCTGGCCAGAACCGTAAACCCCAGACCTGTGATGAGCTGCTCTTGTCTTCACTTTTCAGTAGTCAGACTCACAGTGTTTTCAAACAGGAGCAGTGTTGCTGTGTCACCCATTTCACAGGTGGACAACCTGAATTACAGAACTATGATGTGAGTTGACAAGGATTCCTGAGAGGAGCTGAGTGACAAGGCACTGGCTGCCTGTCTCTGGCCCAGGGCAGTCTGTAAAGGGCAAAGCCTCCTTCCTCTTCTTGTCCTCACATTCACTTGCTGGGAAATACCTGTCTTGTTGCAATGCTTGTCGTATTGTGTGCCACTCTGCTGTTCCTCAATGCTCAGAGGTAGCCTTTTGCAGTCCTTTTGTTGTAGGTGTTATAGATATTTTTTCAGCTCCCCCCACATGGGAACATGTGCTGGGAACTTGCCTAAGCAGAAGTTTGTGCTTTTTTGGAGAGCTTCGACTCTTCTTCTGACATGATACTGGTGTCCTCAGTTTTCAGTGAAGAAAAGATCAGCACATAATTATATTTTATGATAACCTGATGCTAACGTGAACACCAAATTGAACATAAGAACCTAATTGTGTACTTCCTGTTGAATAATGCAGGGCAGTAGCAGTCATTAGCCTTGTACTGTCTGAGAATGCAAGGCTCTTCCCTTTGTGGAAAGCACATAAACAGAAGACAAAGAAACAAAATCTTTTCACAAGATTGTCATTGTTCCTTTCAAATCAGCAGCAGTGTCTTAGTGAATCGGATTCCCAGCATTGAGCACTCCCTGGTGTGACAGATACTTAAAAAGAGGGTGTAAAACATGTTGTACCAGCTAGCAAGTCACACTAGCTCCTTTGAAATCAGTGGTTGCACTAAATGCCCATCTGGTCTTGAAATGTGTAGTTCTCCACTGATGTGGGGAAGTGGAAGGAGAGGAAAGAAATAAAAAATTTCATGTTGAGGCTGAAGGAAAGAAAGAATGAAAAGTAGCAAATGGCCCAGCACTCACTTGGTAATACCATTTGTTTCTGGGTGACAACTTTAACAGCATTCTGCAAAGTGTCTGGGTCCAAATATTTCCAGGTTCACCTGCAAATTCAGGTTCAGGACTTAGTGTGAGGTCTTGATATTCAAAGCTCCTTTCAGTAAGGAACCTTCCCCATGGAGGGGGTAGGAGGAGGAAGTGGAATTTTGTTTGGGGGGTAAAATCATTGGTTCAACTGAAGCAGAACGCAAGAAACAAGAACCTACAGACCTAGCTCATTAATGAAATTTGGTAATGGGCTGCAGTGTTTTGACAAGGCCATCAAAACTATTGTTTTCAAATATGTGACCCAAGTTGTGGATGTTTACTGCTTCTGCAAATCGGGGCCTTAGTATGGACCTGTTCATCAATTCAGAGAACTGAAAATTAATTCTGCAACAAGAGGAACTTAGAAAATCGAATGGAATAACAGACTAAAGGTTTCCTGATCTGTGCTTCAGCCTTCCTCTCTGTCCCACTGGTGTTCAGGGGGCAAAGGAAGGGGATCTTTTCCTTAATATAATCTCCCAGCAGGAGAGAATTTTTCTTTTTAGCAGGCAGAGACCTGGGAGTACCAGCTGCCAATAAACAGCAGTAGAAGCTCTGACTCACTATTGTTCCTGTTTCTGGCAATTGCAATATTTGCAATCACCATTGAGCTAATTGTTATGAGAAGTGCCACTCTGCTTTACACATCTGATGCGTGTTGATTGTAGTTGTATAACAGAACAGTTTATAACCTTCTGCTTCTTGTCTGTATGAAAGGGATGTTTCTTTTCACCCTTGTGACACCTGAGAAATTAAAAGCTGTCTCATCTGGGGCTGCGCATGATCCAAGACTCAGGCCTGTCTTTTTCTGTCATACAGCTCCCTTTACTCCTTTGAGGCAAGCTTATGTGAATAAGCATGGTGCATTGTGCCTTCAGATTCCAAGGGTGATAGTCTGAATTTCTAAGAGTTCAGAACGTATGCATAGTTTTTCAGGTTCTGAAGGTGCAAACCATTGCACCTAAAGTTGACTTAGTGTGATTTGAGGGGGTATGGGCATAGAAGAAGTGTCAGTCCCCCCACTGGATCACCTGGACAGACTGGTCTCTGTTCAAAACACTGTAATCACTGGTGATGCTCTGTGGCCAAGCCTAAAGGGGATAGGAAGGATGCTCCTGGCTACTCTGTAATTTACGGACTTGGTTTCACAAACATGTCTGTATGATCTGAACACATGGAAGATGAAAGTAGCATAAGTTTGGTTGCTTTTCCCTTGAGTTGAAGGCTTATGATTTGCTGTTAAGTCTTCTGCAGGACATGAGTGGTTTGGGAGAGTTCCTTATACTTTCCTTTTTCCTCACGTTTCTTCTAGACCTGCATAAATCCTAAATCCCAGGCCTGTTTGATACTGGCCAGGTGCATTGCTTAGATGTGAGTCAGGTGGGCTGGGCTTGGGACTCTGCCAGTGCTGACATACTATCTTTCTTTCCTGTGAGTTTCTGCCTGGCTCTGCTGTTTCTTTTTCTTCCTGATTTTGATCAAATGCTTATATACAATAAAGTTTATATGTAATATGAAGATAACCAGTATTATGAGCTCTCCTTATCTGGAGACTGAAAAAAATCGTCAATAAGATTTTCTTAATGGCAAAAGCAAGTATCTCAACATTTCCAGGGTTGTATTTCTATCTCTACTGTGCGCAGGTTGCAAGGTGAGTGAGGGTTTTCCTGTGAGGCTGTTTCACTTTGTGCTTACCTTTCCCCCTGACACATCTACTCTCTGGTATAAACAGGCTTTTGCATCTAATCTGAGAAGCTAACTTCCTCTTTTGATAATTTTTTTTTCTTTTTTTTTTTTTTTTTCTTTTCTCCTAACCTGAGCAAGAACAATTTTGCCTTGCTCAGTCTTTGGAGAGAACATTTTAACTATGGTTATTTGAGGATTTTAAAGCAGCAATTCTGGAGCATACTTAAAAAGAATATTGTTTTCCTACTGAGAGAAGGAAGCAATGTCTGTATTTTTCTGTCAGATTGCTAAACTCTCTTCCTTCCCAGGTTGAGACTGCTTGTGTCTTTGTCTCATTTTTGTTATTACAAAAGCTTTTTTTTTTCAGACTTCTTTAGTACTGGCCAGTGTTTCCGAGCTCAAAATTTGTTGTCCAGCCCTTAGTCATCCTTAGAAATTAAGCTATGCCATTTAATTGCTAGTGATGGTCCCCACAGTTAGTGTAAAGTTGAAACCAGCAGCCTGCTTGTTTGCATGTCGCCTTTGCTTGCTGTGATCCCTGGCCTGGTGGGCACTAAGCGAGGGAACAAGATACCCTTTGCTCTGTGAGAGGTTTAAAGCAGAAGCCTTGTGTCAGTGACCTTTAGCAGCCTTCAACATGAATTAACAGGCTGCTCTTCCACCAAAGGTTGAGTCACGTCTCCTGCAGTGCCAGCCTTGGTGTAGCGCTCTGTACCTGCTGGTGGCCTCCCCGGGGCTCTGCAGCCAGCACCAGGCTGTGAGTGTTTTACACTGGCAAACACCTTGCTCATGGAGCTGCACTGGGACTGTATCCATTCGCAATCGCTCCTCGAGGTGCATAAGGGCATCTTTCACAGATGTGTCTGGCTGGACATTTAACCTCGCTCTAGCATAGCTGTGCTCAGCAGCAGGGCGCTCTGCTTCCGGACCTGCGCGGAGGGAATTGCCTCACTGAGGTACACTGTGTGACTAACGAGAAGCGTCCAAGCACTCACTGAACTTTAAATAGGAGACAAGGTGCTTTTAATAATTCTAGCACGCACTTAAATACTTTTGTGAATCTGGATTTTGGTTACTTAAGAGCTGCATTTCCTTGAACTCCTTGAAAGTCCCTGGGGCCTAGCTCAATTTAGCCAGGCTTCCAGGGGAGCTAAGGCCACATGCTCTGATGCCTATGACAGTTTTACAAGCCTACCCACCTAAGCAGGGTATACAACAAAAAAGTACGGTCAAAAAGGAGGCTTAGCAGTTGTATGAAAGGAAAAATATTGTGGAAGAGAATGGATCTGGTGGACATCACCACGTTTCTCGGAAATGGCTTGAAATGGCATGCAACGTTTCCTAATCCTTCAGGAGGAGAGAAAAGTCTTTCAGCTCACTGTTTTTTGCACTTATATATTGTGGCTTGGCTTTATACTTAAATCCCAATAATTTAATATTTAACTGAGAGTAAATGTCTTTGGAAGCAAGAAGGTGAGAATGGCAGCCTGCAATCTGGAAGGCTTAGTGTTTTAGGCCTGATTTTCATTTGATTTTTGAATGTAATGAAAACGCTCTTGGTGCATTGATAACTGATTGCTTCTTTGAGTTTCTTAAAAAGGATGAGTGGGTGTTCTGCAGAATGACATCTTGTGCATGCACAACTTTTATGTGGATGGTTTTGCCCTTTGTCATTCATATCTCACGTGGTTAGCTGAAGCATTGTCATTGTTTTGGAAGATGAAGAATTTTTTCATTCCAAATTATTCCTGCTTTGCTTAATTTTCCTTAAACACATCAGCCTATTGACTTACTAACCATGTAGTCACTAGATAGAGGGACCAATCCTGTGAATACTAGAGAATAAATCTATCTGACAGAGAAGCAGGACTTTGTGTTAGAGAGAAGTCAATACGAGACTGTTGTCCTGAAGTCCATAATCCATTTAAACTCTTGTCTCAACACACATTAGTATGTATATTTTTCTGTAGAGTCATTGGTGTTTGCCCTGAGTGAGACGTGTGTGTGCACCTTGTCAGGTAGGGACAGCTGAGCAGTGCTCTCATCTGCTTCCTGAGCATGGGGCCAAGGTCTGACCCTGTGGTTGGTGTAGGTACCTGGTCCAAGCCTCACTGGATTCCAGTGGAAATCTTCATTATTTGACTCCCCGATATTCTTGTGCTATCTTGGCAAAATGAGAGAAAAAAAATCACTGGGCAGTAGTATTTCCAATATGACAGACTTAGCAAGCTTCTATTAATTATTCCACAAAACTTATAAATTGACCCTTTTGGTTTCGTAGTCTCAAAGTAATGAAGAAATTGTGTCTCCCTTCCAAACCCATATGTACAAAGAGACTATTCCCTTATGGAAATATGGAAAGCAGTGGGCAAGTTTTCTTGAAAGGATTTGTTTTTATAAATTCTATAAAGGAGTTTTAAACCTACTACACTCTTAATATATCATCTGCGGGAAGGGGTTGTTTACTGCTCTTCTGGGTTTTTTTGGTTGTTGTATCACTGCTTTGCACCAGTAGCTTTTGGTATGTTGTGTTCATGAACTAATGTTATATTCCCAGTTCTCCCTCCTGTTTGCCACAAACGGAGACTCTAGTTAAAAATCCACTCACTTCTCCTGTTAAATGTTTCCAGCTGAGAGAAAAATCAGGCCTGTATCATTTTCATTTGGTAGCCGTCAATGTCATTTTCCTCTGAGGTACTTTTTGTAAACTGTGACCATGATTGTTTTGTAGCTATTGCTTTCAGACATGCATGTACTTCATCTGTCAAAGTCAGGAAATATGTCCTAGCCTAATTATGGTGTTTGTGAGGAACAAACTAATCAACTGAGTTCTAGTTTATTATTTCCAAAGATAGACTTAAATAGATGTATGTACATAATGTGGTGGTTCTTTGTGTGGTCAGGGGAGCTGACAGTGAAACCTGGGAGAGAGGAAGTGGCATGTGGATGTTATAGCTCTTGCTGCTGGTTTGTTTCTGGGACTGACCAAAGGAAATGGATAAAGCATATTTGTTTTGCTTCACTTTACTTAACCAGGCATGTTTTGACCTGTGGGGTTTTTTTTGAGATGATTAAACTGCTGCACTTGTAGGCAGTTCTCTACACAGACACAGTTCTTACAGTTGATGTAGTATAGACACAAATACTGACCAAGGTTTGTTTTTAATCATAAAAATGGGTTGCCTTCTGGAGGTTGATTTTCCTGCTTCTCCTTAGAAATCTGCTCCTAAAATGTGATGTTGCTCTATGCTGAAGAGCCACTACCTGCCTGCATGGTGCTTTATTTTACATGTGGAACCATGAAATAGGTAGCACTACTCAACGAATAAGGTATTATTTGTTGTGTGTGAGAGTGCCAGGGTAAGAATAGTCATTGGTCATGTGTTTCATAAGGCTTTGAGGAAATCGCCTGCTCTGGGATTTGGCCATTGCATTCCCTCGTATCACAGAACCTTCTTTTCTTCCCTGTATGTCATGAGGAGTAAGCGGAGGGTCTTGCTTGGGTGACCATTTCCCCAGCAGAAAGGAATAAATAGAATCCATAGGGACTGTTGTTAGAGTCCATCTGGTAGAGAACTTTACAACATGGAGAAGTCAGCTGGATTAAAGGATCAAGACAGCTTTCTGAAATTTCAGGGCTGACAGTTCTTTTCTGACTGTAAATAACCTATTACAAGCTTATCACAAAGAAATATACTACATAATGGATGGTAGAGAAAATCCAGCCATCAGATTGCTAAATTAAATAAATAATCTCCATAAAATAAAACCTGATACATGTTTTCAATGGGTTATAACTAATAGAAAATGCTTGATTATTTAGATTTGTCTTTCAGTTTGTTCTTTAATGAAATTACCTTTTTGTGGAATTGATGCAATATATATCTTCATATACACTGGAAGTTTATTGAGCTAGATTTGAAGTCTTTTCTGGAGATTTTGACACAACAATGAGTCAACTTACCAGAAAAACACTAACCACCTACTAGCTTTGAGCTCTGTAGTTACAGTGGAGCTCTTAAATGCAAGAATGGCACATGTATGTACAAGTCCAACCTTGGTATCGCTGTCTTCTCTTTCATTATGGATATTTCTAGTATGTTCCATGTCTGAGGATGAGTAAGCATTGTTTGCAAAGTTCTGCTGCCCATACTTGTCTTGCAATATTTAATGAGTACTTTTTCACAAGATTGTGCTAATTGAGTTAGCTCAGGGTTACCCCTGTGTCAGGGCAAAGTCCTGAGGATGGCTGTGTAATAATGTACACCTGATATCAGAAATGGTCTTTGAAAAAGCAGAACAACATAATAATCATGTGCATGTTGCTTACTCAAGAAAAAGTGAATCCAGTCTATTCAGGAATAAGAGTTTCTCTTTTATTGGAACTTCTGTCATTTCAGAACAAAACTTCAATCTGAAATGAAAAGCTGAAATATCAAGATTTCCTGCAGTTTAGAAATTAAAGAAAAAAAAATTGTCAGATCAGTTCTACCACTTCTTATTATGGCAATACCAGAATAGTTATTCAAATAAAATAACTTTAATTGAAATACTGATTTTAACTAATTTTGAATTTGTGGTTTTAGTTGTCTTGTTTAACTTTTATGCTTAAATATGAATTTCTGAATCTATACTGAAATATATAAAAATGAAACAGATTTTCCATATTGAAGTGTAGATGCTCTGATAGCCTTGCACCAAAAAAGGGAAGTAAAAAAATGTGTAGTTTTGAATTTATATTCAACTCAACCTATATTTCAGAGAAAGCTAACTTCACAAGCTCCCTTCTTTATAAATAGAATATGAGGACTGTGGAAAGCTTCATTCTAAACCAGTGTCCCTGAATCCAGATGAGATGGTTTGCTTGACCCTGAGGTTATTTAGGTGTCAGGTGTATAGAAGCGGTTCTTTCTTTTCCGCTTTTGGGTAATGTCTCTTACCTAACTTGGGTCTGAACCATTTGGATCCAGTTTGTACAGTGCACGATGTGTGTGCATGGAACAAAGCAGCAGTTTCTGACACCTTGTCTCTGAGTAACTATGGAGCAATGTCACTGTCGCTGACTCTTTGTGCAGGAAACAACTGTTATATTTGAAATAGGACACTCAAGCTGTGGACGATTTTGAAGAAATCAGTGGTTTTTTACATCTCTAAATTCTAGTGATACTAAATGGAAAAGTTGATACTCAAGTGAAAATTGCTCTCTCTTTTCCCCACCTAGATATTTTAATTTCCCTTCCTTTCTGATTATTTCACCAAATCTCTTCCACTAGCTCGTCTTGGCCTTTCAAGGACTTGGTGTTACAGCTTCCTTTCTTCCTTAATAAATCTTCCTGTGGTTTTGAACAATGGGAGAGAAGTGGTAGCCAACACAGCTTAGACTATTAGAGTGATCACCTGTCGTATTTTATCACTGATAATTTTTCTCTAGCCTAGCTGCCTATTGTTGTTTGTCCCTCTGTTGTTCCCAGAGTACAAATATAATCAGTGAGTTGGAAAGTTTTCAGGGGTGGTGGCTGTATTGAGTAGGAACGTCCTGCTTGCTTCAGGTTCAAATTTAGGCTAAGTGGAGCATCTTCCAGTTTTTGGCAGACTCAGCCTCATTTTGTGAACACAAGGGGATTAATAGTGAATGGTGTCATTATTATATATAAAGCTTTTCTGTTGTTCCTCCAGAAAACACATCTGTAAGCAACGGCTTCATTGTGTCATGTCTGGGATCCTCATTAAACCAAAGTAAATATCCTTTTTTGATTCCTGACATTTTCAGACACAGCGAGCCAGACCTGGTACCTGTGAACTGATTGCTTGCTGTATTCTGGTGTGTTGCTTTGGGATTGTATTTAATAGCATCACTAAAATAAAAACCACACATCATCATCCTAAGACAAACCAATGTGAATTCAGACTTTTCATAATGCAACTTATGCCTCAGCTGTAACTGGCAGACTTTACATTGCTTTTACCTCAGATGGCAGTTGGTATTTAGTGCCCCAGTTATGCTGCATTGTTTTCTTTAGGAATCTCAATATTTCACCTGCCAAACTGCAACTCAAGTTGAAGGGTAACACTTTAAGTATCCAATTTCTACCACAACTTACCCTAATAAGCTTGAGGGACTGTTCAGTATGCTGTGAAGTCCACTGGATAACAGCATGAGGCAAACCAGATAGAGAACGGTATTATTCTGCATGGTGGCTGATTGTAATCCAACCATATCTTCCTTTTACTTTGATTTCTTAAAAATAAATATACCCTAAGCAGGAAACATACAGTAAATCTTCTTTGCCTAGTGAACCAGTTCATCAAAGGCTGTGATCAGAAATCACCAATTATCAGTGGCAATTTCATGAGAACTTCTGGGCTTGGGGCATGTGTACCTAATTTCAGGTCTGATGCAAACAAACCTCAGGGTGGTTCCCAGAGAGCTAGGGAGGTTTCTCTCATACTGTGATTACTGCCAGGCATTGGTCTATCCACCTCAGTGTTTATACTGTGTTAAGTCTTGTTGTTCTCCTTGTTTACTCTGCGGTGCTTAAAAAAAAAATCCAAGCTCAAAAACTTAACTGATTTTTTTTTTTTATGGAAAAATGTTTTTTGATAAATATAATAGTTCAAGGGATGTGGTGTCTGGCATGGTTGTGACCTCAGGGAGGAAGAACACGAGTTTGGACCTGTGCCGTCACGCATGTGCATTTCAGGACAACTATATCTGTGTTCCAGGCAGAAGGAAAAGCAGTAACTTCCCAGCTATCTAAATGCTTGTTTGGACCATTCCCCATCCTTATTATCAGTGCACTTGCAGCCTGATCAGCTGCCTGCCAGCACTTGGCATAAAAACTCTACAAACAACCTGTTTCATAAATAAGTTTGCATTTGGTACAGTTGAACCAGAAAGATTCCTTTTGTGGTTTTCTCCATCTCCTTGTTCTCTTTCTCTTTAGTCAGAGGAGCCTTGGGTCATGTTCCTATTTGGCTATTCTGCTTCCAGCTCAAATGGAATAGATTACTCCTTGGCATTGGGTATTTACTAAATAAGTTTCAAGTAATTCCATCCTCGGAACCAGGGGAGTGTCTGCAGAGAGTGATGGTATAATTAAAAAAAATACAGTGGGGTTGTACAGCAGCAGTGCAAAACACTGCAGTAATAAGAGTGCACTGAGAATGAGTTCTGGGATTGAGAGTTTTTGAGTGGGTTCCTGAGTTAAGCATCTAAACCAGTGACCTGCTTCTCAAAACAAATGAGCCTCTGACAGATTGCATTACCTTTAATTCTTCTTTCCCTCAGTTTGCCTGTCTGTCACATGAATGGGATGCTTTAGCTCAGTGCTGGGATATGGCAAGGCTTGATTCTTTTGTATTTTTTAACAGCAAAATGATAGTCTAAGGCTAAAGCACTGGCATGAAACTGAGGAGACTGGGGATTTAATTTCTGGCTATACCACAGAATACATGTGACCCTTGGCAACTCATTTGATCTGTCTGTGCCATGGTTTTCAGTTATAAATAGGGCAAATCCTATCTTTCACACAGCTTTTTACCCTCTCACTCTAGTTTGTCACCTCTCCAGGCCAGAGGACTATTTCTTACTTGGGTACATGCAGTCCCTCATATAGTGTGGGACCTAAATGTAATTCTGCTGCTAGCAGGACAAAGTAAAGAGCAAACAATTACACAGAATCTAAAGGACTTGGGGCTTACTTTGCTGCCATTTAAGTTTGCAGAACTTTTTCTTCCGTATTAACTGAAGTATTAACTACAGTCCACTCAGGCTTTTTCAGTGCCTTGTTAGAAAGTGTTTGAGAAGCATAAAAGATGAGCGTGGTCCAGTGATGTGTTCTGCATTAAAATCCTCTATACCTCCTTTCTCCCCCATTAGACAGACAGATCTCCATGGCTACTCTGCAACAGGCTCTCAACACTTTTCTAAAGCTCCTTTACTTTTTTTGCTATTATTTCCTTCTTCCAGGATTTTCTTACGTTTGAAGCATTCCATTTAATTGAATTAGACTTGCATGCTTGCTGATGACCGTGCTAAGTATGTTTAATTAAAAAGACCAGCTTCTTTGCCAGGGGATGACTTCCTGACTTTTTTCCAACTCAGTGTTCGTATTTTTCAAGACAATATTTTATTCACAGACACCACATAAGTAATTTGCTTTGCTTTGACATTTTCCAGCTATCTTAAAGAAAGCCACCTTTTGCTATTTTTTTCACTGGGTGCCTTTCTATCAGGGGACTCCTTTTTCTGCCTGTATGTGGTTTATGGTGATACTTTGTTTAGTCAGAATATTTTTTTCCAAGTTAGGAAAGAGAATCACTTATTGCCCTGACTTTTATTGCTGCTCTGAGCCAAACATCACTCATAAATTGAGCATCCTCTAACTTTTATCTGAATGAAATGCTGTAAATTTTATTAAACATTTTACCATTTCTCTCTCTTGCAAGAATGTTGGAGTGCCATCCAACCCAGAGAATAGTTTCATTTTTGTTATTAAATAATCTGGTTCTGTTCTTTATCAAACTCTGTTTTGAATGAGTTTGGTTAAATTAAACGACTCTTTATAGTGGCTGGCAAGACAGAGTGGTTTAGTACTCTGGCCTTTTATCTCTGGAGACCTGAAGGCCATGCTTTTGGTTCAGATAAGGCTGCTTTGCACCTCTGAAGCAATATAAAGTGACATTCAGCTAGCCTCAGAGGACTGTTAGCAGAATCCTTTATAACTTGAGAGCACTGCACAGAGACTTTTAAGAAGGTTCCTTTCCAATCATTGCAGTGTACCAGTACAGTGCAAAACATTGGTTGAAAAACTCTTGACTAATGCTCAAGAACAAAGTCTTGTGCTGATTTCCTGCTTCAGGTCATGGGCAATTAATATTTGGATTTATCCGACTCTAGTGGGTACTGGCCACATCACAGAGACATGTTGCTGTTTGCTCAGTATAACATACCTGCTTGCCAGGTCTTGGAGCGACCAGACCTGCAACCTTGGGCAATGCCTGCAAGTCACTCCTGGCCGAACTGTGCATTGTTTTTTATTACTTTACCCTACCCTAAATCCCCAGGAACTCATTTGCCCAGAGGGTAATACATTTGTTTATACTTGTTGGGCCCAGTCCAGCATTCTCTGGTGGTGTTGAGGGTTCTTGACTTCAGCATATGCCAGACCAGACTTAGATTTTGTAACGTCTATGGAAAGAGCACATGGGTGTGCTGGAACATTTACAGCACGGACTTGCAGAGGTAATGTGGTACACAGGTTTGCCCCATGCTTGCAAAACTTGAGTAGCTGTGAGATCAACAGCATTGCTCAACCCCACAGCCTCTATGTGTTGAACATCTCTGTTGCTGGAAACTTTGGGCTTTTGCAATTATTTTAACAGTCTTGTGTGGTTTGATGAAAAGGCAGTTACGTTCAGGATTTTTATTTCTGTAAGTTCCAGCGAGGAAGCTATTTTGATAACGTAGATGTAGAGAAACTTTAAGAAGTAGTTGCAGAAAGAAAGGGAATTGTCTGGCCAAGAAAAAGAAGCCTTCAACAATCTAGGGGGGATCTGATGTAATTGGCAGAGATGTGTAAAGTGACATTGGATGCTGTTGTACTCAGGTAAGTGAAATCTGCATTTGGTTGTGGAACAGGCAGGTATCAGTGTGTCTCCAAGATCACTTTCAGACCCATAACTTTGGCTGCTTCCATGGTGTTCTGGCTTTGTTCTAATGTTTGTGGAAGTCTTGCTGAAATTTAGGAGCCCAGGTATTGGATTTTACGTGGTTCAGTGTTACTCATGAAAGAGGTTCTACCATTTTCCTCTCCCTCCAATAACAGCTACAAAAGTTACTCGTGCAAGTGTAGCAGAATTGCCTCAGATGATAATGCAGTAGTTGAACATTTGCTGTAAAAGGGCTGGGTAAGGAAGCAATTTATACCATGCTGATATAGCAGCATATGACAGGGACTGGAGGAATCCCCAGATCTGCAAACCTAGACTTTTAGGGGAAGCTCAGATTCTTTGGCATCTTTCCTTTAACTTGCTGTTGGCACACTTTTCTGTGCTGCACTCTGCTGAAGTCAGCTGAGTTAGAGGTAGTAACTTCTCAGCTATAGAATCAAGGCTTTAGTGGCCAATCTCTAATTCAATTAAAAAAAGGAAAAGAAAAAAAAAAAAGGAAAAAAAGAACTTACAGTTACAGAAGAGTCTCAATGAACTTTCTAGCTGTCATTGTAATAACCTCTATTGCATTATGTTTGAAATTTCATTATGCTCTAGTCTGGCACTGATTCACCTAGACAGTGAGAAGGTATTAAGATCAGCTTGTCAAATAGTTGCAGTAATAAAATATTTCCTGCCTTTCTGTGGAGAGCCTTATAGAATTAGGGAAGAGGTAGAAGTACAGCCGATGAGGGCTTCATGATGCTTCATACCCCAAGTACTTTTTGCGTGTTTCTCTGTTTCACAGTTTGTATCACATTTCACAGATAAAAGACTAATTTTGTTGCTTTTTTTGCTTAATTTGTTTTGTCTGCTTCATGCAACTAGGTGATTTAAATGGTCCACAAGTGAGAGATACCTTGGGGACAAAACTTAGTTTTATGCTTTATATTATTCAGACTCTAAAGCTCAAAGTAATTGAATCTCTACTCAGAAATGAAGATTGAGTATTTTTATTTTAAATTTAAGTGTCTATATAAACATGATGCCTCAGGGCTTTGCTGATTTATAATATATGTGATTTGAAGGGTGCCTTAGTGACTTCAGCAGAACCCTGTTCATTATATTAGTCTTTGGGAAAAAATATGCAGCCCATAATTCTTTTCTTTCCTACACTATAATATTGCTAATGCTCTTTTCTGTCATGATCCTGTATAATGCTATTAGCTAAGCAGCTGTTCTATACCTCAGACACATGACAAAACACCTTACAATATTGGTTCCTCTGTGTACTAATGATAATCTCTGTGCAGTTTTTTTCCTCTTTTTGTGTTTGCCTCCTTTCCCCTGCTGCCTCTCAGCCAGGTGTCTTCAGCCTAATGGCCATAATAATAGATGAGCTCATGTTTCCAGAGCCTGCTAACGTCAGACCGCCGTTCTTTTGAAGCCTATATGGTATTATTGTAAACAGTAGGATGGCTGCCTTCATCCTGGAGCCTGTTCAGTTTGAAAGGCAGGGCCTGAGGGCCTGTGCCATGTCTCGCTGTCTTCTGTGGGGCCCTGCCCAAGTCTGGAAGGTGACTGATCAGATTCCCAGCGTGTGATTTAGCTGTCTCTTCTTGCTGGAGTGCAAGTTCAGAGATATGAAGCATGTTGAGTGACTTCACTCATCCTTTTTTTTGTGACTAGAGTCCCACGGCAACAGGTGCTAAGATTATGTCACCCGTGGGAGCAGTGGCTGAGGCAGCAGGTGGGTTTGATCTTTTCTAGCCAGCTGGCAGGCTGTGTTATGGCTTAATCTATGTCAGATGTTTCCAGACACAATGAGTTCAAAATACATTCCTTTAAATTAAAAACCGTGACAGGTTAGAGAGAGCTGCATTTGGAGTGATCAAAGTCCTGAAGATGCCCTAGTGGGGACCAAAGTGAATATTACATTGTAAAGATATCCAGTTCAGTTTTTATTTGAGACCCAAAATAAAACTTGAAAGTTGCAGAATTGGCAATTTAATGTGAGAGCCAGCTCAGCCTGACTCTGATAAGGCTTCATGAGCCTGTATTTTCCTGTGAGGACCTGTTGCCTCTTCTTTCACTTCATGGATGGCCAATGGTCCATCCTTTGCAAGGCAGTCCAGGGTTGAAATTTGGAATGACTGCATGTTTGAGTGGTAATCTCATAAATGCAGCAATTTATGTACTGGAACCTGATGGTGAGACCATAGTGTTGCTTGAAGAACTGTGTTGTTTTCCTCAGAGAGCAACAATAAGTTTCCTACAGGTTTGGTCTGGCTTTTTGGTGACACTCTGAATGCCTTTTGTTGATGTGCGGTGAACTGGGGAGTTAGACTGGGATAAGTGCTCCCAGCAGCACTTTTTATTTGGGAGTTTATTCTTGTCAGTCAGGCAAGGACAGTGGACAGAATTATCTATTACTTGGGATAGACATCTCACCTTCTGCAGAAATGCAGCAGGTATGAATTGAGATTTTTTAAAAAAAATTATTTTATTTTAATTTTTTTTTTTCTTTCTAGACTCGCTTACTGGCCATTGAGATATGAGTTGGCCTTCTTTTGTGTGCAAGAGGCAAGAGTTCTTTTGCACAGTATAAATTCTATGCTTTTTGAAAAACTTTTTTCTATGGGCTCTATAGAAGAACATTCATTCAGTATAGAACTGACAAGAAAATTGCCTTTAAAATTGTTCAGATTATTTGAGAATGGTGTTTCCACCGCTGGTACTTAGATACCAGTGTAATAGATCCCTTAGAAAAACCTAAGACAGTGAGACTTAGCTATAGATAGGGTAGTATTAACACTTCCATTGTAATTTTTCAGCATGGACTCAAAATGCTTATTCTTAAAGGAGTTATAATTTTGCATATTTGGCGGTAAACTTTTACCCAGACCTCTTTTCAAGCTCTGTGCAAGAGTCCACATAGGTATGCATACAACAGAACCTGTATTTTTGTATTTTCTTTGCTGGAACAAAGGAGTTGGCTTTTCATAGTCTATTGTGCATGTGTGACATGAATCTGATTTGTATCAAAGGAACATGTTGACACCTGTAAATTCTGATGGTGCAAGGTCTAATCCTATTTCAAGAAACAAGTGCTAGTTCATGCACAGATGCTAATACGTGCAAGCACAGGCTCTTTCAGTGTGTGGGAGAGTGTACATACACAGCTTTTCATGGTCAAAAGGGAATGCTCGCATTTGAAAGCTGAGATCTGTAAATCACATTTTTTATTGAACTCTTTTTCTATGTCCCATACATCCCTCAGACCACGGGCTATGAATTATCCCACGCTGTTGGCCTATTCTTATCCCTGGGCTTTCCTCATCTTCACATTTGTATAATTACATGTGTTACCTAAATACACTGTATACCTCAGGAAGAATGTTTATTTTTTTATTTTGACTACTATTTCATTTCTTAGTATGCTTCTTGTTTCCTCAGGAGCCATAGAGTAACAGCTGGGGCACAGTATGTACTTCCAAGAGATTAGTAGGGGTATATGTGGCTTTAGTTCCTAAGAAAACAAACATTTTGTTTACCATTTCCAGGAGCAACCTCTTTTCCACTGAGAACAAATATAATATGTCAAACTAGGAATATTCTTCTCATGCCTGACTAAACAAAACAAATTAATGTATAGTATTTCTTGCTCTAAATACTTCTGGGAGGCATTTGGACAGTCATTCAGGAGAAGTATTCCCAGTTCTGCCAACTTCATAGGTGAAAAGAAAGAGAAAGAAAAAGAAAGAAAGGAAATGCTGTCAATTAAAGAAAAACTATTGTGGCTGGAATGTGTGAGATCAATGAAGAATTTTAAAAACCCACCTTTACGTTAGTTATTTGAGTTTTTCACTTTGCTTTGAGTTCCAGTCCCAGTTTTGAGTTCTAGGAAGATATGTTCCCTCTCCCACCCTGCCCCTGCTTTTCTAGAAGCACAGTTATTATAGAAAGGGAAAAATAGTTATCAAAATTATGATACAAATGCCAAACTTTTCCATTTTGATGTAGTGATATGTAGGGGAAAACTCACAAGATAGATATATGGCATTTTCTACTGAACCCTGGATATGGGTAAGCTCTCTACTCTTCCTTCCCCAAGAATTTTGGTTTCTTTCTTGTGGAAGACAGATTGTGTGGTAAAAAGAAATGAGTTATATCCATGAAATGACAGAATTGGTAGATTGATATGACTTGCTCATAGTCAACGAAGAGGTCTGTGATAGAGCAGGGAATTGTTTTGGATCTTGTGAGCTCCAGTATTCGGTGGTCTTTTCTGGGGATCTTGCTTTTTTTATCTTTTTTTTTTTCCCCCTTCTTCTTTTCTTGTTATTCTTTCTTGGCCAATTTTATTTGGTGGTTTGGCAGCATCCCAGATGCATTCTGATAGACATCTGAGAAATGAATAAAAAATAAATTAATACGATGGAAAAAGCAGTCAACCATTTCAGTGACAATAAGAAGAGGTGTGGGGGGAAAAAAAAACCAAACCAGCCGAAAAACCTCAAACCTCTCCTATAATAAAAACATCACTATTCATGAGCCATTACTGAACTTTTCTTTCTAACATCTGATTTATTTTTTTTTTAATAGCTTCTTTGAGGAAGAAAGAAAATAGGATCAGAGCTGCAATGCAAAATGACAAGTGTTTAGGTTGTTATTGGTTCCAGCTAATAAATGTGAATATTGCTGTGAGCCTCTTTCAAACTGGTGGGCATAACAACTGAAATTCCATTCAAGCTAAATGAGGGAGCAGTTAAAAACATCTTTATTTAGTGAGGGCTAGAACAATAGAGGCTGCTGCCAAAAGCATAAAATGGTAAAGCAGAGCAAAGAAGGTAGTCTGGTTGGATTGAGGCTTTTCCTTGGATTAATAGAGCAAATTGAGAGATTGGGGTGCTGAAGATGAGGAGCATATTTTGAGAGAAGGAAGCAGGACCAGAAAAGCTGAGGAGGTGGTCAGAATAAGCATTAACACCATTGGGAATATACCTTGAAGAAATAAGATGGGAGACATTCTTCTTACAAGAAAATTGGGGTGTTATTCCTTCCTTATTTAAAAGAAAAAAGAAAAAGGGGAAAAAAAAAAAAAAAAAAAGGCAGGATTGCATGAAAAAAGGGTCTTGTCTCCAGCATCTGTTTCTCTTTCAGATGTAGATGACAGTTCAGGTTTGGCTCAATGCTCAGGTGAAAAGGGAGGTAACGAGGTATATCTTTTGGGCTGGATTCTCAGCTAATATAAGTGAGCACAACTCTGCTCCTGACCCCCTTTTAAGGACAAGATGTGCAGAAGCAAGTGGGAAAGGTGAACAAGGTTTCTTCTCCTTTGTTTAGGGGAAATTAGATGTCATTTGATGCAGGATGGTTTCCAATTTTGACATATTTTACTGCCAAAAAGTGATGCTAGGATGAAAATAGAACTGATGGAAAGAACTGACATTCATCCCTTGTCTGACCAAACTGCAGAAAACAGGATAATTATAAGTGTGTGGGGGATGAGGAGCCTACTGAACTTTGCCATTTTCCCTGTAAACAGTAAGCTCACTGAGACTCATCCAAACTCTGTCTGGAAGTAAACAGTGGGAGTCCATCGCTGTGGTGAGGTTAGGGGTGTAAAAGTCATTTCTCTGGCTTATTTTCAACTTTTAGGTGAGGAGATAGTAATTTTGAACAGGGTGCATGGTGCTCAGCTCACGTCCATATATTGTGGATGTGATGAGGCCCAGTGCTGTGGTTAGGATATTTATTTTATTAGAAGGCAAGTACTATTAGGAATGAACACCCTGGTGTCTGCTTAGAAACTTTTTTTGTGGCTTTGAGTATATGTGCAAGGGAAATATTTTGAAATATTTCCACTGAGTACATTCTCTAACCTTCATTGGCACTGACTGGGAGGAAACCTTGCTGACTGCCTCAGCAGTGAGGGCTCTAAAGCCTGATTATTGAGCCTGAACTTCTTACCCTCTCAGCAGCAGGAGAAGGGGCTAGGGGAGGGTGTGTCTGTTGTAAATAGTTCCCGGTGTTTTCCATTTACCACTTTCCCTTTAGGATGCAGTCACTATTTATTTAAAATATGTGCCAAATCCCAAGGAAAACAGCTTTGTTTCAGCTGTGACATCATACCCTCAGTTTTTCACACTGCCTGGATGTTTCCTTGTGTGCACCTGACATCCACGTGGAGAGGCTGATGAGGGACCTGAGCATCTCTTGAATTTATCCCTTTCCTGCTGTTAAAAGTTTAAAGAGACTATTCTGATCACTTCATCAGACTTGGATCAGTGAGATGGTCTGTTAACATCTTACAGGGAGTGCTTCCAGTGGGAATGTAGGAGGAAGTACGGAGGTACTGCTTTAAAAATTTAAGAAGTCAGCTCCTGCCAGTCTGCCCTACAATTCTGACTGAGAAGTAGAGGGCAAGCAAGGTCTCATCCTGTTGTTTGACGTATTTATGGGTGTTTAGTGGCCAGACTCCATTGTCTGCTTGCTCTAAGGCACTCCTATTCACATGCTAGTGAAAGCACAGATGTTACAGACACTTATATCCGCTCACTGCAAATATGGTGCTATTTCCAGGTTTGGCTTTCCTGTGGGAAAGAAGCACCACATTTTCCCAGCACAGATCTATTTCTGCAATAGAGGTGACTTGACTTTTCAAATAAGAGATTTGCAATTGACTACATGAGAGCCAATGTGGACCTTGCTTCCTTTCCTTAAACAGTAATTCTCTATCATAAACCTTCACAGCAAATGAAAATTTCTTATTGTGACATGTTCTTGCCTATTTGAGGAAGCCATGTTCTCTCCTTTTGTAGTTGAATAATGCTAGCTGCAGAATTTGTTTGTCTACTGACTTTTTTAGTTACACCCATGTCAGCAGAGAAAGCTGTAAGAGAGCACTTGAAGGGACCAGACACTGTGGGAGGAGAGAGTCTCCAATCTGTAGGGAAGTACTGTTGTGGTTAGAATAACTCCAAAGCAAGAAAATTACCTCAGAAGTTGTGTGATAGCCTCCATCTTCTAAAACTTTCTTTGACTATAGTTAAAATCTTGTAAGGTCTGTCATTATGGTAAGGCACAGAACGACTCTATTACTAGCTCATCTTGGCTTCTTTGCTATAAGATAAATTGGTTTGTAGCAGTTTTAGCTGTCTCAGTCTCCCCATGTATCTAGGACTGCTCAATGCATGAGCCCAGGAGGAGGACAAACAGCACTGAAGTGTAGGGAGAAACTGGAAGGAGCAGAAATCTTTGAAAAGGTGACATCAAAGAGGTCCAGGAATGTGCCTTGTCAAGAGTTACCCTAGCACCGTGCCTGCAAGTACGTGGCACCTTGTTCTATATTTACAGCCTAATAAGAGAGAATGGTATTCATGGTTTTTGAGTTGTTTTTTTTTGAGGCTAAGAGTTCTGTTTGAACTTAAACTCTTTCTTCTTCTGGATTCTATCTCTACATGTATTAAAATAAGTATTAAAAATAACCCCATGTATCAAAAATATCCATCCTGTAATGTCAGGCCCACAGCTAACCACATCTCACCTCTAGGAAGAGGTTGGTTTTCCTCATCTTTTCGTTTTTAGCCTCAGAAGAGCAACTGTTCTGCTTTTGTAAGGCAGAATGTTTGGCAAGGCTTTATGTGTAATAAATATGGCATGCTGATTATAAATGAATAGTGCCACCACAGTAAATTCCAGTCAGACATGGTAAATAAAACAATGGGAAGTTACCTAGTCGGTGATTTGCTGACAGATTTTAGTTAGTCAGTTGTTATTTCACTCTGTTTTAGTGACTATAAATTCCAAACCCACAGAAACTGCTTTCTGCCATTATCATCCCACATTCTGTAGTTATTCCGCAGTTTTTTATGGTGTCATCATTATTTCCTATTCAACTGCATAACAGCTAATTTAACTTAGATAAATTAGCTGAAATGAAAACAGAGTGTGACTGCGGCCCTAACTGCTTTTTTTTTTTTTATTAAAAAAAGGAAGGAAAAAACCCCTTCTAAAACCATGAAGTGTATCTGCAGGATACGCAATTAGCTCCAGGCTTCAGAGAGACCCCCAAAGAAGGTGCTATGCAAGCTACCTATCACTTTTGTCAGTTCTCACTCAGCACGTACCATATGGGAACATGCAGCAGAGATCTGTGTAGAGGTAAACACCATCTTTTTGCAGCAGCTCACCCATGGAGCAAGGTTTGACAGGCAGCAATGCTTAGATTTGCCTGTAGAGTTGTACTGCAATCTGAAAATCCTCCTACCTATTTGGCCTTCTACCCATCTTGATTTGCTTTGCTGAATAGTTGAGTTTTGTGGAATGGGGAGATAAAGCGAGCTCCACACTCAGTTGCTTTTACCTGTTGGAGTCTGTTATAATGCAGCTACTATGTCAGAAGACCTACCTGGTTAACTTCTGTTAACTTTCAGTCTGCTTACATCATGATTTGAGGTACAACTGAAACACAGCCATGTCATCAGTTCTTGCAAACATCCTAGATTTTTTGAAAGCTTCAGCACTCCTCAGAGGAATAATGGATTCTGAAAGATAGGTGACTTTGGTGAATAGTTGTTCTGTGATTTGAAGGTTTATCTATAATAGTAAAATCTCTTAGTAGTAGTGGCCTTCTGTTCTAGAATCTAATTTGGTTTACCTAACCCAGAGAATTGGTGATTTTTATTTACATTTTAAAGGTAGCATAGGTATAGTAGAGGTATGAGTAAAGTTTTCCTGGAGAATAAAGGTGTAAGTATCCTTTCACTGAGATGAGAAACATTTTCCAGAGCATGAGATGTTAACTGCTGTGTGCTATTTTAGATATCTGTATTTATTTATACCTACTTCTTTTTACTGCATGTACAGTTTGAAAGATACTAATCTGCTCTTAAGCTGCAAGTTCTGTTGTTGTATTTCTTTAATAACTAACCTAATTGGAGAGTGCGTCATTCTACTGGTCATAAAACATGAAGGATAGTGCTAAAAGCTTACAGGGAGGCCCTCCTAATATTAATGTCTGTAAACCTCAGGCAGTAACTTCCACCCCACATGGGGAAAAAATCACTTGCATAGCATATGGATGATGTTGGGATGACAAGGAACTACTGGGGCAGATATGATAGTAAAAGTTTGTTGAACCAGCATTTCTGCCAAAGAAATTACATAAAATATTTTACCCTGATTTATGATAGGGTAGCAAACATTCAGGGCATTCATAAGTTAGAAAGCACCCTGATTTAGCTTCATCTGCTTTTTGACCAGTTCTTGGATAGTTCTGATGAGTCTGTAGCGCACAGACTTCTAAGAAATGCTCAACTCCTTTTTCATGTGTTATCCACACTGTGTCTGAAGTGTTCCCCTCAAATCCCCTTAAATCACCTCCTATGTGCTGACATCTTCTGACCTTTTCAAGCAAATTAAAAAGACACTCATATACAGCTCTTTAGCCACGTTTTTCTGTTGATAAGAATTATGAGTGCTCATCTAACACTTTTCAACTTCAAAGCTCTTCAGAAGTGAGGGGCCTGATCCAAAGTCCACTGAAATAAATGAATAGTCTCTTTTAGCTTCACAGGGACTTAAACTCTAAATTGTGCTTGTGTTTCTGTCATTTTTCCCCCCATATGTTCTCTGGAGACCTGCTGTCTCTTGCACCTACTTAAGTTTTAGAGTCTGGGCAGTAACTCTCCTATTGTGCTCCGGTTTGGCAATGGCATAATGAGACCATTTCTGACAGTAGCTTTCTGAGAGATGCTCAAAATTGGAGTATAAATATAGTCTCATAAGCCCTTTGTAACTAAAAGATGTCCATATGTGAGCCTCTAGCCTGTCATTCACAGGAATTTCTTCAGATGAGATGGCAATGAGGTCTCTATTTTGGTAGCAAAACAAGCCCTCCTTTGGGTTTCTAGGTGGTTCCATGATTTGTCCCCTAAGCCCCTCTCACTGTTAGAGAACACGTCCTTTTCTCCTGTCAACAAACTGAATGGGTAATTCCACTTCTTTAAGGACTATAGGAGGCTTTATCCTTGTAAAAATATTTCAAGGGTCCTGAAACACTTTACTGCTCACAGCTTGGTCAGCAGCTATCTCCGTGCAAGGATGTAGGCAGAGACTGTTCATTTAACAGCTCCACTTTGGCTTTAACAGTGCCTCTACTTTGGCATCCTGGTTTTCCTGCTTTTGCAATGTTGCTTCTTCCTTTCTGTCATATTTTGTTTTCTCTGTGCTGGCAAAATGCTTCTGCATTAGTTCTTTCCCCTGTTCATGTTTTCTCTTCCTTGTTTGTTGCATGCATTTTGTTTCTGTGTTTTATCAGCTTTCCTATCTGTCTGTTTGTTTATTCATTCCCAATATTTGTTTTTCTGTTCTCCCTACAGAATACTCTGCTTCTGGGGAGGTGATGGAACATTGTCAGCTGACAACGTGTAGGCAGGTGGTCAGTAGGCATTACTGATATCAAAAATAGTCCTCCTTCAGTCTATTAACAGTGTGCTGTTGCTGTTTTCATTGTTGCTTTTTCTGCAAGTCAGCCAGCGCCATTTAAGATCACTGTGTGACAGTCAGTGTGTGTGACTCACAGGTTGCAAAGCTCCTTGGGCATCAGGATTGTGATTTACCTTGATGCTGCCGATGTTTTTGAGCACTGTGGAATCCACATTCAACAAAGTACACAAGCAGTGCTTTTACGTGCCTCTGTGTAACATTCCATTCCTACCACTGGTAGGCTCTTCATTACCTCCAATTATCTCTCTTTTCATTAGGTTGGAGCTTGCATTAAATTAGCTCTCAGTTCTACTTACTCCTGCACTTGACTTCCTGGACCCTACTCAATTCACATTTTCATTTCTCCTTGCACAGCATGACCACTTAGATCTGGTAAAACGGATGTTCGTAAACCACCCTCTTCTTGCCGTTGCAATTAGATAATACTGCAGCTGAATTACATCTAATTCTCTGGTTTTAATATAAGAAAAACACATTCTGCCAATGCAGCCAGATTGCCTCTTGCTTGTTTGCTTTCCTCACAAATATCTTGGCACTGTCTCCCATTTCTGTTTCTTTGAACTGATGTTAAGTCCAGATTTATTACAGACAAGATCAGGTTTTATTTAACAAAGTGATTAACCATTAGAGCATGCTGCTGTAGAAGGTAGTGGGAATCCTCCTGCTAGAAAGTAAACATGAATCAGGGGGTTTAACAGTGGCTTCTCTGGGTGAAATCCAGTGTGGTTTGTTTTACAAAATGTCAGTCTGAGTGGTGTGATTGTCCCTCCTGAATCACCGGTATGCTAGATGCACTGTGAGACATGCTCTTGTTATTCAGTGTCCAGTGGAACTGCTGATGTGAGACATGTATTGATGAGCTCTATGAGCTGTGTGGATTTCCTTAACACACAGTTTAATGATCACCATCTTCCACATGGTATGTAACAAAATGTTTTAGGAAAAAATACTTCAAGGAAATGATAAAGCTGTGAAAATCATATGTTTGAATGCAGCATTATGGACTTCTGTGCGTTTCTTCAAACATCATCTCAAATCCTTTCCCAAAGTGCTATCACTAGAATTATTTATATGTGCTGTGTATGCTCAGTTTCTATTTAAGCAGACACAACACTATGTTCCAAATCTGCATTTCATGACTGAAACCAGCACCACTCCATAAGGATGTGATAACACATCAAAAGAAATAATGAGACACCATGACACAAGTGCGTTTTTCTAAGGCTGTATTAAATGCTGAATTTAAGGTTTAAAAAGATCAGTATTTCACTTCAAAGATTTGTTTTCAACAATTCTTACTTTTTTGTTAAACAGTGAATATTCTATGGGTGCTCAGGTGTTTGGGAATAGTTTAATATGGTATTTTGGTTGTAATTCATGTTTCTTGCAGCTGCCAACAGTTTAAGACTTGTGAGCAGAGAGCTGGATGTTATACATCGGTTCTTTGGGGACCAAGGTTGGCAGGGAGAGAATCTACATAGAAACAGTGAAGATGGTAGCTACTGGTGTAATTATTGGATAATAAGTGGTGATAGACTATGGAGATCATTTATAGCCTTCAGCTTTTCTCTCATTCATCATAATGATTAATCTCGAAAGATATACATCTCTTTCTTCAACCACATCTCTCCTTGATACTCTAGCAAAGAAATAGGATTTTTCTAAAGGCAATTTTCTTCCAAGAAACAACACAGACCATTTCCTTTTGGACTTCATTGCTGGCAGAAAATTTTCGCCCTGGTAATCTCTACAGCAAATTGAAGAGTTTATAACAGAAAAATGAAAGCAATTAGTTTTCTGATTAAATTCACCTTGGCATTGAGGAGCAGGTAAGTATTTTCAGTTTCCATGTGCATTCAGATGAAACAGACCTGGTAGAACAATGAAAAGGCCTTAGTATAGAAAGTAATAAAAACATAATTGGCTCTTCTTTTTTTTTAATAACTGTCTTGGGTTACTATTTCCTTTGGGGAAACAAACACATCTGTCCAATACATATGTCATGTAATCACAGGTCTCTGTGTGTGTGTGTGTGTGCACATGCATGTGTGTATTATATATGATTAATTTGGTTTTGCTTACTCTGAGTTGATAACCAGCACTGCATTTACAAGCATCCCACAGCCGATACTGTTGCCAACATTAGTGTTTTAAGGCATGGGTCGTATGGCGTACAGTTTTCTGCAGATATGGCATACAGTTTTCTGCAGACTTGAGCAAGAATCACCTGAGTCATTCTGGAAGGAATACAGGACTAGAGTGAACACTGTGAGTTAGATCATACCTAGAATAAGAGGACATGTGTCACTTGCGCCTTGAGTATTAGCTTCTTATGCTCCTTTTACTAGCAATTATTGCTCTTCTTTCTCTCCAGTAGGAGCAGGATGATGAATGTCCTGTCACAGCCCCAAATGTGAATGTACCCCTTCATGTCTAGTGAAAGGATTTATATAATCCAGGGTCTGCCTTTCCCCTGCCCCTGTCAACCTCTCCTCCTTGACTGCTGACCCATGGAAAGGATGTGAAGGAGGAATTTCAGGCTCTTGGCTCCTGCACAGGTCTATTATCCATGTTAAAAATCTAGTCTTAAAAGGTGATACCTTAAAGATGGGAAACTAAGAAGTTGTCAGTGGTTTGACCCTACAACAGAGGAAAATGCTGGTAAGATGGTGCTTCATCTTGGCAACAACATCATGTTAGAGTGAAAGATGACAGAGTATGTGGCAATGACTGAGTGAGGAGCACTTACTTAAACTTCAGCCCTTGTTCCTTCAGTGTTTTATTAGGATGAATTTGCTTTTCTCAAATGTTAGATTTATGCTTGCATTCACTTGTATGAAAACACAGTTTTGTCAAAATAAAAGTTTGTTGTTTCCACTTGCAAGGACATAATTAACTGCTGGTTCACAGAACTAGAAGAGGATATTACCCTTATGTACTGAAATGGAGAGAGATGCTAATTTTTAGACAATAATTAATTTAATTTGCATGGCTTCAGTAGTTAAAACAGCCCAGGTGTTTGTTGTTAGGTCGTAGCCAAAAGGCCACCATTTCTTGTTCAGTGTTTTAAATTTAAGAAATGTGTATGCTTCTAAACTTTACTGACTCTCTCTGAAGTATATTTTTGAAGGTCATGATGGTCTAGGGCCTAAAAGAGAGTGAAAGTTGGGTGGAGGTCTGAATCACTGAAGAACGCTTGTATCCTGAAACTTGTATGTTGCTTACAAACTATATTTGTCTAATGAAAAAGAACCAACTTCCTACAAACTTTGCCCTACTCCTATTGCAGAGTTTGTCTTTGGTGTAAAGGGTATAACCATAGGCTGTTCTACATCTAAAACTACCATCTACAATGGTAATATTTAGACAGAATTTTCTTTGGTTTGAGCTTGTTTCCACTGCAGGCCAAGCTGAGGAAAAAGGACATGTATTTTCTGTTTTGATGACTCTTCTGATTACTCCTGTTATTTTGTATCATTTTTTACCATTTATTGTCATAGTGGCATGCTTGACTGAAGAATGAGAAAGGTATCTCATCCTGTCACATATTTCTTACTTTGTTGAAGATGGCCCTCCACTTTAATCCTGGCTTTACCTCTGCTTCCTGAGAAATCGTCTTATCCATCATTTGACATGTGATTTTGTAGGGTCATATGTGAAACCACCTCACAAAATGCATCATCTGACCTGTTTTGATGTGATGTGTCATTAAGACGTAAAAATTGCTACTTTTTTGCTGCTGGTACAGTCATTTTAAGGGCACTTTACTGCATTACCCATGAAGTAGCAGTTCAACCTGTTTTCTGACACTACACATTCCTTTTAGGATTTTAAGCATATCTCTAGTTTCCACTCTACTTCAGGAAATCTAAAGGGTTCTTAGGGATGTATTTGCAGTATGATTTCTAGGGATTTGTTGCACACCTATTTCTGTCCAGGGAAGTTATGTTGTTGTCAGCACATTCATCTCATGAACGATTAGCCAGTATTCACTAGGCAATGTTGTATGTTGGAAGTTTGGCTTCAAACTCCTTAAAAATCATAAGGTGGATAACCAAAAGGGGGAAAAAACCCTAAACCCTCGCTTCCACTTTTGCAAAATGAATTCTACTTATATACATTTTTAAAAACTCTTTTTGCATTGGGCAATCAGAACAATGTTTAACAAAGCTTTGTAAGGAGAAAAGAGCAAACCATACCAAGATACCTGCTTACGCTGTAAGCTTTCCAATGCAAATTAAAAACCTCCAACCTCTCTCATTTATAAGACACTGATCTATGTTGAACAAGTTTACAATAGCAATAGCAGTTTATGGCCTAGTGGAGAATTATTGAAATGATCACTTATTCAGCATCACTTATTCTAAAAGACATCCTGTTCTTCCACAACTTAAACTAAAAATTATGTGAGGTAGGGACTCTCATTAGTGCTTTTGCAGTGCCTAAAATAATAGGATCCTGACCTGTGACCTCTTATGTGACACTGCAATAACGATAAAAAAATATACTTAACAGGCAAATATGAAGAAATACTCATTGAAAGCAATTTGCCCTCATGTTACCAGCAGTATCCACCTTTTAGGCCTTACAGCTGTATAAATATATCTGGTACTATGATGTGCAAGTGTATATCAAGTAATTTCACTACCATCTTTGAACAGTTAAAACCATACATAACTAAGTTTCACCAAAATTTAGGCACAAACTCATCCATCAGCTCAGGGTTCTTTGAAAGTGGGTCCAAGCGTTTTCAAATATATTTGGGCTTTCAACCAGTCTTGTCTGAGTTATGACTTAGTAGCAAAACTGTAAACCCGCATGAGCTTTGGAGAGGCTTTGGTTTCACTGTGAACGTTTTCAAGCCTGAAATCTGATGAGATGAAGCTTAGTAGGGAGGGGTTCTTTTCCTTCTAATGCTACTGATGAAAGTTATTTACTTGATCTCTTTGCAAAATCCCCATAGGTTCTACACTGTAATGTTCCTTTATTATTGCTCATCTCTCACTTGTAACACAACCACAGAGGCTGCAGATTGCCTGGAGACTCCTGGAGTCAGGGATGATGCCCCAGGCATTGTTACATGTCTTGTGTGTTAAAGTCAGATGGTGGAGGGGAAACACAAAAAAGAAAAGCAAGTGCAGTGTTCTCAGTGGGCAGCAATTTTTACAAGACTTCAGGAGAATTTGTAAGTGAAAAAGAAGCCTGTGTCTTTATGTTTTAGCCGTTTAATTATGCCTATGTTAATAAAGAATTTGAAGGGGACTAGGAATGATTGTAACTCATGGACTCTAGTTCAGTGCAATGGATGGCTGTAAAACCTGGCTAGAGAATTTCAAGTACAGATCAGAAACAGCTCACTGGAGCTAGGTTGTTTTGTCTTGCTTTGGGCCTGGGACAGCAGTTGGTTTAGTGCCATGAGCAGGGGCTCTGGATTCTGTGGAGGGTGTATGTGTGCATGTGTGGAGAGGATAGATACCTCTACTTCAGCAGCACTATTTTGATAGATGCTGCAATGTGTATATTCAAAAATGTGCTTTTCACAAATGTCGTTCTTCTGAACAGTGAACTCTGTGCAGCTCAGATTTATTCTGGTTTCATCTCTGTTTCTGTAGCCAGTCAGACAGTCAGGTGCTAGGTACTCAGTATCCCATAACTCAGATACCTGTTTCCCTCGATCTATACAGGCAACTGCTGGAAAAGATGAAACCCCTTTATCCTTTTAATTGCAAAAATGTACAATGCTGGTTCTTGTTCTGTAGTGCATTGCTGGGTACATCTCTTTTAATAATGACTCCTGTATCAGAAATAGCATACGTATCACATAATGGGATGGTTCTTTTGAACTTGGCTTTGACTGAATAGCAGTGTCTTACAAAATTCCACGCGAATGTCTGGAATTTGTACTAGAAGTGACCCTAGGCAATAGTCTTTGAAATAACCCTGCTTTGAAATTTATAATCCCGTAGCCTCCTTTTGAGGTCAGTCCATCACTCTAGTTTTGTTGATGTCAAGAAGGTGAACAAAAGTGCTGTATGCAGTGAATGAATACAGATTTAATGAGCAGGAAAAAAGCAGATGACACTTATTATACTGTGAGCTGTTTTTGAATAAAGTCCTCAGAAACCATATGCAAATAAAGGAACTATTTTATTGAATGGACTTCTTTGTGTCAACTGCAGAAGTGGACAAAGCTGATGTTTGTATCTTCAAGAGGAAATTCTTTGAAACAGTGATCCTGTTCCTAGGGGAAGATACAGGAATCCTAGGTAGTAGCCCGGGAGGACAAAATATTTTGCAATATGAAAAACAGTAGGGCTTTATTGGTGTAAACACTATTTTACAATAAACTTTCTAGCCTTAGCAACTGATTGCTATGGTTCTCTCAAGTTGTGCTCTGTAATTGTCTCCATTAATACTTTGATCTTTGGCCGTGTGTGTGAAAAGCATTTTAAATGACCACCAACGCAAAGTGTTATTGAACAAAACAACCTTTTATATTTTATATTCTTGCCCATGCAGTAGCATTTGTTTTCCTATGAAGTTTGTTTTTATGTAAATTTCCTAGCAGACTTTTTTTTTTTACTAGAGAAACCCTATGAAAATAACCATAATTTGTACTTGATAAATTATTAATCTGGCAGCAGTTGCTTGCTAAACAATTCTCTCTCATACTAAAAGTGCTGCTCTGCAGTATAGTGAAGACTTATTTTGAGCTTTTGCTTAGAGACAAAGAAGTTCGTACCAAATTCAAAGTTAATGCATGTGACAATACCTATCTGATACCAATTTAAGGGCCACCTCTACCTACTGACTCATTTCTGTTTAGCTTTTTGAAATTAGAGGGGAACATACAAGTTTCTGTATCCTTGGTTTCTGTCTGTGATCTTCGATTCCTCAAGCCTTACTGAAGAGTTTGTGCTTCTCAGAGTTAGCTGCAGGGAACAACTGATTGACATTCATTTGTCTTTGGAAGATTTAATGGAAGACCTTTATTTTAAAGTGGGTTTTGGAGACCTCTGAAGCTGTAAAGCTAAAGCCAACCCAACTGTTAATACCACTGGACTGAAGTTAGCCCTACAGATAACCGGTAGGACTTCAGTACGAAGCTATAGTCATGTGTTTTTGCATAAGGTCACTTTAATTACTTCAGCAACATTAATCCTAAATTAACAAGACTTATGTATGGCAAATTACTTATCTGTATTAAAGAGGGCATACATTTTCACCCAGCAAAATTAGGATGTTTGAAAGTGATATGCTGTCAATAGAAGGGATAGAGAAAGAAAAGATCTTATTATATATTTCTGTCCAATGGGCATTTGAAAGTCATCCTTCCTACTACAAGTATATAACGTGTTACAGTATTTTCTTCTAAGCTGAAGTTTCTTTCTTGGCTCTTTGGGCTTTTTTTATGCCATTAGTCCCAACAACTTCTGTACCCTAGACCCAGTTAAACATAGTTATGCAGATATATGCAGACAATTCCAAGCTGGAAGGAAAAGAGCATATCCTGAAAGGGAAGTTTGTTCTCTCTACTCCCTTCCTGGGATGGGTGCTGAGTGCTGGCAGGTAAAGACAGCACTGAGTAATGGATTTCAGGAGCAAGGACACTTCTATTTTTGGGACGAGTATACGGAGACCCAGGGTTGGTCACCCTGCCAGTTTGGCCATAGAGAACTGAAAGGTTTTTCACCTAGTTTAATAGGAACTTAAGTCCAGAATTAGGTTGTAATGACTGCATGGGTGATGAATTAGAACTCAAAGCAGAGGTTCAAATGGAGGCTTAACATGTAACTCAGAGGAGAGTTTGGCCTCTTTCACCTAGTAAAACATAGGCCTGGAGGAGTTGTGATTTGTCTACAGCACAGGCATAAACACTAGAGGAGATGACCTTGCTGACGTTAAGAGCGAAGGGTGAGAGTTGTCCAGGAGTGCATTTGGGTTTGTAATTAGAAGAGTTTTTCTCAGACCAGTGAAGCAGTAGGCTTCTGCAACAGCCTTCCAGGAGAAATTGTCAGGGTGAAAATCTAAGCTTTTAAGTCCTATTAAAGCTGACAAGAGTTAAGAGCAGCTTCCCGTTATAAAGGAGAACTTACACATGTGCTTTAATAAGTTATTGAAACACTTATCCTAAGTATTAGAAATGCAGACCATCACTTGTAAATTGTTGTCATGGTTATTACTTATTACTATTGTATGCAAGTGAGGTCAGCACCTTATTGGCTATATATGCTGACAGTGCGAAGAGCACTTCTGCTTCAGATTTCTTTAATTGGAGAAGACAGACCAAAGGTAACAAGGAAAAGAGCAGCAAAGAGAAACAAAGAAGTGAAATGACATGCCCAAGGTCACCCAGCATTTCTCATTTCTGTTTCTGTCTCCCAGTGCACACATTTTTTCTTCCTGGAATAAAATGGGTGAATTCTGCAAGGCATGTCTCATTTGTTATGAGTAGTCAGGTGAGAATTCTTATCTTGCAGTTTCAGGAGCTGCTGGCATGCTGCTACTTCAGTGAAAGAAACATTTTCCTTAACACAGAACAGAAGCTATAAAATAAAAGGTGAAGTGAAAAATGGTTAAGATACTGTAACTCTCACAATTAAAATCCAGCACTGAACAACAATAGGAAGGAGAGAATTTGCTGAACAACAGGGAACTTCCCCTCTTCTTGTTGTGCGTTTGAACTTGCATGCAAAACCAAAGTTTGTCCTACATGCCAAATAATTAACACAAACCATAAAATAAAGAATAGTTAAGGTAATGCCTCTAATTTTAGCTGAGAAAAACCTCATCTTACTTTGTCCGTGCTCCACCATAAAGAAATTGGCTCTTCTTTTCTCTTCTTCCCATTGTTAGCATCCTAAACCGACCAGACATCCTCTTTCTTCTCAGCTCTGGACCCTCCCACACATGAAGAGAACTCTATAGTCTTTCAAAAATCTTATTTTTAAATTAGTTGAAATGATGTAAAGCCTCCTAATATACGATTTTGCTCAAAATAGCACCTAAATACAGTCTGAACTCACAGATCTTGAATACATTGATATTAAGATACTTAACAATTTTTGTTTCTCTGATGTAAATGAAAAAAAGGACATGACTTGGGTATGGAGGAGTAATGTGAACTCCATTGCCAACATACATGTAAAGCACAACTCAGTGGAAGGTAAAAATAACACTTGATTTTTCTTGTAGAGAAAGATTCCTGTTTATTTCTTCTAAGTCAATGTTTTGTTCGGATACTACTATCAGCATACTTTTTTTTTTTTTTATGATAGTTGGTTTGCCTGGAGCATTTCATAAACAGAGAAGTAGAAATAAAGCATTGTGTTCTCTGAGATGTGAAGAGGACTCTTCATCTTTAAAAGACACATTCTCTGTCCTATTTTAATTACTATCACCCTTCTGGTCTAGAGATATGTCCCACATAGGTCAGAAAAACTTTATGACCTCTTTTCCAGTGCTTGGAGCAGCTGCTCCTCTTTACAACCTATTTTACACCCCTTTTAACAGTTTTTGAAATGAATTTTACTTATAAAACCTTTTGATAAGCTTTGAATCAAGAAGCAGCAGCAGTATGCAAGGACCTGAATTGGTAAAATTCAGTTTATTACAGGGTCAATGGGGATGCAACTTTGAACAGTCAATCATGGCTAAGAGAATAAGCTGCTTCTGCTTTGTTGAGAACAAACCTTCCAGGTTTTGAAGGGGTGGGTTCATTTTTTGTGCAAGTCTGATGTCAGGGGACAACACTCAGTGTGGACTGACTGTGGCTTAGGAAGCCTCTGGGATGCACCCAAATGTAATGGTTTACCACTGAGACACTGCTCTACTTCCTAGTCCTTCAACTTTCCTTCAACTTTCCAATTTCTCACTGTGATGTAAACTGTTGGAGTTTAACTCTGGATTTCTCTACATTGCCATGGGTGGTTTTTTTCTTGGAAAGATTGTTGATAGCTTTTGAAGTAGGCCAGTTTGAATTACAGGTTTGGTCTAGTAACTTTCTCATTAATCTCTCTTCTAAGAGTAATTAACTTAAGGATTTTCAGGGATTTAATGGTGAAATTTGCTAAAAAAGTGGTCTCTACGAGGTTCTATGAGCTGCAAGGTGAGATGAATTGCATGTTGTACTACATGCTGAAAGGAAGGTCTCATCTGTTCTGTAAAGTGGGAAAAATAAAGTCAATGTACTCTGTTTATATACTTTTGATCATAATTCACTGGTGCATGTGGTGTTGTCTTCTAACAAACACATTAGAAAAAAGTAAAGTATTCAAGAAGGACGAAATGCATTCTTTAGATGGGAAATTCTTTACAAGTTGAGCAAGGGGAGGAGAGGAATTTTTTTCAAGGTTTATCCCCCTACATGAAGAATTTCTGCCTGAGTTGCTGAAATGAGATGTAGCACCTGCTGGATACTACAGATGTTTAGAATATCTCTGTGTAGTTTTCTGTGCCCACAAACATGTTTCTCTTCTGTGAAGGTGCCATATCCTTGAGCTCTGCCCAGGGTAAAATTAAATGTCAGTGTTACTTTCCCAAATAATGTTACAGCAAATGATCTTCCACTTTGTGTTCAGTGTCAATTTGTGTTACTAGGGACAGTAAATGGGGCAGATAGAATGATAAAACTTGACAGGATTTCCTGATTGTCAGTTCTTGTCTCATGATATCTGAGTTTCCTTCCCTTTGCTGTACAAGGAATGAAATGGTCATGAGTGCTGACATATAATTTATCATCATTGCACATCTCACTGAGTTGAACAGGGCAGTTTGTTTCTGAGTGATATTCCAGATGTGTTCTTGACACCTCTGAATTGTTACACTCTGCTTTTGTTTATGATCATTGGGATTCCAAAAGATGGATTTTTTTTTTTTTTTTAATAATAAAAAAATAAACTCTGGAGAGTTAGGAGACTAGCTAAAAGAATGAACCAGTTGGATTTGCTCATTTTAATACTAGAGACAACTTTGTAGAATAGAGGTCAGAAGTTCCCTATCTATCTCCATGTAAGGGTCTCATATTGTTTTATACATCTAGGCTCCTCTCATGCCCTCTTAGTTGGATTTTCAGTTCAGAAGGGATTGGAAAATCAAGGTTCTGATGTGGAACCTAATAAAATCACATGCGTCACATTTGGCAATGGGTATTTCAAGAATTCCTTGGATTGGATAATGCTTAATGCAACCCACTCTTTTTGTTGGCTTGATACTTATGTGATGTGTATAAGAACTAATTGGTGAACAGAGAAAAGTACCTGACTTTTTCCTTTTATTGCATCATGAGCATTAGCTCCAGGTTTCACTTGGAGGGAAAAGTAATGCATGTGAGTCGAATAATGGTTAAATTTTTTGGTGACTATGAGTTTTGGAGAGTACTGTGATCCCTTGGTCTTTGCTTGCTGTTATATTGGGCCTTAAACTAGAAATCCCATGAGCAAAGCCCCACTAAATTAAAAAAGAGACTTTTTTATGAATAAGCCACTATGTGCCTGGCTAAAGTTAACTGTTATCTCTGTGTAGGGGATAACCTCTCAGCAATCTGCTTATTGTGCACAAGTTCCTCTTGATTTAACAAGAAGAATCAATTAGAAAGGCAGCCAGAAGTATCACCATGTGTCATGTTAATTTAACCATTGTTTTCTGCAGTTGAAAACTTCATATTCATCAGTAACTTGTTAGATTTATTCCCCTCCCCCCATCCTCCCAGTCTCTGGTGCACAAAATTATTAAACTTAATTGGGTTTCTCTGGACACTACTTATTTCTCAAAATTTATTGCAATTATACAATGCCCATAGCTCATTTATTTTTTGTTCCCTGGTGATTAAAACTTAAGACACTGAAAAATGTTATGTGTGTTTTCCTTTTCATCACTAATCCTTTTCTGTCCCCTACATTGAAGACACATTCTGTAGTCATGAATCATTAAAATAGCCAAATTCATAGCCAAACTTAATTTATAGCTAAGTACAGGAAAACCAGAATGCAGGTCAGAAATCTTGAAACATTTTTAATAAGATATTTTGGGTTTGTTTCAGAGTATGTTTTTCTTGACAGTGAAAGCATTCCTGTATGTCTTATCTCAAATTGAAGCTAAAATTAGCTTACTACTGAGAATCATAGAAGCTGGAGAGGGGAACCTACCTGTGGATATAGCCACACTATGTTGTGTAGTAATATCCCAGTGAGTGGCTGTCTCTGCCTGTTGTGATATTAGAGCTCTCCATGTGGTTTACCCTAATGAAGGGAGACCTGAGTGGGACATTTTGCCTAGTTCAGGATACAGAAAGGAATTTTTTTTTTTAAAAAGTGTCACTTAGCCTCCATGTATCATGACTAGTCACACGGACTTATTCTAGAATGTATTTAGGTACCCGCTTGGGACTGAGAAGAGACTAGGTAAATTCATGAAAGAAAGCATATCCATCGAGGGCTCCTAAACCCAGATATTCCACTGCTGAGCTTCATTTTTTTCAAGGTTGGACACTATTCCATGGAAACACTATCACATGCTTACCCTGTTTTTATCCTCTTTCTAAGCTGCCGACTCTTAGTGACTTCTTTAAAAATTGTAGTTATATTTAACAAAAATACTGTGTGAGCAACACTGAGTGATATCGTTACACCCAAGTGAGGTAAAGGGGAGAGGAAAGGAAGGGAGGTAAAAGTGGTGGAATGGGTTTAATGAGCTGGTGCTGGTCCTGATTGCTTCCACATTTTCTGTGGAGGGCTATTTCTGCTTGTCTTCACCCAGAAGCTGGAGGCTGTGCATCTCCCAGGACTCATTCAAGCCCTGCCCTGTTGTCTGTAGCTGCTGGATGAGCGTCCCAGTGATTGTGTTGTTTTCTGGGACAAGGAGCCCTTCTCAGGACTATTCCCACTAAGTGGCAGCATGTTGGGGTGGGGTCCTCATCCTGCAGCATGTAAATATCCCAACTCATTCACCTCCATCCCCAGCCTTGGCTCTGCTGCTCCTCCCAGAAATTGATTGAACCCAGCTGCCTGTTCTGTTGTAAGTGCTTTCCTGACAGGTGGTGGACCCTGGCTGCACCTTCCCTGAGTGCTGGCTGTCACCTTTCCCCCACACTGACTCAGGGAACTGAGCTAGATGGGCTTTTGGTGTGATCCAGGGTAGCTGTTCTGACATTTTTAGGTCAGGAGGTGTTTGGAGGATCCCATTCAGCATAGGCAATATGGGTTCCATGCTGAGATGCTGCTTTGTTGCATTAGTAGGTGAGTGATGGAGGTGAAGAGGGAATAATTAATACCATTATAAAAACTAGTGGTATTTTTAGCATTAGCTGAAGTAGGAGGCACAAATATTTCTTCAGGCAGAAAAACTCCTGAAATAATGCAACAGAACAATGCATGTGACAGGGCAGTGATATCTTTTCAGGACAATGCAAAATATGTTAATTTGATATATACTCAAATCATGTAGAGTCTTTTCCGGCTGAAACACTAGCAAAGCTATTCAAAGCAAATATATGCAGTGGATGAACTTCTTTTAGCACTTTGTGAATGGAGTTCAAGTACTGAGAGGTTGGCCTACTTCCAGAAAGCAGGGCTTCTGTTTCCAGTGCTGGCGAACAATGTTTGGGAAATAAACTTGCATCTGAAATGTAAACATATCCTCTAGTTCACCAGACTTCAGAAATCAGCTAAAGTGAGTTAAAACAATTAAGTACCATGAGGTGGAAGTAGGGTACTTAAAGATACTGTAGAGACATGATTTGAAGTGTTCATCTCCTTGGAATTGAGGAGCTTCTTTGTAGACAGAGATGGGCCTGTGGTGTGTTGTCTTTCCAATTCTACAAAATTCAGTCCACAAAAATAGCAATTGTTCTTGCTCTCAGTGTTAACAGAGGAAAATAAATTAGTATGCAGACATTTATCTCTGGACAGATTCGTTATCTTCTTCCTCTTCTTGTCTCCATGGTGAAAGATGGGTGAAAGCCAAGGCAAATAGCAGCCGTCGATTTGTAAGTTGTTTTAGGGACCTTGTTTATAAGGAATTGTTGTAGGCCTTTTAGTCCAAATCTTGCTCATATGGCAGCCAGTGGAAAACACTCCTTTTGAACTGAATGGGAAATGAGTCAGGTTTTTAATGTTTTATAAGTTCTATAAAATGTTGGCTTTCCTCTCAGATATTTCGAGTGAGTGAGAAAAATAATAAAAAAGTGTTTCATTTCTGTCATGCCTTCCAGCTGAAGTCCTCTAAGTGCTTAAGGACCAGTGCAGATTTAGCTTCACAGCATCCCTTTAATTCTGGTAACACTTATTTCAGCATTATAGATGGGGAGGTGAGAGAAGCTACTTGACATTCTCAGGCCAGATCTGTATGAGCACCAATCTCCTCTTCTGGCACTGTTCCCACAATGCTATTTTTCTCCTTAGCTATAATGGGCCTCTACCAGCAAGCTGGATTTTTTCCTCTAGTGTGAATACTTGAAACAGCTGAATAAAGTGCCTCAAAATCATAAGTAGGCCTGAGTTGCACAGACTTCAGCACTACATGACCTTTAAGTGCTGTCAAGGAGTCCTGCAGAGAAAGGTGATCTGTTTGTTCACCTGTGAGGCCAGTTTGAAACAGGAAATAAAACAGGTGGATTTTGGTGATTATTGGACATGCTACACTCTCCCCAAATTCTAGGTAGCACCCTACTGCACATACTTATTCTATTTGTCAGCTGCCTGGAAACTCCCTGATAATATTAAAGATTGCTGTTGTTTAAAACATGAAACAATATCCTTTACTAGTATAAAATGAAAATCAAGCCTACTATATCTAACACATCCTTGATTTCAAACATTACTTTGTATGTATCAGTGATTATTCAGTGCTCCCATGTTTTCATCATCCTCCTACTCTCCAGGGGGGACTTCTCTTTATTTAAGTATGTAAGGACAGAAAAGACTTGCACTCTTAAATCAGGTTATTTGATGTCATTGAGATGATAGTCTGATGACAAACGCCATAATGGTTGAGCTGAATAATGGTCTCTTTTCAGTTGCTGACAATACAAATAACAATTATGATGGGTAAGGTAGGATAGGAATATGTGTCTGAGAGCTTGAGGTTTTAGGCCGTGAACCATATGACTGCTTACAGTGATTTCAAAAACTGACTACTCGCAACAAGTTGCTAGTTGTGTTGTCTTATCCAAGTTTATTTCATGAACCAATGAGGTTAATGGGCTTAAACTCCTCACCTTTCTCTTTCATTTGCCTGACAGATTTCTGTCAGCTCAGATTTTGATTATCACTTTCTGCTGACAGCAAAGGAGAAGTCCAGCTACTTTTTGTATTAGAGTTGGCTAAAAAACTTCAGTTGAAGTTGTCCACACCTGGGACTCCATTCCTTCTGAGGCAGGGCTTCCAAACACTGGATTTTCATCCAGTGTCAAAATACCAGAATGCTCTGCAAAGTGGCATCATCTTTTCCCTATGTATAGCTGAAGAAAGCAACACACGAGATCTTCATTTGGAGAGTAGAGGAGCTGAGATCACAGGGCAGAAAACAATAACCTTACAAGAGGACCAGTTTAATTAAAAGGTGAATGACATATGAAATGCATGATTATGGGCAATATAGCAGTTAGTTTCCTGAAAATAACTAGAATCCAATACCACATAATTAATTACAGCTTATGAAAGACCTCTGGAATTTACTGACCTTCTTTTTTTCTTTGTAAAGTTGATGTCTAACTTGTTTATTGGTCATTTCATTGTGGTTTACACTGTGTACTCCATAATCATGGGATTCTTGTAAAAAAGCATTTGGGATGTATTTCATCAAGACATTCTACTTGTGTAGAATCAATGAGCTTTATGCACCTACTTAACTTTAAACATACAGGAGAGGTGGCGTTTCAGAGGGGATGGGAAACCATTTTCATGTTCTGGGAAAAATGCTGCCATCCTGAAAAATATTTTGTCTGTACACAGGACAAAAAACCCCAAACAACCTGGAGGTTTTGTTGTTGTTCTTAAACTGAAAATAGTAATGAAGTAATTGCTTCCGGTCAATGGAAAGTTTTGTTTCCATTCCAAGATTTTACTGTTAAGTCTTGAGTTGTTCTTTTTTTGCTATAATTAACAATTTCCTAAAGAAGAATTCATAGTGAAAGAAAGAAACACAAGCTTTAAAATATGTCAGAATTACTACTGTCACATACTGAGCCTCTGGCAGCATGAGCTGAAGTTTCTTCAGCTGGAAATCAGCACATCTGTATGCAGGCAAACACTAAAGTTACATGAAAAGGGTTAAGTAGAAGGGAAACAGAAGGGAATTTTGACTTGGCTCATGCTTCTGGAGTAAAAAATTGTGAAAAGTTTAAGTCCTCTAGCACAGGTCTGTAAAGTCCTACAATCAAATTGATTTCCATGCAGGGAGAACTGCCTTTTTCATTGAGGAAATGAGCACATGCATCATAGCACAGGAGGGAGTGGGAGGATAAGGGGCAAATTTAATTTCACTCTGAACCTGATCCCACTGTGACACAGTGGGGGTGCTCTGTCCCTTGTTCTCCTGCTGAACAATGAGAACTCACACAGATTACAGGAGCAAAACATCTGGTAAAGCGGATGGTGAAATTATGTGTGCAAATGTGAGACAAAATTTTAAAAAAGAAAAGGAGGAGATATTGATTCAGTGCTACGTATCTACAGTTTGCAGTGATGTTCTGTAAAAGTAAATGTAACAGAGTGATGGCCTGTGGCTGCTCTGTTTTGTTGTCACTGGTGAGGCAAAGCAGGAAGGCAGAGAGGTGGGGTTATATTTATTTTCCTTCTGTTGAGAAGAGCTTTCTCCTTCAGAAAAGACCCCAAAACTAGATTAAAAGAACATCCTGGAAATTAATCAGTGAAGCAACTTGTGAGATAGTCTTCAGCTTGCTCTCTCACGGGCGTGTTGCCATTACAGTTGAATTCAATCCCTTAGGAAGTTGTCTCCTTGCAGCAGTGCGTATTAACAACAGATTGCTCTCGGTTAGTAATGAAAATGCTTTCAGTACAACTATGTTTGGGAAAAACCTGTTTCAACAGTGCTACAGAAAACCCCCATCAAGTCTCAGAGTCTCCTGAGGCTGATGTACACAGGTGTTATACATGCAGTGTTATTGTAAATTCAGTCTTTGGTGGATCTTTAAGGGAATGAGATTACAGTCACGTTGTGAGTGTGTATGTGAGAGACTAACACCTTGCCTCATAACTTTTGAACCTAGGGATTGATTTCAGCCACATTTGATGGAGAGGTAGACATGTGCAAGGTATTTAAGTTCATACATGTTTCATGAAAATAGATACTGATGGAAGGGTGAAACCTTAGAAGTATCCTTTGTATATGCTCCCCAACCACAGGAAATGGTTGCAGGTTATTAAGCATGCATTAAAATCCCTAGAGGAAAGGGTGATCTATCCAGACTCCAACCACGTATGTCTTTGCACTTGATTTGTTAGAAGAAAGGAAAAAGAGCAGCTGTGATTTAAATATCTTATTCTGTAGAGCTGGATGCAAAATAGAGAATGTTATCCAAAAACATCAAAACAATTTATTTGGCCTTTTTTCCTTGAAATTCAAAATAGTGAGGGGAAATTGCAAACTTCAGCCAGCTGTAGTTATTTAAGCAATTAATGCAGCTTGCTCAGCCAAGTTAAATCAATTTTTTTTTCCCTTATAGGTCCATTTTTTGACTCTTCAGATTCATTGCTAGAAGATGATCTCATGCTCTGGTATGAGTAAGACAGACGTATCAGTTATCCAGGGCTGACCCCTACCTGACCCTTTGCTCTGACTATTGATTTCTCCTGGTATTTTATTTCTGTATCAGGTGATAAGATAGCAATCTGATTAGGAGGTGATGAGAAACTGAAACGCATTGATACACAATAAGTTCAAGAAAAGCTAATTGAGAAATAAAAGTGAAACACAGAAGCCAACTCTTCTCAACATTGACATATATCTTCTAAAATATAGAAAATCTTTTAAATCCCTCCAAGTCTTGTTAGCTAACAGAGGTCAGATCAGTTATTTTAGGTGTAAGTTTGTACCCATGTGTTTTTTTTTTTTCCTGTTGTACTTTGAGATTGTTAAAAGACCTGTTGGTTAGTGAAATGCAGTGGATTCATTGTTCTTGTACTAGATGAATTCTTTTTAAATGCAGTAGGTGTTTCTGAAGAAATTATCTTTTAAAATGGCAGTACTTATTTAGTCTACTTCTAAATAGCTTTTAGGAAGGCACAAAATGTGCCATTCGTTTTTGTGCCTTCATAAAAATGTTGCTGAAGTGACAGGCAGGATCACTCTTTCATGTGTACTGGCTTCCTTAAACCTACTGGCATCAGAAAGGTGCTGGTTAATAGCTCTGTCTTTTAAGCTTTGACTAATTCAATTGCTTGGGCTACTACTACTATTCTTAAAACTTGGCAACTCTCGAACCTTTTAGCAAACCTGATATGAAAAGGACATTATCTAAATAGCTGAATTTGAACATAACTCCTCATGGCTTGATGGTCAGTTTTGGTTAAAAAAATATATCAAACGGATATATTTTCTCTGTCAACTGCTTGATTTTTTTGGAATGTGCAATGCTATTGCCAAGAAATAAAGCACAGAACCTAACCCTGAATCTCTGGGAAATGCTTAGAAAAACAAATCAGTTGCATTCCCTGCTCACACCAGCAAACGAATTGCTGCCAAATCCTTGAGAAAGCAAAGAGGCCCCCACTGAACAAAGTCACAGGACAGGGAGGTCAGCACTTGTCGATGCTGTATGAGGATGCATTCGAAGGAGTATGACAGTGCCCATGAAACTGAGGGCAGTGCCCCAAGTCAGTGAGAACCTGCTTAGCTTTTCCTTTAGCAATGAAGTACACAGTGAATCTTCTAATCAGTGAGATAATCCTAGTTAGCTTTGCAGGAGTACTACATTTTCCTGTGCTTAATTATTTAAAGGAAGCTGTATAATGGGTCTTTGGAATTGTGTGACCCACTAATCAATCCATCCACTTTTGCATAATGTATGTGGCATCAATGTTATTCCATTTCAAGATCACTTAGGAAAAACTTGCCAATCTGCTCATTGCTCCTCTGCAGTGCAAACACAAACACACAGCTTGCAATGCTATTTGCCTTCTGTGCTTATTTAGAGCCAGCTGTAAATGTTCCCAACAATTAGCATTTAAAGAAGAAAAAAGAAGTCTGTAAATTCCTACCTGTGAGTGAGATCACTCAAGGTGCCTGAGATTTGGACCTGTGAGAGTTTCCCTTCACTGTGCCAAGGAACGTTAGACCCTCACTTTGAAATCCTAAAGATAAGTACTTAGTGAGCCTTGCTCTGCATGATGGCATTGCTGTCCAATTGGGGTTCTTCACCTGAAACCTTTTCTTCATAGTATGTCTGAAGAACAAACCTTTCAGACAACTGAGCAGGACTTACTCTTGCCTTTTAAATCCCAATTGCTGCCATACTGCAAACTTAAGGAAAAGGCTACTCGTACTTACTTGCCCGTAACAGCGTAGCAGAGCTCAACCCCTCTTCTTTCACCCTTAGGGAAGCTCCTTCAAATGAGGCTTTTTCTGCTGAGGTTGAAAAGGGTGTTCTTCACCCTCTGGATGAAGAACAGTAGGAAAGGAAGAAGCATGAAGGAGAATGTGCTTCTGTGCTTCACTGTTAATATTTGGGGGAGGCAAAAGAAATCCTATGGCCTAATCTCCAAACCGTTCATCTGATGACTGTCTAGTGTCATCTGCATAATGGGTGCCGAGGCGCTTTGTTCTGTTTATATAGAGGCTGACCTCCATCTGGGCAGATCTGGATGAGCTCCTTGTCTTGAAGACTCTTGTAAGCCTTTTCCAGTTGTGGCAATTTTGTCTGATGAATTTTTGGAGGAAAATATCCCTCTTGATGTGATATATACTTAAAAGCCACAAACATGGCAGGACCCTTGCATTTTATTTGTATTTTCATAGGCATTTCTTCCGTCTTCTATGAATTGGGCCTTTTCTTGCAAGGTTTTATTTTAAGCTAGGCAGAAAAAACACAATAGGCCAAACCAGTTTCCTAAGAGTTCCATCTTGCATGGTGCTAATCTTTCTGGCCTGACTGCACTAAACATACAGAAGAATTTGTTAACTAGTTAGGATTAAGAACGTGCTGAACAGGTTTTGCTAGTCTGAGGTCAGTGTGTAACACTTTGCAGGATAGCACCTTTAATTAAGAAAAAATTATAAACAACAAGCCATGCAGTAAGTTCTTTAAATATAATGTACTCTTATTCCATCTCTATTTACATAGAAATGCTTTTGAAATAGCATTAAGCCTCTGCTGAACCCCCATTATTTTACAAGTTGCTATAGGATTTTCCATTATACATTCAGGATATTTTTATGGACAATAATGCAATTTGTGGTTTTGCAAGCTAAAAAAAGTCTGTCAAATGTAATTCTTGAGAATGTAAGCTGCTTGCCACAGAGGTCAGGAAAGAATTTTTCCTCTTTGCATGTTTATCATTATGCTATTCTATAGGTGCTTTATGAGGATTGTTTAGGTATGTTTTCCTGTTTATCTGGAGCACTGTGAATTGGTTAATGCCAGAGGTGGGACAGCAAAACTGACAGTCTCATGGTCTAGTCTGGAGTCCTAGCTACCATTTTCTTTTCTTTCAAATACTCTTTGCTGTCTTGGCCTCATACTGGAGAGTGAAACCAGGTGCTTACAGGATATAATTGTTTTCAAAACTGTTTATGAAGTATCTGTGTAGTTCCTGCAGGCCCCTGGGAGCAGTAGAGTATATCTTCCTTGTAAAATATGCAGGAAACCTCATGAAGGGAGGATCATCTTTGACAGTATTGTGACCCTCTTGCCAATGAACTGTTTCAGACACAGTACTGAAGAGCCATAGATGGGGGAGTTAAGGAAAACTTACTACCTAGCAATTTTCTCTGCCATGTTTCTAAGGGTATTTTCACCTTATGTCTGTTTTCAAGGGAACGGTGTTTGGAGATTTTCTTCCAGGATATTACACCTTTTATTTTTGTTTCCTTCATCTATGTTTTGATAGTAAAGATACATTGTCCTATACATTTGAGCCCTCTTGCCTGATTAAATGAGCAATGTACACCACAACAGGGTTAGCAAAAAGAAAGGGGAAGGAAGGAGAGAGGCTTCAGGGATGTAAGAAAACCTGCAAGTGACATGAGGTCTGATCATGCTTCCTTTAGTTTACTGGTGGTTTGAGATGCATGTTGATTGTGTTGCACATGAAGTGTGTGTAAATGCTTCCACATACATATATCATTAGGGGTGACAGGCTTTTAGTTTCACAGAGAGGAGGAGAACACAGTTTGTTGTTACAAAAACTGCTTTACCCTGGCTTTTGCTTCATCAGTTTTGCTGAGTTTGTTTTCTTTTTGTGTTTCAGTTGGCTTCATCGTCTTCTTGCTGGGCTCTGGTCTGTGGGAACAGTTTCCTTTTCACTTGGGGTCAGTGCTGGCTCTTTCCTTGAGAGAGAGATTTTAATACTTCTAGAGAGAGCTGTGACAACATGATCTCATTCATGAATATGATATTTTACACTTGTGCAAGAGGCTTTACACCTAAAATGGTACATGCAGATGCTTACCAGTCAGGTGGTACTATGAGATTAGTTTGGAGGAGTGATGCTTCTTCACATAACTCCCAGTCTGCATCTGTGTTTGAACCAACCATTGAGTTTCTGTGAGCAAATCTGTCTTTAGCACAAAACACTGAAGCCATGTTTGTAGCTGTGCAAACATGAAGAACTTCTTCTGTCTTACTGCCTACTGCCTTGTTTTCTGTGCTTGGTTACATTTCCAGATCCTACGTTTGTCAACTGAATCTTGCTAAATTCTGTTATATTCTGCAGTATTTCATAAGGAAATGTATCTCCTCAAAATCCTACAGAAAGCTTTCTTTTTTTTTTTTTTTTTTCAGAAAAGGATGAAAAAAAGGTAGGAATCAAAACTAGAAATAGCCCTCCCAAGAATCATGACTATACCTATGTAGTCTTACCAGGTTTTCCAATTTCAGATACAGTCAGATAGCATCCAAGAAAGTGAAATTATTGTTAGACTTCATATGTTGTGTTTTATTTTAAAGTTGTCAGGACTGGTGTCAGCAATCAGGGTAATTTACAGGTCCTATTCATGAGAAAACGAGCATTTCCATCATCTTTGATAAAGGTGTGTGGTGGCTGAATGTGTGTTTCTGAAGTATATGTCAGTGTACGTGTTGGCTTGATAGCAGTTTTGTTGGTAATAGGAAGGAGATTTACCTTCAAAAGCTGTTTACTTGCAGCAACTGTGTGGAGGGGATAGCTGTCCTTCTCTTCTGATGTCTGATGAGTTGCTTAGGGTAAGCACAGTGTCATTCCAGTCTTGTGCTCATCTTCTGACCTTGTGAAGACCATACTTCCAGAGCTCTGCATCTAACTGTACCTCCAGAATGAGGAGAAAGCTTTGCTTTGAAAAATGTTTTGCTTTGGAAGATGTGCACAGGATCTTGGACATGATGTGGTCTGCGCATTCTTCTTCATAGTCGAGGTTGGGTGGAGAAGTAAAGACAAAATGAGAAACAGATCCACCTCTAGCTCCAAAATTGGAGTCTAAAGTCTCCAAAATGGATATGAACTGAAACTTTCTGAAGTTAAAAAGAAGTTTGGAATTACCTTTTCACTTTTGCTTCCAGCAGGGCCTGTCCTTACAAATACAAGAAAGGAATTTTTATAGCAATACTCATCTGACTCAGATTAATTTTACAGGGATTTCCAATGCTGTTTCCTGTTTAAAGAGGTTTGGATTAAGTCTTTATTGTTTTGACGCCTTACCTTAGTCAAAATGAACTAGACTAAGGAGTTATGTTCTGTTATTTTGCTTTCTTCCCCCTTCTTCCCTCCTGCAAGTGTTATGCTTATGTTCCAGTTCTTTAGTCAGCCACAGCCTGTTGGCTGTTTTCACAGTACACCCTTTTTAGAAATACTTAGCAGTTGTGTGTTGAGCACAGATGAAAGGATAATACAGGTACCGTACTGATGTTAAAACTAAAATATCATTTGGAATCAGGATTTTACTTATATTTTCTCATTTTTAAATGTATGTAGTGATTGTATAAATGTTGAATTAATAGAAATGTGTATCTAGCAGGGTGCACTAAGTCCCTTCCACTCTGACTTATTACCTGCGCTGTACTTTATGTAGGCTGCTTTGAAATATCTGGGCCTTCCATCTTTTCCTTTGAGAGGATAAAAAAACAATGTAAGTGATCTCACTACATAGAGATTTTCTTGCACTTAGTGAAATATTTCCTCATCTTCTCCTTCTGTCTTCTTTATTGGTTGGTGTTGTGACATTATACAGTGACAGAGGTACCTAGCAGAATTCCCTGTTGAAGACTTGGACAAGTACTGAAACAAACAAGATAGTCCTTGTCCCAAAAACTTGGAGTCTAAAGACACTCTACTCTTGCCTCAGAAGTACCCCTTCTGGCTTTGTACTGATTGCTTTTGTATGACAATGATCTACCTATAATAATACCTTTAGAGTGCTTGGTTACAGGTATTTGCTTCTGAGAGTGGGCTAGTAAAGTACAACTTTAACAGGACTTTATTTAGGAAACTGAATTGTCAGGTTAAGTCTTCATGATATCAGACTCTGTCACTATTTGCAGTGGAAAGTAATAATGGTGGTAATAGTATTTTTCCAGCTTTAAGTGAGGGTTTCCTCTGTAGGAAAAGATCATGCAACTTTTCTACTTTAAGAAATTCCAGTATAACTTGGTTTTTAAATAATGAGGTAATAATGGCCTTAATTACTAATATTTTATTATGGAACATTTTCTAACCTCTGTTACTTTCTATAACCTCCAGGAAATTGTGTAGGGACTGAGAGGAGGATATCGAAAACATTAATTACAGTAGTATCTTGATTAAATGCCTTATCTTTTACTTTTTTAGTCTATTTCTGTTTCTGTTAACTTGTTTTTATTGCGTGTAAAGGAAGAAGAATATTGCCTCAGTCCATGACAATCCTGACAAAGGGCTGTAAATATTCACTTCTAGGAATATGATTAATAATATGATTATTAAACATCATGTGGCCCAGAAGACAGGGAGACAGAAAAGGTGTTTGTCCTATTGCTTCTCTGCAACTGCCTCTGTGAGCCCCAGTGTTGCCACCTGAAAAATAAAGAAAACTTTCCTCTCTTCTTAGAGCAATTTATGATTGATTGATGAAATGTGCTATATTTTAGCCAGACCTAGTTTTCAGAGGAGTGTGTGTATCTTCAGGATTATTCCATTAATTCATATAAAAGTATTCTTTACTTAAGATTGCTGATTCCTAAGTCTGGACTGGATAAATAAATTCAAATACACTGTCTTCCTCCCCACCCTCTTTGTGCTGTAGTGTTGAATAAGTTGCAAGAAGGCTTGTCATACCAAGGTTCATATGCAATGTCATAGTCACAGCTGATACAAAGAATATAACTTGATAGGTTTACATTTGTCTATGTTGGTCCATTTTACAGCTGTGGTCACAATGATTAGTTCATGAGCTGCACCTCTTCAGAGTTTGAGGTATTTGAATGTATAGTTTTAATTTTAGATTATCTGTGCTGGGCAGTCTTTTTAGGTGAAATCCTGGTCCTCACTGAAGGAGTGGAGCTTTGTCATTGACTTTGTAAGGACTAAGACCTTACCCATTATATCTAGTGGTAATGATAGGTAAGTGAACATTAGCTTTTTAAGAAAAATGCCCTGCAGTGATGCTTTTGCAATGCACAACACACACAAATATATTGTAGATTTAATGATTTGTTCAATGAATGTAAAAGCTGGTTGCATAAAGGAGATTTATTTTTAAGTGATTATTACCATCTGTCACTAGGTTTCACTGTGCTGCAATAAAAGTGTGTTTCAGATTCTCAGCAGTTCAGTCATATAAAAAACCAAAAGGACTAGTTTCTTGTGATGGCATTCCCTGACTCTACCCTTAGAATTGCCTCTCCAGATGGTGGCTCTGTGAGGATGGAAATGTACAAAACATGGATGAAGCTCAGCTAAAAGTTTCCCAAGTGCAGACTGCAAAACTATTCAGAGTGAAAGAGTTGACCTGGATTTTGGAAGGTGGATATATTCCATATCTAACTTCTGCAGTCCCCTAATCATCTTCCATCCTGCAAAAATATGGAGACATGTATTTGCCTGTGGCTGTTGCTGCTTTCATCTTTAGTCTGTGTTCTTTCTTAAAGACTATTGGAGTGGAAAAAAAAAAAAAGATAAAATTGAAGGATTAAGCAGGTGGAAGGGTTTTTCTTCTTCCATTTACTTCTTTAGTTTTTGAGGGGAATCCCATTATATTGAAAAATGGATGCCTACCAAATGTGGACAATTATAGAGACAAGCAAAATGACTTGGAATTTGTTGATGATGTGATTTTGGTCATCCCAAGGCTACACACTAGTCAGCACTGTAATCAGGAAGTAAATATATTATGTTGTAACTAAATTTGCAGTAGTTTGTCAGAGAAGGTAATGGAGCCTCTTTCTAGCTAAGGGGTGATAGATAGCACTTACTTATCCTGGCCTTAGTTTTTAAGCTCTTTCTTTCATCTATCAGTCTTGAATGTATGTCTCTCCTCTCCTAGGAGCAAGGGCTATGTACTGATCTGTACAATCGTTTTGTGCTCTGCCTGGGTGAATGTTTCTATATTCTGATGTTGGGTCATCTCCAGCAGGAGGAACAGGCAGTTACCTCCCAGAGTACCCTAAATATAAAGATCACTGCTTAGCATATGGAAGAGTTTGAAGATTCATTGAATTCACTCTGATTCAGTGTAGTTGGGATATGTCCAGGCACTGGGAGAGTACACATTACCAGATCTATTTCCTTGCTGATGTAATTAGTTTCTGTGTACGTGCAAGAAGAGAGCACAGAAAATAAATTGACTGTAAATAAATGTGTCCCTGAACCAAAATTAAGTCTGGGTCAAAAGTGGACCTCTGTGTCTAAAATTTCATATATGTCCAGTTGTCTCTGCATGCTCTTGTCTTTCATGTATAATGAGCTTGTTGAAAAAACATGGATTTTCACTGTCTTAAAACTGGTCTGCCCTAGGCTGTGAAAGCTTTGGGATATAGAAACCGTACATAAAATGTAACTGTAGCTTCTTACAAGAAAAACAAAATGGCTTCCATGCCTTTGAGCACAGGATTGATGAGTAACAACCTAATTATTGACACAGGTCCCTGCTCTCATGAGTTCCTTTTTTATTAATGTCTCCTGAATGAATCTATAGCTTTGCTGGCCTCCTTTAGCCTATGGCACCATTACACTGAATGAGTGACAGGTGCTGGCATACTCTTCTATGCTGATTTTCCCTGTCAAAGCTTAAAGCATTTTACAACTCAAAAACATTTCCATTTTCAGCTGAGGGGCTTCTACAGAGTTTGGAAGGAAATCTGTACAATTCCCTGAAGAATGTTTTTGCCTGGAAGCACCTTACCTTCTAGGGGATGATTCTCCCCCTCTACTCTGCTCTCGTGAGATCCCCCCCCGCAGTGCTGTGTCCAGCTCTGGGACCCCCAGCATAAGAAGGATATGGACCTGCTTGAGTGGGTCCAGAGGAGGCCACGAAGGTGATCAGGGGGCTGGAGCACCTCCCTTATGAGGACAGGCTGAGAGAGTTGGGGTTGTTCAGGCTGGAGAAGAGAAGGCTTTGGAGAGACCTTATAGCAGCCTTCCAGTACTTAAGGGGGGCTACAGAAAAGATGGAGAGGGACTCTTTATCGGGGGTGTGTGTGTGTGTGTGTAGTGATAAGACGAGGGGTAACAGTTTTAAACTGAAAGAGGGTAGATTCAAATTAGATGTAAAGAAGAAATTCTTTACTGTGAGGGTGATGAGGCACTGGCACAGGTTGCCCAGAGAAGCTGTGGCTGCCCCCTCCCTGGCAGTGTTCAAGGCCAGGTTGGACGGGGCTTTGAGCAACCTGGTCTAGTGGAAGGTGTCCCTGCCCATGGCAGGGGGGGTGGAACTAGATGATCTTTAAGGTCCCTTCCAACCCAAACCATTCTATGATTCTATGACCTGCCTAAATGCTTCTGTGCAAACCAAGATAGCTGACAGCCTGATGAACATGGTATTGCCTCTTCAGCCTTTGCAGTTGGTGTGGGCTTTTTTGCAGAAGCCCTATTATCTGTTGGTGCACAAGGGAATTCTTTCCTCAACCTTGTTGCTGGTTTTAACAATAACTAGCTAACTTGCAAGTTTAATGTATTTGGAAGGTTTGAAAGGCCAACTTGCTTGGACGCCTGTATTTCTCATTTTAGTATGAGTAAGAACAAGATCCACCTCTGTTTCTTCTTTTTGTTTTGTTGCATCACTTAAATTTTTAATTATTTTTTTTCCCTTCCCTGTTTTGCTGAATCTTTTCTCACGGAGATAAATGCAGTTTTGGGTAGGAGCTGGTGGCAGGGACCTGAGCTTCTGTTTCAGTCTGCTGAGCTACTCCGTCAGCCCCCTTAAGACCTGCCTTCCTCCTGGTTTCCATGAAAATGTAAAACAGAGAAAGTAGGAGGAAAGGGAAGAAGAGCACTGACAGGAACAACACTATGGTGCACTACTTCTTCAAATCTAGCTCTTTTTGCTTGGCTTGTTTGTTTGTTTTCCCTCCTGTGGTTCCCTGTAGTGACTGACAGAAGTTCACCTTTCCTGAACTACAGGTAGCAGATATCTTAGGATGGTGGGTTTTTTAATGAACTAACACTCTTTTTCATATCTCCTTTCTTCCTTCCTCTGACACGGAATCTGAAATATCTTTAGTATGACAAAAAGGAAAGGAAATAGTTAATATTTTTTGTTTTTTCCATCTCAGATCAAAATTAGCAATACAGAAAGTTAGTATTTTGCTATAAGCAAGTGATCAGGACATCAATCATGTTCTCTATTCATGCCCTGGGAAAACCAAAGGAGGAGAGTCTGATTTGAATCTTACCGAAGACTGTTAATGAACAACAAAAAAGAGAAACATGAAAGAAGGAAAAGGAAAAAAAAAATGCTATCACTGTTATAAAGTTTTTAGTTGATTTCTACTGAATCCTTTCTTCGTGCTTTTTTCTATTTTCTAAAATTGATCATTTGGTATTTTCTTGTTTTAGAAATGCCTTAAGCTATTGAGAATTATTGCTTTGTTTCAATGGCTGTTGTGTTCCATGGATTTCTGTGCCTAGTGCTTGTGAGGTGCTTTAGGATTTTACAGGATGAAAGGATAAATATTATACACATAAATAATATTAACTGTTTTTATTTTTCAGACACAGGGTTTTCAGCTGCAACATAGGCTGATGATTTGGTGAGGTATTTAGCTCCATGTGTGTCAATCCTGGTCAATTTTTTCTCCTGTAGGGTGTTTTTTAGAGCCATTTTGTTTCCTTGTATTTGTGCTTTGTTACTCTCATCCCCCACTGTCCTTCCTGAAGACAAAGGTGTAGGAGATAAACATACCACATCTCTTCATCTGGCTGTGTAAGTGGAAGCACTGAATAACTCTTTGATACTCTAAAGAAAGATCCAATTTGGATTTTGTTGTAAAAGTCTGGAACCCTGAGCAGGGCTTGTCAACTGGTCTCTGAAGAAAGATCTGATTGTCTCTGGTTTTGGATTGGTTCTTTGTGGCTTGCACAGTGAATGCTGTTACTGAAAATACCTCCCTTAGCTATGGCTATAAGTGCTGTGCTTGGACTGTTCGTAAGTCGTTTCCTTTGATCAGTGCTAAAAGTACCAAATAGCTTACGCCCACATTGTTTGATAGTCTGATTTAAAGGTCTTGATCCTATAAGGCTCTGTGAACGTCTTTTTCCTAGAGGAAATTTTTACAACTGTAGTGTTGAAATGCTTCATGCTTTCTAAGTCTGCAAAGGGATAGTGTTTGCCTGAACTTCATGTCCAGGCTGAAAGTCCAACCAGAAAGTTGCAGCAAATTATTGACAGCAGAATCAAATGCAAACCTTCACAGTTTTCAAATACATTTTCACTTATATTTTTAGCAGCATCAGTGCAATGATGGTGTTATTTCCTTGAATAAAAGGAAAGAGGTCAGAAAGTTTTTAAAGGGGGATGGAGTATTTTTCATTAGAAGTGATGCTATGTAGTTATGTATTTGTCTTATTCTTCATGAAGGTGTACTGGAAATGTGTACATGAATGGATTTATCTGGACACACACTAGTTGATGCTTGTGAAGTACTGTCCAAATTTTCTGTACTTTCTAGTTAGTTTGAAATAATCAAAATCAAATCTGGGGAGTCTGAAGTATAGAACAGATTCCACACCCTAAATTTCCTTGACTTGGAGAAACTTTTTGAAAGGATCTAAGTGTTTTATAATCTCATGTTTCTTTGGATGGTTGTGTCCATGCTGTACCTCAGAGAGTGCTCAGGAGCACTCTGAACTTCAGGCGACTCCTGAGACCCCATTTCTCAGCCCGTTCTCACCATATTCTTGCAGCCAGTTCAGAAAAGTTGGAAGAGAAGCTTGGTCCCTCACAATCTGCCTCTGCATGTACTTGGTCAAATTCTCATTCAGACTAGCACTGCTCCGTTCAACGTAACTTTTTTTTCAACAGCTGAAAGATGGATGTCATACTTAATGTGACACATACAAGCTTAAACTGATTGAAAAAGAGCATGAGAAAAGTCACAGGAGAAGGGAAGAGATCCAATAAAAAGAGAGACATGTTAAATCATTATCCATCATCTCTCTAACCAAAAGTCCTGGTCAGTGTGAAATTGAAGGTATTTTTATCTTTGAGAGAATGACAGTAGGTCAAGGGAAGTGACCAAGACTGTTGTCTAGGTCAGCTGGACAATGATCAGTGCTTCAAGAGTGACTTAAGAAGTATTTCCAAACTGACTTTGAAAGACTGTTTTTATGTTCCTTCTTATCTATTTATATTCTATCCAGCAACACAAATGTTTGGATAGTTCCCAAATACACTACTGGAACTCTTAGACGCTGTCCAACAGGCAAAAAGGATCAGATCCTCAGCTGGGGTAGATCACCACAACTTCACTGTAGTGAGGTCTCAATCCTGTTTGTTAAAATACTTTGGAGCTGATGATGTAATGAGTATTAGACTAGGTAAGAAGTTACACAAGCCAGCAATGCTAAACACTTACTCCGCTGGAGAACATTATATGTATATTTGCTGTGGTGGTTTCCTGCTGTCAAAATCTGAGTTTCCTCATACTTTGCCATCAAGAAATTACCTCTGAAAGCAGTCAGCGTTACCTGACATGGTGTAATATATAATCCTGGAAATTACAGAGAGAGACACCAGCAAAATTGAGTAGTATCTTGTTTTCTTTGTTGCATTGCATAGCTCCAGAACAGTGATAGTCAGGAAATAGCAGTGAATTAAACTGTGCAGTAAGATACGGGATTGTGTATTAGCTAAGTGTCTGGTCACTTGAATGTTCTTTCTAAGTAACTCTCCTTTTTCTGTGTAGACTTTCTCTTTGTAGTCAGCATCACATGTTGGTCAAGGTTAAGTAAATATTTTTTGGATGAAGCAGGCGCTGAATAATGAGGAATATAGGAAAAAGGCACCAAAATGCCAGATCAGCTCAGGGAAACAGCAAGTCTCTATCTTGTCTCTGATTGTGCCAGGGACCAGATGCCATGGAGAAGATGGACAGTACTGTGATAATGTGTACAGGGAGGTTTCTAGCCCATATCAGTTAATATTTGGCAATGAAGCTTGAATGATGATGCTCTTGTAATTTTTTTGAATGATACTTGCTCTTATTTTTCTGTTGTCACCCAGAAAGCTATAGGTTTAACACTGATTTTCATTCTGTTTGCTTTTAGACTTCCTGTTGATATTCTTTCTTTCTCTGTCTCTCTCCCAGGCACTACACTCTTCTTGCTTTATGGTATTACCATTTTGACATTTTCTTCCCAATCACCAGCTGCATATCAAATAAGAAGTTTCTATTATATACACTAATGTACTGCCATCATTTAAGCAGTGATAACTTCATAAACTTATCAGTGATATTCCATGGGTTGGAAATGCACAGAAGTTAGTGACTATGCAAATAAAAAGTGAAGAGAAGGGCTATAAATTGGATGGATTTGTCTGCATTCTCACTCAAACATTAGCTATAATGAAGAAAAGAAAAAGCAAATCTTTCCTACATTATAAAAAGATACTCAATTTAGAAAAGTGGTGAATTAAATAGTTGTGTTGAACATACTTCTAGTTTGCTACAGTAGCAGTTGCACCAAAGTGTTGTCTTTAACATAGCGCTGGTAAGGCATCCTTTGTTAGAAGCAACGTATCTGTACAGCTTAGGAACTGAAGAGACCAGATGAATAACAAATAAAGACTAAGTGTAAGCATCAGGTTTTATTGTGGTGCCTTGAGAAAAGTTTTCCTATATGTGTAGCAGAGTGATTCCTGAGAATTCTGTCAACTGGGCCTCTGATGGCTTTTGTAAAAAATGGTTGGCAAACGAAGTCATTTATCCATTACGTGAGTGTACATATGTGGGGACTTTACATTGAAACTTGCATGCACTGTGATAGAAAATCCATTGATCAAGTAATGGGCTTGATTGAACAGTGTTTTAGCAGAGATACAGCTGGGCTTGGTGTGGCTAGAAACAAGCATAAAGATACTGTACTTCAAATTTTACAGACTTGGCTGGAAGAGCCAAATTAACCTGCCGTCAGGCAAAACCCAGAAGAATTATTGTTACCCTATTGAAATTCCAATGCTATATTTTGTATACCTTTATTCATGAAGAAGTTAGGTATCTGTCTGAATACACACAGCAGGGGAAAATGCTGAGCTGCAGTTTTTACTATTTGTCACAATATTTGGGTTGTAGCTCAATAACTTTTCTATTGTACTGGAAAATTCCCTCTTTGGTAAGAGAGCACAAATTGCAACAGCAACTTGTTAGGAATATACTTTGCTTATCTTCTACATGAACAGCATTATTCTTCCAGATATAAGCTGGAAAAGGTCTCTTCTTTTGAGATGTACATTTAGGATTGGGACAGTGACAGTTTTCTGGCAGCTCTATGAAATTAATACTTCTTTATGATAGTGCTTCACTGCTTGCTGTATGTAATAGTCAGTTTCTTTCATTGCCACTTATGTCCTTTGCAGGGAAAGAAATTCACCTCTATATGACAGTACACTTTGAGTGTCACTGGCTTTCATATTGTCTATTAAAAAAGATAATTGTGAGGAGCAGAGCAGACCTCAAGGAGGCCTTCTGTTCTGAACCGATTTCAAGGGGGGAAACCAGAGCTGTCAAAACTTTGACTTTCTAATGCCTAAAGAGACGTTAATTCGCTTGGCTGCATGATCTACTGGGAGTGGAAATGAAACTCCACTTGCATGACCTCTGGTGTCAATCATTATGGGAGGCATCTGCATTTATATTGTCAATGCACAAACTTTCTTTACTTCCTGAAGCATGAAATCACCTTTCAGATGAAGAAAGAAATATAACCCCCCATTCTCGAGAGATGTAACTGTTCTGTCTAAGGCTTCAGTTACACAGAGAAATGTTTAAACACTATATTCTGACTTCAACATCAACCAATCTCTTGGAAGTTGTCTGCTTTGCAAGTGAAAGTTACACTATTGGTTTTAAAGAGATCTATTACTACTTCATATTATTTTAGAACTTCTAATTCTCCATCTCTAAGCCAAAGGGAGGTTTGTCACTAACTTTGCCTCTGTCAGCAGAACTTGGCCCATAGTGTCCCACATCATTAAGTTCTCTTTTAGGCCTGTGTTCCTGTGGCACAGAAAAAAATGAGGAAGTATGTATTTTAATGAAACTTTACAAACCAGAAGAGAAGGCTTAGTTCATAAGCTGCAGCAGCAGGATATCTGCTAATGCGTTTGATATACAGTCCTTTACTGTCATTGAATTCATATGTTTCTTTGGTCTATTTTAGGTTGTTTTGTGCTAGGTCTTTGTGATCTATGCTGGCATTCATTTTGTTGGTGAATTCACACAGACAGTTGTGTGGAATCCCACTGAATTATTTCACAATGAATTCAGAAAAATGAGACATACATTTGATTAAAATGTTTGGGCCAGAGATCGTGAATTGCTTGCTAGGGCAATGGCTTGTTTCTTGCTGGTTTTGCTAATGCTCATGACAAAGTTCTTGTCCATCACCTGAGTCAGTCAGAGACTTCCTATTTACCCTGAGTTTATGTGCAGCTCAGAAGAGAAGTTCTGACCCTACAGAAAAAAAAAATGCTTTTGATAAACTTCTGAAAATGTTAGCTTTTATATTCAAAGTTAATGAGATCACAAAATAGACATATTAACTTTCTCATTCTTTGAAGTACAGAATACTTTTCTTCACTCTAAATGTGCCAATTTGAAGCACAAACTTAGTTTGTCTGTGTTGGTGCAGCCTATATTAACTACTTCTGCATGATTGTGACTGCCACAGCCTTCCAGGTATAGTCTCAGTCATAAGGTACGCTTCAAACTGTGTCAACCCTCTAAAATCAGTCCTTGTAATTTTGAAGTGAATAGGAGAAGAATTTCCTTCATTTTCTAGTTTGTGGGTTTTTGTTTGGTGGTTTGTTTTTTGTTTTTTTTTTGTAAGCTGTGATGTGTTTCGGTGTTCTTTTATTACCTCAATCATGTTGTATAAAGACTTATTATCAAATGAGTTAAAATAACCCTCAGGGATCCATGGAAATGAAGACAGCAAATTTGCTACAGTGCATGCAGTTGATGCTCTAGCTTCAGTAAAAGAATGATAGCAAAAAAATTAGGAAGATGTACACCCCACAAAATATTTCAGATCTTTCCTCTCAGAAGTGCAGGTATGCCAAAGAACAAGATGGGGCTGAGCTGTTTCCAATCACAGACCTCTCTTGAGTCCATTCAATATAGCTGCCGTCTATATCAGTGATAGAGCTTTCAGAGCATGCACTGATTATGAAGCAATATATAAGCTTTCAAAATGGAACTTGTGATTTCAAACCCAGGAAATTTCTGTCAGGCCTCATGGTTAAGCCTGCTGTACTTGCTGTTAAAATGTGGTTATGGTAGGAGAAATTAGTTAAAAATGGTACCTCCTTTACTCAACAGTTTTGCTATTTTTTTGTGGATTAGACAGGATTATTTTAAGGCCCTGACCATTCTCGTGATCTTCTTAGCCCTTTGCAGCCATTAAAGTTCAGAACAGTCCGGTTCCTTCTTTCCTTGCTCATCTACCACCAGATTTACTATCTGACACTCATAAGCTTTTCCTGCAAGATGGCAACTGTTACGATATAGAGAGTGCATTCATTTGGTGAAGGTCGTGTTTCTGTGACAGCAGCAGCAGTATAGCATGGAGCATAAAGCAAATAGCCAAACTGCAAACAGCTGTACCAAAACAGGATGCTCCTTTCTTGTCTTACCCATCCAAGGTACCTCAGTCCAAATCAAAGGATGCTGTGAGATTCCTGCATAACAGTAGGCAGGAGAGAGCCCTGCGTGGTTGGCAGCCTGGTCTGAAGGGCTTTGGGAGGATGCTGGAAGGGAGTATCCTAGGATTCCTTACCTGCAGCATCCCAATAGATTCATGGATTGTGTCTCTGCATCTTGATGAACCCTTCAGATTACAAGGTTGGCAATTAAAACAGGAAAAAAAGAAAAGAGAAAACAATGCAGAAGAGATTGCAGAAGAGATTCTTGGAGGTAAGGAGAGTCAGTTTTCCTTACTCTGTTCTGGGTCATGATGGACAGGAATGAGGAGTCAGCCAGAAACTGAGAAGATGGTGGGATTTGAAAAGCAGGTTGTTTTGTCTCTGTCAGCAAACTGCAAGTTTGTTTATGGCAGACACAAACTGAAATGAAAATTAAATCTGGCTGGTTTTTTTTGATCTCCATCTGTTTATATGGACTGACTTGAGCCCAGCAGCATTATGTTATGAAACTCTTTGCAGACAAAAAGCTCGTAGAAGCCTGAATTTCTCTCTTTATCCCTAGAAACTTGCTAGAACCTAGAAGGGACATGGATATAATTAGAGGTTGAAGCCTTAAAGAAAATTTGTTCTCTATTCTTCAAACCAGAAACCACTTAGCATGATCTACTTTCCTTCTTCTGATATTCAATAGGATATAAATATAGGTAAGGATAATCCTTTGTTTGCAAAGATAGAATGGCAAAATATGAGACAAAAAAGAATCTAGAGTGCAGGATTAACTTCCTCCCTGTCCCATGAATACGGTGCCTTTCTATGCCAGTTTTGTAAAGGGGTTTTTCACCATATTGCATTTCATTTACCCTGTTCAAGGACCAGTTTCATGCCAGGTGTAAGATCTCCTGCATCTCACATGACACATGTTTTGGCAGCTACTGCCACATTTCTGAATTGTTAGCACAACTTCTCTTGTCTTCTTGCCATAATGAAGATGCTACCACACCACCCAACTGTCCTCAGATAATTCTGTGTGTATCTTAGCTTCATATCTGTCAAGTTTAGTGTGACTCCATGTTCTACATCTTTTTACAAAAGACCTATTGTTCGTGGTCAGATAGTCTTGGTTATGTGCTTATTAGCACATTAAATGACCTGCTTAAAATGTCACCTGAAGCAGTGCAGAAAATCAATACCAACTGTGAATTTAGCCCAGATGCTTTGAACTTGTACCTGATACGCCTCATGTCTTGTATGTTCCACAGAAAAATTCAGGAAAACATCAAAGTAGCGCTTTCCCATGAGCCTTCACATCCTGAAGAGCCAAGGCAATGGAAAGCAGCCAACTAAGTTCATACTGCAAAGTCATAACTCACTTTTCATTGAGTGATGAGTCCATCATCTCTTGGTACTCACAGTTTTAAGAAGCAGGAATCCTTCAACCAGACCCCAGGAGTGCAAGCTAGTGACCCTGTTAATCTCTTCTGTACTTCAGTGTCATCTGTCCTCTTTCTTTTTCTTTTTTTTTTTTCTTTTTTTTTTTTTTTTTTTTTCAAAAAACCATCTATACATGGTACATCCTGGCCAGCAGGAAATCAAAAGAACAAAAATTAACTTGTCTTCTCAGTAAGTAGGGCACATTTCATCATGTGAAACAAAGAAACAAAGTAGCTCTTTTTTTTTTTTTAAACTAGAGTCTGAACTGGAAACTTGAACACATCATGAAGAACTTTTATTTGCAGAAAGCTCTGAGAACAGCCCTTCTTATCGCAACTAATGTTTACCACACCTGACTGTGAGAAGGGCTAGCTATTTGTGCTGTGTCCTGTTCTGGTGGAGATGGCTGGTATACTAGACAGAAGGAATGGAGGGCCACCTTCTGGGTTAGAAAAATATATGAATATATATGGATAAATTAATATATGACTGTAGCTTACAATTATATGCCTCCTCTTCTGTGTGACATTGGGAAATATGGGTCTGGGCCTTCAAAATTCCTCTGCTGGGCACTGCTGAAATGTCTTGGTAGAAGGGATGGAAAGCTCTGCAAGCCATCTTTAAGATGGCTTTGAGCAGCCCCAGATCTATCTCCCCTGTAGCTATCTGTTTTATAATGCTATCTGTTGCATCTAGAAGAGGGAGCAAAGGTAACTCTGGGTCCACACCATGTTCAGCTCACCATGCTTTGCTCTTTTTAAAGCTGGACCATGGGTTGGAAGAGAAACACTGCTCTATAATGTGTTCTAGTGTGCCTACTACGCTGCAGATTAATGCTATGCGAATACAAGCTCTGTGTGTGTGTGATGTACGTGCATGCCTCTATGAGTGTGTATCTAAACAAGAGTCTAAGCAGTAACCAAGTCTCAAATGCCTTCAGTAACATTGTGAATTTTCTGATTTAGAAAGAATATACAGTCCGATTTGCTACCATGATTAAATCTCTTCCACTTCTATTGAGTTTAGGAAGACTGTCTTTTGGTATTTGAAAGAGAGTGCAACCAAAAGCCAGCTTTTAAAATTAGAGACTTCTAAAAAGTGTATTTTCTGTAATAATCTACCATATCAGTATAGAATACAGATTGTGGTCTTCTAGTACAGTCAGTTTCGGACTGACTTCTTGTGCCTGTATTATCTTTTCAGACTGGAAAACCTGCTGATTGAAGACACAGACTAAATACAGATTTCTTATTCAGGCCTTTGAGTTCAGATCTTGGCTTAGCCAGTGACTGCTTTGTGATGTGACTAAATGGTTATTCTAGCACAGGATGTTTTAAAAATGCTGCAACTGAAGAAGTAGAAAAGTTTGAGTCTCTTGGAGGTACATATATTTGTAAAGGACAGTAGGAAACTGAATGGAGAGCAAATCTTAACATTAAGTTTTTTATGAAGAAAGCAAACATTTGCCTAGTTAAGAAATGAAAAGAAGCTTGTCTGGAAGAGCATGCTAGGTTCTCATAAGCTTAGTATCAGTCAGGAGAGCAAGGATACTAGCCTGCTTCTTTGTATACTTTTTTTATTAAGATGATTGCTCATACTGAAAGCTCTAAATGCAACACAAAAGGCACGTATTATGCAAGACTATGTGGTTCTTGAAAGTATATTCCTGACCAGAAGTTAAACATAAAACTTCAGCAGCATCAGTAAAAGCAGAAGCAAAATTTCCCACTCAGGTAGAAAAAGTGTGCATTTTTCCTTCCTTTATAAATGAAAATGGAAAATAATTTGATAGATTTAAATTTTTTTTTTTTTTTTTTTTTTTTTACCCTTCAGAACCTTTCTCTCTAGCTGTCCTTTATGTAGATATCAACAAGCTCCTTTGCTTTTGCTGTTGCATTACTTAGAAATTATAGGGATTGAGACCCTCAGAAAAATACACGTGTGGTTCAGGAACCTGCAGTTATGCTTCTTGTCAAAATTCCCAGTTGATTTGCTGTGCTTGTTACTTTTCATAATGCCATGTAGAAGGTTCCTGAAATCAGTAAGAAAACAAGAGCTGGGCAAGGCCAAGGGCACACTTCTTTGTACTTATTGGTCCGGACTTGTTCTAGGTACTGGATGTGAATAAGGGAAATCAAAGACCCTGTAGTCAGTCTCCTGTAGCCCCAGAGGCTTAAAGGTCTTTTTATGAAGATCACAATTCTGAATATTAAAGCATGTATGGAAAAAAATCCCTGGAGAGAGGGAGAATGCTTAGTTGTAGCTTTTTTAATTAGCAGCTTATATTGTGTGTTTATAATAAAATCTTACTGACAAAGCTAGAAACATTTCTTGAGCTCCAGATGGCTGCTTTTCTTTATGAGTTGCTGTAGGGTACAGACTTTGATTTTATATATTTTGATAATCTATCCTGATTATTCAACTAATACTCATTGTTCTCCCTATGCTGCAACAATACCCTTTGAGAAACTGCAGCATATGGCTTGGTGAGGGAAATTTCAAGGTTAAGAAAATCTTCTTTAACTTTGTCTCTCATTTCTTTGTTTCTTTTTTCTTAAGGCTAGGACCTGTACCTTTGATAATGTCTCTTTAAATGTTTCCTAGTGACAAGATTCTCACTCTAGGCAGTGTCTTTCAGTGGATGGGGAAAGGTCTCAAAATCATCGGAAGTCATCATCTTCAGAAGTCTCTTCTAAAGGCACCCAGTATGTGGGATCAAGTTCTAATCCAAAACAAGCTAACAGCAACAACCACAACAAAAAAGCACATGGGAAAATTTGATGGAAAGAAAGTGCAAAGGGCAAAGCTGCACTTGTTTTGTGTGGGTGACAGAGGAGACAGGAGCAGAGAATCCAAAGCTTTGGTACTGCTGAGTGAGATTGCCACATCAGGAGGTGAATTGGCAGGATGCAGTGCAGTGTAATTGCAACACCTTCAGAATCAGAATATCATTATCATTAAATAAGTATCCATTTAGAAGGAGGAAATAAGGAGCTTTAAAGAAAGGAGAGGATTGACTTGTCTGGGTGGTTGGCATTTTGATTTTATTCCTTCACTCTTTCTCCAGGTTAAAATGTATCTAAATACCTGGAGCTCAGTTTTTGCCCAAAGGTGTGTTGTTCCAAGAATACTGCATTATCTTACAGTTACAAAGCAAGCAACACAGGGCTGCGCTCTGCATAGAAACATGCTACACTTTACAGTCTCCCTGAAAAATTATCTTGAAACAAACTGTGCTTTGAAAAGAAAGAATTCCTCTGGCTACCTGTGAAACCTCCATGATATCTTTCTCTTTTCTCGACATGCCCTGTTGCAAATAAAACTCCAGTAAAATTATTTCATATTAACTGTGAGTTGCTTCAGTTTTCTTGGAGGGAGGAAAATGTATGAATCATGGCAGCAGAAAGTATCTACAGCACCCTCTTGTCTTCCCAGAAAATAACCAAGATCAAATGGGCTAAAGCTGTGTCTGAGAAAACAGGGATGTATTGCAGTGATACCTCTTAATGCAGTCTTCAATTTTATATCCTTTCCCAAGCCAGTGTCTTGTACTGAGCCAACATGAGACCTCTGGGCTGCATCTCTGATGGTATGCCATTCTGGGCAGTGAGGTTTGTTGTGGCGTTCTCTGACAGCTTCAATGGGGTACCTTTTTTGTTCATTTGAAAGAAAAAGTATTTTGTGAAATGTTCGAAAATGATCACTGCTGCAAAGATTTCCCCATCATTTTTTTTCTAGAAAAACAGAAAAAGGAGTGAATCATAGCAATTAGTCCAAATTCTAAACCAGGACTAGGCACAAGTATCCTATGTCCCATGGGAATTCCCTGATTGATGGACTAGGATTAGTCCAGTGGGCTGAATCAGTTAATATTTTACAAAGTTAGGTGATGCTGAAAGGGAGTCTTTCTGTTCTGGAGAGCAGAATGGCACAGACTTGAGGCTCTGATCTAAGTCAGAATGAAGCAAGACAAAGGTTTGAACCTGAGGTTGTCTTCAGTTCCAATGAGCATGTCATACTCTTAGCTATATGTAGAGTCCCTCTGTTTATGATGGGTGAAGTTCTGTGTTATTTCTCAATTGTTTTAAAAATAATTTCTACAACAGAACAAAAAAAAATAAATCCTGAAACTCAAAATTCTAAGTGAAAATTATTTTTTTTTTTGTTGGCCCATGTAATTTCTTAGAATCATTTGATGTGTCAAAAGAGGGTAGTTAAATTTGTCCTAATTCACAGGTTCAGCTGTGCTTGGGGTTGCACAGGTTTTTCTTTAAGTTACATTTAAATGTGACATAATAACAGCAAAATTAATTTTAGTCATATTTACATCTCTTCAGAATTGTCTATAGTACTTTGCTGCATTTAACTAGATTAATAGTAAAATTAGAAAATAATCAGTCTATTAATTGTGGTTTACAAAAAATAATACTTGCTAGAGCTTTGTTTGTGTGCCCCAAACTAAGAAACAGTTTTCCTAACTACTTCAAAATGCAACTGCTTCCAAACACAACTCTCGCTTTCTTCAGTGTGTTATGAAGTTACAAAGATCCCCTGATTAAAAGCACCTATCACATTCTTAACAAATGGGGAAAAACTAGTGTCATGTGGACAGAGATTCAGGAGAGAGGTCTCAATGTAAATTTTTCATTTGTTTGTTTTTTGAAAAATGAAGTTGAGCCAGCAAGGAATATGCAAAATATTTATTTTTCTTAAGGTCCCCAGTGCTGTTGTCAAATTTGTTGTCAAAGCAATCAAAAAATGATTATGATCAGCTGATGAAAGGGGCCTGTGAGTTATAGGCCATATCAATATTTTAGCATCAGTTCTGTACTCATACCATGGAAAAAACTTGCTGAACCTCTGTACTGGTACACAAGTAAAGGGAACATTAAGAGATGTTTTACACAGATACTGTTTCTCTTAGGGAAAAGTACTTCATTTATATCCCAATTTTTCAGATTTTCTACATGATTCCTAGATAAATACAAATCTCAATCCCTCCCAATTTAAAATACAGCATAAAGAAAAATAGACAACTGTTTAAGAAAAATATTTTACTTATCTGGACTCAAGGCATTGTCTTGATCATGAGAAATCAGTAGAGCTATTTACTAGAGATATATTCGTTGTCGTATAGGGCTTCACAAAGTTATTCTGCACTGCTCAGCTACCATTTAATTGTGTAAACTTTTGCCAGCTGTCTGCAAACAGAAGAATTTGATTATAGAAGAGATGAATGACACTGGTCATGCTATTGATGTGACTACAATTTGGCCTGAAGAAACCTGCAAGGTAAAAATTTGGGAAGCAATTTTCTCCAAGAAAAGAGTGATACAGAAACGACAGGGCAAGGAAAGTTCAATGGTATAGGCACCATGTATTTATTAAAAAGATCTGTATTGCTCACAAGTGGGCCAACATAAAATGTAAGACCCCTTGAATGTCCAGCACCTGGGAAGATGTTAAATCTTAATTCATCATCTATATTCTCTAGCCAGCTTTGCCCTCAAAGGGTCTGACACTGTAATAGAATCTTCAGATGAGATGGAAAGCTCTCTGACATCCATATTTTTCATTGAGGGAACAAAAGAGTGTTAACAAGCACTGCTTGGTTCCTGAGTATTTTCTGCTGCACCCTGCAGTAGTGCCAACTATCAGAAAGCTGAACCCAAATATGCAGGCTATGACTAAAATTCTCTTTTCTCATTGACCTTGCTGGTGTTACTCTGTATTTACATTCCTGTGGGTGAAACTGTGTGTGTGATTCATAGATAGGGTAGACTGAATGTGGGCTTATCCCAAATGGCTTATTCAGAGACATCTGTGTAGTTCTGACTTCAGGAAAGAACTTATAAACAAAGTGTAAATGGGCATGCAGTTTACTTGATTGATCTATGTGTACAGTTTAATGCTGAGGTTTTTCATTTAGTATTCACTTCACAAATGAGAGATGTAAAATGTTTAAATTAAATGAAGCAGAAATAAAAAAAAAATATTGATTCTCTCCTTTCCTTCCATCCTTCTTACTAAAAGTTTTTGGCTCTTTTACATTATTGGCTGTGCTATATATTGGCATTTACGCTAATGAAGAGCCCACGATGTTTCCTAAATGTTCCACTACAAGGACCTTGTTAATAGCTTCCATTTATCAGCAAAAGAAAAGCTCCTACAATCTCCAACCCATTGTGCAATAAACCAAGGACATAGAAGGGGCATGAAACTGGAGTCTCTCCTTAACTGTGCCATCCTTTTTCCCAGTATCACCAAATACTTTGTTCAGGGAGATAAAATCTGGAAGTGCAGGTTAAAATAAGCTTGACCAAGGATCAGTATTTATTCCACTCCAATGATAGGAATACACAAAGGGATCAGTATTTGTTCCACTCCAGTGATAGGAATACACAAAAATGTGGCCCTGTGGTTTGTATCACAGTGGTTACTGGTAATCTCACTGATTCATGTGGAGCTGATATTATATTTAATATAATGGTGGGGCACTGATGTTGACAATTGCTTTCTTAACTTGCCACTGGTCTTCATTCAAGAAAGGGTAAACCACAAAATTTGTGGCTAATCTTGGAAGTTTTGATTTAGGTGATCTTAAGCAAGCCCAGTAAGGCTACCGCAGCAATGCCAAGGATATAATTCTTTATGGTTCATCTCCCAGCCTGTGCTCTAATAGCTGTTAAACTAAGAGTAAAGATTCTTTTTATACTCTAAATGTGATACTTAGTCACAAAGAATAAGAGTAATTTTATCTATTTTTTGACAATTAGTTTTTCTTGACACATTATAGTGGGTTCCGTAGTCTTTGTCTGATCAGCAATTTTACAATGGTCATTTAAAGACTGTGAGCAATAAAGATTAAAAAATACAAATACTAATAACTTTCTATGATTGAAAAATCAATTGTATAGGAAATTAGTTTTATCTCAGTGAAACTGTATAGTATATGAGAAGTCATAGAGATATACAAATGCAGAGTAATCAATGCCAAGATTTAAAACATCTTTAGGGGACATTAATATTATTTGCATATATTTTCACTAATGTGTCTGCCTTTATTATACTGCAGAATGCAGACTTCTAAAATCCTCCAAATAATGTAAGGTTTTTCACTGAGACTTCTTCTTTATAAATATTTGTGGTTTCTCTTTGGAAATAGAAGAAATTTGCTCCTTGCTTGGCTACTGTGTTAACCTCTATTTTCCTAAGAACAGGAAAAAATTAAAGTCTCTCTAGATTGATTTTTTTTTTTTTTTTTTTTTAACTTTTCTCTTCTGAACAGAAAAGGTTGAGTACAGAATTGGTTTTGGAGAGTGTCAGTGTTTTTTTCTGTCAAAATTATTAAAATAGTAGGACAAATCACTGTGTTTTCAAATTAGTCCTTCATAAATAGTGAAAAATTCAGATATGCCACTGTGGCTTCCACATTCTCTCTATTTTTGGTGAAAACTGGGCATCACTGTAAAGTATGCAAATACAGCAAGAATGCAGAACTTCCTTGTTTTAAACTGACCTGAGAAAACCCTTTGGCTCTTCTGTATTAACCCACAGACATTTCCAGTTCCCTGTATTTTGAAATGCAATCCAAGCCATGGAATTCTTTGTAGACACGGAATGAGTTGGATCTTCCTGTGCTCAGAAAGTAGACAACTTTGGGATTGAGGAAAGCACTACCTGTTGCAATATATTTAAAAAGTTTATTCATAATGTAGTGGTAATTGGCATATAATTCTTTTACAGTGTATCTATCAGTAATGCTAATAAATCCTACAGTGCACTCAATACAGGAGAAAAATAGAAAACTGCTACATCACATTGTCACTGTGTTAAAAACAGCAGAAACAATTACTGGAAGCACTGCCAGATATCCCCAAAGATTTCAGCTACGTTTACTACATGCTACAGGTACTAATTTGAAAATGGGACTGATGCTTCATGCATTCTAACTCACTTTTGCAAAACTATATAAAAGGTAACTGTTTTGCTATGTATCAAACATAACACAGCTCTTCTGAGGCCATGACACTGTTTTCTCAAATCTACAGTCAGTGCTTTGGATCATTTAAATTAATATAAGCTGACTGTTTGAACAGAGAATTCTCTGAAAGCAAACAGAACCAAACAAAATGAGGTATATCACGTCCTTATATGTTTTCCAGTGACTAATAATCTGTTTTTCTTGGGTCAAAACTTTTGAAGAGCAAAAAATACAATGATTTGCAGGGGCAGCCTCTTCATTTTCTACCTGCAGGAGCGCTTTAATATCATGTTTGATGAATTAATGGTTCTTGAATGTTGCTGAAAGCTGGCTGTTGTAACAAATGGACAGATCTAAAAAGAAAAAAAATAATTAACACTAACTCAGTTGAATGCTTTTACAGGCTTCTTCAGCATCAGCTTCGTCTCTTAGTGGTAGCAAAACACCATAACCACTGTTGTGTATGAACACATTCTAGACTTGAACTGTGTTAGGGAATTCACTCCAGAAAATTGGTATTTTTTTTCCAAATACTTGATTGCAACCAGTTGTCCAAAATTGGCCTTGTGATCCAAGAAGTCTCTTCCAATCATATTTCTGCACAAGTGTAATGAAACATTGCCTCTGTGGAGATATTTCCACACTTGAGCTTTGTTTCAGATGCTGTGTAGAAGTCTCAATTATATGCAATGTAATATCTATAAAATTTCTTGCTAAGACCCAGTGAGACTGTAAGTGTGTTGGAATTAGGATATTTTCTTGATTTGTTTTTCTAAAGAGTTTTCTTTGTGTTTCTGCTCTTTCCCCCTCTCCCACTCTCTCTTCAGTTTTATGTTCACTGTTACTGGCAGCAGTTTGATTATGGAAATAGTTCATGGGGAAATAGTTTTACAACAGCACTCCCTTGAACTCACCAATTATACTTGCATAAAGAGACTGAGTTACTTCCTTGCTTTCTGTGTTTCCAAACATGCCTCCTGTGGACTGGAAGGAATAGCTACACTTCCAAAAACAGGTGTTCTGAAAAAGAGGTACTGACCAGTCAGATATGAACAACAGGCTTGAAATAGTGGTGGCTGGAGGTCAGTACTAAACTAGAAGGACCTACCAAAGTGCATCTCTTTCCTTCCTCAGGATGACCTTGAGATTTTTGGTGTTCCAAATGTAGGGAAAGTATAGCAAAAATGTACTAAAGTACATTTAGTACATAGTACTAAAGCCAAATTATGTGTGTGTGGGGAGGTGCAGGGTTGTACTAGGGCTTTATCTTTTGTACAGGCAATATTCTACGGCTTTAAAGAAAATACTTTACTTGCACATCCTGCTAGCAGAATATAAATGTATTAACACAAAATGAGCTGAAAGTAAATTTCAGCTGGAAGTAAATGAGCTGACTCCATTTTTTACCAAGTTAAATCTAAATCAATCCTAGATAAGCACTAATTATGTCAGATCCTGTTCATCTCTTGAGGCCAAATCCCACATATCTTTTTTATATGCTGACTTTAGAGTTGCTGTTCCTGTTAATTTGTTGAACAGGATTTGATGCTCTAGCTATGACATTTGTCATCAACTGCAAAACCCAGTGTGAGCATGGGACCTATTTTGGCTTATGAACACCCTGATTATCTCAGAATCACAGAATCATAGAATGGTTTGGGTTGGAAGGGACCTTAAAATTCATCTAGTTCCGATCCCCCTGACGTGGGCAGGGACACCTTCCACTAGCCCAGGTTGCTCAAAGCCCCGTCCAACCTGGCCTTGAACACTTCCAGGGAGGGGACATCCACAACCTCTCTGGGCAACCTGTTCCAGTGCCTCACCACCCTCACAGTGAAGAATTTCCTCCTTACCTCTAATCTAAACCTACCCTCTTTCTGTTTAAAACCTTTCTGTTTAAACCCTCACCGTATCGCTACAACCCCTGAGAGAGTCCCTCTCCAACTTTCTTGCAGGACCCCTTTAAGTACTGGGAGGCCACTCTAAGGTCTCCCCGGAGCCTTCTCTTCTCCAGGCTGCAAAACCCCAACTCTCTCAGCCTGTCCTCATAAGGGAGGTGCTCCAGCCCCCTGATCATCTTCATGGCTTCCTCTGGACCTGCTCAAGGAGGTCCATGTCCTTCTTATGTTGGGAGCCCCAGAGCTGGACACAGCACTGCAGGGGGGGTCTCACAAGAGTGGAGTAGAGGGGGAGAATCACCTCCCTCGACCTACTGGCCACACTTCTCTTGGTGCAGCCCAGGATGTGGCTGGGTTTTGGGGCTGCAAACACACATTGCTAGGCCATGTTAAGCTTCTTGTCCACCAACACCCCCAAGTCTTTCTCCTTGGGGCTGCTCTCAATCCACTTTTGACCAGCCTGTATTTGTGCTTGGGGTCACCTTGATCCATGTTCAGGACCTTGCATTTGGCCTTGTTGAACTTCATGAGGTTTGCACGGGCCCACTTCTCCAGCCTGTCCAGGTCCCTCTGGATGGCACATCCCTTCCCTCCAGCATGTTGACCGCACCACACAGCTCAGTGTCATCAGCAACCTTGCTGAGGGTGCACTCGATCCCATTGTCCGTGTTGCCAACAAAGATGTTAAACAGCACTGGTCCCAGTATTGACCCCTGAGGACGCCACTCGTCACTGCTCTCCACTTGGACATTGAACCGTTGACTGCAACTTCTTGAGTTCGACCATCCAGCCAAATGGTCCATCCATCAAATGGTCCATCCATCAAATCCATGTCTTTCCAATTTAGACAATGATGCAGTGTGGGACAATGTCAAAAGCTTTGCACAAGTCCAGGTAGGTGATCTCTAAGTATTCCATTAGTAAACTGATGGATGAGGTTTTGTTAGCAATTCAGTTAGTTTTCTTATATTCTTGTGCTACTTTTTAGATAGCCTTGAAACACAGCTCTTTGAAAGTGACAGATGATTTCTTTTTGCAGCAAATAGCTGTTGAAGTTGCTCATTAACAGTTATTGATAGTATAACACTTTTTGCTATAACAGACTTTCTTTTGATTATACAGGACTTCTTTTAGCTTGGGTTCTCAAGAGCTTACTCATAGCAGCTTAATCAATATTTTGGTGTCTCTAATATTGGGTTTTTTTACTAATTTGTTCCATCTTTCTTTATGTACTAAAATGTCTATTGGAATCAAAAGAACTATTTCCTCATTTTATTGTCCTGGAGATTTTTTCATGAGTTCCAGTGACTCTTTGCAATAGCTAAGATTATGAAGTTCAATGTATGGTGTGTTTCTTGGATACCTATTTGAAAATCTCAAAGTACTCAGAAGTTATATATATAGTGTTATCAAGCAAACTGTGTGCAAATAGCATATGGGGATGAATCTAACATATTGTGATAAATATAACTGACTTTGAAAACCAAGATTTATTCTGAATCCTAAGACCTAAACCAAACTGAACTAAAACTAAAACATGGTATTCAACACAGCAGGTTTTCCCACCAGCACTAAGCTCATCAGTAATTTTATGTTATTTTTATTTGTATTTGATCTGACTTCTGATTTTAAAAAAGTTAGCATTTTCCCATTCATTTAAATGAGAATAGAATTGGACTAATAGATAGTTTTTTATAAGTTTGCATACACTAATCCAGAGGAGCTGTTAGTACTACAAGTTATTCCAATTGTTTGATTTGCCTTGTTATTGCAATATTTATAATTAAATGTTCTCAACTTTGTTTGTGTTAGAGCTTTGTTCTTTATAATTCTTTAAATGCATTTTTATAGCAAGGCATTTCTCTTGGGTCTAAGTCATTGTAAGAAGTAATCTCAAACATGTTATTCTTTCCCCAAGTTTTCCGTAATTTGTGCTACTTCATTGTGTTGTATGCACAACGTATCAGGTGGATTCTTTTCTGTTGCTTCGTGCTTCTTTGAGAGGAGGGGGGCGGAATTTTTTATTTTCTGTTGTTTAAAGGAGGGAAAAATAGAGTTGATTTGGCTCTTTTCTTTACAGTCATGAAACTGTCCAAAGTTTACTTGGCAAAAACAGGAGTGAAGAACTGAGTGATCAGGAGTGAAGAATCCCAGAAAGGAACATTACTCCCTAGATTCACCTAGATTTACCTCCCCACTCATTTTAAGAATCAATCTTTCCCCCTCGGATTTGTTAGTTCAGATTAAAAGCAAGCATCAAATTTTGTATTAGTAAAAGAGAAATCTGATTAAATAAATCAGATTCAGCACTTTTATGGTTGGTCACTTTAGATTCAAAGCACACTCTGTGACTAAAGCAACATTCAACAAAATGATCAAGCATTAGCTTCAGCAGGCTAAACTCAGTGTTCATGTAGTCATCAGCAATTTAAGCAAACAACATTGCTGTCTTAACGCTCTTTACTATATTTTCTCCTTTTATATTTAATTATGGATATGTATCTGTTGAAGTTATTCTAAATTTCTAGCTTCATAGCACATGAGATGATAAGAATATATTTTTTGGAGTGACTACTACAGTTTGGGAGACTTCTTGACGCTGAAGTCTCCTAGGCTACAAAACAGAGATTTATGTTCCAAGTTGCAATATGGTAATGATCATACGTCTATTTATACACACACACACACACTGTATATCTCTTCCTTGTTATAAGCCTAATGGTCCCATATTTTCATTAACTCTTTGACAGTGAATTCTGTTCTCCTTTGTTTTGTACCTAGTGAACTACAACTGGCTTAACCCAGAAAAGTGCTAATGTTCAAGTGTGTTCATGGTAGAGTCTGAAAGTGTGGATGATGATTGGTAAGGGACTGCCAGAGTTCCATAATCCTTAGGTTTTTGTTTGAGGGATCTTCATAACAATGTGTAGTGGATACAAGGAGGAACATGAACCAGTATTTTGTTTTCATCACATTGCAGATATCTGAGTTAGGTTTCCTTATGGATTCCTTATTTCAATGGATTGAATCAGAAATGTTTTAAAGCATATTTCTAACTATTGCAACCTTATACTAGGGGAAAAAGTTTGTTTTCCAGCCAGCCTAACAATGAGAAGACATAAAGATGGCTTACAAATACCTTTGTTCATCAGACTTGCAGTTTTACTGTGTACTCTGAGACTGGGGCTGAAAATTCAGCGCTTTTAATTCTATCAAACAGAACCCCTTTTATTAAACAGACATTGGTTCTCTATCAGAGGGTGATGATGGTCTGGGATGAGTATTTGAAATCCTAATAAGACTGAATGAATGGCTCATTACCGTTCAATATTTGAACAAGAGACCATATTTTTTTCCACTGAAACACTGGAAGGTTCTGTAAGGAACCCAGTGAAACTTTGCCACTCTAAGGTCCTCCTGGAAAATATTTCCCATTTCTGGCCTGCTTTGTTATGAATTATTTTCTTTTCCCATGAAAGAAAAATTGTGTTTCCTCTGAGGAATATTTTCTAAATAGAATTAGTCCATTACAAAAGCAGAGGGAAAGTTGTGTTTTGTTTTGGATTTTTTTTTTTTAAACAGTTTTAGAGGATTCAGTCTAATCCTTAAATCTGTGAAGTTAATAGGTTGTTTTTCCCAGTCCACAGTGCTGTCTGCTTAAACATTTCTAGAGAATTATACAAATAGGGTTTGAAGCAGGTGAATATTCTCTTCAAGCTTCACATTATCTAAACATACATCTTCTTTAGGATTTAGCTTTTTTTAAACAGCAGTAATGCAGAGAGGAATTCAAAACCCAGTGCATTTTAAGGACTGATGTATCTGCCTGGACTCTTTGACAATCACACCTTAAGTAATGGCAGGACAAGTCATGTCAGATGCAACTTTTTAGACAAGACTGGTTGCTTATTTCATGAAGCACCCCTTTTCCATATTTGCATGCATTCCTGCCACCAGGGAAACCTACCAATCCTAAACTATTCTGCAGATGATTTTACTTACTGGGGACTGAATTTGGTTTGCGTGTCAAGCTTGTGACATATGTCTATGAAATTTTTAGTGTGAATGACCTGCTGGCTGACAACAAGTAGGTCTATTTCAGAGAGAAGATTAGAACAGAATTGTTCTGCCTCATGGCCCAGGCTTTTAACTACCCGAGAAAGCAACAATATTCCCCATTCTGTAAAGCTGTTATAAAAAGTCTTGGTATATTTTTATTTTTTTTCCACAGCTGTCAAAATGGTACTTAGTAGGTTTATCCAACAGACTGTGAACTGAAGGTGTAGTCACTGAGCTGATCCTGTTTTAATCATTGACCTTAAGTGGAAAGAAGGGAAAGATCAAACAAATATTTTTTTTCTGATCTTTGAAAAGCTGCCAAAACTAACGAAGTTGAATTCATTTGGGACAAAGGAGATGCTTTTGTTTTTCTATCTCTTTCAGCTTAGTTGCGTTTTGGATGGCACTCTGCTATTGCAGTCGGAATACAAAACAACTCTGCATCAAATCCCTCTGAAAGCTAGGTCTGTCTCATGTAATTACAATGCCACCCAGAAAATACTTGCTTGTGAATCTTACATGTGTATACTTCTTATCTTCTTGGTAAATAGCCCAAATTCACACAGTGGTGCTTTTGGTTAGGGGAAAGAGTTGGGGAGATAATTAGCCTTTCCTGCACTTCTTTAGCTTGACCACAACAGATCAACCTAAATCAAAGGTCGATCCAAATGCACCTACGTTTTAAAATGACAGAGGTGAATTTTTAAATATGAATCTCAATTTTTTGGTATCAGACAGACTGCTGACGTGAAAACCCCTGGAACTGTTGCTTGTATCCTTATGCTCAGTGCTCTGAGGGACATACACCTGTTCACAGTTTAGCAGCCTCATATACATAAACATGGCACAGCCTGTCCAATATTCATGTATTTTTCAGGTTCAGTACACTGGGAATAAACCTTAAAGGAAAGTCATTTTTCTTAAAAGGTCATTAAAGCTTTCCAGAGGCCAGAAATGTTTGGTAAGGTTCATGTAGTGAGTGAAGTGGTGCCACATTGGTGATTAATGTCATTAAATAGTGTGGGCTGATCTTGTATGATCTAAAGCAATCTCATCCCATATTGTCTGCCGTGGGACTTTGCTGCAACTTTGGTTCTGGCTGTGGGCCATTGGCTCCTCTTGAGCTAAGATGATAGATTATGAAGGTCATTTTGAAAAGACTGGGAGGTGAATTGTTCATTATTGGAGAGGTTGTTAACATATTATTTGTGCATTAGTCAACATGGCCCAGAATATTTTATTCACTGAATTACAACTGAAACAAAAGCATGAGAAAGGAAATGAGCTCAGCTGGGCCAGCTTTGTTTCCTTAGGTGTTACTCTGTTACTGGCCCTGTGACAGAATAATTTGCTTTTACATGAGTGTAAGCATTTCCAGTATTAAAATCATAAAACCAATATTAATACTAATAAGTGGAAATCAAATAACTCCCTGAAAGTTTGGTGGATGTTAAAATGTAATGGCATGTGCCCTACAAGTCATCCTACAGAAAACTTGCACTTTGGCCAGTTATTTGTATTTTGGAAAGTTCATAGCAGGAGTAAATAGCCTTCTTAGGGATTCTTAGCAGAGTGTAAAACAGAGCTTTGCCACCACTGTTGTGGATGCTGGTCTGGCTCCAGAAATGGGACAGCCTAACTCAGGAGAGTCAGCTAGCAGAAGACCACTGCTAGGGATAGAGCGGTGACAGTTCTTCCCCAGCAGCAGCCACCTTCAAAATCTTTAGAGGCGGGTCTTCTGTTATTCCCTTAGCAGCCTGTTTCCCAGCAGCCTGCTCTGTCTTCTCCAAGCATGATTTGCTGAGGCCTAGTCCTGCAGCCAGATGCATGCTGTCAGATACCATATTGTCTAAGAAAGTGTGTTAAAAGTGTTGGTTACCTGAATTTAAAAGGGAACGCTGGATCAAACTAGGACTAAAATATCACAGGATCAGTTTCCTTAGTTATCTATTCAGAAGTGACTGAATATACTTCCCCCCATCTCAAATGTAGTCCATAAGGATAGAAAGAGAGGATTTGGATTTAAATATTAATTGGAATCCCTTCTCTCCCCTGCCTCCCTTGGGTGACGGATGGCTCTGAATCATATTGGGAGACTATAGGGACTCGTATGTAAGTCAGGCCTTTTGTTTTGTTAAACCACATACTGTTAAAGGACAGGATGAATACAGTTGTGAAATCGGTCACATTCACCCTGAAATGTAAGGGCGTTAGCCAGTATTTGATGCAGAAAACAATTTTCACTCATCAAGGACAGAACTCATACACAAAAAAGAATAATTTGAAAAGATGGTACTTCAGAAATCTGATAAAATGCATATGTTCAAGTGGAATTTGGGATGCTATTAAACAAGTGCTTGTAAATTTATTCTGTCATGTAAGTTTTGTAAACAGACATTTTTTTTCTCTCTTCTGACCCCCTTCATTTTTATTTTTATCTCTTTGTATTGCACATGAACTCCAGACAGGCTATTGTCTGTAGCAGTTTTTTTGAGAATTCACCAAGAACAGAGATCTTTCAGTTGTATTGAAGCCAACACGCCTGGTTTAAAGGTATATTTGTTCCTTTCCCTCATATTTTATCATTTATTCATCAAAAACTGCAGCTTGGGGGACAACAAAAATTATTTCAAAATGGTTTTGGCTGAGTTGTGTGGGGGAAAACAGTTTTAAAAGCTTTAAGGCTTTTCATTAAAGTAGCACTTCAGTTTTGTGAAGCTATGAACATCTTATTGAAACATGGCTAAAAATTCCAGTATTTGTTGAAATGAAGGTCTAAGACATTATTTTTTCACACAGGTCTGTAGTCAGATTGCTTGCCTCCAATTGCTGATATTTGTTATTCTGAATCTTCCTTCTCGACACCCCTCTTTAATTTTCAGCCTAAATATTATACTCGTTTGTTCTTATGCCAACATTGTCCTTTAGTTTAAATAGTTCTTCTGCCTCCATAATGCTTACTTCCCTGGGAATATTTATGGAAGGCAATTACATTATCTCTCAGCCTTCATTCTGCTAAGCTAAACAAGCTAAGCTCATAGTTGTCTCTTGTAAGTTGAGGTCTGTGTTCCCATCATCCTTCTAGACCATTCCTTCACCAGCTCCAGTTTGTCCTCCGCTATCTTGAAGAAGAATTATTACCAATAATGTATTACCAATAATGCTGCAAAAAGTCTTGTAAATACTGTTAATATGTCTCTGAAATTTCTGGAAATTACTTTTCTGAATCATGGTAGACCTTAATTTATCTTTTCTTTGAGACAGGGATACCACAACTTAGTGGCTCATAGCCATTTTGATACCCTTGAGGGCCTTCTCTTCCCCTGTCATGTGGAAATTAAAATGTTTTATGGAGCCCCTTCTGTTCTGATGAAAACAAACATCAAATACCTTCTGACCAGCCCATAAAGTTTTTGGTTAACAGGCTTCTTGATTTCCTGAGAGTTTACTGACTATTGGGCTCTACTTCTGGGGCAACTTTGCCAGGCAGAGTCTGGTCAGGTGTATAAGACTTCCCATCATGGATAATGAATTCAGAACACCAAATGTCAAGCAAGTAATCACCAGATCCAGGGATCCTAGTCCTCACCTACCTTGGTCTGAGGTAAATTCCCAAACCAGAGTTTAGCCATCCCAGGACTGTTGACACATATGTACTAGGATTCTCTGAGGTCCAGTTTTATAATGAAATAAAATGATCTATTTCCGAATTAAGTTTGACTTTCTCTTGAGTGATTATTTCCTTTTTTATTTTTAATTCTCAGATGTTCCCCAGAACAGAATTCTTTCTATAGCAATAGTAAATATCATTGCACTTCTGGAGTAGTGTGTAAAAAAGAGAAAGCCTATCTATATTTATCTTTGAGATTGGATTAAGACACCAGCAATGAGTACAGCCATTTATATGTCTCTTCATGGCTCTTAGCTGTCAGCATTTTCTTGAAGGATATCTCCATTGTACATTGTCACCTTCAGTTTTTTTCTTAGCTAACCACACTTTTCATCTGAAAAACAAGAACCAAATATTTAAGAAGGAAGAACTTTACTCCTTCAACCCTTAACCTTGGTAGTCATACTGGTACCCATATCACACTAATTCATCACATACAGCTTTTTATTGTTAGGATTCCTCAGGGAAGGACAATTTGTCAATTACTGTGTTATTGTATGCCAAATACAGTGGCTCAAAGCTTCCTTTTTAAAGCAACACCTTATCTTATGTCCAGTAACCTTAAAATATTGGACTTCATGCTCTGGTAGATTGATCATCACTTTTCAGCTACTACAAGTTTTGCAAACTGGAGTTCCTTCCTCTCCCAAACACTCCCAGACAGTTGTCTGTGATGATTCTCTATTGCCTGCTCTTTCTCTCTCACTACCATTTTCAAAGATTCACTCAAAAACTGGTTTGATAAGGAAAATCACAGTGCATGATGGTTCTCTCCCACCAAGTAAATTCAAAGTTGATACATAGTAAAGTGAAGCCCAGTTTAACATTAAATGTATTTATTTCCTATAATGCATTACTGCCAACCTTCCAGAAACATTGTTCAAGAGTCAAGGTAAATTAATTCACTTATTGGAACAGGCAGGTTTTCATTTTATTGTTTATATTCACACATTGCTGAATTATTATCTACCAGTTAAATGTCAGGTTACCCTCCGCTGCCTCCTGTGAGGAACGATTGTGCATGAGTGGTAAACCATAATGCATGTGACTATGGAATAGAACATCACTGGAAATGTGATTGACATTTTTCACTGCCTCACTGGGCTGCCTCTTCCTTGTCTTCTTTTTTTCGCTTTCCTCCCTCTCTCCTTTCCTCCCTCTACCCAGCATTGATATTTTGGTTTTTTTAGTTAGAACCCACAGAATCAAATACACAGCTTTCTCTAGAGCACAACTTTGTCTCTGTATTTCATGGCTCATTTCTGTTCATGAATGAAATGAGTAGAACTGTCTGCTTTTATGAAGGCTTGAGACTTTTTTTTTTTATGGCAATAAGAGATAAATTGACTGGGTATAATTGAGAGAAGGATGTGATAGATTCAACTGCTCTGTGTGAGCGGAGAACTGTTCTCTCCTAATACAGACAGTATTTTCATGATTGTGATGTCAATTTGGAAAAGGCCTCTGATTTTTTCAAGGGAGTGCCTACTCTGCATGTTCTCAAATTGTGTTACTTTACAGATATACGGAACTGAGCCCCCGATATCTACACACTTATGAATAATCTGGGAAGTTGGTTGTTCCAACAGGTTTACCAGGGCCAGAGAGACAAAAGAGAGGCAGAAATGTGAAATAAGCTAAAACTTTTTGAACGCTGTCAATTTCATCTCCTAACAAATGAACACCTTCCTTACAATCTAATGGGTTGTGCTTGCTGGCAGCAATAGTGAAGGTGGCAAGGAAGAAATGATAATTCATGAAATTATTTGGGGCAAAGTGTGAAATTCAGCTTATCTGAATTGCTGCTCCTCTGTTATTGATGAGAACTTCAGTCTCCAACACTTGAAATCCTTTAAATCCTTTAACTGTGATGAGTTACCAGCCCATGCATTGAACCTGGGAAAGGTATAATCAGATAAGTTGAGTGTCTTGAGCTTTGGAAATAACATCTTGCTCTTCGGACTGCCAGTGGATTGTACCTATATAGTCAGGGAACACAAATACAGACACTGAGAGAGTTGAAACACTGTTCAGGTCTCTGTGAGCAGAGACAAAAACAGCTTTTATGTTGGAACAGAACTGTTCCCAGAAGAAAACATTTAAAGCTTATTTCAAAGTTCACTAAGGTTAATGAAAGGTTTCCATTGACTTTTCTACTCTATTTCTATATAGGATATTGTACTGGAGAATCAGATGTCTTCCAACAGTACATTTAGGTAATGCAACTATCATCTGTCATGTGTTTTCTTTTTTCATCCTCTCTTTAGGAAGCAAATTATGACTGCATTATGGTGGTCGTTTCTGGAGCAGCATTTTGCATACATGTTGCTTTGTGTTCCTATTAGCAGGTTGAAGGTGTGTTTTGCATTTGAAGAAACTTGTGAAGATTTTTAGCTTCTGAGAAAGTTCTGTTAGAAATCTGGTCCTCAGGAAATTTCTGTTGGCCTACAGGCATTGTAGGGGTATTAGCTGCGCTGGTCAAGTTCTGCCCAGACTCTTTTCTTAGGAAAGTATCTTTGGATGTTATGGGTTGGGCCACAGAGAGCTTTGAAATGCAGGACTCTGGCTGACTTTAGATCACAGGAATCCAAACTTCTGTAAGCGCTGAAAACGGACTGAAAGCCAAGAACAGTAAGATAGTATCATAGTTTGAGAAAGTGCTTTTTATGATACATTTCTGAGGAATGCAGGAAAACTTTGCAGTTTTTCTAGATGTTAAATTTGGAAAAAAATTTGAAAATAGTAGGTGCTGTGTTTTTTCCCTTTATTTTCCCTTTAAAATGTTAGAATTCCAAGTACAGTTTTGGTTTTTTTCTGCTCTTTTCTGCAACTAGTTAATATGCAGGATATCTGCACAATATTTTGTTGGACTTTTTACAGAATATGATATGCCTCCTCATCAGGAATATCAGTTTCCTGTACCTCAGTCTTGCTATTAAATGCCAGAGATGGATGGAAAAGTACCTCGAGAGAGGAACTGGGATGCTAAAATCAGAGTTATGCCTGAATAAACTGCCACTTTTACTTTTGTGTTCACCTTGATTACCTTCCTACCTATTTCCTATCCGGTACTTGCATCACCCTTTTGTATCTGCCTTCTCCACATCAGTCCCACCTGACATAAGGATTCTGAGTTCTCTGACTTCACTGTGTGGTGCACAACATAACAGAACCTTTGCTGAGGCTGCTGGTTGATTATACACATGGATGTTCTGTCTTGGAGAGAAACGTTCTTAAGTCTCTTGAGATGAATGTATGCTCACTTTCACATTTTCAGTGTGTAACATCAAACCTCTGCACTGAGGATTCCTGCTTAGTCCTTTGAATACACTTTTCTTTCAAAGTTATCCTTAAAAAAAGAAAAAAGCACCATTAATTTGAAGGCATGATCTGAAAGTTTGTCCCCTACTGCTGTAAAATTTAGTGTCAAAGTCTCTGTGTTGAAAACTTATTTCGTACTGCAGATTCCTCTGTTTGTACCAATGCTGGTGTTCACAACACTCTTCCTTAATAAGGGCTTTCCAGAGATTTTAGAACAAATAACCATGTCCTTTTTTTTTTTTTTGCCCAAGCCATTACACGCTTTTCAACAGTATTTAGTCACAAGGAACATATTCTATATGAATGCTGGTGTTTTGGATAAATTTCACTACTTTATAAGAATCAAAGGATGGATTTTACTTTTGGATATATGTATGCGTGCATCAAAGGAAGAAAGAAGCGTGTTTGAAAGAACTTAATTTAAGGTTAGATAGAAAGCCTCTTAGGGCAGTAGGAAACCTTCTATTGATTTCAGTGGATTGGCAAAAACCCAACGCAATAGGTAATTAACTCAGAAACTTGACCTAATTTTTATGGTATTTACTTAATAATCATATGTGTTGTTTACTTGCCGTAGTTTCAGAAACATTGTGTGTCGGTTATCATTCGTTGACTTTCTTTTGCTCAGGTCTATCTGATTCTTTGCTTTTCAAAGTTGAAGCGTGAACAAAAAGTTCAGGAATTTCATCATGAAAGCTGTACAATGTAAAGCAATTGACACCTAGAAAAACAAGCAGAATTAAACAGGATTTGACAGGTTGCAGAAAAGAGAGACTGAACAAGATGGGAACAATGAGCAGCAACTAATTATTATTTCACTGGTCACCAGAACACATTAAAAACTTCCAAAGGCTGTGAAATTAATTGCATGCAGAACAGCACTCAAGGTGCTTAATATTTTGTCTCTCTGGGACAATTTGCTAGAGACATCTTTTGAACTACAAATACAAAGCAGGGAAGACGGGGCTCTCTCTAGCTGTGTCATTCTTCATTTTAATGAGGAAAAAATGTCACACAGAGCAGTGTGAATTTGAAATATTATAATATGCTTCAGTTTTATGTCAGAGTAAGTATGTTTCTTAAAAGAGCCCTAATGATTCTAAATTCTAGACCTTGTTGACAAGACATCTGCTTACTTGGCCTGTGGTTTGTGTCTCATCTATAAGCTCATTATCATATATATTAAAAGAAACCTATTAAAATATTTGCATTTTAAAATGAATGATAAAAACCCCTTACCCATCTTTCAGAAACTTGTTCTTTTTGTCGTGCAAAACATTCCACTAGGGAGAGAGAAATATTTCAGTTATTTTCAAACCATTTAACATTTGGGTAATTCTTATAATTACTTTTCTCTTTAATCGTTAAAGCTGGAAGGCTTATATAATATTACTTTTAAAATTCATAGTTCAATGTAAATAATCTTTTCTGTACCCACAGACCTCTCAGCTGGATGCTGACTATAACCCTAAGGGTGCTCATTCTTTCTTTTGGTCTTATTTATTATTTTCTTCTCTCCTCATCAGTTTTCTATTATTCTCTTTCCTGCCTCTTCAGCTGTCTAGCTGCACATGTAATGGGTGAAATGACACTTGAAGCCATGCTGGTTGTTTATTTAAACAAATCATATTGAGATGAAAAGAGCAGATGATTGCAAAGATATAATAAATCTGATCTAGAAGCTCATCAGGCTCTTGAGAGGTCTTACCATTTTAGAAAATCTCCCACCTGGACTTGTGGCTCTGAGATCTTTAGTGTCAGTCTTCCTGGTCTAGCACAGAGTGCAGGAAGTTCCTTTTGTCTTGGCTGTCTGGGTCTGGTCATTAGTTGTCACCATGCGAGGACCGGCTTGGATGAGTTTGACTGCTCAGCCCTATCTCAGCTCTATTAAGCTCCTCTGAGAGCAAGCTGGTGGCTTGCAAGTTGCAAGCAGTCCTTTCGGGTCTCCTTTAGTGGTAGGACTGGCATTAGAATATACCCACCAGCTAAGGGGCTATTTTCTATGTCCTGTTTGTTAGAAAAGCTCTGCACAAAGGATGAGAGGAGTGCTACATCAAGTAACAGGGAAATAGCCAGCTGAGAAGATTCAGATGCTTTCTAGAACCTACTCAGCACAGAAAGGCATCCTTGGGGCAGGATGTTTTCCCCAGCAAGCTCAGCTAGGGGAAACTAAAGAGGAGGTAAAACTGGCTTCATCAGCAAACCCAGAAAGGTGGTCTCTGAAGGTGTACAGCAGTTCCTGTCACCTCTGCTGGAAGAGGTGCATGACTTGGGTGGCAGGGGTCTGTTAAGGCACCCACTATGACTACCATCCACTATCATCATGCTGTGATTTTTATTTCAGGAAACAGATTTCCCGGAAGGAAAAGCCATAGCAAAGATGAGGTAAATTCACCACAGGTTACTCAGAAAAGTATTTCCTGGTGACATGACTAGCAAAGAACAATTTTGGCAACAAAGGTTCTCATACCTAACAAGAAGACACATTTATTGCCTGATACTCCTATTCCAGTCTCCTCTCTTAAAAAAAAAACTTTACTGTGGCAGTTTCTTAAAACATCCTTAGTGCCTTCTCAGGCATTTAAACCATTTTGTTGCATATTGAAAGCAGCTGTATGGGGAAAGGAAGGCTCCTGCTGCTTCTCAAAAGCAGTATCTATAACATCACAGCTGGAAATAACATGTTTTATGAACTTGATTTATCCCCTCTGCTGTGTGGTATAAATCCTGCTTTCTCATTGCATGGCCTGCACATGCATTTTTGAGGGCCTCATCCTGACAGGTCCTGAACAAGGTGCAGAGGAAGGATTTAATTAAAAGCAAACATTGGTTTGGGGATTGCTAACTCCTACACACTCTCTGCTGCCTAGCAGGGGGAAGCACTAAGTAGAATGGTAGGAATCAGTAAAAATATTTCCTACCCACTGGAATTATTGGTACTTGCTGTATCTAATACATTATTTCAAAATCACAATTATAAACCATGCAAAGCAGTGCATAATAATGTCTCATGTAAGACAGCATGGTCTGTTTGTTCTGTTCCATAACAGCTAGTGGAGGACAAACTTCCATGACTTCCATTTTATGTTGTTTTTTCCTCTCAGACAATGCATTTTGTTGCCAATTTTAATGGACTGACAACTTTCTTTTAATGGGCAGCTGCACACTTCCTATTCTTAGAATATCTGAGTCCCTCACAGTCCCTGTTTTTTGTACCTAGTCCCTGTGTTGGGAAAGTTCATAGGTAACAGAGGCAGAGAAAAAATGAGGTATGTGAGCACCTTAAATGACTGAAATCTGTAGGAGTTAAATGTTTGTAACTGAGTTGTTTGCTGTCATGCAGGACTAGAAGTAAGTAAATCCCAGCTGGAGCTATGTTCCTAGCTCCTGGCCCAGGCTGCTGTTTCAATCTCACTTGTACTCCTGGTTGTCTTTGGATGTGATATACTCTGTTAAAATCCAGAGAAGTTGTTTCCTGTTTCTTGTCTTAGAAAATCTAGTTATTGATTTAGATGCCCACACATCTAGTCCTGTGATGAACATTAAATATTGAACTACAAAACCTTGAATAGCTCCCTCTCCTAGTTGTGGGCAGTATGTGCAATGTGACTATTTTTATGAAAGTAGAACTTACACGGTGATCAGAAGTCCTTTATGGTTGTTACTGTACAAACCCACAGCGAAATGTCCCTGTCCTGCAATTTGAAATATCTAAGATGTTTAAGTGGTGGGAAGCTTTGTTTGAACAATGGGGGAACTGAAGCACGCTCATTAAATATTTCACCCAGCATCACACAGGCAGTCTGTGGTGGGTCTGGAAAACACTTCTGTCTTCAGTCTTATGCTTGTGTCTTAACAGCAAGGCTCCTGCCAGTCGTGTATGCAAACCTAATAGATATATAGCCCAATGACAGTTACTGATTAACAAAAAAAGGCATTATGCTTTATGAAGTGTTGGAATATTTTATCCTCTCATGTCTGTTGTGGTGTCCTTCCCTCTCAGCATGAGAGAGAAAGGGAGCAAGATCATCCAGATAGCGGTGTCCTTATTAATGAGAAGTTCAGCCAAGCATGTGCTAGTTTTTCTGTCACTCTGTGCTGTGGTTATCTGCAGAACAGGAATAGAAAACTAATATCTAGTCTTTAAAAAGGGCTTTGGAAGATTACTTCAACCTTTACCCTGACCCAGCTGAGCTCCGCTTAAATCCTAAAATGATCTAAATAACTTTTGTTTCAAAGATGGCCATTAGTGTACCATGCTGGAACCATGCAAAAGCAGCCTGTAGGAACTAGCTGGCGAGAGAGATTTTCACATAAAACCAAAACTGGATAGTATTTCCTTTTCAACTTTCTCTTTCTAACAAAGAAAAGTGGAACTGTTCATGTTGGAACAAACCAGCAGGAGTGAGTGAAGGTCAGAGGAGGAGGACTATTCCTTAAATGTTAACAAGAAATGCTAACTCCTAACTCACAGTGGGCTGAATTCTTTTTCTATGTCATGGTGACTTCATGGGCTCCTGAAGAATTACTTGGATCTTTTTTTTTCCACTGAAACTTTTAGGAAAGAGTTCCTTCAAGAGTGTCCTGAATATCTGACCTGAGTTTAGGGTGGAAGAGGATCAGATTGTATAACCTTGTGATATTGGCTTGCACATATTGTCTGACACTGCATTTAAAAAATAGAAGTTGCCTGATGGGAAAGAGAAGACATAAAAGGTCATTTTCCAGAAGAGAGTGCTTTCATTTGGTATTGTGGGAAGAGAGTGGGCAAAGCTTATGCAGTTGGAGGATTTTTTCTTTAACCTCTATTTCTACTAGAAAAAATGGTAGATTTATGATGATATTTATTAGATTCAAACTCATTATTAATTTACCTGTACATTTCCCTTCAGTCTGGACTGTGCTGTCATACAGAGCACACTCTCTGCCCTTACAGAGCTGGAAGAACTTCCCCGGTAGGTGAAAGGTTGATTGCAGGGCTTGGGTTACTACCTGGCTTGTATACCCCAGTTCTCAAGTAGTCAGAGTGGCAAGAAGGAGAAGCTGGCTTATTATGAACCAAAATAAGATTTAAGGAGTGGGCTGTGCAGCACCGGCCAATTGTAGTATTTCAGGATGCTCCAGTGAGATTTGTCTCAACTGAACACAAAGTGCCTCTGGCTGCTCCACTTCATTAGGTATCTACACACAGTCTGGATAATATTCCTAATGGATCAAGGTTGATCTAACTGTAATAGAAACTTGATTTGCTTTCATGTATGTACTTCTGGATTCAAAGCACTGTCTGTCCTCTTCCCCAAACAAAGGCAGAGTAATGAAAATAACTGCTAGTTCCCAGGTATACAGAGAGATTGGGAATAGTGTTAGCAGTTCTCCCGTCACACCGCTGCCCCAGGAGATAGACACTGGGGAGTGCCTGCCACCACTCACAGAGTTTGAATGCTCCATATCGCCATAGGAGTCAAAGGCACTTAATACTTCTCAGGAGGTGTTTATGGCATCAATCTCTAGGGCAACATGTGAATTAGAAAAATGATCATGTGTGTACCTGTCCTTGCTGTTAATTACCTTGCCATTGAATAAAACAAAGCAACATAAAATGGCCTTAGGAAATATTTAGACTAGATAGAACATAAGGTTAAAGGTTTCTAATCTGCTTTATGATGGATAGTCCCAGTAGTGCTTGGGGGCGGGGGGGGGTGGGAGCGGAGGCGGGGGGGGGAACAGTTCTTTCTCTTTTTGGATATAATATGGCTAGAAAATTTTCAGAGTGCAAACTAACTGCAAAGTTCCAGCACCTCCCCATCTGCAGTGCAGATGCAGTCCCTCTCCCTGATGTTTGCACAACATTGCAGCAGTCTCTTGTTGCTGGAAAAGCAGAAGTAAGCTTTCCTTGTGAAGCAGGACCATATATTGTCCCTCTGTATGTTTTCCTGATAATAAGTGTATGTATGTTGCAGCTGCTTTTTTGCTTTATCATCCATAAAGTTAAATTATTCATAACCAATTTCACTCTAAAGAGCTCTCATGTACATTTCAAAAATAGAACATATTTAAATGAAAGTGAAATTTTTTTTTTTTAAATTTATACAGGGGTTAGTGCTTCTGCTCCTAAGAGATGTCTTTGAATTGCTGTGAGGAGGTTACCTTGTACTTTCTAACATACACCTTTATCTGGCAGCTGCTCCCCCTCAAAGCCACTCTTTCCAGCTCAGTAATTTCAGTATACAAATAAAATGCTTTGAAAATATTGTGCTATTTTAAGACTTTTTTTTTTTTTTTTTTTTTTAATTCTTGGGTCTTTATGTGAAGAAATTTCTGTACCTATAGACAAGAAGTTCAGCAGTGAAATAATCTTCCCCATTGCACTGAACTTCCTTAGAGCCCTTGTAGATCTTAAAAAACCAAAAGATTCCAAATTCTAAAATACATTAGAACTATGCAAAAAAACAGGACTCTGATTTTGAAAGCATCTAAGGTCAAGGGGAGAAGGGTCTACCAAGTATTACAAAGCAGCATTTTGCTACTCAGAACTGCTTGAACATTCACAATGCAGAATGTCAGTCAATCCTTTTCCTCCTCTACTCTTTTCTCTTTCTCTTTTTCCATCAGCAGTTTTTAACTAATAATCTTCAGAGCCCAGTGATTAAAAAGTCTTTCTTGTGAGCAGTATGAAGACACTACCATCCTTCACGTTACCCCACGAGCATCAGCAGTGATCATCTCTGTAAAAATGTGCACAAATTGTTAAATGCTGTCATTTATTTCAGTGGATTTATTGCCATAAAACTTCAATGGCAGTTTAATTAAGAGCTTAAATTTTTTATACTGCAAAGTAGAAATATTTATGAAGGATGTCGTCGAGGCAGAATATTAAAACAAAACAGGTGTTTTTGCAGAAACACAAATAAAATGTCTAACAGTAAACATTAAAAAAATCAATTATTAATCATGGCTCTTTTCATTCCTACTGAATTGCCTTCCAAAGATTTTGTGTCTAACTAAGTCTATGGATCTACAATATTGTCTTATCTCACCACTTGGTCCTCCTATTTGTATCTTGTGGTAGAGCTGGATAGATTATTTGCTTCAGAAAAATTCTTGGGACCAAACTAAGACGAGGGTTGTAAACTAATGAGGTCAAGTATCTAAATTCTGTCTTTGCTATTTCCTTGGCATGAGGAAATTTTCACTCAATGTTAGTATTTCATCAAACTCGAAATGCAGAAAATTCATTATGAACCCTTTGGTGGCCTGTAAAATGGCATGATGTTTTCTAGCTTTGGCTCGTGTTTCCATTGTTAAAAATGAAATCAGATAAAGCTGTCTATCATCTGAGATACCTTAGGTTTCTGGCCCAGTCCAGTTAGGAGATGTCAGGGAGACTGGAGTGGGACGTGGGGCTGCAATGTCTTCCCTTGGTGAGGTAGACTCTACCTGGTGCTTCATCACTGCTGAAGTTGTATTTTTTTTTTTTCCTTTCCTTTTCTTTTTGTGGCGGCTGGTGGCAGATACTGCAATGATCAGCACTATCTTTATTTTTATGTCAACATCTTAAAGCTTCTAGGTCTTTGACTTACTGCAGTCTGTAGGTTTCCTTCAACTCAGTTCGTTTCTGGTAATATTGTCTTAAAGTTTACCCCTCCTGCCTCTTTGAAACACTGGGGTTTTACTACAGCAAGCTATAAATTACATGTTATTTATGGCTTGCTCACATATATTATGGGAAAATGTTGCTATTGGCTCCACTGAAAGAATGACTCGGTTGTAACAGGATTCATGTTACAAAATCTCTACTATATTTTTAGAGAGAAAAATTGTGTTTAATTGTCTTCCAGGTTTCTGATTATCTCCAAACATTTAAGAACAGACCCTACCTCTGTATTTAGCAGCATAGTGTCATCAGCTGTGGTGAAGTTGTCTGATTCACAGTAGGTGGCAATAAGGAAGAAATGCAGTCATGGTAATTATCAGAAGGGAGAGAGATGTTTTATTTTCTATAGCTCTGAGAACATACTCCAGGGAAGTCCAGATTTTCCTTGGTGAAAAGAAGTGTGATGTAGTGAGAAGATCCATGTTACTAGAACTTACAAAGAGAGGTCAGGCAGGGGTTGTTTCTTGTGCAGGGAGGGACTGAGAATGAGGAAGAGCTGACCAGGTGTTTGCAATTGTCTACAAAAAGCTCTAACGGGGTATTGAAAGCACCTGAGTTGCAGGGAGGGAGGTTTTTTTGTTGGAGGTGCCTCTGAGTGTTTAGCAAGAGGTGTTGGGCTGAGACAAGATGTCAGTACCTGGTCCAACTGAAAAAAAACTTTCTTAGTGTGGAAATCTGTTTCATCCTAGCAGGGATCAACTACCTGTCACTGCTAGCTGTGAAGCAGTAAAGGCAAATGGAGTAACCTTGAGATCGTGCACATCTGTGGTGTAGTCAAACCAGCAGAGTGGATTATAAGCATCTGCTTTACAAAGAGATGAGAGTAAAAAAGGAGCAAGCTTGCTTGGGAAGGAAGTAAGAAGTATGTCTTTCTGTAAAGCTCTTCCATGTTGCTTTGAATCAAAGGAAGCAGATTCATGCTGACGCTGGGAATGGCTGGTCTGCTAAAGGTAAGTGAGTTGCTACTGCTGTTGATAACTCCCCTAGCCTGCAAAGAGGAGGGTGGTGAGGGCTGATGGTTTGGACAGTTAGGAACTGAGGCTGAACATTTGAGAAAGAGGAGTTTGCTCACACCTTGCTGCATGGTTGTGGAATGGAGCTTTCCTTGAGGATTATCTCTGACTTGATCTGTAGCTGTTCTTTGCCTTCTGCCCTTTACATAAAGCTAAAAACACCAGATGAAATGCTTATCTAAAGGCTTCGCTCTCACAGTTAAACTCTGTGATTTCCTGCCAAATGTTTTCTGAAACAGTAAAACTATGTAGGTAAACTAATCTTTACTACACCTTCACACTGACGGCAGTGTTACTGTTGCAAAAATTAGTATGCCAGGTAAGTATTCTCTGTTTCATTGATCTATCATCCTGTTCCACTGTAATCAACTGCCAAGTGACTTTGCTTTCTCACTCCAAACTCCTAATGGAGTTATTCACATTTTTTTCCAACAACTATTGTTAAACTCAGTGGGTGAACTTGGCTGGCAAAAGTCCCACTGGTTGCAGTGGAGGCCAGATTCCACATATTGCTGTTTCTCTGTTAATTAGTGGATTTATGTTTTTTCCCTTTCCAGTCTTCACAAACAATTGAAGGAACTGCAGTGGGTGCTTCTCATGCTGTCTGCCACTTAAGAGAGCGAGGGAAGGAGTTAAACTGTTTAAAACACACTTATTCTTTGTGATGTAAATTTGATGACTTAATTCTAGGTACAAAACGGTTAGAGAGCTGGTCTGCCAGCTTTGCCAATGTTGCAGTACATGAAAATAATGAGTGCCTCAAATATAGAGGGTTCCAGTAACTCAAACAGCGGAAACGAGTTTGTTGTAGCCCTTTGATTAGAGGCTCAAAACTCTGTATTCAGTGCTGGCTGTAATACCAATCCTGTCTTCATCTCAAGTTAGCAAAGAAATTGGGCTGTTGGTTAAGAATCTTGCTGCCTCTGGAGAAGCAGAGCATATTCCCTCTTTCTTCTTCCCTCTGGGGAAGTTTTTACACTAATGCTGGGGATTTTTTCTTTTGCTAAACTCTCCTTAACTTTCAAATTATAGAAATACTAATCTATCTCCTATTTTAGTGCCCCAAATTTTTACTCATTGGAAGCTGTAGAGAATAAGTAGCATGACTCAAAACACAGGGCAAAGCTCTGGTTTTGCTGGTGGGTGGGAGAGACAGGGAGGAGAAAAAATAGCTTTTGTCAGAGCAGCCACTGCTTGGTTAGAAATAAAATACTGCCTCGTTTCACCTGAAGTGTTCCCTCTAGCTTCTTTTTAACTATTCATTTTATTCAGCTACTCTAAGTCAGCCAGTAAACTAATGTGGGAAAGTCATGTGCCAGTTCAGAATCATTTATCCTATGGATAACACGATCAAAACTCCCTCAGGATGGCATTAACCTTTGTATTGATTCAATCAAAGAGCCTCATGTGATTTCTCAAGCTGCTCTATGCTAGGTGTGAAGGGAGTGCAATTGAACATTATTCATCTTGTAGCGGTGTAATTAATTAAGCAATGTTTTGGTAAGAGTAGTATAGCAAAGATACTTGCTCTGATATAACAGGTTATAGTTTTCTAATTACAGGACATTATTCTGATATTTTTTTTCATGTTGCCCCTACCTTTTAAAGTTCAGAAGTTATCATACTTATACTGAAAAGTATATCCTCCTTTTCCTCCTCCCTATCAGCTGCTGTTTTAAATGCAGTGGTATTTTTAATTACCCTTCAGCACTTGTTTGACCAGCCTGAAAAACAGTCTTTCTTGTCTTGTGACTTTTTGGATCATGTCTTACTAAATAATCAAATAAAGGAAAGTCTGCTGTGCAATACAAAGTATTGAAGTCATCTCTCTGAACCCCAGCAACAGAATAGTAATGTTAGAGTAATGCTACAGGGCAAGATGTTCACTAATATGAATGGGAATAGTGGGCTGAAATCAACAGATCATCAGAATGTGCCTTTATTAATGCTGTTACTGCTTCTTCACCCCCTTGTTTTTAATGCAAAGGGCTTTACTGGTTGCTTGAACCTATTGAATACTCTAGGTAGTACTTTCTCCATTAAAGAAGGCTTGCTTTAAAAATGTTGCCTGCAGTAAAAGTAAACTCTTTATGTAGGATATGCAACCCCCCACCGCTGTGTTCGCATGCTGTGTTTTGAGAGCAGTGGTGTGCTCTAGTAACAGAAACCGCTATTTCTAATACTTTAACAGTGTAGCATGTCAGAGGCGTACGTTGTAGGATGTACTGCTTCTAGCAGAAGATAAGGCGGAATCTAATTAGCCAGGAATTATCTAACATAAATTGGCTACAGCAATAGATTTACTACTGCTAATTCTAAATACAGTATCATAGAGATCACTGCAAAGGTCTGCCTTGAATTGACTAGCTTTCTTTCGGAGAGCTGTCATTAAGGGGAGTTTCCATTCAAGTCCCTTGTTTGCAAGGTTGGAATATTGGCCCCGTGGTGTGTAACAGGTGAACAACTGCAAGTTCCTAGAAGTCTGTTGCCTTGCTTCTGTGAGTTGTGGTTTAGTGGTTTGTTTTTTTTTTTTTTTTTTTTTTTCATTTTGGCCTGCGTTGGTCTGCCTGTGTTCTTCTAAAATTGAAGAATATTCATAGGCCTGGAAATATTTAGTTGTGAGTATAGTGAGTTCATCATACTTGGTGGGCTTTTTAATAAGGACTTTTTAGGGAAAAAAAAATGAACCCAAACCACCCTCGCTATTGTGTGTGATTTATGGTGTCAGAGGAGCTAATTAAAAATAATTGGGAGGAAACTGCCCAGAAGAGTATAATTGGAATTGAATCCAAATGGAAATCTCCATTTTGGCCTTTCTTTTACTTTCTCCTGAATTTTGGAGCTCTTACTTGACCATTGTGGCATAAATTTATTTCATAATATGCCTAAACTAGAACACAGAATTTAAAGTCATCTGAGTATAGGTTAAGTATAGAACTCTTGTGGCTTGTGTATCTGCATAATTGCAGTCTTTTCAATGTGTTTTTTAACTATTTGAATACTTCTTTTTGAAATTACATACTAAAAAAAAATTTACAATAGATTTTGTATTTTATAAGAGCAACCTAAATAATATCTTAAGAAAACTTTCTATTCCTATATCATTAGCAATAGTTGCTCTTGATGTTCCTTGTTTCAATTCCTGTATAACTGCAATGTTTGTTGTCATTGTAAACCTCTTATGTTCCTCTGCATAAAGCGCAAACAAGTGGTTTGTGGGCTGAAAAGAAGAAAAGGTTCTACCCTCTTTACTTAAAGTTCTGAGAGTCTATTTTAGATGTTTTATGAACAGAGAAAACTGTATTTAACGGTGGTAGTAAAACAAACTGAGAAGCTCTCAGGCACGTAGACAGTATACCACAGGTTATAAATATCTGCCTAAGACTTATTTCAGAAGAAAGAACAGTGTGGACTCTTTTGCAGTTAAACAAGAAAATTCTTGTGGCCAGTGGTAAGTGATCCAGCTGGCATTTTGATTAGCTCTAGATGAGAAACTTGCATTCAAGGTTTTTATTGTCATTTATACAAGCTGTCTAGGTGTTTATGCCACATCCCCATGGAAAACAAAAGATGATGTATACGCAATTTGGTTCTGACAGGTTTGCTGTTATAATGAATACATGTTCTGGCTTAAAAAGGAGGAGAAACACTGAATGGTTAGGATTTAAAAAATTATTGCTTGATTGGAATAACCTGAGTGGCTTTTTTATCAGTACAGCACAAGGCAATAGAGAGGTCTGCAGTCTGTGGTCATGCCAATGCTTTCTCCTTTGTTCTAACATTTTGAGTCCTTTTCACATTAAGAGGTTCAGCAAAGGTGTCTGTTAACCTCAAAGCCCTTTCGCTCTAGTGGGAGGTCCCCATACATCCTCAGTGCTTTGCTGTTGGTTTGCACTAGTAAGGTCACTGCTTTGGCTACAACTGCAACCCTTCCCTTGCACACTCCTTGCTCTCCATTGCCTTTGTAATCCCCTAAAGGAGCCAAACTTCTCTTCTGAAGCCAACACCAACCAAAGCTTGAATTTGTGTTGTATGGTGAGAGAGAGGGATGAGAAGGGAGGTAATGGCAAGGTAGCACTCTACCCAGCTTGCCAGCTCTTGTACTACAGTCTGCAGCAAGACCTCCTCCCATTCCCATTCGGCTTAGTGTTGTTATCACCCAGGAGCACACTGGAGGGGAGAGGACAGTGGGAGGTAGTGAAAGTCAGATGGGATTTTCTGAGTCATACTTGTGCTTCTGCCCTTCTCACCCCAGAAGAGTCAGCAGCATTACTTGTCCACTCTGCCTTGGTAGAGAGCCAATGCTGTAGCACAGCTCTGTTTTGTTATAAAGCTGAACTTGGAAAATAACTTTTTTCTATGCATTCGGTTGATGTCAGAATGAGTGTGACCTGCAGGCTCTGGAGGACTGTACATAATACAGTGTGTTGTCACTTGTCTGTGGGTAACATAATGCTAAAATGCCCGCTGCGCTCTGAGGCAAAACCTGGCACTTTTCCCCTGAAGCAGAGTGAGGAAGTAATAAAGAGTTTAACTTACCAATTTGTGCATCCTCCATATATCCAGAGTGCCAGGCCCTCTTGTGTAAGAAATGTGAGTAATAAAAAACCCAAACGTTGTTACCTACAGGTAACCATTAAAACCTTGTGCTGATAAATCAACTTTTTGGCTTACAGAATAAATTGAATTCCGTAGCTTCTTCCTCCATCTGCTCTTGAACACAGTCAAACCAGTATCATCTTGCACTGCCTGTATTTAGAAATGCACCAGAATAACTGCCAAGGAATATCTGAAACATTAATGCTTATTGGCTTTGAGGCAGTGAGGATTTCATTCTTCAACTGCCGCTTTCTTGGTGGCATGGCCAAAAGCTAGCTGGCCTGCTGTGAAGTTTAGAGTATATCTTCCTAGTCCATCCTAGGTGACTAGCTCTGACCATTCTCTGGGTTGATGAGAGGTGGTGGGAATGTGTTTAGTGTGGTGACTGGCCAGAGCTAATGCCGCCAAGGGAGATGATGTGCATTTGAGTACAGCTTAGGGCATGGCTGAGGGACTTACACGGAGAGAACTTGCTTGTGTCTGCAGTAGATGACATGGGTGCATTGTTAGAAACCACAGTGTAGTGTTTGCACACCAGAGTGTCAGTCTAGTTGCTTAAAGGGCTTTTTGACATAATATCATAGACTGACCCATTTCCATATTTCTTTGAGGTAGTCTGCAAAACAGGTCCATGTTCTGGTTCCTGAGCAGTAGTCTTGGAGGAACTTAGAGGTTTTCTGCTAAGAGCTGTCTAGTAATAAGGTGTATGTGAGGATGGCATGCTTAACCACCGATACTGAGTTGAAGCAATTCTAGTGATAGCATTAGGAAATAGTGTTCTGTAACTTTGTGTGTGAATGGCTCCAGGGGAACTCTTTCCTGTGCTGTGGGATGAAGAGAGTTTAGTTCCAAAGTTGTCATATGATGGTTCTTCATCGAGTGATGCTGTATAGGTGTGGCAGAACAGTATGAATTATCTGTTCTAACCACTCTTTCACATTGGTGGGCGACCACCTTGTGTCAGTCACAACTGTTGTACTTCTTTCCCCAAATCTATAGAAACATGAGGTTAAATATTATCTATTTGTTGCTTTTCAGAACTGTGGATGACTTGGTACTTAAACTTAGAAATATTTTTTTTTTAAATAGCCCTGAAGTCCCCAGCAGTGTGTTCAGAATGCAAATTAATCAAGGGTCCTGTGGATAAAATATTTTGTGATCATGTAATTAAAACCCTGCGTATATACAGTGGGGCCAAATTGAAGTTTCACGGGCAGTTCTAATTCTGGCAATTCTTAATTTTGGAGTGCTTGGCTTAGCAATAAAATGCTGTTTTATTGTAGTTCTTGGATGTAATTGAAAATATACTGGGAGATGAACAAGTGAAGTAGGAAACAACACTGAAGATAATTACAAGCAGATCTTCATTTCAAGCAGAGAAGTTAATCTTCCTTTGGGCTCTTGGGCCTGTTTTAACAGGGTAATTAGCCATAGACCCTGTGGCTTTTGACTCCCAGTCCCAGCTCAAACCTCTGTGTCCTAATAAATGAGGACACACAGTTCTGTGACTGGGAGAAGCTGTCAGAGGCAGATGTATTATGCATGTTTGAACCATAGGGAAAGCAGTGTGAGTTCAGCTGGACTCTGCTTACTTCAGCAAGGACGTACATCCAACTGGCTTCAATTAAACCAAGAACCACTAACGCAATTTAATTCATGTGAATAGATGAGTTATATTAGCCCTCTTCCTTTCCTTTTCCTTTACATTGTGTTTTACAAAAGTAGGCAGTCTGAATTCAGCCTGGCAGAGCTGTAAAACAAATTAATTTGATTTCTCCTTTAACTTTTTCCACATGGTTTTTGGGCTGTCATGTTCAGCCCTTCTGTTCCCTTTACTCTAGTTAGATAGGCATTGCCAGAGGTGAGTCACACTTGAATTTCCTTTTGTTAGGAATCTGGTGCAAATGATTATTTCTGTCTCCCTCTTATTCAAAAGCAGGTCCTGTCTTCTAGGAACAGACCCTCGATGGTTTTTCACTTGTTTCTCTTTGCCTTTTAAGGCTCAAACACCCTTCTAGCTGAGCCTCCTCCAGAAGGCACTGGAGAGGAGATAGGTCTCTGGCCACCATTGCTGCTGTAGAAGGGGAGTTTATGGATTTGCAGTAGCAAGGAAGGGTTCTCATCTCTGACAATAGCTTGCTGGCCCATTTCAGATGATCAAATCCAGCCCTTTTAAAAACTGAGCAGCGCTAACAATGCGGGGAGATTTGAGTATAGTGGTCCTGGACTGAACTGTATGATTAGTGGGCCTGATAGCTACAGTCTGTGCTGCCAAGCCCTGCAGGATCGCTCTGAAAAACCTATCAACCTCAGAGTGCTGGCTTTTTTTCTTCTTTTCAAGAATACTTACAATAAGAATGGATAAAGATAAAAGAAAAAAGCTAAGGATAATTTGTGACATGTATTTCTCCCAGGCAACTGGAGAGGAAGGCTTTTGCCAAGCTAGAAAGATAAACAGCGAATCCAAGTTATGAAAGTTGAAAGGGCAATCTAATAGGGAAGAAAAAATAAACACTACTTTGCTTCTTATGGAAGTTAACATATTTTCAGCTTTTCATAGTGATCAGTATTTAACTCTGGCTGATCCTTTTTGTAAAACTGTTGACATGAGCATGCGATACAGGGCTTACCATTAACGTCAGTAGGATCAGGCTCAAACAGCTGTCACTGCTGCATTTTTGCACTGTTTCTTGGAGGGGGGGAGGAAGACAATGTTAAAAGCCTCCCAATGAGGCTATTGAAGTGAAAACCAAAAGAGCTGGTAGTTCTATAGGAAGATTATTCCCTTTGGCAAAAATGCGTGTGCACCGAATAATCTACAATTCAGCTGTATTCTGTTTCCAGTTTTCTAACTTATTTGCAGAGAACTCTCTGGGCTGTTCGTTAACACTTTCACGTTTCTACTACGTTGTGGGTAATGCTGCTCTCAGTCCTGCAGTCCTTCAGCTAAAACAGTGTGGTATCAAAAGATGATCAGCAGAAATACAGAAACCCATGCATCATCCTTCCCACTCTCTCTGGGGAATTTCTTACAGTTCTATTTCTTACATATGTCAAACGTTTTGTTCTGTAGGTAGCACACTTCAGCACATTTTTTCCTAAAGAAGCTGTGTTGTACAGCTCTATCCTCTCACCATAAGACTGCAGCAATGCTGACTAATAGACACAGTTTGAAGCTAAAGAAATATTAAGCTGCTCATTTTTTCTTGTGTGTGTGAGCGTCTGTGTGCTATAAATGGAGGAGGAAGGATTAAAACTTTACACAGTCTGGAGGTAGCTAAATCTACTAAATATTGTATGACTGCCTTTGCCATCAATAATTCAAAAAAACTTGAGTCCAAAATGACAAAAATCTCACTTGGACAGCTGTAGCTGCAGGCAGAACAGAAAGATTTTGAGCCAATTGTGGACTTGGTGCTTTGTTGACTATAAAGGTTGAAGAACACCTGAGGTCCCTGCAGTCATTAAAAGAAAAGAGAAAAGAGTAGAGCAAAGCAGAATATTGCTGCAGAAGAAGTAAAGTATGTTTTAACATTCAGTACAATTGTATTGATAGATGTAAGGGTGCTGGATATCTGCTGCAGCAAGGGTAATGCTACCTTGAAATGCTGGTTTAATTTAGGAATGTACCAAACATTGTGAAGTGAGATCACTTAGACCCTCCTCTCTTTTAATCACTGAATTGGATGCAGAGACAGGAAGGTAGAACATGGATTTCTGTCACCTGGAGGGTGCAGGTATTGATCCGTGTACGCACAATGCCAGCAGGAGGACGGAAGGAGTGAGAGTTGTGACGTTACTCCAGCACTGCAGGACTGGCCTCAGTGTGGTGCACAGCGATGCTGGGCTGTGCCTATCATTCTTGTGTTTCCCCGGCTTTTGCTGGAGGTTGTAATGTTATAGCAATGATTGTCCAAACACTTGTGGACCTCAACAGTGGTTTGAGGAACTCTTGTCTCCAAACTTTTCAGACTCCTGTCATGGAGGCTTCAAATCTAGCGCAGTGGTAGGATACTGAAAGTTGAGTGTTTTCTTCCACTGAGAGCTTGAGAAACCACCATGAGAAACTGAAATCATGAACTGAATTAACTGGAGTGCAGGAGAAAGGTTTCTGGTCATACTAGATGGAGGGTTTTTCAAAAGTTGTGGAGTTTTTTGATGTCTTTGTTCCTCTTAAAAATTATTTTTAGTTTCACGCTAACACATGAGAGTGAAAAGATGTTTTGAGCAAGAAAACATCTCTAGAATTTCAGGAATTTTAAGTGAATTTGGTCTATTTTTCTGGATGGGAAATGTGTCAAAGGACACTTTCTTTTTTTTGAAGGAAAAGAATACTTTACTCCATGTCTGATAACTTGTGGTATGAGGTGCAGTTGCCCTGCACCTCAGTAGAGATTTTCTTCAATCCTTGTGTTATCAGGAGGATGTATTCTCAAATTCTCACTTTTCTTTGGAAAAAGAACAGAAGGTAGTTCAAATGAAGGAGCAAAGGGGTAGTTTTATTAGTCAGACATACATACACTGTAAAATGCCTGTATATGTATGGAAGGATATGTCTATCACTTCTTCGCTTTTCACTTGCCACTACTTGTTCCCTCAAATATTATGAATGTAGTCCAGTGCTCATAGAAATGGATAGATTTCTTTCCAAAAGATTTCAGTGACCTTCACGTGTTGTCTTTTCTCATATTACGGGGGTCAGAAATACTTAGCTTATTTCTGGTGAGGCTAGTACACTCTGTTCCCCTAACAAGGGAAGGTGCTAAAGCCACCTTGACAGTCAGTCTGTTGCCTGTATTCTTGGAGAAGATGCACTACTTGTTCATGTGCCCAATCTTATTCAGTAATATTACTGCTGAGAGCTTGAAAAACCACCATGAGAAACTGAATGAATGATAGGAAGAGGAAGAAATTCCTAAAGGGACATTACTAGCTAAGGAGACATGGTGTTCTTCTCACAAGGCTTTGGTCCTTATTGTCTCAAAGATGAAAGTATTTGACTTAGAAATCCAACTCTACTTTCTGAAACTTGGTTATTGACAGCTGCAAATTTAACTTCCATCTGGAATGGATTCATGAGTTGGCCCTAAAAATCCTCAGGCTATAAATTCAAGAACTTCTTCCTTCAAATTTTCTCTATTTCTATAATTTCAAATGAACCTGGTGCCCAAAAGAGCAGAATATTCAGTTCACAGCTCTGGTCTTCATAATCACAAATTGTTCTTGCAATACTTGTGGCAGTGAGCAGATCATAAAAGTCTTATCTCATGAAATTTTCAGCCCAATTTTATGCTGCTACACAGTCCGGAGGAAAAATTTTTCTTTTCTTGAATTCTTATCTGAACTTCATTGATACAGAGGTTTTACTGACTACTAACCTGCAAGCCTACAATGTATATGTGAGCTATTCTATTAGATTTAAACATCAATGAAATTACTCAGGTGAATAACTCCAAAAGATCAGTCCCTTTAAAGTGTGCAGATAAAATTCTGATCATTTCTTTGAGCTCTGTTTGAACTCAATGGTGCTTTTGAGAGCAGAGGATGAAATCTTGGTTGGATATGATTGACATTTTGATGCCATCTATTGTCTGACTTCTTCCAGTAGCTTCATACAAAGCCCATAGAAATAACTGGATCAATTCTTAGGTGAGTAGGGCATAGGCCTGAGACCCAAGTTCTCACTCCACTTCAGGTTGGGAGTGAGTTCAAATTGTTCTCCCTATTCTAGGACCTGGCCCAAGTCCTGTGAAGTCCCTTGGATTTTAAGAAAGGTGTGCTGTCTGTGAAAATGTCCAGATTTTGCCAGAGTGCCATCCAGTGTACGCTGAAGCCAGCTACCACTTTTGCAACTGGCCCTTGAGGGTTTTTATGTTAGATTAAAAAGCAGTATGTTTAAAACTCAGATTGTCAAAACTTCCTCTTTAATATACTTTAGATTAAGACCTTTACTACTGCTGACATACTGTTAGCTTTTAAGTAAATCTATGCTATGCGAGTAGTTAATGCAAATAGCTAGTTTAATATGAAACCTTTTCCTTTAAGCAACATGGCTAAGGATATAAGTAGTATATTTCCTTTAATGTGTTGTAGCTGCATGATATATTTCACTTACATTTTAATGTAATTATAGGTACAAATTGTTCACATTTGGTCTTATGAAGCCCTGAAAAGTTATGTCTCATGAGTCAGCATGTAATTTCTTTCTGCACAAATTGCAGAATTATGCATTGAAGCTAAGTACATTGAATAATGGTAATTTACAATTGAATTCCTATGGATTTACATATTACAATCACATTAATGCCAAAGGAATCCACAATATTGTCAAATAGGTTAATAATGGTTACTGTTAGCACAGAGAATACCAGTGGAATTAATAATGATTAACCACTTACTATAAATATATGCAAAATTATGCAGCTACCTTGAAATTATGAAAATTACAAAAATGTCATGGAAAGTAAAGGCTGGAAAGTGAATTAAATGTCTCTGTTATGAAAGGTTACCCATACACAACCAGGGGCTTTTCTAGGGAGCTCTGTTTGCATCTGAAAGCTGCTGGAAATTTGACACTCTTGAAACTAGAATTTTTCCTACTTTCCAATGTACTTCTTGTCACTTAGACTTGCAGTTCTGGTGTCTGCTCCATTCATCTTTCTCCTGCCTTTCTCACAACACACAATGCCAGACTGACAGAATTGTGTACTTATTCATGTGTACCATCCTAAAAATCCCTTTTCATCAGTTCTTCACTGTTAAGACCACTGTTCGTGAAGTCCTGTAAGAGACTCCCAGTGACTTTGAACTGGCTCATAAATAACCTGACTGTCTTCATTCTAATCTTTCCCGAAATACAGTTTGTCCATGGAAAGCTCCAGAGATAAGCAACCAAAAATAATTTTGAGAAACTGGTACTACTTGGAGATTAAACCTTAAATCTAGACACAATATGCTTTTTGCACTGTGGTGTCAACTTGGGAACTTTCAGTGCAGGCTCCTTTCAGTGGCTGTTTCCCCTTGTTTACATACAGCCAAGTGTACTTAGCCTAGATAGAAAGTCTTTTCTACTGTGGGCCAGGATGAGGCCACAAGTGTCTTTCAGCAGAGGTGATTGGAGCCTCAGTTCTACAATTCAACACTTAATCCAGCTAGTGCATGGACATATTCAGCCTAGCACCCATCTCTGAGGACAGTAAGGGCCTCTCCTTTGAGGGCTGTGTCTGGGAGAAAAGAAGAGTCTGAGCAAGGAACAGGGCTCTCGCATCAGGAAAACTAGCGCTGATGTGCTAATCTGCAGATTTGTTCAGACTCCTCTTATGTGCTTGTGATACAGTGTTAGTATTCAGCTCCTCGTGTCTGAGTATTCACGTGTGTGTCAGTGTAGTGACATTAAAAACTTGGTTGTATTCTGACTGTTTTATGAATTGGTGTGGCAAGCCTTATTTAGGTCTCTTCTAAGAAGAGAATGCAAATACATTCTGGAGTGCATGGAGTAGGGAAATAAATGGCACTGCAAATGGATGAGGCTTGTTATTTGTACAGTCATTAATATTTAACTGTCCTTTTTCACAGGCTATTACCACTTGAATTTGTAGGATGTCAAAGCTTTCCAGCTTTGGATGAAACATAGATTTGATCCTGGCAGACTTGAAAGGTGCTCAGATTTTATTTTCTGAATCACAATACATATAGTGCATTTGAGACACGTTTACAACTGAAACATGTCCCTGGGCCTTGGCAGCCTGGGCTTTGCAGCAGGCTTTGTGTTTCACCCGATTTGATTGGCCTCATACAAAAGTTTAGAGGTGTTTTTGGAGTGTTTTTGTTTTACTTTCCTGCTCAGCATGACTTAATGGTATTTGAAGTGTAGAAGTATGTATTAATGCTTCAGTCAAAGAAGGAACTGATTTTGCTAATTGTTTCAGCCTGTTCAGAGTGGATGGCCACATCAACAAAACAATGAGGCTGAGCAAAACATAGAGACTTCGCACCTGCTTTTAAAAAGAGAGGAGGAAAGGATGAAATAAAAGATACATTTGTTGTTTCATTCAGAGTCAATGATTGCTATATGTTAAAAAGAATGCTATTTAAGAATGCCTTACTGCCAAAGGTTGGTCTTAAAAATAAATTATGAATTATGATTTTGTGAAATAGGAAAAAGGATTAATCCATAACACCACCTGGTCTCTGTATAAGCAAATGGCTAATATGACAGTTCCAGAAAGCAGCTGGTTTGCTTTCTTCACCAGAAAAACAAAAGCATGCTTAAGGTTTGATTTAGGACAACCTTTTGATGAACAGGAACAGTATAAGGAAAAATATTCTTCCAGTCAATTTGCACATTTTATGGGGATCTGTCTAGAAGGCGGCTGTTACAGGAAGATAAGGATTCTAATTTTGTAATTGAGTGCACTCTGAAAAGACAATTAGGAGCTAATGTGATAAGTAATTGTAAATTATAACAGCAGAAGCAACCTGATCCACAGTCCTCTGTGGAAACTGTATTTGTGTATTCAAATGATGCATCTATACTTTTATTTCCCCTGCATGTACATTTTAATAAAGCTAGAAAAGACTTCTGTACAGTTCTGATTTAAAAAACAGGAATCCAAAAAATGCTGGAATGCAGATGCACCTCAGCCTCATGCTAATCTCAGTGCAGTACTGGAACAATGCTAGGTAGGATAATAATTTGGCAGATCTGCCACTTCTAAAGAATTATATGGGTATGGTGCCTGATATCTCTAGTCTTATGGGTTTTACAGGATTTGATCTATGTCTCTTTGTCAGGGATAAATGCCCAAGTCAGTGGAGAGCAGGAGGAAGTTTTAGTACCTTTGTTACAGCAAGAGAATAGCACTGGGGTCTGTCTGTGTAAATCCTTATGGTGCAGCTTACAGCAATAGTTCCAACACTGTGAAGCTGAAGCCTCGGGCTAAGGAAAGATGCTTCTTTGATTATGGTGCTGCCTTATTGCTTGGCAGAGATGTGCATAGTTCCTTGATATGCTCTGTGGTTTTACCTTGCTATAGACTTTCCACATGGTATCACTTCTACTTCTGATCATTAAAAAGGGGATAATATTTTTACACCACCAGGGAAACACTGATTTTTGGGGAACTGAGTACTCTGTGCCCATGCTCTAACACTGCCCTCCTCTCACCGGGTCTGCACTGGCCCTGCGTGTGGTTCTGCTGTAAGAAGGTGTCAGTAACACCTATCTCATTACGTTCCAGGCAGATTAAAAAATTTCCAGGAGCCCTCAGTCAAACATGACTAGAGCAGGCACTACTTGAGATCTGGATAAATGTTTGTGAGCTCTTTTTGTCCTCTAGTCTGATTGTTCTTTAATTTTTGATTATTTTTTAAAAATTCTGCTTACTTTTATGAACAAACTACTTGAGTATCTTCTCCCAAGGGTGTTAATGTAAGTAACAAAATGGTTTCAAGGACCTGAAAGTTTATTATTTAAAAAAAAAAAAAAGGGCAAATAAAGCAAGGGTCCTGCTTTCTTATCTTCCTTAAGCTGCTTTATGAGTCTCTGCTCCAAAGGTCCCATGCTAAATAATTTACTAAAGAATTATCTAGGAATATTTGGGTGGGAGTGGGGGGACAGAGTTGAGCAGAAATCTAAAAGATTCCCGTAATAACTAGATGAGCCACCTTTATTCTGCTTCATAGACTAAACTGTACTCCAGGAAGAGTGCTACCTGAATCTATCTACAGCTGTAGACCAGCTGCCCTCATCAAGGGAGGGTGTGCTGCTCTTGTACACCCAGTATTTTTATGGTCAGCCACCAAGATGTTAATCCTGCTGGATAGACTTTGAGCTCTTTTCCTCTAAAATAGTTGTGTACCTCTGGATGCAAGTTCTTAAGGCATTTTTCACTTTCTTGGGGCCCTTTTTCTAGGGATTGTTCCTGGATCTTTGTCTATGGTGCTGCCAACCTCATTTAAAGGAAATCCAGCTTTTTAAAAAAATATTTCAGTGCTTCATTATACTGATCTTAATCAGCTCAATGTAACTTAATTTTGGGATCATATTATTATTTGGGACTTCTAATTTCCTTGGATTTTATTCTAATTTAACTGTCAATCTCTCCTTCATGAAGTAAAACTATTGGAATTTTTTTAAGTTTAGAAATTAGAAGTATTTTGAATTCTTGGACTACAAGTATACTTTTGAAAACTTTCACCTTGTTCTCCCCATCTTCCTGTAACTGCAGTTAGTCGAGTTTTCATATAGATTCCTTAACTATCTATTTGTTGAAATATCTCTTATTTGATCCTTGTGATAACAGTTCCCTAAGATTCTGGTGGCGACAATAATTATTCAGTTAAAGAAAGTGTAGTTTTCTCACTTTCCCTTATTAATGACATAGCCTTTTTCAGGGAGTATTAATAAAAATACTTTTTGAAGTCTCTGATTAGATAACTAAATGTATTAATTGTTGTGACAGTTTCATAAGTGAAACATCATGTAAATGAAAACACTCATGTGAATGACTTCTTAATCTTAGATTTAGGAAATGGCCTGTAAGAAATGATCCTTGTCCATTGAAAAGAAACAAAGAGTAAAATTGGCTCTGTAGTTGTCTCATACTAGCAGCCAAGTCATAGTACTGAAGTCTGAAATTCATTTTAGAAAATAAACTCATTCTTGAGTAGGGAAGAAGGGAAACCATGATTAGTTTATCACTGCTGAAATCGGCCTAGTGCTTAAATCAATCAAATCTGTCATATTACTTCTCTCAATTTCCCCAGTCTGTAGACTCAGAACTGTTTCAGATACAGCAGTGCCAATTTCACAGGTGCTAAACCTACAGTAATTTCGTGTATCAGCATTTTTTCACTTGATAATAAAACTTCAACACTAGTGGAAGCTGCTAGTACATGGAGACTTTAGTACCACCATAAAAACAGCATTGTAGGAAAATAGCCTTAAGCTGAGAATGGATGAGTAGTTTCAAAGTTGTTATACCGTACCTCCAAACGGAGCCAGGATGGGAGATCAGAACAGAATCCTAAATGTTATTCTTTCGAGTTTTGTTGATGTATGGTGAAGGACCATGTTGTGATTTAGTTGAAAATATGCTGCTATGGTACAATTTGTCATATAAAGCCAAACTTCCTGGGTATTGCATATAGTTATCTATTCAAGGCTCACTAAACTGGTATTTACTGGCAGTAACTGTCCTCATACCAGATAGTTTTCTTCAAGCTTGGATCATTTGTCCTCATGCCTACAGGTTCTCTTCCAGTAAATATGCACTAAAGCAAAGCAAAACCAGAACAGGAATGCTTCTTTTGCTAAAAAGAATTTAAAGTTACAGGCAGGATTGACTAAAAGAAATAAGTATATATGAAAGCCTCTGAAATCTGTAAGTGATTTACCAAACTGAGGACTGTTAACTCTGATTTAGGTTATTTCTTGATCTGACCTCAAGCTATTTCAAAGGTGACTAACTTACATTGTTCCTGTAACTATTGTGGTGGACTCCATACAGATAAGAATTCAGTAGGAACACTTATATGGGCTTTGCAGCCTGCCCTGGGTGTCTGGAAAGGAATAAGTGCATATATTCCAAATGTACAGTTAGCAGGTTAGATGTATGCAAAGCAGATAAAAAGCCATTGTCATCTTCCGAAGAGCAATGCTATTGAACAACGTAAATGCTGTGTTGCTCTGCAAGTCAGGTTTAAGTTTAGATTATTGCTTATTGGAGTCGATCTTTATTTTTCTAGAAATGCTCAGATTTTTCTATTAAATATTACTGGTTCCATCAAACATAAGTCCTGACCTCATACAACATCAAATCAGGCACTAAGTGAAGATGCCAGATATCTGTACTTATATTTCATTCAATATTGCTCATTTCTGTTGTTATAGTGTAATGTCCTGATGTGGTGAGCTGCATTGAAAATATAATTTAAAATATACTTGGAGTTAGTCTCATTGCTATACTCTGAACAATGACCTAAATACTTTCTAGTTTGGTGTACAGTATTTATAGATTCATTGAAGCAACAATCGGGTTTTCTCTGTTGGTGACATCAGATTTCTGGGAAGAGAGTAAGAGGGTATGTTGGGTGTATAACACACTCCTGAGTGAGAGGTCTGCTTCTTCTGTCGGTGGTACTGGGCAAACAGCAACAAACTGCGTTCTAGGTCAGATCACCACCTTCATTTAAGATATGATACGGTTCTTGGTTTAAAAAAAATTGAATGTGCAGAAGTCAGCAACCAGTCTGACATGATGCAAAACAGGTAGCAAGCCCTCAGTCTGACACTTTGATCAGAAAGGCAGTCATAGCAGCAGTAATACCGTGTAACAATAATAGCATTACAATGTAACCTGGTATTTTTTAGAAAGATGGTAAATGGGAACTTTTTTTGATGAGTCATACGGTTAGAAAGTAAGGGTTGATTCTGAAATGAGCTAATGCAGCAACCTCTTTAGAACGAGATCTATATAAATAGTTTTGAAATAGAATCTTTGTGGAAAAATCCATGTTTGTAGGAGTATGAACAAAACACCAATTTCTACCTATGTCAGGGAGCATATTAGCAAACAAGTACAGTGAGAAGTGTTAAGCCAACGTCTGCTATATAAACCCACATTGCTGGATTAGTTGTTTCAGGAAGCTTTTAAAAAATGATAGGGCAGGTTTTGAAACTCTTATCCTCTCTGCAGATAATCAAGTACCAAATCCACCGCAGATGAGCTGAAGGCAGATCTGATTATTGCCATATTTAGAGACTTGAATTATGGTCTGGGCCAGTAGTGGGAGATTCAAGTACCTGAATTCCTAGAATTTTCTATAGGTGTGTAAAAATACGACATGGAGTCCACATTTGCAACAACAAAGATCTGGTTGCAACTGCTTTGAAGACTTCTGCATGTGGTAACATGTATGAGTCCATACAGCACTAAGGTTTTAGATCTCCCCTTTGAAAACTGGAGACAGATTTGTGTGTGCCAAATGATTGCTATCAAGTTAGTGTAATGAAAATTATATGAATCTTTTGGTGGTAATTACTGAGTACCAAAGTAAAAGTTAGTAGGACTCTCCTGTAGCTGAAGTCAGAATAAAAATGGTGCCATTCTTAGTGGGTTCATAATTACATGCAGTAATGTTAATCAGAGGAATTAATGTATATCAGTCTCACCTGAACTAGACAGACAATTAAAAAAAATCTTTCACATATTGTTCCTGAATGTTATCCAAATTCCTCCTGATGTGGAAATTGCTGTGCGTACCTAAGAGCTGGGGCCATCACCTACTGCTTTTCTCAGATGCTTTTGGCTAACGCTACTTTATGAACCTCATCAAGGAGCACTTTGCTATTAAAACCTCTCCTGACTGTAAAGTGATTTAATTATATTCAATTAAATATCTCTTGCTTAAAAAGAAAAAAATTATTTATTTCATTGATGAGAAGAATTGCAAATGTCATCTAAAAATGATGCTGAATCAGATTCCTCTGGGACATTCATTTCATTCAGATGAGCTATCTGGGTTACAGGCATATTGTTTATTAGACAATAATAGCTCTGTTATTTCTTTCTCAAGCAGGTAAAAGCCTTTTGGCAATTTTGCACTGCTGAAATTCCTGTCACATTCAGAACCTCTTACAGGAAGCTAAAATGTCAGTATGAGATTAAACATTAAAATGTAAAAGCTTTTAGGTTTGTCAAGACACTGCAAACTGTGATTCTTGTGAAAATATATATATTATCAAACATGCGCTCATACGTGTATGCATATATGTATACACAAGGAATAACTAAATTCTCTTGTGAAAATATGTATATAAAAATATATACATACATAATAAAAAAATCATGGTTGGGAGTTGGTTGATTCCCATATTTTTTTCTATACTCAAATTCCTAAACCTAACTGTCTAATTTCTATGAAACTTTTATTCTTTTCTACAAAAATAATTGCTGGAGACTTATCCCTAAGAATATGAAGCAGCACAAATTACCTTCAGCCTCCCTAAAGTCTTTGATGTACTGTTTGTTTGGAGCTTGTGCTCACTAGAGGGATGTGATGCTGTGGATAACACATAGATGAATTCCCTGCTGTGGAGTGGCTACCAGCTGCTTCTCTTACAACTTTAAAACACAGTGATTCACTGTCAAGCCAACAAAACCCATCAATATGCTCATTACCCAAACTAATATAGAAGGGGGTGAACTTCTGGATATATTAAGTGCTGAGGAGAATTTCAACTACTCCCTCCCCCCAAAAAAACCCCAACCAAAAAACAAACCCAAAAAGCCCAAACAAACCCAAACAAGTCATTTTCCCTTAGAATTCAAAGGAGTTTGTTTCTAATAGCTTTAATTAAAATGACAATTTCTCAGGATGCTTAACAGGTACTATCAGTCTCCCATCCAATAATTAGCTGTCTACTATGCCTCAGACAGGACACTTTTTCTTGCTGTTCACATATTTTTAGTGGTACTGTGTAATTGAAACAAAAAGCCCATTTCACCCAGCCAGGAGTCATCTCTGATTTTTAACAATGTGGGGCTCTTCTATTGCCTGTCAGTTGTCATCAGATAAGAGCACCAGGCTACTGCTGACAAGATGGCATTAGGACTATTGAGTTGGGTGTGAGTGTATGGTGTTTTCTCCTGGGTAAAAAGATTAATTTGTGTACCTGTCATGATCCTGCTGTGAGAATAGAAAGTATACGTGATCAGAAAAACTGGCAGGTTAGCAAGGTGCTTGTGAAAATCAATAGTAGACAATATGGATGAATCTTTGAAAATTAATGTCTTATTTCTGTCTTCTTTTGTTTTATCCTTTAAATTGCACTTGGAGAAAGCTTCTCTAGTTTTTAGTAGATGTTTTTAAAGAAAAGTTTATTGGTCTATTAAATTAGTTACATTTTTCTTTCAACTATCATGCTGGGGTTTTTTTAAAAATATGAGTATTCCATGTTATGACACTGTAGTGGCTCATTCTGTAGTTGAATATTATTTTTCTTTGATACAGATGTAAGCTTCTGGTGCTGTGGGCCTCTGTTGTATACCTGCAAACTTACGATTCCCATGAATAGAATTAATTATCATTGTTATGAGGCGAGTGTTTAGCAACCGTGACTGTAATCTTTGCTCCTCCAATGTACTTTACCATAGAAAATTCTAAATATAATGGCTGTAAAGGATTTGGAAATGATAAACACATGGACACACTACTGATAATATGCTTAATAGAAACATTTTAATAATGCTTCATAATTATTCTTTTCTTGTATTTTCTCAGTTCTAAGATAGAATTTTGTGGCCACCTATTTGTAATTGCTGGATTCGCTGAGAAAGAGTTAAAGGGTCAATGGTGTGTTCATGCCAACAGTTTGGAGAACAAGTTGAACTCTGGGAGGTCTAGGATGTGACCTGAGAGAGGACTACTTAAAACAGCCCTATTCTGAGATTACTTGAACAGATTTATATATGATTTTATTATTCCCTCTGGTAATAATGTCAATTCTAGCAAAGTGGTGAATTTTGACTATGTATGATATGCAGACTTTGACAGTTGAAGAGGTCTGGGAAACCTCCTGATCACAGATCTCGGTTTGGAGTGTTGCTTTTGATAAATGGAACCAAAGTCAGAAAGCATGGTCGTTCCTGCCGCTCTCAAGGATTCAATTCATTGAGACCTGCATCAAGATGCACTTGTGAAACAACTTTCTGGTGCTTAATGACACATGCTTTCAGTTACACTGCTCACAGCTCAATTAATAGAAGGGCTTTGGTGAAGGGGGTTGAATTAATTTTATTTAATATGATGCAGAATTTTTATGAAAAGTTTTCTTTTACAAAAGATATGCGCTCAGACTGGCTTTCTTAACTATAAGATATTTTTAAAACATATAATTATTATTTATCATGATGAGTTAAATTTATTTTTGTCTGTAAGTAATAATAAAAAAAGGTACTATTTTGGGAGAAAATTCCAAGTTTTTCTCCATATTTGAGGAGATGCATCCCTAGTATGTAAAGCCAGCTGGAGAAGAAGCAGCCCTTTGATTCTGTGCTGAGCCCTGGGGCTGCCATTTTTTTGTAAGACAAGATAATAATAATATTAATCTGTCTTACACATTTTCAAGCTCTAACTAAAACAATGACAATTGGTGCAACTAAACATTTCCAAAGTTGTAAATGTTTTCTACTGAATTTCCTTTTTGGAAGGAATTGCTTCCCTATGTAGTGTATAATTAAGAATGTGGTATAACTATTTTCAGAATTTAATGGAATGAAGGCAGTCATTTGGAGGAAAGAGGGAGAAGAGTAAAAGAATGTGTAAATTTTCACCTTTAAAAGACAAATGTTCTAACGGTTGGACTAGATGATCTTCGAGGTCCTTTCCAACCTAGGTGATTCTGTGTGATTCTGTTCTGTTTCCAAATATGACGTTTTGGCCCTGTTAAGGCTTATCGCAGCCATTACAGTTGGTAGTGAGAAAAGGGCACTTCCAGGAAGCCACTTCTCCCTCTCCTCAGTGGTGATGGAGGGAATCCACCCTGTGTATGAAGGCACTGGACTTCTAAGCCGCTCAGGAAAAGGGAGGTGCATCTCACTGACTGTAAGAGACTGTTGGTTCCCAGAAGAACTTAGAGAAATGTTTCCTCGGTGTTATCTACTCCTGAGATCCAGCAATGGGAGACTGAGGGATTGATCTCCTCTTAAAGAGTAGTTTTATTAAAGTATCACAGAAGTACTCCTATTAAAAGGATTGGTTTTATTTCTGTTGACTTAACAAAAGTATGACTGGGTACTGAAAGAGGGAATTATGACCCCAGTCATTGCTGCCCTTGATTTATCTAAACACAGTGCTCATCCTGATTGCCCTTCTCCCTTACTCTGTAATGGTGTGGGGTTTAAAAAAGTTGAAGCAGCTTTAAAGGAGTGAAAAATAAGTTTCCTCTAAACTATGAAAGTCAAAGCTGTAAGATGTTTTTTTGGTCTGTTTATTTTTCTTTTTAAAAAAACTTCTAGAGATTAAATTTCACTAGAAGGTATCACAAAAATACTCCATTGGGCATGGTGACTGATCTAGGTATGAGTTAAATAATGAGATTAGAGCTGGTAGCACTTGAGGCCTGTGTATGAGTTGGCAGGCAGGGTGTTACAGGAAAGCCCTCTAGCCTCTTGCTTTTAAGACCACACAGCTAAAGTTTCATGGAAAAATATTTTCAGTGCTGTGTGAATCTCAGTGCTCTGTGATTCCTGTGACCACTCTGAGAGTTTCTGTGTAATTTGGCTCAAGCTGTTGTTTGACATGTTTTTCTATTCACACTGAGAAAGAAGGAGAGTCACCAGGGGTCAGAATGAGATTGGGATGTAGCAGTAATGTGTTTCAGTGCCGCCTTGTTACTCATGCAATGACTATGTGGATATTCTGAGGCAAAGACTTTTCCAAGCTATCAGTTGGGCGAGAAAGGTCACACTGGTACTGAAACTATGTCTGGGTAATGGAAGCACTAAGCTGGTTGTGTTGGAAAAAAAACCCAACAAACCCCATGCGCTTCCAGAGATGCCAACAATATGGCAGGATTTTCCCAAACAGTGAATCTATTTGTTGCCTTAAGTTTCAGACCAGAGAAAAAAACAAGGAAGTGGAAGAGGAACAATGAATAAAATATTCTAGGTGACAACTGGCTATTCCCTGCTAACGCAGGTTTACGTTAACGTATTTTAGTTTAATAGGGTTTTTAAATGTCAGACAATTACTTCTTGGTACTATTAGTGTTTTAGCACTCCAAACATAAATTAGGGTGTATTAAAATTTGAAGCTCTTGAAGGGCTATGCAGGTTATTTGTTCAGGGTTTCATGAGCATCAATTTGGTGCACACATGTAATTATAATTATCATAAGCAAGAGTGTATGGACTGTTCCAGCGCATGAATCTCTAATATTGTGTAATTCCTTAGAAAAATGAGGCAGCCCATATGGGTGAACTGATGAAACACTGATAAACACTGTGAAATAGAGCAGATGAGTTATGCCAAAGGTTCTTCACTCCTAATATTTACTGTCCATGAGAAGAAAGAATTAATTTGTGACACACGTCTGAAATTCTAGGTTCCAAATACAACAATGGCATTACAAACCTGAAACACCAGAGGTATTGCTATAGAAGGAGATACTGTTTTAAGGCTGTATTTGTGGATGATGGTGTAATGTTGGTTAGAACAAGCATGAAGGGAGTGTTGGGTTGCTATCCTGGTGAATATCATCTAAATAATGGAGCAGAATGTTACTTTGACAGTGCTCTCTGTGATAACTTTGTTTCTATTGTTCAAAATAATTGATGTATATTGCATAATTCCATCTAATGTGTATTGCAGCTGGAGACAGTTGCTTATTATAGCCTGATTGACTTGTAGTATTCATTCTAGATGCGATATGCTATAGCTGAATAAGTAAGTATAGGTACTTAAGTGTTTATGAATGACTTGATTCATTTGTGATGAGTTACTTAAGGCAGATATAGTGGATGGGTGCATCGACTCTTGGCTTGTATGTAAACACTAAGAGATTCACGTGTTTCAAGTGTTTGTAAAACTTAGGTTTTGCACGATTAGGTTTTGTAGTAAGGCCCAATACCTTAGAAGAGATTTTTGGTGGCGGCATCATCACGATGTACGAGCGGGTGTTGCTCCCTCTTCCCCTGCCCCTGATTTCACTGGGCATTGGACGCTGCTATGCTGACAGAATATTTCTGTTCACTTACAGTAGGTGCCAATGCAGCCAAGACAGAGGTGGGCTTCTGAGCAAAGCTGACCTTCATCTTTTATTCTTTGCTACAGTGAGGAAAGGCTTGTTCAGTGAAGCCCAGTGCCTCTGTTTGGACCTTAATTGTCACACGCTTATGCTAATAGATAATGACTATTGTTTTAGCTTGATTAAACTTGCCATATATATCCTTGTAACAAAAAAACTGCAATGCTTCATGTTTTGACTGGCATAGGTGTTAAGAGTACAGGTAACGGAGATGGAGTCTGTGGCTAATTCTGCTGTTTTAGTCAGAGGAAACCCAGGCTTCCTTACTGCAGCTAGACATAGGCTTCTTAATGCAATAATCTGACTGTATTCAATATTGTTCAGGAAGGCTTCTTCACCACAAAATTGGAAAGGGTGTTTTGGGATATAGGTATTAGAAGTGTCTCACAGCACACCCAGCTAGTGTTTCTATAAGCATTAGAGTCAGCAAGATTTATTTCAAAGATATAATTTATTGGAGAAACCCAGCCTATTAAATGTCTATTACCAATGATGGCATTCTAGAGTTTGAAATGGTTGTGCTCAGCAAAGAAATGAAGCCTAGATTGTTACATACAGACTACAACAGGTACTGATTTCTTGGCATAAAGATTGCTTGATTACTCAGGGTTTGTTACTGGTTAGTTAAAATATATTGAATGAAAAAGTTGATCTCTCCAAAGGATTTGCAAGTGAAATAGATGAAAGTGTATGTTTTATCGAAACTAATGAAAAGCAATATAACTTTTCCGTGTAATGGGGAGATAACTTGTAGTGAATAATTTATTCAGGAAACTTCCTTTTTGTTCATAAATTTGTTGCAGACAGATGGCAATAGTCTAGAACACATTTGAACTTGTTCTTGTAACTTCTCTGAATAATTCTTCATCAGGGCCTCATTGGTAAATTGGATATGTTTTGTATAATTTGAGCAATTCTGATTGGTTCACCTGTGTCACCAGAGATCCTGCTTCCTGACTAGAGAAATGAAACTCTTGGTACAGTGCTCTTCATTCAAACCCAGGCTAATTCCCTGTGGTATTTTGCCAACTTACTGTATATAGATGACACTTTTAACTGAGGGCCAGGCAGAGATCAGCAAAGCAAAAGTATTTAAACTTGATGTGCAGAAGGGGGAACTTCTTTGTTTCCAGTCTTTACAGATTTCTCTTAGGGTGAAAGCAGGTGAGCAGCACCCAATGTGACCGTTCAGCCTGCCTGCCTTTCTGTTGCCGGCTGGTGAGGTGGAGAATCTGCAAGGAGAAAGTTCTCAGTGCGTGTGAGAAGGGAAGAGGGACACTGAAAGGGTGATAGTCCATTAATTTGTCAAATAGCTGGATCTCTTATTGCCTTGCAAACCACAATAATCTGCAAATGCAGCTCATGGTACATACCTACCTGCTTCTCATGTTGTAAATCAGGGGTAAAGGGATCAGCAAGGTGCAGGTTTGTCATAACAATCTGAATAGCAATGTGCCTCCCAGTGCTATGTTGGGAGAGACAGCTCTTAACACCTAGCTCCTACCAGATTCTGAAGGCAGTGGGACCTGGGAAGTGCTGCCTCATACAGAATAAAGTGCTGTAGACAAAACTGCTGGCAACAGCTGGCCTTTTTTGAGGAGCATTTCCTGACGTCCTTTGGGTTTCTGCTTAATCTGTACCTTGCAAAACACAAATGTAATCTGGCACACCTTCCTGGGAACAGCGCTGCTCCTTGTGCCAATCAGTGCAAGGGAGAAAGATAGTAAAGTGCCTTTTATAACCTCCCTAGGTCTGATAGCACTCTGTTCCATTACTATGTGTCTTAAACACAATGAATCCTAGGAGTATGTTAGCCATTCACTTATGTGTACGCTTAAGTAGTTTGTAAGATCAATGAGGCCAAATTTTTCATTAAAGGCAAAAAAAAAAAAAGGGAGGAGCAGCCAATGTCAGAATACTCCTTCAACTGGCTTTGTTTTTTTCCTGTAGTAATGTGCACTCAGTCTTTTATATACAGGACACTCTGTCATACTAGATTGTTTACAGCTATTTCCATATAATATTTAATAACATCTCTGTCAATATTGCTGGAGACGTACATTTTGCTTTCCTGGAGACACTTAGGGAGTACTCGGGAGTAGGTAATATTTCCATAATCTAAATTCATGCTCTATCCAAGAGGGCTATGTCTAAGGTACATAGAATTATGTTACACGAAATGTGTTTATTGCCATAACTATCTTTTTTTTATAGTTCATTTGTTAAGCTAAGTAATGATGTATAGCTGCTTACACTAAGGTAATAACAATTCCTTCACATTCTTCATTCTTACAATCTCTTCTTCTACCCCTTAAATATCAATACTCATTGTTAAAAGAAGTCTCAGTGGCGTAGTGGTAACAGTTTCTTTTTTTAAAAGAAACCCAAACAAAATCAAACCTAAAAAATCAACTCTCTAGTAATTTTAGCTATTACCAAAAGAGATGAGACAGCATAAAACAAAAGCCTCCCCTGAAAGACTGTTGGGATTAATATTTCCTTTGAAATTCAGACCTTTAGAAAACACTAATGCCATAGGAAGAAATCATCTATAGTCAAAAATAAAAATTAATTTCTAAGAGAAATGTCACCTTTGAAACCGGACTACAGTAGAACTTGCTCAGTAATATTTGACTTTTAGTGACAAATGTAAAATGTGGAGACCAGATCTTCAGCTACCATTAAGGAAAACAGTCAGTACTTGACTTGTGCTAATATAACACTTCTAGATCATACTGAGTGTAATAACTCCTAAATTTCAGAAATCACATGGTGGAAATCCTTTCCCTCTAATCAAGGAAAGATAGCCAAGTGGTAAAAAGAGAAATACTTTCTGTATACAGTCGGTATCCTTCTCACCAGTGGAACTAAAGAAATTTTTTTATTCCCCTTCCCCCCCGCCTGCCCCTACCCCATTGCCTAAGTCTGTGGAAATGGCACCTACCAAACAGCCTTGGTCATAGTGGCCTAAGGGGTTTGTTACTTTTTGATGCAATTGGAAGCTTCTGAGATGCTGTGTGAATTTCTCTGTGTGTCTCAGCAAGAGGGTATGGCTGGTTGGGGAGAGCTGAAGCTATATGCACATCTCTTCCTTTGGTACTATTCCTATTGAAGATTTATGCAGCATAAATATTAGCTTAAATATAAGCAGCTGAAGTCCTGCAACTTTCAGACCTGTTACAGGCAAGGTTATATGGCTATGTGCTGTGTGGTGAGAAGGCAAATCAGTGTTGTGGCGTGGTACTACAGGCATCCCAAACTACTAATGCGTATTCTTTAAGCTCATTTTCATAGAAGGATTGAATCTGTTTTTTAAAGTCCTTGTGCTGCAATGAGGTGCTCCTGTCTGCCATGGAGCTCTGTGCACTGTGCTAAAGCCCAGACTACAAGAAGCCTTCTCTCTCAGCTACAGCAGTAACCTTCTGCATTTTTGCAAAATGCAAAGCTGCTCAGATTGGCTCTTATGTGGTCCTTATAAGGAAATCCTTATAAAAGAATGCGTATACTTGTTTTTTTTCCCCTTGTTCTAACACCATTGGTTGCTCCTTCTGTTGCTGTTGTGATGGATGACTTCATGGTCCTTCAGATATCCCAAACTGAGTGACAATGAGGAGACGAGTTCTCAGCAATTGATACCTTCAGAATAGGGTATATGACAACAGCAATAAATATGCAGCTGCTTCTGAGGCAAGCTCATGGAAATGGAAGTGCTTTAACTGACAGTGTTTTCAGTAGCACAGGCCCTGGGGAGTCTCAGACAAAGGAAATATTCCACAAGACTTTAGGAAACAGAGTCCCATTCAATTATTCATATTTTCACTGAGTTTCCATTTCTTGAGAATGGCATAAATTGCTTGACACAGACTTGGTTTAGTATTGAGGATTTTTGTATGATTACTTTTATTTAAAGAATATTAGAACCAGTATTTGAAACGGTAACTATGCTGTGAATTTCAAAGAGGTTAGGAACTGCCTGGAAGTCAAATGGAGTTGGGAACTGGAACCCTCCAGCAAAATCTTAGTTCTCATGCCCATCATTAAAATTGACCTGTAAATAGCATATGGGCAAACAGAAGGCAAATTAAGTTTTTTCCCTTATCTGCTAGAGTATACATACATAACTCAGGAAGGTGATACATGGGCTGAAAGGAAAAGTCAGATATCACAGGTTAGTGAAGTTTTGGGGAGAAAAGTGAGATGGGGACAATGCCATTATCAAACCACAGTGCTCTGGTATAGTTGCAAAGCATCCATGGTATTACATCACCATCTATTTGTTTTGTAGCTTCCTTGGTGGTTTTGACAGAACTGGCAGCTGGAGCAAAGTTTTATTCTGTTAAACTGACTGATGTTTTCTTGGCTTTGCTGTTTTTGAGGTCCTTATTTAAAATACATCATCTGGAACATAGAGCTGTCATGCTTTTCTGTTTTGTAACCTCGCTTTACAAAGGAAGGAGGTTTGGGGATCAACCCTTTTCAACGTAGGCATAAGGAACAGGAACGGTTCTGGGACACTTGTCGTGCTAGTAGGTAATAATTAGGAAATACTGCATGTGGACCTTTAGTAATGGGTGTTTACTGTATGAATACGTGAGTTTACTTAAAGGTGATTTCTTGAGAGACTGAACAGGAGGAGAAAGGTATGCATGAGATGGCAAATGCTGCTTATGGCACAAAGAGGTCTCAAGTTTCTAGACTGACCTCCTGTTGAATGTATCCTTTGAATTTATCCTTTGGTTGAGGAGGAGAAAAAAAAATGAGTAGTCATGGCTATGAAAGGAGTTGGTTCCTCTCTTGACAAGGATAGGTAAGAGGACTTTCTTGCCCAACTGGAGGGAGTCTTGCTGTGCTAGATGTGCAGACACTTCCTCTGGTCCCTTGGGAAACTAAGTCTGCTTTGGTTATCCTCAGGAGACAGTAATCTCAGAGACACGTACGTTAACACTGTCTGTTTTAATATCATCTTTCTGTTAATGTCTTGTTCCTACTGGGAGGATAAACTATTCTGAGTATGAGCAGATTCTTTGTTTGTAGTGCGCAGCAGGAAGAGCAACGTTTCAAACAGTTAGACATAGAGTACACAGGGAGCTTGTAGGATGTGGTCCAGGAGTGGCAGAAGGATCAAATGTTGGCATAGCATAGTGGGAAGAGAGAGACAAGCATGGAGAGGAGCACATAACTCTGAAGACAATGGATTGCAACTCAAACTTGTTTGCAAGTCCCAGGTACTAGGCCTCACACAGGACTCACCAGGTGAGATGCATTTGTTATCCACGGAGGCAGGATGGAAATACGGGTCCCCTCTGATCCCAACAGTTATGTAATTTTTGACTTGTTGGTTTTAAAACTGGGTTTCTCTACTTTATAAAGGGTGACTTTCAAAGATAATAGAACTATTTATTTTAATAAATGATGGTGATATCTTAATAAATTAGCTTAGAACATGATTAACACAGGCCATCTCTATAGCTTCATATTCTCAGAAAATGAACACAGTATGAAGGCAAAGGAAAATTTTCTTTGCAATTTTTTTATGCTGACATAAACAATACAGCTATTGAACTGTATGTTTTAATTTTTTTTTTTTTGTTCAAACTTACAATGTTCTTACTTTCCAGCATATCTGTATTAAACCAGTTATAGTGCAGTAGTTTTCTGACACTTCATTTCAGGGGCAAATGTATTTATTATGGTAGAACAAATGCAAACATTGTGCCTTAAAGTGCTGCTACTTGTTTATGTGTTATGATCTAATTATTTAAGAGTCTATTATTACAGTATATTGAGACTTCTTTAGTGCAAGCCAGAAACATTCTTATGATCCCCCCAACATTTTCCTAACTCAGCAATCTCTATACCTGAAGTAATTTGCAAGCTATTAATTATTCCTGGAGTTTAGTACTTTGCTTTCAGATGGATGGTAGAACTGTGTCAGAATCACAAGAACTTGCCTAGGCTTTTTTCATCTGGTAGGTTAGAATCTAGATATTCCAGCCATGGATGTGACAGAAGATTTTAGATGACTTTGGAGATAAGGTTGTGCAAAGATCTCTTATGGGTAAACATTGTCTTGCAAAAGGAATCTTTCCTCCCATCCACTTCAGGCGAAAGCTATGTAGGTTAGGATTTATTTAGCTCCTGTGGTCTGACACGAGTGCAGAGTAAACAAGAAGACTCTTGGGAGTCGCAAACTGCATATCAAGACTTGCACAACGTCAATTTTACTGGATGATTTGAAAGTTTTTCATAATACAACATAGGAGACATTTCCCACAAACCACGTTGTAAAGAGAATGGGAATGCACAGCAATGAAATAACAGTTCCTATGAGTCACTGTAAAGGCATTTGAGATGCAAAACATCTTGAGTTTTGGCTGAAATGTTTGTGATTCCTCACAGTTTAAACAGCATTCTTTCCTGATATGAGACTTAAAACATCAGAAGAAATAAGAATATGCCAGGAAAGGTACGTTTGTTTTCAAATAGGATTTGACTGTTGTGGAAATCAAGGAAATAGGATATATGATTGCTCCCATGTTATGACACTTTAAACTGTGCTGCTTTGTGATAAAACCTGAGAGGGATTAGCAGATACAAACGGGAAAGGCACTGTGCAAAGTAAAGTGTAGATTTGTTTTATTTCCAAGTTAGGGCAGGCTAAGGATATACAAGGGGTGAGAAATTGGCTTACAGCAGTGCAGTGTACACAAGAGTGAAATTGTAAGAGTCTACCTCAATGCACATCTTTCTAATGTCTGAAGCATTGTTGAAAGATTAGAACAGGGAAAGAGGAAAGGAAGACAAAGGAGAGATGCAGACAGAAGACAATGGAGGGGGGGGAAGAGAGAAGGACGGGGCAAAGCAGAAAGTTTAGAAGCAGTGCTGAAAATTTTCTAGGTGAACATCATAAGGTATTGCTGAACAAATAGTTACTCATTTATTGTGAAGGCTGTGGTCTCTTCTCAAGGAGAATGGGAGCTGAAGGGAGTATAGTGTCCTGAATTAATGCTTGAGCCCACAGGCCATAATTAAATATGGAATCTGGCCCTCATCCGAATGAGTTTGATACCTGTGCCCTAAGCACCAACATCTATGAAGTCAATCAAATGTGATGCCATTGTCATACTTCTCATGCCAAGCAGTGATGAGAAATTATGCATTGTTTTTGCTTGAGGTATCTGCTACTTGTGTGACTGGTACTTACTTTTTACATACAGGCAGCATCATAATCAACTTTCATTAAGACTAATGCTGACTGTTGATTTACTACAAAGAGTATTTCGATTAAATTTAGCATTTTGGATAGGACATGGTAATTATCTGGTGTTGACATTCAATTTTGTGGGCCTGAAGTTTACAAACAAATCCCACATCTTTGTTAGGCGCATTAGCAATTGAAATACCCTCCTAAATCACTGTCTGTGTAAATGGTAAATCTCTGCAATCAATCTTCCTTTTCTTTAAAAATAAATTTCTGAGGAATTTGCATAATTGGCCATGCTTGATAAAAGTCTGATGTATAATGTTGTCTTTTAAATGCACTGCTACCTGGAATCATGATGAAGTGTCAACATGCAGGAGGTAAATATAAAACAAGCATTTAGTGAAGGATGCAGCTGATCTCATGAGGTGAGAAATGGCATCTAGCAGTGTTATAAATTGAAGTGGCTTTATAACTTGATGTAGGGCTTTCACTATGAAGGATGCAAGAGAAAAGGACAGAATTCAACTGCATCAAAAAGGTTTAATTTGCACTGAACTTTGAAGTGAAATTTACACTGCAAAGTGCTTTTAAAACACAGTGAGGCTGATGCAAATGAATGTCCTCACTTCTGTTTGAAAACACACGAAGCTCACTGCATGGAGTTAGTATGGGCTAATGCCTGTTTAAGGCATGGGTTTCTCAGTAGCTTGATAGCGTTCCAGCTGCTACCCTGCAGTGCCCTGCAAGCTGCCACGATTGAATTAGGCAGCAGGATTTTACCTGCATGTCCTCTAGTAGGTTACATTGGAGTCATGTCATTTTGCTATTTAAATTCTGGGTGGCATGGCCAGCATTGTCCCGCTCTTCAGCATTTGCTCCTAAAGCTGTCACTGTCAGTGGTATGTGCTCACTAACACCACCGCGGTCCGACCCCTGCTCCTCACCACGACATGCTTGAGACTATAGGTTTTGTAACATACCAAGTGCTATGTATCATTCTACTGCTCTTACTGTCTGACGTATGTTTCATGCGAGATGAATGTCCACTATGACCCAAGCCCCATTAGTGGGGCAAGGTGTCATGGGATAGCGAAAGGCTGAGCAAAGGAAGTGACCCAGTACTACAGCAGGAGATGTGGATGTGAACGTTGTTGGCTATTCAGTATGTAACGTGGTCCAGTCCAGGGTGAAGTAAGCTCCTTGTCTAGGGAAACCCTGAGGTCTTGTAATGACAAAATAAACTAAGGAAACTCTGCATTGGAATGTTATAGAGTAGCTGAGTTGGTGGGGTACCTGTTACTGTAAATCTATACTGCACTGCTAGGTCAGATGCAGTAGTAGATGGTAGTCTTGTTTTGTATTTTGCAGCTGTCTGTAGGTTAATGCTCCCTCATCCTTTAAAATTAAGAGAGAAGTCTGCAGTCATACATCTGATAAAATAAGCGGGCATTATTTCAACGATATATATGCACTTACCCTATTAATGATTCAGGACCTGTTTGTGCAGCTAAATAACTGTAGTGTCCTATTTTAATGTCACAAGGTTAGGGAGGAACAGCAATGACAGTAAACCAGTCTGGAGTTCAGCATGTGTTAACAACTGGAAGAGGTACCTGGGGTCTGTGGAGGGTTTGTATTCTGGCACATATGCCCATAGGTTTGTTCCCATTTGCTGAGCTAACCAGATGAAGCTGGTGGCTGGTGTGCAATAAATGCTGCAGTGATGCTTCAGGCGCACAGTCCATGTGTATGGAGCTGGTTGGGAGTATGTCTCCAGGAATGCCGGCTGCCTGAAGGTCCTGTGAATCCCAGAGGTGGAGACAGCTGTGATTCGGAGCAGGCTGACACAGGTTGAATGGGTAGGTCAGAGATCTGGTTCTGCTGAACCAGAGGTGGCAGTTGAACAGGGGAGGGGGATCAGAGCCCTATAAGAGTGGAGATCATTGTGTGGGCTTCTTTACAGTAAGTGTGATATTACTTGCATATCTTTGTGCTTATATTCAAAACTTCTGCAGCAAGTGACTCAAACACTTTTTCAGTGATTGCCATTTTAACTGGAGTTTGTAAACACGAACTGCCAGAATTGTACCCTTTAAACAGTCACAGATCAGGGCATCCAGGTTATATGACAATTCAATGAGAGTTTTGTTTTGTACAACTAGTCTTTGAGAAAATGGACTGAAATACATTGATTATAGCAACAGATGTTTGATCATCAGCCCAGAATAGACAGAGCCTGCTGGAGATGGCTCTCCTCATCTTGTTTGCTCTTTATTGTTTCCTTGCCCAAGGTTTTAACAACTTAAGTCAGAGCGAGCCTGATCCTTCAGAGGGGTCATATGTGTGCAGCTTCAGGTAATCTAATCTCTGAAATACAGATTAGTTTTGTCTTTTGTGGATGCATGGAGTCAAACCAACAAATGCAGCAATACTTCTGTAAGAAAATCAGAACTGCCTTCTTTTATTAAAGCACTGGTTTGTGAGACGCCAGTGCCTCACACTGGGACAGTGTCTTCCCTTAAAATACAAGGTTTATAAGGAAAAAAAAATGCTCTGTGGTCCTAAAAATCTACATGCTTGCTGCAAGCTACTTCAAAATCTCTGTCATATTGAAACAAGAAAGGATGGTAGAGCTTGATTTATTTTATTTTTTTTTTTTTTTGCAATGTAAGCTTTGAACACTGTTTTTTCACTGGATTGGAAAGAGGTGAAATTTCTGTTACCATCAGAGTTGTGTAGTCTCATCTGCAGTAAGCAAATGGAAGAAATAGGTCAGTTTTACTTTTCTGCTACAGTACAGTTTAGATGTGATAAGACTAGTGACAGCTCTGCCATAACATAAAGCCATGCACTCACCCTAGGGCTGTACAGGATACTGCATGCCCGTGCAAACTACTGATGGAGCAGTTGTGATGTGGAAATGACCTGCCCAGACCACTGGTGGTGTCTCTACCATCTCTTTCAGACATGCAGCATTTGTGCTTGCCTTTCCTTTCCCTGTGGGTCCGGAAATAGATGTAACGAGTGATATCTGCTTTCCAGTATCTTCTATGCTCTGTGTGATAGATGTCTTATGACCTTATCTCTGCAGGTGCTATGATGAGGTTACTGTAATATGCCTCGGGCTTTTACAGTAAAAACACCTGTTGGTATATTTAAGAACTGGCACTTACCCTCTCTAAATAGTGATGTCTGCTATACTGAATGCTCTTTTTATTCTAGCAGTTCCTTTTGAAAAGATAACAAGAATATCTTCCAGCACCCTGGCCATTTTACAAGTCATGACTCATGGGCCAGAACGGACTAATGTAATCTGAGCAATGATATGTAATATCCTCAGCTGTCAATTGTTAAGGAAAGTTCAAATAAGGCTGCAAGTGTGATGAGAGATTTGATAATGCTAACAGTGAACTGTGTGCTTCATGTGGTATCAGTGTGAGGATCTTAAGTTACAGAGGAAGCATGAACTACCTAATTTCCATTCTTCTGTATCTATGTTAGGGAATACTGAATTCTTGTGAATGGTGTTCACACCATGGACAGGAGTTCACTCATACTTTAAAAAAATTAAAAATTTCTTAGTGGAACCAAAGAATTATCATATAACACTATACCCAGGCATAGTTGGGATTTTTTTTTTTTGGTGGTTGAACGATGATGATACACTAAAGACAAACTTCACTGATCATCTTTTTCTAGTTGAAAGAATTAGCCATGCCTATTTTGTATTCTAATTCCAGTTTGTTCTTTATTTTCAATCTGCTGGGGTTTTGATGTGCACAACACATCAAAGAATCGAGTGGATGGGATTTCTGTCACTTTTCTAACATAATACATTGTAAGAAATAACTTAATCTGTTTCTGCATTGTATATGATATGTTGTAAAACATCATTGTCATCCTGCCATGGTAAATGCTGACTCATAGGATGGTTGTTACAGCATTGCACATGAGTATATGTACTCAGTAGTTTGCATCGGGGTTGGGGGAGGAAGGATGGAAAGGGTTGTTTGTAGTCAGATGGTGGACAAAGCCCACCAGAGAGCTGCTATTTTCAGAGTGCCTTTTGGTTTTCTGTAGACCATTGTATGTGTGCACTGATGAATCAGGAAGGTTTGTGAATCTTTGGGGATTCTATAGAGCCTTAGCTAAGGATTTTTTTCAAGCCCTTTCACTCTGTTCCCATGAGAATGAGATGATCCCCAAGAAGCACACTGATTTTTAAAGCTTAATAGGTGAATTTTTGTTTCTGCTGAAACCACAGGCAAATCTTTCTTGACTTGAATGCAGGTAAGGTTATTTTCCTTTTATTTTTCAATTAAAATCAGCAGCTGAGTAGACTGGTGATGTCAACAGACTTAGGTGCAAGAGCGATGGAGGTCAGCACTGTTCTGCATAGTCATGTGTGCTCAGGTTCATTTTGCAACTCTGTCACTTCGCCGTCTGGGTGAGTAGGACCAGAGTATGTAGAAGGGATGGGGGTTGGGTGGGCAGAAGTTGTGCGGTCTTATTGATCAGTAATTTCATTAGTTCTATAGATAGAAACACTGATGGTTTCACTGAGAATCCATTTCATTTTCTGTGGCTGATAATATAATGGATTTGGGGGAAAGACTTATGGAAATGAGAAGTAATTAGTAGTATTGACAGAGATGCCAGCTTTCACTATTTCTATTTTTTTTTAAGGTCTCTTACTGTCTATGAGTTACTGTCCAGGCTAACCTCCTGATTAATGTTCTGCTTTTTCTGACCATTTTATTATTTCTGTAGGCAGGCTGCGGGAATCTGCTTTCTCTGCTGAAGGCAGGGTATAGTAAGGAAGCCACACGAATATCTTTGAAGCGCTAACTGTGCTCTCCATGTTTCAACCGGGTGCATTGGGTTATGTGATTTCATGCTAGAAATCTATTTTCTGTCATCCTGTGTGCAGTCAAAGCTGTAGAGGGAATGTGGTGTTGAAAGTCCTGTAGGCTCTTATCTGTCTACTCTATCCTTTGTTTACTGGGAAGCTTGAAATGTGCACAAGCAAAAATGTCTGTTGCAAATAAGGAGGTGATCTTTGCCCTTTTATTTCTTTATTTTGATAACACAGTTGTTTATCACCAATCCAGACCTACTATAATTAAACTATACTAACAGAATCATAGAATCATTTAGGTTGGAAAAAGACCTTTAAGATCATGGAGTCCAGCCATAAACCTAACACTGCCAAGTCCACCACTAAACCATGTCCCTAAGTGCCACATGTGTACATCTTTTAAATACCTTGGGGTTGGTGACTCAACCACTTCTCTGGCCAGCCTGTTCCAATGCTTGACAACACTTTCAGTGAAGAAATTTTTCCTAGTATCCAAGTATCTCTGGGATAAACTGGCATTACTTTGACTGTGCTGGAACTGCTCTGATCTAGATCTTTTGAGAATCTAGTTTTTTCCCCTCTATGCCATGACTCTTGCATTCTTTAGGAGATCTAGCTGTAATACCAGCTGCTTCAGTACAAGCAAGTAGTTATAAGAAATATTTTTATTCCCAAGCCAGTTCAAATCTTAAAAGGCGATTTCCTGGACTAAAGTTGAAGGCCAAAGTTTCTCTTCCTTGCCTCAGGGCCAGCTTAAAGTTTGTTGAATGATGCTTCTTGAAGCTTGTTTAAGCAACTCGGAAGACTTTGTTCTGTTCTACTCTTTTCTGATTTAAGCCACAAATTATCCTGTTTCTCATGATATCTTGGCATGGAGTTTTCTTGAAGGAGTTTTCTGTTGTTTTATTTCTTCTGCCTCCAGAGTTTCTTATTGTGGAGGTAGTTCCCCACTTGAATATATTAAATGATTCTCATAAAATAATGAATTGAACAGCTGTGTCTTTCTCAGTCCATCTTGGGAGGAGTAAAGGGGAATTTCTCAGGCATGTGGTTGAATGAATCAGTTCCTTGTTAACTTTTATAAAACTTGCAACTAAACTGAACCCTGATCTAATCCTGCAGTCGGGTCAATATGGACATTGAATCTTTGAAAGTGGTTGATGCTTTTCTCTTGATTCTTTTTTCTTTTAAGCTGGAATGTTATGGAAGAAATTACTCGTGTACATGAGGCTCTAGTGTATGTCTGTAGCCTAAGACTCATCTGTAGGTGCTCCTTGTTTTACACAGAGTTGTTATAACCTTCATTGAATTGTTTAAGCAGAGTTCTACAGTGTGTGATGATGCTTGGTGTCATGGTTAGGGTGGCCATGTAAATAGGGGATGTTCATGTACTGCCAGTCAGCCACTTGGGAACACAGCAAAGTCCAAAAGTTCCTTAAGTACCTTTGTGGATTTTGCTCTTAATTTCTTCTCCCTGTAAAAAGCATTTCCTCCCCCTTCTGTAAAAGGGGCTTGGAAAATGCTGTAGCCTGTCTGTGTTTAACTTCCTTATCTATGAGATACTGAGGTGGGGAATTACTGTCTGTAAAATACAAAGGAAATAAAAATTACATTGCAACATTTTTATTCTGAAAACGTGTCTAATCCCTTTATACTGCTATGGAAAATTACTTTTATGGATCCTGAGTGGGGAAGGGGACTAATATGTGTGTGTTAATTTGCTGTGTTAAGACACACTCTTCAGGAAAAATATTTTTTTGGAAGACCAGAATTTTACTTTTTATTTCTAAGATGACAAATAAAACAAGGAAATATGATCTGTGATGACCTGTGTCCCCAAGTCAGAGCTATGCCGGTTGACGCTCATAGATGCGATGATGACACAGTATTTTTCAAAGAGGAGAAAGAACACTACATGCAAAAGATCTGTGCACTGCATAAACAGCTGACACTGAGAATGCAACCACCACTGTACCTCTGCTATGACATGGTACAACCAAGGAAGCAAAATAGATCTTTAGGTATAGTGGTTTTGAACTTTTTTAAAATATGTAATCCATAGGTGTTAGGAGTGTATTGGTGTTACAAACAAATTAGTGCTTCAACTTTAGAAAAATAACTTTTTTTGATTATTGGTGTTAAAGCCAGCTGCCTCTAAACTTATTGCAAAAAATCTGCCAGCTTATCTTCCATAAGGTAATGCCCTGAAAGAGTAGCTTACTAGCCAATACAGAAAGCTACTGGGATCTTTCAGAGTTTCATTTGACTAAGTCTAGGCTTTAAAGGGCGTAAGAAAAGGACATATTCTCCATCTACTAATTATAGTCAAACTGAAATACTTTAACAGGCCTGTAAATAAGAGACAGATAAGAGGCAAATCACCTTCTTAATGACCTCTATTCAGTGGTGAATACTAGAAGATCAATGTACATCTAAGCTTAGTATAAGAATGCAGCTGCATTGATTCTGGATTACAGCTAAACTGTAAACAGTCTAATTTGGTTGCTTGCTGTTCTTTGGTATTGTGAGCAAACAGCTTTTTAAGGAGATGTTTTCTGAACCTTTGGACCTTCAGTGCAATACCTTTTTTCTTTACACATCCATATTTATGTGTGTGTGTATATGAATGGTGTAAAGAGTTCCTTACTAGTTATCTGCAACATACATATCCTAATAAGCACATCAGCTTTTTAGATTTTTTTAAAAAAAATTTTCTACTTTCTGGTGTCACCGGGATTGACTACTTTTTTTTTTAATATTTTATTATGAATGTACTTGCATGTACATGTGCTGACTCCCACTGACTTCAAAGGGATTTAACCAGAATGGAGGAAATTTCTGGGCCAGTCCCTTGTTAAGCTCAGTGATCCTTGCAACAGGTCAAAACAAGATGAAATGGAGCACCTGCTTTTGGATGAATGACTTTGCATTTTGGGTCTCTTTAGAACCTGCACTAAATTCTCTGACTTTAAGTGGCTAAAACCAATACCCAAAAATTTATTTTTCTGCATAAAATATAAAGCAACATGTGCTGGGATTTAAAAGTGGGAATGATGACTTATATTGCCATTAATTATTGATATTCTTGGTGAATCACCAAATTCTTGATTTGTTCTCCTGATAGATTGCTTATGCCTTAGACTGCTTCTTGCTTCTCTCCCGCATGTGCCAACTTGGGTAGGAAAAAACCCATTCGAGATCCTAATCATAGTGCTATGTCAGGAATTTTCAGAAGGGCCTTTTCTCCTGACTGGTTGGGTCCAGAGAAAGGAACAGGACACATCTCTGGAATATGGATTAAATATCAACAAGAAAATACGGAAACAGAGGGTTATGCCTTTGGGCGCTCACAACCAGTGTTCTTTCCATAAAAGTACCAGGTAACCATAATGCTTGAGAAAGACTATATGACAGTGTGCCTTGTATGTATTCAAACCAGGACATAACTCCAAAAGGAAATTCTCCTTCTAGGCAGAACTCCTAGCTGTCATGAGAACAGCGAGCTTGGCTCTGGTCTCCTCTGTCAGAGCAGGCAGGAAGAGTGATGATTTAAGTTTGAACCTCCACTGATTTAGGACTCTTCCTGAATTTTGTCATGGATCAAACTAGAGCAGCCCTTAGGCTGCTCAGATCCTGCCAGGGCTAGATGACTACTACTAGCACCACATTGTGCTCAGAGAATTTAATTATCTGTCTATGAAGCCTTACTAAGAACTTTAAAGTGGTATTAAGGGTTTCATGGCCAGAGGCAGAACACTTATTAATTTAATAATTTGAAAAATTAGCTGAGGAAAGATATAAATTTTTTGTTTGTTTGTGGTTTTTTCCTTCCCCCTTGCTTGTGTTTGCATGGAAAAACCTTTCATTGGTGCCTAACCTTGATCAACAGTGGGATAGAAAACTGTTAGCAAGTGGATTGATGGTGTGAAGGCCAATCACTTTCCAGTGTGGTCTGCCTGTGAGTGAACGGTGATGGGCAGTGATTCTGGTGATGAAGAGCCTGCTTAAGCTGCATTGATCCCCATACTATGTGTCCTACCAAACTGCTCTTCAAATCACCTAATCGTTGTGGGAGGGATTTTTTTTTAATCCCACCAGATTGCTTCTTGCTCTCAAGAGGTTTTACTGACTGCAATGTGGTGACCATCACCTTGCTCAAGTTGTTTTCCTGTATCATCCTCTGTAGCATATAAAGGAGATATGAGTGCCTTCATCACTGAACAGATCCCTTTTTCTGGTTAAACTCTTTTGGTTACTTTGAAATAACTTAGGTTGGAAAGCCTAAATTCATTCAATGACAACCTGGCAGTGGCATATTGGGAAAACAAGCAGGTCTGGCTCTGTCTGTGTGGAGGTTGATTGTGACTGGAGGTCTCAAGTGGAGTATCAGCACCACATATAAAGGCTGAATTAGAGCAGTTATGCAACTCCATCAGACTCCTGCTTGCTTTGCCCCCTGGAGGAACCCTCCCTGCTCCTCCTGTCCTTTTACTGTAGTGGGAACCAGAGGAAATTAGACCTGTAGCTCAGTTGTGTGATGGTTCCCCGAAACTATCAGTGAAAAGCAATGCAGAGACCTAATTTGACTTGCAGGTGATGGTTCATCTTAATGAACTTCATCAAACAGATGCCATGTTGCTCAGTTTCAATCTATTGTAGGGTAGCTCCAGGCAGAAAAAACAACTTTGGTTTGTTTTGTTATTAACATGTGGTTTAATAACCTGTGGTCTGGTTTCTTTGAATGGCTCCTGTGCTCAGGATTGTGAAGCAGGGAGGAGTCAAGTGTGTGCTGTTGCCAGGCTTGTCTAGATTTTTGTAATGAAGAGACACTGAAGTGGTGTACTAGTGCTGGAGCTGGTGTAAAGCAGCATTAGACGGCTCTAGATGGCTTCTGGAAGGGATGACTCAGAGGCTTCGTTGTCCCACATGACACTCGGCAGTGATGTCAAGCTTTAGCAGTAACAGGGATAGTAGTAGTATACTGTTCATTAAACTGGTACTACCAATTATCTGACAGAGCTGTAAAAGGGTAATAATTCATGTGGGTGTAGTTTTGGTTAAGTAAGAGGGCCTCCCAAGATTGGGACACTGCCTCAAATGGAGTAATGAGTTCTGTTATAGTTAAAATGATCTTAATTGCAAGCAGTGACATTTAATGCCAACCAGATGATCCTCCTTCAAGGGGATTCAGAAGCAGGGAAGAAACTGTCTCTGAGTATTTTTCTAGGAACAAAGGGCACACTTTCTGTTCTGCTCTCAGTGGCCATACCTAATGATTACCCTGAGGAACCTTGTCTGTCAAAAACATGCCACTCATCACTGATCTCATTTGGGCTTTAATAAAGCATATGACCCAAAGTCTTTCAATTCCGTTATGCAGATGCAGTGCCCTATGCATTTAATTAGGGAGCTTAAAAGCCACTAGTGTTTAATTTTCTAACCTACCTTGTCCCCTCTCCCATATCCCAGCTTTCCTTTTGATGCTGAAACAAGTTGCATTGTGGGGAAAGCAGCCAGCTGAGATAATTGAAGGGCTAAGATGGGTGGTCGGTCCTCTAAGTGTGTATAAGTGTGTGTGTATATATGTATAAATATATATATTAAAAAAATGCAGCAGAGGAGACTGAGTTAATAAGGTTCAGCCTACTCTGTGGGTGAAACGTGGCCCATATTTGACAGTCTCACAGAAAAGTTGAAGAGTACTTGAAGAATAAAATCATAAAGGAGGATTTTACTGAAGGATTCTGTCTTGGTGTCTGCCTAGGTCCAGAATCCTGTCTTTTTGATGAAAATATTATTTTAAATTAAAGCACAATTTATTTAAACTTGAATGTGTCAGACTCTTGGGGAGAATCAGTACCCAACACATTAGTCAAAGTGCTTTAGACTAGAAAAACAACTGTCATGTCATGAGAAATGGAAGATAGGTGATTCTTTTTCAAAAGATTATCGGTAGTAAAAATTTCAGGAGCCGCTGCCTTGGATTACCAGCCAGGTAGAGTTTTAAACTGTGTGGGGTTTTTTTTCCCATATCTCTTGGGAAGATAAAATTATAGCAGTCTTAATGCATATAATAATCCCATTTTTTTGAAATGACCATTGGAAAATTGTTTCCTGCAGTTTTTCTCTAATGCTTTTTTCCAGTCCAGTTTCAAATGACCCAACTGATAGGTTTCCAAGACTGATTTAATGCCTAAACTGTAGGTATTAAATCTCTCCTTGAACTTCTAGCTGAGCAGCTCAATTGAGTCACAATTCTCATATATTAAAAATTAAAGACCAGATTTCCTTTGCAATTTGCATCTCCAGAATTCCTGTTGAAGTTCTACCTTTGTTTCCCCCCCCCATTTTTTAATGTGCGGCAGGGATTATTAATGGGTTTTGTATCAAGTTCATTGTATTTTCATCAAAAACTTTGCCTAAAACTTTAATCCCAGTGTCCTAGCTCTGATAGAATCAGTTGTTTCAGATGGGCAGGAGAAGTGCGGAGCAGCTGGTGATCGTAGCAGCAGCAATGAGCTGGCAAATATGAAGCAACTCAGTTACCATTTATCAGATGTCAGGTCTACTGAACTGGTTTTTGTCTTGAAAAACAATGCTGCTGAAACTTGTTTTCCTACGGAACTTCTCTTCATGGAGTTATAGATTTCTGAGCAGAGTTGCCTGCAAGTACAACTGGGCAGTTCCAGAATCAGTCTTTTACCTGTTGCTGAGGTGTTGGAAAAAACTTTTCTCTTTAACTCTGACTGGTTCTTCCTATGTAGCAGACTGTGAAACAGTGCTACACGGGGGAAAAAATGTCTGTATGATGCAAGGAATGTTGAAAAGGGCAAACACTCACAAGATTAGCAAATAAGTAAACTCCAGCCATGCCAAATATAAAATCCCTTCTGGTTTCTTTTTTTAAAGCCTAAAACAACAGAGAGGCTACATTCAGTGGAAAAATAATAGTACTGTCTCCCAGGAGGTAGAGTTGTGACAGCTAAAATGAACACAGCTTCCTTCCCATGATGTGACTGGCACTTCTGAGGTATAGTTCCTCTCTCTCACAGGATGATCAAAATATGACAAAGTACGTGGTCAAAGCCAGTAAATCTTACCGCCTTTCAGCCATATGATGATCCTTGCTAGTAGAAATGAAAAAGAGAAGGCAGAAGATGTTCTGCACTATGCCTGAAAGTGCTCAGACTTCTTGCCTCCTGAGAGTCTCATCTGCAACTGCTGTGTTATTATGCTGACTTTCATAGTGGGGTTTGGAACTGTTACAAAATTTATTCCCATTATGGGAGGCTTTTTGTCAACTCATGATCACTGCTTGTTGCCAGCCACTGCAATAAAATGAATGGTAGTCCATAGGTGTGGAAAACCCACTGTATTGTTAGATTTTTCATTCAATTATTTAATTGTATGGTTTTAATGATTTCACACACAAGAACTTCTGACACTTGCAGCCTTAGATTTTAGAAAATCACATAGGAGCTGAACATTAGAGGCTTTGATATTTTTACATTTTTCACAATAGGATCTTTTTCCTGCAGTCAAAATGTATTTTTGATTCAGTATCATATGTACGTGTAATGTAGGAATTACTATTCCCACAAGTGTTCTTCGAGGTGGGCCTATTTTAATACAAAGTGCAAAGTCCAGAGTGATGAAATTTTTATTTTAAACTTTGCCATTACTTGTTCAAAAGAACGTAATTCTCGGAGATGGTATTTTCACTTTCAGTAATAAGATCATGTCATTTTGGACCATAAAGATGTGGGAAGTAAGTTGCTTGTGTTTGAGACAGCTACAGAGCCCAGCATGGTCACGAAACACAATAGAGTAAGCACGAATTATCTCCACAGCAATTCCCAGCATTGAAAGGATAAAGAACTGGCATAAATCCACCTCTTTTTGAAGACTGATATACCTTGAGAGTTAGTTGTTTGGAAATTCCTTTGAGATTCTCTGCTCACAAAGAAAAACTGTATTAGTCTCTGCTTGTGAGAGAGTTAGAGAACCTTCCTTGTGATTAAACAGATCTTAATTCCAGGGAACTCCAAAAGTAGACATTTAGTAACTAAGAGGGATGGGGCGAGGAAAGGTAGCATGAATGTTTTAATCAAATAAGTGCTCTTCATTCAAGAGGGAGAACTGCTTTTGTTAATTATCTTTTTCTGGAGCGCATTAGAAATAATTTGCAGATACCCAGTGACCTGCAGAATGGCAGGCCCACCAGCTCCAGAAGTGATACTGCTGTGAACTCTGGGGTAGGTGAGCTATCAGAATTGGAGAAAATGTTGACTGAAGTGCAAGAAGCTGGAGGTGCTTGTCCTCTTCAAAGTACAGCAGAACTATGCAGTTCTCCTTTCCCCTCAAGGACAGAAAATATGATCATATGGAAAATGGATGCTCTTTTACAGCTGCTGTACCTGGTCAGCCTCTGCTGTACAAAGGCCAGAGCAATAACAGTGAGCAAAAGGCCAGGGATCAAATAGCTTGTTATATTTTTCTCCTCTGTCTCATCAATCAACATACTAGGGGTCTAGATTTATGACATTGCTTTATACTTGAACCTTCCCAAAGTTCAGGGTTGGTTGGATGGAGCAGAGAGGATGAGAAACTGATCTCTGACACTTCTGAAGTAATTCGATTGAGGGGAATGTATCTGCCTACAAGACCAAACTGCAGCTGCATGAGGTGCTCTGGAAATAAGCATCCTGTGCTGGCCAGTTGCTAGTGAGGAGGATTACTGTATCCTAAATCAGCCTCACAACTCTGCCTCTGGCAAAGACAGATTCCTAAGTGAGATCAGAATTGGGGCCACATGTCTGGAAATCGGTATTTCGTGGATTGGTATTTTGTGCTTTATGGATAATCCGTACCCATTAGCCTATTGAAGTAAATAAGGTGTGTGCTGTATCTTTGCTTTGAAAACAGTCTAAATACAGGAAAATATTCCAGAAGCAAACAGAAAAGGCTCGTGCTGCATTATGATGAGTTTCCCCCTGACTTTATTGCCTTTATTCTGCTGCAGCTACAGAAAACTCATTTAAACTATGAAACTTCTTTGGCGTGGATTCTTTATATTGATGAAACAGAGCTAACTTTCTCTGGAGAGCCAGAATGTTATTAAAGCACTTAACCTGGTACTGCTGTGGCTATCAATTATACCCTTCATTTACACTATACAAGGCTGACAGCTTATTTGAAGTTCAAGAGGTTTTTTTAATGAGATGTTAATTGAGTACACCTGCAGTTGGCTAAAATTTTCATGGACAATTAAGTGTGATCTTTTCCCTTCCTAAATTCTTTGTTTTTCCTAGGTTCCTATAACGTATTTCAGTAAGTGTGTTCAGTGTGGAAGTATGGACTTTTAATATACACTCACTAGCACAATAATTGATGTTTATGATTTATGACTGACACTTTAAGCTTATTGTCTAAGTCACCATGTGTGGTGGGTTGACCCTGACTGAATGCCAGGTGCCCACCAAAACCACTCTCTCACTCCACCTCTTAAGCTGGACAAGGGAGAGAAAACATAATGAAAGGCTCATGGGTTGAGATAAGAACAGGGAGAGATCACTCACCAATTACTGTCACAGGCGAAACAGACTCTATGTGGGGAAATTAGTTTAATTTATTACCAAATCAGAATAGGATAATGAGAAATAAACCAAAATCTTAAAAACACCTTCCCCCCACCCTCCCTCCTTCCCAGGCTCAGCTTTGCTCCTGATTTCTCTATCTCCTCCCTGCCAGCAGCACAGGGGGATGGGAAATGGGAGCTGTGGTCAGTTCATCACCCATTGTCTCTGCTGCTGCTCCTTCCTCCTGTGGAGGATGACTCCTTACACTCTTCCCCTGCTCCAGCGTGGCGTCCCTTCTGTGGGAGACAGTCCTCCATGAACTTCTCCAATGTGAGTTCTTCCCACGGGCTGCAGCTCTTCACGAACTGCTCCAGCGTGTCCCCCCCCATGGGGTGCAGTCCCTCAGGCACAGGCTACTCGAGTGTGGGTCCCCCGTGGGGTCACAAGTCCTGCCACCAAACCTGCTCCAGCGTGGGCTCTTCTCTCCACGGGGCCACAGCTCCTGCCAGGAGCCTGCTCCAGCACGGGCTTCCCACGGGGTCACAGTCTCCTTTGGGCACCCACCTGCTCCGGCGTGGGGTCCCCCCCGGGCTGCAGGTGGGATCTGCCCCACCGTTCCCCTCCATGGGTGCAGGGCACAGCTGCCTCACCAGGGGCTGCCCCACGGGCTGCGGGGGAATCTCTGCTCTGGGCCTGGAGCACCTCTTCCCCTCCTTCCTCACTGACCTGGGTGTCTGCAGAGGTTTTTTTCCTCTCACATATTCTCACTGCTCTCTCCTCACTGCTGCTGCGCAGTTGGTTTGTTGTTCCCACCCCCCCCCTTCAATACATTATCCCAGAGGTGCTACCACTGCTGCTGATGGGCTCAGCCTTGGCCAATGGTGGGTCCATCTTGGAGCCGCTGGCACTGGCTCTATCGGACACAGGGGAAGCTTCTGGCAGCTTTGCACAGAAGCCACCCATGTAGCCCCGTGGCTACCAAAACCTTGCAAACCCAATACACCATGACTTTTCTATTTACATGAGCTAGAAGGCTAAAGCTCTGTGCCTTGTAATTTGATTAAGCTGGAAACCTTTTGTAGTCAAGCAACGGAATCACCTTGCAAGTAGAGATCCAAATCTTGGAAAGCCACATTGGTCCCTCAGCATCCTGAAGTAACTTTTCTGTTCCCTTCAACTTCCTTCTAAGGGAACTTGGTAACAGAGACTTCTCCAGATATGTGGCAAAAGTCAGGTTGTACTGAGTATAGATAATTTTTTGTTGTTTTTTTCTAAGTGCGCCTAAGTAAAATCCACCTTGTGGCTGGTAAGTGTGTTTCAGAATGGTTGCTTTTGGTTGTTGTCTGGTGAATCTGATGTGAAGTTTACAGTACTGCTTGGGGTGGACACTTGGGTGGAATGGAATTGTCAAAATGTAACCCACTTTTACTACTATTTTTCTGTTGCTGCTTCCAACTTCATTAAAGCTACATAAACTTAGCAAAACAGGAGATAAAAATAAACTTTTCTATGTACTGGTTTGTGTCATAGGTTTAGAGCACAAACATTTGGTTCCGGCTCTCCTGGATAAACTTTATGATGGTGCTATGGCCTCATGTCTCAGCAAACAGCAGAGTTCTTGTACAAATAAAAAACCTGCCTTCAATCCATGTGAAACTTTTGTTTCTGGACTTCCTCTGCAATTCTGCAGTTCAGCATATCTGACATAGCTTGTGCTAAAGCAAAGGGCAGACTTAGGACAGTGTCTGCTGATAGGAGGATTTCGCAGGACAAGAGAATCTATCAGACCAAAACAAAGATCAAATTACCACTTAATAAATAACCAGCTTTGAACAGGCATTTTCATGCTAAACAGCAGCAACAAAAAAAAGTTGTTGGTAAGTATTTTAGAGTTGCATGAAGGAACTTTTAAGGATGCTTAAGCCTGCAAGGGTACATGCACCTACAGGCTACTCATGTTCCACTCTCATTACCAACTCAGATGGAAAGAGTTTAGAAATATTACTGCCTTTAACATCACTGCATGGTAGATAAATCAGTTTTCCAGGTCCAAGTGTTATTTGACCATATTCAGTGCAAAGGATTACTAGCTTCATATTAAGAATAAGTATGTACAAAATTACAGAGGAGTTGAGTTTGGAAGGGACTGCGGTGTCATCTGGTCCAACATCCTGTTCAAGCAGGGCCAAATGGTGCAGCAGTTGACTTGTGATATTCTACATTTGGAAGCTGAAGTCTAAACTGCTCTAAAGATACCATTTTGGAGACAGCTACATGGTTATAACAATTATTTACTGTCTGAGAGCCCATGGAACCAAGTGCTAAAACATTTATTTGGTTAATGACTTCTGAGTGCCTGTACAGTAAGTCTTACTGCTGATCAAGGTCATGTATGTAGCTTACAAATAAGGTCTTGGTGTTAGTCATTGATATGCTTCAGAAAAACTAGAGCTTCAGCCCAGACTCTCCCACTCTTCTTGTCTCCAAAACGCTATCAACTTCTACAGGTTTTCATTAGAATTTCCTGTTGTAGAAAAATATCTGCTCATTATTAGAAGAAATAGCAGGTGATTTAAAAAGGCCAAGAACAGGTCAGAGTATGGAGAGGACAGGACTAGGACCACAAAGTAATGAAGACTGGGTGAAACTAAAGACATTCAAATAATGAAGAAGCTACAACTGAACAGAGAGGGTTAATTAAACACTAGATCATATAGCTATGGTGAGTGATTAATCATCCCTTAAAGTCTTTAAATTGAGACTGGATGTTTTTTGGGTGGGGGTGAGTGCAGAGACATATGACTTAGTCAACACTACAAGGTTTTTTTACCCTGAAAAGTATTCAGTAGACATCACAGTTAAATAAAAACACATAAGCATATGCATTAAGTATGTGCTTAATTACTTCTGATTTCAGCTTCAAAGCATTGCAATGACCAACATTATTTTCCTGTGTCAAGTTATGTTTGTTGGTCAAATAGGTCGCCTCTGCAGTATTCCAGCATGAGATTTTAGTAGCTGACATAAAAGGGGTCAGACAGGGTTGTTGGTTGTAGCAATTCTTGCTAACCTCAAAGTATAGTAATCAACATAGAGAACTTCTGGCACTCTGTAGTGATTAATCTGTAGCAGGGGAATAGCATTTGTTAAAGCAAAGGTCAAGCGATCTAGAAAGGGAAAAGGAGACTTTTTAAAATTATCTTTATAAATCCCCTGGTTTTGCACAACAAATGAGCTTGCTTTACATACATCCCACTTTATACTGAGGAGTCTGAGATCACTTCAGTAAATATGATACTTAAAACACAAATATGTATTGGGGAATAAAAAGTTTGTAATGGCATTGAGTGAGCTGTATGGGAGAACTGGAAATAAAGCTGAACAGCAGTTTCTGGACAACATCATTGGACTTTCTGACTGAAGTTGCAACTAATCAGAGGAGAAACATGTCACAATGGGAAAACAAGAAACATTTTAGACATTAAACACTGTAGTAGTCTTGTAAGTACCTTTCCTCAGCTGGAAGAAGGCTGAACCCATATCATTTCCCTCTGCAGGTAGATATCAGCCATCATCCTTTGGGATAGCTAAAGTGAGGAGGAAAGAGGGATGTTGACAGACCTCTCTTCCCAAGTGATACTATTCTCCTTTGTATAAAGCTATTAAGTGTTCAGTGAGCTAGAAAGAAAAGGGCAGTGAGTTTCTAATTAGGCACTTAGGCTGCTTAGCTGGGAGATGGGGTAGTTTGTTGTGATGAATCTTCACCTCTCTGGTACCAGGGTCCAGTGGTCTCAGCAAACTAGGGATATCTATCTGCTTCCCAGGTTAATGTTTTGGCTACTGAGAACTGGGTGACACAGAAAGGGCACTGCTGGTTATATTTTGTCAGCCTTTTGTTTACATTAAAATTTTTCATTTGTGTTAGAATTTTTCTGAGCCATGCAAACCTGAATATTTTGTTTAATGTTTGATCTGGATGGCAATTGAAATTTCAATAATTAGTGGAGTCCTGGTTTTTGTATCATTAACTCTGAGTATGGAAAAGGGGAGGAAAAAATCTGATCACAGATAATTTACTACTTTATCTTTTGCTTTAAGCAAGTCATTTTTTTGACCTGTGATCTATGTACCTTCTGGGTTTTCTGTATAGCTTCTAAGGGGTTCAGGAAAAGCAAGTTTATATGCGGAGTCTACAGATGTGAATGTTGCACACTCTCACTGGAACATTTTTTAGGGTCCATAAATCAAAAGATTGAAAATCCCTTCTCTAAACATACTAAGCATACAGCAATTTTCCACAAGAAAAGACTAAAGTGATTTGTTACAATGCAAACTAATTTTAGCACCAAATTCTCTGGTGTATTTGCTGCAGGCTCCTTGTGCCCCCAGAGCAGCAAGTTTGCAGAGCAGAAATGTACACACAGCTCTAAAGCAGAGTTTGCTCATTTATATTCACAAGCCTCTAAAACCACAGTGCATAACTTGATTGGTCTTCAGTCAGTGCTGCACCTCAGTGGTGTGTAGGCCAGAAAGCTCAGAGTCTGCCAGGAGAGAGCATTTCAAGCTCTGGTAGGAATTATCCACTAATAAATTGAAGGCAGGCTTTGAAAAGTCCCCGAAGAGGCAGGTGTTCAAACTAAAACATTTGCACTATTTTCACTGACTTTCCACTGCTTAGCCTGAAGTCTTGTCAATATATGAACACGGGGCTGAATTCTGCTCTGGTACAACAATGTGACTCTATTACAGTGATACTGATGTTTATGAGTAGATACCAAGATCAAATAAATAGAATTATTTTTTTAAAAATTTTTGCCTCTAGAGGGGACTAATTGCCTGTTTGATGAGAAAAGTGCACTTTAATTAAAGCATGTTTAACAAATTCTACGAAGTTGCATAAATGTTCAAAACCTCAGAAAATCCTACTGAATATATTCAAGAGGAGTTTTTGAGAAGGGGCACTTAAATGAAAAGAACAAAAAACCCCAAAATGAACACCACCATATACACAGAAACCATATTTGTTTTGTGGCTCTTGAAGGCATACTAGTACAGCTAGTATGATCAGCTGTAAGTGAAATGGTCTGCACCAAGCAGATCCTTTTCAGCTGTTTTTCCAAAATAGAAGAGGATAAATGTAAGCTCCCATTGGAGCCTGCTATGAAGTATGCAGAAGTAAATGGGAAGATTTTCCTAAATCCAATGGCATTTAGTTTGAGTCCTTTAAGGTCAACGGTTCTATGATTTGGGAAGTATTCTCACTGTTCATGTGGTCAAAGTGTCTTCTGGCTCTGTGTTTGCCAATAACATGGATTTTAGCTAAGGTATGATTATATTCTTTGTGCGTAGTGAATTGCTTATTAGAATTTATAGCAGTCACTGACAATTAGAAGGTGACATTTTTCTTGTCTGTCAACTTTAAACAATTTTCAATTTTTTTCTTTAAAGTACATTGAGTGTTGCCTAGGTCCTACTGCTCCTGCTCTATTTTTCCTGTTCTGTTGATGATCAGTATTGCCTTCTACCCTGCAGTCAGTGAAGTCTGTCATGTCAGAAGGAAGCTAACTGCTAGAACCAGTAAACAATATTGCTGATTCATATTTTATGTGAAAGAATAAACCTCCTGAAAAATACTTTTTTTGTTTGTTTGTTTTTTGTGGGCTTGAACCAACCTCCAAGATATTAAATTTTTTGAGTTCCTTTCTTTCACTTCATTTCTAGCTATGAACGTGACAGAACAAGTCATCACAAGGATGCTTCTCTCTTATTCCCCACCATTCTCTTAGTTTTACTAAATTCAGTAAGTTGCAGAGTGAAGAGAGGAAAAATTGAAATCACAGAATCTGCAGAAGTTTCACCAAAGGTGGAGAACTTAATAACTCAGAGTAGCTTCAGTGGAGAATGTTTGTGCCCTTTAATTGGAGCAACACAGTTATCTTAATGTAGCCATTTTTCTAAATTAACTTTAAATAGCATTTGTATTAATGATGATCATTATGTATTAATGAGAAATCATTTGTTCCTTCAATATTTCCTAATTGTATCGTGTTTTCCGTAGCTGCCAAAATGTGCTTGGTGGTGGGATTGCCAATCGTAAAAAATAAATAAATCATCTTCATAAGAACTTCTTTAATATGACATAAATGATAAAAGAAGAGATAGATCTTATTCATGGAAGAGTCTATTTCATGTTGTCTTGATCCATCGCTCTCTCACTAAGGGGCATGGTTAACAACAGGAAAACAACAGAGACTTAAGTCTCTATTGTTATGTTAACTGCTTCTAAACAAAACTTTCATGGCACTGAAGACAAAAAACATGCCAAGATGACTTAGCCCTAAAGCTATTTGGCTTGAACTCCAGACAAGCATGTGCTGGTGTCATAAAAACCAAAAGGAGGATTTGCAATATGTCCAGACTTTTCCTAAGTGGTGCTACCTGAGCTAGATGTCTGGAGAAAGGATGTTCAAAGGTAGCCAGTATGGATTTGATCCAAAGGAAACTAACCTTAAAGCAAAGCTCCTGCTAGCTCCGTTCAGCTTTGACTGAGAGAGACCCAGGAAGAGATTATGAAAGCTTCATTTTCATTTTCTTCTGAATACAAAACTAGATCTGCTGATTAGAGGTTGGAATGGTTGTGGAAGAACAGAGGTGTTCTTCATTTACTGGTTAGTTTTGTGACCTTGTACACTGCTAAGGTTGAGACTGTCACCTGGAATTATTTATTAAAAGGTAGAAATATATCTGTGAAATCCTTGAAGATAGCTGCTTTCAGAAATCAGAAGGCTGATGAAACTTTTTTTCCTTGCAGTATTCCCCAATGGCTTAAATGTGTACAGCATAAGGACGCTGTGTGAGGTGCGGTCAGATCCTTGTCACTGGCGGTAGCCTTGGATGGGACAGCAATTTAGCTCTTGCAGATAATGTATAGTAGCAAAATATCAGTGTGAGGTCTTGTACTTTTCTAAACAGCTTAATTTTCCAGACACTCCAAATCTCTGCTGAAATCCTCTGGAGAATAATTTTTGCAGCCAGGGCTTCAGCACTTCTTTCTTCCTTCTCCTGGGAACAGTTTCATCTTATAAAAATGGGTTGCTTCAAGATTTTTTTCTGCTTCTCCAGGTGGGTTAACATTCAAAAAGCATTTTTCTTTCTTTTTTTCCCCTTTTTTTCTTCCCCCCCCCCCCCCCCCCCGTATCACTATTGAGTTCCTAAGATAGGTAACAATTGCTGAGACTTTCAAAGGCATTTAGGGATATGAGAGCATGTTAGCTTTAAACCTTCCCATTAACTATGTCTTGTGGTCTTGCAAATCTCAGCCATTAACTCCGCTGTATAACATTGCCTATATTCAAACAACTCAAATCCTCTCGCTATGAACTGGTGTTACTCTACAGGCATCAATAAAATTGTACAATTTATACCAGGTGTGCCATCTTGTTTAAATTTTTTCCTTTAAAGAGTTCTAGACACTGTGCCCAAGATACATAATCCCATTAGTTCCTGAAAAGGAAATGAGTGATTCCTTTGATACTGCTCCAGATCTTTTTTTTGATTTTTCTCTGTCTCACCTAGGTATGTCAGAGTGAGCTAGCATATATGAAAATCTAGCTATTCTTTGAAGACCTCCAGGTGTTGAGATGAGGAGATGGTCTGGACTGTCCTATAGTGTGCTTTAGCTTCCATCCCACAGATTGATAGGTCAAGTGTTTTGACGATATGGAAAGAAACAGGCAAAACAAACACAGCAAGGTCAGGGAAGTGAAAATCCAGTCTACTTGTTTAAGAATAATTCTTGTACCTACTGGGAGAATTTGCTGAAAGCAGTGCTCTTTCTAGCCATGCTGAGTTTATATTATAATGGTCATAAAAGATTTGTTCCCCTCTCCTCTATTGAAAAGTGGCTTAACTTGATTTAAGGCATTAACCCCTCTTTTTTTTTTCTTCTTTTGAAAATTTCTGAGCCTGTATGGCAGCTGCTTTTTCTGGTCTCAGCTATTAAAAATGTATCATTTTTATTGGTTGCATGGCAACAGATAATCCCTTTGTTCTGTTTTGTTTAAACAGATGCTGAGAACTCTGCCTGTCATAATAAGTAAAAGCACTACCCTCAGGCTTCCTTTAAAACTGCAAAAGAGTGAGAGTATGGGGCTTGAATTAATGTTACTTCCAAAAGTAAAAGTTTTGGTGGTAGCAAGCAACAGACCTATAATCTGCTTAAATAGTTATGCTTAAAATGTACTTTGATGCCATAACCTAATTGGCTTCAGTAGACTTGCCTGGAAGGTTAACTCATATAGACGAAGACTGGGATTTCCAAGTCAAAGGCCGTAGCTCCTCTGACCAGAATAAAGGAATTGTTCTGCAGAGAAGCAGTAAATTGAGACTAAAAATCTGATGGAAATCTGAAGCATTTTTCATTAACTTTAATAGGCCATAAACTCACTGATGTTTAATGAGCCTGTTGGATAGCATAAATTGTAAGTGGCATGATGAGGCCACAGTTCTGATTTTGATTTCTCTTGAACTGATAATAATTTCATTGATGCCTGGGAAGTTTCTCCCGAATTCCTTCAGCTGCAGTAAGATAAGAAGCAGGCTGTAAGAGTTTCACAAAAAGCCAGCATGAATGCTTCAGTGGCCAATATTACCTGTTATAAAATGGATGAGAGTGTCATTGCATCAGAGGTTTTCATGACAAATATGAGTGGAGTGCAGCCCTTGAGACAAAAGGAAGAGACTTGCAGTGTATCTGTCACAATAGACCTGTTATGAACACTTAAGAAGTTCATTTTGCCACCTTTGAACATTACCATAAGGAATAAACCTCAGCACTTTCTTTTTTTTTTTTCTTATTTTAAATAAAATGAACAATGACATGGTGCAGCCAGGTGTCTAGGTTTTCTAAAGAAGATAAATGAACCTGTAGAAGGTTATTTAGACTTTACTGTTGCCCTATATGATGTATAGACTTGGAAGCCTATGAAGCATGAGAGAAGTGACTATAACGTACGCATGTTAGTCACAGACCTAAATTAGACTAACAACTCTCCCATGGGATATTTTTAGGACGACTGTGTTGCTTGGATATTAGCATGTCTCCAGTAAAAATTCTCCCTAGCTGCTTCTACGGGGCCACAGGATTTCACTGATGGGTTTGAACTGGAGCCTCAAAGAGGGAGCCTCTTTTCTAGTTTATTTAGAAAGCAACACTGTAAGATTTGGTAGACGAGAAAAATTTCACCTTCTTTGGTTTTACTGTAGAGTCTGAGAGAATTCTATGGCAAATGGAGGACATTAAATGGGTCATGAGAAGACTGGTTTTCAGTCCTCTGCATCACTGCCAAGCATGGCACAAATAGGGAAAATATGGGCAACTTTTCATCTAGTTAACAGCTCCTCAGGGAGAAGGAATGTGTTCTGAGCAGTCTCTGCTTCTGAGGGGCATGAAGGGAGTGGGTAAGGATGGTTCTCAGTGTATTTGTGAAGCTGTGCAGAGATCCTTGAACTCAGGCTTATTAGTAAGATGTCCACACACTCTCTGTGGCTTAAACCTTGATCCTTTTCAATGTGAGGATGAAAGTATGGATGAGCTAAGACAAGGGCTTTTTCATCCTTCAGAAATGTAATATTTGTTTTTCCAATGTAGCTTTTACTAAGCAACTGTTCAGATGATGTCCATGCAGTACTAATACTGCTTAACACTGAAACTAATTTGAAACTTGTCTTTCTGCTTCTAGATACTTTATCATTGAGAAATGATGACACCACTTCCATTTTTTTGTAAATAATAAGAAATCCTGCTGTGAATCATTATTAATACTGTCTGGCTTGGGTCTTGTAACAGCTCCTACCTGGAGCCTTTACTGGCACGCAAATTTCATTCTATGGTACCTTGTGAAATGCTCTGCTTAAGCAATTAATTGCCTTTTGATTATCTGTTCTGTTGTCTAAAGCCACTGGTTTAAGCTGTTTTTTGAAATGAGAAATTGAGTAGCAAATTTCACAGTAACTTTCCTAGCTTGTGTTTACACTATGTGTAAGGAGATTGGGAAAATGCTCTGCCTTGCAGTATCAGCTATTTAGCATAAGTGTTTTTGCTGGGTGAAGGTAGCATAGTCCCAGCAGTTGATCTTACATACAGGAGGACAAATCTGAAATTATTTTGTTAGCATCAGAGGAATCATTTTGAGTTTGTGCAGATATAAGGGAGATTTTTGTCTGACTGCCTAAGTGCTCTGCAGAGGTAAATCTGCTGTTCTCATTCTGGTGGGAGTGTAGATGAGCATAGAATCATGGCTGCTTTTTTGCCCTGCTTTATATATCAGGTGTCCTCAGCTGCTGTAAGTGGAAGTTATGCTGGAGGGAAGCTTTATTCAGTTCTTCTAAGTGTAATTTGAAAAGCACACATTTTATTGTCCATTCAGTTCAAAAAAGTACAACAATTTGTCCTAAGGAGACAGTCCATATGTGTCAGTCTTGACTCTTCTTTGTATGCCCTTAATGTTGTTATATCATCTAATTTGCTAGGTTTTATTGTCTTTCTCTGTGCTATGGCACTTCTAGTAAGTTGCTTTCGAATTCCTTTGTCACATAAGCCATATCTCTGAAGCCTGCATAAATTCAGACTGGCTCAAACACCATCTGCCTCTTCGTTCATCTGTCATATCAGCAGGGATTTTGGGGTCTCAGTCTCAAACTGAGTCCATGCCTCTCACCTGCCTAATGCTCTGGAAGAAATAATAAAGGAACCCCCATGTCATAGTTGTGAAATTGTCTGAAGACATCAGGTAAATAAAAAAGGAGCTGATTTATTCTGATGCAAAGGCATTGTTAATTAAGTCATACAGGGGAATGAACACTAAGCAAAGAATGCTATCTGACATCAGCAATTATTTTATTGATGCCTCCGCATCTCAATCAAATGCACCTCTCTCTTGACAGGTAGTATTTATCAGTGATGGAAAAATGGTAGCTTTGAGAGGAGGGGAGGTGAGGGTCTCCAGTGAATGGTGGAATATTTCCATTAGCATCAGATTTTCTGGATACGGTTTTAGTTGCAAAACTGAGTTAACTCCACCTGGGGAGCTGCATGAGTTTATTCTAGAAGATGAGTTCTTAGCTGGTGCAAACCCAGGTATTGATGAAATCCTCAGAAAATTGGTACAGTTCTAAATTAATGGAATGGGAACTATTGGCATGATCTTCTTTAATTTTGGGTTGGTTTTATGTTTATTCCTCAGAATTGCCAACAAGTCTGTGCTGTGAAAGGTGTTTTTTATAGTATAATTTTTGGAAGTGTTACTGTTTGAAGCAGAGGTTGCTGGGAATAGTTGCTTTGTCATATTTGAAGATTCAAATATCAATCTTACTTGGGCTCTGGCAGATGAAGTTCATGTTTATAAGACCTATATTTGCATTTAATTGTCTGCGTAAACACCAATTAATCATCTACTCAAAAGAGGCACTTTTATGGTCACTGGAAGACAAGACAACCTAACTTTCAATATAAACTAAAGTCAGATGAGAGTGGAATGTGTACTGATGAAATAAGCTATTATGCATGTATAGTCCAAAAGAAACTAATTCTCAAAACTCAGTGGACCCAGTTCTTTGGCACCTAAAACACAAAGAAAAGAGTAAAATGGACCAAAATCTTTTACTCAAGATTCTCACACTGAGAGCATGCCTTGACCAGCAAAACTATAATGGTGAGAAAATAACTTTATAGACTATGTCAATAGAATAAGGGCAGATTAATGTACCTTAACAGTTATCTCATCCTTTATACTGCTATTCAAACTGCACTATGCCATGAAAACAAAATGAGAAGGTATCACAAATGGAACTTCTAGTTGCAGAACAATAGTAGTTGGAGACTGCAGATCACATCAAGTATCTAGCTTGCAAGTTATAATTACAGGCAGGAAAAATGGCTGTATGAGAATAGTTTCTCAATTACTACTTTCCAGTTCCTGGTGTACTCAGAATTTTATTGTGTCGGGCAAACAATGTAAGAAAGCTATTACTTGCCATACACCAAACATACTCTCTGAGTCAACTAGCTCTGTACAGGCTTGGTGATCACCAGTTGGCCTCTTGCTCTGAAATCACTATGACAGTGGCTGCTTAGGTCGTCAGGTTCTCCAGAACTCTTCAGTATGAAAAGTGCTAATTTCAAAAAACAGTCTTTGATAAGCAATCAAGAAAAGCTTACATCCTCTATCCATGCATTTATCCAGCTCAGATATGAAAGGAAGACTAGAAAACTTGGTGATAACTAGAGAAAGAAGCTGAGAAAGGCTAATAACTTTCTGCCTGGGTCCCCACTATTTACTGTGCTCGTGCCTTCTCATTGGAAGGTCTCACAGCAATAGTTCATAAAGCCGTTTTTTGGATGGAGAAGTATAAAGAAAATGGAGGATGTTGTTCAAGGTATCCCATGACATGGATGACAGAAGTACATTCTCTTGTGTGTTAGTCTGGTGCTTCCTCATGACTATATTTATTTTTGAAAGCAGGGACAGACAAACCTTGCCAAATCAGGCAGCTGGGTTTACCAGGAATATATGAATATCTGCTGAATTAGAGAGGAAATAAACTGTGCTTGGATTATGTGAAAACTCTTTTGGTTTCATAACACATCTCTGATGGAGAATCAACAATGGGCCAATAGCAAGGAGATGTCTCCTAGAAAATCAATTTATCCTGCTTATAAATATGTCTCGAAAGTCTTCTCTTGATAATGTGAACTTTCAAAGAAACCCTTTTCCAACAGTGACAGATACTTCTAGGGCTGCTATTGTTGCTGGTAACTGTTAACACTCACAAATCAAAGCAGAAAGCTTTACTCTCAGCAATGCATTTAATTAGTGAGTTAATGGGAGGGGGTTGTTTTGTGTTCACTTGCGATCTATGGTACAGCTCAGTTTTATGATGGTGCAAATCAGTTTAGAATGTGTTTGTCCTTACAAACGTTTTCCTTAGCAAATGAGTTGTTGTGAAAGACTGCATTATACCTGCTGTTGAAATAAATAATTCTAAATGGGAATTTGATCCTCATATCATAGGTTAGATGTTATCTTGGCAATGAGTGTAGGATGGCATGCATAAACGGGAACATTTTATTGTAAAAAATCTCTTATCCCAGCACTGACCTTTTTAGCAAACACTGAATATCATCGAATTCAAGATATATTTATTTTTTCTTAAATGTTGGAAGTACTCATGTTTCTATTTCTTTCAAGGATTATAATGTCAGTACAGTGATTTAATATGCTATGTGTGTATGAAGGCACTAATTCAAAGATTCCCATAATGTAGTAGTAAAAGTGGTCACTATTAGTCTTCCTAGCTTATCCAGCATTCCTGTAGACAGAAACAACTTATAAAATGGCTTACACCTATACACGTATGGCAATGAATGTGTATGTGATTTCTGTTAATGCTCACAGTTGTAACAATACTATGCTTGTGCATCTAATGAATGGCAGAATAGATCCTCACTAAGAATTAGTTATTTTTTTTAAAGGCTTTTTGCTACTTTGGATCCAGTGTGTGTATGTAGCCTCATCCCATTTTTGATAACACACCCGGAAAGTATATTGGTAAATAGCACAAGAACATATTTTTAGGGCTGAGTTGCCTTTTTTTCCCACTTTTTTCTGTTAAGCCCATGTTCTTACCTTTTAAAATTTGATAGCTCTTTGAACTTTCCCAAACACACATTTTTTGATCTGTGGATACCAAAACCATAAAAAGTATTCTGAGGGTAGTTATGGCAGTGCCAGACACAGAGGTGATATCTCTTCTGCTGCTCCCTGATCTTGTATTTTTACCTCCAAAGAACACGTCGGGGTTTTTTCGGTCAACATAGCACCAGATCATATGGCACCATAACCTCTACAGGGCACGCCCTCCTGGAAGACTCCTTCCTCTGTCAGTGTGGACTTTTGCTTGTCTTTACTGTGTGTGCAAACTTAAACACGTTCTTACTGAAATGGCATGGTTTTGTTTGTACTCAGTTTACCAGGCAATACAGAAAGCTTCCTGTATGGAATTCCTTCTTTTCCTCTTACTACTCTGTTATTTTCTTGTAAAAATCACTCCTAATAACCTTTAGAGACAAAGCCTTCATTAGTGTGACTGATAAAAATATTTAATAGCAGAGGAGAAAACAGCTATTGGATGATATCATAAGAAAAGTAATTATTTGAAGGTAGTTTTTTTGCTTAGTTTCAAGTCTACTAAGTAGCTGAGGTTTTAACCATTTAATATGAGCCATGTTGATATATATTTTCTCGTATTTTAATCAAAACTTCACATAAGATGAAAGCTTTACAGCAGACTCTGCATACTACGTAAACACTATTGTCTGCATCAGCTAAATGCAGAAAGGTGGTTATTTTGAGCTCTGTTTTCCATAAACCCACATGCATTAATTATGCTGCTATTGCTGAAATCTTTTTCAAGCTGTCCCTGATACTGCTCCCTCTATCCTTTGCAGTACTGGCAGGCTGATGTGCCTGCGATCAGCCTCCCTGATTCTAAATTTTAAATATTGGAGCATCTTTAGCCTTCATCAGCCCTCTAGAAGTGCTGTGATGCTCTAAAGCTTTTAGAGCCATCCGTACAAGAGGCCCTCTCCTAGATTTTGACCACCTATTTTAAAACTCTTGTATGCAGGAGTGGTTTTAGTTTTGCCGATCTTAAAATAACTTCTAATATACTGGCTTTTTATTAAAGCTTTTCTTGTCTACTGTTGAAATACAGTATTCATCGTGTCATTATCAGATATGACTGTTTTGTCCAACTTCACATAGAGGCAATGTGTTTACTGAAAACACTTTCTTTTTCTGTGTTGTTTTTGACTATTTGACACTTCGATCTGTGTAGAAAGAGTATCACTATACAGTTCCTTTTTATTCCTGTTATGTCTAAAAATTTCCTTCTGTTGGCCTTTCTTGGTTTTTTTACAGAGCTGGACAAAAGGAGAAATCTGTTTTTCCTGTACATTTTTGGTAATTTCTGTATTCTGACTTGTATTAAAACCAAGAATTTTGCCTTTCTTGTATTTGTTATATGTATGTTTTATACCTGCTTCCACTTTCCCCTAAGCTGACTTGTTTTTTTAGCAGCTACAGCTTTCTTTGACTCAGACTGTGGTTTTTCTGGACATCCAGAAAAATGTTCTTAAGCTGTTACCAATTATTGTAATGTTTTTCTTCTAAAATTCTTTCTCCCAACTGGTTTGGCTCTTCTACTCCCTGTCCTCCTCCCCCAGCCTCATGAAATCAATCCTTTTTAAGCAGCAAGCATGTATATTAGTAGTTTTGGCAAAGTAAAAAGTCTTCTGTTTGCACTTGAAAAATGCAATCAAGTCATGATCACTTCTTTGGATAATATCTTTTTTTTTTGTGATCAATTTACTCCTTATCACACAGACAAGCTCTAACATAGAATTATCTGTGTTGGATGCATCTTTTCTGAGTTAAGATTTTGTCATCCATAGTTTCTTAGCAATTGCAAGGACAATTTAACTCTGGCAGCATGAGTTCTCTCTGCATAAATCACAGATTGGAGTCTTTTTTTTCCCTTTGTACTTTATATATTGGTATTCAAGGAGCTGCTCATAATGTTTTGTACTGTAATTTGGTCCCTTTGGGGGGGGGCAGGGTGGGCATCTTTTTCTTAATTACTTGGAAAGGGGCTGACCTGACATGTATTTACTCTAAGACCATTTTTATTTTTAGCCACGTGTTCAAATTATTGACTTAATAATATTTGCATGATACGGTGCTAAGTCTAAGAAACTGGCTACACTAGTCTGCACCTTTCCCAAAACACACACACCCCTCCCCACCCCCCCAGCCAAATACTGTTGACCTCCTGACTGCTGCTACTTTCCAGAAATCAGATAAAGCTACCCTGCAAACTGGATCTTGTCTCCTTTGTGCTATTAGTTGGCCATCCCTGATGAATTCCTGTGCTGATCCTGAAACAATGAGATTCTTGTTCTTTAGATACTTGGAGATTTTTAATTAAGTTGCTCTGAGAATGGAGAAATCTAACTCTACATAGGCTGTGTATTTTTCTTTGTGGAGCAGTGCTTCTGCCTATCTGAGAGAAACTCTAGTCCACAACTGTGTGTACCTCTGACCACTTCTCTTTGTGATTAGATGCAGACCGAATCCTGTAGGATTGCTGTGTGGACCAAGATGGAAAACTTAATGCATGCTTATTCTCAAACACATTCTCCCATCCTCCCAGTAATTAGTCTTTGCACTTTAAAACATACTTCTTGACAATTACCATGTTTATTCAAAAGAAGCAAACTCAACATATACAGTAACATGAAGATTTGCATAGGAAACTAGTAACTTGGGGTCAAATCATGGACTAGAATTATTGCTATGGTTATCACTTTAGTGTGTGTTAAAGTAATTATTACAAGAACCCAGGAGACACTCAATACGGTTAATGCATATGCTTGCCTTGGAGAATACAGAACCCGCATCGGAATTAAAATGCTTAATAAAAAAGGGTAGTTTGCATTAAATTTCAAAAGGGATTTATGAGAGGCTGTAACAAACTGACTGAAGAGTATGGATCAGGCTGTGAATGAAGGAAGACCTAGAATTGACATGAAGGCTTTTATTCTTAAAAATGATCCTATGTAATCGAAATCTGTGGTATTACCATATTTTTTTCTTTCCTTGGGAAATAATTAAGCACTCCCTTCTGATCATTTTATGGAATCAATGCTCCTTCAGCAGTGTTAGCATTATTTGTCTTTGGGAAGTGCACATTTATGGATGGTAATAATTTTTAAATAGCTGACATTAAATACAAAATAGCCCTCTTTTCCCTTGACAGAGAATAGCATGAACAAAGGGCTAGGGGGGGTATACTATCTTAGCACAGGCTTGCCCCAGTTAGCTGCGAGTGGGACATAGTTCCAGGAGCCTATTCAATTTTGCTTTGATTCTGATCCACTTAGGCACTTGTTTTGCTTCTTCCTCCAGAAGAGTGGGAGGGGCAATGCTCAGTGTCTCACAAGAGTCATCTTTAACCTGTGCAATCTGAGTTTGGGATCTGAAATCTCTTGGGAGCATTGGATGGGACTTGAGCAAAACTGGGCATGAGTATGGAATAAACTGATGGGAGCAAAGGGAATAAATTCAAGCATGTGGTGGACAGGAGCAGAGGAAACAGCTGTCTGGAAACGTGCAGAAATGAAGAAGCAGAACAGTTCTTCCCAGGTCTCTTCACTTTTCTGTTTTCTCCTTCAAATTGCACAGGCAGATATGTCACAAGACAAATTGGTTTTTGTCTTGCAGCTGTTTGCTTTGTCTGCTCTTGTTGTCTTAGAAGCTACACAAATCAGGTGGGTAGAGCTGGAGAAAGATGAGATGACTGTGATGCATATGGGGGAATTTGAACCCCACTAGCTGCTTCTGCAGTTGCTCAGGGAAATAAGCTGCAGGTGGCAGTGTGAAAAGTTGACAGCGGAAAGGTGGAACAGGAGCATGGGAGGAACCCAGGGAAAGGTGCAGGATGTGGGTGCGAGTAGCTGATGCACACCGGTGAAGAATTACTTACCATGTTATTGCCCCACAGTTTAGCCTTGTCCTTTCCTTATGGTTGTGAACTTGAGCACTTACTTCCAGTCTGCAGCTTGTCAACCTTCCAGATATACACCTCTAGTTGCAGAAAAAGCCATGGCAGAGAGTGCCCCTGAGATGTCTTCATCTCGTGCACCCGCATGCAATGAGCTAAGGCATAGTGTTTTGTTACTGTATGTACTGTCCTTATCCTTTTGTGGGGTTTCTTCCTCTTCAAAACTTATTAAAAGACTCCGCCTAAAGCAGTAACACAGATAATGGTGCTAATCATCTCTGTGCTTTAAAATACTTGTAAATGAAACCTAAGTACCAGCCAGTTCTTGAAATCTAATTACAGGAATTCACTTGAGATGCAAGTTTCTTTGAATTTTTTTAAGGATGGAACTGGAATAGAAAAATAACTAACAAAGACCGGCTTCTGCTTGAAAGAAAGTCACTCTGCTCCCCCCTCTACCATCTCCCATGTGTGGCATAAAGCCAATATGTCATTGGGTCACTAGACCTCAGATACTTGGCTAAACCAGCTAAGGCTGAAGTTCAAAATGGATACTAGAAATACTGCATTGTTCTGGCTTCATTCCTTCCTCTGTGCAGAGACTGCTTTAAGAGTCTACTGAAAGTAGAAGGTCTTTAACTCCCACTGTCTTAGAGTACCCATAACCTGTGAAAGCTTTTATTTCGAAGCTCTCTTGTACGCTGGACATCTAGAGCGTCTCCTCAGAGTGTTAACTCTGTGTTGTGCCACTGAGATACTGAACACATGCTTTGTGAGCCTGGTTGGTGCTATATTCGCCTGTGCCAGGGCAGATGCTGCAGCAGGGATATGGGGAGGTGGTGTAAGAAGCAATAAATTCCTCTGACTTTCCTGTGTATAGTAGCTGGGCTGGGCAAGCAGATAGTGGCCATTTTCTGTTCTCTAGTCATTATGTGATTTAAACCACACTTTTTGTGTGTATGTGTTCATGTGACTCTGGAGAACAGCAGGGATTTTGCAGAGCTTGGCTTTGAACAAAAAGTAAATAGCAAGATATAAAAAGGTATTTCTTTAAGTGCAGCAAATGGAGACAAACCAAAGAGAGAACTTATGCCAGGAATACAACACTAAGCCTGTGTTTAAGAGCTAGTGTGAAGGGGAGGGAATCTGAACTTCATGATGCTCTTTATGTTGCTTACCTGTAGCTGTATTGGAGATGTAACAAGGATAATGAGGTGATAGTTACACCAGCTCTCATGCAGAGTAGAATGAAAGCTTGCATCTTCACAAGTGACGCATAAATTAGTGAGACAGTTTAAGAAAAGTTTCTGCCTCTGTCTTTATGGACTGTGCTGTTAGCCTGGCACTAGCTGCATATATCAGAGCCCCCATGTGTATTCAGCTATCTCAGGAGCACACTATGTGGTGGATTTATGAATCCACAGAAGTTGCAGTGCTAAGCATGGCTGCCTTTTTCTCCTGATTACCTATTTCTTATTAGGATATATTGCTCTGCCAGTGGAGTTGAGTGCTAGTTCCCAAAACTGCATATGGTGGAGTTGCTTTCTGTGGCTTAACCAGGCAATGTGGACAAACCCTGGGCTTTCTGGAGATGCATTTGTTCCCTACCAGTGCTCTTAAATGTTCCCGCAGGCTTAGCGCAAAGTAAATATGACATTCTCACCTGCCAGAAATAAAGTGTCTGGTGGGAGATGTGATTTCCCTAATCCCCTTAAATTGCAGTAAAATAAAATATTAGCAGACAGTATGAGCTCAGGATCTCTTTCTCAGTCAGAACACTCAGACTCCTCTTCGCTGCAAGAAGTTATTCATCTAATAACTGCCACTGGATGCAATTGCAGTATTACAAGGTGCCCTGTCCACAACAGCTATCCCTGAGGAGAGGAGATTCATACATATTTGATAACATACAGAATAGAAACAATACTGCAATTAGTGTGTTTAGGTTGCAGCGTTTGATTATCGGTAAAACCTAAATGGCATCTAAGCTAGGTCTGTAATTGCTTTGAGTCCTCTGAACAGAACTGGCTGTTAAGATGTGGCATGACTTGCAGGGAAGATTTGTGGTGCTTGTTAAGAAATTTATCACATTGTCATTTATTATTCTTCAATATTACGAATACACTGGCACATGATCTTTCCATTTACAAGAGAGTACAAATTTACCTCCCTGCTGAAAGAAACCTCTTCCAACTCAAAGTGTTTGCACAGAGAGAAAAATAGATTGTTAAGCAAATGAATGACTTAATGATGATTGTTTATTATTTGTATTACAGTAGTGTTTAAACTGAGACTGGATCTTTTATGTGTTCAGGGTTGCACAAAGGCTGATTGCAAAAGTGGCTTCCCCAAAGAGCTACGTGGAGAACAGATAAAAGACAGAAGAAAAATGACTTTTCCCAGATCTGAGAAGTAGAGAAAGGAGCTGCCTTGCCTGGGGTTATGTAGCTAGTCTATGGCAGAGCTTGGATGTGAAGCCAGATATATCAGTACAACTCTCTTCACACAAATTGATGTGGCTTCTTGATTTTTATCTGGTATTACATTAACTATTTAGTGTTGCGCTGGTGAAAGTGTCTGTGCTTCTCTACTTAAGAAAGCAAATGCTTCATGTGTACATAGGTATAGAAAGCTTACATTCGTGTCTGAAAATAATCTCTCATTCTTACATATGCATATTTCCTAATAAGATACATCTGTCAGCAACTGCAAGTCCCATTAGCAATGCTTGTTAGAAGCAAAAATACCCTGTCTCTTGAGCACTGGGCTGCGATTCAGGCGATCTGAGTGCTAGTCTGGCTCCTGCCAGACAGGCTTAGCTCTGGTGAGGTGCTGCAGGGCATGTGGCTTTTTTGTTTGTTTTTTTCTTTTTTTATTGCATCTTTCAGTCTCACAGTGCTTATCACCACCACAACTATCTCCTAAAGTCAGACTAGGTCATTACAATCCTGTCTTGTCCTCAGCTGAGCTGTAAGAGCCTGAATATCTCCCATTCTTGCTCTGTTCCTTGGAAACCACTTAAAAGGAGCTGGGAGGGCATGCCAGCACCCTCCTGCAATGAAGCATGCTGCAGAAGGCCGCAGGCAAGTCCTGAGCATGCTGGCAAAACTCCAGTGATAGGATTGTGCCCTGTTGTGGAGATAACTTGAGGCTGGCAGCACTGTGGATGTGGGGGAAAACTGAAAGGGGGTTTGGCTACAGCGTGGCTCTGAGGCAGTTCCTTGCAGTTTTGGCACTAGTGTGGTTGTGAGTAGTTGAGGCATTTGCACAAGGTTGGTTTTTGCCTCAGAGCTTTCAACTACTTCTGCAGTGCAGTCTCTTGGAAAAGGGCAAGGTTCCCCCTGCTGCTGGCTCCCCAAAGCCTGTGCTTCAACCCTCTGCCAAATTCCAGAAGTGAATTATTTTGTGTTTTCATGTTTCACTCATGGTATCTGAGGGTTATAGCTGGGTTGGGCAGTAAGAGGGAATGAAGAGATCCTTTCATTAAGTGTTTCCTGGTGTTCGCTGCCACTTTGGCTTTGCACAGTTGGCACAGCAGTAATATCTGCTCAATCGTGTTTTCAGTCTCCCTTGCTCAAACAGGCATTTCACTGACACTACAGGGTTTGTGTTTTTGGTGTGGGTTTTTTTTTTTTTTTTTAAAAAAGAACTGGCTCATTTCCCAAGGCAGAAGTTTCTTTAAGAAGGAGCTTCCTGCCGTGTACAGTATTTATTTTTTAATTAGTTGAGCTAATGTGCAATTAATGTTTATAATCCAAACCTGTCTGGGGCCATCCATTCACTTAATCAGAACGCTTTTAGTAGTTGCATTTTCTTTAGCATTTTTTCTTTGTGAACAAAATACTGTGGCTGCATAACAGCGCTTTTCTCGAACCTTGCTGTAAGCTTGGCTGTCCCTACAAAGTCTTGTTCTCCAGAGACTAACCCTGATGAACTTTTTGTTCTTTGCTGCCTAACAGGTTTGTAACATTTTCCTGGAACAAAATGAACCAGGAACAGAACATCTCCCACTGCCAGGAAGTTTTTTTAGTCTGTTTGATGCTTGTTCCTATTTCCAGTCTAGAAGTAATATTCCAGTGCGAATTAGTAAACCTGTTTTCAGATTTAAACTGGTCTGAAATTGGATTTTCTCTGGTACATATCTTTGCTGTTGGATACAGAAAAGTTTCTTGTTTTAGTCATGTATTGTGCTGTGTCTTCACCCGCCCAAGCAGGTTAGACACAGCATTTTGCACTATCACAGTATCATCTAGGTTGGAAAAGACCTTGAAGATCATCTAGTCCAACCATTAACCTAACACTGACTGTTCCCAACTACAGCATATCCCTAAGTGCTATGTCATCCTGACTCTTAAACCCCTCCAGGGATGGGGACTCCACCACTTCCTTGGGCAGCCCATTCCAACACCTAACAACCCGTCCTGTAAAGAAATGCTTCCTAATATCTAGTCTAAACCTGCCCTGGTGCAACTTGAGGCCATTACCTCTTGTCCTATTGCTTGTTACTTGGTTAAAGAGACTCATCCCCAGCTCTCTGCACCCTCCTTTCAGGTAGTTGTAGAGGGCGATGAGGTCTCCCCTCAGCCTCCTCTTCTCCAGACTAAACCCCCCACAGTTCCCTCAGCCGTTCCCCATCAGACCTGTGCTCCAGACCCTTCACCAGCTTCGCTGCCATTCTCTGGACATGCTCGAGTCATTCAATGTCCTTTTTGTAGTGAGGGGCCCAAAACTGAACCCAGTCATCGAGGTGCAGCCTCACCAGTGCCGAATACAGGGGCAAGATCCCTTCTCTGTCCCTGTTGGCCACGCTATCGCTGATACAAGCCAGGATACCATTGGCCTTCTTGGCCACCTGCGCACACTGCTGGCTCATGTTCCGAAGGAGATCAGGTTTGTCAAGCAGGACCTGCCTTTCATAAACCCACGCTGACTGGGCCTGATCATCAGGTTGTCCCGCACGTGCTGTATGATGGTACTCAGGATGAGCTGCTCCATCAGCTTCCCAGGCACCAAAGTCAGGCTGACAAGCGTGTAACTTCCCGGATCATCCTTCTTATAGATGGGTGTCACATTGGCCAATTTCCAATCCTTAAAAGTCTGTAACCAGTATCCTTAACTTTTTTCAGAAAAATAGCAAAGAACTTGGAATAACAGCTCTGCCTGTCGTGTGTATGTGCTGATGGATGTACATGCAGACTTGGTTAATGACATCTGGGAATGATCAAAATTACACTTGTCTGCCATAGGTATGTTATATATGACTAGCATGTGGCAATTGCAACTGCAAAGTTGTATCAACATTTAAAAGCAAAAGTGTGTCTCATTGTGCTGAATTCTTATGGGTTGCTTTACATGTCTGAACCAACTGATAAACGTAATGTGCACTTCAGCAGTGGTAATTACAGAAAAGCCCATGCTCATTTCCTTAGTAACATGTTACTAACCTGGTAACATGGTACTAACCGACGCATTGCATGTCAAAATACAGCCTGCTGTTTGCAAAGAACGAAATGCATTGCTCAAAGATACTGCTGCTGGTGAGGTTGGCAGGTACTTGAGTGCCTCTGTAACTCTAGACAGAGTAGAAATGGTGTTAATAGATGTGGTTTTTGTTTCTTGCTGTTTGTTGTAATTTTAAGTAGCATCTGTCATTTACAAGTGAGAAAGGAAGTTTCACCAGAGGATATTTACACTGCTGAAGTTGTGACAACCTGCTAGGTAACCTGCACTGGGATGCTGGACCCCTGAGCTCTTGGTAGTTGCAAGGTAAGGGACTCTGAAGGGGGAATTACAAGTCAGGCTCTTTCTTTGACTTATCCTCTGGAGGGTCTGGCTTTCCTCTGAGTGTCTGGGGAACCTGTGGAGACTAGTGACTGTGTTGATGCCTAAAGCTGTCTGCTGTGAACTATGTGATCTCTATCTGACCAATGCTATTCCTGTTTTAAAGACCAGGGAGATAGATGTAATATGACAAAGGTAGACTCAGAATTTAGGTTTTGTGACTCCCATCTCTGTACCCTGTACACACTGAGGCGAGCCCTATCTGTTACAAAGGGGCTTCTTATGCACTTACAATTAAAAAATGTGCACGAGTGTCTTCCAGACATACAACCCATTATTGTCATATCCAGCTCTATGTAGAGTACAGGTGTGCTAAAGGTGTGTGTGTTTGTGTGAACACTATAGAAATCCTGCTGTTCTCAACATTGAATTAAGATTAACAATGTGTGTTTAATTGCATGTTCCTGGCAGCTGCCCTGAGCCATCCACCTCTCTGCAGCAGGACGACTCTAGTAAACATTGCAATCACCTTGCACTGCAAAGGTCCCTCTGCTGCCTAATGATTTCATATCACTATTACAACATTCTTTTCTCTGCTGCTCCAAATTAGGCTTGTCAGAGGGATTATAGTGAACCTGATTTCAGGGATTTATATTACTTAAATTATAAATATCTTGCAGGAAAAGATTTGTAATGGAAGTTAGAGTTTTGATATAAAGATAACCTATTATTTAAAATAATTAGTTTGTGAAGAGTGAGGTAAGGAATAAAAATTTAAGGGAATTAACACATTTTGTTTCTTAGTGCTGCAACTAAAAAGGTAATCTTATGTCTATACAAGTCTGTAGGAATTGGCATGGCTAATATGGGGTAACAGTGTGAAAACTGTATGCCTGATCCTGCTATGTCTGTACAGATCATACTTTCTGTTTTCAGAAACACACATAGCTGGGGAAAGCAGTGCCTCCTACCATGACTTGATCTGATACCCAAATTCCCTAGAGAGGAGGGCCAAATGCTCAGTTTACTTGTAGGAAAACCTATACTGAGTGATTGCCTTTCAGTGTATGGAGGAGGTGCTTACCAGGGCTAGAAGAGGTGCATTACCTTGGCTTAGATAGCTTAAGTTGTGGAATGGAAGTGGTGTTGAGTAGGGGAAAAGTGTTTACGGTCTGTTTCTTGACAGTAGTTAAGGACTATCAGGCTAATCATAGTTCTTGGGAGTCCAGTAGGAAAACTTACTACTGTTGTAACTATTATTGGACTTCCCATATGCACTACAGAGAGTGTCCCTCTGTCTTCTCATTTCCCAGGTGATGTGTAGCACTTGCTCTCTAATTTTGCTCACCTTCACATACATGTTCCTCTGATTCTCTTAATGGGCTTCACTTTTTTTGGCCTTGCTACCTTTTTCTGGACAGAAGTCAGTTAATATTAGGACCTAATTGGTACAAATGCAACGCACTCAAAAGGGGCTTAACTGATATGGTGCGCACCCGGGAAGTTTGGGTGGGAATAGCTACCCTGGCAAGGGAATGGTCAGGCTCCTCACCCTGAACGGTCAGGACTGTAAACAGCAAAGAGCCTCGAAAACCCTATGTGTCCAGGGGTTTCTTAGTTCTGTCTCTTTTGGTTTAGAATACCATTGAAGTAAGGGGAAAAACCCAATATCTAGGATATTTATCCCCCTTCAGTACAGGGAGTGAGCCAAATGGTTATTTGTCCCTTGATGCCCCACAGTTCTCTAATTCTAAATAAGTATCTTGAAGCAGTGGCAGACTTGCATTATAGCTAGCATTCAGAGGTGAAACAGTGGAGGTGTTTGAGGATATAATCATAAAAAGGAAAGAAAATAGGAAAAATACAGTGTAGCTGCAGCAGATGGAAAGATGACAGATGTTAGGGAATTGAGACTTTGAAGATGCATTATTTGGTAATATCCCCTCATATTTCAGACTTAATCCTGTTCAGTACTAGGGTACGGTGTTGTGTAAGTGAAAGGCAGGGAATCCTACTGTGCGTTAATAAGGCCCTTGCTGTATGGGGGCCAAATTCCTCTTCACAAGCAATGACCCCTAGGGATTTCTTAACATACGCAGATGATGTCTCTTCCATCTTGCTCTGACTGGTGAAACCACTGGGGAAATAAGAGAATATGAAAACTTGCTGTAGTTGTGTGGGTCTGGGTGCACGTAACAGCACCTGAAGCATGAAGTAGCCTCAACCTAACTTTTTGAAGCTCTTTAGCATCACTGCTGGTCAACCTCTGTATTAGGGAGATTGTGGCTCATCTTGAGATTATGGTACTGCCATGAAGTTAAGTGGGAACAGATGTATAAAATAGTGATTTGCTTGTACAGCAATGAATCATGTTCATCATACCATCAGTTTCTGAGCTGTTAATTACAGTGAAGTGTTTCATGGTAGGAACTAAAGTAAAATCCATTATGGTGTTGGTCAGCATGGAAGTAATTATATCTTTTTGATTTGGTCTGCAGTGAATAAAGGGCTCAGTAAAGGTTGTGATTCTTCTTCCTTCTGAAAGAGGAATGTTCTAAAATAATTAAAACTATCATTATCAATGCCTTAATGGAGGAGAATCAAGACCACTGGCTGGGTCAATTTGTAGGGCATTGAAATCAATATCCAATTATCAGATAGTGCTTTAAAAACACTAGTGAAAAAAAATCAGAAACAGTGACCTTAACTTGGAGTTAATTTACTCTTATTAATTTGAGTAACATTTCTTCTGAATGCACAAATTAAAACTTAGCTGAGGGCATTTATTTCAGGCATGATTATGGGCTTTATGAGTATGCATGCGTGCAGGGAAAGAAAAACCTTTCTATAAAATGTTCCAAGACATGGTGTGTAGGCAGTTCTTGGTGCAGAGTTTGTATGCTTTGTTCAGTGATAGACTGACTGGACTTGTGCATCAGAGAGATATTCCAATGAGGAGCAGGTGGTTCACCAAGATGATGTAGCCAGAGACACGTCAAGTCTGATTTGGGGGGGAAAAAAAAAGAGGAAGTGTAGCTATGCAGTGCTTCTTTCAATATCTTCTCCTCATGGTGTATATCCTTTCAGGAATGGCATCAAAATGACTTATAAGAACTTGCTATGCTTCAGAAAGAAGAGTAAAAACAAACAAGGTATGCTATATCCAAATGAAGGCTGTAGAGCATCAGATACATGTTGCCATAGCAATGCTGCATGTAGGGCATAAAGAAGTGGAATAGTAAGAAGCCAGCAGGGTCATTAACATCATCAGCAGGCTCAGTGGAGCACAGCTCTATGGTAGATAAAATAGCTTCATGTTTTCTTCAAACAACATCTGTGGGAGTGATGCACAAAAAGAGAGAAGATGGTGAAAATACAACAGTGGTGCAGGCGTCCTACCCATGGTAAGATTGACCCTGACATCTGTGGCAGCTGCTTTTTTGCTGTGATGAGTTTGTAAAGCTCCTGTGCTGGGGACATCCAGGGATATCCCCTGTCTGGAGGGTTTCTTGTAGATACTCTTGGGATGTCACACCTCTTTGAGGTGAAGGATGTGACCATGGCTCAGAAATGCTCTGCAGCATTCCCCAGCATTTCTTGGAAGGTGACAGTCAATCACTGTTTCATTCTTCCTAGAAGGAGTATCTGGGATCCTTTATGGGCTTTGATGTGTCAAACTAAAGGAGTAAAATGAAGTTCTAGCTTTTGTTACGTGGGAGATGCTAAGAAACAAAGGGAGGAAGCAATAAGAGTTATACAAAAAATTAAGAAAAAAAAAAAATCTGTTCCATATGCTAAAGTATCAAGGAAAGCCTATAAATGCTACTGCCTCTAGGCATTGAGCAGAATATGTTGTGTGATCCACTATGTGGGGATACATCTGTGTTACAGCCACTTAGCTTGTGGCTTGTACTATCAACACTAATGCACATTTCATTTCTTTTTTGGGTTTCTTCTAATGCCATTTCCTGAATTTCCAGGGAACAACTATAGCAGGGGAAATAGCATGATTGATCCCATATTATCACTGTTGTAAAATCATCTCCAGATGTCTGTCAGCTTTAAGCAGTATAACTGAAATCAGTGTGGGCTGAAGAGCTGCATACAAATCGGGATCAGTATTAACAGGGCCGGACCCTGAACTGCTGTGAGGTGGGATAGCTGCCCTTAGATCAAGAAGCTTCTGCTCCCTAATATTAGTTTGTGACAGGAGTAGATCTTTTGTATTGGTTGAATTTAGCAGTTCTGTAAGTTATTTAGATTTTTTTAAAAAATCAGGTCAGCTTATGACTAAATGCCTTAATTTATTTTTCTGCACACTTTTAGTTGCTCCAAAATTCCTTTTAGTGCTGAAGCGAGTAATTTTTTACAGGGTTTCTGTGGTGTTTAATTAAAAAGTCAAGGTTTGGATCTTGAACTTGCTGATTAAATTAAATGTCACTGTTTTAAACAGGCAACATAATCAGAAAAAATCAGAAGTCATTAACCACTGAAACAAAGCTTATGTAAAAATAGTTGGATTAAACAATTATGACTAGAGTCCTGTCTAGTTTTAATGCCAGAAACATCTTTTCAAAGCAATCATGCTTTTCCTAGACAGTATCAATGAGGAAGGATTAGTACTGGAAAATGTTACACCTCGTCTAAATTTCTGTAGAGGCGAAATGCTTGTTTTCTGTAACAGTTGGTCGTGTTTTATTAGTAACAATGACACCAAATTACAGCTGTTAGACTAAGAAGCAGCTAAGACTGAGAAGAAACTCTGACCTCTTGTTTTGACTCCTTAACAGCATGCTATTGCCTTTGAGTTGAAGTGCGCTTTAACTAAGCCTTTGTAGACACACGCTCTCTCCCCGCTGTTGATGCGCTTTACAGATATTTGGAACAGATTGCTTGCAGCCAGTGTGCAGGGGTGAGAGATGCAACTAGGTTGAGGAGTGAGATCAAAATGTATTAGGGAACATATTCTGCCTTTATAGCGATGAAAAGGTGCAGTTCAAAGATGCTACCCACCACCTCTCCACCTCACTATCTGCAGTAAATGATTGTGTTTCTGGTTGCTGCCTTCCAGAAAAGTCACGTCTCCACATCCCTTGGGGATGGGGACAAGATTAGAAGGACACCGCAACGCTTCTCCCAGTAAAGCAGGGGTATTTGCAGCCCAATTTTGGAGTAAAGGCATGGAGGCAAAACAGTGGCAGTACTGCACGCTGAAGGAACAGCTATACAGCTTGTTTCCATCCAGTGTGAAGGGCATGCTAGGACTGTAAGACTGATAGGGCTGTTTTCCTTTACCTGGTAGAAAACTGTGGAAATTCAAAACAGAAGTGAGCCTTACAAGCTTTTCACTGTCATTCTATTAAGGTTCAAGAGACTTCAGTATTTGCAACTCTGTTCTGGAGGAAGTCCACCATGCTGAGTGTTAGCAGCTTCTACTAGCAGTGCTACTGTAGAGCTGCAGATCAGTAATTCTTTGATATGCAAGTGAATCAATTGAACTCTTGCAACATCTAATTAATTTGCAGTTGTTATGAAGAATCTATACATTATCATTATTGGTAATGAAGCTATTGATCCAAAGTGTACAAACTAGACTAAAAAGAGAGTAACAGGTGGAGGCTCCAGGTCAGATCCTTTGGTAGCTGTCACCAGCACTTTAATGACCTTAGTGGAGCTTTGTTGAGTAACATCAGCTGAGAACATGGCGCATAAAATTTAATGTTCCTTGAACTGTTTCAGGATTTAGTAATAATGTAGTTTATGTATACACCTACGCTGAAATTTTCAAAGCTACCTAGGGGAACTGAATGTTAATTGTAATGGAAATGGGCACTCAGAGCCCTTAAATGGCCTACCAAATCTCAGCTCCATTGCGGGGGAGTGTGCAGTCACCAGTTATACAGATGCATTGCTCAGCCCCTCACTGCTTTTTATGTTTCTGTGGACTTTTCTTTCAACCAGAAATCAGCACCTTTCCCCTTCTTTTAAAGAGTCTGAATTGTAATAATCATGATACAAATTTTGGGTGCTTTGCTAGCTGAACCTGTTGATTGGTAAGAAAGGGAAATGTAAAATAAGTTTTCCAGTTTCTAGTTTTAACATGACGTTGTAATTTAAAAGGTAATTCAGGAAGGACACGTTTTGAAACTCATTGCTCCTTGTGCTCTCACTGCTGTTTCTTTTTGACTGTTCAGAATACAACTACTGTATGAAAAAGAGATTGATACAATTTTAGTTGTTGCTATAAATTCACGTCTAGCACAATTCCATTAGAACTAATGGAATTATATCAGGATTAGTTTTGGCCCACTTTAGAATTTTTAGACACTGGAAAAAAAAATCGTATTATGCTTGTCGTGAGGTAAAATAAGTCTGACACTACCTTCTGTGAATTCATACTTCATCCTTTATTAATGCTAGAGGGTAATGATGCCCTGCATTACTTTTCTAGCAGCTAAAATATTATGCTGTTTTAAGGGATTTTATTCAGTCCTTCAGGGACATTAGCTGCTGCCTGCAGCAAAATGCGTTGAGATGTGCATATATAAGTGTGTGCTTGTATAGGTGTAAACACACATATATAGGTGTGAACACACACACAAAAAGACAGGGGTGTTTTTAAATTGTTTTGAAGGAATGTATAAACCTTGCAATTTTTCAACCTGGTTCTATTTATTAAATAAGTCTTAAAATTAAGAGCAAAATAACATCTAAACAAGTTAATCTTACTATTCATCATGAAAGATGAATCCCTAATGTCTAGGCACTTATCTGTGCTGCTGCTTTTTTGGTTGGATCTTGAGAGAATTTTTATTAAAATGCAAATAGTGTAGCTACAACACTGTTCCATGATTAAATGGAAGAAGCATCACTTAGTACTCATTGAAGTCAAATGTAATCAAGATAGAATTGATTTTTATATTCAGTTCGTGTAAACACTGCTCATTCTAGCTCTTAAAAATCCATAAAATAACAAAAATGCCAGCTTTATTTTTCAAATGGTTACAAGGTAAAGAGAAAACTGCTTATATGCTTTATACATTTATAATTGAAATAATGCTAGCCTAAGGTAAATGCAAGAATGATACTCCTCCACTACTATAAACTTATATTGAAGCTATGGTGATGTAATGAAATATTCACAGGCTGAGTAAAGTTGAGACCCTTCAGCACGTTTACAGCTTGAATGGAGCTCTCCATCTTTGTGTTACTTACCCGGGATAGCTCTTCTTCCTCATTCACTGAGGGGTCAAGCTATCTTTTGTCACCTTGCAGGTATTGTGTGATAGGGACACAGAAACGCTAACTGCGGACCAGGCACGGCCTGTTGGCTTAGCCTTTGGTATCCAGATGACCCAGTTACTTCTTGGAAAGTACGCGGTAGACCCAGAAAATACCTTGTTTCATGTATATCTCCCATTGACTTGTCACACCCCTCATTTCAGACAGTTAGGGTTAGGGTCACAGTGCGAAGGTCTCTGGACTTCTGCAAAGAGAGAAAGCCATTTTGCAGATGCAATTAAGTTCACAGAGTTCTAGGCTCAGTTAGATAAGCTTGCAGTTGTGCCTGTGGAGAAGTGCAACTGTGTGAGAGGAGCTGTAAATCAGGTTGGCAAGTCTCTCAAGGTGTGCAAATGACCAGGTGCAATTGCCTGGTCCTGCAAATGCAGAACACTGTTGCAGGCAAAGCAAGTGCTGCATTATAAATGATGAGCTCGGTGTAGCCATTAAAATCTCTAACACAGGACGATTCAACTGCACTGCTGTCTGCAACCTGCAGTGGCCACTGCTCAGGAAATTGGGGTATGTAATTACCGGCACTTGCTTTTCCACATGTCCTCTCAATGGCATTAGGAGATAAGTCATAGCTGATTTTTCTGCCTGAGAAAGTGTCTATTTTGTGTTTTTCTGTGCAGGCACAGAGGTACAGACGTGTATGCAAAGGAAACCTTACAGTCTGTACTGAAAAATTAGGTGCACTGCCTCTCCAACTGTGGATTTTAGGACTCACTTTGTATTAAGAAAAGTAATAGTGTGCTTGCTAAGCAATGTATTTTGCTTACTACAAAGTGACGCCTAAAATCTCCCTTAAGTCATCATATTAATCTGATGAGCATGTGGATGGAAGATAAAAGCTTTTATTGACATTGTGTTAACGCAAAGCCAGGGAAATGTTTCTGAAGTTTTGAGTTCTCTGAAGTGTTAGTTGGGTTTTGTGAAGATTTGCTCTGTCATGAGCAATGTTTCGGGTCCATTAATTGCTGAGAAGGAAACATGGTGGAAGGTGGAACAGTATAAGTGGATGGCTTGTGTTTTCCCAGCTGTCTACAGTACTCCAGCACTATGTATGGAAGATGTAGGCACTGCAGGGGGTAAGAAATCTGCCATACAGGCTGCCGTAAGTCTCCACCTTTGGTGAAGGAGGGTGCTATGAAACCCATCTTTAGAGTGAATAAACCCCCATGAGCTCAGTTTGCAGGTAGAGCATACAACGAAGCTGTTTCTCCCTCCCTGCTTTCTTTTCTACCAGATTTTCCTTTTTCTTATTGATCTAAGGGGAGCAATTGAGCTTTTAAGTGAGTTGCCTGGGGTTTTTCTGAACAACAGTTTAGGTCATGTACAACAAAGCATTAGTATTAATGCTATGATGGTCTTTTAGTAGCTAAAATTAGATTCTCCAGGAAGAAAATTGTATTTTGAATTACTGTGAATTCTTGTGGTTTTCTGTATTTAGTATTTTTCCCTAGATGGTGACTCCTAATAACAATCATTATGCACATTTCACAGACATTATATGGAATGATTTAAACTTTAAGAAGTTTCTTTTTTAGAAGCCAGGCTTTACAAAGAAAGTTAGAGTGCTGGCCCATTTTAACATTAATGGTAAAGTGCAAATGAAAATTAATTCAGTTTGCAAAATGTGTTTCAGGATGTGTTTAAGCAAGCGAAAATCAACAAATCAGAGGTCATTCTTAGAAGATGCAGAAATGTGGAGCGAGCGCCTTGGAGCACATCTCCTAATTAAATCCCTGTAGAGAAAATCATGGTGAAATTTAAAGACCAGAGTCATTGCACCTAGGACAGGTCAGCACACCACTTATCAAGATGGCTTTGACTGTCTTATGGCAAATGACTATAGCAAAAAGGAAGCTAGTGTATTTGGGAGTAACAGGATGTAATAGATTTATAATTTTTACTAGTAATAACCTGTTTCACTATAAATTCCATATGCTTCTGTTTAATATGGCACTCCATTTTCCATACTTCTACATCATGAAAGTGTTATAAAAGACATAATTGAGAAAAGAGGTGGAATCCCTGTGAATCCCATTCATTTCACTTTTTGCATGTCTATCCATTTCCTAATGCATCATCTGCACCATGAACATGGTCTTCTAAAACCTGTTCACCTGTAAGGAGGGCACCAAGCTAATGGTGCTCAAATATTTCTGAAATGGCTCCTTAATCCTTCTCTCTAAGATTTTTTTTTGCTAATCACTTGTAGAATTAAAATTTTGTAATCAGTTTATTATCTTGAATTTCTCCTACCTCACGCTAAGTGCTTACTGTTGTTTGTTTGTTAATATTCAATATTATTTAGTGTTAGTGAAGATTATATTTAATTATATGTGTGAGGCACTTTGGACAGCTTATACATAAACAACTGATGTAGTCAAAGAGACAAAGGAACAATTTGGCAAGATTTTCAATGCTCACATCAGTATTTTGTGTGACAGCAAAAATTAGTGAGTCTGTCTTTCTAAATGCACATGTAGTTCTGTCACCCAACACTAAGGAAACAGACCTTACCAGGGGTCGGGAGGAGGGGGTACTGGTCACATCTGCTTAGGACAGAAGTGACAGAAACAGCATGGGGGTTCTTCAGTGGTTGTGTAGTGGATGATACCCCTTATTTTCAGGCTGGAAATGTTCATCTTAATCTTAGCTTGGATTATTCTGTATTTGACTTGTGCTCTCTCCTCAACTGTGTAGCTTAAATACTAGTTAACTTTTTTAAAATACGAAAAAATAGTTTGTGCATCTTTTGGTACAAGTGGCTGAAATTCAGATTTGAAACATCGGCCTTGAGGGTGCAAAAATCCCAGATTGTTTTTATGTTTTAGGGACAAGGTTTGTTTTGCTTTTAATCTCTCTAGACTGACAACGGCTACTAAACCTGTCACGGTGTTATGTTTTAGTTTTGCACGTTGTTGTAAACAGGTCAGTAATACAGGTAACCTAAAATCCACAAAGAGACTGAAAACAAAGAGAAGAGCGTTAGCTGTTTCACAGGCTGAATAGAAAAAGATATGATGAAATCATTCCAGAGGCAGAGAGGAAATATGATTTCCATGCTGCTTTATGATTTATACTTTCTGAGCTGTGCTACAAAGGACAGCAATGAAAGGAAAGCAAAATATCCTCTGGTGATATTGCAGTAACACTACATATTATGGAAGGATTGTAGCTGAAGACTGCCAAGCTCTGCTAAGCAAGACCGTGCAAAGGAGGTGCTGATATTCCCTCCAGTCCAGCTCTGCCAGTGCTTTTGTGCTCCAGTCAGTTCTGTGCATACTGTGTGACACCCTCTGTCTTTGCCCCAGTGTTTTCTTTTCCTCCCAGCTCTGTTGATAATTCTGGAAGTCAGGAGCATGATTATGGTGAACTAGAAGCCCACAGCAGCTCTCCTATATTTTAATATTGCTTATTGGCCCAGGTAGGTTTAACACTGTGCATTAGAGATCAGCATAAAAAGGATTTTAGTGGACTACAAAGAGAAAAAGGTATAGACAAAACCTGTGATTCCTTAACATTGTTTCCTGCATGTCTTGGACCAGTTCTGGGCAGTATATGTCAGCCTTATTTTGCTAAAGTCTGTGAAACCATTTGTTTCCACCATCCACCATAAAATAAGGCACTTCTTGGTTTAGCCCCCAAGGTTGGAAGGTTAATGTGGAGAAGAGTTGCTCCACTGTCACTCAAGTCAAAAATAATAGGCACAGTCCTCCTGTGCTTACATGCACAGTAACATACCCAAGTAAAAAAACCTTTCCACAACTTTTCATACCTGGTTTCTGCTAAACTGGTGATGGGATATCTTCAGAGCTGCCTGATCATCCATGGTGGAACTGAAGAAAAACCTTTTCTGTGATAATATATAGTGATATTCAATGCAAACCTCCTGGTTGGACTCCAGGAGGTACCGGGCTCAGCATGAATATGGCAGGGACAGCTCTGAGAGACATAGTCCATAAGTGAGGTGGAAATTATCCTTAAGCTATAAAAGGTGAAAGGCTGCTACAGCTGAGATTTGGCCTGGATGTCTAAGCTTGAAAAATATGTGTTTTTTTCATCACCTTACTGCTCCCATTTCAGCAAATTTGATTCTCTTTTAAGCAATTGCTTACATGTAAGACCCTCAGTTAAGTGCAGAGAAGAATTGAACAAGAGAACAAGAGCCTACCTGACCACAGCAAGATCAACCACTGTGCTTGAAAAGGATGAATGAGGGAAAACCCTACTCAGCTGTAAAGGGAAAGGGAATTGATACAGAGAGAGGGGACTTTCTCAGGTTTGCAATATTGCTTTAACACTCCTTCATGTATGCAAATAACGGTGGTAAACTAAAACTTATTTTGTGACTTGAATAAACTTCTGCACAAGATTTCAGACTCCTTTGACTTGGTCTTGTGTTTCTTCTTCTTGCGCTTGTGAATTTTTGCACTCCTTATCTGTGGCTAATTCAAGTCAATAAGATATCTTTGATTTGCTATATAAGTTGTTGAATGCAACCATAAAATTTAGCATGTAAAACTCGGCTATTTCCTGTAGCTATAGTGCAATATGATTCAAGAAATCTATCTAAAAGATGCCACATTCAATTCTGTTGTACTTTTAGAATAACTGTTTATACTATCGCTTCTGTGGGTTTCATGCATATTTTGTTCAAAGGAACTTTTCCAAAATGATGTGAGTTTTAGGTTTAGTATTCATTTCAGCAGAGTATGTTTAAATCTATTCAGTCTTATGGAACTTGTGAATAGTTTAATGAAAGTTAAATGCTTCCTAAACTGGAGCATGAAAGATATTTCTGCAGGGATGTGTCTAAGATACCAAGTTTGAGGAAGGGGACCATATATTTAGTGAAACTCTGGAAGTCTCAGGTTCACAATTTAAAAGGATGGTTTATTGTTGCCTGCTTTACATAGAATATTCCTCAGGTCTGGGCAAAAAACTTTAAAATGTGAATCCTCTGATCCACTGAGATAGCTGTCAAAAGGGAAAATTTACTGTCAAGACTGGCAGAATTCAGATCGACAGGGATAAGGCCCTCGTACCTTTTCAATAATTTTGTTTTCCAGACTGCTGAGTATACTTAGGCAGTGACTTAGGTCACTGACAGAATCAAGGTAAAATTCTTACTCAAGCCTTCTTTTTCCAGTATTTTCCAACTATGTTTTTTATAGATTTAGCAAATTTTCAATTCTTTCTGTCTTGCCTCAGGAGGAAAAATTTCCACACTCAATTTCATCCTTACTGCTCTATGCTGGTGTCCTTCCAAATTGGTCTGCATAATCGCTAAGGTATGATGCTCCAAGCTGGACACAGGAATCTCACCAAAGCTGTGTAGAGCAAATGACTTTGTGTCTCGCATGTCTCTGTTTAAATGTCCCGCTATGATGCTCACTGAGCTGCAGAAATTTTATTCTATATAATCCCTTGTCCACAGCCTAACCAACGTAGTAAGAAACAAAAGCATTTCCTAACGTGGTTGCTCAACCTATTTCATTGAAGAGCTACCAGGTATTTTTCCCTCCTTTCTGCTCTTGGAGGAATAAACAATTTGAAGTATTCCAGATATCTGTTGTTGTTGAAAGTGTAGGTCTGTCTCATGTTTGTGTTGCTAGGGAATGTGTGCAGCTTTTGTTGCTTTTGAATTATAGCTGCTAGCACTTATCTTCTCCTCCAGCGAATAGCATTTATAGCAAGTTCTGTGAAAGCAGTGCAGTCATTTGTACTTAAGACAGAATTATGGCAGCAGCAAACAGTTACAGGGAAGAATTTAGCCCAGTGTTGCTTCTACACACAGGTAACTCTGTTAATTCACATTCATTATTCATTTTTATAAAAACAATTTCCTTAAATTTCTGGAAGAACGGAAGAACAGATTTTTACTAGTGCTGGTTAACCAGAGAATTTCCATTTGCCAAAAATGCTTTCTGTAAAGCTGTAATGTTTTGTGGAGACTTAAGTATTTCAGTGATCCACTGAGAAGGGGTGAGGATCAAAGGAGTAAAAGAGGGTCTGGGGAAGCTGACTTACTGTGACATGGATCTGGTATGAAAGGGACTTGAATCTTCCATATTGATTCATAACAGCTAAAACACTCTTGCATCTTCTTTCCAAAGGGAAAATCTCAGTTTTTATTCAGAAAGTGGACATGTTTTGTCCAGTTTTGTTTTCATGGCAAGATTTTTGAAATGGGTTTGGTTTTGTTCCAATGCAAAACAGAAAACGTTTGAAAAATATTTTCCACATTTTGTTGTGGTTACATTGAAAGTTCTCACAAATGGAATTGTCATTGTCTGGTCAACTGTAATTTGCTGGCATTCAGAAATTATACCAAACAATGACACATCCCCATTCCTGTTTTATAGACATCTTGTTGCATATTCTAGCAATACATATTTTGTTCTGTAATCAAGACAAAAATGGATTGAATGGGAAGAGGGATTTTTGTTCAAAACTCCAAAGGTTTGGTTTAAGCCAGGGACATCAGTGTGTCATCTTCACTGAAAGAAGCCAATACTTTAATCCAGTGCAAATCAGCGGTGTCAGCCTGGAAGTCAACTGAGAGAATCTCAGTAGAGAGAAGTTAGTGCTAAAAATTGTCCTAGTGAGGAATAGATTAAGTTCTCATCTTTTCCTTCATGTTATTGTCTAAAGCTTCTGGGGAGAGAGTGAATATACCTGGCATCACCCTGATGAAGAGAAAGAGCTTTGTGACAATACAGCCAATGTGAAACTGTGTGTTGAGAGGTTTATTGTTTGGGTGTTATATTCTTTCCAGCCTTTTTTATTTTGAAATGTCAGTCACTGACTTTGCCTGTCAAAGTTTAAGAACTTAGTGTTCCTTTCAGAGAGCCATTCCAGCAACGGGTGCTTCAAGTATTTAACCCGTATGGTGGCAATAAAGTGATAATGTAGGATTCTTTTCTTTCTCCAATTTATAAGAAAAACAAGACATCCCCTTCCCCTATTTAGCCTAATACATTAGAGGCCTGTAAACATAGACTGATGTATGTGTGTGTTTTGGTTTGTGGGTTTGGGTTTGTGTATGTGTTCATTTTTTGTTGTTTGTTTGGTTGTTTTTTTTAAACCATCATGACTTTATGATGGGACTTCCGAAAAGTAATTTCCCTCTATTGACCTGATATAATTTGGATGTGCATTTCAGTGGTATATATCTCTGGTCACCTTTACCTCATTCAGATCTAAATAGCGGTGGTCATGATATAATTTTGGAACTCAGACCCTAAGGGAGTGAAGATGAGTGTTTTCTACATGTTTCTGCCTTTAAAAAGGATGCAAACAGGAAACTGACCAATGGAACCTCTCTGAAGAGGAGGTGGTGTTAGGTGGGTTGGGTGTTCTGGAACAAGGAGCAGTTCTGTGGCCAGTGGAATGAATTTTTTTGTAAAGGGGTAAAAGGAAAACCACAGGCAGTCAATGTATCTAACATGTAATTTTCTTCTTTGCTCATTTCCTTAGGGAAATAGAGTAGAAAGTTCCTCATATAAATTAACCTACATTCTAGTGGGGAAGAAGCAGGGAGGAGTCAGGCAGTGTGATACGTGATCAGATCTATTAATCACAAAATCCTCTTACTGATTTCATGAATCTTGATGCCACTTCCATGGTATTGAAAGGAATCGCTCTATCCCACTAAGTCTAGAAGTAGAATGACACACTTGTGCTTATCTGTCTCCCAAACAGTCACTGAGTGCACTAACCCAGAGCTGCTGCTCATTGGAGTATCCACTGTTATCACAAAGGAAATGTCTTTGGCTTTGCTGGAGCTCAGCTACTTCCGATCAGTCCAGGCTCCTGGATTTCTGGTGACAAAGAGAATAGCCTGAGTTTGCTGCCAGTAACTTTTAACTTCCCTTTAGCACCCAAACGCCTCTGTAGGGAAGTGTTTCCAAAATCACACCTTACTGTGAAGACTACAATTCTTGTTTTAGCAAAACACACTGATATAATTTTTTGTCATTTTATGTGTAGCTCCTACTGTCTTATGAGATTGGAAAATGAAAATTAGTTTCAAGCCAGAGTGTAGTTCTCTGAATATGCAGTAAGTGAAATAAGCTTTCCAATTAAAGGTGTTTATAGCTACAGAAACATTGGATCTCAGTTTCTTCTCTCTGAAATAAACTTTTCACCATTGAGCGTTGTTTATTCTGAATATCTGTGGCTGTATTTTTCCTCTGTGGCACTGCTAAGAATTTACAGTAAGCTGGGGCACATCCGCTGGATTCTCCATGCTAAGTATCTATAGTAGATGCCAATTACCTCAATATTTTTATATCGGTTGCAAGGCTTGCTCTAGATTTTTGTTTCTCATTTCCACAGCTGTGTGATGCTCTGGAGGAGAATGTGAGCTTCCCGGAGATACTTGAGTTCTCCAGAACGGCAATGCTAAATAGACAGTTTCATTTTCATACTGAAGTGTTTCTTTTTAGGCCCTGCTTGGTGAAAATATCTTTGGAAGTGTCTTAGATCTAGAGATGTTGAAGTGTTGTGTTTTTTTTTTTTTTTTTTAAACTATCTTTGAAATTTGTGTAGGCCCTCCAGCACACACAGTGTGCTATCTACAGCTATTGCTTTTCCCCCTGCTTTTCAATTCAGTACTGTGACTGCTTAGTTGATGTGTTTCTACTTACTGCTTTAGTTCTGTTTCATATCATACATTATTTATACATCCCTGTATTAAACTACAGGTCCTATTACATGCTCTGAGCATCATTTTGGTTGTAGTCCTTGCTATGGTTTTCTGCCTAAAAACACAGGAGATGATTTTGCAGCAGAAAGTGACCCCAGAAGAGAAAACTGTTAACACAAGGATTAAGCACCCATTTAAATGGAAGCAAATATTTGATTAGACAAAGAAGGATAAAATACTCTGTCTAACCTGATTTTTAGTTGTATGGAGGCTGCAAAAGGTGGTCTTCAGGAAGGGTGGACTTGAAGGCTGTAAAGCAGAGGTCTCTGTTCTCAGCTGTGTTGAGAAAGGTGCAGAACCATAAGCCTAGGATATGTAGGCAGTAAAGAAGGAGGAAGATGACCTGAAACATGGTATAAGTGCTTGCACTTTTCTGCCCTTGATAAGTGAGTGAATTTAAGGGAATAGGATGAGCCTTGCCTCCACTTCTCTGGCTGTCAACAGGAGTAGGTGGCCCAGTCTGCAAAGGGAAAAGAGCTGACAGAAATGAGCCACCAGTCCTTTCTCCACTGAAACAAATCAGAGGGCAGGAAAGGGTGAGTGGTACTATATGGCCCTTAGCCAATTTCAGGACTGTTCCTGGGGCACTTCATTGCTTATGACAAAGGGAAAAGGAGTTCAAGTTAAATCTTACATTAAACCCTGGAGTTGTCTTATCATCTGAAAAGAAAGGTAGAAGATGATAACCGTTTTGCACCTTGTCTGTGGCTAAACTGTGAGCCTGTGGTATCACTCATTGATGTAGACGTGGAAGCTGGTTGAAGTGGACCAATATTGTCATCTTAAGTCATCATCATCACATGTTCTGGCATCTCAATTACTGTTCTAAAATAATGAAAGGAGTTGTCAGGTCAGGTAGGTTAGATGAATTACTCAGCTCAGTTACTCTTATCTAAAATAATCTGTATCGCTTTACTGAGCGTCAGCAAGTGGCTTACTTGAGAAATTGCACTTTAACACTAATTTCCCTCAGACATAAACAGTCATTAGTGAATTCTTTGGGGTTTAGGTGTCTTGATTTAGTACATAGCAAAAAAAAAAAAGGTCAAACCATTTCTATAGAAAATATTTTAACATTGGAAAAACAGCTAGGAATATAATGGAGAAAAAACCCTACTATGGACAAAACAAACCTGTTTACAAATGAAGGATTTCAATATGGGTAAATGTATTGATTTCTAAGTTTACCTTTATTAATAAAAATAGATGACTACACAGTTGTAAAAAATGCAATACAGATCATGAGTGGGGGGAACCTAATAATCCAATAGAACTATAATGCTGTTATAGCTCACTTTCACATTTTATTATGCTACTATTTAATTCTGTCACAACCATGCCAAGCTTTGTATGGACAGGTAAAAAGACAATGTCCTCCCAGGTCTTCCAAGCAGATCTTTAGTACTGCAAGGAGAATCCATGTGCTCATATGATTTCATCTGGTGAGATGAAGAACTAGAAGAAAAAGAAAAAAAAAAATATTCCAAAACCCCCGAGAAGTTATGAATGACTGTTGATTCCCAAATTGTGTTAGCTGCATATTTAATCTACATTTAACATTTCTGTTTTAGTTATGTTAGTGAGATATAATGAAGCAGGAGCACCACATGGTTATGTATAGCACCAATCCAAGCAAATCCTCAGTGTGGCATACTGATATGATATAATACCCTATAGAAACCACTTTGCCTTCAGCTGGAGCATGATTTGCCAGGAGGTTGGTGGTGATAAGACATGTATGAAGATAAATATCAATTAGGGTTAGATGGAAATTTTCCTTATAATGGAAAAAGCAAAAAAAATTAAATTTTTTTAAACCCCATGTTTTAGAAAAAAAGAACCTATAGGGAGATACAGATTAAAGTAATTACATGTGGATACTGTTGAACTCTTAATTAAAAATATAGTATAACATTAAATGATTTCTTTAAAAGTGTTTCTGAAAGGAAAAATCAGTCTTTCAAAGGCTACCCTAAATCAGAATTTCACCAGAATTTATACTTTTCTAATAATGATGCTGATGATAATGAGCTGACATTTATTCATAAAGAAACATTTCCCTAGAAGTTTGCTGTTCTGTTGTGGTCTGTTGGTAAAAAATTTAAGACTTCCCCTCCTCCCCACCAGGCTGCAGAGATGACCAAGTTCAACCTCTACACAAGCAGTGTGTGAGGGCAGGAGGATGGATTTAACCCCAACTTCCTTCCTAATAGGATGGAAGATGGATGTGTGGAAACCAGCAGTCCCTCCCCTGCTGAGCCATGTGGTTTTTGTGCTAGAGCACAGGATTGGTTCAGTGACCCCATCTTTGCCTCTTTTCTCCCACACATGGGTCTAATAGATTCAAAAAACAAAAAACAAAACAACCCACAGTTTGTTGTGTGTGTGTGTTGCTTGGTTGGGGTTTTTTTAAATGTCTTATAATCAATGTATCAACTGCTTGAACTTCTATGCTGTCTCTGGCAAGCTGGCCTGCTTTGTGTGTTCACATATTTGTTTCTATGTGATGCCTCCTCAGAAAGGTGCCCAGAATGCTTGCCCATTGCATCCTCCATGTTGCTTATTGGCAAAAAAAATTGATCTTGTTTAATTCAGATCTTGGTGGCTCTGCTAAAAGATAAACCATGCTTGGTGATGATGTAGTTTATCTCAGTTACCAGCTGATACAAATTCAACAGCTGCTAACTGTCGCTTTTCTGATCTCTGCTTGCGATTTGTGCTGTTGCTTGGTGAGGCTCAAATATGCGCAGGTTTTAGTCTGGGGTATGTATTCCAAAATACATAATAGAACAACTTTGCTTTGGGGAGAGAGAGAGAGAGGAATTCATAATGCAATCTAACAAAGTAGTACTTTTCCATTTACAATTAGTGTTGTTCTACAATAAAGCTGCCTTTGTCTGCAGTGATAGTTAGAAGAAACTCACATAAATTAGAACATATGAATCCAGAATATCAATAATGTTCTGAACTATGTGGGATGCCTAGTAAATGAAAAACAGAGTGGATTAGTATTGGTCAAAATCATGGATGAAAGAAGAGCAATAAATTCCAGAGCAAATGTAACCAGATACAATGATACTTACAATGAATCAAGGTCAGTTGTTGACTAAAACTAGTTATAGATAAATGAAGAATAATTGAGACTTTGAGACTTTATTGCATGAGTCTTTAAACCATTTAAATAATTGAAGTAAAAGGGGCTAAGAGTCAACAAGACAAATTGCTCAGTGTTGGGACCGTTTCTGTTTAACATCTTTATTGATGATCTTGATAAGGACATAGAGTATATCATCAGTAAGTTTGCAGATGACACCAAGTTAAGCGGGAGTGTCGATCTGCATGTATATAGGGAGGCTCTACAGAGAGACTTGGATAGATTGGATCGGTGGGCCAATGTTAACGGGATGAGCTTCAACAAGCCAAGTGCCAGGTCCTGCACTTGGGCCATAACAACCCCATGCATCGCTACAGGCTTGGGGAGGTGTGGCTGGAGAGCTGCATGGAAGAGAAGGATCTGGGGGTTCTAACTGACAAGCAGCTGAACATGAGCCAGCAGTGTGCCCAGGTGGCCAAGAAAGCCAACGGCATCCTAGCTGATATTAGAAATAGTGTGACCAGCAGAAGTAGGGAGGTGATAGTCCCCCTGTACTCGGCACTGGTGAGGCCACACCTGGAGTATTGTGTCCAGTTTTGGGCACCTCAATACAAGAGAGATATCGAGGTGCTGGAGCGAGTGCAGAGGAGGGCAAGGAAGCTGGTGAAGGGCCTGGAGAATAAATCCTATGAGGAGCGATTGAAGGAGCTGGGACTGTTTAGTTTGAGGAGAAGAAGGCTGAGGGGAGACCTCATCACTCTACAACTACCTGAAAGGACATTGTAGAGAGGTTGGTGCTGGTCTCTTCTCACAGGTGATTAGTGACAGAACAAGAGGGAATGGCTTTAAACTGCAACAGGGGAGGTTCAGACTGGACATTAGGAAAAAATTTTTCACAGAAAGAGTGGTCAGACAGTGGAATAGGCTGCCCAGGGAGGGGGTGGAGTCACCATCCCTGGATGTGTTTAAGGGTTGTTTAGATGAGATGTTGGGAGATATGGTGTAGGGGAGAACTTTGTAGAGTAGGGGTGATGGTTGGACTCGATGATCCCAAGGGTCTTTTCCAAACTGAATGATTCTGTGATTCATGGTATTGAGTGATATGAAATAGAAAAACAAAAGATAGGTTTTCACCAATAGAATAGTGACAGTTTTTTAGTTCATAGATTACTGCTTTGGGGGCCTTTGTGAAATACAAAAATGTAAAATGTCAAAAGCGAACTAATTTGATAAAGAAGAATGTCAGGGACATCTTAAATGTGAGGGAGATGAACAGTAATGTTTGAAAGCAGTAAAGCTGCTTGAAACACAATGCTAATATATATACACTTAAGATACCAATATCAGTTACTAACCCATCCTTGTTACCATTATCAAAGGTGGATTCTAAAAGATACTTGCTTGTTCGTTGTGACATGCATGTCCTGAATAAAATTCAATCCCTTTCACTTGTTTAAAAAAACCTAGTTAGCCTAGGAGAGTGGATGAATAGAGATGGCAAAATTCTATTAAAATAAGATCAAAGTGTTAGTATGCATTCATTTTTCCAAAACTATTGACTTTAATGAAATCTGCATTTTTCAATGGAGCTTATTACAGTTACAAAGTATCTAGTGCTCTTTCAGCTTGAGTTGTGATAATGGACTGCATTGGGAGCAGTAAGACCAATTTTCAGTGCTTTTGAAAATCCTGTCTTCCTGTCAGTTCCTTTACCAGGTGTCATTTGTGTTTGCATAAGCTGTGGAAATAGAGAACCACCTCTCTGCCTGGTCTGTGACTGGTATTTGAGAAATACTTTCTTCTGGATTTTTCTTGGCCATGTGCCTCAAAATTTACTATGCCTCGTTTAATCTCCCAATGCTCACTGCAGCTTTCCTTTACTTCTTTCCCTCTCTATTAAACTGGAAACAACTCATCTGCAGCAAATATTCAAAAAATAAAAAAATCTCTACATCTAAAAATACCCAGTATTTTTGGAATGAGAGGCCAACAATCAGTTACATTTTCTCCTTGAAGTTTATAACACAAAATGGAGTTGAGCTTAGGTTTTGAAGTCCTTTACATGACTCTGGTCCAAAAGTCTACATCAAAAGGCCATCCAATTCCCTGTTGGCTTTCATCCTATTTATGATGTAGTCAATATAGCATATTTATTTTACACATAGTTTGACAACATTTTACACTACTGTTTGTGATGATTTGATGAATACTGAAGAGAACAAAGTAAGAGTCATCAAGTCTACTTTTTGTAAACCTTAAATTAAATAGGCTTGGTAACATGTGAAAAAACCCAAATCTATTCTTCATTTGGCTAGACAGCTTGGTAGTTTAATTGTGGGGGTTTTTGTATGTACAGGGAACATGGCTGTGGTGTATTAATTTGCAAACATAACAAAGTGCTTTCCCACTCCAAGGAATTGTAATGTGGAGAGGCAAGAAACAAGGGGGTAGTAGTGATTGCTAAGCCAGGTGAGTCATTACAGATATACCTGTTCTTTCTGTCTCTGCTGGTTTACTCAGACTAGTCTGAATCTTCCTGTTTGCACTTAGCGAGCTTCTCTCCTTTAATAGCCATTGAGGCAGGCAAGCTTTACCCATCTGACAAAAGCTAAGACTAGAAAAAAGCCCATCCACCCTGCCTGTGTGTTTATATACAGTTGTATCAGAGCATATTGACATGAATGTATTTATGGTTTGGAGTTGTACCTTCATATAACTACATTTTTGCCATATGGTGTGCACCTGTGGATAGTTGACAGTACATTTCGGTGCAGTGTGACAATTTTTTGGGTTCAAACTCACCTTGTTAATTCCCCCCGCTATAAGCAGCAAAAATATTTATAAAAAAAAAAAGATTTTTCAGAAGGAAGGATAGAGGCTAATGGATTTTAATGATACTATATTTTTCCAAATAACAATGGATGGGACATTGTCCTTAACATCTGCTGTTGTATTCTTATACAATATGATCTAGCTCCTTAAAGGTGATCTTGGAATGTTTCATCAGAGCTAGCATTATGATCCTTTACGTGGGTAACACAGAGGGGGAAAAAAGGGACTTGCCCAAGGACATCTAACAGATCACGCCAAAGGCAGAACTCGGCCCCCTCAAGGCTGTTTCCTGGGCAGCCATGCAACCACAAAGGGGCTGTTTAAAGCAGTGTTGATAAAGAGGTTTCCCCCATACACTTAGGCTTCATGGTGGTCTTTCTGAGAAGCAGTAACAAATACATGAGGGAGATTGAGCAGCTTAGAGATGTGTGGTGTGCTCAGTGGCATGTCACTTGGCTAATGAAATAGCATAGTTGCAGCAAGCTTGGGAAAGCTCTGCTCATCCTGGACTCTGTCTGCTGGGTCTGAGGAAGATAACAAGAGTGATTCCTATCTGTGCTTGAAGGCTGTAAAACAAGGGCAATCTCCTCAGTGCCTTGCTGTTCCCACTATGATAGCAGTATTACACTATGAAACGCTAAAATGTCCAGTAATCCTGCTTTCTTCTCTCTGGCTGGGCCCAACATTGATTGCATGCTAGATTGTGGGGAAAACATATAGATTAGTGTTTCAAAATGATCATAACGCTTTGTTGCACTGGTTTACAATCTTCCAAAGTGTTTTACCAATATTCCTTACTCAGTCTCAACACAGGGATGAGACAAAGATTATTAGTATGCACATCTCGCAGATATGTGTGTGCAGGCTAAGAGGAGTGGTTATGGCAACTGGTTCTGGTATAGTCACATATATGTTCCCTTTGTATATTCCTGACTGTTGCAATTTTTGGTCCGATTGCTGCCTATACCAGCCTACCTCACATTTGTACGTGGCAAAGGATGTCTTTGTATAAATCCAATTAATCTGTAAGTGAAGCCAAGTCACAGGACTATGCCTTAATGTGGCAGAGGAGTGACTATATACTTTACTTGGGTAGCTTTACTACTGAGGTGAAAACCTTTGGTAGGGAAGCAAAGAATATATTTGCAGAGGAGAGATAGCTCCCTGCTTGCTGGAGGAAGCTTTGGCCTAGTCTTGCCTGTCAGCACCTATAGGATGAATTTGGAAGACCTGTCAGCAAAATTAATTTGAGCAACCATATGTATCCTGTCCCATAATAGCATGATGCCTCAAAACCAGGAATGCATGCTGTTTGGCTGAACAACGTTTCAGCTGGCGTGGGAGGCAGCTCTCTATTGGAGTTAAGTTGATAGAAATGCTGCTTTCAGACATTTTCTGGGGAAAACCTGATTTCTCCAGCATTAATTCAATACGAAAAACTTTGTCAATTAGGCCCATAATCTTATTTTTAGCTCTGAATGTGAAGAGCACACACATGTGTGTCTGACTGCCTAACAGCTGCAGTCCACTAGGGAAAATCAGAAGGCAAAAAACAGAGCAGGGATTTTGTTTGTCTGAGCAGATAAGAATAATTTATATGTACAAGCTATTTATAGAAAGGCTGCAGCGAGCTAATTAATTGTTTATAGGGAGAACTTTAAAGAGCATAACCTGAGATCTGACATTCTGTGTAATAATTATAATTAGAGATGAACTGGAATAAAAAATTAGGATGTGAATGCAGACACATTTTTGGGAAAGTTTTGACTCGGATCCAGATCTCAACTGTGCAGACTTTTGCTGCCATTAGGGTAGGCTAGAATGAAATCCTGGGTTAAAATTTGGCCTTCTGTGATTTGTTAAAGTACAAATCTGGATCCAGGCTATGTAAGGAGGGCCAGCTCCTAATTAGCATCTGGCATACTAGGAGAACAGAATTAAACGGGGTTGCTAAGCCTTTATTGGTACATATTTATTTGGTGTGTTGGTTTTTTTTAAAAGTAACTCAGAAAAGCTTACTGAGTTATGCATTAGGATCTTGAAAAGTTAGCATTGACATTTATAAGGTGATTGCCAAACTTCTAAATTATTTTAAAAATAGCCTAATTTCTGTGAAGTCCTCTTGAGCCTTATAATAAAGGAGTGGTCTGTTGGTGTTTTCTAGGTTTTGAGGAGTAATGGAAAAGAATTTGAACGTTAAGCTTGGAAAGGCAGCTGAGGCATAGACATTGATTTATGTCCAGCACTTGCTAACACTTCTGACTCTGGTGCAATAGTACCAGAATATTTTGAAACTTAGTTCTGATTCTAAACTAATTAGAAGTCAACTACTATGTGCTGTATAAATATATATACAGTAGTGAACAAGATGACAGGCCAATTAAGGAGGCAGAGAATTAAATCTCAGTCAAATGTTTATCTTAACCAGTACATCTCAGTTTATACAAGATATCCTAGGCAGGAAGAAAATGAGGCCAAGACTACATCCAGCCTGTATAATTCAATTAGTTAGCAAAAATACAGCTGAATTTCAGATTTTGTTTGTTTTTCTTCTACGTACTGGAGGTAATTGCTGAAGAGTTTATGATACTTTTCATAGGATGCCGATGAACTTGAAAGACCTCTTTATCTCTGTTCAGCAACTCATCAATTTCTTAAGGTAGATCCAGAAGAGATAGTAGCACAGGTGAGCACGCTTGCTTCTGCAGCCAGTGGATTGTCAAATAATAACAGGACTTGCACGTAGTTGCAACACATCTGGGTCAAGTTAGACCCTGTATGAGCAGTTCTGATTGAACATGGCTGTCCAACGTTCAGCATAACATAATTAAGGCCCTCATGCAATACAGCGCTCTTAAATTAATAGCTATGATTCACTGTTGATGCTGTTTTGCTCTTGTCTTCATTCTTTTCATCTCAGACAATTTTTTCTGGCTGCGGTGGCTGGGTTTATGCTGGCTTTTACTTTTTCCCTTAATTTTTTCTTTTATTATGGACCTAAACCTTTTTGCTTGACAAATGTGGGACTGCTGTCAGCTTGCTGTCAATAAATTTCCAGACAAACAAACCTAGTTTCACTGGACCAGTTCCTGAGCTGCGTAATCTTCTCCTCCAGGAGCTGCAGCTTTAGGCAGGCAGGATCATCATTTGTAAGTGAACCGCTCCTTCCACATTCAGCACATGCTAGAAATTGTTAGTTTGAACTAAAAGATGATATTGTTTTCCTTCATGGTTGTCATAGACAATATTTTGTGCCTCAGGGCACCTCCTTCAGCACCTAAATATGGTGCTATGAAAACATTCTTCCACCACAGTGGCTTAAAAGGGTGGCGGCTGTTTTATTCAACCCAAGCTAAACTGCAGATCTGAACTACCTCTCTTCGGAGCATTGTTGCTAATCAAGTGCTGTTTGAGGAACTATTCATCATTCTTGTCGTCTTCAGTGAACTTACAAGCCTGTCTAATAAGGACCACACACATAATCTTTTATTTATGTAATGGTCTATTTATCAATGTGAGGTGAGAATTTGACCTTATTATACAAACTTCAGTATTCCCAAGATGCATCAAGATCCAGTTTCCTCTTGCAGCTCAGTCATTCCTAACCTTTTTGCATTTTCATTGCACTTTTCATTATGTAGCTAATTAAGCCATGTTCATATATAAACACCATTACACAGTTTACCAGCTAGTGAAAAGTTCTCTGAGAGAGAGAGATTTATATATGCGCATACACTGGTATGTAGTGTATGCAGCACAGGATTTTTTTTCTGAAGTAGGTCACTGTTGGTTAAAATCAAAATGATGTTTTGCTAATGGCATTGGTATGAAAGCAGGCTAATACAGTCTGAGATTTCTTCTCCCTCCAGAAACAAAATGAGAATAAATGAAAACACACAATATTTTTGTTCATTTCTTGTTGCATTTTGTGCCCAAATCAAAATTTCAGAAAATACAAAATGGTCAATATTGAACTAGCATAAAGAAGTTGCAGCTAAGCTTGGATTTATCTATGAAAGTCACACCACAAACAACATCTCATCCATGCACACAAATCAAGCCTGACTTGGGATGATATTATGGGATCTTGTTCTCCATGTGCATGTGCATCCTTTGCAGAACCTTTAAAGATGGGTAGAAAATCAAGGTACACAAGGTGACTTGACATGCATACCTGCATTTTTCAGTTAAACCTGGGCTGTTGTTTGCATCTGCTCTGTCCTGCATCACATCACAACACCCACTCCTTGTCTTACATGTGAATTTTTAATTCAGAGATTTAAATTAATCTAACTTGACTCTTCAGGCAAGAGTCCAAACCCTGTGAACAGAAAAACAGAATTTGTTTTACGAACCCACTGTGAACTGAAGCATGCAAGGTTTGTCTGGCTTTAGTTACCTGTTTCCAGGGATACTTGAATCTGCTTAAGTAAACTTCCATGTTTCTAATTTTCACTCTTCTTATCAGGAGAGTTGTGTGCACTAGGTTTCTTCTGCTTGCTTCAAATACTGCCTGGGGGATGAATGACAGTGAAGTTCAGTTTCTGTTAAAGAATATGCCTTGGTAAAGTATATTTTACATGGTTAATTGACACAAAGTCATTTATCTAATTCATAAGGGGACATGGTAGAAGGCACACATAGCTGAATGTTTCATTCCAAGACCAAAATATGGAGGGTAGTCTGTTGGATTTGATATAATATGCTGTAAATACAGATCACTAGACTTATCCATTAAAGGAAGGAAAAACAATGTATGTAATTCCAAATATAGAACAAGTACCTTTAGGATATTGTGTTAAACCATGGAGTAATTACTCACATGCATAAAGTACATATAACAGACTGCAGGACTGGGCCACATACTATCATGTTTTCACACATTGGTTGTGTATTAGAATAATCCTTTTTCATCATTGTGTGCTCACGGGCATTAATAAAATAAGCCCACTAATTTAATGATATTCTACAACTTTGCCTCAAGTACATTTTTTGTTCTGGCATGTAAAAAAATAAATAAAATGCACAGAACAATTTCTCATCACCACTGGGACTATATGCCAAGATGATTTGTCAGAACTCCTACAGCTTCAATGCCTTTCCACCTATTTCTTCCACCTTTTCCCCTTTCTTTTATTTTTAAGTTTCAATTTATTGTTTTTAAATTCAATGAGATAGCATAGCTACCTCAGGGGAGGAATTTTATGCCATTCCACAGTGAAAATGGCATTCTTTAAAAAGTTATGCTATTACTTTACAGATTCTAAGAAACATACATACAAAACCAATGTAATGAAAGTTTTTAACTAGACTGAACAGTTTCTACGTAGCCATGGGACAAACTCCTGGCTCAAGCCTCTGTTAGCTAGCTAACTCCCAATTAATCTGTATTTCATTAAGAAATAAAGGCTTAGACTGTAACAGTTTTGCTTTAGACAGAAGAATCAGGAAGTTGAGAGAGATCTTAAAACCTGATTTTTACTTTCCTACATCTGTAGAAGATTGCCTCAGTCTCTGTTATTAAAGTTAAAACTTTTGGCACAAGAACCAATTCTGGTAAATGTTACCTTTTCGTATAGATGGATGTTTTTTGTAGAAAGTGTATAAAGAGCCAATGAAGAAAATAATTTCGTATGTAGAATTTACTTTTGGCAGTTGCTCAGAAATATGGAAAATATAGGATTTCAGGAAAAAGGGCGTGATTATGCATGTAATCCTTCCTTCCAGAATTGGGTGAGGTAATATTTGGGGCATTAGGTTTCACTATTCCCCCCCCCCCCCCCCCCCGACTGAAGACAGGTTGTCTTCACTGCAGAAGAAAACAGTAAAATATTCATTAGTGGGGAGGGGAAAAAAGGGACCAAAAGCTGAGGTTCCTTTGAAATAATTATAACAAGAAGAAAGAAAAAAAGTTAATTGTCATTATTTTGGATATTTTAGAATTTCAGGGTGAATACTTTGAGTGAAATACCACTATGTCAATAGAAACCCCGCAAAAGTTAGGGTAATTATTGCAGCAGAAATTCCTGAATCCTCTTTTTTTTTTTTTTTTTTTTTTTTGTGCTGATAACATTCTGCAATTTTGTTTGGCCTGAAGCTTCACACAGTTGATCTCTATCAAAAGAAACCAAGCATTTTTAAGTTTGCTATAATTTCACAGAATCACAGAATCGTCTAGGTTGGAAAAGACCTTGAAGATCATCCAGTCCAACCATCAACCCAACATTAACAGTTCCCAACTACACCAGATCCCTCAGTGCTAAGTCGACCCTACTCTTAAACGCCTCCAGGGATGGGGACTCCACCACCTCCCTGGACAGCTCATTCCAACGCCCAACAACCCGTTCTGTAAAGAAATGCTTCCTAATATCCAGTCTAAACCTTCCTTGGCGCAACTTGAGGCCATTCTCTCTTGTCCTATCACTTATTACTTGATTAAAGAGACTCATCCCCAGCTCTCTGCACCCTCCTTTCAGGTAGTTGTAGAGGGCGATGAGGTCTCCCCTCAGCCTCCTCTTCTCCAGACTAAACCCCCCCAGTTCCCTCAGCCACTCCCCATCAGACCTGTGCTCCAGACCCTTCACCAGCTTTGTTGCCCTTCTTTGGACACATTTGATTATTTGTACAAAATTCCTTCAACCACTTATTATGTGAATATGAAAAACAAATATAAGCTCTTTGTTATAATCCTAATTGAGTTGTAATACTCTCCCACTGGGTACTTCTCTGTCCCTTTAGGAAATTAAATCCCTTAAAAAAATCTAACCCCTAATCCACTTATTTTCTTTTGAAAATCAAATTAGGCAGCTAAGTGTGCTTTTGGATACCTAAGTACTTTTGTAATCCAAACCCTGGTCACGTTCTGAAGTGAAACTGCAATTGTATGTCCTGCTTAGCCCATGTTTGAGCTGTTATCTGTGTTGGGGCTACCTCTATGTGATCACCTCCACCTCCTTTCTTCTCCCTCTCTCCCACTGAAGGTTACCTGTTGCCTTGCCTGTGCTGGTCATAGCTATTTGTTTTCCCTAATGTATAAGCCAACCCTGATCCCTGCTGTTTTCTTGTGATGTTGCAATAGTAATAGGGCTTTGGTGGAAGTGATGGTCCAAGAGACAGAGGAAAGTTAGTAGGCAGAAGTAATATCTTTTATTAGACCAAAGTGCTATAGCTGGAGCCTGTAATGTGTTTGCAAACTTGCCTGCTTCTCTCTATCAAGCTAATGAAAGTTATTAGCTCTTCCTCTTAACCTGGCCGTATACTCTTTAGAGCCAAATCAGCAGGGACAGTGGCACTTAGAGCTGATGTTTAAGCTCAGTTGCTTCCATTTGAGGAGGTCCCTCTTTCCCTCTGGAGCAGCCAACCCACTGATCTGCAGTAGATGGGCAGTAACTCGCTACCTCCCTTCAGCTGTTCTGTTTTAGATGGAGGAATTAAAAATGCAGAATTGGGAAGGAGGGAGGAAAATTGTGGTTTGAGGCTGGGGTAACCCTGGCTCCCAGCCTGCTCCAAGAGCTGCATAAATTGCAAGAGGGTCCTTGGGGTGAATGCAGTGCTGAGTGCTCTTGGATCATTTTCTTAAGCTTTTACAGTTTTATTTCATCTCTAATTATGCATGGAACTAAATCCTGAGGAGATCTGGAAGGCTGCAGTGAACAAGAGCTATGCCACAGTGGGAAAGGGGTGGCTTTCACTCTCACTGGCCTTCTTTCTGTCACACATCTTTATTAGACACACACTCCCCAAACTTCAGTTCAAGTGGAGACAGGAAAGCACATTTCCACTCACATGCGATGGTCTTTTGTTATGAAAATATCTGTTCGCCTTTTTTCAGCCAGGACTATGTGGATGGGTAGCTCTGGGTTTCAGAGTTGTCTGTACAAAGGTCGGTGATGTGAAAACAAATGAACAAAACATTTCTCTTGGAGTTCTTGGATCTGTGCAAAACGTGTATGGAAAAATTGCCAACTGTTCTTCAGTTAGAGGTAATGTCAGTATATGAATCTGCCTGGGCTCTCTTAGCAAGAACAGTCCTTGTCTGACAGAAAGGTCAGAGCTGTATTTCCTTGTAAGAGTTCAAATTCCTCAGTGAGAGAGGAAAATGGACGTCTGCGTTTGGACAGAGGAGGTCTGGTACTGGTTCTGGCATGCATCCAGGTGGAGGGGCTAGCTGGGGCTGTGTCACTGTGACACGTAAATCTTTTTCCAACTTATTGGTATCTGTATTGATAACCTGACTGCGAATCTTTCTATCATTACCAAGGCTGAACGAGTGTTCATGAAAAATGGCAGATGTGATATTTAGCATTCAGTACTGCAAAAAGTACCCTACAATCTCTACATAGCAGCTGAGCACCTCATATTTGAGGTATTTGTCCTTACTCTGATCTTCTGAGGCACATGGTGCAGTTTTACAGTTGGGCTGGGATTTGTCTATAGCTGTCTGAAATGTTGGTGTCCAGCCTGAGTGAATGGTTCAGAAGAACTGTTGCAAGAAATGTTCTTCCAGGAAAAAAGATCCCCCCTGTCCTAAGACAGATGGGGCAATCAGCTTTGGGAAGTATCTGTCTCCCATTATTGACTATAGGAGGAGGTTCTGCAATAAGATTAGACAAGTGCCTAACACCTACAGTTGCAAACCCTCTTGAAAATTGCTGCAGGCATGGAAGTATCTTTAGAAATCTGGTCTTGTTACTTTCTCAATGCAATAAATGACACATAAGGGAGAAGAAGGAATTGTGGTGTCTTGTGTAGTAAACATTGTAATGCTGACCAGCCTCCTGTTCACGCTGGCTTTCAACCCACTTGAATAACGACATATTGGTAATAATTACAATATTGTGACACTGCTTTAGTGAACCTTATTTGTTTTCTTTACCTCTTTTCTGCTAGTCTTAGTGGGAAGGAAAAATCATAAAATAGGGAGGTATGCCCATACAGTAATGAGGCTGTTTGTGTCCCATCAAAGCGCTGTTTTCATCTTTGTGTTGAAAAGATATTTATTCTATTACTGGCTGTGGCCTTACAGGCCTGTTTTTCTGACCACATATTTAACATAAATTACCAACCTCAGAGGGGATATGACGGCCTGTCTATAACTGCATTAGAAGGTGTTTCGTGTTTAAAGACGAGAATGTGAATTTTGGCAGGTTTAAACAAACAAGGACCTTTTAAAAAATTTGTATTTCAATTCAAAAGTAGTCTTATTGGCCCTGAGTCATTCTGGTGTTTACATATGCATTTCCAGCTCCAAGAGCACAGTGGTTCCAGTCGTGCCTGCTGTAGTTAGTACTTGCTTAAAAGGGCTATGATTAAGCTGAATCACCTCCAGCCATTAGAACTTCAATGGTCAAAACTCAGACTTGTTCCCAATGCAGAAACCTCATGCAGGGTTTCGCCCACACAGGAATTCAGGGTTTAGGCAGTACCCTATGTACTCCGGAAAATTTTATGCTAATTGTGGAAGTCCACTCCATCTAGACCCATGGGCACTTCCTCTGGTGATGTTGGCATGGCTTCTGTTTATCCACCAGTCCTGGAGGTGTTTTACTTCCACTTAACCCACAGAGGTCCAAACAGGATCCCTGCTCTGAGAGGAATCAGCCCATAACCATTGGGATAGTATTTCTACAAGGTTTTGTGGCCCACTTGCACCTGGACTGTTTCCCTTACGTCTCTGCAATGTTTCCCTCGGCACCCTGTGTGGGATGGCTCTGCTGGCTTGAATGGGGCTCCCTCCCAGCAAACTCCGTGCCAGTGATAAGATACCAAGGAAACCTGGATCATATTCTCATGCAAGCTTTCATTACCTTCTCCTCATTATGATTGTAATTTTTTTTTTAATCTGCAGAGATTATTACAATTGTATTGAGATTCTTTATCTCCTTTGTGCATACTTATCCTTTGATGATCTATGTATAGTGTTAGGTACCTCTCCTCTAATTACATCTGCCTGATTCTTCAGCAAATCTTTTAAGGCAACATCAAGCAAGTGAATTTGGAACAGAGAGCACCTGAGGTGTCTCATGCAAACCCTCAGATTGAATTTAAATTGTGCTCTCAGAAATGAAAGGCAATTTTCCAAAGATTTTTTTAAATTTAACTTCAAAGCCTCCCAAGTATATTTTACTTTGATAGATCTCAAAAAGTAGAACCTTTTTTTATTGCCAATATATTCTGCTCTTAGATATATTCAGTTTACACGAGTAAGGCAGAAAAGAATCACTACTTCACCAAACAACATTTAAGGAGTTTTCAGTAGCCACCCGAGAATGACAAATAAGCCACAAACTTGTTGCAAGACAGTGTATTTTATATATCCATAAAGAAAAGATCTTTCCTGGCTGAAGTGTTTTGTGTTTCAATACATACTGCTGATTTTTTTTTTTTCCATCCATCTTCTACCTACTATCTACTATCTTCTACCTACTATCTACTATCTTCTACCTACTATCTACTATCTTCTACCTACTATCTACTATCTTCTACCTACTATCTACTATCTTCTTTTTTTTTCTCCTTCCTTCCTTCCTTCCAAGTTATTTTATACTGGAAAAGAGGCAGTATAGAGATTCACTTTTCAGTTTGACAGTTGTTCCTCAGAAAGTCAAAACATTACAAATTCCAAACTCAGGAAAAACTTGCAGTCAGGTATTTCTGAACCATCACAAAATTCAAGAGAAGCTGCCTTTTAAGTGTAAGTCAATCTGGATCTGCCCTTCAGCAAACTTGAGCTGATTTACCTTGGTTTATGTCACACTTGGGGAAATCAGATAGAGGTTTAGAGTGAAATGTACTTTGTATCAGACATTAAAAACCAATTTGAGAGTGTTTGTTGCAAGAGACTTGAAGCTGCAGCTGAATTAAGGATGTACTAAATCATAACTTAAGGTCATATAGTCTAGAACATTTCTCTGGCGAGATCACTCTCTGCTCCAAAGAGGGGAAACCTCTGTTCTAGTTTCTATTCACCTTCGCTAATTCAGTTTTGTACCATAAGCAGTGGATACCACAGTTAGTTTTACTTTTCCTTGTGACAAAAGGATCTTTAATGTGCATGCAGAGGAACAAATTAAGATTCTGTTCAGATCAATGTCATCTTTGTTCCTCATTTAAAACTTAGAAAAAGATGGTCTGCTGTACCCCGCTATAGCACATCATCTTGAAAAAGCTTGTGGAGGGTTCATGAGGGTGGGCTAATGCGGTTGAGTAGTTTCTGTGAAAGAAAGTGATGAGACACAAAGCCCACGAGGGGAGAACATGTTGTTGGACAAGTAGAAAGGACCTTAAGATGGATATAATTTGGCCTGAATGTATTGACAGTGCAGAACCATCAACTCTTTTCATCTGACTAGTTCCTCCTTTGACAAGTTACTGTCTAAGTTGAAGGTTTTGCAATTACAAACCCCTTATTGCCTGTAACTGAGAGAGAGGTGTCCACTGAAATGAAAGCCACAGTTTTTTTTTTTCTTAGCTCTCTAAACCTGCTTCTCCTGGCCACAGCAAAACTGTATGTAAAATACAGGCATGCAAAATAATAGAAAACTGAGTTTTTATTAGGAAATTTAGTATCAAAAGTAAAAAGCAGAAGGGGAAAAAAACCCCAAACCCCTTATTCAATGGATTGGGTGTATTAATGAATAATAGATTTTGGTACTAGAGGTGTTAGTCATAGGCCATGACAAATATTGGTATGCTTGAGCATCAGACTACAAATATTAAACCTGGCGTATATTTTGGGTTTATTCTGACATCTTAGAAATGATGAGTTTGTGACTCTTCTACATTGGGTTCAAAATATGTGTATTAGTAAAGCACTAATTCTTCCACAGTTTTATCATATGTGTGCCAATGGATCTGCAAACAGTGGCTGAATGAACCCATGTAAATCTGCCTGACAGCATTTTTTAAAATTTATTTTCTTTCTCTCTTTTTTTTTTTGTTTATTTTCTTTGCTCAGGAGTGTTTGAGCGCTCTAAAAATAATTTTAAAAACCCACTTTTATAATGACTTCCTGGGCTTTGGTGTTTACTTCTTACGATATACTTTTCTGCTGCTAGAGGGGTGCTCATCCCATGCTTTCAGCACCCTTGACAGTTTTTTGCAACTGTAGCGGTAAAATTGCAGTAACATCCAGGTCTATGTGGGCTGGGTCTGCTGGCAGCTACTTGCATCCCCTAAGTGAGATGGAAAAAGAGGGCATTCAGGAGCTGAGCTGGAACCTAGGCTCAGGGAGCACGCCCCCAAAGATTGGAAGAATTGTGCCTATGGTATTAGAAACGTATTGACGTTTTCAGAAATAATTCATAGTGCCATTTGTACTATTTAATGGTCCATGAAGCCAATAGATATGTTAGAGCTGGTAAAGCTTCTGTGTGCTTCAGTAGCTTTAGATTAGAGTATGTTCTCTTTGAAATGACAGGAATTATTTGGTTTGAGAAAAACAGAGATCTTCACATTTTAATAGCACTATTAAAAAAACTTGTGTTTGTTATGTCTTTACTGATTTGCCTCAAGATGCATGTAGATTGTGTTGAAAATGTGGCATGGGTGAACTAAGCTAAATGCTGAAGGCTTCTTAAATCTAAACCAGAGTTTCTTGTTAGACATCACATGGGGAAGTCAAAAATGTTCTCAGCATTCTCTGTGCACTTTTTCATAGAAGGAGTATGCAAGTAATGTGGGTTAGATTTCACTATTTCATATTTGCACTCTGGCAAAAAACCACTTGAATTCCTGTGTGAATTTACGCTTGTGACTGGTCGTATTTGATTCAATGGTAACATTCAGTTATTTGCAAGCACATGGAATATAGGACTGGCAGCGAGTTTCAGTCCTGCAAATAAAATGTACTCGTACATCTGCATTTTTGAAGTCAGTAGTTCTGTTTGTAAAGATGCCTCCCTAAGGTCCTTTGTAGAATCTCTAACTGAAAAGAAAGGACATTTGGTATAAGGAAAACTGAAGTGTTTGTGCATTGAGTACTACCAGCTTGATACCACTAGCTATTAGTGTGTAACAGAAAATAAGCAAACATATAGATGCATATGTGTTTGTAGTAAAAAAAAAAATCACTTTTAAACTAAACTATTTGGCCCTTAAGAAGGGGGAGCTCATTCAAGAGCCTTGACTTGAATTGTCTCAAATCTGAGCCAGGCACTGAGCCCTGGGGCATGTATGCTGAAGTGTAGCCTGCTCTTGGTTCAGTGCTGCACTTTGTCAGCTTAAAATGTGTTTACTCCAAATTCACATGTTTATGCAGAGATGTTTCATGAATTCTGCCTGCCAGGTCACACTATCTATGCACATTCCCATTGTAAAATTCAATTGTGCTAGTTGGTGGAGGGAATCAGATTTTTTTTAGGACTGAGTCCAAGATTGTTTATTTCCATTTTTTTCTTTTTTTCCATTTCTTTTGTAAAAGCCAGGAAAAGAAGCCAATTTAAGTTATGCCCATATTGTGTCTCTGGCACCAGAGAAATAAATCAGTAACATTTTACGGAGACAATATGTAAATACAGCTCAACCTCCCTCACCCTGATCCACTTGATTGCCAATTTGGCCTCTGTGCAAGTACAGTGTGGCAAAAATTATACTTCTTTAAAACTCACATGCCACCACCATTCAGCTCTCCATATATTGAGCATTTTTCTGTTTTTAATTAGTGACTTTGATATTAAGCCAACTGGCAAATATTTATTTGATGAAGATTCTTCATTCATTAGCAAATGAGAAAAAATGAATCCATAATAGCATATAACTGCCCCATTAAGCAGCATTAGCTATCCATTTGAGAGCTAATAATGTAAAATACAATTTTCCGACCACCAGATGTTGATGAATAAACTGGTGCTAAATTGGTGGCAGTAAAGCAATAAACAGGTCAGAGGTCAATTAGTTCCACCAGAAAGAAGCAACCCACTGGGAAAATGGCAGCAACGCCATGATGGATGCTTAGGGGGTGACTGACTGGTGTTTTATTCAGAATTATGCGCATGCAGCTGAGAGAGGCTGTGATTCAGGCCAAATTGTTGTTTACCTTTATGGGTTACTTTTTGTTATTCTTGCAGCAAAGCCAGGAGATCTCCGCCAAGTTTGGGGACTGTGTCAGTGCTGTCCCCTCCCCAAGCAGTTGATAATGCTGAATGATAATTTTGGCCCCACTGGAAGCAATGGCTGAACGAAATCCTATCAGCCTCACAGGGACTGATAGTCTCCTAGAGTGCCTCATCCTATACAGATACTTGGGTATGATTCAGCCTTGACATGCTCAAGTGAAAGCCACTGTGCCTCTCCTTGCATGCCAATCCAAGAAAAAAAGATTTATTCTTACATGTAATTCCATCCTTTGAGAGGAAAGCACCTCAGAACATGCCGGGCTTTGATTTCAGGTGACTTGAACAAAGGAAGATGAGAGCTACAAGATGAGACAGCAGAGTTGGAGGACCCAGTAAGGGTGTGTAGGATGAGAGCTGAACAGTAGCCCCACATTAAAAAATCACTGATTGTTCCACTAAATTTGTGCAAGTAATGTGTGGTCATGCAGGGAGCGTAACAGCTTCAGCATTGTTCCTTTCATTTTGCATAATTAAGATACTCGGAAGGAATGAGTCAAGTTTTCTGTTCCAGTACATCTTTTTGAAAGAGTGCTACAGAAATTAATCAACTTTTTTTAATAATCCATTTTATTTTGACCTATCACCTTTCCTTACAGCACTAGCATGTAAATCTTATGCACACTGCGTTAAACTATGTTAATATATTCCACAAATCACTCCTAAGGTTTGCTGCATTATGTTGAGCAGAAATGTGATGTGACAGATAATAGAGAGGAGGGAACACATGCACCTTTTCGGAGACACATTCCAACTCTAATTAAGTACAAGTCTTGAAAAATACTCTGTCTCTACAAAAAAGTACTCTAGTCCTTATAGTGGTCTTTATTTCAATTTCTGCTTGTCCCCTACAAAGTCCTATCATCTTAGGACAGTGTTGGAAACCAGACATAAGGGATGAGAAAAAGTAAATATCCATCATAGAGTGCAAACTGTAATCAGTCATGAGCTGGTAGTGTTCAGCATGTGTTACCTGGCAGACTAGAGATGTCAGTGATCCACTGTGCTTTTTGTGCTGCTGATCATCTTTGTCATATTCAGTTTTCTTTCTCTGGAATAATAGATCACTGTTTTTCTGTATGAATAGCTATTTCCTTCTCCTTGTATACAATACAAAGGCTATCGCTTAAGTATAAAAGCTTCTCATCAAATCTCTGCAGGATGTTCTTTGCCCAAATCTGCACTTTAAAGACACTTTTGCAGTGCAATATCTGAATTACATCTGATATATCGCATCTTTTTTTCTGAAAATAGCAGCTCTGAGCAGAATTTAGAGTTCCAAACTATTGGAAGTGGCCAAGTAGAAAAATTTGTGGAGTTTTCCAGGTAAAACTATGTGGGTTTGTTGGTGGTTCTTTTTTTTTTTTTTTAATTCAAACCTCTAAAAAACCTATGTAATATATTATTCTCCTCTACAAAATAAAGCTGTACTTTCAGAAGATTCCACTGGGTGCAATTAGTAGAGATGGTAGAAATACTCATAGTGAAAGCTGAAGCTGCTTAAAATCCAAAGGGGTTTAATTCTGAATTAATGCTGTGATCCTGCACCCACTGATACCTGTGCTTAGCCTTAAGCACATGGAAATGAATTCAACCCAACTAAAAAAAACCCGGAACAGTTTATGGTTGTACCAATATAAATGTTAGATTTGTAAGATACAGGTGGTGCAAATAAGCTTTCCTCCAGCTGTGGCCCGAGATGTAGGTTGGGGGCACCCCAGGGACCCTGAGCTGGTGTTGCCCTGACCTGCCTCATCTGCCTTTGGGGTTGAGCTGAAGCCACTCGTCCCCAGCCCCTGAGAGACCATGCAGCTGCCATGAGCAAGGAGGGAATTTAATGTGCTGTGGCATGTGTCATGATGCATGGATGGATGTGTGAGGATGACGCAAGATACGTTGGGTTAGGTGGCAGGAGGAGGAGGAGACAGGCTGCTGCACTAAGCTGCTGATTTAGTGCTGCACGTGCTGGAAGCACCAAGTTTCTTTCAGGAGGTGCTCGGAGAGCACCAGGGCTCGGCTCTGCTCTGTGTGCTCATGGCCATGCTCAGCCCATGTTCCTCTGCACGCTCCGGGGTAATGATAGGGTGAGGAATTGGCCAAGGGCTAAAGTACCTGCTGAGGGCTATGAAACCATGGGGTCCAGGGGATGTTTAAAGACTATGGGGAGCTGGGTTGGAAAGCACTGTGCTGTACCTCTGGGGATGTCTGATGTCAGCTACAATTTCTGGTAGGTCTAGTGTGAATACTGAATACTCATTAACACGCATGGAACAAAACATACTTAAATGATGCATGGTCTCAGTCTTTTTATCTTTTTTTTCCCCCCTCCCCTTTCTAGCTTTACTGAAGAAAATCACTTTCAAACTCTTGGTTTGAACATCATCTTCCTTTTCTGTCTTACTATTTTCTCTCTACTGTGATTTACAAAAAAAAAAAAAGTAAATATTTTATGATAGGGCCAATTTTATTCTCTCTTCTCTTCCCTTAAAGAAAGCACTGATAAATACTGCTTTGTTTTTGATTCATTCTCTGTAATAGGTTTCTCCCAAGCCTTGAAAAATCCTATACAGAGACACATACACTCTTTCTTTCACAGAAGAGAGATATTGACTTCTTAGTGTAGAGAACAGTCTTTTTTTTAATAGCACGGTCTTGTATCATTGTCCTGATATTAGCATCTGGATATATCTTCTTCAGACAGATGGGCTTCTTATTGTGAGTCAAACCCAGGGTGAATGATCACAAAATTAACTTAAAAGAAAGAATTAAGACACTGTTAATAATTTACAGTTCCATTTTCTCCCTTTCCCTTTTAAATATGTGTGTGCTCATACGTATATATACAAATGTATGTATACATACACAGAAAGAGCACTCACCCTAATTTTAGCCTGTATGTCTCAGAATATGCACATACAGAAAAAAAACCCCAAAAAGAATAATTTGCTGGTGCACAGTTACAAGTAGATATTTGTTTCTGAGAGCCTAAGAACTTGTAAATGTCGGCCCAGATCCCATGGCTTCATCTCCTGTCAGCTTTCACACACAGCTTAGCTGGGACGCATAACAATTACACCTTTCAGAAAATTTAGCCTTCGGTTAGGGTGCATATTTTAAATGATTTGTAAGAATTTGTCTTTGCTGTCCACTGTTTCGCATGGGGAGTGCATTTACAGAGAGCCAGCAGTTCTGTGCTGTGTTTCTTGGCATGTGCCCTCAGAGCTTTGCGCTTCAAGCTAGGACCCAACTGCCCTGGCAGCTCACTTGTACTGTCCTGTCAATTCATATATGTCAGAGTAGCAGTTTTAAAGAAATGGCTGGTGAGAGCTACCTCTTTGTCATGACATCTTTTGCAGTCTCCTTGAACTCTAATGCTGAAAATCCAGGCTGTTCACCTGCCCCTTACTTTATTACTGATGTGGTACCGTGAGAGGGAAGCGGGGGAAGTCATAAAAAGTATGTGCTTATTCTTCTCTGTCACTTTTTTTCGTTGCTTCGAATTTCTGAAATGCAAGTTCAAAGAAAGGGTAATTACTTTCTGCAACGGGCATTCATCTAATGGGAGAGTCATTTGCAATGAAAATATTTTAAGACCTAGGTGAAATGTTGTTAATGATTTGCTTTGTCAGGTCGTTAGGTAGCTTTCAGGCTTCACTGAAGGTAGCAGGAGTTTGTTCTCAGCATGACCACCGAGAAAGCATTGTCTTAATTTCTGATCATATCACACTTACTTTTTATAATACAGTTAATGATCATAATCTTGTCTTTTTGTGGGGGAACAGTGACGGGGGAGAAGGGACTGGATTGCTGGAATCAAAGCCAGGGCACAGGCTGTCACTGTAAGTGCAGTCCAAAAGCACCCAGAGCAGGCACTCACTGTCTTCCTGGAGCTTCTCATACTTTCTCCTTGTTACATTACTGGGTTGACTTCATAGTCCAGAAGTCGTCTTCTTGTTGATTGTTCCTTTTTCTTTTTTTTTTTTTTTTTTTTTTTTTCTTTTTTAGTTAAAATATAACGCAGCAGGCTATGGCTGGTGTGTGTGCCAGGGTGCTGTTTGTACCAGGGTTGCTTCCCACAGGGTATAATTCTGTGTCAGACATTCTTAGCGAGCCCTGCTGAGGCCTCTGACAGACAATTGATTTCAAGGAACCCACTGTATTATTAGACTCAGATTTGGGCCATCTGCAAAGCACAGGGATCTATCTCTGTGCCTCTTGAATAGTTCAAGAGTTGGTTGCAAGGAGGGAGAATCCAGGCACTCAGGAATGATGCTTTACCTGCTGTTATTTGCACCTCTGCAGTTCTGCGCACAGCTCAAACCCATTTAAATGCAGGAGCAGAGAGGAGAGAATTAAGACCTATCTGACCCACTGGCAATATAAGAAATCTTTGTTCATTTTTTTTTTAACATGTTTCTTCCAAAGCACAGTGAAATCAGATTTCCAAACTATCCAAATACAGCTTAAAATGTAATAATCATTTGTCACTCAACACCAGCCACAGCTTTTGCAAAGCTCCCTGTGAGTGATCTGTGAGAGGATGCTCAATGTCACCTGGATGTTTGTCTTGTGATAGTGGGCTTGCACAAACAGAAATTTAAAATATTTCTTCAACACTGATCCAGTCTGATAAATCTGCTTTATAGCCATGGGAGCCTGAAAGATCTCTCACAATTTTTTCCTAGGAGGGGGAGGAAAATCTTTCACTATTCCCCCTGCCTTCCCCCTTTAGTAGTTGTTCAGGTATTTAAGTCTGTCTAAGATAAGGGACTAAAGAAATAATAGAATTGTAAAAATATTACAGGGGTGAATTATAATAGTAATGTAGGTACAATATGGTGCTAATATTTTATAATTATTTTCTATAGAGGCATCCATCAGACTGCTCACAATACTGCATTTAGGTATTTCAGACATGGACTACAAAACTGTGCTTAGAAATATTTTATTGGGAATTTCACTTCATCTGGTTCAATCTAGTAAGACACCTTTTCCTGTCATAGAATAGTCTGTTTCTTTATGCTTGGTTCAGGTGTCACTGTGAAGAAATGAATCCATTTTTACAAGAGCAAATTCACACAGGAATAAAGAGCATTTGGTGTAATGTAAGGAAACACCTGATTTCTCAGACTGTTTTCTTTTACTTCCTCCTGTTTCTAAATGAACTCTCAGATCAGGGTGGGTACAATGTAATTCAAATCCTAGACTCACTTAATCGCCTGTCAAAGTCGTACCTTAATTCTATCCGCAACCCTGGTAGAATTAAAAATAAAGAGTGTTGTCAGGTCCAGAAATGTAGTTATTTCACTTGTCATTTCTTGTTAGTCCTTTCTTTCACCCATGATCACTGAGTGGATAAAATATTTAAAAGAATGTGCTGTGTTCTATCAAATGCAGTTGAGATGAGCAACAGGGGCTGTCAGCAGAAGAGGTCATCAGGCAATTTCACTCTCTGCTTTCTTTTGGGGCCTTTGTAAGCTAAGTGTTATGAAAATAGGCCAGTCACACAGAAGGATCCATGGTTTAATACATAGTATGTGTTTTCAATAAGAGAATTTGGCTTGGATCCCAGGGATTATAATGATTTATTTCTGATGTGTAGTACTTCAGGTCTCTGGGAAATTGGTAGAGCATAAAAATTCATTTGTGTGTGACCCAATATAAGTGATAATTTAAAAATGGATTCAGATCTCTTGTGATGCAGTGCTTGTGATATAGTGCTACCTACATTAACTAGGGGATCTGTATCTACAAACTAGATAACAGTGGGAGCCAATAGTCTAAAAGGCTCTACCTAGATACAGCCAGTTTAGGATGACTTAAGTCTGATTCATACAGGTCCCAAGCACCTGTTATTTCAGTGTTCAGTCAAAGATGTTCAAAGCTGAGTGCCTCAAGATGAAAAGTCATCAATAACTAGGTTCCCTGAGGTAACATTATGTTCTTTACCAACTGCTGTACATGGGTAGAGCTTTGTTGCAACAAGCCTACACCTCATGCACCTGTTCTTTACCTTTCCTCAAGCCAATTTATGGCCCTTCTTAGTGAAGTGCAGGACTTGCAAATCTGACTAAACCTGCACATCTCATCTATTTAAAGAATTCATACATGCCATAGGGTTACTCATCACAGAAGGGTGAAGTGTGCCTAGTGTTATCCATTCTGCATACGAAATAGGTGTGGCTGCCATAACTTTTTACCTTCAGGACCATTGACAGTAATCCCACTGAGATCAAGTCCAATGATCTTGGCTTGTGTCAGAATGGACACAAACCACAGTCCTAATAACAGGTTAGGATGTTAAGTTGCACTTTATTTCAACCTGTCTCCTGCTGCCTTGTAAATAAATGCTTTCATGGGCATCATCATTATTTTAATACTATGTTGTAACCTGAATGTTTTTGGGTTTTGAATAGTGTTCTGAGAGCTCCCAGTAGTACTGCAGTTGTTGACAGCATCATTTCTATTCACTCCTATCTAAAGAGTTGGTGGGGTTTTTTTGTTTGTTTGTTTTTTTTTTAATCAACTGGAAACTCACCCTAGCTGAATCCTATAATTTTTTAAAGACAAACATAAATCCATTTTCCCACCCCGCCTCCCCTGAAAGTCATGTCTACCTTTATCAGACAAATCTCACCTTCTTTTTTAATGTTGTATGAATGAAACTCACGACAGCACTGGGACACCAAATGAGTACAACATCCCAATCTATTGGCTGATGTTCAAATGCATGATGACAGATTCTAAGTGCAGAGGGAGAAAAGGAAATAAAGGACATGAAGTAATTAATCCAACATAACACATCAAGTCATTGGCAGAAATAAAATATGCACCTTTTTCTTACATGTCTTTTCCCCAGTTTGTTTCTTCAAAAAAAATAAAGCACCATAATGTGGAGAGGTTTGTGTCCCTATCTCTCTCCCTTTCTGTTCTTGAGTACAAGTTTGGTTTCATTTTTTCTAATAGGTCTTCTCCACAGAGACAAATAATTACTGATAACATTTCACATTTTCAAGCAGCCTTCTGCAGATTTGAGAAGTTTAGTAATTAGACCCAATTTAATCTTTGAGTTGTCCTGTTTCCAGCATACAGTTGATACCACTGGACAAAGATACTCTGCAGTTATTCCAGGTACTTTATTAAGTTACATTCTCATGTAGGGCTGACAGCAGGGCTCACCATCCAGCATTTGAATGGAAGGGTCACCTGAATGATAGATAAATTATATTGTTTTATCTCTAAATATTAATAATGTGAAATAAGGGAAGAACTAGAGTTCTGTTATACCTATCAGTATGTGTCCTGCCTGCCTTAAGAACATTCTCTGTTTGCCATGATTTACTTGAATGTTGCAATTATACAATTAGCATATTTACCCTATGCACATAATTATACCTAGTTACTGTAATCATGTCACTATGAGATAGGGAAGGAAAAACCCTGTGTTTAATAAGTCCCAGTGAAATTCGGATGAGAAACTCGGCATTAAAAGATCATTAAGGGCTTGATACAACACCAAAATGATTCATATTCAAATGCCATGGAAGAGTATGGGATTGCCAGAGAGCTGCTCGTTTTAAGTATTCAGATATTCGTCTTCCAGTGTGAATTTCCTTGATTGTGTACGGTTCATGGCAACCTTTCCTGAGAGAATAAACTCAAGTGCAGTGAGTAACAAATTTGTATACGTATTATACAAATACATACACAAGAGGGTGTACTTCAGGTGTTCTGAAAGCAATTATTCTTTAATTACCATAAAACCACAGCATGTCTGGACAAAACAGTGCAACTCAGACCTGTTGCTTTAGTATGGAGCGGAAGAAAGAGCAAAGCACCCTACCCTTGAAATGGTGTAAATAAATAAGTAGCCTAGGGTGCTATTTAATAGCATAATTATTTTTCTTAAGTTAAAAGCTGGCATTGACATTGACTTGTTCTTCCAAACTTCTAATCAGAAAAAGCACCATCACAGTGAAGGTCACATATAGTTACTCCAAGGTATTGCAGGATAGAGTCATTTAACTAGAAGGGTTGACCAAACCTGCAGGGACTTTATGTGAATGGAAACCAGAAAGGAAGATCTTGCCAACATTCACCTTTTCTTTTTTTGTTCAAAGACGAAATGGTGTGGTTTTGAGTGTTTCCACTGTCTGACAACCTCTCAGTGGTCTACTGGGAAGACAGTAGATATAGCATGTTTGTTCTTGAAAGAACAACTATGCAAAAGAATTTATGTTAAAGTTGTGGTTTGCAGCTGAATTGCTATATTTTGAGGTTATAGTTAAGTTTCTTATTCGGTGGATAATAGGGCAGGAGGGAACATTGAGAGGTCATGTAGTCCATGTCTCTGCCCCAGGGCAGGCTCAGCTGTAGCTAAACTGTATATGACAGGGAGTTCCACGCCTGTTCTTAAATATCTCCAATGATGTAGAGTCCCCAGTTTCTATAACTAATCCATTTCAGGACTTCATTAGACTTACTATTAGAAAGATATTCTTACCATCTAACTTAAGTCTATCTTGTTGCTATTTAAACGTGGTATTTCTTGTCCTTTCCTTTTTGTAGCTACCTTGAAGACTTTTGTCATGTATCCCTTGAGACTAGAAGGTAGAAAGCCAGCAGTGGCTTGCAGGGAGCTGGGTGCCACTACCTGCTCCTCTCTTCCTCCCTCTCCTTTTGATTGCCTTTTTCAGCTATCTTGAGTGTCTGCTTATATAGCATGCTGTGAGTCAACAGGGTTTATAGAGAGGGTAAAAGGGCCTATTTTGGGTACTTACGCCACTTGGTACAACTCTGAAATGAGTAGAAATGCAAATGGAAGTGCAAAATATTGGTTCTTCCAATATTTCAGTTTGGAGATGGGCAAGGCAAGCTCTTCTGTCACAGAGGAAATGCAGTGAGGAGGAAAGTGCTCCATGAGTCATTCCTGGCAGAGGGACTGAATCTCAATGGTGTAGTCAGATTACTGTCACTCAGTTTTATGGCAGTATATCCAAGGTGAAGATGAATATGAGAATTTCCCTTACAAATGTTTCCCAGGGGTGACCTGTGTCAACATGTAAATGCCAAGTGGAAGCTGATTGCACCCCTAAAAACTTTAGTCTCCCAGAGTTCACATATGAAAACAGGTATAAGATTCCCCTTAAATGCATACCAATTTCTCTGCAGTGGGGCATAGCTGTAACTAACTTCTACAAGATTTACATGATTTTTCATCATATTCTGCATGGTAGAGATACCTGACATAAGCTGTTGAGAGATCTCCTGGGTGTTGAAAGCAGCGTATGGATGTTGTAGGCAGATCACAAAAGTTTTATGAGTGACTGCTTTTTGTTAATGCACTGATTAGTAGAAGGCAGCTAGCTCTTTCAAAATCTCCCTTTAGGGATTTATATTCTTACTGTAGAAATGTTAAACTGAATTCCATGTTGTGTGTCCAAAACAAGCTTGCTCATATGTATAATACATACTGTGCCAGCTCTTTTCTTACCAAAGACCAATCAGTCTCCCATCAGGAGACACCATTCCAAAATAATACAAAGTCCTGACTACCTCTTTTTAATAGCTTATGACTTGTCTCCAAAGCATAGTTGCATCTAAAGACTATTACCAAACAAGACGATACAACCTGGTACCAGCCACTGGTTCAGCATAGAGAAACACAGCTGTTAAATGAGAAACAGTAGTTTTGTAACTTTAATTGCTAATTAAAAGTATACTTTGTGTTCTGTGACCTTGAGGCTAGGCATTCAAGTGCTAAAATGTGACCTCTGTTTGACAAATACTGTTCTAATGTGACCTATATTTCACAGATATGACTTTAATTGGTTGCTAGCACAGCACCATAAAATAAATTTTTCCTCATTCTCATTCATTGACTAATGTCTATTGCATCATTAGTTTGTGTGTGGCTGTGTTATATTGTTTGTATTGGGGAGATTTAGATGCTCAGAATTGCATTGTTTTTCCCTTGAATATTTTGGACATCTCAAATTTTTGCAGGTTTAGAATAGCTAATACAGAGAAAATGATAGAGATCATAAAGAAGAGAGAATAATGCTCATAAATGGTCAAATTCTGAAAAAAAACCAAAGGAGTTTAGCCATGGCTAATGCGTGCAATAATGAGGCTTTACTGTTCTGAATGTATTTCATAGGCTGATGTAGGAGAGAAGTGCTCCATTCCGAAAACATCTGCAAAAGCAGACATGTATTCTGACTTTGCTTATTGTCTAGCTGCACAGCGCTTTTTCCAGTTATATCCATCACTTAGCCTGGAGTAAGGCTTCATCAGTGTGAAAAATTCTAAGTCTATTTTAAGTGATATCTGAGGAACTTTATGCTTTCAGAGAGGAACCCAGCACTTCAGAGAAGAGGATGTCTTGTGATATCACGGGCTGTAGCTTACCTTGATGATCAGTTCTAATTTGGACTAGAGTTTAAAACAAGAGATGGTATCCTAGAATCTCAGTTAATGTATGAAAAGCCGGGAGCAAGACCTTCAGCTCTTATAAATTTGTGCATCTCTGTAACTGATTCCAGTGCTTGCTTATACCAGTTAAAGATCTGAATACTGACTGATGAAGAGGAAGACAAGAAGTTCTCAAGGAATTGCTGTGGAGCAGGTGGATATTTTTCATCAGGCTACCCAGCGCGGTGAGCGTGAACAGCAGCCACTTGGGGAAGAGCTCTAAAAATGTACTCTTGCAAGTCTCTAGGAACAGACTTTAAAGCAGAGAGAGAATGCATGTGGTTCAGCAGCCAAGCAGAAAAATATATGTAAAAATCACTATTCTGTTTACTGATTACCTTTGGGAACCTGGGAGAAGTGATGCTTTTACAGAGTAATCAGCAAAAAAGTTCTGTGGTCTCATGCAATTTTGCTGAGTTGATACAATCCTAGATAAGGTGTTTTTTTAGTGCAGATTTCTTAGATTCCCTTAGGAAGAGAAAGAAAAATGTCTGAAATCCCTCCTGAACTGAATTTCTGATTTTCAGTATTTCCCATCATCCCAAGATTTGGGACCTGACGAGTCAGCTTCTAGCTGCAGCAGCTTTCTTGTCAGGACAGTCATGAGTTGAAGCTGAACTTGGGGCGTGGTATAACTGCATGTTTCTGTACCAGCTATAAAAAGGAAATAAAAGATCGTTTAGATAAAATTTTTCCTTTGCTTGAATGTTAAAGGGACAAAGTTCACAACAGAGTTGAATTAAGAACATTTTCTCCCAGATCCAGGTAACTTCAGTTCCTGAGAGATAGTTTCTGTGATTGTGAGATGAAAGGTCAAAATGAGCAAAAAAAGTCAATTTGTTAAGACGTGCCTTCTTGAAAAGATAAGGCTGTCTTCTTCCCTATGTGCTTATCATGTAGTTTAGTGTCTACATGAAGTGTCCTTAAAATATTCCCCTTCACTTCTCTGTTTCTAGGGAAGGTTATAGAAAATCAGATTAGGATTTAGGATTTCTCAGTACAAGGAGGTGAATCCCTTCTCCTTCCTGCAGCTCACTTTTCCCATGTGTAAAGGCAACTTAACAATATTTGTTTGACAAAGAACTTTAGAGCCATGTTATTATCTCAAATTCTTTGTAACTGGAAACATCTTACCTAGTTATATTTTTATCATTACCGCTAGTAATGGTAAAAAAAAAAGGGAGCTGTAATAAGGCAGCTGGTGTTCACCTTCAGCAGTGCTTCATGCCCGACTCTTCGTGGCTTCTCATTTACAAGCACAACAAACAAGGGATGGTGTGTCCAGTGTTTCTGCCAAGGATCTTCATCGTTGTGCCGCTGGACTCCAGCTGCCAACAGGGCTCAGTGGCTCTGCAACACAGGCCAGGCCAAGAGAGGTGAGAATTGACCTGATGACTTCAAAAAAAAAAAAAAAAAAAAGTTGTTTGGTAGAAAAGGAGAAAGCTGTTTGCTTTTCTTGCAATCCTGAGTGACAGTGATTTATAGGGAGAACCGGGGATCTAACAAGGGAGAAAGTAATGTCTTCTGTGTTGTGGTCAAATTAAACTCAAGCTTGAAGAGCTGTTGAAATATTTCTATTCTAGGAGCACATTTTGGGGGTTTTATGTCAAAATTATTCTGTATTATCTTTAAGAGATTCCCATATGCACCAGGAAATATATTCTGATTAATGTTGATAGGTTACTTATCCATTTCCTCCAAGAGTTGACTTCACTGAGCAGAAAAGTCTCTTTGGTCAGTTTTTCTACTGAGCTGTGGTGTGTTCTCAGTTGGGAAAGGCCTTGGTTTTACCAACTGTGTTAGAAGTCCAGCACAAGAGAAGGCAATGTGATTTCAAAAAGTACAGCTGTGGAAGAGCTGGTCCTCTGAATATTTGTTTGCTTTGTTGTTGATTACGCACTTTTCTATTCCATGTGAGAAAGAACACTGGAAAACAAATGAGAGGTTTGGAACTGCTCAGAATATTTTTGTCAAAAAGACTTTTTCAATTGCAAAACCGTTTTTCCCAATATTTGGAAAATCAATCTTGATTACAATTATTTTTATTAAAAAATCTCCAAGGGATTAAGTGCTTTGATTGTGTCAAAAGCCTGTTACAGTTTCTGTGGAAGGAGCACTTTTAAAAATTCCAAATCAACATTTTAGCAATGAAGTACAAACAGAAGTATGTTCTTATTAACTTAAAAAGCTGAAAACCATTTCCCAAGATATTGATGGATCACAAGCCAAAGGGGAAAAAAAAATTCCCAGAAAATGAATTGCTAACATTGTCATCATAGGCACTAGTAAATATATGTGGTGCTGGTTTTCAAGAACTAAAAATCTTTTGTTTTGAACTTACTGACATTGGCTGATCTAGCATAAATTCTGAGAGTACAGAAGGGCTGCTGCTGTCAGACACAGCCTTAGGCTGCTGCGTAGCCTATAAGCATGAGGGATATATCGGACATACTTATTTTGAATGTGTCTCCTTCGTTGTTTTTTTTCACCAAACACATTTTAGATGCACACCAAGAACAGATTCAGTAATTCAGTGTGCTAAATTCTGGTGTCAATGATTCCTCTGTAACATCCGTTGTTATTACAGTCACCAGGAGGAGAAATCGAATCTCTTTGGTATGTGGCATGAAGAAGAGGGAGAGAACGCTTTGTTTCTGCCTATATCTTATGCTTTCCATTTGCTGCCCTGCACGCCCGCCTCCTGTTTCCCCTGCAGCCCAGGTCTGGGTGGGTCAGCCCCACGGCTGCAGTCTTTGCCGTGATCCACGCTGCTGCAGCCCGAGGCTCACAGCTGTGCCCAGCTGCCTTCGTGCCTTTGCCATCATCATCTCTTGGCTGTTTACTCTGTGGCTTGGTGTTGCAGAGGGTGCATAATACAATTCACGTGTACTTCGGGTTTGTGGAGCAGATGCTGCCTGACGCTAGCTTTCTGAATTTTGTTTAAATTCTGCATAAGGGGGATGTCCCCTGAAGCTTTGTTTTCTTCTTGCAGTCAATCTTTCCTGTGCTGCTGTATATTGCACACTGAGACTTTTCCTTCCAGGGCTGCAGACCTGCTGATTATTGCAATTTACTTGTTTTTAATACAGACTATGCCTCCCCCCTCATCGTCCCCCTCCCTATGACAGTTTTGCCTGGAGAAGCAGTCCCAGCTAGAGCTCAGTCTGTTTTTGTCCATTCCTCCATGTACTGGAAGGTTTCACTTGAAACAGTGTGAAGCTCTTCTTGCATCTGCCAGCAGCTGTGATAATTTTTCTTTGCAGTTTGTTTTCTGGATACAGCCTTTCTGTTATGCCTTTATTTGAGAAAGAGATCTTTGACTTTCACATGATAAAAGTCTTGTTGCTTCAAAATCTTCCCAAGAGCATCAATGGAGAGTGCCTGTGTTGGAGTTGCATCTGGATGCAGATAAGACAAACACTTGTCTGTGCAACCTAGCCGTATCCGAGCTCTCCCTTCCAGGGTCATGTGAGATCCCTGCTGCCCACTGCACTAGAGATGATGGTTTGGGCTCTGAATCTGAGCAAAGACAAAATGCTGCCCCTAGTTTCTCAGGCTTGGTTTTGGGGAGGTTGTGTACCAACAACTCTTCTGTATCTCCCTGCTGTGTCCTTTGCTTTCACAAATGAGGTTTACACGTCATGTAAAGCAGCAATATATGGCTGAACATTTCAGTAACAAATAGTCCTGTCTGCAATGACTGCTTAGTGGTTAGGACTCTGATAAAAGTTTATCTCAAAGTCCTGGTGATGGTTTTTAGGACATTTGCAAGAAATGACCAAAAGTGCCTGAGGAATTTAAGCCTCGTCTATATGACCTGCATCAGGAAATAAGCTGTTTCCCTGTTACCCCAGTGCTGTGCTGTTCCAGAGCCCATCACCTTTACTCCTTCTGTGTCCTCATGAACAAAGGCATCTATCCAAAATAAATTTTTCTTTTCTCCATGGATTTATTCTGGAGTAATCGTGTCAGTTAATTGTCCCAAATGAGAGAGCCTGATTTGCACAGGAAGTCCAAAGATTGCTGGGTGTTAATACGTTTAAATGCTTTAGAAAAATCTCATCCTTTATTTTCTGGATCTCACTGACTTGACTGGAAACCTGTGTCTCAGTAAACAGCTGAAAGAAGGAGCCTGAGTTTGTATTTTTCTGCCCTTCAGAGGTTGTACTTAAAAGGTAGAAAAAACCAGATCTGCTTCTCAGTCTAATCTGACCCGTACTAAATCATTAACCATGTTAGTCTCATCCCTTCAGTTTAAATGTGAGTGGATGCTTATTAATTTCTTAATATAGTTTTACTTTTTAATGATTCATATTCTGTTTTATCATTTTCATTGCACTTTATAGAAACTTGGCAGAGGCCTGAAGGACCTTTACTCTCTCCAGCTTGTCACTCCAGATGGCTTTGCATTTCCACAGCAGATGAAATACTCTGGTCATGGCAGTGCAGTTGCATGCATTTACTAATCCGCTTTGCCAATCTCCCGGACCCTTGTAGGATGCTTCTGTGCACCACGTTTGAAGAGTTTGCATTTAAATTGGCTTTTGAAATTCATGTTTCATTTTCTTATTTTAATTACTGTCCCTGCTGCTCTCATAGTTAGTTATTATACTTTTCTGGAATACTTAGGAACTATTCAGGTTTCTTGTGATTTTTAGTAATAAATTTAGATCTGATATTATTGCTATTATACCAGGATCTAAATACCTAATTAGTGTTTCCAAGGTTTTTTGAGTAGCACAAAACATCTGTAGTAAAAACAGGCAAAAGAATAGTATCTCCGTTTTACTGATGGCAGACTGAACCTCTGAAAGATTAACTAATTTGCCTCAAGATGCTCAAGAGACTGTGGCAGAATCTGGAACCTCCATTCTTTGTGGCTCTCATGACTTCTGTCTCATAAATTCATGAAACCTTGTGGGATCAGACCCACAGCAGCAGCTTGGAGAACCAATCTTATGCCTGAGAGTCAGTAAAATGAGATTCCTCACAAGTGCAGTTTCACTAAAACAGTGGGAAAATGTTTCTGACTATTAATTTACTTTTCATCTCCATGAATATATTTGAGTCAGAAGTGGAATGAAATACTGTGCCATTTGCAATGAATCAGAGCTTGGACTGTTTTTGGGTCAGCCAGGAAAGTTGTACTCAGCACACTGAGCCAGTGTATTTCAGAAACTCCCCTTTAGGCAGTTACTGGGTGGCAAACATGCTTCATATTCATGAAGTGTTGTTTTTCTGAAAAACAGTTCTATTATGTTACTCTGAAATACACTCAGTTAAAATTATGGTCCTATTGTGTTTCTCTGAGTCTGTCTTTGGGTAATCCTCTGGTGTTTGCCTCAGGTCTTGGTGTGTGACAAGTGAAACCATGCTGCAACACTGGTGACTTTACTACCCCGCTTTGTAGTACTCAAAGTAAAGACAGCAAATTGATTCATGCTCTAGTTAGTGGTTTTGCTACTTTTGAAGCACTTCTGTACCTCAGCAGGTTGCATCTCATTCCACTGTCGGGATTGGGCATCTTTTCCGTTTGCCTGGTCCCTAAAAATGGTTCAACACTGCATGAAGGGATGTGTATGTTGAAGATGCTCTGCTTTGACCTCTCTGGGGTGGTTATGCAATCCATTGTACAAGCCTGTGAAAAGGGAGGAAAGCACTCCTGAATCCGTACTTTTGCAGGGAACGTCTTGCACAGTCAGTATCGACAGCTTGTTAAAACAACAGAGACCTGGTGTGTGGTGTAAGCAGATCTAGTAGGCTGTCTGCCTTTCTGTCTGTCTGAAACCCGTGGCTCCTGGCAGCAGCACAGGAGGCATAACTGACTAGGTGGACATTGCTGAGAAGCTGTGACAAAGAGGAGACTTTAGTGGTTGAAATTTTCGGTTATACTTAAGACTGATTTTTAGCTGTTGTGATGTTTAGAAGGGGGAAGTGTGAGGCATCGTATTTTCATACTGTTTGTGTAGAAGCTGTGTGGGACCAGTTGGGACCAGCTGTTGTGCTTTGCACTGATTCACGTTGCAAAAAATGAATCTTTAGAAATCAGATGTGAGTAAGGAGACTCGCAATCTTCAGCAGGGCTGAGAAACTGCTTGGCCACTTGGTGCTCTCTTTTTGTAGGTCCTTACAGATGCCTTGTGAGTTGAAATCTAGTGCTAGAATGAATTATTCGCTGATGAAGTCAAAAGAAGACTTTTCAGCTCGAAGTTTCAGGCTGTTTTCTCTAGCCCTGAGAGAGGAAGCACTAGTTAGTTAGAGGTGCTATAAGAGTTCTTAGTTGAATTCAATTATAATTAATTTAGGACCAGAATAAAGGAAACCTGAATATCTATGAGAAAGGTTAAACAAGGTGGGGATCTCAGACCATTTTTTTCAAGGACTTGCTTGTGTAGTACAGAACTCTTAAGAGCATTTCAGTCTTTATTTCATGTATCAGATAATTCGAAGCAGAGGTTATTTATTGCTGCAGTTGCAATTTTTTTGGCATATTTCGTTGACAACAGACCCATTCAAGTTGGCAAACTCCAAAATCCTCATTCCTCATCTCTCTCCTCCTGTAACATGTGAACTCACCAGAAGATTACAGGTGTATTAAGTTAAGTGCCTATGGAAAGGGGAAGAGTTTTAGCCAACTAGTTCCAAACTTCTCTTGTTGCAATCTATAGCAATGCCATTACTGTCGGATCTAACATCGTGGCTTAGCCTAACCCTTCAGTTATGCACTTAGAAAGTCACAGCCTGTCAGAATTACATTAGTGTCATTTCCAGCACCTCGCCTACCTGCTGCCACCTTGGATCATGTCTGAAATATTAACTCATGTGCTCTCTTGTAGTGATAAAGTGAGGATGATCAGTTACTTGTCAATCAGCCTTTCAATCTGAGCTTCTAGCTTGCTCATAAATGATACTACCAATAGCTAAAACAAAGTAGGTATTTTTTCTCATAATTCTCACCTATTTTCACATTGGAGAAAAATCCAAGATGACATATCTATGCTCTGAGCTTAGAGATGCTGCAGACTGGATTGCAGAGAGCCTTCTTCAGGTTTGGGTGGGTGGCTGCTCACCAGTCTCTGCCATGGTTCTCAACCTTTACTTGTGCACATATTCACATTTAGGGATGACATCCACAGTGTTGCTGTAGAGAAGGATACATCTCCATCTAACTAAGCTCTTAGTATTTCTTGGCATTCCTGCTAATTACTAATGACAGAGACTTTGTCTCTAGAAGATCACAATATTTTGATTTGCATTTTTCTCACCAGGAGGAAAGTTGGTGATGAGGAAGCAGTCCACTCTCAAGACATCTACTGTCCGTCAGGAAGAAAAATTTTTCATGTCTCCAGTAAAACATATCAAGCACTCAAATTTCAGTCAAGATATTTTTTGTTGAGTACTTCTTTCTGTCTGAGATAAAGGGAAGCAAACTAATTTTAAAATTATATCCCTGGGGGAAGATAAAGGTACCAGGCTCATTGGTCACAGGGAAATCCCTTGGCTACTTGGGCAGTTTAAAGGAGCCTTACAGTATTGTAAAATCAGGTCTCTTTCAGGTGCCTGTGTATAACTTTTTAGCTAAAAAAGAGAAGTGTTAAGGAAATCGAAGCAGCACATAAAATAACATACCTCTAAAGCCTGGGAAAATGTGGACATATGTTGTTTTGTCAGGGCTTGTGCTTTTGTAGGTATTCTCTGAATTAAAGTGTACAATTCAGTGCTTCACTTGGAGCCAGGATGTCAGAGCATGTTGTATAATGCATTGTGCTACTCTGTCTTCTGCTAGCAGATAGCTCAGCTGGATCACCTCTAAAACATACTGCTAATGTGTTGGGACTCTGGGGAGTGGTAACAGTGTTTCATAAGCTGCTTTTAATGGTCTTGATTAGTTTGGTATCAATTACTCAGTGATAGTTTTTTGTACAAATCCAGGATTTTACACATTTGCCATAAGTTTATACATTTGTGCATTTAGTTTGCATGGTCTATTAGTAACACACTAAACAAAATACTTTTGGTCAAGTTTTCATCAGACTGACCAGAGTTTCTGTTTAGTCTGAGACTATGGTGGTGGTTGGTACCATCTCAGAGACTGGTCTACTTTAAAAAAAAAAAAAACAAAAAAAAAAAAAAAAAAAAAGGAAGGCTAAAGAAAGGTAAGAATCATGAATTGGGTATCCCTAGTCCCAGCATGCATTTGGGTGGAAGGAAAGTACTCTGCTCTGACACAGCCAGTCCAGAGATTTCTAGTAAAACTGGAGCTGTTTCACCCTCATCAGTTCTGTCTCCATGATACTAAACCTTTTGAAATCAACTGTGGACTTTATTTTGACTTAACCTTGTCTGGTTTAGAAATTTCCACCTCAATGAAAATGGTAGCAGTCCTGATTCTTCCAGGCTAATTTGCAGTGTGATTATAGAATCAATTAAGGTGTATTAATGAGAGACATCTCCTGTACTATCTGCTTCATTTTATGGTTATTTAGAAGCAACTTATGGAACAGTTACCATAGTCACAACCTAAAAAGATAGGGGCAGTAGCAAAGCTTGTGAGCTAAAATCCAGTATTGCTACATGCATGAAATCATAGATAAGTGTGACAGGATGTGACATCCAAGATACAGTTTGACTTACCAATGAGGGACAAAGCTAAGATAAGACATACTGCCTCTGGAGGGGAAAAAAAAAAAAAAAGTAAGGTTCACTGTAGGAATCATTTTGAATTTTGAAAGAAATCACAGTGCTTCAAAATGATTGTGCTATAATGGTTATAACATCAAAAGCAAGGATAAACTCCTGGAAAGCTATATTTGCAGTATTTCCATTTAACCATTTCAAGGCAGTGAATGGATAAAATACAGGAACTGCCCACAGCAATGACTCCCCTTTCAACACACGCAGTTTACTCATGTTCTCCACGTGGTTTATAGGGCTGGATAGACAGCTTTTCCTCCTCTGAGACTTGCTGTCTCCCAGTAACCCCAACTGTTGTAATCGGGGCCCTTGTTAATAATTATTTTCTCTTCCTCTTAACCCCATTGCAGTAAATGCCATCTAAAAAACTTAACTGTACAGAGCAGGCAAAGAAATATATATATATAAGAGAGTGTGAGGCTGTTGATCTTTCTGTGTAATAGGAACATTACACTTGTGTTCACTTCCACTCTGCGTGTGAGAGCACAGCAATTGAGATCTGGCCTCTTTGCCTTTCTGATTTTGCACATAAGTATTTGTTCATTATGGAAGTGCTAAAAGTCGTAATATCATATTCTCATGGATAGGGCTACAAAATAAACAAAAAAACCCAAAGAAAAGGCAGTTTACAAGATGACTGAAATTTTGGTATTAAAACTGGTGTGTGACATTGAGATGCATAGAAATTTGACTCCCCTGCAACCAGCAAAAGGCCCCAGTGACCTTGCTGAAGACTCTGGGTCTGAGCACAAGCAGGCTGATACCTGTGAATACTGCTCAAAAAGCCAAATTAGCATGCACTTTTGCATGAGCTGTCTTTTGCTGCCTGGGCATTTTCCCACAGTGCTTGGAGCTCTGATTAAGGCAGTCAACCATAAATCACTAAGGCACATGTCAATGAAGCCCTTACGATGCCACTGGGGATAGAGGAATCATATCCTCTTATTGCTTTAATCGCAAGGTTGGAGTCCATTAAAAATCCATTTAAATCTATGAACTGGTGCTAGTTTTAAACTGGTAATTTATGTTCAGTGGATATTAGCAGCATTTTTTTCCCCTGTATCTGAACTATTGCCAAGAGCTGCTCTAACTAACCTGTGCTATTCATGTTCAGGCTTATACAATATAATCTCTTTCACTTTCTGGGTACATATCAGCAGGCAGCAGTAATGGGTATTGTCTGAATCAAAGCCTCTTATAGAAATGTTGCAAACCCAAATGAGAAAACTGGAATAGCTCCCCATCAGTACGTGGAAAGTATTTCAAACTGGGAATTGATCAGTGGATTTTCTGCCATCATCTTTCAAACTGCATTTTGGAAGGACTCAGAAGAAACTCAGTAGTACGTACCTGATATCTAATATCCACCTACCAGGACGAGCTGTACGATAATAATAAAACAGATGCTTTTGCAAACAAGGGCAAATTCAGTCTGGTTAAATACTTTGTAATTTTTGGAGTTTAATATTTCAGAAGCACTCTCTCCTTGTACTCATCTGGTTTGCAAGACAAGGAGTTCTGCAGGGTAAGAGTTCACACACGCAGTGTGAGCTCTTCTCCTCCATGCTAGTGCTTTTGCATGGTGGCCTTCAAAGGCAGACAGCCAGTCCCCACTTCTAACTGACCAAAACCAGGTTGTATAAAGGGGTCCAGTTGAAACAGGGCAGAGTTGGTATATATTGTACTGTCAATATAATAAATACTAATGAAGAAAAGGAACAGCAATGGCACAGCTGGCACTTATATTACTGTGTTTACAACAAACAATGTAGAAGTGAAGACAACTTGGGCAAATGTATCCTGAGGCTGGGATGGTTCTTGCACCTTCTGGGCTGTGGAGTCTGGGCAGGGTCATGACCTATTTAAATTAATCAGACTTTTCCCCTCTGTGCTGTAGAAAGCCTCTAACTGCTCTATGGCAGTTTCCATTTCAGTTTTCTTGCAGAAATGGACTTTAAATCACAGAGGCTAATGTCTTCTCATTTACTCACCGTATTAAAAAATTCTGGAATTTAAAACAAAGGGATGCAAAATCTTTTGTTCCCATTGCCCGTTTCCACCCTTAAATGATGTTCTAAAGTCTTGAGGACTGAGGTTCAGCTATCACATCCATCTGTTATTGCTGAGCCTTTTCAAATCTCTGTCTCTAGTCACTGTGCTGCATTTGCCTTCTCCCTCTCTGCTCTGCAAGTCTGCTGCCTGCCTCCCCATGGTGCAACCGGCTGAGCTGCCAATAAAGCGCAGGTGTACCCCCAGCAAGTGCGGGAGGGACACGCTGGGTCAGAGAGGATGGTTACGTATTCACAGTGCGTCTGTCTCCAGCTATTTTGTCCATCTGTTACAGTTTCTTACTACTAGCAGGTGAGCACCCAGCCCTGGAGGGCTACAGAACCAGAAAGGAAACTGGCACTTGAAGGGTGATGAGATAAGCATACTATTGGATATAAAGGTGTGGATCACAGTTGGAGATCTATAAAAGGATGTAGGAGAAAATGTTGAAAGTTGTGGCAAGGGGTTTTTTTGCCCTGCATTTAAAAATGATCATCAAAATGCAGTGAGGCTGGCCTGATCAGCCAGAGGCAGACAAAAGAAACCAACGGGAAACAGGCAAAGGCTCAAACATTTCTAAGCCAAAGTGTTGGTCTTTATTTTTTAAAGTGAAACTAATTAATTCCTACTGGAAATCTACCAAACTATTTACTCTTACTTCTGGTAGCAGCAGCCACAGAGGTAACCTGAAATCTCTAGGTAGTACAGGTGTTTGCTAGCAAGAGCAGCTGTTACTATTAGAAAAAAACCAAAAGGTTCCCTTCAGTTTCAGCTTCATAACCCAGATGACAAGTTCTGAAATGAATGTAAAGAAAAAAAATCTCCAACAGACGCTTCATCAAAACCTGGCTCACTGCTTGGCTTTGCTTGCAGCTGTTTTGCTCCTTCTGGGGTTTGGCACCAGATAGCTGTTGTGGGGGCTGTGTTCACCCTTCTGCATGTCCTTTTTCTGACTCACCTTCCATTCAGAAGCCAGTTTCTTTTTTCCCTCATTTTTTGCTCATTAGTGCAAAAGAAGCAACTGTGCTGCTGCCTTAGCTGCTGCCTCAGCTAGACAAAGGAGAACAGCTTCCTTAGGCGGATGGAAGATGTTTGTTTTGTACTAGGTGCTCACTTGGGACAAAGAGTAAATAACAAAACTAACTCATTTTCCCCATCCTAACATTTTTGTTAGTTTTCTCATATGAATGTTCTCCTTTGAAGTGGCAAGTTTCGATGAGTGGACTTGAAGACATCCAGATAATGCCTCAAAAGGCAAAATTATACTTATGTCAGCAGAATTAGGGAAAGTTAAAGTTGTGGATATAAGCAATCCAAACTAAGCCAGGAAGCTTCTGTTTGATTCAGACAGCTTATAGCTGGCTATCACTGAAGTTTGCATTTGACAACTGCAGAAATATATCCTTTTGATTTTTCATGTACAAAGTCCTGCAGTAGTTCAGAAGCGAGGAGCAGGGTTTCACGCGTATGGCTGAGTAGAGAGCCAGAAGCATTTTGAAATTATTCAGTGCAAGTTATGTTTTGTTCTTACTGCCTTTCTTTTTAGCACCAGAATTCGGTGCTGATGTCATTCTCAAGTTAGTTGCTTAGTTTAGTGAGAATAAAGGACAGCTAAATTGGGACCCTGCAAAATGCATCACCCAGATGGCTGAAAAGACAAGTGAACAAGGTGCTGAAATGAGAGGCTTTTGTCTTGGGTTTGAAAAAGAAATTTAAAAAATCAAGCAGCATACAAGCAATACACATGACCATAAACAGAAGTGAAGTTCATTTCGAGCCCGAGTTTTGCATTCCTTTGCATCATATCAGGGAGTCAGTATTACTATACTTATTCTGCGTTAAAAACAGAACCAAAACTAAAAGCAAAGCTAGGCAAAGAGGATCAGACCTCAAAGGAGTCTTTTTGGCAGTATTTTGGTACTCGGAGAGCTGGTGAAATGCGTTTCACAACCTCTGTGTGAGGCCAGGTGGTATAAGGTCCTTATGGTGATCCTTTGCAGTGACCTCCAAGCCAAATGCTCAAGTGCCAAGGAGCATCCCAGATGCTGTTTCTATCTCAGATCCTGGATATTTCACTGAATGCATTTTAACCCCTTGTCATCACAATGTTATCACTGCAGAATGGCAGCAGGCTGAGCCAGTGAGTTAACCTGGATCTTGCTGTAGGAGATATTACAACAGAGGTGAGAGTAGTGGCTACAAATTGGAGGACCACTAATCTAATAATTATCAGGTAATTACACAGCCTTAATAAGCCAGGTATGGCTGCTTTTAGAAATGCCCCAGGAGGAAATGAAGTGGAGAGGGAATTATTCTAACATATGGCAATTTCTCAGTTGCTAACACCAGCAAGACTTTGTTAAAAGATTCCCTTAGGGTTCCCTATGACAATGTCATGGATTTACAACTGGTGATGAACATCTCTGAATAGTGCAAAATGAAGTAAAGGATTACAGACTTCTGGGTATTCTGTGATCTGGGATAGAGGTGAAACAATGATCTGGGATACAGGTGAAACAATTTCCACCGTAGTGTGGGTATCTTGTGACAGAAGGCAAAATAATTGCTGTTAGTCTGTGTGATTGGGAAGGTATAATGTTATCTGCTTAGATTGTTTCACACAGGAGCTAGAGAGAGAGTTGGTGGCCAAAGAACCCAGAAGAAACTTGCTTAGTTTATCTTAGAAGATACTTTTTAATCTGATTTTCTCTATTTTTCCAGCAGCACTGGTTATATCAGACATAGCAGCATAACACATAGGTGCTAAAATTAACAATGCTGTGTTGTAAAAATCTCTTTTTAAAAAATGGTGACTGGTGGGAACTGCTCATGAATAAAACTGAAAAGGAAGGAGGAGCGAGGCATCATGGAAATGTTAGCAGAACTGTTCTTTCAAAATTTAAAATGTGAAAATTTGTTGACAAGCCATAAAGATTGCTTTAGGTGAGGCAGTGATCATGTACAAATTATGGGTTTTTTTCTTGTGAAAAGCACAAGGTAGGAGGTACTACAAGCATTTTCAACCGGGTGGGTTTACACGGAGGGGTGGGTTCTTGTTGGTTTTGGTCAGGGGTTACACTTCAGAATAGTGAAGGGGGATGTCCCCAGGCTCATCCTGGCTTCTTGCTGGGAAGACATGAGGTACTATGCCAAAGCTTGCCTTTTCTTCAAAAGGACAGTGGAAATGTGGGAAAGGAAGGAGTCCATGATACTCTCTGATACACACCTCTGCTGGGAGAGCAAGTTTGCTGCTCACTCTGTAACTGGAGCAATCCTCCTTGCTCACTGCAAGGATACTCTTGTTTCTCTTTTTTCTCACAATTTGAAAAAACAGGTTTTTTGTTGGGTTTCTCTTTGTGCATGCTGGAGTTGATGAACTGATGTGATACAACAGTATAGCTACAATTGCAGAAAAACCAGGAAGAATGGCACACTTTTTTCAGGATACTCCATCCTGTTCTAACATTTATTTGGCATGTTGAAGCATTAATGTTTCATGTGCTTCAGTAGCTGACTTTTTGATATAGAAGTTTTGCTAGAGAAATCATTATGGACTATACAGTGCCAGCAGGATTTTGGAAAAGAAGTGGTTTAGGGGAGGAGAAATTTCCTTTTTAACAAAAAGCAATAAATTCCATCTTGGGAACTTATACACCAGCTGGGCCATCACAGTAAATGTAAGAGTGAGTTTTCAGATACCATTTGATGGTGATGAAAACGTTCAGAACGTGACATTCGTGTCCTGAACAGTCAACTTGTAGAAGAGAGCACAAGCTCATCCAACAGAATATGGATGCACCATCTTCCAGCAGGTTTCTTAGCATCAGATACATGACGTTTCATGAACTTTTTGTAAAGGTGGATTTTTCTGGCCTCTTGCAATGTATTACCTTTAGGGGATTAAAGGACTTTGTTATCTGGTTGCCTATGTGCAAACAAGCATAGGAAGGATGAGGAAAATTAATATGGGACAGTGTTTCTAAGCCTTTGGTTGTCCTCTTGGTTGTTCATCAGACTTTTCTTCTATTTGTATTTAGACTTGACCACAGTGAATGAAGCTGATTAGACTTGGTTAAGCTGATAACAACACTGCAAGAACCCAAAGCTGAACCCTCCTTGTCTCTGTCAAAGAAAATATTTTCATTCTTCCATAACCTCATTGCTCTGTTTAGCTACACCAAGCCTACATTATGCTGAAACTTATGCACATAATTAGAGCTTTGGGAATTTGGAGGTGTTTTATCCATAATTAGAATGAAGTTTTTCAAGAGTAGGGGTTTGCTTTCTATGGTTTTCTGCATTCTTAATAAAAAACAGCAAAACCAGAAACATAAGTATAAAACTTCGACCCCAGATCTAGAAAAACTTCCCTGGAAGCTGTCCTTCAGTCAGACTCTCGTGCTGGCATTTCTAACCTTCCTTTAAATGGATGGTCATACAAGTGCTACACTTTCACTGGCAAAAAGGAGGCAGCAAAAGGGAAAGATTCCAGATGAAACCAGGATACCTCTTCCAATAAATACCTCACTCCACAAACAGTCGTAGTGGGGTCAGGGCCATATCTCCTGGAGAAGAGTTATATCCCCCGTTAAAAGGGAATTATAAGCTGTACTTATGCACATTTAGCTATGTTTAATTGCTGGCACACTTGAGTGAACTGCTTTTGGGGGTAACAGTTACATGGTGTTCTCTGTTGTGTAACAGATTAAGGGAAATGTTGGGAAAGGTTTTGTTCTCATACTGTGCAGCATCTCCCACTGCCTTTTGGGACGGTAACTCACTGTAGTTTTTTAGGGCTTTGGCCGCACTAGAAAGCCTGCCCTGGCTTTGGGTAATTGCCATAGAACATGCTGAAACACTTCCCTCCCTGGACAGACAGGCCTCTACTATCCATTGCTTTTCCTTGCTGCAGGACAGATGAGAAAGGTAAAAGCAGCACAGAAACATGCCTGTAGCTGAGTCTTCAGTAGAAATACTGGTAAGAGCTAGAGCTAAACAATTTGGCTTGGCCAAGTAAAATATTTGTACTGCTATCCAGATCTGTGCACAATCTCCGGTAATATTTGTGTTGTAAACCCAAATCTCTTGAATTTTAGTAGAAGCAATGTTGTCTGAATAGCGCTAGAATATTGAACGTGAAAGAAATTATTTGGAAAAGCAGTAAGAAGACCTGGTTTAACATACTAGCTTTTTACTACAGGTGGAGCATAGTGCAGAGAATGGAATAATGAACATACTTCCCAGTTTAAGCATCATTCTTCTGTGCTGCAACTGCACATGTGAGCAAATACTTTATAAACAACTTTAGTGAGAACTGTAGGGAACTGCATCCTTGGAAGGAAAGTACCAAAGACAAAACTCACATCAATAGCAGTAGTAGGTAAAAGTATTCCTAAGTGCTAAGGAACAAAGGAGGTTTTATGAAAAACTTCAAGCAAAGAGCGTTTACATCTTATCTATATTCATCCTTGGTTCCATTTGCTTGCAGTGTTCTCTGTCTTACAAAGGAGATCAGCTTTTGTGGGGACAGCTGGGACTGGGATGGCTTATTGTCAAGTCTCAAATGTCAATGACTAATGCTGATTTACATGCAGATTGCCTCTCAGCTTTATTTTATTTGGTTATTTATTTATTTCTCAGAAATGCTGTCATTTGCTTCTGAGGAACAAATCAATGAGAGGGCAATAAAGAAGATGTAATCTTATTGCCAATTCAGGAAAAAAAAAGAGGATGAGATAAGCATTTCAGAAAATATATAACTGCTAGTATTTTTTCCATTCAGGTGTTTGCCAAATGGTGGTCTATTTGGGAAGAATGCATGTTGCTGTAGGTCTAGAGCTGCAGTTGAGCCCAGACTCTGTGTTTAGTCTCTGCTGTTTGAGTTAGCCTTTAAGTTCATCACTATTTGTATGAAACAAGTACCATTCTATTAACTCTGTTTCCTGACAGCCAAAAAAGTGAAATCCTGTAGCTCTCACCATCTGGCTATGAGCAGAAAAGTTGTGGGTTTTTTTTTTTTCAATGGGAATGTCTTCTTTCCAGGGTGTTCCAAATTATAGCTACGTGTCTTACTGACAAAAATTAAACCCTTGTGGGTCACCCATCCCCTGGATTCAATGCTGTAATTTGGTTTATTATTTCCCTCTCCTCTCCAGTCTGTCCCCATCACCTGCTCTCTAACACTGGGTACTCTGTGGGGTACGAATGAGATCTTTGCTCTATATCTTTACAGTGACTTTGCAGTCCATCCTCCCACCCCAAAAAATGTTTGTTACTGGTTATTATTTATAATCAGAAAGAAATTGGCTTAATGTTTTTACAGATTTCTTGATGAGCTTGACAAGTTTGCATTTTGGAAGTTACAGACCTAATAGTGATGAAAAAGCTTGAGGTACAGCCATTGAAACTGAAATGTTATGCACCACCAGATTTATTTTGTGTGGTAGTTTCCAAAATACAATTGCATTGTCATCAGTCCTTATTCATGTTTAACTTCCACTGACTTCAATGGGAATTTGGTCCCCAAACTGTTCAGAAGTGGCAAACTGCATACCAGGAGAAAATGGGTTTGCATAAATAAGGCACTAGATTTAATGTCAAGAAATCTGGGTTCAATTTCTAGTGTGCTGGCAAGCCTTCAGCTTTGGATCCAGCTTCATCTAATCCATTAAAGATAGCAGACATGTACAAGTCTTAGGTTCACATGTTCAGCTCCTCGATGAGCTCAGCCTTGTGTGTCTGTGTGTGTGTGCATCTGTGAAGTGGTGCTAATAACAAGATAGTCAAACTTGTAGTTACCCGAACATAAAAAACTCCTGAACGTAAAAAGTCCGGTTAGGTTGGGGTACATGCTTATCTCTTAAGATTTATTATAGTCACTTATCCTATGCAGAGCCCTCATGAGGACTCAAAAGAGTTAGAAAATTTATAAATAAGAAGTTGGGACTAACAGATAAAGACATTGTGACACAGCCCAGCTCTTGTGGCTTTATAGTTAAACTGCAGTTATTTAAAAAAGAAAAAAAAAATTGAGTGGCTAAGGACATAAGAAATGATCATAAATTGATGGTGACTGAAAATCACTTTCTAATGGTGATGGAATCTCTTATTAAAGTTTTATGTGGAGTGTGGAACCAGGTGACAACCCTTTCTTGTGCTGAGTGAATGTGCCTCAGAATAAGTAGATAGTACTGATGGTGTGAATATTCTTTCTTGAGAATTTTTAATTATTAGAGAATTTTCTTCATTACAGTCAGATATCTAACCACTAATTACTCTGTTAAACTGTGTTCTGGTAGCAGGAGAAATGCAACAACAAATTTATTTACCTATTAAAATCTTTATGTGTCTATTACTGCCACCAGTCTGTGGCTCCTCAGAAATATACACTCTTATTGATGGGATTCCAGATGCTAACTAGAATTTAATTTAGTTAAATGGTTTATACTACAGATTGTACTTCTCCATGGATATGCACAAATGGAACAAGATGAAACCATTACCAATTACTTAGGCTTTTTTTTTACCTATTTGCACCCTTCTTCCTTTGCATTATAAATATAGAATATTTACAACTTTTTCTGACTCAAAAATCAGTATTGTCTATAAAATCTGCTCCCTATGCTATAAAATTGCTTTCAGTGCTGTCACTCCTCTTGCAACTGTCCAGCAATTTATAAGACACTACATCTGGCTCTACTTATCTTTTTAGTAGATTACACTAAAGTGAATCCTTAAGGCTAAACCCTCTAATTTACTAAAACACATGCACATAAAATTACAGCTGTCTCACCAAGGTTTTCATTGATTTGAACAGAACTGGGATTCATTTAAGTGGTTTTAAAACTTAGATAAGTAAACTTCTTTCAAATCCAGAGGAGAAAACCCACAAGTAAAATACCAAGACCAAAACACCCTCAACCTGCCAAACAGCCCTAATTACTGGTTTATTGATTAGCTCATCAGTGGCTTATTCTTTATCTCCGTGTTTGCTGACACCATCTCTCCTGGATCCCTTGGTTCCAATGGCAGCTAGGTGTGCTTCCCATACTGAGGGACAATTTTATCATGAAAGTATGATGTTTCCTGTAATTAAAGCACAGTTTCACTCTTATAAGTAGCTATATACATTGTGTAAGATTTATCTCTCAAATTTAGCTGTCTAAAATTAGATACCTAATTTAAACTGAAGGCAGGGCAATCATTGATTGCTTGTAAAGCACAAAGAGAGCATAGATGGAGACCTTAAGACACATGACTAGTTTTTAGGCAGGTTAAGTTAGGTAGGAAGTTGTTTCCTCCCTGCAGGTTTTCTGCTATTAAAAGACCCCACTCTGAGTTTCTGCACACACTCTGAAGTGAGGTATTTTCCCCTAAACGTCTATGGGAATAATTTGAAGATGTATAGGAGATGTAGGAGCCTCCCCTCTGGGGACTGGTGTAAATCTACTCAGCTCTACATATCCTCACTACATGGAAGTGCCGATAGTTTTACACTAGATGTGGAACCTCCTCAGCATCCTAGATCATAACTCACAGGAGCATGGGGTTTAAGAGGAAACATGGGGGGAAAAAAAGATGTAAAATATTGAGGAAAAGGAAAGTGAGTTTTCTTTAAAGACTCAGTCAGAAGCTGTTCAATTACCTTTCCAGGAACTAATGCCCCCATTCTGTACTGTAAGTCTCATTACCCAGTTATGTCACCCAGCTTAGTGTTGCAAAGTGTTTGGGCATTACTGCTGCTGAGTGTTAGGGAAGACACCAGAATCCAATTTAAAAAAAAACCCTACAGCAATATTAGAAACAAAGAATTGGCTTTAAAGAGGGAGTAGTTACAGCAGTTTGCCTAGAAACATGCTGTATTTTCCACCACCAGCCCTCTCTCTGCTGATGGGCCCTATTTTCATTTCCAAATGATATCTGTCAGTTTAGTCAGCAGTTACAAATTTGATGCAAGAATTAGTGGAAGAAACTTTCCAGCTCCTGTGAAAAACAACCCTAGATGATCATAACCCATAACCAAACCCGCTCTACTCTCACTTTTCCCTGGGAGAGAGGATAAGAGAACAGCACGTGGCAGATGTTACTTTGCTTAATACAGTGCTTCACATCTTCCAGTATATTCATCTTCATGGCGAGCAGGTGCAGGAGTCTGCCTGTTGCTAATTCCTTCCTGTGCTTCCACTGATAGCACTGGAAAAAGTTGATTATTTCAATGAAAATGGTTGAGAAGACATATTTTACGCTAGATGGTTGTAGCATTATGTACTGCTGTAATGTCAAAAAGCAGAGTTTGTCCAAGGCTTCACAACGGTTTGTGCAAAATTGAATTCTCCATTGCCAGAGCTGCTGGGTGGGTGTTGGTCATTCCTGTTATGGGAAGTGAAATCAGAGCTGGGGGAGTACGAAGGGGCAGGAAGATGCATTGCTATTCTCTTTGCTCTTTGGACACAGCGGTTGAAGAAACAACTGCTAGTTTTCAGACAAATCATCCTGCAACCTTTCTTCAGCATTACCTACTGACCCATTAACCTTTTCTCTGCCTCAGTGGTTGCCCCAGCCTGGGGTTTTGGGTCTCTGATGGGAGCAAAGAAAGGTCAGAGCCAGTTTGCTGACCTGGCAGTCTGCTCTGATTTGCTTTAGTCTAGGGCTGCTCTAATTAAAAGATTGAAGTAGATTCTTCCTAATATATCAGATGGACATACAAGCTTTGGACCTGACAGTACGTTATATAATTATGTATTGTAGGAGGTGTGTTTGCCTGTATACCTGTACCCATGTGTGCATACGAGTACATATACCTATAGAATGCTGGCAGCAGCCATTTGAGCAAACGTGTGGTGTGTGCTGCACAAACACAGTCAGGTGTGCAGTGTCTCACCTTCAGCCAGGGAGCTTCTCTCTCACTTCTGCTGAGCTAGAGGGTGATAAGCTGAATCTGCACCTGTGTAGGAGAGACTTGTCCCTTTTGTGCCTCTCTTACTGGGACCTCTATTTTCCTCTCCTGTTGTTTCTGTCATTTCTCCTTTTTCACAGGATAAATGCTCAAAAGCACACAAACGACTTGGGAGCCCAACTATTATTTTAAGACTGAGCTAGGTACTATGACCCTGCCTAAGACTGTGGTCTCCTAAATCATGTTGAGAATTCCGTGGACTGGTAATCTTGCAATGGCATTTCAAGCCCTGTGTCAACAAAAAATGTTTGAGAATTTATTCACATTTTCTGCAGTTAAGCATGTATTTAAGTGTTTGGCTGAAGCAGAGTGAGTTTAGCATTAGAGTGTTTAGATTTATTACATTTTTGTAAGTAAATTTGCTAAATTTCAGTAATTTCATCTTATGTCTCTTCTGGACAGCTTGAGGTATTTTAAAATAGCCTTAAGGATGTTGGTCTAAAGTTTGCTGTCTACATCAGAAATGTTTGAGAAAGATACTGAAATCATAAAGAGAAAATTGATCTAATAGTTTTCTAAAGAGATGATAACTTGTTGGCAGAAGGTGGTGCTGTTACCTGATATTGAAACAGATAACTAACTCCCATGTCAGTGAACTTCTGCTGAACAAAGTCCCTGAGTAGAAAAGAGATTTTCTTTTTTTTCCCAGTCATAGGTGTGATACATGAATAGATACAGATGAGGTTTCCCAGTCTCTGAGATATAATAGTCATCTTAATTAGAAGGCAGATGGCCATGCCAACATTTCTTCCAACATCAAGTAGAATATCAGGTGAACCTTGTTCTTTAGAGAAATAAATGCAGCTATATCTTGCTTTTTAAATGCAGCGGCTGATTTCACTGAGAAGTACACGTGGACTGGATTTAACAAAAGCAGAAAGAAAAAACGATTGATGTAAGGGACAGATGAAAGTTTTAGGAGATTTTTTTCATGAGCAACATGCTGTCACAGTTGATAATATCAGAAGTCACAAGAGAAAATTTGGAAAAATCCAAAGACAGGTTTTGGTTGGGAAAAGCTCTTTTAAGTTCTGTCTTGTGCATTGATAAAACACTCAGTATGCTCAAGCTGACAGGTGACACATGGCGGCACGTTGGGTGTATGGAGCAATTCACGTGTGTAACACATAAATCACTTCTTGGCTCTTCAGAATGATTTCAAGCCTCCAGAAACATCTGACATATTTTTGAAAAAAAAAGGATAAAATGTAACTAATGATATAATAGATAACAAGTCTCATTTCTGAGCCTTCAGCATATACATAGATCATATTTTCAAGCTTTACATTTTAATCATAAAAGTTAGAATCTTCTTTTGTATTTAATAAAAGATGATTATTTTTTCACCTAATTCTATGCCTGTGGGATTTGTGGTACTGGAACAACACACAGGTGTAAACACAAATGGTTATTGTATTGTTTCTCATAAAAGATTTTTAGTTGAGGGGTTAGAAATTGTGAAGATTGAATGTTTTGCCTATTTCTGGATTAGAATACTCAGAGATTATTGTATTTTTATGCCACTTACAGTTCCTGATTTAGAAAATATTAAAATGTGAGAAAGGCCGTTGCTGAAATAGCTCACTCGCAACTAGTGGCAGAAATATCAATCTGTGTTCCAAAGTGTTTTGACAAATTTTCATAATAAGACATTTGGAAAATTTAAGTATATATCCAACTTTTCATCCTAAAGGGAGACCAAATTTCAGACCTTTGAAATCTCTTTGCCTGTTGCTAATCCTTCAGTAATTTAAGATTATTTTAAATACAAGCCTCTATAAAAGAGAAAAATACTTCACATGTGCTAGGAGAGAAGATTAAGCAGTGAAAACAGAAAGTCCCAATCATGAAATAAATCTTTCAGGACTCGTGCTATCTGCTAATCTGAATCATCGCTAAAAGCACTGGTGGATTAAGAAGGGTGAGAAATATTTGTGTTCCTATGAAATAATAACCCTTTGGGGATGGCAGCTGCAGGTAGGGGCTTGTGATACTGTAAGTTTTCAGAGCTGGGCAGCAGCCCTGAGGGACTGCATGGACTCTGAATTTCAGAGGTGAATTTGTACAGTTACCATGTGCATTTTGGGCCATATTTTCAAACTTCAGAAAGCTCGGCTTTGATCCTTTTGTTAGAATAGCTCCATGGATGTACAAATAGCCAATAAATATCTGCATGTTGATAGGGTGTGTGTGCCTGGTTTTGAAGATCTGGCTTTTAGAGACAAGGCACTATGCCATACCTTCTGAGAAGAGAAACAAAACTAGTCAGATGTCATTTAAGATACAATTGAGTCTGAGACTGAAAGGCTTTTGCAGGATTTTCAGACCTTGAGCATAAGGCTTCTTTTTTTTTCCAATTGGATTTCACGGTTGAAACTTGGTGTAAGAATCCTGAGACTAGGGAGCAAATAGCTTTTTATGGAGATTTGAATTACATTTTACACTTGAAAAATCAGTCTAAGCAGTGAGTGAAATGGCCTGGCATTTTGTCTCTGTGCCAGTTCTCTGCTGCTCTCTTCCTGGCCAGAGCAAGTTGTACTTACAAGGCATTTCGAGTCGTGTGTGGCTATGGCAGAGCAAGGCACAGATGGCTAAATGGAAAGAAAACATTAAGAACTGATGCTTCCTCCTCCTTTGAAGCTCTCCTTAAAACCTGTTTTAAAAGTCTATGAGGATTTTAGCTCTCTAACCCTGGCTTGGTCAATTGATACAGCAAAGAGATGTGGGCTTGCTTACAGCTTTCTGCTGCCAGCTTCTCAGCATGAGGTGTGGTACCAGTCCAGTACCATTTCATTCACTTAAGCTGAAGTCTCCTCTGCTGACAAATATCATTGGCAATTTAGTGGACTATTTAAAATCCAGTGATTCTTACTATTCATCTGATCATCATCACATGGACCACGTCCCTTCTGTATGTGAAAATCCAGCAGTTTTCCATAGCTGATGTTGGTTTTGGAAACACAAGTGGAGCACGGTTGCAGGTACTCCTGAGTTTATCTGCAGTGCCCAGTGCTTACATTGGAATAAATCACTCTGAGTTCACTAGTTTCCTACAATGTCTGCTGAGAGATGTATCTTTATTTGATTCCATTTTCAATAATATTTATCTATTGCAGAGACTAGCAAATTTAGCTGCCAGTCACTTTATGAACTGAAGAGTTCATAAGGTTGATACTTATTTCCTATTGTTTTGTGACTTTTGAGTGCATCTCTGGACAAATGGGTGACTTTACTGTTATTTTCCTGCAGAACGTAACTGTAATTCAGGGCCCTAAATGAAAAACTAAGCACAGAGATCCAAAACCTGAATTCTCACTTAGCAATAGGGAAAAAAAAAATCAGCCTGATGGTGGCACAATCTAGCCCTGTAAATAACATCTACTCAGGTGAGTTATCCTGGTCCTGTAGAAAGGAGTTATATGTCAGCTATGATCATCTGTTTTCCCATTTTTTTGTGAGTTGCTGAAAAGCAAATCTTTCCCGCAACTAATTGTATTTGCTAATTACCTGTGAAAAAGCAATTATCTCCAGGTGATGCGATTCTTTGGGAAGGCTTTTTAATTGGCAAAGATTGGAAAGAATCTCTTCTATGGATGTTGTTTTCAGAAAAATCTTCCCAAATATTGTACCTGATGTATCACATTAGACACATCAGATTGGGTTGCATCAGCAATGTTGCATTACATCACATCACCAAGGTAATGTGCTGTGACAGACTTGCAATGCAATGTGTCAGCTGGAAAATGGGGAAAGATGTGATTTCCTGAACAAAATACTTCTTAAGCTTTATGGTATTTTCCCCTCTTCCAACTAAAGAAGTGGCTGTTTATGTTTTGGGGTATTTCTCAAAAGACTCAATTGCCTACTGAAGAATTCTAAGCATTTGTTTTTGTTTGTTTCCTGGTTCTCCATGGATAATTAACAGGTCTAGAAAGAAAGATATTTTTTGCTACTTACATTTCCATACCCAGATTGTAATATATGTTTCCCCAAACTTTCAGTAAACTGAGAAAGCACTTCCTAGGAGGAGGAAAGTTCTTGCCATTTGTATAGCTCTCTGTCCAGTGCCTGATCTTTTACCTTAACTCAGGCAATATTCTTCATGTGAGGAATGCCAAGGGGTGAGTTCTGTACAAGTGCGGTTCAGGATCACAGTGGCAAGGCTGCAGATCTAGAAAGAAAACATAGGAGCAATGCATGTACACATCAGTCAGAGCTGCAGTTAGAAGGTGATTTTATAGTGCATGACTTATTTATGGTGCACATCATCTACAGGGATAGTGCTGAAGTACCTTACTCTGCCTTCCTTCATGACTATGACCTCTGCAGGGGTGATAGCAGGCAGATACTGCAGACTGTCTTGTCTGTTGGAAAGTCATCCTTCAGCGATGTATAGGAAGACAGAATTTACATCAGCCAAGGTATTTTTCAAATCCTGAGTAAAGGATGACTTGGCTAGCTCAGGAGAGAGAGGACCGGGCAGTGTTCACTGCGGTTATCAAGAGTGTGAGTGATGCGTGCCCAGCCAACACCACAAAACAAACATTTGCCATCTGCTCACTGTTCTTTGAATGAGTTTCTACTCTAATTCTGTGGCTGGCAGTTAGGCATCTTTCACAGAAGACTTGGTTGTGGTCCTTGTTGGGACTCTGAAGGGAGCAGGGAAGGTGGGAATAGGTGCACTTCAGCTGTAGCTAGTGAGGTAGGACACATAGAGATGAAACAGCAGTGCAGGTTAAGGAGATAAACTTACAACTGTTAAACTCTTTAGGGAAGGAGGAGCTATGAAATCCATGTAAAAGCAAAAATCCAAATATTTTGAGTATCCCTTCACAATCGGCATTGTCAGAAATAATATATAGTATCAGTTTGCTTCCTTTCCTACTTGTTTTTTAAAAAAATTGTCCACTTTTTTATGAGCAACTCAGTGTTGTCTGATACGGAGTCTCCTTTCAGGCATACATTATGCTTCAGTGAAACATCAAAACCAATATAGAGAGAATTTCTGAAGAGGGAAGTGCTATACAATAATGATGAACATATTGTCCTCAAGCTGTGGAGGTTAACAACCTGAAATTGCTTTGGTATTTGTACACACTGAAATAAGAAGAATTTATATGTTTGTTCTCATTTTAGTGGGCTCTTGTGATTCATTACATTGGCACTTCAGAGTTCAGAATAGTCACTTGTCTCCTGCAAAGCAGCACCCTTAACTGTGTTACTATTTGGTTGCTCATTATTGTCCCAATTCTTTCCTTTTTATTGCTGCACAAATACACTTTGGTTTCACAGTAACTTGCCTAATGCTGCTTTCTGTAGCATTCATTGTCAGAAGGATCAGTGTTCCAGTGGACTCAGAAAGAGATCAGCTAAGTAAATCTATAATAGCATTGCTGTTTAAACAATGCCTTGGATCATTAAAACTAAAAAAAAAGAAAAAGTTGTTTATGTACCTATGGATACCTTTCATTTTACATTCAATAGGTTTTTTTTTATAAAATGGCAGCAGTCATGTAGAAAACATTTATTTACCTTTTTACTCCCTTTGCTTTAGTCTTTAAAGACAATACAGTCATTTTACAGTCTGTCCTGGGTAAAGGAAAGTGCATAACTGCTGTGCCCTAGGAAAGGCCTGGGAAGTGAATTATGAGTTGAAAGTCTCTAATCTTTCCCTGCCAACCTACACTCCTGCTTGCTCTAAGCAGGTATTAAGACCGTTAAGAAAGGTATTAAAAAAAGTATTCAGGTGCCTAAAGATGCAAATAGGCTCACAATGTTTTGGGTTTTTTTTTTTTTTTTTTTTTTTTCCAGAAATGAAAGGTAGACCATTCACATTCAATGAAAACAAGAGGAGCTGCATGCCTGTTCCCCTCCAGGCCTCTACACAAATTGCTATGTCTTATTGTACCCATAAGTTCCTCCAACACTTCTACTAACCTGGATCCTATTATTTCACTCAAACCCCTGGCTCCATACCCAGCCAGTGTGCAGGTAGTGTGAGGCCATCCAATATCACCCACCTGGATGTTTGGGTGTAGGTGCCCACACTAGAGCAGGCTCCCAGGTACCTGCACTGTATGAGATGAAATACATCCTGAAGTGTCTATTTGGTCATTACTAACCATATGAGAATTTCTTTGGGGCAAGCTCAGAAATGAATGTTTCGAATCTGGCAGCCACATTTGCTCAGGAGAACCATACTTTAAACACAGGGGAAACCTTGGTGCTTCTGTCATTTGTTTTCATCAATATGTTTATTTTCTATTCTCCATCGTATGTATAAGTCATTCTGATCAACAAAACCCATTCTTAGTCTGATCTTTTAACCAATTGTTAACCTTGCTTTCTGTTACATGCTGGTATTAACTCACACTAGCCCTTTTTCTGCATCCAGAACTCCTAAGCGTTTCCTTTAAACCTGTTATTAATTCTGCCTTTTATGTCTAAACCTGGTACAGCAGCACAATTAACTGCTTTACTTATCATGCAAGGTTATAAGTGATCTCTATGATACCACTGACATTAAGAAAGTAAATGGGGTTAAACTAATTCTCATTACAAGCTGATCTTTATATAGTCTTTGGCTGGTAGAATCAGCAGCAGATGTGTATTGCAGAATTAATTTTAAGAGTTATAAGAACTATTGCTACATAAAGGTGATATCAGGCGAGAATGGAAGAATCCACACAAGTCTTTTAATCTCCCTCCAACTAAGGTATTAATTGTGCTTTATTGTGTAGTTTAAAAGAAATCCTTAATCACACTGTTAACACCTCTTTCTGTGCTCTTAATTTCCTTCTGATTATAAATATGAATCAACTTTTCCTTCAGCAAGACTGGGAAGTAGAGAAGTTCAAGCTCTGCTGTTCACAATGAGCAAGAGCTACTTTTACAGTATCTCAGTTCTTTAACTCCACGGTCTCAGACTTGTTCAGTGGTGGGTTCATAGAGAAACTGTGTGTTCAGATGTTTTGTCAGATCTAGCCCGAGGTATTCCATGATGAGACTGAGAGAGAAATCACTCAGTGGCTTGTGAGTGGAATTAGGTAACAAGTTGGTGATACGTGTCAGTAAGTGACTGAAATGGTGACTTTTCTCTGCCCAGCAAGACACATCTTTGTAAAAGTAAAGCAGATAAACAGGTAAGTCAGCTAATTCTGTGCTTCAGTCTGTGAAGAGCAGGAATTCAACACAATTTTAAAAGTAGTAGTGGTCGAGACAGCAAATTACTAATGCGTGACTATAGGTTTCTACAGAAGCTGTAAAGTGAAGGTAATGCTCAGTTCTGGCTAGACTTACAAAGGCTCTGATCAGCAGGTACCAAAATGGAGCTATGAGTTTCAAAAAGCTTGAGAATAAGGCTGAATTCCAGGGTTTCAGGGCAGATATCATATCTGAGTGAGATTTGTAGTAGCAATGCCAAGGACATGACAGAAAAAACACTCGAACCACCTACTCCCCTTCAGGAAGATTTCTTCTTTTGAAACTGTATGCAGTAGGCACTCAGGAAAGCACTGAAAGACTCCAGCACACAGAATAGCTGCCGAGGAAGCTGCAAGAAATCACCTTGAGAGAAGCAAGACATCTCTGGTGGGGGAAGGAGGATGAAGAGATTAGAGAAAATGAGAAGTTTCCACCTGGTTTGAAAATATTAATGTGAAGAACTCGGCACAGCAGTGTATTGTGAGCGCCTTCTTTAGCACCCTCTTTTCAGTAGGTTGCTGCAGATTTGCAATGCTAATTTTCTTGCTTGAGAGTTCTCCCAGGCTTCCAGGGAAAAGAGGCAGATGTATCCTTTCAGGGCAAGGCAATAAGGTGTTTGAGTAATTTCACCTCTGTGTCCTAAACTGTGGACGTACTGGATGTGAAGCCTTGGGGTTCCTGGATAGAAAACACCTAAACTTAACATTCATTAAAGAGAGTTAGTTCCTAACCACTGTATCCTTGATAAGTAGCACATCCGTAGGAGGGCAAAATAACAATTGCTCTAGGCTTAGAGAAGCTTTTGCATTACGGGTACTCCAATTATTTCCTTTTTTACACATGTTCAGCAATCTCTCACCTCTGTAATTACCACACTGAACACTCTAGCTATTAGATAGAGCCACTAGACTTTTAACAAGCCATCATTACTTGCACTTGATATCTTACAATTTAACAACAGTGTCTTTGAGAGCAGTGTAACTTATTTCTCCTTTACAATGAACTCACAGACTTGTGTATGGACACACGTGTGTAAAACCTGGTTGCAACTGTAGACTTTGCTAAGGAACAGCGAAGAAGCCAAGGGTAGAGCAGCAGAATGTTGGATGCTAATGAACACTATGGCCCTGATTTGAATATTCTAGTTAAAAGTTATTTGTAATATCTCTATTTGGCAAATTTTTCCTTTCCTTGAAAAATAGTGGCTGAGGGTGCTGTCCCGGTAAACCCGAGCCCTAATGTCAGGAAGATAATGGCCGAATTAGAAAGCATATAGATACCTGAAAGCCTCTGAGGTCAGATGTGAGGACAGCTATGTATCGGCTGTTCTTGAACACTTAAAGAAGAGGGGAAGACAGGTTGAGAAAGTTTGCCTTTTCCTAAGTTTCCCTCTGCTTGGCAATTTCTTTCCTGTACTCTGTGCTCTTGTAATGGTGCTGAATACTAAAAAGAGGTAATTTTGTGTACACCCAGACAAGCAGGAGCATGGTGGGCCAGGTTACCTGATTAGCTGGTGGATTTTCTATGCTAACCCCAGGTGGCCAGGCAGGGCAGACATTTAAAAACTCATCCATCTCTTGTCTTACTGTCTTTGAGTTTGCATAATTAAAAGTGAATTACATCTGTATTTTTAATATATGCAGTGAAAATGCATGAAAAGCTGAAAAATTACAGCAACCCAGTAATTCATGTCATGTCCCATTCAGAATTACAGCTTTCCAGTGCCAACTCAAACACTGAGGATTCCCTGCCACTATAAAGCTATAATTGCTGAATTAATAACAGCAGGTTTTGGAGAGTGACTGCACAGACTCTCTGACCCAGGTAATAGAAACACTCATGTCAAAGTGAAGTAGATACATGTGACTTAGTCTGCTTCATATTGGGCTCAAGTAGTGAAGATCATTGCTTCACTTGCCATAGGATGTTAAGAGAACTGCAGCAAGGTGTTGCTTTTCAAATTTAGCTTAAACCAGCTGTGTTGGTTAGCCAATAGGGATTAGAAATTAAATTTTCAGGGTCCAGCCAGGCTAGCTTTCCTTTACTAGAGGACGTGCACCCCAGATCTGCTAGTCTGCTCAGCGCTTCTGGGAGGTGGAATTCTCCATCCAACTGCAAAGGCATGGAGAACAGGATGTAAAGGGAGATGGTCAAAGGCTTCTGCTAACATTTCATTACTTCAGAAATTTATTAGCAACATCTAAAAACCCAATCCTTCCCCCTTGCCTCCCAATTTGGGAACAAATTTTGCAGCTGCTGTTCTTCACAAAATGTAGTGCCTCATGACCCCAAAACAGCTATGGCACTCATAAGGAATGGGATAAAATGACTGCTGTTTCTATAGCAGAATGATAGGAAGTTAACCAAAATGGCATGATCTGAATTAAAGGTTACTTCTTTCTTTCCTCCTGTCCTTCCTTCCATATTAGAGGGAACTGGTAATCCATTTGTTGTGACTTCCTCAGGTTGGGACTCTGATGCAGTGGTCATTTGAACCTGTGGTACTCCACATTTATTTCAGTAGGTTTTGTGATTCTTGGTCACCTCTGTAAGCTGATTCAAGTCATTAGAGATCAATTGGCCCATGTCAGAGGTATCTGCTTGTACCAAGGAACTGATTTAGTGAACAACTATACATGTTGCAAAGCTCAGATGCAGGAAAAACCAAGAGGTGTGACCAGACACTGGACTTCTCAGCTCAGGATAAAGTCCTAGGCTAGGGATCCTTGCAACAGTCTCATTGAGATTGTATGTACATTGTGGATGAAAAGAACTGGCAGTTTCCAGGGCTGGCAGTCTGGTTCCTTTCGTAAGAATTACCATCATTAATTAAAATCTCTTTTTCTGTCTAATTATTTCAGCTCTAGTTCTTTTGCAGGTTTATAAATAGTAACATCCTGTTGTCCTGGAAAAAGTTCATTTTTCTCTCCTGTTCTTTCTCTTTGTTGTTGCTCTTGTTCTCCACCCTCTCGTGGCTTAAGGTAATTAAACTTACAAAGTCTGGTCACCTCTCTGAAATATTTAAACATAGTCAAATAGATTTTCATGTTTCTTTTGCCTGCAAAGCTCCATGAGAGTTTTGAATGCAAAGGCTGTGCCTTTTCTTTCTGTAAATAACTGCAGAAGAGGGGTCAGGTCCAGTAGGGGATTCTTTCCACTCTGGCTCACTATTACCCTGACCCTGTGCTACCAAGGTACAATTCTAAGAACAAACATTTCAAGCCTTATAGCTTGTAGGCATTGTGAAAGGTATTTAACCTGATCTTTGTTGTAATTGCCTCTTTACCATTTAACACTAAGATTGCAGCCTTTACTGTTGGATGTTGATAATTCTCTCAGCTGACCTTTTGCATCCAGCAGATGATTTTTGCAGAATTTTCCCATGGAGATACTGACTGAAATTTGTTCCTGAATGAATGTGTATACGCAGAGTAACATTAATGGAGAGGAGAAAAACTTCCCAAAGCCAGATATGTACAACACTATTACCCAAAAGAGCTGAACAAAAGACCTGGGTATTTTGAGATGGAATGAGTATAAAACTACAGTTTTAAGGCAGAAGGAGATCCTGCTTTGGGCAACTTGAGGTTGAAGTAGGGGAGGATTTTTCTAGACTGTCAGCAAGGCAATAATTTTTATCACTTCACTACGAAATCTGCTTTTCCTGTGCAGATATTTAGCTTTCTGGCTGATGTTTTCTTGAAATTTCCTTTATTAAGTGTCAAGTTTTCGTATCAGAAAATATCAAATGCAGCTAAAGGTCAAAGTAAATCATGAATGAAATTACACAAACGGATACAGAGTGAAGGATAAGACAGAATGTCAGAGGCTAATTTACATAAATGCTCTCCCTAGATTAGAGGCCATCCGTGTCTGCCCAGAGAAGCCTCTGTGCTTGCACCTCAGAGATGCAGGTCTACCAGCCGTATTGACAAGAGGTTTAGAATATGACTGTGATGCCCACTAATTTCACCATTAAAACAGCAAATGGTGCCTGAATCATCACAAGGATTTGGGGAACTTCACTGAATGCTTTTATTTTGAGGAAAAAAAAAAAATCCAACTTCTTCCTCCAAAAACGTGGAGGTGCCAGTGGTACCAGGTATCTGTTCAGGTCACTCTTCAGCAGCAGCTTGGCTGACACCAGGGAACAAGCAGTAGAACAAAGATTGCTGCTCCAGCTGTTCTCTTGCTTGTTAGGTTACATGATGAGGGAAGACAAAATCAAGATCTACTGCCCGTTGTAAGCACAGAAGAGATGTACCATCTATGGGACAACTCACAGGCTGGGAGGATCTGTCAGATCTGCGCTTCTGATTCAACACCACATGCCAGTATTGGATTTTTGTCTTGGTCCAGTGTGCAAAGTCTTTCTGGCTTCCAAACACAGTCAATACAGTTTCAGCCAAAGCTTGCCACTTATGGTGCATTTACAAGCAAGACTTCCAATAGCAACACTTTTAATGGCTGTTAGGCCCTGAAACAATGATGTCTATCAGAGAAATTGAATTCTGCTTAGAAACAATTAATTCTGTGAGCCACAAAGACAACAGGGTTTCCAGTCCCTATGTCCTGCATTTATCTCCAGATAAATGGAGAGCTTGTTTGTCTAGTTACTGAGATGCCTATTTCATAAACTTTGTAGGAATGTTAATACCTTGACTACACACAGATATACGTATTCAGAGAGACTTTGTGATCATATAAAACTTAAGAAAGCATAAAACGAATCAGTTTTTCTGGATATTTGCAGTGCTGTCTGTACCAGAGAGGAGTGACAGAACTAGAGTGAAGGAAAAATGCATGTCCACAGATCATAAGCAGAAAAGTAGGTATTTTGAAATACTTTGATGGTAACAAGAATGTTGTCTCCTCTCCAATGTTGGGTTTTTTTAAAGCTCAGTAAGCAGCAAAATGAAATGTTTTACGGCTTTATCAAGTGCAGCAAAGTCGGTGCTATTATACTTGCAATTTCATGACCTGGTAAACAGATACCTTTGTGCTTAAGGGTTTAAGTGTCAGTGGTGTAGAAAACTGATGAATATGCTGCTTTGTGAAATAGAAGCTTCTTCATAGGAAATGTATCATACCTGAAGCAGCATCACTTGATATTTGCCCTTGTAGAGCATGACCTTGTGACCAGTGTTTTTAGTGGATCTCACTAAATGAATGAAGAAAGCTGGTGGGACAGTTACTCCAGAGATATATTTATATATTTCAGCATGGGCTGTGTGGAATATGTATTGCCTCTTCAAACACAGTGATTCAGCACCACATGCCAGTATTGGATTCTTGCCTTGGCCCAGTGTACAAACTTTCTGGTTTCCTAAAGACAGTCAATATAGTTTCAGCCAAAGCTTGCCATTTATGGTGCATTTACAAGAAAGACTTCCAAGAACAACACTTTTAGTGGCTGTTAGACCCTGAAATAATGGTGTCTAACAAACCAATTGAAAACTTGAGATGTCTTGGTGGGTGCATTAAACCATCTGCAAGTCCTGTAGATCTGGTGTAGCTAATTTTATAAATTAATCAGAGATATGAGAGAAATCTGGTTGTAGCAGAAGGGGCCCCCTGGCTGTGAATTTCCACAGAAATCTTTTTCATTTCACCAGTGAATGGTAGCTTTATGCTATTCTCGCTGTGTCTTATCTAATGTGTTATTGACGCTATTGCATTTGCTTTCAAACACAGTCATTAGAACATTTAATTTGCAGCAGCTGTAATTTATATTTGTAATTTTGTCTAAGATCAATAAAGGAAACTGAGGAGATTTATAGTCCTAGTTTCAACTAAGATAAATTGAAACAGGCTCTATTTCCCTGAAAAGCTTTATTTAAACAGCATTTTAAAAGAACAAAATGAATTAGATGAGATATTTGCATGCAAGCATGGGTAAATAATCCTGGTGTCTGGAAGAAATATTGGAAAGTGTGAACATGGTCAGTGTGTTCTTCTTTGAAATACAAATAAACTCACGGGAAATGTTACCTTAGTGTAGGATCTAATGGGAGTCAAGTAACCATTTCAAAATGTTAAGAGCAGCAGTTGATAAATATCCTTGAGATCTGTTGTATTAATACTTCATAATAAGATGATAGCTGCATGTTTAAATACTGTCAGGATCAGTCTGAGAGTGGAAATCAAGACCCTGAAAGCACATCTCTTTCTTATTTTACAGCAATCCTTGAACATGGATTGGAGAAATGTGTTAATAATTTTTGAAAAGTCTGTATTCGTTTATGAAATACTCATGTTCCAAGCACTGCCTCATGCATGGGGGAGAGGTGCCTCTCCCATACAGCAATTAGCTGAGGGATTATGCTGGGCAGAAGAGACGTGAGCACAGTCAGGCCAGCTCAGGGCTGTAGTACAATTTCAAGATGAGCTTTATAGAGGGAAGGATGAAATGCCTAACAAACCTTTCTCCTCTTGCACAGCATCAGGGTGAGACATTGAATCAGTGCCCGAAAAAGCTGAAGGCTGGGGATCAGGGGATATCATTGCAGCTGGCCCAAGACAGGGCACAGTTTTGCAGCTCGTGGGTGTGCTCAGCCCTTTTGCTCTGAAGCCTTTCTAACATGGTGTCCTTGGGGAAGGGAGTATATTCTTTCTCCACCCTCTGTTAATTTGATTTATGCCTAATCTAGCTGCTTTTTGCCAATAGACTGCTGGTATCACTGTGCCAGGTCACATGTTACTCTACTCTGTAATGTAGCCAGGCTTGAAATATCTGTTGTTTTGGATAAAGCTCCACTTCTTACGATCCTGTGATCACATGAAATGGCAGATCTCATACTGAAGAAAAAGATAATTTGTACTGCTCCATTTCATGAGGGAGAAAGTTTCACAATAAGACCTTGACCTCCCCCACCAGTAGCTGCGGTTTCAGATAGGTTTTTCAATATTATGGTCTTTTGACTTGGAGTTTTGCTGCACCCCTTCTGGGTTTCATTCAGCTCAGAGCCTACATCCTGAGCCCTCTCCCGAGAGAAATTTAGAAGGGACGATAGATAACTTGTCTCAGAGCTCCTGGATTTGCAGTGTTCATAGACCCATATGAATGTGGTCTGTGTGTGGCATGGTGAAAGGAAGGGATCAGGAAGCCTGTTACAGCCTGCATATAGCTCATTTTTCTCTGTCTGGAAAGATGCATATTCAAATGACACTTATATTCTGCAGGCCTTTATCCCTATGGGGAGCAATCCGGGATGGAAATTGGTGTTTCTAATCTGTGTTATTCTTAGATTGCTAAAGCAGGTGGCGGGAAGAGGGGAAAACTCCCCATTTTTTGCACTTTCACTTGTTGCATCCCATGAAGGATGGGATGCAACAGAGAAAGTGAGAGTAGAACCTGACCCATCTCTGTGTGCTGCCACATTGCATGAGGAGAATTCATCTGAACGCTGTCAAAGGCAGCTAGACACTGTCCTGGAAGAGACATGTTTTCTCCTTTTTGTTATTGTGGCTGGTGGTTTGAATTCAATTAATTTAATATGTTTTTAATAGTGCAGTGCTGCCATGTCTACAGTACCTTGTAAACAACAATTTTTGCTGTAAGCAGTCAACCAGCATCTAGTCATCACAGGGGTCAAATGTTAGTTACCATTATGATCTTGGACTTAATGTGACTAATGTCTGAATTGCAAAAAATTGCTGTATGGGCCACGAGACTGTAAAGCTCATAATTATTCCTATTCTTATAGCTACTATTAATAATAATTGTATACATGTTAAGACAATTACGAGATATGCCAACAAGGGATTATGGTGCTATGCCCAGACCAGAGATAGAGAAGTCTGTGGAAGAAGACAGGCTTTCTTCTGAGGACCTTCTCTTTCAAATGGATAACACAGAAGAAAATGTGTCAAGGGGAAAAAAAAGAAAAGAGTGGCAAGGAGACATGCTCAGCATCATATGGTGAATTTAATAGAACTGAGTAGTAGCCTGTAATCCTGAACCACTGCTAGGCTCACATCATTATCCGGATCATCCAAACAAAGCTATGGCATACTGAAACCCCAGATGCTTTGTTTATTGTGTGCAATCGGTTCAACTTGTCACTTCACCTACACTTTCTATTACCCAGTGTTTTCCTTAGAAGTGTCTAACAAAAGATTCAGGTGAAAGATTTCTTGAAAATGAATAGCTATTTGTGAGTCAGTGCATGGTATTGGATTTCACCTGCCATGGTTTTTGGAAGAGAGAAATTTAGAAGAAGCGATAGATAACACAGCCAGATTTAAATGACTGGTAGGTCAGTCTGAGGACTTGCCAATACTCTGTAATGGCCCTGTATCCTGTTGTCAGCCTGCAGGAAGACTCTGTCTTCAAGCTTGCAGGGCTACAGCTCCATGGAGGCAGAATTGTCTGTACTTTTGTCATCACTAACGAGACAGGGCAGTTGATTTCCTTCCAGAATTTGTTTGTATATGCCTAGTATCTATCCTCTTCTGCTGAATAAATACTATGTGGGAGTGTAAGGAGGGATGGCTGACTTTTTAAACTGCAATAAGCGACATCTTCTGCTAAGGAGGGCTTACTTCTGCTGAGGAAGTCTTCTAATAAGCATCATCAGAGAAGATTTTAACTCCTATCCCAGCACAGTTAAAGGATCTGGAGTATCTTCTCCATTGCATTCCACCTCTGATTTTGGGGGTAGAGGGATGATGTTGACCAAGGAAAACACCCCCAAATTTAATACTCCCCTACGATGTGCTGGATTTTTCTAGCCATTTTCATTGCTTTCACTGGTGGATGAATACATGTCTGAACTGAGCTTTGGAGCCCACCACTTCAATTTGCTGACCACCAATGTCGGGAGTTACAGCTGCAGTCTGGAAACTGGCAGCCCCCCTGCTTTTCATACACCTTGCCAGTGGGGAGAGTGGAAGAGAGAGAGTGGAGATATGTCTCCATGGCTTGGGTCCCTGGGGTGAACAAATGAAAGAAAGGGATGTTTAAGAGATGTGTGCCATTAAGCCAGCGTTTCAAGTTGCTAAATAATAGGCAGCATTGTGAAGCTTCTCCAGGGAGGAGGCTTCTGGTGGTAGCTCTCTCTGTGCCTCCCTGCTGTGAGTCATTGTGAACTCAAGTTCAGAGGAATTGGTACCAAGGAAAAAGCATTGAGATAATAACCTTGAAAAATCAGGAGAGAGAGGGGGAAAAAGGGAAAGATTTATACACTGAAAAGAGCAGAACTGCCTCACCCTAAAAGCATTCTGTAAATGAACTCCCATGCTTCCCAGCTATATATATATGACTTTATCAAAGCTACCACCTTCTAAGGGTGGAGAGAGTGTGCATCGAGATTTAAGGACTTTACATATTGTGCCACACAGCCTAAGCCAGTGGTTGGTATGCTGCCAGTTTGCAACACGACTCATCAAGGCAGTGGAAATGTTTTTAACTCTTATGTTTGCAATTATAAGGAACAGTACTTTGCACTGCCTCAGGAGAAATAGTGTGCTGCGATTCCCTTTCTCTAAGCACGCAGGTCTCTAGTGTTAAGAATACCGACATCTATTCAAGCACGTTTTACCTTTCTAAGAGCCATAGACAATGCCATGGTGTGTGGGAATTCTGTGGTGTTTGCTAGCTGCTGGGCCTTCTTTTCTTGGAGATAAACATGCATTGTGTTATTAAGAAGTACCCTTCAAGTTGCTGTTCTGATTTATATTCCCTTCTACACTGTTGCATGCATTTATTGTTTGTTAAAGGCTGACAGCCCTGGAGACCTAAGCTCTTTATTTATCCACAGAGTGAAATTCCTCTCTCTGTAGAGGGGATGCCAAAGGCACTAATTGTCAATGACACTGTTGCACACAAAAAATATCCTTTCTCTATTTTGCAGCCAGAATAATTTCGCCATGTGAAGGAGAACTCCTGAAATGGATGCTGATTTGGAAAATTTATCTGACAGAGGCAATGGGACTTCAGCTTAAGAATCTAGACAAGCCCAAGTGAAGGTGAGGGGAAGAATGACAGTGCTGTCAGATATGGGATTCTTTTCCTTATGCCTTACCTATGCTCCAAAGCCAAATGCTCTTTGTGGAGCAATCTTGAGAACTGGACTGTGCAATCAGAGGTGACCAATAACCTTTATTTTGTCAGTAGGTTCCATATGCTAATGACAGTGTCCTTGTGGGGTGAGCTCAGAGTAGTATAAGACGGGAGCTCTGGGCATGCACACACCTCCACATTACGCATCATCACCATCAGAGTGTAGGACTCAAATGTCAAAGATTTTTTATTAATTTCTATCAGTTTAAAATTATCTTCTATATTCCAACAGAGCTCCTTCAGCTCTCTGCTTTCCTCAGCTCTGTATGGTTTATTAATAGGCATACCTGGTATCTGCCGGTCCAGAGATAACTCATACTTTCCATCCTTAAACAGTCAAAAATGTTGGTGATCCTGTTGTTATTATTTTAGGGACACAAAGAAAGAGAGGGAGCAAGACCTTGCAACAGAAAAACACTTTTCTAACCTTGCACGTTGATTTTGAATGTGATCCTAACATATGACTGTATCACAACTTGCAAGATACCTCCCAAAAGCAGAATTCATAGAAGCTACCAACTAGTTACCAACAGACTAAAAAGAGTTATATTGAAAGACATTTTTAAGTACTCATTTCCTTCTGTAAAAAGAAGGTGATGCTAGGGGGAAAAATTTAACAAAAAGCTGAATTTTGATCTTCTCTTTTACATTCCTTTAACAACTGTTTAAGCAGGCAGCATCCTCCAGCCTTACTCATCTCTGAAATCCCAGAGAGCAGGAAGCTCCCATTTAATCTGAGCAAAGATAGTAGCTTTGGCCCAGTGTTTATTCTGCTGTAGTGTTCTACAGGAATAGCTACAGGGCATCTACTTGAGAAACGTGAAAAGCAGATTTATTTTAATTACATCAATTTATGTTCATTAAAAAGCCTCCTCAATAACTAAACCTGCTATTGAATTGTTTTGTATCTCTTCCTAATGCACTTGGACAATGTTTATTTAATTTAATTGACAGTAAGGGTGAATTTATAGGACTGTAATTCACACTTATGGTGAAAGGAAAAAAACAACGTGGAAGTATATTATTTGCTGCAAAAATTAAGTAGGGAAATTCATCAGAGCAAACTGTATATTCAATTTTAATAGTTTCCCTCACAAGGGTCTCTTAATGGGCTTTCTTTTGCAATTACTCTAGGGCATTTGAAGCTGCCCATTGCGAAAACTTGCCAAACACTGAGATAAATCCAAATGTTAGAGGAGTTTTTAACAGTGTAACCTGTTTACTTCTTTCTCTCTTTGAGTAAGTACCCTCTGGAGTAAAAAATACTGAAAAAATCTCCATTCTCTCCCTTTTTTTAAAATCAGAACATTCGCTTCAACATTTCAGCACATTCTGGAATGAATAATCAGACCACTTGGGGTTCCTGAAGAGCCTGTCTGGATCACAAGAAAGGGGCCTCTAGCAAAGCTGTTGCTAATTCTTGCTTAGCCTTTCCGTGATTTGGTCTATGGAAAATAAATTCTTCAAATAACTTGATCTAAAAGGAAAAACAAACAAACAAAAAAAGTCCCATCACACCCCAACATCCTTTCTCTTTTAGGCTTTGATGTGTGAAGGTGATATGTCCAAATGGCTTTGCCAGATCCCGCATGACAGAGTGTCTCTGAGAAGTCTTGTGAGGGTGAAATCAATGCTGCCTCTTTCCACTAAAGGGCAGCAACTGTCTTCTCATGGCTCTCTTGGTGGTGGACTCCCATGAGCCAGGAGGCTGCCCACTTCCTTCCTAGAAGCAGCCTCCTTCACCTTTCAGTGAGTTCATCCCAAAATGCGCATCACGTGTGGGACTGGCAGTGGGTCGAGTGGGACATCTTCCTCCTGCTCTGTCCTTGTGGGATGCACAGGACCTGCCACGACTTCCAGTGGTGGAAAATTCCCCCCAAACCATCATCTACAGAAACTCAGTGAGCAGGAGACAATAATGTGTAACCTTTGACTTGTTTCTGTTAAATACTCTTGAATGATGAGATACTTTTTTGAAGTCTGTGCTTTCATGGAGTGTGTAGCAAATAGTTAAACCTGGAAGTAGGAGTTTCAAAGTGGGTCTGATCTTTACAAGCAGCAAGCAACCAACTGCAACAAAGTCATAGCAGTTTGTGGTCTTCGAGGAGGGAAGGAGGGAGCAGAAGCTGTTTCTGTGGGGCAGTGAATTACATTAAGGAGTAAAGTGGGATCTGACCACATGACCTACCTGCTTATGGGGAAACAGTCTGTATTTAAGCTCTGGGTTTTTAAGAAGTTGCTCTGTTGCAAGCCAAGTATAATACCTTTGAGATGACAAGATTTCTTCCTGTGCTATAATAAATAAAGGTAAGTATGATGCTAAGAATTAATAAATGGAGTTTATTTGACCAGACAATCACCCTTCAGTACAGAAATCAAAGGCACCAATGAACTTTGATCTCCCTGTGTGAAGCTTTTACAATGCAGTGATTATTATCAGATCTCAATAACTTCCAGTAATGTGTAAGTAGCATCAACAACAGCTATCACACAATTTCATTGGGCTTTCAGATAAGTATCTAGAAATAGAACCAGATTTTAGAGGTATAAGGAATGCAATTACCATTTTAATATCTCTGCACAGGGAACAGGAAGATTAATTTTTGTAGGTCTATTTTTGTGATTTTTCACAGGTTGGGAGAGATATGCAAAAAGCTGGCAACAATACACTAGAAATAAATTAAGTGCTGATGATAGCTAATTAAAGGAGCACAACTAGATAGCAGAATTATTGGAAAAATCAAAATCTCTTGTAGTTTAAAATTATGCTGTACTTTTGATTTGGTTTCCAAAAAGAAAAAGAAGAAATTTGATATTGTTGGCTCTTGTTTCTTAATGAAGTCTAAACCAGCATTTTCAAAGCAAGACTATGTCTCAGAAGTCTAGACAATAGAAAAAAATATATTTTTCTTCCCCTTTAGGCTATATTTATTGTTATAACACTTGGGAGTGTATTTATTGTTACTTGTCAATTCCTGCATTCTAATACACGGATATAGTGTGTTTTATAGCTTAATTTCCAGCTCATTCACTGCTTTCTGACATGGCTTTTAGAGCTGGTCCAATAGAAAATGAACTCAGTTTCTAAATGGTGTAGATACATGACTACTTTATTGAGATCCAGTTTAAGAACAGAGGTATAAGCTGGCAAATTTACCAGAGAGCTGGGCTTATTCTGGGGAAAAGCAGTGGTTTTTTGGCACAGAATCAGCAGGAGATTTGCTGCAAGCAGCTGATGACCTTCTCTTTTCCTTTAAAACTTGATCTGAGATGAGCATTTGTAGCTGTGCTACATCTGGGGGGCGGAGGGAGGGATGTTGTATCATCCACAGTCCTCACACCAGCGTACAGCATCATGTCAAAATCAAGATGGACTTGATAACTCTAATTAGTATTATCATCCTATAGCATGCTGCCAGGGATGTTGCTAAGATGCTGTGTGGGTCAGCAAGGTGACAAAACAACAAACGGCACTCGGCAAGAAGAATAGAAACAAACCCTTTAAAGGGCACGTTCCACATTTTTCCTGTGTCTCAAGCATTAGAGATATTGATCTTATATTTTGGACTGGAGATAAAGTATGGAAAATCCATGATTTTTAGATTTGCTACAAATTAATCTATTCACCAGGCAGAAAGTTTTAAAGTGGGTTCAGGCTTGTGGAGTCATACTGATCTCTGCAAGCAAGAACAAAGTCACAGCTGCTGCACTGTCACATACAGCCCATCACGCCTCTGACAGCTCACTGCAACAGGAACAGATAGGTGGCAAATTTTAATGACCCATTAATATAACTGGCCACATTTGTATAAATGCTAGGAACATTGACGTCTCTTAAAGCATATTCCTGAGTTGTCTGGGGTTTTGTGCCAAAGGTGTGGAGATTGTTGCAGGTGTTGCATGATATTTTCTGGTTTGAGGGACGTGGGGTGGGAGGAAAAAGGAAAATAAATATAAATAAAATAAAGAGCAAAATAAATATACTTGGGGAACTCTAGAATATTTAGCTGTGTTTGCCTAAACTAGACTTATCTAGGGGTAATATGAAAGCCATAAACTTCTTGCCACAATAACCTTAAAATGATAAAATCACACAGCTGAATGAAGTCCTTTAATACATCTGTACACAAAAATAATCTGTGATTTTAAAACAACTTTACTCCACTGCCTGTCTTTGAGGAGTTAAATTTATGGCCATTCCATTGCCGTATGTTTTAATAACAAAGATATAATTTAATGACATAAAATTAAATTTAGCTAGTGGGAAAACTTACGATTTTTTTTTTCCTCTATTTTCCTTTTAGTGAAGAGGATAGCACCAGGTTCCCTTTTACTACTAGTCAAGACCCATGATTTGAAAGATGGTATTTCTTGGCACCCTTTTCCTGCTGTTGTTTTTTCCCTAAGCATCAATAATAAATGCTCAAGAAGAAAACTATTTCAAGAACCTGTTCTCCAAAACAAAGTGGCAAAAGAAGGGAATTTTTTTCCTTAAGTATTGGCGATGACACTTCAGAAACATGATTTCTTTTAAAAGCATGTATCTGAGCTTTCCAGAAATTTATTCCACAGCAGTTGCATCCAAGGATTAAGAGACCTCCTGTGAGAGCCACAGAGAGTCCAGAATTACAAAACATAACGTTTCTGAGAAGGGTTAAGGCCCCGGTTACTCACCCGCCCACTGCTGCATCACCGCGCAGATTGCCCCAGAGTCCTCTCGCATAGAATCGGTCGGGAGCCCACTGCCATGCCTTGGCAGTGAGGAGCTTGTTTACAGTCTAACCACCGGGATGACTTGTGTGGGATGCTTTCTCCATGAAACGTTGTAACTCTGCAGAGATAACTCTGCCTGTGGGTTGTCATCCTGCCTTGACATTTTAAAATGTTTTAGCTCTGCTGTCTCACAGTGAATTCCTCTTTCTGCTGGTGCTGTTGATGAGCTGCCTTCTGCACAACTCTGCATCTCCATAAATCTTTTCAGGAGTCAGATTTAGCGATCAGGAATAGTTCCCTAGCAGGGCTGACCGCCACTGGCTCCTTGTGGAGTCCACATTTACCTTGTGCACTGGGGGTAGGAGCTGCCACAACACTGCAAGGCAGGGAGGGGCTAGTGAGAACTGCAGACTTTGGTGTGGCTTTGGGTAAGTCCCTCGCCATCCTTCCCTGTCCACTGAAAAACAGAAATAATACCATCCTCCTGCCCTACAGAGGTTTTCTGATAAATGTCTCTTCCTTTCAGAAAGTATCTGAATTTTATTTACTCCTGCTAATATAATTAGCTGAAGTGGATAGACAAAGGCTGATAGGTATCCCTTGCATGAATAGAATTATGTGTTTTGGCACTCAGCAGCTCAGCCCAGTCACTTGCATAGAATAAAAAGACTTATATAGAATAAAAAGACTCTTAACTGCTTACACTGTAGCTAGAAAAACAGGTACTGGATGTGCTCAGGAAGTCTTTATTAAAAAAAAAAAATAGGAAAGCTATAAATACAAGAGAAGTATGTCTGTAATTTCTGTTTAATTAAAACAGACCTTTGAAGTCCTTCCCATCACTGGTATTGGGGGTTTTAATCGTGACATGATCAGCACTGTAGTCACTGGGGATTTCCAGTTGGAACCTGTCCCCTGGGGATCTCAATGTCCTCTCTATCTTCTTAACCTGTGGTACACGGCTGCAGTACCGATACAGCTGGTGAGACCTGCAGATAAAGTGCCAGAATTGCTCTGCTATGAAAGTATGCATAGTGGGATTGCAGCTGTATAGCCCTCTATCTACTCTGCCCATATGCTTTTAGGATGCCTTTGCTCCCATTGTATTTGTAAATAAGTTAATGGTCTTTATAGGGCAGAAACTGAATGTAAGCATATGGTAGCCTGTAAGTATAAATTTGTCTTCCATTTGGAAAGGGGCAGTAGTCTTACTAGACTGATAGAAAGAGGAAGGGTTTTCTCTCAGAGAAAAAGGCCTTGTTTTTTTTTTTTTTTTTTAAAGATGAGGACCAGAAGGAAAGGAATAGATCCTTCTGTTTCCTGTGTGTTTTCTTATGGGAGGGAGAAGTGCTGGCATTCAACAGAAAAGTCAGAATTTTATGCCAAAACCCAGTATGTTCTTCAGTTTATTTACTCAAAACAATAGATATACATCAAAAATACTGTAGGTAGAAATGTGGCTTTGGATATTGTCTCTCAGGAGACAGGAGATACAAATGAAAAAGTCTCTTATCAACTGTGTTTTATTTTTTAACTTCATAGGAGGTTGTGCTTTAAAGAAAGCTTTGAGTATTACTAAACCAGAAAATGTTTTCATTAAAAACACAAAAAAAAAGGGGCAGAGTGGAAAAAATGCTGAGAAAACTCTTTCCAAATCAAAAATTACTTTCGGTGTGACTGTTTCTGTGGGCCCCTTTCATGTCCATGTCCTCTGGACACTTCAGCAGAGAGTGAGGCTGACATGGAGGCTGAGGAAGAGCTGTTTATGCTTGTGTCTCGCATAGCACAGTGCTGTACTGGAAATCGCATGTGAATGAGGCTGGCCAGGTTCATCACTGGTCAAATCAGAAAAGTGCCTCACAGCTGAGATAAATAAGCATGGCAGAGCAAATTTTGACAGTTATGCCAATGTAATTTGAATTAGACAAACCTTTGATGTCTACAAAGCTGGACTTGATATCCTGGTGGGAGCAGGTTTTCCCATTGTATGTTCATTTAATATTTTTTTTTTTACTCTAGGTTGGGCAGAAATAACACAAAAGTGGCTTTTTGACAGACTCATACACTTGCTTCTGAACTGCCAGGGAATGCAGAGATCAAGCCAGACAAAAACTTGAAGAACAAGTAACACCAAACTGTAACTCATATTCCTTGCTTACTTCTTTATTACTTAGGTGTGGATTTGTGTGGAAAAGATTAATATTTGAAAAGTTATTCCAAATCCTTACTCAAATTGTGATCTATGATAAACACAACTTATAAAATGAGGGGCAAACCTTCAAATGCAAGGGATTTGCTGCGTTGAATGTGTGGAGGTTCTGTCTCAGGTAGATGTAAGTGCAACTAGTAATCTACAAAGAAGGTCAACACAGAGGAATCAAAGTACATTTTTAATTTACACACTTATGTAGCTTGGGGCACGTATTGAAACTGGCATCACTGATGAAGGGAAAACCCAAAAGATACGGGAAGCTGTCTGGCATTATCAGTTTTAAGTCATGCACTTGAAAATGATACAATGTGAAATGCAGAGACTTAATGTAGAGAATGTTATACTTCAGCCAGAATGTTCTTACCCCTGCTGATTAGGTGACATTTGCGGTCAATTATTTCCCAAAGGTAAGGGCAGTTCTATAAATAGGCCCTCAGTTAACAATGCCTTTCTGCTCATGCCTTACCTCATATGCAAACGGGGAGTTTGCAAATCTGGAGTTTTTCAGTTGTGGGTGTGATGTTTGACACGCATTGACCAGAAGTAACTGAAGTAAAGGAAAAACTGGGATTAGTGCAAGTGTGTTTGTTTAGCACCGAGGGTTTTTGAATCAAGCTTCCACTTCAGTGAATTTTTCAGGGTCATGGAGTGTTTATTAGATGAATGGGAGTATGTATATTTGCAAGAAGACCTTTGTCACCCTGTGATAAAGCATGACTGTGTTGTCTGGGGACACAACAGAAGTGGCCTCGTGCCTCCTGGCTCTCCCACTGTGCTGAGAGCGCTCACAGGGAGCGAGAAGTGCTGGCCAAGAAATGCTTTTCTCATCATCGAACGTTTTCATAATTTCAGATATTTTCCTGATAACAAATGACTTGTGTGGAGTGAAGCTTTGCTTTCCGGTACCACAAACCAGAAATGTGTCAGGAGTTCTTAAGTGCAGGGTGCATGGCACTGTGGTGCTCCTCTCTGACATGGAGAGTCAGTAGCAACGATGTAACATGGAGTTCATCAAGGTGACTTTTCCCTCTGGTCGCCTTTACAGATGCTGTTTCCTGACAGAGTCCCATTCTCAGTATCTTCTTCTATGAAGATATGAATAACTTAGTGAAGTTTTCTCCAGGATATTTCTTATTCTGGCCTAATAATACTCTTTCCCTTAGCTAGGGCATGCCATTCACACACAGTGGGAGACTTGTGCTTTGTAATCTGCAGTTGCAGAGAAGCTGCTTGGACTTTACTGACCAACATCAGAGATATGGTCTTAAATGCCGTATCACACAGTGCCACCTTGGTGAAGCTCATCATAAGCAGAAAAAAAAAAAACAGGAAATAGTGAATGATTTCCATTGTTTTCATACCATAGTAGATTTTCAGAAAGACTCAAACAAAATATGCTTTTTTTTTTTTTTTTCCTTAAATGGTTTGTCAAGTTATGGCAAAAATATAAGCATACAGAGATAAATTATTGGAACATTTTCTCTACATTTGCATGCATAGACATACATGTAGATATACATATAAAAGTGTATGAGTGTATTTGTGCACGTGCATGCAAATATATAGCTATATGTGTGCATCCTTGTGTGGGTATATATACACGTATGTATGTTCATGCATACACCCAAGAAAATAGTTTTCTATAGCCTTTCTCTTATTTAACAATAATACTGAAATACTGGCATTCAACAATCTAAATCCTCAAACATGTTGAAGAAAGGTAGATTTTAATGGTGTTAAATGAACCATTTAGCACAGAGCCTCTCACCTTCAGTGGCACACTCTCAAAATGAAATCCAGTGTTCAGATACAATAATAAAAATAAGAAAAACAATATTACCTGTTTAAAGAGAATATAAAAATCCAATTAAGTTCTGAATTTTAATTTGCTTGCAAGCATGGGTTTGTTGCTCTGTGAAAAGAATGAAAATGTAAATGACATTTCTGTGTGTTATCTACATAATCCAGAGGCTAGAATATCCTGTCATGCTTATTTTGTCTAGTGATGATAAAACTAAACAGTTTCAACTGAATTTCCTGTAAATGGGCAAATAATCAAAAATGAACATCTTTATATTCTGATCTTTCATTAATTTATGTATAAATGCTGTTATAAAGAGATTAGCTTTTATGAAAGAGAATGAATTTTGCCTGGCATCTGACAGCAGTGACGGGCTGTAGCACATGAAGTGCCGTGGGTGGAAGAAAGCTGGAGTGGCCACTTGCTTCTGAGCTGTGGATTCAACAAAAGACAAGGAGGGAAGCTCTGCAGTCAAGAGGCCCATGTGGCATCACCCATTGGTGTGCAGACACAGACCATTGTGCTCAAGTGCCCCTACCATCCCCTAACCCCTCTTGTCCCTAAATGCAGTGGATCAGTCATGGCCATTTGCTAAATTGTGTGGTTTAGATGAATTGGTAGCAGCTATTGAAGGGTGGCAGAATGAAAAGGTGGAGACCTGGGGGTGCAGGAGAGAGATGACATGGTAGAAGGCTGCACAAGTGAATTTACTTCTGTTCCAGCCATGGCTGGGGCAATAATCTCGGTGCAGTAAACTCTGCTTCCTATTGCCACTGACTATTCCTTCCTTTCCTTCTTTCCTTAGATTTGCTTTATTTGGACTAAACCACATAAAAAACATCTGTACCTGGACTGTAAGTATCCAAGACAGCAATTAAATTTGTATCTACATAAGGCTGTTACCCACCAGCCTTTCCTACCAAAGAGAATGTCCTAGAGATGAAGCAAGACCTCAATCCCACTGTACCTCTGCAGCTTGGTGTTGCCCAGCCATGCCACTCCCTGTATCCATGCTCTTGCCCTCCAAGGAGCATTGCCTCTTCTAAAATAAGTCAGCACAACTTCAGATACTGAGAGCTTAGAGAAGTGAGTCAGGCTTGGTATTAAATACATTGTTAGGGAAAGACATTTAACCAAACTGGTAACTGGGTAGCACAGAATGTACCTGTGTATGTGGTACCTGCAGAGGAGTAGACAGTATATCCAGGCTGGTGTAAGTCAGATTACTCTCAGACAGTAACTTTTTGTATGGTTTATAAAAATAATTTAAAACAGGCAAAAGGCAGAATGTCCAAACCCACATTATTTTAACAGACCTTTGTGCCTAATAGTGGGATTAATGATTCAAACAAAGGAGTCTGTTTGGTATTGAGCAAGACTGTAAATTCTTGGTGTCTGATTTTTTAAAATACCAGTCTCTGTAATGCCTAATGGTGGGTGCCCAGTCTGAAGAGTAACCAGCCCTCCAGTGTCTGGGAAATTTGCTCCTTCTGAAACAGTCAGACAGGGTGTTTACACAATCTCCAGGTTTTGATATTAGATCCAGAAGAAATTATTAAATTGTTCACATGACCTGAAATTGTACAGAAAACAGGGCTGTAAAACTACTAGATCTGACTGTTGATAGGAAGCAGCTTTATCTGTTTTTTCACTCTTTTACAAGCTATATGTACTGCTTTTGGTCTTTAATCTCACTACAGGTTTTGACACCTTTGAACTGTTTGTTACATTGCTGCACTACCGCAGGGATGGCAAGATCATTACCTGAACCCAGATTCTTCTGCGCTTCACGAAGTTATGCACTCTGTTCTGCATTTCCCCGAGTTCAGAAAGGTAGCAACTTTTATGCCTCTTCGTGTCCAGTAAAGTAATTAAAGGACAGCCATGTAAATTTTAGAAGTAAAAAATAATTTTGCCTTTATTTTTCTGTATCCAGGATTGTTTTTATATTATTTATATTGTCACTACTGTGGTCCTACAGTATGTCTCTTGTTCAAGGTCACGTTGCCTGTCAAAATGAAAGGAATTCATTACAAGTGTATGCACAGATCTGCTACAAAACATGTTTAACATGACAAAGCTAACACTGTATGATTTTAACCTTGTTTCATTTAAAGCCTCAAAGCCAATCTCAGGGCCTCATCTCAGTTTCTCACAGGTAATTTGTTATGCAAGAAACATCACCTTCATTGTCTTGTATGAAACCACCAGCTGTTGTTCAGCCCTTTCATATTAGCTTCCTTCATGCCTCTTCCAAGGTAGCCCAGTGTCTGTCTCAAGGCAGCATATGAAAATTAGCCACACATGTTTATAAACATACTATAAATCTGTTTTCATATTCATAAAAATAAGGGTATGAAAAGTCTGAAAAGCTGTGATGATGCAGATACGATGTCCCCCAATACTTTAGTGCTTTAGTTTCCTGTACATGCTCTTGTCCCGAAGAGCGATGCATCCCAGCAAACCCAAACTAGTGTGGTCGGTAAGCAAAGAATCTTTGCAAGCACTTCCCCACTGTTTGTGCTGCTGGAATTTAAGGACTTGATTGTGCCCTCATTTTAAAAGCCAAACACTAAATTCAATCAGCAAAAGATTAAGCAGTGCCAGTGCTTTCTGATACTGCTGATACTGCATATGAGTGATTTGTTTTTACTGTTGAATTCCAAAGGGGTGGTAGCTACTTTTTGTAATTCTGTGGAGATGGAGTAAATGGTTATGAATAGCACAGTAGTAGAACAAGATTGATTACTAAACTCCATTCTATTAAAATCACCTCAGTGTGCCAAAAGGACTTGCAGCAGGCCTCAAACATGTTGTGCCCTGTTACTTTTAAGCCCTAACTCCAATACTGCACAGAAACAAGAAGTTCTGGAAGGATTTCAGAAGAGTTGCTCGCTGCACACTGCCTCACATACTGTTTTCACTACAGAGATTGCAAGTACCTCTCTGCTGTTTGTGACACGATTTGTACAAATGGTATCTCATCCTGAGCACTTGCTCTGCAATCTTAATGGTCCTTTCCAAGAAAGAGCTCTAATCGTTCATTGAAATTGCATTTAGTCTGCAGGCCCTCTGGAGCTATTATGAATGCAATTAACGTCTGGAGATCATGACAAAAATGCGAAGGACTCTATGCTGTATTGACTTAATATATCATAATGGCTCCGTCTGGGCCTGGACCCGTTATTATTCATCCAAGAAGTTTGGTGCACACCACAGTTGCACAGTGCAGCTTTGGCACAACTTGGGGTCCTGCAGGAAGGACAGGCTTGCAATGTGTCTGCTAGAACAAAAACCAGGAGATTGACCCCAGCTAAGAGAACTGGAAACTGGCTCCATTTCCATATAAGCCTTTAAGGGCGAGTGCTTTTAAAAGCTGAATGGGAGCTCTGTGGGCAAAACCGGCTCGTGGCACATTGCTGGCTCTGTTCATTTGCTGGTCCTGGCTTGCCCATTCCTTGCTGGCTCCTGGATACCCATCACTGCGCACAGGGACAAAGATTTCTGTTGCTTGTACATACGCTTACAGATGCCACGCAGAAGGCAAAGACCCCAGGGTGAGGCAGACCTACTAGCATCTCAGCTGTCCTGCTGGTATGGGCCCAAGCTAGTTTCCTGGGATCTCTCTATAATAATTGGGCACCTCCACAGTGCTTTATCCTGACCTCAGAGCCTCAAGTCCTGCAACCGAGATGTACGTTTCACTGCTGATGGAGGAGCTATTTCACTGTCATGCATTTTAATTTCATGCTGAGCAGTAAATGCAGGGCACTTCACAAACTGTGGTTAGTTAGCCTGATTTCAATCACGTATTTTCCTGATTTTACACAATGAACACTAAAGCAAATAGATAATCAAATCTATGTTTTGTCTTACGGAAACTCCCAAGTGCCTGAGGCAGTTTGAGGTCCAGTGGCTGGAATTAAGCTAAATTAAGCACTGTTGAAATGCAGAGTAGGCAGGGAACAGCTTCCCTTCTGAAGTCCTGGCAGAGCAACTGGCTGTGCAAGGGGAAATCCTTTTAAATGTCAGAGAAATTATTTGCTTTGAAATCTCCATCACCTGTGTTATCTGTTCTTTTAACCTATCTATACATCCATTCAACATTGGAGTTTCAGTGTCACAGTACATCCACCCAGTCCAGTTCAGGTGTCAGATTTTAAATATCAGCTTCTGAATTCTGGTGTTGTTTTATCTGCTTTTTTTTTTTTTTTTTTTTTTTTTTAAATGAAACTGAGGTTAGATTCATGTGAACTACAATGTGGTTGTATATAGTACAAGAACAAGAAAAGTAAGAGAGGTTCATTCAGTGAATTGTTTTTTACAAATGACCTATCTCTAATCACAGTGCTGCTTTTGATATGAAAATAGAGGTAACTGAAATACTGATACAGCTGCACTCCAGAGAAGAATGAAGCAATCTGAGGTCTTCGGTGCTGTTAGGATTTGCACCATTTCAGGACTAAGTGCTATAAACATCTGTTTATATGGAGATGGAGATAGAGTGTGATTACAGAAGAAATCTTTTCCATGTGAGTATACACGTTTTTTATGCCACTTCAATGTGTTTTTACTTTAATTATATCATTCTACTATTTAGACAGAAGTTCTGGAATTTATTTCAAAAGAGTCATGTAACTCCCTGATCTTAACATACCTAAAAATATATCTGTAACATACAGCTTAACAATGTGCAACTTCAATGCTAGCATTAAACTCACCCATCTCAGAGCTCAGCACATCCCTAGGTGAGTGCAAGCTGACACAGTTTCATCTTTTGTGGAGAACCCTTTTTTTTCCTTACCAAATACAGACTAAGAGAGCCAGGCTTCCCACAGAAGTTGTGATCAGAAATGGATGCGTCAGCTGTTATCTCCAAACTTGCACGGTTATAATCACAACTGCTTGTATGTGCCAGAAGAAATTGGAATATTTACAGCTTTTTAGTGCAGCAGGAAGGAAACAATTACAAGTGAAATACAAACATACAGTCACATATACAAATACATGGAAGAAGCACAAATATGTGCACAGACATGCACATTCACACTCATAGATAAAGAAGATGCCAAGAGGAACAAGCAGAAAATATGTTTACAAGTAGAAAACATTACTGAAGAGGCAGAATATAAAACCACATAGAAGCAGAGGACAAGGCAAGTGTCTCAAGAGCAGAAGTCATAGTAGCAGCTTTTCTGTTCCAGGACTGAGGGCAAATACATGAAAGTGAGCCCACTTGAACAGTTCTGGCTCTGGGCTGGGAGGAAGCTGTATATACCCTGTGTACAGGGTAAATACCAGGTGTGAGGGTGATCTCTAGGTTTTGGGACTCCGGGCCACCATCCTTTCTGCAAGTTCACATATCCCCTTTTCTCTTTTTATTCCTGAAATTGCGCTGCTGGGTGCATCATCACATGGCCTGACCAAGTCATATTCCTTCACAAACAGTAAATACTTGCATTTCTTCTGACAGTGCAGATAGTCTGAATTGTTTAGCTTTATTCCTGCTAGGTTTTCTTTGTCTATATGTTTCTTGGGAAATCAGTGCTCAAAGGAGCAACCTGTGTATCTCTGACTTACACACAGTTCCAGCTGAGCAGCACTAGGCTCCTAGCAGAAGGATTGAAAGAACAAAGAAAAAGGATCATTTAATTTACCTTGAGGGATAGTTCATTTTTCAAATAGAGACAATTTGAAAAGCACAAAGCACTATGCCAATATCTTAGCCACTCTCAAAAATAAAATTAAGTCTTTCTCCGTAGGAAAATGAATGTCAATGCTATGTACATTTGCATCCAGCAACAATTCTGCAGCTAATTTCATAGTAATTGATATGCTGCTATATTGCTTTATTATGAGTGTTGAAGCATTAAACACTCAGGTCCAGGCCAGACTTGGCCTAACACCAAAGTGGTCATTTGCTACATACCTAGCAGGCTGACCAGTACACAACAATAATCAGAGCTGGCACAGAGCTTAAACATTGATGTCCACCAGTGACCTAAGTACAGTTCAGAATGTTATGGTTCAGAAATACAAACTTACACAGGGCTGCTTAATGAAACCAAGAACTGACCTGGACAATATGAAACCATATATCAGATTAGAAAAGAAGCTGACCTCCAACCAAGAGGCTATTATGTAGCTGATAAATGGATGTTTCTCTGAGTAGGATTTCAGGATGCTAAATTCAAACCAATGTCTTTTTTTGAGTGATGCTGGTAAGTATCATTATTATGCATGAAAGTGACTGTGAGAGTAACTTTGTGAGAAAGGTACATAATGGGTTATCTATCTATTAGAAGGACATGTCTAGGTACGCTTCATTCAGACACATGTGATAACTTCTTTTTAAATGCAGAACCCACCATCAGCTGGGGTATAGCAGATTATTTTCATTGTCTGTCCTAATACACATCCACTGAACATTGCTGTTGCTGTGCTGCAAGGATGCACAGTAGGCAGTACAGTTGTGGCCACATCTCCAGGAATCACTCTCTCTAAAAGGAGCAAACAGTACTACTCAAAAGAAATTACAGATACTAAAAATGCAACAGGAAAAGAGAAGAGATGAGGGTTTGCTTTTCTGGATAACCCCTATTCAGACATATTTACATTTAAGCCAACAGCTAGTTGTTATAATGACTCTTTCATCTATAGAAACTCCCTGCCCTGCATAGACTTCCCCACTTTACCAAAGTGGTGCTCCTGGGTACTGCTGCTGTAGCAGCAGGTCGGAACATACCTTGTACGTGCACTGTTCCTTTAGTGGTCCTTTATCAGTGTGCTCTGTACCTGTGGCCTGGTTGTGCAATGCAATCTGTCTGTATCATTTGCTCTGTCCACTTATGGCTTCTACAAGGCAACTCACTTGTTTGTTCCTGCTGGTACTGCTGGGAATGAGGTCTAATTGCTATCAGAGGATCTTGTTACTCTTTCTATAGCACATCAGCTGGACATCCCAGACCCCATTACCTAGCAAAACCACTTGCTGATGAACTAATCCTTTTATGTTAACAAGATTGCTTCATAGTGACACTCCTACTGGAATTACAGTGACAGGCTTGGCACATTTAATGTTGGGATCAAAACAGCACTGGTCCACTTGCTGAAGTCATTGCTCAAGTAAGGACAAAGTGGACAGCGAGGTATTTTCCTTGCAGGACAGAGAAAGACACGGGAAAGCAGACATGTAGCTTGGGCACAGAAGGCTGCTTGGCTCTAGCTAGGCTCAGTGGAGGGGCTTTACCAGACACCACTCAAAGCACTTCCATTTGGCTTCTGCTCTGAACCAACCCTGGGAGGAGGCTGTTTCTCCCCTGGACTCTAGGTGAGGCTACCTGCCCCAAAGCCTTTGGGAACCTTCCTTGTGACCTCTGGCTTCAACAACAGTGACTTTGTAGCTAAAAAATTACATCCATGGAGCCCTCCTTGAAACCTGGACGAACATAAGGATGGCCCCTGGGGTTTTGTTTCACTTGAAATGTGCTCTTCGCCGATTCAAGTAGTTTCCCTTTGACTTAGCAGATCCTCTTCAGCTTTCTGCAGCAAGCAGGTGTTTCTCCATATTTCCAGTCTGTGAACTTAAAGAAATTCTAAAATAATTTGTCATTTTATAAAAAAGTTATACAAGCTGTCACCACAAATCTGTCACCATGCAGACAGGTGCAAACATGCGCAGTATGCAGAGAAAGGCACTGACACTGAGATCAGAATAAAGGCCATCTAAAAGCAATTACATTTCCAGGTATTAGGCAAACACAATTATTTAAATTGCTAGTCAAAAACAGTTGATAAAATAGATAATTAAAAAAGATTGACCTGAAAGCTGATTTTAAATTATTCTGTAACGTGCACATAAGTCATATAATTGCTCTCTCATGACCCAGCCTCCATTAAAAGGAAATTTCACCTAGGAAAACAATTATGTATGCAACACATGGTGATTAAAATAAATACATATTCTTTCAAATGCTGGAAATTATGTGAGGAACTGTATTAAAAAGTGGGAATGAATTAGCCCTGCATTGTAAACTGTAGTGTGGTCTGTCATTTTAATAAGTCACATTCAAGAAGCATTGAAATAGAAAGTATGACAATGCACTAGACCACAGAAATAGTAGATGACCTATTGTATGTAGATATACAAAAATTAATCTGGAAAAAGACTGAAAAAAATCATAGAATCCTAGAATCATTTAGGTTTGAAAAGACCCTTAGATCACGGAGTCGAACCATTAACCTAATACTGCCAAGTCCACAACAATACCATGTCCCTAAGTGCCACATCTACACATCTTTTAAGTGCTTTCAGGAATGGTGACTCAACCACTTCCCTGGGCAGCCTGTTCTAATGCTTGACAATCCTTTCAATGAAGACATTTTTCCTAATGTCCAACCTAAACCTCCCCTGGTGCAACTTGAGGCCATTTACTCTCATCCTATCATTTGTTACTTGTGAGAAGAGACCAACACCCACCTCGCTACAGCCTCCTTTCAGGTAGTTGTAGAGAGTGATACGGCTTCCCCTGAGCATGCTTTTCTCCAGGCTAAACAACCCCAGTTCCCTCAGCCACTCCTCAGAAGACTTGTCCTCTAGACCCTTCACCAGCTTATTGCCCTTCTTTGGACACACTCCAGCACCTCAAAGTCTGTCTTGTAGTGAAGGACCCAAAATGGAATGCAGTATTTGAGGTGCAGCCTCGCCAGTGCCGAGTACAGGGGGACAATCGCTTCCCCAGTTCTGCTGGCCACGCTATTTCTGATACAAGCCAGGATGATATTGGCCTTCTTGTCCATGTGGGCACACTACCAGCTCATATTGAGCCAGGTGTTGACCAACACCCCAGGCTCTTTTCCACCAGGCAGCTTTCCAGCCACTCTTCCCCAAGCCTGTAGCGATGCATGGGGTTGTTGTGTCCCAAGTGCAGGACCTGGCACTGAACCTTGTTGAAACTCATACAGTTGGCTTTGGCCCATCAATCCGGTCTGTCCAAGATAATGTAGATGCTGAAATAGTGGGGAATTTTGTTTTTCTTATTCAGATTAAAGTGGCTCTTAAATAACAATGGGGGTCCTATCATTCCATGAGCGTATAGCTTGAGAGATAGTAGCTGCTGTGGAGAGATTGCATTTACAATAGACTAGACAGAAAAGAGTCAGAGAAGAGGAGCAAGAATTGTGGCACAGGCTTATTAAAGGCAAGATTTCCAAATATATTGAGTGCATCTTGATGAAGGAGATGGAAACCTTGGAGGAGTCTCCCATGCCCTTTGTGACTTGCCGAGGCCACAGGAGTCTGATACAAAGATGAAAAGCAAATGTGGAGACTGAAGGCCAAATTCATGTCCTTAGTGCTGGGAGGCTGGTGGATGTGTGGCTACCTGACTGAGCTGGATACAACTGCTCACTTTGCAGTTGGTAACCCTCTCTGCTTCTGTGGCTGTGTGGCACATGAATGGTTCCCAAATATGGTTTGTTTGTGTAGTGCTCTCATAGAAGAAGAAAATCTCACAGTGCCTCTATTGTGAGATGTTGTTTCTGAGTTAGCTTTTAATGGCTTGATGCTCAGCTGGAGTAAAGAAACTTAACTGTTGAGACAGGGAAACTATGGCAGTTTATACCCAGTTCTATGACTCCTCATCTTCTTGGTCATGGTTGATGCTTTTAGCACTTATGGCCAAATATATGCATTGGTAACAACACCATCAAATAAAAAATAAATGAATTTTGACCTATGGCTATCCATACATACACAATTCAGAGAAAATGGTTGAAGAGATGGATAGCACCAAAGGACATTTTTTGAAGAAAATCTTGTAAGACTCCAGTTTTAATAATGTGTAGCTCTGCCAGTCTCATTGCAGAAACATGAGAGCACCCGCTTTCAATTTAAAGTGCTCTCCTCCACACATAATACTTCTCTGAACCTGTCACTTCTCAGGACGCTCTTTCTCAGGCAGTCTGCATTTTAAATCAAGCAGTTATGACAGTTTTCACTGCAAAAGGGGACAAATTAGTGAAAGGAGCATGTATAGAAATTTGGTTACAATAACTGCTAAACAACAGTAACCGAGGTTCCTGGGAAATAACTAACTGGCTCAGATTTTTGCAGTGACCATCCATAGAAAAAAGAAAGTCATGTAGGACTAAAACAACTCACTAGCTTTGGTGCCTAAAGTAATGAGTTACAAAATGGCGCAGACTGAGATCATTAATCCTGGATTTATTGGCAAGTTTGAAAGCCCTGGGTAGACGTTCGTTAGAAATTCAGCTGAGAGTGCAATCTGCTCCTGTGTCTATAATATTGTTGAAGCCCTCTGCAATTTTAGATATGTTTGTTTACCCATGATGTCTCTGAGACAGTGATGTGGGTAGTTTAATTTTTGTGGATGGGATGTTGAAACTCAGAGGTAACTATGCTGAATTATGGCTTGAAGCCAAATTTTCACCACCTCACCTGCATGTTCCTTCTTTCCCCTTTGCAGAAAACTGGACTTCCAGACTGGATACTGCTAATTTTATATTACAGGGTTTTTAAACAAGTTCAGGCACAGTCTGAAACTTATCAAGCAGCAGTAGAATGGAGTGGTTAGGAAGAAGCTATTTTACTAATCTGCTTTCACAGTCCAATTTTCACATCTGAGTCTTATGATAGGAGATCAAAGTCCCTCATTAGGAGACTGAATCCAATATTTAATACACTTAATGCCCACTTTATATATTCACAAGATAGCCTGGTTTCCGCATAAAACAACATACAAGCTCCTTTTGACACTTAATGAAGGGACAGAATGAGTGTTTTTAAGACCTCAGTTTCTATGCCGTTACGCGGTAGCGAAGCAGGACTGACTTTCTCCTATGTTTTACATGAGGGGATACAGGAGTATCCTTATTAATGCATCTGTCTTTCAAAAACTACCCTGTGATATCCTGCACGATCATATTTGAAACATCCTGGACTTGGGGAATGTCAAAGCTTATGATGTGAGCAACACTGTTACTCTGTAAGTTGTATTGAAACTGATTAACTTATCAATCTCTAGTATTCAGCTACTGGAAACGAGACACATACTTCTCCTGGGGATTTACCTGGAGTGAGATCAAAAGGAAACTTCTTTCTCCATTCCTTGCATGAAGGTTCAAAATTTGTTTTGACTAGTGATGTTAAAAATAAAGAAATAAGTGACCTGAATAACTTGAGAAATTCCCTTGTGATTAAGGTGGGCAGCATTTGAAACATAAAAAGTTGCACCCGTGTTCAAATGAGAGAGGTCCTAGTTAATTATTTAGAGCAGCCGAAAGCTCATCAAAAATTTAATCAAGATTTATTTCTCCGTGATTGTGCAGGCACCACAATGTGCAGAAATGGAGGCTTTAACTCTGTTAAATGAAACCTTTGCATTTTCACCTCCCAGCTTGCTAGTGCTGGCTCAGTGGGGCCAATGCATCCTTTTCTCCCATCTCCCCTCTTCCCCAAACACCCACAGACAATTGCCTTTGACTGTTGGTGATGAACACCAACAGGTAAGGTGCATTTAAATAGCAACAGGTAATGTGGATTTAAATGGCACACCCAGGCAAATAAATAGCTTACAGCATTTGAACTACTGCTGTGGGGGAGTTTTGTTGGACCACAGCAGACTGTAGCTGCAGCTTTTTGAGGCTACTACCATTTGCCTTGGTAGATGATGTCAAATACAAGCCAGTCTGCAGCACAGCCCCAATCCTCTCCCATCTCTGGGGTGGTGTAACTACAAGTCCTGGACCTGGCAGAACTCAAAGAAAGGAAAGCATGGATTGCCTTCCCAGTACCCTGTAGAGCAGTTAGTGTCCATATTCCCTCCCTCTGTAGCACTGGCAGGAATATAAATGTTCTTGGTGAAGGTGAGAAGAAGATTTTACAGGCCCAGAATAAGACCCACGTGTGAGGATTGTTTCTTGATTTTCCATCCATTCATCATACTGGGATAGGTGCTGCACTGAATGGTGTCTTTTTTTTCACTCCATTTCTCTTGTTGGGACTGTATATTTTTGGTTTCTTCCATTGACTCTCAATTCCAAGACCTAAGAAGTCAGAGCTTTGCAGCACACAGACTATTTAAAATTCCCCCATGCCTCAGGCTTCCCTGGCTAGAGGTGAGTGTAGCTGCAGGACTGGCTTTGCAACCAGGCCTCCTGCCATCGCTGGTGACTCGCAGGTACCCACAGACCTTAAGTCTGCTCTCCCTTAAATAACCAGTGTGGCAAACAGGAAGATGTTTTTAAGCAATTTAGTTCAGATCTCACCAATTTTGTGCACACTGCCTCAGAGCTAGGTCTGCGCCATTGCCCTTTTCTTTGAAGTCCATTGCACTTGTGATTTTCTTTGATCATTGCTGTGGAAATGACTGAAATGCTTTTCTCGTAGGTTTGTATGCACACAGACATAAGAGGGCTGAGAACTTCAGTAAAGGTGAAACATCTGACCTTATCTTGACTTCGTTTGGATTAAAGTAACATTAAATGGGACAAAATTATGTTCTAACTACCGTGAGAGACTAATGAGGAGGGAGCAATATTATTCTACTACTTCTATCAGTATACTCAATACATTAGATAGCAGTGAAATAGCTTTGCCAGTAAGTTTAGCGAGTGTGCAGGGATCTAAAAATGCCAGAAAATACCTTAGGATTTCTAAAGCATCTTCTTTCACTGAGTTTCCAATGGTGGCACTTGATAACTAATATCTCAAAAGGGATAAAAGGCCCCTGAAAAAGAAAAAAAACCCAATCCATTCTTTTCCTACCATCTCTGAGCAGAAAGGTCACAAAAAAAGGGGAAACTAGGTTTTCTAGAGAAGACCTGGTCTTGCTGCATTCTCCCTGATTTCTAGAGCTTCCCAGAACTGCTCTGCACATTGAGCCACAAGAAAGAAAGAAACAACTCTCTGCCCCATGTTCCTGTGCTTGTTCAGCTGATTTCTTGGTCTACACGACTTCAACATAAAAACTTATTTAGGATACAGATGTCTCAGTCATTTTATACAGTTTTTGCAAAAGCCATTCAAAGTTTAGAGGTGATCAACGAGGGGAACAATGCTAGGAATAATGCAGAATGTGCTCGAGAATAAAATAATGACATTTCTTAATTTTGATTATACCAGGCTGTGGTGTACCAGCTTGCAAACCGCACTTATGATCAGCTTCTCTGAAAATGCCTAGAAGGGAACAAGAAAGGATGGACAGCAGGAAAGCAAGGTGGGTCTGAAGGAAGAAATGGCCCATACGAGGTGAGCTGAACAAACATTGAGCCCATTAGATATCCTACTGGGCTTTCAAATCATGAATGATAATGAGAACATAAACAGGGAACAATTATTCATCCTGTCTCACAATACATGAAATACTTTTTATACTGAAAAGATTTTTGGTGAATAGCTAAAATAAACCCCCAAAATCAAGCTGAATATTTTAATGCTTTATAAGTGGTAACTAGGGAAAGAAACTGTACAAGACTTGCATTTTCATTTGAAGTATTACTGTATATTTTGATTCATTTGGCTCAGTTCATGATATAATGGAGCATAACTGATGTAACTTGGCTTGATGTGTCTCCTTGTTATACATACTGAAACAATATCTGCAGAAACATTTGAAATTACACATTTTTTCAGACATCTATTTTAAGGATCAGTAACTTCAAACAAGCAGAACACTCAGGCATATTTTAAAGGCTTATTTCCTGCAATCATGCTTGGGTCATGGCTTAATCCTCATCAGAAAGCACACACTTTGGGATCCTGATTACAGGAGGGGGCAGTGAAGGAAGGACATAGAAAGAAAAGGAAAATTATCAGAGTTTTCAAAAAGAGCCCAGAGATCTTGCACCCAACTAGTAAATCCTTGATTCTAATTTAGAAGAGAGCTGATTTTTTAAAATTCTGAAGGAGGGACCCCAGGAGGCAAAACAAAGTTGATGATTCAAAATATCTGTTAGGAGAATTTATGTCACTGCTCAGCACTGCGTGTCCATGTGTGACACAAAGGACGGGCTTTAGAAGAATCAGCTGTCCTAGCAGGGAACAGACAGCCTAATGGGAGCAGCTAAATCTAATAGTTCTTACTGAATTTCTTAGTACTTTGTAATATGTTTTTTTAATAGAAAGGCAGGCCTATGAACTATTTTTGAGTGAGGAGTGGGGTGGCTTTGCTTGGCCATATGCACAGCTTCTGTCAAATGAGATGGAGAGGCAAAAGGATCCTGCTGTTGTACTTGAGAGAGGTAGAACTAAAACAACTTTCTGCAGCAGATAAGAACTGGATTCTGGGCCACTCTGAATAAGTTAAGCAAATAATTACCTGTGAATAAATTACTTAGGAAGAAAAACGCTAAATATATTTATTAATACATACCATATGTTTTTTGCAACTTCTTAACAGAAGGCTCATAAAAGTACACAGCTACATCCAAGAATTCCCCAGTCACACGCATTTTCTGCATTTACTTTATACACTTACTTAATAGACAGAAAACTCATTTAGTGGATATTTAAAGAACTTACAACCATCCCTTCAAAGTCTGTGAATATATAGTGGAACTCTGTTTATTCCTTTGAATCACACCTAGATGAACTGTCAAGTATCCAAATTTCTTAAGCAATTTAATTTAAGAAATTTGGATATTTGACAGTTTAACAGGACAAAAGATTTTTGTTTTTTTGAAAAATGAGGAAGGGAATTTCCTATGCAACTCAATTTCCTTTACTTTCACACACTATTGAAATGCCAATATTTCTGGAGTGTAGGATTTTTGAAGATACTCTGTTATTACAAATTATTGTTACTCTTGTTTTTAAGAATTCTTCCAAATGTCCTGAGATGGGCACTCATGAGCATTACTGGAAGTGTTCCCCTCTCTCTTCATACCTTTCTGTTTAAAGGTTTTGCCAACTGATGTGTTTTACAGAAGCCTCTGGGCTGCTCTCGTTTGTGCTAGCAGAGTGACCTTGAACTGATCGGGGAAAAAATGAAGGGAGCACAAATCATGTCAGTATTCACCTTCATTCCCACCTTTTATACTCCAGTCACTCTCCATTATCTCCCCAGAGACTACTCCAGAAATTGGGTTATAGTTGTCCTCCCCATTCACATTTTTACCTGATGCCTTGTGATGTCCAAAGTGATACCCAGGGGTTTCAGCCACATGGACGTAGGGTCTGGCTAATTGGCTTTGGTTCAGATATATGAAGTGTGGCAGGCAGAGGCAGGATTTTAAGGTCTATTTAATCAGCCCAGTAATTCAAAATTTTATTTGAGCTTGAGTTGTTTATGTACAAGAGAGGATTCTGCTTCTGGAGGGATTCTGGCCTCTCTGCACCCTGTGTACACCAATTACTGGAGATGCTACAACCAATCAGTGTCGTGAGCAACAGCAGTAATAACAGCATAAGAAGGATAAACTTTTCCCAGTGCTGTAAAAATAAGAGATTTTAGGAGACATTTCAGCTGTCTTGCAGGAGAGTGATGAGTTACCAAGCAGTTACAAGGGCCATAAGATGGGGACAGAAACACCCTTGCTGCGAGAGCCATTGGCTTTATGTGCATTTCTGTGCTGAGCTCCATGTTGCTTTGGCTGCTCCTCCAGCACTACCCAAACTGTCTAGGTTTAATCCTTGGTGCAAGCTTTTTATGACCCACATGACTATGGCACAGGTATTTCTACTGCAAATCCTGTAGGAAATACTTGAGATCTTTTCTCTCAGAGCATCACTGTCTGGTTTGCCTAAGTTAGGCAGTGCAAGAGGCTATGTAGGAGCCTGGATCTGTTAAGGTGCTATAGTCTCTGAACTCCAACATGTCCAAGTCTGGTGACTGAGTTTTGTCTCACTGGGCAGCTGGTAATTGTCAAGGGTGTTTTGAAGCCCTCCATAAGTGGGGAATAAGCCAAAAAGGCCACGTTGCACATTTTATAAAACTGATTTATAAATTCCATATTCAAATATTTTGATTTTTAAGATCAAGTTTAATCTCACTACAATGAAAAGCCTGTTTCTCCCTACCTGTTACACTCAGAAGCACTCCTGCAGATGAAAACCAACTTTCCATCCTGCAGCCTCCCACAGACATATGCATGCACGTTATGTCCCATGTTTAATTGCCTTTCAAAACTGTCTTATCTTGGCATGAACTTGTCATTGGTTTATCTCTGCTTAGGATAAATGCATACCTAATCTTATTACTAGATGCACTCAGAGCAGGCAATCTCGTTAATAGCCACCCTTAAGGGATTTTTATCCATGGATCAATTTCATAATTGGAACACAGCTACATAATATATAAATATATCCTTCAATGGCACAGCCGTTGTGCTGTTCAGACTTGCACATCTCATGAAAAAAAAAAAAAAAAGACAATTCAGAAAGAAAGAATGTATTTTTAAACCAGAGATCCTTCTTGGAAGCTTGTTAGGTTTTCAGATCACACCACAGGCTTACAAGCTTGATTTGTCAGGTTCATGATTGTTACTGGATACATGAATTCTATCATTTTTAGCCTGGATAGTCACTAAGAATAGTTTTCCCTATTCTTAGTGGCAATGCATTGAATTCCATATGCTCTTTGTTGTAGCATATAGAATTCTGTAATGGGAAAAACCTAACTTGTTAGCTTCATATCATTTTCAAAAGCAGCAGGAGCTATACAGCTTTTAAGAATTAAATTATGTTCATTTATTCAGTGACTGCAAAATACCCTACTAAGAGTGTAACAGCTTAAAGGCTTCCTAATCAACTTTACTTCATCATTAAATAATTATGCTTTGTGTATCTGAACTGCACTTTTGTCACATCTCATATACAGGATAGTTAGTGAATATGAGTCATTACTGAGGCTGAGTGAACTATTCATAATTAAACCTGAACGAAGCAAAACTGGCTCATTTCGAGTTGTGTGGTGCTTTCAGCGAGTCTGGGCTAAGCTTCCAATAAACTTTGATTCAGTTATATCCAAGCCCCAGCAAAATAAAATATACGTTTACTGCACAGACCTAAGCCACAGCAAGCATTACTCAGTTTGGAGTTTGGTGGATTTCCTGCTCCCTGCTCCCTCCCCCTTCTGTCAGGATCATCACACCTCTGATCAAAAGGGATTGATTTTCCTTCTCCTCCCACTCTGTAGGCACACAGTGAGGATGGGCATCACCGAGGCTCTTGGAATACATACATGAGAAATTAGCAAGCAAGTATTTTACAGTTTTGCCTATTTGTAGCTGCAACCCATACAATTGCACACAAGGTTTTTCACAATGACACCACTGGGCATTGCTAGCCAGCTAGTCAAAATGTGACAGAAATTACTGTTATAATTCAAAAAGTGAATAGTGGTATTAATGATAAAGATGATAAATTAAAAAAATAGCCAGAAGTGTACATTTACTGTGTTTGATTATCAGCAGATCCCAAATCACTCAAACAATCAAATATCCTCATCAGATGCCCATAGTCATCTTGGCCAAGGTTGTCAACAGCAAAACATTGTGTCTCTGCCGGTGTTGTGGGAAATAGGCTGCAATGAAAATAGAGACATTCACGGATGTGTGTTAAGGAAGGACTTAGCTGCTGCAGGGACATAGGACAGGCTGTGCTGCTCTCACTCAAGAGGCAGTTCTCATAAAAAAATGAAATTCTGAGGCACATGGGTGTCCAGGCAATGAGGTGTTAAGCAGGGGACACCTCTGGTCAGGTGGAGAGACCAAAGTCCAGAGTGTGTCAACTCATCTGAGGTTGTTTAGATCACTCTGTCATCAGAGAGCTGTCCTGCAATACTACAAGCGTTACTGGGGCCAAGAATGGGAAAATAAAACGGCCTCATATTGGTAACAAGACACCCTGTTTGAATTGTCATAGCAATTCACCATCAGACCTACCTCCTTAGGGACATGGTGGATTATCTGCTGCTTACGGTCTTCAAATCAAATTTTTCCAAAATGCTAGCTATATTTCAAATAAAATAGCTAACAAAAGCACACAGAAAAGATGGAAGGATTGGGAGGGCAACAGACTGATAGGGAGATTTCTTTGGAGCATGCCATTCAATTGCTTCATTTATATTTGATTAAGCATGAAATTATGTTTATAATTGTATTAGACAATTCTGTGAGAGATATTAGCTCATAAGCCCAGACTGAATTAAAACAATTATTTATTAATTATTATTCTGTTTTTTCATTTTTAATGAAATTATGCTCCTGAATTCGAAGAGTTAGTGAAGGTGTATTATTTTAATTCATAAAAATGTCACTCTGGCTACTGTGTAACTGCGAGAATAGGAGTAGCTGTTATTTAATGCAAACACCATATTGTCCAAGAATACACTTCACGTAATCTATATGGAGAAAAGAGACTCCATGCTCCAAAATGGAGAAGAGAAAAAAATTCCTGTCTGAGGATCGTGCTGCAGGGAGATGGTGCAGCAGCCTCAACAACAGGGATGGCCATGCCATGTACAGGGAAACCAGTGATGAGGAGGCGAAAAACTTAGGAGGAGATTAAAAAAAAAAAAAAAAGGAAAGGGAAGCAGAAAATGATATGTACGCATGGGAGGTGTGAGAAATTAGCACAAAACACCACACACTGTGGCAGCGAGCAGGTATCACCTGATAATCGGAATGTGTGCTTCTGTGCTGGGAGGGGTGTGGAGTACTTGTAACACCCCCCTGCTTTGCCGTGGCTTCAGCCAGCACGGTCAGAACTTGTGATGATGTGTTGCAGTGCCAAAAGTGACATAAGTGTCCAGCTGGCAGCCAACCCTTCTTTCTGGGAAACAGCCTCATCCACAAACCCCTGCGTGATGAGAAGGGAGTGATGGCTCGGAGCAAAATGGGGCCTTCTCTGTAGTTTGTCCATCAGAGCTGAGAGGGGTTTTTTTCATCTAAAATCTATCAGGACTATGGCTCCCTATTATACTTTTCTACTTCATCCTGTGATATGCAAAAATGACTTGGACTTCAAAAGGACGTACTCACCTGGTGTGAGAGCTGCAGGATATTTCCTAAGGTGTTGCAGACATGGGCGGCTTTCATAAGAAGAATCTCAAATCTTTAATCCCGTGCTGTGGCATGGAAAAGTTCTTCAGTTCACCTTCATATATTTTTTCTATCAATTTCCAGCTCTCACACTTATTCTGCTAATGATTAAGGATCTCAAGCACCTTAAAACAAAGCTTTTCATCTTTAGATACTTTTTCAATCTGTGTGAAAAGAACACATTCCTCGCTGGCATTTATCTTACAATGTGCTCTCTGGCACTCCGACCAAAAATATTTTGAAACACATTCCTTTTCATCTCAGAGAGTTGTGAGTGCCAGGCAACCCACTTTTTAATTTATTTTTAAAGGCTGATATTTTGGCTTCTTCTTTTCCACTTTCTTTTCCTCTGTGTGCAGCTGACCACATGGTTTCATTCACTGAAACAGCCGATTGCAAAATTAGACAAATACTTTGACTTTGCCCCTGGCTTTCGTAGTTGCTGTACCTCTGAAGACTCCATTCACCTCTAATTACATGTCCCTCGAAATCATGCAGAGAAGGAACAGTGTAAGTCATTAGCCCTCCTAAATGAATGTGCAGCTGAATAGCTAACAAAGGGATTAACACTTGACAGTGAAAGTGTTGCATGCTGAAGGAGGGGGTCATTGGGTGACTGCCTATTACACAGAAATAATTGCCATCCAATGCTGAGAGAAACTGATGTCCGCAGGCTGTGTTTACTGCAGAGATGCATTTTCTCTCAACTCTTACCCCTCTGCTTAATCTGCCTTTGCGCAAAGCAAGGAGGAGAGCCATTACTGGGCAGGGGAGGGTGGAGAGCTGAGAGTGCGGGCAGCGAGAAACAGTGTGGACTAGCTGGGGAGCATGAAAATGGTTTATGGAAATACAAGGTGATTTGAATTCCAAGGACATTCAGTAAAAAACCTTCCTGTTGAACAGAGGGCTTTCACCCCTAAACAAAACCTGTACTTTTTGAGTTTTAAAAATATTGCTTTGCTTAATCCTCCACTGCCGTAGTATGGCATGCATCTTTATACAAATGGTTGTTTGTTTTGAGGTTGGTTTATTTTAAGATCTTTAATAAAGATAATATAAAGACATAGTACAAATATTTGTCTTCTTCCCCTACCTAGTCTTTTTTTATTTAAAAGCACTTATTATTCAGGACGGTATCCACACTACAATGAGCCTTTCATAGATGAAGCTGTCCCCAGACAGCTAATATTTTACCTTTTTGAGAATACAATTCTTATTCATGGAGCTCAACAGATCCGTTAATTCTGTGGCCACTAAGAAAAAGTACCTATGGAGGATTTTAAAATGCAGTAACAATTACTAGATACAATAGGAGGCTGAGTTAGGGGATTGTGGTCATCACTGACACTGTGGTGCTGTTGATTAATTACTGAATTGTGCTTGCAGAAAACATGCCACTACATTAGCATAATGTAATATGGAATATCCTGTTTAACAGCAAGAGAGATCTTACAGTTAGGAAAGATTTTGTGTAAGACTTCCTGCTGGAATAAATACTCATCACTCTATTGAAGTCATTGCAGCTGTTATGATTCAAATGGGCTGAGATTCGTTCCCTTGTCTTGAAGCAGACAAGGACAAAGGAATGGCTAAAATGATTGGGGAGCATTCAGCACATGTTCAGAGTTGAGCAGAAAGGGGCTTTATGTTGGACTTCTGAGTAGGATGCATTTTTCTTTTGTGCTCTACCTTGAAGTGGTTGCAAAACAAAACTTGTGTCCCAATGCATGGCTGAAATAATTCCCAGCCAAGATCACACAGAGGATTTCCAGGTGAGCAAGGTCTTGGGCTGGTTTCTGTTTAGTTGTTTTAACCTTGCCAACAACACATGGTGGACAACCTTTTGGCCCATTTTGGAAAAAAATGTGCCATTTCATAGAAAGTTAGCTCAAAGTAGTTTAACTGGACTATACATAGATAAGCTTTGACATCTTTAGCCCAGTTTAAAGACAGTGGACTTTAGTGCAGGCATTTTAAGTTATCTAATCAGCCACTGAGATGAAAATACTGTAAAGATACATAACTAAGGCTGAGAAAAGACACAACAGCAGGGGGGTGGTATTGTACAATGTGAAAGGGATGTTTATATCCAAACATCACATGCACAGCTGAGCATGAATTCACATTAGATCAACTTGCACTTCAAACATATATTTATTAGCTATGGGTAGAAACAACTCTTTTTCAGTAGTGGAGTACTAATATCACAAAGGTTTTCATCTGGTGAAATATATGACTTCTAAAAACCCGAACATGGCTATTTCCAAAAGGTTGTAGAACAACATCTGAGCACAGGCAATGATACATAGACATCTCTGTTATTATTAATCTTTTTTTCAGCCTTGTTTCTTTCTGTATGTTTAGTGACATGTCAGTTTTGCCATGACATGCCCTGTAGAGATTTGTAATGAGTGAAGCCAAAGACAAGAATCCATGTTTTTCCCTACTGACATTTTAATACTTCATTATGGTGCATCAACAGAGCAGATGAGGTGGGAACAGGTGACTGGGACCTGGAATTGATGTACACAGCCACTGCCTCCTCAGTGCACATGGTGCAAATAGGAGCTCTTTCCACTGGGCACAGTGTAGGTATTCATGCTGCTCATGAGCAAAGGATGGAGGAAAGGCCACAGAAAAAGTGATTATGGGAATAAAAGAAAATTTATTCATGGGCCAATGGGCATCCCACAGATCATCTTCCGTTCACTACGGAATACTCCTTTCTCTTCTCTGATAAAATGTCATCTGCTTAGTATATTTGCCTGACTGTTTAGTTCTCTGTATCACTCGGTGCAATATAATCTCTCTAATTGGTACACAGAATTTTTTCCAATATGGTTAAAACAGCAGAGTCTGTGTTGAGATTCCTTCATGGTTGGTTTTGCTATCAGCTTCAGAAATCATGCAAAAGGAGTCTAGTTTTTTATTCATTCACAAAGTTACCATATTTGCAGCCTTAGAAACAGTATTTAGGCCTACATATGAAGCAATCACTGAAATGGAGCTTCAGCCAAATGGGGAAAGCAGACATTGTGGGTGTCAAAGAGAGCCATCCCAGAACCAAGCCTCCAGTACTATTTGGGAGCAAAAGGTAAAATGAGACAGTAGATGCAATGAAAATGCTAATTATAAGAGTTTTTTGGATGAGATAAGCAAATCTCCTTGTAATCTCAAATAAATTGGAAGTTTTCTTGCTGTGTTCTTACCCCATCTGAAGGCCATTGTGCATTTTGTTTCTGAAGACAGCCCTCTGTCTATTTTGACACTTCAGGCAATAACAGTCTGGATGAAAAGACTCTTTCTTGTCCTTATTTTTTAAAACCCTAAAGGTTATTTCCTGAAGATAAGACAGTGGTCGCTGCCTTCACAATGGCACAGATTTTCTTTAGTATAAACAGACCTGATCTATTTGGTCTGGAGTGGTTTTTAAAGTTAGGTAGTAATCATCCCCTCAAAGATGTCTGTGTTTTTTAGAGCTGGACCTACAAATCCATCACCTGGCTGGAAAAGCTCTTGGTCAGGAACATGCTCCCAAGAGGAAGACTTAGAGATTGAGTAATAAGTCAAGCCTGTTAGTGGTAAAAGAATAAGGATTGTGATTTGTTTTGGTTTTGTTTTTTCTTTTTGCTATAAGCAGCTGTATTAAAGCATGGATACTACTGATAGGATTGGTATTTCTCAACAGATTGTGTTTCCAGTGTTAGACTTCCTCACACTCCAACTACTTTAAATTCCTCAGAAGACTTTTATCCCAGTATGCAGCATTCATTAGTCATCATGACACCCCAGTTATTGACTAAAAGATCTTTTGATGCCCACTTCACAGAAACAGTTATCCTGAAATACATTTAGTTGGTGAGAAAGGGACAGGAAAGGCTAACACATCCCTGGTTCCAGGAGAACAACAGGCATTATAAAGAAGTTAACGAAAATTTCCTTTTCATAATGATAAAACTGAAAGTGGTGAACTTGTAGAGCTTTGAAATAAAAAGACATTATAATAGCCTTCTAATTTTCAAAAATACTGAAAAGGAGGTGCTTCAGAAATATTGTCCTGGTCACCAAAGGGGCAAGAAAAGTGCCTGGCTCCACATGCAGCAAAGGTTTAAATTAGAGATTTGGAAAAGCTTCCTAATGAAGGATACTTAATCAGTGAACCTGGCTGCTAAGGGAAGCTGTAAAATAGAAGTTATAGAGGACCAATTAGACTAACACCTGGCTGGAATGGGCACAGCAGGATTCTGCTTCCATGCAGTGAAAATGGACTTAAAGCCACTATCATACTGTGGTGCTATTTTTTATCCCCCAGAACCCCACTCAGGTCCTGAGGTTTCATTTTTGCTATAGACGTATATATCCCTAGACACTATGCAAGTCCTCCAAACTCATCTGTGAGTGCTTTCAGTCTGTCTCACTTCTATAGCCACAGCCTGTCTGGAAAAAAAAAAAATCATAAGCCTAAATTATGTGAGATCAAAGTCCTTTCATGAGGAAGTCACGCAGATTAAAATTAATTTCATTATTCTGAGTAGAGCAGCCTTCCCTAGGGAAAAAAGGTGTCTTCCTGACTCTGTTGAGCTGGTACCTCAGCTAGGGAAAACTCTCCCCCATAACTATCTTTTGGGGGGGGTGGGGGCACAGGAGTTCAAGGATGAGGATCCTTGAGGAGAGGGGATATTTCCCTATAGTACTCAGTGAGGTATACAAAGGTTCTTCTGGCTTCCCACAGACACTGTGAATGCATTAACTTTGGATGGTTCCCTAATCTGACTGATTTGGTTTCCTGATACATTGTATGAGAAGTGTGGACATGCCATTCACAACTCTGGATTCTCCTCTGAAAGCCAAGATCCTTCATGCCAGAGTCAGTGCTGCTTCCTAGGGTTCTAAATCCTTGAATTTAGTCTTAGTCATGAGTTGCAAGAATGATATCCAGCACTGTAAGTCAGCAGTATCCCCCAAATAAGATGATAAAGCAGCTGTGTTGGCTCTAGAGCAGCTTAACTTTAGGCTTCTGAGTATGATGAATTATTGTTTAAGGAGACATATTCATAATTCTGCTCCTTCCAAGCAGGTGGTTGATATTTTGAGATCCCTGCTGTATCAGCACTATGTATATTTGGCACAGAAACTGCATGAATATTATATATTCTATTTTTAATTGGGTCTCATAAAGAAATCCTGTAAATCATAGTCATCCCATCAAACAAAACAGGAAATTGATATGGTGAGGTATTCAATAACATTACTTCTTCTTGCCCCTAAAGGTTAGACAAAACTTTGTTCTTTCCTTAAGAAAAAAAATTATGATAGTCAGGTATCTTTGATGTAGTTCTGTTTATCTGAAAATAACTTAAAATCCTAATTCTTAGCATAGAAATCAAGTAATATGAGAAAATACTTTTATATACAACACCAAGCCTCCCTGAGCCAGCACTCAGCCAAAGAAGTTCTCTAGGCTTTCAGCAAGACCACAATGCCACTGTTTATTCAAGTTGCATCCTAAGCTTTCCTGTTTCTTTATATCTTCTTCAAAACTGTTTCTCTGTCTCACATATTTTGGCAGAAAATACCACAGTATCATTTGCTATACAGTAGGTGGTGAAACTCCTTCATTTACATTTGTGCATGCTAGGTGGTATTATATGCTGGGGCATGAGAGTTACTGTTGTTTCAACTTACTGGGGCTGCAAAAATCCTGACATGTTCTGCTTTTCTTGAATGAGAGATAGTCCAATAGTTCTTTCCATAAAGATAGACTCTGAGGCTATGGTAAAGGCACTAAGTCACAGTAAACAGAAGAGAGACAGTTCAAACAAGTGTGAAAGTAAATTTATTACCTAATAAATATGGGTAAAATACATATACCAATGCAAGCAAAAGGAGATTTATATCTAGTTTCCTTAAGTGGGTTTGAATCTGTACATGACTAAAGCTGCTTTCATTATTAGTGTATTATCTTGAGTTCTCCATCCCACTGGATTACAATGAAGTACTATTTGCACCTATTTTATCTATAGTATATCTATTACATTAAAACAAACAAGAGGTAAGAGAGACTTGTGCTAAATGAACACAGTTCATTATTTAGCTGTATCTGGCAAACTGAATAAAGGGAGAGGGGGATGATTTTGGCATCTGACCTGCTTCGGCATCTTTTGCTGCAGAATGCTTGTCATGGGAGGGAATAGTTTGCTACAAGGAGCAAAAGACAGGCCAGTGAGCCTTCTGAAACACCCGCTGAAACTCATGCATGACTGCCTTTTCTTGACAGGCTGCTTCAAGTGCTCTCTAGAGTTGTTTGATCTGGTCCTCCAAACCCTATTCACACTGCTTCTCTTTACTGCTCTTACTGCGGAATTCATCACAGGCTATTTTATCTGGGTGAGAGCTGAGCATACACATGGGTTTGAGTCCATGAGGTGCATCTACAAATAGTCAGACAGCTATACAAGGTCCCTGGCCTTGCTTATCAGAGTGAAACGGCTGGGGACTGGCCTTCTTGATAGGCCAAGGTATATCCTGAAGCATCACACCCCAGGCAATTGCAAGTCCCAGCATGCAATAGGCAAGATGTGCACTTGCTTGTCATAGGTCAGGGAAAGGTCCCAGTTGAGACTGTTTGCAGATCTGTGTTGAAAAGCCTCTGTGATATGAGTGGATTGTCCAGGTATGGCAAGAATGGTACTTGTGATAACATTTGAACATGACAGCTGTGTTGCACAGTACAATAGCGATGCTAAAGAAAAGCCACTCATGTTAGCAGCTCCTGTGCTGAGTGTGAGGGAAACAACAGAGCGAAGGGTGATCTTCACTCCACCTGCCGAGGTAAATACTTGTCACTGCCCCACGTTTCATCTTCTACCTCAAATGAAAGCTGGTGACAAGTTGCAGTCATGTCTTTCAGAGATGTCTATTTCAGTCTTGTTCAGCAGCAAGGTGTACCCCATATCCATAAATCTGCAGAAGTTTCACGGAGGGATAAAAAAGCAATTATGGAAGATCAAAAGGAAGCTGGTGAGAGCATGACCAGGGGAAGTGGTGTCTGCTGCTGGTTTCCAGTTTGCTCAGAGAAGTGGGAGAGGGGTAGTACAGTCAAAGGAATTATCATGGTTACATTAATATACATGGTTTACTGTTTTTTTCCTTCCTATCCAAAATGATCCAAGACAAAAATTGGCCAACAGGTAACTATGGGAGAGCAGGAGCAGTGTTGTATGTACCAAGGGGTTCACTGTAAGTATGAATAACTATAGAATTAAATAATTATGAATAAGATCCTTTGAGCAGGCAGGATTTCATGAATGTGGGTTAAGGAGGCCTGAAATGTATCGGAAAGTCGCCATGCTCAAATGCAATTTTCACGTTTTTCTATTACAGAAAGAAAAAAAATGTTGCCCACCAGAGAAGGGCCTGAGCTTTACTGTAATAGAAATCAAGAAGTACCTCTCCTGAAGTCAGCAGTATAAGCTAATGAGGTGTGAATATACTTTCATATATTAAACAATACCTGCACAAGTTCTTCTGTTGATTTCAGGGGGACTATTTGTACAGCAAATTACCGCTCTGTACGAGTAAGTCTATGAGCATCTGGGTTGCTGCTAAAATAAGATCATATGTCTGTTAGACTATCCAGAAGGTACAACATTGCAGTATACTGTATTACCACGCACTGAAGATAGGTCCTTGGGAAATTATTCAATAGGAGACCAATTTCCTCAGTAACAGCAAATCTCTCAAGTGCTGCAGTTTAGGTGACGATTCAGCTCTTGGAATAGAATCCATTTAACTTTGGATTTGGAAAGGCCAGTGCTGGAAGTTAGGGAGCAGCAGATTTATATGTCACTGGATTATAATGTGGGGGCTATTTTGCAAATAACCTGTCCTCTGAAACTGCTGACTGTAAAATGTTTTAGGAATATTGACATTTTGCCACAAGCACAGAAAGCTCACAGTCAACTCATATCATCAGATGTCTTAACAACACATTTCACTTGCATAAATGAAACAATCCCCTGTCCTCATAACAATTATGAGAACATCTTTCAGTTATCATGCTACCCTTCAGCAAGGACAAGGGTATTGATCCAGGCTTACGTTTCATTTACAAACCATATTTATATCATGACTCTTATTGAGAGCTTTTCTGGGGAGAAAACAGAGGATATGAAATACTCTTAAACGTTAAGTGATCTGCTTCATCTCAGAGAAAAAACATCCTTTGAAGAAAAGTAAAATGTTCAAAATGTCTTAAGAACAAGGAAACACAAGCACCTGTGTCTATGAACTGCTCTGGAGGAAACTATTTCATATTGCTGTCATAATAGGGGCTCAACCAAGGGGCAATCTCCCTTAAGAAAAACAAAATAAAAAAAAAACCTCATGGGACGTCACTCCTACTCCGAAGAGTTTTATGTGTTTTATGCATGGGGAACTGAATAGAGAGAAGCTGAGTTTTTCCCTGTGAATCACAGAGCCCTTGCTGGCATTGGGAACTGACTCAAGATTTCCACAGTCTCTATTCAGTCCTGTTATCCTTTCTTCAAAAGCTAGGTCTAACAGGGGACCTGTAATGATGGTATAGTTCCATACTATTCCTTTGGTAACTTTTCCAGTTCTGTAAAGCATTTACTCCTGACTTTGCCTCTTTGAAAGTAAGAGAACAACTAACAGGCAGTGCAGTTTGCCCTGGGACACCATGCTCTTGGTTCTCTTTTCACCCTTGCTCCCTCTTGCAGCCAATTCTATTGGTATTGAATGGAAAGAGCTGGCTATAAGCAGAGACAATGCTGTTGCAGGTAAATTTAAAGAAGGACAAAAAACTAACTTTCACAGCGGGAAGTACTGCTGAGAAACCCGAGATCTGTTACTACTTAAACAGAAAGCCTCACGCCGATGCCCTTTTGAAATACTGCGAAGTGCATGCTGCTCTGAAGCCACGAGTTCCATCAATGGCAAGTGGGCAACCATTGAGAACATGAAGAAGTGCTGCCTTCCTCTTCTCAAAGGGTGATTTGTTTCCACTAATCCAGAACACTTCAGTATTTTTATTTTTGGTTTCTGTGTGGTCTTTTCATGTATGCAGCTATCAACAAGCAATTGGTGCTATTTAAAATCTCAGGGATGTTTTAGTCTTATTGTCATTCTCTATATCACTGAATTTTAAAATCACGGTTTCATTTGTTGCAGAATTTATTGCATTCATTTGTCCTCTTTTTATGAGGGTTAGAGAGTGTTTTATTTCCTGAAACTCAGTGACAAAATCTACTCAGAAGGCCAGAGCTGTTCCTTGTGTTCTAAATACATATGTGAAAAATATCAGCTAATTAGTGATAAATTAAAATGCGAAAGGAATATCCGGTATTTTTAGGTTATATGTATATACCACTTCCTTTACTGTTTCTGAAGAAAGATCAGCCACTGCATGCTGTTAGTACCACTGAGAATACTAAAAAAAGCTGTCATAAAGTGATATCTTGATAAAACAAGACGACCTTTAAAGTTGAAGCTGTGGAAGCAAACCAGATAAAAAATGTTTTCAAAATACACACAAAAAGCTCCACAATGAAAGGACAAATGATTATTCCCACATTCTTAATTATTTTGAAAGATTGATACAATTAAAATAGATATTTTAAAACAGTGGGATTTCATACCATGCTGACTACATTATTCATTTTTTGAATGAACTTCCATTTTTTCCATTTACAAAGCAATGTGGATTGTTTTACTCATGCTTTTCATTTCTCCACACATACTGTATAGCTAGGGCAAAAATTTTCACAGGAGGAAGTGATTACTAACCGGTCACTTTAAGCCATGTGGTCTTCCTTCCTTGTAATTACTGAGTGATTCTATGATGTCCTTATCCATTTAAAAGGTTTCTAGCAGCAGACAACAGCTGGGGTCATTCTTATTGCTCCTGAGTAATCTTGTTTGGTACAAAATATCAGAATTCGCAAAGGAGCAATTCGCTATCTCAAGGTTTCTGTGTACAGAAGCAGGAAAAAAAATAATCCAAAAATGTTTGCTATCATCAATTGTATTCCTTTCAGATTCTGGTCCTGATTTTATAATTACATACAAGTAGACTCAAAGAGTTTGAGCCGGGTTCAAATTTTTGCTACATTTTTGCATAATGCCTCACAAAATGAATTCCTAATCCCTGATTCTGACTGGGTAGGTCATCTGCCCTAAATATAACAAATAATATTAAAATTCAGGCTTTGCTGATGTCAAAAAGAAATGAGAGACTGTGAGGATGAGCAGAGTTGAGGGGGTGTGTGTGACCTTTTTCAGTAATCCCAGTTTGGATCTATAGATTAAATCTATTCTCTTTGAGCAAACACATTACTGCAAGAACCATAATCAGCCTGAAAATCCACAGCACCAGCATTACAGGGTTAAAATTTGAATTAGCTTGTGGAAACGAGTCAGTGGGAGGGGGTCTATTTATTATTAATTGAACTGAAATCCTGCTCACAGCTATGAATCTTGTGAAACATCCAGCTGTCTTAAATGTTAGTCACATTCAACAAGGCTTTCCTGGCTCATGTCGATTGAAAAGGCAGGGGAAGGGTAATGAAGTGGCTGAAATGTGGAGTTAAGACCCGCATCTGTTGACGACTGCAGAATTCTTGTGGCCAAGGAATTGAAGCAGAAAAATCTTGCCCAGCATGTGCCATAGCAGGAAAAAAATATGATTTCATGAGCACTCCACGTTAGTTACCTTTGAAAGAAACTGGAATTGCATCACAAGTAATTAACTAGTCAGATATATTCAATGTATCCTACCTTCAAGTTCCATACTGCTGGCATGGAGATTTTCCTGGAAAAAAAATCCATTTTTATATCCTTCAGATGAGCTGCTACAGACCTCAATCACCATATGTTTTCTGGATTCAGGGAACTCCTTGGATGAAGTCCTGTTGCTTGCTTGCTTTTTCCTGGAAGGATTTCTTCCCCTTTTCCTCTCTCTGAGCCCCATGGTACAACTTGAACTCCTGCTTGGCCAAATGAAGCTCACCAATGGTACTGCAAGAGGGGGAAAGATGGCTTGTTTATCTGAAAAAATACCTAAGAGTAGGAAAATCCTGGTTTCTCCACTCCAGGGCAATGATGAGAGGAAAAAGAGGGGAGTTTTCCCCATAAAATGGAACAAAAGTTTCCTTCTTACCTGGACAAGAGGGGATTTCTGGTCCCCAGAGTCTCTGTTCCTGATGGGCTTTCTGTTTCTCAGGGCCAGACGCAAAATCCTTTCCTTGTCTGTCTCAGGAGACTGAAGGCTAGAGCAAACTTCCCATGCATGTGGGGTCTGCATGTGATGCCATCTATTTTCCCGGTAAAAGGGGATTTGAGATTTCTAGCTCCAAAGTCTCAGCAGTTCCCACAGCCCTTTGAATATGGGACAGTTGGCAGCCTTGCAGGTAAACAAAATTTAATCTTCCTTGAAAGGCCAAACTTTCCAACTTGGACTGCTTTCTTTGCCCCTACTCTACTTCTGTCTGTGTTTAATAGCAAAAGGAAAACAAAGAGAGGAAATTATTTGGAGAATTTGGAGTAAGGACATTTTTACTGTCTTCAGCTTAGTCCAGATAAAGACACCAATGGTAAACCAGGGAAAAATCTTTAATGGATACACAGGGTTTGCCTCAAGGGCAATCCCAGATCTTTACTCAGGGTCTGATTTTGAGTGTTATGGCAAGCGCTTCATATCCCTTTACAATACAAGTTTAAAGTGAAGGAGCCTAATGAACAATTCTGAGATAAGATTAACTCCTTGATGTTAAGACTGTGATTAACTCTTCCTGCCTGGGGAAGAACAGTTTATGTTGTCATAGTAAAAAATAAGTAATGTTAAGGTGATATTTGTTCTTAACATTATTACCAGGGAACTCTAAAAATACTTAACAAGAAATGGTCCTTGACATGGACACTATTTTGAATTAATAAATCAGAAAAAGATTTTCATAAGTATTTAATGACACACAGTCTCACTGAAACATCCCCAGACTTCTTTGATAACCATAATCCATATAAATAACTAATGCATATTTTATTAATCTCAGAGCTGATTGTGGGTTACACACAAATCATCCCTGAAACTAGACTAGTACCTACTTAGATTAAAATACTTTTTGATCTATGTACCTTAGTGGTTCTTGCAGCTCCATGTTCATTATAAAACTGTCATTAATTTAACTGAAGTAACAGCTGCTTTTTTGACATCACTACCTGTTCTCTATGTTATCCTATCAAATTGACTGACTGGAGTGCAGTCTCTTGGTCTTACATATTGGAAGAAAATAAATGGTTGCCTATGCCTAAAGAAGGAAAGGAGATGTTCTGCTTGAGGGTTATTTTTCCCTTGTTGAATAAACTGTCCACTTTCAATGTGTGTTTACAAGTAAGTGTAGACTGTGCTTTGCAGAGGGTTGTAGGATTTGGATTTGGTCTGCCGTGAATACGGGAAAAGACAATTATTATTTGCAACCTAGCAGCACTCATTCAGTTGAAACTCAAAGTAGAAGGAAACTGCATCCTTCAGAAAAGGCCCACCCAAGGTAAAACCTTTGCCATCTGTCTGTCCTTCCTTCAGTGCTTTGGAGCTTAGTTCAAAGGCAGCACTGCATTTCCCAGGATAGCCCAAGTCAAGTAGATTAGTGAGCAATGCAGGTGGATTTTAAACTCTGAACGTCTCTCTCCAGCAATAAAACATTGCTGCTCATGAAAAATGTATAAATTATATAAAAAACAAATAAATACACTGTTCCTACAAAACAGGACATGTCTTCCTATCTCTGCCTATTTGAGCACACTGACTGTGTGCTGTGGCTCTCTGTGTTTTCAGACAATGGTGTGCTTTGTTTCTGTGTTTGGACCGTATGGTTAAATCTCAACCCATATGTCACAATGATGCTATTGATGATGATTTGGAAAGGCACCTTAATTAAACAGCACAGTTGGCTAGCTAGGAAGTTCAACATTGCAACTTAATGTCACAGTATGAGTCAATTTGGAGAGGTGGTTTTTGTCTGGGGGAACTCAAGACATGTTTGATTTTGATAGCTGAATTAAGCATGCAAAATGTAGAACACATATGCATAGGGCCATGTTTAAAAAAACTGACCTGTAGGAGGTAAATGTCACTTTTGTTTGCAGACCATCCATATATATGTTCTAGAGGAAGACATTATGTGTCTGCATATAATTACCTGCAGCAAACCTGATGAGATCATTGATGTGAATTCAAATCCACATCACCTTGCATTGCACAAATAGAAAATCCAAAAGAACAGCTTCCAGTGCAATTTGCTGCTGGATGTATTTCAGACAATGCATGCACTGGCTGAAATGAGGCCAAAAGTTTACAGAAGATGTATATCTTTGATGTTCTGGTTCGACATAGGTGGCATAGTAACCCAGCGAAATGCTGCACTGCAATATGTCCGTTGCTGAGGACCTACAGGAAAGGAACAAACAAATGTAAACTAGGACCCTAACTACACTACTGCTTCACTTAGAATTGCAATAATTAGGCTAGTCTATGTCATGAATGAAAGCTGTAAGCCCTCTACTGCAAAATAATGGGTCATCAGGTCAAGTCCAATAAGCATTAATGCACAGCAATTTTCTACTGCCCCAAATCCAAATTGATATGACAGCTGAATCGCAACTGTAATTTAGAGGAATAGAGAAGACAAAACATTCCCTCACTGACAATGAAAGGAAAGAAAACAAACTGCAAAAATACAGGGGGCACTGACTTTGCAAAAATATGGTTGTTCTTGTCAGCTTCATTTGATTTAATCTTTTGCCCTGATCTTCACAAGAAGTGTTTAGAATCAGCTCCCACTAGCACTCACTGATAGTGGTACTTAGGCTGGGTTTTGGGCTATCTCTTCTTGCAGTCATCAAGTAATACCTCAGTTCTGTTAAATGCTTTCATTCTTCCAAAGGAAAAAGAAAAGCACAATAGGGACTGTTACAGAGGTATCCTGGGGTGACACTTTATCCTCTTTCTGTCATGAACAGAGAGGCAAAAGAACCAGAAAAAAGAAATGAGCAAAAGATGACACTTGGATCATTGCATGTCAGAAATGCCATACAGGACCAGAATATTGTCTTCAGTCGGCAATGACATCAGTTTGTCAGTGTCTTCACTATTGTTTTACTGGGTCCATCAGCACTTAGTGGACACAGCACTACTCAGTCATCACTTGTCAATCACATTCTAAAAATAAAGTTCAACTGTCATCAAGTTACTGGAATTCTTGACTATTTTATATGCTGGCCACCCTGTCACTTTACTAATCCCCTGCATCACTCCTGTGGCCTATGTGATACAAGCATTTCAGCTAAGTTGTAGTGTGAGAGGTATTGAACCCCAGGGACTGGAAAACTCAGGGAGGTTTGGTAATGACTATAAGAAATACACAAGAAATAGTGGAAAGGAAGATTTAACCAGCATTTGCCAACGTGGGTTTTTGTCCGTACTAGTTTCCTGCTTTGACATGTCCTTTACCAAAACCCTCAATGTTTGCAAAAGATGTGCTTGACATTTTTACCCCATCCTTCTAAATTCCAGCTGGGATCAAACGCTGAGGTTGTCAGTATAGCAGTCACATATAAAAACTTGCCAGTTTCTGAAAAAAAACCCCAGCCTGGATAAGTTTCTGCTTTGCATTTTCTGTATTATAGCTATTATCAACCTGTAGTGAGAGATAAGTTGTATGAATATTGTACAGTGACCTTGGTATCCAACACTGGCTTGCAAAGTACTAATGAGTTGATGGGAACCCAGCAAGAGGTATCAGACTCAGGGAGGAAAGATGGAAGTTGATACTAGCTGAAAGGGAAAAAAAGCTCCTTTTTGAAGCTTGTAGCAGCTCCATGGAGGTGAGACTGATGGATGACTATTTGCATTATTTTTTGAGGAATTCCCTTGGGATTTTGGTTGTATGGGTCCAGTTTAAAGGGTGCCAGCTTGCTCCCCTCTCTTTCCTCCCCTTCTCACAACTTAGGCTCACTTAAATCATTACTCAGTTCCTGAAGGAAATGAAGCATGCGCTTCTGTCTCTCTGCATATTTATATTATTTCTGTATCTCCTGCGCCCTTGGTGAGCTATCCAAGCAAGGTAGCAGAAGGTTCATCTGAAAGGCACAGAAGTTTTTGAATCCAAATTTCCCTTCAATATAAATTTGTGAGACTGAGTCTTTGAACACACCCAGTCACCCGGTTTTATTATTTTTTGTAACTCTGATGTCTTGCTTTCTTCTTTATCTTCTCTGCAACAGCTGGCAGTACTACTGCCAGATGCCACCAAAGTCTATGGAGTATTAAAAACAGGCCAGCCCTAACCCTGGGCTTGAAAGAATGATGATGTCTCAGCAGCCAGAGGACACAGAGGAAATGAATGAGACAGAAGGAGCTTGTCAGAGAGTTACAACTTCAAACTAACAAAATAACAAACCTGAGATTCAAAATGTAGCTTGGTTGCTCCAACAACAAGCAGATGCACACACATAAATTTTTTTTAGTTAATGATCTTCGGCAGTAATTAATTTTCTTAAGCAATTCTTGGACTTCGCACATGACTTTGCAGAATATGTCTGAATTGTATAGGCAAGGAAAAAAAAAAGGGTCTGGAGGTGTCATGCACAGATAAAGCCTTTTCTGAAGTCGGATACAGGCACACTCTTCTTCCTTACTAATGGCCAAAGGTATATTATTTTGATGGAAAAGCCAGTCTGGCAGATAGCCATTTCCACACTGGGTACTCTCACCTGTCTGGTGAGGTTAAAGCATGCTAGTCCTACAGTCAGTAACATCCAAGGTGATGCAAACCCACACGTATGTCCTCTCTTAATCAAATCAATGGCATTACAGCCTTTAGCACAAGGCTCAACCATTTCCATAACTATACATCCTAATGTCTTCTCTGCTCCATCAGCAACTGGCATGGTTACACCTATTAGGAACAGCAGTATGATATAGCAATTTGATTTTCCAGCAGCTGATTTATGGTGATGGTTCCTTTGCACTCCAGAGATTTCTGGAAAGTTCCACAGAGTTGTGGTGGAGCTACCCCTTTTGATCCCCTCTCTGAGTTGCATCCTGTAGCCTGAAAATTGGCAGAGGATTATTTCTAGGGCATTGGCTATTCACTGAGAGTTAAAGCTGAGGCAGTGGCTACTGAGAAGCCAACTGGAATAGGTAATGGTAAGGAGCTGAAGCCAAAGCAATCCAAGCCAACAGGATCACTGGAAGCCAGCGGGAGCTGTCTCTGGGGACTGCCCTACTGCGCATACATTTGGAGCTCAAAAAAGGAAAAGAGGATCTCAAGGGACATGAATCAGACTAGTTGAGCAACACTGGGAACTTGAACAGTGCTGCAAAGCCAAAATTTCTTTGCCTTATCATATCCAAAGCTTATTAAGGCAAAATCCTGCAAAATAGCAGAGAAACAAAGTCTGATCCAAATCAATATTTGGAAGAAACTGTTGACAAAGAGCATAATATATATGTCAAGCATCCTCTTCAGAACAGAGTAATTTTGTGCAGACATTCCTGAATAGGAGATAGATTCATAAAAGTGTCTTGTCACTGGATTTCAGAAGAGCATGGGAACTCCTCACTGAATTAGTTTCCAGGCACAACTCAATCCTCTCCTTTCTCTCCCTCTCCTCCTATTACCAGTAAGAGCAGCCACCCCTCCTCAGTCTCTCCACAGAGGTTAATTTATTCATCTGTGTTATTCAGACACTGGGATTGCCCTGAGAGTTTCCAAGGTAGAAAGAGAAAGTGGAAATAAAAAGCAGCTCCCTGCATGATTTGTGAAACATGCAAAATACAATAGCAATAAAAATAGTAATGAGCTCATTACAATAGAAATGGTCTCATTAGCAGTGCAACTGCCAATTGTATACGTGGCCAGGTTCCTGATGGTGCAGGGAGTCCTTTAACCACTGTCCTTCCCTGCTCCAGCGATATAAGTCCTATTTAAAATCGTGTAATTCTTCTAATCCTTGGGCTGCTGTCCCTCCCTTTGTTCCCCAGAAGGTCACTGTGCAGTATATAATGCCTGCAACCATAGCATATGGGGGGGAGGGTGGGGGGTCAGGTCAGATGCTCAGCTGAGGTAGCGCATATCCCTGTGCACTGCTGTGGGCAGAAGATTGGTCCTTCCTGTTCAGGCTTTCACTACCACGAGAGGTGGGGGAAGAGGACTCTGCTGGCAAGAAATGTCTTGAGCGTACAATGGGAAGATGTATTTGGAAATATTTTAAGTGGGAGGAAAACAGTTTTCATCAACATGCTGGTAATGCATTCAGGGCATTTGCAGATGAACAGCGAGAATGGGGATTATAATGCAGCTTCAGAGGTTTTAGGCTGATGAGTTGCAGTGCAGCATACAGACTGTGCATGTCCTGCTGCTCGAGACATACCTCTCAGGAAAATGCAATGAAGGGGATGATGGCATCTGCCTGTGGCTGGAGCACAGCTTCAGCTCTCTTCACTACAGCCAGGTGGTGTGGTTTCTTTGATTTCAAAGTTTCAGGCAGAAGTATCACCTTAGCTAAGAACATGCTGGCCAATGGTCCTTCTGGGTGAGAAAGAGCAGCCAGTAGATGGGAGACGAGGGGCAGGCACTGAGAAAAGGCATGAGAAGGGCATCGTCCTGGGGTCCTGGGAGCCTTCTGCAAAGGAAACTCGGAAACTCCAGTCCTGGTTACTCCTAGATTCCTTATTGCACAGAGACAGAGCATGCCCAAACTCTGCAAAACATGCTGTGTGGATATTAATTGAAAAGCAAATGTCCATTTCACCATTTTTCTATTAAACATCTACATACATGCCACTTGAAAGCTAGAGTTGAGCTCCTTGTATTTACCTGTGTAAATCAAAAGATACTTATTATCTTCATTTTATAGATCAGAACTTGTACTGCTAGAAATGCAGAGCTAAATCAACAACAGGACTTAGTGGGCTCTTGGCTGGAGGTCCCAGAAGTTCAGCGCTTTCCTCTGGGCAGCAATGAAGCGGATGCATAGCCTTTTCTGCTGGCTAACATCCGTGATTAGTCTACACACCGCTTCTCATGGATCACTCTTTCTCATTACGTATTTGTATGCCTTAGGGATCAGGTTTCACAGGACCTAGATTTCAGGGACGTGCAATGGTAGGCACTGCGGCACGGTAGTCCCTCTGCACACAAATAGCTCCATGACTTTTCCACAGTCATACAAAAGCCTACAGCAGAGCAGGGAGTTAAGCCTCTCTGTGGGCCAGGCTGTGCCCTAATTGCCAACCAGTACCCCCCATATACAAAATTCTTTTTAATTTGTAATCTAGGCTACCAGAAATGTACAACTCCATCAAGATCTGCAAGGTAATAATGAGCCACACTCTTCAAAAATGTACTTAAGGTTGGAAGTGATTAAAGATGCTCCAGCCTGCAATTACCTATTACTCACTGGTGCTCTAAACGGTTCATTTTTCACATCATTCCAGGAAGTTGTAACTTCTTAAAGCAATGTTTCTGGTAATTATGGAGAGCAGCAACAGCAGCCACTGAGCATTATCTAATGCTGCAGCAGAGTCAGAAATGCTGCCTTCTGCGGATGATACAACAAGTGTAGGGATGTGGCAAAGAGAGGCAGCACCTGGTCTGACTGTTTGGTATCTCATTGCTTAGGACTGCTGACCACTTGCCAGGACTTCAGTTCGTTTCACAGAACTACTGGACTTGGGAAAGTTTAACCCTGCTTGGTCTGCATTTTTGAGACTAACTTTGACCTCAGAGCAAGGGACTTCCCAGTACAGTTCAGACATGTGGCACTCCCTCTTGCAGGGTTTGAGTTAAATTCCTGCCTCTCTGAAGCTGGCCTAGGAATAAGAAAAGGCTTTTAGCGATGTACTTTTAGGCTCTCTACTTTTTAATTTTGAAATGTAATTAAAGTTGCTCCAATAGACACATCTGACCACTAAACCTCAACAATCTGCCTTCACCTTCATGGCCTTTCCTCAATGTTTTTTATTTACCAATTTTATTTTTCAGACAAAGTTAAATGAGACCTGGTTTTCCTGTTGCAAAAGTAGTGCCACTTTGGTCTGATAAATGTATTGGAGAGATACCGCAATGCTTAAATAAAAATATAAATAAATAAAAAAAATCCCAGGCACTTGAGACAACCACTCCATACCAGACACTGCAATTGCAGGACCAAACACTGTGATTGTCTTGGCTGCCTCCGTGTAAAACCCAGGGCAGCAAATGAACCCTAACAACGGCTATATCAAGCTCAATAGTTTGTGACAGTGAAGAACATAACTTTTATAGATACGGGCTCCTCTGGCTGGAAGCTGCCTCGCCTTAGAGACATTCCTATGATATACAGAGAACATTAGTTTTATGTGTGCTGTGGTGAACCAATAGCTGTTTTCACTTTTGCTTCTCATTTTGCTGTCGGGTTGTCACTGGGACATCCTCACTCCACCTTTCCTCAGATTGGTGTCACCTCTGACACAGCATGATGGGGCCATACCTCCTGAAAAGAGAAAGAGGAGAGAAAGGAGCAGTGCTAGCAGACCAAGGTGGGTCAGTGACCCAGGGCTTCAGTCTCTGCTCGTTGTGCCTGGGTGCAGCTGGGCTGCGACATGTCTCTGCATTTCTGATGAAGACAACCCTATGCTTCATTAAGACAGCCATCACACAGGGCCATTTGGTGCCTTTCACTACTTTGGCTATGAAGTTGAAAACAAAGAAAGAAATTAATTATTTACCGCTGGTTCTGCTACACATTTTGACTTGGAAAGAAAAAATGTGCAGACGTGTTCTCATTGTACATCCAGGCTCAGCACTGAGCTCTAGCTTGCTCTTCCTTGTATCTCCTCCTGTGATGTTTTCTCACTCATTCATTCTCCCTCCTTCATGCTTAAATTCTGTGTGATCAAGTGTGTTTCCAGGACAGTCTGGATTCATAACCTGCCTTACACATACCTTTGGCTTGGAAAGTGGCATGGTGCTTCAATTTAGTTTGGAAAGGATATTGTTTTGCACAAATGTTATTTTGTCCTTAAACAGAGGGCAGTGATTGCAGCTGTCGAGTTTGTGAATTTTATGTCAATAAAATAACAACAATTATTTTTACCTGTTTGGAAAGTACTGTGCATGCACAACACTGTATAAACAGTAAAGGACACTATTACTAATAATTACCCCTGATACTAATGACAAGAACTTATGTCAATAATAATAAGCTTTCCCAGGATGACTTCAGCTCCTTTAATCTCAAGAATTCATCCCAATAATAAGGGAAAAGATATTAGATGTGAAAAGAAAGAGATGTGCATAAGGATAACGGAAGCACTGTATGTCTTTTGTGTGGTAATTGTGGTGAAAAAAATACACACACCTTCTTGCTCAGCTATGTGTCTGGAAAAAAAAACCAACCAAACAACAAACCCTAACTTATACATGATGATTTATGCAAGGAAAAAGGCTGGAAAGGTGAGAGTATTCTTTGGCTTTACAGGAACCGTGAGCTACTCAGCTGGTGGCATGGGAGGCTGCAACACTCTGAATGGCAGCAAGGTTACATGTCTGTGAGTTTGGGCAAGTGATAAGTTCTCAGTTCAGAAACAGCATCACACCACTGGCTAGGTCCTGTACTGCAGAGGCACCCAAAACTTCAGAAACTGACTTTCTGGTGAGGAGTTTGCGATGGCTGGAGCTGCCCCACATTTCAAGTGCAGCTAAAACCCCCCCGGGACCGGCACGGCCCCTTGCAGCCATGGTACATCTCCCTTCCATGCTCAGTCTGAAGCTGCCTCTTATTCCTCCTGCTTATACAGGACAGAGAGATCTCTGCCTTCAAAGCAGAGAAAGACAGCTGAGAACACAAGTTAGCAAAAGGAAATGAAGGAACAGCAACTACCAGATGATTAATGCTACCAACATGAACCATGCTGAGAGCTCAGAGCCTGGGCACCTCTGCTGAAACAGATTGACTTCATCTCTTGAAACATGGGAACTAAAGAAAAAGAAGCTGCCCCCTGGGAAATATCTAAATCCATAGAAGAGTGATGAGCATGTTTGGGCTGAAGGAATTGGCTGGAGAAAATTTCTGGCTATGTTTGCCACTTTTTATCTGGGTGCTTAACATCCACTTGGCTCAGCGTGAGGATTTTGGACTACCAGTATCATGTCTACTGGCTGAAAAGTAAAAGGCAGCAGCACATGAAATGATCTTCATTTTTTCCCCAAGTCATTTGGAAACATTTCCTGAGTTGTATTTCTCCACCTATATCTCTGGTGATGATTAATTTTTCTTTCCTTTTTTTCTTTCCTTGAAGGATGGCACACTGCAAAAGCTTTGCCTTGGCTGGGTTTTCCCACCCTCACTGCCTATTGCCGCATGGCAAAAAGGCAGCACCATGTGCCATGATCGCAGATTCAGGGGCAAATTGCTCCTGGACCACCAGCCTCCCATTTCACTTATAGGGTTGGGATGTTCTGGAAACTTCAAAGTCATAAAGAAAAGTAAAATACACACCAAAATACTTGTTACATGACCGCAAGACATGCCGAGTTTACCATCAGGGATTTATGGATATTGATTCATGTCATAAAATGAGCTCCTGAGTGGCAGAAGTCACTTGTGGGTTAGCCCTGGCATGAACCTTCCCACAAGAAAGTAAATAAGGGCTTTCCCCATGCCTTGGGGTTACAACAAGGATCCACATCCTGCTCTACCCCAGAGCGCTGAACTCAGATTTTAAAGTGATTTGAAATAAAGGTCTGTGCTCTGCAACCACATGGCTTTGCCTGTCATGGCCATAGCATGATGTGCACTTTATAAGTAAGGGACTGGTTTCACTCTCCGTGGACAAGGCATATGCACCCACACGGAGTGACAGAAAATTAATCTTATTTCTTACCATATTTCCTTCCCACATAATACTCCCACTTCAGTCTCCTGAAGAAGTTAAAAAACTTTAGTATTGTCTCAAAACAGAGGAGACCAGCAGGATTTTAAGGCCTGATTTGTAACTCAGGAACATCAAAGGAGAAGTCCCAGTTTTCTGAGCGTCTTTTCCCCATCTCAGCTGGTCACAGCCGATTTTCTGATAAGCAAAATAAGCACAGCCCAAGCAGTCTGACTTCAGTGGCATCCTATTGGGCTGAAGCAGAAAAAGGCTTGCACAACATTGTCTAATGATTTATATTTTGGGGAGGAGGAACATCACCTCTAGGAATTCAGCTTTACTGGATACTCTAATCCAGAAGAGATAAAAGCACTTACTAATTACTGCTGGGTTTTGTTTCTTTGAAAAATTAGGTTAAATCTCTTTTGAAAGTAGATGTCTGTTTGTGTTTGTTAGATGTATAATTTAATTTGTTTCGGACTTTTTCCTCTTTTAGGGTTTTGTTCTAATGATATCTGTGCCTTTCCTCCTCTTCTTTCCCTCTCCTTTTTTCCCCAAAAATATCAGCTTTTGATTCACTCTAGATTTCTTCATTTAAAAACGAACATCCCCAAGTTGATACATCTTCTTTGAGGCCGTATTTTTTCCTCTTTTTTCCCTCTGGAAAATTAATTTCCTTTAAAGAAAAAGTGCTCCTCTTGCTTGCCTGTTTAATGAATCTGAAATTTATTTGCTCATGGACTTTTCCTGACTGAAACCTGTATTCATGCTACACCGGAGAGAGAACTCAAAACATCTACTTTAGAAAAGAAAAAAAAAATTGTAATATTATAATTTGTCTGCCAGTCACCACTATGCAACATTGCAGAAACGGAGGAAGTTGAGCTGAAAGGGAGGTCATTTAATTTATACTTCTTCCCCAAGTCAGGACTAAGTCTGCCTTCATCATTCCTGACAGATGTTTTTCTAACCTGTTCTTGAAAATCTCCAGTGACACTAGGTGCACAACTTCCCATGGCAATTTCTATTAATATTCAACTGTCCTCACTGTTCAAGAGTTTTTCCTAATGTTTAACCTAGATTTCCTAAGAGGCAATTTAAGTCTGTGACTTCTCGTCCTGTTCATATGTATTTGATCTTGTTAAGTTTATCCAGCTGAGGGAAATGGTCCAGCTGAACTCCCAGGAGCTTTCTACACTTGTGTTCCCCTGGAAATATAGACTAATTTTGAAAAACCCACCCACAGAGAGTGATGCCCAAAATTCAAATAGAGATCAGCTGTTTTCCCTGCCCATGCCTGACATCTATTGAGATTTTGCTATGTCTAGGGGAGAGGGTGTGGGAAAGAGGAAAAAAAAAAAAGCCTTATACATCACACACTGCACTTAATTGCACAACTCCCTTTCCCTTCCACCCCACCATGTAGCACAACAGTGTTCTTCACTCCAGCTCTAGGCTACACACTGAGGTATTTGAATATTGACCAGTTACTTCTACACCGAGCGCACTAATATTTGGATTATGTGTTATAGGTGAACTCTTCCCCCCTCTCTGCCTTGACAATGACACCCCAAAATAAGTAATACCTCTAGTTTTCTATACAAATAAAGAAAAACTTTGATTGACTGTCCTGTTTCTTATTGGTAGGATGGGAATATGTACACTGCTACTGACTCATAGATGCTCTCGTGGCTCTATGAATGAAGACTAAAGTTGCAGTCAGCTTTGCTACTGGCCTGGCAGATTCATTTGGGTCAGCCAATTAACCCCTCCTTTACCCGACTTCCTACGTTAAAGGGAATGATTTTAAAAAAAGAGATGTATTTGCAAAATGCTCTGAGACGTACGTCTGAGGCATGCTCTGCTTTTTTGTTCTCAGGTCTAGTGATTATCATGTGACTCTATAAAACTTGATGCAAAAATGCTGCATAAGTGGAAGCAGCTCAAGACTTCATGGCCAAAGTAGCCAAAACAGTTTCTTACCTCCGTAAGGTGAGGGGGCTAAGAGGGATTACACTTCTGACAGCCACTGGTGCCCCTCAGCCTTTTCTCTTTCTCTCTGAAGTAGCAGCCACAGCAGCACTGGCTTTTCAGGGCTCTTCCACAGGCAAAGTAGACATCTGCTAACCAGGGCAGAAAACAGCTGGATCACTGTTATTTTGCTGCTCCCAGCAGTTGCAATAATTTTGCCTGGCCCTAGCACTGGCCATGCCTGGTTATTAATATTTGTTTTCATCATTATTATTATTACTACTGCTATTCTAAATAACAATGGAACAAATTCCTTCTCAGAAGTAAATTTTTTTTTAAGTTACTACATCCTGCAGCAATGAAAAGAAAAATATTCTCATTGTATTAGTGGGTGAGATCCCTTCATGCTAGATGATGGGGTCATGAGGAACTATGTCAGAACAAACTGGGTGTTGCAGTCAGACAGCACAGGGAGCCACTGCCTCAGGTGTCTGGAAATGCTGGCTCCTCTAATCCTGGAGCAGTTGAAGCCTTGAAGACATAAGCCCTGAAAATGTGGAGGTCCCACAGTGTGACAGACCAAACTGGTAGGAAAGCAGGGAGGATCTATTAAACCACAAATGAGCAAAGAATTGAAAGCATTTTTTTGATTGATACCAAATGATTGTGTTGCTGGCCTCAGGAAAATGAAATACTGAACAACAAAACAACATCATTTGGGGCCAATCAAAGATTTCTTGCTCAGCCCTAAGCTGAAACACTTTTGGTTTGTTTGATCTGCTGAAAAAAAAAATAAATAAAAATATCATGGACACGTTTGAAAATGGGGTATTTTGGACTGAAAAAAAAAAAAAGGGAGTGAAATACTTTGTTTTCTTTTCCAAGTTTTGACCAACTTTCTTGTGTGAAACCGTTTCACAAATTTGCCTCAAACAGTTTTTGTCCAAGAAAAAAAAAAAAAAACGAAACAATCACAACATCTCTTGCTTTAACTCAAGCTTTTTTTTCCTTTGGCATTGCACAATAAATACATCCTAAGGACTGCATTTCCATCGGACACTTCACTTGCAGTGAAGCAGACGCTGATACTGAAAAGCTGCTGAGTTTGGCTCAGCACTCCCTGCACCTGGGACGTCTTGTCCCTGGCTGAGGGGACCATCAGTGCCACTGTTGAGGATGTTTCTGAGGACAGATAACAGAAAGATAGTCAGGAGCAGTGTAGACACAGCTGAGCAGGCCTTTAAGCATCACTCTGCTGACCTCTGGATGAGTCTTGCAGCCCCATGAGCCCTTGGTTATTCAGGTTATGCGTCATGTCCCCCAGTGCAGATCAAGGTCTTGCTGCACCCAGGGCCACAGACAAGCAACAAAAAAAATCCCAGTCCTAAGGAACTCGCATTTTGTTTTCACTGCCTGTTGAAAGGAGCTAACGAGCTTTGGCCTGGAAACCCTGAGACTTTTCTACAAAGAGACATTCAACTTCCACCTTTCTGCAGAAGGCGTGACTGCAGCAGCTGCCATGCTGAGGCTGGAGAGCCAGAAAGATCTCAACTAGTAAGAAGGATAGCTTATCACTTCTCTCCTAAGTGACAAATCAATAAAGGCTCTTCAAAATTAAGCCACATAGGTCATATTGCATCAACAAGTCTGTAAGCACAGCCATGGCTCTGTCTCACAAGGTGGGACAAGGGGCCCAATACCACAATACACAACCTCAGAAGCATAGGGCCAAAAGAAAGCAGCATAAACCCAAGAAATGAACAGTAATTTCCACAGAAATAATTTTTTTAATTATCATTGCTTTTTTTGTTCCTTAGCTCATCCTCCAGCAATGCACAGAGTCTGTAACAAAATAAACTGAAATATACCAGCAATATCTTTCTTACCTAATGCACCATCACAGTTCACAGCCTCCATCAGTTTGCAGCACATCCCTGAAGCAGGAAGGTGCCAGGACTTCTAATTTACAGGTGGAAAACAAAGACACAATTTCTAGAAGGTAGCAGGTCCTGATCCTACACTGCACAACTGCCAGCAACCACCCTTCTCCAGGCTGGCTGACAAATACAGGCAGAGGACAATAACTGACTGAAGGGCAGTTCCAGAAACAAGATACCTTTGCAAATGGAGGATCTTATGCAGCTGGGCCTGAGCTATGACCATGTCAGAGGCCACCTGAGCACATTTAAGAGCCTGATTAACTACCCTCAAAGAGGTTGAGAAAGTCCCTGATGCAGACCTGGGTCAGGCTCCTCTGTCCTACCCATGTAGCTGTGCCCCACTTGTGGCATTACCCCAAGCAAGATGACTTCTCCTGGCTTTCTTGAAGTTAAAGTGTTTAGCAATCTCTTGTAAATACTGAAACAGATCTAATTATTCACATAATCAGGGAGAAGAAACCCCCTGCTGTTTCCCAAAAAGCAGGCAAAATGACCCGTTGCAACAATGCAGGAGAGAAAGGCATGTGCCCTGCCAGTCCTATAGGGAATATGTGCAGCAAGTCTCTCACTCGCTCTGCAGTCTGTTGTCAGCCCCACACCTCTTTTCAGAAATGCTTGTACAGCACAGCAGAAAATCAAAGTTTTTTTTTTTTTTTGCAACTCAATAAAACATACAAGCCCAAACCAGTGAATTCTCCAAATCCAAATGCTACTCATGCAGAGCAACGCAGCCATAACCTCTTCCATCGGTTGCCTTAGAAGAGGGTAAATCACAGATGTGATGAGGTGTCCAGGCAGTCCGGTTCTCCCATCCTTCCCTTGTGTTTCTTTGCTCCTCTGGAGCTCATGGAGCCGAAAATAGGAGTGATGGCAGCATGAGCGGCATTGCTTTGTGTTCTGTGGTTTTCCAGCAGCTCATTTATGTGGTAATTAATGGGAAGTGAAAGCTCCTTAGACTGACAACCCCAAATGCAACGTGGAGTTGCAGGTCTCATGTACCTATTAGAGGACACAGGACAGAGTGCAGACATTGCTTTTAATGGCCTTGTGTGTTATCAGATTCCCTCTAACTTGCACGGGGAAGATGGATGTCTCTGGGTTTCCAGTTCCTGAGAGCACTGCCATCATTTCTCCCTCTCTGAGCTTGCTTTCTCCATTTTGTTTTTCTATATTTCACTTTCTCTTTCCTCTGTTCTTGCCCCAGGGTACCTCAGCTTCCCACCCCCTCAGCATGCAGGGGCAAGCTCCTTGATCCATAGAGCACAGCCCTTTCCCATGGGAGCAGCATGTCCCTGCCCCCGGGGAACCTCTTCCAGCCTGCTGAAGGGGGCATTAGGAGAGCCAAATTAAGGTGGTTTTTTTCCTTTCCCCCCTCCTTAATGAATTCTCTTTTCCAGCCCTTGGGTAGCCCAGGCTGTTGAACACCCCCTCACCATTCCTTGTTGATGTTTTGCTTTGCACGTCCTTGTATGTGGCCAAGTGCCATCTTCCCCATCTGTGCCCTCATGCCCACAGGTGCTGCCCCCACACCATGCCTGTGGATCCCAGGCTGCTCCCTAGGTCAGGCAGAGCAGGGGGAAAAGAAAGCACAAAGACTGAAATGTGCCATCCTCAGGATCACCGGGCGGAAGGGGGTTCCGCGAGCAGCTTACAGTGCTGTGCGCCAACAGTTAAACCGAGGTGGGAGGCAATAAAGATGTGAAACTCTCCTTTTCCAGACAGAGCATGAGTCAGCTGGGTCGAAGGGAGGAACGGTGGAGCGGTTCCAGCAGCATGAAGCACAGACAATGGACTTGCCTTTGTGGCAATTGCATTAACTCCTTTATAGCTTGTTTTTGAGCTCAGAAATAATCAATAGAAGGTACAGAAGGTACTAAATTATATTTTGCTTATTTTTCTAAAATTATGTACAACTTTATGAGCTTTTTGTCAACACCAACTGCCAGAAGAGCAAACTGGCAGAGTGAGTAACCTCTGCTTCAAGAATTTGACCATCTCCAAATTTCTTTCAAAGTCATGACATTTTTAAGACTAACACAGCCTGTGGTTCTTTTAATCTGATTTTTTAATTATTATTTCTCAGTTCCTCAGTTCCACATACCCCAATGTCACATTTCAGACTTTTCTCTGCAACCATGAATGTAAAAGCATTTTTTAAAATTACATTGCGTGTTCCAGAAATGGGTGGTGTCAGTCAATATTTGAAAGTTCACAGTAGGTTGTGACAGGGAGCAATCCTGAATCATCTCTGTTTATGCAGGAATTCAGACTGTGTTTAGTTTACTCCCATCCAGCAAAATAGATGTTGTCATGAATATGGCCAACTAAAGCTGAAAGGTGAGTATATAGTTCAGTTCTTGAATCAGGGCTCCATATCTTGCTGGTCACCAGCCTGGGCTGGCATTACGGGACCACACTCAGATCAGCTCTGTGCCGTTGCAGTTCACAGATACACACGTATTCATCACGGGTCGAATCAGATTCAAGTCTCAGCCAACGGCAGTTGCAGGGGAGGCAAAAGCCCTTTCCTATTGCACAAGGGAACATGCACGGGGAGAGAAGTTGGTGCTGTGGCCCAGACTTAAATCAGTGCTGGGAACTTGAAACAAGACTTTGCTCCAGTGATGAGTAATCTCTTTGCATAATTGCCCTCTGGATGTTTTGGATACAGCAACATGTTTTTTCTCCTGTAGCAGCAGATTTTGGAGGGTCTTTCTTACTAATTCACGTCAAGTCTAGTTGAGCTGCAAGTCTGTCTCAGTAAAATGAAAAAAATTGCTCATATTTGGAGACTTAGAGAAACATACAAATGTTTTTAAAAGAATGAATCTCCCATTTTAAAACATATGTTTCCTTCTTTGTATCTGTTTTGCCTTTGTTTTTTTTGCAAACTTCTTAGCAAATGTGTTGGCGCGAACAATATGTTTCAAGCAAAGAGAGCAAATACTTTCAGAAAACAAAGTTTTCAAATGTCATAATGGTTGATTCATCATGGTAAACATCCGATTTATGCATTTACTGTCCCTCCAGTGAGGGTGTCATAGTATTGCCCAAGATTGAAAGGCCCAGTAAAAACAGATAAAATCTTGAACAACAAATGCTGTAAATGATCGATGTACCATAAGCTACAGCCCAAAAACTGTTTGCAGGAGGATTTGTTATGATGATAATTTCCAGGGAAGTTATCATCTGCTCAGCAGAATTTCAGGTGGCCAGGGGATGGAAAAGGTATAAAATGAATAAAATAAGAATTACTAATTATTCACCCTCTTCTGACATCCACAGAGGTGACCCAGTTGGCTGGATACACCTCACTCATTCCTTATGTGGAGAAAGAAGAGAGGTAAAAGTAGAATAAGACTTCTCTGTTCCTCTGGAGCAATGTTTATTTGTACTTCCCAAAATCATCCATCTGCCAGCATGATGGTCACTTATGTCCAAGACTTTCCATCTAAAATAATATGCAGGAAATGGTGACTGAATAGAGAAGATCTTTAGTACAGGAGCGAACAGGGATTTCTGAGCCTGTTCTGCACTGGCCGCTGCTCCAGTCCACAGAATCACAGAATGGTTGAGGTTAGAAGGGACCTCTGGAGGTCATCTGGTCCATCCCCCCTGCTCAAGCAGAGCCACATAGAGTTAGTTGTCCAGGACCATGTCCACATGGCTTTTGAATAACTCCAAGGATGGAGAATCCATAACCTCCCTGGGCAACCCATGCCAGTGCTCAGTCACTCTCACCATTGCATCGCCTATAGTTCAGAATTACATCAGCTATGAAAAAACTGTGACAGCGACAGAGTTGTCAGAGCAATTAAGTTCACACCTTCATTCACACCTTCCCAGGCTACAGCAAGGGCTGAAACAGCCCATGGGCTGCAGTCAATAAGTAAGTAAACATGAATTTGGTAGTTTTAGTTGATTCCTCTTCTGCAGATTCAAGCCCTCTTGAGAGATTTCTTATTATCCTGTAAATGCCTTTAGGAATCTCTACTTTGAAATCCTTAAAGATTATATCTGACATGGTTTAATAGGCCAGCACAGGGCCTCTGTTGTCAAAATTCACTAAAAATATTGAAAAATGAGGCTTATGTTGTGTTCCAGCTTAAGCTGATCTTTTGTATGGGAGGAAGTTTCCCCCTGAAGTAATGAGGCCCAGCTCAACGTGTGTAACCTTTTCCAGCTGATTTCCTCGCTCTCTGTGCTCTGGATCGCACAGCTGGTTACAGGCTTGGTGAGTCACAGAGACATTCTTTGTACACTGTTCCCTTCAGAAGAACCCCACCTCAGCCCTGTTAGAAACAACTCTGCCATCATTTGTTTTATTTCCGCTAACCGTCTGCTCCTGAGCACCTTTATTAGAGGTTCTGAGTTTGGAGTTAAATGTTGATTAAACTGGCAGCGCTGCCTTGCTGCAATTCATTGCAAAACAATTGAACTTTTATTTGAGCTAATTTCTTGGAAGTGAAATCAGGCAGTGCTGGTGAGAGAGGGACATCTGTAAAATGCAGTCACGGGTCAGTGGAGTTACATTCCCTTCGTATTGTCTCACGCAAGATGCTGACCACATCAATAGGCAGGTGTGCTGGGGGGTGTGCTGGTGGAGGGCTGGATGTCAGGCAGCACGGGAGCGATTTGGCATGAAGGTGTGAGCTGGCTTCCAGGTAAAGCAGCAGCGCTGTACTGCATCAGCACCATCCTCTGCAAAGGGTCAGTAAGGATGAGGAGATGTAAATTGGGGAATTCACCTGAGACAGAAACACTGACCTGGGAAAATCCTGTGCAAGAGAGTTATTTGAGCTCTTAATTGGAATCAGGAAGAAAAGTCAGTTTGGGTGGTTGTGGGTTTTTTAACAAAGTGTTTAAAATCACAGAACTCAAAATTCCTGTTTAATATTTTTTGCTCATGAAAAATAATTCATTTCTTAAATTACATAAGAGATCTTAAAGAGAGACACAGATCAGAAGCTTGGGAATTATCTGTTCTCTGCTAACATGGGCACACATTGCTGTTGTAAAATCACAGCTTGACTGAGCATGATGGGGCCACTGTGCTTAACTTGCAACGTCCATGTCTGCAGCTCTGTGCAGATTTCTTTTGAAATGAACTGGTATTTTGACTTGGTGGTGAGTCAAAGTGAGCTGACACTTGTTTCTCAAAGAACAGAATGACATGAAAACCTTATCATCACATTGAGATAATAGTCAGGTTTGGGCAGGAGACAGTTTTTCTGTCAAAATCAAGATGCAATTTTATAATGTCAACTCACTTTTACAAATAAGAAAAAAATCTGAAAAACAATAAAATAGAATCTTGGTCTATATCTATCAAGAGTTTAATTTTGTACATAGAAAGGTGCTTGACTTGAATTTATACTTTTTTAAGAAAACAATCACTGTCCCTTTTTGCTTATTTTTGTCTCATGCATCTGAAACTTTACGTAGGAAACTTCAAAAGAGAGGAAAGATTTTCAGGTCAAGAGATCCAGCAGAGAACAGCCTTCTTTCTCAACAAATTGTGTGAGGCAAGAAAAGTTTTTCAAAAAGTCCTAACAACTATGAGTAATTGCTAATACCAATGGCTTTTAAAGCACCAACTATCATCATGATCAAACCACAGCTCTGACACAGTCTTAGGAAACAATTCTCTGTACTTTTTGTTAAACAAAGCAATAACAACAATCATAGTTTTCAACTCCATTGAATAAATAACCTCTCTCCTCACACGCTTGGCTACAAACAATGCAAACATTTGCACAGCAAGAGGTCAGTTTTTTATGGGCACCTGATAAGACCAGAAGTGCAACAGTTCTTACCGCTTAGCTTTTGGATTTTGACCTACCCATTTAGAGACCTCAGTCACCACTGCTTTGTGTTATTTACCATAGCTGTATGAGGTCCACCTTACACTGTCGTATTTGAAACTCAGAGAGGAAACCTACACTGTATTAATGTTTTAACACTCTTTAACATTGTGAGAACATCTTCTGGTCCTGAGCACATTAATAGCCTTTGCTTGTAACTGTTCTCACCACACACTGGCCTTGCAGCTTACAGACACTTATAGCTATATGTGGAAGAAACCATAGCACTATCCTGCCTATTCCTATGACCCCTGAGAGGCTGTTTAGGGTTTTTAAAGGAAGGTCTTTTACTTGTTACCTTCCTGAGTAATTTTGGCCATGGCAGTGCTTTAGCTCAGGGACTGCAACCTATTCTTCCACCCTTTTAGCAGCTGTAAAACCATACTATTTACAGGGTGCCTGATGCTCCCAACTTCTGTTTTGTTAGGGTCACATTTTTTTCCAAAAATTTATTCGTGAGAACTTTCCACTGTTCTGTTCACCACCTCTTCTGACTAATTCATGTTTTTCCATAGGTAAATATGAGGGGGAACAAAAAGAATGTCTGCCTTAGCCTATTGATATAAGATAGTATAAATAGATAAATCTCTATTTTTACTCTGTACTGGATCCAAGCCAACCATAAGGTAAAGGTGCCTTTACAACTACAGTTACTAATATATACAGTTACTAAATGTATAACTGGAGTTTAAGACAACAGATACATACAATAATGACTGAGATGGAAATAGCATAAAAGAATAGTACTTTTCTACATTTACATTACCATTTTTACATGACCAGCTCATCCAATATTATAAATACTATGTTGATATCTTACCATGAAAGGATTTTCAACCATATTGTTCTAGTCTGTAGACCATTCAAGGTGAATTAACTATCTGTACAATCACTTAAGTAACGAATCACAAATTGCTCAAGAAGTGCTTTGTTATTGGGTTATAAACATAGGTTTTAAGAGGCAAACCAGGGTTTTCAACCTGACCTCTAGAACATTACAGTAAAGGCTCTACTGTGGTTATAATGCTGCAACACAGCCACATCTCTGAGATGAGGAGCCTTAAAACACATTGCTGAAGTTATTTTAAGAAGCAGTCAATTATTTTCTTAAATGATAGCAAATGAAGGCATGTATTAGAGCTGTGCTCTCGAGATGCCTGTGTTGTAACTGGCATGGTGAGGCTTGCTGGGAGAGAATGATTTCAGCTTTTATTGCATTGCTGAATCAGGGCCTTAGGACTGACTGGTGAAAATGAGTAATTTGAAAAGTACAAGCTCATTTTGTACTTCTGCTAATTGACACAACGCTGCTCTTGCTTAATACGGAAACTCATGAGCTAGGGGGTGTTTTTCCTCCTCCATCTTAAAACCAACAGGGATGTCTATTCTTGTATGCCCTCTGTGAACCAGTGACACTGACTTAGATAACAATTTCCATACCTTTACTGTACTTCCTCACATGGACTTTTCCTTCAGATGACCTTTTGGAACTGGAAACTCTGAATGTTGTGGAGAGAACATAACTTCCTGCCTGCTACTGTAAGTGAACCTTGAAACAGTAGTCCTACACAATAGCCTGGCAAATAAAACATGAGAATAATAAGATCAAATGAGGAATTATAATGAAACAAACAAACAAGCAATTACCAAAGTAATCTGAAGAGTCTGATCCTACAGGACAGGAGGAACTGGTGTTCTTTTTCTAACTCAATTTTTAACTTCTGCTGTTGGAAGCATTATTTCAAGCACCTTAAAGTCAAGATTAGTTAAAATGAGGAGACACTCTGTTCCATGCAAGGGAAAAAAGTGAAACTGCAGAAGTCTTTGCCATTGCAGTAGAACAGATCATTTGTAATTTGTAAGATATTTCTTAATAGTCATCACAAAGCACTTGGGTCCAGATGAGGGAGATCCCAACATTTTATGCAGCATTTATGCAGTAAATGTGAGAAATAGGAAGGTCTATGGGGAAAAGGTTTCATATTTCAGTTCAAAGAGATAGAAAAAACCAGCATGGAAGACAGCATGCCATTTCCCATAACGGTGACGCTCAGCTGCAAACATGCAAGCAGAAAGCACAGGGAGGGAAAGGAACTCCCACAAAGGACAGGATTAGCATACCGAGGACAGGATGATTTCAATTAAGGACAGTGCTGATCCAGGCATGCGTGAAAATATCTGTGTCAGAGAGCAAAAGTCCTGGAAATTCCCCAGCACATCTTCCGCCTGGGCACAGGCTCTGGTGTACAACCTCACTCCTGGACACCTGGGCTGGGATGAAAGTGTGAGCAGAAACACTGTGCTGCTTTGTTAGAGCCGCATGGCCCAAATGGACCTTCTCTTGGTCTTTGAGATTGGTGATGGCATGGAGAATACAAGAGGCCAAACTAAAAAGCTTTGAAAGACAAAGAAGGTAAAGGGGTCAAAAAATCAGGCACCATCTTTGTACTGATGGCTTTTTGTCATTCTACTAAATGAAAAGTATAGTCTGTCTTCACCAGTGTAATTAGCATAACAGCACAGCAATAGGCACTGCACGAAGAAGGAAGAAATGCTGATGTCCGCTGAGATGTCTAACTGCAGTGAGAGGGTTTTTACTCCCTCTGCCTTGAAACCTCAGTCTTTGAGCACCACACTGGGATTTCTGCCCTTTGAAAGACTGCTTTGAAGAGCCGTACCTCTATAAAGTAAAGATATCAGATAGGTACCACATATAATATGCTATGAATACACATTCCCGAAAAATCTAGTGTACTCTCCTGATGAAATAAATGTATTTTTTTCATGGATGGATTTCCAGAGATGCACATCAGGAGTGTTTAGACACATGAAATTCTGAGCACAGAAAGTCAGCAAGTCAGTTGGGAGTCCTGACACTGAGCAGCGAGCGCTGTACTCTGCTCCCCAGCAGTGGCACCGAGCAGCTTTTCTGCTTAACCCAAGGGAGCTCCTCTTCAGGGAGAAGAGGAAAACAGGGTAAGGAAAAAAAAAACTGTTCCTCATCATGGTGGTGGACAAATTTATCCATCTCACAAAATTCCTGTCATCATCTTCTCTACAGCTTTTATTTATTTTGCCCTTTTCTAGTACATGTGTATAGAGAGGAACAGCAGAATGATGAAAGATAAGAATGAGTGGAATGACAAATTCAGTAGATATTATATAACGAACACATTCTTTAGAATTGCTTAGGAGCAAGATTTATCTTGTATAAATCAGATGGACTATTTCAGCATGGCATGGGACCATTTCTGTTCATCTGGCTTTGCAAAGAAATTATGTGGGAAAAGTAGAGTTACACTTCAAGCAGTAAAAAAAGAACTGAAATGATATCAGTAAGAGTAAAACAAACAAACAAAAAAGAATCCTGACTAACGCTATTTAAAAATGTGGAGCTGTTCTAGGAAATTTAAAAAGAAGTGGAAACTGATGGAAATGAAAGAACTAAGCTTTGAATTTAGTAAACGATGCTTACTTGATTACACCCATATGCAGTCACTGATGAGCTCTTGAGCAGAACTGATGAAAAATTGGATTGTTTACATGTATTAAACCAAGCAAATGGGAATCTGAGCTCAATGTGCCAAAAAACCTTGAGAATAAAAATGCTAGCAATAATTGCTACATTTTATGTGTCAATGGCATGCCAGCAAGGATTCTGCATCAAATTCTGACCAATAGAAAAAGGTTGGGTATGTGAAACCGCAATATCACTTATCTACCAAGCAGGCCACCTGATGACTGACAACTTTAATTTTAGCGTGAAATTGGCTGACTAGCTGTTGAAACATCCATCCCTTTTGACAGGGATAGTAGTCTCCGGATATTTACCACTAGAAACTTCCAAAGTCAGCCTCCTGCTCTACTCATCTTCATTTCAAGCAGCAAAGAGAGCAGCCTTAACTGAAATTATAGCTCTCCAGGGCAGTGATTTTCTCATGGTCTTGTCAGCACATACCATGCCTGCCTCTATGGAAAGGTCCACGTGCTCATGAAAAAATGTAAGTACTGGGGGGTTATGTACCCAGAGGACAAAGTGTGGTCTTTGAGATAAGGTTGTGAGTTAAAATCGAAGAGACTTTATTTTATATGGAACGAATATATGGATCAGGCAGATCCTGATCAGGCGGATTATTAACCAGAGCCCTTTTTGTGTTCTTCACAGCCAAAAGAAGGCCCATCAAAAGAAAAGAGCTTGAATTTATTCTTGGGTTGTATGTAAGTGATCTTGCATGAGAAAGCTATGAACATAATCTAGTAATGGGGTTATAGCACACATTACCTTATGGCACCTGGACAGAAAGCTATGATCTGTCTTTTCAAAATAAATACTAATTGGGAGAGAGAATAGTCAAAATAACCATGACTACTGTACATTTACTATATTACTAAATACCCTGAGTATTACAGTGTTCTCCTGCCTGGACAGAAGAGAATCTTTAGTCTGAAAATAGCTGTGCTTTGGTGAGCTAGGAGAAAAGTGTACCTCATTTTTAAGCTGCAATCACATAGATATAAAGACCTGACATCATTCTAAAGCCTATTGCATTTGAATGTCTTTGCTTATTTAGGAACTTCATTAGTACTTGCAATCATTTAATTATTCTGATTTTGATATTTGCCATCCACTCCGGGTTGAGGGAGTGTTTACAGCTAAACAACAATTAAAACAGAAGCCAGACAGCAAATTCCCAAATCCTTCCAAATCAGCCTTGAATTGTGAGCTGCATTCTTCCAGGACTGTTTTCTACCAGAGAAACCACCCTCAATTCCAGGGACTTTGCCACAGCACCATGTGCAGTTTTTGCTTTCCATCCAATTCTATATGTAATCATACTAAGAGTTCTCCAGATCAGTCCAGGCACGTCTAAAATATTTGGTTTCACAGTGAAAAAGGTCCACAGAGGATATCCCTCCATTCACTGCAAGAAGGGACTTTCCGACAGTCTAGGCCTGAGAGACCAAGACTGCCATTTCACAGGGAAAGAGATGACATTAAAAAAACCTAAAACCCAAAAAAGTACCTGCCAAAATAAAAAAACCTTTCTTATAAATGTCTGGCTATTAGGATCTATTTGCCACAGTGCTTCTGCTGTTTTGGCTGCCTGGTGCCCCAAAGTAGATGTAAACCTTACCCGTAGCAGCTCTGGAGTGACTTTGTTGTGCCAAAGCAGGACACAGGATACTAATGGTGTTTAACTTTCCTAAAACTGCCATCTAAACAACGGCCTAAGGGAACGGTAAAGTACATATGAAGTCTGAATGCTGCATTGACTTTTGGATCGCAACAGAAGGCTTCCACAGAATTGAAGGATTACTGCTAATTTTTATTCAAAAAGGAAAAATAGAACTGATGGGTATAACTTGTACACATAGAGTATGCTGAACGCTGCATCAGCCCAGAGACTATTAACACATAATTAATTAAAATGGCTTGGCGCTTAGGCTTATGCTACTGACACTATGAGAGCTGATGTTGGCCCAATTTCTACTCTCATTACAATCCATGTCAGTAGGATGGACACATTTGAAACCATTTCCTGCTCTTTGTTACAGTATTTGCCAATAGCAGGAGAAATCGATGCTGTAAAAGTGAGAAAGCATCTCCAGCATTGCAATGGAGGAATAACGTATTCTCTGGTACAGATTATAATTGCAACATAATTTGGTAAGTTACAAATTAACTCCTTCTTCTGACATGGTCAAGGGAATTGTTTTGCGGTGTTATGAAATGATGTTTTGATTTGTGGTGTTAAGTAATGAAGGATTCCCACAAACAGCCTCAGCTGTCATAAAGACATGCTTGGGTAAGCTTGAGGTGCTCTCTCATCCCAAGTTTCTAAGTTTACAAACTTGCCTGTCCTAGGACATGAACTCAGTGAAGTCATCTCTCAGCAAAAAATTGTTCTCTCTTTCCAGAATCAGACCTTCAGAGCAGAACTTTCATTAGTGTTTTCTTAAGGACCCATTCCTGGGAAAAAAAAAAAAAAGAGAAAAGAAGAAAAGATGTGCAGTCAGCTATCGGTGCCTCTTTAATAGCAGGATGACACACTCTTGCAGGTGAGTGCTTCAGACAACTGCCAGAACTTCTTGCCACAGCATCCCACCAAGATCAGCCCTGCACAGAGCTGAGGGTCTCCTGCTTTGGAAAACAAAACAGGAAAGGTGGATGCGTATAATGATGAAACAGTGAATTAAATAAAAACCAGTCAGATTTTTGTAAACTTCAAGAGAAAAAGCTTCAGCTTGTATTTTGGGGTGATAATTTAGCTCCTTTAAAAATCCACTGAGTCAGAATAGGCTCTCTTTGCCAGAAAATATTTTCTTCCCAACTATTATAGTCAAAGACTGTAGGAAACCCAAAGGGCTCTTGCTTTCTCAGGTTTAAGGACAAAGACTTGCTCTGACTTTGCACACAAAGGCAGATCCTCAGTGTGGGTAAGTCCTCTGAGCACCTTCGACCTCAGTGGGGCTGTGCGGCTACCCCAGCTCAGGCTCAATCTGCAGCACAACCGTCTTGACAATACTGAGGTCTGTGTGTCTGCACAATACATTAAACACAACTCTTGAGGATTTATTAGTGTTGCAGTGTCACCAAGAGCTGATTAATTATCAAGGATTTCTGCATAGCAGCTAAAGGGAGAGAAACGTGCTTTGAAGAACAGCATCATCCATGCCAGTCGTGTAGCAGAGAGCTAATTATTTTTGCCTGTGTCACTGTTGTTACCATCAGAGGGGAGAAGCTGGCATTTCTCCAGCTTCTAGTACTTTCAGGTAATAACGAAGAGTGTCTCAGCATGTCGCATGTTAGAAGGAGATTTAATGTGCTCACTGAATATTGTATTGAGTTCCCGATTTGTGTCAGCAAGACCTGCTAATTCATAAGAAAAAGTGTCATCAGAACTTATTTTACATACATTTAGACATGGGTAAATTACGCTGGAGAAAGCCTGACTGTAACCATTAGTACTTGCTGTAGATCCCGTCTGACTTGAAAGGTTGCTAAGGGATCCACCGAGGTACAGATAGACCTCGGTGTGCAGCAGCCTGCTTACACATACCCCTCTAGAATGCCTGCCAGTTGTCCTAGAGAAAGGCTCATGTATTTTATTCCTGCTGCTCCTCTCTTTGCAGAGAAAACTCTCAAGACTCTGTCCCTACCAGCCTGTGCTTCCCATTTCTGCAGTCTCTGCACAGGCTCGTGCTCCTTCAGCATCCCCTGGACTCCAGTGGCTTTGCTGGTCCCATGGTGCTGCTGGGAGCAGTCTCAAACAGCTTTTGCAACTCCCCTTGCCTCTCCTGTTACGTATATAAAACAAGCCCCACATTTGCCATCTAAAAATCACTCTCAAAATATGTAGGAACTCCACTGATACAAAATACTGTTTTCCCATTTACCATCAAAAGGGAAAACTACTGAAACCTGGTGTGAGGTGCATCAGTGATTGAGCTCCTCAGGCAACACGGGGTTCCCTCCTGCACTGGGGGACAAAGGGAACCCTCTGCTCTCCACTGCGGCTGTGATGGGCACTGCAGGTCAGACGGAGGGGAGTGAGTGGCTCATGTGGCTCCATGCTGGAGTCTCCAAGGCTGCAACATGTATTTTGATACCACAAAATCCCAGAACCCTTCATAAAATATTCATCGCTTTTTTAATGCTGCATCTTCTAATTTTAAAATTCAGCCCGTAAATAATTTAGCAGACTTATGAAAAAAAATAAAGAAAAACCAAACAAGTCTCCAACAGACAAAACCCCCATCGAGGTTGTGGCACAGTTACTAAATTGAACTTGTCAAATATTCCCAACATGTTACTTATTTCTCATGAGAGATTTATAGCTGTGCCCACTACCTCCAGTCATTGAGCCTTTTTGCCATCCAAAAGCCAGCAGTTAATACCGATGGCCAGATCCTACCAAAGGCAGGGTCATGCTTATGGGATGTACAATGGCACGTTTGCAGGTTTGTGAAAAAGCAGCTGGTGAGATCCTGCCACAGCCCTGCCATCATGCTTTGTTCCAGATCCCACATTCTCAAGCTGCCACAAACTCCCTAGCTTTGCATCACAGATCTTAAAATATTATTCCTCCCTGGATGCTCCACATCCCTTCTATCCCACACATGTCCTGGTCACAGTCCCTAGGGGTCATTTGATGACCAAGTCTGGACTCCTGTGTTACAGACATGAAGACACTTAGAGATAGAGTGTTCAGACCTTTCCTCAGTACCTGGTTGCATAATTAAAGTATCTACTTTGGTTTCAATTTGTGTAGTTCCAGTTCTTGAGCATTTTTACAGTTTTTCTATGCTTAACAAAAAAGCCACCATACCCCAAACTTTCTCCTTTTCCTTGTAGAGGAAATGCTATCACACAGAAACAATCCCAAGTGGGCTTCTCATAAATATTTATCAATATACAAAAAGACTGACTAGTCTTAAAGATTAAATTAAAATATAAACCTCTCCAGCCCATATACCTATTTTTCAATAACCAAACTTTGCCTCTGTGGTTTGTTGATGTTCAGGGCCGACTTTTCATAGGTCACTCCACTGAATGCAAACTCAATCCACCTCTCACTGCAAAAATACAGTATGTCCCCTGAAATGGTAAATATGCTAGCTAACTTTCCCAATTTAATTAACTTTTCCCCAATGGCCTTGCTTAAATAGACTTCAAAGTTCAAAAGACAAAAAAAAATAAAGAATTGCATTTTAATAATGCACTCGACAAAAATGGGGAAAACAAGAATTTTCATTATTCAGTACTGAAGTCATGGAAACTCCTGTGCCTAGCGGCTGTTTTGCCTTTTATAACATCAATAATTTAAAACTTAATTGTTGTGCATTATTTGGTTAAAGAAGATTATGACTCTAACATTTGCATTTATTTATCAGTAATGGTGAGATAGCTCTTCCTCAGTAAAAATATATTTGGAAATTCATTCACCCTGCAAACAAAATCACTGAGTAGCTCATCTCTAATGCTACTATTTAACCACCGAGATATTAAGCCTCTCTGTTCTGGTGTATGATGAGAAATGTCTCTTTATTACCAAGCCATTTTGGTGACTTTTCTGCAGTGCGCTTTCAAATCATTTAAAAGGCATATTTTGAGGGTAATCTCTGGGAATAACAACCCCATTATATTGTGCTTAAGCTAAGTGAAATTTCTTGGTTGTATCTTCAAAGGGCAGGAGACATTCCTTAATGCCTTTCATTTATCAGAAGAAATTAAACCTCCCTGGAGCAGTCTGGGTGCAAAGGACAGCGCCGTCAACTTTCAGGACAACAATGCACACGCTGTCACTTGTCACATCTAAAAGGACTTTACAGGCTGCAAGGTTGAGGTACTGATTTCCCTTTGAATTAAAGACCACACAGAGCCCACAGGCTTTATTTGAGCCTGGTGGAGGGCGGGGTAAAAAAATACTGAGTACCTTGAGACTGTCCCAGGACTAGGACAAGCCCCACCATGAATCTGCAAACCCCAGGGGAAACTTCCTTTTGCTTCCCAATTGCCCCGTTACAGGCAGTTTTCTATGGGGAATTTTGTTTTCTCCTCTGCCCTTCACAGAGGCATGCTTCGTGCCAGCCCTTGCAAGAAAGGCAGCGTGCAGCTGATGGGCAGTCCTGCACCAGGAGAGTCCTCCCTGATCCTCTCGGCTTTTAAAATTACAGCTGAAAATCCCATCCACCATCACGGGGAATTTTGATGTATTCACCTCAGAAGAATGAAGGCTTGACTTAACTTTCCAAAAATACCACCTGCAGTCCTGCAAAGTCCCAGTAGTTCCCACCTGATGCTTACATCACCACCACAGAAGCAGGAATGGCAGCAGAGATTCAGGAGGGAGAAAGGGTCTTTCAGGATTAGAAAGCAAAATGTGAACTCTGCTGGAATTAAGTGGCACAGAAAATTCATCTGCTGTTTTAAATCCAGCAATCTTGTAACATAGAGCATTCTTGAGAGACTAATCAGACCACTTTCAACTGTTGATTTGAAAAAAAAAGGACAAGAACAAAAAGGACTGTTATGCCTTTTTTCTTTTACCAAGATGTTAAAAAAAAAAAAATCAGAGAAGGTGGAAAGTAGAGATTTCAAAGACAGTAATGTTGGTGCTCAAATCCTGTGGACCATTTCTAAACTTATACCCTTTTAAACATACCCCTGATGCAGAAAGGTGAGCACTAGGGACCATGACCCTAGTGTATAGATATGTAAATCAGAAAAAATTAATAGCTTTGAAAAGTTTACAGGTTCAAGAGGACCACCAATTCTGTAGCACATTTGATGAGACTAGAATCTGCGAGCGTTTGCATGCAGAGCATAACATTTTCCACTGTCACACTACACACAAATCTGTGTTTTGCAGAAATCCGATGAATTCAACTCTGACAGCAATTAGTCTCACCACCTTATCACATATTACAAAAAGTCAAGTCATACCAAGTACAAAACCAAAGGTTGGATTTTCTGAGGTTCCTAACGCCTGTTCAGGCAACTGTGCAGATTTTCAAAATGCATTAATGAGAATCCACGGAACACTGAAATTACTGCAGAAAAAATGACTCCCTGAACTGCAGGTTGTACTGGGAACAAGTTTGTTTGTGTGGTTTGGGTGGCAGGCACACTGTTTGCTTGCTGAAAATAGGCAGCCTGAGCAAACTCTGCCAGTTACTGAGCTAGAAGATAGCATGCAGGTTGATTACAAGCATCTGTAATAGAAACTAGAAGTCCTCAGGAACAATAAATGCCCATAATAAAACTTGAATCCCCTTTAGGAAAAAGAATAACCAATGACCTTCTGCACACTTCATGTTAGAAATATGTGAAAGGTGGCAATGTGTCTGCATGCAGACGGGTGAACTGTGATTAATAACAGAGACTCTGTCAGACTGCAAACTCCATTTTGGATGAGGATCTCTCCTGCTGTCTTTTACCTCCGCATAGTGATAATACCTGCAGAGGTGTCAGGAGATGATCTTGCCCCTGGCACAGAGCTAACAAGGATCATTAAACTCTGATGAACATCCATTTAAATTGATCTTTCTTAGTCAAAAAGTTGGCTCCTGTCCAAGGCAACCGTTTCTAAACGCTCAATCTGCTGCACTGGTCGGAGGAGGCTGGGCAGACAGGGCAAGACAAGCTAAAAATAGACAGGAGGCAAAAACAACGAGGGAACCTGTCTCCAAGAGATCTTCCAGGTAAAAGGCGGAACCACGGTCGTTGCAACCAACACAGGCACAGTGGTCTCCAGACACAGCATGGCAGGGCCAAAACTCAACCATCATTCCTCTCCAAGGAAAAGGCTGCTGCTCTGCAACACTCAGAGTGGATGAAGTAGAGAGATACAGACTACTAAGAGAAGCTGTTGTGTCAGAGACAAAGGAATTGGCAGACATCCATAGCTTTGACCTCAGATTAATGCAGAAGCATAGAAAGTGTGATTCCATCTGTAAAAGTCCATAGAAGGTGTTGCTGAGGGCCTTGTGGAGTGAAAAAACACATTTCGCTCAACCATTTCTACGCTTTTCACGTGCCTGCTGGGTAGCAATACCATGGTCTGTGAACATTAGCATTCAACAGATCTCAAGGAAGTGCAACAAAGCAGCTCTGTTAAGACACTTCAGCCCAGGAAATACTAAATAAAAATCCAGTAAGTCAGTTGGCATTCCCCTGCATATTTAGTGCTATAAAAGTACTTGCATGTGCTTAGCAAAGCATTTAATTAAGTGGAGCTGGGTGGTAATATTTACTCAGCTAATGCCTCTTTATTGGCAATTGCTTTCAATTGTGCAATGCTCCTGTCTTTTGTTTCTAAAGGAAGGCCTGTGTTTTTAACACCACACCTTGTTCTTAGGAAGGATCCAAACTCATCTGAAAATGACTGGTATTCCAAAACCTAGGGAAAAATTACCTGTTTTCTAGATAATCAGTGCTATTTTCCTGGTTGCAAAGAATACAGACTGCCCTAGGGTCATAGTCAGTCTATAATCCACTGTACTTTATCTTATATTTAAATGGTATATTTTCACTTCAGCAGATATATCATCGCTCTCACCTGGTCATTCATGGAGGAACACTTCACCATTCATTATCTGCCAGCACAAATTACAATTGCAAGTGGAGCATTATCTAATTATTGTTTTAGGGAGACCAAACCAGTAAAAACCCCCCTTGAAATCCCAAAAGGTGATTTGGAGACAGATTTAAAGGGAGACAATGCTTCAAGGGTATCTATTATTTATGCTCAGCTATGCTGACCTTTGAAATATAATCTTAAATCACACGCAAAGAGCACAGAAAGACCTGACCCAAACGTCACTGAAAAAGCTTACATTGGGTTTTAGTGGGATCTAGATCAAGCTCAACACTAAATTAATTTCTGGGTTGTTATAATCTTTATCCTTGACTATCTTTCATGTTGCACCAGATGGTTATCAAAATGTATTGCATTTCCATCTGGGTGTATGAATGAGCTGTACATTAAGTCTCAAAACAGAACCTTCATTATGAGGAGTAAGAGGGTGTTTTTAGTGGCTGAGAAGGTCTAAAGGTACAGATCCACCATGCAGTAGTGCTACAAGTGTGTGTTCACCCTAGAATATTTTATAAACAGGGTTGTTTCTTGAGTTTTCTTCTTGTTTTATTTCTTGTGTAGTACTACTGAATAATATTTACTCTGTGTCACTTCATAGCTTGTGAAATGGAAAGATAGTTCAGCTGACAGATAAAGAAAAAAACCCCAAAACCACAAAAATCCACCATCAACCCAAAACACCCTCATGTCCATATCACACACATTTAGAGTTTGGCTGGAGGCTGCAGAGCTAATGGAGAGGATTAGCATTTCTCCCTCGACAGGTACTAATTTGGGAGACACTTATTTTCCTTTTGCAGAGTTTTCTGTGCAAATGACATGCTCATTTGAGAGGGAGGATCTAAGCTACAAGAAAGATCTTGTTATGCTCTGGCTTCATAAACTAGAGCTTCAAAAATCAACAGAGCCTTATTATATATGGAATAAACAGAATCGCCATGAAGGAACTCACTGTCTGTTGTAGATGCATGAAGTGAGAATGGGCATGACTTTCCAGCAGATAGGAAGTCATTCACTGCCTTCAAAGTTTCTGGCTTCACAAAGATCAGAGACCCAGATGCCCAGTACCATTGCCTGCAAATACAAATTAGGAATTGTGGAAATGCAAGAAATCTTTTCACGCAGGAGTCGAGTCCTTCTCTGTTAAACTCTGGAGCACACACCTTCAGTGTTTTAGATATTTTGACTGAGGGTTGGAAGGGAAAAGAGAAAGCGTAAAATGTGCAATAAATTACATTTATTTATAATTCTGCTTTAGTTTAAACCCACTCAATTTATACCAAAAGCCCTTGGCTCAGAAACACTGTATATTTTGCATAATACACAAGTACTCAAAGAAAAATGTAGTATACAAAAAGTAGCCAAGATTTTTTAAACTGAGTAATGATTTTTGAGTGTTTAAATATAAATAACTTTAAAGGAAACACAATTTTCATAACCCTTGAATAAACCTTTTCAGCTCTTCTTAAAGTAGGTACTACATTGCAGTGTGGAAGTACTCTTAGAAATCTGGGTCAGCTTCTCATTTTTAAATTCTGTATTTTAAAATTAAGAGATGTTTTTCTCTTCCATGAGGACTCTGAAGCTACTGTCCTATACAATCTAAGTCCCTTTAAGATTTCTCCAAATACCCTTACAAGGGCGTGGTATTTTCTTAACATAATATCCCAACCATTCTGTTAAACAGGCATGACATTTAAATGTTTGGGGTTTTGGTTTTTTTTTTCACTTTAGTTTGCTGTTTTTCTTAAAAAATAAAACCCAACAGATATGAGAAAAGTGTTCTGTAGTGAGTTTATCTCTGTCGCCAAGTGTATCTTTTGATAAAATCTTTTCCTACTATATCCTCCAAGCTTCATCCTCCATTTTCTACCTCCACGTTTTCATACCCATTCATGCATTTACCATTTTTCCTTCTTCCATCTTCAGTTATTCTACCCATTACTGGTTGTGGTCCCAAATACTCTTTCTCTGTTGGTTGTTTGACTGTGCTGCTCCCATGTCTCTGAAACCTTCCTCTTACTCCACCGCCTTCCAACTCTTCCTCCTTCCCAACTCTATTAATTTAATTTCTACTTCTACTGCTCAGGTGGGTTCTGACACTCAGCATCTTCCACCCCAATTCCTCCTCTTTTCCAGTCCCCTCTAATCAATTATCTTCCCATAGTCTATCATCTTCCCTCAGGACTTTCCAAAATAATACATTGACTGATAAATATTTCCATACTCTATCCATCTTGTGTTTGTGACAACCCCTAAATGAGCTGCTTTGCTCAGCCATTAAACCAGTCTCTCAGTGGTCTTCTATTAACAATTCACCCTGTGCCATCCTCTTTGCTGTCAATCAGCTTCTCTGTGTGTGAACAGCCTGAATTTCCTCTTCAGTTTCCTCTGCACCACCATCTTCACTCCCAGCTACTTTGCCATCACCTTGCTTCTCACAGGTTTTCCCCCACAGCTAAGTTCCTAGCCCACCTTTGTCCCTTTCAGCATTCCCAGCATATATTCCAGATCACACTCGTATCACTCTGTTTCAATATTCGTATCAGGGGTGAAAGCCACCAGCCCAAGATAAAAATAGAGCAGAAATTCAGGGGATGGCTTGTGAAGCACGCAGCTTTTAGCAATCATGGGCAGTGACATTTTGAGGCTGCTCTGCTCGACCAAAAGGCTGGAGGCATCTCCCCTGGGGTGGTAATTGAGGAACTAATGTTGACTTGCCAACAGACTCTCTTTCCTGGTCTCTGCCCAACAGACATGACTTGGATATTATCCTTCCTTATGCCTTGAAATCTGGGCATACTAAGTAGCCGTTTTCCCTCTTGTTCAGGTTTTAATTCAACCTCCCTGACCACAACAGGTGGTGATGTTGGAATCATGTACTGAAGAGGTGCACATTGCTGTTCTCACAGGACATTGTGTTTGTAGTCCAGCAGCAGCTGTTTCATAATATTATATTTTTCCCCACTCATTTTAAATGCTCATTTTAAATCCTGTTCACAGTAGGAATCATGTGAAGGGCTGGATTTGAGTGCCTGCACAGGTCAGAAGAGTTGATATGGCCGATAACAAGAACATTCAAACCTGTCCTGTGGTTGTGTGTAAGTGTATATCCATCTCACACTCCCAGTTGTGAGAGACAGCCATCCCTTAAAAAAAAACAATAAAGGGAATAGCAACTGCCTCTTCTGAAGTGTGATTAAATCTGGGAAAAGGTGTAACAGTGGTCCTCGCTTACTTTGTAACCTGTTCCTTGAGTATCTTTTAGATGTTGGCTTATCTATTCAAACATAAAGAATGCAGCTCATTTGTTTGGTTGTTTTTTCTTGTATTTTTTGTTGTATGTGTATATAAAATTAATTTCCCAGTCTGGTTTTGCAGTGAACAGAGAAACAACATGAGTCAATTCAATAAATTGTTCCAGAGTAAGTAACCTGCTATGCCATGGAAAATTGGATTTGTTCTTTCTTTACTCAAGTGGAATTCTGAAGCCTTGAGTATATATATATGTATGCTGTGCACTTTCAGAGTGTGAAACTGGAACAGAATTATCTGATATTCCTGGCAGGAGAAAGGTTTTATGCCTTTTGCCTCTGCCAAGTCAACCCAGCAGAAAGAGAGGGACTTTGCAGAGCCTTTCTCAGACATGAATACCAATGTCAGGTCCATTAGCTTGATTTTAATATTTCCCAATTTGATTAGAAGTGATGGCAGTTGGGAAAAAAATGTCCTTGGACTAATAAACACAGCAAATTTGATAAGGGAGCAACACAAAGACACTTGCTGCACAGCCTTACCAGTACTGCTTTTGGAGATAATGATATTGCTTGCTTCAGTCTCTATAATATAGAGATGATATTGCTTGCTTCAGTCTCTATAATAGTAGGTGGAATAAGATTAATATTTAGTTCTTCGTGATGATGCTGAGAAGCTGGACTATTGTCTGGAATAGCAGAGTCTCTGAAGTGTGCACATGAATTTGTTTTGGGGTTGTTTGGCCTTTTTTTTTTTTTTTTTAAGGGGGTGAGGCATGTTTTGGTTTGCTTTTTTTTATTTAAAAAAACAACCAAACAAAAAAGATTGATATGAACATAGACTTGAGGACAGCAATATAAATTCTACATCTTGGCTCAATAACTCCTGCGCCAGGAGAGATACAAGGAAATCAGTGGGCGACTGAGCATGGTTTGAGGGCATTATATAGCCCATAGATATTTACTTTTCTGACCTCTGCTTTACTTCTCCCTGCCTGCATGAATGCTGTTGAAGTGAAAAGTGAAACCAGCCCAAAATACAATCCTTACATTTACATTTTTTTTTAAAATGTTCCAGCTCTTGCTTCCATCTGTGCAAATCAAAACCCATGGTTGGATAATACACAAAACCTTATTAAAAAATACTAAGCTGAATTATATGCAAATTAGGGTTTCATTGTCTTTCATCTCATAAAGGCTAATAATATTACAGATGACAACCTTCTTATCAAAAATAGTTTCTAATACAAATTGCCTTTGACTATATTTACAATGTCACTTTTAATCAAGTAAATTGTCAGGCTATTGCACTTCTGCGATCTACATTACACAAAAATTATAATGAAGAGGGAAGCGGGTACAAGTGCTTTCAGCTTTAACTCACTGCCCATTTCATACCAATTACTACCCATTTAGTAAAGCTTACCCTTCTGTTCTTAGAAAAACACTAGATATAAATGTATGGTTCCTCTGAAGGAGACACTGTGCAGAAAAAGCTTATTCCACTTACAAAGAACATTTGTCTTCATAATTACACTTTTCTTACTCCTATGCAATTAGTAAATACAAGCTAAAAATAGCCACTTGAATGCTGATATGGTCCCTGACTGTTTCTCTATTATGTCACTTTTAGGTTAGTTCAATGCTCCATTTGTTTGTAAGTTAACAGCTTTATTCAGATGGTTTTATCCCTGCAGGTGCATTTTCACTCAGTGTGCACACTCTAGTCTACACGTGCATGTCCTGTGAGGACACAGGTAATACCAGCTGTGCTGTGCCCTGTTCTCAGGATTCTGCTATCATCCTACAGCTCAGCCACACACTGCCATGTTTGCTGTGGTTTCTCCCTGGGCATGTTGAGACAGAGGTTTTCAAATACAGATGCAAGCATTTCCACAGTTCGTGCTTTTTTGCTGGTGATGCTGGGTTTTCTTTTAAGTTCCGTGAAGAAGCAGCAAGCATTTAAAAGCAGAGTACTAGCACTGAGACTGAGTCTACCAAAGGCAGATGATGCCCATAGTCTCACAGACCTACCTCAGCTCCCTGCTCTGGCTCACGATGCCTTTAGGAGGTTGCACTGTCCAAACCCTCTGTCTGCAGATGCTGCTGTTGCAGGCTTGCACAGCGCATCAAGGACACAAGCTAAAGTCAAAGAGATAACACTTCCAGCCAAAAGGAGAAAGCACTGATGCAAAAGCTGCTGGGCAAGTTGCATCACTATATATCCTGGGGGGCCCCAAATGGGGAGAGACTCCCAGTGTTTTCCCTCAACACTGGCTGGGTGGAAGCAGAGGGGAAACGCTATATTTGCTGACCACCACAACAGTATGGCCAGATCCTCAGCTGGTGGACATCAATGAACTTTCAGTGGAAGCAAAGGAGATGGGCTGATTTGCACAAGCTGTGGAAAGGAAAATCCAGGAATAATGAGTTCAGACCTTCACTAGCATTGTTTAAAAGATGAAATAGTTCTGAAAGCATCAGAGCTAAAGTGATATAGTTTCCATGTGTGGATCCTCTGATAGCTGGAAAAAGTGAACTTATTAACCATTTCCTCTCTTGGGAATTGATAAGAGTTTCTTCCCTAAGGCCAGCTGCCTATTTTCACAAGAAGTGTAGGAACTTAACACAATTCCATTGCCAAATGTAGCTGAAATCAGCTATTGGGATTAAATGTATTACTGAAGGACTGATGGACAAAGACAATGCAGATGTGTACATCTTAGAAGCTAATCTAAAAGATGGCATAAATGCTAAAATGTTTCAAGTCATAAAGAACATTATTCTTTCATCCCTGTTCATTCTTCTTTGCTCAAAAGACAGGTTCCTGCCACCAGAACAGAATTATTTCAGCTGGAGAATGAATACGCTCAAATTTAAGCTTGTTCTTAAAATTGCTCAAAGTCTGATGGATTATTGGCCTGTGGAAAAGAGCACAACAAAAATACAGAGAACAAGGACAGGAGCCTAAACCTGCTGAAATCAGGGACAAATCTCAGTTGGTTCAAATGGATCAGAGGTCTCATTCTGAGGCTTTGAAACTTGAGCCTAATTTTCAGAGATGTCCATTAAAAGCTCTAGCCCCTTCTGTCTTCTCAAAACTGGGCATATTAGAACAGTTCATCTTAACCTGGAATTTTGCCCTTGAGATTAGTACAGTTTCAGATAATCCTGTGCTTTTAGATCTCCATGGGGTTTTGCTCATGACCGCAGAACACAAGTGACTAAAGGATGCAAACAGCCCTTGAAACGTGAAGGAAAGACCCAGTATTTATATAGTGTCATGAAGGTTCTTGCAAAAGGCCTAGTTTATGATCCTTTGAAGCAATCCTGGATGTCTGTTTGAAATAGCTATTTTTAGGTATTTTTTTCATGTGAACAAGTAGACTTGAAAGGAACTAGTGGAGGGGCTTTCACTAAGAGCTCAACAATGTTGCTTGCTGGTTTCTTGATCCAGTGGCTGGATCAAGACAGTAAGGGAAAACCACTGTAGGTTTTGGGCTGATCTACAGCAAATCATACTTTTCCACAAGATCTTAAAAATACTTTCATGCTGAACCCAAAATGAAGCTTAAATTTTGGTGGGATTTTTGATTTGATCATGTTTTACTTTGCTCTCAATGTTTCCTCAAAAGAAAAGTTCAAAGTACTTCATTTTTAAATGAACTGTCATGCCTTCACTCACATTTTCTTCTGGCTGAAGATTTCTGCTTAATTCAGCGTAAATCTGAGTATAGTTTCTGTCCAGTCAGAACTTGTGTTTTGGGGAAATAACTGAGTTGCTTGACTGTAGCTTTGAATCATGAGTGACTTTAGCCCAATATAAAGAATCAACTCAAATCTGCAGGAAATCAAACCTCTGTAGGCAGTGATCAGAGGACCGGTGTCAGTCCTGCTCTTGCTGTCCAAGGGGTGCCAGTCCCACCATTTGGTCCCTTTCCTGCCCAACCACTCCTGCTGCCCTGCGGTAAAACAGCCCAGAGAACCAAATTGCTAAATACCAAACTGACACTGAGGAAAGGAGCCTCTTGACAAAATATTATTCATCAAATAACATCTTTCCCTCCTTTGAAGGAGTGGAAAAGGGGAATTTCTTCCATATACTCTGAAAGCAAACTTTCAAAGGAAGGTTTGCAAAGGTCACTTCACGTACAGAGTTGTTGTACTCCTCCTGGCAGCTCCGGTCATAAATTGAGAGCTCCAAAATGAGGAAATAAAAGTTTTGATTATATGCACTAAATTTCTATGATACTTTTCATCTCTTTCCTACCACTGGGCTCTATGCCCTGAAAACTGCCTCGTAAAAATAGTGGCCCTATCAAGTCTTGTGTATTATCTCCAAGACATGCCTCATACTTCCCTGATGACAGGACCTGCATCAACTCCCAGCCCAATGTCCTGGCCCCATCCTGTCTTGGACCACCCTGCTGTCATGTCAAACAGCCAAGCTCTTCTCTAGCAGATCATGTCCTTTTTATTTAGTGCCCAGTTCTCCTCTGGTAATGTCCTCTCTGTTGTTGGGGGTACCAGTAGCCACTATCATCTCCTTCAGCAGTCATAATGTAAAGGTCACCCACCAAAAGCTCTTAGAGCCTGGCTAAGGACTGCTAAGACAGACATGTCGCCATCTTTGTGTTCACCCTGAAGAGACTTTTCTGTTGCTTTATTAAGTTCAGTAATTCTCCTGGCCCCCCCCCTAACACCTCTGCCAGTGGCTGATGCAACTGCTTAACTGCCCTTCCTCACTCCTCCTCACCTTCCAAAAACCCCAGCACAACAAAATAAACAGATTAGGGTACTTGGGAAGGAAGGTCTCTCCTTCCCCATGTCCATTCACTGAGGAAGTAAATACGAAGAATTATTTACACATTTTACTGGTCACTGATGGTAGCTGATACTCCCTGTGGCAGACATCAGTTCTGGCCTCAGGAAAACTGGCTTCTAGCTTCAGTTTTCCTACAGATTTCCTTTGGGCAAGTCATTTAATTTGTCAGTGTCTCAGTTTGCTGACAGCTGAGTAGGGATAACAATTGCTTTTCCTACTCCCTTGCACATGCAGATTTTAGCTCCCCTGGATTGTTGCCGGCAGAGGTGCCTGAGACAGAGGCAGCAGCAGCCCTGATGCTTCAGGAGCATAAGCATCCCACTCTTGCAAAGCCAAATGTTGTATTCCCATATTCTCTATATAATAAATAATAAAAGTTGTCTGAATTAAAGAGCTAGAAAAAATACAAGGAAGACGAATAACAAATTTTAAAACCTACGGTCCTAAAATTCTCTTGTGTGTTTAACCACCAAACACTCAGGGATTTAAACTTCCTCCCTTTTCAGGGAATAATTTTCATTTTTTTGTCAGCCAAAAATATTTGAAAAAAGTCTGCAGCTACAAATATTAAGTACTAGCTTAATTAGAATGTTAAAACATAGCTCCTATATAAAAATATACACACGTGCACACCTCCACCTCTCACATATGTGAAGGTTTTTCATACCGGTCTGTTTTGTGTTACTTCTGTTGCTTTTTATGCTTTTTTAAGCTATAAGATAAAATAAGATCTATAAGATAAAAAAACTCGCTTTACTTATTGAGAAAAATATTCTGTAGAACAAATAAAATATGCATTAATATACTAGAAAATACTATAAAATGGGAAATACAGTATCAGTTTAAGAGTTAGATAGCACCTTTTTTTTCCCTAAACACAAAGAATTTAGAACATTGAAGAGGAAAGGACAAAAGAATTAAGTTAATATATCTAATATTCCTTTTCTTCAGGAAAAAATATTGCAGGACTAATTTTGTCAAATCCCAAAGGAGTGAAAACTCCTTTTTCCCCCCTTTCTCAATGCAATTTTCATTCTTTTGATAAATTAGAAAGACTTTAATTTCCTTTTTCATTATAGTTTGAATTATAAACACAGGCGTAAGCTTCTGGGGATTACACGTTAAACAGAAAGGCACACAAACTATACATGGCAATTCCAAACTATTAATGCACAAAGAGAGGGGACAGCGCTGCTGGTGTGGAGGTTGGCCAGCAGCCCCAAAACGGCTGGCCGCCTCTTCTCCTGCCCCTTGGCTCGCCAGACTCTGAGAATCCTTCATTTATAATTTCTCTAACTGTAAAAACAAGTGACTTTGCCTCCTTTCAGATAACGCTGCTGCTGCCATTCCTTTGCGGAGTTCTGCCTGTATGAGCTATCTCATGTTTATCCAATGCCTCAACCCCTGAAAGCTGGAAACTTGCCCGTGCAACGCTCTGGTTTCTGTCGTTGCACTGAGTTCACATCCTGGTGCTTGTGCAGCAGAAAAGTTTCTCCTTCTTGAGATTAAATTAGACCTTTTCACCCCCAAATGTTTCTAAAGGCTCAAAACTGGGCCCCACACTACCATGCTATAGAGCTTTCTTTTTGCCAAATTATAACTGCTGGCTATAATACAGGGCCTGACCTGTGTCGTGTCAAAGCTCTCGTTATTTTAGTGTTACACCACTAAAAGTAACAGTAGAAATGTGCTGGCTTCTTCAGGGGCAAAGCCACTATCTTTCTAATGAGTTAGGTTTCTGTCTCAAGGCCAAACCCTCAGTATTTGACCTGTGGTTCCTTTCAGCAAAAGAGAGGTCTCAAGGGTCTCAGCAGTGCATTACCAGCCCAAAGAGTAGAGAGATAATCTTGAAGAACTGATAGTTTGGGAAAGAAAGAAAGAAAAGAGGACGGCAACAGAAACTCACTGACATGACGAGATCTGCTCGCTGTTATGCAGGAACTATACTGGCTTGCACGAGGGCGGAGGACAGCTTCTCAAACATCTTCACTGACACACATCACTGGCCAATTTTGTACTAAGAGGTCCTAGACTCCACATTATGCGTTTATAAATAGGGCTAAGAAAGAAACCACCATTTTTAGCCCCAGAACAGCACCCTTTCCAATATTCTTTCCATATTTGCACGCGAACAGATCAATTTGTTTCACAAGACTTCTTGTGTCTCCATTTAGCTGCCAAAAGGATGATCTCAGGATAAAGTGTGCCAAACAACAGAGAATATTTTTGGAGGGAAAAACAATGTGATTATAGAAATAGTCATGTATGCTTGCCCCCCTTGAGCCTTTTAATTTACAAAAGTCTAAATAGGGGAGACTTAATGTATAGCATGCATAAGGAAGCTGAAACTTCTAACAAAATACGTTCAGTACGATTTTCTTCATGCTTCATTAATAAAGAACAAAATGTCTCTAGACTTTCTGTAACATATGCACAGAGTGAAATCAAACCAGACTGAGATTCTTTTCAAATGAGGGTTATAATATACTCAAGCAATAACAATGCATGTTTTTATTGCTTTGCTTGTAAAGTTGTTTCCATGTTCTACTAGGACAAACTTATTTGTCATTTTTGCAAAGTATAACTTGTTACTTTGATGGTTTTTAGGACCTTTCTATTTCAGCTATCGATTCAAGGTTGAGTGTAGCCTACAGCAGAGCTGAGCTTAGGGAACTGGAGTGCAAGAGGAAGGCTTGTATTTTCCTATAGAAATTATATCTTTTCATACAAATTAGAGACACAGGAAAACAAAGTTTTGATTCATCTTCTAAATCACATAATGTGTAGTGCTCTGTGCCATCAGATCACAGGAAAACAGAAGGGATTTCTAGCTCTTCAACATTTACTTTCTTGCTTGGACTACAAACAAAACAGTTTATTCATTGAACAGGTCTGAAACAAAGAACCTCCAAGAAACAAATGCAACCTTTACAATTTCTACCAAATACTGTATCAACAAAACCTGTGTCCTGTTTTGTTTTCAGATGCAAAAATGCCACTCGTTCCATTGGCTATCTGCATTAAGGAGCAGGGATGTAGCAGTCCGGGCAAAAGAAATGTCTGCCTTGATAATAATAAATGGGGCAAGTGTCTCTGCAGAACTGAAGAATTTCCCTTTTCATATCCATTTCCAGAAGGAATCAGATAGAGGCAATTCCTCGGGTGATCTTTCACTGAACACAATTTTCTCTGTGTGGGCAAAGGGGAATCAAAATGATCTCATGAGTATAAAATATTTGATAGTAAGACAATCTGGGGGAGAACATTTGCCCAGGAGATTAAAAGAAAAAAAATTTCAACTAGCTTTGAAAATGAACGTATGTTCCTACAGTGAGGTGTTAAATTGTATTGTAAGTATTGAGACATCAATGTTTACTAACGCTTGCAATTCGAATATAAGCATAGAGTGGAAAACTGTGAAACCATTTAAAGGTGTAAGTGTATGGATTTGTAAGCAGAGGTTTGTGTATCATTTGATAGCTATTTATTTCTTGTTAATGTTTATGATGGCCTGACTTTCCATGTGGTGCGGATCATATCTGATGAGTAAATGGCACCAAATCAGTGTTTTGCAAATACAGAATATTTTCATATTTGGCCAGTGAAACAAAAGGACTTCCTAGAGTGAGCATGCTATTAAAATGCTAATAGACTGTATTTGAGAAAGTTTACTCAGACCTCAGCAGGAAGCATACATACCATTCACAATGATCTAGATATGTGTTTTTAACATAAAAGGGTTTCCCTTTCTATTGAACTGTAAGAACCTTTAGAAGAGAGCCAGGATAATGTGATAAGCCCCACACAAATGAATAAAGAAGAAAAATATATGGAGGGCTAGTAAACTTAATTATGTTGAAATACTGATATAACTGTGAGCATGAGGTATGTGCATACAATGTGATAGTAACCTTTTATGTTTAATGTCCTAAAAGGAAATCAGTCCAGTGAACTACTGGTGAGAAGCATCGTAGACACTGTCACAATGTTTCATCCCATCAGAAATTTTAACCTAAAGATGTCCGAGTTTGATGACCTTTTCTTTTTTTTTTTTAACATTTGCTTAGGGATATTTCTGCAGGTCAGCCCTCCAAATTATTCAATACTGAGGGACAGATCAGGTGGTGGTGGTGATTTTGCCCATGACAGGAGAAATAGTAATAAAAGAAATGATGGCACAGCTCTGATTGAAATGGGGAGGATCTGTATGGGCAGACCTGCCACCACTCTACACGAGAAGAGGCAGGGCATTGAGCAGAGCTGAGAGCAGGTAAGGTAGGTCACAAATAGAGGTGCCTGCTATATATTGCTCAGCATTCAGTGATGTATACCACCTTCCAGACATCAGGGAGTGTGTTTAAAAACTGCTGTGAGCTGTAACGCAAAGTTCAGAACGAGAAAATAAAGAGGAAAATCTTGATGTACCACAGTCCCTGGTGAATTCATGAGCAAATCTTGCACCGGCTTCAGCGGAGGTGACTGGGTTTGTTCTGTATTAAATAATTGAATTGAATCAAAGACTGCAGGGTCAAAGAAAGCCAAGAATTCAAGAAGCCTGTAAAATAAGAGCCCAGATTTGCTGGAGAGTGGTAACCTTCCAGAAATGTAATTAAACAAACAGGCAAAGAGTGTTTGGGATTGAAATCTCTGTTTAAACATCCGCTGTTACTTTATTTGAATATCAGAGTGGAAGATAGAGTTCACATGTTGAAAAAGACCAGAAGATTCCTTTTGTCTTCTTTTTGTCTTTTTTTTCTGGGTTGTTTTTTTTTTTTTTTTTTAATTTTTACTCATTCTGAACATTGAATAAACATAACATTAATTGGATCATGTCTGATGGTCAGTAGGGTGGCAGGATTTGAACTCTTACATTAGGAAACAAATTCCTTGCTGAAAACAAATTCTTTTATTCTGGCTCATACATTTCCAGCTCAATACAAATAAAATACACAAACTCAACTCACTGACAAATGGCCTGGATATTCAAAGTTATCTATGTCTCAGAGACATCTAATAAGCAGTTTGGATTTTTTTTATGTTTTGGCTCCACTTTTACCGCAAATGTATCTACATAAATTGTTTTATGCAAATGTCAGTACGATCCATTGCCATCAACTTAACACATTTCCTCCAAATGGTTGATCTCCCTTCCACTGTAGGGAAAGTGCAAGGTTTAAGACATCTCCCAGTCACTTAAAAAAAAAAAATGGAGGAGAAAATGAGAAATTATTTAGCTCATGGATTTGTTTTGCTTTCCTAAAACAAAATAATTCTAGATTCTACTTACTGGAATCTGCTTGGTTAAGAAATATTTAAATGAAAACAGCATAGGGTTGTTTTGCTTTGTTGGCTTTTTGTTGTTTAGGATTTTTGGAAAGGTTTACAGTGGAATTATAAAAACAAAATTAAACAGTAGTTTAGCATTTTGCAGAATCACACGGAAGAACAAGACGTTCTGATTAAGAAGGCTAAATCCCACAAACAGAGTGTATCAGGAATTTTCTGATGAACAGTTTATCGTTAGAAAATGCCAGTTGGCCATAAAAATCTCTTTCTCTAGTTACATATGGATAATGAGCAATTTTTATGAGAAATATCCTTCCATATAACCATCCTAACTGCTGCCTCCATGGCTTCTGGCTCTGAAGGACTTCCAGGACTGACAGCTGCAGGCCTGTGGTACCACCTCAGTGCCACCCAGTCACAAGCTTAGATGAAGAGGGATGTCCCCATTTAGTTTGTGGCCCTGTAGCATTCCTTGTGAAACCTCATCACACCTCAACACACCTTCACTGAAACCACAACCCTTGGAGTTACCAGGTTCCTTCTGAGAGCCCATGAACACAGGGAAGACTCAGCTATTGGTTTTTGCAAAAGGGATACAGAAACTGTGTGAATCCTAAGTGGAACATGGGAAAGCCTAAATTTGCTAACAGTATTGGCTCAGAGCAGAGCTCCAAATTATCTTCCCTGGTGCAGAGCTGAGGAGCTGGCAGAGCTGCTAACCAAGCCTAGCTCAGCCATGCTCACAAGCTTTTCCAGCTGTTATGGTCGTGACAATCCTTGGTGTGCTGGTGGCCAGGAGTGTCCATCCCATGATCTCCATTCCTGATCTTGCCACCATCCCCACAGGAAGGTTTTCCGATCTCTATGTATTCTTTTTTTCTCCTGCCCTTTTGGTGCAACTATTTATCTTTGGGATGGAAAGAAAATAATAATAAAAAAATGCCTATTTCTCTTGTATGGGGACCTGCAGAGACTAGTATAATGGAGCCCTGATCTCATCTGAGGCCTTAAGGCATGTGTTCCTTTAATGTAACTATCTCTTAGAAAATACACAACAAACAGACCAGAGAAAAACTAATTTTCTGCTTTCTTTCTATTTAAATATACTGCCAATTCAAAAGACAGGATCCTTTCATCATCTAAATGTCTTTGCCATGTACAGCGTTCCAGCAATTACAGATAGAAAAAAAGCTGAATTTGTGCAGCAGTTTCAGCAACTGAAGTTCACGCTCTCAGAGAGCCGGTGTCTCCAGCAGCTGGCTGAAATCAGAACGAATGGCTAGAAAACCTTCCCAGAGCCTGGAAATCACACAGTTTCCAAGATTCAGGTATATGTGCTGCTGGTTGGCACATTTAGCTCATACACAAGCTGTGCACTGTCATGGGAAATTTGTAAGTCTGAATGACAGTAAATGTGTAGAAGTATTTCCCCAACCTGCACTATCAGTTTATCTATTAAATTCATGAACTTGAATATCCTAGAAACCTTGATTGTTAAAAGCCACACAGTAGAATATTGATCTGAATTATTAATTTGCGACAGGTTTGTTAATTTTTTCCAATAGGCCTTAATTATACTGATATAACAGCACTATGAAGGTGCCTATTTCACATATATCAGTATATCTTGAATATTATTTTTCCAATAATAACAATACTGAATGCAGAAAATATTAAGTACTAATATTAACCAGAAGGCATTCCTCTAATCCAGATATTCCTTCTATAGTGAAAAATACTTAAGAAATAGATTCAATTAATTTTGTTGCTAAAATGTCAGTACAATCTGCCATGTACACTTAGCAAACATGAGTAAATCTCAGTTTATACCTTCTAAGCTTTTTTTGAATGTGTAGAATTACAGCAATTAATTGCTGCTGTTTAAAGAAAATGTGAAAAACTATTTTGACATATACACTGGGTAGTTGTGAGTTAAATACATAGAAGAGAATAAGTAGTGGGTGGGAGATTCAGAAGACTGGCAAATTACAGAAATCTAGTGATTTGAAGTCTTTTACAAATTAGAGGATAGATTATTGACTTGCATAAGAGATGACAAGGGAAAGAGAGAAAAATTAACCTAATACTGCAAGACATGATCAATTAAGAGCTGATTTAGTAACATAATGCTGACTTCTCGTAGATAAGTTAGCCTCCTCAATGCATTCAAATGACAATTGAAAAAAGCTATCCAATGCTGCCTTTGTGTAAATATAACTCTTTTACATATAATATGTTTTTTTCCTCTTTAGAGCATAGTCTACCAGGTAAGTCAAAAAAGAGGTTAGGTTTTATTGGGATCCAGATGCTGCCTAGAAGATGTCACGGTGACAAGTAGCACACACACAACCTTTCACTTGGTGTTGCTGAGGCCATAAAACCCAGATGGTCTGTCATTCTCATGTTCCTCATGAAAGGTCTAAGGTAAATTGGCTCTTACCCCTGCTCAGATATGTGGGAAACAAAGCACATAATGTAGGTGCTTTCAGTGTAATAATACCTCACTAACAACATTAAGTTCACTATTTTGAACACAGCTTGGGTTTGGGGCTTTTTTTGAGTTTTCAGTTCATAATGGCATTATCCTTTAGAAGAGAATTAGCTTTTTATATTTTGTTTTACACATTCCTCATTCAAGAAACCACATACTCCAAGAAAACAAATATTTTATCTCACTCAGTCATAACTGGCTGCAGTTTACCTGAAACAGTATTTTAAGTATCACCACTAAGTATTGTACAAGTCGCAGAAGCAGCCATTTGCTAACACGGTTCAACTTTTAATCCTCGTGTTACAAAGGAGGACAGAAAAGAGTTTCAGAGGCTTCTTCAAGTCATACCAGACAAATTATGTACTTGAGACAAGAACTGTGTAATTTTTCTCTTGTATTAAAAGCAGTTCTTGTTTGGCCTGTTCCTTTCTAGTAGGGTCCAGATGCCTTCAGCCCTTTTCAAAACAGGGATAAACCAAAACCACTGATTTCAGCAAATTGATTTTTCAGACAGTTCACTGGTGACCTGCTCTGTTGTCACACAGAGTAGCCCAACAGCATCCCTCTGCCAGGCTTAGACCATGGCAACGTGCCTCAGATGACCCAACCAGCTGAGGATCCCATACACATACTGTAATGCATGTACACACACACATTTATGTGGATATATAGAGGACAATTTCAGTTAGAGCTGCAAAAGAGAAGTGCTACTTTTAAACAATTACTGGGTTTGTTAACATACTTTGTTATATGTGAATTTGTTATCTTTTTTTTAAACTGCAGTTAGTGGTTTCTAGACGAAATCATAACAACCACTAATCACCGGCAACCAGGTTATGTTCACAAAAGAAAATAAAAGCTTCAGAATACATATTAGCTTCTGGACTACAATGTTTACAGAGCCTCCAGGATTTTGATCTGTGCACGTCCCTAATGTACCAAATGTTGAAAATCCAAAACAACTGCCAAAACTCACATTTGGCCCTAATTATTTCCTTGTTTATCATGGTTAGCATTCCCCAGATAAGAGATAATGTTGCAAGCTCAATAACCACAGAAAGTTTTGAAGACACACTTAAAGAGAAACATAGCTATTTTCCTAAAACATGGTTCAAAAGGAAATTAGTGTAAAACTCAGTAGATTTTAATTGAGAGATGCATAGCAATGCTTAGGTCTACTCGTGAAAAATTCTACCTGATTTATATTCTAACGAGGCACATGAAAAATTGAAATGGTTCCTTCACATATGCATTTGTCTTTCATCTACTAAAACTGTATTTCAGCTGCCTTTTTATCTATCACTGTAAAATAATCCCTGAAATTCTACCAGTAAGTAATTTTTTGCATGCAGTCACAAAGATCTCAACATAAATGTGAGTGTCATGTCCATTTTCTCCTAAATCTAGGTTATGGATATAGAAATAAATTTTCTATAGAAATTGTGGAGAGCAGTGACGAGTGGCATCCTCAGGGGTCGGTGTTGGGACCGGCGCTGTTTAACATCTTTGTTGGTGCCATGGACAGTGAGATCGAGGCACCCTCAGCAAGTTCACCAACGACACCAAGCTGTGTGGTGCGGCCGACACGCTGGAGGGGAGGGATGTGCCATCCAGAGGGACCTGGACAGGCTGGAGAGGTGGCCTGTGGAACCTCATGAAGTTCAACAAGGCCAAGTACAAGGTCCTGCCCATGGGTCAGGGCAATCCCAAGCACAAATACAGGCTGGGTAAAGAGTGGATTGAGAGCAGCCCCAAGGAGAAGGACTTGGGAGTAGTTGCGTTGGGTTTGTGTGTGGCAGGGTTTTGGTAGTGGGGGAGGGGCTACAGCCGTGCCTCCTTGAGAAGCTTTTCGAAATTCCTCTGACTCCAAGTCAGATCTGCCTCTGGCCAAGGCCAAGCCAAATAGCAACAGTGGCTGCACCTCTGTGATAACTCACTTAAGAAGGAGAACCTGAGAGGAGGTGGAGTTGTTGGGGAAATACCTCTGCAAACACTGAGGTCAGCTGAAGAAAGGAGGAGGAGGCGGGGGAGGTGTGCCAGAGTGGAGAGTCTCATGGTTGGGACTTAGGAGGAAATTGTGAAGCAAGGACAGAGTCACAAGGGTTGATTGCAAGCTTTTTCCTCTCTTAAAACATTTCCCCCAAGCCTTTGCTAGCTCTCGGATGGATTAGATGGTTGATTGCTCTGCATGAACAGAGCAATCTCCAAATTCGTAGAGAGCCTTATTTTTCACCATCACTCTTGCACAGTGCATCTGGCATGTCTACAGTTGGATAGCACTCTATAAACAGGTGAAACAGACATGTGAAAAGTTAATATTCTGCTGTTGTGACAGTATAATTATCCCTAATAATAAAGGAAAACAGCTGCTTCAAATAGTCTTTCACTTAGAAAGTGTTTGGATCATTATACTTTGACTTTTATCATCTGTTTTTTGGATAAACTCCCAATGTGGTTTATAGTTCTGCAAAATGGTAACATCTCATTTTATGAATGACAGACAGATGGGGTTTGCTGCAAGGCTTATTGATAGTAAAGCATGTAAGACCATTCAAGATACTTAACTGCAAGAAATACTGGAGATAACAAAATATTGCCTTCTCTCACTTTTTAAGACTCCTATTATTTATTTTCAATGGTTTCAAATTTTCTTTTTTTTTTGAGTGTTCAGTATTGTCACCTGGCAATCCTAAAACTTTGTGATTTTTGGTTTCAGTGCACAGAGAGAGAACAGCTGTTTTACAATTAATTGAAAGCCAGTGGAGATGTAGTCCAGATTTCAGAATAAGGTCTGTTTGCAGGAGATTTGTATGCCATTCATCTCTTTCTCTCCCTGTCTCCCTCCCACCCCCAGCAATCATCTAATTGGATTTTCATGTCCAAATTCTGTTCTCTTAATCAAAAGGCAAACAAAAATCAATCTTTTGTGTTCCCAGAATCCAAGTGAAGCATTCACTCTTCAAGCACTGAGACTTATTCCACAAAGCTCTGTCAGACCCAGCTTACTAAATCAGTTAACCCTTGTCACTAAAAGCCACCGTAATCATCCATAAGATATGCTGCAGTAATGTTACTTTTTGTTATATTAGGAAAGGTTTTATATTTCACAAACCTTTGCAAAATCCATACAATTGACAAAGGACAAATGGTTGGGTTTTTTTTCAGTTGTTCTTTAAACTATTTACTATCAAAACTTAAGCTTTTGGAAGCAGATACTTCAATTACATATATTATGCAACATTTGACCTGGAAAGAAAAGCATCTAAAATGCATTTTTATGAATTGCTAGATATTTACTCTGACAGACCAAATCTTGAAATTGGAAATTCAACTCTTCCACAAACACTAGCAGCAGCCTGAATGAATACAGCCCATGGTGTTCTCTGCATCTGACTTCTAGTCAGCATCCCTTAGCATTCAGAAATGGCCTAAAACTCATGCTTTTGACTGGGGATGTACCATACAGACATGGGTCATACTGGGGAGGACAGCAACAGCACTTCGTTCTCCTCCAGCTCTCTCCTCAGCAAGCGATGAGCACAGTTGAGCAGATCTCATTTTAGATCCTTCCCAAATTACAGTTCCCAAGCCCACAGAAGGAAGTAGCTAGGCAGAAAGCAAGAGCACAGTCAGACAGGCGTTACTCCTGCACATCACCTGCTGCAGGCTAGGGCAGCCCAGGGGCTGCTCAGGACTGTGCAGGTGGGCTCCAAGTCAACTACTGGAGGGGCTGCAGGGAGGTGAAGAGCTGCTATTCCATATTTATCCACTGCAGCTTCCCCTTGCTTCATGCCCTCTGTACTGCCAGGTAGTGCATTAACCCAAACCTGAGGTGGCTTTAAAGATTAAATTTGCAAAGCAAAGCTTTAGGCTGGTGGACACAATTTTTCATGGAAATGCTTCCCTATGTCTCATATTTGACATAAAAGATATGAGTTGGCACAGGACAGGCTTTTAAAAAAATAAGGAGAAAACAAAGTGTCTATGAGACATAATTCACTGGGCCTGCTAAATTCTGTTACAGCTGAAAAATAGCTTCACTTTTACAATTCCATTGCTGCATTAAAAATCTGCATATCCATACTATGAACTATGCTGAAAAGGGAATAATGAGAGATCATGCTATCCCAGGTGATGCTTAGTCAAAACAGCATGCTGAATTTTAGTATCAACAATTCCATAAAAATTATTCCACAGGAAAGTAATCAGGCATATATACCATTGACGTTTTACTGAAATGTGTACTAGCAGCATGAAAAGTATGTTTTAACTTCCCCTTCCATTTTCATGTGGAAAGAAACAAGTTTCTTTTTTGCTCATCCAAATCTTTGAATATTCAAGTTGCATAACTGAAAATGCTTGGAAGGAATAGACAGCAAAGAGAATGATGATGTGCAGCTCTTTAAACAGAGAGAGATTGAAAGAACACAAAGTTAAATTTTCAACACGTTACCAGCACCTCTTTTAAAGAGAAGTATCTGTCTGCAACAACATCGGTGCTTCTGTTGTCCTCAAAAAGGACCTTACAAACACTGTCAGGAGCACAAACAATTTCACTTCTACTGCCATCAACATACAGCACAAACTCTATCCCACACTATCCCCATTATTATACAGGGAAGAATTTGAAAATTGCACAGTTCAAAGAATATAGATGAAGTGGACAGAAACAATACAACACAGGCACTGCAGTTAACTGTAGATCACAAAACTTTATTTAAAAACAGATAGCCTTTATAAGTGAGCCTGTAATTTCTCACAGTTGCTCCAACATGGACCTCCAGCAGCAAAGCTAAAAAAAAAGCTGAAATCATACCTTTATACAGTTAAACAACAGAATCACCTTGCAACTGAGACTCACTTATACTGCAGATCCTAGAACCTCACTAGTTAGGGTCTGAGAGAGCTCTGCTTTCCTTTGAATGTGTCTCTGTCTGACTCATCCTGAGGCTCTACTGCCATGTGAGCAATGAAGAAAATAATCTCTTTGCACATATTTTTGGTTGCTTTTCGACAGTGGCTGCCAACATGCTGTCTTTCTCAGCTTTCTTGCTGAAAGAATCACCAAAAAGGAAGATCCCTCTGTTATTTACTCCATCTTGATGGAGTGGCCACCTGATGTGCAACCTCTCTGATGTTCAGTCTCTCTCAGACCAATGCTCAAGTCAGAGCTCCACTACACTTCATGAGGCTGAACTTTCCTTTTGGTATTTACAGGCTAGATCCAGCTACAGATACCCTAACCAGGAATCTCAGTCATAAAAAGCACTTTTATCCTTAGCTGTCTCACAAGAGGGTTTTTAAACACATCACAGTGGTCCCTGCTTCTGCACTCCAACTGTGGTGAGGTCCCTAATCAGAGCAAGGATACAGAGGAGATCTCTGGTCCTGGAAAGAAGCCTCCAACTAGGACCTTCCCAAGCAATTTAAAGCTTCCTGTCCCAGATTTGTCAGTGGGTTATAGGACAGTCTGCTTGAGCAAAAGCAAAGAAAATTACCTTTAAAGAGAAACAAAGGAAAGTATACAGATTGCTTATGTCTCATGATAGACTCATAAAGTAGCTGTATTGAGTGTCAGTGTTGACTGCTGGTTGCAGTTCAACATTACAAGATAGATTCCCAGCTGAAAAAAACACATCTTGATCCCAAAACAAATGTTTCACAATAATCTTTGCTGGAAAGTCACCGCATAGCTTTGGGAATCCTGTAAAATTCCCCCAGGGAAGAATTTCCCTCATGCTGCAGCAAAGCCAATGTTTCTTCTAGCATTTATCACATACCTAGCAGCTTTATAACCTTTTAAAATGTGCAATAGCTGGGCTTGTGACAAACTTCCTGATCTTTCTTTTACAGAAGACATGCAATGTTTCACATCCATTATGCAAATTCAGATTGCAAAATAATTTCTCCAGGAATTGCCTGAATAAATCCAGCAAGACAAGTTCAGAAGTACTTAAAGCCAACAGACCAGGTCAATAAGGACAGGGATAGCCTAATCCATGAAACTGCCTTCATGATTCAAGGCAAACATGTAATTAAAGACGTCAGTAGAAGATTTAAACACTCATTTATACAGTTATGTTATGAATTCCTTAGTGGGGGAATGGGAGTTGGATCAGAAGAAGCAAAAATCAGCAGAGATGCAAAATCTTTGGTATATTTGATTGCATCTCATAAACTGTTTCTACTGAATGATAGCAGACAGGTCTGCAGATTGTCTCTTATTTTTGCCACCTGCATGTGGCAAGCATGTAATCGCATGGGGGGCTCCTGCTCCCCGGGCAGAGGTACTGCGCAGTGCACAATAGCAAGGGTAGAGCTAACACACATGGGAGCAGAGGTGGAGCAGCTGCTGAAAATATTTTTGTTCAGAAGAAAGGGAGGCAGGACATGCAACAACCTGTAGTACTGGAAAACGCAAAGGCTTAGCATAAAGAGCAACAAAAATTGAAAAGCCACATCTGAACAGGAGCTGGTAGCTCATGAATCTTCCTCTTTGGTGACTCCTTTGCATACATTAGAGTGGGAAAACATTAATTATACCACAGCAATCCATGTCTTCCAAAAAACAAAGTCTATGCTGTTTTCCCATGCTGCTGTCAGCCTTCACCCTAGTCCTGCAGGCATTGTTGCATCTAACAACACACCGAGCATTTCATCTGCAGCTGATGGAAACACCATCCTCATGTTGAACACAGCCCAGCAGCCAGCCCACTAACAGAGTAAAGGAGACAACTCCAGGCCTCTACTTAATCTTCTTATTCCTACCAAGTCATCTGCACTTCCTGCTTCTCACCCCACCCCTGAGATGAAACAAGCAGATATTATATCCCAGGTTTGCACCAGACTCTGTATGAAACTTATGGGTTTGCAGTATGAATTGAGCACTTCACAGCCTGAAGATGAGAAACCAAGCTCTACTGCAAATATTATTCAGAGTTCAGTGATCCATATCCTCCTAAGAGCAATCATCAGCTTTCTGCTCCTGTCAGCATCTGCCCTGACAATGTCTCAGTAAAAAATTTCCTCCAAAGAACTTTTGTTCAAATGGAAAAAATCCAAGTAAAATAGAAATCTTAAAATCCACCATATAAAACTTTATAATCAAACCTTGAGCCAGTGGAAAAGAAGTAGGAAGGAAAGAGACAAGTTCAAAAACCCAGAGGTAGAAGCAGATCCTAGTAACCTTTTAAGAGTCAGTTATCCGGATCCTAACTGAAATACATTTATAGGACTCCTGGAGAATAGGTATTTTTAAAATGTAATATGCAAAAGAAAATGTAAAATGGTGGTGGCTTAAAAGAATGTGTAGAGCATGAAAGATGAAAGCATGGAGACACATCCATTCAACTGTCCAACAGTTTCAGGGGCTGTTGTCTATAGACTAAGCCCTGATATAACCTAGGCATACATAAGATTTGAAAATTGACAGTGCGCATAAGTATTCTCTTAAAGTAAAAATACATGAAGTAACCTGCCTTCAAAACTCAGCACCTCTTGTTGTCTCTCCCCTCAAAACACATCCAGTTTCATTTATGTTTAGTGTGAACATTTGTGCCCATTTTTCATTTTACATAAACAACATCTGCCTGGTGATGAGGTGCACTGGAACACACATTCTTGAACGTTCACAAACTGTTCTATATGAACTTAATATATTGGTCTTGTTTACAGGGGTATAAATCAGAACAAATTAGATTTAGGTGATAGTAAAACCAGAACAATTTCAGTGGACATTAACTTTTAAAGCTTTTGCAGCTGACAATACCTAAGAGTGCATGAGAACAACTCTAGCTCTTGGACACCTGATGCCACATTGTGAAAACTTTACTGGATCTTTGAACTGCTACACAAGTACAAAAAGAATAAATGAAATAAGAGGGATATTTCAATTCCACATGATCTCACATTCTATTTCAAATGCAGCTTGTGTAAAACCAGGCCACAATCAAGCCATTCCTTAGAAGAAGACATATTTGCAGCTTTCATTGACAAGTGAGATTCTTTGTTCCCACCTTGATCACACATTTGGATGGTTTTAAAAGGTTGGCTTATTATCAAGGTAGAGCATCCCCCATCTTATAAATACAGCATCTGCTGCAGTAAAAATTTCCAATTTGCAAAAAATTGGATTAATTCAAAACAGAGAGCAAAAAAAAAAATTATTAATGGAGCTAATGAAAGCTACAAAAACAATTATTCTTGTTAGTTGCTCCTGGGGAAAAAAGTACTGCAGTATTATTCCAATACTCATTTCTTGGAATCAAAGATCCTCTTAGTAAATGGTATCAACTAAATATCAAACTGTGGATTGATAGCTCTGCCTCAGAGTTCCCAGTCTTGACCATTTCCTGATGCCTTTTCACCCAGTCCTTGAGTAAGTTCAAAATACTATCTTTAGGGTATACTGTACAGCAGTTCCTGAACCTGCACTGTTGCTGAAATCCCCATAAAATGAAAGTATGGCCTTAGAGGATTCAATGAAGTCAGTGATAATCTAAAATATACATGGTGTAAACCAATTCTTTACATGGCAGCGTGGCTGAAACAGATAATATAGCACATTGTGCAGATATGAAAGATAATTATTGAAAAAAATTAAGTGGTTTGCCCAAGGGCATACATAAAATCGGTTGCTTGAGATCTAGTCCAACACCTTAGAAAAGCCCAAGATGAGAAAAAAAATCAGCCAACACCCAAAAGATGTGATGAAGTGACAACTCCCTGCAAAACACTATTTTCCTTGATTTCACATTTCATTAAAGACACATGGCAGGGCAGGTCTGAGATTTGGTTTGATGTAGTTCAAACAAATCAACTCAGTGCATTCAGTTACCTGTACACCCAGCTGCTTCCCTGCCTCCAAGGGCAAAGAATGAACAGAGGTCCCTTCTTTGTGGACTGGAAAGTGGAGAGTGAAATGGACAGAAATAGGGGGAAAGATTTTATTTAGAGCTTTGCATGTGGCTTGGGAATAAAGTTTAAAAGCTGCTGAGAGAGACGGTGGTGCAGCACAGGCTGAATGAAGACAGCAATATGATAGAGGCCTTTAAAAAAATCAGGATGCAACATTAGAGACTGAGAGGAACACATAGAAATTTTATGATAGTAAAACCACATACAGTATGAAGGAGGAATAATGTTGAAACACACAGTGATATTTTCTACAGTTTATTTATTAAAAATCATTTCTCAAAAATAACCATCTGCCTTCACAGCGACTGCTCTTCTCCAGGGAACAAATGTAGTCTATTAGTTTTCCTTTATATATCCTGCATTGTTGTAATATTGAGCAATACTTGAATCTAATATCTGATACACAGTTATGAAAAAAGTAATTTTTAAACCTTAAAATATTTACACAGCTAGTGAAACTTACACAATTAAAGTCTGAATCAAATTGTCATTTATATGTGGTATACAACAACAGATTTGTTAAATTCAATCAGTTAAAATAAAAGCGGCAATAAAGTATCACCAGACAAGAGGAACCCATTTTTGTCTGCATCCAGCTGTTTGTTTATTTATGTATTCATCTGCTTAATAAATTTTCACCAGCCTTGCAAATGTGCACATTTTAATGACAATTTTGGAGAGGCAACTTATGTGAATGGGGCTAGGAGGACACAAACTTTCTTCTCAGCCAGGAACATGGCATACTTAAGTTTCCATCTGCAGCAAATTCATTTACTTCTACTGTAGCCTTGGTTATAGTAACATTTGGCTACTGAAATACCCTTTTTGGACTTGCACACACAGCGTAGTATCCTGAAACCCACTACAAGGAGCGCTATATCAGCATAAACCATCTCAATGGTAGCCAGTTGCATCAACATCCAGGTCTGCGACGTATTCGCTACAGAAACGGCTACTGGGAAGTTTGTGTACATGCTCAGGATATTAAACTTTTTTCCTGCCTAACAGGTAGGAAACTGTTAGGTTCAATAACTGCATTTGTACAGTGCCTTTAATGATTGGATTCTGTCCAGTGAGTGAAGCTCATAAAAAGTATGGGATCAATAATATTAGGAATACTACTACTTATTACTAGTAATAGTTTGCCAAGCTGATTAATTTAGTTTTTCTCACTTTGACTTGTCTTTACTCCCTGCATGAACCCCTGTTACACATAAATCATGGAAACAGACTTGAGTGCCTACTTGCAGCTAATCTTGTTCAACAATTTCTTTTCATTAGTGGGATAAAAGCACTATGTTGTATTCAGCACTCCACTATATGCTCTTTGAGTCTTTGACTTAACCCTTTTAACATGATTAAAATAAACAAAGATCAATGCAGCCAGCATTCCTCAGAATGCCAGAGACAAGCCTAATTGCTATTGAAACTTCAGAAAGGAAACAAAAAAGCTCAAACTTTTCTCCTTTTTTGTAACTTAGGTGAAAAAAAGTCTAATTGATTGTGATTACTAAAGCCAATACTTTGAGGTGTTGTCTAGGTTACTGGATTTATTGTCCCTTTTCAGCAGTCTTGGCCATTACTTAACTATTGGATTAATTGTATGCAGAACAAATCATCTGCCATTTCATTTTATGACTCATTAAACAAGTATAGCGGATAACCATTACTGCTTTTTGGTGTAAGAAGGTTTCAAAACTTATGCACTGTTAATGATGCTAGAATTAGGAAAAGCAAATACCTTGCTGTGTGCAAAGGTCAGAGTAAGCACTAATGGAATACTTATCTGCCCAAAAAGTAAATTAAATCAATTTCCTGAGCCTTGTAAGAGGTATAAAGCCAAGACGGGAGGCTGCAGAATGAAGAAATTGCAGGCTCTCGGTGATACTGTAATGTAAAGCACTGCTATCTGTACAACCCAGCAGAGCTGCTAAGAGACTTTTTCACTGTAAAGAGGGATGTGCTTTGGACAGAGTTGGTGTCAGCTAGGAACACGTCTGGATTTTGGGAAGACTGATGTCTAATGAAAGGAAAAAGGTTTTACTGAGAGAGACACACATGACGTGCTTTGGAAGGATAAAAAGGAGAGGAAAAGGCTCCTCTTACCAGGATGGGAAGAGTACGTTGTCTACGTTGTGATGTTTTTTCTGGAGATGTCTCAAGCCTTCCTACCCTCAGCCTGGGATCTCCCTCAAACCCCATCACTCTCTGTAAAATCTCATGAGGTACAACACCATCCTCTGCTCCTCTGGCATGGGAGAGCTTTGCAATTTGTCTGTGAAACATCACATATGATTCTGATCATACACTGCAGTGCCTCATCAGATATGGAGGGAAATGGGAAAAAAGCAGAGTATGTGGTGAAAAATGTGGAAAATGGTTGTTTGTGTATTAATAAAACTCTTGCTTCTTTGGAAGTAGGGTGTGGATTTGTGCACTTTGGGATGCAGAGCAGAAGACCAATTAAACTAAACTGCACACGTGCCTTCTCTCTGTTCTGGATTTCTCTATACCTTTTTTTTTTTTTTTTCTCTTCCTAGAGACTAAGTGCTTATACTGTTCTTTTTCAGGGAACTAATAATAACAGTAGTAATCAATGATAGTTGCACACTGAATTCTCACTCATGCCATTAAAAGTGTCTTTTATTCCAATACTCATCCAACATATTTGTTGCAATCTGACCTTTAAAGCTGTGAATAATGTCAATCAAATCATGTTAATCTCTCCTCAACATTTTAATAACTGTTCTCAACATTGATCACATTTTGGCTATTTTCTACACTTATTCTATTAAAAATATAACATTTCTTTCCCCTCTCATTCTTAAAATATTAAAACCATGAGAACTTAAAGGGGACTATTCTAGTGAACCCTGCTGCCACAGATAAAGTGTTTTTACAAGATGGGAAGAGGCAGGTAAGTCATATGTAAGATGTCAGCACAGAGCCCTCCAAGTCTCACTGAGTTAGGAAAAGCCTGTACATGTGGGTTTATTTCCCCCAGGCTGAAATGTGGAAAAGGGGAGAGTAGACTTTAAGCATTCACTAAGAAAAAAAATTAAACTGCCCCCATAGAGCCTGCAAATGATGGCCTGTAGCAAGGAAACCGACATTACAAAGGTCTTACAAATTCTTGGGAGCATGAGAGGGACTCTTTTGGCTTGGATATAGGAGAAACAGGCACTCAATGCCTGCCTGGTTTCAAAGGTTGGATGCCAACTGAGCTATCCACGGCATTGGAGCAAGAGGAAAGTTAAAACACTGTGATCCTCTTCTTTTAAATGAATCTCTTTTCTTATCTCCTCCCTGCTTGCAGTTGTCATTTCTGATGTAAAAATTTCAGTGATTAAACAGCAGAGAGGCATCCAGCTCATGTGGCATCAAGGTAACCCTAGAACTGAACAGGCGAAGTCTTTGAAATGACTTACTGTCGGTAGTTACAGCATGTTCTAAGGACTTGCATGATGTTTGTGAGCCGTTTGGCTTAATCCTCTCCCTGATGAATGAGTTTTCATAGATCCAGGACAAAATCCTCATTTTTCTTTTCCTTTTAATAGAACTCTACTGTGCAGTTCCTCTGGAGCTGGCACCTTATAGGACTGTTTTGTCATTACCCAAGTTGCTGTAATGTTCTCCTTTGAGTAAATGTGAAACTTCTTTCTCCCTCCAATTTACTTTTTTCCCATCATTCTGTCTAACTGCATTAGATAAGAAAGATGTCTCAGCTGTTTACCAAGAGAAAGGATTGCTTTATTGTGTTTAGGAATATAAAACATTTCCTTGTTCTTCCAGATTCCTTCACTTGAAACTAGGAAAACATATAACCTGAAAGTGTGTCACGTTTTAGAGATAGAACATATTTTGGGACTATCAAATGCAGGTCAGGTAAACAGGTCATTATTACTTTCCCATTAATTTCTATTGCCAAAGAGGGGGAGAAAAAAAAAATAAGAACTATAGACTGTCTGAAGGTCTCAGAGCAAGTCTTCTCCCCCGCACAGCAGTCCAAACCTTTACAGCTTCATCGGTTAGTGTTTACATAATGTTTTATACTGAAAAACAATCCCTAAAATTGCTGTTACTATTAATTTAATATTATATGTATATTTGTTCATAAAGTACTCTTTCTCTGCCTTAATGCCACAGAAAAACTCATTCATCACATCACAGCTTCTCACCCTTCCTTTGCTTGATACTACCCAAAGTGTACCACAGAGGGCACTGTTATTTCCTCAGATGCCTTTTTTCCCCCCCCCTTTCCATTTCACCTCATTTAACATACTAAGTACATACTAGGATTGCAAAAAGAAGAATTGCCATACATTACCATCTGAATGCAATGAGAACCCATTTTATGCTGCCTTAACTTTGGATTTCTAGTGCTTTGAATGCAACTGGGGTAAGAATTTTGCTTAACAATGGGGTGCTATTATTAAGAAAATAACAGTTAATGGCCACATCTTCTTGCTCTAAGAACTCTCAACTGCATTGAAACATGAGACAAATCCACTATTTTGCTGTTCAAAATGAAAGTACCACTATAGGTGAGATGTTTTGATTGTGCTGCCAAGCACTCTCCTTCACTCAGAATTTAACCTGCTCAAGTAATTTGACCGATACATAACATTATTTCAGATATTTTATTATTTGCAGACAATTATAGCTTATTATCCATATTTGTTAAACCTTCTATTTAACTCCCTTAGTGTTGCAGGTCATTTTAACTGACCTTACAAACCTCTCACATTCCCAGTGACACATCTGTTCCTGGAATTACAGTGTCGCAGGGCCTAACTAGAGGCTAGAAATCAGACGAAACAGTTTAAAGTGGAATGGACTGGCTGTAACAGGCAATACAGACTGGAGAGGTCTGCAAGTGCCCTGTCTGCAGGGGAGTGAGAGCCAGGTGCCAATCACCACATGCTGATAACAAGTGGCAGGGGAGCAGCACACTGTCACAACCCGAACTTTGGATTTTTACCATTATAATGATCCTGTGACATCTGCAAAATCTCCCAGGTGGCCAGAGACTTATAACAACACATGAGCATTTATAAATACATGAGAGCTTGTGCCTCGCTTGCTGAATTCATCAACCCTGGTATTTCCACAAGACAGGGATACATACTTTGAGTTAGTATTCAGTGAAGCAGGGCAAAGGGCTCCCAGTGCTCACCCTAAAAAGATCTAGCATTAAACAGGCCAAATGAGGCTTCTCAGCAGGGAATGAACATGGATTGTCTATCAATCTGTCATAGCAAAAACAAGCTCCAAGCAGAGGCGTTATTGCTCTTATGGACAAGGATACACTGAGCTGCATGGGAAGTGGGCTGCAAGAAATGTGTTAAATAAAATGACATGGGAGCAGCAAGAGAGGGGAGAGATGGAAATGAGAGCAGAGATGTTATTAAGGCAGACAACCAAGATAGCCTTGGAGCTACCAGCATATGTGTCAAATAGCTGGTTGGTCAAAGGGTTTTAGTCACTGTTCTCACAGTTCCTCATCAGCAGACCCTGACTAGAGTCACTGAATTAATTCAACATCTCCATGAGTTACTTTTAGAAATGCAATTTTGGTACCTTTTCTTGCATCCACTTTACCAGCAAAGTTTAAAACACTCCACAAAAGTTTCCAAAGGGTTAAAATATAAGGCCCCTGTATTTTATTTATAATCATGTGGGATAAAGTTTCACATTCCTGACATACTAAGTGAAAATAATTATTTTGTAAACTACTTCCAATGCCATCTGGAGCATTTTAACACTAGATGACTTGCTAGCAACCAGTATAAAAACCAAAGTGTTTATAAGAAAGATACATGGCTATAAGTTGGCCTATTAGTATTCAATGCTTTATTTTATAACTTCTGAAGATACCAGGCTCTGATCTGCACGCAAGTCCAATTAATGTTAATGGGAATTATGTGAACATCCAGAGTAGTTATATGGCCCTTAAACTCTTGGTACAACAACTCTCATTGTCTACTACTCTAAATTTGCATAAGCAATTAATGTCTCATTAATGTCTCATTAGGAACTCATATGGTGTGAGGGAGGAAAGAGCATTAGTGCCTCTATGGAAACTGTATTAGGTCACACATGAAAATGACTTTACTGGTTTCATCTTGGTTTGTATTTGTACATGCAGAAAAAGACCAAATTGCAGAGGTGCACAATTTGGCAGAGATCAGTGTGACTCCTGTGGAGTAAGGCAGATCTGCAGTTGCAGAAGATGCTTCCAGTTAGACACAAAACATTTAGGCAGGGACCAAAAAAAAGCCCACTGAGCTCCTCTGAGAGCAGAGCAAGCTCAAACCATGTGCTTTTAATACCTGCAATTGGTAAATCCCACATTTAAATTCACAGAATCACAGAATCGTCTAGGTTGGAAAAGACCTTGAAGATCATCCAGTCCAACCATCAACCCAACATTAACAGTTCCCAACTACACCAGATCCCTCAGCGCTATGTCAACCCAACTCTTAAACACCTCCAGGGATGGGAACTCCACCACCTCCCTGGGCAGCCCATTCCAATGCCTAACAACCCGTTCTGGAAAGAAATGCTTCCTAATATCCAGTCTAAACCTTCCCTGGCGCAACTTGAGGCCATTACCTCTTGCTCTACGCTTATTACTTGGTTAAAGAGACTCATCCCCAGTTCTCTGCAATCTCTTTTCAGGTAGTTGTAGAGGTAGAGGGTGATGAGGTCTCCCCTCAGACTCCTCTTCTTCTAGTTCCATTGAAGTCAAACAAAGACCTATACTTTACTGGCCTGTAGTCATCATCCCTTCACATTTACAGAAGTCAAAACCACTTAGGTTTTATGGTGTTCTGTTACATTCATTGAGCCAGGCTAAACCCATAAGGATCTTCCATCCCATAGACTGAAAGCTCCTTCTGGTTACTCTGCAAGGCTGGAAATTCCCTCAACATCTGTAACTCCTGGTTCACTGTTGAGGTGTTCAGAGGATAAACACCTCAACAGTGAACCAGAAGTTACAGATATCTCCCGTGTCGACACTTCTTTTTCAGTGAGGTGTTCAGAGGATGAACCTCACTGATAAAGAAGTATCATCGTGGGGGACAGTATTTTGATTATTTATATTTCTAAATATATGCACTGGATTTACAACAAATTGTGAGACAATGTATTAACATTTACAGGTATAGCAGAGTACCAAAGCTGACATCAGACCCTGTCTCAAACATTAGATTCTTAAAATCTCTGTACAAACTATTACCTTCCCAGTAGGAAGTCTGGTCATTGCTGGAGGAGCTGGGCTTTTCACTGTGTTCTGTATTTAGATGAGATCCAAAAATTTCATTCAGAGCAATCTGAAGCTGAACCAGAGCACTGGCGTATGAACACTGTCATCTGAAGATCAAAATCTTCAATCTGTCCTGTCGAAGCTCTTTGTGTAAAGCCCAAATCCTCTGCAATACTCCATGATGCTGAGAAGCTTTGGTGCAGTCACTACAAGGAGTGTTTTAAGGACCAGCAGCTGAAGGATTTCATGTGAATTGCTGATATATTCAAGAGGTCCACTTAAACAAGTCGGGAGCTAGATGGACTCTCCTTACTAAACACAGGCTGAAAAAGCTCTGTGTTGCCTGAGAGAACCCATTTCTTTATCAAGGAAATCTAATGGGATTCATACTCTGAAGTCAAAGAACATCCTAACTATTAGCTGAAAATATAACTAAAAATTCTTGGTGTGTTCATAAACCCAAAGAGAGCACATCCAGCAATCTCAGCTCCTGTTAGCTGTTACTTGTGCGTTCAGCATCCTTTTGGGCTGCTTCAGCAAGTACATCTGTAAAGAGCACGTTTATTCTGAAGAGTCCCAAAGGGATTCAGTAGCTCTAAGCAGGCTGTACTTTCATACATGAGTGCTGTTTCTTATATTACTGAAATTCCTCCTGCTTCAGCTAGAATATTATGGAAACTTCGGTTCAGTGGGGTTAGACAGCCCATCTGAATGCCAGCTCCTGTCAGCCACAGAGCCCTCGGCCAAAGCTTACAGCTGGCATACAAAAGAAAACAGCACAAAGTGCTCTAATTTTCAGTGGAAAAGAAGATGAAAAAATTAAAACAAGCACAGTGCAGTCCAAAATGGAGAGATACAAGCAGTTAATCAGAAGAGCAGCCACAATGTTTAAATGTACCTGTGGTAATTTATGGAGAGAGTATTTTTTCTGGATAAGATGTTTGCTATGCATGTACATGGAGTTAATCCAATGTTGATTTGTCAGGTTGAGGACCATAGCACCTGAAGAATACTCCTGGCAAATATTTCAGATCCAGCTACTCTGAACTGTATCTCTGATACCTCTCAAAGGTGCTGGAACTGGTGTTAGCTGGATTGAAGGAAGATATGAAATGGAAAAGACCTTTGCCCAGGAAACGATGAAGATCTGAGAAAAAAGGCTGCTCCAGAGCAATAAATGGGAATTCTGTAGGTTTGTAGGGATGAGGTAGATACAAGCAGAAAAAGTACAACAAAATACTGCCAACAATTCTCCATATAAAGTTTTCATTGCTTTGAAATCCCCTTCAGGTCTGCTGTTTAAATTAAATATGGCCACTCATTGGAGAAACCAGTTTAGGGTCCCTGTATTCCCATTTTGAAGTTCATAAAACACTGTGAAGACTGGCAGGTGCTAATTATAAAAATACAAGCATCCTTAACTCTATGAAGATAGAAATCTATGAATTTTCTGATACGTTCCTCAGAAGAGTAATTTCTACATTTCTGTACAACTTGGAAATCTTTGAAGGGATCAAGGTTTCTATGAGAAATCAAATTTATGCACTCAGTTCTGAGCCTCAATACAGTAATGTTGCCCACAAAGCAAGTGAGAGTCCAAAGGAAGAAAAACACTGCTCCATCTTTTATCACCCTGTCCCTGTCCTTGGAAGGCAGCTTATACATCACCTCTAGAAGAAGAATCACTAACACAAAAGATAATAGTCAGTAATGAGCAACACAACTACAGTTTCTGTTTGTGGTCTTACAGACATGTGATTCTATTTTGGTTTTGTAATTTTTTTAATGCTAATTTCTACATTTTATGGTCATTCAGATAACTACAAAGAATTAGCAAGCACAGTGGACATAAAACGTCCCCTGGGGGTGTTCAAAGCTGTTTCTCTAAAATGGTTTTATTTATTATTCTTTCTGGTTTCTACGAGTAAAATCCATCTCTCTGAGATAGGAATGGATTGCTACCCTGTGGAAAAATTAATACTTTTAAGCTATGTTTTAAAACCATTTGAATCAGCAGCTTCTGAGTTTGACCCATGTGTACCTGCTAAAAATAGAGGTAGCTACTCAAATAGCTGGAGTTTGGAGTTGGTGACAACATATTTTTCTCTTCAGACAATCACCAACTCAGGGTGCACCAGAAGTGAATTAAAAATACTGAAAATAGAATAAAGTCCCCTCCTTAATTGGGCTGAAGACTGAATTATGGCAATCTCTAAATTGCTAGACATCTTACTAGACCATATGTTATCTTCTGTCCGAGAAAGATACCTCTGTTTTTAACAAAATTGGTTTAGTAACTAGAATTTAAAGACTTGGATCTAGAGAAAATAGAAAACCAATGTGAGCTGGGCAACCACTGAAATTCATGCAATTATACTGGCATGAAGGGACTGACCTCACTGTGTATCATTATGCAAGTTGGTCTGAGAGTCACTTCTGCCTTTTGAAGGCAAGATGGCCCAAGCTCACCCTCACACGGAGCCATCAGCACACAGTGGGTTTACAGGAGTTTGGCTCAGGGTAGGGCAATGTACTGAATTTAAGGAACTGACCTGACTATAGCCAGACTTGAAGACGACAAGGAAGACAGTTTTTATTATTTAATATTAAAATGTAGTATGTAATTAGTTGAGAACTGTGGTTATTTGCAAGTCTGTCTCTAACTCCTCGATGCCATTAGATGTTTTACTGTTTTGCTGAGTGCATCTGTATTTCTCTTTTAATCTCAACAAACCCTACACTTACCCAACTGTTCTGATTGAAATAGGAATTTATGTACACTGGGGATAGCTCTCCTGAGCAGAGTCCTCCTACATCTTTGCACATTATTGTAAAATAACCAACATTTTCTGGACAGAAATACTCTGCAGTGTGCCATGAGCCTTCTGGTAGATGTGTGAAGGACTGCTTTTCTAGTAAATCAGGACAGATCTGATATATTTTCTCTCCATATTCAGGATCGGAGTAACAGCATACTTAGCCTTAATTGTCTTGAAACATACTTTCAAGGGAAAGAAAAACAGCACCACCACAGAAGTTACTGAGAAAAAGTCACCTCTTATAATTATATGTATTGGTTTCAGTGGGGCTAAGCTTCTCTGGCTGAGAGTAATGTCAGCGTTCACACCAGTCTGATAACTGCCAAACTCACATTTTGCATACTTCCATGGAAAAAATAGATGAAACATTAACACTGTTTATCTCTACATTTCTGTTCTGCCCTTTTGTAAGAACTGATGTACTAATCAATATTTCCAGAAATGAACACAGTGTTAAAAAATACTTTTGATTAAACAGCTGAACTGCTAGTGATTTTTTTAAACACAGATTTAAATGTTACAATCTGTTAAATTTTAGTAGTGAGTATGTTTTATTATGCTAGAGGACTCACTTTGGACTTTGCAAGTAAAATTTTCCATCACCTTTTAAATAAGAGTCTTTCTGTAAGAGTGTAATTTATCTCCAGTTGAGGCAACAGAGTATGTGAATAGACCCTGCCTCCATCTCAGTAGATCAGCCCAAAGCACCAGATGTTTTCTGTGAGGAATAAAAGTCTTTTGGTTTGGGTTTTTTTTTCAGTTCTTAGTTGCAGTCCCCAGGCCAACGTAAACCCCATGTTGGCATCCAACAGAACAATCAAATGGATGGTTAATAAGGATGATTTCATCAGGCTTTGATTTACTCAAGTGAACAATCAGAAAAATGTTTGCAAAATGGGGGCTAACAATTATATTCTCCAGTGTGTTTTTAAAAGGAAACTAAAGGAAGAGAAATAGGCACAATACTGAGATCCTGGTGAACGGAATTGCATGCAACCCCTAATTATAAGAAAAATTTGTTGGTCTACATGTTCTGCAGGTAGAGCATAAGCCAGCTCCAAAACGGACACCATGTAGACCCCTTGGCACCTTGCTGGGCTTGGGCTGCATCTCCCAGGCTCTCAGCAAGGTTCAGTGGCTACAACTGCACCAAGATGACATGGTTATTACATGGCTCCTGGGTCAGACCTGCTTTGTGTTGGGCAAACCAGGACACCTGAGGTCCCAGCAGTTTTAGCACTACCTTTGCCTGATCTGCAGCAGCTGGGCTGTGATACCCATCACTAATGCTCATATCTAAAGAGCTGTCTCCCAGCCTTCCTGGATGCAGCAGAGATGGGGCATCGGCTCTGGAGACAACTGCTTTCTTTACAGGAGCAGAAAAACTGGCACCACATATCCTCTTCAGCATTGGCACTTCCATTGCCAGCATGAGCTGAAAGCAGTAATATCTTAATTCAACAGGAGGGACTAGACAAAAGTGCCTGGCAGGGGACACATGGCTCCCTCTGCCACCTCTGCAGCTGGAGTGGTGACAGCCAGCACACAGGCATCAGAAGGAAGAGGGAGCACAAGTCAGAGCCCTCAGTCATCTTTTTGCATCCCTAATTGTTTTCAGACTGAAATCCCAGTCCCATAACTGTCTCACCCTCTGCATTTCCTACATTGGGACATTCAGGCACAACCATAAAACAAACACACATGCTGCTTGTGATGACAAACTTGGATCTGGTGGTTCAACAGGTCACCTTAAAATATGAAAAGTTTCTTTTGCCAAAATAGAAGACTGTCTGCATAAGCAAGCTTATCGGCAAGAGTTTTCTCCCACATTCTTTCTCTCCCTTCTGCTTAAAAAAGTATCTTATTACCAGTAGCCCCTATAAAACAGCTTCAGCTTTCACATCCTTGAGTATCAAATAACACAAGTAAGCAACAAAAAAAAAAAAAAAAGCTGCGATGTCCTGAGATATGCTGACGTTCATAGAAATGGTACAAATTTCTAACACCCTGTTTGTTTTCCTGGTATTATGGAAAGCGTGTGTGTAACCCAGTTTTCATTGTTTCACTTTTTGATGTCTTGTTAGCAACAATCGCAGCTGCCGGGAGGACCTAACAGCGTCGAGTCTCGTACAAACTATAGAGTGATTCTTTGGGGAATTTCATACTTCACAGTACAAGCTATTGATACAAAAAATCATAACTGCCTCTGGTTGCACAAATCTTAATGCAGTTACTGTACAGGCAGGAATGTTAACTCTTTAAAGCCCCTTTATCTGATATTCTCATTTCAAACCACATTTATCTCCCAGTATCTCTGAGGTTTAGCAAGTCTTGTCTAAAATGGCATATTGTAATTACTTTCCTTTACACCCCCTTCTCCAGTACAGGTAAATAAAGACTTTTACATCTTACCTCCCAAGCTACTATGAAATGCCTTTGTTTTTGAACACAGAAGAACAAAAACAATGTTGTATTATTCAGTAGCCGTGGGAAATAGTTCTTTATTTGGATGCAATTAAACTTAAATGGTTAGTTCTGCTTTTTATCAAAAGCCTCTATGAAATATGTATAAACACAGCAATCTTTGCCTACTCATTTATTCACTTTGAATAAACTATGCAGAATTAAATTGAGCTTTATTTCATTCTTGCTGTTAATAAGATGGATAACTAGCTAGTAAGTTCTCAGGACATGTTACATGCTGTATTGATCTTGTTTCTTTAATCTACTTCCAGAAAAAAACGAGGGAGGATTCTTGATGCTTCAACTGCCAGTATTTTCCCTTACTAAATCTGTAGCTCGGTGCACCAGCTGAACCTGGTGAATTTTGGCCCATCTAGTTCTCATGAAGTCAATGGGCATTTTCTCGTTGATGGTGACATCTGAAAGCCTGTAGCAGATTCTCATAGCATAAATCCACAGTGTTTTGGAAATCACAACTTAATCTGCAACATTTCTTAAGCTTGCTTTCTGCCCAAGATTTTGGGATCAGGAGGAGATCTAACTGGAGTTTTCTGATAATGGTTATTGCAAGGAAGTTTTAGGGAAAACAGAGCTGAACTCCCATAAGAGCCTGAGAAACCACTACCAGTTGTGGTACCAAAATCAGCATCCCTGGTGCAAACTGCTCAGACTGCTCTGAGGTGGAGGCAGAGCTTGCATAGTCCAGCCTCAGGGCTCCAAATGCTTTCGGGCTCCCCATTGCACAGAAGAAAACTCTGCCCTCCCCATCTAGTTACTTTCATTCTGTTTTGGAAACAACCACCAACATTTTACTTTTTTTCCCCAAAGGAAAAACAGGCTCATTTTCATCATAATTCTGAATGAAAACCTGTTCACAATGAGGGGAGTTCCTGTAGGATGGAAATGTTAAAAGATTTTACAGTTTTACCTATTGGAACCATCAGACAGCTGAAGCCACAAAGTTATGAAAAAGATCAGGTTGCCTGGGCAACAATTTTTTCACAGTCAGCAGATCAGTCTTGCAACTTATTTTTAGCTTTTCTCAAGGAGAGAAATACCATTGCAGACAAACACTGGCAACAACAACAAAAAATGCACTGTTCCTAGAAGTAGTAAAAATATTAGCTTGACTACACTGGTATGAAAGAAAATATGATCTATGCCCTGCAAAAAGGCAAAACCCCAAGCTCTCAAAGTGAGAAGTCACGATATGCATGAAAAACACTGCCTTTGTACCTGATATGCATGAGCACAAAGTCAGCTACTTAGACATATAAATGGCTGGTTATACATCTAAGAGATAAACATGCCTTCCCTGCACAGAACCCAAAATCTGTTGCTATATCCTACAAAGCAGCTATAAACATTTATTTAGCAAGTTCCTAAAATTTATATTCATATTACATGCATTTCAACATTTGTGTAAATACCTTTGAGAATTTGCCACACTTTTCAACTTTCATGAATTTTATTTTGGTGCCTGTTTATGTGAAGTGACATTAAAAAAGAAATGAAACAGGAAAGATAAAGACATATACAATTAGTTATGATGTTCTAAGATAGCTTTTATTACCATTTATCCTTGTGAGCAGCAACATGCACTCAGCAACGCTCCAGCGGTGCATTTTGCACACTGACACAATGCTATCTCTAAGGAAACAGTTCAGATATTTCAGGGAGAAGCAATGGTCAAAAAACATTGTCTGAAGAACCTAAATTACCATCCCTTGTTGAAGAGGTGCTATTTCTATCTCCATGATAGCGAAACTTTCCAGTGATCAATAAACTTGGTCTACAGACACTCTGGAAACAGTACTCATCCCAGCTTCATGGATTATGCCTTATTTAGAAGTACACCTGAAACGCTTTTTTTAAGAGATTCTCTCTGAGAGCCACTTTCCAATCAGGTGCAACTGTTACCTCTCCAACCAGCAGAAGTTTTATTTCCTAACTCAGTGCAAACTTCTACTTAGAGTTTACATGTGGAAAGAATATGCAGGTAGATGTTTTATTCCTTGCTAAGCTACTAAGGCTAGTTTTAAAAAGATTTCTTGTAAATTCAAGTCCAGGTACACTCAGACAAGCACAAGTGCTTTACACAATTAAGCAGTCTTGTTCTTTCTAGGCTGCTGCCAAAGCCCTCTGTCTTTCTGGACTTGTTTTGACTTGCTTGTGCTCAGACCCTGCAGAGGAGGGATGCAGGAGGACAGCAGAAATAGCATTTCAATTGCAATTCCCTGTTGCAAGAATTTTCTGGTTTTGGAGGGGCTGAGACAGGATGCTCTGTATTCATGTGGCCACCAGAGACACCAAAGCCCTGGACGAGTTGTACTGGCCTCTGCCCATCATACAGGTCTTAAAAGGCTACGAAAAGCCAGAGGGAGAATGTGCTGCCTGGAGGGAAAGGAGGAGCCATTGCTAGTTGCTGAGGCCCTTTGTTTTTCAGCTGTGTGCAAAATGAGGGTAACACATGGTTCAGCATGTAACTCCCATTTCTGTACAATATATGCATCTAAGATAAGCAGATAGATGAGAGGAGAACGAAAGAACAACCAATTCAGGTATCAAATGGCCAGCCCTCGGCCAAAACACATTACATCACTAGTAGCATCTGTGCAAATTGCCCCACTTTGGGAACCTTCCTCACTTCTGTTGCATAATTCTACTACAACATTAATTAATAACATGCACTAATCTGCACTTAAACTCCCTTTGGACCCAGATGTTGATATGACCCTTAGCTAGTCACTCATGTCTAGGTCAATATATCATCTAGTAAATTCAGGCAGTTTTCCTCTGCTCAGAAACTAAAAATCTCAGGAGCGTAAAGCATCTAGTATCTCAAATCATGAATCCATGTATATTTTTTGCATCCAACTCCGATCTGTTATTTCTCCATAACTGGGACATGCTATGACTTATACCCCCTTACCTGTCACCCTTAATTTTGGTCTGAATGCATGAGATTCAACTGCATATTTCAGATGCTACTGGCATTTCAAAACCTGGTGTAATACGAAGGTTTCCTTAGCAACAGTCACCATAGGAAGCCCTTAAAAGATGCCTTTCCTGACTCTTGTAATTCTGCTTTTCAGAGATTTATACAGGTAAATCAGATATAAAGTTTTGACGTAAACTTACAAAACAGCGGCAGAAAAATACGTGTATTGAGTTTGAATGCAAATAACTTATTTCTGAATATGCTTTGAAAATATGTATCTCCCATTTAAGCTCATAGTATTATATCCAGCAACTTGCACAAAAGAAAAGCAGAAGGGATAACTTTTCTAAAAAGAGTAGCCAAAAAAAATTCCTCTCTTCCAAGAAAGCTTGTTTGTGTGATCACTTTTGACAGGAATGAGCCACACTATATATTTATTATCTGTCATGTTAAGATAATTAAACAGCTCGTTTATGAACTATTGAACTAGTGTGTTGGTTCATGATGCTGCAGGTTTAAGTTGCAATTCATAGTCTAGTCCATCTTTCATAATAATCTAATAATGAGATATCAATTAATTATCACAGCTTTGAAAGGAGAGTGTGGAAAATGCCATTGCTTCAGTAATGTCTCCAGTAATATTTTATTTTCTCTTTAATTATATCCCCAAAACAAATCCAGCCAATATAGCTGCAGCAAAGTCACCACCTGTAAATGGCAGGGTAGCAGACCATTAATCAATAGGCTCTCTGCAAGGAGATACCTCTTCTATGCTGAGCAAAACATGAGTCTGATTTTACAGGAGGCATAAGCAATAAAATACCTACTGCTAATATCTAATGTGATGATTCCCTTTTACTTGTGTACCTGCCACTGTGAAATATTACTGAAATAATCTGTTTTCAAGCATGATGCTTTCAGCATCAGTAAATCAGCATTTCACTGACAAGGAAAAAAACCACCCTTATTTATGCAAGACCCTTTGCAGAAACATGCTATTTCTGGAAAAGGCAGCCATCATAAAATGTTTTTCTCAGTAAACATAGCTGTTGTCCATGATAAAGAGTTGTCCAGACCTCAAAGCAAGACAGAAGCATGGAGGGTGAAGTGAAGAATATGAAGAAAAGCCTTCAAAGCTTTGTTAGAGCAGGGACCTTGTTATAATTCTGCTCTCTTTTCTCGGGAATCTGGCAAGCTTTTCCTGCTGCTGTTAAGAAAGGTTTATTGTCCCTAGTAGCATATGGATAGTGCTCCCTCCCAGTCCTTCTCTTAGCACACATTTGCATGTGAACCATTTAATAAATAAAAAATTTCTAATTGATGAGACTGTAAACCCATGGCAAAGCCAAGGCTGCAGACAGGAGGCATCATAAACTGAGAGCCCTTTTATGGAAAGAAGGTAGATAAAGGCAGTAGAAAAGCTGGTGCAGAAGGAAGACAGTCCATTCAAGACCTGTGGGGGAACTTGGTAGCATGATCAGAAGTGCCGTTAATATTTTTTGCACTGAGCAGTTGCAATCCTCTGTGCTTGCTGTCCATTTGTCCAGCAGAAACAAAATTTGGTCCTGTAAAGCTTGTATGCCTAATTGGAGCCAAAACACAAATTAAGACCCAGTGGCCTAGAAGGTATCCTTTTGGAGGAATTCGTTTTTCTATATCTTGTTTGATCTCCAGAGGCACACAAGCAAAAAAGTCTGTCCCCCTGCAGATCCTGTTACACTTCCAGAAGCAGCACCTCCTTTCTTCCACAGGTCCTGAGCTCTGCTCTGCCTTTCCAACATTTCCATCCATCCACTTCTGCTGAAAGGGAGAACATCCAGATGAAGCTGCCACAGAAGGCTCCACCAAAAGGCCAGGTCTCTGCTGCTGTTTACATACTCTTTTTAAAACCCACTTTTCAAGAAACACAAGTAGATTATATAGATTCACTTTTTCAAAGTGGCTGGAGTAAAGGCCTGTGAGTTTTGAAAGGTCAGTCATGATTATTGACTGCTTCATAACATTACTAAAAGCCTTTTCATAGCAAAAGCACTTGATCACTGAAAAAATATCGATTCAGGCACTAGAAAATACCGCTATGTAGGACATGAAGAATATTGCACAGCAGAAGAACTTAAACACACAAAGAACAATTCATAAAAGCTTTTCACAGTTGGCTTTAAAGAAAAAAGATTATTAGGTCTTTATTTTTTTAATTGCTAGCTGGACAAACCACTGCTACGTTGTGTTGATTTTAAGGAGAAATATAAACACATTCTCAATTTTTCCTCTGTATGGTTTCCCCTCTTTGACTTTTCCTTCTCAGAGTTGTTGTTTCCTGGCTTGTGGTACATGTGGTATTCATGCCCAGAGTGTTGACCTCCGTTCCTAAACAAAACCTCATTTCTTCACCTTTTGCATTACCTCCAAGACATTTGGGTGCACAATGGAATGAACTCAAAAAATGGGACAGCACCTTTCAGCAAAACATTTTCTGTTGTGCCAGGTCACTGTTTCTTGCAATATGTATTTTGTTAAAAATATTACAGGTGCTCATACTTGGGACTAAGTAGATAAAGGTTAGTTCCATAGCCTACACTATAAATGCAGAAAGTTTTGAAAACCACAGGTGTCAGGAGACTTTTTGAGTCTGCCAACACATACAAGGTTGCTTCAGGAAGGGGACATTTAAATGTGGTTTTGGATAACTGCATGAATAGGCAAAGTGCCAAATTGTCCCTCAGGGGACTTCAAAAAGTTCACAGCTGAATGTTAACATGGGATGTCATCCTAGAGATTCAAAAGATGCTTAATCCAGGATTAAGAGATTACAATTCCTTCTCTTAGGTTTCCAACATGAAGTACAGATAAATTTCTAAAGCTTAGGTGGCACACAAGGACAATTGGAGTCGTGCATCCTTTGGGTCTATGCCAGAACGTAAATAACTTGTCCTAGTATCATGTGGCATTTTCTGGGGTTAAACCCTAGAAGAGGGGTTTAGTTGGCCTCAAATAACATCAAAGTCAAACAGCTCATACAATTATGCACAGCAATATGCGTCTACCTGGGACTGTTTTTTTCTGGTTTTGGAATGAAGGCATAGATTGCCTGATACAAGCCTATAAGTGCTTCTCTTTACAAACTCATTAAAGAAATACGAACTGTGTGCATTCAGGCTTCTAAAGTTAGACGGGCTGGGATAACAGGGAGCAAGGGATGTTACAAATTGAGTATTTTTTTCTTGGAAAATCTATAAGGAACAAAAAAAACCCACAACAAAGTAAAAAAAAAAAAAAAAAAAAAGAGGGAATTAGTTGATGTCTACAGAAGTCGAATCCATCTCCCCTTGGCTCACATACATTAACATCTAGGGAACTTCCCTGCACGGAATGTGTTAAGTAAAGGATAACATACAGGGTTTCTACTGCATTACAGGCAGAAATTTCCATTAACCTGTTAGTAAATGCGGACAATATGCTTTATGAATTTCTTAGAGGGCATTTTAATGGAGTTGTAAAATACAGCGGCATGAAATCTGTTCCGATTGTGCCATTACCAGGTTGCAGATCAGTGGGTAAGAAATGAGCTGTAGTCACAGCTGTGTGTACCTCGAGTCAGCTTCTTCCACAGCTTCAGTGGTAGAAAAAACATAAGACACAAAAGTTACATTTTTCAAAGTCCCAATTATGACACTGAATAAAGTGTGAACGTGGCCAGTATTTGCTTTGAAGCTTGAATAACACCTTATGTTTTAGTATTTGCTACACAATACCTTGTTCAGTATCAAAATAAGATGTCTTCCCCAATGCAGTACTATTCCTGCATGTGCTGCTGATGTCCATCAACAAATGTTCAAAAACTTCTTAACTAATCAAACAACACGGATCTGGGATTGTGTTTTGCATCAGTGTTCAGAATTCAAGTATACTTGCCAGAAAAACTCTTGGTTTTATTCCCTAATCAAAAGGACTACTTCCACGGTCCGATAGGCAGAGGAACAGTTGTTTACTACCCGTTGAAAATTCACTCAGTGTTGCTCAAAAATAATCTCCAGGAACGCAGCTCAGCTGATTGCTATCACGCATTCTCTTCTTACATTGCTGCAAGGGGCCATTCAGATTTCAATCATAAAGGCCATAATTCACCAAGACAGAGGCTACCCTCACAGCCCACCTCCATTAACCACCACTGGAGTGCACACAATCCCATATTTTCTGGAGCAGAAAAGCCCCTTTCCCAGCCACAATTGTATCTATAGGGGCTGGATGCTTCTGCAAATACACACACACTTTCTCAGAGCCTCACTACAGAAGAAAGACACTGGTGATGGTAACAGGAGCAAAAGAAACTTCAAATCTCATGTTATCATCAGACCATCCTGGAATCAAAAGATCCCTTAAACCAATACCTAAATCCCAATTTATGTGTTATACTAGCACACAAATTAGCACAGTCTTTAGGACCTGGCAATCTAGGCTTTCCTTTGTGTTTTGTTTTTTTTTAAACATACTTTGTCTGCTATTCCACTTCTTCCATTACTGCCTTTTCCTGTTTGCCCTTTCTCTACTCAGCCTCATAAATTGGGACAATGAAGACCAAGAAAAATGTTTTTATGCTGTGAGAGTTTAATTTCTTAAAGCAATAATCTTGTATTTAATACACTTAGGGAAAGTCCAGTTTCTCTGTAAGGTTTCACCATTGCTGATGAAGGGGAAAGACGCGTCTGAAATTATTTACCTCTGGCCAAAATGCTCTTGCTGTGCAAGTGGGAACTGAACCCTGCTATTTCATTCCAGAGGCAGGTGACCTACCTAGCACACATGCTTCTAGATGTTATCTAGTCACAAGCATGTAATAAAGATGTTTTACTTCAAGCCTCTGGGTAAAGAGGTACATAAAGATAGCCACTTTAGAGGGATTTTGGAGAAGAATGAAATCCTGGCTTCACAGACATCCTTGACAATTATTCCTATTTATGTAAAGACAGACAAAGATTTAAATCCCAGTAAACAGGCTTTTCACCATAAAAACAAGACAACCTTTCATTTCCTGACTTGTGCACAGAAATAATTTGTGGACTGTTATGTATAGAGAACACATTTTTCACACCAGATAGCAAATATGCTCTTTGGAAAACTAAAATCACACTCTGTAGCAATGTTTGCTGTATGTTCATTAGAGAAAGATTAATCATATGGGGCTAGCTTTTGAAGATGAGCTGTGTAGCACTTTGTTTGCGTGCTATTGTACTGAGCATATGTTTTCTGCTACAGTTGACAGGTGGTACTGGTTTTTTATTGAAAACAATTAACACCGGGGTCAAAATGATTGGATATTTTATTTTTCTGTTCCAGGTCTGGAAAAATGTAATTAAAAATAATAGACAGGTGCTTACTTTAATTTTTAACTGTGTGCATGGCCGGTTACGTGCATAAATAGCAGTTAAACTAGAAGCATGTTATGCTGTTCATGCTGCAAAAGGTAGATCTACACACTGGAGTTGAAGTGACCAAGACAACATATACAGAAATTTAGCAGTATCTCTTAGCAATATGAGGGGACTGACTTGGCTTATAGACAAACCTCATTCATGAGGTGTGTCTAGCAAAAGTTTCCCCTCTGATAACGCGTGCATTTATGCAGCTGATGTTTACTTGACCAGTTACAGAGTGAGTGATAAGGAAGACTATAAATCCAACTCCTAAATTTGGGTTGGTGGTTTTCCCCCCCCTCCCAGAAAATACTGAACAAGCAAGCACAGAATTGCATATTTATTTTTTCCTATTCTAAAGACTCCCCAAAATTTCAGTAGCTCCTAAAATCCTAGGCAACACTTCCTTTGAAAATCTTGCCAGATTTTCCCAAACTGACTAGTGACCTTTGCTTACAGAGAACAGAGCACCTGCCCTGCTCTCATCGGGTGCCCCCCAATTGCATGTTACTTGTATAAATAAATATGTAAATGTGTATAACTATCTTTCAAAATTTCAAACTGTAGGAGATTTAAAAAGCCTCAAGGTCTGTTCTTTCAAAAAAAAAAAAAAAACAAAAGAAAAGGTTTTTGGTCTACTTTCTGGTAAAAGTCTTTCTTTTTTGCAGTCAACAAGGATAAGAAGCATGACTTTGCTAGGTGTTGAAATAAAAAGGAAAAAGCCTCTAATGAAGCAATTGTGGGAATGAGTAATAAGGTTAATAGTAGAAGAATATTACAACTGGATTTTTATTTACAAAGACCTTTACATTCTTTGGTTTATGAAAATGAACGCTTTAAACTAATGACTAAGTAGAAAGTTAGTCAAATCCTTAATTAATAACAGATTATCCTCCAGTCTGAAGCACTTGTAGACAAAATACAAACTAAATTAAACCAGTATTTTAAGTGCACTTGTATCATCTAGTGCAGACAGAAGAAAGATTAAAATCCCCGTCAAACTAAAAAATAACCACCCAGTTTGTTCAAGTTCATTCACTTCATAGGGAAGGATTTGTACCAACTACAGACAAATCAATAACTTGAAATTAATCTAACGGAATAAATCTCTAAGCAAAGCTGATCATTGACCTGCCATATTAAGATCACTCCAACCAAAATGAATTTTAAAAGTTGTACTGATTTATGTATTGGACCACCTAAAATGAGAGTAAAGGCTGGTGCCTTGATAAAACACATTGACAGAGATGTTAGAAAATAAACATCAGTGTAATGTTTAGCATGAAACCAGTATTAATGTAGCTATTAAAACTATTAATTATGTCCACAACTCTGATTTCTTAACCAGTTTCAATACAGTATTACTCTTACCATTGTTAATATTTATTTCCTGGCTTAACATCCTGTTTTAAATTTTAATTTCAAGCCATTTTAAACTCAGTTTCTGAACTGACAGTTCAGAAAGCATGTTCATTAAATTATAGAAATGGTCAGAAACTTTGTAATTATCTGAGCCAGAATCCAGCTTTAAACATCCTGATTTTCCCATTATTTAAGGAAAACATGTACATGGGAGGGGGGGGGAAGCCTCTGAAGTGTATTTAAAAGGGATTTTATTCATAGGGATTATTTGCCTTATTTAAATTGGTCTTATTTAATCTTGGCTATTACAAGCTCGCAGGTACTCTCCCACAGATGAATACTAAGTCCCTGCAGCACTTCTGAGATCAGCACACATGTGTCTGGCTGGCTCAGTCACTAACCGCTGTGTATGACTTGGCTGAGGACTCAAAGAAAAGCAGGCAGTATATCCAAGACTCTCACAGACACCCTCCCCTATTCAGGCCTCAAACTCCAGCAATGTTACTGTTGTACACAAATTAAAATTACTCCCTGCTTGGTAGGCGAGGCAGCAGTCTTCAGGACATGTTCCCTCAAATAAAAATTCGCACCTTAACCCAACATCTAACGTGAATTCCCATCGCGTGGAGCACCTCTCTGGCTGCAAGTAGCTAATGCGGTGATGAGGAAAAATCCCCCCCCAAAAAATAGTGACCTATCTACAGCTTCTAAGATGACAAGATTCACACTAACTTACTTTATGGCATCTTAAATCTATACATATGTACATGCGCATACACAAACATAAAACGTACAAACACACAGAGAGACAAAAGTATTCAGATCCAGTAGAATGAAGTATGTACCCACACACACCAGTAAGCAGAGGAAGAGTGGGTGAAAGAGAAGCTAGCTCAAAGTAAAATTTCCCTCCTCTCGAGTTTAGAATAAATACTCACAATGCCTTGTCATTCCTCAATGGGTGATAACTGAGACTCGAGCGGGTGGACTTCTCCCTGGCCTTCTGTCAGCTCTGGCAGCAGATGACACCTTAAGGCTTTTGATACCTGAGAGGCATCCCAGCTCAGGGGAGATGCTGGTCACAGGCCCACTGCGATCCAGGAGAGCTCAAAGGGTCTCCCTTGTGGTCGCAATTTATAGGGTCCAAGATAATTGGCTTTTGTCAGATACTTTTTGCTCATGTCCACCTTGAAAAATGAAGTATTGTGGTGTCTTCCAGCAGTTGTACAAGAACTTGATGAATGTGCAACTCTGTTACTGTTCCCATTTGACCACATCCCAGGCACAGGTGTGCCAGGCTGGTAGGAGATGATGGGCTTGTTATAACCTTTTCCAAGCAATCGGGAGGGCAGGAGCCAGGCTTGTTAAAGGGGCACCTTAACGTTTTGATTCACTGCCTTTAGCAGTCCTTATCTCCACAGAGTGGTGTATAGCTCAGGAGAGATGGGTAGAATCACACCTAGCACAAGGAGGGGCAAGGAGGGATGAGAATTGCACCACCACACAGCCCAAACTGACTTTCCATCACCACACACAGAGTGCTTCATCTCTGCTGGTTTACAGCTCCTGAAACACCCTGATCTTTTTCCAATCTCACATGCATGTTGTGGCAGATTATTTTTAAGAATCCATAAAGCCAAACATTTTGCTTCAAGTAAGACATAGGGCTTATCTTATGGCCAAGATAAAGTCTTTCCCTTTTGTGGGAATTCAGAATTCAGTGGCATCACATCAGCATACTGAAATGTAAGGGGGACTGTGGGAACACAAGTCTCTTCATAAATCACTCTTAGCTGTCCCTTACCAGGCAGCTATCCCTCGCCTAGCATGTGATAACATAGCTGACATTTCTTTTTTTCCCCAGGATATTCTGAAGCCAATTAATCTGTTGCACAGATTAATGAGATGAAAGAACATCCTGACAGGTAGAAAACCTGGAACAACCATTTTGTCATATCTTCTTATTTTAAATGTAAGAAGTGAGCATATGGTGTTGAGAAAATTTTTATTGATAAAAGCAAAGTTGTAGATAGATAATAAATGAATCCAGAAACCCTGATGTGATAGCACATTGCTTTTGAGCGTGTACAGTCAAAATGTACTCCTGCTAATAAGACTTTCAAAAGTCAAGTTTTTATCACCCATTCACACTGTGCTTGCAAAAATATGATTCATTGTTTTGCAATACCACCTCTGTTGGTGGGACCTAAGGAGTCTACAGTAGCTAATACATTATAATTTAAGCAGGGATGTGCCAGATCAGTGCTATAAATCAATTATTCTTACATCGCAATACCTTCCAGCAACAGGAACTACAGCTGAGATACAATGATCTCAGACTTGATGCCTTTTATCTGTTTGAATGAGTGTTTTTACAGACCTTGTGGTGGTATTTGTGATGCTCTCCCAGACTCTGCTGCTGCTCACTGAAACTGAGTGCTTTCTTAGTTTCAATAATTATGTTTGGGGATTCAGAAAAACAGGTTGGAGTCATTTTCTTTTAAACAGGGGGTTGAAACCTCCATTTACCACCCCTTACATAAGACCACAATCTATCCAGAAAGAGACAAGAAACCTCAACAAGTAATTCTTCTCCCATCCAACAATTCAGAAGAGCCCTATATTCCATTTTCTGGCCTTTTATATACTGGATGAACCTTTTCCCTGAAGTGGTCAAGCTGACTGCAGGGAGAGCAAACTGCAATTCCAGAGTTTGTCACCCACCAGACTGCTAATTCATAGAAATAAGAGGCCTTACAAAATTTCAGCCCTTGAATAATACTTTGATTTGATGCAGAAGCATCTTCATTATTGTTCCGAAATTTAAATCCTGATTTCTCTCTTGTCAACTACTTCAAACAGAGCTCGTTATTGAAAAAAATCAGGAACTGTGAAAAAGATTTCATAGAAACTTATACTGCCTATCCAAAACAGCTCAAGTAATTGAACTATTTCCTCCCTGGAATCTGCCAAGGCAAATAGTCTGTATCATAAGATAATGATCCACATCTCAGACTAGAATGAAACTGAAATGAGAGCAAAAGAGAGAAAATGGATGTAGTCCAATAATTGTAGCTGTAAAGCAGAGGAACAGATAACCATGATATTATTAATGATTTACATCATTAAATATGCTTTAATGTAGACGATCATGCTTTAAGAGTATTCTCTGGTCAGACCTTATGTAACATAGGCCATCAGACTTCACTTTGACTTCGTACTCATGAGTCTAATGAACTGCTTTGGCTTAAGGGCACAACCTGTGCCAGGATAAAACCCTTTTGGCTCTGTCTTGACTGGAAGCCACAGAAGCCTATTGTTTCACCTGAAAGCTTGTTATCAGGGGATATTCCACCTCAAATTAAAAGTGTGCCTTATTTCTTGGCATTTTCCTGACTCCATCTTTCAGCTACTGCCTCCTGCAAGACCCCACTGCTTAGTTTCAGCACAGAATAAAATGCACAAATAAAAAAAAATTCATCAGTTTATGGACCCTTGTGTAGGAAATGTAAATCCACTGACAACCTCAGAAGCAGCCCTCACTCAGTACATGTCTCCCAGCCTGAACACCACCGCTCGAGCCTTCGATGCTGTCAATAGCTAAACACCAGCCATTTACTCTCCAGCAGACAAGTCAAGCTTTGCTACTCTTGCATAGCTGTCAGCCCCTGCAAAGCAGCCATGACAACACTCATTTCATCCACACAGAAGCACACAATACAGCCCTCCGTTAAGTGCATTTTTATGTAAGTATAGACTATAAGCGTCTTGAAGAGAACCTTTCTGAGCAGAGGGCCAGTGGAAAGTGAGCCACACTAATGAGACTGCCTAAAGGGTGGTCTGGGCTCAAAACCCAGTTGTCTGTACAACACACAGATCAAAGACCCACGGACACAGCTCTACACGGACTGAGGGGGTTCAAAGCCTTCTGTACCAATGCACCGTTGCACCCCAGGCCAGCAGGAAGCAAGTGCAGCTCCCCAAAAGTGCCAGGCTTTGGTGAGAAGGATTCAGACTGTGCTTCTTTGCTGCCCTTCCCCATGCCAGGAAGTGAAACACTCGGGCTTTATGCAAGCAGATAGCATTTCTCCTTCTGCGTGCCAGCTCTAATCCCATTTGAACATAGGCACTATCGCCTCGCTCCCCGTGCTGCCCTGCACTGCCTGTCTCCTTTCACAGTCCTGACCAGAGTACGCAGGCTGCCAACCTTGCTGTGAAAAGTGGCCTGTTTCGCTCGAGTATAAACAAACCGCCTTCTACCCTCCCTCCTCTTTTTTCCCCAATACATTTTCCTCTTCTTACCACACACCGCAAGTGTTGTTGCAACTGAAAATTCAAACAAAACTTCCCCCAACCCCACCAGCCCCCTTAAAGCACAAAAGATGCTCTTTGGCCCATGGGGGTCACAAATCAATGCACCGTTTTTGAGCTGAGTATCTATAGTGTTCTGTGTAGATTGTAGTGACTTAAAACTGTAAAGAATGAGCTGGGGCTGTTTTATCACCATTTATTATGTTGATTGTGTATTTATTCCTTGAAACAGGATTCTGCTTAATGTTCTGTGCTTTGAAAAAGTCTGGCAGCTGGTGTAAATGAGTTATAGACCCATTTGCCACCAAATCAAAGCCCAGAGCCAGATCAAAGCCAGATAAAAAAATCATTTTTCTGTCACAGACTGGATGGCTTCTTCTCTGCCCTGTAAATAAAATTGATATTATTTCATCCAACTTCTATTTTCCCCTGATCAAAATATGATTATGTCTAATGCTATCCTGTCCAGGGCACTGAAGTTATACGAGATGTGAAAGCTTATTGATGTATTCAATTACTGGATGCTGCTCCATTGTCTGCTGAGCAGAGATGTTCAGTTATCGGTTCTTTAGAGCTGTACATTTCTGCCTAACAAAGTCATAACTCCCACAATTACCTGCCTGATGGATGGAAAACAGAAATATCTCATGAGTCCAATGCTGTTATCAGCTCTTCTCCATCTCTAAAATTGCTTTATATTAATGAGATTAGGGCTGTGAAAGAGGTATCACAAGATTTAATTATTTATATTTTTCCTCCTATGGTAGCAACATGCTCATGCTTCTTGATCTGCATAACGATTTTTCTATAGTACAGTGTTTCCACAGTAAGAACTGGATGAAATGTGAAAAGCAATGAAATGTAACCTTTCAAAAGGCTTATGTAAATAGGGCTTACGTATCTATTTTCCCACCATCTAGACATCTAACCCATACACCACAACAGTTGTCACAAGAGTCCTTAGCAAAACCTGCACTTAAAAGGTAAGAGACACCCTTGCATTTAATTAGGCTGAAACACACAGGCTAAGCTCTCAGAATCTAGGTGCATCACCTGCAGGTATCCATACTATTTATAAACATACTGAATATCAGTGACATTTTTCTCCCTATAGCTTTCCAGCAACAACTGTCCATGCTTTATAACAGTACTGTGTAATGAGTTGGCATATATAGAATCCTGCTCTCCAAATGCCAATGCACTCTCACCTATACTGTTTTCCTAGGAAATCTAGTTGGAGGTTATATGATCATTGCTGGTGTATTTTTACACCTGCCTTGGGCTTGTAATAGATTTTTTTCATCAAATAGAAACACCTCCTCTTACTACAATTTACTCTGATGAGACAGACAAGGAGAGGTATATTCCACACGGCTATTCTGGGATGCTATCCCTGCAGTAAGCATTGAGATTTTAATATAAACAATAGAGCTGTGATACAACACAACTACCCTAAAGGCTGTTGAGGCTGGTTCTATGCTTGTTATTATTTGTGTTACACAAAAAAGCATTTCAGATTCATCATCGTTAAGCAGAGCAAGTTTCAATCCCACAAGGAAGAAGCTACTGTGGAAGTGAAGCATGTGGAGATGACCCTGTAAGTATAGCAACCTGAAAAAAATCCTGGTCCAAAGTAGGCTCTTTAGAAATGTTGCTGCTCCCTGAAGTATGCAAACAAAATATTTAACCAACTAAAAGATTAAATTTTCTCTCCTTAAAATTTAGTAATATGTGATCTCGGCTTGGTCCACCACAAGGTATAGGTTGATGCTGAGGCTCTCTTGGCCCCCCGGGAGTGATTAGATCATTTAACAGCTCTTTTTGACACTCCTGACTGTGTATTGAGTGCAGTTGGTGACATTTAATTCATCATCCTCAGCTCCCAGGAGGTGGAATTATGGAGCTCTTCAGAAGTGACCGCACAGCCCCACATCCTGCCACTCCTCCCACCTACTTGTCTCCATCTCTGGCTGACCGTCTTTCAAACAAAAAGGGTTAAAGTGTCACTGCCACACAGATGATTTTCAGTGGTATTTGTCCCTCTCAGCTCATCATTCTGTAGAAGTCTGACTGCTGTCAGCCTCCTTTATTATATATAGCAGATGACAGGTATAATCTTTAGCTCAGAGATGACTGTTTTATAAAATCTTAGCATGGTGTAAGCAGTATTACTTGGTATCACTGGCATATGGTTTGAGGTACTCATACCAGTGCCAGAGATAACCACATCTTCTCTTTAGACCCCAGATTTATTTTGAATGCATTTATACGGCATTTTTGCCAGAGTTCAGTCTGTTGTAACATTTAAGAAGAAAGATCTGTTACACTTAAGATCTATACTGCATTTCACACAGAAAAGCTAAATGGGCATTTTTCAGATCAGAGTAGTTAAAGCAGTATAGATAAAATCCTGGGACCACAGCTTTGAAGACTAGACATCTGCATTTATTTAATGATTAATCTCTTCGGACTTGTACTTTTCTCCATATCTCAAATATTCATTTCCTTCTTTACTCAGAAGCCTGTAACTCTACTGTAAGAAATTGCGAATCAAGATAGTTCATCGGTATTTGTTTAGAAAGCATATGTTATCATGTGAAGTGGAACTACTTATGACATTTTCAGAAAGCTATGAATAATCACACATCATTAAAACTGTTGATTGAAACAGTGCTTTGCCATGACATTTTTAATCCATGGCATAAGTAAATGAAAAATCTCCCTAGCAAAAGGAAAAAAAAACACCCAAAAACCTCAGAGTATTATACCACCAAGTGTTCTGCCTACTATATCCTAGATGTAAAATAAAGACAAGGAAGGAGTTGCTGGCAAAGCCAGTAGCAAAACTTCTACTGATTTCAGTGGGATCGGGTTTACTCCAATTGTGATAATTTCCTAAGGAATAAAAAAAGTATACGTTGCCTTTGGAAGGGAGCTCTAGCTTCCTTTCTATCACACATGGAATCTTTCGATAGCTCTACATTCTTCACATTAAAAAGCCGCTTTAGTTTGCTGAGTTCAGAATATCAGCCTACTCTTTGTTAAAAAAACAGTAGTTTCACATAACGTCCATGCTGGGAATAAATCTCTTTGTTTATAGAAATTGTTAAGACCCAGAAGCATAAGAAATTGGAAGAATAAAATTTAGCCAGCACAGAGCATAGGAGAACTGGCGTACCAGAAAGTGGATCAAATTCTCCTCATAGGCCACATGGAGGGAGTTGATAGGTTTATCACCTCTGCAGGCACTACCTACTGCCTACGAACTCAGTATGTCTGAAACACAGGCTACCATTTCAAACAGTGCAAGAAACAGTCCTCACAAACTTCAAGATCCTACTTATTTCCAAACATGTCTACTGTAAACAGGAAACCACTATCTAGGAAGACGAAGCCATTTCCAAGCTGGTTTCTTAGTGACAAACAGGAATGAAACAAAGTACATTATACAGAACAGTGTTTCATATCCTGCATGACAGGCAGCAGCATTTTAAAGAAACTTTTATTCCTGTAAAGCTAAACTGAATTTTTTTAATTAAAAAAAACCTACTAGCAGGGATGCTGTGTGTGCCGCTAACACTTCAAAAAAAAAAAAAAAAAATCAGTGAAGAACATGATCCAAGTTCCTGTGGAAAGAAGAGCATCTTCATATAGGAGCTACCCACAGGAGAGCCCGCCCCACCTTGTCTGCAAAGTCTCTATCCTCTGCTATAAACATTTTCAGACAGCATCCAAAACACTCTGCAACCTAGATGTCAGAGACAAGACCATTGGTCAGATAGAATTAGGAAGCAAGGAAAAACCTATTTCTTTAGTAGAACTACATGCACTGTTTCCATGTCGCTCCACTTCCATTCAAGCTTAGTAAGGAGGGGGAGGTTGCGGGAGATTGGCAAACAGCTGGTCTAACTGAAACTGTGAACCTTGCAACAAGTTCAAAGTTCTTCCTGGAACTACCCACTCCCCTGTATCCCAGCTCCCGATCTTGTTTCCTTTTCACCCTCAGTTGCTCTTCCCATCACTCCCAGCCCTGCTAACCTCCCTGCAACAACACCATGAGTTGACCACAGCTTTGAGACAAAAATGACTGACCACACATGCACATATTTGATGTGAGCTTGCCAAAGACAGAATTTAAGTCCTTACACCTTTGGCCTAAAAAAACCAAACCCAAGTATTTCTTTAAATGGAAAAACAAAGACAAATACTACTCAGTCCTGAACTAAAGCATATGCAGACAGATTGTAGTCAAGTTGGTGTACTTTAGGCTGGATGGTATTGCTGAAATTCAATTGCTCCACCACCATGCTCAAAGCATGGCCAGAAAGCCCTGTCCTATCCTCCTAAGCCTGCAAATATTTATAGTCTTTATCTGAATAACACACGTTTATTCTGCATGAGACAAGTACATCACTGGAATGAGGACACAATATTTGCCAAATTTCAAAGGGCTACACTAGACCTTCATAGAAACATTCAGTTTTGACCTCAAGAAAAAACACTGTTTCTCACTAGGCTTTTTGGCTAACTTTCACAAGGAATCTTCGGTCCAAGACAGACAACTAATGAACTTCCTCTCATGCTGGTAAAAGTTTGCCAAAATTGCAAGCAACTGAAAATGGGATGCATGTTACTTCTTGAGGCTGACTGATATTTCTCAATGTCACTGGTTTCATCTTATGTAAGAGATCAATTTATGTATTCTAAGAAGAAACTCCCTCTAAATATTTCTCAACATTATGCATTTACCCATCTGATGGCCCAGACTAAATTGCCCAAAAGAGGCACTGCTATTAAGTAGCAGACTTTCCAGCTGGATCATATTAAATTCTGTGTTCTAAATTTTTTTGAGTCATTCAACTTCTCCATTACTTTTGAAAGCCAGTAACAAAGTTACAGGTGTGTCTGGTTCCTGTATCTAAGAAGGTACAAGATATGTCAATATCCTGAGGTGAAGAAAAAAATGAGAAATGCACACACTGAAATAAATCCTCACTGATGCTTTCTATATGCCATTCATTTCAGACCTAATCCAAAATCCAGTGAATTCAGAAGAACCATATTCATTATATTTGTATAAAGCCATTATTCATGAAAAATACTTCTGCTTCCAAGCACGCTCTGATTAAACATAATAATACATCTACATCTCACAAGCAGCAAACAGTCAAAGCAAACAATTTACAAGCTTTATTTACAAGATCTATGCAGTGAATACCTAGGAATAAATAATCCCTTTGCTGAAATCAGGGTCAACTCACACATCTGAGGGACAGAAACCATGACTAAATTGGGAGTGAATTCATTTTCATTGCATGGTTTAGCCAGCTCTCAGTATAAAGTAGCTGGACAGAATTTCATCTGGCTCTGAGTTAATTTGATTCAGATTAATTTGTAGTTTTTGGACAGGGGAATCTGAGCTTTATAAAACCATACCCCTCCCTTCCCCCCCCCCCCCCCCCCCTTCCCATTTTTCCCAGAACATCACTAAAGAGCACACACAGCAGATCTTCTGCATTGACACCTGGAAGCACACGGGCAATAGGAAGAACCATAAACCTCAAATAAACAGCCATGTTATACGAAACAGCATCCGTCCGTGCTGCGTTCGGGGAACTGCAGCACTGTTCTCCACAAAAATTCAGCCTGGCTTCACGCCTGCCAATGCGAGGATGGCAGGCAGAAAGCGAGTAGTGCTCAACACTGGCAGCAAACGACCACACTGGCTTGCCCAGCCATGCCCAAAATGACTGATAATTGCCTTGTACAAAAGCATACGAATTCCACAGAAACGTTGTCCAAGATGCCGAGGACATGTAGGATGCGCAGCTGCCTGGGAGCCATCAGCTGGAGCCCCACACATTGACGCTCTCCTTTCTTTACACACTTTATGGTGTTGTTATCTGCTGGCAACTGCTTTTCAGAGCTGCTGGCCTCAGTGTATTTTTGCATATTCATTAAAACACTTGGACTAAAGCTACCGCCTTTCTGCCAAGTGGATCTGTTTGTGAAGGTAGTGTCACTGGTGGAAATATTTATTTTGAAAAAACAAACTTTCAAGCTTATATTGTCCAGTGAATTGTTCAAACAACCTCAGATATCAAATACTTCAACAGAATATAGGTGAAACTTTATTCATATTTACATTAGCACTACTCCGCTTGCAGTTTAAGCCAGAGGTGAAGTCTGAGACTTCTGGATTTGTTAACTGGCTGAGAGGAAAGTTTAGATGCTCATTTTGACCATTTTATCAGACTATTTTCTAGGGACAAATACACAGCTCCCTTATAACTCCAGCTTCCAGAAAGCAGCATGAATACTTGGTTTATTCAGATTAATTTTTCAAGTGTGCAATTTTATTTCTGTGATAGCATGCAATGTAATATTGTTTAATGCTGGAAAATAGCATCCCAGGGATGCTAAATTACTATCAACTACACCTTTTGCAAGTTTAACCTAACTTGCTCTAGAAATGCCAGCGAGAGGAAAAACTCATTAGCAATTAAATATTGTCCCAGAAGTAATTAAAAATATTAATGATACTAAATAAGAATACAATTATACCCTCTGGATGTCCAGTCTGAAGCAGTAAAAAGAAGTCACAGAAATAGAACTTGGTAAATAGCTGGATTTCAGAAAGAACCGAAGAGACTTCTTAACACAATAATAATATTTATTTCAACTCCTTTAATATAAAATGAAAGCTGTAGCACTTTCCAAAAATGTAGTTAGTGCTTAGCAGCAGCACCTGCTCATAGGCAGGAAATCTTTAAACTAATTTAATTTCACGATTTTAACAAAATAAGAAATGAACTCATGCCAGATCTGAAAAATGTCTAAATCTGGTTCAAGTTCGGTGAAGTAATCACATTTGATTTGTTTGCACTGAAATATTGCCTTTGACTCAACTCTTGTGGTATAGATGGTCATAAATTTTAAGCCTCAAGAGGTTTTCATAGTGTCATCCTTTTAAACACTGATATTCTGCTTTGCAATACTTCTCCCCAAAATCTCACAAGCCACAATATTCTTAACCACAGAGTCAATTTGAGGGAATGCACTTCTCAAAATAAGCCTCTATTAAAATTCCTTGCAACTGGACCACAGTATTTGGCAGTATTAGCAATAACCATTAAACTCAGCCAAAAACCTTTTGACAGAAATCTGGGGCTTTGACCAGACAGAATATTTATTTAAAAGTATGCTGTTTTATTTTAAAGGAGTTTTCCTTGGAGAAAGAACTTATTCTGATTGCTTTTGGTTTACAAAAACAAGAAGTTGACATTTTCTGCAGGAAGTACAGCATTTTCTGATTAGCTCTAATAGCCACTTTTGGGAGATGCTGCAATTTATCCCAGCATTTGAAGTAGTTGAGTGTCATTAATTGCTACTCACTAGGGTATTCAAGGCACTTGGTACCTGGTAAAGACGGGAGCTAGAAATCAAACCGTAGGCCAGGACTGAACAAAACACTTCAGCACACGAATGAAGGCTGAACTGAACAGAAACCTCCTGTGCTTTGTTGGCCTGGAATTTTGCTTCATAAACCCCCACCAATGCGTCAGACCAAGTGCTAGTTTAAGCATCTGATAGCAAGATATGCGTCCATTATTTGGGTTTCTAGTTTCAAAAGCTAGGCATCTTTTTCATACATGAAGTGCTGCTAAAAAGTTTTCCAATTTGCTTTCCCCTGTATCACTCTCTCTCTCTTCTTGTTTCTCAAAAATACTCCCTCCAAACTAAATATATCTTAGCCTTATATTAAAACCACATAATTTTGTTACCCCTATAAACCAGATCTTGATAATGCCAAAGCTACGGTAATATGTAATTCTTGTCAAAAGAGTCACTTATTTCATTTCCCATCCTCAGAGATGTGCTCTCTAAGCTGGTTTCTGATGGAAACAAATGAAGGCAATGATTTGTCTTGAATAATAAAGCACCTGCAGCTGTTTGCAGCATTTAGAATGATAGTTTATCATTAGCAGAAATGCTTATATATTCCAAGCACCCTACATGCCTTGCAGGTAGGACGCCAGGGTCTGTGTCACTTACCTTAGTTTCTCATCATTTTCCAATAACAAGAACATCAAGAATGCAGCACATACATCACCTGCCTAGGAGTCTGGATTTGCTCTCGATAGTGACCTTTGAATAAGTCCCCTCTGCCCCCAAAAATGTCAGTAGGAGGGATTTCCTTAGACTTGAATCATGTAGAATCTATAGAGCAGAAATTTCTTTTGGGTCCGGGAGGCAGTAAGCATGATGGGACCCTGGTCTGTGACTGGGCAGTGGCAAATGCTAAGTAACTTCAGTGAGGATTTTAAAGGCAATTGTATATGCAAATATTCCCCAAGCTAGCAAAGCTTTGAAGACCAACTGTCAGGTTTGTCTTGCTTTGTTCTTAACAATCCCAGTGAGGTAAGACCTATGCACATATTGCTGTGCGGACCTGAGCATGAAGCAGCAGTAATACTGGGGAACTGGATGTGGGGCTGTGCCAACCAGCTGAAATGGGAACTGGAAGCAGCTTTTACAGTGTAGTTGTACAGCAAGCAACTCAACTTCATTCAAAATAGATTAACTCATTACAGAAAACAGGAGAATAAATTGCACAGAAATGAGCAAGGGATTTTCAAGGGAGTTAATGCACTCTAAAATACCATGAAGCTCCTGTATGACTAGAAAGAATGAATTTGTAGCAGTATAATTTACAATTTAGAAAGTTCAAATAATTACACATGAATTGCTAAAATATTCATTAAGGGAACAGAAGATCCCTTTACTTTATAGAATAGCTTTAGTTTTTCAGCAATTCCATAAACACAGCCAGGTGAATCAGTTACTTGTCACTACCATTCAAATCTTTGGTGATCTGTTAATTAAAAAAAAACTCCATCCAGTTAGTGTTTCACATGGTTGCATCTCTGAGTCAGCATTGTCTCTAGCTGCAAACTCACAAGTTACAGCTCCACTGCAAAGTTAATACTAGATCAATTAGTGTAATTAACAAGATCAATAACAGGTTAATAATAATGCATTTTTCCTCTTAGGATAAACTGTGCTGCATTCACATAGCCCTAAGCTATGAGATTCACAGCTGAACACAGCAACATTAACCATCAAGAAGACTCAGAGCACCAGGGCAAGCACAGCAGAGCCTTTCTGCCAGTACTTACATGAGTCCCTTCCCCATTTCATTCTCACATCCTGGCTTTGCCTAGGACAGACAGTAATCAAAGCACAAAACCTAACAGGGCCAGTTTTCACTGCCCTCCCTGTAGTCTCATGCAGTCCATGCCATGGGGTCTTTGAAATTCCACCGACCTGACCCAGCAACACAAATCCAGAAGGAACTGTATCTACCGTTATTTTCAGCATGATGGTAACGACATTTGGTTGCTGTGTCTCTGGGCATCCTGCATGGTTTTTGCTTGTCCTACTCTCTGTTTATTCCAGTTTAGACACTGCTGCTTTTGATTTCTTCCTACCCATGACAGCATATTCCCAATTCCTCTGCTCCCACTCTTTTGCTCTCCCAAGCCTCTGCCCCTTCCAAGAAGCAATACTCTCACAGATATTACAGAGGACACCTTATTAACCTACCAGTCCAACAGACCTATCTCCACCCATCTGGAGGCATACTGAAGCATGCTCCTCAAGACAATTTTATGTCTGCTGCATGCCATATACTATGCATCATCAACCTAGCCCACAACTGCTCTCTCCCAGAAGACCCGAGGAATGAAGGAGGGCAACTGCCTGACCTCTTTGGCAGTAGGAGGCTATGTGCTCTGGAGGAGGGGAGTAGTTTTGGAAAAACACAACCCGTTTTCCCAGACAGCTCAAGGAGATTGTGGAAGTGCCACCAGACACAAAGGAGCAACAACCTGCAGACAGCAGGACACCGCTGCTCCCTTGCTGAAAAGCTGATTTTACCAGCCAGAAGATTGCTTGGCTGTATTTGCACTTTCAGTCAGAGCATGGGAGAAAAGCTGAGAGCTTATGTTCAGGCTACTGGTGACCTTCTCCTGCTTCCTCTGCCTTCCCCTTGCAAGGTGAGGTGGGGGGTCTGAAGGTACCTGCTGGTCCCACAGCCCCTATGCACTGGGCACTCCAGCCTTCAGATGCACCATCACGGCTCCCACAGCAGAAGCCAGCAGTGATGCATGCTTCTGGGTCAGCATTGGCCTCCTGTTGGCTTTTGGGCCAAAGCACCCTGTCCCAGTTGATACAAACCACAGTTTCTGATCTTCATTTTGTTCCTACAGAGACAATGTGACTACTGGCTATCTCCATCACCCTTACATTAGCCCCCACAAACAGGCACAGAGCAGGCAGGAGAGCAGGGAACAGGCTCCTGGAGAGGGGTGAGGGGCTGTGCAGGTCTGCCACTTCTCCAGGATGCTTTATGGAATCCAAACTCAATGCTGGGAAAGGAGTGAAGCCTCATGGGGCACATCCAGGAGTTGACGGAATAGCTCCTCTCCCTTGCACGGTGCTTGGTAACAGCCATACTTATACATGGAGTTAAGTGAGAGAAACCTATATACAACACCACCAACAAATGATAGGGAAAACACTCCTTCCTTTGTTCTCCTCTGAAGAAACATGAAATCCTAGAAAAGTGGTGCTTGAGAAGTCACCTGATATCTGTCCTCAGCCCCAAATCAACATAAAATTCTATTCCTAGCAGATATTTGTCTAATTTAGCCTTTAAAAAGCTCTGAGGATGGAGGTATTTTTTACTCTGCTTGGTTAGACTATGCATAAAAGTTAAGAGATTTTTAGGTAAGTGTGCAAGCTGCTACAGCAAATTTTGCAAGCCTGTGCACAGGCCTATTATCATATTCCAATATTATTGGTCTTTACTTTTGCTGTGAGTTGCTGAACTAATATGAAATTCTGATTGAATTTGTGCTGCTGGTGAAAAAGCTGGAAATCAGTAAACACCCTAAGAGCAGACTGAGTCTGCAAGAGCACCAGGCAGAGGACTGCCACAGTGAAAGAGAAAAGCCTTGAAGGAATACTTCAGAGTGAACAAGCTCTGTTATGCCCTCCAGAATTGCTGTGGGAATGTCTGCCCTTCGTTGCAGGGATCCCTGCAGTGGTTTGAAGCCAGTGGGTAACATATCATCTAATGGTCACTGAAATGAGAGCAGAAAGGAGAAGAAAAGCAGAGAGGAAGAGATTATTTCAGAAGCTTTGCTCATACCAGTAAGGGTTTTCTGCTTTATGGAAAGTATCATATTACATCAGGTTTCTTATACACAACCTGTCAGAGATTACAGTTTGAGTTTATTTCCATGCAGCTTCACATGTCTTTGGCATGACCTTGAGAGCTGTCATTCTGCAGCAGCTGAGTTTCAGGGAATCGGCTTGGCTGAAGCACACCACCTGCAAGGCATTTCTCATTTTCCTTCCACAAGCCTCCATCAGCCTGTGTGTTGAGGGTAGTTACCAAACATATGCAAGTTTTACAGGGCTCACATAGTTTCTTTGCCCCCCCAAAGGCCTTTTCTCTTCCAAGAACATTTTCTATGGTCTGAGATGCACAAGTACCACTTCTTTCAAGAGAAAGAGAGCTCATGGGTAATGCCCAGAGGCCATGCTACCCCATCACTGGGCAGGCGCACAAGCTCATTGTGCCAAGTGAATCAACACTAAATATTACACACTAGCAATGGTTCTGTCCTTGCTCTCAACCACGAAGGACCTCAGTTTATCCTGAAAAAGTACATACTTCAAAGTAGTGTTGCAGACAGATGTGAATGCATACATCTCCTTTCAGTCCTTAACCAATGTCTTCAGATGGATTTTTCATTTAAGCATAGACATATCCCATAGGATTGTCTGTTAAAACAACTAATTTTTCTGAACCAATGTAACAACAATAAAACAGAAATAGCAGTGGGGAGAACAGTCCCTTACTTGTCTCACTGCAGCCATGACACAGCAGGGCAGAATTCTGTCCTTTAAAGACAATGCAACCAGTAGGGCAGGAGTTCAGGATACACCAGAAAAAAAACACATAGAGAAAATACAGTTCAAGGGCTACATTTGTAAACCTTTGCAGGCATCTAGAACCGAGTCAAGCTTCATCACAATTCATGCAGTCACCCCAGAAACTAATCATCGCCCTGTTATTTTTAGTTATTTCCAAGCAATGACTGCACACGAGCAATGTAGAAGTAAAGTTCTGAATTGTTTATGGTACTCAAAACACCTTGACAAAAATGTGTTCACACTGGCTCTTGAATTAGGAGCACAGAGTGAAAATTAGGATTTGGAGCAGAGTGGAAAAAAATTCAGCCAGAGATTAGGATCCAATTTTTTTTTTTAGCCACCCACTCGGCCTTGAATCAAGTTTTATTTTTCACATATCAAGTCTCACACACTATGCTTCAGGAGGTCTGCACTCAATTTCCAGCTCTTGTACAGATCTAATACAGACGTGACCAGGACATTCCATTTCTCTATGACTCAGTTTCCCACACATGAGAAAGAAGCTAATTTTCAAAGTAGGTCATTAAGATAAAACGAACAACATTTGAATCGCTTAGCTATTATTGTGATGGTCTATGTGAACAGAAAAATACCTTGAGGCAGTGTTCATTTAGAAGACAGTGTAAGGCAAACCAGCTTTCTAGAACAAAACAAGTGAATCTAATTTCAAATCAGAAAGGTATTTTTATATTTAATTATCTTGCCATTAATGCTTGGGGTTTTTTTTTTTTTTTTTAAAGGGAGGATGTTCAGTTTCCTGAAGTGATTCTACAGATGCCTCTCTTAAACCTTAATTTCACTGAATGAACCAGCCAATTTCAGGACCAAATAATGACTACAACTGCCATACATTCAGAAAAGCAATTTAATTTTGATCAGGACCTACTTCTCATCTTTGAATTCAAATTAAGATAGGCCACAATCTTTGAATGTAGTTACTTCTAAAATGGAAGAGATCTTGCTTCCTGCAAGAGATACATGAACTCTTACCATACCAAAAATTCGTGTTAGATAGTTAGTACTTGAAACACAATTCTCATTAAAAGGGATTCATGTCCTGGAAACACAAAGAATAGAGGCTAATGGATTAATCCATGGAGAGTGCCACAATGATCTTTACCTTGTCCTTGCTAGAATAGCCCTCCCACAAGCCTTTTTCCTTTATTCAACTTCTAACAAACAAGGATGTTCTAGCTGAAAAGAATTCACTGAAATCAAAGCTGCCAAGAATCCTAAACATGCTTCTCTTCAGCTGTATGGTGTGACATAGGTAACGGCACATTCGACTTTGTTCCAGTAAGTTCAAAACTACCTTATCTTGTATCTGCATGTAAGAAAATCTACATTTGAAAAATATGTTTCCAATATTTACATTAGATACATTTTAATGAGAGTGCACCATAAAAATAAAAAAGCTTGCACCCATGAAAAGCCTCACTTGCATAATATTAAATATCTGAGATTAGGTGGAATCAAATTTCATTCTTTCCAGCTGTAGTGATTTAAAAAAAATAATAATTTCAAGTGATAGCATTTATCATCATGTACTTTTCTGAAAGGAGAATACATTGACTGGTTCACCGTATTTTAAAGCTCCTGTGATAAAGCCAGGAATTAGACATTTGCATGTGAAGAGTTCTGCAGAGGAATGCTCTTACTTATGCCAGTAATTCTGCTACCTTCAGCATAGTGACCGGTGAGTAGAGAACTCAACATTTTTTATATATATATCTTTTCTACTACCTCAACAATCCTGTCTTAAATATATCCATCATAGATGCTAACTATGTTTAGATATCAACTCCATAAAGATCACAAAAGTGATTAAATAACCCAGGGTTTCAATAGCAGGTGACTAGACTCCTTGATGCAGGGGATCACTTTTGGTCCAGTGTTCCTGATTTCATTGCCAGGGGATACACATCATTCTTGCAGTGCTGTGCCCATGCCCTTGAGCCAACATCTCCCTACGCTACCTGTTGATACAAAAGTGATACCCAACTTCTCAGCAAGTTATCCAGGATGGCCACAGTCCTGAAGTTAACCTGTCTTGCTTTTCCCAGATTGATTAAACAGAAGGGAAAATTCAGCTCAAACAGAAGAAATATTAAAATAAGAAGCTTTAATATTGAATCTAATAAGTTGACTGAATTTTTCTTTCCTCCAAACCTTCCTTGCATAACCTCAACAGCTTCCTACAAAGATCCCTGTAGGCTCCTGCAAAAGTATCCTTTTTCATAATCTTGGCTAGTTTGGCTTCCGCTCCACATTGCAAGTTCCCAGCTCCCTTCTTGAGCTTTTCCATATATCCTTGTGCAGAAAGCTCTCCATTTGCCTCCAGAAGTTTCTCCCAAAGAGCACCCAGTTCCTCCCTAGACTTCACCTGGCACAAAATGCAGCAGTTAGTACAGCCTGCACAAGCCACCATCCTTTCAGCTGTCTAGCTACACCCTTTGTAACCCATAATAAAAAGCTGCATACACTGATCCATGAACATATAAATGAACACCTCCATTTAAAACAGCTGTGCTCACACATCAGGTAGGTTTATAACTTCATGGGAAGATCTGGGGACAAGATGTGTCTGCCACAACGTTGATACAAATTCTGTCCAGTAGTTCAAAGCTTCTTAAACTTTGGAAAGTGTTGGGTGTTTTCATACTGGTGAACAACCTCATTTTGTAGGGGTCTGAAGTGCCCTCGTGTAGGCCCAACACAATTAATTATGAGACTTGGCTAAAAAAAGCTGCCCAGGATCAGAAAGTGAACTGAAAATTCAAGATTTTTTTCTTGGGCACAGGTTAGCTAGCTCGGCTATAGTGGCTGTTTGAGCCTCACCTATGCAGAAGAACTACAGAGGTGTCTGTCACTCGAGCAGATCTTGAAGTTATTAACCAAGTGAACAAGTGCTTAAAATTGCTTTCCTCCAAAAACATACAGAACATCCCTGGAATATTACATGTAATTGTATAGATAACACCAAAATGGCCATTATTTTAATCCTGACTGGACAGCAATGTTATATGGAGGAAACACAACTGTGCCTATTCAGTGTTATGTTTGACAATGGGATTATTCAGAGTACACCTTCCAAACAGCCTGTGTAAACCCTTCTCTGGTAAAAGCTGGATAGCATGAACAACAGTCCACCTTCAAACCATACTAAGCATGCCTTATTCACAGACAGAAGGAGCTAAGTGTACATCAAGAGAGAATAATTAGAACCTGACTTAAAATTTGGTATCAAGCATGTAGCATTTCAGTTACTGAATGACTGCATAAACAAGATGCACCTCCAAAAGTGAATATTCAAGTGTGAGACTTCAGTTCAACTGAGAACATAATTCTATTTCTACCAGATTTTTACCCTCCAGCCAGATTGAAAGATGTAGGTCAACTTTATTTTTAAAAAAAGATTATTTTGATCACGGTTTACTGCAGAAAGTTAGATCATTCAAAATTTAATTTCAATCCACTACCTTTCTTGCAACACCAGTATTGAATATTGGGGCAAAATAGTAGCTTTACTGTAAGGGAACTGCATTTTTCAAACAAAGAATCTGATTTTTTCAGCCCAGCAAATAGCAAGTTACAGAAGTCCATTTTCAAAGTATTAAGAACAATGAAGAACTGTTTAAAGGTTGCAGCACTACAAAGCAATGGAGCCTTCCAGTGCCTTGCCTGGCAGGAGGAGTACAGAATTTAACTGAGCAAACGCAGCTTCAAAAGAAGAAATAAATCCATAAAGTCCCCTTGACTTTTCTATAGAGGTGGAATTAATTTAGTTGCATCAAAAGGAATCAGAGTTCCTACCCCACTTTCCTTGCCAGTAGTGACTTTTGAGAAGGAGCAGAAAGGAGGAGAGGAATTGGAGAAGGGGCGTAGCAACAGAGTCCTGTAACTCCAGACGTGGCAGATGACAGGAATGGCAGATTCAATCTGTTTTGCTTTTGTACTTAGTCTCCTTGTAGCAGTGTTGGCATCAGAGTAGTTTAATCTCTACACATAAGCAGCTCCTCTCCTCCAATGTTTCACTTTGTGTCCCCCAAAGGGAATGGTGCTCTCTCCCTCATCAACACAAGTCCACATTTGGTATTTTTAAAGCTAGTAATAAAAGTGAGCTTGAAACTCTTTAGCCAAGAGTGGTTGGTGGAACGCTATTCCACACAAATGGCAGTGCATGGGTGCAGGGCACTGTTCCCACCTTACTAGAAGATGCAATTGAGTGCAGGTCTGGGTACAGCTAGGCAGGAATAGAATAAGCTAGATGTAATACTACACAAATCCTTCCGACCTTTTCATCATTGCTGCTACTACTAGTAACTAATACAATGCTGGAACATATTACAGCACTTAAGATTTAAGGGTGTAGTTGTGGGGGAAGGGGGTTCTACTCACACTCCGTGGCATAAAGTAGAACGGAATCTTATTTCTTAACCTGAGGATTGAAGATCCATCCAAACTACCCAAGAAGACTTTGCCAGTAGGTTTTTATTACACTGCTCATACCTTGTTATACATATAACCATTAAGATGTTACCATGTGAGGCAGCTAACGTTACATCATTGCTCAAAAGCAAACACTGGTTTTAAAAGAAACATTCTGGCCCATCGTCTTATGTTTATTTTTGAGAGTGAATTTTAGTTGAAGACACTTTAGTATGCAGCACAAGACAAAGAATCACAGTCCAAAATGGGGATTTTATAATTCAGAACTGTTCCACATGGCTGCCCATTCAATACATATAATTCATTATCAAATCCCAACCCTGCTTACTCATTACCATGTATGGGTTGGATTTAATTTTAAATGGTATTTAAATAGTCACTAGCAGCATTTAAATATGAATCTATAGAAGTTTGGATACACAAAGTCCATTTAATAGTCCACATGTCTGTAATCTAAAGACCTAAATCCATTCCAACACCTGTTTTGTATTTAACAGCATGTCACAGCTACAAAGGTTGATGGAATACCAGAATAAAATAAAATCCTGTGTGAATATTCTCCCTCCATTGAACTACTAGCAGATGAACTATTAGTCTCATGATGAAATTAACAGGGCATTTGCATTATTTTAAGAAAAAACAATAGCTTTTGCTTTATCTTCATAATTTGCTTTCTTTTACATTTCATTAACAGCGCAGGCTTATTATGTATCTTGACTAGATCGGATACTACTCATCCCCCAAGCCTAAAACCAACTTTTAAATGTCTGGTTCAAATATTCTCTTACTAGTGTATTTTCCTGAAACAAGTTTCCAGTAGAGTTGTATAGATCACATAGAAAGAGTCTTATAAACTTGGAGAGCTAACACCAGAACAAGTTAAAGAATAGTTAAAACCATTTTGGTTTCTGGTCACTTTAGTCAATCATTAACTCAAAGACAGGAGAACGATTTAGCCTTGACTGCACTAACCCTCCACAGTGAGTGTTCCTCATGTGCAATGCTGAGCCATAAAGACAAGAGGAGCAGAGACATGGCTCTCAAGTGATGCTGCCATTTCCAATGGGAAGTCCATGCCTTTGACATCAGTTCCTCACCTGGAGCTCTTGAGCAACCATTCTGCCTGACACGATGCTCCTGATCCCCAACCCGGGGAATGAGATGGGCCCACAGGTGAAAAGCAGGTGATATCTATGTTGCTCTTGGTTACATCCCACTGTTATGGGACCTGCTGTTATACTCCTAAAATGTGTGCAGGGCAGTTGAGTGGTGAGAAGTCACATGTTTCAAGCTAGAGAGTTATGTGAGCACATAGGCATGGATGCCTGACACACATCAAGCCAGGAAAAAGCTACAAATACTAAGTGATGGATATACTACCAGCCTGCTCCAGAGCGACATGCACCACTACATACCACTTGGTCTGCAAAAAGGAACAGATTTATTTAGCATGGCTAAGCATAGTCAAAGCAGATCTAGAGACTAATAAGAGCTTAGACAGCTTGTACTTCTCAAAGTACACTGTTACTCTTCCATCTGACCAAAGAACCTATTTCATTAGAAAGCAAGCCTAAAACACAATGAATGCCTTCTCCTTCCCACACCTTCCTACGAAGAAATCATACCATAGAGTTTACTGTCCTAGCAGGAACTGGAGCCTAAAGGCTCAGTCTAACCTTAAGACTTGCAACACATGTTGCAGTTGCAGCCTTCACTCATCTGATACTCCGAGAAACATTGAATCCAAGTCATTGGAAATAAACATGCTCTCAATGAAATTATAAATTCATAATTAAAATTATGCATTATATTTGTTTAATGTATTTGTATGTATACATGCACATGAAATTATAATCTACCACTCTAGAAGAAGAACATCTAGAACAAAAACTTAGTAACATTCCTCGTGAAATTCTGTCCTTGTTAGTTACCATTACCTACACTGTAGCTGACACACTTAATGTTTGTCCACATTTACACATATACCAGAACTGCTATCTTAAAAAACAATGCAAGTAGTAGACAAAACTTAACTTTGACAAAGCACCTAATCAAAATAATGCACTTTGATTTAAACTGAAATAGCCATTCTACCCAAAATACATACTAAGTCTGAAGTACCATGCAAATACAACATGTGTAAAGACTGTAGATAGCTATATATAAGGCAAAGTCAGAAAGAGTAAAGCCAAGCTTCTTCTGAAATGAAAATTTGGAGAATTGCTGTAAATCAGAGGAAAATTCTTGTCTATTTCTGTTCATTCGTGGAATTCACTACAGACAACAATGCCTGAGTTATTCCATGTGTGATTATGTGATAAAATGAGAAAGAAATCCTGTACCAACAGCTCCTTAACATGTCTGCATCACTGAATATGGTGAAGGCTGTTTAGATTCAAGACCTCTTACTTATTTTTGGACATACCTGGAAACACCTAACAAAACCCCCACATATTTCCATCTATTGAAATAGAGTTCCAGCATCACATTTCTAAAATATCTGAAAAGCAGAAGTCAGTGTTGTCTTCAGAGATGTAAAGCATCAGAGTAACAGAAACAACTGGCTGGATTTGTTCAGTGTTTGGAACAATCCAGTGGAAACAAAAGGAATTTAGAGCCTGGAATTTCTTTTGATTGTTATTTTCCAACTAGAGCATGAAAAAATAACACAAAAGAATCCATTGGGAAAGATGCAACACTATCAGGTTTGGATCAAAATCATTGTCTGGTTAAAACTGAATATATTATTTCAAAAGTGTGGTCAATGAAAAGAGATCAAGCATCCTTTTTGTTGTAGGTGTTCTGCTCAGTTTTTTATTCAGTAAAATTTTACTAGTTTAGTGAGGGTTTTCTAAATAATGTTATTGAGGGTTTTTGCAGAAGTTACATCAAAGGGATAACCTGACATCTAAATCAAAAAGATTTTGAAATATGGAAAAATAAAGGCTTTTTCTACAGCTCTTGTAGATTGACAGACAAAAGTCAAAATACCACATATCACTCATGCCCTGCAGTCTGAAGTTGAAGGCTTAAGCTTCAGCCCTCATCCTGCAACACCCATACAATCAGGTGTGTACAAGCAATTCCCTTTGAATTCAGCAAGGCTCAGCCTGGCTGTTTGGGGTTTAGCATGTGCAAAGCACATACTGGCTCACTATAGCACAGCAGATGCCAGTATATCACAGTAGTCAGACCTGGAGTTTTTACAGTGAGTTTTTAACAATTTTTTTTAATTCTTTCCACTGCAGCTGGGAAAGAGTGTGCACTTTCCATTAGACATCCTGGACTACCAACTGCTTTGGTGCTAAGCCCAAACTATCTCTCCTGTCCTGCCATACACTCAATCTCACTGTAGACGTTGGACAGTGAAACTCAGGTGTTCATGGTCATCCTCGCTCCACCTACAAGCCCTCTTTTCTACCATAATGACACCATAATACATCTAGACTGAGGGAAAATGATTTAGAAAGCAGGAGCTGCAGGGCTGTTTAGACATTCCTCCTGCCCTCTTTCACTTTAAGTGGAGAGCCTGGAGGACACGTGGAACACAAACCCTGAATTGTCAAAAAAAAAAAAGTTAGTCCTTGATTGTCTTGGAGAGCAGATGTGCAATGTTACAGAGGCCCCAGTGAAGGCTGCAAGTACATAAAGGCACTTTTCATGGTCAGGCACACACTTCACTGACCTCACCTTTGCAAAAGGGGGTTCATGCTTTCAGATGTTACCACATGCTTCCATCACCCTAATTCTGACCAAATCTGGTTACAAGGGACACATCTGATCTGGAGGATTGAGAATTGCCAAAATTCTACTTTTGTCCTAACTCACTGCCATTAACCCAAAATATATTCCCAGTAAATACAACCGAAGTCTAATACAACTGCTGACTCAATATTACTGCCCAGCTTTTGTAGGGATGCTCAGATCGTCCCTTCAGCCCCCACTGCATGACTGTTGCAAAGTTTCCTTAGCAGTAAGGGCCAGCTGGCTCAGATGGGAATGCACTAATGCTCTGCTGGTATTCCTCAAGACCAGAAGAAAACTCCTCCCCCTCACCAAAAGAAAAAGAAAAAAGAAAAAAAATGATGAAAGAAGAGACAAGGAGACAGAGTCTCTCACAGGAACACATAAGATAAGCTTCTAGTTACAGCTTGGGTTGGCAAAGAGAAATCACAGCTCTAGAGCAGAATGGAAGAAGTAAATGTGAGAGTTATTATCTCAACTACACAAGGTTATAAAAGGCAACTGGCCTTTCCATTCCTTCATAAATAACATCAACAAATATTTAGTCTTTTAAAAAATTGTTGGTGCCTAGCACGAAAACAAAAAGCAGTATCATACAGGTTAATGTTGCGATTTAGATCTGATAGAGCTGCACCACACTTCATTATCTGTTGCTGTTCATGCAAAGTTCTCAGGCCACACTGGTCATCATCACACATGGATGAGGTGGGGAGATAAGCTCTTTACTCCACTTAGCTAACTTAGATTTCAGACACCAATACACAAGACAGTGAAAGCATTTCCAAAGAACGGGAAGCCATCAAGTATTTGAACTGCAGTGGTCTTGTATCATCAAGGAAATTTGCTTCTTAAGTGATAAAACCATATGACAACAGCACAGCCAATGTGAATCTTTGCAGATTTATAAGTAGGTAACTATATATTACAGTATATTCTGAAGTTCTTTACCAAAAACAACATTAAGCTGACAAATTATACTAATACAGTATGATTTCAAGGTGTATCCACATTTGCAGCATGTGTAAATTTCTCAAATAGAATCCGATGTTTGCTAATATGGTATGATCTAAGTTAATAAGATCAAATTATGTCTGATCATACTACATTAGTAAATGTCACATCAAATTAGTCATTTTCAGAATTATAATGAAGCACAGAAAGCAACCAAAAATAACTTTTCCAACACAAGTAAGCAATGCTGAAACTGAAAATTGAGCTAAATGCCAAGCCCCTAGAGAATGCATTCTGAATTCAAGGTTAGCTGAATTTTCAGTCTTATTTGAGAGAGCTCTCACACATGATTTAAATCATAGTTTGAGTCACAGTAGAGTCTTGTCCAAAGGTCACTAATAGGGGCTGGAGATAAGGTCAAGAACTAGAAGTTGGCAAAACGTCTACTGAAAGGCTGTTAGTTCAGGGGTAGTCATCTTTCTGCATGGTTGTGTTCACTGCAATCACTTCAGGTAGGAAAACTCATGAAAATCCACTGAACACAAGTTTTGAAAGTACTTTAAATAGGAAGTTGCTTAAACAGTTATTAAACTTTCTTCCTTTCAAGTGTATTATCTGAACTGCTGTAATTAGTCAAGGCCTTGTAAGATTTTATTTTTCTTTTCTGTACTGAAACCAAGTTCCTGTCAGGTGTACATTTGGCATAATCTCATTTATTTGCAAACATACAGAGTTTGGTGTCTTTGAACACAGTAGGAAAAACAAACAGCTTCTTGGCTCAGAAAGCCCTGAGTCTGTCCTCAGCAAGTTTCTCAGCCTAACATCCCTGGCCGTATGCTGGATCTCAGAGCCACAGTTATCTTTTTCCATCTTCTTCCACCAACTTGGAATGCTTCCACAGATTTCCTCCATGTCCCTTCATCTAAAGGTAGGAAATATCTCTTGACATGCCCACATTAAAGCTGACCTGTCATGCAGCAGAGGCTACCCAAGTAGGGTGGTCACAGTCTCAAAGCCTACCCTAAAAACAGAACACTAAAGTCAGTCCTGTCAAGACTCTCACACACAACCTTTCCCAGAACCTTTAACAAGGGAAAAAAACCCAGCATGTGGCAGAAGTAGAAAGAGCAGGAGTTTGAAGGAACATTCAATGGTCCCCACATTCACTGGGAACATGGGGAACATCAATCTCTCCAAAGTCCCCCATGATCTATTTCATTGTGACAGTGCAGAGAAAAGAAAAAAAAACAAAACCAAAAACCAACAGAACCCAAGACAGCCTAGTAAAGGCAGCATTGGACAGGAGAGATTTCACCTGCAAGGCTGAGCACAGTCTCCCTGATGAGGAAAGAATTCTCCCCTATGCCACCAGGTAAAGCAGAGTCTAGGATTTTCCCAGGCCACGGTATCGACTCCAAGAGACAAGGCTCTTCGTACCTTTTGATGAACTAAGAGACATTAGAAGGGAACAAATACTTGAGTGATTTCATTTCTATCTCTACTGAGTTAAAATATACCCATGTAACTACAGCTATCTAAGTCTTCTGGATAAATCACCTTTATTCCCAGCTGAATAAATTAGTGCCAGATGAAAACATTGCAAGCTCCAAGCAAGAAGCATTTTTCTGTGTACGGTGTTTCGGAAAGTGAAGGCCAAAGTGGTGGTGAATACCTAAGTTAACAGTTTGGTTTTTTCAAAAAAGTAAGATTAAAAACCACACTAAACAAGATGTCCACTGCTGAAAGGAGGATTTCTAGCTACTTTCTCAGAAGGCGAAACATATGTTCATTATTGTGACCTGTAGTGTTTAATATTAATTTTCGTGATTTAGTATACACTGGCATATGCTTCAAAGACTATTTTTTTCCCCACAATGGCTTTAGCAGCCCCTGTTGCTCATGACTTTTGTTTATTTGCTTGATATTTGTTTCTTTTTAATCCAAGCTGTCTGCATGAATTTTAACTTAATTATGGGTGTTTATATAAGGCAGTCTGTTCAGGGACAAAGTTGTTGATCCCTAGAGAAAGCATTGTTCCTATCCTGTCTGTATTTCAGCAGATTAGGTTTAAACCAGACCTATCATCAAAATACACTCACTAGCACACAAGCTTTACATGTGTTTTAGTTTGAATGGAGTTGTTATAATAGACCAGCCTTTTGTTATTAGTAATTATGAATACTTCTGTTGAATTCTGGTATGTCAGTGGACTAGGAACCCTTTGTTGTCTTTAAGCTAACGTCTACATTATTCTGCACTTTCTTCTTCTAATCCTTCCTCTATCCTGGAGGATTTTAGCAACATTTTACTGTCATTCTGTTATGAAACTTGTTTTCCCTTGAGCATGTGGCAATTTCATTAGGTACCTGAGAATCGTATAAAAATCAAACAACAACATAAGCTCAGCCAAAAAAAAAAAACCACCAAACCTCTGCTTAGCTCAAGACAAAAATAAAAGCACATGGGAGGAGGAGGGGAAAGAAAGAGAAAAATAAGGGAAGCATTATTTGCTGTATTTTGTTTAACTCCTTGCTGGCTATATTTTGTGGTGGATCTCAGATGATGGCTGTGCAGTAGAAGCAGCCAGGCAGCTTGCTCCCGTGGTGGTCCACAAGCCCTTCTCCAGTCTACAATATGGGACAGGGCACTGCGAGGCCAGGAGCATTTTCTGGCCACTGTCTCTGCCCTAGAACTGGAAACAGTAGGTGTAACTTGAAGGTGGAAGCCATTCGCTGCTTTTGTAGAGATGCCTTTACCTCTTTCACACAGAAACACAAAATATATCCTACAGTGATGTCTTTCCTCTACCCTGCTCTCCTCTGCACACACCACCACCCCCCATCCCCCCACCCCCCAAAAGAAAAATAATCTTCCTTCTGGCTGAACACAGCTTGAAAGAAAAGCGTTGGAGAAAGTCAAGTGAAATTACATAGGACCGGAGCTGATGACCCAGAAGACCCTTCCAATCTTTTCCCAGGGAAATCATCTCAGCTAATCCCAGAAAAACACATCAGAGTCACACGTCACAGACTGTCCTATAAACTACTGTCTCTGACCAGATCAGACAGCCCAGGACAGCCTAGCCATTCTGATGGAACAGGAAAACTTTCCACCATTTTAACAGGAGAAAAAACTATCCTTCTCATTATATCAAGTCAAACAAGAGGTTCCTCCTTCTTGGAGCATGTTAATTACATGCTTGAGCATTTTCTGAAATATTATTTGGCTATACATAGACATGACTGATGAGTGGTGTTCTATTGACCTCTGCTTGTAGGACCCAAGAGTCACTCTTATTACCACCTCATTCATATTCTTTTGAAGTAATCATTCAGAAACTCAAGGGTTTGGATGTGTAGTGTTTGCATTTACCAGCTAAGCAATCTGAATCTAGCTATCAACATCTGAAAATGGGTATAAATCAGGAATAAACCTCTCAAGCCAGCTTTTTATGTAACGTCACTGTACAGTCAAAAGTTTGAATATACATACAAGTTTCAGCTATTAAGCACAGTTCAATGACACCAATACAGTAAACAGCATAGCAAAGCTAACAACAAAGAAAACTACTTGGCAGAGAAGGCAATGCATGCTGCTAATACTGTACAAATAGCATTTTAATCAAAGCCAGGTTTCCACAAGTCACAAGCCCTGATCTTTTGGCTTTGGTTTAAATCTTGGGTCATTTTTCTGTTACACCCAAGTCCATCTCTTAGGATATAATCTTGCTATGATTTTACATACACACACCCTGGAGAAAAGTACAGCAACATCAATAAAACAAGCTTTTCATACATTTATTTACGGTCATAATGCATAGATAGTGCCACACAGGCCTTTGCCAGGCACAGAAAGATGGAAACTAAACTGGTCTTGGAGTGTTTCAGTACAACAGCTGTGTTCACTTTTTTCCAAAAAGGAGATTTTAAAGTTGAAAATGGCTTATATAAAATTGGCTTAAAATGAATTAGGGCCAAATTAAACTGAATGCTTTATAAATTTTTCTAAATAGGTTTAAAAGACAACAGAAACAGTTTTTCTTGTGTTTCCTTATCCTTGAGAGCATCCAGGGATCAAGCTAGAAAGTTCAAAGCCCTAACAGAATTAAATCTGGCCAGGGATGTCAAGGGCAACAAGGAAATCTCCTATAGCTTTCTTTTTTCTATAGCTATAGTATGTTGGTGATAAAAGGAAGACTAAGGAAAATGTGGGGCCCCTCCAGAAGGAAATGGGAGACCTGGTTACCCAGAGAAGGCTGAAGTACTCAACAACTTTTTTGCCTCAGTCTTCACCAGCAAGGGCTCCATCCACACCATCCAAGACATAGAAGGTAAAGGCAGGGACAGGGAGAATTAAGAACTGCCCATTGCAGGAGATCAGGTTTGAGAACATCTAAGGAACCTGAGGGTGCACAAATCCATGGGCCCTGAGGGAACTAGCAGATGAAGTGACTAAGACACTACCTATCATATCTGAGAAGCTGCAGCAATCCAGCAAAGTTCCTGTTCAGTGGAAAAGGGGAAAAATAACACCCATTTTTTAAAAGGGAATAAAAGAAGACCCAGGGAACTACAGGCCAGTCAGTCTCACCTCTGTGCCCAGCAAGTTCATGGAACAGATCCTTCTGGAAAGTATGCTAGGGCACATGGAAAATAAGGAAGTGACTGGTGACAACCAGCATGGCTTCACTAAGAGCAAATCGAGCCTTATGAATTTGGTGGCCTTCTACAACAGGGTTACAGCATTGAAGAATAAGGGAAGAGCAACTGATGTTATCTACCTGGACTTGTGCAAAGCATTTGACACTGTCCCATACAACATGCTTGTCTCTAAATTGGAGATGGGTTGATGGATGGACCACTCGGTGGATAAGGAATTGGCTGGAAGGTTGCACTCTGTTGCAGTCAACAGCTCAAAGTCTCAGTGGAGACCAGTGACAAATGGTGTTCCTCAGGGGTCGGGGTTGGGACTAGAGTTAACATCTTTGCTGGCAACATGGACAGTGGGATTGAGTGCACCCTCAGCAAGTTCACCAATGACACCAAGCTGTGTGGTGTGGCCAACGCACTGGAGGGGAGGGATGTGCCATCCAGATGGACCTGGACAGGCTGGAGAGGTGGCCTGTGGAACCTCATGAAGTTCAACAAGGCCAAGTGCAAGGTCCTGCCCATGGGTTGGGGCAACCCCAAGCACAAATACAGGCTGGGTGATGAGTGGATTGAGAGCAGCCCCACAGAGGGACTTGGGAGTATTAGTGGATGGAAAACTATGAGCCAGCAATATGCACTTGCAGCCCAGAAAGCCAACCATGTACTGGGCTGCATCAAGAGAACTGTGGCCAGTAGGTCAAGGGAGAGGATTCTCCCCCTCTACTCTGCTCTCATGAGACCCCACCTGGAGTACCGTATCCAGCTCTGAGGCCCCCAACATCAGGAGGACATGGACCTGCTTGAGTGGGTCCAGAGGAGGCCATGAAGGTGATCACAGGGCCGAAGCACCTCCCTTATGAGGACAGGCTGAGAGAGTTGGGGTTGTTCAGCCTGGAGAAGAGAAGGCTCCGGGGAGACCTTATAGCAGCCTTCCAGTACTTAAAGGGGGCTACAGAAAAGATGGGGAGGGACTCTTGATCAGGGAGTGTAGGATAGGATGGGGGGTAATGGTGTTAAACTGAGAGAGAGTAGATTTAGATTAGATATAAGGAAGAAATTCTTCACTGTGAGGGTGGTGAGACACTGGAACAGGTTGCCCAGAGAAGCTGTGGCTGTCCCCTCCCTGGAAGGCCAGGTTGGACGGGGCTTTGAGCAACCTGATCTATTGGAAGGTGTCACTGCCCACAGCAGGGGGGGTTGGAACTAGATGATCTTTAAGGTCCCTTCTAACTCAAACCATTCTACGATTAAGTATCTTGACTGGAATTTTCAAAACAAAAGTGATTTAATTGGGCGATGTTCCCTAGCCCTGAGTGACAACTGGGCAAACTAGTCCTTGAATTGGCTTTGATAATTACAGTTTAAGATTTAGGAGTAGAAACAAGATTTGTCCTTTCATTTTTAAAATGATGGATTATTTGAGGTTTATGAGCAAGAAAATTAAAACAGGTCTTTGTTCATAGCAGGAGAGTTAAGATATATTTGAAGACAGAAACATGCAAAACCTTTGCTTTTAATTCCTTCAGGATTACCCACCCCCAGTGCTTGCCCTGCCTGACCCTCCTGAGAATCAGTCCTCCCCGCTAAAATTATTTACACCCCTTGGACATGAGAGGTGCCTGCATCAAGATAGATATCTAGGAACAGACGAGCATTCAGGGAACAGCAGGACTTACTGAAGAAAAGTTTCAGTGAACAAAACAGTTATCCTCACTGCAAGCACACCTAAAGCTCTGCACTGTTTTGTGTGTCCTGGTTAGCCTAGGCAGACACTATAATATCTCAATTTTATTATCTTCGGCATTATTGAACAATCGATTCCAGTATCATTTAAGTGCCCTTGAATTAAGGGATGTAACAGCATTTTCATCTTTGCTTCCTAATGAGCAGCCCTCAGTGACCTTCACGAACCAAGGTCGACTGAGTGTATTATTCTTTGTCTGAGCACATTACACAACCCAATAGGACAGAGGAGACTAGTTCTGCTGCTCCACTTACACTAGCATGATCTCAAGCAGCACCCCAGTGCTTACTCTATGATAGGCTGCTCATTTTAAAACTCTTCAGCCACTAATGTATCTTTCCATTTTGATATTAGATGAAATGTAGACCTGTGTTTAAGACAGTGGTAGGCAAGGGTGGTCTAGGATTTAAAAGGCTATCCAAAGTCTAATTATTCTTTTATTTCTTCACCAAGGCTAATCCACAGCTAGCCTGTGCCTACAGCACACCAGAGAGACAGACACAAGGTTCAGCCCATTCCTTGGGCATCTTGGTGGGATTAAACAGACACATAGAGCATCTGTTTCCTACCTAGAGCTGTTCTGCACAGAGACAAAGTACCTCCCTATTTCCCTCTTACACATGTGCATTGATAATTAATGGGCCCTATGCAGTCAATTGCTCCTTCTAAGAGACAAAAACCCCCAAGATTACTCGCTCTTCATTCATACTGTGCAGATTGTTTTCAAGGCAGAGACTGTATCTGGCCAGAAGAGTTAAAATAAAGCCCTTCTCCCAACCTCTCAGTGATTCTGAGAATGTATCCATACCTTATAAAGCTCCATGATACCAGAATACTTTTGAAAATCTGCCTTCTGCTTGCAGAAATGAGCAGCCAAGTGGACACCAGCCTCCTTCCGTGCAGGACAGATAAAGAACAGAAGGGTCACAGTGAGGCCTTGTTACCAGCACTGAGTCTTACTCTGGGGAAACTAGCTCTGCTTAAAGATCTAGATATCAACAAAGAACCATTTATTGAAAAACAGAAATCTCAGCTCTGGAGACATTTTTGCGTAAAGCTTTCTATTAAGATACCTTAACTTAACTTACCAACCCTAAACATTCTATGAACTTACCTCATAGCTATTGGGCTCTTTCATCAGTATCTGTTTCTTTTCCTCCTGTTTCCTTCTCTGGCTTAATATCCCAATACTTCTCCTCCCCCTTTGATTTTTTTCTTTTACAGAAAAGCACAGATGGAAGAAGCAAACAGAGCTTTCTATAATCAGCATCCAAGTAGTCCCCCCCAAAAAATAAGGCAACTAGGTTTAGAGCACTGCAGAAAAGGCAACTTCCAAAAAAAAAAAAAAAAACCCCAAACAACCAACCTCTGCTACTTTACCTAAACCAAATGCACTCATAAGGGAAAACAAAAAAAGAAAGCACAATTTTCTCCCTACCCCAAATCCTCACCAAGTCCAACCTCCATACATTGCAGTTTCAGTCAAGCAAGCTTGCTGGAGTGGTGTCATTTTATGTGTAAGTAAATCCCTAATTCACGACAGCTGTCCCTGCCCTGACACACCATGTACTTAGGGCATGCAGCTTCGGCCACTCTTCTGCTAATTAGAAGCACTTAACCCCTTCCCTGCTAATCCCAAATGAAGGCTACAGATACTAGAGAGGACAGAAAGTGAATGAGACTGAGAACTTCTTATGAAACCTTGTGCATGTGATTGCTATCAACTTTACAGCTGAAACAGATTTAATTTCCAAACAGAAACAATTGCCAGACTTTGCCCTTTCCTTGCAGACTGATCACACTACATATCATCCTGGTTTCCCCTTTTAATTCCAAATTTCTTTTCTAGGATTTCATCACCTGGCAATGAAACACAGTCTCCAGAGGTTCCTGAACGATGCTGAGTTCAGTAGATCTGCAGCATACAGAATAGAGATAACAGATGGTGAGTTTGCGCTAGTGTGATAGTTCAAATCATATAGACAATTTAAAGACAATGTCCCAAAGGTCCCCAAATTTGGTTCACCCTACAGAGAGGTGCAGGGGTATGTGAATTGGATTGCTTGGGTAACTTCAGAAGTATTATTCCAAGGGAGAGCGGGTAGGTATTGATATGGAATTGACTGTGCTCTTCGTTCAGGTTAATGTGCTAGCTGAAGATGGCAGATTTGTCCATCAGTTTGCATCCCTGATCTTCTGCAAGGCATTTTGTTCCCTCAGCCTCAATGTTTACTACACATATGTTCGCTTCTAAGCGTCCTGACCTGAATCTTCTTTAAGGACAGAAAAGAAAAAAGATTTTTCTTTACAGAAAAAGGATTCTGTAAAAAAAAAAAAAAATCTTCCAAAACACAGGGCCCAGCCTGAAGCTTACTGTAGCCTTTGTGAATCAGGGGTAACTTGGTAAACTGGTGAAGTTAAACGGACAGAAGTCAGAGCAGAGAAGAAAGCAGACCTTTTAGCCTCATAAAAACCACTATGTGGATTTATCCAAAGGCATTAAGGAGTCTAGTCCCCCATTAGTGCCACCAGCTGCCACACACTCTCGCTTCACATGGTAGCAGTCTTATGGCCTCAAGACACTTTCAGTCTCCCATCAAGACAGAGCTGCATCTGCCATTAACACATTTCAGATCTGATTTTTGGATTCTGCTTTGCCCTGCAAGCTCCTGCATGCCATTTGGCAAGGTTTACAGCATTATACACAATCTGTAGCTTCTCTCTTTGGATTGGGAAGAACAGCTACAACGGTACTCAGCACGCACCCTCATTGGGCTGCAGCTTTTATCCTACATCTGGATCTGCTCACTAAGGAAGTCAAGCACTGTAAATATATTTTAAAAACACCAAGACTTGTAAACGCTGCAAGAAATGATTACTGTCTCTAAGTGATCAAGAAGAAATATGCCCTTTCATAAATGTGAACCATCTGACCCCAGAAAAGAAAAAGAGAACAAATAAGGGCAAGAAACTGCTTTTGCTTACAGTTGGTTTAATCCTAGCTGTACTACACAGAGACCTGATGTCATTAGGGTTACATCAAGTGTCATTGTGCGTTGACCCCACTTATAAATGTAAGAGGTGGATGATCCTTTCATATTTTTCAACAGCTGGAACCTGCATGGCTTAAATACTGTAGTTGGGTGGGCAACAATACTAGAGGCTCCCTGGTACACGGCTACATGGGAATGATTAGTTTAATTAATTACTGGGTCATTATAGGGATCAATTCTGGTGTTGTTGCCCATTAAGCTAGTTTGGTTTGTCCCAAAGCACTTGAACATTATTAGCTCAGAGTCAATAAGCCACATCACACAACCATAATCAATAGACAAAAAAGAATTTTGAAGGAAAATAAAGAAAAGGATGGATTTTGATCTCACTTAGATCAATAATTTCCCAGAAATTGGTGGAATTCCCTGATGTAAAATCAATGTGAGCAAGTTCAAAATTGAGTTGTTTTGCTTTGTCAAGAAGATAAAATGGAGAGCTGGGACTGTGCCTTTAAAGAGAGACATTTATAGATTAAATATTATTTGCAATATCTTGCTCTCCAGAGATTTTATCCCCATTTATAACCTTAAAATATCTGTGTTCAGGGGAAGAATAGAGGGATTTTGCACATCTGCCATAGGAACCTTGGATAGTACTTCAGGTCAATCACTATTCATAAAAATATTTACCCCCTGTCCTTGCCTGAGATAGAATAACTGATGCTCCATTTAAAGCCAGTATTTTCATTTAGGACACACCACTGAAGATGCCTGACATATATTCCCCATAATTTTAGCATTAACCTAATGTGTAGCCTGGCCCAAATGTCACCCATGAGAATGTGAATATCTTCAAGCGAGCAGCTCCATTGCCCCATGCATTCTGTGCAAGTGCATTATCATTGCAGGTGCACTTTTGAGTGCTCTTAGCATCAGACTATCCCACTCTGGGCTATGATACTCCACAGGGATAAATCCCAGTGTGACAGAGCTGGTGGCAGCCTTTAGAGACCCCTTGAGAGAAAAGCTGTTGAAGGATATATAGATGGACCAAGTCCATACAGTAGGTGTTTCCAAATTGTAGACTGAAATATGTACATAGGTAAAATAAGCTTTTTTGCTAGTGATCCTTTGAAAAAAGTTCCAAGATGGTTTTAGATTACTAATTAGCAAATATTGAAGCACATTTCACATAAGAGTCCAAAATGTGTGTAAAAACACACATAGTAGGTAAATGCGTGCTCTGCTGAGTTCAAATATAGTTTGTATGGCACCATTCAGTAAAGCAAACAGGAGGCTGTAAAGCTGTAGTTATATGTATTAAATCTCAGGCTATGCATAAGCAAAAGAGGATCCCCTATGCTTGCAAATGAACAAGTTATAGAAAGCTCTTCTTTCAAGTCCAAGCAGGTCAGGGATTAGTGAAACCAGTTTTCACCTCCAGAGTTTGAACTTGTGTTTGACCACTCATCCAAGGAAGGTGTGAGTCATACAGTCTCACCCTTGCGAATGCAATAAAAGCCATGAATGTTACAAAACAGCAAAGCACACCTTGATGTAACGATCTGCCTCTGTTTAAAATTTCAAAGAAAGCTTTTGGGTGAAAGAATAAGATGGTGTGCTGACTACAGTCTCTGAGAGCTCAGTATATTCGCGTCCATGGTATCTGTGCAGCAAGTCAGAGGCTGCGATCTTCAAAGGTTATGGGTAGGGGTTATTGCAGGGCTACCCTCAGCATGAACCTGTGGCACTCAGTTATTTCACAGTAATTGCCTCTTTCTAGCTGCTACAGCATTTCCTGCATATAAGAAAGTTCACTTCTTAACTGAGGTATTTCTCATTTACTGGGTAGCTGGTAAGGAGCAGCTCTTAGGGGTAGTCAAAGAGCTGTAACTTCAATGCCTCATTTTCACTGCAGTGACTTGTTCAGCTCCTTGTTCTGTAAGAAAGTTCCAGCTCCTCAGCAATTTGTAATCACTGATAACTGGTAGTGGTGGTACTTTGATCTTCTCTGAAAATCCTAGCCAAAATGGTCATCTCTTTTGGCTATCAACTGTCCCATTCACTTACGATGTAAGCCCAGAGGATGGAAACACTAAGAAAAGTCACTTCACTAGGGGTGGTTTTTTAGCTGTAAAATATTACATCTGTGCCTGCAGTAGTTCATTTTAGAGTTGTGACATTTGGCAAGCCCCCAGAAGCCCCAAGTGTTCACTAACAGCACAAGCCAAATGCTCAGCAAGGGGACTGACAGCATGACCCTCTGAACCCACCTCTTCAGGCTAAATCTTTGCAAACAGGGAAAAACGTGGTAGCTTAGAAGAGATGCAGATAGAAACTTCACAAACATTCTGTCCACCCAATATCCGCTCCTGTCCCTACTGCACCTCTTCTCCTGTTAATGGTTGCTTTTTAAAGAATGTCAGCTGTTAGGATGGGAAGCACTGTCAGCACAGAGTAAAGGTTATGATTAAGAACACAGATTTGTTTCCAAATTATCTGTAAAAAATATTGGAGTATCATTACAAACCTCCAAGGGATTTAGGCGATTCAATCTCCAACACCATTTATGCTACAGCTACCCAAAGGATGATAGTGACAGCAAGATGTGATGACAAATTTTGCTCTGTGGACACTCATGGTGGGATTCTTTGCCTCTACCTTTCACCATCTAAGGAAGGTGTAATTATCACTGCTGTGAATTTTATGCAGTTGAGAGTGCAACAGAAAGGTTGGGCGAGTCCAGCTTTAAAGGTCGAGATAGAAGTTCAGGCCTGGGCACAATAAGGACTTTTTATCAGACATTTCAGAGTGTCAATCAGTGCACGAAACCAAACTCTACCATGAGGCAGAGCAATAGCTCTCTTGCCTTGCAAGTGTATCTATTACTGATGTAATGCATATCTGTGCTTCCAAAAAATCACATGAATTGGTATTGTGTACATTTTAATGTTTTGCTTGCTCTCCTTCCCTCTAAGAGAATAATTATGGTCTTACCTCCTCTCATTCGTTAAATCAAACCTTGTTCTCAGCACAATGAAGAGTATTCCCCACTGGATACACTTGCTCTTGTGCTGAGACCTTGTCAGCTCAGTTTCAGCCTAAAGCGAAATTTTCTGGCTGGGTTTATAAGCTCTTCAACAGAAAGGGACTATAATGGAAATTGCAATTTTGCTTCAACTCTGAGAGCTTGCCTGCCCTGCAATGAGACTCGGTACCCTACCAGACTAGCGCATGTACCCTCGGGCAGTATGAAATGACCACTTTCCTGTGTGACAGCCAAACCTCGTGACTTGATACAACTGTGTGGTACGTTGCTCCACTGACTTGTTTTTATAGGAGAATAATTAGTTCACAGTGACTGACATTGTTTTATTTCCACCCCATCACTGACATCTTGTCTGAGTTATATCATATCCCACAAATTGCATATCTTTTTTGGCTGCTGATGCTCTCTACTCCCTCTTCTTTAGTATGATACTCATTATAATCTGCTCTCTTATACTAAGGCCAAGACTCCTGCTGTGTTTCCAGGTAATGTATTCTTTTACTGAGTGATTCATTGGCGAGGAGAGAGGAAACAGAGAAGGAAAAGAAACCCTGAGAGGAAAAATGTCCAAGTTTCATGATTTCTGAGTCTCTGAAATAGTTCCAAAATTCCTTGGTGTTCTGGAGGTCTTTCCCTGCACGATTAAAGCACTGGGCTTTTGTACTGTTTGCTTTATTTTGCAATATTTTATGATTCTCATATATTCTGAGTTGTGTTGATTTGTGACTAGTTTTTCATCATTACCCCGAGAGGAATTTTCTATGGAAACACAGGAAAGAAACAACGCCCTGAAGTGAGACACTGCAAATGAGCAACTGCCATCAGACAATGGATTCCGTTACTTACCCAGTTCTTACAGAATACTGCAGCATCTGATCACCTCCTGAAATGATACAGTAAAAATAAAGGCATCTTTCTCCCTCTCCCTCCCCTTCACATTTACCTCCTGCATCAGCTCTGCAGGCTATTACATAGTAAGGAAGAGCCACAGTCTTCCCCAGACAGGGAAGTAGGCTCTATGATTAAAGAAGTAACCATGGATGCAAAACATGTCAGCTCAATCCCACCCTCCAACACATATTTTCTGGAGTGAACTGCCTAGTACAGAGCATCTAAAGTCCCTTGATTTGTAATGAAACCAATAGAAGTTATAGATTTCAATCTTGTTAGGAAACAAGACTCCAGTCTCTCTCTGTCTCCAATGCAATCTGTGAAATGAGGATATCAGCATCTCCCCAGCTCACAGGCAATAATTGATCCATGTAGATATAGAAAGTACTCAGATTGTGAGGCCATGGGAGCTGTTGAAATATCTAAGAATGATGACTCCATCTCCTTGCTCTGGGGTTATTCTTGATTTACAGAAATAAATGAGACCGATTTCTCACCATTCATATTTGAGAACACCTCCACAAAAACAGTGGTTCCTTGAGCACTAGACTTCAGGGACCTAATTTCCTATAGATTTGCATCTCTCTGCTAGGAGTCCCTCTGGATCCTCTAATAAGCACCGAATTCATGACACAGCCATTCTTTTAACTGGGCACTAATAGGATTTTTCTTCTTTACCCAGCTGCCTACATTCATGAAATGTGTTGAGCTTATTGTCCCTACATGTCTAACTGGCCACCAAGGCTTGTTTCCACTAAGAAATTGCCTTCACTAATTTAGAACATTCATATCCTCAGCTGCTGTAGCAGAAAGGGTATAAAGCCTAATACAATTAGTTTCAAGCCAGCTTTACTTACACCAGAAAAAAATTACACTTCGCTTTCAGTTCTGATCTCCCAAAAGACTTTCATCATTTCAAATTCTGTTTGTATATTCCTGGAACTATACTGACATCAAATCAGCAAAGTTAAGTGAGAATCAGTTAATGGAAATTTAGTCTATATTACTTAAAATTTTGTTTATCAAAATCTTGGCTTCACTATACAGGGCAAGGGGTAGATACAGAGTATTCTCACTACAGTTGGTAGAACTACTCCCAGTGCACTAGTTTAACTAAAAGCAAATCTACAAATATATCCGTATCTAGGAAAAGTGGGCAAAATCCTGGTTTCAACTTTGTAGTTGAATGTATAGGGCAATAATTTCACCATGAGTTTTCTCTGGAGCAAGAAAGAGGGATTCCACCACCACAGAAGGGTATTTTCATGTCCCATATTGTTCCATAAAGGAAAATAAAAGTAGAAAAAAGTTAATTTTCATTGGAATTGGTTTGACTGGGTTTATAAAGGCTTGTAATAAAGAAGCACCAACTTTGAAACACGTATACAAGCCCAGTTTTGAACAACAAGCTTCTGTTGCAGTCTGCATTTTTTACCCATTCTTTTGCTTCAAAAGCAAATGGGCCTTTTTTGGAGTGTGTATATATAGAACAATGTCTTTTAGACAGCTTTCACATTAGGTGTCATTTTATGAAGCCAAGTGTCTTATTCTTGGCTACTCACACTAAAGCTGCAGTTCTTACGAGCACATTTTAATGTATCAATTTATATTCAGAACAAAGAACCTAGGGTTATTCCATCATCAGAAATCCTTATGAGCCTGATTTTTTACTGTTTCCATCATGTAGGATTACGGTTTCCATACAAAAATAAAAGAAGGTTTCCCTTTCTTTTCTTCTTTTTTTTTTTTTTTTTTCCTTTTCTTTCCTCCCACAGTTTATTTTTGGAATAGCAAATACTTGTGTTGGGTTTTTTTTAAAAAAAAATAACAAGCATTTGCTGTATATTATAAATTGGAAAGGAATGTGCCTTTTCCCACAAATGCATTAACCTGCTAGCCAGATGTGTAGTTTGGCACACTGACTGAATGCTGGTTCTCTCATGTAAAGGCCCACAAGACAGTTTGGGTCTGATCTCTGTTATCTAGTAGGGCAAAATTCTTGCAGATAAGGTTCCTTTTCTCCGTGTTTTTTGCACAGCATTGAGAAAACCCTATAAACTCTAAACGATTTATGTGAAAGTATTGAAGTGCCTATTGAAGATGCTCAAGTAGGAAAATTTTCACTAGCATGAAGTAGCCAAAAAGAATCATCTGTTTCTTCTTATCAATACCCAGAGATCTGCCACTTATTCACAAGGCAGTGAGATGACATGTCAGTATTGTACCATTTGCCAGAATGCATGTGTGTGTTTATCAAGGCAGCATGAGTTTATAACTCTCAAGGTGATGTTTTTTCCAATGAAAAACTAAAAAAAGGCATCAATACCTCCATCTTCAGAATTTTTTTTTTTTTTTAAAAAAAAGCATTTTGATGGAAAATTCCTACTTGGCTGTTCTTTGCATAAATTCTTATAGGAATAGAAAGAGCAGTGTGAATTCTCTCAATGCCTCCTGGTGGGTGATAGCATCCCTTGAGGGCAGGACCTCTTTGCAACATTTCTTGTACAGAGCCACATCCACCTCTGAGGACTGCGCACCAGTGTACAGCTCCATGTGTGTCACAGTCCTTGCAGGATCAAGGTCTTACCTAGTACTTTTGAGTTTTCATTTTCATAAGCATTTGTGAAGAAACATGCTCTAAGTATTTTGCTCCATTTAGGCCCATAACCTCAACTGAGGAAAGGGGAACAGAGATGGAATTTACACCAAGATAGAAAAGAGCAGTTTTATAAATGTCTCTGTCCATCAACTTAAATTTGTCTTTTTGTTGTCTCCTATCATTCCTTTGCACAGCAAACTCCTTAGGCAATACCTTCAGACTTTAAACTGTTTGGGTGCAGCAAGCACTCTGCCTTTTTACAGGGTGCTCCACCTCTTTCCTGGAGTCTTGCCATGGCTTTGCAAGTCAAAAGATGAGAATGGACCTGGGAATCAATCCAGCTGTGTCTTTTACATCAGATAGTGCTGGAAAGATTTCATCCTGAGACTATGCTCCTCACTCACTACTCTCAGAAAAGAGAATATATGCTGTATCTATAGGGAGAAAACGCATTGTACAGAAATCTGGAGTCCAGAAAAAGATTCCTAAACCCCACCCATAACCCATTTTAAGAGAAATAGCACTCCAGCTCTTAAAAAAACCCCCAAACTACTCAAAGGTATGAAAGATCCTCATGTCCATTATCCAGAAGGCATTTGTTTTGGTTGCTTTCAAATCCCAGGGCTTGCTTTCTTTGCCATGTCTCACTTTGTTAATCCTTCAGTCACTTAAACTGAGATAGAGTTTGCAAGAAACTTCTTGAATGATGCCACCTAGAAAAATCCACGTGCTGTCTTGACGCAGTTCATTAGGAATTTATCCATCACTGATAGCAGAAACAGATAAGCAGCATTCAATCCAAATATGTGACACTGAAGGAGAGAGAGCAATGGATGTTGAGCATTTCTATTTATGAGGAAATGAAAATGGAGAATAGCTGGACTTTTGGCTTCTGTCCACTACTTTCCTTCTCTTTAAATGTTTGCCCAGGCTTTACTGTATCTCTGCATATTGTATTAGCCCTAGACTTACATAGCTGTTTTCATTACTAACCTACGGAGGAATTACTGGAAGACTCTAGTGTGTTATGTATCACATAAACCCTCACAGGGCTGCTATGGCAATAGGCTGGACACCAGCACTCATTTTTTAATGCTCTGGGGAATTAATTGATATTTCAGAGAGACTAAATAAGTCGTCCCAAACTAAGTTACTTGGAGCTCAATATAATTACATTTTTCTCTGCAGAGATGGTAACAAGAGACTAAACTGCATTTGGGGTTTCGCATTCAGTAACATCCACTTTTCTGCAAAAAACAAAGTCGACTTCATTGTTTATCCTCATTTAAGATTACGAGAGATGTTCAGGGTCCTGTGCAAGATGATTAATGTTTTCAGCTGGCAGTGAGGCAAATGGGAGTTGAAGATGCTCAGGTTCTCGCTTTAGTTAAATGGATTTCTGTCTGGACACAGCCGCTGGACTGCAATATCTGCTCCTGTGAGACTGCCAGTGGCTGTGGTTGCTTTGCAATTAAGGAAAAGCTCCTAAAAACAGCCAGGCTGCACCAGAACAACATACCAGGACTACCCGTTTCCATCAATGCTCATCAGAAGATGCTCAGGAAAAGTGGCTAACAATGAAGATCTGTATAGATCCACCTTCCCAGCTGTCATCCAGACCTTTATTTCTGCTTTGTGAAGGTGACGCTATTCTCTAAAATTTCCAGTCTATTCTGTGTTCATGGGACAATGGCATCTCCCTGCAGACAACATTCTCCATTTTGATTTGTCCCTCTAATCTGCACTGCACATTTGAATCTTGTCCCATGCACTGAAAAATCTGTCCCTAGCACCAGCAGCACAGATAAATAATATTTCCAGCCTTCCAAGAAGAGAAAGGGAATGAAGGACAAAAATGTCACTTCATTTGTCTTTTGCATGCTGAGTTTTACTGCAGATTTATTAATGTCTGGACAAAATCATTAGCATTCTTTAAAAAGTCTGACTCTCCAGCCAAAACTAAAATTAATTTGATAGATTCTCCTTGCCTCTCAGTTTTTAGGTGAGTGCAGAAAATGTTCATAAACATGAAGGACCTTGACACTGCAAGCTGAAAATTGCCCTCATAATAAATTAAAGATTTTTTTATAATACAATTTCTCATTGCACATTTCGCCCTGCTCCTTCTTCCAAAGAAGTTTTTTGTATATATTTCAGGTTCCCTCACTTTCTCGCAGTGATAAGAACTTTTATGGGACTGAGTTGTATATTTTGAAATATTATCTTCATCAAGTAGTTCTAACAGCAAACATGAAATAAAAACGTGATCAGTACTGTTCAGCATCACTTTGACTTCATAGTGTGCTACAGTTTGGTTCAGATGTTCACCAAGATATTCTAATTAAAAATCCCAGTGGATTTGCTTTCTAAGAAAACTATCATTTACATGATAATGTTTTATATCTCAGAGAGAAACTGCAAATAGGCACTGAAAAGAGAAAGAAAGAAAAAAATGCCTGTGCTGCAAGGATATTTATGTATGAAAACTGGGTCAGAAATCACTTACAGAGATTACAGCTACAAGAAATACTGTGTTTTCAGCTGGAAAATTGGGTTTATCAAACTGCTTTTTAATTTTGATGATCTGATTGGGAATCTGACACTGTAACCTGCGTATGATATTCTCCAGTCCTCCTATTTCCATGTAAATGAGAAGAGAATTTAGCCCACTGAGTGTGATGGGAGTTTGCCTTCACAAGCAATGAAAGTTTGAGTCCAACATGAGAGACACATCTGACGGGGGGAAAGCAGTATCTTTCTGGGCAAATGTATGAGTTGTTGTCACTAATATAATCCTGAGATATATTTTCCTGAATTCAAAACTGTAGAACCAAATTGTACTGTGTATAGCCACATACATTTTATTAGATTATTCCAAAGTCCCTATAAGTGGAATTTAATTTTTTTTTCTCCCTCTCTTTATATTATCCTTGGTGATAGTATCCATATGTCTCAAATGTAAGATACTTTTACAGACTCTACTTTGTCTTTTTATAAATATTTACATTTTTCTCATAGTGCTGCTTCTTTCGTAAAGTCACACTTTCTCTGTCTCACTGTTGATCACACACTTTCATTGCTTGCAAAACTGCACAACGTTTTCACACATACTGTGAAAGTGATAAAATTCCCCTTTTGCTGGTCTTAAGAGTACATTGAATTAATTTACCTCAAGATTCTTTTTTCATTTTTCTCAGATTGTAACAGTTAAAAAATTACTATTTTGCTTTAGAGATACTAAACATTTTGCTTTATCTGACAGAGTATTGGAGGCTCAGTGCCACCCTTAATTACCACAAGCCATCAGAGATCTATTCACTTAGGTGGAGCTGCATCACCCTGTAACAACTGAAGATCTGGTCTCTAATGCGCTGTGAAAATCAAGTTTTCCTGGAAACGCAGTACAATGAACTGACAAGCTAAATAGGGAAAATCTGATCCTTCACTACTGTTTTTTTACTGCACAGGCCATTCATAAGGCACCCAGCATTATGGCAACCCACAATCTTGATGTGACTGGTGTAGAAGCTGAAAAAGACATTCCAAGCAATGGGCTTAAACTTTCAACTGGGTCATATCTCAACCAGTTTCTCTATATTTTCAATAATTCTTTCCACAGTGAGGACTCATACTACGCTTTTGTCTCGTGGCATTTTAGCACAACCATTCTAAAACAAAATTGAAAAACCTATATAGATAGAAGTTCAACCTGTATATATACATGTATGGGAAAGTTATTCTTTCTCCAGGCTCTGCAGTCTTCAAAGTGGCTGAACTAGTTTAGTTCAAGTTGCCAGAAATAGCCTTTTCAGGCACACAGAGAGCTCGTAAGATGGTAGGTGAAGTTTTGAGCGATGGCAGCAGGGGACTGGGACAAAAACTGTTAAGCCACCTTGGCTGTTTTCTGTGCTTGTGCTCCCGCTGTAATTAACCAGTCAGCTATACTGAGCTGGAATCCCAAACCCCACACCATCTCGTTTGCCCCAGTAGTTCTTTTAAATCTGCAGAAGAACTTAGAAACAAAATAGAAAAATTAGTCTGGTGACTTCTTGTAGGTGGATGATTAATTGTTCTAAGATTGCAGTCATGATTATGGAGCTTCCATCTCAGGTGATGCTAATTAGGTTTTTCATTCTTCTGCATGCATACGTGATATCAGAGCAAATTCACTGCAATAGCACTGGGGAGGCCACAGGCAAAGCCTCTCTGTTTATCATCAACCAAACATCCATAAAAACTACTGATCAAATGCATGGTTTATTGAAATAAGGCACTGTCTCAGTTTATGCAGTGTCTAGAACCCAAGGCCTCTGCTCGGGACAGTTTGCTAGTTGGGTTTAGGAATATAGTTTTACCAATCACCTATGGTAAATCTATGCCCAGGTATGCTAGTCCACCCTGAAGCCACTCCTTCAACTGCAGAGCAGACAGACAGGAGATAAATCTGGTGTGTCTGCAGCCCAGACAGAGTAAACACAAGCACTTTTCTTATCAGTGTTTGGGAGAAGTTCAGGCAAAGTCAGAAGCAGTAGGAGACATCCACTTCTCCCTGCTCCCATAGAAGAGGACATGGGGTAGGTCTGTAAGGGATCCAGAGGAGCAGGCAATTAATGCCACATAGGCTGGGATCCACCAGCCTTAAAATGCCTGGCAGGGGGTGAGTGTGCAGTCCCTGCTCCAACTTGCAAATTCAAGTTCAGTCAGAGGGAGCTACAGAAGAGCCACATGCTCTAACAGGGCCTGGGATGGGGCTGCTCTCTGCCTGCACACCCAGAGGCCTGGAGAGCACAGGGAGTTAAACTGGTTACGCCAGTGATGTGGAATCAGGCTGCTAATGCAGGAAAACAAGGAGGAGGGAGGAGGACAAAACAAAGCATGGGAAAGCACATGGGAAATTTTGGAGGAAAAAAATTAAAACAGGCTATAACTGCTTAGTAAACATATTTTTTTCTCACCCTGGGAGAACCCTGTTTTTCTGAATGTATCCTACATCATAATGGCACATGGAACAAATTAACTCGCAGCCATGACCTACATTAGGATCAGAAAAAGACTGTTCTAGCTAAAACAAAGTTTTGAGCTGATGTTGTCAAAATACTGAGCTGTTGTTTTCTTACAGCCTTTAGGATGATCCCCTGCAGCAAAAGGCTTCAATGTATTCAACAGCAGAGCAAGTCTGCTAATAGCTTTCAAGCATTTAAGTCCTCAAATCCCTGGGAAGTATGGCTATCCCTCAGTCATTAGCCTCATTTGATCTAATGTGACAAGCACAAACAAGAGCAAAAACAAGGAATTGCAAGAGTGGAAACAACTTTTCCCAGAAACATCCAGTAGGTGTGAAATATCTGGAGTCCCCAGCATAACCACATCAAACCAGTGAGCTATATACGTACTTGGCACATCCGCACTAATTTTGAAATCGCTTTAGCCCTTTTGGATCCTATCCAAAGTAGGAAAAAGCCAGTACAATTTCCTCTTCTGCAGAACAGGCAAAGCAACATTTGTTTGTTCAAGTGGACCGTGCAATGCACACAAAACTTGCTGGCAGAATAGCTGGGTCCTATTTTTGAAGCCATATTTTTTGCAACCTAAAGATGCAAACCTAAGAAGGTAGAGGTGGGTCTCAACCAGGAGTTGCAAGCCAAGGAGCAAGCACAGAATCTTCCTCTTCCCTCTGGCTTGTTTTAGTCTCGGAATGTTTTCAGCAGTCTGGCTCCTGCATTTGCTTATATTCCCCGTGCCCCAAATTCAGCCTACACCCTGTATGTGGAAATTAACATCTTGTGAAAGAATTTGCAGCACTCTCATAACAAAAAGCTCCAGTATGCTCTCCCTTTCATTCTATTCTCTGAGGCTGTTGAAGTGGATATACCAACCCATAAGCAAACAACCTTTGCCAATAAACTTAAATATCAAGTCACAATTAGGAGACTGTGGTTGACGACACATAACACAGAGAAGTATGACAAGACTGAAGGAGCACCACAAAATGTCACCAGACGTTATCAACTGCTGTTGGGCCTGGAGCTTTCCCGGGGAAGCCTGCCAAGAAGACGAGAGAGTACGATGCCTGCGACTTGGTGGCAAGTAGCCTCAGACAGTGTAAGAGACCCAAAGTTATCATATATAAATCTCCAAAGGCTGGTGAAAAACAGTTAATGAAAGCAAGTAAAGCAGCAGGGAGAGATCTCTGGAGGCAAATGATAGAGCATCACCGAACCATATGCAACCCTACAAAGATAATGGCCCTAAATTACCTCTCACTTGCGCTGGTTCATTAAGAATTTGATAGTGGTATCATTGGAAGCCTGTTCAGAGAGCTAAGTGGACTCTGGATCAGGCCCTGGGACTGGAAAATATATTAGGTCATAAAGTACACTATTACATATTTTATAAGGGAACAGCTATCAACGTCTGCTCCACCCAGAGAACATACAAAAGCAGCTGGAAATAAGAACAGCTGTGTATATCCCAGCCTCTCTTTAGCAGCAGCTTCTTCCAGCTACTCCTGAGCTCATGTTAGAAAGACATTTCTATAGCTCCCTATCTGTAGGAGGAATCTTAAAACACTGAGAAAACAATTATGTTCAGTGACATATGTGAGTAAAATAATTATAGCATGAATAAGATATGCTTGACATTATTGTCAATTATTTCAGCTAACCTCTAGGTATGCAAATGTGGACAATAGAGATGTGTTTGCAGGCATCTTTAATAAGTACTGCTTATACCACAACCTTTCAGCCAAAATTTTGGTATTTGCTAGCCAGATTTAAAACTATTCTATGAATACAGTCCAAATCAGATCATCCATTGCTTACACATAAGATTCTTCTGTTAAGGTCTTTACAGAACAACAGGCAACAGGGATATGTAGTGGGTGAAGTTATTGCTAATGAGACTACTACTGATTACCAAGGCAGAGATTTTTAGACCTGTATAAATTACCTGCCTCTTGGGAAAAATTCTTCACTCTCACTCACACAGCTGATTTTGATCACATGTTCTGTGTTAGATCCATTTGCAAGTCTACCACAATGACATCTTGCACTTCCAAGAGGGGAAAAGACATATATTAATCTCTAGATGGATGGATCCATGGTGCAATCCAGACAATTTTGCATTTAATTTCTTTTCCATCATGTCTGGGAGCTGGACCCAAATGGTGTTCTTTCATCATAGTTTTCCTTTAGTCATATAAACTAGAATATGTGTTGCATTGAACTGACTGATTGATTATTGAATTTAAATATCCAATAACTGATAAAGAAATCTGTTTACTTTTCTGACATATAATCTTGGCTGCCTAGGAATAACAGACATATATTTAATTGTTATAAGGGCTTCTGTGTATTTTCCTAAAAATAAATGATAAAAAAATACAGAATGCTGTACTTCATAAAGTGCCCTTGTAAAATAGAATGTACTTGAGTGGAAAACCTGCCCAGAGTTTTCCATAACACACCAAGTTAAATACTAGCTCTGTTTGGAAAAAACTTACCGTGTGCCTAAGGCTGTTTTTAGTACTGCTCACATGGAAACATCACACCATGCAAGTCTCCATTGTAACTCATGCAAAACTGATATTGCTCTCCAGGAATGCAGTCTCATGGCCTGTGCTGGTGGAGTAATGGATGTCAGTCTGCATAGATAAGTGGGAGATTCCTGGGTTTTTAGGTCTCTGGAGTAACACTAGCCTCAAGTTGCATCTAGGAGAGATTCTAGTAATTCACTGTCTCTTTGGCTATGGCAGAACTACAGGGGTCTATACACAAGAGATAACTTTTGGAGACTAGTGTTGCTAATGTATATATAATCACATGTATCTGTCCTGAAGTTTTAGATGAAAGGCTTCTGCCATCTGATTTTATCCATACGATAAGAGGCAGAACTAAAATAATTGCTCAGTCATGACAGAAAAGCCCGAAGGTGATAATATCTGCCAATTTAATGTGAAAGTTGCCATGAGGAATTCCTGGGTGACGTAGTTCCCCCTCCCAACACTTAATAGGAAAGCTATTGACACTGAAGAAGGGCACAAAGAATAGCAGTGATGCTGTGTCTGGGCCATGAAGATTGAGCCCGTTGAAATTATTTTTTAATAAATACATTAACACTAAGGAAATACCTGAACACTGACTGACAGCTAGTGTGATGCCATGAGTCAAAAGTGGAGCTGAAGTGTGAGCCAGCGGCCAGCATCAATGCAAGGCAATGGAAAGTTGATACAAACTTCAATTAATAAAGATATTTAAAATAATAAGGTATAGAAATATAATTAACACCAGTAGTCATGGTTTTATTGAAAACAGGCCTCATCATATAAATCTGATGTCATTCTCTGATGAGATTACAAGTTTGGCTGATAAAGATAACTGCATAGATGCAACACACTTAGACTTTGGTGAGTCATAGAACTCAGCAGAACACAACATACTGATGAGAAAAACATTACGAGATATGTGTATAAGAGGTTGTTTGTAGCGCAATATAGTTGTGGGCCAACCACAGCCAGTGGTTGCAAAGCTTCAGCAATCTGACATGCAGGAATCCGAAAATAAGAGATTAATCATTGAGAGCAATGTGCATTATTTAGCCATTTTGGGCACTTAGAACAAGATGCATTTTAATCCAGTCAAATGCAAAGTTTCACAGCTATCAATGAGGAATAGGCCATACTTGCAGCAAGGAGGACTACATAGAAAGCAGTGAGTTGGGAAAGAATTAAGCAACTGAACATGTCTTCATTCTAGGAAAAGAAAAAAAGCAAATAAGCAAATTTGACCTTTGGATACACCAAAAAAAGAGAACTGGGAGGTGGATTTTTACCTCTTCACACAACACCAGCAAAACTATCCTGGTTTAAAACTTGCATTTTTAAGGCCACTGAAAATTGGAGTAAAGAAAGAGTTTAAAATAATTTAGTAAAATGTTTTACATATTTTTCATTAGCCAGCAAGACAATGGAGAGGTGACTTCATTACAGTGTGTTTGTACACACAAAAGAAGAAAATAGTGGGTATCAAAGGAGCCTTTCGTCTAAAGGATCAAATCATAACAAGAAGCAAGGTCTGAAAAGTGAAGCCATACAATTTTAAGTGAGCAATTAAGAACACATTTTAATGGGGAAAATTATAAATCGCTTGTGGAAAATACTGAGGAAATGGTAGATTCTGCAGTCCTCTGCAGGGACTTTTGATAAAAATCAAAACTAGATGCTAGTTGCTTTTCTGGGAAAAAAAATAACCAAATATAAGTTTTCAGGCTAAATATAGGGGTAATTGGCCTTCATTAAACAAAATATCAAAGTTATCTAATGGTCCTTTCTGGCCTTAAACCAAATGAATCTCTAAAGAAACAGAGACTGCTTTTTCTTTAAAAATTCACATGATGACTTCTGCTTTTCAGCCAGTTGAAAACATGCTTTAAATTTTTCAGTTTTGACTGGTTTTCCCATTCTGCCCTGCGTGTTTGAAGCAGATCAGTATAAATATTGATAAAACATATTTCCCACCAAAAAGGAGATTTTTCAGTCAATAATTTCCATTGGCATTCATATATTTTTATATGTTTATGACTGGCTTTACAAAGTGCTGGATTCCTCTCACCATTTCCTGGCGAAAACCAGAACACTTTGTCATTGAAACGTCCATACAATTTTGTTTTGTATTTTTTTTCTTACCTGTATTTAATATTTTGTGAGTAATCAATGAAGTAAATGAACTTGATGTATGATGTCGTTGTTTATTCCTGTCTTTGCAGCCAGAAAGAGTTACATCAGTGCCATCTGCTAAAGTTTTTAATTTGTGTATCACATGATGGGCTCATATTAACGTGGAGCAGTTTCTCACTGCAGCACCGTATGTAGTGTCACATTTTTTGCATACCTCTATTGCTATGTGATACTTTAGCTTAACAGACAACTATGTGAATTTGTGCAAATTTTGGATCCAAAACACACGAAAGAAAATGGAGAAGTTTAGTTGACTTAATGGGATGGGACCTCCAGGACCAGTTTTTCCCAGCATTTCTTATGGTATGTCTTAGTCCTTCCCATCATTTTCCCATCATAATGGGAAGGCGCAGTGCTGCTGGACCATGTGGCACTGCTTCACGTGGTCTGAACCGCTCGACAGAGCTCACACCCACGTAGCAAAAACTAAAGAAACAACATCCTTTTGCCTCGCCAGCAAGGTCAAGGCTGGGTTTTTTTCATGATACGGCCAAATAGAGTTGGTTTATCTCACTGGGGAATTCCACTTTGGGAAAACAAAGGATGAAGTGATATTTTCTAATGAAAAGCATACACTCTGCTGCGACCTACAGGCCACAACCGGTATGCGTTTGCCAAGAAATGTCTGGTTTTTTTAGTAAGAGATTTTTCACTCGATTTTCCTCTCAGTGTTCTGCTGATTGTAATGGAGTTATTCCTGAATTGTTCAATATCAATGAAAGGAAAATTAGGTCCACTCTGCTTCCAAAACCCTTAACAAGTGCCAACATGTTTTTCTCCATCCATCTCCCACCCATGCCGAGCATTTACAGCTACTCTATATCTTTCTAGTGCTATATTCACAAAGATAAAAAAAAAAAATCCTGCTCCATACATTTGCTTAAGGTATATTTGAAACAAGTACACAGCAGAGTCACAGTCAGAGCTTCATATTAACCTTCCTCCAAATGAAGTGAAGAACTCAGGGGGCCAAATTACATCCGAGGTGTCAGTTTGGAGTAACCTTGGGCACCTTCACTAGATCTTCCCCATCTACCAACTTTGAGAAGATGACTTGTCAAATAGCCAAGACTGTATTTCAATTCCTGTACTACAGACATGTAGTAAAAAAAAAAAAAAGGGGCTGTGAGCTTGGAAACATCTCCACCCACGGGGAGCTCACAGCCCCTTGGTTTTGCTGATGGCAGTCAAAACTCATTCCACATCCCTGGTCAAAGCATCAGTCATAATTATGGGGGAAAAAAAAAAAAAAAAAAAATCAGTCTGGGACCCCAAGGAGCAAGCCACAGGCTTTGCCCAGCTGGTAGTGGTCTGTCTCGCCATATGTTCTTCCATTCGCATCATTTTCTTGTTGGGGGATTGTTGCAACCATCAAATTACAAAGTAAAAGACAGTGTGGCTGATTACACTCCACAAATAATAAATAACCAAATCACCTAGAAGATGGTATACATCAGACACAGAAGCTGTGCTTTTTTGGTCTTTTAACATTTGGTTGTCACTCACGTATCCTTCATGCTTTTGAACATCTCCCTTTGTACATGAACACTTCATGTGCTGTCAATGATTTGCTTGAATCATACACCTTTCCAAATAAGTACATTCCCCAGCACCTAATGGCAAGGTCAGAAACCAGAAGCAGTTTGTAAATCATTCACAGATCGACCAGAGAACAGAGCCTTAGAAAGAACTCTTTGAACAGCTATAATATACTTAACAATATTGCAATAAAATGTTGATACTTGGAAATCAATAGGGTCTGACAGACTAAGTATAACTCTGTGGTCACAAATATGAGTTTAACTAACTTCAGAAATATTACCTAGGCTGGATGAAGATGAAAATTGGCCTTTTCCTTTATTGAGGGAAGAAAACAACAATTTCCTGCACTGTGGTCATGTAGAGATTTCACCTCTCTGCTGCCACACCGTTGTCCTGATAAGAACCTGTTTAATCTCCCTGACCCAGGGAACACTGATTCTGCTGATTCTCTGAAGGAAGTCAAGACATTCAACATGCCTTCATCTCAGACGTGTCCAGAGCCCTGAACGAAGCAGCATGACAGGACGTGCACCAGAGCTGCAGTGAGGCATGAGTCAGCCTCCTCCAGCCATAAATCTAAGTCATTGCAAAACTCCCTTCCATTTATTCCATCTGATCCTCTCCCTTGATTAATTTTGTAACTGTTCTTTTGAAATTACACCATTGCACTCTCTGAAGGAGGTACAGGATCTCTCGGGGAGTCTTGGAACAGTGTTGCCAACTCACATGATTTTTATCTCAAGTCTTATGATTTTTGAGCATTGTTTAGCTTTGGCTGCCAGAAGCATGCAATGACATGAGAAACTCAGCTTAGTGCCTCTCTTGATTTTTATTAATAGTAATTTTCTAGACTTTATGATTGTACCCTAAAGACCCAGAAATCAGAACACAAAGAAAAAGGGGCCAATTTAGTAATTTTAACTGTGATTTTTAAGATTACTGTGCAGTTCATGAAAACGTGACTCAAGATATTTTTCTATTAAAGTTGGCACCACTGTTTGCTTTTCATCCTCACTAAACTGCCCCTTAATATTATTCTAATTTAACTGTCTAGGTTATTAAAAGAAACAGGGAATACAAACTCTCTGTATCTGGAGGCAGAACAGCAACTTAAGTCATATTTTTCAGGTGTTTGCAAAGGGCTTGTTGGTACTAGATGAGGAACAGGGCCATTGGGATGGTGAGGAGGAGAAGGGAATGAGCTAGGTCCTAACTGGAAAGTCAGAGAAGAAAAAGAGAAGATGAGTTTGCCCTCACTTAAGGAAATGCCCCTCCATAGAGCCTCCTGGAGGCAGAACAGCCTTTTTGGTTGCTTCCTCCAAGATAAGACAAGATGAGGTAGCAAGAACCAAAGGCACCTTCTGCAGAGCAGGTCCCCATGCACATGGTTGACTCTGCTTTTCCTCTGGTTTCCACAGGACTGCAACTAGAGCCAGCTCAGTGCCAAAGAAATACTGTTCTTGGGGCAAAGAGGAGCCTGTATTTAACCAGCTTTGAACCCAGAGGGGTAAATTATATATATTCTTGTAGTTACCCAGCTTCCAAGCTGAGTTTCTCCTTAGTCTTTCCAGGTGCCAGGGGCTGTACGCACAGTGGGTGCATCCACACTATTACTGCTTTTCAAAACATAAAGGCTTGGAAATAAATGGGGGGTGGTGGGCGTTAATTCTCTTCTCAGGCATTCAGGAGGGGTTTTGCTGAAGCCTATTGTGGCCAGACCATGTTGCTGACAGGGCCAAAATCTCTATGTCGTTAATACAGCAGCCAAGCTCCCATAAAGGAGAGCTTTGTTAGGGACAACCAATTTTGACCCTGAAGAGGTATATTGGTTTTTAGGGGAAGGCAGGAGGTTGTGCACAAGTCACCTTTTCCTAAGAGCTGCTTTGACACCAGTTAGGCAATGGGGACCGTTGCTCAAAAAGGAAGTGCCTCTGCCCAAAAACATTGTGGCAGAATACTCTGTGGGTGTATGTTCCCTTGCTGAGCTGTAACACAGTCACTAGCTGGTGGCCACAACATGAGTCCTGTTATACTTGGCATCTTTCTGAAAGTGTTACCTACTGAAAGCATTTAATTAACTGATAATTTTAACCTTCAGAACAAATAAAACAAAACGCAACTGTTTAGCTCTGATGACTTTAGAGAAAACCTCAAAAACATAACCCAGGCATCCCCTGCAGGCACCAAAGGCAGATGGAAAGGTTGCCAGACTTCGTATTTTGCTTTCAGATACTATGGTTGTAAAGTCAACCTCCTAATTTTAGAGGACCTGACATCATTTTTGCATGGGAGGAGGCATTAATGGCTTATCTGGGCATTATCTTTGAGAGAAAAATAATTTAGAAGATATTAGCTATCTTTGGATAGTAATGGGCCAGTGAAGAAAAATGTGTTTTGCTTAAGTGTTCATTACCATTGCAAGTTTCACTTGCTTTAAAACAACTTGCATATTAAGTAGCAATAATATAAGCCTCATTAGGGACTGCCCATATGTCTGGCATTGAAAGGATACATAGCTCTGGTACTGTGAAAAAAATAGAGACTTGCAACTGTAAACTGTTCCCAACCTTTTCCACTGCCAATCCCACCCTGCCAAACTCCTCATCCAGGTGAAGGCTTCCACTTCTGCTGCTGGGTTGACCTGCAGTGACTCTTTCTCTCCTTTATGAATAACTACTCACATATCTTTCCATCTGTCAAGTGGTATATTACTCTGTAAGTGAAAAATAGATTACTGGTATGTCCATTACTAGATTGGACTCCTAGCGAAATAAAGTGATACTCAAGGAAGATGAGTAAATGTATCAAAATGCAGCACTAAGGAAGCATTCATCCCAGTACAAATGGAGAATTATGCTCAGCTGTACTGAGCTTTGCCCCAGAGAACAGGAGAGAGACCCGGAGAGCTGAGCCTTATAGCTTGATAATAAATATCATACTGCTGGGAGAAGAGTTTTGACAAATTGAACATGTAAATATGCAAATTTGAATTTAAAAATTTGCACACAAAGATGTAGATTTCTAAGTGTACTGAATAATCCGAGAATGTGGAGATTTGGCTCCGAGTAAAAAAAAATATCAAAATTTGCTGTATTAATAGCTAGATCCAAACCAATAATGGAAGAATTTCACCCAAAACTGTAAGATGTATTCTATTTTTCATGCCTCTAAACAATGAATATTGGTATTTCCTGCAATCTATAATACAAAATAACTTTAATTTCTTTCAAGCATGCATTTTTATGAAGTTAAAGACCTTGAAACACAGTCATACTAATAGTAACAAACTACAAAATATGTATGATCCAGTTTATCATTATGCCTCAGTTAGATGAGATTAGCTAATCATCTATCTTATTTTCCAAACATCTATATGCTGCTATTGTTTGTTTGTAGTTCTGTCAGACAAGCCTCAAAAGGATGAAAAACATGATTAAGGGTTTATTTACATTTTCTTTAAATATCAACAACATTATGTTATGAATGATGCTTTTAATCACCTACTCAATTCTGTGTTTCTAATGTTGCCCATAAATTCTGAGCACTGATTTCTTTTTTGACAAAACATTACTGGGTTTATGTGCAAACCTACAGAGCCTGATCTAACTCTCATCAGATTCAAGAATCAATGGCTCTTATAGACATCTGGGCATTCAACCAGGTCCCACTGGTGTCTTTTCAATCACTGGCAATCACACAAGTGCAACAGACAACTTGCAGCTTCATCTCAAAATCTAAAGTCATGTTAAATCTATAGCTTTAAAGCCAGTCCTTGGAGAGGCAGAGGTGAATGCACTTGCTTTTGCAAAGAGCAGACCTATTCTTGTGGATGTTTTTTTATCAGTAGCTCTGAAATCAGTTTAAAGAGGAAGCATTTTTGTCCCTAAATTTCAGATAGGCAAACTAAGCATGAAGTTACACAGCACACCTGAGCAGATCCATCAGTTTACCATTGCTAAATGTGGGAATACTGCTCCCTTTGCCATCACTGCTCCTTCCTCACCTCACACCCTACTCTTGCCTGTGCAGGTCCAGCCTCCTCCTTGCACAGCCTGTCCTTCAAGAGTCACCCCACTGAGACAGTTCAACCCACTAACATGGCAGAAAACTATCCACTTTTTCCACCCTGTTAACAAGTTTGCAGCAGTTACCTTAAACCCACAGTTCTGCACCTCCAAAGCCAACTTATTGCAGAGGACTGCCATATTATCATCACAGCATTACATAAAATTATCAGCATCAAAAGCCTTGAGCCTGATTTTACCCCCACTCACACAAATTGAGAAAACCACACTAGCATGTAAGAGAGCCATAAGCGAGAGGAGACTCATGGCTTCAAGATCCCTGGGTACCTCAAATTGCTCCTGCCTTTGTGGGCTGGACACAGGATGTCCACTCAGCACCTTGGATACTGCCTCTGAGAGGGGAGGGGAAAAAAAAAAAAAAAATCAAAGGCTGAGAACAAAGAAGGTCATTCAGCAGCTGTTTCAATCCTATCTTTATTTTAACCATAGCCCCCAAGAACTAAGGGCTGGAAAGACTTATTAGGTCATCCTAGTCAACTGCCTGCCAAAGCTCTGTAGGCAGAGCAAGTAGGCAGACAAAGGAATATGCTCTGTGGCATTTTCTTGAGGGCTTTTATCCAGCTTACATTTTAATGATTCAAGTAATAGGGATTCCATGATCGACCAGACTTTGCTGTTTAGAAAAACACACTGACAGCCAGCTTACATTTCCTTCCGCTCATTTTCATGCCATTCCTACTCACTGTGCCTCCTTCTACCAACCAACATAACTTTTCCTGTGCTTTTGGGGCAGCTTCCCGGTCCCTGCCATGCTGCACTCAGGATGGGATGGATTGAGGGGAAAGGTTGACTCATGTGAAATGCTGCTTTAAGCACAAATTTATCTCCAAGATCTTGGGAATATTTGCTTCTTGGTTGCTGGCATAAAACACAGCAGTCTTGGGAATGTCCTGAGAGGTTTAAAGCACAAACTGGTGATCTTTAACTAGATACCCTGCCCTACTGGGTGTCTCCAATGTCTCTATTGACAGCTGAATTATACCTCTCCCTTGAGCTTTTATTTAAGCCATTCAGGCTTCTTTTAAGCATCCCTCCATTTACAGCCCCCCGCCCTAACTGACATCCTTCCAATCTGTCCAAGGGAGCCTTTGTTCCCCCAACCCACTTCAGAGAAACGAGGCCCTTTGCAAATTGCAGACCATCCTTTCAATTATATTTCTATAGTAATGCTGGCACATTAGTTCCACTTATCCTTGGTTAATAGTTCAGCTTATATTCAAACAGCCATTAACATAAAATCAACACAGCAATTTTGTATGAATTCTCATATCATTAATCCATTTAAAGTGGATACACAGTTCACACTCCAAATTCACTTAATTATTGACTTAATAACATTTAAAGAGGCCATGGTCTTTGGCTCCATTGAAATGCAATTTTTTTTTTTTTCCTCCCTACTTTTATAGGTTTTCTGCAGAAGTTAATTTCACAAGGTTTGGGTAATGCTTGGATGTGTGTCACCTCTGTGAGAAACCCCCACCTAATTATAGGTTCAATCTCATGAGAAATAACTTTACAGAATCCATTGGCTGGTTGGCTCAGTTAGGGGAGAGAGGGGAATGTCCATGATGGGCTGTCAAGAAGGGACCCCATTTGCCCAAACCCTTCTGTGGGAGGCAGCCCTGAGCATCCCAGGGGGGGATTCCTTCAGCCTCCTCCATTGCCATGGGCTGCAGGAAGCCCTCACATTGTCCTGCTCTGGTGGCAGTCATAAGCCCTGCTGAGGAAGGGGAGATAATTACATCTTCCTCTGTATCTGATATAATTAGCTCTCTAGCTCTGGCACGGACAGTGGATATATCATGATAATTTCTGAGCACTACACATGAAATTAATAGTTTCATCAAAATTGCCTATGGAGAAGCTTGTTTTCCTCCATAATTTGATTCAATACTTCTTTCTCACTCCTTCCCCATCCCTCTCTTTTCTCGCCTTGTCATCATCCATGGCGAATGATGTTGTTTGTGCTTCAGCTGCTGTTACAGGGCAAAAGCAATCAGCAAGCAGCAGGTCTTGCATTTCACTTTGAAAAATGTCAGGTTGGGACTTGTCTGAATCCTCGCACAATTTGTGCCGCTGTTGGAGGCCCTTCCCAGAGATTCGTCTTTCTCCAGTGGCTCCAGTGGGACTTGGGAGCACAAACAAAGATCTGGGGAGGATCAGAAAAACATCTGAGAGCCATGGGGAAGTGTGTGCATGGCTGACAGACCATTGTCCCTTCCAGCCTCCCTGTATGGTCTGGGTGCTTCCCTGAGGGCCCCTGGTGACAGCAGAGGAGGGTGCCCAGCACCACACAGCGTCCCAGGCTGGATTCCACCTTGTTGTCATGCAAGGCACAGCTATCAGTCTCAATAGGTAAGCCTGTGCTGGACATGTTGTTTGCCAGAAGTCCTTCAAAACTACTTTGAGCCAGCCCTGAGATTATAGTAACTCATTTCATTACCTTAAAGCCACTTCTGTTTGCCCTGGCTACACGGCAAGCTGCATCTTGCATACAGACATATCCTAAACACCCTTTCTCCTCTCCAAGGTATCAAGGCAAGCCAGGCATCCCTGTGGCCTGTAGTACATTCACAGCACTATACTGGCAGGAAAACTTCATTACAGTAGACACAAGTGGAGGCTAATTGCATTAGGCTTTCTGCTGGAGAAGGGTCATTGGAGCCTGTAAGGCTATTCTGCTTTTCGTAGAGAAGTAAATGCTTGGAGAATCATATCAATGGAGAGGAGCCAAATTTTATAAATGTACTCTTGCCACAGACATCAGCAAAAGCAGAATCAGATGCATAGTGCTGCAGGTTATAAGCAAAGTTTTTAATTTGGATATTGTAGTAAAGAAAAGAGCAGAACATCCCAGGACAGACAATAACCATAGTGGTTTCTTCTTCTCAGTGGGGCCTTAGGGTGTTTCCCACATCTTCACCACACTTAACACGGTTCCCTCATAATTCAGGCATATGGGAATTCCCGGGTAGTGTTTGCTTAGGACTGCCTTTAAAAGAATGGGTAGGTACTTGATAAAACTAAGTGCAACTTCGCACCCATTTTATTGCTTGCTTGGTTATTGCTCTGAGAACAAATGTTGTTTGCTATTTGAGATTCAAGACTTATCTACACCACTGAAGCATTAATGTTTAATGTCTACTGATGCATCTACTTATTTTATAAGGTAACACTGCAATCCTGCCTTTACTATATAACAGAATAAAAACATTGAAAGGAGTTGTAAAACTTCCCCTGAAACTCTGACATTTCACAAATACCGGCAAACATCTGCCTGTTCTTCCTAAATTTGCCACAGATTCTTTTAAGTGTTGTGTTTAGAAAACACAGTCCTCAAAGAACAGCTTCTCTAAACAAGGTCCAGAGCCTGGTCTCAGTCATTATGCAGATCAGCACTCTCGCTGCAGGCATTTATGTGTTCTTTGGGACCATGGTCCCTCTTGCGATTGCTGGGGAGACAAAGGAATTGAACACTTTCTGTCCCTATCTGCACACATAGATCATGACTCTTGGCAATTTGAAGGGTATGACAAGAGAAAGTCTACTGAAAAACACAGACTTCTAAACAGCCAGATCCACTTTAGGATATTCATTATAACGCCCTTATATCGTAGTGCATAGTGTGCAGCACCCAGGGCAGTGTGACTACAGCAAGGGCTGGACCTTGCGGTGGCCTTACGTCTTGGCCCTACAGCTGAGCTTACTGCTCTACAGCACAGCATCATATGAGGGGCTTGAGAGGACAACAGGCTTTGTAAGCAAAGTGGCTATATTTGTACATAGCATTTTTAAGAGAAAAAAAACCCTCAAACTGTTGAACATGAACACCCATGAACAGGTCAGGGTGCAGAGCACACCCACAGTCTGCCCAACAAATCTGCATCATACAAATGCCCCATGCTCAGACAGCATGTCCCCCGAGCTGCGGGTCGGTGCATGCACTGCTGGCACAGGCAAGCTTTCCAGGCAGGCAGCCCTGCCAGTGCTAATGGTCTCACTGCGCTGCTGCTCATCCTCAAACGCCCAACCTGGGACGTGTCTGGACAAACAAGGCTGCTGAGCTCTAGCCTCAAGCCAGAACGGACTCAGCAGTGGGAGTGGAAAAATACCTCTTTCCCACATGTATCCATTCACTCCTACCAGACGCTGCTCCTTCCTCTGCATTCCTCTCCATACTATACATGAGTTAATATAAACTAACTTGGAGGGCTGCCCTGCTTTGGAGATTCACATCATGCTTCCTGTTGGGCCCCTCGCCATCCTCATAAATATGTACTAAATCATGGTCGTTATTCCCAGAATAGATCATGTCATAATCAAATCTGGAACAATGCAGTTAAATATTTTCTCCATCTTACCGGGTCCAGCTATTTGCTGTGGAGAAACACTGGAAGGGACAATTTAAGGTTAAGAGATCCCAAATTTAACACACACACCCTTTCATGAAGACACTTAAGAGAAAGAAAAGAATTGAGTCACAGCTGGGCTCCTCTGGGGCATCTGCCAGCAATATTCAGCTGGAAGGATGTACCTGTGGACACCCCAACTATAGCCAACTCCTGTACACAGCTTCCCCCTTCCAAGGTGCTGCCTAAGAGGAGCACTAAGATGCTCAGAAATAGAAGTAATTTCCAGCAAGCTAGCTGTGTACATTACCATTGACTTTGGCAGAATGAAGATTCAGTCTAGTTGTAGGCCTGGAGACCACAAGAAGTTTCAGTGATGCACAGCTGTAAATCAGAGAATGAACACCAAGAATTGGTCTTCATGTCTGGAAGGTGGAAGTTATGCAGACACGTTCAGACACACCCCGATGACATTTGCACATAGTGGGTATTAAAACTATGACACTACAGCACAATCTGCTTTGTCTTTCCTGCGGAAACAGAAAAGAGCAGCAATAATTTTCATATCTGTATGAAAACATAATCCTGATTACTGTATATGCTTCTTGAGAGGTATGACACATCTATGCTTATACATTAATACAGATGAAAGAAAAATGAGAACATTTGTTCATATAATCAACAAGACAGTTTAGGATTTTATCCAGTGTATATTTTAGACAGATTAGCCTTTCTTAATGCCTGAACTTTCCCTCTTCCCACTTTTTGCAGTTAAGATGCCCAGCTAACTATTGAGACTTTTTCTATCTGTGCTGAACCATGCCTTCTCCCCTGAAAAAACCACCCAAAACCCCATGTCTACATCTTGCTTCCCAGAACTGAGAATTCACCCTACTTTTTCTAGAATTATGTCTCTTTGGTAATTCAGCTCTTCCTGAAATCTTTAGATCCTCTCATGATTTTCATCTAGAGCTCTATGATCTACATAGTCCTGTTCATTTCCTCAGAGATAAATGAGGTGCAGAAAGACTGAACTACTTGAATATGACATAAGAAAGTCTGTGTTAATGAAAGGACTTAAAGCCATATCCAACAAATCCTTGACGGTGCTCAGATCACTGGAATTTTATCTGTAAGAGCATTTTATTGCAGCCCTGGGTCACAACTGGACATCTTGTTTCATGGAGGATACATTCAGATTAATTTCTCTTCCACATCAGAAAACACCAACATTTCAAAATCTCTTGCAATAGAAATTTTGGAGAAAATAGTTGCTTTGGATTTATCAAAACATTTGGTTTCTGCATGAATTACTTAATTTTATTTTTGACAGTTTCCATGACAGTAGGAAAAATATAATTTTAAATTCCCCCCGGGGGAATTGAAGTTTCTTGTTTTACTACCGCAGACATAGACCATCCCGATGCTGCTGTAATTTTCTTGTCCTTTTCTTTTTCCTCTACAACAACAAAAAATTGACTAAACAACATGATTTCACAAACAGTTTTGATTCTGGTGGAATTCAGTCCCTGGTAGGAAGATAATCCATGAACATCCCTATAGACAGTTCTGTCTTGTCAGAGGTACCAATCAAATGAACAAGCAGATTTTGCTCTGCCTTTTTTGCTTGCAGAGCTCCATGTACTGCCCAAGCACAGAGCTGCTCTAGCATTGCTGCCCCTCTCCCACATTTTTTTCTTCCCCTCCTTCTTTTGCTCCATCAACACAACTTTTCTGCAGTAGAAATAGATGTAAGGCCTGAGTCTGTCAAACTGCAGTTCATGCAGGATCCTAGAAGTGCTGAGTTTCTCAGATTGCAAACAAGGATTTCAAATGAGATATTTGCTGTAACACAAAGCAGATACAGTTTAAATTGACTTTTTGGAGATGAGCAGGACTCTCAGCTACTCTTTAGGAAGGAAGGCACATCTAAATTGTTACATCACTTCTGCCATGGGGTTCCACAGTACTCATGACTGACCTTAGGTGTTTGGGTGGATTTTTTGTTTTCACTGTGCATCAGGTATGCATTGCTGTCCATGTGGAGTTTTGCTGTAGGTTGCCACATACTTTGCTATTGTCTCTTCCTTCCCCCAAAGCCACTGAACATTCCTTCGCCTCACGTTTTATTTAGAAATTTGTGTGATTTTGTTTTTTATCAGTTTGAGGAGGGTGGAGTAAAGTCAGTTTTACAGATTTTTTTCAGAAAATCAGAGAACAACTCTCAAAATCTCACAGCAATGGTTTGCAATTTGTCAGGGGCTATCCTGCTTTATAGAAGCTAGAACATACGTTCCTCCAGTTTGGGTCCTGAACTGAAACAAACTTCCCTCTCAGCAAGCTGTAATACCAAGTGCTCAAGTCTGAACACCAGAGAAAAAAAAAAAGCCAGCACTGCAGTTCTGGTCATGCAGTAACCTGTGGCTGACAGCTTGTTTTCACTGTACTTATTGGATCAGAATAATGCTCCTCCTGTTTTATTCAGGAGTCAAAGATGGGAGGCAGATTTCTATCCTCAGTATCAAGATCCAAGGAAACATCAACTGGAAAAAGACAACACCTACATGAAAAATAAAAATTGTATATGAAAGGTTCAGAAAATACAGTGGTGCACAGCACTTTCCTTCTTGGATAAAGATTATACAATGATTACTTCCTTTCTTGACCCAAGCTAATTTAGCAGAGACCATGGCTCCACCTCAGCACATGGCACATCAGGTGACAGGCTGGACCAACCCATCTCTGAATGATTCTTCCAAGATCCATGCATTGAACAGTCCTCTCCAGCCAACACACAGGAAAAAACAGCTGTTTGACCCTCCAGGGGCTGGGAACAAACCACCCTTAGGACCAGAAACATTCACCTCTTGAAGCTAGCAAGGGGAAGAGGTCTGCATGAAATATTCTATTTGTACAGGTGAAAAGAAGCCTTGCTCTAGCTGAGAAGCCACCTGTATTTTTTCAGCTGCACTCAGCACAATTTTATATTTGCATTTAAATCAGCACCCTTGTAACAGGGTGGAGTCCAGGTTTGAAAGCCAAGAATAACTTGGAAACATCTTTCTCCATGAGCCAAACTTTTCTTATTTGATATGGCCAGAAATACAGGAAATGCTTTAAGGGGGTTCTGGGAAGATGCTCAGTGTGAAGCATCCTTTGAGCTTGCATTCACACAACAGCTATGCGCTGCTCACAACACCTGCTGCCTGGGGTAGGTGCCTTTACACCAGCAGAAGAGTGCCTGTCCCAGTGCAGCTTATTCCTCCAAGCCTAGGACTAGCTTGCATTAGGAAGGATGTGCTGGTACAACTTGACCACACACACCCCTAAGGAAAATACAGCTCACACCCATAAAAATTCATTTGTAGGGATAGCTTCAGTTGGTTCTCTGAGCAAACAAGCTATTACAGCAAAAGGATGTTGTTGGTGTATAAGTGTGTCTTTAAGGCTTTTCTCCAAAAGTAAAAAAAAAAAAGTAGAAAAATCATACTTCTGTGAAGTAATAAAGTAAGGGTCACCATTTAAGTAAGGATTTTTTTTAAAGGAAATCTATAACCTGATCATTTTTCACTTCATTGAAAGAAATTGTGGGTAGATACTGTTATGAAATGGTTTTGAAGAAAGGTCACAAAAAGGTGGTGGATAATTAGAGAAAAAAACTCATGTTTAAGTACAGCACAATCTTAAGCAACTGAGATAGGCAATATTAAATAACTCATAATACTATTATTTTATTATTTATAATACTTGCTACAAACACATGACAGACTAGTAATAAAATGCTTTAAACTCTGCATTAGCTGCCACCAATACAGTGCCTGATTCCACTAATTGATGTTAATTGATTAAGTGAATGCACTTCATCTTTGGATTTTATTGCCAGCACATTCTGCCACCTTATTACAATCCATTTTGGAAGATACCTGAAGATCATACCTGAATACCCTTCCATTTCATTCTCACTTTCATCCTCTGATTAATTATCTGGTTTCAGCAAACCCAGAGCGTGCGTGTCCCATTTCTCATGAAAAGATGGCCCCGTTGGCTGCCAGCCAGCTGCTGACAACCCAGCTTCCTTGCAGCAAGGGACTCCAGCACATCAACACATTTGAAACACAGCACATCCAACCTGACCAAGAGCAAATACTTTTTCTACTCGACTCTCTTCCTTGATCAAGTGTTGCAGTGCATGGAAGACCCCTTCGGTTCAAGTATTCCTTTCCATTCAAGGATCTTTGAGCATTTTTTAATGAGGTCTTAATATACACCTGCTTAACAGTTTTGTATGTGTTTCAAAATTCTGTTTAAGTCTAGTTAATATTAAGATGCTTTTCCTCAGAAATTTACTCTGGGTTTTAGGATGTAATTCTCATTCTCTAGAGAATCTGCAGAGTGCCTATATGAAGGGAAGGGTGGTAGAGAAAACCCCAAGAATTTGGATAATGTGAAAATTGCAACTACATTATTCAAGTTAGAGACAAAAGAATTTATTCACCTAGAAGGGAAATATTCCCTGAGATAGCAGACTAAATTATATTTTGCATAACATTAATTATGAAAACACATGTACTCAAGCACTCACATAATGAGCAACTGTATTACAACCAAGCTACTAGAGGAATACAGGCCTGTATTTGGGTTATTTGTCCCCAAGGACTTCAGTCAGGGCTCATCTTGAGAACTCAGAATACAATCTGACCCATATATGCTATTAGAGTATTGCATGTAGCACCGACTGGATTTCTGAATGCAAGGGAAAATGTGTTAGCACAATCCCTAGGATCTATATTCATGAGAGCAAGTGAGGTAGATAATATGCAGAGACCAGCAGTGCAGATAACAAGAGGAAAATAAAAATAAGTTCTGCAAGGGAGAAAAATGGACAATCTCTCTCACTCTGTCACTGTTTTGACAAGGCAGTATTCCAAGAAAAAAAAAAAAAAACACAAACCCGTGCTGCTTGATTTTGAGTTATCCTAATAACTGGGGATGCTGTCATTACAGTGATAAGGTGAGGCTGAAGAATAAACCTACAAAAGGTCTTTTTGTCCTCACCACAAAACAGAAATTCAAGAAACTCATCCACATAAGACACCAGCCTTGTAGCCTGCTAAGGTCAGCAATTTTTGCAAATGATTGCCAGGCACGTTAACACGGCGTGAAGGCTATCTCAGAGCAAACAGCTAAACTTCCCAACCTCCAAAAGCTCCAGAGGGGAGAATTACAACCTGCAGATGATGCCTTTGTTACAATCCATAGTCTCCAACAGAAAGTACATCTGGAGCCAACAACTGGGATTTGCTACCAGTAACATAATTCCTCTATAACACAGTATAAATCAATGTCTATTTTCTTTTTCAAACTGATGCCTGTTAAGGTTTGTCTCCTAGAAAATGGCTCTTCCAAGTTCCTGTTGCACTTATCTTATATACAGATCTCTATCTTATCTACTGCATGAGTCAAGAAGGGGAGGAGGCTTTCTTATCTTTCTTAGTCAACGGGGAAGAGCTTAATGAAAAAAACTCTATTGTTCTTCTGCAACAATCTGCTTGCAGCTTCCAGCGATGCTCCGATACCTGATGGCCATACACTGATACCCATCGCACTGCTACAAACATTTCTTTAGATCCAAATCACACATCTGAGTTATTCTACAAGAGTCCAGACAGCATTTCACTATATTTTTTTCCTCCATCTTCTGTATTTCTGAGCATGCAGGTATTACTATATTGTAATCCTTAGCTGGAAGTTTTCTTTATTAAAGATTAAGTATAATAAAGTTAACTACGTTTACACATGAAAGGTGATTCATATAAAGACAGCATTCTTCATACTGTCATGACTGTTTCTCAATAACTCCTTGTGCAGACAGCTGTAATTCCAACACATCCTCTCCAGAGCAAACCTTTGAGGCATTCATTGAACGCAGAAGTTAATATCTCTGCTGCCACAGTTTCAGGAGAACTTGAAGACAATTTAATCTTTCTAAAGAAATGCATTAATAAGTTTAACACCTAAAGCAGAACCACCAAAAGACTGTTCTTGCTGAAGTGCTAGGAAGTATTTTGACATTGCTAATTTATTCCTGCAAGGAAAGGCAAGTAAGATATCCCAGCATATGTTGACTTTTATGTTTTTAAAAGTTTCACACACGGATTCATGCAGATAAGTTTTTCTTTCTCTTTCTGAATTAGGGACACCAGAGAATGAATTCATCAGGTGTACCGAGGGCCACAGCCCTGATTGGCTTTGTTTTCCTTATCAAAATGCAATTAAAATAGTAATTCCATCTTCTCCTTGCATCAAATTTGTGATAAGAAGCCGTTTTCTTGCAATAAATTCCTAAAGATTTCATGACATGAGCAACAGAGCATGGTAGAAGTGCATAATAAATCAGTCCAAATTCTAGCTGTGTCTAAAGCGTTTATAGAAAGCTCTCTATCCGTTTTTCACACTCCAAAATCTGAATTATAATTAATTTCAGGAATCAACCAACCTACCCTTACTTTAAAAATGTCAAACTGAGGAGTGCATTATGCGAGATTACAATTAATCAGAAGTGCAGGCGTGCACACACACACATCTTCCCACTTAAATTCTTTGGCCAAAAAATATTACAGCAGCCTTGACAGATACTAAATGATCTTTTCAAATAATACTCGCTGGTGATAAATGTTACAGTTTTTCAGCCTCGTGCTAATACAGAGCTTTTCAGCAGCAAACAGGCATCATTTGACAACTCCTGCGTTAACTCTAACGACATGCTGATGGCCATGACAGCTTTCTTTCTCTTGCATTCCCTATCCCATCTGGAAAGAACTCCAGGGATAGAAGAGCCCAGCATGCTAAATTATATAAAAAGAATTACCAACATTCACAAAATATTAATGAAACCTTAAACATAAATCTTTCTTAGGACAATATTGTTATTTACTCATTTTCTTGCACAAATTAAATGAGTTATGAGTAACTGTTGCTGCTGTCTTTGGCCCTAGCTGTGCCTTCTAGTCTTATATTGCCCTGATGAAAGGTAAATAGGGCTTTCTCTGTCTGGGTCTAATACTCTTTAAAATATGTGATTGCAACCCATGTTACCCAGATGTCCTCACAAAAAACAACTTCACATTTAGAGTGGAGCACTGATATGCTTTTACCTATATGACAGGAGTGAACACAAGGGACAGGCCTGTGTGGGCACCCAGGAGGCATTGACCCTCTCGGGGCAGGGTCCTTTCCGTGCCCTTCTTGCTCCTCATCTCTGCCCTTCTGTGGCTAACCAGCCCTACATGCTGGGAGAGAGGAGATCCAGGTCCAGAACACGACCCATAGTTAAAAGCAAACTGAAATATGAGTGTTCATGAGCTTTCCCTCCCCTTCTCTGCAGCAATACCTGACCTTCCCTCTCCTCCTGTCTGGGCACCTCCCCAAATCTTCCTGCCTGACAATCACACTAAGGAAAGGCATCTCCTTTCCCCTACCTCAGCTCTCGAGATGCTAATGAAAAGGCTGGACATAGTCTCTACAAGGTAATAGTCCCAGAAATATCATTTTGGTTCACTGTCACCTGCAAGGGGTGAGGAACAAAAATAACTGCTCCCTAATTTAATATGGACTTTAAATAAAAGCACCTCCTCTTCCATTTATCTACCCGCAGAGCTATTTTTGTCCAGTTCACTGGGAGAATTGTTACATTCTGTTGTGCCTAAAATATTTTGCTTCTTTAATCACTGCACAGGGCTCCTACCTGCAGTAAATGAACTGAGCCGACAAGAGAAATTTATTACAGCCACCAGCCAGAGATCAAATTCTTCTCTCATCAATTATTTGGGCCACTATTGTTTCTAGCAGTTTCTCCTCTTAATAAAACTGATTACAGCTGAATGTTTGGCTGCTTCTGTAGAAAATGCCAAGACTTGTTATTTCATTATACATGTATTCTCCTTACTTGTATATTCTCTGGAAGGGTTTTATATATAAGTGATGAGCATTGTCTGGTTGACAAAGTATGACTAAAGTACAAGCCGAAGAGCTGGAAGATAAATTTGTTCTCGCAGTGCTGCCATTGATTTTCTATACAACAATTAATAAAAAGCACTTTTCTTTTGCCCCTCTATCAGAGGCAGAGCTGGCAGTTTGGTTTTGGTGAGGATAGGAAAGTGTGTAAAGAAGAAAGTCTGGGCAAAGCCATCCCCCTAGTCCAGCATTGAAAGGAGGACATGACTTCTGTACAGCCCTCCAGGATAGGGCTGAGAGCACTGGACAATCTTGTCCCTAAGAAAGCTCTTCCATACACTGGGAACCAAGTGCAGGGATCAAGTGATATGGACTTAGGTCTATATTACTTTTTCCTTGTCTTGTAGGGCACAGTTAGGATGCCCTCTTCCAAAAACTCCCTTTGCAGTCCCCCACCCAGCCTCTAGAGCAGCTCCAAGGGCCTGTGGATGGGAAAGCAGAGCCAGCCATAGCAGAGTCTAGGAGCAAAACAGGAGAGCTGAGAGTGATACTGCTCTGGCAGGGAAGGTACAACAGCACCAACCTGGGAAGGACTGGAGAGGAAACATGGGGGGAACTTCTCTTAACTCAGGAGAGGTGGAAAATCAAATCAGGAGTCACAGTTCTACAGCAACGTGACCCATGTAAGCTGGGAGCAGGAAGCTGGAGGCAAATGCATCCCTAGACTCTTTGTTGGGGGCTTTGGCACAGGTCATTACTCAGAGAGGGACTTTCTCATCTCAAGGACCAGCCAACCTGTTTCCAAGACCCGAGTTTCCAAGTTGCTAAAAGGTGAAGCTGGATTGAAGGATTTATCACTGGAAACACAGGTGATGCATTTGGAGGAGCCACCCTGACAGCTTCACAGAAACAGGAGATCACTGTGGCATGTGGGGAGATGAGTAAGGCCTCCCTGCCACTGCGAACTTGGTACTGGTGGAAAGGCAGCAGCAAGGGAGCTGCTGGGAACAGGCCTATTTCCATATGTTTCTTTTTGAGCATGGCATCACCTCAGGAGGGATTAGTGTGTGAAGTCAGGGCTCTTCCCCAGGCTAACAGGAGTTCAGCATTTCATAAAAGAGATGCTGGCAGCTTTGGGGATCCTTGGCACGCAGCTCCAAATCAACTTGCCACGGGAAAGACTTGCTTGTCCTTGAATAAAGGGCTTTAGCATATTGCACTCTGTGCACACAGGTGAGAGGCTCCTGCTGGAGGACTAAAAACCATGCTCTCACCTCCCTAGAATGAGAAGAGAAACCAATGAAAAGGAACTGAGAGCCCATAACAGCACTGAAATAACAGAACATGTTAGGAAGGTTATAAGCCTTCACTTTGGCAGAGGTGCCATGACAAATTCTTCCCAGGGATAGGCACAGAGCAAGCTAAAGCAGCACAGAAGTAGAGAGGCCTGGTTGTATCTCAAGGACTCTCCTCATTCAGCCTAAAAGCAGGTTTTACGGCAGTTTTCCTAATGGCATTAAGGCAAACATCTCACAGCTACTGTAGCTCAAACTTCCTTCATGTATTTGCCCTGAAGTCTAATTCAGCAACCTTAACTAGAGATCACTTCAGCAGTCTCTAAAGGAACAAGTTTCCATAATCCCTATGGAATCCTCTTTCCACTGTCTATACAACATGTACTCAAAGGCAGTTGAGACACATCAGTTAAAAAAAGCAGGTGCTATAAAACTTTTTTTGCCCTGTGCTTGCAAGCCTCATCACCCAAGCAGCCAGGAGGAAAGACTTCTGCTGTGAGAGACAAAGCAGAGAAGGTGCTGAGGGCAATTACTCCGACACCAGTGGGAAGATTCAGGGCTAACCCATTAGGGCCCTTGGTGCTACATAGCTCTGCCAGGGCACATGAGCTCAGAAAAACAGGATTCAAAAGCTGGGAGATTTAACATCTCTACCACTTAGTGAACTGAAATTTTATTTCCATAAGATGACTTTCAGGTCCCATTCATGTTTCTGAAGACAATTCCTGGCTGAAAGTGAAGCTCCCTTAGTAACTGTGTAGATGCAACAGTGCTGGTAAAGCCATGAAGTGACTTAGTCTGCTAGTAAAGTCATCCCATCCCTAGTGGTGTAGCACAAGATATTCTGAATCTTTGCTTCATGGATTGTAGGACTCCACACAAAAATGAGAGTATCTTAGACTTCTTGTTTGTAGAACCAGATTTCACAGTTGCCTTTGTGACATGAAGTGGAGAGAGAGGTTACAGTGATGTGCATGTCTGAAACACCTCAAAGCTCCAGGTTTCTTGTCATTCTTCTGTTTCTAACCAACTAGAAAAAGCAAGGAAAAAAAGCAAGGAAGAAGCAAAGGCAAGACTCAGATCTCATTCACCCAGAACACAGAAGGTGGGTCTCCCCTTCGAGCAAGCTCACTTTGCCTGGCTGAGCACCTGCATACACATAAGCAGTGCTAAGAGCAGTCAAATTAAGCTAGAGAAAAAGGTTTGTGCACATTGTCCACTGGCTCTGAAGATACATCCACTGAGTCTCATTTGCCCTGATTCAGAAGACTAGCTCCAAAACCACTGAAATGAATGGGGTCTTGCCATTCATGAGGACTTTTGGATTACCTCTGTCATCTTGCACAAGTCATTTCATCTCCCTTTCATTTGCTTTATCACTTTGGAATGTGAGAATAAAAGTCTTCCTCTACTGGACTGAATTACCTTTGAGATATCTCAGTTTACCTTTGAGGATCCCAGTGAAAATTGCCAGTGTCTTACTACAGTTAGATCAGTCTAAGACCAGCAAAGCACGTTGGAAGACCTCAACCTTGGAGGTCTAATTAGAACTCCAGGTTCTAGTGGGAACAGAGTTCTTAATCTAGAATATGAAGAAGTTATCTTGAATCTACTATATAAAATGATTTAAGAGATGGATGAAAAATTAAATGGTATAATTACAAAGGTTAACAAACTCAAGGGAGTCATTAGACAAACTGTAAAAAGATCATCAGTTTTTAAAAAGAGCAGAATCAAAGACAATGGAATTTCCACTCAGTTTTCCTCATTTTCCTCAGTTGAGAAAACATTGTAAGTCCATGTCAAACAAAAGTGTTAAGTGGTAATTTCCACCACATTTATCTTTGAGTATTAGGTTTAAATGATGCTTTATAAGGTAAAGGCTGGTGACTATTTAACATGTGGTAGTGGAAAAGTATTTAAGATATTAAACATGATCTAAAATTATTGTTATAACTCATCATTTCCTAATCCCTTAACTCTTAGGGAGGATTTAAAGTTATATAAGCTTTAGTAAACAAATAAATATACCATATAGGAAACTAAAAGTGAAGCAGACTACCTGAGAAGGAAATGTACATATTACAAGTAAGGTTTAAGGGAGAGTTTTCCAAAGTACCTTGATGAATTAAGAACCTAATTCTCATTTATGGGAACGCTTAGGAGCTATGATAAAGGAAAGATTTTCTCCAGGAAAATTTTTAACTGAAGTTACATGGCAGAAGTACTTATTTTATGATTTTTATGACAACAAAAAGACACAGTGCAAAAATGCTCCTGGAGCTCCCGATTGCTTTCATTTCATTCCTCACCACAGAAGTGAAACAAGAGAATGAAGGGAAGATTATATTGCCAGGTTTCTCATTATTAATATTGAAGGAAATAGTTGCCTTAATGCATTTGATTACACCTTAATAATCACAGTTACCCAGTTCCTTTTCAAACATGCCAAATTCTGTAACAGAAAAATATCTTTACACCAACCACGAACTGTTCGGTCCTGACCACTGACAAGTTGTGACAACTGCACTGAGCCTTCTGGGAGAGTGTAAATATAACTGGCTTTGCAGCCACATGAGTATCATCTGTCAACACGAGTGCGTTATCAAAGCTGCAAGGAAGGTAGGGCCATGCATTGCAGAAGTTTCCTGACATGCTTCAGGAATAATAAAAAGAGCAGTGCACATGCATATATAAGAAAAGGTTGCTCAGTGAAAGTGTGCAATGCAGGAGTTGCCCTCTGAATCCCTGATGTTTCTAGGCCGTCCCCAGGGATATTCCTGGAAAAAAGTTCTTTTTAATACTGATAAGAGCTCATTAGGAAAACTCTGCACGTAAAGTGTGCCCAAATGCTGAGACTGGGCTCAAGCTGTTAAAAAACCTGATCTTTAATAGAAAAATAAAGATCAATCACTGGAATGTAACTGAAACATCCCAATCCTGAAATGGCCTTTCTTGGATTTGAGGTAAAGCAGTGCAGAGGACTTTCAGGAGCTGCTTCCCTTCTCCTCTTTTTCTCTTTTATATCTCTCTCAAGCTTTCAGGTCTCTCCTGAAGGGCTGACCAGCCAAGGCTTGCAGAAATTGCAGCGTGGCTTGTAAGACGCATCAGTCTTAGCCTTTTGCCTGCTGTCTAATAGAACCAAAATTCAGCATCAGAACTGAGACTCCTTTGTGAGGAGTCAGCAGTCACACAGACAGAGCAAGAATGCAAATCCACCACCTGGCTTCCTAGGGAAAACACAGACCTTTCAGCAACAGCTGTGTCTGACCACAGCTTTGTCTCCTCTATCACTTACTGGTAAGTAAAAGAAATTAGAAGTTTGAGAATTGTTTCTTTAGTAGGACAGCCAATCTCAAAGCCATAAGCTGGTATACTGGGACTTGGCACTCTGATACCCTCTGATGAGATATGACAAGGCAGAGATGCAGAATTTCTTCTACTCAGACTTTCTTGTTGCCTAAACCCTAAGAGCAGAGTCTCAGCTCCCTTCTTAGTCCCTCACAGGTGGTTGTCCAGAACAAGATCCAAGAGGGATGGAAATGAGGGAAGTGTGAAAATTTGCAAGAAATATACAGTGAGGGAGACACACATGGAGGAACAGTAGCTCAGCGCTGCCCTGAGACTGCTGTAAAAGGATGCTGCAGATGGGAAGGGAATAATTATTCTTCATGTGTGTGGTAGGTTAGACAAGAAATAATGAGATAAAATTACAGCTGGGGAAATTCGGACATCAAGAAATACTTTCTAATGGTAAAGGCTGTTATGCCCTGGAACAGACAGTTTAGGGAGACTGGGGAATATATGGTGCTGGTGGTTTAAAGAGGCAGATGAACTAAATGACCTCCTGAGGTCTCTTCCAAGCCCATTTTCTTTAATTTAGGGTAAATAATTTTAAATTTCTCCATGGACTCTTGTGCCTGTATGACCTCTAGCTTTCCAGACTTAATGGATGTGCTTACTTCTGAATAAGCAGTCTTCAGGTTTAAGAATAGTATATAAATCAAGTAATAATAATAGTGTTTTATTATATAGTTTTGCCACAATTATACACAATTAATCCAAGAATGTCATCAGGCATCTGGCTATGTGGCCTTCATTCAGTCAAGAACATCAGTCATTCCAAATAATATTCTTCAACTGCTCCCAAACAACATTCACATGTTACAAGGCATCAGTCTCTGTATTTAACTGCCTCAAACACTTTAGTGTTAACTCAAACAGCTCAGTTTGGCATTAGTCTGGCTGAACAGTTTCTGACAGCATTCACCGTAAAAATTCTGTGAAAGAAGCACTTTTGGGGGGCAATTTAGTGTCACCACTTATTTGATAAAAATCGCAACTTGAAGTGGGTCTAAAGAGGCAATAAATGAAATCGTACAGACCTCCCGCATACAAAAACCAAAGCAAGGCTCTGGTGATCACTACAAATCCAGTCTTACCACCCTTTGCACACACTGGCATCAACCCAGAAAAGCACTTAAATGCATGCTTAATTTTAAACATACAGGTAGTGCTGTTTAAGCTAATGGAATCACTTAAGTGCTTTGTTGGACCAGGGCCAGTCTCCTCAGCATCTTGCAGTGTCAAGTACGCAAAGCAAGGCCTTCATCTAATTGCATCAGACTTTAATTGACAAAAATCAAAGTAATGCAGCATTCAGACTGAACCCATCTCTAAGGCAGCTGTTATAATCACAGCGAGTAGGACAGAGCTTGTTTGTGCTGTCCCAGTACCTGAGGTGTCCTGCTGTATTTGATCCACCATGCCTCATCTCTGGTATAAGCTCTCTCAGCAACTCTTGTCCAAGTCTTACGTCCAACATGCTCTCATTGAAACGATTTGTTCACCTGCCCCAAATGATTATACTAGCTTCTCACATTATTATGTTGTCTTTCATACCATGTATGTTCTATAATTCACTATTGTTTCCTCTTGATGTGCAACTCATGCTTAGGCTGTGGACTCTTTTAGAAAGTGTTTTTACTTGTGCTTTGATACTCTTCATGCACCTGTGAAACTAAAAAATTAATCAGGAGAAACACTATTGATAGTGTGGCAAGTGAGGAGAGCAGATCATATAATGGACAAGCCTAACATCTCCATAAAATGAAGAATAATACTCCTTAGATATCTAATTTATTATTCAACTTCCAAGCAAGAGAATAGTGTGTACATAATGACCCATTAGCTTATAGTCTCACCTCTACATAAGCTCCAGAACAGCAACGTTTCAGTTCTGAAACAGTTCATTTTGGCAAAAAAAACCCCAAGACATCTAATTCAGCATGGATGTAGAATTAACTTCTCATGATAGCATATTCCTATATACAGTTATGAAAGGGAAAGAAATTACACGTCTGGGAATTTGTCATACTATTGAGTTTAGTTAATGGAATTACTGAAAAACAGTGGTTGAAACCTTTGTTAATAGTGTGAATAGAGCATGGTGACAGCAAAGAACAAGTGTTCCTGCATCTGTATGACCCCACTCACATGAGCAAGCCCTTTGTTTTAATTGCCTTTATCCAAGCACAAAACAAGTGCAAGGCTGAGCCACCAGCCCCAATCAAGATATAACCACCAAAACAGTCATTGGGAAAAAGGGCAAGATGTTTTCAGAAATGCAAGGGGAGGTTTGTAACATCTTTTGTCATTGTATTTTTCCATGGTCACAGTTAGAAAATAATCATCTTTCATCTATAGCTGCTGAACAGACCTATGTCTGAAAGGCACATTTCCCTGTCAAATAGGGAAATAAGGAGGTGGGGAGGGTCACATAGTTGGACATTGCAATGGCAGTATTTCCATAGTAGCTCTCTGAAATGTAACTACACCTTCAGAAATGCAACCACGTTTTCCTGTGCCTTCTGCAGGAAGCAAATTTATGCAGTTAAGAGCTCAGGAAGCAGTTTTTCACACCACCTAGAAATGATATGCCACTGAATATTGACCATGCTCACAGCAGCTGAAGGAAGTGAAATACCCTAGAGCTGTAGCATCTCAACTCTTTATGCTCTGGTAGTACCTGTGCTGCAGTCATCCTGTAACACAGACAGGAAGGCAGAAATAATTCAAATACAGAGGTAATATTTAACACATCAACACATTTAAGTGAGCATGTTTGCAAACACAATTCATATTTCTTCAGGCTATGCAAGAATATAAGTCTCCCCTGTATTGGAGAAGTTGTGTTGAATTTCCAAGTTCTTACCCACTCCAGATTACTGTTCAAAGTCACGTGCAGCAAACTGGAAGATGCAAAATCTCAAAAAACAGCTTGAAACAGCTCTTTCTGAAGCAATTGTTAGCAACTTTGTACAGAATTTTTTCTTTTGTAATGACCTTTTAGAATTTGATCTCTTGTATGCACTTATAAAATGGGTAAAAACTAGTGATCCTCAATGAATGCACTTAAACACACATGAATTTGGATACAGTAGCAATTTTGAAACTCCAGATTGCAGGTGTCCCTTCACATCTCACTGATAATACACAAAGTCATTGGGACCCTTCTGCAATTGAGCTATCCGTGGGGTCAGACCCTGACTGAATGCATGAGCTTTCCAATTGCCTTTTGCAATTACCTCATGTATAAGCATCACTTTCTAAAATGCATGGCCAAGACAAATGAAAGGATATAAAAATCAATTCAAGGAAAAACTGATTTTAAAATGTCAACAAGACTACCTCTCAGCATTTACTCAGCCCCTGTAGAGTTGTACGTCTCGATATGAGATCTATCTCTACCAGGGTTTTTTCCCTAAAAACACATTCTAGCTGAAAAAATATTCCAAACACATTTTTCTTTTTTGTGCCTGTCCCACAGAAAAGGACTTTTAGCTATTAACTCAAAATTTAGCTTTTAATCATATCTGTTCAGAACAGGGTTGAAGCTGTGATGCAATGCACAGCTTTCCTGCAAAGCATATGGTATTTGAAAAAGCGAGTAGAAGGGAAAAAACGACAGACAGGAAAAGGTTCAGACTTCTGTAGCCTCGGTTTTGCACTGTGTGGTAATTATACTGAAGAATTCATGACTCACTTTGGTGCACTACTGTGCGCTGCTAAATTAGAAGTTTGGCAAGGACACCAGACAAATGATGAAAGATATAATATTGGTTTCTCCAGCATAACCCATCACTATAGTGTCATGGTGTTTCAAAGGTCTTTTTTTTAGCACTCTAAGAAAACAAGTTCTTTTTTAAACAAGAGCAGCATATTGAATCAAAAATGTACTGTATGGAAGTTGGCAGAAATAGGTAAAATGCCTCTTAAAAAATTCAGCCTTTCAGGTAGTTTGGTTAACTGTTCCCTAAAACTTATTTCTGAGTCTACACAGAGTATCTTACATGGAGATTATTTAAAACTGTTGTGCATTAAAGCATAAATGTGATCTGGAGATGAAGCTCTTCCACTATATAACATTCATAAAGGAAGAAAAGGTTTTCTTCACACCAGTTTACAAATGTGTATTGTCAAAATAATTTACTTAAAGGCTCCCTAGTCATTTGACAATGCAATGAGGCCAAGCACACTGGAAGATGTACACGTTGGGGTAGTACTTACATTAACTCTTAAAGACAAATCTTTTTCTCACAAGGATTGCAGTCAGCCTGGTGTTATGCAGTACATTGGAATTAATCCAGTTTTGCCAGATGCAGCCAATCCGCCATGTAATGTTGAACTAGTTATTCCAATTTGTAATGAGAAAGAATTGGTACCAGTCATAAGAAAGAGGCACCAGCATTAAACATTTGCTGCATGACCCAGAATTAACTTCTCAATTTACACAGATACAAGCCAAATAAAAATAGCCAGCTATCCAGTGGGGCAGGAATGGGAACTAACTTCTATTAGGCATTTGCACATCTTTCCAAAAAGTTACTGTAACATGCAAATGGTCATAAAGATTTTCACAGCTCACAGCAGTCAGAGGGTTTGAACATGGAGAAAGTGCTTAAAATGTTAGCAGAAATCCTATCTATGAAACTTGTCATTAACTTTAAGGCCCCCCTGCATAAACCTGGCAAGCTCTCAGAAATAGTGGAGGCAATTATTAATGTTAAAGTCTCCATATGCTAAACAACCACTGCTCTCTATATTATGTATTTTGTTTAAAGGCAAGCACAGAGATGGCAAACAGTTATTTTTAACTCTTTTCAGTGTACAGTACATCTGCTGTGGTTTTTTATTCCCATTAAAAATCAGAGTCATTTACTGATCTGGCTGTCATCCAGATTTCTACATGAAACACATGGACTAAGCACAAAATAATGCTGTTTTATGTGCATGGGTGCATGTGCTGTATTTATTATCTGCTACAATAATTAGAAAGGCAGTTAAAAATGCTGGGGGGGCTTTGAAAGAACAGACTATCTTACTTACCTTCTCATTTCCTCTAGGTCCCTGGGCTTAAAAACATTAAGAACAAGACAGTGAAACCTTTCTTCATGTTTACATGCTGCTGTTGTGACATACAATCCCATTGACTTCACTTGAGAAGGGGATGCTGAAGCTGGCTGTAAAAGGGACACAGATCAGGGTGTACCAGATACCTTGAACATAGCTTTAAAGAACACACATCAAGAAAAGCCTCCAACAATAATGAGCTACCGAAATATCTGCCAACATGGACCTCAGCCAGTAAGTCAAGCAAATTAAAAGCTGCAATCACTTCTGACAATTCTCCAGCAAAACTTGTCCCGAGTTTTGCTTCCCTGGTGAAAAACAGAAGATGATCAGCATGCACTAAAGGTCAGTAGGTTCAGACTGAGACCAGCAAAGGGAGGAAATTAAGATGCTGCGAGGGCCGCAGAGTGCCTTGCCAGCAGGCTTTTACGAGCTCGCTCCAAAGCCTGCTGAAGTCAACTGGACTCTTTTTGCAGATGCCACCAGCTTCAGGTCACATACTGGTTCATTGCAGAGCTCCAGTGCCCTCCTCTCTGCTGATTTCAAAGGCGGCAATGCAGCATTAGAGAAAAGAGGGACTCTTTCATATAAGCACTGAATTAGGGCTAGAGAGGTCAACACAACACTGGTCTTACTGAAACCTTGAGCTGCGTGGAGAAAATAAAGATATTCACTTGAATTTGAAAATTAATTTCAAGGTCATTGTCTTGGCAACCTTTCAGTACTTGTTTTCCATGCCTGCATGCACAGAGACCTAGTTCTAACCAGGACTCTTATAAAATCAGCAGGCCTAAAACACAAACAGCCAGATGTTCAAAAAAGGTGAAATCCAAATGGTATATTTGATTTCTGATGCGATTACATAACCTGTCCAGGAGAAGACAAGCCGATACCCTGTGGCTTACGTAAGCGACCCAGATGGAGCTTTGCTTGTAAGGCAATTCCTGTTATTATTAGAAAAGGCACATCTGGCTGGCCAGGCCATCCCAGCCACAGCCAGCCCCTAGCACATATAAGTCCCAGCCCATTGCCATTAGGGGAAAGTCCTCAGCAGGGTGAGTTACAAGGCTCATCTACCTTCTGCGGCAGATCAGGATGCAGAGATGCTGTTGGGTTCCCTCAGCCTAAGCAGGGCAAGCACTTACCATGTGCCCACTCACCCACCAGGAAGATGAGAAAGTACAGTTGTTTCAGATGTGCAGAGTCTCAAATTTTTCGTCTTTAAGGACAATGTGATCTTTTCTTACTACGATTTATTCCCCCAGCCTTTATGTGCTGGCTGCATATGGTACTAATTTCACACCCATTTTCAGATGATGCAATGAAATTAAATGACATGGCCATAGTCACATAGGGATGGCAGCATTAATGCCGACTCTGGGAAGAGCTCCTTGTATTTTGCTCTAAATATGGGTGTACCATTTCTTTCATATTGTGTTACTGCTCTATGGCTGTCAGACTTGCCAGACTGACAATACCATCTTATGTTACAAAACCTACAGTTCAATTTAACTTTAGTGTCCTCCAGAGGTTAAACTTCCATGGGAAATTATTGCTGGAGAAATATGGCTTGCATATGTTTGTGCCAGAAAGCAGTTTCTGTTGCTTTTCTCCACAACTGTGATTCCTGCCTTTTTTTTGGAATCATGACTCAGAAAGACTAAATAAAAGTTCAGCTTGGGTTTCAAGAATGCAAATGTGCATATTCAGCACCCAGGGCAAGTTTTCCCACTACTGGCATTAGCCTGCCCAAGTCAAAAGAATAGTACTTCTGGAGGATCCAGCTGACAGCAATCCGAGTTGTTGCCTGCCCTTTGAATGCTGGGGTCTGTAGAGCAAAGAAAAGGAGAAAATAATTTTCCACAGAACCTTCTATTAAAAGACTTCAGAAGTGATTGTCACTGCTATGTGTGTCACCTCTCTAAGCCTCAGTCTTTTTTTCCTCCTTGCTCTCTTTCTGCTGTTTGTTTCTCAGCCCTTCTGGCCATCAGGTGCCAGTAAGTGAAGAACTAAATTACTTTAGATGGCACTTACTGTGGGGTACAAACAGGAGCACGTTCTTGCTGCCACCGCAATGAAGGAGCAGATGAGAAAGTGCTGCTGCATTGGAACACAGCCTCTATAAATTTAATGGCAGAAAAGAGGCTACAGGGGCATAAAAACTGCCAATATTTCCCTCTGGGGTAATGCTATCTGTATTTCAGTGCCTTCCAGCATCCTTACCCCTTCTGAACTGTTTTGCAGCAATGCTGATGTCTCCCTTCTGAGAATAAGCTAAAACGCCAGACCAAGTATGGAGGGGGAGGTTCAGCCAGTTTCTTTGAAGTCCTTTACAAGGAAAACAGTTTGGGTCTGGCTGGACTCACGAGATCCATTGGCCGTTTCACTCCCATTTTGCCACAGGTTTATAACCCCAAAACAGGTGGAAAATAGAGTGATTAAGCTCTGACTTTTGTGCTGCCTCTGTAATGGGTTCACCCTGGAGTGTGCTTGGGCATCTGTTACACACCATACACCCGCAGCAAGCCTCATCCCTTACCCCAGTGCTGCTGTCCCTGTGCTCTGAGCATCAGCGCAGGGGGAGCACATTTGGAGCAGCTGCACAGCAGGACCTTTTGGCCCTAATTTATATGCTGATCTCCACATCAAGTTTTCAAGTAACAGCTACATGCCAAGAGTCTGGGAAATAGCATCTTCCTTAGTGCATAAAGTAACCCTATGGACTTTATTGGCAGTGGTACTTCATATATTCTTCCGCACATCTCTGTAGCTGGCAGATGGGACAAGTCACACATTGCCAGACGTCCACTGAAGACTCCCTAGGGAAAGCAGCTTCCTCCCCATCCTCACACAGCCTTCACCCTACCATTACACACACCCCCAAGTCCTGTCCAAACTCAAGCACATACTGGTGTTTTGCCCTTTGCCATCTACAACCCCTTTGCCCCCTTCTGTCACTGTTGGTGGTACAAAGCAGAGCATCCAAGCAGTTACTGACTGCCCACAGTGCTATTTCTGTGTTATCCCTAGAGATCAGAGGTACAAGGCACAGCCTACCTATTTTTATTAGAAAAAAACCTATAATTATCTTCTCTGGATTAAAGAACAATAAAATAAATGAAAGAAAATAAAATAGGAAGTATAAAGCAAGTGTTCATATCGGACTGTGAGCACCTACATAAACGATACTCAAAAGCTGCATCTCATACTCTTTGTTATTCCCTTATTTCATTATTTCTTCATGTCCTTCATTTTCAGTCCTTCTGTATAAGACATTTTGTTCTTTTGCTTCATAATTTTGTTCTTTAATTTATTTGTCCCTATTTCCTTTTGTTCTTCCTTTGATGTTTATCCTTTTAATGTTTCTTTCCAAAAGCTTTTTTTTAAACCCTACCCATTTCAATGTGCTGTCTTTGAACCATTTTTGGATTTGCTGTTAGTTTGCTCTTCATGCAATTTTTATTTTTCTTGCTGGATTGTTATCTGCAGCATAGAAGCAGTCAGATACCAGGAATCTTCTTGTATCACTCCACATCTTAACTAAATACAAATATTAAGTTTAATTTTCACTTATTACTCCTAGCACTTGACTTACCAAGCTCATTTCCATTTGTAGACTGGAATTCTAAAGTGGACCTTATGGATAACAAGTAAAAAATCTGTGGCATTACATTATATGAGGGTCTCCAATATTATTAATGTGGATCTTGCAGAACTTAGTCTAGCAAGGTGTTGACTATTAGTGAGTTGAGCAGGACCTCTACTCACATTGATGGTGTTATGCACAAGGTCTCCACCATGAGCTGAGCAGGACCTCTACTCCTGGTGATGGTATTATGTGCAAGGGTTTCACCAGCCTTCCAATTCAATCTGTTCAGTTCTTGAATATCAAACTGCCAAGCTGAAGATCCATGATCAGAGCTTCTGTTGACTTCAGTGAGCAATCAATGAGGCCAGCAGGTTTTGCTGCCACCTCAAGCTGAGGGGAACTGATCCAACTGCAACAGCACCTTCCCAATGACATCAAGGCAACAAGCTCCAGGGCACGGCACTACTCCTTTGGGGATCTCAAGCATTAACCCTTTTTCAGAGTTTTCTGGCTACATCAGTACTGAAAGGAGTGACACCTCTGCAAAAGGCACAGAGAAGCCAGCCTGTGTACTCCACCTAACCAGTCAGAAGAGCAAGATCTATATTTGAAGGCAGCTGGAAAGGAGAGGGAGACGCATACCTTCATGCAGTAAATGTGAGCATAGAAGAGCTTTGTAGCCTCTGTTACTACAAACCTCTTGTGCTCTTGAAACTATTAGCTCCCGTAGAAGTAACAGATATGCCATTTGAAGAAAGATTCATATTTCTGAGTCACCATATTACCATTTGTGTGTATGACAGTCATGTCTAAAGGGTCCCAGCTGAGATCTGGGCCAACACTAGCCCTGCTTTACCTTGCTTTACTTGAGTTTCTGAAATATTTTACAAGACAACAGCTACTGCACTGGCTCATATCTATTCTGCATGTTTCCCTATGAGAAAGGACAGAAAACAGTAGACAGCCATGTACACAACACTAAAAGATAAAAGGAAAAGCTTTGCAAGGAGAGAATTCAATTCACTTTAACAAGAAAATCTTCACTTCTCAGTGACACCCAGAATGGTCAATGCTTGGTTTCTGCAGGCTCAGCATACAAAGGTCGCGATATTTTGTCAAAGAAAACAAAAGTGATGAGATGGGCTAGTCAATAATTGACTGAGCCTTGTTACTCACTGCAATCTCTATCTTGTCACCATGTTCTTGCCTCAAAGTTTCAGTTAAAACTAGTGAATCACTTCACTGAAAAAGACTTCTTAGCTTGAAAAAAAAAAAAAATCACCGTCACTGACAACAACAACAAAGACTTCCTATCTGGTTTTGTCAAAGGTCACTCAGCAGTTAGGTCCATTTACACTGTGACTTCTATCAGCTGTGAAGAACACAGAACAAAGCACACACTAATATTCACACCTTTGGTTTCAAGAATTTCCATGGAAACCTTTTTTTCCTCTTTAAGTTACCTCAATCTTCAAAGAACCAGAGAAGGAAAAAGCCTGCACTTGAAACCACTTTCACTTTGCATGTCTGACATTCATGTTTGCAGCCCACCCGAGAGTTATAACCTTGACACATTTCTTGGCAACTGCCCAAAGTTTTTACCTTCCAGCAGAGAAGGTAAGCGAGCAACTGCTTTCACCACTGGCTCACAGGCACTGTGCATATATATTTTATCCCCATCCTTCTTCTAACCTGTATACCACCCGAGGACACTGTTCTCTTGCTGTAGGCACTGTACAAACACAGAATAAAGGATAGGCCCTACCTCAAAGCATTCCCCCTCTGAAGAGACAGAGCAGATAAATCAAGTCTTATTACTCCAACCTATATATGGAAATCTGTGCTGATGTCTCTCAACTAAATGACAACCCCAAAGGCAATTAGGTCTGACTTACAAGGGAGTCTATGGCAATTATGCTTCCAGCTTAGCAACTAAACTGTCTCAAGTGTTTGAAGCCATCCCTTGGAGAAGCCCAAGGCATGACAAGAAATAAGAGAGCCAGAAAACAAACCTGCCCCCAGCACCCTGACACTCCCATAGTCATAGATCATCCCTCTCTCATAACAGCACAGCTGCTTTACCATGAGGGCTACACACATCTTCCCACCTTCAACAGCAAATGCAAAATAACCGTATTTAATCACTAGAGTTTACTATTACAACATATCAGTGGAACGACCCAAGGAAGTGAGACAGTGTGAAAAAACCCTTAGGGAAACAAAGACAAATTTAGGACCAAAAAAGTGGAAGTCGCTGACAACAAAATGGTTCCAGGAAACCCTCATCCTGCTGATGGCAGTGAGGGAGAGAGACACCAGAGATCCTCACCATCTCCTGTGGCAAGCCAACAGTGGACTCCCCACATCTTCATCAAGGGAGAGGCCAAGCCAGCCCCAGGCCCACCTTAACTCATGCTAGAATGGTTTAATCCAGATCTCAAGGGTATGTAGCAGGAACTGCTCAGAATGGGATTAAGGCTGCTGCCTTGGCAGGGTTACAGCAGCACCAGGACACCCTGGCAGAATCTGGCAAGGGGAGGCCTGAACCATGAGGCAAGTGGCAATTCATCAGAAAGGAATCCCACACCAAGCTAATAAATTTAAAAGAAACCATATTTGTTAGGGACTAGGAACACAGAGAGGGGACATTTTTTTAGTCTAAATTTTTACAAAATAATGTTTTCACTATGACCTACTAAGCAATGATTCATGAGGTGGGAAAGAAGGGCTACTAGAAACTCAGGCACCCTTTGCAAGCACCTGCCTTTTGCATGTCTTTCTCTAAACTTGCAGTGAGTTTTATGGCAAGGCTTGATTGGACAACAAAAATATCATCAACTGTTGGGAAAAGAGGGATTTTTTTTTTTTTAAGTGACAACTATTGTACAGGAATCTCCATGGTCAAAGTTTTCAGTGTCTTTAATATCAAATCACCAGAATTGTACATGCGGTTGTGTCTGAACAGTGTCCAGGAAAACTCTTTCAGGACAGGATGCAGGAAGAGGGGACTGGGGAAAAGAGGAGGTGCAAGGAGGTTCTCACAAAACTCTCTCATTAGACTCACCGGGCTTTGCACTTCCAGTCACATCACACTGTCCTTAGGGATACGTGGTTGCTTAGATACACAAGGACACTACTAAGTTTAAGGGGTTTCATGACTCAAGGACTCACTCAAAATACCAGCATTTCAGACTTTCCTGTGTAGAATATTCTTAAGAGATTTAGTTTCTTGTGGGGTTAAGTCAGGAGTATGACTTATTCTCCAAAGAAGTGAGACCTAAAATATCATATTGCCATCTCTCTCCTACAGAGACTTTTATTAATATATCTCAAAATGCTCTAGGGTATCCTTCCTATCAGATGAGGAAACAGAACTGAAGCAACTTTCCAACATCACGTAGCCAGGGAGCATCCAGGTTGGAGAAAGTCCTGGTGTCTCCTGGGGGCAGAGTAATTCACAGCCTGTTAGGTTACACTGCCTAACTGTAAGACTCTCCCATGAAGGCTTTTTATTAGTATGTTAATTTCTATTTCAGGCTGTGGCATGCTTAAAATGTCTTTGTGGTTTTGCTCTTACTTCCTCAGGTTTTTAAAATTATCTGATTGAAAATTTAGCCAGCCAAGAGGAAAAAAGCTCAAGTCAAGAAGTCAAAACATCCATACAAATCAAAATTAGACAGCAACAAAAAAAGAATTCCCAGAAGTGTCTTCAGTATACAATTAAACTGTTCATGTGTGCAGGCATTCATGTCTTTGTACGCACGCAAATGGGTCTGTGTGCAACTCAGACTGCAGCGTGCAGAAGCTTCCTGTGTGCGAGTGTGTAACTACATCTTGTTTTAGCATCAGGATACATTTTCTCCAGTCATAAATCAGATAGCTCCATCAATTTCAATGAATCTGCAAAATTATTTTATGTGTAATCTAGCAAGCCATGTTTTATACACTTTAAAAAGATTCATGCACTATTACCTGAACTCAGAAAGGCCACAAGGAATACAGGCTATTTGATCACAATTTTTTTTTTTTTAAAGGAACCAGTTGTTACAGGAAGATGACATTACATGAATTCAAGCAGCACATGCTCTTACGTCATGCACATCAAGGTAACTTGTTTTGACTTAGTTTAAATAATAACTTTTAGATAAAAACACAACCTCCCAACAGCTAATTTTCTTTATGACATCCTACCACTTCAAAAGGTAATTTTTCAGCCCCTCTAATGTAGCTATATGCAAGATTACTACACCACTTGAACGACTAGAGCAAATGTGATCCCTCCACAGGCCAATCACATTGCTCTAGCAACAATAACAGGTTTTGTTCTTGCATTGCCAGGCAGCTCTTTGTTCCAGCCAATGGAAGAATTAAGCATTGTGGACCAGATCCTCAGCTGATATAATTAGATGGCATTTCAGAGAAATCAAGGCCAGCTGATACCAGCTGAGGAGCTAACCCTTGATTCCGCAGCAGCAACAGCTGAGGAGTAACAAGCAGGCAGGGAAGCGAAACAGGCTGTTTCATTGCTTTAATACAATAATGAGTTCTCTACTTTCAACAGGTTTATCAAACAGACCCTTGGGTTTTGGATCATCCAGAACATTGTACCCCAAATTAAAGAATGGGAACACAAAGCAAAAGGCTGAAGCTGGAAGCTTGGGCTTTCTGAAGTCAGTTGAGGCTGGTCATGCATTTCCAGGATGAGCCACCCTTTGCCCAGCTCTGACAATTTGACAGTACCAGCCAGCTCTGCCAGTAACAGGGGAAGCCAATCACATGTCCCTCCTTTCACCACTAATTAGCTCAAGCTGGCAGCTCAATGCCCCTCCAGTCGACCTTTGCAAAACCATAACAGGAAGGAATGGCTGACCACACTGCCTGTTTGATCTGGGGGAGGAGAATTACTCAAGATTTGTTCAAAAAAATATCACATCACTGACAAAATCCTGAGTTGGAAGGCAACCAAGACAACAGTATTTTGCTTTCTTTAAAAAAAAAATTAGCACACCACTTCAAACAGGTATCACTAACCCTTCATTCACCAACAAGAAGCTGACTACAAAATTAACGTATGGAATCACCTTCTGTTCAGTATCAAGAATATTCCTTAGCAATAAAGGCTATTTTCACAGTGTGGGAGGTTAATATGCAGTACCCATTAGATTGCCAGTGTGATCAGTGTTTATAAGGCAAAGCACCAATAAATTCGGTCAGCACATGAATCTTCAGAGGGAGGAAAGAGAGGGAGAGCAGAAAGAACACCCTAGAACAGCATCACCGCAGGGGCCAGGCAAGGCATGTGATGCCCTCAGGACTTCCAGCATCATAGATAGAGGTTTTCAGAAAGGAAAATCCATTTTTTTTTCCATTAGAAGTAACAATGAAAATATTACTTTGATTGAAAATGTGCAATCAGGCCTGACTTAGTTTGCCCTGCTGCATTCAAGCTTTACATCAGAAGGCTGTAAACTGTTATAACGGAAAATAATAGCTGGCTATGTTTACTTTCCCAAAACCATGCTTCATTTATTTACCTGAATACATTATCACATACACTGACCATTGTCACTGCTCAGTGAGGCAAGCAGACAAAAATGGGGAAAATAAACATCTACGCAGATTTCACCAGCGGATAAGTTATTAATTCATGCACAAAACAATGAAGAAATACCAGTGTATACGACAATAACCACTCCTGAATTCTTGATAGTATTATTAAATAAAAGCAAAGGTAAAACATGCAAAACACCTGCTTCATGTTGATTTGTAATATCAAATTAAAAAGCCTGTTAGAGCCAAAGCAATCTTGGCTTGTGATAGTAGTAATTCAATGTGAAGTTTCCAACAACATTCAAATACTTCCAAGAAAACAGAGGAAAGATTTTAATTCAATGGCCAAAAAAAGAAAATAAAGAGTTGATGTAAGGGATTTGTTTTCATTGAAATTATTGAAATGAGCTGTATGCAAGAACTTATTAATGTCACAATATTCCATTAAGAACTTATTCTTTCCTTGTTTACATAATGCTAGCAATTATAGGGATAATGCTGGTCCAACACTCAGCACAACAGAAATTAAAAGCTGTTTGCCATGTACTGGAATTCCATATGAAGGCAGAGAGTTTAGATGAGAATTATTTACATTTTTCTTACTGAGCCCGAGACCTTGGAAAGTAAAATAATAAACAACTAGCTTCTGAAACTACCTAAATCAGGCATTATTACAAAGGCTCCATGCACACAAGTTCTATGGTTAAAAGCTTGTTTGAAGAAGTTGAACAACAGTCAGCAATTACGAAAAATTTTTGGTTTGCCAGGGGGAGGTAACTTGCATGAAAACGTTGCCCTTACACTGAAAATGAAGAGGCCAGGGCATCAAGGTACACAGGCAGAGAGGTAGAGCTGACATCCAGCTAGTTGGACACAAATCCCTATTTCTTCCCTTGCAGCAGGAAAAGGGAACCATTCCTTACCAGGGGTGGGTCACACACACCCCCCAGAGCCCAGCACAGTCACAAAATCTCTCCTGCACCAAGCACACACTTGCCAAGAATCAGCAATGAGGTTGTCCTAGGAATCTGCACTGGCCTTGTAGCCCTTAGACCTGGTCCCTGATCCTGCCTGCCTTGCCTGCTCCTTATCTTGCACCTGCTGCCCAATTTCCAGGCTATCCTGACCCACAGCCCAGCTTCTGACTTATCTCAGTGGCTTCACCCATCTACAATCTGTGGTTTCCTGACAAGCCACCTCAGCCCTACCAACCCAGCAGATATTCAGGTTCCCATCTCCAGCCCAGCCCAAACACCAGGCTGCCTGCCAGCCCCATGGGGCCACCAACAGGAATGCAAACGTGAGATTGTTACTTACTCTGTATTCCCAAACAGATTATTAGAGAGGCAGGAGGAGCCCCTTCACTCACACCCAAGGCACAGTGGCTCCAAAACAACAGCAGGGTTGTATTCTTGCACCTATTCATGGGAAACGTCAATGGGAAAATGGAGGCTGGTATCCTCCTTGTGTTGATATGTGCTAGAGTTGGAGCCCATACAGGAGAGGGAAGAGCTAGCTGTGTCTTCGTTTCATTCCCTTGCTTTACCAATCAGCACAGCTTAGAGGCACAGAGGGGCTGTAATATACCACTGGTGCTGATCGTTAACAGCCTCCAGGATGGAGGAAGAAAGGCTCAGGAAACGGAATTATACATTGCCCCTTAGTCCAAAGCAAAGCCACAAGCTCACTCTCTGCTAGTGTTTGCCAACTAGCCAGTGCATCTTATTTCACAGATGACCACATCAATGGGTAAAGGCATTCACATAGATACTGAAGTTGAGAAACAAAGAATTATCTGATGTTATTTTCCTTTCAAGCTTGCTTTATTGCATTGAATACGACTACAAAAGAAAAATCTGGTTCAGGTAACAGCATCTGCTCATCCCTGCTGGGAAAGGCTGAAGCCTAAAAGATATCAGGCAATTTAAGGAAAAATGTACCTGCAGATTGTCAACAGGAACAGAAGACTTCACACTGAAGGCAGCCCAAGTTAACCAGTTTGTAAGATATTTCCCAAGACTTTGAGGAGTCTGGAAAGTCTGGTACCAGAGCCAAGAGACATCCTCTTGTTCACCCAAGAATGGCACCAGCCCAGGTAACCCACAGGAGGTACAAAGGAGGATCACAACAGGAGCTGCCCTTCTTTGCTGCCCACATCTGGGTTACCAGCACTCTTCATCCTAAATCACCAGAGGGGTACTTCAGAACAGTGCACTAAAAGACCCCATGGGTCTTTTTTAATCAGGCTTGCTAAAAGCAGGTGTCACTGCTTATTTAGCAAACTGAGGTGAGACAGCCCTTGCCAGGCACCTCAAAGCAGTTAGCTATAGGCCAGAGCCATAACTCCACTGCAGATCATCAAAGGAGATTCTCCAGCTGGTGACACCTGCCATTTCAACAGTTTGACTTCACTAGTATATGGGTGCTATTTACACCATAGAAAACCTCCCCCCAAAGTATTAAGTATAATCTTGCAAAAGTGAGACTGAGTTCTTCTGAATCCTACAGAAAAAGAAGAAGGAAGGTGAGGGAAAAAATGCAGAGAGATAAGACAGCTCTCCTTTATTCACATCTCTAGGGAGCTTTGGTCCTGGCAAAACTTGACCAAAGGTCAGTTACAGAGGGGAATAGGGTACATCCACCAGTCTCCCACCTTCAGACAAAACTCAAATGTTTGAAAAGCAAAACAAAAAGCTCATGGAAGAGAGTTAGGGAGATTCAGCTCACAGGCAGACACAATTTAGATGAAACTATTCTTAACTGGATAGCCAATATGCACCAAAGGTTATACTGATAAGAACATAAAAAATATAGTTTCAAGGAATGTTACTTGTTCACAATACTGCTATTTCACCTTTTGAAAACCATGTAATTAATTACATTTAGTTGCTTATATTATATTTCAAAGCTAATCTCACTTTCATTATATAACTCTTGCATGTGGAGTTACAACATGTTTGACAGAATGTTCTGTTACTGCAAAGTAATAGATGTATTCAAACTTTAAGAACTCATTTAAGTAACTTGCAACTTTATCTTCATCATAACTGTTAAGGCTCACTCCCCAACTAATACCATAGCCTTCAGCTTTAGTAGGTCAAACACTAAGAAAAAAAAATCATGTAGATACAACCTGTAACCTACAAACCCTACTGTACCACTTTAAAGCAGATAACGCCATATTATCTGTCCTTACACGAAGTGCTACAAGCAGCTCACCCACAACCCCTTAAAAAAGCCACAACAAAGGAAATACAAGTGATACCTAGGGAACTGTGTACCCTGCACTCACCCTCCTGGAGCACTGGCTGTGGCTGCTCTCCTCCATCACTCCACTCCCTGAGGCAGAAGCTCTAGCTTCCACCTGCCTCCTTTTGCCTCCCTGAGCTTGATTGATAATTCAGCTCAGCTGACTTCACTAAAAGACAGCACCAGAAGCTCAGCAGGACAAAGGCTACAGCCACAGGCAGGCAAAAAAACCCCAACCCCTAACCAAACAGTCTTCCACGTGCCATTCACGCTGCACCCCCATCACATATCATATCCCATTACAGCAGCGGTGTGTTCCCCAGCTGAACCAAAACTGCAAGGCTCTTCCTGATGGACCTAAAATGCCAACTTCTTAAACTAGGTTAAAATAAACTGAACTTTAGCTCACTGCATAGAGACGTAGTTAACTTATGAATCAAACTCAATTTCCCAAGCAGAACTGTACAGACTTGCTATCGAGCAGCAGTGGGAGGCAATGGCACATGAGGAACTAGTGTCACTATCCTCATAGTCAACTGACCAGATGCCCTTTGACTGAGCTGATCTTGGTGAAAAAGTGGAAAAAGATGGAAAGCCTTGCTTCTGGCTCCATAGCAAAATGTTTTGCTATGATTAAGTACACCTGTACTTGAAGGATCCAGGGTGACATAATGGCTTTCATGGAAATCAAAGTGCTGCATCTACAATGAGCTGTACCTCTGAACTCTGGTACTAAGAGGTCCCCCTAGGTCAGCAAGTCTTGCTCCTCCACAAAGGTACAGAGCAGTCTATCAGATCATGGCCCTGTCGGCTCTTTTTCCTCATCAATCTTTTTTTTTTTTTTTTTTTTCCATTGGAAAAGCAGAGACTTCCCTTGTGCAAAACATGGTGACACTGTAACAGGGCACAGAAGTGCTTCAGGGAAGTGCAGAGCACAAGGCTCTGCAGAACCACCTACTGAGGGAACAGTGCTGGATGGAGCCCATGGAGGGTTGAAAATACTTTTTTGGGGGAAAGAAATACTTTAATGTTGCTTAATCCAGGGAAAAATGGGCCAGCATGATTAGCACTGAGATGTTTCTGTGGAAAGGTGGTGGGGGGTAGGCAGAAGCACATGACCTACTTCATTGCTATTGCTGCCCCACTCAGTGACGGAGCCCTGCTAAGGACCATAAAATCCAGGGGACTCCCCTGCCCAAAGACAAAATCAGCAGCCCGGAGCATCCCTGCCTGATCACCTGAAGACCACTGAAGTGGTTTGTCCCTTCCTCCAGACTGCCCTCAACCTCAGACAACCATCAGCGGCACTCACTGGGCTCCGGAGGCCGCCCTGGACCCAGGACCACCAGCTCCATTTAGCCTTTAGGCCACCCAGCTGACTGTGCAGATGCCGGCAGCAGGAGAGAGGGCAGATTACCCTGCAGCACGCCCATGGATTATCACAGCCCACAGGATCTCGGATTAAAAATAAAGCCTGTTCCTCCGGCAGAAGCGGAGCAGAGAGCTTTCCGTGTTGACCTTGCTCCGGCGAGCGGCTGGGCGTGAGGGGAAGCGGGGGCCGGCTGCTCTCCAGCCCAGACAATGACAGCGCAGAATCGCTGCTCCCAGCCTGGGCACACAGACCGCGCTTACACTTTGCAATGCTATTAGTGCAGATTCCTCTCTCCGCTGCCACTTTTTAATTATTTTTTTTTTAATTTTTTTATTTTGCAAACCTTTGTGGAACAGACGCCCTCTCCTTGCCCCAGTTGGAGCTGCAGTAGAATGAAAAGGGGGGTGGGAAGAAGGGAGGAGAGGAGGGGAAAAAAAACCCTTTTGGTTGAGGTTTTCCTGTTACTATCACTGTAGCGTTTATTTAGCCAATCTCCTAACTATGACGTGAGGAAGGCAGGAATCATGGCTCGCTCATAATATTTAACACACCCACTGAAAGCTGGAGCTGCAGAGCTACTAGTCCAACCAGTCTCCAGAATTCAGTGTAGCTGAAAGAGGTTTTCACTCTGCACCTGCCAAAGATCTCTCCCCCCTCTTCCCTTCTCTCCCCCCTTCTCTCTTCCTTTCTCTCTCTCTCTAAAAGGCAGATCTGTAAGACCCAGCAGAGATCAAAGACGGGACCTCTTTGCTAAAAAGAACCTCTACTGATTTATATTAGTTTCTTTCCTCTAATCCTTCCTCCCCCCCCCCCCTTTTTTTTTTTTCTGTGCCATATTTAACCTTTATGTTGCAGTTGTGCCATCAGACAGTTTTGCAGCCAAAAAAAACCAACCCAAGCCAAAGCAAAAGCCCAGCTCGGATACAGCAGCCACCCAGACTTGATCTCAGTTGAACATACTAATCTCTCCCAAGCACTGGACGCAATGGATGAAGAAACTGGAACCGCTCTAAGAAAATTATTTTCCAGCCAATGTTCTTAAACAGTCTCAGAGAAGAGAGGGAGCAAGAGCGAGCGGGAGAGCGCTTCTGCTGCATCACTGGTCAAATTCAAAGGAAGGGAGTCAGCGTTTCCAGCACAGCCAAATATTATGGATGATTTTTTTTCTTCTGTCGCCTTTCCGTACAGGTTTTCTTAATATTATTCTTCCCCCCTCCTCCTCCCCGTCTTTTTTTTTTTTTTTTTTAAATTTTATTTAATCAGAGCTAGTGTCTGATGCCGGTTTCTCTTCCAGAACCAGTTTTCCCTATTTGTTGTGATCCCTGTAATAAAAAGAGAGAGAAATCGTGAACAGATGGCTTTATATATTGCAATGCCGTTGGCATTGTTTTCCTATTGATTTGAAAGGCTCGGTCCGGTGCTCCTTTCTTTATTTTTTTTTTTCCCTTTTATTTTTCTTTCCCTCCCCCTCCTAAGTTCTTGATGATACTGAGAAATGAGGACCTATTGTTTTTAGTCTGTTTATTTCTCGGCGCCTATGGAGATAACTTTATTGACTTGATCGCTCGCTTCCCGATCCGAACGGAGAAAGCCAAAGCCCCGGGGTGGGGGCTGGAAGACCCACGCCCGCCCGGGCTTTTTCCGCGAAAGCGCTCCCGACCGACCCCGCCGCCTCCCCTCCCTCCCCTCCCCCGGTAATTTATTAGCCGCCCCGGCCATGAAAATGCTCCTGGTCCGCAAGTTCCGGGTGCTGATCCTCATGGTGTTCCTCGTCGCCTGCACCATGCACATCATGATCGACCTGCTGCCGCGGCTGGAGCGGCGGGGGACCGAGGGCCGCCCCGGCTGCTCCTGCCCGCCGCCCGCCGCCGCGCCGCCCCGCGCCGCCCCGCGCTGGCCCAGCAAGCACACGCTGCGGATCCTGCAGGACTTCAGCGCCGAGCCGGGCTCCAACCTCTCCTCGCAGTCGCGGGAGGCGGCGGAGCGGGCGGCGGGCGGCGGAGCGGGCGGCGGAGCGGGCGGCGGCGGCGGAGCGGGCGGCGGCGGCGGGGGGGCGGCGGCGGCGGCGGCGGCGCGGACGCGGCGGCTGATCGGCCCCGGGGCACCGCGCCCGCCGCCCCCCGCCGCCGCCGCCCCGCTGGCCGCCCTCTTCCAGCACCCGCTGTACCGCGCCGCCCTGCCCCCGCTCGCCGACGGCGACCTCCTCTTCAATGTCAACAGCGACATCAGGTTCAACCCGCGGGCGGCCGAGCAGCCCGAGTGGTGAGTGCTGCGGCGGGGGGGGGACGGGACACCCGGCCCGGTTTGGCTCGGCGGGGCTGGGGACCGAGCGTGCGGTCCGCCCCGGGCCCCCGGGGAGGCGGGGGGGGGGGGGGGGGTGGGGTGGGGGGAGACCCGGCGGGGTGCTGGGCGGTCGGTGTGGAAACGTGGCACGGCGCTTCCCTGGGTGGCTGCTGCCTTCCGCTCGGTTTGTGGGTTTATACCCGGGCGTTCCCGAGAACTGATGTGATGGCCGGGTTGGAGCAGGCAGGGGGTTAAGGAGAGCGATTCGGTGTCACCAGGAAAAAGAGCAATCGTACTGAGGCTTGACTGGTTGTGTTCCTTCAACTACAACAACAACAAGCCATGAAATACAAAATAAACACAGGAGCAGGAGAAGGCTGCAGCACTGAGGCCAGAGGGTCCGTATGCCCCAATATCCCGTCTCCAGCTGTAGCCAGAGGCAGATGCTACCAGAAAAGCAGCTCAAGAAAGAGGGGGAGCGCACAGTGAACCTCCCTCTCCAGTATCTTCCTGGTCTCCCACTCAGAGGTGTAGGGACCAGGCAGTAAGTAGTACATTAACTTTTCTCAAAAGCAGGGTCTAGTATCACAAAGGCATTCATGCTAGCAGCTATTTCAGCCTTTGGGATCTGATCTGTGCTACATTTTTCATCCTCAATTAATTCCGAGTGTCCTAGCACCTCTGCTGCTCTCCAGCCTTCAAAGCAGTTAGTTGCCTCTGTGAATCGTATGCCCTGTTGGCTTGTAAGAAATGCTGAGAAATTTCAATGACTGAAAAATCAAAAGGCTTGTCTAATACAACAGCACCCTCTTCCAAACACACTGACATTGTAATGTTTAAACAGCTGCATTGTACCGTGCAAAAGCTCTGTCAAGCCACAGAGCAGCCAGCATGATCTAAACCTTTAGAAAGAGAGGATAAATATTTCTGATTTCCGCCCCATGAGCATGTGAATTGTCCAGGCCCCTTCTATCTAATAATCAAAACTGACTGTGAAGTGAAATAACCTGAAAAAGTTCTGGTTTCTCTGAGAGGGGAAAAAAAAAAGACTCACAAATGTATGAACATCTGGAGATGACTAAAAACACAGAAGACTTCTGGATCGAAGATATGTGATAGTGTATTCAGTAGGTGAAGAGTGAAATTATCATTGATGTCCACAATGCAGCTGCCTGTTGTACATATTTTCTTTAGTGGCTGAAGCCAAAGTTCACAGAACTAACATAAGATTTAGGAGTTAAAAGTCATTTTAACAATTCTTTTCTGTAATAGTATCCTACTGCTAGGGAAGAGGCAAAACCATCCAGAGTTATTCTTTAGCAACCAGTTCAGAGTGATCCAGTTTCTTCTCATTCTCTCCATTTAAAAAAGAGCAGAAGAGAGAGTGGGAGCATTTGGTACAACAGGTCGAGTTACTGCTGCGCTCTCAGTTTCCAGACCCAGGTCCTTGTTAAATAAAGGTTCAGGATGATGCTGTTGTTTGGGTCAAACTTGTAAAAGATGTGTGCAACATAATACAACCTAAACACAATATAAAACTTGCAGCTCTGTGTTTCTGCTATATAAGGGCCTCTGCTAATGCTCAGTGATGTCACTCTGAGTTTTGCTCCTGACTTTCATGGGCTTTAAATCAGGCATGATGAGTGGAGGTGAAAATCCATCTCCCCCTTGGCCCTGGGTGGGAGCAGGCTCCTGGCATGCAGCTGGCACAGGGACAAAACCTGGGGCTGCTCCCACCTCTGTAGTGCTTTGCCTTTCCAAGTTGTTGCATTTTGAAGCCATGTTTCTTGATACCTGTTACAAACTGTAACATTATTTCTTTCTCCTCATTTGTGGGTTTTTGTTGTGTTGTTCTCTTTTTTTTTGGTGGTAGGCAAAACGAAGATAATGAAGAATTTTTGCCAACTGGAGAAACCTCCATAGACTCCTACCCAAACTGGTTAAAATTCCACATTGGCATTAATCGGTACGAGTTGTATTCCAGACATAATCCTGCAATTGAGGCTTTACTACAAGACCTGGTCTCCCAAAAGATAACCAGTGTTGGTATGTTCAGATATATATAATATTTTATCATTATTTGCTCATTGTTCAGGATCTCATTGCTGTTTGAATATTAATATTTTGCATGGCTTCTCTCTGGCGTGCCTACAACATTGCTTCCTGACTTCTGCGCTTGTTTTCCCTGTTAAATGTAAAGAGATATTGCCAGCTCTGTATTACCTGAATAATTGCAAAGTCTGCTAGCAAGGCAAATCCCATTTTGGAGATCTTTTAGTCACAATCAGGCTGAAAGTGCCCTATTCAGTTATTTTAAATAAATATGATAATAAAAAAAAAGGATGGCAAAAACCAGATAGCATCTTGCACAAGCTAGATTTGTATTATTAGCTGATTATTATTTAAAAGGCTGTGCCTGGCAGCGCTTGTCTTCCCAAGGAAGGCGGCTGACCTGCAGCCCTGCAGCGATGGCTGCGGGAGCATCCGACGCTGCGGGGCTCTGCGGCTCGGCAGAGCTGCAGCTTCCCTGGGCATCGCACAGGGAGCTCTAGGCAAGCCATCCTCCCGCTGAGCAGAGTTCAGCTCTGTTTATTCTGCTTGTAAATCCATGATGGGGATGTGCCCATGTCAACCTTTGGCTCTGGTTAAACAAGGTGACGCAGTTTGGGGCTTTTCTCTAGGGCTGTTTAATGACAACGTTTGTCTCCTTGAATTTAGCTATGTTGCTGCACAGGGAAAAAAAAAACCCACAACCCCAAACGAAAGCCCTGGGATACTAAACAAATGCACACCCCGTGGTTTCCAGAGGTAGAGAGCTGCAGCACAGCCAGCGGTTTCCGTTGGCCGTGCAGGAAATGAAGTTACTTGCGCTGACCACAAAGTTGCTAAGTCCATTTCAGAGGGATGAAATAGCAGGAGCTCTGTAAAAGTGCTGATGGTGTGTTGGCACCGTGGGATGAGGTCAGCAGGTCTTTAACCCTGCAAGGCAAAAATTCCCCTGGCTTCAGCAGGAAATGGCCTGGGCGAGAATAGCACGAGCAGCCCTAAGCTTTACATTTTCCATCGTGTGAATCACAGTGGCTGCTCAGCAGGAATGAGGGAGATCCTCGGTCATCAACAGTGGGCTGATTTAGCTGATCCAGATGGCATAGGTGTAAAATTCAGGATGCCGCAGGAGAGCTTCACCTCTGTGAATTGAGCTGCCCGGTGGCTGTACTCAGCACACAGCTCTGCTCTGAGCTCTGCTGGGGCAGGGTTTTGAACAAAGCAGTTTGCAGTACCCAGGTGCCATCCCACGTGTTGGATTCAAGGGTTCAGTGGTCACCTAGCTCATCAAAGAGCCTTGTTTATTAACCTGTAATGGGTTTTCTATCCTCAAAACTCTGGATCGGAGTGATTCATTAAGGAGCTCAGGTCTGACAATTAAGCCATGTATTTTGCCTTCTCTAGCTCAGATGTGACACTGCAGGTAGCAGCAGACATGGCCCGGATGATTTTCTCCTTGCCACAGCCCTCACCTTTCCTGATCCCTCCTCTCCATACCAACCAATTTCTGGAATATTAGTGGCACATGCGAATGGGGATTGAGGCAGCACTTTATAACACATGTTAATGTTGCTTTTTGAGCCCATCCATCAAGGAGGAAAAGATGCAGGCTGTGCCCTTGCCTGTCCCCCATAGAGAGCAGCAGTGCCCCAGGCAGTGACCAGGCTGTCCCTAGCTCTGTAGAGGTGATGCTTAACCAAACCATCTCCTGCCTCATCTATTGAGGTTTACACAAAATGCATTGGCCGTAGCGGTGTTTTGTACTGCATGGCTGCTAAGTGTATCGATCTCTATTTACCTCTTCAACACTGTAGAGCTCAAGCCATGTTGTCTATGCAGGAGGAGAGCAGTGTTTGCAGCAAACTTGACAGCATTCGAGCCATGAAGTCTGTCATTTCTGCAGAGCAAGGGGATGGTTAAGGTTGATGTAGGGATTAGAAGCTGGTGGGAGAAAAAGGGAAGCAGGAATGAGAAATAGTAGTTTAGTACCCACTCTTCACTTGATCTTCTGGGCTTGATCTTCACTTGTGCTTCTGGGCATGTTGCTTAACCTCTATGCTTCAGTGAACCTAGCAGCAAAATGGTTATCATAAAAAATAGGAGTGAAATCCTGACCCTGGTGACGTAAGTGGAAGTTTTGCCTTATACTTCCCTGGGGCCATGATTTCATCTAATATGTCATATAGATGTGTCATGTGGTTTCCATTAATTATGATTCTGATAGAGCTTTCAGATCGACAGGAGGAAAGGCCCATAGGACCACAGAGGAAGATTTATGATTGTTATTAGCAATTTCCTATGCGATTGCCTCTCTGTTAATGTTTGAACAAGGCTCTTCAGAGTGCAATAGGGCTTCTTATGCCCCTAACAAGAACACAGAGCCATGGTTTATATCAATGATTCCGTATAGTTTCCGTAACCTAAAACATGAGGTACATTTGGTATTGGTATTGGTCACTGTGGGAACTGACAGGGAATGATTCCTATATGTAAATCCCAGTCTAAAATCAAGCATATGGAAATGCAAGGGGACTTTTGCCAATGTAGAGATGCCATGATCTGAATTTTGCTGGTAGCATCCACTGCCTGCCTCTGTGGGGATTCAGGAGCTTTGTCAGGTTGCAAAGCAAAAAAGAGCATATTGTTAATATACTTTTTTTTATTATTATTACGCAATGCAGCATCTCTATTTTATTGGAGTGTTTAAAAATATGTTTTAAAATAATACTTGCCAGTTTTCAGCTTTACTGCAGAGCAGCAGCAGGAATTCAAAAGCATGTAAGCTGATTAATAAAGAGTAAGGTATTTGACCAAAGGACACTTACAGGGCTGTTACGTTTTTTTGTATATTCCTGCATATCTTCTAATTTGTCTGGTTTTTTTCCTTATGGTCAATTTTTGTTGTTTTGCTTTTTATTTTCTTTTTTTAAGGCAGCTGCAAAGATGCCAAGTTAGAAATATAAAATAAATGGAAACCTTAACAATGCCCAATGTTCAGTCTTCTTTCTGCAAGCAGGACAATTAAATATACAGGCTTACATGCATTAGATGAAATGGGATATTGCTTTATCCAGTTTCTTCCCAGTGTTCTGATTTGCTTTGGCTCTAATAGAATTAGGTGATTTGCTGTGCAGATTCTTGATACCTACAGTAATTAGATCCAAACTGCAGCTAAACAGCTTCCTTAGCCACATCGTAATTTCTCTGCTCTGCTTGCATTATTTATGGAGGAGAGTGGTGACCAGATTGATCCCCTGCCATCTATCAGAACTGCTCACACAACTCTGTAATGTGCAGTGTTATTTTAAAATGAAAACGGTGACAGAAGCAATTCCCAGGAGCAGGGAGCACCAAGGTGACATTTTCTTGATGTTAAAGTTTAAATGGAACAAATCCATGGATGGGAAGGAGCATCACATTCAGTTCCCACAGTGACACCTAGAGCTGGCCTTGAAAAGAACAGGGTTACCCAGAGCTTTCAAGCTGAGGATGTATTCTGTGCCCTGCATCAATATATATATTTCCTATTCGTTTTGTTCAGCATAAAGGAATAGCTCTTAATTTGATTTAATTCACTGAAAATTTCCTCTTGCCATAAATAGGAGCCTAGAGAGAATTATTTTTCCACTGAGCACTGAAACCCAGTTTTCAGAAGCAGCACATGCACAAGCAATTGCACATTTCCTTTGCCTTTCATAACTGTTTATTGCATGCATAAATAACCGTAGTTAGCTATTTTGTTGCATATTTACAAGACGTCTGTGCATAATTGTGGCAGCACTGTCAGCAGTTTACCACAAATACGGCCTCGTGCATTCTAGAGGCAGTGGGGTCTTGATCTTGCTTGTCCTGCTGTCCAGAGGTTCTGTGCTGTGGGATTGCCTGGGAGCAGAATAGGATTTTGTAATTCCTGTGTTTAGTTGGGTTTTATGTTTTTAGTCTTTAAATTCTCTGGTTGGAAAGGTTTGGAAACATTACCCGACTGAGTTAATTTCTGAACCTGCAATGCCTTCAGTTTGTACAGGCAGTAATTAGAAAGCAAGCATGCAAGATTACTCACGCAGTGAATAAATGCTGCATTTAACTAAGGTGGACTCTACTTCAAGTCAGGAAAAAAAAAGATAAAGGCAAGACGGTGAATATTGAACATAAATTCTGGTGCTAAAGGAAATTATAAAAATCTCATCCAAAGGAAGGGAAAAAGTGCTGTTGAGAACGCATGAAAAACATAATGAAATGTAGCACCATTGATTTACTGTATAAGAAAACAATGAATCTGCCAAGAGTCAACAGATTGATTTAATGTACAATTCCAGATGAAAGGAGGGGACTTAAAATGTACAACAAAGCCTCTGAATGATTTCACAGATCTCTTCCCCTCCAGAAGTCTTTTACTCTCTTGACTAAACCAAGAAAGGCCTTTAAAAACAAGTTAGCAGAATTGCTTGAACAAGAACAAAGTAAGAGATGATGAGGGCTTGAATTTGTTTTGAAATATGTTCTTTACAGCTTGTACAGGGCCATGTCTCTAGCCTGGGGCCGAGTATTACTTGTTAAAGCCAATCAACACATTTATGTTAGATTTAAGCTTGATCTATAAATAGGCATCCAAAATGGATCTGAACATCCTCTGTTTCAGATGTTTACTGCATCCCAGGCTTTGACTGGATCTCACTTCTCAGGCATTAGCATTGCACAATTAAATACATTTTAAAATGTTTGTTGGATTCTGACCAAAAGCCAGGTTCGGAGGTCCTGCTGGGACTCATTCTCCATCAGAGGACCATATGGTCTAGACAGGCCAGTAGGATGAGGGCTATCATGCATCAAAACAGTGGAGCTGGAAAGCCAGACCAATTCAAATTCCAAATCCTTTTGGGTCATATCCCTTTGGGCAACATTGTGTCTCTGTTAGGAAGTAGTACCAGATGCTAGCCAGAACCCTGTACCATACAGTTATAAAAAGATGATTGACAGATGATAGGTAGTGCATCTTTTATACTGGATGGTGCCTGTGGATCAGGGAGGGTATTCAGGTCTTGTATTGGTGAGGGGACAAGGTGGGGAAGTAGTAGACATGACATGTGGCTGTGACAACAGGCTCATAGAGGTAAATGGAGTAGAGATTTCTGGAGGCTTGATCCAAAGTCTATCAGAGAAAACAGAAGGAGTCCCACCAATTTCACTAGTCTTTGGACGATATTCTAATCCCACATACACTCAAGCAAAAAGATATCTCAGGGATTTTTTTGCAAAGTCTCCTAAAGTTAGGAAGATTTTTGATCACAGCCGAAAGCCCTTGCACTGGGTTAACAGGAAGGTTTAATGCTGCTTTCCATTTCCTTCTACTTTGGGGGGGAAAAGAGAGGCTCTGAGTTGCCGAAAGATAAAAAGTAATGATGGTATTGGGATTTGTTTTTAACACTGTGCCAGTACATCCCGGAGCTGTATGAGACTTGATTTGAGGTACCTGCTGGGAGCTAGTGGGTTTATAAAGTCTTTTACAGAGCTGTTCATGACCTGTGATGTTACAGTATATTCAGAAACCTTAAAAAAAGAAGTGAATTCAGAGTATGACTAGTGGTTCCCTTGGAGTCAGTATAGCCTTATGTTGCAAGGCCTTCTTAAAAATACCTAAGGCTGCTGATCATAGACGTGACAGATTGCAATGGTGTAGCATCCTCTGATTTCTTGGAAAATTGTATATGCTGCTTCTGGGTATTATAAATTCTTCAGAAATGTTCATATGAGCAGTAGGTGAAAGCACAAGGGCATCTCCAGATGAGCAAACAGTGTTTGTTTCGGATAAGTTCCTGGAAGATGACAGGGCTCCCACTCTGGCCATAATGGCCAGAGGGACATGTTTAACTGAGGTCTGAGCAGGAAAGGGAGTTCCTGAAGGAATATAGCTCAGAAAATGAGAGGGAAGCCAGTACACAGATGTGACGCTAAATTAGGACAAGGGAAGTAATCTGACCTAGAGGTCTGAGTCACTCATCTCCAATGAGATCTGCTCTTTTCTGGCATTGCCACCCCCAAGATTTGGGCACCCTGGACTGCTCCAAAATCTGCTTAGTTTAGAGGTGCATGAAGGGTCTTGTTGAGTTCAAAAGGGCAGTCTAAGGTCAGGTGTCTCCCTCTCTGCAGGGATTGCAATGATAGACTCTAGCTAGTCTGGACTTGAAGGGTGGCTTTGAATCACCTCCAGCCTGGCCACCACATCTGCATCACTGAACAAGCAGCCAAAGTGGGAATATGATAGTCCAGATGATGTGGGGGGAAGCCAACGTGGAGCTCTGGCATGGTTTGTTGTCCATGATGCATGTGGCTTCCAGCATGCCCTGCCATAAGGCACAATGGGACACCATTCCCACCAATGTCACCCTCTGTTTTGCGGAGGTCCAAAGTTTACTCCTAGCAGCAGTGGAGGGACAACATGCCAGCAAAACTTCTGTTCGGTTGAGGCTACTATTGCAACCAATTAAGGCAATACAATAAGATGGATCTAAAAAGACCGGGGGGATGCTTTTGTCTTACTTCAGCTCAATTCCTTCTGACAGGAATCCAGGCCTTTGTTTCTCATGGAAGAATTATTATGAATTGTTAATCTTCTTCATACATTTCCCTGCTTGGTGATGACACACTTGTTGGGTTCAGCTGCTAACAAAATCATTATCTGTCAAGTGGCTTCAATTTGCTGAGAAACCAGTCTTAGTGTATCTGAAACTTTGTGCTTAGAAAAGGGCATGCTGGAACATCTTTTTTTCTTCTTCATTGCATTGCTGTTATTTCCCAGATGCTTGGATTCCCAGCTGTACCTCAAAATAGGCTCTATCCTTTGCTTTTCTCTGATGGACTTACAGGATCTTTGGTATATTTTGGACATATATGTCTCATGGAGGAGAGGGAGCCAATCTCTAAGCCCTGAGCTCCTCAGAATCGAATGAAGAAGTATAAATTACTTCAGTTTTAGAGGAAAAACATTCGGTCTTCAGTTGGTGTGAGCAGTCTGCAAGCAGCTGTGTTGAGGCCGGTGGGCTGGGAAGTTATGTCTGACAAACAGGAGGCAGTTGTGCCCTTTGGCACTGAGGCTGATATGACTGACCTGTGTGGAGATACCCCACTCAAACAGGGGTGCAAATACAGGTTGTGCCTTAATGAACTGGGCAAATCCTGAGCCTTCAGCAGCGGCTGGGCAGGGAAGGTGGTGGGGGCTGGTCCTGGGCATGGTCGTGTTTCCTGCGGACATGAGGCAAGGGCAGCATCAGCTGCCTGTTTGCTGTCCAGACTAACCAGGAGTGTTTCCAGAGTGCATAGCTGGGCTCTGATGGTCCTAGGGCAGCAGAGCTAGGTGTTTGGTCAGAGGATTGCTGCTTCTCATTGCCTTCAGGCTCCAGGCTAGGTATGAAAAGGCCTACGGCTCCTTCTTCCCTCAGGTGCAGATCAACTGACCTGTTCTGCACAAGAGAGGGAGTTTAATGTGTGAAAGCCAGGTGCTTCTGCTTTACCTGCTCAGTGCAAATTATTTAATGCCCTTTAATTTCTAATTATTTATTTGTTCCTTCGGGATAAACTGGAAATGCAAGAGAAGGCTGAGGTCAGCAAAACAGCAAGGCAGGAGGGATTTTATTCTAGGAGAAGTATAATTACACTGACCAAATTTGCATAGCACTTTGTTGCAAAAATATAGATTACAAGTGCTGAAAGAGAGCTGGTGACCTATCAGCAATAAGGCAGAGAGATGAATAATTAAAAGGATGTGCAGCTAATGGCATTGGTTAGAGAAAAAACATGTACAAGCTATATAGGTGGAACAAGGGCAGCTCTAAGCCAAAATTTACAGATCAAGGTAACCTGACATTTATGTAGTTCTCCAGTTGACATGGGTTTTGTCAGAACTGTAAAGAAAGGGATTGATTATCTGGTCATTCATAGGAAGCATTTTTAAAGGACTGACTCATCCACACAGACACTACTGCCATGGCCTGCCTCTCCTAACACAGAAGTGAGTTAAGGAGACAGGGTGTAGGTCATTTCATTTATTCAGAGCAGTTTTGACTGAGATGGTAAAAAAGCAGCTAGTTTGCCAAAGTATATATTTATCTTTTTAAGTAGCCTTATCATCAAGTAAAATGCATTTTTATGAATTCTTATATATATAAAAAAATTGCTCTGACTTTAGAAACACTATAATCTGGCTGTTAACATGATATTGTCCAAATTGTTCAGACTGGTATGAATAAATGTCAGTGTTAAATTTCCATTAGCTCTCAGCTGGGAAGTGAGCACATTTAATGTTTGAGCAAAGATGGCCCTCGGTGTGCAGTGTGGACCATATAGTCCTTGCTGTCTCCACATGCCCTCTCCTACCCTCCCAACAGAGCCAGCGACCGGCTCTGCACAGCTCTGCTCTCCTGTACAAACCACCTTGGGATCCCTTGAAGTTAATGGATGGGCTTGGATACATATCCATTGTGCATGGAGGAGATGAATTTACATATCTCTACTGCCCAGCAACAATTACTAGAATTGCAGCAGAGATCAGAGATTGCTATAGTTTCTGCTCATAGTTTCAATTAAGGAGATGTCTGCTGCGCATTGGACTGTAACATCCCAGCTGCAGTTGTCTTCGAAAGCATCCCATCTCCTTTCCCAATGTGTGTCCCTTGTTAAAAGGAACTCCAGAAGCGATGGAGACTCCATCGTGACTCCACTGAAGATGGAGAAAACAAGACTGCAATGGTCTGTTCCTATACATGCCATTCAGTTAGAGTGCTTATGGAGCCCATAGGGGCCAATTGAAGAAGACAAAGACGTGTGAGGGAGTACAATCCATTTATAGTCCTGGTCGGCAGCTCAAAGCCCTCCCCTGTACTCTGCACCCGCTGAATAATCTGTTGTCCAGTTAGGATCACCCTGCTTGGTGCTCAGATACTGCAGTGCTGAATCTAATACAGAGCAAAACATATGATTTTGTTGCAGGGAAGCTGAATGTAAGTAGATCCACATTGTAGGATTTTAAAGCGGTTTTGTTTTTCCCACAGCGATGAAATCAGGAGGCACCCAGCTGAAGCTGATCATGACGTTCCAGAACTATGGACAAGCATTGTTCAAACCAATGAAGTAAGTAAAAAACAGTCTGTGTTATAAAGTGAAATTGTAGTGGAATATCCTGTTACTGTTTTCTAAGCCATTAAAAGTTTGCTGTAATGCCTCTCAAGGTTAATGTGACTGGTACCCTAGGCTTGCTGCTGAATGTAGAGCTTCAGGGTCTGTTGAGACCTTGCCCTGCTAGACTGGTCTTTGAAGAGACGCTAAGGAGGCTTCAGATCCATTGCAGTCTTCTCAGGAATGTTATTCACTCTGATCTCTGTGAAATCTCTCATCATAAATACAGGATGTTTTCAGCATTTCTTTCTTATGTAAACTTACTGCAGATCTGAGCTTTATCTAGAGTCAGTGCTTCTCTGGAATATGGCCAGACAAGAGAGATGGTTCAGAACAGCTTTGGAAAAAGCTAAATAGTATTTGTCTGATAAATTATAATTTAATCTGTTGATTTATTGTTGTTTGTATTAAGGGGTTGTATTAGTCATTTGGCTGTGGCTATGCTGACTCTGTGAAAACGAGTTTATCTGAGTGGTACTGCAAGGTAATGAATCTAGAGAGAAAGGGAAGGACTAGGATGATGCAGCCTTGATTTGTGCCTGCCCAGATCCCATTGAGATGAGGGAAGTTATTCAGATACAAAGCAGATGTAAATGAGTTCTGAATCCTGACTTGTATGTTTGTGTTGTAATAAGGAAAATGACTCTGTGCTTACTGTAGAGGGTTTAGGAAAGACACTTGGGGCTGTGAAATGTTTAATGAAGCTACTCAGTATCTGTGTCAAGGGTACTACTGGAATAATAAATTCATTTCCTTCTTTTGTTCCCACTGTAGGGAAGTTCAGTTAATTTCCTCTAAGATGGTCCATAAAAGACTAAAGTAACCGAGAACGAGTGGTTTGGAATATGTCTTGGCATTGTGTTACAGCTGTAGTGGGGAGCACAGCTCAGGGGGTAAGCTGCTGGCTGGCGACTGCAAAACTCCCTGTTTCACCGTAGATTTTGCTATAGACTGACCTCAGACAAATACAGATTTGACTTGATCTTATTTGACTTCCAGAAGGGCCAAATAATTGGTCCCACTTTCCTTCAACCCAAGTTTGAGCAGGAACCCTCCTTATGTGCATTTGTCCTGGGAATCATAAGGAAATCCTATGAACTTCCAGGCAGCACAAGGAATTTGTGCAGAGGCCAAATACCTCTGTGTTATTTCCCAAATTGCACACAAATTTCTCCATGTTTCTAGTGGATCACTGATTGCCTGGGAGAGGTCAGAGGAAGCACAGATATAATACTGACAAGTCAGAGGGAAGGCGGTATCAGAGAGCATCCTCTCCAATATCTTCCCTTCCCCTCTCTGCCCTCTCCCCGAATGCTCAGATCATTAGTGCATGGGTCCATCCCCTATATCTGCAAGTTTGACGCATATAGACACAATTCTTAATTGTGTCTTGTCCCACACGTGAAATCAAGAACCAGGCAGGTTTGAGCAGCCTTGAAGCATTTGGCAGAATCGTGGTTGCACTGTTGACTTTTTACATAGTGTGTGATTTGTTTCTTCTCCATTTGCTCAGATGCATATAATCTCAATCTTTATCATTGGTATGACATTGTAATTCTGGGAATGCTAATGAGGTCAAATCAAAAGTTTACCGTTGCTACTGTACTGTACACAGCCTTGGCAAGATGATGGATGACAATGGAGGTATAGCCACATTCCTGTGTAGAAGCAATTACTACCATCCACTAAAACAATAATGGAAAATGATGATGTCTTAATCATTCCCTTTGCTTGATTTGAAGGGCAGCAACACCCTACTTTCTCACTGCTCTTTGCATTACATACACCACTGGAAAAAGCAGCATTAGAGCATTCAGCAGCTGTGTTCCCAGGCACCACACCTTACAGTAGCAATGCTGCTGCGTTTGTGCTGAGCATCGCTGAACACATTAGTGATTTTGAATAAGGATATTTGCAAGCATTCGTCTTCATTCTGATAACAGTGAACAGGGCGCCAGATGCTCGGCTAGTGTAAATCTTCCTAGCTCCTTTGGCATCTGGTCCCATTGGCCTCTTTCACTAGCTTATGGACTGTTGTTGATGGAGTTCTTGGAGAGGTTTGCAGCAGCATTTCTTTATACAGAAATAAGCAGCTCAGAACTACAAAAAAAAAAAAAAATCAGGCTTTAAAGCTACAAGACTTCTTCTTGTAGGACCTTCTTCAGGCCTTAGACACCTTCTAGGCTGTTTCTGGTGCTTCCTCTTTTCTGCAGGGTACCCTTCTGATCCAGGCTTCACAAAGGTGGGTGTGCCTTCCCAGTGTAGGAGCTATAAGGAGCTCACAGATCAAGGCCAAATATCTCTGGTCATCAAGACTGGAGACATAAAGGACGTTTTTTTCTAAGTAGTTTAATTTGAGGACCATAAAATATCATCTTGGTGGCTACTTCTGAGATCAGCTCCTTGAAGGAAGCCCTTGGTGGATAGGACGTCTCCACATGGTGCATCCTACATGTTTCAGTTGTTATGTGTTATCAGCTCCATTGCTTTTCAAAGCAGCAGAAATTATGCTTTTCTTTCTCCTGAGTTGATAAGCCTCTTCATACAAGCAACCTTCTTCATGAACCTCAGGTAACACAACAATTAAATAGTAGTGAGTGTCCAGCTGCAAATGAAAATTGGGGCCTCAGTTTATTTCTTAGTGCTGGAGGGGGCAATATGAGTTGAATCTGTATGTTAAACTGAACTGAGCCACTGTTTTTTAGAGAATAGAGTTGACACCGGTAGGATTGCAAATCTGATCCCAAGGAAAATTGATAATCTGGAGTTTTCCACCCTGTCTGGGATCTGAAGTACTGAAAGCTGAATGGTGTGAGTTTCACAGAGGGTAATATGTAGACATGAGGCCAGTCGCTGCCTGGATTTGATTAATTTGAACTACCTGAAAAGCTCTTTTTGCTATACATAGCTGTAGGCAGTATCTTCCAAACCGGATTAATACCTGTTCGAGTAGGATTGCGGCAGATAGGGGAGACCATACGAACCCTTCCCTGACACAGCTGGGCATCTGATAGCGAAAGGGTAGGTCTCCAGACCTTTGGCAGTGACTTCTGCGGGGGAGTCACAGCAAAATGTACTCCCTGGCAAATTGCTTGAAATTCTGCAGAACTCATCTGACTTGCTCTGCCCTTTCCCAGCCTCCCAATTCCATGATGAATTTATGCAAGGAGGAAGCCAGCTCCAGAAAGGCCCAGGCAGGATTTGGAAATTGGGAAACCAGAATCTGCCTTTGGCACCTTTTGAGCTCAGTATTTGACATTAGCTGACAACTCTTCATCTGGTCATCGATTCAAGCTAGTGGAGCAAATGGGAGGAGGGAAGCTTAACAGTCAGGGAAATGTGATAGCAGTAAATAAAGCCTGATCAGCTGCAATTATTTTATTTATTTGTGGCTCTGCATCTTCATTTCTGAAATAATTGCCCATAAAGTATTGCAGAGAAAGCCAAATCTATTTATAAATCCTATGGCCTGGTGTAGATTCCTTTGCTAATTCCAAATGCATCATAGAAAAAGCGAGTATTTGCTAAAACTCCAGGGAAGATTTAATGTATTTGCAATGTATCTTACAGTTAATGTGTAGTTTTATTTAGCTCATAACAGTTCAATCATACAAAATTATTACCATATGGGACAGGAAAAAAATAGCAACCTCCCCTTCTCCCATGATTAGTGTGTCTAACCATACTAGTATTGTACAGCATAATAAAATTTATTTATGTGATCGCTGATATCTGCAGCTGCAGCTTTCTATATGACTTATCAGGTAGGGATGGTGTAGAGCCATAAATTTAAAAAGGTTTTTGGCTTATTTGTCCAAAAGGAACATGCGCTTTATAGTTTTATTTGGTTTCCCTTTGTTTCTGCTCGCTGGTGGAGTTAAATAGCTGGCTCAGCAACAAAACCAACACACTATTTTTTTTCCTCCCAAGGCTCTATTCTTGAAGGGTGAGATTCTGTTCCAGCAGAGCCAGTGCTAGGATTCCTATTGCATATGCTGGTGCCAGGATTTTGAGAGAGGCTTTTACAGTTCCTTATGGAAAAGCCGAATAGGATCTAATAGAAAATGATACCTTGTTATTGTAGTTGTGAGAAAAGTGTCCTGTGGTATGTGTTTAAGAATGACATCTCTCATTCCCAGTTTTATAGACTGCTTTGTAGAAATGTGTAGAAAGGGTATTCATTATAAAATCTTTGAGGTTTCTTTGTTCCATTCAAAGAAATACTACTGTATCTAGTGAACTCTGGACTGAAACAGATAAAAGCCAGTTCTATTCCAACCTTAGCATTTGCTTGATATTTTTAACATCTTTTTTCTTCTGTTTTTACAAGTCACAGTACAGGATTGGTAAGAGCCACATGGCTGTTTCATTCAGTAGCTGAAGTTCACAGTTAAAGTCTTTGATAAAGTAGAACCAATTAGCATCAGGGTGATATCAGGCCAGAAGAGACTTTTGGGGTCGCGAAATCCAGTGTCCTTGAATCACAGGCGATCATCTCATGAAATCCCATTCATTAACTCATCAAGCACTGCTGACCATGTTGTTTGTAACTTTTACCCCTGCTATCCCTCCTGAGACTTGCTGCTGTAGAAATAATGCTACCCCCTGGGAGCATCTTCTGGTTCCTGCAACCTTCAGACCCATTCCAGTGCCAGCCACAAAATAAGCTGGTAGTCATGGTCTAGTGCAAAGCTAGTGCTCTACAGAAACAAAACAAGCACACCCACCTTTCAGCTTCTGTAATGTTCCTATAGCATAAAGACATAGGCACTGTTAGCTGGGCTGAAATTTAGCAGCAAAGGTCAAGGGGAAGATAATATTTTTGTTTTGATTGGCAAAGCACAGCTTTTTACTGGCTTTTAAATGTCATACTTGTAGCGTTCTTTAAGTTTCTCTTTGATTTCCTTTTAGGATTGCTCAACAAATAATGCATCCTTTGATAGGGATATTAAATAGGCCAAACAATCCCTGTAATACAAACAACTGTTAATTGCTTTCATTTCCTACAGTAATATGCCCTTTCTGAAGCTTTGGTGTGACTGTTGTACCTGCAAAATGCAGCCTCCAGGCCTGATTATCATATCAGTTAGCTGGTGTAATTCTTCCAAATTGGTAGCATTGCTTCCAAGTCAGAGGAGTTGAAATGATCTTCAGAATCGGGGCCCCTGGAAGATTGCTTTCCTTATTACATTGCATACCATGCTGTTTTGAGGAAATACATTTTGCAAACCTGTTGCATTTCAGCTGGCAGGCATCCAGTATAAACATACTGTTATAAGTCAACATAGCAATTAAATCAAATTGCAATGTTTTCTCTGAGCAGCTAGAGAAGTGAGATATGCATACAGTAGCTGCTATGCTAGAAGCCTTCCAGGATTAACACTTTGGCACACTGGAATGTGCTGCATGAAACCCGACTGAGCAGTTGCTGGTCAAAGTACAAACCCAGCCACTATGTTTTGTCACTCGGCTTAAGCCGTGTTACTGTAGCGGTCACTGGAGAACACTGGCTCTGCACAAGATGTGTTACTGGAGACCTAAGGTTGAATAAACTGATCAGAAAGGTTGAAGCTAGTCAGCCCAATGTTCAGTTTATGTAGGTGTATTTTAAAATTGCAAGGAGTGCTGTGTCATTATGTCACAAAGAAGAAATGCTTTCTTTGTTGCTGGACATAAAAATCAGTAATCAGATATTCTGTGGACCTCATCCATGCAATTTTGGCCTTTTTAAGGGAATTCAAATCCCTACCTACCAAATCCCTGCTGAAATGTTTATCTGAGTGAGACTGACAGGAAGATTTGATTGTACTTACATCAGGAGTAAACTGGATGAATTGCATCACTTGATATTTAAAGTACATGAGATCTGAATGTGGTCCTAAATAAGGACAGCAGAGGTTGTCCTGTATTATTTTAGTTCTTTAACTTTTGGTATATTATGCATGAACTGTTTTTCTCTTTTATAACTAATCCTGTTCATCAGATCAGACTTCTTCAGTATTTCAGTGCAGACTGTATTTTAGGACTCAGCAGTGCCTCTGGTCCAAACCTCATTTATGCAGATTGGAAAATTTGTGGTGACTTCAAGAGGAGTTGGATCAGGATTGAGGCTGACTGATGGCCCTGGACAGCAATGAAATCCAGTCTTCTGTCTGTCACTGTGCACTGCATTTCCCCTTGCCACAGCTCAGCAACTGCTGGCTGAAATATTGATCAATCCCTTCCAACCCAGGAGAAATTTGTTCTCAAATTCTGGAAGCATGTTTATGAAATGACCCCAGAGTCACAGTCTGCAAAGTCCAGGTAGCTCAAAGGTTGTCCATTTAGATTAGGATCTGTAGGGATCTGTGACAGTAGCATTTCACCATGCTGGCAGCCAGGAAGGGGAAAACAAACCTCTTTCCCTCTCTTTTGGCACCAGCTCTGTTGTGCTGTCCCAAGCTGAGCTGCCCAGGTTATCCCCTGGAGCCAGGCAGGATCGCCTGAGCCAGGACAGGACAATATGAGTCCCAGTGGAGGGAGGGAGCAGACCTTGGGGTTCAGCCCCATCCCACTTCCTGGCACTGGGAAGCTGCCATCCACCACTGCTGGTGAATTCCCTCCAAAATCCCTCTCCCCTGACTTCCCCATGGCATCTTCAGCTCCTGGCAGAAGACTTCACAGCTCACAGAAACATCAGCCCCGTGGTCTTTGTGACTGGGGGTTTTTGCACAAATAATTAAAGCCTTGCATTTTACTTTAACTCATTTGTTGGGGTTTTTCCAGCAGATCATAACATGATGCTCAATATCTATTTTTGTTCTTGTCTTACACAGACACAAATGGCCACAGGTACTGGCTGTACCTGCCCCTTATCACTGTTTTAAGGGAGAGCTGAGTGGGTAGTCATATTTTACAGTAGTGAAGTGTCTCTGCTTGATTAGCCACCTTCTATCTAAGTGCTTATAGAATCTTGCTAATTAGTCTTTGGGAACAAAGACATGCTGGTGTTTATTTTTTCTTTAAAAGCCAGTTATTGCAGCAGATAACATTTTTTTTTTTTTTACCTGTTACCACAGTGTATTAGGAAAGAAGCATCTTCAGTGTCTGATTTTAATCAAGCTACTTCTTCATTTTAATTTTCTGCATACCAAGAAATGCAGTCCTGTGGTTTTGTCTTTTAATCAGAGGCCCACTTTCAGTTCCTCAGTTTCTTATTTCACACATTTTACCCTGTATTGGCAGGGCGGAAAAGCAGCAAATGTTATCGAGGGAAGAGCTGGCATGAAATGCATAACCTGTAATTTACTGCTAAGTAACAGGGCTTGGCACACAGGGGACTCATTGGTGTAGTGGTGAGGTAAGATGTCCTTAGTAAATCTAAGCAAAAAAATTGTCCAAAATGTTTTCAGTGGGATATGCAGATACTGCTACCCTGAAATATTTCATGGGAATTTGTCTCCATTTCTCTACAATTTATAATCCTTAAATTAGGCTCAAGAGACTGAAATTCCATGAGGGAAAATGATTTGTGCAAGACTTGTGGTGTAAACCAGAGGCTGAAGCTGTTTTCTCTCTGGAGCAGCATGTACAGCTTTATCCTGGAGACAATTTGCACCGTGCTCATCTCCCTCCACCCTCTCCCCCACCTTGGAAGGAGTTATTTTTGGATGTTTTATGGAGCTAAATTGCTCCCCCTCTGCCCCTGGTCCTTATCTCACACAGTGATAGCTCTGGGGATCCCCACCGCTTTGGAGGGTGCACATGGGGATTTGACCACTTGCCCCGAGATTTCTTTGAAGTTTGTTTGTTCTTATAACATCCAGCTTGTTAAAGCCCTCAACATTTCTACAGGTTTCTTGAGTTAGGGCTGCTGGCTATTGGAAGGGACAGAAGATAAGGAGCAGTGAAATGATACAGTGTGTCTAGTGGCTGAGGACCCACGTCCAACTTTGCCGGATGTCACTGGTTCAGGCGACACAGTCCCATGGTCAGTGATGATGCGAAAGCTGGGTGGCATTTGGGAGAGACCCACAACCAAAGTAACAGTGTCTTGCAGGTCGAAACAGGAGGGTTTAGGCAAAGCTCAGAAGCTTAAGAGAGAGCGCACAGCGCATGTCCAAATTATGCCCTTGGCGTGGTGCTATTGGTGATTCATTGCTGTAAACAAACAAAAAAAGTGCGTGTAAAATAGCTGTAATAGCTGTTAATAACACATCTTTAGGACACACTGGACATTTCTGACTTTTTTTAATTTATTTTCAGTGTCTGGTTCAATGGTGTTGGTACTTCTCTTGTTAACTTACAATTTTCCACCCTGCTGTAATGTTCTGCATGTGGGTAAATAAAAGTGAGAAAGCCTGAAAGACTCATTTGCATGTGAAGAAGTAGCAGAAACCCAGACTAAATAGTGTCTGCAAATGTGTGGGAGCTGGAGAGTAGGGGGGGACAGCAAAACTGTTGTAAATAGAAGCCATTTAAAGTGCTGGATTATGCGCTATGGATAATAAAATACCCCAAGCCAGCATGTAAGCCAGATACTGTTCTCAGCAGCAGCATCTGACTGATCCTGTTAGCACTTCAAGCCCCTTTTGTAAACCTTGCTAATCGGTGGTCCAAATTCTTCATGCAGGGGTGGTCACCCAGCCAGAGGACAAATAATGCCATGACTGTGCTTGGAGAGCTGTAATAGTTAGCAGAAATATTGCACACAGACTTCAGATACACACAATCTGTATATGGATTTTAAACTGCTTTGGTTAGCTGGCATGAAGCAGCAGAAGAAATGAAGATGTTAAATTAATCTGTAGATTTAAGGGGAAATTAGCAATGATTGGTATTGTTTTATTTAGTTTTCAGTATGACTGACTTGTATTTTTTTTGATTCTATCTAATGATACACGCGAAGAGAATTTCAACCCAGCATATTTGTGTTTCTCTGTATTTTGTGCCTGTTTGAATCACTGTGATGCGATAGTCCAGCCAAAATTTTCAAACAAACCTCTTTTGCATCTGATTCTTTAGGGGTTTATTAAGCAGAAAATCTGATTCCCAGGGCATAAAACCCAGAGGTTTTTCAGCCTTTCATGTTGCAAGCCCAGGTTTTGTGTCAGGGCCCTGAGTGAGCCTCAGCCAGGAGGAGGGGAGAGCGATGCTGTGGTTCGAACGCCAGCTCTGCCTCCTGGGGATGACGATGGCAGAGACGACTTAAAACAAAATCCTGTTTTTCTCCACAAAATTGAGACATGGGGCTGAGAGTTGTTGCTGGCAGAAGGACAGGGTGCAGCAAGGAGGATTTGTGCCAGCCCTGGGCATGGTGGGGGCAGCAGCTGCCCCCTTCAGCATGGACCTAGTGCCACCATGAGTCTCCATGTCTCCCCCCATTCACAGCAGCAGTCAGCTTGACATCTCAGGGCTCCGACACCAGCAAAACAGGGTGCTCAAGGAGGGCAGAGCCTGCTTTTCCCATTGCCTGCCTAGTTTTCCTATTCCTGGAGCCAGCTCCAAGTTGAAACCATCTTTTTTTTGCAGCCTCCTGACCCCAGGTACAAGAGCTGGGTAACTGGGAATTTAGCCCAAAACATACCCTTTTTTGCTCTGCCTGACCTACTTGTCGCTGCCCATGGGGAGCCGCGGGGGTTTCTGCTCCTCTTGTGCCTTTGCTTTGGAGAGTCAAGCTTTTGTGCTGCTGATTGTATCACGGTGCCTTGAAGTTATCTTGGCGTGCACTGGATATTTTGGTACAGAAGCTGCTTTTTATGTACTTCTGTAGCACTCAGGGCACTAATGCGTCGCCTGAAGCAGCAGTGAAGCCTCCACTTTCGTGCTGCGGTATGGCGGGGCAGTGCCAATCCGGAGAGAGTCGGTGGCTCCGGGCAGTGTGAGCACAGCTGGGGTCCTGCTCCGTTAGCTGTCTGCGAGGCCATGTGGAAGAGATGGGTTTTGCAGCATATCCAGGCCACCTATTCAAATCCAGGCTCTTTTGGCACCCATGAAATTGTCTGACAACTTGTGAGCAGGCACCGTGCCATGCAAGCAGATGGGCATGAATGTCCTGGCAGCCAAGAGCCTGGGATGTTCATCTGGCAGAGGGGAGTGAGAGCAGAGCTCCTCGGTGCTCGTGTCCAAATGCCTGTCCCTCCTCAAGTCACCATGGGAAGGGCAGGCATGGTGATGCGGTGTCTGGTTTGGGCACAGGGTGTTTTACAGCAGAGATGATACCCCCCACATTATCCCCCTGGTTCCTGCTACTCTATCACTGAGGAAAAGGTAGTTTCTGAGATGCTTTCAGACAGAGCTCCCTGTTTTGTTGGGGCCAGCCAGCACCTGTCACTGTCCTGTGCCCTCCAGAGACTCACCTTGAAGGCAACAGCACAGCAGGGTTTTTTTGACTACCTCTGCTAGTTGGTTTCCTGTGAGAGGCTGGTTCTTGCCAGAAGTGAATCCCGAGATAAAAGGATTAAAACATCCTCTTCGAGGCTTTACAGAAATTGTCACGAGGGCTTACTTTAAAACATAACTCCAGGGAAGGCCTTAATGCTTATTGCCCCAAGGGGCAGCTTTTCTCACACAGGCATGCATTTCATAATGATTGACACATCATTAATTAACTGTTATTAATTAACCCCATAATCTGAAGGGATGGAGGGAGGAATTCCTTGCAGGCCTGGATCCTGTCATTTCTTTGAACACACGAGTCCCCTGTTCTGCTGCATTCCCAAACCCATCTGTCTTTGGGACCAAAGAAGCTCATAAAGAAGGCAGGACTAATGAACAACATTTTATAGCCCCCCTTCAGCCACCTTCATTTCCTGACAGCCACAGTTCAAACATGATTTGCAGGAGTGAGACTATTTGTATCTATTACTGTGAGTTTAGAGGAAGAGAAACATGAAAAAAAAAAAAAATCGGTTGTTGCCTTTCAACCTTCCCTTGTTCCCTGCTGTGTAGGATATGATGCTGTGAAGGATACGGAATCCATCTGTAATATAACACTGGCTGTGCATGTGGATGGTCACATAACCTCCTTTTAGGCTGGCCGTGCTACGAAAGGCCAAAGTTAGGGCAGAAAACCATTCTTGCCTCTCCATTTTAGCTCCAGTGTGATGACCTCCCCACTGCCTAGAACAGCAGCAGAAGGGACAAATTCCTCCTGTGCTGACTTTAGCTGGGCTTGCTGGTGTCCTTGAAGACTTTATTTTGCTCTAATCATTTTGAGCCAGCCCATATCTTCTGCCAGTTCTGCCCGGTGGCCTCTAACAATCTCATATGTCAGGCAGCAGCATGATTATAGCTTTATTTAACTTAGTCTGCATTTGCCTTTCAAGGAGCAACAATGCAGCAATTCTGTAGACTAAATGTGGCCTAAGAAAAGAAATTGTCCTGTTTATCCACAAACACCAGATTCTTGGGGTGATGCCAATGTCTCTAAGACATCAGTGGTGCTGATAAGCCAATAGTCATAATCACTGATCAGTGTTTTGCTGATGTTTTGGCAAGGTTTTGTGTCCAATATTGTTGACCCTACACTTTTCCTATTATGTACTGTATCCTTTGGCAGGAGAAAGACCTTCCCAGAGATCAGAATGGTACCCATACTGCAGGAGGTGCCTAAAACCCATTATGTTTGACATGGCTTATTCCTTTTATTCAGGGTCATATATCAGGGTTCATCCCTCCCATGCAATTTCAGGCACAGCAGTATTAATCCTGCCATTTTGCATCTCTGCAATTGGGAACGGCCTCTGGTTGCTGACATCTGAATTACATTTTTAACAACAATTTCCTTTGTTATATAAAATGAAGCCAAAACAAACACTGGTATTGGAAGCTCACTTTCTGGTTTAAATAACACAGACCTTTAAATGGATGAGGTCTATGAATCATTTTTGTGTAGATTCTGGTTTTGGGTTGTTTACTTGCTTGTTTGTGATGGATTTTGTTCTTTTTTTTTCCTTGGCAATGTAAGTCTATCACTTTTGATGCAGTAGGACAGTTTGGAAAAGCTCCCTGGTCCCTCTTATCTAACTGTACTGTTATTAGATTATTGGATTCTCTCTTCTCTCTCTTCCCCTAAAAATTCACTTACTAAAAGGGTGAAATTGCAGTGTATTGAATTGCCTGATATTGCACTGATTCTTTAGTGCAATATCTTCTAGATTTTAATAGCTACAGGCCTTGAAAGTATTTTGGTGTTACCAAAGACATTTAATATCTGTGAACTTATGGAACGTATTTTCTGGCACTCAGCAATGACTCCAAAGCCCCAAAGAATTACACTCAACAGCCCTGAATTTCAAAGCCTGACATCACTGCGAGCAAGGAATACAAATCCATCAACAGGAGCAGGATTTTAATTGCTTTTGAATGATTCTATAGAAACCTAAAATTGCTTTGTGGGATGAAAAAAAAAAATCCCCACTTTTATCAGTGAAGAGGTTTTAATTCTGGTGAATAAAATAAGTGGTTCCTGTAATAATACAAGATTTTTTCCCTCAGTCTGTGTAGCTGTTCCTTCAGACCCTGCCTGCTGGGATTTTATCCTTGAGCAGTGAGACATCAGAGTTCATCAGATATTATACGTGGCAATTGCCAAACCAGGAGAGGCTCTTTGGTGGCTGGAAGATTTGTTCTTCTATTATGTTAGCTGTTAAAAAATGAGACCACCTGCATTCTTTTGCAATGTGACCTTCTCTAGCTGGTCATATGCTGTGTTTTCTCTGTGATCTGATCTGATTTTAAGGGTAATCAAAAGGCCAACAGTGCTTTAAAACTCAGTAATACCTTGACTCTTGCTTTACAGTTTTCTTTTTTTTTTTCTCTTTTTTTTTAATGAAAGGAATGAAAACCTCTGCAGACATTTCTACATCTGGCTTAGCTTCTGGTTAAATGCATCCTCAGGGAGTGCTGGAAAGTATTACTTCTCCTGTTTAGAAGAGAAGTAAATGAGTCATATTTTCCAAAATAGTTTTCAAGAAAAGGGATATCAGTTGTTTGTATTTTCCTGTTTAACAGATCTGGTGAATAATTTAAAATGGTCTGCATCGCAAGAGAAACAACACCAGAGTGTGAATATTTCCATTGCCTTGGCAAATGGCAAATGCCTTTACAGCTGGCACGTATCAAGGGAGCGTGCATTGCTGAGCCCGCCCCAGGGATGGTGCCAGTTGTGATGGTCCCTTCCCTGATGTGGGGTCAAATAATGAGACTGTCCCTTGGACTGGTGTGGGGATGGAGCCAGGCATCCTCATTGTGTGAAGGTCGAGGAGAGCATCGTGTCCCCTACCCTGGGCAGGTTTGCAGACAGAGCAGGAGGCTTTTTCCTGCTCCTTCACCCCCTGGGTGGACTGTAAGAGGGGTCACATTGATCTTCGGGCATCTGGGGCTATTGAGTCTCTGCAGGCACAGTAGAAGAAGTCTCCTGGATTTCAGAGGGAACCAAATCTGGCCTCTAGTTTTACCTCAGCATTTCTGTTTGTAAATCAGTTGGAGCAATCCCCTTCCTCTGACCGAAAATATTCAGGATGCCTAAGGGAAGAATCACAGAAAAGGAGATATTCAGGGCCCCCAAACCAGAGACCACAGTGGAGATGGGGAGCCTGTCCCATCTCCTGCCTCTCCATGTGGCTCCTCGCCAGAGAAACCCTTTCTGAAACCCTGAACAAGCCTCAGCCCAGCCCAGGGCACGAAAAAGGCTCTATACCCCGTCACCACCCAAACCAGTATCACCGATGTAGCTAAACCTTTCCAAAGGCTCTCAAGGACATTCGCAGGCATCTCTCAAGTGGAGCCATAATAGCATCTAATACTGGTCTGCAATAACATTTCCTTAACCAGGTATTAAAATAATTATTGAGCTTGTTTTGGGGAGAAAACAAAAAAGATAAAAAGGACAATCTGATATTTTATATTTCAGTTAGCATTAAGCTTACGAAAAGGAGATTGGTTGCAGCATCTGAAATTCTGAACTAGTATTTTTCCTGTCATTTGAAGCGTGTTGATACTAGCATGTATTAAAGTGCAGAAAGCCTTCCTATTGAGGGCTTTAAAATATTTTTAATTCTTTTCAGAAATAAACCTAGCCATTATTGTATTTTTGAAGGACAATTATTTTGTCCTTTCTTGCATAACTACACATTTTAAAATACATTTCTGAATAATTATTTTTAAATAATTTTTCTTCAAATCGACCATAACAAACCAGACAAATCTCTTCAGAATTAATTTTCCACCTAGCTGAAGAAATTAGCTATTGCTTTCTCCCTCCCACCTCGAAGCTGTGCTAGAATGGTTACCTGGATACCCTGCCTGTAAAGGATGTATGTGCTGAAGCAATTTAAATAGCCTGATTTGTCATCTAACTGCAGACATCATTAGCAAAGCATTATTTGGCTGGAACGTTGTAGGCTGAACATGGATAACTCCTCTGTATTGAGGAGAGATTTAGTTTAACCACCTTGTGACCAAATATTACCTGTCTTGAGTGTGGAGCTGCAGCAAGTCTACTGTGAGGAATACGAGCCGTATCTGGGTGGGAAATTATCTCCCTGTGGTGTATAGCTATTGGAGATGTATTCCGCATCAGGATGAAAATAGGCTCTTTCAAATATGTTGTTTCAGAATCTACTGATTTGTTTATTTTGGGGCAAGGAGATAATTTTTGTATGATGGGGAGGAGGGAAGGGAAGGAAATATAAGCCTGACTTTTGCTTTTTTCCCTGTAATTTTTCTCCTTGTCACAATCCCCATTTCAATTTATTCCTCTGGTTATCATCTCTATTTTTAAAATGGCAATTCCATCAGGATGGAAGGACCCTCATAAGCAGGTTTTTAAAAAGAAGCTGGTGAAATTACAATGATGACTTGAGATTAATTTTACTGCATATGATAGCGTGTAAAGCAGAAAATGGTGGTGTCCTCTGATAAATCCTGCATGTCAGGAGGCAGAAATAGTAATTTCCCTGGAATCTCACTATTGAGCTTGGTCAGGGAGGTAGTCTGTGCAGAACAATAAGGTATGCGTAAAAACAAATCTGAGCTTTAAAGAAGAGGATTTTATTAGTTCTCAGACTACTTTTTAGGTCTGGACTGAACTAACATACCATTTTAAGGGTTTAACCAAAATCAGGTTATTTGTTGTTGATTACAATGTGATCTGGAAAACAGCTAGAGTCTGGAGATTTGTCAGGTAGGTTCAATAGACCCGCATCCTCCCATCTAAGCTAATTCTGCAGCTACAGCTGAATTGCAGGAGCACCACGATTGCATAGCTGCCACTTACATATTCCTGAACATCCTTCTTGGCAAATCAACTCCCAAATCATGTTCAGGAATCATAGTCTTAAATGAAGCATGGTTGCAAAATATTCTACTGATCTATGGTGCAAGTCCTTTTCCTTTAGTTGTAATTGACGTTACAAAATATTTTATGGCTTCTGTCATTAGTATTCCCAGTTGGCTCAATCTACAATTTATTTCATGCTTTAAAAATGATAAGAATTTTCTACTGATTAGCAGCAACAGTAGGGCATGTTTCTAGATTTATCAACATGGGATTTTTTTGGGGTGGGTAAGGAATCTTTTGTCTTTGAATTAAAATGTGTCTAGACACTCTTTTTCCATTGCAAATCTAGCAAAATGAAGATACTTTTGAGGCAGTAATTAAATTCTTTCAGTGGCATACAGTCTAGTAGGCACAGGGCTTCAGTATAATATTTATTTCCAGGAAATCTACAGTATTTTCCTTGCCATTTGTAGGACTCAGCATATAAATAATGCAGACCATGCTGTGCTGCTTTTCAGTTCATCCCAGGAAATTATGCCATTAAAAATGCCACGGTTCTTTCAGACACACACAGACACAGCAGGTAAAGAGAATATTCATGTGATGAACAGTGACAGAAGCAGCATCAGCTAATACATAACCCTGCAAAGCACACCTCAGACGATGAAATTGTTTGCAGTAATTATAGCATGGAATGAGACTGTTATTTAACTTAACATCATGGCAGTCAAACTATGATCCATCAAAGTGGGCTCTGAATTTGTAATCCAGGGTTAGGACTCAGATGCAAAATAAGGTGAAGTGAAATGAAGAGCTCTGGAGCCTCCCCTGCCACCCCAAACATACACGGTCGATAAGTGTAATGAAAATGAAACTTCATTTGAGCAGTTTTGGAAATAAAAGGTCCCTATAAATTCCCCACAGACTTAGGTTTTTTTGTTGCCATTTGAAATCTGCAGTTCAGATGTTAAAATATCTCCTCTGCAAAAATAGCTGTTGCTCTTGCAGTGTTCACACAGCAAAGATCATCCAGTGTATAAAAGCGCAGACGTGTCCCTTTGCTCAGTAACGTAAGACTGTTTTGTCTGTTTAAGAAGAAAAATTTACCATCTCCCGTTCGTAGGCATTACTTATGCATAAGCAGAGCTTTAGTACGTGTTGTAAATGGAAATAAAGTACATGATGTGCCTGGAAGGAGTTTGTCTAACTATTTATGGGCTGATCACATTTTAAGCTACAACTGACTTGGTTATTTTTAGTTAAATAATGTTACAGTAGTAGTTGCGTTTATAAAGAAGCAAGAAAATTCCTCTGCAGTGCACAGACCTTTCTCGCTGGGTCTCATTTCAAACCTTAATGTCCCCACGCTCAGAGTCCCTGGAGGAGATGCTGAATCTCTAATGCCATGGGGCTGCCTGTCCAATTGTGGATCAATATGTTGCAGCTCAAAGACACGCTTTAAACTCCCACAAAGCAGCTCTGTGTGTCTATGTGCCTTTCCTTCTTCCCTCCCAGCTCTGTGCAGGGCACTCGGATGGGTTTTGCCAACTTGCAGCCACCCACTCTGGTTTGGAAGTGGACCGTGCCTGCTCTCTGACAACCCAGGTTAGGTTTTCCCATCCCTTAAAGGTGGTACCCATGTGGAGTGCATGTGTTTGCCCAGTGGTTTTGGAAGAGATTTGTTTTCAGAGTTGGAGTTAGGTGTAACTGGTACAAAAGGAGTTAATTCAACCGAGCATGAGGTTCATGTGTGAAAAGTTTTTGCTGGATCTCTTGGAATAGTTCAGAAAGGCAAAAAATCTCACTGTCTTTGAAAAAAAAGCCTCAATCTGCTTTCTTGTCTTTATTTTCATGATTAAAATCAACAATTTCAGGCAAACGCTCTTTGATATGCCTTTAGAAAGAACTTTAGAGACGCAGATGTAAAACATAGCTACAGCACATCATTAGCATGAGTGACTATTCCTTCTTTCTAATAAAAAAGGAATGCAAAACCGTTAAGACTCATGAGATAATAAGGCAGAAGCATATAATTTAATATGGTCATCTATTTGGAAATGCACATTGTGCATAAATAATCAGACGTATCAGCAGGGAATCCACAGACATCTAACAAGTAAGTTGTTTTGCAATTGCCATCTGACCTGTAGATAAGTGGAAACAATGTCTTCATTAAACTTACAAAACTGAATATTAATCATTAGCAAAACCAGCACTGCAAGATGCAGGGGAAGTCTTGCTATGTCCCCGGGAGCTGTGTGCATGTACCTAATGCCAGGATTAACTATTAAGGTCATATCAAAAATAGATCTGCTATTTGGTCACAGTGCTTACTGGCCTGCTACAAAGGCAATCGGATTTAGGATGTAGTTTAAAGACATATTGTATGCTGGGGGAGGAGAAGGAGTATCTGGAAATATGTCCTAAAAGATTTGATTTCACAGGTCGTGTCCAGTAAAGAGTCTTTTAGGGGGGATGAACGTTGTATGCAATGCTCTTTCTTAGAGACTGACTCGCCTCGTTGCTCCCCCATCCTTTCCAGCAAGCTATGAAGCAACCTGTCCTAGTGCAGAGCTTTTGGAATGTTTTCCAACCCTGCCTCAGACTGCTTTAGCCTGGTCTAGCCTGTACAGGTTTCTCCAGTGCCTTCTGATAGCACTGAGCCAGAAGACTAGTATCTGCCAGGTGTGGTTTGTTCTCTTTTCCTCTTATTTTCTCCTCCGTGCGTAAAAGATTAAGAACAATTGAGTGTTTAGTTTTTATAGGACTTTACGGAAGGTGATTTTTGATTTTCAGTGTTGCTACTGCTCAGTTCTCTGCTCCCTGTTAGTGGAAGTGGCCCAGAGCTGGGTGGTGGGAGCAGGAGGTGGTGATGCCCTGAGATTCCCAGGGCAGTCCATCTCACGCTCTCAGACTGCACAGTAGTTACGTAGGTGAAATCCCTAATTTAAATAGCGTGATTGATGTGATAGTGTGGCAACAGTATATACGATGCTGCAAATCAAAGAGTGAAGCTAATATTTTTAAAGATGTGACTAAAAAGATCTATATATGTTAGAAAATGGAACGGCAAATTTAATACTGCTTTGCACCTTTGGGTCATTTTGCAGGTATTCCTATAGGCGAACAATGAACCCACTTTGTTTTGTTTCCTTTGTTTTCCTCTTCTACATGTTACAACCAATAAGCTGGTTCAGTCAGAAAGTAGTCTGACTGTCTGTAACTAATCCTGTAATACTTCCTTGACATTCATATTGCTGTTGAGCATTTCTGTCAATACAATCATTGCCTGTGAACTGAATGGAAAACAGTGCCCAGGAAAAAAAAAAAAAAAAACAGGTTTCATTCTTATCAAGATTTGTGATAAAATGAAGATCTTCTCTCAACTTTATTGGAATTTACTCAGGCATTTGCTAATAGCAGCCTACTGGAGATTGCTTAGGAGGGAACTTGAGGGACCTGTAATAAAACACAAGAAGATGGCTTGTATATTCTTTTTTATCCAAGATCTCAGTCCTGACAGTGTCAGACACACAGTGTGCTTTGGACAGAGTTGAAATCCCAATATTAATTTAATACTTTTCTCCTCCTGGTCTTGCTTAATCCTGCAATATCAGCCTTGATATTAGCAAGAACTGTGGAAGATGTCATGGACATATTTAAACTAAGCACTAAAAACAGAGGTTGTGTCTTCTGTCCCTCACATCTAGGCATAGACAAGAGCAGGGTGTTTGCTGTCACAGATGGGTCGTTTAATTGTTCGCTTTAATCTGCATCTGCTCCACACTCCACTGAAGTCAATGGGAGGCTTTTCCCATGACTTTTCTGGCCTTTAAATTTGAGCCTGGGCAGGTTGGGTCTCAGTTTATGAACTGGCTCTGTCCTTCCTGATTCACTTCACCTTGAACTCAACGGGAGACCTTTCACTGAGTAGAAAGAAAGTTGGATCAGACCCAGAGAAAAACAGTGCTGAAGGACTGAGATGATGAAGTCAAATGATTAAATCATGCAATCACTTTGCTCCCCCATATACTTATCCTCACAGTTCATATTTAAAGGTAGGAAAACTGAAATACAAGCGTCAGTGGCTTTAGGAAAAACACAGTCCTCTCTTTAAAATGAGACTCCCACAAAACTCCTGTGGGCTATGCACACACATACCTATTGCACTGTACAGTAGATAAGCTTCATATTTTGTAGACATTTAAACGCAGTTAAAAATTCAAGAAGAGGTAACCAGGCATGCACTGTTAGCGAAAAGCAGCTGCATGTCATAAATCAGCTCCATAAAAAAAAATTTTGGTAACAATGTCATTTCACTAAAGGTTTTTTACTGCACATCTTTTGCAGATTTTTCCTCCCTTCTTTTGTCCTCTACTCTTGCCTCTTTTTTTCTTGTGCTGTTTTTTCTAAGCTCTGCTTTTGTTATCAACCCTCGCATACTTTACTGTAATCTCCCCTTATCTTGCCACGCAACCTCAACATAGGTAGGCTTTTAAGTTTAAATTAGCCGAAACTAATTTCTGAGTCTTGTGAAGAGGAGGACACCTGTTTCACATTGAACACTAACTCAGCTGAGCCTCGCCTGTGAAAAGTGTTCCCCTCTGTACACCTGTACACACACACACACAGATACACACACACACACACACACCCTCCTTTATCTTCACTCCAGGTTGAGTGGATGCATTTTTGTGATCCACCGAGCGTGAATATTTCTCTGCACCTTGAGCATGGGAGTTCACCGAGCGCTTTGAACTTGGTGGGAGATATTTATATAAAACAGCAGTTGCCCTGAGCAGTGAAGCCAGTGAGAGTCTTTCTTCCCTTATAGTGCCATGGAACAATTCCCCTAACATCCTTCTGCTCTTTATTTTTTCATATGGGATATTTTTCAGATAGATTTCAATAGGTCTTTTTCTACTTAAGAGGAGCAGGTTAGGCCAATACTGAGCCCTTTTGAAATCCTGCATCTACTATCCTTTTAAGTGATGCTCCTCAAAAACTCCCCCTCCATTTTTTTCCTAAAATGCTGTGTCTATAACTACGATTAAAGGAGGAGAGGGATAATGCTCTGTGGAGAGTGGAGACTGTGCTTGCAGCCCCCAGCAGCAGCGATGATGTGGAGGCCAGGAGGTTAAAATCCTCCTTCGCAGTGGAGATGTAGAAGAGGGAAGAGATGCTAATACAGCTTGATTTTCCCCTGGGAGTAACACAGTGACTCCCCGTGGGCTGCAGAGCGTTAACCCACCCTTTATCCAGACAGTTGCAAGCTAAAAGGACCCTGATGTGTAATTTCCAATGTAATTTGTGACTCATGTGGTGCCCTTAATATAAAGTGCAGATTAGTGGTGGGGGTTTCCAGCCTGGAAGCTGAGAAGTTTAGAGAGAAAGTAAAGTTTTTTAGAGTTTTGTAAAGCAGCACAATTAATCTGTGAGGTGGCTGCAAAAAAGGGCTCCCAACCTAGTAGACTCTTACTCATGCAATAAATGAACAACCAAGGTTGAAAAAGATACAGTTAGTTAATTCAGATGTAGCTGGGAAGTGAAACATTTCAGATAATACTGAGATGGTCCATGGATTCTTTCTTCTTGAAAAGTTAGAGCATCCTCTAACTGAGGCTGAGAAACGCTGTTCCCAAGTACTCGAGAGGTTTAGGAGCTTCTTGGAGTATTTGTGCTTCTAAATCACCTTGGCAGCTGAGGATCAGAAAGTAACTACTTGAGAAATGCTCCAAACGGCGAAGTGGTAACGTCAGCACATTCCTAAACACGTAACACTTTGCAGACAGGAATAACCCAGGTGGGACATGTGTCTGTCAGGGGAAATCAGCCTCAGAGATGTGTTGACCAGCCACTGGTTTTTGCAGTGGGATGGGGCCAATGCCCATGCACAACTGGGGAATGCTGAGCAACAAAGTGCTGTTCTGTATTCCTCGTTTAGGCAAAATTCTGGTTGGGAAGAAAACACATTAAAAATGGAAGTTTACTTATGAACTGCAGAACCAGCTTAGGGCAAAGAATGTTAGACACCCTTCACAGAGATCGCGTTTGCTGACAGGAGAAGTAGTAATGAGACAGGAGTAAAAATAAATAAAAAAAGAGAGGTTGCATAGTTTGCTTTATTAGAGCAATGAAATACCACACCATATCAAAGCAATTCCCATTTTGTAACCACAAAGTGGTCTGAAACAGGCAATTACACTTTCTTTCCAGCTCAGAGAGGCACGTCACCCTTTGCCACACATTAAGGAATGTTAATAGCAGCGGTAAGGCGAGTTCAGGGGTGCGTGTGCTTTATTGGGAAATCGCACCTCCAAGGAATTAGAAACTCTGAGCCCTGGGGAGCGATTATCTCGAAGTAACCACATGCTGCTGTCCTCAATGGGCATAATTATGGAAGATTCTCAGGATCTGGGATTAAAACGAGCTTGAGGAGTAAAACTTGCGGTTCTCCTGGCGAATGTGCCCCTCTGAACAGCAAAAGGACAGGGCACCAAGTACATCCTCTGGACCCCTATGCTGGGCACTCCCAGGGGGACTAGTGTGTAGTGGCGTGAGCTGAGCCCTCCGCTGGCACTCAGAAGATCTGGAGTTTGCAGGAGGAAATTGCACAAGATGCTTCACTGTTCTGATCCCCTGTTTCTCTTTTTGTACTGGATGTGAGAACAGTGTCCAGACTTTGAGATCCATAGCTGGCAAAAGCAGCTCACTGTACAAATGAGAATTTCATGCTCTTTTTTTATGTATTGGTCTACACATATACACCATGTAGGCTCCGTCCTCTGAATGATTTTTATGCTAATTATTTATCTGTAAAATCTTGGGCACTTAACTCAGTACAATTCAGTATCCAGTAGCTCTTGAATGTTAAACTGTAAATAAAAAGCCAGAAGTATTTGACTTCTGCATGGGTAGGTGGGAAGGGGGGAGGGAGCATGGTTAGTCCTTTGGGGTCCTTGGGAAAGTGGAGATCCCCTATACAAATGCAGATATATAGGTCACCCATAACACAACAGTGAAATTTCAAAGGATTTTTCACTTTCATAGCTGGAGCCTGGGCATCCTTTTATTTATTCTTCCAAGCCACAATAAAATGACAGTCTCATTGTATGGCTAATAGGGAGGTGTGATTGTATTAGGTTTTATCCCTATTATATGATCTTAAGAACTGCAAACATTTCATTTGAGAAAGAAAGGAGAAATTCAAACTCAAACTACAAACTGAAAGAGGAGCCTGTACCAAATGGTCTGAATATAGAGTGCAAACACTGTGGTACTTCTAGTTGTGTCAATATTCAGTCCAACTTCTTCCACTTCGGCTGGAGAGGAAAATGTTGGGTCTGCATTGCTCATACATACTGCCTGTGGCCCTTCAGCCCCTTCCACAACCTGGAATGTGAAAGGTCATAAAAGTTCTCTGAGCTTTTCTAGATCTCTTTGTATTTCCCTGTGTGGAGCAGGAGACAGAGTGAAAGCCAGTATTTGAGTAATTTCTGGTTAGTCTGGTAATATAAATAAGAAACGTAATTATTTTTTTGTTTAGTGGAGTTGCAGTGCTTTGCATGGTACAGTTATTCAGGTACAAGGAGTCTTGAGCACAACTAAGACCTGCAGACCTCAGTGCCAACTTGAAAGGTGACATCTGGGAACTACCAAAACCCATGGCCAAACTGACTGTACTTTTGGCAGAATGACACATTTTTTCCCAAAGTAGTTGTTGTGGGTGGAAGAAGAAGAAATAAAAAACAACTGTGAGTCTGGAAGTAGATGGGGTGAGTGGCCAGAGCTGCTGCAGGGATCTGGTGCTTATCACTGGCTTGTTCTTGTGAAGTGCTGAGCACAAAAGAGCTCCAAGGAAGTATTAAGTCTATGCTTGTCTGTCAAGGACACACATAGTTCACTGGCTATATGTGTGCCCAAAGTTAAGCATGTGCTTAATGAGGCTAGAGTGCTTTGCTTAGGGCAGAGCTGAGTCCTTAATAGCTCCATGTTTTGCAACTTTTGCTGAAAAACAGGGCTAATATTTTCCTGCTTCCTGGATTTTGAGGACAAGCTTACTAGCATTCGTAGTTCTCATAATGATGGGAAGGAAACTCATGAATAAAAAGGAAGAAGTTATGTATCAATTCATCAGATTCACAATAATTACTTTTTCCAACCTATTTTGAACTGAAACCTATTGTGAACCTTGGAATTTCAATTGCACATACATCACGTACAGTGAAAAGAAAAAATCCAACAAGCTGAAAGAAATTTGAGCTCTGCTATGCTTCTAATATGTTTAATGTTATTGTTCCATTAAATCCCTACCCTTAATGACCCCAGACATATTAAATAACATTCTCAGGGCTGAAGAAATTCTTCAGACTTCTAATTTTACACATATTTTTTCTCCCGTGCTCTCAGAGCTCTACAAATGTTTTATATTGAAAAAGCTGTGTAGAAAATACTCCGCAGTCTTTTTCCTGAAGAAAGGCTGAAGGTACCTGGGCTCATACTGAGAGGTCTGTTTACACTGCCTGTTTTTCAAAAATAGTTTTTGCAACTGTATAATTTTTCATGTTTGCAATTTATGGCTAGCAGACAATGTACAACAGAGCCTCAAAGAGATAAATCAAGGGGAAAGATGGCAGATATCATGGGCTCGGCATGGCAAAGATGCTCACACCACTTGTTTAAGAGCACAAAGGAATCCAAGCCGTACAGGGGCAGAAAATATTCATAGTGATGTAGTTTCTTAATGAAGATACTTTAAAGAAAGACACAAAATATCATTGTAGCATGTCATTAATGATGTCTTCTGCTTATTTAATTGTAATGAGGCTTTTTCCTCCCTGCTGTGGCAACAGAATTGACCCTATTAATGTTGGCACTGGGAACTCTTTTGTTGTGCTGTCAAGTACCTCTTAATCTTTCAACTCCTGTATGTCAAGTCAGGTTTCTATCTCAAAGATGAATCAAACCTTATTTCTGGGTTAAGAATTTTTTTTATCTGCAAAGTAAATTAGTGACAGGAGCTTCCCAGAGCTTACCTTTCTCTTAATACCGTGACTCATCTGTTTTTCTGTACAAGCCCTGCTTTTTCTGGACGATAGAAAAAAATTCTAGCCAACAGGCACTGCCAGCTAGCCACTGTGGCATCAACGTTCATCTATTCTCCATCCCACATCCCCTCTTCCCACCAGCACCCTAAAAGAGGGAGAGGAAGATGAACTTGCAGCAGGTCCGCACACTTGCACACCTGCAATTCCACATGCATATGCTGCCTCCTGCACAGTCAGTGTACCAGTATGGATTACATGCGCAGAGGGTAGGCTTCTTTAAATGAAGGTATGAAGACCTGGGCTTCTAATTTTGGAAATACACACTTTGATCCCCACTACTGGCCAAAAACCAGCTGTGTGTGTCATTACTTAACAACAGAAACAGCCGTGCACACAGCCTGCAAAAGTCTTTGTGAAAAGCATCTTTATTTCACTTACCCCCGCATTCAGCATTGCTGCTTTTTGGTAACTGAGATCAGCCTCTATCTCATAACGTTGGAAAAACTGACCTCACCTCAAGTATTTTATACTTGCTTGCTCTCTAACACTGGGCCTGCCTCTTAAATTTGAGATGTTTGTGGGATGCAGGGGAATTTCAGGCAAATATTATAAAGAGTGATGCTACTTGTATGGTGACATTGTGTCCAGTACCACAGCAGGCAGTATTAGATATTGATGTATGTGTTGGATTATACATTAAGTGTACCTATGTACATCCGTCTAGAGTTTGGTAGCACTGGAGCTCATCTCTCTCGTTTTGTGTGACTTACCTGCTTTGTAACAGCATTTAATTTTGCTTTTTTTCCAGCCGTCTTCTAAATAACAACAACAACAACAACAAATTAAAAATACTAAATAATTAATAATAAATATAAACAACCTGTGAATCTGAGATCTGGCCAGGCTGAGTGCAGCCCCAGCACAGGGACCCCATCTCTTTAGCTGCGTTCCCTGGGAGCGGGAAGGGGACCGCTGGCTGTCACGCCGAAAAGCGCGGGTGGGGATGACATCCTGACAAATGTGCTTACGCTAATATTTTTTTTCCATTTGCTTTTCCCATGGTGACAGGCAGCTACATAGTAGGCAGAGCTGGAAGTAATATTCTGAATTGCTGAAGGAAATTTTCCCAGTTGATCAAACTCTTATGTGTTTTGTGCTGATCAAAGATTCTCTTCATGTCTTCTGTATCTGAAAGCGCAGAAGAATGAATGAAAAAAAGAGCTATTCTTCTGTGCTGGTAGACAATGAAATGATGATTGGTGAGATTATGCCTTGACTTTAGTGTCAGCACAATGTCACTGAAGGGAACGGTATAGAGAGGGTACGTTTTGAGATATTAATACCAAATCCAGATCACTAGAAGGAAGAGAAGAGCCCCAAAGAAGAGGAAAATGTCAGGGTTTATTATTATTTTTATATTTTAATGGAGACTAAAATGAATCTTTCATATTCTTGGATCATATTAGTTACCCTGATTATTCATCCCTTCATATCCTATCTGCTTGTGTAGTCAGGAGTGGTAACTCATGTTTTGCTCAGGTGAAAATCTGCTTTTATTTATATATGTATCTATGTCTCTCTCATATATATATCTACATCTCGTGCATGGGACAACAGGTACCTTTCACTGGTGCTGCTCCAAGCAAAGGACTGGTTTTGCACAACCTTTTCTCAAATACCCTGATCTATGTAGAGGAATCAAAGATTGCTTCATCGTCTTCTAGAAACAGTGCTGGATTTAAGTTTTAAGCATAAAGTGGGCGGCTTTGGGTTGGTTGCATTTTTAATGAATTAAAATAAATTAATTTTCTTAGTAAAGAAGGGACCTCTGAGCTGAGGAATCTGGAGTCTAAGGGCATTAAGGATTAATTCCCAGGTCTTGACTTGGGGATGCCCTTTTCAGGAATGGCAGGCAGTTGTTCTGGCATGTCTATTGCATGTATTACTTCCTTGGAAAGGCACTCAGATCTGCTACTGCAAGTCTTACTGTGATGGTTTTGCCTTGACCGTGGAGCGAGGAGGAAAAGACAGACTAGAAATTAGCAGAAGAGTAAGGCCAGCACATGGGGACAAGGAGGGTAGGTCTGTAGCCATGGGAATATGAAAGGACATTTTGAAGATCACGTTATAGCAATGTCTGTCAAGAATGGTTTAGATCTAGCTGATCTTGCCCTGGAGCCAGGGGATGGGTTAGGTCACCTCCTGAGCCTTTTTTTCTTTGACTCTGCAACTGGAAATGGAAAGAAAACTCACCTTAATATATTGTTTCCCTGTGGATTTTCTCTTCCACTTCCCCCCACTATCCTCCTGTGTCAGGTAACAAGATATTTATATATACAAATGGTCTTTCAGAAGCTTATTGTCATTCTCTGCATCAGAAGTTTATGATTTATATTAAGCTAACTGGTCCTTCAGAATGTGCTGTTGTCAAGATCTCTTCATCTGCTCTGGAGAAAAGCACTCCGGGGCTGGCATGCAATAGCATGATCTCGGTATTTATCCTTTTGGTGGTTTGCTAATTATTCCTATTGCTATCACATCCCTGTGCAAATTTCTGTCTTTCTGCCACGGTAAATATTCTCTCATTTTTTCTAGCTGCAGAACTGCTAGTTAAATGGGAGAAGCCTGAGTATCCTGCAGAGGCCCATATTGTCATTTGGATGATAGCGATGGAATGGGCCAAACATCCTTTCTGTACCACTTAAATTGCATGTCTTTGCATTCCTGGATTGGCCGCTCATTTTCTGGACTGTATTCTACTCTTGTAAACAGCTCGTGTCATTCCTGGGAGTGCTCTTTGTAGCAGAATGCTTTGATAAAGCCAAAGCCATCAGCTGCCAAGACTCCATAAGGAGTCAGAAATAGGCACCAGATATCTTCGCTACTGTAGATGTAGCTGCATTAGCAATATCATTTATCTTCCTAAGGACTTACTAATCCACTAAAATGTATTATAAAATTAAGTGGCCTTTTTTCCACCTGTTCTAACTGGTGCCAGATGCCCTCCCGGATGATACAACTCTGCATGCAAAATCTAAGTACCCTCCTAAGGACTGCAGCTGCCTCAAAGACATCTTTTTTTAATTCCACGGGCTGCCTCCTTCACTTAGAATAATAAGCTTTAGATTATCTCAGGGCACTCTAGATCCCCCTGCTGCACAATCCAATTTGACATAAGGGTTGTGGGGGGCAGGGAGAAAATCTTGCAAGCAGACACCGGACTTTCAGTCTGAGTTTTCCAATGGTACAAAGAAGTTCATAGATGAGGACTGGGGAGATTTCATGCCTGTCTGTGTTGGCAGAAAGGCTCTCTGCACTTGATGGAGCATTTGTGCCTCATTGCTTGCCAGAACAAGGGGCTGCCTACAAAGCTCCACCGTGGTGCTTCCAAATGCACCAAGTCCCCAAGTCCTTCTCAGGCCACAAAGTAATTGAAACAGCAGAAAACTGCTGAGCAGAAGCCTTTCACTCTTGTATTAACTATGTTTTATCATTTAGGTTGTTGAGCCTGCAGCTCAACTCCAAGACAGGTATTTACACATCTTATATACTCCATGGGAAGAGAGGAAAGCTGCTTTCCAGAGGAGAAGAATACCAACCTATAGCTGTGGGTAGACCCAGATAATCTCCAGTTATCTGTTCCGATAGCCAAAGTATGCTCTTATCAATGTTAGTTGTGTCCCTACCAATGCAATTACCATGCCTCATCGGCCTGTTACGTCTCTTTGTGATTTTACTGCTGCCGAATTTTCCTGGCCAGAAGGGGTAGGGGTCTCCGACTGCAAAACGGTGTAACCCAAACAAACCCGCTCACTGCTGCAGCAAAACTCATTGTTGTGATCCATAATCATCCCTAATCCCTGTGGTTGATTCCCCTGATTACGTGTCAGAACAGGAGTGCAATCTATTTAAAAGGAGCTGTTTTCAAATCAGTGGCACGTCCTTTCATTAGTTAAGGTATGCGGGTTTGACACAAAAGGTGTCTCTGAAATGTCTCTGGACTGCGGCATAGGAAGACAGCATGTGCCTGTCAGGATAATACTTGACTCAAATTGGGCTGTTTGCCCTATTTTCTAGCTTCTTGGCTGCTGTACAGATAATCGGACCCCTCCAGAGCAGAGGAAGTCTGGCATTGAGGCAGGATTCTTTCGAGTAATACATGACCCTGGTGGGTATTAATCCTGGTAATTTAGGCAGGTGTAGGCAAGTGATCCTGGAAACTAAATATAGATTTCCATGTTAAAGGTTTAGTTTCTATAACGGCATTTTCTGAAATGCCAGAGAGTCTGCAGATCCTGCAGTCTCACTGTGGTGATGACGTTCATTAAAATGGCAGGAAAAAAAGAAAAAAGAAATTATTAATGTTGGGTTTTGGGGATCAACTATTTGACCAAAAAACGTTTGCAGAAACGTTTAAGAAAAGCTTGAGGCTTTGCAATTATTTCTGCACACAGATCACTATGTTGGTTTATCCAAATACTACTGAACACCAAACCAGGTCCCAACCATAGCTAGGATAGAGCTGACTCACCAGATTTATTCCTGACTCTGTTCATTTATCAGAGTAGCTTCACTTCTTACATTTGTAAGCATGACTTGCTTTTCTAGCCACAAGATCAGATCACAGTTGCACCTCATCTTGTGTCAGTGCAAATAAATGTGTCCCTGTCCTGTTTAAAATCATTATTTACTTCCCGTGTTTTCTCCGAGTTGTGCCATGGCAGGGAAATTTTCATGGGCTTTGATTTCCCTTAGTTTCTACTTCTCTTCTACTAGTGTTACCGTGCTGATTTGTCTTTTCCTTATGCTGTAATTGGTCTGGTGCCACAGTGTAATTTTTAACTGTGTGCAGTATCAACAGACCTCCATCTGTCTCTCCTCCAGAGCTTCCCAGCCTGCCGTTATAAATATCTGCCAAATCCTTCTCCAAAGAGAGGATCACCAGATTCCAACTGTTTGCAAAATAAGAGCCCCCGCCAGAAATCCTCTCCCACCGCCTGCAACCTGCACAGAACCTGTGTCCTGCCCGTTGTGAGATGTTACTCCTGGCACTGAGGAGCTCTGACCATTGCTTTAATTTATCGTCCCTCAGAAGCGTACCCTTCTGCAGAGGGTTCAGCATATTGTTCTGTTTGCTCAAATATCTCATTATGTGTGTCATTTTATTAAAAAATAATAACCATCAGGTAATAAAACCAAAATAACTTGAAAGTTGGGTTTTTTTTCCCTTTAAAATACAATTCTTATTTAAAACATGCTGTGGGATGGATCAGTTCCAGTGTTGTTTTATAAGATACTTCACTTGACCTGAAAGGGACTCAGAGTACATGTCCCTTTCCCAGCCTGTCACTTAGGGACTGAGGGCCAGTTACCACGATCTAAAGCCACAGTAACTGATAGGACCTGCTGACTGTACATCCACACTGCTGAGAGCAGAGTTTGATCTTCCACCTCTCTATACATACACATCAGAATAGATCATTAGAAGAATTAGCACCAAACCAGGCAATGCATTTATTGGATTATGCACGCTGAAAAATAGGAACTTTTTTAACGTGGATAAAATAAAATCATGTATAAACACATTTAGATAAAGTAAAATATAGATTGTGATGTAGGTGCCCTTTTAACACTGTTAAAGCCATTCTCATAACAGTACGTTGATTCCATTGATTCAAAGCTGTGTTAGGCTCATGTGGCTTTTTAAATTCAGTTGTGTACCTTAGGCTATGATCATCTCACATGTTAGCGTTTGCTGCTGGTACGGCAGCTTAGTGTGGCTGAGGAATTACCGACGAATCTGTTCAGGTGCTGCTGCAGACATCAAATTAACAATAATGTATGTTTGAATAAAACTCTTGCCACCTAAATTCAGATCCAAGGAACAATATTCGGGTTCTATCTATGGGATATTGGAATAAGGATTTTTCAAGGTTGTTTCAGGAGAGGGTTTCACATTTTGATCTGCTACATCTTAGTTCTGCAGAGCTTTGCAAAGGAAGATAAGGAATGTAAAGCATCTTGGGGGTTTGATAAATCGTCCTTCCAGTCTACATTCAGAATAACCCAATATTTCCAAGAGACAGAAAAGCAGGTACCACACTTATTTGACATGGGCATGGACCATGGGGACTGCGGCTGGAGAGTGTTTTTCTGTGGATAAGTAGAGGAAGGCACTTGAAGGACCAAAGCAACTTGGGAGTTTGTTTTCTGATGTATAGTCAGGTTCAAAAAACACTGGTATTTCCATTGTCTAGGTTGCACTGTGGATTTGATGTTCATTTTTGAAGGTTTTAGGACAATCAAGTTCATGATTTTCTAGGAGGGTGTGCTACCACTTAATAATACATTATGACAGGAGAGAAGTATGTACAAACAAGTCTAAGCCTGCAGGACAGCTATACTTAACTCCCAAATGAATAATATCCCCAGCCATTGCCAGGGGTGGCAGTGAGCAAATGGAAAAGTGAAATTAGAGAGACCAGACTACCCCAGCGGTGATGTACTGACTGCCCAGCGTGTCGAGCAGGCAGCACAAAGGAGCTGGTCTGGGGGTATAGCTGTGCTTGCAAGATTGAGATCTGTCCCTTATTTAAGTCTGATTTTCTGGAGCAAGATTTTCTTGTAAAGGAACAGCCATGATTTGCTTAAAGTCTTTGGGAGATAAAAAGCAGATGGCATTGATTAGCTAATTAGTAATATTTTCTGCAACTTATCAGCTGTGCTGATATGTGTAAAGTTTGCAAAAGCTTGGGATGAATCTTTCTCTCTTTGATTTGTTGAAGAAATTGACTATTTTAAAATCTGGAGGGGAGGGAGAGTTATATACAAATGTGTAATCTTCTGCCCAACAGAAATGTGTTAATCTTTTCCTTGGAATTTATATTCAGGACTCATTTCTTATTTTTGAGGGAAATATGCACAACGAGGTTGCAGCTCTCTTAGCTCTTGTCCTGACTGCATGGTGTATTGTGTGATGTGCCATAGCTTTCTGGCTCTCCTCTATTCCTTTTTGTGGTCATGCTTCCTCCCCTTTTGCATTTGTTATGGAGACAAAGCAAAATATTATTTTTTATTTTATGCCAGGCTCACTTTTAGCTTGTCTCCCTGTGAACCCTTTGCAGCCACAGCAGTGCCCTATCAGGACTTCTGCCGAGTGTTGGCCACCTGTAAAATCAGACTCATGTTTTACTCAGCATAGAAGAGGTATCTCCATTACCACTACTAAGGTAGTGCTGTTTTGGCCAGAGCATCACTGGGGTGTTGGAGGCCCCTCTGACCTTGAGTTATATGGGACACAAGTCAAATATCTTGAAGTTGTCTCTATGATGGCAATTGTTCATCATTTGGGATAAGATAGAGTACCTCACTAAGATGTTAATATAAAGAAGAATGCCTGAGAAAGGATATCAGCCTTTCCGACCCTGCTGGTTGTGTAGCACAATCTTCATATAGCCAAAAAACATGAGACTCATCTGCTTTCTTCATCAAGGTGGAATCAGGAGGGCTCGCAGGCAGATACCAGTCCCTGTAGTCATGGTGGTCTTTATGGGAATGAGCATGCGTGGACACAGCTTCGGATTCCCAACAAGCTCCATAATTAGGGCTTGCTGCAAATTCTCTGGAGGCTTGAGCTCTGCACCACACCACTCCAAAGCCTTTCACGTGACAAGGTCCCGGTGCAGAAACTGTATTTTATTTGCCAGTGTGCAGCATGGGTGACGCACAAGCTGTCAGCTGGCCACCTGTGACAGCAGGGAATGAGAAACAGCTTTGTTTTCCTCTTCTGTGGAGCTGCCCTCCCTTGCAGATGCTCTGCAGAACAGCTTAGCAGTGCTTAACTTCCATAAACAGAGCATGATGCAGGTTGAGGTGGGGCCTAGACATTGTGCTGGTCAACTGCCTGAGTTGTGCTCCATTCAAAAGCCATCAGGACTGGAAATTCCCTAAAGTGAGACAGATTTGTGCCTCTTATATAGAGTTTTCTATTTTCCATGGGGTTCAGTGTTGAAGCTTTAGCCAAAAGAATGACATTTTTTTATTAGTTCTTAAACTGAAGAAACAACAAATTCTGCATCCTCTCTGGAGCACGATCTTGTTAATGTTCTTTGAAACATGACATGTGTCATGGCCGTCAAACTGCAATGATCCCATTTCTTCTGAAATGAGAAAAATATGTCACTTTTGGCTCTAAGTGATACAAAAGGAGAGTCATATTTTAGATAGGAGCTGCATGGCTGCCAAAGATGAAAGAAAAATGTTATTACTTTTGGAAATTTCATAATTACAGTTAATGATAATTTAATGAAATGACATTGTCTTCACCACTATCACTAATGAAATGTTTGAGAGTGATAAAACAGATCTTGTTAAATAGAGCGAGAGTCTTGAGTGGAATAGCTTTGTGACAGCAGCCTGCGTGCACAAGTCTTATTTCTGTTTTTTGTTACGGTAGTTTAAAGAAGATAAAAGGAAGGCTACATGGCAAATAATGCACACATGAAGTATTTAAAGGCCTTCCATTAAGCAAACAATACTGAACTCCTGAATAACATGCTGATGACTGAGTACTACTCCTTAGAAATACTAACCCTTCATTAAAACACTTGCCTTGTTTTTCTTTGCAGACAAACCAGAGAACAAGAAACCCCACCTGACTTTTTTTATTTCTCAGACTATGAAAGACATAATGCAGAAATAGCAGCATTTCATTTGGACAGGCAAGTAAACCAGATTTGCATTAAAAGAAAAGTGGAAATACTGTGATAAGTTTCTGCACTTGGCCAGCCCTGTAACTGAATTACTTTTAAAAAAGGAGAAAATGGAACAAAGGTGAGCAAACGCCATGAATAAATGAAATGGCAGATGATGAAAGGGTAGATTAATAATTAGGAAATGTGACTTGCTCTGGGAATGAGAAACCTGGCAATAAGTAATTCTCAAAAAGAAAGAGAAATCATATTGAAGAGAAGACGAGAAATTAATTTCCCCTGTGATCTTGAAGTGCATATGGAGAGGATCTATCTCCTGGGGAATATGTCGCTTAAGTGTGACGGGAGTCTGGCTCACCCCAATTAGCTCCAGGGCATGCAAATCCGAGCAAGACATGGGGAATGGTGTGAGTATTCAGAGAGGAGTAATTGAGATGGGGAGGGAGTTCTGGTTTCACAGCAAAAAGCTGGGGCTGTCCCATATCAGGAGCATATTTAGGCCATAAGTTAGTGGGAAGGGGAGTGCAATGGTGGTCATCCCATGCTCCTGTTAGCTGAAAATGTCTCCCCAGGCAAAGTTAGTGCAGGGTATGGTGGATACCCCAAGACTGGGAAGGGACTGCAGCCCTCTCGGCCTACCCAGATTAGGATTGGGAATTAATAATTAGTGATGAATTAACAGTACAACTAGAAACCATGGCATTTCACTGGCTGAGTTAGAACTGAAGCATCCTGCACACCCTGAAGTGCCAAGAAACATCCTTTCAAAAGCTTGAAGCTCTGGGGCCACAGATTATCTGGGGGTATGTGTAGTATTGCTGCCTCCTGGGTTAGGATAAGGGAACCTATCAGCGGGTGGCACAGGGTAGATTTGCCATTAAGAGCCATCCTGGTCAGATCCTTAAGGGATCTTCTGTATTTTAGTGTTGTTGATGTTGGTGTTGATCCCTTCTGCTTTAGATTTTATATTGCCGTTTTAAGCAGATGGTGCTGCAGGAAAAAACATTAATGGAGTTCCTACAGGGAGGTGCGTTAAATATCTACACACTAAGCAGAAAAAGCAGTTGCTACTCAATGTAGAAAATCTTATCAGCAGTCAGCGGACATAAAAATCCCACCTATGGGGAGGCTTTATATGGGGACTTCGCTATTTTAGTGTATCTAATAGCAATGCTTCTTAGGGAGTTTTTAATGATTTACTAAGGCAGGGGAGTTTGGGGTAGAGAAAGGCTCTTCACCCAGCCTTTGCCCATGGGAAGGTTTTTAGTCTCAGGGAGATTGCTTAGGTTGGTATAAGGGTATTAAAAGAGAGAGGAGCAGGAGCATATAAATCAAACAAACACTAAGACTGTCAGAAAAAAAATTACTATTAGATGGTGTTTATGGAAGAAAGAGACTGAAATCCCATTCCTCAAGTCACTTAAAAATTGTTGAGCAAAATGCATGTTATAACAATCCTGAAGTAGCACAAAGTAAAAAATAAGTTTCTACTGTCTCTTATTTCTGGAATTCTATGTATCTTCATTTTTTTCATCTAACAATGTGTTCCCATACTCTTCTGTATTTTGCATCTGCTCCACTATGTAGGCAAGTCAGAGGTGATCATATTCAGGACATAATTTATAATATAGTATGCAAAGAATTATCCAGTTTAAAGTTGATGGGTATTTTACTCCTTAAAGACCACAGATAAATGTGCCTTCAGAGTGTAATGAACCTTCCTAAATCATACCACTATCATTATATTTTAATCCTTTGCATAAACTCTCTCTTTCCTTTCTCTTCCAGGATCCTGGATTTCCGTCGCGTGCCACCGGTTGCAGGTAGACTGGTAAACATGACAAGAGAAATACGAGATGTTACTCGTGACAAGAAACTGTGGAGAACGTTTTTCATCTCACCAGGTAGTCTTGGAAATAACACTATATTCTTTCTATCCCGCCAAACACGTACTTAAGGGAACGATGTGTAGATTGCTTAATTGCTCAGATACTTCTAATAGAACTGTCTTCTAGACCTTTGAATAAAAATAAATGTGGAGACATAGCCTACAAAGAAGACTTTATTGTTTTGAATTGAGTGCCTTTTCCCCTTGACAAATTATCTGCAGAGACAGGCTTTTATGTTCACAAAAGCAATGTATTCAACAAATGTTTTATGTAGAGCAATTTCTAAAGCAATTTCTTCTGTTGCTCTCAATTTACCCAAAACCTTATTATTTAGCCTGTTAGTTATTTAGGCTTTTTTTCTACTGCAATGTGATCCGTCACTTCTGTTGGTCAGATGCATTTATTTCTTGGTTTTGACTGGAGGACCAAAACCTAATTTTCTCAGAATCATGTACTTCAGTTTTTATTACAACAGCAGTTTGAAAAAACTCAAGCAAATAGATGCATAACATATCCTGCTTCCATCTCAAGTTCTCCACTGGATAGAAGCCAGAGTAGAAGTAACCTGAATTGTTCCCAGTCCTTGTTCTTGCTTTGAGGGCTGACTCCAGAAACGGATACCACTCTCCCCAACTCTTCACTCTTTCACAACATCTGGTGGCCCCAGCAAGGATGGAGCTCCACGGGGTGGGAATTTTACAAACACAGGGTAAAACCGTGCCCTGCTCACCGGAATAGGTGGAGATGAACAAAGGGTGGGAGAAAGGGTATCATTCTCTGTTTAGCATCTGGGATGCTGAGGTGGAGTATTAAGGCTCTGAGTTAAGGCACAAAAATACATGCATAAGTATGTACTTAGAGAAGGAATATATAGGGAAATGTTCGATTTAAAGCACGTAGCTATGTTCGAGTGAGCTTAACTGATATTTGCGTGCAAATGTGCTTTGCTGAACTCGGGCTGTGACTTGTGTAACAGGCAATCTGGAGCAGAAATCTCAGGAGATCTCTCCCTTGCTCTGTGTGTGATTGGCCAGAAGCTGTTTATCCCAGATCCCTAAAGTCAAGATCCAAAGACTTAATTACAGTTTCTCCCAATGTAGCTGTAATTTATTGCTGTTAGCTAGAAACCAGAGCCCTGTCATTGCAGAGCTGTCTCTCTTAAAATGTTTATCACACTTTTGTGATCACCAATAAAGTCCTTATTATGGCTGTTATTTTTAGCTTCATATTTATGTTCAGCTCTGCAGGACACAGTTGAACAGACATTTATTTCAATAGCTTCACTTGTAAAATACATTACATAATTACAAAAGGTTTCATCTTACTCCATGTTCTGAGTGCTCCAATTTTACATGTACGGTTGTGGTGACAGTGGTGGCAGTACATGGCGACAGTGTTCACCAAACCCGATGCGCAGACATTTCTGCGTGCTCCAGATAGGCACTTGTGCTTCAGTTGCTTTCTCTCCCTCTCCCTCTCTGTCTCTGTCTGCATTTTTTTTCCCTTGATTTTTTGTAGGCAAACAATCACACACAAAAGGTGGCAAAAAAATCTTGTGACTGTTTATGCGCACGAGATACTTTGGCTCGTTTGAAATATAAGCCATTTTATTCCCACTTTAGCAAGTAAGACATGGATTAGTAGGTTTGCTTGCCTTTTAGTCTTCCCAGGTTATGTATGAAGGCTTAGGGGTGAATTGAGTGATATCTGAGAATTACAAAACTGTACTGAAGTACTGAGCAGCTTACAGCAGCCAGAGCACGGCAATGCAAAGTTAAGGCTGCCGGTTCGGATGAAGATCTTTATCTTGTCATTATGAAATTCCAGACATCCAAGGGATGATCCAAGCATAATCCTTTATTCAAATTTATTTAGAGGCCGCAGATAAATTCAATTAAAATATTTGATTAACTATGAATCAGGCTTTTCTGGAGAATAAAATGCTTAAGCAATTAATTTTTTTTTCAATTTTACATTTCCTAAATCAATATACTTTGTTTAAATCATGCTGGTTACTGTCAGAGTTCCTCCCTACAAGTCCCCAGTTTAATTAGTCAGATTCTCATTAACATATGCCCAACCTCTGTTTTGTATTTCATGCTGACCTTAAAAGGCAGGCATTAATTAATGCTTAATGAAAAAGTAATAAAGGTCCTAAATTAAGCATTTAGAAACAAATTCACAAACCTAGCAGACAACTCAAGCACCAGACTGAGGATAGAAAAGGGAAAAGAGGATGGTGCTGGGATGAGCCCTGTGGCCTGGGAACGTGAGGATGGAGAGAGGGAACGGGGCGGGGCGCCTGGGGAAGACTGGAAGAGACTCTGGCAGATGAGGTGCAGCAAAATCAGTTGGTTTTGAGGGAAGACTTGTTACAAAGCTGAGAAATTGAGATGTGACATATAGGTACTTGCAAGAACCAATCTGCACACCCACATTAAGCTATCAAGGCCCCTCTGGGACTCCCTTTCATGTGGCAGTGTCTCTGCATCTCCATCCCCAGCAGTGCTCAGTGACAATGGTCATGGGGACACATGGTGTCTGCTGGCAATGTATCCCCTCTCCATGCACCCATATACATCTCTTAAAATTACATGAGCACTAAATGTAATTATTTTATAGAAAGCTCTTCCCCTCAGGCTTGGAGATCACTCTTTGTGGTGGAAACCCTCAGAGGGTAAATATTGATGATGCTCATCAACACACTGTTATTCCCTGGACCAGTGCGGGGATATGTTGGAAGAAACCTCACTGCACTTCCATGCCTGGGCCATCTCACTTATCCCATCAGGCATGGAAATCAGGGCCAGGAAGCTGCAGACAGTTGTAGCATCAGAGCACGCTGCAGAGTGGCATCCCTTCCTCCATTGGAAAGTGGAAATGGCTGCGAACAGACAGGTCAGTCGATACATTAGGCTGCATTCAGAGAGAAAGCAGATTGCAGAAAAGTGCACTTCCAGGCAGTTTGGACTAAACATGAGAAATGGAATTAGGTCAGTAATTATTTAAATTAATTTTATATCCTTTGCAGCAGGGCAGACTGCAATAGCCCTGCTACTTTTACAAATGAATGGTAATTTGCTAGGAAAAAAGAGACATATTAATGATGTCAGCCTTCATTTTGGAAGTAATTGAGGCAGCAGCTTAAAGAAATCAATGTTCCACAGCTAGTAAGCACTATGTTTTTGTTCATATTAATCAATTCCAAGGGATTATGGATTTTTTTTTCCCTCTCAGCAAACAATAGCAATTCTGAGTTACCTATTATTTTGAGCAGGTAAAAGAAAGATCTTTTCATGCATTGCTTTAGTAAATATTCAGGATTCTTTCCAGTACTCCAATTCCACAGGCTTGCTAAATGTCCTCTATTAACAGTCATGCAAATCTCAATAAAAGAATTGCTCTGCCAAGCAATTTGATTTAAGGTATCTCCACTTGTTCTTTTTCTTCCTGAGAAGAATTATTGTTCAGCTACCAGGATGACACACAGAAAATGTGCAGATGAGTACACAGACACTCTGATTCTTAACTGTAATTAGGTGGAGTTTCGATCACCAGACCATGATTTCTGCGTGGATTTCATTATGAATTGTATCCATTCATCCTCAGATAATGAAAATCAGACATTTGCAACACCACCCAGGATTCTCTTGCCTCTCTAGTGCTTTGGGGAAACAATTTTGTTTTTAACGAAGAAGGAGTTTGCATGTTGCAAATTCCCAGCATTTGAACGTTTGAGCATGTATAAACATCCCTCCCTTTCTGGTTTGCCAGCACTGCTGCTGCTTCCATTTCTATCCACTCTGCAGGAGCACAAATCGCTGGCAGTTACTTCTTTTGCAGGTGTTAGGGACAGGGGTCTGTACAGAAACGCCTGTATCGGATGGGAGAGGAACATATGGGCTGGGCAATTTTGATGGGAGAAGGACCACACTCCAATAGACCTCACCTCCCCTTTCCCTCTTATTTTTGCCTTTGAAAGGCCAAACCCTGCTCTTACTGTGAGATTGCCAGCGAAGCACTGGGCTTGTGTCTCTGGCTGGAATTTCACCCTCAGCCTGCTGTGCAGAATGTGGGTCACCTACTTAGGTTTCAAAGAAAAAAGCTTGCTACTGCACCTTGAAGTCTTAAATGAGAACTGTGTTTTTCTCTATTTGGTACTTTCTTTTTTTCTACGTTTTTAAGAAACCTTAAAAATGAATGTTTCTCCACATAATTCAGGCTGCTTCATCTCACTGCCTGTATATAAAAACTAGGGTAGACATACCAGGATTTCTATTCTGTATCAATCAAAGCAGTTAATTTTTTTAACAATAACTTGAGATACAGCATTCTTTCACCTCCACTACCCCCGGATATCAGAAAGGAGCCATGGAGAGTAAGTACCACAGGTCTGAGCCCACAGGGAGAATAACAGCTGGCAGAAAAAACCTTTGCCATTGGAAGTAACTTCTCACTGAGAAATACACTTGTGGTTTTACTGCAAGTTTGCTGTCTTAATGACAGGAAACATCCTGCCATTGCTCAGAGGACTGGACTCCCGTTGCAGGCAATGGGGGCTCTGTGGGAAAATCATTAGCTGGAGGAGCCCCGCAGGAGCAGGGATGAGCAGCCCGGCGTGGTGCAGGCAGCACACGTGCTAGCTGTGTCACTGCAGCAGCGAATGCCATCGCTGCCATAGCCCCCAAGCTTTCCTGAAGATTTATCTGGATACAAATGTGTGATTACTGTCAAATGATTAGTCCCAGTTGCTTTTGTTGACAATACAAAGCAGGGTTTCATTGTTCCCAAAGTTAAATTCAGAAGCAAACTATTAAACACAATATTTATCTTCCCACTGTGCAAAATGCTGTGTTTAGTATAATTCCTTTTTTGAAAGGTCAGATTTACGTAGTGAGCAACAGAGGCTGTGATAGCACAGCGGGGGCGTTGGTGGGCCTTTTGCTCTTTACAAAACGGTTACAGCAGCAGATAACCAGGCATCAGCTTCCCACTGCCAGGTGGAAGTCAAGTCACCGAAACCTGGAAGATAAATTATCTCAGGTGATCAAGACAACTCTGCGTGGGTTGCCTCCCTCCACAGATGAGTGGGTGATGCTGACACAGCTGAACTGAACCACAAGCCCCACTGCAGCTTCAAATTGGTGGAAACATAAACCCTCACTGCAGTGCAGAGGAGAACCCTACCTTCCCACTGAGACAGCAGGTGCCCGGGAAATAAGTGATCTCTTTATATCTCTTAACTCTTCTGTGCTAGCCTACAGCAAGCAGCATCTGTATGTGATTTCTTCTAAACCATCCCTCATGGCAGCCTGGAACCCCTTGAAATACTTTGTCTGCAATAATTTTGTTCAAGGGTATAAATCACAGATGTTTTTCCCCAGTTTTTATTGGCTGAAAATATCCCAACCTTGCTAACAGCCCAGTATGATCCTCCCGTGTGCAGGAGATCTGCATCTGGCAGTGCTGCCCACAGGTACTTGGACAACTCTTCACTTTCATCCTGAATTATGGAAGAGGTTCACAGAGAGGCATGAAGCCCTCCTGGTTTTGCCAGGATGATCAAAGGCAAAGTTGAGGCACCTGTGTTAGCCCTGCAAAAGCTATGCCAAGTCCATGCTGTGATAGCATTTTTGAAAAGGAAACCTGTGAGAGATTATAGACTGTGGGGCAGCACGCCCAGGGTTTGCTTTAGGTTGGGTTTTTCTAGATGTTGACTTTACACTTGATTTTAGACTAATGAAATGAGTCTGAAGGAGGGCCACGGAGACAGTCCTGGAACTGGTGCATCTGGTGTACAAGGAGAAGCTGAGGGTTTCAGGTTTTTTTAACCTGAAGAAGCTGGCCTGAAGCTGTAGCTTGGACTAGAAGCTTCCAGAGTCCTTTCCAACCTGAGTTTCCCTAACTGTGACTGCTCTTGGTTTTCAAAACTTCACTCTCAGCGCTATGAGTTATATTACTGAGTTGCTTAAAAGGAAAAATGAGTGAGGTTTCTGTTTAGAATTTAGAAGGCATATCGTGTGATGAGCAGCACCAAGATTCATGCTGGGGTTCGTAGGAAATAGCTGAGTGCCGGATTGGCCCAGGACGTGGTCACTTCTTAGCTCATGGGAAGTCTCAAACTACTGTTCCTTTAATTAAAATGTTAAGGGACTAAGTATGCCTTCTATGTAAGGAAAAGCTTTTAAAATAGTTTCTAAGAATGGATATTCTGCCGGTAAAACACTTTAAATTACAAAATTAAAAGTATAGACATGCTGAGTGCTCCCTTCCTTCCTTTTTTAATTTCTGTTCTTCATTTTCTCTTCCCTGAAGTACTTTCAGTAATTGTCAACAAGGTTTTTGAGCACAGGGTAAATATTTCTGGACTGAGTCAGGATGTATTTAACTGGTATAAGCCAACCCTGTGAATGTAAATATACAGTCTGGGTTGGAGTTGTTCCTGAGCACAGATAGATGGGTGGCCCTTATGAGACAGTCACAGCAGAGGGATTCAAAAAAGGCTGTCTCCAGAGTAAAGTAATCACAGCTTAACGGACAAATCTGATGGCCATTAATAGAGGCTTGGAAATGAAGAGCTGGGACAAACTGTCAAGTAGTGACACATCAGCCTTATAGTCCAATTATTTGGTGTAATTCCATGCTTAGCAATTAGTCCCAGATAATGCACCTAATTAATACAATCAAAAACATCATGAGACCTGATTGCTTTTCCATGTTTTCCTACTTCTCTCTCCCCAGTTGTGGATCTGTGCTCTGTTTCTCCCTCCCTCCTATTACCTCTGTAGCACCGGGGCCAGGATTGCTCCCTGTCCTGTTGACTCATTGTCTCCGGCAGTGTACCATCTCCACTGGGCGCTTTGCCAGCCATAGGTTGGGTCTGGACCAGGAGGACATCATGGCCATGTGCAGGGCAGCATGCTACAGGGCATCTCTGCCATGTAAACCCACCAGCCTACCTTTCCGAGCCACGGGGTCTCCTGTGGCAGGCAGAAAATCACCTCCCTCTATTCACCAGCCCTTCCTGCCTCATTTATACTGAGCCTGCCCAAAGGGAAAGTAGCTCACAAGCAATATTTGAATTTAGAGGCCTTGTGGGGAATTAGGAAGCAATGTGACTTCTCAGATTCATGCATTACCATAAGGAAAGGGCACAGTCTTCCTCTAATGACGCTTTATGTGCGTAAAGCAATATCAAAAGAGTTGTAGCACACAGACAAGAAGATCAGCAGTGTGCCTCTATTCTTGTTCATAGTCCAGCATTGGTGGGGTTTGGGGATGAGCTGCTCTCTCCCACCTCCAGTGAATTCACATGGGAAGGGGGTTCTTGTAAAGAGGTGGGTGTTCCTGTTGGTACAGAAATGTGTGGTGGCAGCTTTGGGGAGGTCTTAAGGTAACACACACTCCAAAACCAAAAGGTTCTTTTTTTTTTGTGGTTGTTGGAGTCACGTGATGTGTGGAGGAAGAAATCTGTGTTTGGGATGTGTACTGACAGAGTTACATCTGTGCCGTTTCCACCTTACACACACACGCCCACATGAGTCTTCATGGTAAATAATTCTCCTTAGTAAAACTGCCAGTTCTTCTCATACCAGCAAGTAAATGAATGAAATGTTGTTGTCTGTTCTTAAAGAAACGAGCCAAGATTTTGAAAGGTGATTTTATTTTGGGCACATGCTGCTTGTTCAGCTGTGGGATTTGGGGTTCCAGCCTGGGATAACAAGTATATCCTAAAGGATGTATCAGTCTGGGAAAATGAAAGGAGAAGGGAAAGGATTAAAAAAAAAAAAAAAAAAAAAAAATTGGGGTTTTTGAATATAAATAGACTGGAAATAGTCACAGAGAGCTCAGCATAGGGCATGATCCCAGCCACTGAAATGAATGTCTTTCTAGTGGTTTCAGTGGAAGAAAACTATGTGTGGTAACAGGGTTTTGGGTCTGAGATTTATTTCTGCTCATGCATACATCACTGCTTTTATGAATTTTTGAACGCTAATTTAAGGGTAGGTTTTGAAACTATTTTCCTTTATTTACCAGCCAACAACATCTGCTTCTATGGGGAATGCTCCTACTACTGCTCAACAGAGCATGCCCTGTGTGGAAAACCAGATCAGATCGAAGGGTCTCTGGCTGCTTTCCTACCTGATTTGTCTTTAGCTAAAAGGAAAACCTGGAGAAACCCTTGGAGACGTTCCTACCACAAGCGCAAGAAAGCAGAGTGAGTAGTGGGGAGCAAAGGGTTTGCCAGCTGCAAAGGGCCACAGAAAAATAAAACAGTGCTGCAGTTACTGCCCTTGCCTGATCTAAGGCACTGAGGCTTAGGAGAGCATCTGCATTTCTTCAGCGGGTCCAGCTCCTGGGAAGGGACAGAGCACTTAGACTTGTAAGGAGCCCCATCTTATGGTCCTGAACCTGAAAGGACCTTCAATGGCATAATTCCCTCATGGGACACATACCTCCAGTGGCTTTGACAGGATGCAACCAGACCTGTCTAAGTCCTATCAGAGGGAGAAAGATTCACTGCTATCAGCAGCCCTAAACAAGTCTCAGATGTTCTCATCATATGACTGATGGTGAAGCTGGTCTTCTAAATCTTGAAGTTATTAGCCAGATAGTTTTCAATCTTGTGATTTTCTTCCTTTTTCATCAGTCACAATCTTTATCAGTTGCCTGCATTAGCAGAAGCAGCCTGAAGAATTTGCTGCCTGTACTTGACCCTGCCCTCAGTCAAATGTGATACAACTAGATCTTTGCAAAATAACTTCTTTTTTTTTTAATACTCAGTAAGCTTTGTATGTCACGTAAAATATCAAAATATTGGCTTTTCCAGATGGGAAGTTGATCCAGATTATTGTGAAGAGGTTAAACAAACACCCCCATATGACAGTGGGACCAGAATTCTGGATATAATGGATATGACAGTTTTTGATTTCCTAATGGGTATGTTTCATCTCTTTCAAAAATTAAATGCAACATTTAATTAGAATAAGAACCATTTCTTTCTACACCACTCTGCATAGCTCAGCAGTTTGCCAAAGCATGGTTGAAGCTGCATTTACTGTATGTGCCATTCTAGATGATTATGAGAAAATGCAGATTTACATGGTTATATATTCCCATCAGAGCAGATTAAAGGAATGAGGATGTTCAGAAATGCAGAGTGATGATGAACGCACATCAGGCTAGTCCCCTTCTCAACAGTTAAGGACTTCACAGTTTGCTTTAGTGAGTGCTTTACTGTTGTAATGTATGGCTCCTGGATGCACATGCAAGGACTGTTCATTACTGGCTCATTGTTTTCAACCTGCAGTAGTATTCACTGTTGCTTGCTCTATAAACTGTCAGAGCGAGGAAAAAAAAGAGATGTTGCTTTGTCACAGAGCCAGCTGTGGTGTGTATCAGGAAGTTTTTTTCTGTTTATGTAACCTGGTCAAAATAAAATAATTATTAACAAGCAGGTAATAGTGACCTCTTCCAAGCCTACTCAGTGGTTAACACTGAGACATTCTCATACAAAACCTGTTCTGCTGCAGCTAATATACCTGTAAGGTGCCAACATACATACTTAATCCTTGAACACGTGCCAGCACAGACATATCCTCTGCCATTGCCACCACTGATATTTCTGCAATAGACTGCATCAGGAGAGGCCAGAATCACAGCTCAGGCTCGTTGTATGTGGCATCTATAAGAGGCTTAAGACCCCTGCCATGAAGACAAAATTCATAGCTTGACACCAATACTCTGCACATTGACCTTAAAAAGCAGATCGCACGTCTGCCTGCCGTAGGTGCCCAAAGAGAGCTGTTCAGCCATACCACTGGAGTAGCATCCTGATCCATATGTTAGAGCCCTGATGTCATTTTGGCTTTCCAGGCAGCCAGAAATTTGGGCAAAGTTCTTAATCAAGGAAAACCAGAATGTTTGGTCTCAGTTCAAAAAGTTTAATACGATATTAGCAAAGTCACGTGGATTAATTTCTCTGCTTGGAGGATGCATAGCTAAGGTTGGAGCTAAGCCTCGCACCAACATGGGTACCGTGGCTGCTTTGCACACCGAACTGACCCAGGGCTGGAACAGCAGGGCTCGTTTGCACTGATGCAGCTCAGGCTTAGGATGTGGCTACCTCATGGATGACCAGGCTCCCCAGACAGCTGAGATGCCATCGTGGACTGCCCAGGGAGGTGGTGGAGTCCCCATCCCTGGAGGTGTTTAAGAGTAGGGTCGACATAGTACTTAGGCATATGGTGTAGTTGGGAACTGTCAGTGCTAGGTTAACGGTTGGACTAGAAGATCTTCAAGGTCCTTTCCAACCTAGGTGATTCTGTGATTCTGTACTTGAGAGGGATTTCCTTGGCATGTGCTGGGAGGGCTTGCTGGAGAGTGGGGAGGTTGGCTTTGTCTCCTGCTGGGTCCTCTAGAGCTTAAGTATAAAAGCTACAGAGAGCTTGAAAAGTTCCCAGAGGCTTGACAGCCCATCTTCCAGTATTGTACACTTCGGGGCTTCCATGGTAGAAGGAAATGAGCTCAGGAGATATGTTGCTTTCTCTGCCCTACACAGCCATCATGTTTGGGGAGCACTGGGCTTCTCGCTGAACCATGGCTTTTGTATTGCCCTGGCCTGCAGGCTCAGCAGCAAGCCAGAGTGGGAACAGTCTTTTTTTCTTTGTTCCATAGGTAACATGGATCGACATCACTATGAAACCTTTGAGAAGTTTGGAAATGAAACATTTATTATCCACTTAGATAATGGAAGAGGGTAAAAACCTTTAATAATCTTTCTGGGGAAAAAAAAAGAAAAAAGTCTTTAAAACAGCCTTTGTCATGTTCTTGCTCTTATCTTTAAACAGATTTGGAAAATATTCCCACGATGAACTTTCCATTTTGGTGCCTTTAAACCAGTGCTGCAGGTATGTTTCACCTCCTGAATTGTTTCCCATTTTATACAGATGTTTCCGCTAATAGGACTGAAATGTTGAAGTGATTCTTTTATTGCATACCGTGGTGTGGAGGAGATGTTATGATCCTGCCCAGGGAGGCTGACATGAGCTAGCCCTGAGCATTGGCACCAGCACGTTAAGTGCTTTGTTGAGATTGGGAGCTCGCAGGAGCGTGGCTGTGAGCTGTTGAGAGAGGCTTTATTGAGACAAAATACACATCCCATGGAAGTCAGTGGCAAATCTTAGCTCAGCTTGTTCAAGTGCTTCACAACATCTTTCCTCAGTGCCCATGGCCAGGATTTTCAGAGGGAACAGGTGCCGTCTACGGTTTCAGTTTTGCATGACTGGGACACAGGGTGAGCTCTGTGTCTGCGGAGGCTCTGGGCATCCCTGCAGGCTGAGCTAGCAGGAGCCTCTGCTGCCATCGCCCACGCCCCAGCTCCATGCCACGTGCATCATGCGTGTCATTGCCAAGGTGGACATGACCCTGTGAATGATGCACCAGATCCAGCTGGTGCCTTACCCAGCTGAGGAACATGAAGGCTGTTTGCACTTGACTGTAGAGCTGTGCTCCAAAACCTCTCCACCTCTAAGGGCTCCCAAAGATCGCTGGCCAGGTGACAATGCCAGCTGCTCATTAGGATTGTGACAGTGCCTGGTTCTCATCATTTCAGATCACATAAGGTTTTTACACTATTATTGCTATGCTGACTATAAGCCTTTTAGCCCTGTCAAGATCAATAGTGATTAAAATACTGATTTGCATTTTTTTTTCTCCTTTTTCTCTCAGAATAAGGAAGTCTACCTATCTGCGATTACAGTTGTTAGCCAAGGAGGAATACAAACTCAGTCTCTTGATGAAGGAATCTTTGCAAAAAGATAAAATAGCTCCCATTCTTTACCAGCCTCACTTGGAGGCGATGGACAGACGGCTGCGGATTGTCCTCAAGGCTGTTAGTGACTGTATAGAAAAGGATGGTTATGACAATGTGGTTGAAAATGACTTTAACACTGATGTTAACACTGTTACGACCGAGAGGTAGTAAAATCGCAAGACTACGTTTTTACCAGTCAAGTAAAGAAGATTCAAAGAGGAAAAAAAATAAAAGAAGTCTTGCAAAAGACTGTGTATGCCACTTTGTGAATTCAGTGAATTCAGAAATGAGATATAATTGTTCCCAAAGTAGGTAAAGTTTAGACTCTGCAAAGGATTAGTTCATTAAGAAAAATAAGTCTAATGTGATGCTTTTCATTAGTTCCTAAAGAGAGATTATGAAAAGATTCAGAAAATACTCAGATCATTGACAGACAACAGTCTGATAGCAAAACACCTCCTGTCCTTTTTGTATAGAAAGGAGGCCTTTACTTAATATTTTGTATTTATATATGGTATATCTATGAAACCCCAGACCTACCTACCAAATTTAACTAAGAGGGACGGCATAGTTTTGTGACTCACACTTTATTTGTGGTGACAGTCCACTTAGTATTTTGTGTTAACCCTTTAAGTGCTCTAATCCACTGTATCTTATTTAAATTGAATGCTTTTTTTCCCAGCTACTCAGCATTTAAAGGGTTAAGGCATTACGAACTTTTAACGGCAAAAAATAATAATAATTATAATAATAATAATACAGTGGTTACCAGAAGGGAATTTCACTACTTGTGCATTGACAGGAATACTTGAATGTTGGTTTTACAAAGTGATGTAAAATGACAAGTTGTACTATTTGTCCATAAGGAGGTGGCAGCTCTTATCTTTCTTGACTATCATAGCTGAGCTGCTACTTTTCAACTTTGCTTTTGATAGTTTTGTGTAAATATATACATATATGGGTAAAAAGCTGCTTTCAGCAGCTCTAGGCTTACTTTTGCAGCATTTTTGTGGAATTGTTTGCAACGTGGTAAAAGTGCAATAAAGATATGGCAAAATGTGTAACCATCACGTCTAAACGGATTCATTTTTCACTGGAAATCTTGTTCAGAGCAAAGCTGTGCACACCAGCCAAGTATTCCGGAAGTAGTTGTTTAAATCATCGTCCCCTTTTGTAGCAACAGCAAATTGAGCTAAAGTAGGAAATTGGTGATTAATATACATTACGACTCTGATAAAGACCATGCTGTTGAAAATGTCTAATCTTTCATATGCTTTGACTATCATTTCAGCATCCCTTCCTCTTGCAATTATAGCTGTAGAAACAAGCTGTAGAACAACACCTCTAAAATATTATGGCTTGACACACTGCCCAGAGGATTTAGATACATCAGTGCCTCTGACTTAGCTAGCAAAAGCCCTTGCGCAATCCAGAAGATCTCAGCCTAAATTATCTAGAAACATGGTATTCTTAACCAAATCATTTTGAATCATGTTCAGCTGAGTTCATGTAATATGTGTGGAGACTTTCAGACCAGAAGCAAGCTATAAATTGAACAAGTGGCTGTATTTGACTTGTGAAAACATGGTGTGGTACAGAAGGAATCCCTTGTTGCTCTTTTGGGTGAGGAGAGAACTTATGACAATATTCATCGCAACTATAATTCAAAGCTGTCATTTGTTTCATTTTATGTCTTCTCAGGGATTTATAAACATATACTTTAAAAGCTTGTAGCAAGATAGACTAAAATGTAGGCATTTCAGCATATTAAAATTATGAATGAGAGAAAGAGCTGTTATATGGTCTCATTCACTTCTTAGGTTGATATATTATCACTAAAAAAATATATCTCTTACTATTTTACTGCCCATTTCAAATTCCCGTGACTCTCACATACATGGCATACAAAGACAACAGAACATCTCAGATTATACAATTGCCCAGGAACTTGGAAAATTTCTGTGTTACCCCATGACTTCTTTCCGCTTTCCAAGACCAACCTGTGGTAGCAAGGATGTCCTCTGTAAGGTAGCACTTGTACTGTAGTTCTCTCCTCGTTAGCCAAAAAATCCAAAACACAGGACTGAAAAAAGGTGAAATGGGTGATAACTATTCTTGCTTTATCCTCAATGCCTGGCTGTGGTTTTCCTGAAGGTGCAGCTTTTTCTCACTAAGAGATTGTACCAGGACAGAAGACAGGGGCTATAAAATCACTACAGCTCTCGCTTTCTGCTTCTGGGGTCAGGTCAGGTCAGTCAGGGGCTCTGGGTCTGCAAAACTGGTTTTCTTTTGGAAAGCAGTACTTGGCAGCCTCTTAGCTCAGAGAGGAACAGATATAGTGAAGGTCTTTATTCTTTAGAAGCTGGGTTGTAGGTCAGGAGCTCCTGACAGGGTGGTTCAAGCTGAAGGTCTCTACAGAAGGCGGACTGGTACTGTCAGGGATATAAACGTACTGTTATGAACCTGATTCTGAATTTCTATAAGCACAATTAGTAGTATTTAAATAGAATAATTAAAAAAAAGGTCACTCATCCTTGCCATATTGTAACCAGCTCTCTAGGGTCTCCAGTTTCTTTCCTGAACTGTGCTACAGCTTTCTAGACCTATAAAAATTATTCTTGATTCCAGTTCTAATTAGACATACAGAAAAGCTGAAAGGGAGACTTTTCTTTGGCGTGAGACATGCAAGCATCTTGGAAGAAGGGAGATATTAGCTAAGATGCTGGGAGAAGTTTCCTTTCCTCTGTGCCTCTGATGAGAAATTGGGGTGAATTACCCACACCTGAGCAGTGCAAACCTAAGTACACCGCAGGGTTCAGGCAGTGAATGGCAAGAGCTGAGTTCAGGCCCTTCGCGTGGCTGGGGGAGCTGAGGACACAGGACGGATCTGGAGGATATTGTAAGAAGTGGAAGGGCTGATTAATTAAACAAGCTGTGGAGTTGCTTCTCAGTATCTAGCAGGAATCTAGTGTGTTTGCATCCATGCTGCCAGGTAGCTAGAGCTTTGACTCATGAATTTCCTAGGTATTTGGGAAGGGAAAAGGAATTATTGCCTTGTTTCACTATTTCTTTTCTATGTGGGCAGGGGTGAGTGAGCATGACAGATGGGAAACTGGAGCCAGGGAGTGAACTTGTGGCTCTGCCTTTCAGCTTTTGGGGCTGACACAGTCTTGAGAACAGATCTGTACAGCCCAGGGAGGGGCAAACCTCTACTTTTGGGGTTCATTTCTGTTGCCCCAAGACAGAGCTAGCAGCTGGCCTGAATTTCTTTTGAAAACTTCATGGGTTTCTGAGAGTCTTTAGGCAAAGAGTGTTGCTCTTCCAGGGTGAAATGCATCCTCTTACAGGCAATGAGGGCTTTCTGAGCTATCTCAGCAGTGGGTTCAATTTGAGGGTGCCTTTGCACAGGGACAGCTTGTTCTTGGTGGTTCTTGTAGGGAGGGCACAGTGGGTTTGGCATGCAGAGGTCGTGCATTTCAGCACACGTGCATGACAGCAGATTACCACAGTGCAAGACGATGACTCTGAAAGGGCTGTCACTGCGTATTAGGTCAGTAATCCATGAACTGAGGAGGATTAGCATGATGCAGTGTAACATCTCTTTAGGAGTCCTACATATCTATCAGACAAAAAGATTCACTCTAAGAAGATATATAAATGTCAGAATCCAATTGGTTTGTCTCCAAATCTCAAAAAATGGGTGTAGCAACAGCACCTAGACAATGGCATACCATGAAATCTGCAGGAGTCTATCATGGGCATAATGTGTTCAGCACAATAAATATAGTGTGCACAGTAAATAACAGATAAAAATAGATAATATACTTCTAAAAGCACCTAATTACAACTGTATCTGACAACCTAGAATAGCTTACTGTTTTTTCCTGAGTAATTCAGATGAGAGCCTTATTTTGTTTTGTTGTTTTTCTATTATTTAAGCATCAAAGAAAATTCACACAAATTGAAGAAAAAAACCTCTTATTGTTTGAATTAGATACCACTGTTGTGATCAGCAGTACCGGGCAAAGCCCATGATGTATATACAAGCTGGAAGCCCGAAGCAGATTGCAATGTGAGCAGCAGCAAGAAGCATTGTGTAGGAGGAGGGAACCTGGGATTTCAGCCTGACTGTTGCCTTTGGGCGCTGAACTGAAAATGAACTTGTCTTACGTGGGCATTAAAGGGAGGAGTGTCTGAAGGGTATTCTGGTTCCTGCTAGTAGGTCTGTACATGGTACCTACAGGTCCAAGGGGGACATCCTACTCTCTTCCATTGCAGCAATGGCATCATCCCCTTAACACATGCAAACTCCACCTAAAGACCATCCCTGCATTGACGCATTTGTGGCCTCAGCCTAAGAGTGCTGAGTTTCTAGCTTGGAGCTGGACATATACTAGAGCCTTGATAATTTGCATCCTGATGGAGCAAACTTTCTTCCAGGACTGAATGTATGACCACAAAATTAATTTTCCAGAAATTTTTCCAGATGTTTTTTTCTATGGACTTCCCTGCCAGTGGTTGCTTACTAAGATATTTTGGGCTCAATATGCAGAAATGAACATGCACAAGGAAGATTCTTTTTAAACTGTAAATTGAGTGTTTGAGGGAAATGTTAAGTTGCCTGGGACAAGTTTTCACATGGTATTTCAAGTTATTACCAGTTAGAAACTGCTGGATTTCTTGAGAATATTTTTTTATGCTAAAAGTGATTCATAGGTAGCCTCAAGACATAACTCAGTCTGTGACCAGATCAAACTGAATTATCTGCTTGCTTCTACATTTGTATCAGTATAGTACCACTCCAATGCTTTTGGGGGATGTCTAGAAAAAAAGTAAAATTAATTCAGTTTGGTGGGTCAAAAGACCTGAGAAGTGAGGTCAGACCAACTCTGGTCATGGATAAAAATGAAGAATAAGCAAAAAGGAGGCTGTAGGTTTGGTAGAACCAGTACGTTTTCCTCTAATGAGAGCAATTTTCCTCTAATGTCAGAGAAAATGTTTGTGTCTAGAGATTGTCTTCAAGAGCTGCTAGAATACATGCTATCTGCTGCTCCATTTTTTTTAGAGATATTAAACACTTTCCAAGGTTTTCCATTTATGCATCTTTGATGTTGTTGACATGAAGAAGTAATGGGATTTTGAGCAGAATGGGGGAAATGCCCACATTTGTATTCAATCCATTATATGAAGACTTATGTGCTGGGAGATCAGTTCCTCTCTTTCAAATGACCTTCATACACAATCAGCCCCTGTCCCTGTCAGAAGTAGCATGTGTTATGCCTTAAATCTTGCTCAGATACAGGCCCAAACCAAGCAGCTTGCAGATGGAATTGGCAGCTTGAGCTGAAGTGGAATATGTTGAAATTGGAGGTGTCAGATCAGAGCAGTCTCCACTTCTATGACTGTGGGAATCTGGGTCACGTTGTGACTTGGCCACAGTAATGGATGACATTAGGATCCCTACATAAATTCCTCTGCCACTTCTTCTAGAAAGGTGCTCACTGATTGATAGACATATGTACAAAACCACCTACATGCTTGAGTTGACCCTGACAATAACTTCAAAATACATCCCAGGGTGACTTAAGATAGATCCTACCTGAAAGACAGACAATTTAAAATCTCATCCCTCCAACTGCTGGTGCTGTACTAACACCGGCCATGTGTCTCTCCAGAGATGGTTGCTGGAGTCTGCTGAAATACAGTCATCTTCGTACACCTACGTTGCTCTCTGGAGCACCTGGATGCCTGCAGAAGGTGCCATAAATCAAGCAAGGACTACAATCTGCGTGCATCTTCTGAATCCTCATGCACAGCTAAATGACAAATGAAAGGTAAAGCTGTTGCCAAAATATAAGCAATGCAGCTGAGGAAGCCCAAGTAGGGGGGGAAAAAAACCTGAAATGACAAAGGCAAGTTGATGGTCAAATCCTTTCTTGCAGACATCCATACATAAGCCAGGAGCAGCACTTATGCTCTGATCTCAGGCTGAGCTTTGGAAATGGAGGACAAATCCTCTTCTGATTTGTAAACTAAGCAAATCAGGCTATCCAAAATTGCAAGCAGTTTTCCTTCTAGCATATACTCCTTAGTCCTTCACCATAACAATCTGTGCCAGCCTCTTAGACTAGCACCAGGAATCTTTGCCACAGGCAGCACTTTATAAATAGTGATGATAAAAGGCTTTTCTGGTTAGTCCATTGACTGAAGTTCACATTGTTTTCCAAATCAAATCAGAACTCTTTCTGCTGATTTTTAAGCCATTCCTTCCTAATCAGTGAAGTCAGTGAGAGTTGTACAGAAGCAGAATTTAGTCCCATTATCTTCTTTCACTGCCCCATTTACAGATGAATAGTCTCTCTGACTTTCTCATGGCTTTCTTAGCTATAAGATTAAATAATTTATTATTTAATCTATATAATATATATTATATATGTAATACATAATTATTTTATCTATATTTCTAGCTGTTTGCTTCACTGATTTGCACTGGATTTCCATTTTTAATGGATGCTTTTTTAGCCTGAATGAACTCAAAAATGCATTATTTATAAATTGAGGCATCTATAGTAAAGTCTTTGCATTGTAATTGGAACTTTGTTTAAATGCTGTCAGTGGCCTTTAGATTCAACAGTTTTCAGCAAGTTTCTTTACGTTTGTCATGCTTACAGAGCCCTCACTTTGTGGCACATCTTCTAGACTTTTATAGGAGCTTGTGTGATAATTCCTGTGAAGTCACTTATTCCTCTAGAGCCCATTCATAAAAGGCTGACCAAGTGCTTTACCCTCATCGTCCATCTGAGGGCTATATTTGAGGACATATTCTGCACTATCTGTACCTGCACAGATGAAGACCCTGCCTATGTATGTGTAGAAAAGGCTTGTTAAACTTTGCTCCTTAAATTCAGTATAGCATACCCCTTCTTTTCTTCACCAGGAAGGACTGCAAGTGTTGTTGGCACAATCAATCCACTTGTCTGGTGTAAGAAAAAAACAATTCTTATTGACCTACAGATCCTCCTGGCTCCAGCTGTTATCCTGAAAGTTGCACTGAAACTGGTGTTTTGGTCCTTCAGCATTGTTCTAACACCACAGTGTTTGGAGGCAGTTGTTCTGCCATGGTAGCTGTTATGCCTTTTTTTCCTCCATGTATTGGCAACAGATGAAGTAAAAAAGGTAACTAGAAGTTCATCTGTCTGAGTCCCCCTGATTCCTTGCTGTCCTAAAGGCTCTTAACAGCATTTAAGCTGTTGGCTATCTTCAGGCTTGATGCAGAAAGTGGAAGGAAGCTCTTCTCTCTGAAGAAGCCAAGATAAGGTTAGAAAACCAGTGCTATGACTCATGTTTGAATGATAGCTCCAGTGGAAAAATAGTTTTTGTAGTGTTCAGGATGTGTGGTCCCCACACTGGATTTTTTTCACCTCTTAAATAGGCAATGGCAGAACCATCCCACAAAGCCTGAAATTATGAGTATTTTCCTGTTAGAGGACCTAATGTAGTGAAGTTGATGGAAACCTTCCCAGTGGTTTCAAGTTTCTTTGGATCCAGCCCGGAGCAGCTGCAGAGGGCCAGTGGTACAGAGCTGCTTTCCTGAGCTTCTGAGAAACACCCTGGAAATAAGGATGTTAAAAATTAAAAGAGCTTAATGGTTGTACCCGTGTTTTATTTGACCTCGTGGTTGTATATGTGGCTCCTGGTTGAAGAGTAACCCCTTGGCTATTTACATGGGCCTCAGCTTTGCAACAGGTGAAAATAAATGTCATCTACCAAGGAGGGAGGCTAAGAAATCAGAAGAAAAATATATGGACTATACAGTCCTGTGTAGTCTGCAAAGAGGATACAAACCATCTGGCAGACTGCTGCATATTTATGAGAGCACCTCACACATCCTCTTATTAGAGCATCCTACCTCAAGCTTGTCATGCTTGACTAGCATTTTAACAGGTTCAGACACTTATTTACCAGGTCTCTACACTTTGCACCCCAGACTGGATGATTGAGATGTGCTGGAGACTCGCAGGTATGTTGTCTGTCTAACAGCATCCCACAGCCCATTCCTTACATGTTCCCCTGTGTTGGTAGAAATTGTGGTGAACTGACTGGTTAGACACCACTTCAGCCAGGCAACAAGCTTCTTGTTCATTCATTAGCCTCTTCAGACCCATCTGTAGCAATTCATCTAAACCAGCACAACACTGAGCTGGGGTTGTCTGTGCTATTTGGGCATCTGAGGCCCACTGGTCTGTTTTCAGCCTTCAGTGCAAAGCTGCAGAGAGGTACCAGGAACAGCAGACTCTCACTGCAACAGACCATTGCAATTGTCCAGATGAAGTCAGAACCCAAATAAGTTTAAAAAGTTATATGAAACAAAGAAACATGTTTAAATAGGACCACTATTTAAATAAAGCAAAGGCATTAAGAAGTCAGCAATGCACCAATATCAGTTAAAGAGCAACTCCTACCTCCACAGCTTTTGTGCTGCATCAGCACAATCTGCACACCCCGTTCCCCTATTACAAGGCACAAGTGGGTGCCTAGCTTTTGCCGTAAATGAAGTCATTAAGAGGACTGCAACAATCACCCTGGTTACAAATCACATCTGCTTACGAACATCACTTGAAGGAAAATACCAGCTATATCAGTCTGTTAGCAGGTGAGGAGTTTGATGATACCAAACATTTCAAAACCTCTGAGCTGGCCTCATTGCAGCATTCAGAGGTGTTGGTGCACATTGCACAGTTGTGGAGCAGGTTTTGGCAGACTATGGAAGGGATGTGTGTCACTTAGATGTAATTAATGGTGCAAGGATACACCCTATAGGCACTCTCCTGATGGCTTTCTAGCATCTGAATTACTTTGGCAAACAATATATTTTTAGAGCTATCCTCTGAGTCATTGAAGGGGAAATAAAAGCTCATGATTTGGTTCACTTGAGCAAGAAAAGGTGCTTTCTTTTCAGGGAAGGATCATGTCTGAGTTCCAGATACTTGAGTCGAGCCTGACTCAACATGGAGTTGTCCATGTTTGTTGCTGCTGCTTTAGACTTTGCTCAGTGCATGAAACCATGACGTGGCAAAATGTATTTGGAAGTACAGCTAGAAGCCCCTTGTCTCCTGCAGCATGGATCTGGGGGAGGCTGGATAACCTCCTTCTCCTGAATTTCTCAAGGCAACTGCCCGAAACCATTTTTTTCTCTCCTTCAGGAAATGTACTATGGGGAGCTGCATTTTCTTCTTTCTCTGCAACATGTTCTAATTTATAGGATGAGATTTGTGATAATTGAGTTCAGAGCTGAACGCTGAGCCTTCTCCATATCCCCTGGGGTTTTCCTGGGAACAAGATGGATTGCCCAGTATGCTTCAGGCAAAAAATAATGAATGAATAAATAAATACATGAATAACAGCATGCCTCATTTTGCCTATCTCTTAGAGAGAGAGGAAGCTAATTCTTTAAGTATCAGGAATGTGCTCATTATGCAAAAATGGCAGAGCAGATGCACATATTCATAATAAGTATATTAAAAATCTCATTTTAGCTCCTAGAGGACAAGTGCAAGTGCAAAATTGGGTGCAATTATATTTATCTTCCCACCTATGGTGCACTCTCATTTGAATATGTATTTGTTTGAGCTGGTTGTATCTAGAAGCATGGAGTTTCCTGTGATTGAAAAAGCAAATTATTATGACTACCAGTCTATGATACTTCATATCACAGTCTGGATCCAAGGTCCCCTGAAGTCACTAAAAAGGTGCTTTTTGAGTCCAGCTGGTTTTGCATTCAGGCAAGGGCTGGTCTCTTGTGCAGCCAGTGCTAAGTGTGTGTTAATAGCAACACAAAAGAGCAGAGGATACAAGTGGGGCTGCTCATCATAACTATCATTTAATCAAACTAAAATGATGAACAGATAATTGGATGTCCTTGCAAGGACTGCACAGAGCCAGAGCCCTGGGTAGGGTCCCTTTCATATACAGAAATAAATCAGACAAATAGTCTGCTTTGGGCAAAGATATTAATCTTTCACATGAGCATGAACAATAGTGGAAGTAAGTGTTGCTCATGAGACCATCGGTCTATGCCTGACTGCTGTAATATGCTTGGTGCTTGTGAATGAAAGAAGCCACTCTTTCCTACCCTTAACGTAGCATTAAAGACTGTTGAAGTTCTACATGCCCAGGTTTATTAGAAGGCTGTGATAGTGAAAACCTGACTGGGTCTGAGGCAACTACTTCAATAGAGAATTTATATGTTTTCACTTCAGCAACATAAAATAGAGGTAGAGATATAAGACTAAACCCAAACATGGACAGGGACCTTGGGAAGAGACCTGGAGAATGGTACCACCCAAGCAAGGAAGATGGACAAAGTTTTCTACTGGAAATTCAACAGCAGAAGTATCCTACAATATATTCAAAATTCTTCTTAATTAACAGTAGAAGTGGGATTTGTGTTCTCCTGAAATCCCAATCCCTGTACCATCTAGGAAAGCATAACCATTTTTTGAAAAATTAAAGTAGTTATGAAAAATAGCACTCCAAAGACCAAAAGTCAAACGAATAGTAAGGAAAGAGTTTTTCTTTCACAGGGGAAAAAGTAACAAGAACAAGAAGGAAATTCTGAAAATGTTCATAAACACAACTATTCCCTAAAAAGTGGCCTTACAACATTTTAACTGAAAACTGTTATTCTTTTATTCCTGCCCAGCCTGCTTGGCTGTGAGGCTGTAGTAACGATACTGCTGCCATGGTTAGAGCCTCTGGGCACTTTCCAGTACTGCCCTGCACAACTGGCATCTGTCACAGGTGGTTTTACTCAGCCAATGCAGCATATTTTGTCTGGGGATTATTTTTCTCCCCTTTTGACTAATCCCATTACTGTGATTCCACTGGAGAAGGCAAAGCCTAAGAAGTAGCACTTCCATGTCAGGATCAAAGCAGAAAGCAGCAGGGTTTCCCACATCCCCTTTCTTCTGCAGGAGCACAGTGCGTAACCTCAGAGAAAACTCTGTCTCTCCTGCACAGATGAATTCTTCTCTTACAGACAACTATTTTGCCACAGGAATGGAGTTGCTGCCTGCCTATTCCAGGGTGCTATGTAATATATATCAGCTGAAAATCTGCTTTTCAAGCCTTGGTGAGCTGGGATTAATTGCAGTTTGGCACTGCAGGTTCCCACTTGGCTCCATTTTTCCAGTCACATATTATGTGTAATCTGAAGCCAGTGCTTTTTCCATATTGCTTTTGCAGTACTAACAATAATTCTCTTACTTTTTTCCTCTCTCTCTCAAGCAAACAAGTTAATAACTACATTTGCTCTTCCATTATCCCTAAAATAAATGCAACTCCATAATTTGAGAGTTGTGATGTCTTTAATTTTATAAGAAGTGTAGAGTTAAAAGATAAAAGCAGACAAAACAAAGTTCAGCATCTGTGCCTCTAATTTTATTTCTGAAATGAGTGTTAAAACTAGGATGATGCGTACCAATAAGACTACAGCAAGAATGCTAGTTAATAATATGAAGAGAAGAATCTCTATTGAATTATTCTTGGGTTATCATAAATATATCCAAAAATAACATAAGACAATATTAGTTACAATTCTTAGCAGAGCAACCTGTGTGAAATAGGAAGAAAAAGAAATGCTGTGCTTCTGGGACTATTTTTATTTCTGTAAAGAAGACTTTTGCAAGTGCTTTCATCCTCTCCAACATACAAGAGAAAAGGTTGTCTGCTTTCCAAGATTTAATGAGCAACACTTTTGAGTACTGCTATGGATTTACAAGCAGTTTAATGAATATGGTGCCAATGGAAAGCCGCTGTCATCCAAACTGAAAGAAAATATGGCTTAAATAACAGAAAATCTAATGTTCAAGATTGTGACTGAGGAATATAAAAGTCGGGTCTTGTCACAGGACTGTGAGGATAAAACAGAACATCATCTTCAAGGTATTTAATTGGGTCTAGTTCTGCCCCATAAGGTGCCTAACGATTTGCGTCAAGCCCTGTGCATGGTTCCTGTTGGGTCTGCTGGGCCAAATCCTGATCTCTCTTGATTTGCACACTGGCATAAAACCAGATGGGATTTGACAGAAGGGAGAGGTCACGGTGGCAGATACCCAAAACAGTCTGTTGTCCTTTACGAAAGGTGAAAGGAAGAGAGGAGGGTGCAGCTGAAAGCAGTCTTCTGAAAGAAAACGAAACAAGATATATTTCTTTTTGCAATCTACTCTTGATTTCCTTACTTAGATGGAAACAAAGGCAGCAACACAAAGAAAGATTGTGGCATTTAGCTGAACAAAAAGCGAGATGAATTAAGATGCTAATTATACCTCCCATATGAAGACAAAAGACATTTTCCAAAATAACTAAATATTGTGCATTTATCCATAATTAGGACAGGATAGTGCCAGAGAGGAACATGAAGGTAAGAAGACAAAGAAAGGGAGAGAGGGTTTTTTATAGCTCTTTTTTTTTAAAAGATTGTTAAAATTGCCACCAGAAATATGCTGAAAAAGACAAGTTTGTGGGCAGAAGCACCACAGAATGAGGAAGAAATGCCACAGGAAGGAAGAAGAGTAATTCTAGGAGTAAACAGCTACTTTTAGAAAGTGCCATCTGTCCTGAATATGAGTTTGCCATATACTGTGACTCAAAAATCTTTTTCCATTGAATTCCCAGCTCAGGCTTTGTTAAAAGTTGAAAAACCTTAACCTGACTCAGGTAAGGTCACATCCCATGATTAATGTGTACTTTTATCTAAAGCCAAAAGTTCCCAGGTAGGAGATTCTCCAGTTCCAGAATTCATCTCAACTCCTCCTGTGATCTCATAAGGTCACTGCATTTTTTCACCTCAATTCATCCATCTATGGAAACTTGCAGGACCTGTCTGCCTTGGGAAGTGCATGGGTTAATCTGTTCTCACTTGCTAACACATATGGAAGACAAAGCAGTATATAAACACCAGGAGTCTTCATCGCAGTAGATGCTAAAAATTTGATATTGCTTAAGATCACAGTTGGCAGGACATGGACAACAGGCATAGAGTGGGTCACCTCTGTCTTCTGCATGTAAAAGAGCCTGGGATGTCTAAAATGCACAGAGAAATGAACTATTTTGGGTAATGGAAGGAAAAATACATTAATAAGCAGCTTTGCAAGCCACTTATACTCTATCTTCTAATTATCCACAAACATTGGAGGTGGGAAAGTTGTCTTCTGAAATATATTATTCTCCATCAAAGATTGTTTTCTTCAGGGCTTTCTATGATATCAGTAGGAAATCAGAAAATGAGAGGGAAAACAATTAATAGATATAAACTTCAATCAGGCTGGAAAACAGGCCAAATGGATTTGATCCTTTGAGGGAATGAGGCAGGCTTTCATCACTAAGTCCTAGGCAACTCCTAAAGGATGAAGAACTGAGCAGCGAAGGAAAAAAAAGCCAGATCCAGTCGAGGATTACATGGGAACAAGCTTAGGCAGAAACTGTCCCCAAATGGCCTTGTTAGGGAGAGAGGCTTTTTCCTCACACTTTCCCCAGAAAGACTTCCCTTTGGATAATAAAACTGTGCTGAGGACAAAACCAAGCAGGAACACACCACACAAAGATTTGTCTTGGGTCCAACCAGCAACAGTTCCCTGCCTTCTTCCAGATGCAACATGGGGGACTGTCACTGTCCCATCTGTCTTTGGACAAAGGACCCCAAACTGTTAATGCCTCTCTTCACCCGAGCCAGCAACAAAGAGAAAGCATAAGAGTGCCTAAGATGAGCATGCCATGTCAAAAGTCTCTCATAGTTAATTCTGACTTAGTGCAGTTTTTAATAGCACCCTTTGCGCATGAGCATGATGAGGGAAAAAATGCATTCATCAGCAGAAAATGAAAAGGCGGATGAAAATGCTGATTTTGGCTAGAAAATCAAGCAGCAGGTGCTGATCCACAGTGTTTGAGGTAGCACTGACCTTGTCTGTAGGTTGCTGAGTGTGGTATAGCACATGTGGGACATGGGGCCTGACTGATTCCTCTTATTCCTCTGGTTTCACTGTGCTGCAACTCCAGTGATTTCTATGAATTTTCCACCTGATTTATCCAGCCATACATGAGATTACATTTTTTTCTTCATTTCTCTATGTAGTCTCAGCTAGTCCTGCTCTGGAGCTCTGCTAGCGAGCAGCACCTTCACCCACAAGTAGTTCTCTGACTTTAAGAGGATTAGTAGTGCAAAGAAAGTCTTCCTTATGTTGAAATACTGGATATTGCAACACAGTCTTGCATTAAGTGAATGAGCTGAGCATGCTGAGTTTGCCGACTCCAGCTGGAAACACTCTTTATGCTGGTGCTGCTTTGGTGAGCTGGTGGCCTCCAATTTGGACATTCAAAGTCAGATGTCCAAGGAAATTCTTCGATTGTTTCCTATCAGCCACCCACTCTTACCTCTTCCTGCAGAACTCAAATATGAACGCACAGCATCCACACTATTGCATAGATGTGGACAGGGGCATGTAACACACACACGCTTTATTATTTTATAAACACAGCTTATCCCCTTCTCCAATCCCCTACACAGAAGTGTAAAACCACAACCTGCTTTTGAACATCAGTGTACAGAACAAATTATATATTTCAGCATGGGTAGAAAGGAGGGAAACTTCAGGGACTCAGACTGCTCTCAATTAGCAGTTATCTCCAGCAGCTTGTCTGATTAATGACTGCACCTCACACTGTGCCTATATAATAGGTGCAGAAAAGGTGCTTTAAAAGTGCTTTGCTTCTAATTACTGTGGAGACTGAAACAGTGGGTATCTCTTGTTAGAGTAAACATCTTCTCCATCCTTCCCCTAGCTCAGATCTATGCAAGTGCCAACACTGGGCCTGGGTGAGCAGACCACATACAGGTGGGAGCATAGCAGGTACCAGCTGGCTGGTGCCAGCAGGAGCCTGAATGTGATGGACTTGAATAAAGTTATGTGCTTCCATCGGCACTAAGCATCCTCACTTCACGGGACTTCATACCCTGCACCAGAGTTTTTCTGCCTTCATGGACCGGAGTCCAGCTCTTTTGGAGGCGATCCTCAAAGTACAACAGCACCAATCTGTCACGCCAAGCACAAGCCTTCCCAGAGCCAGAGAGCTGCTATGAGTTGGTGCTTAAGCACTAGTGCTTACAACATAACATGTCGGACCCAACTTGTGACTGAACTGTAGTCCCATTCCCTTTTCTGCCACAGACAGTGACTTTGGACAAATTAATCTATTGTGTCTTTGCAGCAGAGCTAAATCAAGTATGCATATACTTTGTCCTGGGGTAGCTTAGCTGAAGTGTGAACAGCCCTATTGTACAACTGGACCGAAACTGCTGTGACTTGATGTCTGCCCCAACTTCTCAAGAGCTTGTCCACTCAGTTCCTGGCTTATGGTGACCTACAATTTGCTACAACTCTTCCCCAGTGAGTTGTAGAAAAACCTCGTCTCTGTTTCCAAGGGAATGCATTGGAAGATCTTTGAAAACTTAGACAACTTCAGCCTGCATCCTTACTCCATGGGGAGAAAGTGAGCAGCACAAGTGAATCTTTCTTAGCCTGCACAAATGAGCAAGCCCAGGCTCAGCACACCACCAAAGCTGAGCAAAGTGAGTCTTTGTGATGTGAGCAGGAGGCAAGGACTTGGAGTCATCTTTTTGTTTGGTCTGCTGAGAAAATGATCTTGTACTCAGTGGATCATTTTCTCCATGTCAAGTCTAGTTTAGCATCTACAGAGCTCTCTCTCATAACCTACATATCAACAGTTCTTTGAGGTTGGTTTAGGTATTAGGACACACTGGTGCAACTATCTGGCCAGACCAGTCTGCTGAACTGGTTTCAGTAATGGCTCTGGCATGTCAGGAAGAGATGAGAATGACATCCTCTCCACCAAGTAGCTTCTTTGCTTTGGGCATAAAGGTACAGGTAATAATAGTCACTAGCCAAGAATCTGGAGATCTTTTCAGAAAATTTGCTCTACCAGCACCAAACCCATGGCTGTACTATGAACAGGAACGCAACAACATTTCCCAATCACAGCTAAATTACATGAAAATTACAATCAATTCACCGCTACCTGGGTGACCCTATTCTAAACCTTGCTTCCCTCTCCTTTTCAGTAAGTTCACTTAATCGCACATTCACTGCAAAGTAAAGAAAGGTTTTAAAGTACATTTACCTTGTAAAAATATCAAATCTTCTTTAGAAACGAGCACTGGTGAATTATGAATGAAGGCATGCAGTGCTGAAAGTCCCTACTTATACATTTTTAAATGTAGCCTTTCACTTCTGATAATACTTTTAAAAACCCACTGGACTGAAGCTTACAGTCTATTGCAAAAAACAGCCATATTCTTTGCCACCACGTTCCCTGATCTGAAGAAGTCCCAGCTACTTCAGTAATGCTGCCTCCCTTGCAGCCTGGAGAAGAGGTCAGCACGTCTGAGCAAAGGTCACTTCAAAGGGCAGGAGAGGAAGAATTCATTGTAAATAGAAATTATACACTGAGAAGAAAATGTAAAGATTAAATTGTACATAAATAAAACCCCACAAAAAAACCATACAGACAAATTTCCAGCACCAGAGCTCTTATTTTGATGCTTGGCTGGGCAGGATGGTTGCTGGTGTGGACGTACCCAACCCATCCACACGGACATCCACAGGCAAGTTTGTCCAGTTCCCCAGACCTGGGCACAGACTCAGATTTCATGCCTCCATCCCCAGCAGTGGCACATTGACCTGACAGGTGTTGGAGGGGACATGCTACCTTGGAGGACACGGTGAATTGCTGAAATGTGTGGAAACGAGCCTTTCAGTGCTGTTTCTGAGCTCAGGTGTAACATTCTGCCAACACAGCTGTATCGCACCCGGATGGCAGCTGGATCAGAGCCGGTGCTGGACATCCTCAAATACTCATGGGTGCTGAATGTCCTTAAAAACTTCGCAGGCTCTCCTTTGCAAACATTGTTGTTTTATTCTGCAGAGTAAGAGACCTACCAAGCTTGAGATAAGAAGCAACTAAATTTAAGTTACAAGAACAAAGTGGGGGGGAAGAAAATCCCCAGCTTATGCTTTCCTCTCACACACTGTCTCTATCAATCTTTCTTCAGAGACAATTTTCATTACTTTGGAGTTAAAGGCCAGAAGGGGACCTTAGACCTGATCTTCCTTGTGTCAGCGTTTCACCAGGTATCCCCAGACTGAGCCCAGTAATTATCTGACCAAAGCAGTTACCTGAAAGGCAGCTACAGTTGATTTGAAGCCATGAGAAAATGGCAAAGTGACCTGCTTACCTTGGCAGCTTTTCCTGATGCCCTCCATTTAACATGGGTGCCTTGTCTCCAGTCTGAATGTATCACTTTTTTGCTATGTTCTTTTTCACCGTGTTGCATATATCCTGCAGTCACTTTTCCTTGCAACCTTCCCTTCAGCTAAGCTCTTTCAAATCAGCACTGTCGGTTTCTTCTGAGCTCCCATGAGCACTCCCAAACCCTTCAACACGTGAACAGTCTCGTCACCAGTGTCACAGCTGCTTGATCAGAAGCAAAATGACCTTATCCTATCTACCTACTATCCAGTCCAGCAATCAGACCATACCCAGGCAATTACCAACTTTGTAAACTTAGGCCTTATCTAGAAAATCTGGTTTCTATTTGTTTAGCATTAATTATACTCCTGTCCATGCATTTTATCTTCATAGCATTCACCATCCACCTCTTGCATGACAAGATGTCCCACCAACAGGAATGGCTGGCCCCATTCTAGTACTGATAGAAGTAGCATCCTTCTAGTTCTCGACTTTGCAGCGTTCAAGCTATCCAAAAATGAATTCTCATGGGTCAGAGATTTCCTTGGCCAATTCTTCTGAGATGCTTAGTGGCAAGAATAATTAAGTCTGATTTTTTCACTAGCAGATGATGCCTAACATTTTCCTAGCTGGATGGACCAGGACATACCAGCCAAGCTCATACGAGAAGAGAGCTGCTTTCCAAAAACAGAAGGTATCTATTGGTTACCTTTCCCATGGCTGTGTCAGCTTCAGTATCTCCACCTTATATTAGGCCTGTGATGTTGCTAGGATATGCTTTTGCTTAAAAACAAATCTCTTATATTCCTTAACCATTCCTGCTCTGAATTTTTGGATATATATCTCCCCCTCACGTTCATTGTCTGGACCAAATGAGCTCCCATTTGTGTTGGCTGCTGCCCATTCATACACACACTCTTTCTCATGTGGTATATGTTGCTTTTTTCACTCTAGCTGGTGCATTTATTTCATCAGTGAATCGAAAGTGGGCTTTCATCTCAAATTGCTGTCTTCTGTCTCAAGTGGAGTTTTTGCATGATTTTTTTGCATTTTAAGAATTGGCATGTTTTATTCTCATTTTCTTTCCTTCTTTTTTTTCAATCAGTTCCACATGACATTGATCAGCTTTGTGAAATATCTCCTTTCCAACATGGCATATACACTACTGGTTTTGATAACTAAAAATTTGCAGTCAGCAACCTGTGGTTCTGAGCTATAAATACCCAAAACCATTAAACCAGGTCTCTTACTCAGGTCTGTGATTTTTCCTGGTCTGACCTCCAAAAAGCTGTGCATTTCCTGACACAGACTCCTTTTTTTTAAAAAAAAAAAAAAAAAAAAAAAAGAGTAAATAGAATGGTTTAGGTAGAAACTTAATGCACCAGGTTTTAGGAAATATGCATATACCATTTGGACCTGGCTCCCATCCCAACATACCAGCAGTGCAGTGTTCCCAGTCATTGGCAATATGCCCTCCTATAAATGCAATTAAAAAATCTCTGCCCAGAAAAAGGGAGAGACCCCAATCAAAGCAAATTACAGTCTTTTCTCAAATTTTTTATCAGACTGCACCATCTAGAGGGCGGCAGCAGCATCATGCAGCGCCAGCTATGAACCGCTCCTGGAGGGGTACCAGCGCTGCAAAGATACTTCTGTATCCCACTGCATAGAAAACATTTCTATATCCCCACTGTCTCCTTGTTACTGCTGTCAAGATGCGCAAAGGCAAGGGCCTGTATGTGCCACAGCAGGACGAAATACCTCTAGGGACATGACCCTGACTGTGGTAACTCTTCCATGCCCTCATCAGCACCAGACTCTTCCTTTGTCCCTTTGTTATTATGGTCAACCTTTAACCAGTAAGGAGCCTTTATACAATATAATGCATACAGACCTCTTTTGTTTCTTCTGTTTATGTATTTTTTTAAATACATATCCTCACCATCTCTGCATGAAAGTTCACTGCGATCAAGTTGAGCAGACCACCATCTGGAGCCAGCAGTTGCATGTGTGCCCCTATTAAATTCACATTAAGCTTGAGAGTGACCTCTTATTTGGCAGGAGAAGTATTTCCTGGTTTGCTGTGTGACAACTGATTTATCAAACCATTAATCAGTTCATTATTAGGTTATTAGCACATACTACTGTATTAATCAATGCACCATTCAGAGGAGGGTGAATGTTTTTGCCAGGTTACGTAGTGATCCATGAAATCTTAGTTAGAACTGAGGTCATCTGTGAAGCAAAAAGCCACTCTTAAACACTGTTACAGCTAAAGAATATTTCAAAGAGGAAAAACTTGTTTTCAGTCCTGGACCACTTAGCTAGAAAGGGGGCATCTAGTGGTGCAGTGGGAAAATATTTTCTTATTGACTTGTTGCATTATTGGTCAATGGCTGTTAGGTGCTATACAGCTGGGGGAGGACTAGAATGCTGCTACAAATGGCAGAGGATGACTCAGGGAGCAGTGAAGCTTGACAGAGACACCAATTTCTGTCTCCAAAGTGCAGGTTCATGTGATGTCTCAGACATTCATCAGAGATGTGTCCAGGCTCAGATTTCCCATCAGATAATAAATAAGTCATTAATAAAATTAAATAATATTCTGAACTACTGCAAAAACTGTTTGAAATAGGCCTAGAGATTGAGGCAAGAGCTGCCTGATGCACAAATACCTACACACAGACAATGTCTTCACATAATTCTCATTTTTAATGCAGACAGCCTAACAGCAAGAGGTTGGGGAACTAGGAAGAAAATGTACAAACTAAACAGCCAGAACAGTGATGGTCACCCTCATTTTGCAGTTTAATAATTCTTAGCATCATCCTCATCTTTGCAGGACCTTGACCCTTCTCTCCTCAGGGAGCACATCACAGAAGCTGAGTTAAATCTTTAAATGGGTTTTGCACAAAATCCCCTGCTGCTTGCCTATCCAGGGGGGAAAGGCATGAATATGTACCGTGAAGTTTTTTAGGCAGCTGTACTTGAAAATGGCCTCTCTAATGGTTTCAGTTCTGCTCCTGTGTAATGAAACCAAGTAGGCGGCATCTGGAGTCTTTCCCTCCAAGGCGTTAAGGGGGATTTGATCCCGAGCAGTGAACAGTAGTTGACCCTGAGGGAATATACAGCCGGGGAGCCTCCACTCTTGCTCAGACTGGCATACCCTGTGCTCTCCCCTTAGTCAAACCCACACGAGCCTGTTTGGGTCACCCTGATAAGCACAGGGAACAAAGCTGGCAGGGAGCCCTGCCCTGCATGGGGCAGAGGGGAGCAACGGGGCAGCAGGCTCTGCGCTCCCTCTCCAGGTCCCCACATCCTGCCAGATCCCAGTGCTCCTCTGGGAGCATCCTGATGCTGTGGCCCAGGACACAGCTGAACCCTTGCTGGGGACATTTCTGTGGTGACAACCTGCTCCAGCATCACAATACTGCCAGTTTCTGATGCACTTTGACATTACAAGTTGAAACCAAATTGCTGTTGACAACCTCACGTAATGCAGGTCTTACTGTGATTTCATTAGCTCCACTGGATTAGTTTCCTCAGAACGGACAAGTTAGTTATTTCTTCTGAGTATCGAGCATTTTCAGCAGTTCAGCCACTTTGAATCATGTTAAATAACCCCTGAGTGGATAATCAGTCATACATGTCATGTTTTGCCTTCTGCGGGATTTGTGGATTGCCTTTCCTATTGCGGATGGAAGGGACCAGGAACTTCTTGATGTGAAACTGCTGGATTTGTCCCCACAATCCCTGGTTCCCCTTCCAACATGTCACCATTTGCCTCCCATCACAGCACAGCTTATGCTGTTGAGCACCACTGCATGGGGGAGCCGATGTCAGAGTGGGGAAACAGGATGAGAAAACTTTTCAGCTGGGTACTCTTACACAAAGGTGTTGTCCATTCCTTTGGCATCCCAAGAAGATTCATAGGTTTCCCGTTCTACCTCTCATCTGATAACAAAATACATTGAAAAACTGCAAGACGGATGCATCTGTGAGACTCAGATTGCTCAAACAGCTTTATGCTGTCCTAAGGAAAACTGGGGACATCCCTTGAAATCTGTGAAGGGAACGGTTGCTCGTCTTTGCTTCCAAATAAAGATTAAGTTCTAAATTGCCCAAATCAGATATGAATGCATTGGGGTTGGAGCCAGGCGACAAGCTTCAGATCCAGACTCCAGCAACCAAAAATAACCTTGGGAAACAATCTTCTAAACTCCAAGTTTTAATCAAGAACATGTCCATCCCCACTCATATTCCAGGGGAATGAATCTAAATACATCTCTGGCTCTCTACTTGATGCTGTTCAACCCCATACCAAACAAATAAACATAAATAGTTGCAAAGCCTTTTTTTAAAAGAAATTTTCCTCACAAAAGCTAGCAAGAGATATATAGGCCCTTAACCGCAAGAAGACTGAGATGAATTCTTCATGCTCCAAATTTAGAGTTATTGGGATCCAAGATTTCTATTGAGTTTTATTTCAAAATACAAATAAGAGTTCATGATTCAGACAGCCATTCCATAATCTTTTCATCCTGGTCTCTGATTTCTACTTATTAAATAAAATGAACAAAAAGATGTGTTCTCTCCCAAGCTTAGTTATTGCAGAATAGCTCAAAAGTACATTGTATGACCTGTAAAACTCTCATGCTCCAGTTTTCTCAACTGCACACAGTGGTGCACTGCCAGCAGGTATCTCTGCTGTATGTGCCAGAACAGGATTCTCCACTTATTTTAAGTGATAATTTGGCTGCTTTGCATCCCACTTCCTAGAAATCTTAATTCTACCCCAATGTATTTTGTCAATACTAATTAATCTCTCCACATCTGAGCAGTTTTTGAGATTGTTTCTGTTTATAGGCTGCTTCTGCAGTATAAGTTGCCTTTAGCAGCCCAGAGCCTGATGTCAGGTAAGAGGCTGCTTCAGGTCTTTCCCAAGTATGCTGAAAAAATAACACCAAGCACCACTGAGCCTAGCTGACTCAGCAAAGACCCATACTTATTCTCCTGCTGTCGGACACTGCATTGGAACAGGCAGCTCGTATAGCAGAGTTACTTCTACTGCAGATCACCACTTCTCATTTTAGCATGGGCACGGTGTTTGGTTGAGATAAAACTGGAAACAGAGAGCAAAATATTCAAGACTCTTGTATCATTGCTTCCTCTCAGATCAATGCCCTGTGTTGGGCAGTGGCAGTATGTGCTTTGTAGGGTCAGCACTCAACTGTCTTGAAGCATTTAAAATTCCTTCTTGTGATTGTGCCTATCTTTTTTCAAAATTGACTGGTATTGAAGAGGGAAAAAAAAAAAAAAAAGGCAATTTATCAAGACTCCCAGGCAGCTATAAAGAAAGAATGGTTGAAATCATCCCTATGCCTCCACCCACTGGTCACTCCTTTATGGGCCTGTCTACAAATTATAACAGTGAAATTCCTACTTGAGGCTATCATTAACAACAGGATCTGCAATTAAATACAGATACATTCCTTGTTGTTTCCTGGGTCATGTCACCACCCACATAACTCCTCCATGTCTGCTCCTGTTCACCCCAAGCAGCTGCTGCAATGTCGATTGATACAAGCCCTTTGCTCATGGCTCTATTTTACAAGTACAATGTTGGGCTATTTGGGGGCCCTTGGACTTGCAGCTGCAGACTGTTGTGTGGGCAACAAACAGGGCACAAACCTAACTCAGTTGCTTGTGATGCTTTGTGCTGCAAAATACCTCATATAATTCCATTTTCACCATATGGATGGATTGCAGCTCTAAGGAGAGATGTGCTTTGTTCACTTTGGGGACCATTCACTAGTATTAGAGCAGATGAGCACATAAGCAGTTGGATTTAGGAATATCTTTTGCATGGTAGAAGTGCTGACTTTGCTCCCCTGTGATTTCTGAAATCTTATTTGTTAGCTTTTGAGCATACAGCCAAATAGAGTCCCTGAATCCTTGAAGTTTCATAAATTGTTGTTTGCCTAGAAATTCACACCAGCAGTTAAAAACATGTAAGTCATCTTATATTATTTCCCCAAAAGTATTCTATCCAGAACTCAAGAATTAGGACCAATATTTCTAAATTCTGAAGTCCTGAGAATTATTCATAGGAATTGATGAACAACTTGGAAAATAAGGAAAATACTAAAGAAAAATAAACCACTCTCACAAATACTCATTAACTGAGAGGTATCCTTGTAAATAACCACCCTTTTGCTTACACACCTTGTCTAACACACTGCTGCAAAAATAGGTTAGTCAGAAAATACACAGGATTTGACTCTCAAATAAGGAAATCTTCAATTCTCTATCAAGATATGTGGTTTACTGAGAACTTACCTATATACACCTGAAAGCACTACACGCTAGATGAATGGGAAGAAGCTGAGATTCCATTAAAATACTCAGCTTCTTAAAGGCTTCATTTTGTTAAATTCAGCTGTCTAAAGAAAGGCAGCCTCATGCTGAGTATAAGGAAAGGGAGAAAATTTTAGCACTGTAAGTTAGCTTCAGACACTTTTAAATTCTGAAGATACTTCAAACTGATCAAACTAAAATGCTGATGAAGACAAGTAATCTAAGGTCAAAACATAATGAGAAGAAGCAGAAACAAAGCTAGTTTATATTTTTATATATATTCTTTTATCACACTTACCCAGTTCAAACATAAAATATGACTCCACAAAGAGACACACAGCAAAACTCCCAACCTTCCTAAAGTCAGGCAAACCAGTGACTAGCATTACACTACATATATTTTCACCTGAAACTACTAATGGTGTGAATGCACTTCAGGTGGAGAGATCAAAGCTTATTTCTCTTTAGACTCTGCTGTGTGCATTGGAAAGCCTCTCATAAGATGAAAAGAATGGAAAAGCAAAAAGGGAGCTTACACCTTCTTTAAGGAGCTATCAGCAGAAACCTCAAAATACAATGTTAGCTGACGGTTCTCTGCTGAGAGTTGCTTTCATGTGATAGATAGCTAAATACTTGAAGGATGATAAATGATGAACTGTGAATGATTATTCTAATTCAGAAGAAGAGAGGAAGGCTTATGTCTGGCACTGAGGAAAATGTAATCAGATGTCCCTGACACATTAACTGTCAAGTGTTTATCCTGGAATGAAGTTGAGTAGTTTAACTGGTATTATCAAAACATGAAATTTTTTCAGAATGAAGAAAAGCCTTGACAATTGAACTTACTTACAGGGAGAAATACATCAAATCAGATCTATGAGTTAGGAGGGGTGGGTTATCTGAAAAGTAAATCATACTGGTAATGGGGAAATATTATTACCACTTGGTAACTAAGAGGTGGAAATCTTGCAAAGCGTGATCCTATTTTAAAGGTGGGTATTGTGGAAAACTGGAATATCCTAGGAGGTTTATGCAGTTACAAGCTGTACCTTATTGAGATACTAGAAGGGATTATGCCTGAAGGGAAACTGGTAGATGGAGAACCCAGAGAGAGTCCTGAAGCGCAGTTACGAATGAAGATGGAGTCCTGCCTACCATGCCCTCCTTCAGCAACAGTGCTCACTTAGGGGCCAGTTTCCAGTTACTTTTGTCCTGCCAGTTTGATCTGTGTTTTTTTGGAATTGTTCATGCAGCTCCCACAAAACTTCTGCGTGGGTGAGAGTTATGAGTAAGTGAACTGGAGTGAATTACTACTTTCAAGTGAAAATAAAATCAACAAAACATAACAGTGCTGCCTCTCCCTACTCCTCCTGTTCCCCAAAGTGCAGGATTTGTAATGCTAAAGGTGCCAACAGCGTGCAGAAAGAGGCAGTAAATGACCATCAGCTGCTCAGCCTGCCTGTGCCCTACAACTGTGGGTCCCAGCTCAATACACACCACTAAACATCACAGGCTTGTGCAAGGGAAGAATCAGAGGTCAGGGGATTTTTGATTCAAATGCCCTCTTGATTCAGACTTGATACAAACAGTCCCTGAAGGGTCATGGCTTTTCACAGTGACTGTCTCTGGTGGTTGGAGACACAGACCACATAGACAAGCTCTGCATGTGCTCCAGCAGCTTAGGGCCCACCTCCTCATCCATTAAGAAGCTGGTGACTCGCATCACCATGGGCAGTTTACCTTTGCACTTACAGGACCACATGCATTCAGTCAGCTTGGGCAAAGCTTGCTTGCACCTTTTATTTGCTTGCCTTATATTTGTCTATCTTGCAATATCAGATAATAAAAACTCCTTGATTCGCTGACTCTGAGCTGTGTGCAAGGCAGATGGGAGAGACAGGTTTGAACTATTTTGAATTTGCTGTGTTGTGGCTCTGTCAAGTGCTTGTGTGACTCCCTTAAACCAAGGTACGTGTGGTAGAGAGCAGACAAAGCACCATAGACACTGGCCAGGTCCTCCAGCCTCCAAGTAGCTCCCAAACGTCTAAATATTGCAATTTGTGACTGGGTAAAATGAGGCTGTTCTGTCATTTAGCTTTACAGCAGTAGGGCAGCCACATTGCCTATGGGATATTTGATAGGCATCTCAGAGGCTTGTTGGTGCCACAACAGTAGACCTTAGCTTGGCTGGGAATTAGCTTCTTTGCTTCAGTGTTGCTCCTCCACGCCTGGCTGACTGTTGTCTTTTCTCCTCTGGAATAATTATGATGGCTGAAAATAAATGTGTGGGACAACTTGTGCCAGTTTCCACAATTTAACAGCACATGGACATTTGTGTGAAAGTGTGAGCCAGGATGTTTGTGTTCATTCTCCTAATTCTCTCAACAAAATGGTTTTATAAATAATCAGGCCTTAATTGTGTGATTCCAGTTAATGCAGAGGGAGTTAATTAACATCTGGAACAAGTTTCCTGGCCCAAGCTATTAGCTGTGTCTGGTGCAGAATTCAAACAATGTACAAAATGGGGCCTATAGCCAAATGATTTTGAACATAGCTGAAATGAGAAATGACCAAAGATGGATGAAGCACGTCAGCTGCGCCAAGATAATGTCCGTTTTTGGTAAACAAGTGTGGACTCAGTCAAGGCATGATTGTTGTGCCTGTCCAAGAAGTGCACCCTGTGGCAAAGAATAGGCATCACCTCTCAATTTATCCCCTCTTCAAACCCTCCAGCTCTTCCTATTTGTCTCCAAAAGCCTCATGGATCAGTGATTCCAGAGACATTCATAGCTGGGGGTGGAACAATCCCACCAACATAAAGGCCAGATCTCCTGTGCAACCTTGCACATCTCTACTGTGTTTTATCCCATCTATCTGTGAAGTCAAAGAGGAGGATTTAATCTGGTGCCACTGGGAAGGAGAAGAATACCAAATCACAAGCAAGCAAACTCTGAATCTCTGCCTCATGTATCCGTGTCAAATAGAGAAACTGGGATGTGGCCTTTTAACTGCCAGCATCCCTCTTGCAGAAAGGTGCTGGGCAAACCAAGGACAGAATGTAAAATTTTGAAAATCCTTTTAGGTGAACCAAAACCATTTTGTCCACCCTAAACTGATTTTTTTTTTAATTCTTTTTAAAGCTTTTTACTTCTCTTTCCATCATTTTTGGTTTTAAGTAGAAAATAGGATTTAAAAAATCAAGAATTTTGCTTAATAAATATCTAAAAGGTATCTATCTGCCCATGTTCTCCCTCCATTGTCTTTGAAGCCATGACCCCATGGGACCAAAGGAGAAATAATATATTATAGTGCTAATTTGTGTGATATTACTCACAGTCAACCCTCAAACATCAGTTCACACAGCTCCACCAGGAAACCCAGCACTCCCAGGAGCTACTCTCACAGACCTGCAGACTTTCTCCACAGCTCCTGGCTTCTCACCCACTCAGTAGTTGTCACTTCACTTGTTTGAGAGCTTCTCACTAGGAAAGAATTTGCTATGCTCTGGGAAAGGGAGATGATGTTAGAAAAAAGAACAGTCCACTGTGTTGAAGAGTGATGGAGGGGAGTACCAAGTCTGCACACCAAGAAGATAAGAAAGTGCCATCTAAACTCCTTCCTGGCCCAAAGGGAAATATAGTCCATCTTGGTGACAATGTGGTCATAGGGCTTTACAAGACTGTGTAAAGCCCTCAACCTGGCCAGCTGGAATTTCTGATAAAAACCATTCTTTTGACCAATTGTCACAACCCAGGAGTAGGTAGGAAAAATGGCTTTTCACCCTGAAAACCCTTATTTTCTTGTTTTTCGGTACCAAAACACACTGAGCATCTCCAGAAATGGATTTTCACATATAACTTGCCAATCTCCATATCTACCTAGGGCAGGGATAATATATCTGAGCTAGTTTATATAATTGCTTTGTTATTACCACCTTTAATATGATGAATTGTTATTGAAGGTTTCTTATCCATATTCCTGTTTTGGTAGAAACCCATTCTGTGTTTTATACATGAGTTCTACATCGCTGCAGCTAGAAGACATGCAGATGAGGAATGCCTCTCCAAATAATCCCCTTGCTAGGAAACATAAATGATTCTTGCTGAGCTCCAGCAAAAAACCACGAATTGTGGTGCAAACTGTATCCCCATGAAGTTCCATATATGAACACAAAAGAAAAGCAGAAGGGAAAGCAATTAAACTGATGGCCATGGGTGAAGCAGAGAACAATTTAGGATGAAATGCAGGTGAACAGTGTAGCAAGACTCATTGCTTTCCTAGAAATGAGGGTCACTGAGTTGAATGTCAGAAGATCCCTTATGTGGGGTATCAGATGCCTTCACAGCCAAGTACCCAGCCAAGTCTGGGGAACTTTCCTCCTCCTTATCTCATATCACAGTAACTGGGAGAGTAATTACCAACACCTTCCTTTCTCCACCTTCTTCTCTGTTTGCCAGAGCTACAGATCTCACACTGATATGAAATTAGTCTACTGGTGGCATAGCCTACCACTGAGTGATCCAAAGCCTACGAAAGCCACCATTTGTCTCCACTGATTTAAACAGAAAGAGGGCAGATTTAGATTAAATATAAGGAAGAAATTCTTTACGATGAGGGTGGTGAGACACTGGAACAAGTTGCCCAGAGAAGTTGTGGATGCCCCATCACTCCAAGTGTTCAAGGTCAGGTTGGACAGGGCTTGATCTAGTGAAAGATGCCCCTGCGCATAGGTTGGACTAGATGATTTTTAAGAGGTCCCCTCCAACCCAAACCATTCTGTGATTCTGTGATAAATTTAAAAGGTTTGGGATAAAGTCCTAAACTACAACCAGCTCTGATTCCCAAGTCCGTGAGAGAGCAGGAGAAGCTGTGTTGCTGGGAAACCCTAGTCCACACCAGTAAGAGGACTGGGATGTCAGTGTGCAGTCCTACACACTGTTATCATGAGGAGTTATAATGATTAGTAATTGAGCCCTGTTCAGATTTATGACTGGTCTGAATTTCATGTACAATTTTCATAATCTGTGTCATAATTAGAAAAATTGCAAATAACTTTTTAATATCAATGTTTAAAAAAATAAGCAAATCTTTCACAGCATTTTTATTGCCTATTTACAATCTCAAATCAAATGGTTTACAACTTTGTGTTCTGAAAATATACAACATAAGAAAACACTAGCCTGGCAAAATTATGCTTTTATGATAATGACAGGGATGAGTTATAGTTACTCTAGTTAAACTATAACTGCTTCACAGATGCTAGGAAAATTCTATTGCACAACATGTTTTGCCACCCATAAGCATGGCACCTGCTAGCTCCACCATGGTACATATAAGAGCATGTTACCATTTCTTTATGAATATTATTTTCAAGGATTATAATTGGACCATAAACATTCACTTGGGGATAAAATATCAGTATGCAGGCTTTAAAAAATACCTTAAGAAATACTCAGCCAGTTTTGCATATCTGGATTTCAAAAGCAAGTTTATGAGAGATAATATATAATTTGTTTCTGATCTTGTAGAATTCAAAAAATGGTCTGAATTCTTCTTATGGTCCATATGAATTTGCAGCAGGTGAATTTAGTGATATTTACAGAGCCAGAAACTAAATCCTCCAGCCCACTGCTGGCTATCAGGAAATAATAATATTTATCCAGAGATTATGTGTTACACTAATGGCAATGGCAGGAGTTTCCTATGCACCTTGCCAAGCTGCCCCTGCACCCACGCATGGTTCCACTCACTCCTGAGATGCTGCTCAAGGACACCAGCACTAGCTGTTATGACCCACCTCCATTTGCGAATTTAGTCTCACAAACCAGCCGCTGAGACAGGAATGTAATCTAAGTGTTATTTTCCACTGAAATGTGTGAGGAATACAGTGGCCATGAGCTCTTGCACAGAGAGTAGAGCTGACCACCAGCCATAATGCACGTTATATGTGCTACACATGGGCAAGCTGATTATTCTCACCACAGGAAAAAATAAAGGAACTGAGGTAAATAACATTACTAAATGTATGACACTACAATCATTTGCTCTAATTCCCATTACAGAAAACTTTACCTATTATATACTGTCAGTAAACATGTGAGGATTTTGGTCCAAGTGTATTGCCTAACTTTCTTAGCAAGGCAGTTTTCATAAATAGAGTATGAAGAACTGAAAAGAGGGCACTAACGGGTTGTGTAAAATCAGAGTCAACTAACCCAGTTCTGCTTTTTAAAAATTGTTATAAATCAGAAGCAAGACTGAATTACTGTCATTTCAGTTAGGTAAAACACCTCCAAAGAGAAGAACCACTGCTAAAAATCAAAGTAGACATTTACTTGTCTCAAGGATCATGGTTTTTAGTGAGGGAAAATCTCCCCAAGTCTGTGGCCTTGCTTCTTCTTTACTTTAAACCTTCTCAGTCCAGCTGGACAGAGTATGAATGAAAAGCAGACATTATATATTTCATTTCCCACCACTGAATCTGCTCTATCTTGCTCAATATTAAAGCCCTGTAAAAGCCTTAGGCAGCAGTAGCTGACCCTTTGTATTAAGACCTCGTCTGCAGTGGGTGCCTCATGCATATGCCTATTGATGTATTTTAGAGTGGAGATAATTTTTTATTTCGGATATCATCTGCTCTGTCTTCATATTCCCAAGAAAACATTTTTTCATGCCATGTATTTCCCCCTACTCCCTGCTATAATGTATTGCTATATTCCACAGAAAAATCTTTCTTATGTCCATCTTTGTCAAAACTCTAGAAGCCACTTAAGCATCATTTTAAAGGGCTCTTTATCATTCAGATGAATTTTCCCCTAATTGTATCCTTTAATTCCAAAAGGGGTTTGGGGACATGCTTTGTATGAAAGATACTATAGAAAACAAAAGTTGCATTGCTAGTGGTTCTACTTTTATATTTCCATCCAGGTAACTGTCTGCACACCAATTTGCTTTTTCTTTTCCAATCCCATTTCCTCCTGGGGCTAGTTCCTGGGACAGAGCTGTCTTCAAATAATTTAATTATCATGTGGCATACACCTTTTTAGTCCCCCCCCTGAAATGGTGCACGATGCCTTTGGTTTACATCACTTGTTGGAAAACACTCCAAAGCATTGAAAAACTATTAAATTGTTACAGTATTGGATGCCAACACACAGGGCTATTAGTCTAATTCATCCTTCAGATCAAAGCCCACACAGGCAGCTCTCCTGCCTACAGCTATTTTCCTTTTACTTTCCTGCTTGACAGTAGTCCCTCATATCCCTCTGTTCTACTTTCTTTGAACATACACATTTTCCTTTAGTCATGGAAATATAATTTATGTCTATTATACTGTATTATAGATTGCAGATCAGGACAAGCGTGCATTACTGCCTGGAACGTCTGTTTACTGTACGTCGGGTTTCTAAAAATAAATAAATAAGAAAGCCACCCTGCTTCGCTGGGGAGAGAAAAATACAAAGGGGGAGGACTCCGGGGCTGGGGGGAGCTGCACTCTGTTCTCAAAGTTTAATTTCCAAGTAGAGACCTTGAAGCATGATTTATTAACATCATGCTGTTTGCTTTTGTCACGTTGTGGATGTGGCGGGGGGAGCGCTGGCCCCTCTCCAGCCCAGACCACCCAGCGAGCTGAGCGGAGCTACCGGTGGTGCACACCCCGGTTCAAAGGTTCACCCCCAATTCACCAGCTCCATCAGTCACCAGCCGCCTGGCTCTGCCACCCCATTGGAGGCAACAGCAATAACAATAATAACACCCACCCCACCCCCCCACCCCCCCCCCGAAAAATAATATCCTAACAGACGGGCTGTCTGGGACGCGAGAATTGCAAAAACAATCCCCACCCCATCACGGAGAGTATGTGTGCACAGAGGAGAGGGAGCGTGAGGAGGGGGGAGAGAGGGAACGAGACAGACAGAGGGGAGGGAAGAAGGGAGGAGGGAGTCCAAGCTCTGAGAAACATCACTCCATCTCTCTCACTCCACAGGAGCTGAGCAAGGAGCAGGACGATGTTTGACAACACGCAGTACCCCTATAACTGCTTTAATTATGATGGGGATGATTATCCTACCTGTAGTTCTGACGAAGAGAAAAAATTCACCAGACCGGCATACAGGTAAGATGAAGTTTTGTCAAGTCCCTCCATCTCTGGGGAGGTTTCTGAGCTCTGGGATGGTGGGATCATAGCTCTTGGGGGAGTGTGGGACCTCTCCCCAGGTATGCACAGTGGGTCTGGCCCTGGTGTAGTCACCACAGCAGGCAGATTTCCCCCCCCTCCATGTCTGAAGTGTTCACAATTTGTTTCCTACCGTGTGGGGTCACAGCAACTCTGGCATGCCGTTGAGCCACCAGATCTCAGATGGTCTCCTCTGACCTCCAGGAGCCCCGGGAGAAGGGGAATGAAATGTGCAGCATTCCAGGAGCTGAATCGGATGCAGATAATCCCCGGTGCAGTGGGAAGATGCGCAGTGTAGTTCAGAGGGGTACCTAAGGTTCTTCCCACGAGCAGGCAAGGTCTCCAGTGACAGAGTCTCTGAGCCTGGTCTGTCTCACTGCAGCCTTCCAGCTCAGGGAAACTTTTTTGATGGGGTTTGAGAGGTGGGTGATCTTTCGTAATCCTCCTGTATCTAAGCACTCTGCGCTGAGTGCCAGGGCAAACAGCCTGGTCAGGACTCAATTGCCTGGAAATAACGCCTGCATATCACCCCAGGGGCTCAGGGCGGAGAGGCAGCAACCACGCTCAGGGCTTATCCCTGGGACGTCTCGGGTCAGGACACAGATCCACGGGGAGAACTTTTGGAAGCAGGATATAAGTACACATGTACTCATGTGGTCCTAAAAACTGAGTATGTGAGTCAGGCAACGGTGTAACAGCAAGTTTTCCTTTTTTCAGCTACATTGCCTTAATTGCAATGGCCATCCAGCAAAGTCCTTCAAATAAAGTCACCCTCTCTGGCATTTATGACTTTATAATGAAGAAATTTCCTTACTACAGATCAAATCAAAGAGCCTGGCAGAACTCCATCCGACATAACTTGTCGCTTAACAGTTGTTTTGTAAAGGTAAGATCAGTAACTATATATTTACATTCACACTGTGCATGGCTTAAAAAAATATATGCAGGAATAATCTCATCACTAGGAAAGAAGGGAAGCAAACAGCTGAGCTGCAGATCACTTAAAATCTCTCTGAGTTGACAATTATAAAGAGTATATCCTTGTCTGATGCGTGCTAATAGGTAACAAATTGAAGAGGATGAAGTTTACATCCTATTCATATAATGAAAGAGAATAGGCTTTAAAGTCTTGTCATGTGTGTTTACACCATTCTTGAATGTAAATGAACGCAGATGTTACGCAGCAGCATCTGTAACACATACAAATACTGAACTGCCTTTAAATAAATACAGGTTCCCAGAACAGAAGGGAATGAGAAGGGGAAAGGAAACTATTGGAGCTTTGCGACGGGTTGCGAATCCATGCTGGATCTCTTTGAAAATGGGAATTACAGGCGAAGACGGAGGAGGAGGAACGTGAAAAGGGAACATAAGGAGCAGAGACCAAGCAGAGGGAAAAGTCCTTCATCCCCTGATGTGTCTTCTATGGACTCTGCATTAAACAACATTTCCTCTTCTGAAAGTAAACACGAAAGAATTGAATCAGGCCCAAGACTACTGGAGCCTCGTGGGTTTGTTCCAAACAGCATGACCAACAGGCAGAGCCTAACAAATTCCTCCTTAGCAAAATCGGATTCTGAAATTAAATTCAGCATCGATTACATCCTTTCAGCCCCCGACCCTTTGCCTGTCCTGAGATCTCAATATAATATACAAGACAATACATATCATCTACTGGAGGCCCAGCAAATTAATCTCCAGTTCTGGACAATGTGATGTTATTTATTCATGGTAATGAAGTCTGAGTTACAGTGTATTCAGCAGCCTCATGTCACTGAAAATCAGCCTCCTCTCTCATTTTCTTCCTGAGCAGTACTCAAAAGGGTTACCGATTCACCAGCTGACACTCTGTCTGCACCCAAAGAACTTTACTAAGATTAAAGCATAAATAACAGTTACCAATATCAGTTTTCACTATGCTGATATTCATGAAATTCTAGCTCTGTTTTCTAAACTGTCTCAGACATCATTTAACACCACAAAGAATTTCCTTTCTCAAGCAGAATCCAACAGAAAAGAGACTTGCTTATCACCCATTGCTTTATTAAAGACAAAGTGAATTTGATTTCACTTTCACTGGTGGAAATTAGGATTAATTCCACTGAAGTATATAGGTCAGAATTTAAGCTGATCTAAAACAGTGTAACTCTGTTGACTTACACTGGCTGAGAATGTAAGGGTGGGGGCTTTGTTTTCTTAAAAGGAATCACAGAAAATCACTCTGTTTTCCCTTGGTTTTTATTTTAACATCATGTTTCAAACTGTTGTGCAGCTTTAATTCATCCTTAATTAGAAAATGTAGTTATTAATAAGTGTTTAAAGTATATTTTTGTTGATATTCAGGGCAGAGTTGTTTAAACTGTTGAAGTGAAGTTTTATTCAATATAATTCCAAGAAAGCTAATTGCAAGACTGTTGAACCCTGGTTGACTTTGGTGGGTAATGTGAAAGAGGCATAGGGCCTCTTAATGCCTTGGTTTAAAAAAAAAATAACCCTCTCCCACTTGTACTATCAGAAAGCTTCCTGACATGCTGCAGTAAAGTCCTTGAATTTATTTCATTTAGCAAGTGTGAAGGGAGACCCGGCTTTGCAAGAAGCTGTATCTAGTGTTGACCAAAGCCAGAATTCCACCTACCTGCTTTGAGACAAGTTGTACATTCTTATTAAATAGATTTTTATTGATCCTTCTTGGAAGCAATTACCAAAGTGGTACTTGATATGATTTCAGCAAAGCTGGTGAGATTTATAATTTACAGAAAGCAGTGTTAGATCATGAGCTCCATTTCTGAAGAAATACATTTCATTACCATTTACATACAGTGGGGTATTTCAGGACAGAACCTGATGGACAATGCTGAACTGTAACAAGCATTTAAGAACCTGCTTTTATACAACTTGTTCACGATGAATTGCTTCCCAGTACCTAACAGCAGCATTAGTAAAGACTCCACAAAATCTTGGGTTTGGCTTGACTACTACAATCTTCACTTACTGCAGATAATAGAAAAAAAGACAAGGATTCTTCTGGTGGTTTTAAGCAATTATATACAGAGATATAAAATTATCTTTGCAACATGAACTAAAGGTAAATGAAGGTATATGAGATAAGATTAAGCAAAATTGTGCTAGAGGTATGCTCAGGCATGACTTGAATTTTTATGCAGAAGCTTTGACATTTCACTAAGTTATTTTACATTGTGTCTAATATATACTGTACATTTATACTATATATTCTTATATATTGTTATTGAGAAAGGGAGCAATATCACTGCACTTAAATGTTGTAAAAATGCATGATGTACGTTGTCATGATGCTGAAACTCCTGCCATATACTTAAAACTTACCATCAGTAGTATTTCACACTGATTGGTAATAAATGCTCATTTTTTGGAAAACTATAAAACTTGCTGTCTTCAGGCATTTCCATAGCATGCAAAAGTCTTTGCTTCTTCTCCAGAAAAGACAAAATGGAAAATCATGTCAGTTACACCACTGCGTGTCTTCAAAACTTTGAAGGGATTATTTCTTGTGCGCAAATTCTGCCTTCATATAGGAGCTTTCAATTCTCTGTGAATCGATGGGTTTTGTGGGAGATTATCTGAAAGCAAAATTTGACTCTAGACCTGATTGATCTGCTGTTTACATTGATGTTAGAAGAAGAAAACCTCTAGGGTCACTGGGCAGATGGATTCTCATTTGAAGAGGGACAAGAATTTGCTCCTTCAGTATTTATGTTCAGTCGTAAATAGATGTGGGAAGAGCATGCCCTCATTTCGTACTTCAATGTATGCATGCACTCACGTGTAGGTTGGTATGTGTGCACCTCTAGGATCCTACCTACGTTTATATATTGATGCGTTATATGCAGATTTTTTCTTGATTGTTTTAAACATGGCAATGCTGCTGTTAGGCTGATAGTTATAGTACACATCTGCAGTATATTTGAAATATATATTTTTTGCTCTGAAATGTGCAAATATGATTCTTACTATGTGTTCTTTGTTAATGCTGTTAGCAAAAGGTAACTCAATGACAGCAAAAGTTCCTCCTAAGCATACACCTTACCCAGGTGAACACAGTGGATTGCTGAGACGAATCGAGATACAGTTATGGCTACTAAGCCATATGGGAAAGGCAGAAATACACCCAAGTGTTACAGCAGAGATCCAAAACCATTTTCAGTAAGATGAATTAATATTCACAAATAGCCATGTCATTTGCTCACAGTAAAGTGCCTGCTAGGAGAGACTGTCATACTTGAGTTTCCCTAACATATAATCAAAGAAATTTGTGTACAAATAGGTGTTAACATTTGTTTTGCAAAGGATATCAATCATATTTCAAAAAATGAAGGGACATATTTCAATTTACCCAGTATATTATATTCTGACGACTCCAGAAAGGTTTCCAGCACTTAAAGTGAATGGCATTTAATATAGAACAACATAACAGGGGTGAGGGCTAGACGTGACCTTATTCAAATGTCGTAGCCATTACAAAGCCATTCCCAATGTAATTATAATTAAATACTTTATGCCTTTCTTGCAAATCCTCTGATCGATCATTGATATTAACATTAATATTGTATTACCCCCGAGCAAATGTCTCCCACACAAGTGTTATGGATCACCAGGTTTCCATTAACAAAGTTGTGAGCTATTGCCATATGCTGGTCGTGGATAAATTTACGTAAATTACCTTTTCTCAGGGAAGGGGGAAAAAAGTCCAGGTTTTTTTCTTTTTATCCCTGCACTCTGAGTCTAGAGATATTTCTTCAGCTCCATCACAGCCTGCCAGCCACTTGCATAAAGCCATAACAAAAGAAAAAAGAAAATCTCACAGGAACATCCCTCTTTGCCCTGTGTTGAAGCAGGTGAATATACTCCAGACATAGCTGGTTTGGTACATGGGTTAAAAGCTGAGCTGAAGCCAGGGCTCAGCAGTGCAGGGCAGGGGTCTGCACCCCACCAAGGCCATCACCAGGATGGTAAGGCTGTGCACAGCAGCCAAAGTGAGAAAAGGTATTGGTGTTTGGCTCAACTCATCATCTCAAGGGGTCTTCCTGACTGCAAAGAGACACCCAGAATGAGACATGGACTTCCTAACCCCAGAAGAGGTGTTTCCCTTTGGGGGCTCTCACTGCCTGTCCCAAGCTTGGGATGAGGCAGGAGGTGGGTGAGGGAGAGCAACTCCTCCCTGCCAGGTTGGTGGTCAAGGCAGGGGAAGAACAAGACTTTTGCCTTCTCATTTTAGGATCATAAATACCTTTGCAAAGGAAAGATGAAAGGTTTCTTTCTGGGGAGAAGCTAGGCTCAGCATCATTGAGGGACCCTGGTGTGTTTTGTTTATTTATCCTTTTAAAGGAAGGCTTCCCATGATAAGACAAAGATTTTGATGGAGCTACGCCAGGTTATTCTGCAGCTATTTGTCTTCTAATGATTTAATTTCTTAGGCTTTTGTCATTGGTGTCACAGAAGTGTTTTTTGCACAGCAGGACGATGCTCTGCCTCAGATTGAAATTCAAAGTACTTGAGCAAGAATGAGGCACTTTTTTTTATCCCACCACAAGTGAAGAGAGGCCAGATAACACCCAGTACAGGCCAGTGGTTGACCTCACCTACGGGAACCTCTGCCTCAGCAGAACCTCCTCCTCATTATGGGAACGTTAATGCAAATTATGATAGCTGAAAACAAACCTTTTCTTTGTCAGTAAAGCCAAGTTCCCCTATTTTTCTGCCAATCAGATAGATCTTATTAGTTGAGACCCGTATAAACAGAAGCTGTGTTCAAGGAGCATTTGAAGGTCAAACTATGCTGGAAAGCTGGCTCTCCCCATGCCTTTGCTTTGTTGTGCTCCATCTTGTTGCTTGGGTTGCCACAACCTTCCTCAGCCACGCAGCAGGTTGGTCCTCATCTACCTTGCAGAGCAATCTGCATGCTCTCTCAAAGCTGAATTGACATTTTAGCACCATTTTCAGGTCACAGAGGGTTTTCCTTTTGGGTAGCGATTGCCTGTTCAGGTCCAAATCTTGTATGTTGTTTCCACTCTGCTACACATCTTCCAGTAGTACAGAACTGGTTGGGACTCTGCGAATTGTACAGTGCAAAGGCCTATGGCATTGTGTATCAAGCCTCGGTACTGTAAATCAAATGCAGCATCTCCCCAGAGTCCCACCACACTCAAGCTGAGGCAAAAGATGGAACCTAGCCCACATGCCCCCAAGCAAACAGGGCTTTAATCTTCACCTCTGGCAGCATAACATGAATCCCTGTCCATGATCACCACTTCAGATCCCGAACCCAAGATATGAAAATCCTGCTCTGCTCATTCCAGCTGGCCTCTCCCCTCTCTGACTCCTCTGGGGCATGTTCTCCTCCCTGCTGTGTGGGTTTAAATCCTTACAAATCCATTAAGTTTGGTACAATTACTTTTGGAATTGAAATAGCACATGTGAAACTTATACCAATGTCTCTACTCACACAGTCTGCCAAACTGTGCCAGCAACTCATCTCCTAGATAGCATTCTCAGAGCAACAAATGGTCCTGCCTCTTTATTTTGCCTTGGCATTCAGCTTCTGATTGCTTTCTCCAAAACATGGGTACCATATGCACTGCAATGAACAAAGAACCTAGTACATACCCTCTGTCTCTCTTTTACTGGGAATGTCTTTCTTATTGCACTTAGGGTCATTAAATTAAAGAACAGGGTAGGTCCAAGTCCTATGGATCTTGCCCTGGAATTTTTTTACCCAGAGAGCTAACATAAAATTACAAAGTAAGTTGTGCTCCCTCCCACCCTAGCTACAACAGTTGGAGGCAAATCCAACTGTGAGAATTTTGCCTGAGAAAGAACTGCCGGATTTCTCCCACTGTGAAATCCAGCTGTTAATTCAAACAGAAGGGATGGACCTGACCAGATAGGCCAACTGGCTTGTTTCCATCCTGAAGTCCATTGTGTTCCACAAGTTCCTAAATTTATGGTCGTGAAGGTCTTCCAAGCCCTGTAACAAAGTATGACATGCAATGTTTTTGTTATGGAATGTGAGCTGCAAAGGAAAAACAAGGTTTGAATTTATCTTTCAAATTAAGATCCTGGAATCTCTCAGGATAAACAGGCTAAATTAAGAATCAAAACACACCATGTTTCTCACCATAACTATGAAACTGAAAATAGCACTTGCAGAGTACTGTCAGAGAAGAAAACTAGAAGTTGCAGTAAGCCCAACCAAATTTTTTTTTGTCATGACTGCTTCTCTGTGTGTTCATTGTCACTTCATAGCAGGGGTTGGCAGTGTGCAGCAACAGGAACAACCTTTCATCTTTTGGGCGTTTTTGTTCTGCTGGAGTATTTCAGAAAAAAAGTTTTGCACTTCAAAATTGAGCTGCTGGTCTCCATCATCAGCATTTACATTAGGCATGTACTATCTTGTCTTGCTCTGAGCTGGATGGAAATAAGATACTGAAATGCTCTTTGACTTGCCAGCCTGTATGTGTAGCTCAGTGCAGCTTTCTCATTGCTATGGCTCCACAAACTAACTGTTCTGCGCAAAAGCCTCTCCCTCTTAGGTCTTTGGTGAAGACGTGATGAAGACTTCATAGTCTTGGAAGTTTGTTCAATTTTCATAGTGATATCAGTGGTTCTAATTTAAAAAACTAGGCTTCCTGAAATTTGCACAGCTACAAAAATGCTACTCTTTCCCTCAGTCATTAAAACCTTTTGTTAGTACTAGCACTTGGCCTTACAGCCCCATGTATGCGGATCTAACTGTCCCTCTGAAGCTGCAGTTTCCATAGCTGCTAATGGTGAAAAACTGTCATGTTTTCCTTTGTCTGGGAAAAAAATTAGGATAGAATCAACTTTTCTCTTGAGCCCAAAGGCTCTGCTGACCATTAGCCATCTGTCCCAAGCAAGAGCTGCTCTAGCTGAAAATCCTTTTTGAGATTTCATGCCACAGATATTTGTTCCTACAGCAAAATTGCTCCCCATCTTCCCCTCTTTGCCTTGAGGCATTATGCTGTGCTAGTATTGACTGCAACCAGCATCCTCTGCTGCCATCTTCTCCTTCCAGCATGGCCTCTCTGAGACTGGGAAAAAGAAGCAGTACTTTCCATAAAAGTGAATGTGGAAAATAACAGGTGCAATGAACTGTGTTTTGTGATTAATCTGTCTCAAGCTTTTCCTAAGCTGAGGGCTATATGACCAATTATTGAGCCCTGGGAGGCATTTCAGTACTAATCAGCCCATAACATTGTTCTGCATTGGAGCATCTGGGACTGACTCCATGGGTTGAATCCTGACTCTCATGAAATGAATGCGAGTTTTGCGATTGTGTTCAAGGAACCAAAACTTCATCTTCTGTTGCCAGGACCAGAGATTAATCAGACTAAAGGCCATGTGGACTGCAGAGAAAATTAAATACCTTCTGGCAGTTACCTGGTGTCTTCTCAAGACAAAATAGCAGCTTGTTTCCACAGGTTTCTTTGGCTCTGTCTTTCAGCCAGACAAAATATTTCCTGAATTCAATGGGAAATATATCCAAATAGGGAAGAAGTTCCCCAAAGCCTAAGGGCTGAACACAGCAGAACCAGATGTTGGCATCTGGGGTGAGATTCCTGGTGCAAAGATGTTTGTATGTTCTTTGAGAGCACCTCTGTTCTGGGGCTGGTGTACACACTCAAATAAACAAGTTATACTAAGCTAATACCCAGACTTGGGATCTCAAATTTTCTTTCAACAGGAAACTGTCCCAAGGTCTTCTACAGTTTGGCAAAGGGATGACACCGTATTACTTTCTATTTTGTTTTGCTGTTGTTGAAATTACAGGAAAATAAATATTTTCAAGATGATACATTGTGTATCCTTAATAAATACCAAGGGCATTTAATATAAACTATAGACACATGGTTTGCTTTGTTGTTCTAAGTAACCATTTCCTTTTAACCAAATGAAAAGCTAGTTGTGCTGTGATGCTGCAGATTATAAATTAGCAGCTCTCATATGGTTTTGTGCAATTGTTTCTTGAAGAGCTTTAGGCTACTTCAGACAAAAAATTCAAATAAAATGTGAATTCATTGAACTGTAACTTGCAGTATTAGATTTATAATAAACAAAGGTAGGTCACACAATCATGTCATGGAAAACAACTTTTTAAAATTCAAGCAGCAACATTTTAGTCCAGTTTAGGTTCTGATCCTGAAGTCAAGAGGAAGCTTGGCTCTTTCTGCTTCCCAGTGCGTGAAACCAAGACAAGCCTAGACTCAGTGGAAAGCACACAGCCAGACATGCATTTCCAAACAGGATTGTTGAGGTAGAAGAGAAGACAGATTTCTTGTCAACCAGAGAAGAAATGATCCAAAGGCAGTAGCAATCTGCTCCCACGCCAGACCAGGATGGGAGGGTCAGGTGAAGAGAGGAGGGGGGCCCGATTCCATCCTTCTTCCAGCGCTTCCTCACTGCTGGCCCTCACCTGTGCTTGGGAGAACAGCTGGGGAAGAGCTGAAATCAGGGGTGGCCACAGCAGAAAGGCAAGCAGCCCCCCAGGGCAGCAGACTGCTTGGGGAACCTGTCTGATTTCCAACCTCAGCTACACAAAGGAAGGACCAATGTCAGAGTATCTCTACCCTCTGTGGATGTACACTTACCTTGACATGGCAGAGGTGGAGCTGTTTTCTAGAAAAGATCCCCCTTGCCTTTAAGGAAACCTTATATCTGGGATGGGAAACACATATTTTCCACAGGTATGGTCTCCTCTGTTGTTTTATAAAGACACCTGGGACAATCTTTGCCTCCCAGGACATGTATACCTCAAAGACCATCCCTTAGCCTGGTCTCACCTGACTTCTCTCCCAGGAGGATGGAGGGGAAAAGCCATGTGAACTGCTCCTAGGCAATCCCCAATCCCAGCAGCCTGCTCTCTCCCACATCCTTTCCCATCAGGTGACAGCAGAAGGGACACAGGGTTGCTAGGGAAGATGCGCGAGGAGCAGACGACCTCATGTCTGGAAACCACCGCATAATTTGTGCCTGGGTCTGAGCTCCTCAGGGAAAAATGGTAGTACGTTTTTCATGGTTGAAAACAGTGTAGGATCTTCTACTCATGAGACATTTTCTGCCCACGTGCTGTTCAGTCCACACACTGTCCCTGCCCATGATGGGGACAGGCAGCAGAGCTCAGTGTGGGTCGCTGTCCACCGGCACTCACTGGCAGAGAAGGTTCTGCAATGAAGCACTCTCCCCTGAAACACTCCTTGTTTGACAGATGTTTATTCGAGAGGAGGTTTAGGTTTTCTTTTAGTGGATGTTTTGTAAGACAAAATTAATAACCATGATGCTGTGCTACAGCATCATAAAGCCGTAGCTTGCTACTTAACTTTCAGAGATACGAAATTAATATACCTTAATGTATAGGAACTTGACTTCTTGACTTCTAAGCCTGGCTGAATCTCAATCATTTATACCATGACAACAACATCAGCTGCATTTGGAAAGTAAAGACTATATTGGAGCTGCAAACCCAAGTGAAATTTATTCCTGTAAGGAATATTCCTATTAGCAAGTAAGTTTTCTGTGTACTGGGCTCTACAGACATGTGGGCATGTGTACAGCACATATGAAATTGATATCGCTATCTTAATTCTGGGTTGCAATTACTGGAGATGAGGTTTAAAATTTTTCCAACTGCCGAACTCACAAGCTAAATGACTGTATAGCTACTGAAATTGATTATCAGGCTTCCTGTTTCCTTGCTTGTGATCCAGTAATATTGACATATGGTACAAGAAAATTGCAATCTGAACTACTAGTAGCAATAGCTGGAGGCAATTACAAAAGTAGTATTGCTGGTGGTGGCACATAGACTCCTTTATTAGATTTAACCATACTCTGTTTATAATCCACTCATTTGAGATAACAGGAAATTCTATATTTCTTTTTTAAACTACAGTGAAGAAAACATTTTTGTTTGCTTCTGTATTTCAGCCTTTTCTGTGAAATAGCCTAAGAAGAAAACCTTCTGGCTCCAGAGATTCAGGTCTATTTTGTCTCCAACATGGGCAATGCGTCGGGGCAAGTCATTTTATGTCTTTGCTTCTCCACATCCCCATTTGCAAGGCAGTACAGAGAGTTCACCTTTGCAAAGCATTTTGTTAGAAACATGCTATATCAGCAAGCTTATGTTATTGACCTTCTGCATTCTCTTCATTTGCTGTCACCTTTCCTGTCTCTGCTTTAATCTTCTCTAGTGCTTGAACATTTCATCCATCCTGCCACTGACTAGTTGCCACAGACCAGTTTTGTAGAGGACTGAGTCATACATAAATGTGTAAAAACTACCAGCTATCCCACTTTCATGTGACTCCAGGAGCAGAAATTTTCAGAAACACAAAAAAATACAAAGAGAACTGGGATCGGGTTACAAGGCTTGGGATCGGGTTACAAGGCTTGGAAATGTTGTTACTTCTTAAAAATAATCTTCGTGTTCCTCATTTTCAAGATGAGGTAAACCATACCCATGTCTCCAGTTAAATGAAAGAAATTTTCCAATTTGCATCACATATTAATTCACACTGCCACCTGCATTAGCAAATACTGTACCGTTATAGCAAGTATAAGCCTTTTGCAGCCAGTTTTTGCCAAAAATGTCCACAAAATAGCCCTTCTACTGGCAGTAAAAACAAGCAGAGAACCCCTGTAATAGCAAAAGGAGTCTCTAGCGCTGGTGACAATGGTATTGCAATGAGCTATTGAACCACTCTCTTCAAAGGAGCTCTACAATGCCAGGATATTTGTTCAAATCCAAGGAATCCATGCAGGATCTTAAAGTAATTTTTCCATAGTGGATGTTCCCTGGATACAAAATCTGCTGTAGAATCCAACTTGACTCTTCTTGTGATATTCCCAACCCTATTCAGACGGGAGTAGTATTCAACATCCCAGTTTTATAGGCTAGACAAGAAGAGAGCTTTGATTTTGCCTTCAGAGAAATTTCCCAGGCCCAAACAAGCTCATTACTTAGCATTTGCTACAAACCTAGTCTTGATGCCATCCTGAAGTAATGATCCATGGCCATCTGTTATGCAGAGGCTGAGAAAAAGTGGATTGTCATGGATCATGGCTTCTCGACAGGCCAACCTTTTCAGAAGAAAAGTTCAGCAGAAGTGGGAAAGTTGTTTGTGTTTGGTTTTTTTTTTTACTTGCCTGCGTGACTTGTGAGAAAAGAGCTTTTACTAATGAGCTCTGCCCTCCTCAGTCCTTCAGAAGTCCCTGGGGCTTTGCATGTAAGACTAAGCTACAGCAAAAACTAGCTGTGAGTGTGAATAAAACAGATAAAACTGCACTGTAATTAGACATCCTCCACCTGCAACCACTGCTGAAGGTGTAAGGTAGCATCTGTTGGGGCCACTACAAGCCATTATAAGGATGCAGCAGGACTTTCTGTCTCTTTGCAATGCCAGATGTTTGAAATTCAAAAAAAAGCTTAGCTATAATGAACCCTGACTTTTAAGTCTTGGAAACCTTCTGTGAACCTTAAGAAAAATGAATATTTAAGAGAGTGAGGACGCAGACATGCCAAAATACGATGAGAGTGACTTTTCTTAGTGAACTTTTCCTTTCTCCAAAGGGGACAGAGTGGAAATTTCATTGCTACCACGAGGTGTCTAAGACAAAAATAAGATAAATTCAGAAGAGTTGTACAAATGTAACCAAATCTGTCAATTTTCTCAAAGCTCTTACTCTGAGTATATCTCTGATCATGACAAAGTGGTAGACGAGTGTATGTGGCAATTGGGCAAGTCTGTCATATCTTCTCCATGGCTTATGTGGAGCCAGACTGTGTTATACTCAGCCAGGTGCTAATCCCCTTTTGCTTGCAATACAAAAGTTAATGGGAATTTCATGTTGATTAAATATGTGTAAAATTATGTTTGAAATGAAAAGTCCCCAGTTAACTGACTTTTCATCACTAAAATCAGTTTAAGTTGCATACTGTTTTTCTTGTTAAAATAATTAGTACCCAACCAGGGCAATTTGGAGGACTAGCTGCGTCATTTTAAGGCAGTGTTATGCTTTATTCAAGAAAACTCTTTTGTATTTCAATTATTTCCACAAAGTGATGCAGATAATTACTTAATGCTTTGTCATTCTAATACATAATCCCTCAGCAGGAATATGAACAGTATTAATGGGAGCAGAATTTGGCAAAACTACCTGTAATTTTTTTTCTTACTCTTTTCCATGCCAAATAGAGAACGTGTCAGACAATGAGGTATGCAAACTTTCTATTTTTCACGTGCAAATTGATCCTGAAATAAAATGTATTCCTCTGGCTGCCGCTTCAGGACTGCTTTCATGTCACTTTGGTTTTAATACATTACATTTTAGCCAGGTTTAACCCCAGTCAATAGGTGCACCTTGTTTTCCCAAGATAAATAACTTTACTGAGCAGAATCAGGACCCAAGACTCATTTGTCCTTCATAAAGGTTTGGGTTTTTTGTTTAAATATTAGCATCCACCAGCTGTGCAAAATAGACCTTTTTCATTAGTTGCTTGATCATGGTGGGAAAAGCTATTAATTTAGTCAGTTCCCTGCAATGAGCTCTGGGGTTGCTACCAAACCACGAACTGATGAAAACAATAAATGCTAGACTGTATTAACTGTAAAGGTTAATCCATAAATCAAAGGGAAATGTCAGATGCCTTTTAACATTGATTGAGATGTAATTTGGTGTTGGTAGTGATATGTTTGTTACATAAATTCACAAATGCACTCAATTCCTGTTAGGAATCCGGGTCTTTGTAACTTAAAACAAATTAAGTAGTTTGGTTTTTTTATATAACCATATGAAGATTGATTACCTCATTCTGTTTAAGGTATGATATATTACCAATTTAAAAATAAGTGACTATTAATATCCAGATCTTCTTCCAGGGTACATTTGACTTGGTATGAAAATGAATACACTGTTGTTTTTCCTGAAAGTATGCCATTACCTTAAATATGTCTAAGGCAGTTGTTCCTTTTAATTTTTATCTTTGATTCATGTTTTTCAAATTACAGCATAAGAATTAGCCTTTGTATAAATGTGCTCAGAAGTATGGAACATATTTTCTATATTATGGATACATCATATTTAAATATATAATGTAAAACAACAAATATGAGGAAATGCCACAAATTAGATCAGAATGGAATACAGTAACTGACGCCAAAACAGCAAGGAAAAGATCATTATGGTCACTCATGGAAACATTTCTTTCCACTACTCTTCATGACAGAAATTTGAGGCCAAGGAATTCTTCACTTGGTGCAAATGAGAATCAGGTCACCAGACCTCAGAATATAAACAAATAAAACCAACCTTTCTAGCTTTATCTATCCAAGAAAATTGCAAAAGAAAGTCCTCAAGAACAGGAGCATCACTCCCAGGTCTCTATTAGCCAAAAATGGAAGCCACAGAGCTTTTTCACTAGCTGTCACTTGGGTGGGCAGGGTGCTGAAGGCTGCCAAAGCTGGGAGTACTCTGTGCTTCCAAACACTGCAGAGTCTCTGGCTCAATCTTTACGTCATATTTCTTTCTTAGAGAGAATCACAAATGATACGGTTTAACAGGGTAATCACTGCAAGAAGTCTGTGGGAGTAGTATTTTAAAGGCAGTCAGGTAGATCACAATCATTTTCTTCTGCTTAACTTAGCAGAGCCAAGAGCCCCCCCAAAGGCAATTGATCCAAACAGGTATCCAGAATGCTTCTAGTAAGATTAAGATGTGTAAGGACAGAAGACTCGGTCAATTTAAAAATTCCCCAAAAGTTCTTAATTTTGCAGTAACAGGACTCTTTGAAGCTCAGCAATGGCAGCCAAGTATTTCAGCAATGGATATGAGCTGGGCAGCACCTTTCCATGTGGATATATCAGTTAACTCTTTACAGCTTTAAGCTCTGAACCACCGCCTGATCAACATTAAAAAGGAGATTTTATTGTCTGTGCACGCACATTACAATTAGAGAAAACACACTCTTTACTTACCTACATTTCATACTTTCTTGCAAATGCCTCGTGAATGTAATGAGACATTTCAGTAATGTTTCACTTACCTCCAACAGATCTTGGCCTATATATGAAATTTTAGGAGGGAAATTCCAGGACACATGTGAATCCCTCTCTGCAACTCCTGCTGTTCTTTGCAGTCTGGTACATAGGCCATGATGGGCACAGGTTACACACCTAGATAAGAGGGCAGCAAATAAATGCAATATCCTCAAGCTCAGGTGGCTACACCTTCTGCTTCTGCCCTCCCAGGCAGATCAAAGGCTGGGGAAAAGGCAGAGAGCATGGGGACAATGGGTGATATGTTCTACCATAGTGCTGTGGCTCTTCAAGCTGGGTGGGAGATCTGTGTGGTGCTGTCATTCACTAAGCCCTGGGGACAGTCTGTCATGGCTATCTAAATTAGGTCCTCAGAAGAGGGCAAAGAAAAAAAGATCCAGAAGGAGATTAAGATCACCCTGACCTCCAACCAGCTCCCATGGCTCTGCATTTTGTCCTCAGAAGGAAGCGGGAAAATGTCTTTGTAATCTGAAGCAATGCGGTCAAACATGAACCAGAGATCCACACGCAGGAAAGGCATTCTGATGAACATTATAACGTATTTTGATGGGAAGAGCAAATCTCTATGCTAACATAAGTCCATCTCTCTGTCTGGGGCTTTCTTTTACTATTGGCTTTTTCTCTTAATATAAGATTGCAATTCACAGAATTTTTCATCTCCATTTGCCCTGTTTATGTACAGCACTCTAATCAAATGTTCAATACTTCTCACCTTCAAGGATGGAATCGTAATGAGTGTATAATGAGCTACACCACAGCCACTAGTTCCCATGTTTTTTAAACTAGCTTCAACAACTCTGAAATCTTCAGTGTAGATTAATGGAGCCCTGCTGATTCACATGGCTATTGTCTCTGGAAATAAGTGAAAATCATATTAATATTCACAATGTCATTCACTCATATGTTAATTGGAAGGATTGCAAAATAAACTACAAAGACAAACACAAAAAGATGTGTGGCTAGGGTAAATCTCAAGGACAGGAATAATAGTGTTGAATGGAGAGGGACCTCTGAAACCACTAACTTTTGGGAATTCTTCCTACAGTCCAACTGTCACACAGATGAAATACAGAGGACAGCTCTCTTACCAGTTATCATGTCCATGTTCTTGTCCCGTGGGCCAGTGTAAACGGCAAGGATAACACAAACAGGGCAAGAAGGTCTGCAGAGGTTGAGGTCCTCTTGTAGGTGGGGAGAGGAGTGCCCTGCTGGAAACTGAGCTGCATCTCTACCCCATGGCGATGAGTTTGATCAGCTGAAGGTGGGTGTTATCAGACTTTCATAGCAATCAGCTCAAGGTGATGAAAAATTCCTTCCTGCTCCATCTTCACCCATGGATCGTCTCAGATGAAAACTTTGATCACTGCAATGCTTTGGTGAGATTTCCCAAGTTAAATGTCACTGGAGTTTTTCTTTGCTTTGCTTTTATTTTTTAAAAATTTTTGGAAAATTGTTCCCTTGATTTCTCTGGCTCTGATTCAAACCCTTGGATTTGCCAGCTCAGAACTAGAAAGCGTAGATTCCTTCTGTAAGGATCTGCACTCTATACATTGCTTACATCTGGCCACTTGTAAAGAAAAAAGTATACAACAAACTACATAGTCATCCATGAACTAGTCCTCCTATCAATTTTATGCTAGACACCAGGAGTGATATCACCTACTTTGCTGAACCTGCTCTGGTCTGACCCTGTTTAATTATGTGCAGAACTCCCCATCCAAAGTTTTATATGCTGTGGGAATACCAGCATCAGTGGTGTGTGAAAATAAGAGTAACATTGGGTTTTGTCCTGCTGCTGTCATCTTGGGATGTCTGAATGCAAATATCCAAAATATTTTCCCTTTAGAACAAACCATGCATTCCTCTGTCTATCTGAATAATTTTCTATATTAAAGAAATCAATGAGCAAAGAAAAACAAAACAAAAAAACACAAAACCCCACAAAGGAAAGAGAGCAGAACACACAGACACAGGCTAGGAGTGGGAGGACCCCTAATTCCCTGTTTCTTTTTTATACCCTGATCACAGAAGAGTTGAACTGAATCTAAATTATTCATTAGGAATTAAGAATCACTTGGATTTTTTTTTTCTTTCTATTTGCTAATTCTTTTCTCTCAGCTACTGTTTCCCCTCCACTGCTGATGACACCAAAGGCCAAAGCCAGACCAGGTATGAAAGGGCACAACACTGAGGTCCAGTCCCTTTCTCCATGTCCAAACTTAGTGAAGGGAGCAGGGTCCCTTGCCCAGTTTTAGATGTCAGAACTATTGCATGACAACCAAGGAACACACAATAAATATGTGGAACAAATTAAAAGGCGTGGGCAGGGCAGGTATGCAGTTCTTTAGCCTTATAAATGTTTTAGTTTCCATTTTAAACTAAGTACCATATACTAATAGGGTCCCATCCTGGCAGAGGACATTGTCTTTGATGTGAGCAGATCTCACTGGAGCCTTTCCACACTTCAGGCTCTTTCTTTTCCCCCATGCAAGCCTAAAGCACTGAAGACCTTTCTTTCCTTACCAGCCAAGAAGTCCGCATAGAAGCCTTTCAGCAACTCCTTGGGTGAAGCACTGTCTTCCAGCTAAGTGAAGCTATCTGAACTGAGGTATTTAAGATACAACTCAGTCAGATGGGTTTTAAAAGCTCTTGAGTTCATCTGTATCTTAACCAGTCCAAGGTCATGTTCCTTAACCCCTGGCTCACCTCACAGAGAATTTCCAAAATCTGCTATTTAGTGGGGAAAAAGTTCTGACTCAGTCTGGTTTTGGTCCTTTCCTTGGCAGGAGACACATCCAGTCTCATCTGCTGTAATATGCTCATCACTTGCCAGCACTGTAACCTGGTTAAGGCAGTGCTGAAGTTCCCAAGCAGAGCTGACAAGTATAAATAAGGGACAGTTGTCACATTTGGTTACAGGAGGGCAGCAGAGAGGAAGGTTGCCTGCAGCAAGAACAGTCAGGCTGAGACAAACTCTCCCATTGTTTGGGGTCATCTGGTCTACAAACTGTTTCACATGAGAAAATTAGATTATGCCAAACCAACTTCTTTGGAGTATTTTTTTTTTTAATCCAGCATTAAAAGGACGCAAGTAATCGTAAATCTGGAAGCAATCACACACACATCACTTGGAAATGCTCTGCCTCAGCGCAGGAGAAACAGAATATATCAGTGCTGATTGGCCTGGGGTATCTCTCCCCCCACCAAGCCCATGTCCCAGACAAGTTAAATGTTTCATTAATTAGGCTCTAACTATGGTTAAAATTAGGAGAGCTGCAAGGATCTCTCCTCCTCCTTCAGACTAATCCTCTGATTAAAAGCAGGGCCCCCAGTTTGGGCTCTCAGGGTCACTCCGCGTTGCTGGTTTACATTTGCTGATTTGAGTCAGCCTGGTGGGTTCTGTGGGGCAGGAGGGGATTTGGGTTTGGTGCCAGAGCAGGGGCCAAACAGTGGGAGCAGATTGGAGGAAGGGGACACCACTGTTGGCATGCTATGTGTGATGGATGTGCACACACCCAACTGCTCTCATGAGTCTGCAGTAAATTCCAACCATGTATGAACAGAAACTGGGCAAACCCCACCATGGTTCTCAAAGGAAAATATCTTCAGAGAAGGCCACTTAGGACATCCACCATGTGCTCTACTCACACGTGGAGATGTAGCAGAAGCCACAGCCCCTACCTCAAGCCCCCACAGAGCGAGGGATGCCTCACAGGCATCTCCTCCATGATCCTCACAGATCTGTGACACCACCATCTCCAGCTCCTCCACAGCACTGCAAGGCAAAATGCAAAGAAAAGCAATGCTCCAGACAGGAAAAATCTAGGTTTAAGGGTGACATCTTTTTCCCTTGGAGAGGCTGAAAGCTCCTTACCCCTGCCAGGTTCTTGGTTTTCATTTTGACTGTAAAGCTGGCTGTTTTGCAGCATCATTTACCTAAAAGGGAACAGCACATGGATTTCAGGGCCATTTTCTTTTTAAGAAGCAGAGAGAAGATCGCCTCCATCTATCCATCCAAAGTGCTGTCAGACTGTGATATTAATCAGAAAACAATGGTTTTGGCAAGCCATTCTGTCAAGAAACAAAAGTAAACCTGGCCATTGAAGGCGAGCAGTGAGGGTAGCACAACAGAAAAGAAAACAATGGGGACATTCTGTAGTAACCACAAAACTCCAAGCTTTCTGCCATATTCTGTTTTCCATAAATATTGGCCTCACTTTAATGTAGAGCAGCCAAGAACTGCTTGTATGAATTCAGCCTTCCTAACTAAGAGCTTTAATCAACTATACATACAGTTACCATGACAGACAATAACAAATATAAATTAACCATGCTAAGGTACACTCTAGCACCTTTCAACAAAGGCAGTTGCTTCTGGGAAAGAAACTAGTATTTCATTAGATGTAGTGGCAACATTCAGGGAATAGCCAGGGGAAGGATGGAGCATTGCCTGCCTTACAGAATCCAACACTTCAAGAATCAAAACCAAAAAGTGGTTAAAATACCTGTAATTTTGCTCAAACACCACCCCCACCCCCACCCCAGGTCAACATCTCCTCCTGTTTTGGGTTTTCTCCATTTGCCATCCAGCTTTTGAGGATGAGGGGTGACTTGGACATACTGAGCAAGTTTTGTTCCTCATAAATCCAGAGGGTTGAACATGATGTTCTCATAGTAAAAGCTGAAGTTGTCACATGATGCCTCAGCTCCAGGAGCTGGGGCATTTTTATACATCACATACAATGAAATTGGCATTGAGATCCGAAGATGCCACAGCCAAGCGGGATACTGGAGAAATGTTGTGAAGCCCCTATGCACTGGTCCTTGGTTAGCAAATGTGCCTTCTCAAAAAGTACCAGGGGATGAATATCTACCAGCAAAGAGTACTTCATTTTTAGCTTTGAACAGCAGGTATCAGGGAGTGACTTCCCAAAGCAGTGAATCAACTTTATCTAAAGGAAAGCGCCCACCCACCAGACCTCCAGGACTATTCCAACTGGGCAGCAAGACTGCCATACAAAGTTGTAGGAAGGGACTTCAGTTTTTGACCAGCCCTGCAAGATGATGTTCCACCTGATTTTTTTAACATACACAGTCTGGAACTGAAAAAAAAATTCTTAAATTTCACTCAAACAAAACATTCCAAGCAAAAATCAACCATGAAATATTTAATTTCTGTTATTCCTCTTTCCCTGAAGCACAAGCATGTTTAGCTCCATCTCTAAACAAAAGTTCCAACAAAAATGTTGGAATCAAAGCAAAGCAAAGCTCCATCTTGAGAACGTTGCAAAGATTAGAGCATTATGAATTATTATTTTGATTTACTGTTTGCTATCATCTTCTCTTGGCTGAAGCACCTGAGAAATTTGATTTAATTTACAAGTCTGTTAGAGGGATTCACATCCACATTTTTTTTCTTTTTTGCTAATAAAATATTTGGCCACAAACATTCACGCAGTTCACATCCCAACACCTCACCAGCTTTGACCCTGTTTACCTCATGAGAGCTGATTCCTTCCTAGTCTGAAGTGGGGATTGCTGGAGGCAGGAGAGATACCACATAAACAATGTTTGTAATATTACCCCACAGCAAAAGAAACTACGATACATTATTTTAACTCTCCCACTGTGCCAGGGAACTTCATCAAAGTGCGTGACCTTGGTAATCATATGCTTTGGCACCCTGCCAGAAACAAACAGTGAGTTTAAAGTCAAGTAATCATTTCAATGCTGATTTTTTTTTTTCTATTACTGGCATTGAACTCTTAATGTTAGTTTAACATACTTTTTGTCTCTAATATTAATATGTACAGATATTTACAGAAAAAACAGAGTGAGTTACACTGGAAGGGAAGATGCTGGAGTCACACTGTTGAAATTCAGCTCGTAAAGAGGAAAAAGAAAGTCCCGATGTTATTTCAGCTGGAATAGCTGCTAAATTCACTACTAGCAGCTTTCCTTGCTGAGAACAGTATCTTTAGCCTGGTCAGTGCTTCTGAGATCCTGGGATAAAATTGCCATTAATTGCAAGGAACTTTTTTCTAACTGAGATTCTGGATCTGAGTTTCCATCATGAACCTCAATGACTGTCATTACAACCTACCTAAAATCCAGCCTGAAGAAGACTAAAGCCTGGAGAAAGCAACAGCTCTCTCATTACCATGTATAGAAAGGGAAATACATTTTTTCATTGACTGCTCAATAAGATCATACAGTTTGGCAACTAGAGATTCCCTCTCTCCCAACAACAGAGCAACCAAAAAAAAACTTGTAGTAAAAATCCCATCAGACTGACAGAGCGAGAGCTCAGACTCGCGCTCAGGAGGCCAAGCCGTGAAGCAGTCTGAAGTTTTTCCATGTAGATGTGCCAAAGACTGTGTTTGCCTCATGTACTTTTTTGCTCAAGAGCACGGTTCAAAAGGGTGAGTCTTGCTGTGATTAAAGCCCTATTATCTTTTGACGAGACTTGTGGCAGGCTTTCTCAGTAAATTGATGGGGTTTTGTGGTTGTTCTAAGTATTCAGAGGGTTCCATGGATACATTTGATAAAATAAAAGGAAAAACATTCAACCCCCACCCCAAGCTTTGGGGGTGGGGAGCTCATCTGTGCCGAAGCACAACTGCTGGTTGGCAGAAGCAGTAACATAACATGAGTCATAAAAAAAGGCACCACTGGAGTCATCAGACAAGGGGAAGGTGAGGGCAGCAAAGCAACTTTTTGGCCAAATGGCTGTGCGTTAGGACGTGGGTGAGCCACCTGTTATGGCTGAGAAATGATCAGTAACACTAAAATGGATGAATAAGTCAGCACAGAAAAAGGTTGTTACAGTAACAGGGGTACATAGATGATAGCACACATCAATAAACAGGTAAATACAGGATAGTAGAGAGGTTTTATTTTCCCCTTAGCCTATCCTTTTACTCTTTTGCACCTCTAACAGGCTAGAACGCAGATGTCAGCCTGTTTAATGGATGAGACAAACCCAATCTGGTCATTTTTCAAGCAAGTCCATAACTTTATTTTTCAATGAGTAAAAAGTAAAATAAAGGACAAAAACTGTTCTGAAATCTTTCCAGTCAAAAAAAGAAGGAATAAAGGTGAGGGAATAATTTTGATGAATTTCAAATTAGATTGTTTCAATGTTTCCTGTATGAAATGTTTTATTCTGAAAACCTTTGCAGTTCATATTTTGATGCTTCCCAGAGTTAAACTCTTTGACTTCTTACTTTGCAAACAGTGCTTTTCTTTTAATAAAAATCACTTCACAAGCCTTGAGAAGGATAAATAGCCTGAAAATTAAAGACAATAATGCATTTTCAGTCAAACAAAAACATGCCTGGTTAACCAAATTGAGAAGTTGGGGAGGGGGTATTTTACTTCATTTCATTCAAAAATTTCCCCAAACTTCTTTCACTTCAACCAGCTTCTCCCCCAGCTTTGCTTGTTTTTTCCCAATTTGGTCTCAGAACCACCACAGGTCCTTCATGCCCTATGTCTATCAATCAGGGGCTCCTCTCCCCATGTTGAACTTTTGAAGAGGGAGGAGGGTAGTCACTGGAGCTGTCTGGCAGCGGGGGGGACAGGCTGTTCCCACGGCAGGCAGGGACATGGCAGCCCAGGAGACATCCGTGGCTGATGCCTGGAGGAGCTCTTTGTTCAGGAGCGGAACAGACAGCTTCAGCATGGTCTGGTCTGAGTTAAGCCAGAGTTGAAGCAGTCAAGATTTCCAGTGATGTCCCTCACACAAGAGGGGAGGAGAAGGCTGACTGAAGATGGGACTCATTGCAGTGGACTGCATGCGTATATATGTATATATATGGTGTCTACATACAAGATTGCCCTTTGGCTTTCCTGTACTACCAAGTAAGATGAAGTCAAGATATTGCAGTCAAAGCATGACTTGTATCTGTTGATGCAGCTTTCTCAGTCAGGTCAGCTGAATGGTGCTATAAGTGCTCATTTCTATAAGTGGACTGTGACATGGGATGTAGGGTAACTGACTGTAGACACTAAACTGAGATGAACTCAGTTCCCACCCAAAAAAAATATAAGGAACCATTAAACAGAGCCTGTATTGGAAACAGGCTTCAGTAAATCTGCCTCATGAATGGGGCAAACAGTAGATGCATTGGACCACCTGTAGGGATAGGGGTGTCAGACGTGTTAGATGATAGATGTATGCTCAGACCTAACACATAGCACAGGAAAATACAGACACTAGCCACAATCCCTGTTCTTATCTTTGCTCTCAGAACAGGCCCGTGGCCACACAAAGAGATAAAGGCAAAACTGGTACCCCATTTTAAATGTTTGAAACCTTAAATGATTAAGGAAAAAAAGTCAAGACAGAGGCCAGGATTAACTGGAAGGAAAATGGCATGGGGATAGGTATGGATCAAATGCTTGGTAACTGTTTATCTCCTCAGATGCACTTCACAGCAGTGGAGGAACCAGACCTGAGGGGAAATGGACATGATAGTCCAACTGGGACATACACTGTAGGAGGATTCCCTAACCCCCTGGTTAAAATACTAGGAAAACTGCTGAAATAACCAAAATACAGGCTTTGAGACCTTTAAAAAAAATGTCCTGTAGGCTTGCATTAGTAGTAAGGCATCTGGCTGCTCTTCTCCTCTCTGAAAAATCTCTATTAGACATACTTTAAGGTGAAGCAAAGTAGAGTTCCGCAGACAGCTACCAGAATTGCCCTGCAGTTTCGGTCCCATCGGGTTACCTTTCATCCAATGTCTTTTCATTCAAGCAGCACAACACAGCGTTACTTGTGATGAGGGTTATTGCATCAGCTGAAACTCTCCAGCCTGGTTACGAGTCCCCACAATGGGTGCCAGGGGGTGAGCAGAGGAACGGCTGCTTGCTGTGTCCATCTGTGTCTTTGGGAAAAGTAGGTTAGGGGAGTTGTCCTGGATGGAAGCACATTTTTTTTTGCAGTACCCATGACATTGCTGATTAGTGGGAGATTACCAACAGCCTGAGACACTTAGGTTAAGGCTGCGAATGTCACAGGAAAGCTGTATGGTCCCCTGCCCCACGGATCCAGCTGAAAATGCCAACTGCTTTTGAGCAACTTTAATACAGATGCTGTGACTTAAAACATGGATGAGCTTGCTGCATCCGATTGAAGGCTTTCTCTGAGAAGGTAAAATAAAAATTGTAATTCCTGTCATTATTAAAAATATAGTGGTCTCTAAATCTCTCCGAATACAGTTGGCATGAGACAAATCATAATAAACAAATACATTTTGTGGCAGCTAAAGGAATCTTTTGTCGGATTTCACCACATGGTGGCAATAGTAGTAAAGGTTTGATGCAAAAGATTTTTCTGGAAGCTCCCAAGCCATTTAAACTATAAACTGGGCTGCTGTTCAGTTTACCTTGTGGCATAGTATAGCTTTATTTTTCTGTGTGGATAAATCAACTGTCACAGCTCCATTATTAGAATTGTGTACAGTCTTCATTCTCATGCATCTGGTGAGGACTACAGACAAGTCCAAGATTTCTTTGAGTATCTTCTTCACTTCTTTTTTTCCCTCCCACCTTTTCCTCCTCCAAAACACATAATTGCAGCTTCTGTGAAATGTTAATTCACAGAACGTTGTATTCTCAGAATTGGTAAAATTGCAACATTCAAGTTTTCTTTAGCAAACAAGTGAGACTTCAAAACACAAAAGTTGCCTAAAACTTCCAGTAAGGTCAGATACTTGTCTACCAGTTAAATTGCCAGCAGAAAACAAAACAAAACAAAACAAAAACAAAAAACCAAACTCAAAACAACCCAAAAACCAGCAGCAAAAAAACCAAACCCGAAAACCAACCACCAAACACTATGAAAAAACAGTGCTTTAGAGATGAAGTCTGACTTCATCTCTGAAGTACTGCTTTGCCATCCATTCCTCCCAAAACAAGAAAGGAGAATAAATCCAGAGTCAGTTGCTAGTGGTGACTGATGAATATTGCAACATCATTTCTAGAGGTAATAATAAACTCCTATCATCTTTCATTCTGCAGAAATACAAATTCAGTGCTGACATTTACCCATCTCTAGGGTGGAGCAGGGTAGCTGGTTTGCACCAGGCACAGTGTGCACCTTTTGCAGGGGGGAAAAAAGCCACAAGGCACAACAGGGCGCAGGCCATATTTTAGGTAGTCAAAGAATCATGCATGTTGTGGTTGGGGTGAGACACTCGTGCCCCTTAAAACCACCCTGCAGCCACAGTGAAGGGCTCCAAGAATGCTCATTGTAGTCTCAGTTGTTGCATGAGAAGAACGTTAGTTGTTGTATGAGAAGCAGCACAGAGGAGGAGCGCTCTCTCATGCAGGAATTACAACATGACAGCACACACACATACGAGTTAACACTCCATTCCCATGAGAAGTGCCAGGGATTTATGGCTCTCCCAGGGGCTTTGCTGCCACTGCAGCCATGCTCCAGAAGCCCCATGCAGCATTGTCTGTGGTGCTGGATCAGCAGCGGCATTTCCTGGAGCACCTGTGTTTTTCTTGGAGGTCTCTCATCTCCATACTGACCAGACCCAATGTTGCTTATCTTTGGTGATTAGATCAGCTCCTATCTCCAGGACGGAGATATGGGGAAGGAATGATATAAAAACATACCATCCTACACCATCTCGAATGACCTGCCAGGAAGCAGTTTATTTATATGTCCCAGGCACTCAATCTACTGTGTAGATATGTGCAAGCAGGCAGGTGCAGATTTAGCAGGAAAGCCCCCAGTAAAGGCTTTAACCCTACTGTCACCCAATCGCATTAACAGCGAAGGTCACACACTCTACCACATCACTCGGGACCACCTGACAGCTGCCCAGTCTCTTTGCCACTGTTTTGGTGGTGGCCACATACATCCTGGCTAGCAGAATATGGTTGTCACACCTCTTACTGCCATCACCTTCTGAGGGTAACCAAGGTGCATGGGTGAAATAAAATGTCACCTGAGTCAGGCTTTTAAAAATGGCCTTTGAATAAAAACCAGCACCAGTTATCAGGTGGTGCAGGACTGTCCGTCAGTGCTAACAGCTACTGCTGCCTGTGCTTGGAGACAAACACATGAACCACCAGCCCAGACTGCACCATCCGGGGCAACTCCCAGCACATCACTCCACCATGACCATCCACCATTTGTCTCCCAAACCCCATGCTCTGCCCTTCCTTCCCCTGGCAGCCCTGGAGAGGTCAAACAGCCACTGAAAACTGCAATAACATCCTTGAAGCAAGTAGGACCGTGCTGGTTTACCTCAGCTGAGCACTTAGTCCAAGCATCCGTGACTTCATCATGCACGATGCAAAGCCTTCCTTGCAGTAGCTGTGCCTGTGTGCACTGCTCGGGCTGTCCAGCGGCTCTGTTTCAGAAACAAAGCTGTTTGCAGTTCAAATGTTCGATGCAACATCATTCCAAGAAAGGAGCCATCAGTTAAATTGATCTCTATGTCTGAGGAGGAATCTTGGCTGAAATCTTTCCCTGCGAGTCCAACAACAACAGTACATCAGTTACTCCAGTGAATTTCATTTCTCAACCCTTTAACATGTAATTCCTGGACAGATGCCCTGAACTGAAAGAGTAAAATACTCCGCTCCTGGCCACTTGAATTGCATAAGAGTGAATGCCCACTCCTAAGCCATATACAACTAGTTATTTGTTTCAGACTGCCACAAAGCCTGCAGTCTCAAGGGACCAGTATTTTTATATTGGTTCTCCTGAACAACAAATATGTATCACTCAAGAAGGATCAGAAAGAAATAGTGCTGGAATCTCTTACGGAAACTGTCTCATTTAACCAGGTTAACAATTATCACACATGAAAATAATCTGTAAGAGCATGGGGTATGCCTTCTGGATTTTATGTTTGCTTTTTGAATAAGAAGAGGCAAGATCCTACTGGGCTTGGACATCCCTGGAGACATACTTTGCTTCGGAGCTTTGGAGTCTTTCGTCCTTGCTCAAGACAGAACAAATCCCTCAGGCAGAACTTTTCTGTGTGTTCTTGGTCTAGTATTCTTGCTTTTAAATGAATCTGTTCTTTCTCCAAGGGCTGTGAATGTCCTGGAGAGTCTACATGAAAGGTGTTCAAATAGCAGAAGAAATCAGTAAGGCAATTTAGTGGGCTATTGCCTTATATCACACTTTAACATGTGTCTGATGGTCTATCCATTGTTTAGCTAACTGGATAGCAAGGAGGAAGTGAGGGTTCAGCTGCTGTGCCTACTTTTTTTTTTTTTTTTGTTAATGCATCGAAACATATTATGCCTTGAACTGATGCTTGTAGCAGCAACAGTGCCTTTGTACGCCTGGAATATTTATCCTACAGTCCTTCCAGCACCCTTCAGTGCTGTGAGTCAGCAATGTGCACCCAGTTTCTACATCCTGACAGAAAGATGATAAGGGTCACACAGCCAGACACTACCCACATCTGGGGCTGTCCTAAGGAGCACCATCTACTTGAGTGTCATTTAAATCAGGTTCATCATATGATTTATTGGTGTATATATATCATTAGCTGTGCTGTTTGCTTTACAGATGTTACTGCTGGTCTTTCCGTAGACAAAGTCACCCTTTCCAAAAGATTTCCCTTTTCATACATCAAATAGTGTTAAGCACCATCCAGTCTTCAGTGTTATACCCCTTTCCAGTATGCAAGACCTTAATGAACACCTTATCTGATTGGCCATCACACTGGGCATTAGAAATTCATGATTTCTTTGGGCATTTCTCTTAGTTTTGCTCCTCTCTCAGCTGCATTTGACAGAAAGTATTTCAGGCAGCAGGAAATGTTTAGATGTATTAGAACTTCCTTACAGTAAATATGTTTAGTTAACACAGTGATAAAAGAGTAAAGGAGGGTCAGGCTGACATCAGGAGCGCACAGTGCCCAGTTATTCCCATTGTTAGTAGCTGGTGTCTCAGCCAATTCCTGCAGGGACAAGGGACATGGCTGTGAACTCTAAACAGGGACAGTGTGCAGATAAACCTGATTACCATGTTTCCCCTGAACAACATCTGCTTGTTAACACAGTTGTAACTGAGTGCATGCCAGCGCATACTATTGTCTCCGACACTGTGATTTCTTCTACCCCATGCTTTGTTCGGCTGCACAGCCCAGATTCTCCAGCCATTCCTCCTTGCTCCAAAGAAGGGAGGTGGAAGTTGCTGAACAAAGCCAAGCACAGCCCATAGTTCTGCTTTTTATCTTGCTTTTGAAGACTTGCTGTTTAATCTCTTTCTGAACAGGAGCCAGTTCCAAGAAAGCAAGACAGCAAGGTCCTTAGGACAAGATGATGGATGGAGCCATGGAGTTCAGAGCACTTTGTTCAGCCACTCAAGTTCTTTCTTTAGATAATGATAAAGTTAACTGGATCAATTTTAGAGCTTTATAACAGCAGAATGACTATGGATTGACAGGTCATGTAGTACATAACCCACTTAGATGTCATCAGACTGACACAACACAGACTGTACCTGGAGTATCCTGTTCTAGTATGTTTTTAATAAACTAATTTTCTTGTAGATGACATATCTTGAATAATACTAAGATCATGGCTTACCTGGTCAATGTTATCCTGGTTTTATTTTACATATCACCACCTACTAACTGGGACAAAACTCAAGCTTTCCTAAGTCCATGCCAAAGCACCCATTAACTACTGTGAGCTAATCCTTCTGAGAACAGGAGCAAATCCCCATGGAAGTGAATTAGTGTAACTCCATTAACTTGAATGGAGCTTTATTTTCTCACAGCAAGCAAGTAGCTCTCTCCCTTGGTTTCTGAATTAGTCCCACATGTAAAGCAGAACCTCTTCAATGAGTTAAATTGCCTCATTTTGTTCTGATGCAAAACTGACCATAGAGAAATGGTAGAGCCATGTCAACTTACATTGGACAATGGACTCCAAAGACACTTTGTCATCTCCATCATGCTCTTCTAGTGAATCTGAAAATAGGAAACCACGAAAGCAGCTGCCATGGGAGTGTATTGTTCTTGCAACTTGACCAATATTTTACCTGCCCAACTGGAAACCCAGGTGTTCTTCTGAAAGCATATAGTAGCCCATCATTTTACAGACTAATGGTATTTTCAGCCCTTACCAAAATAGACAGGACTAGAGTGCCCTTTCATTTACACTATTTTTATAATTGTTTAATTTCAACGAATAGAGGGTCTTGCTTCTCAGCAGTGTAAACGAGATCAGATTTGTGTCTACATCATTTTTGCAGTTCAAGGCAAACTTGTTAATTTATGCTGAGAAGGGACTGGAATATTCTTTGAAGAAGGCAGTGCTGTATAAAGGGCATGCAGTGATAGCAGTTTTGATGTCTGGCAGTGGGCCAGCGTTCCCCTTCAGATCTGCACTGTGGTTCTCTCCAGATCCATCCATTTTTCCCTTTTCTTGATGTTTGTAGTCTCCAGAAAGAATCCACCACAGGTAAGCACAAAACACAACTTCACAGTTTCAACAGAGAAGTTTGTGAAATGAGATTTCAAAAGATATGCAGATATGAAAAAAAAAAAAAAAAAAGTTTTGTAATTCACCACTTGAAAATCTTTACAATTTCTTACCATCAAGGAATAGTGGTGGGAATTGCCAAGAATATGGTGCAGAGGAGACACTAAAGGAGCCCTGGTGCAAGTCAGAGGGGAAATCCTTGCTTTTGAACAAAAGCATTGTGAATTGTACTGTAAATTTTGTTGTTTGTAGAGGTTTGTACAACTTTTCATCTTTAGGTAGCTGGTTCATTGCTTCAGGAAGAAGAAGCAATGAAGTGAAACTCTGATATTGTTTAACAAAGCAACCTGTGCATGTAAGTCAGGGTGAGGTCTTGGCTTTCAAGCTGATTCCTAGCATGCAAGGAAATCCAAGAAAAAGCAACCTTTCATGAATCAGGGGATTGCTGCTGTATTTCCAGCCCTGATTTTGGAATAGAGATGACTGCCCCAGAGTTATTTTATATAGCTACCCTGATTTTGGAGGAGAGATGACTTCCCCAGGGTTATTTTATCTAGCTGCCCTGATTATAGCAGTTGTGTTATGATTCAGGCTGGTAAAAGTGAGATGAGACCAAGGCTTGCTGAAACACTGTACTGATACAATTCTGTTTATTGCTTACACTGAAAAGAAATGACACAGCAGGTTATGTGCAACCTTCACAAACTGAGAAGGTATAAAATCAATATATTGAAATAGCATGGGCAAATTCTGATCCCTGTCACAACTGGAGAATTCTGAAAGCTGAAGCAGCACTGTAAAGGCAGCATATTGCTGAAGGTCTTCTTTGGACCAGATGGTCTCATCTTCCCATCTTACTTGCGCACTGAGTTTGTAGTTGTGTAAGTCAACACCTGAACTCAGTTCACTCATTCGTGCTCTTTCCAGTCTTCAGTGTAGAGCTGGGCAAGATCACTGTTTGTTGCTTGTTATTATTTCTTGGTTTGTGCCTCTGACAATTTCATAAAACAACATTGAAATTAATGGATTAACACAGAAAACAAAGATTTACATATTTTAGCAAGCTGAAAAAGCAAATAAATTTTACTGTTAACTCTGAGACCAACAGAATAGCTTGTCTGGGACAAAATGTTACATTTCCCTTCAAGTTTCAGAAATTTCATTAAAATTTTATTTTTTAAATTGACATCAGGGATGGTGGCAAGTGTTAAGATATTTGATCTGACTGGAAAATCAAAACATTCTCTTTTGAAGGGTGCTTTTTCTGAATGTTTGTTTGCCTCAGCAGGAACAATTCAACAGAAATGAGGCAAATTCACAAAACGTTTTCATGTTGCTGAATCCACGTTTTTGTCAAAAAAGAAAAAAAAAAAAAAAAAGGCAGCTAGAGCTTTTCCCAGTGCTACTTCCAAACTTTTACAGAAATTAGAGTGAAATGGTACTGATTAAGATGGGGTGGGGGGGCATCACCCTTGCAGTAACTCTATCCAAGTCAATGGATTTACACGAGAGCTGACTCTTGGCTCTTGGTATTTATAAAGCCTATAGTCTTCAGCAGTTCATTTTCAGAACATTCTTCTTCAATGACATGAGGGTGGAATATTGCAGATAATAGCCCCAGTGTTTATAAATGACAAAAGAAGCAAGATTTACTTGGACAACAACATGCAACCTGGGCAATACTGAGGTGTGAGTGCAGATGGGCAGTAGGTTCACTGTAGTGTGCAGCCAACTGGTCAGGAGAACAATGTCAACACATGTCTGATAGGACCTGTCTTTTGCTTCCTCTTCCTCCTCTCACTTGTTTTGTTATTTGCGTTTATTTGGTATGTCAGGTCCTTCAACTATTAATTTCAATGTGCCATTAACCCACATCTTAGAGGTTTCACCCTTCCATTTTGCCAACCTGTGGCAGCTCCACTTCCCACATAACCCGGTTAGTTTATCCAGGAGTCAAGCTTCATACATGGGAGTGAGTGAGAGGACACCCATGTGAAAAGCCCATGAATCTTTCAGACAGGGGCAAGTGTCCTTCCAAAGAGTGCACATGGTTCCAAAGGGGATACAGAGGAATTAGTGTTAAAATAATGTGTTGGTTATGGGAGTTAAAAAAATACGCATAGTTGGAAAACACTCTCCCCCATAAACTGGAAAAACATCAGCTATTGTGGGCTATTTGCCAAGGATTCAAATTCTCATGAACAAGCTCCTCTGAGCTCATTCGAAAATCCTCGTGAACTCTGCTGCCATGCACCCATTAGGTTCAGGATGAAAAGAAAGCCTGGAAGCTGCTGAGAAACCAGAGGGCTGCCAGCCCTCCCAGATCTGAGCGTGGGACTCAGGCGAGCTCTCCCCACCCCATGGAAAGCAGATGACACAACGCTTGGGCTCATTCTGTCCATCCCTCATGTGTTAGAAGCAAAGACAGGAATTAGCTTGCTTCTATTTGTGAGCTTTCACAATATGAAAGGGATTGGGAGAAAACTAGGTGTCTGCATCCATATTTACAAGTAAGCCCAGGCCCAAGACTAGTCTCCAGTTCCAACTTACCAGTTGTCCACATCATGGGCACACAAATGCACAGCCCGTCTGGATGGTCTGGTCCTGTGGTGGCTTCAGACCATCTTGAGGTCCTTGGGCCCCTTTCTTTCTGTGTCCAGCTTTTGACAGAAGCTAGAGTTGGTAATGTGCTATAAAAGCACATGGGTCATGAGGCTGGCTGAAGTGAAGCCCTTTCCCAGGTCCTTACAGCATGGTCAGAGTTGTGAGAGCCGGGCTTGCTGTTCTGCAGAGCCTGCTTTTGTGTGAATCACAGGGATCGGGTCCTGCTTGTGTCCTGCCCTCTGCCACACTAGGGTCATTAAAAATATGCTTTGAGTTTTACATGTACTTCACTTTGCTTGGCTATCTGTCCATAGCCATCCTTATCTGTACCCAGAGGTTGGGAAGCCTGCTCTGTTGTAAATCAGTGAGCATGAATAACATATGTTACCAGCCATATGGGCATGTGGCACTACATGTAGGTAGACATGTATGTGTGTCAACTTTGGTGAACTGATTCAAGCATGCAGCAGTGGGGAAAATGTTGCACATTGCACAAGCTTCCTTAGGTGAGGAGGGAGTGTAGGACCCCCTGCCACAAAGTGCTTATCTGATTTCATTTTAGATAAGGACATTCCAAAGTTAAAATCCAAACCTTGATAACGGTGATGAAGAATGAAATTAGTGTTGAATACTCACTGCCATTCATTTTTTTTCTTTTTTTCACAAAGACATGAGCAAGATCTTTCTAAATTATAAATAAAATATGATACCTGGGAAAGAAGGAAGATTCAGAGTTAAGACTCAGCCCTGTAACCTTCTTGCTGTATAGCTGAATAGCCAGCACCAGGACATGATTCGGAGACAGTCTGCGGGCAAGTCCATAGCTGTGCACAGCTGAGAAAATAAAAGACCCTCAGCTAGGGCAAAAACCCAGATAAAGCATCACTTTTCCCCTCCACCCCAGCAGCCAGGGGTGTCACTGATTTCCCCAAAGCCACAGACTGGAGTCCAGTGTCACCCCCCAATCATGGCAGTAGGACATGCAGGTGACAGTAGCACATGCCTCTGAGTCAGTAACCTCCTGGTTTTCTGTTGAGTTAGATTTTTCACTACTCCAGCTGCAAAAGTCAAATGTACTGTGTGTTTTCCCCTGGCATGAGACAAGACTGGGGACCTGGGGGCAGCACTGAGGCTGTCTGGGTGACCCTGGCTGGGCCATTGGTGTTTCTAGGGGAAAGCTGCTGAGGAAGATTTGTAACATCTATCATTCATTTTTGGACGTCAGTGCTCAGGAAGGCAGAGATAGTTTGGGGGATTTGTTTTGTTTTAAGAGAAACATTCTTTTAAGTGATATTTTGGAAGGGCTGCTGATAAACCTCAACGCTGAAATCCAGGTTAATGGAGGAGGGGAGGTTTGCATGGGAGAGCCTGAGTTTTGGAGGAAAACCAATAAAGATCAACCTGCTTTAGCCACAAATCTCACATAGGCTTACAGAGAACCATTTCAGTCTGCTGTTTGCACAAAGGACGTTTGATCTTTCAAAACTTGCTTTGTCAAAATCCCTTTCACAGTTTGCAAGGGAAAAGCAGTGATTATTTTTGATGCAGATTGCTGGGGAGGCCACAAACATCTGCCACTGCTTTCCTCCCACCATCCCAATGCACAGGGGAAGGTAACTCAGGGAGAGTGATACCAGTGTTTTCTTTGCTGCTATTTCAGTGTATGATTTGCAAATTTTAGTTCTAGCGATGGCCTGATGTTGTCCAGTGACATACGACCAGACTGTGTCATCTGCAGCAGGGGGAGAAGAGCCAGTTGTGGGTTAGCTCTCAAGATGTTCTACATTAGAAGTCTAGAAAATGATGGCGCCTTTCTGATCATGAAAAAGTTTAAAAGACTGATTTAAAGGTAAGGGTCAGACATTGGCTCATTTGGAGAGAACCACTCTGCCCCTTCCCTGAGCCTGCCTTTAATATCTAATTATCGGGACTAATGACTAATTATGTGTCTCCAGTCTTTTCGACTTTTAATAATTTCTGTACCAACAAACTTTACCACTTTCCAGGGGAAATGTTATCTGAAGTGTGAAATTAACCATTCTTTTGTTATGAACTCACCACTTGGCCATAGCTGCTAAATAGTTTCAAACCTGAAACATATTTGAACCGTTTCCAAGTTCATCTAGAGCATGACCTTCTGTGTTTTAATAATTATAATTTCCTCAGTAAAGTACAACTCTAGAACCAGAGAAAAAATGTACAGACAGCTGCAGGGGTGGGGATGGCTGACTGTAATGATGAGATTTACAAATATAGCAGGAGGAAAGCAATAAATCTCCAAAACCAAAGTGCCTCCTGATTTTAACCCTTAGTATGCAGCAGTGCCCTGATGGTACAGAGGAGCAGACCTTTCCTCAGGCTGCCCTTATGACAGGGGAGATGGAAAACATGGAAGGAGAATAAGGAGGCAAATAGATATCAGGTTGATCTTTCTTTTCCCAGCGAGCTGCTCTTGTTTCAGATTTTTATCTCCAGCATACTGGTGTAAATCAGCTGAAAGCAGCAGGATTTACCCCTGCTTTGCAGAGACGTGAGCTCTGCTCAGGCGCACAGTCGCGGTATGCATGCACATGTGAGTAATCCCATTGGAATCAAGGACTTGAAAGAGGAGCATGCACATGAGTAATGTTTTGTAGATACAGGGGCTGGAATCTGGGCCACATGGCTCAGGACAATGAGATGTGTCAGTTCTGCATAAATAACACAGGCATTCAGCTTCAAAACTTCAACCTACTTAGCAGGGGCAAAAGTCACTCTTTCCGTTTCACATCTAGGAAAGTGGAGACCAGGGCAGCAGGGTGACCTGCACAGCAGCAAGAGCTGGGATGATCCCAGGTGTTGGGTGCTCCCAGCACCCAGGGAAAGATGGGTGCACAGCAGCCCTTTTGCTCAATGCCTGGATGCTCCAATGTGCAAGCAAGAAAGTGTGTTTTGTGCTGTGATCTTGCTTGAAGGAAAAGCCTGCTGTAGGTACCATCCCTGCTGCAGGGGAATTTGGACCATAGCAAAAGGAAATAACCTCTGTTTCTCCTCCAACAGCTTTTCCTATGTATAGCAATCACCTCCTACAGCCTCAATGAAACAGGGTTAAAAAACAATAAGAGAGACAGTGCGACAGACCACCCAGGTCAGGGTCTGTTTATCAGGCATGCATCACTCCATGCAATGTAAGGCTTCTCTTAGCCACTTCTGGGAGATTTGACCAGGAATATGTCTAACACAACACTTGGCAAAGGAAAGACTAATAGTGTGATTGTTCTGTCGGCTTCTCCCCTTCTTGAGTAATATCATGCTGAGCAGTGTTCGAGTTAGCGATCTGAAAGGCCTTTTCATTATTGTATCGAAAACTCCTCTGACTGCAGATCTCTTAATCAAAGGACTTTTATGTAAAGTCACATTTTTTCCAAAACCAGAAAAGTTCAGGCTCAGAGCATAAACATTAGACTCATTATTTAGAAATAGCAAGTAAGTCCTTTGGGTTCTGGTATCAGATCAAAGCTAAAAAATTAAATTGCTTCAGAAAAAAAAAATTAGTTCGTTTTGGGAATCAGCATATTTCTTGTTTGCTTTTTCATTATGGAGCTAAAAAAAGGAATAGTAAGATTCTGTCGGTGGTTTTCAAGTGTTTTCCAAAACTGGATGGATGCTGCATGCTAAGTACTTCCACAGTCTGTGGAGGCAGAAAATATTTTGTTGACATGACAATAAAAACATTCTGCAGACTTATCAAATTATTTTCTCCTTCACCATCTGTAGCCACAAGAAAGCAACGTGATCACCACACTCCTGTGGCATAGAAACCTGCACTCAGCTGACGTTGACTTTGAACTGAACCTCTGGAGCCTACACCAACATGTAGAGGAAGACATTTCCATCCAGATTGTGGGTGAGACTTGGGAAGTGGCCTCAGTTCAGCAATGTCCCCTGCCAACATGTGTCCTGGCCGTGCTGTCCTGAAGGAATCACTCCTTTTGGGGATGTCCTGTGGTAACTGATTTACTAATGGTGGTTTGGGCAAAGATAACTGGCTTATTATTTTTAAGGATTTTAGCCCTACTGCTCTGATCACCAATGCTATCCTATCTTCCATCAATCCTACCTGTCATCCTATCTTCTCCCTGTTTGTGGCCTTCACCCACTTTTTTAGGTTGTGGACACACGAATGATGGAATTGGCTCTTGGCAGAGGAGCAGGATGGAGATGTGGGGATGGGAGAGAGCCATGTCAGACAGATCAGCCACTACCAAAGCAGATGCTTTCTCCATCCAAGATAAATCCCACCTTGGAGATCTGCTGCTGCTGACGGCTGTTCCCACCCTTCTGGTGGTGGTGAATCATGAATCCATGGTGCCAACTGCCATACTGGCCACCAGGCACCTCAGAAGATGGGGGAGCAAGGGTAGATGCAAGACTGATATTTGGTATTACTTTCTTTTTTACCATTTCCTTCCTGATTTTTTTTTTCCCCCCAACATCAATTACCTGTTGTGCCCACAAGGCAAATGTGACCAACCTTAATTCCTGCTGATTTTTGTGAACTTTGCAAGTGCCTCAGAGAGATGTGGGACTTTCAAGAAGTACCCAAGAGAGCAGACTGCTGAGGGCTGAAGAATGGCAGAAATGCCCACATGTTTTCTGTTTGTGACACCACCACTGATGGGAGTCTTTTAATCACACAGCAAGACCAGATCATGCTACCTTTACACCACTCCTTAAGATGTTTCCCTTATCTCTAATTTTCTGTGGTCTGCTAGGATTTTCCCTGTCCCATTCCTCTGTCAGCTAGAAATAGTTTTGAGCATTTATTCCTCAGGAAATGTGAGTTGTCTCCATGATGGCCACAGTTTCCCTGCTTGGTTGTCATACAACATTTCATCTTTTCACTTCTCAGGTCCCCATCTGTACAAAGAGGTTAATAATGAGAGGAAAACAAGCATAGCAGGGCCGGCTACACACAGATCCCCAAGTCTTGAGGCGCTGAGGGGCCATATAATTTCTTAAATGAATCAGTCACATGATATTCTTTTTTTTTTCTTTTCTCCTTTACTGGGTAATTGAACATCATAGATGTTAGGAATCTGAAACATGCGTAGCAGTTATTTATGTACAAATAGCCTTTTCAATGCAAACTGAAGTTCTTGTAGGGAAGAGAGTCCTTCTGTGAACACTGGAGCGAACAAGCACCTGTTTTCACAAATGTTATGATTCCCACAACTGGCATGAACAGTTGATATTCAGGGTATAAACACACATTTTCCATCTCTGCTTTGCAACATTAGCTGTGTTGTCCCCAGCCAAACCTCCTCAATCAACAAATAAATAAAGTTTTTCAAATGACCATCCCCTCCTCCCTCTAATAAGGTCAGTGTTCATCTGGCCCAACTTCTGCCCAAGTCTTTGTGGTGAGCAATTTCTATGGGCTCAGCACTTTAAGGCCTGCAAATAGTCTCCTCGACTTGAAGGTCTCCAACTAGTAGGAGATAGGAGGCCCAAGAACACAGGTGGATGAGCTTGGCTGTCTTACTGAACGGGAGATGAGTGGCTGTCAGACTCAGCACCGTGCCAATGGAAAGGTGCCTGCTAAGGCGAGAGGATGTAATTTGACCTTGTAAATTCAGTAACATGGGAACCAATTACACAGAAATCCAAGCTTCAGCAGTCAAGACTGCACTCTGGTGTTAGCTGCTCTCCAGCAAACGGCTGCTTGATGCGCAGTAAAGGTTAGGATTGAGTTGATGCTGAGTTGGCAGCAATACTAAATTCTCTGGAATTCATGTTCTGTCTTCAGTAAGGAAGAACAATATATATATATGAATGTCTTCTGGCAGTCCACTTCCATGCTCCCATTCAGCCCCTGACCCATTATTTGGGAAACTGCTACTTGAGAAAGCAGAAGATAAATCAGTGTACAGTAAAAAAATAGCTTAATGTTCTGGCTCAAGGCAGGGAGTCAGAGGACAACAGAGTCTAAGCTTATCTGCTAGTTTAGTAAAATGGTGTGATATTGTATATGAAGCAGGAGAAAGACAAGCTCTCCTGCAGACATTGCTGAGCAAGGTGAAGATACAGGCTGGGGGAAAGAACTGGTCTCAAGGAAGTAGAAGTGTTTCTTTCTTAGATGTCCTTTCCTTAACTACATACAATACAGTCCAATGGATCTCATCAATCATGCCATCAGATCACTTTCCACCACAGGGAGATTGTGCTTTAAAGATACTTGAGCTGGTGCTGCAAGCCAAGCAAGAAGCTGGCAAAACACACCACAGCTGAGGGAACTCTGCACAGGCACCACCATCCTCCGTGTGGGTCTGGCCATGGAGCCCCAGCCTCCAATGATCCCTACACCCCACTCCAGTGATAATACAGCATTGCCTCCATGCCACTGCCTTCATATCGCTGCATAAAAGCCTTTTTCGAGGAAATGGGATAACACCAACACAAATCACTCCCATCTGAATTGTTCATGGACCTTCCAACACCACCAAAATCATAAGCACAATGTGCTTGTGGCCAAAATCACTCACTCTATTCTCACACTGGGAGAGGGAAGGGTCAGCAGTAAAGAGATATTTTTCTGTGTTTGAAGGAAACACTCAACCAGAGACCTATTTTTCCTTCTATTATGGAGCAAATTGGCCATAGGTGAAAATGAACTGCAGCGATCCACTTCAGACCAGGACAAAAATTTAATTTTATTTCATTGTAATCAGAAATTTCAGAATTTAAGGGGTAGAAAGCATTGATTTTAAAAATTAAACACTGTAAGATTTTATAACCTTATACTTAAAAGTGTCTATCTGTAAAGATGGGAAAAAAGGACATTATGAGCCTTTGATGAGCACATAGGACTCTAAGATCCAGGAAGACTTCTGATTCTCTGAAACTCTTAAATGGTCACCTAAATATCTTTTAAACTCTGGCCTGCCTGTGTTTTTGCAGGCAGCAGATGCTCCACTTGCTTTTCAAGCCCAGGCTTCACCCTTCAGTCCTCCACTTGTTCCCTGCACACCTTGAGTCCTGGCCATTATTCTTTGCCTTTGTGTACTGAGCCCCTTTGAGCAGTTTTCATGTCTCTGGCCTACAGTATCTCTCTGTTTCATATCTGAACCTATCCCTTCCCTTCCATATCTACACTTCTAGAGTATCTCTTCCATTCTGGTATTACTTACTCCTAATAACTCTATAATTATATTGTGGAGCCCTGTCAAGCTTCTAGGAACAAAGCTTGTATGAAGGATGCTATACAAAATGGACCTCTATTGCAGGGGAATTTGCGCTATGGCAGAGATGAGGAAGTTGATCATTACTCTTATCTAGAACAAATTGCACATAATAACCTTTAATATTTTCTATCAGACTTTGTTCCTCAGACAGACACAATTTTTTTGAAAATTAATCTGTATTTAACTCAATCATCTAAGTATATCTGAGTTCCCAAAATAAGATACTTAAATGTGCATTAAAAAATAAACAAATGACTAGTTCACTGAATGAGGCCCTTGTTTCACTGCCCTTGACATAGGCTTAGGAACTCAAAACTTTTGTATTGACTTAAGATAAATGCTGCAAGACCATTAAGCAATCCATTGTTCTTATGGTACCCAATAATCTAGTCTTTTTATTTAAATATGATAGTAAGTAATCCCAGAGCCAATGAAAGCATGGAACTGACCAGGTGCTACGTTCCACAAATACTATATTGCATAGAAGAGTTTAACTCCTTATCTGAAAAACAGTTGGCTGTGACCATATTAACAATTATATTATCAGTTTTACTTGGCAACATTTATGTGTCAAAATGTATCATGGGTTTCACAGCTTAGTTCCAGAAATAGGCTGTGATCTGGGTGACATCATACCTCTCCGTAAAATCCTTTTTTCACTTTTCTTCCTTCCATAAACACTCATACTCCCAGCCCTACTTTGAATTCACTCAGGCTATTAAGGTGTAACGAGCTCTTCCCACCGTTCAGCTCTATGGCATGTCAAGAGGGTTGAAATTTTACCAAACAGCACGTTTTGCCAGTGGAGAACAGGAGTCTTTAGTGGCTCTGCTATAGTAGAATAGGAAAAATGCAGAAACAGTATTAAAACCATAATCATTGTGCAATGAAGAGACACCAAAGGCTGTCAATGACTGAATCAGGCTGTTGGTTCACTGCATGATGTAAAAGGATAAGAATGTGTTATGACTGGGAGGTGTAACTCCCTTACTCAAACAACATCCCTGGATGAGCTGTGCAGATAGCTTAGCCTGGGGCAGGGAGGAGAGGTAGTACTGTGAAAGATTATGAAAAGCCAGGAGCAGGCAGAACTGAAAGTCTCCTCTCAGAACCCTAACTGGTATTTTTAAATAGTAAGCAACCAGATTCTTAAAAACGAAGTGGTAGAAAGTGGCATTGTGAAACTGCATTGCAAAATTCAATTAAGTAAAGTTGCAAATAGCTATGCAACTATCTGTTGTGTCGGAGCAGGCAGTCTGGCTGCCATTTTTATGATTCATGATCAAATATTACACTGTCTTTTCAGTTTTTTCACAAGTGTATATTAGGAAAAAAATTAAATTCTAGCATTCTTCTATAGCATTCAAAGAAAGGATATGAGGCATTCTGCTCTGTATATGTTAATCCTTTCCTTCAAAAAAAGAATGAAAGATGGAGTGTAATTAAAAATATGTAATAAGTTGCCATGGTTAACTCAGTGTCTTCATGAAGTAAGTCACAGACCATAACATTTTGCTTTATTTTGAAGGACCAGTTTCCCGAATCTCAACGTAACTGTGTTTTACCTTCAAACTCTAGAAGAACATCCTGAAAGTTATGTGCTGGGACAAACAAAAAAAAAAAAAATCCACCACTGAATTGAAAAGTTGTCTCAGGAACCACTCAGGAAAATTAAAACATCTAACCTAAATTTTGAAATTGATTGTTTGGTCCACATTAACTCTGGGGCAACATTACTCAAGTTTTAGCCATTCCAGCTTTTATTTAATTTATTTTGGAAAAGAGTTAAGCAACAGTGAAGTTAAGGCACTTCTGTCAGAAGCTGAAGAGAAGCTTTATAACGTACTTTAAGGTCTTTAGGTTTTTTAGGAAGATCCTGTGAGTTTCTTCATGCAAATAGCTCTTCACTGGACAAATAGCATCTGAATATTGGGGTGTTCTTATCAATTCCTGTAGAAGTTTAGCAGTGACATGATACCCAAAGTAAAGGTATATTTAAGAATTTCTTGGGGGGTTCTTTTCTATTTCCTTTTTTTTTCCCCCAAAAGCCAGAGGCAAAATTAAAAAAAAAAAAAAAAAAAAAAAAAGGGGGAAAATACAGTGGAATTGCAGAACAAACAAGATGGCAAAATAACAGAACTATTTTTTAATAAGCTGGGAATTTGCCTCAGTATGCAGTTCTTGGAGGAGAGGCAGTTTCTACGAGCTGGCCAGATTCCCCGTTGCAGACATATGGACACCTGGAAGAAAAAACAAAAGAAAGTTTTATTCTTGTCTAATCCTAAGGTTACATTTTTGTGACAAGCATAAGTACTCTTTATTAGGAAAGCCTGAAAGATTGCAGAACCTGTAAACTGCAGCTTTTACTGGATAAATGATAAAGAGGTATAAAACTAGGATCTTTACTCTCCCTGTGAATGCAGGATAACTGTTAACATTGATGAAGCTGCAGAGTCCGAAAGTTGTTTTAGAGAGGATAGTGCAGCTGGTGAAAATAAAACACACTGAGAAAAATGCAGTGGAGATGGGGAGGGAGAAGAGGGGGAAATGCTATAAATACAGCCTATATTTGAATTAAACTCTTCTTGATCTTTAATGAGTTACGTTTCCTAAGGGAAGAGAAGAATAAGAACAGTGATGAGGGAGACAAATACTTGTTGAAGATTCAGAAGATATTTTCCAAGGTCCCAGCCTTGAGGCTGAATAGGAACAGAGCTGGACTCACCCAAGGAAGAATACAAGATTAATAAGGAAAACTACAAAATCTGAAATAGAAGAGACATGCAAAAGTATGCTTCTCTCACTGAGACTAAGCAAGGGCTAGAAGAGGATTAGAAAATAAATATTGTTCATATGTCAACTTTTTTTCAAACCTAAGCTATGGAAAGCTTCTTAGCTCTGTGATGATTTTGCTGATCTTTCTATACATCAGTTAGTTATTATTTCTCTATCATGATTATTTATTTTAATCTATTAAATGGAGACTAGGACTAACTGTGAAGCTGATGTGAGGGAGCTCTGGCACATCACAGCATCTCCTGGAGAGGTGATATAGAGCACGTTCCAGTGGCATGATGTTGTGGGGGTCCAGGAGAGTCTGGGCAAGGGAAAGATACCTCTTGATGCAGTTTATCCTGCGCTTTTTTTTAGTATGAGATGACCTGAATTATGCCTAAATATTGGCAGTTGGCCTCAGCTGCTTTACAGGGTTCTCTGGTAGCTCTGGGCACTCTTGCTGGGGACATCTGTGGTGAATAAGCAACAGCAAAAGAGCCAGCCTGCTTCATCAAATGTTCTCTGAGCTATGTGTGCTATTAAATGTATTTATTTTTTTTACTCATCTTTTATTGTTAGCATCCAATGGGTCACTGCAGAGAAATCTCCCTTTTTACAGGATGTCTGGAAATGGGCATTCAATGCTTCCTGTGACTTTAACAGGAGCTGAATTTCTAGAAACAATTGGGAGAGTTGGGAGATCTCAAGCTTTCTTAATACACCAAAAAAGGAAGGAGGGTATTTCCTTCCCTTCGCTTGCAGAGATTTTCTTTAAAATGGAGTAGTTCTCTTTTGGGCAAAGTATGTGCTAATATGTATGGAAGTGTGTCACTCAACTAGATTTCATCCATGACTTGTGACATTCATTTTTTAAGGGAAATATGTTTTGCCATCAGGACTTATAGCAGTAACATTACCAGTACTCATTTTCATACTTCATGAGCTCCAAGTACATCAACTTAAACAGCAAGGTAGCTATTACAAGGGAGTATGTGATTATCTAAAGGCAATATAAAACAGTCATACAGGTTGCAGGTGTTTTATTGGAGTGCTTCAGAGGCACTTTCTCATTAGGGATTGACACAGATGTGTTCGTACATTTTAGAATTCATATTGGGTTACTAAAACTCTTAACATGTGCTTGCCGGGAGGCATTAAAAGTACTACCATCCCCCTCATGAAGCACTTGGATAGGCTGTGTGTTTGTCTCAGTGTAAGCACAGTTCCTGAGGTGCTCCTGCATCAGGATTTAGACTACTTTTACCCTTTTCTAAAGACCTGTAGAGTACGTTTCTAAAGTCACCACCAGCCTGTGTCACAAGTTTGTCAGAGCACTGCTTAGCCTCTGGGATGGCCCAGTTTCTGGCACTGGTAAGGATGGGGAATGCAACCACCTAAATGACATCTTCAAGCATTGGGTTTTTTTTCTCATACATGGCCTGAGAAAAACAGAATCTATCAGGAAAAGACATTTCTCTGCAGTTAGAAACAAATATTTTTATGGTACCTCGTAAGTATTTGGTGAAGGCAAAAATACTGAATAATCTAAAAGACTGAAAAATGACACTTTTGAAGGCATCTTCTTCCCACTGGCACACTGGGAACAGGCATTGTGGGAACTGGTAAGACTTTAGCTCTGTTGATCTAGTATTCATTTGGCCACAAGATAAATGTAGAGCTGAACTTCTTTGTACTCTAAGTATAGTGAAAAAAAAGGAGGTGGAGTAAAGTCAGATGTGTCCCCTCTCTGAAGGATCTGCCGCACACAGATAAAATTGATGAAAGACCCAGTCTTACTAAATCACTAATTTGAATAGAGACATGATGGTGAACATTGATGCAGAAGAGCAAAAAGAATGTTTCTGCCCACCTAGTCACCAAGGTTTGCTTCACTCCATGTCATTAGTGTGGTAGGGCACCTCTGGCCCATAGATCACTCCCACACTTTATGGCTTCTTCATACCAGAAGTGGAGCTGTAGAAGACAGGTAACAACACTCTTGATCTGTCATGAACATCGGATTTATGAGGTCACATACATCCTGTCCTTGGATGTCACAAGTCAACATGTGTCAAGAAAATACATTTGTCAAACATACCTGTTGACTTTCCTGAACAAGTTGCACAGATGCTCACCTCTTCTTTCTAAAAAAAAGGATTGTGTTGCAGCCAACAGTGCTATCAGAGCTCAGGAACAAATAAATGTGTGGCTCCCCTCCAAGGGGTTTTCCCCCTTGTTTCCTCACAATTGACAAAGAAACCAATGTTGTTTAAGAGTAAGGCAGGATGACAAATCCATGCATGTGCTCTACTTTGTAGCTGTCTGAGCCTGCTGCTGCAGTGTTTTCTTAAGAATGACAGCATTATTATATATTTCCTGGCAGAGACAATCTAAACTGATGCCCATTTTCTTCCTTCTATCCTGGGAACTGCAAGAAAAAAAAAAAAAAACAAACCAAAAAAAACCCCACAATTGTACCCGGGACGGATTAAAACAGGAAATATCATCTAAAATGTTGGAAAAGCTGGCTGACAAGGAAAAAAAAAAAATTAAAATAATAATTCAAATCTTACCAGTGGACAGATTTTTGCTGTAGTTTCATAAGTGGATGTAAAACTGGAATAACCTCAACAGAGCAATCGTGTTCTGTTATGCCAAGTTGTATCCCAAATTACTTCAATTCATTCAATGACATTCTTTGGGATCCCTACCAGCATGAAATAGTTGAATGGGGATTGATTTTATAGCAGTTTGAAATACATACCTATCAGAGGAAATCTTAGCCAATTAGAAAAAACACAGACAGGTGCCCATCAAGCATTCACAGCATGGTCTTGATCTTTGTCGGGATTTTCCTAATAACAAATGACAAATTAACCTAGCCCATCTCATCAGGGAACCTGTAGGGCTTGTACGCAAAGGAAACCAAGCTGCATCATGGAGGGATTCCATGCAGTTTGTTGTAGCCAGAAAGAACTGATCCTCTTCCTCGTTAGCTGCTCTCATGTGTCTGAAATTTCCCATCTCTAGGGAGCCAGGCTTGAAAGTTAATCTGGAAGGGCTACAAGGAGTTTGCCACGGAAGCTGATACTGTGGAGTTACAATCTGATAAGAGGGAGAGACAAACCAGAGCCAGCTAACAGCTCTCTTCCTCCTCCTGGTTCTGCCACTTACCTCTGGCTGCCCTTCTCCCAGATTGTGCATTCGGACAGAGAAATATAGATTTGCAATTGCATGAAAACTGCTTGTAACCTCTGACATGATTGCCAGCTACCCATATCTTAGAAGTCTACTTGAATTACAATAAAACACTCTGAAAGTCCCCCCTTCTTCCTCCTGTTTCCTGTAATTAGAATTATGCCCTATCCTGTGGGGTTATTAGCTACCTGCGTGTTGAGCAATTCCTGCTAGCAGGTCCATGGGTAAATGAGAAACAACAGTACTGGGAGAGCTAGAGAAGAGTTTGCACCTAGAAGAAAGGTCTGATGGCATCATCACTGAATTTTGATGGTGAAGAGTAGAGTATGTCCTTGGATGTTTCTGTGAAATGGAACCATCTGGACATAGTCCTGGGCAACCTGCTTTAGGTGACCCTGCTTGAGCAGATGCGTTGGACATGATGACTTCCAGACATCCCATCCAACCTCAACCATTCTGTAATGCTGTGAACCCACTGATGAACTTTGTTTGGTCCAATCTATGTGGTTTCTCAGTCCCTTAGTTACCCATTCATTTTATGTTTTAGAAGAAAAAAGAACTTCCTGCCTCACACATGTCTTCCACTGAGACTTGTCTCACACATGTTTTGTGCTGAGACAGACCAGTAAATCTAATGTCACTCTCTATTTGGCCCATATTGTTAGTTTGTGGGGGAGGGTTTGAGGGGACATGGGGGACTGGGGACTGGAATATCTTTTCTATTTTCTTTCCTGGGGTTAAATATCTTATATTGTTTTCTCTTGTTTTAAACTGGCAATTTTCCCATTGACACACTGGGTGGTAACATGGGCCCACTGAATTCAAACTCCCTCCTGGGCTCAGTGGAGCCAGAATTTCAGCCAGTGTCTTCCATCACATTGTCATAGGTCAGCTCTACCATTTAGGGTTTTTAAAAATGTCATGCAGGTCCCCTGAAGCTCCTCTTCCCACTGAAATAACTGACTTAGGAAGAGTCCTTGGTTCTTGGAAAATTATTACCTGTATTCAGAGGGATGTATATTCTAACTGAAGATTTCATTAGATGATCTGGTATGATCTACTGTATGACTCACTCAATGTCATTTCAACTACAGAGTTCTCTAACTCCTTGATTAAAAAATGTCTTATCTGTAGGCATCTAGTCACCATCTGAAGACTTCAGGAGACAGACAGATAAAAAATACTCCTTCATCCCTTTGCTGTAATTCTCTTCTTAGACTTCATTCTGTTATGTCCTCTTTACAACCTGTCAGTGCATACAGTAGTTGGAAAATACAAACTATAGGGAGAGCTTAGTAATTTAGATTAAAAATGAATCACATTCCTCAAAATTAAGAGCATGTGAAACTTAACAGTATATATTAGAATGTTTTTAATTTGGGGAGAGAATTTCAGTAGGGTCATTTGGGAAAATAAACAAACTTGCTTGTTTTCACATTGCTGAGATTTTAACTTTGTTTTCCAGTTATGAAAACATGTCAACCAGCTCAGAGCCTAATGAGAATTCCACCCATCAAAACCAAATTAAGTTTACAATGAGTAGAAATGGTTGAAAATTCTGAATTTTGAGTGCTTGATGAAAGTGTGTTGATCACTTCATTTTTCAAAAGGGAAAGAACAGATTCTGATGTAAATATTGTCAAAGGCTCTTTTCCATATCAATTGTCTGTGTAATTAACAGCAAGTTGGTTGGTTTTGTTCATTTCTTAGGTACAGAGGTCTTCACAAAGGTTGTGGTTCATCCTGAAGTAGGGTTGGTTTATATACATATAACACTCAGAGAATGAAAGCCGTAAATCAGACAGTCTAGTTTATAACTGTAAAAAAGAGATTACCCTTGCACTAGTGCTTTGTCTTCACTAGAGGAAAAAAAAAGAAGCTAATATATAAATAAAGCTAGTCATTGAAATAAGAAATCCACGGAGACAACAGAAAATTTTTACTTCAAAATGAGTTCGCTGCAGCTAGTACACCTACCCAATCTCCACTAGCAGTTAACTATTTTGGTGTAAAAACATATTTTTTTTTCCTCTTGTTAAGACATATGCTAAGATCGGGAGAAAGATACAGAGAAAGGTCAGCAAGGATCAGTCTTTAAGAGGGACAGATTGCTCATTAGTGAATGCAATAGACTTATCACCACAGAAAGAAAATTTAGTGATTGTATTTAAGATGTATGAATGTTTTCCTTGTCAAATGTCATCCCCTTTAGAATTTGGCAATAGTAACTTAATGTAATTTTCTTTCATGTGAAATTCAGCTGGGCTGTGACTCTGTGTGTAATCTTTTTCTCATGATGGTAGTATAATTTGACATATCAACTGTATATTTATAATGGAAATAAACTTCATTATGACTTCCCAAAGGGATCTGATCTAAATCTCATTGAAAGGAAAATGGAAAGACTCCCATTGACTTCTCTGATCTTTGGTCAAACTATTGTTAGCTGTAGAATTCTCTCTCTTTCCCCCTTTATGCTTTGCATCCGGAAGCCCCACATATTTTAAATATGTGTATTCGAGTCATCTCTTGTTTTGTTCCCATTGTTTCACAGAATGTTAGAGGTGAACTTGCAATGTAAAACTGAACAATTATCACCTTGTTTCAGTGTTATTATCTTGGCAGCAGAGTGTATGAGTATGAACGCTAAAGTCTCAAGTTTACATTAGATTGCATGGAGAAAATTTTGCAGGAAGGTAACTGCTGACTTCTGTAGCATTGCGATCAGTTACAGGGGAGCAGAATTTGGCCCCATTTCTGCAAAATAACTGTGGCTTTCCTTAGCAGTCTGATCATGTCATAATTCACTTTAATGCTCATATATACTAGCCCAAGGGCTTATATAATTATTACGCCTGTCTCATCATGAAAGACAGATAAATCACACCTGAATACAAGAGTAGGAACTTGTTGTTTTGTTTAGATTTTAAACATTTTAAAATCATTATTAAATGAGCAAATTGCATATGCCCTGCAGTAGAGGGTACAAGTCAAAGCTATACTTCTTACTACTACTGCTATGGATTTCAGAGAGTACAATCTCATTAGAAGGAAACGTTGATTAACAGGGTTGTGATGAATTTATCTGAATATAATGCAAGGAGTAAAAAACAAAGAGAAACTCATCGGACATAAACTACAGTCTAGTTGGATTAGTTAATACTTTATCCTAAGCCACAAGATACCATATTCATGAGGGACTCTAATTATGCAGACATCTGTCAGGAGTGTTATTTACAGGAAGGTTTTTGAATAACCCAGACAATCATTTCTAGTTAAGATAAAGTCCCAGAAGGTGGGGACTGGGGACTTCCCTCTGACTGGGGAAGCAGAGAGTTCCACATTAGCTGCAACACACAAGGAAGTAACGAAAAATCAAATATTCCATGAAAACAAGTGTCAGGGAGATGAAGATATCTAGGGCCTGATTTAAACCCTAGGGAAGTGAGCAAAAAGGATTTTTTTAACTTCCATAGCCTTATATCAAGGTCTTCTGAGGTATGCAAATGAAAGTATGAAAACCCTGGAGTGTGGTAGAATGAAGATCCTGCAGATATGGGATGATACAAGATTTCTTATTAAGGAAACATGCCTTGCTGCTGGAAAAACACTCGGAAGCACTAAGCAAGCTGTTTCCAATCACTACATGGTCAGAGTAAATTGCACAGTTCCCTCCCTGCATCAATTACAAATACATTCAGACCATTGTTGTTAGCAGGTATATATTTAACTTCATGATTTTCTCTGATTCATTTATAACTTGTGTAGGTAACTCTTACAAACACCATGAGTATTAGTTGTTGTATCAACTGTAAGGAGTAGGAATATGGGTCTGTAAAAAACAGGTTTTTTCTTTCTTTTCTTTTCTTTTCTTTTCTTTTGTTTTGTTTTCCTTATATTTTATACTAATGATCTTAATTTTCTTTCTTCTCCAGCCAAATCAGCAGCATTTATATTAAGATAGATACTAAATGACTACATTATTCAGGGCCAGTTTCACTCCTTGGGTTACTGCTACAGCCAACTAAGTGTATAGTTATAATATTCTCCCTCTTCATAATGAACACATGATAGTTAGATCAACTTTACCTCCTGTGAGGAAGAGGACGAGACAAGGGCTGAATGTTAACATCCTGCCTTCTCTTTCTCAGGAAAAACCAAGTTTTGAGTTGCCATGTCCACTCACACAATTTCTGCTACTCGCTTACTTTGACGTCAGCAACCACTGGCACCATTTCAGATAATACTGAGATCTACAGCTTTTCTTTTTCACTCACCATGAAGGTAAATGCCATGTGCAAAAGACTTTGGGAGTTATGGATATTGTAAAAATCGAAAGTCCTCCTCTGTTGCAAGACTTGTGCAAGTAAAAATAGATAAAATCTCAGGAGGCCACAAACTCTCCACTACTTACTGTGCTGATTCAGTTATTCATGTCAGCCAGGCTCCTGTATTTGTCTTTTCCATGCTAGGGAAGACCTTTCCTTGTGACGACGGTAATGTGAGGAATTGGTACCTCTGTTCTGACATCTCTACCAAACTTCCCACACCCTGAACAAAGCAGGACGTGACAGGGAGAGGGGAAGACAAGGGAAATTTACCCATCTCAGGAGCGTGCTGCCTATTTGTTTGTCAGAGAAGGTGTTTATTTACAATGCATTGGGTTTTGTTTGTTACTAATTTCATTATGAGGGTCCCTAATTTAGATAACACAACTGGTACAAAGTGGGGCTTAAAGCAGGTCTTGCAGCCTCAGGGAGAGGAAGGGGCAGAGCTGTGCTTTGGCAGCATGCAGGGCTTCAGCCTGCAGGGCAGCGGGGATGCTCTCAGGCCATTTGGGTAAAACAAGTACAAATATGGAGAGGAGGGACCCAGGCAGAAGGATTTGACTGTTTAGCATGGTGACAAGGACATTATATCCCCACTTTAGCCCTGGCTCAAACTTCAGGTCCAAAGCTGTCATATGGCTTTAGGCACAATGTCTAAGACTCTGATCATGGTTTTAGCTGAAAGATACCTGAGTTGATGCTAATTGACCCATCCCGGATGCAAGACTTTTTATCTTTGTGACAAAGCTAATCCTAAATCAATAACATGAGTCCAACATTTACTTTCCCCACAGCCCAAACCAAAACCTCAGACCTAGGTGAGGTTGTGCTCTGCTGTATGCTATATTGTAGTGTTCAGGTAGGCTACAGCAATATTCCTGAACCCAAGTCTTTGACCTGCTTAAATCCAAGTCAAAGTGACACCTCTAGCATCTGCTACAGTATTTTATAAGGTAAGTAAAACTCAGTAAACTGAGTTTATATCAGTTATTCCCTATAGTTTTCCTCATGATAGTTATCTTGCATTTTTTCTGAATGCTACCCACCCTGCCTCCCCCATCATACTCCAGTGGAAATGAAATGCAGCTCAGTCCTGTCATCTGCTTCATCTTTTCCTTTTCCTACCATTATGGTCACCTGCCATGGCTGACCCTTACCCTTTGTCAGAATTTTGATCTTTTGGAGTAAAAACTCGGTGTATCTTATGAAATAAGTTGGAGATCATTAGGGTTTGTAAGAAATCAAAGGGCAATTCCAGACTGAAAGCAATGGAGGCTCTGACTGTAAACTTGTGAGGATGGCAGAGAGTAAATGGGGTGATTTGTCCCACTGAAATGCTTCAACCAAGTTTGAAAAATCATGGTTGGCAACTACGGAGCATGCAAGTATCAAAGGGAAGTATGGGTTAAAAGGAAAAATCTAGTAAAAGAATGTATCCTTTGTGCAGGGAGGTTATGCATTTAACAGATCTCTACTGAGTTACTTAATAACATACCAGATGCCAGCGACTTTACAGAAAAATGGAATTACTTAGAACTTCAGTGCTAAAACGTTAGCAGGCATTCCTCCTGACTGACCATACATGACTAGCGTATGAGACATTACTTCTGCCACAATAGTTCAAGTTTTGTGTTCTCTCTTTTCAGTGTTTTTATTGTGGATCTATGTAACTGTTCTGGCTGTGTTTGCCATGCAACAAATGGACATTCGTGTTCCATGAAATCACAGGCTGAGGACAGAGCCCTGCCATTTCACCACAGCTATAAATAGGCAAGCTTTAAGTGAACCCTCCCTTCTTGATCATCAAGTCTTGCGCTCTATTAGGGGCTGTGAGTGAAACTGAGGAGGGCGAAAATTGTTTCCCCAGCACTAATCACATTAAGAATTTCAAGCCTGGATGCCAGGAGGGTGATGAATAAGAGCTAAACGACCTTGATGGATCTTGAAGTTTCACTGGAATTTCCCTTGCCTTGAAAATGGAGCCTAGCCATGATAAGAAGTGCCACAGCTTTCTTCACTGATGGACCTTCAAAGAGATTCCTCCTTCAAGGTATATCAGACATGAGACTCCATGGAGAAGGAGGGTACTGGGGTTTTATTAAGGTAGTGGTCAAAATTTTAATTTTATCTCTCGTCATTTAGACAACAAAGCTGTAATAGCTGCACCACTAATACAGCTCTGTCAGACCATTTCAGAGAAAGGCTGGGGCTGAAGCCACCCTTTCCATCTCCTGCAATCCTCCCTGTAAAAGTCTCTGGAGCAAAATGCACCTGGTCATTTTTGTCCTTAGACCAGCACTGTTAGTTGTTTTTACAAATCTTAATGCAGGACTAAACCTCTGCTATGACCTTATTGGGAAATTGACCTTCAGGGAAAGTTGGAATTTGTCTGCAATTTTAAAAAAAAATCTTTTGTAATTTTTTTTTTTTATTTTATTTCTTCATGAACCACAGGGCATTAACTTTAATTGATTAGGTGTTTTCTTGATGAGCTTAAGTGACTCAAAGAAATGGTCTGGGGAAAAGAAACAAGTGGACTTTTTGTCCTTCTAAAGTCCACTTCGTTAATAAATTGGCTTTTCTTCAGTAATGTGATGTTAATTTTCCAGAAAACTTATGAGATACTTCTGCTAGTCCTTTAAATGCTTGCAAATATTTTGCAAACAGACCAGCATCCCACGTGTGCAGTGACTGCTGGACTACCTGAGAGAAGAGGATGACTTCACAGTTAAATTCACTGGATATGGACCAAAAAGTTCAAAACCTGCAGGGATTTCATGCACGAGCCTGCACAAACCATTTAATCCATTTTCACCTCAGGCTTCGTAACCAAACTCCCAACACACTAAACGTATTCTCTGACCAGTCTGCAACATCTTCACAGCCACGTCTCTGGGAGATTTCCAGTCCAGTCTGGGGACATGTGCTTAAACCAAGGTATAAATCCAGCCAGACTCACCACGACTCACCTCCCAACCTGTGCCCTTCCTGGGGCATGATTGGGATTTACCCACAGGAGCTGACCTTAATTCTTACAGCAAGTCCAGCAGCAGCAATAGCTCTGTCCTCTGCTCTCAGCTAGGGAGACCTTTCTAATCCTCACTCAGGTTCCTCCTTGGGACTTTGCTAAAATAAATTCCCCTTCAGTTATTGTTTGAGCTACACAGGATTTCTTGTTTATTAAGTTTTTTGTTCTGCAACTTGCAGACCACTTTCTGATTTAAAATGTGATTTAGATGTAGGGCCAGTCTTATTCTTGCATGGTTTTACCACCAGATTATGAAAGCTACTAATGGAATAGAAATGGTGCTAAACAAAAAATGAAGGCTCATCTAATCCCATGTCAGGACAACCTTTAAAAGAGGGCCTAAGAAAATACAGTTATTTTTAAATTAAATAGATTGGTACATTTACTAAAAGGAAAATTACAGAAAATATTAATGCACTTCTAAACAACTGACCTTTGAGCACATCATCCTGTGGTCGCATGCATGAAAGCGGGGAAAGCTGTATTATCTTCACTGGCTTGACTGAGATGTTAATAGGTATCTGGTTAATGAACCGGCACGCTTTCACTGGTACTCCAAGCTCACTGGGGCTGGATGCTGTTCAGTAAACAGAGGTCTGTGGGACCAGAAAGATTCCCAGATTTGTTTAGATTTTTCCAAGTGCATTCATGTTTCTCTTTAAATTCTGCAGTCCTCTTCTGAAAAGTTCTCAGAAAGAACAAATGGAAACAGCAATTTTTTGCAGATAAGAGGAAATCTAAACTAGACAGATCCCATCCACCCTACATGCTTTAACATTTTTCTTACCTGGTTGAGTAACAACTCTGTTATAAGTAGATCCCTTGCTTGTGTTGTATTTGTATTGTAGGTGAACCCTCATTGCAAAGAAAGAGCATGACTTAGGTGAGTCATCAGTTTAAGTACCTTAGTGGTTTAATACTTCCAAGCTGCTTTGGACTAAAAGTGTGAGGATCTAATTAGGTCTTAAATTTCAGTGACTGAGTCTACTGGCTGGAAGAGCCATCTACTTCTTGTCTCCTAAGCAATCAAAAGGAGTGGAACAATAGGAGTGGTGATTAGCTCACCCCAAGAACTCTGGCAGGGATATTATCTACCTAATGGGATTAGTATGACGAGCGCCTTTATAGTGCAAGCTAAATAAGAAGATGCTGATATCATGAGACAAATAAATAAATAAATAAATAAATTTTAAAAGTCAATGTGATTGGAGTAGGAATCTCCTGGCTATCTGCACATTTCATCTTACATTGCCAAGTGGTTCATGAGCCTGTGTAAAAGAAGGGTTTTTATTAGCTTTCATATCCTGTACATTCATTCTACCTCCTCCCCAGATACTCACCTCAGCTGACTTATGACAAGCACCATCTACCCTATCTGGAAGAAAAATAAACAGTTCTTGAGCCCTCATGGTACAAAAGGAAGTTTAGCTGGTACTCCAAAGCCCTGAACTGGGAGAAATTGATTGATTTATAGTATGAGGAATCCCACAACGAGTCTCTTACTTACATCAGTAGGTTGTAGATTTCATTCTGTTGAAAACAACTTTCTCATCCCCCAAGCATAAATTAATGAATCAATAATTTACTGAGTCAGTCAGCTAAATCTTTCAATAGAAGGGGAGAGGTGAAAAAGAAGTATGCTTCAGAGGAGCATTAATGTGTTATCCTCTTTATTTGGTGCAGTAATCACACTAATTAGGGCAACTTTTAATTAAACCATTTTCATCTAGATTGACTCACAAAATTGCAGTTATTAACAATAAGAAAACTAATGGCTCGTATATGCTGTAGTGGATTTTAATAACAGACATGTTAACTGTGAGAACTTGCACCCCACAAGTTTTTCAGAATAAGCAAGTGGGTGTGTTGCACCCACTGCACTGACAGAAATGTCACTATTGTCCACATTGTTTTTATTCCTTTTCCACAATAGCCTAACTCACTGTATATTTGCCTTCTTTGTCTAGCTTGACATTTGGTCCCACACGACCAAATAGTGTCTGGTCTGAGGTAACCAAGTAGGAGTTGGTTGCATTTTAGGGGTTTTTCTTCTTTCTTTCCTAAACAGGTCCACTTGATAACAGAGCAATGAGGCATTTTTGAATGCCACAGGGGCACCCAATGTGGGAAAGAAGACCCTACCTACATTTTTATGGTCTGTCCACACATGAAAAGGTGCCTTTACAAGATGTCCTTCTTCGTAGTCTAAACATGAAACCTGTAATTAAGTAGGAAAAACGAAGTTACCAAGCAGTAAGCACTAAAAAGGCTCATGCTTCAATAACGTTCTGTTTCTAGGAGCTCAGGTTAGCCTGAAAGGATAGAAATGGTGCAAAAAAGCAGGTCACAGCTATTTCTAGAAATCATGGAAGTGACTGGAGCCCCTTGATGCCAGGAACTGGAATTTCCAGACATTAAAGTAGCACTAGGGTATAGTATATCTGATGCCAAGGAGCTCACAATTATCATTAATTCAACCACAAGTAAGTGCATTTCAGGTAGTACTAAAAGGTTGGATTAAGACTACAATAGCAAGGACAGTCAGTTAAGGATAAAAGTCCAGACTGATGACCCAAGCTCTGCCCATCAGAATGTCTTGTGGAAAAGAGGCCCAATGACATAAACAAAGATCAGAATGATTTATCTCTTGCAGGTCTTGTTTTTCCTCTGTTTTGCAAATGAAGACATTTAAAAATGTACACGTTCTTCTGATTAGATTAGATTAGGTTTTTAATTACTTTTGCAGTCTTCCTTTAAAAGAGCCCTGAAATAGAACAGTAACTATTACTTACATATAATAGACATTTTATAGTCTTCCTAATTACATATATTTCACCAATAGCTATTATGTACAGTCAATTAAACATGCAGTTAAAACACCTTAAATTGCATACCATGGACCATACTGAGTAAATAAATAATTAGGGAGTTATTAAAATGCAAATTCCTAACATAAAGGAGCAATTATGGAAGAAGAAACTATTTTAGTTCATGACTTATTGACCATATCAGCTTTTCTGGGGGTTCCTTCTGCATTAATGTGAATGTTGCTGACACAATAGACAGAGCAGCAAAATGGTTTGTTTCAGTCAATGCCTAATTACTTACAGCTTTTAGATCCTGAGGTCTTGACTTAATGGATTGTAATGGCACAGAAGGGAAAAGGAAGCTCTTTGCACACCCAAAGACTTCATAACATTATGGAAAATAAACTTTATCTATTTTCTCTGTATCTACCTTTCTCTCTGCCTATTATTCAAAATTGGTCATTTTTTTCTTTTTTTTTTTCAGATTTTGCTAACACAAAAGGAACCATTCTGTTTGCCAGACTCATGTCAGTGAAAGCTGAGATCAATTGGAGCTTGGTTATCAGAAACTGGCATAGATCCCATCAGGGTTATGATCTTTCAAGCTACAGGTGAGTCCTAGCTGATGCATGAACTCCTGCTTTGGATTCATGGAGCTGCCTTTCACCTCCAGCTTCAGATGTGCCTCCTGGCTTTTGAACATATAGCTCAGCAATTTGACCACCCTGTCCAAGAGCCTATCCGAAACAACATCAGGGCTTATCTCTTATGGGCACACACATTTTGATCTCTTCAAACATAAGTCATTGGATGTTCACAGCTGGAGGGGTCTTGAAAATGTTGCCCAGGGAAATCTTTGCAGTGTTTTGTTTCAGAGCCACTTGTGTCCTGTTTAAATCATGAAGAGACAAATTACAGCTCAGGAGCTGTTTCCCTTGGACAATCAAAAAAGTTTGGTATATACACAGTTTCTCTGAGCTAATAATCAAATACAGAAACAAGCCCCTAGCGCCACATAAAGCGCGGAGGCTGTAGACCCTGAAAATAATTCAGTAAGCTAACAGAGGATCTGTCCACTGGTAGCGGTTAAACACAAAGGTTTGCTGCCTGCAGTTCATCAGCCCCAAAGCTACAGCTCAAGCAAAACCTGAAGGAAAACTGAGGGAGGACAACGCCCTGCTCTGCCCTTGCTATGTGTGTGCTTGCAGGACACAATGATGGGCAAAACGGTCCTTTTGGCCTGACCCACTGCAGGTCTTCTTTACCACGGGTTATGGGTATCCAAGGCTGGACTGGGCCCCACAGACAGGGCTGTCCCACCAGGCAGTGCTCAAGCATCTCACGCACTTCTTGCTATGTGGAGTTAACAGCTGCTTTTCTATCATGGTCTATGAGATCTATGTTATTTCTGAAACACAGCACGTTTTGTTTGTTTTCTTGTCCCTACAGAGACCAGACCAGTGAACTTGCTGCATAAATCAGAGAAACTCTTGCCCTTTAGAGTATGTAGAGTGGAGCTGTGTGTGTGCATTACTACAATATATATGCTTTGCCATCAACTTCTTTTGTCTCTCTCCAAAAGAAAACTAAGATTTAATGTATTAAGGATCATTTTCCTTTGCAGTAAGGCATGCTGTGTATGCTGAATGAATTTTATTCATATAAGGAACAGACTCAGATTCTTAAACTGATAGTGTTTTCAGTGTTACCCTAAATGTTTAAAATTAATTTCAAGTCCTCCACTTTCCTACAAATATATTTTCTTCAAGATTTAAGAGGAAATTCCTATGTGTTTCTGCTCCTGACAAATTATATTGGCATTATTTTATTGACATCAATTCCAGCTTTGTTGCAATAACTTTCTTCTGATGCTGTGTTCTTTGCTATGACTTGGCTAGACTTACCAAGAAAATTAAAATTAGAGGAAGAGTTACAGTTCAGAAAATATTCATTGCCATATTAATTACATATAAAAGTAATTTTTACAAATCATGTATTGCAAAATTCCACCAGGAAAAAAAAAAAACAAAAACACGTAGCAGTTGGAATAAAACAGTTGGTTACCTTTCAGTTTTATTGGCATGTACAATGTGATTGCATCAAGCCAGATCCTCAGTTAGTGAAAACTAGAAAAACTGTATTGCCTCCAGCATCCACTGCTTCAACCAGAAATAAATAAATCTTTGGCTGTTTTATTGTATGTGCAAGGCAAATAAAATCAGAGGTATTTTTTTAAAGATCATTGCTTAGTGAGGGGGAAAAAGACAAAAAATACTGTCTGAAAATATTCCCATTTAGGGAAGTAATGCACTCCCAGGCATCTCACCGAGTCCATTCAGCAGACACACAGTATAGTGGTTGAGTTAAAAATGTGGGGATATGGGACTGAAACCATGCAATGAGTAGGAGATGAACACACACCTTGTGGACTGCAGAATCTGTGCAAAGCTTGAGAATGTTACCACAGTGTACTGATTATTTTGAAGCTTTTCTTTTCTAACTGATCATGGCTATACAAGGTCACATCTTTAGCCAGTGGAGCTTCCCCTAACTAAAACCAGTGCTGCTTCCTAAAGCCCCTGCTAGGTTGGAGATACAGGCTTAAGCAAGGCAGGACAAAGAGGAAAACTAATGAAGAATGACTTTGTACACATACTGTAATCTCTCCAACAACTTCAACTTCACAAGTTTCAGGAGGAAACTCATCTAATCACTGTAAATTTTTCCTATTTAAAAAGGACAAATAGTTCCTCGCAAGACCATGAGAATTAATTTGGTATGCAATGTAACTAGTTTCAGTAAATTCAGGAAATCGTGTGTGGCATACTTTTGTGGAAAAAAAATCCATACTCGCCACTGCTTTTCCTTAGCTCTCCATTTTCAGCTCTATATGTTGAAAAACCACATGGGTCATATCTAATTAAATGTGGACTCCTCTGATAAAGTATCTTTGCCTTGGTTTAGATATCAGCAGCAGTAACTCTGATATGATCAATTCTTTCAGAGCTACAATAGACATAACGTGTTCTGTAAGGTACGCAAGGCTGGGACTACAGGAACTTGAATTCAGCTCCTAACTGAGCAACATGCACCCTACATGGTTCTTGTCTGCCCACTCTGGCTTCTCCATATCTATGAAATAACTTCCCCATCTCATGGTACTATTGGCTGGCTGAAATCTGTTAATGAATATAAGGTGCTTAGATGAGTATGTGGATAGATAAGTAAAAGGAGAATTCAAACTCTTTATTTCATTAGTGTCCCAGTCTTTAACTGCTACTCCACACTAAGAAAATGTTAGAAATATATAATGTACTCATGTCGTGTTGTCTTGCAAGCAAATGTTAAAAGAACCACAGTAACCAATTTAAAATATGCGTGAATACATACAGTATGTTTACATTGGTAAACCCAGTCTGTTTGTACTAGGAAGCATTTTTAGCAAATAATTTTATTTATAACTTCTGTGCAAGCATTCCAGACATAGGTGGTCTGTAAATTCCAGAAGACACTATTTTAAAAGGAATTCTTCAACTAAAAAATGAAAGTAATAATATCCTCTTGAGGTGCTAGATACTGCTCCAGCTGGTACCAAGTGTTAATCTTTGGAGAAGTGAACTCATTTTTGTTTTGACACTAAGATAAAGTTCTATGATTTCACAGTGAAAACATTATCTATCCTCGCTCTTTCTACCTCCAATAAAGTTTTACAAGCAATAAAACGGCCTAGAGATCAGCTATCTTCCTGTTGGTGCCTTTGAATATTTCCTTTTGATGCCTACCGCACAGAAACCTCCCCAGTGAATTACTGCAAGGAACACTTTAATACCACTTCTCAATTTAGTTATTTAGTCTGAGCTAGAGAGTCTGGAGGATAGACAGACACTGGGAATAGCACACTTGTTAAAGGCAAGAATAGTCCCAGATAGGAGGAAATCTAGGTTAAATTTGGATTTAAAGCAACTTTTGCTTTCCAAGTACTGGATGATTTCTCCTTGGCTTCTCTTGGCTTGTTCCCTTCAAAGGCTGAAAATGAGTTTTACCCCCACGCCCAGACACTGGTGCCTTCCCCAGGTGGCAAAGCAAGAGTGGAGGATCAGCTTCACTCTGCGGTGGTTTGTAATAGGCTTCACTCTAAACATATAATGACACTGGCGACGGGGTAACTCCCACTTCCTACCCTAAATAACTCTCTTGGGGATGATCCAGTTCGTTCTTAGCCAAGCACCACGTCCTTTCTAACTGGTATAGCTTTCCTACTAAAGTAGCAATTAGGAGAAACATTGCCAATTAGCTAATTGCATTTCTCACAGCTGCCTCAGTACAGATTGCCTTATATGTCATAAACTTCTCTAGGCTTTACAAATGACTTATCTCGGAAGTATTTTTTACAAGCAATGTGTTCATTTATATTCTAATTCCAGGAAAGTTGTTGGCTTTCCTGTTCCAGCCTGTGTAGAACAATGCACCCATCCAGATTTCCTCACAGGGTTTTCTAGCCCTACGCTCACAGAGACCTGAACCAGAGCCTCAGCACCCTCCCGTTCAGGAAATCCCTGTTGGTGCTGCACACAGGAGAATATCCACAGGAACACGTCTCCATAAAGCTGCACTAGTTCTAGTCCCCCTTGAGCATCCGCCTCTGCCTACCATCAGGACAGGATATGGTTCTATATGGCTTGTGAGAGCTGGAACTACCCAAAATGGCAATTCTTGGCTTATTATGCTTTTAAGCTTTTAGCAGAAGTGCATCAGCCATGTTAGTCACTTCCTCCCCTTCCTTCTGGAGCCCGTTACAGGAAAGAAGGAACAATGCACCCTTGTGCAATTCAACCCTTGCCTGGTAGGCAACATGGGGCAGTGGTGGCACGTGGCACTAGGACACTCACCCAAGCACAGCTGCCCAGAGATGGAGCAGGAGCAGTGGTGGAAGAGCCAGATCTGAGGGGATGTTCAAGGTGATGTCATTCAGACTTTCTAAGATCATCTTGGATTCATAGGCATCCTGACATCTTGACCCTGTCTAACAAAAGCTGTGGTTGCACGGCTGTAATGTTCACAATCTGGAGCTGTCAGAATGTGACATATTTTTAAACTGATATCTGTCCTACTTCTGCTCATGTTTATTTACACCATTGTGCAAAAAGACTCTTCTCCAGAGAAATACTCCCATCCCATGAATCCTTGTGGGTATAAACCAGACCTCTGCAGTTCTGATTGGCTCAAGCCACTGATTGAAGCAGAGGGGTTGAACTAAACAGCCAAAAAAATAATGCTTCCACTAGAATAATATGGCCTAAGCACTGTGCATGATAAGGTCCATTCTGTGCTGCAGAGGAATTTTTCAGTGAGAGTCTACAAGTAAGGTTTTTTTCAAACTGGACTAGTAATCACTCAAAAGATCTGAACTTCCACCAAGTCCAGGCCAAGATGTTAAGAAATCCAATCTTGGCAGGACTTTTCAGAGGATGGTTATGTATGGGCTGGTGACATGGAGTTGCAGGCAACTAGGGAAATTAGACCTTCCTTCAGGTAAATAATGGAGAGCATCTACTCTGCCTTGACCAATTCTACTGTTGCCTCCAATGGAAAATACAGGCCCTCCCATGGTTTATTTCTTCTTTCTAGACTATATAAAATGAGTTATTATGAGGGTAGATCAAGAACCTCAAACAAGGAATCATGGGGCAAGAAATACATAAAAACCGAGTGCCAGGTATTGTTGCTCACTGTCACAAACCATCACAAGCCCGTATCCTGTGAGAACTGGAGGAGTTAAGCTTCTTTATTTTACCCAAGAATGAGCATAAATGGTTGTCTTTAACTAAATTTTCCACAGATATATTCTTTAATTCCAGTAAGAATTCCCATATTTTCCAGATCTGTACTGCCTAACCTTTCACTGTATCTTTTTTAATTGCATTTTAGCGGCAAAGATATTTTTGTTATTTTGTGTGAGTTCAGCTCCTGCCAATATTTCAACACAATTGCTAGGTCCTGCACATACTTAAAACGATAGGCTTGTGCTGCCTTTCATCTGAAGCCAAATGGGTTTTAATATAGTTATCTCTTTAAAAGCAGTGTTCCCCCTCCTCATTTGCTGCTTCACCAAAACAGGGCAGGCAGGAAATTCTTCATCTAACTTTCATTCATAAACTGGCTTGTAGTAGCTGTTGCAGACGACCATTGAAAGCAATACCAAAAAATCTCATTGGTTTAAATGGGTCATGGATCAGGCCCAAATAGCTTTCTGGACCTTTATCTAAGTTTTGGGGTTTTCCAAAATATTTATAAAGTAATACTGCTCCTTGGCTGGCTGAAATGTAACCTTTCACGTTTTTGGAGACTCTGTTCTTCATTTAGCTGGATAAAAAATACTGGAGACCATACTGGAGTTTCTAAACACAGACCAGAGGACCTTAATTTCAAACCTGCTCATTAACAGGTAGGGTTTGGCGTATGCTACCCATCTTGGAGGAGGATCACTCGCTGCTGGAGCTCCTCACGTTGAGTGGCCAGCCTGGGCCAAACTGCTGTTAACTCTCCAGACCCACTCATTTGCTTCTTGTGCAAATATTTACCCTGGCCCAAAATGATACAAAAGGTTGTGTCCCAAACCATCCTTTCTGTAATAAGTGCATGAAGGGGACACAGTAGAACCAGTGCTGGATCCTATGTATTTCCACGCATAGTCTTACTCCATCCGAACTAGAGGGAGGGAAGAGAAGGCACACGTGATGGTGATGGGGATGGGAAACTGTCCTGTTTACTGAAGGGAAACACCGAGATAAATTATTCACATCTCGCATAGGTCGACTCATAAAGGGGCCTTGTATGCAGACTTGTGTTACTGCAGAGTCTCAGTAGCACATAGCTACCAATCCCCCAGAAGAAAGGGCCTAAGCAGTAAAAAACAAGATTACTCTCCTGTATTTGGGTTTTTTACTGAATTGGGAAAGATTTTAAATGTCATTGTCAGGAAACAGAAGACAGCAACATTTGCCTATAGAACGAAAAGGAAAGGATGCCAAAGAAATGGTTTGCAGAATGGGAGGGAAGGGAAACATCCTTAAAACCATGGTGTAAGCCCTGCTGCTTGCATTCCCCCACCCCATCAGAGCCCAGACCCCACTCCTTGCTCATCCAGGTCCAGTTTTCCAGGCTGCAAAGGCTGGAGTTACTCACATTTTGATTTTCGGTTCAGATGACAAATTCCACTTTATTCCCAGGGTATATTACTAAAACACTTTGAGCCACGGAGTGAGTTGGCCTTTTCAGACACCCTGTGCTCTAAGGAGACAGCCATTTGTACAAAAGTCTGTGCAGTGTATATGGGCATTTAGTAGGGAGATTAATATTAAAATACTCAGCTATCCAGTGAACTTATTAGGATAATGCAATGACTTGAGTCTAGATGTTAGAGTTCACTTAAAGTTCACTGACTATTATGGGACTGATGGTATATAGAATAGCTTAATCTTACCGTGGGAAAACTAAAATCATGTAGGGGAAAATTAGGCAAGACATGGAGGATAAACTTCCATTCCTATGAGAGATACCATGGGACATGCCAAAAAAGGCAGAAAAGGAACCATTTACTTCCAATGCAGTGGGAAAGGCTACGCCGTTACCAACACATACAGTAGCCATTTGCAATCTCGATCTGTTTTGTAGACATTTTGCAAAAGCAGGGAGGAGAAAAAAAGCTGCTTTATGTTTCTTTTGCAGGCACACAATGCAGAGGGGAAACCAGAGATTCAAAAGACAGCTCTGTTTTGCAGGCTAAAGATTCCTGCTTCGTTTACTGACAGGACCTTTCTATGCATAAGAGGAGACCTCCCACACCTTAAATTACTGCACTGAATGGATTTACATTCTGCTTTATCCTCTGCATTCCAGCTCCTGCCCTTAGCCTTGTGATTGTGTGCATGCGACTCCACCGGCTGCACGTCCCAGAGAACTCAGGTCCCCCCCACCAATAAAACCCAGAACCAAAGCTGTAGGAAAAAAAGAATCCTCATTTAGATACAACCTTCCCAAGTGCCCCTGCTTCCCCAAGTGAAATTAAACTTGCAGAAGAAAATATTTGAGAGAAAGTTAAAGCTAATGAAAGCTGCACAAGGTACTTTGGCTTCACTCGTCTGGAGAAGAAAAGTATAGCTCTAGGCAAGCAGGAGCTTGTTGAGTTTTAAGAAATGTTACCTGCTTAAAGGCAGGTAAAATCTGGCATAAGCTGTTAATCCATCATTCACGTTTTTACATGCCAAACTCCTGTAAATGTTTTTCTACCACATCCTGTCTCCTCCTTCCCCAGCTGAAAAATAATAATAATTTTGGAAGGGCATGAATTAGGCCTGTCATTCTTTTTTCTTTTTTTCTTTTTTTTCTTATCCTTAAACTACATCATATAAACTCCCTATCTCTCGGAGGACTTGATCCTGTGCTCCTAGTCAGGGGGCAAAATTCACCATGACTTCAATTTGAAGTGAGACTCTGAGTTTTCTTCCAAGAGAGAAAAACTAAAGCCTTCTTCTGGCCCATCATATATTCCCGGCCATCATCAGGATAGCACTTTGGTCAGCTACCAAGTGACCCAGACAAGGCTTTCGAGCAAGAGATCCTGAACATGTTCACCCCAGGCAGAGGCAGAAGGGAAAGGGGAAGGGAGAGAGAGGTTGATAATGATATGAAAAATGGGGCAAGGCCAGATTTGAGTAACCTTAGCCTCAGCAAGGAGAAGTGTTGACAAAACAGTCAGCCCGCTGCCAAGGCATTATTCTGGATGAACAGTCCCTGACAGCAGGTTTCAGCACGGCCAGCAGCAGGATGGATCTCTTGCTGTGCCGATGCTCATTTGGGCAGCACTGATGTTGTGTCCTTTGGACCTTCCCATCTCCTGCATGCGTGCATACGAGCACATCCAGTCTCCTCAGAGTAAGAGGGAAGATGACTTTTTTTTTACTATGAATTAGAGCGATTTTGTGAAGAGTTTAGCACCCCATGTTTGCACAGAGACTAGTGGGGATGACATCCACTGCTCACTGCTCTAAACCTATGGATTATTTCAGGGCCAGTCTCACTTTCTAATGGCAGACTGGATCACTATCTGATGATTTCCACATTGAGACCAGTCACCTAGTGACTCTAGAGACATCCCCATTTGGTCTCTCTAGCATTACCTCTGCAACAGGCTCCATTCCCCTTTGCAGAAGTTGAGTCTTACAGTAGCAGTGCCACACCAAGTCCAGTGACAGCCCCCTCCTTCCCACGCACCCCCACGTGCTGGTTACCATCCTTTCGCAGGTCTGCGGTATTGCAGACTCCCTGGTTCACAGCTCACCTCTCCAGATGCAAGTAACAGCTGGAGCACCTGGACTTTGTAACACAATTCTGCTGCGAGCCAGACACTAAAAGAAATATGTAGATCTAACAAAACATCCGAACTCCCCAGTGCACCTGCAAGCCCTAAGTTTCTTTATCGCTCCTTAGCATTCCTTGGTCAGAGTCCTCAAGGGTGCTTGCAGTCTCCCCACCTGCACAGGGCTTTCGCGTCAATTCAGCCCTCCCTCAGCCTCCTTTCTCTTTGCTTAAAGTCTTCTCTCCTCTGTAAGATAGCTCGTAAGATTATGTTCCTTTCTGCTCTCCTCCTAAGCAGCATCACTACTTTTGCCTAATTTCTAGGGATGTGATCTGATATTTAGTGCCACATTTGGCAGGCAGGCTGATTTCCCTGACCAGTAGCACTTCCAAGTGCTCACAGCATCACCCATGGGTAAGGCCTTCTGCTACTACAGGGAGATAAAGACTACAGAGAAAGTCAAAGACTCCCACATGGAAAACACAGTTGACAGAGTTGTATAAAATACACAACCTCTATTTAGATCCTTTGGCTTGTCGAGCTATGCTTTTCCATGGATTTTATTTTCCCCAGAAGTAACAAAGTTATGTATAACACCTTTTAAAAGGCATTTGACATTTACCATATCTATGGAAATATGAGTTGCCTCCCTGATTTCCTGTTTACAGTGTCACCTGTCTGTGGAATGAATAATCCCACAGAGGCATTGGTCTGTAGCAGAATACTTTTCTTTTAAGAATTGTACACACAGAAGAGAGCATTGACACATTCTAACTTTAGGTCTATCTCAAGGCCAAGCTCTCTATAGTGTCAATGCAGCCTCCAGAGAGCAATTCAGGATACCTAAGCTAAAAGTCCTAAATTAAGCCACGTGAATACTTCCCAAAGTGTCAAGGACTCCACACTCAGCGTAAGGAGAGATCCCAGTATGAATGAACCAGGAGGAGTCATTGACCTTAAGAAGACCAGGATTTTCATTCACAAATTTAATGATCTTTTGTTAAAGTGAATGCTGGGGTTTTTAAAGCCATTTATGAACTTCCTTCAGAGTTTTATGAATCTGCATGGAATAATTAAGCAAACAAATCTAGTCCCATGCTAAGTTAATTACATGCCTTGTGGTTTCATATGTATTTTTCTCCCTTTCATAGTTACCTTTTAATATCTCCTCATATTTCTTTCTGACTTTTCTGTATTACTTTCTTTAGTCTTCAGGAAACCCATTATTACTCATGGGACTAAGTAATCAAATAAGTCTCACTGAGTGCAATTAATCTCTTCAGCTAGGAGGCTGACTGTGAGATGGCTTTCACCTTTATTTTTTTCAGTTGCTATGGATCAGCACAGCTTCCCGCTAAACTCACGTCTCCATGTCCCTCTGGACCCTGCGATACGTAGGACCTCAAGCCGGGGAGAGTTTCCACCACTCCTGGACAACTATGAACTGACTCCTTACATTTGACTATGTTGAGCAAGGAGGGAAAGGAGGGCTTATTGCAGTATTTCAACGATACCCTTAATGAGGCAAATGATTTATCTTCAGAAAGGACAGATTAATGATAGTTCTATTAAATGTGTGGATTTAAAATGTTAATATTGCAACAGAATTATAGCTAAGTGCATTTTTATGCAGCTTGGCAGAGTCATCACCCTGGGGACAGGGCTTTCCATCTGAGCTCAGAAGACCAGTTCTGGGGCCAAATATTACCCTGTGTCCTACAGAAACATTAGATAAAAGAGATTTAAATCTTCCAGAATGTTTGGAGATATACCTAGACTTCAGTGAAATTTTGACAGTGTCTCATGGTATTCTTATCAGCAAGTTTAAGAAACGGATTGAAAATAAAATTATGCAAAATGAGAACACAAAACCACAAACTGTTCTCAGGAAGACCTATCTAGAGATTACTCTTAGAAGACAAGTGTAAAGGTTAGGATATTCTGAAAGCCTGTTATTGGTCTGATACTTTTAATAATAAATCATACAATTGACTAGATAATATACTTATTAAATTTGGAGATGGCATCAAGCTAGAAGGTCTGCAATTCGTAAAGATCTTACAGATTGGAGAAATGGCCAAGAAAGGATGAAAGTCAGTAAGGACAAATAAAATTTTCTACAATTAGGCATAAATAATTGATTTCACAAATACAGGATGTGATTAACCATTGACATACCAGTTCTGCATGCAAGAACCTGAGGTTTATAGCAGATCACAAGTTAAGCATGGGTCAGGAATGTCCATGTTACAACAAATGCACAAATGCACCCGTGAGATGTAATACCCAGGAGTCTCGTCTCTAACACACACACACACACACACACATCCACATCATGCTGGGAATGCCTCAGCTGAGAGATTTCATCCTATTTTAGCACCACAGTTTAAGAAAGATGTGGGCCATTGGCAAGAGTCCAGAGGACAGTAGGGATGACCAAAGGTCTTGAAAACAAGGACCACTGAAGTTCAAGGGTTGTTTAGTCTAGAGAAGGAGACAGAAAGTCTTCAAGTATGTGAGACCTATAGGGAGGGAAGACACAAATTCTTGTCCTTTTCCATTATGGATGGGACAAGAAGAAATTTTCATGAGTTGCAACAAGGGACATCCTGCTTAGGCATTAGGAAAACTTTCCAGTGGTAAGGATAACGCACTGGAAGAGATTGCCTATGGAAGCTGTGAAGTTCCTATTTATTTGAGTTTTTTAAACTGCTAGCAGAGCACAGAGGACAAGTAATCCTCCCCTGGGGCAGAGGGATGAACTTGATGACCTCTTGAGGTCCCTTCCAGCCTGTTTTCTGTGCCTCTGTGTAAGCAAGACAAGAAACAAATGAGCATGGGAAAATATCCTGTAGCAAAATACTATAGATCCAGTTCACATAGCTTTGAAGGGCAAGTCAAAAATTAATTGATCTTTAAGGAATTTTAAGCAAAAAATATGCTATTGCTCTCCTAAAGATGTTACATAGATATTTCATAGCAGTGTAGTACTTATAAATTATACCACTATACTGCTGAAGCAAGTGGGAGGACAGTGGGAATATAAAGCTACTCTGTGGTGTGGCTATAGCCAGGGAATTTTAGTATAAAGGAAAGAATCAAATTTTTCCCCATTTAATCCCACAGAGCAAAACTGGCCCATGTATTTACAGAGGGAACATTTTCCTTTCTTGATGGGAAGTGGTGCAATGAAGTATACAAGACCTGCTCACCAGGCAGGGCTCAGCCCAGGCTGCGAGACAGGGGAAACCACTGCCCTGTGCCAGCTTTCAGCCCTCTCAAAGGAGCTGCAGAAAGTCTGGTCTACTGCCGGGGTGGAGAATAAATTGCAATCTTTACTTGGAAGAATATCTCCTACTGCCTGTTGGTGTATGTACCACTAGTATTTGAACCAGTATTGAGTATTTGAGTACTCAGACAATTATTCAAAAGAGGTGAACCTGGGAGACATTTCTAGGCAGAACCAGGAGAACCGGTGAGACAAAGAGCAAATTTAGAGATTTACAAGCTGCTATGTCTGACCAGGAGTAGTTAAATTCTGAAGATGTTACACTTTCTACATTTGTCTTGTAAGCTATTTAACTGCATAAAAACTGAATAAAACATGAGTATTTTTGACTGCACAATCTTATGTTCACCTTACCCTATGGGAAGGATAGGCTTGCAACCCTTTCTGAGTGAAGCTCCTGCTAATTAAATTGTCATGAAGATAAATATTAAAGTAACAACTCAAAGGAAAAAGTTAAGCTAGGCTGTTATAGATGGCATCACACTGACTAATCATTTCCCACCACTCCTATTGGACTAAATACCTCTGGAAAGCTCTTATTCATACAAACTCATGCAGTTTACAGAGCTTTCTTGATTTAATGAGACATGTATTCTGATAGCCATATAGGAAATATTACACAAGACAGAAGGAAAGAGAATATAATACAATAAGAGGGAAAAAAAAATCACCCTTCAGAATTACCCACTGCAAAGATGATGCTCATTATGTAATTGAAGAGCTTGCTGCATTTCAGACATTTAATTTTTATTTTGGTTTCTTTCTGCAGCAAATATTTATAGCCCTCTCCTTCACTTACAAGAACATCCAGTGGTATTTTAAAAGGATTTAAATAAGCAGTGTGTCCATGTTAATATCCACTCTGCAATCATTTTGACTCAGTTTTCTGGGAGTTATTTTTTCTCAGTGATGGCAAATGAAAACTTCTGCCAGACTGAGATGGGATCTGTCAGATGGGGGTAAACAAAGCATCACGTTGACAAGCCAAATGCACTTATCTGTATTTCAATAAAATTTTAGTTCAAGTCATATCAATACAGAAGGTGGGGTGGGAATTGTTTTAGGTGCACTTTGCATTTCTTAAGTGTGGACCTATAGTCATGCTTTAATGCTATTCTTCCTTATTCTGCTACTGAAGGCTACATGCAGAAGATAAGCATGCCATTTTTTTTTCATTCAGGGTGTTAGTTCCCTGAATATGCACCAGGCATCACCAGAAAATTAGAGAAGTGTAACCAGTGGGTGAGGAGAGGGGACCTCTGACATCTGAACCTCTTTTTTTTTTTTTGTGCACCTGATGAGTACCTGCTAGTCTACACTGGCTTTTTTTACATCTTCTGGAAATCAGGCCTCTGGAGAGCATTCAGGGTGCTCCAGATTACTCAGTGTTCTTGAACGCATAGGTCTAGGTGACTGGCCAAGGTCGTGGGGAAAATTGGAAGTGAAAAACAGACTTCTGTGCCCATTGCTCTCATCAGTCACTGCCCAATGGAAAACACTACTGAGATAATACAACTACTGTCTGAAGCTCACTCACTCACTCACTCATGCCTTTAGAGGACTGGATGTGCTAACCCAGACTTTTTCACATCTCATTTACATCCCTGCATTGGGCCAAGTGTCCATTTCAGAGACATGCATGATAAATGGTGGTGAAAAATCACATTTCATTTCAGTATCAGGTATTATACAAAAGGCAAGTTAAATAGCATCAATCTATTATAAATGTTATAGGAAGGTTGTTCTGTTTTGGAAATACAGTAAAACATTTTCAGCATTTTAGGGAGTGCTCATTCCTTTGAGTTTTACCACATAGAACTGGATAAATAATTTAAACAAACATTGTGAACAGTTTTGCAAAATGCACTTAATGAATTATTCAATGAGCTCTATTTGATCATCCTCAGACACAATACTGCTGTCAACAGCAATGCAGAAATTTCTAAGTAGGTCTTAAATATTCATTTTTCCCCATTTGAGAAATAATGTGTACTCTGTCCTATCACCCATGTTAGCATGTCTTAGAGAGAAATAGTTTCACAAGTTGTCATCTCTCCCTGTATTTGTGTTAAACTTTAAATTTAAGATTAGATTATCTCTTACATATATTTTTTTAAAGATAAGTGTAGGAAAATGTTTGCTGTGCCAGTTAAAACCATGTCTACAATGTAAAAGTGAGTGCATCTCTGGATTCGAATAGTTACATAAAAACACAAGAGAAACAATGGAGAAGGAATGGCATTCCTGGAATGCAGTCCAGATGTATATGGGCTGGGTAAGGCTAGATAAAGTTTTAGAATAAACTCTGCAGTAATAATCACTTAAGACAAAAGGTCTCTAAAGCTCTAATTGCTGATGTAATCCTTGGGTCTTAAGGCGAGATGTCTGAAATTTAGAACAGAAATGAGTGCTATGTGATTTTGCTGACAGGTAGTGAAAAAAAAATTGTGGATATTGAAAGGGAAAGCATGAAAATGAATATTCCCCAAATTTCACATTAGGCGTGAGAAGCTGCTAGAAAGGAAGCAAGTTTCCCACTGGGCTCCTTGGGGACCACAATTACTCCAGATTTATATTTAATATCTGCCTGATGAAGGCAGTTTGATGCAGGATTCGGCAGCAAGAAGAGAAATGAGAATAAAGGCACAAAGTGGAGCAAAACTATGGCACTAGACTTTATCATCCACTATAATCCTTTTTTCTTTACCTGTATGACAAGGCTCACAACCAAGGTAGTTTCCCCTCACAACCCATCTCTGGTAGCGGGAAGGCAGAAAGAGAGGGAAAATACCCATGTGCCAGCTCTGATTCTCTGGTCCTTGGACTGGTTTTATACTGGATCTGTTTTTTGCTGACTCTGCAGCAGCACAATAGCTCCACTGGGGTGGATCAACTTGAAAAACCAATGCATCACCACTGACTGAAGCAGTGGCATGTACTAATGCAGGGCCTTCACCTTGAAAGCCAGAATGTACACCTACCCAGCCAACAGCCCCAGGGTCATTGTCGTTTGTAAGTCTGAAGGGTCTCTAGTTCTGTCACAACAGAATAATGCGGTTCTACAACACTTGAATTCAGGTAAAATTAGACCTAATGTAGAACTTCCTAATGCCTCCAGAAACAACTGACATTCATTTAACATCATACCTCTGGTCCTGACTGCACCATATCCCATTTTCAATATTTCCTCCCCCCACAACATCCCATGAATATCAGACGGAGAGATCTGTTGGATATTTGGCTCCCACCTGCTGCTCAAAAGCCAGAAAGGAGTTAGAGCAGGCAGCAGAAATCTGACTCAGAGTCGTGTAAGGAGAACACTTCCTTACAGGAACGTTAACTTTCACTATAGCTTTGAAGAGATATTGTAGTAATTGGAGATCTTTGGAGAAAAGAGTGTATTGTATGTATTTATATACAAAAATTAATTTATACACTGAACAATGGGGATGTTAGATATTACAGGAAGGACAGACTCACTCATGTGAGGGCCCATATGCACTTCTTCAACTTGTATTTTTCTAGCTTGAAACTTTCTCACACCTGTTAGCTTTTCTTCACTAAGAAGTATCTCTTCAAATACAATAAAATTAAAAAAGAAGAAAAACATTGCAGTTTTTACCAAAAACTCTCAAGCCTGTAAGTGATGTGCTTTTCTTTTATGATGAGGTGAAACTTTAAAGATTCTGAAAGGAAGTTAGTTTAACCTCAGCATCAGAAAGCTTTGTTTGCAAGTTAATGTACTGGTATTATTTGAATTGCAAGAGTACTGCAGCTCCTTCAGTCTGATGACTTAAAAGAGACTGAGGATGCCAAACTCTTGAGAGCCTCTGTTCTCCATCTCAGCTGTTTTGTTTCAAAGTCATCCAAGACTGCTGCAGAGCCCAGAAAGAACCCCAAATCTCCCACATCACCTTTGTCTCGTTACCAGATGAAACATTATGCCTGGTGTTGTAACAAATGCATGAGTCTGCAGCAGGCAGAGAAACTGAAGATTTCCTCTTCGTGCAACTGTCCATGTTTTTGCCTAGCTGGGTACATGGCTGCTCATTTTTTATTCTTACATCTTACCAGAATTTGGATTAATAGCATTCAGGCCACATAAAGACAATCAGCCGCAGAGATTGTTTGTGGGGTTCTTTTTAATTGATGTTTTCAGGCAGCAAGTGCTGTTTAAATCTAACCCTAGATTTAAATCCATGTGTCTAGAAGGTAAAGGCTGGAATGCTTTTCCAGAGCCCTCAGATTAACAACCTTGCTATAAAACTCATAGGTGTGATTATTTATTAATTTTCAACCCAACCCTTTAGCAATGAATACAAAGTTGACTGGTGCAGATGTAGCACTGATTTGTTAGTGCTTCACCAGTCTTTTAGTTAATCCATTGAGGTTTTCTTTTTCCCTAGAACTAATAACCTTTCTTGCTACTTTTACATGTCTCTCTTTACTGTACAAGATTCTCAATTCTTCATCCATACAGAAATGTGTCAGACAAGCCTGTGCTGTTGGGAGATGTTGACTACATTGTGGAGGTATTGTGCTACTTAAGTTTCTGTGCATGAACAGAATATGTAGCAGCTACACATTACACTAAGTGTCCCCTTAATATTTTCATTGGAATGCTCTGCAGCAGCTTGTTACCCTGTTCAAAGACAAAATATATAACTTAACAATTTACTCCTAGAAGGTATGCTTGACATCCCCCTCCACTTAACCCCAAATCACAGGAACCACAGTCTAAGGTAAGAGGGCAATTCAGTCCTGGCCCTCAACAAGTCTTAATAGTTCCTTTTTGCAGCAAACACTGCCAAATGTGGTCAAATACATACCTGGGCGGTGGTTTAGAAGTGCAGTTGGCTGCCAGCAAAGCACTAAGTTGGGATCACTGAACTTTTTTAATTTCTCAAATGCTGCAGAAAGAACTCAGGGGACAAGAATGAAAAAAAAAAAAAAAATAAAGGGAGGGAGGGAGGGAGGGAGGGAGGGAAAATTAAAAGACATCTGTGGAATAAACTCCAGGACCATCTGGGCAAATCCTATTGAATAGGGTTGGTAGTGAGATGTTGATGCACTCTCACCCATGTACCTTGACTGAGGAAGAACCCAGGGATTTGGCCCTGTTAGATTATATTTCCAGGAAAGATTTTAAAGCAAGCATTAAACTAGAAATGTCAGGAAATGTAACATCTGGTACAGGACTAGGGAGTATTTTAAAGAAATGGAATGTCAAAATAAATGTCTTTGTATCTCTATCTTACTTAAGCATAAACTACTGAAAATCTCTGTCTTACTAGTTCACATAGTACAAGTTACAGCTCAGTAAATTTATAAGTCTGCTGCTTTTGCTGTCTTGATACTCTATCAGTCCAACTCCAGCTGATTCTGGACTGAGATTAGATACAGCCCTGCTTTCCATCTGTGTCGATAAAATGAGAGAAAATGAAATTATTTCTGCAATCTTGTAATTCCATTTCACTTGCTGATTATCAAGAGTTGGCAAGGGCAATGACAGAGACAAAATCCCCAAGGTCACTCCAGCACAACTGTGCCTCCTTATCCTGAAAGACTTCTCTTGCTCTCTTCTAAATTAGTTCATGTGGGAAAAGAAAGATAGGAAAAAAAAATTAAAAGGAGTACAGACATATCCAATATTCCAAAAGAAAATAACAAGACCATGTCAAATTGCTTTATGTGCCCTTCTGAAAAAACATGCATGTTCAAACAGGCGCTGCAAAAGTATTTGCCTTGCTCACTCTGAACAATGGAGAAGAAACTCCTGTGTGCAAGGGGAAACATCACTTGTAGTTGTATCGTAAGCTTCTCTTTCAAATCAGGAGGAAATCTTGGGGGGTGAAGACCTGCAGGATTTTGTAGGGGATCATACCTAACACTTACAAGCAAACTGTATCTCCTAATGAGAACTACAATGTGAGATCTGGATCCACTAGTGTATGTGCCCTGTTACATATCTATATGAAAGTTATTGTAAGCTTTCTGCAAAGCAGACTGTTTTCCAGGTATCCTAACCTCCATGGAAACTTGATAATCAGCATACTAGGATTCAATTATCCAAACATCTACTGATACAGACTCCCAACAAACTCCCATCTATTTGAAAGTCTGTTTCATATTCCATGAGATTTGTTTTCAGTTCTGGTGACAACAAACTTTCTTGTGAAGTCTATCTGGGTCAAGTTTTCAATCTGCTTTTATGAACAAAATTTACTTGGGAACATCGTGATGTGATGAATATGAGCTTAAGTATCTGTCAATAAAAGCCAATTCATTCTTCAGTATCAATATGGATTCAGTTTTTGCTTGCAAGTCATACTAAAAGCTGAATCATACTGAATCTTCAAGTTATACATACAGAAAAACAAAGCAAGTTTGCAGAGACCTGGCACTAAAGTTCTTAAATCTTCAGTGTTTGTGAAGTTAGAGAGGCAAAGCCAGAGCTGGAGTTTTGTAATCTCTCAAGCCAATCAATACAAAAGATAAGCACAGAAGACATGCACAGATAAATAAAAAAGAGAAGTGGAGGTACCCAGGACGTTAGCTTTGAAAACCAAAATATATAATACGATGGTTTTCTATTGCTTCCTTGGTCACATGTCTTTGTTAAAGCAGATGCCTGCAGGGTCAGGAATGTAGTCAATAAATAGGTCGGAAAGCGTGAACTTCTACTGTAACAGCCTGCAGGTCTGCTGGCCAGCCAGCACCGATGCTGAGTAAGCAAAATGCTGCAGGCAACATGTTTTGCTGTCTTGACCCCCAGAATGGTTGCAGCAACAGCAGCTTTCCTTGCTTGTCAGAGCTCTGCGGTGTTTGCTTGCTCCCAGCCACGGTGCTGCCACCCGAGAGGAAGCACACACATTTCCTAACTTGGCCCCCAAAGCAAACTCATACCTGTGGCTTGGCCAGCAGAAGAGGACCGTGAGGGAGATAGACAGTATCTGGATAAATCATCTCTGCTTGATGTTCTCTGCATGTTGAGATAAAAGGTTTTAATAGGGTAAGGACAATAATAAGGATAATAGGACAGCTCCCTCTATGTGTGGTTGAAGATTATCCCGGAGAAATGCGAAGTGATGCATGTGCAGGCAGATAAATAGCAGCTGCAAACTCTGCAGACACCATCACAGATGGAGGTTAGCAACCTACGGGTGTCTCTTTCAGTTCTGCAAGAAGAAGAAGAAAAAAACCCCTGTAAATTGGAAGAATCACAGTGAAAAGGGAGAGAATAAACATGAAGGATGGAAAGATAATTATAAAAGTATGTTGCACACATTCACAGCAGTGAAGCTTTCTCATCTGTTAAAAAACACAAAGTAAATGTTCACTTCAGAAAACCACATGGGAAATGCCAGCGAAGGCTGGTATAACACCGTGTCCTTCCTTTATTTGCAGTAGCATAAATACCTTTTTATCAGACATTCTAATCTTGCTTAGCATTTAATAGGACAGTGTGCTGGGATATCCACTCTGCTATTTATTATTTAATTAATTTGACAGAAGTCCAAAAATACTGAAGGCAAAACAGTGTATCAATATTTACTGTACTGATTCACTGGAATTAAAATACTGTAAAAACATAACTGTGCACAGACACCGTTTGTCTTGGCCGATAAAATATTTTGAAGTTTCATGTTCAAAACACAGGTTTGGAGTAAAATTATCACTGAAAGGTATTGATCAAGCTGTTATGTTCCTAGCTTTGTCTGATACCACAAAATATTTTGAACAACTTCATTAACTATGGGATATTAATGATCAAGGCAAGGTTAGAAAAACAAAGGCTGACATTGATAACTAAATAAATATTGCCATTAACACACTGGAATCTGGAATTTCTATTGGCCAAAGCTGGACATTTCACTAGAAGTGTGAAGGGAAATGTGGAAATGCAACACTGATTTTTAATATGGCAGAATCTTACTAAATTGTTTCTGTGCAATCCCTTCTCTTCTCTAAATGAGTAGAAAATATTAGACCAGGTGAATGAAAGACCACATGGGGGTCTTGAAAAAGACAAGTGATGGATCCAAATGATAGGGGATTTGATCTGGAGGATGCAGAGAATGTAGAGAAACTGCATTGAGAATATGCATGCTAAATGCTTTTGTTTAACGAACCACTGAAAAACTCCTCCTTTAATCCAGGTTTATGTCAAGAGCACTTCAGTCTGGGTTTCATTCTCAAGCAAGTATTACTCATTAACTGCATAACAGGAGCTCTGCATTGGCATCCTGTCCCCAAACTGAAGTGCCTCAGTATCAAAAAAATGAAATCAAATGCAGTATAATAATACAATAGAGCATAACTCCATTAAAAGCATGCGGAAGAAGGGATATGCTTTAAGGAAACAGTGAGATCCACGGAAAAAAGAATGGGTTAGGAGTGACCATTGCAGAAAAGATTCTTGGAAGAATGCAGCAAGAATATTCTTAGCTAAAGTTTTTATGTACATCAATGTATAGTATGATGTAAGTCCATCCAGTCCCAAACATATTGCTGAAGACATGATAGCTTTAGCTGCACACCACAGCATTGCACTCTCTCTTCCTTTTCCATGCACTGACTGGTATAAAGTGACATGTACAGTCCCAGTGTTTGGGCAGAGGAGCCTGTGGCATGAGAGGGAAGGTGTCCTTAACCAGGATGGCCAAAGCTCAGGGGGGTTTGCAAGAAAAATCAACATAAGTCAAGATGAAGGAGGGTCACTGGTGAGTGCTAGAAAAAAGTCCACAGGCTTGAGAAGCAAATGCACAAAGAAAGGAGTTGACCAGCACACAGAGTATATAATTACTAATCCAGCTTTCTTAGGCAGGCAGGTATCAGGACGACATCTCAGACATTTGTTTTCTTTTTTTAAAAAAAAAAAAAAAAAAGTAAGAAAGAGATATGGTATCTCTAAAAAAGAGATACCAAGGTTTCTGATTGCTCACAGCAGGGGTAAGCCATTAGACATCAGTCCACATGTCTGTGATGTCCTGATTTTGACTGTCAGTCTCTGACTTTGTGGTGAGTGCACTTCAATGTTTTGCTTCGTTCATGTCTGTAAATTTGGGCAGTTAGGCAGAATCTAAATCAGGTCAAGGGAACTACAGTTCCCCACTGCCCTGGCTGCAAACCAGGATCTCCAGACAGGCAGCTGTGGAGAGCAGGGGAGAACGCTTGTTTAGCACATTCCTGAAGGGCACTGACTATCTGCAGCCATTTTCAAGTGGTTCTCCTCAAGTCAACCCAGGAATGTGCTGATGGGCCATACAGGTAGAGCCAACCTCACAGAGAGGATGCAGGACCTTCAGTACACTGCAGGGAATGTAACGTGACCCTACAGTCCCTTGGAGAGCTGCAGGGAGAAGCATCTGCAATGGGAAGCATTGTAGACCAGTGGTCCCCTGCAAAAAATTTGTTATTAGCCCCTAAATTAAGCACACTTAATTGCTTAGCCCCCTTCTACTTTGTGTCAAGAATAAATCTTGTGCAATCATATGAAATAAAAGGAGGTGACAGAGGAAGAAGGGGATGCTGGAGTGTCACCAAGAAGCCAGCATTCACACCAGCTGGGGAGGCTGTGCTTTAAGTCTTCCAGAGCCTCTGGCCTGAGCTGAAGCAAGCAGCATTTCACTCTTTTGCCGGATCACTGAGTCTGAGGGAGGAAATAGGTTGGTTGAGAAACTGCTTTTCACAGAAGAGCCAACATCCTCCAGGATGGAGCACTTAGAAAAACTTTGCATGAATTAGCAGGCAAATGTGAGGCTGGAACAAGTAAAGAGGGACAAAACTTGTCAGTTTGTCATTCATGCAATAATCCTGTCAAATATGAAATTTACTGAATTGGTGAATTTTGGCTTTGTTTTTGGAAGGGAGGAAGGAAGAAGGATATTTTACTTTGTTTGTGATGCATTTGTATTTTTCCAAACTGGAGAAGCAACCCTATTATTTATGATCATTTTTCATCTTTAGAATGTCATATGGCAATTTCAGGATCCTCTCTGAGTGCCACACTGATGTGCAACATCTGAACATCCCAAATGGCTATTGGCTTCACTAATGGGGAGAATACATAAATTCAATGCTTGTTGCATATTCAGAACAACCACCAATGCCAGTTTCAATTCTTCATGAATTTAAAACCTGGCTGGAATACAAATCAAATCATAACCCTATATTTTGTGAAACAGTCCACATTTTTTGCCATCAATCTCCAACTCTTCTAGTCCTGAGCCTCTTACAAGAAACTTCATTCCAAAAAGTCCATTACATTCTCATGATCTAGTGTTATGAAAGGATAAAGAAGTGTTCAAATTGCCAAAAAAGCTCTGAAAAGACTACTCCGTCTTCCAATTCCTTGAGAAGGGAAAACTAAATTCACCCCAATTACGTATATACATGTTACTACAAGAAACACTGAAAAACTCATGACAGGTTGGTCTAGGTGCCAGTCATCTTACAACCCTGCAAGGAAAATGCCTATAGTTAAGGGCATAAGTTATTGTATTTATGGTGACAGAATGGGGATCCAAATCAAGAACTGAAGCTCTACAGAGCATAAGAAATGATACCTTGATTGTCACCCAACAAAGTATCTTTGTTTGAGGGGTAGTGATCTCACTGGCAGGGCTCAGAAATGAGTCCAAGTTTTCAGATTTAAAACTGACACAGAAAACCACATAGTTTCTGGTCTGTGAAGTCAGACGGAGGAGCTGTTATCTGAAATAGTGCACAGCGTCTGAGTAATCTGCCAGACTTAACACATCCTGACTCAGGAGTCCAGGTGGGAAACTTTACTATAAGGAACAAAATAAAATACAAAAATACCTGCTGATAGTTCAGCTACTGCATCATCAACACTCCACAAATAAAGCTGTTAAACGACACGTATCTCCACTGGTGTAATTGCTATGCCAGCTGGAAAAAGTCTGTAAGGATAGGTTTAGGGAAATAAGACTTCCATCACCTGTCCTAATTAAGGCTAGATCAAAAGATGGAACGATTTGTCTTCATTAAACAAAGCAAGAAGATAGAGTGGGTCATTGGCTGTAGAGTTATGGAAGAAATCCTGAACCTCTGCTGGGTGCAATATACTTATACAAAGACCATCTTACGTAGGAGGAGCAACCGACATCCAGGCAATGATCCGGAATAGATAAGCAAGCAATTCATGGAGAAAGACACATCCCATCGCCCCAGGAAGTCGTCGTTCCAAGATCAGAAGGATCCAAGTTCTTTCCTCTATAGACACTCTAAAGCTTTTCTGGCAGATTCTCCCTCCTGACGGCTGTGCCAGGTTCAACCACTTATCACAAGCTGGAGGGGGATGTTTCCCCACATTTATATTTGGCACAAGAATTTCAGCTCAAAATGATGGAGCTGTTACAGAGGTAGTGCTTATGAGAGCAACATCCTCCCAGATGGCCTCATAAAAGAGGGAGAGGGCGAGCTCGTCTCACTGACTTGGAATTGCCAAGTCGGCAGAGTTAAAGATCAAGTTTTGAAAAGAAAAGGTCACATTGCATCATATAAGTGCCGCCCTCCTTGGGACAATAGACAGCCTTAATCCAGCATCACTCAAATCAACAAGAGTTTTTCCAATGACTTGAACAGCAGCAAGATCAAACTTTGAGGACACCATCTAAAGCCAGGGAAGATAATAGGAATCTTTCTAATCACTGGGGTGAGCTTTACATCAGTCCCTAAATGACTAAGACATGGATCCACGCCTGGAGAGAATAAATCTTAAAGGGAATAAAAGCATGGTGTTGCCAGTAGATGATTTTACATTAGTTTAATTTTCAGAATTCCTAGGTGTGCAAGCAGTGTTGACTTCTGCAAAGATTTTGAAAGCCATCCAGAGAGTAAGGTGGAGCTTTGTCTTGCACAGATGCGTCTTTGCAAAGGTTTATAGACACCAAAACCAGCTCAAAAACCATCATCAGCCAGCAGCAGAACTTAATACTAAACCACACAGGGTTCCCTGGTAGGACTAATACTAATGGCCTGCGACACACCAGACAGACAGAAGCTGAGCTCTCGTCAAAGTGTTGCCCATGGGAAACTGACACATATCTTCCTCTAGGGGCAGTTGAAAAGGCTGGATAATGCACAACATGAGTGCTGCTTTCCAGCCAGCTGCCATTCAGACAAATCAGGTACCTCTCCTCCTGCATCTGCTCTTGTGAGAGTCTGATACTGAGCAACACCTTGCGCTACACAATTGCATAAATCTTTGAAGTTTAGTGACAAGGCTGTGGGAGTTTTTGCCAAAATAATAAAAAACCCCATCCAGACAATGCCTCCTCCCTCTCTCCTTGCTTGCCTTCCCCACTGAAAAGCACAATCCATTGGTATGTGATAAGGGTTCAGCTTCCAGCCAGTTAAAAATTGCCAGTTGGAAACCAAATCCAGAGAAACCCAGTGAAAAAAGAAGACTCTTCTTTTAACCAATGCTGGTTAAACACTAGAATATCTTAGCTTAGGCTCACTATGTATCAGTAGACTTGTAATACACATTCCTCTGGCAGCTTGCTAATATCTGAGTTGGGAAGGGTCTAGGATAAAATTTGGAAAAAAAAAAAAAAAATTCATTGGTGGTGGACCCAGATTCACAGAAATGTGTTTTCAGAAGCGAAGCTGGTCTTCCAGACAGGGCTGGATTTCAGTCTTCAGCTGTTTTACAGAGTCTTTGTGGCAAAATTCTTGATCCATGAAATTCACCCTAATTTTCTCTTGGGTAACAATACCCTGAAATCACAGCCCATACCCTTGTGGCTGACATTTCATCTTGTAGTGGGGTATTTCAAACCACAAGGATGCCAATTGCACATGTTACTATGTATTTTCTACTGTTTCTGATGAAAGATTTATAGCTTGATTTTGTGGGTTTTATTCTGGTGAGTTTATTGGGAATATCTTAATAAATAGGGCATTCATTGAAATATCCTATATCAGCCACAAGTCGCTTCAATACTGAAGATGCCTGTTGTCAAAGGAAGATTTTTCTCAACTGTACTCTACACACAGAAGTTACTTCTTGTACTTGCATAGGAACCACCCTACACTGAGGCAGATGCAACATGACTAATAGGCTCATCATGACTAATAAATTCACCCCAGTTACAGCACATCAGTCAAATCAAGTATTGCTTTTCACCAGACATGACACATCATGATGTGTAAGGCTGGGAATTTTGAAAGATAATGTTAGTGATAGACTGCACCCTGATGCAACATCTCAAAATGCAATTTTAACTATCTCCAGGTTAACCATGTGGAATTTCTGCTGTGAAGCCTTGGGCCAGGATCTCTGCTGACTCCCCTGAGTAAGCATCAGGTGTTCATAAGGATATTGATCTGCAGTGTCCGTGTCATCTTATTACACAGGGGATGTTTTTAGGAGGTCAGTCAGACAGGTTGGTTTCCAAGATTACTGGGATTAACGTTTGAGATGGAATCATGCCTTAGGTAAAATGCTTACAAAGATCAAACCTTTGAATAGCTTTTAACTAGGATTAAGAGGTGAATAAAACAGGAAAGAGCAAAAGTAAGCACTCAGCAAGAGGGTCAGTCAGTCTGGCTCTGGAACAGGGAGTTCCTCAGTGGCTGCCCCAGCATGGCAGGCCAGTGAGCACTGAGAACTGAGGGTACCTGCCTGATGTCGTTGAGAGATGGGTGTATCTAACTGAACTTTAAAGCAATACTTCAACTACTGCCATAAAAAGGGGGGTTGGAAGAAATAGGGGTTTTTAAAAACAAGAATCAAGGTCTGTGAGTTCTGAAAACAAGAACTGGTAACTTTCTGCTATAGTTATGACCCCATTCTCCCACTTCTCTCACTCCCCACCCCAAAATCTGTCATTTCAGGTAAAGAAATACTACCTTTCCTTTAACCCTCACTGCCCAAGCAGTGGGAATTATGGTCTCATCCTTGAGTTTCAACACACAGAGACCTGGAAAGGCGCTGTAGAGTGAAGATCTGAAGCTTTATCATGAGAGCATCAATGTCTCTTAGACAACTTCAAGACTCCCAAGGTTCATGTGAAAACCTCTACTCTGTCATTTCTAGATACTAAACCCCAAACCGTAGCATTTTGATTGGCACTGGTAGGCAGTCACCAGTTTGCTGCTAATTACAACCTAGGGGTGTCTGTGAAAATCACTCTAGCTTGTGGTATCCATGAAATATGCAGAGTGAGAAATATGTAGGCTGATGGGAACATTTTCTTCTGACCTTTGCAAATTTAAATGGTGATGTGGTGGTCACACTGATGGACAATTTGGTTTGGGGGATCCTTTCTTCATTATTTCTGCTGCTTGATGCTGTAAGGCTAACTGGTGTAGGAGTTAATGGCAAAAAACTCTCCTAAGCTGCAGTTAAGTATGATATAATGAGGACATCAATTAACTTAGGGCAAGCGTTTATGATTAACTGTGAAAATCGGTAGCATTCAGTGGTGCATAACAGCAGAGGGAAGACAGTCTTCCAGACCATTATTTCACTACAAGCTCATAATCTCACAGCAATTTCTTAAGCGTCCTGACTGAGAAAATATGAATTTTCAGTAGAGCTTCTATTTTGGATGTTACTGCATTTATAATATCAGAAAGGGCCATTACCTTTTCATATAGCTCTCTATAGATGTGACTCTGCCTTCTAAACCTTTATTGAAGCAGAAGAAGAGATATTACATACTGTAGAGATGTTACATACTATAGACTGCGACTGCTAGCTGATATTACTACATAGTCTGAAGATAAATATGCACTCTATTCTGATATTTACCAAGAGGAGTAGAAAAATTATCTACTGATTTGTGTATCTATAAACCACCTCACGATCTTAGAAAGGGGGTCAGGGAGAAATCTTGATAGGAAGAAGAGATTTATGGATAGCTATGTTTCACCCTGGATAAGAATTTGCAAGATGATGAGGTAGCAGAAAAGGCAATTCTGTAGAGAGCTGTTTTCCTTCAACAGAGACCCTGGAAGCATGAGGCAGAGAAAAACCAGGCTGTTTGTGTGTAGCTCTGATCTGGCCTCACCTGGCCAAGAGGCCAACCCACAACTGACAGAGGCTGGCAGACCTTCAGTATCCAGCCCAGTCTGTATTCTGGGTAACAAACAATGAGAAAGATAGTGACAAGCTGGAGGGCGTTCAGAGCAGCAAGAGTATTACAAGGTGAGAGGAATTGAATTATAGGGAGAAATTATAACAAAAATGAAATATTGTTCTAGGCCAGGTCTGCACCTAGAGCAAAGCTTTACACATACAGAGTTAGACTGATTTATATTAGCGAAGATTTTAACTTTTAATGTCCTTATTCACGTTGCACAGAACATTTTGGTCCTCAGATGTTATATGGAAGTCAAAGGGAATGTTTTGCCTCTTATCAGAACAGGATCTTAACAGACTATCAACAAGAGAAAGTCAGTTTGGTTGTTGAAGTACAAAAGGTGGTAGCGAGTAGCAGAGATTTCCACAGAAATTAAGAGGAAAAAAAATCATGTAAAGTGTCAGTTAAGTTCTCAAACACTGGGATTTATTTAAGGCCTAAAATTGAGGAATGTTGTTTGTCTATCAAAAGGTTCACTGGCCTGAGAGCTGGTTGTGCTAAAGGCTGACCTAATTTGTGTAATACAAGTGTCAAGCCAGCAGTAGAAACAGAGCTGAATACCTTGATAATGACAAAAGCAAGAAAAGCCACAGCAGAATAGAGGCAAATACCTAAGTGGGAGGGAAAATGAGGTCTGCAGCACTCACACATACCAATATTCATAGCTACCCCCTCCAACCCTTAGCAGATTGTCTGTTGTGGAGCTAACAGGTCAATAGCCTCTGTAATCTACTGCTGAGCTTCTGATCAAATACTACTCACACTTAGAGTGACTAATAACTATTTCAGAGCTCATTTCTAAAACTGCACAGAACATTTTATAAATGGAAGTGTACCATAACATGCCATTGCAGAAGGTGTCTCAGTTGCTCTGAAAAAGGTCCACCATGAAGGAAACAAGTGTAACTCAACATCTAAATAGCCCAGACAAGCAGTAACAGCCAGAAAAATGCATAAAATTTCACTTGCAGCAGCTGCCAAAAAAATAAAATAAATAAAAGCAGACTTATTTCACCCATTAAATCCATCAACCCCTGGGAGATCCATTAACAAACCTACTCTCAACACCCCAAGGGTCCCACTCCCCAGGATGTTATGCACTGTGGTCAGAATTGCCCTACCCAGTGAACGGTAACGTGCAGAGGTGTCTCCCCTTGCTTGTTCTGCAGGAACTGAGTCTCTCTACAATGATTTTTTTTTTTTTTCCTCCCTGTAGTCTGGCCAAACGTCCTGCACACTGCATCTTTTCTGCACACTTCATCAGAGGGAGAGATGGCTGTGGCTGTGCCACCCCTCCCTCTGTGCTCACATCCAGACCTCGCAAGCTGGGAGCTCGAGTGCAAGGTGTCAGTCCTGGCGGGGGAGAAGTGCTGGCAGCCTGCTCTGCTCTGCTTGGCTTGCAGGAGAGAAAGGCTCTGCTGGTTTGTAGCCCTTTTACAGGAATTCTACGGGCTACAGCCCCCAGGGAGACGTGAACATTAGAAGTACCTGTGAAATGAATCCCACGCTGCCTGGTGGGACTAGTGTAGAACTTGCTGTGAACATAATTTTCCACAGTTCTGGGACATTTTGGGGTAGGATAACCCATAATGAGCTGATGCTGACACACAAGGTGCCAGACACTGTTGCACCCAGGCAAAGTTCCCATCCTTTGCTACTCTGAAGGACAGTGTCATGTGTGACCACTCCAGCCCAATGTAACATCACCACCTATTGAACTTCTTTGAGCCTATGCCATGTAGTAGTCTCCAGTTCATGGAGAATACCTTCATTTTTTGCCCATGATCTCCTGTTTCATCCAAAAAGGCACTGCAGAACATGGGGAAGATGATTATGAGCCTGCCTCTTAATGTTTTTCATTATGTTCTGTATAAGAATGGTTGAATCCTGGTTGCTATCATATTTTCACTAGGTATCTAGTGAAATCAAAGCAATGTTTCTCATGGTACAGGCACATCAAACCAGCAATTATTTTCTCATTTCATTTTTAACCACCGAACTCCTGTTTTATCTCTAGATAATGATGAATATGGTTCTGACACCAGAGGTCCACACACTCCTGCTATACTCATTCAGCACAGAGAACAAATAAGTTACTTGCTAATATATGAACTGTCATGTAAGAAGCCACAATTATGCATGATTCACCCCTACAAGCTATGTAAATCTGTGGTGTGTATATATGATAACAAATGAGTGTTACTTGATGGGAAAACACAGGTGCCAAGAACCAGGACTCTCTGTACTACGGATGTCAGATATGGCATCAGTGTTAACACCTCTGCTAACCCTTACCTTCAGGTAGACACATTTCCAAAGGCTTATCAAGCATCCTCTATCACTCCAGTCTGTCAAAGTACTGGCAGCGAGCCAGACCAGATCCTAACCATGCAACACTGTTTAGTGGGAAGGTATGAGAGCAGAGAAAGCACATGCCTCCTTCCATAGATTGAAATGTATGCCACATCCAGGCTCCCTGCTTTCAGTTTTAAATGGTGAAATTTTGGACCCGTGCCTGTTCTTGCCATAGCAGTTATTAAATGGCAGTGACAAACCATAAAGGAATTGCACTGCTTACTCATGGAGCAGCAGGCTTGTTAGTCTTGTTGGAGACAGCCATCAGCAGGACACGTAATGAGATATCTCAACCAACATTTTGCCTGATAAAGCTGTTTGTAAAGCTTTGGGTTGCTATTTCACCCACGGAGGTCATCTGCATGTATGTCAGAGAAAGGTACATGGTGGGGAATGATTATTTTTTCTTAACAGTTCTGTCCTCTTCTAAGCAAACATCAGGCCATTAACTTGCTCTGTCCATAATCCTGAAAACATTCATTTCGGTACATGTAAGCATGACTGCACACTCTGCATGATGCTAGAAAAGTAGGGCTTTGTCACATGCAGACCTTTGTAAAGGTGCATCATTACAAACATAAAAAGCAGAAGGACAACATGGAAAGGTTTTGTCACACACCCTCACCTCCCATTTCAGCTCCCATCCTGACATACAATTTACTATGACTTGTATAAAACTGGGTAATTCATAAAATCTTCCAGCATACATGTAAGTCATTATACCTGTTAACATTTTCCTCTCCTCTTGTTTATCTTCAGCAGAAATTATCATTGGACTAACCTTGGCCACTGATTCTGTCTTTGGTTAAGTAAACTAGGGCGGGAAGGAGGGTGTTTGGCTCCCTTTTCCACTTCCATTTCAGCCTGAAGTGCCAAGTCCCCAAGCACATTTTCAGCATCAGCCCTGGGAGAAGTTAACAGGTTAATGACTTGAGCAACTTCCTCCCCATGTGTGCCCAGTCTGCTTTCTGTCTCACGACACCAGTGAAAGACTGCACAGGTGAATCTGAATTATGGACAAAGCAAGAATGCAAAATTATACTCTTCATTCCAGAGAAAAAATATACAAACCCACAAGTTTCAGGACATATCCTGACCACTTCAAAGTAAAATTAAAAGTTACAGTGGTGGAGAGCTTCATATCAGCACAATTTTTAACATTTGAGATCCTTGATGAAGCAGCTGTTAAAAAGAGTGTTTTGTACTATTTGGCTCTGATTTATTCATGTTATAAATTATAGTGTAGACCACCCCGTAATCAAGTGCTTGTGAACCCTGTGTGTAACACCTTGAAAATGAGAAAGTTGGTAGGTAACAGAAGCAGTTTCCTTCTTTAGATAAAAATGTAGACGCTTGAAACACAAGCCAGAGCAGTCCAAGGGTCAAAGTGAAAAAACTGCTTTTGCTCACAGGTTTTGAATTCTTCTTCATGCCATTCTGTTAGTTATGGTATTGGATAACATCTTTGGTGTTTTCTTAGCCCCCAGTGGACAGTAACACACATACCCAAGCTCCACACACAATTGGAATAATCTGTGCGTTTTGGAAACAAAGGGCTCCATTGAGTCACCGTTAACATGTGTAAATAGGAATGGGCAGAGTGCCACTTTGGACAGGGATACATTTTGATATGTGTCCTTGATTCTCACCCACACAAACTAAAAAAGACCACTTCATTTTTCCTGCTCCTTGCTACAATGCTTCATGCTGTAAAGACTGGGAAAAAAATCACTGATTTCTTTCCTTTGAAAGGAATAAAATGCTTCTAATTTGTACTCCCAGTAGGGGAAGAAACTGGTGGGCAGCACGAGCAAAACACTTATTAGCCTGACGATGCAAAGATACAGCAAGAAACTGGATATAATTATGCCAGACACCTCATGTTCATTGTAAGGTGCTATTCACAGGGCTTCTTATCTTCTGAAAACTTTGTCTGAAAATTACTTAAGAAGTTAGAGTGTATCCAGGTGATACCCTGACAGGTCTGGTATCTCTCTCAGGTATTTCTGCATTGTCAATCACCATAATATGCAGACACTATAGCATGCCATAACTCAGTTTGATCTTCTTTTTCTCTCTCCCTCTCTCCCTGCGTGACCAGGTGTGCAGGGTTCCTCAAGCAGGTTTCCCCTTGACTGTTGCTGGTGCACTTCCTTGGCACTTGATTTACAGATGAAAGATAAGTATATGTGGCCACATTCACACAAAGGAAGAGCAGATCTTTTGCTTTCTTTCTGCTGTACAAGTTTTGCAGGGCAATCACTTGTCAATCACACTCCATTCCTGTTCATGTCCCTGAGGTGCAGTTTTGATACAGGGAAACACAATGTACTTTGCTCTGTACCCTGGGGAACAGCATGTGCATCAAGAAACTATCTCTTCATCTCTGTATTCATAGTGCCTCCACTTCCAGTTTCAGAGTTCCTCACAAATTCTTTAAGATGTTTCTCCCTGCAGTACATGCTTAGTTATTAACGGCATCTTAGATTTAAAGGTTTGCAACTAAGACTCAAAAAAGAATGGAGTTTCAAAGACCTCTAGTTTTCTGCACTTCATTATCTAGTTTACTTTTGAAAACACTGAAGATCCAGATCTCAATGACCTGCCCAAGGTCACACCAGAAGTCAGTGGCAGAGCAGAGACCAGAACTGCAGCTGCCGAAAAATTTAGAGGAGAGGATTGTCAATCCTTCCATAATATTTGCATGAGATGTCTAACCAAATAGGTTGAGGAACCCTGAATACTCCAGGCTGCAGAAATCAGGCCACTGAGGCCCAAGTAAACCCTTCCCAAAGCGGCTTAGTGGGTTCCTCAAGTGGTTAGCCCACATATGCTCTACATTCGCTCTTCCACAGGATGTCCCTTAAATAATGTCTGGCTGAAGTAGTTTTTTGGGAACATTGATAACAAGACAGCTGTATCTGGCATGCAGCTCCCACTCATGCCCATAGTGAATGCGCAAGCCCTTGTTCTGCAAGCAGCAAGTGAAGAGCGAGGTGGCACTTACCTCCTGGAGACAGAAAGAAATACTAGGAAGACCATAGCAATGCACGGTTGTCATTGCAGTGACCTGGTTATGAACAACAAACAGGTCCTCCTAAAAGCAGCACCCCTGAAGCAGGGAAACCTGCTATTCATCCCCCAAAGAAGGCAGTAAGGTTTCAAAACCTGTGGTCCACAGGGATTGTGAAGCCAGCAGCAGAGAGCAGTATGGCATCATCTCCAAGAAGAAACAGTTGTCAGAGACACAGTTAGCAATTAAGCCAAGTGGGCTAGACAAAACAACATCCAAAAGATGTCCGAAGTCCTGACCTCCTTTCTGAACTGATGAAGATGTTTTTATTTTTGTTTTTCATGGCAGGGTGGGAGCATGGTAGAAAACTCACTGGGGTTATTGCTTCTTCCTTGCCTGTTTTTCCTCTCAAGCCTGGATTAATGTTTTTGTTTGGAAGGCTTGCTAACAAGTTGAGGTTTTCATCTTAGTAGGTCTGCTAATAGTACAGGACGTTCCCCTGGATTTGTGATTTCAATGCAGGGTTTTCTTCAGAGAGTGAGGAATTTTTTTATTAGAACCAGTCAGCCTACAGAACTGAACTGTACCTAAAAATAGAAGGGATTGCTTTTTTTTAGATGTTAAAAATAGAGATGTATAGAAATGGTCATGTATAGGCTGCTTTTACAAGAAGGCAGAGGTGCTCTGAATGGAAACATTTGCTATCTGCCATCTAGCCAAGAAATGTAGCATTTCACAGTGCCATGAGCTGCTGCTTGTGAAGAGCAAAGAAGAATACAGTAACCCTGGATGGTCTGAAAATGAAACTGATATCATGCTGAAATACACACATGTTTCCAGGGAACGAACGAGACATTTATTTTGTGAAGCATAAACAGAATACAGCTCTTCAAAGATGGGGAGGTCCAATGGGATGGATGAAGCAGGATCATCCCATGTTGCTATTGAGCTCGTCTAATTCTCCTGCTGGTGGAACCTGCTTCGGCCCTTCCTCTGAGCACTGTGGAAAGTAGGATTCCTTCCAGTTTCGCTGAAAAAAATTACCAAGGCCCCTTTTTTCCCCTCCAGAATACCTCAGTGTCCGCCCACGCCACTTAGGCTGAACACTGAGCAGAAAACACATGGCTTAGTGGGGAGAAATGCTCCCAGAGATGTTTTCAAAAGCAAACAAAACTCACACCCATTTAGAAAGATGCATCCTCTACTAAGCCCTGTCTTTTGGGGTGATTTGTCAGGATAAGGATCATATAAAGACAGATGGATTTTGTTTGTTATCCTGTTCTCATTCCATGTTCCTCAAAGTTAATTCTTGATCATATTAATGTGTCATATTATAGCTGAGATATTCAAAGCTGTTAAAGTGATTTGGATAAAAAATTACCAATAACTAGAATTGGAATTTGGCATCAAGATCTGTTAAAAGAGGAAAAATTCTCAGCCTAAAGGTCTATATGCCATCTGAAATCTGATGCATTCATAATTCTGTTAAGTATTAATAGGTTATTCCAAATGCAAAAAACCTCCACCTTTATTTTGAAAAGATATTTGCACTAGCCGCCCCATAAAGACTCTAGGTAGATTTCACATGGCATGGCTCAGACAGTAAGAAGCTCGCTAATATGCTACCCCAACTCATCTAAATGGATAACTGCTTTTTTTTTTTCCCTGAACATTATAAATGGTTCACCAAGTTCTTAAGACATATTAACCATCACCTCCCCAACCTCCCACCACCACATAAATCCCACCCTGGAGAACCAGCTGTGTCTCAAAAATCTCAGGTCAAGTGTTCACAACATTTTACGAGATGTCAGTACCATGTGTGTCAAATTCAGTCCTCGATTACCTCCAGTTTAGAGACACTCATATTTCCATCAAAGGATCTGATACTCCTTGATTTAATGGCTTGGGCAGTTAAGTTTTTATTGCTGTATAGATGTCCTTTCAGGCACAGTTATGTGAAGCAGCCACAGCTCAGTTCAATCCTCTCTAATACCAGGAAAAGAAAGTGGCCAGCAGCCGCCTAATGTCAGTGGTCTTGTGGAGCTCAGCATGCTGCTTGACCTCCTGGTCCATCAGGACTAAGAAGCAGAATAAGAGCTCCCTTCCAAGAGAGAGCAGAAAAGGAGCTTTAAAAAACACCATGGGATTTAGAGAACAGGGTATTCCTTCTGTCTGGTTTGATTCTCTTTCCCTTGCAGGACTATTCCCTGTAGAGATAAAAGAAGGATAGATGCACAAACAAAAAAAGTGGACCTGGATCGAAGATATACCCAACAAATATAGCAGTTTTCCATATGTTCATCAATTATGCAGAGGAAAGATTAGGACTGACTATGACTAGGACCTCTGAGGTGTAAGTTAGCACAGGTCTCAGGAGCTAGCTCGAACAGCTGTGGATGGATTTGCTCAAACAGGAGGTCCCATCCTTTGTGTTCCTACTCCCTTAACTAATTGTAAGTTGTTTTAATAGCCATGATAAAATGCACGTCTGAACAAGTTCTTGTGGTGTCCATGCTACATGGAGCTAGGGTCTTCTTGCTATTTAAAGTGAAATGTAAAACTCTTGATGATTTCCAGTAAAAATTTAGTTCATTCCACTGTTTATGTATAGGTACGCCATATATTTATAGCCTCATAGAGATTCCAACAGCAAATCTGAGGTTATGTCTTGTTTTGCATAACTATAGATAGATTTGGCAGTGAAATGATGTTCCTTTTGAAATGTCAGTGGTGCTCTGAAACAGAATGAATAATAAGCAACAGTAAACAATACATTTGTGAAGAAAAGTGTGTATTCCCATCATGGGCAGTAGCTCCAAACTGGATACCCGCCTCTTAACTCTGAAACTACAAGCCAAAGGGCTTTTCCTGGACTTTATGGCCACTGAATTAACAGCAGCTCCTGAGTAGACAGAGAATGAAGTTTTATAAGAAAAAGCATGGGGAGACAGGAACTCTGTGACTGAGTCCTCTGATACAAAGTGTTTGCTCCTGAAAACTTAGAAGCCAAAGGAGAAGATTCCTCTTGTCCCCTAAACAGCACCACATGCATAATTGATTGTAAGCAAGTCATTCATGACAAACTCAAAGCTGCTTCATGCACATGACCACATTAGAGGAGTTGCAGGCCATGGAAAGAACAGAGCTGATTTAGGCATCAATTATGGATGAGAAACTTCAGTATAAATAAACTTGCTGTTTCACCACTGTACACTGAAACCTCTAAATAAAGTAATTGATTTTTCAGAGGCAGAATTCTTGCAGCTTGTCTCAAGGACATATTTTCTGTTTGAGTACATGCACACACACATGCGACCATGAACACACACTGAAACCCTCAAACCTCAACCAAACAGAAACCATAGCTTAATCTATTGATAGACTTTTCTTTCTTGAACAATCCAAGAAAGTAGTTTATCTGGGTTCCCTCTGAAGCCACCTGCCATATTTGCAACTCTGGATGTCCAGCTAAACCCACCATCTCTTCAGGAATTTTCATGAAGGGCAAAACTGGAATTCTCTCTTGAATGTAACTATTCCACTTATTTGTTCAACTTCAGGGCATACCCACACACTCACAGACACACATGTGTGTATATAAATATATAGCTGTGAAGGTGACCTATTTTCCAGCTGAAAAATACTGTTGCTATCAGAGGTTTTTGCCAGCTAGGAAAGAATATGAACCAAGGAGGTGCAGAGCGAACTGCAGTATCTGCATTACTTAGAGGCTCAGCATGCCAGGTTCACAGGTGTTCAAACTACCCAGGAACCATTTGGCCCACTATTACGGAAAACACGATTTTAGAAATTTAAATCAGCCAGCATGAAAAGGTGTTTAACCAACTAATTACTGCAGGACAAAGCAGAAAGTCAAGGTTTTCTTTACATTTCTTTTTATTGTTTTTGCTATTTTTTCCCTCCCAGCACCTGCAATACTGCTTGCCTGACATCCTTGAGAACTGCTGGCAGTGGAGGAATTTCTTAGCTAGAAAATTCCCAAAGTATCTGTAGGAAATATTATTCACAGTTGCAACATTTCAGACAGAAAAGAACTTGCAGGAGGGAAAAGGACTAAAAATCAAGTTCTGAGTCTGGACTGACTCTCCAAACAGAGAGACCAAGTACATAACACAACACAGTACATTTTAGTGTGCAGCTTTGCCGAGACAGTCACAGCCCCGTGTCACTGGGGAAGGAGGGCAGGAGAAAATGGGCAGGGGATCTTGTTCCTTTCCAATGTCCTTCCTGAAAACTGTGGATCAAATTGGTGGAGTAGAAGCATCTGCCCAAAGCATGATTTCCACCATATTTCTTTGCTGGACTGGATTTAGGGGGAGAGCAGAATTATTCTTCAGCAGAGACTGAAGCCCACAGAGTATCAGCCCTCTACAGGATCACACCTCTAACTGGGTGACCAGGGAACATGAAAGTACCAAGCAGCGTTTCTTCTCTAAATACATGGGACCTATCTGACCTGCCTGGGAGGTACCAGGAGGTACCTCCTGCGCACTCTGTCTTTCTCACCACTTCCCAGCAGCTAAAAATAAAGCAAATAGCTCTCCTGAGCTAAAAGTCACAGCCACCATGCAGAAGTGCACTCAGCTACCTCTTTCTGTCCTTATAAGACTATTATTATCAAGCAGAGAGAGAAATATTATCATAAATATATTCCTGAATATGCAATATGAATTATGAATATGAAAAAAATCTCTTTTCTCTCTCGGTTCCTTCAGTTCCAACTCACTGCTAAATATACACCCAGATGTATAGGATGGAAGTGTATAACATTGCCTCACTGACTGAACTCAAAATCCAATTTCTAAAAGAATTTAGTACCCGACTGCCAAAGAAATTTAGGTACCTGAAGATGCAGTTAAGAATATTCCCAAATATTCAGACATCATCAAGTCCTATAATCCATTGTTTTAAAAAGACTTCAGGCTCCTGAATCACATTTGAGAATTGCAAGTCTGTTTCTGCATTACTTAGACATTGTAAAATATGGCCATATATATATTTTTGCCCACATTTCCTACTTTGCAGAAACCAAATTATTTTCTTTCCTCTAAATATATGTTTATAAATACACATGCACACACTGTAGTTCTGCACTAATTGGTATTTGCAATGTAAGCACTGGCCTTTCCTTCCTTTTTGTCAATGAAAGTAAACATGATCAAAGCCTGCCGGTATTTAATGATGAAAATGTACCGTGTCTCTACCAGTCTTAATGTCATTGGAATGAACTTGAAGATAGGTTTACAACAAAAATAATTTAAAAAAGATTTCATAACAAATTCGGGGAAAAATCCATATTTAGCTTTTCTTTCCTTATTTTGTCTAACGGAAAAAAAGAATAAACAAAGATGTTTTAAAATGACCTAGTGAGGGGCAAAATAAATGCATAGAGATTTTATCCAGCACTTCTAAGGATCTTGGAAGTGCTACAACTACACTGTAGTTTCTTTGTTACAGCTCTGTATACATTTATACAAAAGAAAGATGAAAGAGGGGAGAGAGTGGTTGATATGGGTTGTGAGAAGTTGGTGGAATTAGATGGCAAGGGGTCAGGTTACAGACAATGTAAGCTAAAATGCATCAAAGGATATGAAGCAAAGGACTAGATCAAAGTCTAAGAAGCCAAGTACAAGAATAAAAGAGTGATAATTGTAGGCAGCGAGAGAAAGCACTGGAATAGAAATGTGATAATGGTATGACCTCATGACTCAGTCTTCTTTTTTTTTTCCAAGTCAGCAGTTTCCTCGCACGGGGCGCACAGGCTGAAGAGGGCAGGAGTGTGTGTGGCAGGAGGGAGCAATGCGGGGAGAAGGGAGAGGAATTCTGGGGTTGATAACCTTCTTGGGCTTTAGGGAAAAATTCGCTTTGTTTATTGCAATGTGCTCCATTCGTAAGTTCTCCATAAGATCACAGGGCTGTCCTCATAGGCCCTAGTGTGAAACAGGGAGCATAAAGCTGAAGACGGGTGCCTGGGAGGCTGAAAAGCTAAAGGTCAGATCCTGCTCTCGCAGCCCAGCAGAACATAGCAGACACCAGTGGGAGTGGGTCTGTTTTAAAGTTACAATTGGGCCCTATTTTAGAGAAATTACTGGGCACTGTCTCTCTGTTCCATGGTTGAGACATCACGGCTGAGAAAGCTGTTGTCATCCAGAGAGCTCCTAAATTATACTCATCTTCAGCTGTAGCTTTGTTCTAAGGAAGATATTTACATTAGATATTAACTTTGATAGGAAGTAAATGCATTTTATTGCCAAGAAGGAACTTTCCCTTTAAATCTAACAAGGTCTCTTAGTCCTCACCGTTGTACAGCATGGAGTGCAAGTCTCTATATACTCAAGATAGTTGAGCAGACCAGGGGATCTCTCACCCTGGCTTGCTGGACTGATGATGTAGAGTCTTCTCAGCTCTCACCATGCCCCAGTAGGAATCAATGGCATCGTTTCAGCTGACTGCATCAAGGCTAGGATTTGTTCCGTGATCCCTGAAAATATACATTTCCCCATTCACATAGGTTTTAGTTTGAGACCGGGTAATGGCTATCATCATCCGTCACAATCAGCCCATACTGACATAATTTCTGGTGTCTTTGAAGGCTGAAGCCAAGGGTGCACAGAGTAAAAGCTCCTCTTGTGAACTTGTTGCTGCACTTTGTTCCATGCTTGATCTATGGGAGTGGGTAACAAATGAGGACAGTCATCACAGGCAAGTCTCCTTCCACTGACCACAGGGTTGAATTGGTGCCAAGACCCTACCCTGCTCCAGCGGCTTTGGAAAAAGCAAACAGTTGATGCCAGAGAATAGCAGCTTCTCTGTTGCCTCCTTCAGCAATGTAGACACCTATTTTTGTTTTATCTGGAAGGCAAAGGAGGCACCACTGTCTTGACTCCCTCCAGCACTTTTGCTTGCAGGCTGCCTTCCCTTCTCCAGTGAAGCCTCAAGACATCTGTCTTCTCTTAAGTGGGTGAACGAATCAAAGTAAACTGCTTATTGGTCTCTCAGATCTCCATTTGTTGTTTGAGATCTGTGCACCATTTATCTCTTCAGGTCCTTCCTTTCAATGCAGCCTACTCAGAGTCATTTGGCAGTGTATTTGTTTATTTTTCTGAGTTAGTTGTTGTGCTCAATCTCAGGACAATGTTATGGGACAGAGGAATCTCTCACAGGGTCCTGGATTAGTGGATTTTGAAGAAGCAAAAAATCTTCAGGAAATTCAGTTAAAGTCTTTCCTTGCTGGGCCACAGGTTCATGTTCAAGTCTTTCTTCCTTGAAAAAATAACTTACTGAGACATAAAAGAGTCAAATAAGCAGACAGCTCCTTCTCTGTCTCACTGAATCTGTTGAACTGTCCTTTATTTTATACCTGAGTGAAACAGCTCAGGAGACCTTCCAGACAAAGATCTTTACCTTCTCCATGTTTGAGTCAAAAATCTTTGGCTGCCCTGGGCTGGATTCTTGAGAGATGCTGAAGGCAATTAGTATGTTGACTGACTTGAATCGGAAAGATCATTGATTTCCAAAGCAATTTTATTTCTCTGTGTATTTCAGCTCTTGAATTTTCAGCTTACATAGAATACAAAACCTGTGTGACACCTCTGTGAAATGTTGCTCTTGAACTCAGACGTCAATCAATATTTCCAGTGTTTAGAGGTCCCTATGCATTGTCCCCAGGAGCTGGACTGGCAGAGTTACTGGAGGAAAAACTCAGGTGTTTTGAGGACACAGGAGGGTGTGGGAGAACAGATAGGAGTGTGATGGTTTCAGGTTCAATGTGTTTGTCACAAAACATGTGAGAAATTTTACAGGAGAGTGGAAATTCTCAGTGTTGCATCTTTTCTGGTTCCCTACAGGCTTTGGCATTCAGGTCAATGGGTGATGCTCCTGAAGAACAGGTCATATATGGAGCCTGTTTTTTCCATCATCTGACCCCAGCACACCTGTGGGGCAGTAGCAGCAGGTTTTTAGTCAGAACTCCAGAGGGCCAGAGCTGCTGACTAGCAGTCATGGCTGAAAGCCAAGCTCCCTTGCAGATACGCTGACGCTGACATGGACCAGAGGTAGCTGTGAAGTGTGGCATGCTATGTGTTGCTCTCTGCCCTCACTAAACCCTTCTGCCCTATGCTGATAAAACAGCTCAGGAAACATTGCCAGGGCTGATCATGGTTCAGTTGTGTCAGGCCTGGTACAACTAATGTGAGTCATGGAAGATAAAGAGAGTAAACATGTAGGAACTTCTGCCTTAAAACTTGCTTAATCCCATCAACTGTTCAAAATTTAATACAGAGAAGCTGCAGTTGCAAGGTCTGAAATGTCTTCTAAAGCTTGAAAGGGACATTGATCATTGCTCTACCCACTCTTGGGTAGCCACATTGGCATCACCAAGACCCAGATCCACCAAAGATTCATCCTGTTGTGCGCTGAACCACCACTGGTCCCCCTCCAAAGCCTTGGGACCATGCAAGAGTCTGGAGGAAGACACATGGAGGGTAGAAGGAAGTGTGGCCTGCACGATGATATGGAAATTGGCTTGCATATCAATAGAGAACTAGCCAGCAGGAAGAACAGAGTAAACCCATTTACATTAATTTTGGTTTAGGTGCATTTGTGCTGTGAATTCTGATCTTTATAGATGTATTGGAAACACAAAACTTTGTTCCAAACGGTCTTCATAAATCATTATCTTGATAATATGTACATGACAATTCCCAGACATGAAGGGTGTGGATGGATTAAGGAATAGTGGTTCAGGAATATTTAAAGAAATCTGAAGGTATGCATGAGAAGCTTGTCTGAAAATTGCATTTTATTAGGCAACTAGTTGTTTTTAGACACCTGTAGAGGCCCTGCACCCAAAATTGATGTCATACAGTGTCTAGTGGTTGTCTACCCCGGAAATGTGGGTAAAAGAAACTTCCCTAAAACCAGTTCCTGTTTTTCTTTTCCATTTTCATTCTTTTTAGGGTTCTGCAAAACATGTGACTTGCAATGACTCACATCTTGATGAAACAGCAAATTCAGACAGGAATTTTCCAGAGTGCTGTTAATTTCAGTGTCACTTGGCTTGGATTTGACCATATCAATTACATTCCAAAATATCAGTAGTTATCGATTTCTGACCCTAGGACACAATAGAGGAGCGCAGGACGACCCAGCAGCCACTGTGCAACTGCCACCCTTCATGTGACCAGAGGACATAACACACAAAGACATTGACACTCATTGTTACTCAAAAAGACAAAACAAGCAAGACTCGCAGCTATAAGACTGGGGTCAAAAGGACAAGAAAGCTTTAAGGTCTTTCACATAAGAGCTGTGGGCTTTCCAAAGAAACGGAAGGTGGAGATTCCTCTGACCTCAACCAGCCTGGCCAGTTTCCTCAACCAGGAAGCCCCCGTATTTTTTTGTACCACATTTGACATGAACCTGGAAATTTTTTACTCCTTTTTGCTCAGTTATTTTCCCATTGACACGTTTGGCCTTGTATAAGAAACCACAAGAGACATCTTAAATGTTTCTTACTCGAGGGTGCAAAGGGAGGAGGGCAGTCAATAATGGGTGTTGGGTGTGCATGGGAGCGTGAAGCATTTGTAAGATCCTCCAAAGGCACCAAAGAGGAAAAATGCCTTATACATAAATCACATCAAATGTTGTCTCTTTAAACGGTAATCACAAAAGAATTCTATTTTACTCCTTGTAGGTTCATTAAACAAGAGTGTCTAAACTCATGAGGTAGTTTGGCCAAAGTCTTCAATGAAATCTCTATTGCAAGAAAATCATCAGGTAGTTATGATCAATCCAGGAAGTCAGATAAGACAGTGATAGGGAAAGCTTCCTTGCCTGAAGTGGAGGTGGAGGGACAAACATCTCCTTAAATTCCTGTTTGTCAAAGTTGATTTCTTTTTCTGTAAAATTTCAGCAATTTAAGTAGTTTTATGATTTGATATTCTTTCGGTGTCTTTCTTCATTTGGATTATTTAACCTTAGTTAGAAAGCAGAACCATGTTTACCTGGCTTTGGGATTAGTGTCCTCTCAGCACCAAGCATCTTAAGGTCACAGCTGCATCTGGCCAGTCCCACACAGATTTTGGGCAGCCCAGCAATAATTAATTTATCTAGTAAGGCCCCTGTTCCTCAAAGTTTTCTAACTTCTCTTAAAAGAAAACATTTCATTCAAATGAGAAAAAGCAACAAAAATGGCCATCTCCCCTGAGATGCCATTGGGTTAGAGACAATTGCAATTCAGGATGATGGGGAAAGTTGATAATAAAATCAGAGGAGACTCAGATGTTTTGTGGATGTTCTAACACCACTGACCTCTCTGTTAAAGGACGTTACTGCTTCCTTTAAAAATGCTAACTTTTTTTAAAATTTTTATGGTTATATAACTGTTTTAGTCCAGAAGAAAGATCTGCAACCTGCAGATAGTTCAGATTTTCAAATGCAAGAAGAAAGCATTGTTAGAAGACAAATTGGGATCTTCTATGACCCCAGTAATTGGGGTCTTCTGTGACCCCAAATAACATGTCAATGGAGAGCAAACCTGTGCACATGTAACTTCTGCTCTTTCATGAAGAATTCACAGCTGTTAATGAAGCCCATGATTTTTAAAGGGGAACTGCCAGTTTCTGAGCAAAACATTCTAGAAACTATATGCTCTGAAGAGTTTCTAAAACAAGTTATATAAGCTGGTTGAAGCTTTTCCCAGTTCTTCCATTGCTTTAAGAGCCTTATCCAGCATGCTTTTCTGTGTGGTTGCTGGTGTGTTAAAGAAAATACACAAATGAAAAGTATGATGGGACTCCCGTCTATTTGGAAATGAAGTGTCTGCAGTCTGTGTTCCCAAGGAGCAAAACTATTTTTTGGGTTGATCCATCTTTACGAATCAGCTGAATCCACAGTGACTAAAGGTACCCAAACACATCCTAAACTCTGTGAAATTACTGGCTTGATTCAAGTAGAAAGAAAAATAGTAGTAAAGACATTATAGAGTGAATCCTTAATCTCTCCTCACCTACTACCAGAAGTCCTCTTTAGACACTGCCTAGCCCTGATGTGTTTTCTGCCTGCAAGGAGAAGACACTGAACTACGGAGAGCAGTGAGCTGCTCGTGGGCCAAGCCAAGGAGGGCACCTGCTGTGGAGACAATCCTCAGACCCCCTGTAATGGGGCTGGCAGTCTGTGAGTGGATGAAGCAAAAATACTTCCTGGGAAGTCTTTGGAGGAAGGATGTGAGAAAACTCCTAACAGCCCCAGACATCCACTGGCAACACCTTGGGGGGTTGTGACCCAGAGACTTATAACTCTTCTTTTTGCACATTCTTCCCTTCTGGTGGAACTGTTGCCATGACACATACCATGTCTTAGAGACACTCTCTCTTCCCCACCAGCAGCTGTGTTTTCATCACACACCCCATAAAGCTTTTCAGATGCTGCTCTTGGTCTTCTCTGTTCCCACTCACTCCCCCTTACATCTGAGCACCCCCTTCACATCTGAGCATCCCCTTCAGCTAGGAAACTCCCTCACAGTGAGGAGACCCCCACTGGGAAACAGCAATCACAAACTTTGCTGATTGATTCAAGCTATTCTTCACCTCCTCCTCCTTTTTTCCTTTATCGTTCAGTTTCAGGGAGATTCATTCCCTTGCAAGCTTGTTTGCTTTCATATGCCAAGAATGAATCTCTCCCACTCAGGCTGCATTAATGGCTCATCCTTGTGATACTAAATTTTAGACCCAAGCTTAGACCAAGGTCACTATTCCTACCATTTTGCAAAATGGTAGAAAGCACAAATTCCGTAATGGCTTGTGACAATGAGTTCAGTTCAATATAGCTGGCAGCTTCTCTTAGGCAGATCTGCAGCAGAAGTGACCTCATTGACTGAATGAATCACTTGTCCCCCAGGGGCAGGAATGTTTCTTCCAGGACAGGATTGAAGCTGCTTTCTTACAAAAGCACTATCAGTCCCAAGCAGGGAGTTGGAAGCTGCCTGAGCCACACACCTGTCTTGTAGATAGTTCCTAGGCCTGTCAGGCATTTACCATTCAAAAAATATACATTCTTCATCAACTTGAGCTGAACTTTGGAAAAGGGTGTAGAGGGGAGAAAGGAGAGGAAAGGAGGAGGGGAGGGACTCAAGGGGTTCAGGTGGAAGTTTTTGTTCAACCCTTGACGGAAATAAATATCCAAATCTGTCCATTTTGGCTCTAGTGCATTTGCTAAATGTGCCAAGGCTAAAATTGTTACCCCATACCAGTTTTCCAATGATTGGTTTCAAAAATAATAATTGGTTTCTCGTTAACAGGATTATCCCAGCATCTTCAAGTGGAATGAGTAAGAAGTACCCTGGAGGGAGAAAAAATGTGAAATGAACCAGTGTGGTCCCAAAGAGCAAGTAGTCTCCATCCTGCCCCAAACTGTCCTATAGGTGTCACAGAGGAGAACCTGTTCCCACCAGGTTTGTAATGGGGCACATGCCCTCATCGTCCCAGAAGTATTTGCCCACCACGTCAGGTCAGGAGTAATCAGGGAGTGAGTTGGACACTTAGACCTGACAGCAAAGCAAATGTGCACGCAAGCCTAGTATATTCAGACTTTTAATGGTCAAGGTTACACTCCAAACTGGATTTGTGACACGCCCCCTGAACTGACACTGGACACATCAGACCAGACACGTGGTGGGGCCCTTGGTCTGTGCTGATCACCAGAATTTCACTGGGGCTAGAGGGGTATGTGAGAAGCGTGGAAAGATGAGAGCTCGGGAGAGCTTGATACATCCCAGCACTTCAACATGTTTTCAGCCTTGCTTATGCTGAATAAAGCCATAAATAAGAGTCACCTACTCCTGTGGCTATGGCTAAGAGATGCTGCATCCAAGACTTAAATATTTTTGCATGCCTGATCCATACCTCCCATGCGCTAAGAAGCCTTTAAGCTCTTTTTGGCTGATGAGACATGAGCAGGTGGTCCAATTGTGAACAAAATGTCAGAATCCTTTCCCAGCTACAAAACCCCACTTAGAGAGACAGTCAAGCTATGCTGATAAACGTCAACTAGCCCCAGGCACCACCAACCCCCAAATCTCTGCTTTCAGTGCTAACATTAACTCTAATTATGTTCATCCTAAATCTGCTTCCAGTCTGTTTTCATTACCTTCATTCACGTTACTTTACTATCGCTTGTCCCTGCTTGCTGGTCTGACCTATGATCAGATCTATTAGCAGACCTGAAGCAGTGTATTGATATTCATCAGTTTGCATGTGCCACTTCTGCTTTCCTTGACCAGCAATGTAGCCCGTACGTTTCAGATGCAAATTTCTTATACTGGAAAACAGCTTCATGACTGTTTTCAGAGTATTACCAAAAGCCTGTTCCTCTTTCACTGAGGTCAGCAATCAGAATAAACATAAACCCTGATGTGTCATTAGTGGGAAGCTGTCCTTTACACTACACAAACAAATAGCATGCATATTAGATGAGGCATGTAAATAAGGTACTTTTGTTGGATTTCCAAGAGCTCTGGTGGCTTAGAGGTCTGCCTAAAAAGTTTGTTTTTACAAAGATGCTCACTCTCCAGCTAACTGATCTTTCTAACACCTAGAGAGAACAGTGATGTAAACATACTTGGGAGATGTCAACTCTGTCTTCTGCAGCGTTGTCACATACAAAGAGGTAGGATAGCAAAGGCCTTTTCTGATTTCCCTGTTTCAGTTGTATGGTAGTGCTGTCTGCAGGTTACATCAGGGAACATTGCATCCCAAGAGCCTGGATTTTCAGATGCACTGAGCATCCAAGGCTTCCACTGTTCACAGTGGGAAGTGTAGGTGCTCTGTGTTTCTGAAAACAACATTTACAGTTTAGATCAACATTTTATATCTGCATGAATAAAAACTTTGAAGATTATCTCAGTGTTTCTGGAAGGGGTCTAGGTATTTACAGCTTCCCTTGTGCCTACTGAGTGTTGCAGGCTCAGCTCTGAAAGAAGACAAAAGACCAATGTCATCCCTAGGATAAGGGCACTGTTCCCAGTGTAGCTGCCAAAAGGACATATCTAGATCAGAGAAATATACTCCTTTCTTCAGAGAGTTGAAAGATTCTGCAAATGATTGTAATAAGTTGTGAGACCTTGAATGGAAGGTGCTACTGAACAGCAGATTATTATCTCTGGGTGGATTTTATAGGCATTTCTACAGTAGTCATGAAATAGATAAGGAAAATTATATTTTGAATACGTTCTCAAATGTATGTCTCATTTCTGTGTGCTCTCACCCAGTTGGCAAATGAGACAGATTTTTAAAGGATACTTAATGAGGTGTTACTATCCCAACATAATATGTGAGTTCGTTTACTGAATTTATATGTAGAGTATCTACTGATACACAATCATTCTTACAGCATTTTCATATTTAATAAATGCATTTCTAGTATTTACCATTCACTCTCATCCTTTTAGTTATTTGGTCCCTATTCAAGCCATTCAGTAAGACCAAAGATTAGCCACTCTTCACAGGGGTTTCTTTTCTTCCATTTCTCAACTTTGATACTGTCTAACTAAGATATTCCCGTAACCTTTCAGAAGAAAGGCTACTACCCGTGGTACTGGGCAATAAGACAGGCTTTCACCACATTCTTTGCTTTATAAAATCAGTAGAAGGATCACCAACACCATTGGAAAAAGCATATTTCAACTGACAAAGAAGAAAAGAGGAAAGTTCCTTAAAAACTAGAGAAGACTCATTAACTTCCTTTCTTTGCATGAGAACAGAAATTAAATCAAGGCCATCCTTGATCTGTGCAAATGAAAGAAAAGAGAAGAGAGTTGCACTCCAGGTTCCTTGCAGAACAGTAATTCCTAAAATTTCTAGCAAGAAACTGAACAATTACAAAACCCTCTTTTGAACATGATGTAGTAAGATGTTCCTCATACGAAGTGTGTCTTTCCTTGAACACAGGCGACTACCTCCTTTACAACCAAGGACATGCAACACTGTCCATGTGAGGAGCAGTTATTTGGAGAGGTGCATAATATAAACACTCGATATGGTTCAAATGACCTATTTGCATGCCAAGGTTTCTTCTTCAGTGTTTGAACCCTCTACAGAGATTAATAACCTTTGGATGCTTGAGCAGCAGGCCAAATAACTACTGTATTTTAACTCTATTTATGTGTGTTTTATTATTAGTTGTATGTATTGCCTATCCATCTAAATTATGGGTCTTGGGTTTTGGGGGTTTTTTTAAACTTTTCTGTAGAAATAGGAACAGGTCCTTCATTAATGCTAAGTCAAGTCAATGCTTGTTGGGATAAGGGAGGAAACCATTTAGGAGAAAGAAGTATTTTAAATTCCTACCTTCCTCAGTCACTTTTTGAGCTTCACACAAGCATTCTCCTCCTGCTGTTTTACTGTTTCACACTTGAGCAAGAAGTAAATGCGAGAAATGTGTCTCAGAGCCAACCCTGAATGGCTGCACATTGCCACTGATGTGTGGAGTCCCCCATTCTGTAAAGCTTAGCACTTTTCTGAGTTGGACCCTCAGAAAGTCAGTAAAGAGGAGTGTCATCTGGGGTTACTTTTTTGAGAGGATTAATGCCTTAATCAACTTACTTGCTCAGAGAAAAATTAGCAGATGCTGTTGCGCTTCAAGCGTCCTTCAAAACACCAGCAAAAATTCTTTGTGCTCACTAAGATCAGATACATGTGTGAAGGTCCCTATTCAACCCGTGTTTGCAGTTTGCATATTTCTGTGTAAATGTGTGTCTTACAATTAGCTTGAGGATGTGCTTACAGTTGCTTTTACAAGTCCTCATTCTTGACAGTTTTACGGATGTTTGCACTAAGTAGCTTTTAGTGGCATACTGGTGAAACTAGGCACCTTGTTTTCCTTTCCTAAAGGCCCTTGGTTCTAATACCTACAAAGACTAATCCATTTGCCTCAGCTAATCCAGTCTAAAAGTACTCCAGTGCACTTGAAAGGATGTCCTGTGAGCAAAACATCTCACCTTGAGAATGGGGAAAAACTTGTTTTGGAGGTTGCTTCCCTCTGAAGCAGCAACTCCAATTGGCTAATCTATTTAACAAAATTAATTAGAGGGCCATGGATTGAGTTTCATGGCAGACTAAAGCCCAGCTTTCTCAAAGAAAGGAATTCATTGTTGAACCTTTGATGGTCTAAAGGAGGAGAGGTGCATTCATATGTTTTGGGTAACTCCCTCATCATTACTAAGATAAAATAAAAAGGCTTTAAGGTTTCTTTCACCAATCACCCCACAAGTTGGCAATTATATAGGATTACTAGTATCCCATAGACCTGAGCTACCAACAGCTATTTTACTCACTTGTGTAATGCATTTTATAGTAATAACAAAAGAGCCCTTCAGGCTATTTTGTGGTCCATACAGATTTTGAAGGAGGGAGAGCTCTTATTTTTGTTTGTGTTTTGAGTGGGGGCGATGAGCAAAAGGGCATTTGTTCTGCCAAGAGATTAGTGTGAAAGAATGAAATGAAATGAAATGTTTCGGTCTTGTTCAGTTCTAGTCTAATCAAGCCTACTCTCAAATTAATGAGCTCTTACCGGGGGGAACATCTCTCGATGCTGGAAGGCAGCAGTAAAGCTATGCACTTCTATTTCGAAAAAATGTAAAGCAATATCCTTTTTGGCTTCAGATAAAACAGTGAAAGAAGCATTTTTCATCTTTTAAGGTTTGATTTAATGCTACAGTGACTCACAGGGTTTGTGTTTATTGGAGGCATTTTTCTAGAGAGCTGAACAAATTGCCAATAATTTGAGGGTTAGTATTCTGGTCTATTTTGGCTCATGGTGAATGAAAAGTGTAGGACAAGAAAGTCTAGCAAGGGAAAATAAATTCCAGTTATTCTGTGAAAAGGACTTCCTAAACCTTCTTCAGATCATACCAATCCTTCTTAAGTGCCATCTTCTAATAGCCCTTCCTTGTTCTTTCCTGAAGTTGTTCCATGCTGCTCTGGCTAGTTACAGAAGTCATTCAGCTCTGGAGTGATGGTTCTTCCATGAAGGGAAAAAACTTTCTTTGAAATGTATCATGCATCAATGGCTCACAACACCACAGTCTGAGGGGCACCTCCTGGGCTAGGATAAAGCACAGGCACAGGTTTGTAGTGGCTGAGAGCTGTAGATGCTGGTGTTGTGGAATAATACCGCACGGGAGAGTCCTCTGTATGCCAACAGATTTAGGTCACCTTGAGCTATTCCACACTGCTTGGAGCAAAATCCATATTTTTTCTACAATAACACCCACACACAGTTTTATTCTACCAAAAGCTAAGGCTGGCAGATCTCAAACTTGCACAGTAGGAAATGCCCATTGAAGTCTCATGTGCAATTGTCATTTGCCCTTTTGTGTGCCATTATAGAGCTTTTATGAATTATCTCAATTCACGCTATTTTTCTCTCTTTATTTGGCACAAAGAGTGGCTGGGGCTCACTGAAACCATATGTGGTTTGTATTCTCTTGTAACCTTGTAATTTCAACAGTGTTTTCAGGTCTTATCTACTGTTCTCTATATCCAAGCATTGTACTGAACCAAGGTGTGTTCATATATGCTTTGAGTTTCCAATTATATTGCTACTATAGTTTGAGAATATTCCACTAGCATCAGTTAATCTTTACAACACCCCTGTGAGATAAGGCTGAGAAGGATTAAGCCCAAACTTGTTGTATTTTCTAATGTGAGTCATGTAGGGGCTGACTAGCTAAATATACTGCAGTGTGATAGAACAAAAGTAGAAATGTACAAATACAAATCTCATTGTTCCAGGTCTAGGTGACATCCTTTTTTTTTTTTTTTTTTTTTGACAGGCTGAATCCTTCTGTGTATCAGGGGAATTTAGAAAAGGAGGAATTCACCATGAGTGAAGTCATATGGAAAGTTTCCTCTAAGTTATTTATCTAGTATCATATTGGAGCTCCCTAGCAGACTCCAGGAGAAAATCAATTATTCTGGTCAGGGATTCAGGTCCCTCAACCTCACCATCATCTGTGTTCTTCACCAAGGTCCCTGCCTCATTTACTGTCTGCATTCCAGCTCCTGGGATGTGTGAGGCAATGGCCTGGCTAACAGTAGCCTCCTTCAGCAGAAACCATGATTCATTTCCTCAATATCATTCTCAAATAGTGCTAGAGGCTAAAATGCCAGACACTACAATTCGGTTCTTCTAAGGTTTTCTAACAAAATACCCTTGGATTATACTTTTAAGAAGAAAAATGAAAAAAACAGAGCTTGCCACTGGTGGAAACCTGCTGAGTTTCATCTACCCAACCAGCTAGACTGGACTTTGAGAGAAACAAGGTATACCTCTAACTTTCGAGCTAAGAGAGGAAATGATATCAGTATATATGCAGCATTTTCCTCTGTGGGCAAGGCCTGATGGGGGATGAGGCAAATGAATTGTCATACAGTCTGCAGGGTAGCAGACAGAAGTGGAAGAACTGGCCTCCACATTTGGAAAGGGATATAATGGCATCTCAGAGGCTTATTAACTGATCCAATCTTTATCCTCTGCTGCTGCAGCATCATAACCTGCCTCTTGCTTCTCTCAGATACACACCAGCATCTTCATTTTGTCTTCAGTGCTGTAGGTTAAGTTGAGAGAGTGAGAGAAAGACTCCCTGTTCCTTACCCCATATTGTCTTTATCAGCCTCAAAGAACACTTGCAAACGTATGGTCTGATTGTTGAAGCCACTGTCTTCAAGATGAGTATGGTGTCCCCAAGAGTTTAACATCTTGAGAATGTGCAGGTAGCAATGCTTAGTGATTTCAAAATGTCTCCTTTAAAAAGACATATCCTGGTCCCCAGGTGAGCACCCCAGCTCATTTTCAAGCTCCTACTCCAAAGCAAAAATAGCACTGTAAACTTTTGGATGAAATAGCTGCAAAAAGTGTTTTAAAGCTGTTCAAATTATTTTTTCCTCATGTTTCTTCCCTTCAAAATAATGGAACTACTTTTGCTAGAACATTATCCAAAATATTCAGGCAGAGGAATACACCCAGCATGGAAGATTCCAGTGGAGACCATTACAAGGCCTTGTTACCAACTCCTTGTAATTTTGCCAGACACTAACAGGAAGAGACAGGCTGCTGTAGCGATAGCTGCTGGTGTCAGCTCCGTGTGGAATGACATGATGAGTCAATATTGTTGAGTGGTGCCGCATGTTGCTTCTGCTAGTGCTCAGAAAACAGAACTTTTTCTTAGTAAATGGTAATGCAACAGGCCACAGTTGTATTTTAAATAAGTACACTTGCAATGATCTGTAAAGATGGAACTAATCAAAGAAATCTGTATGGCAAAGTCACAGAGGCTTTTTTTCCAGAAAGGATTGCTATGCTCAAGCAGCCTGGCTTCCTGCAGATCAAGGTCAACAAACTAGAACCTGAAAGCTCAAGGTGAGCTCTCTTCATCGTGGGCTGCAGAGCAGGGACTGATTACAGGCAAGGCATGTTGGTGCAAACTAAAATTTAAGTCTATAAAATGTAAATAGGAGTGCAGCAAGACAGATCCAGGTCAGAAAGGGCTGGGAACAGGAATTGGTGCAGCCTGTCTACAGGCCAGCAGAAAGGTGCAAACATTTGTGGGATGTGACAAATCAAAATCAAATTGTCTTTCAGCTAAAAGCCTCTCCAAAATGCAGCAATTGTTCTTTTAAAATAAAACCTCCCTTATTTATCTACCTCAGCCACATAAGCTTGTAATTAGACCATATGCATAGCATCATAGACAGCTCCCTGAAACTGGAAAACTCCAAGAAAGCTTTTCCAAAGTGAAAGTCATATCAAGTTGCCCTTGTTCACAGCATGCTCTTCTCTAGAGAAAGAAGCAAAATTAAGAGTTCAAAGCATATGACAAACACCAACACACCTGAAGTGGCTTAAGGGCAGATTATTATTGCTATTATTATTATTACTCTGTCTTACAGCAGTTAAATGTATTTCAGCTCAGAGACTCCAAAGTCCAAAAAAGAAAATCCAGCTGGAAGTACTGTCACATCTTTCTCCTTATCTACCTTCTCTTCAGATGCCATCTGACATATTTTTGTGCTTGCTTTCACGACAAACATGAATCATTCATACATAACAGTGTCACTCAGACTAGTAAAACATCTCTGGCTCAGCTCGCCCTGTAGCCTTTTTATGAGGCTGTCTATCACTCCACATAGTTGGCAATGATGTGTGGACTACCACGGATCTGTTTCTGATCATATCTTCCAGTTATACTGCAAATGAGAACTCCTAATATGGGGCTATCAGCAGACAAATTGCTTAAGCCTAACAATGCCACATGAAGAAGTGTAAACAACTGGAATCTGCTCCATTTAAGCAATGCACAATGCTTGCATTGTGTGCCCAGAAACAACAACTGGAAAGATCGTTTCTGGATTTTTAAGCCAGTCTGTTGCCAAAGCAGAATGGGAAAGCACACAAAAAAGGGAATGTTTTAATGCATCCACTGACACCACTTCAAACTGGAACAGGATCACAGAAAACTCCAGTACTTGGAAAAATCAAATGTTTTACCCTTGAAATTCTCCCTGTGAAGTAGTTTTGGGAAGACCGGGAGGATTGAGAACAAGCAGTAAACAGAAAAGCATGTCACCCCTCAGAGTCTGGGTTTATTGGCACAACCAAATAAAGGTGCAGTCGAAAACTGGTCATCCTATGAACGCTACCTTTCCTCCAGCTACCACAGCTAAGAGGAGCGGAGAGGGCTGCAGTGAAGATTGGCAGTCCCAGCTTCAGCATGTTTGTTCTTGGCTCTCTTTCCCATAGTACTGACTCTTCCCTGGCCGTAGTATTTTTGCTAGATTAAATGTGTAGACTTCTCTATTTTTTTCTTCTGTCCCTATTCATCTCAAAACAGGGGCAAAGAAAATTGGCTCACTCTCAGGTGGCAAACTGTAGCATTTCATCCTCTCTCCCGTCCAAATTATTTAGGAGAGCACTGGATGTAGAAGAAGGGGGCAGCCATTGAAGGAACCCATTGTAAACTGCTGATATCCAGCTCCAAGGACTGAGAAAGGCGTACTAACTTTAAGTCACCTAGATGGCACTAGCAGAAACTCCATTTGGTGCAAGCTGGCCACGACATCTGGACTTCTCTTTCACCACAGAGCCCTCATTTGTGTGCTGTCTTTTCCTGTGGTGGTGTCCTTTTCTCTACTAGAGATGCGGGAAAAACTGAAGGTGTGGAGAGGACTAATCCACACCTACCTACAGGGGAGAATTGTAGGTTGAGATACTTTCAAGAAAAGTTTGTCTTTTTTTGCTCCAGAAGGAGGCTATCTATTTTTTTACATTTTAGGAAGACTGATAACATTCAGTAAGCACAGCACTCTAAAACAGAGAGGCATCCACAGTCACAGGATGTAGAGCCTGAAGGACCTGGCAAGAGCCTGAAGAAAAGCACCTTTGAGGGATAAAAATGCCCTTGGTTAGTAAGGCTGTTTATTTGGGCCTCTCTTGTTTTCTGGTTTGGTTTTTGTTATGACAATTGGATGAAAGTCTTCAGTCACATGAACTTGGAAGCTAATCTACATCTCCTGTTCATAAACCCTTCCTGCTACGATGTAGTTTGTGCTATCTCAGGTATTAAATCAAGCACTGTAGCTTTCTCCAAAAAGTCCTTTGCCATCCTTGTATGAACATGTCCTGCTTTTGCTCCCTCTAAGAGATCACTCCCTAAGAGAGGGAAAAAAATAAGCCTTTACCACATGTACTGGTCAATGATCATTACTTCTTCCTAGTGGAGGAATCCTTGGAACTCCACACTAGTGTCATCACACCAGTTTTCTGTACGTGGAAGATCACTACTGGCTTGGAGCAAGATCTCAGAGGAATCATCAGTTATTTATTCCCTACATTCACTCCAAACTAGTGTAAGAGTCACCCCAGGAAACTACAGCTAGTAGTTTCATGAAGACGGTGATCAGCCAGCTGACACCAGGTCTGCTGTGCTCAGGACTTTTCCATGCTGTGGCTCTTCATAAGTGTGCTGCTTCTCTTGGGGGTTCACTTGGGGACATTTTGCTTGTGACCCACCAATCCTTAGTTGTTGTATAGCATAGAGCAAATTCTTGCAAAGAAATGTGAACAAAAGCATTGTTAACTGTGGCTAAGAATCACAGGTTGTGACCCCAAGAGGCAATGTGACACCTTCAATGCACATTTTTACCTTTGTAAAATTTAGAAAGTCCTGTGGATGTATCTATCGACAGGGCAATTCCTTGCTGATTAATTATACACACAGTTTTCATACAGCAAACCTGAAGAGAAATCATGTTGAAGAGAAGGAAATAGACCACTATATTCTATGAAATTTCAGCCAATAGATCTTGAATCTGGAAGAGGAAATCTTTCCATAAAATATGAACTGCAACATTTGAAATAAAACAAGTTAGAACCCAAAAGACTGCAGGACTCAGGAAAATAGATAGGTAGCTTGATGAATCAATGCATTTTTTTCTTTTTGGGGATCTTTTTCACCACTGATAATTTTGCTCCTGAACAAAATGAACAGGGAATTGAAATTTCATTGCACAGACATTTGGGGATTCCAGCAATTATAGCATTCCCTTTCAGAGCAAAATTATTTTTTTTTCCCATGGAAAACTTCTGCTTTGATAGAAATTGTGTTTCACTCATGGCTGTTTTCTAATTTAAAGTAATATATAATAAAGTATTGATTTTTAAAAACAAATGACACAATTTCAAAAGAAAATAATGTATCTGCATTTTTTTTCAAAGTTGGAGTTAATTTAGGATGTTTCAACATTATTGGGAATTTTTCATCACTTTTTTTGAAATGAAATTTCCCCAAAAGCAACATGAGCTCACAAATTGCTTTTTTATTATTATTATTTTAGCACTACTGCATTTTACGGATGGGAAAAAAACCCTTCTCCATCAAAGTATTTTTCCAATGAATACTATTCCTGAGTCAAGTAGGAGCATGTCTGAAATCTTTCAGATGGAAGATTTATTATGTATCATTGGGAAAAAAAAAGCTATTCAGGGCCAAATTCTCATCCAAGCTGGTTTGTGCAAATACACTGAGCTCCAGCCAGTGAAAACGAAGCCTTTTCAGTGTACTTTGCACTCCTAAAATAGAGAGGTACCCAGTAAAAAACATGAAAAATGTTAATGTGTGTATGTGCATGTACACACACACATGTGTATGAACATAGCCACTCTGTTACTGCTCCTAGCACTCAAGAAAAGCTTTCTAGATAGTTTTATAAATACATATGTTCAGTGTGACGGCCCATAACGGTATGATTTTCAGGTGGTTTTATTGGCTTCCACTTCTTTAATGTTATTTTTAAAACAGCTTCTTTTATTTTTTATCTTGTGAGAGAGAATTTCATAATCCTATGACCAGATATATCAACTAAATTTTGATACTAATGAGCAAGACCACATTTGCCAAGAGAATCAGCATGTAGCTTGCCTGTCACTAAGAGCCTCCCCCTGAACTGTTACTGGATGTTAAAAAAATACTCACTTAATGGAAGCATGATCATTTGTGGATTACAGAAGTGCCCAAACCAGCAAAAGGGTTAAGGAAGTTGTGGTGGAAGTAAACCAGCAAGTTTCTTGAGTACAATTAATTATCCTCACTACAACAACTTTTATTTTTAGAAAGATGGTAAATAGAAAGATGTTTGTGTTGCCAAGCTTCAGAAACCCACTCAGCCCAAAGATTGTCCGAGAATGTTAGTCTGATAATACGGCTGTACAGACAAAAACATTGTGATGTGTATCAAAATATTGCAAAGGGGTAACTGCTCTGCCAAAATGAAAGCCAGCCCTAACAAATGTGAAGCACAACAAGCTGGGGTGATTCAGTCCATTCCTATAAACAAGATGCAATGGAAAGAGGTTGCATAATTAACCCGCTGCCCTAATAAACAGTATTTAATATGCCATCTATTTAAAATTAAACTGCTGTCAAAAGCAGCGTTTTTATTTCTTGTTTTAATTTTGTTCAAAGCAAATAAAGTCCTGTCTGTGGTATTGCCCTAGGCAATGACATTAACTGTTCCAAATGTGGGTTTTTGCAGCCTGATTTACAATGTTATGGAATGACCAACATTATATTGCTGTTTGAGTGACCTGGATACAACTGAGAAACACCCAGCACTCATCTGGAGCAGGGGGCAATGACAATTTAATGCTCTCCTTGGGCCACCTGGATCCTGTCAAGTGCAGGCATAAATCAAAGCAACCTTCACATGACAGAGGCTTGTCCAGGCTGAGACTAGGTCAGATCCACTCCTTCAAGCAAACTAGAACTAAACTCTAAAAAGTTGTGGTATTATTACTTGTTTTGTAGTAGCTCCTAGAGTCATTTCACCATGCAAGCAGAGGAAGTCACAGTCCAGAACAGTCAAACTTGTCTTCTTTCTTCTGCTTTGGACGCTTCTGCACCTGCTTCCAAATTTCTTGGACAAGTTTGGCCTTGAGCACAGGCTTGGTCTGCATTTCAGATGTAATATTGACACTACCACAGAGGACAAACAGTTTGCCCATTTTCACACCACAGACTGGTGGCAAAGGCAAGGACAGGACTTGGGGCTCTGGAGGAGTCAGTTATTCGGCTCTGCCCTGGACCCCAATGCCTGCATGGTGAACGGTGTTGCCAGTTAGATCTGAGCTTTTCAGATGAGATTGAGTCTAACTAAGAAGATTTCTGCAGGTGGTAGAACTTCAAAATACCACCTCTCTACATGGAGGAAAGCTTCTAGTTAAGGAACCACTTGACAATTACACAATTTCTAGTCTTCTCTAACCTATCCAATATAGACTGTAAAAAACACTCATATGACATATATTTCATTTGGAGTAGTAAATATTTATTCTTCTAGAGGCCCAGAGCTGAGCAACACTGGATAATTGAAGTTATTCCTGTATGTACTGGCAGTCTTTGCCTACCCCAACTCTACCACATGTTTACTTCAGCTCTGACATGCAAGACCACCCTTCCATATTTATCCTCCATTGTGGCCATTGTGTGAGTGGAGAATGCCAATCGCTCCAAACTGTGCAGAGCTTGTGGTAGGACTTGTGTTGTGGTGACAGCTGTCCTCTGCAGTCAAGGAAAAGATTCTCTATAGGTGGAGGTAGATTTTGTGGTAGGTGGAAGTATGCTTGGTGTTTTTCATATTCAGATGGACAGAACTGTGGCTGAATTTGTGTATAAAAATGGCAAAGTGAAAGGTAGGATCAACAGGTAAAACTACTGAAAATAAAGAAAACTTAATTGCCCATTAACGTATTTTCTCTCTTCACTGTTGGTCAAAAAAGATAAGAATTATCCATAAAAATCTGCAAAAAATCCATCCCCTGCTGTGGAATTCTGCTTTATTTTTTATTGGCTCCTATGCAGTCCTTATCACCAGAGTATAAACCATTTCACTTCTGAAACATCATAAAATCTCTGCCATTAAAGCCCTGGTAATTAAACTTGTTTGAGATGGAATGGCCATGGAGTTTGTAAGCTGCATGAGAAAATTCCTAAAGCTGTCTTTTACAAAGAGTTTTGATCAGAAATTCTTTCCAGATTTGGGCAGCTGAAATATTATAGAGACAATCTCAAGACAATCTTAATTCATATAGCAATGATTTACTTAGGAGCTCATAGCTCAAAATAGGCTTTGATGGCAATAGCTTATCTCCTCAAATCTGATAAACTCTGAGGACAGATGTATGACTACAATTAACATAAAGTATATACTGCAGAAAGCAAGGAGGAAAATAAGTAGGCTAAGAAAACAGGCACTCCTTAATGCCACCTCTCTTACACTGTACACTTCATAGCCAGGCTCCACACTAATTGTAGGACTCATGAGTAAGCTCAAAGGAAAGGAAGGAGGCTCCACTTCTGGGAGGCTCCCCACCATGTCTGAGCTCTTTCCAGAGGTAATTTTTACAGCCTAATTAATATCTGTCACCAGTCTCTTCCCTCATGTCTTCTTGGGGAAGAAATCTCTGCTTATGGCCTTGTGTTTTGTGAGGCCAAGGGCAAACTTGAATCATTAGATTGGATTTCTGAATTGCTGGTTCAGTGTGATTTTGTTATGTATTAATATTTTAAAAGTCCAAGCACTTGGAGAAGAAACTGAGGACACCTGTGATGAGACTGTGCTCCTGCAGAGATTCATCCCACGCTTTCAGACCCTCCTGAAGAAAGCTCTCCATTGTCCTGCAGAGGCAGGTCTGCTAGAGAAGTTATCGCATGGTGTGGGAGTTGTTACTCTTAATTTTCATATATTGAGTATCCCAGACACAAGCTATTGGTCTAGGGTTTGTACTTGAGGGAAGGTGAAGGAAAAGTGAGGCTGAGAACTAAGAACACTAAGACCATGACAAGAATCTTACCAACGCAAAGTAATGCAAGGAAAGCAGTCCTGTGTAAGTCTCCTGTAAGACAGCATGAAATGCTATCTGAAAACCAAATGCTAATGTCTTCTCTAACACCAAAATTCTTAAAACTCTTCTTAGAGCAGTGAACAATGGTCAGAAATTGCTTCTTGGAGCTATGCCTCAAAACCACATAAACACAATCAAACCACAAGTTACCGTTCTGTCTAGCTAGCTTGACGAAAATAACATGAGGGTGAAAAGCAAAGCATTTCCAGGTGACCAGCTGAAGGTTGCTTGTGCTACTCCACGTCATGGGGAAGGACACAGCAGGAGAAGAGGTGCTGCCTCTCATGCATTTCTCTCATCACCCAACAAAATGTGTGTTATTTGCAAGGAAGCATCTACTCAAAGAAAGAAGGTGGGAGAACATGGTAATTACATAAAATTTCTCAGGTGCCTACCTTGGCACTGGCCCAGTGCCAGTCAATAGTTGAGGGGTGTTTAGCAAAGCTGGTTGAAACCTGGAATTTCCCTTTGAAGCCAGGGATATTACAATCTTCTGATTATTTTTTTCATACCTTTCTGGAAAAAGAACATGAAAAGTTGAAATTTCCTATGAAATTGAAATCCTGAGTGATTTTGCTCTGATAGCATCAGAACATCCTATTGCAAAGATTTGTTTCAACATGCCTGCCATCTTCACAAGGTCACAATGCTTCACTCCCATGGTATTATTTAGAGTTTTATATAAACACAAATTCAATAGGAATTTTTGGGTGAAAATACAATCTTTTGTTTAAATTGAAATAGTGGTTTTCAGTAACTTCCCCCAAAAAAACGAGTTTGTTTGGCCATAGCTTTCCTTCATTGAACAAGTATACTCTGTTGGAAAATTTCCACAATCTCAAGTCCATTTCCAGTTAAGCCTATGCAGTGAAGTTTTGCAAGTGCTTACATGTTTGCAGGAGCCATGCCATGGGCATATCATTACAGTTCCAAGTTGTTTAATCTTTTGTCTAAATATAAATAGATGAGTGAATATCAGTAATTTCCTCCATCCCTGTAGCTGTGGGGAGTTTATCTGCACAAGGGAAGGCTTTAGGATTAGGGCCAGTCATTGGGGCTGTTTCCAGGCTATCTGTTCAGGAAGGTTCATGAGCTGTTCAAAGATAACACCCTGTTCATATTTGGCCTGATCAGCCATGCTCCAAAGGGCATCCCACATCAAACCACAGCACTGATTTAAGGAAACAACAGCTCAGCTGTTCTGTGCCTTGCTGCTTCTGGTTCAAAATGGGAATTTGCCCATGAGGCTGAACTGACTAAAAGGGCCTTTTTCCTCCATTTGGCTGCTTGGACCAACCTTCTATTTTTTTCATTCCTGGCTGATTTGGGACCTGTTGATGTGCAGAAATCATCTTTTCTCCGTTGACCTGACTAGCCCAGTAAAACTGGAGGCTGTGGTTGGCTTTCTTCAGGACAGATCTCCTGGAGTTTCATGACAGTTTACAGGAGCTTTTGCTCCTATTGGCCATGGTCACTGCTCTTATCTTTTCCTGTAAGTGTTATCAATGTTTTTCTTCTAATCAGAAATGTCTTCTTTTCCTCCCTCTGGTGGGACACTCACCTACCAAATATTCAGCAAAAGGGTGAACGTTCACCCTGATGAACTTGGATCCACATTTCTTCCCAGTCCCACCACTCTCCTCATATGACCCCAGTTTCTGCTTTCCCTGTCCAAGTCCTATAACTAAAAAACCCAGCCCCATCACAGTAGCTAGCTAACATAACCAGATAAAGACAACACAGCTCATAAGGAAAACCTGGAAGGGAAGCCCTAATGTTTGGATTGCACTACACAGATAGTTAAATATTGTCAAAATAAAATGCACCCCCTCCAAAAAAAAGGTTCCTATGGGATCTCGTTGCCCCCATAAGGATTAAAACCCATGCTTAAGATGGGCAACTCTCCTGCTTGGTAATGCCATAATTTAGAAGTTTGCTGAGTTACAGCTATTTGCAGTTGTTAGACTGAACTGTCCTTTCATCTCTGCAATCTCATTCAGTCCCCTAGCATTGTGGGGACACAGGCAAACCACTATAAATAACTGAGACTTTTCATGTCAGCTGGTACGAATACCAGCCACTTCAAACAATCTGACCTTTCTTGGGGATTCTGACCAATCTGCAGTGGAAGACAGCTAATATCTTTCAGGATTTTCCATGGTTAAGGTATATATAAAAATTGCTAACTGTTTGTGTGCATTCCAGATGCTTTCTGGCTTGTTTAATCTGGCTGTGACACTTTGTTCTGTGGTTAAAAAATGAAAGTAACGATCCAATTAATGATTTTGATGAAACTCATTATTCTCACAGCTATTTTTAAACACCACGGAAGGCAAATCAATCTAACACACCTACAAGACTAATATTTTAATAAACTAACAGAGACAGTGGTAAAGCCATGGTATTTTTCCTCTGAACTCTTGTTTTTAAATGAAACCCTGTGAGGTTACCTTGGCATTCCTTTGCATGAAGAAAGCAAAACCTAGAAAATAAATTGCTGTTGGTGTTTCCTGAAGTTCATCTTCAGCTTTAAATTGAAAACAAAATAGAAAATGGCTTCAGCTTCATAATTAGCAAAAGCTGATGAAGGATGTTACTGTAGAAGGTATTAAATGATTATGAGATTTCCCCTTCTTCCACACACCTGTTAAATGGAATGTGATAATGCCTCTCTCTTATTAATATCTTATGAGAAAAGTCAGAGGGGATGTATCCTTGATCAAGAGATATCCATTTTATACTTACTGCTATAGTTCAGCCTGGAATATAGGATGAATCTTGTCTCTGTGAGAAACTGAAGATATTGACCCTCTTCTTAGTCACTGTAACCAGAAAGCTAATGAGAAAATGTTATGAAATATGGAAAGTAATCTATCCTGTGGCTTACTTCCTAGATTTGTTAGAAGCTGTACTGAAATTTCAACAGGATTTTTCATGTCTGGCATCCCCCATTCATTCACACAGTAGCTGAGAGGTTCACCCCCAGCTGCCCCATTTATAGGGATCATAGCAAAAAGGATCACATTTTTCACCCACTGGGAGAAACAGCTTAGGGACGTATTCCTTGGGAAAAAAATTAGATTATTCACAGAGTGAGTCACTACCTGACAGGAACAACAGTGGCTGTATCTAGCTTACCAGGTTTGTTAGGTTTCTTAAGCTGTTTTGCAGTCCACCATGAGCATAGTACATCTCAACTTTAGATGCTCATCTGTTTCAAGATAATAAATTTCCAAAATATATACAGAGATCAGATCTTGGTCTAAAATACATTTTAGACTTTTACCATGCCCTTTCTTGGGCTTTGGTCTTTTCCATTTTGCTCTTTTGCAGCTTAAAGACGAGTTCCCTGTTGTTATAGTTAGATGAGAACCAAGGTACCTAATCGAAGTTGCTCAAGAGCACAGAGCACAGGTCCTTGTTCTGTAGGATCAATATAGCTGGTCTGAGAGTGCAAGAAGAGTTCTCTATCATGTCTTTATATAAGCTCTTAAGTTGCCTACAAGTAAGCAAAGCAGTGCGATGGTGAAAGAGTATTTGCCTACTTGCTGTTGCAGAGTAAAGCTGGAGATAATGAAATTATTGCCACGTTATGAAAGTCTATGCCAAAACTTATTGTCTTCAAACAAGCAGATGCTGATGTGAAATTTGAGAAGCCGTTCACCAGTTTAAAAATGCAATAGATTTGAAGGACATCAATGAGAAAAGGTGAGGAAGGACCGAAGGGAAGTGGATCAGCTGGAATACCTCCCCATCTCCATACATTGCTTTCCCTGCTCCCCAGAATGAGCAGGCAAGTTCTCCCACAGCTTCTGGGAAAAACTCAGAGAGCCTCAACTCTCTACTGTGCTGAGCAGTACACAGCCAATGCAACCACTTACTCTTTATTCTGGCTCTTCCTATTTGCAGCTATATGTTGTGCTTGAATGAGTGGCGATGTTTTTTCACTTGCTCCTTCACAGTGAAGCAACAAAATTTTCAGATGCATTTCTCAGGGACTGTGCTGTCACTGCAGCTCAAGCCAGGAGCTGTAGCAGGGAGCACAGAGCAAGCCCATGACTGGCATTAACAGTGCTCACTCTATTAAAGGCAGCCCTCAGAAAAGAAGAGTTACTGAATGTCAATTAAAATGCTTCAGTGATTTAAGTGGGCAACTTCCAAGCACTGCTTTGTAATGCTACACCCCTCTGTCTCCAGTTAATGGCACTGCTCTTACAGCAGCCCCTAGTAGGTGAATTTATGCAACAGCATTGACAGTGACCTTAAGGAGGGATCATTAAACTACTCTCCTTGCTTGAAATTCGTAACTCTATCTGCTTCCTCTGCGGGAGAGGATGAGACAAGGAGGGAAGGAAAGGAGCAGCTCATTGACCACCCAGAATGAAGGAAGAACCTGAAATTACTTTGTTAGCCTTGATTCTTCTTGGTGCACACCCTAGGAAAAAAGTGAGAGAAAAATTTTAAAAGTGGGAGATATGATACCTGCAGCGGATGAGAGTTTGCTAGTGTCTAAGAGCAGAGCCAGGGCGATCTTGCTCCCTGGCAGAGTGGGCAGCACTCTGTAGACTGGCATGGGTCCTGGTGCAAGCGATGCTCCTCCACTGCCACTGCCAGGGAGAACAAGGGAGGCCTTGTTCTCGCTGGAGCCACTGTTGTCCCAGGGCTCTATGGTCACCGCCCCGGTTGCAAGCACTGTCCCAGCAGCCCGCTGCCAGATGCACCACGAGCACCCAGCACGCTGAAACACGGCAAGAGGCTGGGAGGTGACATCCCAGCAGCCAGCACCACGCCAGCAGACGTTTCGGCAGCTGTGCCTGTTAACGTATGGGAAAGGATGACTTTTGTCACTTGCCTCATCTCAGACACGCTGCAAAGTTCAGCTGAAAGCTTTTAATGGTCCCTTGATGCTGAGCCTGCAGATACAGAGAGATAGAGAGCATAATAAACTTTCAAAATATGATCTAACTGCATAACACATCAAATGTGTGTCTTAACTGTATCCAGTGGAGCTGAATGGAAACAAACACACCATTTCAAACCAGACCACACACAGCAAGATAATGCACATGACTAATTTTGATGACTGATTTTATATAAATAATGCACCAAGATTAGTAGATGCACTGTAATATCCCTTCATTCCACTCCTCTAATTAACTTTTCATTGAGACTCCAACTGGAAGTGGCTAATAAAGTGTTTGCTTTTTACTACTTAGATTAAAAGTACATCCCGTCCTTACCAAAAACAGTGAGTAACTGCATGAAACTTAGGGAATAGCCCGCTTAATGCCATTCAAAATAATGATGGCATTATAGCTCTTAGCTGGGTGGCAAAGAAATAACAGGTGTGGATAAGGAGTGGGAAGAGTACAGTATTATGGTTGCTACACATTGTAAATTGCTATGGGAACCAAACAGTTTTGTTCTAGATCAGTTTTGCCACCTACACTAAAGGGGAATAAGACATAGATAACCCTACAGCTGAGTTCTGTTCTTCTGATGTCTGGCAATGTTTAAATGAACTCATGAAGGAAGTGTTGAGTAGCGAAAGACAAATGACCTTTTCCATCTGGGAAAGGTCTTAAAATCTTGAAGCTGTAATGCCTGTGTTTATCAGAAAAGAAAGAAGGGAAAATGCAGGTGAGGAAGAGAGAAGCCAAATCCACGCTATCTGAATTCAAAGAGGATGGCAGGATTTAAAAGACCTAGTGACCTTCAGGAAATTGATCCTGGTGTTGATGGATCACTATATATAGGATGCAAACCAATAGGTCAGCTGTTGCCTCTTCACTGTAGAAAAGGTAAGATTTCCTACTCCTCCAAAGACAGAAACTTCAAATGGCTTTGAATGAAGCAATTTTAACACTTATTACACCATCCCCAGGGATTTTCAAACTGTTTTTCAAATAAGGCAGGCAGGTAGGGCAAATAAGTCCTCCTATCCTGTCATCACTGATGGAAAAACTGATACACAGAGATGTGACATGACTTGTCCCAAAAAACCTCCCTAAGAGGGACTCTCGTCGCTTGCTTCTCAGGTATATGATTAACCACCAACCACTTTTCGCTTTTAAAAGGTTTCATCAGCTTTCACGCTGGAACTGTGCAGAACCACAGATTTCACATATTTTTTTAATACTATGCCATCAATTAATCCAGGTTTACTCAAAACAGTGCCCAGGGTCTCTTTATAAGTCTATAAACCTGAGAGGACCTATTTGTGATCTTGGGCTGAGATTCAGGTTTTAAAGGAACAGTGAAACTGGGTAATTTTTTTCATTACTTCAATTTTCATACTTAGTTCTCATATTCTACATTTGAATGTGCCTGAAGGGTTTACGTGGAAGGCCACTTGCAGATTTCCAAGGCCTATTTCTGTTTCAGCCTTGATCCCAAATTTTGACTCTACTAAGGCTGGCAGCCCCTCCATACAGCATTCATAATACTAACATCTCAGATATTATTTGAATTGGACCTTCCAAGACACATTAGCAATCAAAGGCACATTTACCAGATCCATCTGTAATGGGTATTGCCCCCCTGTCACACTGTGGTGTAGGAGAACAAAATACTACAGCAGCAGTATCAAAGCTGGATAGGGGAAGCTAATAACAGCAAACAGAACAAGAATAAAAATAAATAATAAAAGGATTACCTTTTAAGCATGGAAAGCTTCCCAAGGTTCAGTATGACTGTGGGAAAGAATTCATAATCCCAGGTTTCATTCAGACCATTTCTGGGAACAAAGGCACCTGTATTAAAATCAGTGTTGTTGATTTTGGCAAACCATGATCAAACAGAATAGAGAAGAATAGAAAAGATGGTATAAATCTGATTATCCCTGGGCATATAATTCTTGGTGCTTCACACATCCTCTCTACTATTCCCACATATGTCTTGGCATGACCTGATATCCTTTGTTTTGCACCACATCTTTTCTGATTGAGTGAAAGCTGAGATCTGAAAATATCCTTAAGATGGTAATAGGGTGAGTATGAGAGAGCACTCTGTAGCTGGAGCGAGCAGGCTTCACAGGGGCAGCCCTCCTACCTGCCAAGTCTCACCACAGTCTCCTGTCCCCTGGATCCTTTTGGAACCCACTCTGAGAAAAATTCAGTCATATGTTTAGTTAATTTTAAACTAAAAACCAGAAGACAACCAGAGTTAATAGTACTCATTTAAATGAGAAGTTCTCCCATATATGGAAAAAGTCCTTGGCCGGGTTTCTCAGCAGCTGGAAACGCACATAACTCCTCTCAGTCCATAGGCTGTTTCAGAGTAGCTAAGCATCAATAAAGTGTTAGAGGTAAGAATGGGTACAGACAATGATAGCTAGTAAGGAGAAATGGGAGACTGGCACAGGATCCTTCCACGGCAAGGTGTGGAGCAACTGGGGACCATCACTGTATGGGCACCTTTCCTGAAATTAAACATGTAGCACCTTTACATGCCCCCAAGACCCAGAGCATTTTACAAGCAGAAAGAAGTGCTACCAGCTTAAAGTGTCATTCACTACTGAGCTGTAGCACAGAGTGAAAAACAGAATCTATTCAATAGCTGTTTGGGACAGAAAGAGAAAAACAAGATGACCATTGAAACAGCAGGAGGAATTTCTGGTAGGCAGAGCGTAATTAGCCAAGTTGGCCTGTGGCCAGGACATGGAGGTTAGTCATCCCCTTTTGTGAAAAGTGCCATCAAATCTTCAATGACTAAGACCATTCAGGACCTTGGGTTTATGTCTAATCCAGAAGATGGATAACAATGCTAAAGAGGAAACATCATAGGCGAGTATGATCATAAACAGGGACGATATGCAAGATATCTTCCAGACAGAGGGGGAAAAATGGAGCTCTAGGCACTGGCCAAAACAAACAGAAGTCACCATGATTGGATGGGGGTCATTCCAGGCTACTATGTGAATTACATCAGGAACTGACATTGCCCTCTGCATGGCTTCACAAAGTTTGGCTTTAACACTTGAATGTCACTGGCAGAACAAGACAAAAATGCTGCACCCATGGTCAAAAAAGCCAAGAAGGAAACACAGGGAGATAGAAACTAGGAGTCTGATTTCACTTGGGGGAACAATTAAGAATTATTTATCGAGGATGAACTAATGGATCTTTATTTTTAGAGGAGAGCTTTGGGGAATTTTAAGAGTTTCCCGCTCTTAGATTGTATTTAAATAATAAATAAGTATTTATCTGAGTTCTGGGGAAAGTTCAAGACAGCAGTTCATCCAGTTGCAGCCGGGACACAAGAAATTGTTTTCAAAATTGAAACAATAAGAATAACTAGCACTCCTGAAGCCAATTCAGATGTTCTGCCATCTTTTCTGAAAACACACAAGTAAATAATTTCACCTAGTGTTGTCATTGGGATCTGTGCTGTCAAGACAGGGGAGTACCCCAAAACATACATTTCTGAAACTACAGGACTGATCTGTAACATGTCATTCAGCAAGAAAGTCTGCAACTGTGAAAAATAACTCCTGCAAAAATAATCCTGATGGATTTTCAGCCATCGACAGACTGAACAAGCCTGGATATAAATGCACTTGCATTGGAGTTTGTCTATGGCTTGTATTTGAGCTGAAAGAATGCTTTTCATCTGCTTCAAACTCTAACTAAAATGCAGACCCACAAAGCTAGCCCTAATTATTTACTTTAAAAACATTATGCACTTTGTTTTAAGCACAGCCTTTAACTCTGTCTGCAAGCTATTTATAGGGATTGTGTCTTTCTCTATCCATTTCACACACACACTGCAGCAAAAGGTCATTCATAAGTATGTATCAGAAGTGGAAGACGGTGAAGAGGCATGCTAATCAGACTTGCTCCTAACCACTTGCTGTTCAGAGAGCAGAGTGGGGCTAGATGCTAATGTATTTGACCCTTCAAAAGCTTAGTAGACAATTAGCTTTCTACAGGCTATGATGAACTGCTCTCATTTGCTGTGCATCCACACATTCAACTGTCATGTTTAACAAGCAGCAGGACCACCTATAGCTGCCCAGCAAGGCCCTTTGCATACTTAACGCTGAGGTTGCCTATGTAGTCACTAGAGAGGAAAAAAGATGTAAAAAGCACAGCTTGGGATGACTTCGACAAACAAAGCAATGTCATTCACAAAACTGTAAGGCTCCAGACAGTTCCATAATTTACAAAGTTTTCCTTGAATTCTGAGGAACGGCTCCAGAACATCAGTTGTCTTTGCTGCATCAAAGGCAGGTTGTATGTTTCCTTCCAGAGCACCATAGTCACAACCCCTGGAAAACCCAAGGTGATCCTTGACATCTTCATTGGAAATATTATTACTAATAGGCCAGACCACATCTGAAGATGTTCACACGTTTGTTTGACATGTCTAGCTCATGTTTCCCTCTGCCCTACCACAGCATGCTTGGCCAATACTGGAGCCCATCATGTCAGAGCACTTCATTCCCATCCATAATTCACAAATTGGTAGTGCAGATTTGCTGGTTTTCCTCTTAGATATCAAAGCAAGCTAACCAGGGCTCACAAAGCAAAATCTAAGTAGATAAATGCAGAGACAGATTATCAGAGACTCCTATCCCTCAGTGTCCTTCAAACAATGCAACACCTGAAGATCACCAGGGCTGATAGCACAGCAACTAAATGGTACAGTTGTGAACATCCTTCATCTGAGAAATAACTGTACATAGTTAGTCAGCTACTTGTGAAGGGCATTTATTGGTCTGGTACCAAATCACTGAAACGCTTAACATACTCTTAAGTCACATATGTCCCATAAGTGAAGTATGTCTTTGGCAGGGAGCTGAATCCAAACAGACTTAAACAAAGGCTTAAATATAAGCACATACATAAGTGTCTCACTGAACTGTGGCTGTGTTGACATTCGTATTACTAGACAAGGTGTCAAGCAGAATCATTTATTAGTTTCTTCTCGCTCGCCATTTACTTTTTTTTTTTGCATAGGAGTCTTCATAAAGGGAAGTTGCACTTTATACCAAGTAGGCACAACTAATCAGTCTTTTTTAATACAGAGAGAAATTAGGTGAGAAGAACAATGGTGACTGTGAAATTGGAGACTGATGTTGATGTCTTATTTTTGAAGCCCCTAATTTTTAAAAAAGTGCTGTGTTTTAGCCCTTGTCACCAATGATTATGCAAAAATGAGGCACTGTGTTCACTACTTTCAGCTAAAGTTTTCTTTAAAAATTTCCAGCAAGTCAAATTAATGGAAAGTCAGGGATGTTTGTTTCATGAATTAAAAGGAAAGTTTCTCCTTTTAAGTAGCAAAGCAAGAGACTGGGAATGTTTTTTCTCAATATATACCAGTTATGCTGTTGTACTCTCGAAACTTCATATGCTTTTTATGTTCCTCTTTTGAGCTGCCATGATCTGCCTAAAGACATTCCAGTCCCGTGTCAATTTGAGGGCTACATCTAAGACTCAGCCATAATTCGTCAGGATCAGATGGCAGCCAGTCCTGAATGCACCTCCTGAGAGCTGGGACACTTCTCACCCGTCATGGAGCAAAAATAATTATCTGAAGCTACCCACCTGCTCCAGGGCTACTTTGTCAAATATGATACTTCAGGGGGTGATACCTACCTGTCATACTGATTTTTTGGATGTTGACACAATGGTTGGAGTGAACATCTGTTGCTGCTACTCCGCTCTGATCTCATTTAGACTCTCCAGAAGCAAAGATGAAAACATGTTTCAGTGCGTCCCTCCTGCCTGCTCCACCTGAGAAACCTTCTGTGTCTCATCTGAGTGGCTGAACAACTGTGACCAGACAACCTTATCCCCTTCTCTCTTTGAAACATCAGTTTAATTCCCAGCTACTCACTCACTGAATCCTCACCACCAGTGGCATTCCTCTGAGTATCTAGCTGTGCATATGGCCATTTTCCCATCCTTTCATAGCACCCAAATCAAGGGGAAACTAGACCATTTAGGATCTCAGCCAAAATTACTTTCTTGGGCTGCAGGAGTGAAAACTCAAACCGAAACAGCAGTGCTGCTGAGCTTCAGGCTTAGACATGGTATCAACCCTCTTTTCCAAAGCTGACAGCAATTAGAGGAGGATGGCAGATGCTTTCTCCCAACAGCCTCTTGCTTTAATGAGCACCTTCTCTGCAACTAAAGTGTAGCTGCCCCTCTAGACTGGAGACTTTCTGTGTCATGCACAAAGCTTACATACAGTGTTACTCAGTAAATAATAAAGACAGTAATATAATCATAGCTACCTATGGGATAGAGATTTTCTCAGTATGACAGCTTCCAGAAGTTCAAAGCTTTGCATGAACAGAGTACACGAAGGCTGTGTGTGTTAACTAATCAGTGTTTCCATCTCTATGTGATCATTTTCTAAATTACTATAAAAGTGGCACCAAGAGCACAGAAGATGACACTCTTCTGTCTGGGTGCTGTAATCACACTGAATGCATCTGAGCAGACTGCATAGCAAATGGGTACTGGAGATTTTAAATATCTCAGTTTTCATCATCAAACATCGCAAGCTAGTTCCTGTTTCCTTCTCAGTCACCTCTCCTGACTCCATCAGGCTATTGATGCAACGTTGAGTGATATGTGGCAGCACGTTACTCTCAGTGGAGATTAATTATTTCTTTTTAAAGGCTCCTACAACCCCCATCCCCTCTGGGTCTCTCATTTGGTAAAGTAGCATGTCAAAAACTAATGGGAAGGTGTGAGATGTGACATGACTTTACGAGAAAAGAAAATTTGGGCCAAAGGCGATGGAGTTTGGATTTTGACAACGGACTTTGTTTTTCTGCTTGTTTCTTCCCCCTAAGAATAAGTTTCTATTTTTACATCTGAATGCATTGCTGAGATTCATACTGTAATTGCTACATGAAATCAGGAGGGACTGCACCTGTGTTGGACCATGAGGGAGAACAAAGTGATGCTGGTTCCTCCCCACACTGACTAATATTTTTCTGCTGTGCACAAACACCACTACCTGCCTGAAACCCCTTCAGCCCTCACATTTCCATTTACAGCTGTCTCCAGAGTTTCGTAAGAAAAGATGATGGATGGGCAGAATTTTATTTCCATTAGAACGAAACCAACAATATTTCCATCTGCTTTATTAAAAATACTAGTTCTCACTTTGCTTAATCTTGAAAAATGAAACATGTTTCTGCAGCTGAGTTTGCATTTTGTCTAGGAAATGGATGCCTGAAGTGGAATGATTTTCTGAGGGAACAGAGCAAGGTGTGGTTTAGTGCATTCCCTCCCATGGGCAGAGGGCATCCAGCTTGGGAGAGAGAAGCTGATAGCCTCACAACTACCATCTCCCCAGGGGGTTGTACTTCGGGTTTTTGGCAAGGTGACCCCTGCAGTGCAACAACAAAGGCAGCCAGGGAGATAACTCAAACCTCCCTGTCATCTAAGTCTTGCCACCAGGCTTGCTGCTCCACTCCCTGACCACACCCAAGCTCTGTAGAGCATCGCTTCCTCCTTGATGGGTTTCTGTAATTCCTGCTGTTGACACACTGCTCATGATTCGTAGTTGGCATCGGTTACAGAAGATTGCTGGAAGAGAGCACTGAAGTGTTTGAATTCAGTGGGATTGGGTGGCAGGGAGGGAAGCTCGTTAGAAGCACAGGAGCTTGGCATCTAACATAGGGGCCTGAGGGTGTCAGATCTGGGTGAACAACTGCTCTATCATAGTGTCTGTATAACTAAAACTCTGCTCAAAGAATAGAGTTTGTTCAAGGTTTTACTTTTCTTACATTGCTTTTCCTATTTCCCTCTTGTTTTTCCAGAAATAGAACATGACATTTATTTTTATGGACAACATGATCTTATGGCTATTCCCCTGTGACAGGGTAATCTGAACACAATTATGTTCTGTTGACAAAAAGTGATAAAAGTGTATTGTGTCAACACTCCGAACTAACAGATTTGTCAACTGCTCTACTCTCAGATAACAGAAACATAATTAGAAAATGCTCTGACAGACTCTATCTTCTTCTATGGTTAGGTAAGCCCCAGCTCTGTGCTTAGTTATTGTACCCCCACGTTCTCCCTCTTCCAGCAAAATCTGTCTGGCTGTGTTTTAAATTCAAGTGTAAATTTTGCTTTGATGGACTTCTTTTTTCAGCTTATAGCTTATATGCTTTGAAGTAATTTGACCTAAGTTCTCCATTTCACTTCAATTCTATTACTCCCATTTTTTTTCCATGGCTTTGGAAAAGCCAACTTTTTTGTGTATCATTTTTTGCCATGCAAATTTCCTTCTAGAAAATGTATTTGACAATTGTACCTGCATTACATCCTCCCTCCAGCTGACTTCTTCATAAGTTCATGGACAACAATCTACCTGGACTGTTGTTTTCCTGAGACAGGCACCCACATTTGCCCAATCTGTATGACCAATCCTAAGCAGATGCTATTTTCAGCAGAAAGATCTGCATATATCATAACATAAACCACCATCCCATCCTAGGTCTGAAGACAAGTCTGCACTTTGAACTGCTGGTTAGCTGGATGACAATTACTGCTTAAGAGCTAAAAGAATGATGATAGCATTCAAGCAAAATAGAAAAAGCTTTTTCATGGCCAAAAAAAAGCAATTTCCAAAATTTCTGTAAAACATTTTGTTTTGCAGCTGTGACTCCTGCACTGTTAAATGCCATTAAGCAACACTTCCGTTCCAAAGGAGTATGTGCAATGTATATTAATGTTTTCCAAAAATAGGAATCAATAGCCACCAGATGCAAGTGTGGAATGAGTCCAGCATGATAGCACTTGGTCACCTGTCTGAAAAGATCATGAACATTGGCTTCCTCATCAGAACAGAAGAGAAGATAGGTGCCGTGAAGATGCTTTTAATTTACACATCTGGTCCTTCCTCAGCTCATTCCCCCAGCTTCCAGCTTAATTCCCCCAGGTTATGTCAGACTGGGACTCCTGAAAGTCAGTTCTTTTAGGACCACAAACATCAGAGTAATCCAAAGTCTACTCTAATTTGAGGTGCATGCTGGACTCCCTCTCCCTTCCAGCCTATCCACTACAGCCCACCTTGCTCCTCAGCTTCTGCAGTGCCCAGTGCATCCAGCCACAAGGAGCCTGACCCCTGTGAGTAGAATTTTGCACAGGCCTTTCTTTTGGTTTGATACATTTGTTGTTTGAACAGAAAATTGCAATCAGTTTTGACAGCAGGGTGAAATGAAATAAATATGTACACATGAAATGCTATTGTTTATTCCCCTGATCCAGCTCCTGCCAGTGGGACTTCTTAGTGTGGGGGTGGAATCAAGGCATTTACATCCTGAAATGAGAATAATGGTGTGGAAGAGTGGTTTAAGATAATTTGGCACCATATTCTGATACCCATAGCAACCTTTAAAGAAAATTGAGCTGGACATTGCAATGGAAAATTAGCACCATCTACAATTTAATTCACAATCCAAATTTCCCAGAAGCCATAGCTCATTACCACACCTACAGAACCACTCTTGAAAGAAAGCACAGATCTGACTCTTGTTCTTCCTCCTCCTCTCTGACTGACAGCCAACTTGCTGCTCAACAAAAGGATGCTGCTGTGAGAAAACAGCTAGGGGGAAAAAAAAAAAAAAAAAGGTGCTAAAGTTCTTTTCAGAATTGACTTAAAGCTGCAACTATATTGCGTAATGAACAAGTTTGGATAAAATGAAGCAGTATCACTACAGACAACAGATTTTTGCTTACCCACTAGGTTGTTCCTCTCTGTGTTACTGCACCTAAGACTTATCAAGAAAATCTCCTTGAATAAATGAATATTTATCTTGTTTTATCAGTAACTGTCTCTCTATCCTAATGTATTTGACCACATCAAAACAAGCTGCGTATACCTAATGTGATTTATTTGACCAAAAACACTTGGTCCTAACTATAATGATTTTGTAAGGTTACGTTCAAGATTTTTTTTTGGTACAATTTGGTCATGATTTTAACACTAATCCAAACTATCTTAGAATGCAAGATACTCAGCTTGTAGCACTTGAGTTTTCCACTGGAGTCAATGAGGCCATTATTCACATGCTTAAAATTAGGCATATGCTTAAGTGCTTCGCCTTTGGGATAAAGACCCCATTTGGGACTCTTCGGTACTTAGCTCTGATAAAATCCATCAATCTTGCTTAGATGATTAAAACAAAAGCATCTTTCTCAGAACTTCCAACAGATGTTTTCATAAATTTTAACATATTTCTTTTCCCTGTCTCATTCATTTCCAATACAAGTATTCCCTTAAAAGCTGAATGAGGAAATCTGTAAACTTAATGGAGGAAATTTATTTGGATAGAAAGACATCTAAAGAAGTATAACAGCACTTGCAATGATCTCTGGCCAAATTCTGCACCCATTAACTTTCTTTATGCCTTTCCCCACTGCCAGATGTATCTGTGCAAATGAGATTTTCCAAAGTAACTATTGTCTTCTCTGAATCCCACAAAATCCTTTCTAATGGTCTCTGAGCAGAGTTTCTAACAAACCAAGTCAGTGTATAACTGCTCACTCCATATGTCTGAAGTGTATTCTTCCTTCCACCCGCCCCATTTCATTCTGTCGACAACATGCATTTTGTCAAACCTCTTACTGCAAATCATTCAGTCAATGAAACTGAAAGACATTTCAGCACATTTTTATCAACAGAATGTAATTTTGTGCAAATCATGCTGTCAACAGGAAAGAATGCCAAAAGAAAAGTGAAAGAGCCCAAACTCATTTGTCCACAAAAAATAAATTGCAGTTTGCTTTTATTTTGTGCATGTAGACAAAATGGAAATAGCAAAACTACCCCATCTGTGGACAAAATTAAAATTGATCTCTTAATTCAGGAGACCAAATGGTATTTGGTAGAAAAATACCAACGCTATGAAGGACAGCTAAGATGCTGAGTCAGAATAATTTTTCCAGCACTGTACACTTTTCACTGTTTTCTTTGTATCAGTGAAATACCACCTGAGATATTTAATCCATTGTAGCAAAATTTTCAGTGATGGGCTCAAACACAGGAAAACAGGCTGAGCTAAAGAAAAACACAGATGCTATTTCATTTTCCAGTTGATGAATGGCTTGGGTTGATCTGCAGGTGCAGGTCCAATGCTGCCTGGACAGTGCTCTCTGGTCACTGATGCTCCTCACAGCTTTGTGTTGTAGCTGTGGCCACCTTCTATTTTTATCTGTTGTGATGCTTTCATCCTTTTGTTGCTTTCAGTTTTGCTCGTGTTATTACAAAGCTTATTCTTTCAGCAATCGTCTCTATACCTCCAGGTCCCAGACTACGTGGTACTGTGAAGGCTGGCACCATGCAGCACAGCCCTGTGGTCACTAAAGCTCTGCAGGTCAAAGCAAAGCTGTTTTCAATAACTGCCTTACAATTGCTCTCCATCACAGGACTGAATCCACTTTCTACCTCCTAACAACTAAAGGACCTTTTTTGCTGGTCCACACAAGGGACAGGATTCCTGCCCAGCCCTCTGCGAATGCCCAGCAAAACCCACCTAGGCAAAACTTCTGGCTTCTCTAAAGATCAAGTGAAAATCGGCCCTTGGGAGAAGAAGATTACAGGAGGACATTAAACTATTTGCTTTCCTACACTTACTCAGGTTTTACTTCAAGGTGTGTTCTGCTGATTATGATTATAAGCTTATTTTCATAAGGATGGCTATTCAATTCTCTTCAGTATTCTGATACTATTTTTCTATGGACTGCAGTTTTTTCTTTATATGGTAAAAACCAACAACAACCTTCCTGGGTTTTGGAGAATTTCACTGTGTTTTTAGATCACCTTATCCCTTCCAGTTCTTCAGAGAATTGTTTAAATAAGGCCTTGGAGAACTGACAGTCCCGAAGAGTCTGTATGGGGCTGGAGGAGCAGAGACAGTGGCTGTTATCCAGCATTTTAGAAATCAGAATGAGACTTACCACATGCCATTTTGGTACACACTGTGGGGGATAACAGATCATTTTCTCCATCAATCCCCAGTCTTTACTGGGGAAAGTGATGATCCAGCCAAATTCCCTGAGTCCTGCTCATCCACAAGAGAGGGACGCACAGAGAGAAGGTACTCATTGTGCAGCATTAAAAATGTAACTGCTTTGAGACACGGGCCAACACACTGACACCAAAAGCTGGCAGCAAATATGTCAGAGGGATCACGAAGTTGGCATGAGAGGGTTTCAGCTAATACAAGAGATTATTTTCAGGGCCTTATTGCGTGCCAAACACAACACAAAGCTGGCCTCAGAGAGCAGCACTTCTGCTGGAGCCGTAGGGGGTGGCAGCGGAGCAGAGCAGACGCTTGGGGAGAAACCTGGCTTGGGTTTTTATCTGGGACAGCACTAGGGCTCTGCAGGGACCAGCTACTTTTTGGCTGTGTATCACTGCTGTGTGCCCTAGCTAGTCTCTATTTGCAGCAGTCTGCCTAAAATGCCTATGGGATGGGTCACCTTTCTGATTTTTATGCTCACGTTGACATAGTATTAGTAGGGGGAGTTGGTGCATCCCTTTGGCTGTGCCAGGCTGCTCAAGTGAATTTCAGATTTGAAAGTCTTCATTTTTGTCACCTTCAAGGACCTCCTCCTGTTTAATCCTTACCTGTCTTTCTATTCAGAGCAGCCCCAAAGGCAAGAAAGTATTCATTAAAAGCATAGTGTCATTTTAAAAGTGGTAGATAGATTCAGTGTAAAGAAGTATTCTGAGGAATGAAAAAATAATTTCATACCATGTTGCTGTGCACTTCTCATGGTATCTTCTCGCCATTTTGGTTGTGTTGACAGTGCTGCATATTGAAAGAAGGATTCATATCTGTGAGGCATAGACAGCAAGCACTGCAAAGCATTTACTTGGTCTAGATCAACAGAAATTTTCCTCCTTTTAAAAGCTATTACACCAAAGCCTTTCTGAATAAGTGGATGAGGGTAATGGCTGTACCTTCAGCCTGGCCATCCTTGTCCCACTGGCACTAAATGCGCTCACCCGATCAGTTCTGCTAGCGTGTGGCACAGGGCTTTTTCATAAGCATAGTCGACAGAGGGAGACTGACTGCACCCTCCTTGCCCCAACACTTGGTATTGTGGCAGAAAGAATCAAGGTCTTGCCAACTAACCTGTTTTTTCTTTATATGCTGCCTTCAGCTTGCACAAAATCCTTGGTCCTATCCTAGCCATGTCCACCCAATCCCATCTTTTCGACAGAATTTTGAACAAAGGAGAGGAAATTAAGACCTGGGAATTTCCATGGTTTTCATGGCTGATTTCTTGTATGTATGTTACACAATTAACTCACAGGGAAAGCTGGAAATCTTATATCAATACAAAACTACAGTACTTGGCTGTAGGACACCTGGAAATCAAATCATTAATTGTCAACACACAAGAGGTGGATTGTACATTCCCTGCTGGAATTTACACACATACTCATTCAACAGCAACAATAAATTTACAGCAGTAGTGATCAGAAACAAAGATTCGGATTGCAGCCTGTGTTGCTTGCCTATTATTCTGCCAAATGCAGCCCATCAGCACTTTTAATTTAGAGTGAAAAATTGGGCAGAGATCAGAAGAAAATGAGGAGAGGATTTGAGCGGTTACTTCATGGCTCAGCAGCAACTGCTGCAAAAGCCATGCCTCGTGCATGTTGATGGGAGTCAGTGAGCATCTGCTTTGGTTCCCCCTTCACTTTGAGGGAGTTGAGGCTTGAGATGGGTGTTTGAGAATAAGCTGCTTGAAGAAACTCATGAACTTCCCACCCACATAGCTTGTTGCGGTTCACTCTAGTCCACCTACTCTTCATCATGTCGAGTAGATGGTTGCAAGGCCTTCTGGACCATTTTGTGATAAACATGGGACCTAGTCACATACACAGCTGGCCTGTTCCAGGCTAATCTATTCAGTGCACTAAAAATTTTGAGCTCCAGAATGGAACTAAGTCATGCCTTGGTACAAGTTTGATAGTAAGAATTTTGCTGCTGGTTTGGAGATGTACCTATCTGCCGATATAAACATGCCATTGGAGGAAAAAACCCTTAATGTTGTTACATGTAATAGCAACAGTCTCCCACATCACTGTGGATGTGCTGCCAAATCATGGCCAGGAAGGAGCAGTAAATACAGTGCTCATGCAGAGCTGAAGAGAGGTGTGTAGTACAGTCAGGATCACCTGTTGCAGACTTTATCTCCCAAACCTTCTGCAAAAAATGGCTATTTGTATTGAAAAACTGAACTCCCGGTAATAGAAACCTGGCCATTTGTTTTAAAATGGCAAAAACCAGCTATTCTCAACTTTTTGCAGAAGCACAGAACAGTTCAGATTGGAAAGGACATCAGGAGATTTCTGGTCCAGCCTCTTGCTCAGAGTAGGAACATTGAATTCAGCCCAGGTTGCCCAAGGCTTTATCCAGACCAACCCTCCAAATGCAGCCTCTCTGGGAAATTTCTTCTGATGTGGACAGGTCTCATGTGATTTATTTTTTTTTAACTCTTTTGTTAGTTGGAACGTCCCCTCTTTCAATTTATCACTGTTATCTCTCATGCTCCCCCCATTAACCTCCTCTCTCTCAATTAGTCCTGATTTTGTTCCATACATGATACAAGCTTTCAGCGATGGGAATCAATCAACATGCCCCAGTAATTCTAAGTGCACTATGGGGAAATAAAAATAAAACTTTCAGGAAGGGGTATGTGTTATGCAGTTAATTAATGTATAGTGGCATTATGGGGGAGTGTGGCCCAATGAATCCAAAGTGATTTACTGTGTTCTGCTGTGCATCAGGAGTCTGCAAACTCTTTAAATATCTAACATTTAAAAATATGTATATCTTCCAACATGCAGACCTAGAAAATGTTCGCAGGCTTTGATGTTGGCACTTTTCATTGCTGTTTTTTTTGTCATAATAAAATCAGATCTGCTAATCACCATTCATGATATGGAACTTATTTCATTTGAACTGCAGTTCAGAGGAAAACAGTTCTTGGTTCTATTCCTGTCCCAAAATACCTGCAACTGAATTCAAAGATGGACTTCAAACCGCATCCTTTGCTAAAACCAGAGTTCAGTTCCCTGATGCTAGCAGTTGGATCCAAACCTAATGTCGCATCAGTCTTGGCAATCTACAAAAAAACAGTGACTTTCAATCCAAAAACCACCTGTATGCAAAATTATTTCTTCAAAAAACAAATCTGGAGCAGGTATCTGCAAGGCTAGGGAAATCAGGAGACCCTGGCCTCTCTGCTTTTCTCGAACAGCTGGCATTCCAGGAAAGACGCCAATAAAGGACTCTGGGGCGATTTTTGCCAAGTTGAGTTTTTAATTTGTGTAGTTACATGACTGAATGCAACGTAAATCTTTAAGGTTCAAAAATGAGAAAAGAAAATGGAAGCTTACCAGGACTCTGCAAGGTTTAGCTAGGGTACTTTGGATCCTTCTTCCCCTTGCTTGAACACCTCTAAGCCAAGCTGGAGTGCCATGAAAATGAATCAGAAACCGAGGTATTTTGCCCTGAAGGGTATTAACAGGGGCTGATAATGTTCCTACATCATTTGTAGCCAAATTAAAATCCTGGGACTCTGCTCCACTATGTAAAAGATAAGCCATGCAAAACTAATAGGAGTGAGGACAGTGGAAAGGGATGGAGCCTTCCAGCTCAGCAGCCATGATGGGTTATTCATTAACTTTGACAATGTTGAACTGATTTTCTCATCACCTCCATTTCATGCTTTCCTTGTAGTGCTCGTACTCAGTGATACAAATCATTGCCAGTGACCTCTGCACTATCCGGGATGCCTTGTGTATATGATCATTTTGGGGGGAGCCTCTGGGCGTGATACCTTCTTTCAAAAGCCGGTGCACAACCTGTGCCCTGCAGTAAGCATTGCCAGTACTCCTACAGAGCAGGTGTAGCCAGCAAGGTCCCCAGCACAGTTATTTTAACGAGCAGGAGCTAGGCTTTCCTCCCATGTCTCACTCAAGGCTTCTTGAAGGCTCTTGCTTCACATCTGAATTGCACTCTCTTCTAATGCATCCAGCAGATTTACACCTGTTGGGGGAGGAAGCCAAGAACATTTTGAAATTACCTGGCCTACAATTTTGGCCATCCTTTGCCTGCTGTTCATTTCCCTGATACATAGAATGAACTCATTCACTCCAGATATTTGGATACACACATCTCTTTTCCAAAACTGCTTGGTCTATTTTAGCATAACTTTCAAGAATGTCTCTTAGTACAGAGAGTCATTGAAAAGTAAAGCACTGTTAAAGCACCCGACAACCAGCTGCATTGCTCCAAAACTGATTTATTGAAAGGGATTTGTGGAAAAAGGGATTTAACATGCCTACTCTTCCAATATAAATGACAGTGCAAAGCTGATCTGCTTTCCGGTTTGTTTGACTTACACGTTTTATATGGCACATGTCCCTGGAGGAATTTATTAAAACTCACTAACAATTACAGTATGGAAAGAGATATTGTGGCCTGTTGCCTGCAGCCAGGCACCAGTTGAACTCCAGGTCTGACAGTGCCACGCACTTGCTGTGTGGCCTCTGGAAGTCACTTGGCCTCCAGGAATTGAGTTGCCCAGGTGAAAGGTGGCCTCAGCCCTCCCTTCCTCTCTGCAGCAGCCCCAGGCTGCTAACGCTCTCAGCTAGATCAGCTCGGTGCTGCCTCCACTGCTGCCTGCACTGCCAATTGCTAACCACTGCCATCAAAACACAAGGAACAACACTTGTCTCAGGGGTGCAGGATTAATTAATTTACATGGACAATGGCATTTTGGAGATGCTGCACTCTGTCTAATTACCAGGGACTGTAATAGGTCCCAAGTGCATCATTTTCTCTACAAAAGCAGTGCTGCACAGACAAAAGCATCTCTGGGCCCTTAGACTGCTGCATTATTACTGTGGCAAAAGCTTGTCTGACGGCAAGAGCCCTTTGAAGATGATGGCTGAATCAGCTCCCAAATATCAAAGATTTGTTCTGGTTGCCACAACACACAACAGATTTCTGCCGCAGCATCTCTGGGTTAACCTCTGCATTATATTAAAGATGGGAGCAGAAATGTCAAGACCCAAATGGTGAAAGGGAATTTTTGTGACTCATCACTGTGTGTCCAGAAATACTCCAGGCTCTTGTTCCTCAGGAAAATCTGAGGATGTAGATGTGAGAGTGATTCTTTCTGACACTGTTCCTCTGGCTCAACCTGCATTATCATTTAAGGAATCATATGAAAGAGACTGAGAGAGGCTGGAGAACAGACACCTCAGAGCAAAACTAAAATTCAAACATGAGATAAGAAAGCGGAGGGGAAAATGTCAGGGTTTCTCTGGGGAGCACACAGGAAAAAGCAGGCACTACCTGCTGCGACTGTTTTGAGACATCAGGTTCTCTCTACCCACGCTGTATGCCAGCAAGCCTCAAACAGAGGCAAAAAAATACACCTGTCTTCTTCAAATCTCTGGGAGCATCACTTTTGCCTTTTAAATGTTCCAGCCTGCGTCATCCGCGCGTCTCCGCAAAAGTCCAAGCGTGCAAAACATGATAACCCCCCCAAAGAGGTACTGCGAAGGAAAGTTCAAAGAGCTGTTGAAGCCAGCGAGGAATTCGCCTGTCAGAGGAAGGAAAAAATGAAAAGATGGGGAAAAGGGAATTGCAGTAGCATAAGGAGAGCTGTGACAGTGAGAGGAAATGGGGCTTAGGAAATGCTGCTGAAGAAGCACGGCAGTAGAAGGACAGGTAGTTGGAGAAGCAAAGCCACGGTGGTCTGTAAGAGACAGGCCATCGCTGGAGCCACTGCAATGAAAAGTGTCACCTGAGTCCTTCTGCAGGGCCCAAGCCCTAGAGCAAAGCCCACAGCAGCACCAGAGATTGTCTGGGGATAGCAACACCCACCTCCACACAAGCAGACTGCATTTGTGACAGACAAGCAAGATTTCTTTGCACTCTGATGTGCTTTCAGTCACACCGGTGAAATTTTGCAGCCTGAGAGCACTGTGTAGGCGTTTGTTCAATCGTTACCCACACATGCCCAGCTTCCTTGGCAAATACCCTGTGATTTACAGTTGCCTTAGTTGGGCACCTGTGCAAAGCTCCCCATGTATGTTTGGCATCCCTGGTCCCGACCTCACCGTCCCCATCCACCAGGCTCATGCTACCGTTCCAATGACGAACGAGCCATAGGGTTTTTGCACAAAAGAAGGCCCCAGAGAAACACAGGTGTAGGACTGGAGTCTTATATGCAGTGTAGCGATACAAAATAAAGCAAAGTCTGCAGTGCTTTCTCCATTCTTTCTGTCTTTCTCATTTCCTGTTGCTATGCCATTCTCCAGGCAAATACAAAAGAAACAGCTTCCTCAGCCGCACAAATGAGATTATTCAAAGAGCTGCTCTGTCTTCTCATATTTATTGTGATAGGCAGTGTTAGAAGTGTTTGACAACAACTCAATTATTCGCAATGAATAGGAGCAGGATAGGCAGGCAATTATCCACTTTACCCATGTGAGAGACACCCATATTCAAAATCCACATTCAGAGAGATCCACATTATTTCCAAACCATTTTGCATATTTTTAATTACCAGCTTCAATTTAGCTGGATGGTTATGACTCCAATCAGTGTGCTTTGGAAGGGCTGAGCACTTGGTTTTAAGCCAGGCATGCATTGTCTCATTCACATCAGCACACTAATATGAATATTGGGACTGTTTGGTTTACATTTTAAGAAACAGCCTCCAGAACGGTGCACATCATTAGAAAACCTGATTAAAAATTTTAATCAAAATACCAAGAAATTATAAAAATTCCCTTAAATATAGATTTCAACAAGGTGGAAGGATTATATCAAAGAATTAAATGTCATGGAAAGTTTTTATGATATGGACTTTTCTTGAACATTTAAATTTTTTTTAGAACATACTTTCAAAACAAAATTTATTGCTTTTTCAATGTACATGTTTTTACTTAATATTTGAAATATTTCTACTTAATATTTCAAATATTTTGAGCAACTTGAACTGTTCTTTCTGGAGGAAATATTTATATGGTTTTGATTTTCTTTCTTTACTGGGTAAGAGCATTTCACAACTGCATCATAGGAAGCTGAAAATCTAGTTTCTACCCCTCTGAAGTACACATATATCCTTCTGTATTATTTTCTCCCAAACATGATCTCCTATTGCAACCAAATTAGAGTTAAAAGGGGAAATGACGTTAAGTAATTTTACCAGCTTTCAGCTCAATAATAGTATGTTTCTCACACAAAGAATGGTAAATCACATCTTAGGTCATGAAACTGTTCATTTTTAAAATTTGAAATGGGACTTTTACATCCACTGTCATGCGTGTTATCAGAATATTCTGGCTAGAGGAACCCACATTTCCCTGTGTGAAGGTTTTTAAGTTTCACAGTATCACTATTATTCTTAACTCTTCAGCTGCTGAAGCCATGGGATTAGATAGGATTCGCACTTACTTTTTTTTTCAAGAAAACCTTAAAACACTGAATTAAGCAAAATGTATTACTAAGGATAATTTAAAGTCTTAGAACCAGAGGTCAAAAAATTCTATTATTTTAAGTGATCTTGGAACTGGGGGAGAAAGTTCACTTATTGCAAATGTACAAAGTTGTACATTTGAATGTACAACTTTGCAATGTTAGTGCCATAATTTTAATAAAGTTATTCTAAATTTGATGAGACATAACAAGGTCAATGGTATTTTTTACAGCTTCCTTACATTTTTACCCTTTCCAATTCAAACTCAAAGCACTTTTGAGTGCTTACACATCTCAGAGCAACTGGGGTTCAAGCATATAGGTTGCTCCTGAATGCACAAATCTAACCACAACAAAAGGTCCTCCTTATGCCAGCTGTGAAAATTGGGTAAAATGAGATCAAAGGATCAAGGGTAAGGGCTTCCCACTGCTACCCCACCAGAATATCATTTGAGGCTGTGTACATACTAAGCAATTCAAGAAACTCTCAGTTTCCATCCTTGCTATGTACTTCTCCTCATTTTCAATTTTATTGCATGCTCTTCATCAGTATTCCTCAAAATGTTGACTATGAGCTGGACAAAGAGCACATCTTGCCTGGACATCACCAAGGTCCCAGACCTAGGACATTTCCCACATTGTTGTAGGATCACCCATATTTTTCATCATCATCAGTCATCCAAGTTGCAAAAACACAAAGGGGACATGCAGAGGCTGCCTGGCTGGGTTTTTCTGCAGCCAGGACCTCTGCAAAAATTGGGAGCCTGCAGTAAAATTATGCAGGAGATCCCAGTAAAAAATGAGCAGATCTGCTCCACACTTTTTGGTTTTAATTCCTGTAGCAATATGTCCTTAAGGACATATTTGCTGCCAAATGTGACATTGCCTTGTCTGTGTGGCACCACTTAGTGATTTCACTGTGTGTGTTTCAGGTTTCGCAGCACCGAAAGCTCTTTAAGGCAGTAGAGACAAAGCTCCCTTAAGTCAATGAGCCTTGGATCAGCTCTTAAAAGTGTCAGTGCCGTGACTATTACTTAATTTTTATATTTTCCTTCTCATTCTCCCAGAACATCAATAAGAAAACTTGTTCAGGGAAATTGGGGTCTATATTTGAATATTTATCCAGTAACATTGTGGGTAACATTGGCTCATATTATACAGTGTGTTTATTTTCATTGTGCAGATTTCATCTGCTCAGGGGGTTCAGTTATTTGACCTATATTAATATTTAATGGTACAAATACTTAAAATAAAAGTCCAGGCACAGCCAAGACTTTTGGTAACTCCACTTTAAACAGCCACTCTTCGTTAAAATCTGGCTCTGTTTGAAAGGTTTTGATTTCTTGCAGGGATTGAAACAAGGAGCAGTACTTTTGATGACTGTTTCACGACTGTTTGAATATTGTCTTGGCTAATATTGTTGTACATCAAGTCCGCATCGTAAAGGACCTTTGTACAGTTCTTGATTTACTGAGCAGAAGAGATCTGCAGAAAAATGAAAGAGAAAAATTTCAGCTGGAATAATAAAATCGATCATTGTATCAAAGCAATGTCTGTTTTTACTTTGCAGTCAGCCTAGTCCGGTATTTTAGCATGGGCAGTTACTGAAAATGTAATAAAATGTTGTCTTTCTCTTCCTTGTTTCCCCAGACTAGTGACGACTTAGGTTTTTCACTAAAGACTGTAAAAAAAAAGATATTATTTCATTAACTCTGTCCTCTTCCAAAACAAGGTTCTCCTGAGTTGCCTTAATCTCCTGAATTTCAACCAAAAAGCAATCTTTCCTGGCATGCCTGTAAAAGAAAATTTAGCCTATGAAAAGGGTAGGAGGCTTCTTGGCATTAGGATAAATTATCTGTATAATACAGTTCAGTCTATAGATTTTTTTGCTATGAAGCAGCATGAAAGCAAGTGAATGGCTCGCTATGAATCAACCAGCTGCTTTTCAGTACCTCTTTCATTAATCCAGCATATCTCAGCTTGCCTTTCACTCCTTGCACAGTGAAGAATATCCCTGTGTCTACCTTCCATAGACAAAATGCACACTTTTGCCTCAGGCTGGGGATGTGTTGAGAAGTGGAGGAAAAAACATAAACCAAGCCTCTAAAGAAAGAAAAACAATCTTTAGAAACACACTTAGCGTAACTATGTAAGAATCCTGAAAGTTGATGACATAAAGAAAAAAAAACAAATTTAGAGCAAATGTGCAATCAGCTTGGATATGATGCAGTTAAAAAGCACACAAAAGCTTTATACAAACTAATGAATTGATTTAAGGCTCCACTGGGTGATATACCATGACATATTATTTATGTAACCTGTAGTTTACTGTTCACATAGTAATTTCCACCTCCCACCCTGTCAAATAGAAGAAAATTTTTCACCTTAAATCTTAGATGATGATGAGACCAAATAGCAGGAGAGGATGTATAAATGAAAGTAATTTAGTGAAGAAGGTTTGACTGACATGAAAAGACAATAAAAGTTATGATAATGTTAGGGATATCAAAGTGAAAGCCAGGTGGGCAGACGAGAATAGGCAAGTTCCCAAGTCAATCTGAAAGGCGTTCTTCAACACTGGGGAAAATCCAGCCATTTATTTTCCAGCTTATCACTCCATGGGTCAAAAACTATGTATTAAAATTTGAAGCACAAAGACCTGCCTTGTCTAACAATTGTACTTATTGTAGAGACGGGCAGGGAGGAGGGGGAAGGGGAAAAGTTTCAAAAATTCAACATATAGAGAAGATGATTTGGGATTTTCTCTCTGAAAAACAGACCATTTGAATCTCACCCCTTCTACTGTTTGGGGAGGCATGTATTAAAATGTCTTTCTCCAATGTCCATGATTGCTTTTTATTGGAGCATGGCTTCCAGTGTTTCTCAGTTCACTGGATTGTAGTCACCATCTCCATTGAGGAAATAGCCTGGCTCCCTGAAAGTGCTCCCACATGGGATCACAAGACCTGGATTTTCAGAATAATTTAAGAAATGAAGCTCTGAAAATTATCTGAGGCTCTGAAAATTATCTCTGAAATTATTAAACTGCCTACCCAGTGCTTAGAGAGTGCATGGCTTAGCCCAGCAATCCAGTTGATCTTCAGCTGATGTGATGCAGTTTGGATAAGGCCCTTACAGATGGTAAGTGACTAAAATCCAGCAGATCAGTTCCCAAAATCAGAGTGCTGCCAGCCTGTAGAGGAGCCAGGCTGCATCAGCAACGGGTGCTAGGAACAGAAGGGCTGACAAGTTGGGGTCCCACTGTTAATGTCATTCCCTAAGGACTCTCTTGCAACCCAATAGGAATTGAGTTGGTAGAGGGACCACCAGTAGCTGTCAACCCAGAGAGATCTGGCTACTGAATTTGTATAGTGCTGACACCTAGTTATACATAGAAGGGTCTTGCTCTTTCTGAGATGGGCTTGACAGCTGTTTAGACATTTTATAAATAATAACAGAAAATAAGCAATCACTCCAAAAACCCATGGGCACTTCAGTTGTGTGAGGGATCCTACACTTCAGTAATAATCCTTTTCCTTCCTGTTGGATTCATTGATGCTTCTGTCCTTGTTCTTATAACTGCCCTGCAAAAATACCAAAAAACAGGCTGGGAAGAGATGTTTTTCTTGAATCTTTCCATTTTAAGTTTCCATCTCCCCAGATAAAATCAGAAAGCCCTGCTGAGAACAGAGTAAATAACAGCTCCAGTGATTAACTCCTCTTCTTTTAAAAGCATACAGTCAGGTGTTCTGAGCACTGGACTAAACCCTTCCAGCTTAACCCTGCCAAGTTGGAAGCAAAAAGAGCTTTTTTCATACTTTTTTGGGGGGAAAAAAGTGTGAGACATTGTTCTCCAGGACAGAAAGGACACGAATGTTTCTATTCTGAACCTGCTATTTTTGGGACCAGTCCAGTGAGTCAGTGGAGAGCCCTTCTGTGTGCTGACATGAAGGAAATCCCGGCTCTGGGTGTTGCTTCCGAACATGCTCTGAGCTCAGCTGAGAACAATACAAGTGTGGTGTTTCCAGTGGGGGCGGCTCAGCTCAGACTGTTGCGATGGATGGATGGATGGATGGATGGATGGATGGATGGATGGATGGATGGATGGATGGACAGTAAGCAGGGCACCACAGCTGGTGAAGCAGCAAAGCACATGGCAAGACTGGAGTGGACATGATCACATTGTCTAATTTAGCCTATTTTAGCTTGCAACCAGAGGTGCAGCATACAGGACCAAGAAAATTTATGGATCCCCTAAAGGCAGGGAATTGAGGTAGCCACCTCCGTTGAGCCAAGTCAGAGCATCGTTCAGATGACTACAGCTGGCATAGTGGTTCCCAGTGGTACCAGGGCAGCTCCTCAGAAGAGACAACTGGGGAATTACACCTCAAATCTTTCTCCTCTCCTTTATTCAAAGGGTATTGCCAGGCAAAGAAAAAAAAAAAATTCAAACTGGATGGTGAATTTTATATTAGCTGCTTTTAAGGCATTTGAGACATGGCCTCACTGACATCCTGTCTGGGATGGGAGTGGACAAGGAATACACATTTCTGCACTTTTATTTTAAATTTTCTTTACACACTTACAAAGTTAGCAAAGCTAGCATATTTCCTTTACCTCTCTTTTGTAATAAGAAACAGAACGGAGGCCTTAAATTTCACACTTTACCAAAACCTGGGTATAAATGTTGGAAAAACATTCCCTTTGTGCAGGAGTACATACTGGGACCACCTTGTGCTAGGTAGTCATGCTAGGAAGAGTCTACAGCAAAGCTCCCACCTGGAAAGGCTGTCATTGGAGTTTAGCTTCCAGACAAACTGGGGAACAACTACTGGTGTCTGAGGAAACACAAAAGTCAGATATTAATCTTGGATTAAACCTAATTTCATTTGCTTTTGTACCCTTTTTTTTTTTCTTAAGTCAGAACAACATGGAAATTTTGAGCCAAGAGGTCTCATTCTACACAAACATTTGAAACACTGAAAATTCAAAGTCTGTGAGTCATCCTGACAGTACAACCAATGTGTTAATCCATCAGCTTTCCTTCCGAGTACCAGTAAGAAGGGGAAATATCATCATAACAGGGAGAACGGTTTCATTTTCCAACATCCACTTCCTCAAGAGGGTACTGGGTAACTAAAGACAAGGCCAAGTTTGCCAACAGATTGGCAGCATTCAGAGTCTCTAGCTTCAGGTATCTAATTTTGTCACTCAGACTGAGGCCCTTAGGAAACCACCTTTGAAGATGTTCATTTAGCTATTCTGTATTGCTCCCACAATGACACAGAAAAGCACCAAAACAATGTTATCACATTATGAGCAGACCTGTGGATCTCCACATTTATTTATTTGAGTTCTATTCATTCTAGCTATTTGAGTTCTATTTTGAATATTTTGAGTGCCTTCTGGTTGTTGGGCAATATTCTACACTGTTCTGGTGAATGGGTCAATTTTGTCATGTGGTTTATTTTCAGCATCTCGATCAGCTGATTTTCATCTTGAATAAAGAAAGACAAGCTTTGGGGACTAGACTCGCCTGTGAAGCAGGAGTTTTTGAAACCATTGGCTTCTCATCTGCAGCTCAATGAAGCTGGGATCAGTAACCAATTCACAAACCTCTTTATGGGCAAGTACTTAGACTGAGAAAACGAGCCATGCCATGTAAACATAAGCAATTCCTCAGTCCCATGAAAGGAGTCACAGACACAACTCCTTCTGATGCTTGCGTTCTGCAAACACTTGTGTCAATACAAAACTATTGCACCAATGTTCATGGAAAGCAAAGGCACAGGAAGTGCAAAAATAGAAGCGATTCATTTTCAGACGCAAATAAATATTTCTGGGGAAAAAAACATTATTTATCCATCCAGCTCAACTTGAATCCCTAAAATCAAAATAGGGTTACTGGGAATGTTGACGGGAAATAGGAAAAGGTAACATAGAGATACCTTGTTGAGTCTATTTCATTGATAAGCAGGTTCATCCTGCATCCCTACCAGCTAAAATGAGTTTATTCCTGCTTCTTCACCAATTGATGGAGCTCTTTACTGAGCGGTGTCTAGCAGTGATCAAGGTGATAGTGTATCTCTTTGGAGAGGCAGCCCTCTCCAAGGATCTGTTAGTGTCATGACTTGCCAATGATGTATTACTCTAAAAATGGTGCCTTCTACAAAAGAACAGGTCCTGGAGCAGATTTAGCCCTAATTACAGGAAGGAAGGAACAGGAGAGGTATGCAGATACCGGGAGATTCATCTTGCCAAAATAGAAAGTGTGTTGCTGCAAGCTGGAGAATTTAAATGGTGATGCTTTGGGAAGAGACCCATGCTAAACAAATACCTCCTCTGCAATAATCAAGAATTAGGCTGGAAAAATGCAGATATCTGAAACCATAATGTATGTGGTTTTTTTAGATAAGAGATTTTCTTCTAGCCAGAGAGACTCAAAATACCTTTTAACTTCATCTTCTAATATAGCACAGCGTCTCACATTGAATCTATGACTCAGTATCATACAATCACATCCTGTTTTTATTAGGTAATTTAGTCCTAAGTAGCAACTGAAGAAGTCCCACTCCCCTCTCAGTACTTCTCAGATTTCCTGTATTTGTCACCTGAAGATGATTATTTGATATCCTGCGTTACTGCTAATTATCATTATTTTTTATAGTAGACTTTCACATTAGAAAACTCTGTTAGTCTAATGACAATGACACTTCCATGCAATGATACACCAGGGTGCACATAAGAAAGTTTTTTATGTATTTTCTCCATTTTACAGTGCAAGACTTTGAAAATGGTTGAAACTATTCTATGGCCTTAGACATGTCACTTAAATTAGTAACAAGCCCAGGAAAAAACCCCAAGCCATCTAAACCTCAGTTCCCACTCTAACCAGAGAACAACACAAATGTACCTCTGTAGTGGTTCATTATTCTGTATAATATAACCACCAGTACATTGTCTTTGATAGCTGAGCATGGTAGAGATTAAGTTACTAAATGTTCTTATCATAAAACAGATATTGCAGTCCTCAGGTTTCCTCTGTTAATCTGTTTGTTTTGCTGTATCTGGAGAATAAAAAATGTGGGAGTATGAAACATTTATCTGTTAATTAGCAATTATAAAACAGTAATGGAGCTTGGGTGTTTTAAAATATGTGAGACAATGTTTGAATTTATCCTTCATTTAGAAATATCATAAGAATCTAAGCATATTCTATAAATAATTTAAAATGCACTATATGAGGAGATACGTGTAATCAAATGAGAGACAAAGTCCATGTTGAAAATAATGACCTTTTTAGCAAAGATGGGTGTGTTTCTATAAATACAAATGTCTGGGTACTAGCTTCAGTGTTTGTATTTGCCTAATTCATTTAAACATATGCAAATGAATACAAGGTGTCAGGCTATGCCATTTAATTGCACAATGAGTTGAGCTTGTCAGCAAAATTTCCTTGCACTACCCTTCCTCTGCTCCACTGATAACAGTAACAGAACACCGACATGCAGAAATATTTGTTCTTTCTCTACATACAGGGCTGAAACATTTGGGGTTTCTAGGTGCTTACCTGATGGGGTGCAACTATCATCATCATGGGGGAAGAGGAGAATAAATCAGTCTCTGGTCCGCAGAGCTGTTTTGATTGACACTTGGTGGGATCATACATGTAAGGTTTAACCTGGCAGAGTTTCTGCCCCTCCTGAGCCATAAACTCCTGTTAGCTTCACGCTGCAAAGCAACACCAGACAGAAATCCCCACGCTGAAAAATTTACACTGAGCCAGCAGGAAACTGAGCCATTTGCAAGTATGTTCACCAGGGAGAAGCTGAAAGGAAAGGTCACATTCAGAAGAGGATTGCTGTGTCCTGATTTCATTGAGCACAATATTGTACTGGTAGGGGAAAAGCAAGCCCTGCGAGGTCTGCCGGCTGTGGCCAAAGCTTGCAGAGAGACAGAGCTGCAAAGAGCATGGGCAGCAATGCACTAGTGTAAGACAGCAACAGAAAACCCATTTCTTGTTAAAGGGGTATTGGTTGGCCTTTATAGCCAAGACATATCCACTTTTTTTATTTACTACTGTCAGGTGATAGACCATGCCTTCAAAATAGCCTTTTAAGGCTTCTCTCCCAAACACTCAGAGGAGGTGAGGAAATGCATAACAGAACCATAAATGTTTGTTTTCTAAACTTGTGCTGGGTCCAAATCCTGAGCACAGAGGAGTGCCCAGGTTAAATTGGGTTTTTCAGCTTGGAAAAGAGAAAAATGGGGGACACAACAAGGATTCAAGAAAGCCATGGGTGGCCTGGCCCTCCAAACTGACCATGAGCTCTGTACATCTCCTCAAGTTGGCTCACCAGGTACATACAGCAAGATGCACAAAGCATCCCTCACTGGCATGGACAGCTCTGCTGTGAGGTTCCTTTGTCTCCAAGCTTGTAAACTGATCTCATTTGTTGTGAGATAGGACTTCTGCAATGCTCTCTTTGTCACTACTCCACATATGGGGGCTTTTGTGAAGCTCCAAGGGCTTTGCAGCTCAGAAGGGCTTCCTCGCAGTCCCATGAATTGCTTTGTATCACAGAAGAACTGCCTTATGAAAGGGTAGGAAAGATGACCAATCTCTGAGATGACCAGCTTAATCAAGATCTTAAAGAGTAGGGTCAAGATGTTGAGCTGGCACAAGCAGTGACCTAGGGAGGGAGCAGAAGGGCCCTGAGGAAGTGAGGCATCAACGTCCATTATTTCTGAAATTTCCTTCTTTGACACTGCCTTCATTTCCAGATCCAGCTAGTTATGAGTGTACAGGGTAGCTTTGATGAATTTTCCAAACTCATGGCCAGATCCTCACCTATGCAGAAAAGGCATGCTTTAATGGCAAGCCAGAAGGAGCTGCCCTCCTTGCCATTAATGCCACCTGAGGATTGAAAGCCATAGGACTAAATCTAGTAGGATGGCAGCCAAAGCATCCTATTGTTTCAGAAACAATGTGCATGTCATTAAAGCATGGCAGGGCAGTGCCTCATTAGCTCCTTAAGACACTTCTCCCTTCCCATCACCATTTCCTTCCCATCACCACCCTGACAAGTGCCTCTAGAAGTAGATGCTCTTTATAACACTCACTGCTCTCCAGCAGGCTTGGTGTTATTTGTATTAATCCAATATTAATATCGCTATTAATCCCAGGGGAGTTGGGAGGGCAGTTATCAAGCGGTGCGTCAGAGCAATGCCAACAGCATCTCACTTCTGCAGGGATTTTCATGTCCATCCATCAAAGGCACCACAAAGAGAGAGACTTTAAGAGGTCAGACATTGTAAAACCATAAAAACCTTATACTTCCCTGGAGTACTCCAGATCCTATTCCTCTCCTAACTCTGCACCTTCTCTCGCAACTGCCCTGTATCATGGCAACCAGTTATTGGGACTCTGCATTAATAAAAATAACCTCTGCAACCAGAAATAATTGAATATAACATATTTTCCCTTATCTGTGACTTTCACAAGACCTTGCATTTTTTTTTTGCTCTTCCTGCTGCCTTTTTCCTGAGGCCTTCCCAGGGGTTCAGACCCAAGCAAGCTGGACACAATTTTCAAATAGAAATAGCCAGCTTATTCATCAAACAAATTCAAACAGATTTTTTTTCTAAATTGTAGGTTTGCGGGAGTCCTATGTATGTTGGACCTGAAGTTCAGAGATCCCATTTCACAAATAATGTGTCATGATGACATCCAAAGTGTTCTGGCTCTTTCATCTTGGAGGAGTTTCCAAGGGGAAGCAAGTCTGTTCGCTCTTTTGCAAGACTTACCAGGGCATATGGGACACCAGTTGTGCTTTACTGCAACACACAAGCCTCTGCTGTCAACAAAACTGTGCACTGCTAGAAACAAAATTAAAAGAGAGGGGAAAAAATTAAAGTTAGCTTTTGTGGAAGGAAGTCGCTAGTTAAGAACATGGTTGTTGGAAACAGGTGTTAATCTTTACTGGCTCGGTCCCTGCGAGAGTTACACAGGGTGCCCAGTGTCCCAGATGCCCCTGTGCTTCTTGTAATGTCATCGCCAGCTGTACCGAGAATGAAGTGACTTCTCCTCCCTTCCCTGCCCTGATAGACACAGAAGAAATAAAGGGGGACTATATTTGGGAGGAAAAGTCCTACCTCAGTAAGTGCTATGCTGGCTCTATCTGCCATTGCCCATTAGAAGCAATCAGTAGTGATTGCAGTTCAGCTGCCAGATTAACTCAACAGCAAAACTGCTAATATGAATTTTAACTGATGTATGATTTCTGAGCTCTGGCCATGTTACTTGTCTCAAAGAAATTCCTTCTCCTTCCACTGCTTTATCACATCTTACCAAGTTTGGCAGCGCTGCTCCACAGTCCTGCAAACCTGCAAACCTGCAAACCTGCAGGAGGTTTGTGTTGGTGGCAGAGCTTACGGGCAGCTGACATGCAGCCCCCAGTGGTGCGGAGCTCCAGGCTCCAGGCAGACTCATGAAAGGTTCATGAAGCAGAGGTGGAATGGGAGAGAGGTTTCAAGAAACTGCTCTGCATAGTGCACTGGGGCTATTGCATTGTACTTGATAACAGAAGGGATGGCATCATACTAGACTTACTCCCATTCTTTCTATGCAGTTAATAATAATGGCAAGAATTATCTTCTCTTCCCTGTTCGTCCACCGTACCAGGTGAGTCTGATTTTTAGACAATACGATAATGTTCACAGTTACCTTATGATCCAGTTTGCAGCCATCAGCAGTAACACAGCAGCTTAAGTATGCAGCACACACAGCTGTAACGTACATAGAGAGAGCAACCGTGTGTTATTCTGCTTCTGGTCTTGGGCAATTAAACATCTGCTTTCCACAGAGAAATAATCTTTTCTGTATAACCCTAAGGGAAAAGAAGCTGGTTTATTTCATTTTTCACACTATGCATTTACTCTTCATTAAGGCAGATTACAATTAAGGCAGCCCAGCATAACTCAAACCATTCCTTTCCACCAATAATGACAGGGGGCAATTTTTGATCACTGACCACTTCAATCGCCAAACTATCAATCTTTTCACAGTTACTGCCTGTTTATTCAAAGAGCCTTTGGGGAGCTACCAACTAATGTGCTACTTCCAAACACTCCCATGGCACAATTCACATCCCAGCCTCTGACCCATTTCTAATCATTACATTCAAATCATTATTTTTAGATTACACACTTATGAAAAATAACTTCTATGCAAGCCAGATAAAGCCAAACTGAAGACAACTTGCAAATTCAAACAATTTCACACTATGGCACCATCCAAGATCGGGGCCATAGAATCAGAGAATAGTTGAGGTTGGATGGCGCCCCTTGGTATCATCAAGTCCAGTGTGAATGCCTACGGTCACCTCTACTAAGAGATACAATAAATATAAGTCTGCAAGAACAGAGCAGAGAGATGTTGCTGAGAATCCCAGCATTTGCAATGGGATTTTTAAACTGAAGTGTTTCCTGTGATGTGCACTTAGCTACAGACTTTCAGAAAAGCCAAGAGTACTCCTTGTAATAATTTGTCCATACATATGAACCCCCACACAAGAGTCAAGACATAGGAGCCACGTGCACACAGCTATTTGTGCCCAGACACCTATTCTCCATTTACTGCTGCAGCAGACTACATGTAATTGCTCATGTGTTTACCAAACATGAATGTAAATCTGTCCCCTAAACTTGCCCGGTCCATTTTGACACTTCACTAAACCACAGTGGCTCCCTCAGACAGGTCTTCACTGTCCCTGTGTTTTCCACTTTTTGCACATTTAGCACATTTCCATTTGCAATTTTGCACATTTTCCAGTGCAATCAAGCAGTTTTCAAGCAGTTGGGGGTTCACAGATATACAGGTGCATTTTACACACTTTGAGACTTCTAAGGCAGGTGAAGAGAGGAAACAGTTTGGCTCCTCCTCAGCCATCACACGGATCTGGAGTGGACCCAAAAGGGTGTGTGTGCATGTGTGAAAGGAAGAGAGAGCACTAACAAGCTCAGGTTGCATCCAAGACAAAAGAGTTACTCATTGCCAGAAGCCAGTGGCTTTGCCTACTTGAGGAATTCCCATCCCTAACCTTTGCAGATAAAAAAAACCCATCACATTTAGCTAGCCCCTCATCATCCTCTCATTTATCAAACACAACCAACTATCTCTAACAAGTCAACTAAAGCATACAGGGAAATGCAACGTTCCCAGCTCTTAAACCTATCGGTTACAAGCAAAGAGCCAGTGGCTAAGCAAACAGAAGAGTAATCTTTCAGAGCCCAATTGGCTTCCTATCTATTCTGAGAGTGTTTGCAAATTCAATGGTGATTTATTAACCACTATTGAAGGACAGAGCTGTTAATAAAAGCTCACCTACAAATACCTCAGAAAATGTCAATACCCACTAATGACAAGTTCCTGAGATTCCCATTTAGCCCCAAATCAGCACAATACAGTGTATAAACAATTGTTTCCATTTAAATAATGTGCTTAAATCCCATTGGTTGCTTTTGTTTGAAATAAATATGTAGACCCAGAAAAAACAACAGCACTTTTCATTACCTAAGTTCTTAGAGGCACAGCTGGCAACTCCGTACAGTTAAGATCACGTTCAATGTTACTGAATCAGGATCGAACTCAAAAAAAAGTCTAGAAGTAGTGCTCAGAGGCTCACACTTGCAGAGATCGCTCATGTATTACGGTTTATTTGCATTTGCATGAAAACCACAGATTTGGGGTATTTTTCATGTACACTGGCCTAGATTAGATGTACTTCAATTGAGAGCAGAATTTGGCTTCCTATCAGTGGGAGTGTTAAGTGTATGATCTCCTAGGGATTAATATTCTGTGTCACTATGTTTTTGTGGAGATCAGGATGTTATGCTAAGGGCCCTCTCAATTAGTTTACAGGCTTCTTTTTTAATACTTGAAACATTTTAATAGTGCCAAGGACCATAAAGTTGTTGTGGCAATTAAAAATAACTTTGATTACATTTGTAAGTAAGGTACCAAAAATCATACTATTCATGACTGCCAAAAATAGCAGCTTTGGATTTCTCATAAGAATTTCAGTACTGAAAGGAGGGAAAAAATGTCAGAGCAATCATTCCTCACTCTGGGAATCAGTGAAAAAGCTTAGTGGTCCAGACTGCAAGATCCACAGTCCAGACTCCCGCCACTGTGTCCCTCCTGTGCTCATTTAGACATGTGCAAAGTAGGTATAAACTTCTACTGCAACAGAGAAATATTCCTGCTTTCCCAGTTTCCAAAAGTTTAAATGACAAAACATATTATAAGCCAGGGGAGAATCAGCCCCATAATAGCAGTTGTTTAACTGAAACTCCCCAGATCTTTTTTTTTTTCTTTTTTCAGAAAGACAAATTGCCCGAGACTAAATTTTTCTTGTATTATTTCTAATAAATTCTGGTCCCAACACAATGAAAATATATTGAAAAAAACTTTTGTCAGACTTTTCTATGAAATTAAGAAAAAGGATACGAGTAGAAAAATTAAAGGAAATTTTAAGAACTTAATGTCAAAAATTCAGGTTTGAGCTTAAGTTAGGGATAAAGCTTTGGTAGACATTCCTCCTTACTTTATATAGTTAGTTTTTCTGGTTTTGACTTACAGATCTACAAGAATTTTCATTGCATTTGTCCCATGTGAGAGTTCATTAGACTGTTAAATCCATTTTCAATAAAACATGTGAGGCTTTAACCGTGCATAGACTAATGAATGTCTATGCAATAATGATATGAACTCTATCCAATATATGTGCTGTTTGCAGCATATTAGTAAATATCAGGCAGAATATAAGTCATTTGTTGTAAAGGAGACCATAATTTAAGACACCTAAGGAATTCCAACACTTTGCAAGGCAGTACATGAAGTAACATGTCACTTATGCTGTCATTAAGGCTTATTTGAGAGGTTTAGATAAAGGGGGAAAATGCCAAAAGCAAGCTAACACTTCAGAGGCAGAGTTAAAAAATGACATGCTTTTTGGTGGGGGAGGAGTGGTTTTAATTTTTCCCTTGCTGGGTTGGTTTTTTTTTTCGAATCTGTGTAATTATGACATTCCATTTCTTGCACAGCTTAATACCTCAATGTATTGCCTAGTCTGTGCTGCTCAAATACATTGTCAGGACACAAGCTTTTCTTTCCTAGGGTGCAGTCTGAGTGATCTGTTCCTCCACTGTCAGATTACCCCATTTGTGTCTGGAGCAGGACCCAGTGGGGATACACAGGAATCCTGCAGATCAGCCAGGAAGCACTCCAGCCCAGGAGAGACTTCCCTAATTCCCTTCTTAGGCGCCAGTGCCAACATAATGTTCTTGGCTTCAAGAAGTGTGAGTTTCTGATTCATTTTTATTTTTAAATGAGCCATTGCATTGTGGAAACCCCAAGTCTTTCCACTCCAAGGATTGCCATTATTATTAGTGACTATTAGTAAAGGAACACTGATTATCACAAAAGGGCAACCTTTATTGGAGGTCAAAATACTATCTCAGATCCAAGTCAATAGTGCTGCTTTGTGTAGGTAACCAGCTGAAGATGTAGGGAGGTCTCTTTGTCCAGGATGAGCAGGGTCAAGAGCATCATCTCTAGATTCATGATGCCACTGTTCCTCACAGAAGAGGAACGGCTTCTATTTGGAGAGCAGGGGCTTTTGGTGGGAGAAGGGAAGATAGGAAGACAGATGTGGAAAGAGAATACAAAGAAACAGAAGCATGCAGAGGGGAGGGAAAGAGTGAAGGGCAAGGGAAGAGAGAGAGAAAAAAAATCTGGTGAACTCCCAATGACAGAGCAATAGATTATCCACTTCCCATGGCCCAGCAAGCTCTGAGGCTTGCAAACACAGCAAGACTAGATGCTGCAAGGGTAAGAAACACTCAGACTCCTATTTCCATGGAGATATGACAGACCAGGCCTTCGCAAGCAGGGCGTGCCTAGGATAGAAACTGCCATGCAGCAAGGACTGGCTCCTCTGCACTTTGCAGGCATGTCCCCATGTAAAACAGCTTTGTATTTGGTTTTGGCCCTTTGCAGCACAGCTGCAAAGTCAGGGCTTTAATTGCATACCTGGCCGTAGACTATTGATTAATAATCCTACGCAAAAGTGAGCTGGTGACCAGCCCTAGATGAAGGAACCAACCTAAAACTGTGACATAGTTTTGGAAGATCAATGAGCTTTGTCATTCTTAAGAGATTAACTCAGCAGAAGAATGGGAATCTCTTCAAAAATTTCCTTTTCTTTACACCAGCATTATCCTCTTCTGCTCCTGGTAAAGCAGACCATGCTAGGCAAAGTCAGGATTGGGGGATCGGGGCTTCAGCTACACTAAATCTCCCAAGGCAATTAATATCAGCCAAAATGAAGAAGCTGTATAGGGAGTCGCTCACCATGTCTTGGTTTGGGATATTTTTTTTTTTTTTATTTCCCTTGATCTTACTTCAGGAATAAAGAAGCACACACCAATTCAGCAGCTTCATGAGTGCACTGTATCACCCTATAGCCAGAGAGCACAAATCTGGGCACATCAGCTGCTCTGGACCCACGGTCTGGGCTTCAAGGTGCAAATCTTGGTCAATGCAAAACCATGTTCTTTTATATAGTGATATTTAAGTATGTAGCTGACAGCTCTCACTTGCATTTTACATTATAGAGATGGCAACTCTGCAGGTGCATCAGCATTTAAAACACTCTTGAGTTACTGTGTATGTAATTGCTCATATGTTTGTGCCACTGGCGGGTCTGGCAGAAACCCAATATCACTCCTGACTATGTGGCAACCCTGAGTTTAATGATCAAAACTGAAACAAAAAGCTTAGATAACATTAAAGTCACGTTTCAGCTCAATCTCTGTAACTTTGAACCACTAGGTCAAGGCTGAAAGTTTTCTGCAAAATTTTTCAGGAGGCCAGCCATGTAGTTCACTTCAAAGCACGTAAACTTAAAAATCTCATCTTTTCCAGGGGACCATTTTAAAACTGCCCAGTGTTGTTGCTGAACAGAATTCTGGTCTGAGAATGAAATAAACCATTAACTTTCTGAGCTGCTACAACTGGGTCCTGTTCTGCTGAAGGGAGTGAGCTAGAAACTCACTCCCCACAGTCTTTTGGGCCCATCACCATTTTTGATTCTCATTAGTTGCCTCACAGTAATATAAAGGGCCCCCAACAGAGATCAGTGCCTGACAAGATAGATAGAGGGTGGGATTTCTCTCACCTAATTTTAGCTGTCTAAAGATTAGCTCTCTAGTTTAAACTAGTCATCTAGACTCCCTTCCTAGTCAATGGAGAGGGATAGGCACCTTTGTGGTAAAATTTGTCAAGGGTCCTAGCTGATGAATTTAATGTGTGTCTTTAGACCTGGATTCAGCAAAGTACTTAAGCAAATGCTTATCTTTAGGCACATGAATAATCTGATCTCTGTTAAGTGGAGCACTTCAGCATGTTCTGAGTTTAAAGATCACCATGGGCCTAAGTGCTTTGCTGAATTGCTGAGCATGGAGTCAAGCTTGACATGATAAAGCGTGGCAGAGCAGAAACCAAATATGCAGCATTAAGCTCAGAAGAAAGAGGGATTCAGGGAAGGGTGAAGGAAAGGAAGACAATGTTCAAGGGATGGCTGAAACTCCCAGGTATATAAAAGAGACTGGAAGTATTAGAAACAATCCTCCATGGGTATCTCTGAGCTCTGTAAAATTCCCAGTGGTCAGGAGTAGGTGTTCTGCTCTCTGTGTTTCTGCCACACAAAAACAAGGTGACATTCAGTGCAATGGAAAGCAACAAATCCAAAACCAATAAAAGGGAACATAGCTTAAATCCAGGTGCAGTGAATTTATGGATATCAACACTGCAGGAAGTGACAGAGGGCTTAACAGTATCAAAAACAAGGCTGAATATTTCTGAGGATATCCAGAGAGTGTCAAAAATAATACCAAGAGGGGAAATTATGGTGTGGTTACTCATCATCCTTCTTTAGGGCTTGAGCCAGTTTCTAACAGCTGGAAATCAAGACGCAACCCACAAGGAAACAACAATGGAGGGCAGGTAACCTCACAGCAGCCAAAGCTCAGATCCCTCCCATGACTCTGAAGCTTCTGGTACCAACCCCTGTTAGGTTCACACTGGTGTGTGGATCCAACCCTTTTGAACCTTGGTATGTAAAAAAACCTATAACAATTTCAGCACTTAAATAAACCCCCTGAATTTAAATTTAAAACTCAAGCTTCTCCTGCAGTTAATGGGTGTTCTTTGGACCACAGCACTGCATTTAAAAAGGTTGGCTTGATATTGTAAAGTCTAGGGAGACAACATTCATGTCTATAAAATACCCTCAATGATATGCTCACCTTTCTAAATATCCTGCTCCTTTGAAGTCTCTTCATGCTGATAAAAGTGAGATCTTAACTATTTCCTGAAGTGTGGGACAAAAACAACATCTCAGGTGGTTCTGTACGTGGATACATGTTTCAGGTTTGCATGCATCTGTACCTGTAATCAAACCTGTCCTCCAGTCTATTAAGCTGAGATATCTTTCTTAGCAGTTATCTTTCTAATCTTGGCATCATTCTGCCTGCAAATTGCTGACAGATTGATGTGATGCAGGTCCCATGGATGAGGATAGGGGAAAGGAGGGAAGCAGATACCAAATTCAGTGTAGGGAGAAAAATATCAGAGTCAAGTGAGACAAGCAGAAGACCCAAAGTAAATGCAGAAATTCAAAGCACACAGCAAAAACCAATTTTGATTGTACTACACAGCATTAGGACCTTTATGCAAGAATGGGTGTTTTACCAATTTGGGTTTGTGACCTTATTTTATAACCATGCTTTTCTTACAGAGCACTGCTCTGAGAGACATCTCTCTCTCTTCCAGAAAGGCCAAGTGATGTAAACATCTGGCAGGTCACCTTGCCTACAGCCCAGACTACAAAAAGTCACAGCTGAAGCACAAAAAATTACTGCTGCACTTCAAATCAGGCATCTCAGATGCTGGTGGTTGGGACAGCACAAAGGCTGAAGAAATCTGAACTCTGAGGAATACATTCCCCTATTTTTTTTACAGAAAATCTTTGAATGACAGGGTAATTTGCTCATGAGGCTCCAAATGGGAAACAAGCCTGAAAAACATCAGCATCTGGAGATTTTAGCTGTCTTGGTCTAAGAGACGGAGCAGACAGGGAAACCAAGATGGTTTAGTTTTTGTGGGAAAGAAAAAGGACACTGGAGCAGAAAGTCAGAGGAATCTTTTCAGAGTCTGATACAGAACCACCTTTACAATCATTTTCTTTCTCTGTTTATACTATGTTCCTTTTCTTCTGTGTGTGATAGTTACAGGAAGCTGACTGGAGATGTTTTATAGTGCATGTCAGGAAATATTAATATCACCTTTTAATTACCATACAACACCCTGAGTGCTTTTACAGGATGTGGCAAGGGGGAGAGCTTTATAGATAAAATGAGTAATAGAGCACCTTTCCGTACCTAAGGTCTTTGGGGTGCTGAGCAGAAAATTAAATTCAAAAAACCTAATCAATATTTCTAACACAAATACATTGCTTCTAACTCTTTTGAATTGTCCTTCATCTCTTGGTATTTTGTTTTTCTTAAATGGTCTCCCTGGAGACCAATGCTTGCATGAGGATCAGAGCTTTTCCTTAAAATAGAAAGAACTGTAAGGTTTTAACTCCTGGTGCCTATGAAGAAAAACCTGAAAAATGTTTCTAACAGCCCAGAAGCTGAATAAAAGGAGCCCCATATTTCTCACCCTGTATTTACTGTCTCCATTTTCTGGAGACCTGCCAGATGAAATATGAATATTCATTGTAAATTATCAAAATACAAAGTAAAATAAATGCGGGGGGGAATTAACAGTTTAGGCATTACACTGGCAGACTTTGGATGAGTATTCCTGGGTTTTGTTGAGCATCCAAGCAGAAACTCAGGTGCTGGAGCTGCACCAAGCAGCCACACACACCAACACACAGGTCAACACATGGTCATAGATTTCAAAGGAATTTGGGTCAGGTTCAGCTAGAAAATTCCTGGGTTTTGACTGTTCCTTTGAACTTTATTCCTTCTGCAGAAGGTATTGCCATTGATTGATTAAAATCTTAGATCACTGGCCCAGGCTTACTCCACTCCCGCTTTGCAATAACCATGATAATTACTGCTTCAGCTCCTCACAAAGAAATAGGTAGTTATCTCTTTTTGGAGGAAGAAAATAATGTATTTTCCCCAGTGATCAGCAATCCACATGGATTTCTAATAATCAAAGGGTTTCCTCTGGTTCAGCAGCATGTTGTAAAGTAAAGTTTATGATGTTGAAACAGCAATTGTTGGTGGCTTTCTTCCTAATTTCTTGCATAAGTGAAGTGCAGAGACCAATTTCACATTTTACTGTTACCTTCAATAAAAATTAGCATTTAACTTGTCAGAAAGAGCTAACTCGCATGCCAAGCAGTGTCACAACGTTGAACACTCTGCAATAGTATGTTTCTGTAGATTTTTTCAAGCAGTAGGGCAGCTCCCAGAATAAAAGAGCCAAGACTCAATTCGTTGCATTTATTGACAGAGAGTTCTCGAAATGCATGTGCTTAACAAAAAGGCAGGCACAGAAGTAAAGCCCAGGGCCAAGTTTAACGGTCTACCAGTAATAGTCTGTAACCAATGGACACTTGAGAAATCTGTATGCTGCCTATGAAATGAATGAAAATGGCTTTTTAATTATGCATCAGCTGTATAAGTTGTTTGCAGTCAAGCCACTTAGAAGCTGTGTGTTGGAAAGATCAAGAGGAGAGTTTTTGTCCTGGGAGCTCTTGAGTTTGGTTGCAACTGTTTTGCCACTTAGGCAAAGCCAAAGCCTTTCCTGGTGGTTACAGCTGAGGTATTCAGATGATGCTGCCACTGTCACCTTCACATACATGAGCTTTCTGCTTCTTCCTTCACCCCTTGCTGTTCCCCTTCACCGTGGTTGTGAGCCCCCACAGCTAGGCTAGCTACATAGCTCACAGTGACACGACCATGTTGACTTTGAGGAAGTTCCATTGGATGTTCCCAGTTTTTTCTACAGCAACAACTGCTCAAGTCAGGCCAGCTCTCCAAACCTACATCACATCACATTGCCCACCCTGCAGTGCCTGAGCTGGCTTTTTTAAATATATGTATATCTGCAAGATCTTTTGCCACTGCAATTAGTGATGTGTGAGCAGCCTGGGTGGGATCCATCTCATCCAACTTCAGCTGCCTAACACGGAGGTGTCTACCCATCTGGGCTTTCCCTGTCATCAATGGAGAGAGGTAAGAACAGCCAGAGGGTGATTCATCACACGTCAGCTACAGGTCAGATACAGTGAGTTCGCTTCTGGAGGCAGGTATTTGTCTCCACGGGTTATAATGGGAGTCTAGACACCTATCTGCAGCCAGACAGACAATTCTGAGACAGTGAAGTGAGAGGAAACCCACCCCACGTACCTGTCTACAGTGGCAAGCACTGATCTCAGCTAGGGGCTTTCAGTGTTACTGGAATGCAATTAGTAAAATGCATAAACATCAGCAGGACCAATTGTCTGCAGGAGATTAATTTTTTTTGGCTCCCTGACTTCCCAGAAATATACCCTCTTGCACCACTTCCACTGCTGACTCCACAGCACTTAAACCAAATCGAACCAAGGGCAAGAAACATTTGAACTGGTAGACAGTGTGTTTGGATGTTGTCTGACCATGTCATAAGGTTGGACTTGCTAAAATATGGAATTTGATAACATTCATGATGTGTTGGTGGGTAAAGAGTTTCTTCCTTCAGTTTCAACCATTTCCTTTTGACAATCCTTAACATTAAACACTGCTGAAAGAATTATTTGATTTGTCTTCAATAGAAAGATCAGGAATCAGTGATAGACCACATTCCTCAGGAAAAAGCTTTCTCTGACCTGGCCAAACTCTGAGTTAAGGACCTCAAGATTTGGTCCTTGTGAATAAACTGAAATGGAAACAACTGTGGTTGAAGTAATGAGATAAAGATCACTGTTTCAGAGGACTTTTAATCAAAACGATTGTCTTAGTTTCTGTACAAGGGGGGCTTCTTTATATAACCCCATTGTCTTTTTGAGTCTGGAAGGGATTCTGTAGGTTTCTGAAGGATTTTCCCATGAAAAAAAAACCAAACCTCTTATAGCAGACTACACTGAACTAATCACTTTTCAACCCAAATGCTCACTAAGCCTCTATTTTAGGGAAAAGGAAAAAAAAAAAAAAAAAAAAGAGGGGAAAAAAACCAAACAGGGATAACTACTGTTTATTCTAAATCAAATGACACCTTATGTAGACTTTTTCTCTTAGGTTGTCTGAAAAATTTACCAAAACTATAAGTTTTGGAGAAGTGCTCAGATTTCGCTGAAATCCACACCACTGAAGGAAGTGTAAAACTCCAACTGACTTTAAGAGGAACAGGATTAGGCCAAAAATGAGTACTTCTGAAAATTCCACACCATTATATTTATCAGTAATGTCTGAAGGGAATATGGCAGATGCTCACAATTCAGATTCACTTCAGATGTAGATCCCAAACTTAACATAATGAACTTGATTAATTCCAAGAAAATATAATTAGGACATGTTTATAGGCATTAAGCCATTTTGATGAAAGAAATATTTTCCAGCCTTATGAAGAACAAGTCTTAACAGACTAGTGCAGGTTTAAAAATCTCAATATGATTAATGAATTGGATTGTACTTCTATCCGTAAGCAGAACAGTAATTTAATTCACTGATGAACAGTAAGAGGACAAAAATTAACCAAACATCCAGTACCTTCAAGTGTAAAAAACCTTAGTAGCCCTACAGCACTTGAAGCAATCCCCCATTTAAACCATGTTCTGTAAAAAATGGAAGACATCCCTTTAAGCTGAATTAATTACGCTGATAGAACTATATTTATAGCCTTTAAACCTCAAGGATGAAAATAGTATTTCTATATTAGAGAATGATCTGGACTTTCCAGATGTTATTTTGCAAGTTTTAGCCTTACCTCTGATAGTCTTAAGAAACAAACAGGCTGCTTAAGGCATTCTTCCTTGAAATCAGAGACAGCACAGCAGTCCATGCAACACCACAAGTGAAAAGCTCTCTAAAGTCATTCCTAGTTTAAAACATTGCTTTGCATCTGGCCATTCAAAGGAAGCAATGGGACTTAGGGATTTTAAAGCTGGTGACTACAAAAACCCGTGAACGTAGCTTTCTGCAGTTGGCAGCGGGGAACAAAAGAAGAGCTACACTCCAACTGGTTTCAGGAATTCAGCTCAGACTTTGACAGACTTTCAGAACTTAAAAGGGAGGAATGGGAAGGGAGAGCAGTTGGATCTGAGCCATCCAAAGGACTTTCTGACCCGGAAGGATTTCTTCAAGCTAGAATAACCATTCTGCGGTAGGCTTTGACAAATGTGCTTAAACAAACAAGATGGCCCAAAAAAAATTACACTTTATACCATTTTCTGGAGACAAAAGGACAACCCAACTGGAAGAAAGACTATCTGTTAGTTTGTCATGGCTGATTCTCTTCAACTCACAGAGTCTTCAGTAATTGGGAGGGATTCACAGAAGTTCAGTACATTCCTGATTTTTGTATAACAGTAATAACAATGTTCATGATGCGCTTGGAAACCCTCACCATTTTACATGTTCAAAGCATTGTATAAACATCACTTAATTAATAGTTGCTAAACAGTGCTTTATTCAGGTGGTTCAGATATACCTTTGAAGGGTACATAAGTACTCAGATTGTATATTGTGAAACAATTTGATATATTTGTTCATTTTAATTAAGCTTTTCCATGTTTACATACATAATACAAGGTAACAAAACATGATTGTACAGGTGCTAGAAAGGAGAGGAATTATGGGGGCCCAAGGGGATATAGAAAGGTGTAATAGGATCAAACTGGAAAGGCAAATTAGGCAGACTAATCAGGCAGTGTTTCCTACTGACTAAAAGCTGGAGAATTTCTTAACTGTGCACCATGCTATATTTATGGCACTAAATGTATTAGCCAGAACGATGCATGAGAAAGCTCAAGGAAAGCAAGTGAATTTCAGACACAAGTCCCAGAAATGTCATGGAAATATAGGGTCTGCTCCAAAGGCCATCAAAGTCAGTGGAAAGATTCCTACTGAATGCAGAGAGCTCTGGATCCCAGATTTCCCAAGGGAAATCATGAAGGCGTCATTTCTGGCTCATTTTAAAGCAACAAAAAACTGTAGAAGAGAAGTCTGCACTTGAACAGGGGTCACAACCGGTATCTGAATTCTGCTCTTGCTTAGCCCAGTGATCAAGCAGCTTGCCCGTCTCAGGCTTCCTCCTTTGCCTCATTAAAACCGAGTTAGTTGCATTGAAGTTCAGCCAGAGCTACTCACCTAGTAATACCCTAGTAACAACTGATAAAACTAGTTATCTCCAAAAATCGGTCATAAAAAGCCATTACAGCAGACAGAGCAAATGACCCAAGAACAATGAGTATTGCCCTTAAGTGTAGCCCTTAAATAATGACACCAAGGACACATCTGTCACAAAAAGAACAATTCTACTGATGTCCTTTGTTTACCATGGTCTTCTGCATTTGGTTCACTGAACAAGAGAAGGAAGTTTACATAGTTGTTAGAAATGACTGGAAATGCTCAGGGACTGTGGTCTTTACTCTAGATTTTAATTCTTCCCATAACTTATTTTTCAGAGCTAATCTGATCTAGGAGGAGACATAGTTCCTCTCCAGTGTTTCCCCAGAGACTTTGACCTCTTCTGCTCCTAGATTCCACCCTGACCATCGCAAAATATGAAGACTATCCACCAAGTACAGTGGCATATTTAGCCCCACTCATTTGCAAAGCTTTTTTCCACCCTGTTCCCAGCTTCCAGTATTCCCTCTGATTTTCTTCCTACGCTGAAATATCTTCCTGAGTTGTTTTTTTTTTTCCTTGTGTCTGTCCAGTAAACCCCCAAAGTCTGCCCTCATACACTTACCATGGGAGTTTCTGTAGGACACTCAACTTGCTAAAATGTGTGGAATTTCTTGGTCCTACTAGTTAGAACATGATTTGGTCTTCATTCAAAGTGAAAGGCAAATATTTGTCTGGCAAGGTGACTCTAAGCATTTACTACGCGTTACTTACCCAGTTGAGTCTTGGCAGTTCTCCCTACTGACTCTCCTCTCCTTTAGTTTTTTATGCTCAAATACACTCAAGTAAAACTTCTCCTACCTTATTCTGCTGCTGAGACTAGCAATGCTAATATCCATTCTCTCAGTGTGGGGTGTAATACTGCATTCCCATCCATGTCTTCACTGTCTGAAGCACAAATATGAGCCCTTCCTACCCAGAAAAATAAATACATTTAAGACTACGACTTGCTCAGGCAGGACAGTAATGGAGCCCATATAAGTACTTTGCTGGATAGACAAGACCAAGTCCTAAAATGGGATAAACTTTCATCTTGCTCTTCATGAGGATAGTACAGCCATTTCTCTCTGTGGGATCTTACATGAAGAAATTAGTTCTTGTGAATGTTTCATTCCCCCCACCCTCATGAAGGACACTTGTTGGCATGTTTCCAACCATGCTAGAAGATTGCTGAAGTTTCCTGGAGGCGAGCCAAGCCATGTCACATACAGGGGGCCCACTTTGCATTTTTGGCTTGTGTGTGATTTTTGTTTTCAACTATGGTGGATAAAGTTTTCAAGTATATGATTCATCGGTGCTCTATGTCAAGCCTACAAATCTTTGCTTCTGAAAGCCTTCCCTTGCTCCTAAATTATATGCCAGCCAAGGCCAAAAAAGCAGAATTGTCATTCAGAGGCTCGCATACGGTTCAAGTGAAAATTACTTAGTAGGGGGTGACGTGACTTTATGATACCTATGCTGTCAACTGAGGAGGGCTTTTTTTAGTTAAATGTGATGACAACTGCACCCTATTTATATCAATGAACTTAGGCGTATCAAAATAGTAACATCAAGAGGAATATCCTGGGCAAAAATTTCACACTGCTCAGTTTACGCTTTAAAATAAATATTTCTTTAGCTTACAATTGATCACTGGCTACAAATGCTGGAGAAGTGTTTTGTGGCTTTGACTCCACCCTGAAAACAAGAGAAGGTTTGGGGCTTGGCTCATTCAGGATTACAAGACTGACCAGTCAGACTCATGTGGACATAGGTTGCCATCCCTACGACCAAACATCCACGGTACCACTGGACATTTCACTCTCTCTCCAGGGCAATTTGAGCAGAAAACAACCAGCAATGGAAGAAAACGTGTAATTTTGTGGTTTGCATCACTCTTAACATAATTATTACTGAGGACGTCCAGTGCCCCTGTCCTCCGAAATTTTGGAATGCCCTTTCTGAGCCAGAATCAGTGCAGTTTCACCAGCTGAGTGCAGGGTGGAAGGAGCGTATCTGGAGGCCGGGCATCCCTTTGTACTGTGGAATTTTAGGGGTGTCTTTAGGCTATGCTGAAATGAGAAGCGGCATTCCCCAGCTCTCAGCTTTCACCCTCTCTCCCTAGAGGCTTCCCGAGCAGCTGAGCACAGTCGAGCGGTGCAGGGCTTTTAGATGCATTTCACTTAATGGAGCAGGCGGAGGCTGTGCAGTCTGGTAGTATGAACTCGCTGCTGCTTGTGGTCCCAGAAGAGTTATCCACAGCTCAGCCCATTTACTTAGCTTCATGCTGAGGGGAGAATTCACCTTCAGAGGGTAGGCAAGGCTGGCCTGCATTGCTGAAACAAAATTCAACTTTTAATAGTCATATTTTCTATTTCGTACCCTGTGGTATGATTACCAGAAGTCAGTCTGCTCCCAAATCCCCCTTCCCACCAACTCCCACAACTTTGGAATGGTTTAAGAGGTCACTCTGCATTTTGGTGTATAGCCCTAATTACTACTCAGCACTATAATTGATACGTTAAAGCCTATTAAAATATGGAGCTGAGCCACTGCTTTACAGTCACTGCACTTCTAATGCCAAAAATCACTTAGTTTGTTTTTGTGCTTCATTTCAGCTACTTTTAAATAAATGTCTCTCCCCAGGACCTGGATGATACGAAAGGGATTTAGTCTCAGAGTGTGAAACTTGCAGCCTGCAGCACCAGAAAAATAAAGCATTCTTACAAAGCTATTCAAATGGATTTCCCTCACTGATTGCTTCAGCCAAAAGTAAATTATAAGCCAGACATTATCAAAGAAAATCGCTGTAGCACATTCCAGTTCATTTCACTGTACAGCAAGGATTTGAATGCAGAGGTGCAGGCCTTCAGTCACATTTTCATATTTGCAAGGAAACTCACACACTAGAGCAAACACTATTTGTATATGTATACTTTAACTATCACTTCTGTTATTTATTATGGCACAGGATGCCTTCAGGACATTCTTGAGGGGATGAGCTGTCAGGCATGTATATAAAAATGAAGCGGCAAAATCAAGTAAAATTAAACTTAGCAGAACTATTAAAAGACTTACACACCCAGCAGTCAGGCAAGGCTACTGCAGGACATTTCTAAAAGCTCATGAATGCAAGAGGGGAAGGGTCTGCCAAATGCCAAGGTGAAATGTGTACTCTTGCGTATCATTTCAAAAGAAACACTGGGAAACAGAGAGAAAGCAAGAGAACTCAAAGAGCTGACCCACCTGAAAGCAAGTTGTGTCAGAGCAAAGAATAACAAGGGGAAAATACAAATGATGAGATAAATATAGCAGCAATTTATTAGAGAACAGCATTCTCAAAATCTAGGAAATAGAGGGGTTTCTCCAGGACATGCAAAATTCCACAAACACAGAAGGACTACATGAACCATACCTATTTCAAAAGAATTAAATGCTCTGCAGTTAAGACCATGCTGGGAAAACTCCAAGTCAAACTGAATTCTTTATGAGGCCTTTTAAGAAATAGTTTGGCCAAAGTTTCCAAAGGCATCTCAGAAGTCACCGGGCACTTCTATTCAGGCATATAAATGGGCATGCATGCTAAAAGGGTTTTTTCTATTATTATGTTTGTTTCTTCCATCTGGGTCTTTTAAGGAGGCATTATACACACGGAAATAAATCTTCATCTGTGTGGAATTTACCCCACAACACAGGGGACAACCACCAAAGACTGTCAGATGCACCAGATAACACATGGAGATGTCTTCCCAGACTCAGGACAAATCTGGACTGACACTTCACAAAACATACAGCTTCAGAGGAGCTCAGCTAACTGCCTTATAAGAGTGTCTTTATGTATTTCTCTGGTGCCACACTCAAGAGGGAGAGAGGACAGAGAGAAACTCATTTCTAAAATCAGTGGGGGACTATTGGGTATGATACCTGAGACAGCAGGAGGCTGGACTTTTCAGCCCTGTGTTTCTCAATTCCTGAAGCCTTGCAGTTCTCACAGGGGTCAGCACATGTGGATCTGCTGCTTCTTTCAACCATGGCCTGGATTTGGCCACCAGGGAAGAGAATCCCAGACATGCAATGAGACCAGCTTGCTTTTCAAGCTGCTGGGAAAAGCTCTACATCAGCTGCATCTTCTCCAGCACAGGGAACTGCCCTACTTAGAGCAAGCAGTGATTCCAAAGTGATAGCCACCAAGGAAATACCGCTTTTAAAAAAGAGGAAGCCCCATGGTGGAGGTCATTTGAGGGATGTGTGGAGTCAGTGTGCTCATGTCCCATCTGGGGCAGGTCACCTGAGCAAGGACAGCGCGCTGCAGTTGGACACCACCATCCTCCTTGCCTACCCCTCAGAAGACTTCTTCTTATTTTCCATTTCACTCCTTGGTGCTTGCAGATGCACCATGGCCTACAGGTCTGGATTTAACCCAACAGGACATTGCCAGTGACAAAATGATGCCCAAACAACCTCAGCCTCTTTAGACCTTATTACATTTCAGATGTGATCCTGTACAGCTGTATTACATATCCAAACTCTGCATATCACACTCAAGTCTCTGATAAGGAAACAGCTGCTTCTGCAATTCTTGCATTTGGCTGTAACCAGTACGTTATGACAGTTTGGCTCCCACTAAATTTTCCCTACCCTTGGCACAATTGGGACGGTATCTGACTCCTCTCCCATCTCCTAAAAGAAGGAGGATTTTATTCTGGATCCACAAGAAGAAGAGATAGGGTTCTGCTGGTGTTTACGGGATACAGCTCAGCTTTATGAAGATTAGCATTAATAGTGTTTGAAGACCTAACACTCACTCACCTTACTGAGGAGGTGCCATCATAGCTTCTGGAGTGCATTGGACTGACAGCCTGCAATATATGCCTTATACATCACCCCTGCTACACGGTAGCACTGAGCCAGCCTCAGCCAAAGTCAATAAAGTGCCATGAACACTCAGGATAAATTTTAACCAGAATAGCAGTAATTGTGCCTGTTACCCTCTGGAGATGTAGAGAAAGCAAAACCCTCTGATACTGTTTAAGGACCTTTAAACTGCAGGGCAGACTGGCCATGGAAAATCCTCGAACTGAATGAGATTGTCCCAAGGAGCTGCTGGAGGGCCAGTGGACAGGAGCTGCACACTGTGAAGCCACAACTCGTTCCAGTTTTGAGATATGCTAAGAGACTTTTCCATTATTACTTCCAAACAGGACAGGAACAAGGCTTTTCCTGCCATCTGAAACACATTCTACTAGTGTAATACTGGTTTAGGGGAAAAAAGAAAAAAAACTATTAAAAAAATTATCCTGCAGTTAAGTCGTGCCCAGGAAACATTGTGGAAAACAAATTTTGTCATGTGAGCACTGGAGCATAGATGGGTGTTTTTAACCAACAAGATGATTGTTGTGCTAAGCTAGCTCTCTTTGTGCTCATCAAACGGACTATGTATTTCAAAATTAGTAGTTAATAATAAAATGTCAAAGGGTGAAGGAAGTGCAGGTTCCTCCACATGCCTAGGTCCCTCTTTGGGAGTTTCTGAGCAGTTTCCACATCCATTTGCTATTCAGTCATGGTGCCAAAATGGCCAATAAATGGAGCAGTCATAGTCGTGCTTTTTGTGCTATTCATCCCCAGTTGCTCTACATCGGACAGACACAACTCATTCATTTCATAAGGCCACCAAACAGAAGCTGGGTGGTGAAGGCATCCGGTCCCTGCTGAGTTGGCTCAGGTCTTCCTCACGATGAGGGTCTCCATACACCACTATTGGCCCTTGGAACTGCTCAGCTGCCGAAATTTGTGTTCCTTTCTTCTGATTAGTGAAACAGAACCACATTGTCAAGGAAATGCTCACACTGATCTAATAGGTCATTTCTATCTTTAACTTCTATCATTCAAAATAGAAGGAAATTATTTTCCAATCATTTGAAAGTCCGCATTGTGAGCAAAATAAAGCAAAGTTCACTAACCTTTCATTTGCTTTGTGAGTTTTTCCTCTTATGGGTATTTGAAGAAATCAGATGTGACAATCCTGGACAATTAAAGTCTTTAAGAAAGGTCAAAAATCTCCCCAAAATAGAGAAAATGTAATGTTTCCAAAAGGCTGCTAAGTCCTTTCCAGTAGATTTTGAAATAATAATAATTTTTTTTAAAAAATAGTCCTCTGTTTCTCTGCCAAGTGCCACCAAACATATCCGTATTAAAGCCAAAAACCTCTGTTACAGGCTAGTGCTGCACACTAGAAAGATAAGTTTCCTGATCTGAAAATTAATCTGAGTCATGTCTGCATTTTAGCATTTGTGAGGAGCACTTTTGTAATACTGCTAATTCTCTGATTAGTCTGACAGGACTTTTTTTTTTTTATTCAGATAAAGAGATTCTGTAACGCAGCAGACATTACCACATTGTCTTTGTGCTGTTGTAACTGCAGCAGGGAGGAATTGCAGGCTGGGGTTTTCAAGGGCACATTAGCCATTTGGTTCCAGCTGAAACTCCACAGAATTGGGCACCCTGTCCTGTAACCATCATGCTCCAGCTCTCCAAAATGTACAGCAGGGATTTCAGCCTCTTCTGGCACAAATTCCTGAGCTAACCTCACCTCTTACGTTAATAATATCAAGTTTTTCCTTCTCCAGCAGTGAGTGGGACTGGGATGAAATTCAGCTCTGGCTTGCTAAAGTTCTATTTTGAGAGCTCACATGAGACTCTCCTCCTGGAAGAATCAAGAAAGTCTTTTCAGCCTCTGGCTACTGTGCACCTCACAGCAGGTTAAAGCGATGTCTACAGTTCCTTGCTTGTTTTCCATGCAATTTTTCACAGTGTCCTTTTTCTGGAGGCTTAAGGAATGGCGAGAAGGGAGGAAGACAAAAGGATGGCCTACCTACAGATGCTTTGGAAAGGTCATTTCAGTGTTGGCATCTCAAAACTTAACAGTCGTGTGTGTGAGCACCTGCATGAGGAATAAACAAAGCCTACTTGAAGAACTTACTGAGGAATGCAATGACCAGTGACACGACTTTGTTTTAATACTAACTTCCTACAGCGTCACAAAATGCTCAGCCCTGGGTCAGAAGCAGCTTTGTCCTTAGGGCTACACTGTCACACTGTGTCCTGGTAATCCAAATGTGGCTGGAGAACTGGAGAAAAATGGCAATTTAGAACAAAAGATGCAGGCAGACCTATCTCCACACATGGGAAGGGTAAATCAGCCCTTGGCTTAGCTGCCAGACCAAGCCTCCAAACACTGGTTATTGCTACAACTTTCTAAAAGTCGATGGTCACTAAGGACATTAAGCAATGCGGTATCCCCTTTGCAACACAGGGTCTCTGATGCAAGGGATGTATTTTGGGCTGCAACCATTTTAAGTCTACTTGCTGCTGTCACTGTTAACCACTCATGTTAAGGCAGCACGCAGACACCAGGCACAAAGGCAGGGACCTACCATGCCTTAGAAGTGATGACTCTTCACCCAGAGATCAAGCCCAAATGACAAGTGGACAAGAGAATTCATCCTGGTCTCCTAATTAATTCATCTGTAATGGAAAATTGATACTTATTCCTCATCTAGGCATTTTCCAAAGATTTTTTTTTTAACTACCTCTAATTCCACTCTAGTTATTAGGTAGCAAACCAGCTGACTGCACCTACAGCCACACAGTTAATGTCTGATGCAGTCACTGAAGCCAAAAATTGTCTCTGAGTACCCTTTCACAGCAAATTCATTTATGGCAACCTGCTTAATGACAAACGGGTTTAGACCAAAACCTGCATAGCAGAGGTCAGCTCCTATTTGCCCTGATGAGGCTAAAAGGGTACGTATTTATACAGTGACTCAGAGATGATTTCATCATAGATATTTATTAACTGCATTTTTGGGAGTGACGTGATGTCAGAGGTCCTCGCAGCAATTGTCATTATCAGCACCACTGCTGGGCACAGCACAGCATTGCTGCTCTTTGGCTTCCTGCTCCTCCACCTGACTGTCCCAGGAGGTTTCTGTATCGTATGATTTGCACTCTCTGGCCTAGATATTGCAGGAGAACAATTACATAGATTTCAGCATCTTTTTTTTTTTTTTAAATGATGCTAACTTTCCTACTGTGACTGGATCATAAAATTATAGGCAAGCTATCATTTAGTAGGACACCAATGAATTCACCCTCTGCCTGAGTATTTTTGGAAATATTATTGGCTCAGCAGGGAATTAGAAATTAATAAGGGAAACCTATTGAAACTTTCACAATACCTGAAAGATAAATAGGCCATGCAAACCCAGTCCAAATGGTTAATTACCTCTTTCCATTTTAGAAAAAGCTTATGTAATAATCCATTCTTTTCATAATCCTATAAATCTTTTTTTTTTCTTTATAGAACTTGCTCTTATTGGGTCAACAGGAATTTAGCCATGGATTTTAAATAAAGAGTAAAGAACAATTAGACCTAAATACGATTAAGTCCTAGGAAATGTAACAATATCTTGCTTCAAAAATGCCAGTTTTATACAAAACAAAATAAAAAAGTTTATTTTCAATCAGATGATGTCAGTACAAAAATGCGAAGGAGAAAAAAAAGACCAAGAAAATATTTCAAAGGAAGTAGACCCCTGGGAAGATAAAAGTGCTGTATATTAGGAGAACGATAACAGGACTGGCACAAAATAGGAAATTATAAATATAGACCAGTGGTTCTCAGACTCTTCTGTACCATGACCCCATACTTCAGGAGAGAAAAATTTGGGACCTTATCCATGTAGCCAACAAAAAAGAAGGATGGTCACCTGCTCCCTGGGGATGGAGAACCACAGATCCCACACAGGATACTGAAGCAGAACCCCTTGGAAATCCAGAAGTCATTCTGAACAATAGCTGCACAGCTTTTTGGAGGACTAACCTAGGTAATTTCTTAATCATTAGCAACAATCTATCATCTAAGCTACAACTATTGCTGCTAAAAAATGTTCATACCAGAAAATAGGCCCCTAAGTTATTTAGGTCTCTTGGGAAATCTTAATCTCTGATCTCAAGACCTATTTTCAAAAGAGGCCTGGAAATCAGGACTGCCTTGCTGAAAAGATGATCAACAGCTGAGAACAGCCCAACTCTTTGTGCCCTGGCTCAAATTTCAAAGTCCATGAGAACCAGACTGCTGACTACCTGTGCCACTGCAAATAATGTCATCAGTCACCTAAAGCAATTAGGACCCTACACACCAGTTATCACCGAAGCAACTTAGTCATCCAAGTTTTATCTCAGTGACATCTCTTATTTCCTTGCCTTGGCCTCATCCTGGCCTCAATGGCAGAGGCAGCTGTTGACCTGCACCCTCTGGGGGACCATCTCCTTCCATTCGGGAGAGCAGCTCCAGAAACAGCTCAAGCTGGCTGTTCCTCTGCTGTTATTAGCCTGCTGATAGAGAATGAGGTTGACTTAGTCACTAGCATAACTACAAATATGTTAATAGGAACTCATATCCCCTGACCAAATGTTGAACTCATTGGGAAACTTGCCTGCTGCGTTTTGTTTAAAATGTGAATTGAGCACTCGTTGCCAACATGTATTCTTCTTTGTCCATCACGTCTCGTGGTCTCCTGTCTGTGCACAGCTACATGCCTATTGGCAGGGCTGTAGCGTTGATGGCTTCTTGGTTTTCCTTTTCTGCCTTTGGCTTTGGTCCAGGGAAAGGAGCAGAGGTTTAGCTGGAGAGTGTCACTGACACTAACATCCTTCTCTGACCACCTCAGCGGAGGGGAAGATGACCGTGAAACCACTTGGTAACTTAGCTCAAATTTCACTTCAGTTCTTCCCTTACATACGCTCCCCTTGTTTCTTTCAGCAGACATGGAGCGTTTTCAGTTAGAAAGCTGAAGATGCCATAAACTCGTTAACTTTAAAGAATTTTGTGGCAATGTGTTCACCTAAAATATAAGCCAGGTTCTCCTCAGTGGTCTTACCCAACTAACTAAAGTGTCCAGTGAATATAAAAAGCCCCTGAAAGGCACTCTACATTCAGGAAAAGTAGATTTGCATTTTGATTTTCATGACTAATAACATGTTTATCACTCAAATGTCATAGATGTTCTCTTATATGGGGGAAAAACCATGAATATGAAAGGCACCTCATTTCCCTATGAAGCTCTGTGAGCCAGTGCTACCTTTCCCCACTGATCTATGTTGATCTCTCCTTTTGGGGGAAGAAGGGGTTGGTTGTTTTAGCCAGGTTGAGAACCAAATCCCAAATCCCTTCCAAGCAAGAGATCTTCTGCAAAGACTGGTGATACAGCCCTTTACTTGTGTCTGGCCATCCTGCAGGAAATGAATGGGACTGTCTCCATATGAGGCTTCTCAGTAGTGTCCCCAGCTTATCAATAGAGCATGGCACATAAATGAGAACTTCAGCGAGAAAACAGAAAAGCTCATCAAAATGCTAGCAGCACCCCCACCCCCACACACAAGACAAAAAGGACTTTCATGCTCACAATGATTTTTTTCTTGTATCTGAGACGGACAAGCACTGAGCAAATTTTCACCGTCTGGCCAGACTTGGGTGGGCTCTGCCTCCTCCCGAAGAGAGAAATGTTTATTGAGGAACAGACCTTAATGGTATGTCTAAGTGGTGTTTGAGTGAATGTGACCTGGGGACAGCTGGGGAGCAACTCAATGACTTATCAGGGAGTGTTGGTGAGAGCCAGGGCTGCTCCTTTCCCATTAAGCTGTTTCAGGGAGATGGCTTAAAACCAGGTGCTTCTGTTACTTGGCTCATCATTGCTCTGAGGAACATTCCTGGCATTTCTGCTTCCTCCTGCAGGCTGGTTATGTGGGGAGAACCAGGGCATCCTGCCCAGACACCCACCTGGGATGGGCTTTCCTCCACCATTGCTTATGAAAGTCTTCTCAGGCTGCCTGTGCTCTGCCAGGGAATGTTGAAGAGCTGAGCCCTGACCTCTAGACTTCAAGCATCCGAGGACCTGTCAGGTGAGGGTCTCCCCCTCACCCTCTTTTCTTCCTCACTCCACTGCTCCACCCTGTCTGAGCCATATCAGTATGAACAAGGCAATGAAGGAGGCCACTGGAGGTTTGGAGGCTACTTGACCAATGGTGCTACCTTCTGCTACCAGAGAGGTGGCAACATCTTACACCATTTGGATGCAATTCACCAAAAAACATCTGTCACCCTCCTGAAGCCAGTGGGGATTGCCAAAGAGAAGGTACTTGTGTCATCAATTTTTAACGTGCATTTCTCCCTGGGATCCATGATATGGATGAACAGGTTTTCTAATTTATGTCTAGTCAGAAACAGAAGAGAAACCTAAGCAAATACGAATAAATTATGGTCAGCACACTTAGCTGGCCTGTGGACTGTTAATGATTTTCTGTTGTTCTGTTATATTCATTCATCCATGATGTGCTTTTATGTTACAATAGAGCCTCCCTATTCTGTGCTACTGCAGAACAGCCTCTCTGGTGGATTTATATAATTCATATTAGTAAAATTTTCATGTGTGCTAATACACGAGACAGCCAGAGAGAAGAAAGAAAGTTTGCTTTGGGGGGTGGGGAAGAGGAAAAATACCATCAGCATCAGACTTAAACGTTTCACTTAATAGCTTTCCTGGAATATACCCATCTTGCCAATAGGAGATAGTAGCTTTAGTAAAGCCATCTCATTCACACAACATATGGGAGCGCGGAGTGTGGGGAAGATGAATCCTTAGAGCTACCTTTTGAAATGTAATAGGATCGCCTGGCTCAGTCAGCCGTGCTGCCTGTTACCAATTTAATAGTAGAAGAATGAAATGCATCTGTGTATCTTTTTCCACTGGAGTAAATATTTTATCTGCAGCTACCAGTTTAATCACACTGTACTCTGCTCCCCACAGGGAGCCCACCAAGAGCTCCCAGCCACCCCTTCGCTGATCTGCCACAGAGGCAAAAGATCAACACTGCAGTCCCAGTAGAGGATGGGGAGGGCAAAAAGTCGCAGCCTTCTGGTTCCTACCTTCCACGCCTACAGAAACCTAGCCAGAACACAAAACTGTGAGACCCCACACACAGAGCAGCAGCCATGAGGACAGGCATGGCTCTGGGCCCCTGCCACCTCCTCAGCTCTGAATCTCCAGGCTTTGCTCTCCTTGCTTGCAGTGACACTGACTGTGGGATCCGCTCTGTCCTGCTCCTTCGTATCTGTTTAGGTCCCCCACAACCTACCATTGCTCTCCTCATTGTGGAGGTTTTTTGCCCTCTTCTGATCTCTCCTCGCTCTCTATCAGTCTTATCCCCCTTCACTCATTTCCTTCCCTCCTTTCCCCCATATTTTTCCATCATTCTTCCCTCTTACCTCCCCCTGTATCATCCTCTTCCAAACTTTACCCCAAGGCATATATTCTCACTGGACCTCTCATGCAGGAAAGAACAACTGGGCTCCTAAAATACAGCTAAAGGTCTGCTTATGCACATCTTTCCTCTTTCTCCTTCCTCTCCCTTTCTTCTCTGCACAGTGCAAGCTGTGGGGGCAGAGACATGATTTTCCCACATATCTACTAGCATGCATTGCACACTATTGTTCTACTGAGCTGTGAACCTACCCAGCACTGTAGTAAAAACAAGTCGCTTAGACAAGGGACACGGTGGATATATTTGCCTTGTTTCTTGGAAACCTGAAAGACAAAAACCTGTTTAGTAGAAAATGGTTGGACATTTTTGCACTGGGAACTGGAGGAGGGAAGAAATTTCAGCCAAAAAAATATCAGTTTTCTAACAGAAAATGTAACTAAAGCAGATACAATAAAAATGTTCGACTGACAATCCAGTCTCCATCTTGATGGAAAAATTTCCAATAGCCTTAGCACACAGTATTTTATATAACTGCAAATCAGTTTATAGTATTATGTTTATTTTCTGTGAGTTATTTGTGTATAGAAAAGCAAATCTTTTGTGGCTTACTCTTGTTATGAAAGATTTTTCCAAGATTAGTCACCGTAGTCAGCCGTCCTGATTAAAAATATTTATTGGAATCAGTAAAAGATCAAACATGAAATGTGAGGTGCTGCTAGTTCATTAGGCTACTAGTAATGAATTCTTCCAGAATATATGATTTTCCTTGAGTAATAAAGCTTCATATAGTTGTTTTAAATTCATCAGGTCTTGTCTAACCCTCAACCCCCCCCAAAATCTTGAGAAAATCTCATTTCACAGTTTCCCATAAAACCAGGTGCAAAACAGCTGCTTTGGGCATGGAAGGATTCCTGAAGCACTTCGTTGGTATCAGTAGCCAGTGAAAAACCATGAAATTGAAGGGATTTTGATAGGTACATTCACAATCCTCCAAGAAGGTGCCATGGAGGATAGTATGGCTGAGCTAGTGTTTCCCACATTTGGAAAAAGGACATTCACGCAGTCTAGTTTTCCAAACTCTGTGAAATTTTACAGTAATGGCTTCATTCTACTCTGTGTTATTTTTGAAAACACCCTCGGTTTGCTCTGTGGGGATGATATGGGTGACTGCACTGATATCCCAAAGCTCACTGAGACCATCCACTGGAGAAAGGAACTCCCCACTGTTTCTTTAATGACTGTTTCTAGGATGAATGGCTTTGGCTATTTTGTGTAGCATCCATGGGTTGTTGCTGCCTTCCCCATACACCTTCCACTGAATCACTTGTTCATGTATGTCAACTAAGACCTTAGGTAAAAGGGGGATTTTGCCTATAACTGCATCCAAAGCCAATTAAAGACAAAGTCTCTCCATAATTCATCTTCTCCAGCAGTACGTCGAATGATCACAAGGTTTCCTTCCACTGATTACCTGTCTTACTATGAGCCTTGCTTGAAAATTGTTCTCTCCAGGCAGGTTCCATAGGAACTGTAATTTAATTAGCAGTAGTAACAAGAGCTAGGTAATCCAGTCCTAGAAACATTTCCCACCTATGCCCCATTCTTCCTCCACCAAACTGAGTTCTGCAACTTCATGGGAAGATCATTTCAAAGAGCATGTTTTCATCCACCTGGAGAACAGAGAGGGTGAGATCATGTAATGTAATAAAGCCTGTAAAATTAATCCTAAATCATTGAGGAAGCAAAAGAAGCAGCTGCAGGTTCCAGGTTGCTAGCTGTTTTTATTATAACTCCATTGAACTACTTAGTGTTCAGCATTGATTTAAAAATATGCCATTCTTAACTACTGGTTAGGCATTTCATTCACTATGTATGGTATTTGAGGAAGACATAATGATACATGCTTAAAAGAGTCAAAACAGAGGATCAAACATTGATACGGGAAGAATGACAGTTCTTTTTTCCAGCCCTACTTTAAATGATTATTTTAAAGAATAACGCTGAGCAAATTACAATGGCTTTAAGAAGACAGGTCACCTACTGGGACAAATTCTGACTCCACTGCATTGTAGAGGATGTTTTCCAGGGCCAGGGGGGACATGATCATTCTGGCTATAAGACTGATACCAGTGATATTCCTACTGTGAAGAAAGTATTCAATTTTCATCATTTGCTTAAAAAAGTACCGTTTTGTTTTAACAAATGGGAACATAAATGAAAGATATTTCTGTGTGCTCTGCTTACATGAATATTTCCCAGTGTTTTTATATCTCAGTTCTCTAAGGAATAATGTTTTCAATTTCCTTCTGAAATGTAAAATAAGACCTCTGGGCTTAAGGACTCCATAAACGATAGTTCTTACTCGCTTTCTATTTAATTAGCATGAAACAGATCATGTAATCATTCAGGGATAAATCCTGACCTCTCTGGAGGGAGAGGAGGGAAAAGAATAAATGAATTTTCTTCTCTTGTCAATAGCAGACAAACAAATGCAGAAAATGTATGAGGGTGAACTGGCATTTATTGTTCTATTCAGTAGTCAACCTCTAATTGGAGGGGCAGGCTGGCTGGTGAAAGGATCTTACCAGCAGCAGTTGGAGAAGGCATTTAAAATACCGCTCCACATGCTTTGTGCCATTACAAATCTTACTCTGAGTAAACAAGAGTTTTCAACTGCTAAACAAGAGGCATTTACCTTCCACTGCCTATGTTACCAGCATATTCCAAGTTGACTTTTGGTTAGGAAAAGGCCATAGCTGATGAAGAACCACTATATAACTATGTCCATAGGCAAGACAAAACCTTGGCCCAGTGCTCTCAAAACTGTCATTATTTATTGACACTTCTCACAATTTTCCATTGAGAAACCTACCTCTGGAAAAGCAAGCAGTAATGTTAATACAGTCCATAACTGGTTAGAGACGCACAGCTGAGCTTTCAGGCTCAAAGGCTCAGACCAGAGCACAGGGACTAAAACCAGGACATTTTCCATGAGCAATTCTCTCATCCAAAGCCATGTCCCCTCCTTTTCCAAGGACATGACAAAATTAGTGGCTCAGGAGGCTTTCTTCACAGCTTGGGTTAGCCCTGAGCAGATGAAGTTGGAAAGAAGCTTTGAGATGCTGTTGTGTGTGGAAGGGATTGCCTTAAATACCACTATTACACTGCTCAGGTATCATTTGCTTTAACACTGGCTAGCCAGACATCTCCGCATACGGAACAGGTTTAGCATTGACTGCAAAAAGGAGACTGTTCCTCAAAGTCTCTGCTTTTGCAAGAGCTGCGTACTGGTTTTGGCCCAGGGATTTGTTGGATGCTATAAACCTGACCTGCTGTTCTCCCGAACTCCAAATAGTTGTTTGTGCCATGAAGTGCAAAGCAAGTACAAAGGCAGCCAGCCCGGTGTGCTAGCAGTCTGCATTTATTTTTCCCTAGAGAGACTACTACAGACTATAGATGCAGCAATAAACATCTGAAATGCCAGGAGAGATGGTCTACTAAAGTGCATGAGGGTAAGGACATAAATGTGTGGAACAAGCAGGTACTGGAGAAGCAAATTAGACACTTTGCTTCCTGTAGCTAATTTAAATGGGAAATGGGAGTTGTTCCAGGTATTCAGTAAACAGGCTTGCAAATTAGCTTCCCACAGTTTCCTTATGCTTCTGTACATGCATAAAGAACATGTACTGCAGTTCATTGCTTTAACACACTTTGCTTCCAAAATCAGTGATTTTTTCCATTAATTTCAGTTACTTGCAGAAATGTTTTCATACCTGGTTGTGAGCAAATAGGGTAGGAGATAACTGGAAGTGAGTGCTAGGCTGTTAATAACCAGGTAGCCAGATTCTTTATTTGTGAAATGTTTCTTGAGCCTGGTGTTACCAGGGGATACAAAGCTGCTTCTCAGTAGCTGATATCACCCTGTACGAGAGAGAGAGAGAGAGAGAGAGAGGCTCAGAACAGCTTCGTATCTTCATCCACTTCTTTAATTCCATATGAATTAACTGGAGGCCAGTTCAGGCTTCAGAGGAGAAGTGCAGAGGGAAGGGGACTGCTTGTCAGAACTGAATCAGTTCCTGTTCATGGGGAAAAGAGGTCTGAAAGCATACACGTTATTTAATGAAGAAAAAAATGGTGTAAACCAACCAATTACTTCAGACTCCAATTTTAGCCCTATATTAGCTTCAACCCTTACCCCAAGATTAATCTATACGCCAACAGATCTAACTGCCTGTGTTTGCCTTCAAAATATCTGTTCTCAAGCTAAAGACAGCAATAAGATAGTGTTACGGAGCGCTCATAATAGTCTTTAGCAAGTAGATACATGTCCCATAAGCTTTAACAAACAGTCCCTTCCTATGTGCTCCCTACTCTTACATGGGACGTAACACAAGAGTGGAGGAGCCCTGTTTCCCTTGCTTCCAAATCGGTCATAGACTGAAATGTTTCAGCAATATAATTCAAACTTAACGGTTCTTGGCTCTTGAAGTACCAGCAAATGGGCCAACAAAGCTCAGAGCAAGACACACGAACACCACAACTACTCACAAGCCATTTTTGCTGGGAATATTCAATTTGCAACATTGTCCATTTAATTTGAATGCTAAAGGCAAAAAAGAAATCAGCATTTCCAGTTCTGCTCATTCCTTATATGGTGAAATGTTAGATAACTTGCGTTATTTATAACCTGCACATTTGGTATTTTTTTTATAACGGGGGGAGGAGGAGGACATAGTGGGCAAGAAGACTCTGGATTTTTTCCAGTCTAACTGAAGAATTAAGAATTAAACTGTGTCACAAGCGCAGTCAACTTTATACCTATGCCTTGTAGAAGGGCAAATCTTGACCTGGGCAATTAAAATCAATGTAGCTTATGACTTTAAACAAGGGACTTACACACACCACATACAGCATGGTAAGAGGTAATGAACATTGTTCCTAAAGTTTTGAGCTATAAGGTAGTCTTTAGATGTTTGTATTTCAAGACCTCCATACTTCCCAACTCAGTAACACTTCTAATAATAAGACACTGGAAATAGGTTTTTGGAATTACAGAGATGGAAGATGTCTCATAAAAGTTCCTGGCTTTCTCCCTGCCATGACCATGTTGCATTTTCCATCATGGTGAGCTGCCTGACATGGATGCACTGCTGCTCATTTCTAGGCAAGGCACTCTCCATCCCTCTTGTCGCTGCTGTCCATGTTGTGTTGTGTCATCTGGTCATTGTCTTTTTCATCAGCGTCATTGTTCCAATGCTAAATCCTGTCAAACCACACTATAATGACTATTTTCCCCCCATGATGCTTATGTCATGCATAATGTGGAGCAGACCTGTACCCCAGCCCCAGGTTTCACAGACATCACTTATCGACCCCTCTTCCACACCCCAAGAGGCTTTTATTTCAGATGTGAAGTGAAGGTCACACTATTACCCTGCCACTTACCTCAGTCCCCTGATCAGCGTGTAATGACATTTCTCTGCCATATTCATGACCTAGATCTTTTTTCAAAATTGGGAAATAGGCAATTTTATTTCATAGAAATCACTTTAGGACAGATGACCTTTACCTCAATGCGTGTGGCACAAAGCTCTTTCAGGCATGCTGCAGGGCTACATCACAGAAAACTCAGAGGGCACATAAAGTTGCTCTACGTTATCTTCCCAAAATGTCAGTTATTTTCTGCCTAACGGCATTGAACTTGGGAGGAAACCTCTTTGCATGCAACAGTCTTTGTCCTAACTTTTCACTCAGCAATAGAAATGATATACAGAAGATCACAGGTTATTTCTAAACTAATACTAAGCCTAAAGCAAAGGTAAGTAGGGCATTACATATGTGAATGTACAGGCAGTCTTTAGCTGTGGTTAAAGATTGCTTGCAGATGTTGACTACTGTTTTTTATTTTTTTTGCCTTGCTCTGCCTCTTCGAATATTGTTTTCAATGTCCTCATTGTCTTATTAGCTTTCCCTTCCCCCTGGATCCAGCGACATGCAAAAGGAATGACGGTAGATGTTACTTTTTCCTGCTCCGTGGCAGAGAGGAGTGTAGGGTTTCAGAGATTGTAAACTATTTCTTCTGCACTGAGAGATTGTCTGCATGGGTAGAGCCCATTAAATATAGCTATGCTGACAGTATCGCTTCGGAGAGTTCTGTGGGAAAAAATCTGTCTGTGCTATGTTGGTACCTCCAGCCAGGCAGAGCTGTCTTGATAACTCATTCAGATAATGAATAAAATGTGGAATGAATTCCATGCAGGATCAGTGCTCTGTTGATGTGAGAACTGGTTGCAAAACGTACGACAGGATCCTCCTGTGGCTGTTGTTTTAAGCTTGGCAAATACCGTGGACTGTATATGCTAAAGTCAGGATATTATTAAAATAAACCCCTCAAAACTCCAGAGAGCTAAGATATGATGCGGCTTCCTTTGAGCTCAGGTCCCCTTATCACTGAGATATGTTGTATGTGAATGCAATTTATATGAAGTTTTCTAAGACTAGAACAGCCTGTTATTTCTGCCGTGCCCAGGAAAATCGGGAAAGGTATGTAGCAGTAATAAATCAATTATTTCTTACAAATTAGACCAAGACAGCATTGCCTAACAGCAGTCTTCCAGATGGTCAGGATGAAAGGTGGACTGGTCTGGAGGGGAAGGGAGGATTTCTAGATAACCAAAATAAATGGGATACAGTTTAGCAGTAGAACTGAAAAGATCCAGAGGAATGACACCTGTGTGCGAGGAAACAGATACCGTAGAGCTTAGGTTATATCACTGGGTTGGCAGAGCAGGTTTAAACAAAGAAATTTCCTAGACATCATCAAGGAGGCAAATTCTTTGTGGTGTTGAATTAGGAGTAACCATGGGGATAGAAAATGACAGATTTAAATAAAAATGGTGTAATTCCTAAATATTAGGGGCAAAATATACTTATCCCTAAGAGAAAAGAAACAGTCAAGAGAGGAGTGGAGGGGCAGGCACTAAAACAGGCTGTAGGAAACTGAGGAAATGGGAGGGCAGCCCCAAAGCCAGCTGCTGCACTGTGCAGAAATCAGCCACTGGTTGCCTCTGACGCTGGATGCCTCTGCAGCCAAGACAAGGATCAAGAGTTTTCACCCACTCTTCCTGGACTAATTGTCACTCTGCCATTATGCATGTGGTGGGAACCATTCCCCTGACACGCAGGGAAGCCTGAGATGTGGAGTATTTGTCCTCACGCAGTAACCCGCCCTCAAATGACACAGGATGCTTTCCAGCTACGGCTAGGAGAGATTGGTCCAACATTTCCTCACACTGGGATGTTGAAAACAATAAAAGTTTTGATCCTACAAGCCTATTTCAAATATAACTCCCAGAAGCAGTAGACTTTTCAACTGAGCAAAGCCCATAACTAAAGAAACCTGATGCTAATTAACTAGAAATTCACTCGTTAATATCTGTATTTTGAAATATTAAAATATAAAATATATTACTATTTGTCTATCAGTATTAATGATTCTAACGTTCATCTGTTTCTAATCATGGGAGTAAACCTGTTAATGTTACTGAAGAATATCTATACATCGGTTCCCAAAAACCAGCAGAGTTTGTTGAGCAATCTTGATTGTCAGTGGAATGGGCAATTATATGAGTCCCTCAAAGAGGCAGAGGTTCAAAACCCGGAAAAGTCCCTGACTACCCACCACAGATGGCCAAGTGGGAGTCCAAGTAGCTGAATCCAGCTTGTGAGGCAGTTTCATACGGCCCCCATGATAAACCAAGCAGATAGAAAGTATTTTTGCAGGTAGTCGTCAGTGAGAACTCGGAGGGTCTGGTGAAGCCCCGCACAGATGCCAGGCCCACCTCTGAACATCTGGCTAGGAGTAAGAGTAGCTCTGGAGTCTAGGAAAGCTGACTGTGATAAACCAAATAATCCCTGCTAATTCTCTGCATAACAGGGCAATGCGTCTCTCCCTTCTAACTCCAAGAGGGAATTAGTCACACAGATGATTTGGGATGAACCTGAAGGAACAGCTTTTCACTCCATGGGAAGCAAGAAACACTCAACATCATTTTGTTCCTACACATAAAATACTGGTGAAAAAATAACATGTTTTACCAGAGGCATTTTTTCCAGTGTCTCTCAAATCTCTGCCACTTTCCCAGCACTCCTAAAACAATTAATTCTTCAACATAATTCTTCCCCCCATCACTGGGTTTGCTCAGGTCTAATTGCACTTGGGCAGCTGCCGAGAGCATGCAGTGCAAAAGGCTATGTAGCTCCTGGGGGACACGCTCCAAAGGAACAGGGCAAAGACAGACCTATGTCCCTCCTACCTTATGCAGATTCTGGTCTAAGTTGGTCCTGGGGCAACATGGAATAGCCCCATGTTCTGCTATAATTTAATTACAGCCTCCCCACAACTGTCTCCAGGATGATGTGAAGATCAAAATCTACTGAGGGCTCTCACCAGGTGCTCAGGTCTCACTCTGCATTTTGCATACGCTCTGCATCAGTCCCACTGTCCTTGCCTAAGTGGCTACTTTTCTCTTTTCAAAGACAGAAAACAGCCACATCTGCTGCATTTGGATGCTGGACATCTGAAAAAAGAATAACTCGTGAAAATAGCCTGAATGAACCTGCTGAATGGCAAACCATGCCAGCTAGACTGAATGATTTTTCTTGCAGAGATGTTTTTGCTATTTTCTCCTCTGAAAGCAATAGAAATGGATGGGGAAAAGAGCTGATTTCTTTTCTCATGAACGCACCCATCATCAACAGCTTTGTTAAGTCCAAAGAACAGAATCTGTCTTCCCAGTAATGATGCAATAACTCACAATCCAAACCCTATATGTAAATCTCAGAGCTGGCAGGCAAGAAGATGATTTCTGTGTTGTTTTTCTTGTTCTTAAAACTTGTAAATTCAACAAAAGTGTTTCAGATGTTGTTGTAAGGTAAACCTCCCTACCTCAGAGTCCAGAAATTTCAGGAACAGAAGTATTTAACACAGACAGAGTGAAACAGAAACATGAATCTCTTTGAGAATAAGGCAAGGGAAAACCAAAGAGCAAGGCAAGAGGACGAGGAATTGTTCTGAGGTCCCCTTTGTAAGTGAAGAGGGTGGGTGGTACAAGATAAAATCAAGAATTTGACTTCTCAAGACAGATGGATTTGAAAAAGGAAAAAAAATTATCTACAGGCTAAACTAAAAATGGTTATCATGGTGAGGTTATGGACTGTTTCAGGCTGCCAAAACAAATAGCTTGCATCCCAAAGCAGTAAAGGTTACATGCATGGAAAATGGAGCTATCCCTGAGGACTAACTAATATACTTCAATTATTATTATAATTTTTTCAGAGAGCTTTGAGAAAACCCGGGCACACTGAACTACCTAGTCTGACTGCATCTACAAAAGTCTTAAGAAGAGATGTTCCCGCCTAGAATTTTTTTCATATTCCTAGCTGGGCTAAAATCAGCTAATGCTGTTTGAGAAGTGAAGGCAGTATTACTTCAGCAATTAACAAGAATGGTTTGAGGCTACCGATATATTAAAAATGCTTTGAATTTCAATAAGTTTGAAATTATTTCCTAATACAGCTCGTGCCACTTCTGCAGAAGACATACCCAAGTAAAATGCAATCACCTCTGGAATTTCGAGTAAGTACAGGTACTACAGGGGAGAAAAAATCCGCACTTCTGACAAGGTTGTATCAATCTCCACTTATCTGCTGTTTTGCTAAAACTGCCAAGGTATTGGCAGTGTTTTGCTAAAACTGCCAAAGGCACAGTCTCCAGCCTTGCCCTAAAACTTAATGTAGTCTTTCTGCAGGGTTTGCTGCAGGATTAGGTACATTATTATGCAATTATTATAGATTTGTATTAGCTACTATATAAGAATATTGCTTCTTTTTGGAGCAACCTGCATGGTTGCAAGAGAGTGTAAATTCCCCCATGTCCCATATTTCTTCGAGGAGAAGTGTAGCCAAATGGTTAGAGGAAAAGACAGGACACTAGGATCTCCTTGGCTTCTTTCCCAGCTGTGCAAACTATTTAGGGACGGCTTCTCTTCCACAGAAATCAATGAAACTCTGTACTGAACTTTCCTGGGAACATGATAAAATCCTTAATCTCTCTCTGCCTTCCTACCCTATCCTGCAAGATATCAAGCACACTAGCTTAGCCAGTCCAGCAAAGCCCTTAAGCATATGCACGTTAAGTGCAGAATTGCTGTAGCCAAAGCCAGTGCTTGCGGGAAGCACGTCTCTAAGTGCGCTGCCATTTCCAGAGCCAGGAATGAGTGGGGGGCGATTATATTCATCTACCTCCGAAGGATGTTTCAAACATTAAGTAACAGGATTCTTGGAGACTGGGCACAGGATGCAACAGAGGGAGATTATCATTTCTATCCTTATTCTTAATACCTATTAATGGAAATAGATGATAGAGTATCTATGTCTATACATATACAACATCTCTCCCATCCTGTCAAGGCACAGCATTATCTGGTAAAGAAGCAGTGGTTTCAGGTTTGAAAGGAGGAATAAAAAAAAGGAAAAGCTGTTTATAACACATTAAGCAGATACTATTTGGAAGTTTATACTATAATTCCCTACAGGGAAGACAGAACCTACCTACAGGGTGTGTTGGGTTAGTTCCTCATTCCTTCTTTTTTTTTCTTTTTAAACTTCTTTTGAAATCCCTGAGTGTGGAGCATACCTTGCCCCAGGGGAACATATTGCTGAGCTGTTACTCACACTATAAAAGGGTGTCACTTCTCGCTCCTCCCTTTCTTTGAGGCCCCGATTTGAGGTGAGGAAAGGGCTAACTGGCCAAACCACCAGACCCTAGGGCTTATCAACCCTGGGGCACACAGCAGGATGGTTCTGGGGGGCTCAGCCTTGGTGCCCGGCTCTGGGGAGCTCATTCTGGCTGGGAGTGCTCCAGCCTCGGATTGCGGTGGGCTTCAAGAGCATAGTCTGGAGGTTTGGTGTATCTCCTAAAGTTGTTCTATCCTGGAAGCTGACATTGGCTTAAGAAAGAGCTTTCTTTGGGGGAATAGTTTCCTATGAATGGCTGTAGTTTCTCTCTCCTGAATGACTGGCTTTAGACAGGTTGGGGATTAGGAGGGGGAAAAAAAGGGGGTATCCTCTGAAATTTAAAGCTAAAATCCCTCACTTTCTGTTTTAGTGGACTCCGCTCCTCTTCTGTTTGCTTTTTCCCTGGCATGTGCCAGAGGTTGGCCCACAGCTGAGGCTGACACAGGGTCACGTCGATGACCAAGTGCTGGCAATCTCCGGCGCTTTCCCCTTCCCCTTCAGTGCGGCGCACAGCTGAGGCACCTCACAGGCCTCAAGGCTGCAAGAAAAAGGAGAAATTCTTTACAGTTTATAAACCTCATTGAATTCACACATCCCCATGAACCTGCAGCCTTCCAGCTCCCTAACACGCCACAACCCAAGCTATGTGAATGAGGAGAAAATCATCAACGTAGTTAGCAACCTACCATGATATTCACTGATTGAATTACTGGATAAATATTTGAGTGGATCTAGCTGACAGGTATGTAATGCATGCAGTCTTAAAATAGGAAGGTAATGGGAAATGAGGAAGAAATGAGCCAAGGAACAGGAACAGGAATGTGATTTCTGGTAATACAGCTCATGTTCATCAGTGCCTTTTTAGCAATATAGAGGACGTGTGTGGTGAAACTGAGAGCAAGACACCATCGTTAAAATAAACTGAGAGAAATTGCAGTTATGAAGAAACAGGGCATTAAGCAGCAGTTCTCCAGGAATAAGACTGGAGAATAAATTTATGGGGATTTATGTCGGCTGAACCTGGCAGGTAGTTTTTAACACGCTCACAAGAAGCAGACATAGCTATTTCCAGTAAAATCTGGGAAGCTGTGGTGGGTGTGGGCTCGCTGGAGAGGCACAATGCTCACACTGGCCTGATGGTGCTGGGCGTGTGGCTCCGCACTGACTCCTTCACCTGCCATCTCCACAAGGGCTTGTTTCCTCTTCAGCCTGAGGATCTTGTGTTTAATTTAAAAAGATGAAAGGAAGAGGTCGTCCTGATGTACAAAGGCATCAGGGCAGTACACGGCAGCCAGCAAGACTCTGCTCATGAGCTGTCGAAACAAGCACACATGCAACTCCAGGCAGCATCAGCAAGGGCAGGATTAGGCATCACCACATCCATCAGGTCAAGTCTGTGGAGGTCTCTAAGGACGGGCCAATCATATTTGTGTCATTCAGAGTAAACAGTCTGGAAAGTAATTGCTTTAAAACACATCTAATTCATTTTTGACCGATTTTGCAAATGTTTCCCCTTTCCTCAATGCTGCATTGACTGGCCCTGCAAACCATTTGGCATTGGCCTGTGTGGTGTGTGCAGTCGCTTTGCTCCTTGATGTTACCTCATCAAAGAGCAGCTGAAAATGATATTTCCAGCCAGACAGTTTTCAAGAGTGGCCAGTGAACTCGCTCTGCTCTGTGCCCTCCGACTCACGACTAGATGGGTTTCCTGTATGTCAATTCAGCTACACATCGGTGATAAATTTAAGATTGCGACATGCTGACCAAAAAAAAAATCATGACAGGCTATTTTTGGTTTCAAAAGAAACTCCCCTTGCTAGGTCTTTTCAAGCCTTCACCTCCACGTACAGCTGCAGCGGATAAGGAAAACAGGATGCAGGGTTGTAGAGTTGGAGTGTAAATCAAAGGAGACAAGCTGGTCCCTGTGTGTTGCCTGGGTTAGACCTCAACCTTTGAGCAAGGTGAGCAGTTGTCACTTGCTGGGGACTCTCCCAGTAACAGCATTGCCCAGCTGCCTGAGCGTTTATACTGGGCCATAGCCGCGTCTCACTTTTTCCTCCCACTGTGTCACCTCCTTCCCTTGTGCTGACAAGTGATTTAGACAGCCTGCCCTGCTGGCCCTGCATTTGAAATGTAAATCAAACACATGGGACATAAAGCTGGGTTTCAAAGTTGACTATTAACTAGGGCGGAAGGGGTGGCGTGGCAAAAACAAACAGTTCCAAGTTCAAGTCTGAAACCATAAGAGCAGGCTGAAAAACCTTCCTCCTCTTCCACCGCCAGCCAGTGTGAGGGTGAGCACTTCCCCTAGGGCAGAATATATTTAGTCATTCCCTGATTTCCCTGATTTCCCAACCTAGGTGCTCGGACTCCAAATCAAGTCTGACAACCAAGTTCAAAGGGAGGAGGATGCTGGGGTGCCAAGACTGGCCTTACACATTAGTGAGCAGTGGCTTTAGCCATAGAATCATAGAATCACAGAATCACAGAGTGGTTTGGGTTGAGTTGGAAGGGACCTTTAAAGGTCATCTAGTCCAGGGCTTTTTGCAGTTCTTGATGTCCTGAAAGCTTTTGACGTTGAGCTCTGCAGCATGCTTGGTCCAATATCTAACACCCAGAATGCTAATTGAAACAGTCTCTGGTATGGAAAATCTGGTGTTTAAAAGTACAGTTTACTCAGTTTCCCCCAGGAGAGTTAATGACCAGCCATACCTCTCAAGACATGGGGGTCCCCTAAGCCTCCAGGCCCCCTCTTCTGTCCTAATGCTTTCAAAACCAGTGGAAGTTTTGCCCAAAAAGATATTGGAGGCCCAAAGCAAATCAGTATGAATATGTTTTTTATCAAGTAGGAATGTACCTCTACCATGAACAGAATGTAGTTTAGTATTTCTTACCTGTCACCCTAAATAATTCTGGGGTAAAAAAATAACAGCAACTCCTATTTTCTTTGAAATATTTTCTAGCATGACTTACATAATTTATCCCTGATAATTCTATAGTGACACCCTCACCATTAAGGTCTAACTCAGAAATAGGACACGAGTGACTGGTAATCCAGAGAGGTTTGAGTCAGTTCTGCTAAACCCATTCATTCGGGTACGTAGCAGTTCTCTGGGCTTGGCTGGGTCAGCATCAACTCCTGCCTGGATATGAAGTGAGACTTCATTGCTCTCAAGGACAATCTAACATGAAAGAAAACGCTCACCTTTCTCTGAATTCCTTAAAGCGGTATTTTTCATGCAAATTTTCTGCCAGTGAGAGATGGTGAGAAGGGCAGCTGTGAGAAGTACTGTCCTCCAGTGAGTAGCAATGCTCCCAGCAGTGCTGGGCACCACGCTGGCTGAGCAGGGGACAGCTCGAGCCTTCACACACATTACTCTGATAAATGGGTCATGGCCTCTGGTAGACAGGGTGGTGTCCTGGGACTCCAGGGAGCACCTCTGACTGTCAACTGGGGCAACCTCAGACACATCATTTCATCTTTCTGCAGCTCAGCTGCCCTATTTGTGGAGTGACACCACTTAACCACTTCTGAAAATTGATTTTGGAGAGGGAAGCAACACTGTGGCGCTGCTGAGCGATGCTTCCCCACAGACTTAGTCCTGTATTTCTGTTCACAGCAACGGGAAGGGCTTCGCTGGCATATGTGCATTCACAGGTGGCTTTTCCATCTTGGGGATCAGCTCCACCCCCATGCTCTCGGAAGGCAGAAAGCACTAAGGGCAATTTCACATGAGCCACTAACCAACATATCTGTTAATAACACTCCTTTGTTGATATCTTGGACCATTTTCAAACAGGCTTTGTCATCTCCTCCAATATGGGAAAGCATTGTCCGAAACTGTATAGGATTATAATTATGTAGTAGTCTTCCTGTAAATAATGTGTCATTCTAGGGAAGTAAACTGCTCTGCTCGTCATTAGGCTGCATCACAGAGCAAGTCAAAGCCAATTTACTAGAGTAGCAGTGAGGATATCATTGCATGATCTTCATTTCCATTAAACAACTGGATCTAACTGTCTTTTATTTTTAGGGTAACCATGCTGAGCTTTAAAATTGCTTTGATTATAACATAGCTTTCAAATGATTTGTCATGGCCGATCATTTTGCACATGAAAGTTGCTACTAGCTGATTAGGAAAAAAAATCCACCATTGCTTCTTCTATTGCTTAGGAAATTGCAATCCTCAATCTGCAGCTTGAAAAGCATGTTGCCATGGAAATGATGCTTATGCTGCTGTAAATAAAAGTATTCTAGGGTCACCAGGGTCTGCGGCATAAACAGGGGCACAAATACTGCCTGGAAAAGGGCCAGAGCGGTTTAAACATATAGGAAGATAATTTTAATGGTATTTCACTTTCACCATTATCATCAGAAGGACTGATGAAGGTTAACGTGTAGCTATAACCTTGGCACAAAAACAAAGCAAAAAAAGTCCTAGCTATTGGTATTAATAACAGAGTAAACAGCATCGTAGCCCTCCTGAGCAGCATTTCTCTGCCGATCAGATCAGTGTTCCTCTCCCATTGTATTTCTCACACATTCAACAGTGAAATCTAATTGTATATTCATTCAGGAGCAGTTTTATCGAATTCATGAGGACAGCACACAAGAGCTAAGGAAAAGCGGTTGATGTTTTAAAATGCTGTACCATGGACTACCTGATGGCGCAGTGAAGCTTCCCTGATTCCCCAGCTATGTCCCACCCACAGCCCAGGAGCAACCATAGGAAATTGACCTTTCCTTGGAGGGGAAACACTTTCAAAGAAGAACCTGGCTGAGGGAAGGAGTCCACGTGCCATTTGCTGCTCCTGTGCAAGGGTGATGTGAAACATCTCCACGCGGGACTGAAAGACAGCACTGACACTGTTTCAATTGAGAAATATAGAGGCCAGGGACAGAGAGGGTTTGGGATGCGTTGGTTCGTGCGAGTTTTCAGGAAGAAAGCAGGCAGTTACTGTTTCTGGTGGGTTCTTAATTGTTCAATGGACTGCTCAATGGCATTAAATGGGCCATACCGTGAAGCTGCCTTGGGCAGTATCAGATCAAGGATACATGCTCTTTGTATTTTTAATACCCACACAAGCATCTAGAGCACAGGCAGTCACTTTAAATAAAACTACAGAGATTGCAAATGCCACAGCTTGCTTATTTACTTACTGTCTCTTAGTCTGCCCAAAATGTGGAAATAATGTTTCCAGAGATGCTGGAATTCATGTGCCTGTTGAGGATCCTGGCTCCTGTCCTGGATGATATTGCATATTCAAGGGATGATTCATTCACTCCTGAGAGGGAGGAAGGACTGTACCAGCTGTACCACCTCTCCTTTGCTGACTGACAGCGTGGTGATGTTTCCACAAGGAAGCCTCGTGCCTCCAGGTTAAGCCAGCAATTATGGAACAAACAAAAGAGAAGTGAAATGGAGAGATGATTCAAGGGGAGAGAAAACAAAAGAGAATTGGAAAGGTGATGCCAAGCCAGACTGACAACAAAATTTTCATTTGTCTCAGCCCAAAATGTGCAGACAGGATTCTGCATTTTTTTCATGTATAAATTAACAATGTCCTTTGCCATCCGCAAGGGAGGATCCAGGAGGGAACAGCTCAGCTTTCAGGGCTTTGCCACCCCACTCCTGCAAAAGGGTGGTAAAACCTACAGCCAGCAGCTCTCAGTTAAAGTAAGACCCAACCCCAATAGCCTTGACTGCTCCGTAAAGTGACTTAAAAGTTCCAGAAATGGTTTTTCCCTGTTGTACTCCAATTTTTAAAAAATAATTAATCTCTGCTGGGACAGGAACTGTGTGGGATATGGGGCTGATACCACACGCATTACACACCTCACCATGATTTATCACAGAAGGGCTGGCAGAGGCTTTGAAGGCAGCTGACGTCTCCCAGCTGGCTGGGGGCTCACTCGCATGGCCTCTGCGCCTTCTTAATGGGAACAGGGTGGAAAAGTTGGGCTCAAAGGTTGCTCAGAATGACCAGGAGAGAAAAATCTCCTCCTGCCACTCCTGTGCTAATCAAAGGGGTGTGGAGAAGTAGTTTCGATTCCTCATGTTTCACACTGCCAAACAGAAAAAAAATTAAAAGTCTAGATATTAATTACACAGCCAATTCCTGTATTAAGGAAGAAGGCTTCACACTATCAAAATCAGTCTTGAAATTAATCTTGCCTGTGGTATATGGAAACTGAGCCAGATAGTCCAAGCTTCCTTTCAAACACACCTAATCTGTTTACTCCAGGCTTTTACTGCTGGCAGTACCTGGGACTTCGCCTCTGAGATTTCCTACAGTTTGTGATCTTAGCAGGTCAAAGTTTCCAAAGGTGGGGAGAAGAGAGGCAATCCCTTCCCTGCCTGTATGAAAGGTATGTGCCTCTGAGCTACTAATTTAGAACCAATGAATCAGAAATAAGTAACATGAAAACCATCTAACATTTATGTTTACAGAGCACCTCCTCTAAGCAGACAAAAGCATGTGTCAACAGGGAAACTGCCATGTAGAGCTTGCGTGGCAAGCGGCTCGGCATATTTAAACAGCTTTTGCAAAGATGTTAACATGTTGCTAGGGAAGCAAGAGCCTGCATGGATATAGGTGCCCTCCTGCACTGAGACCCGCCATCCGTACAATTGGAAAATGGAGCTGCCCTGGCACTCACAGCTTTTTGTTTTCATCTTTGCAGCTTAAAAAAGGCAGTTCTCCTAGCAGCTGATTAATGGTCCTTCTGGAGAAACTGCATTTTGCACATATTTAAAAATCTTGGGCTAGATAACACTTTGACCTAAAATATAATAGGTTCTTTTTTTTTTTTTCCTGATAGTGGCTGACATTTATAAGTTTTAATACCTTTGTTTTCTAACTTGAAGATCAAAGGTGGCCAGGCTGTGGCTCTGTAGCCTGTGCACCCCCCTGCACGCGTGTGCCTGGTGGGTGCTCTGAGCACATCATCACTAGACCTGGGACATGCCGACACATCTCAGACCACCAGAAGAGACACGCCAGCCTGGCACCAAGAGGTCCTCCTGGGCTGTGGAAATATGCCCGGCACAGCTCCTGCTCCTGTGGTGTGTGGTCCCTGGGGTAATAATTGTCATCCCCTGCCTGTGAACCATTCCCCAAATTTTCTCTTTCCCTGAGCTCTCCATGTGCGTATGATACAAGCCTGGGTTATATTAAGCCCCTTGCTCAAAGGACCAGAAGGGATGGCTCCCATGGGCGCATAACAGCTACACTACAGAAAGAGTGAAAAATTCAGGGAACAAGTGGCACTGTAATATATCTTACCTACCTGGAATATATCTATCCATGTACTGATCTCTATAAACACACCCATTTCTCCATATGGGTGGGTATATATTTGTATGTACCAGTCTCAAAATACCAGTAAGTTTTTATTAGCCCCATTTGCAGATGAGGTAATGATGACAGACAAAGTGCTGTGATCCCTCTAGGCTGTTCATTCGCAGGAGGGGAGAGTTTGGGTCTTCACTCTCCCTAGAAGAGGGAGCTGAGTTTTTCCAAAAGCCAAGTAGCTCCTTGGTGCAGGAGTCTTGCTCAGCTCTCGCTTTGAATCACGCTGGCAAATAAACATGAAAGTGAAAACGGCATTGTGAGATAGTTATGCAAGAGCGGGCGGATCCCGGGACCGAGCCATTGTTCCAAACGTTTAATTAACATTATGAAAGCTGATTAAAGGAAAATCTTTAACCTCCAGGGAGATCCCATTTTCCCTCACTTCCCATACCTCTGCAATTTTCACAATGTAAGAAGGAAAGTGTTATTTAAGGCATGATTCATATCAGCTACAACCTGATCTTTGCCACAGCCATGTCCTGCAGCTCAAATAATCACTAGCAGTGACACTAGACGGGGACACTTCTGAGGCAGCATTTTTCCCCCGTTATACCATGACCTGAATTGCCATCATAATTTCTAGACTTTGTGTCATCCTGGCACGATGACAAGTGTTCACCCACGCTCAAGAACTAAAAGTTAGTTCGCAAGGACAGCGATACCTTCCCAGACACAGCATCTCAGATACAAAGTGTGAATGACACACCACGGTCCGGCTCTGTAACAGCAGGGGTTGTTTGCTTTGGTCACTGCAGCAAATTCCTCTGAAGGCAGGAGATTGAAGCACCATCTCCAGTGAATCCCCATCTAACCTTGAGCAAATCACTTATCCTTACTCATCTTTTGGAAGTGGGGATAAAGGCAGTGTTACCTCTCTCAGGGCATTGCAAACATGTACCCAGGCACTGGAGATGTCTAGGTGGAAAGTGCGATTGCAAAGTCATGTTAGTGGAAAGATTCACTTTCAGCTGCAGTCGGTCTGTAAGCAAGCAGAGCCCCCCCCAGCATTCAGCTGTGTAGGGGTTGCATATTGCCTCTGCTCTCCTAGGCCTATTTTAATTATACGGCACACCCAGCCCATCAGAGACCTAATCCCGGGATCTAATCTTGGAGGCAATGGACAGCTGACTGTCCACACTGTTTACTCGGAGGAGCGCCCTTGGGGCTGTGTCGAGGGCGATGCAGCTGATGGGAAGGGGGGACGTGCACACAGAGCAGGTACTTGCCCAGGGGACAGCCAGGAGCCTGCTCACCCCGCCTGCCCAGGGCACATCAAGCTCATCGGCCTCCGACAGCGATGGCACATGAGTGGCATCGGGTAGACACCACGGCCCTGGGACCTCCCCTGGTTAGCAAGAGAGCCTGGGTGGAGGATGCATCTACAGACACCCAGATCTAATTCTTGAGAATACACACGGCTTCAGTCCTCCCCAAGCATCAAGCTTATATAAATACATACACACATAAACACATGATATAAATACAGCCTCTGGCAGCAATAAGTCTCGTATGCATATCTTCAACAGTTTTTCCCATCTGTAGATCTTGCAGGAAAAAGACATTGTAGAACTTCAGGGACCATTCTGAAAAGGTGAAAGATTATCTTTTCCCACTGTTGTCTGCATTCACCTGATGCAAAAACCATTTTAATTATGATATAACGGGATCAGCCTCACTACTCCGACTGTGAAGAAGAGGCACTGCTTTTGTGCACACAGAGACATCAGTAGAGTAGAAGCTTTATTTACAGGATGAAATTCCTCCTGCAAAAAACGCTAAGAGATAAACCAAAGGAATATTAATGCAACGTAGTGAATACCAAATGCATGAAATTCTGACTCAATAAAAGGCAGACAGCTGGGTATTCTGATAAAAATGGGCCTTTATTTTGTAATTCTTCCTTTCATTACCTGGATTCTGTGTTTGCCAGAGCAACAAAATATAGTTTCTTTGATACGCAGCAAATCTGAAAACAATCCTGCAAGTAGCACAACACAAAAACTCCCACAAAAAGGGAAAGCTATAAAATTTGAGAGGCAACGAGGCTTTCAGAAGTGCCAGTTTCCCAGTGCAATGGCTGGAAGGGTGGCCTGGCCTGGCGGCAGTTCAATCATTTTGTAACGAAGGACAAATACTTTCAACATCCTGAGAAAGAGGGCGGGGGGGAAGGGGGGCACGGCTGCCTTGCTTTCCCTCCTCCTGCTATTCTTTCTCCTCCCTCCCCCCACCCCTTAGATTTTCAATAGCTCTTTAGTGTTTCCATCAAAGGCTTTTGCCATTCATCCTCCCTTCTGGTGCCTGCCTTCCACCTGTCTATCCATCACAGCCCTAACCCAGGTCTTTTTTTTTTCCCCCTTTGCTATTTTTCACGCAATGGGATTTGTTTATAAGCTTCTGTATTACCTAAGCTCGAGGGGAGGAGGCTACTGGGAGGAAAGTGAGAAAGCAGGATTAAGGAGTAATAATTCAGCTCCGTTGCATTTCCATCTGAACGGTCATAAAATGTGCAAATCCTATTCCTGGGAATTTCATGTCAGAGGCCTTCCCTGCCATTGCCCTTCCCGTGCCCCCTTTCTCTCTCCCTCTCACGCAAAAACAAGCATTGGGAAAGATGCTTATAACATCTCGGACACCAAAGGCCATGACGTGTGCAGCAGCGGGGAGAAGGCTCCTACCAGCACGTGTGCAGGGCAGACACTCCAGATGTGGCCGTAAACTACAGATGAGGGGGTGGGAGGCTGCAGATTGAATCTGGCAGGACAACAGGAGTAAGTGGGGAAAGGTTTAATACGACAGCTCCCAGCACCCCCAGCTATAATTAATTAGGCTGGGGAAAAAATAAAAATAAGGTAACTTTTCAGGCTTGTTCGCTCTGTAATAAAATGATACAGAAATATATGTGATTCAGACCCCATCAGTTTGCAGAGTTTCTACTATCTCCTTTTTAGCTCATCTACATCACAAGGCACCAAAATAGACACAAGCTGGCTTTCTAGACCCCAGAGATCCACCAACAATCCATCTTTGATCAAAGTGCAAGACAGAAGGACCACTGCCATATACAGGTCAATGAAGCTTTGTCATTGATTCAAGCAGACGTCTACGTGGCTGGATGTGGCCTCTGTGCACGCTTGCTACCTGACCAAGCACAATCAGAACAGCAAACAGTGCTAAAAAAGGAGGTGGCGTTTAACCTCCCCCCTAGTGAGGCCACAAACCTTTTCTTGGTGGAACTTCATGTCATGTCTGCTGGACCTGGCAACAGCTGGCAGCTTTCTTCCACTTACAGACACATCTTGGAGATACTGAGGATCACCCAACAGGTAGCACATGTCAAAATAAGTTCCTTTGATTGATAGTTATTTATTATTTTTAAATAAAATGAGAAGAGATTGAATGGGTTGCCCATCAGCAGCTCAGTTCTTTGTTCAGCAAATTCTTGGACAGTTTGACCATACATATGACAACACAAAATAAATTTCACTTGCTTGCAGTAGCAGTTTGCTATAAACTCAGTCCATCAAGGATTTATAGTTCTAGCAGCAGTGGGATATATGAAATGAGAAGCCCTTTCATCCTTAAACTGCCCTGCAGTCTGGTCGAGATGATGAAAGTCACTGTTTCTAAGGCCAGAGGAAAGCAGGAGTTCATTCAGCCAGTTCGGCTGTGCTAGGAAGAGGCGTGCAAATTGGGTCCAAAGACGAGAGGAGGCCCAGAGAAACAGCAGCCCTTGGTTTTGCAGAACAGTCAAAAAGAAATCCTTAATGACGGTAGCCTTGCTTTGCAGGCTGGAGGGGAGCAGTATTTCCATCAACTAAATGATCTCAACTCTTTGCCTTCCCTGAGGGCACTGCAACAGGACAGACTGCGATCCATCGCTCACCAGAGTCACTCTCAGACGTTAGTGTTCCTCCCACCCACCAGCAGCCTCGAACCTGAGCATGTCTTTGGCACAGCAGGTGGTATCCTTAATCCCAGGAGGGCCAGCCCGAAGCGAAGATTAGCAGAAGAATTTGTTTTCATTAAAATCCAACCTACCATTACCATCCTATCTGATGGTGTGGTTTTAAAATGCACATGTCCAGCTATTCTAGCAGCTCTATTTCTGCAGGGAAAGGGCAGTTCAGCAACCTGCCTCTTCACTTTCTAATGTCTTCCTTTCTCTTAATCAACAAGTAACCAAGACAGACACAGTGAGGAATGTTAAATGCACCTCCTCCTGGAGAATTTTGCCAGCAAGGTCAATGGAATTGGGATTTTGCCTTTATTATGTTTCTTTTGACCATGGAACTGGTCTGATTTTCCTCCCAGAGAAATTTTTTTTATGGGCCCGTAATAAAAAAAAAAAAAAAAAAAAAACAAAACCAACAGAAAGAGACATACAAATAAACACTAATACGTGCAGGAAAAATACAAACCTTAGCACCATGCACTCCCCTCGTTATTAGACAAAGGTTGGGAAGGGTTCACAAGTGTAAAATGCTCATGTGAATTATGAGATTACTGCTCAGTTTTCTTTCAAGTCGTGGGCTGGAAACAGATGGTGGCTGTAGCATTTATGACGGCACAACATGTTACTGCAAGCCTAGCCATCTCTCTCTCTCTCCTCAAAAATGCAGCTGCAAGGAAAGTTGTGGAAAATCACATTAATAGTCTCTTCCACCACACAGTTTTCCAGCCCTTCATCCCTGGCCAGCACATGGACAGAGCCATCTTGTATCCCAGTAAGAATACTCTTCTAATCCCTGTCCTGAATAGTTACCACTGACTGGCTTATTTAAAGGCTAGTTAAAATGTGGCGTTTGCCAGCATCGTAAAAAAGCCTCCAGAAAGCAGGTCCTTAAGGTCAGAGCAGATGCCATGTGACCCCAAGCGCTCCATAAGGGAAACAGAAAGAAGCAATCAGACTGTCCTTCAGCTGTTTATTATTTAAACACTCAGTTCAGGCCAAGCAGGTTGATTTATAGAGAAGCAGAAAGACAGATACAACATTTGCAAAAGCATCTTTGTGACTTAGGAGTCCAAATCTCACTTTCAAGCATGAGTAGAAACTTTCACAAGGGCAAATGCCTCTTGATTTTCAGTAAGACAGACTTCCAGTGACCACAAGTTTGGAAGTAACTGGGTGCTTAAAGATACAAAGAACTAACCCAATATTTAAATATCTGGCCTGTACATAAGAAAAAAATGTTCAAGCTTCATTACCTGTGTGCTTCAGTCCTGATGGAAATGCCTTACTGCCTAAAATATGTTCATACATACAGCAAAGCTATCCTTACAATCTGAGTGAAATACAAGAGCTGGCAGGTGGACGTATCCCCATGATGGAGCACAGCAAGGTAACTGGCCTGTGCGCAACACGCTGCACATGACAGAGGTGCACCCAACGCCAGCTGGTGCTAACCTGGGGACAGCACGTCTGGACTTGAAACCATGAGCTGAGCCTGGGGCACAACCCCTCAGCTCTCCAGTCACTACCGAGGGGCCTGCTTACACCAGGGAACTCTTTAAACAGTAGAAAACTATTACTTGTCACCTGTAGGATCTCTGGGTGCTTTACAGATATGAAATATTCCTGTTTCACAACACTTCTAAGAGCATTAACTCACTAACAGTAAATTCAGTAGCTTCAGATTCAGGCCCTTGTCCAAAACCAGGATTTTAGGATTACTTCTTCAGCTGAGTTAATTAAGAGTCCGTCAAATATTCATTTTCCAGACAAGTGCCACTGCTAAATCTGAGTATCCATTTTGCTATCCTCTTTGCTAGCCTCACTACCTGATTGAGAACATCAGCACCAACTTTATTGTGTTCATCCTTAGTCATTCAGATGTGTTCCTGCTGTTCTCCCTGCAGTTAGATAGACGCAGTGCAGTATTTCTGCCTTCTAGGGTGTAGAACAGAGCAACTGAAAACAAGATAGACTTTTACCATTCCCTTTATCACTTTTCGCAGCTAGACCAGGAAGTTGCTACAGAAATTCAATAGTGTACACACTTAAAAACTTTAAAAAGCCTTTTCCCAGAGGTAGACTCTTCCCAGGTGATATGACCATACACATCTACTACGTATCTATCGTAACTACAAAAGCCCTGAGACCTTTCCTCTAAGATACAGAAGGTGCCATTTTTTTTTTCTTTTGGAAACCTCATCCTGCAGAATTCATTAGTATCCTATGCAACAATGTACTTCCTGTCAGTAATGAGCTATAAAGTGTATTAGAAGTTTCCACTTCTGGTTTTATCTTTTCCTGATCTGGCCTGAAAATTCTTTTGAAGTTGCTCAAAGTGTTCTTCATGTATGCTTGTTTTAGGAAATACCAGATCACTATTGGCAAACTTCTCCTTAATTAAGTGAGATAAAGGGATCAAGATGATACGATCTACTTAATTTCCCACCTTTTTAAGGTACTATTTTAAGATACTGTTTTTTCACTTGCCTTAGGAAAGAAACACGCTGAAGAAAATAAGGAAGAGGCCTTAGAGGCCCAGAGAGCTTAGGCATTGCTATGGGCTTTCTAGAGTAGTTGAGCTTGCTGGTAGAAAGCCACTGAATAGTTAAAACTTTTCCTCAATACTATGGAATAGTTTACTGAGCAGACTGCTTATGAAACTAACATCACTCCAGACAATGCATAAGAGGAAAAGACTACACTTACACTGTGTTAGCACAGTAGGCTCTTCAGGGCCTCAGCTTAGCAAGCCAACTCAGATCATGCCTAACTTTAAGCACGAGTAACTTCAAAGAAACATCTCACATGCCTCAAGTTCAGCTTTCCACTGATTCTCTTGCTGAATCACAATTTAGGGGAATGCAGGGAGCTAATGGGAAACATTTGCACTGGCTAATCCCAGCTGCAAGGTCCCAAAACCCCTATTAGATATGCAGACATAGCCTAATCATTTTGGATCGGCCAGGAGGCTCTTCACAACAAATGGATACAAGCTGTTAGGCATGCTCTTCCGAAGCACATGTAGGAGAAACATATCCCTGAATAAAAAGTGACAATTTGATTTAAAAGCAGTATTTGTGGCAATCAGTAAAGCACGCAAGCTGAGCATTAACCTGCAGGACTCATACGTGGCCTGTTGAAGAAACCACTCTATCTGGGATAAATTGCTTCTGTCATTTTTGTTGTGGAAACGCACTGCAGTCAAGGGGAATTCAGATCCTGAACACATTTTTTAGTAGCTTCCTGGCTCCAAGGAGACCTCTGATCAGCTTACTTTACTGCGGGTGAGTTCGGACCAAGAAATGTCTTCACTCCCAGGTGCATGAGCACAGGGCCCTCAGTCTGCATGGAAATCTTGCTGTCAAGTAGATGCCACATCTCCTCAACCACACAATGCAGCATGAGACCTTCCTCTGCATGGGGGACATCTTGGCATCAGGGAAACATCAGTCCTCAAGGCAAGGGGCAAAGGGGGAAACTGCAGTACTTGGTGGCAGCCAGGGAGGGTGTGTCTTCAGGCAGGACCGTATGAGCACGAGGAGGCCTATCTTGGCTTCCTTGAAGTGCTGCAGAATCTCTCCCCCTCCTCTCTGGCCCCACACAGTTGACAGAGCTGGGCAACAGGCTCCAGCAGAACAGGGCCCATAGCAGAAAATCTGGCCTCTTGAAACTTCCCTGGTCTTCAGCTTAAACCAGCACCACCTTCATATAGGAAAGACATGTAAAGCCAAAGTGCTAAGGAAAAGTTGAAGCATGGCTGGAATAAAGACTCCCCATCTGAAATGCCAGGTTGTCCCATCAGTGAACAAGGCACAACAGGCACTTGAAAAGTCACTGCTGGGAAACACCTACACCAAACAGCAGAAAGCAAACCTAAGGTTTGAGTGCCGCTACCTAGAGAAGAAGGCAACATTCATGGTGACATCCCTGGGTCAAGATTAGTCTCTCTGCAAGACAAAGTCAGAGGCATTCTGAAGCCAACTGAGGCTTCTTGAAAGTCTTATAAAAACAAACTAAAATTAGATGCCCAAAATCCCTTAGACTGCTGAAAAAAATCACAGCTAGGGATGTCCAACAATTCTGGAGGGTTCTTGATACTTCACTGAGATTTACAAGTTTGAGTTCAACCCCAAAGGGAGCTGAGGCCGCTCAGCACTTCACCCACAGGCCCTCTGTGAACAGAGCCTTCTTTCTTGTGGTCAAATAGGGGATATCTTGAATTTATGTCTTGCTTCTCCCCTTGTGAGCAAACAAAACAATTTCTATGAGTAATTCTACCCGCTAATTGCCAAGGAAAAGTCTGGTAACAAATGCTCTGCATTTTTGACAGGTCAGAGGCTTCCCTAAACAAAGTTGCTGCTTTATGTTTTCTAACAGCACATGTTCGCATCCGGGGACCTTGGCAAATTCCAGTGTGGATGAGTCTCTGTGGGAAATTGCTTTTCCAGATTTTCTTGTTTTAACTGCTCCAGGAAATGAGTCTATTTTTACAACACTAAGCAGCAAAATATGAAATCATTATCTGCTTCATGGCACGAGTTTCAGGTCAATTCTCAGGTAACTGTCATCTCCAGTGAAGTCAATGGAGTTGTATCTATTTATGCAACCAATTACAAATTATGTAATGGGTTGATCAGTTACTAGAACATAGAGCTACCACTGGCCTAAGGAGTGTCCCATTTTCATACGTCTCAAAGTTCATCCAAGCCCTGATGTATCGATAAGTGAAGTATTCAGGTATTATGGTCCGTAAAGATGATCATTAACTGCTGCAAGATTTAAGCATGAGCATTTTCTATGAACACCTACTTTGTCACTGAATGATCATTATATGTAGTATATTTCCTGGATTCTTTTTTCACCTGCCAAATAAACCAGGGTGGGATTTTCAGAAGTGTTTAAAATGCTTTTATTCTACTTATTTGTGATTGCTGTCAAGCATCAAGATATTTTCAAAATCCCCAGGGGATTTCAAGCGCCATGGGCTCAACTGTATCTCTGGGTGCTTCTGGTTTTTGCATGCCTGATCTTAACAGCTACTCTCAATTTCAAAGATGGACAGTAAAACCAGTTGCCTTCATTATGCAAGATCAAAGACAGTATGTAGAGGCCAAAACACCAGGTCTGATCTTGGGAAGATGACTGTGCAACACTTTTTTACAAACTTGGCTCCTTATTTCCCTGTTTGAGGGACTACTCCAGCCTTCACATGTGGATTTCTTTTCTGTTGAAACACACATGTCAGCCTTTCTTTGTGTATTTTTATCTAAGATCCTGGAAGACATTTGGCATGCACAAGTATCAATCCAAAGAGAAATTTTTAGATGCTAAAAACTCAAACTGAGTCAGATTTGATGGCCTGCTAATGAATCAAATATAATAATGGTTGGATTCCCCTCTAGGGGAAGAAGTAGCACTGGAAGAATGTGACACTGAAACCTTCAGTGACAGAAATTCTATCACCAGGATGTTGCCAGAATTTCATCTATTGGTTATGAACAAGACTAAGAGTTAGCACTTCCTTAGATTCAGGTTGGGAACTACATGTTCTTGACTTTACACCCAACTGAAAAGCTCACCAAACTTCACTCAAGAGACTAGCATACAGAAAACAAACTTAGAGACAATATCTAAGGAAAACAGTACCTAACCTATGACTTGTTCTTTGATTTACAACTGTGATTGCAGGCCCCACCTCACGGTCATATGCCATGATAATAGGTAGCAGTTCAACGAGAAACAGCCATAACTTTTTACGTGTGGTAGGGATTCTGAGCTACTTCAGCACATAATTTAGCCTGATGCAGCAAATAATTAGAATAACTAAAGAGATAGGTAACATTCCACAACTGAAAAATTAATGATCAATCTTTTGATCTTGTTCATTTTATTTTCCAATTCCTTTTTTTTTCCCTCAACTAAAAGTTGCCAAATTTCACATGAAATTTGCTCAATCTTCCCATCTCAAATTTGTCTGTTATGGGTATGACTATGAGTTTTCAAATTACATTCTCTGAGGTACCCGAACAGAAAATCTTAAATCAGCTCACTGGATTAGCAATTGCAGTCCTGAATCCACCCACGTCAGGAAAGTACCTTCCCAAAATAGAAAAAATACGTATTTCAAAATGGCAACCTTCACAGGAGTAGAAGAGAGCGGAACTCTCCCAGCTGTTTTTCTAGTTGAATATTCTAGTCTTGTTACTTCATCTTTGGCATTGCTTACAACATACTTTAACGCTCGAAGAGCACAAAGACCCCCCATCCCACAACCGGGATCCTGTGTCAGGAAGGCACACCCTACTTAAAAAGAGTAATAAAGCATCAACTCTGCTCCATTTGCCTGAGGTCAATGGGATGTTTGTCCAAAGTTACGAGCATGCTTAGGCACTAGTTTGAAGAAAGGGCAAACACAGGCACCTCTTAAAGTGCTTTTCCACATTAGGGCCTGGGAAAAAAAATCAGGATTGGGCCCATGATAAAAACAGTTCCCTTAGGAAATGTTACCCACACCATAAAAGGAATGAATGACACTGAAGGGAAGTACAATGAAAATTGTCTACTGAATTTTTGTAAATTCCCATAAAATCTGAGTCTTGATTTGTTCTATGTGCGTAATTTTCACTGTAAGTCACAAAAGATTGACTCCTTAGAGATGCAGGAAATGACTAGCTCATGATAGCATAAAAGGCTACATAATTGCATGGGCAGAAAGCTGGATTTTCATCAGTCACTATATTCTCTGACGATATGGCAGTGGTTTTTGATCATGTATCCAATGCACAATAATTAGGCAAAATGACTTACCCTCAATCTTTTCAGTATTTAGCTCTAAGGGTGCAAGGATTCACTCTTGGAAAGGGAAGATGGTCGTGTGATTTAGGGCACTGGATGAGCACTCAGATCTGAGTCCTATCCCTGCTTCTGCCATAGCCTTGCTGTGTGACCTTGCACAGTCATTTCTCCATGCCTCGGTCTCGCCTAAAATGGGATAACAATAGTTCTTTATTTCAGAGGAGATATGAGTACAGATCAGTTCAAGGCTGTGCTGCAGAGATGCTACAGCAAAGAGCAGCACAGAAAAGCTCAGACATGGAATAATACCTTGCTATTAAAATGTGGGAAAACACACAGTAATTAAATGGAATAATAAATACAAAACATAGGCTGATTTTTGAGGAATGCAACACTGATAGATTTTTCTCTGTTACCTGGAATTAAAGCAAACTTAAGTGGGATTCTTATGGGTTTAAATGATTTTTACCTGAATCTGTTTCTGAGATCTGCTAGTACTAGAAGCTGTGTATTAGAAACACCAAGAAAATTACTTCATTGAAAACCTCCACATTGTTTCTGTTTCAAAGCAGCCATGATTTCCAGCCCAAGAGAGGGGCAAATAAATATTCAGAGTAAGATTTTCAAAGCCATGGAAGGGGCCTACAATCATGATTCCCTTCACTATACAGTAAAATATGAGCATAAAAATCTGAGGTAGCTTTGAAACTTCATCTTTGCTTTTGGGTACACTTTCAAATTAAATTATAAATGGGGCCACTGATCTTAAGTGAACTGTCAGATGTCTGAAATAGCTTCAGTGCCACTATTCCAGAGTTGCACTGTCACTGGAATTGGACAGAGCCTTAGCAGGGAGCCTTCAGTAATGAGTATTTTTCCAAATGCAAAGATGAATCTTCTTCTCTCCACAAACATGTCTATATAACATTTGTCTTTCATGTGGGGGTCAGTTATGGACCTGTAGGCCTGGGAGACAGGATCTCAGGGCACATGCCTAGATAAAGCAACTGATTTGGAGATAAACAGATCAAAGGCTGTTCTGTCAGGCAGGACAAGAGAGAAGAGACATGATGAGACAGATCCTAGGAAGGGAAAATCATTTTTGAGAGACAGAAACAGAGGGATGGGAAAGTCAGGCAGGGAATAGCTGGAAAGTAGACCACAGAAGGGCAACATGGACCCGAGGACAGCTAAGAGAACCTCATAGCTGGAATTCTGAAGCCCGTTGGAGGGAGGAGACCCATGAGATGCTGTTCCAAGCAGAGTAAAAAGCCTAAACTCAAAGACTCAGAAGTGCTGGAGCTGCCTAGGAACCTCCAGGGCTGGAGAGGAGCAACTGCCTGTAGTCACTGCGCACTGTCTAATAAAGCAGATGCCAAGCAGGACGGAGGACAGGAGAAAAGGAAAGCAAACTGCCACGTAATCCTCGGTTTCAGTCAACAAAAGCAACTGAAGGGCAGCTCTGGAAAGATGAAGCACAGAATTAAATATAATTAATTGACTACAGAATCGGTGATCATGCACCATATTATAACACAGAGATTGTTTTCGAGCAGTCCCCTACACATGTACTTTCTGACCAGAAGAGACCTCAAAAAAGATGAAATCAGACCAACAACTTCTGAATCTCTGGACAGAGGATGTGACTGCAGAACGTAAAACACAAAAATGTTTTATCCCCAAATCCCTACCTAGTATATGCAAGGACAAAAACAACAAGGTGTTAAAGGATTGCATGGAAACATGACTTACAACAACTACCATCTTCAACTCCTTCATTAAGCCCCCTACTAGCCCCCCACCCCACAAATAACAGAGCTGTTAATCAGGTATCTTGCGGCTCTAAGTGCTCACACCCTTCCCTGTAACACTCCAAATGCAGCACTTCAAAAGTCCAGATGGAGTCCACCTCCAGCAGACAGTGGAAGAAGATAGGACACGGCATTCACAAATGCACAGAGAACTGTTTAATTTACAGCCACAATGGTGAAACAAACCATTTCAGAGCTTGGACATTCAAAGTTAAGTCTGACACTCATTCTTATATTCACTTATTGTGCTTAAGTATTAGAGAACACAGGATTACATTAACCGTACACGACAATCTGAGATCCCTGCAGGACCGAGTAGCGAAAGGGATGAGCAAGAATGAGGGACCAGCCCCTCAAGTGGTGTAAGCTGGTACAGCTCCATTGCAGGCAATGGAGTGATGGTGATTTACACCAGCTGAGGATATGGCCCTTGAAATGTCCAACTTAACTTTGAATTAATGTCTCCTGTGTCACAACCTTTAACATTACTGTTCCTTCTGGCTGTATCTGCCACTTTGAAGAAGAAGGACTAACACCACAGCCTGTAATGTTCGAAAGGCTGGCGGGCAGTTATCTTAGCTGCGCTACAGTAAGTGATGCTCACGTCGTGACACTACTCCTCGTATTTTAAAAACCATGGACTGGATCCTCATCTGATGTAAATTAGCTTAGGGGCGGCTGAAGTCAAAAACATTTGCCAATTTGTACTAGCTGAGAATATAGCCCTGAGATTTTTGTGTTTTCTGCTGCATGCCATATAGACACTGTGCTTGAGAACAAAGACTCATGTGCATTTCACTCCTGGTAACAAAATTAACTCGAGACTACAAGTCTCAAACAAACAACTACTGGAATAGACTCCATTCAGTCTTCATTCTCTCCTGGTTTTCTGAAGTTGGCATAGCACGCTTATTTGCAGGCACCAATAAAACGCATGCCTCTCAGTTTGCTTTTTTTTCCAAGACTTTACTATAAGGCCAGACTCATTCGTGATGTAAATCAGCAGAGCTCCATTATACTCAATGGAGTTACTCCAGGGAAGCTGGCCCACAGATCTGAATGCAACCTTCTTATGCCAGTGCAACAATAGGACTCTGAAAAAGTTGTTTCGCAAATTATTCCACTTAAGTGACTTTGACATCCTTTCATACCTGCACAGTGTCTGAGTGGGTCACATAATGCTTTTCATCTACATGATTTTAATGGATATATTTTTTTTCATTAGATATCTTTTAGACAAAAAAGGAACGGAGCAACATTATTGGCATCCCACTGAAACATAAATATATAAATTACATTTTATACACTTTTTTTAAACGCAGACACATACATTCATGTGCATAACATTGTGAACAGTACACTCAGTGGAAAACAAGCACAGACAATCTTAGTTAAATGTATTTCCAGTTTTGGTGCTCAACAAATACACTGGGAAAATGATCACAAAACGGTGACTAACTCTATCTCTGCATTAGCATCTGAAGCCAATAATGCCTGTTAGCTAACATTGCTTTGTTTGGTTGAAATTGGACATAGCTACAGGAAGAGGAGGGGAATGTTTGAACTATATTTAAAGAAATGGAAAGTTAAAAAATCTCTCTTTTGTTGTTTTAAGGTTCTGCAGTTCATTCACATTTGAAGATATTTTGAGTGGAAACACTTTCTTCAAGACAAACTTTTTTGTCGTTCCAAACTAAGAAAACTCTTTCATCTCTTTGTAGATGTTTCACAAATAAAAGAATCCAGTAGTTCATTTCACATACCCAATGTGATAATCCAAATTAAACAAAGGGTACATAATCCAAACTACTGGGGTGGGGCAGTGATTTTGGCCAAGTGAGTAGCCATGTCGTATCTGGCACAGCCCTAAATTTCCAAAGCAGTACAGAAGGATTTAGCCATGTGACTCCCACTGCAATCTGTGGGGAACTGAACATTTAATCCTTTGGCACTTTGAAAACATAGGAACTGGTGCCAGAGTATTTTATCTGCCCTGCTATAGTTAAAATAGATTTTGATGTTATTTGGGCTATTCTACTACAAAAATATGACCACAAAATGCTTTTTTTTTCTTTTTCTTTTTTTTTTTTGGTTCAAGAAAACATAGCAGGCTTTCTCAGGTATATAAAACTGTTAATTTTTAGATAAAAATACAAACTTCACCTTTACAAAAACACATATTTCTGTTGAATACACATAAAGCATAACATTTTACCAAAAATAAAGAATTTTAGGTTTTGTTCAAATATTTGCAGCAAGGTAGTTCCCATGCCACCATGACATTGTACAATGCAGATACAAGAATTTGTACATTTCACACAGCTCCAACATGTGAAATAAAAGTATCTGTATACTGATAAGAATGACAATTGCTAACACAATATCACTAGTAGGCAACTGGCATAAGTCTTAAAGGAAAAAAAAAAGGATTTTTGCATGGATATCCTATGATTTGTTTACGCACATCTCTCTTTTTTTTTTCTCTTTTTTTCTTTTTATGTAATGCTTTAAATTACGGGGGAGGTTGGGGAACATAAACCAAGAAACGTCTAGAAAATTATGCATAGGTATACCATTTTTATTTTAATACATCTCATTAGTTTGCATCCCACTAGGAGAAATACCATAATGTTTTGTGTTCTGCTTATTGTTATACCAGTCTTTTATATGTGTTATTGGCAAATGTAGTCCAAGAGATAATAAAAAGCTAGGCAAAGAGTAAAAAGAAAACTTAATAATCACTTTATGGTGTAAAAAAAAAAAAAAAAAAATCCACTTAAGGCTCCCCAGAAGGTTTTTTTGTATAGACTTTTAAAACACCACCAAGCAAGGATGTATTGTTCTATAGTGTTTGCGTGGCATTTGATCATTTCATACATTCCTGCTTTTTTTGTGCCTGAAGTCCACCAGTGTCCATCCATCTTCATCAAGAACGCAGGCACATTTCTTGACGTAAAGCACCGTTGACTGCTCTGACAGAAATCCACTATTCGCTTAGATTTTTGTCATGTTTTTGAGTACTTTTGGTATCCTCCATTCATTCAAACTGTCTTTTTTTCTTTTCTGTTTTTCTTTCTTTCATTTTTTTTCTTTTTTGGACAGGGAAGCTTCCTATTGTTTCACAGAGTGCTACAATACTTGCTTTGATGTCACATTAAACAAATGTACATTGTCTCTTTGTTCTCATTAAGTGTTCTTTTGAGCCAGTTTTTTCACACAGGAGAACAAATAAAGTATACAGTCAATAAGCACCATACATAGTAGGTTCAGGAATGTAACAAACCATGTACATCCATGTCCCAGAGAGAAGTTTTTTTTCTAGCTTATTTTCACCTTACATCTGCAGGAGAGAAAAAAGATACAATAACTCTATGATTAGAATCAAAGGTCCTATCCTCTAAGTAGATGACTTAAAAAAAACTGTTCTGCATGAAGAGTCACTAACCTGGGACAAGAAGCTCTAAATGCTGTTTTGATTGAGTTTACATGCTCACTTTTAAAGTTGAATTTTAGAAAATCTTTGCTTCTATCATACTACTCCCAATAAATACCTGTTAATCTGAAACAGGATATCAAGTTTAGCATTTTTTAGAAACGATACATCAGTATAAATGAAAACTGCCATTGGGAGTTTACGCGCAAAAATAGGTGCTTGAAATTAAATTCACCATCATCCAGGTGTAAGGCACATACACTGTAAAATCCAAATCATTCCCGCTCCAAATACTGGAATCAATTGCAAGTGCTGCAGTTCACATAATTTCAAGTCATTAAGAAATGGAATTCCGTTTTAATTTGGAACGTGTATCGCCATCATCATACACTGCTAATATGTTGGCCAAAGGACTTCAGTCGCTTTTGCATTGAGAGGGTGTAAGCTTTTCACTACACTGAAAACCTCATGAATTTTGATGATTGACTGTTATTATCCTACTGAGGCTGAAGAGACCAAAAAAAAAGATCTTAATTTTCTGGTGTAAGTAACAGAGGGCCCTGCAACACAAAAAATGTATTTCTAAGCATCTTCCTTGTCAGGTAGGCAGATCATCAGACCGTCTCAGGTGCATGTACAATCAATCCCAGTTCATGCCAAGACACGGGTTTGATGGTCATGGATATAATAGTATTTGCTGTACGTACACTCAATGTTTTACAGCCAATGACTGGAAACACAAGAACTTGTAACCTGGCAATTCATTCATGCATTATTACGTGATGCTTTGACCTCAGAAATCAATAATAATGAAACAAAAGCAGAGGCAATGGAACTTGAGATTTCAGAAGCTGAAGTATTAGCACCCTCCAAAAAAAAAAAAAAAAAAAGAAACAAAAAAGGCAAGAAAAGGAAGTAGCTCAAGAATGTAAGATGCTGATGGTGATGTGGAGCTTAAAGGAAAAATACCAGCAGGTAGAATTATCAAAGCCAATCAAATCTAATCTCTTTGCAGCCTTGAGGTAGCAAGTGTCAAGATTCTGAACAGTGATTAAGTTGAAGTGATGATATTTGATTAAGTTTTCCAGTACTTGTGCTATTAGGGTGTTCAGCATATAGGTCCTACCTGGATATCAAATAGTTCCAGTGGGTTTTATGTTGGTTTTAACCTTTTTCGTTTCCGTTTTTTACCTGATTCCCTAGGCCTTCCTGTTAACATAAGGGCAGGGCTGGTAAAAAGCCCTAAGGTAATGCATTTCGTTGAACACTGAAGTAATAAATACTCAAACCATTTACATTTCAAAGAAGTTTCATTATCCTTTGCATTAAAGTAATAACTTTATAACGTCTGATTTGACATTCCATTTACAAAGTAATTATACAAAAGTAAAGAAATAATAAACGAAGTTGGCATTGCATACGTCATTTCCAAGAGCCATCTATAATTACTGTTACCATGCAGTACTCAACATTTGCTTTCAGCTCTGTAGTTAAGCTATTTTCAGCTCACCATCCACTTGCTGGTGCAAGTTTTATTCCTATCAGTAATTAAATCCTAGAAATCTATATTCTTCCATGACAATTCTACCCCATTTTTCACACACATCAAAGAGAAAAGTTTTCATCTGAAAAATCTTAACTGCTTAGTCTTTGGCAATTAAAGACATTTTGGAAAACTGAAATTAATCTAATGAAACTTTTTGTATGTCTTCTATTTGGAAAAAAAAAGCAAACCATACACACATAAAAATAACCATTTTAAATGTGTTTTTGTCTACTCATAACTCAACCTAGTTTCAGCTAAAACACTCAGCTCAGATTATAACTTGATGTCCAATAAAATCACAGCAGAGGCCTAACTTTGCTTTTATACAAATTCTAATTCTTCTGCTCTGTACATAGCAACAGAAGTTTACATTCACTTAGACCAGATTTATGTCTCCACGCTGGATGGAAACAGTACAGACAACCCTTCCTTACCCAGCCACCTACAAAATCCATCACCTTTGGGCAGCTTTCCTCCTATAGTTACCTGCTCTTCACCGACACTAATTTTGGGCTGGGCCTACTGTGCCCCTAAATGCCCAGCAGAGGTGCAAAACAAACTTTTGAGCCTGCCTTCAACCAAAATCAGAAGAATTACTGTAGTGCATTTCCTGAATATGTGTCAAGTTCTGCACTGACTGCAACCTAGTAAGAGGATCTGAGCTAATGATTTTAGTCGGTTTTATGAAAGTCATATTGAAAGTAAGTATTTTCCGCCATAAATCTTTCCCCATGGCAACTTAAATGTTGTCTTGATAAGGCAAAGTTAGGTTTAATGTGACAACGGACAATACATTTTTGATTATAAATAAGTAAGAAAACAACAGGAATAGGCAATGTTGTTTCAAAACTCCTTAGTCTTGAATAATGAATTTATTCCTAAGTGCTTTACATTCATTTCATTAATATTTTCCCCAAGGTCAAGTAAATCTCAGCCTTAGCCCTGTCTCCAAAAAGTCTAAAGAAATTAGGCAACGGAGTTCACCAATAAGCTGCAACACGACAACCTTTAACTCAATTAAGTAAGACCTGAATACTATCGGGCATTTACATTTCTTTAAAGGCTAATCTAATGAGAATTGATACACGTTAAACTTCAAATCCAAACTCTTTATACAGCCAAACTGTCCCTAATTTTGCATCTTCAACACACAGAGAAGTAGCTGGGAGCTTCTCTACTGAATTCACTGGAAGCAAAGTTTGCTTTACATTCTTTACTAATATGAAAATAAGGTCCATATTAAGACAGCATTAATGCAAAAATAAAAGGAAAACATACCAGTTTCTTCTTCTCTATAATCTGAATTAGTATTTGATGATGTACAGGTGCATTCCATATGCTCTTCTAATCTCACCAGAACTTCTTTTAATTTTGGCTTTTTTCTAACATATTCCACTTTTGCCACCTATAAAATACGATGAGGTATGTACTGAGACACATTAACATAGTTATAGTTCAGAACTGAAGACAGATAACTATATACCTCTATTTTTTAATGCAGCCAAACCCATATAAAATGTTAGCATACTAATCATCTTTTATCTTAATTGTGCATCGTGTAACTATTTATTGCACAGACTATTTGTTTATTCAAGTTTAGCACTTTGAAACAACTTTCTTTTCCCCCAAGAGATAAAACAATTTTCCATTCATTTTGGTTTGAAGTTTTAAGCAACTCAGTTTTCACATATATCACAATAAACTTATATATAGATTCTAATCAGTGGTTGCTCTTGTAGATTGCCACTTTCAGCATGTTCTTCTGTACACGTTGACCACTGTTCTTAAGCTGAAGGCTAACACTGAAGGCATTAGGTTGGTTTGTAATACATTTTAAAATTTACAAATCAGTGTCTCTGGAGCCCTCTGAATGTAAACTGCTCAACTCTACAGAACCAGGATCTGAATAGAAAGCAGCAATTTCAATCCTACTCACTTCTTGCAATGACCTGGGCCTTGTTCACAAGAGCTCCCATGCATAGTTTTTAGGTTCAAGGGAACTACCCCTCACAAACTGGATCCAGCCTTTGGGTTTATTGTGGACAGCTGGCAGGTACGCTATTTCTCTCTAGTCCATTCAACTTCTTCCAACTGCACTACTCCACTTTGGGCCAAAGCACTGACATCCTTAAAAAAAAGTCTGTAAGGCAAGGAGAGGTTGGAGGAAGGAGCATGCTGCAGAAGCTCTGGCTACATGCAGGTCTCTCTCGTCTGAAGGAAACCAATGCAGAAGAGAGGACATTGGGGTGGGGGGATACTGAACATGAGGACATCCTGACCAACCTGGTGTCAGCAGCCAGGAGAGAAGGAACAGTGCAGGGTGCAGGAACACTGCTGTGCTGGGGTGCTGAAATGGGCTGTGGGCTGCTGGGCACCGACTTGGGCTGAGTGTAATGGGCATGATAGTCACAGCAGTGCAAGGGAGGATGGCATAATGTGGGCCAAGAGAGTGCTAAACAGTGCGTAAGGGGTCCAATGTTTAGTTTACAATTGTGTTAAACACTGCACGAATAGGTGATAAACATTTGCTTGAAATAGAAATCACTGAAATGAAATCATGGCTCCTCAGTCCTGCTAATGATTTATCTACCATTTGAGAAAAGTGGGCTGCAATGTGGCTGTCCCAGCAAACAAGAAGACTGCACAGTTGCAGGTATGCATTATAAATAAGATCGATGAGGGAGCAGAAGGCCAAGAGAGACTGGTTGTCTCTACAAAAGTTACATGACAAAGCCATAAAGTCTGATCCAACCAAAAGATCCAGTTCCTACCAAATAAAGCATCCACAACTACACTAGACTCTCCTGGTAATGGTTTACTTGTATGTTTGGTGGGGATTTAATGCTCCGAATCAATCTTCACACTATGAAAATCATTCCCTGGCCTTCCCAAAACTGGAACAGTGTCACAAAATGTAAGTGGCGGCTGGAAAGAAACATCACATTCTCAGTTCCCAGAAACACTCTTCTGGCTCTGTGGACACAAACTACCAAAGCCCTCCGAATGGCAATAACAGAAGCTAGAGCAAAACCCCAGCCTTATTAAGTCAACAGGAGATCTGCCACTGCTTTCATGGAAGAGAAGTTCCGATCCACATTTTAGTCACCACCTCTTGTGTCAACAGGATCTGGAGACAATTTTCATTTACCCAGCAAACAAAAGTTGCAGAAAGACAGATGCAGTAACTGAAGTGTGCACATTAAAAGGTATCTTCCAAAACTGTCAGACCTCCATATAAACAGATTAAGAGCTGGCCGTGACATACAAGAATGCTTTTGCTGAAAGATTAACTATGGGTCGAAGCAGTATGTTCCAAAATCTCCTAATAGAACCCAACTCCATCAAGCCTTTGAATGCAAAGATTTGAAAATGTACAGTATAACTGAGTCATCTGGCATCAAAGCATGACTAATCATTAAAATTTACAAAAACAAACAGTAATTAAGACACCTCCATCATCAGAGACAAAGAAAGAGACCCAGCAGTCATGAAAGAGCTTTCAGATCTGCCATGCTTATTACAGCTGTTAGAATAAACCACTCTTATTGAAAATTACATGCAACAAAAATAAACTGTAATCAAGCTTTTTAAAGACTGTCCTTGTTTTGCTTGGTTTTCCAAACTGAAAGATATATTCAGTTCCTGTGACTATCTGGTATTAAACAACAGTAAAAAAAAAAAACAAACCACCAAACAAAAAAGTTAATACTTTGAAGAATAGGAACATAATGAATTTATGCAGCCATTTAAAGCTGTTTTTTACTGTACTGTAGTTAAAATACAATCCAGCATATGTTTCACTGCCCTACTTCACGCTACACAAGTTAAAAGGAATGTCGTTTTGTAAGATGTTGCAAATATTCAAACTGAAGCAGCACAAACCAGATAAATTGCTGTGCCTGTGTCATCTGTTAACACCTGCTGCCACACAGGATGCTAATCTAAAACGATGAAGGCTGCAGGTCAGATTTTCAGTGGGTATAAACAGGGATAGCTATGCTAACAGCATGGGATTTGGCCTTGTGTTAGCATCTTTTTTCTTCTTTGTACTTTTCTCCCTGGTGTTTATCTTGTACAGTTACTCTCAAGTGTATTACCAAATGCTTTGAGATCATCAGTCCTCAACAAACCCACATCAGCTTCTTTTACTTGTCTCTTAACGCAACAAAACTAAAAATCCTCAAATCCTCCAAACGCACAAAATATCACTATATGAAAACTCTGTAAAACAGTGAAATAACCAACTAGCTTAATTAAATAGTGTATAATTGGAGGCACCATACTTGCATCACTGTAGACTCTAGGTACTATCCTGTGGTATGGTGTGGTGGCTAAGTAAAAATGAAAATAAAATCTGATAAAAATATGAGGCCTAATGGAAACATCATAGGTACACCTCTTCCAGAGCTTCTCCAGGAAAGATGAAATCAGGGAGTAATAGTAGGAAAAAAACAAGACTGTAAGCAGAAGTGTCCAAAACACCTCTAGCACAAAGCCAAAATTGATCATGGGCAGGAACTTACAAGAGAAGTCTCAGCACAGAAAATTCCTCATAACAGCAAAGCTCATATTGCTAAATAGAGGATGGGAAATAAAACCAAAAAGCAACTGAATGAGGATGTTTTTTGGAAGCAGCTATTTCTTCCATATTAAAATAAATGCATGCCAATACGACGGAGGCAAAAACCTATCTTCACCTTGCAGCTGTAATCTTTACAGCCCTCAGGTCCCCGAGGAAGACATAAGTCAACAGGACATAAAGGCACCAGAAGGACTAAGCAGGGATCAGGGATCCTGCAGGGCCTGGCAAGTCACTGAGCATTTTGCAGGACCGGAGCCACGGCTCCAGGGACAGGATGGCAGGACTGGCGCAGTGCCCTCCAGGACACACCGCGCCAGCTGTTCATGCCTCCCCAGCGCAGGCAGGATGGAAAGTGTCGGGGAGGCCAGCCGCCTCCGAGCCTGGCAGCCACCCATCTTAAAATACCCATTAAAGACATTACAGGGCACTCCTCTGGCAAAACCCCTACCTCAGAATAGCTTCAGGCACAGTTATTTAGGGTCGGGTAGGGAGAGTTTTCCCTGAGGGAAGCGAGGCCCTGGGGCGCACTGTCCTGCCAGCTCCGGGGACGAGGGAGCGGCCCTGCCAGTGCCCGGGACGGGGAGAAGCTCTGTCACTGCCCCGGGTGTGGGGGCTGCGGCCCTGCCAAACCCCACGGCAGCGGGAAGCCGTCACAGCCCCGCGTGGGGGGGCTGCGGCCCTGTCAGGTCCCGGGTGTGGAGGCGGTGGGGAGCCCTGTCGCGGTCGCCGGGGGGGGTCGGGGGACGGCGGGGAGCCCTGTCGCGGCCCCGGGGGGGGTCGGGGGACGGCGGGGAGCCCTGTCGCGGCCCCGCGGCACGCTGGGAAACGCAGTCCCCGGTGCGCGGGAAGCTGAGGCGGCCGCGGGGCACGCCGGGAAGGCGCCGGGGGAGGGGCGGCACGGCGCACCCGCGGCGGGAGCCGCCTCAGAGGGCGGCTTGGCGGTCCCTCAGTGAGGGCACGGCTGGAGGAAGGGCCCGGGGGCAGAGCTTGAGGGAGCTGCGGCCAACTCGTCACCCGCCCTCGGGGGGAATGGCTGATGTGGGGTCTCTGTCCTCTCTCCCCGAGCGGGAGCAGCCAGACCTTGCCCTCTGCCAGGCAACTGCCGCTGACAGGGCTCCTCTCATGCTCTGAGGGCACCCCTCTGTTTTTCCATCTTGACTTCACCTGCATCGGGGTTTCCCTTGTTTCTCCCATTTTAAATTGACCTTTGATACCTGTCAGCTGGTCTTACCTGCAGGTCCCACCAAATCCTGGCAGTAATCTCCAGTGAAGCCACAGCTAAAATCAAAGTGCTGTTTATCCTAGTGATAGAAACAGTCACTGCTGAAAAATGTTCTTAAATCTGCAAACATTGCATACAGCCATTTTACCTACATGCACAATTTGCTCTTGCAAAGCCTTTTTAACCTCTTCAGAGGCTGGGTAGCTCTGCTCAACAACTTGTTCTGAATTCCTGCATTTTTTCCCTCTCTGAAACCTCTCTGAACAACTCCCAGATGACGCCTGAGGAGCTGCTCCTGCATTCCCTCCTTTCCAGCTCCTTTTCTCTGCATCTTTCCCTCATATTAATTTACTGTAAGAATACACTAGGTTAAACTTCCCCAAATTGTCTCGACATTGAATATTCAGAAATGCCTAAAGCTGGTATGGCTCTAACTCAAGGCCAAGCAGAAGGCAAAGCTGAGGTAGATGGAGTGATTTAGCTCTTTTTTCTTAGTTTTTTTCTTAGAACCTTGTTGCAAACAACCATAATATTCAGCTTGGCTATTAAAAATTAGCAGTATAGGCAGGATTTGCTCTATAAGACTGTTTTTTGCTGCTGTGACCAAAAGCACTAAGAATATGCTCAACATTACAAAAAACCTCTTGGGAAGACTCAGTTAAGAAACCCCCCCAAATAAATTATGGTCTGGTACTTGGCAAATACTTGATCTCTCTATGCAGAAGCAACAGAATCTGCAGATGTTACTGAAATGCTTTTGCAGACAGGGGAGGAAATATATCTGTAACAGACACCAACACCCCTAACCCACCAATCCTTGTCACCATTACTCTATCAGGAGAGAAACGCAATGCTTTCCTTCCTATCAAAGAGCAATTCCCAGCCAGCCTCTTCATTTCAGCCTGATTTTTGCAGTGCTGTACAGGTACAGCTGGCTGAATAGAGATGTCTTTAGGGCCAGGAAGCTATGCTCTCATGGGCTCACTCCGTTATGGTGCAAGGCAAACCTACCTTTTACTAACCCCCTCCATGAAAGGGAAAACCTTAGAAGACCCATTTCAAGGAAGCTGTTCCAGCAACACCCCTGGCTTGGAGCACCTTACAGCTCCAACTCCACAAGCCCATTAACAGTACTTCACTGACCAAAGCTCAGTGAAGGCGAAGTAAGGACATGCCCGAACCCTACAGCCTTTGAATCACGTCCCAAGAACGGAATGCCCCAATACAAGCACCTCCGCTGCTCCTCCCACACTGCCACAGCCGTCTCTTAACCTTGACTACAGTGGCCCTCAGTAAGACAAAGAAAACACCCTTTGCTTTCGCCTGTTGGATGATGCAAACCCACTTGCTGACCTTTCTGGACGAACATTTTTCTAGTGTGAATGGGCCAGCTATGATCTCACTACCTTGTCAATGAAGAGGAAGTGGGAAAAGCCTTTTCAATGTTCAATCAAAAGAGGGCTTTTATGCAGTCTGACATCAGGGGAAAATACAAGACGGTTTTCCAACCAGAACAGCTGAGAAGGCTCTCCAAAACCGCTCCCCCTACCTTTCCAGCGACCCTCACTCCGGGCCAGCTACTTAATGGCATGAGCAGACATTCAGCTCTGAACGTAGGATTGGCAAAAGGCTCATAAAACCATCAATTATATCAAAGCTACAAGAAGATCTGACTCTGGAGGGCATAAATATGGATTCTGTTCAGAGATTTCTGGTGTGACAGTGGGGTCAGCCTACAACCTTTACAATGAACATCCTGTTCCTGCTTGACCTCTTGTCCTTTTCTTCCCTTCTACTTAATGACCGTTTGGAGCAGTCTTGGAGCTTGGAAAAAAAAAAAGTCCCCAAAGCTGGCTGATGTATATTGATATTGCTGGTGGCAATATATTTACACAGCCACAAAAAGCAGCTGCTCAGCTGAGCCTACTTTTAGCTTGCGCCCTACTAAAATGAATGCAAATCTAAAACCACTGAAACTCTATCAGCCGGCTGATGAGAAACTAAGATTTTATTAACGTGGCGGTGCACTGGGGAAGCAGGCCCAGCAACGACATCCTGCAAAGCTGCTGCCAGTTGTGGAGTTTGCAGCTTCTAGGGAACCTCGGTGTCCACAGCAGCAGGGGACTTCGACAGCCAAACCTCTCTCTATCTATAATCTCCCCCATCACTGCAGGGGTAGGAAGCAAGCACAGGGTTGCAATGTCACACACAAGTACCAACAAGAACCAGCAAGTTCACAATACACGGCTCAACTCTTTGCTGGGCATCTCCAGCTGCTTTGTATGTATTAGTTGCGACACAAAATTAGCTGGAAGCTGTATCAAACGGAAAGGCAACAGCACTAGATATTATAACCCTGAGGCACTTCGCTGTTTGGCTCTTATTCTTAATGGCTTACAATTGTAGCACTTCAACTTCCCCAGTTTGCTCTCAGCCCTCCAAAAATTATTGATCTCAATTCTTTCCTCATTTTTAATTGTTTCTGCAAAGCATATCCCACAAAGGAAGGGCATCAAGCAAGTGTAAATTATAATTATTTTTGGAAAGACTGAGGGAATCTGTTCAGATGTTTCTCCAGCTTATTTGGGTGTGAAAACATTTTTCAGATGTTCAGAAACAGAAAAGAAAAAGAAATCCTGCTCAGATGCATGTCTCTGTGTATGAAAAACACTGAAATGGCTAAGGTGCCTTATTTTGTGTTTAGGACATACAGCACACCTTTCTCAATACAAAATCCATTGCACATACGGTGATCAGTGTGTTGTGCTGGGCAAATTTATGTTCAAGAATGTGGTTTGGATTTTTTAAAATTCTGCTCTTAAAATACTCAGGGCAACAAGAACTCAGAGTCTTAACAATATAAATGCTAAGTGTAAGTCTAATCTCCTACACGCAGATGTAGATCAACATTACTTGTTTAAATACTGATAAAAATTAGAACACAGTGAAGCCGAATGAACTAAGAAATATTTCACGTAATATTTACTGGAAAATTGCAACAGGGATTTTGTCTAATGAGTAAATACAGCATGAAGCCGTTGAGTCTTCTATCCCTGGGGTAAGATAATTTGAAACACATTTTTTCAGATCAAAAGTGTTATGTTGTCAAATATAAAAGCCCAATTTAGACTGCATAATATTTAATTAAGAAAACAGCATTCCATACTGTGATTTACTTATTTTTTTAAGTCCAATGCCCCTTGAGTCATTTTATCTTCTTAACTTCAGATTTGTACTGTGCGAGATCATGGGAAAGACACAATCAACTTTATTTTCATTACAAAAGAAGAAAAACCTAAAGGGAATTCTGTGAAAATCAAATCCAAACCCAAGATTTTTCCAATGATCGTGTAACTTGAAAAGGCCATCTGCTCACTCAAAATGGAGAGGAGCATTGTATCTGATCCTGCGGCTATGAGGATGGATAATAAAGATCCAGGTCACACAGAACAGCCACAAGGATACCTGGAGTTTTTAGACTTAAGAGGAGCCTCTCGGGGCTCTGCAGCCACGATTTGCTCACCTTGACACTTCTGTGATGTATCCGCGATGGCTGGCATTTCACGCTGCTGGTGTTGCAACAGCCAGTGCAACGTTTCACCTCGACGCAGGGTGGCCATATCAGGAAGTTGGCAGAGGTGGGATCAATCTGACTCCGAGGTATCTCATATATAACCGTCCGTGTTTTGCAAACAGCCGGGATGGCTTCCTCTGTAAACACAAGAAATTCACACTTCCAGGTGAGCAGCTGCTCTCAGCTCAGAACACCCAGATACTTTACACCATCGATTTATGAGTGGCACCCTTAGCTGGTGGGTTGAGATGGTGTTCTCAGTTCCCACTGCTTACTGACTAGTCGTGCCGAGTACTGTTTGCCTACCACTAAGCTGTGTGTGCTACCCAAGCCCAGCCCTAACATGAGGGTTTACAATGGCCTGGCTCCCAACATAGCTTGGAGCACAAACTATTAGATAAGACAATCCTGGCTCTTTAGAAGTGACAGCAGACAGGGGCTTCTCCAGATTAGATGATCCTCTAATACAGCCTCATAGTGACTGTGTAACAGCAGCTGTTATTTTACAACATTGGGGCAATCATTGCACACACATATTATCACACAAACATGCAATACCTGACAAATACCACCACAGAAGTTGCACTGAGGATATTTAGATCACACCCAAAGTGGCTGAGCTGGGAAACAACCTGTGCCAGCTTGAAACTTTCAAGTCTTGGGTTTCTACTTCCAAAACCTTATCATCCCCACATCAGGGAGTCTGGTCCATCTGCCATCCCAAAGGGCAACTGCCATTTTTTCTGAATGAAATTATCAATGCTTTTTATATAGTGAATTTTATTTGTTATTTCTTGAATGAGGCAAAACCGTAAGAGTAACATGAATGAAAAACCTGCAGTTAAACCAGTATCCTGCTGGGCTCAGGTAAGGTGAGCTTGCAGACAACAGTTTCAGCCACACGAGGATCATAAAGAGTAGCTCTGTACTGCTGCATGCTGCTGCCATGAAAAATCCAAACCATGTATTGTTCTCAACCTAGGAACTGCCTAAGAAGTCAAGGGGGTAATTCAAAACAGTCCAGAAAATAATAGCAATTGCAGGGACAACTTGTTTGATGTAAGTTCTCAGAAAGCAGCTTGGATTTTTTTGTCTTGCAGTGGAATCAGTGATGGCTTTGGGTTAGATGTGTCAGGGAACTGGAATACTGCCTGCACTTCTTCAGTTACTTCTGAAGTACAAGAAGTTCAGGCCTGTAACATGAAAATCTAGGCTTAGTTTTGAAAGAGATGCATTTCAGTTGGCTAAACAGAGTGAAAATTCCTCTTCTTAATCCCCAGTGCCATGAACTCAAGAAAATTAACGGATCCAATACTGCAAGATAGCTGGCAACTCCTACAAGTTATTGAGCATATCCAGTTCCCACTGACTTTTATGGGGAGGCATTCAACACCTTGCAGAGTAAGGTGCCAAGCGTAGCAGACTGTTTCAGAACCGCTGTTCTCTAGAGGCATTCAATGTGCTGAGCGGGCTTGCCAATTCACACTGCAAATCCATGCTGACAGCATGCTGTGCTATCTACTGCGTACCACCATGGCTTAAAGTACAAATATATTGACTCTGAATTACCTATAATAGATAAGATCATGGTTGTTTTCCACAGTCAACTGGAATGGTAAAACACTCACATCTAATCAGATGAACAAGCACTGCATACTAATCCTATTCTAAAATTCATTAGCATCTCTTTAAATTTATATTTGGGCTTTGTTGGATCACCATCATGATTGTTCAGTACGAACAAAATCCTCTGTAAACATACCTGGTGCCCTACACAATGATGGAAATCAATGCCCCAGCGTTTTCGTCAATGGCTTTTAAATTTTTGGATAAACTGTTTTTTTCTTGTGAATAAAGAGTCAAGCTGTTTCCTTTTGTGGAGCTTCTGTACTGAAAACTCTACCAACTGTTGATGTTTTTTAAAGCACACTGCTGTAGCTGTTCCCCACACTATGAATTATACATCGAATATCACAGCATTTTCTAACCAAGGTCTAGCTTTCTAACATGCTGCAACAAGAAAGTGAATGTAAAGAATTTGTGCTTGTCTGTCTCCTATGGACATCCTCCAGAAGACAGCTTCTCCAGCAACAGCTCGTTTTGTGCAGAAAGAAAGGCAGAAACTAGCAATGGCCTTTTTCCTTTGTGCATGTCACTTTTTTCCAGTGAAATGTCCTGCTTGGCTGACCAAAAGCACCCCCCCTGTTTCTACTCCCTAAGTACAAACAGCTTGTTTCTTACCAATGCTTCTTTTTCTGCGAATGGGCACGGGACGATTCTCTTGCACATGTTTAGCAGAATGAACACTATAAGACCTCAAGTTTGTTTCTGAAACATCATCATATCCTAGAACAGGAAACAAAACATTAAACCTCAGCTATGTTATTCACATCAACGTCGCTGCAGCGCTGTTCCATACATATAAATCGGGGCTGTTCATATGCACAAGACCAAATCCTGCTGCAATTAGTCTAATGTAACTCCTGTCAGTGCAACTGCAGGGGCATAAGGCAGGAAAGAACATAGATGTTAAATGTCATGTATAAGCATGCACAATTTAATTCTAACATCCGTGTTACTGCAAGCCCCCAGAAACAGTGCACACTCTGTGACACTGAACCATATCTAAAGTAAAACAGTTGCATTTTTATGTGAAAGGCATAATACAGCTTTTCTTACTGGAAAGGTGTAGAAATAAGAACAATAATACTTCACGTGAAACATTTCTTACAAGTTTTTTGAAGTTCTGGTGTGAGGCTACGGTAGAAAATATGGTATTACACACCCAAGAGCAACAATGCTGCCTCTGTAAATTTCCTCTTGCTTGGGCAGTACTAGGACAAAATCAAAAGCAAAAAGTAACTAGCATGGGTTTCCTTTTAGCCTCTCTGTTGCAGAACAAATCCCCTGTGAAGTATCCTAACCTTTGGAGGGGCATCTGAAGCTACTGCAAACTCTGGGACTGCATCCAGGCTTGTCTTGTTCCCTAAATAAGCCTACCACATGGGTTAAAGGGCCATGAGAAAAAGCAAAGATGGAAAACTTGGCATTTCATTTATCATAAAAAACAACAAAATAACTGCTCCAACTATTTGGTTTTGTTAAGTGAAGCAGTCCAGGTCATGTCCCATGCAGTGGGGTTCTGAAAATGACAAGCACAATCTGCAAACAGGGGATCAGGAAGACGTAAGCAAACTGAGGACTGCATACAGATTTCAGTACACCAAAACTAAGAATCCTAGCACTCTGCTGCTTGGAGTGCCCTCTGTAACGTCACTGGAGAGTTTCAAGGTTTCACTGCTGGCTCCAAAGAAAACTGTGATATGCACTAAAAAATGTAAATGGCTATGACACAGTACTCAATTACCCTCTCTGCAGGCTACCAACATCCTACACTCCTGTCTTCTGCACTGTCACGCTCCCTGCCTCCAGTTCCGTTTTGTATGCAGAGTTGACTGTGACTCTGGAACTTGTTTTATTCTCAGCTATTAGTAATACACATCATAAGGGTCTCCTCTACAAACAAACCAACTCCTTTTCTCCTCCCTCCAAGAAATCCTGCCCTAAAGAGCACGCAGCTTGTGAAATCACCTGCAGAGCCTGGTAAGACATGAAGACAGTGGTATCTTCAGCACCTCAGAAAGAGCTCTGTGCCTCAAGGTTTATCTTCACTTCTTGGAAAATACTATCGTAGATAACTAAGAGAAGATGAAATGGGAGGTCCAAGAGGTAGCGCCAGGATCACCCATTGGTCCTGTCTATTTTCCTTAGCAGCTGAACAGATCCTTGTCTGAAATAAGTCAGTGTGAAATCCACATTTTCAATTTACCCAGATAAGTTGTCTCCTACTTCCTATGTAGAGTGCTTGTTTCCCATTGATTTCGATGGGAAATTTTGGAACCTGACTGAATAGCTGATAGTGGGCCTTATTTGCAGTCCCAGTCCTGTAATGTAACACAGCGATGACTAATGGATTTTATTTCTCCTTTTATTATACCTCGTACTCCAGAAAATTCATCAGTGGGCTAAATAAAATGGCTTGCCTGAGACCTCACAGGAAGTTTATGACTGAGTTGGAGAGCGGAGCCAGGTCTCCTGCATCCCATTCCAGTGGCACCAGGCCATCCACCTGACCCCAAATGGTGTTACGCAAAATGAGGACCCGTTCTGATGTTCCTCCAGCCCTCTTCTGCTTCCTAGCACTCAGCCACCCAACACCTTAGTACTGACCTCTTTCTTGGCAGCTTCAAGTTGTCACAACCTCTCCCTCAATTTGAGGCAATGAAGTGATACTCAAAAGAAAGCAGCAGGAATTCTGCTCAGTGTAAGATCCAAGCTAGGCTCAGAGCAAGAAGCATCTCTGTCCACATGCAAACAGTGTTTAAAAAAGATTAAACACAAAACTAATGCCTCTAATCCGAACTGCTTGGTGGGCACAGACATCTTGCTGCAAAGAGAAACCGTCGATGACGCCAGCTGTACGGCAGGCCCGAGCCACAGGTCCTAATCCCACATTCAACACGCTGGCATAGCTCCCTTCTAACATGACTGATTTCTTGCTGTCTTGTTTAAAGAAACTGGTAAGACTAAAGGAATAGTATGATCAGCTAACCAATATGTTAAGCCATGTGCTTATATATAACTGCTCAACTCAGCTGCAATTAGCCATATTCTATCATCATGTTTATAAAGCAAAATGACATGTCGAGGAGCATGTGTTGCTTATAAGATGATTTCTAAGGTGAAGAAGGCCTCTGGCTCATACTGTATCTCACTGTCTCACTACATATCTTAGGCATGTATATCATTTCATAAGTTCATGCCTCGTTGTGGGGGTTAAAAAAAAGAGATCTACAAACCTAGCACAGCAGACTGCAAAACAAGTTCCAGTCAAACCTCAATGCATTATGCAACACAAATTCTATTATTTCTATTGACACGGCATCGATTTTTTTTAAAAATAATCGGAATTATGGAGCACATGGCTGGAGACAGAAGACACTATAATGCTAAAGACACTTGGTGTTCCCCCGATCCCCACAGGCATTTGGAAGGAATTCCATTTCCCCGTGAAGTCAATGGGAAAATCACTGCACTTCAAGCAGTCTTTAACTCAACGGGAGTCTTGCTTGAGCGGGACTGAAAAATCAGAAAGTCAGCTTTGAAACCCACACTTGACTCTGGATGTGTGGCCAGAAGACTTCATTAAAACAATGATGCTACAGTAATTACAAATAGCACCCTCTAGCTTGACTTTAAAGATGCCTGATACCTAATTTGCATCAATTTTTTCCCCCTGATGTACTGATGTAGGAGCATAAAGTTGCAGGATAAGGATAAGCTCTTAGCAAAGGAAACAGGAGTTTATGGGTGCTTAGCGCCTCACAAAATGAGGCTTAGAGCAAAAAGCTTAGAAACGTGGTTCTTAGTTTAGCAATTGAACACTGCTTGTCACTAAGTGAAGATGGAGGATGCTGCAAGGAGCCAAATTAATGCAGCTCTCTTTTAACGTTTTAATAATAAAAAAAATGTTTTCATGGCAGCTGATCAAGAAATTTCTCTGTAATCTTTTATGTACTGACAACATATCAATGATGGGTATAAAAACTCCCGCAATTAGCCTTGGTCAATCCATTAGTGTAGCTGAAATTGTTCTTTTTTGTCAGACTGGCATTTTTCCACTGGGTCATGGAGTATAAATCACAGAGTTCCTGTGACATTCTGCCAATATGTGATTACTCTTCTCACTAAATAAGCATGTGGAAAGCATCCTAAGACTACTGTTGTTTTATATTTATCACTTTATACTTTCACATTGCCATCTCCTTCCCAAACAATTTTATGTGAGGTACAATCCCCAATATATGCAGTCTCAACACAAACCCTTCCAGATATCACTTTGATGTGCATCCAAAAAGTATAGGTCTCATATTCTCATACCAACAGCAGCAGTGTAGGAAATTCTCATTATCTCCTTTTTTCAGGAATTCAATGTAAGGTACAATAAACTGAAATGGTCTGTCTTACAAATCGGTCCTAGAGCCAGAAAGCCCAAGGCAACGTCAATCTGTTTGTTTGATCTTCTTTCTGGCTGATGCAAAATATGCCCTTCTGACATCCAACTGCAGAGATAGATGTCATTAAGTTTTCAACTTTGATCTATTAAAGGAAATATAAGTAGCAGCCTGCAAGATCCTGTTTTGTTTAGGTTTTTTTCCCTTTACCTAGATGTGATCAACCAGCTGTAAAGGAGGAGGAGTATTCCCTCTATCTGTCTCAGGAAAAACACAGGACACACATGGCAGTTGCCCACCTCGTAATTTTTAAGAGGTGCAAGGAAAGCTAACACATTGCATCGTAACATCCTTAATTTGAGCACCACACCAAAAGCCACAAAGTCAACAGAAGATTTTCCAATAGATTGAGCTCTGCAGCAATCTAACACTTTTCCATGAAAGTATACTGTTAATTTAGAACATTTCTCCACTTAACAAAAGCTGCTCTGCTGGTTCTTAATCACAGGCCGTTAAATTCACATGGCCTAAGGTGACCCTGTGGTTGATGCCCTTAAACCATGCAAAGAAGCACACTCAGCCCGTTTCCCCACGCAGGGAGATGACTGGGGGAAAATCTGTTCCCAGCGGGAGGCAAACATAATAGGTGATGAAATGAACTCTACCTCCCACAGGACAGATGGGTGAGGTGAAGCGCGAGGAGAAAAACCACGCTGCTAAACCAAAGAGAACTTCACAGGCGGAATATAGGAAATGCCCCCGTTTCGGTGATTTAGTCTGTTAGTAGTAAAACTGTACTCTGCACGCTACAGCTGCCTACTTCCTGGGATCGTGCATGCTTTCTGTTTTAAATAGGGTCAGACTCTGCTCTCCGTCACGCCAGCAAAACTCCATCGCTGACTATGGATCCCCCTCACAGAAAATTAATGGAAGACCCTCTTCTCTGACATAAACAGAGAATTTTCATGTTACCTTTACAGGGATTTCTCTTTGAATCGGACATGCAGCACTGGGCTCTGACAAATTGGCCTGGATTTTCTTTTTTGAATACAATGATAAGCTCCATGTTGGGTAGTGTTTTTCTTTAAGTAATATGCCAGATGGTCTGGGGGTGTGGTTTCTAATTTTATGAAGGGGGTTATCAGTCATCTCTGCGCTACAATATAGAGACCAAATCTGTCAGAATAGAAGAAAAACCTGCCCACTCTGACTTACAAAACTTACTTTTCCAATTAAAATTATATGCTTTGCATTGCAGGAAAGAAAAATGACCGTTCTTCCTTCATTTTTCACAGATTCCGTCTTGTTACTCAGGAATATCAGATATTTTCTGCATGCATGCCTGATCCTGCAAACTCTTCCCCTACAAGATCATTCTTAATTCTCGAGTCCACCCACTGAGTTTAAACTGGGCTACTCACATGCAGAAGGACTGGCAATATCGTGCACTAAAATGAGGGAGAAAATAAGCACTAGAGTGTTTTTATTCTGAGCCTCACTTTAAGGCAATATATGCTATGAAATAGAAATATATCTACTGTACAAGCCCTCACTGAACCAGCCCTTCCCTAAATGCAGTTACGGCCCTAAGGAAATATATTTCAGAAATATCATCTTGACAGTGACAATTAGAAAACATTTGATTCGCTAATCCAAGCTAATACTAAATATAGTAAACAGGCCCAATCCTGTTTATTGAAGAAAACATGGTAATTTCAATGTTCAGTTAGTCACTCCAATAAACCCTTAATAAGAATTACTCATCCCAGTAAAGACTGCGGGACGGTGCACAGAAAACATAAATATGGGTAGTAAAGACCGGTTGCTCTCTGTGAAGATCCAATCCTGTCTGTGTAGCTCAGCATAAAGCTGGGAGCACTCACATAAGCAAGAACAGGGTGAAAGGCTGAATATTTTGGTTTTATTTTTTAATATTGAGTTCATGTCTTAAGGCATTACTGTTTCACGTTGAAATAGTAAAATATTTATGTGTCTTGTTTCTCTAATGGTTTCTAAACTGACAAATTGCACAAAAACGGCAAAATGAAATGGTAAACTTGTGGCTGACCTCTTCAATTTTTGGTCATGCATCCTCTGGTTAGTATTTGCCACGAAGTAAATAATTATTTTCTGAAATAAATTTCTCTGCTACATCTACTAATTTATTCAGCTCCCGCCGTTGCTCCCCTTGTCTTCCTGATTCTCTTGCGATGGAGCCATGTGAACTTTTGCTCTCCTTGTAAGTGGTATTTAAAAATGAAGCATGTGCTTGTTACACTGGGGTATTTGAAGAAAATAATGTATTCTGGTAGCTACAGAATACCGACTCAAACGCAGAAGAAGCATGCAGTATTCTGAAATGCCAGTGCTCAGATCCAGCCCTGCTGCCACCACAGCCAAGCCTTCCACTGAGTTCACTGGGAAAAAGATTTTAGCAGTAGTGCACTTGTCTGGTCCAAAACAGTCTTCAGTGGGGAAATATGTATTGCATACCCCTTCCCTGTTGTGAAAGCTGCTTTAATTGCAGTGATAAGCAATAATGATGAAGCACTGCTCTCCAAAAATATTACACCAATGCCAACAAATCTGGTAATCAGTAATTAGCCTCTATGGTAAAGTATTGTGCAAGAGAGAAATACTCCCATTTTCAGTGTAATGGGAAACCGTTTGCTCCCTAATCACATGAAAATTGAAAGCTATGTCCATAAAACACGTTCCTAGTGCACTCCTGCTCATTAATACAGCACTATACAAAGAGCAGTGAGTTAAACCCTAGAAGGATCCTGCAACACTGAATGAAGGTGATTGAACCTGGCACAGACTTTACAAAAATACACAGCATATGGTTTAAAAGGAGATGGCCCAGTACCAACGCAAGCAAGAACTCATTCATTTTTCTCCATGTTTGCTCTTCAGAAAGATGCAGGTTTCCCTTGGGCACATCAAAGGTGCCGGGTTTATTCTCTCCCAACTAAGGGAAGAAATCGCCAGGAACAAAGTGCATCGCGTGAAACCAAACGATAAGAAACCCAGTGATAGTGCTTCTAGATCTGATTTACTGCTGCAACGATCTGTCTGAACTGCACGTTCTCACTACACCCATTTGCATGCCTAATGATGCAGAAAATAACCCTGCACTATTTTCTTTTGGAAAAAAGTGTATTTTTAAGGGTAAGCTTCGTATGCAGGTTCCTGTTTAAAATCAGCGCGGACGGTTTATTTTCCTTTTAATAAGGCCCGGCGCTTGAAGAGACATTACTTCATTCATAAATATTGTTTCAAATATTTTAAATACCTCTAGGACAGTAGTTTAAAGATAACAGAGCAATGCAAGACCAACAACAAACCTTACGGAAATTCTTCTCCGCTGAGAGACGGAGAGCTCTCAAAACACAGAGGGTCACCAGGTCCCTCTCCGCCCTGAACCCCCCGAAGTTTTAGTTCCCGATCGGCCCCTTGGCCGCCGCCTCCCTTTGAAGCCACGCTCCCCCGGCTCTCGAGGCGGGGTCTCTGCACGCCTCACGCCGCCGAGGCGAGGCAGCCCGGCCCGGAGCGGCGTGCGGGGCGCTGCGCGGCGGCGGCCGCCCGCGGAGCCTCCCCCCGGGGCGGCGGCGGCCGACGGCGCGGAAGGAAGGAGGACGGGACTAATTTACCTACGGAGTCAATCTCCAGGAGGCGCTGCAAGTCGCGGATGCTGTGGATCTCGCTGTGCGCCAGCCGCTCGATCAGCTCCTGCGGGATCTCGGCCTCCTTCAAAGACACACACACCGCGGGTCACCGCGCAGCCCCGCGCAGCGCTTCCCCTGCGCCCCTGCAGCAGCGCCGGGGCTTCAGCGCGGCGGGGTTGGGGGTTTACGGAGGGGGCAGGGTGTTTGCTGGACGTGTTTGGACGAAGCAGGAGAAAAACACACACACGCGCGCGCTCACAGCCCCCCCCCCCCCCCCCCCGGGCGCTGGAGCGCTCCCCACCGCCCCTGCTGCCTGCGCGCCCGCGGGGGCTGCGCGCCACCCGCTGAACTGCGCCACGGCTCGCCGGGGCGGGCAGCGCCGCACGGCTCCGGCCTGACGGAGCGTGTGCCCGGCCGAGCCGCGCCCCCCCGCCCCGCTCGACTGCTGGACCCCCCCCCCGCGGGCAGCCAGCTGCTGAAGTTCGCCCAAGCGGGCTCGGGCGCGGGCTCCCCCCGACCCGGGGGGGAGGAGGGGGAGAACCGTGTCCCACGGGGCCACCAACATCCTACCAGCGCCCACGTCGCGGCCCCCAGTGCCAAGCAGACCCGGTCCCGGGAAAAGTTAGAGTGGCCGTGCAGCGCCGAGCACCGCGCTCGCCCCGACCGGGGCCACCTGTAGCCACCCCAAGAGGCGGCTCTGCGCCCCGCTCCGTCCCCCAGCAGCCGTGTGCGGGGGGGCTGGCTCCCCACCCTCGCCCGCTCCGAGCCGGGGATCGTCAAAAACCGCCGAGGGGTGTTGGGGTTTGCGGGGGGGGGGGAATATTCAACCAACTTCTGCCCGCGGCACTAACGGGGCCCGCGGCCGGCGCTGTGCAGCGCCGTGCGCCGCGGGGGCGGCCGCTGCCAGGCGGCTCCGCGCACCGCTCCGCCTGCGCACAGCCGCAGCCCGTTTGCACCCGCGGGGCCTGAATATATATATAATATACATTATATATATATATAAAATTTTTAAGGGCAGCCAGCAGCCCCGGAGCGGAACGCACGGTCATTCCCCTTCGCCTCTGGCACGCATGAAATGGCAACTTGCTTTCTGCCTCGGCTGCGCAGGGGCTGGGGCAGGGCGAGCGCGGCCAGGGCGCGGAGATGCCCGCGGAGCCCAGGTGGGCAGCCCGCTCGCTCAGACCGCCGGCTGCGGCGTCCCCCGGGCACCCAGGAGGCTGGAAGCCGCTCGCACCTACCTCGGAGAAGGTGAAGGACAGGTAGCCAAAACCTATCAGCAAAACGCAAGCCCAGGTCCTCATCGCGGGCTAGTGCACTTTAGACACGGAGGGAAGGCAACGCTGATGGAGAGGAGCTGCAGGCCGGCTCCTGCCGCGCAGAAATTCAGTACCATCCCTCAGGGGAAAGGCAGCGGGGTGGCTCGGGGGTCCTCCGCATCCAGGGTGGGTCGGGGCTGCCTCGGGGCGGCGGTGGTTTAATTACGGCGCTGCCGCTGTTTGTATGTTCCCCTCGCTACGGGAGCGTGGCTGCTCTCCTTTCTGCTGCTCTCGCTCGCTCCTCTTGGCTCTTAGGACTAGACCAGCCGGTACTTCTGCATATTTGCTTAGATCAGACCAAAGTGAAACCCAAGGAGTCGATCCGGAGCGCAGCCGAAACGCCCATCACCTGTCTGGGGCGGCTGGCCCCCCTCACGGCGGGCGGCGCTGGGGCCCGCCTCCCCCCGCCGCCGCGGCCTCCCGCTCCGCGCCGGGACTCAGGGATTTCGCTATTTGCCGGCTTCTCCCCCACCCCGCTGTGCTTGCCCTCCACCCTCTCCCCCTCTCGCAAAAAAAAAAAAAAAAAAAAAAAAATCTTTATTGATAGGGATCGAAATGTTTCTCTTGCTGAGAATGGTCCCGCTTACCCTCCCCGGCTGGGGTGAGGTTAAAAATAATAATTAATTAGGAATAATAGCAGTGATAAATCGGAGCAATATTGCAAGATCTCGCGGGCTGCCTTGGTGCAGTTCCTTCTCCACTTTGCACGGGAGAAAAAAAGAGAGCAGCAGGAGGAGGAGGAGGAAGGAAAAATAATAATATATATATATGCAAGAAGGTTTAAATCCCAAGGGGATCGGAGACGAACTGCAACTCCTGGCGGAGGGAGGACTCCCGGGCTCGCTCCGAAGCGGTGGCCTGTCTGGAGCGTGGCTGGGGCGAGGAGCAGCATATACCGCTCCCCTCCCTGCCATGCGCCTCCCCCGTCCCTCCTCCCGGTACTCCCGGCACCAAACCCACAAACAACAAGTAGTGGGGGTGCCGCCAGCTGCAGCCCCTGCTCGCAGGGCGAGAGGGGCTCTGCCCACATGTAAGGAAGAAGAAAAAAAAAAAAAAAAAGGAGCCGGAGGAGGGCAGGGGGGCCGGGGAGGGAGCGGGGCAGCGGGCCCGCCACCCCGGCCCTCTGCGGCACTGGGGCGTGGGAGGGCTGGTAGCTGCTGCGCAACAGCCGCCGTGTAACCTCCCGGGATCCACCTTGTGCCCCTGCCTTTTATGTAAGGCGGAACAGATCGCCATGACCACGGAGGGTTTGGGTGGTTTGTTTAAATCGCTGATATTATTTATTTTGGGGGGCGGGGGGGGGGGGGGGGGAAGCTTGTCTTTTGCAGAAGGGGAGGGGCAGAGGGGCGGTGGGTTGTGTTGTGGGGATTTTTTTTAACGTAGGTTCTTCGCTGCTGTTGCAGCGCAGCCTTCATTGCAAAGGAGAACCCCCTCCCTTAAGAAATGCATAAGCACCCCCCCGAAAATAAATAAAAAGCAGCTGGGGGAAGGGTGGCGGTGCGGGCGGGGGGCAGCGGGCGCCCTCCGCCCTGCGGCACCTGGCTGCGGCATGCGCGGGTGCGGGGCTCCCCACCGCGGCCGCGGAGACGCGGCGCCCCGGGGCTCCGCCGCAGCCGGCCCCGACCCCCCTTCTCCCCCGCCGGTAGCCCGCGGAGCATCGGTGCCGGAGCCGGGCGGGGGCAGCTCAGCTCGCTCTGCCTTCGCATCCTCTCGCCTCGGCGCCCCGGCGAGAAAATGCCCCCTTTTCCCGGCGTAGATTGGCACAAGGTGCCTGCTGCACCCTGACATCTCCCTGAACTCATTGTGATTTAAATAACAGCCCTTTCTCATCTAAACAAAGCATCTTAATAGCAGATGCAAAGAATTCAGCTCATCTGAAAATCCAATAGCATTTAAGTGGATTAACTGCAATAACACAACTGAGGAGTGATACTATCCTTCATGGAAGACAATAGACTGTAAATGCACAGCCAGGGAGACTTATCCTTTCATCTCTGAATTTCCTTCAGCATTTCAAAAGCGAATGCTTTCTAGAAGCCCTGAAGGGGTTTGCACGCTACTGGCTTGGACATGCTTCTAGGAAACAACCTGTGCTTTAATGGGCACTTTGCAATTGCATAGAAGTTCCCACCAAAACAGAAGTGGCCTTTCAAGTACGTTTAATTCTCTCTCATGATGTCATGTAGACTTACAGGGTGGTCTCCAGGACCACAAGGGGAAAAAAAAAAAAAAAAAGAAAAAAAAAGAAAAAAAAAAAAGGTGGGGGTTGAAAAGAGAGAAGAGAGAAAAGGAAAAGAGATGTAAAAGATTTGGAAGCACTTTAAAAAGGAGAATCCTTTTTTTTTTTTTTGTAAAGGCAAAAAATGCTGAGCCAGTGTGGAGCCATTCTCAAATGCCTCCTGATATAAAAAAAATGATCCGAGTGCCACACTGCAGCAGACCCATCCACGCAGGCTGCGCTGGCAATCAGCAGGGCAAGCGGGAGGCAGAGCAGGGCAAGTCATTCTGGGAGTTGCCATCACTTTCTTCCACGGAGGTTGACATCACAGAAGTAAAAAGTGATGACTTTAGTTTAAAAAAAAAGTCTCATCTGCACTTATCATTTGCTGGGGTTAAAGAAACAATTCTTATGGTCTGTGTTGTCATAGTAATACAAAAAAATAATTACCAAACAGTGAAATAGATTCTGACAGTACCGGCTCGCTGAGCACTTACTTCTTCCTTCCTTCACTGGCTAATGTGTCTGGGATCAGAAGTGCTGGGCATTTGTAGCTCTTTCAAGTGGTATTCCACTACGAAAGCCAACATAGAGGTAACTCCTACTTTATCTATTGGTAAAAAAAAAAAAAAAAATCTATGCAATTTTGTTTTTTCTTACATTTCCCTCATTTTATGAGAAAAATACTGCATCGGCATCTTTTTTAAATCTGTCATTGTGGAGCTCAGATAAGCATCTTTCCCCGGGTCAAGTTACATTTGGAGTAGCTTTTAACATTAGACTGTTTATATGGATCATTGCAAATATTTGATAATAATGAAAAATATGTAAGATCCCAGAAGAGACCAAAGACCAGGGAACGTAAATAAAATTCACACAGATTCTGCAAACAAATTTATATTTGGGTTGTCTGTCTGCTTACAAAACACATTTTCTCCTCGTCTATTGCTTGATCTAAAAATGCATTTGTGCCATGTAAGTCCTTACAAGCGTGCAGAGGTATGGCTGTGTGAAAAACATCACTCAAGTGCATCTTTACTTCAGCATGGCACCTTCCTACAGTCCACAAGTCTATTAAACATGCGTGCACCAAACATCAAATATCATCTTTTATGTAATACCTACAAGCCACACATGTGGAAAGAGTGACAGGATGGTATTTATAGGTTTAAAAGAAAATCAGTACAAAGAACAGAGCACCAGAAAATTAGGTTTTGCACTTTTCTATTTGTCTGAGAGCAGTGAGCAAGATACCGCTTGTCTAATTTAAAGCACGTACTGTTAGAAGTCCCTCAAATGCCAGGAATTATAATAGAATTATACTATGACAGAGTGTTGAGAGGGAGGATTCCCAGGGTTTGCACAGCACTTGGCATAGGGGAAGGGATGCAGAAGCTCCTTGACACAAAATGAAACTACTCATGGCACCAGTGCTTTCTGCAGGCGGTGACGCATGAAGCCAGGGTGCCCCAAATCGGGCTTCCAGCACCAGCTACAAAGCTCATTTAAATCTCTGCTGGCTCAGTTGGTAGAAGCACAGGTCCAGCCGTGTAGCAGGACCAATTCATGTTTCAGCGAAGCGTGCCGGGGCTGCGATGCACAAGAGCGGCCCGGCCGCGGGAAGGTCACTGGGAGAAGCGTGGTCAGGACGGGCAGCAAGGCAGGCGCTGCGGTGCTCGGGAGGGGACTGAAGCCACGGGGAGCACTGGGCTGGCTTCAGATGGGACCTGCAACCCCTGGCAGCTATTTCAGAGGCTGAAATGTTGACACTTGCTTGGCCCTCCTTGAAGTTGTAGGAGGAATCAATTCATTGCAACCACATTCCTGCTGAGGGAGTCTTGGGAAACCTGTCTGAGTCTTCTCCAGACTTGATTTTAGTGGGATTTTGCCTCATTGACAATCATGTTAAAATTAGCAAAACAGAATGAGGTTGGGTAAGGGTTTTTCTTTGGAAGAGTGGCCTGCTTTTATTGTAGGGGCTGTTTGGGGATGGCCAAACTGGTTCAGTATGCTCTGTGGGATACATCCTGCCACCGCAGCTGAAAAAGGACCAAGAGCCAAGAGTGTCCTGGCTCCGGAGAGGGACCATAGGAAATACTCTCAGCGATCCGGACCTGCACCGTTCAGTGTCAGTGCCACACAATATAATACGAAGGGTGAAAGTTCAGAACATAAAATCCAAAAAGCTAGACAAGAAGTTCACCCACTTTGGGTGGTTTCTCTCTGGTTTTGAACATTTATTTGGCCTGTAGCTTCAGAGGGGCACATGGCCATGGTTGGGGAAGGTCATCTTCCCGCTCTGCAGCTCCATTGCAGCCTGCCTGCAGAAACAGGCACAAAGCTGCCACAGGTGTGGGTGAAGCACTGGCAATGGATTGCAAATGCAGAAGGTGCTGATGGCAGGCAAACCATTCCTGTTCCTGCAGCTTGTCCCATAAAGAGCAACAAGGAAAGCTGCAAGGAGAACAGGCAAGGCAGTTATTCTTCCAGCTGGTATACCTACAAACATTACTGCCTCTTTTTCCAGCTCTTCATTTTGGATCCTTGCACTGGCTCCATCCTTCTGGCTGAGCTTTGTTTTCTTTGAAACTTTTGTTGGTGCGGCTTTCCAGATGCTTGCATGGTTGATAATTTTCTTAAATAGTCAGAAGATGCAAATCTGCTACAAGGTTTCAGCTAAGTGGAGTGATCAAAAGGGGATCAGAAAAGTTTTATGATGTCCCTGCCCCTGAACACAGAGGGTAGCCATGGCCCACACCACCTACACAGGTTGACACTTAAAGCCACAATATTTCTGGAGATGCTTTACCCTCCTGTGAACAGGGCAGAGTCCCACTAGAGCTGATCGTCCCCGTAAAACTGCCCCTTTGACTTCAGTGGGGGTTAGACCCAACTCTCCCTGGAGAAATGGCTTGGTTTAATAGCAAAGACAGTTAGTAACGCTCTTGTTAACGTGCTCTTCTCTCCCCCCCTGCCCAGCTGCTTCTTACCAGGAGGTTCAGCAGCACAGCCAAAAGCGAGGGGCTGTTTGACCTTCCCTGCTGCAGGAGCCACTGCTGAGTGACACACAGTTCACCTTCAGGGCTGGAGTACGAACTGGCAGCCCTGCCAGCCTGGGTAGCAAGATACCATGTTTAGGCATTAAACGAGGGCACTTGCATACCAGCACAGGCCGCTATTTTAGTGGGTATATGATGTTGCTCCCTGCTCTCCACCCTTATGGGACAACAGAGCTGCTGTGAGTGCAGGATATCCTCTGCCTGGTGGATAAAGCTATTAAAAATGGACTGTGTTTTGTTAGTGATACTTAGTTCATGCAGCTGAATAACTGTAGAAGTACCAGCCTAGCTTAAGGTATACTGATACACGTTGTAAATGAAAGCAATACGCTCTGGGCTTGGCCTCTGGGGTCCTGTGCGCGCTGCGCTCGTCTCCTCAGCAATGTGGGTGTAAAGATCTTCTCCTCTGACTCAAATCAAAGCCAGTCGCAGTGATTCTGTTGAGACCATCCAGGATGTAACTCAGCCATGCTAAGTACCATAAAATTGTGATATTATTCTTCATTGTTTGTAGCTTGGAAGCCTGTAGAGGCCTAGCTTGGAGCAGTCCATTTTATTAAGCTCCATCCAAACACAGTGAGATAGTTGTTCTTCCGAAGGATTTGTATTCTCAAAGTGCAAGCCGCCCCGTTTGTGTTCTTGTATCCATGCAACCTTGTTGCTCTTACAACATTACACATTTGTCCTGTGAGATTCCCTCCCTTATAATAAAAACTCACGAGAATGATACGCACATTTTCAGCTCTGCACACACCAGAGACTGCAGGATCCAGCAGTACCCAAAGGACAAAGGAGATACGAAGGCTGCTGTAGTGGAATTGCTAACTTATTTTGAACTGCAGATGTTTGTAATGGCTGTGAAGTTTTCTAATTGAATTTCTGACCCTTTTTGTCACAGAAACCCAGTTAATATAGGGGAAGGAGAAGAGCAAACAGAAGGATTGGTTTGCCTTTTTTTAATTATAATTTTTTTAACAGAAAGTCCGGTGTAGAGTTCTGTACATTTTTCTTTCATTTTCTTGCATCTAGAAGTACAGCAGCCTCACTCTCACATGGCTCAGTGGTTACACATAGTTCAAAGGACCACGCATGAAACCCCCAGTGCAGTGCAGGGTCTCTCCAGAGGGCTTCATGGAGCCCACACTAATGAAACCCCCCAAAGCTAATCCTCTCTGAGCGCTTCTATCCTTTCGAGGCATGCTGTTACGCACAGACCCACTGGTGGTGGTGGCCAGACCAGAGCAGGCAACCCACATTGTGTCTTCTGTTCCTCAGCAGAAACTCCCAGTGCTTTCCAGCTGCTTATTCTCAATACTTTGTACTTACGCAATTTCTTACTAAAAGCTGATAAAACCCCTCTATAACCACAAGGCACATCAGTAATCAGAAATGCAGAGAGGACATAGTGAAGCTATGTAATGAACCTGCCATGTGACTGCAGCCAAGTTGCAGATGAGAAGCTGGGAGTAACCATTTCCAAAGCTCTTTTTTCTCAGCCACCCACCACGGCAGGACAAGTTTTAGCATTGCCCTACTACATTCCAGGTCCAAGGGACCTCCTAGAAGCACACAGTGGTCACATCATTTGGCTGTGTCACATGTAGATGTCTTAGATCAGCCTGTCACCTGCTAGCCACCATTGCATGTTCACTGGGAGCATGGTCTTGCCTGTGATGTGCTGTTGGGCCACAAAGGGGACACGTACCCCCATTTACACCAAAAGTGAATTTCTTGGTTCTTGCAAAAAGTGAAGTGCAGAACTATCTTCTCCATCCTATTGAATGTAGCACTTGTTTACCTTTCAGCAGTGATTTGTGATGCTGTACCCATCAATCTGGATAGAGAACTCCTTCTTTCTTGGAAATTGGTGAGAAATACAATGTTAAACCAGAGCACAGGCAATGGCCCTTTAAGCATTGTCTGTTTAACTGTAGCACGATCTCTTCTGCACTCGAGTGCTTTCCATAAACAGCAAGTCATCCTGGAAGGGGAGGGAGAGGATGATAAATAATCCTGTTATTCATGCGACTGCGTTCTTTCATGAAACTGGGAAAAGGCAAAATAAAGTGGCGACTGCAAGACTGAGAACTAAATGCAAGGCAGTGGGTTGTGCTGCTGCAGTTATTTTGGGCTAGAAGAAAATCTGAAAAGAGAAAGGTGAGCAGAAAAGGTTTAAAATGCCAAGAAGAAAGCCAAGAGACAGGGTATAAAAGAACAGCTTTCTCTGCATCCCTGCTTTGTGTCTCGGCTAACTGCTAGGGCTGGCTGTAGCTCTGGCTGCCCAGCGCCTGCTCCCGTGGCGTGGCTACCTGTGCCGGAGGCTTTCTCCTGTGCACACACCTTGCGGAGAGGTGGGAAGTGGAAGACACCAGAGCTCCAGGAAGGGCATGAGCTGGGCAAGGAGAGAGGCAAGAGTGGGCAAACCCTGGGAAAGAAATCCCATGGAGCAATGGGGAAGCAGAGAAGAAACCTGTTTGCTGACGGTCCTAGCAAATGAGCTCTAGCTAGTTTTCCTAGGACAGTCTGTGGTGTTCCCTCCATCACGCTTTGCCCCGGTGCCAGAGGTGCCTCCCCAGCTTGTGGGGGAGGTGTCAGTGCCCATGCTGCAGCCGCTCCAGTTCTCTATCTGCCCTCTCCATGCATCCCGCCGGGCCCTGTGCTGGGACAGCTGAGGCCCAGGCATCCATCCCATTCGGTCGCCTCTGCTCGCAAGCAGCCTCCTGCAGAGAGCCCGGACAGACAGCTGTGGGGTAACAGCTTAAACCACTGCAGCTGTTTGCATGTGAGTCAGAGCCCTCCATCCCTGGGATGCTCCTGGAAGCAGCCTGGCCCTGTACTGCTGCCAGATTGCCCGGTACCAGCCCAGTCTTCAGCTTGTAAGAGCATCTTATGCCAGGAGAGTGTGTCAGCCCCTCTAAGACTTCAGTAACGACACACATCTGTTTCAGTGGTGTGGCATCAGGGATTAGGGTAAGGCAGCCACATTGTTATAATCTTCCAAAAGTGCCTCTTCCCTGTGTAACTTCATGGCATCAGTGCAATTCCTTCAGGCTTATAAAAGCTTAAGCCATTGTAAACAAGGCAGCCTTGGAGCCTAGGTATTGTAGAGAGAGAATTCCTCTCCATGTCCTAGATATTTCAGATGGAAAAAAAAAATAGAGAAAGAAGAAGAACATTTAAGACGTCAGCTTCTCTGCTAGTGTAAATGGGACCAGCTCCATCTAACTTCAGTCCGGTGTCTCTGTTATACCGTCACTGTATGAAGCTCCTGTTAAGGCAAATGGGAATTACACATGGTGTGATGAGAAAGCAGCAGATACCTTTGTAAATACTGCACAATCGCATGAGCCACATGTATCTTTCCTGAGACACCCTGCCAAACTAGCAGGTGTTTTCTACATCAGGCCTTATATTAACACACTCCTGCGTATGTCTGGCTGCATCTGCTGCATTAACGATCGTTCAGTGCATAATGGCTGGGTTGGTTTGTGAAGTTAAATACCATGGGCAACAGCCCAGCCACAATACATACAAATGTTAAACTGCTTCTGTTTGAATCACAGGGTTTATTACTGCTGCTCCTTCGCTATGACTTTTTCTTTTTCTTTCTTCCTCTCACTGCATTTTTTCCTTGTTCCTGCCCATCCTTTCCCCAGTTTGTGGTTTCCAGATTGCCTCCATCTCTTTATTTTCTCCATCTTTTGCCATAGCTTTCCTGTCTCATTCCAGTTGCTGTGGATGCCAGAGAAGATGAAAGCTGCAGTCAGCCAGCCCCAACTGTCCAACACACCCTGACAGCTCTGGAGCGATGGGATGCTCCTCCAGCCAGTGCATGTCTGGAGTCCAGGGGTAGTGCTATGAGGGCTGCTGCTTGGGGATGCCACCATTTCAACTTGGATGCTCTTAGCGGCTGCTGTGGAAATGAAAAAGGACAGATCAGGGACTGATGCTGTTTGAGTGCCTGCTCCACTTCTACTCTGAATGCAGACAAGCTTAACTGGTGGATCTGTGTCCAAGTCCAAAGCCACTGGGGAAAATCTGTGCCCTTAACAATACCCAGTGTAAAATCCTGCTTTTACAGAAGTCAGTGGTAAAAGTCTTTGGGGATTAGTCTTCTATTGTAATTATCAGTGACTTCAAAAATATTCTGTGGCCAGGCATGAAAACCATTCAGAAACAAGGAAGGGCCAAATCTGAAGCCAGCTATCGTAGACTTCTACCAAAAAATCCCACTTGTCTTTGTAGGGCTGATACTGAAGTTAGGTAGAAATTCCCAAGGGCATCAAAGAGGTGTGCATGGTCAACTCCCACTGAAATGGGATTTGAGGACATTACTTATGACAAGGATTTGAAAACTACTTTTCTATCCTCCTTTGTTTACAATTAAGATGCCAAATTCAAACATCCAGTGCTAGCACGGTGTCTGTTTCCATTGCTCATGCTTTTAGTCTTGTAGTTGTTGTCATAGTCCTTCATGGAGGTCTCACCTTTGGTCCCAGGCTCTCTTGGCCTAAGGTTTAGTTTTTTGCAGTACTTCCATGGCATTTGCACATACACAAAGCACAACAGCTGGTGGATCTCTTATTCATGGCTTAATCACTTCCCTCCGGAGGTGTGCGGTGTGATGTGTGGTCTTACTCAACCCTGGCTTTCTGAGGGATGGAGAGGCAGGGTCAAACACAGCCCAGATTCAGCCCAGCACTTAAGACCATGACTAACCCAGAGCATGGAGTGTTATCTTGATGTCATTAGGATGGACCTGCTTCTTTTCCTGGCGTTAAGCAAGCATTTAGTCTTTTGGAGTTTGCCTTACCACACCCTTCCCATCTCATGCTCATCTCAACATCACATTGCTAGCTGCCCACTGGGTTTCCACACATCTCTGCTGACTTTCCCCAGGCCGTCCGTCTGATCTCATAACCACATCTTCTCTGGTGGTTCACCATGTGCCCCTGGTCCCACCCTCTGTAGGGGTTTGCTGTATCACTGCTACTTTCCCATCCATCTGGAATTTCCCCTGAAGGCCTTGAGCCACCTACTCCCATAAATGTCATCAGAAACCTTTTGCTGGGAGGGACTTTCTGTGTTGTGTCTTGTGTTTCTTTGCTTCATGTTTGCGTAATCCAAATTGGCTGTTGATTTAATTTGAAACGCCATTACACCAGAACAGGGCCTCAGCATTCGCAGCACTTGAGAAAGATAAAATAGTGATAGAGAGCCAGATGGCTCAAGAGACTGGGAATCAGCGATGGAGTCTTTAATTTCTACATCACTGCTTCAAAATGCAGCTCTGATCCACAGTGAACTTCGTGGTCTCAGTCCAATTTCTAGTGTACGTATGGTCATGCCAGAAAAACTTTCTCCCATAAAACACCACCTGCTTTGGCTGGGAGGCCTGAAGAGGTGTGTGGTGGTCACCTCAAACCACAGTGAAATGTCACCTGCTGCACAAGGGTGACATGGTCACAGTGGCTCTAGCAGTACTCAGACATGGTCTGTGGCAAGGGAAATTCTAATTGCAGTGCTGCCCACCTGGCCGGCCTCTGCAGGAAAGACATTTCCTGCTCTCCCAAATTACCTTTCAAGCCATTTTAAAAATAACCTTGTTACTAAGTCTCATGAAGACTGTAACTCTGCAGTCCCAGAGGTTTGACTTTGATCCCACGTGTAGCTAATGAAAGACTCCTCAGAGGTGAGGAGGGCTTTGCCAGAGTATCAGAATAAGAAGCAAGTAAGAAATTTGTGTCTGGGGTGTCCCTAGGACAAAAACAGTGCGAAAACAAAATCTGGCCATGCACACAGGAGCCAAAAGCCATACTAAACTAAGCTACAATTTCTTGCGGCATAGTCTTCCTTCCTGATGATGGTTATTTTCTAACCTATCTTTGCATGAACTAGAAAGAAGCAGGTGCCAGAAAAGAGGAGACTATGAAATGGTACTAAGGTCATTACACATGGAGCAGGAAGAAAGCAATCCAGCCTTTCAGGTTTCATGTACTAAAGCCATAACAGTCTGATAGGGCATCAGACCCCTTACTGGTAAAGTCTTCAACTGTACGTGAAGGCAGCAGAGCAAATGACTGTTTTTCCTTGCAAGGCTTCTTGGCTTGGATGTTGTCCTTCCTCAGCCCATGTTCACTCAGCTGCTCTCTCCCGGGTTCCCCTTTCCCCCACTGGAAAGCTGCCCAGAAACTCCCTCCCCAGTTTAAGGGCCAAGACTAAAACAGCCGAGTCAGGCTTGTTATTTAGGTCTCTGCCCCGCCTCGCCTCCCTGTGCAGGTCCATCTCGTGCCTTCATCCTTGTTTTGGCTGGATACACTCCCCACACCCCTCGGTGCTCCTGGCTGTTAGATGCACACAGCCAGCCAGCGCATTTCTGCTCCGTGTGCCCCCCCATAGCCAGTCCCACGCCGCATGTCTGTAGCCCCGCGTCGGCTCTGGGGATCTGCTTTGTACCATCAGCAATTGTTTGGTTTATATTCGCGTATCGGGCTATGACCCTGAACTGGCTTCTCCCTTTAAATTCCTTCCACTTGGCTCTGCCCACACTGTCCACAAAGCCTCTCAAAGAAATCCAGCTTGAAAAAAAAAAATCTAAGAAGAAAAACCCCTTCACAACAAAATGTCCTTCTCTCTCCCAGCAGCTCTGCTTGGGTGCGGTTTTCCCAACACTCCCCCACAACTGAGACGCAGAGTCTGTTCAGCACTGCTCTCTCCGGCACTGCAGGCGCTAGGGTCACCCCACGGCTGGGCACAAAGCACCCGCAAACTGTCCCTGTCTGCGGGGATTGTCCCAGCTTGCAAGGGGTTCCCGGAGTCACTGTATTGCTACAAAAATGTGCTTTTACCCAGCTTTCATCCCAAGACCCATATCGCCCTTTCAGCTTCTGCCATTACGCCGTGCTGTGTCTCGTGCTGAGCTCACAAGCAGGGTAGCATGGCCCACGAGTCTTCTCCTCCACGGTGAAGACCCCTGGCTGTCTCATTCACTCCCTTATATATATATAGGATTGTCCCCATAAAGTGGCAGCTCCACACATGTGCTGGTGGGCGGATAGCTGTGCATTTGCCCTCATGATTTCATGCCAAAAACATTTGCAAGTTCAGCTCGTCGCTTGATTTCCCTCTCTCTCATTCTCCCTTTCGCAGTTACTCACTGAGTCTAACGAAGGCGACCTGCGTTCGTCCCCCCCAGCAGGCCATATGCTCTCAGGCTTGGGTTTCTGCTTCCATCCCTACAGCTTTATCATTCCCTTGTCCTGCCCCAAGTTCTTAAAGATTTTCTTAAAGACTTTCAGTAAGATCAAAATAAATTATGTCATACGCATTGCTGTTATGAAGCCTTCCCTTTCGCCTCTATTTTCAGCAGCTATTTTGAGATGATTAATAATTTACCCCAAGGCTTGGCACAACAATGGTTAAAGGGATGAAGCTGATCTGGTGCAGGAGCCTTCTGGACAGAAGCAGTTTTATTAAGTCTTATAAGTGCTATTTTTTCTTTAGGAAAGGAGTAGATTTTTTTAAGTGTTGTGAGAACAGGAATGTTTCTTTTTTAGCCAATTCCACATACTTTTTGTTATAGGAGAAGATGTGGTCTGAGGGTTTTAGCAGAGGCTAAAACAGGGGAGAACTGGATCTATTTTGGTGGTGTATCAAATGAATAGGAAATAATTGAAAATGCTGCATTAAAAAATGAGTTTAGCAGCAGCTCCAGGCAAACCCTGTTCTGCAGACAGCCCTCCCCTTACCTGCACGGCACCCAACAGACCGCACGCTGGGTGCAAAGGTGCCGATTTGATCCATTTCCACACTTTGGCCAAAATACATTCCTTTAATCACGCCCTCCTGGGAACGGAGGTTTGGTGTGTAATTGTTTTCCTGTTGGTAAAATGAAACATTTTGGCTCCCAGAGGTTGTCGCAAGGCTGTTTTCAGGGTGGTGGACAGACAGGTCTTGCCTGGGGCTCCGCTGAGATGCTCTCGCACATTCTGGTTAATGGGCAGCGTATGCTTTGCTCAGACTGAAGCACATCGAATAACCCTTGCTCCCGGGGTGCCAGTGACAGCAGTGCAGCAGCAGCCTTCTGCCTTGTACAGACTATTTCTCTTTTCCCCACCTGCTGCTTGGGCTGAAATCAGAGCTCAGATTCATCTATTCCCATCTCAGCACCCTGTCTCCATCACACCCTACTCAGTGGAAAGGTGATGGGGGTTTTTTGGGACCCCACATGACACACACATCCCCTGCTAAGGACACACACCAGCCCTATCACTTCAGATACACATCCAGGTCTGCCAACAGCCTCATCTGTAATGATGGTGGGGCGTGAAACAGATTAAAAACCAGAGGCCAGAATTTTTTTAGGTTAATCTGCTAATGCCAAAGGATCATATTTGGCAGCAACAAAAGGAGAGTTCTCATCAGTTTATAATCCTGCTTTTCTTCCCTTTAACAACCTAATTTTGTACATCACTGTGTGGAATCCAGACACAGATAGTTGTCCCCCAGTTAACACCAGCCTACTTGTGCCCTATGGAAATCTGTGTGCTGCCTGTGGGAGCTGGAGAGATGTGGGTGCCGTGTAGGTCTAGAGACTATCTGGAGGGGTTTCAGAGAGTAACAGGTAGCTCAGGGTCACAAGAAGTGCTGCTGGAGACACGTGCAGAGCTTTCCTTGAGCAGTTTTGAAGAAAGTGACCTTTCATGTTTGTATCTCACTTTGCACTTTGGTGCAGGGGTCAGTTGGTAGCTATTGGGAAATGAAATATTTTGATTGTCACAGAGGAGAAACTCACAATTTTTCCTGAAAACTTTCACACCAAATGGAAAATTTCTGACAAACTATTCTGTTAGAACAACTTTTCATACTGCAGAACAAACTGTGATGAACATTTTTTCTACCAGGTTTTTCTTCTGACATTATGAATCCTGATGGGGGATTAGCTAACATGGCTTGTTATCAGTGTATGCAGCATCAGAGAGGAAGACTTGAAGCTATGTGAGATCTTGAAAACAACCATCCGATGCCAATAAGCAATTTGAGATGTTGGTAGAACTGAAAAGCAGGAACCGTGGGCTAAAGTCAGTGCTGATGTTACTCCTAGCTGTGGGTGAAGTTGCCCCAGGGCTGAATTTGCCTCAAGAGAGTCAAGCCAGGGAGCAGCTTAGCTTCTAAGAAACTCAGAGTGAATGAATTATGGGAATTGATTGGTAAGGTCAGCAATGAAATCGTGAGTCCATTGCAGAGGAAACAGGATGCATTTCTAAAGGGCTAAGAATGGCCCCTGTGCTAGATTCATGGGGCTAAGGTGATGAGAGAGAGGACAGATAATAACCTTTCAAATCACCAAGGCAGACCAAATATGCTTTGCTATCGTCCGCTTGCTTTTCAATGTACGTGTGTCATGTTTAGAAAACAAGGCCCTGTCTGTCCCTGCTGAAACAGAAGCAACAAAATAACACTGCTTGTTAGGGAAATGCCAAAACAGAAAAAAGATAATTGAAACATTCAGGCTGGCAGTAAATGAGGATAAAGGCAATAAATCTTGAAAGCGCGCTGCTTATCTCAGGCAGGAGCTGCTGGCGCTACTCTCTGGCCAGCATTCTGCCAGCCCGGGGAGGCTTCTTTGGTGCCCAGTTATCTGGAGTGTCAGCCTTCAGCCAAGGCCACCAGCTTGCAATAGAAAAGGGATGCTGAATCAGAAAAGATACATGTCCCTCCTTCCACAGCTGTTCTCTCTCCTAATCAGAGATGCTCTGCCTGGGGAAACGGCTGCAGGTGAAATGGTGTTTATGAACTAACCCCGCAGGCACATGGCCAGCAAAACCCTGCCAAGCAGGAGGCAGAGAGGGGTGGCTTCACTGGGGAAGGACACACGGCCCCTTACAGAGCTGCTCCAAGGCTGTGTAGCACGGTCCTGGTGCTGCCGCATCACCCCCAGGGCTCGGTGGGCTGGAGGCTGCCACTGCGGTACTAGCAGCCTTCTACACCATTTTGAGGGCTTTCTTGACGCCTGCACAAGCCACTGATCCCTGGTGACTCTGAATTTATTTTAACATGAATAAACTCAGAGTAAGTTGTCAAGGAACACCCATAATTCAGTTACAAATCTGCAAATTTGGTATAAAAGAAGACACAAATTTTTCTTCCGGATTTATGTATAGTTGAAACACGAGCAATAGAGGGGGAAAGCCTGCAAACAAAAATAGTATCCTGGAGTCTTATGCTTATTACATGGCAACGAAGGTATGTGATGCTGCAAAGCTCTTGGCTCATGGCCTCGCCCTGCTCTCACACAAGTCCTGGAGAAGTTACGAAAGTCCAATAGAAATCTATGAGTTCTGATGAGGAGTATCCCTGCTTCCCACCTTCCCTGCCCTCATGACAGGAGTCAGCACAGAGATGTGCTGCAAGGCAACTGGATGATAGTGACCACTTCATTGCTGCCCAACATTGCACCCCATGGCTTTGTTCACCCAATTTTCCATGCTCAGTGTCCACTCTCCTGTTGCGGTGCTAAGGTTGGTCTGTGAGTGATTTTTCAGCTGGCAGCCTGTGCAGCGGCGAGGCCCAGCCTTAGCCAGCCAAAGAGGGTCACCTGGTGGGACATGGGCTCCAAGGAGCACATCAAAGCTGGAGGACTACAATCCTTCTCTGAAGACCAGCTCCCCTTTGAGATTTTTCAGAGACCACCCTCTGCCCTTTTGCTGGCTTTGATGTTCTTCAGATGGAGACAGGATTTCAAAATGCTTGACTATAGGGAAAAAAAATGTACTGGAGAATGCTATTTCTCCGACCGCTTCTTTCCCCTATCTGCTCAAGGGCTTGATCCTACAAGTACCACTGAGACAAAACTGCAGTCAGTGGGGGAAAGTTGTTTTCCAAGGCAGCTCCAAGGTGGGCAGTAAGCACAGAGCAATCAGCTCCTGTCTGTGTTGCTTTGGGCTTGTCAAGCAGCAGCCAGAGACTCTCCAGAGAGAGCTGCTTTTTCTAAGGTGCCAGTACAGCTCCTTACACAGAGCACGTCAGTTTGAGGTCTCGAGGCATCGTTGTAAGACCCCAGCTTGCTATGGAAATGTTGATCTGGTAAGGATTACTTCTCTTCTGCAAAGCAGAGTCCTTTCTTTTTCTCTGCTGTAGTAATTTTTCTGCAATTATAACTTACCACCAAACAGCTTAAACTGCAGGCACTAATACAACACAGGCAGCAGCCTCCCTCTACCTTCAGTGGACAGCTTGTATCAGATGGCACCCGGATGGTTTCAGCATGAATCACTCACTGCCTCTGTAACCAACATTCCCATAACCTAAATCTATCAAAAAGAACATAAACCACATCAGAAGCCAGTTCTCAGATACTCATTTGCTAAGACTTTGGAAATCTCTTATATTAAACAGATCATCTCTTTATAGGAGTATGAAGCTGCCCTAATTATACAAAGGGTGGAAAGGGACAATCTTCTATCTGGGACGGCTGTTTAACTTTTTCTGGCTTCCTAAAAAGCCATTGTCTTGTAAACTGAGCATTCCTCCGCTAGCCTGGTAGACACAACATTCCCCACGTCCCAACCGAACGCCGTGCAAGGCCGGCTTTGCTCTCTGCGGAGCAGCGGTCCTGAGCGGGCCAGCCTGGAGAGCCCCGTTGGGGTCAGAGGTGCGGGCAGGCTGGTGCTGGCTGCCCCTGAAACACCCCATTTGGAGCACTACCTGCTGCCAAACATGGTCCTGCACTGGCTTTTGTGTGTAGTCCCTCAGCAGTGGCCTCTGGCCTGTTGTATTTTGGAAGGATGCACTTTGCTCCAAGCACCTACCGCGCATCGACCCCTTGTGCCTCCGCTGCTGGTGCCCTCCCACGCCGACCCTCGTGGGCTGCACACCGGGATTCAGCTCCAGGCAATGTGGCATAGCAAGAGATGTTGGTCTTCAACCTTTTGGTTCCCTCGTTTGCCAAGCTGTGCGACACCAACAGCAATTCCCACCTCTCACCTCCCCAGTGACACTTTAAATTTGGGAATCAAACCCAGGAGCTTTCACACCGCAAGTCACTGGGCTTGCAGGGATCTCACCAGGGTCAGCAGCAGCCTCTGAGGCTTTGATCTGGTGCCTCTTATGTTTTTCCATATGGTTGGAGATATGATGAAAACCCTGAATCTTCAGGAAGATGAACTGCTTCATTACAAAGGCTGCCTCGTTTCTTACCAGCCACCTGGGCAGCAAGCAGGGCCAGGGTCACTCACACTGCCCACCCGAGGAGGGTGACATCTCAGGATACTAAACAACATCCATCAAATGCCCTTTTCTTGCAAACCATGCACATTTTTTTTCTGCAGCTAAAGAACCAACTGTGAGTAGCAGTGAGGTGTTAGCTACTAACACCAAGTCAGGTCTTACAGGGAAGATTTTAATTCCATGTTACGATAATCCCAGGCATTTTTATTCTGCACGAATAGTATTTATTCTTAGTTTCCTTCATCTGTTGGCAATAATGTATTCAGTTTCTGTTTGTGTACATGCTCTGGTACATGCTGTTGTACAGATGATGGGCCTTAAATTCACGCTTTGTTGAAGGTACATTTCTTTCAAAAGGTTTTACATTACTAAAGGTAGCAAGTCACAAAATAAAACCATTGTTGCAAATATCATTTGAAGTTAATCTTCATATAATCCATAGTAAATATTTATACGCAATACAAAAGTGGTTGGATTTGTTTACAGTTTGAAATTGTTGGAGAGAGGATTCCATATAGATTAGTTGGCTAATCTGCTGTAATCTGCTTAAAAAGCAAATGAAATGGGTTTTCTTTCACTGAATCATGTTGGCCCTATGTGTGCAGTGACTTCAGACAGGGAACGGATTCAAGCACAAAAGGGCATTTACCTTGTGGGCGCTCAGAGCATTGCTCACATTGCAGGAGAGCCATAAATTTCCTCTTCTGCCTTAAAGAATGGGACAGCTGCAGTGACTGAATTTAAACTGAGATGGGTGTCATGCTCTTCTATCCCATTTCCTCGCTGCAGCGTTTGAACTACATTGCCTGGGGATAAGCTGATCTTTGAAGAGGCACCTGCAAGGTGCTTACACAGAAGTCATCCTTTCTGAATTTATTCTGTTTTATTTCACTCCCTCCTAAGGAGGCTCTACGTGAGGTACCTCTCCACTAGCATGCTCCTGAGTTAATAAGGAAAGTGTCCTGCTAGCTTTCTTGATGTCTCTAAATTTGGGGAGGAATGGGAAATTATCCTGTATTCTTTACTCACAACTCAACTTTGCTCACAAGAGAATTGCAGTTCAAGGTGGAAAAAGATTTTAGATACTCCTCATACTTCACAGAAGGTTCCTGGCTGATGTGGGCTCCCATGGGACCCATGTGTCTCCTCTGTGCAGGGACTGCAAGGTTCAGGCTTGGACCTCTAATAGCCCAAAGAGTTAAGAGCAAAGCACGGGCAGCACACTGAGACATCCTCCTCCAGACAAACAACGAGCTTGGCTGCAAGGTTCATTTCACACATGGCTGAGACAGTGTGAATGGTGATGAAATCCCCTTTCATGGTTGTTCACAACACACCAATATTCAGAGGTTGCAGAGGGCAGAGGGATCCTTCTGAGCCCCTGTCCCCGGTGTGGGGACCCTCATGCAGAGGTGACCTTGCTGAGACAACACACTAGCTGCAGCGTAGGCGAGTCCTAAGCCCTCTGCACCCTCTTGATCCAGGATATGGGCATGGGCCAGGCAGGAAGCAGCCCCACCGGGGGGAGAAACGGGCTGGAACAATCCTCCCTGTGGGTATGAGGCCACTTCATTTCCCATTTCCCCACCACACCTGGGACCAAGCAGGTGGCCATCAGCAGAGCCCACTGACATGAAGTATGGAGTTGCCCACATCTCCCTGCTCCTCACTGGTTTTAAATCCCATCTCCTGCAGACCCCACGCTGGGCAGGCTGGGCTCCCCCCTGTCTGTAACCTGCTCCTCCGTCTGGGTCAGAGCAGTAGCTGCAGCCCAGCTCTGCTCCTGGGGGTTGAGACAGAGAACCTCCCCAGGGAAACCCCGGGGAAGGAAAAACACATCTTGCCTCATCCTGTAAACAGCAACACCCTCAGGGCTGCAGATCCCCGCCTGGGAAGGGATCTGGCCCGTCACCTGTGCTGTCCTCTGGCAAATGCATCAGCTTTCAGTGTTGGGGCAATCACTTTTTTTTCCCCTACCGCATATCCCCAGTGCCGGTAGATTATTTCAGTGTGGGTCCCTCTGAATAATACATTCATCCGCAGTCCTTCCCCCACCCCGTCCTCAGCAAGGCCTTCATTAGTTGAATACAGTGGCTCAGCTCCAGCACGCACAGCTGCCGTCACTGCTGCAATTCTTTTGCCTTGAGAAAAAGCATATACAATTTAATATGCTCCTGGCACAACAGCTTTTCTGTAGCGGAGGAGGCGGGTTTGTTTATGGCTATTTTGATAGGGCAGCTTTCATCCGGACACAGGTTCTGCTGCATCTCCCCGCTCGCACAAGGGTGCCTTTGTTGGGCTGGTTCTCGTGTTCCTCGGGAACCTCTGGCCATTTCGGCACCTTCTCCTGCCCCCTGCAAAGCCATGTTTTAAAAAGCCCTCCTCGGCTAATCCTGTATTTCTCTAAAAGCTAAATCCCGGGCTAAGAGCCAGAAATGCAAGGCAATAGGAGAGGGTGTGATGCTTTACTGGATACGTGTCAAGGATATGAACCATCCTGCCATCTCATGGGAATTTGGCCCATGGTAGCATGGGCTGGATGCATCTGAGCGTCCACGCCAGTGGGAGCAGAGCTCGTGATGCTGCCGGTGGCTGTGAGCAGCGACTTACAGGCTTGCCAGGCTCGGGAGCAACTCTATTGCTTTCCCAGATACCTTTGGCCTCGCCAAGAGCCGTACAAACCGGGCGCCGGGGCATGACTCCCTCCTCCTGATTGCAGGACCAAGACTGGGGCTTTTCCATCTCTGCAGGAGCTGGCGCTAGGAGATGCAGATTCTGCTCGGCAGCGATTCCCGCAGTCATCGTTACGCAAGTTAAACTGTGAACAGTGACGCATCTCCCCGCTCGGCGCTTCTGCGGCACGTTCAGCTCCCGGGTAGGGTGGGGTGCGGCGGAGATGCACCTCCGGGCTGGAAAGTCTCAATCAAATAGCCCAGAGTCTGCAAACGTAGCCAACTACTTCTATCTGGCAAATTGCTTGAGCTGCCCCTGGATGAGAAGGAGCAATAATCTCTTGTATTTTTCAGCTGCTAAGTCTGTTCCCTCTTGCTGCCGTAGTGGAAATAAATGGTGGGAGGGTTTAGCCAGCACTAATTCATTGCCACGTTCGATCTGAAGTCGCTGCGACTTTGTGCTTGGCCCACAAATACAACTGAGAAAATGAAAACGGCTAGAAATACGACTAATCATCCGATCATCGTAAACACATGGTAACGAAACAGAGTCACTCTGTAGCGCATATAAATTCCACACATGTGGAGGAATGCAAAGCAGCTATTGTACCCCCACTTTGCAGCTCCATTTCACTATTTTCCCAGTTTATCTGGAAAATACATACTGCATGGTACTGTACGTCGTATTTCACTGCTATGCACCATGATGTCTTCTGATGGAACAATTGCCATGCTTGTAGTCTAAGGGCAATACAAAAGTGCTTTCAAATAATAACAATACATTTTCTGTATAAAGAGGATAGGGAGTAGCCACTTCCCAGAAAGGCTTGATTTCCCTAGAGCCAGCAGTCTGAACATCCAGAGCGCCAGTAACAGCAGGCAGTGGCGAGAAAATCCCTACCTCATCATCAGTCTATATGTCCCATCTCCAACTGCCAGTCCTTGCAAAGAGCGGAGGCTGCTGCACCCACCAAGGGTAAGGTGAATGCACCCGGCAAGTCCTGGCAGCCTGAGGCTCGATTTATCCCATCAGGGCTTGGGTGAGGGGCACTCTTTTGGCAAATCAACTCTTTCAGCTTCAAACCGAAGCTGTGAGTAGAGAGGAGCAGCATTCTCACAGCCCAGCTACCAGAGATCACGCAGCAGCGCAGCATCTGCCAATTCATTCAGCGCTGCTGGCCCATGCAGCAACATGGCACGCCGCTGTTCCATGTTTGGAGACAGTTTATACTGGAATAGGAGCAGTCTTCTTGGGTAAAATGATTATTTTTTTCCTCCACGAGAGCTCACGACTTTTTTAAAGAGAACTCTGCACACTTAAAATTGCCTGAGCACAAGAGGATGGGACGTGTGTTGCAGCTGGTCTGGGCAGCGGAGGCTCTCTGCGATAGTTTTGCAGAGAGTGACTTGAAAACAAGGATTAAAACACAGCTGGGGAGGGGCTGGAGCACTCAGAGGCGAAAAGTTACCCATGCACTTCTGAGATAGGAGTCACAGTATGCCCAGGGAGACGCTCATGCTTTGCTTTCCTTTCCCAGGCAAAGTGCGGCCTCTTTTCTAAAAGCTGAATCCAGATTTTTAGACATCAGAAGAATCACTCTGGTATTGGAGCCTGATCAAGCACAAAAAACATCCTCAGCCTTCACAAAAATACCAGATGGCTGCAGATGCCAGGTCCTTTGGCCAGGCAGCTTTTTCAGAGAAAAGGCCAGCTTGTTGTGCGAGTGCTGCATCCCAGATAAAACTCTGCTGAGCAGCAAAGACACCCTTGGAGAAGGAGAGGCATTGAAGCCAAGGCATTCCCGTAACATCGGATTTTCAAGGCTACGCATACGCTCATATCCAAATATGTTCTCCTTCTCCAGAGAGAAGTAGGACCTACAGAAGTGACTCTGGCTGTGGAAACACTCTTGAGTTTCTGAGCAGTTGTGTACATTTGAAGAAAGCAAAAATGAGCTCCAGTCAGAGTTGCCAAATCATTAAAAACAAATTAAAAAAACATGTCTGGGAATGTAAGAGTAGATAATTCAGTCTCTGAATGGTGAGCTGGTCTTTGAAATATCAAGTGTGAGCTTTTAAACTGGTTAGTACTCATTGGGTCAATGGTGCAACACCACCTACTCTCTCTTCCTACTCTGCTAACTCCCATCCACCTGCAGCAGCCTTTGGGGACACTACTGCAGTTGCAGTGACCATATATTCATGTGGCACTGCAGTGAACAGCAGGCAACAGGATCTCTGGCTCCCTTTAAGGAGATCATCATGGTTTTGCCTCTGAGCGAGATAATGTTCCGTCTCTCAGCTGCTACACAGAAATGTGCGGAAACAACAAACATGATCTCTTCCATAAATGGGTGAGTGAAAGGATTTATGCACCATTTAAGACCTAAAACCGAATGCGATGCACACACCTTGTGCAACCTTCACAACAGAAGAAATGTCACCCTTCGTGTGGTGACTCTGCTTCTGAAGACCACTGACTGCAAGAAAAACAAACCAGCAGCCAGCGACCAAACTGGCATGCCCTGGGATTACTTGGTTCTCTGCAACGGCTCTTGTTTTCCACCAACACCTGAACAGGTAACATGGTGTCAGACTGTGTTTGAGGTTGCTTGAGGATCAAGGATTCACCGGCCTCCTCTGACTCCACAACTTACAGCACCCATTGCCACAGAGCAGTGGGAATGCTTACGAGAGCTTACAGTAATCTGACACACACACACTAAAGCCTGGGCAGCCACACGGGCCTTGTAAAAAACCTGGAGGTACAATTAGTTTCTATTACAAAAAAAGTATTTTCTTTTGTCTTGGGAGTCCTGAAATGGCTGCGACACAATTAAAACCAACCGAAAAAAGAATGACAATGAGAAGTGGTGAGATGCTCTTTTCTGGGGAGCGTGGGCTGGTAACGTCCTTCTGGAAGAACCTCAGAGAGAGTGGTCACTTTTGATTACTACATAATGTGAGTAATTCTCTGGAAAGACGAGTCCTTCCCGCCTGAATCATAGCAAAGGGGGGAAAAATAACACATTCCAAAAATGGAAAGCTGGACAGCCCTTGGATGCCGGGAGCCGCCTAAGATTCCTGTGCAGGGGCCACCGCAGAGAAGCTGCATGGAGTGAGTCCACCAGCCCTGCACGCTGCTCTGGGGTGATGGCTCCAGCACCAGAGCCAATCTTGGACCACAACATACCTACACTCCTCTTCCTCACCCAGAAGCCATACTCGCCAGTCCTTCAACCTCTGCATTCACCCTGATGCATGAGATACAGGTGGTTCCTTTGAAGGCTCTGCCTTCTCTGAGAAGTTTGTCCTCAATGTGGTTCTTGGCCAGCCCATTGCATGAACACAAGCCATGGCAGCAGAACAGAACATCTCTGGGGCCAAAAAAGGCTTTGTGCTTTAGACCCAGGGCAGCTGCACTTCTAAAAATCCATGCATGGCCAGAAGGTGAGAGGAATGATCATGACAGATCCCCATCGTGGTCGGGGCCATGGGCTTTGTCTGTGACACTGGAGGAAAAAGGAGCATCATCGGTATTCGAGAAATAAAGAGCCTGCTCTTCCCAGTGTCTTCCTGCTGATTGTACAACAGACTCATCATCAGTCCTGGGGGTTTCTAAGCTCTACACAGGGTCCCTACGACCAGCGAGACAGCTCACAAACTTCATGTTCCACATGTGCTTCAACGCCTGGCTAAGCTGTCATCTAAACCACAACACGAAGGTCTGAGAGACACCTTGAACCCCTACTTCTTTATATAGACATACAGGGTTACATTTAAACAGAAGACATATTTTTCTTCATGCTAATCCTCCAGAAAACCAGTTTGGTTTCCATTACTATATATAGCACTGGGATTCTTGGTCTATTTTTTATCCCTTTGCATCTGATTATTTTCAGTAGAGTTCAAACTTTTTATGATATGCAGATTTTAACTAGAACATGACTTCTATTCGTACAGACTGCCATTATTATTAATAAGCCCACAACGGCCACATATAATGTAGAAGAATTTTATTCATACTGTAATCCTGTCCCATCATCCACTGCAAATATTACAATTATCTTTAAAATGTCATTGAATATCATTTTGTTCCACTTAAAGCATAGGAATCCTGGTGTTAAATTGTTACACTTCTCATGAGATTGCTTATAACAGAACCATAATTCAAATGTATTTTCCATGAGCTGTAAAGGTTTAAAGCAAAGAATGTGTGGTGTGTGTGTGCTCGAGTAACTTCTAAACAGTGAGGCTAATACCTGGTGTTTAACAAGAAATGTATCTTGCATGTTATGCGAAACACTCACAACTTCTTACCAATACAACAGAAATGCAATAGGTAAAGGAAGATACATGAGTGACTGATAATCTTTAAAAAATATTTCTTTTAAAAATTGCACAAGAGAATACAAAAACAGTGAAGCAAACCAAAAGTTTTGCAAATGCTTATACATTTATATATATATATATATAATGGGGGCCTGCCTATATAAATGTATGTGATAAAAATTGAAAGGTTGAAAAATTGAATGGTCATATTTAATAACACGTGCAAGAAGCATAATCATAATAAATAGTAGCAACGAATATACACTGACAGGACCACTGAAAATATGCTGAAATAAATTAAGCACCTTGAAGTGATGAGAGGACTCTGAAGTCGAGAAGCAGTTAGCTCTGTAAAAACCACTGTGGGCAGCTACTGGAATATTGGCCCCTCTTGGTGGGAGTCGATAGGAAATTCCCAAGTTAGTTTTTGTTAATTCCAAAGAAGAAAGCATTTGCATGTCAGTAGGCGTAATTTTAGCCATGTTCTTCACTAACACCTCTAGTTTCAAAAGGGAGATTGCTGCCTTACTTCATTGCATAACATTTGGCATGTAAAAGGTACAGAAAGTTCGTATTTACTCAGAAGAATGTTATCATAAAGAAGAAATGTAGTTTTGCCACAACTGAAAAGTGGGCAGTGCTATTTAGGGCAGCTGAGATGCAGAGCTTTGCTGCTGTTAGCAAAGACAAGTTTTCCTTCAAAAGAAGAGCTTCACAACGAATAATCTAAATGATCCCATCCTCGAGGGCTGCACAGCAGAGTAAGGTCTGGATCTGCAAAAAGAAGCTCCATTCAGGAGGAGACCCTGTCTAGGCAGGACAGCACCAACTGCCAGCGAGGCTGCGTGCCCCGGCAGGGACCTGCGCTCTAGGAGCTTCTTGCAAGATCCTGGTGCTTTTTGTTATGAGATATGTGTCTTTTGGAGGACAGGCAGCATTCTGAAGCATGTATTTGGCTTTCAGGAAATCCTAAAAAATCCTAAAATTTAGTTATGTACTAAAAGAAAGGCATCTGAATTTAATTAAGTGAACCTTATTAAAAACAAACTGGCGTTGTTGCCCCTGATGTACAACTGGCACCATCTCTTCAGCATTTCATACAATATTCAGGGAAGTGGCTGAGGACACTCTGCTGCCCATAAGTATGTTTTGAAGCCCACTTAATTCAGTGGAGAAGTTCCTGTTGGACTTCTAAGGGATCTAATGCAAACCCTCATTTTAAAAAAGCTGAGGACAAATAACTTCAGTCCTAAAGGCGCCATTTGAATTCTTACAAACGTTGTTCCTTGACCTCTTCACCCAGAAGACTGGAGCAGGCTGTTTGGCTTAGCATATCCTACAAAGCAGACCTGAAAGGGCTTGTAACACGGAGGAGTATGGCCCCTATATCTCAGCCACAAACAAAATGACTCAAAAGCTCTACTCTTCCCTGGCTTGCTGGAATGATCAAAATCTTTCTCCGACCTTCCCTCTTAAACTGCCACTCACCCCGTGGGATTTCAGAAACCTCCAGCCCATAACCAGTGAAAAGTCTTTTAAAAGTGACAGGCAGAGGGACATCGCTTGATCAAAGAAGCTTGACAAGAGGTGAATAAGACCAACTCCAAAGATAATGAGGGAAATAGAAATTCATATGAATTTTAAAGTTAAAAACACAGTTTTAAGCTATATGATCCAACAATAGGTAAAAACCTTGCCTGCAAGCCAAAAGCCTAATCTTTCCCAAAGCTGGTCTTATCCAAACAGTTGTCTTCCTATTTACATGATACATGAGATTTGAACTGACATCCAGTACGTGACATAAACAGAAAAAATACACATAAAATGCACATCTTTTATTTTTTTCTTCATAAAGCTATGGAGCTGCACAGAGCAAATTTAAGTGCACAAGGTCACACAAAGGCAGCTTTCCAGAGGAATCCTTCAGACGGTGAGCGAAATGAAACTGTTGTATCTCTGAATGTTTCTCTTGAGGATTTCGGAACAAGGACCGAGCACTCGTTCGAAGCGGGGCCGATCCAGCTTTACGCATTTCAGGGGTCCGCGTGCCACCACCGTAGCAGCTCGGGGCCGATTGAGCAGTAACGCTATCTCACCTGGAAACAGGCAGAAATACGCTGTCACACACCCTGTGCCTCTTTTTCGGAGGGTGCATATTCTAGCTACCATCCAGTTGCTTTGGTTGTAGAACATTTCCCTTTATATATCTCTTGATAGACACTTTACATAATTCTGTTGACAGTACAAATGCATTACACATGCATAATGCATGCGTGTAAAATGCCTTTGAAAACAAATGCTTTCAGACTGTTTTGCTGATTCTGGATCTGTCTCCTATCAGCTACACTGGTGTAAACCAAGGAATGGTTTCAGCTTCACTGAAATCTCTCCGCATCGCTGAAAGCAGCGACTGACCTACACATAACCCCTCGCTTGTAAGAGAGTACTGTAAAAAAACACTAATTAAGACAATAACTCCTTGATACAAGTCCTTGTGCCCGTCCTTCTGAACCACACTTAAGCTTTTCTTACCAAAATAGTCTGATGGACCAAGTCTTCCAACTTCAACGTACTCCTCGTTGTCAGACCTGCGCTGCAGAACAGAAGCTGTGCCCTGGGAAGGAGAAGTGCAGAAAGTCAAGCTGGCTTTCCTTAAACCTGTTATGCTTTAAAAAGTAATTGAGTCCTGAGTATTTCCTTTTGCATGTCACACCCCTTTAGTTCTGCTATGGGAGAGTTGACAATTTCAGTCAATTCCTTTTATATGAATGAAAAGAAGTAAAGGATTAAAAAAAATCCATCAGTGCGGCAAATGATTTCTCTCTTATGTTTGGATGTGGACAGTCAGCTCACACAGAAGAGAAGAGGAACAGGTCAGAACCCAGTAACTCCTAATTTAACTAATACACATCATGCTGTGCAAATGTATGCTTTAATATAATTTAAAAATATGTTCTGGGTGGATGCAGAACCTTCCAAGAGACACAGTAAAGATTTACATCAAAAGGACTAAAAAGGCAATTTTGCCAGTCACAATCCTGGGACATGATGTTGTAAGACAGCACCTAGAGTTTATTCCTCACCCGATCATTCACCGGATCTATTGCTGAAATGGTTGGTAAAGGGAGTTTTTAATGCTTTTTGCAACAAAGGGTGACTTTTTTTTAGTGGCTTTGCCCGCTTGTGGCCTGTAGTGATCTGGACACCTGCGAGTCAGTCGCTGGAGAGATGGAATGTGTCTTGTCTCCACTACCTTTAATAACTGCTGTACTTGACACATGCTAATACATGTCAAAACTCAGTTACAGTCTATTTAAACCTTCAAAGAGGTTTTACATGCAGAAATATTCTAACCTGGAGGAAATCTTAAATTATTGTGGCATAAAGCTTTTGTAGAGGAATAGAGAAGGTATCTGCTTTTCTGGAAAAAAATTATAGTAACATATGAAATTATCTTCTGAGTCCAAACCAAAAGCATAGGGAAAGGCAAAATGTTAACATATTTTGATTTTAACTGAAACTAAAAAGATTTTTTAAAGCCAAGATTTTTAAATAGACTGGAGAGCCATTTTTAACAGTGCAGTTGGAGAGAATCAATGTTTCAATGTTTTTTAAAGATTTTCAGCTTGGAAAGTAATTTTAAGGGCTGATCCTGCCTCAGCCGGGACAGGGAAGGGGAGGAGACACAGTAATGTGGACTATGCTCGGAAGATTGATGCCAGTTCTTGGAAATATCACAGCCCTCACTCTGCAGTTGACCACCCAAGCCTCGCATTGCAGTGCCCATAACCAGCTGCAGGACCACCCCAGCTTGGAGCGCAAACCTCCCCCCAGTGCAGAGTATTTAGTGCATATTCACTGGCTGCAAATATCCTGCAGCTTCCTTCCACCGAAAGAAACTTGTGTGCCTTCGGGTTTGGGGGAGGGACTTGAGGAGACACTGAGCACCCTGAAACAGCTTGACTTCAATGCAGTTAAAGGCACTCAGCACCCTGCAGAACCAGACTTCACCTTTGCACTGTGTTTAACACATCACCATTGAATTACAAATCTGAACAGTAATGTAAGTCTGCTTCAGGTCTGGCTTCTGCTTTTCTAGGACCTGGAGGCCCAGGAATAACCAAGAGCAGTAGAATATCCACTATTATATAGCAAATGATCATAATTTGCTTTCTTCTGAACAAGCACAACTAAGCTGCTGTAATACCGTTGTATTGCATCATGTCCTATTTCATAACAGGGATATTTTTAAGCTCATATACTTCACAAATTGCTGGGGCACTCTCTAGGTTAACTTATGTGCTACATAAATGAAGAGGTAAATTTTATTTCTTCTGATGCCAGGAACCAGAAACAAAAACCAAATAATGTATTATTTGATACCTGCTAAGCAGATGATGTTTTTTATACTGACTTGGATGTATATCAAATTAATCTGGCACATTAAAAGTTATAATTTCTCATTTTGCCCATTAGCAGTAACCTGTGCTTAGTATAAATCCCTAGATATCAGACTGTCAACACGTTACATTGGTTATGACAATTTACCATTCCACCCCATCAGCTACATGCCATATCAGTATTACAAAAATACTGAAGAAACACCAGGGCTGTAAATCCAGGTACATTTGAAAATAAACACAAAACTCTTCTCAGCTTCAACGCTTTCAGTCTTAATATGCCAGGCAGCTGATAGCAGAAGATACAGAACCATGTGCTTGGCACAACATGCATGAGCAATGACACCTGAACTGGGCAAGGTTGTTCAAAAATAAGCTGAAAATACAGGGGAAGGTTGGTTTTGGTCTTTTGTGGGGTTTATTTGGGGTTTTATCTACTATTAAAACATGACATGCACATAAAACCGTCCACAGAAGTGTAAGGCTATCCACAGAAGTAACTGGAAGTACTGGATATAAGAAAGTGATTTGGTGCCTGTCAAGTTTCCAGAAAAAATTCCTTATCCTTGATATAACTAAACTGTTCCGCCAAAGTTGCTGTTTTCCAAGATCTTCCAGTAAATCCGCAAGGGCATGAAAATGCAAAGATAGTGTAATAAGTTTTGTTATTCACACTTACTGCAAGTTTTCAGACCAAACACACATTCATATGCAGCATTCTCGGAAATACCCCATACAGGGAATAATAATGTGTATATCAACCTCCCTCTTGCCAAACTTCAGATCAGGTGCAGCTCACTAAGTCGATGCTGTTCTTATTGCCTGTGCAGTGTAGATGGATTCAGCTTCAGAATCGCTTCCAGCCCCTGTCCTCCTCTGTGTCCCCATCTGAAGCCTGGCAAAAACCTAACCCCTTGACCCAAATAGCTGTCTGCAATCCATGTCTCCAGTCTCTTTCCCAAAACTATTTTTTTTTTTTAAAGAACTTTTATTACAGATGTTTTATTACATAAAACAACAAAAAAAAAATCCCTGAAGTAATCATATTGACCGCCCAGGTCAAATGAAGAAAGGACTCAATTCCCCACTGCCTACCTTGACCATGCTGCTGCAAAGGTAATCACAATATCAAGCATTATTGCTTTCATCTCCCCAAGTGTCAGCTTTTATTGTGGCTAATATTTTTTTGACAGGGTCCATATGATATAGGACTCCAATAAGTCAGTCTTCTGAAGCAATTTCTTCCACTGTTCCACTACAGTCGGCCTTTTTAATCCAAGAAACACCATGATATCTGTTGGAGGAGGACAGATGTGTCTGGCCTCCACAATAAACACTTGGCTTGGCAGGATAAAGCAATGCATATTCCAGATACATATTTTTCCACTCTTGTTTTAACAGTCACATAGGCTTTTCCCGTTGCCCAGTGAGAACAGGTCTATCACGGAGCAAAAGAAGTTTCCTGAAACCCTGACAGCGAGCACCCAGATGTAAGATCTGATTACGCCGCTTGGCCTCTCATTGCACCAGTCACCAGCTCCACCAGTACATCCTGGAGCATTGTCAGAGTGACCTCCACGGGAAGACTGTCCACACCATGAAACAAAGAAGATGTATTTATAATTATCCATCTGTATCACCTTCACTTTGCGTGTCTTATCTCTGGAATCAATGCTATCCTGACTGTATTAGAATCCCATTGTAGATGACCAGTGTAACCAAGGCAAAAATAATACAGAAATAAATTAAAACAGAATAAAATACTACAGAAACAATACTTTATTACCCATATACTTAATGAAGTTGTGATAGTAAATTAATTCAGTGCCTGCCCCTACCCTTGCCCCCATTGCAGGTTTCATGGCTGTACTTCATTTCACTTTACTTGTCAAATTTTTCTGACACAGTTTTTGAGCTTTCTGTCCTTGTGCTTCAGCAAACCCTACCTCCTATAAACGATACGACTGAATAAATCTCCTGAGCCCTGTCCCGGAAGGTACGGGCATTATCTAGCAAGGATTAAAGGGGCTTATCACTCTTACTCCCAAAAGCATTTGGTCTTGGTGGGAAAGATTCCCCCTCAAATGGCACACAAAACTTGGCAAGATCAGTCTCTCTGAAATAAACTGCACAATCCTAGATTTGCAGGATTAGACTATTTAGTGCTGCTCAATTTAAAATACTGTCTTGTACACTGATAGCCATTTCAGCCTCCTACACCACCAAGAAAAGCCTACAGAGCACAGGCTCAAAGACTGTCAAGAAGTTTGACACCATTTAATAAATCAGCACTTTGTGATGATACTGAACTGAAGGCAGACAGGCATGTCTTTCTGCTAGCAGATGCCTGGGAGTGAAATTATGATCTTTGGTGGATCCAGGAATATTCCCTTTCACTCACTGGGGAGTGCCTGTATTCCCAGGAACCAATATCATTAACCTTCTCTCCTCTCCTCCAAGTAAATACAGGCATCTTATTGCAAAAACAACAAGAGTAGCAGTTCCAAAAGCAATGTGCCATCACCAGCTCTCTGCCATCCTCACCCCACGCACCTGCTCACTCCCTCTATCACTGCTCTGTCATGGTGCTGAGAGTATTTATTTGACTCTTTCAAATGCATCAGCAGTTTGTTTTGTAAAAATTTATGGCCTAGATATGGCACCATAATTTAAGATATAAAAAATAAATTAAGGTTTATAATCCATGAGCTCCCATCCTCCCCAAAGTAATGAGATTTTGATAGATGTTTCCTTTTAAAATATCAGACCATATGGATGAGTGAGACATCCTACAGTGTAAAGACAGTGACCCATCCGGATCAACGTTGAGATTCCCAGGCCTTATCCTGCATGGACCTATAAGCACTAATTGCTTCAGGAACCCTACTTTTATATTTAAGTATGAATCCTATAGCCAGCAGTTGGCCTAAGTAGCCTGGCTACAAAAGTCAAGTGTTCATGATGCTAAAAAATCAAATCCTGTATTTTTCCCTCTATTTCAGGTCAGCGGATCGGATGGGATAATTCCCAAGCAGCACAAAGCAAAATGTGGTGGACAGTGATGTGTCCGTGTTACCTCTGGGTAGGACAGGCTGTGCAGTATGGTCCTTCACCAGGGCCAGTGGGTGGGAACAGAAATTCAGCACTGTTTTAAAAACTTTTTCATTTAAAAGTCAATCTTGTTGATGTTTTGGTTTTGCTGGTCTAACCTCCCATTATTAAGATATAGCAATCAGTAAAAAATATAGTGAGGCTCCATCTGTAATAAAGGACATATTTATCGTTACTAAAATTGAAGAGTGTTTATTCTCCCATGCGAGTATGCAATGTCAATGTCTACGTCCTTTTGATACACTAAGTATACAGAATAAATTTCTACTTTTTAAAGAAAATAATTTCTTTAAAGGAAAGTTACTTTTTCCATTTCCATTTTTATTTCATACTTTTACTTACTGATTTTTTTAAAGAAAAGCACAGAAGACAGTTTTTTTCCCCATGCCCTCAAAATGTTACATTTTTATCCTAGTTTTCAGCTTATAAAGTTTTTCTAGCCTATATTGTTTTCCTCTTCACCATCCACTAGAAAAGAGCAGTGCAGTCTATAGAATCAGAGATGGAAAAGGTCAGGCTGATCCATCTGCTATTGCTATTAACTCTATCAATTGCTATTATGAACATACCTTTGCTCCTTCTCACTTTGTTAATCCGCACACTCCATAATTCACACATTCAAAGATAAGTTTCTTCTCACTCCACAGTCACACAAACCCTCATTATATGTCGCTATTAAATCTTTGCGAAGTTACTACAAAAGAGGAAAGAAGAGGCTGTGAAGTGGTATAAAATGCTCCTGTTCACACAGCGAAGCAGACGGGACGGGATGGCAGCTAGAACAGATCTGAAATGAATTAAAAGCTCTTTCACACAGCATGATTCTAGGAGTATTTTATTTAATTGCAGGCAAGATGAGGCTTGTGGAAGTAATACCTTTTCTTAGATCAACAAGCATAGCCAGAGAAGGGACAAGAGCTTTTGGGCACACATACCTATCTTCAAGTTGCCTATTTCTCCAGGTATACCTAAGAAAATATACCATTCACCTATCTGCTGCGCAATGTTCTTACACTATAATTGCTACAACCATAGCAGGTTGCACCATATTTAGTCATATCTGCCTGCTTACTGGTTCATGTATGTGATTAAATCAATCATAGAGCATCTCCAAATCATTACTTTAAATTAAGGAGAGTCAAAAGCTACAGCTCCTGATGCTACAAAACTCCTGGAAATAGTGATTGCCTGGCGAATCTGTGAGACCTGCTAAGATCTGTCAGCTAATGTTTCACCCTCCACTTTAAAAAATGATCATTTTAATCAATTCGGTCATCTGATGTGAAACCTCAAACAACTTTGGTCCAGGTTGGGAAACTTTACTTTTATGACTATCCTTTATGATGTGTCTGCTGTAATGACTGTTGGGTAAGGACTACAAGAACAGTCCCCAGGTTTGCACTGACTGAAAAAGTGGTGGTTGTTTGGTTTGCTTATCTCTAGCAAGTGAGTTCTTTCCTGCACCCATTAGGGTTCACTACAGATTACAGTGTGAGACAATGCACAAGCTAATGAGCTACTGAGAGCTTCTGAAAACAAATATACAACATGTTACACATTCAGCTTTTTAAATTTGGCGGTGACTCTGGAAATCTGGAGTGCCGCTGATTTCAGTGGATTTTCAGAAAGCCAGCACCTTGGGAGTATCGTTAGGATTAATAATGCAAGGTCAAATGAGCTCAAAAGGCAACATTAGAGTAACAACATGTGCACTGTGATACTCATACAATCTTCCTGAGAGAGAGTAGTGCTGCAAAAAGTGCCTTTACACTGCAACAACCACGGTGTCAATGGCTATGATTATCACTACACTGTCATTGTAACATTAATGCATCATATTCTTATTGGCCATAATTCTCAACAATAGTAATGCACACTGCAGTCTAGCAAAGATGGAAAGCAAACGTCACCACGCAGCTGGCACGGATCCTAGACATCAGCTCTACAGCCATGCTTGGTACCAAGCAATCTGCAGTTCGCCGTGTGTACCAGCTGTATCTACCTGCGTAAGACTACTGTATGTATGTCTAAACTTCCACCATTTCTGCTACTTAGGCACATTTATATTAGTTTAAGAATAACATCCAGACTCAAGAGAGAGGAACAAAGCTGTCTAGAGCAGTCACCAAAATAGCCACAAACATAAAGGTACTTTTAAAAATGACAATCAATCATAAACCAAGTGTAGCTTAAAACAGCAGAAACAGCTGAGCCACAGGGCATTTCCTAGGGATATACGAGAGGCCAGGGTTAAGGCCCAGACATGACTACACCCAGCCCATCATTAATCACCAGGAAACACCTTTGCCTTGATAGTTTAGTATTTAAAATCATAGATGTTTGACATGGGAAGACCTTTTCAATCATTTTGTTCATCCTCCTATTGCAGTATCTCAGACAACCTTCCTCTTCAGTGTTTCTTTGATACAGTCTGCATTAAACCTGTGCTGTACCTATGTATTCCCCCTGAAGTAAAAGAAATGTTATTAAGGTGGAAGAAGACAAGATTCAGGCAGAGAGAGACCAGTAAACAGTGAAAAGCTGAAAGAAGCAGAATACACTGCACCAACTAAAATTCGCTTCATGCATGGAGACGCCAGCAATACTTAAGCAAAATAAAGTGGGTTTTGCACAAAGAATAAAAAATTGGGATTTTTTTTTGTTAAGCCTTTTCTGTTGAAAGGCTTGTCAGAATTAAACCACAAAGTTTTATAGTATTTTGACTTCAAAACGTTGCCCTGGAGCCACAGCAGCAGAGCTAACATCAGGCTAGATCACGAAGGTGACCAATAGAAGCGTATCCATGTGTTGGGGGACTCAAGACTTCATCGGCAGTCATCATCATCCTCCATCATCAGACAGAGGGACACCACAGTGACCTCTGTGCTCCCCAGCCTCAGTGCCACGGTAGTCCCATGCTCCTCTTCCATACCACCAGTTGCCCACTGGGACTGGGAAGCCTGGGAGCGAGGGGATGGTGACAGAGGGATAAGGATACCAGCTCCGAGCCCTGGGAGGAGCCCCTTGCCTGGGGTGTGATCCTCCTTGGCCAGTTGTCCTGGCTTCATGCCCAGAAAGCTGGGAAGCGGTTGCACCACAGCCCAGCCTTTGGGGTCCCCCTGCATTTTTATCTTTACTCCATTCTAGGATTTTAGTTGACCCTTTTATTACACATTCAATCCACCTGTTACAGGGGTGACAAAAAGCAGATCCACTCAGTAAAGGTGGGCTCAGATGCCGGGCTTTAATGAATCATCTCAGTGATACTTGGCCTTGACTAATCAGTAGCTTCTGTGGGAAAACAACTGAATTAATATTCATCCTGGTGCCAGATTTTAAAGACCGTCTGTGCCAAGCACTCTGGATTATTGGCAACAAGGCACTGTTTTCCTCCCTCAGACATGTCAGCGTACAAAGCAATAAAAGTCACAAAGGAAAAAAAATGTTGCATTTTAGAGATTCTTTCTTTCTACAAAGCTAGCCATTATCTTGACTCTCTCTGAAGCCAGGAAACATCCACTGAGTCAACATAAAAGTGACTCTATAATGGGTTATTCATCAACTGTTCATATTTGTGACTGACCTGACAGGGCTCATCTCCTGGAAGCAGACAGTGCAGAGCGCTACCACCTACAGCAGGGGCAGGGTTGAATGTACGGGAGAGAAAACAAGAAAACAGTGCTGAACCTCCCTCACCCTGCCCACAAAATCCTTTCTGGTGAAAATCGTTTTTAGCTGTTAATGTTGTTTTACGGCCCAATTACTCCTACCACCATCTGCTTCATTGTGAAAACATTCTGTAGATGCTGAAGTAACCAGACCAAGCAAAAGGCTGAGACAGACATCGTCATTAAAGTCTCATAACTAATGCTGTGACCAGGGCTGGGTGAGCAGCTGTGGCCAGCTAGGGCAACAGCTTCTGAGCAAGCAATAAAACTTGGAGCAAACTGGGGGAAGGAGAGAAAAGAGTTTATCACAGAGATCAGAAAAATCCCCCATGGAAAAGCTCTCCTTAAATCCCTTCAGTTGGTGAATGTTGTGTATTCAAAGGACCAAATTCTGAAATTCAGAAGAAAAAAACTCATGCGCTCAAAGCTGCCTTTTCCTGGAGCACACGGTGGAGAGCCCTGCATGCTCCACAAAATCCACACTATATAGCTAATGAATGAGCCCTAAGGGGTATATTCCTTCAGCAAATCTGCAGTCATCTCAGCTGTATCTTTGAAGAGGAGGGACAAAAGCTATCCCAGTAAGGGACAGCTTTAACATGATCTAGAGAAAGGGATGAACTCCAGCAGGGATTAGGAAATTCTCCATTCCTCTTCCACCAGGTTGGACACCACTATATTTCAGGTCTTGTTCATACTGCAGTATTTTTGCTTAAAGACAGAGAAGCACTCCTCAGGACGGAGCTCCTGGCTCCTTTAAAACAGCAGATGCCTTTAATTTCAGTTTAGATTTAACGTGCCTCAGGCCATAAAGTTCTTGGTCATGTTGACTAAGTGCTTTGCATCAGGGCTTGTGAGCTCAGTCTTCAATGCCAAAAGAGCTTATAAGGATCCTAAGAACCTCCTGAAAACCTTGAGGGGTAAACAGCCTGTGCTGCTACTCACACAGAGAGGTATTTTGTTACCTGGGAAACTCCACTACTTTTGCAGATTTCCACGGCAGGAAGACACTACTGTACCAGGCTAAAGAGAGAAGTCAAAGAATCAACCATACCTTAAAGCAAGTATTAGCTAAGTAATAAGTCACAGGCTGTTTTGAACACAGAGAAAATCTAGCACTCTGATTTTTATGAAAATTCAAATGGAGCATGTATATATTAAGAATGAAACTGCCAATTACTCACTTCGGGTTTTACTTCTGTGCACACCAAACGATCTCCCAGTTTTCCACGTATCCTATAGTGGTAAGAGGCCAGGGTGTGTCTGTATTTCCAGTATAAACTTCAATTTTATGGGTTTACAAATCAGATGTTTTAAATTACAGCTGAATGAGACTGAAGACTCCTACACAAGTTGTCATGTCAAAAGTGAACTGGGGAAACATTCATACGTATTTTTTTGCACTGGGTATAGCATGTGCAAAAGAGAGGTTATGAAAACTACTTTTAAGCCTTTGAGAATAGTATGGCTACACTGCATCCTCCGGTGGTTTTCCTTCAAGACCTAAGTTTACCAACATCCCAGTGACACAGGGTAACACAGCAAGTCCTGCCTGTACCTCATGATGCTGGCATAAGCAATGTTCTCAGTCTCAATGTCCTGGAAGACCACTAGCATATCACTCCTCAGCTGCCATTTTAGCCCTCTGGGACTGCTGATAGCATCATTCCTGGGATGGCTTTTATGTTACAGCTAAGGATCTGCAGTTCTAGGGCTACTTTCCAAGAGAATACAAATCCTTTGAACTATGTAGCCAAAGACACTGCAAATATTCCTTTAGCCAGTAAATAATCTTTAATTTTTATTATTTGCTAACCTTTGATTTGTGAAAGACTTCTATACAAAAACAAGGGAAGAAATAAACAAATTTCAGACAGCAATACAAAGTGCAAGTGACTTCCACATAACCTGCAGTAGAAAATAACACCCATCATTTCTGGATGATAAAATTTAACATAAAAGAAAAAGGACAGTCGGTTGATGTGTTAGCCTGGGATGCTGGCCACAGGGCTAACACTGCTTCTCTGCCTTAGATCTCTGTGAGCAAAACCATGAAGGTTCAGACCTTCAAGGTACCTAATTCCCATCGATTGTTTTCAGCAAGAATGAAGAACTAAATTCTTGTGCCTGTGCTTCAGACCCCACCATGCCACATGACCCCACCATGCCACATGGAGGTTGCTTCATGCACCTCATCACACAGGTGTAGTAAGGATAAACCCCACGGAGTTCATGAGATGTTCCTGTAAGTAGCTAAGGTGAAATGAGCTGGTGAAAAGGTTACATATATTATATACCACAGCTATTACGACTCAACATTATTTGGACATACTACATGGATGTACCAATCCAGGTGAAAATTTTTTTCCATAACAAACTACTGGCTCTGTACATTGCTTTTACATTGTTTTCCTACCCATCAGACTTCTTTTTAAAAAAGCTTCATTTTCATAATATAAAAGCTAGCTGATCTTAATGGTCTTGGAGAAGGATGATGCAAGAGGACTTAATTCTGATTGTGGACTCAAGATTGAGTCATGACTGGGTCTGACAGTATTTTTTTAACTGTACATTTTTAAACTATTATACATTATTCTCCAGTCTCTGAGTTCATAGCAACTCACAGAATTTACATACAGTTGTCCTGGTTTCTGCCACAAATGAGGAACAAAATCTGCAAAGTTCTAAAATAGACTAGAAATATTGGCTAATCTGAAGTTTCACAAAATTGTAAAGAAAATGCTCCACTGTACATCACTTCTGAGGTTTTAGATTTTGCAGAATTTACCACAGGTGACTGCACTGCAGCGGTTATTAGTGGGGCCAGAGAAAGAGTTGGAAGGAAAGGCCAAAAGCTGCAGTCACTGACAGGTCTTCCATCGCTGGTGGGAAGAAGGGGAGCAGCCAGTTTCTTCCTATGAAACACTGTCCCTTTCTGACAGAGGAGAGATAAGGATATGCTCAAGGTTGCATGTACATGGATATTGCATGTATGTGCAGCCTGATTCACTGCCCTCGGAAGTCAAAGTTAAACTGAGTGTAACAAGAGCTGGACTAAGCTGACATTTTAGTTCCTTTGACTCAGCAAAATACTTCACCTCCATCCCTGGTCAGGATGGGACCCAATCACACACCTAACTTTCAGTCTTTGACATCAGCTGGCAATTAAAAATGCCATCCTGAACAAAGATGAACTTTGACGCAGAGCCAAGGGAAACGCTATTGCTCCAGCACAACTAGGTCATATCTAGAAAATTGAATGTACCTTTCCTGTAAGAGCTCTATGGGAAACAATGTCTCTGCAGTTAAAAATAAGCAAAGTACAGAGACCTCTGTGACTGCTGGCTCTGTTTATTCAGTATATTTTGTTTATTAGGTATATTAGAAGTCGCTGTAGACTGCCTTTGACAAACATTTTCAGTATCAACAAAATCCCGGTAACACTAAGCAGTTCAGATTGTAGCCTTTGAAACTCCTTTTCTAGACAACATTCATCTTCCTAATTAATAATTAATCACACTGTGTTTTTAAGGAGATTATCAGGTGTGATAGCAGAGTGTGCCTAAGGCAGTGACTTCATTAACCATGAGGAAGAAGTTTACTTTGTAGTTCTCCTGCCTGTCGCAGGGGTAGGTGCCAAAGGGGTCTCTCTTAGGTTAGAAAGTCAAAGAGCAACAATTTAGAGCAGGAAACAATTGGGCTATTATTTTACTTTTTCCTTTTCCTTCTTAAGGAGCTTTTAAATAGTAAATCTTCAGATGCTTGTTGTGCAATTTAAGACTCAAGTCGACTTTTCCTACAAAAAGGCCCAGTTCTGTGAAGAACAGAGTTAGACCGAGGACCTTCCTCTGTCAGCGCACGTTACCATGGCAGGAAGAGTTTACAAACACTGTTCCACCTAACAAGGCTTTGAACTGCATTTGTGCAGAGACGCTCCATAGCGTGCCAAGAGTGTCAGCAGGGCTGGAAACACTGATTTCACCTACAGGACAATATCTCAAGTACACTCTCAGCAAGAACTCGCAGCGGATCCTGCCCAGACCAGAGCCAGTTTGTGGCCCTGACTTGAAGTGTCAACAGCAGCATGAAAGCTAGCAGCCCCCCAAGGATTACAAGACTGTTTTCAGTGTGATCAGCCAAGAATAGTGCTGGGCAAATAATCATTACCTATTAATTTGATTCATTTCTGTCAGTGAGGCAGCTCTATGCATTAATTCTGGACGGATTTGTGTACTATCATTGAAATTTTTTCTCTTATTTGTCAAACTTGCTATTTCCATTGCCTGGTTTCAGTAGTGACAGGTAATTCACGTCTTTTCTCATTAAGCTCCTCCTCACCTTTATGAAGTGTCATTAGGATTATTCCCACTGATGAGGAAACAGGGAGGGTAATGTTCTGCCCACAGACTGGACTGATAATAGAGGTAAGACTGAAAATCAGATGCCCTGACTCTGCCTCCTCTCTAACCAGCAGGATAATAACAAAGAACACAAATCCCCAGCTTTTTTGAAGTGCTTTTCACAAAGGAGTGGCATGAGGAGGGTGCAACTATCCCCTGTAACTTAGCACTAATCTGCAATTAAATAAACTAGTTTTTAAAGTTAAAAACAAAAATCTATGTAGAACTACTTGATACAATGGGTCCATTTCTCCTTGACTTTCCTCCTGGATATTATCTTCTATTTTTAGGTCTTTTATTTTTAGGCTGCTGCATGCTATTGTGGGGCAGCTCGACCAACTATTAATTGGAAATGTTTTACTTCTCATGCAGTTTTATTTCTTTGCTTTCTACACCACTTAAACCAAACTGTCCTCTGAGGAGATGACAGGCTACGGAGAGCACATTTAAAGGACACTTACAGGCTGTGCTCTTCGGGCACAGTGTGGCACTATTATAAACCTTTTGCTGGTCCCCTACACCTGCGTACGTCTGTGTCTGTCCGTGCATTTTTCTTAAGTCATGTCAAACTTTACGGAGTATTAGGGCCATATGGCAGCAGTTCAGCAAGCTCTCAGTAAGCAGCTGAGATTACAAGACTCCCAGTCAGTGGAGTCCTGTGATAATATCCGTGTGCCGTATATAGTGCTTGGTCATGACAAGTAGATCCAAATGATCTGACATGGGGAGGGATGGGAGCTGGAAAACCCAGCAGCGCACTTCACGGCTGCAGGTCCCCACATTTTTGGCAGCTGCATTACAGACTTCGAGGTACTGTGCCACCCAGCCAAGTTTGAAGCTGAACTTAAGAGAGTGGTACATGATCATAACCGCTATTTTTAATACTATTGTCACTACCTTTCTCAGTAACCTAGACAACCGCAAAAACCTCATTTCTTTCCAGTTTCAGAGCACTACTACACTAGTTTGAACTACTAAAGTCAGTGGCAAAGCATGAGTCGGGAATAAAATCAGCTCCTGTTCAACTGGCATTTCATTTAAAGGGGCTTAACATTTGCTGGGATATTTAACTCCACAAAGCTCCCATGCCTTTGCAAGCTACCACTTTAAAATGCTAGCTAAAAATATTTGCGTTATCTGAAGTCAGATGAATAAATCGTCCCTACTGCTGGGTACACAGTGTGGCAGTGTACAATACAACTACAAATTTATTTGTTAGAAACTGTACATCTGTTATGATTTACGCTTGCCAAAATATAATTCTTTATGGCAACAATTGTTTCATGGTGCTTAAAGTTTTTCACCTCTGTGCCAGGAATCTCATATGGGATAATTCCATGACCTTGGAATCCAGCAGATACATTCCACATCTGTCTGGTCTGGGAAAGCCCAAGTTTGTTGTGTGAAAACTGTAGTGGGAAAATAAGGCCTGAATATATCTGAAAATACAGAAACTGCAGGGCTGCTTCTTTTCTTTTTTTAATTACCAGTTTCAAGTGCAGTAAATCAATCTCACAGAAGCGGTTACTTTGCTTTTGTAAGCAGACATTCCCTTCTGATCCTATCTCCAAATTAAGGAATATGGTATAAACATTAAAATAATTCTATCTCTGGAAAAAAATCACAGCCTTTAAATATTAAAACTAGATCTTGTTGAAGGCTGCTTGAGATTTAAATGGAAAAGCACCCAACCTACTTCAAGTAAACATCTTACTGGTGCCTGTGAAGATTTAGGGTGGCAGAAAAACTGTAGCTGTCCTGGAATCTCAGGGTAATACTTTTCTCATTAGACTTTTTAACAAAAAATGAACCATAAACAGCTTTGTGAGCAGTGAACTTAAAAAGCCCCGGTTTCCTGTGACTCTTCCCTGTGCACATTTTCTGTTATTCTAATAATTTGGCTGAGCTCCTACTGCAGCCTTGCTCTCCATAGGGCACTAAAGAATTTTCATGCATACAGCCTGCACATCAAATAACCTGCACCCTACTACGATCTGTGCAACACTAGAGATAAGATGGTGGAGAGAAAGACATGAAAAAAAAGGCTACACTAAGGAAAATGGAGAAAAGGTGAATGTGCTTGCTTGACAGAAGGGGGAGACTAAATATTCTTGTCCATACTAATCAGGATGATATTCCTGGTTTAAAGCAGGAATTGCTGTTCTGATCATCACCGAGGCTGGAAGTCTCCCTTTCAAAAGGGTTTAATGGTTGCTCTTCCATCTGCAAATCCTGAAAGTGCCAATTCACTTATAGGCTATGTCCTTCTGCAGGACCAAACTACTTAAAAGATGATATCCCAAAGATGTCACAGAGGAAGGCAGCATTGCAGGCTAACCAGAAATGAATGACTAATTTATGAAGTTCATACAAGACCATGCTAACAATTTAAAATCCATGTGTGAGCCCTGGATGTCTCAGAGAAGTTTTTATGATAGGAGTCACAAGATCCCACTTGGAACCAGTATCTGTGATGCTGGTACACCAAAGCTTTGTAAATTGGTAACTGATTTGTCTAAGGCATGCCTTGAATGATCGTGGTTTATAATACATGAGTACCATTCCCAAAAATCTGTGTGGCAAGGTACAAGTTAGCTTTGTACTACCGGACATACTGTGCTCTAAAGGAGACTGCATTCTGGTGATCTATGAAATGGTTTCTGCATATACAGCAGCCAAACAAATTGGCTGCAATTCTACTGTTTTGGATTATAAGGCCATAAACATCAAAAAAACATATGAAAGAAGCTAATGACTTTTCAACATATTGTGACAACAAACCAGCCAAAACTACTTTCAACCAGTTTGTAGAATAATGTGTTCCTGGCGGCTCGCACCAACTCTCCTGCAGAAAAGTTTAACATCAAAGATGTAAACTCCTGTGAAATCAGGTTTAAAATACAAAGCTTAAACTATGTGTTAGCAGACTGAAATACTGCTGCAGCAGCACCAGAAATGGTTGATATTGGATTTTCATTCTTTAATGTAGAAAAATATAGGTGATTTCCAAAGTGAGAAACCGTATTAGATTTATAGTGGAAGGGTGAGGTGAGCAGATACTTTATGATTGTGCAGTATTCAGTGTTGATACTCTTCTACCCATTCAAGTCTTAACAGCTGTTCCATCAAGAGGGGGAAGATAAAGGCACTTGGTAATTCTTAAGCAAGCTGCCAATTTTCCACATGGGATTCGATGGCTAAGAAAATTAGGTTTTCCTAGTCTCACACTGCTGCAAGGAATAACAGCACACTTATTAACACTAGTAGAAATGAAAATTCCGTATTTCTGAAAAAAAGTTATATTTCCTAAATTTTTCTTATAAACTAAGTATCTTGTTAACAAAAGAAAATTCCGTATCTAATATCTAGTCTCTTATTCTGACACTATTTCTTGAAGGGGCACTGCTCATCACATATTTAAAGATCCTTAAGTGTCCAACTGTATAATATACAGGTGCAGTTATTTGCACTGACAATTTTGTAAGCATCAGAAGAGAAACTATGTTCATAAATCAAATACGTTATCTCCAACACTCAAGAAGGATAGAATGTTAAGTGTCAGATATTGATTATGAACCAAATTCTGGCTGCCTTGGATAGATGCACCTGTCCAAAAAAACACATATAAGGAGCAAGCAAAGAAAAACCTGTTGGCCTCTAAACCATCTGGAATGAACGCTGTACAAGCCCTTTATCACCTCAGCTGGGCAGGGTCTCTTTCCTCCTAAATCACATCACAACACAGCAGCCTGATGGAGCCAGAGATGTATTCTCTGTACATCCATCTGACCCCAAGGCAACACAATGATACCAGCTTCCTTACATCCATCTGACCCACCTTCTCCCACAGTGAGGGATTCAGATGACCTCCTAGCTCCTGTGCCACCACTGCCTTGTTGCTGGTCATGTAACACCCAGCCTGGCATGTGCATTTGAACTGTCACCACACAGCCATATGTCAGCCATCCCCAGTTTATATATTTGTGTATGAACACTTACAGCTGGTACTGAAAAGCTCCTACTTCAATACATATACAATCATATCCTAATGCTGCCTTGTTATTCTTAGTCTGAGTCTCTCTAATATCTTTTTTATAACTTATTATATCACAGCGCCTAGGTATTTGTATGAGATACCAATGATCCAAATATTTATGTCAGAAAGGGAGGAAGAACCCCATCAGCATCTGCTTGCAGAAGTGAGATGGTGGAACTGAAGTGTCAGATAATCTCCCAGAAAGATGTATGCATTTTCAGCTGCCTGACAGATCTGTCTGCCTGTGTGAGAGTAAACAAAAAAATGTCTCAGCCATTCGGGCTGAGTTTAAGGCAAAAGGAAGAACAAATTATCCATTTTCAGATCAGGTCTCCTGCTCCAGTTTACAGATGTTCGTTTGCCATTTCCCCTATAAGTCCCGTTAGGAACAACGATCAACCAGCCTGGTTGAAGTACAGGCAATTTGGAACAAGAAAAATCTCATGTAGAAAACAAACCTTCAAACAGTAAAAACACAGACACACCTCAAAATTCCTCTGTGTCTTCAATTTACTGGAAATGGGGGATTGTTCCACTTAAGACATTTCCATGGAAGTAGTGTATGAGTTAATTAGAATTTTGAGTAATTCTCCTGGTTTGACTGGAGTTAGTTCAGATTTGTTCTGAAGTAAGAGATTATACTGAACCCAAATGTCTTTTATTACAAAGTCTTGATCTTTACCAGGAAGTGACAGAGTTTATCAGGATGCCAGCCTTACCTCTGTAATAATGAAGAAGTCATCACCGGGCTCTCCCTGCACAACAATTTTTTCTCCATCTTCAAACTGGACAGGTTCCAGTGCATCAGCCACTGTCAGCCGCTCCCATTTATCCAGGGACTCTATAATATTGAAGATCATAAAGCTTTATTATAAAAAGACTCTAACTTTGGCTGAAGATTTGTATCTAAACTGACAGTTCTGCAATGCCTGGTTCTGTTATAAAAGAAACATTTCTTTCATCCAGGCACTTTGCACGAACCTCCAGTTGGGAAACATGAATGTATTTATTCATTGTGTCTTAGACTTTAGTAATCACCCAGATAATAATCTTAAAAGTTGGACAGGAAAAGTTGGCTCCGGTTCCCTACGCCTGCGATCTGATCTGCGCTGCCCTGATGCTGCAGTGGATTGGAGCAGCCTAGGAGCTGTTTGGAGACACCAGTGATATGGGAGCGCCGAGATTCTCTTACCACATCCCACACCAGATGTCAGAACAAGTCCTGCTGTCTTTTCGTCAGAGTTGCTCTCAGCTGGTTACTGATGGCCTGCCAGATAAGCGATGCAAAAGTGTCGATCTCAGAGATGACTCTGCCCCCACGGGTGAGACCACGCACCACTGAAGCCAACAGCAAGACCCTGGTAGCCTGGGTGGCAGCAAGACCAGAGGCTCAGTATGGATGTCTGAAGTGGCACCTCTGTTTCATTTGCCAGCAGGATGGTTTACAAAGTGTTTTTCTTTCCATTCGCCCACTTAAGACAGAAAAGTTATAAAACTTCAAAGTAAACTTCAATAAGAAAAAATGACCGGTCTGTTTTATGAGTGATGGAGCTAATACAGCCTGCTCCCTGGGGCTTGGTGTCCTTATCACCCACCTGCAGCTGCCACAAAGCCCTGGTGATACCCACGTGGCAAAGGACAGCCTGCACCTGGGCTTCTCACTGTCCCACTGCCTTCCTCCTCCTGCCTTTGCTAAGGGATGGATTTCACCTATACTGCCCTCGGGGAGAGGAGGGGTACCAACCTGTGTCTCTCCCCTCTACCTATTTGCATGAGAATTCACGACAATGAATTGTACTTGAACTTCTGTACTTTGTTATCAGATTTGACTGAAAGAAGTGACAGGTTTAAAAGTTATTAAAAGAAACAGATAATACAATGATATAACTTTCACTGCCTCAAAAATCTGGGCTAAAATTCATGTACTAGAGCTCTGCTGATTCTTACTTACTACGAATTATTGAACTAATATAAGTCAAGACATGGCTTCTGATACCAGGATTAGCTCTGGGCTGTTCTCTCAGACTTTCCCCATTTTGTTCAAAATATTGCTTAGAAGTATTGTGTGAGGGTGAAAGAGTTCTTTAAAACTTAAAAAGCCTTTTGCTTGAGCTCAAAAGTGCACACTGAGTCTGGTAACAAAACCAGATCAAAGTGATCAATCCAGCAAAGGTAAGTTTTGAGTGGCCTGACACACAAACATCTTCATGTTTTTATGCCACTTTCTGTTGCTGTTTGGGAAATGACTATTTCTAATATTTTCCCCACCTATAATCACTAATGCACTTTCCTGGTGTATTTGTGACCTTTGCTGCAGAAGCATTAATATCAAAGACCAATTCCATATTGTCAATGTAACATTCAAAAAGTGCTCTGTTTGACTAAAAATAAGCATAAAACTCTTTCATACCGAGTAGAGTAGGCTTTTTCATTTTTTTAAAAAAGAGAACTCGGTAATTAACAATGAAAAGAAAGAGTCTCTTGAAACTTCTTCTTCAGTTGGCTTTATGAAAAATTCAAAGCTAATTCTAGCTCCAGTCACGAAGCGTCTCTCTCTTGTCTAAGAGAATTGTACCACTACAAATACATTGGTTAATGATTCTTGCCAACTGAACATTATATACAATATTGTACACAATAAAACTCCTGAAGTTTTAGTTGCAGAGTTAAAGTCAAGCTTCAAATAAAGTAGACCATAAGCAATTTTTTGCAATTTCTAAATTGTATGTATCAATTCATGGCTTTATATTTAATTAAACTCCAGAAGAAAGATTTAAAACAATTAGTTTTCTCATATCTTGTTTGATACGTTATAAGCAGCTACCGATAATCTAAAAAATCTTTACTTTTTTTAAAAAATATGACTCTTACAATTATATGGCTAGTTACAGACACTAGACAGGCTTTGCAAAAATATATGTAAGAAGCAGGTAGAGGTTTTTCCACCAAGAAATCACCAAGTTCTGACCACATTAAGGCATGAAGAGAAGTTGACTTCTCAGTGCTGTGTTGAGATTTCTGAAATACCTTTCTGTTTCCCAGGTGTCATCTACTTTTTAGACATGTGAAATAGATCCTTACACACTTCACCTAATTCTCCATGTTCCTAAAATGATGCGTTATTTTGTCCAGCTTTTCCATACTTAAAAAAGGTTCAAATCTTGAAGTAATTCCTCTTTTTTTACTGGGATTCAAAAGCCATACTACAAACTAGGATATAATTACATTGCAAACCGCATGTTTAAGGAAGCACATCTTTGAATAACCTTTCTACTCTGAAATTGTTTTGAGATGTCTCATTGTTGTAATTGCTCCTCATTAGTGCAGGTGCAGAGATCCTTTTTTCTTTAAATAGTCATTGTAATTTGGTATAATTTGTGCTCTTAATTTAGGAAGATTTAAGTTAAGCATAAAAGAAGACATTTAAATGATGAAAACTTCATTAATAAGTGAGCAACATACTTGGCCTTACTCTGAGCATGCAAATGTAATTGAAAATCTCATGGATAGCACCTCTCAGAAGTTCAAGTATATTTTCACTAAGATACTCTCATATTTCAGGTACCTAAGCAAGAACGGTGGATGAATACCATACCAAGAAATGGAAATTGTTTAAGTAGAAATATAAATACTTTAATTATATAGCAAATTAATCCTGAACTGTTTTTTTCAAAATAGCCCCAGCAGAAACATGATGTTTCTCCTACAGAATCAACATTTCATTGTACTGTGTAACACTGTCCTCCTTATTAGAAGCTTTTGTTCTCCTAATGGTGATTGATTGGTCAGGCATTATGGGTTTGTTGTTTTTCCTACTGAAGGCCATCAAGAACATGTCCAAATTTCGTGGCTATCACATTAATCAAAGGGAAACAAAATCCAAGGACAAGAAGCTAAACAGATGTTTTAAGAATGTGAGACAGGGGCTGTAAAATACACAGAAGAAAAGAAATCAGTCCGTTTTGATTTGTAAGGTTAGTTTGTTTAGTGCACATAAATACAGTATTCTTGCAGGAAAAAGCTTCTCACCTGTCACCTGGAAGGATGTAACTAGACTTTATGAAAAATTCATATCTCTGCACTGCTTTCTCCTCTATCCATATGATCTTTATCACAACAGCAGCTACTGAAAGGTTACCAGTGCATGCCTGCTCCCATATTTAAGGAAAGATTTGTCCTTCACACACATGTTCAGTGCATATTAAAAAATGAGAAAAACAAGTCCTAAAAAGGGCCCTATACACTTTCATTCCTTCGGAAATGATGAAACCATGAGACCTTCTGTTTGACCACCATTGCTTTCATCGTGCCATCAAAGACCAAAATTCATCCTGCCAACACGTATAAGAGAGGAACTAACAGGCAAGTCCAAAGGGCAACTGACCCAAAATGGAGACCTTGCTCAGGAATTCTTCATACATCTTCCGCTTTCGCAGTGTGCTGCCCTGTTATTAAAGGAGAGAGAAAAAGGAGGTAGAACATTACACAAAGTATTTTTGTGATTTCTTCCTACAGCTGCTCTTTTTTTTTCCCTCCCCTTCCAAATCTTAAGCATAGCCAGTATAAACAGCCCAAGGCAAATGTTTCCCCATAAAATGTCTGGACAAGTTGTATTGCTGATAAGCAAAGACAGAAGGAATCGAATTCAATCCTGGTGTAATTTCACTGACTTCGCTGGTGTTACTGGACACCATGGATGACTTGTATCCATTATTTACAGGCACTCATTTTAAAGCCAGAGCTTCATCAATTAACTGTTTAGCTAATTCAATATATATCTTGTTACCAATGAGGCCCTGCTAGAAGGGAATTTACAATTACGAAGTAGGATAAAACTTAAAATGTCCCCCTCATGGGTCCCATCCTTTTAGGCTAAAACCTCTTTAATGACAAGAGTGTTTATCTGTAAGCCTGGTTTATATTCTATATAGTGTTGTATGTACTGTTACTGCTAAGCAACCTATTCATATTATTATTTTAACAAGATTTAAACGTTTTGGAGGAGATAATCCATCAATGTATGTGCAGCCACCAGCACAGTCATTCTCACTCTACTAAGCTTTTATTGTGTGATAAATTACTGAGAAATCTTCTGCTTACATAGTGTCTGATCACCATAAACAGAAACCGTAAGTAGTCATTCCAGCACGCATTTCTGAAGGAGATTCAGGTATGAATAAATACAATGCAGTTTTACCAATACAAAAATAATTAATTCATCCTTAACTCCTTCTGCGGTGACACAAATGACTTGAAAAGACTTCCCAGGTGCCAAAGAGGAACTCCAGGGTCTTCCTTGGTACCATGTAGTTCATTCCACACTGTTATACAACAGCCCACATCGTTTCTGCCTGGGTAGATTCCCTGAGGATGTTGAAGGCTGCCTGGTGCTTGCTAGTTAAATCTACTAGGCAGGAGTACAGCACAAAGACGATACATTCCTCTTCTGAAGAAAGGGAAATAAAGATGGCATTTATTCATAGGCTGGGCAGAGAAGACAGAAGCAAATGTCAGTGTTTGCTATAGAAAAAGCCACTACTTCTCCATTCCTCCTTCTCCAAGTGAGCACTGGTAAGTGCTGGAAGCAGAGGCAGAAAATGGGGATAGAGAAAGGAAAAGGAAAAGAAACATTTTGCCCTCCACTGTGAAAGCATTCAGAAGTGCTTTAGGTATGAAAATGAGAAAGGCTGCTGTACTCAAGACCAATAATATAACTAAGAATTAATCATCCCTTTTCCTACATGCACTGCGCAGGTCAGGCTTGATCCAGCAACCACCAAAGCATCGTGAATCCTTCCACCAACACCAACAGGCTTTGGCTCCAGCTTCTGACCGCAGCACCAGCAGAAGCTGCTGAGCGGTCTCCTCTGGTGACAGCCCCCATTTGCTCCCCTCTCCTGGAGCCACCCCTGCTCCAAAACAGTGGCAGCACCATCAGGAGATGCCACTCTTCCCAGGTATCTCTGGATCAGCAGCAGCACCAGCTACCAAGGTCTCCCCCTCCACACCCCGTTCATAATTTCCGAGTCTGGTGATGACAGTTCGCCTCTCAGCGATAGCATCGGTAACCCTTGTCTGACCTCTCTGTCTGACAAACCTGGTTCTCAACCTCGGGGGCCCCCGAGAGCATTTGAAGTGCCAGAAAGAAAAAAAAAAAAGAACTTCAAACAGAGGAGGCTCTGCAAACCACGCCAGACCCTGACAGCTCCCTGCGAGACAAAGAATGGAAAACTGGACACTGCACAGTTGTTGCTTTCCTCCCTGCAATCGAGTGGAAACGAGACCAGCAAAATTGACAGCTGTGGAAAACCAGATTGGTGGTTTAGTTTGATGGGCTGGGGCACCCAGGGACAGATGTGGAAAATGCTTTTTAAATGACTTGCGGACACAGATGAATTTTAAGAAGCAGTAATCAGTAGCCATAAGTGACACCTGACCACAGCTTCGAGTATTTAGAGATGCAGACAAGACTCAGGAAGGTAAGAATTGCAAGCATCTCACCCGGCCCGGAGAACAAGAGCCCATCACTTCCTACAGGAAAACGGGTGTGTTATGTCTTGGCTAAACTAAGCCAGCACAGCAGTACAGAACCCACCGTGAAGACAAGTGCAAAAGCAAAACTGAAGTGGAAAGAATTAATTAAATGTGTTGCTATAATTTTTTGTATTGTGATGGTATGCAGAACCTCAGTGGGACTCCACTTAACACATAGCTACACTGTCTTAAATATCCCATGTCTCAGAATGATACCACAAAGGTAAAGGAGAACAAGGGTCTAGGGAAGAGCTAGTAGTTGAGGCTTAGGACTCCTATTTCCCAGCATGTGCACTGAAACCCAAGATGACCCAACTGATGGCTTATGACTCAACCTGCAGGGTGGCTCCATCCAACCCTCCATCTCTCCTGGAGGAGACAAACAACAACCTCAAGGGTGGCATGAGCCACCCAACAGCACAGCTTCACCTAAGGGTGCCCAGGCAGGCACAGAAGCTTTCTCTTAATTTTCAGAGCACATGAGGCTGGATCCCAGTCAGCACAACCAAATTCCAATTTCTCTTCCAGAAAGGAAAAGCTTAGCTCACCATCATACATATTGTTTTCACTTGAGTGTGTTTTCCCGCTCAAGCTTTCACAAGCAGAGTGAGAAGAGATTTTGAGAACACTAATATAAGCTGAAAACAACCCAGCAGTAGAAATCTTACAAACAACCAAAGCATGTGCTTATTTCCACTGGTATTAATCATCTTCTTCTCCCCATGAAATAGAGAGAGAACATGCCTACTTCCCATCTTCCTTGATTAGCCTAATATTCCCCTCTCATCCCCTCCCAGAGGTATAATGTCACCTCTGACTCCTGATGTCCTTTTTATACTTGTTTTATTTGGTCTAGTTGCTTTACTCAAATTGTTGAGGCCACGGGTATGAACACCATCATAAACTCTTCTCCTACCTTCAAGTAATTTCCACAGAAGCGTCAACCTGTGTGCTCCCTAGGACATGTGCTAATTCTGTTCTTATACAACATTTTCATGGATCTTCTAAAGCAGCCACAAATCAGACAGTAACGATATCTGCAGACTAGAAGATACTATGAAAGCTTGCCAGAACAGGAAAATAACAAGAAAGGACCTGGAGACATTAGAAATGGAAGTAGAAAATAATAGAATGAGCTTCTGTTCGGAAAATACAGCTAAGAAATGCAAGGAAAAAAAATCCAAAGCACATATGTTTGACGAACGGAAGAAGACTGGAAAGTTGTAAAGCTGAAAGAGATTTATAGACAGTAGGTGAGACCTGGTTTGCAATATCAGACTGCAACAAGAATACAGCCAAGCTATTTTGGTCAGTATACTCAAAGACATCATCCAGGAATGAAGTTTAGAGGCTCCATCTCCATGGCTCAGATGTGACGGTGCCTGGCGTGCTACACTCTGTCTCAGTACCTCTTCTCCAGAAAAGTGCTCCCAAACCAAACCAAGCCTGGAGAAATGCTAAAACACTTGGGGAGAAGCCGATAAAGAAGCAGCAAAACAAATTCAGCCTGTATATGTTAGCTCAACGCTGGGATCATAGGTACTTCATGCTCATAGCTAGCATGCATTGTTGCAAGGGTTTTAAGTAGACAGTGATAATCATCTACAGATATATGACAGAAAGAGAGGGCAATTTAGTACAGCATAACTTGACATAACTCAAAGTAATAGGAGAAAATTAAGAAAATCTAATTTAAGATCAATATCCCAATGTAGGAATTATTCTCTCGCAGAAAAGTTTCCCAAGGGAAGCAGTAGAAATCTTCCTGCTTGAGCCAGATAAAAACAATAGTAAATGTACATGAATAATTCTGCACTGGCAGGGTTCTTGATGGCATGTTTTAAAAAGTCTTTATTAATTCTGCTTTTTCTAACCTATTAATATCTTATTTCAATAGTCACTGCTTCTCCCTCTCCCCCCTTTCCTTTGTTCACTTTCTTCCTGGTTCTGAGCTGTCATGCACAAGCTCATCTTCTTAAAGACAGTGGTTCCCACTAACTACAAAGACTCATTAATATTCAAAGCTGCAGTGCTCCTCCCTGAAACAGTCCCAAGGAGAAATGACATCGCTTGCATTTGCCAAATCCACCCAGAAAAGAGCTCAAAGCCGGTTTTAGGACCACTTAAAAATGTAGCAAGCCCTAGGCTATGCTTAAGCAATACACAGGCTCAGAAAAATGGATGCCCCAGAGATTATAACAGGTCTTGTTGAATAGGACTGTTGCATGTCTTTTCCAACTGCCCCTTCTTCACTTTCCCTGTTTTCTTGCACTTTTTCTTCCCACACCTCCAGTTCACCTCTTTGCTTTGTCCCTCCAGCACTCTTCATGTGTTCTTTCTTGCTTCATTGTTTCAGGTGAGGTTGATCAGGTCCTTCCTAGAAATCCCCACCTTCAGTAAGAAGCCAAACAAATGGCTACCAAAAGGCAAAGTATGGCTCAGGTTTCAAATAAAAATAAATATCTGGCAGGAGGTGCCGGAATGGCCTTCTGGACTGCTCCCACCCTGTTTAATCCCTGCATAAACCTAATATTGAATGATGCTTTGGGTGTACATTCTTACAGGAGCATGAAAAAAAGAGTCACTGTGCATACTGGCCATGAAAACAAAATAGCCTGCAAGATCCCGGTGCTATAGTGCACAGACATCGAATGGACTGCAGACTTCGGCTCTGCTTTATGTTTTGGCCACCATGCAACCTACATTTTATGGCAACACGAAGTCCTTCTGACTTCCTTTTCTCTGAGTAGAAAAAGGCACTTGTTAAAGAACTTGTTCACAGATTCAAAGCTGTGAAAAGATGGTAAAACAAAGCCAAAATAGCATAAATAAAATGAGGCATAACATTAGGAACTGACTAACCTTGATTTGTCATGACTTGCATCCCAATATTACAACTCACTTTCTGCAAGCAAAGTTTGCCAAATAGGCAAAAAGTATGGTACCCCATGCAGCTCTGCTCTCAGAGCCAGGTATCTTGGACCATGGGAACTAGAGGATAGTTAAATTATCCTGAATCAAGACTTTTTAAAGAAGAAAGTACAAGAAATTAATACTTCAGATTTCCTCAGTCTGGGAACTAAATTGTCTGGGGGATCAATCTGATGTTGGGATACAGACATTTGCTTCTCTGGTATTTGTGGTATTTGCTATATTTAGAATACAAATATTGTACTACCCTGGGATGTTCCCCACTCCATGATGCTCTTGAATCCCAATTGCAAAGAAGAGAGCAGCAACATTTCAGCAACTGAATTACATGAGAAACCTATGGCAAAAACATTCCTTTGCATCTCTCCCAGAAGAATGTAAGTAAATAAATACAGAATATTTACAAAAATATGTGTGTGTGTGTGCCTGCGTGTGCACACACAGAGAACGTATAATAAAAAAATTTGCAATAGAGTGAAAAGTATGCAACTCAGCACAGATAATTTTATGAGATAAATGGAACACCCAGATGGACAGATAATTTGTGAGTGTACTGAGAGGGGAACATGTTGAAGTGGTTTTTTGTAATCCGTCTAGTACAATGAATTTCATGGTATAATACTTTGTCAAGAACTGCAGTGAAAGCCAAGCAATTTCACTGCAAATCCTGACAAAAAGAACTATCCCAACATTTACAATCATCACAGCTGCTAAAACAAACTTGAATGTGACCTTCAAGCCATCAGGGTACCTAAGCTGAGACAGTGAAATATAAAGAAATATATCTGTTTTAACAAACTTCCTTTGGGACAGACTAAATAATAAATGGATGACAAGCATAACTAAATGCCAGCAGGAACTTTTTGCATCAGCCTTTGTCCATCCAGAAAAAGGAAAACCCAAACTCCTGAACCTCCTGAGATGCATTTCATTCATACCATAAACCAGTCAGGATCAATGAGACACGTAAGTGGGGAAAATGGCACTAAGCAGAAATAAAAACTAGAAATTACTAAATGCAAAGCAAAGAACCAAAACAGAGCCTGCAAGGAGAAATGAGGTAGAGGGTCAAGTGTCTCATGATAGGATAAAATCTTTTTGGCAAGTGTGGATCTGAAGGCATGACTTGCAAATAAATATTTACAACTTGAATAAAATTTCAACACTAGACTGAGAAAACATGGGGCTGGTCATGGCCGGGAAGGAATGCAGACAAAAGAAACAACTACCTCGGGTTATGGAGGGGCTTTATCTGACTACAGAAAAAAACATATCTTTGGGAGAAAAAGGTCATTGATCCCTTGGAGAAAAGTATTTGCAAACAGAAAATAAAAAAGAAAAAACCTGCTCACTCTCAAGTTTTAAAACCATCTTAAATAATATATTTCAGAAGATATTTTAAACATTACTACCTCTTATTTAAAGGCAGAAGCATTTCTACATCCAAAATATCCAGCAGCTTTCTAGAAACATAAGGTTAGAGGCTAAATGGCAGGAAACCACGTTTCTGGGACTTGAAAGGCAGCTACTACTACATCTTGAAACTGAGTACAGCAAAAGGAGCCACGTAATGGTTCAGTCAGATTTAAGTATGAAATGTAGCCACTGAAACATGATGTAATTAATTCTTAGGCTTGGGGAAATGTGCAGAGAGCCACTGTAACCTGCCCTCACATGAATACACAAAGACAGGTGTCTCATTTCACCTACAGCAAAGAAATTATCCACACTGCACCTACAAATAAATGAAATTATGACAGAATTCATGTAGTCTGGATGGGTAAATTGCATTCACCGTGGACAGCACTTAAAACTGAACATCTTCTACACCTGCAGCAATGAAATCACCACGCTACCTGAAATATTTCCTATCTAAGTACTGGGAATACTACATTTACACTGTCTGGGTAGCTAATGTAATGCAACAGACCACCAAGTTTTAACGGCCCAATTGTAAAAAAAGCAAGAAGAGAGAGAGGGAGAGAAAACACCACCATGTGAAGTTAAAGGTCTCATCAACTGCAGAAACCGAGCTTCCTAGGTAAGGTATGGTGGTCACTGGTTCAGAGAACATGTAAATTAATTTGAAAAGTACCTAGCACTATACCAGAATCACAAAGAAGTATATCTGTAGTATTCAAGTTGTATGTATGGCTAAAGCTAGCATTAAAAGCACAGTCTTTTTCACTTGGGACTTTAAACCCTTTTAGTAAAAACCTGTCTCTGCATCAAATATTCATCTTCTGAAGGCTCCTATCAGACACATGACCAAACCTGAAAGCTCACAGGGTTGGATGATGTTAGGTACCACTATCTTTATCAATGCTAAAACTGAAATTACCTCTAGGCTATGAGGCCCGTGAATCTGTCCCTTCAATTCTTTAGTAGCAAGGTTATAGGCAGTTGTAAAAAGCTGTGCTTAAAAAGCCAAGGAATACGTGGCTTGTCCTCCTCCATTTATTTCCCTCCTACATTCCTTCTCTTTTATACCTTGTATTCTTCCTTGCAGCCTGCAGGTTATCCCAGGCACCTCTCCACTGCATCCACGTAGGACATGGGACAAATAAGTTGAGTGTGCCTCTTAAATCTGTTGGGAAATTCTCCTGCTCTGTTTTAGAAATACTTTGCAGAAAGGTCTCAGTTACTACTGCCTGCTTCCCCGCACTGGAAAGCATTCAAAAACTATTCATCCTGCTTATCCACAAGAGATAAGAGGGTACACTTCTCATCATTATTCCTCTTATTTTGTCTTGGAGTGATCAGGCTGAATATTTAGGGATAGAGTAAATTTCCATCAGATGTACTCTCCTAGATGTCATTGTGATGTTCGTTTATGTGATAAAGAACTCAGCCCATGAAATACAGAGTGAAAACCAGCAATGCTTCACACAGACATCCAACAGTCATCACACAGTATAAATAAAGATCACTTTTACAGTCTGTTGCTTAAGAACTAATCAACATGTAAAATCTACTCAATTCTTTTGCTAATTTTTGTTATCCATGACATTCACTGGAAATATAGAAGCTCTCAAAATGCACACTCCTTTATTATTCTGAGAGCATAGTGTGATTTCTTTCAGATCAGAATGAAACAATGCAGCTTTCAGAGACAAGTCCTATTGAGAAAGAAGCTTTACAAAGAGTTATGTCTGTTAATTATCAAAAAGAAAGGAATATTTTATGGAGAAGGAAGATATGCACATGGACATCGGAAACAAACTCATAAAAAAAAGTTATGACATTGCTAAAGTTAATTATCTGTCAAAGTTCCCATTATAAACTCACCACTCAAGAACCAACAGCAAATTCATAAGCTAGCACACACCCCAGGTGCCCAGAAGGTCTGCTGAGCTTTGCAGCAGAGATGAGGGAGTTTGAAAGGAGCAGAGCAATGAATCATTAGCAGGGGCTCTGCAGCTACCATCCTATGATACATGTGGCTGTGGGGTGGCTAATGAAGATGGAGGGCACAGTCCAACTGAGACTTTTTTTAACGGAGCTGGCTTTACCTTGTATTGCCTGCTTTAAAGAGCATAATACAAGTTCAGACAAAGACTTCATAGGCAAGGAGTAGTCCTGAAAGACATTTTGAGGTTCATGATAAGGAGAGGATTTGCATAGCTTCAGTGGGTAACGGAGGCCTCCTGAGGTTTTCATTCATGTATAATAGTTATGCATAATGTTATTCAATTGCATTCCTGACTCAGCGTCTTTCTGCTGAATCTTGTCCCCTTTCCCTTCAGTTCACTTAATTTAGTTACTCAATGTTATTGTCATGTCCTCTCTCTTTTCTGTAGAAACACAGACTGCGCAGCCTTCTATCATCAGCGTACTCTGAACACAGAAGTGCTGGTGACACAGAAAAAAGTAAAAAATATCAACTCCATAAACAAGCCTTTCTCCGTAAACTTACCATTAAAATGCGTCTGTAGCTGTCTCTGTCGATGCCCCAGAGCTTGAGATCTGTCTTGGCCTTGACAGTGGCGGCCCGGGGTGTTCCATAGATCAACGCCAGTTCCCCGAAGCTGCCTCCTTCTCCGATACTGGTGACCCATTCCCCATTGACATAAACCTACCACAGCACAAGACAAAATAAGAAGCAAAACCAGTTTGGGGGCTTAGTTGCAGTTCTCCTCCTACTGCCAGTTACCTAAAAAGCTATTAGTAATTTCCTTTCTAATCGTCAATGCTGGGGACACAGAAGGAAAACAAGAGCATAACAGTTTCTGCAGTTGGTCCCCAAAGAGGGCAGCAACCTGCTTTGTGGACAGAATTTCAACTCGTCTTGCTTCAGTACAATGATTGCATTTACTCCCCCAAGTTTTCAGCTCCCATGGTTAACTGGCATCATGTTTTCCCTCCTGTGTTCAAGGCTCAGACAGTCAACAAGCAGAACTGTCACAACTTTGGCTTTTTATTAACACTGTCAAACTTGAAAGGAAGGAGATTTGTTGATATGTGTAATGAGGTTTGCTGAAAAGCACCATGGCCATGAAATGAAAAACAGTCAAAACAGGGAAACATCTATCGAAAAGGAACATTTTTTTTATTCCCTAAGCCTAGTGCCTCCAACAACCATTTAAACATAACTACTGAGATCTCCTTCTTCCTTAGTGAAGACTACTAAGTGCTCTGGTCTTGAGAAGCTATATGCAGAATTACCCTTCGTCTTTACGGCTCTACAGAACTTACGAAGCAGTGTTTGACCCACAGCCTATTTAGATAACATATCCTCTTGAAACACAGTATGGATCGATACCACTATCACAGTATTTTTCCTGGATGACATCTAATTTGGGAAGAATTCCTACACTTGAGTGCTATGTAAAACCTTCACTGGAGAAAGTGAGACTCATGCAGGTGCTTTCTGCTGGGCTGCATTTTCCTCACCATTCATGGACAATACAGCTCATGAGACATAATAGTGTATTCAAAGACTGGTATGGATTGTGTATTCTGCAGCTTGCTTGTAGGCTTGCTGCTATAAACCTACACAATAAACCCTTTTCATTCTGTTAATGTGTCTGTGAGTTTACAGGGTAGGAAAGGCTGTGTGCATTTACCCAGTGCAGAATATATCCCAATCTGTTACAGACCAATAACGGCAGAAATCAACCAGAATTAATTTCATTTGTTCGGAAGCTTTGTGAAGAAAAATAATATGAAGAAAATATGCAGGTATTCTCATCTTAAGCAGAAAACTATGTCAAAGGAAAAGACTATAACCTATTACCAATTACTGAGTCACAGACTAGCAGTTTTTAAAAAATATATGAATTAGAGCTGTGTTCAAGCTGGGCATGAGAAAAGCTGGTGACCAAAATAAATGAACTGGGGTCAAAATTCAACAAATTGTCAGTATTAATTTTACTTCTATCTTCATTTTATGATGAAAAGTCTTATTACAAACTACAGCTGGAATCAATCCCAATTTATCTTCCCAATATTCAATTAAGGTCTGATCCAGCTCCTACTGAGGTCAGTGAAATGCTGGTTCAGTAGAAGATGGATGAGGCCACAGAGAAGTTCAGCTATCAAGAGCAATTCAGCTGAAAAGCAGCAATATTAGCATCACTGCTGAACTCCAGGCAATGTTGTGGCTCTTGGTGTTCCTGGAGCATCTGAGGATCAAGGGGCTGAAATAAAGGGTAAAAATAATCCCAAACAGGCAGGTGGTAGCAGACTGCCAAGAAAGAGCTCAAGCCACAAAAGCCATAGCTTCATTTCTTTGCCAGGACAGAATGAATGTCACATAGGAGAATATCACAGAAGAGAATAACAACAGCATTTCCTTTCAAACTTTTACACTCACCACAGAAAGAAAATCTCACAGAACATTGAATCTACTTTTGATTCTCCTCATGATGAAAAAAATGAAAGCAAAAAAAGAAGTTTTAAAAAAGCCAGGCAAACCCAAACACTTCCTGGTGAAACAAGCAGGTAATACTGTGGCTCCTGGATCTTTTTTTGTGAGACACGTGGGAGAAATGGATGAATAAACAGGATTCTGAAAGGCTTGTAACATAATGAGAATGTACGAAAATTTTTAAACTCAATCCATTAAGAATTGTTCAGATGAATATCTGAATGTAGGGATACCCCCTTACCGTGGGGATTTCACCAGAGGGACTCAGGGTTTCCTACAGTACAGGAATTCAAGTCCTCAGTAAAAAGACTGAGAAATGATGGGGAAAATCTAATAATTCCATTGAATTTTGGACCACATCCTGAATGTCAACTGACATTGCATCCTTGACTCTTTTTCAGCACACCCAAAATACATGTGTTTCTATATGCTCTTCTGTTGAAAAGCACAGGTTTGGTTATTGCAGAAAGGTCTGCATTACAGGTGGGAAATAAACTCATTCCAACACGTATTTTTTTAAGCAATATGGTTACGTTTCTTGTTAAAGCAGAATACATGATATGACTGCAGCCCAGAGAGGGGAATTACCCTGGTAAAATTCAAGGTGGAGCAAGTGAAGGATGGACATTTACCGTTGCATGGTTGTTATAAAGAGGCTACTACTAAACTGCTCTAAAACTTCTTTAATTTTGCTGTCTTACTTGACAAGACTCCCCAAAACATGTTTGACATCTCACCTCTAAACAGTTTATGCAAACAGCCATTCCTCCACCCTAAGAGTGTCGGGTTTAAAGTACTCTGAGGTGAAACCAAATCACCGATCTGACAGTCTTTGGGCCTAGCATTCACTCCCCCAATAAAAATGACATTTCCAATATCAATCCCCAAAAGAGAAAACAGCTTGAGAATAATTATTGTTTTCTAGGAGGAAAACCACTGCAATTCATTCTCTGCAAAGACCTAAGTGAACAATCAACTTCTGTCTTCATGATGAAGCTAAAGTGCATTGATGGCACATTACAAAGCCATTCTGCACCTTAACAGAGCATTCAGCTCCACTATGAACCCCTTTGAAACAGATCTTTTAAAAAGTAGAAAGGAAAGTAGCTCTGTTCGTAAGGTGTGGGAAGTAAAGCTATTTTAGGCTCAGAACAGCTTATGAAAGCCAATGTTATATGGCAGCAGCTCAGATGATCTCCTTCTTTATCCTAAAAATTGCTGGGCTGAGGTTTTGGCTCAGGTAGTTTTAGGCATTTGTGAACTCTTGCCAAAGTGGTGAGTATACAGTGATTTATTCCTCATTGTTGCTTGACCTGCCAGTCACAGCTTCGTAATAGCTGGAACCTTCTTCTTTCATGCAGCTGACGAGGAATGTAGAATTGCAGGTGCCCAAATATGACCAAGCCATCAGGACCACGACCTTCCACAGATCAAAAGTACTTTAGGTTTCTATTGTTTTCCATCATGTAATATCAGCACTGCAATTTTTGCAGGCTTGAAAAATCACACAACTTGGTTCATTTATTTATTTTTTAGGAAGCAAATGGGAAAAATCTCTTGTGAACATCAGCAGTTCCTTCCTTCACGGGCTGTGATGTACATAGGCACTAATTGTGAGAGAAAATGCAATGAAGTCACACAATGCTCAATGCAATAGGAAAGCATCTTAGCCTCACTCATCTTCGTGTTGTCTAGAGAAGCAGAAAGCATCCTCACCACAACCAGTAATACAGCCATTTTACTTTGAAGGCAGGATATGAACATCTATCTCTGAGCTTCATTAGAGTGAATTTACCGTTACCTGAATTTTGCATTGTGAATTTCAAGTTAACTTTTAGCATTTTTTTTTATGCCACTTTGTGATCTTATTTGTTCCAGGCATTACAACTTTTAGATGTTAAATCCCCTTCCGTGGATCTGTTTGTAATAATATATGCTTTGTGCCTTGTCAAGCCTTAATATTTGTTATCCAAAAATGAAGATGAGGTTTATTTATTCTTGGAAAAAATAAGCAAGCCTTAGACATGAAGGGTATTTATATGTGGGTAGTTTTCTCAAATAAAGCCAGTGCTTTATTTGCAGTATGAATTCACTTTTCTTAAATATAAATATATGAACTTGGAGACCACCTTGAGAATACTTAAAAATTCAAGCTGAAAAACTCCAAACTTTAAAATGTTCTGTTTCAAGTTTCTAAAAGCATCCTTCTGAAATTAGAAAGATCATTAATGATGGAAGAATTCAAATCAAAAGCAAGCTATGGAATCTAACCACAACTAGTTTTAAAATCCAACAGTATTCTCACATAAACCACCGTGTAATTTTCATCTTTGTATATACAAATTAGAGAGTTTGTATATATGAATAAGGGCTTCAAGAAGATTGGACCTACAATCAAAAGATAATCTTACCTATTGTCCACAATATTCATGTATAGCTCCACATATGGATTTATACAGTAAATACAGAACCTATTGCAGAAAAAATACTGAAAAGTTTTCATTTTGATTTTCACCATACTATAGTTTGGCTGCTGTTGTTTTACAAGAAGAAAACCTGAGAATGACTGTAGGGAAAGTTGCTGCGACATTAAATAGAATAGGAAGTTGTTGAGTCTAAAAAAAACCACATCTGTTTTAAAAGGGTAGTTGACGGTGCTTTTTAAAGTAAAAAATGTGAGGTTATAAGATTAAAATAATAAACAGGAAGTCGTTTTTATATTTAGAAATATGGATTAGAGATTTTTGCAAGACACATACTTTAGCAGGTACTTTCAACATCTTTACTGGAAACTATAATTTAGGCTCTCCCAGATACTTTTTGGCATACGTTCATATTTGTCTGAGCAGAAAAGCTTCCAGTAGACAATTGACCTCTAAGACTTCAAACCTCATGCCATCATCTACCTACTATAAACTTTATCCACCTGCAGGGCTGGGTCATGACTTAACAATTCTCTTCAACCACAAAGTTCTAAGTAGGAAGACTGCAACCGATAATGCTATAATGTCTTTTCCCATCCAATGACAGTTTTGGTCAAAGTATACCTGGTTTGTAGTATACAGTATAAGAGAGGAAAACCCCAAGTTGCCCAAGGCCTACCCTTTCCTGATTTCTAAAAACCTTTATTTTACATATTAAAAATATGTCCTTCTCGCTTGGCCCACAGTCCATGTTGAGTGTGCTTGCCAATGAAACAATATTGAGTCTTCTTTGGCTGTCCATAGTAATGCCAAGAAGGAAATGTACAGATAAACAAGGCTTGTTTATACCCTAAGAAAGTGTAAGAGTTGAGGATAAAGTGTTATATTAAAAATACTTTATTGTACTTCTAATTTGACTCAGATTATTTTTAAGGGAAAATATTAGAATGCTCTTATTTACTCTTTGGAGTACCTATGCCAAAACTCTAACAGTAAATTACTTTTAAATGTTGCAGTTTTTAAACTCAAAACACCACACACTGATTTTGCTATTCTGGCTTTTTGGTGGTTTCTATTTGGTTTTGGTTGCTTGGTTGATAGATTTTTTTTTTCAGTTTGCCATGACTTTCTTCCGGGGGATGGGAACTTTATGATGGCAACTGCAACCTCCTTTTTGCGTATTTTTGCATGCGTATGGAAAACCTCAGTGTTTATCAGTCACGATGTTCACCAGCCCTGGTATACCTGTCACTTTTGAGCAGATCAGGGAAATGCTGAAGGCAGATAGCCTGGTCAGGGGTTAAAAGCCTCCATGTATATGCCAACACCAGCTGAACTAGGCAGAAAATGGCTTGAGGCTTTAAGTCTCGGGGTCAACTGTCTACTCTCCAAGTTGCTTTTTTTCCTGGAGAAGGGTGGAAGCATGCCAAAAAAGTATCTGGCAAGGCTTCAATGAAATGCAGCTCTTACTAGCAGTGTGGATTTTCTTCAGACAATAAGGAGTTTAGCACTGCTGCCCGGGAAGTGGAGAACTCTTTTCTGGGGAGCACTATATACGGTGTGATAGTGCACACCCATGGGGTCTGGGAGCTGCTGCCTCATACAGGGGCAAGTTACTCCGCACTAACTGCCCTGGTAGAGACTTTACCCTATGGGGGGAAAATGGGCTCATCTCCCTGCAGCTTCCCAGCAAAGGCAGTTAACATAGGTAACTTCTGTAGCTACCAGGGTGTAGTTGCAACTTGCTCCTGGATGAGCACATGTTTCTTGTGCTTTCCACAGTATCTTGCAAAGAAACAGTGTGTGTTTTGGCTGAAGATACAGGAAAATCTTAGGAAGGAGAGAGCACCTAGCTGAGGACATGGGGAGAGCAGTGGTGCTAAGGTACAGCAGGATGAAGGAAGGGGGATGCTGAAGTGGGACAGCATGAGAGTTGGTTACAGAAGAGTTTTGCAACACTTAGAGGGTCAGGAACTTTGGTTGTCCCTGGAATAAGCTCAGCCCATCTCTTAAGTCTTGTAAAGATATATTTGTCCCACAGGTCATGTCAGAAAACTGTCCATACTTGTGTCTGAGAAGTGTCAGGATGACATTATTGTGGATCTGTCCATTTTGATCTGTTCTAGCAGCTATAGGCTGATTTTGGCAATTAGGGGAGTAGGGATTGAGAACGCTCATGAAATTGAAGTTGCAATCTACTCAAAGAAATAGTTATTTCATTCATTCCTTAGAAAGTCTGCTGTTCCAAGTCTCAAAGACAAGGCAGGAAAAATGTATATCCTATATCATATATAACTACTCGGAACTCAAAGAAAACTTCTGCCTTCAACTCCCAATAGCATAAAACAAAGCTGTGCACCAGGTTCTTCATTTAGTAAAACAGTAAGTCCCACCAAAGTCAACAGAATTACTCACGTGCTTAAAGGGGGACTGGTGCTTAGCTTGTCAAATCAGGGGTCTGGGATAAGACTTTCAAAAACATCTATACAGCTTAAGAGTCTACATGTAATTGCAATGCAGTGGCACTGAGGCCATTGAGTCACTGTGGCAGTTTTTCATATTTTACCCCAAATCCTATCTCAGAAGCCTCAAAGGTCTCTGAATTGTTCTCGGAACTATAAGATTACTCTGCAAAAGACTTTCATGAAGTCAAGAAACCATCAATGAAAAACGATCTGGACACATGTCTCTTCTTGGGCCATTCATGGTCAAGATTATTTATGAAAGGATTTCAAATTTCTGTAAAAACACGGAGAACCTCTGATATACAATTAACATGGTGTAGTAAAGGTGCATCTGAGTAGATGCCAGGATATACCTGGGAAGGGAACTACGATGCCATCTTACCCAACAGAGAATACAGCAACTGGTGCTCTAAACAAGCCCTTGCAGAGCCATGGCCACCTTCACCGTTAGTGGCAACCACCAGCTACAGAAAATGCACAAACCACCTCGTGCAATGGTTTTACAAGCAGACACAAAGCTCGGTAGGCCCTGGACATTTATTTTCCACATTTTGTCACTGCTTTGTAAGAGCAGTATGTGCATATGGAAGATTAGCTTTTTTGCAATTAATTGCAAGGGTTTTGCAAACTATTTTCTGATGTCGGTCTCCCACTATCCCTGAGCCAAATGCTGAAGAAAGCTTTCCTAAAGGTTTTGAGCGAGGACAAATTATTTTTAAAGAGGATTAATCTGTAACTTCAATATGTGCATTTGCGTATGTTTGTGGGTCTGATTCAAAGCCAGTGAACTCATTAAGCTCAGTATCAGGCTCTAACCAATTATTTTAAAACTAAATTTTAGCGCTGTTCTATAAATATTGCTCTTTTATTTTCTGGCCCTGTGGATGTGGCAATGTTTGCTATTGAGAGGTATGCCTGATAGGAACAGTGAGTCAGACGGATTTCCTGAGAAGCAACTTCCAGAGACAGAGGCAGCATGTGAGGTTTCTCAATTCCCAACAATACCAATTAGATGGTCTCCTGACACAAACAGACTGCTAAAAAAAATAACTTTCACTAAAATAACTGTATGTCTCCTGCCCAGATTTAAAATAAATCACTTTCTTCTTTAAATATGCCAAACAAAACTCATCTGGGCATCTGAAGAGCAATGTTGCTAATGAGCAAGCCTGCCCTATCCAACGACTGTGGATGTGTCAGATGTGTGTAGAAAATTCAGTCAAATGAGGAACTTGTAGCAAAACTGCAAAAGGGTGAGTTTCATACAGAATAAAAATTATAAGGGGTGAATATATTATGATTTGAAAGTCAGGTTCAGAAAGAAGCTCATTTTCAAAGACTTGCTGATTAAACCACTGCATACTCCTGTAAACATTTTGTGGTCTCACAGATCACTTTAAACGTATAATAATCCTTGCATTATTAATATGCTGCATTGTTCGTATATTTGGACCTCATTTTAAAAGCAAATTAAGGTTTCTAAGATGAAACTCACGGCCTGAGGCTGTATCTCAATTTGGGGGAAAAAAAACCAACACATGAGCTAAGCTAACTGATTAAAGAAAATATTTTCCTTATGGTTGATCTGAACCCTCGGGTGCATTCCAGCATGGTGGCCTGCTCTGCCAAAGACTGCACACCTCCAGGTGTGGTTAGGGTTCTAAAGATAATGTCATCTGCTTGGTTTTGATACCATATTCTCCTGCTTGGAATGGACAAATAAGCTAGGATGTAAAACATGCCAATTATAAAATTATGCACAAATGACTTAACACAACAAAAGCAAAGTAATGAGACCAATCCTGTGAAATCTATTTCAAGAAGAAAGGAGAGGGAACCACAGCACATGGCTGGATCAAGCTGTGTGCCAAAGCATACAATTTTATTATGTAGTTTCAAAATAAATATTATACTGTAAGAGTGTACTTACATCCACCTCGCCTTGGTCAATCACATAGAAGTTGTCTCCTTCGTCACCTGGAAGCAAAATACAAAAGGTGATTGTTTCCTGAAGGTCTGCTAAACTATTCAATAATTTCCTGTCTCCCTATTTAATCCTGTACATATTTGCACAGGTTTGTACACCAGATTACTTACAGAGATTCATTTTCTGAAACATCCTTGCCTATTTGCCTTCATAAATCAAACCATCGCTATGATTCCTTTCTATTAATATCTCTCAGTTGCATTAATTTCTCTCTTTTGACTGATTCAACACTTCATTCAGTGTAAACACACAAGAGGCTTTAATATAGCCTGAGGGTAATGAAGTCCTCCACAACATGCTGCAGGCACGCAGGTAAGTTGCCAAGTGCGATAACTACGATACAGCACAATGAGGTGTTGAATATTCCCAACAACCATAAAAATATTTTCCATCTCTAATTACTCTCAGCTAGCCTGTGCCACCCTTATGCATTCTGAGCTGTGGTTTACTTCCTGACTATCTTCAATTAAGGAATGAACATTTTAATTTGAAGTGCTCTTTATCTACATTTAACTGCAGCACTTTGAAACCCTGGAGATCTACCAGTGTGGTTTTGTAGGAGACCTCTGCACACATACAAAAAGACCTGCATCCATGAACTTATGATGTAGCTGCACTCTTAGATGATTTCAGAATATGGTTATTCTTCTCGTTAAGCAGAGAGGGTGAAAGCTCAAATGGAGAGATGTGAATTGTACAATCTTAGCAAACATGCAAGGGAAAAAATGAGAGGAAGAATTACCCTGTTGTATGACTGTTTCTCCTGCAATGTGTGTGACAGGGAACATGGCATCGAATATGTCACTGGAAAAACAAAGACACATTTATTAATTAATTTATTCATTTCTTATCTAGTCAGTAGACCTACCTTCATTGTTTCATTCAGCCTTCATTAACAGATTTTGCAGAAAAAGTAAAGGAAAATGTTAGTTGTAATTGGAAAATGAGCCCCCGCTTGGCAAGAAATCAAAATAACTAGTTAGGCACAAGCTGTGGTTTAAAACTAAGTGAGACCGTGATTCACTGCATGCTATTTTGAAAGAACTCCTGAATTATATGCATATAGGCCACTTCTTATAGCACAGCACAAACTAGCCAGCCTATTTTATTGTCTAAGCAGAAAGATTTCAGATTTCAGCTGCGATCAGTATGTGTCACACCAGTAACTGCTAGATGCCTAAACAGGAGCTCTCCTCTTCTGAACATCTGGCCTTGCATTTACAAGCAAAACCTGTTCCACAATACAGAGCACATTTGGAAAGGTAGATGGCTCTAAATTAATGTAGCATAAAGGTTGGCAAGAGATTGCACTCACAGTGCAGAAAAGGCCAAACTCTGAAAATCTGAGTTACTCGTGAGAAGGGAATGTGACCAATGCTACAGAAACACCGAAGCTGCAGAAGAGCCTTGTGCTTATTAATCATCGCTGAATTACACACCTTACTGTGGTCTCCAGCATACTGTCGCATATCCTTAAAAGGCCAGGCAGAGCAGTAAGGACGGAAACGCACCCTGCACCAACACTTTGGGCAACTTGCCCAAATCCAGTCCTTTTGTTTATTGAAGGAGACAGCAGGCTCCGTGGAGCCAGGGCTTCCTTTCCCCACATCAGATTTTGGGGAACTTATTTTCAGAAGCATGAACCACACTGAGACAGGCGCTCCCCACCTCTCTTCCCCTTCCTATGCATCAGTCTCAAGGGCTAAAGGAAATAGCTCCCCGACACAAACAAAAGGCAGCAAGGAGGGATTGTTAATTAGTCTTTTCCCTGGCCTGGTCTAGGAATGGTCCATCCAGGGACCACCAATGACAACAGCGAGATGAAATACTTCAGCCTGGAATGAAGCAAAGTCCTCACAATTGTAATGAAGCACGAACAGTGAAGAAACCTAAAATTTTCATCAAAATAGCCAGAAGATAGCAAACAAACCCATGCTACGTTTCAATGCCTTATATGGGAAACGCATATTGTAAAATCCCATTATTAGTTTATTTCCTGTTCAACTGTTCCAGAATTTATTCAGGCTCAGGTCTAGGAAATGTTTCACTCCTAAGTTCAAATTGGTCATGTCTTTCCTCTTCAGCAGCCAGAATGTTTTTGCTCAGTATTGTAGCTCTGCGTCAGCACCACTTGTAGGAGAACTGGGAGATTTCAAACCAGACACCTCCCACTGCTCCGCTGTACCTGCAAGGGATGCTTACCCCATGACCTATAATAAAATTATATATTTTACCCCTGTTGTTTCATCAGGCCCACCCTGTGCTATTCCTATTCACATTCAGGAAATACCTCCACCACAGACAAAAAGCTTGCTCAGAGACTCTAAGGAGAAACCTCTTTCTCACCTCATTCTGAGTACCAATGCAAAGACATATAATAAATTATTCTGTATGGACTGTATTCTTATATCCACTAAACTGATTTTTAATGATCTTGAATGGGTTCAGCATTTCTCCAGTTCAAGGGACTTCTCTGATAGCAGAAAGCATCCATCTGGTGCAGGCTGCGAAGTTGGTCCCTGTGCCAACCTTCGGTGTTCTCCACCTAAAAGAAATGGGAGCTGAGGTTCAGATGGGATGGAGGAAACTACAACGATGGTAGGTGCCGAACTGGAACAGCCACCGAGGGACCTTATGTCGATGAGGCAAGTCAAGCTGTTCTTCAGTAGCTCTGGGACCTGGAAATTCAGTGTGACAGAGGCTCATTTGCCTCCCTGTGGTTTCCCCTTGGCTGTGCCTGGGCACCTCACCAAGCTTTAAGAACAGTCCTGCAGCCTGCAGAAGATTTACTGGAGGAAAAGGCACTCTGCGTGGCAGAGAAGAAAGTCTTCAATGCGATACATCCAAAAATAGGCACAACACTGTGAATATCAATAACCAAACCAAAATGTGACTGCTTGAACAAACTTGGAAACCTTTTTTTTTTTTTTAAATAGAAACACAGAGGAAATAACTACCCACAGTTTCATCCTTTCATCTTTGTTTTAAGGCTGTATTTTATTTATAACTTAACAATTGACTGTACAAACAGTGCCCAATAAATTATGTATAGCACTGTACCCTTCTCCAAAATGTTTCACATTTTGTTTCTACACCTTTTAATTATATCAAAAAAACCCTCTTTAAAACTCACAGACTAAAACTTTCAGCTGATGGTGTAATGAACCCAAAGTCTATTAGCAGCAACAGCAGTTTTACACTGTAGCAGTGTAGCAGAATATTAGTGCAATATTATAGCACCCCATATACAATGTGTTTCAGCAAAGTCTTATTAGAGCAAGATTTGGATTTTTGAAGAGACCTTTGAAGGACATGTCATCAAACATGAGTCTAAAATACATATGAACACACAGACACACAAGGTACCCAAAGTCATGGTGATGATGATTTACATCTCCAAAGTGAGACAAGGGCATATCTTTGATAAATAAATGTAAGTGACCAATAATGTCATGACTGTCACTGGAAACACATCATGATTTTCTTCTACTAGTAGTTTTTTTCTACTAGGGAACTGTTGTTCTTAATTGATATGGTTAGGCCAAGATCTCTCACAGTGATTAATGAGTTGGAGTGTTTCTGCTTTTGGATGCTCAATTTGATATGCATTAAATAGACTCAGATCTCAGATGATACAGATCAGCAGGCAGCCTCAAAGTTTCTCAACCTACAAGTCTGGCAGCCAAGAACTAGGACATTCAGAATACCACCAAAGAAAACCACCCTTCTGGAAATTATCATCTCCTAAAGTACTAAATGCTTAAGGTCCCTGTATGAAATCTGGCTTTTGATTTAATTCAGACTAAGTGTAGAATCTGCTTGGAAATTTTTCCTATTACCTTTATCCTCAGTGTCTAAAATAACACAAAAATGTCACAAGGATCAATATACCAAAATACTTTGAAAATTTGAAAAATTTGTTCCTGATCCAAGCCAAAATCTGAAACTACAACTGTCATGGTTTAACCCCAACTAAGCACCACGCAGCCGCTCGCAGCACAACAATAAACAGACATACTTTCGACCTGCCCAATAAACGTCCATGAGTCCTGGGTCTGTATTATGTAGAGAAAACACCTTTAAATACTGAATAAGTTAAGAAGTGGCTCTTGCTAAAGGCATAAACAAAATGGCCAAGGCCAAAAATATGGCCTGTTGTTTTTTCCCTGTAGCATGCAGCTGTTTATAAGACATTCAAAATCATCCTCTGACCATTTCAGTAGAAAAAAGCCCTTACAAATACAGTGCTGCGACCATCTCACTACCAAGAAAAGACTGTAGCTGTGTTCTCCTACAGCTCTGCAAAAGTAGGTAGTTGTAGCCCTTGGTTTTGAAGGTTTTGTTAAATACTTAGGGCCAAACACACGCATACACATTCTAACAACCAGAATTTTTTTCAAGCACAAACAAGTTTTATTTCAGCATGAACAGAAAGCCAGAAAATCAGTAGTTAAGTCTTCACCAAATGTTGAACTACCATGATTTCATCTTCTGTCTGAGCTGCAGCACCAAGAACACAGCAGCCTCTGTCTTCTGCCCCTGCACCAGCTATTTAACTGTTGACGCTGCGCGTGCTAGCAATGCTGTGCACTGAATTGATATGGAAACGGTTTGATTTTTTGCCAGGATTTTTATGATTGTGCTGTAAATGAGAACTGCTCAGAGGGATTTCCTTATTTTGTTGAAAATGTATCATTTGCCCTGTTTCCAGATGACTTATTCAGGTGATGGAAGAAGAAAATAGGGCAGCAGTTCTGATATTTCAGCTGTTGTTTCATGAGACTGCAACCAAGACAGATGCACTGCACCCAGCGTGTCCCGGGCTCAGCATCAGTACTTGGAGGGCTCTTTCTCACCCTCTCTGGAGCCAAAGCTTTTGACAAGCTTCGCAGTTTTTTCACAGCTCTCTACCTACTTCCAGAGGATCTGTATCTGGTTACTCATGGCACTTAAAGTCAAACATTTGTTCCAATCAGAAGGTATCAAGGGCAATTTTTGGCTTGGAAGTGTAGTTGCAGGTAGGACTGTATGTACCTGAATATCCACATCTGGGATCCAAAGGGAGATGCTAGCAGGACATTAATAATGTTTTCCAGGGGAATTTCTGCACATTTAACTCCTTGTAATTTTTTGAGAGTATCATTAAAAAACAAATTACAAGAAAAGATTATGAGCAGCATAGAATATATAGAGAGCAGCTAACTAGTCCAACAAAGTGAAACCAAGAAATGTGTTTAGACATGAAATCTCTATCTATTCGATCAAAAAATACCATCTGTCTTCTTAGGGAATATCAAAATTTAAAAGACTTTTTTAAAAAGGTCAAAGATATCAAAGGCTTGCAGCAAGTTTTAACACATAAAGTGTCTTCCATGAGCGTACAGGAGAATTGCAAACAACTGCGATCAGACTTGAAATCACAAGGGCTGATCCTCTGCTGCCTGGCATCTGTGATGACTTCTGGCCACCTGTCCAGGTTGAGCCAATTCCCTTTTCATGCAAAGAAAAACTCCACTAGAATCAGTGAGACTGCAGCTATTTAGTCCAGCAAAGAGCCTATCACAGTGATTGCAAAATAAATGTGATGAAACACTTTGCTGATTTAATTCAGTAGCATTTTATAGACCCCATTTGCCAAGATGCAAATGACTGTACTAAGAGGAAGCCAGTAGAGAGGGCAGGGCCAAGGGTTCTCTTTCTCACGAGAAAAAGTGAGTGATAAAAATAAATCATCTATCTGCTTTTACACCGAGGCTGCTTGGAGTTGACATGGAATATGAGATGGACAAAAAAAAAATAATGTGCACTGTAGGTAATACAGCATTGGCAATGGGCAACTGAGAAGAAGCTTGTTAAAACAAAGCGAGAGAAAGAGGATTCCAAGCACTTTCAGAACCAGACCATGGCAATGGCCAAAATAGGGAAACTATGTAAGACAATTTATCAGTTTCACAATCAGATTTCTTTCCAGCCCTTGCTGTGCTGGATGCATTGCAGGAAAGGATAAATGGAAGAGACAAAATGCATATGTGTTAGGCAAAAATGGAAAATCCTCGTTATACCTGCAGGTTATAATTTGTCAAGAGTTCAATCAGAACAATTTCATTGTGCAGGCAGACTCAGCCTTCAACGTGTGTGCTATACAGTTCTTTCTTCTTTTGCTATCACTCTAGCAAAACAAAGCAAGCCCTATATTGTTGAGGATAGCTTTAAAAGATATGTAGCTGCTCTGGCATAATTCAGCAAAAGACATGCAACATTTTCTTGGAGTGAGGCTGCCCTAGCAGGAGGATTCCAGCATTTTAAATCTTTCCTACTTACATACCTTTAAAGTTTAGTAAACAGAGTTGATAGTAACTCCACCTTTATTTAGCTGCAGCTCTTATATCTGGGTACTACTTTAAAATTTCTAAAGTTGGGGGGGATTTCTCTTCCCTTGTATGTCTGAGATTTTCTTGTGATTCATTTCCTGAAAAGATAACAGCTTTCTAGCAATCATTCTAACAACCACTTCTCCTGCCCTGTAAGGATGAAGAGCACAGAATTTAAACCAAACTGGCTTCAATTAACATCTATGCAGTAAAGGAATAAATGCAGTACGTTACCACTGAATAAAATGCAAGGGTCTATGCTATGTGTAAGTATAAGGCTTCAATCCATACTGCTTGTTCCTAGGAACACTGCAAGTCCTTGCTCATGTATAATACTGAAATCACTGAGAAACTATTACTATTTTTTACTGACTACTGAGAATAAAAGCAATGCACCCAGGTAAAATAAAAGATTCCTTTTTAGAGGTATTTAACATTAACAGCCCTCAGCTTACAATTGCAGTAATCAAATATATGGTGTCACAGGCATAAGAAAGAGAGTCAGTACTGAAGCCTTAACAAAAACATTACCCATCTACTTCTGTTAATTTCTTTTCATGTTAGGACAGCAACAAATTAATTATAGCAGCATACAAAGCTATTAACAATTAAGAATACTGAATTAATTCATTATAATGGCCAATGTTTAGCTAGTATTACAATTAAGACATGCATTAATTTTACTATAATGACCATATAAGTCTTTGAAATTGGACATGAGAAGACATTCTGAATGGCAGGTTAACATTAAAGTCCATGTCTAATTCCATAACATTTATTAAGTCACAAGTCCACATAACTAATAGACATGAAACAGAAAGAAATAAAAAACCGTCGTCTTCTATTTCTGTGAAGTGTTTCCATTTTTACTGTTTTATGAAGTCCTTTTATAGGTACATTAATTACACCGAATGAACTGAACACAACTTTGTGAGCAGAGCATCAGTTCATTTTACAGACTCTATACATCGACGTGTTAATGGTTCACATCATCTCCCACGTTAACAATAGCGTCCAAAGAGAAATAGTTTCTGCAGGGATCTTCATCTGGAAAACCATCTGCCATGGCCTACTGCAATAAGAAGTAAAAAGAGGGGCCAAGCCTTGTCCCTCGAGAGTGACAAGGTCCAATCCCACACCCCACCCCATTGCTTTTGCCTTGGACTCTCTTCCTCCTGCCCACCCCACAGAAGCACCGTTTCATTGAAGTCGTGCCGCCAAGGCCTTGGCTGTACCATGCTTGTCCAAGAAGCAGAGCTCTGTGGAAATGTAACTCAGGTCCACCTCTTACTATCATCTCTACCTAACTTTTCACGGGGTTGAGGGAAGACCCACGCTTCCTTCAGCTAGTCTCAGTTTCAGACCCATCAGCCTGTTTGCATAAGAAGCCCCGTGGCAAGGCACGCGACGGATGCTGGGAGGTAGGGGAGGACATTACACAATGTGCATGTTAAGCCACATATCGCACTGTGTCTAATGCCAGGCTGCAGCCGTACAGCATCCCTTCCAGCAGAGCCAGCTGAACACAGGGCAGCTCTCCAGAGTCTTTCACGGCAGACCAGTTTCATAGGTTTTCATAGTTTGTAGTTCAAGGACAACTGCAGACTGGGCTGCATCAAGAGGACTGTAGCCAGCAGGTTGAAGGAATTGATTATTTCCCTCTGTTCAGCCCTTGTAAGACAGTCTGGAGTACCATGTCCAGTTTTGGGCTCCCCCATACAAGAAAGACACTGACAAACTGAAGCAAGTCCACAGTGGCCATCAAAATGGTCCAGAGCCTGGAGCATACAGCAGATGAAGAGAAGATGTGAGAACCATGTTTATTCTTGTATGAAAAGACAATCAGGGAGATCTTATTGCTGTCTACAAGTGCTTAATGAGAGGGTGTAGAGAAGCTGGAGCCAGACTTTTCTTAGTGGTGCACAGCAGAAGGATGTTAAGGCAACAGACACCAATGGGAATGGAGGAAATTACCACGTGATATAAAGAAAAATAAATCACTATGAGGGTGGTCAAACACTGGAAGAGGGGCCCAGGGAAGGGGATTGTTTTCAGACTCAACTGGGCAAGGCTCTTGGTTAGAGCAGCCAATTCTGACCGGACCTGCTTTGAACAGGAGGTCGGAGTAGGGATGTCTGGAAGCCCCTTCCACCTGCCGGGAGCCCAGGGTTTGGCATCAACCTTCTCCCAGTGGGAGAGATGAGGTGGTCCTGCGCTCAGCCGCAGACACGGGGGAGGCGGGGGAGCGTGAGTCAGGAGGCCAGCTGGAGGAAATCCCATGCATAATGCATGGAAAATATGCTCTCTGTGTACTGATGTAGGAATATCTGCGTGCTTCTGCATGAATAATTGCAGTGAGACTGTATCCCAACTTCACATCACTAATACCACTGCTCATCAACAAAGTCTCTGCATATCAGAAGGCCTTGATTAGAAATTAGGCAACATGGGTTTTGGGGGAAAAAAACAGTTTGCTGAAACTGAATATTCCTGTGGAAAATGGCTGATGTCATTTCCCATTTAAAATGTTTTAAAAGTTTCAAAACCATCTAAATGTCCTACTGTGATATCTGCAGAGGATTTACTTTTCACTATGAAATTACTTCAAAATTAAGTTTCTTAGTAAAAGTTTAAAACCAAAATTGTTGAAAATGATATTTCAGTTGAACTTAATCGTATTTGTTTGCTTGTTTTTTTGCTTGTGAGCATTCTAAAGATTTTCATCTTGGAACGAAGATTCAAGATGGGGGAAAAATTTAAATACCAAAAGAAAAGCAAACAAGCCAAAAAAAAACCAAAACAGAGAAACTTGGGTCAATAAAATACACTTCCTACTTGGTTACGATGTACAAATATATATACACACATATAGAGAAACAAACATACTAGACTACACAGGCTTCTTTCTGTTTTAGTAGGTACAGGATAGTGATCTGGAATTCTCTCCTTAGCCCGGTACCAGACTCTACTGTAAAGATAGAGACATTTATGGAGGATCCTATATACTATAAGAATACAGCATTGCTGCAAGCATTCTCTACTGAAGCTTTTACTTTGAGAAAGCTCCAAATACATTATTATTAAAAGCAGAAGGGCACTGTAACAAAGTCAAAGGTGTTATTTGTGTGCACTGGCATTGTAGAATTGACCTGGGGAAACACTTAGCACAATGACAAACCATGTACTTCAGACAAAGTGGGCCAAATTCATCACTGGCGTCACCAAAATGAGATCAGTGTATTTGAGCCGACAAAAGGATCACCCTTTAAGTCACAAGTGAGTACATTTTTCATTCTACATAATTAATTACTTGTCTCTTTCTCAAGCATTCTAGAAAAGCAAGGTCAGATACCACACTGAAATAAGTATTTTAACTTAATAGCTGAAAGAAAATCACTTCTAGTGGGACAGAAACACAACACCACAAGAATAACTATCATCCCCAAAATAAATCTCTGTTGTTATTAATATGAAGCAAATTCCAGCCATGATAAAGGGTGACCATAAGAAAGTTCCCATATTTGAACAGTTTATTCCTTCTGGTACTTTTACATCTCTTCACTCTTTAATTTCAAGCTCCCTCTTCTGGACTATCCCAATGAAGCTAGACAGTCACTATGCACTACTCCTCATCCTTACTTTAGTATTCAGGTAATACAGCTAAAGAAGCCCTTGGTAAATGGCGCTGGCATAGATCACTAATCAACATGGCCCACTTTCATAGGTACTACAGCTGAAGTTCTTTGAAAATGTATTAGTATATGCTGCGATTTCAAGAGCTCCCAGAGGTTTGCAGTTATAAATGCACTATTATGTGACCTCTTGGAGTAGATGATGGAGGAGATGTCCCTCAGCATAGGGACACAGGACATTATATCCCTAGGGATATGCCTATATAGGGATATAGGACATTATATTAAGTAATGAACTATGATAAACTGTATTTCACATGTACCTAAGTAAATATGGAGAAAAACATACTATGTACATTATGTTATTGTTCACATTATGCAGTAAGGAGAAATACCTCCCCCGCTACAGTAATAGCATTTTTTGTTTTGCCTTTGAGATTGAGATGGAGGACATTCTTTCATGAAAAAGAAATTAGCAAACTGTTGACAGAGAGAGATTTATTCTAATACTTCATTCAATTTTCCTACTCCCACAAACAAACTCTTGTGATTGTAGGAACTTAGGCATGAACACAATATTCATCTATTTACATTATTTTATTTTACTTTTTTTGCACTCTGTGCAAGAATCACTTCTAACAGTTTTCTATAAATACGGGAAAATGAAATTGTATTTGATAATTGTGACCGTTCCTTCAAATCATATACTTACTGCTCCCACACACTATCTTTATGACTACAGCTTCTGCACCTAGAAGAAAGGCTTGAGTGCCACAAGATAGCACCTGTGCCTGGCAACTGTATCAGCACAAAAATAGATAAAAGATAAGAATTATCAGGTATTAGAGTACAATCTTTTCCTTTCTGTGCCTGGTGGTCCTTGCCATTAACATAAAAATCAGGGTACTGCAAGAATGCTAAAGATGCTAATGCTAAAGAACGACACGATGCTGAGGAATGACAAGATGCTCAATTTAAATGAAGTTAGAGGGGTTTTTTATCATGTTCATAGAAAATAGTTCTGTACATCAGGGAACTCCTGGGGTAATTCTGGTAATATGAGTACCAATATGTAGTACCACTGGAAAAGCTCTGCAGAGTTGTACTTCCCGAGACACTCAGCAGCGTGCCTGCTGCAAGACAGAGGAACGCATGCTGCAACTAATCAAGCAGTGTTTGACATGCGTCTCCTCTGGCTGACAAGCACATAACATACGGCTGCAACCATCTCCCACATCTTGCTTAATTAATTTCCATCCTTGTTGTGTTCTCCCACACCTGGAGATATCAAACAGCTGTGTATAATAAAAACATTTTAACCTGTGTTAGTGGATAGGATTCAATTTAGTTTATAATTGGATCTGTAAATGAAATCATTATAAAACAGCTGATAAAGGTTCCCTGGAATGAGTCAGAATTATTTTTTTAGAAGTGTGTAAATCTAGTGTTAAATAGCTGATGAATAAAATTCATAGCTGACACAAAACCACATGTCCACAAGCACTTGTTTTTCTATTTGCATATCTATTATAGCTTACAGACATGTGCAAACTCATACACCCACACATTTTCCTTATGTTTTCCCTAAGTTTATCATTACTCCCCTTCATCTCTGATCCACAGCATTTCTGAGATATAATCTTTTACAATAAAACAGAGATAAAATTTCTCTAGACAATAAATACTTTTTTTGTAGGAGCTTTTTAGTGAACTATCGCAATTAAGCAGCTTCATTTTTTACAGCTCCAGTAGTTCAAAGAAGTAGAAAATAGAGATCGATTGGATCAGATGATACATGCATTTTTTTCTTAAGTGATCTGTATTTGCAGGGGTCTCACAGAAAGGCAGTTTTTTAAGCATGAAGAGCTGTTTAAATCTATAGATGCACTTTCTTCCTACCTCTATAAATAAACTCAGATGCAGTTACACTACTTTGTTCCACCTTTCTTAGTAATTTTCTTTCCAAGTCTTCACCAACCACTAAAATGTACATCAAAGACATCTCGAAGACACCCAACAATATCACTGGCAGCAACACCTGCTACTTCGAACCTCACAGCACTAATTCCTTAGCAGTTTGCTGTGTTTCAAAAACCTGGCTAGCAAACATGGCACTAATCTCTTTCTTCTGCATTCTGCTGCAAACATTAACAAAATCAAGAGTGCCCATTAAATTCTGCAATGTAATGTGCATGGGTCTACTTTTATCTTTCCACAGTGATAGCAAATGTGGAAATCTCAGCTATGTTGGTCTTTCATCAGCATTGCTGGGATGAGAGAGGGGAAAAAGCAGTGTTGTATATGCCTTCCTGCATATCTGCAGTACATTTTTTAAATGCCTTGTTGAAAGGGAACATGAAGAATTCGTCGGGCAGGCTGGTGGATCAGTATTAACGCAGACGTTTGCGGTCACTCTTACTCCAAACCTTCAAACACCTTTTGCTTGGCTCTGCTAACTCTGTGTTTGCCTTCACACTGGTATAATTTTTTAAGCAGCTTCTCAGCAGGAAGAATTATATTTTATGGCATTAAATAAACCAGGACAAACTCAGCCCCGAAACAAATTACAAAAAAACCCCACAGGAGTACATTATCACACGACCGATGTTGCTTCCTCGCAACTAAATAACCCTCCTGGTTCACAGATTTCTGTTTAATTTGGCCTCTGGCATGACAGAAAGGAATTTTTTGCCCATTTACACAACTCTATGAATCAATCGTTGACAACAGTAAGCTGCTCTTCCCTCTGACTTAGAGGCATGCACCGAAGAACAGCCAAGTGCTGTGCTTGCTCTATCAGGTCTCTCGAATAAACCAGTTATGATACGGCCTGTAGCATACAAATCCCTCTTAAAAAAAAAAAAATGCTTCACGGTTCCTTCTCTTAAAGACTTGATGTATCAGCAGGTATAATTGCTCCGAATCTTGAATCCTGGCTGGGTACGCTGTGGTGAACTGCTCCAAAACCAGCACCTTAAAATACTCTGTCTGAAAGCTGAGAACTAGCTTAGGTTAGGTTTAAAAAACAGTTTAAAAAAAATTGAAGATTTTGCTGTTTAAGAAACATATCTCCACTGGTTTAAATATATTTTTAATGTAGAGCAAGCAGGCTTTATCTGTGTTGATATGAAATTCCAAAATACAATAAAGAAATGAGCAGAAATTTCTATACTAAAACCCACTTAAAAATAAATCCAATTAAAGGGAATAAATAGGACAAGAGAACAACTAATTCCTTGTCTTTGCTTCTTTTCAAGGAATATTCATATAAATCCCCGGTCTGACATTTATGCCGTTTCATGTGACAGGGATCAGAATTCTCCATAGCACAATGTTTTTAAACCATTTACCCCGACAGCACCTTTATAACGAATAATAGAAACCTCTCTGCATTCACAGAACATTTTCTATAGGCTCACAAAGGTTTAACCCTGCAAGCTTTTATCCATGTGAACAGTCAGCACTCACACTTGAAATAAAAGCAGTAATTTAATGAAAAGGGGGTGGTAGAATCAGGGATTTGGAGTGAGAACATTCTGTGATGAAGAACATCTCTCTTATCTGTGCTGGTGAAGTGGCTTGTAATCACAGGTATTATATATGTGCTTTGTAATGCAATAATAATAACAACAAGGAAAATTTTGAGCTCAGTGCCTGAATTAAGTAACTGTCCTGGATCCTTCAGGCTGCTTTATTTTAAAGAGGGTTTCACAACTTGTGGACTCACAACATACGCATCCTTTACATGCTCCTGTGGCCATAGGAGGTGGAAGAAGGTCATAGGTGTTTAAACCCCACTTTGCATCTCACTTTTTAAGGGGAAGACATCAGGAGAGACCCCACCCATGACTGAACGGCTCGAGATAACATTTAGATGCGATGCTCCTGTCTGTATAAAGGCAGGAAAGGGCAATCTCTGTGTGTTTAGGGGTGACAGCCTGGAGAGACTGACAAAGCAACAATCCAGACTTTGGGACACTTCAGTTTCAATCTAGACTGAGATGTTATCACACTAAATCAAATGCAATTTAAAAAGAAAACTTTAATAAGAACACCGCAGACAAATTTCATCTTGGTGAGGGTCAAAAGAGATGGGAGGATGAAGGCAGCGAAAAGTGTTTCTTAAATAGAAGAGATAAAGATGGCAGGAGATAAAAAGGTCAGACCAGGTGGTCTAAAGGTCCCTGCTAACCCTAAACTCAGTGACAGATACAGAAAGCAAACACTTGATCTCAGAAAGATTTGCTCATACAAAGAAAGTCTTGAAAAAAGACCAGAAAAGAGTCAGCTATCAAAGCAATGCTTATACCTTAGTAGTAAGTAAATACATGATGAACAGCACAAATATACACCGGTACTATGGGCCACCTCCCTGTACATTTGAAATAGCAACTTGCACTCACATTCCTGAGATTCTCCTCAAAAAACAGACCGCACACTTTCTGCAACACCTCGACAGTAATATCAACGGTTATTAAAAAAATCTTAAAACGAATAAACGGATTTGAAAAATAAACTACCAATGTGCCATAGGATTTGTAACATTAAGTTGACTTTTAAAAATAGACTAATACATGCAAAGGTCACTAAAATATTTATATTAATGATGGAGCTGAACACTAAGCAGATATTGACTTCTGTTAAGGTGAACCTCAAGATTTATTGGCCTAAGAGGTAAACATTGACTGAGATAAATCCAAGGTCAATATTTACTACCAAGGACAATAAATCTTGGTGGCCTATGAAACATGAAATAAATAAATATATATGTACATTCATAGACACAAGTATATCTACAGATATTTACACATTATTTGGAAGAATGATCATCAACATCATTTTTTACAGCATGTTTTCTTAATTATGATAGAAAGAACAAACGAATAATTATGAATCAGTGTTAGATATATCTATTTGCATATGTCAGCACTGATGATATCTAAGGGTGACATTTCTGCTTCTCCAAGTGACTCCCTTTGCCTACGGAGCTGGGTGAAAGGTTTCTAAGACACAAAGGCAAGTCAGGACCTTAAATGCAAATTAGCTGCCCTATTTCCATTTTAGCCTGAGAACCCATGCTTGTAACTTAAGAAGCTGAGTTACATACAGCGAAGTAGTCTGAATAATTGTCAAGCTCTGGACTTATCAACCAGAAACATTTCTGATGGAGCACTTCTGAATTCAATGCACCTTCACCTAAGGTCAAGTTTTGTCCCATGCAAGGCAAGCGCAGGAGGGAAACATGTGGATATTCTGGAAGCGTTTTAACAAGAGGCACTTTTACTGCAGTTGTGGTCGATTTTGTATGAGCTCAGAACAAAGATGTATCAATCAAACTGAGCAAAATAAATAAATAAAAGCATTGGATGACTTTCAGAGTTATAGGCTTTTTCCTTGAACTAGAAAAGCAAATAAATTTAACAGGAGTGCTGACAAAAGTAGACCTTCTTCCTCCAAACAGTATACAAGATCTAAGCCAAAAGGAAACAGATGACTTTGTGTGTTTGTAGGAAGTGATTAGAGAAGATAGAACTTAATTTATTAAGATGGGAGATGGTGATTCTTTTGTTGACTTTTCAGGTCAAGTGTTAAAACCTTCCGCAAATAATGCAGTAGATATGCTACAACTAAGCCTTAATGGTTCAAGAGACTGGGCTTTTTCAATACTCTAGGTAGGTTTTTCTTGTTCTTTGAACAATTGTTTTGGAAAGCCAAGTGACAGAAATTTGCAACCCTTTCCTATGCCTCCTGGTGGCCCCCTGCTTTGCAAACTGCACCAGCTCAGGCAGTTGGTTTGGACCAATATATACTCACCGTCCCAATGCAGGACACTGCCTAAAGCCAACGGGGACAGCTTCCACATGACTTCTGAATTTTTTTCTATGTACCCAAGGGATGACAGAACAGGCAAAAAAGAAAAAGGAAGAAAAAAAAAAAAAAAAGAAAGAAAAGACAGACCAAAGTGCTCTAAAAAAAGTATTTCATTTATCTACCAGCCTGACAAGTCTCAGGGAGGAATGCGGCGCTGCGCAGGCAGTGCTGGCCACTGGATTTGCAGGAAGGAAGAGCAATTTGAAGTGCTGGGCAGGAAAAGGCCTGTTAGCACTGTTACCTTTAACTTAATCTTTAATCTCCTCCTATGCCTCCAACTTGTCACCACAGGCATTAATCACCTGGCAGGTCTTATAGCTGTCTCAGGCTCATTTATATTATTTGTTTTAATGGGCTCTCTCATGCCATCAGTGTTCGGTGGGGTATAGTTCTGCCCTTATTTCCTGCTGGCTGTTTTGGTCTATCAAAGTAATGTGGTTTATTTTTACGCAGGTTTCCCAAGACTACAGTATAGCCACAGGTTTCAGTGATCACAGTTGCCCTCTACAGAGAGTAATCCAAAACAATCCATGAAATATTATTGCTCCAAATATTTTAGAAGCCACTGAAGTCTCGTTAATATGAACACTTTGTATTTCATTAAATTTTATTAATGTTCTTAGTAATTCAAGGAATGGCAGAATGGCTGCACTCTTAAGCAGGATTTATTTTTTAGCTTGCAAAGAAAGGAAAGGCAATTTTCAACTATACAAAAATTGGAACATGGAGGGAAGATAATAAACTGACAATGAAAAACCAAAATGTCTTTGTACTCTTGACTTCCAAATCCAGATGAGATCTCAGGCTAAGTGTTCTCTCGACAGACAGAATCGCTATATAAAACTTATAGCCAAGATTTTCAAAATTAGAAGCCAAAAATTCACATTTATGGCTTTTCAGAAGAACTGATAATTTCAGGACAGTCCTGTTTAGGAAAATATAATGCCAAAATAGACTCAAGTAATAAGCACAACTTCAAAACACTCAGCAAAAGGACTGCTGTCTCCTTTGAGTAGAAACTGTGTCCAGGCAGATCTTGTTTCTCCTGAACTATTTACCCCTGTGAGGATGCTCGTAAAAGGGACTGTCAGTGAACAGCAATAACAATTACAATATTCAGAATATTTACTTTCAATGTCACTTTCACTTTGAAATAGTGCCAAAGAATTTCTCTTAAAATTGAAGTTATTTTGGCTACTGTGAAGAGTCCACTATGGATTCTTAATGCAATACAATCTATATTTTATATGGTGAAACATTTTATATGGTAATTATCTCACAGCATGCAAAATGATGAGGAAATAATGAGGAAAGCTTTGAATGAGATTTTAAGAGAAGTAGTGACTCAGTGACCTGTTGGGAGAAAAAAAGGAGAAGCATAAACCTCTTCCAGTTTTATTTTTTTAATTAGAAATAGAGATTTCTAAAAATACTGTCTACTTCACTAGTATTTTGAGGGGGAGATAGCCTAGTAGTTAGCTTTCATGCAGCTGAAAACTGAATCTGTTAGACATCCCACAGTCTGAAATTCGTATTCCAAAAGGCTCAGGAAGGTGTATTTTTCCTGATGTGAAATCAGGATTGAAGTGTGAATGTCTGGCCTTTTATTAATCAACTCAGAAATGACTGAACTAAAAGCCACTTTGTTCATCATCTTTGATGGCTATAGGTTGATGTCATCCCAAGGTAACCTGTGCAGCCTCAGATTCACCATTAATCCAACCACAGTAATGCAAGGCTTAAAAACAAATTTTGAAGGCAAGAATAATGAAAGTCATGGAGGTAATTGGAAAATGAGACACATTGCAATATCCGCTTTCTCCCTTTATTTGATAACTGATATTCTAGGCAAAATAAATCAATCAATTCTTCAAGGAAGCATGTTCACTGCTATGAGGTAAACTGCTGGTTAAAATGGGAAAGTTGATTAGGAAGAAGAACCGTAGAGTGTTTAAGGCAGTAATTTAAGGTAGATTAACAACAGTTGATATGGAAGTGGAAGAACAAGCCCAGAGGTAATTTTATTAAGAATATTCCAAGGCTCAGTCTTAAGAAGTGGAGATGCTGTGTTCGCAGGTATTGCACAGAGTACCACAGGAAAAAAATGGATGCTTTTGATGACTGAAGTAATAAAGTTGGAATGAAATTCAGTAATCTAACATGAAAGGCCATGCATGTTGAAGTTACAGCAACAATTTCTACTTTAATCTGAATTTATTAAATCACTGGATAACTGTAAACTACCCTTTTTACCCTTGGCTGGGGAAAAAAGCAAAACCACCCTATATCAGTAGAAACTGGGTTGCTTCCAAGTGAGCAAGGAAGTGTTAATGCCACCGTAAAAAGCACTTCTGTAAATGATCTCACTTCAATATCGTGCACAATTCTAATCAACCACGTGCAAAAGAAACAAAGAATTCAAAAAGATGTAGAAAAAGGTATTCTGGGGTTAGATGGAGAGCCTATCTTTTATAGAAAAGAGTTTGAATCATTTACAGCAGTAAAATAAGTAAAGAACAGATACCGTTTTGATTTATAAATACATAGAGATGAGAGGCAAGGGTAAGGGTGAACATCAGAGATGAAAAAGAGTTATTTTAACTAATGGACAATGAGGGCATAAAAAATCAACATATATAAACATTTATTCTGGAAATGAGATGCTCTCTTGCCATGGGAACAGTAGTGTTATGGAGCAGCTTTCCAACAACTGTAGCCCAATAAACTGGAGAAAATAAAAATATCTTCATTTAGGTTATATCTGAGGGATCATATGAGTTGGTTTTCTACAGTATCAGATGGCTGAACTCAATGATTCAAGAGAACCCTTTCAGATTGTACTCCCAAAGACAAGCAAAAAGATGTTTCCTAGCAGGGCAATGAAGAGTAAAACAAGTGCAGGATCGCTGTCGGAGAAGACACACTGATTTCTGACAGCCTACTCTTGTAACTGAGACAAAATAGCTGGAAACCTCATCAGATTTGTTCCTCTCAACTTTTTAAAAGATGAGAGGCACTGCCAAACACTCAAAACAATAACGTCTTGCCTTTATAAACAACCTTTAGTATCACTGGATATAAACCAGAGACTTGGACATCTGCTGAGCATGCCTATTGGATTGGCATCAGTGCTCTCCCCCTGGCTCGCACGGAAGGTGACGGGGTCAAGAATGAGACATCTTGTTCTTCAAAAACAATCTTCCATTTTGCCACTGGTAGCTTTCAGAATCCACCTCCTTTATAGCTGAAGCCTGTTTAATTTTGCCTGCTTTAGGAGGTTTTTGAGCATCCTCTAGATTTCAATTAGGGCTGGAGAATCTAACTGCATGTGTTGTGCTGAATTACTGACTATCAGGAGACGTTTGGAGTTCGGTCTCTTGGCACGGCCATGGGTAATGCTGTATGTCCTGGTACATACTGGGAACAGATTGTCTGAGACTACTGTAAGAATTTCATTATTACACATGTAGCCTGGGACTGCCTTTCTCACTGTTCCACCAAACATCCTCCTCTAGCCTTTAATCTATCAGCTAATAAATGTTATTTTTAAACTGCACTAGCCCTCTCCATATTTTGCACATCCCCACCAGAGATGCAGACAGCCTTTATCCAGACAAACATGCTGCATGGACAAGGAATGCAAGTAACTGGGAAAGGTCAGTACCAGTGGTGTCCCACTAAAGGTGTAAGCCCCAAATAACGCTATCATCCCCCTATCTTCTCAATTTTCCCCCTATTTTTCCACCCTTGCCAGGAGACAACCCTACTTGGCACAGTCCAGCATCATGCTCAATGAGATGCAGAACAAACCAGTGCCACGTGCCACGAAGTGTTTCTCCAGCTTCAACTAATGGGATGATTACACCAAAACAGAGTTGTGGATGAACACAGTAACTGGTAAAGACACTGGGTGATTCAACCAGGTCAAGACAGAAGGCAGGCATTTGGGTACTGGAACAAGCAGTGTGAGATCATTAACACCCAGCTGATGGATTAAAAGAAAGGCAAAGGAAATCTCTGAGGTCTCCCTGTTTCTTCCTTTCACCGGTCTGAAGACCAGACAGAAATACGGGCATGTGTAGGGGAGTGTGAGCTATTTTAACCAAAACATTTCATCCATCCCTAAATATGGTCACAAGATTTTAGATACTTGGCTTACTCTTAAACAGTAAGATTCTGAATTATCTCCAACTGTGTAGGCTGTAAAAGAAAATGCATAAACCAGCAATCCTGCAAACTCCCTAGAAACATATTCACTGCCAGTTTTTCCTCTGTAGCTGTTATATTAATCAGTGTCTTAGGAAATTAGAATGCCCTGTGATTATATCTCTTTCAAACCTAATAAGCAATGCTCTGCAATTAACTTCAACTCGCTCTCCTTAATGTCATTATCTATCATCTACAGCTTTGAGATACACCAGAGGAAAATGCCAAAATTATGGCACCATGTATATGGGTTGCATTTTCCTTTCAGTGAGCAGCAAACAGCAGTATTTCAGTGGCATCTTGGTTACTCTCTTAAGATTTCTAACCCAAATGGAAAAAATGTGAAAAGATCAGCTGTTCTCAAAAATATTGCCAGAAAAACATATTCAAGGGATTTTGCCTGAATCGGAACTCAAATAATTTTCCAGAATCTGGCCCTGAACCAAAACTCAAGAGATCAGCCCAGATTTCAGGCTTCAGTTTTATATCTTATCAGATACTCACATACAAGTTCATCCTTCACAGCAACTTATATGCACATGTGTGTAAGTGTGAGTGTACACACAGTGAGTGTGACACTGGGGTGTAGTCAATGGATGTTATTTCGGTACTTGTAAATGTATATAGTCTCACAGAAACATCTCTCCTCATCTGCCATATGAAAGTGCTATATATATGGAATGAATGGTATAAGGTATTATCAACATAAATTTGGAATAGTCAAGTTATTTATAAACAGGCTTGGTAATATCAGATTTTAATTGACAAATGTTGATAAAAATGGAATTTATATTGCCTTTCAAGACTCAGGAGCTAGAATTATATTTTTTCTGAAATTGAACAGATGCCAGAAATAAATCAGAAATTGCAAAGTGGAAGAGAGATGTAAGGCAGTGCGCCGAGGGCCGGGAGGAGAAGAAAAGTGGAAAATTACCAGAATGTAAAACTGACGGATTTAAGAGAGAAAGGCAGAGTGGCATCACTATGAATACCAGGGGAATAGAGATAGGAAGAGAATTAAAGTTGACCAGAATTTACAATCAATAATGTAAGTCAGGAACTAAAAACATCCTGTGAGTTTTCAAAAAAATAACTGCAATATCCTACCAATCACCAAATCTCCAAGTGCAATAGATGGATTTTGCCAAGCAACATACATAGCAAACATGGGTGAGTCTTCTCTCAAATCTCATTTTGAAAAGCAAACTGTTATAAACTTGCTTTAAGATATGACTTTTAATTATGCTGATTTTTCGTGCCTCTGTGACTGAAATGCTGGGTCACTCCACTACCAAGAGGCTGAATCAGAGAGCAAAGAACTAAATACACTAAGAAATATAAAAGAAAAAACAGAAACTTTCAAAAATGACAGTTAAGAAAATATAGTTTTTAAAGTCATGTACTTGCAATCTATGCAATGCTGCACCAATGAAATATTATACTCCTGCATATTAAATCAACAAAAATAAGGAAAAAGCAGACTCCAGTAACAAGAAAACATTAATTCAATCACATTAGAAATATACTCTATTTTATGTGAGACTTCCAGTACTATGAAAGGCAGCCAAGTTTAAACAGCTCACAGAATTTGTAGAAACTAATTAGTGACTTTCTGACTGAGTTAGGTTTACAAAAGAGCTATCTAAGAGCACAATTTAATTCTCTCCTACCAATATTTTCTGTTGTTTTCCTCCCAGTCCACAGCTCCTTTACTTTGGCCGTCAATTTAATATCGATTAATTCTCCTGCTTGTAGTAGCTCCCATTGACACCCACTGAGCTCCTCCAGATTATAAGAGCTGCTCACATAGATTCACTTTCAGGATCAGATACTCACTTTGTAGTTTTATTCATCAACCACAATAGCATCCAAAAAGTGTTCAATGTAGATAATGGTTACTTACCTTTCTTAATAAAAAGCCCAAAGCACAACAGGCAAAGAGCACCTTTTAAGAGTCAACTATTATTAATATAAATATACTTCACAAAGCTTTCCATCATTTGCTTTTCACTGCCATTCATCCTTTCCACTGGTCTCCTGCACAGATTTTCTATCAAGCTACAGATCAGATCCTACAGCTGGATTCTCCCTTCTTCCTGAGACTTAACATAGTTAGATGCCATTAATAAGTATTGATTTACATCCATAAGGGTCTTCCACTTCTGCCTTAATCTGCTATCTGATCCATTAGCAGCAGTTAACTGAGAACTAGACAATGTACTTTCAAGGAACTGCTCAAGTTCAACAGTGCTTAAAACAACTTAGGCCACAGAGAAGAGAGTTAGCAATTTCAAACATAATCAACCAGTACCAAAACCCATCCTGCTATATACTACTGCAGTCATGCTGCTTTGCTGTGTCAGGAGGACCAATCCTTCCATCCTTACAGCAACAAGTGCTACGACCAAGCCCTCCCCTTTGCCCTGCCCTCGTGATAAGACTGGTGTCTCAGCACTGAACGTCCTGTTTTCTCACCCAAAAGGATGCAATTCTCTCTGTTACTTCACATTCCACACATTTTCACATGTGTAAAGGGAAAGCAGCTGTGCCATATTTTTAGCTTAACTAGTTGAAAGGAAAAGCAAAGGAAGCTAAAATCAGAAGTATTATTTTGCACTATTGAGCATATTAATGATGCCTTTCCAACCTCATCAACATTCCCATCAAAACTAACATGTTAATTTATATTCTTCATATAGTACTAATTATGTGTACAGCAGCATGATACCCTGTATGAGGAGCTAATCTCACTGTAAGAGATGAAAACATAATGTTCTGATTCTGACTTCATGATGGTGTAAGTAACAAGCTACTCCAAAGAATATTGATTATAATAGGACTAAAATGTGGTCCTTAGAGATGTTTTAAAGATCATGTAATTACGAAAGATGCTAAATAATTTTATTTAGAGGTGGTGCCAGTGATGCAAAGTTCATCTGAAAAGGCACAGGAGTAGAGCAGTTCTGACTATATAACCCTTTAGTATTGCAAAGAATGCATGATTTCCACTTGCAAAGAGCTGTAGAAGAAACACTGCTATGTGCAATACTGTTCTCACCACCCTATTCTCCTTCAACTGCACCTGTAACTGAAGTACATCTTATCTAATCAAATGCAGACATGTCAACAAAAGCAGTAAGTAAATTATACACATAATTTCTAACTAGTAATGACAAAAAAGGGTCAAAATACTGATTTACCACATTTTCATACTCAAAAACCAGCCTGAATTCCATGCAATGTCTCATATAGCCCCATTATCTAGAAGTTTCACCAATATTTAGCTGAGAAAAGATGTACTCCATAGATGTAAGTTATCTTCTTCAGCTCTAATAGAGGCCACCCAGTGGCCAGGTACAGCAGTAGAAATATGTTCTCTGGATGCCTACAGGTCTTTATCAAAGGATTTGTGAACAGAAGAGAGTGGGAAAAGTGTTTCTGTGCCTTACTGCTTTAGCTCTGACTTTCTCTTTTAGACTACTAGGCAGCAATTTTGCAGCTGCTGTTAAGAGACAGCTCTCAAAAAGCACTGGGGATGTCCAGCTTCCAAGCAGCACACACACACTGCTGGTGCTGCTCTGACAATAAATGGGGTTTGAAGTCACATTTGCATCGTCTGGAGCTGCTCTTTTCCCAGCACACAACCAGCCTTTTCTCTCTCAAAATGCAGCACCTCCACAGAAAGATTTACATCCAGACAACATTCTGAGGAGTTTTAACATAAATACATACTTTGACAACTTTAAGCCTACCCAGCTTGAAAATTCAGCTAAAGTGCTTTTAAAAGTACTGCAGGTATATAATATATCATGTGGGGTTAGCTGAGACAAAGGTTTAAATAATAGCACACTTAAGAAATTCTGTAAGATGGGTGAAGATTCAAAATATATATTAGACTCACCTATAATCTCACATGTGTAAATAATATGAAAAGCCACTGAGATATGCGCAGCAATTCCAGTGTAAAACAAGATCAGTGTCAAGACCACTGAAGATTTCTCAACCACAAAATTACACTGCTGCAAATAGCCTTCAAGTCAGTTGTAACACACTGTATGAACCACAGGTAGAAGAGCTAAGACAAAATGCACTAAGAAAAGGTCTACAAGAGATAACGCTTTTTGTGTGGTAATTCACCTCTTGCTTTATACAAATCTCTAACCTGTGAAAGTAGACTTCTGTTTACACACTGAAATATAGGGCTTCATTTTTTCACACACAATAAAAATTGCAAGTAATTTGTATACTTACGGCAATCGCAGTTTTAGCCTCCAGGGGTTAGGGTTTGGAAGTAAGTTTTTTACCGCTTATATTTTCTTTGTTACTTTATACTTCTCCTTTTTAATAACCTTGAACACAGTGACCCCAGGTGGCAGATACAATGATGGCTGCTTTCAGAAGCTGAGCCAGACCTTCATACTTCATCGTGAGGCTGAGGAGTCTCTGTGTCCTAACACAAGAGTCCCCAGCATCAGTCCAGGCCAGGTCGGTCCCTGCTATGGGACTGGGGAGGGTTCACTCCAAGCAGGTCAATAAAAGTCCTTACAGGACAGAGCAATAGGTCCTGTAAAGGTTTTTATTTCAGAACCACCATTCCCCATTTATGCATGGAGGTTTCTCTAACAACACAGCCTTCAACTTTGCTTGAGTGCTGGAAGGAGTCCAGCAGCACAAACCTGTGTATCTGGGCTACTTCAGGCTGCTGGGAAGCCAGGTGAGGTACCCGGCACAGATCCTCGTGCTGCCACAGCCGGACAGTTGTTTTGCCCTAACTTGATCATTTAGGTAGTTCTGTACTAACAGCTTGCCCTGTAGACATGCATGAACTTGCTTATCAAAACGAGACATAGATCCAACAAAAAATGTTAAGTATTCTCCAACACCTTGATTTTAATAGGACTTAGGCATCTTAATGCCTTTCTCCAAGCCTCGGCTGCCCCACCTCACTGTTCCAACTGCCTCAACAGCTTACTGGTTTTTCTCATGATATTGCTTGGAAAAAATTTCACCTGCAAGAAGTTTGCATTTTGTGACCCATAGTGTAAAACAGTACAAATAAAAGGATTACTGGTGCAAAATAAAAAATTAACAGTAGGCAGACAACTCACAGTAGCTTTTCCATCTTTAAAAACCTGTTTTATTTCACAGGTAGAATGGATCAGTGAGTCATCTCTGTTCTGGTGTGAGCTGCACAGCAGCCAGAGCATCCATAAGGCTTTGCTCAGAGGCTGCACTCCAGAAGAGAAAAGCGTGCTTTAGAGTTGTTGTAAACAAATTAAGTACAAAGGCAGACTTTTCAAGCTGCTCACCAAAAAAAGCTGCCCAACACTACTTCTGACACGGTACTTTAATTGTATCAATTAGCCATACGATTCATGTACAACATTAATTAACTTCATGCGTGTGATTTTTAGTCTTGAGCTAAACTAGCTCTGAGAGGGAAGGAAGCACACACTATGCCAATGCCTTTCCAGTGAGATTGCTCATGGATTGCTAAAGAGTTCCCTAATGGCAACAAAACTATCCTGCCATTGCCAGAGGGTGTCACTACGGCACTAGAACAAGCAACAAAACAAATAAAATGGATAAACAAGAAATGTGGAGAAGTTTAGCAGAAATAAGCTCTATGTAACCTTCACAGGAATCATTCATCATTTCACCCGCAGGCTTTAGGAACATGGCTCTGGAGTCTAAGAACAATATAACTCTGTATTTTCTTTTCCTTCCTGTATCTCTTGTGCTCTAATCTGATTTCTAACACTAAAGAAGGAAGAAAAGAACTACCTATTAGAGCTGTTTGCAGAATCTTCATTATACCCACACAATTAAACCTTATTTTCCATGAAAGCACCCTTTGAAAATGAAACTATTCTAAATGCACATTGTTCACATTCACAATAACTGTATTCATCAGGCAATTGTTTTAATCGGAAGTTGCTGCAAAAGAAATATAATTTTCTGACATAAATATCCCAGGTAACTAAAACGAGCCTACGCTGAGCATATTAAAGTAAAGATCAGATCTCAATTTGAATTTGGCTAAAATCCTAAACCAGAAGAGGACGGAAGTCCCAAAGCCAAAGAGCACAGTAAATGAAAACACTCAGAAGCCAGTGGAAAAAACCCTGCAACATAAGGAAGATCCCAAGGTGCACCTAATTAGTAGGTTTATTGTCTTTCTAGTCTAAATACAATTTACTTATTACCAAAAAATGCCAGGAGTCAGATGACCATGAGCCTATATTAATATGGTATATGACAGCCAAGATAACTTGATAGATGTTGGATCCATGAAGAACTCAATTAGGACGTCCGTGTAAGGGATCAGACATTAAAAAAGCGTGTGTTGCTAGCTCCTGCTCTGAAGATGACTTCAGAGGGTGGGGTGAGTGTGAAAAGGAGATTAAGTCCCATATGCCACAACACATTGCCCAAGCAATTGAGCAGCTTTATTTCAGCTATATTTTAGTACCAGCGTAAACCAACTGGCATTGCTGAGGACAGTTTTGATTAGGAAGGGCTGTTCCCACAAAGTGCTGCAAAGCTCTTGTCAACCTGTCAAGGAATCAAACCCTGTGCTCTAATAATAGAACAATAATTTCATACTCTTGGAAATAAATTCTAGTCAAAGCACAAGATTTAATAAATAAGAGAGGAAACATGACACATGACATACCATTAAAGAACAGCAAGTAAATTTGGATGAAACACTACTTATCACTATTTTAAACGAAGTTTCTAAAAGAAAAGGAAAATCTGCATGGATGTTGTAACCATGTTGCAGAAAGCAGCTGTATGAGGAACACAGGTCAACTGCAGTGATGAAACTGTCAGGACTTGAAATCAGGGCACCGCTACAGTATTTTAACATAGCAAATCCAGTCTATCGTGGTGAAGGTTCAGCTGGCTGTTCTGGGAATTATTAGGATGTCAAAAGGCCAAAGTCTGTTTCTGGACATTGAAAAGTAATTCCCATTCATCTCGTAAGATAGTGATGTGCCTCTTAGGGAAAAGAAAAGCCAGCATTTCAAAGGTAGCAGCAAAGTCTTCTTACAAATCTTTTCAACAAAGAATTAAAAAAATTCAAAATTAAATTCAGAAGATATGTAAATCTGTCGTTTTGTTTCTCTTGTTTCTCCCTGACTTTTCATGACAAATAGATCTCACAATCAGACAGATGAAAAATACAAAGATGTGGAAATCTGAGATGGAATTTAGCTTAATGCCAGCAAACTTGGTCTTTCACTGAAAATGGAAAGAGGGATGCCAAGAGGTCTAGCTTCTATGTGGACCTTGTAGTAACAGTAAATATAAAATAGACTATCAGGACAGTAAAGTGCTTTCCTATTAATGAGAATTAAAGCTCTAGATTGTGCAGTTTATTCTGCTTACCTCAATTATTACATCTGGAAAATCATTCAATTTATGTCAGCCTTTACTCTAGGACATTCATTCATGTGAGCAAAAAACTTCCAAATCCTCTGGGGTCATGATACAAATCTCCTTTTTTCCTGCAGTCATATCCACAAACAGAAGAATAAACTAAACTTGATTCTGCAAACAGTGACGGTAATTACCAATCTTTTAGTCACTCAGATGGTGCAGGATAAGGACCTAGGAGTACAGGGCACAGGAACGTAGGTTATATGTGATCAGTAAAAGAGTTTTTATAAGAAGCCATCATTATGCACTGCTTGGAAATACTGAAGTAAATCACTTAGGAGCAGGCTTGAGCCAGCATGGCTCTTTGGGCAAGGAAACAGTGTTCAGTGCTGAGACACATCTCATCATCTGCTCAGCAGCACTCTTCATGAAGCAAAGCAGAGGGCTTGGGGTACCACTTGCTGGGTGCTTCACCTTCTCCATCAGCGGTACGATCAGCCATGCTGTGCATTGAGAATTAACTGATGAATAGATGCTAAGGCAACTACAGCTTTCTTGATACCATCCAACACGGACTACAAAATCTCAGAGGCTCCTGAATAACAACCCATCCTTTGTAATTGAACTAAGACAATAGTTTAGCAAGAGACCCAATATGTGCCTATTTCAGGCGTCCAAAAATCAGTCAGGCTCCAAGTTGTAACAGCTTGGCTTTCAGGCGTACCAAAGTCATACAAGCGTTTTGTTCACAAGAGATGGTTGCTGACTCTTCATTAAGTGAAATAAATTTTCATGTCATCACATTTTGCCATCTTTGAAAAAAAAAAACCCACAATATTCTGGAGCACTTTAGAAAGTGCTGCAAGAACTAGCAACAGCAGAGAGCCAAGCTTGATCTGAAGGCTTCATGCAATGGAAAATCTGCCACATCCCGAGCTAATTTAAATTATGGATCAGTTCCCTGATTACTCTAAAAGAAAAAACTAAACTTTTCCAGTCTGAATGAGCCCAATTTCAGCCACCAGCTTTTGGAACTCACATCCCTCTGCCTATTAAAGAGACCGTTGCTATCACTCACCTTTCTCTTCTAGACATGATCAATTCAAGTTGATTCTGCTTTGTTAAACTAAATACACTCTCCATATACAAAGCCTGGAAGATGCGGAATGCCTTAAAATACCATCCGACTCTGTTTTCTGGACACACACTATTATATTTTCTATTTAATGCACCACACAGAGGAGCGTGTTATACTTTTCTAAAATCTCATCTGTCAACAAGCATGTCTTCATATTGCTTATAAATCAGAAGTTGAATAAATACAAAAAATAAAATCCCTACAAAGATAGTGATAGTTTTGTGAGGGGGTTTTTTCAGTTTCTGAAAGCAAAAGGCAAACTGAAAACCCAATATATTTTCCTGACTTTTTTTTAAAAGAAAAAGAGAGAAAACGAATCTGATGGTGCCAAAGGGTTAAAGTATCCCATTTCGGGCAGTCTGAATATCTGAATTTAGCAGCTGACAGTGCATGGTGTGTCAGTCTCTTACAGCTGTTCCAGTTGATTCAAAGACCATCTTTGTTTCTTGAAATCTTAGCAACTGTTACTTTTTTCCAAAGACAATGATGGACCAGCTGTTACCTCACAAGATGCGATGTACTTCAGGTCAAAGTCTTTAATAAGGAACTTGTAAAACAAGAACTAAATCATTGTTTCTGTTTGTCAGATTTTTTTTCATTAAAACAGAGTTAACAGCCTAACAGTCAAATAACTTACACTTGGTATTTCCATTAAGTGCACTGGAATGACAGAGAAATTTCATCTGGTTGTTGAGCTGAATCCTCTCTTTCTATAAGGAAGAAAATCACTACTAAACCTCATAGTATTATAGAATATTTTTTGTTTGAAGGTTGGTTTCTTTCTGTCTTTCCAAATGTGGTGTTACTAAGCAGATGTCATCTCATAATGGAAATACACAGGTCTAAGCATTCAGAACATAAGATGGGGATTTTCAAGAGAACCTTACAGGAGTTAAATGTTCACTTCCCACTATAAATCAACGTGAATATTTAGTTCCTCTAAGCTCTTTGAACATCCTCTTCTAAATGCATAACTAAGCAACTTAATCATACAGTTGATCCTCTAGTACCGGTACCGGTAATATTCCCACTTGAAGACACGTAAGCTTTCAAAGCCGTGCAAGGTTGCAGAATCAGTCACCTAATGAAGACTTATTAGAGTAGGAGTAACTGTTGACAGGTTACCTACAACCCTTCTGGGGGGAGGAAAAAAAAAAAGAAGCATCATTTTAAAGAGCTTCAGTTGAAATAAACCCTTGTTCGTCCATGCACAAAGACAAATTACTGCTTCCAGCTGCTCTGATGCAGAAGACAAAGACTTGCTGAGAATAGTGGATGTTCTTTTATTCAACCTTTGTGTTTAATTCTGGAAAGCCTTAGCATTGAGTAATGTATTTTCAGAACTACTGCCAGCTAATTGTTCTGTAAAGAAGCATACAAAGGCACGGTCATATATACTGCTGTGGCAGAAAAATTTTACAAGGCCTGTTAAATTCCACAGTAGTCTTAATTTTTCTATTTTATATATAGAGAGAGATTAAACTTATCTCAAGATTTTTTCATGAGCATGCATGAATACTATTTGTTTCAGGCTATTTTTTCTAGATCTAAAAAGGATTTATGTAAATCACTTCTCTGCTTTAACCCTGTTTTTCAGAATGGGTGATATACTGCCCATATGTAAACCACTACTTTATGCAGAATTAAAAATAACTACCATTAGGAATGGCGCCACTAGTATTTGTGATGAAGAATATAAACTGTCTAACAAAACACTAAGGGTGAATCACAACCTCTAAAAAGCTATGAACTGACAGTATTCGTTTCTCAAGATAAAAATATCCATAAATACCAAATGTGTGTGCTTTTAGTTACGTTTAAGAGAGTAACCTACCTACCAGGCCAAATACTGACATCACAAAAAGTATATCCCTAGTACAATGTCTGTACGCTGTCAGCCTGTTGTAAAGACATTGACACTAAAGCAAATACAATCTCCTGATGACTGCTGAGAGCAGAACTTTGCATAACTAATTTAAAGACTGCTGCCTGCAGGCACCACAATGGTAATTAAAGACAATAAATCTTGGATAAATGAGACGGATGTACTGGAAAATAAAGTCAGTGTTAAATTCATGGCTAATCCTTGAATGGAGAATTGGATCATTTATTTTCCAAATGGCTGGGAAATTCTACCTGGTTTCATTTCCATCTCTGCTGCCAGATGACTGTTGTCTCCAAAATCCATAACTTTTTCTAGTTTAAGTAGTATTCCTCACTGGCAAGCTCCAATTCAGCAGGACTGAATGTGCTTCCATTTAAACACATTAATAGTTCCTTTGACATCCATAGCAAGTCAATGGAACAACTCACAGTTAAACATGCACTTTTAAATACCATGCCGAATCAAGGCCATGAACAAGGCATAAAAGGCACAAAGAAAAGCTGGATCACCAGGCAGTTTACCTGGAAAATACCTTGGTGTTATCCAGAGGGAAAGCTTTGTTTAGCGTGCCTTGGTTGATTTGAGAGATGAGTTTCCTCCTCTGGGTTGCTTACAAGTAGAATTCAAAGCACAGGCTAATCATCTAATATGACTGATGATCAGAAAAAAATCCCCCACAGAGAGAAGTTCTGCACCTATCTCTTCGATACCAAATCTGTTAAATATACATACAATTTGTATATACACATCTCTGCCCCAAGTTACCACGGTCTGCTGACCATCTCCTGGAGTTCCAGCACAGGTGAGACCTTCATGCCTCTACAACCCTTCATGGGATGCAGCCGGCCTTGCTGTGCAACCCTGCACAAAGTGCATTGGGATGATGCCGTCATCTTCCTTTCTCTATTGCCACTCACAAAAAGGAGTGGCAAGAAACCCATCCAACTCTTTGGTCACAAAATATCCTAATGTAACCCAAGGAAGCCATGTTACGTACTCAGCCAAGCCCTCCGCCCCCAACTCTGCCATGCCTCGCTGTACAATTTCCCTTTCAACTCTTATTCTTTCTTTTTATCTCTCACCTTCTGAGTGATTTGAGGATTCTTGGCATGGAACAATAGCTCATTATAGAGGTATTCATGCCATCTATTTCCATCCTCTGACTTTGTCCAATGGCTAGTAAGGGAAATTGAGGTGCAGTTTTGTCATCACATAATTTGATTTCAGCCCCTGCTGCTCCCCAGAAGGGGAGGTCCTGCCCTGTCCTCTCCTCCCTTCAGCTAGCCAAAGTACTTCTGCAGACAGGTAGAGGGTGGGAGGAAGGACCTGATCTGACTGAAAACTAACCCTCTGGGGGAGGATCACTTTTCAGAGAGCTGATCTGGCTAACCATGGCCAGGAGAGCAATACGAACATGCAGTCAAGGTTTGGCACTTGCTGCGTTACTTCCTCCTTTGGTACCAGCTCAGGATTTGGCTTAAATCAATGGTGAAACAATACCCCAAGGCTCCAAACTGAGGTATTCTGAGCACCAGCAAACTTAAGACGCTTACAGCAAGCAGAGCAAATATTCCCCCTTAACATCCATGTGGTTTTAGCAGAACATGGACTCCTGGAGATACAGAAATACTAATGCAGTACCATGCAAGGGAATTTTTCTAGCAGTGTTCTGCACACTGTAGGCATATACGAAGCACAGGCAGAAGCGAGATCTGTGTTTGTTTTTTAACAAAAGAGTTAAGTTACAAATGCAAGGAAAATACAGGATGTATAATGAATATGTCATAGCTGTGGCATCCTGTTTCTAAAATATCTTGCTCCTGAATGGTGCCGTCTTAGGTTTCTTCCACATATATGAGGCTTTCCAGCTGGCCTGCAGCCAGTGCTTTAATAAAACATGGTATTATGCAGAAGCGAATAAAGCTTATAGTAATAATAATGTCCTTGAAATTCACTAATCACCAGAAGTTTCAAGAATATTTTAATATGAGATCAACAGGACAACAACTAAAATTCATGTTAGCTATGGAAAACCACTTCTCTCATGTTAGATCATGCCTGTACTGAAAAAAGTACCCAAGTCATTACTGACCTGGATAAAGAGTGTGTTTTCTGAATTTGATGACAATACCTAGCATAAAGGAGCTTCAAGCACTTCAAAAAACAACACCAGGATGTAAAATGATTACAAATTGAAGAAATGGTCTGAGATAATATATGTACTTTCAATAAAGACACAACAGCTAAGCCTATTTGGGTAGGAATAGCCAATGGCATAAAAATATGGTGAAGATTCACTGCCAAGGTAGCATTTTTGCAGGAAAGGATCCAATGATTTCTGTGATCACATGCTAAGCAGTCAACAGTTGTCACAGTGAAAAATATAAACAAACAAGAAAGAGGTGGACCAACTGGAGAATGTTGAAGAGAACAACAAAAATGGTCAGTGGTCTGAGGAACCTGGTCTGCAAAGGAAGATGGGAAAATTAGATTCATCTAGCTGAGAAAACAGAAGATGTGCAAAATAACAATAACACTTCAAATACATTCAAAAAGAGAAAATAAAAAAAAAATGTACAGAGAAAGAATACACTAGTTCCCCACTACCGAGGATCCAAGAATTATAAAAGTAGAGCTAAGAGGCTTCTCCCATCCAAACAGAGGACAACCTAAATTATGTTCAAAGATATTTGTCTAACCTGTTCTTAACAACTATAGATTCTACAATCTGTTTAAGTATCCTAGAAATTATTACCACATGTCTAGTTTACATCCATCTTGTACAATTTAAGCTAATTCTGATGTTTTGTCTTCAGGGGACACAGATACATGATAACTCTTTTCCTCTCTGTGGGAGCCCTTAATACATTTTAAGAACATTACTGTGTCTCAATACTGAGGAACTCTTAATTTGGACACTAAAGTCTTTCAAATAGTGTTATGTTTATGCCCAGTAAGTCCCTATAGGATCCCACTTTGCCACCCATCATGGCGTACAAAACTGACTGAATTGCAGAACACTGGTTACTTACAACACACTTTTAAGAAGGTAGTAGAACATTTTTCTGAAATGCTAACAGCAAGATGATGGTATCTACAACAACTTGCCTCCAATTTTATCTACAGCATCACAGCAGCATGTGCCCTCCAAGATGCCTGGGTAAGAATTTTTCCTTGAAGAAAACTCTTGGTTGGCTTCCATGCCCAGTACAAGTGCCAATTTTCATCTTTACATCCTGGCCCCAACAAGCATAGAAAATAAAAAATGCCTTTTTTTCTCATACCTTTGCAATGCAGGCAACACACAAGGGTAAATGCAACACTCTCTGTTGCTGTAGTAAATACAGCAGTTTTGTCTACTGTTTAGTTCATTTGTTGTTGTTTTTTTGCACCTTTGAAAGAGCTCAATATTTTAGTAAAAGCATTAAATACAATTTCCTGACTCTTTGTTTCCAAAGCAGTTTCACAGCAGTATACTGTTCACACAAACCAATTTATTATTAATCCAAGTAATAAAATACACAAAAGCATTCCAAAAGCTGTTGCAGGCATTACAGCTGCCTGTACATTAATAATAAAGAATCAATGCTTGTAAAAATTATTATATTAGCTAAAATGCCAAAAGTGGAGTCTGGAAGTGCATGTTAAATATTTATCTATTCTCTTTATTCCTTTACAAACAAGCTTTTCATAGCTTTCACATATAGATTTTACACCACATTTATACACAGATATGATGATCGTTTAACCATTCCACTTCTTTATGTGGTCAGGAGGCCACTGAGCTTCTGAACAGGGACTGGCAGACGTGGCTCATGACTCACAGCAGAGCAGACAGGCATTGGTGACATCCTGGAACCAGGACTGACACTCCTGCTGCTCTCAGTCCTGCTCTCTCACGCACTGGTTATGCTTCAGTTATATTTCCTTCTCCTCCTTGACAATCATCAGTTTTGGGTACAACTTCCATTCCCACAGCAGGTCACTTCTCAGTCTTCTCACTGCCCCCCTCTCAGGGGCTGCCCCAATCCAGTAAAGACAGAACACCCTGTCAATGAAATGATGAAAAATATCTTTTATTTTTATCCACAGAAAGAAAAGGAACAATTTCTTCCTTTTTTTTTACCCTTTACTGTTCAACATCATGGCAAAGCCAAGTGGGTGTACTTGTATTCCAGCTTTACATGCTGAACCAATAAAAATTCTCACTAGCTACACTGCCAGGTTATAAGAGATTAGGACAATCAGACTAGCCCCTTGTCACCAATTTTGACTTTATACACCATTTCACAACTAGGAAGGCTTAGAGGATGTTAATCTGCTGAATATCCAAGAGTGGGAGAGGAAATAAAATGCTGCCAAGTTATGGGTGTAATTCTGTCTTTGCATAGATAGAAATCATTCACTGCCTGCTGACTGAACAAAACCAAAGCAGCAGAGAGGGCATCAGTACAACGCACCCTGCCGTGCTGATTTCTCCCATATGCAAAATTCTCAAGCGTCACAGACCAAAAGAAGGGGGAAAGTTTATGCAAACTCTTAACAGCCTTCAGAATGGACCTGAACCATGAGATCATGTTGGAACCAGGAGGGATGAGATCAGCAAGGAACTCCTTCCCCTTATTCACCCACTAGAACCTATAGCACAGGCCACCTAAGACAACGCTTGAATGTTATTAAGTGTAACTTCCCACCAGCACTCTGGAGGGACACTACAAAGATAGATCTACTTTATGAAATATGCACTTCTGCAAAATTTGTAATTTTATCTTTGTGTTCTTTTTATTAAGTACAAATGCCATAATCAAGGATTGTATTTAATTTTATTCTTTTCTGCTGGGACTTCCTCTTGGATCACAGGTGTAATGAAGAGCAAAGAAACAAGATGGCTTCTGCCCTCAACTGATGTTAAAGACAAACTGTTGCAAAGAACATAATCTATAAAAAATAAATTTATGTTTATAATGCAAAAATCCCTCACAGTTAATGCTGCCATTTCACTTTTCCCCAGTATAATGAAAGAGAGGATGAATGTCTCTTACCTGGCTGAAGGTCCAGCTCCACCAGTGTTTTCTCTCAAGGTTGTTCATCCTTGAACAGACTGCAGAGCAATTCCTAGTTCTTCTGGGTGCACAGCCTGTGCAGCACTGTCTTCTGTGTCAGAACTTGTTCTATGCTGCAAGGAGCTCCTTCAGAGCTGTCACACGAGAAGCTGTTTTGCAGGACTGTGTACATATATGTAAGGCTTTGGTGAGCACCAAGCCAGGACCAGAGTTGCTGATCCTGCAGTGATCATAACTATCTCTGCCTGGGAAAACTGTCCTCTTGGTGGCCACCTCCACAGCTTCTGCATGATGTTTGCACACCAGTATGAACCATGCTTTTCAAGAAAATCTTGCTGCGCTCACATCTGAGCTTAACTAAAATGCTCCACTGCCCACCTAATAAAACCCTTTGAGCAGTCTTTTCCAAGGGTTTTTGAATGGAGTCACGAAGGAAGTGGAGTAAGGAAAAAACACAAAACAAAGGGCAAAACCCCCATGTGAACATAAGCCAACCAATATGTCATCACATGAGGTGGAAGAAAGGAGAGAAGTTAGAGCACACGTGCCTAGGGACCTGCAGGATGTTATAACAGCACAAGATCAAAATCCAAGCTCAACTACCCCGGCATTAAATACATCCTAACTGCAGAGGAAATACATCAAAGCCTGAAACAAAGTGAAAGGGCTTTGCCACACATCCCAGCCAGGGAAGCAAAACCCATCAAAGCACATACAACATAAGGCTACTCTGAGAAGACTGCAACTGAGTTTGGGCTGGTAAGACAAGAAACAAGAATGAGCTCAAAGGCAAGCACACTGATACACATCCATGTACTCTCTGCAACTAACTGAGCTTTTTAGTTCATAATTAAGCCCATCACCACCTTAACATCCCCCTTTTTCCCACAGCTCACAAATATTTACCTTGCCTGTATTTCACTAAAATTTTTAATATAGTCCAGTATTTTTGTTAGATGTGCAGTATTTTAATAAACAATCAAAATCAAACTATACCTATTAAAACACAATAAGAAATTAATTTTATGAAGCCCTGATGCTGCTTTAATGTCTAACAGCTAGTTTCTCATCAATTAAAAAAAAATTCTAGATGAGTAAATCTGAGGTTTTGTGTCAGTGAGAATGTAACAGACCAGCTCTGGGCAAAGGAAGACACACATAAAATATACATCAGGTGCACATGTGCAGAAACACAATTAAAAAGCCACATATTCCTGGTTTTGCAAATGAGAACAACAGCTCCCTTACAGTTAAAAGCACATTTCCACTTCAGATAATGGGCATTTTGCCACTGGCTTTGAGAGAACCAGAACCCTACTCCAGAGTTTAATCAAGATCTTATTGAAGTCAGTGGAAAAGTCTCACGAGAAAACAGTGGACTGCTACATCACTTTGCAGAGCTGCACTGTTCTTTATAATGTTAGCAACTCCTGAAATGAGCATTTTGGCAAAAGTTGCTGATAACTAGCTCTGCTGCCTTCAGTACTGATGCAGTTGCAGTTTCCCTTTTATTGCACTTTTCAGTATAATTTTACACCAGAGACTCTGTGTGTGTGTTGTGTGCATGAGATAGACAGCAACTCTTTTTTAAGCATGGCACATGGAAAGACGCTATCCAAAAGAAGACCTGAACAGAACTATTTCAGACACCAGTGCAAAAAGATACTTGTTTACCTTCACTTCACCATGACTTCTCATGCAATTAATCATTCATATGGAATATCTGCCACAGAGATAATGCGCTACATGCTGCCTTTATAAATAAGGGTTTATGTCAGACATAAGGCCCTTTACAGCTGCCAAGCAGCAAGCACAACACAAGTCACCTCTCCTAGCTTTCCACCATTCCAAGAGGACAGAACACAAATGAAGTCATATACCACTTACTTCACTGAACTACATATCTCCAGCAACAATATACAAACTGGAAGTGATGGCAATGGTGTGCTCCACCTTGCTGACTTCTCCATACTTTACAAACGAAACCTGACAAGGGCAATAGCATGATGTGGAGAGTGAGCTCAGTAAAATGCAGAGAGAACAACTTACTCGTCATTGCAATCATGTCTGCAAAAGCAGAATGCATGCGTCCTTCTGTGAGTTACTTGTTTTTTTGCACAGTGCCAGCAATAGCTTGCTGTGCTTGTCATGAGGCTTGAACAAGGCACCTAGACACATCCCTGAGCAAGGGAGATGGTATAAAGCTGAATATGCTGCAGTGCACAACCCAGAAACCAAGAAGCTTCTAAATCTTTTGACAGCAGAGGCAGTAGACACCTGGTCAAGCCATAGTTTGAGGACTGCAAAAGCTGACAGTCTAGAACCCATCTGCAGCACACACATGGGAATCTGCACACATCTCTTCACTCCTAACGCATACCCGTAACAGGACAGTCTGTCTGACAGAGGTAAATGGGTCACAAGGAATGGATAGGAGAGACTACGACCATGATGTACAATCAGCACAGTGCAAGAAAAAGCACTTTTACTTCAGTTTTTCTTTCAACCTACTTTGATAACATATTACCGAAATGTCCCTTTTCCAGCCCTAAAACCTATCCTTTCAGTGCCTGTGACATTAGCATGCCAATGGTATAATTAGGATTTATAGCAGTTCTGTACAAGAATTCTCTGCTGTGGGTGAAAAATTGAGAAGAAATGTGCAAAGTTAATCCTCTTCTAATTACTCCAGAAATCTGCGTGCGAATGCGATATCATAATAATTAGGATTGCAAAGTAATTAAACTGTGCAAACGTCTGCAAGAGGGAGCAAAATTTGCACACTTGGAGCGTGCTTTGACTGAAAGTCTTCAAGTAGTCCCACCAAAGGACTGTACTGCTGATGTTCTGCCAGTACTAAAAACGTCAGTGTAGACAAAGTCTTTGTCCTTTCTAACCACAGAAGCACAGAAAAGCAGGGTTGGCAAGGACCTCATGACATCACTTAGCCTATCCGCTGCAAGGCAGGACTGACACTACTTATGTCATTCCTGGCAGACCATAGTCTAATCTGTTCTTAATGTCCTCAAGTGGTGGAGACTCCACAACCTACCCAAGCAGAAACCTCTTCCTATCTGACTTGACTCTTTCCTACTGCACTTTAAATCTGTTATTCTTTACCCTTTGGCACACACAGCAGTTTATTCCTCATATACCATTATTCATACACAATTATAAGCTATTATCACATCCCCCCGCCCCTGACTTTTCTTCTGCAGGCCAACCAATCCCACTCTTTCTTCAGAAGAGATGTTATCTAGATCTGTGATAGTTCCCACTGCTCTTCCCTGAACTTCCTCCAACTGTTTATCCTTGAAGTGCAGTGCACAAACTGGACACTGTGTTCCAGATGAAATGTTTCCAACACCAAGACGTCTTGCATGTTCTCCTGTTTAGTTACCCCAGTAAAACATTAGTATTTTCAAAACAGCTTGACATTAGTGACTAATGTTCAGACCATGATTCACAATAAGCTCCACATAGATTTTCAAGGAACTACCAAAACTGCAAAACCATCTTATAGTTATAAAGGTGTTCTTCCTGCCTAAGTACACGTCTCTGCACTTGTCTCAGTGACAATCCATCCTGCTTTTACTACAACATTTCTTCAACCTGTCAGCCTAATTCTGAATTCTAGCCTTGTCTCCCAATGTTTTAGCAGCCCTTCCCATCTTCATGTCATCTAAAAATTCAAGACTCATACTCTATTCCACCACTGAGGTCATTAATGGCAACAACGATGAAAACCAGACCAACCCTTCCCACACTTCAATGTATCTTTCCATTAGAATGTTAGACCATTGATAACTGCTATTTGGCATGGCAACCCAATCAGTTTTGCACAGACTCCGTAGTGGTTTCACTGAAGATGTTTCCCTTGATTGTTTATGGAACTGTCATATATATTAATGTCAAAATGTTACTAGATGTCAAGCTTCTTTGGCCTCTGTTGTGCCTTCCCTAGCTACAAGACTTGCTACTCAGTTGTAGAAAGACTTTTTCAAGTTTTTAAAAGTCACATTGGCTGTTACTGAACTCCTTGGTCTCCTTCAGGTGCTTACACATAATTTGTTTGTTCCAGCTTTTCAAAGAACAAAATAATTTACCTGTAATTCTCTTTTACCTCTTTATAGACATTATGCTTTTTCTTTCCAACTCTTCTAGCACTTGACCTGTCTTCCCTGAGTTCTCAGAAGTAACTACAAATGCTTCTGAGATTGCTTTAGCCAATTACTTAAGTAACCTAAAGTTCATCAGGCATAGCTGATTTGAAAATATTAAATATGTCTGAATACATTCTTAACCTGTTCTTGCCCTCTTTTAGCTTGTGATTTTACCCTCTGTCATAATACTGTAAGTGTGTGTGAGGGTGCATCTAGTATGACGCAAATGCATCAGTAAGAGTAGTTCTGATCCCTGAGTCAAAATTTAATATAATTTCTTGCCCTCAGGTCAAGCTATTTAAATCATAAAGCACCTCATACCTTCGTTCATTGTCATCAAGATGAGCAAAGAGCACGTTCTTGGAGATGGCCTTTGCCAGAGCAGTCATAGTTTTATAGTCCTTTGGAATAACCTGTAGAGAAAAGAACAAAGGGTAATTACATGCCTGGTTGTACTTCTTCACAGATCTTGAAATCTATAGAAAATTCCACTACTCAAGATAATGGATGCAATTGGATTTCAAACACTGAGACAGGTTTAGACTACAATATAAAGCCACTAAGAAACTCATAAATTACAGTTTTGATAATGTGAGGATAAGAATTTATGTTCTCAGTATGACAACCAGAAAAGAAATATAAGATCCGGGATGAGTGGGGAGAAGGATACCCATAAAATACTATAATTAGCAGGTACTGGCAGCTGTGTAGTCTCCTTTCAAATCTCTTGAACTGAGGAAAACATATTTCATATTCTTCTTTCCCCACAAACAATATTAGAAGCAATCTATTTTTAAAACTAGGGAATGAGCAACATTTCTTTAGGTAAAAGGTAAAAATGTGATGATTACACCATACTTTTCAGTACTCATTATGGTATAAGAAACCAAGCTTCTGAGAGGCCCACCTTCCTCACAAAGAACTGATCTAGATTTATTTCAAGGGAAAATACTACAGTGTGAAGATCTGAGGTTAAACTCTGGCTTCACACATCACTTACATTGACTGCTGTGGTCATTAGACTACTCAAATTAAGTCTAGAGAAGCATGTATGTATAAACAGCATATTTGCATCAGAGTGAAACATAGTCTAATTTATCTAAAAGTTTAAATTTCTCAATGTTAAATAGAATTAGTATCTTATTCTTGGTTCTTACTCTAGCAAACAAACCTTGGACTGAATTGCAGTCCTGAACCCTTGCTCTATTAAGAATATCCTAGCTGTTCAGCTTCCTGCTGATGAGCCAAAAGGGTAGATAATCAAATCACTAAGACATTCAACTCCAACCTTTCTGGCTGATTATGGAATAGCGTTGACAAGCCTTTCTCAGTGAGAATCTGCAGCAGTGAAAGCCACAAGGCCAAGACCAAAGTGGGTCTGTTGGGGCAAGAACACAGAAAACACAGAAGAGATTCTCTAGATGTCACAGTAACCATACGTCTGACCAAAATCAAATGGCAGGAAGAATCACTTGACCATTTCTTACATCACTGTTCCAAGTAATCATTGAATGTTCTCTTCAAGCCAATAACCCTCTTTACAGCATGATTCCTACTCTGTTAGTTATTAACTATACGTTATGTCAGATGTGGTGACAAATATTGCTTTCTCTAGTTTCAGGAATGAAGCAATAAAATAACCCTCCGCAGTGATCTTCCTTTGTGCTCCCCAGAATGGAGCCATGCCATGTGCTTGCTCAAATCACAAAGCTAAATCTCCTTTGATTTCCCCTCCAGTGACATAACTCATTGCACTGCCTTTAGCAGTACTCACCCTATAGCTCACCCCTTCAAGGGATCCTTTAAATTGGCTTATGACCCATATGTGTTTCTATCCAACACCTGATTTCAAGCCAGTGGTTCTTCCTGGCTACTATCGAAAATTCCATCTGCTTGCAATAGTCTAACACAACCCCTGCCTTGCTTTTTACACTTTTAAATTAGTTTCATAATTTGTCCTTTCAGTGTCTCTGTTTATTTCTGTATTCTAGAAATCTCTGTCACAAACACACATCCATGGGAGTCACCATGGGATTCATTTGCTGATGGCAGAAGACAAAGCACTGACACAAACCCTCCCAGTGCTAGTTCTCTATTCCTTGCAGCATCTGTAGCCTGACAAGAAACCATCCCCTAAATTATTATTATTTAAGTTCAGTCAGTTCCTAGGAAATTAAAATCATAACAGCCCTAGTCACAGAACACAGAGAATATGATCTGAATTGCTTCTTCTCATTCTTGCCTACCCACTGTCAGGGCTTATTGGCATCACTGTAGAAAAACGAAGACAACAAAGTTAACTTCAGGTTCCATATAAACATAAAAGAATTACTCAGGGGTGTGGGAAGGAATATTTCCTTTGATTTTCAGAAAAGTCAGATGGAGCCCATATTAAGCAGAGACAAATGTGGTCTCTTCATGGAAGTTTTGAAGGGGGATATTGCAAACTGCAGAGAAAAAGAAGTGTTTGAAAGTGGCTTTTAAAATAACACACAAGTTTTTTAACAGTGCAGTGCATTAATAGCTTGACCACACTGTTGTTAAAATTTACTGTATACTTGCAAGCATTATTTAACTGCCACAAGAATACTCCTCCATATTGTTTTTAGGAAAAAAGGCTCTCCTAATTCTTTGTTTCTTGGGTCAGAAATCCCCAGAGCAGCCAGTGAACTTGTTTTGTAAGTGGATGACAAAAGCACATCTGACTGCAAAGGCAAAAAATATTCTGCCAAAAAACAGTGACTGAAAAAAATGTATTCCCATAAAGAAAAAGCTCTTTGGGTTAAAGCTACTCCAGGCATGCACAAAAGCACATTAGTAGCATCTGTCAACCTTACGAAATGCATTTTTAGCCTAGCTCCCTAAACAAGTATGACATATGCTATTGTAATGATTGTCTTCTAATAACATTTGAAAGCTTTGGCCAGTTTCAAAAAAAAATTGCAGTTGTTAAGAGATATCAAGGATAGAGCATATCTAGATATTTTTGTGAAAAAAGCAGATAAAACAAGAGAAGCTCAAATTAGTGCTCCTACCGAAGAAATTACCTAATTTGGGATTGGCACTTCTTCAAAGACTACAGTCACATAAAATCACCCAAGTATGGTCAATAGCCTTCCAAAAACCCATGGGTTAGGTGGTACTAAATCAACATTGAAACCATGTGTCTGAATGGTCTAGGGAACCTAAATGATCCTGGTTAGAAGAAAACTTGAGCTAGAAGTGACTTTTTGGAAAAAAAAGCAGGAAACACAGCAATAGAAAAGGCTGCTTTCCAAAACTGTGAGGTTCTGACAAAACTCAGAAGCTGCTGAAGTCTGTGAATATTAAGAAAATGGCTGAGAATTACCGACCCTGCTAGAGAGGGAAACAGATTAGCAGCACATCTCAAAAAGGAAAGAATAGAGAATGCTGAAGCCATATTGACAGGGAAAGCAGCAAAAGAACTTGAGTGTGAAGAAGATGGTCAAGCCATGCACATGATGGCATGAGGACACCATCCTACAGGCTGACACGAGTCCAAATTATGAGCAAAATATAAGTCCCTGGATTGCCCTGTACATCTCAGAATCAGACAGTAACACATTACCTTTCTGACGTAAGAAACAGCATCTTCCTCAGTGTACACTTCTGCACTGACACCCCCTCTCCTGCGCCGGGCTTTTACCACTGGGTTGGGAGGAGGAGGGGAAATCTCATCGTCATGAGAATCAGACTGGGAACTGGATTTCTGCCGAGCCAGTATTTGTTTGCATTCTTCCTGCAAGGCAAAAAGAGACAATGAAACATCTTACCCATGTAGCTAACTTGCTGGATGTGCTCAATTCACTCTTTTACAACTATCAGCAACCCCTTCACTTCTACATTTGGATGACTGTCAATTTACACATGTGTATTGCTGATATTAATGTGAGCAGCATGAAGGACTGACACTAACTACAATGTGTGTACTGGTATCATCACTCCAATATTTGACCTGTTCAACTCTTCCTCATATGTAATGGAAACCTATGTATTATAAACTGTGGACATATCTTTGCAGCTACTGAGAAAGCAAAAGAACAAGCCTCTTTTGCTCACTCTCTAGCATCACAGCTGTTATTTTCTCAGTTGGCTTGCACATATCTTTGTCTCTTGTACAGAGAACATATCAGAAGTCACACATCAATATATCAGATAGGTTTTTTCATCTTACTCCGCTTTACAGGCTCACTATCACCAGAAAGAACAAAGACGCTCCCTACTCCAGAATTTCTGCCATATAACAGATTTACGATCAATGGGACTACCTCCAAGCAAGTAAGATCCAAGGTAGGCTCCAGAGGACTGTGAAAATGATGGCTGGCCTAGCACCAGCTGGCCAATAGGGAGGTTATTCTCCAAATTTCATGCTCATGGAACAGAGAGTAAAATACGAAGGGGAATCCCTGAAGACATAGTAACGACAGCAGGGAACAGTACAGAAAACCTTCAAGAAAGGATGTCAGAGTTGCAAGACTTTGTCAATTCATACACTGAATTATATGACTTCTAAAGAATTGAGACAAGATTAGCCCATAATTATAACATTTTCCCAGAGCCCCATCTCCTATTCTTCAGCTTCCTGGGATTTAAGGGAAAGCACACAGGAGTAAAATTCCCTTTGCATCATCCCCGTCTATCAGCCAAAGGAATGGGGGCCTGTCTGCTCATTTCCAGCCCACCTCCTTGCCCATGGCACCACCTCAGCCTGGCATCCTGCTCACAACACACCACACTGCCTTTGCTACTTCTTCAGTGCCTTCTTAGCTGGTACCTTCTGGTCTTCACTGACCCTGCCTCAGGCAGGGGAGAACTGGAGATGGGATGGACCACATGCCCTGTCCTCAGCTTGTCTGATACAGGAAAACTGAAGGGCACGTGCAGGAGGGACATGAGCATTGTAAGGGGGCAAGCAGTCTTGTGTGGCAGTAGACCAGTAATTTTACTTGCCGTCATCTATTATATTGCTGTAGGCATAATCCACACCCTGATAGTCTCAGGGTTATGTTGATCAACGTACATGTAGCCAGCTATCATCCAACGACTCCCTGAACAACTCCAGTATTTTTGAGACAATTCAGATTAGCAGCATTGCAGGCTACCCAAAAGCAAACGTAGTAATGCTGAGCTCCCTGTGCACCCCATAAAACCAAGGTTCCTTTGACAGGGATGCCAGAACCTGGCCTCTGTCTTACACAGCTAATTTCCAATGAGACTTTCCAGTCAGAGCTAATACATGGGGTCGGTGGCGGAGAGAGGATCTGGGAGCACCAGCGTAGACATGTGGCGGATTACCAACATAGCCAGTTGGTCTCATTGACAGAGGAAATGAGTTATAGTTAACTCATCAGGTATGACACCAGAAAAGAGCGGTACAGAAAACTGGCACAAGTTCACAATTTTGAAGCTTGCAAGAAAAACAGATGATTAATATATGTTTTGCCATTGATGTTTACAAATGTCTGACAAATCCAGTCACGCCACTTGTCTTTTCTGGTCTTATTCCAGTTTCTTTCCTCACCATCACCGACATTGCCCCTCTCATTAACCTAAGAAGCCTTTGACACCAATCTTTGATGTATTATTGCTACGTGAAATAAATAACTAAATAGTATCTCCCATGCTGCATAATTCAAAGTAACAAGTCACACGTTCTTGTTTTGATTAAGGAACTACTGAACTATTTAAGTGACAAGCACAGAGGTAAAATGTAGAGGGCTGGCTAAAGATCTGACTTTTCAAGGTCCTGACCTGCCTCAGAAAGTACCAAGTTCTTCCTGAGATCAGTATTTTTTTTAAATTGGGATTATAAAACTGCAACTCCTGGGCCATAACACAGTTGAGCTAGGTGCTGTAACCAAAGACCAGAAAAAAAACCCTGATTTCAGATATATTAAATCCTTACTGAAACTATTTCATTTCCAATTCAAATTTCAAATAGCAGCACTGGATATGTAAAAAATGACTCAGCTAGATTTTCCTATCGTGTAACAACTGCAAGTCCTATTTAAGCATTCTCATCAACTTCTTCCCTACTCCTCTCTGACTGTCTCTAGCTTCCTTAACTACAATTGGGCACTTGTAAAAACACACATATTTAAAATACAAGTATGTGTGCTACATATTATTACATTTAGTATCTAGTCATCAAAATCAATCCTATGACTGAAGAATTTCAAATAATATTACTGGCTATTGCAGCTTATGTATCTCTTTGATAATGTCAACATTCTCTGTTTATATTAAATGAACACAACCAAATGCACCTTCCTCATAAGCTTAACTGAAAGGTAATGAAGACCTTTCTGGACAGTAAGCAGCTGAAAGTATACTAAAAAGTAACTACAACAAGAAGGCAGTCAGGTAACTATTTAATGGTATGCAGCACTTACACAGTTCTTTTTATACATAGCATATTTACTCATAGAGAAGAGTAGTAGTTTGTCCCATCTGAATATCAAATATACACTTCTTTTTCAGTACACATTGTATAAAAGGCACTTCCAAGGAATTAATAAATAATATCTCCTCTGCCCCAGCACAGATTTATACACGAAAGAAAGCTCAGTGAGATAAAATTAATATCACAAAGCATGCTCTTAAACCCAAATACCTTTTAAAGCCAAAAAGATATTAAAGGATTATAAAAGTGAGTTACCATATGATTCATTTTAAAAGGAAGTCTCTTCGCTACAAACTCCTTTTATATAAACAGCAGATAGTTGACTGGCTGGCTTTTCCATATGCCGCTATTTGTAGTCTAGGTAGGATTTCCATTACTGAACTAAAGAGTGCCTTTTGAAAATAAAAGCCTACGCTATGTCCTGGGTTAAGCTTTCAAAAAGCCATCTTCCATATATCCTGGGGTAAAACTGCACGAATACAGCAAATATTTTAAAGGAGGAATAGACTCTCTGAAGAATAGTTCTTCAAACACTGATCTTCAGACACAGCTTGATGTGAACGCTTGTGCAGAACTCACTTTCAAGTAAACATCTCACCATCTTTTGTTGTCATGACAACAAGCAATCTCACTCTCTATTTGGATGGCACAGATAATTCACAATCATATTACCCAATTATGTCCACCTTAAAATGAGAAAACACGGGGAAGACACAACTGCAAAGCAGTGTAATTGCCTTTGAGCAAGCACCAGTATCTTGTTCTTCCCTTCACACCAGTATCTGCACTGGCTTCAGCAGAGATGCTCCAGACTTGTAGGGACTGATCCAGTTATCCATAGTCCAGTGACATTTTGGGAGACCTTGCTCAGCTTTCAGCTGCCAGCTGAGGAGGACACGAGTCTCAGGCTGTCCTGTGTCACATCTACCATCCCCAGTGGACATCATACATAATTCAGGGAGTCTTACATGGCAGTAGGGCACCACGTGTGCACCGCTGACTGAAGCCTCCAGTGTCACTGCCACAGTCCAATACAATGATACACACACACCAAATCTACAAAACAACTTTGCTGTGTGACAATAACACCGTATTTCATGTGTACATAATCTAATACTACTTCTATTCAAACCATGTTGCAAGTGATCAAAAACCTAGCTAGAGTTGTGAACAAAAGTCCTTCCTGGGAGTTCTGGGGGAGGTGGATGGTGAAACTAGAATATCATCACTGACTTCAAAGATAATAAACTGAAAAGAAATGAAAATATACCATCGTCGCCTCAAATTAAAAGAAAGAAGAGCCAATAAATACAACTGCAGTGACCCATTTATCTTTTGAATGTTCACCTTAGACTAAGACATTTGTGCTACAAGAGGCTGAGGTGTAAAATACAGGAATTTAGCACGCTCTCCTCAGCGTATGGGGTCATCGATTTTCCTGATTAATGTTTCCACAAGTTTGTAATGAGTTTAAACACTGCAAGTGAAGTGGCCACAATGCAGAGACAGTTTTTAGGTTTATCCTTCCTTTCAGACCACTGCCGAAGAGCACACATGCTTCCTGACCCAAAAGCTTTTTTCTCTGTCAGCCGGAGCATTTCCAAACAGAAATTCTCTTCTAGTAGTTCCTCTCCTGGTCTCTCCTTTCAGGCTTTGTCACCACCTGGAAATTCAGATGTTTCAGTTGAAGGAAGGACAGCACCTGAGGAGGCTCCAAATCACTGTGCAGCTTTACAACAACATCCCAAGGAGACTTTTAAAAGCAAGTCAGCCGTTCAGTATCACTGCTCACTATCTCTGCTCTGCCTCCTACAATTTATTCACTGCATTCAAAAGCAACAACACAAAGTACACTCTAAATGAAATGTTCTCTCTTTTTATTTTTTCCTCAAGCGCACTCATAGAGTCTTCTGACTGACAGACCTGGAATTCGCTTTCTATTTATCCACAGAAAATGTGCAGGATACTTCATGCGCATGTAACTAATCTCTCTTTGCACTGGAATTGACCCAGAGGAGATGTTCTCAATACAGGAAGGCTTCTAACACCGCCCCATCACTCCTAGAGGTTGACACAATGATTTATAGCAACTAATAAAGGCCAAAGGCAAAGCACTCTGCTTTGTTGAAAGCACAGGACCGACTGATGCCATCACTGAAAGCTGGAGAAATTTGGGAGGTCTTAATGTCCTTTCCAGCCTTGTCTTTGTCACACTGCACAACTCTATCTTTATGATCGTTCAGCCTTGTAATAGGAGACTTTTCACACAATCCCAACTATTGTTCCACTGCCTTCCCAATGTGAAATGCCACCTTTTCTTCTGCAGCGTCACTAAGAAATATCTTTAACATCCACCCCTAACCCACCTACCAACATGTTTATCCACTCCGTAGTTATCCACCGCTTCAATTACTACTACTGCGTCCTCGGTGGCCTCTCTGCATCTCAGTTCATTCCCAATTTCCATCTAGGCAAAATTCTCCTGCCAAAAATCCACCTACTCTTCTGCTGCTCTGACTGCATCGCTTGCCTTCTTGAGTCCCTTTACTGGCGTCCTTTTACCTCTTGCAACATGTTAACACTTCTTGTTTTCCCCTCCAGTGTCTTGCAGTATCTCAACCCATCACCACCTCTTCTGTACTTCCTTACATACACCTCACAGTAAAGTAAGAGAGGTTATGTTACAAAACACAGACGATATTTTTGATACTTAAAAGCTTATATAATCAAAGAGAACCATAGCCAACACTTCTGATTTTTAAAATCCAGCCAAATAACAATGTATGCACATATACCTTGTATAAGAAGAAACATGCCCACAGAAAAGCTCTATTTCTACTACATAAATATAATTTAAACTAAAATGCTGAATACTATGCCATATTTTTCAGCAACAACCAGAACACCTAAGTCATTCTGAAGTTTTTAATCACTGGATATGTAATGCCAAACCTGCTTATTTATTTTTTATTTCAGCCTTCTAAAACAGCAGATCCTTAATCCAAGAGAAACAACACCAACCTCAGTGAGGCTTACACACATGTAAGAGGCAGAAATGGACCGTCAGAGCATAGGAAGAGATAGCTGATAATTGAGGTTATCAACGAAGAGGGAATCATAAATGCTAGCATGCCATTTTGCTCCTTAAAATACTTCTGTTGTGTAGGCCCACTTAACATTTAGAAGCGTACTGATGCCCTAAGATCAAATGTGCTGTTGACTGCAAGGATGGTTATTCAAAATCTTGTGTTCCCTCAGTCATTTCAGAGTGGACATTTCTACATTTTCTACTCTTCAGTAAAATTCTACTCAATTTATTCTCTCTTCTAAGAAATTATCTGATGTTAATACAAATATGTGCTGGGCTGCCCACCTTAAATATACACTCAGCTTTTTTTTCTCTCTTTCATCCTCCTCCCTTTCACATGCATTTCATTTTTGAAACCCAAAACAACTTCCATGTGCTATCAGTGCCTTCACTGGTACAGGGGTATTAAGGCTAGATAGCAACTTGAATTGCATGCTCGGGCAGGAATCCATGTGACCCCCTTAACCCTTCAGTGGGATGTTCACAACTCATTAAGTATTTTTTCCTTCACAATTTGCCAATAAATCCAAACTAAAATAATTATGGACGTGTTTTTATTTTGAGTTTCCCATAGCTCACTTTCTCAGTTCCCTAGCGTCTTGCCCAGGGGTGATGGAGCTGGCAGGCTGAGCTCCCAGGAGTTGCAGAACCTCAACAGCTTGAGCTTACAAAGCTGTCAGGGTACAGCTCCAACACAGGCTGCCAAGCAGGCAACCACAGAGGCGCAGACCTCAGCAGAGCACACTGGAAAGCAATTAATTCCCCTGCCTAGAGCATTTCAAAATCTAAGGTCCTTTTCTTAATTGAAACAAAGTCAAATCTCAAATAATCTTAAATCTGCTGTGAAAACTGCAGTTCTCCACCCAGTCTTACTGGTGTCCAGTTGGACAGTCTCAAACCCCATACTACGTGCCTAATTAAAATGAATTCATGCAGCATTAAAAAGGTTTTCAAAAATAAGAAGTCATCTTTTTCTGCATTTAGGAGAACATTAACACGGAACTACTGGAAAACTAACTTAAAAACAAGAGCAAAATCAAAACTCATCTTCCTATTGGAAATCTGGTTTAATTTGTATCATTTTTTTACATAGTCTTTCTCCTTGCTATCATTCCTACTCGTTATGCCCCTCACTTTAAAATAATTACTGTGGGAAGACAGACAAGGCTTAACTACCTCTGTGCCTCAAGTCACCTCCTGCAACTGAAAGAGAATAAAAGGAAATTATTTTGAAGATAATTTAGTGCCTTCAAGAAAAGCTATTGCCTCGCCTTGGCTAAGCAATCAGCTGTAATGGAAAGGGTCAGTAGCTGTCAGAGCACCTTGCCCGATGCTCTAATGATTGTAAAACACAGAGAATGGGGAGGAATTGCAGAAGCGCAGCTCAAACCCCCCCCATCCCTGAAAATGGAGTTCTACCTCATCTGAGGCGAGTTGCTATGCAGTCCAACCGGCCTCTCAAAAGATTAGTGAGGGATTTGCTGAGCTGCAGACAAGCAGGAGGGTAGATACTCAGCCAGTTCTGCAGCCACACACTCCAACACAGGCAGGAGTTAAGCCCCAGCAAACTCTTTTCAAAAATTGATTGGTAAAATAAGGCTTAAGGGCTCATACATCTGTTTGGGAGACTATAAAAGGCTGCAGTCAGCTGGGGGAAAATACGTGTATGTACCCGTTCCTAGCTGTAAAGGCCCATTAGTATCGAGAGCTTTCCCAAAGTCCATTGTGATCTAGTGAAATCTGCCATCACATGGTGCCTGACCCAGCACCATTGTTAACCTTTCACGAATTTGACAAGGTATTTCATTCATGTGTTTAAAGCTAAGTATGAACTTGTTTCTTTAAAGCCCCTTAGATGCTTAAAGATTGACATGGATTAAGTATCCTGATGAATATAAAACATGATAGCTTGAGATGTGAAACAGAGACAACATCCAGACAGATTTCCCTCCTCGTTCCATCACTGTGCTCCATTTTTGTTAGTTTTTGACTTTGAGACAGGGAAAGCTACTCACACTGTAGACACACAAAGTAAACAGGGAGCTCAGTGACACTCTAACGTGTTCTGCACAAGCTTGTAAGAGCACAGCTTCACTTATAGCCAATTTTATTTCTTAGGAAAAAACTTTTTTTCTCTTTCCACTCTTATCCCCTTCATCTTCCACCCTTCCCTAAACCTCCTGCGTTTAGGAAAGCTTGACTGAGGGATCTTAAAAATTCACCTAGTTTTTCCTTTACCTGTTCCAAGAAAACTGTCACCTCTCACAGCACTGCTTGTGGCTGACTACGGCAATCACTGAGGTCCGACCTGAGCTGATTTTCCTCCAGCTCTCTCAGGTGCTGGTATCAGAGGAGTGGCAGGAGCAGAGGCTGCCCAAGCCTACTCAGAACCGCAGTGGCACAGCAAGGGCACCCGGTGCTCCCACCGTTGCGCTGCTATCAGCGTCTCGGGTAGCACAGGTATGTTCCCACATACTTTAGCAACATTTCTGACCACTGAGCTGATACCACCCAACTGCTTTGCAAGCTTTGAAAGATACAGAAATATTTGTCTTATTAGTCTTTATCAAACTGCTTAGCTAATGCATTTTTTCGGTACTTTTTCCTCCATGGGATTTTCCTTCCAATAAAACTCTCCCCAGCTTATCTTAAAGGAATGAGTTATACTTAGCATAATCACCTGGACTTAGAAGAATGAATTTCATTGTTTTGGACAGGATCTGGTGGAAATTATTGATTGAAAAATTTCTTGTTGTGACAAAATGTAAATACTGGGAGAGAATACTGTTGCAGATGAAAACCCTTATGCTCAAATTTTGATGCTCAAATACCTTTTGTTCTGAAACTTTTATGATAAATAAATAAACTGTATTTTACTAACAGCGAATGAATTTGTAGCTTACTACACACTTTCTTTTCAGTGCTAGTTTACAGCAAACCTGTCACATAAATGCCTTTATTTTTCTGACCAGGCCTGTGTGCAATACTGTCTAATATCACCAGGTGGAGCTACGCAGGAAATCTCATTTTGGTTTATTTAATCACAGACAGTACAGTCCAGGTTTTTCTAAAATTCTTTTTGGATGGTACCTTAAGACATGCAGCATCAGCCTGGGTCCATAAAACCACTGCCAACCCACAGCAATCCAAGACAGTAAGTTCAGTATGCACAGACAGTATTTCTTGCATATGCACACGGCAATAGAAGGGACTAGGAGAGAGCTCAGGTCCAGAAGGTACCAGCAAAGACCAGCTGGCTTAGCTAGCAAAGCCACTGCTCTGAAATGGCTTCAGCAAAGCACTTGGTAATGCCTAAATATATCCTGCAGGTTCCTGCTGCTTCCCCTCCTTTTGTGCCATTTTCTTCATTAATTCTACTGAACAACAGTCTAGCTTAGCCTGGCAAGACAATTCCACTTTTGATCGTATAATCACTGCACTAAACAGCCTGACACTAACGGAAGTTTTGCAGTCTCAGTATAGCTGAAAACACAAGGCTTTGCCTGTAACGTCTTAATTAACTTTTTTACATAAGGTAAGAACCAGAGATAAAAGATGCGTTCCCTGTTTTTTCTGCTAGGTCTTCTTTAGTCCTCGAGTAAACAGGGCCTAATTACAGCTGTTAAAATAATGCCATAGTTTCTTAGCTAATATCCATTTCCCTGCTCTAAAAAAGCCAACGGATACCCCTAAGGGAAAGGTTTCCCTCACCCCATCCACCAACAAGTAGTTCTATACAGTCACAGGGAAATGTAAAAAAAATTATTCAAAAGAAAAAAATACATAATTTTTAAAATTTCAGTTATCTAAACTGTTTTCAACTCTTTTCTGTGCGCAATGGAACGTTGGGGATTTTTACAAAGTAACTGTTAACGTGATCAGAGTAGATGTCATCTTGAAGTTTGTAGGTCACAGTATATGAACACTGACTTGTATATGAACACTGACTTACAGACTTCAGAATATAGAAACTTAGGCTGATTCCCAGCAATTACTGGCATCTTAAGACAAGTAGGTCCTGTCAGTATTAAGTTGACCAAAAAATACCTATTAAAGTTCTCCTACAATTATTTTCAGAGTTATGTTTTTTAATATTGTACTTGATACAAATGAGCTGAAAACTTAAAATGGCATCAAGCACTTCTTTTTAACCTTGGCACTTCTCCAGCTGAAAACAATGACTGCAGAATCAAACATCAAACCTCAATCTCTAGCACTTTATTTGTAAGTATTTATTCATGTTCTCACTTTACAGCCCTCTCAGGCCGTGTCTATACTGTGAAATAAAAAATGGCCCAGCCCTGGACCCGAATACTAGCCCAATACAGTCCACATCCTTCAACTATTACCTCATTCCCTGGCTCTGTTCTGAGCTGCTCGTACTGATTCCTGCCAAAACAAACCTGCTCCTAGACGTGTTAGACCTAAGAATTATATTTGAGGCCAGTTAGTGTCGTGGGGTCAGGGGTTAGTCCCTGGCCCTTTTTCATTTAGCAGTACAGATGTAGGCTGGAGGCAATGGACCTAACTCTGGTATCATCAGAAGTAAGGTGAAAAGCATTTATGATCTGGTCTAATCTTGCATATGATAATAAATCTTGCTTTTCTGAGTTGATGTTATGAGATGTAGTTAAGAATTAGCAAAACGAAATAAATTTTTTTTGTATTCACTCTGAGGTAGCTCCAGTACATTGATGTGGATTAAGCTCCACTCGTTTTCCATAAGCTTTTTTTTAACCACTTGAGAAATATCCCACACTCCATCTCTAAACTGCCTACATGATTTTTTGACAGATAAACTGTTATTCCACTGCTCTCTTCAGTGGAACATGTTGTCTATTTTAATGAGTTTGGAAAATAACCCCAAAATATCACACTTCAGTGGAAAAATGCATGACTTTGTTTAGAAAATCGTGCTTAAACCCAAAGATTTTCACTCCTCTCCCTGCACAGGACCAAAATTAAAGGAGCTAATAGCACATGTGCTGTATCAGTGTATTGCTCATTGACATACAAAAATCTAACAGGCAATTGCTAAATTCATAATTACATTAAGATTCTTCAAAGTACCTACGTATGACAAGTGCCTTCTAAAAACAGGATAAAACTTATTGAAATTATTTCTTTATCTTTACAAGTCTTCCTTCAACTGTTACTATGCAACTGACCAAGTCAAAATACTATCCTATAGCAGAAAATCCACCACAGTGCAATCCTTCTCAAGAAAGTCCTCAGAGATGGTTGGGCAAGGAAGTCAAACTGCTGTAGGAACAAGAATTACAGTGCTGGAAACTCCCAGAAGCATCCTAAAGCCTTTAGACTCAGCAGGCTTAGCTCCCAGCCTGCTCTACAGAGTCAGTGGCAAGATTGTTTCCTTCCCTACAAAGCATGATATTCACTGAAATTGATGCCTTGAGACTAGTTGTTTCTAAATCATCTTGTTTTGTTTTGAGACAAGTGACATCCATCAACTTCTGTGTTTGCATCCTGATCAATATCCTGCTACAGAATTCTGGTATCTGCTGTTCTTTGGGAAATAATAGGAGTTTACATGAAAGAATATATCATTTCTCAAGGGTGGGAACTGCCTTCCTGTCTCAATTCTGTGTACTGTGCTTAGATCAATAAAGCCAAACTGCCCCAGTACAACAACTCAAGTAATCCCACTAGCCGTGAAGAATATTCTAAAATACTACAGCATGTTTTAAATTTTTTTTTTTCAAAAATTATGTTTATCCTCTTGCCAGGAAGTTGAGAATTGCACACATAACAAATTCATAACACAATAAAGGAAATTCAACAGATTTGACTCTCTTGAAATGGATCTTGGCTCTCAGAAGTTTAGAATATGCAGAACTAAGAGATTACTTTTTTTACTAATAAGCATTACGACCTTGTACTTCCTACCCCTCCCTGATGTTCCAGTCATCCTTACTGGGCTTCCACCAAAATGCAATGTTTGCATTTTTTTAAAGCTACTCAAATTTGGCATATACTCACCTATCTAAAAATTTATCTGAAAAGCAGACAATGAGATGTATAAAATGCTTATATCACCTATAATGTATCAGCTCTACGTATTATTCACTAGTTATTATTGTCCTTGCTTCGTCCTTACAAAATTCTGCCTCTAGAAGGAAAAAAACTAGATAAAACTCTTATCTTAAGCCTACAAACTTTAGACGTTTCCTTCAAAAAAAGCAAATAATCCTTTTCTTAAACTAAGTATATGAATAAAGTCTCTGGCAGACTGAGGACTTGTATAACCAACAACTTGCAGCCCTGTGCTCCCATTTATTTCTGGAGGAATCCCATCCCCAGAGACGCAAAAGACACCCATAGGCTTTAGCAAGAATTTGTCTGGGAATGTTTTAAAATGTTTCCCCCTCTATGCTGCTTTTGAAGACAGTCACAGTATCTGAAGTCTCTCTGAATGCATCTCTTGTTGGAGGATCCTGGGATAAGCAATGCAGATGGGTGAGAGCCGTAAAATTAAATGGCAAACTGTTCAATGATTTTCAGAACTTGCTGGTTCCCTGATTTTGTTCAGTTTTAGGGGAAGGGAAAGCCACATCACCTGACACTGGAATAAACAGGGAACTGCAACTTTTCCTCTCACGGGCATTTTTCTTCTCATAGGTGAAAGTTCAGGACACCATGTATGATAACACAAAGTATGGTCATAACTCAGGGCCATTTTTAACAAGTGCAGTTTGATGAGAAATTATAATCTTGATGCTATGCACAAAAAATCCTATACAATAGCCAGTAATATAGTAGCCATCAGCAAATAAAGGGTTGGGTTTTTTCTTCTAACAGCCTATTTTTTAACAGTAGCCTGATAATTTAAAATTTAAAAGGAAAAATGTACCAAAATAGTTGAAATTCTTTAAACAATCTTTTTCGGTTTAAAAATGGAGAATTATAAGTCACCTGAAAATCACTGACCTTTTCTAATTTTTCAAAGTGTTCTCTGAGGAACTTCATGGGTCGGTCTGGCTTTGCTATGCAAAGGTTTACAATGCACTCTTTTAAAATCTGTTGGATGTTGTGCTTCTGAACATAGAGTTCACATCCCTTCAGGCTCTCATCTTCTTCCACATTGCAGGAAGAAGCAGCAGCCATCTTCAGGCTTGTAAACAGAAAACAGACCTAGGTAAGAAAATGGTGCAAGAAAGAGATAAGAGACAGTTCCCAAATCCTTTGTCAGAGAGATCTGAAGGAGCAAAGACATTTTAACATTGCCTGTTGCCTATTCAAGAGCTGTCGGTTCCGAATGTTTTAACGTTCTGGGGTTGTATGTGGAAATGCTGAACCGTGTGATCATACCATTAAGTACAAAACGAGCATTTTAACTCCTAGACGGTTGTCTACCTTTGGAAATAACAGTGCAATGAATCATACAAGGCCGTGAGTTTCAAAGACAGCTATTAAATGACGGCGTAAAGCCTTCCTTTTCTATTCCCTTGGGGACTCCCTCCCCGTCACCAGAAACCCAGTTTTCCGCAACAGAAGGATTTCGGGTAAATTTTAACATCTTTCTCAGCGAACGACCCTTCCCTGTCCCGGGGGAGATGGGGAGGAGGTCACAGAGCCGCCCAAAGGGAAATCTGGTAACCGGGGCGGGGGGGGGGAAGGTTAACAACGCCAAACCCCTCTCTATTGCCCCCAGCGAGCGTATGACCGCTCAATTACAAACCCAAAACCGCCAGGGCAGCTTTTACACCGGCCCCCCAGCCGCCCCTGCCCGGGACGCTGGAGCCCCGGGGGCGGCGGGGAGCGGGCACGGCGGCCGGGCCGCCCCCGGCAGCGGGACAGGCCCCGGGAGGCGGGAGAGCGCCGGGCCGGGCGTCCCCCGGTCCCCGCGGCAGCGCATCCCCCCACCCCGGGCCCGGGCCGGCGAATCGGCCCCTCCCTGCCCCCGCCGGGGCTCGGCCAGCGCTGGGAGGACGGAGAGGGCCGGTAAATACCTGGGTGTCTGGAGCCGGCTGCTCGGCGGCGGCTTCTCTCTCCTGTTCCCCGGCGGTGCAGGCGGAGGAAGGGGCTCCCCGCCAGTCCCCGCACTGCAGCCGCCGCCTCCTCCCCTCGCTGCCCGCCCGGGGCCGCGGGGCGCCGCGGGGACCTTCCCCCCGCACCCCGCCGCTCCCGCACAAAGGCTCCGGCCCCGCCGCCGCTCGCCCGCAGGAAGTCCCGCCGCCGTCACTCAGCGGCGGGCGCGGCCTCCCCGCCGCCTCCGCCGGAGAGGCGGCCCGGCCCGGCCCGCACCGCCCTGCACCGCGCCGCCCGGCCCGGCCACCCCGCTCGGGACGGACTGGCCACGAAGGACGGGCCTGGCCGTGAACGGTGGCCTGCCCTGAAGGGCGGCCTGGCCATGAAGGACAACAGCCTGGTCACAAAGGATGGGCTGGCCATGAAAGGTGGCCTGGCTACAAAAGAGAACAGCCTGGCCAGCGAGAACGGGCTGGCCACAAAGGACAGCCTGTGGCCTGGCCATGAAGGGTGATGGCCTGGCCATGAAGGGTGATGGCCTGGCCACGAAGAACAGGCTGGCCACGAAGGACACCAGCCTGGTGAGTCGAGGCGGGAGCGCGGCAGCCCCAGCGCTCTCAGTGCACACGAGTGGCCGGGCCTGTGGCACCCCACGGCTCGGGCCGGGCCGGGCAGCTCCCCAGCTCCGTCACTTGGGTATTTAAAGTAAAGCCGTCGCACCCAGGAGCTCCTCCGTGCAAGGCCGTGAGGAGGGTGGTCGCAGGTGGGACTCGGCCGGGTGCCAGCACGCGCTGTCAGGAACACTCCGATGCACGTTAACATTTCGACTGTTCCCAGGGAATTCCCACTTGCGGTTCCCACGGAATAAAGGGTGAAAAAGGACTCCAAAGGTTCGCAGTCAAGATAGGAGCAGCGTAACAAGAGAACAAACTCCTTGCTGATAAATACAAGGCTATTTTAAAGGAATAATTTGAATTAGTTCTATAGTTTATTGCACTTTAAAGTGTGATTACTCAAGAAAAGGACCCTGACGACCCTTCAGATGTGTGTTGATTGCACAGTCACTAGAGTAGAACACAAAACGTTACGTTGTGTAAAGCGCACATAAGTACATGAACACAATTTATATACACATTAACTAATACAAATGAACACTAAAAATTATATAACGCTGTTACAGAAACCCGTGACTTACTGCCACTGCAGTATTGATCCTTCCAGAGAAAAAACAGACGGGAAAAGTGATGCAAATAACGTGTTACATGTGAAAGCCTCCACACGGTAACACCCCACCCCCAGCCGCTGTGCCGTGCCGCCGCGGCGTCCGGCTGGGAGGCTCCGGCCGGGTCGCTTTGCCTCCCCCCTCAGTCCTTCCACCATCCACGGCCACCCGTGGGGTTCTCTCAGGTCTGCGTCTCTTTTTTCCCCGCGATATACGAACAACGGTTCCCTCTCCTGCTGGCAGCTATCGTACCTGCGGCGGCTACCGCCCTGTCTCCTCGGAGCTCCGCCGCGGGCCCTGGGCCGTGCCCTCAGCGCGGCGAGGACACGGCGAGAGCGCGGCCCTCCCCCGCCGCCGCCACACGCGGGGCCGGCACAGCTCCACCCGCCTCGCCGTAAAGCGCTCGCCCGCCGTCGTAAAAGCCTCGCGCGTCCTTAGCAACGCAGCCGCACTTCCGTAGCGACGGCGGAGCATGGCGGCGGCCGAGGTGGCGCAGGCCTTGAGCCGGCCCCTGAGCTGTTTGCAGGAGCCCGACTGCGGCCGGGCGGCGCGGCTGCGGGCGCTGGAGGCCATCCGGGCCGAGGTGCAGGAGCGGCCGCTCTCGGGCGCCGTGCTGCAGGAGGTTTTCGGGGCGCAGCTGGTGCGGCCGCTGGCGCGCTGCCTAGCGGGGGACGCGGCGGAGCGGTGCCGGGAGCTTGCCCTCCAGCTCCTCTGCCACGGGCTCAGCCACGGCGACCGGCCCGGCGAGGCGCTGCCCGTCCTCCTGCCGACCCTGACCCAGCGCCTCTCCCCGCCGCAGGGCTTTGAGCCCAGCGAGGAGCTGCGCCTCGGCCTCGTCCAGCTCCTGAGCCTCCTGCTGCAGCGCTGCGGGGCCTGCGTGGCTCCCTACCTCACTGATGTTATCCGCATCCTCCAGGCCACGCTCCTCGACCACTATGCCGAGGTCAGGCGGGAAAGTTGCAGGTGTGCCGTGGCCTGCGCCCAGGCCATGCCAGGTGGGGCCTAGGAATGGGCAGAGGGGGGAGTGGTGGGTGATGTGAGCCTGGGGGGACAGGGGCTGAGGTAGGGACCAGTGGGAGGTTACAGGGATGCCACCGGCATTGAGGAAGAGAGGTGAGAAGTTGCACACACCCTCACAGGTGTCCTTCGCAGGCTTTGGAGCATCAGCTGAAGAAGAGCCATGCCAGGGATGGATGCTGAGCCATTACAACATGTGGGTAATAGTGGGAGGAGGTGGTTAGAGGAGTGCATGTGGGCTAGTGTTAAACTCTAATCTAGTCTAAAGTTAAATCTGCATGCCACATAAATGGAGCAACATGAATCAGGCTGCTTTTCATAGTGTTACAGAAATCATGTTGCTCAAGATCTGTCACCCACATAGAGAAAGACATGTTTGAAGTTTCTGTCTCTCTGCCCTAACAGAGCACTTCCATATGCAGTCAGAATCTCTGATAAAACCCTTAATGCAAACAATTTCACACCAGCACTACAGAGTTCGTGTTGATGTAATTCAGGCTACTGGAGCAGTGATACAGTTTGGAAATGGAAAGTCTGTGGATGATGTTCTGTCTCATCTGGCCCAGAGATTATTTGATGAAATTCCCAAGGTTTGCTTTTCTTCTTTTTTTTCTGAATTTATTTTAAATCTGTTCCAGGGTAGGTTTTTTGGTGTTTTCTTCCCCTGCCCCGTCACCCCCCCAATAATTTTCAACTTTCATTCATGCAATGGAGATGTGTAAATATGTTACATACAGGCTTTGTCAGTTGCAAGCGATCCAAACCCAAAGTTGGTGACCTGTTCACCTGCTGTCTAATCTGCAGGCTGTTGACGTTTGTAGGCACCTTTTTATTTTAATGGGTCCCTTCAATTCTGCCTTAAATTATACTGTCAAATCTCTCTGGGACTTGATTCTATGGCCTTTTCAGAGGATTAACAAACACGGTATTGGTCCCTTCGTAAGATGCAGTTGAGGCAGTAATTTTAAAATGTGCAACTTACTCATAACTAAAATATTCTAATTTCTGAGTGCGTGTATTCACATTATTTAACTTAGGCTTCCTTTGTAGTGAACAGAGAAAATTGTCTTCTGGAGATGTGCTTGGAAAGCTTCAAATTCTGGAGAAATGTACATTTCTTACATTCTCAAAAGAGATAGTAACCTTGAGAATCTAGAGTTTTCTGAGTTAGGTCTGTATCTTGTCTCCATCTTGGAGATGTGCTTTTGTGCAGCAAATTATCCGAAACTAAGCCAGAGTGAGAACACAAGAGGGAGCATGATACCGTGCAGGTTACTTAAGATGCTTGTCGCAAGTGAGGAAATCCTGGGTTCTTGTAATTTCTTCGGAGACTGTTGCTGCACTTTACCAAGTCTTATATACCAAAACCAAATACTATTTTTTTAATTTTTCTGGTATTTTCCTGACATATTGAAAATGGTCTTTTTGTATCCGTGTAGGTTCGGCATGCTGTAACAAGTGTCATTGGAGAATGGTTGTTGCACCTACGAGATAGATACTCATATTTTCACAAGTTGATCCCTTTGTTACTTGGCAGCTTTACTGATGAAATTCCTGAAAATATGTAAGCAGAACACTCTTCTTTTTACTTTTTTTTTTTTTCTCTCCCCTAAATAGTTGTTCTACATGGAAGTGTTCCTATGTTCACAGATGTATTGCTTGGTGAAAAAACCCTCACTTTTTTTTTTTTCTTAAACCCAGAATAATAGCATTATCTTCAATAATTTTTGTTATATTGTCCTTTTATACTACATTCAAGTAAGTATGAGAGACGCAAAGACAAAGAGGTAGACAGAGACAGAATTATCCTTTAGAAGAGGTGACCTCTGCCCACTGAGTACAAAAGAAGCATTTAATGTGCCTAGGTTAAATGGCAGGAACGCTTCCTGTCCTTCCAGCTGAATTTAAGAAGTCAGAGTTCCGGAAGTCTTATTTTAAAATGTTTTTCTTTGGGGCGCACGACAGTATAAAACTCTTACTTTATGTCTAGGAAACTGGCTTGGACTTACTGGGAAAAGATAGGTTTGCAGTGGGAAAAAGAGAATGAAGAAGATCTGAAGGATAAGATGGATTTTAGTGTTTCGCCATCTCATTATCCCAAAGGAGGTGAGTGTTGTACTGAAAGTGGTTTTTACTTCCTGAATAATCCCCAAGAGCTGCAGTGCAGTAATGACAGCAGAGGAGGATGTGTAATATTCAAATATTCAGTACAAGATGTAATATACAGGGGTATAGTGAGGGGTAGCGCCTATATGTATAAATATAATATATAGTGTATATGTATATAAAATTCTTTATGTTAAATTTAAATTTTAAAAAATGTTTGTTCAGTAACTGCATTCAGTTTTTCCATTAATCCCAAAATGCATTTTGGAGAAAGAGTATGTGAAAATGCTGACAGTGAAAAAGAGGTAAAGCAGAGGTGCAGAAGCAGCAGAAGGTTCTACATTAGCAGCAGCCGGGTGGAGAATGGGCACAGAGATGACCAGAAAGGAAGGCAGGATGAAACAACCTGTGAGCAGACTCCTTGAATGATGAAAACTAGACACAACATTAATGATCCACAGAATTGGCGTGGAAGAAAAATTTGTGCTGGAATGATTTCAGACTTCTTTGTGAGACACTGGGATGCTAACTAAACTCTGCCAGTGTACATGAAGAACATGGGAATAGAAACAATAATTTCCTTTATTATACATAAAAAACAGGATATGCAGCATGGGTAGATTACTTTTTAGTACTGTATGATTTATAGGTAGCTTTAAAATGTTATGTTTGCAGTAGCTTGAGGCTTGTTTCCTGTCTCAGGTTCATAAAGTTAATGTTTAAAAATATACATATGGGTGTTGGTGAGAGAGAGGGTTTAAATGGGTCATTTATTGATTTCTATAGTCATATTTAACAGAACAAAAACTCTTTTGGTGTGAAAGAACAGGTTCATGCTTGACTTGTGCCTACATGACAATCACATCACAGAATACCCAGCAGCAAAATCCTTTCCATGACAGTGGGTTCCGGAGTTCTTTCTTCTTTGAAATTGCACTTTTTTTCTTTTTTTTTTTTTTTTTCCCCCCCTTTAAAGTTGTTTTACTCAGTAATGCTTGAATGAAAGGGGAAGCACTTCATAATTGTGACTGGTTTGACAGAGCTGTTTAGCTTTGAAGACAGGCAAGTTGATCTGTTATCCTTTCCAATTTTTTTTTTCTTTCTTCCTTATATATAATATTACCTCAGGGGGTTTTAAATGGTAAAGAATGCTTTTACTTCCACTACTGATGGCAGAAACATATTTCTTTTTTTGGCAGTCAGAGAATTTTTTAACATACATAAGCTGATGTCTAAGCTCCAGTCAGTTATTCTGCAATGACCATGATATAGTGAAGGTCATAAAAGGCTTCATATGCTAGTCCTTGAAACAATTGTTACCATTTATATTGGTAATACTGTTATCTTATCGAGTTTTCTCTAGGAGTGTGTTGGGTTTTGTGTGTATGTATGCTGTTCTGGTTTGTTTTATTTTTAGAAAGGGACATCTATCAATTACATCATAATTAAATTATATGTACTTTCTGAAATAATCTTCTTAGAACAATAAATATGCTTCACGAATTTGGGCAACATTCCAACCCTGCATTTAATTGACTTTTCATGCATCTTGCTTGGTGGAATGATGCAGTTAAGGCCTGAATGTGACATAAATACACACACATGTATATCTGTACATATACGTTAACTAAAGAATATTTTAAAGAAATGACATGATAATTTTGGACTTGAGTCCAAATTAATGGTGGCCTTAAGATATAATTTCCTCCTGCTTATCTTCCAAATTGTATGTCTTATTAACAGTCAGGCTTTATGTGACAAAAGAGAAGAAAAATGAGAGGAAAGGGTAATTAGCTACTTAATCTTATGGATACGAAACTTTGTCAGAGACACTAGTATACCTTAGTTTCAAGTAATAATTTGTGGTCTCCTACCACAGACTATATATGGATGAGTTGTCATTATGTCCCCTTTGTTTCCCCTACACAAACATTTACATTTTTTTATATGATAATGAAATATTTTAAGACTTTGTTCCCATTTCTTCTGACTTATTTAATGTACTGGAATATCTTTTTACAAGTGTGAGTTTCTAGTAGATTTTATTTAACTATCTCTGCCCAACTGTCAAACTAATAGACCTGACATATGAGCCCCCCTGTGCTTTGATCTCACGATGACAGATACTGCAGGTCAGAGGAAGAATAGAGTTAGACCTCATACCTGGTGTCATCCAACCAACTGAATAGCTTTCCATTGAGCAACAGCAGTCTTTGCCTTAGGATACAGGTGCGGACAGTTTATAGCAGGGAAGTCTTTGACAGGAGTAGCTACAGGGATAAATGCCTCCATTTGAACATCTGAAATGAAGGAACTGCTGATAAAGAATGGTCCAAATTCTTTAAATAAATTTCTGCCTCAGGTCAAATAGGATGCCAGTCTGTATTTGCTGTGATTTCTTTATTTGACCTTTTGCTATTCATTGTCAGTTTTCTTAATCCAAAATGTTATCCTCCATTGACAAAGGAAGCAGCAATTCATGTCCTGATGCTTGAATTTTTTTTTTTTTTCCTACTCTAGGTATTTCATAGGCATTTGTATAAGCCTTTTGTATTCTTCAGACCATTCATGTTACTCTGTTTTCCTTTTAGCATTTGTAGTTACACAGGCCAATGTGGGAAAACATCCTGAGACAACTCAGTCATGTCCTTTCTGAGGAGGACTCTGTACCAGAAATGAAAAATGCACTAGCACATTCAATGTTTTTTGACACCTCATAATGAATAATGTTTCTTTCTTAAAACAGTATGTGAACATTGGGAGTGGCAATTTAAAAACGGTGGTTCTCAGAGAACAACTTTTCAGATTTTGTTTGTATAAGCATGTACAGTATAAAGGAAAAAAATTGGCTGTAGAAAAAATCACTGGAAATGTTTATTGCAGTTCTCAGAAAGTGCTGTCATAGCGTTATGTGTAAAGTACAGAGTGGAGGTTTGATAGTTGCTTGTGATATTGGTCAAGTTGCTTCTCTGAGTCTCAGTGATTTATAAATGAACTAAGAGGTAGATTTGATGATTACCAAGACAGGGCAGTAAGCATTTCTTGGGGAAGGTAAGTTTATTCGTTCTCTAGAAGTCTGCATCCTTTATTGAGGTAGGGAATATGTATTTGTAACACTTTGGAGTTTTGTTTAAAAACAAAAGATAACAACAAAACCCCACTTTCCACAAAGTCTTTACAAATCAAATTCCATCTAAAAAAAAAACCCAACCCCCAACTCCTGTATTATCTTTCATACTATTTTGAAATGTGTTATTTAATATAAAAATTGGACGGAGATTGAAGAGTCACATCAGTGATCCGCTTTTCCTGAACAGGCCTTAGAAAAGAGATCATGTAACAGTTGTGATTTTTAAAATACTATCAATTTGGTTGGCCTGATCTATTGCACAGCACTTGTACAAGTCATAGTGCTCTTTCTGCTTTTAATTTGCTAGATACACTTTTAACCTTTTTCTTAGAGGGCACAGTTGACATTATCTGTTTTACTGCAGTTCATGTCCCTTGTACTATTTGTGACTTCTACCTTTCTTTCCCCCTCCAAATGACATTTAACTCAATGATACCACAATGTTTGCATGCAAAAGTCTTTCTTCTGTTTTATCTCTGTGTGTGTCAGTTTGGTTTTTTTTAACGGGATTTGTGTTGCTATAAAAATGAAAAGGAAATTATTAAGCTGTGTTTTCCAAAATGGGTAATGTCCCATATTCATTTAAGTTCTCTTTCTCTTCCCCTTCTGTAAATATTTTAAAGCACATAATCTAAATCACCATATCGTAATAAATACATGAATTTTTAGAGATCTGTGTGGAGTTTAAATTCTGCTGTATACGTTAAAGAAGTGCAACTTGCCCAGGTAAATTCCTCAGCAGCATTTGGAATAGTCTGTTCCATGCTGAAGCAGACACCCGTGGCTCTTCCTTGGAGCCGTTAAACTTTTCTAAGGATTAATGTGCGTTGGCTTTTCCTTTGATTTTTCTTTTTCTTTTGTTTTTGTATGTTTATTTGTTTTCTTCTAGTGACTCGACCAGGACTAGGTTGTCGGGAACTTGTGTCAAGAAACCTTTCCAAAATTCTTCCAGGTCTCTGTCATGATATAACGGACTGGGTTGAAAGCACAAGAATAAAAGCATCCCAGCTTCTGTATACATTATTGCTACATGCAGAGGATCACATAACACAACACATGGAGCTACTGCTTAGAACTTTGTACCAAGCATGCTTGGATGAAGAAAGCGATGTTGTTAAAAATGTAAGTTTAATCTGTTAAAGTATCTACTATACCCTGAATAAAGACCTTTACATCCTTTACAGTCCCGAGCCCATCTTCTGAGGGTTCACCCTCCCTTAGGTGACTGGAAATTGCCCATGACTGAAGGATCAGGCTCAGGTTTTTATGGATGTTAAAAATATGTGAACATTATACTTCCTTACTTACTATGTCAAAATAAATGTATTCTTGTACTAATGGTATGGAAACCAATAGTAAAGTTACTTAAATACCGTTTAGTTTATATGCCAGCCCCATGAAGCATTGATAGTGATCTCTCTAAAAATCATAAGCAGTGGATTAAAGTATAAAAGCCTTGGGGCAACAAATGCGATTTAAAAAAATGTGCAGGTCCTGCCCTTTCTAGTTAATTTCACTTATCTCCCCCTGCTGCATAATCCAACCATAATTCCAACTAGATACTGAGGTATGTTTATTCCATATTTAGTGTTTGAATACTTGACTTCATGCTTGTAAAATGCCTTTTTTTCTTTCCCCATGCTTTTTGCGAGGAATAATTAGTATCAGATTTTTCTAACAGTTGATCCTCTCAACACTTTGGTCAACAATAAGTCAATAAAACAGATGTAATTGAAGACATTAGATAAATTTAGCAGAGGGTAGACAGGTGATACAAATGTTTTTACAATTTTAAGATAAAATCGTCTGTTCGTATTTCTACACAAGGAAGGAACATATGTATAACAACAACAAAAAAAATCCACATAATTTACCTTAAAGCTACAAATTTTATTGCTTTGGGAAATTGGAAGAATGCATTCTGCTTACCGAATGCAAGTAGCCCAACCAATGTCAGAACAGTTGATTTCCTAAATCAGGCTTTTCTGTAGGTTCCTGCTATCAGTTGATCTATATAGACCGTGAAATCAATTCCTGAAATTATCCTTTTTCTGATTTTTTTTTTTTCCTGCAATTTCTTGTTGTCTTTAGGCTTTCTTAGTACTATTGTCTCTCTCAACTTTTCCTGAATTGTTCCTCCCCTTCCCTCAATCCTTATCTGTTATCCCCTTCTAGCTATTCCACCCCTTCCCCCTTCTACCTCCCCTTTCAGAACCAGCGTCTGACCTCTAAAGATACTGCCTTACAGTGAGATTGAGCTCGTAAACTAAGCCAGTCACACACCAGTCAATAGTAGAGAGAAGTAAACCTGGAATACTGTCAGAAGTCATGTTGTTGTTTCAAAAAGGGGTGTACAGGCCTTAGAAAATCACTGTCCCAGGACTGAAGAGATATGCCACTGTGGGTATGCAGCTTTTCAAGTTCCTTAGTGCTTGTATAGAATCTATAAGAAAACTTAAATAATTAGAAGAATAAACCCACATAGCCCTGCTGTCCTGGTCAAATTTCCTATCTAGTGCTTGTTGCTATAAATATAAATTCAAAAGTATGTGTTCAAGCAGCACATAGTTTTCCCTTGCCTTTTTTTGACCATACTTGTCTCTTTCTTAGAATTCCATTGCTAATCTTCTTGCAGGTGCTTCCAAGAGATTTATTCCCAATTAGGAGATGGTTTCTGTATTGAATTTTACTCTTCCTTGTGCCAAAATTTAAGATTCAGCAACTTTTGTTTGTGAATGCCTTTTATCTCCATAGTGATGCTGCTTCCCAGGGTACTGTGATTATCATTTGTGACTGTAGAACCCATTTCAGAGCAGCCACCAACTTGGGAAATGTGTATGTCTTTCTCCAGCCTAATAATATCAAATGAGATGTGTAAAAGACCGGATGGTCTCTTAGCCTTTTTTCTTTTTTTCTTTTTCCCATGTTAAAATGAGTAGATAAATTGTTCCATATAAATGTATCAATTCGTATTTTTGAATTAATTATTTTTGAATTTGTTTAATTGTATTGTCCTTTTCCAGTTTTCAGAGCACTATGAGTTTTTTTCTTTCTCTGTGGCAAATAGTGGAGGCGGACAGCGTTCACATCTTCACAGAGTATGTTAGAACTGTTTTGAGTCTTCACCCTTGTGGAAAGCAACAGCTATATATAGTGCAGATTTAAACTATAGAATTCATGGCTACATGTTTCCATTGAGACAAAAAACCTAGGATGATTCAAGTATTAATTAGGAGCAATTAAGAATCCATGGCTAAATCACTAGACTAAAAACTATATATAAAGGGAAATAAGCTTTCATGTTTGGGGAAATGAGCCAACCATTAAATGAATGGATTAGGAAGAAATGTTCCTGTTGCACAGGTAATGGCACAGTAGTTGACTGTATCTTTATTCATGCACCTGACTGTAAATATTGGGCGTCAGTCAGGGAGTAAACTCTGGTGTGATGGTATTTCATGTGGAATACAACATACTGATATGTCTGCAAGGCAGAGATGGGGATCAAAGGGCATGAGTATCATGGGGAATACATAGTAATTTAAGTCTTTTCAGTTAAAGAAGCGAGAGATTGAAAGCAGTGGGCGGTTCCCTCATGGCAGTGCTTTCACACTGAACCAGATCTGTAGTGTCAGTGTCAAAATATAGTACGATAACAAAAAAATTCCTCTTTCGTGGTTTTACTGTTGTTGCTTTTAATAGATGGGTAGTGAGTGCATTAAGAGCATGCCTCAGCATGCATTTAGAGGACAAAATGCTAAACCACTAAATCTGCAACATCTGGTTATTCTAAACTAGAGACTTTATTACACTGAAAGTTGTACACTTCATTTCTGTGCAGTAGTTTCTCATGGAAGTTTGTCTGATGCTGAGAAGAGTGCTTGCATGCCTTATTATGTGCTTACTGAACACATGTCAAGAAAATTTCTTCATGCATATAATCATTACTGAGTGAGTGGAAAAGGCCTTCAAGGCAACTGCTGAAGCATTTAAAATAACAGCTGGAATCATAAAAAGAAAATGCCCGTGATATGTTGAATGGTCTTTGTGTTTTCAGGAAAATCCTGAAGTTATTCCTGTTCTTTTTTCAGTGTGTGAAAGCAGCAGAATTGATTGGAACGTTTGTCAGCCCTGAAGTGTCATTGAGATTAATCACATCAGCCTTTGGGAAGACACCTAAGCCTTCTTGTGTAATGGTTCTAACTGCGGTGATTCGAGGTAGCCCAAAAGAAATCTTACAGCCTCATTTGACCAATCTTGGCAACACACTGTCACAAGCTGGAGTTTGTCAACGATCTGAAGAGGTAAGGCTAACTGGAAAATACTCAACAGACCAAAGTTTTGGACCAGTGATTCTCTCAACTTATTTTGTCCCTTGTTCTCCCTAACTGGTCCCATTCCTATCTCTCCCTTGCACACCTTTACCACCCTAACTCAGGATATAGTTGTGCACATGAGACTGAGACAAAACAGGAGCTTCCCTGTCCTCCCTGAGCCATGTTGTGGTCACCTGGTCAAATCTGCTATTCCCAAAAACTTGCTAGCAGTCCATCTTCTCAGCAGATGTGGGTTCAGGTTTGAGAACGGCTGTGAAAGGCTTCAGGTAGTGGGAGGAAAACGAAAAGGTATGACAGGGAGAGAAGCAGCTGTTTAGTATGTACTGTACTAATAGAGGACTACCTTGGCAGATCCAGAGGCAGAATTTAGCCGATGTTTTGAAATGCTTTGTGTTCACAATCCAAACAAGATCATATATTTTGATCCTCATCAGTAAAAATAACTGAAAACTTTTCACAGTCCATTGTAATTGTCACGTCAGGTTTCCCAAGAAACATTCCCTCTTAATAGCTTTTTTTGTTTTGTATTATTATTGTTCTCCATTTTAAAAGGAAGGTACCAGTACTCTTATGTGTACATTTAGGAACATGCTTTGTAAACTGTTGGGCCTAGTTGATTCTCTTTAAGTGAAAATCTAGGAGGAAGACCTTTATAAATTATAAATTTGCTCCCAAGTGTACCCTTAACTAATGGCTGAGCCTGAAGACCATTTTCATTTTAGCTTTTGAAGAATATTCATCAGTTGCTATATAAGGAGGTGAGAAATTCTCTTCAACGTGAAATGGAGATTTTTAACTTCCAGGATAGTGGGTTTTTTTTCCTCTTCAGTTGCTCAGAAGTGGAAATAGATCTGTTAGAGATGCACAAGAGTAATCTCTACTATTTCCCCCACAAATGAAATCCCAGCTTTCATTCCACCAAAAGTTTGTTAGGCCTCTGCTCTTAAGATGACCAAAAAAGGGCCAGTGCTGTGCCTTCAGAAAATTGACTTCACGTCAGATGCAGACTTCCCTTTAAAATCGCTATTCATGCCTGTAGACTGAACCTAGCGTAATTGTCTTTTTCAGCCAATGTAAGATATACGTTTGAAGTTCTTCCCTCATTAGGTTTCTTTCCTAGTGGAGTATGTACCAGTGATACAGGAATTCACCTTAATCTCTATGAAGCCTGTGATGATTAGAAACTCATATAACTGGAATCGCTATAACTTGATTGTCCAAATAACAATTCCCTGAAGTATATCTGCAAAATTGCTGTGAGCTCTTAAGCTTCCACTTCCATTTGGCATTAGATAGAGTTGATACATTGATCTGCAGCTGAAGCATTTGGTGGGATTGTTCTAGCCTTTGGTCTTGGAAAACAATCTTTCTTTATTTTAACAGCAAATGCAGCATAGACACTCTTTAGCTAAGGATTGACCATGTCCATGAGATTAATAACATTTATAGCTAACCTATTCCTAGACTTGATTTATTTTTTTGGAAGTAAACTTGTAACAGTGGTCCCTTCTGTTCATTGAATGTAATCTGACAGTGTCGTGGAATATCTGATGCACTTTATCATAGAAGTTATTGCAAACTAACTGACAAGAATGTTCACTTCAGCTGGTATCAGTTGAATCAAGATGACAGGCATTATATTGCATCAAATGAGATAAATTGGCTGAGATAAAAGCAGGCACTCGGGTTTTCTTGGTTTATGTATTTAACCATTATTGTTCCATTCAAAATAGTCAAACATGGAATTATATTTGAAAGAGTTGTAAAAATACGTTATTAATTAACAAATTGCGCTTCAGAATGAGAAAGTACAGTTGGTAAGCATTCCAAAATGCTTTGATGTTTTTATTCACAGTGGAGGAATTGTGTGTTTAAGAGCAGGGTCATTTATTTTGTTAACAGGACAAGGTAAATATGAACGAACGGTGTGGGAGGAAGATTATGTTGTAGTCTATAAGAAGTAGAATGTAAGTAATCAAAAGAACGAACGAAGTTATCAATATATTACCAATTTAGGGGTTTACACAGCGCTTAGATTTTATTATTGTCATTTCCTGTATCATTCCCTTAAAGAGAATGTTGTATTTTATAACAAAACATAATAAATGTATGCTTTTATTAAAAAATAGGTCTTTTATATGGAGCAGTTGCTTTACTGTGTACAAGCATTGATTGAAGTATGCCAGGAAGACTGCAAAGAAATTAGCTTCCAGCTAATGAAAGTTTTGGTGACAATAATGGCAATACCATGTTCTGAGCACCTTAAAGAAAAGGTAAACCATGAGCTGGTTTAATATTTTGTTGTGTTTCTGATTTTTACTATTGATAAGATACTTTGCCTAAACAGACCCATAATTATTTGTCTTGCTGGTAGGTTTAAACCACAAAAATCCTTAACTAAGAGCTCATCCACAAAGATTGGTAGAGTTTGAAATGACTTGGTGTTGCATGACCTTGACTGTACCCTCTGTCTATCTCCTCATCTTTTTTCCTAGCTGAAATTTCCTAGCTAGAAATCAGTTTTAGTTTGTGGCCAAAGGCACCCAGTATGGGTCAGTAGGCTATAGTTACAACTAGATTTTTTTTTTTTTTTTTAAGTGTGTTTAGATTACATTTTAGAATAGATGGCTTGAAGTACATTACTAGAGCATGGAAAACTCACCGTTGGACAAGGGCTGCTATTGGCCTAGAAGAACACTTTACTTGGATGGATGGGCTGTGGTTTAAGTAAAGTTTTGGGACAGGAGATGTTCAAGAGCTTGTTGCTGGATTCTGCAAAGCTTTGGCCATGCTGTTGGTGCTGCTTGAACTGTTGATTTTTTTTTAGGTGGATATAAGTCACTGGATTATTGTTAATGTTAGGTTATACACAGGAGCATACAAGTGGCCAGGAAAAAACTCGCTGACTGTTAAAGAACAATTCACCTATAGATGAAGAGCACTACTAGCCTTAAAAGTGATAGTTTCATAATAAATTTTTTTTATCTTTAGACAAAGATCAGACTGATTTTACAGTAGCTGACCTTTTTACCTCCCCACCAGAACCAAAAGTTTAAATGTTTCAGGAATGCTTTAAAATCAAGACCATCTGTAGATGCCCTGATAATAGATGAGCTTTTTTGGCTAAACGTTATCTCACCCCCTTATTTCTCTCTTCCTCAAGCTAACTATCAAATAAATCAGCAAGCCATCCTCAAGTAGTACAATTGTGACCTATCCAAGTTGTCTTTTTTCAAATGTGCGCCTTAAATGCAATGGCTATTCTACTTCCTTTTCTTTTGCTTCCAAGCATGGTATTCCAATGGCATGTGTAGCATCGGTATTTATGGCCCCTTAGCTGACAGGCTGCCTCCAAGAAGGCATACACTTAGAAACTATTCTCAAAGAAGTAAAGTAGAACAAAGCTTGAAACAAGTACTGAAAAAACTTTGCAGGTCAGAGAGGTACGGCATGAAGATCTGTCTCATGGAGAGCCAGTGTGAGGGTGGGATTTTCAGGGGGTTTGTTTTGGCTTTGGTTTTGTTTTTGGTTTTTTTTTAGCAATCTGTCCACGTAAGCCTCGGACAGATGGATCTGGTATGTTTTGCACTATCTTGTCTGTTTAGCCCTACAGTTGCCTATGAAGTCATCAATGTCCATTTAAAACTTTACAAATTCATACTCCTACAAAGAAAGCAGTTTCATGGAGATTAACTTTCTGTATATGAAAATCAGGATTTATCTCCCAGGTTTATTAAAGGTTTAAGATGTTCCTGCCGTTACAGATGATTTTTAAAGTTGCCAGTACTTCGGGTGAGAATCCTTTCTTTAAATTTTTTTTGTCCCCAGTTACTCACTATTCTAAAACTTCAAAGTGATCTGTACACCTTGCAGAAGGCAAGAAATCCATTTGAAAATAGTTTAAGATCATATAGAACAAATGTATTCCAGCTAGCTTTACAAGTATAAATTTGTTGTTTGGAAAAGAAGTCTGTATTCAGGATATATATGAGTGTAAACATAAATTATTCAAAAATTTGCATTATAGAACTTCAATTCAGGCTTTACTATAAGGGGACAGGAGATCACAGAGACAGCGGAGACCACAGCTGCTGTGACCTGATTGTGAGCACTCAGTCTTGCTTGATTTTTGGCCCCTTTGCTTTGTGTTCATCAGTGTTTCTGGTTGCTTAGGGCTAAGGAAAAAGATCAAGACCACCAACTGAGCACTTCGGTGTCCTGATGAGGAGTACAGTTTACTGCCCCAAGTAGACTGAAGCCATAGCAGTTGTTACAAGTCTGTTCAGCATGTATTGAGCTTGTCAGTGATTTAACTGGTGAGCTAAAGATAACGTTTTATTACCAGTGGTCTGTGCTATCTTGGCTCTTCTGGCACACGTTGATTATTAGCATGAAAATAATGAAATAATGTATTATTAGACTTGTTAGCTTTCAAATACAGGAAAGAAAATCACCCTTGCTATTTTATTCTTTTTTAACTGTGAGACACTTCTTAATGAGAAGATATGCATCTGTCTATTGGCATATTTAATTTTTTTTTTAATTGCACTCTTGAAACTATTTAAAGAGTTTATTTTAAATCGCTTGTGAAAAATGTATTATTCTGTGTCTTGTTCAATGAAAGGAAAACATCTTGCAGATTGTGGTGGGATTAATAATGGGGAACGGTTTCTGTCTTTAGACATTCTGTCATGTAAAATGGTCCCATTAATTTACAGATAAATTAATATTTTACATATAAGTTATTCTGAGTTGTTTTGGCTGGCTGGCAGAATGCTCCAGAAAGGAGAAATCTGTTGTTCTTGAGGGAGGCAAACCCGCTTTAAGAGTAACCTTTGTCCTTGGCAAATCCTGATTTTTTTTTTTTTTTTTAAATGTTTTTTCCTAGAAATCTCATTTATTTTCTCCACATCTGGTACTTCCATAATAACATCTTTTGTCTGGCAAGTGATTAGTCTGTAAAACTGTAAAGGTCCTAGACATGTTTCAGCTAACTTGTGCGGTTGAGTTCAGCTTAAAAATATGACTACAATTTGTAGCTCTGCTGCACCACTTAGAGTCAAATGATGTCACGCATAGCGCTGCACTGTATCTTTCCCTGCTAGAACTGGCCATGCTGACGACATACGTTATTTCTCAGTGGGATTTCTAACAGTGTCTTCCCCCCAATTCTTGATTCACTGTCCACTGAAATCGCTAAGACTCTGGATGCTGCTTCCAACATGCTTTTAATCTCTTCCTTAGAGAAGTCTTTTACCTCTGGTAGGGATCTTCAAGAACTGTCAGAGCAGATTTTCCTTTGCTTTGAAATACATCTGCTACAAGTGATTAAGAAAATCTATATGCTTCCTTGCCAAGTATAATCATGTGTGGAATTCATTTAGTAGTTCTTTTTACATGTTTTCTTTGTACATGTTTTATTTGTCTGTCTCATGGAATAGTCTAAAAGTAAATATGAAGAAGGTATTTCAAATGTAACAGTGAATTTCAGTACTTCTAAGCAACAGAAGTTGAGAATTTCAAAATTAACCTACCCAGCTACTGTAAAGAGAAAGCATCTTGCATAATTAAAATTGAGGGGGAAGGGCAGGAAGGGAAATACCATGTCTTCTCTGAGCTGTAACAGCAATAGTTTTTGGAAGCTGCCATAGCCTGCTAGATAGGATTGCAAGAAATTTCCTTTATGTTAATGTTTTAAAGCATTCTTAAATTAAGGAGGAAAATCACTACATCTTTAAAACTAGTAAGAGCTTTTTTATGATGTGGTTAGTTTTTTGGATAGATTTTCACATGGATTAGAGATGCTTTCATTTTTCTGTTACATTGCTGTGTTCCTTATGATTTCATCTTGAACTCAGGACAAATGTTTCACTTTAAATAAAAGTTAATAGGTGTAGTATAGGCAGACATTAAATATCAATCTTGATTGTCCACGTAGAAACTATGGAAATCTTGTGTCCCTTTTGTTCTTATAGTATAATTATGAGTTTTAAATTTTTTTTTCTTTTTTTTAACATTGTTTCAGTTAAGATAAAGTATCCCGTCTCTGTTTTAACAGGTAGGGGAAACAATGTCTTCATTGGCTGAAGTGCAGCGATTGGATAGCTTTCTTTATCTCTACAAACAGCATATAATTCAGCTTATGGAATGGGTTTCGATATCATGTGATTGTTGGACATGCTATTCTCCAGAAATATTACAGTTAGATGTCATCGCAACCCATTCAGGTACGACTTATTTAGTAGTTCTAAAAAAAATAAAGTAATAATCTCCATAGCCTGTGGACACATTATGTTTTATAATGAATAGTGTAATATTCAGAAACTTCACAAGACTACAATGGAAAACAAAACCAAAAATGTTGAAGCAGCTCAAATTCTGAAAGACTCCTTGGCTGCAAGGAGCATACTAAAAGCACTTCTGTAAAAGTACACTTTCAGGTAAATGAAATAGGTAAAGATTACGGAGTGATGAACTGATGTACCTTATGTGTCCAGAAATTGATGTATTTTTTCCATCTATTCACTAGTCTCATGAAAGATACTATCTTTCTGTAGAAACATTTTCTTACTTATGTTCTTCAACACACTGCTGTGTATAGATTAGTGAAACACTTTGGCGTACGTTCCACCTAGCTTCAGATCTGCACAGTGAACGTTCCTCCGGTGCTCTCTCCAGATTGCATCTACAGGCAAGGGATGCAAGGACAAGCAGTTCTGGTCACCTAGACACCCATTTTAAGATTATTAAAATGGAAAGTCCTGTTTATTTGGTTTTTCCTTTCTGTTAGTTAAAAAGGGGATGTAGACAGCTACTTCAGCTACAGGTAAAATATTATTATTGCTACTGCAGATAGTTAAATTGTGGACAGGTATGTTTTAAGGGACTGTATCTTCTGCGTTTGATCGTTGAATCTCATAAAAAGCCTGACAAACCTATGTGAAGCACCCACTTGCTGGTTTCTGCAGCAATCAGTGTAAGTACTTTTTCTTTTTTTCATCTGTGGAAAGAACAAAGAAGTTTTTTGAGAGGCTAACTTTTCTGTATATTTGCGCTCCCGTTTCCATGACGGAGAGACTTCTAGACAGTTGTCTCTGTTTTCCTTAATGCTAAATAAATCATCAAATGTCTGGGCAAACATTCTGGCTTGCACCCAGCACTGGTAATATGCTATTGTCTGTGTTTTCTGTCTGACACAGCAGCTCCTAGAGCTATTTTTTTTTTCTTTGTTTTCATTCCCACACATACTGTTGTTTTTAATCAATTTAATCAGGTTTATTCATTTCAAATTTCTCAGTTTTTACTGTTTTTCAGGAACTTATGCTTAAACCAAAATTAGCAATGTAGTTTATTTTGTTTATTTTCCATCTGTTGAATTTGCTGTTATCAGTTTGATATAATAGTAGTATCTTTTAAATGTCTCAGAACTCACATGAAGCAATGTATTTTGAATAAATGCTGTGAAAATAAAGACCTATTTGTTGGCACAGAAATTTAGCAAACTGCAGTTCAACACCCTGTATTGCTTCAGTCTAGACAGTGAAGATTTGGGGGGGTTATTATTATTTTAAGCATTATATTTCCAGATATTATTAAATGCTATTGAACTTCATTTGGAATCTTGAATACTTCAATCTGTCCATTCCATGTGTGAGGAATATTCTTGTCATCAGAAATGCCAGTGTTGTGTCTCCTTCTGGGAGGATTTTCTGAGTCACTGGAGTTGAATGGAATGTGCATCACAAGGATGCAAAGCTGAAGAAGTTCCTAGAGGAGAGTAGTTTATTGCAAACATAAAGCTAAAAGAGCATCCTACAGCAAGAAGCTTGCAGAATAAAGCATGTGTACAGCCTCTATGTATTCTTCCTCTTTAAAACCATGCAGATGTTAACTGTTATCAAGGAGAAAGGCACAAACTTCCTTCTGTTTTGGGAAAATCTTTTCTTCAAATGTTGGGATAACAGCTTAAGATTTTGTTTGTTTATTGTTCAGTGGTGAAAACAATTTACTATGGGATGTGAAATGTTACCAAACTAGAGAATGAATTTGGAAAATATTTTTGTTTCAAACAGCTACTAAAATTGATCATATTTTAGATTCTCTTGTAAAATGCGAATAAGCATTATTTAAATATGGAGAAAGAATACTGCTGCAGTAATTCTGTTATCCAGGTTTTGAGGCTGACCCTTTCAAATGCCCTTTCCTGTGCCTCTGGGAGTCATGAGCATCTTTCCTTGAATGCTGCATGTGGAAAAATGTCAAAGAAGTTAAAAAGCATAGTTAACACTGCTGTTTGGAGTGGTGTCATGGTCATACCAGATTCAGTATAAATTTTCATTAAGTTCAATGAAACAAAAACTTTGTGCTGACCCTCAAGCTTTCAGAGCTACATCGTGAGCAGCGTTAATCCTCCCCCCAAAATGTCATCTTGTACTGCTGGTTCCAGCAGCGAGCGGGTGTCATTGATGTGTCCATGTTACATAATGCAAGGCAGTACAGCAGTACCAAGGTGGCTAAATGAGATCTGGGGTAAATGTTCTTCAGGGAGCAACATGGTGCTGTGGCTAAGACTGGGGGTACTTGAGCCCACGCAGAGCTAGCTTGGGTATTTGTGCACTGCCTAATACGATGTAACATGGATACATCAACAGCTGCCATACAAGAGTGGAAAGTTAAGTACTATTTTAATACCAGGCGTATTACAAATCTTAATGCATTCACATATTAAACATCTAAATAGAACTTATTAGTACCCTGAAATAAGTTACATGTTTATTTTCTAGGTCCTGTCATAGGTGAAGCTCTGAATAACTTTATTCTCATTCTTAAGACATGTCTTCAGCCAAACAAAGATCCCCAGATGCGGTTAAAACTTTTCACTATTTTATCACAGTTGCTCCAGAAAGCAAGTGAAACTGTCAATTCTCAGGGGTAAGTAGAGTTCTAATTTCACACAGCTGTTTGAACACTACAGTGGCATTAAAAAGTAATGACCATGGTAGTTATTTAACCCCTATAATTGTGTCCATGTTAACATGTCTGGAAGAAGAAAGACTTTCCCACCATCTTCTACAGCAGATTTTTCTTGCTGTATTTTTTAACCATGTTTAGAAGGACGGAGTGCAATAATTTAAAGAAAATATAAATAAATTGAAGTCTGGACTTCCTCCACTGTAGTCTTCCTACCTCTGCCACTGTGGAGAATTAAAATGGATGTCATGCAGATCTGGATAGTTTTCAAAAAATAAAGAGCTATAGTTGAAAAGAATACATGTTTGAAAGCTAAAATGGGGATGCTTAGGAAATAAATGGAGGGGAGGGGTAGTATTTTGGTTTTTTCTTTTTCTTCCAGCAAACTTCTAAATCCCTAAACTTTGCCTATAGTCATTGTAAGGAAACAATAAAACACTCCAAAAATGGGCAGTTAAAAATGCCCATGATCTAGCATGGTGTTTAAAAAGCATTAAACCAGGTGTTTGATAAGGAATTATTACTCTCAGTGACTGAAGATGGAAGTCTCCTGTTGCTTGGCACTATTTATGCATTGCAAGTACAATCTAACTATAATTTATGATGCTTATAAAACCCCTCTATTTATAACAATGCCAACAGTGGGGCTCTTTTGTCACTATTAATTTAGCTTTACTAGTAGTGTAAACACTCTGCAAAGTTGTCCTGAATGCATAAACCATATCTGCTCTGCTTGTCCCAGTGCCTGCTGCATTTAGTGTGTAAATGTATTCTCATGCATATTTTTTTCATTTTTAACTCTTAAAAACCAGAAACAATCACAGGAAACATTCTTCCTAAGAGTACTTTGATAGCAGTGGTCATTTATACTTAAAAGTTTTTCATGATTCTGATGAGCAAGTTGGCACTCAGTGGGCATTCTGGTATGTTGAACATTCATTCAGGTTCCATGAGGCCACGTTAGTATGAATGTAGATGTATTTTTACCATTTTTAGATATATTTAGTATATTCATGGCCTGCATCCTATAATGGGAGAAGGAGGAGGAGGAACAGGAACCCTGGTGTTCCCATTTATTGGGGGATTCCAGGTGAGCTGAAGAATTCCTGCTAACTCATCTCCTCACAGATTTTGAGCTAGTGTGCTAAAGATGAAATATAATGAAGCTGACCTTTTTCAACTGAAAGCTTTTGTGCTGGGTGTATTGTTATCTGTTTCTGTATTTTCATGATTCAATGTTAAAATCCCTATTCATGTGAAAAATCTCTTTGTAGTCAGTGGATCACTTGTTTAAATAATCATGTAGCTGAGTGGTAGTTACAAGATCAATCTAGATACACAAGAATCTTCCTAAAAGAAAGCAAGCACTTTGAAAACTATTTTAAGTGTTCCAGGATCTGGCTAGTTGTAAGCTAATCTGTTATATCTCAGATCTGTATCGTCTAACTGAGAACGCAAAGACCATGGAGCCAAGAAATGTCATCTCACGTGTCACACCCTGAACACAATAATGACGCTTATTAAGTGTGGAATAACGTATTTCAGTCTAAAAATGGCTAATGCAACTCTCTCCTATCTATTTATTTTCTTTTATGGACTAATTTTACTGCTCTTTATTTACTGCAGAATACATTATTAGCTTCTGTTCATCTATCATACAATCACATTTATTGTTTTCTACATTGGTTTTTAAAACATCAAATATGTTTATTCTTTCAGAGTATTTAATCAAATTCAGACCTGGTCAACAAGTTAGTCTCACTGGCATTTCTCCTCTATACATTTTCAGTTACCTGGCTCCAGCTCTTCTTCCTCAAAAACAGCATTACAGGTTACAGCAGAATAAAATTTGAAGAACTGAGTTAAATTCTCTGTTCTGCCCCTCATTTGTGATCTACAGAAAATCATTTAGACTGCATCTAAGCAGTATAACAGGTACATTACATGCTACAGAGTCCTGACCCACAGTGTTCCTGACTAGGGTGGCTAGGAGGTAGGCAGGACTTCTGCATTAACCCAGAGCCTTATTAATTCTTTGTTTCTCACCTGTACAGTAGGATTGATAGCACTTCTTTATCTGAAAGTCTCTGAAGTAGTCAGGTAAGTATATTAAGTTAGGTCATGTAGGTACTGCTGGTAGAGAGAGATGAGCAGTGCAGGACCATATGGAGAACATCATCAAAGAGTAAACTTTTGTTTTGGCAGTAGTCAAAGTAAATAGGATGAATAAGAAAATCTTTCATCTGCAACCCAACCATTTGGGTAAATAATGGAGCCAAAGAGGGGAGAAAGAAAACCAACTCACTGGACTGCCAGCTTCACTAGGATTCCCAGGAAAGGGAAATTATCAGCGTGGAAAAAATAGAATATGTTTCAAAGTAATATTTTCAGCAACTATAGCCACACATCACATCAGGTCTTCAGAGATGGCAGTGATGGAAGTTGTTTTGCTCAGAGCAGTATGACTGAGTGGCCTTTTGTCAAGATTAGATACGTCCCGTGAGGTTAATAGACCTGTTTGTATGAACAACTCTTGGCCAAGGATGGCCCAGTCTAACTCAGAATGAGGCACTCCGTCCTCTAACAATGAGAGCAATGCAATGGATTTTACCAGTAGGCTTATCTTCAGAAACTAAAAAGCAGTAGAGGGAGCTAAATGACTCTTTGAAGTCTTGATTCTACTTATCATTGTCACAGCAAATGTTTTAATGTAGGAAGTAACATGTAAAGTTCTTGTGTTTGAAGAGTTGTTTGCAAAACATTTTGTAAAAGCAAATCCAGTTTTGTTTTGAATTACCTGGGTTTAGGATACTAAGCTTGGAAAAAACAAAAACATACACAAAAAACCAAAGTCAACAATCCACAAACATATAAAGCCAAGTGCAGCAGTGTCATAAAAGCAGAAAAGGAGCCAATCCAGAACAAAAATGTATAAAAAATAATTAACATGGAATTAAAGTTTTAAGTATGTAAGTCCATAAAATGGCAGTAGCAATTTTAATGTAAACCCAAGCTCTGCTTTTTATAACTGCATAAGCACTAGGTGTTATTGTATGAACAGATCACGTTTTAGTTATTTCATATCCAGTTGAGAATAAAGACTCAACTCTGTAAATACAGATAGCACAGACAGGGTATGTTCTCTCATGGAAATGGCTCACTTTTAGAATTAACTTACATAAGTTTGCAACAGTAAGATCTGAAAATGGAAAGAGGGAGAATTTAATTGCATCGGCAACAGCAAAAAATATACCTTAATGGTAATGAGAGATAGTGTAGTGAAGCAGTAATAAGTTCTGGCTACACAATCGCATTCCCTGCTGGCAGTAATTTCTTTAGCTCCTTAAAAACAATCTAACAGTTTAGATAGAAAGGCTTGCAGTTACTACACTAAACACAGTTGTGTGGTCATCTAATTTTGTTTGAGTCTGTCATGACTGAGTCAGATAATTGCCAGATAGTGCTTTACTGATTCTCTTTCAAGGCACTAGAACAGATATTCTCACAAATAGCATAGCATTATGGTTAACATAATGCTGATGGAATTTACCTTTCGTTTTGACAGATTGGTTTTTCTTTGCAATTTGGCAGAAAGCTTTATTAAAAACAGAAGCAACTACTGATCAGATAGCAAAGTAGCACAGATAGCACAAAGCTTTTTTTTAGCTTTGGAGCTAAAAGGAAATTCAGAATGATAGTGATCATTAGTTATATTTTTTTCTGGGAACTTTTTGAATAAAAAATTATTCTCAAAAATGTATTTAAAATAGTAAATCTAAAGGTTTTTGACAAATTTATGTGTGCCTAATGGGACATCAGTTTTCTTGTTATTACTGAATCTTAAGTGCCATCTGCTGGACGGGAAGCAAGAATGGATCTCTGACTCTCAGACACTGAGTGCTCCCTTAGCCAAGGAGCTAAGCAGCAGCCAGGTGTATCTATTTTCATCATGTTGAGAGTTTCAGGTTTTTGTGTGTGCAATAGATAATTAAGGTCTGGCAGGCTAGCTGGTCATACTTTAGTTGGATTATACCTGGATGACATGGTCTGACTGCAATGGGTAGCTGCAGGAAATAAGTAAATTACATTTCTTATTACATCAATGCAATATTATTATAGAATTTTTTAATTGCTGGATTATCACTGCTGGATGATTTTGTTTTGCTGTTGTGGGGATTTTTGTAAAAGTACTTGGTGATTCTTGTTTGTTGTTAACATCTACCCATTATATTCCTCCTGTGGCTTGGCACATCTCTGTAGGAGCAACTTATTCATCCTGGAAATGTACGACTCTTAGAAAAAAGTCAGCAACAGTTTGTTCCCTTTCTGCCAAGCACCAGGGGTGTGATGTGCTGTTTTGCACTTGGGTGGCCACAGTCCAGATCTGCGGGAAGTTTGAATAGAGTGGGACACAAGTCAGGGTAGATTTAGCCCATTACTTTTCAATCCGTTTTGCATGCTGCCAGCTGCTTTTTAAAGCAGAGAGGCACAGTGAATAACCTGAGCCTTAGTTATCTAGTCACAGCCAGGCACATGTGTCCCTTTGATGCAGCAAAGTAATTTTTAACTTGTGTGTAAGATCTATATCTTTTTTTCTTAATTTAAAGCTGTTTGAGCTGGAATTAAGTGAGTGTGAGGGAATACTGCCTATTGGAATCGCTGACTCACAGCAACTTTCAGCATTATAATAACCCGTTCAACAGAGGAGGAGGAAGAAGAATCAGCAAAAATACCAGATTTGTGTGTTTGTAATGAAAACAAACTAGTATTGGGACTGGCACCATCAGAAAATCCTACAGGACCTCTCATCCTTGAGGGAGACGAGTTTCTGAGCCAAGGGAAAGCTGAAGTAGGCTGTGTAGACTCCCTGCAGTATCACTAGCTCAGGTCTCATCAAGAGCATTCATACTTTTCACGTTATAAATACTTTTCACTGGACAGTCTCAAAGGGCCTTACAAATATTAATGAATCCTCACAGCATTCATATGAGGTGTTATCTCCACTTTGCAGACGGAGAAAATGAGACAGAGAGAAGGTAAGTAGTTTACCAAGATAACGCAGTGAGTCATGGGCATCGTCTGAAGTGGGAGAAAGTCTAGCCTCCCCTTTCCATGAATGTTAGGTATTTGTTTAAATATTATCTAGAAAAATTAAGTTATGAAAAGCTTATCACATACATTATAATCACATTGGCTTATAAGATTTTATTTATTTTTTTACAGAGTCTTTTTTTTTTTCCTTTTCTGCCTGTGTTTCTATGACAGAAAATTGTCTTTTACATCCTGTCAGTCTCTTTATCACTTTCTCATGAACCTTTATTTTGCTTTCTTATTTTTGGCTTCAGGCTGTTCCCTAGCTACCTTGAGACTGTGATAAAAGACATACTGGCTCCTAATCTGCAGTGGCATGCTGGAAGAACAGCAGCTGCCATCCGCACTACAGCTGTGTCGTGCCTTTGGGCTCTTATTCACTGTGAAATGCTTTCACCAAAAGAGGTAAATTCTCTCTCATCAAATGTACTTTGAAATCTTAGGCAGGAAGATAAAATAAATGCAAGGGGGGAAAAAAGAATAAATCCTTATTGTAAGTAATATTTTCAGATGGATGTGTAGTTTTCATAATAAAATTCATTAATTGTAATTGAGTATTAATAATTGAAACGATCAGTAGTGGAGGGACAATGGTATCCTGATAAGAGACCTGAGGCCAGCAATCTGGTAGGCTGTAGAACTCACCATTGTCAAATTTTGTACATCTTTGTTCTAGCTTAATGTCCGTTCTGTCGCACAAAATACTAACTGTTAGCACAACAACTTGGGTGCGTGACGTTATTGGACCTGCGGCAGCACTGCAGCTGGCCAGGACAGGCTTTTGTGTAATGCGGCAAAGACAAGTTGTCTTGTTGCCTTGGAGCCCACAGGTCCATTTCGGAGAAGAAAATCTAGAAGATTCCTGGAAAAGGCAGCAGGACTTGAGATGGAACTTGAAGGGTATCTGTAGAAACCAAAGGAGAGAACTAACAAGGAGTACACTTAAAGAAACGTTAATCACCGTAATGACTAAGGATGAATTGAATTTGAGGGGGTTTTTGAAGCTTCTTTGCTAACAAAAATAGCATTTGCAAATGATGCACTGGAAATGTGTTAAATATAAGGACATTTTAAAAAAAAAGTGATTAAAATGTTATTAAATGTTCATAGTCCTTATTGTCTTTAAAACAGACCTTAACTGAACAAAGTGCTTAAACACAAGTAACTAGTTGAGTTCACATATCTGGAAACATTTATATCAGAAACTACTGTTCTAGTTAAACATTTTTTCTGGATCACTGCCTTAATGCCGTTTTTTCATTAATGTATAAGAAAGGTACATATTGAAGTCAAATTATGAAACTCACTAAAATACTGTATTTACAACAGTCTTTACTTAAATGCTTCCTTTTAGAATAAGAGCACCATCTACTGGTATATACACATAATCCTCATCTCCAAATTATTTAAAGTTCTGCCAACAATTTTTTAAAAATAAAAAGGCAAGTAAGTTTAAAGCTTTTACAAGTTACATAAAACTCATCTGCATATATACTGAGCATTCATGAACTGGATGATCGACTGGTGGATTTTCATTTGCCAAGCTTGCTTAGAAGCAAAAATAGAGCTGTGTAACTTCCAAGATTTTCAGGTTAACTTTTATAGTTAACTTTTCGTTTTGAAACTAAGCAAGCCAGTATCGTTCAGACCTAATGGTAACTGATATAACCACTAAGCTGGTTGGTTTAGAGTGACTGAGAACCTGCTGTTCTTCTATGCTTTTCCTGTTAATTGTAGATCTTAACGGTCAAAGATGGGCTAATGCCCCAAATCATTGCCGCTATGGATGAAGACTCTAAAATTACTCGATTGATGGCTTGTCGTATTGTTGGTGTTTTTTTAAAAGTCTGTGGGAGGCAGTTTGATGAAGATAAATTTACCACCACTTACACAGGTAAGTGTAAAAGTTTAATTTTTATAAAAGATTTTTTTAATCAAGATTTCCACGTTGAAGAATTACAGTTGCTTCTTTACCTGAAGTATCATAATTAGCTTAGCTTTTAGGGGTGAAAAGCATCGTGCTGGAGCAGTAGGCAGTCACTCTACAGCTTTGGATTCGCTGTGCAGGTTGTCCACTTCACCTGCAGATGCACTGCAGCTGGTAGCAGTGAAAGCACTAATACAGACTAGGGAGTGACAAAAGGTGCTGTATGGCACTATGGCATCTGGCTTTAATCCCACGTAAAGAGCAAAGAGCCTTTAAACAGTTAGAGGTGCAAATAGAGGCAGATTTTATGTAGACTCAGTTTCTCAGTTCTTATTTCACTCCCATGCGCATATTCTAATGCTATTTCTGTGTTCTCTTATCTGGTGTTTTAACTATTTGGGTAATTCTCCCCCAGAGTAATTTTATAGATATTAAGGAAATGGAAAAAGTGAAGTGCTGCACAAAATCATACCATTAGCAGCATTTCTATGTATGAGAGGCAATTTAATGTCTTAATCCTGCAGAGACTAAGATGTGGTTTTAAACTGATAAGTGAAACTGTTTGAAGTGTATAAAGTACACATATACATTTTAGAAAATCAAGGTGTTAAACACTTGAGTAGGTGTTGTTGAGTGGGACTCCAACAGCGCTTGCTTCTTGCAAGGCCTTTCCGTAGCAGCTTTTTGCCTGCAGTATTTCATTTCATTGAGGTGGTATATTGCAGACAAGTTGATGTCCTTTGGAAATGCCCTTGCTCCCAGTCGAGCAGAACTGAGCAGTATTCCCAGCGTTATTATGCATTAGACCACTAGATGGAACTTCACTCAATATTCCGGCCTTTGCAAGGCTTGCCAGTATTTCATCTGCATTGCTTCCTAGTTTAGACTATGTGAAATAATGTTCTAACTATAGTGAAAGCAGAACAGTAATGCATTATATAAATGGTAGTCACATTGTTCTCCTTGCTGTGTTTCAGAGTGCCAAGAGCAAGCCATTTAATTGTACCATAAATAGAGCTGAATAGGTAGTGGGTTGGGTTTTTTTATTAAAAAAAAAAAAGGACGAAGAAAACCCTAATCTAGAGTTCTGTAATGTCAAATAGTGCTATTATTTGTAGTGCTTCTTAGGATGATGTTTAAATGCTAAACAATTAATCAGAAGTACAGTCTATGCTACATAACAGGATTTATGTTCTCAGAAATATATACACATAAATTGGACTTTCCCAAACTCAGCTTCTTAATGACTGATACTTTTTCTTAAATGTCACAGTAGAGATCTAACAACAGACATCCTTATTTTGGAGAAATTCATGATCAGACAATTGTCAAAGTACATCTTTGCATCTTGCATATTCAAATAGTCTGCAATGCAGTCATTCACTGAAACAGTAATATTTGATAGAAAAGCTGTGCTTTATAGAGCATAGAAATCCTTAAACTCCTGTAATGCATTAATAGACATTCGTAGTACCTTGTTAGAAAAAGTGCTAGAGAATGTTCAACTAATCTAAATAATTTTGTATATTTTTGTAACGTTTTTGACAACAGTCCAATAACAATGTACTGTGTGGTTTTAAGAAGAATGTACTACGGGTATTTGTAATGTTCGAAAGACAGAGTATGTCATAAATGCAACAATAATTTCAGTGATGACAAAATACATTTGTTTTTTCAAATGCAAAAGATAACTTTGCTGTTCGCAGCGCTGTTTGGTTATGTATATGTACATATGTATATGCTCCTTTCCAGAAGTTTTAAAGCGTCTGGATGATGCTTCACGTGATGTACGCCTGGCAGCTGCTCACACCTTAACTAATTGGTTTAAATGTTTAGAGGACAGTGACGTGAAATCTGCTATGGAAAGTCATATTGAGTTTCTGTACCAAGAACTGTTGATACACCTCGATGACCCGGATCAAAATATCCAAAATGCAGTCCTAGGTAAGACTTGCAGTCATTTTAAACAATGCTTTTTTAATAATGTTTTCAAGCGTTATATGAAAGTAGCACGTACAGCTAGAGGCTAATCCAAACAGGGTGGAAGCTTTCCTTTGGGTTTCAGTGAGTATGCGCTCAGACCTTTTACCTGTATGCAGAATGTCATGTTTTATCTAGCATTCACCAGAGGGGGAATATCAGCGCATCTGATGTACCGGAAGACTTTATAGATGGTAAACAGGATATGGAGCGTAGACACGAACCATTGCAGGATGTGACCGTATCCTAGCTTGCTTGATGGATTCTTTGGAATTTATTAGTGTATTGCTCTGTGTTCAAGCATGTAAATGTCAAAATACAGACCTCAGCAAATGCGGGAGGAGTCAGGCTGTCATGACTGCACAACTTGTAGAAGAATAGCATCCAGGTTAGGTTTTGGTTTGAGAGAACTTGGATAGAGAAATGCAGAGAGGCTAATGATTTCTAAAACATATTTTTGTTTTACAGAAGTTTTAAAAGAAGGAAGCGTTTTATATCCAGAACTGCTCGTGAAAGAAATTGAAGGGGTTGTACATAAGCATCAAACACCAGTCTATTGTAACCAACTGCTACGTCACATTCAGTCAGCCAAAGAGTCAGCTTTATGAATCAGTGTGGAAATTCCTTTCAGTGAACTGTATGTGAAATCTGTATGATCTGGATTACTTTCATCTTTTCATTTGCTTAAGAAAGGCTGAGCAATAAATAGATTGTTTTTTCTTTGTAAGTTCACTATTAGCTCATTTAAAAGTCAAATTGACACAATTCTGTGTTCTTTGCTGTTTGAACAGTTCTTTGTATTTGCTAGCAATAAAACAACGTTTTAATTCACTTTGCATTGGAAGTTTTTCAGATACAAGGTTTAAAGGAGGAATGTTTTTCAGGAATTTGACACTATTTATAATTGAGAAAGATGACTATTACTTTGTTAAATAAATTTAATATCAAAGTTATTAATGTGATTCAGCAAGGACTCAGTCTTTCAAGGAACATTTCAAACTCTGGATAAAATCAGACTTTGCAGAGTCAGGTGTGTGAGGATCAGTTTTATCAGGGAAAAAAAACCACCCAGACTTCTCTTGCATAATGCAGAAAAATCCTTGTAATGTTTTGAGTACTCGTTATACACATGTATAATAGGGACATATTCTGAGTAGGTGTCACTAAAGGAATAGTTCTTATTGTATTACATTTCATGACTGAGAATAAAGGTAAGCTTTTTAAATTAAGGTTTATACATAGGAGGAAATGTGCTGTTTTGTCATTTAGATTAACAGTATTTATATTTTTGTATTAAATATCACATCTGCGGTTTTGATGTTTGTACCATTGTGCCTTGGAAAGCAAGCAACATTTGTTTGCATATTACATTGAAATGAAATTCTGCAACATTAGGTTAAAGCTTGGTTTATTTTTTTTAAAAAACCTTTGTAGTGTATAAGTTTTAGTGTTGTCTTATATTCTCAGCTATGTAATAAAGTAAGTGAGCTCCTAGATTCTTGTCTACGTCATTGTGGGGTCATGTGCTATTTATTGCACACACAAATCATGGAAAATTAGGATCCTGATTTTTTTTTTTTTTTTTTTAATTATCTGTATTACAGACAAAAAGTGTTCTTAGGCTTCTAACTCCAAAGTGCCTTGGCTTTGTATCAACTCTAAAAACAGGCTCAGTGGGGTTTGGTAATGCTCCTTATGCTGTAGGAAGTCCTCATATTTGCTTATTCTGAGCTAACTTTACCTTTTCAGACTTACGACATAATTGTTAACCAGACCATGATCTGTTTACAGCAATATCTACTTGCATTCTTAAAGAAACATTTGAGAGAGACTAGATACACCAGACCAGTCTTATTCCTAGCTTAAAAGCAAGTCATGCAAACTCATGGCCCCTTCTCCGTAAAATGCTAGGTTGCTTTGAAAATTCTGCCAAAAAGGGACAATTCCACTAATGATACAAAATAATTCCATAGTTTGTTATGGATCCGAAAGCTATTTTGCATTCCTGTAGAATAGGATAGTAATTTTAGATCATATGTACTGTCTTTGAAGTTGACTTTTCTTTTCATGAAAAGACAAAATATAACCATCCCTGTATTGAGCAGCATTTTAGTTGACTGAAAACTATTAACTGTTTAACTCGCTATAACTGGAGGGTCAGCTGAAATTCTTAGAAGATGCAATGTGAGCGAAATAAAAATCCCTAGAAGACATTAAATGGAGTGAAGAGGTTGTGGTGTCTCCAGCCTTGGAGATACTCCAAACCTGTCTTATCCCAGCCCTGGGAAACCTGTTCTACCTGACTCTGCTTGGGCAGGGGTTTGGACTGCGTGATCTCCAGAGGCCTCTTCCAGCCTCAGCTGTTCCGTGATTCCGTGAAATTGTTTCCTTAGTCCAATCGATTATTAAAAAGCCAATTTAATTAGACTGGAAATAGACTGCATAACTATCCTAGCAGAGCCCTTAGAGTCCTCATTCAACACTCTCTTCTCAAGAAAAACCCAGTGTTTCAACGTGCTGCAGAGCAGCAGATTCTTCCAATATAGCCTAAAGTTTCACTTCAGCAAAAGAACCCCTTGAAAGTCCACCAAAGGACTGTGTGGTTAGGGAAGAGAACCTTCTTAGGTGAAGTGAAATCTAGTCAAAGTTTTTCAAGATGTTCTAAAGCTGGTACACAGTAAGAGCTGAAGTATTCATCAAGCTTGGTATCTTCAGCAGGCCGGGAATTTTTTTTCTGCATATGTTGAACACTTTTGTTATCTTTCAGAACAGTCCGTTGTGTGATGCCTCCCAAAGAAAAATCTCTGCATCATCCAACAAACCAGGTTTTTTCCTCAGAGCCAGGAGAGGTTTTTGAATTGAATATTCTAATAGTCCTTCTAGAGACATGTTAAACAGCAGCCTGATCTTGTTTATGCACGTGTGACAAACTAGATATCCTCCACTATGTCTTTTTACTAGAAAGTGTTCTGGACATAGGACTTCAACAATATGCTGACCCTGCTTATCATTTACCATATTTCAACTTATATAATCCAAATTTTGCAACCCCCTTTATGAAGAAGCACTATTACCGAGTCTCCTGTGGACATTGTATGAGCCTGAGTTTTAAAGTTCTTTTGAGACTCAACTTTCTCAGCTTCAGCCTTTTACTGCATCAGTAGGAACACAATTGAAATGTATGATTTTTTTTTTCTATTTTGCTAGATCAGCTATAATACATACTAGATTTTATTTGTGTTCACTGCATAATGTTACTAGGATCATATTCATTACGTAACTTTTAAGCAAGGACGATTTTTTTGGGCAAAGCAGTTATCTCGAACTTTCAGACTCTTTAGATAAGCAGGCTTTAGCCCTGCCCTTCCTGTGACGAACAGATGTGCTTCTGTCTTCGTCTTTGTAAGCTAGAAGGCCTGTTGTGGAGGATCCTGGAACTTGGATTCTCAGCAAAACAAAGTTGGTGGTAAGTGCATGCATTTGTCTAACAGAATATAGAATCTTCTAAATATTTGTTGACTACCTTAAATAGAATCAATTAATTAGACATCAAAAGGGCTCTGTCAGATGAAGCACCTAGTCTTTGAGAGAAAGTCTACATCAGAGAGCATTTTTAGGGGAGACTGGAGGTTGAGTATGTTCCCAGATCCATCCACTTCTCATCCATGCAGGTGCTTACAGGCAACCTGCAGATTTCCTCAGAAATGCTTTAGGCAGATTGCAGACAGTCTGTCTGCAGGTGTCCAGCAGTGCACTGTGTCATCTGAGCCCACTAATGCACCCTGTCTGCTTGCGTATGCAGTCTGCTCCCCAGAGAGCAACCTCCAGGTATATCCGGAAAGTTATTATAAACTATAATGACCCATCAGAACTCGAATCTAATCTAATCTCTACATATAGAACTTCAGCTATTGTTGTATAATAACTTTCTGGATATAACTGGAAATAACTATTATAGTATATAGTATAGTTTTACTATAGTATAGTAAAGTAATAGTGTAGTATAGTAAAACTATATAAAAAACTATATAAAGTATGGTAAAAATATACTATTATACTATAGTATAACCATAATATTTATGTTATTATACTATAAGTTATTTTATATATTATTTTGCTTACTATATTTAAGTTCTTATAATAGCTATAGTTATATAGAGATAGATCAGATTAGTGTTCTGATGGGTTATTGCATAGGCTTTATCTCACCTCCGGGAAGTCCCTTGTCTGCACAACACAAACATACTAGAACATTGCCCCAGATATAAAGTAACACCTTGGCCTGTGGAAGTCAACCGCTGGCATGAGAGCAGCCGAGTTTCTGTTTTATTTGCAGAATCAGTGTTAGGATCACTGCATGGGAAGGTGAGCAACTGTTGGCTAGAAGAGTGGATCAGAACTGGTCCTGGTGGATACTCTCAGTGCCTCAGCCCTTCACGTGAAGCTCTAACCATATTTTAAAAAGAGAGAAAGAAAAGTAAAAAAAATCTTCATTAATAGCAGCTGAAGGATCAACAAAATTACAGTTAACAGGCTTCTGTCCATCTACTGAGATCAATCCCCCAGAGGAGCTCACAAGCAGCAGTAACTGAGATGAAGCAGCAGTTGAGAGCTGTGAGGAGAACGGCTGCTCTGTCAGCCTGCCTTACATGTAATCGGCTTTTCTTGTTAATGTCTGAAATCCCTGTAAGTCAGTGCGGTGGCAGGATCTAGTGACAAAATTGAAGTGCTTTGCAGCCCCCTGTTACCTGATAACCTAATTGCTCTGTATGGAGCACCCACTGCCTTTGGCTGACAGCAATTGATGGTGTAGAGAAAGGGCCCATAAAATGCGATGCAGATGGCGAGAAACTTTTTCTTTAATGAGCAAGAAATCAGATTTCCAGATATTTTAGGCAATTTTCATACTAATTCATACATACGGTCATCTCCCCAGCCTTGAACATAAAGGTCACCACATGCCTCACGCTAGGGAACAAACCCACAGCATCCCCCTTGCCCAGCACGTCCCTGCCATGCATTACCCCAGCACCCTGACCCCTGCAGCCCTCCCCAGGCTGCTGCTGAGCTCCCTGTGACTCACCACAGCGCTTCCCCAGCCCCACCACCTTCAGACTGGGAAGCAGTGACCTGGTCCCCTCACTGACCCACCACACAGCACCGCCCCGTGCTCAGCAATCTCAGTGCTTCCAGGCACCTCTGCCTGGGCGATGGGCATGCCATGGCGGGGTGGCCCTCACAGCCCTGGGAAAGGCAGCGTTTCACCCGTTCCAACCTGCACAGCAGCATGCCGTGCCCACTACCCAGTATTACCAGTCAAACACCTTGCCGCACTGGTTTCTGTCACATTCGGTCCATACCTTCCATCACTGTGGGGTCCTGTGCCTTCTGGTAGCAAGGGCCAGAATGTGGAGCAGCCCTGGTTTCCTAGGTGTGAATGCAGGATTGCACTTGGAATGGGAGTGGGAATCACAGCAGGAAGGGAAGGGAGCGGAACAATAATGTGGGAATCACAGAGGGAAGGGAAGGGAAGGGAAGGGAAGGGAAGGGAAGGGAAGGGAAGGGAAGGGAAGGGAAGGGAAGGGAAGGGAAGGGAAGGGAAGGGAAGGGAAGGGAAGGGAAGGGAAGGGAAGGGAAGGGAAGGGAAGGGAAGGGAAGGGAAGGGAAGGGAAGGGAAGGGAAGGGAAGGGAAGGGAAGGGAAGGGAAGGGAAGGGAAGGGAAGGGAAGGGAAGGGAAGGGAAGGGAAGGGAAGGGAAGGGAAGGGAAGGGAAGGGAAGGGAAGGGAAGGGAAGGGAAGGGAAGGGAAGGGAAGGGAAGGGAAGGGAAGGGAAGGGAAGGGAAGGGAAGGGAAAAGAGGTAGGACTACAGAAATGTGGACCTTGGACTGGTTTGGCCTTGTATTGCAGTTTCCCTATACCTGGTGTCAGTAAAGAAAGCTTTTTTTTGCAATTCCCAACTGCCCTCTACAGTGTTAAAACTGAAATATTTTTAATATGATCAATTTTTATTCCTACTGACCATTTTTCTACAGACTTCAGCTTAGCCAGTAAAATTAGGTGAGCCCGCTTTGTGTTCAGAGCTCATTGTTGGATGCTGAAAAACTTTGAAATAATTTCTGTTTGCCTCAGAGCAGTTTCTTCTGAAACGTGGAAAAATTAACTCCCTATTATACGTACCAGCTTCTTCTAACAAAACTGGGACACCCGACCAAGTTTCCCTTAAGTCCTAGAAGCCAGAGGCCCTATTGCTCCTCATAGCCAAGGAGCGGAGGGACAGCCAAGTCTCAGCCATCCTCCTCCAGCCTCTTGGCCTGGTCCTGATGGAAAAACAACTGCTCAGGACAAGTCAGAGCGGCCCGGGGAGCTGGAGCAACGCCCGGGGAGCGCAACATGCCTCGTCCTGCCAGAGCAGAGCACAGCCTGCCCTGGCTGGGCTCCAGGGGAACCGGGGCAGAAATATCCCCAAGAGAGCCTGGCCTCACACCACCAAAGAGTTTCAGGGAGATTTAAACTAAGAAGTGATTTTTCCTAGACTATCTTAAGCCCTTAAACACTACCTACTCTAAAGACAAGAAAACAGGTGTGAAGTAAGTACAGAAAGAGAAGGGGCAGACAGAAAAGTGAGGTGATTTACCGTTCTGCAAAGTATTTAGCCGTATGCCAGGAGGAGGTGACTGGTGAGGGGATGCACGTCTTACTAAATTATGTGTTGGCTTCCAAGTGTTACTGGAATCAGATCAACTTTGGCTGCAGCATCTTAAAACTTTCACATAGCTAGAGCAAAGGTCTTTTAAAATAAACAGTAATTGCCTAAAATTAGTGCTACATCAACATCAGCTAATGTCTTAAGTGAATGTCTTTATTTTACATCTCTGTGTCTTAAGGATTAGCTGGATTTTACCCATTTTGTATCCAAAAAAGTACACAGAGTCTATTCATTTATTTGATAATTACATATTTATTACCCAGTCTTTCCCAGCAAGCTGAGTCATTTCTCCTGCATGCACAAGTAAATAACAATTTTTGGCCTGATTACCCTCTCTCAAGTGACACATTCCCTGTTCTTTTGTTTACTGCCATCTGAACCGTCCTTGCCCGCAGCGCACAGCATTGCAATGCCCGCAAGAAAACTGTAGGCTCGGGGAGACTAAAGATTTGACAAAACATGACTCAGATGCAGATTTCAAATTGAATGTATTTGCATACGTTCCCCAAATATTTGAACAATGGGTCTTATTTCACACCACGACTTCTCTGCTGAAAGCAGGCCTGTGACATTTCTTTTGTGTGCAGTTGTCCAGCGGTTACCGCAGCCTGGTGTTGGCACCGGTGAAGCTCGTTTGAGCATAGAGCAGGATCCGAAATGCTTAAATCCCGCTGAGTGGCTGGGTGTGCTGTGCAAGCGCCAGGAGTCTTAGAGAACAGCAAGTGAAAGAAAATCCAAAGAAGACTGAGTGGGAAGGAAACAGTGAGGGGAGACGCAGAAATAGTGGGAAAGAAAGTCAATGAGGATCCAAGCAACAGAGGCCGAAGTGAAAATTAGAGGTAACTCTCCTCGTCTCCAACATTTCTCTCTCCAGAGGCATCCCTGGCTCCATTTTGTGGAGGGGGAAGCTGAGGCAGGGAGCAGCTTGGCTGCGGCTGCCAGCAGGCCGCTGCTGCCGGAGGGAAGAGCCTGAGGCAGGGCAGGGCAGCCCCGGGGAGCCGGGGCCATGGAGGGGTGCCTGATGAAGGGGAGGGGAGCTGGGGCCATGGAGGGGTGCCTGATGAAGGGGAGGGGAGCTGGGGCCATGGAGGGGTGCCTGATGAAGGGGAGGGGAGCCCCACGATGAGCCCTGCTGTAAGGGTTGTGTGCAGGCACTGTGAGGGGGTGTGTGATGGGCACTGTGATGTGAGGGCGGTGTGAAGGGTGCTATGAGGGGCGGTGTGTGAGGGGCTGTGTGAGGGCAGTGAGGGCAGTGTGTGAAGGCAGCATGTGAGGGGCTGTGTGAAGGTGTGAGGGGCTGTGTGAGGGTGTGAGGGGCTGTGGGAGGGGCTGTGTGAAGGTGCGAGGGGCTGTGTGAGGGGCTGTGTGAGGGTGTGAGAGGCTGTGTGAAGGTGTGAGGGGCTGTGTGAAGGTGCGAGGGGCTGTGTGAGGGGCTGTGTGAAGGTGTGAGGGGCTGTGTGAAGGTGTGAGGGGCTGTGTGAGGGGCTGTGTGAGGGCGGTGTGAGGGCGGTGTGTGAGGGGCGGTTCCCGGTGGGCGGTTCCCGGTGGGCGGGGCGGGCCGCAGAGGGGGGCGCTGGCGGCACGCGCCGCGCGGGCGGGGCGGGGCGGGGCGGGGGCTCCCGGCGGCCTCGGCAAAGCGGGCGGGGCGAGGCCAATCTCAGCCGCTGCCGCCGCCACTGTTGCTGCTGCTGCCGCCGGCGGTTCAGCCTTTCCCTCGCTCCACCGGCGCCAGGTAACCGCCACCCGGGCACCGGCGGCTCCGGCGTCGCGAGCGTTCGGTCTCCCCCCTCCGCCGCCTCCTCTGAGGGGGAGCCTCTCCCTCCCCCGCGGCCGCGCTGGGGCGGGTGGGGTCTCCCCTTTCCCTTAGGGTCAGGCCGCGTTTCCCCCGCCCTTCTTCAGAGCGGGGGGGGCTGGCAAACAGCTCGGCGCCAGCCCGTTCCGGCCATTGCCGCGCTGCCAGCCGCCCCCCCGCCCCCGTTTACCCGGCACCCGCTGACTGGCGGCAGCTGCCGCCCGCTCTCGCCTCGGCCCGCCCGCCGCCGCTTCCCGCCGTGAGGGCCGGTCCCGGGCAAGGCGGGCTCGGGCGGGCAGGGCCGCGTTAGGCAGCTGCCCGCGTGGGAGCCGTGGGGCGTTGTGTCTCGGTCCGCGTCCTCCTCGGGGCGGAGGGGATCGGCTTGTTCCTCAGCTCGGACGGTAGTCCAAGGAAGGCAGCAGGACGTGAGGATGTCCCGTTGGAGAGCGAGCTGGAGTTGTTTGGTCAAGTGCTGAGCTCCCTTTAGGGCCCGAAGTCATTTGGATCGGTGCTGTTAAACTGGAAGGAGAGAGACAAATCTCTGCCGTAGCAGTCTGCCTGCCTGGGTGCCTCTTGGCCTGGCCCTTGGAGCATTTCCTTGTCAGAAGGAACTATAACCTGCAGCTTTCCACCCTGATTTAGAAGGAATTGATAAGTGTGCTGTAGTGCCAGTGCTCACAGCAGTTGCTGAGGCTAAGTGCAAAGGTAATGTACTGTAATCGATGTTGTGGCCTGGTGCTGGGTAGTGCCAAGCCTGTCTTTACTGTCCCCCTGCTTGTCGCCTCAGGTCCGCTAGTGCTAGTGAACTCCTTCTGTGGGGAGTGTTGCTAGACAGGGTTTTGCTGTAAAAGAGTTTGGCATAACTCAGTGAGTGATTGTGTGTAGTTTTACTGCAAAATGTGATATTTCAGTGTTGTGCTTATTTTGAGATGATAGAACTGTGTTCCTGATGGGGTGATCACATTTGGTTGCTCTTCAGTAAGCACAGGGGTACAAGGGTCTGAAACACGAGACTCTTTAGAGGCAGTGCCTGTCTTCTGTTGATCTCAAGAAGTTTTATGGCTGCTGGAAAGCAAAAGTATTTGGTTTGCCATATTTCATGTTTCTTTATTAAAAAAAGAAAGTTGTTTAATATAGGGAAAGAAAATCTTAGCTAGCAAATTCCATGTTCCGTGTTTCTGCAGTACTTGCAATCCTCCTATCCCATGTCTGGTTTTCAGTTTACCATAACACAAAAAGGAAGTGAAAACTTTGTTCATTTTCTAAAAATCTTCTATTTTAGTGGTTTGCAACCGACTGTTACAGGCTAATGCTTCTGTTCAATTTCCAAGTTAATCTTGATGTCTAATTCCCCCTCTCACCTATGGGGGTGTATTACTGTTTGCTGATTTTCATAATAATGTTATGGAAGTAAGTTGCAGGCTTTTTTGTGTAAGTGTAAGGGCTTTACTGGCAAGCTTAGTAGGCTTTTTACATTGATATGTTAGTAAATACGGTGTGTATATATCTCCTTAAATCTGTGCTACCTGACTGACTTGTGAGTTGGTGATTTTGAGAGTTGTGGATATTTTAGGCATTCAGGTGTAGGAGTTAGCTGTAAAGAGGAAGACGTTGGGGTTTATGTTGTTAGTTAATATTGAGGCTGTGCTCTTGGGCGAGTGAAGCGGTTTAGGAACGCGAGGCATTAAGTAAAATGCGCCTTTTGTTATGAGCGGCGAGCTGGCAGTTGGGATGAGCGCGGACGGCGTGCTCCCCGGCGTTCGCCGAGCCAGCTCCGGCGGCGGGACCCCTCCGCCCGGGCGCCCGCGGGTTAAGAGCGGTGGGCTGGCTGGCGCGGCCGCGGCAGCGAATTCAAACCCTGCCCCTGAGTGACGGGGAGGGGGGGCTGGCTCCCGTCAGCCGGAGCCTGCGGGCTTTGTTGGGGCCGGGAAGCCATTTTGGGATCCTGCGGTGTGGCATGGAACAGCATGTCCTGTCCGCCGGGGAGCGCGCCCTGAGCCCGGGCCGCCATCGCGGGCGCGGCGGCCCCCCGGCCCCCCCCCGCCCCCCCGGCCGGTGCAGCCCGCGGCGCCGGGCACCGGGCGCGCCCCGCAGCCTTCCCGCGCCGCCGCGCCAGGCCCGGGGCTTACCGGGGTACGCTGCCGGGGCGCCCTGAGCCCCCCGCTTCTGTGGCAGCGCGGCGAGTCGGATGGGGGAGGCCTCGAGCAGAGCGCCGAATCTCTGGAGAGGCAGAGGCCTGGTGAGGCTTTGGGCACCGAACTCTTTGTGCGTATTTCAGGGAGACGGTCTGGAGGTTCCTGGCTTATAACGTGACTCGGGGTGTTACCGTCAGCGTTTCAGGCGCTGTGCGTGTAAACAATGAACAGGCGTGTTTATTGTTTCACCATAGCTGAGGGTATAGCTGGCTTTTCCCAACCTTTCTTTTAAAAACCATTGGCATGGGTACTTAATGTGAATATGCAATATTACTGCTTTGTGAAGAACCTCTTTTGTTGGTAGCGTTACAGTCTGACACCTGTGTTTGGGAATCTTTGCCATAATACTCAATGGTAACATCTAGTTTAATGTGGATTTTATTACTTGGGATGTTTCTGTTTTAAAGGAATACTAATGTTTTAAGAATGTGCGTTTTAATAAAATGTTGATTTAGCGTGGAGCTCTTTGCCCTTCAGCCTGTTTAAACTAGTAGTTAGTTGGGTGTGTGGAAACATTTTTTGTGGCATATATTTATTTAGGAATTTGCCTTTTTTCTTACCAAAAACTAATTTTATTTGTTGTCCTGAATAATACTAGAAAATAAAAATTGAAATTACGAGTAAAAAATGGCTTGCTCTCATGAACTGATGGGGTTGCATACTCCAGTTTCATTATTAATAGTTTGCCCAAAAGTCTGTTTAGCTTTTGTGGCATTGGTATGTTAAATCATGATGACTTTGTTTGCTTTGAAAGATAAGGGTGTAGGTTCTACTTGAAGTAGTACTACCAACATCTAAGACTTTAAATGTATAACTTTTTTACCCCTTGTAATTTAGAAAATGAGACATGCTTTCTTGCAAATTTTCTCATTCTATAACAGACTCCTGGTGAATATTTCTACTGTGTCAGGGTCCCGTTTGTGAAATGGCGATTTACCACTTCCTTTGTCACAAAGGGTGTTCATGAGGAAATGCCTAGATAGCATGTTTGTGGAAGTCTGTTTATGTGCCCCAGAAGACATAAGTGGGGGTTCATCCTTGTCCTTGCCAGGTACTTGTATATACAATGTGTATGTGGTGTTGCCCGCCCCCACACCTCTCCACTGTGATCCTTCTGTGTTTAAAGGCCGCTATCAGAGCTTCTCATCACCTTCCATGAAAGCCAGGAAGTTTGCTGCAGCGCTACTAGGGTTTTGCAGAGGCTGATTCTGAAAATTACTTTCAGCTAAACAGGATCATGAGGTAGTGGTGCAGCTTCGTGTCATTCAGATGCTTCGCAGTCCACATCCTCTGCAAACAGCCAAGGGGCTTTGTGCGAAGGTAAATCTGCTGCACTGATTACAGGAGTCCCTGTGCTTCCTTGTGTTCTGACCAAGTCAGAACCTGTCTTCTCCAGCCCTTCTGCTCTGCTGATTTGCTCTAACACTGATTCGGTTGAATTGCAAGGGACAGATGATACTTGAGATGATTATCATTGTCTGCTTCCCCTAAAAGGCAAATAATCCAGCTGTGTCCTCTGCAGGAATGTGGAAACTAGCTTCTAAATTGAGGTGCATCTAGTGTCCGCTTGCATTCTACCTGAAATGTGTGCTTCTCATTAATTGCCTTTAGCTTGTCTTATAAATGTATTCTTATTATTTAAGTTTTATGTAACTACATGTGTAGTTCTTTCACTGTATATTCCTTAGTACTTAGAAACAGATGTTTATAGGCTTCTGAAGAGGGAAAAAAGGCTACTTAAAGTTTGGGCCCAGTAGTGCTTGCAACAAAGTTAATTCTGAAAGCCTACATGAATCTTGGTCTAGACAGATGTATGGTACCTAAATCGGAAATCTGCTGGGCACCTAAAAGTGTTTAAACTGGAACTAAGTACTATGTCTACCTCTCAGGTTGTCTGCCAAATTTTGTGGTTTTAAATTTCCAAAATACTTTATTAGCATGTCTCTTTCTGTTCCAGTTGTATTCATAAATGAGAAGAATTAATATATGAAGGTGGAGCGCTGTTAAACAGGAATGAACAAATTAGAGGGGGTTAGTGTCCTCCACCCAGCCCTGATCTGTTCTGTAGTTTAAAGTTCTGCTGTAATAAGAATGTAGAATATTTCTAAATAAATTGGGTTGATCATTTGTTTTGAGATGGATAACTAAGCGGTTGAACTAGTAGCCAGGGTTTTTTTTTTTTAAAAAATCCAGTTTCATAGTGAATTTTAGATGCCTGTTTTTGAAAATTGTAGTGGTTATCTCTGAAGATTATTTTCAAGTTCCATTTCAGTCAGTTAAGCCTGTTTTGTTGCTTTGAAAAATTGAGTACAGGTTTTTCCCTTTGAATCTGAATTAATTTTAGAGCATCAGGAAAAGTGAATTGAACCAAGCTCCTAATAAGTGATTTCCAACTACGTGGTGTTTAGATGGCAAACCTGTTATCTTTACTGGAGATCTTGGTGCTGTGAAAATCGGCTATTAATAGACCTGTGCATAAATACCTTCAAGGCTTTTCAGTTAGCGGTGCCATTGTCAAGTACATATTTTATCTAATACTGACTTAATGATATATTTTGAACTTTACCAGATAAGAAATATAATGTAACTTCTAGCATTTGATTTCTTCAGAAATCAAGTAGAGAGAGCTGGTGGGGAAGGGGAAAAGAATGAAAAAAACCCTGCCCCAGTATGTTATTTTTCAAAGTCTGTCTTTGCCCTGCCCATACAGTTAGCAGAGACAGCGGGGGGAGTTAGGTAGCTGCTGAAAGCTCACTCCCGTAGCCCAGCTGTCCATGTGGGAAAACCGCTGGTGTCAAAAGCATGGTATCAGCTATTGAGTTGCGAGTTAAAAACTAGGTTTACTGATTAAATTATGTGTGCTAAGCAATCAAGATCACCTCCAGTGGAAACTAAACAGAGGTTTCCCTAGCTTGTGGTTTCAAAATCTTTCTATTGGGATGGACCAATTTAAGCAGATCAACCTTAATCATAGTTTTGAATTTCAGTAGGCACATGTCTGAGAAATCTGGTTTGCTGTTGTTTAAGACAAGTGCTCTCTGATGTTATCAACATCCCTCATCTTGAAATTCACTGTATTTCCACTTTTCTTACTGGAGAATCTTTACTCTCCAGTCCCCGTTCCCTATGTTCTAAAATGAGCTCTTATTTGTTAAAGTATGGCAGCAGTTGTTATGTATTCTAGCAGTATTTGCTGCTTATTCTAGCAAGAGAATTAGGCTGCTTTGCTAATACTTCTGCACTACTGGTTTAAGCTTCCTCTAAACAAACAACAAACTTTGTATATGAGCCATTGAAAGCATTATGGCTCTGGGACAAGTGAAGTAAGTGTAGAGAAAGGTCACTTAATGGAAATGCTTTCTCTATAATATTAAAAAAAGATCTATAAACAGCAGAAGTGGGATGTTGTATTTCATTAACCCCACAAATGCATGGGAGGTGCTTGCATTCAGAAAGCCACAATGCTTAGGCCTGTAAGTTCTGATTTTTAAGAACAAGGAAACTGTCTTCAGGAGTAATGGAAATATCCTCCTGCTTTATTGACATCAGGATTTGGAGGCTACAGGTGGACTGACTAAGAGTGTTTTAATGTCATGTGTAGAGATTTCTTTTTGAGCTGCACCTGTACCTGTGACTCTGCTTTTTGTCTCTATTTCTTACGTATATGTAGCTATACAAATGAGAACTTTTTTCAGCATAGCAAAGTACATCCTCAAAATGAGATACTTGTTGATGTTTTGATTATAAGGATTAAAGTGTAGCTAGGGAATTTTTTACTGTAGTTCAGGCACGTCATTGCAGTTGTGTGGAATATCTTACTGCTCCTGAAACAGGAGCTGTAGATAATCTGAAAATAGCCAGGATTCTGCTTTGCTAATGTAGATCCAAGGATAGCCAAATCCCTATTTGTTAACCACAAATAACCTACTATCAAAGAATCTTTTCTACAAAAGCAAAACTTTTCTTGTAGCTAATAAAACTGAGAAGGGCTCAAGGATTTTTTTGTAAATATTTTGAACTTGAAAGTGAAATCATACAGAATATCACAAGTAGGCACACATGCAGCTCTGCAAGTTTCTTGATATGATGGCATCAGTTTTTATTTTCTTCCTAAAGCTATAATACCTTTCAAAGACCCCATGGAAAGTGTTACAAGTGTTGTTGGGTGGTTTTGGTTTGGTGGTTTTGGTTTGTGGGCTTTTTTTGGAAGTGCACGGCACTCTGGAAAACATACCGAATTCTAGGCATGTGAGTCACTTTGCAGTTGGCTCTCTGCTAGGGTGTGTATTCAGTGTTTTTATGACAGGAATAAATTAACTGTTACAAAATATTACAATTTTGTGAAATGAAGGAAACTCCCTCACTGCTTAGTGGATGTTGTTCAAAGGTTGTAGAGTAAAATGATTTGACTATATGTAAAAACTTCTTCCAGTTTCATCTGTGTTATGCTTTGTTGCTGCACAGAACAGCCTGTGCTTTGCTCAGTGGGCTTTCAAAGCAAAATTAATTATGAAGAGATCTCTGAAAGCATGGCTGTCTGTTGTTTTTTTTTTTTAATTTTTATGCTTAGCTTTTGGGGATGCTAGCATAACTGAGTTCCTGTGGAAGTGTTGTAGTATAGTTGTGATAAGAGCTTGGCTCATATTACACTAGTGTTCCAGAGAACTCGGAAATTGCTGAAAATGGAGTATCATAAAGAAAGTTGCGGTCAGAAGTACACTGAGCTTCATGCGGTAATGATAAGGGATATCTAGCATGAGCAGCAATACTGCTGAAATACTGAGAGCTCCATATTTCTCTTAACAGTAGGGTTTTTGTTTCAATACTTTGTAACACAGGCTGAACAATGCAAGGGCTCTTACATTGACTTTACATAATTTTAAGTCATTGCATTGCTTTATTTTCACCTTTTACAGTATGATTTGAAACAGTCAACATGGACTTTTCACGTCTACACACGTACACTCCTCCCCAATGTCTGCCAGAGAACACTGGCTATACATATGCACTCAGGTGAGAACTCTTTTCTTCTTGTAGAGAAACTATATGTTCTCTGAATGTTGTTAATTCTGGACAGTTTGGCTTCCATGGTAAGTAGCTGACTTCTTTGAAGAAGCATGCTTTATCTAGCCTGTTTTGAAAATAACTGCTGTGTCCTAAATGGAGGAAAGAATACATGTTGAACTAACAGGACAATGACTAAGATAATGACTCAGTGTTTATTAGTTGCTATGAATAACTAGTCTCCGCCTAGTTACAATTGCTGTTTTATTTCTATAAATAAGTCATCAGAATTCTTAGATGGTTTTTCTATGTCTTGTAACTTCTGTGTGTGTTCTTTTTCAACTTGGCACCATTTTAACTTTAAAATACTGATTGATGCACACTCATTGCCGCTAGTGTGGAACTTAGCTGGAGGTCACATTGATTACTTTTCTTTTACCAAAACTGGTTGTTGTGTGAATCTAAAATCGGTATTCTAATGAACTTGTTTTTTCTTGTCTCTCTTTTTTATTAAACTGACCATGATTAGACTGTCTTTCTTAAGTCACTTTCCTTTTCTAATAGAAAATAGCTCTGTGGTGTGTTTGCTAGTTTTTGTATTACATGTTCAGAATAAATATTGTGATGCCCATTTGAGTGTTTTTAATATTAATAGAGCAGATTGTGGCTGCTGATTTAATCTCTCTAGCTTTTCCTGTTGCTGAGTTGTTAGATGTATTTTGAAGCAAGTATACATCAGTGAACCTGAGTTACTGGTTTAGTTAATACTAAGTTTAAAAAGAAAATTTTGTTCATTGGGACGCAGTATGAGATTGCTTTTCTATTCTGTGCCTGTAAATCATTATTATGTATTAAAGTGTATTAAGATGTAGTATGTAGATTGGAGAATACTTGGGTACTTGCCAATAAAACAAAGTTGGCAAAACTGTAGAATTAGATCACTAACTTTCATGTATAATATTCTTGCTATTGTGTACTCTAAGACTGTAGCATCGCCACTTTTTCTTGGGGATGATGGGGGTTTTTTTAGCTATAGCCTGATGTCAGTAGTGTTGCAAAATGGGATCTGTTTTATGTTGCATCAATTAAATGGCAACTCTTTCTGAATTTTTAGAAAAACTTTGGTAAAATGTTGGCTAAGTACAAGTGGGTTTACTAACTTCAAGAAAAGACATGTTGGACAATGAAAGATTATTTATGTGCCTTATATCAGCCAGCAGATTCACTATTATATTACTAAGTGTTTTTAGGTAGCTCTTTGTTGCAAATGTACCTTAGAGACTGGCTGAAATATTTTAACTCTTACAGAGGAGAACTTTCCCTACTGTGAGCAATGAAAGTAGACTTTGATTCTTCAGGTTGTTTAGACAGTGATTTTGGTGTCTCTGTGAGCATATATTTCTTAAACCAAGCTGTCAAATAGTAATCTAACTTGATTTCTTTTCCTTAGGTGTTATATTTGTTTAAAATTGTGTTAGTATGTTCTCTTGTACAATCTTCTCCACAACAACTAATCTTTCTCGCAGACACAAGGGAATAAGTAGGTCTTAGTATTAAAAAATTGATTTTTTTTTTAATGTATGTATTTCCAAGAGTACTAGCGAAGTAAAGTTCAGTGGCTTCCTTAAACTAATCTGGGGTTAAAAGCCTTCTGAGCTGAGTCTTTCTTCTTGCTTACTGTTTTGTTGGATAACAGTTTTGTTTCTCACTGAAGCAAACAATACCACAGGAGCAAGGATTAACCTGCCAGGAGAGGAAGATGCAGAATGATAAAGTTGAAGTCTGGAGGATAGATCATTATGACTTTGGGTTTTGTGTAGAAGATAGTTGGAGGGTTTGACTTCTTACATAAATGAAGATTGTTGTTTTGCAAACCTGAGAATTTATGAAGAGGCCTTTGTAGAAGGGAGGGTGACATGTCTTGAAACTTTTTGCCCTCCCATTTCGCTGTGTTAAACTGCAGGTGTAGGTATTCAGAAATGGATAGAGGTGGCTAAGCTGAAGTTTAATAACTGGCTTAATGAAGGCAAGTATAGTTAGACTAGGTTGAAATTAATTAATTGTAATTCTTGTGTAGAAAGGAAGGATTAGCAAGCACTTTCTTTAAAATTTCCTCTTGAAAAGTTCTGCAAAGCCCCAAATATTAAAATAATGGTGGAAAGCTACTTGGTACGCTGCTTACTTTCAGGGTGTCAAAAGAGTAAAACTACAGTTGTTGAGCAGGCTCCTGCTGTGTGTCTGCTTGCTGAATCTGTGCAGAATGCCCTGTATTACTGATGTAGCTCTTCCTACCTTGGGTCAAGTAATATTTGAAGACTGTGAGGAAAGGGTGAGTTAGAGTTGCTAATCAGAAATGCTGAAGTTCATTCCTTCTCCTACCCCCAGCCCCTGTATTTATTTTGCTTATATTCTGATCTGTCTTGTCTGCCTTTGACGGTTCAATCTTTACAAAATCCGTGAGTTTCTTTAAAGAAATTGGCTTGTAGCACTGCAGAAAGAAGTACAGTGAAGTTAGATACCACAAAGCTATTAATAGTTGGCTATGACCTATTATTAGAATTTACATTAATACTCACTGGTATTACTGTCTGTTCATAAGTGTTTGTAGTGCTTCTACTTTGTGCTTTTACTCCTCCAGCACAAATTAGAAAAACATTAAACTGATACAGCTAAATAACCTTTATCCTCCTCAGAATGCAAGTCAGACTTGTGAATCTCACCCACTTGTCAACATATAATTTACACCCCCCTCTTAAGGCTGATCTTTGCTTTTAGTCACTGTCATTTTTTGAGTTGTGGTGTTTTTGTTAATTTGGGTACTTTAACACTTCTTTTTCTTCACAAATATGAATTAAATTGATAAGAGTTTGGTTTGATCCCCCTTCCCCATGTCAGAGCTTTAAATCAGGATGTAACTTTTTGCAGAATAGTTAAGTGAAATCCTTTGGTTTTTTTACATGTCTTCTGTGACAGATCGAAGCAATAGCTAAACAACTCAAGGTAGTGAGTGTCCTTGGTCAGTTAATACAAGTAATGCCCTTGGTCAGAAAACATATGAACATTCATATACTGATCATGGGCCTGTGTCCACGTTAGATGTCTGTTTAGCTATAGTTCTGTAGGTGTATTGCATTTATCTACTATTATCCTGAATAATCAAGAACACCACTACCCATTTCATTCCAAGGAATACTTGTAAAATAAATGACACTTAAGGTCCTCCAGACAAAGCTAAAGGTGTGTTAAAATTGGCAGACCTTGTTCTCCTTCTACTTGTAAATACGTAACTTGAAAATTAACCTGCTGAAGTCTAGGATATTCTTGTTCTGTAGAAGCTCATGTGAACGAGGTGTCAAGGTAATAACCAAGAAGCTGGAAATGTAAGACTAGATCTAGTCAGCAGATCTGCCAGCAGCCATGGGAGCTCTTTCTTGGGGGAAGAAACCAGTCTGCACTGTGTAGGTTGTCTAGGAGCGTAGGTTAATCACATCCCACCTTTAAGATGTGTTTTGGTTAGCCATCCATATTGGATAGGAGTACCATCAATGTACAGGTTCATTTCTGTCCTGTGAAAGGAAAGGCAGGGATTTTTGTTTACTGTAGTCTCTTCTGTAGAAGAAAAAAAGGCCACTTTCGAAAGCATGGAAAGTGAGATGGCAAGTTAGACTTCTAGATAGTGTCCTAAGGACAAGAGGACAGATAACGCACTTTCTATGTGAAGAGAGTTGTTATCCTGCATAAGCAAGAGAGAAGCTCTCTTTTTGTTTGAAAAGATCCCATGATTTTTCTTTTTGATAGTAGAAGCCAACTCCAAGCTATGTATTCAACCCGAACTGATATAAATGCTCATTGAGATACTTAATAACAGCAAGTGTTCATAAACAGAAACAAATTGAGGCTGGTCACAGCTGCCAGCTTGTCCTGTGTACTTTGTGTTCTTGTGAATGGAGTAGCTGTAAGAAACATTGGGTGAAGATGAGGAAAAGCAAATGTGTCATGGCAAGTGTAAATAGCAAAACTCAGTTCTGAAACAACTGTTTAGGGAGGGACTCAATAGTAAACTATTGTGGCTTTGACCCTTTCAGAATGAACAACAGGAGGAGCCGTATTTAACCCGTATTCTCACTTCACATCTGTCAGAATGCAAGTTCTCTAGACATAATATTTTTGAAAACTGGAAAAATTATATCCATTTGTACCTAATCAAATGTAGACTAAATTCACTTTCATATGAGGAGGCTCCTCTCCCCCTTCCACCCAAATGTAGGGAAGGATTAGTAAGCATAATGCATATAGTAATGTGTGCTGGGTTTGTCTTAAGCTGTGCTTAGAGTCATGCCTTGCACTGGGTTGCGCCGCATGTGACAGCATTAGCAGGACAGACCAGTCAGATCAAGCAGGTAGTGCTGAAGATCTGTCAAATCTGTGCACCTCTGGGCGATCGAAGAAGTTATTTTGGACAAGCTCTGATCTGGTCCTGTGGGCTGAATGCTGCTGGAGCAACTAGATGTTTTCCTGCGTTAGGTGGGTTTTTTTAGCTGAAGGTTCATGTTTTAGCTGAAAAAAGTTCATACACTCTGACACAGTCCCATTTTATGTGCTTTACTTTGCGTTGTGGAGCAATCAAGAAACTTGCTTCCAGAGCTTGTCAGAATTAAATCACTACTGTAACTAGTGAATAGGCCTTCTGATGTTATTTGTATGCCAAAGTAATACAATACATATATTATTACTTTGTAACATTCGGGGATATTTAATGATTGTGTAAGAAAATTACTTCCTTTAAATTGTGTTTGTGCAAATACGTTTTATAGTAGATGTTTATATGTATTTTTTAAATTGGAAGTTTCTATATCAAATACAGATTGCACAGCAGAATCTACTCATTCAGATCTAATTTGCTTTCTTGGGTGTTCTTGGTATTGTGGGGAGAAGGAGCTGCTTTAGTTAACAATACCTTGCTCAACTCTTCTGTTAAAAATCAAACACAAAACCAGCTCTGTATATTCCTGTGACCCAAGAGGGACCAGACCCTGTAGGGGAGCTGGCCTAGAGCACTGAGTGTGTAGATACTGCAGGTCACAGTGCTGAGTGGTTCTAGAACCTGGCCTCCAGCTGCCCCGTATCCCGTCCATGACAACAGACTCTGCTTGGTTATGTGGCTTGAATGTTTCCTTTGACTGTAAGTATGAGTATTCTGCTCTAGGCTAAACTTTTAGTAAACGTGTTTCTTACTGACTCCTCTGTTTTAATCTGTTTCTGTTTGCCTTGTGTTGCTGCTTTGTCTTCGTTGTAAGTTTTCATGGAGGTTCTGAGAGAATCAAATGTAAAAGTGTGGAGTAGAGTTCCTGGGGTAATAATGCAAAGCTTGTCTACATGTAAAGTTGCCTCTGTAGGATGAAACAGAAAAATGGATGAAATACTCTAAACCATTTTTATTTGTTCCGAGTTAAATATTTCTAATGATGTGCATTAAATTAAGAGAACTTCTTTTAAAAGTACTTTTTAAAAGTATTGGTCGTTAAACTAATGTAGCTAAAGTAGGGAAGCCTTTAAATATCTTAAGGGGGGGAAGTTGCTGCTTGTTGGGAGATATAAGTTTAGAGTAGCGTGGCGCATGGATCTTTCGTTCTCAGAACAAGGAATTGGCAGACAAAAAATTAAAAAAATAAACTTTGACTATGAATGAATCTTTGCTTTGTAACTTAAGAGCGCATCATGATTTTTAATTTGCTTTTAGGCATGGTGAAGAAACTGTCATGAATGGCTTCCTCTCTCAGATTGGTCCCGAAAGAACTGTGTCTGAGGCTGTATAATGACTGCTTGCTCTGGCTCACAAACATGGTTTCCATAGTGGTTGTTTCTCTCTAACTGTGATTTGCTTTCAGTTGTTAAACTTGTAGTATGGATTGGTTAAGAGATCCTTGAATATCTACATACTTCTAAGTTATTTGGGTTACGTGGCGTATATCATCTGGGAATTGCTCCATAACCCTGGATAAACTGCTTTTAATGGAAACTTAGACTAGCTTGAAGGGCATGTTTGTTACTAGGGGAATTTGTGCTTAAACTCTAGTAACTTCGCTGTTCTTATTTTGCTGCAGTTCAAGTTATTCTTCGTCTGCTTTGGATTTTGAGACTGAAAATAAAATAGATCCAGTATTTGATTCACCAAGAATGTCACGGCGTAGTTTACGGTTAGCTGCTGCAGGATTTAATAAATCAGATGATGCACGAAATGATCGTGACAGCTCTTATGCTGGAAACACGTCCTTCAGAGAACAGTCTTCTAAGTAAGCATTTTTTATCATCACAAGTTAATTTATTGGTTGGCGTCTTGAGACTTCCTGTTTAAACACGATAGTACAAACATAGGTTACCTACTGTTTTATTCTTTGTTCCCAGTGCTTACTTTCATACTTTGAAAATTATGTTCAGTGTGTGGTTTACAAGGAAGTCTTTGCAGAAGTACAGGTGCTTGAATGGGAGGATTTTCTTTTAAATCTGATTTGAGCTGTCCGTCACTTCAGTATTAAAATACCTCAACTGTTTTTTTAAATATAAAATGAGAGATTTAACTTAAAAAGAGAAATCTGCATCTTTGGTGCAATGTCTTACTTGTCTTTGCTTTGTTTCCTAGGTTGATGAAGCAATGTAAAAGTATGAATAAACAATCTGGCAGTGTGAGACACGTGCCAAGGAAAAATCTATCCAGCTCTTCCATTTTTAGCCAAAGCAGTTTCAATAGCCATGCCAGTGATGCATCAATGGTATCCACTGTATTAGATGAATCTTTGATTCGAGAGCAGACAGAAGTTGATCATTTCTGGGGTAGGTAATCATTGCTATTGCAGACTATGGCTTGGTGTGTATAAACATACGTCTGCATCTTCCCTCTTCCCCACCCATTTTTCAGTCCTGCCCTCAGATGTGTGCATGTACTTACTCTTTTGCTAAGATGCCTGCTGGAAATTCACAGTCCAGTGTGTAAACTTGATTCACAGGCATAGTCAACATCAGGACGTGTTGCTCAGTCAAGTTAATGTGCAAGGCAAATGTATACAATTTGTGATGAACACCGTAGATTGTTATCTGTTATCATTACTTTCTTCAAAATGTGCATGGAGTATCGTTTTTAAAGAATGGTAAACATGTAACTTGTCTTTGAAAAGCCAAAGAAAAAGCGTTTTCTTGTTTATTTATAGGTAGAAGTGTGTTTCAATTTAATATACCTTAATCTGAAAGTTTCAAATTAGTGGCACTTCAGGATTTCCCGAGAGGGTTTTTGTGTGTGGCTGGCTGGTTGGTTTTTGCAAGTATTTACAAGTATGCTTTTCTTCAACCTACTTTTTGCATTGAAAAGGAAGATGTGGGAGTTGTCTACATAAAGCATTGTTCACATAAAGCGTTGTGTAGATGATCAATAATTTATTATATCTCCCAATTCAGATTATTTGTTTCTAGTCAGTATGTTTGTGATCTTCCCAGAATCCTCACGTAAAGAACTGTTTCAATCTTAGTAGAACATGTTCTAAACTCTAGATTACCTGGCTCTTAAAACAGAACCTTAGAATACAGTAGCACCAAAGTAGTTACCAAGCAACAGAAATGGTGTAAACTTGTAATTAGCTGCTTTAATGCCACATGGGAGCTAAGGAAAGGTGTAGTTGTCATTTATAGTATTTTGTCTGCTGTTTCTGTGGTAGAATGCTTTCCCCTGTTACCGTACTACATTAATGTCTGAATATATGAATCTATGCATGTGGTACACTGCAAAATATGTTAAATACTAATCAAAGTGGCTTTTCTTTGCAGTCTTAAAATTAGTGGGACTTTTTATTTGAGTTCATGTCTGATATTGTAGTTGATTATGGGACTGCCTTATATTTGGGACCAAATTTTTTTGTTTTTTTGTTTTGAAGGTCTTGATGATGAAGGCGACCCTAAAGGTAACTACACTTTACTTTTTCTTCCACACACATTCTAGTTAATGGTAAGTGGTGATGGCAATACTGATGTCAATGCACTGAATGTTTTACTCTTGGTTTGCTAGGTAGTGGTACTACAGTGATGCAGGTAAATGGTGACATAGCAACAGCAGAAACACAGACCACGATGATCAATGGCTACACTTGCAGTGACTGCAGCATGCTTTCTGAACGGAAGGAGGTTCTTACAGCATACTCACCTTCTCATGTGCCATCTTCTAGAATTTACTCTAGGGATAGGAGCCAGAAACATACATCTAGTAAGTTACTTTCTCTTGTGTTTTATCTGGATAGCAGAATGCTATATGGTGTAGTTGATGCATTTTTTATGTGTAGCGTTATTTAAGCACTTTTCCTACCCTGCTAAACTTACCAAGAACTAAATTCTAGACATCAACTTCTGAAATAGTTTTTTCTGTATCAGTTGAAACTTCATATACTTGTCAGCTTCTAATACATAATTACCAACTCTTTTTAATGCTGCTGTAGGAATTAAACAATTTCAAAATGACAATGCTGTGGTATCTTAACAAGTTATACTTCCAGACTCATGTGGAACGCAATGGACTGTTCCAACAGCAACGATTGTAAGAGTCTCCTAATCTGGTATTGGATCTATATGTGTCTGTTTACCAGTTTTTGGTCAGGGTTTTCAGATAGAAACTTCTTCTACGTGGTCCGGTTATTTGGGTTTTTTTCCTTACAGGAACTTTCAAGATTGAGCAGAATTGTTGTTACTTTGTAGTGCTTCTGTTATCCAAGAAATCTGAGAGATACCTTCCTACTTCCTGCTTTGGTTTTTTTTTCTTCTCACATAACCTTGCAGCTTATTAGAGTGTTTTTAGAAGCTACACCTCAACTACTTGAAGAATTGAACTCCAAAGGGAAAACCTGATTCCAAATAAACTTCCTAGTGACTATGTTCCTAAAGCTCAAAATCAGATGAATCTTCTGTAAACAAGGCTCTGCCTTTCAAGGCAATCTCCATTCTATGGATAAGTTGTCTTCATTATCTTGACTGTGTCTGCCTCTTGCATAGCATCTTGAATTTCTTGATTTTTGGTAGTCCTCAATTATGATGAAGTTGTTTCTTGAGTGGCTTTGAATTAGAAATGAACCAATTTTGGGATTCTGTAGGTGTGTTTATTCTTGAATGAAGTATGTTTTCAGTAGCAAGAAACCAGTTTGGACTATAAGGTGTGCTTTTCAGTGCTTTGAGGCAAGTATTTCTTTTTGGTAAATGTGTAGCACAGATGGGAATTCTGTTGGCTTAGCGTAATGAACTAAAAGTGACTCTGTATGAAAACTGTTTTCTGTCCTCCTGAGTTTGTATTTACACAGGAGAATTTTACAAGGAACTCATCTCTGTACATTCCTTTGAACTTTAATCCAGTAGTTTGGGTTAAAGTTGAGGAGGGTGGGGGAAGGGGCATATGGCAGGTTTTTAGAATGTGGCTGATTCTAAGAAAGCAGCAGTATGGGGGGCTGCAGCTTTTTTCCCATGGCTGTGAAGAAGTGTTTGTCTCTAGCACTTGAGGCAGACCACTGCAGTATCTAACTTCCTTCAGTGTAAAGGCAGAGAAAAGAAGGTGAAAAGTCCTCACCCTTTCAAATACAAAGTAAGAATGCAGTTTGTCTCTTGTAGTGGGGACCTGTGACCCACTAAATCAGTATCAACAGCTCACATTATTGAGAAATCCTGAGTTCTGTAAGCAAGGAATTAATTGCTATTTAGAGTTCTTAATTCTCATGAATAAAAGGTATTCTTGCTGAAGTCATACTTTCTGTCTTGAAGGCATTTTCCCTAGGATGTGTAGTTCTTACAAAAGCTTTGCTGTAGTATCTAGTGCACCCAGACTTCTCAAACTATGCTTGCTTAAGTTTCGTATTCCTGGCTAAACAAAGGCTCTCCATGCTTCATCCTTACTGTTCTACAAGCTAATGGTCACCAGAGGATAGAAGTACAACCTTATATAGGTGAATAATTTGTATTCACACTTTTTTTCAATAGGAGGAACCTATTTCTACACGAGTAAGATTCTGCGATTGGTCAAACATGCTACAGCATCTTTTGCATCACTATTAGTGCAACTATTTCAAATGGTTTTGCTGAAGCTGGGTTATGAATTTAAAGGTACCTTTTCAGTTGTCTTCCTTGGTCTCCACACAAAGGCAGAGTGTGTGTGTTGGGTTTTTTCCTTAGGGGCTTCATCTTTGGCTCTATGGTGTTCTTTTTCTACAGCTTTTTGGCTGGCTCCTGTCTTTCTCCCTTTATCTCAGCTGTGCTACCCTTTCATACTTTCCTCCTGTTTTGGAAGTATCAGGATTCACGTATGTGAGATCTGTTACAGTTAAGATTCGTGTGTTGATTTTTTTATTAGGAAGTGACAGAAGGTAATGTTTAAATTGGGAGACTTAAGTTAATTTTTAAAAACTGTTTGGTGTGATAGTATCAAATCCTAACTTTTCAATGTCTTTAGGTCTGGACTATCTTACTACCTTAAGCCTGCTGTGCACTTAAAGCCTGATTAGATCTGTCTTGCAAAACTAAAACTGCCATCATCACTTTGCACTACTCTAAAGCACATCTTGTTTTCCCTGAAAATGTTCAATTCTTTGGTGCTTTCTCTTCTATAATGTATGCTCTATGGGTGAAGTTAAACTGCCATAGGCAGAAGGTAACTGATTTCTGTGTGTGAATAAAACTTTGTTCTCTCCTGTTCTCTCTGCCTCAGTGCCTTATAGTTTGGTAATGCTCTCTTCCTAGTCTTTTAAGATCTCTGGTAAGACCAGCACAAATATTTAACAATTGGCCTATTTGACAGGATGGTGGGAATAGGGGCTCAAGTTAGGGGCTTTACTAACTTTGCTATCTGAAAAGAAGCAGAAAGGTTTTTGAACAAAAAGGCCCCCTGTTGTTGAAAGAAGAAAAAAAAAAAAAATATTGCACAGAGTAGGCTTCTTCCTTCATCATTTTTCAGGTTTCCTGTGAGTAACCTGGCTTTAATAGTGAACCAAGCCAGTTTGACTAAAATCTGCATATATGATAGCTGAAATGTGCATATATGAAAGCTTTTGAACTTGAGAGTTACATTCCATGTATGCTTTTTGAATGTGCTGCAGCTCACTCAGACTACTGTGGAAGCATGAATGTAAAGGAGTTTTACAGAGAAGATAGCCATCTTGGTGAAAATGAGGAGTCAATATGTAAGTATAATGATTGATGTTGTCTTTTAGCCTTGGGCAGTACACCAGGTTGTTGCTGTGATAGTAATATCAGATGCCCCGTGACTCTTTGGAAGCTACAAAGTAAACGTTCGTTTTGCAACTTAAATGTAGGGGGGGAGAATGGTCTATTCCACTGAAGTTTGCTTAGTGGTTTTTGGTTTGATAACTGATACTATGAAATAGACTTGTTCAAGTTACCTTGTAACAATCTTGACTTGATCCCATTAATCGATTGTTACCGCAACCAACAGGTGATGACTGTAAGGGGAAGAAACATCTTGAAATATACACCACAGACCACATGCAATCCTCATGGGCTAAAAGGGTAGCAAGGACCATTTGGCACACCTTTTCTTATGCAGGTTGACTTGGACCTTTTTTCTTTTGCTTTTATTTTGCATCACAATCTCACAATGTTAATAATACATATTGTTTTATATCTCTTTTTTACCTTCATCTATCAAAGTAGATTAAAAGTGTAAACTGTCTAGAAAATTAACACCTTTCCTGTTTGATTTCTTGCTCTGATACTGTCTTTTATGCAAGCTTGGCAGACTGCTTACCTATTAGTAAAAACAAGGTGTAAGGAGAGCATACACCTTGTATGTTAGAACAAGGCAGATTGCTAATTTATTGCACTTTGGGGAAGTCTGTATAGCTTGATAGGTTGAAAAGCTGCCTTTAAATGAAAGCAAGGTATGAGGTATTGGTATGCAGATTATTTGAATAAAGGGTTTTTAACATCTTATTTTTGTTCTAGAGATAGTCAATTTTTACAGGAATCTTATATAGGGATAGAATCTTCCCTGAGATGAGCGTTCCCTAGCTTGAATGACAGAGGCATCAAGAATCTGTTGAGTGCTCTTTATTCAGCAAAGGAAAATGATTTGAGACACTTCAGTCACCTAAATGCTTTGCAAAATATTGGGTTGGTATATCTATAATCCGTCAGATTAACCCAGACATATCTGCTAATCTAAAAATGTAGGATTATTTTCTAAATGTATACTACTTGGTTTGTTCTGTAGAATGAACAGTTCTAGTCTTGGATGTATTTGTTGACTTCGGTGGGCTTGAAGTTACAGCATTTTGCTACAGTGTGTTGGGGTTTTTTGCTGTTTTTGTTCTTTTTAAGAGACTCAAAGCTGACATACTGAAGATACTTGGGAACATTCAGTTTAATGAAAATTTACTGGTTGTAACATCTAGTAGGGAATATTTTCTATTATTTATCAGTCTTAGACATCATTTAGTTCTTTCACCAGGTTTTAAAATTTTCAGTTGTTCCCTCTTCTATACATGAACATACATAACTAATTCCATGTATAACTTGGAACAAATAAGATGCTTTTAAAATAATGATGTGCTTAAAACTTGTTTTTATGGTAGTACTTTTTCTGCTATTCTCTGTTATACTTAGCATGGCACTGTTAGATGAATGTGCTACAAAGCGTAAACTTTGATTTTTAGAAAAGTGATATTCTAACTGCACAGATGCTGTTGATCATTCTCTATATATGAGAATTCGATTTCTAAATTGTCTTGGTTTTACTTGGCTTCATATTTATTAGCAGCTTGCTTTGCTTTTAAATAGTGAAGAACCAAGTTCGTAGATTACTGAAAGGTATGGTTTAAAATTACATGTTTTGTGTAATGGGTGGGGGATTGAGTCTGTGTCAGTGCATGTATTGCAAAAGAATCTTAAATTCATTTATGTATGTTACCACATAGAGTTAATTTGTTATAATCTAGGTTACTTTATGCTTCATGTGTTGCGAACAGTGGGAGCAACGGGATGGCTTGTGTCTCAGAAGGTGTTGTCTCTACTTTGGCTGGCCATTCTTTCTCCAGGTTACTATCCTAATCCGTGTGTGTGTGCATTGCCTGTTCTTTTGACAAACTAGGAATCTGCAGTATGTGACTTACAGTAATTCAACTGTGCTTATGCTGTAGCTTTTGTATCGTGGAATGCATGTGCTACTTTACTTTCTTTATTGACCAAAATATGCTTAATGAGAGGGTATATTTCTGTTCTCAGGCATAATGGGAGACTACCCAGACTGTTTCATGAGGGAATATATGTGTTATTAGCACAGATTGTGGGGTGTCAAGAACAATGGGGTGTGTTTGGTTTGGTAGTCGCTTTCTATCTTGGTATTCCTCTTAGCAAAAACTGATGCTGCTAATCTGTGCATTTCTTGAAGCATACTGAGGTCTTCATTGTGTTTGGATTCAAACATTAACACTGAATTTCTGGCAAGATAACATTGTTATAACAAACGAGCACTTCATCTTTTTGCATGGCTATTGATTTTGTTGAGTAGCTGATGTTCTAATGCTGCCGTACTTGTGATATCTAGATGTTAAGCTGCATGTGTTGTCTGTACTCAAGTATTTCTCTGCTGTGCAAAGTATTCCTGGCCACAGTTGCATGTCCCTCTGCTTGGTTTCTTTGGTGCTGCAGTAATTACATTTCACACTATCCCTTTTTGTCTTCCAGGGAGAGGAGCTTCGGGCATGTTCAGGTTGCTTAGAACTGGGTGGTATCAACTTGTTACTCTGATGTCTTTGCTCAAGGTGTTTCTTTTAAGAAGGTGTGTATCCCTTGAAAAAACTGTTTTGTGAGCAAATTATTTGCCCAGTTATAAAACATTAAAATATGGTAAATGTATTTTCTTGTAAACTTTCCTCTCTAGATGCCTTCCAAAGATCTACAAGTTGTTGCTGTTTCTTATCCCACTCCTGTTTCTACTAGGTATGTGAACCAATTATAATATGGATCAGTGTATGTTTACTACAGCTGTTCCAAAATAGCATTTTTAGTTGAACTTTTGGTTTATGAAGAAGCTGCAGAAGCAAAAAAGAGCAAGTTTGTGAACAGGGCAGTAATTCAAGGTTTCAAAGTTACCAGTAAGTCAGTGAGCTTTCCCCTTGCTGTGTAAGGAATACCCTTGACTTCATTTCAGAGATCTCTTTAGACAGAGTAGGTGAGTAAGTAAATGCCCTGAAGTCCTATTCTGCTTTACCTCCCTTCATAGGAATAGCAATGAGGTCATAGAGAGTAGGCTGCGCACTGATTGCTTTGGTTGTCAGTCTCCGTAAAAGTGTAGTTAAGTTTTTACCAGCTCATCCCCAAGTCTTTCCTTTGCTCTAGACCATGGTTTAGTTGCTTAAAATACTGCTGTTTAGACTGGTTAGTTGACAATATTCCTGGCCAGCTGCCTACCTTGAAATAAACTCAGTCTAAAATATTTACCAAAAGTGCTGGGCCATTTCTGAAAAGCAGTTTCATGTCTTTGCATGTCCTAAAAAACTTTAGCTGCTTTGCAGAGAAGATGAAGCTTCTCAGCAACTTACAGTGGGGATTCAAAATCCTCTGTACGAGGGAGAGTAAGAAAGGAAGAAGTTACCTTGTGTAGAAAATGCTGTCATTTCTCACTAAGATATTACAAAAATAAGTGTAATCTTTGTGAAATGCTAGAGTGTTTCCATGGAAGCCTAAGTTTCCTCCAACTTTTATTAGGTATTATGCAATGTAGTAAGTAGGGTATAAGGCAATATATTTTCCATTGAGATAAAAAGCAGTATTTACACCTGCCTTCAGTGAGCATGGCCTGTCTTAATCAGCAAATGAGATCTAGGTCCCAGAGAAGCAGTACTCTGAGGTTAAGGATGTGTCATGATACATGTAAGCACAAGTTGCCTGCCATACAGCTGTGTGAGTGGTACTGATGGATGTTCCCTAATACTGAGTGCTTGACTTAACAATTTTAAAACTGGCTGATGCTAATTTTCATTTAGTCTGGAGTAGCATCACTGTGTGATGTCAGCCTTGCAAACTTAAGGTAGCTTGTGCCCTTAAGTAAGAAGTCAATTTGTAGATATAAACAGTCCTAAGGGGGAATTCTCTGAAACACCCTTTTTGCTTTTTTTTTTCCCCCTGATCTAGGTATATGGTTCTGGGGGTTTGATGGCTTCATTTCATTATTACCTTCGTTGAACTTGACAAGAATTGATAGGATACAGAGAACAGATAACTCTATTCGTGTTCCTGAACCACAGGCTGATTCTTTTCACTCTGTGCAACCCCCAAAGGTAAGGGAGAACAATCTAAGGAAGACCTTTCATATCTTTTAAGACTTATTAATTGCCATGTCTTCAATATTTTGCAATAACTACTTGACATACAAGGGTAATGTAAATAAATGTCTTTATTTTTATATATTAAAAAAAATATCTTTATACCTTAGGATACCATAAATATCTTTGATTCTGGTCGTATAAATGAGCTGGAAAAGCAAATGGCCTTCGTGTCTGACAGATGCCATCACCATGATGAAGCATATAGCAAAGTGATGCTGCTACTCCGTAATCTTCAAGATCAGGTTGCCCAGATGAGTGACAAAAGTGAAATAGTGAAGCTAATAAAAAATGTGATGGGTCAACACCTTAAAGATATGAAACTGGAGGAAAAGGTAAGATAGTTGTTAATGCTTTCTAATAATGATCAAAGTATTCTGTTTTAATAATGCAGATTATTAGCAATTTGACTTCAGGATTCCTTTTCTCTTACAGAATTAACTGATAGGTAGTAGATGCCAGGGAGTGGTCATTGGCATTTGTTCCTCCTTTGTTATTGCTGTCAAAGAATTAATTCCAAATAGGTGGTCTGAAGTAGAATCTTATCTTGCTGAAAAGCAGATGGATTTATCCTGTTTTCATACAGAGAAAGAAGACTATAGGAAGGACTAGTGACAAAGAAGGGGTTTTGTGGTAAACTTCCCTGTGTATAACCCCTACTACTGCTGAATCAGGCCTTTTATATTTATTACAGATTCTATAATTTTTCACACTACCTGCAGGATAAGTCACTTAAACACAGAATGAAATAAAAACTACGCTTTGTAGAAAACCCCAATTATGCTATTTGTACTTGGAAAAAAAACACACCACCTTTTTCTTCTCTGTTTTTTAAGCCTGACTTCCTGACTTTACATCAGGAACATGAGTTGCGCATCCTGACACTGGAAAACGTCCTTGCGAAGCTCTCTGCTGAATCGAAGGTATTGAAAGTCAGCTTTGCTAACTTGCTGTAATTGTAACCCATTGATAAAATAGACCAAGTTTTTTGTTGGTTATCCGAAACCCCAGTTTGCTTTACTCTAGTTATTACAGTTGTTTAAGTCTCAAAACTTGTTGGTGGTCTTGCTTTTGCCTTCTTGGACAGGGTTTCAGTCCAAAGATTAAAAATTATTCACTTGACCAGTAAGGCAGGTTCTACTTGGAATAAAATCTTATTATACAGAGGCACAAATATAAGTGTGGGGACACAGACAGACCTCTACAGGTGGTGCTAAAATGTGTCATTTTCATTTAATATTCATCCTCTTTCTGTCACTTGTGTTTCTTTCTATATGTTAAAACTAACTTTTGTATTTTTTAGGACATCCAGAAGGAGTTTGACATAGCTAAAGCAAAAACAATAAGGTATAAAGCACTTTTAAAACACATTTTGCTTTTTCAATCCTGATGCTAACTGGTGGTGATATACATGTTCTTTGAAATACAACAATCCTTTTCTTTGTGTCAGTTAACTGACCTTAAGAATTTGTGTCAGCAAGAGTACTTCTATCTTACAGTAGACTTTAGCTGTAATGCCCAACGTCAGCACAAGGCCCACTTCCAGTGTGTGAACAGTGCAACTACATTTTTTACCAGAGAAAGCTGTTTATATAGAGGAGAATGAGTGACTTCTCATCCTCTTATAAATGCATTAGAATTTTTCCTCAAATTGCGTAGTGAAATATACAGTAACTGCTTTTGATAGGCTTTATATTTAAATTCTTAAACTGTATCAATTCCAACCTTCATCTCTGTTCTTGGTTTGTCTGCCACTCATGTACTGTGTAATACCAGGATAAAAACTACAGCACTTCATTAAGTAGTTTCCCCATTGGGAAGAGGAAAAGAAACACTTATTTGCTGAATTGTCGTTTCAGTTGGATCTAAATGTAAAATGGCTTTAGAGTGGTGGCTGATACTTTTTGCTGTAGCATGCACTGAACACTGATCTGTATCAGTCATATGTGACCCACTACTTAAGCTCAACTTGACACCTGCCTCTAAAGTTATTCTGGTTTAAGTGAGGTAACCTGAAACTCACTCTAACCGGTGGCAAACTCATGCAAATAAAGTTTGACTGGTTTGCCAGAAACCTTAAATTCCCAAAAATCTAATATATGTTTGACTTATTGTCAGCCTGGTGATGTTCCAAAGTCATTACTGCTGGATTTGTTCACAACTTCAAAATACTTTGCCTTGAATATATTAATCCTAAGTATGCCTTAAATAACATCTTCAAGGAACTGCAAGCTTACAGTGTCTATCATGGTGAATAACTGAACTGGGAGAGCACTTTGTATTAGACAAGTATGTTCTCACACCTTTGGGATTTGATGAAATGATTCACGCTACTTTCCTAATTATTGACTCCTTGTTTTTGTCAGAGATGATGATGAACATAATCAACTTTTGTCCAAAGTTAAAAAGCTAGAACTAGAGTTGTCTCAGATGAAATCGGAGCTGTTAACTGAGGAAAGCGTGAAGACAAGTTGCGAGAAAATAGATGTCATTCATGAAAAAGTAGGTTCTGTAACTGTCCCAGTAAAACTTGGTACTACTTGATTTTGTTCACTAACTTTCTTGAAATGCACTGCAATAATTAATGTGGGGGTGGTATTCATCTTGAAGAATGGTAGTGTTTTAGGTAGTGGTACTCTAAATTTTCTCCACTAGTGTGTAACATTTTACTGGACAAGCTTGTTTTCTACAATGGCAGGGTTTCTTCATTTAAGATATGATTCAATAGCAGTTCTGTATACAGTACTTTGCTTTTCTCACTGATGTATTTTGCCTAACCTGTGGAAATGTGGAAAGGAAACATGTAAAAACAAGATAGGTTTGTGATATGAGAGCTGTTTTAAAAAAAAATCAGGCTTAAATTCTTTTGAAGCCTTTTATAAATTCTGACTAGAGTGTAGCCCACAAAATACAAGAGTAAGTATTGGTATGGAATTATCAACTTTGACTGAAATACCATCTTGTGATAATGCTCAAATATGATCCAGCTATTATGTGTGTGCAATCAAAGCATACTGTGAGTGATTAAGCAACTTGCTTAACTAGGCCCAACAAGTACACTGCTGCCCTTAGTGTTGCCACAGTGCTGCCTTTGAACTGTTACAACCAGCTTTTTTATTCTGAAGCGTTGGACCCCTAATGTAAACTGCACAGTTTGCTAGGGCTGTGTCTTGTTCACCAAACCAGTGAAGCATCTGGATTTCACATATGTTCTTCTGCACACCTGACTGGTCTGTTATTTCGCTGTAAGTCAATGTAGTTAAAACACATGGGAAAGCTAGACTTCCCTGTGGTACAGAACGTATGTCTTGGTTTCACATGTGCCTATTTTTTTATATATATATATAGTATTACTTAATGGTTTATAGAGACTAATAATTTCTCTTGTAATTCTTAATGGCTTCTACTAGGTGGATGCCCAAGTCAAAGAATCTGTCAAGCTCATGCTTTTTGGTGATCAACAAGAAGACTTTCCTGAATCGCTTCTCCAATGGCTTACATCCAATTTTGTGAGCAAAAGTGATCTGCAGACTTTGCTGCAGGATCTAGAGTTGCAGATCCTCAAGAATATTACTCTCCATATGTCTGTTACAAACCAAAAACTAACATCTGAAGTAGTGACAAATGCTGTGGCTAATGCAGGGATTTCTGGAATCACAGAAGCGGTGAGTGAGTTTAAGTTCCTAAAAGTTCAACTAAAACTGTAAAGAGTCCATTTATATAGGTGTTTTGTGGAGCATGACTGCCAATATAAATCTTAATGACTTTAAGAGATGTTTGGAATGCTAATTGAAATGGGAAGAACTACAGAAAATGCTTTATCAAGTGTACTGTTACAGCATTGCTTGTTGCCTGTTGTAAATGTTTGTTTTTTTCCAAAATATGCTATCTTGAAAACTGAAGAATTCCCAAAAAACAAGTTCACCAAAGAAATGTAGCTCAGGGTCTTGGGAAGGTGAGGAAGGAATGCAACTTTTGAAGAAAACTCCAGTCAAGATGCAGTAGGAATTTGTATTTTAAGCCAGACAACCCTGCATTAAAAATGGCCTCTGTCTTGACAGAGGCTCTCAAGGACTTGTGATGGAGTGCAGCATCTCAAAAAGATGCTTATATGCATATATGTGTATATATCAGTTATTTTATCAGGTGATGATACTAAAATCTTTCCATTCTCTATGTGTACATCTGTAGCAAGCACAGATTATTGTAAACAATGCACTGAAACTCTACTCTCAAGACAAGATCGGTATGGTGGATTTTGCCTTGGAATCTGGAGGTAAGTAGTAAAGGAAACACCGTTTTGTTATTTACGGTATTTACTAAAAAAGTTGAAATGAAGACTAAAGGTTAGCAGAACATTATGTTGCCTAATCATTAGACTTACTGCACTGTGTGCATGTTGCTTACGGGGTTATATATCAGCCTAAGTATGCATGGACAGGGATAGAACAGTTCTAAGCATGTGTACAACTGGATAATAAAGAACCACAGATCTGTGTGGAGCGTACACACCACTGAACTCACTAGGGAAAATGCATATTTTTCAGCCTGCTTAAATGAAGAACTTTTAACATGTTCTTAAAATAACACTGTACTTGAGAGAAGCATTGTACCCCCAGAAAATTATTAGACTTCAATATCTTTAATAGCTTTTTTTGAGGAAAATAACTGGTATATTCATTAAGCTTTGTACAAATCTCTGCCTTAAAAGTTGTCAGGAAGAAATAAGTAATTATTTGTGCTAACCTGATATATCTCTTTTGAGGTGGCAGCATTCTGAGTACTCGCTGTTCTGAAACTTATGAGACCAAAACAGCATTAATTAGCCTCTTCGGAATTCCTCTGTGGTACTTCTCTCAGTCTCCCAGAGTGGTGATTCAGGTAACTAAAGGCTAAGTAAACAACTTCAGCAATGTTACTTTGATTTGGATTGGGTTTTGGATGCTGGATGTGTCTGTGGGGGCACAGGTACTTTGAACTATGTTCCCAAGAGTAGGATTTTTCTGGTAGTTCCTGGACACTGCTTAAGTCCTACTCCCAGCAAAATTAAGACACCTTATAGGAGGCTTGGGTGGTGCGTTGGACTTGGGCGATGCAAAGTGTGAGCACTGGGAGGGTTCCTGTTGAGAAGTAATCTCGAGGTGGGTCTTCAAAACACTGCCAGTAGTTCAGGTGGATATGCTGTCTTCTTGAAGAGTTCTACCAGAAAGATTAGATTCTGCCACTTACTGAGACTATCCCTAATAATCCAGAATTCATTACAACTCTTACAAAAAATGTAAATCATTACAAAATGCTTGTGGCTATTTTTGTTGTGTCCCACCCTGTTCTCTCCCCCTTCCTCGTGTCTAGCCGGACATGTATCCAGGAAACTGCTGGGCTTTCAAAGGATCACAGGGGTATCTTGTAGTTAGACTTTCCATGAAGATCTATCCAACCGCCTTTACAGTGGAACATATACCAAAAACACTCTCACCAACAGGAAATATCACCAGTGCTCCTAGGAACTTCTCAGTATATGTAAGTTTGTCTCTGAATTTAAGTTGATCTTTATATGCATAAAGAATATTTGTGTTATGTATCTTAGACAATAATGACTTGAAGAGAAACTGTTTCTGTCATTGCTCTTAAAATTGCTTATATGTTTTTGAGCTTTGAGATTAGGAATAAGAAGTGTTAAAACTAATTTTGGAAGTTGTTTACTACTGTATAAAGCAAGAGAAAATAAACGTTTTTGGAGGGAGATGATGTTTTTTAATTTGGTGTAGATCTTTTATACACCCCAATTGTTCCATCCTTCCTCCACTCTTCCCCCTTCCCCTCCTCATTTTGGGTCTTTACCTTATCTTTGACGTACCTTAAATATTTTCTTTGATTTTTAACTAGCACCACAGTTGTGTGGGCATGATTGCAGAACAGAACCACAGGCTACATCAGAGTATAATTGTGATATTTGAGAACTTTTTGTCTAGTTCTTTTAAACCCTTAAACAGATAGGCAAGCATCTGAATCTTGCCTTCCGTCTTGTTTATAACCTTGGTGTTTCTTGTTTGTCCTGAGCAGTTTATATTGTACACTGCTAGTGGTTTTGCCCTGGAAATTAAGGGGTTTGACCATCAAAACATAAAGCATAGCACAACTATTGGCAGTGCCGGAAACTCAAATACAGACCCATGCCTGAACAGACATTAAGTTACATGGCAAACATTCTGATTCTGGTTTGATAGACTTCTGGGTGCTGTCTGTTGAAACTCAGTTATGTAGGCATGCTTCTGGGTTTGGTTTGACTTCAAATTTGGCAGAAGCAAAAATCTTTATCCTGTTACAGGGTCTAGATGATGAATATCAAGAAGAAGGCAAGCTTCTAGGACAGTATATCTATGATCAGGGAGGAGAACCACTGCAGATGTTTCCATTGATGGTAAGTCTGGATGATAAGATTTGAAATGTCAGGAGAAAGATACTCATATTTTCTATGGTAGTGCACCACGAGCAGTGGAGAAGAAAGGCCTCACTCTTCTGGGCACTGTAGAAACTGAGGTAGAAAGTATCTACCTATCTGCCTCAAAACCTATGGTCTAAGTAGATTAGAGGGGAGGAAAGGTTTGTGGTGTCTGGACACAAATGGTGTGAAGATGCTAAACATACGAAGAGTGTGCTTCAAGCTGCGTCTGACTCCCTTCACAAAAAAACTAGCTGTAAGGCAAGGAGGGGTCTGGTCAAAGTGGCAGAAAGTTCCCAAGGCATGATATGGTTACTAATAAAAGTTGGTAGTTGCAGGAGTCTAAGAAAGCAACTTCAGTTGCACCCGTTCATACTAGAAACCTAACTCTGGTTTGTGTGTTTGCTTTTTCCTTCTCCAGGAGAAAAGTGAAAACGCATTCCAAATAGTGGAACTGAGAATTTTTTCTAACTGGGGACATGCAGAATATACATGCCTTTATCGGTTCAGAGTGCACGGGAAACCTGCCGAATAATCTCCTGCACTACAGCTTGGGTGGTTTTTGTTGTACATCTTGTTCTCAATTTGTATATACCGGAAAGCCTAGAACACTGGAATCTATAAAGGACGAGGATGCAAGATATATACTGCAGAACTATTGATCCTCTGGTAAAGGCAGAAGACTGTCAGCAGAACTGCATAAAAAAATTATTTGCTCTAAGGCTCAGCTAGTAACTGCCAGTTAGCTTTATATTTTTGTGTCCATGCTGAGAGAACTAATGCATGCAAACTACTCTGGTTCATAAAGCCCAGTTGACAAACAGGCAACACCTATTTTGTTACAAATGAATGTATGGGGTTTTTTAAAAGAATAAACCACACTTTCTGCAACTAGGAATCTGTTTTTTTTTAAATCCAGGACTTAACTGCATTCTTCTGTTTTTTGGCTTACAGTGCCAGGCTAACTGTGGTACATTTTAAACACTGACTGTGGCTAAAGGTTTGAACCTTTTTGGTGGATCCAAAAGGGTGGCTTTGATACATGTGGAATATAATAAACATTACTGTCAGGGAAAGTTAACACAACCAAAACTAGTTTAAACACCAGTGACTGAGAATGCTTTGCTGTAATTTGTGGCCATGACTTGCTCTGAAAGTCAGGGATAAGTAACTGAAGTTATTTTAAGGGTTTTTACCATAGCAACTTGGCCAGTTTGTTCTTTTTTTAGTGTTAATTCCAAAACGACCTTGATGTACTGACTAACTGGATCGGAGCTGATAAGCCTGCTGCATTGCTTTGTAAACATTAGTACACAGGATTAAACAGTCTTTAATTCGTCAAAAGTCATCTCTTTGGGACAAGAATTTCTTAGGCTGGTTCAGTGTTATACTCAGTAAATGTTGTACTGTGAGAATGCAGAAAACGGGACGTGACGTAAACCTTGCTACTCCACACTTGGGAGAGGGACTTCTGCTCAGTACTGCTGCATTGAAACACTCGGGCATTCTTTAGATCTTCCCCCAAAACCTCAGTCGGGTATAAGAAGAGCGATGTCTTGCTCTCAAAAGCAACATTTCCATCTAGAATGAGATGAAACTGCCTATTGCCTCCCTTAGGATTGCTACATCGAAGATTCCTGAAATGTACTTAAGCAGAATTTTTACCTTGCTGTTATAATGCATTTTATAATTACATATGAACTGTTAACACATGGAACTGCTGACTGGTTTTCTAAATAGTTATGTATGTTGCACAACAGTCCTCAAACATTTAACAAAGTCTCCATGTGAAGAACTTTTTTTTTCACTTGAGCTAGAGACAGAACCTATGGCCTACGCAGAGGAGCTAGATTACACATGTACAGGTGTTGTCATATTATAGGTTACATATTTAAAATTAGAATTATCCTGTATAAATTGAAATTAGGGAGCCAGGGTGGGAATATTTTGAATAACACTAACTTATTTTTAAAAAAGCAAGATAGGACTTTGTGCAATGTATTTTTGTAAATGCTTTCCAAAATGTCTGTTATTTGCTGCCTCCAAACTGACAAGATGCTATCGAGATGTTTAAATAAAGAGTTTTAATTTTTGAAAGTGCATGTAATATTTGAAACAAGAAATAAAGTTTCTTTTCTGTATTTTTGATCACCTGCTTAAATAAGGGAAGCCCTTAGAGCCTGTAACACTAAAAGGGAAGGAAGGGTAGGCAGAATCGGTTTTCCCAATTACAAACTCCCTCTTTCTCCTGCTGCCCTCCTTCCCCCTGACAGAAATCATTGCTCTGCAGCAAGGAGGGGTCAGCAAAGCTGTTCACAGGGCTGCGGTCACCAAACCTTGTGCTGTGAGAAATGTTTGGGAGTTAAATTCCTGGGGCTTGCTTTTCCTTCAGAGTTTCTGGGCAGCACACATTGAAATTTTTGAAGAAAAAAAAACCCCAGAAGTTGGTAGTTGCTTGGTGATTTTTCAGCTGTGTGCAACACAATTGAGATGTTGGGGGGTTGGGCTTGTTTTTTAAAGCCAGTTTCCTCAGCTTTGCCCCTGTCCCTGAGCCATAGCCCTACTCGGCTCACTTCTGTCTGCAATCCACGGACCCACCCTGGACTTTTTATATCCTCCTCTCTCCCCGGGGTTACTGGCCGGTTGTGCGGCACAGAACCAAGCTTTGCGCAGGCCCCAGCCCTCGGGGGTTTCTCCGACGCCGTTTCTAGCCAGCCTCGAGGCCCGGCACCTCCCCCTTCGGCGGAGCTTGTTCGCAGAGGGAGGCCGGTTTCGGCCCCGGCCGGGGGTGCCCTCCTGCCCGCCTTCGCCAGGCCCCCCCAGACCGCCCAGGCGCCCCGCCCCCGGGGCGCCACGTGACGCACGCGCCGCCGCGCAGCCGCGTTTCCTGAGCCTCGCCGGCCGCCGTCGGAGCGGGCGGAAGCCGGGCAGCGAGGGGCGACGCCGCTCCGGGGCTGCGTGCGTCTGCGCCCGCCTTCCCCTCCCCTCCCCTCCCCCTCCTCCGCGTTGATGGCGGCGGCGATTATGGCGGCGGAGCAGGAAGCCGCGAAAGGCGGCGGCAGGAACCGCGGCGGCGTGCAGCGCGTGGAGGGCAAGCTGCGCGCCAGCGTCGAGAAGGGCGACTACTACGAGGCGCACCAGATGTACCGGACGCTCTTCTTCAGGTAGGGCCCGGCGCGGCCCGCCGCCCTGCCCCTCCCCCGCCCGGCCTTCCAGAGCCTTCCCACGCACTCTACCCTGCTGCCGCCCGCCGCGCCCACGCCCGCTCGCCATTGGCCGCCGCTTCTGCCCATCTTCGCCTCCCGCTCCCTCATTGGGCCTTGGGGGGGCGGGGTGGGGCGGGTACGTGCCGCGAAGGGTAGGGTGAGCGGCGCTGGCCCAAGCGGGGCCCGGGCCCGGCCTGGGGGCAACGGGCGGCCTGCGGGTCGCTGCGGCCCGGCCCGGCCGGCTCCCCCTCCCTCAGGCCCGGCCGCCGCTGCAGGGGCGCGGTGATTGTGTGAGCGGGCCTGGGGGCGACGCGGGGACCCGCTGTTCGCCGGGGTTTGAAGGTGAACTCCGACCGCGGGGCCCGGCGGCCCGGGCAGCCCGGCTGAGGAAGGCGGCGGCAGCGCACACGGCGGGGGCTCCCTGCCGCCGCCTCCCGGGACACACCGGCCCCTTGACATGCAGGGACCGCGTTGCGTCATACTTCCCAGAGGTCACGGACAGAGCTGGCTTCTGCCCCCCGGCCCAGACGTCTCTGGGCGGCCCGACGCCCCGAGGAGGCCGAGTGAGGCCCTCCCCTGCTAGGCGGGATGGCCTCGGGGTGCCTCCCCGGGCATCCCCTGGGGGCCCGGGTCCAGGCTCTCCCCCTGACCCTGGCTCCAGGGCTGTCCATGAGCTCTTCAAGCAGGCACTCTCTGAACAGCCTCTGGTTTGCCAGCTTATTTTAAACGTCAGCCTGGCTGAGAAGTAGATTGTTTCAAGGCTTTAAGGTTTTTGTTTCAGGATTTTAAGGTTTTGTTCAGATTATTGCTCAGCCGAGAGACAGGGCTGCTTTGCTGCACAGTAGTCACCCTCTGGTACAGCTTCTAGGAAGGGGCGGCTCTCAGGATGGTGAGAATCACCTGCACGGAGGAATGTTATTAGAATTATTTCTAGTTGGTGTAATGTTTGTGTACATAACAAAGACTAGGTAGAGCAGTCCCATTTGTTCAGAGATACTACTAGTGCCTGTTATGTCATAAGAAGCTTTTATTGCAAACCTGTAGATTTTATTTTACTTTCCACATCCACCATAACTTACAGTGGTCACCCTTTCGCTCATCAAAATTTACAGTGTAGACCCTTGCTTTCAGGGGCACAGAATAAAGTATTATTTCTAGGGGCTTCCTTGGTTGGTCCCAGCTTTGTTCACCTGGGGTTCTGCTGGGGGAGGACAGATGGGAAAAGTGTCTTCTGAGTCTTGGTAGCTCACCTGTGCCTCAGCTGCCCTTGGAGCTCCTCCGAGTTGGAATGGGAACAGGCCTGTGGGTATCCCCTGAAGAACAGCAGCCAGGTATGTGGGGAGGAGAGTCTTTGTGCATAGTCTGCTACCAGTGTACCTTGCACAGTCTGCCCTCCCAAGCACCATTAAATTAAAGCAGTTGTGTTCTGCCGTAGCCTTCTGATGGGATCAGCAAGGGCACTGTCTAGGCCTTAAGACTTACATTGTATTTGAGAATAAATCTAAATTTACAACAAAGCATGGCCCATTTTATAGTAAGGGTTATGTGATGTGATGGCTGCAGTGGCAGAAGATGACTTGGCTCAGCAGGTCACTTCTCATCCAGTCTTCTGAATGTATTAACTCACATACTTTGCTTAAGCCTCCCTGAATTAATTTGGAATCAAAGATCCTGCCTTTTCCATTTTAAATGTAAGAGAAAGAAGGTGCTCAATTAAATGAAAAGGTGACATTTGCATAGCTGGGAAGAGCGTTTCCTTCTAGGCAGAAAGATGTAACAAGACTGTGAAACTTGTTTGGAAAGTCACTGAGGCCAAAAAAGAGTCCTGGATAGTCTTGTGTGTCCTCTGTAAAATGTATGTTAATGTCAACAGTTTTCCAGAGACACATTAACACAGAGTGAGGTGATCTCAGCTGTGGAATTGTAATTGGGATAGACGGTGCTTACTCGTTGTAAACAACGCTGGCCTCTAAAACATTTGTTCTGTCATGAGTTGCGTGTTAAACTTGAAATCCTGACTCAGAGTTTCAGAAGCCATAAACTGAGATGTATTTGAGGGTGGAGGAGGGGAAGAAGGGGAGGAGGAAAGATTATTGTAAGCCTGCTTCCTGCAGACTTCTTATCCCTCCTTGTGATCCCCAGAGCAGTTGGAAAACTGCTGTTGCTGCCTGACACCAGCAAGTCCTGTGCTCCTCCAAACAGGAGTACCTGGGGCAGTGTTGTTACTGCATGGGCTGACTGGCTTGAGCTCTGTTTATGATTTGGTGATTGAGTCAAACTTCCAAATTTAACATTCCTGTTACATGGATTTCTGTTTTCCTGATGCTTGTAGGTACTTTTTCTGGTATGAATAATCTGTTCCAGAATTTCTGTCATTCTGAATGCCATTTAGATCAATGATGTCATGAATATTTATTTTTATTAAAAAAACTTTTTAAATAAAAGATTTTTTTTAAAAAAGAAAGTATTTTAGATGGATTTTATATTGTAAAGCTGTTTTCAGCATCTTTTAGTATCTGCTGTAATAACTCCCAGAGTAGGAGCTCCCAAGTAACATTGGGAATCTACTGGAAGTAGAATTGTTGGAAGTTTGACACTGAGATTCAGAGTGAAACACCTAGAAGCAAACCTGGATGTGAGGCCAACTATTAAAGTGTTAGAGCTGCTGATCCGTTTGACTAACGTGCAGAGCATTTACTATGGTGATTGCAAATCTGAATTATTCCAAAAAACCACCATCCTGCCATCCATTATTACAGTTCTGCTGTTTTGGATAAAAGACCTTGGGGCTTTTGGAACATGGTGAGCAGGCTGGGAGGACTCTATCTCCTCGCTTGCTTGTGGTCTGATCTGATTTTACCAGTACGACCTGTCCCTGGGACTGCCAGGTGTGACAGGAACCTCACGTGCAGCACAGCAGCATGGTATCCACCGTATGCTTGTTTTCCTGCTGGTTAGTGTGACTGCCTCTGTGCCCACACTGTCTCACTGCTCCCTGGACAGCTTCAATCCCAGAACCACCAACCCCTCTCTGTTACCCCACAGGGACACTCGTGAATCAGATTTGCTGTACTGGGGGCCTTGCTGCTGCAGGAGGCTGCTCTGACTGCCGAGAGCAGAGAGGGGTGAAGTAGGGGCACAGCACGACCAGGTGTTGTAGCGGACAAAACTAATATTGCAGATAGTAAAGCAGTGTGGTAAAACTGATGTCTTACTGGTTTGATGTGAGCAAATTGGTTGTTGTTATTAACTACTCAGAAAATGGGACATTTTGAGAAGCAGTTAAGAGAAATGGAAATTGGAAACTATCTGCTGCCACACCTTAATTGCATTTATAAGAAACGCTGTGTTTGTAATCTAGAGATGTGACTATCCAAGGCCTTTAGTACCGATGATGTGCAGGAGGCTGCAATCACAGCACCATAGTAAGAGGCTCCTGCTCTTGAGGGAACCATTGAGAATAAATTCTTTTATTCTTCATTTCTTGGTTAACTCTTAAGTGAGGAAGGTGGAAGCTGCAGCAGATGTGTTTTGAAGCATTATATTTGAGGGACCAGACTTGTTTCTATTTATGTATTGGTGACTCTCTATAGTGTTGCATGGTAAATCTTGCTGGCTGTTCTTACCTTACTGGAGCCCATCAGAGAGAAGCGACTTTGGTTCAGCAGAGGACTGGTATGTGGCTGGTGTCCCCTGGCAGAGAGTAGTAGTGGTCAGAGAGACTTAGAGCAGTGGAAAGGAGACATCCGTGAGGAGAGGGCTGGAGTCACTTGGGCAGCGCTGGGTGTGTGAGCTCTCCAGGGTGTATTCCGAAAACTGTTTCACTGGGACGGCTTTGGGTTTGGTAAAGGCTCTGATGTGACGTTCTGTGTGGTGTAGTTCAGTGCATTGGCATCTTTTGCTCAGGTGAATTCCTGGGATCATTTCCTTTTGTTTCAGCCCAAATTGGATTTGAAGCTCTTTTTGCATTCTTACACCCTTTGCTTGTATTCCATCAAGTCTGGAGCAGAAAACAAATCATAGCTTGCAGTTAAAGTTACATCATTATTGAAACTAACGCAATTTAAAAATAAATCCCTTATTGCCTTTATTTTAAATTTTAGTGATCTTTAATCCTTTAAATATAAGTAACTTTTACTTAGTTGTGGTAATTTTTATCAAGGCGTTGGTATTGTTTTCAGGTATATGTCGCAAGGAAAACATGCAGAAGCAAGAGAACTGATGTATTCAGGGGCTTTGCTGTTCTTTAGTCATAACCAGGTAAGCCACTGGTTTTGTGTGTGTGGTTTGGGGGGTGGGCGGGAATTGTTATTCCAAGATTTTGAGGAGTGAGTAGTGAATTCTCGATGGTAAATGTTTGGGGTAATTGGTTTGTAATCTTTTGTTTTATCTCTTTGTTGAGCCTTTCTCCACAAAGAAGGATTATGCCAAACTGGGACATAAAGCAGAAGTGTTTGTGAGCATCCAAACAATAATCATAACCACATTTGTTTTGCTGTCCTGGAGGCTTCTCTTTTGATGCCGTGAAATTACTATAATTTTTTTGTAAGGGAAGGTTGAGACTTGATACTGTGCCTTAGCTGTAGATGTTGATAAAAGTATTAAATCTGCCTCTGACAAAATTCTGGTTGATGTTTTCTTTTATGTACCGATATGTTCATTACTACCAATATGTGTCTGTTTTGTAGCAAAACAGTGCTGCTGATCTGTCCATGCTGGTTTTGGAGTCTTTGGAGAAATCGGATGCAAAAGTAGCAGATGACCTTTTAGGTGAGGTGACCTTTGTGCTCAGTTTGATGGTGTTTTAATGTGCTTTCACTTCACAGTGACTGTTGTTAACAGTCTTGAAACCTGGATTCCTTTCTATATGCCCTGCCACATGGCTAAGGGTTACCTTCATCATAGAAATGGACTGGGGGGGGACTTTATTAGAGAATAATGGATTCCCAATAACTTTGTGGGCATGCTTAGAACAAACATTGATGTCTTGTGACATTGTCCTTTCCTTGATGCAGCAGTAATGTATTGTCTGCACAGTTACTGATGTCCCCAGGGCTTCGTTGGATGGTGATTTCCTACCCGAGCAGTGTGGTAGTGTGCACATGATTTGTGATTCAGCTGTTCACAAGGAAATTTTTCTTGTTTGACTGTGAGTTTTGGTAAGCAGGCAATTCAGGGAGCCCTTTTTAAGAGCTGCCTGGCCAGACTACTGCTGCAGCATGGGCAAACCACTCCTATTAACAGCCTATGGATGGAGACAGATGGAGCAGTTCTTTGTTTACTTAGATCAGCTCTGACATTTTGTATCCCATCTATGACTTCTGGTGGTGTTTTTCCAAACTGCAGCCCTCTGTCCCTCACAGCTTCCCTATGAATGGCAAGCAGTCCCGGAACCTGCAGTCTTTCCTCCTCCTTGGAACTGCATGGTCCTCTGGGATATCCTGTCCCAAATGAGGAGACAGGGAAGCTGTCACCAGCTGACTGCAAGGCACAGCTTTTGGCTGTGGAGGAGTCATACGAATATTGCTGGCTGATAGATGCAAGATTGACTTGATGTATGAGAAGTGGCTCAAGCTCAAAGTCACTCTTTTCTAAGGTGGCTTATGGAGGTTGTTAAGGGAGCTTAAAGACACAATAGCACTGTAACTTAAATGTTCTTTCTTAAAGATGCACTAGAAGCAGCATTTCATTCTATTTCTACTAATGGTAAATATTTGTGAATCTTACTGTTTCTAGAAAACTTGGCAAAATTGTTTAGTTTAATGGATCCAAATTCTCCCGAAAGAGTGGCTTTTGTATCCAGAGCACTAAAATGGTCTAGCGGGGGATCAGGAAAACTTGGACACCCAAAACTACACCAGTTACTAGCAATTACCCTGTGGAAAGGTAAGAAAAATCAACAGGCTTTTACGTGTTTTCTTTTGAAAGTACTGAAAGTGGGATATTGTAAGAGATCTACTTTGGAAGTAATCTAAGGAAGCTGAGATGGAAATGACTGATGGAGTTCTGGTATTACCTGATTTTTGCAGTAACTTCAGCTTAATGTTACTAACAAAAACCTGGGGCTGTAGATCTGTATTAGTGCAAACCCCAAAACACAACTGCTGTAAAGCTGTCTGTAGAAGGAAGGATGATCCTTTAGACATTGAGGTAGTTTAATTGAGTCATTAGGAGGAAGTTTGCTGGGGAGCAAAGCTGTTCTGTTGTGGGTTTTTTGTCTTTAAATCCTGGATAAACATGATAAAGATTGAAATACGTCACCTAGCATCCAAAACTGTCTTTGGATCAGTAATTAGGTGCTTTTTGAGACATTGACCACCAGGCTTATTCTGGAATGAATGCTGTTGCCTTCTATTTATGTGGAATTTTATCACTTGTGATGGGATGTAAGATAAACCAAAAATGCTCTAGGTAATTATTTTAGTTGTGGATGATAGCCAGTTTTTAAAGTCTTATGTTCAAAACATAACAAAGGTAAGAGCGAACAGTTGAATAAATGCCATCTCTTCTGTGGTTTCTTGTGAATTAATAACTGTGCAAGATGATTGTTTGTTTATTTTAAATTTTTCAGTAGCTACAAAGTGATGAGAGTGGTTTCATGTAACAGTCCTGACCCAATGGTCAACATTCCAGTTTACTGCCTTTCTGCGTGCCATAGGCAATCCCGTAGCTGTTCTCATGGGACTTAACGTTAGTTTGGTGGCTGCCGCCAGCCAGAAAGGGAGGATTTTCCTCAGAGCACTTAAGTTAGAAGCTGAGATACGATTAGGATAGAAACAGTTGCATTCTGAAAGTAAAAATCCCCATTTTGTAGCTGTCTGCTCACTGTTCTTTTGAAGAGCAAAACGCGTACGTTTTCTTAGTCTGTAGTTTTTGAGAGCTTCATCAGAAAAGGCTCAGATTTTTAAAACAAAGCTTTTAAATTCCAAAAATTAGCAGCTGTCCAGTTTTGGTTTGTCATTGCAGTGATTTTGCGTAATGCTTTGCTTCAAGTTAAGTTCTAACAAATCATTGCCATTTCTTATACCTTTTTTTCCTCTATAATTGCTGTTCTATTCAGCATATGGAAGCAATTTTAATTTTGATAGCAAGAGTGGGCTAAGCTAAAAATAGGAAATGCCTGCTTTCTGTGCACTTAGAAAGAAGGACACTGAAGTTGCTGTTTGACTTCTTGGTACACATGGTCTAATATGGAACTTCTTGATTCTTTTCCTAAGCACTGATGGTGCACATGAACTGTCAACATGCAGTTAGAGGAAATGATACGACAGCAGCTTAAGCTCTTTGTCCCAGTGGTTCTGTTTTGGGTGGCATTGAATAAACTGTATTTAATAGCAGTTGTTCACATGTATTTAGGATAACATTTATTATATCCCTCTATAACTTGTCTGTAACTTATAAAGGAAAAAGCCCACTCTCTTTGCTAGTTGTCTTGTTTATATGCTATGTGTGTAGCTCTTGTCCTTTTACCAGCTATAGTGTACAAGCCTAACAAATTTGTTTTTATGTTCAGGTATGATGAACTGATTTCTTAAAAGCCATTTTCTTTTTCCTTTTATAGAGCAAAACTATAGTGAATCTCGGTATCACTTCTTGCACTCCACAGATGGCGAAGGATGTGCAAATATGCTAGTAGAATACTCCTCGTCCAGGGGATATCGCAGTGAGGTGGACATGTTTGTAGCACAGGCAGTACTACAGTAGGTGTTAAACCTTTTTTAACTATTTTGCTAAGATGACGCTGTGTTTGAGGCCAATCTAATTTAATCATGATAACTATAGGCTAACCATGCATCCTTTTCAAAAGAAACTGTGAAACTGGCCAGAGCTCCTGAAAATCGCTTTGTATGGTAGTAACAGGAGAAAACCATCTCAAAACAGCTGTGTTGAATTGGTCATATTGGGGAGAGAAGAAAAAAAAAAAAAAGCCCAAAACCATATTAAGGTCAAAACCTGAAATCATGTTAATTGCCTGAAGAATTAATGTAATCTGTTTGACCCTGAAAGCACAGTTCTTAGCTTTGTTAACACCACTTCATGTCTAGTTAGGGCTTACTTTTTGATGTTTTTACTAAGACAGGACCTAAGTAGGCTCTATATTTACTTTTAGCATAGTGCTTGCTCTCAGTCTCATTGTCTTAAGAGACAGTTTGTCTCAGATCACCCTGGTCTGTGAGCAGCAGTGCAATGGTTCCTGGTTTGACAGAGTTGCTGGTGGCTTTCACTTACTTTAGGCATTTATTTTGTAGGATGTGGGAATGCAGGCTATTATGTGCCTTTCATGTACAATTAAGGTTGACAAAGCCAATCTGACTGCGTTCAATCAGCTGATGGCTTTCTTCAGTCAGGGAAAGCAGCTCATGGAGGAGTCTGAGGAGGAGGTGGAGACAGGACTGTGCAGCAGGGAGTCAGGCAGAGAGTAGGTGTTGGGGGAGAGGGAGGAGGTGAGAGCAAGTCTGTCTCTCTTCTGGCAGCAGTGAGCTGTCATGTCAGATTTGTCCTGCTTTCCATAGCTGGTTGATATAGATTGCAGTGATTCTGAGCAGTAGAAAATCCTTTATGGAAATCCAGTATATGCAGGACTCTTAAACAATTTTATGGGGCTTTATTCTGGAGGGGGGAAAATTCTGGGGAGAAGTTATGAGTAAGAGATTATTTTTTCAGTATTTATACAGCACTACTACCGCATCCCTTACTGGCCTATATCTCAGATACTGTACTAAATCCTCTTACATAGCAGTTTATACTCTAATGAAAATAATTGCAGTTCCTTGCTCAGCAGTAAGGCAGAAGAGCCCAATGCCCTTGCACGTGTGAGGGTACAGAATTGGAGGCCAGCCTGCGACCAAAAATGAGACTGCACGTGGCAGCCTTCCCAGTGCTTGCTGACAGCATTTGTCCCAGATAAAGTCTCTTGTTAAGCCTGTGGGACTTGCAGAGATTGCCAGTTAAATTAACTTAACTTGACCTGAACAAAGATTTGATCAGTTTGGGAAATCGATCTGTTAACCAGTGATAAAGGGCTTGGGAGCTCAAAGTGTAGCTTTATTATGAGACTTTCAGATATGTGTGTCAAGCTTATTAGTGGTGCTGATGCTATGTTGTTTTGAGGTAGTGCTAATAGAAGGACAGACACATACTGCAAGGAGATGTGTTTGGGAGTGGATGGAGCCAGGAGAGAGGTCTTTAATTTGGTTTTTGCCTCAGCATAGTAATCTCTGGACCAGTAAATGCAATATCATGTTTAATTTGAATTACGTGGTGGCTAGTCTTTCCACATTTTGATTTAATTGATGCCCTCTTTTAGTAACCGTCCTGTATACAGTCTGCTTAGATCTTGGTTAATCTCATTCTATTAATGTTTAATGTCAGTTCTCCCTCCCAACCCACTTATTCCACAATGTATTCTAGTAGTGCTTTTCCCCTTCCTCGGTTGATAGCCAAAGCACTGCCAAAGATGTACATCTCTACCAGTTAGTTTTTGCCATCAGTTTAAGCCTGAGATGGCTTCTGTGCACAAATGAACTAGAGATTGTTGAGCTTTTGGTTTCCCTTTTCTGCATGTAAAACTACTTCTCTGCCTGTTATTTTTAACTTGCCCTGTTCTGTTTCCTTTTGCAGATTTCTCTGCTTAAAAAATAAGACCAGCGCATCAGTTGTTTTTACGACATACACACAGAAACATCCTTCAATAGAAAAGGGTCCACCCTTTGTTCAACCACTGCTAAACTTCATCTGGTTTCTGTTATTGGCGGTTGACGGGTACAGTCTGATTTTCCTCATGTTGTTCTTGGTTTCCTTTTCAGTTGTTACTGAGATTACATTTTTGGTTGTTTCCTTTCTAGAGGAAAACTAACAGTATTTACAGTATTGTGTGAACAGTATCAACCTTCACTGAAAAGAGATCCCATGTATAATGAGGTGAGTTACTCATAGTTGTAAACAGGATTGAACCTACAGAATTAAATAATAGCTGACTGTCTCCTGTTTTGTGACTTGTAGATAGGAGTCAGTGATCTAGCTTGTGTGGTGTGACTGCTGCCCATGGTATTTCTACCTGTAAATGAAGTAGCTGACGTTGTTCTTCATCCTGTGTCGTTTCAGTACCTAGATAGAATAGGACAGCTTTTCTTCGGTGTTCCGCCCAAGCAGACATCGTCCTATGGAGGATTACTAGGTAAGGTTTATGCTGACAGTTGTTTATAGATACCACCAGTCTTTTCAGAGCAGTGGCTTATATAAAACAGCTGTGCTGGAAACAGATAATTTGTTCTAATGAATATATCATTTTTTTCATAGACTGTAGAAACCGTCCCTACTGAATTGCTTGCATGTGAAATTAATTTGGTGAAGCTAATAGACTTTTCATCTTTGAGAAGGGGAGAAGCATGTAAATGATTCTTACGGTTAATTATTGACGTTATGGTATAACTTCCAAATGTAAAGAAAAATCATATTTGTATTAAAGCTTAATTTCCTTATGCTTCAGTGGCTGATTTTCCTTAAGTCAAGTCTGGGACTTTGGTAGAGATCTAACCAGTGCTGATATAAAATGAGTGTTCCTACAGTAGGAGTTCTGAAATTAATACTGCCCTACTACAAGAAATGAAAGGGAATAGAGAAATTCAGCCCTCACTTCCTGGCTCTTGAATAAAATGTGAGCAAATTGAACTGGATTACTTTTGTAAAATCAAACTTTTTTTTCCTTGAGAATTAAGCTTTTTGTTTGTAAACTGACTTGCTTTACATGCAAATGTCAATTCACTGATACCCAAAGTTTGATGAAATACTAATGTCTTGCTGAGGGAATACTAATGTCTTGCTGAGGCTTTTTGACTTCAAAATTCTCCGTTTTTTTTAATTATTGAGATCTGCAACCTAGCAGGATGGAAGGAGAATAGTTTAAAGTTTTTGAGACAAGAATGTAAAACTTAACAATTTTGACTGTCCTGTATTTTATTCTAGGAAACCTTTTAAACAGTCTGATGGGAACTGGAGAAGATGATGACACAGAAGATGGTCAGGAAGATAGCAGTCCCATTGAGCTCGACTGAAGGTGGTTGTCATTGGGTGCCGTGTAAATCTGATGATTCGATGACTCCAAAGACAGTTTTGGAATTTGAATCCTGCAGTTGTTTCTTGGTGCCTAAAAGGGCTCCTCTGGTCTTTTAGAAATGGTTGCTGAAATGTTTATAATGTTCGGTCTATATTATTTATGTAAAAAAAGAAAGAAACCAACAAAAAGTAGCCAAATGAACCAATCGGAGCAATTGTTAGCAGGTTTCCGATACAGCGGCTGGTGACTTTGATTAAAATATAGTCTTCTACGGTTTCTGATGCAGTATTCCCTTTTGCACAGTAATTCAATAAAGCATAAATATGGGTCTTGTACTTCACGGCCTACCCAATACTGTCTTTGTTGCAAGAAAGCTTCCTTGACCTCTGCCACCTCCAAGGAAGATCTTGAAAGGCAGGGTGATCAGTTGAATAATTTATTTGCGAGGCTGGTGCCAAAAGTACTGTGAGATGAGCCAAGCAGCATAATTTGAGATGCCCATCCAAGAGACATTGATACCAAGAACTCGCTTCCACTGCCGTGAGTAACATGCACGCCATTCATACTGCCTTTCACTCAACTTAAGGTCTGGTTCTGGCCGAGCCCACGTGTGTGTTTAGCCGATATACTTCCTGAAAAGCACAAGATTGAATTGCTCTTGAGTAAAAGCCTGTCAGTGGAACATAGGGAATTGGCTTCCATGTGGATCTCTCTTGCCTAGGTATAAAAATTTGGCATCTAAAATACCTCCTCTGGCTTGTGGCTCTACTCCTTTGGAACAGATTCTATTTCGGTGTAAGTTCACAACCATACGTAAAGGCAATGGTGTTACAGTGAATGAAATGAAATGATTTGCCGTGAGCAATGTATGTGTTTGAACTGCAGCTGTATGTAAAGAAAAGGGATACTGCAGAACTTTTGGTTCTTTATGATATATTTATTTTTCTTGGGTGATTGATTCATTTAACACTTTCTGTAAAAGAATAAATCAATGAATAATGGAGTAACTTCAACCCCAGTGGTAGGCATAGCCATTCTACATCTCCTCTTTAATGCAGCACAGTGGATGTCAGTGGTACAGTGAACAGATGAAATGGTGGGGAAACGCTTTATTTTTTCACGATGAAAATAAAAAGGCTTAGATTAATAAACAGCAATCATGCATGGGGGAGGGAGGGATTAATACAAATTTATTGACTGTATGAAAAAGAAAAGGCATTGAAAGGAAGACTTTGTGTTAATTGTGAAGTCTCAAATAAACACTTTATACCAGGATGTGTGATGTTGCTGCTTTCTAAGTTTTATGAGCACAGATCTTGCTTTCTTTGCTATTTTTTTTTCCCCTCTTCATTTGCCTGTGGCTCATCCGGACCTCAGTGCTGCAGCTTTATCTCTGTCAGTGAGGGCCTAGCTTTAGTCGGGTATTGTAATGGCTGGAGCCGGTGTGGATTGCTTTGATTTGCAGCATGTTCAGCAGAGAACCCCTACCCGGATGATGCCGCAGACATGTAATAAATGCTCGGGGACGCTGGCAGAGGCCAGAGCCATGTCACTGCCTTTGGCCGCCACCGGACGTGCCTGTTCTGGGGCAGCTGAAGGTGCCCAGCAGCGTGTCCTGCGTTCGCAGTTTCTGTGCTCACCTTGGCTGGGCCAGGTCCAGGCTGCTGCCACCCCCAGCAGCCCCCTGATTTGGACCTTCCATGGGCCCAGCCCGAACCCCAGCTGGCCCATGGGCGGGTGGGCTATGTACAGAGTCATTGCAACAGCCCAGACGTGTGTAGAACATGTACACAAACAGCCTTTTGTGTATATCATAATTTATAATTAATTGTATAGCATATATAGTATGAATTATATTTGTCTTAATTATACACCCACACAATCTTTATAACTAGCACTGAACACAATGAGCCTAGCTCATGCTCTCCCTGCTTCTGACACACGTGTGTTTTCAAGTGTGACAGTATGTGTAAAATAGAAATACTTTTAATATAAATTCAGTATCTATAGTTATGCATACACATGCATGAGGATATATGTTATATGCAATATAGTGCTCTTGAATTTATAATATATACTTTATACCTATATAAAAAGCATGCACGTGTGTATATAATACATAATTAAATATTTTATAAATTTACAATTATAAGAAGTCTATATACAGACATGTATGAACTACATTTAGCTTACATATTTGCAAATTAAATATGTATGTCTAATGATAGCTACATATATACATGTGTTCATACGAACTATATGCAGCTCATACACACGCCCTCAGATAAAAGTGTATTATATATTATGCTGTATCTACTGTATCTATGCTTATAGCTGTGTCTGTGAATATTCAACAGCTCATAGAATTTATTTCTATATTACTAAGATCTAATTTTTGTGCGTGCATACATAAATATGAGTATTATATATAAAATATATAAGATATACACACATACACAAATAAGTATAATGTATAGTGTGTTATATAATACGCTGTCCTGGTTTCAGCTGGGCTAGAGCTGCTTCTTGGTAGCTAGAACAGTGCTGTGTTTTGGAATCAGAATAGGATTTAGTATGAGAAGAATGTTCACAATGCACTGACGGTTTTAGTTGTTGCTAAGAAATCAAAAACTTTTCAACTTCCCATGTCCTGCCAGTGCGCAGATGCACACGAAGCTGGGAGGGAGCAGAGCCAGAGCACTGGGCCCAAAGTGGCCAAGGGAATGTCCCCTATCACAGCGTCACGCTCCGTGTGTAGGTGAGGGTTCATCCGGACACTCGCTCTCGCTTCCCGGATTGCAGTCTTGCACTTCTCTCTTCTCTGGGCTCACTGGCTTGGAACAGGCTGGGCATCAGTCAATGCATGGTGAGCAATCACATTGCGCATTACACCTTTGTATTTTCTGTTATTACTATTATCATTATTTTTCTTTTATTTCAATTATTGTTTTTATCTCAACCTACATGTCTCCTTACCTTTACCCCTGTAATTTGCACCCATCCCTGCGGCAGGGGAGGGTGAGCAAGCAGCTGCGTGGTGTTTGGCTGCTGGCTGGGTTTAAACTAGGATGTATACATAAATAGGTGTGTGTAGTTTATATATTTACCTGGTATACACACAAACACACCTGTGTGTGCAGCTGCACCCCACCCCCCCGCCATTGCCCTGAGCAGCCAGGGCAGGAGGGACCCAGATGGTTTTTGTGGTTGTCCTGCACCCCCAGGGCTCTGCCAGCACCGTTACTACTTGTTTTCATTTACTGTTTTTTAACCCCACCTCACCCCCTCCCCGCCCCCCCCAGCACCACACGGCCACAGCTCTGACATAATAATTTATTGGTTTGAATGACATTTAGTACCACAGTTGTCTTACCAGTGACAGAACAAATGCATACAGCCGATGAGATGCTCTCATTTACACACACCAACGTAAGAAACGCATCGGACAGGTCAGTGTCTGGGGCTGGTACTTCAGCAGACGCCAGAAATTTCATTTTGGGGTAAAAATCCAGCACATGGTGTGCAGGTCCCAGCCCGCCTGCCCCGACCGCAGGAATTACAGTGCTCAACACAGCGCTGAAACGTCACTTCAAGCAGCTTTTTTTTTTTTTTTTTTTGGCGGGGGGGGGGGGAAAAAAAATCAACAAAAAAATTGAGAGAATTATTGAAAAAAAAAAAAGTGCAACCACCAGTCTGGAGAAGCAACGTGCCATCGGCTGGAGGGACGCACCTGCCAGGGCTGGGCTGGGACAGGCTTTTGTAGTGCCTGTCAGCAAAACTGCACCTAAAGCTCAAACCCCCCCAAACCACACCATGCTCCCAAAATGGTGTGAACCCCCTCAAACCATAAAACAGGAACAACCCAGGGGGCAGATCATGGGCCCCAGCCCCAAAAGCTTTGCTTGCCCAGCCTCATCTCGTGGCTCAGTGTCCCCCCCACACTGGACACCCCCTCCTTTGTGCCCTTCGTTAAGCAGTAACGAGGCTTATTTCCTCCATTTCTAACTCCCATTTGACCCTAGCCTGGGTACAGCACCACCACCTCTCCCCAGGGGAGGTGATTTACTGACCATTTACCCCGATGCTGTCGGGAGGCTCAGCCATCTCGCACATCACCATTTCGGGTGGTTCCAGGTTGGTGCTTCACATCCCACGAGGACGTCACCACTCAGGGACTCGCAGCCCCCCACAGAAGGGGCTGGCAGAGACCTGGGGCTGTGGGGATGCTCAGTGCCAGCCCCCGGCGACCAGCTCGTGGGGAAAAGCCCCATCTCCCCCCGAGATGTGCCAGCAACAGTCTTCACCATCCCGCTGAAGCTGGGTGGGACCCCCCTTTCAGCAGGTGTGGGGTGACGGGGTCACAGGACCACCCGTCCCAGCGGCACATCCCGTGGAGCGGCCACAGAGCTGAATTTCGGGATGGATCAACATCTTCTCCGACATTTCACTGCCGCCCTTCTTGGTTTCCAACATGATCAAGTGAATGATGAGGGGAAAGGGAAGTATTATTATTATTATTACTGTTATTATTATTATTCATTATTTTTAACATTTCAAATAAAACCACGTTGTGTTGTAAACAGAAGCTCACTCCTCAGGTCTGCCCAGCCAGTCCCAGCTAAGGTTTATGTTTGAAATGGGCTTCCACTGAAAGAAAAAAACAGAGAAAATAAAGTTAAAAGTAGGACAAGCACTGGCAGGCAGCAACAGCCTGGCACAAGCCCACCCTGCGGATGGCCCTTGTCTTGCTGTTGCTCCTTGGCTCTGATTATCCTTATAACTGGGTGACTGATCATCCTTGTAGCACCATAGACATCATGCCAGAGGTGATGAAAAGGGAAGGCTATCGTCCTCCTTCTCCTCCCAGCGTGAGCCCCTCTCTGCTTGGACAGCCTTTGCATTCTCCCTGGGCTGGGGAAGGGCTGCCCCGCTCACACCACACAGGAGGGAGCGATGCGGCCGCATCCCCGATCTCCCTCCATCCAGCCCGTCCTCTAACGCACAGGAAATAAAGGGGCCGAGGCTGATCTCCAGCCCTCACCAGCAAACACACCTGCGTATTCCTGAGGCAGCATCGGCCGACTTATAACTTTCTGAAAAGTCGTAATCCACTCCAGCTGGTCATCCTCTGTCTCGCAGGCAAAGAGGAATTTCCGATCTGGGGTGACAATGGTGATCCCGTGCTGCCAGTGGTTTCCCTGTGTGGATGGCGGGAGCCCTTCCAGGACCTTGTAGCTGTTTTCCTTGCTCCCAATAAAAACTTCCCCTCTAGCAAAGGCATCCTAGAAGACAGCGGAGCGGTCAGGCAGGCTTGACTGTGAAGGGGAGCTCTGCGTCCTGGGCAGCCAGGACACAGCTCACCCTGCACCATCCAGAAGCCCCATCAGCAAAGTGCAGCAGCCAGACACCAAAAGCACCAGCCACCCCACAAAGCCCCACTCTAGCTCCTCCCAAGGGCACCCACAACGCGGGACCAACACCAGGGATCCAAAATTCAGCTGCAGAAAAATCTGCAGCTGGTCCACAGGGTTTCCAAAGCATTTTTGGGCGAATATCTGTGCACAGGGCTACTGCACACTGAACACCAGGCAGGTACACCTAGCAGTGATGGCTCAGTGCCCTCTTGGCTCTCCCATCAGCCTGAGCTTCACTGTATATTATTATTCTATTATTATTATCATCATTATTACTGTATATTATTATTCTATTGTCATAATTATAATTATTACATATTATTCCCAGCAGACAGCCCAGGCACCTTCATCTTACCAGGGGATCTTTGAAATACATGAGCCGTCGGTCATCCATGGTGAACCATCGCTTCTTGAATCCCTCTGTTTGCTGAAGAGTCAAAAAATGCCAGATTACACACCAAAGCAGCACAGCTCCTCTCTTATCAGGCATGACCCAGGAGTATCAAGGCACTCGGAGGAGCCCGACGGGCTGGGGGAGCTGGGAACAGGTGGCTTCTGGGCCACCGTGAGCCACCACACCAGGGTCTGTGAGATGGGGTGGTTGGTGTGTGAAGTGGTTTTGCATTTTTTAAATGTTTGCTCCCGGGTGAGGAAAGTCTATTAACACATTCACGGCGTTAATGCTTTGCCTCTCTGGCAAGCGTGGGTTTGTCCCACCAGCAGACCCTTCTCAGCCCTGTACAGAGCAAGACTCATGTTTAGATGGACCGCAGGAACATTTTATATCCTACCTTTGGCCCCGTTTTCTCCATGTACCCTTCCTTCAGGTAGTTTCTAGAAAGCTTTGGCACCAGCTGGAGCAACCAAAGAGGAGAGAAAAGAGAGCAGCGTCAGATGGAGGGAGGTGGGGGGTCACCAGGCATGTGGGGCAGGGCTGGGGTGCCTGGGAAGGAAATCCCACGTGGAGCTCACCCCCGGCCCTGAGCCCACCCGACGGCTCTGGCTGAGCACTTCGGTCCCACTCCCCCAAAGCACTCAGAAGAGGTGGGTGCAGAAACATGAAGCATCTCTGAGCACTTTGCCAGCAAAGCCAGCAGCCTCCAGAGGAAGCCCCCGCGCCAAATCCCACATCACCGGTCAGCTCTGGCAATGCACCTCCTCCACCAGACACAGTGGGAGCTCCTCACACAAGCTCAAGTACGATTTGCCTGTAAAACCCCGTTAACACACGCTGCCTGTGCACTACCCCTGCCTGCAGATACTGCTGACAACAGCTACCAGCGCCAGGGATATTTTTAACGCTGCTTCGCAAAGACAAGGCAGTAGCTGCGAGATCTTTGCAGATGCCTCTAAAAGCCTCTTGAAAGATGAGTCTCACCAAAAAGAGGGCTGACAAGCCTGACCACACGACTCCCCACCCCTGCTCCTGCCTTTCATTTGAACAGGTTATTAATGGCTCCACTTGCCAAACCACACTCCAACAACACCTAACTCCGCCCAAGAGCAGCTCTCATTGAGCAGGCACATGCTTGTAGGGCAAAGACACCCCAAAATGCAACAGCCCAAAGAATCACAGCACTGTTCCGCAACAGCCAGGAGCATCTTTGTCTCGAATGCTTCATCATGGGCAGCAAAGGGCTCTGCAACATTCATAGCCCCGGTGCTTCACTCCTGGGACAGGGCTGATGACACTTTGCTAAGCCAGGAGCTCATCACCTGTGGCAGAGACGTTCCTCCACCCTGTAGATGGGTCCTTGAAGCATCCTTCAGAGACCGTCACTCCCTGGGAGCTGCAGTGGCAGCCTGGGCATCCTCAGGGTGATGTGAGAAATTTATAACTCTCTACCGCATTTAACCTGGCTCCTGTTTACTTTTAATGCCTTTTCATTTCTCTGACAGGCTAAAGGAATCATAAATTAGATGCTAATGATGGCAACACCCAGGATGGAGCTACTCGGGTACATAACCCAGTCTCTACAGAGGTCTTCCCAAGATGAATGCTATGAAGGGTTTGTTCAGTATTTCAATGTCATAAATTAAACCTCACTAAACATTACACTGCTCTGTTTCTCCCAAAGAATAACTGATGAGAAGGGGATGATAAGTAAAAATATAAATAGTGCATCTCCCACCAAAACTGCCAGGGGGTGAGCATATAAACACCCTCACCAACTGCTGGACAAACGGCAACTCCATCAAGGTCTGTGTGTTTTTTTGGGGGCAATTTGATTCAGATGTGCCAACCAACTTTAACAGAAGTAGAAGATAGGGAAAGGGGTAGAAATGATTAAGGAAAATATACGCTGTACAGCAACAGTACTATAGCTGGCTAACGAGGCTCTTCTTATGGATTTTTGAATTTGTCTGGTTTAACTGGTCTGAAGTCCCTCACGGTGGGGATCGGATACCAGCTGTGGGACTGTTCTTCTTTACTCTCCCCATGGATGAGGACAGTGTCTGTGCATGGCTCTGACAGGAAGGCTTTGGCTCTGGGGCTCCTCGGGGTGCACAGGCAGCAGGGACAGAGCCACCTCAGCTCAGAGCCAGCCCCAGCCCCTGACCAGACCCCTCCCCGGTAATTAACGGAAGGCAGGTCATGCAATTAGATTTCAAAATCTACAAAGTCAAGGAGGTAACAGAGTAGTCAACAGCAATAACCAGTGACGTTACACACCAATTGCAGTGCAACTGCAACACAAGGCACTTGCTGTCAGCTTACATTAATACCGCCTCTAGTATTATATTAGCAAAAGGTAATGCAATTAGCAGTTCCAGCTCCCGGAAAACAAAAGACAGAGATTCATAAGACAGGCTGCATTGACCTCTACACAAGAACTCATTTCAGAGGCTCAGGTACAGCACTGACATTCTTCTGCCTTCATCTTTTCTACCTTTCAGCCTTTGTTTCAGCTTTTAACATTATAGCAACAACCTTTGCAAAAGACACTTATGGCTTCTGTACAGGTGACAGTGCTGGAGTTACTCATACACACAGCTCCCGTTTTGAGGGTGAACACGTGTGCATGCACACGCACATGGTTTCCAAGGCTGGATGTTGGTAACAGATGCTGCACATGGGCTCGACATCCCACCACAATAATTTCAGCCCAGTAATTGTAAAACGCTCTGAAGGATGGAGCACTCTCCAAGCCTTCCAGCTTGTTAACAAGATGCTAAAATTGAGCAAGAGGGAAAAAACAAAAATAACTGCAGGAAAACTCACATCGACGTCGCTGGCTCCAGGGAATGCCACTTGTAAGTAATGAAAACGTGCTGCCCGGATGGCGTTGAACCAATCCACTATTTCCTAATAATGAGAAAGAAAAGCATAGTAAGTGACATAGTCTGCACCTAAAATAACATGACCCGGCCATGTTTCACCTCTCCCATCGCTTTGTCCTGAGTGACAGAGTGCAGTTTAGCAGCAGTCCTAAAAAAGTAAAATACAGACGTAAAAGAGCAGCAAACAGGCGAAGGATAGCAAGGATGGGATGAAGGTGCTGTCCTGGGCTGCAAGAGGTGCACGGGGCTCTGCAGCCCCCTGCGAGTACCAAGGGGCTTTCTGCAGAGGGAAGGATTTAAGCACGTCTCTGAACTGATAAAACCAGCAACAAATCAGCATTTGAGATATTGAGCCCAGCATTGAGCTTGACCCTATAGACACTGCTCAGCTCGTGCCAGCTGGGTGCAGAGGCAGCCTGACACCTCTGTGGCCTGCTCACCCACCCCGCCCCTCCAGCAGCCACAAGCTGACTGCGGGCAGGACATGCAACACCTGAATCCCACCCACATTTTAGCAACGTACTTCAGTGTTTTGCTAAAAGCATGGCTAGATATCTCTTCACCTTTGTACTCCAGTCTATCAGTCATATCTGCAAGTCCTCTAGGGACAAGCACAGTGAGACTGAAGTCCCAGCTCAATTCTCAGAAGCTCTGGCACTTCTTCCTTTCCTTGGCAAAAATCTCACCCAATTTCATTTTTTTTCCCTACAAAATAGTTGGTTTGTAACATCTTTGTTTTTAAACTCATCTATTCCTTTGTCTCTGGTGAGACTCTCAGAGCTTGTGCTGCACTGGATGTCTTTTTGAAGGTTTCCCTGAGAAATGCAACATTAATTTTAAGTGATCCACCCAGGGGGCTCTCAAATACTGCCTTGTGGTCTAAAGGTATGGGCAAAGGAAAGGCATGTTGGAAGGGAGATGTAACAGCTGCCCGCACCGGGATGCTGAGCTGCAGGTAGACAGATGCTGAACTACTAATGCACATGAAACTTCACACATCAGGGACAGGTTCAATGAGCCAGCCTTGGTCCTAAAATAAACATGGTCAACCCTTTCAGGTGAGGTTGCTGTAGTGTAGGAAAGACCATATGAAAGTAGAAGTCAGCCTTCAGTAAGATTTAAACTTTTTTATGCTTTAAAAATGATTGGGGGACAAATAAAAAAGGCTCTTATGTGTAATTCTGGAGATCTCAGTTTTAAGGAGTTGAACTGAGGGTATCTCAAAAATGGTCTAACATGGCAAATAGCCACCCTCTAAAAGTTCAGTTTGCTTTGGTTTGTTAATCTACTTCAAACTGAAGGGAAAAAAACCCACACCATAATAGGACATACACAAACAATGTTTTGGAAAACTCTGACCTACTTGTCAGCTTTTACTTACTTATCACTTGCCTTTCTACCCTAAGCAGCAAAGCAGACCCCAGATAGCAGCACAAAGAGGATCAGTGAGAGGAACTGGCTCCTGAAGTTAACGATGACCAAACCAGACGGGAGGTAATGAACAATAAGCTGTAATGTTAAAATGTTGGTATTTCATACAGTCACCAGCTGGATGGCTATATATGTATATGTGGGTCTCCTCCTTGATCGTGATGTGAGATAGGGTTTCACCCTGCAGAAAAGCAGAGGCTGAAACCCTCCTTGACTTCCAGCAGTCGATTGCTTCTCGGATTATTGATCCTCCATCGCTGGAGGAAGGGGCACCACCACTTTTCTTTATACAAACCTATACCTGTATATGCAAAGCCAGAAGGCTCAGTTGCTAAAAATTTTCTGTGTGTATAATTGCAAACAATACCACAGATAGAGTGAGGATGTATTAAACCAATGCTAAACTGCTCAGTGTTTTCAGAAGGGAAGGTGTTGTCTCATTAGCTCGTTAGCAGAGATTCCTGTCACTGATTTATGTCTCTGAGGAAGCAGAGAAAATGAACTACTGCCTGCACCTTTGCAAATGGCTTTGCCAGGCTCTCAACTTGCTCCCGGTCTGCTTGCAGTGCCACCACAGGCTCCCCCTCCATGTGCCACCTTAGTGTCTCACCAGTCTCCATCCTGCACCAGAGCCACCCCCATTGCCATGGCAGTCTCAGGCTGACAACCCCAGACAAAAACGCAGCTCCTTCTCACCGTACCTCCTCTCATCCCTGGAGCAGAAGCAATCGGCCCTTCTGCTGTTGCTGATCAGTCCCTCTCGCCACCTCTTCCCATCCTGAAAGCTCCTGGTGTGGTTCAGGAATGAAGGAGCATTGGGGATGACCGTTTTGCTAATTTCTCCAGAGAACACCCAAAGATCTCGGTTTGCACCCTAAAGGGTGGCCTTTCCTGGAGACTCAGCCCACCTCTGAGCATCCGAAGGGCGATGGTAACACCAGGGATGGCAGCAGCACAGAGCAGCTCCTGCCGTGGCTTCCAGGAGGAGCCCTGCAGAGGGAGCTTCAGCCCCGGCCAGGAGCTCCGAGCGGTGGGAAATCCACTCCTGCAGCTCTCCTGCCCCCCACGCCCAGATGGAGATCTGGGGGCAGGTGAAGGCTGGCTCCAGCCCTGTGCCCACAGCAGCGACAGCCCCTGCAGATCAGGTGCTGCCAGGACACGGGGCAGTCTGCACGGAGCCATCACCCCATGCAGAGGGTCGGTCTCCAGCACCAACGGGTGCCTCAGCTTCACCCCAGCTGGTGGTGGGTAAGTGCTAACAAGGGACCACAACATCCTTTAAAATGGCCAGAGCCCAAGACACACCTTGCCCTGCCCCTCCAGGCACCCGCTCTCATTAGGTGCCCACATCACAAAAGCACCCAGATATCTCCATTTTGAGCAGGGTGCTGGGGCTGGTTTCCGTCTCTCGTTCGCTGTCAGGACACACCGAGGAGCTGATGAAGCCTCCAGGCTGAGGTCACCCAGGAACTACATCTCCAGCCATGTCGCATGATGCTGTTTCAGCCCACGAAGCTCTGGGGAGGCAGCACAGTGACCCGCTTCGTCCGTCTGTCTTTTATCCCTTTGGGTGCCTTATTCCACCAAATGCCACCGGGGTGGTGGGGCTCTCCCAGCTCTTTTAGGGGTTAAATAAGCACACGTGGGATTATCCCATCTGAGAGATGAGCCCGCTTTCTTCCGGGGTGTTGCAACAGAAGAGCCAAGTTGAGAGCAGCATGCGATGCTCTGGATTACTGAGCTCCTCAGCGGAAAAAACCACAAACGAACGCTGCCCTGGTGGGAGGCCAGCCAGATCGGTGACAGGATTAGGCAAGGAGGGATCAAACCCCAGAAATATGAGACAGGAGCCTAAATCAGGCTTGAGTGCTTCAGATCGGGGAGAGGCAGCACCTCTGGGGTACAAAGGGACACCCTGGGGCTGCTGGGGGAGTACAGGAGGGACTGGAGGGCAGTGGGATATCACAGGCAAGTCCCGAGGCTGCCTCAGGTCCCAAAGGGTGGGAGCTTACCCCAGGGGTGTCATCTTCTTGCAGCCCTCGCTCAGCCAAAGGGGCAGACCCCTTTCAGGGAAGTCAAAAGAAATTCAATCTGGGTGTTATCAGATGGCATCAGAGTGTGTCCTGCCAAACCACCGACACAAAGGCAGGAGCAACTGTGTGAGACCTGCGAGACTGCTCCTTCCACGAGCCCCCAGCAGAAGGCTCAGCATTCTAAACCCAAAAACCAAATAACAGTAAAACCCGACTCCATTCCTAGCAGCTGGGCTAAGTGCACCACCAAAGCCCCGCAAACCACAGACGTGGGCACGACAGTGGGATGCAGCTTTCACAGGAAAGAGCTTCTTCCTCTTATTTCAGTTTAAATTGTGGCCAGGGAGGTACCTGAGAGCGACCCAGCAATACTTTGCAGTGCTAAAGCAGCATCTGGTGACAAGCGGCGCCTCTCCGCACCACAGGCAGAGTGGATGGAGGGGAGGGTAAATTTGGGAGCAGCCCTGCCAGAGCAGCTCCCTGGGACCCACAAATGCATGGAGTGAGACCTGGCGGTGCTGCAGGGTGTGAGAGGCTGGGCAGGCTGAACTAGAGCACGGGGCTGGAGAGGCACAGCCGGCTAATAAATCACTGTGTGTGCAGCAAGCAGAAGGCACACAGGCATGACCACACTGTGCTGCTTCCTACTGAGCAGCAAGACCCGCCTAGTTTTAAGTGGTCATCATTGTTCTCTTTTTACAGGCAAACATATACATAGAGGGGGGGAGAGAGAGAGAGACTTCCTTTATGTATCTATATACAGCAGCACAGACACAGGCACACATTCATCTATTATGCATATGTCTATTACACACATATACATGTGTATGTGCGTGTGTATTACACACACATTTCTGTGCATGCACAAAACCACGCGATGCCACTAATTAACCCAACCTGACACGCTAATTGCCTCCTGCCAGGAGCGCCTGCACTACACAGGAACCACATCCAGCCTCTGCAGTGCAGCCCTGCGAGCACAACAGGCATCATCCAGCTCCACAACCGGATGCCTGAGTGGCAGCAGAGGCGAGATCAGCTTTGCTCATCCACAAGTGAAGAATATCTTGGGTTTTGGTGGCATTATTGGCCTATATAGTCTGGAGAGAAGCGACTGCTATGAGCACAGACTGCTTATCCCTAGCAGGGCTGCCTGGCTCACCGTGCCTGGGTGAACAGCTGGGAACGGGCTGTGCAGCGAGACAATCCTGTAAATCCCTGCCGTGCCAGCCCATGAGGGATCACCCCCAGAAAGCCTCTCTGACAGACAGGGCGCTGAACGGGATGTAACATCAAAGGCTGAAGGCACCGTGACGGCCAGAGTGAAGTAGATGCAATGTGAACGTGACAGCTTTAGGCTCTGATTTTGTGGCTGCTCCAGGGCTGCTGGTATTTTATAGGGAGCCCCAAATATTTGGGGGAGGAAAGAAAGAGATGAAAATAAGGCTGTGAGATGGCATCCACTGCAAACTTGCCCAGGTCTGCTCTCTGCATGGACACCAGTCCGTGGAGACAACACCCACGGGGCAGCATCCTGACTGTTACTGTTCTTCACAGTGACCTCCAGGCTGGGACCTCTCTGGCAGCCTCCAGGAGGGCTGGGACCCCCCTCACTGCCCTGGCCTCCACATCCCGCTGTCCTCGTGCAAACAACCACCCCAGACCCGTGAGACCTCTTCTTCACACCTCCCTTCAGAGGCACAAGGGCACGGAAGCAAGGGGATTTATTTCAATACAAACATGCAGATTTGCATTTTATAAAGCACAAGACAGGCAGAGAAACCACCAGCTCCTCAGTTCTCCTACAATCCAGTTCACTCCCCTTTTGTGAGTCATTAGATCAAGTCCCCTCACCTTTCATTGCTCCATTCACTCCATCTCCTTCTCCAGGCACTAAGAGCCTGCCTTAAAAAATGTCTTGCCCCTACATCTAGTTGCAAGCAGAGGAACAGCAATTTCTTCCATTTGCATCTCGTTATTTAGAAGACACGGTTTGCAACCTTCATGCTTGGAAGGACATGACAAACATGCTTAAAGCTGGCTGTGCATTGTGTACTCCCATCCCTTCCACAGCCTTCAATTCCCAGCTCAGTTGGAGCCTGGTGTGCCACAGCTGGCTCTGAGCAGCATCAACCCCCAGGACCACAACCCAACCCTTCTTGTTATCTCCACACTCTCACCTTGCCATCTTCATGATAGACAAAGATGTTCCTTGTGCTATTGTCCTTCAAGTAAGTGATCTGCAGTCCGTGTGGGTTCCCGATTTTTGCAGGCTGGAAAGTCGCATTTAGATGTTCGATCTTCATAATTGCTTTGGGTTCTTTTGCCTGGAAAACACAGCTGAGTGAGCAAACACCTGAGAATTGGCTTTCAAACCAGAAAGCAGTTCACTTGGTCAGAAAAAAACTCCTGATTGAGGCCATTAGCTAAAAAAACTGACTCCCAGCCCACAAAACTGCCTGGTGATGAGCTATCAGAGACTTTGCTCAGGCATCAATGAGTGCTTTCTGCCAGCCTGGAAAAACACTCTATTCTGCAAAATTCAGCAGAGTTCAAGGGGAGAAAGGTTTCAGCCCAGAAGCAAGGTGGACAGACCAAGTCTCGTGATAGGATGTTATTCTATAAAGACAAGCATCTCCACCATGCCTCCTGTCTCAGCCTCAGTCCAACTGCCTCCTGACCCCTAGATCTTTACCAGCCTCTTTACCTAATGATAAGTGACCAGCATTTACAGTGGAATGAGCACTATCAAAGAAAGAAAACCACTCAGCCAGACCAAAAAAAGAAAAAGCAGACTGCTAATTAACAGACCAGGATGCTTTCTGCATCTCAAGCACCCACAGCCAGTTCATCCTTGCCCAAGAAGATGGAGGATTATCCCCCTTGCCAACTTCAGACCCGGGTGCTAGGCTGGCAGCGGGCACCATGCCCACATCCCCACCAGTCCCATCCTCTCACATGAGCCATTGGCTTCCAACTCTGCTCCTCCCCATGCCCTCCAAACTGGGAACTTTCTTTTCAAAGGGACAAATATATACCTTACAGTCCACCTCTTGGGTGAGTTAGCCTAACAGTGAGCCTGGATCAGGCCCTCTCAGGCACCAATCCCACCCGCACCCTCTGTGGCAGGTCACTTGAACTGCGTAGCATGGTTCATCTTCCTACAAAACATCTCTGGAAGTTTACCACCCTTTCAGGACAGTGAACTAGCAAGCATGAATAAAGCATCAAAAAAAATAAAGATTAGGCTCTTGGAACACCAGTTTTAGGACATAGCCAGGGGCCAGCAGATGGTCATGAGGTGGTGCCATGGTCCCCAACACCACACAGAAGTCCCTGAGCTGGCAGAGATGCTAGTGCTGCTTTGGGAACTTGGGGACTTGCCGTGGACACACAGCTGTCACGGGTGACCACAGCAGGGAAATCCCAGCCAAGAGGACGTGTCTGGACAGTGCTGTTCCCACCATGGCCATGGTCAACAACAAAGCAAAGCAGCTTTAAACTACCGGAGCAGTCAATAGTGACTGAATGGGGGCTGCTGAGACTTTCACTTCTCCCTCAGTAATGACTGGCTCCCTCCTGTCCACGAGATGCAATTGCACCATACCACACCAAGCTGAAGAGCAGACGGTGCTATTGAAGCCAGCTGCCGGGCGTGGAGAAGTGTGGATGGCTGTTCCCCTCCTCTGCACAGCATGGCTCATCATGACACCATGATTGCATCAGCTACTTGAGAAAACTGGCTGGTGGCTTCGTCTGCGCTGCTCTCAGCTCCGATGTTCAGGGGAGACTCAAAGATCAGAGAAGACACCTTGGCTTCCTCCACTATGCGGTGCAGAATAGTAGAGCATCTGTCCATTCATCACAAACACCATTTTCATGGTAATAATTCCATTTCTCACTTACAATAAATGAAATGTGCTCTGGGGAAAAAGACAAATGCTTCCACACTGCTTGACACTGGAACAGAAAAGGGAGCTTTTCCTCTAGATTGCTTGCTGTGCCATGCAAAGGAGGTTTCAGACCCCAGTGACCACTGCAAGGTGGCGATACCTTCATCCCAAGCTAGCCATAAACATGAAACCCATATCAGCTGGATGATGCAGAGCCAGAGATGAGAAAAACTCCTTCATTGGTGGTTTCAGAAAAGCCTTATCGACTTTAAAAGGGCAACAGAGCAGGAATGCGTAAAATGGCCAGTTAGGGTGTCTCACCATGACTGTGGTGGTGGCGGACCAAGAGCAAACCCTACTGAAGAGAGCGGTGAGCTGTACCTGGTGCCCTTGTCCTGGAGTGCCTGGGAACTCAGTGCTTATGACAACTGTATAAATAAATGGTGGCCTAGGAATTACTTGTTCAAAGATGCTCTTACAGTTGCGATTCCCTGTCTGCACACAGCAACCCCAGGTACTCACGTCATTTTTGTTGAAGTACTTCAGTGCACCTTCCCTCTCCGATAACACGAACTTTCGGCTTAAGAATTGCCCATTGTCACGTCCTCTCTTCCACAGAAATCCTTCTCGGTACCCTGCAGCAGAAAGCAATTGCTGAGAACCAGGGATAAAACGCCATATTTTAAAAAAGAGATAGTGTAAAGAAAAGGAGAAGAGCTTTGACTTCAAATCCAAACAGACCAAACGTGTGGCTGGATTGCTCAAGACATGAACAAAACAGGCCTTCTCCTTCAGATTCGCCCTTCTCACTCTGCTCTTGCTCTTTTCCAACAGCTTGTGCTTCAGATGTCCCCGCTCTGACACTGTGATGTGGCAGTCAAAGGGGGATTTCTGTTGTGCATCCTGTGCTGCAATACTGCTGAACACTTGAGGAGCAAGGCTGTGTCCCTGCGCAGGCTCCCGAAGGGCAGCTCCCGGCGCCAGGGATGCTGTTCTACTTACTCACATGAGTAGCACTTTTGGAGCAAGGGAAAGGCAGGTGAGACCTACCCTCCTCTGCTGATGCTGCTAAAAAATGAAAAACAGGGTGTGTGCACCCAGGGAAAGTGGTTCAGGGCAGATGGCTGTATCAGAGTAAGCCACAAATGCATTTTTCACATGGAAAAAGAGGAAAACGCCTGCAGTTCTTCCCACTGACTTCAGGGCACTTTGGATCAGAAACCCACTGAGACAGACTCGTCATCCTCTCCCCTCCGAGTGGGTCCCTCCAGCCCCAAGGCAGCCCGGCTGGGCAGCCTGTGCCTCTTCTCTCCCCTTGGATATCAGCCCCACGGGCAGACTTGCTGCTTGGGAAGAACATTGTTCAAAATACACATGCTTTATTTAAAACTCAAAAGAGCCAGAAAGAGAGAAAAAATAATCTAAAAATCTTAACTCCTCAAATCAGAAAAGCAATTGCAGCTGATTGCTGCCAGCACCTCCTGCAGCAGCCCCAATGCCCAGCTTATCTCACAAGTTTAACTGACACCCTTATTTTAAATGCTTCAAAATAAAGAAACCCCCAGGACTGTCCAATCCAAGTTTTGTGAATATTAACAGAGCAGTTTCATGGTCATCTTCCATTTAGTTAAGATATACAAAAGTCCCATTGAAAGAGTGTTCCCTCTCTCTCTTAGTTTCACTCCTTTTCGATTTTTGTTACTGGCTCTCAGGAGCTAGGATTTTAAAATTAAAAATTATGTTTTATAACAACTTTCAACTAAGTAGCTAAACTTTTTTTTTTAGTATGCCAAGTGGAATATTAAAGCCTTTCCTTCACCTGCCTGCTACAAACCAGTCGTGTGAGAAATTCCTCATTCAGCCCATTTTGCACTTGTCCATCTTGATATAGGATTGATTTTAAACCACAGATTAAAAGATGCAGCAAAATCCTTCAACCAGTTCCTCAACACTGACTCTACAGGTGTAAGCGATATAAATTATTTCCATGACATAAAAACCTAAAGCAAGAAAAAATGCTCACACACACTTCTGTCTGGACTTATGAAATCCTACGCCAAATACTTTCTCCAGGTCCTCAAAGAGACTTTACTGAACGCCAGGCAAATCCATCCAAGTCTGCCATAAATAAGTGCAATGGCAAAGCCCGTGCTGTCGCTAATGCTGAGTGCTAACCGCAGAGAGCATCATAAATCCGACCGGCGCATCCGACGGCTGGCACACGGGACTGCAAACGGGCTGATAACTAGATGCAGATGGAAGTGGTGGAAATGTTTAAAGCTGTCAGCAGCCTTGCCTTTGTTTTATTCTATATGGGGCACATGTTGCAGCAGGGTTTGATTTGAAAACATGGGGCTTCACTCTGCCTCTCCAAATGGGCGTGCTCTGCCACCCAGGAACTGGCACGGGTGTTTTCATTTCGGAGCCTGTAGGGATCCCCCCTCATGCGTTATTTACAGCTCGCTTGCTCGACTGAGCCAGCACAAGCAGAGCATCTCCCACCATGAGATCCAGCAGTCCTCACTGCCTGCGCTCCCACGAACCTACCGTTCCCCACAGCAGTGACTGAGTCCATGTCACTGCCCAGAGATGCAGATGGGACAGCCCAAACCCTCAGTTAACCCATGGCCACAGCCAGCCGATGATGCCATGCCACTGCCCACCTAATCCTTCCACCTTCAAGCCGTCCCCATCCCTCCAGTGCAGGACAAGTGCTTCACCCCATGTGGAATCACCACCCACGTGCACCAGTCCAGTAACCCAGAGGACTGATACTGGATACATCAGGGGAATGACAAGTCTGAAGCTCCTTCTCTGGTCCACCCATCCAGCTTGGGAGAGACTTGCCCAGCACCACGAGCAGAAGTAGCTAACTCAGTGCCTCAATTCAATCCTATCCCAAGTGTGGGCCTGCTACGTACTTTTTCTAGCAAAAAGACACATCTAACCCCTTGGAGGGCACTTGCAGTGTCAGAAAGAGAAGAACCCACAGGGAGCAGGATTATCCGAAGTCTAAGCAAGGGAAAGCAGCCAAGAAAGCCACCAAAACCCAGCAAGGGCAGCCACATCCAACAACAGCGCAGGAAAGACCTGGGCTGATGCACTTGTAACACTGCTGTGGTAGGAATTAATTGCTGGGGAACTGAAGCTCTGACTGATTCAGAGTCAGATGCTGTTACCTGCCAGGCTCATATCAGCAAAAATGCTACATACCTATAGCAGGCTGTACATGATGGAGCTGAATAGGAATAACACCTCTCTGACAGGAGACAGACAGGCAGTAGGTGATGCCCAGCTGATACATTTATAAAATGCAAGATCCGCTTAACGTGAGGCAGAGATGCTGCTGGGGCTCTGACGGCTGGCGATTGCTGACTGCTCTCTTGAATAGCAAGATGTTAAGCAGCTTGCTCTCAAAGTGTGTGGTTTAGAAACCAAGGACAGGCAGTTTCTGTTCCTGAAGGGTGCTGATTTTTAATGCCAAGCCAGTTGGAGCAACAGGAGAGTACTTCAAAAGCCATTTCTATTCACTCCACTAAACAGCAGTTTCAGAGCATCTCTGCCACCCCTCTGTGCCTGACATTCAGGGAACACTAACATCTCATAAGGGGCTGGAGAGAGCTGGGTTTGGAGGAAAGGACATCAGTGTCAAATAGGAGAGAGGAGAGACAACGTGATGAGGACAGCGACATCTCCAAATGCAAACACGGGGTGATGCAGAAGGAAAGCCCATCTTCTCCTTCAGAAATCCCCACCTGGGATTGCTCAGTTCGCAGAGTGCTAGGCACACAGAGCTCAGCTCTCAGCAGCTCCACCTCGGAGCAGCTCATCTCCACAAGTCTTGGCTGTTGGTCTCATCCATTCATTCAAGTGTTTCATTACAAACATCTGAACAGTGAAGGATGCTGCAAGCATTCCTTATTATACTTGTTCCCCTCCATAACATATTTTTTGTGATTTTCCTTAACTTAAGGGATGAAGAATAAAATTGCACTGCCTTTCCTCAATCAGAATCTCAAATAATTGCAGATCCGTAAAGTCCACCTAACAGTCACTCCTGTCAGATGGGTATCCTAATGGTTATATCCAAAGAAAAGGAAGCACAGAGAGGTTTGGTGAGCTGTCCAGGACAACACCGTGAACCAGTGCCAAAGTTAGGCTAGAAACCCAGTTTTCCCTGCCCTCTTACATAAGGACATTCCATCATTTTGATATTTTCTTTCCAACCTTTTGTGGCAAAACACAGTATCCAAATTCCACTCCAAGGAAAAATTAAAAAAACCCAACACAACACTGTTAGCCCTTTCCATAGTTCATATGCCAGCTTTTCCCAGACCAATCACCTCTGCAAAAGAGTTCCTGGCTGCTCTGACAAAGCCAGCTGCTAATTTCATTGTACTTCGGTACAGATTTTCATAAATCCTTTACTTGCTGCTTTTTCTTTCTTCCCTCCTTCCTCGCAGGCTGAGTCCTTGGGAGCTGTTCCTCTGCTCTGCCCAATTCTGCTGCCTGTGATTCTGTCAACACCAATCAGTGCAAAACACCATGAACTGGACTTGAACCCAACATGAACCCATCCAGGTTCCCCAGGCAAACAGTATGTCAGCAAGACGTGTCCTCAATGTCCTGATCTAAAGGATTGTGAAAACAGCTAGAGAAGGTGTCCAGAAACAAAACTGCAGGAGGCTGAACAGGGAACAGATCTCACACCGGAGGGCATCGGATTCAGAGAACTGAACCGTCTCCTCCTGGCCTCTGTGGGCTGCACTATCTTAGCAACAGCTTCATATTCACAGGTATCCAGTCAAATTCAGATCTTCATGAGGGCTGTTGTGCTTATGTTGAAGCTAAACAACCACTAGCCCTACAACACTTGCTGACTGCTGGTGTTGGACCACACAGCATCATGTCACCAATACGTTTGCTTCCTCTCCCAAGGCACAGAACAAGGGATGCAGCCACCTGTCATCATCCCATTTGATCACCAGCACCCAACCCTGACCGTAAAAAGGACCACCTGGTAAAGACCTGCTGGAAGGCACCTATGGGCACACTTTAGAAATACCATTCTCGTGTTGCTAACACTGCTACTACTGATGACCAAGTCGTCTGCATCACTTCAGCCGCGCACCAAGAAGCAAAACCAATGGCTTGCTTTTGTAGGCAGTTCTGGCACAAACCTGTGACACTTGCAAAAAATCCACCAAGCAGTTGTGACAAAGTTAGCCAACAAATGGCACGTAATATAACCTGAAATCACACAGCCCGAATGGGTATTTCTGACCCGTTACGTAGTTTCCAAGGTAAATTGAGGAACTGTCGCTTCCACACTCACTTCATCGCCACAGATAAAACTCTGCAGGGCAAAGAAAACAGGGTCACCACTTTGGCTGACTGAAAAGAAGATATCACATGGCCTTGTGTCAGCTCTGTTGAGCTGGTGGCTGGAGCTTCTCCAAGCCAGGCATCTAAACTGGCAGGACCCACTGGGTGCTCTAGTCCTGCCCAGCTTTCTCACTGTCCAAAAGGCTGCAGAGGAAGTGAGGGACAGGATTTTCTATCAAGACAATCTGACATACACATAATCTTTCCATCCGACTTTCACCAGCAATTCGTTCAAGTTCCCCATTTTTTAAGAAGAGGGATATTGCTACTTCCCCACCTCAGAAAGCCGTTATGGTGCTTAGTTAATGATGGGTTTTTTTGGTCTCTGAGAATGTGGATTATAGGAAGTACCCAAAATTACATTTTCAGTTTCAGCCTTTGTTCTCAGAGAAGAAAAAAACCCCTCCTTCGAGGAGGACAACCAGATCCACTGGCTTGGAAAAAAACCCAAGCCTGCATGGACTTTGCTTTCTGTCATCCTAAACAAAGCATTATAAACTTGGAATTAAACCACACCTGCTCTTCACTTTCTTTAGTGCTTTATTTTGCAATTTCACCTGGAAAGAGACATCAGAACTGCTTGCTTCCATGACATTTCTAGAGCTGTGGTAAAAACAAGGTCTGGTCCAACGCTTTTAGGAGAAACACGTTAGTGTATGCAAACCGAGCACAGCAACAGAGCCAATACCATACCCGAGCCCAAATGCATCACTGTGTTGTTTCTTGCCTTCTTCTCTCACTGCAAGACAAAGCAGGAGAAAAAATTTATTTCTGTGTGTAATCCAAGAGCAATCACATTTTCCTAGAGCTCAGGCAGGGCACCTCCACCTACAGAAGTAGATTTTCTTTCCTCTAAGCAGTTAAAATGCTTTGACCCCAATTCAGAGCTTTGGGTAAGATTTAAATACAACTACATCACTTTGCTGCTGAAATTGCAGGGTATATATCGCCACTTCTCCATATGTCAGAAGCTGAGTAGTCTGCTATATTAACATTGTAAGATGTTAATTAAACCAGAACAGCAGATAGGTACTTAGTGGAGATGATGTGCCTGCTTTTTCTGCGAGGTTAAGGAATTGCATAATTATTTGGAGCAGCTGAGTGGCAAATCCCTGACATCCCCGCATCACCACTTACACCAATGTCACAACCTCCTTTTAAAACAAGGAGTCTGAAGGATATTTCTTCTGAGATAAGCCACACTGTCCATAGTCAAAGGGCTGGATGGAGAAGGTAGCATATTCTAAGAGGTTTCCCTATGGGCTGGACTTTGAATAGTGTTGCAAAAAGAACTGCACATCTCCTGTTTGGCTGTGTCAGTGTAATTTGCTTGGTTTGATTGCTGTAAGTTGTAATATTTCTTCCTGTAGCATTCAGCCACCACCAAAACAAGACATTTCAATGACTTCAATTTAAATTTTTTAAGCATTTGTATTCCAATAAAAATTATTTAAAAAGGGATATTACATTTTCTCATGAAGTTAAAACACTACTGTTTGTCCAGACAAACTCATCCTCCCCACATATAAGGCAGTCCCCCTGCAAGCGGTGTCAAGGTTGGTCAAACAACTCAGAGCTTGCAGTCAAGGCTCCAGCCACTCCCCCACTCCACTGCACAGCACCAGCAGCTTGCTTTTTTTTTCCCCCTGCCTGCAGCTGTGTTGAGGAGCTTATAACTTCCCTGAAAATAATTCTGCAGTCATCTCCGGATAAATACACTTCCTGCTGGTTACATGTTCAGCAGTGCAGATACAGGCGTACTGGAAATGTCAGCATCCACATGTGCAGGAGGCAGAGGGGACCTCAGAGGCTTGCTGATGAGATGGACATCCCTTCCCCCAGGTGTTCTCCTGCACAGACCACGTGAGGAGACACCAGGAGCTGCTACTGCTCAAGCACATTTCAGTGCTTTGGAAATGAAAGCCTCAGCCAGAAGCCAATGAGAATGCATTTAGTGATGCTGCAAACCAGTCTCTTCGGCCCTAGAAGGACACCTGGGAGGTAAGCTCTTGGTGCACCTTATGTAAGGATGGGTGCCTGGCACGTCTCACGTCACACTTTCTCGCAGGCGTGAGAAGGGAGTGATCTCCCTTCATCCCCCTTAAGACAACTCTTTATCCCCCTCTAAGACAACACATCCCTCCATCACATCTCACCCAGCCAGGCAAAGGAGCCCAAGACCTCCCATGTGCCCACACACCAACACCCACACCAACTATTTTTTCATGCACACATGTTTTAGTGGCGAGAATTTCCCAGCTCTTAATCAATCAGTCCTCTCTTAATGAGCACTTAGCATCCAAATTACCTTTCCTAAAGGCCATTTTGCAGAGGAGGGTTTCCTGTTGCCATCCAGTCTGCCTATGCTGCCTTCCAGGAGCTCATAAAACAATTATTGTCCTGCTGCATTGTAGTGCCTCAGCTATGGATGCAAGCAGCTGATTAGATTGATTGCTTCCACAATACCCAATTAACCCACTCACTCTGCAAATGATTGACTTAATCAAAGGCAATTAGCACTTGAATGGCTGCATCAGACAGAAAACCAGGATTTAGTAGATGATTGAGATAACACCTTACAAACATCTTCTTGGCCTTCTAAGGGAAAACATCATTAATACTCAGCTCAGAGCTGGAAGTAGCTGAAACCTTAGGTCGGTGGTTTAGGTGGCACAGAAAACACAAGGGAGTAGTAACACATACATTTCCCTTTACTCATAAAGGGAACAATGCCACATGCTACTCCTAAGGGGAACTTGAAAAGCATTGATGTTCCCCTTTCCCCCCTCTTCCTACTCATGCAGGACTAGGAGCACTGACCAGTTGAATAGACCTCAACAACCAACTGTCACGAAATGGTAAGTTTTGTCCCTGACAGCTCTAGACAGTCAGTCCCTGAGTACTGGGCATACGAGGTTGTCTCCCATTACCAATACTCCAAGCAAAGTGTTTTACAAAACCGTCTTCAATATTGATGCCTTGCAAGGCATCTTCTCCCACAATGTAAAAAAGTCACCCAAAAAGACTGGATTTGGAGGCAGCAGTATCATGGCTCTGCAGAGATATGGATGTCAGTGTCCTCAGCAATTTTCCTCTGGACAAATCACCCCAAACCAGCACAGCCAAGACAAAGCCTCACCACGGGAAGGTCAAGGAGAGCAACCCATGCTCCCTAAAACAGAGGACAGAGACCATTTTAGGTCATGTGCAGGACAACTTCGAGGTTGAAGCCAAGCATGGAAAACAAACTCTCCAGATCACTGCAAAAATATGTTGTCATCTTGCTTCATCTTGAGCAACAAAGCCTTTGAAATGGAAAAGTTGTTTGTTCAGCTATCCAGCTGCTGGGATCAATAAGTGACATGGAGCCAAATACATTGTCTCTATGGAAAAAACATGAGGCTGAGCTTAAAGAACACATCAAGATCCTGAGGTTGACAGAAAGAAGACAAGGTCTGTCCCCATATGTAGGCATATGGTATTTAAATGCAAGGTCAGTCCCTGGGTTTCCACTCCCTTTTAATGTCATCGTGAATACACTCGCATTGCTGGCTCACAGCTGAAAATCAAAACTGCTTCTACGCAAAGCCCCAATAATAAAGCTGAAATCCATTAAGCCTGTGATGTTTGCCACTATTTAAATCTGATTAAATTTGTACATGACATCACTAAGCCTAACAGTCAGAAAACACTCCTGTCAGGTCTGATGTTTCCCCATGTAATCCAGACCCCCCTTCTTTCACCAGGTTATCAGCTAAAAGGAGCCATAATAAGAGATCATGTACCTAATCCAGCTTCCTAAGCTCTTTTTAACTGGTTTCTTTAATCACATGTTGTGATTCCCTATGGAGTAGCTCACAGGTGACAAAGACATTAATACACTCATTCATACTCCCAGAAGGTATCTTGGATGGGATCACATTGCCCCTTGTGCCGATCAAGTGCAGCAGAAACGAGACACGTGAGGTGCCTCTGCAGAGCATGGAGCACGGGGAAGCCGTCAGTGGGATGAAAGGTGGGAAATCAAGGCAGCAGGAGGTGACAACCTTTGGGCAAGTGACTGCAAAGTAAGGTGGTGCAAAGGACGCTCGCCAGAGAAAAAAATCCCTTTAGTAGAGTGATTCTTGATCTCCTAGTGAGCACTCACCTCCCCTGAAAATGCTGCATGGGAACAAATATCAGGAGAAAATACCAAAATATACAATTCTCAAGCCTTCACCTGACCACTGCAGGCATATCAGGCTTGGCGTCCACTGCAGAGAACACAGCCACATCCTCCCTTTTATCAGTTTATCTTATAATTGACCATCGATACAGTACAACTTCCATGGTAACTTAATTACTGAGCAAGTGTTTACATATTAAAGATAAGACAATAGTTGGCTGCTGCAGAACAATTCGACTGTAGTTGCTGGGAGATGTTAAAACCCTCTGCTACAGAAAATGTCTTTACTGGAAGTCTCGCGCTTGCGTTACTGAGAATTGAATGTGGAATCTAATTTTACTTGGAAATCAAATGCTTCCTCTTCGAGTGGCATCTCCACACACCCACCTGGGAGCTGCTGGCTGCTCAGAGAAAAAAAATCCAGTTACAGGTAAATAACCTTCAGGTTTTGGTCTTTTGAAGCCAGTCTTTTATAATAAAAAAGGCAGATGAAAGCTGAGAGGTTCCCAGTGCGATGCTCATCCCATTTACCAGCACCGAATGCACTCAAAGCCTGATTTAGCTGAAAAGCTGAGCGAGAAAACATTTAAGGACAGGCACGCAGTACTAAGTCATAATAATATCTGTACAGTAGTGTGCTGTCAGAAGCTGAAGTTTGAGAGCAAAACCACCCCAAACCAGAGACCAGGATCCTCCTTGGGCAAGACAAACACTCCAAAAATTCCTTGCTGCAGCCATCGCAAGTTATGTGGAAAAAAGCTGCAGCTTTCTCGCTTGGCACCTGGAGGAGCCGCTGCCACCATCCCACATCCACCAGCCCCTGCCCAACACTGCCCATGTGCAGAGCTGGCCCTGCCTGGACATCGCCCGAGGGGAGGGAGAACCCACCTACAGCCTCCCATGCAACCTCAACCACTTTAATACAGTAAGCAAAGAGGCGAGACACCAAAAGCCTTGGGGATGAGGAGCCTTTACCCCCTCAACATGCACCGCAGATGGGCTACACCAACCTACATGTTCCTGAGGCTTCAGCTCAAAACAACTGTGAAGCACCAGGAACCACCTGAAGGTCTGGATTTCATACAGGCATCCTGCAGAGCCTCAAACCACAGCTACAGGATCAGGCTAAAATATCCTCCAAGCCCTGAATAGTTTTAGATGGGTTTCTTAGCCACACCAGTAAATAAAATCTCAGCCTGGGCAGCTGCTCACATAGATCAAACCAAACAAGGATGAGATTAATTTAATCCCCCAATAGAGCTTTACAGAAGTCAGCAGAGAAGTTCACCACTGACTTCAGATGGGTTTAGGACCCTCTCTCCAGGGCATCCCGGAATAAAGCATTCCCCCCACGTAGGCAGCATTGCTGTGCAACCATAAATCACAGAAACCCGTCCTCGCATGCACATAACATTCCTCTTTGTTTGCTTTGAAGAGAAATCCAAATGGCTTCGAGCACATCTGCTGCGGTGCTAACAGCTCCTGATCGTCTATTATTGAGCGTTCGACACATTTACAGGCAAAGCTATTGCTTTATGAAGGGAATGGAGAATTTTTTAATTTAGGACTCGTTCCTTTCCTGGCTGCTGGTTTTATAGCTGTCCCAGAAGTCAGCTCGTACAGGATGCTCCAGCAGCTGTGGTATCAAGGGGGGGGCATTCAGCAGTGCAGCCACAACCTCCGGGTTGCACGTTGGTTTTTCTAAAACTATCACCCCCATCCCCTGGAGCAGTGCAATTGCACTTTATGAACTCCTGTAATTATATAATCAAGGCTAAATTCTAGCCTGAATAAATCATTGACCAAAATTCCCATCAACTTTGCTACACTAAAATTTCTTTCTTCTGGCCTCTGCAATATGTGAAAGTTTAAATTCATTCCCTGCTGAGCAGCCTCCTTGTCTTTTGGTATTTTGGGGATATACTGTTTGTTACTGACGTGCCACATAATTACTTCCCTCAAGGGCTACTCTGGTTATGAAAACAGACCTGGCTCATCTAGGCAGCTGCTGTGTGTGCACCTCAACTGCAGCAATGATTTTAAAACCAGTCCTATTTAAACAGCAGGGGAGACACCTCCCAGCCCAGTTTCACTGTAAGCATCCCAGAGGTGGCATGTGGGCAACTCCACTGCTACAGACTTCTCTGCTGCATCAGAGACTTCAAGGTGAAAACTTGGGCGAGATCACTATAGGGGGAAAATGCAGATGGAGACAGGCTGGTGTCGGACAGAAAGAAGCATCAGCAAATGCTTGCCCTTCTCAGTTGAGGTTGATCTAAGGCTCAACTACATCTTTGGCAAACTCCAGAAAAAGACATGACCTCACTCTGGAAAAATGTTCTTTATCTGGTGAGACAGAAACTGCCTGGCCTTGCGCAGGTCTCCAACATAAAATGGATCTTTCTTTAATAGAAATTTAATTAAGCTAGGAAGAGTTGCCATGAAATCAGTCTTTTCCATATACTTTGTTATCATATTGCTTCCTAGTCTCTCCCTTCTCATTAGCAGAAGAAAGATGCACCAGCCTTTTGGTCCTGTGTCACCCTACAGGGAACATGAACGTGCACAGTATAAAAACACCGATTAACACCAGAAGATCAGGGACACCAAGAACTACCAGAACCACCAGAAACAGAAAGAGATGGTTCCCTTATTCTTACCCTAAATGTTTGTTATCAAAAACATGGAGAACCAGCCTTATACTTCTCTTTAGCTGTCTCCAATTAGTATAGATCCATTTATTGACAGTAAAAACCCAAGGTTATGGGAACAGGCAGCCTGAGCAATGTCAAAATATATTATTTCAAGTTGGTTGACCTCTAATAGGGAAAGCTCAAGACCAGGAGTGACTCATGCTAATTATAATTGGGGTGTTTCATACACTTACTGATCTTTGTAGCCTATACTCACTGGGTGGACTGACTCTCCCAGGGGGCACTGACTGCTCAGGACATTGCCAGAGAGCATCCAGAGCGCATCCCAAAACACAGGCAGCACATTGAGCCACCAAGGGAATCCAGGGGCAGGAGGGTCTCAGACCATCTTGCCCATGGGAAACTGTATGAGTTCAGCAAATACAACTGACCTCAGACTGACCACAAAATAATCGTTTTTGATTTGGGTTGATAAATGTAAATATTTCTGTTAGGGATGATGCAAAATGAAACATTTCTTAGGTGTGCGCTTTTTTTGAGATGAAAAAACCTAACCAAGCATTTTGCACAAAGTGTTTTTGGGGAAAAAAAGAAAGACCAGACCTCAACTATTTAAAATTTCACAGGCCAGCCCTTTCCCCTTTAGATAAGGCTCACTCCCGTGCTACCCTGCTTCCCCTGCAATGAGCATCACTGCTGCTTTAATTTTTGCACGAGAGCTGCTGCTCTTTGGCTAATTATAGAAGCTTGGATCAGAGCTACACCGAAGGCAGCTTGACAGAACCAGCTGTTAAAATTACAGCTGGATCCTAAACTAGCTGTGAACATCCAGCTTTAGCTCGTGGTGCTACCCCCTCCCTGGAGCCGGCTGCCAAGGGCCTTGCTTGGCCGACTGCTCCTCCTCCTCCACCGCTCCAGCTCAGACCCACAGGTTTGGCTGCCTAAATGCTTTTCTGCTTTAGGGAAGCTGAAGACACCTGTGTATTTCTTTTTGCTAGATGTTTTTCTTCCTACAGCAGCTATCTGTAAGATCCATCACTTCATCACTGCAATGTTCATGGATTTCCTGGAGAGCATAACAGTCATCGCTGGCCTCTCACCACAGCCCAGAGAGGTTAAAAAAAAAAAAATAAAAATGCACCAAAGTTATCTCAAAAAGAAAACCTTTTGCATTTGGAGCCTTTTCCTTTGCCTTCTAGTGGTGACTTTGTGCGGTGTCTCCTTGATGGCATCTCCCTTTGATTTTAACAGAGCCTCGGGAAGTGGCATTACTCTTTTGGGGGGGCTGCACTGAGCCTGAATCAGCACTTCCAAACGCTACTGGAAGGCACCGAAAGGCTGCTTCGGTTCCTGGTCATATGATGCCTGTCCTGCTGAAACATCAGCGCATCCTGGCACGGGAATGATGCCACGTGCAAGTCCCTGTCACAGGCCCGCTCCCCTTGCAGGAGAAAAAATAATAATAAGACAAACCCACTGTGATCTCCCCTTGCATCCTTCTCTCTAGTTTAGTTTGTTAAACAGCTCTTTGATGCGCCTTGTCTTCACTGCAGTAAGGTCCGTGTTTGATGTTTAAATCATTTGTATTGCAAAGTTGCTGTACGGAGTGAGGGCTGAGCGGGACCCACCACAGGCAGCTCTCCAGGACCCGTTTTCTCCTCTGCCTTCCCTGGGCTGATGCTGCAGTGAATGGCGTTAGCCTGGCTGGGGATTTTATCTGCTGCTGGTTTCTTGAGTGGATTGTTTCAAAAGGATCCCTTTCCTTCCAAGGCAATTTGGCTCAATATTTATCTACCCTGGAGACAGGCTGTTGCGTGAGTTTTCACTCTGCTCTGGATGAGGCTGCAGAGACCAGGAGAGGTGACCTGCACAGCATCACCCCCCCTGCCCTGTCTGCTTCCCACGGGAGCAGTGTCAGGGCATGCCGAGGAAGAAGAAGTAGTCGTTTGTTTTAAAGCAATGACTACATTTCCCTCAAACCTCCAAGGAAAGGATGGGGAAAGGTTTCTTGGAACAAGTCCTGACAGGGAGTTGTGTAATGTTAAATGTAGGATTATATAGGGAAGACATAAAAAGGAGACTGAACATCAGCAAACGGTGTCCTGTCTACTTCAGCTGAACATACTTTTCCATAGGGTTTCCTCCTTCCTCCATTTCAATTTTTCCCACTTAATTTTTCAACTTAATCTATTCCTCCCCAGCAGACAAAAAATTGGGGGAGAAAAAAAGAACCCCAGCTCCTAGACCCCCTTCTCCACACCAAAACTCCACAGCACAAGCACCAACATGTGGATGCAGATGCCAGATCTCGCACCCACCCGCTGGGGCATCGTGCCCTGCCCTGCTCCCCGGGCTGTGAACTCCACACCCGGTGCGTGCCAGGCGGCTGCACTGGCGAGGACCAGCTACAGTGGCTCAGACCCACCGAGGCATGGCACACCAAGCAGCATTTAACCCAGGAGCATGCGTGCTCTGAAGAAGCACCATCCCCACGGTAAGTGAGATGTCTAACATCTCGCTCTGGCCGTGGGAGAGCCCTCGCAGGGGTGCAGGGAGCAGTGCCCACCGAGCCTGGCTCCCAGCGTGACTCACGTCCCGGCCGGCGGCTGAGGTCAGTGCCCAGAGAACAGAAGCCCTCTCTGTAGCTCCGGCAGCATGAGAAGAAGGTTTCTGTGCCAGGCAAGGTTGCTCGCTGGAGGGATGCTCATGCTTTAACCCTCTCCTGACAACAGCACATCAGCCTCCAGTAACCCTGATATTGGGTTGGGAGAACTGCAGGGTTTGTAGTTTCCATCCGGACACTCACATACCCAGCCCTTGGCTAAATGCTCTTTGATTATAACCTCTCGGGATCAGGGATGCTTTTTCAGTGCATCTGTACAGCACCCAGAGCACTGGATGCAATCTGTGCATAATGCTCTTACGCACCCTTGAAATGCAAATACGCCTCTATGCTCCCTTGAAATGCAAACAGCGATGAGGTTTGCATCCTTTCTGGAGAGGGCTAGAGCCCTGCTGCCACTCAGTCTGCCCTCCTGCATCCCTCCCTGCCATGCTTCCCCGCAGCTCCAATGACCACAAGAGATGCATCGGCAGAGCTTGCACAGCACCAAGCTCACGGCAGGCTGCAAAACTCAGCCAAGAAGCCAAATTTCTCAGCACAGTCCCTGCGTGCCGCAGGCTGCGGTGCCAAATCATTTTATACTCTGGGACACTGAGACAGGGCAGAGGTCCATGCCAAAGAGATGCAGCATCCCTGCACCCTGGGCTCCTTGTTCAGACATAAATCCAGCCGCCTTCTGAGGTCAGTCGTCATGTCCAGCTCTCCCAGGGTGCAAATGCACACTGCAAGGGGGTATCAGTGCCAAGCAGAGGAATTGCTTGTGGTTTCAGCTGGGGAGAGTGAAAATGCAGCCAGACTTTGGGACCAAGCAGCCAAGATCTTACAGACGAGGGAAGGATCAAGCACAGAGATTTGTAATGCAATTTTGCTGAAAACCAGTAAAAGCCGAACCTGGTGCTTTGGTTCAGCCAAATACCAGAACCGGCTGCTGGGAATTTACTGGAAACCATGATTTAACAGAAGGCACCAGCGATGCAAGCCTAGTGTGCACACCAAGCACCAGCACACACTGCAGGGAACTGGTGTCATGACTTCCTACCACAAAACATCTCCTCATTCACGTCCAAATCTCTGCTTTGCAAAAGTCTACATGCATTTACAACAAAAGATCAGGCTACCCTGATTTTTGCCACTTTTTAGCTGCGCTATTTTTTTATTTCTATCTCTAGATGGAAAGAGACCTAGAAATCTATGAGGGATCTGCTTACAGGGATGGGAGAGAGGGGTAAAGACAGCGGTACCAAAAAGCACCCCACAGTGAGGGATGCTCCACAGATCTCACGGCAGCCGCATCTTCCCAATGCATGCTGCAGCTCTGCATCACGAAAACAAGCACTTCCCATCAAAGAAGGACAGAAGCAGAAAATGCTGGCGCTTCTCTCAAAGCCCAGCTCTAATACTTGAGCCTTTCAAGCATCAGAAGAGGATTTAATCCATTTTACAACTAGCATCAGATAAAGTGACATTAAAAAGCAGTTGGAGCAAAGCAGCAACTCTCTTTGAGGCTAATAAGTAGAAATAAATTAACTGATTTCTTTATATTGAAAATCCCTCTCTATGGACTAAGATCAAGGCCTGCTAAAGTTTTTGACAGCTCTCTTTGCCATTCAGCCATGTGTGCACTGGGGTTAAACAGAGATTTACACTCACAGAAACTCCTGAAAAACTCAGATCTTTGGATCAAGATTACAGATGTAGCCAGCATTTTCAGAAGTTCAACTCAAAAAATGTCAGAAGAGCCAGTTATAATTAGGCTTTTTCTGAATTTCTATATATGGTGTAAATCAAGAGGCAAGTCACTGGCATTATGGGAAACATGCCAGCAAAAAAACAGAATGAGGGGAAAAAACAACCTCTTTATTTGTATGGTACTATTCACTTTACAGACACATAATGCAGGCTGGGCTTTAAAGGCGACTTACAGTTTTGCAGTATTATGTGGCTCTAGAACTTTTATTCTGATATTCAAAGTCTAATGTAACTTAATGTTTACAAAGTGACATTTCAGATCTCACTGCTCTCACCAGAAATGCCTCCATGGCCATCACTAGGTTTTGGGGGAAGGCTTTGGGTACACTAATACAAACCATTGCAAGTGCTCTGCAGAGATTTCTCCACCACTTAAAACACCGAACAGGTAGCAGAGATTATAAACCGATTTTTCTTAACAAAGTGTTTACGACCTAATTAAAAACTGCTCCGAGCTGCTATTGCAAAGCCAGTCACATCAGTCATCAGATCTGCGCCGGAATTAAACATTCATGGGGGCTGCCCCCAGGTCTGTGCCACAGCCCTTCGAACAAAGGGCAGGCAGAGCCACAGTGGCTCTGCTCAGCCCCGCGTCGACACCAAAGGCTATTTTTATCATGAGGAGATGTAAGCACGTAAGGGACTGGGGGAAGGGAGAGAAGGTGGAAGGGGGGGGAAAAAAAATAAATGCTAAAGTATTTATATACTTCGTCAGGTAGTGCACCACCCTGCACCATGGCCAGGTACACCCGTCCTCACACCCACAACCACGCCAGCATTCAGGCACAGCATGGAAACAATGGTAGATTATTTGAGACACACACCAAACCCAAACCAGCCAAAGACCCCCACCCCCCAAAAAGGCAGAGGGATGCTCCTGCACACACCAGTGCACCCCGTGCCTCGCAAGGCTCTGCTGTCCAGGGGTGAGCTGGGCAGATGACCTTGTTCTGCACCGCCACACTCTCCTACGGCACATACTGGTGCCCGGTCAAAGCCCAGCAAGTCGTTGCTGGTAAGCTTAGAAACAGTTGCTTTTATTGCGTTGTTTCTCTTATTGCTCTTGTGAGCTCGGTTTCCTAAGGAACCAAAGCTTACATGGAGCATCGTCTCTCCATCTCCCCCTCTGGCTTTCCATCTTGGACACTTTCAGACAGATGTAGCTCCCCATAGTTGCTAAACATTCCACTCTTTCTTGCTTATAAAGCAATGGGATAATTTACACACTTAAAAAAAATCAGCCTCATCCCTGCTTTTTGCAGAACCACCCTTGTAGTGGTGCACTGCCTCTTTCTCTGAGGGGCCTGCATCTGCCTGCTCTTACCTTACACTCAACTGTACGGGCATCTTGCTTTGCATTTGTATAGTGCTTAGTGCAGCATCACCTTGGCCACCCCCACATCTTCACCTGGGAAAAGCAAGGAGAGCTTCCCTGGAGTTGGTGGAAATATAAACAGGAACATCAGCCAAGGATGGGGGCTGCATTTTGGGAAAAAATGACGATGAAATAATCTTCACGCTGGTCTGCACGGAGAAGCTGATATGGCAGCTGGCTACTGTCCTGATCACACACATTAGCTGGCTCAAATCTTCCCCAGTGCTAAAAGCAGCTCTTGATTTAGCTGATAACGCCTTTGCAAGAATAGAGTTTTGGTTCAACTATTTTACTTAACATGCTCGCCTCGTCAGCAGTTAAAGCATGCTATAGGAAGCACCTATGTCACTTCTCCCCGCTTGCAAGGAGATGGTTTCACACAACAGCTTTGTATCGCCCATATCAAGTTGCTCCCACAGTATCATTTCATCAGACGCCGCCAGGGCTTGTATGAGGAAGGGCATCTCACTACCCACGGCGTGATGCTCTGACCACGGAGCAGGTCCAATGGGAGGGAGCAGTCTCTCACATCAAGACTCTCAGACAGCACAAACCAGCACAAGCATTGCTGGAGCAATGCAGATTCACGCCAGTCAAGGCAGAAATACAGCAAGGAAAAAAACAAAACAAAACAAACAAATATACACTTGCCTCTCTTGTACCTCTCATGAAAGCTCAAATCTGGGAACAAGCTGCAGCCACAACCTTGATACTGCTACAGTGCCCTGAACTGAGACTTCGCAGATGACTCTTTCTTTAAGCCTTTTCACCAGCATCAATTTCTCTTTTGCTTCCACCATCCTTCCCCACAACAGAGCTGCAGCCAAGCCTGAGGAGGCTGTATTGCAGGGCAGTGATTTATTGGCACAGGTAAGTATGTGTATGTGAAAGGATGCTGGAGAAAACGCCTTTCCTTTGAGCAGCATGCTCTCTTTCACTACTTTATCCCCAGCGGTTTGCAGCATAAAAATCTCGCTGACTGCACAGAAGATGCCTTGTTCCCCTGAGCCTGCGGGCCCAGCACGTGCTTGCACAGTGAAGGGGACAGGGACGGTTCACGTATGCCTTCATGCTCCCTTCTGCGTGAGCATCTCCTTAAAGACCATATGCATTAAGGGCTTAGCAAGCGACACCAGCAGCCCTCAAACCAATGCTTTATTTCTTTGCTGTGGTTGCCTGGCAGACTCCCCCGGGTGCTACGGGCTGTCTGATGTACAATAAAACCTGTGCTCTTTTAGGCTGCCATTAGCACTGGTTTGCTCTCCAGGTGCTGTTCAGCCCTGTAATTCAGCAGCGTGCACAGCAGGAGAGAGGAGCTTTGCTTTTGAGGTTGTAAAAAAAAAAAAAAACACGGCGGAGCCGGTGTTGCTCTGACACTCGTAGCTCCCTGCTAGCTAGCTGATATGGGGTAAGAGACAGCAGAGCATGAGGTCTGTCAGTTAAAATAATTGGGTTTTAACTGCAACGCTGTTCACCGCTTTGTCTGATCAGGCCCAAAATAAACTGCATTACATCACTGCAGGTCAGACTGAACTAATAAGGGTATCTTTCTCACACTGAGAAAGAACGTATTTATGTCCCGTGCGTTTCCTCTAGTCCTTTGCAGTCAGAGCTGCTTCCAACTGTGCAAGTGCAAGGGAAAATTAATTCAGACTGTTGCCCAAATTATACAAGAGCCACATGGAATGGAAAGTGCATATTAACAGATTTTACTATTTTAGGGTATTCTTTCATGTCTCATAATTTATTTTGCCATCATATTTGCAGACAAATACAAAATAACATACAAGCCAAGTAATCTTTGGGGTGTTGACAGAAGATAGTACAAGCAAATAGGCTCCTTCAGACAAATGCTGCTCTTTGTAACTACCTGGGTAAACCTAGAGCTCACCTGAATAATGACAAGATCTAGTCCATAGTGTTATAAATACAGAAATACAAGCCAACAAAGCCTAAAGCCCTGATCATCTTTGGCTTTGCTAATATGCCCAAAATCTGGCCTATATCTTCTAGCTTTCTCAGTTGCTTCAGTAGTAGCTCTCAGGCCATCTAAGGTTGCAGTAACACCATATTATCTTACTGTGCAGTCCAACGGGCCATCCCACCCAACTATATAACTGCCAATCAAATAATCAAAGACTCCTCCAACTTCCACCCTGAAGGATAGGGTTTACATCTTCAGCTGGCGTAAATCTGAATTTCTCCACCTTTTTTAGGGGACCTGTGACAATTTACATCAGCTGAGGAGCTCCAACCCCCCATGATTAAAGAATGAAAGCAGTGATGCTTGTTGGCATTTACTATTCTTCTCCCTTGCAAATGATGCATTCTCATCCTGAAGGCTTTTGGGAACCAAATGTCTCAACACGAAAGATATGCAACAGCATCTGCTGTGAGCGAGGGAAAACCACTGTTCCCCAGTCCTGCTGCAAGGGAATCGTACTGGCATGCAGAGCTGGTAGCAGCACTTTTTATCAGCTGTACCCTACTGCGAATCTTCTCCTGTTCCCGACTGCTCTTCCACCATCTGATAAATTAACAGCAATAGGATTTACTGGCCTATTTATAAGAAACACAGGAAAGCAGCATTTGCAGCAAAGTTGCAGAAAGCTGCGCTTGATGCTGTTGTTTGTGCCCAGTCTACCCTGTGCCTCGCTGGAAAGCACGTCACACTGGGAAGCACCTACACCCTGACCTAAGAGCATATAAATCACTGCTGCACTATCTCAGGCAATGCTTTCAAGGAAAGGATGGCAACTGCTTTGCACAGCCCGGCATCTCTGTCTGTTGCTGGAGATACCCATCAGCCCTCTCCCACTGCACCAGCCACATCCATCCATCCCATGGATAGTGCTTTCACGGTCCTAACACGGTGAAGTTACGCCATTTTTCCTTGACAAACATTAAGAGATTAAACACCTGGTGTTAAAGAGCTCTCCCGCTTCATTTGCTAATGTTAAAGCAAAGACCCAAAGATGTGTTATCCCTGCCCACCTCTCCTCCCAGGCTGGGCTTCAGCTCATCCCAGGACACCAATTCCTCCTGGCGTTTGGGCAGTAACAAGATGGGTCCACCAGGACCCAAAGCCAAGTTCAAGGAGCAAACGACTCCATTTTGCTTTCTCTTGGCCACATGCACATCCCGTTCTCTCATCTGTGGCCTGAAATGAATTAGAGCAGCTGCACCTTGACCAGTTTATAATATTATAGTCCTCCAGCCCTGCAAACACTGTTCCCTTTTGCTTCCTCCATGCCTCCCTTGGTTAAAATAAATCTATTTGATTTATTTTATTTGCAGCAAGACTTTTGGGAAGCATTGCTGTAACTGCTGCCTATCAACAGCAGGGGAAAATGTGCAGTCCAAGCTTTTTAAAATTGATCAAAATATTTTTAAGATTATGAAACCTTTCAATTGCCTTGAGATCCAGATCCAGACTTTGACAGCAATTACCACCATCGTCCACTTCTAAAAGAATACAGCACCTGTGCCCCATTAAACACCGTTAAAAGGGATAGTTAGCCAGAGACTGACAGTAATTTAGCCAGTTCATTTACCAGAATGGATAAAGCCAACCTGAAACACATTAATGTGAGGGTCTTAAAACTGGTATTATTCTGTACTGTTGTGCAACAAACGTATCGCCAGCAGAAGGGACTCAGACCACGGTGTTAATCAGGATTGCCGGGGTGTAAATAATGTTTTGCTTCATAAAGTCTGGCTAGGGCAAACAAATTATTTAGCTTTCATACTACAGCTGAATTAAGAGCTCAAATGTATAAAAGGGTGTATCTAAGAATCAATAGTGGATCACCGAAACATTTAATCACTGTTTTACTAATCTCCCTGCACTATCTGAACTCAAACTGGCTCCTCACACTAAAATCAATGGTGCTAATACACTCATTAACAACGGCTCTTTTGGAGGAATGAAACCATCAGAGTTTGAAAAACTAACTGGGGGCAGAGGAGCTGAAAGCTGTGAACAGCACATGGGCTTGTGCTCCAAGGCTTCCTGGGGAAGCAAGAAACTCTAAAAATTCCCTTACAGGAATTTCCACTGCAATCTTCTCCTGAGGGTAACTGTGACTACACATGTAACAGCACATCCCTGAGAGGGGACGCCTGATGCAGGGACTGAACCAAGACCCATGGATCTACAGCCACGGCTCCTCTCCAGGGAGAGGCTTGGGAGCTGGCCTCAAGGTTCAGTGCTGCCCAGGGATTTCTGCATGTGCAAAGTGTCATCCAATTCTGGTTCTGCTACCTTGCAGGGCTCTATCTCATGAGGCAGATGTTTCCCATCGGTTCAGGGGCTATGTCAGATCTTTTGGGGCAGCTGTTGCCTTTGCATCCCACACTGTCTCTTATTTATACTCTCCACCAGCAGCTCAAGAGTTTGCCACATCCTCCTGCCAGGCTTCCCTGCCTGCCTATCTCAGCTCTGACCTGCACATCTGACACTCCTGTCCCGAGACTCATTTCTCCTAAGTCTGTCAGTTTGGCGTGATAGCTTCTGCTTGGCATCTACAGGCTCCAGACAGTCTCTCCCCAAAGGATTCTCTGAAAGACACTGAATTTCTGACCAGGGTTTCATCAGGCTGCCTGGAAAAGGATGTTGCTCAAAACTATTCAAAGATAGCATTTTCTTATTTTTTATGCAATTATTGAACAAATATCAGAATGCAAAATTGCCCCTGGGATTGGAAAATGGAATTAAGTCTTCCAACAAACATGAGAAAATGGATAACGATGTCTCTATTAGCAACAAAATGTTTCATGCTTACAAACTGGCAACCTAACACCCCTCCAGGGAATTCAGAATGGTGAGAAAAAAATGGTCTAAGACAGCATTCGAAAGAAAAAGAGATATACATACATTCAAGTGAGACACAGACTGGATGTGGGGTATGCAGGAGGGTGTCCTTGTGTCAGTCCCACCTCAGCACATTCACAGGCAGTTCAAGAGGTCATTAGTGGAAAGCAATGGCCCAGATCCTCTGTAGTTCCCAGTTGTGCTGAGCCCAGCATAATGAGGCACAGGAGGTCCACCCCACACAGGGTGAATCCTCCAAACCACTGGTGTGGCCACTAAGTTGTATCGACCCCTGCAAGCAGCGAGAAGGGCAGAGCCGGGACGTGTGGCGTGGCTGAGCTTCTTCTGCAAGCAACAAGCTCCAGTCTGTCTTGAAGGGCTCATGGATGGCATGGCTCAGACCAGCTTTGATGGCACTGGTCTATAACAGCTGGGCAAACTGGTGGTCCAGCACCACGTACGACACAATGATGAAACACCCCCATTTCACCCAACTGTCCCAATGCACATGAGAACATCTCTGCTGAGGACATGGTTTAGTGGTGGACTTGTTAATATTAGGTTAACAGTTGGACTCGATCTTAAGGATCTTTTCCAACTGAAATGATTCTATGATCTCCAGCATACTGCTTCCCTACAGGACACAGGATTTTCCCTGGGCTCCCTTCTCAAGCCACAACCCTGGGAAACAACCGACTCCAGGTGTAACAGCCCCGGAGCTGAAAACAGCACCATCAACTGAGTTACATCATACAGTCCAAAAGAAGGAGCACCATTTGGCACGGGGTGAAGTACGGGCATGCAACCACACCTGGGGTTCAGCAGGAGGGAAAAGTTGGCACCGCATGTTTGGTGTGTCCCTCCCAGCTTTGTTTTGTTGTAACACCAACCTGGTCATGCTAAGGAGGAACCACCTGGCCAACGCTCCCCTTAGAATTTACTGCCCAGAAGAATCAACAAATGACATCCCAGTTGCACAGGTCATTTGCACAGCTCCTGTGCTGGATTTTCATGATGGTACAATTCTCAAAGACAATATAGAACCTAAAAGCATTCATATACAACCTGCAAGTTGTCCACCAGTCTGCCTTCCCTTCCCTCCCCCTCCTCCTCCCAAGAGCACTGATCATTTGAAATGGCTTACCCCATTCTCTTCTATTCTGCATTTAATAGTTTTTGAACTTCAGAGAGGGGAGAAAACCCTTTCACTTCACCATGCAGTTAAATATTATGCAGTCACATTACTCAAGAACACCTACAAAATACACTGCTAAAATAAACTCCCATTTGAACTCTTCCTGTAATATTTTTCAGAGAGCTAGAACACGCTGCCCCTTCTTCCCACACAGCACTGAAGCACCTACTTCACTTTAACCAGGTACACGCTCTTCCTGGAGTTGAAAGGACTAATCATGTGCTTAAAATTATGCATTTGCCTGAAGTACCTAGCTGAATCCAAGCTTTTGTATCTAGAAGTTGCACGGTATAAATCGGAAACACTATTCCTGAGTGAAAGTTATACACACGTTAGCAGATAGAACATGTCCAACTCCAGCAGACTGCTTTGAAAATCTAAAATAAAAACATGCACAATGTACTATATATGAGTATGGATACCCCCCACACACACCACGAGCATGCCTCATGTATACAATATGGCAGAGCAGAAAGGTCTAAACATAAATTGAGAATATATGAGATAAGATTTTAATTGTGGTTTTAATAACAACAAACTGCTGGAGCTACCTGCTTATTACTAGTCTTGAAAAGCAGCATGAAAATAATATTTTAACCTTTCATCTGTAACATGGTCTTTGCTAATAGAATTATCCCAGAGTCATGCAAGCACATAGCTGGTGTCAACTACTTAATATGCAGAATAAATTAAATGCCACTTACGTATAGCAAAGAAATACCCAGCTAATTTCATGCACTTTCTTGCTGGTCCTTACGCTGGCATAGCCACACAATGAACACAGTTGAGCCCTGCATCTCCTTTTCAAATCCCGTCCTTCTGCAAGAAAACCATCCGATCCACTGCTCTACTAAAACACCCCTTTGCAAGACCACCGTCACTCTGCCCATCATGCTGGGAGTGCTGAAATGAGCTGTCACATGTGCTGGGTCTCTGCAACTGCAAAACACTGTGTGTTTATTATACTACAAGGAGACCAGGTCCCACTGATGCCACTTGAAGTATTGTGGAGAGACAGTAAGAGAGATTTGGGAAGAGTGGGGGACCTGACACACTTCTCTATTATTAACTAAACCATGTTAATAATTCTACTTCATCCTCCCAAAGCAAAAGTCACCTTGATGAGACAAACACCTTTAGCTCCATTTCAATCCAGCTTCATGCCTCACGCTACCAGAAATGAACTCGCTGGTATTATATCTGACTTGCTGTTGGTGAACAGCCCATGGAAGTCACAAGAAAGACTCTTGATAACTGATTTATTTCCATCAGCTATTAAGATTCCCAATATTCCGAATCAAATACAGGGAATGCCAAGAGGGATCTTTCCCCAAAAGACTACACTTTCTCCTCCTACTTAGTGACGTATGAGCAATAATCAATATAAAAGAACATATAAACAGAGACAAAAAAATGGAAGGTCCCGGACATAAAAAAACTTATCTGCCAAAAGTGTCTTTCACTACCTGCAGAATAAGGCTCCTGCTTCTCACTGTGAATGAACTCTTTTCGTTCGTATTTGGCTCTGATCCACTGTTCCCGCAGCAGTCTGGAAAAGAAAAATAGAGAGAAAAGGAAACATGGTCCAAGATACACTAAGGAAGAATCCAGAATCATTAATTCTTCAATCAAAATACAAGTGTGATTTAAAAGTTTTCCAAAAATTGCATTGTACAGTCTGGAGTCAAGTGTTTCTTCTGTCTACTGTTGGACAGCAATAAATCGTTTCTTTGTACATCCAATTTTATTGGAAACTTATTTAATAAAATTTACAGATTTAGCAGAATAGCCTTTTGCCACCCACCTAACCAGCCTCTGTACAAAATTCCCTCAGTATATGAATGATTTTAAACCTAATTTCCTCAGACTACATTCTTCAGTAAATGGGATCAGTAAATGAAAAAAACAACAAACTGCATACTAAAGAAAAATCTTTGCCCTGAAGCTATCGATATGGAAGTAGAAATCGGGTATGCCTTGTGTGATGCATGTACATGATGGCCTTTTGGCAGTCGAAGCTGCAGAGATATTGTCTCCTTGTCACACATGGACAGCTATTCAAAAAAATTGTGATGTGTCAGGTTAAAATTATACTTGTAACAAGGAGGGGAAGCCCAGCTCAAGGATGGGTGACATTTGTGACTCGGTGAACGTGGAGCTTGCTGCAGAGTGTCATGCATCTCCCAAACTAAGAGCAACAGGAATTGAAGTGAGAGGTGACCTCTTCAAAATGAAAGGGCCGTAGGACAGTCATATCCCAGGCCCTAGCTAACCTCTTGGAAGGAACTAGGGTGTGAAAAGTGAAAAAGACCGGAAGAACATGGCTGGGTAAGGATGTGAGGGCTGAGCCCTGTGGAACGCAGGATCCAAACAGCAGAGGGTAGTGAGAACCCATCTGGCAGAGCTCTTCCAAACCCAATAGTCTGTATTGCCAAGTCTAAGAAAGAAATCCATGATGCAAGGCAGGAAACGTGTCTATTACAAAGTCCTTTACCTTTCATGTTGAAAATGATACCAATGATTTATACACCAAGACCGTAACTTCCAAAAAAGGAAAAGATACCCCAAAGGCTATAAATACTTTTTTTCTATTTTATTTTAACATGAATGCTGGAATTAATGAAGTAGTTTAGATCTAGAATATGCTAGAAATTGCTTCAAACCATTTTTAACTGCACTTAGTTCTTAATTGCCCTAGAACCTTAAATAGCCCAAGCAGGCAGAAATCACATACAGAAATAAAGGTATGTGTCATCCCAGATTCACAGCAGACATTTCGAAGTGGCCTACACTGATGACAGTAAAAGATCCCCCAGCATTGGGCATGCTCTGTAAAACCCATCACACTTCAACACATCAACTTCTCCACCAATGAAAACTGTTGATATGCTTAATTACCTTTTCTTTTTTTGCTGACTATGGAAATTTAATGCTATCTTTTGAGCAGACACATTCCAGAAATGCTCAAAGAAGATAAGCATACAAACATTGCTTATGAAAATTCATCTGCAGGTACAGCAAACACATTCATCAAGACATTATTCAACGAAAACTGTGGCTGTAATCAGTTTCCTGGCTGTAAAGGAGGAAATAATTACATGTATTTTGTCCCATCCATTGTTTCATCTCCTTGGTTGGGGCACCAGCCTTCTCCCTCAAGGCTCAAGGAGCACCATAGCTTCCCTGCACCCAAAACTCAACTGTGAGCTTCTGCTGTAACAGAAATAATGCACCAACTCTGCCTTTCCCCCTTCTGTTCCTGTTTTCATGACTGATCTTTAGTTGTTACACACACATCTGCAAGTTTGACTGTGAACTCTGAAGATGAACACCCATCTCCCTTCTGCTGTCACCCTGTGCTACGCTCTGGTTTTGGGTACAACCCATCTTCAGTTCATCTCAGGAGGTTCAGATGCATTTTGTAGAAGTGTACAAGGGGGCTCTTCTGGGTTGAGCAGGATACTCTTTCTGGATTTGATATCCACATCACAGTAGCCTGCAAACACAGAAGACTCATGACCCAAAAGGTAGCACTTAATTGCCTGTTTCTATACTTCTGCTGCTCATCAACAAAACTACCAAAATTTAAACATAAAATCAGCACAAATATTTAAATTTGTTACCCTTCTTGCAATTTTTCCAGCCCGGCTGTTGCAGAGAGCTTGTTATCACCGTAGCCAAACTTGGACCTTTTCAACAAGACGATTAGGGATTTAACTAGAAGGAAGAAAATTCACACCACCCTCAGCTCCAGCTGACTTCAGTGGATTCAGCAGGAGCTGCAGCTGTTCTGAGTCTCTGAAAGTCAGCCTTCCAGTACAAATGTTTAAATACAGTATAAATTAAGGTTCATGTACAGCAGTGGGAAAACACTTTTGCTGTATAATGCAGACAGTACAAGAGATACACTCTGCTGGTCTCACGCCTTAGGGAACACTGCTCTGCAGTGACTTATTTCCCATGACGCTGTCAACAGCGGTGGTTCAAAACGTCCCCAGCTTTTGTGCAAGAAAGCATAAACTGGGCAGCTGTGAGGCTCCTCACCCAAAGGGATATCCTGAGAAGGTGCAAAATGTGCTCGATAACCTCTCCCAGCATTTGGGCCAGAACACGAGTGGCTCCAATCGCAACTCCCACGGCAGACAGGACACCAGCTGTGCCACTTTCCCAGCTCACAGCAAACACTTTCTGACAGCTCACATGTGCTTCCCCTTTCCTCATCATTACAAACCCAGGCTCTTTCAGCAATAATTTCCAAAAAAACCAAGATACACCAAGAGCAGCCCACAGTTAGGACAACTCAGTGCAAGGCCAGTAGCTGCAGCTTCTGCTCCAGTGGTTATTTATAGAAAGCAGAACAACTCCAGCAAAAGAAACTGAAACAAAAACCCAACAAGGACAGTGAGGAGTCCAGCATCTCCCTTCAGTGGAACAAAGAAGTTGAACAGGGACTTGGCCACACTCACTCTCACAGACTGGAGGCAATCCTACCATAAAAAGCTGCTTTTGAGTCTGGCATTAAACCCTAGTTTCACTGACACAGCTTGGATGAATTTAAACAGGAGCAGGAATTTGTCCTGGTGTCTATGGGATATGGGAGCAATTGGAGGGCAGGGACCATCCAGAGGTCCCTCAAGCCATACAGTCTTCACCATTTTCAGTGAACTTCAGACCTGATCTCCATTTCATTTCAAGTATGCCTTCAGGGGCCTTTTAAACATCTGTTGCTGTGTTTTAGTTGAAATGTTTCTCCTGAGGTGAATATGTATGTAAATAACCTGGGGTGGACATCACATGCCAAATACAAAACCCTCCATCCAAACCCCACCTTTGATTTCTGTGAACAGAAATGACTGTAGCAACAGTCTCATGGTATTTTATTGCACTGTTGTTGATAGGATAATGTAGCAAATACGCCATTCGTGTTTGTTAGAAAAATATAAGTGCATCATTCCTAAACTGTGGAGATGCACAGCTTTTGGGATCAACTCCAAAAGCTTTAACAGCCCACCTAAAGTCTGGCAGGCTGCTAGTTACAGGGAATGTGTCATTTTTTGGCAATTAGAACAGAAAGGTCTTTGTAATTATCAAGATAGAAACCTGGGAGCAAAGGAAAAAAAAAAAACAAAAAAAAAACCACAACAAAAACCATAAGGAAAAAACACATTTCCAACAGAATAAGGGAAAATTTGACCCCCGAATGGAACAGGACTGGTCTGCACTGGGGAGATGGCAGGTCCAGAGGCCAACAAAGCACTGCCAACACCAAGGGCTCCAAATCTCACTTTAGGTGCTTGTTTCCTTGCCTGGCCACCCACATGAAAACAAGTGTTCTCTGTCATCAAAGGGTCAGCAAGGAAGGTTTCAGAAGAAGCCAGTGGAGCAGCTTTATCTTGGTCCCATATACTCAAAGCCTTTCGCTCGCAGCAAAAAACACCACTGGAAAAGCTGTTCAAGCAGTTTAATATCAAACTGTGGCTGCACGGCTTCATTGCACTCTGTGGAGGAGTGCTGGCCAGCCAAATTTATAGTCTCCAATTTATTGTTACCCAAGACCCTCAGCTGGGCTGGCTTTCCTAGGACGCACTGCAGTGCACACACCACAGATGCTGCATGGCTGCTATGATGGCTTTTTGGAGACGTATGACAGACAAGAAGCCCCAGCCAGAGGTGAAAGTGGCCCAAAAGACATCAAACACCATCCGCTACCACATTCTGATTGTATCTTTGTGAGCCTCCATTGAGTCCAACAAAGACAAAAGAAATTAATGTCAGCCAGGAACACCATTTCCAAAACCCAAATTTGTAGCTTCTGGAATTTGTCAGAAGTTTTTCCAGAAAAAAACCAATCTGCTTTCCACAGGCAGCTCTGTGGACGCAGCTATGCCAAGTTTCCGTCAAACAACTGTTTTAATGGAATTTTAAGTCCGAGTCCAAATTTTTGCTCAGATTACAAGGAGAGCCACTGCAGCGCAGACTAAAAGCCTGTCTAGCTTCACGCTCTGCCTCCGCATCTTTTCCTATCTGCTAAGTCCTCGCTGTGAGGACTTGCTTTTAAACGGCTTTGTGGAGGCATAAGACAGCTGGGCGGCTTCTTCCAGGCACTCTGTGCATCATCTCGGCTTGCAGAGACCAGAGACTGATGTGCCATCCACCCCCCCAAGACCAGTGACCAACAGTAAGCTTCTGGAGGAGAGCAAACAGACAGGGGTTTTGACTATCAAGGCATAAAAATCTTGCATTATGGATTTGAAGAAGCTAAAGCTGAATTTGAGTATGCAAAATCATAACACACTCAATTAAAATGCTAACTGTTTCCTTTTTTGTTTGGTTGTTTTACATGCATGGTCCAGTTCACCACAAGGCTGTTTTTCAGAATGACTAAACACAGATTAAAAACATGTAGGAAACAGCCTGTGTCGGTACTATCTTAACCTTGTAGTAATTTCCTTTGGAAATTAAAGGAATCAATATGAATTAACAGGCTTATGAGCTAACTACAAAGAGAAAATGTACAACAAGCAGAGAAGACCTTGTGGCCAGCTGGGACTGAAGGAGCAGACAGGTCTCAGGTACTTGGCTGACGACAGGGCGATGCTCAAGCAAAGAATTCCCGAAGCAAAGTGCCCAGTTTGAGCCACCACAGGAGGCTCCATCACTTAGGAACTGATGAGCAGCCACTCCAAGAGGCCATGTTGCTTTACACCCAAGACATCAGGCACTCTTGAAAGCCATGGATGTAGAAGCTGAAGACCCTTATTAATAAGTAGGAGCCTGAGCAAAACACTCAACTTTACCCCTCTGGATATTAAGCATTAAAGAAGTTTATCTATAAAGCACCAGCAAAAAGGAGGTTGCAGAGGAAGAGGAGGCCAGGTGAGAAGTTTGCATCCCTGACCATCATTATACCCGATGTATGGTAGGGGGCCAGACAGACCTTCAGACACCAGACTGAGGTGGTGGGCTTGGTAGCTCCTCTACCAAATGAACCAAACTTTAAACGATAAAGTAAGAACAAATAATCCAGGGATTTACTAGGCAATTTTCTCTCCCTACATTTTAATCGTACTGTAATACAATGAGACACTTCTGCTAATAACTGTTCTTCAGACAACTATATAGGTGACTCTCAAGATACGAGCTTCGCTGGGATGCACCCTCTCCCTGACTGATGTCTCATCTCGTTCCAGATAAGTCAACCACCCAGTACAACTCATGCCATTTCATTCTGCCCCATTTTTCCTACCAAGGGACTCAAATGTACTGGCAGTCAGTATATTTAAGTGTTCTACATAAGGAGCAGATGTAGCTCCCACTTATCCAAGCACAGAGAGGAGCGGAGCAATGCACTGCAGCTCATACGCAGTTCCACAGAACGATGCTCTGTGTTCCCGAATCAAGCAAAAAGGCAACAGAAAATGACGTTAAGTATTGGGCAGGGACATGGATGTACTTCCAGTACTGCAAAAGCCCAGCAAAACCTTGTCTCTGTCTTTTTCTATCAGTTTTCAGCCAAGCATATGGATGAACAAAGCCTTTTTCCTTTGCTTTTACTCAAAAGCAATACTACCCCTGTTGCTCACTGGTGACTCAAAACTCAGCCATGTGCTTGAAGTGTATCTGCCCCAGAAAAGGCTGTTTTACAGCTCTCGGTCTGCTGCTGCAGTGCACAAAGCTGGGCCATGACCACTCATGATCATCCAAAGATGGTTTTTGTGGTTTAAGTTACTTACCCAAGGCTCTTTGGGCCAATGCTGTGGTGGTGTAGGAGCATCCCAGAGTCTGGAATTCATTTCAGCCTCAGGAACTCCCCAGTGGTACAGAAGTTGGCTGCCCTGCCCACTGCTCCTGATGCATGGGCCAAGTTGCTGGCAGACAGAAGATGAGAGGAGAGGACAGAAGGGGATTTTTTTTCCGGTGGGTTTTTTTTGGGATTTTTTTTTGCCTATGCACAGCCAGTAAATTTTCCCTGGGCAATTCCAGAGCACCTCTCCAACTTCTCTAACCTTCGCCAAGTGTCTGACAGAGCCAGGAAGCCACAATGGGGTTTCTGGAGGATGCAGAAGCCAGATGCAGCAGACAAACACCACTTATTTCCCAGGGAGTCAAACACAACATTGTAGGCAAGAAGAAAAAAGGACCAGCTGGCACTGCAGCACTCCTTCCTTCTTGCTCTGAACTTCACAATTCTTCAAGCAACCGAAGTAGAGGGATTCCAGAAGTAGCATTATAAAATTAAGAAGCTTCAAATGAACAAACAGCCTGTCCTTATTACAGCTCGTACATCAGCATCCTGCTGCGCTGAGACTGGGGGCAGCTCCCACAAAGCCTGCCCAGCCAGTGCAGCCAGCCAGCGCAGGTTGTTTTAACCAGAAGCATCAAAACCTCTTGATGCTGCAGAATGTGGGTCGGCACACAACGGCATGGTGCCAGTGCTGGATGGAGGTGTCATCCATCGCGATGCAACCCAGGGCTGTGAGCTGGGAACAACTCATGCTATTGCAGTGACTGGACTGCAGCGAGGCGGGGAGAAAGCTAAATATATACCCCTTTAAAAAGCAGCACTCCCCTGCTCTTGTTCAGCATGCATCTGTTGGAAGGCACAGAGCGCATCTAACTAGAGGAAGAAAAGTACAACCTGGCACACCATCCTCGAAACATTCCCAACATGGAATGTACCCACAGCTGCTTATACTGCAGCAATGTCAGAGGGAGATCTGTTACTGCAAGAGGTTGCATCTATCCCAATGCACCCTGCTGCTACTGCAGAGGCCCAGCAGTGCTGGAGAACACTTACATGAACTCCAGGCTCAGTTCAGAAATCAGGGCATTCAGGCTGAAAATTGTCCCAGGGCAAAACAGGCACAAGTTGGGAACACAGAAGAGCCAGAAATTGGTCTCCCAGACGCTTGCAAGAAGACTAGCCCTGCCTCATCTTCCCAATCAATCAATCAATAACCAAAAGAAACATCAACAAAACCCCTCAACCCTCCTGCTCATGTTTCTCACAGGCTATATGCCCAGCAACATGTCTCTCCACGGGCATCAAGAAGGGCTGTGGATAGAGCGGGCGCCCCAGCACCAGCACAGTCCCTGTGAGCTCACAGGCAGCTTTCACAGGGCCGTGGCTGGAGCTCAGCCACCGCTCGGCAAAGCTCCCTGGAGTGCAACTGCACCGCAGGATGGAGGAAGGAAAATATCATAGTGGCAAAGCCCAAGCTGCACTACCAAAGGAAGCCAAATCAACCGAGCACAGAACCAGCCACAGACTTTTCTGCAAGCCCGACAGCAGAAAGAACGAAAATGCTTGTGGTGTCTAAGCTGCCTGAGCCGCAGGGCGAGCTTTCACTATCTCTCAGCCTGACCTCTGCAAGGAGAGCTGGGTGTGATTTGCACCCAGCTCTCAGGACGCCCCAAGCTGCAGAGGCACCTGCCCCACCTCCAGCCAGGCTCCCTCAGCATGAGCTCTGCACCCCCTCGGGCAGGGATGGGGTGTGGAAAAGAACCAAGAGTCTGCTCCTGAACAACCCAAATAGCAAAGAGCCCCCCGCCCTGTAAGGAGAAAACAGCAGCTATGGCTGGAGTGCAACATCTAATGGAATTTAACTAAGACTTCTTAAGAGTAAATAAAATCAAAATCCCCTACAATTGTGTTTCTCCTTTCGACGACAACTAGGTGAAAAATCTTGCTTCTCCATTCCTAACATCACAAGTACATGCAAGTCTCAAAATAACACAGCTGACTGGAATTTTTGGAGCTCAGCGATACAGATGTGGTAGTGGATCTCTTAGGACCACAACAGTTCACCAAAGCTGTCTGTTCACCAAGGATGGCATCCACCTCCCAGCTCCTGGCAGAGCCAACAACTTCTCCTGCTGTCTGGCTAGCATGGAGAGCTTGGGGCACCCTTCTTTCTCCTTGTATCAGAAAGACACTAAGGAGAAGGCAGAGGAAGTAAGCATGAATAACACTCTGACAAAAGACTTTTTGTTTCAACCCAACTCTGTGGAGAAGCAAGACAGAAATTATCAGTGATTTTCCCTTTGTAGATGCACCATCTTAGGAAGTGCAATCTATTTACACAGAAAGATGCAAGCAGCAGTGGATGGACAGGGATGAGAAGAATGCTAGGGCCATCTACAAGGGGCACCACAGACCCCATGGGGATGTTGAGACATGCATCAGAAAACTCTGGCCACCAAATTCTGCAGTAACAGGATACATCTGTCCTTGGGCTGCCAGGTCTGCTGGTCAGGGGAGAGGCAGGCAAGATTTTGTGCGTGGAGATGATGGATTAATGTCGTGCCCAGAGTGTGAAGAAAAGTAGGAAGCCTGGCCTGTGTTAGGTGGAGGAACAGCAATCCTGTTGTCTGAGTGTGGACAGGCAGGAGCAGGAAGGTTTCATCCTTGACTGTCACAAGGCAAGTCCCCTCCACCTCCTCCAGCCACCAGGTTTGAAGCGCTATTTTTCAAAAATGAGTCATTACTAAATCACAGCCCTGACCTTTCAGATCCTCACCCACACAAGCTCTTCTGAGTCCCCAGGAAAACCCATATGAAGCATCTTCTCCACCTTCCCTAGGCCAGGACCCAGAGGTGATGCTTGAAGACCAGTTCAGGTGGGAAGAGAATCTAAAAGGTCGCAAACTCCCAACATGGTCAAACATATACAGGCCCTTCCCTCTCTCTGCCTGGGGAGAGACAGGGTTAAAAAAACAAACCAAAACAAAACACCTCACTTTGCTGAAGCTGTTTTTCTGAAATGAAGGAAAAAAATAAACAACGGCGCTGCCACATTCAGCTGCATTTGCGCCATCTCCTCCCTTGAACCTGCGGGATTGCTCCAGCTCAGGGCACCTTCCCAGTGGCTTCTCCTTGGGCTCCCTTCCACAACAGCAGAGGTGTTCCAGTAATAGGAAAGGTAAAAGGCTGAGGCAGTTTTATCCTGGAGAAAAATAATCCTGGCAAGATAATTACAACACACTCAGAGTGTGCCCCTCCACAACACACAGTGGCTTTGCCAATCCTCAAATCATTTCTGTACTTGTCAGAACTGTGGAAGCTGCTGCCAGAAGCCATTTTAGATCAAAACTAAGATCTGGGAGCACTGCATAAATGGATGCTTTTTTTTTTTTTTATTGTCAGGCCAGGCAGCGCCACTCGTACCTGGGCCCTCCCAGATTTAGCATTTGAGCATCATCAAATAGGGGGTAACAGATGCACCACTGAGATATTTCACAGGCACAACAGGTGCTCTCTTTTGTCTTCACTATAAAAGGCATTTTGCATGACATAGGAAGACAATAACTCTTTTAATAGCTATTACAAGAAGATTAAAACAAAGTCACTTTGAGAACGAGCACAGGTACTCATGAACACTTTGGCCCACCTTCAGTATGATTTCAGATTTGGGGAACACAGCAGGGCCTTCCTACCCAAAGGCTAACATCTCACACAGGGAACCCTACGAACCCTTCCAGTACTTCTGTTTTGGGCACCTCTTACGATGCTCAAATACATCATCTGGCTGCTCAGAGCCTCGCACATCACTGCCACGCCACCGAACCACACCTCCCTCTTTAACTAGTGACACCCAGCTAAAGCAGCAATATTGAGAGGGATCTCATGGACCAGTACTCACTGGTTTGTTAATACTAAAGAACTGACTCTGGAAATTATGCCCTCCAGACCCTCTGTAAAGACTAGTTTCACAAAGATACAACCCCCCCCTTGATATTCTGCAGGATTGGACCCTAAAAAAACAATTTCAGTTCATCTTCTTGCTCAGCTCTCTTGGTCTACAAAGTCTACCCCAGCTTACTAGGGAGGTTTACTCTTTGTGTGACAGAAAATACCTTTTCACTTGCCTTCATGGAGGAGATTATTTGTAGGCAAAAAAAGAAAATCCACCACTGTGGCACTAAAGCCCAGCATTATTGCACTGAGTAACCTAGCATCTCATATAGCAGATAAGCAAGTTCTTTTTTGATGCAGAAGGGCTATTTGAAAAGGCAGAGGAAATCAATGGGTAGAAATTGGCATTTTTAGCCTTAGAAATTTGGAAGAGTCTGGGGAACAGACGAACTATTGACTTCTCTGCATCATCTCAACTGTACTTATTAAATAAGATCCCACACGTAGTATAAACTCTACCATATGCATGCAGAAGAAAAAAGATTTTCAGGGCCTTTTATAAATGAAACCTCCTTTGTGGCTAAAAAAAAAGTGTATCATGCTAAAAGTAAAATATTACAGAGGCTGCAGCTGCACAAACAAGTAAATGTTGTTTACCAGCAAAGGTATTTACTTACTGACAGTCAAGAAATGTTGGCTTGTAATAAAACGGTGGCATTTTAGATTCATATTTTGCTTTTGCTACATTGTTTCCATTCGAGGCCATAAACTGTAAAAAAAGAAAAAACAGAAAGAATTAAAAAATCATAATGGTATTTTCCTTTGTCCTCTTTTGCTTCTACAGAGTAATAAAATTATTGGGATGGGGCCTCTGTTCGCTTACTGAGAGGTTTCCCCAGGAATGGGCACAGAAGGGACGCTGTAAAGATTGTGCCTGCAAACCAGGGCTCAGAAATTAATATTGATTATTATTGCCAGGGCTCCCCCAGCTTAATATGACACTGGGGACAAGTCCGTGTCCCAGTCCCAGGTGCACAATCCCCACAGGAGCAGAAGGCAGCACGTGGTGGCATTTCCCACTTGCAGGCATGGGAATGAGATGGCTCCCAGGGAATCCAGCACAGAAATTAGGTAACCAGAGGGCAAAACCTGACACTCACTTTAAGTCTCCACGTGTTATGGCTCCAGCAAGGTAACAGTCTCCGACAATATGTTCTTTGCTTGTTCCAAAAGGATAATTTTATTTTTGCTAAGCCATGCCAGCAATCTCAGAATGGAGCTTGAAGTATTTAATAAATAAAAATTCTATCTGCCCTGACAGCCCTCCTTTCCTTCTGATCTTGTATACAAATGGTTAGTTGAGAACTCTGCAAACAAAACCACACATTTCCCAATTCAAATATTTTATTTAATGAAAGTCACTTTATAAGTGTAAAAAAATCATTCTTTTCCAGGCAGCCATGCTAAATACATTTTGTCTTGTATCAAATGCCAAGCATACAAGCATAACAAGCAGCAAGCAGCTAAGCTTTTTCTTTTTTTTTTTCCCTAAGCAATTTTTTTTCATTATTTTCATGTTTTTGAGCTTCTCAAGCTTACATATTCAATCTATTCTCAAAAACATCAGGGAAGGGAAAATCCAAGCAACATAAAGGCTTATTTTTCTTATAAAACACATGATTCCATGAGCTGTGGCTTTCAGAAAAACCTCAAATCTACAACCTACAAGATAAAGATCAATGACTGGTAGTGTTCTTCATGCCTTTAAAGACACCAATAGTCAAAGCAGAAAGGTTTCCTGGGTAGGCTTGCCTTTAGCAACATCACCCAAACCTATGTAGGTGTGTGGCATAAATAGAGAGAATTTATACTGTGAAGGTTCAGTTCTTCAACGTCTGAGTTTAAAGTCTTCAACCCTAAGTGGAACAAAGCCAGAAATAGGTAGGCTGGGCAGGCGTGGTGGACTAGAGGTCTAGTCTACTGCCTAGTCTTGGCTAGAGGTAATGTAAAAAACAGGAGGAGACAATTAATTTAAAATTAGTAATTTTTACACGCTGTATTTCATTGACATTTTTATAGGGGTGGAGGAAACCATCACAACCTCTTCGTGAAACGGCTATTCCATTTTTCAGTCAGCATCACAGACCTCATTCCAACATTCAGGAATTATCTAGACATGTTTTCTGAAATTACGTTTGTGTGGCATCTGTAGAAAGGACTTGGGTTTACAGCTTTTCTGGTAAAATGCAGCAACCCAAACTCACTGGTACTCCAAGTCTCAGATGCACGTACCTCCACTTGAGCATCATCCCAGTCATCCAGACGGACTGACTTCACTTTGCTGACTTGGGGAATATTTCGATGGATTCCTGAACAATTCAAGCAGATGAAAATCCCTAGGCTATGGGATGCCCAGTCCGGGTCTGAAAGCAAAAGGAAAGAGAGAATTGCACTTGACTGGTCTATTGAATTCAGCGCAGGAGGAACGAGAGACGGGGCAGGACAGGGTATGCCAGGGGAGTTCAGGAGTCACCAGGTCAGAGTTCCCTGATTTTAAAGGCATCAAATAAATATACAAGCAAAACAGAGATATGTGCTAGTTTATATTGATAGCAATACATATTAAAATAACAATTAACAGATTTGCACTCTCAAGTGCAGCTGTTATTCACAAAAACCCGATATACAGACAACTGCATATGCCCAAGACCTCCAAAACTCACTCCATGCTCACACGAAGAAAAGAGGTGAATGTCCATCTTTCATCAGCAAATCCCACCCAAGCACTGAGTGGAACAGAAATTGCACAATTAAAACAAACAGCTCAGAGAAACCGCTATGCTGCTCCCTTGCTTTGCTATTTTTTATTTTATTTTTTTTTTCCTTTCTCCACAGTGGGAGTGCTCCACAAAGAGACTCTCCTCCTACAGCTACAGCTGCCCAGCACTACAGCCCTCCATGCCAGGAGGTTTCCAGCCCTTGCCTTAATGGAAAAATGCTGCCAGTGGCAGCTTGTACTTTCTCTGAGCAAAACCACTCACTGTTTACAGCCCCGAGCTGACGTCTCACACAAAGCACTTTAAACACAAGTCCCTCGCCTCCAAATTCCTCCTTGGGAGAGGCATTGCCCAAAGGAGACTGAGAGGAACTGGAGGAGGGCAGGGGCCGGGGGCAGGACACATCCACCAGTGTCCCTGGCGTTGCCTCGCAAATAAAGCCGATACAGGGATCTTTGTTTGAACTCTGACTAGCAAATGTCAGAGCCTGCTATTCCAGCTGCGCCCCAGCAGAAAGAGCTTCCTTGCAAGTCACCGAATCAGCCACTAAATTCTTCCCCTCCTTCCAACGGAGCTCTCCTCGCCCCATCCTCCCCCAAACCCACACGGGTGGGAGCCCCCCAGCTGCCCCATTGCATCGGGCTGTCAAGGGGTAAGGGCAGGTCTTCCTTTCTCACACAGTCATCATTTGTTTGTTCCCCTGCAGTAATTACACTAAACACTCACTCCTCACAGTGCAGCAATTATTTATAAAAAGCAAGGGAATGTGCTTTCTCCTTCTTATACATATTTAATGGTCTGGTTATGTCAGTGGAGCAGGAGCAGGCTGGTGTGGGGCAACACAGCTCCTCTGCACAGGTCTGCTACCAGCCCCTGCCCATGGGGATGGCCATCAAACTTCCCCAGCACACCCTAGGGAAGACAAAGTCCATTTCCCAGGGGTGGTTGTGTTCAGATATAAACCCAAGAGCTAAATAAGCAGCCTCATCGGACGCAGCAGGGTGCCCATCCAGGAGAGGAGAGCAAATTCCCAAGCTGTTACAAATCCCATCAGCCGCAGCTCCCTTGGCACAGGGCTGGGACCAGCAGCTACAAATAAAGGGGTTTTTTTTCTCTTTCACGTGGTCTCCCATCCTCATGTGAGACCCCAACAACGGTAGCTCAGGCCTGGCAAATATAAAACCAGTCAAGTCAATCTAAGCCCACCACAGCAGCAACCAAATGCTGCCCACATCCAGCCATGCCAGTGAGGACACGGGTGCTCTGCCCCATGAGTCCCGATCCCCGCACCCTCACCCCGCTCCTCCCACAGGACCAGGTGACTCAGCTTCACACCACACCCGAGGTCAGGCACTCCCACTTACTCCAATTGCAAAGGCTGCTGCCAGTTATTGGGTTATGGACTAGCAACAAGAATCAAGAGTTTTGCATGCTCATGCACATTTCTGTACTTTAGCTCCTCATGTCATCCTCTCCCATCTTCAAACATGTGGCTGTAATCCAAGTCTGGGACCTACCAAACTTCCTACCACAAAAATAGTTCAAGGTGCAGAACTGTTGCCTCATGGTAGCCCAGGACCATGGGACCAAACGATGCGAGTCAGGCATCAGGGTCTGTTGTGGAAAAAAACATCTCCGACTTCCACACAGCAGATCAGGCACAAGGAAGGGTGAGAGAATCCAGAGGACAGGGCAGACACAGAGCAGCGGCAATGGTGAGGAAGAAGCAGCCATGGCAGCAAAGTTTGGAGTAATAACCGTGCTTCAAGCCTTCCGATGTAATGATATCTGATCAAAGCAGTGCTCGACTCAGGGAAATGGGTATCAAAGCATGCGTCGGCCTCCGCAGGTTTTATCGGGAGCCCCAACGCTTGTTTTATGTTAACAAATTTATCTTAGGCATGCAGGTGGATTTCTTCATATTGTCTGCAACTTCCTAGACTCAGGTTTCCAAAGTCCTCTCGAAGAAGTAACCCCTCCACTGCCTGCACTGCTGTGCGCGACGGGACCAGGAGACATCACACCTTCCTCCAGCCAGGGATAAGGACACATTTAGGTGGAGGAACATTCTGCAAGAAGATCCTCAGGCTCAGACAGAAGACACCCCAGCTCTGGTGGACACTGAGCCAACTCATGCCCAAGCCATTTCTTCTTGACGTAGGCAAACAGCACCTCAAGCAATGGGTTTCAATGACAGCTGGGGTTTTAAAGCATCCTCCTGACATGGACAGTATTTTCTTTAGACCAGCCTCTTAAACATGCATCCCCCCTGCTCCACATAATGTCAAGCAATGTCTAGTTAGAAAACAAAGGCTGAGCTATATGCAGGAGCATACACAAATGGTTTCCAGAAGATGATAGTACTTCAGAGGAGCAAAGATGACAGGGTCAATGGTGACCGCGCTCTTGGAGGGGATGACCTCAGCTTGTTCAATAAAATCACCCCTGCTAGCTATCTCCTCCTGATCACCTTCCTTTCAGTGTTTCCTCTCTTGCCTAGACTCAAGGTCCATGTCTGTCCAACATAAACAGCATCCCACACAGTAAACTTCAAGGAACACCATGACAGAGCTGCATGCTTCACTCAACTCGCCAGGCCCAATACCAGCAGTCTGCATTGCTGCCTTATATTAATAGCAACTTACCCTTCATTGCTCTTCTAGTTTTAAAAATACATATCTCTTAAATCCAAAAATCATGCAGCAAGGGGGGATGTAAGAGTTGTAGATGCTCGGCTAGTTGTGTGCTGCTTTCCTGCGACAGCTGCAGCCCAGAACTACACAAATTTGGCAATTGTTTTCAGTGCCAAAGGGAACACCAGGCAGGAGGAGTTCAAATGCCTCAGGTGCTGAGTTAGCTCCATCCAAAAAATTGCTAAGTAGCAAAATACCCCAGAACCAACTGATCTACCAGGGAAATCTCTTTAAAATGTCACTGTTACAATAATTTATCAGAGATTTCCCATGGCTCTTGCTCTCCTGGCTGAAGACATCTGACTGAGAAAGCAAGCCAGCCCAGGCCTTTCCTGGACTGTAGTTGAAAGCCAAAAGCAATTTCAAAGCATTGTCTGAACAAGACAGAGTTATGGACCCACACAAGTCCCTGGGCTGGTGCCTCCCTGTGACCCCTCTGTGTCGCCACTCTGCCTGTGGACAGGCTGGAGGATTCCCTCACTCCATCTTCTGAAGGGCTCTGCCAACGCTGCTTCCCCTTCTCACCCACTCCCTGCCCTTGTGACCATTTTTTAAGAAGCCTAGCTATGAGACCTCTACAGCCACACATCTTCTGCAGGAACTGGTGACAGATCCTCAGGCAGATGGCTGCTGGCCAGGGTGAGCACCCACTTCTGCGGGGATGCTTTTCCAAAGCCCTTCATAAGGCTTGGGGCTGTCGGTGGCTACGGCGCTCCCCAGGCACATCACAGTCCCTCTCTCTTCATTTCTGCTCTCCAGTGTGAACAACATGAAAAATTGTCACCTCAGGAGCATAGTAGATAACACCAGCAATCTCCGACGTCGGCATAATCACAGACTCCAACCCTTCAAGTGACTGCGCCAATGCAGGCTTCAAGATAAGACATCTTATCAAGCACAGGAATAAATTCACATAAACGTATTCATACAAGAAAAGTGAGTTTTGGGGCAGCACTATTAGTTTAGTGAACCAGTGTCCCCAGGCTGTACGGCTAGCGGAGTGAATGCCTGCCCGCAGCGAGCTGAGGTCTCCACAGCCAGCTGAAGTCCACCTTGCTGCTAAACACTTCAACTGCTGGAACACGTTCTCCATGCTGGACATTACTGGGGAGTTCAGTAACTTTATTTAAGCCATTTTAGCTGGGCAGGGCACAAAAAAAATGCACCAAAATGGTAATATATCATAATCTGGACATTTTGGGCACTGCCCAAAAAAGATTATTTTTTTCTAAGCCTCCAGAGTTTCAAGCAAACAGCAGTGAAGCCTAATGAAAACTCTCTGGCATGCCCAAGTTCCACGCAAATGACTTTATTCCATTATGTCCAGCCAAAAGGAATAAAGACTAACAAGGAGCAAGGGGAATATTAAATCAAATACAGTGTTGTAAGTGCAGAAAGTCTCTTATCCTGCAGCATCATTGCTTCAGAACAACCGATGCCAGCTCTAGAAGGCTTTCACTGCCCAATGTGGTAGAGATTTCTGGTCACTTATAAACAGATTATAATGACTTGCAAAATAAAAAAACTTGATGTAACTTCATTTTAAGAATTAAACAATTAAACAAAGCTAAACTAAGTGAAAGGGAATTGGGGTGGTATTCTCCTACCTCATTCATCTGAAAGGGAAGGCACAAACAGAGATTAGGGAAGCATCCAAAGCTAAACTAAAACACTTGGGCAACAGAGCTAAATTCAGAAATTAACCCAGCCCCTTTTGCCACCACAAGTCCCAGGAAAACCCAGCACACAGAACAACGAACTCTGCAGCTTGAACCCAACACTACTGAGAGTAAGAACAGCCAACAGAGGGAAAAACAAAGTCTGAACCCAGAAGAAAAATAAACAAGAACCGACATAAGACATAGGACAATTTATACAAACCAAAAGGAGAGTAGAGAAGATTGGAAGTGTCATGCCAATGGAATTTAATTTTTTAAATAAATAATCAATATTTCCTGTATCCAGAATATAAACATAGGGTTCCAGTTTAAAAAATCCCTAGATGCCATCAACCAAAGCTGTAGCAGGCTCAAAGTAGCCACAAAACAAGAGCAAAAACTTACTCGGATGCCCCTGCTCCACCTTTTGCCTTAAACCACAGTTACCACTATATATAGCACAGTATATTGCTGACCAAGACAAATACCTGTGAGAAGGTAGCCAATGCACAGCAATACCCTGTTAACACATCCTCCAGCACACAAACTATGGCCTGACCCTTAATTAGCTGCCTGGCTGCATCCCCACTACACCAGCTGGGTGGGAGCTCGTGTTTTGTTGGGATGGAGATTCAACAGATTTTTCTGATCTCTCTCCCCTGTTTGAGGCCATAAAGACTAATTAGAGGGGAGAGGAGGACCTCTCAAGGTAGGCAAAACCTTTTCTACCCTGCACTAGAAAGGTAACTCATGCCCTATGATACGGGATATAATCACAGGGATTTCAGTGCAATCAACACAAGCAAGAAGACTTTTCTGCTTGCCACTCAGCTGCTGCTGATTTCCTAAATGCCCCAGCCAGGAGAACCTCGTGTTCAGCACTGAAGTTGCTATTTACTTTGGGAAAAGATTAGGAGATTAATAAACAGACCCTGGTCATGCATGTTTAAAAATAACAATAAAAGACGTTAAAACTGAAGCCAAACAGCCTCCCACCAACACTCCTCTCTAAGTAGGAAAATTTTTCAGTGAAGGCACTAATCTTGCCAAGGTCTTTTTATTCAGCTGGCAGGTCTCAGCAGCCCCCTCTGCTTGCTGTCTGCAGCCCAGGACTGTGCTGCAACCCAGGCACCAGGACTGGGCAGAAAACACTGTCACATTAAGCCTCCTTTGTTTCAAAAAGTCCATTTCCCTGCTGAAAGTGGCATCGAGCTAAACACAACTGCTACGGGATTATTTTTTATTTTTTTTTACTTTCTTACCCCTCCACTCTGCTTATGACCAGGGAGAAGGGCTGGCAAATTCCCAGGGGGGGGAAAAAAAAAAAAATCACTGTTTAAATGAGAGGACAATGGAGGTGCGGGAACAAGTTTCCACTTTTAGCTTGAAAATGAAAAGCCCGTTTCACGCCATTAGAGCAGCGAAGCTCTGGAACAGCTTTCCAGTAGGTGGTAGTGGGGGCAAGAGAGAGAACTAGCTGTGAGGCAGAGCCCCATCACTCCACAGAGGGGATGGGAGATGTCGCTGCAGATGACAGCACGAGGCAGGACCCGATGACTCAGTAAGTTGTCTTCCCGATCTGTGTTTTTAGGACCGGCAGTTGGATAGGGGAAGGAGAGGGTTGAGATCGAATCCTTCCAGTGCCTTCTTACCCTGAGTAAATCAAGCAACTCCCAGCAGTCGTGTGTTCCCCTCTACTCACCACCTTCACTTCATGACATCAAGGGAATGGAAAAGCTTCACCTGCTTTAGAAATGAGAAGATGCTGGGCCTGCAGGAAAGGTGATTACAACCACCTCAGCCACACACCATCCACCCTCAGGCTTTTATATATACTGTTACACCAAAATACCAGATCTGCTCGGCTTTGCAGCACAAAGCTTCGACACCAGACTCCCCTCCATCACGCGCCCTCTGCTCTTCCTCCACCCCTCATCCCCCCTGAGCCCCAGGCACCCAGGCTGATGTTACCCAGGATCCACGTCCCAGTAATCCATCCCAAAGAAGAAAGATGAAAACGATAAAAACAAGCCATGTAAACTGCTGCCGGAGGGTTTAAACTGCAGGATCACTTTGATGGGATTTCCATTTCTGTCTTCAGAGCTTCCCTGTCCTCCTACAATGTAAATGATTCTCGCTCCATGGAAACACAAGCCTAAGCCATAGAAAAATGGAGTAAAGAGAGAAATACTCAAGGTCTTGTTATGCCCTGAGATAACCATCCGTCTCATGATGTGAGGAAAGATTGCCTGAGACAAAGAATCATTTAGGGGAGAAAAAAAAAAAAAAAAGGCCGAACTGCCACATTAGTCTTGAAGAAAAAAAGATTATTCTAATACATGGAGAGCCATTACACACCAGCAATTCAGCAAGATTGTTCAGTTTGCACTTAAGACTGCATTACCATGCTGTCTTCACTGTGAAAGCACATCTTTAAACCCACCAAAACAAACACACTGCAAACCAACATCCAGGACCCTGACTTCAACACAGAAGTATGTCATGACAGGGGACGTGATGCCCCAGATAACGAGTTTATTACAGTGGCTCCTACCCCAGAATTCAGTCTCAGAAATGTAGCTAACGCAATCTCATTATTCATTACAGATGGATGATATTTTTGCAACTGAAACATCTTTTATTCAAAAACAACCTTTCATTGCAAAGTAAGGTTTTGCAAAGATACAATTAATAAAAACCTAACTAGAAACTTAAAAAAAACCCAACCAAAACTGCAAGTGAAAAATGTAACCTCTCAGGTTTTTTTCCACTCTGATTTTCAGTTTCTAGTTTAGCATCCTTTGTGCATTCCCAGCTGTTGTGGTCAGAGCCACTGTAAGCCTGTTCTCCCTACCTGAGACATGCCCTCAAAATCTGGGAGGAGTTTTTGGAAGCTCTGCTTTTGCACAAGAGATTTTTCTGCCAGACACAGATCTGACCTTCCTGAGCATCACATTCAATACCACATCCCACCCAGCTGCAAGTGTAGAGATTCTGTGCACAAACCTGGGGAACACACATCTTGAACACAGCAGCCTTGCTTGCAGGACTTGGCCGCTTAAATAATCCTCAATCACGATTAAGTGGCAAATCCTGGCACAGACCTAGGCAATCAGCAGGTTTTGCCTAGATGTCCCCAAGGAGATGCGATGACCCTTCAGGGGATGAAGTTACTTACACAGCCTGGGAGGTAAAAGCACTGCCTCCCCTGATGCTCCCTGTCCATCCCAAGCTTTGATTTTTTGCATGGTCACAGCTTAGCCTCAACAATGCCAAGCTGCAAGCTCTTCTGCATTATATACATGAGTATACAATACCCGGGACAAGCTGTTACTTCAGGGCTATGACTACTGAGCCTCACCCAAATGCCAAAACAGTAACAAAAGAAAATAACCTTTCTTGACAGCAGGGAAGAAAAAAAACTTTCACTGACTGGCTGATTTCTGAAACAAATACTTCCAAGAGCAAAAGAAAACCCAGCTGTCTTCCAAACACACAGATTTGTGAAGTGACTAATAGAGATTTTTCTCCTCTTCTATTTCTGACCCATCCTATTCTTTGTTATCAGTATCCCTGAGCTAAATGGCTACCTCTTATCATGGATCCTGTATTAACTGGGGATTTCAGGGAAAGGAACACACCCACCTGAGAAGCAGCAATAATTAATCGGGATCCTGACCTTTCTCTTACCCCCAGCTGTACCAGATCAGCACTATGATGATACACACATGTGGGAAAGCACAGGTACGCCCTGCTTTCCTCATCTTCTGTTCATTCCCCACCCTCTCTCTTCTTTCAGTCTCACTTTTTTTTTCCTCTGCTTTAGTACTTTTCCAGTGTCTAGCTGTCCACTCAGTTCCAGCTCTCACCTTTATCTTTCTGTGCATCCCACTCCTCAGCAAAGAACATACTTGCACCCCATTCTGGAGGCTCACTGGACACCTATCCCGCATTATCTCATACGCAGAAAGACCTGGTCTGCCACACTTGCCCAGGACAAATAACAGAATTCAGCCTGAATATTTTAAATATTATCTACAGACATTAACTTATGTTAAGCAGCCCAGGGCATCTCAAGTTTATCGTTACTCCCAGGCAGATGAGCACATTAGAGCACCATGAGTAGCTCTCATTTACTAAAGAAACTGAAGCAAAGCGATCACGAAAGAAATTGGGTTGATGAACAGACATACAGTCCCAAGGAAGTAATGCCGTGACAGTTCAGAAGAGAGGCCGAATGGTATTAATATAGCACATCTTGTGTTACAAAAGACACTGGCCCAAATTCTCCTCTCCAAGTTTCAGATTCACTAAGACAGCTCTGCATGCAAATGTCACCACAAGCAAAATATGGTTTTGTTGTTTTACAAGCCCATTTGGAGCCTTTAAAAACAACCCTCTTTCCCTGCCGTGAGCTATTTTACTGACCTACAGCTTCATCTCCATCCTGCTGATGCTGGGAAACTTCCCATTTTGCAGAGGGGGTTTATATTACATGCAGGGCAAGGGAGAATTACCCCATTGATCTGAATGGCCCAGGCTTGTAAAGTCTTCTCTGGGAAGGAATAATTTAGGCAGACACCTATTTGGTAAGCCCAAGCTGTGCTCAGCAAGATACCTCAAGGGTGGGTTGGTACAGTTAGACAGCAACACCAGCCAGCAGATGGGTGGGAGCAGGCAGAGCAGCACAGCGCTGCAAAGCAGTTCACACTATGCAGAAAGTTCTTTGTCCTTTCCAGCCGGGTACCGGGGGACACAGCGCATGTGAAAGTGAACTGCAGTGTCCTGAGATGTAGATTGGGGACATAAAACCATTGATGATGGTATGAGCTGGATGGGGGTATCCAGGATTTAGGATCTTGAAACCATAAATAAATCAATAGCCAGAAAAATAAGGTTCAGCGGAAGCACTGGGTTTTCTTTAACCTATAGAACGACAGGCTGAAAAGGACATCCTTTCTCTACATCTCTTCAGAGCCATCCTGCCCAAGCTAATACAAATGTAGGTGTTTCTACAGGGTATTTTCTTTAAAAAAAAAAAAAAAAAAAAAAAGGAAAGTTACTTGCTATGCAATTTTCTAAGATTCTTCTCAAAGGCAGGTGCCACCACACCACGCAGACCCTGCTCAGCAAGAGCAAAGGCTTTCCCACGCTCACGCCCCGACCCCAACAATTCACCATCCAAAGGGCCAGGAAGATGCTCCTAGCTCAGATCTTCTCCCCGCTGCACACCAAGAGGATCACGGACATCTCGGCCCCGTCCTCTGCGCCGCGTTAAGCTGCGTGCAAGGCAGGCGCCCATCGACGGCACCGCTGGTCAAAGGTTGGTGGGCAGGATGCCCGGGGCAGTGCCTCTGGTTCCCCCGCTCTGTTTGCTCACTGACAGGGCGGGGGCAGCCACAAAAGCCAGGGGACCCGGAGGACAAGCCGCCCCCAGCAGCACAGGGCACCCCCCATGGCAGAGCCCCCAGCCGCCCGGTTAACGACACCGGGGCTGCACTGCAGACGGCGGGGACCTGCCGGGGATGACATCAGCGCTGCCACGGCCGGGCGAGGGGCCGGGCCGGGAGGGAGGGAGGGAGGCGGCGAGGTGGGGGGGGGGGGGGGGGAGACCTCAGCCGGGGCTGCTCGGCGGGTACCGCGGCAGCGCATCCCCATCCCTCCACCCTGCCCCGGAGCATCCCCGCCGCATCCCCCCGGGGGTAGGGGGGGTGGCATCGCCCCTCGGCAGGGCACGGAGAGGGCTGACACCCCTACCACCGCCCCGCCGCTGCCTCCGTGCGGGCAGGTGCGGCCGCCGCCCGCGCCCCCCGCCTCGCCCTGCCCTTACCCGGGGCGGCGCAGTCGGCGCACGCCGCGTTGCCCGGCCGCTGGAGCAGCTCCACCAGCGCTTTCCTGCTCCTCTCCTTCGCCATGGGGGCGGCGGGCGGTGCGGGGCGGTGCGGGGCTCCGCTCGGCTCCGCTGCGGCTACGCGAGGCTCATGGCGCGGGGCGGGGGGCGCTGGCGAGGCGGGCGGCGCGCCCGGGCTGCTCCATGCGGCCCCGCTCGCCCCGCGCAAGGTGAACGCCTCCGGCGGGCCGGGGGAGGGGGACGGGGGGGGATGAGCTGGGGCGGCTTCTTGCCCTGGACCCCTCCTCGCCCCGCCGCCGCCGCTGCCGGAGCTGGAGCCGGAGCCGCCCGCCCGGGCACGGCGCCGGTTCCGCCTTCCGCCGGGCCCCGGGGGCTGACGGCTCCCTGCGCCGCTCGCCCGCGACCTCCAGCGGCCGCTCGTCGCCGGGGCGCCCCGTCCCCGGGGGGGGGGGTCCCCGACCGTCAGGGCATCCCAGCACTCCCCACCCCGCAGCGGTCCCTTCCTGGGTTTAATCTCGGGGGGACCGTAACGCGCCCCGGCCTCGCTGCGCGGGGAGGGGATGCTCTCGCCCCACGGGCTTGGCAGAGGGGAGGGTGGGGGCCGGGGGTCTTCACCTCGGGGAGGTCGTGGTTCACAGCACCCCAGCCCTCCCTGGGTGGGGCCTCGCCGCTCGAGCAGCTTGGCGCGTTAATAAGCAATGCTTTTGGGGCGCCTCTTTAACGTTAGCATCTTTTGGGGGTACCAATAAACGTTTAACTGGTACCCACGTGCGCTCCAAAACGCTCCTCCTTCACCGCTCTCCTTCCAAGCACACCCCACCACCGCCTTCCATGGCTGCATCTTGGCAGGACTGTCCTCCGAAGTATCTTCCCACCCCTCCACGGTGTCAAGGGAGTATCCGGGGAGAAAACACCCCTGGGGTAGGGTCACAGCTTCACCCTGTCATCACGGCTATGTTGCTGGGACCAAGGGCTGCAGCCATTCGTGCATCTTGTGTCACAGATGGGGCAAGGCTCCTGCCCTTGTTTTACCAGCTAAGAACTAAAGGGTGACTCAGGGGTGTGATGTGAGAAGCCTTTGGTCAAGGAGGGGTTCAGAGCAGTGCCTCGCAGGCTGCTGCCCTAACCCAGGCTGAAACCTTCCTCTCAGGTGTGGGTGACACGCATCTGCGATGCTGCTATGGCCTATTTGTGGTTCACACAGCCCTGCTTATAGAAACGTTTTTGGTTTTGCAAACCAAGTCCCCCATTCAAATCATCCATCTCTGCTTCCTCCAACAAAGCAGAGCACCTCCTGCAACGCTCAGCTCGTGCCATTCATGCTCCCCATGAGGTTCAGGGCGTGCACAAGCATCTGCAGGACAAGGGTGCCAGTAGCTCCTGGAAAACTTCCACAACCAGATCACCATCTTGGTCCTGCAAACGTACACAGATGGGAGCAGGTTTCAGGGAATGCTTTGTGGGAGAAAATAGCATATACCCTTAAATACGGGCAGAATCACAGCTGGGTACATTCACAACGTCCCCCTAGCCTGGAATACATTTTCTAAATGACCTTTGCATTTGTGCTGTCAGATAACCGACTGTAACCAAGTTGATTTTTCACTGTTTTAAACTGATGTCAGACTGTTCCTTGCTGACTCTACGCAGCGTTACGCATCACGCTGGGGTTTGCTGGTTTTACACATGTAGGCTGGTGATGTCTGGAAACTCATTCCCACACTAACCAAAGGCGTAATCCCACACACGGGCTTTTTGTGGAGAAGTTGAGCTGCTGCATCCAGACCCTCACCGCCTTCAACCCCCAAGTCACTAATACTAACCTGGAGCAGAGCACTGACTTCTAACATCCACCGAGTAAAACCAGTTCCAGTATCTTAGCCCTAATTCTTCACACCCATGCTATATCCAAGCTTGTCAGTGTAAACACTTACAGGATCAGAGCTTTACTGAAGTCCAAGTTAGGTTAGGTTTTCATTTGCACTCTGGCTTTTCCAGAATATGCACTTGCTGGATTCTTCACACGATAGCCAGGATGCTGCACACCACTATGAACTTACCGAGGGCAGGGGCTGGGAGGAGGGAGGGGGATTAAAGTCTCTGTTTAGCTTTCCATTAAGACTTATCGATTCTCTTAATTTTTTGTTCTCCTGGTTGCTAGGCAATCCCTCTCCCTCCTCCACATGCTGGAAGCCAGGGCTGCAGACAGAAATTTATATCTTGTAATAAAATCAAATATAACAGAGCCTGCTGTCAATGATGAGAGGGAAGTGTTTTGTAAAGGACAGGCGGAGCAGGAGAACAGGGCCAGCAAGGGTCGATCAACAGCAGTCCTCAGCATTTAAGTCCCATCCCAATTACTCCAGACTTCACATCAGGAGACAAACAACCCATGTGGGTGGAGAGGACGTGGAGAAAGAGGGAGAAAAGTTGGAACTAAATGAGCCAGAATTGAAGATAAACTTTTGTTCTGTGGAAAATCAAAGGCTTGATTCAATCTCACATATACAAGGGTATCTCCGTAGATTTACTCCTGGTTTATCCAGGTTGGTCAGCACAGTGTTGATCCAGGGCAGGCAGTGAGGCTCTCCTGGTGGACATTGGCTCCTAAGGACTGTGATTCTTGGTATAGAGCAGGGACAGCCTCAGAATTCACCATCCCACACAGGACAAAGGTTGCCCCGGAGGGCTGGCAGAGGCTCCCGGGAGGCTGACAGGCATCACTGCTCATGCTTGTCCATGTCAGACTGTTCCCTCCTGCCTGTGCCCGCAGGACCCGACACCTCGACACCTCATCTGAGCTTCTCCCCACATTTTGCCTGTGGGTACAACCTGCCAGAGAACGCTTAATGAATTTGCTCCTACTTCTTGCAAAGTCTCTGGCCAAAGTCTCTGGAGACCAGTTGTCACTGTCAATACATCACCCTCTTTCATATGCTTTCTGTCTCTCCACTGCTAAGTGCCTTGTTAAGACTGATATAAATTTCTATACATATGTATATAAATACTTACATATTTATGTGTAAAATGTGTTTGTTTGTAAACACACACACTTTTAACTCAGTCTTTTCTAAATCACAAGGTTGTTGCCTTAGAAACGGACGTTATTAATGCGATCTCCCGAGGTGCTAAGCACAGTGGTAGCAAGGGCAGCCTCTAGAAATGCCAGACTCTGAGGTCAGGGCAAAGGATGCTCAGAAATTCCTGGAAACCTTTTCATCATCTTTGTGGTGATGCCCTGAAAATGCACAGACATAACTCTGCCTTCTCCTTGCCCTTCCATATTAGCTCCTTTCACCCTGAGACTGCCTTGTTTTGTTAGGAAAGAGCTGTTCACACTGTGTTTTAGTTAATTTTGCAGCCCCAGCCCTGAAATGGCTAAATCAATGTCACAACCATGCAAGTAAAAGGGTGTTAAACTCAACCCTTTATGTGACCCAGGAGCACATTCACAGCATAATGTGGGGAAGCATTACAAATTCCTGTGTGAACAGCAAACCTTAACAGAAATATCAATAATTCATGCCACTGCAACTGCATTCAAGCAAAACTCTCTGGAGTAGTTGATACACCAGGCTGGATCCCTCAGGCTTCCTCAGCACCACAGGGGAGCCAGCTCTTGCAGCTGGAGGTTTGTGTGCACAAGCCATAGCACTGGCCACCCGCACCCATGCTGAAGCAGCTAGTTTCCGTTGTAGTATGGTTTCCTGTTCAAAAGAAAAAAAGAAAAAAAAAAAAAAGAAACTGAAATCCTAGAAGTTTTTCTTCAAAAAAATTATATATTTATTTTCTGGGTTATCCAGTTAAATCAAGAGTGGCCACAGCTGGGAGGGAGGAATGCCACAGAGCAGAGAGCTCAGACCAGGGCAATTAAAAACTCTTGAACTGAAAATGTGATGCCAACTTTCTCTGATTTTGAGCAAATTGCTTTACATACCCTGTGGGATTTTTCTCCTGTAGAACAGGGAAAAGCACACTCACTGCATCTGCATGGTTAGGACATGTCGGTCAAGTTGAAGAGGATGATGTAAGACAAAATGATGCGAGGGTGCAGAAATAACAGACTGAAGTCCTACGTCCGCAGAGCTGCCCTGCACCTGCACCGGCCCTCAAAGAAGAAAAGACATTGTGCAACTCTAAAAGTGCCTCGCTGCAAAGTAATTTGCAGATCAGGGTTTCATTACATTTGCATAGTGGTTAACTCTGTTGCAAAGCTCAGTGTTACCAGTGTGAAAAAAGGGGAGTCCTTTACTCCTGTGATTTAATAGCCATGCAGGTAACGTCGCGCACACCAGGCCACAGAGATCCTCTGTGGGGGAGAAGAAATGGGGAGAATGAGGACAAGAAAGGGGTGCAGAGCAAAATCTCTCTGCTGATTGACTTAAACACCATTTTTTTTAGGCTTCTGCAACACCCTGGAGCTGAGAACTGCTCTCTCACAGCCACACTGCAACGAAAAGGAAAGTAGCTCCAACCACTCTTCTGAGACTGCCCATCATGTGCTCAGGACAACCCTTCTGTTTCTTCTCCGCCTGTGCTCTGGCCAGGCTCGCTGTAGGAATGGGCTGGTTTGGGAATCACTGTACAGTCACAGGGGCTGCTTAGTCGCTCTGGCAGGGTGGTTGGGAGCCAAGAGACATCCTAGAGAGTGAGGGGGTAATTGATAGCTTGAGGATGTTGGATATTTGTACATCTGCTCTGCAGTACACAGAGAAATCTCAACGCAAGAAAAAACGCACTGCAACAGTCCTGTTGCTGCTGTATCGAACTCATTTCATGCAATGTTAAATATGACGTGGAGGGGGCAGCTGGGGGAAGTGGCTCCATGGCAGCTACCAGGCATCTGACTGAAGCTATGTTGATTTCTATAGCCTAATGATGGGCTCTTTTCTGCTCTCAGAGAAGATGAAATTAGACCAATGAAGTCAATAATTCACCTATGCCAGTGTTAGACCACTGCTTTTAGCATTATTCCTGATTTAAACTAATTAAAAGGCTTAGGCCTGGGGAAGCTCCATATGGAGAAAGCAAACATGTGCGAAGAGATTCATACGTCAGGGTATCAGCTTCTCAAAGAAAAGTCAAAGTGATTATTCAGAGCAGACCATCATCAATTCAGTCTGAGTCAGAGACAGCAGCAGGACAGGTCCGACGTGCAAACCGCAGGGCAAGCACTTATCATGGAAATTGCTTTTGCTCAATTCCAATAATTTAATCTCTTCCTGGCTCAAATGGCTCATCCTTCCAGGAACAGCTTGGAGACATTCAAGTGGGAGACTGGACTGCACGACGTCCCGTTGCAGGGTAAAGATGGAAGTGGCCCAGCCAGCTGCTACCTGCTCTGGGGACCCTGGGAACCGGTGGCTGCTCCTGCCGGGAACCCAGTGCCAAGAGGATGATGGAGATGCTGTAGGCAGGACCATAGGACAGAGAGCACGGGGCTGAAGCCCAGCACATTACTTCTGGTCTGGAAGTCTCCACAGCAGAGCCCTAGTCCCTCAGAAGGAAGAAAAGCCTTTTAAGAGGACACAGAGAAAAAGAGAAAATGATGCAATTATAGGTCCCAGCAATTGGTCTCGTATCACGGACTGCTGCCTTCAGCTGCCAGTCCGGCTCAGGCATCTGAGACCACATCACTTTCTGTAACGTTGCACAGCTGTGATTTGAATAAAGCATTAGGTGGAAATAAATCTGTGGTTTTTCTCTTTTTCTCTAGAAAGAGATTAGAAATTATGGCCTGAAGGAAACTGCTGAACAGCTGGAGATGGTAATTGAGCCTCCCTCCAATTAACTTTGTCCACAGAAAGTTGAGGACCATGTCCTACCCTTCCTCTGGCTGCTGATGGGATTGTTTGGATGTCACTGCATGCCTCCTAAAAGCTCCCACAACATCAAGATACAGAGCATGCTGCTCACTTATTTGTTTACTTCAATATGCTTTGCCAAAGAAAAATCAGCAAAGAATTAATTAACAGCAATTATTTCTAGCAACAACAGAGCAGCCCTGCTCCAGAAGCCATGAAAGCAACATCATGAGACTCCTGTGGCCGAAAACCCTTTATAAACAGGTGCGGAAATAAACAATTTTATAGCAGGCTATAAAAGGAGCCCAAGCCAGGTTGGGGAATGGCAGGAGAACAGCCATTTCAATGGCTGAGTCAGAGCAGCCACCCAGGTGACTTTTGTGAAGGATCTTTAATAAACAAACCAGAGCAGAAGCACCAACCTGAGTCAAAGAACCAGCAGGACCAGGTTATTGCTGCAATAGAGGGTTTACTATACCCATCACTCTGTGTTATTAGTGCTGCTAAAGTGATTTACTGTCTAAGTCAGTCCAACCGATTAGAGCTGTGATCTAAAGTACTAGCCAGCTCTAGTTTCAGTGATAAACATCACCCCCCTCCTTGCCTATTACTTGCTAAAATAAGTTGAAATAAAGCCATCAATCCAGACATCTCTCTGCTCAAATGAGTCCTTCTAGCTGGCACACCACACCTGCAAGTCTCCTGCCATGCACGCTGGAAGGATGGAAGTAGATGTTCCAGACATGGTCTCATTTTTCATCCACCTGGTTCTTTTTCAGCAGCCGGTGAACTCAGTGTTTCTGCCCCTTTGACCGGAACTCACACATCTCCTATCGCCAAAGCCCTGCGGTGACCTGGTTCCTGTTACACTGCTGTGCTGTACATGCACATGCTGAGCACCTCCCTGTGCGAGGAGGCCAGGATGCATCTCCTGCCAGAGACGTTCAGCTCCGTGCTGTGTCCTAGTAAGTGGCAGTGGACAGTTCCTGTCTTCCATCGGACTCTGCAGCACAGTTTGGGGAGGGGGGGAACTAAACTGAAACCCATCCTCCGCTCACCTGTACCATTCACAGTGATGTCTGTGCATGTAGACTGTTAACACCTGATCCGTGGCATCGCCTGGGCTTCTCCCACAGAGATACCAGTCTGGGATTGGGCTGCATGGACCCAGTACACATATACCTCTAGATCAGACAAATTCGAACGCATAGCGAGAGTGGGACAGAATTATGCTGCCTTAGCAACCACTCCGAGCACGCACACACAAGGCAAAGATTTGCCAAACAACAGGAACACCCCGGAGCGTGTGCTCTGTAAGGGCTGAGTCGCAGAGATGGGTGGTGAGGATGAGGGGTTAAAAGCAGCCTGCTAAATCCATGGGTTGAAGTCAGCACAGTGTAACTCCCACGTCCACACTAAAGAGTAAAAGCCAAGGGAGGCAACAGCAACCAGCCTCATTACACCCCTGGGACTTCCTATTTGGTACTTGTTCATGGGGATGGGAAGGCTCATTTATCAATGGGGGGTTTTGGTCCTGCTTCGTTCAGCATCCTGAATTACCAGCAGTTTTCTCAGCACTGATCTTATCTGCAGCTTCTGTGTAATTCTGAGTGGCAGTGGGAATTTTTTTCCCATTGGGGTCTGCCTGCCCAAAACCTGGCTTCCTCAGTGTGGTGAAACCCTTTTGATCATCCAGCAAGCCATGCTACCATGGGGGTGTCAGAGCAACCCAGAGGGAAAAGCCTTCTGCAGACTGGCAGCACATTGCTCCTCCAGGCAGGTTGCAGCACACAGTATCGCATCAAATCCTCAGGGCAGTCCTGGTGTTCCAGATTCTGTACTGCTATCGTTGTTCTGCCTTGTCCACTAAGGAGAGATTCAGTGCTTCCAAACCCTGCTGAAACCCAGAACATGGTTTGATAACAGAGAAATGTAAATTGAGCAAACAAAACCGGGCCTGACTCCCTTGCAGAGCACCTCCTCCCATGCGACTGCCTTCCCACATGCTATCCTTGATTAGCAGCTTTGCAAGCAAGATCAGAACCAGGTGTGTAAACAGGTTCTTGCTGAGCAGGGCTTGCTAGCAGTGAGGAAACTAGAAAACCTCCAGAAATCAGAGGTGTCAACTCCTAGAAGACTATTAAAATAGTCAAAGGACTCAATTTCCCAAAGGGGCTGCAGGAGCACCCCCCACTGTCTGCTTTTTAAAACCATCAAGGTGAAGTTAAAAGCCTGTTGTCATTCTGGGCAGTCTCCTTGATTTCTACACACACCCCCTGCTCTCTTTTTGCAAGGCTACTTTTCACCACTGCTCCTATCAGAGTTTGCCACAATTCGTAAGGACCTCAACAGAAAAGCATCTACAATACTGGGTGGTTTGAGGTATTGCTCATTACCAGGCAGCAGGACACAGAGCCAGATGGACCACAACATCCCTCCCACATCAGCAGGAACCGACCCTACTCTGCGTGGGAGCTGGGAAAGACAGCTTGTGCAGGGAGTCACATGTCCCACCAGAGGTGGGGAAGCATGGGACAGTAAGGGCTGGATTCAGCCAGATTTGGCCAGGTGCACCAGATTTGAGCACCTGAACTGTTTTACATTCACAGAGATAACTGCGGCCTTTGCTGGGCTACATGGTGAATGCCAGGCTTGTCTGGGGTGTTTTTCATCCAGCCAAGCCCAGCAGGAATCAGTAAGCATGATACACCTGCTAATGCAAGTCCCATCATCTCCTGGAATAATGGGAATAAACAACCCAGTGGTGAAACAGTCTGTGCAGTGCTAGAGAGAGCGTACAAGCATCATAACCTCTAGGAAGAACCATAAAATCCTCTACCTGTATCATCATCAGTCCCAGGAAATGAAAAACTGCATCAAGGTCTATCAAGTCCTCTGCACACATGCATTGGACTTCTAGGTGCCTTTCTATGAAGCTCCTATTTTGAGCAGTGATCAATTATGCATTTCAAGCCATATGGCACCTTCATTCCAGAAGGAAGGCATTTTGTCTTGAAATCTGTAAGCTAGAAAATCTGCTGCATCCTGACGGAAATGCAGCATTGCCAGCTATTCACAGAAGCAGAATCATTAAGAGCAAAAAAGAAAGCCAGGATAAGACTAATCAGACATCCAACTTTCATTGAAATACCTTGGAAGGGGAAATGGACCCTTACATGTGCCCTTCCAAACAGTCTTGTTTTAATTAATCTGAGTTACAGCTTTGATTTTTGTGGGAAACCTGATACAATATACAACATTCCCAAATGAGCAGAAGGATCTCTTCCAAAAGGGATCTTCTCCAGGCAAAAAAGTAACTGAAGTCCTCTGGGGACAATGGATATGCTACCAGAAATGACCACACTCTTGCATACTAGCAGAAGCATCGTTCCTTTCCCAGGATCATGGATGAGAAATGTAGAAACATACTGCTCTCCAGTGGAACCAGAACACCCAAGACACTTTTCAGAGCCTACAGCAATGAGTGATGCTACAGACCCTTTTTGTATGGGGAGCAGGCTACTGCTTCTCCTGTAGCCTCACATACCTCAGGTTTACTTCCAGCAGCTTAGTGGAAACGGCATCACCTCCCAGTGCTCTCCAGGCCTGCCTGGAGTGAGATAAAGACAGGGTGAAATTCAAGAGGTGCTCTAACTGATCTAGTTCCCTCCCGCTCTTAGCACTGGTTCAGCTAAACCTACAAAAGTGTCAGTAAAAGTTATTTTGATTGCTGCAACAACCAGGAAATTAATCACCAGCAAAGGCCAGCAACCCTGTGGTCTCCAAAGGAAACCAAGTGGGTGATAACTCAGTGTGATGCCCAGCCGCAAGGAATTCTGTGGCCTTGAAGCAGGCAGGACAAATTGGGAACAATGCTTTGGAAGAGGACCGAGCATGAAGGTCGGCTGGCTACACCCACTGCCTGCCTGTGACTGTGCACAACCCCAAAAACATTCCCTTTACGGGTGCTGACAGATGCAACCCTTCTGCTATGCCAGGTATCCCACTTCCAGGCAGCAGATGCAGCGACAGTCCCTCCTTAGCACAGAGGCACAGGCTCACTGTGCCCCTGCAAAGCACTTTGGACCATGGCCCACTTCCAGCACAAGCACAGGAGGCTCTTTGTATAAGCTTTTCTAGGAAAGAACGCCCAGAGCTTTGGAAATGTTTATTAAACCCTTTCTTCCTTGTTCTGCAGGTCATTGCAGTTGTTTGGAGACATACACCTAGAGCTCACGATCTCCCAGGAAGACATAATGACGGTTGGCCTGCAGCAGTGTTCTCCCTGTAAATAACTGCTGTGATCCAGGTTAAGCTCTTTGCGGTTGAATGGATTCTAATCTGAGCAAAGAAAGGGGGAATGCGTGGGCAAAGTTCCGCTGACCCAGAGCCCTCTGGGGACTCCCTGGCATGGGATCCCAAGGAGCAGGGTGCCGGAGTTATGGTGTGAACCAGGCTTTGCTGAAAGGCTACTGAAAAGATGACTACAACGCCCTCGCTTATCGATTTCCATTATTGTGGTAACAGCTTACATAGACCTGCACTCCGCCACAGCCAACACTTCCTCCTGCTCCAGGCGATCCCTTCCACACCTGTACAGTCACATCCAGGCTGGCAGTTCGTACATCAATCCCAGCCCAATCTTGTTTCGCAACCGCTTGCGTTTCTCCAACTCCCGGGGTCTGTCTGCAGGTGGTGCTTCACAGCAGCGCGGGTGCAGGCAGCACGCAGGCAGGCTGCTCACTGCAGGCAGCACGCAGGCAGGCTGCTCCCATGAAGATTAATGCACTCGTGTGGGACTTGCCCCGCTCCCGCTGCCACACGCACCTCATCAACTCCAAAGAGCTCCATAAAGAAACCAGCGCCCCTGACAAAGCGCCTCCCCCACAGCACACTCGCCTCAGCTCGGCGTTTCCCCAAATACAGATTTTCCCAACTTCGTGTCAGGCTTCTGGAGAGGTTCCTCCTTGGTATGGGAACAGGAGAGGTCACTACAAACAGCTTTCCTTCGGCTTATACACTGCTGTCATTTTAAAGGAGCATAAACCAGGATCCCCCAAGCAAGGCTAAAATAAAGATGTTTCTATGGAAAGGCTTTAATTAATGATCTATATGTTGGCGGGAATAAATTGAAGAGCATTCTGGGACTTTTCTTCTCCCAGGTGACTCTGGTGTTGCAGGGACTTGTCCCATAGAGCAAGTTTGGAAAATTGTTTGACCCCAGGCTCAGCATTGATTAATGACTTGGTTTGCCACCAACTCTCTGTTGCATTAAATCTCAATCAAGATCAACCGATGGCCCTCGCCAGCTCTGAGCTCACCTCACAGCTCCACTAAACGTACTCTCTTCTCCAGCCAATGCCTTACAGCCAGGAAATACGTGTCCCTGCCAATTCCCTGAGTTTTCAGCTATCCACTCACAGCCTGTTTCTTGTCCTGGCATGAAGGGGACAGCACTGTGAAGTTGACTCACCGTGCTGGGAGGCAGGATGAAACGTGCCTATGGATCTGGACCGGATGAGGATGTTATCTTTTTGGGGTTGGTGAAAAGTGCAAAACTCTCACCCCGGCGCTCCATATTAGGGTGGCAATTACTGTTTCTGTAGTTATTTTGTGAAGGATGAAGCGTGCTCTGTCCATTTTGGTGGCTGACAGTCTGTGCTACTCAGGGTCCTGCTGGCTGCATCACTGTACCACCACAGGACACCAGGCCTACGAGCAGCACAGAGCACTGTTCACTTCAGCATGCCATCAAGTTTTTTAAAACTGCTTTCTTCCCCCACCAACCCTTCTGCAGCAGGTCCAGAATTTAGGCCTTGGTCACTATAGAAAGAGAGAGTCCCCAGTGGTCTCTCCATCAGTGTGTAATCTGAGACATTTCATTTAAACAGCAACTATCACTCCAGCACACCAACAGTCAAAATTCAGTCACTTCAGACTTCAAAAACTTCACCCCTTTTACTCTGTAATAACCCAGAGGCCAGAGTCAGTATCAATTGTCTCAGGAAAAACATGCATCTAACTCATGAAGGAACTCTTTGGCCAAACAACAGTGCAGAGTAACATCCAAAAGATGAAACCACCACTGATAGCAGCCCAGATTACTCCACCACCACTGATGGGTTCTTTCATACCTACCAGGGATTCACTTCAACTTATAATATTCAGGGAGCACAGAGGCATGAAATTTGATTTCTTTCTTCTGAAGATGCTGGAGATTATTTTAATAATTCTTACTTGGTATCACTGAAAGAAAGCTCTTGTTCAGTGGTTTAATATAAAGTCTTTTAATATCTGTTTCAGCAATAAAATCTCTGCTTTCTTTTCTATAAATGTACTAATCTCACCAAAGGATATAATTTAAACAGTAGAACGAAGTAGAATAAAAATATGCAGCAGCAAGTGAACGTTCTTTTCAAACAGGAACCCGCTCTGAACTATGTGCAGTCTGTTCAATCAGATTAGACCCGAGCAACAATTTAAATACCAGCTCCAACCAGCAATATGAAGAGCAGAAAATGTTCTTTTACCCTTTCCTGGATCTCTGTGTGAATAGATGCACAGTGGAGAGCAGCAGAAGCAAAAGGAATAATAGCAGACAGCGGGAGATGTGAGATGTATCAAACACAGGACACCCAATAAAGGAGAAAGTGTCAGAGAACTGCCTTGGCAAACTGTGCGTGTGTATCACTATCTGCAGCCCCTGACCCTAAAGCTTGCTGTCTGAGAGCCAGATACACAGAAAAATGTTCACTGGGTTGAAAAAAGAAGAAAAAGCAGCAGGGGGGGGACAGGGCAGGAAATACAGCGGAAAATACATCCAGTGGATTTACAAACTTACTGCCTGCTTGAAACATATTCCTATGCGGCTAAATAGGCCAAATTAATTAATACTGAGTTCAAGCCAAAATAAGACGACTCATTTGCATTAGTACATGCAAGAGAAATAACCATGAATTATCAGAGCCAGTGGTAAGTTACACAAACACTTATCAGGGAGCTTAAAGACATACTCAGCCCTGATTGCTCACCTACTGTACAGCCCGCTGCATTACCTTCTCAACGTATGGGCCACAGCTTCGTGTTCTGGAAAGAAATACTGTATTTCTGAGGTAGCTAACTCTTGATCTACCCTGGCTTTTAACATAAAACATTTGTTTTTAAAAAACTGTCCAACCACATTTATATGTACATTTCACAGTTACTTAGAACACAAATAAATACCATTCCTGTCTCCATGCCAATTTCACCATAAAGATACTAAAAAAACATATGGCAGCTCTACTTGGAGAAATGAATATATTCATAATGATAGATTCCCAGTTAAATGATGAAATAAAGTTAGGTGAACACTGCTGGCATGGTAAATAAATGCAGAATCACTACCTGATTGGTGTCTGGAACTAAAAATACTTGCCCAACAATGATGAAGGTTGAAAGACTGAAGAAACCCCACCCCAGTACCCAAGTGTTTTCTACAGCAGGGTGAGAAGATCACCCCAAATATGGGGATTAATACCAGTATTTAATAAAAGGCAATTTGCAAGTACCACAACAGCTTTATTTCCACCTGACAAGTAACTGCCATAAGCATATTAGTAAAGCCCACATAAAATTAATCTGTAGTTCAATATCTACACAATAAAGGTGGGGGGGGTTTTTTGCCTTTTTAAAATAAGACTTCACTGTTCTTATAGAGATATATTTCAGGCAATAATTGTTTTCTCCAGGTTCTTATGGATCTTTAAAAGTAGGCTAGAGAAATTAAAAGGAAAAAAGAAATATTTAGGGAAAGTAGACAAAGGCAGTAGTTTTGCTCATTTAAAAAAAAATATCTTATTTTAGGAAAATTAAACCTTGAAAAAAGGTTTCTTCAGGAAATACTTCCTATTGCAATATGAACAGAACGTACAATATGTACTACATTAAGAGTTATGCTTTCCATACATGAGGAGCAAAGTTGTCTGTCTTCATTATAACTTTTCAGGTTTTGCTTCTGATTTCTCATCTATCAGGTCTTTAAATCCCAATTTTTCCAGTGGTTCGTTAGCCATAAGTTGCCTAAATCAAAAACAAAACAACAAAAACGTTTTGTATAGCACAGTCTATAACCAAGAGAATAGCAACATTTCCCATTTCATTTAGTATTATTTACTCTAAAGAAATCCAAGATGTCCATACAGAGTGACTACCACTTGGCAAAGCCCCAGAAACTTCAGTTTTGGGAAAGCAATATTCAGGGATACTTTTTTTCTTAACAGCAGTTTTCAAATTAAATGCATTGTTTCCTGATATCAAATACTGAATAACAGTTCCCTCAGAAACTGACCCGACTCTTGGTTATCTTTAATTAACAGACTGCGTAAGAGCTTCCTAAAATTCTACCCGTGCCACTTATCAGATTTTTAAGTGCATTCGTAGTGTCGCTATACTGTCACGATTTTCAAATGGTTTTTGATTTGCAGCCTTCCTCACCACCAGCCCATGCAGTGCATGAAGCGTCCTTATATTTAAGTGCACTTAATAACACCCTTTGCGCATTTCCCAATGAGCTCCCTGACTCGCCGCTGAACGGAAACCATTACAAAGCAATGTAAGAATGGAAACATCCCTAGAAAACCAACCACCAACAGTTTTTTCACTTGAACAGGGGAACAAGTTAAACTTTTAACTTGTAACCATAGCTAGGAAAAAAATAAAGCTTCACATTGGCAAAGACCGTTGTGCACAGTGGAAGCTGGCCCAGTCTCGCAAGTTATCCGGCCCTTCCAGCTGGATACCTACACCACATCAAAAACATAAGCCAAGTAAACTGCTGAAGCCGCAAAGGACACCTGCTTCTTACATGGACACAAGCTTCCTGCACGAATGCCTCCACAGCGGGTTCCCTTCCCCTCCCCACCCAGGGAGCCCCGCGGCCTCCCCGCCCCGGGGGCCGCTCAGCCCCCCGCCGCCGGACCGGGCCGTGGCGCGCCCCGGGGCGCGGGCAGCACTCGCCTCTCCATGCGGCACTCCAGGTAGGCCATGGCGCGCTGCCGGCAGGCACCACTCTCGTAGCCGCTGTCCCGGAGGCACTCCATGAACCGCTCCTTGAAGGCGCTGCACTCCCCTGAAAAGAGACAGCGAGGGCCGCGCTATCGCCGTGCTCGGGCCCGCGGCCCCCTGAGGGGAAGAGGGGGGTAGGCCCGGCGCTAGGCCGCGGGGAGGCCAGGCCCGCGTTACCGCACCGAAGTGATCCAGCGGAAAGGCACCCTTGTCCGGCGGCCGCGGTTTGAAGCTTTTGCTGCTGAAGTTCATGGCGGTGGACATGTCGCCGGCTGGGGAAGGGGGGGCACGGCCGGGCCGGACCGCGGGTCCCTCCGGTCACAGAGTCGCCGCCGGGGGGAGCCGAACACCGAGCGCCGCCGGCTGCCGCGAGCGCCGAGCGCATCGAGCGGGGCACGTGACCGCTGCCGCGCGGCAGAGGGGGCGGGGCCACGCCGCTATGGGAACGCATGGGCGTTGCTATGGCAACCGGAGCGCCTCGCTCCTGCGAGAGCCCTCGCCGGGGGCGCGGGGCGTCGCCACGGCAACGCAACAGGGCGGCCGCGTTACCCGGGCGGGGGACAGCGGTGACGTCACTGCCGCAGGCCTCGGCCACCGCCGCGAGTCACCATGGAGACGCCGCCGCTGCCCGCCATGTTGGCCCGGGCCGGCGGTCTGCGGGGGGGTCGGGCCGGTGGCGTTCCCGCTGCGCTCCCGCTGCCCCCGCACCCAGAGCTCGATCGACCTCTGCGAAATAAACTGGTTCCTTCTCATAAAACCAGTTGTTTTTTTTCCTAAGTTACCGCTGGACTATGAATGGGGAGGGTGAGAGCGATGGTCACAGGCAGGCTGCCTGCTGAGGGGCAGGGAACAATGGTTAAAATGGTTTGTCCTCTCGCGTTTGTTCATTGGGAAAGGAAGGGCGAAGGGGCAAAACTCAGAGCCTGGTGTCAGAAAATCAGTTCATACAGGATCCAGCCTCATCCGAGCGTCTCCCATCTCTGCCCAGGACCCGGCAGCCGGGGCTCGGGCTGAGGCCGGGGCTCCTCCTTGTCCTCCGCCACGAAGAACAGGTTCCTCACCCAGCACTGCTGAACACTGAGGCACGGCTCAAAACATTTTTCAGGAGCCGGGTCTTGGCTGGCGTTGCGATCCGGTGGCCCTGGGGATCAGCACGCAGAGCTGAGGCACCCCTGGGAGGTGTTATCAACCTTCCTTAGAAATCCAGCAGGATTTCAGAAAAGCCATCCCTATCCTGCTGCAGTGCTGTGAACTCCGCCATCAGCCACCCGTGGCGGCAGCAACGTGATTGCTGATCCCTCGTTAATCCTCACGGTTTAACGCCCGTGCGCCAACCTGACGGACAGCACCGAGTTATTTTGTGCTTCCTACAAGCGATGGGCGAGCAGGCAGCTTCCCATCAGGCCATGAACAACGATGAGGCCAGCAAAACCAAGTGGCAGATGCTTGGGAAATAGTGAACTTCCAGGTCCTCAAGACAGATAATGAAGAAAAACACCCCTTTGCCCACAGGTTTACAGCACACTCTCTGCAGAGCGTCAGATCTCATCCTGAAAGGAGGATGAGAAATGGTGTTAATTTAACCTACCCAAGTGCAAACTGTGGATTGTGCTGTTAGAGTCTTTTTTCTTCTTTGCCCATAGCTGCAATTGGTTTAAGATGGTCTTTCATCTGTTTTAAGTTGATTTTCTTTTAATTAAATGACTGAGATAAGTAGAAAGAATTCAAGGCTGGGAAAAAAAAAAGAAACAGATGCAATTGTTAAGGACAGCCATTATGAAAATATTACCTGCAGCCCCATTTAAAGTGTGTTTTGTTTATGCTTTGATTGCTTCCTTATTACAGTATTGAAATTGTAAATGGAAAATTACACCGTGTTCTATTACATAAGCAACTGGTTTACACAGCCTGAAATATAAGGTTTTATTTCTTATTATGTTTTCAGCGCTATGAACAATAGATGTTTTTTATTATACAGTAAATAGCACTTTTCCACTTGACTTCGTTATAACACTTAACAGTAAAAGGGAGATACTCCTCTTTCATAAATACATGCAGCAAACTGTCTCCCAGATCTCAGGGGACTGAGCAGCAGAGAAGCAGCTTTGGTTTATCTGGACAAGTTTAACTGAAGTGTCAAGGCACTTGATTTTATCAAACTGCCCAAATTACGTTCCTTAGTTTCTGGCACAGCGGCTGACTTGCTGATTCCCCATGTGATGAAGGAAGAAATCAAAGGAAAAAGATATGCAGGGATCCCACAGTGGAATTATTCCCAGACAGCGACAATCCTGTGCAAAGGCTGTATCAATATGCTGTATTACATTATATCCAAATATTTTGATTACCTATTAATTAACTCAGTGTCTGTCTTTGGAGGCTTAAATTTTGTAGTTACCCAAATTCAGATCAGGTATACTAGCAAGTGTTTGATTATGCTTTCTTAATGTTTTTATTGCATGTTAGTTGTACCTTCTAAAGTTTCCTTTAAAGGTACAGTTTGTCTTAGAATCTAATACATGTGCTTTAGCAGTTTAGTATGTGTTTTTCTCAAGGAGATCAAATGAAACCCCCGTTAGATAATCAGTGTGAAGAAAAAACCCCTCATTTTCAGATTAAGCCAACCAGTTCCAAAAGAATTCAATAAAAACAGTGCCACAAAGAGCAGTGCCACAAACAGAGAATTAAATGCTTTTCACATATTATCTTTCAAAGAAGTGAGAGACTTTCATGGCACCAGGGAAATCTGAAATAGCTGTTTTAGTAAAAAGGTGCCCATTGTACAAGAAAAATCAGATAATTTGTAAAGCACCCAGTGTTTTACAGTATCTCTAGTCTGGAGTCCTGAGCCCTTTCCAAAAATTAGAAGGCTTAAATTAGAAGGCTCTCCAAACTAAAGAAAATCTTGGATCTTCCCCTTTCAAGTTACACAGCTTGATAGATTAAAAAAAAATTCCTTTGCTTGCATCAGAGCTGTTAGTCATTAATTATGGACTAAGGAGTCCTTAATTATGGACTAAAGTAACATTTTTAAAATGCTTGCTCTTTTACAACGTTCTCATATCATACCGAAAACTTATTCCACAATCGGTGCTTATCTGTCAGTTGTACAAATATACCTTCAAAAGGAGATTTTACACACTTAGCATTACTTTTGGAAGCACCGAATTGAGTAATACATCTGAGCAGAACCTTTATTCCTTTTTATGGGCTGGGTAGAGTCCAGGACGTTCATTATTTTCCCTTGCTCACCATGCTGCATCTTTTAAGAGCCTACAGATTCAAGTTATCAGGTAGTTAACTTGAAAATAATTTATTGACAAGCTCTGAAAGGCTTTGAGTAAAGTACTAGGGGATTTTGTAGCTTGACTTGGGATAGCTGTAAGAAATTAATCAGTTGAACAAGACCAAGCACATTCAGACACTGGAATTTGTGCCCTTGAGACTGCTGTTCCCAGCCCAGGCACAGAACACACCTCAGAGAAACATCCTTCCAGGATCACTCATTCCTACGCCTCACCCTCGTGCGGCAAGCACGCCGCCAGCTCTTACATAAGGTCTCTTGCTACATCGCTGCCACAGGCTGTTGTAAACCATTTTTCTCTCTTTTAATTCAGGTTCCTAGACAAGCAAAAATGCAGAATATTGCCAGAATAGTCTGGGGAATGGGGATTTCTGTTGTAGATGATTAATGGAATATTATTATTTTGCACTTACAGGGAAATCATAGTTTCATGCCAGTAAGGTCAGGGCCTTAATATGTTATGTGCTCTACAAAGATGTACAGAACGATAGCTCGTTTTCTGTTATGACTGAGCCAAAGCCTCATCAGGTTAGAGGGGAACGTGGTAGAAATAGTAACACTTCACTGAAAGCCAAAGCAAACTTTTTTTCTTGCATGCTAGTTGCAATTCTGGTATATCTAAATCTACATCTCTATCTGCATCAAGAAAAGGGGCCCAAAAGTAAGATGCTGGGACCCTGGCTCTGTAGATACCTACCAGCTAATCATCCTTCGTGATATGCCCCCAACTGCCCTTGGATTAATATAATTTCTGCAATACTGTATTGAGATAGAGTGAAACTAGAAACCCAGAAGAAAAAGATCCTTGGAGCTATATTGAAGCATTTGATTTGTTCAGTCATATTTTGAAAACACATTCTTCATAACCTGACCTCCTCAATACTAACTTCTCAGGTCAGGCTGCCTTGGCTTGTTGGCGTAAGTGTGGGGTCTGGAAGATCATGCATCTGGCTACAGTCACAATGGATTTTACTGCAAATATTTTTATAGATATGCAAATTATAAAGTACATTACCAGCACCAGATCCCAGGATCTCCCATGTATTTTGTCACTGAGTAAGACTCATGAAGGAATGACATCTATTCAGTCCAAGAAGAAGGGTTTTAAAAGCAACAAATTTCCTGAGGATGATTTGTTACTAAAAGAAGTAAATGCTTAACACGAATAGGAAATACTGATTTGCAGGACAGGAAGAAGCAGGTGTAATCCAATAAAACAATGCAATAATTATGAAAAATTGAAAGAGGACACAGTCGGAAAGCTTTTGATTTCTTCTTGCACTGGCATTTGTCAAGGTGAGCGAAATCCATTAGCAAGGAGCAGCCTGAGTTTTAACACATCTGAGTCTTTAAAAATGTTAATGTTTAATAGGGTGTGCTCATGCTTTATATATCCCTGATAACAATGCATGGGCTGATAGGCATCTCTTGAGGTTGTAAATCAGTGGCAGAGCCTTGCAAGGCACACAAATACTTGGTGTTCACCCTCATGGTTTATTATGTTATCAGAATTCATTGACTGAATTATGGCCTTATAACAGCTCTTTCTTTGCATTATCCTGCTGTTACTGTAGCATTAGTAACCTATGTCCCATTAGAAGATTATATGTCGTTCTCCAGATGAGCACACAGAAGTTAGATGACTCTGTGGCTGTTTAATGTGCAGGCTTATTTTCTAGGAGGAACTGATTATTTCCCTAAGCTATGCCCACAAAGTCTGCTTACCTGAAGATGATATCGATTCTGGCTGGGGCTGGTAGAAAGACAGACATGTAAGCAGGGAGCAACATTTTCTCCCCAGTCATGTGTGGGATGCCTCACCTGCAAGCCAACAACTCAGTTGTAGGCTGTGTTCAGAATTGCATACTGGAAGCCAAGGTATGTGAGGAAGAAATGGAGGTGAGGACATCACGTTAGTTGTATTTTAAAACTGCAGGGATGCCCTCCCACTGGAGAACTCATCCATCATTTCCCAAAGTGCATGCATCAGTCCAGCAGGTTGCAAGTCCATAGGCTCATTACTGGAGAAAGGATTTCACACTGTATTATCACCAGGTACTACCTGAAGCTTTAGTCTGAAAGCCCTTGAGAAGGTGCTCTCACTTTCCACGGCAGTAGCCAGCTTTACTCCAACAGAGCACTGGTGTCTGTATGTAAACAGAAACAATACATTTCCTCCACTGGTTCCCAACTGGGCCCATGTAGGGTTTTTTCCTCACTCTTGCTGTATTTTGTAAAGTCTCAAGAGTCCCAGTGGTCACACCATTTCCTCAGAGAAGAGTCTGACAGAATAGGATATTCTTGGAAATGTCCGGAAGAAGAGGGTGCAGATCAAGACATCATAGCTGTGCAGCAGATCTTGAGGCAGATATGACCATCCATTGCCCTCCTTTCTTTGCCCACCCTGCCTAGTTCTCTTCTGCACAGGGTAATTCCCCCTTGTGTAAAATTCCCTCCCGATAACCAGCCTTGGAGAACAGGCAGACGCACAGGCACCTTTTTCATGTCAATCTAGTTAGAGTTTATTGATTGCCCTTGCCTTCAGCTAATGTACTTTTATTATTATTATTAAATAATCATAATTTTTCCATCAGTGGAGCCTGCACCTGGGAGCCTTGGAGGATTCTAGCAAAAGTATTATTAAAACCAAAGATTTGTAAAGAGTTGAACAGCAGCATGGCCCAGTAATCTGACAGAATCTGCAACTGGGGAGCAAAATATCCCTACCTGAGAATATGTGATAGAGCATCAAATTGGCTCCTTCCCCCAGAGTCACCATTTAAAACTGTGGCCTCCTGTTCATGATTATTTCTGCTTTGTTGTCATCCTCCAAGGATGCAAAGGGTGCGGGTGGCTCCTCGGGAGCTGTCGCCTGGGCACGCAGGCTCTTGCAGGACCCTGCCCTGGCACGGTGCGTGACTCAGTACCCCAGAGTGCCAGAGCTGTTGCTGTGTGCTCCTCCTGGCTGGCAGCCCCTCTGCAAGAGCTGCCCAGGCAGCCTCCAGCCTCTGCCTGGCCAGCTGCAGAGCCTGATCCTGGCTCCTCCCAGGTTACAAAGATCAGGGATCTCTTTCCCAGTCTAGGCAGAAGGATTGCCTGGAGGGGATGGTTTCTCCTAGAAGATTGTATGCATCTGCTTGTAAACAGGCAGGACAGCCAGGAGAGAGTCATCACCAAACTGAGAGATAGAGATGGACACCCGGGTACACAGTCCTCTGGACAGTAAACTGCAAAATAGTGACTGAAGTGGTTTCAGGGGCGTTTGGGGATTGCTGGTAGAGGATTTCTGGGACAAAGATCAATAACAGTGTCAGCAATGAAAACACTGTGCTGCTCAAGGGTGTGATTTTACTGGGGTGGCAGGAAAGCAAAGAGAATCAGAGCTGTCACCTGTAAGTAGCCCTACTCCCATCTACAATCCCGAATTAGCACATCTTCATGCCACCACCGTTCCAGCTCCTCCTTGGACAGCATTGTCTTCCCTGAAGACTTCCTTGCCAGCTGCACCCTGGGCCATGCATTATTGTGAGCTTTCCCTCCTGTGTCCTGCTTTCTTCATTGCATCATGAGAGGTCCAGCTGAGTCCTGCGACCTGGCACCGTGACAGCAATCCAACACAGGTCCTGTCCCTTAATTCTGCCCCTGAAATCACATAGACCACAACATGTCCATACCACAGATTTTCACTGGAAAACAAACACCTTGCCCCAGTGTTGTAGATGAAATAGGAGCTCCAGATTAAGATAATCCATGTTTCAGAATAAAATAAGGTGCTTTCTTTGGCAGGAAAAGAAAGTACATCTGGCCTAAATGGAAGTAAACAAGACGTCAGAGTCCTTTTCTCTGTGTAAAGCCACTGCCCCAGAAGGTGTGTTCAGGCAACAACAGAAGGGCTATAAAGGGACCCCAAGATGCTCATACCCACACTTTGATCTAGACATGGCCATACAGAGTTTGCTGCAGTACATGGGCTGTAGCTCGCTGCTCTACTTGGCAGCAGGGCTGGTCGCTCTCCTTTACTTTCTTACCAGCTTGAAGAAGTCGGTTTGCAGTTTGCCTCCTGGGCCACGACCTCTTCCTCTGATTGGAAACTTGAACGTGGTGGACCTGAAAAAGCCGTTCCAGTCACTGACAGAGGTAGGGTCTGAGGGAGCAGGCAGGAGGAAAACATGCAATTCCTGAAGCCAGAAATGCAACTAGGGAAATGGAGATGCGATTGCATTTGCATTGCGTGGAGGGCAGAAATGAGATATTTGGTGTATAGGCAGGCTGGCAGAGTGACTTTACCTTCAGAGGCATATACACACATACATGTATTTTTATATATATATATATAAAAATATAATACACAAATTCTTTCCTTTATATACACACAAGCGTAGTCCCCCACCCCTTGCAATCAGCACCATATTGTTGGTATTTCGAGCTCCTCAGAGGCTGCAGGTAGAAGACTCGAGTTGGGCTGGTGTGCTGACAGATCAGGACTATTTGCCATCAAGAGATGTCTCACTGCAGGTAGGCCTCTCCCACTCCCCCGCATCTCCATTTCCCTAGGTAGGAAGGAAGAAAGGGAGGAAGGAAGGGAGGGTATCATCCCCGCAGCAGAGGAAATGCGGTCACATACACATTTGTTTCCAAAGCTAATTGTATCCCTGCTATGCAAAGCTCCACTCCGCCTCCCCAACCTTTCCTCTGCACAAACACACTGGCCAGGGTTATTTAAGGCTTGATGCGTGGCTTTTATATGTCTAGGTAAACAAATTGCTTTTTCTTATGCAGCTCCATGGATACTTTTATTTCTAAAAGAAAAAAAAAAAAGACTTAAATATTATAAAGCAATGTGTAATGTTTGTTTCAGAAAATGTCTGCTGTGTTCCCACATGGAGGTGGGGACAAGGCAATGTGAATTCAGATTTCTTTCGGTTACTGTAGAGACAGTTGAGGTGCCGTGAGTGACCTGTCACATACCCTGTGTGTGTGCTCACCGGACACTGTGATGGGGGAAACCCAGTCCCCAGTGATCTCCTTCAGCCACCTGAAGAGCCTCAGTGAGGGGGCAGTGCAATCACTGAAATTCTCCAGTTAGTCATAGAAGAAAGGGCATCCTGGGCTGCAAAAGTACAGAATTCCTATAGCAGTCATGCAGTGTTCATCTGCCTTGATTTACAGTGTAGAGGACAGTGCAGAGCACAGTTTTGATGGGCTTCTGGTCCTGAGCTCCCATCTGATCATAGGTATGTTTGAGGGTGCTGGTATGGAAGAGCAACTATTTTTGGCCGTAATGGGGGATTTTATGATACAAATGTTATGCGAAGGCACCAGACTAATTTCCTATAATCTGCCAAGCAGCTTTCCTTAGGCTTTCAGGCCTGCTACATCCAATACTTGTGTTGCTGAGAAAAAACAGGGTTGATGCCAAGAAGTACTAATGCAAAGAAATGACCCAAGGAGGGCTAGGAGGCGGCTGTGATTCCCTGCCTCTGGCTCTGCCACACACTCTGTGAGCTGCTGGGGATGAAAGAACCAGTGTTAATGTTATCTCCCAAGCCGTCAAACCACCGTTTGATGAAAACAAATTCAATTTGTCTGGTGTAATAACAGGAGCTGCTTCTAATCTGAAATTCAATTTTCAGAATGTATCTAATGCATAGCAAATGGTAACCCAGGCTCATCGGAAACAAGAAGACATTTGGAGCGGATGGCTTGCAGTGTGTTTAAATGAAGTTTAAAATACCGAGTGAATGATTAGATTGTCAAAGCCACCCTTCTGTGTAACAGATGATTCATATTTAATTTGCTATAAAAGCCTAGAGCTCCTGTGACATTATCTACATGAATATGCTTCCTAGTTGGATTCAAGTTTCTGGTGGCCAGCAAATAATTTTGCGATGACTGCAACACTACCCACCTTGCCATAATTAGAGACAAGTGCTGTCCTGAAAGAAAGAGTTATTGTCTAGCTTTGTTTTTGGAGTGTTTGTGGCTTCAGCCTCAAACATGTGTGCACGCCCGCTTGCCTCAGGTCAACAGCATTAAAATAAACAGGCCTGCCTGCTACAGCATTTTCTAACCAACCCCCCAATGGTAGTATCACTAGGCTGGCCTGTTACTGCAGAACACCACAGGAATGCAATGGCATTGTATTGACTTCTCTGATAGGAGCAGTGATAGCAGACACCTTGTTGTGCAAACAGGGTGCAAGAAGAGATGCTGGCAACTGATAGCTGTTGCTCATTAGTTGCATTACAGCAGCACCTGGAGACTTCAGGCAGGGCTAGGAGGCTCCTTTCAGGTGAGAAACCACCTAGGGTGGCTAGTGCTAGTGTTTGGATCCAGATCTGGTTTGGAATTAACATATTTATTTACCTTGACAGCTCTCCAAGATATACGGCAATGTCTTCACTGTGCATTTTGGACCCAGGAAAGCTGTGGTACTGGCTGGGTACGAAACCATCAAGGATGCCCTTTTAAATCATGCTGAAGAATTTGGAGAGAGGGCAGAAATACCTATATTTAGGAAAATGACACAAGGAAATGGTAAGTGACCTTTTGGTTGGTTAGTTTTTGTAGTTTGTCTATGTTCATTATACACTTACAACAGAGGGTAACATCCTCTTACAGATTGCTTTTTGTTTCTACAACAGTGTATCAAGCAGCTTTGGTACCAGTGTGTAAGAAGACCTTATAAACGTTTATTAACCACAGGTAACATAAAGATGTTCCACCTTTATTTTAGGCATAGCATTCAGCCATGGAGAGCTATGGAAAACTATGAGAAGATTCACCTTGTCCACACTGCGAGATTTTGGAATGGGAAGGAGAACCATTGAGATCCGAATCCTGGAGGAAGTAAATTCCCTTATCAGATATTTTGAATCCTATCATGGTGAGTGTCAAGACTTTCATCCAGAGACAGAAAACATGTCTAGCAGAACAATAAAGATTAATGCAAGTTTAACTCTGAGCAAATGGTATCTCATGGTTAAAATTCAGTATATGCTGAACCAAGGCCTTAAAACATTGAAACTGAGTTCCCTGCTAAGCATTCTGGGTGGTGAATGGGTTTTTTCTTTGGGACCTCAGGACTTCATTTCCATAGGAAACCAGACTGAAACGAGCATAATTACATTGTCATTTGTTTTCATTGCTTGAAATACAGGGAAACCATTTGATACGAAGATGATACTCAACAATGCTGTATCCAATGTCATCTGCTCTATATTGTTTGGAGAGAGGTTTGAATATGATGATCCTGTATTTCTAACTTTGCTGAAGCTGATAAATGAAAATACTAAGCTGTTGGGCTCCCCTATGGTGCTGGTAAGAGCTTGATTTTATGTTTTAGCTTTTAGTTTTTTGGAGGATATCCAGTTGCCCATGTTTGTCCTCCTGGCCTCCCACATTTTGCTTCTTGAGAACAAGAACATTATCAGCCAGCCAGCCTGTACAGAACACATCTGCAGTTCTGTATCCACCACACACAGATGCCCAGGCCCCTGCGAGTAGTCTGTGAAGCTTATTAGTGAAAGAAAAAAAACCAGTCTTCACAAAAGGAACTATTTTGCCCTCTTTGAAGAGCTTTCTCATATCAGAGATGGAACTTGAAATGCCATCTCAAATCTGCCTTATTGTATTACACCTTCAGTAACTGTTTTAATTCTGCCTCCCCTAGAACCAGGTTTGACAAACTTTCTTTTATTTTGGCCACTGAAACTCAGTCTTAGCAAACTAACAGCTGATATAAGTCTGTTCCTTTCTGAACGCCAGTGGAGTCATCTTTCTGAGCCACACTGAGGTCTGTGGCTGGCTGTAATTCCAGACTAGCTAAACCCAAAAAGCACCACCCGAGCACAGGTCAGAGTTACACGCTGTGTACAGACACTCTCCCAGGACAAGGCACCAGCTAGCAGCTAACAGCAGGTGTTTGTTTAATTGTCTGGCAGGGCAGTCAGTGGTCTCCTTGAAGATGTGCACTCCTCTCATGGGATGGTGGGGGTGAGACCCCTCCTTTCTTCTGACAGCACCTATGTCCATATGACATAATTGAATGCTGTGCTCAGTCCAACTCCTAGGACCAGTGTAGTTGGGTTAGCTCGGTGCTGTGCCTAAGCTAATTGGCTTGGAAAGCACCATGCTGACACAGCAATATTGTCTGCCTGTGGAGGTGGCCAGTTCAGGTCTCTTCTGCTGCTATAGGATGTGGCACACCTGAGGGCTTTCCCTGGAATAAATACAACGCTTGCATTCCCATCTTTCATATCCGAGACACTTTGTCCCACCACCTACACAGCTGGAAGCCCTGAGAGAAGATTAAGCTGATGAGTCTCCCAAAAGACACGCAAGGACTCATGCATAGGTATAATAGAGAGAACACTCTATTCTGCAGCAATTCATAGCTGCTTGGACTGTACAAGCGAACGTGGGGGAATTACGGCCTGAAATATCAGGGCATGGGACAAAGGACCAGCAGTGTGATTTGAGATACCAGTACATGTTCAAAATGCCAATTAACAGTAAGACTTCTCCTGCTCCACAGTTATATAATTTCTACCCATCCCTTGGATTTCTCTCTGGAGCTTCCAAGACGGTGCTACAAAATGTCCGTGAACTGAACGCTTTTCTCCAGAAGCTCTTCCAGGAACACAAAGAAGAGTTTAATGAAAATAACTTAACAGGCTTTGTTGATGCCTTTCTGATGAAGCAACAACAGGTACTTTAAAGCTAAGTCTCAGAGTCTCTCTTAGCCCTGACTTATTGTTAGGACTGACCACTGAGAGTGACTGGAAACAGAAGAACTGCAGTGAGCAGAATATATCAAAGCTCATGCTCACAGTGATCTGTGCTGTACTTGCTCCATAGCTCCACTGAAACTCCTAGCTAAAGGGTTTTAGTTGTCAAGATGTCCCATGTGGGTGAAATAAGGTACCACTCAGCACATGTAAGGATGTGATCATCCCAAACCTTCCTGCAAGAATGGTACCATGATAAACTTGCAGTAACTAAATTCCAACTAACCTAACATCTAGACCTGGGAATTGCACATATGCTTGGGACCAGACAAATTCCATACAGCATAGGCCCTAATGCTAAAATACTAAACATTTAGTTTCCCAGAGCATATAGAGCCACAAAAAGCCAAAATGCAGATAAAAATGGTGTCAACACAGTCACACACTGGTATCCCTTGCTGTAGAACTTATGGCCACTACCTGTATGTTTTGAAGGAGTCAAAGAAAACCCACACTATGTTCAACAATGGAAACCTATTGTTTTCAACCCTGGACCTCTTTGCCGCTGGGACTGAGACTACTTCTACCACTGTGCGCTGGGGTCTTCTTCTGATGATGAAATACCCAGAAATTCAGAGTAAGGCTGAGAAGTCCTCTGGTACAATATACTGTTGCATGCTTAAGGCTTTGATCATGGAAGGGAGTGGAACTCATTCAGTGTTGTCTAGAGTAATTATTCTCTAGAGTACTCTGAGAGAGATAACAACCGTTGACTTTACAAAGGAATTTTATTCAGCTGGATTGCAATAAAGCAGCCCAGCCAAGTGGGAGAGGCTAAGGGCCAGTCTACAGTTACAGTAAAGCTCCCCCATCGTTATTCTCCTGCAGGCTATGGGCTTACGTCACTAAAGGTCTCCTCAGGAGCTGATTCTGATCTGGTTTCTGTTGAAGATTATGGGGTAACAAAGGTGTGTAATCAGAATCAGGCATGGGATGCATTGTAGTGACTCCATTCAAGCTCCCTTGGCTCAACAACAGACCTGAAAGAGCCACACCATGCCTTGACTTACCCACTTCTGCTCTCCCAAATACCCCTCAAAGTTTTCCCTTTTCTTCATCTTGGCCATTCCAGTTGCAAGATAAGAGGGTTATCAGCTTCTTAATCCTTTCCTCCCTCCAAGGAAAGATTCAGGAAGAAATGAACCACGTCATTGAACCAGGAGAGCTGCCTAAGTTGGAGGACCGGAAAAAAATGCCTTATACAGATGCAGTGATACATGAAATACAAAGGTTTGCCAATATTGTCCCAATGGGCGTATCACGATCAACTCCTACCGATGTGAATTTCCAAGGCTATGTGATTCCTAAGGTGAGCTTTGAGGCTAGCAGCTTACACTGCACAGACTCCTTATAGTTTTGTTTAAAGCAGACAAGAAGAAAAATATAAAAATCTAAAGACACCATGATGCATGGCTTAATCTGTGATGTGATCCTTTGTCTTGGATCCAGGACAGCTATTATAAACGTGCACTGGACTGTGGTCTGTTACAGCTGTTTGAATCCAGAATAACTAGAGACTTTAACTAAATCACACTGGTTTGAATCTCTTATGTCAAATGTGGAACCTCTACTTCAGCATCTTTCTTTAAAGATCTGCTTCTGTAAGAAAGGAATGTTTTGTGGTCCAAAAAGTCAGCAGCAGCTACTGATAACAGGCAGAGTCACAGTGGGGCAGGGAAGTGTCCCCCAGTTCTATTTGCCATGGCTCAGTCTTAGTTGCCTCTTCACTTTCGAAAAAAGCAAGCAGCCTGGCTCAACTAGGAAAGTAATCTGCTCCAAACAGCTACTGTGAGTTTCTCTGATGCTTTTCAGGGTACAGAGATTATTCCGCTGCTGACCTCCGCTCTGAATGATGAGTTACATTGGAAAACCCCGGATCAGTTCAACCCTTCCCACTTCCTGGATGCCAATGGGAACTTCATTAGGAGAGAGGCATTTATTCCATTCTCCATAGGTGAGAGGGGGCTGTGTGCACCACCTGGGGCTAAGCTAATGGCACAGTTCCCCCTGATTCCAGAAAAGTATGAAAGTCAGGGACACAGAACATAGGATAAGGGATTTCTGGTCATTTCTCCTGTCCACCATTGCTGTAGGTAACCACCTCTTCTTTGGCAGATCTGGGAGACACTGATTTACCCACAGCCACTGAATAATTTCACATACCTACAGGCTTCTGTAGTTTGTGACCAAGTCAGTAGCACCTCTAATATACAGAGAGAAGGAAGGAAAAATTTCCTACCTCAGCAGCCTGTTCTTACAGACTGTACATCCAATTTAGAAGGTCTCAGACATCGACACTAATGGTTATGGTGCTGATAATTTATTTCTCTCCTGGTTGTTTTCAGGACGAAGGGCTTGCGTTGGAGAAGGACTTGCCAAAATGGAGCTGTTCCTCTTCTTTGCAGGCTTGCTCCGCAAATTTGTTTTCCAACCCCCTCCAGGAGTGGATAAGTCAGACCTAGATCTCACTGCTGATGTCGGCTTTACCTTGAACCCCATGCCTCACCTGGTTTGTGCTGTGCCCTATGAATGATCAGATGACATGGAGTTAGAGTAGTGAACACTTCAAGCTTAAAAGCAAGTCTAGTTATGGGGAAAAGCTGTCTGTACCTGAGCTTTAGGGGAAGGAAGACACTGGGCATTGCTATTTTTCTCTCATTTATGCCATTCTTTCCAACAGCTCTTGCGGTGTCTGCATAATGCAAACCCTTCAGATACCCCTGAATACTGCTCTCAGAAACAGTGTGATTCATTTCTGGAACAGCATATCAGAGATGCAGTTTTCAGGGCTGTTTGAAAGAATGAAATGGCTTCAAGCCTCCTCTATAGATGTAACCATCAGAGGCTCTCTTCTGAGAGCCTCCATGGGGAATTTCTCAGCCCAAAGTCCTAGCTCTATAGCAGAGCTGATTATCAATGGCCCACCTGGAGACAACAGACACTTGATGGATCTAGAAATCTCCCCAGGACGGTTGTTCAGCTGAGCCTCAGACTGAGCTTTCATTGTGCGATACAACCTGCCTTATCTTTATTACAGAGTCCCAGCCACGAGGGTGTAACATGGGCTGATGCCAAGAGCCAGGCACGGGACAGTTATCAGAAAACATCAAGTGGTTTGGGAAGTGGGTTCATTCCAACTCACACTAGGCACTTTATGCCAACGAGTCTGTTTATGATGGGGCCAATCTAGCAGCTTTCTGCTTCTGCTAAGAAAGGCATTTCTACCACTCCCTTACCTCTCCTGGCTTTGTGCTGGCTCTGGCACTTTCCCGATCCCTTACTGGGCCATCTTAGATCCCTAAACTGGCAGAAAATGATCAGCCACAGAAAGTGAAGAGTTTCTGACTCAGCATGGCTAAAGCTGGACGCAAGCCCAAGGCAGTGTGAGGGCGACGCAGCCACGCTCCCATCAGAGAGCTGAGAGAGGCTCAGCCCTCTTCTCTGCTTGCACCTTAGGAGCCGTAGTTGCTTTCTAGATCCCCTCTACCCTCCACAGAGAGAGAGGATCCTTCAGTGGATGATTCAACTGCCGTAAGGTCTGAATTGCCATAAGGTCTGAATTGCTCACTCTCCATTGACTGCAGGGTGAACCATCATCCACAGGCTCCTAATTCAAACTTCAATCTCATGTTATCAGGTGTGTTGGGATGAATATTTTCCATTTGACTGAAAATGGGGCGTCGACTCTTTAGAAAATACTGCTGTCTTCAGCTCTGCAACAGATACACAGCCCCTGGCATTTCGAGCTGTCTTGCTCTCCAGACATTCCTTGTGTCAGGGATAGGCAGCAAGGTCTCAAGGCAGAGTAACAGATCAGCCTGCACTGCTGAGCAAATACCACTGCCACGGGTTCCCATGGAAGTCGTATGTGCTCAGGACACAGCAGGAGCAGGACCATCGCAGTAAGAACTGCAAGTGAAATTTTGGTGCTTGCAAGAAGTGCTTTGGACACTTATGTAGGAACCAAAGTTACAAATCCAGAGCTGATAGTGTTCACATTCTGCCAGCAGAGACCCTGAATCACTGTTAAGGCTAATAGGATTTTGAATGTAGTCACTGTGAAAATAGATGTAAAATTGGTAATAGAGCCTGGAAGGAGAAGCAGGTTAAACTTTGTTACCAGGTTGCTCCCCTGTACCATTAACTTGTTGTATGGGGGTCTCTGTAGAAAGCTGGTGACACCCCAGAGACTGTGGCTGTCCTAGAGCAGCTGTTTGATTACTACAATTACTGATTTATTTCATGTAGCAGACATCAGGAGTAGGAACAACTAGCTGTACCTGCAAGGCTACACCCACGTGATATGTGTGTGAAATCTGAATGGTGGTGCAGCTACGAGAGAGGAGGCTGCTTCATGTGCCGTGAAACAGGGGGAAACCACATGCAGGTTAGGGAGCAGTGAGTCACTGAAGATGCTTTTGTGTTGGTTTGGAGTTAGGAAAGGCAGGTTAGGATGAAAAGAAAGAAGGGAGAAATAGAAAGTTACAGAGACTGAGGGGGCAGTTATGGTAAATCTATAGCATAAAACTAAAGTTACTGTCATCTAAAGCTGATCTGTGCTGCAAATTTAAGGAAAGAAAGGAAGAAGAGAATATGGAGGGATAACAAAGTAGGGCACTCTCTAGCCAACAGACTGACTCTTCACACCAGCTTTAGTTCACGCAGCTAAAGGCAGCACTCTAACAGTTGTATGGTACCTTGTACTTGTACTGGTATTGCACTTGCACGTGCATTGTACCGTGGGGCCAGCTCCAGCTTCTGGTTACATCTCAAGAGTCTGCTTGACAAGCTATGTAACAAGAAAGCCTTTGCTGCTACACTTGCTCACGTTTGTTTTGCTGTTGCTCTATTTGCAGTCTAACTACTGCAAGCCAGACCGTATCTCCTACTTAATAAATCAATATTTTGCTCTGTTGATGTTATCTATCTGGTGTGGCAGGACGAAGTTGATTTTGGGTCAAACTGATAAATTTGGGCTGCACCACCTTTAATACACCCACACTGGAGAGGTGAGCACAGGGATGCCGGGGCAACGTGCAGCCAGGACATGTTTAGCAATGCAAAGAGTGAGTAATGTTCCTAGCCACAAACAGCTCAAAGGAAATAATTGAACTTCTAACTCCAGAAAATCACAACTGCTGTCTGAAACAGGACATGGCTCTGGATGACTCTCTGATGTGGCCTCCTGTGGCTCCTGCCCTTGTTTAAAAGGAATTCATCGCAGTAAAAGCCAGCAGGAATTACCTGAGGCTGCAGTCCTGGATGCACTGCTGGTCAAGGAAGGGCACAGACATTTTGGAGGATTTAAGTTAATTTAAAGGATGCAGGGCAGATGCTTTACTGGCTGGCTCTCCCCAGGCTGGTTAACTGTCAGCGCAGTGGCTGTGCTTAGGGGTCAGTGGACGATGCCCACGCTCCATGTCCTCACCAGAACCACCTGGTTCACATGCGGTGGCAGGGGATTGCCACGTGGGCTCGAGGGACCAAGGACAACCTGGCTGTGAGCACCCTGAGGGGCCTGGCTGCCCCAGGAATGCACCCGGAGCGGTGTCAGCGCCTGGCAGGTGGTTTGTGCTCAGCTCTGTGTGCTCAGGCAGGGGAGCACGTAGCAGCGCGGCTTCGGAGCGAAACACGTACCAGACACATTATTGAGACAGGAATTTCTTGTCATCGCAAGAGCTTGACTTACCTTTGTCATTTTAATGCATTGCACTCAGAGCCTGGTTTAAAAAAACCCAATATGTTCACCCCTCCACCCCGGCTTTTCAGAGATAATTTAAGTCTCTTTCTGAAAGGTCTTTTTATGATTTCAGCAGCTCCCAGGGCAAGGATGAAATACCAGGAGAGAGGCAGCAACACGTAACTTTTGCACTTCAGGGTGCTGCCGGTCAAACAAAACCCTGCAGGAACAAACATTTTCACAGGGCGCAGAGCATGTGCCATCGCAAGTTCTCATCGCAATGCCCACATTCTGCATCCTGTGCCAGCCCTGATCCTTCTTGCCTGTCTTTACAGCCCCTCTGCCTCTTCACTCACTTGAGCAGGCAGGGTTGAGTCATCCTAGGCATGCTCTGAGGGAAACTGTTGCCTCCAGCCCATTTCTTGGAAACCAATAAAAAAAAAAAATCTCAGAAATGTTGCAACATACTTGCTTCTTCTGCTTCTGGGCAGCTGTTGTGCCATAACATCTCCACACCACGCAGGCAGCTCTAGTGTACAACCAAGCAGACGCTTGCTCTGGGACTGTGCTAACCATAACTATGCTGACCTTCAGATCAAGTCCACTTCCTTCCCTACCTTCTTTGCATGTGCAAGGCTGAGGACCCATATTTGCTGAGTAATGGCCTTTTATGATCCAACCTTTGGATAAATGTACCTTTAGCCTTGTGCTTCCTGATCATATAAGGCAGCTCTTTCTTCCCTAAACAGTCTTATTCCATTGGCTGTTTATTGCCAATATCCTCCTGAAAATCACTACTCAACCAGGTAGATCTCAATTCTTTCTGTACAAGATTTAAACCTTTATGAGGGATACAAGCTCCAGGTGTTTAGCACCTTTGACTTAAAATAATTCCATTCTCCTGCCTTGTTCCCCTTCTGAAGCCTGACAGGTCACCTGGCTTCATTAACTTCTTCCCTCTATCTCTTAGAAGCTGCTCTTGCAAAATGAAGAGTCCTCCCAGAAGTTTCAAATCTAATTTTGTCTTCCATTCCACTCATGAATCCACTCATGATCACTTGATCCAAGCTAATTTTCCATGGCTAGCTATTACATGTCCTCTACTTCAGACACAAAGTCTGAAATCACATCCCTTCTGGGCAGTTCAGAGCCGACTTTATGAAGAAGTTTATGGGCTACAACCCCCAGGGATACATGGGCTTTACCATTATTAACAACCTTTGATCTCCACTTGACATCAAGAAAGCTAAAGTCTCCCATAACAATACTATTTTTCTCTCCAGTAACACAGAGATCTCAAACTCTACCGAAATCTGAATCTGCAGGTTTCTAATAGGATTCAAAGAAACCTTTTCATTTCCCCATGTCAGTGGAGTGTTTGGAGGGTCATAGTACTGCTAATAAAGGACCTTGAGGTCTCAGGGGGAGGAGGAGGTTACAGAGGAATGCCAAGCACCTTTTCCCATGTATATGTTCTTGCACACACATGCATGGGTTTGTAATTTGAAACTCTCTTTACTTCTGGACAGGCTTTGCAAACTGCTTAGACCACATTCTCTGAGGTGTTTAAAGAGGGTGGAGTATGCAGTATTTATTTAGGTACTCTACAAACCTTAATAAGAATCGAGTGCTTGTAGCAATCGCAGAGAGCAAACAGAAAGCCAGCTGGCAGAAACTGAACAGTGCCACTGCATTTTTATTGCTTCTAACCCCCAAAAACCAGATTATTACTAAAAAAATGTCTTTTTTGATTTCATTTATCTCTGATCCTGCATTAATTTGTCTGCTGTGTGCAGCAGTATTATTAGCTGTACTCTATTTTTCAACTGGCTATAAAAATTCAGCTTTTAAATTTCCTCCTGGTCCAACTCCTCTTCCGATCATTGGTAACCTGCACTTGGTGGATCTTAGAAGGCAAGATAAATCACTAATGAAGGTAGGACAAAAACCCCCAAACCCAGACCCTCATAGATTTTAACGCTGCCTGGGATATATCAGTGAGAATTTTTTGTCTTTTTTTTAATTCAAACTAAATTGTAAAGGTGTGAAAATAGTTTTATAATATTTTTCTGGGCTTCTTCTAGCCAATGTCTGTGTTGATGCAATGTCATTTATGAGCAATCAACCATTAAAAAAAGACCTCTGGGTAATATGGGATTTCTTCATGTAATTGTGATGATGTACATGAAGTATATAATGCTTGTGGGATTTGGAATATTAATTTGACAGCTCAGACACCCAGAAATCTTTTAAAGCATTAGGACATAACTAACATGAAATGAAATTTCTTCCCTCTCCTCTGCCCTGGAGAACTGGCAAGGGGAATTCCACGATGCAGTGACCCCAAAACTGCTTCAGAGAGGGCCAAATCCAGATGCCCCATCACAAAATCCACTTCCCTCTTGAATTGGATACGCATTAAAATCTAGACAGCAGCACAAGCAAGGGATGGAAAAGTTGCGCTAAGGAACTAGAATGAATAGCCTGTAAGCTCTTCTATTAACCTGTCATTAAGGCAACTTACCCCACTTATGGTGGTAAACAGTTCTTCGGTGCAAGACAAGGCAGGCACAGCCCAGGGTGTTTATGTCGGGCTGCTGAGCGCTCCCCCCTCGCTTTAGCAGACAGCACCCTCGGGGACCGACCTGCACCAGGGTCAGGGAGAGAGTGAGCAAACAGACAGCAGCGGTTCATGACCAGGCGTTGACACGGCTCCCGTAACACCAGTGCTCAGCAAACACCGGCAGGTCTCTGGGAGCAGCCAAGCGGTGGGTTAGTGCTGCCATGGGGTGAGGCTCCCAGCACCTGGTGTTGTTATGGGCAGTGGCAGGGTTGGGGTCAGTTTACCCAGTGGGGCTGGGCAGACGGTGCTGCAGTCTCTGAGCGGTGGTTTGGAATTACCTTGGCATGCTTTCATCACCTGCTAGGCTCTGTTTGGTATTGCCTGTGTTCCCCTTTACTTTGGGATTACTCCAGAGGGGTTATCCCTCCATCTCACCCGGCAGAGAGCAAAAAATGGTGATTGACTGAGCAGCAGACACCAGTGTTCGCTGGCTGGGCACCCTGATGGGGTGGCCCCCTCTCCCCTGTGAAAGCTGCTGGTGGACCCAGCGCGGGCTGAGGCTGCACACATACACCGTGTGTTTGCTTAAGCAGCAGATTTCAACTGCGGCTTCCCACCACCTTGCTCCAGCCTGGCCCAAACTCTTCTCAGCTGTCCCTGAGCGCTGTTTTCAAGCTGCCAGGGAGCAAGATGCAACCGCAGCGATGGGGCAGAGGCAGGCAGGAGCAGTCAGCCTCCCACAGTCCCCAGTGCAGTGACAAGGAGATACATGGGCAGGGGCTGCGGGGGGAATGACAGTCTGACCCTTGTAAAATGCAGGCGTGTAGCAGCAGGCACACACATGATGGGCTTTACAGAGCATGGATTCCCCCGCCAGCCTGCCTCACTCTGCTGCAGACCCCTTTTCCTGCCAAAGAGGAGTGGGGATCTGCGCACAGCACAGTGGCTCCAGGAGCAGATGTAGGACATGCCAGCAGGACCGCATGCTCCTGGAAGGGTTTTCAGCCTCCTGAGGTACTGTGTTGCCTTTGAAAACTGCCCGGCAAGGCATAGCTTTGGTGGGGAGCTGCAGAGAATTTGTCCTGGGGTGTGTAGCAGTGAAAGAGCCTCTCTGTTACAGCAAAGATACATCCAGAGCCTTCTCAGTGCAAAACAAGCATCACTTTGTGTACAAGCATGGGGACAGCCAGTGGTTCAGGCAGCTGCCTGCTCCTGCTGTGGGTTTTTCCCTGCTGTGTCCAGCTGAGCTTTAGGTACGAAAGACAGGTCCAAGAAGAGGGGCATGGGTTTGCAATATGTGGTCATCCAGGGCAAACTAAATGCCTGGCATGGGGCAAACTGCTCCTCTGGTCTAGTAGCAGGGATGCAGGAGTGCTTTGGTATGAGAGGAGCATCGTACCAAAGATTTCCTGTGTGACAGCATCATTTGCACTGAAATGTCTTCTCTGTTTTCATCTTTCTCCGATTTGCCAACTTGTGTTGCCATTTGAGGTCCGGTCTTTAACTCTAGGTGGGTTTTTTGTTTTGCATTTACTTTCTCCTTAACAGCAAAACCAGATTAGTAATGCACTGATGGGGGGTGGGGGTTCTTTCATGGAAAGAAGCCTAAAATCCATACAGATGTCAGCCAGGCATCCCTACAAAATGCCTCGTGCTTGACCATGATGAGCTCCGGCTCACAGGCACCATTCTGCAGGTAGCGGCTCCACAGCCATTCCCAGCAGGATGCCAGGATGTAATATGTCCTTTCAGAAAGCAATGGGCACTTGCCCCATGCACGCTCCCTCCCTTCCTGACCATCACAGCTCGACTCTTTTTCAGCTTGCGGAAAAATACGGCCCCATCTTCACCCTCCACTTTGGGTTCCAGAAAGTTGTGGTCCTGACCGGGTACGAAGTTGTGCGGGAGGCGCTTGTGAACTACACAGAGGAGTTTGTAGACAGACCATCCATCCCAATATTTGACCAAATTCAGAACGGAAACGGTACTAGAGCAATGAGCGGGGGTGGGCGGGAGGGACGACGCCGTCGCTTAGTGCCAGCCTAACTGTGCATCCCTGGAGCCCGGCTTTTAAACATCCCCCTTGGACCCTTCTGAAGCCAAGCCAACAGAAAACATTTGGCTTTCCTCGTTTGCACACAATGCTTCCTGGCTTTTCATAAGTTTTGCTAATGCACTTGTGGCTGACCCATATCCTAAATATTCAAGGGTGAGGAGTGGGATTTTTAAAGGCACTGTGGTAATTCTGAGGTTAATTTCCATAAGATGTCAATGAGAGTGGCTCGCCACTGCATTTTCCTTCCCCACAGTTTCAGGGGACTTTGGACTAACTGGTTTGGCTGTTTGGAGCTGTAGGGCTTTTCCCTTCCTCCCACTGGCAGGTGCCACAATTTTGGACATCATCAGTCCCTCATGCCTTGCCTCCCACTCTTGGGATCTTGGGTGGACCAACATGAAACAGGTTCAGGCAGAAACAATAGGCTGAGGATGGGAATGCACCCCCACAAACAACCCCATAGTTTTTTCAAGGCAATTCTCCATCCCTTGGTATTTCAGAGGACCTTTTGTCTTGTTTTTCCATCCTCTGCTTCAGCCGAGGCTTTAGCTTTCAGCATCCAAAAGGCAGCTTTATATGCTGGTCACAGGCTGAAGTTGGGATTACAATTAGAAATTAAATTACCCAGACATAATATCAATAGATGAATTTATCGCTACATAAGGAAAAGGAATCGATGGGGAGAAAAGCATTTTTCAGAGCTAATTTACATGTAAAATATCCCTGTGGGAGACTGTCAGTATTGCACTATAAGTCCTTTTACGCTTACCTTCTCAGCCCAAGTCTGAGCCACTTAGAGGTGACTCACAGAGCTGTTAAGTAACTATGGTCACCAATTTTCCCATGAAACATTTTTTCTTCAGAAAATTCCAATTTGTTGACTCTGAAGCTGTTTGCAGAAAAAGAATGATCCAGATGAATCTGCATGAATTAAAGAAAAATTAAAAATGAAGTTTAGAAATTTGCTTTAACATTTTTAGAGCAAGAAGTTTTGCTTTCCAAATTAAAACTACACTGCATTAAAATAATGCTTATTCTAGAACAAACACATTTAAAAACCTTGCAACCAAGATGAAGATGCAAAGTGCTGGAATACAGCTTTTCAACTGACACAATCTGAGATAGTCTTTGGATTACTGACGCAATTTTTTCTTTCGCTATTTCCAAGTCTCTGACAGGATGAAATACCCATCCCTGCTTGGTGGTGTTAGTGATCATTAAGGCATGAGCTCAGAAACCTACATAAAATTACAGTATTTTTGCCACTGCTGATATACAGTGTTGCTGTGAATCTCAATAGAACAGTTCAGCGCTGACCAGGGTTGAGGAGACTGAATTATCCCATCCCACACAGATAAAATACCTTTATGACTGGAATAGGATGAACGGAGAAGATACAAGGTTGTTGCTTGAGGCCTTAGACTTGCAACCAAACAGGGTCAGAAAGGTTGCATGATTGACTTACACCAACATCTCTCCCCAGCTCTACAGCCAACCCGTACTGGTCTGAAAGTCATACATGCTTATCTTGCACTCAGGAGAGGGCTGGGGCAAACTGGGTTGGGTGGGAGCTTGTTTTTCCCGAACTACAGGCTCTGTGAGACTGGGAGAAAGGAGCTGAGAGGGTACAAGGGATAGGGCACACAGAAATGGGAGACCCTTAGTCCCTAAATCCATGGGAAACTGGGCAGCAGAAACACTTGTGGAGATCCCTCCTCATCCAGTCCCCTATTTTGTTTCGTGTGGTGGGGCTCCTCCGCCCATGAGCCCAGCGGCGATGTCTCACGGCCTCCCCAGGTTTGTTCTTCTCTATTGGGGAGCTGTGGAGAACAACGCGGAGATTCACTGTATCCAGCATGCGCAACCTCGGCATGGGGAAAAAAATGATAGAAGGGAGAATTTTTGAGGAGCTTCACTTCCTTATCGAGATGATCAAATCCTTCAAAGGTGAGCTGGAGACCATCACAGTGCTATAAAGCCTCATATGTGTCACTGCTGCTGCAACATCTCACTAACATTTCCATCCTCCTCCCATTGCAGGGGAACCTTTTAGCCTGACGTCCTTCAACTGTGCTCCAATCAACATCACCTTCATCATGCTGTTTGGGGACAGGTTTGACTATAAGGATCCAACATTTCTCACTCTCTTAAGACTCATAGATGAAGTTATGATTCTTCTGGGATCTCCATATTTGAGTGTAAGTAACCCGTCCCACAGATTAACATGATTTTACACTGGCACATTACATTTGTGAGCCACACAAACCACAGGATTTAGTTCAGCAGTTTTCAAATGTTCAGAACCAGCCATTACACATAAAATGTGACAGTTCTCCACGTACCACCTTGGTCACCACAAATGTGCTGCCAGATTCCCCTTTGCTATTCTCCTTTTGAACCACCCTGCACATCTGTGTGGCACTAATACGAGAACAGAACTATGGTTATTTCAGTTCCACAGATGTTTTGGTTTGTTGGTTTGTTTTTTTTTTCTTTTTCAGCATAATGCACCATCTAGGCTTTCTTTGCCCTTGGTGCATTTTCTAAAAAGACACATTCAATGTTGATGTCTAGGTGAGTGAGATTTCACAGACTGCATTAAAAACACTTCCTTGGAAAGTGCCAGGAAAACTTCACTTATTTTCAAACTATCATACCCAGTCCTTCATAAATGATGTTGGAAAAAACTAACTAGATTCATACTGATCTAAAGTGGCTGGTGGCCTGGCACAGTGGAGCCCCAACTCTGTTGAGAGGCTGACTAGGCTGTTACTGGTAGAGGATCTGTTCCCACAGAACAGCATAAATGCCTAAAATTAGGTAGTACTAAAGAAAGGCTCAAAGGTTGCAAAGCCCTCCATTACAAAAATCTGACCAGGAAGTCCCTAGGATACTAAGATACTACTGCTACAGGACAAAAATCAACTGATATGTCATGCCTTAGGACAAAGCTGTTTCAGCACGATGAAATTTCTGCAGACTTAATGCTTCTCTTTTTTAATTCCTCATTAGTATTTCAATTTCTACCCGTTCCTTGGATTTCTTTTCAAAACCCACAAGATTATGCTTGGGAAAATAGAAGATGTGCGCACCATTTTAAGGCAATACATGAAGGCAAGCAGGGAGGATATCAATGAGAACAGCGTTAGGAGCTACATTGATGCACTGATATTCAAGCAACAAGAGGTATTTGCGTAGCTTTGTTGACTGCAGTGTCTCCTTCCAATTTTCTAGCTAAAACAGTTGCTGAGTCTTGATTTCAGTCATGTCATGTAAACCTATTGAAATCCATGCTGTTATTCTAGTGGTATTGAAATCAGACACCAGTCTCTTACAGTTGGTGTAATTTACTGCAGGGATTTTTCTATCAAAATTAAGATATGAAAGACACTGTTTCAGTCCACTCCTGAAATAGCAGCACTAATAATGTGAGATCAGCAACTTGTTCCTAGTAGAAAATGCATGAATTCACATGAAAACTGACTCTGCCTTTCTTTTTACAACAAATCAATTAATCATCAATACCGTTGCTCCAAGATGAACGATACACTTAAAGTACTTGAATGATAATTCATCAGTACAAGTCCTAGCCCTGCCCTGCACCTTATCCAATACAAAATATTTGGGCTCTGAGTTTTTTCTTCTTTCCAGCTGGATCTGGGCCAAACTTCGGTACTAAGTATTCTACCCTCCTATGTGGAGGAAGGGTATAGTCCTAAAGCCCAGCAGAAATGGCCTGAAAGGTCATTTTGAACATTGTTGGGGATTCAAACCTGCCCTTGGAGAGGCGCCGTCCCTCAGAGGTAGGATTAGCTGAATCTCCTTCTGACCAGGGGAGAGGCTGGGCTCTTTCCAAACTTGTGAGGCTGAGTCTGTGAACAGCTTCTGGCCCTGGGCTTCAGCTTGCTTCTAGGAGGAGATGGATGCGCAACCAAAACGCCACTCCAAACCTCCCATCTTTGGTGCTCCCATCTTTGGTGAATGCTGTGCATTCAAGATCAGGTCTATTTTATCACCCAGTTCACAAACACAAGATCATAGTCAGCAGTGTCATAGGCTATGCAGTATTTCCCAGGCTTGCTGAATACTAAGACTGGTGGTTTTAAGACCTTTCTTACCACTTGTGTTTTTCAAGGAGAAAAACAAGAAAGACAGCCTCTTTCATGATGACAACTTGATAGCATCCATACTTGACCTGGTCATGGCGGGAACAGAGACCATAGCCACAACGCTCCAGTGGGCCATTCTGCTGATGATGAAATACCCAGAGATTCAAAGTGAGCTACTTTTATTCCATCCATGGCATGGCTGATATGGGGAGGGGAGAGGCCTGGCTCTTTTTCCTTAAGAGCTGAATCCCATCTCTTTATTGTTATGAACTCCTGACGTAATGAGATGCTGATCAAATTCACAGCAAAAGTCCCTTTGCCTTGCTAGGAGAAAGAATAAGTGGAGATCAAAGTATGATGCTGGGGAAACAACCCATCCACATGCCTGAACTAGAAATAGAGCAGGGAAACCCAGGCTGGTGTTTTAAGAATCCTTTCCATCTAGACCCTGGAAAAATATGTTTTTCCCAAATCCGAATCCAAGTAGGGAATTGGCTTCCTTGCTGGGCACATCCCCTCTGTATGTTCCTTCCAGAAAAGGTGCAGGAAGAGATTGGGAGAACCGTCAAATCTGGAAGCTGGGCCACATATGAGGATCGGAAGAACATGCCATTTACAAATGCTGTGCTACATGAAGTGCAGAGATTTATCACCCTCCTGCCCCACGTTCCCCGCTGCACTGCGGTTGACACCCACTTCAGGGGCTACTTCCTTCCCAAGGTAGGTAACTGCTCCATCCCAGGAACAACCCCCCCCCTCATTTTTGCTAGTGTCATTAAAGACTGGTGTCTTTAGAGGGAATTATAGGACTGAAGCCCAAAGTAAGCATCCAAAATCACCCCCAGAAGAGTTTCTTCCCCTCCAGTGACTATGTTGAGTTCAGAGAGACTGGTATTGTAGAACTCAATCCCTCTCATCCTCAGGACTTCCTCACTCCACAAGTGACCTCGATTTACCTCCTTGGTGCCATCTGCACAGTGAAGTGTTTGCCAGGGAATTTACAGGATCTGCTTGATCTCTGCTTGAGGTTTTCACAGCACCTCCCAGGGTTTGGCTTCAATCCTTCGCACTGCTGGGAAAATTTCACTGACTTCTCTCTCCACGGGCTGATGGGATAAAACCCTCAGGATCTTCACCTACTCCAGGTGGAGCAAATCTCCTGGGACACCAAAGTCTGTGTCACAAATTGAACGGAAACGGAGCACTTCTGCTATATTTTGTGCCTGCATGTCCTTTTCTTCCAGGGTATAATTGTAATCCCATCACTCACCTCAGTGCTGCTGGATAAGACGCAATGGGAGACACCACATCAGTTCAACCCCAACCACTTCCTTGATGCTGAAGGGAATTTTGTAAAGAGAGAGGCTTTCCTGCCCTTCTCCACAGGTAACTAAAGGGCTATGGCAGGAGCATTTTATTACAATATACACTAACATGGTCTTCATGGCTAAGTACTGCCTTTAACTCGGTCAATAAGCAACCAGGCAACCGAATGGAGTCAATTATTCTGCATCCAGGCAAAAGGCTGCTCTCAGAGCACACCACTGAAGGGGTTGGTCCCCAAAGGTTCAACAGGAGAGAAGCAATATATGGCATCCAAAAGAAGGTGGAAAAATGCCTTAAAGCTGTCAGGAGTAGGTGGATAATAAGACAGGACTGGTGGGGCTGCCAGCATAGTTTTGTACAGGGTTTCATGAGCTCTCCTGCAAGTGAGGATACAATCCCGGGATCCTCAAGTCCTGTCTTGAGGAAAGTCCCATGTATGAGTGGGTCTGATGGACAAGGCCTCATCCATTGCCCACCAGAGCCAAAGAGGAGGGTCCCAATAAGCCTTGCACCTTGTCTGGGTATTACAGCCAGCATTTTTCTCTCAGGCTGCTTTTCGAAGAGAAAGGGCTAAGGATGCTGAGAGGGTTGGAAGAGCTAAGGATAGGGTACAACATAAATGCATAATAACCCTGTAACATGGCTGTGACTTGCTGCTGCAGGTAGCTGTGGGATAAAAGAGACCAGGCAGGCACACTGTACCAGTGTGACCGGGACAGCTACCTTTAGCAGCACAGGCTCCTCTCCTCCAAAACACTCTGGTGTGTTTCAAGGTTCCACTTCTGCTTCCACTGCAACATCTCAGATGCTAACGTGTTCATGGCAAATATTCTAATTCAATCTTTCCATCAAGTAAACACACTGCTTTCATCTACAGGGCGAAGGAACTGCATTGGAGAAAGTCTCGCCAAGATGGAGCTGTTTGTCTTCTTTGTAGGGTTGCTGCAGACGTTTACTTTTCAACCTCAGCCAGGAGTCTCAGAGTCTGACTTGGACCTTACTGTTCCCCAAACTACTTTCACATTAAGGCCTCAGCCTCAGGCAACCTGTGCTGTCCTGCGTGAATAACCACAGCCTTGCTGAAGAGCAGCCCAATGAGTGGGAAGCTGCTTAGACCCAACTTACCTACGCTAGGACTCACCACCCCCCATCCTGCCACATCACCCTCTTTCACGTCCCCTTCCCACTGTCTCCATCTCCATTGCTCTCCAACACTACATCTTCTCCATAGGTTGCTGACCCCCTCTTTGCTCTTGTGCTGTGAGGGGTGCATATGATCAATTAGAAACCATGATCATGGTTGACAAACACACACTTCTTCTCAAGACAGACTGTGCATGGAGCCAATGGAGGGACCAAGGAGGTGGTCTGGTGAAGGGGATGCAGCCCATGAGTACTAGGTGTGACACCCAGGCTCCCATGGCAAAGCAGTGAGGTTCATAACGTTGCAGAAATCTGCCTGAAACCCTGAGAAAAGACACATCAACATTTGCTAAAAGCCACAGAAATACACTGTGGATCACACACTTGAATCATCTGTAGGTACCTCCTGAACTTTTCCAAGCTTCCTAATAATTATGCATAGCTTCTAGAAAAATCCTACCAGGCTAGGCAGACAAGTCAAACACCGAGAGTGAAAAAACAGATCAATTCATGGGATGGGACAACAAAGTCATTTCTACCTTGGAACAGTGTCCTGAAAGATGCCCCAGAGTCTGCAAACCCATTTAGATAAGCAAGTGCTGTTACTACCAAGTTCAACACTGCTTCAGTCTGAATGAAAGAAGATCTACATTTCTAAGTTTGCAGTGTAAATCATAAGGCCATGTGAGATTTGTACCAGCAACTAATCGTAAAAGGCTAATGATACAGACCCATTTCTAGTTTTATGGATCTCTGTCTTTCCTGACCTTGTTAAATAGGAGCAAACACTGTTCCTCTCTTCATACCTCCTGGGTAATGCTAAGAGCTGACATCAGCAGTCAATCTGGTATTTGGGATGGTCTGGCCATTGGAACCAGACATGCAATTTCCTTGCAAATTATGTCTAATTTCACGGTGCTTGTGTTGCACACACACACGTAAGGAGAATTGGGATCAGGGATTAGACAAGACCTGGTTTGGGTTGTTTTCCTTTCCTCTGTAGCTTTGTCTGGCTGTTATCCCCTTCTGTAGCACTCTTATCTGCCATCGTATTCCACAATCTTATTCCAGTTGATGTATAGCTCAGGCAATTTTTCATCCATTTATCTGCCTGTGAATTGCCGCTTCTCCATATGGATTTTCTTATCCTGTGCTTTATCATATTGTTTGTTTCCCCCTTCATGGGAACCAAATAAAGTTTTAGTCCCATGTTTTCATTATATTTCATATGCCTGCCACCCAACTTTGCATTACACAGAAATGCAAATGCCATGAAAGATTGATCCTGAGCCCAGAGTGACAACAAATATTATCATTTTACTTGTATCTCACAGGTGAGAGGTTCTGCATACCCTCATCCTAGTGAAAACCAGCTCAACAGGAGACCCTCTGTATCTGCAGAGTGGTTTCTCCAGGCCAAAGCGCTTTCCCTTTGTGCTCAGCTATGGGCTACTAGTCAGTCCTGGGGATAGCCTTGTTTTTTCACTTTTATGTCTTCAACTCTTGCTTGCAGAGGCTGAATGAAAGGTTGCCATCATAGCTTCACTGATGCTGGTGCTATCCCTCTGTTTAGTGCCTTGGACCCTGAGCCTCTTACCTCCTGCCCTCACAAAGCATCACCTGCTGGCAATGTCACTCTTGAGGAGTGGTGGGCAGCAGGATGGGGTCTTCTTCAGGGAGGACAGGGAGAGACAGGTAAAGCAATTGAGGAGCAAGCCACATATCAACTCAATGAAGGAAGTCTTGGCCTTACTGAAATTAAAAAAAAGACTTTTGCCTTTGGCTTCAGAGAGGCCAGGGCTGTTCCTGCTCTAGCCCCCTCCAAAAGTAATGTGAACTCAGAAGACAGATATGACAACAATCTAGTGCTCCAGGGGACAAAACAGGGCTGGGTTCAAATCTGCACAAATTCACTGGTGGAACCTCAGCCATGACCCCTTGCCACGGGCTCTCGGGTTCTTGGCTTCGAAGGAAAGAGATGGATCCCTTCCTACACCCATAGCAGCCTTCAGGCTCTGCTCTTTTTGGACACCACCTTCTCCACTGGCACTCCCTGGCAGGCAGAGCAGAGCCTGCAGCAGTGCTGGCTGTGTACAGAGGTTCAGCAAACTGAGCAATACCTGTGCCTCAACAAGAGCCACGAGTTACCAGGTGCAAACATCCAAGGAAAACAGGTTTCTCTGATTCCTTTGAAAAGTGCATCCTACTTGTGCCTGTGTTAGCAGATGGATGGAGTGATATGAATTAGCCAGCTCCGCAAAAGAAAGTGCCTGCCTCCCATTTATTTGTTAAGCCAAACGATGGCAGAACATTGATTATGACTCAGCTACATATTTATCTAGCAGAAAACATTGCCTTTCATGGGTGGAAATACCATTTCTACATTCCTCAGTGGCCCGGAGGGTCTTCCCTCCAGCTGAAAAACATGTTTGTGCCTTGCAACACACTGACCTGAATTGAAGGCAAATAACTTGGGGCATGACAGGTGGCTTGATTTTTAAAGTAAGATCTGAACGAATCCAGCTCACACTGTCTGTGGCTCATGCCCCACGCAGCTGGCTGGGCAGCATGTCCCACAGCCCAGCCTGCCATCCCTAGCACGGCATGATGCTGGGACCAGGGGATCCTGCTCTCAGAGGGGCAATGATCAGGTCCAAGGATTGCAGCAACTGTATAGATTTGTAAAACGAGGGCTGCCTTGTGTCTGCAGGCCTCCTGCGCACTGGCCAGAGCAATAAGCATTGTGCAGAATATGATTTCTATTTTCTTTTTGCCACGAGATGGCACCAAGATCCCTCTGAGTCACAGACAGCCCAGCCCCGCAGTCCTTACTGGGGTAAAACGCCCTGCCAGCCACAAATTCGAGTTGTATAAGCAGGGCAGAGCTAAACCTTGAGGCTTTATGCACTCCCAGTCCAACTGCATTCACCTGCGAGCAAGGCTGGGAGCAAAGACATGTATTTACCATTAACCTGGAAGAATCAAGTGGTATGCAGGGAACAGGAAAAATTTTCTCCTCCCCATCCTACAGCAGACAAGGATCCCTCCCAGGGATTAACCAGCTCAAACACTTTGTGGGACAGTGGCTCAACCCACCTCCCACTGCAGTCCTATCAGATCCTTTTGGCCTCCACTCAGCATTTCAGACCAAGGAAGAAGGCAGCTGCTGCAAGAGAGTCCTACTGCCCTCCCTGACGAGGGGACGTGATGAGGCTCCATCTCTAGTCATTTCAGAGGAGGAGGAGAAGAAATAGGAATGTCAGGAAAAGGGAAGGTCCTAACAAATCTTACAGAAAGCTGGGAGAAGTAAGGAAAGGGGAGATGTCGCTTTGCCCAGATCTGCCCAGCTTCCATGCTGCTTCAGGAAAAAGCATTTTAGAAGCATTTTTGCAATGTTTGCATGCTTGCTGTTCTCGCACGATGCTCTGGAAAGAAGTTCTGCTTATGTATCTGAGCTACCTTTGTAAAAATGTTGGGAGGGTCTTCACTTGTCTGGAGAGAGCTGTTAAGTCCCACACCAGTGCAGGCATAGCAGAGCCTGTACCCAGAAGGGGTCAAATACTGCCTAAAATGTCCAGGGTTTGGTATCTAGGATTCAAAATCAGAAGTCTGGAAAGTGTTGTAAGAGCATCCGTCAGACACAGAAAGTGCAGTTATTTGGGAATAATTTATCCCATGTGCAGTAGAGAATGGGAAAAGAGCAGGGATTAGATGATTTGTATCTAATATTAGTCTCCAAGTGAAGAAATGATCCACTCTTGAGAAGCAACCTCTCCCAGAAGCTCAGAACTAAAATAACTTTCTTATGTTGTGTATTTGATGTGTAAAGTAGTGGCTGTCCTGTTATTTCCAGTCATGTATCTGGCTGGAATTTTCCAGGTAACCTTACACACCAGCCTTCCTCTGCTTCTTAGAAAAATATTTGTTCAAGAGATATTTTAAGCATATAGCCAGTACTTGCAAGGCTTTAAGTAAGACATTATTTGTATCTACTGCACAGGGATCTGGTTTCTCCTTTGTGCATCTGCTAGGCTCTGCACAAAATAATTTTGTGGATTTTTCTCATTTCAGAGCCTTGGGTTTATTGGCGTAGCACAGCGCAGGCACACTGTGGATGGGGTCTCATGGTGAATCCAGCCTCTGCAGTCGTGTCCAGCTCAGATTCTTTGACCCCAGGTGGAGGTTTAAAAGTAAATTTCTGGAGCAAGCCTGTGAAGAAGATGAAAAGCTCCGTCGTGGCAAGACTTTCTCCAATGCAGCTTCTCCGCCCTGCAATGCCAAAAGCATGGCTGTCAGTGGAGTGATTGGGTAAGTGGTTGCTCACCCTGACACTTCTTCCCTATTACTTGGTAGCAACAGTGTGAGGGACAGTATAGGCCTCAGAAATGCAAAATAGCATGGTGTGATATTCAGCAGCCATCACTGCTAGTCTTCTATAGGCATTTGAACAGGGCTTTTTCACTCTGAGCCTGCAAGGAATTGATCTGGGATACCCTAGAAACCAGCCTTCCCAAGGCAGAGGGAAGGCTGAACTTTTGCTTGAAGGCATTGAGTCTTCTGTAGGACCCAGTGGTGTCTTTAAACGCCAGGTCCTGGTGTGCCTCCAAGGTGGGCTGAGGGGCTGTTTGCAAGTCATCAAAACCCAGACAGGGTATTTCCAAACCATCCCCACTGCTGAAGTCTGTGCTGTTCCCAAGGGAGACTCAGTCCTGCCACTTGGCTAATATCTTCTGAGGGGCACTTGGAACCCCATGCCCCATGCATCAGATGCTTTTGTTACCTGTGGAGAAGGGCAGGAACGCTTTCTTCTTTACAAAGTTCCCATCCACATCAAGGAAATGGTTGGGGTTGAACTCATCTGGCGTCTCCCATTGTGTTTTATCCAGCAGCACGGAGGTGAGCAGAGGAATCACTGTTGTTCCCTGCAGCACAACCAAGCTTTGCTTTAGCATGGTGGATGTAGTCAACCTCTGGCTTTGCCCATTCAGCCGCATAACTGTTTCTCCCTTTGGGCTGTGTCTGCAAACAAACTGCTGTCTCTGAAGAACTAATTTCTGGGCTTGCACATGATCAAATGACCCTCAGTTAGTGTGAATACCCAGTTCACTGGAATTACTGACTAATATGTGATTAAATAACAACAGTTGTTGGCTGTTCCTGAGTTATGAAGCAGAAGAAAGATGTGGGCCAGGCTTCCTTCCTGCCCAGCTGCTCTCTGCTTGCTCAAGCAGGCAACAGGACAATGCCATGGTACTCCAGAGGCAGAAGTGCTCTACAGGGAATGAATGGCAATGGAGAGTTAAGAGAATAAGGCACAGACTCCAGATTACAAAGACTGAGTTATGGGAAATAGGAAGCTGTGTGCATAACCCTGAAGTCACACTGCCATCGGTCTGGGCATGACGGAGATGGGGGATTAGGGAACTGACTCCTTCCCACCAAAAGCCCTGTTCTTCAAGCTCCCCCACTCCTTGTGACATTTTGCCCTGTGGGTCACCGGTGTGCTGCACCCCCCTCTTCCTCTGAAGAGCAGCAAGTACCTTGGGGATGAAGTAGCCTTTAAAGTGGGTGTCAACAGAGGTGCACCGTGGAACGTGTGGCAGGAGGGTGACAAATCTCTGCACCTCATGGATCACTGCATTGGTAAATGGCATGTTTTTCCGGTCCTCAAAGGTAGGCAAGCAGCCAGGGCCAAGAACTCGCTCAATCTCTGCGTGCACCTTTTCTGAAAGGGAAGGAAGACCAAAGGAAAGGCATGAAGTGAGTTTCCCTCAGTGGTAAAGCACCTCCAGATCCCAACTCTTGCTGACTGTTCGTTGCACTACCCCAGGGCAAGAGCTTGCCCAGACCCTGAGAGCAGAGAGAGAACAACCCCTCAGATCCTTTGGTCCTGAACAGTAGTATACAATGCTTGGACAGAGGTGGACAGGTTCCAGATTTTGGATGCATGACAAGCTATGAAGGCTTTACAGGTGAGCATCACTTATGAAGTCACTGCAGAGTACTTCAGTACCCTACATAAGAAAAGGAAAACCATAAAGGTGTCTTACTTTGAATCTCAGGGTACTTCATCAGCAGAAGGATGGCCCACTGCAATGTCGTGGATGTTGTCTCAGTGCCAGCCATGAGCAGGTCAAGTGCAGAGGCCAATATATTTGCATCATGAAAAAGTGTATTGCTTTTATTTTGCTCCTTTAGGGAAAGAAAAAGGAAAAATCACTGCTGTTAGCATGGAAAGGGAGAACTAGGATAGGTGACCTAGTCTTCAGAAACATTACAGTGGGATGCATGTGACTCACAAGTGCCAAGATGCACTGCATTGACATACCGTTACAGAAGTGTTACAGTTTTCAGAAGAAATATTTTCACACTTGAGGTTTTACCCCCAAAAGTGAACTAACTGGACAAATTCTTTGATTTTCCAACATCACATGACATTTACCTGCTCTGGGCACTGGTTATCTGATCGGCTCAGGACATCAACCCCCTGCTTGTGGATCCTGGGAAAATTGAGAGGTGCAGGACTGTGCCTTCCCAAGTCAGGGAGCTGGGGTTTGTTTAGGTGTGTGCCAGGCCCTCTTAGGAGCTGCAGGAAAGTCATGAAGGCCCAGGACACCACTGGCACATCAACTCTGCTGTCCCTGCTTCATGCTGCTGATGGGAAACACTTTGCCCATTCCTGTGTGCAACAGCTGAGGCACTTGCACAAGGCGTCAAGCTCAAACACCCGTCCTGCCCACCACCCGTCTCCAGTACGTGGGTACAAACACTTGGAGAAAAAGGGCACACACAGACTGATACTTCCTTGCTATACTCCCACACTATCATTCCTTTTGGTAAATCCACTACGTGGGAGCTGGTGATGTGTTTGCACAAATGCAATAGGAACTTCTGCATCTTTGCAACTGGGAATCTGTTGCCTCTTCCCATGCCCGTAGGGAGGGATGCATCTGCCTGGAGTGTGCTGGAAAAATGACATTACCTCTTTCTCTCTCTCCAGCAAGGAAGGGATTGTAGCTGACACCTGAGGACAAGTTTTAGACATTCATGCATCACTGTCTACTTAATTATTTCTTGCTTTTCCTTCAGTATGCAGTATTTAACATATTAAAATACCCAAAATGTAAATATTTTCAAATAGACCATAGTGGAGCATGTTCATCAGACGAGCAACACAGGGCATCTCTGTATAAGATACCACATTAGGAATTGTCATATTGTTAAAATACCTCTTGTTTGAATACCAATGCATCAATGTAGCTTGTCAGGTTGTTTTCATTAATACTTTCTTTGCTTTCCTTGATGTGCTCCTTTAAGATCACACACACCTCTTCTACTTTTTTCAGAATCATCTTGTGAGGTTTGAGAAGAAATCCAAGGAATGGGTAGAAATTAAATAACTAAAAAGAAAAATAAGGAAAAAAACCCACAGAAAAACAATTAAATTCACCCATTACCTTGTAAGACTCAAGTATCATAATGGAGAAATCATTTATGTGAGGAACCGGATGACATGTGATTGGAGTCTCTTTTTTGGTAACTAAAAAATTTTAATGTATAAAAATGCCTCCTCTTACTAAAAATTCTCTACAGAAATGAATGGAGCCTATCAGACTTGTCTAGACAGAGCCTATAAACACGAATTAAAAAAAATACAATTAAGGGAAAGTGATAGTAAACTCATGAAACAATGAAATTACATTTTTAAAGAGGTAATAAAGCAAAAAGATAAAGCATTACACATTACACAAAGAAAACTCCAAATGTTTAGCAAGCCAAAATACTTATGTTTTAAAGTTGTTAGATCATCATTTTTAACTTTCACATGAATTATAAATCAATTACACCCAGTTCTCAGCATCGTTAAATTTCACAGCACAATAAACAGTTGCATTTTATGTGCAGGGGGGTTACTTACACCATTCCTCAATGTTATAAATAAACTGGCTGCAGAATAAGATTCACCCATCTCTTGCTCTTGCTAACTGGTCATAATTTTTGCTGTTTTCTGCAAAAACTAAACCTGCTGTAGAGATTAAAAGAAAAGGGATGTTGTACTGTTGTAAATTGTAACTATTGTAAATAGTTCTCATTCCAGTAATAAATTCATCAGCATCTTTTTTTTTTTAACAGCTTTTGGGATGACCATTTCAATATTACCTTAAGTAACTAATACTCTATTCCTTGTGACGGAGGATTAAGTTTAACAAGAGCTCTTGAGGCTCAGATGAGAGTCTCTTAGTTGGAATACTCCAATTTTTATACAGCTGCGTTGAGCAGGTATTGATTAAACCACGATAGAAGGTATGAGAAGTCTGTATATAATGTCTGCAGCTCTGTACTTTCTACTAGTACTCTGTAACTCCACTAGTTTCTTAAACTGTAGCAAAAAAACCTAGTAACCCCCAAATACACTTGCAGTTGTCCCTAAAACAAGAGGTTAATTTCAGGATGTTCACACAGCATCCACCAGAAATTAACTGGGATGAGCCTGGGTATTTTTCTTCGTACACGCACAAATACAGTCATTATTTCAATTGTTTTATCACCGGTGTATTTTTAAAGAAACAAACTCTGGCCATGCTCTCCAAGAGGTAACTGATTCCCTCCTGTCTCTTCCACCTGCGCCTTCTTTGGACCAAAAAATACTAGGTAGTAGGAGATGCTGGCATTTTGTGTTTTATTCTGGGTACTGCTGGACAAATACTGACCAAAAAGCAAAAAACATCAAAAAACAGGTAACAGAGTCCTTCCGAACTCTCTGTCAAAAGTGCTACAAACATTTTTGAGACAAACTCCGGGAACATTTTCCTGCAGTTACTGTGAAACACCAAAGACAGAAGGTTGCCCAGATTCCAGCCCTACGCTGGGGTCCGTTTCCTCATGAGAGACTACAGTTCGCCATAAACTGTAAAGTTGACAAAATAACGTCACTAAAAATAATAACATAAAGGGCAGAGTCTATAGCCCTTCTGTGGATTTCCACTGCTGCTCCTGGATGCTGCCCACCCCAAGTCCCACCATGCTGGAAGCCTCAGTTATTGCCCCTTCTGGCTGTAGAAGAATCAAGCACATCCCTACTGCTGCAAGGTCACATCAGCATCTCAGCCCAGTGCTACCACGTGATGTTAGACCTCCTTTGCAAGAGGATTTCATGAAGGAAGAAAAACCCAAAACAAGAATCTTGTCCCTGCCCATGGCAGGGGGGGTTGGACTATATGATCTTTAAAGGTCTCTTCCAACCCAAACCATTTTTATTCTTATGTTTCAGTACCCTAAATATACTCCAAAACCATCCAGTAATAGTAAGTCAGCTTGACCTACCAACTCCAATGAGATACTGGAGCATCTTGTCAGAGAGGGTAACTTACATGCAAGAATGGAGAGCCAAGAAGGTGCATAACTTCATCTATGAGTCTTAACAGAGTGAGAAATGTTGGGTCTTCATAATCAAACCTTCTTCCAAAGAGAATAGCAAAGGTGATGTTGGTGGGGGCCATATTCAAAAATCGTAATTGAAAGGGTCCACCTAGAAATGAACAAAATCATAACTGTATTGGTTATTTCTGGAGCAACCCAGAGGTCTTCACAGTGGCTTTATAAAGTAGCATGAAACACTCAATGCCATCTCCAGCTCACCTTTGAAGGATCTGATCAACTCAATGAGAAAGTGAAGCTCCTCAACCATCCTTTCTTCTCCAAGGTGCTTCCCCATGCCAAGATCCCGCATGGTGGCTATGGTGAACCGCCGTGTTGTCTTCCAGAGCTCTTGAGAAGAAAAAAACACACCTACGGAGGGATTGAATGACCTGTTTGCCAAGGCGGTACAGGATTTTCTCAGAAACACCAAAAGCACAGCCGGGCAAGTGCAATTTTGCAAGCTGGTGGAGCCTGCTTGGGAGAGGACTGGGAGGCTCTTTGGGGAGCTGGCTTGGGAAAGCACTGCCCCAGGTAGGTTCAGGAGGGCAGGAGGCAATATTTTAAACAGTTGAGTGCTGTTCACACCAAAGCTCTGGGTTTGGCTTGTTTATAGCTTTGTCTCTTTGCAGCCATACACAGTAAAAAGCTCTATGCATGGTCTTTGTCTCAGGCCAACTTGTTTTTCCTTAGAAAAATGACCCAGCTGTTTCAGAGAGCAAGGCTAGGAGCAGATGACAGCCATCCATCCCTGTCATGAACAGGACAAACAATTTCACTGAACAACTTGCGTTTTAGAGGATGAATTGTACACTGTGCAGGGGGACAAGGAGGGGTAGCAGGGAGGCACCTTTGCTTACAGCTGGGGAATACCCCACAGCTGGCTAAGCCATCAGCTAAAGAAGGTGCTCAGCCAAGAGGGCACGGAGGTGTTTGGGTACAATTCAGAAGTCCTCCCTTCCCAGGAGGGCTTCCGGGACTGAACATAATCAACATCTTCATATGGTGGTTGGGAAAGTAGTGCAGTGTACCCTTCCTCACACTGGGCCTCACTCTTAAAAACAAGATTAAAAAAACCCCACACACTGTATGCATTATATACATATTAGGTCATAAAATATTTTTCTTTCAGCCCTGGATTATTCCCTTCATTGTTTTTCAATGTCTAGTCTTGGGCAATGTATTACTTTTTAGCATGCGATTCAGAAACATGCCAAAAATCTGTTTACAGAAGTAATTGTTTGAGGTACAAACAGCCCGTGCTATTGCACTCTTGCCAGTTCTTGAAGTCTTTATCATGAGTCATGCGTGATCCACGCTTTGTCTGAACTCCCAGTAACTGTAGAAAAGAGATTGCATAAGGACCTCAGCCTTCACATTGTGAAAAATAATTTCCTTCCCTCTGCACTGCAAAAAAACCCACCTTGAAATGTGACCCAAGTGCCAGTAAAAGCAAAAAACTGATAAGGCAAAGAGGAAGATCCCCAGAAGTATTTTTTTTAAGAAAACAAACAACTGCCCCCAAGTCCCACACATGTAGCCCTTGACAATAAGGATGCAGTTCAAGACTCTTAAATATTGTTGCAATTGAAACAACTCATTTAAGAAACAGCATAGCAAGTGCATCCTTATCTTTTCAACCTGCCAGTACCATTTCCATGTTGGATGTGATAGAATATGGGTATAGCTGGTCTGTCCTCAAACACATCTGCTGTGTTCAGAAGGGCATCCTTTACTGCCTCATAGCCAGTGAGCACCACCACCTTCTGAAAGCCCAAATGGACGGTGAACACAGGGCCATATTTCTCTGAAATCTAGAAGGAGAGAAAAATCAGAGCATGGAAATCATCAGTGGGAGTGGTATGTCCAGCTGGGGTGGCTGAAGAGTTGCCTTCCCTCCTCCTGTGGCCAGAAGGGATGGAGGCATGCCAGAGATAAAGCCCTGAGATATGAAATGAAAGAGGAATCAAAGCAAATAAACACTGGTCTTTTTAACCCAACAGCTTCCATAAAACTACTGTTTTTCTGAGCTGGTTGGACACAGGTTGGCCCAGTGGATTAAGAGGCAGAAGGTAACAAGACACTTTGGATACAACAGCAGCAAAAAATCATCACTGAGATCTGCCAGGTAGTTATCGAGCAACTGCTGACGGGGCAGGCTGTAATGCCACAGTCCACCACAAGACGATGGAAGAGCAGAGGCATCCTTATTAAAAGTTAAAAGCTTTGTTGTAATTAATGCAAAGAGGTATATAACATGATTCACCAAGGACAGACATATGAAGGCTCTTTCAACTTGCCTTACAAAATTACCACAGCACCACACTCTATTTTTTATTTCTGCTACACCATAGTTTTCAAACCACTGCACAGTGGGAGTTTATAGTGAGATCTGAGATAGTGGGTAGCAGGAGCTCTCTGGAGGCTCACAAACATGGTCCTGCCAGGCCTTACAAGGAATCAAGACTTGACTGAGGAGCAATGGAGTTGAAACTGCATAAAGATATCGTGAGATAAAGCCTTGTGTCCCATAAAAGGAGACCAGTTCTGGCAATGTAAACCAGAGGAGGCTCCAAAGCTTAGCAACCCTCACCGCTGTACCAAAGCAAACAGGTAGCTCAGGCAGAGTCTAATCTGTGCTTCAGCAATATAGCCAGACTTGTTTTATTTATGCAAAAAAAAAAAATGGTTCACAGGACACTGATTTCAATAATTTGCTCAAAATAATGTTTCAGTTGCTGCATCATCTACTGTACAACTTTCATGGGGAAATCGTTTAGGGATTCTCCTTTTGGGGAGGATTTTCTACTCCAGGTCATTTGTCTGCTAATACCTTAAAAGTCTTCTGGCAAGTCAGCTTTCAGATCATTACTGCAGTTCCACAAGCCCAATATAAAATCTCACCTCACCTGTAGCTGCAGCCTAGAGGACCCTCTCACCGTCCTCTGCCCTTTGCATTCAGGGCAGAGCAGACACAGTCTGACTGCAAAGGGCAAAGGATGGCAAGAGGGTGCTCCAGGCTGCAACCACAGACCCCTTTCCCAGCTGGTTTCTGCAGCAGACCCCTTTCCCAGTTGGCTTCTTGATGCTATAGTTCAACGGGGGAAAGAAGGCATCGGCGTGGCCAGTGTGCCCAATACCTTTCCCTTGAGTCTGTGCTTCACTAAGATGCTATCACCTTGCTCTTGGGTCTCAGGTCACCTCCTTTCCAGCCTCGTCTTTGCTTATTCTTCCCATCACATCCGTGCACAACCCCAGAACCCCTTCTCCATTACCCTCCTCTGCAGAAGAATTTCTGATCTTGCCAGAAACAAGAACCATAGTCCAAACCGTTTCCCACCTCCCAGGCTCTGGGTGTTGAGCCTCCTGTGAGCTGGCTGGTGTAAGATGAAGATGCATCTCCACAGGCACCTTGGAGGCCCCTCACATGGAATGGTGATGGGAATGAGACAGGGAAAGCCAGCTCCTCTTTTCTACATGGTACTAAGCAGGTCAGAGGGCTGCTGGCAACCTGATGTTAAAAGGCTTGGTGTAAAGTGCAGGATATTCCCACCCCATGTCCTGACATGGAGAATGCCTGCTGAGCCACACTTCGGCTCTGAGAGACTAAATACATTGAAATTTTCCCTTTTTTTCTGGAAGACAGATGTGAAGCAACTGTGACTCCTACAGAGAACATTGCCTTGCGTAAGTCCAAGTCATTCACTGCTTCAAATTATTTCTCCTACATCTCTTCTTTGGGCTGTACTATATTAGTTCCCATTCTTATGAAAAACTGGCAACACAAATAAGAAATACAAGCTATTTTGGCAACCACAATTAAGCATCCATCTTTCAATTTGGCTGTGTGGACACTCAAATATTTTAAAGTATTTCACAACACAAGGAAGATGCCAAAATTTAGGCCCATCAGTCTGATCTGATGTAAATGCTCGTAGTTTTCAATGTCTGAGTAGTTCTCATGTAAGCACTGCTCATATTTAACATCACCCTCTGCAGAATTGGAATTTAACAATTTCCTTGGTCATTCTGAAACCTTTAAAACAATACAGTTTTTTATATAAATGCATTTGGCACCGAAAATCATCTCAGAACTGTCACCAGAGAAGAATTTTAAATAGGAACATGCTGACATTCAACACCCTAGAAACGAAGGACACTTGTTCTTACCTTCATTAGTGACTTGTCTTGCCTTCTTATGTCCAGCAAATGCAGGTTGCCAATGACTGGAAGAGGAAACGGACCAGGAGGCAAATTTAAAGCTGATTGCTTAAAAAATTTTAAAATATAGAGTGCAGCTGATAAAAGCAATGTGCACACCCCACAGATGAAGAGGGGTACGAAGGCAGTCATGTTTTGGTGGAGCTTGACTTTCTGGAAAGCAACTGAGACACCTTTATTAGAATGCTGGCATTATTGCATAGTATTTATCCAGAGTAAACGATGTCAGGGTTTCTGCTGCGCTTTGCACAATCTTCACCTCCACCCCCAGCTCTCCATAAAAATTGGAGTTTATGTCTGTGAAAGGCAAAGTCCAAGCACAACTCATGGAGGTGAAGGCTTGCAGACTCCCTGCCGATGAGCAGGACAGGTTTGCTTCATTCCCAAAGCCTAGCTCAGATTCTTCTGCCCATAATAACTTCCCAGCATCTGGGAGTCCCATGTCTGCTTTGTTATTAGCCATTGATCATACCACTTCTCTTAAGATTTCCTCTTCATCCCTCTCTTCTATCCCCTCCATCTAACCTCTTCTCTGAACACAAACAGCTCTTTACTTTCTGCCTTCTAGCTCTTTACCTTACAAACACTGATCCCAAAATAATCCTTCAGGGTAGACAATCGTTGCTTATCCCATGGCAGAGTGAAGGAGAAGCAGGTCCTGCAGGCAAAGAGACTTGCTCCAGCCCATGCATGAAGCTGGGTGGACAGCTGGTGGGTGGACAGCTGGTGGACAGCATCTTCGCTCCTCTTCCACCTTCTTGTGTCCTTGCAGTGAAGCATTTTCTCCCAGTGAAGGGAAACAGAACTGGGTAATCTTCACATGCAAAAAAATCAGGACCCATTTGTTGCCTCTGCAGATTTGGAGCTCTGTTGCTTATTTCCATCCTCTTCCTATTTATTGACACTCTGAATCTGGACTGTCCTGAAGGCCTACATGGTATGCAGACAGAAAGCTACTCCTCCTCATGTCAGCCTGGCTTAAATGATTTGCCAGCCCAGTGTAAAACACCCAAGAAGGCACCTCTCCAGTTCTTATTCTTCCTTACTGTGAACTACATTATAGAAAGCTCAACAAGATGCAGAGTTGCTGACCTCCTCTGTTTTTTTCCCCATCAGAGGCTGGTGAAAAACTAATTCACTGCTGCAAACTCCAAAGTCATAGTTCAGTGTCATGCCTCCCTCTTTCATCAGTGCGTCTTTTAGTGAGGGGCTTTTCTTCCAGCTCCCCGTCCAGTGTTAACTGGTACCACTTTCACTCTATACACAACAAAAGAGATATAAAAGTCATGTCTTGGAGAGCTGGATTACTGAATCAATATGAATGTGGGAGGTTTTGTAAAAGATCTGCTGTTCCCACTGCTTTCTGGCAGTGTCTGGCAGAGTGAGAACTGTCAGAGACATTAGTAGAAACATACATCACCTCTGTAGAATTACCCTGATCTCACAAATGATGCAATGGTCCCGTAGGTAGGAAAAGAGCATTTGACATCTTCTTTTTGAGGCCTTTTAGATCACAAGGATTTTGTACTGCTCCATACTGTGCTATAAGATGGTATCAGTCCTGAGGATGCTTTGGGACTGTGCCAAGGTGCAGCAAGGTTCACACTTACACTGGACACAACGCACATTCAAACCCAGACTCTCCCATCCATTAGAGGCAGGCCACAGACAGACTGGAGAGGACATGATCTCAGCTCATACCCAGTCCTCTCTCCAACTGTGCACAGCCCAGGAACCGTTCATCCATCCCAAGCCCGCTGTGTTACAAACAACAGCATCTGTGGTAAGAGCAGGAGACCAGGAGTCTGGATAGGCGCCTTTGCATCCTTGCTTGGACAATGACTTGTCTATGTGGCTTTGAGGAGTGCAGTGCAGGGCTGGGCATCAGGGCTGGGCTGTGAATGCAGGCGTTGTGCCTGGAGCCCCACTCCCCTGGGGCTGACACAGCTCCTACACTTCCACCACAGTCATTTCTGGGATGTCTTTTGGGCTGCATGCAGGAAGGAGGTAAGCAGGACACGGTGTGGGAATGGCATCTTCTCACACTGTAAGAAATACCAAAAGCAAGAGGCAGAGAGATGTCACTCTGACACTAAAAATGTCTTTATGATTCCCAAAGGGAAGGGAGCAAGGAAGCAATCAGCCTCGTTCTGTACGCACAGCCAGCCCTCTGCCCTCAGCCTGCCCAGCAGGAGGAAAGGTTACTCATTACCTGCTGGGTGAAGCAACCGTGAAAGAGGCAAAGCTGGGCAAAGATAACAGCATCTTAGATGGCCTACAAAAACATTTTCACCTAAGAGATAAGAGTTAAAAATTAAAATGAAAATTAATCTTTGTCTAGGAGTAAATAATCTCTCTGGAAAAAATCAAAACCTCCCCATTCAGGGCAGGGTCATGTCACAAGTCACAGGAGAGATTACAGAAAGGGAATCACAGAAAGAAAAGCCTTTAGCACCCATGGATTTGTAGTTGGGGAAGAAAGTAATTCCTTGGGCTGTGTATAATTACTTGGAGGTTGAGCCCTTTCAAATCAGTCACTCTTGGACAAAAAGGACTAGAGAACAGAAAGAGAGGTGTCCTGCCCTGCATCTGCCCTTGGAACCAGCAACAGGCAGGTGGGGTTAAAATTCAGACTGTGATAATCACCATTTCTGGATGTATCCTACTGTAACTTTGCATAGCAAGGGGCCTCCTGCAGGAATCAGGAGAGAGAGCCTTCAAAATCTTGTACTGTGGTTTTCAGGACTACATTTATCAGGTGGATAAATCTGTCCGCCAAAGCAACATTTGGCAGTTTTGAGAAGCATCCTGTTATTCTCCAGCACATACAGCAGTCACACACTGCTCTCCAACCCTGCAGCAAAGTCCTTTTCACAAACAACTTCGTCCCCAGCCTCTCCCATAGGTGGACATCACTAACGAATTAATGTTGCTTCTGGGCATATGGTGGTAGGAAAGAGGTTAATGTTTGCTTTAGAGAAAAAGGCCTCAGTCCCATGCCAGGTTGCCCATTTCTTTGATTCCAGAATATTTTTCAAGGTGAGTACAATGAAATAACCTCGCAGCAGAGGCAAAGGCTCCATCCCCTCTGCTAGCACTCTTGGCAGCTCCAGTCTGAAGCTGTTTTACCTGATGAGCACTGGGCTGAGACGTTTAGTCTCTCCAGGGGCCACCCTGGCAGCAACTCTGCTCTCAGAGCTTTTACTCTTTTCTGAGGCTTCAGGGTTTGCTCTTCATCATCACACTGGGCTCCTCCTTTCCCAGCACCTCTGGCAAACTGAGCTGTAGCACATTTTAAAGCAGATTTCACCCTGCTTTTGAAATTCTCCTTCCCTGGCATTCTCATCCCATCTGCCTGGTCTCTGATCCTTGAAGCTTCAGTCCCAGGTTTTAGCTGGTGCTCAATTATGCACAAATGCGACATGTTTAAGATAAATACTTTTTTGCTCCTCTCTTTCTGCATGAAGATTTCACCTTTTCCCCCTCCCTTTTCTCTCTGTAAAGAACAATGTGCTCCCTGATGGTAACCATGGGCAGCCCTGCCCTCCCTGCATGGCATTTACCTGCACAGAAGGCTCTGCACTGCCGAGCCTGTCCCTGCACTGCAAAGCCACGTTGCTGTCCCTAGCACTGTGGGAACAGCCACCTCTGCTGCCCACATGTCCCCATACCAGCCTGGGACACATCCTCACGCGACCGCTGCCTTCCTGGCATCGACAGAGCCTGAGACAGCAGTTCTTCCAACGAAAACACAAAACCATGGACGGGCAAAGCCTCCCACCTCCACAGTCCCATGTTCCTGCACACTAAACAAAAGCCAACCTTGCTAAGATAAAAAGGTCAGGTCTCCAGGTTGGGTTTTTCAGGTTACAACCTACAAAACACCATTCCCTCTCTCCATGAGTGGGCTTCTCCTCTCCATCCCTGTCTCCATGTTGACTCCCTCAAGCAAGCACAAGAGTGCCGGGGGGCCGTGCCCTAGGAAGCCGGTGGGATCAGCGGGAGGCTGCAGGACCCCGTGGAGGGCAGATCAGCCAGGAGGGAGCCAGCAGCCCTCCGGCGTGGGTGGCCTCGGCAGCACTTTGCTCCACGGCTGCAGCTTGCAGGCGGCCACAGGATAAAAACTAAGCCTTTTTCCATTTATTTTTCTTGCAAGCTGTGTTTTAAATGTTACCCTGAACGGCCCTTTGAAGCAGCACGAGCTGCCTCAGACCTCTCTCTTCAGCTAATTAACACGTGCCGACAGCCGTGACAGCCTGGCGCGGCAAAGCTGGGGCAGCCCTGAGCAAGCTCTGGCCAAAACCCCACGGCTCAAACCCCTCCACGCCTTGCACAGCCAGAATGCTGTTGACCCTGAAACCAGCAAGTGCCTTTAAGTCGTTAATCTATGCGCAAGCTTTGTCTTCCAGGTTGGAGCTGCCTATCATGAACTTGTGTCTCGTAACAGAGCTCAGGAGCACCAGCTCTTACTGGGTTTGGAGAGGTTTGGGGGTTTCTGTTCTGAGCTGTAGGCCAGGCATTTGTCAGAGGAAGGTTAAAGTGCTTAAATGGTGTTAAGTGGGAAACAAGCTTCTACAGTCCTGTGTAGATTGTCTTTTTAAAAGCCCCTTCATATTTCGTGGTTCCTGGGGTCCATCACTCATTTCAGGGATGCTAACTGTTCTCCAGCGGCAGCACTTTACCCTTCACTTGAATGTGAAGTGCTCTCCAGCTAAAGAAATGCCATTATCCCTGGCTTATAGAAGGAAAAAAACAGATGGAAAAGAGAAAAGACTTGTTCAAAGGCCACGAGACAGTGACAGAAACATGAACAGAATCAGAGTCATCACTAACAGGCATACCAAAAAGGGCAACACAGTAAACATGCCCCCAGCAAATAATAAAGTAACTCAATCTATCATGATTCAGATATTTTATCACCCATGGAGCACTTGAAACATAACTTGCAGTTGCAAAATCCAGCCTATGGTTTTAAACCTGTGGTCTCACCAGTGGCAATACTGAGAAACAAGCCCATCTCCATTCAAGAGCTGTTTTAAATGAACCCAGACCTCCCCTGGAGGCATTTTAGGGATTTGCAAATTGTAGGGTTCGGAAATGCTAACATATCACTGCACTGCATCACCAGCCAAAGGAGCACCACGCTCCTTTTGGAGTTACAGATTAATATTTAATCCAATCAGTAATTTTAAGTTAAAATGTAGCAGTATTATCTGACCAGGTTAACAGCATGGACAGTTATCAACCTGCAGTAAGTGAACCAGGCGCTGGCCCATTTTAAAGAAGGATTACAGTGCTAGGCAGCTTCGTTTCCCTCTTGTTAGTGGTTCTTCAGGAACCAGGCAAAAAATCCTTGGAGGTTTGCTCCATAAACCATTAGCTAGTAAAAGTCTAATTAGGTCAGAGACATATGGTCTTGAACCAGTAAAAAATTCAACATCAGCGGCTACAATGTTATTAACCTCACAAAATTGGGATGTATTTCAGAAGCTGCTGGCTGAGCACTGAAAATTGCATCATGTTCAGTCTTCATCAGTGAAACTTTTGCCCGCCTAAGCCAGCAAAAAAGGGAAAAGGCAACAGTTTTGCTCATGAAAACTGCTTTTTTCATGCTATCATATCAACTATAAGCATGAAGATGACACAAAAGATCTTTTCTGAACAGGTTTTGCCCAGCCATTAAAATAGTCTTAGAGCTCCGAAGCCTTAGTGAAACAGGATATGACGGGAAGCAAAGCCAGAAGTAGTCAGTACACCTTATGCATCGCAATTTTATAGTTATGATAACGTAAATCTAGTTGTTGGAATAAAATCTTCTAAGTCACTGTGAAGTATTTGCAAGTACTCTCCCTTTTATAAAGAAGAGTCCACTTTCATCTCAAAAAAACACTGCAAGAAGAAATTCCTAGGCCTTTACCTCAGCTCTTGACTGACCCCACAACCAAAGCTGAGCACATCTGTGCAGGTTTAGCTGGGCTACTACCCCAGACCTGTGAACTATGAGGTGTCACTCCCACATCACCACCATGTCCCCACTCTCCGGGCGGTGAGCGACCTGCAGGAAGAACCATTTGGTGCCAGAACCCAGATCAAGAAGCTTCCTAACTCCAGAGAACAGGGGATGTCCTCAGCTTGCCACCATGGTTTATATTTCATCTCATCTCACTTACTTTGGGCTTCTGCTGAGTGGAAATGGATTCAGGAGCTGAGCTCTGGGATGAGATGTCTTAGGGAAGATGCATCAACTTCACCAAGGCCAACTCTTGTCCCTCTGACATCAGCTGAGTTTTACCATTAGTTTATGTTACAGCTTGCCATTAACAGCAGGAATCTGGGACACGCTGCAGGGGGGCTCAATCCCCTACACAGGCTCTAATAAGACTTGCTTTCTCTTTCAGGTGTCCCAGTGACGATGTGTCCGTGATCCCTCTGTGCAGTGTTCACAGCTTTGCTGGAAACAACGGCGAACCGTGTGCTGCTGTCACCGGCTCCATGGGGGATTTCTGAACAAATGCAGCTACATCTCATGCCCTACTCACATGAAGACATGCGCAAGAGGGAGACAGGCAGAATTTAGCCCTAATTTGCAGCGTTACAGCCCTGTAATGAGCACAGGGAAGTAAGTGTCTTTAAAAGGAGACAGCTTTCTAATTGCTTCTTAGAAAAGCCTTTGACATGGACTCTTTTTGGCATGACTCAGGGCTGCATTTCTAAATCCAGTTTCTCCCATGAAGTTTACTCTGGCTGTTTAGTTGGGTTGCACTCACATGCTATTTTTATTTTTTTGATCATCAAGCCTGTTTACAGCACAGAGGAACAATATGGGAACAGAAATAAAGCTGGGACAAACCCAAAGGAATGAGACCAGTAATGGTATTGCCAGCATCTCTGGCTTGAAGAGCAAGAGACCCTGCAGCTGTGCAGTACCTCAGTGAGACTCAATTCACTAGTCCCTTCTGGTTATGTATTTCAAACCTCAGTTGTGTTTGATTTACGCATCATCTGCAAACTTAATGCCAAACAGTTAAAATGCCTGCATGTCCTTAAGCTGCCAGCTTCATATCTGTGGTACATTATAAGAGAGAATATTTTCTAGAATACAAAGGCTGAGGGACTGACTGTCGCAACAGTATCACTTTTGGCTTCCTTAAATACAGTAATCAAAGTATTTTGAACAGTAGCCTACAGCTACTGAATACTTTTCTGTCTCAAAATAGACACAAGCCTCCTCCCACCTTCTGCCATGAGCTTTTTGGTCACTCTGAGGTTTTGGTGGTTCAGTCCAGTTTCCTTTGCTATATTCAGTGAGCGCAGTCCATCTGGTTGCTGAGTCTTTGATCCAAGTTCTACCAGCTTATTCTGTGAAGCACTGAGTCAAAAGGACACAAAATGTTAGCAGGGAAGGTTTGAAAAAGGAAATATTTTCTATATTTGCATTTACATTTTTAATATAGTCATGTTGTCTAGAGGCCAGATTTGGGGAATGGAAACCAGAAGCCTGGTTTCTATTTTCAGCACAGTCACTGATTGCTCTGTGTTACTGGCAAATCTTTTAATCTCTTTCCCTCTGTTTTTCCCTTTTGTAATAAAGGGATGATCAGACCTCCCCAGCTATGCCTTGTGTGGCAGCATCCTCTGATGAAACACGGCAAGGGCAAAGTATTAATAATCATTCCATATAGAAAAGCCAAGAGGTCACAGGTATTTAAGTACAGTTTAGCTATTCAGTGCTCCTTTATGCATGCACCATGCCTTGATGTTAATAGAAGTTACATATTAAAATGGAATGGAAAAGTAGGCCCTTCAGGGCACAAAAATAACCATATCCAGAGCACCACTGAATAAATACAATATAAAGATGAAATCACTCCAAATACTGAACAAATTGAAAGGCAAGGAGATATTAAAGAGGAAAGACAAAGTCATCCAGCCCTCCTCCCAGCTGGCATCTAACTGCCCTCAGCACAAAAATGTGCATGAAAAAGAGTGTCAGGTACCAAGAGGGGACACTACAAGTGATCCCATAAATCGTTAAGTGTTCCCAGTCCTCCATTTCTTTACCCCTCTGGCATCTTCCTGAGGAGATGTCAAGGAGGTGGGTAAAGGACTGAGCGCCCTAATTGCGATACAGCAAACCACATGCTCAATCTCACATGGAATTGACCCTGTAAATTATCCCATCAGTCTGTGCCTGCATCCTCCAGAGCTCCCACATTGCCACTTGCTCTTTCCTCCCACAAAACTTCCCCGGGGCTCCTTCCGCGCAGCCACCCTGCACTGCCAGGTACCAAACCCCCTTTCTGGGCTGCTCTGCAAAGCTGCTGCCTTTCGGATCCCTGCAAGCTGGTCACAGCTGGGCTACGGCTACCTGGGATCTGCCTGATCTTCTCAGCCCCCTGCTTGCTCAATGCCAACCGCTGCACCTCAGGCCAGATGTTACCCTCTCCTCACACCCCCTGTCCCCATCGCTTGTGTGAACGCTCTCTTGTATGAATGACACTGCTGTCAGGACCAGGGAATGAGCAAAGCCCTGTTCCTATCATCTAAGCCACCTTTGCTCATTTTATTTACATGAGCAGCTGCACTGGCAGATTTTGGGGAGGATTTGGGGGATCTTGGTGATGAGAAGTCTGCAGCAGAGATCTCTCCACTGGACCACGGCAGCCACAGGAGGGTGTGTCTTTAAAACCTTGAGCATCTTCCTGTGTATTTCTTCAGTCCAGTTATTAAAATAATTTCAAAAAAATCAGTGTTGCATGATGTTGTGCAACAGTCAAGCTGCTTGTTCTTTGCACAGCCTCTCAGATCATGCTGATATAACGTGCATGTGCTTTTGGGGCAGAGACCAGCGTTTATTTTAAGAGGTGTTTTAGGATCAAGACAGTCACCACTAGCTCATCACATCTACTACTCAGGATTATTGGACCACAAGTGACCTTTCAGAATCTTAAGGCTTGGATTACAAAGGGCTTTATATACTAAGCCTAATGACTTGAATTATAGCCTTAGCGTCCTGACAATCAGAACAGGACTATAAGCATTTTACTTTCTTCTATCCACAAAACAGCTTGGGCCAGATTTTGAATCCATTTCAAGGGCATGTCAAGCAACTGCCCACCATAATGATCTAGCTGAATTGCAAGAAAGATAAGATGACCTAGGTAAAGGTCAAGTCTGAGAGAAATGGCAGGATTTTCTAGATAAACCAGCTGAGACATTTGTTTTCCTTCCTCTGAGACAATTATTTTATCATTTCCAAGTATTAAAAAATAATTCTGAAATGCTATGGCACATTTTAATCCATGGGGCTGCAGTAGCAGGACACAGTATTTTGTCATTTTCAAATCTCTGCAGCAAATAGTTTCGTGGGAGTGATAATTATCGTCCTGTAACTGGCTGAACTGGAAATACCTTTCAGCTCTCGAAAAAAAAATACAAGTATCAGCAACTTATATGGCAGCTGATATCAAGGCATGCATGCTGTAGTTGCCATTTTCAATGTTCAACATCACAGTGAAATCAGGTTCCTGCCTAAAATGTCTGAAGCTTGTGCTCTCCATTACCTGCGTTCAGTTGCCCTTTGCCAGGACTGATGCTGGAGTCCACAGAGCATCCTCCAAAGCGTTCCTGCAGACAATTCAGAACACCAGTGGCTTGCAGCTGTATAGCAGGTCAAAAGTTTAATTTGACCATTAAAGCAATTTTATGAGGTATACAAGACCCACAGCCACAGCAATGATGCAAATAAAGGCTGATTGATACGTTCCGCTGGCTGAAACGCTGTTCTGTTAACAAGGAAGGGGAACATCGGCACCAGTAGAGCACAAAGCGTGCAAGACGTGCTGTTTGCAGAAGGACCACATTTGTCACATTCCCTTCGTTCTTCTCTTGGAGTAGCAACCATCTGTAACACTCGTGTAGGGAACAGCATAAACCAAGACTCACCTGCCATGCTTTCATCTTCTACTGGGACCCCCTCCAAAAAAGAAACCAAACAAAAATGAACTGAGACACTCTGTCTGCTCTGCGTTAACAGGGTAATTCAACAATTCATTAAACAATGTCAAAGATGTACTCTTGATCTCTCTGCGGTCACTTTTTTTCCCTCCCTTTGTCCAAAGACAGCTGAAATAATAAAAAAGGGATTTAGAAAACAAAGGGGGAACCCTGAGTCTTTTTAGAGAGCCAGTGAATGTTTTCTAGGACTGAACCAATCTCTGGAAATAATTGTCAAGTTCACTGTAGTTTTCTTTCCACATACTGTGTTCTACAGTTGGCAGTCTTGGCTGTTCAAAATAAAAGCAATACGACACAAAAAAGCACAGAGAGCTATTTCATGCTATGTTGCTGCACAGGTGATAATTTTTGAATGAGTTTTATTTAAATATCACAGGCTCTGAATCCAGATAGCTATACTGCCTATTTTGAAATTTCCTAACTTTGATGAGCTGTTTTCCTCCTCATCTTCTTTGCTAATTCAGTCAGTTGAACTTTTCCATTTATCAGTTAAAGTGAGTTATAATCTGCTCAGGAGCTTGTACAGGAAGGCAAGAAGGATGCTAGTGCAATATTCATAATGCAACTGTCTGCTCACTGCCGAATTTCCATCTCTGAGATTAAACAGCATATTAAAAGTATTGGAAATTAAAATAATCTACAGGGTTTTCTTTTTGATAACAAAAATATCTGACAATAGACTGAGTTCCAACTGAGGTGTGTGCCCTATACAAAGTGTACAAGGAGATCATCATTTCAAAGAGCAGCATTTCACCGTGACTGTACCTTCACTGTGTTTATCCTCCAAACCGCTGTAGCCAACCGTACAAGGGGTGGAGTGGTCTCTTAGTAATTAGTCCAATAAATGTTCATTTATATGAATAGACAGCCTAGGGAACAATCCCCCTGAAGGTGATACTGTCGGGAAACCTGAATCAAGAAGCAAGGGGAGGTAAATGCATGGACTGAATGCTGGAAAGCATCGACACGTTTCACTACCCAAATAAGAGGCAGATGCTCACAAGTGTTATCAGGGCACTGATGACCTTTTGTTTGAAGATTTCTTTTTAGTCATCTAAGGCAGTTTTAAAAGTGTTTAATCTCTGCCATCTGCCCCAATTTCTACAAGTCACATGCAGCCTGGGATGAGGCTCACACTGGCATCATCCCTTTCAAACAAAAGCACACTACACATCCAGATGTAAGGTCTGAATTTTCTTGATGGGACATCTCCCCAGAGAAGAGCTGATGGAGATGGAAATCCAGAGCCATCTTGAAGGAATTTGGGGTGAATTTTAAGGATAATTCCGTTCTTATGACTGATATATGGAGACCTTTAAATCCCCGATGCCTTCTGGTATCCTAGCTGAAGTGGCAAGCACCAGAAAGCACTTTTTCACAAAAAGATGGATAGTGGTAGCAGATCGTTGGGTGCATGGAGATGGTGTGGGTAGAGCTGAGGACCTAGAAATGAAGTGTGAGGACCATCTGCTGATGAATGCTCCTTCTTACAACAGACACTGGAAGCTTCCAAAAAATTTTGATGAGGGTTACCAAGTAATAGCTGTACTGACCTGAAAGGCATTGTAGTCCACAAAGAGATGACGGGTACAGGCAGAGTTGTGCAGTCGAACTGGAAGTAAGTGTTACCTTTGACAGTCCTCAACTGTTGCCACTGCAACAGGAAAATTTGGCCTGGACAAAGGCTGCAGATTCATCACAGACAGCATCTCACATTGAGCATGATCAGAAGGAGGAGAAGGTAGTAGGACTCAAATGAAAACTTGAGCATTACTACAACTTCAGATTAATCTTTAACTGAAACCAAAGCAGGTGTTTCCTTCATGGGACTGGAAGTGACCTGCAGGCAGGCAAGGTGGGGTGAAAACAGACTGCAGTTCTGGGGTGAGTTTCAAGCTCATCCACAGTAACTTCAACAGCTTCTCTATTATCTATTTTATCGCAATAAGCAGCAGAACGTGGCGGATGGACTGCAGTCCTCCAGAGGTTTACAGGCTGCTTTGAATACGCGGATTCCCTGTGTTCATGTTATAGTAACACAATCATCACAGAAAGGGACTAAAAGTCCTTCCCGGGGCTGAGATGTCACCAGTGCAGTGAACTGGTTTGACGCTGCTGCTGAGCACGCTTAGACACTGGAATTTCACCCAGATTTCACCTATTTTAATGCCAGCAGTTTGTACACGGGGCCCTGTTTACAATCAACCCTGGTATTTTCAGCTGGTTTGGCCCTATGCACTAACCCCAAGTAAGAGTTCAGAGAAGCTCTGTACTTATTCTTTCCTGAGTGTCATAGTGTCCCATTAAACAAGGACGAAAGATTTCCTTATGTAATAGGGATACTATTTGTTATTTTTAACCTTATAGCAGCCAGGATTTGCGCCAGGTGGCATTTTGCCTTAACCAGGCAACTTCAGGAGGTTACATTCCCAACTGTCATCCTTGCCCTCTGGTATGTTTGATGCCCATACATGGTTTCTTGGCTGTCTGCCATCGTGTCTATCTGCTAGCATATATTTGTGACAGCTCACGGAAATACCAGTCTTATTTAACAAGGTAAATCAGGGTGCTGGTCAGTCATTTCCAGGATCCTGCAAGAGCTTCTGCTTCTAATAAAGGCTACTATCTTTGTGAAGTCCATAAAGTCTATTTACACGTATCTATGCTACCAGAGAAACACTATCACTGTAGCTTAAGCTTTCAATATGTCAAAATAGCTTTAAAACAGTTTGTTTAGTCAAATTAAGCTCACAGAACGTAGACAAATAAAATGGTTGCAACTCTCAGCAGCCCAAGACTGAAAACGAGCAGCAAGGCCGAGGAAGGCATTAAGCTGTGGGCTGAGCATCCTGAGCAGCTGCGATCCTGCAGCCTCCTGTCTCAAAGTGCTCCACGGACAAACCCTGCTGCCCACTTGGCAAATTCCATAAGCAGCATCACTGTACCAGAGTCGGGCAATTTCATGGAGCTTAAGAAAGCCTGGCTGATACAAAGGATGTTGCCAAAGCCTGCTGTACCTCCAGCCCAGTACAGGGAAACACAGTGTCAACATCCTTCTTTGGGTCCAAAGGAGCTCAACAGCAAACGGTGATTTTCACAGTGCTGTAGCTAGGTCTAGCTATTTATAAGCAAATGAGGGTGACAGATCCTGTGTCCCATGGCTTATAGTTTTATAAAATACACGTGGGACCATGAGGAGAATAGATGTAAGTTGTCACAGCAAAATGCTACATGGTATTTCAATTAGCAGCAAACCTTCTTCAAAAAATCTGAATAATTAAGCTAATAGGAAATGTAATTCCACCTTCCTATGAATAGCAGGGTAACTGGTAATCTTTAACTATGTGCTCATATAATTTAGGGGTTTTTGCTTGTTTGCTTCTAACACAATCCCCTTTCATTCAGTCTCCAGGCTGGAGGCACAGAGAGGTAGAATTTTAATTCTTCTGGCCATTTATATACATGTGGCATTTCTTGACCTTTAAGGATTTGATTTTGAAACCTATTTAGCTTTTTTGTGTAGGTGTTTTTGTGGGTTTTGTAGGGGAATGCCAAAAATTTTCTGCAGGGTGGGGGGGTGGGGTGGGGTGGGAGGAAATCAATAAAAGTAACTGTATGACTGTTCTTGTTTTTAACCAAAGGGCCCTCCCTCTGTGTCTGTAACACCAGTCAAACTTTCTTAGCAGCACAAGCTTCTTATTCAGCTTTGTTTCGACAAAGAAAGATAAACCACTGTTTTGCTTTACCCTTCCCCCATCATTTGCTCATTAGTTTTATTTAGTTTGGTATTGACTGCTCCTTGTAGGGGAAAAAAAACATATTTTAAAAAAATAATTATTTTTGGTCATATTAAGTTGTTGACTACATATGTTCTTATGAAGAATTGAAAATAGAATGTAATTATAAATTACTGCTAAAATGAGCTTGTCCTGCAAAGGCAAGGTCATTTAATTGTGTCCTTGTATGACTGGAATCACTGTAAACAACTAATATTCCTACTTGCAGGGACAGAAATAACTAGCTCATTCAGCTGTACAGAAAGGAAGACATAAAAGGAAACCAAAGGCTAAACCAGAGTAAGTCACTGGAAAGTTTTATGTCAACAAAACTGGATTTAAATTAAGTAACATCAATTCAGTATTTTGACTGTAAATGAATCAGAACATTAAAACATGTTTTAAAGGGAACATTTGTGATGAAACATCTATGACTAGTTCCTATACTAAATGAATAGGAAAGTTCCTACTTACTTCTTAGTGCAGGATCAAATCCACACAGCAAAGTTATTTCTTCTAGCTTTAGTACGGATTTGTAGACCCAAATTTTGAAAATGAGAATAGCAGCAGAACTGCAAGGAAAACACTCAATAAATGATTTATCAGTTATATACAACGGAAAATACAGCACTGATGACATAATCATACTACATATGCGTGAAGGAGTAAAATTAAAATTACACAAACAATTTCCATTCTTATGCTTTCTAATTTTCTGAGTGCTTGACTTTGCAACTTAAATCTTTTTTATGTTTGTTTTTTTCTGACACTGATTTGCAGAAATTGAGTAGATTTTAACGTTTGTTACTTTGCCTTACTCAGTGGCAAAAGTTTATTAAAATATATATAAAAAAACCAAGCTCAAACCAAAGAATTGCATTTGTAAGCTATTTGAAATGATGGGAGACGAGTCAAGAGTCGCCTTGCTTTAAAATCATCAGAAACACAGCAGAGCTATTCTCCAGTGAGAGGAAATAAGGAAATAAATTACACATTCAACAACTATGACACACCCTTTCCAAATAAGAACAGAGAATTCATTTACCCAGTACTTTCACGATGGTGATAGCAAACTAAAATTGTGAGCAGACAGTGGAGAACCAAGAAGATACACAATCCATAGCAAGGATCAGCCAAATTAAAGGGAACTTTTTACATTGTCAATTTTTGAGTAATTAGTACTTCCATTAGAGGCACAGTTCCAGCTTTAAGCAATTCTAAGTAATAAATGTCCCTTTATTTTGCCCAGAAGTCCTGACTTCAGGATTCTCTTAGGATACGAATTCTTCTAGCCAGAGCTACACAATACAGATTAACTCAACTAGAAGACAATTAGAGTAGGCAGATGAAGATGTAATTCGTCAGTCTGTACACACTATTACTTCTAGCCTTGGATGCAATTTTTATTAACACAGTAGACTGATCTAAACAGAGGCAGAGACGTGATTTTGTCCCATCTGTATCCACAGATTACCTAAGCAACAAGCAATGTTGAGATTTGAAAATTCTGTGTGACCAAATGACAAAACAAAGTGAATGAAGTGCCAGATTGTATCTTCCTGTACAGCTTTGACCAGCTACAGGAATTCAGTAACTGATTATACAGCTAACAATTTAAAATACATAATTTAAAAATCTTGCTATACTTATTCATCACGCAGTGTAAATCCCTAAATTAAAATGCCAAGCTGAGCAGGAAGAAGAAGCTGGCCTGGTGGCTAGCATATGGAAAAGAAGAATTTGACTGCCAGAGAGGTAGCTGCATTTGCACACTGTGTTGGGTAAGCTGTCTGGGAACTCACACTTTAACATGGGCCTAGCAATACATGTCTCCCAAAAATGTGTTTGCTTTTGCATTTCATGGGTGTTTTGAAGATGACTTGTTTGCCAACCAGTTGAAGATTCTTCAAGAAAAGGGGCAAAGTGAAAAAGGAAAATGCAATTAAGAGTCCCTTCCTATTTGCACTACAAAATCAAGTATGAGACAACACTAAAATATTTCATATTGAGCTTTGAAACCCAGGACATATACAGTAACAATACAAAGCAGAAGTTTTACAAGCCTTTTACCCAATTTCAAGACACCACTGACCATTGAACAGTACCATACACCAAGCAGCACATGGCAGAAAACATCATACTTTGCTTTCTCTAACGAACACAACCATAGCAACAATTACCTTAGTTTTAAGCTTCTGAATTTTCCATAACTGCAAGAAGCAGAGGCCAAAGACCATGTCCTTCACCCAGTAATCAGTAGCACTGAAGGGAAAGTTGGAACTGCAGCTGAAGAAGAGGAGCATAGACCAGGACCTCACTCGCAGAGGTCTATTCCTGCACTGGTGACAGCCTCTGTTTTTTTCCAAATGTTATGTTCACATGGACTCCAGATTGGCAGGCCTTATGTGCTTTTAATATTAACTGATATAAAAAGAATTATGACATTCTTGATCTACAAAGTCTCTCTTCTCACAGATTTGTCAACATTTGCACATGATCAGAACCAAGGTCTAAGAAAGGCAAATCTCGCCAAATCTGTCAAAATCATAAAAAGTTCACATCTTTTTGCCTGGACCTTACCTTTACAATCTTTTTTACAAGCCTCTTCCAAAATACAGTTGCGATGTGCTTGTGCTTTTAAGCTACAAGGTATATTAAGTGCACAATGAGGACCCACATTTTTGTGTGATAAACCAAAAGTGGCGACCTTCAAATATCTTAAGAGAGAATACAAATTCTTCTCTGACACCCAAAACATAATCATAATGTTGCAAAAAGACACTTTGAAAGCTTCATCCCTGAGAAATCCCTATTTTTTCTCATGAAAAGGAAAAGTATCAGCTTCTGCTTGAAGTGACAGTAGTTCTTCCCAGCTGCATATTCTCAGACATAAAATATAAGACTCAATGATCTTTTACAAGTTCACTATATGTCAGTATCACTTCTTTTTATTACAGATCCTTTTCCCCAACTTTTACACTGGAAGATCAGTCTCTTACAGCTTTGGGCCTCAGAAAGGCTTTGATACTGCATGAATCCTCTGCAGCCCCCATCCAACTGTCACCCGGTGGTACAGGAGCAGGACCTCAGCAGCTCAACAGAGAGGCTGGCCACTGCTGAATGCTGCTCACTGTTGCGTTAAACTCCAACACAGTTATTGTGTTAGAGCAGGGCATGCTGGTCTCTAGCATTTTTGGCTGAAAATCTCATCTTCAAGATGTCGGAAAGCGTAAGTTATTTGTTACTAGTAATAGATTTCATCTTTTAAAGATTTGTAGTAATCCATGACTGTGAAGGCTGTCAAATCCACTCAAATGCTTCTTATTGAAAAATTAGGCCTGCATATCCATAGATCCTCTCCTTCACCCATCCAAATTAAGGCCGTAATTCCCAAAGACAGCCACTTTTCTCAAACACTACACATTTCATATAGTTGTTATTAATAAAGTATGAACAATGTTTGCAGAAACATTAAAGATTCAGGTCAAGAACGCTGTCTGAATACAAGTGTTCTTAAATAAGGCAATCATCCAACTTTTGAGTAATTAATGTCCTTGGTTTTTTACTTGAAAGCCTCATTTTCAGCACATTCATTGGAGACAAATGTCCCACGTCAAAGCGAACGAACACAAATTAACTCTTTTGGGCGACAATTACAAGAGATAGATGAAAATGCAATATTGGCAGGTTAGATACAAAATGTTACAGCACAGCACTTCTCATCGTAGGGTAAGTTTAGGTACAGTCAGATGATTACACAACATATAGTCAAAGGATTTGATCTGTTTCCATCTGTGCATTATCTGAGTATCTAAACAATCGCCATAATGCATTTGAGAACTTTAAATATAAAAGGAAAACTAACACGGCTGATAGTATCTCCAGATTACCGTGTGAAGTACTAATAAGCAACTGCGTTATACAACCCGTGTTCAACAGACTGAAAATGATCTTTCCCAAATCCAAATGACATACTTCTAAAGCTGAAAGTGATAGATTACAGCTGGCTGAGCAAGCACTATACTGTATGCTCATTTTAAAAGCTGCCATTTTAAAGGACCCTCCAGGCATTTTGTTGGTTCTTTTGCTCTTCTTATTAAGAACTGCAAAGCTCCTCTTATTTAACAGTAATTACAGAGGGAGGTGGAGGAAAACTAACAAGAAAGAGAGGTTTATTTTTCTGAAGATATGCAGTAAGATTACCTTTAACAGCATGTCTATGGACCAAATACATTATTTTTATTTCATCACCTCAAAACATGGTAAATATTTGCAATTGGAAAAAATGAGTACAAAATCTGAAAATTTAGTATTAGGATTCTTATTAGAAAATGTCTTTACAACTAATTTATAGTCTCTGTATATGACATCCTCTCCTTTTCTCCACCAGACGACCATCAAGACACAAAAATACTCTCAGGACAGCAGTTGTAGAACTTGTCGTATGCGCTCGCACTTCTCCAACAAGTTTGGGTCTTCTGCCTCGGAACCATCAAATTCCTTCATAAAAGCTTCAGCTTTCTGCACAGTTATGTCTCGTGCACCACCTTGAAGCCCTTGCAGATAATCCAGTAAAATAGTGAAATACTTATCTGGAACCTTTAATGGAAAAAACAAGGAAGAAAAAAACCTGCTTTATTTTCTTCTCTCTCAATACTCATTCACAATCATGTCAAACCATCACCTGAAAGATAATTAAGAGAACTGCATGGGCTTTTGTATTTGCCAATGCCCACCTCTGAGTGGAAGTGTTTCTTGCCAAGGTTCAAGCTGCCGGCAGGGATGGACTGTGGTGAGAAGACTGTCATGTGCTCAGATGGGCAAAACATCTGAGAGGAAATTCTAAGCAGATGTGGAAATGCTGATCAGCAAATGCAAACACTCCCTGACAGTGAGCTCAAGGCTGTGAGGGTTGTTGGAAGAAAAAAAAAAACCCACTAGCCAAATCCTAATTTTGGAAATATGTATGCAAACCTTACTAAATTCAGTGAGAATTGCATACATATGTCTGAGGAAAGAATTTTGCTGGAATTACCCTCGCCCCTACCCAAAATTATTTGTTTGCTAAGATGAGATACCACCCACTATCAAGCACTTCGACAGAATGCTTATACAAAGGAATAGAATTTAACTTGAAAAACAAATTGAATTCAGACATATGGAAATAATTTTTAAGTCATGCTGACTAAAACTGATAGGCTCTACTAACATGTCTGACATTAAAAGGCATTCAGTCATCTACAGTTGCATTACCCCCATTTCACTCCCTTTCTAATTAACTAGCCATAGGTTAAATTTTAGCTTATCTAGTACAACATACACTTTAAATGACCATTACATTAAATAATCTTGGCAATGACCTAGCAACGACTTTTGAATGATTTATTCACTATTTCAAACCAATGTATTTTCAAACGTATTAGGTGAACAGATCTACGCTGCAGCGTATCTTAACTTCAGGTTGTATATCTGTGGAACAGGTTTCAGCCAATAAGAGAATATTTTTGCTGTGAATCAGGAGATGTTAAAATGACCTAATCCTGCAAATATTTTTCTCCATGTTTAACTTTACACATATAACTTTAAAAGGCATACTTGACATGAGTCAAGTTAAACACATACGTAAGTATTTAAAGGATTGGAGACTAATTATTCAAGGGCTGTTTCAATTCTGCAAAGTATCAACATTTCAGAGGAGACAGAGCTTCAACAGATACTTAATTTACAACCCATCGACATTTGGCAGCATAACTTTGATCACTAAAACTTCTATCACTCCAAAAGAAGAGGAAGAAAGAATATTCCACCACTTGCCTTCATCAATCAGGGATATTACAAAGCAATAAATCAAAACTAAAGTCTGCATTCAGCCTCATAACTTATACACTATGGAAAACCTTCTAATTCTTCACACAAACACTCTTGCGTTAAAGAAACAAAAAGACAAAAAATACCAAAAAAAATTAATTTTACAGTGACTAACACTGAAATGGATGATTGTTGCTATAATATATGAATTAAACACATTTAAACATAATGAAAAGTGTCTATATTTTTGAAACCTTTTCATTCACAATAAACTGGTACTAAGACAAAAACATTCAGACACAAACAATTCAGCATGATAGTGCTCCTTTAATGCAGATGCTTCAGTACGTGGTTTTTAAAGCTCAGCAACATTTCTATGTTTCAAACTTTAGCCAAATTATCTACATAATTTACACCTCTTGTCCTCAGACCTCATGGTATAGCATACCTCACTCTGTGGAATTACAGTTATTATTATATCATTTAAGCAAAGTGCTTGAAGGGGCAATTAAAAGCCTACCCTAAACTTAGAAATATTAAGTGTGCAGACAGACATGTGGCTGTGTGAAGCCTAGAAAACATTTAGCATTTGGCCCTAAGGATAAGTGCTCGATTGTTCAAAATTCTGATTTTTTCTTTTACACAGCCATTAGGTCTATTCCAGCTAGAGTACCATGCAGGCAAGACAATATTATATTTCCTATGTACATTACACATACGATAGAGCCATACCAAGGACTGCAACACAGAAAGTGCCAGCAAAAAGTTAATGAAATCCAAATTTTAATTCTTCAAATACAGTAGTACAAGAGCTGAAATTTCAGGGACTCTTGGCAAGGTTTTACAAGAAGGAACACAATCCTTCTTCTAAGATCAGCTTTCGGGCTGGCTTGAAACTGGATATCAAGATCTCCCACCATGTTTCTGGCAAGTGGAAGAGATACCTATGGGATTTTATTATTATTCTTTTGTTAAACTGCTTTAACCCTTTTCTTGTTTCTTTTTCTCTCTCACACACACTAACCTGGCCTCTGTTCTAACGAGCTAATATGCACTGGAGCTAATATGGAAATATCCCAAAGTGAAATAATTACCATCATCAGGAAAAGGGGGAAACACTACAAAACAGTAGCAGGAAAAGAACATTTACCACTTTTAAATTATACTGTGTAACTCAAGAGCTTTTAGACTTTTTAGACTTGCAGATGCCGACGTATTTTGCAAAGCAAATACAGATATCTGCACAGAGAACTTCAGCTTACTGCCGGCAAGCTTCCTTTGCTGTTACCTTCTGAGGAGGCTTCAGAAACCCTTCCAGGGTCTTGCAGTCCAAAAACTGAAAACAACTATATAGTTCCTTCCTAAAAATGCTGTGCCAGATGACAAAGATCAACAAATGATCCAGTGTTTATTTTACACTGGATCCTGAAGAAGTATATACACTGTAGGTATACAGCCTTGGCTTGGAAGCTGTCAGCCAACCACCAGATGGATTTTTAAAAGGACTTTAAAAAACCCTCATGTTGCATAGGACTTTAAAACCTCAACTTTTTTCTTACAGAAAGAGGCCTATCAGTACAGGAAACTCCATTCACTCCTTTGTGTGGCTTTTCAGTAAGCATCCAAGTGACACCATGAGATCAAAGATGAGACTTAGGAAGGAAAGAAACTCATGTCTCCTTTTGTATTTTAGTCATGCTTGGATATCCAACAGATTTTATTCTGTAATGGACAGGAAGTTGAATTTGGGTATTAAAAATATTCAAAAGAAGCTGGTCTGCCCTCCCAACAGTCCTGATGAAGAAAGAGGCTTCATATGCTTAATTACAAGCACTTGAACAGTTCCACTAACTACTGAATCTGGATGCAGATGTTAATCATTATCTAAAGCTCATATTCAATGCATCTCTGATTATTAAACTACAAAATATTTGAATTTAAATAAACCATAGCACTTTAATCAGATTTTTTAGAAAACAGAAAGGAAGTTTCATTTCAGTGTTGAGAAATAAGGAGTTAAGCTGTGTTTTGCTGCATAACACAAATGCTACCTACAGTTAATTATTTTCCAGTATATTTCAACACAAAACCCAAAGTAAACAGGTAAAAAAGTAGAAACATCATTCTGCTTGTAAAACAATTTCTAGGTAGCATACATTGATTTTGAAAGGTTAATAAAGACTTTTAAAGGAGAAACTTAAAAATAGAAGACCGTGCAAACAACCTAGACACCTACAATCAAATTTGTATTCTGCAACTAATCTTTTTAAAGTATTACACTGTGTGAACATTTTTGCCTTCATGATACTCTGCTTTTAATTATCTGGTTCTCTAAAAGTATTTTTAATCATAAAGGTAACACCCTATGTCAGGTGATAGGCTTAAGAGCTGCTGGGTATTTGGGCCAGGAAGACTGGTATACTTAAATATTTAAGTGTACACAAAAAATCTGCAAAAACTAACTAAATCAATCAATAAGTAAGGCACCGTGCAAATGGCTAGATGTTTGTTCTATTACACAACAAAATGAATGACCTGAAACCCCCACTCAATACCACAATGGTCAGACACTTATTGGAAATTCAATCTATGTTGTTTTTTAAATTATGAAATGAATGAATTTCAGTAATGATGAAAGCCTAGCTTCTGGTTATACTTTAAGCTTTTTACAATCAACATCAGGTTTCACTTATATTTTAATGAGAAAGCTATTTTAACATCTTGGCAATAGGGCTGTACATCTTATATGGAGCCAGAGATATCTGAAGCAATATGAGAACTGTGGTTTACAGTATTGGGTTCCACATTCAGAAATTCAAATTAAGGATATGACTTAAATTCTCAGTTAGCTCCACATTTATATAAAACATGAATCTGCTCTATTTCTGCTTGACAAGTATAAGGTATAAAAATCTGGCATTACAGGAGAATGATCACCAACAAAATAAAAAGATTGATTACAAGCAATTAAAATGATTCAGCCTTTTGTTTAAAAAGAAATTGATTTATGAATTATTAAAAAATTATTACAAAAGTGCATGACTAGTACTAGCAACTTTTGATTAATAAAAAATAGATACAACTAACATATAAAACTTTGTATCATATTTGTTCTGAGAAAAAGTAGCTTTAATACAAACCTTCTCTTTATCATACATGTGCAAGAGAAGCCAGGTTTGTCTTGTCTTTTGAAACTTCCATTCTCCTCGGTTTTCAGACCAGCTGTAGTGAATTTAAAAAAAAAATGCTTAAGCTAAATACTGTGTGATCAAAACATTCATTATTCAGAAAATATTTCCTACAAATGACTCCAAGTGACTTTGTATGCGTGACATGGAGTTTCATCACATTGTGTAAAACAGACACTAGCACATATTTTGTATGAATGGCAAAAAAGAACACAAGGGATGGCTACCTGGCTTCCATGCAAAAAAGTAAAAGATTAAGAAGACATTATGGCCAAAAATGTTAAAAATTTTCACCAGAAAGCACTGATTCCTTCAAGTTAAAAACCAAATCTCACTCTTCTAGCTTTGAGCAGTCCTTTATGAGAGGTCATTGCCCGCATTTGACCCACAACAACAGAGCACCCCAGATCCTTACCCCAGCTGCAGGGCTACCTGAGTATTTGGGGAGGTGGAGTGGATGAGGAATCAAGTTTGGGTTTCAGAAAGTTTCACAATAAACTGAAGTTCATATGAAATTAAGCAGCCTCTAAAGGACTGGAAGGAGAGACTCGTGCTATAATGGTCACCTCAACAATGGCTGAAGCCCATCACAGATGACTGTTCTAGAGCAGAGAAAATCAATTTTTCAGAGCATATGTTTTAAAGTTTGGATTTGTCTAAAGGTATGACTTAAATATTGACATTTACAGGATAGAAAAATGCTTTTTATGTCTCGCTCTCCCCAGGAATTCTGATTCCAATACTTAGCTCAAAACTCCAGGCTGCTTCAATACTGTTAAAAGTGAGCAGGTAAAACAAATTATTAACATCTGCAAATGTTCTTTGACTGTTTAGCAAACACATTTTAAATATGCAAAACTTTAGCTGGGCTAAAATGGCACATTTATGTACATCTTGAACATGATTTTAAAGCTGGTATATTCTGGTTTAGATGAAGAAAGTGACAGTTATTTCTATAAACAAGTGAGCAAACTAGCAAATCTCACTATAAAATTAAGACTGCTTTTTAAAAGTATGTGCTTGAAAATTAACATATTTAACATGTACAAAATTTGTCAGTACACTGAAATATCATTTAAAGATCCAGAAGAAAATATATGTGGAGAAAAAATAGAAAATTTTACACTTATTTGATTTTTCTCTAAAGAAAAACAAGTCTCCAGAGGGTAGCATGCAAGATGTCTTTAATGTTCCAGCTTGTTTTACACAGCAACAGAGAGCACAGAAATCAATTGAAAAGCCAGCTGGGTATGAGAATTAGTATTGTTTAAACACTGTCAAGTCTAATAAAGCAAAAGAGTCCTCATATTTGGTGAATGCTGCACCAGCAAATACATTGTTCAGTCAATTCAGTGAAACAGAAAAAAACAAGACCACAAATTTGTACAAAAGGGTTCCATGGAAATCTCTGCAGAAAACCCAAAAGAAAAAAATTATTGCCTTGACTTTCAAATCCAGGATAAAGAAAAAGCAGCAACAACTCATTAGGGTCATCACTAGCTAAACTCAATAAAAATGTCTGTAACCAAAATAAAAGGTAAAAATCGGACAAATACCAGTAAACCAGGAAGGACAGACAAAACACTAATAACCACAATACATCATATTTTACATGCTCAAATTAAATCCACATATGAACTAATTTAGAGGTCTCTTTGGGGACATTGTCAAGAAAGAGGCAAAAGTTTGCAAAACAAATATTGTGCAAAAGCAGAAGCCCAAAAGCTGACTGCCAAAAGTTACAGAACCAAATAAAAAAATGTTATTATGGGGAAACCATCCTTCTCCCATCACCACCAACATAGAAACCAAAGTACTTGAAAAATAAAGATCATTCAACCCTTGGCGTTACTTCCATTCACAGCAAGGTACCCAAAAGGACAACAGCGCCTGTCAAAATTACACCACCTCTAATGTGAGGAGACAACAGAAAGAAGTAAAAAGAGCTCTTCTTGTGGGTGCAGTTTGTGGCACAAGCTACTTGCTCATTTGTACCCAACTTCTCTGTTTGCCAGGCAAGTGCAGTAGCTCCTAACTGAGAAATTGGAACTTCTGCATGAAGTGACTTAACTTCTAGAAGTCGTTCAAAAAAACCCCCAAAACCTATAATGATGGTGCTTGCTGTTAGAAGAAACGCATTCTTTAACGAGGTTCATCCTTCTGGACACTTACATGGAAGTTATAAAAAATGCTGTCTATTTGCACAGCACAAAGAAGGAGGTAAGTTTAAAATTCCTTTTTACGTTAAATAAACCTGGAAACAGTTTACATTATAATCTTTGCAAGGTGACAAGAACAAGCTGAATGACAGATCTGTGACTGCATCCTGTGAAAACAGTCCCTCTTCTAATGAAAACCTTTAACACATGTTTTTATTTCTTTAAACCATACTATGTATTTATACATTTGTGATTATATTCATTGGTTAGACACACCACATAGTACTCTGAATATTTTATTCTCTGCTAATTTTATGTTTCTATCACGCTATCACCTGAGTACTGTTCGGCATTAACTTGAAAAATACAGCCTGATTTCACTAATCTCCTATAAAGCCATAGGATGTTAAAATATCTTTACTACCTAGTTTATAAACAACTGAGACCAACAAATGAGTGCACTATAAGGTTAATTGCTCTTATTAGCCTATTACCAAAACCATATGCTCTCTTCTACATGTTAAGACAAGCCATTATACTCCTGCGTCTAAGATCCCACATTGACTTTCACTCTAGTGAATTCACTTGTAGAAACAAACAAAAGTTTCAGCTAGTCTTCCTGAAAGGTCTCGCTCTATATACACCATAATAATTCATATAAACAACAAATACCTTATCATAATCAACTGCAGAAGGTACGTTTGTGCACATTATAGCACCGGAGCCTCACCAAACATGTTTCTTGGCTTGCACTCTGTCCTATTAGAATCAAATGCTAAATGAGTATGGTAAAAAAAGTAGCATGTTCCTTAATAAACTATGGGTGTACTCATATTTTCAGAAAATGCTCCCAAGTTTTTAACTGGTACTCTATCCACACTCACATCAATTCCTGTTTCTCTCCCTTTGGCAAAATGGTCCTTCTCCTGACCTTAATTCCTATCCAGCTGTGGGCAAAACACTCATGATAATGGATGCACAGTCTTTAAGACAGATAACGTGGCAGTTGCTCCCTGTAACTGGACCCCCCAACAGTTATTAAAATAAAAGTTTTCCACTGATTCCTGTGACTATGACAGCTTTTTTTCCTACTCCTATGACAGCTTTAAAACCTATGGAAAGTATCACTCCGTGACAAAGCAAGAGGGGTATCTCCTTTTATCAGAATGACATGGTTAGTACAGTTTTAGAAATGCCCAACTTTTAAACTACAAAAGTTAAAGCTTTGTAACACAAGAGAGGTCTCATTTTGCTGTTTATATGCAGATAAGCTTCCTTGACATACTACAGCAGTAGAAAAGGCTTTCCATTTGAATGATTAAATATACAGAGTAAGACCAACTACATTATAGTTTAAAAAAACCTTTTATAGACAATCACAACCTCTTTCACAGTTTGAATTAATTTGGTAGCCTTTAGAAGTATCTATGTCCAAATCTAATATAAACTATGGAATTGGATGAAAAATATACATGCATAAAACATGTATTTTTCCAGTATGCCTCAGGCTAGTTTTCAATATATTGTACAAACACTAATTGCCTTCTTTACACAGTTAATGTTTGAATCTTTTTTATGAGCTCTAGCTCATTGAAAAAACACATTGGTTGACTTTAGTTAAAGAGAACTTTTATGTTTGTGCAAATGATCTTCCTAAATGGCTTTGAAATTGAAGATACAGAGGAAATGAATCAAATTAATCAAGCGGCTTAGGGAATTTTACATTTGGGCTTTTGGCTTTTAGCATGAAAGTCTCATGTAGAAAAGCTGCCTAAGATTCTCACTGGTCTATCTCATAAATGACTTTCAGTCTCTACATTAAAGTAATCTCACACAAATCTATTCCCAAAGCATGGGAACACAGGGAGCATAAGTAGGCAAACAGAAGACAACTGGTAGCATGCAGGGCAGAGTGCTCTCGGGGATGTCCTAGTAGAAAGAGAAGGGGAAGAGAAAGTAGTCGAATTGGTTCCAGAAACACAGTAAGAGAAAAACATTATTGTTACAAATTGGATTCGGGAAGACAACACAATGCATCTGCTTAGACTACTGGCCAGGACAAAACACTACGAAGCTGTCACAATTATTAAATAATCTCCTATGTGTAGAAAAGCACTGTGCTGAGAATCAACCATTTTACTCATTCAACTTGAAAATATTATTGGGTAGGAGACAAGTCTTGAGAAACCAGAAAGCCAGCCAGACATGTGACTGCTGATAACCTTCCAGAAGACACGAGAGCACTGCTGGATGCCAAATGCAAGGACACCTAGACTCACCTACATCTACTGCTCCAATGTTGTGCCACTGACGGTCCAGCCCACCTCAAATACATTCTCCAGCCCGGGTATCTCTTCAAGGTAAAGGTGACTGCCACCCAGTTTAGATTTCTCAAGCATACAGCCCAGGCTTAGCATCAGAGAATTAATTTGAAAGGTTTCTCCAGCCCTGAGGACCAGGTCAGAGCACAGCCTCCTCTTGCTCTCCTGTGATTTACCCAGGACGACCCTTATGTCTTACTCTCTCAGGCTTCACTGAATCTCAGAGGAACAGAGCAATGGATTTGGTCCATCACACCCCATTCAAGGCTACATTGAAAAGATCTATTGAAAACATTAGAAGTGGCATACTACAACACTACACAAAAATTGTCACATTCTTCCCACCTCATTTATCTGGGTACTTTTCTGTTTTGATACACCCAGTTATTTATCACCCTGAAACCTGTCTTTAAGGACCACCTATGACCTTCTACATGCCCCACACAGAAGGCTGAACAGAAGTTACGGCACATGATTAAGGCTTGCAGGAATCAAGTTAAGCGTTTTATTCCCCAAGCACTCTGCAAAGAGTGCAAAAGGTATCACTTCTGCACTCACTGCCCTATCTGTAAAATGGGGGTAACAGGTGCTTCCTCAATAAAGAACAACCATAGTCTAAAAAATTCCCTTAAAGATATTTAAAGCCTTGCTGAAACACTTGGCACGCGAGTGCTTTGCTGTAATATTTCCCAATGCAATACATACAATAGCAGCGACTTTAAAATACGATGCACTTATGTTTAAGGCAAACTCACTGCCCTTATAAGGCCCGAATTTGGAAACTCCGAATACTGTGATCAAGTCAGTTCAGTGGTGAGTGTAACGCCGCATATGGCCAACGGGTGAGTGCGGGAGCCCAGCACCTCAACGGGGCAGCCTGGAACCACTGGAAGCAGCGTGGAGGGAGCAGAAATTTGGCATAAGCTCGTTCTTGTGGGAGAAGAGCCATTTTATGGAGGGAGGTTTTATATGGATATATAAAAAGTATAGGGATGTGGACGAAAGTTTTATATATGCCCTACAGTGCATATAGTGAAGTAGGAATAATATTTTTTGTCCAGTTGTAACACATACAATTATTCAAAGGGAAATGTAAAAGCGTTTCTTTTTATTGGGGGTATTCAGAATTTCTTCTATTTCTCTCAGGGGCATTTAAAACTAATTTACTTTTAAAAAGATATTTTTTGTATGTCTGTCAACACCTGTATGCCCAGAAAGCTGCTTTGCGGTGCACTTCAGTGTTCAATGCAAGATAAGAGGAAATCCCATATCAAGTGCATGTGATGCTGACTTTCCTGATTTGGAAAAAATATCCAAAATTTAAACTCTAAATAGATTTTCAAATATTTGACCAGAATGGCTGTAGTTAAAATCTTAGACACAGTAACCTATGGCAGGACTCAAGATACAGATATAAGACAAAGTCGTAGCCTTTATTTTTAACTGGGTTTTTCTCATGTTATGAATGACTCTGTTTATCTCTCAACTCCAATTCCTGGTGAAAGTTAATACATTTATACTGATATTCTCAAATCCAGTTTGGAAGCTAATTAAATTATGACTCAGATAAAGGTTTTCCTTATTTTCCTGGAAGAGAAGAGACACTAATGGAGCTCTTTTGCCAGAAGAAAACTTTCTAAAATTGTCAACAGATTTTAGAATCAGTGCCACATCTTTGGTTGAAAATCCTGGCACCATTTCTCAATCTGTGGTTTAAAAACAATTTTTAATATATTCTTCCATCTGGTTTAGACGCAGCATAATGACTAAAGACTTGTGAAAAGGCGAGGGGAGAAAGGTGGTTTTTTTTTTCTTTTTAAATTTAGGAATCACACATGCAGGAAGAAATAAACGTGCTTTTCAGTGTCCCATTTTTGTCCTGATGTCCAAAATAAGGACAGATTGTATCTGATTGCATCTGTACAGCAAACTACACAGGTCACAGAATTTTCTTAGAAAGTATTTATAAAGCAAAAGGAAAGGGCCTTTGTGCCTTAAAGCAAAACTTTGATTAAATCTACATAAAATGTTTATCACAGCGTATCTTTTATTATATGTACTTTTATCATGTGCCATTATTTGTAACGTTTTATTTTATCCTTGCATCCTGAAGCTTCAGCCAAGTTAGAAATCCCCTTCCTCCCCCACTATAGGCACTGTTCAAACGCAGAGCTTCGAGTATAAACAGATGAGACAGATGATAAGTGGAAAGGAAAGTTGACCCAGTAAATTGTAACAATGCCTCAAAATCATACATCAGGTCATCAGCAGAGCTCATATCTCTTATATATGGTACAATACACGTAGGGTATCTTACTGTGATCCAACTTGTCAACTTTTCATAGACACCAACCTACCTGCAAATGCCAAGAGCATTCCACCAGGAAAAAACCTTTACAATTTTCTTTTTTTAATTCTTTTCCTAGTACAGTAATTTAGTTGCTGGTATCTGTATTAGCCTGCCTGCAGCAAAATTGCATTTTGATCTGAAAAAATATATATAGCAGTAATAATATGCTGAGAACTTTCTGTTGTTTTCAGTAATAACAAAAAGGTCAGCAGTAGGCTTTAAAGCCCACAGCTAATATTACTATATTATTAAGCTAAATGTGCTTTTTATTTTACATACATTCACAAAAATAAGACAAAGCAGAAGTTGAATTATCACAGAAGAATAGAAAATAGAATTTGAGCCCTTCACAGCCTATCTGTTCTGCTCCTGCAAGGAATATACCACTAAGTGCTATCCCAGTGCTGTGCTGAAGTCCCATCTCCTCTCCAGATGTCCATCTTTTCTTGCACTTAATTCTGGTCACACTGATGCCCAGACCAGAAATAAGGGAAAGGGAAAATGAAAACAACTGTTATGCCTCCCTCCCATGAAGAACGTCCTGGGGGGTATGAGGAGATAAAGAGGGCCCCATAGTCTGTATGAAAACCATATAAGAAGCCAGCTGCATGTAAAATAATTTTCAAAAGTTGGCAACAATCCATTTATATAAATGCTTTCTGATGATCAGATGAGGGATATGCTACCAGACCCCCAAAAAACCAAATATGGTCACTTCTCTTCTGACTTAACATTACACCACATAATGTCTAACTGTGGTACAGAACACTCCTGCCAAGGCATGGATTAAAGCTGAGTTGCAACCAGTAGCTCGTTTTCATTGCTTTTTTAATTTTAAATCAGCTTTTAAAACTTTTAAAGGTTCTCCCCCCTAGCATCTCAAAGAAGAAAAAAATAATAGAAGAGATTAAACAATTAAGTACAAATGAAAAAAAAAAAAAAATTCTTAATCCTCCACTAGTGGTTGCATTTCAAAGGAGGGATTTGAAGAGCATGTGGATTGAAATCAGGCTGAAATCACTGCTTGTGACTCCATAATTCCATGTTGTTGGGAGAAGACTAGGTTCTGGGGTGGTTCCCAGCTAGAGCAAATAATCACTGGATTTTACTGCTCACCAGGACAAGCAATGCAGGTCATTTCAAGCTATATCTAGAAGATTCAATTCTATTGTTCAGTGCCACAAAACTGCAACAGTGACACCCAGTCATAGATATACACCTAGTGGAGAATTAATATACCCTAATCTTGCTCTGGATGTCAATGCAAAAAATTCTACAGTATCAGCAGTGCTAGGTCATACCTATACTAGCTATACTTACAATATTACAGTGTTAACAAAAAAAGAATTAGACAGGATATAAAAAGCTGCTATGAGAAGTCAAATATTTGGTAGCGTAATAAAAAAAGTCTGCATAATTTTAAGGCCTATTTCAAAGCTAGTAATCATTAAAAAAACAAACCAACCAACCAAAACTTTTGGCTTTTAATAAGAAAACACAAGAAATATATGAAAGTGTCATGGTTTTCCGTATAGTGATGCTGAAAGAAAATGCTGGAAGAGAAACCAACTTCATGAGAAAATTTATCAGTGAAAGTTTTTGAGAAGGGATGAAGAAATGACCGCTTGGAGAAGGATCTGAATACTGAAGATGTTGGCTGATTGATTTTGCTTTCAACCAGCCAGGATGCCAAAGTGCCAGTTTATTGCTCAGTATACTGAGTTAAAAGTTTGTGTTCTTTAGTCATTATGCATGGGCTAGTTCAAGAAGCCCTGTAGCTACAAAGTGAGGCTGGCACCCTATGAAGGTGTCTAACCCAGCTGGACCTCTGATCAGCTACACTGCTGAAAATGTGTTGCTTTTTTGTAACCAGATGTCTTTAATTTAACTTCAGGTTGGGTGTTTCTGTGCTGTTTCTACCTTTGCAGAGACCTAATGAACTTTCATAGCCAACAACATCAGAAGTGCTCTTCTGCAGTTCCAAGCTCCAGAGGAACATTTGACTACAATATGAAAAAGCAATGCTTTGTCGTTATGCTAACGAGATGCCCACATGCCAAATGCCTACTACACTAAGTCCCAGCACCATGCACATTCTCCCTTTCTGACTCTCAGCATCCAGGACATCTAGTCCCAGTCACAGGGAGCCCAACTGGCCTTCTTTCCTCCTCACAATATCCAAATCCTGTTCCTGCAGACTTCCCAACGGGGCTTCCCCACATCCTTCAGGAACAGGAGCTGCTTAGACCGTGGTGCATGGTCTCGGTGAACTTGAGGGATGTAAGAGGTACAACCTGGAGGACAGCCAGGCAGGCTGGGTGCCAGCAGCATCTGCGAAGAAGTACCTCCTGTGTCCTCTCATTGCTTGACAAGCAGAGATGCTCACGCTGACAAACAGCTGGCCTCAAATCAGTCCCATATGTTGCGGTGTCCAGGGGCTCAGGCTGAAGCCTCCAGGAAAGGAGAAATCCCTCCCTCAAAGGGAAGCTGAACCTTGAGCCTGTGCTGTAGGACTGGCCCCACATCTTTTCTACAGCGCTGGCTTGTTCTGGTGACAATGTTCTGTAGGCATACAGAAGACATCCTGGATTGTCAAATTCTTACCTAGCCGCTTTACTTAACTGAGTTCTCTTAGGGCAGTATTGAAGCACAGATATTTATTAATTTGGGCGCCAGCCCTAGATGCACTGTTGCAGAAATTACATTTGTGTGCTTTTTTTTAAAAAATGAAATCCAAGTAGTTTTATTGCTGGCTAATTAAGACATAGCTCATCTTTGTTCAGGAAGCCCCACACAGCCCTCTTCAAACAACCCATCACACAGATAGCTTTTGAGTGCATTTGAGAGGATACCACGTGTGGGGTTATTGTGGACCAAAGGCAAGAACATATATCAAAGCTCTCAAAACCAAAATCACCCATCAAACATCCTTGTTATTTTTCACATCCCCATTTGGACCTCCCACAGCTGCATTCATTAGGAAGTATGGCAGAGGCAGAAGGAGAGAGAGTGCTGCAGACCCCTGGACATTTGAATCTTCTAAGTTGTAACCTTACAGAATGATTTACTCTTTTTTTTTGCAGAAGAGTTCCAAAAATGGATAAGCCAATGAAAACATCAAGATCAACCTAAAAGTGTACAGCAGCTGGCAGCCCACTTGCATTTTCTCAATGTAGTTGGTATGGTCAGGTATCTCTCACTGCAATATAAAATCCACCACTCCACTACAGTATTCAGGACAGTATCAGATTCCCCTCTTCTAATACCCTGTGATGTGCACTGCACTACTAAGATTTAAGTAATCCATGCTTAAAGAAACTGATCTGCCAATTACTGTTTCCTGCAGACGGCTCTCATTCCAATTCAATTTTATTCATATAAAAGTAATTACTGATACCTTTTTGGGCATCATCACATCAATAAATGTGTGAAGCAGGAGACAAGTTTTATTAAGGATCCAGTTTTATTATTTCAAAAATATTGCTTGTTATTCTAACTCTGGCTAGGAAACCTTGACAGCTCCCTGGAGCTAATTGATTAATCATTGCCAACTGCATTTTAAATTTTAATTTTGGCTTTGGCTGACTAGACCAAATGATTCCCTAGAGCTACAAAACTACTCGCCACTATTTTGAGTATTTGGGCATCGGATGAATAGTTTGAATGTGTTTGAGGAAGTGAGCAGCAGTGTTAATTCTCCTAGATCTAAATTTTATGACACAGAGAAAACATAAAACCTTCCTGTTGCATTTCTGCCATGTCAAGAACATAGTCTGAATGGAAGAAGATGGGTGAGTACAAAATGCCTTTTCTCAAATCCAGAAGACAGGTTAAGGATGGGATGCCTGGGCTCGGAGCCAGGCGCTAGGCAAGGAGTTTGGAGAGCCAGGGGAGAGCAGACTTCAGAGGCTGGGAGGAAAAAGCTATGCCTCATATGCTTCAACGAAGCCTCACGGCAAACAAAATTTTATTAAAATAAAGTAAATAATCCCTGCAGTCTGCTTTTAGTTTAAAAATATCAAGAGGTAGTTTGTTGCACTGCTTATATGTGAAGTGGGTAATTTTAATTATTCTCGTTTTATTTGACCTGAATAGTGCAAAAGTCTTCCTCAAGACAAATGGAAAAAGGTCAAAGTGATTGTGTGAAGTCTTGAGCACCCACAACTTCAGTGAACAATGAAGGTGTCTACTTACTGCCAGGATACGGTCCTGAAGCAGACTGGCCTGTTATTAAAGACTTCTGCTTCTGAATCTCCCTAATATATCTCCAAGGTTTTAAAAAGTAATTTCAGATGAAATAATATATTAAAGCTGCTTAATTATTTAATTAGATGCAATCTCTTTTGTATAATACTATGGACAGATGAAAGCTGGATCTCAACAAGAAATATCTAATGGCTACATTTAATAAACTGTTAAGAAAATTCATTTATACTAAATTTTATTTTACTGGAAATGAGAGTCATTAAGAAAGGATGCATTAAATTTTCTTAACGAGGTTTGGAAATAAAGTCGTTATTTTACAGGAAAGAGAATCAGGCAAAAAAACCTTGACTATTTTTACCCCAATATTTATGGATTTAACACACGTAATCTAGTTTTCCCCATCTGAGGACGCACTTTACAGCACAACAGCTAATTACTGCTAATACAATTTACAGCTGTGACAACATGTATGTGCAAATTCATGAGAAATCTTTAAAATCTTAGTGAAAAAATTATAAATAAATAAAAGCCAACTAGATTTTGAAAAAGATCAAGAATGCATGGGAAGCCTCCTCAGGCACATAAGAATGAGTCATCTTAAGAGCCACCAATCTCATCTGATACAAGATCATATGCAGGAGAAAAATCTTAATATATGTGACTGAGAGTAGAAGTGCTGTCTGTAACCTCCAGCTGGCTAACTCCAGAATTTTTGTTCCTAGTTTTATCAGCAGCAATAAAGTGGAATAAAGCTCCTCTAGTCCTTTGCAGCAATACTACAAAGGACCACAACTGCAAGGAGACCCCAACCATGGAAGATAAAAACCTCTCCCAAAGTAGCTAGAAGGGTTTGGAATATTAATCGATACATTGCAGGCCCACCCAGAGATTAGTAGAGTTGCTAGCGGCCTTTAGGAATGCCTTGAGATGCCACTACAGAAAAAAAAACATCCATGCAAGCTCCTCTTTCAAAATAAGGAACTGAGAAAAATCCTACAGGTCTGTTGGGACCAGACATTGGTATAGGGCCAGAGAAAACAGAGCCTGTGTTCAGATGAGAAGAAAGTTATGTCTAGTTTCCCTCGTGTCACTTGCTTGAAAAGAGACCTTTGGATAGTACAAGGACTTTGGTGAGTCACAAACTTCATCACTGTTTAATTTATCCATCTGTAAAATGGGGTAATATAACAATTTCTTAAAAGCTGTCATAACAGGAGTGAATAAATTAGTGTCAAAATATTTTAAATTTATTTTGTCAAAATACAGTCATGATATGCTATCAGGAAAGGTATTATGGAAAAGCAAATTACCATTACTATGACAGGGAGAAGATAGAGAAAATATTTTTTAAAAAACAAAAATAAAAATCCCTTTAAAGATGAGGCCAGTTAGTCGATAAAACGTATTTTTCAGCTGATCCTGTAAAATGATAGATGTCAGATGAAAGGATTTGCGAATTCATGTTAATGATGCTATTAAAGACAGTATTTCCCTATGAGAATGGTTGAACCAAATGCCCAAGTAAATATTTTGACAGCTTTGTTTCACGTTGGAAAAATGGTAGAAGCGCAAAGAGAAGGTTTCGAAGTAAATCACTCTGCAGCTTTTACTGAAATATGCTTTGAGATGTACACTTGTGACCTTCCACAAAATTAATTCAAAGATTTAGAAAGACGAATTATTTGATTTGGAGCCATAAAGCAGGATTAGAGTTTCCTAATCTATTTCTCCCTTTTTGTTAAATTTAGTGACCATTTATGGTTATGGAAATTACAAGAAGAAATCTCTTTCCTCTGTCATAAACTAAATAGATGAGCAGATTTAGAAAGACAGAACAGCTACTGACTCTGACTGAGAAAAATTTAGCAGGGACATGAGTTTCTCTTGATTTCTCCTCTTAAGCCATACATTAGCACTAAGCAAAGGGGTAAGAAAACTGCTCCAAAACCACCCCCTATAGAGAGGAGTTTATCCAGAATAATATTAATAGCTAAACCATAATGGATTTGGTTCAGGGAAAGTAGTGTTAGTCTGGCTGCTTTGCCAAAGCTTAGTTGAATGAGTTGAATCGTAAGTATTCATTAATTTGGCTGGAAAATCATGCAATCATTGACATTTCTGAAACTTCCTACTTCTAAATGAGTTGAAAATACCACAAAAGTATCTGCAACATCTGAGAACTTCCACGTATAACTAAGCTTAAAAGTCTTAGAACCTGACATTTCAGAATCTTCAAAGCCTGTTTTGTCTCTAAAAACCAAAGCTGCTTAGCCAGCAAGCTAGAAATGGTAAAATACATCCAAAAAGATTTGTAAATACCTAGGATCTTCACAACTTGACACACCAGTATGGAGAGGACTTGCTAGAAATTACTGAAATTATTAAAAAAAAAAAAAGCAATTCGGTACATCTGGAACATTTCCAGGATAGTATTACTGATACCCAGAATATATTCCTACAGTTCATTTTCTTCCCAGAAATTCTTGGTAAAAATAGCTAAGATTGGCTTCGAGCTACTTAAAGTTGTTTTATGTTCTTACTTTTGGTTGCTGTTTTTAGAACTATGTAGTAAATAATACCATTATTTGTCAGCATTACCTTTAACTGACAAGTTTATCTTCAGTAACAGCTAACAAAGCCTCAGTGCCCACTCTGGCACTGGAAATGGTGTAACTTATACATTAGTTCCATACAGTGCCTGAGCTCATTTGCAGAGAGCCATTACTTCTTCATTCAGGCTCATCTGGGTGTTAACCCAGTTATTCAGCTTCCAGACCCGAGTTTGTATTTCTGCACAGCACTGGGCCATGCAGGCACCTTCCTCTGTTCAGCGCCAGTGCAAGCATCTCTTTACCATCTGCACTGCAAAGCTGGACTCACACGGAAGAGCTGCAGATCAAAATTGCTGCCTTCCTTTTTTTGGTGAGCCTTCATCACGCAAAGCCTGGATCACTCAGTCTGGGTAGCTGTTAATATATATAGGTGGAAAGAGAGATGAGATATACATAAGGAACAGTAGTGAACTCACTAAATTAAGACAAAGATGTTAACGTGCTTCTTGCAAAGCAGTGAAACTATTGTGTTAGAATCATAAAAAGCAGCTAACCCACCAAGAAGTTAATAATGGTTTAAAAGCAATTCCTGCACAATATGACATCCTGTGGATGTCATGTGGGGGTTAGAAAAACACTGGCGTGGCTCCAACACAGTTCTGCGTATCACTTGCAATCAAGACACAGAAAAGTGAATCCAGAAGTCAATGAGTGTATCATAGGGATTTAAAATCATCAAGTTGGGCTGCTGTCAGACATCTTGATTAAACAGGCAAAAGCTGTATGGTGCTATTACCAAAAGTGTAACGTGACATTCACTGAATCCTAAATGCATGGTTTGAATAATCAGATGATAATGAGAACACTAACATCTGGAAATGTATATCACAAAGCCAACTCTGAAATGGTAGGGTATCTGACTTGCTACAGCCAGGCTGAAGTAGGATGAGAAGCACTGTCCTTTTTACAGTCAGTGAAAAATTTATTATGGCTATAGTTAGCATGTTCATGCCAACACCATCATTGACACAGAACTGAATAATAGCGAGGGGGGGGGGGGGGGGGAAGAAAAGCAAAGGTTTTTAGTGTGCGGCAAATTAAAATACAAAATCTCAAAGTGCTATGGCTCAAAGGTGAGTCCAATGTTGTGGCCCCTAAACCAAAGCCAGAGTGACAGGGAGCAGGAAGGAATCACAGACTCAGTTCCTTCTGTGGGAAGCTGGAAGGTGGCTACAGTAAAACAGCATGTTTGCTTCCAGACCTCCCATGTCCAGAATGATCACAGACACAGGAGTCCACAGAAGAGCAATAGAGCACATCAGTGTCTGGAAGGAAGATGAAGGATTATGGATGTACTGCTTCACCAAAGGGGCAGTGAGATTGAGAAAACCGATACAGCTGTGTGAAGGATGTAAACACCAGGATGAGGAGAAGTTACTTACAAAATGTGGGGCAATACAATGATTTAGAAAACCTTGCTCAGTAACAGGTCCAACATAGCAGAACAATTTTTCTGCTTCATATACCCTAAGATCAAGCTTTGCCTTCTATGGAAGATAATATGCTTGAGTACATTTACAGAACAGCCCAAAGCAGCACCAAATCTGTAGAGTGAATATGCTCTCTCCACCTACCCCCACAAGAATAACTGCCGGCATACTGGCACCCTAAAAATAGGAAAGCTGTGGGCATTGCAACAGAAAGCCTTGTAGAGTTTCTGAGTAATGCCGGGGCTGCTAGGGAACTGCAAACAAACTGAGATGGCTTCATCAGATGCCACGGGGTGCTGAAGTTACACAAGGGAGCGTAGGATAATGATAAGGTAACTCACTCTTAATAAGATGAGACTACTTTTCTCCGTCATAAACAGAGGCAGTGGCTTCCTTTAAAATGAGGAAGATCTGCCAGCTATTAACATCAATTGGAAAACATTCAGTCTTACAGACATGCTGATTTAGGTCAAGGAGAGGAATCCCACTTAGAGGCAGGTCAAGCCCTTGTAGAAATTAAAAGTCAAGCAATATAGAAGGTTGGAGAAGTGCTAAAACAAATTCACTAATCTCTAGAGTATTAGGAGAAGTGCAAGCCTTTGAAATCAGATAGCAGCAAGTGCCTGCCCAAGTTCATATAAAACAGCCGCAGAACAACGCCAAATGCAAATTTATCCTGTATCTGACTCTCTGGATTCATGAGGCTTCTTACGGAACTAATGAATGTGACAAAATGACTAAAAGCGTGTATGAATAGATTAATTACATCCATAGTTAATGCTTGCCCCAGAACCTTTAAAAAATAGCCCTATGATTATTAAAGTAAAACTAGCCTCCATCACTATTCCCCTATCTTTGAGGAAAAACTGCTTTTTCCAGACACCTTAAAGCCCCAGCTGTTGAAGGGAAGGCAGCAACATCGCTGTGTCTAATTACAGTGGTTTCTCTTAAGTTCACATACTATTTTTGCTACTGGCTAATTGAGATTCATCACTTGAGCAGTTCTCCAGTATCTTGTGAAATTCAAGAGAACTGATGAGCTTTTATGTACACTGCACCTCCCTATCAGGAAGGAAACTCATTCTCCATCCCAGAGCATGGGGGAAGGAGACATGACACTAAATGCTAATGTTAGTTGCTATCAAACCCAAGGAGTCTGTCTCTAGAAGGAGAAAAAAATCTGTGTATGTTTAGATTTCTAGTGCATCTGTTACTCTTAATATCTAAAAGCTTAAGCCATTGATGGTGAAACCATCAACACCAGTGCCAAATTTGAAATTAATAAAGAGTAAGGCCAGCAGCAATGAGAATGACTTATTTAGGTTCAGAATCAAACATCAACAGTCATCACTGACCGTTGCTTAAAAATACTAAACCTGTGAGAGGAAAAACAGCTTCAGAACATTATGGATCAATGAAGCAAACTAAATCTGACATGAGCCCACTCGTTAAATTTAGAAACTGTTTTCCAACATTAATGGGTGTGGTTGTATTTGTGCAGAAGCTCTCCTAATAGAGTCACCTCATCCCAAATGTGGTAGGAGGAATGGTTTTGTGATTTCCTGAAGGGCCACTGTCATCTCACCTGTTTGGCCACAAGTCTCAAATGTTGCTGCCCTCTTCACAGCCCAGTACAAGCCTCTCCTGGTTCCTTCAAAAACCAGAAACTTCTTAGATGCTAACACTAAGGTACCTATTAATGCCCTTCCTCAGATGGCCTCTGCTCCAGTAGGAGTAAAAACTTGATATACTTTATACATGTTATTTTTATTTATATTATATATATATCTATATAATACATATATATATTAAAAATATAAAAGAATCAAACGCTTACAGCAACACCTCTCAGATTTCTGTATACTCTGAAAGGGATAACAATGTTTCAGCTTTAAAATCTCCCATGCTTGGCACTGTTTGTAAAAAAGTTTGACCAAGGACTGGGATCTGTTTCCATTCTGCAAACACAGCAGCCAACCAACCGCCCCGGGTTGTACACCGCTTTCAGCAGTGCTGCCACTGTGCTCAGCAAAAAGCACCTTGTGTTCTGCAGAGCCAGACTGTTTCCCCACTCAACGGGAAATTCTGACTGTCTCTCACTTCTGTGTTTCTGTAACGTGTTTTGTATTATTCTTTATGCACTTTTTCTTCTTTAAAGAATCTCTGACATTCTCTGAATCTCACCTAGATTTAAATTAGGGATGAGGAAAGTAAGATCTATAAAGAAAACTGAAAAGACAATGCCTTGAGAAACATTCTGGTGACATATATTACTAATATAACATAAATCATTACAGAAGGAAAAGAAATGTACTCCAGCAGCTTATTTTTTAAATTTTAACATGTGATAAATAATATTGCAAGACTTAGGTAATTCACAGCAATATCCAGATAACAATATTATCTATTACTTCTACTTCAGATGGTATCAATCTTGTCATTCCACATACTTTTAGTGACATCTTTTCAGATCTCTGTCTATTCCTTTGGTGGGTGATGGAGAAAACCATATGTGCAGATCCATACAGCAATGAACTTTCTAAGCCAAACACAAGAAGAGAAGCGTTTCTAGGAGAGAGTGGCTTGCCAAGACAAACACGTTCTGCCAACATTTTAACACCACAGAAGGTCACTTAGGTTATAATTAAGTCTAATTACCATTTTCATGAATTGCACCATCTTTACACTTGAAAGTGCTTGACGTTCAGACAAGGATGAATTTTTATTTTCCAAGAATCAAAGTAATGAGACATTCTAATCTTGGCTTTAAAACTGAATTATCACTTGCCATTATAAAGAAAAAAAGCATGTCATCATTAAAAGGAAAAGATTTGTGCAGTTGTGGTGGGTTGATCCTGGCTGGACACCAGGTGTCCACCAAAGCTGCTCTATCACTCCCCTCCTCAGCTGGACAGGGAAGAGAGAATATAATGAAAGACTCGTGGGTCGAGATAAGGACAGGGAGAAATCACTCACCAGTTACCATCATAGGCAAAACAGACCCAACTTGGGGAAAAATTAATTTCATTTATTGCCAATCAAATCAGAGTAGGATAATGAGAAAGAAAAATTAAATCTTAAAACACCTTTCCCCCCAACCCTCCCTTCTTCCCAGGCTTAACCTCACTCCTGATTTCTCTCCCTCCTCCCCTCCAGCGGCACAGGGGGATGGGGAATGGGGGCTGTGGTCAGTTCACCACCCGTTGTCTCTGCCGCTCCTTCCTCCTCAGGGGGAGGACTCCTCACACTCCTCCCCTGCTCCAGCATGGGTCCCCTGCAGGGTCACAAGTCCTGCCAGCAAACCTGCTCCAGAGTGGGCTCCTCCCTCCACGGGCCACAGCTCCTGCCAGGAGCCTGCTCCAGCGCGGGCTTCCCACGGGGTCACAGCCGCCTTTGGGCACCCACCTGCTCCGGCGTGGGGTCCCCCCCGGGCTGCAGGTGGGATCTGCCCCACCATTCCCCTCCATGGGTGCAGGGCACAGCTGCCTCACCAGGGGCTGCCCCACGGGCTGTGGGGGAATCTCTGCTCCGGGCCTGGAGCACCTCCTCCCCTCCTTCTTCACTGACCTGGGTGTCTGCAGAGTTGTTTCTCTCACATATTCTCACTCCTCTCCCCGGCTGCAGTTGCACAGGTTTTTTCCCCTTCTTCAATACGTTATCCCAGAGGTGCTACCACCGTTGCTGATGGGCTCGGCCTTGGCCAGCAGCGGGTCCGTCTTGGAGCCGCTGGCCCTGGTTCTACTGGACACAGGGGAAGCTTCTGGCAGCTTCTCACACAAATCACCCCTGTACCCCTGGCTACCAAAACCTTGCAAACCCAATGCAGCAGTTTATTCAACCATTAATACTTCCTTAGTTCTGCTTTTCCCTATTCCTCTCCAGTAATTTTACCAATCTTTTCTCTTCTGTTCAGTACCACTCTGGGGTTTTTTTTCATTATTGCATATTTTCTTTTTTCCTTCTCATAGTTTTATAACTTTTCTGCTTCCTTTTTTGCTTTAGCTCCCTATTTGTAATCCTCTATGTACCTTCAGATCTTCCTCTCTGCTCCTCCAGCAAACTGGAGAATCTGACAGTAGACAACTTTCTTGTGTTTCCGCAGTTACGCTGTGCTTGCTGCACTGAGAAAGTGCCTGAGCTTATCTCATTGAGGGAACAGATGAGAGAAAAATTGGTGAAGCAAAGATTTTTTTTTCTCCCCCTTTCCTCTTCCCACAGGCCAACAGAAAGTGAGAGAAGAAAAAACCAGTAGACATTTGGCTGCTTCTCCTCTATCAGGGGTACAAAACCTGGTGCATGCTTGTCCTGGTCTCATTCAAATGAGAAAGCAGCTGAAAAGCCTAGGCTATCAATGTCAGCCAGCTCACAGGGGAAACTCTTCAGCACCCTCAGGTCTAGCTGGGAGCTGCAGTTTTCTAGTTGGCATCAGCTGCTGTTGCATGTAGCCATCTCATATGCATAGGGAAAAAAAGCCTCTCTCAATTGCTAGGATGGTCCTCCAATAAAATGATAATTTGACCTCTCTGGAGGCTGGCAAAGCATCAAGAACTATTTGTTTTTAGACTCAAATAAAAAACCTGGAAAACTGGAAGAACTGGTCAGTTTGTAGAAGTGCACTGTGCCCAGCAGTCTGGAGGTTTACCAAGACCCCCAGCAGTCCCTGGCAGCAGGGGCACACATCGGCAGTGCTACCAAGCGCAGCCACGTGTCTGGGTCTAGCATCGCTCTTCGTGCGAAGCATTGCTCTGAATCTAGTTCTGTTGCTGTAGTGCTGGTCTGAAAGCCATCAGGAAGGGCAGTAAGCAGTCAGCGGTCCTGCCCCCTACGCCGCATGCCTTACTCCCTCTCATCAATGCTCTCTTCATTAACTCACCTCGACTAAAAGGATAAGGGACTAAAAGGATGAGGCACATCTTCGTGAAAGTCACCTCATGCCTCCATGAAGAGAGGAGTGCTGCCTGTGGGCTGCCTGCTACTTCCATTTTAGTTTTTAAATGAAGCATAGAAAGCTATTGCAGAAGCAGGGCTTTCTAAGTGCAAAACACTAACTGTTATTAGCTATGTTTTATTTCCTCCAAGTAAAATTTTGCTACTTCTCCCTGACCTTACCGCTTGAAACAGAAATTTGTTCTACTGGTGAAGAATTCCACATACCAAAAAATGTGATTCTGCACTCTGAGGGAACTACTACCTCTTAAAATATGTACGACCTACAAAATAAGTTTAATATTCTCTTGCATGTCAAAAGCCTAGCTATGTAGCAAAAAATCTTTCACTGAATGCGTTCTAACATTTTTCTTTAAAAGTTATCAAACAAAATTTCACTAAAACAATTTCAATCTTTCCCTGTCATAGGCTAAAGTCTCATATGGTTGTGCTCTCATACTGCAAATAGTCTCTTAATAAATTAAAATGACAGTTTTAGTTATCATATGGTACTTCAAGTTCCACCTGTCCTACAGGAGATTCACATGTCCTCAGGGATTTGAGATGCCACTCAGAACCCTTATGTCACGTAAGGCTTTTTATTGTAGGTGGGACAAAACATAAATCCACAGCACCCTTTTGTTTACTTCCAATATATTAATCTCTTCCAGCTATAAGATTAATTTATCTTCCCCCACATTGTTCACGCCTGTAGTCCTACAAAAACATGTAGACTGAAATCCTTGACCCACTGAAGTTGCTGGGGGTTTTGCAATGGATTTCCATAGCTCGAATTTTAGTCTCCCTTCCCCAGCTAATATACCATTTCTCTGATTACTTTAAATCCAGTTGTTTCTTCTTCCAATCTTGCTGGGTTGAAAAAACATCCGAGGTGTAAAAGAATTAAGCTGGTTTTTTGTAATTTACAACAGCACAAGACGATCCCGGCACATTTGGGGCTAGAATGATGTCTGTGGCTATGTTTGCTTGGCAGTTCAGCACCTTATGAATATCCCTGTTAAGTCTACAAAATTCAAATTGTCTGTAGCTGAAATAATCCCTCACAACCTATTGCTGTACATATAGCCCTTGGACTCTGTATATTACGGACCAAATGACAAGGCAGGTTTACCATTTCAAAGTAATTTGGTACAGGTTAAGTGAAACTCTAGAGTCAAATTGGTTCAAATATTAGTTCAAATACAGTTTCATATTCTCTCACCTAACAAGGCAAAAATCCATACTGATAACAGTGGAATATCAATCAAAACCCCACAGCTTGTTCCTTTGCTTTCCAAAACTGAAATCCTTTATCTAGAGATCCACCACTTACTAGCACACATACAAGAGTATAGTCTGAGCAGATGGTTCAGAGCTAACTGTCAATCCATTTGCAGTTCAAAACAGTGGTGAACTACTCCAGCTGTTTTCCAGATCAAAAATGTTATTGTCATTTTGCTATCTCTGCGTGCTGAGGGTTATGTAACAAAAATGCACATGTCCCTCTGCCTGGAATGCAATTAATTTCCTCCCTCCCCACTGAGAGTGGTAAGTAACAATTCAGACAGTCTGGATGCTTCAGTTTTCAGCATAGCCAGAGATGCAACCCTGGAATTATTCCACGTGGTAACCCACTATTCGTAACACGCCAGTCCTGGAGGTCTTACAGACAGAGTATATTTTGCAGTTTGGAAAAAAATTAAACACTATCGTCCTGTTTATATGTGACCTCTTACTGTCTGTAGGGTACTACAAATGCTTTGCTGTAGTTCTTTAGTTTAACTATAGACTTTGCTTTATGTTGGAATTTTAAGTATTCTAAATAAGTGCTCTAACTAGATGAAGTAATTGCTTCCGATCTGAAATCGGACACTATACTTGCTGTATACTTTGCTATGCAAAAGTAAGGCATTGTACACTATTAACTTTAAAATAGTGGCATAATCCCATCTTAATTTACAAATATCCAAACATCATGCAGGCGGCTAAATTCAGACTCCATAATGCTTAACCATTTGCTTACATAAAGGGAACAACTGGAACTCCTTTGCTTAGAACAGCGCACTCAAGAAATAAAACCAATTGCCTCAATGCAATCTTTTCTGCAATGTGCCTTTCATCTTTTTAAGTGCAGCTAACCCAGTGATATTTATATATCAACTATAAGATCCTCAGGACAGAATCTGTTTTTCTATAAAATGTTTGCACCATACTTAACATCTCTCAGTTGTTCCTGTGATATAAATACAATGGGGTGATCAACTGTATGCTGGGGTGTCAGCTGAGACGAAACATTAATTCAGTACTTAACTGCAGCAATTTCCTTTAATGTGTTATTACTGGATTCAGCTTGTTCTGGCTTTCTGGCACAGTTTATGGCTTACTTCTGTAGGGAGCACCTGCAGTGGTTTTACTATTCCTACCTGGTTAAATAGGCCAGAGCCAGCTCAGATCCCGAATGCTTTTTGGGCTCCACCTTTTTAGTGGAGATTCCAGCTTCCCTCATCAGCTGTTTTTCCTTCTTCTTGCGCTCTTTTTTTAATTTTCTTTCCAGTTTCCTCCTTTCCTCTGCGGTAAGTTCTTCCTCTTCTTTTGTTGCCTGAAAAAAATCAACATTTAAATAAAGTGTTTGTATTTTTATAGGAAAGTGAACAAAATGTGCACAAATGCAATTGAAGGGCAGACGTAATATTTAAAACCAGAAGCTTCAAGCTTCATAATTTTACTGTTCACTATACTTCCATCACCTCCCTACCCTCCTCAATTCAGAGAACTGTAAATACTGCACTTGCAGAAATCTGTAGAACTGCCCTCTATAGATGATTATCCTGTTCTCAGCAGTAATCTGAGCACCTTCTAGCTACGTATTAAATATCATATCTAAAATTTGTTGTGCTGTTTGTTCTCCCATCCCATTCTGAGGGGGGCAATGTGAACAGCAGAGGCTGTTTCATACTGGAGGGAGGGTATGGATTAAGTGGGAGAAGTGGGGTTTCCTTAAAATGCTTAGTTTCTGGGGCTGTTTGTTGTGTAATGTCACACCTTGCTACATTGAGAAAACCTCTGTCTGCCAAACAGGGGTTTCCTCTGTTATGCCAGAGGAGAAGATGTGACAACTACCATCTTCATCCAAGACCTCTTGGAGATCTTTTAGCAATCTTGGGTAAACATATGCATGAACTTCAATAAACATGTACACATCTATCACACAAAGGTTGAAGTTTCTTTAGGTGTGCAGCCAGAACAGTTAATTATTCACATCTAAAACCATGTTACTATAAATATATGCATAATTATACCCCAAATGAAAGGATTTCACATACAGATGAAAAACATTAAACAGATACACTGAGTTTATCAGGGAAAATCCAGTGCAAGATCACAGTGTAGAAATAAAATGCTGTTCCATCACAAGATGAGGTTGACTTCAGGGACTCCTAGATGTCTGAGAGAGGTTTATTCATATATTTCCAGGCAACAGTCTCACTGAATTGTTAAGTATCAACTAGAAGCATAAAAATATTGCAGCTGGTCTAGTGTTAGATGGCTGTTTGTTCAATGCTCTCCCCAAGATTTCCCTCAGAGAGAGAGATTTACTCTTTACAGAACCCTAACTATTCTGATGATCAGCGTACATAGACTTTCACAAAACTGTAGACAGAGTAGCTTCTAGGTATCCAAACCTCTATGTACCTCGGGAAGCAGGAGGGATTTGGACACTATGAAGCTGCTTCTTCTGTGCAACCTCGCAGTAACAACTAAGCAACGAAAAAAGTACGAAATTCTGCAAACAAGACTCTTACACTGTATCAGTCTTGCTTTCAGATATTTCCAAGTCCAAGTTTGAAGGGGCACTGCTAATTCTTTGCTTATATAATAGTTACAGATCTCACACAGTCCCAAATAATACTTTGATACCTTCATCACGGCTTAAGGAACTGCTGCTTCTGAGCCACCTCCATGGGTCAGGCACTGTGATAAAATGCAGGCTAAAAGTATGCAACAAGGACCATTTAAATATCACCTTCTCTTCCAAGTTAAGAACAGAAATCCAGTAGCAAAAATAATAGAAGTATTAAGTGTTGTGATGAACTCAGGGTTTTTAGCTCCTGTTTGCTGTGCTGTGCTACTTCCCTACTATCATTTGTAGCCAATTCACAATTGCAAACATTGACACACTTCTACATTACAGGCTCATATTGGAATAGGTTGTCAGGCTCCCATTTTTTTATCTAACCATATTTAGCACCTTCTGTCAAGACCCTTTAAATATCCTGCTCATGACATTTAACGAGAAGAGGTGGGGCTGTGGGCAACACTGTGGAAACAGTGTTTGCAGTAACACAAAACGTGATAGAGATTTTGCCCAAGCAGTAATGATTTGCAAATGACTCCATTAATTAATCCACTTCCTCAGCAACAGTTGTACTGGGCTTGTTAAGACAACCTGAGCAATTCCTGCAAGGTCAGGCTGTATTTCTAAGAAGATGGGGTCTCTGGGTAGGGAGAAACCACCCACCGACAGCAGTGGAAATGGCACGGATGGAAGGTGGCCCAGGAAATGTCTGCCTTATCTGTACACAAGTGGACTTTGAAGCAGACTCCTATGACAAGGACAGAAAAACGGGGGATTGCATGCAAGTGTTTGTTATTTAGACCCATAATTCTTCTGCTCAAAATAAATAAAATACACTTTCTCATGTTTCTGCCAAACCTGCAGAAGTCGTCTCTCGGACACTTCAACTGTAAGCTGATGAAGGTGGAGTACACAGAGACAAGTAAGGCAGTCCAGAGGAGCCACCCATGCCTACAGCAGCTGTATTAGGATCCCACATCCCAGGGCTGAGGCAGATAAAGGAGTCTACACCACCACCCTTTCCAAGAACAAGAATCACATTGACAGAGTGGACTTGGTTCAGATCCAGCAGCTTTACTATAGCATCGTACTTGCCAGGTAAAGTTCCCTCTTAGAGCATCAGAAACCCAGGGAGGCGAAACTGAGTGTGAATGAAACACTCTTTCTCAACTCTCTGCTCCCTCCTCACCTGTTTGAGGAACCATAACTGAAAACTGAATGCACAAGAAGATCAACTGCTTTATGGAAAGATTGATTGAAACCACTTTATAAACTGACAAATCCTTAGTGTTATATCAATCTGTGTTAGCCAAGTGCTTACAAACAAAAATCCAGACACGGTGCTAAATAACATTATTCTTGCTGATGCTGAAGCAAAGGATGGTTAAACAAGACAATACCTGAGCACAATCTTATTTGCCAAGGACACCTGCTGAGGACTAAACATTTGTTCAGTGTCAATTCATGTATCATCTAAGTTTACTCTGACTCATCTTTTCAACTTTTCATTTTCAAAGACCAAAAAAGGGCAAGAAAGCAGAAATTAGAATAAATGGGAGTGGGACAGTAAAGAGTATTTGGGTTTTTTGTTTAAAATACTTTTTAACTCTTTTTATGGAAAAGCCAGCATTCATGTGCAAACACATGCAAAAAAGCAACATATGTTGCATTTGTATAGAAGACATTTTATAACTCATGCTGAGAATAAAATAATATTTAGGTGAAGGTAGGTATGTAATTGTTTTACAGGAAACAACGTTTTCATTTGAAAAGCCACCCTGGTACTTACTAAAATAACAATCCAGCCACACAAAGCCCAGGAAAACACTGAGGGTGGTCATTTATAAAGTGTTTGTAGAAGATTACTACAGCAGCTGTCCAACAGACGACACACTACAGTTAATCTTCTTTTAAAAATAATGTAATGAATTTGTTTACTTTTCTGTGAGCCATGAAGCTTTCAAATAAAGTGACTGTGGCACATCATTAGAGCCGGTCTGATAAAGAGGCCTCTGCTTCTTCATACTTACAGTAAATGCATATCTCTGTACCTTCCCTTCCCCCCCACATTCCTCACATTATCAAAAAGCTTTTTATCCCTCTACCCGACCGCTCCATTAAAAACAAAACAAGTTGCTCCCTCCCTGTAGGTCCCAATGTAAATACCGAGCCCTAACAACATTTGTTTCCAGCATCGCAATTGATGCACTGTGGGCTGTCTGAAACAAGAGCATTGTTCTCCCTGCGGGGCCAGTGCTGTCCCAGGCGTGACAGATTCAGGATTTACAGCTGGAGGTACCTTCTGGGAGCCCACAGCATCATCATCCAAGGAAAATCAGATTCTTCAGGCTTCTTCTGTTTGGGACTCCCAGCACACATACTGTGAAAGTGCTCACAAACTTACAGCTCAAACAACTTTTCTAGTTGCAACTATACTTTTATCCATCCATGTCAACTTGATTAATCTAGTAGAACATACCACAATCTGTCCTTGACTGGTTTTTAATTTGAAAGCCTCAGGTTTTATGTGCTTCATAAAATACCTAAATTTGGTGGTATATTCTCGAGTGAAGCTGAGGGTAGTTTTATTGCAATTTAAAAAAAAAAAAAACAAACAAAACACCACCACAACTAAAACCAACCTTCCCCAAAACCTGGGACTTGAAAGAAAACAAAACCAAACCTTTCACTGGAATTTAAAGCCTACCTGTATTTATTTTAACTTGGATAATCTCTGTTACGATCCTCTACTGATGCATCCCTCCTTTCTTTAAATCAACAGCCTTATTTTTTAATTTCGCTTTCCCTGAACCATTAGTGTGACTGTTTTTCTGCAAGATGTGTCCAAAGTTTGTGAGCCATTCAGATTAAGATTTTTAGTATTATGTCATTATTTAAATTAAAAAACCCCAACCAACAGGACTTCATTGTTTTGAGGTCATAAATATTCCATGTTGTCTCCTTTTATATTTACAAAGTGACATCACAATTTGTAGTGCTACAATTTAGTCTGAACTACAACATTGTAAAGTCCGTATTTGAGCATGTGAGACACTTGTTTATTGACGTGATAAATTTAAACCACATGCATACAGAAAAACACAACACTTGCTTATTTCCAAAGCCTGCTGAGAGCTACCACACCACCTTGGATCCTGGGCTCATTAGATCTCAATCTAAACAAGGTCAGGCTAGGTCAGTACACTTGAATGAATGACATTCAGAGGAGAGCCAGTGTTTTCTCATGATTAAGGAGGTGGGAGTCTTCCACTTGAAAACTTTCCAGAAGGCCTGAAAAGGTGCTAAAAAGGATATTGCCACTGTATGCCATATTTTGAGTAAAAGACAGACCCCCAAATCTTTAACACTTATGCTCATAAAAACCCATGTCATCTTTGCCAGGGTATGGACATGTGAGCTCAGACATCTTCAAGCAAATTCCCAAAGTTCGCGCTACACCACGTCCATCTGCATGCACAGTGCTGTGACTGCCAATACAGTGCCTTTCAACAATGCCAGTCTCTAAATTTCTGAATTGTATGTAAACATGGTAATATACTGTAAACAGTCTAAGACATCTGACTCAAAATATCTGGACACTTCAGCTGTGGCAGTTTTAGATACCAGTTAAATTTTTCCATTATTTTTTGTAATCTGGAAATATTGCACAAATTTAAAACATTTTGTAAGTGATCTTTAGAAATGAGCTTACCCATCATAAAAGGAGAACCATCTCAAACTGAAGTAAAGCATTTAATAGTGTAAAGCAGTCCTGCTAAGCAATTCAGAACAGAGAAAAATAATTATAACTGGCAGAAACTGGCAAAAGATATACCCAAGACAGGATTTCTTGAAGATAGCTGACCCTTTTTTCTGCAGCAAGAGTGGCAAAACCAAACAGGTGTAGTTTTTCAGAGACTCCATCTGCATAAAAGCTTATACTGCCAAGGGACTATGAACCATAATAACTGGGCAACCAGTAACAAGATGGTATTAACAACACAGTAATTGTATTGTTTCAGCAGAGCAGTAAGTGCATTTTTTAATTTGTTTCCAGATTTATAGTTACCCAAAGGTCCTTGACTGCCTCATACTTGAGTAAATTGAAGACATCTTCTAAAGACTTCTGTTCCTCCTTCTCGCTTGTCACTGTTTCAGAGACTCCTGCATTTGCAACCCTAGTTGTCTGTTGCCAGCATAGAATAAGGTTGACAGTCAGTAACTCAGAAGAATTACCACAATTAACTGAGTATTCATTTATTATAAATTTGCCTCTGGGATTTGCCTGTGTAGGTCTGAACTTTCTGCCTGTTCAGGGGTTCAGCTTTGCTGCCAAAACTATAGCAGTAACCACAGACCAGCCACAACACCAAATTTACTATTTATTAGTACCAGTGAATCCAGCTCCTCCACAAGCCAATAGACTTTTATCCTTTTCTACCACAACAGCAACACAAGTCTGTACAACAGCAAAGCAAGCAACATCAGAAATTCAGAGGAATAAATTACAACTTGACTGACAGCGACAAACGTATAAAAAGGGCGTCAAATATTTGAACTCCGAAGAGAAAGATGGGGAAATGGATGATACGGCTTATTTCATAGTAGGAGCATTGTAGCACCTTGTTTGTTCATTAAGCTCATATTATTTCATAACTTTTAATATGGAGAAATGTCAAAAGGGGTTTGTGACCAAGAGATGACAAGGAGCTACCGACCTGTCACATAATGGCTTCTGCTTACAAGTAGCCTTTTGCCCCAAAAATGCCTTGTGCATGATACCAGGATGCAAAACATTCTGTTTCTGTCTTACACAATACATATGAACCCAGAAAAATAACTGGCCATCTGCCAGCTTAAAAACAAAAAGCAGAATCTATAAACACAGTTCAAACCTACAAAGAAGAAAGGCTGGCAAATCCTTAGATGCAAGGTTCGTAAAAGAAAGACTGACAAATGATTTACTATCTGAGGCTTGCCAAAGAACTGTGCTACAATTACAGTTATAGAATTTGCATAAAATAGTTCATTGCCATATTGAATTTAAATAACTATTTTCTATCATTTAGCACCTTATAAAAAGAAGAAGTATGACCAGAGAGGGCATATGAAATTTCATTGCCATGCAGAAAGCAAATTTTGAATTAAAAGTAACATTGTAGAAGTATACCTCCTTACACCATGTCTGCAGCACTTACAGAGGAAGATTTTTTTAAAATTATACATTGCTCAAAGAAAAAATTAAGATTTTTCATAAAAGTTGGGTGTTTTTAGAATCTCAACTCCTCACAACAAAAACACTGGGAATTACTTACATTAAGTTGATTGGGAAAGGTTTCTGTAGATGCAACCCAAGCAGAAATGCCTCAAACAAGTTCTGCAGGAAACCAGATTTAAATAAGAACAAGCTTTTTATCTTTCTGATCCACGAAAGGATTCTTTTAGTGGTTGTGTAAATGTTTGGTTTTTTTAAAAAAAAGCGTCCTTGTGTACACAGCTATAGTATCTCACAAGCACAAGTGATCAGGTAGCACCCTAAACTTGCAGCTGTAATTTAGAATAGATGCACCTTTACTAGCTTGAAACCCGGCTTAATTTACAACTATGTGATATTTACGTGTTTCGCAGATTTACAGTCAATTCTGAAGAGCACATAAAGTGTTATCATTAGGAACTGCTGAATAAGAAGAAATTGAACAAATTACTAAATTAAATGAACACATTTATAGGCACCCAGAACAATACGATTTACAGAACCTACCTTGTTGAATTCTACTTTATAGATTGTTTGCCCCTATAAAATACATACTGTAGCAGATTAAGTTCTAAGGCATAAATTAGTACCATATTTTATTTCTCATTTTTCTCCACCAGTATCACAGTCCTGAATACAACAGAAATATTTAAGACACCACCGCGACTGCAGGCTTGGGGAATGCAGCTTTGCTTCATTTGCAACTAGAGCACTGCCAGGAATTTTCACATATTTGTTGAAGGATTTTGCTTACTCTCTTACCCTTAATTAAACCATGTTAACCAATCAGGAGAAGATGGAATTTAAAAAAAAAAAAGGAAACCCCTAGGAAATCATTTGTATCCACATCCCCGTGGCTTACACACAGCCCTTTTAACCCTTCCCCAGAACGCACAGAGGAATTTTAATAGAAGGAGCACGAGGCTGTCGCAACACTCAGTGTTTTCATCGCCACCAAAGTCGTCCCCTTTAGGGGTGCTGACAATTTCTTCTGAAGCTTAAAAAGGCTTTAGGCTGCAAGAGGAGGTAGAAGCAGAGCACAGGCTGTTTTGAAATCCTTGCTAGAGAATTAAAAAAAAAATAAATAAAAAAACCCCAAACCACGAGCTCGATCTCCTCCAATGAAAGAGGTACCACAGGGTGTAGGCAGGTTGCCAGGCGAGCTCGGCAGCGTGACCGCACTGCATTGAGTTTCTTTAATGAAAGCCAGGAAAGAACACATTACACAGTGTTTCTTCTGAGAGCCAGCTAGCCTCCAGTGATTGAAATCAATAAAAACAGTCGGCAAGGGGCCCAGTGGGGGAAGAGAGAAATCTCCACTACAGCATTCAGTTTGCTTTCCACTTTCTCCCTCCCCCCCCTAAAGTTAAACTCTGAAGATCACCATGACAAGCTACTTCACTTCCAGCGCTGGGAAGACGCTGGTGGGGATTTAAAGGAAGCGAGCACTTTCCTTGCCTCCCTGCCTTCACTCTCCCCCCCACGCGAAGGAAATGAAAAGCTTGTTTGGAATCTGAATCCCGCCTGGAAAAACTTCATCGGACAAGTGCATCGTTCTGCATTTCAGGAAAGGGATGGATTTTACAGCTGGAGAATGCTAAAAGGTGAGAGGGGAAAGAAAAGCAGGAATCTGAATCAGCCAGAGCCCACGAACAGGCTAGGATGTCCACCACAGCGGAGGGGACCTCTGAAGCTGCGGGAAGGACTGCAAGTAAGAGCCTGAGATCGGCATGATCCACATCCTAAGGCAGCCAAAATAGGGAACACGTGACCAACGCACCGACCCAGGTAAGCAGAACCCACTTTTAATGATTCTCTGTACCGCATCTGAAATCGGAGCAAGACCTTTCTGCTCCAGCCTCTACAGATTGCCCCACGTCCTCCCTCATTAACCTCAGGCAAGTTAACTCTAAGCTTGTCCATCTGAAAATCGTGTCAGGCTACTAATCCTCACTGAACTATAAAACATGCACAAAAGCCCTTTGTTTACCGTTTTTGTGTTGAATTTGCTGGTTGACAAGGTAGGACGGGGCCATTGCGTAAGTCTAGCCCCTCCAGGAGCTCACGCTCCCAGTCCAGGAGGACCCGCTCGGAGTAAGGAAACATGACTGACCCCGCACGCTGGAGCTGACTGTGATCTGAGAGAGTGCCAGTAATGAATTTCTAATATGGTCCATATTTATCTATTATATTTATGTATTTAATCACCATAGCAGCCACATACAGCTCATACTTGCACCAAGTTCCATGTGCTGATCTGTACCACGAATTACAGCAACTTGCATGCATGGGGGCTAGGCTGATTGTTTTGTCAAAAAGAACTTTGCAATTACTTGTGACTACAGCCAACGGGGATTTCTGGCACATTGTTTAGGAATGACCGACACAGGCTTACCCAGCACATGTATATTCTGCCATTACCCTAATTCATGCAGTTTTTATACAGATACCGCTATAAAAATGGGAAAGACACAGATCACAGCTGTAGATCACATTCTTCTCAAGTTTTTTGGCCAACTTCAGATGATTTATCTAGACTTCAGTGAGACATGAAGGGTGAAATCAAAGCCTGCTTTTTGCAAGGCAAGCAAAAATGATGATAGCTACATCTCTTTTTCAGCTGTGGCAGGAATTCACTGGAACAGATAATAAATAGGTGCCTGTGGAGCCAGAGCAACCATGCTTGCCCGCTCTGTGCTGGTCATCATGAAATGTTGACAGCAACACACATGTTCACTGCCAGAGAGGTCTGGGGATGGACTGGATGCCTCCGCTTCTACTCAATGTTTCAGCACCTCATTATCCCAAACCTGTAGGGCACACAGTCTGGATGACTCTGACAGTAGAGAGAGGAGACCTCCCAGCATCTCCATTTCAGTACCAGCAGACAGAATGCAGGAACTTAGTACAAGTGCATATGTATTTCTGCAGGTGCAATGGCACTCTTTCTTTGAGAAATGCAGCCTTTTTGGGGTGATTTTATTATTTTCACATTTCTTTGGGAAATGCAGCCTTTTTTTGGGGTGTTTTATTATTTTCACATCACACGGAAATGGAAGTGACCTACACGCTTGAAGAGTGACCCGGAGAACACCTCCATGACCAAAAGTAAGGGACTTATTTTTGCACAGAAGTTCAAGCATTTTTAAGGCATGATCAAGCTATGAGAATAGTTGAGGCAATATTTAAATAGTAAGGAGCTTTTACGCTGATTTTATCAGTCCAGTTTTGAATTCTTCACACAAAACAGTCACAAAATTATAGCTGAAGATGTAATTAAAGAACAATAATTTACAATTAAAAAAAAAAAAGTTGTGATTCATAATAGACTATGGCCCCATATGAGTTTTTGGGCATATCCACAGACCCATGATTTACCTTTTCAAAATCTGTTCCATGTTTTGCTTCCCCCTGCACAGATCCTTTGCAGAAATGACAGCACCTTTATAGTTCAGGAATCACAGCAATCACTCCCACACCAATCAACAAGTCTGTTTTGCACTGCTCTTGGAGCTAAATTTATCCTTATGCAGAGGAACTCATTGAAGTCTTTACTTAAAATTTCAAACAAGGAAAGCTTAGGTGGGACTTAAACAGTGCATATCACTTGTACCGACATTCTCAAGCTCAAATTATATTCTTCCCCAATTACTCCCTCGGCAGAAAATATAAATATTATCTTTAGAGCAGAGTGCAGGGTATTTTTGTTCATAGTGATGCATTTTTCAGAAGTTAAGTGTTATGAGTTTCCACAGCATTTACTGTTAATGGAATGTGTTCTCTTCAAACACGCAACACAGAAAAGAATTATTTTCTCATTCAGAAGTCTTTGACAAAATACAGATATTCTAGTAGTCATACCCCAAGGCAAGACTTGCCAAAGTTTTTCAGTCATGCCAATGCATTAAAGCAGATTCCCTGAAGGGTGACCCAGTCCTTTAGACAATTCCTTTAGAGTATGGAGATCTGGAAGAATCCCTGTTGCTTTGCTGAGTTGGATACAACAAAATGGAACTAATGGGCACCTATTCCTCACATTTCTACTAGTCTTGATAGTTCCATATCATCAGGAGTACTTTGTCCTCAACAACAAATCACATCTACACCATAGTCAAGAGTTCCTAATAGTTCATCCCAATTGCCCTTACAGCAACATATGCTGGTAAAAGAGCTTTTTGAAAACAGTATATAAGGTTTTGTAACACTCAGCAAAATGGATTAAATTACTTCAAAGGTCAAAGGACAAACATTTTGCTTTAATCTCACCTACCTAAATCTTTATGATGGGAAAGATCTGGGATTCTACAAAACAAGTTGAATGGCTATTCCAAAAATGCTGAAATTCAACAATAGAAGTGCAAACATCAGGGTCTGATAAAGACCCAGGTGGCCCATCTTGGGTGAAACAGAATACTTGTGTCTGCGCTGGTGGAGAAAGAGTGTTGCCATCCCTTTCAAATGAACATGATCTGACACTTCTTGAATACTGTAAAGCTTCTGGATATCTCCTTTCTTATTTACAACAGTGGTTCATGTTCACGGTACTGGATTCATTCAGCTGAGTATATTTAGTTTGCTTAGTCTCAAATTGACAGCTTCTCTGTAACATACCCATTCTGACTCAAAAATTGAACATAATTAAACACACAGTTGGAGAAGGTAAATTTTTCCCCATCTATGGGAAAGACTAGTGAAGCAGAAGGCTAATTATTAAATGAAAAATAAATGGTTATCAATCCCTAGGAAAGGTGACTTTCCTTACAATTCAAACAGGAATCCTTACATTTGACTTAGGAAGGCATTTTTTGCAAAAACAAAAAAGCCATCAAAACCCATAAAAAACTTCACATCTCTTTACCAACAAGTTGTCATTAGCTTCAGCTCCAGAGTTCAACAGGATGTATAGCTAGAGGTAATTAATGTCCTGGTATATATACTCTACTTTCAAATCCTCTGTATTCTCCCAAACCTCAACAAAACTTGTAGTCATTAATTTCTTATTAAATAAAACTAGCATCACTTGTAGTTTGCTGTACTAACATCTTTTTAAAAACCTAGCTAAATATTCCAGAATGTATTTCATGCATACATATATTTATATACACTCAACTGCACATGCACATGTATGCAGGAACATACAGTTTTTAAATTGTGATGAACAAGGCTCAGAAGGAGACACTCAAGAAAACAAAGCATGCAGGATGCATTTCTTTAGCAGAACGTGTTCATTTCATGATTCAGCAACCATAAAATAGACACCCACAGCTACTCCCAGAACACAAGCAGCCCCTCAAATGTCCTGCACATTCATACCATGACAGCTGAGCATAAGGGTATCAACAACTCAACTCATGTCTTGCCACTTGATGTGCTTTACAATAGGATAAATGGTTTGGGAGACAGAGAATTGGACCCTAAGTTTGGTTATGAAAAGAGAGACATCTTAACACAAAATAAGGAATGAACGTCATAGACATCACAGATTTTTGCATTTACTTCATGCCCAGTGATAACCAGAGATGGGTGACTTAGACTGCGACAATTAATGTCTGTGAAATTATTATTCTTGTAAATATATATATAAATATAATATATATAGTTTCCATGAATAGACATTTGAACACCAGCATGCAGAATCTGAACCTGTTTCAAGAAACAAGTACTAAAAAGCTCCATGTGTATCTCATGTACAGTTCAGTTCCCACTGAACATCTTGGTTTAAGAAGTTTTGTCTCAATGAGAAAGCTAAAGGAATAATGTTTCTAAGAGTTCACACAAATTACATGATCCAGCTTTCCTTCAGGTCTGCTCGCTGCTCCTCCAATCACAGTGATCAAGTGCAAGTAGAATCACAGAATCATTCAGGTTGGAAAAGACCCTTTGGATCATCGAGTCCAACCATCAGCCCTGCTCTACAAAGTTCTCCCCCCTACACCATATCCCCCAGCATCTCATCTAAACGACCACAGTAGTACTGTGCCATTAAACATGGCTTGCAGGAAGAAAGAATTTGAATATATTGCTTGTCAGTTTGAAATAGTCTCCTGAAAGTTCCTTAACAAAATTCCATCCATATTTTCAGCATTTTGAAAGTCTCTGAAATTAAAGTGCAATCCTTCCCAAATCCTATTTATTTAGCAACGCTTTACATGCTTTCTGCTCTTGTGAGCTCCCTGATAACTATACATCTATGATACTAAAATTAAGATCTCCAAATTTATCACAGTCCTGGAATACTGAAATGACATCTGGTTTTTATAGCATCAGGTGTGCCCTCATTATGCTTTTGTGAGGCAGAGCAGAAAATTGAAAAACAATTATGATTTAAGACCCTAAATTAAAACCTGTCGACTGTTTAGTAAAAATACTCCGTAAAACCTGTTTGTATTTCAACAGACCACACTGAAGGATATCATTGTAAAAACAGCACAAAACACAGTGTTGGTGGTGTTTGCTTATTTTGGAATTAATACAAATACTAACATTGTATTAATCTACATTTCAGTAATAAGTAGCTTACACATATTTATAAAATAAATATGTGGAATTGAATTTACAACTCATGTTAGTTTCAAAGTCAAGCTTTACATGCAGAAGTTACATTTTACGTCATTGATAAACCAAATATAAACAAAACGGAAAATGGCAGTTGCCCACATAATTTTAAAGTTAAGTATAAAATAGAGTGGATAATTACAGACAGAATAACATGTAAAATACAAGAAAGCGTGGACAACCCACAAACAGAAGGATTAAGTTTATCACATACCTGTTCTGTTATCATGTAATTTTGCAAGGATCAAAAGAAAAGGAAGTTTTAAGGTAGGAACAACAAGCAACTTCTTCATTGCACACAGGGCAGCACAGCAAAAAGCGCTGGAGATGGACATTAGAAAATGCAGACTGTCAAAGGGGAATGTTTCAATTGTTAGTGAGAGTCAACATTTCCATAGCACATATGGGATAACGGCTAGAGCGGGAATAGATTGCAAAGCTTTGAAAGGGAAGTAGTTTATGTTTGGCAGAAAAAAGGAAGAGCAAAGGAAGAGAGACATTAATAGCAAATGGAAGGTCCATCTCAGGGGAAATTCTGATCTTCAAGAAATTTGTTAAAAAAAAAGTTAATTAGTCCAGAAAAAAGCCAAGCTATCAGAATTCTTTTCTGAATGGCAATAGGAAAGCTTTGTGTTTCTTTTTACTTGCAAACCATACAACATACTTTGAAACAGAAAAATCAAACTAAAACCAAAATTAAAGATTCTACCTTAACATGAGACATTCCAGTATTATGAATGTGAAATGAGAAAGCAGATACCATACTCTTCTGTTAAAGCTTAAATTAAAAGTTGTTTTCTAAAACACTTAAAATTGTAATCTTCAAAACAACAACAAAAAAAATCAAGTTTGACAAAGACATTTTCTCATTTTTTCCTTTCTTTGTTCAAACTTTCTTTAGAAATGAGTACTTTCTCTTGGAATACTGGGAGCTAAAAATCATATTGGAAGGTCATAAGGTAGAACTGGAGAGATGACCTCCTGGCAGTGATGCAGGCAGCACGGTTACTGAAATGTGAAGTCGGGGAGAATAGGGAACACTGGAAAAATTACAGAAGGCAGGAAGATCAACACCTATTTTTCTTTCAAGATAGCAAAACCAAAACATTGTACTTCCTGCACAAGATTATTCCAGATTCTCTGAATGAACTCTTCATTTATTTAATGCTTTCATAAAATCTGCCACTGACCCTTAAAAACTCTATTAATTGACTCTAAAAATTCCAAAGCAGTTCTAAAGCACTGACTTATCTCCCACTGTACATGACCAACCAGGCATCCAGTAACAATAAGAGGTGCAAATCCATGATAAATTCCAACTTTCGAGTTATAAACAAGAGTATGATTCATACTTTTCCTGGCTTTGAAAACATTTATAACTTTTTTTTTTTTTTTTACTTCTACACCCAGATCTTGCTATGATTAGACTTGGGATACAACTGGAAATGTAAGATAATAATCTGATTCATCAAACACTCTCGACAACTTTCATGACAGGAAGTATGGATCGTGTTGGCGGTTTTAAGCCAAACTTTGCAACTTGCCCAAAGTTAACATAAATTTAAACCAATTGTGTAACTTCACGGCTTAAAAATTCCTAACTTTCAGGCACGTGTTCAACACAACAATAATCACAGAACTATATTTTCTCCTTTCATACAGTATGTATTCACTTTTACATAAACACCCCCAGCACTCACTCAAACGAGGACAAAGGGTTATAGCTCCTAGAGCCTCAAACTGGATAAACATTCCCAAACTATTTTGTTTTGTATACATTTTTGCATGTCAGCTCCTTTGCACATTTATGTGTCTGCCCTACGTAGCTGCAAGGAGCATGGCCCAACGTGGCAAACAGCGCTGACAGCCATAGCTTCCTGCATCCTGCCTTTTGCACTCCCTGTCCCTTGCAGGGAGGCGGCAGCTCAGGAAATACAGCAACAAAGCCTAAAGCCCTGTTGTGCTTGGCAGAACATACACAACAGAGTTCTTCAACAAGGTGAAAACATTGCTCAGAGCTAAAAAATAAAAATTAAAAAATCAAAGAACCTTAAAGAGTTAGCCATGATGCTGTTCAGTCCCCAAGGATGATACAGCTCCTCTCTCATTCTAGATTTCACACTTCAATATTTATATAATTTGATTAAGTACTTGATATCTTAAATCCACCATACGTTATAAACAATACGAATAGAAAATCTGAAATAAATACATGAAACCACCTGGACAATATTCCAGAGTTTTCAGCACACAGAACCAGCAGGAAGGCCATGAGAGACAAGCCTTGTGAAGAATTACAATAGATCTGGGCCCTACAACTTCTACACAATGTAAAGCTGAGCTTAGCTGCCAGAGGAATTCTGCAGGAGAGAAACACAGTGAGCAAAACTCCAAGTAGTGGGAATACAGTTTACATAACATTTTTCATTTCCCAGCTGGTAGTTATTTTAGGGAATCTGAGAGTTCAGAAAGGTACCATACTGTGTTTTAACTACAGTAATTAACATAACTAACAGTCCTGGTCTGTGCTTTCTAATGTTTACATGTATGATTCAGTTCTAGCTGCAGTCAGGCCTTCTAAACTTCATGTGTTTCTAAGCATCAGCAGAGTCTTCTACTACTACACTGCTATGCTAGGCTTGGCCAAGGGCGAGATACTGTGGTTAGCAGATCTTACACATTCATTTATCTAATGACTAATCTGAGATGCAATTTTGTAATTACTTTGAAGATTCCTGCTGCTCTAAAGAAGCCCATGGGACTTATTCTAATGACCAGCTCCAAGAAGAACGGTGATATATATTGGAGAATTCAAACAGCACACAAAATGGAGAGAAAAATATAAACTCTCCATACATGAGGCCCTCACTGGCAAAATATATAGAATGTTCTGAAGTTGACAGGTTTATAACTCTAAATGGTTTCACAAATGAAATCCAAACAAAAGAGCAGAGATGTACTCTAAATCACTCAGCAATTGCTGCTTAGAAAAACCAGCAATTACTAACTCCAGCAAACAAAAAGAGTTGCTTTAAGTAAGCTTCATGAATGGAAAAAATGTCAGATTTTTTGTTGTTCTTTCAGCTTTATTTTTCTATATTCTTGAATCTATATACATACTGATTCAGTTCACCCTGACAAATACTGCATAACCAACTATCAATCACATCAACTTTTTATATGTTGAGAGAAGTCAGATACCAAGTGATAGAATGAGTTCAGGCAGAGGGCATATGTTAAGCAGCTGTGAGTCCGTTTAAGCTGTCTATACGCCTAAAAGCTTAACGTCATTACACAGAGCTCTGATTTCTTCCCTTCCTGCCTTACACTAGAATATCCACATTATATATAATAGGAATTATTAATTTACTGGAAGAAATATAGTCACATGGTGAGTGTAGCAATACAAACATTTTGCTTATAGATTAGATATAGTATATTTTGCTTACAGTGAAAGACTACACAACCAAATACTTCTGTTTAGGCTCTAAAGAGATCTTTACTTACGATTAAAAGGATCTCAGGTAATAGTCCAGAAACAATTTAAACCCACATAAGTTAGCACTGTTGCCAAAAGACACACTCTCCATTTTCTCCCACCTCTTTCTTGGGTTGGCACAAGTGCTTGTACAGTCTTGTAAACTCATCTGGGTTAAAATTACCTCTCTATCCCCCCCCAAAGGTTACTTTAAAACCAAATCAATTTCTTAATTCGATTCACTGTGAATACTTCTGCCAACAAAAAGAGGAGGTGATAGAAAGGTGGAAGCAAGTGGCTGTGCAGCTTGTGGGATCCCATTTTTTGCAGCCTCTGGCTGAAGACACTATTCCTTAAAATAAATATAAGTGTAAAATATGTAATGTAATAAATATAAGTGTAAAATACGTAATGTTGCTATGTGTAGCCTACCTTTTACATATAGGGATGATGAACTTGAACTTGACAACTCTCAAATTATCCCAGATCTTTGGGTATTTGCTGCTTTTTAGGAGATGCCACGCACTGCACAGTTTTGGGCTTTCAATTATTTCTATCTAACTTCAAAATGACAGTAGGGGCCTAGCAAAGGTAAAAAACATAGGTTTGCTTCTGAGGGCCTGAACTCAGGCTGTTCCCATGAAGCACGAGGGTACATCAGTCACCAGGAGTCTGGTTCTATTATCAAGACTGGTGATAACATTTCCAATGAGCTCAGTCAGAGGCTGCAAAAAAATGGAAGAAGGAGGCAGCAGGAACGGGAAATGGTTTAGTAAAAAGGAACAAGAAACTGAAGGGAGTCAGAAGAATTCATGTCTATATGCAGGAGGGAACGGAAGGAGAACTGAAAGAACAAAGATCAGGAGTATCTGGTAAGTGCACAGGAGGACACTGCAGGGCAGGAAGGGGGACCCCGTGGAATAGATGGGGTAATACAAGGAGAAAAAAGAGGCTGATGGATGTGCTAAACCACACGAAATACCACAAAGGGAGAGTGCAATGGAAGAAAGGGAAACAAAGGCAAACTAAACACGTGAAAGAAGTGGAGGACATAAAACCCTTGAGCACATAAGTAATATGACTGGAATAGCTGATCTATGTTTAGAGAGATGGTCAAGAGTAAAAATGGCATCTCCCCACAAAGCACAGGACAGTGCAGGTCAACAGAAACACCTCCAGATGAAGAACAGGCAGTTCTCCCTGCTCATTGTTCAGATAGGGATGCTTAACGTTCAGCACAGAATCTGAGAACATCACCCAGAAGGCAGCTACTATTTCTCAAAGTTAGGCAAACCAGAAAGCAAGTGACAAGGTGGTATTTTTGAATGGATGATTTCCAATTTGTGATATAACCCAAAACTACCAATAATGTATGCTTCATATTTTTATTATTCAAAATGTGTTAGGCAAGAGTCAGACTACCTGGAATCCTGTAGAACCATCTTCCTTCTACACAGAGGGCTAGCATCTGCAGTAAGACCATAATGACATGGACCAAACACCTTGACTAGGTATTTGATAATTTTGATACAAATGTTTTTTCTTGCAGACTCAAGAAAGTAAATAAATAATAATAATGAGAAATCAACAGATAATCAGCATAGAAATTTATAAATTTTTAGTGTACAAAACTCACATTTTCACAATACTGAAAGTATTAGTATAAAAGAGAAGACCCTCTCTGTTCTTCATCCTCTTAGGTTCAATTATTTCTTCCATTATTTTCTCCCTTTAGATGATGTTCTCTGGCTGCTAGAGCTGTTATTCCTTGTATCACGGTGTTTAACTGTTCAGTATATACACTGACTTCCTGCCCATCAAAAACTCTGAAGCATAGTCAGGAAACAAACAGCCAGGGAAACGGACAGACTCCAATTGGAGTTGTCAGGTCCTCTGGCCTTTCCAAGTTCTAACTACAGTGAGAAGTTGCTGGTTAGCTTCCTGCATTTTAGAATGAGCAAGAAAATCCCCTTCATTTACCACCTACTGATCAGTGGTCAACAAACACGTCAGAAACAATTTTTTGCTTTCATTGCAAAAATTGTTTGCTAATTCTGGGATGGGTAATGGTAGCAGTCAACTATTAAACTGCTCCGGTAGTTTAACAGATGATGACTGAGCTCAAAATAAAATTTCACTTTTATTATTTAGCTAATAAAAAAATGCTACCATCTAATAACAACCCATACCCTTAACTTTATTAAGATATCTAATCTAATAAAGAAAGCAAATTATCTTCACACACTATACAAATATATGACAAGATGTGGTCAAGGCAGTTAGAGGAGAACAAAACGTGTTGCCGTTCTCCGTCCTTCCCTTTGCATTTCCTCTTGGAGTTGCATCATGTCTGACGACACCATTCAGTTCAGCAATTACTCAAAGCAAGCAGCAGTACCCTGTTAAAAGTGAAACTCTAGCAAACTTTAAAAAGGCTCATAATTATGCAAACAGAACATACGATAATCACTGAGGTCTGTAATCTCACAGCGGGTACACACTGTGATATGCTATACTACCAGCAGAACAGCGCAATCATAAGAAACAACGGAGAATTTGAAATCTTATTGCAAAAACATTAATTTGGTCTACTTAAAACTCTTAGTCATAGGAAGCATGCAAAAACGTATTTTACATGCCTATGTGTCTCTGAGTACACTCACATTATTAGCTACTTAGTACAAAATCTTACACTAATGGTGCAGAAAAGGAGCTTCTGCTTCAAGAGTAGAATAGGAAGAGGAATGGTATCTAATGCTGATGATTTAAATACTACCAAAATCTTGAGGCACAGCCATTGAGATAGAAGGTAATCAGACATCTAAATCAAACCCCCCTAAAAAAAAAAAAAAAAAAAGGAAAATTTCCGCCTGGGAACTGTTTTTATTTAGTGTCAGGAGAGAAGACTGCTCTGCCTTCTGATCCCATCCACTTAGAAATGTGTTTATCTCAAAATCAAATTGATGTTCAACTATCAAGTTATCTTTTTGACAAAAATATATAGCTAATATAAAAGTAACTCAGCGAATCAGTGTATCTACAGCAGAAGTAGTAACTTAAACTTCACACACTTGTGTGTTTTTCTCATAAGCAAAAGGGTAAAAGAAAATGAGTAAGAACTTCCATAGTTTAGTTCTCTGCAGGGGGGAAAAAAAAAGAAAGATCAGTAAACAAAGCTTAGTAATTTTATTCAACTTTGCTGTAAAATTGCTCCATTTTACAACTTTGTTTTCTCATTTAAATGTTACGTATAAGCGTATGAAACTGATTTCACCCAATACCAATGGACTAACAAAGCATTGTAATTTTAACTATTCTTTATATTTTCAGTTCCTTCAGGAAAAAATTCCACATTACCAGCATTAGACAGCACTACAATTGACCGGTCTTTCCCTAGTGAAACTACTAGAATTTAAACATACAACTGCATTATTTTAATGTGAATGCACACAACAGAAAGAACTATTCAAGTTACAAAAACATTTGACTAATTTTCATCAGAAGAGTCTTTTATTTTGACCAAAGTACGTAGGGTCATTGGCACAGAAGTAATGACATAGAAAAGCGTTCAGGTACAAAACATCTAATTCTTCAAACATTAAGTTAATTTGTTTTCTAAACCTAAACTAATATTTGATCAGTTGAACAAATATTTGAAATGCATTTGGCTAGTTATCTATTTAGAAAGAGAACAAATTTATTTAAAATAACTTTTTTTCCCTCGGTCACCACAGAACAAAAGTTAGATTGAGCTCACAAGATTTTAAGATTTTTTTACCTGGTCTCATATTAGACCCTTCCTAACTGATTATTCCTGTAAGGACACTAGTGGTAAATGGGAAATGCTGTAGGAACAGGAGTGCTTTAATAGGAAAGAACAAATATGCTGTAAGAACTGATATGGCAAAACACTCTTCATCTACTACTTAAATAAGCAGAGCTAGTTTATGTAGTAGTTTTACCCTTGAATAAGGTATTAAGTATGAACTGTTTTTCATGATAATTTCTGCTGTAAAAGTAACATCTGGAGGAATCATGATGTCCTCCAGTCATGTCCACAAGTAAAATCTCTCCTTTTGTTTAAAGAAAAGCTCGGCCTCCATTCTCCTTGTAATTCCCTCCAAGCACATCTATAGTATTCTTACACATATTTCAGGTTGTCTCCACCTGTGCAGCTGATCTCTTTGACCTCATGTCAGGGAGAAGTTCAGATCTGAAGAACAAAAAATTAAATTTGGTCTCAAGGCCAACTCTTGAGATAGAGTTTTACACCACAACAAGATTTCATTAGAGACATTTTTGATAACAATCGTAAGAAGGTGAGACACTGCGTGGGGAGGTTGAGCAAGCAAGGGGCATGCAGAAATCAGGATCCTGTCCCCACCCCTGCTCCACCAGTGCTGGCTGCAGGTGAGGTGGCTTTCTCCACTTGGGAGTGAAAACCCTCCCAGAGCACCGTGATTCCACACCCTCCTCGGGCAATGCGCTCTGGTGCTTAATTACAGTGAAAAATGTCTTCCTCATATTCAGCTAGAACATTGTTTCAATTTCTGACCATTTCTCACATCCTCCCGCTGTGCACCTCAGCAAGGAGCCTGGCTCCAGCTTCTTGGTGACCTCCTCACAGGGAGGGGACTAGGCCCAAGTAGAAAAAGAATTATACATCAGTTATTACATCGCTATTCTACTAGAAATTTTTTTATCCATATCTAAATAAATATCCTTTTGAACAACACAGTACTCAACAAGAAAATATTTTAAGCGCAAACCTATAATGTTTCCACAAAAAAAAAAATAATTTGCAATTAACATGCAGTTCAGGTACTCCTGAAGCTTTATTAGAAGTGCAGGCATACACTACTGCTTGCTAAATTTTGAACCAGAGAACTTACTGCAGTGGAATATGTCACTATACCATTTAGGTGAAAGGAATAAACATTTGACAGTAGAAACATTCATATTAAAATCTATGCCAAATTTCTGACAGGCTGCAAAAGACAAAGTCTAAAGAAGTGAAAAGCATAATCATCTCAAGGTTCATCTTCAGTTTAAAACTGCAAGTATGATCAAAAGACTGAAAAAGAGTTGTTACTTGCAAATGAATAATTAACCTGGAATGCCTCCTAAACTGTTCAGCCTATAAATTTACTAGAAATAAAAACAGAAAAATAACTATCTAATACAGTTCCTCTTACAAGCAACTGTCAAGTTCTTTCAAGCATTTTTATCTAGTCAAAGAGTAGACCTATGCCAAACTGTTTGTATATCTTTCCTTTTAAATAAATAAACTGCTTTAAATCCCACATTGAGAGGTGTCAGAAACATAACCCATACAAAAGAGCACACAGACCTCTAAAGACTTCTGAAATCTTTCATGCATAATAAAAGCCTTAAAACTTCCATTACTTTCTTTTTAGCTTTTTAGAATAAGGTTTTGTATTTGGATTTCAATCAAATTAGGCTTCACGTTCCTGATACTGTAACAATTTCAAATATTAATAATTTTCATAATTCTGTCCAAAACCTTTTAAATCATGTCTTCCTTACAAAGTTACATGGTTTCAATAGGACAGCAACTGTAGGTTCTCTGAAATGCTTCGAAAGTTACACTGATGCCATTTGTGAATTCTGCTTTAGCATATGTTCAGTTTATAAAGTTATTTAAGTGCTGTACAATAAATAATACAGGAACATATGCTTTCAACACATTGGAAGTAAAGTAATAAAAACTGTCTTGTTTTGGCCAAAGCGCAAAAAATTTACATGCAACAAATGTTGCAAATAGGAAGCCGCAAAATTCACTACAAAGATAGAACATTTTTTTAGCATTTTTGTGGCTCTTTCTCCAGACTGGTAATCAGAATTTTAAAAACTAGACCATAAAATACCTAACTTGCTTGGTTAGCAGGGTCTTTTTGTAGCTGTGCCTCCATCTCACATGCTCGTCTGTACATGACAGCCAGCAGCATGAGGAATAAGCCGCAGCAGTGCTTCAGTACCTTCATTAACACAATCCAGAACACAGAGGGCTCCGTAATAAGTGGAGAGGAAAGTGGATTTATGGTATCAGTACAGGCAATACATTTTAAAGGGCTGTAGTGGCTCCACAGTAATTAACAACTTCTTGGGATAATTGTTCACAGAGAATTTGGTTTGTGGTGACTCTCAGGCAGTAATCTTGCAGAAATGAGCAACTAGAAACTATCACAGTAAGACTGACATGGCTTTGCCAGAACAAGCGTTGGACACAGCATCATCCTTCAGGAAGAAATGATGGGTGAAGGTGTAAGCTGCACTCCCACAAGTTCTTCTGTAAACTCTTAAGCGGAGACACCTTTGACAAAGTGTAAATATTCTTTCAATGCTCGTGGGAGCACTCTGGTGCCCGGATGGTTCTGCGGGTGGTTGGTTGTCTCACGTCCATGTCCAGCAGGGCAGGTACCACTGAGGGTGGGAAGATCTCCAAGGTTAGTGCAAGGAACACTGCTCCTGGTATGGGATGTAGCACAGGGCTCCTTGGTGTCTTTCACCAAGAGCAGTACTGTTCGGTTTTGGTAACACTGACTATCACCATACTGGCTGGTTTGATGCTAGCATTTTGTGTGATGCCTGATCATTTGAGAAGCTTCTGGTATGAGATGTCAGCTGGATCACTGGCTTAGGCTTTCCATTTTTGTCTACTGAGGGAAGAGATCTCTCTTCAGTCACTCAAGACCAGTGCTCCCTTCTTCTCAGCTCTTGAGTGAAGAGGGGGAAGAAGTAAAAATACATGGAAAACTTGTAATAGTAATTCAGTTTTGAATGCTCATACAGCTCACGTGGCTGACACAAAATTACTCACAGTTGTGAGTAATTAAAAACTGTAACTCAACAGACAAAAAGTGTTTGTAGGCAAAACCACAATTGGATCCTCCCTTGCAGTTTGTAAAACTGTCTAGTAAGGTCTGAACTTCTGTATTTGCTCATATTGTATCTAAAGCATCTTGGTGCAAGTGGTTTCCTGATTAAAGATAACATACAGGACCAGACAGAAATTAGTCTATCTAGAGCTGTAGAATCACTGCACATTCAGCACTGAATCACTACAGAACGCTTTAACATTATTGAAATGCTACATCTAATGCAGATACCTAAACTAAACTTGCTGTTCTGTGCCTAAAAACTGCAACAAATGAAACAAAAGAATTCATATGTTCCTCAAAGAGAATCTCTGAATGGCACTTTTACCCTGGGAGCCAGCTTATCAAATACTGTTCCAGTCTGGAAGTTCAGAAAGGAAAGGAAACATTAGCATTTACCTACTTTAAGAAAGAAGGGGAAAACAAAAATCTTTGAATACAACTGTTTCTCAGCACAGGATTCATTATATCAAGTGACCATAAACCCGTATATTCCTGGTTAGTGAAACACTGGTGGGCTAATATCAGGGGAAAAAAAATGCACTAAGGAAGTCAGAGTTTATCTGTAGTATTCTTACAATGTGGATGACATAATGTAATCATTTGAATTTTTTTCATTTTCAATATTATCTCTGATATAGTTTGTTCCTTTTGCTGTGATTTACAGTATAAAATCACCAAAATTACAAAAATACATTTCTATTTTAGTATTTTTTGTTTTGGTTTGGGTTTTTTATTAATTTATCAGGCCTTAAATCCTAGGATGTCTTTCCTCTGGAAGAAGAAAACTTACATGCTGTTATGCACACATGCAGGATGAACATTTAGTATTCAATCCTTTTAGCTGCAAAATCAAATGCACCCAATGGAACACAAAAAAGAATCGACATCAGACATACATTTCAAACACATTATACACGTCATCAAAGAAAAAAGGGAATAAATCTAAAGTAAAGCTACTTGCATAACAGACTGCATAAACCGTTGAATCTTTTGAGTGGGATAAATATATTTCAGACTGTGCCACTAATGTGATGTTTTAATGGTGTGAGAACTATAAACAAAACTTCTTAAAGATAGATAATGAACTATGAAGCCTGCTATGCCATTTAAAGGACCAAATAAACAAATACACATCTTTCTTTTCCTGCCAAAAGTGGACATCACACAAATCCTGGTGATGGATGCTACAGAGTTGAGAATGTTGTCACTTTTTCTGGACAATGAAAGGAAACCACAGAAACCAGCAGGAGAAGCAGCCAAGTTTAGCCACCGTATTTGGGCATCATGATCCTATAAATACACATGCAGCATCTGAACAAGGCTACGATTGTCATTCCCCTTTTAAGAAAATGATCAGTTGTACTACGCTAATAATATACTCTGAAATACTGAGGAATCAGAATCAATTTTCATGTAATAATACCAGAATGTGATTCCACACTTCAGTAATAACATTCTGCTGTAAATGTGCAGCAAAGATGTGTGCAGCAAAGGCTCAGTAATACAGATCCAGAGAATTCTGCAGCAACTAGTCCAATCCAGTTAGCAGTGAGGGCAGGGGAGGAGGACACAGGAGGACACAAACAGAGCTATGATGGCTTATGCTGATAAAGAGGCTGGCTGGAACTACTCCTCGTATGAGCTCATTACATACTGTGAGCATGATGCTATCACAGAAGTGCTTAAAATGAAAGCCGACAGCATAGATTCCTGTTACTTTGCTTAACTCGAAAAAAAATCATTTACACTGAAAGCTTTGTCTTCATTCATACCACGAAGAGTGCAATATACAATACGTTATCACAGGAAAAGCATGTCACAAGAAAAACCTCTTGATTTCATTTAATTTAAAAAGAGACAGAACTGGGTCAATTTGATATACCATCATGACTCTGCTTTGGTTATCAAAAAATACCACGTACTACTGCCCATAATTCAATTTTAGGAGTATATTATCTAGCAGTTTTATAATCAAGATCATTTTTACTACTGGAAATGATATAAACTTGGACAAGGGTAACATTCAACATTATCAAATGGGAGGCATCAGAGTTATGATTTCTAGGCACAAGTGGTAATTGGATTGGAAGGCAAAGTTCAAGAAAACAGTAATACTCTTGTGTATTAACAGAGGGCCTGTTCTGCTCCGTAGTGCACTACCCAAGGCCATTTCCTTCCTTAATATTAAAATTCTAATCAGCCTTCATTTCATCTACAGAAATTTATGACCTAGTCCAAGTTCTGTGTATAGCTTTAGAAACAAACAGACCCAGAATATGAGAGCCAGCATGTTATAAATTCTTAATTCAACTATAAAAAACTGTACATGCACAAGTGGAGAATGTTTAAAACATGCTGAGTTCCACACTGTGCAACACAATGAATTATTGCTATAAACACTGCAAATGTCTTAGTCTCTAAATGCAGCTGTATTAATTACAGATTTGATGTTAAGATCCTAAATATCAAACACTGAGGAAACTGGGCCTGCTCTAGGTGAAATGAAAATGGAGAACTATAACCACAAAAATAAATTCTTTACAAATTTGTCTTAAGCAGTGCTTCCCAAACTGTGGAGCGCTCACTACAAGCAACATGCCTGTTTTATCTAAGTGGCTTGTAAGCCCTGCCAGAAAGCCTGAGGACGTTCTCCTAAGCGCTGCTGCTGTTAAAGTCGGTGTCTTTGGCAGGACCTGTGTTTGAAGACTTGCAGAATACTAAAAAATAAGCTGTTGCTTATAAACAGAGAAAACAGCTCACTCAAATCCTTAGCTGTTTTTTTCTCTTGCTCCCAAAGAGACACTTACCTCTGACTTGAACATTATATCTCAAAATTAAGCCAATAGCAAAGAAAAGGAAAAGGAAGTCTGGAAAACGGAGCGAGAGCATGTTTACTCTCCAAGGTGAATCAGGGAAATGGCTAGAAGGGTAAAATTATAAATCTAAATGCTTAAGTCTCCAAACAAAATATTAAAACATCAAGCTCCAGCTTCAAAGAGTAGTAACAAACCCTGAAGACCACAAATCTGAAGGTATGTGTCTAGTCTTCATGCCTCCACATATCTCAAGAGTAGGTATTTATGTCAAAACAAATGGGTGGGCCCCTGAGAACTGTGATGTAGCAATATCAACCACAGTACTTCCTCCTTATTGCAAAACCCCATTCTTTTCTGTCGTAACAACACCTTCAACACACCTCCAGCTTCTCCATTCACGAGCACTACGGCGCCCACCGTCCTTTCTTTTGCCTCCCTTCTACAATCCTTACCTCTAGCAATGCTGATTACCATTAAAGGACACAAAGACTCACAAAGGACACAAAGCTCTCCTCTGTTGCTATCTGTCCCAGTAGCAGGTTAGCTGAGAAATCATCACATGCTGTCTGGCACCTACCAGCAAGGGAGGCAATGCAGACATCCCAGCTGCAGCTTGTCAGGAGGTGGTCATGTTCAGATGGGCCAGCTGCTTGGCAAGAAAATGCCCATGTTCAAATCAGCTAGCCAGGAGGCATACACGTTCCCTTTCAGGGAGCTGCCTGGCCAGTAATGGTGCCATTGAGCCCAACAGCACCCGCTGCCTCTCAGCTGCTAGGAGGTTAGAGAAAGCACTCCGCTAGCTGTCAGCTCTGCAGGTCTGACGTAAGAGACATGTGAAATGTAAGCTTTGTGTGTATGTGTGTGAATATAAATAAAATCAGATCAGCCTTTAAGGCTGGGACAGTGCACAAAATATCAAATGGAACACAAATAATTTTCATCAACCATTGTCAATAAAGAATGGACAGTGAAGTGCAAAAAACCGCTCCAGATGGTCATGCAACCACTGGTAAGGAATTCAGCTAACGTCCCTGGGCCATAGCATTGCCTTCAGACACCAAAAAGAGGTTTTAAATCCGGAATAACTCCACTGTCCTACAGCAAACTCAGAACCAGTATACTGCATTAACCTGGGACACAGGGGAAATAAAAGGAGGAAGAAAAACCTCACTCAGTCCATGCAGTTTGGCAGCAAGTAGAATTGCCTAAATCCAACAAGTAAAATTGCATCTTAATTGCAAGGTCACTTTCAGTATTTGAATGCAATTTCCTCAACACTTTTCCAATCCATAAGATACGACTGACAATTAGAAGCAACTCTGCAGATGCCCTACGACTGATCTGCCTGCATGTTATCTGAACAAAACTCTTGATTTGCCAAAGTGAGCATCCTGTACGTGCTGTACTAGCAGGTGCTGCTGGGGCTACTTGTATTTCAGACTGCAGAAGCGGGTCACCGATTGACCAACAGCTCTAAACTATATTTGGGAAAGCATCCAAGCTCTCAAACTGTTTAGTATCTCTCAGCATTTATGAATAAATAAATAAGAAAATTCACAAAATACCACTACAAACTGGCAATTATAAAAAGTGAAAGTAAATAACGTAATTAGATTATGAAGTTCATAAGCTTAATTGTAAAAGATTTCTAGAGCCTGTAAGCACATCTTCATTTATATAATGAGTAAAGACAAAAGCCTCATAGGACAATACTGGCAATTTCAACTGACCTTCAGTGATGGGGTACACACACAGACCCTTTTGGGCGATTTTCCATTTTTTCTGCTATGTCTCAATTTTTTTAATAAAAGGGGGTTTTGTGTGTTTGTTTGTTAACAGGCTACAGCCATGTCAAAGACTGTTTTTCCATGTATTTTTTAATTTTACATTTTTAAAGTATGCCACCAAGTATCTTCAGAAAGGACGTGGCACAACTTTATTCTGCCTGTTTACTCTGGATTAAGTTACTCTTAAAAAAATAATTTAAAAACCTACAAAAAATGCCTGCTCATCTGATAAGCACATAAACTCGAACAAGAGACACAATGCTGAAAAGAACAGGGAGTTGAGAGGAGCTAATACACACTATACATATGAACCTAGAACTGAAAAGTTTAGTGCCATATTAAAGTTGTCCGTCAGAGAAATTAAGATTTCTGTAACACAACAAGTTACATGCAAAGGCACTAAACTCTGACACTAATATTTGCAGTGACTTTATTTGTGGAGAGTAGACATACAGAGCTACAACACAGTAGCAAAGGCAGTAAGCATCTGCCACTTAGAAATACCAGCTGAGTGACTACAAACCTAGTATTTGTGCAGATCTGTGTGAACTATAATCTAGCACAAAAATATTAATTGAGAGGCATATCAAGTTAGGCTTGTCAGCCTTAATATTTTCTGGTGATTTGAACAGGGACAGAGAATAAGATAAGCATCTTTACAAATCCGGTTGGCTTTACTTCAAATCCAAAAGCTTGTTTCTAAGCTGCACAAGAACAGGAGCCCACATAAAATCGAATTTTGAATGCAAAGCCAACCCAGTTCTGCTCGTCATTCTCTATTTTGAATCCTGTCTGCAGCCACAGTTTTTTTGTGAACTCACTGTGCTTACTGAAATACTGTACAACATTTATTTTTGTAAGAACATTTTTTTTGCATCAGAGCTATACTTATCCTAGGGACAATCTATCATTTTTTATTTTAAAAAAGTTTTCTGTTTTTTAAGTTTGCACTAATGAAGTATTTTCATTGGCACTGATGAGTTAAAAATTACTTCAGCTATCTTTGCAGGTTTTAGAGTTTTTAACCAGTGGTAAGTAATCCCCATTTACCCATGCAGATCAGCTTAATTTGCTTAGCAGCTAAAACTTGGAGCGAACAACGGTATTTTCAAAACAAATACATCAAGTTAAAGCAAGGGCAGTTGTGGTTCATCTGAATCATATGGCTCTAGATTTCAAATCTAAGCTAAGGAAATAGAGGTTATGACATCCTGCAGCTGGGACAAGTAGTGTTCATAAAGCAACGTTAAATCAAGACCACTTGGCCAGTTCAGGCAGTTGCTTGTGTGGAAGTGAAAGATCCCATGAGAGCATTAAAAAAAAAGAAAGGTTTTGGTGTCCTAGCCAAACCCCCCCTCCTTCACTTAGTGCTACCAGGGACTAAGTTACTTCAGAGCAAATGACTGTGGAAGGTTGCTGCCAAGTAATTGCTACTGATTTACATCCAATCACAGAAAACAGTAATGAAACACTTTGCAAAATACACGGGCAAGTTAATTACAAAAGGTCTTCCCATGCTATGCAAATGCCAAGTGACTGAGCCTGCCGCTTGGTAGGTTAGTTTTCAGAAAGATCGAGCCGGTGATTTGATTCATTATACAACTACGCAAATGTTAATAACACAAACACAGACACGGTGGCAGGGAGAAGCAGCTGAGAGCTTTAGCAAGGCAGCGGTACACATGCTGGTATCGGGGCATGCACAGGTAAAAGTTTTCATTCAGTCTGGGAATCTCAGGACAGAAAAAAGGATTGGGTCCAGTTTCCCGTTCAGTAGTATTTTAAGATCTATTTATTGATAAAATACCCAACAGTTGACATTTTCATTTACAGCAGATGAAAAAAGTTTGTTTTTAAATTTTGTGAAACAATACTGGTGGCTGAAGTAGAGGGACCATTCACTGCTTCCGTGAATACCAGAAAAACTGTGTCTGTAGCTTTTGGGGTTTTGTTTTGTTTTCTTTTCAAAGCAAGGAGGAAGCATGAAACAGTAGGACTGATTGGATACTTTCATGACACTATCTGGATGCCAGTGTCATGCTGTGTAAACATGTGGATCCATTAGACAATTGTTGGAAGCAGTGAATTCTGCTTTATTTATTTGATTTAGTGATAGGAGTCATGCTGTTTGAAAAAAAAAAAGGGGGGGGGGGTTTGCAAAACCACACGAGGAAGACTTTTCAGACTTGTCAAAAAAAAAAAAGTACAATGTGAACAATGATGTATTGGATGGCCTGCAGATCCCAGCTCTGGAGAGTCTTGACAGACAGAAAAAAAGACCTGAACTCTTGGCTCTCAAACTGTTAAATAAGTTTATGAAATGTATTCCAACCTGAAAAGATAAAAACATTTTCATAGAGAAAAATTTATATTCACATGCAGAATACAAAAGATTCTCCTTGCTAAAAGACAATCTGCAACGATGATTTATATCTTCTTCCACATTTCTAGTGCACGCTACTGCCTGAACTAATGAATCAATTTTAGTGAAGCCTGATCACTACAGCATTCCCAGCGATGCTGGTCCAGGGAAAGGAGTGGTAGTTAACTGCCTGCCTTTGGTTTGTGCTGGCAACTCAAGCTTTTTGCTTTATAGTACTTAATGGTCTAAAGCACACATTGAAATTAACTCCTTCATTAGCTATACAGCTGCTACTCCTTATCTCTTTTATTTTTAATTACAGCACTGCAAAATTTTATGTTGTGATTCAGAATTATGTATGATTAATACGATACATTATTTATATTTGTTAGAATATAAAACACAGGCCTCATGAATAAAACTATACATTACATATGACATTTGAAAGCGTACTCCATTCTTTAAGCTATCTACAAATACTATGCTTTTTCTCTCCATGCTACAACTTCATTTCAAACTGATTAACCAGCTTTTTATTCCACTCAAGTTGCTTACATTAAAAGACAAAAACCAGTAGGTTCAGCTCCCAGGAAAACTGCAAACCCACTTTAAGGTTGTCACTACAAAACTTGTTATTCATCTCCACAGGCTTGTAGATGTGAAGAGCAGTGTGTATAGCTCAGCGTTTCAGTTATGATTCATGTTGTGATTTAATCATTCGCAAAACATTGTTTACTACATAAAAGAAATTGTACTTCAACAACAAAGATCAGAAAGCAAGAAAATCGAATCAGTCCAGAAGAGCTACTGAGTCACTAAGGAGGAAGGCAATGAGATACAGAATATCCCTGTGAATCCAGAGGTCAGCAGCAGCAAAGCTCCTCTTCGGTGACTGCTGGGTGACCACCATGGACAGAACCTTTCCCAACCCACCCAAGAGCTCCAGGAGCACACAGCAGCAGTCCTCAGAGTGCAGATCTCAATATTGCACCCTGCCATACATATAAATGAGTTAGTGCGACTTAGCCAGCTGAATTGAACAACAATTCACATGTCTAATTCTAGTCTTATCCATACATACGTGGATACGAGGCCGCAGCTAAGGCACTGAAGGGCTGCATTAGTCAGGAGAAGCCATCTCCTGCAGCCTGTCCCTACACAGCTGGAGCTCCCAGAGCTTCAGAACATATTACAGCTGTTCCAGGTGGGACTTCAGCTGTGAGGGCTATCAGCTGGGCCTCTTCAAATCCACCAGTTTAACTACTTAAATCCTCCTTCCCACATAACACACACAAAGAGCTCTCCATGTCCATTTTCTGCTCTAATGCACAGGGCAGCTGTCTTACTAGGTCCTTGAACACGACTTAAAATGGTATAGAAGTATAAGCAGAATCCGCTGTTTCTTTGCATGAATTTGTGGCACATTCATTTTTGTGTTGGAGAGGAGAGAACAGCTAGAGACTGCGGCCAAACAGCCACTACAGAATAGTTTTAAGACCACTTGAGTTGGTGTTCGGTGATTTCCACCTGCACGACACATCACAAATACACGTTAGCCATGGAAATCCCTTTCTCTTAAGATCAAGACCACATAATAATAACAGTTTGTGCTTCTATTTACTATTCTTCATGAAATTATGAAACTAAAATTGCAAGCAAAATACTGGTTGCACTGTTTATTTTTCTTGGGTCCTTAAACTCCAGCCACAATATGTGAAACAGAGGGCAAAGAGAGGCCAAGCGGAGCAGGGGAGCTGGGGAGCTCTGACTGTAACACATGGTAGTGAAGACCAGAACCAGTGCTAGTAATTAAAGAGAAGGAAAAATGCGCACTAGAAAGAGATCAGATCTTTTACAGACCGTTATTGCACCTCTCTATAGAACTTTAATAGAAAAAGAATGAAGTGGCACAGGCTGCTATCTTAAAACATTTTTTCTCAAACAAAGCATTCTGCTTACTTCAAAATTCAGTCATAATTAAGTACCCTTGAACTAGTTAATCTTTCTTTTTAGGGGAAGACTCATCTATTCTTAAAAGTTATCTTGCTCCCCAAACATTACTGTTCAATCACTTATCTAAGCTAAAACTCTTAAACCTCTTTAATACATATATGTATAGAATGTGTATATTTATTTATTATTTTTTACCACAAGACATAGGGAATACGTGCTTCATTTTTCTTCTCCTTTAGATAAGTTACATCTGCATATTGAAATCCTGGTTACAAATTTTGAGCGGTCAGATACATCATAATTTCTTTTTATAATTTAATAAAATATACTTGCTCTCCATATTTTTTCCCCACAATGTGCAAAGCAGCAAATACAGACTCAGTAACCAAAGTGAATTAGTGTAACATAGTATGCCAAAACCACTACTTTTTACAATAACAAACCAAACTGACATTTATATAGTATCATATTACATGACAAATATTTCATATCAGGACTGACGTGTCAATTTTAACCCACCAAGCATGACGCTTTCAATGAGGAGAAGGAAGTTACGTTTCTATTTTTAGATCAATCTACTGCTTTTATTCAAGATCCTCAATTCACCTCACAAATGTAAATAAAACCTTCAACACCACTGTGATACATTAATTCTATCAACTTTTCAGCCACAGTCAAGTCAGTACATTCAGCAATTCAACACCAAACATCATGAACAATTATGTTACAGATTTTCTAATCACTGGATGAAAACATTGTTTATTGTAAATGCCACACAGAGCATGGTACAAGTGAGACATAAGACCAAAAAATGGAAGTGATCTGTATTTATCAGAATTGATTAAAGTTTCTTTTAATTTCTTTCAACCACCTGCGAACAACTGTTTCACCTTTTCTTTCTTTTTTTCTTTTTTCCTCCCAGTGATTCAGTCTGAGACTGACATTCTCCTGGGCTGCACCTCATGTAAGTACAGCTATAGCAATACGGTGTGAGTATTATTGTATATGTTTATTTCATCAATGTACAACAGTGAAAATATTTACCAAAATTGGGACTTCTAAACCTGCTATTTACTTCTGTAAAAAGGTACTGGATTACTAAATCCTCCCTGAAGAGTTAGCTAAGGCAAGCAATATTTACTCCCAGACTGTCTTTCTCAAAGATCAAACTGGCCACCTAAGTAGTCTCATACAAAGATAGATCCAATTTACTACATCTTTATAGGTTTGTGAAATCTGTACTTCATGGAAGGGTCCCACCATCTTGAGGCACTCCTGGGCTCTTTGCCAGGCAGGGGAACCTCTGTCATCCACAAGAACTGCAGAAATAGACTGAAGGAACATCAGCACTCAGAAGGTTTAATTTGGGTTATTTCTGCAAACTGCTTACCAATCCATGTGAAGAAGGAATCGAGGCTGTAATGCTGTCCCCACCACCTCTACCACCAGGCCATCATGACAGTTAAAACTGCCTGAAATCCCACAGCCCACATTAATGATTTTCATACATTGACAAGGCCAATCAGGGAGAAGGAGAAAGTCCAAGACAACACCTAGTTAATCAGCTTGGGCTAACTCTGCAAGAAAGACACACCTTTAAGAGAGCCAAACAGATTAAAAGGAGAGAGAGTCAAAACTCAGTCTTCTCTAAGTGGCTAATACCATTCATGTGAGCACTGATGGTACAAATACCATCAATACTCTGAGGGTGTATTTGCAAGCAACCTGAAGATGTGCTTTCAAGTGCAAGAGTTGGCACCTGCTCAGAGTGGTGGGGAGTAGTGAGTTGTTCACCCGGTCTAGCTAATGAGCAAAGGACTAGAAGCCAGGAATTATTTAATGTTAATACCTGCTCTGACAGTACTGACTGCTGTTCTGTTGCTCTCGGCAAGTCACTCCATCTTTTTCATGTTCTTATATGTACAATGAATGTAACATTTTTGTGCCCAGTGCCCATCTTCCCAGTGTTTAATTCCCCATTTCATATTCTAGTCATAAATGCACTGCCTCCCTTTGATAAAGTACAGTCAGTATCAATAGGTAACACTTTTTAAAAACTTATTTCCAACTATTGTGAAACAGGAGCTGAATGTTTATGGAGTAGTTATTTTTAATGTCAGTTTACCATAGGGCCTCTTTAGCCACAAGCTTACAGCCGGAGGCCCCAAGGCATTTTTGGGAATGGAAACTTTTTGAGTTCAGCTCTTAACAAATTTCCAGCCTGCAGTATGGTTTTCATTAGTCTACATGGTGTTATAATAAATGATGCACTTCCTCTTTCATTTTATGATTTTTTAAAACATGCAACAATTTTTCTGTCTGTTTTTTATTACTTTCAATATACTCAACCACACTAATCTTAGAGTCTATGTATAAAGACAGAATATATTGAGTAAGATATCAGCTACAGCAAGACAAGCTTCTGGTTTAAATTCTTCACTGAAGGCCAATCATAAACCCATTACATGTATGCAGCTCCATGGACAGCCATCATTTTAGAGGCCATTGTTAAAAAAATAAAAAGTTCCTTATGCCAAAACCTAGAGTTGGCCTAGAAAAGACTCCTCTAAGGTGTACACCTGCAAGACACTCAACTAAAAGTTTGATCCCATTGGCCAGATACAAAACATATGAAAACCTCCCTAAGTCTCCACATAACAGAATTACAAAAAGGTCTTTTTTTGCATAAAGACCAACCTGATACTTCTCTATATAGTTCTGGGTGCCCCAATACAAGAAAACTTCCAATAAACTTGAGCAAGTTGAATGGAGGGATACCAAGATAGCCAGTGCACAGGAACACGTGCCCTGTGATGAGAGGCTGAGGGAACTTGTCTTGCTCAGGCTGGAGAAGAGAAGATTTTGGGTGGACCTAACAACCACCCTGTTGCACCTACAAGAGGCTTATTGAGAAGATTGATTGAGGCTCTTTACAATGATGCATGATGCGATGAAAAAATACAATGGGCATAAGTTGAAAAACAGATGGATTCCAACATACAAGGTAATATCTTTTTTTTTTTTTTACCATTAGGACAATCAAGTGTTGGAACAGGTTGTCCAGAGGTTGCACAGTCTCCATCCTTCCAGATTTTCAGGATCTGGTCTGACCTCATAGCTGACCCTGATTTGAGCAGGAATTTGGAGAGATGACCTCCTGAGTTCCCTTCCAACCTGAATTATTCTATGATTGATTCAGTCCAGTAAAAAATAGCTAAGATTTTAAATACCAGAAACAGAATGCATTCAGAATTTATTCAGACATTTTATTTTTTCTTGCTACCTATTATAATTGTAAGTATATTGGTTTGCTAATACTGTGGTGCAATATTTTTTTTAAATAATCATAGAAAACCAGGTGTGGATAGCATTTAACCTCAGACTCCAAACTTCTTAATTGAAATACTAATTGAAATCTTCCACTGATGGCTATAGCTTTTTGAAGCAAAGTTCAGACAGGAGAAAAGAAGGCAAATAAAGATTTTCTGTAATGAGCTTTGGACATGCAATGACAACAGCCATCAATAAATTTCATAGTGAAATACCTATGCCACAGCTAAAAGACTTTTTTTTTAAAGTTACCTTAGCTGTCTTTCCCTGAATGCACCTTGTAGAGATGCTAAGTCCAATCTTTCTTAGGGTGAAGTACCATGATTCTTTGATTATCACACTGGATTCTTTGTACCACGGTATAAACTGGCCCCAGCAAATACAAACATAAACAGCAGGTAACAGTGACCCAAACAATATCCCAAATATTTTAAAACTAGCAATATAAACAAACCATAGTATAAGGGGAAAAGAAAGGGTTTTTTAAAAAAAACAAAATCAAACACCTAACATTTCAGAATTTAAGTCTCCATCCTAAAAGCACAACTATCCATATTTAAATCAAGCCCGTGTTCTCTGTGCTGTCTCTTCTTACCCAAAACTAGTTTGGTGAGCTCCGCAGGAGGTCAAAAGCAAATCAAAAGCAAATGCCCTTAACATTGTACTTTCAAACATCAGCTCTGAAACGTTTTCAAGGAATGTTCATCTCCTTTCCAGATGCATTTCCACACATCTTTGCTAGTAATTTAACTCAACACGTACATAACACAGATGCTGCAGTAATTCAAGATAGACAAGATGAGCATGCCAAAAGGGTTACACGCTTCTACGCTCATGCAAGCCAAGCTCACAAGTACCGTTCGTTGGCTTGGTACATGTGCCATCTTCCCATCCACAGCCATGCCAGGGGCCTTCACTATCCACGTCTCCTTCACAATTTACTCCTTGCCATTTATCACCATGGAGCTTTATGTCTCCAGCTTGCCCCCAATCTCCTTCTGGCTGCCTGCTAAGATCTATGTCCCCTTCATACTCATTTCTGTATTATTATAAGCCTTCATTCTCTCTCCCCATACCAGCTTCCTTCCCCTCACAAATTAAAGACTTTGTTCACCCTTCCCTTATGAAGTTTCGGTCTCCCTTCCTGCCAGATGAGATGGTGTTCATTTTGCAAAAAGAATTGTTACTAATGTTTTCTATTTGGGAGAGAGGCAGAGGTTCTCAAACAACCTGCTAAACTTGATTGTGAGGATAGCAGAAGTGAGATCAGACTATTATGCTGGAAATCATTATAGATGCCACCAGTCGGTAGAGATAACTGAAACTACAGATCTGCAAAAACTGAAGAGGCTGCTCTTCTTTCTTCTTTTTCTCTTCAATAGTTAAAATAGATGCTTATTATCACTTACTGCTATTCACCATCCCTGGCTGCCAAGAAGAAAAAAAGGAAAAAAAGAAAATACAAGATTCTCTATACATTTGTTTCAAGAACACTGAGGAGATCTTTTGGAGGAGGAAAGCTGAGAGAGAGAGACTGAACTAACATTAATGGATGTTAACTAAACTAAGATTAGTCTTTAATTTTAAGACATATTATCCCAGCAAAAGTCACACAGTTGGGAAAAAATACAGAAAATAGATCTCTTTCTGTAGGGTATATAAACCTGAACATATAAGCAGCATTCCCTCTGCTGATCCTTCCAAGAAGGAATAATTCTCCACTATGTGTCCCATTGTATGTATTTGCCTATTTTAAATACGTTTTATATATAGTTGATACACATACAGTTTTTTTAAGATGGCCTTCTTTTTGTATTTTCCCTCTATACATAATTTTTAATAAGGATGTATTCCCAGGGGCTGACAGCATCAGGAAAACTAGGCTATGCCAATGAGAAGGGATTCCAGTCAAACATCATCATGTCTAGCATACTGTGTTTCATTTACAAATCTTTGATTTCTAAATGAATGGCAGTTCAAAGTACACATTAAACACAGATACTTTCTGCTTATGTATGTAGAGATTGTTAGAGATTAAGCACTTTTAATTAAAGACTTAAGCAGGTGTCAGTTCATGATACTCTTTGAATTTGGTTTAAACAGATATATGTTCCATGATTACCCAGCAGCACACTTTAAATATAAGCAGAATCAAAGAGATCTTCCTAAACAAAGGGAAGGAAAGCTACTTTGTCAGATGGTTTGAAGTTTGGTACTACTCATCTGTCATATATGGAACATCATATATTTAGTTGGAAAAGGCATTCAAAAACACTTCAAAAATAAACAAAAGCACAGCAAACAGCTTTATGAGACAGAACCCCAGGCCACACAAGACCTATTAATTTCAGTGGGGTTTTGTTCTGCCTCTATATATGCATCTAACTATCCAAAGTTAATTTGCAGTATCAAGGCCTAAACCAGATAATTTAAAAGCATTCTGGACTCAAATAACCAGAGCTTTAAACACAGAGATGGAATTATTTCAGAGTAATTTTTTTCCCAGTGTCATACTTCAGAGTGATAGTAATATGAAGAGTACCCTGTTTCTCCATTACTGAAAGGTCCTGTATTTTCTTTTTTTAAAGGAAATCCAAAGATTAATTTAAAGCCATCTGATGAAAATACCTTAATATTTACCTTCGTATTTTGTTGCAATATATACTGAATTCAAGTGATGTGATTTCAAAACTTATCCTGGATGCTTCTCATTTCAAGATGTTAAATATTGGCTCTTACAAATTTCCATTATACATTGTCTGACAGTATTTGCTGCTCTGGCCTACATGAACTGACTTTTAATTCTTACAGAGGAAATTATAATAAAGTTTGTAGAAGTTGGGCACAGGTGACATTTTAGCATTTCATACTTATTACAAGTCCCTCCTTCCCAGATCTAATTTCACATAAAGTGTAAAACAATGGTTAGAAGGGCCAAATGCATAAATTCTCTTGATCCTTTTTACCTATTATATCATCAGTAATAGCTACCCTCAAGCTGGCCTCCTAATCATCCTTTAAATGATGGCACTATGCTTTAACATCTCTGCAGTGGTGTTGCAGCTGACACCTGAAGACAATGAAAGAGCACAGATGTAGTTCCAGAATTTCATAGCTAGTAAATCACAAACTGAAGTCCCAAAGCCAAGAGAAGGCCATTAGTAGAGTTGTGGGAAGAAAATAATGAGGGAGACAGAGACAGCAATCTGCCAGCTGACTAGGTCAAGGCATGGTGTGTAGCGGGTATCTGGGAGGACAGCTAACGCAGACAGGGAAGCAAAGAGCACAACTGCTAAAACAAAGGATGCTGACCAGCTGGAGCTGTCATCTACAAGAACAAAGTACCAGCCTGCATCTCAGATACTGGTTAATGGAAGCTACAGCATGACTGCAAAGTTTAAAAATAGCATAGGATGATTAGCATAAAAGCACAATTCTTGGAGTTTCAACTGATCCTAAAAGAAAGACTGAGCACTCTTGTAAAAATCAGTTTCCCTTTTCAGCTACTCTTTTCCTACTTCTTTAGTATTAATTACAGCAATATTGCATACAGAGAAATCTGAAAAGTAAAAAATGGTGGAAACCAAGATCTGTTTGACTGCTTCAGCAATAAGGTATAAATCTGGAGTAACTGCAAAGGCTTGAATCTCAAAATACACACCACTGTAACAGAGAGCTACAACTGGCTCCTGAATTTTATCAGTTTTTTGTCTGGAGACAGTGAGGAATCTTCCTTAGCCAGGAAGGAAAAACTGTGAAAGTCAGGTAAGGTTCTTTTAGCAGCTATGGTAGGCACAGGTTATTAAGTGGATCTTTGTATGGCTGCTCCACCTCCAGCTTTATTTGCTGGGAGCTGGTTATGTAACTAACACAAAGGAAAATAACCATTTCTAGGTTGTTTTCCTTTGCAAGGTCTGGGCTGCCAGGAGGAACTGAGAGAATTCAAAAGCAGCTTCCCTTCTGTTGCTCTTTTGGGTGTTTCTCTTTGAAGTGGCACCCTAAGTGGCTGCTCATTCACCAGGTTTGTAGGTAGTCTTTAAAGCAATACTTTCCACCCTTCAAGCTTAAGTACAGAAACATACAATTAATTAAAGCAAGTTAGTGGTGTTATTATTCCAGCCTTTTATTTCTACTTGGTGTCAGACTCTAAGACGCAAGTGCTCTTTGTAGTAGGATTTCAGACACTCTGGAGAAAATGCTGCACTTTAGAGACTGATCTGATATGGATCGTGTAACACACAAACAATCTAAGAAAACCATTTAGCTATTGCTTAAAGGGAAACTTCATTCTAAAATCTAGAAACAAAGAGTCAAACTCTACAATGGCTCTAACTACTTTGCAATGTTACTGTGCTGTATTTAACTGATGGTTTAACCCTTTGTCTGACTTTTTTTTTTTAATCACTTGTTTTTCCTCAAAAGAAGAGTAAGCCTAAAACTAAATTTTATATGGAATGATTGAAAAGTAGACTGGCTAGGAAATCTTCATTTGTTTACAGTCCAACGAACCACTTACCTGCCAGATGGCCGTAATGCAACAACAAATGCATCTAATGCTGCTTATAATAGTGGCTAAACACCACATACTGGTTTCCAAATATTTTACTGGTGTGGAATGTTTGTAAACCATCCTCCTGCACTGCTGCCAAACTCCAGGAACACTCTCCAGCACAGAGTCCTTAACTAAAAAAAATATCCCCACTTATTAAGAATTATTATGGAGGAAAGAGTTCAGTCAATCCGTCCCAATGTAACGGCGCTCTCCCATTTCCACATAGCATGTCAGTTGTTTATTTTCATTCTTTGAGCACAGAATTTTATAGTCACAATTATCTCATTTTCTCATAGTACAAACAGTACGATTTTTATTCATTGAGGTCAACATTTTTGTTGCATTCTTCCTCTTGTTTTTTTCCTCCCTCTAAAATTTGCTATTAACAACAAATACAATAGATTTATGCTATCAAAATACCTGTTGGGGTAGAGATGTATTAATAAATTGTATTTTCAAATGAACATAGATCAAAAGTGGCAATAGAAAATGGACAGCTAGAGGAATTGATGTTTGAACTCCATTTCCATTCTCCCTATCCTTTAAAAGAAATAGTTCTCCAACCAAGCAACCTCATCTTAAAAGATTTTTGTGCAAGAATTTTCACCAAAATCTGGAAGGCTTCAGGAAGTAATGCTCAGTCAAGAAGATTTTAGAAGCTAGGACTGCTTCATGATCATCTGGCCATGAAATCCTGCTAGCCAGACACAGTCTTGAGCATGCAAACTTGCTGCTTTACATCTTTTTTTAAAGGGTTCAAGGGTGGGGAGACTGCACCCCAGTATTTATTAAGGAAGACAGTAAGGCCCTGGCCTTTTTCCCTTCTTATACATCTCCTCTCCTGTTTCTCCTGTGCTGGGAAGTGAGCGGTAGTGCCTTCAGCCTGTCTTCACAAAATACATCCAGAGGGTTAAAGTCCTTCCTCCATCCCTGCCACCTGAGGTCTGCAAAGGAAAGAGCTGCTGAAAGCCTGGTAACAGGAAAAGGCCAGGAGCAGTGTATTATATTCTGTATGTTTGGATTAGCCCACAATAGCTAAATAAACTGATTTAATGTCTAATGACATTTTCAAAGAATAGCTAATAAAATTATCCAAAGTATGCAGAGACAAAAGATGCACACAGACACACCATAATACATCTCTAATACATCCACACAAGCAAGGACCTAATGGTGAATTTCAGCAGTCTGGCCATTCAAATTGGAGGTCAAATATAAAAGGAGCCCAAGTTAAAAAGCCTACTGACTAGAAAAGACGCAAATACTCCTGCCTTGCCCATTATTATTATTATCACTCCCATTTGTATGCAAGTATCAGGTTTCGTTCTATGTTTTCAGCATAGAACCATGTTTCTGAAACAGATTCATGGTCTTTTCAAAATAAATAAATAAAAGGCATGCTATTGAAGTGAATCACAAGCTCTGAATACTTTTGGAAAGCTTCTCTGAATTAGCTGGGTTAGCAGGTCTGAGGGATTTTCACTAAAACCACATGAGGATCCTGAGTCATGTCAGCAGAGGAAGAAGCTGCGATGGATCCAGATGCTATCACTCCTCTCCCAGCTTGTTTGCCACTGACCCTCTGCTGGAGTTTCCCACTCCTGTAACGATGGAGCTGCCACAAGGAAAATAACATTCATGCGCCTGTCTCAGCAGCTTGAGTTCACTGCAAGGCCCCTGGAAAGGGTGCAGCTTTGTGGTCCATTTTGGAAATCAAGCTGTGAGAGTGCAGACACACACGTCCCTCTCCTGAGGCCTGTAACCCTCACCAGAAGGGAGGCTGTGCCATCCCATCCAGACCGCCATGCATCCAGCTACCGCAGCAAGTTTCACCAGAGCTCGTTTGCAAACGGCCCTTAGGGAAAGCTGGTTGAATTTCTCAAACCAGAGACGCTGGTTCTGAAGAATGAATGTATGATTAATGGGGCTGCAGCACTGGTACAACTGTGGTCGCCTTCTTAAAGTTTTCCATCAAAGTTCTTCCAACCTGAAATATTGTAGCAGATTAAAAAATGAAAGGGACTAAAAGTTGCGCTCATATAAAAGGCAGTTCTAAAGCAACTAATCTAAAATTTGCAAATAAGTTTTGCTTACTTCAGCTGATTTGCACATTCCAATTTTTTTTAATTACCAAAGCATTTTCAGACATGTTATGACCAAATATGAACTTGCTGAATACTCACACTAAGATAAAACACAAATAAACAGTCTTGAATTAATCCCATTAATATTACATCTTACTTCTATGCTTAAAACAACAGTACTGAAAAATGAGAAGACGTGTCAGTGGGGACTGGCTGCATTCTGTGCAATGAACAAGGAGATCTTTGCCCACACCACAGTCTCTTTTATCATGTATGAACAACTGTTTGCACTCCTCTGAAGGTACCATCATTTCAGCTTAAGATAAAAGTATACCAAGGAATATTTCTGATAATCCTTTTATATGAATAACTATTCTTTATAGACAATTTACACATGGGTATGAAGGGCCCAAATGTACACCCGCTAATTCACTAATGCCATAGTGATGCTTCAACAAAACCACTTCAACTCATAAAAATAATATGCTGGCAAACACAGTCCTAAATAACTACCTTCACTTTAACCCTGTGATTTGTTTAATCCATCTGAATCACTAACTCTACCTAAGTCTAAGTTACTGCATAAAGCACTCCTAGAAGATGAACTTTGAAGGTCATTATATTGCCGAACAAAATTGAACAGAACTTCTTGGGTTTTGTCTTATTTAGCTCCTGTAAGTAAGAAATATTATCAGAGTTGTCTATCAATTCGTATCAGATGTAGCAGCGCGTCAGAAACATCAGCACCTCAAACACATGGTGACTTCATCATCTGAACCACTACAAATTATTCTGTAAACAAAATACCTGCACTGCTCAAATACAACCTTCATATTAACAAAGTTACTTGTAATTATGAATTTTAGGACTGTGCATTAACTTCATAGAACCATCAGCAACGAGAACTGTATTTGGAGAAGGATGGACAGAGAACTGCCATGTTTAATTCAGCATATTAATCAAACCAATAGCAACAGTATACAGCTTCTGAAAATTAAGCATGTGAGGAGACCCCCAAGGCTACTGTGATCCCTGCTGCTTAGTGGCAGTAAAGAAAAAGTGCATTAGGTCATGTATGTGTTTCATGCTCATACTGGACTCCTATCCAGCTGAACTTCTACCACGTGCAGAGAAAATATATCTGGCTTGTGTTTAAAGGTGTTTTAAGTATGGGCTAATTTTCCTGGCAGGTGAGAGAAGAGGCTCCATCTTCACTGAGGCTGGCACTTGCTTACTTTGCAATAAGGCAGGGTTAAAAAAAAAAGTTACTAAAGTAAACCTCAAACATCCTTGTTCACCATTTCATTCAGTCGCCTTGCAGCTGTTGGGCCAGGACCCAGTCTCAGCACAAAGCCTCGTGGGTCTGCCATAAGAAATACCTGGGCAAGTTCTACAAGTACAGATATTGTTAAAATTTGGACCTTTCTGGTCAAAGCACGACGGTCTCCTCTGCCCCACAACTACCCCAAGTTACTCCAGACTATCAGTGACAAGTACTAGTTACATAGCGTAATTGCGTAGGGGATTGTATATCTTTACATTCAAACAAGCCTCAGGGAATGTGCTAGACAAACCCGACCGGGACAATGTAAAACCTATAAGGTTGTGGGCACTGCAGACTGAGAGAAGTGATGGACTGGCGGGGCCTGTAAGAGCAAGCAGTTCCCTCTATAAAACCAAGAGAGCAGCAGACTCGAAGGAGCCACATTATTACCTTCTGCTCTCCCTGGAGACCAAAAGAGTACTATTCCATCTCCCAATCTCTGCATTTTTCTCCTGCAAAAAGCCTATATGCTAAAGTTTATGAGGTCTGAATTTCAAAAGGAAAGCACATTTCACCTTAAACTCTATGCCCAGCTGTCACTGGCATTTTATCAAATGTAAATCAACACAGTTTGGGGGTTTTGCTCTGTGTTTCAAAATACAAACCATAAAATAAAAGGAAAAAGCATAATCCTGGCTGCCTCACATTGTCTCCTCACAGAAGTATTACTTCAGAGATTAAAGAAGTGCTTGTTTATTTAACAATTTGACCAATCTCTAACAATAGAGCATTTAATGGAAAATATTAATGTGGGACCTATAAACAGAGCCGCTGTGCGATAAATACTGTAAATAGAGACTTGGGGTTTTACTTTAATATAAACAATAAAAGCTTAGCCAAAAGGAACAAAAAAATAACAGAATTAGGTAAATACTTAGATCATAAATACCAACAATCAAAAAAGTTCTCAGGTATTAAGCTTAGAGTCTGTCCTAGAGTCCTATTATGAAGTTTCATCTTGTAAGATAGTGAAAGAATAAAAATGAGCAATTAATGGTATAAAATCAGAAAATACACATGCTACATACATGCCTAACATGAATGACAAATTCTTCATTCATTTTAGGGGTCAACTCCTTTTCGGTAGATAAGTAAAAGCATATATTACACTTCACTGCTTTGGGGAGGAAGGAAAACACATAAATTAATTCTTCATTACAGTTTAAAAAGGCAAATTATTTAAGGACTATTTGTATTCAAGCTAAGTAGACAGAATCATGATATTACATGCTTTCTATTCAAATTGAAAGAATTTACATTTACCTACCATCTCACTAAAGTAAGATGATATAGCAGTAATATTTTTGTTACCTTTTTTTAAAATTTTAATTAGAATGTTCTATTTAAATGCTTAAAATACTTCTGAGGTTTACAGTAAAGTATTTTTTAAAACATACATTGGCTCTTTTTCAGGTCTTATGTTGGTTACTGTGTAAACTCTCCAGCGGCCAAGTGGATGTTACTGGCTTTTGCTGGGTAGCATTGTTTTTCAAAGGTGGGAAGGGATATGACTCCTGACAAACACAGCTGGGATGAGTAGCTCTAAAGAAAAATTTTAATAACATTTTTGCCAGTTTGGCTTATTTTGCTCCAGGTTTATTACTCTGTTAACACACACAGCTTTGCAGAGTAACTACTCCTATGGTAGAAATTATTTTCTCATAACAAAAAAGTTCTCCTGGTTTGATGCAGCCACTATTTGCCTCCCATTACGTAACTACACCAAAGGTTGAACTGTTCTCGAACCACAGTAAGGTCCTTTCAGTTTGTCCTTTGCAAAAAAAGACCCCTAAAAACCCCTTTCACAATTATGAACATGGTACGCAGAAGAGTCCTTATGGCAGGATCAGGCCCCCTGTTTTTGCAACAGCCCTCTGCGCCAATAAGAGCGTGCAGCTGAAGCTTAAAGGATTATGTGTATGTATGTGCAGGGGAAGTCACATGTATACACAAAGCTCGGTGCCACTACCGAGGGCAGAGCAGCAGCGTCAGCGGTCTTTTTCTAAGCTCTCCCATTGTTTACTCCTACTAGAGAAATGAGATATTGGAGTTTCTGCTGAGCTCACTTTGAAAAGGGTCTGACTTGATGGGCAAAATGTTTCTGCCAGCCATCAAGGAACAACAAGGCAGTACCTACCAGGTGAGATTTTAAGAAGTTCACCTTTTAGATTGCTTTTGTTTTTTAAGAGCCTAGAAACAATTTACATTAATGCTTATAAACCTTGGATCAGTGAAAATGAATAGTGCCATCGTTAGAAACCAATGTTCAGTTTTTAGATAACAGCTCTTTATGAAAAACGTTATTGTTTAAATTTGTAATGCTCCTACTTTTATGTTGTTGTCTAGAAGAAAGTTACAGTAGGCTTCTTATGCATATCAATTTTCATGCTCTTGCATATTAGGCTAGATTTCTTATTTACTGTTTCTTTATGTACTCAGTATGTGCTTTTAAGTTTTTTATTAATCACTCTGAATATATGAGATCTCAATTTTTCTGTATATTAAGTCTAGAATATAACAGTATAGCATAAGTATAGCAGAGGAATTGATCAAAAGTTAATCTAATTAGTCTTTAATACATAAAAGAGTTCTCCATGAAAGTGAGATACTTATGAATCTTCTATTCATAGCATAATAATAAAACACACAGCAAACCATACTGTGAAATATTACTGCAAAGCAACTAAAAGACATAGCAGTAACTAATTAACTAATTAATCACAATTAAGCTGCATTTTCATTTATATTATAAAAGAAGGTAAGCCAAAGGCAAACTTCAAAGCCCCAAAAATTTCCTAACTGCTTTCAGCAGAAGCTTTGAATAAGCAGAACGACTGCTGTCCTTTTTAGACTCCATTAAGCATTTTTAACTATGCTAATCACCGTATTTGCAATCTGTTTTCTACTGTACTTAGCAGAAGACCTACCTTCCTTTAGGGCTCTGTCAGCTGAACTTCATGTCCTTTTTACATAAATGCTAAAGCAGCATAAAAAGGCAGCACCCTATTTCTCATGCCAGCGTCACATCCTTCACGTATTTTATAGGCCCCATCATTTAAGTCAAAGCAGTATCCTGTGGGTTTCAATAGAAGTTGGACTATTTCTGAAATGATGAAAAAAGTTCATCAAATGTCTGGACAAAGTGATTCATGTGAACATTTATGTTTGTGATCTGCACATCAGAATGATTCATTTGAACTTCTGTGTGCAGGGTCTGAGCATCAGATAAGAATTTATCAGAATATTCTGCATATCTTCCACAACAGCTAGAACATGTAAGGCTCACTGAAGTGATGATAGACTAGCAGGCTCCAGTGACCTCCCTACACACTGTGGTTTACTGTTGGTATGCACCCTGTGTCTGTGTGGGCTATGTAAAAACAACCATTTATCAATCATTACTAAGAAACTGGCTCTGTTACAAACTAATTACTCCTCAGGCTTCCACCTATTAGCACAGGAGGAAGCAGACTATAAATTTATTTTTGTGGTGCGTTGACTGTGGCAGGATGCCAGGTGCCCACCAAAGCTGCTCTATCACTCCCCTCCTCAGCTGGACAGGGAAGAGAGAATATAATGAAAGACTCGTGGGTCGAGATAAGGACAGGGAGAAATCACTCACCAGTTACCATCATAGGCAAAACAGACCCAACTTGGGGAAAAATTAATTTCATTTATTGCCAATCAAATCAGAGTAGGATAATGAGAAAGAAAAACAAAATCTTAAAACACCTTCCCCCCCCAACCCTCCCTTCTTCCCAGGCTTAACCTCACTCCCAATTTCTCTACCTCCTCCCCCCACACAGGGTGGCACAGGGACAGGGAATGGGGGTTGTGGTCACTTCATCACCCGTTGTCTCTGCCGCTCCTTCCTCCTCAGGGGGAGGACTCCTCACACTCCTCCCCTGCTCCAGCATGGGTCCCCTGCAGGGTCACAAGTCCTGCCACCAAACCTGCTCCAGCGTGGGCTCCTCTCTCCATGGGGCCACAGCTCCTGCCAGGAGCCTGCTCCAGCGCGGGCTTCCCACGGGGTCACAGCCTCCTTTGGGCACCCACCTGCTCCGGCGTGGGGTCCCCCCCAGGGCTGCAGGTGGGATCTGCCCCACCGTTCCCCTCCATGGGTGCAGGGCACAGCTGCCTCACCAGGGGCTGCCCCAGGGGCTGTGGGGGAATCTCTGCTCCGGGCCTGGAGCACCTCCTCCCCTCCTTCTTCACTGACCTGGGTGTCTGCAGAGTTGTTTCTCTCACATAATCTCACTCCTCTCTCTGGCTGCAATTGCACAGATTTTTAGCCACCCCGCTACTAAAACCTTGCCACGCAAACCCAATACAATTTTATATATCGAGGGTCAGTACAGCTTCTGCGGTTACAAAATCTGCTACAGAAGTTGTGCTTTCTTCCTGTGGTGTTCAAGATTATTAAAAATGTGTGTACCTATTGAGAACACTAAAAAATATTTTTAAAAAATCTGTTCAAATTAAAAAAAATCCACCAGTAATTGTTGTATGGCATGTAAATTGATACACTACCATTAGTAAGCACTAGTATTTATTTCAATGTCATTTATTTGTCTGTAACCCTGGGAATTTGTACAATCCTAACCATGGCTTCCCAAAACACCACGGATTTGACAGAATGTGGATTATAGGTGGCTACAGGTAGTATACTCAAAGTGTAACTTCACAGATGTTTTGTAATGGGAGAATTTAGGCTTAGATAGTCCTGGTTTACAAAGGTCCCACACTCCTTTGCACATTTCTTCCCCCAAAATTACTTCTGGTTTTTTGCCCTTGGAAAAATTTGCCCAGCCTCAAACTGGGCTGTAAAAAATGACACCTGTTAAGAATATCCAAGGAAGCATCCCCACACACACACCTGTGAAGTATGGCCAAGGACTCAAATCAAATCATCAAATATTTAAATCTATCAAGCCCTTTTCCAGCATCCTAGAAGACAAAGGTTAATTATTACTGGCTTTTTCTAGTTGGATGGAAGGGTCATTCCATGCATATAGGTGCAATGAGGAGCCTTATGAGAAATCAAGATTATTGGTAGAAATTTTTGATGAATAAGGGGTAAAAAGTGGAGTGGGGAGTGGCACATGACAAACAGTAGGTGGACAAATCAGAACCCATTCATGTCAGTAGGATGCCTCTTAATTTCAAGCCCCTGGTAAATGAAAATTCCTACTCCAAATCTTACAGTCTAATAATAGCCACCTTTAGATAAGCATTAATATTATATTAGCCCTTTGAGAATGTAAAATTAAAATATTTTATTCAGACATTATAAATGGAATAAGATGCAATCAGTAAATATGCAAGTTCATCCAAGAGGCAGCTAGAAAATTTTATTTCCTTCACCAAGCAATAGAAATTAAAAGCCAGAGGAGCGTCAAGAACAAAACATTTCAGACTTGCTGACAATTATCAGGAAGAGATCTGTTTATCCCCAATGGATGTGACAAATTTTGAAGTAATTTCAGCCTCAGTGCAACTCTGCTGAGGGCCAATTTTCCCCTTCAAACTCTAAACTCAAACCAGTTTTACACTTACACTGACAAATGTTATCTGAGAAAGAACTACGTCAGAATTTTTGCATTTACTGGAAATCTGGTCCCTGCAGTCTGAATCTGTTTCACAAGAGTTTCCTACATGGTCAGCGTGATGTCTTGTTGACAAGTCACTGGGTCAGTTTTCACTGATGTTTCTAATAGGAAATGGCATTATATTATAGTTTCCAGGAAAACTACCATCTGTGCCTCCTGTCAGTCTTTGCAACTGGCAGCAAAATATCTGTGGGGAATGTTTCCATGCTGCCAAATTTCAGCAGTGTTCCCTGTCACAAGTCCTACGCATGGGTGAAGCTAACGAACAGTGGGTTAAGATAAGAGCTGCTGTTTCCATCCTGCCAAGTCACTGGGCCAACTCATTTACAGAGTAATTCCAGCAGAGTCGGTGCACCTTTGATGCTCTGTCACTGGGATAAATTCAGTCTGCAGTATCTAGAATAGGGATAATTTGCATTAATTTTGATTGGCAAGAATCTGTCTTCTTTACTGGAGTGATGCTGCTTTACATGGACCAGAAGTGCGATGTTCAGTTCGTATACATTCCTTACCTGGAACCTGAGCAACTCCAAAATGCTGGAAATGCAGGGATCTAGCCACTTGCTATCTTGTAAGAGGTGCAAATGATCTGTTTGCACCTACACTCTAAACAAATAAATTAGCTAAACATTTACCATAAAACCGTCTTGTAATTTTATGCTTTCTCAAATATTAAAAAGGCCATAGCAGAAAATTTTAAATTCTTCTCCATGATCTGATAAACTTTACATAAAAAAAGGGAACGTAAAAGTTTCATAAATATTTTTTCCCCAAAACCAGTCTTAACTGATTTGTTGTTATACAGTTTAAGTGTCTGTAGATAACTGGGGTGAAGAACCCCTGTAGTTAAACACTGATGATTATCATATAAAAAAGATCTAAGATCTTTTTGAAATGATTTAATGAAATCACCCAGCTAGTGTATTCAATTCCTTAAGTCAGGAAAAATGAACTAAATACTTTCATTAAAAACAGTGGCACAAAGTGCATCTACTATGTAAATCTACTAAGTCCCAGCTACTCTGAACATCAACATCACGACAGTAAGAATGCTTTCTGAAGGTGCGTGTAATCCTTGCTAGATCCACTGAGTTGAAGCATTTCATATGAAAAGAAACTGCAACTTACATGCAGTTTTAAATTGAATGAAAATATTTGCTACAGTTAATGGGCTTGTGTGCTCTCCCAGAAACTGAAATTGTATGTTTTAATTAAGTCTTTTGGTTTCCGTGGCTCACCAGTTTTAAGTACAGTGGAAATTCTGCCACGCGTTAAATTTTTAAAATATTTTTTTCACTGAATCGGTTAAAAAACTGAACATATATAGCAGTTTTCAATCATCTTGATACTGATTTTTATTTAAGTTTGTTGTCACTTAGTTTTAAAGTAGAATAGCTGCATCAAAATCAGCTTCCAAGTGCTCTGAAAACCTGGGCCAGGAACTGCAGCGGTGCTCACTGACTTTGTATTCAACACTCTGAATGGAGCTGTCTACTCTGCTGACGCTTAAAAGCTGTCACTTCTTGTATTCCAGTTAGTCAACTTTATAAAATTCAGAACTCTAAGCATCTTATGAAGCCTATTTTCTGATACTATATTCACTTTAATTATTCCTGTTATTTAATACACCGTAAATAACTGGAAGTCAGTATGAATACTAGGAAAATTACAGGGCTTTTGTTTTGCATGTAACTCAGTTTTTAAAGAAGAGTATTACCTAGTGGATATTTAGGCATCTCAAAATTGTATCTCATTTCAGAAACCCAGGCAGCTATGGCTTGTAAACAAATACAGGTAACTGCTGCATAAATTCATTCTGCTTGATGGAATACCCTATCTTCAAAACTGCACAAAAATATTTCACTTTTTGCAGTAATGAAATCTTAACCCACAACACATCTATGATGTATTAAAAGCTTCACTGTTCACTCTATGGTGAATCCTTTCTCACTGCACATAAATGTTAAAAATGAAAAAGATATGTCAGGTTTTCCATATAGAGGCTCTTTTGGAATTCAGTGATAAAGCTAAGGCAGGAAGAGGTGGAGCAGGAGACCAGTAACACTCATCTGATACTGGGACACTGAGAGAAGTTAACAAAACACGGTCGAGTGTACAGAGTTAACTCCTGCAGAGCCCCCAGTGCAGCTGTTCCTGAGGAGCTGCGAGGAGGGCACAGCTATCAGCCACCTAACTCCTGCAGAGGCTCTACTACAAAGAAATAAACAGCATTAAAAAAGCAGATTATCATTGCACAAGTGGGATCTGAATGACCAAGTAGCTGCTATGCAGATGATTTACCACAAAGATGGTGCTTACAGAATGAAAGAATAAACAAGTGACAGTGGCGGCAGTTGCCAACATCTGTGGTCACCTAGCGTAATAGGCCTGTCAAAATATGCATTGTGATCTTTTGTATTCTGGAAATAGTTCTAAAACCGAAGACTGACTAGCAAGTGAGAGAGGGGTCCACAGGAAGGAGCTAAGCTCTGAAGTGCTCTGAAGACAACACATATTCAGAAATTTCTGGAAAAGCAGAGAGTGAGCAACCTCAAAGGATGACCAAAGCAAAATGCAAAGACCAATTTCAAAACGTATCTCTGTACTCATTCCACGTGTGACAAATACACCCTGCAGTTCTTGAGAATTCAGTTTTCACTGTTAACTCAACATGCCTAAGAACATTGTCAGATGTCCCACGGGAAAGTAATAGAGAAGTAAGAAGTGAAAGAGTATCATACTTAGAAACCCTGTGATAAGTCTGATATGATACCATATATGTGTCATATAAGCAAATGGTGATGGGAGGTGCAGCATTAATTGTAATGGGGTCATCAGGGAGAGACAAAGAGGAAAATAAGGGCCAGGCAGATGTGAAAAACAAGGGGTTTTTTAAAAAAAGCAGGGTAAAATGTACATAAACATTTATGTCTGGACAGAAGGAGTGCTTAAGGAACAACACTGGACCAAGGGGAGGCAGTAAGTTATAAAACTGGAAATGGGCTCACAGCACTCAAGTTGTGCAGAATTAAGCAGGAGTGGGTAATAATTGGGTGGTATGAGTTAAAGGTCTTTTTTTTTTTCTTTTTTTCAGTTTTTAATTATTGTTATTACTGCTACTAAAGCAAGTTCATACTGCAAAGGGAATGGGTTTAGAAAACCAAAACCTGAGCCTTATGTGACGAGGGTGAAATCAGTGGGCCCAGGAGGCTGGGCGTCTGCTCTTCCCATGAGTTCACTTGCCAGGGGTGGCAAACTCCTTGCTCTGTGCTCCCTCTCACAGGACCAGGGACAAACAATGCTACTGTAGAAAGAAAAGAACCACCCCTCTTCCAACTGACCTACTCTTGCTTTCTTATTTGTACTTCTTTAATTATCCAAGAGGAAGGTTATATTCAATGCTACTGTATATCAATTATTCTTGTGATTTAGTCATGGCTTCTTTCACATTATATTGCACTGAATTAACTACACTATAAAAATGGAACTGGTATCAATTATAAAAATACCACTGGCCAAACTGGTCAATGATTGCACCACAAAGACATAAATGATAGGGTTGGAAGGGGCCTGTTTTTCAGCCCAGCACCCAGTATCAAGCAGGATTTTCTTCTCCACTAATGTTAAAAGCATTTTATCTAAGCTGTATCATTATGTTATAAACAGCAGCAACTTAGCAACTGCATAAGTAAAGTATATTCTGAAACCTATTTGCCTGCACTGCTGCATTTTTCCCCCTCACATCTAACCTGGGCAATCTAGTTTTACTCTTCTGTATATCCAGCCAACAAGTCTTCTGTTAATCCCTATGGTATGTATATAAGCTAGTAAGCCTAAAAAATGTCATGTTACCCCGGCTGAGAAGTAACAGCAGTGTGACACTTCATTCTCTTGCACTTGAGAGTTCAGAGTGTGTTCCCCTTGAGGTACAATTAATTGCAGGTATGCTATTTTCCAGAAATAGCAACCATTCATTATTTAAAGTTTTAAGAATTAATCCATCAGTAGCATGACACTTTCAAAAAGCACCTTTTAAATCCTGATGCATAGCTGACAGTCTACTAAGTCATGGTTTAAGCATATATGCAACATTTTTGGCCAAGCTTTTCCGTCTTGATCTGAAGCAAACCTGTGCCATCCAGCAAAGCTCTACGCAGCGCTCAGCCCTCCCCTATGCAGTACCCTTGGGTTTCAGTCCCTGTAGGAATTAAGAGATCCTCTTAGGCCTGTTTAGAGACTCACCTCGTTGGCAACAGCTTTATTAGCTATGTGTGGTTTATAATGATATTACAGCTTGTAAAAACGCATACTCAAAGGTTAGATAATCTCGATAAGAGCTATTTCACATATAGACGATAACAGAACACATAGACAAATCATTTATTGTCTAAACAAAAAAATCTGCAGAGCAAGAGATAGTGCCACAGCCGGATAAAGGTTTTGGATTCTTTAAGTCAAATATAATAATCAGAGCATGGAATGGCCATGCTTGAAACTGTTAACCAACCTGCTCTGCAACTTAATGCTGCATTATGAATGAAAATGTCTGAAAAAAACCTGACTGCAGCTATGGACTGTAATACAACTAAGCAACACTTGATTTTTCTTATTAATTAAAGTTCATTTTATGCATTTTTTCTAAAATAATCTTTGCCACCGAGTGCTCTGCACTTTTTGTACAGTGTTGTAAGAAGTTTTTCTTAAGTACTTCATGCAAATTTTTATCTAAGTAAAACCACCTTCAATGTATGACATGTAAAGAGATTGGCTTTCGGCCAAGTATCAGAATCTAAAAGTACTTCTACACTAATACCTTTCCTACTTTGGTGTTTCCCCAGTGAATTTATGACGGTTAAAGTCCTTCTAAAGTTTCGAAGCAGAAAAGACTTGATGCCATAGTTTGTAACACAGAGTTATCCATAGCACATACACAATTCTGTCTGTGGACTATGTATCAAATAGAAATGCTGGAATTTTCTGCCATTCAGGAGTTGCCGTAGTTTTACAATATTCATAATGAATTGTTAAATACAAACCAAGAAGCGCAGACCCTGCCTAAAAAAGCCAAACTGCAGATACAAGTCAACATAAACCGAGTAACCATTTTCAGTGTTTCTCTGGCATTTATTCCATAAACACCTGCTTAATTTGTAATTAAGGGATTTTTCATTGGTGTTTATTTGCTATGGAATAAAGCTTCAGAATCTCTAAATATAAGACATTATTCTGAAAAAGGCAACTCTTGGTTTTGGTTGATGATATCAGCTAAAAACATACTTCGAAGGTAGTAACTTTAGTTCAATAGTGTAAGGAGTTTCCATATAAACAACAGAACAACCACAGTACAAAATTCAGTATGGAACAAATTATCAACTACTGTGCAAAACCTCTTTCAAGAAATGATCTGTTTTAACGGCACAGAGAACGTACACACATCCATGAATTGCGAGTGACATGCAAATACCCTTGAGAACAACAGTCTTTTCAACTTTTCAAAAAAGGAAACAGAGTGGAATCCATAATACCATCACCAAATGAGGCTCACATCATAATGCCTTTTCACAACACCAAAACAATCTCCAAATTCAAAGTAAACGCTCAAACTTTCCTTCCTAGCTTGTATTACAAGCTCGCTCACCTTTGCAAGCAGCAGAAGCACCTGTGTGCTTCGTAGTAATTTTTCAACACTGATTGTTTAGGCTGTATGGCCTATAAAAATGCACCCTCAAAGCTACATATTCTCGTGTCAGGTTAAAAATAAACCCCATGCTCTTGAACGAGAGCTGCTGATTGCACTTGCAGGGAATGGAACAGCCTCTCCCCTGTCCCGGGAGAACCCCAGCGCAGATGACAATACCGTAACAAACCTGCGTGCTCCCGCAGCTTGTATATTTTAAGTAGTAAATCTGAAACCCAGAGACTAAACTGAGCTGGATCGAACAGCTCTCTCCCCTCCGAGCACAGCCTCTCACTTCTTGAAACTGGCTGTAAACAGGGAAAGGGAGGGGCCTGCCGCCTGCCAAGCCAAGCAGAAACTTGTGAGTAACTTATAGAGGAAAAACAAGTGCAGCGCAGGCGGCGCGCAGAGTCGCACGCTGCCGGGCTGGCGAGAGGCGATCACCATGTTTTCAAAGAGAAACAAGACCTGGCTTTGCCGCCGGCCTCCTCCCTCGGAAACGCCGCTTAGCCAAGGCGTGTGGGTCCGGCAGCGCGGGGGAATGTAAACCGGGAACCAGAGGTAAGAGGCTTTACAGCAACGCTGCTGGGGCCATGGGACACGCAGGCTGGAGGGCGAGCGGCGGCCGCAGGACGCGCCTGCCTTCTGCCTGCTACGCTCTGATGGCAATTTTCGATGTGATAAAAGTATAAAAGCAGTCAAGACCAGGGGAAGCATTAGGGAAGGCTGAGTCAGGCCACAGTAAACAAGAGGACTGCAGCATTCACTTATGCAACAGTCAACCTGGGGCTGAAAAACTACTTTTGACTGGAGAAGGGGTTAGTTTAGATTGATCGAGTAAAACTGCTGCATCCAAAGCATCATAAGGACATACCCAGACATGGTCCGTGAAGACAAAGCTGCCTTTAAAATGACAAAAGACACTGCTGGATAAGAAAGGCTGAACTGGGCCTGTATAGAACAGCAAACAGGTTCAGTGCCTTCGCAGGTAAGTGACAATTAAAAGTGGGTGGTTTCTACAGTAGTGGCAGAAATACCTCATCTGGTAATTTCGAAGTCATTGACAAAATTTCTTTAGAAAATATTTTTATTTTGAATTGTATTTTTTGCTCATTTTTGAGATAAATTTTGTAATTTCCTAAGATTACTATTTAACACAATGAACTGCCCACCATTTCTATCATTAAAATAGAATTGTCTTATTTAACTGCAGTTAGAGGACATAAAGAAAAAGGGGTAGTTACTAAAAACGCTTGTGAAACCAGACGTGCCCCTGCTCTGTAAAACATAAAGTGCAGTAGCAAAGACTGTTGATCTTCTGAGACAATATACAGGCGAGTATTCTGTGGCTGATGTAATTCAGTCTGGAGTAATCAAAGCTACATGCTTAAGGATAAACCTACATAATGGAATTACATGATTGTATCCATGCCTGTGCTTAGTCACCCTTGCACTCACCATAATGCATATATTTGCAATATCTAGTTCCAGTCTGCTGCTTTGGTTGAATCAAGTCATAACAGTTCAATGAGATGTAATTTTGGTTGCCTTCAACTGTGCAAAACAGCTTTGCTTTTTTCTTTCTTAAAAACTTCAAACAACAGATGCTTCCTGAAAATGAACTAGGTTGTTTTCAGTGCTCAAAAATAGCATGAGCATTGAAAGACAACATAAAGATATTATACTTTCTACTCATATGTAATACTAAAGAACTGATTTGAGAAAACAAAGTAAGTTTTTTCACAAAGGTGAAAGCAAGTTTTGAAAACAACAGAACTGCATCTTGTGTTGCTGCCACAGAAGCCACTTCTCTGAGGAAATCCAACATATGACAGTGGAATAAAAATTTGTTTGCCCAGCTAAAATTACTGTATTTTTAGCCTGTTTTCTGGCACAGGCTATGGTATTTAGAAAAAAATGCACACAAAACAACTGCAATAGGAAATAAGAAATGGAAGCTGACATGATTCTGGAACAAATTCTGTACTATGGCTGAAGTGTCAAAGGATTAGCACTAGAGAGATGCAACCACATATCCGTATGCTTACAAAACCCATACTGTATAATTTAGCCATATGGTTCATGGAGTATAGCATGTTGTCTAGTAACATTCATTTTAATTGCACAATGTTTATTGTGGATTTGATTAAATCTTGTCTCTCTCTGGAAAGAATGCAGGTACGTGTACTTATACTTTCCTATACGTGCTAAATGGGAAGCACACCAAACAGTGCTGAGTATCTGACAGAGTACACGTGACATGGGAAATCACCTGCTGCATAAATTCTACGCTGTCCCAGAAATGGGCTGGCAGGAACAACAGCCACGATTTTAAGGCTGTGGATGTTGTGAGTTGTACTTTAGAGATTATTTCTTATTTCTGCATTTTGGAAAGAGACTTTTCATGATTGCTTTGAAGTTCGCTGATTTCAGTTAAAATGTTATCTCTTTACTGACGATAAAGCAGAGATAGCTGGACAACAACTGCTGATACTAGCATACTTTTTAAAGAATTCAAGCTATTTTGAGAGGAAATGATAGCCAATTCTTGCCTTTTGGAAAGTCAGGCTGCCCTGATATTAGGTTCCCTAGACTACAGAGGTCCATTGTTTTTTCAGAACTAAATGGGGTATAGGTTGGAAGTCCGAATACAAACTGACCCTATTGAAAAAAAAAAGCCAAACCTTCACCTCATTTCCCAGTTCCCTCTAGTCTTTCTCAATTTTATCAGTGATCCAGTATACATCCATGATACTGCCTTGGATGTGCCTCCTAAGAAACTATCTTTTCAGAGAAAGCTTATTTAACACCTTAGAGACCTCTATTCTCCATCTTATTGCTAAGATTTGTGCTTCAGCTTATATCCTTCAATTTTTCAGCAACTGCCTGTACATATTATTAGCTATATAAAAGGTAATTTTAAGAACCATTGTACTAATTTTCATGTATATTACATTGGTACTTATTTTAAAGATGTAGAGTTTATTATTTACTTCTGTTGAGTGCCCTGGTATTAACTCATTTGCCACTAATTTCATTTAAATTAGAACTTCAGAACATTTACTAGTCTCATGAAATTGTGAATGAAAGATGACTTTCTTCTAGACTAACAAGATCAAAAGGCATTTCAGTCACTGACTTTAAATTTACCAGTTACGTGAAGCGTATAATCTCCATCTTAAAATGTTCTCTTCATACTACATTGCATTTCACTTACAGTATAATATTTCAACAATACTTTCACTATTTCTCTCTCTACAGAAAAGCTGGTAACCAGCAGAAAAGATACAAAAGCTAAAATCACTATGTGGAGCTGTGAAACCTTGAACAACAGTACTGAGAACAGCGAAGACCAGCATCTCTGCCATGACTTCCACCTTGTGCTTTCCATCTTCTCCCTACTCTACCTCATTATATGTTTCCCAATTGGCCTTTGTTACAATGGCTTGCTGGTCCTAGTTAATCTCTATAACAAAGCTACTATGACTATGCCAGATGTTTATTTTGTCAACATTGCCATTGCTGGTCTCATCATCAACGCTCTGGCACCAATGTACCTTCTAGGTCTTGCCAATACAAAATGGGCCATCTGGAATTCTAACAATGAAGTTTATATTACCTTGCTTATTTTATTCAATGTCTCGTCTTTAGTTACCATGTACTCTACTACGTTACTCAGTCTGGACTACTACATTGAACGTGCTCTACCTAGAACTTACATGTCAAGTGTGTACAACACCAAACATGTTTGTGGATTCATATGGGGTGGTGCCATGCTTACAAGTTTTTCATCTCTCCTGTTCTACGTCTGCAATCACGTATCCACTAAAATAATTGAATGTTCCAAGATGCAGAACAAAGAAGCAGCAGATGCCATTATGGTCTTTATCGGGTATGTTGTACCAGCTGTTGCTGTACTGTATGCACTTACATTAATCTTGCGAATACGCAAAGAGGCTACACCACTGGATCAAGACACTGGACGATTAGATCCATCGGTGCACAGGCTTTTGATAGCCACAGTCTGTACCCAGTTCACGTTATGGACACCCTATTATGTTATTCTCTTGGTAAGCACATTTACTAATGCACAAGGAAGAATTGCAGATGAAAATTACAGTCGAGTATTACATTTTAGCAAGATCTTATCAAAATTCTTGGCTTTCTCAAGCAGCTTTGTAATGCCTCTGCTCTACAGATACATTAACAAAAACTTTCCCAACAAATTACGACGTTTGCTTAAAAAGATACACTGCGGGAATCAGGGGTGTTCTCATGAACGCACAGTAGTACAGCAGGTTATGACGTAGGTATGAAAAAACCCTTTGGTGCTCTGTTACTGCAGTACTTTGTGTACCAGTACTGGGACTGTGATACTGCTGTGTTGGCACTCAGTCATTAATGTGGGAGTCCCAACCTAGAGGCTAGAAGGAGCTTTCCATTACAGTTAAATGAAACAGTCTTAATTTTCAAATAGTTAATTGTTTGCTGAAATCTTGTGAGACTCTGGCCTATGTGCTGTAATACCTGTGACATCTAATACTTTCAGTGCACTGAACTAGTTACAAACCATAAACTCTGTCCTCATCGCTCTAATATTTTTGTCTGAAGAAATCACTAAGTAGTTTATTGAAGTCTTGACTGAAGACACAGCACCTTGTATCTTGTATAGAAAAAGGTCTTACCTTATTTTCTGTACAAAGAAGTAATAGTGCTATCCTTGATGAAGTAAATAGCATTTTTCAATGAAGATGATATAGATGATCTTTACTAAAGATCATATTATCCAATTACACATGTCCAAATAGTAAGTGTTGATTATAAATTAAATTATTTAATTTTTTTTCCATCACTGAATCCCCTCTAAAAGAAGCCTAATTCACCATTTTCAGAAATTATTTTCTCGTACAAACTAACCTAACTTTTAACATTTATGGTAAATTGATTTTTTTTTCTAGATATAACCATTAACAAAAATGTGTTTTATTTTTCCACTGCTTTGTTTGCATCCTAAAACATTTCAAGAACTCAGAAATATTTATTAACTAATTCTAAGGGAACTGAGAGATGTTTGTTCCCCATATTAAAATGAAGGACACAGTGGTTTACAAAGTTAAATCAAAATTTATGTCTGGCTAAGTGTTATGGTCCACATATGTTCATGTAACAAGTAATTATCTTAAAAATAAATATGTTTATGATTAACATTTTGTATTTTCAAGGGATATGTTTGCAACAAATAAATAAAAATCTCTTTAATCTAGGGCATCACTGGAGGTTTGGAAACCATACAAAATCCCTCAATACATACAAGATTTTAAAATGGGAGTAGTACACAGGAGTTCCAGTCAGCATCAGCTTTTTGCTTACCTCTCAGAAATGGAGTGCCTCCCAACGTGATTCTTGAATACACAGTAAAAGTACAGTTTCTGTATTTCACAGTGGGGATGAGAACTCCAATCCAGATTGCTGATTTTTACTGAGTATGTGAAATACACAAGAAACACAAAAATGCTGCAGGAAGCAAATTAACAGTTACCCACAACAACAAACTATGAAACATTGACCCAAGAAGTACCTGTTCCTATGCTGTTGTTGCATTATTAATGACAGAGGGGGGTAGCAGTTAAACTGATATTCTCCCATTGGTTTTGGGGCAGCAAGACATCTTTGTCACTCACCCGGCAACACAGCAGAATCATTTCATTGCTTAATTTGTTACAACTCAAATTCCACATGACTTTATTCAAAAAAAATGTGGCTTTTCAAGCCTCTGGTATAGAAAAAACATGGAACAAAACCAGAATTGAACCTTTTGCATTGCTTATAGCACAATCTCATAATGATAATTGCTCCCAATTTGTCAGCACAGAGACATGGTCAAGTTCTAAGTGGGAAGCAGCTGAGGAACATCCTTTTCAGATCTTTTCCCTTCTCTTCAACGTTATTCAAGTAATTTCTTCTCATAGCAATCTTTGCTTATCTTCTTCATATACAAGCATCCCTAAGTTATCAACATCCTGGTGGAAGACACTCCATTAATCTTTACTTTTTTAATAGCTTTTCATATTTTACTGAATTTTTTTCAACCCTTAAACCCTATACAGTAAGTCATCTACTTCTATGGCATTTTTGCCACTCTAGAACTATCCAGCACAACTCTATTAATTTACTTCATAGTTTTAGCCTGTTGATGAAAACCACGTTAAGGAATTAAGCCTTTCTTTATCATCGTGTCCGATTCACACACTAATTCATAGTGCCTCTGTGCTGACATGATACTGACTGCTTTGGTTGGTTGTCTTCTGCTTGAGAGGTTTTCTATGAATTTCTACACATCTTGAGCAGTCAAGCTCACTTCCACGCTTAAGAAATAAATCTTTCCTTACAACTGTCAAGCAAATAGGCTCCTCTTCTTCCCATCTGAGGAAAATCAGGTTTCCCAATGCACCACATCTTTTGTGTAAAATCTGTTAAAGAAATTCTGTCCCATTATGCAGGAAAAATTCCATCAGAGAGGAACTGGCTTATCTGGTGTGAATAGAGGCTTCCACAACTGGGACACTGCCAGAACAGTGTGGCTGAACAGGCAGCATTAAATGCAATTTTAACTTGCATGTTGCTTCCTTACTTCTATTTCCCCCTTCTCCTAAGACATCTTTCTTTGTCTGTAACAGGACTGTGCATTTATTTCTGTTCCTTTCTCTCCATGTTAAATTCCTGGTTTCAGATCATGGCTCAAATTTCTCTTTTCCCTTTTCTCTCGTCTTTTTCACTTCTCTGCGCTGTTTATTTAATTTTCATTTTGCTCCTCTGTTTCTATCCATGCTTGGTCTTGTACACTTGGTACCATTCACCACTCACATTTACTTCATTAGACTGACTCCTTTACAATGACCCAAACCTTATACAATGACTTGACATTACAAATGGATTTATGTAGTAAAATGGAAACTGCTATTTAAGAGATGGAGAAAGAACAAGTTTTTATATAATTTATCCTAATTTTTCCTAATCTTTTTCATTGCAGCAGAGTTAAGTATGTTTGTGTGTATCCTTGATAATATACTGTGATGGCAATCATATAGACAAACAACTTCCATAATTTAATGAACAAGACTGATGTCCTTTTTAAGAGTTAATTTGATATATTAGTTGCCTCAAAGAAACTGTGCCATGGAGCTGTCTGACTGCTATCCTCTTGACGAAATTCTTTATTGCAGCACCTTCACATGGTATCTCTTAAAAACCAGTATCCCAGAAAGCGAGAACTTTGCAATATTTATATAAAGAACAGTAGATGAGCAAGTGCAGTAAAACACTTAAGGAGATACTGTGATACATGGTATCATAAATATGGAAGAACTTTCATGGACAAATCTTTAATATACCAAGTCCTCAAGAACTGGGCCTTTCCATTTCAAATACCTGAAGGTTTCTGATGACTGTAAATAGGGACTTATCTATTTCACATTTAAATAAATATGAATAAAACGCTGTATATATGCAACACAAAAATCAGCCTACTGATGTAAAAAGAATTTGCAAAGAATTTATTAAATTATTTCTTAAAGTGTATCATTTAAATGTAAACCTCTAAACAGTAAGGTGTACTGTATGTTTCTGTATGTATATACTGTATACTAGAAAGTGAGCACTAGTGAAGTGCCATTATTAACAGTGTTATTTTCTCACAAAATTAATATTTGAGTTGATCTATGGCATATAGCCCTCTTGCTGAACCACCAGTTAAGTCAAATCAGTGAACTAACAAAAATGTTGTGCTCTGTTTCTGCTTGAATTATTAACATAGCTAGCTCAAGACAGGTCCTTGCTGACTGACCTAGTAGAGATACTAGTTTCAAAAGCTTCCATTTGAGAATCAAATTGAGTTGGTCTCTGAAGACATAGTTTCAATTAATGAAAGAAAGTGGTCAACCACTAGAAAATTTCTGGTTCTACTAAAATGAAGAGATGTGGTCTCCAATGTTATGTCAAAATACTATAGAAATGGACTTTTCTGCAAAGCTTCACAGAGGATCTATTGACTCATAATACATTCTCAATAAAAAGTGTTAAAGTGTATCTGGTCAGTAAGATGTGTGATTTTTTTTTTTTAGCCTTCTTGATAAAAACCTGTTATAGACAAGGTTAAAACCTGTGTTGCTTCACTGAATCAAAACACGACAAATTACATGATTTGGATGTCAAGTCAGACATGTAAATTATCAGATTTTCCAGGCCATAATTCTGACATCATTAAAATCTCATTATTCATCAGCATGAAGTTAGCTGGGAATGAAAGCAAAAAGGCACACCCCCTCAACTTTTTTCCAACATAAAGATTCCTGCAACTAACAGGATACAGTAACATCGCACCGCAGAACTACAAGGCTGGTGATTAATGCGTGTGTCCTTGTGTCCTTGTCACTTCCTCTCCATTGTGCTGCCACAAATGAGATCTCGGAAATCAGCTCCCTGCAGAAATTCTCTTGGTTCCCAGAACAAAATAATATAGCAACTCATACCTTTGGCATCCCGAAGAAAATTTAGCTTTAAGAATATAATGTACCTCATACTACATTTGTTGCAGTAACCACTACATATAACCAAAAGATCACTCACTATAGATCAGTTAGTTTACCCCACATATATAAAAATATTTTCCTGGCTATACTTTCAAAATTATTAATTTGTTCCCTTTAAATTTTCTGTAAAGCGTAGGAAGACAGCAAGTAAAAGCAAACTCTAAAATGATTATTGGTGAATTCCTTAAAGAAAAAAACCATCCAAGGCACTTCTCAGTGTTAACTCTCAGTGAGAAATAAAATGGCAACTGTGAAAACGGAAGTTGCAATATTACATCATTTAGTCAAAGCCTAGTATCTGACAAGATGCCCTTACTTCCATACAATGATTTAAAGAGTATTTTCTGTTATTCTAACTGGAGAACCAGCATCTCTAAACAAACACAGAGTAGTGATTTTCGGATGCTTCGTTCCTCAGAGCTTTAAGATATAACCATCATACATAGAAAGGCTCATCTGCATTAGTAAAACCCCTTTTATACAACATAGACTTGAAGGATCTTAAATGAGAACAGTTAGTTAATAAGCAGCAAGTTAACAAGCCTACAGGTTTGCAAAGGCTGAACTTCTACATAAATGCAAGTAAAAAGAGTTGATCAGGTACAACCCTGTCAATAGGTTTACACTAGTACAAACCAGGCCAACAGCATCAGAATCTGCCCTTTTCTGTCAATACAAAGAGATTTCACTGAAGACAACCGTATTTTGGAGCAGTCGCAGAAAATATGCATTTAACTACCATATTGTAGCAAAATAGCCCCCAAGGCTGCCAAGAAAATAGGACACCTCTATCAGAAAACTCAAAGGGAAGTAACACTTTATTTAAAAAAAATTAGACTCAATTAAATTGTTTTTGTTCTATGGACATGTACATAGCTGGAAACCCATTTATCACTGTTCATTAAAAATTAAAGTAAGACAGTGCTGAGGCTGGAGACCTTCTCATGAGCTTTACTGCAGCAGCACAGAAAACAAAAGCAGAACCTGGCCAAGTGCTGCTCTCAGTTCCGCTGTCAGCTGAGGACTGAGAAGTACTGACTTTTGCCTAAGTTTCTGCAGCTGTAAAGTGCTCAGTGCACTGATGAATCTGAAACATATGCTCTAAGATTAATTTTTGCAGTTTCTTAGTAAGCAAAGCCTTGTGTATTTCTTAACTATCTCATGCAATACTTTTTCCAAGTGAAAGCAATCTAAACATACAAAACCAGCTGTGCAGACTGCCATGGCAACAAATTTCAAGTGTGAAATGTTTCCCCTGTTGTATTTCCTGTACCTTTCCATTATATATCAAAACACTTTGACTTTGCTGAATACATTCTTTTTCCATCAAGAGAGAAGAGGATTTATTATCTGCTTTGTCATTCCACTTTCTTCCCACCAACTTCTTTCCTTACCTTGGAAGTCCATGTGATTTCCCTATGTTCCTTCCTTCTAAAGAACTGGCACTTTTAATCACACTCACAAAAATGGTCAAAATTATTCACAGTCTACAGCAGACAGAATTCTCATATTATTACAAATCATGACAGTAAAAGGTTTTTTAAACACCAGATTCTTATCAGAGTATTTATGAGTCAAATATACAAATATATTAAAAAACCCAACTTCCTACCAAAAGTTCTTTAAAACAAACAAAATTTATAACCAGAAAGATAAACCGTTTTATCTAGATTAAAAGTACTTGATGATGCATTATACAGAAAGACAAATAGGCAGCAGCATAAGCACTCCAAACTCAGAGACCTGGACAGAGGACTAATAAGAAAAGAAATAGATTTACAATTAGAGACATCTTGCAGGACCTGTACCTGCAAGTATACAGCCAACGGTAGGAATAATTCTGTTATGAAAATGCAGAGAAAGTGCTCAACCCTTGATAAAGGTAACCTTCAAAACCAGAATTAATCTCCTAAATTAAAGTGGTTTTATCATAAATCTCACTGATATTGACAGGAAGTTCTACGTATTACTGTGGTGGGGTGACCTTGGTTGGACACCAGGTGCCCACCAAAGCTGCTCTATCACTCTCCTCCTCAGCTGGACAGGGAAGAGAGAATATAATGAAAGGCTCGTGGGTCGAGATAAGGACAGGGAGAGATCACTTACCAATTACTGTCATAGGCAAAACAGACCCAACTTGGGGAAATTAGTTTCATTTACTACCAATCAAATCAGAGTAGGATAATGAGACAGAAAAACAAAATCTTAAAACACCTTCCCCCCCAACCCTCCCTTCTTCCCAGGCTTAACCTCGCTCCCAATTTCTCTACCTCCTCCCCCCACACAGGGTGGCACAGGGACAGGGAATGGGGGTTGTGGTCACTTCATCACCCGTTGTCTCTGCCGCTCCTTCCTCCTCAGGGGGAGGACTCCTCACACTCCTCCCCTGCTCCAGCATGGGTCCCCTGCAGGGTCACAAGTCCTGCCACCAAACCTGCTCCAGCGTGGGCTCCTCTCTCCACGGGGCCACAGCTCCTGCCAGGAGCCTGCTCCAGCGCGGGCTTCCCACGGGGTCACAGCCTCCTTTGGGTGCCCACCTGCTCCTGTGTGGGGTCCCCCCCGGGCTGCAGGTGGGATCTGCCCCACCGTTCCCCTCCATGGGTGCAGGGCACAGCTGCCTCACCAGGGGCTGCCCCACGGGCTGTGGGGGAATCTCTGCTCCGGGCCTGGAGCACCTCCTCCCCTCCTTCTTCACTGACCTGGGTGTCTGCAGAGTTGTTTCTCTCACATATTCTCACTCCTCTCCCCCGCTGCAGTTGCACAGGTTTTTTCCCCTTCTTCAATACGTTATCCCAGAGATGCTACCACCGTTGCTGATGGGCTCGGCCTTGGCCAGCAGCGGGTCCGTCTTGGAGCCGCTGGCACTGGCTCTACTGGACATGGGGGAAACTTCTGGCAGCTTCTCACAGAAGCCACCCCTGTAGCCCCCAGCTACCAAAACCTTGCCATGCAAACAAAATGGTAATTGAAAAGCCTAATTTTAACAACAACATTTTCAAATTTAAGCTAAAATTTATCTTCCAGCTGGTAGAATTTCCACAACCGTTTCTTAATTCATCTCCAAAACCTTTAAAAGGTAATTTTAAAATTAATTTTGGTATTACATTATCAAAGCTGTTTTAGAAACTCCATCTGGTGGTCACTAGCAGAATACTCTTGCAGTTGCTAAAAGCAGTAAGATCAGCAAAGCTAATTAAAGGATTTAAGTTAATCATTAGAAAAAGAAAAAAAAAAAATCAGTCCCAGTTTCTGGTTAAACACAGATTTGTACTAGCTGGTCCTGTCTGCAGGCAGTAAGGGTATTGCTGCAAGTATTTATAAGAAGAAACAAAACTGACTATAACTTCAACAAACTGCTGCTGTGAGGATGAGGCAGGTAAGAGGAAATTCTGTTGCAAGCAACAAATTTCAACAATGGTTAATTTTGGTTTTCAACCTAACAGAAGGATATTTAACCAGGCTATTAGGTCTGATTATTCACAAGAAAGAAATATTTATAAAAAAGCATATGTTTCTTGTATTGTTTTATGAAACATCTGGTACTAGTCATTGTGGTTGACAAGATGCTCAAAGATCAAAGGAAGTGCCATTCCCATTCAGCTCCAGAGCACTGTAATTCTTTCTAATTAAGTTATGGTTTCACTACTTCACAATGAAATAGATTTCATACTTAATTAATACAGAAGTTTCTGAAATTTTTCAGGTCAGCCTGTGTGCAATTAAATAATCATTCTAACACCTGCAGTGCTGTGCAGAGACCAGTTCTCTTATAAAACTTGCCATTAGAAAAGCCTTTTTTCCACCCTTTAATAGAAGTAGAGTATTATTTGGAAATACGAACAATTTTTGAGCTCTGGTAGCTGAGTTACATAGATGATCTACCCATACTGAAGAATTTATTTTATGATTGATAGAAACATTACTGTATAGTAATAATAATAAAACACTGTTTATAAAACAACTTACATTACAAACAATGCCCAAATAAGCCAATATAAAATCACTAATAGTGAATCATGGGCTAGCAACCCTGAGATGTGAAGGCAGCAATCACACAGCGCAGAGCATAGCTGTTCTAGAATAAAAGGAAGAAATGTTGATTTACGACCAGCCTCTGAGGCAGAGGTAATTATTAATACCAGTGCTTATGTATACACATCTCCTACTTGTGCTTTTTTAACACTATCCAAGCAGAGCGTTCCAAGCAGAGGCACTAAGACTATCAAATTTTACAAATTCACATAACTCCACGTACCTTATAAACCAGCATAAGCATCTGAATTCCATTTAAAAAAAACACCCTCAAAAAAACCTCCCAAAACCAAACATGCAGGGAATATAGTACAATAAATACATGCAAGGGTTTTTATTCTAAAATTCATCCACAAACAAAATAACTTTCTTCAAAGCTAGCAATTCTTGGCTTTGTGTACAACTTCCCTGCCTTTTTATTTTTTTCCTTTTTTATGTTAAAGGCCTGAAGTTCTATGGTCTTTTAATCAAGGACACAAATTTGCTTGCTGTCAAGTTAGAAAAGACTAAACATACATAACAGGCCTTCACAAGAACAATTTTACAGAGTGACTGGCAACTTGTGCATCAATACAACAAAAGCCTCAGAATAGATGCTCTTCTCAAATTTTTTTTTCCAGGAATCTTGAGTTATTGCATTAATACAAGTAGCCTCAAGGTGCTAAAATGCCCCCAAGAAAAGCTTCGAATATGTAAGCTCAGCCCTTGAATAGAGTCAAAGCAATCTCTGACTAAATCTGCAGCTAATACCCCACACTCAAGTTATATTTTTTTTTTTGTGACATAACAACATGAGAGGAAAAATGAAGATGGAAGTACATGGTAGTTTATGAAAAATATCTTTAAAAAAAATTGTAGACTATTTCACAGTTCACAATTCCAGTAACACAGCAATTGCTTTTCATTGCAATACACTGGGGAACAGGCAATAACAGCCATTTAATATTCCAAAACAATCTTATACTACACAGGGACAGTTTTCGTAATAACATTACATCAAAAGGCAAGAAAAGATACGTTAATCAACAGCAGAAGACAAACGCATAGTCTAAAAAACAGACTTTAGGCTTCTCATGCAGCATTAGCTCCCTAACAAGAATCATTACCCTGGAGCAATCCAGTCCAATCCTTAGACTAACTGCAAGCTTACTGCAGCCTTTGGTCTCTGTCCTTGATGACTGTGGCTCTTTGATGCTGCACCAAGCAAAGAGTAGCTCTACTGCTCAACTGAGCGTTGCGACTCTGCTGAACATCTGATCATGATGATTCAGCAGGAAGGTGAACAAGCCAGAATCACCATCTCCGTAATACTTTACTGGATAGAGCTGCTTTAAGCCAGAGAATAAAAAGACTGAAGTCTCCATGGTTTCAGCATCTCACAAGCCAGAAGCATCGAACTGTGTTAGAGAAGACAAAGTTTCTCTCTAATCTGGCATACATGTGTATGAGAGAAAGAGACTTCAAATTAAACCTACTGTCAGGGATCTGTACTCTGCTAAATACATCAGTAATATGGGTCAATTAAGAGAAATTACTGGGTTTGGTCAGTAGAAAAGTGTCTCACATCTGCTTTCTTTATAGTAACATCTGTCACTCAGTACTACATGTATTTATTTTGCCATAGGAACAGTAAGATGTGTTAAAAAACAAACAAGAATTTTGCCCACCATAGCCACTGTAGGGGGCTAGTGGAATTGTGCATGTTATCAGCCAATCCTTAAATACTGTCACTGCATCTCACAATTATTTAACTGCTGCAACTTCTACCTTTCCTGTCTCTGCCCTATCCAGAACATCATTATCATACATCAACCTCTTCCACTGAGAGCATGTATTACTAATACATACTAATCACCAAGAAATCATAAATCCATAAGTCACTAATGAAAAGAATAGTAAAATTATGCATCATCACAGTCACTTAACCACCATTTTTTTGCAGCTTTATGAAATGTTTATACAACTAAACCCTACTCTGTTTGCCACTGTTCTCATGTGATTTGGAGCCTGTGATCATTTAAGCAAATTAAATAAACTGTTTTATTGTTTAAGGAAAGACATAGCTGGTCACACAACAGCAATATCTTGCTTTTCTTTTAGTAACACATTAACTGTGACAATAACACCACAGTGAGCTGCTGCCAAAGCCACACCATATAGTTGTTAAGATACCTCAGGCAGAGTTTTGCCCATTTCCATAGACTAGGCAGAAATTGCAGCTATCAAGATGGGAAGCAGCATGGTCTAAACAGAATAAAGAATATGAAGTAGGGAAACCTTGATTTTCTAACCTCTATTTCTCCTCTGGCTTTCAATTTATTCCATTAACTTGGAAGAATAAATTTCTCAGTAGCCAAGTTTCTCCACCTGTAAAATGGGGGTACTTTCTGCTGTGATTCTCTGAATCTATGTACACATTTTGAACTGTAATGTGCTACTTGCTCCTAATTCAAAGTATGCTAAATGTTCTTGCCCCACTGAATAACGAGGCTTAACACAGGTTTCAGTCAAAGTTTGAAATAATGTTTGCAAATTTGAACATAATTTTGAAGATAGGAGCTTTCTCTTAGATTATTTTTTCTTTTCAAAGATGGGAAGCATAAGAAATAGCTTTTCTCTTTTTGCTTTTCTGGTTCTATTTATATAATTTTTCTCATTAGAGGATAACTTCCCTTGCAGCTCTGCTTTACTACACCTTGCATTGTCTGAAAAGCAGTTACTGAATAACAGGAAATGTAGTCTTAACACTGCTGTGTTAGGGCTTATCTTCACTTGAGTTACTCCTTGCTCACAGATTGCTAATTAACTCCGAATAATTTAAACCTTTGTAAAGAGTGGTTTGAATATTCCCTAAACTTTTGGTGCAGCCTTTATTTTTGATTTGCCTTTATTTTACTAATAATCACAAAGGGCACAGCCATATATTCTTGTGTACATCTACCCAAAAGTAATGCAAACAGTAAAAAACCCTGCTGTTTGCTGGTGTCCCTTAGCCAAGAAATAATTTTGTGCCCTCCCTGCCACACAGCAGAGCCATGGTTATCAATCACGTGCCTATTCAGACCACTTCAGTGGAAAGTACAGCAACAAACCGATGCCATAACTGTCTACCATTGCCTCATGTGCACATGTGATCCATTCTGGAAGCTAAAAAGTGAAGTTAGTATCTACCAGTTGATGACCTGCAATTTCAGAAACAATCATTTGACTATGCTTACGTAGTTTACTGTGCTCTCTGCACAGCCCTAAATCCTAGAAAGAATAAGGTGACACTCCTGCATTTTTCAGGGAAAATCAACAAGAAAAAAATAATTTGTCTGACTTGCATATGATTACAATGTGTATTTTTTCTTTACCATTCTCAACTACGAGAAATTAATACCAGCAAAATAGACCTGGATTTGGGTACACCTCAAAAGCAAATGCTATATACAAAACACTTACACTACACTGCCAACTTTATCCAAGTTTTTCAGTAAGAGTTTGGAGGAAATACTGTAAATAAGAGGAAAACAAACTACCCAGTCCAACAAACTACTATGCTAAGATGGTCAAAACCAAAGTCAGGATAGGAATTAGAATATTCTGAATAACATGTGTAAACTCATTGGAAACCACATTTCACAGAGCCACTGAACTACTGAAGAGCTGTTTTTGAGCACAGCTACTTCACAAAGAACACAGACTTTCAACCTAAAAGCTGAAATGTCTCTGGGCCACTGCTGCAACGCAAGACCCTCCATGCACATCTCTAGTTTCAAAAAAAGTATTTGAAGCAGTAGTGATAACCTTCAGGTAGAAATGTAGACCTAGTGCTGAAATATTTTGTCTAGGTTACCCACAACTCCAATTTTGAAATCTAGACTCATACACATTTGTCTCATTTAATTTCTTTAAAGTGTTTTGGCTCTTTCCACGTGTTTTTCAATAAAGCTTGCTAAAGTGCAACAAGATGCCATGAAAACAGAGCACACTGGTCACAAATAGTCTTCTCAACCTATGAAAGACACTGCAGATTATTAAAAAATTTCATAAAAATGTTCTTCCCTATGCACAGGTATGAAAAAACACAATGCTACCGATGCATTCGAGACAGAAAGGCTGCATGCACTAAAAACATATCATGCGTCAAACCTTTTTTGCTCATTTATGTCTGAGGTTTTAAGAACACTCTTCAACATAGTCACTAAGAAGACTGATGCTGAGCCAGACCCAAAACATACTACAGACTCAAAATCCTGTCTTTTAACACCTCATGGTCATTGCACAACATCTGGAAAAATAATTTATTGCATGTGTACAATATTGGGAGTGTTCCAAGAGCCTGGACCCATGGAAAAACAGAAATATTTTTAAGAAAGGATCTCAATATTTTTTGACATACATTACTTTTGTGTTGAGTTTTTGTCTTGTTAAGCAAGGCGCCTCCCTTGGTATTTATTCAACAGGCTTTTCCTTTTCTAGACCTTTAGCACTTAAAACGGCACACTAGAAAAAAATGTAATTGCAAAGGCTGGCCAATACGCGTAAGATTACTGCAGGAACAAGCAAAAAAAATCCACTGGATGGCCTCACATACTTAGAAATGGCAGGGACAAACACTACTTTTCTGTTCTAAAATATCTCACTGCAGAGGATAATTTGAACTTTAGAGTCACATGATGAAACCATAGGTTTGCTAAACATGCAACGTGTATGGTTTGAATGACTTCAACCAAGTTCCTGTTTCCTTTACAGAACTGTATGTTTTTGTAGTCAGCGAGCATCTGGATTTTTCATCGTGATGTACAGCAGCTAAAGAAGTTATTATAATATATACACCCTGCTTTCTACATAAACAAAGAGGGCTATATGCTCCAAACAATAATTATATTTCATCTGACTGTTCACAGTGAAAGCCTCAGCCCGTTGTATCTGTGGAACATTTTCTTGAAAAGGTAAGTGCTTTATATTACTTTGAATATGCAATGTTTTATTCATCACAGGAGGCTCAAATTGTGAAGCTAAAGTTATCATTTAAAGTTTTTCATTTTCCCTTCTTTAACGACATTTGAACTACACAAAGTAAAATACTGTATCTGGGAAACATCCTCAGAAAGCTGAAATTTATAAGAAAGATGAGCATTAAATAGAGTAAATGTGAAGACTGTTTTCCGGTAAACGCTTAACTCCCCTTGAACTGATGATAGCTAGATGATGAAATGCTGTTCAGTGGTCTGGACAAAAGGCTCCAACCATTGCTTAAGAGCAGTCTTTTAAAGGATGGACATTGTTGGATACTCTTAACCACACTGCAGGAATTGTATAGGACAGGAAACACGTCAGCGACACTGCTTGGAGATTATGTTCAGTTACTGCTGATTCATTTAAATTCAGGAAAAGTAAAAATAAAAGCTTTTGGTTTCTCAGAAACTGGTAATTTTTCAGAAGTTAATGGTAGGATTTCTTAAATCTTTACAACCTCAAATACTTGCCCAAGTGTAGAAATTTTGACAAGACAGATGAATATAGTATTTTACACTTCAGTCTTTCATATACTGCAAGCTGTCCCCATCTTTTAACTTGGCAGACGTAGTACAGACAGAAAGGGCAAATTCACCCCCCAAATTACGTGCAGTGTTTTCACAGGTCGATGCAGGACATGCCCACCAAAAGCCAAGTTTCACAAGGAATATTATGCATACTGCTTTATGACTGGATGAAAGAATATTTTCCTTCTAAAGGTGACAGATTGCAGAAAGAATGCCCTCCCAAACCTTTTATAGAGGAAGAGTTCTGGCTGCCAGGGAGAAACTCCCTGGTTTAGGAGCTCTTCTTTCTAGACTTTAAATAAACAAAAGTTTCTTTGAAACCAAGCTCTCCGTTTGCAAGAGCTAACCATCAAAGTGGGGACAGGGGACCAAAAACAATGAAATCTTAGAGACTAGTTTCTCTTGGTACTGAAAGTAGCCTTTTCACAATTTGTTATTTTTCAACTGCCTCTGAACACTATGCTCATTTGCTCAGCTCCATCTGTTGGAAGTGAAGGATAACATATTTGCTGTGCTTCAGAAAGTAAAAATCAAATATATTTGCTTAAACTGCTGACACAAAAGTCAGGGCAGATAATAGTGGGGAAGCAGGGCTAAAAAAAGAAAAAAAAACACAACAAAAAAAATGAGGCCACATGAAGTTAAGGAAGGATTCACAACACGCAAATGATGGTCAATGAAAACAAAGTGAGGGGGAACAGAGGTAAAGGAGGGACGAAATATTTGAGCACGACAATACAGAGAAAGATAATGCAAACAGCATATTGGAAATTTCCCTCATTAATTAATCTTAGGAGAAACAGGAATAGGCCTGGCTTCTGCCACAGCTTCAATATATGTGAGCTTTGACATGCTATATATTACTCTCAGTTACCAGTGAGTAAATAGAAGTAACAAAGTCAGTTTACGTCATAGTATGTTATGAGAAACAAAAATAATAAATACAGATCTTGAGGTGTTTGCACTCTAAGCTGACAGATTCCACTAGAAGAGTAAAGAGCTCTGCCCTCCGTACGAAGCAGAGCATAAACATTACATGCATTTTGAAATAATTGCAGTAAATCCAAGAACCAGACAGGAACTGAGGGAATACCGATTTTCTCACAACAGAGTAAAATGACATAATAAATTCCTTACTTTTTTATGATGGAAACTCAAAGTATTTTGACAAAAAATATGGTTGGCTGTATGGAGATTCTGAAGAAATAAAAGATGGGAGAAATAAACCACCCTCTGGTGCTCTGCTGCTCCCATGGAACCTATCTTCTTATTTTAAATTAAATTAGTATTACCAAAAGTCTATAAAAATTTGCAAATATGTTCATATTATTACAGCAAAAGTTGTGAGCTCCTTCATCCCATTGTTATTCTAAGCATAGCATACATTTAGTGCAAGGAATGAACTTAACACTTCGGGAATATTTTAAAAGTGTAAAGACTTGCAATTTCTAGGAGTTGCTTTATATGATAAATGAGCACCTTACAGCCATAAGACTCTCTAAAGCTATCCATTCTGATGTAAACAAATGTACAGAGAGGTTACACCATCTGTGACTATATTCAATCAATCAGCTGCAGAGGATGCAAAGAAGTCAGACTTTTCTGACTGGGTTCAATTTATAATCTCAGCTAGAAAACCCCAATGCAGTGACTTCGAGGTGATGAGCAATACATCTTGTGAAGTGCTCTACATCCTCAAATTTCACTGAAATAGTTATGAAGAGACAAAATATTCCCAAAAAAATTAGATTGTAGGATAAGGTCGTAAGTCAGAAATATACATCTAGGTGTGACCATGTTAGAGAGAAAAACATACACATATTAGCTTGTATGAAGTATTAGGCATATTTGCTTGCAGCCACCTGCACACGAGTCTTTCCTACCACGATCTGAACTCAAAATCATCATTTGCTCTCTTTCAAATACTTAGTGAGACACCAGAACCAAGTAAGAAAATAGTCTGGCATTATCACTGTGATTTTTTTAAAGCAGAATAAAAAACTTCTATGAATAATTTAAGGGGAAAAAGAAATTAATGTCTACATCATTAATTTTAAATTTATTTGCCAAACCAAATATTTCATAATAATCTACAAACTGCTAGCAATATTTTTTTCTTCTGTGATGAACAACTTATTGAATTCAAGCAAGCATTATGCTCCTACTGACTAACCACAGCAAAGCTGCAAACAGCCTGTTGTTTTGGTAAAATTTTGTTTGTGTGGGTAATCCTAAGGTGATTTTCTGGAAGTTCCTTTTAAAACAGTGCACCTAGAAATTTCTACTTAAGTCAGAATTTTAATACTTACACTGATTTTAATTATACACATACAGTTGCACTGTTATTTCCCCCCAAGTGAGTATGTTAATTCTAGGTTGAACAGATTACCTTTGTTTAGTTTAAATCCCTTGCCAGATGAGTTAAGTTAGAAGACGGACACCTAGGTTAGAATAACAATGTCTAGGTGGAGAGTAAGCGTAATATTAACATCATTGTTATTATTTAACGGTAAGATTAAGTAATGGTCTGTGGTTATAAATGAGAGTTGCAACCCAACTGAAACTCTTTCAGGCATCCATCATCTTGACACCTATCACAAATGAGGCCTAAAATACATCAACAGCCTCTCCATAATACTGTGCTCGTCCATTATTAAAATATCACAACATGCAAACTGGTGGGTAGAGAAACCAAGATGATGCACTTTCTTACACAGTAAGTTGCAGCTACTGAAACATGCTGCTTTAAGTCTAATGTTCCTTACTTTGTCTTAAACACTCAAAGAGTAGCTAAATAAAATTACCTTGCTATGGCCAAAGATGAACCCAGTATCAGTACCAAGGCCAGGTCCTGAGCAAATTTAATGAAGTTTTGGCATCTTGTTTTTCCTGTAATTTGATGTAAGGCCATCTCATTCCCTGTGAAACCCAAAACTATGTCCTTTGTTTCCTTTGCAATTATGCTACTATAAAAGTTGAACATTGCTAAGCTATTCTGAGATTCTCTGCAAGGACAGTAAGCATGGTTAGTCGGCCTATGGTGTAGAAGTTGAGAAGATAATGGAGACCTTCACAGTGCCAAAACTAAATTCAAATGTTCAGTCCTGCAAAAGGCCTGATGGGACTAGAAAGTAACACTGGGGACTCTGGTAGAAGAGCTCAAAATGTAAATCCTTCTTAACGTCCTGAAACTACTGTGTGGGATGATAGCCACAAGCTTTCTGCAGATGCTCAAGTGGTCCCACATTCTCTATCCATAACAAACTACCTATCCTTCACCAGATTAAGCTTCAGATCTCTCTTTTAATAGAAGGTCAAAACTTGACTTACTGTTTCCTTCATTCTTGAGATTTCTCCTGAGTATTTAAGAAGAGGTTAACTGTAGAAGTTAGAATTTCATGGTCTTTAGATTTCCAGGCAATAATACAGAGAAAGCAAAGCAGCAGAAGGAAGCCAGAAGAAGCAAGTCTGTCAAGCTCCATGGCTACAGCTGGCTGGATAGCACAGTAGATCACCTTCAGCCACAAAGCTAAACGGAAGTAGAAAGCGTTGCTGATACTTGATTAATGAGAATTTTCTAGATTTTTTTCTCCCCAGTGCTAGAGCATTAAGCATGGAATGTAATTTAGAAATCAGACTGATCAGCCTTATTTCAAGAGAGATACTTTGAAATTAAAATCTAGAAGGGGGAAATCACTAGTATGAAGAAATACAAAAGGCTAACCAGTTGACTACAGTTGTGAGGTTTTGCATGTGTGGTTTGGGGTTTGGGTTTTTTTCCCCCCCATTTTCACTCTTCAGTTTGAGCACTTCTGTAAAAACTTGAGTCCTTCTCAGTGGTTCATATTAAAAATCAGCTGAACAGAAACAAAAGCTCGACTGTAAGCATTTAAGATACATTTCCTCAATTAACAAGACAACAATATTTCCTCCTGTCACCTATCATCTTTGAAAAGATTTTCACTCCATTTTTCTTAAGATTGTTCATATTTAACAATCTATTTTTAAGCTTCAAAATTATACTGACTCTTAATTTGCTTTGGAGACTTCCGCCAGTTTTGCCCATCAATACTTTCCTACATGGTGTACTCCAGCTCAGAGGTTAGAACACAGCCAGATCCTGACCAGCCAACTTTTCCCATCCTGTGAGTGTACCTGTAACACAAAAACAACTTCCCCAGGTGCATCAGTCCTCCCTGTAGTGGCATCTCTCCAAAAATAACCTTTTCTAGAAAGGAAGAAACTCTGTCTTTAATAAGGGACAAAGAACACTGCTGAATCAAAACATAACTCCACGGTTTTATATAAATGAAATTATAATCATGTAAGATTATATACACACTTAATCAAGGCCACTTTGATAAGTCAACTTTTCTAATTAAAACCAGTATTAGAATTCCAATTTTGAGGGGAGATTAGAAATATCAGAAATATGTAGTAGTGTCAGAGGTAACAACCGTAAATGAACTGTCAAATAGTATTAAGAAACTGACTTATCTATAATGAACACTGCTTAAAAACATTAATGCATCTTCATGAACTTTTACCAATTTAAAGTTACTTTCACTTTAAGAGTTAACATCACTAGAATCCCTTTATGGAAAATGCATTATGTACAACTAAGTATATCACTCTTGTTACTAATATGTCTGCATATAAACTTCTATAAGGAGTCCTGTCTTTGCCTGAGGTACTATGTACCTTGCTTGTACAGACCAGCTTTGTGTACAACAGAACAAAGTAAAACCACCAAACTCTAATCCAACACAAAATTGAAATCCTTGTGAATAATGAAGGATTTTTTTCAGAAAATAACATTCTACACTGGAAAAATGCCTATATGTTTAACTTTTTCCAGTACTGAGGACCATGCTTAATCAGACATTCAAAATTTATTAGGAATAGTGACTTCATTATCTTATGTTTAAAAATATTTATACTTTGCAACGAAAAGTATGCTATTTTCTGCATTCATCAGTACAAGGTACACTGACATTTGCTTTTAGAAATTGAGTTAATTATGCTTTTTAGGTGGTCTGCAAAATTTATATATCCATATCTATTACAGTCAGTTTTTCATGAGTATGTATTATGTTCTCCAAAGCTTTTTGGCTTAAAAAAGGATCCTCTAAACATTTATATGGTAGCAGAATTATTGTATCAACATATCATAGAGTCATTACATCTTACAGCCTATCCAAATTACTCTTAAAATTCCCTATTTTCAGGAATTTATAACTCAGTTGTAAAAAATGTTCCTTGCTAAAACTTTATCAATAGGCTTATAATGCACCAGTAATAATTTTCTCAAATTCAAGCATGCAGAAAAGCATTATTTTTTGCAGTTTTATGCAACAGCTCCACCTAAAAATGACAGTATTATTAATGTATAAAGATGTTTTAGTATGAAAGCAGTTTGTTCATAACAGTTCTTAAATATTCACATTAATTTTATATGGGCTTCTCAGTACAGACTGCAGTTATGAAAGGCTTTTCTTCCTGACAGAAAGGAAGCAAAACTAAAACAAAGAAAAGAATGTGACTCTTGCTTCATATTGTGATTATCTTTGCATTTTCCTCAGTATGCAGCGTGAGCCTGAGACTGTCAGCTGGGTTCAAATATACAAAATTCCCACTCTTGCAACAGTACAGTGGGTGTAGCCACAACCCACACGCTGGAGTTGCCCTGAGTACTGTCTTATCCTTTTTTGGCAAGATGGTGAGGAAAAGCGGCTCCACCTCATCACAGAGCCAACTCCTTCCTCACCCGCCAACTCTCGCATTCATTCTACAGGCGACACAAGTGTGCCAAATCCTGGCTGTTGTCTACAAAGCTGAGCTGCAGTAAAGGTCTGTCTGCATCAAGTGAGTAAAAGGGGGTAGCGGTGAGAGCAGGAACCAGATAAAAAACAAAAAGGTAGATTTCTCTGGCTAAAAGTATTACGCAAGTTGGCTTGAAATTAACATAAGAATGTAAAATCCACCAAAAAATGACTACATTTATTCTGAACAAATGGTTCACACTCCTTATTGCACATAATATTTAACGTACAAATTAGAGACATTACAAACTGAACTTTAAAACCTGTTGCACTTTCCTTTTCCATTTCAGTTTCAAACTCCATTGAACAGGAAATAAACAGTGTGGAAGGAAGGATGACTTCTCACAACATGACATGGATCAGCTACCCAAGCAAGAACTTGGCTTTTATCTCCCCAGAAGAAATCGAAGCCTTCATAGCTTCTCAAAACATCATATCAAGACTTATGCACTGTTACATTGCCTTTTTTGTACCAACAGGATTAATAGCTGGCATATGTATTTTGATCATTTTCATAAAGAATTATTTGCAGCACAGAGTCATAGAAAACTTAGACTTATTTCTTCTACACTTCACCATCAGCAACATTATAATGATTTTTTTATCATTTACTGTCATTAGCAGACCTGACTATTTAAAAGCAACCCACCTCGCCTGTAACGTACTGTCATTTTTTTTCAACTTCAGTTATTTCAACTCTCAGTATGTTTTGATTTTGATGCTTCTCATACTATTACTCAAGAGATTTCCACCAAGGACTGTTCTCTGCAAAGCAACCCAAAGACCCATATTGTGTGTTGGAATTGTACTTATATACGCCTTCTGTTTGTCACTGACTGAGGCAGTACTGGTTGGCACAGATAACTATCACTTGGAAGCAGACTGCCAGTTAGATCCATTATTTGCATGGCCTGAATATGAGATCACTAAATTCACCTTTGGATTTGGAATCCCATCATTTCTTCAGATACTCTGTTTTACTGTTCTCCTCACTAAAGTAGCACCAGCTGAAGCTCCAGCCTTACAACAGCACATTCGTACTTACCCTGCTGCGTACATTATAAGCATAACAATATTTATATGCCATCTTTTTTATAACATTATGATTCTATTCAGGACAACGTTCAAATTACAGAAGAGCATTGGAACTCCAAAGAATGAGCTTGTGATGAATATTGCTGAAATAGTGTTGTTCTGTGAGAGCTGTGCTAGTTTGGTATTTATACTTTTTTTTCATAAACCATGCAAGGATGAAATACTTAAAGTCATACAGAAGTGCCGAAGAAAAAACACTGCCAACAGTCACCTTGAAATACCAGTAACAACTATGACCCATGAAAGTGGGTCTCAGTAATACTTGCTGTTCTGAAAACCTGTCACTCCATTCAACTTTTTAGTTTGTGGGTTTTGGCTTGGTTTTTCACTTCTTCAAAAAAGGACAATTGTTCCTTCTTTAGACCCAAACTTGGACTATCTTACAGCTAGCCGTACTGGAAGAAAAAAAGATATTTAGTTCTAGCATTTACAGTGATCTATGAGAAACCATGTAGAGTCTGGGGTGGTTTGGGGGTTTTTTTTCTTAAATATATCTTTTTAAATTGCCTGTTTTCTGCAAGGGTTACTTCAAAGCCAAGTAGAAAGAAAAGTACTGTTGTCATAGGAGTGTGCTTTTGTAACAGTATCAATGCCCTGGCAAAGATGCAAACAAAAACAGAGCAGAAAGCAACTTTGAACAAAGGTAAAAATCTGCAGCCAAAGCATTTTCTCAGGTGTGCTTCCTCTTTTGACTTCTTGCCCTACAAACTACTTATTTTTATAACATTGGTAAATTCCAGTAGCAGCAGCAGTGAAGTATGGCTTAAGAGTCATTTCTAATCCTGAAATAGTATGTAATACTATAAGTCTACTGTAACACTTGTTTATATTACATATATACACACATACAAACTGAGCATTTCTTCCATTTTTCCATTTTCCTCTTATACTTTTGTTGGAACCCTTAAGGTTTTTGCCTGAATTCTTGTGCCAAAAAAAAAAAATTCAAATTAATGGAAACGCTGGTCCATAAAGGAAAGCTTCAGGTCCTTTGTGAGGCACTGAACTGGAAAGATCAACAGGATGGCTAATTAAAACTTTGTGCAAGAATGAAAGCTTTTTGTTAATGCACTCTCAGCTTCAACTTTGCATTAAGACTTACAGCAATTATTGATTTAAGCCATTCTTGATGAGTTCATTCAGAAGTATGAAGTCGCATGCCTTGGACAAGTCACATTCAACAATATACTAACTGGAAAAAAAAAAAGAGAAAAGCCAGCCCAGAACGATATAACTGAGGCATGTCTTTAAAAAGGAAAACAAAAGCAGAGCCCCAGTTCCAAACTGAAATCAGGGCTCTGCTGGAGACAAGATAGGAGCATTATACATTTAGATGAGGATTCATGGGTAAATGGCACAAAATGGGGGGGGGGGGGGGGGGGGGCGGGGGCGGGAATCAGAATCAGAGAATAGAACAGCTGTGCTATAGGTGTTCAGATGTAGCCCTGCAGAATCAGTAGCCAATGCAGGCTGAGATGTAGGTGCAAAGTTTTAAATGCTTGCTTTGAGCACACTGTTACTGTAACCGAATTTGGCTAGGAGCCATCTTACACATTTGGCTTTGGTTTCAGCTTTTCCTCTCATAGAGGTGGAGTGAATGGAAACAACAGGGAAGGCACAAAATTGTACTAGATCTTGGATAAAGATGTAGGCTTCGATTGAAAAGTTATAAAAATACAGTGATGTGAGGAGGAAGGCTCAAGGGACCTGAAGGGTTCTGAGAAAAGCCATTTTGATGCTTAATATGTGCCTTTGCATGACACCCAGATGCTAATGGAACTGATAGATTTTTTTGCAGTTTGTATGCTTTGGAAGGTCTTCCTGACAGGGTCCAGATTTGCGTGAAGAGCTGGTGCAAATCAGCATGGGCTGCCTAAGACAGAGAAAAGTGAGCACTGATTGATCAAGAGGAACATCTTCTGCAAAACAACAGCCAAGTGCATAATTGGAAGAAGAAAGGACATCTGTTCAATAATAATACAGTATATAGATCTAGTATCTAGATATCTGGATCTAGTCTTAGACATCCAAGTCCTGAAACTTATGGACCATGACTCTGTCACATGCAAATAAAGGGCAATATGTAGTCTTACTAACTATGACCATAAGGACCAACATTTCTGCAAGATGTAAAAATCAACTGGTAAGATGTCTGCTTTGTATTATGTCAGCCTGTTTTCCTGTTCACTTTTGTTCTGCTGCCAGCATGAACAGATGGGTAATTAAAGAACACTACATATAAACAGACCATTAGAGAACCTGGTCAGAAAGGAAATACGTAGATAAGAATCATCTTTTTGAATCCAAGAGCCAACTTCATACTTGTGAAAGGATTTCTCAGCTGGCATCAGAGGTTTGGTTTTGCACCTGAGAAGAGGGAGAATAAACAACATGGACCAATGATCAGCCCTGCAGGAAGAAGTTTGAAGAGATGAGTTGTAAGAGCTGTACATCAGTGAAAAAGCTGACAGCCTGAGTGAGTGTGTCAGAAGATACAAGCTGTTTATCCCAGTTCAGACAGAATATCATAGTTTCAGCTGTGCCATGGATAAGTAGATTATTTTCTAGTATGGGAATTATGCACAAAGGATTATACTTTATTCACTGCTTCCATATATTTTATATTTGAGGATGAAAGAATAAATATTTTGTTGTTTCTGAGTTCTGAGTTACTGTTAAAGGTGCCTAAAAGAAAACCTAGTCAGTAAGTGATGGCTTCAGTTAATGTTGGCTTGGACCTGGAAACTGGTCTAATGGTGAGTGAATCACAATACTGTACACCTGTAAGGAGCCTGAAGGTTCAGCACGGGTGGAAGGATGCTTCATGATACTCTCAGCAAGGTACACAGCTAAAGCAGAACCACATCCAAATGTTTCCGAGAAATAAAACCTGTAGGGCCCTACTATCAGATTTAGGATTTGGGAATGAGTACATCTTGTCAAGAATTAACTACTATGTATAAGTCTCCTGGGTACAGCTTCTGGCTGCCATCTGTGAGATGCAAGTGAATGTCTCTTCCCTGTCCACGGCTACTGTCGTGGGAAAAACCAGTATTTTCTGGATGGCTGGTTATATGGTCATAAAGAAATCTCAATGTACAATGAAGAGACTTTGTAACTGAACAGAAGAAAATAAAGGTAAATAGAAGAGGTTGAAAAACACAGAACAGTAAGTCAAATAATTATGACTATAACTTACAGCAATGCAGAAATGTTTTCTTAAATCATTCGTGATAAAGTTACTTAGAGCTTACATTAAAATTCAGGACAATGAACGGGCAGTCCTAGAGAAAATCTACTTCCATCCATCTAGAACACGAGGGCAAACACCCCTGTGTGCAAGAGGGGAAGGCACAGGAACAGTCCCCAAAAGGCATTCTAAAAATAGTCTGGTATGGGGGAGAAAAGAGCAGCTTTGGCTAAGATTAAAAGTAATAATTTTTAAATTATTAATAATTTGAAGTGTATTTTTAAGAACAAAATACAATCTCCCTGCTCGGAGAGATTTTTTTTCCCCCTGTACTAGCAACAGCTTTGTTGAAGACAACTTCCTCCAGGCTTCACCTAGTTTTGAACAGTGTGTTCCAGAAGAAATAGAGCATATATTTTTATAGGCATGCTGTCAAAATTAACTAAAGGAATATACTGGGAAATTCAAAGAAGAATATTTTACTTCTGTACCGGTAATATTCATATCTTTCTAGGACTTTGGCCTGCTTTTGGAAAAACCCTTCCATTCAGTAATAGAAGAGAAATGAGCAGGCTGCTCAAGTTGAAGCATGAATTTCTGAGTTGGTAACATGTTTTGGAGAAGAATGTGTAGAGACTAAGGACTCATCTTTGCTGAAACAGCTGGCTCAAATTTGATCTGATCCCATTGCAAAACAACATCTGAGCTAAAGAGAGACTGGACTTGCACACTTGAATCGTAAATCCAGCTGCTACACCCCTACGTGTATTACTAAGCCTGGCCTTACTTACATCCTGATTTCAAATTTACAGACTCTGAAAGGTCTACAGCATTATTTACCTTGATTTTGAGGTAGTTGCAGAAGATTTGGGGTAGGGTGAAAGCTCAAGCAATTCAGCCAAAATAAGTACTCTATATAATGTTTACACTACGTATGTTGCACGACAAACTGATTCACTAATTGGATAGAATGAAAGAATGCGTTTCACTTCCATGGTACAGGTGTCCAGCAAAGGACTGCCAGACTCAACTACTACAGTAAAAATGATTGATGCTTTGTGAATTTTATTTTTTAATTGCATTCGGATAGAGCCTGAAGTCCTGTGATGAATCATCTTTCACTATACAATATTTTGTGGTCCAATTTTGTAAAATTTTTATATTATTCCCCCAAGAGTTTTTCAATATACACTTTAAGAAAAATCATAAGTATTTACTAGATAGAATAGTTTGAACAGGTATATGTGTTGTCCCTGCAAAAGAAAAGGCTGAACTTTTAAAAATTATTTTTAGTAAGAAAAATGCATTCTCAGAATTATTTGCAACTGAAAAGCCTGAACACACAAAATACACTCTGTCCAAGGTTTTCTGCAGGCACAGAACAATTAAATCCAACTCAAACTAAATTTGATTATTTGCAAGAAAGGGAAAGTTACTGAGGCTGAACAGGATAAAGTATGAGGGTCCTCTAGAACCGGGTAATGCAGGCAGACAGATGTCATTCAGTGCTTGAAAGGTCAGAGACAGTATCCATGCTAACAGAGGAGAGAGAATTTGGAGGAGTGGATCAATCTACTTGCAGAACTTCATGAACATTACAACAGCATCTGTGTTTTCCCCGGAAATAATTTCTGTAGAGATTCTTATACAAATCTTATTTCTTCTGCATATGGTTATATTACACTGTAAGCATTCCAACACAGTTTTAATTTATGCTTCCTTTCCCTTTCATGCAATACAGTACCTTACTTTTTTTCAGCTTTATACACCCTGGCCCTGATCTAATTTCTCCAGGACTCAACAGCTTTGTACCCATTCTGACAGAGTCCAACTTTTACATCCTACAGGGCTTATCCTGCTTATCATCCCACTGGAGAGGCCGCTGTATAGTAGTGGCTCAAGAGCTGTGACACACTAGACCTCTTACGTTGTTCTCTCCTGTACTCACACATCCTACTTTCTTCCTCCTCAGCTGTCACCTTTTTGCAACACAACAGCAGGCACATAGGTTGAAGTCTGCTAAATTACATAGAATATCTTCAATTATACCCCACTTTAAGCCTCTTGGTGCACCCAAATACATTATAGACAATTACACTAGTGTGCATTAAAGACTCTATAGTGTTAGACATGGTTATTGAGATAAAGTGTTTTAGAAGTTGACTACTACAGATTTAAAAATAAACTGCTAGGAAACCTTTAAATGCTGGATTACTGAGGTCTGACATTAGATGAATGCTATCGCACCAGTTGCTTTCATGGATGTTCTCAGCAACAATCAAGATAAGGTACGACAGGCAGAACTGTAATACTTAATACTGTCACAATTGTGACTAAGTGTGGATCATTAAGGCACTCCCTACAAAGTCCCATGGAATATCAGCAACTGCCAGGGAAAGGGTACAATGGTCAGCAGCTGCTAAAATTAGTTTTAAGCATTTTATGGAATATGGAGGTGACGAACAGTGAGATTAAGATAGATTAATCAGTAACAATCATTTGACTGCATAAACGAAGAGCCTGAAGATGTCATCTGTTTTAGGAAACAGGACTCAGAGGATTCACACGATCATTTCATAAAATATTTAGTGAAATACAGAACTCACTAATTATAATAATACAATATAATACTACTAGATTTGGCCTCTTACACTTCACAGTTCTACTAGCAGGAAAAACAGCTACTTCATGGGTCTTTCAAAAGAGAATTTCCTAACAATTCTGGAAGTATGGCAAAGTGACATATTTCTTATCATTAATTCAAACAAGAAAATTAGCACTCAGAATTATACATTTTAACAGCAAAATCAGCTGATATTCACAGCTAGAAAAACAAGTACAGACAAACCAGCTGATTATCGAATCCAGACCCCCATAATTACAAACAACTAACACCCAGAAGCTAACATTATGCATAAAGTAAAAAAAAAAAAATCCTTCTGGCCCTTACAAGATCAGTGAAAGCTCTGAAGGACAGAATTAAGTACAGCAAAACCACATGATCAGCAAACAACAATAAAGACTCTTTATAATCCTGTTCTTTAGGACAGCAAAAAAAATAAGACCTTCAAAGCTGGTATCACAAGATTTTTCTAACATCACAACTATTCCAGTCCTATAATGAAATCATATTTGTACACTTCTCAAAGCAAAACACTTCAGGCTCTCTGCCCTCATAACCCTGTAGAAAGACACTCCAAAAAGCCATTTCACACACAGTGCTAGTCTTCTGCTCAGAAAATCTTTACCAGCACTAATTTGCACAAACTTTCTTTTAAGCTAAATAATAATTTATTCCAAAACTGTTTATGAAAAGCCATCATGTAAGAACATCTTAAAAAACATTTTTAGTAACACTACCAAAATCCTGTGTTCGTACACACGGCACGTTACAAAAAAAAAAAAAAAAATCAGCAAATAATATATTTGCTTCAATGGCACTAGAAGGCAAAGTGCCTTCTACTCCCAAAGCCACCTGTGTAAAGAACTTTTGCTTCACTTTTCTACAGATGAGATCTTTTGTAATCTAAAAATACCTGACAGCTGTAATAGATTCAATACAGCCATTATGACATGTTAATTGTTTACTCCACACTTCTGAAACTGTAACATTGTCTTCTTGAAATCCTAAATGCTGAGATCCAATTAATCTTACTCCAGTAGCAGTAGAATGCTGCATCAATGTACAGCATATCCATTAATGGCACTTAACATTCAGGTATCAGATCAATATAGTATAAAAAGCAACTTACACAAATAAAATATTTCTCTTTTATGAAAAAGAAAGGTTTAACTTTCTTTCCGTTCTAAGAATTCTGGCCGCCAGTAGGTGGTGTTTCTGGAAATGTCACGTAGTTTTTTCCCCCCTACAGAGGAAATGCAAAACTCCACCTGCAATACTGGTGTTTTTATGCAAGACTGAGGCTCCACATTCTCTGCAAAATAAGCTTATTTTATCCATGTGATTTGGAGCTGAGCAATTCTAAGAAGTGTGAGGATGACAATGTATACCTGAAAATTTAGATACAAACAGACAAATAGGATCGACTTGAAGGTAGGAAAACTGAAATTTATATTGTCAGTTTAGCAAATGACCCTTCTCAGCTGCTAGATTTCTCTCGATCACATATTTATCTTTAGATTGTCCAGAGGCTTTAAAAAATACCACGTATAACAGTACTTATTGCTTTATATCTATGTAAAATATGCTTAGTTACAATTTGCAAATAGATCTCTTAATTATTCATCAGCAGAGCTGTAGGTTTGAAGGGACTATATAATTTGAAAAAATGCTAGAGGCAGAAAGGAAGGTGAAATGAACATTAGGCGAAATAAAACTGACAAATATGAGAGAAAAGATGCTTGACTAGTTCTAGTAAAAAAGAAACCAGCAGAAACAGGGTTAATCTTAGCCTTATAAGGCTGTTCAGCAGCACTTCAACTGCACACAAATTAGAACAACCCTGGGAATCTATAAAGCTTGTTTTATTGCCAAGGACATGCAGCAAGATCTGCATTTTGCTGTTGTAATCTATCCTTTATTTAAGACGCTTTAAAACAGAATAGACTTTTATATGATTTTTTTTTTTAACTGCTGAATCGTCAACAGGTGGCATTCACTGCAGCTTTGCCCACCTAAATACAAGTTTTTTTACTGTCACGACAGTCGAAGCCGACACATTAAGCGTGTACCCGAGCAAGAACCAGCCTTCTGTTGTCTGGAGGAAAATCAGCTCTGGAGAAATGGAATTAAGGTAAAATAAAGTGTTTCACAGTACATGGTTACCTGTAATGCTTGTAATTGCTTGGCTTTTGGTGGCCTTTCAGATGTAATTAAAATCTGACCACAGACTGACCTTTTAAAATCAATTGCTTAGACTGTTAACTTATCTTTTATTGTATTTAAAGCAGTTTTACTGTCTTATTCAAAAATAAAAGGAAGTCATAAAAAAAGACAACAGTTCACGTCTGACTTCCGTAGCTTCTTGAAACAAACACTAAACCTTCTTCAAATAAGTGTAATTTCATATGGATATTTTAGCATAAAGATTTACATTATGAAAATTATTCAAAACATAGCAACAGCTACTGTGCATTTAATGCCTATTTCATTTAAGAAATAAAAGCTTTGGAACCAATATCTTTATTTAAGTATCTGTTACCTACTTCTGATAACTTGGATACATTTAAGCAAACTCAGAGCTATATTTCTAACTGAAAATATTCTAACATTCCTACTCCATTAGTGGTCTGTTCCTTTTTCTCCCCCAAACGGTACATCAGCAGGATTTAAGTCATTAAAATGTGGAAATATGCATGAATTTTACTTGTAAACAATTTAAGTTTTTTAATATGTTTTAGTGTGATTAAAATCAAGGTTTTCATAGTAGGACTAAGATTAAAGCAATTCAAAATATTTAAAATTTAACACAAAATACCCTGGGTTATCAATTTCTTGATGTTTTTATTAGTTTGGGATGTCTTTTGTTCAGTTGTGTTTTTCTTTTAAATAAACTTCTAGCAATGCTTCAAGTCCATAGCATTCAACATTTATAAGTAAACAAATCAGATAACTGATATTTTCCATTCCTATGCGGAAGTCAGTGCAACATAATTAATCACAAAGAAAAGCAAATTGAGTATAATAATGTTGGTGTAAATCAATATGCTGTTTCTATTACCTTCATTTGTAAAATTTGCCTTTTCCTTCCCACTGAAAGCAGAAGGAACCAACTGCTTTTCATCTGTTGCCTTCTCGTCCACAGGCTCTATTACTTAATAGCCTTACAAGCTAATGATGAAATATATATATTTTTATATATCTAGATGTAAAAAAATAAAATTTTTCTTCAGTAGGCTAAACTCACTCATCTGATTTTCTACAGTTCTACATTTCCTAATACCCAAACCCTGAGGGGTACACATAACTTTAACAGATCTGCCCTCACAATATATTCAATACTGAATCCCTGAAGGGTACACAAAATTTTAACAGATCTGTCTTCACAATACATTATCATCTAGAACAAATTTAAATTCTTTTAACTAATCCTTTGCATATATATTCAAACATCATGTCTCCTACAACCTCAGCTGTGTATGTTAGATTAGCAGAAGCATATGGTACATGGTACAATGCTGGAGTATGAGATTAATCGTTTTCCATTTGCAAATTGCAGGTCCAAGGATGTTCCTTGATTATTAAAAGAAAACAAATGGAGATAAAATTCTACTACCTTCCAAACTGCATGAAGAAACACTGTTGATGAAAAGCTTTTATTAGAGAGATCCAAGTACCATAATGGTAAAAAGATTCCTACATGATCTTAAGGCATACAGGAACTGCAAATTCTCTCATTTGCAATGTATATAGCATCCTGTAAAAAAAATTTAAGAAATTTACTATTTGTACTGTTATATTTCAGTCAATTTTAAGTCTAATTCACTTGACTTCTAAATAATTTTAATTTCCAATATAAAAGTGTACATGTTTTTCCATTCCAATCAAAATGTTTACTATGAACTTAGTTGAAAACAACCCAAAATCTGATTTTTTGGGCACTACCACCAAACTGTGAGAACTAGTACCTTTTCTGCAGATATTTTAACCATGGAAACTTATTCTGCCTCAGTGTCACCTGTTATATGTAACAGCACAACTTTTAACCTAAATGGATCATATTTGTGTAATGAAAGTATATCTTCTAGATTAGCTGATAAATCAGAACACCAACAATATGTTATTGGTCTTTTCTTATCATGTCTTTACACAATATTTCTTTTCCCTATTGGTTTTGTAGGAAACATTCTGATACTGGTTGTCAACATAAGCTTTCGTGAAAAAATGACTATTCCAGACCTTTACTTCATAAATCTTGCAGTAGCTGATCTCATTTTAGTTGCTGATTCGCTCATTGAGGTTTTTAATCTTGATGAAAAATATTATGATATCACTATTATTTGTACCTTTATGTCTTTGTTCCTTCAGATCAACATGTATAGCAGCATTTTCTTTCTGACATGGATGAGTTTTGACAGATACATAGCACTGGCAAAAGTAATGAGGTCCAACATATTTCGCACTATGCAACACGCTAGATTAAGCTGTGGTCTCATATGGATGGCATCTATTTCTGCAGCACTAGTTCCATTTACAGCTGTGCATTTACAACACACCGGAGAGGTCTATTTTTGTTTTGCAGATGTAAAAGAAATCCAGTGGCTAGAAATAACCTTGGGGTTTATTATCCCCTTTGTGATCATTGGTCTTTGTTACTCATTAATTGTTCGAGTTCTTATAAAAGCACACAAGCATAGGAGTCTTCGTCTGCGGCGACAAAAGGCTCTTCGAATGATTTTTGTTGTTGTCTTGGTTTTCTTTATCTGCTGGCTACCTGAAAACGTCTTCATTAGTGTTCAACTTCTTCAAAAGAAAAGCGAGCCTGGCTCTTCAAGCAGCCCATCCTTCAGACATGATTATCCTTTAACAGGACATATTGTGAACCTAGCAGCTTTTTCTAATAGCTGTTTGAACCCCTTAATTTACAGTTTTCTAGGGGAAACCTTCAGAGACAAACTACGACTGTATATCGAACAGAAAACAAAAATGTCAACATTACATCGCTTTTGTCAGGCTGCCTTAACGTCTGTCATTCCTGACAGTAATGAGCAATCAGAAGTCTGATTTAGTAGTGGTTCTATAAAACACATGACTGTGAAGTTGTGCAAATAGTGAACAAAATGCTTGCTACTAACAGAAAAAAGTGCATTTGTGTGTATATATATAGAGTATCACTCTAGTGAGCATTGAAGGTTTATATTCAAAATGTTTTTATGACAAGACTTTAATGTAGAAGAATGTTTTAGTCAGATTTATATTTAATTATGAACAGGATTATTAAAAGCTGAGCACTGAAGGAGCTTTATTTTGTATTATACATGTATGAATGACAATATAGAGAAAATTTTATCAAGTTAGGAAGACTCTAGATGTAACCTGATTATCAGAGATGCTACTTTGCTGGTGTATATAAGGTACTTCCACTGAAATAATGAAGCTGCCATAACAGTAGGGAAAAATCATTACAATGTATTGATGTGGAGATGCAGAAAACATTGATTTTTTTTCATCCATATATGTTAAGATAAATTAACTTTGCTTAGAAGAACTACATAGTACTATCGTCACTGTATTCAAGCATGTCTTCCACGATTACCTTTTTTAATATAATCTAGCACAGTGGTGAGTTTTTGTCTCAAATGTAATCTACTGTTTACATCAGTACTTGATCAAAACTGAAATAATCTGTAACTATATTGCTCATCTCAAAGAACTTCACAGAAGCAAAATGTAATGCTTCATTCTGTCTTTTAAGGATTGCCTAAGACAATCTTTCCCAGGACAGACGTAATTGGGCCTTTTGTCAAAAATGCCAGTGCACATACACGTACATTCATATCTGCCTTAAGATTTAAATGCAAGTCGCATGAGATGTCTTTAATTTAGGAGGCCTACTTTGACTGCCAGAACAAAATGCTGTGGCTTAAAAAAAAAGGTCCTGTTCTGCAAAAAACTGTAAAAATTACTTACGAAAAATGACAGAAGTCTCAGTTTTTAGAATAACTTACATAATGAGTGTGATCAGCTATTATCAGATTTACACTTTGTGTACCATCCATCCCACCTCCAGAAACCACTGGCCTTTCAAGATTTTAAGATGCATGTTGGTTGCTTTCTTCATTTGAAGATTAATTATACTAGGAAAACAAATGTTAGCACCACGTACTTGAAAACAATAGTTTAATTTCTGCTAGAAAATAATTGGGTTTTAAATCTGATTGATGTTTAGCACAGGTTACTGCTGAACTTATTCAGGGGAAGCTATAAAATTCGTAGAGATTAGTGTGCAAGATCATTAGACATCACTTGCTGCATCTCTGAAGTGAACAAACTCATTTCACCCCTGTGCTCATTGACTTAAGCACCAGAACTCTGCAGAATAAGACACTTTATCCTATTTTCAAATGTCATATATGAATTAATTAGCACATGAACGGATTTTAAAGGATCTTTAAACGTAGACACTTAAAACTAAAGTTACTAAGCAATAAAGAAAACAGTGAAAACAATGATTCCACTCATATTTCTCACAAAATACTTAGAGTTTCCTAGTGGAAGCTTTGGCCACAGAAGACTTGACCTATAAACAGAAAGGCCACAAGACGATGGCTGAATTTGAAATAGATCACTAGATATTCCTACTACTGAAACAGGAACTGCAGGGTGGAGTTGGCAGAAACTGCTGATTACAAGTGACTGCTAATCACACTAAGGAAAAGTGTCATTTAGTCCTTTCTTCTCTGTGGAACACCAAATGTATCTTCTTCCCTCAAGAAAGATGTAAGCATTGCCATGCCTTCGCTGCAGAGAGGGAGTTGCTAAACAACACTTAGCAAGAAATCTCACACCATTGGGCTAGATCACACATTGCCCTTTTTGCTCATCATTTTCACTTTTGGAATTAGCCACAATCCCTCATATCCTATTGACTGCGAATTAATCACACCTTAAAAGAGGACTATTTCAGACAATATAGAACTGAAGGAATGGATAATTCTCTTGGCAATGGAATTCTCTTAAGTAAAACACATCTTCTGAGATTACAGATCTATTAGGTCTGTGTAATCTTGACACTTGCCATGAATAAGTACTTTACTTGAGATTACAGGAATACACTTTGCCAATCGTAGTTGTTGCATAATTTGTTTTTATGAGTAAACTCCTTTCCCCTCCTCCTCCCTTCCAATATAGGATTCTGGTTTTTGATCAAGGCTATGGTAAAAGCCCTTTCATCACCACTGTATCACCACAAATCAAGAAAGTGTCTTTGCTCAGAAGCTTATAATAATAAACAGAGAGTAAGAGCAAATGCCTGCTCATACATACTATGAAATAGTTTCTACATGATCGTATTCAGTAATGTCCTGATATCACAGTGAAATCTAGGAAAGATCAGATTACTACAGTATGAAGAAAACAATACTGACTCAACCTGAAACAACCTATCCCATGTTTAAAACCAAATTACAAATCTAAACTGCCTGACAGGTTTCCTGCTGTTGATGCTCTGATACAGGCTTATGAACTGTGCCTGAAATGACTAAACTTAAACATACTACTTAAAATAAAGAGTACTCTCACAGGTGAAAAAAGGGCACACTTCTTCCCAAGACTTTTTTTTTAAGTTGTAACTATGTACAAAGTAATAGTTACATAAATGCCATACAACTTTCATGCATTTATATATACAACATGCTTTCTGCAGCACATCATCTTGCAGTAATTTGTTACCAGGGCTTATCCATGAATGAAAAAGACTGTGCTTTATGTAGTTTTCTTTAGAATTAAAGAGCATGACCATCAGTAAAAAAGAACGTTTCTGGAGTGTCGGGGAAAGAGGAAACAGAGTAAGATTTTTGATACAACTTCTTCACTTAAATTAAAGAATTTGTGAGAGACCAGAGAAAAGTTAAGGAAAGGATTCCATATGCCTTTCTAAAATGCTGGACTGATGACAACTACGAGATTTAAAAACCTGTTTATCACAGATGCTTACAATCTTTGCTATACTAGTCTATATCAAGTCTCTAGACAAGAGAAGTCTAGTATTAGGAAAATGACACAGAAGGAAAAAAAAAATTAAATCAAAGAATTCCTGAAACCATTAACTGCTTTTGAAAATAATACCTTAACACAAACATGTCTTGGATGCAGAGAGTATTACTGAATGTCTAGAAACAAAATAAATCCAAACAGCATAAACTAGCACCAGCCTGAACCTGATGTGTCTGAAAGCAGTCTTCCCTCTGCTGTGAAAAAAGATGAAAAAAATAGTCATCTGAGACCATTTTAACACCTTAAAGAGATGCTGTAACTTTGCATCCTTGTAACTGTTTCAGGAGATACACTAAATTCCGACTGTGCAGGCACAACACATCCACATCTAGTCAGTCAGTCTAAAGATAAAGCTCGATTAATTTATGAAAAGCATTACATGATGTGAGGGCATGTGACAGAGAATTTGAATCAATGAGTCAGGTGATCCAGAATCTGTGCAAGACTTTGACAATACAGGCAAGATATGAGAAAAGTCACCCCTCCCTTCCCCTTTCAGCTCCACAGAAAATTGGAACACTAGCATTCAGAATAGTCAATCCGCCAATTTCAAAATACAACATACACTATAAAAGAAATTTTTTAAAAAGTAAAAATCAGAATTCTTAGAACATGGTTTTCTTCAGTATTGTTTTTATCAAATGAAAGAGATACAGGTTCATCTTACATTCCCCTAATGTAATCTGACATTTATATTATTAATTGGAAATGGCTTATTTGGTGTAGAAAATCCATTCTACTGAACTTGCAAATAGGCAACTTGAAACAAACAAAAAAAAAAAATGAGCACAAAGTTTTAACAAGAAAACGCTTTTAGAATTTCAGACTAAGTATCTGTGCTTTAACCAAAATTCACTGGCTATACAGTGCAGGCTCTAATCTTCTTTCCAGACATCAAGTTATGTTAGACATTAACTGAATTTTTTCTTGTGTAAGGATTTTGCTGTATTCTCTCAGCTGTTTATTAAGATTGCAAAAGGGAAAAGGTTGTCTGGACAATTTTTTATGTGACAATCCTGACCGTTTAAAAATGTGTTACAAAGTGGTTTTCCATAAGTAAAAGCATAAGTTCAACCCTGCTTATCTTTTAATTCCATTTGAAATTGTTTCTGCATAAGTAGAAAAACCAAGTGTGGGTATGAAGAAGGCAGGTTTGAATTTAATAGCTATTCATGAAGGTGAATTAATTTGATTTTGATTGAAAACAACAAAGATAAGTATTTGGTTTTAAGGGACAGTATCCTTCCCTTCCACTCCAAAAGTCTTACCTTACCCATTCAGACCATCAGACAAATATTTTAAACTTTCATCATAGAAGAGCATAGGGCCAAATTAATTGTTTAATTCAATTGACTGAATTATATCTTTGCAATAGAAGTTTATGCTTACGTCACCAATTACATCTACAGCAATCCATCAGTACACAGTTAGACCTGGCCATTCCTCGTCCAGAGACTGTTTACATTAAGAAATTATTATTTTTACATTCTGTTTAATAAATATGTCACCAATAAACCATTTCCACCTTGGAATTGCACTTTATGTTTTTTATGTTAAATCTGCAACAACAGATGATAGGAAACAAGTATTTAAGATGTGCATACAGACCATCTTTCCAGTATACTCTTAAACTCTGCTGTCAGGAAGGTACATTGTGGTACATGCCCTGTCTGTTTTGAGGAGAGACATGCTAGATTTGAAAGTCTGAACACCCTCCATTCATATTTATAATTTGGGTGTCCTTTCTTCAACAGTATTGTCCAAACTATTTATTCCACATTGACATACGATACACCAAACTTTTAGCTCTTGGCTTTTGGCTTCCTTTTAGACTTCCATTCCATCATATGGCAGCATGACACAGCCAGGGGCTAAGAATAAACAGCTGCATACTGAGCCAGCCACCCAAGATGACAACAAAAGAGCAACTCCTTCTCAGGACTTCAGGCAGTGCAGGATCAGCTCATTACTTGCATCTCAGTCTCTTACATGCTACTTCAGTTATTTTACACATGTTCAGTGAAATCCACTACAAAATTTAAAGATAATTGTCTCAAAATAATCTGTTTAGAATGGCTTTTGAAGTCGTTCAACCCAGGTGTTAAAACCATATTCAAGTTTCCAACCTGTTTTCTCAAATGGTTCAAACAGTCTGCTACAGGTATATACAGAAGTTTTTAAGTTCTAAATTAACAAACTACTAAACTGTTCATTACCAAAAAGTAAAACTTAACTTTTTAAATATACCTACTCTAAATAAATATTTAATGCAGCAGGGCAAGTCTTTCCAGAGCCAGCAACCTTTCTTACAAGTCCCGGCTCATTTGACCTGCAAGCAGAATCACTGAAAAATGCTTAAAACCTTTTCAAATTACATGAAACGTATTTTCTGGAAGGACTTTAGAAAAACTCAAAAAAAACCCATACTAGAGAAATAGGAAAAATTATTGGAATATTGTAAATTATCCTTAGAAACTGGAGTTAAGGCTATTTTTACAGAAAGAGCTCAATGGTAGAATTGCCTACTGGTGGTAGAGATGGATTTGTTTTCTGCCTCAGCAGCAGAAACATTTCCTTTCCCAGGCATTCTAATATAGTAGCAAATAAGATTTTCTTCCTTTCATTCTCTCTCCATTCAGAACTACAAAAGAGAAATAGCCTTTACCTGACTATAGAAACCTTTTAACTCTTGTGTTCCAGCACTTAGTTATGAGTGAAGTACACACAGCAAATTGAGAAAGAAGCCAAGGAAAGAACGATGTGATGATATTCCAGACATCCATCTGATGACTGAGTAGCAAGACAGGAAGATAGAGATAGTGATGCCTGTGGGAATTTAATTTATAAACTTGCTTGGCTTTCAAATATATAAAGTTGGAAAAATTACCTCTGATATTAAAAGCGACAAATGTGGCATGTTATTTTCTTATTCCAATGTAAAGATGCCTGATAATGCACGACACGTGGAGTGTTATGCAATCAGAAGCACAATTGCTGACATAACAGAAGTTATGCTGGCAGAGTGCTGCTAAAGTTGACATCGGATCATAGAGAACATAACTGCATGCTCAGCCCAGAACAAGGGGTCTGTGAGGGTCCATGGAAAACTGTCCCTGTGTCCTGCTAGATTTGTGTTCTTGTTGACTTTCACTGATACTGAGAGACACCTTTTGGGTCTTGGCCAGAAGATTTGATTACAAGACCTATAGGATCAGGACAGTCAGATGCTCCTATTCTAAATCCAAACTAGACCATGACTTAATCTAGACAAATCTTTGTAAAGATACCATGTTTTAAATGAAGCATGGTAAACTTTTACCACGAAAACAAACAAATAAAAACCAAAACCCCACAAGTTTATTAAAAATGCCTTTAGAAAATCATGGAGGTACAGACTTGGATGTAAGAATAGCCATGAAAGATAGGACTTTTGTAATAAAATAGGAAAAACTTGTCTATTCCAAAGGTAACTAGAAAACAAGAACCAGCCAATGAGGTACCTGAAGGCTCCAAAGTCTACTCTGAGTCCACAGAAAGGCCATGACCAATTTCAATGAGCTTCGTGCTACAGTTCAGTATAACAGTTCTGTAACCATCTAGTTATTTTACAAGTGGGTCAACATGAGTAACTCCCATTTATGATTCAGTACATAATGTAAAGGTAGAATAGAATGACAGCAATTAAAAGCATGTATTTTCCCTGCATACTTAAGATTTTCTGTCTCTTTTACATAACCTCTCTACTTCTTTTAAAGCAATGCAGCTCTAAGTCTTCAGTACATTCTCTCAACAGTTTTGAGATGTTTCAAACTGTAAGATGGTAGGAGCAGAGGTTTGTCTCCCCTTGTATATATATGCTGTTTGTAAAAGCCTGGTTTACAGATGCAAATTATTAAGATAATGCTGAGAAATGTAATAAAGCATTGGTTGATGATCTTCTGTTTGATGTCCTACAGAACTCGTGGGATTTAATTAGAAGTAGGTAAATGCATTCAAACACAGAGTCTGGTTCTTTAAGCAAGAGGTTCCTTATTTCAGGCAACTTCTAAAAGTCAAAAGTTTAATTTTTTGTTCTAATTACCTGTTGGATGTAACACACAAGCACTTTTCAAGTATTTCTTAATCTGTGTGACTTCGATCCAATATGCAAGAGTAATTTTATCTATGCTGTAATTTATTAATTAACTTCTATAAATATATACTAATCTTTCATGTGGTTCACCATATTGTATCTAAATACAAAAGGTATTTTGGGAAGAGGATACTTCTGGTGAAATAATTCTAGTTTCTCATTCATACTGTGGAAGAAGCCATCTCCCCCTTTTATCTGCTCAGAAATGTTTGGGTGTTTGGTTTTGTTTTGTTTTTTAATCTATTCCATCAACACACAATAATTTGTATTTTAGAAAAATCCTTATACCAGACTCACATATTGTTTAAAAAAGCAGTAGGATTCTGTCAAGGACAGGGAAAACTACTGCTTTTTAGAGTAAACATACTTTAAATATCCAAATCTGTGCCATTTTATTTTTTTGAACAAATTGACATTAACAAAATAGTACCGAGAGCAATAAAGAGGAAGTAACAAATCCACAAGAATCAGGCTTGCATTAATATGTTACACTGTTTGAACTTCCAAGTTTCAAGCCCTGTCAAGAACAGTTGCCTTTGAATGCCCATTTCTCTGCTCTTCATCCTCTAGCAGAAGGTAGCAAACATTTATCCTTTCAAGCTTACAAGTTACTTTCTTGCCAAGTGGAATGTGTTTTGTGAAATCCAACATGTAATAGGACTTTTTTTTTTTTTTAACTGAAGTTACACATATTTTGTGGTTTTGTGCCAAACTTGCTATATTCAGCAATTTGGGCCTTTTCCAGCAATTTTCATTTATAATGCCTCTCTCTATGATGAGTTAGAAGTCATTAACACAGAACCAGAAAAAAAATCATAATTGACAAATGGCAGAAAATAGTGTTCTCACTGGACGGGAGCTAGGTGACAGGTAGATGAAGCAGACCTAGCCTCTGCTCCTTACTTCAACAACTGCTCAAAGACTGTTACTCAACAAATTCAGCCCACAAGTGAGAATTCTGCACTGAATTTCAGTTTTGTGAACATATTTGCAGCTAAGTCATGAAAACGAGGATTTATACTGGAAACTCAACAAAAACCATCAAGGAAGGTCTCACCACTAATAAAGAATGGGAGCTGAGAGGAAACGTCAGGTACATGCTCCAAGAAGGAAGAATTTCCCCTCTTAATAGCAAAGGGACAATTGTGTTCCACCACCAAACTCCCCCATCACTTTAATACGCTGGCTATATTAAGTAAAAGTAAAGAATTAACTTTGAATATATACAGATTAAGGCAAATACACAAATTAGCATGAAACTCTCGCTGGTTAATATGTAATGAAGAATGCACGATCCCTTTAAACAAAAGTAAGAAATACACCACATATTGTTTATACTAAACACAGTTGGGGACGTGAGCCTTTCGCCTGGGAAAACCATCTTCAAAGTAGCAACTGTTTTCCCAGCTGTGAATACTCTTTCCTGGGAAATCTATTCCTACCATCACAAAAATAATTTTCAAAGGAATGTAAAATTATTCAGCCTAATCTATGCATATCCATATTTCAGATACTATTTTGTACCTTCTTGGACATGTCTGTTTATAAGAGGCCTATTCTCTATAAACACTATATGGTGTCACAATCAAATTTACCTCTTTTAAAAAATAAACAAATGTATGGTTAATTTAATAAAATAATTTAAAGCAACTCTATCAACATTCTGATGAAAAAGTGTTAGTAGGAAACACGTTTCAGTTTCATAAGCAGCTGCCCTCAAAGTTTGATGTTTTTGTTTTCTTTTTCCTAATTTGAGAAATATTGCATAGATGATAAAAAAAGCAGACAAACCAAGTAAGATGTTACACAGTAAGTCATAAATGCCAAATGGGTTTATAGCTTCATAATTTTTTTTCAACTATCAGAAGGCCATCATACAGTGAGGCAATAAGCCAGTGGGCCAGCAAACTTGTCTCTTTTTGCAAGTAAAAAAAATACAAATAAAACAAAAATAAATATTCAACTGAAAGGTAGCCCAAAGAAAAGAGAAATAGGCCCAACATTTCAATTATAGACTGACCAAAACCAGCAGACTAACAAGGGCGCACTAATATCCATCCTGACATTTAACTTCACCATTTTGAGAAATAGTTATCACCCCCCCTTTATCACCAGAAAACTGCTAACTGCTGATGTATCCTTTACATCAAGGTGTGGGGGGAGATGGAGGGATGGGGGAGAAGATGAAAGATTATGTCATCTTCTCTTCATAACATGGACAAAACTCTATTTGCATGTTAGAGATACTTTTTAAATGGTCAAAAAAACCCAGTACAAGACAAGATTCTTCTTTTAGGAGGTTACGCTAAATAAAATTAGCTTTTTGGAATTTATTCTCCTTTTTTCAATATTTAAGATTGGTTTTCTACATATTTCTTAAACAAACAAAAATTATAACCTTGGATAACACTAATGCATACAAAGAGGATTAAGCTAGTAAAGCAAAACTAAACAAATGCAGGAAGAGTTGATAACGGAATTACAATGCAAGCAGTTTCCAAAATGTATTTTTAATGTTTATAAGACATGGATAATCTTGGTAGCCTAGTAATCAGAAGAAAATCCTGCAACATCACACTAAGTTGTAACTTCAAGGCATTTTTTAGGATGGGAAAATACAGAACAAGTTATTTTGATAGTTACAAAATAAGCTTCCATTCATTAAAAAAAATAAATTAATGGAACAATAAAGGATTACTGAGTTTGTTTGCAAATCATCCACAACTCATTATTTCAATAACAGGCTTTGGTATGAATTAGCGAGTTGTCAAATAAATAAATACAGTTTCCGATGATAGCTTTACGGTATCTGCTTGATAGGTTTTCTAGCATGAATGTCTGGTTTGCATTCATTAAACAGTCAAATTACTACCCCAGTTACCTGATTACAAACAGCAATAGAAATCATATCAAAGTAGCATACCTAGGTATTCCACCATGCTCACGCCAAAACATTTATCTCTACAGCTTAAACATAATTTTATGGAGTTTTCCACCACTACAAGCAAACAATGATTTTAAAGAATCATCTTTTTGTGGTTTCCTTTGCTGTAGTACTAGCTTAACAACTCCATATTGGTCTTTATGATAACCTCCAAAAAGCTGAACAGAAAAACCTTTTCCCTACTAATTTTGCCATTTTCCATTTAGTAAACGGATCTTACTGTTTGGGCACCTGCACACTAGCCCTCTGATTAAAGAAACACCATGAGCTACTTGTTTATTTGCCATTGTTTGTACTATCTGTATGGAATCTCAAAAATTAAATTCCTTTCCCACTGATTTTGCCTTTATCTGGGGAAAAGGATTCCTCCTCCTCCTCCAACCGTTTGCAATGTTGAAGATAACAAGGAACATACAAGGAAACACCCACTGACTGTATGAGCATTACCTAAAGTACCCTTCCACCATGAACAACAGGATTTGATTTATAAAGATCGACTGCCTCTTAGTCATTGTAATTTTCCTTAAAGTTACAATGTTTACTAGAATAAATTGAGAAGGAACGGGACATTAATATTGTTTTCTACGGATTATGAATTTTCAGTCTTGCCTAATAGATATTCAACTCTGGAAGAATTTCTTAGTATTCTGTGGAAAGCCTGCAGCTCTGAAAACAGCACTGGAGAAACAAGATCTACCCTTAAATTACAAGGTTAAAAGATCTTTTGATACAGTAAGGTTATTCTGGGTAGAACTCAAATAACCTTCATAAACAAAGCAACCACAACATGTTGTTCCCTACATACAGTGTTGTGTCAGTACTAACGTTTCAATAAGCTTCGTGGCACTAAGGCAGATGAAATTTTGAAGGGTGAAGAAATCCATAAACAGAAGCAAAACAGGGGTAACTGCAAACAAGCACTTCAGTGAACTGAAACAAAATTAATTTGTCTCAGGCAAGGTCCATCAGAAAGTTTTTTATTTAAGAAGCCAGTATTTAACTTCAGACTCCCAGTCTGGATGGCACATTTTAAATCTCTTTTCTTTATGCCTGTTGTGTGACAATTCAAAAAAATAAACTCGAACTATCAGAAGGTTTAACATACAAGTATGTTAGTAAACTACAAAATCATTAAAAAACAAGTAAAACTAATGTCCAGGCATTAAAAAAAAAAATAATCAATGTTTAAAATGGGGAGTTTATTGCCGTATAGTTAAATAAAAGAGTAACAGTATGGAAAAAAGGCTGAATTAAGTTTAAAAACTTGTATTGCTCAGCTCCACTAGAGATGTGTTATTTAGAGTTATGTGGTTCTAAGATCATTCATGAAAACATTTATATCGGTCCTGAATTGCTATTTAATGTAAACAGAAGAAACTGAGTAGATGAAAACCAATAAAACATCAAGATTACTCTGAAAGATCAAGTTGTTCCAGGGAAAAACGCTTTAGTCTTAGGCTAGTAAGAATTTTTGAAACAAATTTCATGAAGGAATGATCAATATACACTAAATCCAGTCACTTAAGACACATTTCAACTTGCCTGCCTGCAGCTGTATAACAAAATCAATTAGAGATTTACATTTGCCACGTTGGAGGCTAAAACTGCTGTACTAGAATAAAAAAAAAAAAAGTAAATCACAGGGAAGTGAAGTGACCTAATGAACCAGAGAAACCTCTCTCCTACCAAAAGCAGCATGTTATATGGCTATCTTTCAACTTCTTTCCATCACATATGAGACTGCTTAGGAGAAACTGAAGTCTACTCATCCTCACTTTAAGAATGAAAACAAAAAAAGTTTTCTTAAATTCAGTTACTGCATTAAAAGTCAGTCACAGCTCATGAGAATCCAGTCACGATGATTCAGGAATTTCTGTAGATCTACCAAGGTTCCAGCTTATTTTAAAGTAACAGAAATAAAATTAAAGAAAGTAAGGCTGCAGAATAAACACTCTCAGCAGTTGCCTTAATTTGTGTTCCAAATTTATTCTCTGGAACCATCCAGACTGAGCACATCACAGCAGCCTCAGAGTTCCTCCTGATCTTCCTGTACACACAAAGAAATTTTATCTTGTTTTCTACTACATTTTCCATGCTGACAATGTTTGATGACCAAAACCATTTTAAAGCATAACTGCCACTGTGACTTAACTATTTCACACAAAGCTAGGAGTACACATGCTGAGTAGCAATCAAACTGATAAACAGCTAACTTTCATTAACCATTTCTGAAGTAAAATTGTTTAATATCTGCCTAACATTTTTCATTTGCAACAGCCATTTCAAACAAAAAATGTGCTTTACTAACTTACGCTTTCCTACTATCAACAGTTATAGTTTATACAGCTGATGCCAAAAAATGGCTTGTCATAGACCTTATATGGTATTCCCTAAAACTAACACCATATACATGTTCAAGCCACCCACTGACACCAACTTTTATAATTCTAAGAACTGTTGTGCCTAGTGGTGTTCTCTAATAGTATTAAGGATCCTTCTTTCCATTTAATATTTGCTCTTTCTTTCACAGTCCCACAGTCTGCACAGCCAACAAAAACTAATTTGGGGGTTCTAAGAACTTCTCACTTGACATCAGACAGTCCAAAAAAACCACGCTTGCTAGAGGTTTGAAGCCCACTTGGGATTTTTTCTACTTTTACATGAAATTATACAGATTGACAGAGGCAATAAAATTTTAATTTTGACATTTCAATTTCATACTGTTTTATTCTGGAAAATTATTTTCACTCGAATTATAGTACTGTGAATCTAAAGTCTGTAATGCACACCCTACAAAGGAAAGCATAAACCTTCGCTCTTATTAAGCTGTAAATACCAAATTTTCTATTTTTGCTTTGATATAGACAAAGATGCAATCTTTACTTAGGAACATTTCTGCTGAGTTCAAAACTGCAAGAATTTACAGACCTCTGAAAAGCTACTGCCAACAGGTTGGCTTTTCTTATATTATGCTTCACAAACTCTAAATGTAATAGCTAGAGACACTTATGCATGCAGAAGTGTCTCAAAAAATATTCTTGACAATGATCTTAAATAAAGTCTAATAATAAAATAAGAAGTACTACTTAGTTACATGATCTCCACTGAGCTATGCATCTCTTGATAAATGAAGTAACAAGCAGCTTTCACATCTATTTTATCTTAGGCCAGGAAACATAAGAGAGTTTTTAAGGCCATGGCTTAACATGAACTTGAGAATTCCTGAGGAAAAAACCTTTGCCCTTCCTTCTCCACTTCTCGACAGTATCAAACCGCTTCATATTTCTTTGATCCATGTTCTACAGTAACCACTCAGAACAGGAGAACTGAATCGCCCTGTTTATGTATTACTTCCATCACAAAAAACTTACGCCTCTAAGTTTCCACTTAAATAACATCTCAATATTGTTAATTTCATTCTCAGAAAATTAATTCATAAAATGTTCGGTAATACAAAGAGACTGCTGACACCTTCTGGCCACTTGACATTCTGTCCAAAAAAATCAAGAGGTTTTCCAAGAAAATATCTTTCATGTTTTTCCAACCACTCAGGATCACATGAAGACTTAAGCTACGCCTATATTGCCATATGACAGTTGCTTAAAGCCATTTGGTTCACCTTTCAGCTATATTCTCTCACCCATTCTCTGTCTTTCACAGAAGCATCCAAACCAAACAGAAATCATGTACTTTGACTGCTACAATCATATCCAGATTTGGCTTAATTTATCTTCTCTTTTTCACTTTCATGTACATATAGCACATCCAAGGAATCATTGCAACTGAATCAAACAGTACACTCAGATTCAGCACTGAATCTATAAACCCATCACATCACAGGTAACAATACATCCACATTTTATTGAATTAAATAGTAAAAACTGGGAGAACCTACCTGCAGATTTTGTTTCTTTTTCTTTGGTTCAGTTTCCAATCCCAGCTCTCCCTTCTGGGCCACATGTTGCTTTAGCTTTTTTCTTTTTTCTGCCTTCTTCTCTTTTTTTTCCCTGTTCATTTTAGGCATTCTAAAATAGAAGTATTCTGTAAGAGAAACCACCAAACAGCAATCAGAACCTTTTTTTTGTATTAAATGCCAGTCTCATATACACAGTTATTCTATAATTACACTGGTACAAGAATTATTTGTGACTGCCTAACTATGAAATGCATGTCTGCATTGAATTTCAATCCATTTTGGAGAATTTTCACCACGTTTCCTTTAGCAACACATTATAGTTAAGCTACTGTAAAACTAGAATGTCATTCTCCTGTAGAAAACCCAACACCCATCGTCCTCTCAGGCCCCATTGTGGAAAGTGCTTCACTGGCCCTCCTGGTAGTAATCCCCTATAACTGATGCTGTGCTTTCTGCAGGTTATAACACACCACACTGAACTGTTTGATCAGTTGTCTACCTCAGATAACACCAATCAGACCTCTCGCTTCTCAAAACATAGAGTTAGTCATGTCACTAATATACATACCTGTGCACACACACACCCACAAGCAAAAAGTAAGCCTACTTGATTACAAAACAGATAGTTTTAAACCATCACTTCTGTTTAAACTGCAAGCTTTCCTGTTTTCATATGGATTAATGTGGAAAAACTATGCCTAAAAGAATTATGCCTCACAAGTTTTATGTTTCATTTTACACTGACATCAGGGCAGAGGCAGACGGGAGTTGCAGAAAACCTGCTTCTGAAACCAGGTCTAGTTATTATTTCTCTGAGAGAAAGTCTGATTTACATGGCTTGCAACAGCTGCCCCAACACAGTCACTTTCTGTGTAACAACACAAACACAACAGTTAACACAAACATTTAACAGTTAACACAAATATTTAGCTTGAAACTCACTCTGAAAGATAAACCAATCAACAAACCCACTTTGGTCGGCAGCCGTACAGCTGAACCTGCACAAACGATGGGTAGGAACCGCCTATGCTGCCTGACAGAGCAACAGGGACCCAAGTCCTCGACACCTCTGCCACAACAGCCCCTCAGGGAGCGATGCTTCAGCCCGGGCCCGGGCCCAGGCCCAGGCCCACCACCGAGGCCAGCGCTTGGGAGGCACCTACTCGCTGGCTTCCCAGAGCCCTGGCCATACTTTTATTGAGGACTTAAGACTTCGTGACTAGAAAGCTTTTAAACATAAGGAATACGTTCCCAAGCGCAGCCACCAAAGCATCTTTCACGGGAAAAGCACCGTTCCTGTCCTGGCTCCAGCACCACCCACCAGCTCCTCCGCGGCGCAGCCCGGCACCGAGCTCCCCTGAACTGCGGGGCTCGGGGGCAAGCGGCTGCGGGACGAGCGAGGGGAGCTGCGACGGGGGGCGGGAAGCAACCCCCCCAGTCACCGCCGCCACGCCTGCGGCGGGCCGCCCCGACCCTCCCGCAGCCCCCATGGGGCAGGGAGACCCCCAGGGCTCCCGCCGCTGCCCCCGCGGCCGTCGGGCACCTGACGGTGGCCCCATGGAGTGGGGGGCATAGAACACGCGCCCTCCCCACACCCCCTCCCACACGCACCTCTCAGACCCGCCTCCTCCGCACATTTAACTGAGCCCCACGCTTGGCGCCGCAGCCCGCCCCCTCTCTCTTACTGGCTACAAGGAGAGAACAGAGGCGTCTGGTTGGCCTCCAGCCTGCCAATCCCTCAGATGACCAATAGGAAGCCGCGCTCGGACTTAAAACGCCCACCTGGAACACGCGTGCTGAGAAGTGCTCGGCCGGCTTTTGGCGGCGCGATGACGTCACCTTTCTGCGCCCAGACCCGCCACGGAAGCCGTCCCCGTCCTCCCGCGCAGGGGCGGGGGCACACGCTTGCCCCACCCCCGTTGCCGGGGCGATCCCCGGCGGGCGCAGGGACCCCCCGGGGCTGGCAGCACCCACCCCGCACCGCCCGTGGTGCGCACCCGGGGGAAGGCCGGCCCCGCTGCTCCCCACGCGAGCCCGGGTGCCGCTGGGCACAGCAGGGGGCACCAGGCCAGTGGGTGCGGTGGCAGGTGCTACCGCAGCGCGGGGCGGCGCTCTGGAGAACGGCGGCGACTCCTCTTAGCCAGCAGATCCTGAAGGCTCCGTGTCCGAGACAGGTCACCTGCTGTCCCGATGGGGGCTGAGGGGCGTGCTGGAAAGAAGCGAATGCTGCGGTTTGAGGGGGTGAGAAAACATCCCCAAGGACAAGGTTTCCAGGGAACAAATTGGTTTCCATGTTTTCATTTTCTATAAATACCATGTGCACAAACATTTCCATTTCCCCTTGGTAATTTAAGGGCAAGAATATTTACCAGAAACACACACATAGATGGAGCATTTTTTTCACAACAACCTGAAACAGGGTTTTTGCTTCCATTTGCTTTGACCCCAGTAGGAGCTGAGATGCTGCTGCGGTAGCATACGCTGGTACCAACAACTCCCGGTACCATTATATGCACCTAGGGGAAGAGGTAAACCTTCACCTCTGCTTCCTTCTCCTGTTCAAACCAGGGTCACACCTTCCTCCCACCTCCTCCCCACACCACAGGGGGCCAGTCCTGTCCCCCACCCATCGCTGCTGGGCTGGGCAGAGCCTCTCAGCTCTGGTCCATGCCCTCACACCACAGTCAGCACCTGCTGCTGCTCTCCCCTGGAAACCCCTTCCCATACCACCACTGGGGTGCACACATCATCTGGGAACACATGCCTAGTTAGATATTATACAGAAAGATTATAAAGTCCTAGTACTGTAGCAATGCACTAGGGCTGAGTTAGAGCACATGGGATAATCAGTAGGTGGTGGTATCTAAACTTAGAGTTGTAATTTAAGCGTTTGTTCCAATGTGAATAGGGAAAGCATGTTTTCTATGTTTAGACTTGCTAAAATAATGGTTGTTTTATTACATATCCTATTGTGACATCCTGTGGTTAAACACAGTATTACAGATACTGTCAAATCAGCTTTGACAATTGCATAAAATTAGACTATATGGAATTAGCAGTGGTAACTCATACCTACATTACACATTCCACTTGGCCAACTATAGCCCTCCATATAGCTTTGATCTTCTCTAAAAACTTCTCCTGGATGTGAAGTGATCACACTGGGCCAAGCATGAACATGGGATAATACAGATATTTTGTTTCGTGTTGGCTAGAAATGGTTATGTCTGCCTTTTCTGATGAAAGACCTACAACTCAATACATTGATTCTTTACATGCTATCCCTATGACGGACCATAAATCCACATTTCCTCTTTAGATAGTACTTGTTTCTCTCTGAAGACGCTTAATGCTTAAAGTACAAGAGGCACACAAGTCTTTGCACAACTGCAGTACACCTCAAGGTTGTATAAAGCATATGCATTAACTGCACTTACACTCACATCTCTTACAGTATTATCAAAGATTATTTTTCCCAGGTCAAGGAACACAACATTCTCTGCTATGCAAACTGCTCATCCTCCCACCTCAGCAGAACAGCATTGGACACTCATAGCTGCAGGTGATTCAAGGGACTGCAATTACCCTTCAGTTAGTCCTAAGCCAACACTGCAGCCCACCAGCCCCAGCATGCAGAGAAATGGCTCCAATGACACATGAAATTGAGGTCTTGACCCCCTGACATCATCAGTAAGGCTTGGCATTTTTCTCACAATTAGTTGGTTGAGAGGTCTACTTAGATCCCAGCTGGGGAATTAGCATTGTTCATTAACAGCACATTTCCATTTCATCAACCTACAATATTTCAGGCCTCAAGCTAAGCAGCTGGATATTCATGAAGTCTTAAAGAGCCAAGATAGCTGATCAAGATAATAGATGGAGCATATCTGTTATGTCTTCACTTGTTTAAGCTTTTCAGGAAGACAGCAAGAGTAGCCTCCCTAGACAATGCTGTATTTTGGCCTCATTCTCATTACATAAGACACAAACAGCTAATGCTACTTTCTCTGGCTTCCTTTTTTCCCCCCAGCTGCAAAAAATAACAATGCAATTTTAGGGTTTTATCCAAGGGGCAATAAATTATGAAGAATTATACTGTGCATGCCTCTGAATTGCTTAGGGAGGGCCTAGAAAAACTAGATATGGCTTTATAAATCAAGTACTTCCAATGACATGCAGAATCCAAGAGGCAGCTTATATAAAACTTGCTTCACATTGATGTACATTGTTTGTCAAGCAGAATGCTGCAGTGTGCCAGTTCACATCCAGAAGGATGGAGACATATGACAGTAGCTTGTATTTCAGACTTTCATCTTAGGAAACTCATAGTTCAGACTTAGCATGACCTAAACAAAGCTGAGTGTGTTTCGCACTAAGTTTAGTCTTCCTCCTACCACCACTCCCCAGTTTCCTCCACCAATACTGTTTTCCATAGCATTAAAGCTCTTACTCCAAATATAGGAACAAATAAAGTTGGCTTGGAAAGGGTGACAGTTTATTGAATGCATAAACAATATGATACAAAAATAAATTAATTGCATAGAAAACTGAGAAGCTATAAACAAGACTTTAGAGTAGACAGGTTTGATCTAGATGTGAAGAGCCTCTACCATCTGCATCTGAAAGACATAAGAATGCACTGTAAGAGTTACACAGCTCAAACTTTCCATCACAAGGAGATAGAACATGGCAGGGAAGGGCTTGGGCCATTTATTTTAATTCAGATGCTTGCTGTGTTTTCCTCATTCTGATGACACATCGTTTTTCCACAACTTGACCAAGCCTCACACTGAGCAGGTGGGAGACCAACCTGCTGTTACAACAATTTGATGTTCTAATGCTTGTGTCTATATAGCTATTTTAATCACTACAGTACGGAGAAGTAAAGATTTACTTGTGCTGTCACAATCTCTCTACTGCATTCCCAACACCAATTAAAGGTCAACTACCAACTCTAGAACAGTTAGAGGTATGACAGGGACACTCCTACACTGTGTTGACATAAGACTATTTTTAAACAGTGTTTGTCTTTTCTCCTTCTACAGCTTATACCTGTTGTGCTGAAGACTCCCATTAGATGGCACTCCAATTGCTCCTGTTGACATGAAGGCAGTTTGAGAGGCTCTCATCAGAGCTGCATATCTACAAAGAAATACAACCGGGCTCAGCACCTCTTATGCACACTGCCAGCAGTTTCACTCTTCCATCCAGTTTAATTATCTGCATTTGTCACACAAGTCTTACAGTCCTATTGCACAGAACAATGAAGGTACATCTGCCTGCAAGAGACATTTTTAATAAAGCTAAGTTTAAACTTGGCTTGGCAGGGTATTGGGTTTTCTTGGTTACTTCAGTGTGCTGGGCAGAGCTTCAGAATTCTAGTATTTAGATCCAGACCCCAATCAGTACTTGAGTGGGCCAGTTCCTATTCTCAATTAGGAGACTGACACAGGTAAGCTTGGAAGAATTTTAGGGAAGCATTTGACAAGCTTTTATCTTGGCTCACAGACGTTCAGAAATTAAGCCTGAAATTCAAAGAGGAAGTAGTAGCTATTTTATTGATGTGACTAGTGGCTTACAGAACTCCCTATTTGTCCAAGCTTCCCACCAACCCCTGACACTAGCTCTGAAATTACAACTTGAGCTCAAAGTATCATAAATACAGCTTACCCTGCCTTGGAGGTGGGGTGGCTGCTCCCTTTACAGTCATGATCCAGAGGATGCCGATGTTTTATGCAGAAGTTGCCACCGCACTGTTCACAAACTACCTTCATCATCTCTTTCCTTTTGCAGCCTGGCTTTAAGCACTTGTTTGTGAAGATCTAAATAACAGAGGGCATGAAGTTGGCAATGCTGGCTTCCTTTCTGTGATCAGCTTCCCAAGTAAAGACCAAGCTGAAGCACAAATGCTCAAGCACCCTTAGAATGAAGATGAAACAGAGCAAGCTTCCGCACATCTGCTGTCAGAAAACCTAACTTCACAAGCATTAGGCAGATGGTTTAGACTTCAGCAGCAGTTTCCTTACCCTCTGCTTTTGCTGTGCTGGATTGTATTTGCAGTTCTTATCCATGTGGGCTCCAACCACAATATCTGGTACTTCCCCTTTCTGTATTGGGATGGGTGCATTACAGAGTGGACACACTGGAACCTGCACATTCTAAGAATATACAACACAGATTAGAAGTCCAACTCAATTATTTTTCTGTCCTTCCCCTTCTCTTACCCATGGGTGATAGAAGTGTATTCACAAGTGGTTTACGTTCCACTCATTTACTAATGCTTTTAGAGATGTACCTCAAAGGCAACTGTAAATCATTATCCATCAGACATGCCTTCCCAAATCAATTTGTAGCAACACATTTGGTAAGTTGACTTTAAACATGCTTCTAAGCTTTCTGAAATTACGGCCTTTGAACACCTCAAAGCCCAAGTATGGGCCAGAGATCAAAGTGTGGCTCCACTTATTCTATTTATTTATTCTGTAGTTTCATATTTGCTGTCCTTCAGCTTAAAGGACCAGGGCTGCAGAAAGTTTTAGGCCACAATACATTGCTTAAAATATAAGGCACTCCTCTCTGGGAAGATGCTGTGTAAGTGAAACAAACTAGAAGCTAATAGTACTGACCTCTGAAATTTTATGTTTCTATACATTTGAAAATCAGCTCTATCATTAACTTATATCTTGTGGTTCTCACATCTGCTTCTATTAAAATCACATGTCAAGTTTCAGAGCAGCCTTTATACATGACTTGGCAATTTTGCAGTGTGAATCACTGACTTGTGTAAGAACTTACTTTCTTGTAGGCAGAACTGCACTTGTGGTCATCATAACGGATGTGATCTTTACAGAATACTTCCCCACATGCATCACATTTCAGAGGAAGGAAGTCTGGGAGAAAAATTAAAAAAAGAAAACAGATTCTTATGGAGCAAAGCTAACAGCTGTAAGACTACTCACAAAAGACTACAAATAAATTGAATTGCAAATATTTTTTGCCTAGTCACAACCCACTTACATCTAGAGGAAGTATGTAATTCTTCACAAATATTAAAACTAAAGAAGTAAGAGTGATAAGTTTTCCCTCTTTTTATCCACTAACACAAGTTGTAAATACCTCAGAAGCTTCTTGAATGCAGAAACTTTAGTCAGGCATTAGTCAAGAGCTAGGAGTTGAACTACAAACCCAAAGCTCAGACTCAAAAATCTTTTTATTCTTTAAAAAACATGCCTTAACAGTTTAACAACATACAAGAACAAAATACACCGGGCTCAACTATCACCCCGCTACCAGACCTATTTAAGAGGGATTAGAGAAGCCGCGCTGGTACCCGCCACTAAGCACAGCACCCTCCTGCCGACGCGGGGTGCAGGATTTGGGCCCCCCAGTACAGGACCTGCCCATCCCTCACGAGTGCCACCCGGAGGGGTGCTGGGGGAGGTGGGAACTCGGGGTCCCGACGCCCCGCCTTACCCAACTGCCTGCAGGCGCGCTCTGAGCAGTGCTGGCCCAGTCCCGGGAGCTCCATGGCGGCAAAACAACGAGACCTCCCACGGGGACACGGGGCCGCCGCCGCCGCCTTTATGCGCCTCCCGCTGACTCAGCCCGCGCCCACGTGCTGAGTCACGCTCCCGCCCGCCCCGGCCACCGCGGATGACGTCACGGCGGGCAGCCAATGGCGACCCCCGCCCTCCGTCGCCGTCTGCTGCGCGCTCTCGGCGGGCGGCCAATCGGCGGCCGGGGGGCGTGCTGAGTCATGCTGCGGGGGCGGGGCCGAGCCGGGCTGGGGGCAGCGGGAAGGGGAAGGGGAAGGGGAAGGGGAAGGGGAAGGCATGGCGGTGAGTTCAGGGTGGGGGTGAGGGGGCAGTGATGAAGACGAGGGCCTCTCCAGCTTCCCCAGGGGACTCCAACCCCAGGACACAAGCGGCCCCGCAGCTGTGAACACCCTGTCGTACGGCCCTCAAAGCGGTGAGAGGGCAGGGCTGTCCTGGTGTGGGGTGCTTGTCTGTGGGAGAGGGACCCGGAAAACCCATCATGGACTGGTTCACCCTAGCGGACATTGGAGCATCTCAGCCCTTTGCCTTTTCCATTTTCATTTCATCTTTTCACCAGGGCTTAGGCTGTGGCATGATCCCTCTGGACTGTGACGCTTCACTCGTGTTATTTCCAAACTTTATAATAAATCCCGAGAGCTCAGAGATAGAGGCTGTTCTCATCACAGCAGGTGGATGCTCAGGGCCCCACTGCAGGACTTCAGCTTGTGCTGACTGGTTTGGGTGGACAAGCCTCAGCTGCAGCTGTGGGTTTGCAGAAGTCAACTGGATAAAAAGTTTCCCAGCTGGTCTCTTTTTAAATGCTTATCTCACTTTAACAAGGCACCTCAAGATCAAGGTGTAGTTTAGAAATTTTGATCTTTGAGTGTGTGTAACAATACTGGCTTCACACAGAGGAGGTGAGGACTATTGATTTAATGACATTTGTTACGGGATTGAGAAATGGACAAAATGTTGTTCTGCCTCTGCTCTCCCTAGAAAACACCTGACTTTCTCCTGTAGTACATGTCTCAGATACAGAGTGGAGCTATGAGATTGAAGAGGAGCTTTAGGAAAGCATGTGGTGACTGACTGCAAAGGCCAATTTTTGCTGTCAAAGTCCAGGAATGGCATGTGCCACTCATCTGTCTTCCACGTCACCCTGCCACGCAGCGTTCACATGACTCCTGCTGTGCGTGCCAGCTTACAGCCGGCCGCACCGATGTTATGGGCTTCCTGACAGCACAGACCTGATGGATTAAATGATACCATGTCATCAGCCAGACGTTCTTACCAGGCCATCCCACGCGTATTAATTTTCCTTCCTGGACCCATAAAATTACCCGAGGTCCTTATTTAAAGCCCTTCCTCCAGAAAACAACTGCAATGACAGAGCACTAGTCTGCTGCAGGTCTTTGCTTTGCAAAGGGCAAACTCTGATTTTGTCTCCTCTCCTGTGGCACTTGCTGCATGGGGTCTTCTCGGACAGCCGTGCCATGTCCATTCTGGGAGCACCCACAACCCACCCTGGGGACACCTGGGGGGGTGTGATGTAGCCCCACAGGGAGATACCAGTTCAGGTCTGGGAGCAGTGTGAAAGGCAGTGCTGTGCGAAGCGGACTGAGTCCTGTCCCTCTGCCCAGCACGGCTGTAGACACATAAACTTTGGAGACTGATGTGAGAAGAGACCTTCTGGGTCATTCAATTCAAGTCTCTATTAAATATATAACTACTACATGTAATTCTCTTCATAAACAAACCAAACCCGATGTTAAAAACAGTTTATTCCCATCAGAAGGCTGTCCCACAACCCCACTGCTCTCATGAAGAAAAGACAGCTTCAAGTTTCTAGCATAAAATTTTTCTTGGCCATCTGCCTTCAAAGCAGTGTTGTCCTTCGATTTACATAGTTTCTTCTCACTGTGTCTGTATAACCCGCAGCTGAAGGAACGAGGCTGACACTGCTTTGAATGTGTAAGTTAGAGCCATCGTTGTCTGGCTGTGTCCTAGAAGAGTGTTCTGCAGCAGTGGTGGATGTTTCCATCAGACATCACGCTGTTCATCTGCTGATGGTCCCATCCCTGGGCTGTGGCTGCCCTTCTCCTTGCCAGCAGAACCTGCCTCTCAAGTCACGTTTGATGCAAACCCTTGTGGTCTCAAGCCCAGGAAGTGCTTTAGCAGTCAGTGCTCCTTTTAGCACACAGGCGTGTCTGGTACTTGAAAATACAGCCATGCAGCATTTTCCACCAGGTTCCTTTGGCCCATGGCATGTGATTACAAGGATTTCCCTTGACTGAGCTGACCCAGCTACCTGATGTCTGCCAGGGCAGTGGGGGGCAGCCAGATCATGACACACACCCCTACTTTTCTTGTTCTGGTCTTGTTGGTTTTGACAGTTGGGAATGGGGGAGTGTTAAGGAGAAAACAGCAAAAAAAATCCAAACACAAACAGTAATAGAAAGTCAATTTATACAAGGTACTTCAAGACCTTTGCTCCATTATGCATCTATACACCAGCTCCATTATACTATTTACACAACACTCAAGAATTTGGGAAGTGCAAAGAAAACCACATGCCCTACTGAGCTCACAGGCTGATTTTTTTTCATACAAAGAACCTACCCAGCACCTAAGAGGAGTGGGACCCCAGTGATCTCCCCAGGAAGGCTTGCCAAAAAGCGGTGGGGCAAGCTAAGTGAAGAGGAAGAGGCTGGTGTCTTTGCTGGCTGGCTGATGCTGCACTGGAGACTGGAGATCCGCTGCCGAAGGGATCATGTTTTATGGTGGGGAAGGGAGGAGTTTGCGTATGGATAACAACAGAAATGGCTCTGCGCAGATTAGATGCTCTTAAGGAAGACTGTAAATCCCAAGTCTAGAAACCCACATAGTACAGGCAGCCGTCTTAATAGAAACGAGGATTAGAAATTAGCTGAGGTCTTTAGTGATATTTTTAGAAGGTTGCTCCTGACAGGTTAGGCTGCTGAGAACCAGAGGAAAGTGCCGAACCCCGTATTACCCAGGAAAGGATCACACAGTGCAGCGTGTGATTAGAGGCTGGCTAGCTTAGCGACAAGGGAGATAGGTGGGTTAGAACTGATTCGGGAGGAATTAGCAAAGGAAATTGCTTGAGAAGCAGAATTTGATTAGGGGCAGCCAACATGGATTTATGAAAGGAAAGCTATGTGTAACTAACTTGCTGGAGTCTGGGGGAGGTACCGTTCCTGGCAGCCTCTGGTGTGTTGGTTTTATATAACCTGATCTGCAAAGAGAAGGCCTGGCCATTGCTACCAGAGTGGTGACACTGGCTGAGATGGATGGGGGTCACCTCCCTCCCCTGTCTCTGCATGGTCTCTTTGCCTCCTCTTTTCCCCTCCATCCCTTTTACTCCCTTTCTAGTTTTTTTAGTAGAGGAGGGCTATTGTTTTTTCCTTTGTCCTGGGTTCTGCTCTTTGTCCTTCCCCTCCTCTCCTGTGGGACCTGGGAATGCCTCTTGATGGCTCTGCAGGGGGTTAAATGCCACCATCCACCCCACCTCGACAGCATGATCTGCCTTAGGACCCACACTGCATCCTAAAGGGGGAATAAAACACCTCTGAAGAGGATCACAGCCTTCCTCAGCTTCACAGATGTTTGCTCCTCCAAACAGGGCCCCCAAGAGTTGTTATTTTGAAGAAGGCTAGAATTGCTCTGCAGAAAACAGAAAATCCTCAAACAGCCTCAGACCTGCACACCACTCTCCTCCAGTATGGCCTGTCCAGCCTGGTAGAGAACAAACATGGAGGAGCAATGGCCAAGTGAGACTTGACCCAGCTGAAGGGACCATCGTGCTGCCCAGAAGAGAGAGAGGTCTTCGAAGACCTTCCCTGTCCCCTCTGTCATGGCAGCTCTAATTGCATGGCTGGAGAAAGTCCTTGCTGCTTTTCAGCGCCACAGCTGACACGATGGAAAACCCAAATGGGACAGCCCAAGGGTGGCTTTGTTTCCTCCTGTGCTGCCTGCCTGCGAGGGCAGGGTGACATTTGTGGAATGGCAGGGGGATGACTGTCCTGCATCACTGCCAGCCATGGACAAGGCATGGATGGGGAGACAGGAATGTGTCTGGCTCCATCCTGTCTCTCAGGGCATGGTCTGTCCCCTTCCCACCAAGGTGTGTTATGACAGGCAGCACAGCACAGAGATGACCGTGGCCAAGACAGCCAGATCCATCCACCTCCTCTCTGTCTTGTGTGCTCCAAACTCCTCCCAGCCCTTTCTGAAAACCACGGACAAGTCCCCTGTCCCCAAAGTCCCAGGGCCACCCCATTGCCCGTGGTCCTCCCGCACCAGCCAGGAGCATCCTGCTTGCTGCTCCAGCTGCAGAGCCGCTGCTGCAGCATTAACGTTCAGGTGACTCCAGCTCACATTTGCCTCTTCAGGTCTCTGAACTCCAATCCCATCATCCTGCATTTTGGCTCATAATTTCGTGTCTCTTAAAACTGAATTTTATTTTTATTGCAATGACCCTGTGGTGCTGCCAGATCCCTCTGTGGAGGAGACATGACATCTCCATTACATAGCTCAGATAAGTGTCTTAAAGAGACCACACACAAAGGAACCTAATGGTACCTATTTTTATTAGGTTTATTACAGGAGGGGAAGTAAAGCAGTCCGATCTCCCCACAGGATACTCCGTTAACAGCAGCAGACAGAGAGGAGAGATCTGTGGAGGCGGATCAGTTTTCCAAGAATATTAGCTACTGCTGCTCTAAAATTAGAGTCTAGGGAGAGCAGACAGGTTGACATAATTGAAAGGGCTGTCTTATGGGATGACATAGTTAAACGAGCCCATGATCAGCTTTAGAGTGACAGCTCAGCGACTTCTCCTAATCCCCAAAGGAGCACTGAGGCTGTGATTTAACTAGTCCTGGATCTTATCTTGTGATGATGTCAATATTATTAGAACCCATTTCTAAAGAGATGCCTCCAAAATCACTGTACATGAACCGACTGGTTTTACAGGCACGATTCTCCTGAAGCTTCACCCTGCAAAGCCCGTAGTTGATAGAAACACTCCTCTGCTGCCCTTCTTACATACCCAATCCTGTCTCCGTGGGCAGGACTACAGGGGCAGAACCAGAAACAGGATTAAGAACCTCATTTCAGGCTGGAGCTGAAAAATGTCCTTGAGCTGCCCATTTTATTCAACATAATTTAATATCAAACACAAACTAACAAAGTTAGAGGTGAAATATAATAGCAGGAACCCCATAAAAAGTAACCTAATCTGTAAGATAAATAGACAACACTTTAGCCTGGGGAGATAGCAAATAAAAGAGAAATATGAGCAGAGCCGTTCTCAATTCATAAGTAACTTTAAAGAGAAATAATGAAGATGAGTTCTTCAACTTTTAATGTCCTAAGATCTTTCTCAACCAAAAAAAAGGCATTTTTAATGTTTTCCTCATACACTCTCACAAGGTGGATGTCCAGCCAAACGCCCTGGATCTTTCCCATGCAAGCAGACACCCATCAGAAGTAGAAATGCTGCAGAGGGGCCATCCTGCAATTCCTGATGGGGTGGAAGACATCGGGGATGGAGTTCCTCTGAACCCTCATGCTGATGGAGCTTCTCGGTTGCCTTCAGTGGCCACCTCCCGCTGCCTTGTTTCGGGTGCAAAACTCAGAGCACCCACTGCCTTCATGGTGGCATTAGCTGACTGTTATTATTTTAAATTTTTTTAGCCATTTTTTGTTAGTGCCTACTTTAACTTCAAAGGCTGGGATTTTCCAAGCAGCCTAATGCATTTAGGCACCTAAATCCCATTGAGTTTCAAGTGCATATCAGCCCTTAGGCTCCTTGGCAAATCCTTGCTAAGTGCCTAAGGGCTCATCACCGCAGCCACTGTTATGCTGCCGGATTTACACAGATACCATTATACCAGCATGAGCTCACTTCTTCAATAGAAGAGTCTCTTGTTTAAAACCCCTTTCCTAAATGACAAAGTAAACTGGAAAGGGCCTCCTCTGATGGTTATTTTCTGGTGATATATACCTGTACAAGAATGTTAAATTCTCTCCTTGGGTTATACTGAAAAAAAGCTTTGCTTTGTAGACTGAACTTCAATTAGAGACCAAGTGCTCCTAATCCCCAGCTTTTGGCCCTCCAGGGGAAACCTCAGATTTGGTGTTTTAGAAGTAAAACCCAGCATATCTCCCACTGCTTCTGATACCTCCTATGTCTCCAACTCAGTTTTAGAGCATCTTTTTAGAAAGAGGAGGCTTCTCCTTCTTCAGTATCACCATGAACTGTATAGGAGGAACAATCAATCAGCAGAATCGAGCCCTTTGCTTTGCTGTCTGGAAATGTCCCAACCCAAAAGGAAAGAGCACACACACATGGCAGCCAAGCTGGCAGCAGGACAGGTACAGAGGGCATGTAGCTCCAAAAAGGCTGTCTCAAAGGGTGGGAAACATTGTCACAGTCTTTCTAATAGTAGTGGAAAAATAAATCCCTTATCAGGTGATTTCTGGTCACAGATCAAACACTAATGGCTTAGAATGTCAGCTGCCGATGCCTAGCAGTAAACAGATTAGGGGTCTGCATGGCAGACTCCCCTGGAATAACAACTGTCTTTTTGTTGAGTCCATACTGCAAATGGCACAAGAGGACCCAGTCCACGTCTACCAAGCCCCAGATTTCCTAGGCACACCATGATGCCATCAATCAGCAAGGGAAGTTAGACCCCAAATCCTTCTTAGTCATTGCATTGCTGGTTTCAAATTAGAACATTTCACTGAAAACTGAGACTCTATCCTGAAGTACTTGAACTGATGCTGATTTAACAGGAGTGCCAAACCTCAGCATTGCCTTTCTTTTTCTTTTTTTTATATAGCTAAACAGAGCCATCCTTCTTTCCCATTTTGTAGCCCTAAGAAATAAACTTGAACCCTCGTAAGTGGGGTTTGATTTACACTCTAGGTACAGAAGGAGACCAAGCCCATTTCTGGTATGGATGAGCGGGTCTCCTGCGGGTTAGCAGGGGAGGGAGGTCAGGGGAGTCCTCATAGAGCTTGGGAGCCAGAAGGAAAAGGACAGATCCAGGGAGGGAGCAGGGGAGGAGAGCCCCTTTACATATGGATCCCATAGTGGGCAGACAGCCCTAAAGAAATCATCTCCAAAACTGATAGCTCTGAGCTGGACAGCATGAGTTTGGCTCATACCCTGCTTTGCAGCTGCTACTTGGACTAGGGCGTAGGACAACAGTTTTAGCTATTATTTCCCTTGTTTTCCAGAGTTGTCCCTCTCCCGTCAGTCCCAACGACCCATTTACTGGTGACCTTTACCAGCCCATGGTGCAGCCACGTCCTTAGGGGCACCAGGCAGCCCTGGGAGGTGGTAGAGCACCCGCAGGGTGATGCTTCCCTTGGAAAGATGTCCATCCCACAAGGACAAGGACGCGTGACACTCAGAGCTGCGTGCCACGAGGTGGCAGCATGTCACTGCTAACCCGCACGGTGGGGTCACCTCTGCGGCCTCGCAGCTTCTGCAGGACCCTGCTCACCTGGCAGGCCTTGGGCCTCCAGTCAGCCCCATCGTTAAAATCCCCCCGCTGAACCTTTTTTTTTTTAAAATAACTGGTCAGCCCTCCCTTCTGGAAGACCCAGCTGAGGGAAGAGGTGGTGCCACTGCCCTGTCCTATCGAGCATCCTCCCAGCAGGACCACTCACCTGTGAGAGCCCTTGGCATTTCCTGCAGAAATCTGGTCTGGTACAGCCCCAGGACCTGCCTGTCCCCACCACACTTCCCTGAGCTCTGCTGACACAGACCTAACATTGGCATCGGTGGGACTGACTGCTCAGATGCTCCATGGAAAAAACAGATGAACTGCTGCACCCAAGTATCACCTAGTGAAGGAAGCGCAAGTACAAGCCATAGGAACCCATTAGCAGAAAATTCCCCAATGGAGGAGAGTTTCTGCACATGCCAAGGAAGCTCCAAGTAGCTCCTTCTGCTCTTGCTTTAGAGCATGGAGCAACCAGCCAAAAAAAATGCACTTCTTTCTGAAGAGGAAACAGAGGGAGCTGCTCAAAGGGAGCTCTCCTGCATCAGTTCGCTGTCCCTGGCAGTGCGCTCAGCGCTGTAATAGAGAGACTGGTAATACCTACATTATTCCTGACACAACGCTTTGCGGCGGAACAATACATTTGCCAATTCAATTTATTCAAACAAGTTCCCTGGGAAGACAGCAAAGCAAATCCAGGTGGCAATTACCGAATTCAGACTCTGCCCTGGACTTGGGGAAACAAAGGGGCAAGATATGAGAGAAATAGCAAGTTCTGCTGGAAATCCCACAACCGCAGAATCCTAAGAGCTTTTAATCACGTGCTTGCTGGTATTCAGCTGAAAAACCCCTGTGTCATTGGGCAAGGAGACAGAGCAGCGTTGCAATTGCTCTGCTGTAGCATTTAGCACTTTGGAATATCTTTGCTACAAAAATTAAATGCTTTTTTGTTTTCTTTTGAAAGCACAGCAGTATTTGGGCTCCACGGCCCATTGCAGTGACATGTAATTGAAGAATAAGTACATTCAATAGCTACTGAGACTGACAGTGTTGCAAGTCCCGCTGTGTTGCATACTGTCTAACTGTACTCCAGACAGACAGGGTGGAGATTGCCTACAAGCTTAAATGAACTGTCTAACCAGTTCAGAGCTTGATTAGACACCTTCAGCCATGTGTTGAGTCTCATCAGATCCAAGACACTATTTCCCAGCACATCAGCATGCACACATGCCCACAGCCCAGCACTGGTCCCTGTGCCCAGGACGCAGCTCCAACGACAGCCTCCTGGATGGCTGGAGGGAGAGAAAAACCTGCTGGGAACCTCCACTTCAGCTCTGGATGTGCAGGAAGGGAACATCTGTTGCAGAAGCACAGCTAAGGAAAATTTCCTCTTACTAAAGCCTGCAAACCCCACAGCATCAGCTTCCCATATCCCATTTGCAGTCATGGCCCCCCCAGATCACATTTCATCTCCCCATCCCCACACCTCCAGCCCCTTGGCAGCTGTAGTTCTTCTCCCAGCAAAGCAGTTACACCAGGGATGAATTTGGCCCCAGATGTAGAATTAGGTTAAGCCAAAAGGTGGCAGCATCTTATTCAGTATCGATTTTGCATGAATATTTCTCCTATTAGCCATTTTTCTTTCTAATCATAGAATGTAAGTTTGTAAATTACAGAGGTGGAGAGTAAATGTATTGCAACCTCTGGCAAATTGATATTTTTTCAGCAATGGTAAACTTTTTCTGATGGCAGATAATTGAAGGGAGCAAGCGTCAGATAAAATTCATAAAGATTTGGACCTACTGGAATAAGACAAATGATATTTAATGTTCAGAGTTGTAAAGTAATTACCCTGGGCTCCAATATAATAAATACATAGACACAGTAAATGGAGTTTGGCTGACCAGGTGCCTTTGATGCGGTGCTGTGCAGGGCCCTGCGGCAGCCAGGGGGATAGAGAGGGGACAGCCCCCTTGGTACAGGGGGATGTCTCGAGTTGGCATCACCCCCAGAAATATCCTTCCTCAGGGGAAGGAAGGAGCTGCCTGCCATGCCCGCAGCAGAGCCCTGCGGCCCCGAGACCTGCTACTGCGTGTGCAACCAGGGAGTCATCATCGCCCACAGCCCTTCTACATTTCTAAAGGCACTAGAAGCCTTTGGGCACCCAGCTTCACCCATACCTCTCAGCAGTGATCAGCTGGTGCAGGTTCTCCAGCAGACCCACAGCCTCAGGTTCTCCTGCAGACCCACAGCCTCCTGTTCTCACACTCCAGCCAGCAGACATCACCACCTTACATTGATCTCTTTTGCCGGCACCCAGGAGAGCAGCTGGCTGCTAACAAAAGGGAGAGTGATCCAGTCCCCGGGGTGGTTACTGTCCTTTACCCACGGGGAACTGACCCCTGTGGGGATGGGCATCCCAACCAGAGCTTGATGCTTCTGTCATGGAGCAGCAGCACAGTCTCCCACCTCAGGGGGCTGTTGCAGAGAGACTGCAACACTCAAACCCAGAAGGTACTAGCCTTCACCTAGCTGCATCTCCATTTGCATCAGCTGGGAAAGATCAGGATATCATGCTCTTATACTGAGGAACCACCTTGTCTTCCCTTTTATAGCCCTGCCTCAGTCAGCCCTGTGATGGACCCTTCACCTGTGAGGTCATCTTCATTGTATGCAGCATCTCGCTGTGCTTCTAGGCACATCCAGATCTCACAAAAAAAAAAAAAAAAAAAAAAGCTGGCAGTGTCCTATCCCACTTTTCAAAGCAGGATGTCAGTGCAAGCTTCCCTGGCAAGATAAGTGCAGTGTTAAAATGCTTTTAATCAGGCACCTAACATCAGCGGCTGTTTGGCAAGCACATCCCAGCCACCCCAACGGTCAGGAAGAAAATGTGCTCAAACACACACCGAGCTGGGAGGTCCCAACCCAGCCCTTCTTCAGGGCTCCTCAAACACCATCTCTGAGCAGCTGCCAGGAAACCATAAGCCAACAACAGGCCTTGTTCCTGCTCCACCACCAGTACTCCTACTGCTAATGTGCCCCTGCCTCTTTGAAGAAGTTGCTTAGAAATTCAGCAGCAATTATGCAAGCTTTAGTATTAAAAAATGCACGTGGATCTGAAAGCAAATATGAAGCTGCTGCTGTAACGCTAGCTTTAAGCTGTCTACAGTCCCTAGAAATTCTCAGTGGGATGTTTGAGAAGGATGCATATGTGTTGACAACATTAAATGATCCATGGCTCAAGGACAGAATTGAAACCATACATCTACTTCATACAGGCACTGATCACTGGGAGAGTGTTTTTCTTAAACTAACCACGGAAGGCCAGGAACCTCATCCTCCCCAGAAAGGCAGGGATGGTTTGGGGAACAGAAGGTGCACACACGCTCATACCGCATCCCGGTGTGTAACAGAGCTCCAGTGAAAAGGGAGAGACACATGGACGCCATCAGCAGGAAAAATGTTATTGTGGCTGCACCATCTTTGAGGGAAATTGAGCATGTCACTTCGGTGCATCACCCTCTTCTCATCACCTCCCAAAGAGGCAGCGCTGCTTGCACACATCCGTGCAACATCTGGCGAGAGGGCAAGGAGGGGCAGGATGCTGCGAGATTCGCCGGGGTGAAAATTTGCCTATTCTGCATTACGTGCCCCAGAGCACAGCCCTGGATGCCCGTGTGCCTCGGTGCCACCCGTGGCACTGCAGCAAGCTGAGAGAGCTGCCAGCAGCGAGTGCCTGGCTCTCAAAAGCTATAACCTTTTCTATATGTGAAATTCCCAAGGACAAGGAAAAACTGGCAGACAACAAGGAGGATTAGGTGGTTCCCCAAGGAACACAAGAAACACTGCAAGATTGTATCGTTGCCCATTTTAGTGGGGTGATTAGGCAGTATTTGATGCTGGGAGGATGATTTCTGTTAGGCTATTTTGCGAGCGTTAGCCCAGCTATTAACAGTAGGTGGTGGGAAGTCATGTTTCCCTGGATGCAATAAAGACAGACTCCTTGAGACTGCAGTCTCCTTGCCCCAAAATCCAGGCCTGCTGTGGCCAGCACCCTGCCCCAGGGAAACTCTCTCCTTGCTCTCCCTCCAAAAGCTGGTTGCTGATGCTTTCTGGTTCTTGCTGCTTTGCAACACGCTGCTGTGAGCTTCTCAGGGGAAACCTCCCTCCCTGGCTCTCCTGCTACTCCAACTCCATCACCCTGGTCCCTGACTCAGGTACTGGTTTCCATCATTTCAACTATTACCAAACTAAAGGGTATTTCTTTGCTCCCTCGTTTACGCTGAATGTTTATTTAATAGGCTGGCCAGCTTCAATTAGGTCTGTGATTACTCAGAGATGACAGCTCCAGCATAACAATGTTTACTCTCAAACTCTATCTCCAAGTGTAGCCTGTGATATATTTAAGGAGAAGGTATAAAACCATTAATGTTGAAATAGCTCTACCTATGGGAGTGAAGTTTCTTTTGAAATCCAAACAGCTGGCAACTGAGTAAAAATGTACCAGGAATATCAACCCCCTTCACCTGGAGATTTAGTTACCCCGGTGAAAACCTCCCGTGGTTGAGTTCTCCACATGTCTTTCCCTTATCAGTGACCTGTGGAACTCCTTGCTACAGGATCTGTATTGTCTAAAATAAAGCTTAACAGCTGCAAGTGCATTTTCTGGTCTGTGTTTGGACGAAACCCCTGGATGATTTGTTCATGAAGCACCACGTCTGGTGGCTGGAAGTGAAATGCAGCATCTTTGGGTCGGATGCGTCCCTAAGGCACTTGGGGTGCATGGGTAGGAGGATGTATCGCAAAAGGAATATCCAAAGCCATTACCTCGGCATGGTTTTACTTCTCAGGAAATATCAGTGGGAGTTCTTGGTCTCCCTGGCTCTGAAAATTGCATATTTATACCCCAGAGTCTATGCCCTGGAAGGGTCCCAGCATGGCTGCCCCTACAAGCTCGGTACCCAAACTGTTAGCTGGACAAGAGCTACAGTACTAGGGAGTGGGGGGGGGAGGTGGCTGTGGGGTGGCTCAGAAGCAGAGGATGGCTTTCTCCCTCCCACCACCCACTGTCCATCCAAGGAATCTGGACTGGCTGTGCAAAAGGGTCCCAAGGGGAGGGTCCTGCCTCTCCTGTTGTATCTTACAGCAAAAACAGCTTCCATACATCCCTGCAGGTTAATCAGCTGCTTGGAGTCTAATTAGTGCCAAATACTCTGATCAAGAAGATGTGGCTGGATGCAAAGCCAGGCACACCAACAGCTGGGCACACCAGCCGGCATGTGCATCTCCCACCCAGCACACAGCCTGGTCCTTCTCTGAGCCCTCCAGACCAACTGCGATGACCCCAGTCTGGCCATCGCCCTGGAGAGGGAATTGAAAGCGAAGGTTTGAGAAGGGATAGGAAACTTCCTGGATTTAATTCACTGAACTCTTTTGTTTCAACCACATTTAATATCTTAGAAATTACGAGTCGCGGGGACCTGCGTGAGCCGAAGGAGAAGGCGTGATCTGTGAGGCCAATTAAGAGGCCGATGGCACATAGTGAAACGGGAGCCCCTCGGGGGAGACCAAGGTTACATAAATAAGTGTGTGAAGGAGCTGCACTGAATCTGCAGACACTCAGCCACTAGTGATGCCCCTTTGAATCTGGGAAAATTAAATATAAATAATAAATGTTTAACCACACAGCAAATAAATACAATGAGGCACCTTTAAAAATTATACTAATAAACAGCAAGCTGTTGTCCTTCTGCCCAGGGTGGCTGAGCATCTTCTGCATATCGGAGACAAAGAGCACAACGGAGGGGCTGTGTCTGGGGGGGCTCTGCTCAGCCAGTTTGTCTTCACCCCCAATCTGCCATTCTTGTGATGAACCCCAGGACAGCACAGAATAAAACACCCAGCAAAACTGGAAATAAAATAGTGCCAAGCTCACCTAGTGAATGTCAGGGCCCCTGGACCAGATGCAGCTCACCTCTGCCTGTGTGATCCCGACAGGCTGCTGCTGGGAACCTGGGAGCAGGATTAGGGCTTGGGTCTCAGAGGAGAAGCCCAGAGCCTCCTTGTGATGATACAAATGTTCAACGTAAGCTGTGAGGTCCCCAGAATTGCTCTGTGTCAGCTCTCGCTTTACAATAAGAGCTCTGCTTCTCAGCTTCCCTGTTTTACTGCTTCCTTGGAAGAAGGGGAAGAATGAAATGGAGATATAAAAAATAAAGGGGTCATTTATAGTTAAGCACATTAGGGTGGGAGTGAGAGAATAAAGCGGTGAGAATGGCTCAGCTGGGGGCCTACGGGGACTTGTTCTCTGGTACTGGCACGGTCTTTACTAGGTTGCTTGAACCTTTTGCGCTCTGCTGCAAAGCTCAGACCTGGGCTATATATCACCAGACTTGCTGTGGTGTGCTGCAGATAAGCTCCTAACTATCCCCAAACCCAGGTTTCTCCCACTTGTGCCAGGAGTTACAGTTTATGGGTGACTTTTATAGGTGGCCAAAGCAACTAGTGCAAAACTGAGGGGTGCTGGGCAGTGCAGCAAAGAGCATGGGATTAAATGCCTATCGAGTCCCTTTCCTGTGATGTAATTTCATTTCTCCCCAAATTCCACAGGGAAGGAGCAGGGCAAAAGGCCTTCCTTGCTGTGATTATACATTCCCGGGCAGTTTAATTATAGTCTTCAGTTTCTTAAACACTTGTGCAACAAACCCACAGAGAGCTGCCATCCCGCTATAGTTAGTTATCAGATTCTTTTCTTCCCAGCCCCTGGGACTTGGTTCCACATTTACTAGGTCACTGGAGCCAAACTCTCCTTGGGGCTATGCTGGCTGTCACCGGGGAGCTTGTGCCAGAGCTAAATGTGTCCCTCAAGTTGGGTTGACTCAGTGGCAGTTGACACTGTTTGGGTTTCTTTAGACCTGTGGCCTCTGACCACCTCCGGTTTTGATGAGCCTCTGTGCCTGCACTGAGCCCCCACATCTCACTGGTCTCTAACGGCTTCAGATTCCCACTTACAAGCAGCTGTAACCTGCTCTTAACAAAATCCAGGTCCTGGACACGCCACCATGTGTAGGAAGCACCCAGTTCTGGTGACAAATGTAGTACCCAGAGCTCAGTGCTGGTTTTGTCACTTGAGCACAGGCACAAATATTCTCCAGCCTTTACATCCTTTCTCCGTTTTGACTCATGGCTTCATTAGACTAATTTGTTTCCAGGTTGGAGGATGAATAATGAGCCTCAGCCTGTGGATGCATAATTAAGTTTTGATAGTGAATGTTTTTATCTAACCTTGTTTTCATTTTTATCCTCAGTACCTGAATTACAAGTTAGAGATTTAGGGCAGCAGGTTTGCCTTCACATTAAACCCAGACCTGTACACCTACACGAGGTGCAACAGTGCTTTGCCATCTCCCAGAACAGTGCCCAACAGTGACACCATGGTGTGCTGTTTCAGACGGGTCTAGTCATCAGGGATGCTAAGGGAAAGAGAAATAGTTAATAGCAAAATGACTTTTCCCCTGGTCCCTGGTCCGTGCAGGGTCTGTACACTGATAACTCCTCCCCGGTGGGATGGCACATCCCAACAGCAAAGGTCACCTGGAACATCTTGGTGGTTCCCACAATCCTGCTGCATTTCCTCATGTGGTACCCAAACTCCATCTGACTTTTTTCAGTCCCCTCAGATGTAGGTGGCTTTGTTTTTACAGTTATAATACATGCCTGCAAATTCCTCAGACTGTCCCTGTCCCCCTGTGCCCTGCAAGTGCCTCCTCAGCATTACTTGGCCATTAAGGTCTCCGTGCCCTGGGTCTCTCCACTTGCCAGTGATTTTCTCCAGCCTTCCTGTTGTTGTTCTTTTCAGCGCTGCAGGGTTTCTGTCAGGCTTTTCCGCTGATCTTTTTGGCCTCTTACTGCTTCTACAATTGTCAAGAGGGTTTTCCATAATTCCCTGTCTACAGGGGTGGTTTTAGGGATAAGAAACCAGAGCAATTGCTTGGTACCTAAAGGATGCTCTCCGGGCTAAGGTAGGGAGCAGAGCACATCTCGCAGCCTCCGCTCCTACCCCGGCTGGGAGCCGAAGCGCTGCAGTGGCAGGCGAGGAGCCCGAGCAGGTACTTAGTACAAATGTTAATAGCGTCATTGTTTATACTGTAGGATTGGAAAGGGTCTCCTGGGTCATCTGGGGCATTGCCCTTCAGTAACTCAGTCCGTACTCAAACTATCCCAAGGGTATTTTTAGTCGATTCATGAATCCTTTTAGGAATTCGGCCCGGCGACCTCAGTCAGCAAACTATTCTTTTGCCTAATTGACTTCGCTTTCTGCATGCCCTGTTTTAATACCGCCTTTAAAGTTTGAGGCTTTTTCTTCCTCTCACAGTGTCATCCACTGCTCAATTTCAGTAGCTTTCTTTTCCTTTTCCTACTTTTTTAATCTGCATTACAGTTGCTTCTGCGGCACTTGCTGACGAAGCCTCCTCACCTGCAGGACTGTGCCCCTCTGTGCATGGTGAGATGGGCTCCACCAGGAAATGTTGTGCACGGACTAGACAAGGTGACAAGGTGGGGGGGGTGACCCAAAGGGTCGCCTTTACCCACATAAACCTCCAGCAGCAGAGCTGGGAACAGTCACAGGGGCAGGCTACCTCTCAGCTCCCATCACGCTGGCTGCAGCTGAGCAGCTGTTTGGAGGGTCCCCGTTTTCCTTGATGTCTTCAACTTTAACTGCTATCAAAATAACAACAGACGGTGAAGGAAAAGGGAATTAAACAGTGGGGTTTGTCACCAGTTTTTTCTCAGTTGTTAATATTCTTCTATTTAGATCCACTGCTCTGTGCCATGTCATCACTGCATCGTTATTTGCAACAAAGCCAATTTTGAGCATGTCACGAGGAAATTTTTTTTGAGGCAAGGTTGCGGGAAAGGCAGTAAAGACACAAGTCAAGGTGCTGCTACCAACATGTATCACCCAGCTGAAGAGGTTGCATGCCTACACTCACCCTCGCTGCCCGGGGTCACTGTCCCTGCAGACCTGCCTGCTGTTGGCTTGTGTGGTTGCTCCCTAACCAGCCTCATCAGCATGAGCTGAAGTTAAACATGAAGCTTTTGTTAATCTGACCGGATCCGTTCAGTGTAGGTTATGGAGTATCCTCAGCAGCGCACACACAGGGGTGTAACCTCCAACATGGGGTAGCATGGGGAAATAACGCTTCTGCTGGCAGTGGCCCCTTGTCATGGTTTAACCCCAGCCAGCAATTAAGCACCACACAGCCACTCGCTCACTCCCCCCACAGTGGGATAAGGGAGAGAACTGGGGGAAAAAAAAAAAAAGTAAAACTCGTGGGTTGAGATAAAGACAGTTTAATATGAGAGAAAAGGAAGGGGGGGAAAAAATTAAATAATAATAATAGAATACACAAAACAAGTGATGCACAACAATTGCTCACTATCTGCTGACCAATACCAACCAGTCTCTGAGTCATGGTGTCTCCTGGCCAGTTCCCCCCAGTTTATATACTGGGCATGATGTCATATGGTATAGCATACCCCTTTGGGTCAGCTGTCCTGGGTGTGTCCCCTCCCAGCTTCTCGTGCACTCCCAGCCTCTGCTGGCAGGGCAGTATGAGAAGCTGAAAAGTCCTTGACTTGGTATAAACACTGCTTAGCAACAACTGAAACATCAGTGTGTTATCATCAGTATTCTCATCCTAAATCCAAAACACAGCATTACACCAGCTACTAGGAAGAAAATTAACTTTATTTCAACTGAAACCAGAACACTCCTCATTGGCCTGTTCTCCACCTGTTTTCCTTTCCATCTTCTCCAGTTTTGGTGAAAGGGAAAATTTCACATCTCCCTGTGATTCACAGCTTTGATTCAGCTGCAAACTTAGCAGAGGATTTACCCTGGGAATGGCTTTGTGTGTGCAACTTTTCTGTAGGAAGAGACAAGGAAGGAAGAAGCCTGGAGCAGGGAACCTGAGCTAGCTGGGCAGACCGGAGCTTGAATGACCTACATGAATCCTTGGGATCAGCCAGGCAGAATTTCTTTTAAATAAACTATGCAAAAGTGCAAGCTTCAGAAAACAATTTATTTTTTTTCCCAGGAATGCTACATTTTAGAGAAAAAATAACTGTAAAATGAAGATGGTCTGATTTGATGAAGTCAGCAGAGCTGTAGGCAGGACGAAGACCATGCTCTCCACATCAGTCTCCAATTCATCATCAGAGCCAGCTGGTAAATATTTGCTTCTTCTAGTGATCAGCTGAAAGGTTCCTCCATTCCCACAATACTATTATCTTTGCAAATTACTTTTATTCTAGTGAAAAGCAAAAACCTAAATCCTGACTGTTTTTAATTGAAAACAAAGGGGGAAAAAAAGGAAAAGGCTTTTACAACAATAAAAGCGTGGACTGTAGTTTAAATAAGTACTTTCTAATTTTCTCCCAAATACTTTGATTCTTAAAAAAAAAAAAAACCCTCTGCTAAGAGAGTATTTTTGCATAACAGTATCTATCCTCTGCTTGGCAAATTGATCATACCAAGTAGATTCACAGGGCAGAGGTGAGCAGGTCTTAACCCTTCCTCCTTCTCCATCAGAAACTAAAGACTTCACAATGCCCCATGATACAACCATGATTTGAGGTTTTTGCATGGGACTAGACGCCCCAAGGCAAACCAGGGGGTGCATGGGTGGATCTAGGTGGTGCCAGCAACTCATAACATTTGGGAAAACAAATCAGGATGAGTGAGGTTTAGCACCAGGACAGAGCTCAGAGACGTCCTGGGACCTCCATCCTTGGAGGACGCTCAGCTCCACTACCTGAGGCCATGGACAGTCTGGCTTGACTCTGAACTTAGCCTTGCCTGGAGCAGAGGTTTGGCCAGAGCCCTCCAGACACTCCTTCCAACACCCATGTTTCTGGCATATTGTGATGCTTCAATGCCTTCGTCACAGCACAGGCTCCTCGTGGGCCACCAGTGGGTCATTGCAGATGCAGGTGCCCCCTCCCCTGGCATTCGGTCTCCAAACAGTGCTGGCTTCCCACCAGGACATCTCTTCCCACCCAGCACAAGCTCCCTACTCCAGCACTCACTAATATCTGCTTCTCAAAGCACCTCAAGTTTTTCTTGAGGAGGAGGGGAGTATTAAAAGCCTTTCCAAATTATATAGACGCCTTTGTTATTTTAAGAGACTTTCACTGCCCCCCTTCTCCGTTTGACTTTGTTACCTGATGCTCGAGGAATGCATTTTCCCCTCTATTAAATGTTTTAACCGCGTACGAGTTCCATCTTAATGTTAGCATCTTTAATAGTAGAATATTACCATATTAATTGCTATTGTGAACCAGAAGATACTTATATCATCCAGGCTTTTATTACCGTCATGGAGGGATTTTTCCTACTGAGTCAAAAGTGACCACTTTCCTTAATCCCCTGTTTAAAAGCCTTGCGATTCCTCCTGACATGCCTAGGACGAGGGTGGGCAGCGTTTTCGCAGGGACAAACTTGGAATTACAGGCATTCATTTCCCAAGGAAGAGCAACCCTTTCCCGACCCGCTGCGGGTTCCTCGGCGGTCGGGTGGTGGGGCAGTTA